>NC_135753.1:13210000-22485000 GCF_041903045.1 Epinephelus lanceolatus
TGCTACTGCTAATGCTACTGATAGGCTACTACTACCACTACTATCTACTGCTAATGCTACTACTACTACTACTACTACTGATACTACTACTACTACTACTACCACTACTATCTACTGCTAATGCTACTATTACTACTACTGCTACTGATATTACTACTACTACCACTACTATCTACTGCTAATGCTACTACTACTACTGCTAATGCTACTGATACTACTACTACCACTACTATCTACTGCTAATGCTACTACTTCTGCTAATGCTACTTCTACTAGTACTATTCTACTGCTACAACTACCACTACAACTACTCCTGTCTACCAGAACCTTGCATGATAGCTCACTGCGTCATATAAATATCATCCCTTTGCTAATTAACCGCTACTTCAACTATCGCTATGACAGTTACTTCTTTGAGTTCTTCTACTACTATCACATACACTAGTACCACACAACTACTGCCACCATATGTACTTCTACTGCTACCATTATTTTTTTGCTGAAACACAGTTGCCAGAATAAATGTTGGCATTGTATTTTTCTGGAAACTAAGGAAATGTTACATTTGCATGTTTCATAGCCGATATGTTGAAGCTTAACATTTCTCAATGTTTCGCTGTGATTAGGTTTAGGTGTGGTTAGCTTAAGGTGTGGTTAGGTTAAGGTGTGGTTAGGTTTCAGGCACAAAAACCTTTGGTTTGGGATGGAAAACATAATGCTTTTGTTGGTCACAATGGTCTGCTGCTGTCTGCTGCTTGGCAGCTGTCTCGTCTAGGTGTCACTTCGTCCACCATTACTTCTACCTCCTGATGTGAAGCTCATATACCTGTAAAGTGAACTATGTCATACCTATGAAATGTACAGATGTAACATAATATGTAGTGTAAAGAATTTTGGCGACTGGGCTGGTTACCCCTACTACTACTTTTTACAAATACCGTGACTATATTACTACAGCTAGATGTACTGCTTATGATACTATTCCATATAGCAATATCAATCAGCTATTTGATTACTGTCAATAAAGAAACATTTAGCACAAGTTCAATCAGTTGTTAATCATTGTAGCTCATCTCTCTAAGGTCTCTTAGCTATTATTATCATCATTATTATTATTATAATTATCATTATTATGTTTTTGAGTAGAATCCGTTTGAAGGCTTTTCTATCAAAAAATCACAACCTTAGCAGAAGGATATTTAAACTACATGTTTTACTGCTTGTGCCCTCCACCATCACCATCTCTACCACCAGGGCCATGACCTTATTTATTCTATCTCTTTAGATTAATCTAATATATGAATTTAACTAAAATCTCTTTACTTAAAAAGTGTTTGTATTCATGTTCACTGATGATGTCTTTCCTGGTTTCACTATTTTTACAATCATGAGTCCTATAATGAGTACTGCTAGTCCCATTATTATTTTTGTGCACAACTGCTACACTCTTAATAATGACTGTAATCCTGTATGTGTCTGTTTGTGTGTAGTTCTACAGGTGCTTCAGGGCGTTCCTTAGCTGCTCCACCCCCGAGCGAGGCTCCACCATAAAGACATTTTCACGGCCGACCAAGACGCTCCGCACCGTCCGCCAGGATAAGGAACAACACGTGTCGGCTCCTGCCCCCTCTTCAGTCCTGCCCTCGCCCAAATCTATCCACGGGTCCTCGGAGGGACCCAATCACATCGCATCATCTCCACTTCCACCTCCATTGAATAGACACTCTGCTGCTTCCCACACTCCTGCTGCTAACACCCCCAAACCCAAACTGATTCTGGTGGCTCACTACAGGGAATAAAAAGAGGAACAACAACAGGAGCTGAATGTTTTACAATAGTGACAAGCAGGACGCAGGTCTCCAATTAACAACCGAATTCTTTCAATAGTCAAAAGGTCAAAGTTGCAGTGAGACTCTTAGATACAAGCTGGGACGTTTTAATCCAAGGACAGGTTATCATCGCTCTGTGAAGTCAGTAAACAGGGATACACACTAAATGCCAGTCTCACTCTGTTTACCAGAGGCACTGTATGCACAGCAGGAGAATAGGGCTAAGCATAGTGCTTCATGTTGATATTACACACAAAAAAGCCACTTAAATAGGTCAAGCTTTTTGCTTATATTGATGAAGTATCTTTGTTACGTAACTAAATAATGTTCTTTCTTAATCTGAGAAATGATTCAGGAACAATTTGGAGAAGCACAGCGTTCTTTGGCGGAGATTTCATTAATTGTTTGGTGCGTGTTTTTGTAAACGGGGCCATAAGTTATTTTGTCGGTTCAACTGCGTAGCTACTGTTAGCAGGATTACTCTTTCTTTTTTCGGCGATAATTCGGCTGAAGAAGCGGGGTAAGCATTTTTTTCCTGACCCCATTTCCACGCCTGATATTTGAGGATTTGATACAGAGTATTAAAGATTTGTCAAACAATTTTATGCAATTTTAGAGCTGAGAAGGTTTTTATCATGCCTTTATTTGAACTTTGCGGCGTATAGGCTCTCTGTCGTCGATGCTGGGACTGTTATGGAAGCCAATAAAAGCACATTTCACCATGTTGAGGGACATAAACTGATTTCATTGTTTTGAGTTGTCTCGATGTTTCTGCTGTTTCTCTTTGTTTAGTGGAAACGTGGTTTTGTGTTGTCTCCAGATGTATTTTTGTTTGCTTACGTAACAAATGAAATCATGTCACAAACAGATTTAACTGTCTCAGTCTTTTTCTATTTACTTCACCCAAAGTGTGTGTGTGTGTGTGTTCCTTTTGGAGCTCTGTGTCATTTTCTCTCTCAATCTCTTTACTCCACATGTGTTGATTAATCCATAAATTATTAACACAGGCATTATTTACAGGGAGGGAAACAGATTAACATTCTACATTACAGCCTTCGTCTCGGTGAGAAACAAACAGCATTTGGAGCGTTAGAGTGGAATATCACAACTGACAGCCATGAATGAATAATGAGCTGTAGGCTACAAAAACATACATACACAAACACAGACAAAAAGTCATTACTAATACATGTCTCACTACACATCTGGGCAGCTTCTCAGAATAACTTTTAGAGTTTGGGTGAGGTATATTTGTTTTGGGTATTCAAGTCTTGCGGGATTTATAAGTGGCTGTAAAAAGTTTGTAGTTTGCTCCTTGATTGCAGAGGCTGAGGTAAACTTGAATTTATAGTGGTTGATTGTAACAGTAATACGTTTTCACAGCAGGATAAAGTTTAAAAATGTCCATAAAACCATTTCAAATCACTCCATCAATATGCTTAGCAGACTCGAAAACATGTCCGATTCTTGTCAAATTTTATGTATCTATTCATTAATAATTATCTTTATTTGATTTCATGCTTTCCACCATGAAGATTTCCTTATAGTCTCATTCTGACAAACATACCTTGATGTATTATGCCTGGTTCACACTACAGATATCAGCCCGATCATAGCCCAACGCAGCGATGTGCAGTGTTGGCAAGGATCGTGAATGACAACGAGAGTTGTACACGATAATCTGTTGTTTCATCTCGTGTAGTGTGTCATAGTAGATGATGACCAACACCACGTCTGGGACGCCTCACGACGTTCCAACAGAAAATCTTGCATGTTTGATTTTCTTTATGGTGTTCACAACCACCCCCTTCATTTTCTAAAGAGGCTTTTTTTGTGAAACATTTGCAGGAACTTGTTGTGGATTCAGTGACTTGCATGTTTGCATTCGGTACTTCAAATGTAGCTCCTGCCATCTGCTGGTGCTTTTTATGTTACTACAATAACATTTCAGCTGGCACATGAACAGACACAGTGACTGAAATAATTGCAAAGGTAATAAAAATAGGACAAGAATAACCCGATGACATCACACACATCATGAAAGACGACCAGGGATGATTGGTGTGTACCATCACGTAGTGTGTCATGTCTGTCGGCCAAGTCGCGGCATGATTTTATGACTCCACAATCGCCTAATCTGACATCGTGACTGTTAGAATGGACAGAAATGTTGTGTAGTGTGAACCAGGCATAAAATATGGTATACAGTATTCTATCCCAGGAAGATGTTAGGCTTACATGAAGTAGTAGTTCTATCATCCGATTTTTATCAAGATTTAGATTAATGCACATCTCCAGGCTCAAACATCAGTAGTTTTTCCACATGTGAGGGGACCTGCTCTGTCCTAGCTCTCCTATTAGCCAGCAGCCCCGGTGCATGACCTTTAAAGACCAACAATTCACTAATCCAGTGCTGCAGGGAGGTCATTTTGGCTGGACTTCATGCCATGTTCACAGCATATGGAATGATGGTAAAGATGATTAAAATTCCCCGGTTTATGATTTGTGAAGGCTCACATAAATCTGGCTATTCTCATTCAGTGTTTTCGATCTTACCTATGAAAAGTAATGTTCTATAATTTGTATTTAACCTACGTAACCATGAGCTAGGACACTGTGATCACATGACCAATGCATCCCGGCTGTTTTCATCATATGATGGAGGCAAAGGAGGAAGTCAGGTGACATAGCACGAAGATGCGCAAAGTCTGTGCAGGGAGTTAGTCAGGGTGGTGTACAAGCCATCAAACACAGGACCAGGGTTTGTGCCCCTTGGTTTTCAGGCCTTCTTTAAAAGAGTCCAGGCTCTGTACAGCCCTCAGCTGGAGAGGGAGGTTGTTCCACAAACGTGGTGCGTCCGAGCAAAAGGCTCGGTCTCCCATGGTGCAGAGCTTGGTGCTGGGGACTCGGAGAAGTAGGCTGCCTGCAGATCTGAGGGTGCGGGTGGAGGATTGTGGAGTGATTAGTTCTTGTAGGTAGAGAGGTGCGTGTCCATTGATGCATTTGTGGGTGAGCAGCAGGATTTAATTGATCCGGGATGAGACAGGGAGCCAGTGCAGTGAGTGTAGAATGGGAGTTACTGTATGTGCTCATGTTTACGGACTCTCATCAGGACCTTGGCAGCACTGTTCTGGATGTATTGCAACTTCTGGATGTTCTTGCCAGGAATCCCGATGAAGAGTCTGTTGCAGTAGTCCAGTCTCGAGGAGATAAAGGCATGGACTAGCTTCTCTGCATCTGGGAGGGTTAAAGTGGGGCGGAGTCTGAAGATGTTGCGAAGATGGTAGAATGAGGTCTCGCACAGGTGTTTTATATGGTCATTGAAGGTCAAGTGGGGTTCAAACCGACCCCCCAGATTTTTAATTGAGGAGGAGAGAGGGACGAGCTGGCCGTCAAAGGTAAGTTGGGATATAGGTGAAGACTGAACCTGGTGTGGGGTGCCAATGAGAAGTGCCTCTGTTTTATTACTGTTCAGTTGGAGAAAGTTATTGTTCATCCATGTCTTTATCTCCTCAAGTTATCACAGTAACAACTATTTTACCTGCTATCTTGACAATCAAGACGTTAACCATAGAATTACCTGTTCTTCCCACTGCAGTGTATTCTACTTGGAAGATACAATTATAGTGATGCTGAAAAATGTTGCATCAAAAGTCCAGCCGGGTTGAACTTTTTCAGCTGCACAAAACAACTTATCTTTTTGTATCAGAGCCCTGCTGTAATAGAAGCGGGCAAGGGGCATCATTTAAATGACAGAATAGGCCACACTTTTTTTCTCACTGTGTTTGCGTTTTCCCAAAATATGATCTGGTATGCAATATGAGTGAAGTGATCCTTTCATAGCATTCATAGCAAACTGGCCCTGGCCCTTTTCACCATGAATATATTCTTTTAGATTGATTCAGGGCTGCTTTGTGTGTGGTGTGGTGTGGTGTGGTGTGGTGTGTGTGTGTGTGTGTGTGTGTGTGTGTGTGTGTGTGTGTGTGTGTAAACGTGTGTTTGAGTCTGTCTGTCTGGGTGCAATTATAAACACAGAAACAGAGAAGTGAGCGAGCCATGGCCTTATCACTTGCAGAGACAAAGATTACGTAATCAAACAGATTAAATATGAACGACTGATTATCAGGCCCAGACATCCAGACTAACAGCAATACCCTTTATGTGAGATTGTATAATAAATTGTTACACTGTTGTGATGGGATGTCAGGACACAGTGTTCACATTTTAATTGAATTATACTGAAAAGTTGATAGCAAGTTGGAGGCCTAACACTGCTCAGCTCAAAAAAATCTCACAGCACTACGCATAAGAAATTCTTGTAATCTCATTTCTTAGTAAAAGACAGCTGGCTGTGTTTATATTTCTCGTTTAATATACTCAAAATTGTTCCATATGTGTGCCCTCACTCGATTATTTGCAGGTTTGTTTATTTTTGAAGCACAGCCAAGTTTAATTTCTGCAGAAAATTGTCTGTCACCCACCCTTTCACACAGTTCCGCCTGAGAGATCCAGTTGATGAAGTAACTCAGGATATGATGGGTTCGGCGCAGGATAATTATCAACCTGGCAGTGGAAGTTTTCAGTGTTACATCAGCTAAGATAGCCTCCATTATTATACAGATTCACTTCACAGCTGGATAGTTTCTGCCCCACGGACCCAAATCAGATTAACCTGGTCATAATGTGCATATTTTAAGTCTGTCTGAAATTTTAGTCAACAACTCAACAAATGTCGTCAACATTATTCCAGCTGAGAATTCAAAAGGTACAACTAAATATTGACTTTTTTTTTGATAATACAGTGCTACGTTCATTCATTTCTGCATAGAGTCAATGTAATGGCACTTTCAGCATACTCTTAAGATATCAAAATGATAAAGACGCTGCAATTTGATGTTGTTATTCATTGTGACAGCCAAAATCACTGGAATAAAAATGCTGGCATTGGTACATTTCTGCAAACCATGGATATAAACATTTGTAGATTTCATATGTATCATATCAACATTTATAAGGTGACGTAGTTCAGATTACATATATCTGAGCTGACTGTCTCATCAGGTGGACTGTTTGAGACCAACAAAAGTGAGTTCAGGACTTTCCCAGACGTGTTTGTAGTAACTAAAGTGGGTATTTTTTAACATGATACCAGGACATTTCCAGCTGCGTTTGTGGTAACAAAAGCAGGTATTTTTTAATGAGTTCGGGACATTTTTAGCCATATTTGTAACAACAAAAGTGGGTATTTTTCAATAAGAGTCTGGGACATTTCCAGCTGTGTTTTTAGCAACAAAAGCAGGAATTTTCAACTGATGTTTGGGTCATTTCAAGCTATGTTGGTAGCAACAAAAGCAGGTCATTTTAAACAAGAGTTTGAGACATTTCAAGTGTTTTTGTAGTGACAACAGCAGGTCATTTTGAAATGAGAGTTCAAGACATTTTCAGCTTTGTTTGAAGTGATGAAAGCGGGTATTTTTTAAAAAGATGTCAGGACATTTCCAGCTGTGTTTGAGGTAACAAAAGCAGCAATTTTTGACGGAAGTTTGCGACATTTCAAGCTGTTTGTAGTGACAATAGCAGGTCCTTTATAACAAGATTCCCAGCCATGTTTATAATAACAAATGCAGGAATAAAAAAAAAAAAAAAAAAAAAAGAAGAAGAAGAAAAAAAAAGTTTGGCACATTTCCAGCATTGTTGTTGCGACATGAGCAGGTATTATTTTTAACAAGAGTTTGGGACATTTCTAGCATTGCTGTAGTGACAAAAGCAGGTTATCTTTATCATGGACTGCGGAACGCATCTGAACAAGGGGGGGGGGCATAATTTCAAGTCACGCGGAGGGGGTGGGGGGGCATATGCATTGAAACAGACAATATTACTGATGTATTAAATAACGTTGCGGAGCACTTTTTTTATTCCGACGCCACACAGTCACATCTACAGTACATGCATGAACACGAACACATGCTTGCTCAGATTAACCCCTCTGATCCCACTCTAACATTCACACACAACAGGCCAAGCCTATTTACACATAAACGCACAGATGAAACTATAGCAAACAACAAAGTACATCCAGTCCACAACCACAACCAAAACTCATCTTACTGCCTTGAATCTAAATCAACATCATATTCATTATCATCACAAGTCAGCACTCATATCAGACTCATGTGCAGAGCCGCACACACACACAATAATTGCAGACATTGCCAGCCATGTTTGTAACAACAAATGTAGGACATTTCCAGTGTTCTTGTAGTGACAAAAGCAAGTAATTTTTTATGAAAGTTTAGGACATACCCAGCCATGTCTGTAGTGATGAAAGTAGGTATTTTTTAAAAAGATGTCAGGATATTTCCAGCTTTGTTTGTAGTGACGAAAGTGTTTTTTTGGTTGTTGTCTTTTCAACAAGATGTCAGGACATTTCTAACTTTGTTGGTGGTAACAAAAGCAGTAACTTTTAACTGACGTTTGGGACATCTCAAACCATGTTTGCAGCGACAAAAGCAGGTCCTTTTAAAGAAAAGTTTGAGACATTTCCAGCTTTCTTGTGGTGACAAAAGCAGGTCATTTTTAACAAGAGTTCGGGACATTTCCAGTTGTGTTTGTAGTGACCAAACCAGGCACTTTAAGCCAAAACATGGTATTTTCTTAACCCTAATCAAGTTGTTTTGTGCTTAAACATAACCACGGTAACCACAACATTGTCACAACATATATTTGAAAACTGAAACATAAAGAAATGTAAAGTTTCAACATATCTGCTTCATATTGGACCTTCTAATGTAATATATCCATAGTTTACATGTAAATATGCAATGCAATCATTTATCCTGTGGATGGGGTTGATTGTGAAGGGCTTTTAACGAGGTGGTCATTCTCTCACAGGCATTGATCCACACAAAAATTGATCCACACACTAAAGATGAAACAGAAGGATAAATGAGCTCGTTTCGTGTGTCTTTGTTGCCAGAAGACACTTAAAAACAAAAACAAGAGGAAAGCACCTCCATTATTAATAATTGATTGTTTGACATGTCCTTAGCGTGTCTCTCCCCTGACTCTATTATAATTGGATTGAGCAGAAATGTCTCCTCATCAATTGATGTCTCATTTGTCACTGGGCCAAATCCAATCCTAACGGGAGTCATATTGGAAAAATGAGTGTGAATCTCCACTAAAACGCTACTTGCATCCCTTATTAGCAGCTCGATAAAGAGAGGGAGCATAAAACTTGTTATATAATACTACATCATCAGGATGAATGTGCAGTTTGAGCGAGTGAAACTGTGGGGAAAAAGATGCCAAATAGGCCCAGTGGTTTTAGAGACTTAACTGAAATTCTGTAAATTGGATGTTTTTTTCCTTTGAATCAAAATTAGATGTTTTTTTTTAATTAAGCTGAGGGATTACACTCTCCTTTACGGATTTAGAAAATTCTTTATTTATATGCATGTTTTCTTTTATAAAGCTATTAAAATTCACCAGCGTGAGAAGAATCTGTTACACTTTGGCAACATATTTGACTTTTACAATATTAGTATAGTTTCTTCAGTGTGCTATTCTCATTTTGATTAAAGACCCCATAAAGTGCCATAGCAAAGTTCATCCGCACATCAATCAAAAAACAGGTGATGCTAAAAGCTGGTGGCCACTCACAGGGCTAAATGGGAAACTGACATTACTGTCACTTTGTATATACTTCTCAGTTTCAAAAAATCAAGCCAATCACCAGAAAAAAGTCAGCATTGAATGTTTCTACGAACCATGGATATGTTATAATTTCCACATTATTATGGAGCAGATACGTTAAAACTTCAATTAAGGCTGAGGTTAACAGGAAAAGATTATCTTTTGGCTAAAAATGCACCGTTTGGGGGGCTAAATCACAGCAGAAAAAGCTGCAATGTCTCAGTAAAAACAACCGCTTTTTCGGACCCAAAAAGCTGCAAAGGAAAATCAGCAACAAGTCGGTACAAAGCACCCATGCTGGGTGCCTAAGAAGCTGCTGGGAACATAGCATTGACCTGATGAATCACAACCTCGCACAGTGGTCTGCAGCTTGGCAGACACCTCGCCTAGGTGACCTGCCATCTGCCATCCCCACTATCTCCAGATGGCAAAGTCAGTATATATATTACGTCACTTTAGAAACATTGATATGATATGTATGAAACATAGTCATGGTTTGCAGAAATGGACAATGCCAACATTTTCTTCTGGTGACTGAAAAAGATCTATCTGCAAACCAGGTCAATTAATACACTTTATGTTGTGAATTTATTTTTAATTCATTAAGGTATTATATTTTTAAAGCTTTGCCAGAACCTAAAAAAGGTCTTTTTATGGGTGTAACATCATCCCGAAGTAAAATTGATGGCTCATTAAAAGCTAAAAAACTTTTTTAGCCCAGTGGTCAGACAGCAATTTTTATTTCAAGTGAATGGGTGACATCTTTGAGTTAGTTTCCAGTTCTTTATTATATCCACAGGGACAATACACTACGTTCTCACAGCTTATTAAAGAGATGTATTTGTCCAATAACTGTCTAAAATTCTCTCCTTGAGTTCATATTCTGGTGGAGGAGGTTGAATAAAAGTGGATGATGCAACACAGGTTTGGTTTTTCACCCTATCATTAATTTTAAAGGCTGGTCTTATCTGAATTTTAAACTGTTTCAACTGGGGGAAAAAAAATTATTGTATTTTAATGAGACCTTTTGATTCCTTTTGTGTGTGATTTTTTTGCTGATTTTAAATTTAAAGTATTTCCTTTGAGGTCCACTACTCAACTGAGGCCAGGTGGGCTGCAGTGTAATCAGTCAGGTGCCCTTTGTAGGGCAGCTGCAGCTAGTTTGACTGATTGGACTCCATTAAGTGGGTTGAAAGTTGGACTGTGTTTGATATGGCTTTTTGCCTTTCCTCTTTTTCATCTCCCCTGTCATGAAATGTGGTAAAATAAATGTAATCAGTGAAGAGTCATCTGTCACTGAACTTGCCATTTACATTTACTTTTTGTTGATTGAATCTTCTCTGTAGCTGACTTTAATGGTATATTTCACAAGGTTTTTGAGCTCAGGGTTTAGGCAGTGGTTTCATTTTCACTGTGTGGGGAACTTTAACACCTTGATCTGAAGATTCTATTTCTGTTTTTGTCTGAGACTGTGGTTGCTGAACAGATATGAGTGTCAGTGGACCAAAGCCATCTTGAAATCTGAATAAATGTGGTGCAGCTATCACAACATTTCAGCGCTTTCAGAAAAGCCAAACCTTAAAACTTCCCTGCAGCTGGAAATTAAACTAATAAAAAGAATTAAAGCTCCCATTTCCCAGAATGACAACCCAGTTTTAAGATTACAAAGCATCTGTGGTGGTATTTTTTTAAATGGGGAAATCAATAATAAACTAAGGGAGCATTGTTGACACGTTTGCAGGGGTTGTAACCTCAGGGCTGTACCACAAAGTAAGTTAATATTGTAATAAAGTTTGTTTTAGGGATGATTTAACAGAAGTTGTGGACCTTTAAATAAACCTGTTTCACCCAGGCAAGAAAGAGGCTGAGAAATGACAACTCCACTACTGCTTACAAAAATAGTAGTCAGTCTTAATTTAATAAGTCACAGCATTAATCAGAACAAGTCCTGGGTTGAGGCGGGCAGGAGCAGGGCAATCAAGGGTAAAACTAATGGTTTAAACTCATCAAATCACGGCAGCAATATCCACTACAAAACCACTCAGTAAGGACTCAAATGCACATGGCACACAAGGCAGACTACGCTGATCTGATTTAATGCGTCTGCATTAAAACAACCCACAGTGGGAAAAATATTTGCATTATACATTTCTGAAACCATGGATCTGTTACATATGTACATTATTTTGCAACTCAAAACTTCATGTTTCTTAGCAACACCGGTGAAACCACTTGGTTATGGTTAGAAGAAGATGAGTGTTTTGGCTTAAAACACCCACATTCGGAAGCACAAATTACACTGTAAAAGCAGGGTTGGTGAAAACACCCATGTTTATTGGCTCAAACACAGCTGGGAAACGCCACGATTTGTCGGTAAAAAACATCCAATTTCAATGCCACAAATGCTGCTGGGGAACACAGCATGCTCACTTTAGAAACACTGATATGTTATGTGTAATAAAGCAAATATAATGTATACGTGGTTTGCAGAAAAGTACAATGCAAACATTTACCTCTGGCAACTGAGCTACTTTAAAATCCCATTTTTAATTTAACTCTTGAAAAACCCATTTGTTGTTGTTTTGCATCCATGAAAAGAATTGTTCAGAAAAAGTAGCATGTGTTCTGCACAAGACACGATCTAAAGATTATTATGAATGTTGTTCCTCTGTGGAGCATTAAAAAAAAAAAAAAAAAAAAAGCTGTTAAATGCAGTTGTAGATAGGGGACTTACATGTACAGAGTGACTACCCACACAAGGATAGAGACCTTCTACTGATAAATGACACTCATTCAGCACAGCACTCCTATCAACTCCTGGTCGATACGAAGGGGCTCTGCTGAACACGCCACCTGAGACAAGATAATAAGAACGCTGAACGCTGATCACACACTCCTCCAATATCTGCTGATGGGGAATCCATCACAAAACCACAGAACCAGACAGAAAAGCTATGAATATGTATGGTTTATGTTTTCAGGGTGAAGAATTGATACCCTGAGCGCATTAGCTCTTGATAGGGAAGTGGGATTAAGGATGCTTAAAATCTGCCAAAACTAAATGATAAATTTGGGATATTTATGGTAAAATAATTACAAATGAATACACTAAACTGTGTATGACAGGGTGAGAGGGAGAGAAAGGGAACTGATGGGTGAGGGAAGTAAAGAGGACAAAGATAAAAACAGAAAGTTATTTAAGTTTTAATAATTTACTTAAGCTTTATTTATTCAGGGCAAACAGTTATTTAGCTTCAATTATTCAGAATGATCTGCATTGCAAAAGAGACCTGAGCGAGAAAATTATATTAATTTCAAAGTGCGTTGGGTTTGAGTCATCACTCAAATGACATCCTTTTGGTTTACAAGTAGTGACAGCAGCCAGGGGCGTAGCACCAAATTCTGGGTCCTATGCATAAGCAGTCTCTGTGGGCCCCCGCCCTTGCTCCCTTGATCCATGTTTCTCTGAGGCAGCTTCTGATTTTTTTTTTTTAACCCGGATTTTCCTTTCTGGGGGCAAAGACATGGCAGTGTGAGTTGGTGCACCAGCAGCATAAGCAGTCACTACCTCCAGTGGTCGAATTGAGGGGGAATGAGGGGGGATGCCATCCCCTTTGTTAGAAAATTGACCAAAAAGCATCCCCCTTGTTAATCTAGAATCTGTGTGTGCAGGCACGGACATAATTTGAGAGAGGGACACAGGGGACATGTCCCCCGCACTTCCCGTACCTGTGCCCTCCGTCCCCAGCACTTTTTACAACCGTTACAACTGTTCACTTCGTTTTTAACATGTGGTAACGTGTTTTTCCGAGCCGTCTTTAAACGCACCATGTGTAGGTAGCGCCAGGCGGCAGACACATGCTGTCATGTTATCAATCGCGCACACAGACGTGTTAACTATGTTCAGCAAACCAGCCAGCAAGAAGCAAAAAAACTTGCACAGTTTCTTCCAAACAAACCGTGTAAGTTGAGTAATGCTGTTGCATGTAGATAATGTTCGCTAAATGATGACTAATTAATAGATGCCAATATATCAAGTTAAGCTAGTTAACAAGAATACTAATGTTATTGTTACTTATACAACAGTTAGTTCCGGCCCTGCAATCTGATTGGTCGAGAGACAGTAAAACGTGACGATATTGGAGTACAACATCACGGTTATTTCACTGAGTATGTATCACTCCACCTCACAGCTGATTGCAATCAACAATCAAATCAAAACTGACGGTTAGTGTCAGTTAGGTCAGCAGTTGAGTTGTAGGCTAATTAATTCATCCACTGTCAAACAGCCAAAAATATGGATTTATTTCCTAAAATAAGTTTTGAATTGAACTATGAATGGTCATCAGAGGAAGATGAGGGAGAGGAGAAGCTGAATCCATCTGAGCACACATCCAGGTTTGTCAGTGTTTCATCAGCGGAGCTCAATAACTTGGAGAAAAGCAACATACTGTCAGATCAGAAGGCAGAGTCGGCTGTGCCTGTGAAGCGACAGTCCACCATGCAGTCACCAGAAACTTATTTCACCGGCTGCACAATTAATGGAAACGTGCAGATAAATGTGTATAAAGAGTAAGTGCCTGGCGCACCATGTCTGCGTTATATAGCAACGGTGACAGCGGAGTCCTGAGGGAACTATTTTTGTTGGCGGAAGACAAATAAAATGCTTAAATTATCTATTTTGTCCTCATTTTTCAACATTTCTTAATCAGCCTTGCTTATTTAACTGTTGAACTGTTGTATAAAAGCAATATCACACTCGACCTGCGGCCTCGTGCCTATGACCGAATCACAGCCGTGACGATATCACAGTACAACATCACTCCCTCTCGTGTGATATTGCTTAATTATGTTAAATTGCTTGCTAGCTAGTTTCATGCTAGGAAAAAACCCACTCTTCCTTAATAAGAACTTGTGCTCACTATTGCTTTGCACATATTTTTTAAATCTTTATTGCCACAATAGAAAGAGCAGGGTCAGGGAGGAGACAGTGGACCAGAGGCTAGCAAGGATGATCATGCAGGGTCTTCACAGGAGAGATTATAACTGGCTGAGAGAAAATATCTAGAGCACAAAAGTGACTGTGTATTTATCAATTTTGCTTTGCACATTTATTATCTATATCATTGCAATAGATAGAAGAGGGAAAGGGAGAAACCAGGCAGGTATCAGGACAGGGACCTGACAGCAGCACCAATTATCAGCCCAAGGCTTCACAGGTAAGGACAAATTATAACTGGCTAAGGAAATGTCTATAGGGTAAGAGCGACTCTAAGATTAATTTTCACAGCTATTTCAGAGCTACTCTTATTTATACTCTAAAATGTTTTTTGTCTGTACTGCAATAGCAATACTACTGCATTATTTGTGTTTTTTAAAGGCAACAGGTATAGGTCATGCCATTTTTCTTTATCTTGATTAATTTTGCACATCTGTGCTGTCATATTTGATTATGTGTGCACACAAAAAAAAATCAAAGCTACATTGCATCCCCCTTGTTAAAAATTAACAATTCGACCACTGACTACCTCGATTTAGAGATGAACCAAAGTGCAGGGGCAGACTAAACCATTTTGCACCTTCAACGGCGGAGAGGGGCCTATAGGCACTTCCACTACATTTTTTGTTTTTAATGCAAAGTTACAGCACAAATAAATCAAAAGTAAAAAAAAAAAAAAAACTGCAAACAAAACCTAATTTTTCATTCCAGGGTTCAATAAGCATAAAGAATATCTCCATTTCCAGAAAACAATACAGTGGATTCTTCAATTTTTCCTGTTTTTGGAGGACAACCACATGCTTAAGAAGCCAATTTAAGATTTTAGTTTAGGGGATAATCTAAATCATTAGTATTATTAATGCTCTACTACAGCATTTATTTCAATATCTCTCGAGGATAAGGAGTGGTACTGTTGTGAAATACACAGTTTGACCAGTTGAAGTTAACAACAAAATGTAGATAATAAAGATTTGGACACTGTCAAAAGCACCAAAGGTTTGTTTTAGGAATGATTACATGAATATTTTTCAAGTCAGTGCTGCAATATCTTTTTTATGCTGATGATGCAATTTTGTAGGCAAACAGTAAATAACAGGGGATCTAATATTGATCCTTGTGGGACACCTTTAACATCAGTTTGGGTACTTAATTTGAAACCAAATAGTTTGAACATTCCAGATATGTAGGGCAGTGGTCAGTTCACACTGGTATCAGTTAATATAGTCAATATATATTGACTAATATATATTGTGAAATTAAGTAAATGTGGCTGATAAACCTAAATTCAACCTAAATTCTAACGACTTGGTGCCTTCCAAAAAAAATAAATAAATAATAGAAATCTCCTACCAATTAACGAACAGAAGGCTGATGTAAATGGTTTCCTCTACTTGGCTTCTTGTGTTTAGTCTGCACTATAAACCATAAATACAGAGTGGGAGTATGTACTTAACATCTATTTCCTTCGGTTTGGTGTGCTGGGCAAACAATTAATTTGGAGACCAGGTGTGTAAAGTGCACATGCAGCTTTGAAAAGGATATATATTTGGACTTGGCTTGTTGAGCGACTGTCCACTCGCTCAACTGATTTTTATACAACTTTAGACAACAAAACCTGAACTCAGATGCACACCACCTGGGCTGGGCTCTTGAGGGAGCAGCTACCACTGACTCAACTTGGGCCAACAACTCAGTGTGACCCAGCCCTTTTCTCTGCAGCCTCCTCTTTGACTCCATTCGAACAGACAGGAGCCAATTACTTGTCATTCTCCAACCTCAGACTGACTAATGCCTTTACATCTATCAACTATCATCTCCACTTCACATTACATTGGTCAGTGTGTATGGCCAGAGGGACTCAGAGTGACATGGGCTGGCCTGTGCCTTGCCTCAGATCTCTATCTGAAGCTGTTACACAACGCAGGGAGCGCTATAGCAAAGGTTCCGTCAGCCCATTGTTGTCTGTCGCAGTGGATATAAGACATTTAAAGCACTAAGCTCTTTTTGGGCAGCAGCCAAACTTATAGCTGGCTCCTTTCTATTTAAGATCGTCCTAGGAGCCAAACCTTGCCAACCTCCTGGAGGAGCTTCGCATTTTATTTCAAAGGGACCACCAGACAATCTAGAAATTAAACCAGAGTAAGAGCACAGTAATCTCTCAGGGTTTGAACTACAAGGCCTGCACGAGCTCCGAGAAAAAACATCCTTTGTCATCCAGCTCAGCAGACAAGGGCTGTGTGGTGCTGTAGTTGTCATGGATAGAGGGAAATACATCCAGGAGGCCGTGACACCTCTCCACTAGAGCCCCCAGCATACATGAAAATGGTGGCGCACATAAAGAGGATTCTGGATTCTGCACACTATTAAAGCAAAAATGTCAAATTTGCATCCCCTCATGCCTGCCTCATTATACTCAACAGTGCTGGCATAAAAAACCTAGTGCCAATTATCTTCTGGTGATTTAGTTTGTCTTTTTTTTTGTCCTATTATCAAATTGACGAGTAATCTCCCAAAATGGACAGCCCCAAACCTAGCTACTCCCAGCATGCAACAAGAGAATGGCCAGTGAGTCCCTGAAGTCTGCTGTTTTATTGTTTTTCACCTCATATAACCCCTCTGGTCAGCACTTGAACAGACTGTTTATTTCTCGCCTCCCTGTGTGATCACTGGCACTTTGCACACTTCATAGCCTCTCATGCTTTTACTCTCTCTTCCCCGCATCTGTCTCACTGATAACTATCCCCATTTCCTTTCCGTTGCTCTTTCCTTGTCCTACCTCTATCGTAAGACCATTTGCAAACACCCAAACAGGAGGAGAACAGCTAATGGCCGGTGTACACTTAAAGCAAAATGGTTCAAGCAATGTGTCCATCCACAGCAGAAGGCGAACACTGGGGAATTAGTGTTTTCCTACACAGGAATGAATGTTTTTCTAGTGTGCTATATACACCAAAAGTGGCTGTAGTTGTGTAGTGAATAGAAAATAAAACCTAAGAGTGATTCAAATGCTAAACAGTCACTGCGTGAAGTTCCTGAAAGCAACAAAAATGATCAAAGGGAGACTCCCACATTGGGATGTCAGAAAACTGTAGGGGGTTTCAGACGTTATTTGACAATCAGGCACTTTATCTGATGTATACTCATGTACTCAAACTCATTTCCTTGTCTTCTGTTCCACAAACAACAGTGCTCCACAGCAAATATCTGGTGAAGAGTGAGACAGTCTCAGCTGGCCTAATCTCTGAACTGTGCTCCTCCATCACCTATTATGTCTTTAATGTAACCAAACTCATGCTTTACTTATGTGGGGCATGTTTTTCAGTTTCTGTTGTCACTCGATTAAAAGTATAAAAGAATGATATGATTATCAATACTTTTTGCATGATAAACAGTGAAATTCATATCCTGCTGCACTACTATCGATCAGATCACTATTTTATAGTTACAAAGTTGTCAGATAAAAGTAAATGTAAAGTTTTTGAAGAAGTATTTCACTGCTGGAAAGATGGCCTTTCCACATAACTAGGTTGTCTATGCAGTAGAAAGACGCAAATACTTTTGAAATTGATGACCAGAGAAAACAGAGAAAGGGCTGTAGCATTTGCTTTTGCACAAGAGGTAGAAAACATACAACCACCAGAATGCACTGCATTGCAATGGACCAATAAATGACCACTGGTGGCTAACATAACACGGGTTGCCTGTCCGAAAACGTATGGCTGCTGGCTGGTAACAGATAAACTGAAAGCTAAAATAAGAGAATTAGGCAACACAGTAAGAGAATCTTGGTTTATATTTGATCAGCGCTGCCTAGTTTTACTGTTTTGATCTCAATATTTTCATCATCAGTTCACAAAACAGTATGGCGCCCACTGCCTGTTTACAAACTCTCGTATTACAGCCAAACAGTGCACTGAAATATGTTTCTGAAGACAGGTGAGAAATAGGCAACACAGAACAGAATCTTGGTTTGTAGTTGATCAGCACTTTCTAGTTTTAGTTTGGTCTGAATTTATGAGAGTGAGATCGACCTCTGTACTCATTATGTCATCTGTCAGTGAAAATCCACGGGATGACGTGTTTTTGCTGGCAAATAAGCAGGGAGATCTGGCGCTAGCAAGATGGAGGGAAGTTTACCACATTTAATTTACATATATGTACTACCCAAATTGTTTTGAGGAAAAAGCTGGTTGAGAATCGGCAATTGACATAAAATATGAGTGATCAAAACAAAATTTACAAGCAAAAAAAGCTGTTTTCTTGGGTTGACTGTCACACAGCCCACAAATGGCTCAGAGAATTCTCACATCGTTAATACTAAAACAGTGTTTTCAGATGAATCCACTCTGGAGGCCAATTTTGAAAAGCTTATTTTTTTAGATGTGCAGTGCCTGAATGTATAAGTGGATAAATTGATGGGTCTAATCTTGCAAAAAATCACATAAGGTTGTAAACATGTTTGTTTTGTCATTACATTTCTGTCTCATGGTCCTATCGTCCCCCTTTTTTGTAGAGGCTCTGTTCAGCTTGTCTGTAATTACAGCTGTGAGCTAATATAGTTTGCTGTAAACAAGATTTTAAGCAAACAAACACATGTACATACATATTCATGCACATTCATTCACTCATTTTGTGTTTGTCGGCTTATTCTTATGAGCTCTGAATGAGCTCCCAAAGGAGATGTCAGAGGGCATGTTGAGTAATGAGAAAATTCATCACAGCAAATTGCACTCAAACACACACACACACACACTCTGGTCTACACCTGGGCGCACACATTCAACATGAGCAAAGAGCCATGTGGGGCTTGTTTATTGTGCTGCCATTCATTTCCATTCATCATCCCTCACCTTTGTCCTTCTCTCCATCCTGTGGCTGATCACGACGATGAAGACAAATGCTGCTGCTCATCCTCACCTCATAAAAACATCCTCACCAATATCCTTGACCTCTCTGGGTCCTGGCTGATGCAGTCACTTCCCTTCTCTCTTTGCCCTTTTGTAAGAGTCATGTAACAGCGTATGTGTCCTGGATACACAGAAATAGTCTGGAAACAAAAGCTTCAGTGCTGCTGGAGGGCAAAATATAATGAAAAATGGTCAGGAAAGCTTCCAGAAATGAGATGTATAAATATTTATTTGCTAACTGGAAACCTTTGTGTCTGTGTGGCCTCTCACAGGTGAGTGCATTTTGTATGTTTGTGACGCACATATGTTCTTAGCTGTCCAGCTGATATTTACATTTCTACATTATTTATGGCCACTGACGGCACCACTGCATAAATAAATAAATTTCTCATTTCACAGAAAATAATACACTTGAGTGTATCGCTGGTTGAGATGCATGCTGTGAATATCTTGGCAAACAAACAATGAACAAGACAAGGCAAGCGGAGCTCAGCTGGATCGTGATGGATCCTGTGGGGAGCATAATTGTGCCTCTTCTCACATAAGCTATAAAAGAGTTTTCTCACTTCTTAAAGGCGATGAAATGCGGGATTTTTTTAGGGTGTTCAGTATTTTCCTCTGCTCTAAAACAGCTGCAACAGAGTATGTGTGTATGAAGTGTGTGTGTTATGCTAGAAGAGTCAGAGTTTGGGACAGAGTCTTTTACGTGCTACCCCCTGGAGTGTTACCGGAGTTTTTGGAGTGCTCAAATAAACAGGCCTTTTTCCCGAACGCAAGAACAGGATGTCGCGCAACACCCCGTACAGCTTTCATAGGCTGCCTTTGTCGGACGGTGAGATGCTGAAGTTGTGGCTAGTTGTGCTACAAATGGATGCTAACACTCCTGTCCAGACACTGCGCCTTGCAGACCATCGGGTCTGCAGTGCTCATTTCTCCCAAGATGACTACTGCCAGCCGAAGAAGAGAAGATATCCAATCCCGAAACACCTCTTCCTCAAGAAAACGGCTGTCCCACGAGCAGAGAGAGCTACAGACACAGTGGAGCAAAGCTCGTGACATCACACAGCCCAGAGGTAAGGGAAAGGCTAGTATGCTATTTACAGAGATAACACTGGCGATCTGAACCGGTCAGTGGCGAAAAAAAGCACTTTTAATGCGCAAACTCATACGGGATGCATTTGCCCCCGTTACCGTTTTAGCTCGTTTCGCGGCTCCCAGCTGCATCTGCCTCCCTCAATACTGAACCAATTTTAGAACGAGTTGTACCCATGAATCATACGCACACATACACATGGGGAAATAGGGCCCAGGTTGAAAAATACCGAAGTTATCCTTTAAAGCTCCAGTAGGCAACATTGTTTTGGTATAATTGAGTAAAAATTTTATAATATCCAATAAGCATAATGTAAATCAAGTGGTCTGAGACAAACAGTAGGTTTCTGCACCTCACCATGGCTCTGTGTTCAGCCTCTAAAGAATCAGTATCGTGTCGATGTGCATCAACCAATCAAAGGTCAGCTCAGACCACTGCGTTCCTATTGGCTGTTCTACTGCATATGCGCGTTCCCGTGCCGCCGGCAGAAGGGGAGAGCAAGCGGCAATGGCGAACAGTGCACCAGGTAAAATAGCTATTCCAGCATTGGCTACAACTGCCTACATGGCTAAACCCAAAAAAAGGAAGACAGAGCTCGGTTCCCCGGAGCCCCAGAGGGAGGGGAAGGGTGAGGTGGGGCCGGGCCCGGCTGGAGGGCGCAAGGGTCGACCGTGGGAGCGGAGCCGAGCCTCGGGGGTTTGTGCGGGGCAGGCTGCTGCGCGGTGAGGGAGAGCTGAGGCTCGGGAGTATGTGTGGGTCTGCAAGGGAGGGATGGGGAGGGCTGCTGCGCGGAGAGGGAGAGCCGAGCCTCGGGGGTATATGTGCGGAGCCGCGAGGGGGGGATAGGGCGGGCTGCTGCATGGTGAAGGAGAGCCGAGGCTCCCAGAGAGGGAGAAATAGAACCAAGTAGGATAAAATACTCGTGTGCTCGTCTGGTAGGAGGGGCTCAGGGTGGAGACGAACGAAACCTAACTCAGATGAGACTCAAAAATCTACTGTTTTCAGGCTTTCTACCTACTGCAGCTTTAAACCTCAGTCTTTTCTTAAACTTAACCAAGTATCTTATCTGGCTGCTGTGTTATTGGAGTGGATGAGTATGGATTTTTTTGACCATTCGTGCCCCCAAAGAATGGCAGCTATGATGATGGGATATAGCTCATGGAGTGCAGATGAAGGAGAGCGGGACTCTGAATCGAGAGAGCTAAACTCTGGGGGCCAAGCTGAAGCGAACCACCTCCCTCCATAGTAGCCGCCGAAACCTTCGGAGGGAGCTGCGTCCATGTAAAGTTGGATGTCCTCGGGCAGCGTCAAAGCCGGAAGCACGGGAAGCGTGGTCGAAGCAGCGGCGATGGAGGCTGAATACAGTTGAAACATCTTGGATTTGTTGTCAGTACGGTGGAAGTGGATGCCTTTCTCCTTCAGGAACCTTTGGAGACGGGCGACGTTCCAGTTTCTGATGTCGGGCGGTGATTGTGGACATGGAGACTGCCGGGTTGGAGGTGGAGGCGGAGAGCGAGGGTGCCGTGTTTGTGGACCGGAGGCCCTTCGCTGACGTGAAGGAGGTTGCTGATGGGTAGGTGGTGCGGAGGGATGAAGCTGGCCTCCGCGATCCCTCCTGCAGCGACCGGTGTATTGGATCCTCGCAGAAGGTGGAGATGATGCCCGGATTCTGCTGGGCGTAGGAGAGATCTCGTTGGTGGAGCTTGAGCGGCGAGATTGTGGTATGTTGACCACCGAACGCACCCGGCTCCTGCGGGTCACTTGGCTGCGGTCCGGTTGCTGCTCCAGAGGAGGATAACCGGTCTCGTACAGTCATAGAGATCGCTGTCGGAATCAGGTGGACCGATGTGCAATTCGGGGTCCATGGTGGGTGAGTAGCTAATTGCTGTATTGACTTTAGTCAGGGATGCTGTTTAGCTGTGCGTGAAGCACTGTCTGTCTGAGGATCTATGAGAGATCTGAGACAAACAGGGCTGGATGGATTGGTAGGCTTATAAGTAGGTTTGTCAGGTGATTAGAGGTGTGGTTGAGGCGTGACTCTGCTCCCGAACCTAAGTTAACTGGTTAACTGCATTTGTTTTGTGTTGCCAGCACATAATTAACACATTTGTCCACCACCACATCATGCATTGCCCATTTCACGTATTGTTGTTCACCCACACATTCAAACTGGTGGCCGAGGCTACCACGCAATTTGCCGCCTACGAATCCGATAAAAATTCACATGCACAATCACACAAGTGATTAGGAGGGAGTTCAGTATCTTCCCCAAGGAAACTTTACCTTATGAGCCATCCCAGTGGACTATAGATAAATTTGTGCAGTCAAGTCCACATGCTGAGCCTTTTTTTTCTCAACCCAATTGCCAGAAGAAATGGTGGCATTGTACTACATTATTATGTAGTGGATACATTGAAACTTCTCAACAACAATGTGGTTGAAGTGTGGTTAGGTTTAGGTACAAAATCCATGTGGTTATGCTTTGGAAAAGATCATGCTTTGAAAATATTTGGGGGCACAATCCCAGTTAGAAAAGCAGTGATGTCTCTGTAATAAGAAAATTAAATTAAATAAAAATAAATGGGATGTACACTGATGTATTCAGGTACACGTGACCTTCCTGCCACAACAATTTTAGACTTTCACTCCACTCTTCACACAACTGGGAGAAACAAAAAAACAGAACTAAGACACCTTAAAGTCTCCTGAGCCCTTCCTCCATATTTCTTTGCCATCTCCTGTTCCTGTTTGGCATCTTCCAGTTCCTATGTGGTGTCTCCCAGTGCTATGGAGGAGCTTATTGAAAGAACTTACGTGCACAAGTCCAGCACTCCATTTGTAGACTGTTTGCCCATGTTACTGGCAATTGCATTTCCACTGACTGGCCTCGAGCCTGCATCTACACTTGTTAGGTTCCATAATGAGGCTGCTGACCCTCAAGGTCCAACACAATTGGGGCTCAGCAGCATAGAATTACCTTCTCTGCTTCCCCAGTGGTCACTCAGCTGGTTGGTTTCCCCAGGTGGTTTCTAACCCCTTCTCACCCCAGCCATCCTGCTATCCGGTTAGTTTCTCCTATTTTGTGTCAGCTGTCCAGCCTCTGTTTTTCAGCCAGCTCCACTCAAGCTTCTGTGCGCTAGTTCAGCTGCAGTTTCCAACATGGTTAATCCTTGTGTCAGCCACTTCTTCATATCATTTTCATGAGTTGGCCAATCAAACTGAGCATCTGGCTTTGAATGGCATTGGTCAGGGAAGATGACCAAATGGGATTTCAAAAGCTGATCTAACAATTTAGTGCTCCAACTGCTTTTTGTTAGGGTCTTTAATATCCAGAATTTTCAGCACTCTTAGAGGTTTATTATCATCTGATCCTAATTTGCATAGTTAGCAAAAATGTCTTATTAATTCATACCTGCCACTTTAGAAGATCTTCAGAATCAGGTTCCAGCTTTTTAAGCATCACTTCCTACTTTTTCATGAGAGGTTTGTACACTACACTCAAATTTCAACAACAAAACTATGCCGACATATGCTGTATCTGAATATCCAACCATGTGAGATTGCCATCATGACTTTTACATAGAAGTGGCTTGGGGGTTATTTTATGCCTCGCAACAGCTGTTGCGAGGCATTCTGGGACACCGTGTCAAGTTCTCCCTGTTACATGTATTGCTTCTTTCAAAATACACTTCCGTTTTCACAGGAAATTTACGTACAGTCTCTTTGAAAAATAAACGTACTACATTGGTAAAGCGCTGCGCTTAGCTGTTTTTTTCCTTCAGCAACAAAAGCACGTGGTTACCTTTTGCCAACACACACGTGGTTAGTTTAGAAAAAATAATAGGTTTGGGCTTTACAATCTTACAGGAAGAAAACCCCGGCCTCCTGGGTAAAAGTCGGTGGTTGTTGGACCCGTCCACCACCCCTCCCGCCCAACAATAACTGCAACCGATCGCGTATCATGCTGACATGAAAGGACCCCTTTTTTAGTTGGTGTCCAGCATCAGAAGTCACTTCCGAGTGCTGGATTTCGACAACTTCCGAGCGACAACTTGGAATTTCCTCAAATTTGGCATAAACGTCCCCTTGGACTCAGAGATGATCTGATTAGATTTTGGTGGTCAAATGTTAAGGTCACTGTGACTTCATGAAATGTGTTAATGGCCATAATTCAAGACTTATGACCAAAAAAGATCAAAATTTTATGCAAATGCCTAATGTAATAAAATTATGAAGTGATGACATTTTATATCCACAAGATCGTACTAGTCTACAGAAACACTTTTCTGGTTATTATTCATTGCCATATCTCAGGAAAGGATGGGGAGACATTTGGTGGGATACTGAACTTGTGACACTAATCTTGGGTGTTCACACTGAAACTATGCCAATTGTATAGATCTTCTGTGCTGCCGGGTTCGTAGATATGTGTGAAGCATCTCCATTTTAGAATATGCAGCTTCTTTGCAGCAACATCCATATTTGAAGTATTGTCAGCTGTCATGCCTACAAGTCTAGACAGACATGGATGTCCACTGCAACTTGGCAGAGGCATACAACCGCGAGGACGTAATTCTAGGTCAGACATTACATGTTGAATTGCGATAAGATTTATAAAATGAGCATATCTGAAAAAGGCTTCACTGAACTTCCTCTGCAGTGACGGGAGAACTACCATCTCTGTGGCACTTCTAAGTAAACAACATTGACAGCTTGTCTAAGATTTTCCGCAAAGCACTTACAGTGACAACGATCGTAAATTTTCCCTCATTTATAAAAACAAAAACTGACCTCTTTGTCCTTAATGCCAAATATTTAGTCAGACACAAACCAGGTCTCACTCATTATGTGCATAATCTCTACAGTGATGTCTGGTGATGGCAGCATCAGGCTTTTCTGCAGCCGTGACTGGGAAGAAAATTTGCTCTGCACTTACTGGTGTTAAGATTTCCAGTTCAGCAAGTCAACAACCTGAAGCACACAGCCAAAACAAGGCCAGCATAGGGACAAGCCGAGCCTTAAGCCTCATTGAAAATGCTACAAGGGACCTGAGAATAATTAACAGATGTGCCCCATCTGATGCAAACAGAGCTTGAGAGAATCTGTGTGGAGGATGAAAGAAAGTGCCAAAATCCAGATGAGCAAAGCTGGTGGGCAGAAGAAGTTGTAATTGATGCCAGTGATGATCCTGCAAAGACATGGATAAAGGTTTTTAAAGGTTAAAAAGGTTTTTTGTTAGTATTGGGCTGACAAAAAATGTATGTCTACAACACAAGAAATGTGAGAAAAAGTGAAGAGAACACTTAACAAGGTCACTTCACCATTTCCAGAGGGAAACATCAGCCTGAATAAATCAAGACAATTTGTCATGCACTCTTGCCTCCAGTTCAATACCTCCCTCAGCTTGAAGTATGCATGTTTTATTGCAGCGCACATATGACAAACTAATGTTGTATAATGGCACAAGGAGCTGTATGTGACATTCAGAGCAATAATATAGCAACAAACCACTGTTTGTTATGTAGAGATATAGAGGAGTAATGGTGTTCTGAGCAGAGAATGAAGTCACTCTACCGCTGTTTGTGTTGTAATCCGAGTTTCTCTGGTAAGCTAGTCACGCATGCATGTGTGTATCTGACAGGCTAACTCATCACCACCACTTTGCAATGCATTCATACAATGATTACCTCTGATATCAGGATGCAGTCATCATGGAAACATAGCGCCAACCCTCTGGTACCACCCTGGTAAACACTGTTAGCTCTGTCAGCACCATCTGTAACACTTTACCTTTTCTCAAGTAAGCGTTAACTATACAAGGGGGCTCTTTTCAGGAAAATAGAAAACTTTTGGGAAAAATAAAAAATATTTATCCCCCCCCCCCCAAAAACAACAACAACAAATATTAAGGAATAAAGATATATGAAACTCTCAACAGAGTGTATAAATTCAAATAACACACATTTAATTAATTCCTCCCCCCAGCGCCTATACGCACGTCATGCGTAGGTTTAAATAAATAAAAAAAGAAAGGTCACATCACAGAACCAATCTCAGCCTTTGCAATCCCCAAAATAAACTCACAGTCCCAACTAACGAAAAATACAATACTGTCCATTTTCAATAACTTTTAAATGTCTTTTAATTATTTTTGAGTCCGTGACGCACGCAAATGAAACAGTCACTCATCCAGGCGTGTCAAACAAAAATAGCGCAGATCCCCACAGCAAAAACCGGTGAAAAAACAAAAATATGCGATCGATCGCTGTACCTCTGGTATACCAGGAAAAATATATAAAAGAAACGATCTCACCCAGGGACCGCGCAGTCAGTCAGGGAAAGTAATCCATCTGTTTGGTCCTGGGCACACGCTCCGTCCTCTGAGGTCGAGATGTCCAGCTGGGATACCGTGAAAGGACGGGTCTTTAAGGTAACCACTGATGGGTTTCTTTTTAATGGTGTTTTTAATTTACTTAATGTCCACAGCCCGTTACTTTTAATTTATATTCAGGTCCTAACGTTTAGGTCCGCCAGCTCTATTGTTCCTTTTCCCGGTCCCTTCTTCTCCGCCTCTTTTTTTGTCTTCTCCACCTCTTCCTCCCTAAATAATCTCGTCCATTTTTGTAAATTATCATTTTACACATACAAAAATTTACACACACGACAGCGGATACCCCATCTTACCCTTATACATGTACAGGGAATTATTTATTTATTTTTTACATAATCGAAGAAACCTGTTGTTTCCCAGATATCTCCATATCTTAAATTGCATTTAGTTAATGATTAGGTGACTCTGTCACAGATCCCCCCCCCCCAGCCGGAGGTATCGGAGGCTGAATCCTGAAGTAGGGCTTCAGATTGACCACGTTGACTGTATCCAACCTTTTGTTGTGGTCATTCCACTGTACCTGATAATTAATGGGGCCTAACCTTCTCAACACTACAGGTGGACCTGACCACTTAGGCGCAAGCTTGGATGAGAAGTTGTCAGATGCTTTTGAGAGTGGGTGAGAGCGCACCCAGACCTGGTCTCCCGGCAGGAGATGTGCACCTCTCCTCCGGGTATTATAGTACCTAGCTTGTCTGGCCTGACTCTGTCCCACTTTCTTCATGACTTGTTCAGCCATTTGTTGTTGTCTTTCAAGGATTTTATATGGAAACTGCTGTGGCGCAGGTGGTGAACCAATCATCCTCTCCAGAGGGCCTTTGAGGATCCTTCCCAGGGCTAGTTCGGCTGGTGTTTTTCCCGTGGTTTCATGTTGGGCTGAATTGATGGCAAAGCGGAACTCTCGGACCCACTGATCCCATTTGTTGTGTTTGTCTCCCACGTAAGATGCAATCATGGTCTTTATCGTTCGGTTAGCTCGTTCTGTTAGATTCGCTTGAGGATGATAGCTTGTAGTGAACTTTTGTGTCACTCCCCAGGTCTTGCAGAAGTTTCCCATTTCGTGGCCTATGAACTCAGGACCTCGATCGGACACCAGCTCCTTAGGAACACCGAATCGCGTAAAGATCTCATCTTTCAAGATGGCTGTGATGCGATGAGTTTTGCTGTCCCTGAGGGGGAACAACTCAACCCACTTGGTAAAATAATCTATGATGACAAGAAGGAATCGGTTGCCTTTCTTACTGCGAGGAAATGGACAAATAAAATCCACTCCCAGCTTCTCCCAGGCTCCTTCAACTTTAGTGGGCTGCATTAAACCCGCAGGCTTTTGATTCTCTGCCTTGTAGGACTGGCAGGTGAGGCAAAACTTTACATGGGTCCACACATCCTTTCGGACTGAGGGCCACCATGCCACCTCCAGAATTCTCAAGAGGGTCTTAAGTCTGCCAAGGTGCCCACTTAAAGGATGATTATGATAGTATTCCAGGAAACTGGGCACCAGAGTTTTAGGGACTACAAGCTGGTATTTGTACAGGAGTCCTTGCACCATGGTGAAGCCAACCCTGCCAGGTCTACTGTTAACAGAGTCCAAGTTTACCAGGTCCTTAACCTCCGGATCTACTTCCTGGGCCTCTCGTATTTCTGCCAAAGAAATTGGGAGGTCAGAGGGATCTCTGTAGATGTTTACAGCTACATAAGCTGCAGAAGTGTTGTGGGGAGACACGGCTCTGGAGAGGGTATCAGGGACAATGTTTTGGAGACCTTTTCTGTATCGTACGGTGAACTGAAACTGTTGGAGCCTCAGGATCCATCGAGTCAGGCGTGATGAGGCTTTTGGGCAGTTGAAAGCCCAGGTTAAGGCAGCATGGTCGGTGCAGACGGTGAATTCCTTTCCTTCCAGGAAATGGCGCCACTTTTCCACAGCCCACACTACTGCCAGACACTCCTTTTCTGAAGTGGAGTAGTTACTCTCAGCCCCTCTCAATCCCCTAGAAGCATAAGCTATCACCTTCTCACCCCCCTCAGCAACCTGTACTAGCACAGCTCCTAGGCCTACCTCGCTAGCATCTGTATGCACCTCAAAGGGAAGTGAGTGGTCTGGCTGGGTTAGGATGGGAGCACTGACCAGGGCCTGTTTCAGCCGCTCAAAACTTTGCTGGCTTTCTGCTGTCCAGGCCCACTCCACATCTTTCCTAGTGAGACGATGGAGGGGAGCTGCAATGTCGGCAAAATGGGAGATGAATTTGTGATACCATCCAACTAAACCAAGGAATCTCTGCAATGACTTAACATTGGTGGGGGTTGGATATTCTGTCACTGCCATTGTTTTCTCCGGATCCACCTGTACACCCTTCTCAGATACTATGTGACCAAGGAACTTCAGCTCTCTACAGAAAAAATGGCATTTTTTCATATTGAGAGTTAAGTTGGCCTCATGAAGTTTTGCCATCACGGCTGTCAGATCTTTGAGATGTTGCTCTGGAGTGGGTGAAAAGACTATGACGTCATCGATATAAACAAAGCAAATCCGCCCTCTCAACTCCCCCAGGACCCTCTCCATCAGACGCTGGAAGGTTGCACCTGCGTTTTTCAAGCCAAATGGCATACATCTGAATTGGAAGAGGCCTACAGGTGTTATAACAGCTGTTTTAGCTTTGCTTTCCTCCGCCATTGCAACTTGCCAGTATCCAAATTTTAAGTCAAGGGTGCTGAAGACTGCTGCTCCGTACATGGACTCCAGTAATTCATGGATCAGGGGCATGGGATATGCATCCTGTTTCGTCTTAGCATTTAGTGGCCTGAAATCAACACAAAATCTGGGAGTCTTGTAAGGTTTTGGGACCAGAACCACTGGTGATGCCCAGGCGGATTGGGATGGCTCAATGATGCCATCTTTCAACATTTGCTCCACCTGTTCAATTATTATTTGGCATTTGTAGGGGGACACTCTGTATGCTTTGCAGCGGACTGGAACCTCATCAGTGGTAAAGATGGTATGCTCTTCCACCGTGGTTCTCCCTAGTTTCCCTGAACACACTTTCGGCCAAGCTTTCAACAAATCTCTCACTTCAGGAGGGTGATCCTCGAACTCTGGAGCAGGTTCCTCTTGAGGGCAAACAGACTTGGAGAGTGGGAGTGCCACAATAAGAGTAACATTGGGATGCATGACCTGCTTTTCAGCAGACTGAGACAGGAATGGGTAAAAGGTGTAACCCTTTGGTCCCTTCACGCCATATGTTCTATCACCAAGATTGATAATAGTTGAAGTCTTGGTAAGAAAATCTAAACCTAGAATTAGGGGAAATGCCAAGTTGTTGTCATCAATGATATATGTCTCAATTGACCACATCATGTTGTGCCAAGTGTACAGTAACTGTACCTTTCCCAAAGCCCCATGGCAGGTCTTTCCATCAGCCAAGGCAAAATTTTGGTTTTCACTTGGCTTCAGTTTCTCCCCGTGGTGTGCAATTTTCAACCACTGAGTTTTTCTCATAAGAGAGTATGTGCATGCAGTGTCACACATGGCATTACATTGCACTCCCCTCACCTCGATGGGGACCTGTTGGAGAGTTGTCGGAGTTTTCTTTCCTTGCTGCATTACCGAAGAAACATCAGCAGGTTTTTTAGATGGCCATTTTTCTTGTGGTTTCTTTGTCATTTTTCCTTTTGCTTTCTGTTGATGCTCTTTTCCCCAGTACTCCCTCACTAACGTGCAATCCTTTTCCACCAGGGAGCCAATGGATACCAGCTGCTCTACAGACGTGACAGTGCCATGAAGACAACCAGCTATTCTGGGATTACAGTTGTTGAGTATTTTTCTGACTAACTCGGCCTCTGTGATGTCAGGCTTCCACCTCAGACACAGAGCACGATAGTCATATGCAAAGTCTCTGAGACACTGATCAGGAAGCTGCACCATATCACGGAGCTTCTCTTCTACCTCTGTGAGGTAATCTGGGGGTAGAAAAGCCATGTGGAAGGCTTCTTTAAAGTCTACCCAATTGTGGATTTTGTTTTTGGCTACAATCCACCAACTGTGTGCCGGCCCTTTAAGGACACTAGACAAAGCTCCAAGAAGCTCTGCGTCACCTAAAGGCCGTCATGCCAGAAAAGTTTCGCACTGATCCACAAAATTGAGGACATCAGCCACCTCTCTGGACCCACTGAAAGAAGGAAACTCCATTTGCACAGCTGGTTTGGAATACAGTACATGAGCTCTGGTGGACTGACTGCTCCTGGAGATGCTTGTGTTTGTATTGGAGGAGAGATGTGAAACTGAGGGCTGTAGGGGTGACTCTGGATTGGCAGGTGAGGCTTGTGGCTTAATTGCACTTGGAACAAGGGGGTTTTGGTTGCTTGAAACCATGCTTTGGCAAAGAGCATCAGGGGGACATGGTGAATTAAGATTTACACTTGAGGAAGCTTGGGTGTGAACAGTTTTCAGAGGAACAGTTTGGCATGGAGTAGAGCGAACATCACAGGAAGGGAGTGTAGACTCAGTGCTGTAGAAGGATCGTGGGACAACGGTGAGGCTGGCGCGCTTCAGCCTTTCCAGTTCTACCTTCCATTTCTCATCAGGTCGCTGTAGACACTCCACCAATTGTTCTTCAAAGTTCTTTAAAGTTGCAATCATGTGGCGCTCTAACACTTCCATATTTCTGTCTATGTAACCTCTGAGGTTTTCTTCTCTATTCAAAGCAGTACTGACTGAGTCCCTAAAATCAGTCTCCAGGGACTTAACTTTCTCAATTACTGTCCCTAAATCAGTGCTAATGGTATTTAGAGCTGGTAGAGCAAGGTAGGACGAAACATCTCTCTCTGGCTCTTGTTCCTCCTGCTCATCAGGATCTGATAAATAAAGAGAACTTATCAATGATGTAACTTCTCCTACTGGATTTCTTCTAGTAACCCAGGCATCACTAATTTCATTAAACCGCCGCTCACTAGCCTCAACCCCAGACGCAGGAGTAGAAACTCTGGTTTCGGTGTCATCATCTCTATTTACATCATTGGAAACAGATACATCCTCTAATTGCTGAGTGTTTTCCTCATTCTCCATGTTTAGTTTGTTTAAGTTTTTTGGAACCCTTGCAACATTCAATTCACCTAAAAAACCCTGTGAAATTTAATTAATTAATCAACTTGAATTAATTCTCCATCAAAGGAAAAAAAAAATCACAATTTAATATTCAATATCTGTTCGTTGTTTGAATGAAATCGTAACAGTCACAAAAGGTTAACTATTAAATCATATTTCCCGTCCCCGTACGGGCCACCATCTGTAACACTTTACCTTTTCTCAAGTAAGCGTTAACTATACAAGGGGGCTCTTTTCAGGAAAATAGAAAACTTTTGGGAAAAATAAAAAATATTTATCCCCCCCCCCCCCCCCCCCCCCCCCAAAAAAAAAAAACAACAACAAATATTAAGGAATAAAAATATATGAAACTCTCAACAGAGTGTATAAATTCAAATAACACACATTTAATTAATTCCTCCCCCCAGCGTCTATACGCACGTCATGCGTAGGTTTAAATAAATAAAAAAAGAAAGGTCACATCACAGAACCAATCTCAGCCTTTGCAATCCCCAAAATAAACTCACAGTCCCAACTAACGAAAAATACAATACTGTCCATTTTCAATAACTTTTAAATGTCTTTTGATTATTTTTGAGTCCGTGACGCATGCAAATGAAACAGTCACTCATCCAGGCGTGTCAAACAAAAATAGCGCAGATCCCCACAGCAAAATGATGTTTGTTGTGATGCGGTCCCTGGGTGAGATCGTTTCTTTTATATATTTTTCCTGGTATACCAGAGGTTTTTTCACCGGTTACTACTGACTGAGTCCCTAAAGTCAGTCTCCAGGGACTTAACTTTCTCAATTACTGTCCCTAAATCAGTGCTAATGGTATTTAGAGCTGGTAAAGCAAGGTAGGACAACAACCTCCATGTTGAACTGTGTTCAGACAACTTATACGCTCTGAATTTTGCATTCAGCCCCTTTTTAGTTTGGGGTAAATGTGAGATGAAAAAGTGAATTTTAAAATGCACCACAAACGTGAAAATACAGGAGCAATTTAATAATGACTATGTTTACATTTACACTAATATTCCATTAATATTGTGAATATGACAGCATTCTGAATTTGTTACAGCATATTCTTTTTGGATATTCTGCATTAGGCTTTATTCCAAATGTGGCATTATGTGATAGACATATGGGATATGCCGATATTATTCGGGTTTTAGGAGCATTATTTGGACATGTACACAGCGCATTCAGAATATGTGTCTCAATTGTGGTTTTTACCACAGTTCCCACCACATGGCCTCTTGCCTGTTTATGGTCTGCTCTGTGCCATGTTATGGAGACCTTGTCCACAAACCAAGTAGTCAGCAGTTTGCAAGGCTGGTGTAGAGATGCATGCCCAGAAGAAAAGCCCACATCTCTGGTCGCAGGAGAAACACACCCACTTTCAAACACTATGAAAGACTTGAAATCAGAGGGTTTTTGGATATGCACAACTATCGCAACGCCAACATTTTCAAGAAGGTGGTTGAAGGAAATTAAGAGGGAGGCTGTGTTTGCACAGTCCAACATCTCCGCCTCGCTGGCAAACTCTTAAAAACCCTGTTCCAGTGCAAAATAGCTTCAGCCATTCCACTTTTGCACATTTTGATGTGATAATCAATGTGTTAGAGCATTTTAATCAGAGTATGCATAGCTGCATGTAAACAGAGTAGTAGTGAGAGTATTAGTGTATTGGAGTATTTTGTGCATGCATACATAATCAGTGACTTAAATGTCTGTGGACACATCAACTCACACTTATTTTCCTTTTTGGAAAAAGGTGAAGCAAATCTGATTTACAAATCTTGGCAGTTGTCAAGGGCACCTAAAACTGCCTGTGGGTTTGTTTGTGGTCAAATCAACATAAAGAAGAAAGGTACGTTTACATTGCAACTTATACAAAACTCGATGGTAAAAGAAGCCAGTATGACGTTATCCTTTATTTTTAATTGGACATTGGACAAGAGACAAACTCTGTGCCAAAGTACCACCAAAAAAAGACCTTCCCTCTGCAAGAGAATGCAGTGACAATTTTATTGAAGTCATATTGGGCCACTTTTTTACTACTTTGAAATACTGGTGTGACAAAGCTGCTGTCAGCATATTTCAAAGAGGGTCTGATTTAATAACTGAATTAAATCAACATATTAATTAAAGCCTGAAAGCTGTTTTAATACTTAAGCTGATTAATTTTAAAATGCTCCACAAAAAAACACCAACGTCATTAGTGTTTAATAGTGTTTTTATGTAAAGGTTCAAGTAACTATTTTTGCTTTGCGCTCTTCCTTTTTGTCTTTCTGACAAGGGTTAAATGTGAGGGGCCCCAGGAGAGAGGAGGAACCATCTGTTGCTGTTTTAAACAGCTGCTACTCAGATGTGCACACACATATATAAACTGGAGGCATCGTTGCTCCAGATGGCAACGCTTCACAGCCAAACATGGAAAGTTTGGAGAATGTACACAGAGAGAGACGCCGACATAATTCAGACGCACACATGCTTACATATTCAGACAAATTTTATTAGAGTGGACTTTGTCACGGCGAGCAAATGGCTGCTCCACTTTCATGGCCCTTCAGATTTAATTTTCAGAGCATTCCATTACTTTGTTTTAATTAAATGTGGAAGGGAGACACAGGCCTACTGAGAGGGAGGCAGAGCAAATGCTGCTTCTGTTCACTGTGAGATGAAGAAAGTTTGGAAAATTACCAGTCTGGACTAGCAGGACAAAAAACTCTTTTGTACATGAACACACACGTTTGGCAGTGTTTTAAAAAGTGATTAATATTTAATCAGACGTGTTGTTAGTGCCCCTTTGAGCAGTTGGATGATGAATGGGTGCTCCAGGCGAAGGATGGCAAGATAAACACCAGAGCATCGCCAAGATGACAGCGGGAGGCGGGGACATCTATCACCCCAAGGTTGCCACGACAACCTGTCACCGGTTGTCGCCTGGCGACCGCTCCCCGCCACTCGTCTTAGAAAGCCGTGGCCCTCAAGCAGCACAGAACACCTAATCACCAAGTTAATACAACGACAAGAGGTGGAAACAATAAGTAGGAACTTTTGAATGAGGACAGTGTGTGTGTGTGTGTGTGTGTGTGTGAGATCTGGCCTTCAAAAACTTTAAACTCTTTCTTTGTTTTGTTTTTCAAACCCCAACAAGATGAAGCATGCGTGCCACATAAGGCACAGAAACGAATTACATTTACATAATAAATGTCTGCATATGGATCATATAATTGTTTCCAACATACCTAATATCTCTGAGTAATTATTAGTAATTTTCATGTAAATTTGGTATGAAATTAGTTCATGGGTTTTTGTCTCTGGGCAACCCTGCTTCACAATGATAAGACAACACAACTCCACCTCTCTTTCTGTCCCTCTTTCGCTGCAGTTTTCTCTCACTCGTCCTTGTTGGAACAGTTTCTCTGTTTCCTCGAGGAACAAGAACCACAATGACTGAACTAGAAACAGAAAGGATCCTATGTCGTTTGAAAGAAAAGCCCACTCTGCAAAAAATCCCCCTGTTTATACAGTAGAAGTCAAATATTCTATAATGTCAAGAAATACGGTATTATATTAATTCAATAGATCTTCACGGTAACTTATAAGTGGTGTGTTTGAGTGCAATAGAGAGTTTTAAGTGCACCCCTTCATAGAACTAACAGTGTTCAATGAGTATGCTTCCTTTTAGGAAACATAGTTTAATAAGGTGGGTTTTCAGCCTACAGATGAGTTGTGAGTGATGTTGCTGTCCTTTCTTTAATACACCACTTTGGAGCCAGCACAGAGAAGAGCTTTGACCAGGATGAGTGACCGCATGGTGCTTTGTGTGAAAGGGTTACAACAGTGTGTAACTGTCACCTGCATAGCAAAAGCAGCACATTAGGACAGCAGCGGTAATCTGTACACAGGATGCATTCAGGCAGCGTATTCAGTGTTGGTCCCTCCTCTTCTAGAAATCATGCTGCACAAAGGGAGTTATGATAAATGGTAGATGACTTGCATTTGAATAGCACCTCCTAGTCTCCAAATCAATCAAAGCGTTTTAACACTACATGCCACATTTAGCCATTCACACACATTAATACGCTGGTGGCCAAGGCTACTGTACAAGGTACCACCTGCATAGGGGTTATTTGGGGTTTAGTGTCTTGCCCAAGATACTTTGACATGCAGACTGAAGGAGTTCGGGAATGAACAATCATATGATCTACCTCCTGAGCCACAGCCAGGCTCGGGCAATTCTGGCAAATGCCAGATTTGTGGGCCGCCAAGACCACCACAAACAATGTTAGAAAAAGATTGTGGGGAACAAAAAAAAAAAATACTGGCCAGCTGCGGCTGGCTTGATGTTGGAACAGCCCATCTGATTAGAGGCCACATGGACCCAAAATTATCAATTATTTACAAGGTATTTACAAGCAGAAAGCGAGTGGGGGAAATACGCATTGAATTCCAAGGGTGGCAAGGCTAGAAATAGGACAGCAGCATGAAGTGCCGTGGGGCGGTGCATCCAGCACCACCAATGCATGTCTTGCCACCACCAGTGTAGGGTTGTACATTGAAAATAATATGGGCATATTTTTTGACCCATGTCATTTGCGCCAGTGTGTTACAAGAGTACTGCCAGTGCTAAAGCTGTACCACTCAGGTGGCTTGAACTTATCACTTAGTAGGCTTTAACAGAGTGTATCTGCGCTGTATATCCTGTTCTAAATCCATTGTTATTTCTGGATAGCAAACCGCTGCTATGAATGACAGACTGCAGCTCTTGACGCAGTTCTGATCGTAGATGCTTGGCAGCAAGCAATAAAATAGTTTTTAAATCAAACATAAGGAAAATTTCCAGGACCGCATATTTGTTCCCAGTCCGACACTGCACAGCTGCCCGTGGCTGGTGACGTTGTAGCCATTGCAAACATGTTTGCAGACATGTCGCATGGAGCTTTCCTTGTAAATGTCCAAATGTACCTTTTTCTTCTTTTTGTCCATGTTTTTTTAAAATTGAGACTGAAAATTCATTTTTGACTTTGATTTACATTATCTAACATCCACTGTTTGCAAGGTAAAAAATGTAATTTCAGTCTCTCAGTTAGAGGGTAACATGCAGGTTTCTTGCTGTCAGAGTTGGCATCATCACAGTGTTGTAAGTGTTGATGCAAAGGTCTTGGAGTAGACATGTCTCTCCCCAGTAAGTGATTTAATTTTTAACACGGGGAACGGACTCGTCAAGCAAACCCCCTTGAAGGGACACAATCTCATCTTGCCCAAGCTGAACTTTAGTTGGTATCTGTCCAAAAATTGTCGGACTACCTGTGATACATGCCTCCACCTTAGTGTAAGATAGGGAATAAACACATTTTTAGTATTATTAGATGACTCCGCAGCACTGCCTTACTTCAAAGATATTAGATATAAGCAATGAAACTTTTCAGTTCTCTGAATTCAGGAGTAAATAAGACATGAAGTCTTGGGATTATTTACATTTGACGGCAAGGGGCTTCACCAGGAGATTGTATTGTACCCCTTTGTAGGGACAGCAGAATGTCTTGTGTCAACAGTACTATCCACTTATTAGATTTTTTTGTTTTGTTTTGGTGAGCTCTAGCTGAAAAATAAATTGAAGCTCTTGGATGTTAAAATGATTTATTTATCAACCTAAAATAAGATTTTGAGGAAAGAAGCTCAAACACAGCTCGAATTCAGCATTAACAATTTAACTTCAACTTTCCTCAAAGTTGAAAAAATAAAATGCAGCGGTGGACTGTTTAAAATGAGTCGAACTCTTGGAGAGTGCAGGTCTCTGATGTCCTTGATCAAGATCAAAAGTAAAGCCAGGCTGCTGGAAAGTTGGCGACAGGGGGGGACAAGAAGAGAGTAAGACTAATATGGAGGTAAGTTTCCCTTAAATCCCGTCATATTAATATTGTGGACTCTTCTTTGGTGTAATCCTGCAGATATAGAGCCTGTGTGAATCTGCTGACTTCGTGTTCCTGTGACCTCTCTTTCACCGATTGTGAGCACAGATGAATCTACGTACCGTGATGAAGCATAGGGCTCTCACATCTCCATTAATGCTTAAGTAATACACCATCACTGCTAATGACGTCATTGCTGGGGCCTGAGCATGAACTCTGTGTGCTTAAGATATTTTCCATCTTCACTGTGAAAAGTCTAACATTTAAAAGAACTTTCTTGTCATGATCACTGAAATAGGCAGCACCATTGTGTGGTCAGATAATGTGCCTTTCTCTGTAGTGGGTTGTGTGGACAATAGGACCCAGGTTTCCTTGTTCACAGGAAATGTGCTGCAGCCCGTTGTGGTCGCTTTATCTGCTTTATCTATGAATGATGTCCTCACCTGAGACCACACACTTGGGGCACATCAATCAATCAGTCTTTGTTTTTTAATCACAATATTCGGTAACACTTTACTTGAAGGTATCTACATAAGAGTGACATGACACTGTCATAACTATGACATGACATTGTCATGAACTTGTCATAAACATTATATATATGTCATAGACGTATATGACTGCTGTCATTAAGTGTCATTCAGTCCTTGTAATGACAAATTGACATTGTTTGGGTTGCCTTGATTATGACAAGTTGACATTAATCAAAGTGACATTACCTGAAGTTGTCTTTGTCATGACAAGTTGACATTACATTTGTTTGGGATGTCCTTATAATGACAACTTGACACTGACATAAAGACATCTTCTGGTAATGTCATCCTGGTTAATGTCAAGTTGTCATTACAAGGACATCCCAAACAAATTTAATGACAACTTGTCATGACAAAGACAATAGGGCTGTAGTCTCCTGGTCGACTAATCGATTATTTGGTCGATATGCTCTCGTCCGACCAAATTCTCATTAGTCAAATAATCGCCGCGTGACTTTCACAAGGAAAAAAGTGCTACATCAACAGCTTTCCAGGATTAATTAATTTCCTGCGGCATTGCAAATGAAGCATGTATATACTTGTATTTCACAGATAAGAAACAATAAATTGTGAAGACAGTAAAGCGTCCACTAAAATAGCATTTTAAGTCGTGTGTGATTTACACATTGAGTGCCGTTACCTTTGTTAAATGTTGCTGTTGTCCCTGGTTTCATATGAGAAGAGGAAAAGATCGCTAGACGCTGGGCTAATTTATACAGTGTAAAATGCCATAGGCTTGTGCTAATAACGTTAGCATGTTGTATTGGTGGGGGAAATGTGTCCAGATAAAGACAAGTGTTTGTCTGTCAGTTCTGCGATTTATAGTGAAGCCAATTTGCGTACTTGTGTTTGAAATGGTCTCTAGTAAGCCATTTAATGTGTTTTGAATCAACTATATAAATAAAGTTTGATTTGAACTAAACTTTACAGCACTTAACACAGTCCTCCACCGCCGACTAGTGTTTTGGAGGTGTCACTGCAGAGTGACAGACACACCACCGCACAAGTAAAAATAACGTGCAGATTTTTTTTTTCTCCCAAGAAGAATTGATTAGTTGACGATTATGTGTGATTTTCTTTTGTTGACTACAGCCCTAAAAGACAACTTCTGGTAATGTCACTTTGGTTAATGTCAAGTTGTCATAATCAAGACAACCCAAACAATGTCAACTTATTACAAAAACCGAATGACACTTAATGACAGTAGTCATAAACATTTATGACATGTACATAATGTTCATGACAAGTTCATGACCGTGTCATGTCACTCTTATGTAGATACCTTCAAGTAAAGTGTTACCCAATATTCTTATCACATCAAACAGGTGAATGAAGTAAGTAAGAAATAAAAAAAGTGGATGAATACATATTACAGGTGCAGAACTATTTTTAACTCACCAACCAACTCACTGCTAATAAGCACAGATATGATTCTGTGTGACGAATATACGTAGACAAAAGAAGAAAAGGAGTGGGCGATAATTTAATAGGCTACTGAAACACTTGTCCTTCTCATCATGTTACCTCATAACCAGTGACATGTGTTAGAATATATCTGAACATCGAGATACTCTGTGAACACAGCCTTTTAGCAGGACGCCTGCTGTGTGTCTCCCCTCACCTTACCTGTATCCTCATCAGCACATTCACTCTCGCTGCCTTCTTACCTTCTGTCTCTGTTCCTCTCACTTATTTTTACTCATATGGACTCGTTTCACTTTTGCAAGATCAGTTAATGGAAACAGGAGCAGAGGTGAAATGCCCCCTGAGGCTTTATACCCCCCAGGACCAGTTTTCAGCTCTGAACACAAGGTGATAGAAGTAACACCTTTTTATTTTAGGTGATGCGTCACGCTGCCATACCATTACAGCTTGTGAGTCATTTCTAGCTGTCCATCATGCAGAGGATCTAATGTTTCTCTGATTATGTGACAATGTAGTCAACAGATTTTCACTCAATTTCTCTCTTCCTGCCTTTCAAGTGATGAATGAAATTAAAGTTTCATATAGCTGTCATGTCAACCACCAGACGTCATGCTTATTTTTAGGCAGATGCTATTAGCACCCAGGTGTCTGTGGCCAGCAGTGCCATTGACATCCTGGTGTGTACTCATGGGCATCCAACCATTATGGAAATATATATTCATTCAGCTATTCTGCTAAAGTGAATGTTCACAGTGAACACAGTGTGCATTCAGCAGCTATATTTATCATAAAAACTGAAAATAATAAGACAACTAAGTCTAAAAATAAGCCCACATTGATTCACACAGAAATCGAACCCCAGTCCCCTGTCCAGTCCTCACTACATCCTTCTAACCCCATGGAGTATGTCGCTCACTAGACTTTCTGGCAGTACATTTGTGAGTTTTTCCTCATAAATTTGCCACTTTAATCTCAAAGAATATCTGAGACTGGCCAGCACTATCTTTAACCATGACCCCATGGCCCTAATCCAAACTGCTTCTGATCTCGACGCCTCAGTGTGACAAGTTCTAGTGAGTACTGGTGTATATAGCCGAATAGCTGCAGTGTGACTATTCTCAGCCAGGTGCAAGTAGACACTCTCTGTTGAGACTCTGTTCCATGCTGTTTTTGAATGCATGACTGCCTTAATATGCTGTCTGCTCCAAAAAGTGCCATATAAGTACAATTATTATTATTATGAATGCTTTCTTGCCCCCCTTTCTTCTTTAACAAGACTGACAAAGTGTAAGCTTGAAATTCACTTACTGGAGATTTCATCAGTGGGTAGAGATTGTGCAATGAGATTTCCAGTAAGTGAAGAGTCAGATAACTGAGATAATGTAACAACATTTTATGCTGTCAGAATACTATTCCCCATTTTTATATCTTAAGGAATGAAGACATATAATACAATCTAGCCTCTCTGATCCACTGTGTGTTTTAAAGTAACAAGTCTGTTGACCAGTTTGATGGACAGAAAAGTTTTTGACAAGCTGTGCATGTTAGAAACTTGACTGTCTTTTTCAAGAATATCATCCATTCAGCTTTAATTGTTTGAAGAAGCCTTGACCCCAAAACTCCTTCACTTCAAATGGTTTTGTTGCCCTCTGTGTTGCTGCATTCTGATAAGGTTAAAAATCAATGAATTCCAAAACAAAGCAAGACAGAACAACGCACTCTATTTAATTTCTCAGCACAGCAACTGATCGGTGTGGCTGCACAAATGGACTGCAGTGTGAGGAAGGTTTAAGAAAATACACACAGTGAGGCCGTACCTCAAAATGACTCAAAGTTAACTCAAAGTTGACACAGTTCCAAACCCCCTATCCACTGCACCAACCTGCCTTCCTAAAGTGATCTCTTCCGTTTTTTCTCCCATCAGTGCATTAGTCATGTGACTTTTAAAGTACATGGGTTATGCACAAATTACTGACTCGTGATTACAAAGGATTTGTACAAATTTTGGTGGTTTGGTTACACCTCACAGGACAATCACTGCAGACAACAACCAATCCAGCATGTTCTCATCCCAGGCTGTGAAATACCAACGTTTCTCATGTCCCTCAGCATGTGATACAGATGCCAATGGCCCCCTCTACACTTTGTTTCCACTTACGTATGTGATCTGTATATAGATCTGTAAATATATGGATGATGCCTCCAGCACAAGGAAGTGCATTTCTTTACGGATAGATAGAAACCTGATAGACACTAACCATAGCCATGGGGGAGAGGCTAATTTTGTCCCATTGTTAACCTTCCAGTAGTAGAAACAGGACCTGCCAGGTAGGTGACACGTTTTGTGAAATAGCCAGTTAGCAGCTTGTAAGTGAAGCTAACACATTTTCATACAGTCTTTCTGAAATCCACCGCAAAGTTTGTTTTTTTTTTTGTTTGTTTTTTTATGTACTCCAGGCAAATATCCATACCAAAATATTACGGAGGCAAATTGGATATCATTGAGATTCCAATAGGAATGAATGGACTTCCGGAGTGATGAATGTTGACTTAGCTTTTCCATCCTTTTGTGACATGATTTCTATTTTTCAAAGAGATCGACTGAACAGGGCTGCTTATATACCCCATACGTGTACGCAATGGAAGCTTAATCAAGCCAAGCTTGAGTTAATGTCGAACTGTGTTAGTGGAACGGTTTGTGCCTTAAGTAGGCTGACCAAACGTCCTCTTTTGCCCGGACACGTCCACTTTTCACGTCCCGTCCGGGGCGTCCGGGGGGGTTTTATAAACTTATGATAATGTCCGGTTTTCTGTGTGTTTGTGTGTGTGTGTGTTAGAGTGCGGCACGGGCAGCATATTTCTGTCCGAACCCGAACCGAGCCCGACATTATTTAATGACCAAAGCACTGAGTTTGTGTCACACAGTGGTTACAGGCTATTTAACAGGCCGGGCGTACTCAGCGGAGAGGGAGACCTCCATGTTTGAGACGGGAGCAGGAGGCGGGAGGTCCGACGCTTCTAGCGAGAGGAGAGGGAGAAATAAAACAAAATAAGATAAAATAGGAAAAACCTGACTCCCTCTTTTATTTTATTTTCAGAGTTTAATCAAGGCGGAGGCGGGCGGCTGGAGGTCCGAGGCTTCCAGCGAGGGGAGAGGTAGAAACAAACAGCCAATGTGTGTCTGTGTGTGTTATGTTCAGGTGTTGTCACGTAAATAACAGCGCCCAAGCAATAAACAGGACAGACAATAGGATTTTATTTATTTTTACACTATATTTTCACTGAAAGCTGACCGAATCCGACCCGAGCCTGAATACAATTTATAGCTATATTTCTGACCAAACCCGGCCGACCCGTCGGGTACCGTCGGGCTCAGATCACCACACTCTAGTGTGTGTATGCGTCCCCTATTGGGGCCTATCTGAATTTCTGTCTTTGAGAGATATTATTTTGTAATATAACTGAATTTTCTATCCATACATATACATTTTAAATATATTAAAATTATAAGGCATCTGCGTAAAGTAAACTGCGAGTATCATTTAAGTAGGATATGTCGTGGCCGGGCCGAGTGTCCTCTTTTTTGGAAATCAAAATATGGTCACCCTACCTTAAGTGGCAGTTGACGTTAAGTCCACCTGCCCTTTTTCAATTAAGTGCAAATCCCCTTAGCAGAGTTGATGGAGTACCCCCCTGGGTGAAAGTCTGTGTTTGTTTGACTCGTCCCCCCAACCCTGTGCGGACATTCTCACTATTTATACTACATCAGTTGCTTTATGCATCAAATATTGCCATGGATGGGTTTATATTGGAGTTAGTTAAAAGCCCAGTGCGTCTCATAGAGACACCAAAGGGTGCCAAATAAAACCCAGCATTCAAGTCATGCTAATTAGTGAGCAGCATTTTGTGTTAAAACAAAGAAATGGCATGACTACATTGTTGTTCTGATGGAAGTTATGCTGGAATATACACCGATCTGAATGTAAGGAAGTGTTGAGGGACTTTTCATTGACAGTAAATACCATCATAAGCAAATAAAATCAGATAACAGGTAGACATATCATTAAAATATGCATGGATGGATTACTGAATGGGTCTACCAGGCACAGGGGCCCAGTGTGCAACCTGGTCTCACTTCGAAGCCGTCGAAATCCGACGGTTGGGCAGTGACTTGTGACATCGGACCTTGACGAAAAAAGTCATCTTTTAACGTCAGCATGATCCGCGGCTGGTCACCGTCTAGTTTAGCTTGGTGGCGTCAGGGTGGGTTGGAGGGGTGGTGGATGGGTCCAACAAACCCCAACTTTCACCCAGGAGAGCAGTGTTTGTGTCCCCTAAGATTACAAAGCCAAACCCTGTTATTTTTTCCTAAACCTAACCACGTGCGCAAGTTCTTGAAAAGTCTATTTGCAGTGTTGTACCAAAGGGTCTGTATGTAACTGGTAAATTTCCTGTGAAAATTAAAGTGTATTTTGAAAGAAGATAATGCATGTAACAGGAAGAACTTGAAACGGTGACCCAGAAGGTCAACAACCAACATGCCCAGGGTACCTTTCATGTCGTATGTGGACGTGGAAAGTCCATGACCAAAAGGTGGATATGTGACGAGGTCAGAGTGAGAATATGTGTCAGTGTCAGGGCTTCCCCTGGCCTTCAACTGCAAAATGGCCACAAAGAGACACAAAACCTTCAAAAAGCCTGTGTGTCTTGCTCTTATAGGAGAGACTATGGGGCCCTTTGCATATCTGTGCCCAGGGGCCCATTGTCTCATAATCCACCCATGAAAATATGATAAAATATACTTGTAAAACAGCCTGATAGTCGGCTTTCTCCTGTCTGCATTTGAGGTAATGCCACTATTTTTTAGATTTAAGGTGACGATAAATTAAATAAATTAATAAATGGCGTAAATAAAGGAGTAATGAAGTGTAAAGGATGTGCAGTAATTAGTTTGACAGTGCGATCTATTGTTAGTCTTCAGCAGATAATCAGTCTTGACAGCATTGACGACCACCTTGCCTTCTCCACAAGAGGGAGTCCTGACTTACAGTGTGTGTGTGTGTGTGTGTGTGTGTGTGTGTGTGATCCCAGCCATGCAGGGGGTATGACTTTGTCAGCAGCTGGAGGCAGACTGACTCACAGAGAGTGTCGCACCTAAATATATCTATGTCACACACACACACACAGATGAGACCACATGCCGTCTTTTACATCTTCATGCACTCGGATGGAGTTTGTCTCATGCTGTCTTCTCTTTGATCTGTGTCTATTTATTCTCTCAGGAGTTAAACACAGATGTAAAGATGGAGACCCTCGTACTTTTTCTCTTTATATGCTTTGTTATCTCTCATTCGCTCTCTTTAAAGGAAGCACATGCTCCACCAACCTTTCCCAGACTTGGTCTATTTAATGTTATAACTACCATCAGTGTCACTGAATTTGTGTTTATATTATATTTCCAAAGGGAGTCACAGGAGCTTGGTATGCTGTAGCTATCTGCCTCTGAATTATAATTTGTCACCTTAGTGCAAGTCATTTTGTGTTATTTTGTTTGCTCACACCATTGAGTGCAGCAGCAGTGATGTATAATTTTTTTAAAAATTCAAATTATTTGATCCTGACCTTTTTGCAGTGTGTCTAACTACATTATAGCAAAACAAGACACTGTGATGTAGATATAAATGATAGATGATAATGTGGAAGGCATCTTTTAGTTAACATATTTTGATTTAAAAACAAATATGTATGAATAAATCTACATATTTTGGTAATAGCATCATTCCCTTTCTGTGCAATTTATTTTTTTGCACAGTTTAAACACGTCATTTTTACAACTTTCGTTTTTTTTGGTAGGAAAGCAGTAGCAATCTTTTTTACTAGAATTTGGCAAGAAAGCAAAACAGTTCTTATTTTAAACTACACAAATAATTTCAGTGACTGGGGCTGCATAGAAAGCTGTGGGCCTGAGATATACTTGCTATCAATTATGTGCTTGAGGAGTAACATACTTGGCATTGTCAACACGTGCTTGACAGATACCATACCATGATACCGCTGTTGCTTTTCATGCCGTGATCCACAGTGATATCAAGATTGACAATATAATAACCTCCTCAATAGAGTTGAGCGGAACACTCAGATGAAATGAGTATCCGGTACAGATAATGTACTTTTTATGAGTATCATCCGGGTAAAATGTGTCAATATCCATACAGAATCTCTTGTGATCAAATGGGGCCTTTTATTTGAAGCTTAATCCTGAGATTGTTCTGTCATTAGTTTTCCAATAACTACTAAATATCGTAATTAAAGATGATTATCCATGCTTTAGTGTCCTCCCTGAACCATCTTCAAATAATCCAGAATGCTGCTGCTAGGCTGTTAACCAGGTCCAGCAGGTCAACCCACATCACTCCCATTTTAGTTTCTTTACCTTGGCTTGCCATCAGGTTAAGGATTCACTTCAAGATATTCAGTCTCACGTATAGAGCCCTCCATGGTCAGGCACCTGAATACAAAGTATTTTCTTCGGTCCCTTCGGTCTCCTGAACAGGAAGTACTGACTGTCCTCCGCTCCAGACCCAAAACAAAAGGTGATTGTACCTTTGACACAGTGGCTCCAACACGGTGTGGAAATTTTTTAAAAACAACTGAAGACCCATCTTTTCAAAATGACCTTTGTCCCACTCTAAACTGTCTAGTGCTTGTTCCCTGGTGTGTTTCTTTTGGGTCCCCAGTAACTTGTATTTACTCTATGTTTAACTTAACTTTTTGTTGCTTTGTTGATTTACAGATACAGATCATTAAGCTGGTTGACCAGATATAGATAATCCCTACTCCTCAGGTGTTGTCATATTTGTTTACATCGTGCAAATCTGAAAGTTTTAAACAGTCTGAGCTCTCGTGTATGCCCTCTAGTGGAAATCCTCTGGTAGTACATGAAGTACAGTCTGAAAAATTCTGTTTTCGATGCAACGTGGTTGAAAAGCAAGTATGTCTCCAGCTGCCCTGTTATTGGATTCATTTTGACATATAAGGTCGCATCAGATTGCCATTTAACCAAGACAAAAATATTACAAGGGACATTAGATTAATAACGTAATTATAGGTCAATTATGTTACAACATTAGTCACAGAATCATGAAAAGGGTCAAGATGAAACTCTGTCTTCAGTGTTTGGCACTGAGGATCTCCAGTGGAGGTTAAGTTGGAGCAATTTAATCTGCTCGAATAAAACTGACTGAACACAGGCTTTTTATATTTTGAAGATAAACTGCAGGCATTCGTGCATTTTCAGATATTATCAGACAGTTAATTTCATAAAGACAGAATGTCTCCTAGAGCAAGATAGAAATCTGATTAAAAAAAAGGAGAAAAACCAAACAATAACCAGAACTGTGAACAGAAAGGAGATATCAATAATGTGTAGTCATGACATCACTCCCAGTGGAAATTTTGTCAGAGTAAACAAACAGTAACTCAGAGGGGGTTTTCTGCAGGCAACCAAGGGAAAAAAACAACAACAACAAAAAACAGAAATCAAAACATGACGGCAAAAAATTCAGGATGAAAATGGAGTACGACATACTGTAATTACAAAGCTCATGTTTAGTCTGTAAGCACATTTATGCTTAGCGCAAGAGTGAGGGAGGGGCAGGATGGTACAGTATCAACAATGACTCCACATCTCATGGAGCAGCCACACCTATTACCGAACCACCGAACATAAACCTTTCAACCAGGGGTGGAAAAATAAGTAGGGGATGGTTGCAACACAGACCTTGCTGGGAAGTCCACAGGAGGTACACAAGTTACAGTAAATAAATGAGTAAAGTAGTAAAGTAAATAAAATTTTTCACAAAAAGTAAGTAGTAAGCATCATGCTGGCCTAGTTTTGGTGCAAGCCAGGGCAATGTTGAGGGAGACAGGAGGGACAGAAGTGACATAGTGTTGCTGAACGGTTTGCTTTGGCTGTCCTGTCCCGAGGAACTCGTATGATTTGAGTGCACATGATTGAAAAGGATTTGTTACAATTTAAACATATTATTCCAACTCAATGTTTTTCATAAGGGAAAATGGTGATTATACACTGACACAGGTTTGATGCATTGGACTCATTTTATACAATTGCAACATTAAACATGATAAACTGATTTGAGAGTAACATGGTTATTTGCTTGGAGGACAGATGAAAAGTAAAAGCACTCATGCATCAGAAATGGCCAATTACAGAATAATGTGTCTTTTATTTTTGGATTATAATTATTGATGCATTAACCATTTTATTCATATTCATCAGCTATTTCGGAGCATTTTTTCCATCCTGCTAGAGGCACATACTGGTTCAGCTTTTTGAGGAGCTGAACAAAAGTTGCCCCCCAGAATCTTGAAGTATTTTCAAACTTTTTATCTTTCGTTGTTTAGAAGGTCATAAGTTGTCAGATTTGACTTTTTTAAACATCTATATCTCAACCGCCTAAAAGGTTGGGTTGGCATTTTTGGGACTGCACAACCTTTAGCTCAGATAATGGAGTGGAAGACTCCCCGTCAAAAAACTTATATTAATCTTAACTTAACTTACTCTACTTCCTCTTACTTGTCTTTGTGTTTATTTTATAGTTTTTTTCTATTTAAACTTAATGTAATAGGTTTATGAACAAAAAACCTTTTAAAATCCATTTGAGCCTGAATTTCTTTCAGTTATAGTCCTCCTATCTACAGATGCTCCTTGCCCCTAACATTGCAGTACAATTCTAGTGAAGCTGATCGGGTAAATACCGACAAATGTATATCTTATTTATAAATGCTTCCAACTCTACATCCTGCTGTATTGTAAAACGCACCAAACCTGTATACATGTAAAGCTACCTTAGCAATTAATCAATCGTCAGTGACTATTTCATCTTCTGGGTGCTTCTTACCTCTCACTGTAACACCAGTAAAAACAAAAAGCATAATCTTTCTTAACCCTCCAAACCAAATCCTCACCCTTTCACCACGTCTTGTTTTTGTTTCAGTAACATTTCTGCGAGAAGAAGCCACAGCAACTGAAAATTCTTTTAAAGGTAGCAAAAGTTTTCTGTAACCATCTAAGCATTGAGAGCTTCCCTCTGGACCACTGAATAGCTGCTGCTGTTGATGTGTCTGAGAGCTCGGATCAATAAAGTCCAGCCTCTGCTCCCTGTGACGCTCCTCATGCTGTGTGTATTTGGAGCTGGGGAAAACCAGCTCAGTAAAAGATGAAGCTAGAAGAGTAAGACTCTACTTTGTTTATTGCTAATAAGGAATGTGAAAGTACGTCATGCTGATGGGACCAGGCCCCCAGGAAGTACGCCATGCTTTGAAGCCAATATTGCTTTTGGCCAGACAGTGCAATTGCATCCGTCACATGATGCCCAGTGGCTCCATAACACTTTTTCCCATTGAATTACATAGTGCAAGAGACTATATCAGTGGATGCACTTTTTTGAGCATCACAAGCCCTACAAAATGACTCGTTTCACAATCAGAATTTGATCCATTTAGTCCAATAAAATTTGGAAAGTCTGGGAAAGCCTCTTAATTGAATAATTTAATTTATTCAAGTTAGCAAAGTGCTAAACTGGAAGTAGCCTCTTCAGCTGGCAAAAGTCTCAAGTGCATGTGCTTTATGGGCCATGCAATGCGTAAAAAATGCAGATTTTATAATCAGTTTTAGCTTTATGCGCCACTTCATAGGAGTAAACAGGGTCCCACCATCAACGTTGCATCCAGTTCTCTTTATACATCTATGGTTGGGAAAGGGGCACCATTCTATGAGTAATGTACTGTTACCTGTGCTTGCTACAGTGGTTACCTACTTATCTTTTGTATTTTGTTTAGTATAAATGGCTAATTCAGTTAAAAGAGGAGTGCACCTTTGCGAGTATGACTTTACTTTCATGGATTGCAGCCTTGTGTATTAGCAGATGTTGCACCCAGCCACTGCAAAACTGTTCATGAGCTTCTGGGGATTTCTATTTTTTACACTCATGCAAAGTGTATGCAGAAATGACAACTCCAACCTTGGACTGCCATTATGGGTGTATGTTGTTTAAGTTTGTCCAAATGACATTGCTTGACCACTGTAGCAGGGGCAGGTTACAGAGCCGGTCAATGACAAGGTGCCCGTGCCTCTAATTTAATACAGCCTCACATCAACTCCACATTCCTTATAATGTAATTATGAGCATGTTAACAAGCTTAATTAAGATAGTGATCATGGTAAACATTTCGCCTACTTGGGGTCAAAGTGTTAGCAATGTCATTGTGATGTTCGCATTTAGCTTAAAGTGCTGCTGTGGTCAACAATGACTGTATATAAAGACAGATAACATGTCTTTCCCACCGTACAAAAATGAAGCCAAAATACCCCAAATACGGCCGCTGCCATCTTGCAATGGTGACATCATTTGGAGCCAGAGTCTGCGAAGCTATCTTCATAGTATCGAGTTCCCGCTGTTCGACCATCCGCGATTAGCCCCTTTTTATACCATCAAATAACTAGTTATAACCAAACTTATCAGAAGCATGAACACTTGGACATACATCGACATGGTATGAACAGCCTAAATGACAGAGGCCATCTTCAGGAAAAAGTTATTTGATGTGTGGCCTACCTTAATTTTTTAGGTTGGCCCATGTCCCATCAGCTCATAGAGGAGACAATCAAAATGTTTTGGCTTTACTTTTGGGAAGCTGTCACCTCATCCATCTTTATATACAGTGTATGGTGCCTAAGTACAGGCTCACTGAGGTTGTCGACTCTTTGTACTCTTCAGTCTGTCACTTGTGAGTCCTCAGATTTCATTGAAGTGAAATATCAAATAACTGGAATACCCTTTAACTTCTTTATATGTCAGAAAAGTCTAATATCTAAACACGCATAGAATACAGTAGTCAGTTTTCACTTTGCATCTGTGGGAGTAAAATGTCAAGATTCAGTAAATGAAATGCAAAAACAGCTTTCTAGAGCTCTTTATTAGAACATTCAAAATGAAAAAAAAAAACTTTACACAATCCATCACTGACAAAAAGCAACAAAACAATAAAAAACGTGAGATGCATAGATACAGAAGCAAAGCTGAGCATTGAGAAGGTATTACACATTCGAGTGGTTTGAGGAGGTGGAAACTGGAAAGCAACAGGCCAGAGCAACAGGTCTAAATTAGCTAAAGAAATGAAAACATTGCTGGAAGACCCTCGGCTCTCTGAGCTTGCTCCTACAGCTGCAAGCTATGTGTGGATGTACGTGCATGTACTTGCTCATTGGGTCCATAGACTTCTCTTATGTCCCATATCAGGTCCAGGAAGGACTTTCTGTGCGCTGCATGAGGCGGTCAATGGCTAAGCTACAGGAACACACGGGACTGTGTATTCATGTCCATCTGCATGCATGTGTGTGTGTTGTCATGTTTATTTCTTGCGGTAGTCATCTGCATAGGCTCTGTGATCATCCTGGTCAGGGTACTGGTCTCCGTAGCGCCTCAGTATGTCCTGCAGGCTGGGCATACCCTGCGAGAGTGGCTGATAGGACATGTGAGGCTCCTCCTGCCCGCTCTGGTAGGGCTCTGCCTCGTACTGCTCCTGTTCCTGCTCTGCATGGTGCTCACTCTCTGCTGCCCCCTGGTTGTGGTCCTCCTCTGCATGATGCTCAGGCTGAGCCTCGGGCTGAGGCTCGTAGCGGCGAAGGCGGCAGTCTCGGTCGTACTCAGGGTCACAGTGTGGGTTGGAAGGCTCCAAGACTCCATTTCGGGTGCCATCAGCATTCAGGTGGGGCTCGTAGGCCTCTGCAGAGTAGGGGATGCGGCGGTGAACTCCAGAGCGAGGCTCAGTGGGTTTCACGGGGTAGCATTCACGATCGTAGCCAATGAAGCAGTCATAGCCCTCCTTGGTTTTTCCTGGGGGGCCCAGAGGGTGGTGCTCCTCCTGAGCTGGCTCTTCATAACTGGGATTGGAAAAAGGGAACTGCTGCCTGGGGGTGGGAGGACCATGGCGATGCATAGCAGACGCTGCCTCATGGATTGCAGAGAACGGATCATTGGGGTTGAACTCTGGAGCAGCCTCCATGCGTGGAGCAGCCCCCATGCGTGGAGCATATGGGTCATTACCTTGAGCTTGGGCCATGAATTGGCGCAGCATGGCATATGGGTCATTAGCTGGAGGGGCAGATGGAGCGCTAGCCTGGCGATACATAGCATAGGGGTCATTAGCTTGAGGGGCAGATGGAGCGCTAGCCTGGCGATACATAGCATAGGGGTCATTAGCTGGAGGGGCAGATGGAGCGCTAGCCTGGCGATACATAGCATAGGGGTCAGTAACTCTGTTAGCATTAGCATAAGCATCCCTGAACATGGCATAGGGGTCGTTATTCTGCGCAGCAGGAGGGGCGGCACGAATGGCAGCAGCCTCCTCTTTTTCCTCACTTTTGTACGCCTCTGGGGGAGTAGCAAATCTGGTGGCAGTAAGAGGGTTGCAGCCTTCCTCAAAAAGAGGGTTGCAGGATCCAGGGCCAGCAGCTGCAGGGGGGTTAGGGGCACGAGGCGCCTGGAGGAACACATCACATTAGAAACACCATGAACATGATAATCACGGCACAGACACAGATTAAATATAAACAATGGGAGGCTGTTAAAACTACAATAAAATAAAGCATACCACAAGGGAGGCAGCATGAGCACAAAGGGGATCCCGTGGATCACAGTTGGGGTACTGCAGGTAGAGACCAGAGGGGGCTTTCTGCACCAGTTTAGGTTTGCAGCTGGGGTCCTTTTTGGGGTCACAGCCCAGGTGGGCGTAGGAAGGCAGGGGTCCAGCAGAGGGTGCATACCCATAGGCTGCTCTCAGGTGGTACTGCAGACACTCCACGTCATCAGAGGAGCAGATACGCAACAGCTCGGCCTTCTGCTCCTAAAGTATAAAAAACAGAGGCAGAGATGGAAGCATGATGTTTTTATGTGATATATAATGTTTGAGTTTATTTTGATAGGATATGTTTTGGATTTTGTAGAAACTTTAAGACAAGTAAGGTTGAAAACTGTGCAGTTAAGGTTGTTTCCTGCCTTTCATTATCAGTATTGCCATATTGTTTCAACTGGAGGAGAGACGCTGCAACAGTGTCCTCTTTACCACAGGGGGGAACCAAAGTTAAAAATTTGCAAATCCGATACATGATGGTTTTTAGATATCAAGTCTCTGGTACAGGTACAAAACTGCAACAGCATAAGGTTAAGTAAATTGCAGAATTTTGTATATTAAATATATGAAAATACATAAAATATCTGAAAGCATACCTTGGAAAGGAAAGGCACTGCAGATGGAGCATAGTAGTAATATCCAGATTGTGGGTCCTTTGCTGGAGCAGCAGAGCGGACGTAAAGAGGGGCTGGGGCCTTCACTGGTGCCGGGGCAGGGGCGGCAGCCGGGAGCACCAGGGGCAGGTAGGGGCTCTTGCCTTGGACCAAAGCAGCATACAGGCAGTAGGGGTCCTTGGTGGGATCACAGGTTTTCACTGGTGCAGGTTTGGGAGCCTCTGGCTTAGGTTTGGGCCTGCTGGTGGAGGAAGACACGCAGTTAGGGTCATCAGAATCAGCACAGGACTTGTAGATCTCCCCCAGGTGTCGCAAGTAGGCCTTGTAGGAGCGACGTCCCTCAGCACGGTTCTTGTTCTGGAGGTAGGCCAGGTAGATGCGGTCCATCTCCTGAATCTGTGAGGGGAGAAGGAGTTCAGAGGTGAGCTGTTTATGAGACAACCTCTGCAGCTGAAAAATGAAGCCAACAAGAAAGTGCCAAAAACTGCACTTCCTTTAATGGCCACTTGAGGCTGGCTCCAGGAGCAAGTCAATCCCAATAGACCCCCATGTTACAACAGAAATTAACATGTTTACAGCCTGGTACAAAAAACAGTTTTGGTCTCTATAGCTTAGGGTGACCATATTTTGATTTCCAAAAAAGAGGACACTCAGCCGGCCACGACATAGCCTACTTAAATGATACTCGCAGTTTACTCAAAGATGCCTTATCATTTTAATGTATTTAAAATTTATATGTATGGATAGAAAATTCAGTTATATTACAAAATAATATCTCTCAAAGACAGAAATTCAGATAGGCCCCAATAGGGGACACATACACACACTAGAGTGTGGCGACCCAAGCCTGACGGTACCCGACAGGTCGGGCCGGGTTTGTCAAAAATTTAGCTATAAACTGTATTCGGGCTCGGGTCGGATTCGGTCAGCTTTCAGTGAAAATATAGTGTAAAAATAAATAAAATCCTATTGTCTGTCCTGTTTGTTGCTTGGGCGCTGTTATTTACGTGACAACACCTGAACATAACACACACACAGACACATTGGCTGTTTGTTTCTACCTCTCTCCTTGCTGGAAGTCTCGGACCTCCAGCCGCCCGCCTCCGCCTTGATTAAACGCTGAAAATAAAATAAAAGAGGGAGACAGGTTTTTCCTATTTTATCTTATTTTGTTTTATTTCTCCCTCTCCTCTCGCTACAAGCGTCGGACCTCCCGCCTCCTGCTCCCGTCTCAAACACGGAGGTCTCCCTCTCCGCTGAGCACGCCCGGCCTGTTAAATAGCCTGTAACCGTAACAACTCAGTGCATTGGTCATTAAATAATGTCGGGCTCGGTTCGGGTTCGGACAGAAATATGCGGCCCGTGCCGCACTCTAACACACACACAAACACACGGAAAACCGGACATTATCAACAGTTTATAAAAACCCCCCAGACGCCCCGGACAGGACGTGAAAAGTGGACATGTCCGGGCAAAAGAGGACGTTTGGTCAGCCTACTATAGCATAACTTCAACATTCATGACAACTGTATGGAGGAGTGATTTTATTCCCTTGTAATGTTGTTAAGGATTACAGTTATGCATAACTAATGGTGTTGCTGAGTGACAGGTGGGTGCCATCCTTTACCACTTGTCGCTACCACTGGTTAGGTCATCCAACCATGGCGAAATCCCAGATTTACAGAGCATAGCCGTAGCTGTTGCTATTTAAGTGTGTTTTCAGTTTGTGAAAGTTAACTGTAGTGTATTGGTTGCCTAAAAAAGTCTTGTTCAGCATTTGGTTGTAATAAAAGACCCTCTGATGTGTCAAATATTCAGTTATTCCAGTACATATACTTTTTTTTAAAATGTTTTTAGGCCTTCTTTTGCTAGCAAAAATTAGCATTAGCATTATCATGGTTAATCATTGCCTTTAAATGCAGCATACTAACCAGGCTAGCAGCACCTAATTTTGAACTGTTTACAGCACTTCCACCTAAAATAAACTGGTTTGGAACCTAGAAAATTGTTTTCCTGCAGGAACAAAAAAATAACATTTTTTTCTTGACCTGATGTGCAAGCTGTGACAACATCAGTGGGCGTGTCATGTTCTACAGGTTGAAAAGAGTCCTGCATGTAATAGTTTTCTACATCTTCTTATCATTAACAGTTGGTCCATGCTTTTTTTGGGATAAAAACAATTATCTGTCATAACAGAACAAAAGCTCACAGGTGATCAGTGCAATCTGTTGCTATTACTGTTTACTTCCATTGTGGGTCATGCAATATGCTAGTTAGCACCAGGCTCCAAGAGTCCTAAATAGAAGTGTTTCAAGAACCAGAGCTAGTTTGGTGGGCAGGGGTATGAGAGCAGTGAGGCTGAACCAAAACAGCAGAGTTGTGGGCCGTAAAAACCAAAACAATGAGCTTAAAGATGCTAAAACAGAAGAATGATAAATCTCTGTAACTTTAATCAGTAAAAGTGACATCCTTCACATTACATATAATTATCTTACTTACTGTTAATATATAAATATTGATTAGCAGCTTTAAAACTTGTGAAATGTTTTTATTGGAATCCATTGTAGCATTGCTGAAAGGGGAAATCACCAGAGTTTATGATTCATACTAAGATAAGGTTTACTGTCACTTTAAAACTTTTTTGTGGATATGTGTGCACTCACTGCCTCCTGGTTGCCGTTGTCAGTGAAGTACTTGTACCAGTTCCAGAAGTCAGAGTGCTGCTTGTACCAGCTGATGTTCCTGCGGTTGCGGATCAGCCTCCTGTGTGACTCTGCAGCAGCCGCCGTCTCGCGGATACTTTCTCCCACTGAGGGCAGAAAGACACAGCTGATCCCTGAGGCTTCTGTACTCACTTGGACATCAAGTTCAAGGATGTTCTAGTGACTTTTAAAGTTTATAACATGATATTCAAGGCTTAAGACTATATTTTGGGGGTCACTTAGCCCTTGTTTGTTTTTACTTGCCGATACATCACATTAGATATCTCAGGGTTAAGTGTTGCTACTACATTAAAGCAAGGTGAAGTGATAAATTTGGGTGTCACTCTGTAATCAGAAAGTACTTAAACAGATGCATTTTTCAACTTTATGGCTTTACAGCCTCTGCAAATTGCTACTGTGTACTTTTTAGGAACAAACAGCAATGTGCAAATATGTACCAAGGTAAAGAAATTCACATATTTACCATCTCCTTTTGGCTTTTGCACAATTGGTCCTGCAGACAAGAATGCTACAAACACACAGAAAAGCAGAAACAGGTGGAAAATTTGAGAAGCTGCTGGAGTCAAGATTAAATCCTGGAAATTGCTTATTATATGTTTAAAGGTCTATGCTGACCTTTAATGTGTCTGCAATATATAAGTGATGATACAGTATATGATATTAAACCTCAAACACTTACAGGCAGATATTATTCATTAAATAGGGCAGGGGTAATTGGCTGTGCCCGAGGCAACTGCGGCCCTTTGTAGATTTTATAGGTGAGCCTGTAACATCAAACCTCACGCTGTGTTTTCAAAGAGCTGTGTGTGCACATATATGTGTGCGTATGTGCATTGTTGACCCCATGCAGCTGAGGGAACAGCAGATTCAGCTCTGCTCCGGGTTGCTTTCATCTCCACGGGGAAAAGGTGTTAATGCATCACAGAAGGAGAGGAAGAGGAGAGGGAGGAAGAACAAGAGAGGGTAACAGATGACAGGTTTAAAAGAGAGATCCAGTGGGGATAATTCAGGGTTATGCGACGCGTGTCGGCAGAGGAAAAACATTAATCTCCTGATTTTATAAAAAAGAGTTTTGATAAGCTTTGATGGGAGTAATCAGGAAGATGGGATGCGCACTGTAGCGTGGAAGATGACACATGAAGGGGAACATGTAAAGGTATGAATTTGCAGAGAGAAACTGACTAAGGAAAAGAAGGTGAAGGTGACCCGAGGTGATGAAGCGATGTGGAGGAGGAGGAGGAGGAGGAGGAGGAGGGTGGGCTAAATGATGCTGTCTCAGTGTATCCGCTGTATTGTTTTTTATGAGCCTGTAAAAAACTGTCTGGCACATCTGGAAACAGCAGAGCTTTAAGAGGACGGAGGAGGTGATGCTGACAGGTACTAATTTTTTACAGGACCAGGACTGATGAAAGAAACTCCTCCTCCTACTACTCCCTTTTTCCACCTTTTAACCATCAAACGCTGCCGTTTTAAAAACCATTTTTAAAGGAAAGATGAGACTTGCCCTGGTGTAAATCTGCCAGTCACGTCGAGAGCAAACTGGAAACAGGTGGTGGAGGAGCAACCTCTCTCTTAATGTCAATACATTACAGATGATGTATGAACACCACAGGCTATGTTACAGAGCTACATTATGATATACATGAAGCACAGTTGAGTTACAGTCGCTCTTTGTGAGTGTGGCGGTGACATGTGTCCGTGTCCATGAACTGGTGAAGGGCAGGAACCCTATATGCAGTCCAACTAACCCTTTAGCCTTGAAATGTAGATTGTGAAGCTATAACTCAAATAAAATTTATGTCTGAAGAGTTTTAAAGAGGCAGAGGAACAAAATACAGTCTGTAAAACATGAATATTAAGCGAATCATTTTATGGGTGACCATAAAGAAATAAAATTGGCTAAAACCATTAAAGGAAAGTAACAAAGTTAATTTATTCAAGCAGAGATTTGACTTCAGTATTGTCATTTTATGCTACGTAATATTTCGACTCCAGTACATTTCCCAAGGCAAATATTGTGCTTTTTTTATTTGAGACCTCTGGTTAGTTTGAGGATCAAAGTTTTATATACAAAATAACATGATCTGCCTGTAAAATATCCTGCATTGTTATAGATTAGCATGATGTAAAGTAAACATTTACTTTAAATCAACTACCTACAGCATGATGCCTACACTGCCTGCATGCTGCCCTATGAGTACTTTACTTCAAGTACATTTTGCTGCCAGTACTCTTCTGCTTTTCAATCAGTTGGGTTTTCAGAGCTGTACAGATTTGAGATTTGAGTCCAAGAAAACTTAAAATAATGACACATAATCAGACAGATTTTGTCACCATGCATCTTATGGTATGACGAGTTTCATCAGCACCATTATCATCACCAATCACTTATCATTTTTGAATAATGTGAAAGTATTCTTTTGGATGTATCAAAATGGAGTTTTTAATTTAAAAAAACACATAACATAAGAAGCTTTTAAAATGAAGTACCATAATTTGGGGATTTTATCAGATTGTGGTTTGTTGTCTTAAAGAAAAAAGCTCTAAATTAGGACCAGTTACTGCTGTGTCTCTGCTAACATTTGGAGATAATAGCTGATGTTTTTCATCAGTGTATCCCTGTGATCATCAGGACTCAAATGATTCAGCTGGTTATTTGGAATATTCCTCACCTGATTAATCATTCATTTAGTATTATAATCAGTAAAATACCTGCCACGTAGAGATCTCAAGATCTCTGTAATCCATGCCTTTATTAACACACGACTGGATTACTGTAACTCACTGTATTTTGGCCTGGACCACTCACACTTGCACCGCCTGCAGCTGGTACAAAATGCAGCTGCCCGTCTCCTCACTGGCCAATGTAAACGTGACCACATATCCCCTGTCCTAGTTTAGCTGCACTGGCTCCCGGTTGCTTTCAGAATAGATTTTAAAATTTTATTGTTTGTTTGTAAAGCGCTTAATGGCCTAGACCCCCAGTACTTGACGGAGCTCATTCGTATTCATGCCCCTGCCAGAACACTGAGATCCTCAAATCGGCAGCTACTGGTCACCCCCAAAATGAGGCTAAAAACCAAAGGTGACCGAGCCTTTGTGGTGGCGGCCCCTAGGCTCTGGAACAACCTGCCCTGGCACATCCGCTCTGCAGGATTGATTGAGGTTTTTAAATCCTCCTTAAAAACTCACCTCTTCTCCCTGGCTTTTAATCGAGCTTAAGTGGACATCTGGCAAAATCTTAATTAAATTTTAATTTGTTTTATTCTATTTTATTCTATTCTATTTTATTGCACTGTGTTTATGTATTTTAGTATTTATTTTAGTTACGGCATTGTATGGGTTACTTTTAACATCCGTGCTGCTTTTAATCTGTACAGCACTTTGGTCAACCCTGGTTGTTTTAAATGTCCTCTATAAATAAAGTTTGAGTTGAGCTGAGTTAAAATCTGAAAGATGTTTTTCTGTATTTTTCTAATTTTTTTGTTGATATTAGAGGCGAGAAATGTTTGCAACAACTTAGTGTTGTCTCTGTTCCTAGTCATTATTATCCATTGTTATAAATTAAACTGGGGTGTCGGTGGCTTAGTGGTAGAGCAGGCGCCCCATGTATAAGGCTGTTGACGCAGTGGCCCGGGTTCGACTCCAGCCTGTGGCCCTTTGTTGCATGTCTCTCCCTCTCTCTCTCCCCCTTTCACACTTCACTGTCCTATCAATTAAAGGCAAAAAATATCTTTAAAATAAATAAATTAAACAGAAACAAGTAATTAATTAACCAATTAGGCGATCAGCAGAAAATGAATCTGCAACAACTCTGGTAATTGTTTAATTAACGTGAAGAAGAATGTCAACCACTCTCAGCTTCACTAATGTGAAAAAAGATTTTGGGGTGGCGGTGGCTGGAGTGTTGGTCGAACAAAACAAGACATTTGGGCATCTTGGACTTGCTGAGGGCATTTTATATTATTAGCTGCAGCCTAAATTAATCCACCCGACATTATATTAAATACTTTACCATTTTCTGCACTGAGAACTTTTACTTTTGATGCTCAAATTAAATTTTGCTGATAAAACTTACAAGCTTTTACTTAGTAACACTTTCAAAACTTTACTTGGAACAGAGGATATTTGTAGTGTGGTATTGCTTCTTTTCCTTAAGTAAATGATCTGAGTGCTTCTTCCAATGCTGGTGATTATATAACATTTAGACAGCCCTGGCTCACCATGTATAGCCTAGATACTATATGCTGCCATAGTAACTGTCTAGATGGTGACAGATATTTCACATACTGACCTTGTTAGGTCAGATCCCCACTGTGTACTCACCAGGTAATATAATCACAGCCAACAGAGCTGTGACAGACACACCCAAGAAACTGGTTCTCCTCCTTCCAGACATGGCTTCACCTCCTCCTCTCCTGCCGAAGACACTGACATTCAAAAGGATGCTTTAGACCCCAAACTTCCTGGTCCATCATTTTTGTATCTTAAAATATTAACACAATGGGGGGTTTTCATTTCATACATATTCCATAAACAGCTGTGTATGTTCAGACATTTTAGGTTAGGGTTCACCCAGCCAAGGCTATTCTCACTGATTCAATATATGGCTGCATTTTCAAAGCAGAACTTCTCAGACCAAGGGTCCAAAAGATGTTTGGTTGTCTGTCAGTGTTAAACTTTTACCCCAATCACAACATGAGACCCCAGACCTGTGCTAGTTTCCACCTGCAGAGCTGGTGAAGTGACCCCTGCAGCTTGGAAGTGAACTCTGATCTGGAGGCTTTAAACTAACATGTTGCCACAAGGTTTCCTGAAGCTACTGGTTTTGTCATCGTAAAACAGAATCAGGTGTGGCCCAGCACTCAAACTGGACTTCAACCTGAACTTGGGTCTCTGTTAAGTACCTAAAAGTGCAGAAGAGCAGAATCACCACAGTGTCTTACCTGTAGTTATCCTATCGGCGTGCCTGTCTGCAGATCCAGATGCGGACTCGAAGCTGAGGACCCGATGACTCAGTCCACCTGGGCTCAAACACAACGTGTGTGTTTGTGTGTGTGTTGGGCGTATGATAAAGGCTCCTGGTGCACCCTGTCCCTGTGGCCCCTCTGACAGACTGCCCTCATGAACGAGTCTGGCAAGGTTTTAAACCAAGCCCGTTCATTAGCACTCGCACAGAAAAACACATGCAAGGGACCACCTGAGGGGGTCAAGGGCCACCTCAACAAGACGCCCGATTGGTTAGATGTTTCAGAAAGTTTCAGCCAATTGGAGGCACCGTAATTAAAGACAGGAAAAGAGGGAAGGTGGGAGGGCTGGAAGCGGAGATGGAGACGTGGAGAGATGGGGTATGAGAAGATGTATCCTGTGGTGTTTTTTAATTTAACATGATTGTTAATTAATTCTGTGAGTCATATTTAGGGTTGGAGATCAGACACTAAACTCCGGATCTTCTTCTTTTGGATGCAACAATCACTCCAAAGCAAGAAAAACAAACAGAGACAGAAGTAAACATCAGGAAATAATGAAGGGGAGCTGAGGTGCCACATAAGCACTTCTCAGAGACCCTTAGTGAGGGCCAAACCACAGCTTCTGTCTAAACCTGAACACACACACACACAGGGACAGCTGGTCTACACATGAGGAATTTGATAATCTACAGTTTCCTCCTCAGTTTAACTGTGTTCAGGCATGCCAGCCTTGTAACACACACACACACACACACGCGTACACATACAGTCTAGTGGTACTCTGAAGGAGCCATATAGCTGTGATGTGTGATGCAATATCAGCACATCTGACTTGGATAAGCCTATAATTTCTTTATAACACTCAGTGGTCTTATGAGGCTTTTGCCCAGGCGGCTTCTGAAGAGGTTTTATTACATTTATGGAGATATTGAGATCTGCTTTTTCCACACCAAAAGTGATTTTAACCCAAAGTCAATCATGTTTGTTGAGGACAAAATTAGATTTAAAGTTTATCTTGGTACAGTTTAGAGAGAGGATACACTTTTCTATTATTTTTGGACATACTTTATTTGGAGAATGGCCACTATGTGAGCAATGGCTCTTATAGGGAAGACATTGAGACTACATTTCTGTGTGACAGTCAAACTATTTGGTGTAATATTGGAGCTGCTCTTTAAAGGTTGAGCTTGGTCCAAGAGGTCATCCCTGGGTTTTTAAAGGGAAGCCAATGCAAAGTGCCATAAACATGCATTCTTCCTAATGGTCAGCCAGGGGCGACTCCAGTGGTTGCAAAAAGAAATCTGATGTTTATGAGTCGATGAGAAAATGAGCCTACTTCTCACTTGATTTATGACCTTTATGGCTTCAATCACTAGTTTTTAGTCTTTTTAATACAACATAATATTCATTTTGTACGTTATGGTCCTATTAATTTCATTCATTCATTAATTTTCCTTACCGCTTATCCTGTTGGGGGTCATGGGGGGCTGGAGCCTATCCCAGCTGACATTGGGTGAGAGGCAGGGTACACCCTGGACAGGTCACCAGACTATCACAGGGCTGACACATAGAGACAGACAACCATTCACACTTACATTCACACCTACGGACAATTTAGAGGCTCCCCCACCCTGGGTTTAAGCCCCCCAATCCAGGTTCAAACCAGGAACCCTCTTACTGTGCGGCAACAATGCTACCACTGCACCACATTATGGTCCCATTGTAAGTAAAATAGAGGATAAAGCAGGGTATTCTTTAGGGCGAGGCTACCTTGTGATTGACAAGTCTCTATCAGCTCCACCCTCATACAGTGTATGGCTTGTCCCCTTAATTGCAATTGTTTGTGTTTTTGTCTATGCCATTAAATATTTATGACTAAAAAAGCAACAGTTACCAGTTTTGAAAAGTTTATTATATCTCAAGTACTTCAGGAGTACGCAGGTGTGTAATCTCATCTTGATTCGAATATAGCTAGATTCTGACTGGTGCACAGATATCACCAGTTTTACCAACCAATCCACAGCCACTCTAAACCAGTAAGAGGAGCATAGGCAAAAACAAAAGTTATCATTTGTGTTCATGTGGGTATCTGTTGCTCATAGAAAGAAGCTGGCTGAGAAAATGTTTTAAGGCCCGACAAGTTCTATGAGTGCTACAGGACACAATGTGTTTCCAACTTTGAGGCACTAGTTTGAGGAAGGCTGTTTCCAGGATTAACGTTACAATAACTTGGTGCACGTAGCCAGCTTCATAAAGTAAGTTTTCCCAGTTAGGTGTGGTGGAACTTGACTGGTCTGCACCTCAACCATGTCCAACAACCTTGGGATGAACTCACTAATACTCTCATCGCTGAATGGGTGCAAATCTCTTCAGCCAGGCTCCTAAATCTTGCGGAAAATCATCAGAGGATAATAATTACAATAATGAGGCAAACATACTTTTGGCTCTGGACTGTAGCTTCTTCTGTTATCACCTGCTTTGATCAGCCCTCTCTCTGTCTGTCATTGTGGTAAACTCAGCAATACATTTACAAGTCTAATGTGCATGTGTGGTGTAAATACACATTAAACTATTTTCCCTAGTCTTATCTTTTAAGCCTGCACATGCAGCTGGTTTATGTGCTGCATCACCTCGGGGAAAGTCATAAATAAATACATTAAAATGTCATTTGAACTCCAAAGTTCACGCAACAGTCAATTCAAATAGCTGAAGGAGCATAAGAAGTGATTCTAATCTGAAAGTCACAGTTTTTCCGTTTTTCCTATTTATGATCCCTGTAGAGTCTACACCTGCACACTTTATTTGCTCTGTATTTTTTAGCATTTCCACATTTTTTGCAGCCCCTTTCCTGTCCCATCGTGCCCCAACTGAACATTTAGTGCTCATGTTAACACTGTATCTTGTGTGTAATTAAGTTTGCTAACAGGTGTTTCGCAGAGCCCACAAACCTGCAATCCAGCCAGGAGCAGATTCAAACACGACGACGCCAAAACCATACTCATAATTTTCTCTAAAGCTGGAATGTAAGAGATTCTCAGAATTCACAGACACCTGGTTCACCACGACAGCTTTTCTTTTAGTAAAAACAAAAAGTCTTTATTTCAGTACAGTGATGACAGACATAAAGGAGGAGAGGGCTGTACAAATAAGAGAGAACTTGTAGTCAGCAAAAGCCCAATATCACGATTTTTCTTATGCACACGTTCACAGCAACACGCAAGTGCTCAGATGCCGTCATCATTGAAGGTCATCGTCATCGAACAGATCCTCAAAGTCTGTGGGTGTAAAAGGAAGCAAGAATACAAGATGGAGAGAAAGACAGACAAAGAAGACACGACAGGGTTAGAATTAGTCCAGCTGTTGCCAGAACTCCTACATTCTCAGCTAATTATGCCAATTATGGCATTTTTTTTTTTAATCTAGCTACTCAGTTTAAGAGCTAAAGCTTCATTTGCTGTTTGGTGGGCACTTTTATTCAGGGTGTCTTTTACTTTGTTATGGCCAAATGCATAGGAACTGCATACATGCCATCCACATACATCTTATCTTATCTTATCTTATCTATATAATGACGAAAACTGTCTGTCTGTCTGTCTGTGCGTGTGTCTGTTCCACGTTTTTCTCCTCACTGACTTGGTCAATCCATGTGAAATTTGGCACAGTGGTAGAGGGTCATGGGAGGATGCGAATGAAGCAATATTACATCACTTGGCCAAAGATGGGCGCTATAGCAAATGACTGAAATTGCAAACTTTGAATGGGCATATCTCATGCCCCGTATGTCGTAGAGACATGAAACTTTGCAAAGAGATGCCTCTCCTCATGAGGAACAAATTTGCCTCAAGAACCCATAACTTCCGGTTATATAGATTTTCTTCCATTTTGAATTTTTTGAAAAACTTACTAAAACTGAGCTTCTATAAGGCAATGAATATTGCGGAGGGCATGGCTCATCACATAAAGGTGTATAACATCTCAAGGGTTTCACCGATCACCACGCAACTTTGTAGGCATATGACCACACATAATCTGAGGGGACCCCTCCATTATTGACCCCATCAAACAAAATGGGGGCGCTAGAGAGCTAATTTCTTATCTAGGCCGAACCGCCATATCGATTTTTACTAAACTTGGTAGATATGTAGAACAGGACGCCTCAAGGTGACTGGAGAAATTTAACTCTAATTGGCACCTGGGTGGCGCTATAACAACAGAAAAATGCTTAAAATGGTCAGTGACGGCCAAGTTGGCTAGCTAGCTAAATTTTGTCCCATTTGTGTAAACAGACATAGAGAGACAGCAGGAGATAAATAAATCACTGTATGGGAAACACTGGGTAACTGTATGAAGTGTGTGCATATGCCCAGTGTTTCCCATTAATTAACGAAACTATGGCGGCCCGCCATAGTTTAATTTGACCTGCCATAATTTCTAAATAAAAGATTTAGGCTGCCGAAAGTATTGACTTCTCATGATATAAATAATATCTCGAACACCGTAGCGTTTTGTGCCGATGTGCTCAGGCTGTCAGATCAGTGCGAGCGTCTCACTCGACTAAAAATGCGTGTGTGTGAACTGTAAAAAATATTTAGGGGCACATGTGCGCATAAAAAAAATCAGCCGAAGCAGCCTATATTTTTGTCAATAAAAATATATGATAATCTAACCGCAAATGTTGGAGGAACTCCAGCCGCCTACCCTTTTCCCCGTGTGACACGGTTATGGGCGGTTTTCCAAGCCACTGTCGGCACAATGAATATAAGTCCCACTGTCGGCTGGGTGGAAATAAGTCAAAGGGCTCTAGTTTCCCGGGGCAGCGCAGGGTGGTGAATCTCGCGCAGAGCTAGTTTCGAGCAGCGCAACCTGAGGCGTGCTCAGTTTGGTAGTTTGGCAGACCGAGGTGCGCTGAGATGGGTTTGGCGGCGCAGCAGGGGGAGGTGTCGACAGATCCAGCTTGGCGCAGTGACAGTTTCGTGCCAAAAGGCTTCACCGAAGGTGAAACCAGGTCTACTGTCAGCGCAGGGGGAGCGCAGCCGGTGTAAGCCGAAGTTTGGCTGACCGGCGGACAGTGCGCACACGTCACCAAAACCTCACAGGCAGGGCTCCAGAACATCAGGCACATTAACGATGCAATAAATAGCCACAAAACCACTATTCAATGCAACTATCTGCAATCAGCACATAAATGTATCTCTATATCGACTGTCCCGTCACATCTGATGTCAGATCAAAGGGGATTGGCACCGTTTGGCACGTTTGGCACACGTAATGGAAACCCAACCTGATTTGATTAACACAGCTGCAAACTTATGAGTTCACATCCCTCTCAGCCAACCACAAACAGCCTCAACATCAGATAGGGAGTATATATTCAGCATCTGTCATCTTAGAAAAGTCAAAAGAAAAGAAACAGAGTGAGACTGCGAGAGAGAAAGAGAGAGAGCGCGCGCGCACGAGAGAAACGCATCATTGATTTACAATTGTGGTGACCTCCTCCCAGGCTACCTTTGCATCATCAGCCCGTGGAGGTGTGCTCACAGTTCTGTATATTCGGACGCTGCGAGCTTGGACCTCCTGGACCAAAACATCAGTTTCCTCCTGGGAGAAGTTTGGCTGTCTGACGCTACTGCTCTCTGCTCTCTTCTGCCATGGCAAATTTTGGGGGGGGGGGGTTATGACAGAGACCGAGTGCTACAGGAGGAAGGTGTGATTTTCAAATTTTGCTGTTTTTTCTTCTTCTTTTTTTTCAGATTTCAGCCTACACCAGCTTTAATCATTTTGTTAAGTACTTCTTCCTGCCACACACACATTACTTTAACCACTGACATCCTTGGAACAAAAGCTGTGAGTCTGCAGTTGATAAATTTTACTCTGACCTTTTGAGTCAAGTCAATTTTAAACACATAGCCCGTTATCACAGATCTCCTTTGAGGGGCTGTGTATGCTGCAATGTTTTTTTGCAGAATGAGCTGAAAGTAGTTTGCAGCCATTTATAATGGCTGTATAGTAAAATCTGACATGTTTAACTACATTAGAGAGACTGTCCAAAGGCTAAAGCCGATTCAGCACAGCAGGCTTGAGAAACTCTTTCTTTCATGTCTCTGTGGTTTCCAGGAACAGGACATTCCTATGTTTTGCCTAATAAGGGACAGGCAACGAGTCAAACAGCTTGCCCTTTGGCTACGTATACAACTTAAAACACAAGCCACACAGCAGCACCAGGAACTATGTCTTCCTTTAGATAGCATGTTTTCAAAACATGGTTTTAAAAATTGCTGCTCAGGTGACCTTGTAACATGGATTAACATGATATTGCCATGCCAATGTGGGCGTACAGAGGGCAAAGTCTCTTTGAAATCGCACAGTGGTTTTAAATTACCACCCGAGCTCTATGATCACAACTATTTAACAAGCCCTGCTTTCCCATTCCTCACTGTCCTCTGGTTAAATCCTGATGTGATCAGCAGTGTTTGGTGTGCACATATGAAAAGATGAATGACTTAAAAGTCCCATTAGTGCTCTATCTGTGGTCACTACAAATGCATTACAATAAATTACATGCCATTAAGATGCATCAGTTTGGCCACTGTATGTCAGTCTAATCATGTGTACCAGCCGTGTCTATTTCCGAACATAACATGACACTGTTACTGTCATTGTAAGTACTTTAAGTGCTCGCATTATTAGCGTAAAGGGCCCTTATGGGACTCTAATCCCTGGTACCGCCACAAGCTAAGATGTGCCATACATGCAAATTCACTGAACGGTACTTTTAGCAGCGCTAACAACCAAAGTGATGCAAAGGAGCGTGTATGAATGTGTGTGTTTAAAGCAGCTGACTGGCGAGGTGTCCCGCTGAGCTTCAGTCTGACAGCAGCCATAAAACTCATTTTACCATCCTCCTCTCTGCTCCTCTCTTTTTTTTCTTTCATTCCCTCCTTTTTAACAATCAGCTCTTTTCTTTCTAGGTCATGTGTTGCTGAGCCAAAATTGTTTTGCCTGCAGCCGACGCTGCAAGACGGAAAAAAGATTAGCTTGGGGGTTTCTGTGCGTCCTCTGTGCATGTGTTTATGTGTGAAACTTGTGTTTACAGGGGAATGACGGGGTTTTTGAGGGTTAATTTGAGAAGACAAAGTGGTTTGGCAAGTCACTAGATAATGTGCTTACACTAACACTCCAGCAGTTTGTCAGTAATCTCTTTTTTCCCCTTTACATGTTCATATTACCAAAAAAATACATAGATTAAGTGCATTTACGGGAAAGAAACCTGGCAGGTGGTCTGATGCTGCCATATTAAAAACGTAGAGCTTTTTTTTTTACTTAACTGTGCACATATGTGTGAACAGTTTAGTCATGTGTTTCAGCTTACAGTTTGAGTTGGACGCTAAAACAAAGCTTTACAGATGATCAGATTTCTCTTTATACGTTAACCAGGTCTCCCTAAAGCCCTTGATCATTTAAAGGGTTCTGAGTTTCTCATTTATATGTTGTTATAGATATCACACCACCACTAATCATCATTTCATTTTAGTCATGATACTTATCAATGACTTTAAGCTTATTACTGAGACTGAGAAGTTCCACATTTAACTCTGCAAGCGTCTTCCTCACTGTACGCTGTCCTGCTGATATATCATGTTTCTATATCTAAAGAACAGATAACTCAAGTGATAAACATATTCTTTCCATTGTGTGCAAATTTGATGATTTGGGGGGAAAAGACAAAGAGAAAACTGCGGCTTACCATTAAAGAAATCAGAGTGCACTGCTTTTTCATTGGCTGCCAGGTCCATGAGCAGACCGCTGCTGCCTCCTGCCTGTTAACACACAGCAGTACAACCAGATTTACGGCATTAACAAAACACATACTCTCTCACACACATTCAAGCACACAACATTACATCACATGTAAACAGTAGGCATAGAGAAGCTACTAGGGGACAATGTGAGAACAGAAATGGAACTTGTGTAACATGGTAATTAATTTCTCATTCATGGTATCCCACAATGAACAATGTAACTGGAGGGAAGAGTGTGTTTGAATTCAGTAACACATTATTGCAGGGAGATATAGATGCATAAACTTTTGTGTAGAGGAAGTTGGTACAATTATCTTCACCATGCAGAGGTAGTTGTTGAACAATACAGAACAGTAGTAAATGACCTTTAGATGCTGGAGCCTCAATCATACAGAGTAAATATATAACATCTGAAACATCAAAATACAAAAAGTTTCAGAGGGCATGTTGATTACTTCAAGATCTATTTATATTCTTTAGCACATATAGACTTTTCTTGAACATTTGGAGTGGGATACTTGATTGTTACTGTTAAACATTTGAGATAGAGAACCAGACTAAAATGCAACATCTACTCAGTAGTGATGTGACGTTCGTGATGAGCCGAGTCTTTGAACCGGCTCTTTGAAGTGAACGAGTGAACTGGCTCTTTAGAGTGAATGAGCCAGTTCCTAATTTCTTTGTTTTTTGCTTTAATTTACTCTGTATCCATTAATTTCAGATTATTTGATCCATAACAAGTTGAGAGAGTCTAGTTTGTGAGGGAGAAAGACAGCGCAGCTGCTCACTCGCTCACTTCAAAGAGCCGGTTCAAAGACTCGGCTCGTTCGCGAACATCACATCACTAAAATTAACCCACTATCCGCTAGCACTTGCTTGTATTGACAGGCTTGTTGTTTATAAAGGGCATTGCTATGGCTACACCAAACTTTATATCTGCAGAGTCTATTCTGGTTCCACGTTACAATATCAAGAGCACGTGATGCGATAAATCAGCAATGCGATTTGCTGTTGAACCCACTAACACCCCTCCCCCCCACACACACGCACACACTCACACAACAACACATAAAAGCCATCTCCTTACAGCTCATAGTCTGCATTTATTCAATATTTACAAACAAACACATAACGTGTTTATAGGTAATCATATAAGGCATATGAGATATGTATGTATATATGTATGTCTATGCATGTAGTGTATTTATATTTTTCTATTTTGCTCACTAATTTAATCACCTGTTTGCTCTGTTGACTACTGTCATTTGTGTAATCAGTTAATTTTATTCAGTGCTTTATAAATGTACTGGTGCTTTGACAACACGTTAAATATCAAGCCAATAAAGCCTGTTGAACTGCATTGAAAATATTGAATGAGACCAGCCTTAACTTGATCCGGTGTTATATCCCTACTGGTTTCCAATTTAACTGGTTTCCTTACCCAACAGCTGCAGATGTGCTGCGCCTCCGTCAGCAGATTCGTCACAAATTCACAAATATACACAACATATTACTGGCGATTTTAAAGTCGCAGCCCACATCTACCACAGCGAATATGCTTCTGTAAGTGAGCAATACGTACCAGCGACATTAAAAAACAGAAACTAAAGAAAATATGATATACACAAATTTGCGTCAAGCTGGACTCGATTTCACGTCAACAAAAAGACAATATAACACAAACCGCGTGTCTACCTGTGTGAGCCACTGAGACTCACAGAGATTAAGGCTTTCCTCAGGTATTAGTAAATTACGTCAGCATCCAGGTAACATTTTGATTTGGGCTGACCTGAGACAACTGGTTACCCTCGGCTTGCCTTGAAAATACCCAAACATATTTATCAATGTTTCTTGTTCTTTTTCCACGAGTCTACAAAGATATTCAGTGCCACATTACAGTCTACACAACACTGCACACTATGACAAAGCCTGTCATGTTTAAAAAGTGACGATCTAACTCGGAAAATGCTCTCAAAATACGCTAAATAATATGTAAATAAAAACCAAGCACTTATAGCCACTGGATCATTACAGAGGTGAAAAGTAAGGACTTACATTTACTCACGTCACTGTAATTTAGTAGTTTTTAGTGTACTTGCACTTTTTAAAAATCTAATTTGAGTGTTACATCAGTAGCCTATGTTTTAATTTAAGCATTAGCCTATGCTTCGCTGCATTTTAAATGACTTCCGTGACCGAAAAAAAAAAAAAGGTTGGCCGAAATTTTAAAAAAGCAAACGGAATTGTATAAGCGTTAACTACCACGACACAATAATAATAGTATTACACTCTATGACAACCTGGCAGCTAGCTCTGATGGAGACATATGAGCTCTAAGAACAAACTCACATTTATGGGACGCACACTAAAAGAAATGTCGCCATGGTCCGAGAGAGGTGACGTCATGCTGTAATGATCCAGTGGCTATAAGTGCTTGGTTTTTATTTACATATTATTTAGCGTATTTTGAGAGCATTTTCCGAGTTAGATCGTCACTTTTTAAACATGACAGGCTTTGTCATAGTGTGCAGTGTTGTGCAGACTGTAATGTGGCACTGAATATGTTTGTAGACTCGTGGAAAAAGAACAAGAAACATTGATAATAGAGCTGGGTTGAAAAAATCGATTTAATCGATTCAAATCGATTTTCCTTTAAATGGCACAATATCGATTCATTAATTAAAAAATCGATCTTTTACTATAACTATTTATTTTCCTCTGTGGACGTGTTGTACAGCTGGTAGCACACTGCAGCAGCAGTGCTATCAATCCAGATGGGGCGGCAGTAGCTGAGTCGATAGAGACTTGGGTTGGGAACCGTAGGGTCGCCTGTTCCAGTTCCCGTCCGGACCAAAATATGGAGCATGGACTGGTAGCTGGAGAGATGCCAGTTCACCTCCTGGGCACTGCTGAGGTGCCCCTGAGCAAGGCACTGAACCCCCCCAACCGCTCAGAGCGCCTGTCATGGGCAGCCCACTCTGACATCTCTCCACTTAGTGCATGTATAGGTCCATTTTGTGGATGTGTGTTCGGACCTGTGTGTAACTGATAAACAGAGTGAAAAATTGAATTTCCCCTCGGGGATTAATAAAGTATATAAAACAAAAAAAAAAAATCTCGCGAGATCAGCATTTAGCACCTGTGGTCATGGCGAGAGATCTCGCAAAACAGCTGGACACTGAATGAAGACAGAGCAGCAAACAATAGTGGGAGCTGAAAGCATGAGTCTACGGTGCATTTTTCTCACTCGCATTTTCCCCTAAAAATATAATGCTAATAATGTACGCATGTTTATTAAATGCACATTAGTTTCACAGAAAAGATTAAGAAATACCACTAAGCATCAGCACACTGCTAAATGTAGCCTCAGTTTGTGCCTCATACAGATCTGCTGGTAAAGTTAACTTAGCATTAGCAAGCGTGATAAAAGACAGCAGAGAGGCGACATTGTGCAAATAAACCAATGATTTATTAATTTTCTGTAGCAGTAAACACATGGGCCGATAATAAATGCGTTAACTAACTATGTTAAAGCTTTACAAGCTTGTGGATGTCCTTTGTTTACATTTTTTGTAGCCACTTCATTTAAATTGTCTGCCTTGTGATTAGATTTAATTTAAAATGTGTTGGTCAGGTAATGTTAAATAAAAATACATGATGACTAATGTACTGCTTTGGGGTCAATTCTTAATGTAAACAGTATTTTTAATAGTAATGCACCAGGTCAGAGGGTTCCTTGTTAAACATACTTCGTTAGTTCTCAGAAAATATCTTAATATCCAAGCAAATTTTGTATCATAATTGAAATATACTTGACTGAATTGATATTGAACTGAAATAAATCAAATCGAATCGAATCGTGAATCGAATTGAACTGAGTCCTTGAAAATTGAATCGAATCGATCTGGAAAATCTGAATCGATACCCAGCCCTAATTGATAAATATGTGTAGGTATTTTCAAGGCAAGCCGAGGGTAACCAGTTGTCTCAGGTCAGCCCAAATCAAAATGTTACCTGGATGCTGACGTAATTTACTAATACCTGAGGAAAGCCTTGCTCTCTGTGAGTCTCAGTGGCTCACACAGGTAGACATGCGGTTTGTGTTATATTATAATTGTGTCTTTTTGTTGACGTGAAATCGAGTCTAGCTTGACGCAAATTTGTGTATATCATATTTTCTTTACTTTCTTTTTTTAAATGTCACTGGTATGTAGTGCTCACTTACAGAAGCATATTCGCTGTGGTAGATGTGGGCTGCGACTTTAAAATCGCCAGCAATATGTTGTGTATGTTTGTGAATTTGTGGCAAATCTGCTGACGGAGGCGCAGCACATCTGCAGCTGTTCGGTAAGGAAACCAGTTAAACTGGAAACCAGTAGGGACATAACACCGGCACATACCACTGATTGCATATCTAGAGCATATAACTCTAATCTGCTTTCAACACAGATGAACCTGTATGATTGAGATTACCTGGCCACAGATTGTATAAGGGTTGTGACTTTCGTTAAGAGATACTTATCTGAAAAACACTGCAGTGTATTGAAAGAACAGTTTGTCCTGTACTTTTTCTACAGAGCAGAAACGCTAGACATCAGATTAATATGCAAAAGTAGCCCTTACAATATCGTGTATACGCTACGCTCTATAAAGTGTTAAAATAAATTGCACCAAAGGAATCAGGTGTGTCCTAACGTTAACGTTACCCCCTTCAGACAGTGTTTCATTGGTAAGATGAGGGGGAAACACCGAAAGGTAAAGTCCCCGACACAACACCTGGTATATATATATTACGATATGGACAAATTAATATAAACTTAACAATATTAAGCTGTTTAAGAACCTCGCAAAACTGTCACCAAAAGGCAGCAAACTGAGTGTTTCTCGGAGCATTGTTTTCAGGATGTAGCTAGCAGTACCACTCTAAGTTAGTTAGCATTAGCCAGTGTTTCGGACTAGTATGTTGCGATTTTTGCTTCAAATCTTTGAACCCACCTCGTCCAGATCCACATAGGGCCCAGCTCCTTCAGGAAACATCTCGTCCACTGCGGGTTTCATTGTGTTTTAGTATCAGTTCAACAGCACGTATGGTTTGAAAGGTGTTGCAGTTTTCAGTTTGTTGCTAGCAATGCTAGCTGCGGCACACGGAAAGAAAACAAACGCGTGCAACACTAAAATTGTGCTCGGCTGACTCCAACAGCTTGCTTCAATAATTCCGCTATTCACTGTAACACAGCACAGAGTGTGTAAAGGGCAGTGTGAGGAGTTTTGTTCCGCAACAGTGAAGGAAATTAATTTTAATTAGATTAACCTATTAACTTATCAACTGCTCATGTCTATTAAATCTCTTCTCTCAAGTCAGAGATGGTTTCTGTTCGATTTATTTGGGAATGAATGCAGAAAATTGGTAACAAATTCATAAATAAATGATGCAATGTCAGCTTTTTAAAGATAAAACTATACTATTACTATTCTATTACCAAAGACCAAGATAAAGGTGATAATAGAATACATTATATGTAAAAGAGCATGGCTTACAACAAAATAAATATATTGGAAAATAATAGCTTTACAAGGAAACTTGTTCTGTAAGTGTGGATTTTGAACTGCTTTATTTTATTTTATTCTATCTTACTTTATTTGTATATATTTTTTTATTTTATTTTTATTTATTTCATTTCATTTTATTTTATGTTATTTCATTTTATTCTGTTTTATTTCATTTTTATTTTATTTTATTTATTTATTTATTTTAGACACTAGCATTTACTCACTTAACACAAGGCTTGCTTAATATTGGTAACTAGTTAATGAACGAAAATATAAAATAAGAGAAAAGAAGGAACAAAATAAGACAACGATACATTTTTAGAAGATGCAGAAGTAAAAAGAGGAGGAAAATCTTAACATATCTGGGAAATATTTTATTTATTTTTGGCACATTACATAAGGATATTATACAATCCTACAAAAGGGCTACATACTCTACATTTGTGTTCTATATGTGTGGATATGCTACAAACGGTGATATACTTTGGAAAGGGGAAAAAAATGCAGTATTCACCTCATTTAATTTATTTTTACTCTATATTAAATCCCTTATGTCCTCATATGTTTTCCATTTTATTCACTTTGGCTATCTCAATAAATCCAGGCTCCCTTCAGCCCCCTTTCAGTGTTCATGTCCTGCATTGGTCTCATATCCCAGGGTGTCTCCAAGGTGCTGGTGGGCGAAGAAGGCCCGGGCCATCTCATTGATGTGGTTGTAGGCGCCAATGGATCTGAAGTATTCAATGTAGTTCCAGAAGTCGGAGGTGGAGTAGGGCCAGTAAGGAACAGCTGGTGGTTCGTCATATGGAACTGAAGACACACAGCAGGTAAGAGAAGGACAGGAGACAACTTATTCAATTCACTCTCATTGTGTACTGGTATATATCAAATTCTATAGTTATTCGTTTTATCTGCCTGATCAGTCAAAATATTGAAATCAGATTCAGAATCCAGCTTATTGCCAAGTAGGTCTATTTTTTTTACATACTAGGAATTTACCTTGGTGTTTCATGCAATACAATAATCATGCAAGAGAAAATTAGAAGAACAGGAAATACTACACAAGTCAAAAAAACATAGATATAGAATAGTAAACAATATAAGTACATATAAAAACACTTAAAAACACACAATAAGTACAATATATCTGCTTTAAAATGAAAGAGATAAACCGTATTGTAAGTAGTAATGCTGTGCAGAAATGTGCAAAGGTTCACAGTATTGAGTCTAGATAGAATATATACAATGTACAGAGACAAAAGTCCAAAGGGTGTGCGTAATCGTAACACAGAGAGACAGAAAAATTCCCGGGATGCTTTCACACAACGTGCAGAGAAGAGAAAGGTGTGAACATATTATGAAAAGAGATGAAGAGCGAGTTTTTCCACTCCAAAACGTGAGTCACAGGTGATTTAAAAGTGGTACACGTGTTGTGAGCAGTTTAACAACACCTACTAAAGTACTGTACTTACTTTAAACTCCATTACATTTTGAAGGCAAATATTGTACTTTTTTGCTCCACTACATTTAACTGACAACTTGAGGTACTGCAGATTTAGATTATCAATGAAAAATACAAATCAACTCATTAATAGGATGCATTATTAAAGATTAGGCTACCTATTAGTGTATAAAAGTAACTAGAATTAATTCAACCTTCACCAGCTTAAGTGATGAGCACATTAATGCATCATTAATTATGAGGTAATATATAGGGTAAAAATTTGAATATTTGGATTTTACTCATAACAAAGTATTTCTACATTGTGGTCTTGCTTTTTTTTACTTTAAATCGGAGTACTTTCTCCACCACTGGTGGTGACTGCAATGCATTCTGGCCTTCTGAGGCTTCAGTTGTTGAAGTATATATATATGATGAATTTTACAATAATTGATCAAGCTTTGAAAATGTTTTTAGGAAATGATGGCATATCTGGTCTTGGTACAAATTTAGTAGTCAGCATTAGTTAGTTTAGTCTGCAGGGTTCTCGGTTTTGTACAATATAAATATTACTATATATTACATGCAGTTTCTTTTCCTAAATCTAGACAATGTGTATATGAACACATTTTAAAATGCAATTTGCTTCATGTCTGGACCCCTATTCTCAAGCTTTGGATGCTTATCAGACTGTTCCATTTCACATCTCCATTATTTCTGTTAATTGTGAATTTGTGAATTGTGAATACATTTAATTTAATTTTATACGATCCCGATAAACTGACATCAGTACTATATTTTACTTCTATGGCTGAGGCTTTTTTTTTTTTTTTTCCCAGCCATATCTCATTAAGAAAAATTATACCATCAGTCAAGAAAATGTGCAAGGGTGCTCTTTGTTTTTAAGACATTATACTAAAATAATAACCTTTTAAATGAGCTTTGGAAACTATTTTGATTTTGTACCATAATTTAAAAAATGGACATAATCTAAACTGAATTTACAAATACAGTTACTTCGGACTTTTATGTGTGCTTTTCAGTCGATGTCTTCAGTATAAACATATTTTCTGTGTGTAAATGTGTTGATTACAGTAGAGAACAGAGGCAAAGCTTATTCATTTTTGGAAGTGCAAAAGATGGAACACTATAACATTGGAGGCATTTTGTTTGTTGCAAAATATTAAGGCATCTAAAAGACGACATGTTATTTATATACTGTACCTCCTTCTGGGATGACTCTGGCCTCTGTGAGCAGGAGAGAGAGAGAGTTAGAGAAAAAAATTAACATTCCTCAGCATTCCAAAGCTTCCCGTGCACAAAGACGGGATTCAAGTGCAGAAAACTGAAAACTGAGCTTCCTCCCAGAGGACTCCAGGATACCTGGTCCCTCTTCAAATATTATTGCTGACCATTTCACACACACACACAGCACAAAGAATTCATCCTCGGACAGAGTCCTCTTTGTTGCCCATGCAAATACAAATGCTCTCCTATGGATGATGCAATCACATCTGGGATCATACATGATTCTAAAACAGTATTATTTATATACCAGCTGTATCACCTCACCACTACATGCTTTTACTGTAACAAACTAAACTTCAGTTCCAGTATGAAAACTTTTGCCTTCATGAGATTAAACTCAGAATATAATATACAGATTAAAAAAAGACACTCACCACTGAGATGACAGGCAAAGAGGCAGAGGAGAACACTGAGCCAGACCAACAGCTTCATATTGCCCTAAGAACACAAGAATGCCTCTTAGTTTTAATCCAGTGTCAAGTCTATCAGTACAGTCTCCAGGTTTCTGCATTATAATGATTCTTAATTCCAAATAAAAACAAATCTTTCCTATAGTTAACCAACATTTTTCAAGAGTAAAATGACATTAAGATAATTACCTGTAAATGGTTTGTGAAGCCGTGCAGAGAGATGCTGCTGTTCAGCTGCTGGTCAACTGTGGTCTGTGGTGTGTGTGGAGCTCAGTGGAGGAAGAGCCAGTGGACCTCCACCACACACACACACACACACACACACACACACACATACCCAGATTATGCTTTATTTACACAGCGAAGTCCTTCCTTGATATTTCCAGTTGATCTTTCCACACATTCTTTTTCTCCCCGTAGGTGCACATGTTGCCCTCCCACTGTAATAATGCCACATGAATTCGCACCCTAAACTGAGAATTAACTTATTAGTGCATATTTAAAAAACAGACATACCAGTTTTAAGGCTGACTTTTTGACTATAGATTGCTGAGCACACATTGCATAAGCATCAGAGCAGGGATCTACACAGTGTAAATTTCTACCCTTAATCAATAAGCTGTCATTGTCTGAGTGCCTCGCTCAATAATCATGTTGAAACTCTCTGTCAGTGGACAAAAACTGCTTAAAGGATATTCCACTGTAACTTTTTTCTTCCCCACAGTAGCTGTGGAACTTTTGGATATCTCACTTGGGTCAGAAAATTATATGTACCTCTTATCTTCACATTGTTGCTCAGTTATAATCAGTACAGTGCTCACCAGATAAACAAAAAATAAAGCACAACCAAATGATCTGCTTAATGAATACAGCTTTAATATACACATAACTCACCCACTTGTTTTATTGCCATCACCACAAATGTGCTTGTTTTATTGCAACACTATGTAAAACATTATTTCTCATAATGTAACACGTCCTACTAGAATATCACAATACAAGAAATAATGAGTAACTTCATTGAATAATGGAGTTTTGTGGGTTTTACAAATTCCATTTCCTTCCTCTTTAAAGCGATTTTAAAATATAAAAATATATTTTAAAAGATCTTAAATGTTTTCATATCTGTAACACAGCAGATTAAACTATTTTTTTTGTCAGGGTTATGTGGAACAGTTACAACACCAGACCCGGATAATGATGGATAAACACAGGAAATCAGGAGTAAAAATTTGTTAATCCAGTATTCAGCCCTGCCTCATCTGAGTGCTGAAGGAGTCTCCATGATCCCTAGTTATCCTTGCAGCCCTTCTGATCTGTGGGCTTCATCCTATACAGGTCGATCCCTTCCTTCACCATCAGGTCTTTGGCGTAACTCACGGTCTCGTAAGGCAGGAAGCGCGACCGCCCGAGGATCCAGGCGTAGTCGACGTGGAAAATGTAGAGGATGTTCACGCAGGAGTACACGACGGACAGGCTGGTGTAGTCAGTGGTCAGAATCCAGTAAGGGCTGTAGGGAGTAACTGGGAGAGAAAGTCACATTTACTTTTTTTTTTTTGGATTAAGGTTTTAACTGTTTCAGAACATTCCCTTTCAGAATACAGCATAACTAAATGACAGTATCATCTGCATACAGATGAAAGAGAACAGCATGTAACTACACAGGAGTCCATAGCCATGTTAATACCTCTGTAAGGCTGCACGTAGGCACAGGGGTGCCTTGGGCTAACTGCTATGTGAACTCTGTCAGCTTAACAGCTGCAGTAGTGATGTCATTCTAAAGTTAGCTGAAAAAGAACATAAACATCTCCTGCTAATAAGATTGACTGGAATAGACGATGAGATTTCACAGATGGAGAGACAGGCTCATTGTTGTTGAAATTACAAATGTACCAAGGCTGCTGCATCATGTGTCAGCCGATATATCATCATTCATGAGGTATGTGAGCTCTTTCAGCAGGATGAGCTCAAGTAAGCTCAGTGACGAATGGAAAGTGCAAAAAAGTAGCTCTATTTCTGTTTGATTTTCTGTCTTCTTGTACAAAAATTAAAGAACTATATAATGGTTTTATTATTAGAATTATCTTAAACACTTGACTCCTTTTTTACAATAAAAAAAACAAGACAAAACAATGAGAAAGAAGAATGATAGAAAGAGGAAGACAACAGCAAAAATGACAGAAACAAAACATATCAAGAGGGAGAAGATGAAGAAGAGCACTTACAATATGAGAAGCTGACTCCGAGTTTGGCAGGTTCTCTCATGTCGGGAATCACTGCTGTCCCTTCTGCGACCCTCACCTTGTCTTTACTGAGAGACAGAGAAACAGTTGACTTTATTAAACTAATATGAGGGATACACTAAGTCAGCAAAAGTGCACGCTAAATGTTCAAGTGAGGATTAGTGAAAATGAAAAGATTAGAAAAACAAGATTAGCAAAAAAAAAAAATTTTTGTAACCGCCTGTTCAGGGTCAAGGAGGGGCTGGAGCCGATCCCAGCAGACATTGAACGAGAGGTTGGGTACACTCTAGACAGGCCTCCAGACTAAAACAGATCTGTGTGGGTACATGAGCCACTATAAAGAGGGTGGATCACAGGGAGTACCACCAGTTGGTCCAGGAGCTTCACCTTGATAATGGCCATTTCCAGACATATTTTAGGATGACTCGGACGCAGTTTGAGAACCTGCTGTCTGTCATCAGGCCGTATAATTCTGGGTATCCAGCAACAGCTACCACCAGTTTCTCCTCCGTTGTTTACTAACTGTAAACTTGTTGTCGTGACCACCACAGAAGGCCCGCCTCTAAATCATCCGATTGGACAATGGTAAAAAGATGACAAAAAAGGAGATGACGTGGAGTGTTTTTCCGCTTTGAGTTGAAGTTTTTTCAACCTGAGGAGTTCAGAGTTCTCCGGCAAAAACACCAGGCGCATTGAGCACAGTAACGCGAGGCATGTCACAACACAAAAAAACAGGAAGTGAAAAGGTTCATTTTCATTAAGAACAATTACAAAAAGTTGCCTCCAGCAGCTAAAATGCTTTCTGTATGATCAGGGCTTTAGTCCTTTCTTCTTTGAGTTAGCTGCTAACTGCTGCTAGCTGCTTTTTAAATCTCCTGCAGTGGGCTGCATACATAGCATGTCATCAAAACATCACATCCGTCACGCCCTTGTTCCCAATCTGCAAGCTGTACCGTTTCTACAGAGACCGCTTTGGCACTGTTACAACTTCCACTGCTGGCTTAAAAGCGAGACCACTCTGTCCCCCCATTTCATGATCGTAAGTGTTAAACAGAACAGCAAGGCAGGATAATGGCAAAATTAGCCTAAATCATGTGTCTTTTGACTGTGAGAGGAAGCTGGAAACAACCCATGCTAACAAGGGAAGAACATGCAAACTCCACACATATGGGCCCAAGCCGGCCAGTGGGTATGAACCCACTGAGGCAACAGTGCTAACCACTGCACACTGTGCTGCACATAGGTTAGCAAAAAATGACAATAACAATTCAAGTCAGCCAATAACGCGCTATCACAGCAATCAGACAGAATTATCGTCCACCATCTCCCAGCATACAGAGGGTTTTGTCTACAGTGTGTAGAGTCTTTCCTCTGTTTGATAATAAGCATACTCCACCCTGAGTTGTGTCACCATCAGGCCCTCAGTCATCTGCTCAGAGTCCATATAACTAATAATTAATTACATAACATAATTAGTACCCATTGTGTGTTATTAAGGTGATCTAATCGACACATGAGCATCAAAGTCTGGGTGTTTCCTATCCTCTCTGATGAGGAGGCTGTTGACCCTTGACCCCGATGACATCAATAAAATGCTTGTGACAAGGTTTGGTTTAAGAAAAACTGTGTTACTTTGAGTTAATCTTGTTTTATTTATGGCAGTTTTCAACTATTTTACAAGAGTGTTTCCCAAAATATCAAACTGTACCTTTAACAGAGCAGATAGAGAGAAAAACTGAAGTCAGATGGAAAAGATGTACTAGACTACTGGGTTTGTTTTCCAGACAGATTTGCTGACACTGAACAAATGATCACACAAGCCAAAATCAATAATAAATATCCCTCAGTACTCACTAGAACTGAGAGTTCAGCACCCGGATGGTTCCGTCTCTCCTTACAGCATAGTTGGCCTCAATGCACTTTCCTCTCTCGAAGGAAGCGGGCAGCTTCTCGATCTCATACCACCTGCCCAGATACTGTTAACAGACAGGTTTCATTAGCTCTGTGTAGTTCAGTTCATATTAAGTGTATGAATGAATGTTTCTATGTGTGTTTACCTGCTGGAGGTTGAAGTTGGGCTGCACCTTGGGAGTGGGACAGGGACCCCAGTGATAGGTCTGTGCTGACACCAGAGGGAGCAGCAGGAAGAGGAGGTAGACTGCGGACATGGTTCCTTCAGGAGAGGAAGGAAGGCTACAGAGGCTGAAATTATCAAGCAGTGGAAGAGGTACCCAGGTCTTTCAGTACTTTGTTACAAGAGGAAATCCTGCATTTAAAATTTTAGTAAATAAAGCATTGTTAATATCATAATGTCAGTCTGAAAAGCAAATCAAGTTATTCAATAAATGTAGCTCAGTATAAAGTAGGGCATAGTTAGTAGAGTAAATATTTTACCTAGAAAGTAATGTAGGGTTTGAGTAAACTTTGAGTTGTTGGGTTTAATGATGAGCTTGATTTAACTGCTTTTTTGTATAGGAACATATGGGTTGATGCAAAAATGTAGTCTGCTGTGATCTGCTGATAGATTGAGTCTTTTTTTAATGGTCTAATTTGTATTATTTGCATGTTATTTTGGATTAAATGGTAAGTTAAGTATTTTTCAACCTGGACTCTATTTTCCCTTGTTTCTGTGTCTAAGTGACTCATGGAAACAACAATTTCTGAAATTGAAAGACTGCTGCAGCTAGCAGCAGCGAAACAGGTTGTAATGTAGTTACTCAGAGCATGCTCACACCGTCAGTGGGTGTCCACTAAAAGTGATTGTTTTTGCCACTGACAGGCTCAGAGTGTTATTCTAAGTGTCTGACAACATTATGGAAAGGATCCCGACTGAGAAAGACCCTTTAGTTAAAGAGTAAAATCCTTTTTGTTTAACCAGAAACAGCCTTGAAATCACAATCGCCAAACCCACCAGACTCCATTGAAATTGTCAGTAATTTAGAGTGTTGCAGGAATGAATCCTAAACCTAGAAAGGAGTTAGCATTTCTGCCCTTCCAGTTTTCTTGTCTTTAAGTCATTGAGCCTGTTTTTAATGGGTTTTGGTTAGATGCCTGAAATTATGCCTGTGGTTAACTCAAGCTTAAGAGATGTTCATGTTTTGTTCTACAACAAAACATCAGTGAATACTCCACTTGTTTATTATGAAGCTTTTGTGTGTCTTAAAAAAGACAGTTGCTAACCAAAGACTACATGTGCCTATAACACGTCATCACACTGAACACGGCTTTACAGTCTCGTTATGATGGGGAGGTGAAAGCCATGCAACCATGGTGAAGTTCATTTATAGCCTAACGTTAGCTTTTAATTTTGGTGATTGAATTTAGGCTTCAGAAATAATAAAGGTGGTGTTTATTTGTGAAGATTATCTTGCTGAACAAAATCCAGTGAAAAATGCCACTGGCTTTTTGACAAGGGAACCAGGGCGATGCTAACTTCCATACTGGCCTACAGAAAAACAGCACTGCAGCATGTCACAAAGGCAGCATATTTTCATATTGTACTAACAATATGAGTCTGTCAGAGCGAAACAAGTCCTTTTAGTGGACATAAACTGACAATGTGAACATGACCTGAGCGATTACGCTGCAGCCCTGTCACTCAGTAATGAAATAGAATAAAAACATGGGGAAATAGGGTCCAGCGCAAAAATATTTCCAACACTTATATAACAATAATAATATAGATTTCAACCAAGCAATCAGAGACAAATGACTGAGTTTTTTCATATGTTGTCAGGTCGTAGCTAGCTGTGTGTGAATAGGCCTGGATGTGTATTTGCTTTCTCTGCAGGTCGTAATTATTTCATGGTTAAGTGTTAAACACCAGAGGTAACTGAACCGTACAGCCCTCTTGGTTACAGTCTAACTGCAGTCTGTGGAGGGTGTTGGCATGCTACATTTCTTCTTCTGTTGTTCCCTATAGAGATGTAAAGTGGTTGAATGGCAGTTCATGGTTTTGTGAAATAAGATAGCGGTGAAAAACATGCCAGAAGACTCTCTTTATCTTTCTCTCTCTGTTATTGCTGCAGCTGAGTGTCACCTTTTCTTTTGTGCCTTTACATCACATGTTGCATCACCTGTTCTTCTGGTTTTCATGTAACAGCTACACCTACAGAGCAATAGGCGTCTTTTCAGTAGGAGAAACTACTGTGTATTAATAACAAACATTATATTTAATAGTTTCTCAATGGATTTAATCTTGATGTAAAAGGAAAAGCCGTAGTTAAAATTAAATGCTAACTTCGGAACACAGAGGATAAAACCAAGTGGAGAACAAGCTCTTCTATAATGCAGAAAAAATGAGTTATTTGAAAACGTTACCATATTTTTAAAAAACAAAAATGTATCCTGTAAATTCTACATTTGAGCATAATTCAGCCATGACATGAAGCTTTCTTACCTCAGGTGTACGAGGGTTAAAGATGTCAGGTGGAGGCTGCAGCTGCTGAAACTATCTGAGCTTTCTGTGCAAACACAGACTGAGAGTGTGTTCACGTTCAAGTAACGTCACTCTCACAGCACGAGGCAGCTTGTTAACATAATTGTCATCATGCGCACATTCCCACGTTGTGAGAATGCAGACAGTGTGAGAAGGGTTAAAAGTTGATTGGTGTAGTTCCCAGCACGCTTTTATTTTTAAGAACACTCTTGTTTACTGCTTCATTATTATAATGAACATGAATTCTAAATGTTTTATAATGTACATATTTATTTATTTGTTTGTGTCAGAGTTACCATAGGTGTGATTTAATGTGTTTAGAGCAACTCTGAGATTACTCATCAAAACTTAGATTTCAAAAACCCGTATAGTATGCCATTAAAAATTATTATTATACTGTAAAGTGATAGCATGAGATGTCACAAAAATTGCCACACAATGTGTAAAAAAAAAGACAAAAAATGTCATGATATGGTATGTCATTTTAAAAATAATTATATAGTATGCAATAAAAACATATCATAGTATTGTATGCTGTTAAAAACGTCATAAAAAGGTCATAGTACTGTACATAAAAATCATTAAAAAGTCATGGTGCCATAAAAAATTATAAACTCATAGCACAGTACAAAGTCAAGCATAAAAAATTCTTAAAAAGAGTCAGTAAAGTACCATACCAAAAGGCTGAAAGGCTAAAGTACCAAATACCATTTAAATGCCATAAAAAGGCATAGTATATTATGCGATTTAAAAATTGTCATGTCATTGTCATAGTATCCTATGCCAATAAAAATGTAACAGTATAGTATGCCATTAAAATGTCAGTCTAACCCTAACCCTAACCCATTGAAAAAAACACAAAAGAAATATATAGTATGTCATAAAACAAAGTCATAAATATGCCATAAAAGCTAGTGTGACATAAAAGATATTAAAACATGTCATATTAAAGTTTACCCTAAAAAAATCATTGAGTTATAATATAGTATGCCATAAAAATTTATTCAAATGTCATAGTATATTATGCCAAAAGAATTCATAGCAAAAATGTAAGCGCATAATTTAGTATGCCATGAAAAATCATAAAATTGCATAATATACTATGTCATAAAATTAATGAAAGTATAGTATAGCCAATAAAAAAGTAATGAGAAATAAATAGCATAGTGTATCATAGGAATGTCATGAAATTACCATAGTTTATTATGACCTAAAAAAAATAAAATGCCATAGTTTAGTTTGGTATAACAAATTATTTAAAAATGTCATAGTATATTATGCTATAAAAATTTAGAAAAATGTCATACCATGTCATGCCAGAAAAATCCTAAAAAGCTCATATTATAGGATGCCATAAAAAATCATTAAAATCTTATTGTATATATTATATGGCATTAAAGATGATTAAAATGTCATAGTACATTATGCCAAAAACAGAAAAACGTGATAGTGCTGAGGGCCATGAAAATATAATCAAAAATGTTATCGAATTTTCTAGCATAAAAAAATCAGTCATAGTACTGTAGAGAGTACAGTATATCATAAGTGTCATTTTTTTTAGTATGCCACTAAAAAATCATTAAAAAAGAATGCCATAAAAATTAAGTCAGTTAATTAAGCCATAAAAATATAAAAATGTAGTATAGTTTAGTATATCATGCACGATTTTTCATAAAAATGTTATCGCATATAATAGTCATAAAAAGACATTGTACTGTATGTAATATGCTAGTACAGTGTCAATTGATCATGAAGTATGTTATAACGATGCCATAGTGTAGTTTTCCATTAAAAAATCATAGTATAGTGTGCCATAATTTTTTTAAATGTCATGTGGCTTACTTATTTTTGTTAGTGTTTGCACTTAATCAATGTTGACTTTCCAGTAAAGCTTGAACAGATAAGCTAAGTTCCAAATACGTGTACAATTTGGCAAAGATTAAGAACACAATGTCTTTTATTCCCTCCAGATGTTTGTAGGATATAAAACAATAAGACCAAACACACACAAGAGTCTAATAAAGATTATTTATTTCCAGTGTTTGTTGAGGGAGGGCATTGCACCCATGTTTATTTGTACACAGGTGAGATGTTCACTGTTCAGAAAACATTGTCTCATGCAGTTATAACTGTTGTTTTTTTCTTCTCCCAGGGTTTAAGCGCCCATGCACTCGAAAAATACAGAGGAGGGAAAAAAATGAAGTCAACCTATAAATGTAACACAGACACTAACATACATTTGAATGCTCTGATGTTGACGTGAGTTTGAACTAAAAACAGGAAAAGACCCCACAACAACAAAAAACATCTCTGGAATGCCTGTGAGATTCTTTTCTCCTAAAAATGTTTTGTCAACTGTCGGTAAAAACAGTTTTTAAAAAAAGGAAAAAAAAGAGGCACTTTTTCTTTTCGAGATAAAAACAATGTGTAAAAACATACTTTTTTTGGACTATAACTGGACAAAGTTTGGAAATAAACTACTGTACCAAGCATTACATACTATAGTATCAGCATTTTATTACTGTTTTTTTTTCAGTCTTTATTTGATAAAACTATAATAATCTTCCAGTCCATCAAGCTAATATCTGGCTGTTGTGACTTGTGCTGTGAAAAAAGAAACTTCCCACAGCACGCAGCTCAGAAAGCAGCCCTCAGTTACATCCACATACTTCAAGTACAGGCAAAATAAAAACATACATATTGTTTTGAATTGACAATATTGTCACAAGCAACTAGTGTTAGTCCAGAGAGAGTAATACATTCTTCATACCGCTTATAATAGGAAGAACTGATCCATGATTCCTTAAAATAAATCCTCCTCCTGCATTCAGTAACAGTCACGTTGACCCTGTTACTTTTCATTAGTGCTGTAAAACATTCCAGAGTCTGTTTCCTGTCCCACTGACACAACCTATCGACAGCAAAGTCACATTCTTGCGTTTGCAGGGTTCGATGTTGCAGGAGGAAGTCCAAGTTTTGTCTGTGTCTGTTCCAGTATGGCCAAAAAGTCAGTGGAATTACACACATAAACATCTCTTCAGCATTATTCCAGTAACAATCACATAAGCCTATACACAGTATGTACAGTAGATACATAAAGTATACTTTGTAGAAAAAATATTGTGCAGTAACCTTAGCTAAAATACCCACATTCGTACATTTACGCATTCATTCAGTTTTTTTTTATTCCTCACAAACACACCAGACAAGCCCGCTCTTGCCGTCGTCACAGATACTGGTAGAACCGTGAGCGGACGACTTGCGCCCCAGACAGTTTGTGTGGGTGAGCGTCCGCCCCGAGGCTGGATTTGTTTTTGCCCTGCAGCCCGCTACCATTAACGTGCTCCCCCGCTAGCGGCTGCACGGCCGGTGATGCAGATGTCGGAGCTGCGTCCTGGGCTTCTGGACGATCGTCCTCGGGAACTGCTTTGGGTGCGACCTCAACGCTTGAATCGGAGCCCCTGCTCCGCTCTCTAGCGATCCAGTCCCGGATGGAGAAGTCCTGAGAGGAACACCTGGGCTTGAGGCGGTCCAGAGCTGACAGTTCAGCCGCCTGGTCCACCCCGCCCTGCTCCCTCCAGTCGTTGATGACCGCCAGCTCTGCGAAGTCTCTCTGTCCGCCCATGGTGTGCCTTCGGCGGATGTTCTTCTTCTTCCCACGAGCGTCTGAACCTCGGTTCTTTTGGGTGAACATGTCGTCGGCAGATGTGCGTAACCTGAATTTGAGCCGCTCTGTGATCTTAAGGTGCCAGGCTGGTTCAGGACGCTCCGACTCGCTGCGTGAGGATGAGCTGAGGCTGCTCGTGGACCGCCCTTTCTTCATCACTTCCAGCACTCGAGAGAGACGCGTTGAGGACTCCGCTCTCCCTTCTCCACGCTCCCCACTGCCGGCAACACCCTCCACTGATGACTCACTGTCTGTTTTCTGTCTGAGGGACCACCTTCTGGAGAGGGTGTCACACTCAATCATCCTGTGTGTCGGAAAAAGCCGCCGCGCTTCCATTTTTGGTGTGGTGCTCCCCTCAGCTCCTCCACCTCCTCTTTGTTCAGCCTTTTCCAGACTCTGCTCTGGGCAGGGTGTAGACTGGCTGCTGCCACCGCCCGGGGCAAAAACAGGGAAGTCGCTCTCACTGTCCGTCTCCATGGGTCGTCCCTCACTAATGAGCTCGCTGCGTTCGTCATCTGCCTCCTCCCCACCCTGCAGCTCCGGACTGAGTGCGCTGGACTCCGCTCCGGTCAAGAAGGTGATGGAAGAAGTGGTGGAGTAGTCAGAGGTGATGGAGCTCACTTCTGCACCGGCAGATGCCCCTGGACCTGCTGCCAGTCCGACAATTGCTCCTGCAGGAAGATCAGGGGCTGCTCCGGTCCACTTCTTCGGTCTTGATCGGGACACAGATGCTCCAGAGCTCATGGTCCCAAGGTCTGAGGTGTTTTCATCCAGCTGGGACGGGGGATCCGACAGGGAGGACTTCGCCTGAGGAGCAGTTTGGTAGCCAGGGATATTTGGGGATGGGGAGGGGACAGGTGAGGGGTGTCTGGGTGGAGTCTTGTCCTTCAGGAATAAGGAGTTTCTATGTTCTCTCTTGACTTTAGGTGTGAGCTCCACATTCCTCCCGTTCTCTTTCCTCTCCTCTGCTTGCGCTGGTTGCTTTGCGTTGGGTTTTGCATTGGGGCTGGGGCGAGTCTCTCTCTGCACCTCAGTCTGGAGGCCGTGGTGGTTCGGCTTCTGGCTGGGGATTTCCTTCTTGGGGAACACAGCATCCAGATCGTCATCTGAGCTGCTAGGCTGCGGCTTCTCCTTTGACTTCTTTCTTTTGCGACTGGCTGCAGCAAAGATGGAGGAGACCAGGAGCTCTCGGCTGCACTGGTCCTTCCCTGAGCCCCAGGAACCCTGCAGAGAGGGAGAGACAGGGAGGAGGACAATGAGTATTTCTGACGCTGATGAACAAAACGGAACAAGAGAACAAAAACCCTTCACCACTGCCTGGACACTTAAACCTGTACTTCACCTGCTCCCGTGAAGCACCACAAACCAGAAGAAGTGGACAGAGAGAGGAACATTAACAGGCGTCACAAACAGGGAGCACAGTTTTATTGTCATGCCAGCCTTAAAGCAGAAGCAGAAGAAGAAGCAGCAGCACAGCATAAACTGAAGCATCCCTGCATGAGCCTGAGCTCTGACATGACTGGCTTATAAGATGGAGGAAAGCAGCCACACAACAGCAGCGCAGTGATGAAAGGGACCTGCTTCTGCTGATGACACAATCTCAAGTATTACTTTTCTTTCTCATAGCGAGGAACTGCATAATCCTCAACTTCTCAGCCTCTAGTTTGATGTGTCATGATGCAGAAAAAGAGGCTGTGGCTCACTGGATGTACAATCGGCTTTGTCTGGTTAGACCTGACAGACTACTCATGAACTTAAACGGTCGGTTCACCCAAATTAAAAAGAACATACTTTCTTACATAGCTCTTGTGGTATCTACCACTGCAGATAGTTTTGGTTTTATTCATCTGAGTTTGGAGATACCCATGTCTGCCTCCACCCTGATACTAAGGATTTGAACTAAGTATGATTTGTGGTGCTCACACCTTTGAGATATTACATTTCAAATATTCAACAGAAACATTTTTCCCAAGAAACAACACCCTGGTTTCTGTCAACAGCTTTTATTGGGACTATTTCCAACAGTCTTGAGAGCTCATTGCATGCCACACTGCCAGATGAGTTTTAATAAAATCTTAGCTGATATCTGTTGTGAACTGTATAGTATCACATTTTAGGCATGTTACATTGTATGATGAATGCCTAGTGAACTACAGCACTATGATATAAATAGAAAAACACACACAAAGCATCAGCTTGCTGCAATTATCTGCATCCCTGTCATGACTTAAAAATGAAAAAACATTTACAATATCATGTTCATTTCATGCAAAATTTCAGTAAGGATGAGGACAATTTTGGTCTACTGTTTTAGATAGTGAAGAGATGTTGCTGCTGACTTTCTTAAATGCATTTCTTCTATTGTTTGTGTGCAGCACAAATTAACTTTTATCCCTCTCTATCAGGGTGGATACAGAAAAATGGGATATCTATCCAAGCTGGGCAGTGAAACCATTTGCAACAAGACATACCACAAGAGGTGTTTTTTTCTGATTTGAGGGAAACAAGTATTTAAATGCAGGCTTTGAAACATTTATTTGGCGCTCATCTTGACTGGAGGTGGAGGCGATCTTTCCTGCTCGGCACCTACCTCCTGTCATCCTACACTACCAGTGGCCTGGGAGGGTAAACACTGGGCGCACTCACACTCACCTTTGATTTAGCTGAGTCACTAGTCGGTGAATCTGTGGGTAAAGAGAAAGAAGAGAGAGACACGTTAGATGATTTTACAGCACAGATCAACACATGTATGAGGTGCAACATGGGAAAATGAATCAGGGAGAAAAAAAGGAGAAGAGAACAATGTTGATGAGAAGGATCACATGGAGTAAAAACACAGAACTGACAAGACAAGTGAGCAAACACACGAGCAGACAACGGGCCATGCTTCACACAGGGACAGATGAGCTCTACGTTACACTCAGGTCCACATCTACATGGCATGTGACGTTCTTCCCCAACACACCAGAACATCGTGTACAACGAGTACATTTAACAGCAGCTGAACAGCAAGGCGGATGATGCTCCATGCAACACAGGATGGTGAGGGATATCCAGGGATGCAGACATGAACCTGATTTAATGTGACTGGACATTTAATGCCGGCTAAAACCAAAAAGATATTGTGATATTTACAGACGATATCAATGATGATGCTCTTAAGCTGAGCTGATGAAGCAATGTGAGGTGACAGTGACACAAGTGACACGGTGATGACAGAGACGGCTATGGAAGAAACCAAAATAATGACACAAGTGACAGGGGGGTCACAGAGGGGCTAGCTATATGAGAAGAGGGGACACTACATGAGAAAGAGAGTGTCAGCAAGGAAAACCTATAATCAGTCCTCACCTGCTCTGTAATCACATCTACTCATATCATCCATCTAGCTTAAAATTTGTTTGTTTGGGTGACATAGCCAAGCCCCCCTATACACCCCTTGCAATACAGATGATGGCACAATATGCAAGTGCACACTGACTGGTGACGTAGAAACCATACCATGCTATCTCTCCTGTTGGCAAGCTTGCGAGACAGTGAGGAGAGACAGCGGAGAGCCTTTCAGACAGTAGCACCGGCCTGTGTTAGGTATACTCTGATAGAAAACCCGGACACTGCACAGTACCGTGTAGCCGCTTCGCTTCCCCTTTTTTAGTCACAGTTTCTTTCCTGAATTCTTTTGTGTTTTTTCTCTCTTTGGCATTTTCTGGCACTTAAAATAACTGCGGGTTCCTGCAGACTAGGCAGCTACACTGGGGGCAACAATCCTCCTTCTTCCTACAGTTCCAGCTGTCCATCACGGACATTATAGAGTCCATCAGTGTCATCATGGTGTGATAGACGCCTCCCACTTGGCCTGTGTCAAGATCAGTATGTGTGAATGCTGGGAAAGCCTTTAGGACACCCGACAGAGCCTCACTAGAGACAGAGGAATCAGAGGTCGCCTTTCACTGTAAAAACATCTATTTCTGACGTGGGAAAGAACATGCCTTATTAGTGCAACAGTAGGGAGGATAAAGGGAGGGAGGAAACACAGCCCAGGTGTGGAGTTTGATTATAACGAGGTAGTAAGGGGCAGAGGGGTGATCAAAAACGAAAAAGGACGTCTAAGTATTAAAAAGGTAACTTAAGTATTTTTCAACCTGGACCTTATTTTCCCATGTTTTTGTGTCTAAGTGACAAGTGGAAACAACAATTTTTGAAACTGTTTATTAGACACAAAAACATGGGAAAATAGGATCTGAGTTGAAAAACACCAAAGTCACCCTTTAAAGGACGAATAAATACCTAAGAGGGGGGATAAATCTCTTACAGCAAATGAAGAAGCGAGACAATTTATTGCATCCTTTCAACTTCAGTCATGCAAATAAATTGCCTACTGAAACCCACACAGGCATTTGGACTCATGGTTAGCCATAGACATTTCTATCTAGTGGCAACAGCCAAAGAAGCAAAAAGGGGAAGCTTGGCCTCAGGAAGAAGCAGCGTTATCATCAACAGTTACTAGATTACACACCGGTCCCTCTTTGACCACAGCGCTCAGCAGAGAAAGGGTAGAGAAAGGTTAACCCACCAAAGAGTTGGTCTGCCAAAGGCAGCGTGTTACCTGATACTTCACCCTGTGATGTGCCCGTACGGCCGATATTGGTGAGCAGGTGGTCGATGTTGGGGACGGGTTGAGACTCCACCGCGCTCTCCTCGTGGGACACAGTCTGAAAGGAGCAGATGTAGCTCAGTTAGGAGCAGATTCATGAGGACATTTTAGAGAAATGTGCAGCACTAAGAGGTAAAACACAGTACAAGTTTTTCAACAAGCTGTTCTACTAATCCTCCATTGTGAAATGTGTCTAACATCGCCTGAATATTAAACCAATAAAAGTTTTCTTTGTATTTCAGCAACAGAAAGAACTGAACGGCTGCAGTACATGAGATAAGATAAAACTTGATTGATCCCGAGGGAAATTGCTGTGCAGCAGCTGCAATACAAAGTGGGCAGAATACAAATATAAAAGTCTTAGATAACATTAACAATTAAATGCAAATAAGGTGCAAATCCAAAATATACACAAAGCCAAAGTCTTTTAAACAAGATGGTCAGTTCACTGTAGTGCTGGAGATTGCGGACCACCTCTAGATTGGCCTTAAACACTGTTTTTTGGTTGATTTTTTATGTCTGAATTAATTGCGAGGACAGAGCCGGGAGGAAATAATTGAATGGCAGTGATGCCTGTACCCACCACTGGATCTTCGTTTCCATCTTCAGTGAAAAACCAGTCGTACTAGAGGAAAGAAAAATATTTAAAGTTTAGTTTTTGTGTTTAACATGTGAAAAAATTGGTTTACTATCTTTAATAGAAGTTAAAGCTCTGATGCTCACATTTTGAATGAGGGCCTCCACTATCCTGTACTGATCTGGCATGTGTGTCACCATGTGGGTCATGTTGTCCTCTGTGGTGCGCACCAGAGTGGGACCGAACACGATGGCCAGGTTCCTTGGTTCCATCTTAACAAACGAGTGACCGAGTTTTAATTTGTAATTTCTATGATCAAAACTTAAAAGTTCATGAAGAGTTCTCGAAGTTACACACCTTATTCTTCTCTGAGTTTTCTGCCACAGTTTTGAGATGAGCCGAGAGGAACTTGAGGGTCTCGTAATGATGATCTGGCAACTCATGAAGCTGTGAGTAGATGGAGGGGAAACAGAGATGTTAGGTGGAGACACAAAGAAACACAAAACTGAATTCTCATTGGATTTTTTTCTAAATATTTTTTGTTGCATTTCATACAGATTTCATTAGCATGGTGTGAACACGTTAAAAAAAGAAAGAAAAAAAAACAATTTAAGTAATAAAGATAATATACAAGAAAAATGGGAATTTATAGAACACAAAAGGAAAAGGTAATTAATTGTCAAAGAAACTCACCAGCCTCTTGAGCACTTTGAGTCGCTCCACTGGGTCCTCTGTTCTGTTGGCGTCTATAAAATCTGCATACTTTTCTGTAGGCAGAAATAAAAAATCAGATTAAGGACAGGAAATTTGAGGTGCTACTCAAAGTCAAGGAAGGATCCTAAAATCCTAAAAAAAATTAAATTATGTGTTCCCTGAATGCTACGAAGGAGTCTTGCCTCTGTAGGACCCATCTAAGAAGGACCTGTCAAACTGAGGAAGCATCTTTGACTTTGAGAAGCCCCAACGGTCAACATTTTATTTTACTGACCTGTAGTTCTCTATTTTGGCCACTAGATGGCATGCAAAGCCTGAGAAAAAAGCAACTTACCATTGGTGAACAATGGCTCTGGAAGTTTTCGGAAGAAGGACTTGAGTAAACTGCTGATCACATTGAGGTCCCTCCATTTCTGTAAAACATGATAATATGGTATGATAATGATGCAAGACATGTTTATTCAACATGCAGGATGATTTAAAGGTCACATAAATGTGTCACATCCACTATCACGGTGCTGTAGCTTTGACTACTGCACCACCATTAGCAGGTTGTGATCTTGACAATCCAGAAATGTAGGATTTAATGTTGGCTTTTCCTGTCTGTTGCTTTGGATGCCCAAAAAAATAGTTTTAAAGGCTGCGAAATGACACATCACTGGCAGGTATTCGGTGTGGAGATCTGTTCTGTGTGCAAACATCTACATAAAACTGCAGCCTTAAAAATATCTCAGCCTTGCAGCTATCCAAACACATTAAGGACAGCACAGTGGAACGTGAAACTCCAAGGTGAGTTTAATTAAAGCAACACCGATCGATAAAGTGCCACTCACATCATCCTGGATATCGATATCGTTCATGCCCTTGTTATTGAGCTCCTCCTGCATGTTGGAGATGGCTGCGTTGTTTCCTGGGACTCTGTAGATGCCTGTGTACTCCAACCCCCTCTCCTCCACCAGCTTACAGCACACCTCCACGATCAGAGGCACAAACTAGAGGACAAATGCAGATAACGATTAGCTCATTGGACGTGCAGGGATGCTATTACGGTCTGTTCAAGATCAGAAACAGATGAACTTATTAAAGAAATGCATTACAAAACATATAAGAAAGAAATTTAAAAACTTTTTCAATGACTTTTCAAGGACCCATACCCCCACTTGCCCAGTATTTTCTAACACATCAGACTCAAACTCTATTCAAACATAATTTCAGCTAGCGGGCATACATGGACATGGGAAGAAAATGAAGAAACATACGTAATGGTAAATAAAATGTTATGTTACATTACGTGGGAGGTTATCATTTAAAATTACTGTAACAATTTTAAAACACACAACAAAATTCCATGACTTCTCCAGGCCAGGACAATGTGACTGAGATTTCCATGACTGTTCCAGGTTTTCCATGACCAAAATTATTCAGTTTTTCTCCACAAAGTGTTTTTATGTTTTACTACAAATAAAATCAGTACAAACCTTGTTGGTCTGTGCAGGAGGACAGTCGTCCAGCCTCACTCCAAACGTGACTCCAGGAGACGGCTTCTTCTCGAAAGGTTTCCTCATCAGCCCCGGGATGCCTTTCCTCCATGTCCCTTTATCCTTGGGAGGGCTGGTGTCATCTGCAAACACAGTGCAACATAGAGTACAGTGAGAATGACGTTTTATTTTATTTTTTTACGTTTAGTATGTAATTTCTTTTCTTGCAAAAGCCATAAAATGCTAAGAATAAACAAACTTACATTAAATTGAAATTGTTTCTTTTCCTACCTTTGTGCATGTTCTTCTTCTCCTGCTCAGGTTTGGGTGTGAGTGGACTTGTTGCTTTGGTCTCTCCTTTACCTCCCAGCAGCGTCTGTCTGATGCTCAGTGACTGGCGTGAAGGTTTGGGTGATGGCTCCGTCTTGCTGCCTGTCGGACTGGGAACATAAATCACAAATTCAACTTCCCTGTCAGTAACTTATCCAGCACTGTGTCAAGTTCTCCTAAAGTGTGAGGACCTCCTTCCTCTCCCCACCTACTCTCCCCTCCCCTCCCCACTTACCTCATCAAGGTGTTGTACTCCTTGATCTTCCTGCTGATGAGGTCATGGCTCGTGAAGGCCGCGTTCTAAAAAAAGAAAGAAAAAGGAAGGAAGGAAGGAAAGGGGAGCAGAGCAGAGGACACAATAGTTGATAGTTAAGGCATCAGGTGCAACTGTTCCCTTCACACCCCCACACCCCTAACAGGCCATAATGGATCTCCATAGAACCTGCTGCTATCAGGTGACACAGGTAAGACTATTGGACGTCATAGTATGGATAGTGTGGTTAGGTTGTAAAAAGAGGGGGAAGGAGCGGCTTAAATTTCTAATTGGGGGAGATGTGCCTATTTTAAGACACAGTGGGGCATATAGCAAGAAATATACACTGTATCCTCTCATTATATGCTATATGATATCACATTTGTGATATTGTGAATGTCAACAGGAAAGGCTATGCAATGTATCAAATTAAAACAAAGGGCCTCATACAAGAACATTTCCTCATCCTAAATCTCCTTTTTCCGATGAGGTTTACTCATATAAATCGCTTGTTTTAACCTGAGGTGCGCCACCTGTTCATGAGGATGTGTGTGTTTGTGAGATTTAATCATTCTTCGGGCTGCAACTAACAATTATTTTTATTACTGACGAATCTGCCAATTACCTTAGGTCTATAAAACGTTGAGAAACAGTGGAAAAATGCTGAACACAATTTCACAAAAGCCCAAGTTGACTTATTTATTAGTTTTTTCCAAACCACAAAGATATGCAAGGGCGTGACGCGTCACATAGGCGGGGCCGAGCGGGGTTTTTACCTGCTACACAGATGCTGTCTTTGTGGCTTGTGGTTGCTGCCAGCTTCACTTTGTGCATATTTATTTTTGCCAGGTGATAATGCAGCTTGTTATGCTGGTTTTGGAAGTGTACTGACTTTATTAACTGTTACTGGAATACTTAAGTGGGTCGTTATAACAACAGGATGCATTGATTGAATTGATTTATGTTAATGTGAATGTAAAAACACCCACAAGGTTGCTCTGCTGCATCTGGTACAGGAAAGTATGTATTTTATTTTTATTTTTTATATTTTAGGGGGACATTTTTTGCCTTTGTTTCAATAGACAGCTGAAGGACAGAAAAGAGGGGAGAGGAGGGGCTCAGGTCATACCAGGTGAGCTGCCCAGGGCACCCCATGGAGTATTTCAAATGTTTTTTAACAGACCGTACTTTTGTACTATTGTACTTTTTTACCTTTTATAGGGCCGAAGAGCCGTGCACAGAGAAAAAAACAATAGATCAGCCAGACAGCATTAAACAGTGCAGTGCCCACCTGGGCAAGCATGACTTCTGTGGTCAGGGTAACAGCTTCAAATGATTTTAATAGATGCGCTCTGCTGTGGGCATGCTGCGGCAGGCGTGTCGTGCCGCGTCTGTAGCCCATGTATTTTGGCTGTTTGACAAAGAAAATAATATTCATATTTGAGAGGTTGATTGATCAAAAATTGCTATTAAAGTCTTCCTGTTCCACTCAGTTAGTGGGCAAGTTTCATTCACAAAAAAAGGATTTCACACTGTGGAACTTCAGGTCCCCCTGTTGGATATCAGCCGATGAACACATAACAAATTTAGCAACATCAGTCGTGCTATATCAGGACTCCAAACAATAGAGAATATTACAGCGGCCACTGACTGTTCTGTGACAGTTACAGACACAAAGAAGGACTGGTGCTTAAAAAAAGTAGGTCATGATGACTTGGTAGGAGGCGAAGAGGATGTGACAGTCATTGTAGGGCAATAGGACATGTATTCAGAAGGTGATGTCACACTGTTAGGTGTGTTGTAACAGAGGATGTACACCTGGACAGCGCAGTACATGGAGACCCCAAGGCAGCTGTCCTAGTGTGAACTACTGAGGTGTAAATGCCAGAAAAATCATGAAATCCAGAAAGAAAAAGATGCTGCCGTACCGCTCAGTAAATTGTTAACCCGTAATATGGTGAAGTTTATTTTAGCCATTTTCATAATGAAATTACGTTAATTAGTCATTCAGATTGAGGTATTGCAATTATTTTCCCCTGTGGCGACTCATACACTGAATTAAATCTGTATGTAGTTGTACTCTTATATCACTTGCAGGTGCCACTTAGGAATTAATGGAGCATGCATCATGCAAGAACCACTGATTCTTACCTCCTCATCCAGGTTGCTGCTCTCCTGTATGACTCTGATCCAGGCCAGCATGTCCTCGCGGTCCTCAGCCTGGAACAGGTACTCGCAGTCCGACGTGGTCAGCCGCAGCACGTTTTTACGCTTTGTGTCGCTGTATGAGATGTCAATCAGACAGGCCTTGATGCTGATAGGCAGGGGCTCGTCCACTGCTTGGCAGTTGGCATGAGCCTGTCCCTCCTTTTTGTCTTTATATAGGCAGAGGTAGTGGCCTCTCAACACGGCGTACATCTGTTTCCACGGTCGCATACCTCCTCCGACACGCTGCAGAAATAGGTCATGAGAAGGAGACGAGTTTTACAAAGCAAAATGGAGGGAATTAAACTGTAAGCTTTCTGTAAATGTTCCTATTGTTGGCATCATAACTCTAATCGCTGCCTTGGGGGCAGTGAGACCTCATACAAAGAGGTCAAAGGCAGCTGTGAGTTGAAACTGGTCCAACAGGTGAAACATACAGCACAGCATAACACAGCCAGACAAAGCTATACTCTGGAAACAAGGGCAGCCCTGCTTCTGTTTACAAACCGAGTGGTTCAGTAGGTCATGATGTGCTTTCCGTGTTAGTGTGTGAGTTATATGATGGCTTTGTATGTAGAGACGGTCCACACCTTGCCCTTGTCTGTGCTGAGCTGCTTGAAATGCAGCAAACCCTCCTTGGTGGCGTCGCAGAAGACGTCGGATGTAGAATCCCTCCTGGACCCTGAATCATCTGATGATCTGTCCACCCCCTGTGACGGATAACAAAAAAAAAAAAAAAACAAAAAAAACAAAACATTAAGCCAAAAGTGTTTCTGTTAATGGAAACCTATTATACTTATCCTTATTTTCTGTCATACATGTTGGATGTTCAGGGTTCAACGCTAAGGTTTTTTTCACTTGCCCGGTTGGGCAAGTTGGTCAGAGATCTACTTGCCCGAAGTCAGTTTTTACTTGCCCTATAAAAACTGTTTAATTTAAGCGGCTATCAAATAACAAAGACTGCAGTTATTTTTATGTTATGTAATCTTTATTCACACTGTATTTATTAATTAAAACAACATATGTCATGTATTGTAGCTTAATTCCTACACAAAAATGACAGTGTTAGGGCTTAAAGTGAAAAATTTGTCAATCGTTCTCTGTCTATAATTTTGCTCTCTACTTGAGCCATGCCCACCTCTATTTATTTTTCACCCCTCTCTCCAGTTCTGCTGTATTAACACTGGGTTTAATATATTTTGCTTCCATCTCTCTGCTCTACTCTACTCTACTTCAACGCTACTTAGCTCTCTCTCTACTCTACCAGTAGACTACCACATCCACCTGTTGCACAAAACGCACACAGCACTGTTTCCCCTAGGATGGAGTTGTAGCAGCGGAGGTGAAGCACACGCATGAAAAATAATTTTCAAATGCGTGAAACTTTTTTGTATGCTTGCAAAGCACAGCCTGCTGGGATGTTTCTATGTATCTACTGGCACCAGAAGGGCTCTTTAGGACTAAGTACATACAGTACATGTGTGCACAGTAATGAGCAGGTCAAATGTCTGTCTAGCTTACATATGAGCTGTCTCAAGATTTAGGAACATACAATTTTATTGAATATAATAAAAGTAAAAAGTCACTCGACATGCTGCTGTTTTGTGCTATGACCTATTTAAGTGCTGGAAGTTGTTATTTACGTGACAACGCCTGAACGCAACACAAGCTCTGCATGATTGCCGTACTGAGCTGCTGTGCGAGCAGCGTGTTTGTCTGTGTGTAACAGCAGTCTATTGGTTATTTACACACTGTCCATAACAATAACTTTGTCAGCTGACAAACTGCACCGGGCTCGGGGTCAGGTTTGGTCAGGAAAATGCGGCCCGAGCCGCTCTAGCGTGATCACCTGTGTGTGTGGCGGAACTCCGCCATGCGCGATACAGAGAGCAGAGGAGAATTGTTAACGCGTGACCATGTAGAGACAGAAATGACATGATGGCGTAACACCATAAATAGTATATTGTTATGTTATTATATGACGCGTCCGTCGCGCAAAATAATATCAATGGGGGCTGTGGGCAGGACATTGTTACACAGCTGTGCCTATGACTTCAGGCAGAGAGACCGCTGCATCAGAGCAGAAGAGTACTTTTTAAAATACATTTAATTTATCAATTAGTTATTAACTTTTACTATTTTTAGCAACTTGCCCGATCGGGCAAGTGAGTTGTTAGTTTACATGCCCGACCGTGAGTTTTACTTGCCCCGGGCAATCGGGCAATCCTTATTGTTGAGCCCTGGATGTTCATATTTAACATGGTCAAAGTTTTTTTTTTTTTTAAATTTTGAGACAAGCTGACATCAACTTTTGACAGCTTTCTTTATGGTCATCTTCTCTAGGTATGCTACTGCAAGTGTACGAATTATGTAGCCTACAATGCTACATGTAGCAACATGCTATAACAGCAGGGAAACAAGTAATCTTGGTTACAAATGTTGTTAATTTCAGATCATATTCCTGCAGGGACATGTCCAGTTGTATTTAGAAGCTTTCATTGGTGATTTTTAATGGGAAAAATTGCTACTACACACAGTCATTTGCTAGCACCAGGAAAACATGTAATCTTGGTTGCTATCGATTGTAAGACAATGGTTGCACTGGCCAACTTCAAAGTTCATCAGTTAATAATTCAAGGATATATACAAGCTGACGTAAATACAGATACAAATAGACTTTGATTACCTAATGCTGCTTTTACAGCCATCCCTATTTTTCATTATATATTCACAATTCACTTGGAGAAGTTTTATCTTCAGGGTGTGAACTAATGAGCTGATAAACGTTCAAACAGGAAATGCTGATAAACCCGTCGTAGTGGGTGAGCTCATTTGGCACTAGACAACTCATGCTTGATAAAATATGACTGAACTCACCTTCCGCAGACTTTTCAGACCAGGTATTAAGGACCTCCTACATGGAAGAGAAGAGGTTGTTTATAAATTTACACAAGGGGTACTTTTTTGCTACTATCAAACCCACTAGCAGCTAGTAAATACACTGTTTTGGGTATAACTTACCCTCTGCTTTCTTCCCGGTAGTTATCCAGGCCTTCATCATATGACTTGGACCGCTCTGTTTTAGAACCAGAATCTGACTCAATAATTGTGAGACGGAGAGAATCTATTAAGAGAGGGTTAAAATAATTATTTGTAACAGCTCATAACCTGAACTGGCAAGTTCAGTGAAAGTCACAGGCCCAATTTTGCTGCTTTGACATGAACATACCTTGGTCATGTGACAACTGGCGTCGAATGAGAGGGGACGGAGAGGTGGGGCTGGGTGGGATGGTGGTGATGATGGGCGTTGTAGATATAACAGCTGAGGCAGGAATGTGTGTGCTGTCCTGATCAGTACTGGGACTAGATGGTTCATCTGAGGACAAAGACAAACGTATTTAGTCAGAGAGCAAAGAAATCACATGGCCAAATTCACAATGAATAGATTGCCACCGCTGATAGCACCATGAATTACTCATCACTTGCAACCACTATCTGCCCCGTCTCAAGGTCCAGTTCACAAAAGATATTGTGCTGATGTAACTGCAGCGCAAACATACCAACAAGGAATTTTAATGTGACAGAGTCTGGGTGTGACACTCGTTATGAATGCATTTCAGTTACCACCAACTCTCCGAAGACGCTAATAATTTCACTGTTGCATGTGACAGTTAGCGTTTTGGCAATGACGCTAATTGGCATAGAAAGGGGCCAATTTCGCACCGAAGTTATGCAAAGTACCTCATTTACATAAGCGCAAATACCACAGGAGAACCGAGATGCTATTTGTGTGGCAGCGCAGTTAGGGGCACATTTCACCCTTTGTGGTTACTTTGAGAACTACACCGTTTATTTTTGCCTTATTTGTGCAGGTTTAGCGGCTGCAAAAGCCACGCTCCTTTTGTGATTTTGCCCCTGAGCACTTCAGGTTGGAACTGTTAGTTAAACTCCTCCTCCAAACAGTGACTGCCCAATTAATCCAATCCAATTTAAAGAGTTTGAAGGGCATCTCTTTGAGAATATTTTGAAACCAAAAACACAAGCGCAGAAGTGTAAGCAAAAGATTAAACTGTGTGTTGCATGTTTATAAGCTGCAAGGGTTAGCATATTCGCTTACTAGCTTCCCACCAACATTAGCAAGCGAGCGTTACTTCTGAAGCCATTGACAGATCATTACCTGGCTAACTACATTAGTTTGTGGTGGTCACAAATACCAGATCCGCTGTGTGGTCACCTGAAGCTGAACTTCTATAATACAGAAGTTCAGTCTTTCTATAACTATATCTTTCTATAACTTTGGCATATAATCAGCTGCATTTTGCAACAGAAAACATCATCCTGTAAATTAAATCATCTAAAGACAAAGTCTAATTCACCTCTGCTATCTCTACTTGAATAAACATTTCAGCAGACAGCCATAAAGTGCTGTGATAAGGGTGCATGGGGCTAAAAGCTAAGTGATGCAGACAGAGACGCAGTCAGACAGCGTATACGCATTTCTGTTCCGATAAGCACGTACACACCTTTCCTTTTAAATACACACATGCAGGATAGTCAGCTAACATTACATCATCACAGACACACCGCTGTGTCAGAGCATCTGATATGCAATATCAGCAGGATGGCAAGCCCTAAAAACAAATGAAGAGACCTGTTCCATGAATCATATCTGTAATTGTAGTGATGCAGGAGGGCAGGTGAAACCTAATGAAGAACTACCAACATTAGCACTCTTTTTAGAGCTAAGTAGAGCACGTCATATTTATGAAACCCCACACTGCCTCTATTATAAAATAATCATTACAATTAAGAAAGAATAAGAGTAAATTATAGCTGCTGTGCAGCGATGAGTCGGGTCCGGGCATTTTTAGGCAATTCTGAGTAACAAGGACAAGAATTGGAAGACATTTAGGGATTTAGCAACACAACCTGCCTTTTGCATCAGCTGGGGCTTGAACTCACAACCTCTGAGACTAAGAATCAATTTCTATCTCACTGAGCTAATTAGTCAGTGACAATTCTGACAAAATCTGAAAATACATATATTGCATCTAGACAGCATGGAGATTTTGGTAATTTGTTTGTAACAATGATTGATTTGCTCCATAAGTGAAAAACCGATGTTTAACTAGTTGAGCTATGTGCAAAGTGAGAAGCCTCAGATGGTTTCACACTGAAGTATTGACACTGGATCTTTGTGCAAAGTTTGGTTTATTTTCAAGCATGAGAAGGCAGATTTTCTAGCAGAAAAAAGACTTGAAAATGCTGCACTGTGATCAGTCACGCTCAGGCAATTTTAAAAATGCCATTTTTACATTGACTCCAATTGTTCACATTAGAGCAAAATTCAAAATGCTGTCAAAAATTCAGTTTTTGAGATAAAATTCTGAAATTTGCCACACATCATCTACCATGACTCTAGAATTTTGTCATTCTCTCATTGAAGATTTATTTAGCAAGAATTAGCATGTATATGTTTACAGTCAAACATTTTGATGCACTGTAGGCTCAATTTTTGATAAATCAAAAATCTGAGAAACATGGTTTTTGCAGGACAGTCTGAAGATGCTCTGTAGCAAGTCTGGTGTCAATTGAGCAAAAATTGTGGGAGGAGATAGGTTTAAGAAGTTTTACAGTTTTTGAAAAAAATAGAGTGCTGAACTTCATAATTTTTAATAGGTTTAAGTGTACAAAAGTTTTGTCAATATTGGGGCTACAGTTTGATGAAAGTTGTGAAGTTGTACCATCAGGACTATTGGCTTGAGTTTACAGCTGAGGATATCTGGCATGAGACTGGACCTTTGTGCAAAGTTTGGTGAGTTTTCACCCATGGGAAGTATGATTTCCTTGGAAGAAGAAAGAAGAAGAAGAATACCTAGGATTGCAATAGTGTCCTGGCAGCTTAGCTCCCCGGACCCTAAAAAGATCTAAATGATTAAATTCCCCCTAATGCACTAATGCCAATGTTTAACTTTCAATAGAACAAGTTGTGTACAGATTACTGCTGTGAAATCCCTTTCCCCTCAAACCTCAAACACATCTCCCATGACACCGCAAACCTCATTTCTTCCCGGCCTGGCAGAGAAGCCCATTTTGTTTAATCACTTGTTTGTATACCTTCAGTCCTGTTTCTGGGAAAGTTGTGGCAGTCAGTGACGTCTGACACGTACAGTAACAGTTTACTTTTTCAGAGAATGTCAATTTGTGAACATCAAGAATGACTAAGCATTAAACAGAGGATGAAGATCATTAGAAAAACACTTTTTGGGAAGTAAGCTTATTTACTTATAGGTCTCATATCCTAGAGTCAGGAGATGGTTCGCTTAGCTTCATTTAAAGACTGGAAACACAGGGAAGCAGTTACCCAACTTTTCAACATCTTGTCCAAGAGGTCACTGTGCCAAGAAAGAGTCCAGCATATAACCGCCCATATAAGTGTAACATGTCATTTTTACACCTCAGCTTTTGTACAAAACAAACACTATGTAACACGTTAATAAGTGAGCCACAGAGGTGCTAGTAGGTGTATTTTTTTTTTTTTTTTTTTTTTTTTAACCTTTGGACAGAGCTAGACTTGTGGTTTCCTCTTGCTTCCAGTCTTTATGCAAAGTTAAGTTGAGCAGCAGCTGGCTGTCGTTTTATATTTAGCATTCAGACAAGAGAGACATTTTAATCTTAAAGGTCCAGTGTGTAGGATTTAGGGGGATATCCTGGAAGAATAGAATCTAATATAATAAGTATGTGTTCTTTAATGTATAAACACCTGAATAAAAGAATCTTCATGTTTTTTTTTACCTTGGAATGAACAGTTTATATCTACATAGGAAGAGGATCCTTGTCCACAGAGATCGGCACGTTGTACCGCTATGTTTCTACTGTAGTTAACAGCCTCTCCATGACAAGCAGCGTTGTAAAAACACAGATTTTTGAATGTGAAACTGCTTTTTTCAATGTTTTTACCAGTTTAAATCACTGGGTCCGTTTGTTTTGGAGAGGAAGCACCCTCTGTGGATAATTCGTCACCCGGTAAAAACCTCAATGATGTCTGGATCTTAAGTTATTAGAGAAAAAGGAGAGCACACATCAGCACATGCAGGACGAGCAATCCTTCTGCAATGAGCCAAACAGCACCTAAGAAACACTGATTTGTAACGTGAAACTGCTTTATTGTTTTTATCAGTTTAAATCAATGTTTTGGAAAGGAGTAGACCTCTGTGGATAATTCGGCTAACAATGGACATTGAAGGAATTCTAACCAGGAGAAGTTTTAGTGGGTTGCAATCTGCAGTCTGCACTGCTTGATGACACTAAATCACCCTAAATTATACACACTGTTACCCAAAATGTTAAACTATCCCATTAAGGTCTGCCAAAATATAAAACTTCAACCATCTGACATGATCAGAGTAAAAGGAAATATTGCTTCAATATTTTCTTTCACAGCACATCAGCGTTAAACCCAGAACATTGGGAAGTACTGTAATTGTCATCTAATGTAGATCTTAATATAGAGAACTGAAAAGTGACAGTTCAGGTGTGGTTGTGTAAACAGCGAGAGATGCTGCTAGAGGAGGAAATGATTAACCTCTGCAGGTTACTGGGGCACGAAGACACACCACAGCTGCTCTCATTGGCTGTTGATGAGTCATCAATGATGACACAACTGAGGATGCAAGGTCAAGTTCAAGCTTGTTCAGTTATGTCAGCTGGTAATTTGCCAGGGATGTCACAAAAGACACAGAAGGGACAAAACTAAAGAACTTAATTTTGTATTTCTTGTACAAGTAAATAAAGAGCTCAGTTCCACTGCGATGCATTAGATCTGTCATAAATACATTCAGTTTCTGAGCAAAAACACGAAAAAGCAAAGATTTCTAAACATCGGTGGGACGTGATATTTTGCATGTACTTAAGTAGCACCAGTTGTGTCCTGTTCCCAGTACAAAATGTCTAGCAGACACCTAATGTACAGCAGTTGTTCAAGTTATTGTTTGGAACTGTACTATGAAATCTAATTGAAGCTGCAGGAATGCTCTTATTTCTCTGTTATGTCACAGTCCATTAGGACGATGTTCTTGGGTTTCTCTTGCTGGACAACACCGGGGGGAAATATGAGACAATTCAGGGAGTGGGTGGAGGGTGTGTGTGTGTGTCTGTGTGTGTGTGTGTGTGTGTGTGTGTGTGTGTGTGTGTGTGCTGCCCTACTCAGATGCCAAAGGGTGGTTTGAATACGTCATGGTTGCCTGCAGTACAGTGTCATGCTGTCACATAATCACACACCTGACTCTATGTCACCCTGAGTTCAAAACGCCAAAAGGGACGAGTTTATTTTAGCATTTAAATACCTATATAACAGGTTCTGCTGTGACTGTAACATAAGTACAGCAGTATGACACCACCTTCATGACCTGGGACAAGTGGTTGTTTTTTTATTCAATCCAACATTATTCTTATATAGGCAACATAATTCCCGGGGTATTTCCTGAGAGACATAAGACTCGCAGTATATTCATGATGACATTTGGACACAATAGATGTCCTTGTAGTATGATAAATAAGGCCAAATTGCGAAGGCTTACACTTGATTTTCAATGCGTTTTTTGTGATTTAATGCATGAACCCCTGAAGCAGAAGGGAGCCCCAGGATGTTTTGTTTATTTGTAATTTAGTTCCCATGGAGAGAGGAATGTTTACTGTAAAATTTTGAGACATTGAAAATGCAACCATATTTATGTCCCCTCTAAAACTGGACAGGGATATCAGATAGGCCAACTTAAACTGGATTTTAAGATGGGATATTAATGCAACCAATGCCCCATTTGCACAGGACTAGTATTACCTGGGGATGGGGATTTGTAATACCTGCAGTGGTCGTTTGTGATTTTCTTGAGCGAATCTGCCATGTCCATAAATTGTAAAGTAAAAAATTCCACTGCAAATTACCTACCATATTTCGCCAAACACAGACGTCATGAGATAATATTATTAATATTGTGATCTGGGGTCTTCATTAGGTTTTTTTGTTTTCTCTGCACCTCTCTTCTGCTTCTTTTGTTTCCCATTTGAAATTATGGAGGTTGCATTGGCAATTATAAATAAAAGTTTGGACAGCATTTTGGGAGCAGAATGCTTATCCCGTTACACAGCATGGAGCCCCGTAGAGCAAGTTTAAATCCATCACAGGAGCAAAATGTCCAAAGATGTGATAGACGACTTGTAACGACAGTTACTGCTCTAAATGTTGAATTGGGTATTGGCCAGTACATGAGTCTATGTACCGATCCGATACTAGATAACACATCCGCACAAACAACATTTTCCTAGCAGTCAATTTTCTGCTCTAAAACTGCTCTAAAACTCTGACTTTCAATGAATAGTGAAACGTTAGCAAAATGTCAGCGATGTGGCAATATTTTACACTGGTTAAAAGAATGTATTTGTCCATGTCTTACAAAGGATTTAACCAGAGCAATGCCATGCAACGATGACAGCAATCATTTCACATCCATACAGGGTTAGTAGTATACGATTAAAATAACAATTACATTTTTTCAACACAAAGGTATTGGATCGATACTTGGTATAAGTTGACGTGCAAGTTACGGCATTGGCATTAGTACTTGGAGGGGAAAAACAGTTTTGTAACATCTTCTCTCGTGATAATGTGTGGAATAAATGGCTCTGTTTTTTTAACCCACAATAATGAATAAATAAATAAGGAGGTTAACACTGTACATCGATGCTAGTGATGCTGTGTAGTGTTTCTGTGTTGTGTAGCATCATAACTGGGAGTAAATTTGAGTAAAGACTTTGCTTATCCTGTGTGAATAATATATCACATGAGGTTCACTGGTAATACTGATCCTCTGCGAATAGGGCTTTAGAGTGTACAGTACGCTGTTCACTCCCACCAGTTACACCTTGCAAGCAGGAAATAGCATACCCTGCTCTCTGCCTCCAACATGCTATATATACACAGTATACAGACACACACACCTTCTCCTTTGCAGCTTATGTGTTATTCTCTAGACTGCCACAGGTATCGCAGTATGTTAAACCCCTGTTAGAATTTCACAGCGGATAAAGGATCTAGTCTATAAAAATATTCCCACTTTTCATTTACTGTATAAAGAGGCTGGGGTATCATTTTAGTTTTTCCATACTGGTGCCAACACAACACCCAAGTTGCTGTACAGATGCCAAAACAAAACATTTTTTTGTACAAAACCATTGCTGTCCTTTAACAAAATGAGCCAAACTTCTCAGCACAAGCAGCAGTACAGGGACTTTCCCCAAAAACAATGCAGTCTGACATTTCCTGATCTGTATCTAGTGTACATCACTGCCTGATTTCGATAAGGAAATATCACATCAACACATAAACAAGATTTAGATCTGTCCAAGTATATGATGCCAACTTTCTACTTGATGCCATAAACAGATTTTGGTTCATGTTCAAAGCCCAGCCCTGACTGGATATGTCAGAACATGCATATAATATGCTGTCAGATCATTAAAAGCACGGTGAGAATTTGGTACAGATTCAAATCAGCTGCCAAGCTTTCATGCATAAACATACTTTTCCACTCACACAAACACCATGCTGTGTCATATTTTCTCACCCTGTCACTGCTGTTGCTATAGAAACAGGGAGAGTTTAACAGGAAGGTGGGATAGAGACGGGTGCAGTCTTACCTATGAAGGGGATTGAATCCAGGGAGTCGTCCAAATTGTTGGAGCCAGACTTGTGTCGTGTGTCTCCGAGCCTTCTTAGATGCATCTCCCTAAAGCTGTCATTAGATGTCCAGCACATAGCTCCATCTGCAGAGCCTGCCTTCACTAATGTTGGTGACTTGTGAGTCACTCCTCCCTGGTTGTCATTAACAGCTAGTACATAGGATGGAGGGCGGATGTGGGGAGGTGCAGAGTTTTTGTCCCTTCTTAGGACAACGACTGTTGCATCTGGTCCTTCCACGCTCTCTGCAAGCCCGCCATTAGTCCGTACAAGGGTGCTGGAGATTTCTCTGACTTTTGGCTTTTGGGTGACAGCTCCATTGGTGGTGGAGGAACCAGAGGAAGAGGCAGTGACCACACTTTGTAGTTGTTTCTGCAGGGGCAGTCTGGAGGAGGAACCAGAGCAGGAGGAGGACCTGACTGCCAACCCAGCCTCTGACCTGCTCTCCATTTTCAGACTATCTGCCCTGCCCCTGAGCTGCAGGTGCAGAGGCGAGGAGTAGCCCAGGTGGTTGCCCACGATGTTAGCTCTTTGGTCTTTAAGAGGGTCTGTGGTTTTAGTGGAGGATAAGGCAGGTGAAGGTTCTGAGATGGAGTTTTTGACAGGCAAACGTGATGGTCTCAATATGACACTGTCTGCCCTTGGGGTTAGTACAGAATCTGTCGTACCTTTAGTAAACACAGGAGCAGCTAAAGGCGAATTAGATAATCCACCTCCTCGTCCTTCATCTTCCTGTCCAGTGAGACTCCTGTTCAGATGAGGTAGCGCTCTCAGGCCTGTCCCCTGCCTGCTCGCTCTGGCTTCCTCTCCCCGACACAGCAGCAGCCTGTCCTCCAACGCCACTCTATCTCCAAAGACAGCCAACCCACCTGGCTCTGCAGGTTGCTGCCCCAGGTAGTCACAAGACCGCGCCCGAGGTTTGGGGACTCCAGTGGGGGTGGAGAAAGGCAGAGCATCCTCTGAAACACTCCGAGGCCAATTCCTGATCGGCGCTGTCCTCTCTGCTCCACTTCCAAGCCTCTCTTGTGAGACGCTACGTAAAGGAGTCACCACAGTACCCTGGCTACCTTTATCCACACCACGGTCATTGGAGGTGCTTCTTCTTCTGACCTGGGAGCCCAGTGCCCCTCTTTGACTAGCGCTTGGAGGAGGTGGTGTACGTTGCTGGGCGTAGGCAGAACTGGAATTTGCAGCTGCACGCAAGCTGTCCAAGCGTTCCTGGATGGTGCGGCAGCCGTATGTGTGCAGCCTCTTGGCATCAATATAGTCCTTATAGGTGGTGTAGTTTTTCCAGTCAATGTTCTGGTGTGGAGAGGTGGAAGGGGCTGTGGGAGAGGGTGAGTAGTGGTTGGCGCTGGGCGAGATGGCAGTGGAGAATGTGTCCGGTGAGGCAGTGGTGGCCCGTACTGGTGGAGCTAATGTGTCAGGATAGATTGGGTCAGGTCTTGATGAAGCGGGGTAGAGTGGGCTTTCTGTGGAACGAGACAAGGGGTACTGCAACTGTGCACCCCCAGGTACGGAGGGAATAAGGGGTCTCGGTCTAGCTGAGCCAGAATCTGCTGAAGGGCTATACCGGTTTTCCTCTGTCCTGTGGCTGGGTCCGGCCCGAGCCACCCGGGACCCCCTGTCAACTGGATCAGGCAGCATGGCCACTGTCCTCACATTCTCATTACAGACACATACCACTGTCTGAGACTTTGACGTCTGTTGGGGCGGAGGCGATGGTGGAACAGGGATTTCAACCCGGTAGCTCTTTTCCGTGGCACCCCCTCGTCTTCCTGGTCCCTGAGCCGGCCCTCGGGGGGTCTCAGTTACTTTGGCTGGCTCTGACGTCTGAGCCATGCCTGCAGTCTTAACTTCTATCCGAGGGTAGCATATGGGAGGGGGCTCCGGGATGTTCTGGGCATTTCCGCTGTACGCATCATTTCCTTTGAGGTATGCATCCTGGGAATACGCCTGCAAGAGATTATAAGACATTATGTCACTTCGGTTGCTGAGAGGTTGGAAAGCTAAAATAGATTACATTAAACCCTGGGAGAACATCACACCCAACCAGGGACAATATTCATTAGACTTTACTAAAGACATGTACAGAACAGGAAGGGCTGTGGACCCGTTTGTGAATCTACAGCTTAACACTGGGGCAACCTCCTCTATCACTAGATGACGAAATTACTGCCACATCTCACCTATGACTTCATCTCCCTCTGCCCTCACAGCAACAGAACTGATCTTTTTTCTAAAATATCTCAACTGCACCACAGCAATGTGGCTGCTCACATATTTAAAGCATAGAAAAGGTTGTTAATTCACTGGTGTCATTTACTGACAAGACTCTCTATGAGAGCTGATGAGATTATCAGCAAGACAAACACTGTTAGAGCATTCCCTCAAGAGAACTGTAAGTGACAGATAGACAGCTGGATCCAGTCCGTCTATAACAATAAAACAACAGCATACTAAAAGTAGACACAGTGCTCCAGCATTACTTCTCTAAATCAAACACACTCCGTTTCAGTTACAGTTTCTCAATCTTTTCCTTGGAGATGGCAAACAAATTACAGCATGCCATGATACAAATTAACTGCCCTGAGAAGTAACAGATGTGGAAGGGGGGGGGGGGGGAGGATATCCAGAAAGGCAAATAAGTCGAGAAAGAAGGCTAGAAAGTCCAGAATAAATGGAGCCAGGAGAGAGGATAAAGCTGGCAGGGGCTTACCCACCTTTCGAACCGGAGAGTGTGCCCTGAGGCATGAGGAGAGGGTGAACGGGGGATGCCTCTGTCTGCCTCTGGCAGCTAACGCTACTTCTGTCAGCATGGCTCCACAACTGTACTGTCACTGTAGCTACTAGGGTACTTTCCTTGATTAAAACTTGAAGAAAAACACTAAAATCCTGCTAGCTTTAGTCCTTTACTCTCTCCAGTGAATGACAGATGGCTTCAGAGAAAACGCCTGGCAGCATATTGAACACGCTTTATTCCCCCATCCATTCAGTGCACGAGCTCTTGAGAAAATGAAAGGGAGAGAGTTGTGGTGTTGGACTTTAATCGATAGCACTCTACCTAGGGTGTCAGGTTACAATTGCACTACGAACAGCAGCAGCAGAGAGGTGCCTCCCTCTAGATTTGCATAAGTCATATGGTTTATCAGAAACCAATTTCCTTGTTGTGGAAAGTACAGAGCAAAGTGTCTGAGGTCTGCTGACATTTGAACTCACATCATTTGTTTTTTCGGTACACACATCTTTCTCTCAACTTGCTATTCCAGGAAAATTCCCAAAACTTAACCTGTACTAAACCACAATATATATCCTGCAAAGAAGGGAAGCATATTTGGGGTTTTAGGGGTTTGCCAGCTTCTACTTGTGCAAATATGAGCTCTAAAGGTGGTGCCACATGTCATAGGAGCTATGAATCATCTGGAAAGACAACTTAAAGGGACAGTTCATCCCAAAATCAAAAATATTTTTTTCCCTCTTACCTGTAATGCTATTTATCAGTCTAGTTTTGGTGTGAGTTGCAGAGTGTTGGAGATATCGGCCATAGAGATGTTTGTTGTATCTCCTACTAGATGGCACTCGGCTTGTGGTGCTCAAAGTACCAAAAAATACATTTGAAGAACTCGACAGCAATGTTTCTTTCCAGAAATCATGACCTGGTTACGAATGATAATGTGCAAAACTATTTTCTTTCTACTGAACTACACCCGTCAACCATATCACTAAACAGACAGAACCCAGCTGGCACCAGACGTCACTGTGATATCATTGGAATGAATTGGTTTGACAATGTTTTTAAAGTCTAACGATCCTAGAATTTCATGTTGTGTGAATGTGAACATGACGTTTTGCAAACGTTGGGTTTTGTTCTCCATACCTTGCGTTATTTTGATGTTGTTACTCTATATCAAGGTGACTTTAGATTTTGGCCACTCAACAACACAACTTAAAACCAACAAAAAAATCACCAAATATCATCTATCCTTCGTATTCTGTCAAACTGACATAGACAGCATTAGTCATTGTCCTGACAGTGAATTTCTTTCACCTTCTGCCACAACCTAAACGCAACCAAACATCACATCTAACATGGTTGGTGGCCAGCTGAGAAACATGCATCAGCTCATAGACAAGAGGCTCGTGCTCACCACAGCGTATGATATAAACATGTATGATATCTTGGCTGAGCTGTAATGTTAGCTAGCTCAGGGCTACTGGGTGAACCAGCACTAGATACACGATTTCTTCTGCACTGTAATGCGGTTGGTGGGTGTAGTTTGGTAGAAAGAAAATAGTTCCTACATGAAACTGTTCACAACAAGGTCTGTGGATTATCTTGAGTAACCAGAGTCTGGAAAGAGTGCCATCTAGCTCCATTGTATTGGAGAGAAGGCAGACATCTCTATGGGCAATATCAACACTCGGCAACTCACGCTAAATGAAACAATCTAGATTGATAATCAGCACTACAGGCAAGATATATATAATTTTGATTTTGGGCTGAACCGTCCCTTTAAAAAGAAAGTGATTAGTTAGTATGGTTTCCCTTCTTACCAGTGCAGTGATATCCCTGGAAAACTGCAGTCCACAGGTTAGAGAAAGGCAAGCAGAGAGAAAACAAGGGGAATAAAGAGAAGTATACAGGTGAGCATGAAGAAATGAGAGTTACAACGCCATCGATGGAGGTGAGACAGGCTAAAAATACATTCCCTGAGCAGCAGCATCATAATCGGAGGTAGTGGAAGGAAGAAAGACGGAGAATGGAGGTGTTGATGTCCTTCTCAGACCTGAACATCTTCTGAGTTGTTCTTCATCCCCATTATTTCCTCCTCTCATCCCACATCTTCCTCCAACCACAACAAAGCTGCTGCTAAAACACACTGACAAATGTTTTCTGCTAGCCTCCTCACTCTCAACGTACTCAGCATTTCTTTCCTTTGCTCTGTCACTCTCACCTGCTCACTGTCGTACCTCCCCTCCCCCTCTCTGGTTTCTCAGTGGCTCCTGCACTACACACACTCTCTACGCGCCCTCTTTCATCCTCTCGCTCATCTGTAAGACGCTGCTCTATCTATAACATGTTCACTTTTGGGTAAGCATAACAGCACGCTTGCCTGATCTGTGCTGGCTTCCTTCCCTCACTCACTCCTGTAGCTGAGAGGAGTCAGCTGACTGCAGCTGCACTCCCCCTGGTAGTGAGTGGGCTCAATGTCTCCCAAAACACAAAACAGAAAAACATGAACACATTTAAAAACACAGACACAAATACATCTACAGGAACCACCATGTGCATACTTCATTCATTCCAAAGTAGTTTTTTCCCCCCTTGTAAAAACAGGATAAAAAGGTCACATGAAGCAGCTTTCAGGACAAAAGACAAAGTGTGTATACAGACAATTTAAAGGAATGACTTCATTGTGATGTCCACAGGGAACTCAATAGCATACAAACAGAAACATTTAAATCACGTCTTGTGTCGGGAAAGTAAAAAACAATCCCTAGCTGACACATCAAACACTGAGTTTAATATTTGTTTTCCTCAATGGGGAGAAAGAAGCTAATTGCTCCATTCGGATCCCTCAGCCTTGTGAGTGCTCAGACTCATTCCAAAACGCCAAAAGCAAGTTTCTGTGGCTTTTGGTGAGCTGCGGCCAAGCTAACAAGCTATGTGTGGAATTTAGCAACACAGTGGGATCTGACTCAGTCCTCCGCTCCCAGAGAGAATTTCCCAAACGGAGGTGAAAAACGTGTGGCAACTGGTTTGACGTGGCCTGGCGCTGTTTTATCGTCTGTGGGGCTCTGGACCCTGACTGATGGCGTGGGCTAGCTGTTTGCACTACTGAGCTCATCAGCGTTAGAAGCAGAGGGGCTGTGGAGCTGTGGCATGAAGTCTCGATCTGCTCCTTTTGTCATTAGCCTTTTCTCAATGAAAATGTACGCTCACATTTATGGAAACTGATCCACACATTTATCCATATCAACCTGACATGAGTCAGGCAGTGTTATTCTTGAAGATCAAGTTCAATGACAGGATGAGCAGGTAGTCAGAAAGACACACCTTGTGTCCCCACAGGATTTGATCATTATCCACATTCCTGCATGGACCAACCCCGTGACTCTCTAAATATTTGGCTGTATTTTGGGCATGTTTGAAATCTTTATGATTAAATATTCGCCCACTCTGTCTGGTAATCTGAGTCCAATAAAATGTTTATGGTTCACTTAGGCTTGTAACCATTAGAAGTTTATCTGCTGTGGCGTGGGTGGCTTGTCAACACTTTGTCTTAATTTTCTTTGATGGAGTCAGACATCAATCTGACATAAATCAGAAGTAAAGCTGCAACGATAAGTCGACTTCGATTAGTCAATTGACAGAAAAATAATTGCCATCTATTTTGATAATCAATTAACTGCTACTTTTTCTGCGTTTCTCTGTTTTACACCATATTAAACTGAATATCTTTGGGTTTTAAATTGACAAATTAACACATTTAAATACATCGACTTGGACTCTGAGAACTGGCCTAGACAATTCTCCCAAATTTCTGCCATTTTACAGAGAAGCCTTTTATCAAGAAAACCTCAGACGATAAATCAATGATGAAAATAATTGTTAGCCCATGTCAGAGTTGAGTATTGCTTCATACAAAGATTTCTGGGCTTTGCTTGACGGACTAGATTTACGGTTTTGAGGACTAAGATAAAAATCAATCTCTCTGTGCATCACAAACAAAACTGGAGTCAGGAATTGTTTAGCTAGCTTAGCATAAAGCATGAAAACATGGGGAAATCGGCTAACACAGCTCATGCAGGAACTATTTCTTGGTGATAACAGCTGCATGGAGTGATGGGTTGCCAGGTTGCACTAATCCTGCACGGGACAAAAACCTGCGTTCACTGACCGTATCTGACAACATGCCCTATAATGGAAGTACTGGGTGGATGGACAAATTGATTTTCCACAGAGAATTAGTTACACTACATCCACCCCATTTTTAAATTTCTGTGCACATACAGGTTAAACAAACAATATAAAGCCAAGATACGCCCTTCATCACCAGATAAAACTGCATTTTAATTGCAATTAGACTAAACTTCACAAATAAACAGTTAAATAAATAAAACCACAGAGCACTGGTCTGGTGTTAAAACTCCTCACAATCACAAATCTTTTATTCATGGTTTTCTGTTGTGTAAACAAAAAAGAAGCATTTTCAAGCACACTTGCAATATTTACTGATGAATAAATGCTTACCAGCTGCAAAATGTCCTCATCCTTTGGCATCACACAGAGTTCCAGTGAGGCATCGCTGATGGAGGCAAGAGTGTGCAGGACGAGAGAGAATGGGAGTGAAAGTGAGAGAAAAGGAGAGAGAAACTGTTATACCACGGGGCACAGACTGTGGAAAGTCATGGCACTTCTCAAAAGGATAAGTTCAACTTGTAAAATCTAAACTTTAATAGCTGCAGTTTAATGAAGTGTTAATGTTATAAGCGTGCTTGTCTGTGATAAGGACGTAATTCTCTCTGGAAAAGTGAATGTGTTTTTTTTTTCTGGGAAGTTTCACAACGGCTCCGTCTCATTTTCTGTGTTAGTCCACAAACATGCAGGGGAGTGTTGGCAGTGGTCTGAGTCAGTCAGGCTCTTTCACTCTGTGTATATAAACCATAAAATTATATGACAGCATTCTTACCTGTTCTGGATCAAGGCTATGACTTGCGAGTAGGTCTTCCCAATGATGCTCTCTCCATTCACCTTCACTATCCGGTCCCCTGGATAGAATTAGAGTAATGCATCACAAACCTGCTGTTTACTGCTAACAGGAACATGACAAATGAGCTCTGCACTGAGGGTGCTCTGATCGATCAGCCAACAATCGTTATCAGCCAACATTTGTTCTTAACAGTTTGATAGTGATCTCTATGAAGCTGATCAGATGACACAAAACATGCCAGACAATATCTCTGTGAGCATCTACAATGGCTTCACTGCTCCAGCAGCTCTACCAGAGGTAGAAAATGGTGTGCACTGTTTTGCTTCAGTTTCTGGGTTGAACACAACAGGGTGTTCATCACTCCATCTTTCACGTTTAAACAAGAGTTGCTACGTTTTGGCAGGGCTGAACGCACCCCAGGTGTCTAAAAAGACAATAAATTTGCAAGGTGTGTTCCACTGAAATCCATCGTGAAGGAACAAAGCAGCAACCTCCTGGGCTGAAAAATGAAGCCAAAATGTAAGTGCCAAAAACTGCAGTTCTTTGAATGTCCACTAGAGGCTGGCTCAGGAAGCCAGTCAATCGTCATAGACCCTTGTGATAAAATCCCCAACTTTACAGCAGAAATAAATGTGTTTACAGCCTGGAACAAAAAACGGTTTTGGTCTCTAAAGCTAATTTCTCCCTGTACAGGGGATGATATTTTTTTTTCATATAACCCACATTTTAACATTTTATCGAGGCTTAAAGTTTCGCATAATTAAGTGCGGGTTGCTTTGAATGGCAGGCTGTCTGCCGATACTGTCCTTGGCTTCTCAGTCAGATCCACCCCTCGCTCCTCTACAACGCCAGCCTCTCATCCAAATACCACCACTTCTGGTTCCAAAAACCCAAGATGGCAACGACCATAATACCAAGCTCGGGGCTTCAAAACAGGAGTCCACAAACCAGGGGGTGACATCACAGTAGCTACGTCCATTATTTTTACATTACTATGGGAGGAATGCAACCAAAAAGTGGAAAATGTTGTGCATGTTGTTTGCCAATAAATAAAGTTCTCAGTTTATGACATGGTCTCATCTCTTAGGCTTAGTTGACACATACACAGTTATATTTAAAACGTAGCTTTTTCTATGTTTTTTGGCCTTTCGTTGATAACTGAAAACAGACCTTTTGTCCAGAATGAAGATTTTCATGAACTCTGTTTTCAGTGTTGATGTGTAGACAGGGGGAACTGACTTTTAGGCTTGTGAGTGTGCTGTTATCTCCTTTATGTGGCATCACAAATGAGGCAAAATTTCGTGCAATGGTGGATGTGTCAAAACTAGTGCTTGCGCTAAGGTTGCTAATAGGACATTTTACGTGTTTACACATGTATGTATAGTAACTTCCACTATACTGACGAACAGTTGGCCGTCAGAATGAGGTCACAGTTTTTATCAGGGTGCTGATCGGTCAATATCTGCATCTTTTTCTTTTTCTTTATGTGGCTTTAGGGTTTATGTTATATCGCCGCCTGTTGGTTTGGCTGCTCTTGACAGCACCTGAATTGTGTCTGTGTTTTCATTTGGATGGCGATTTTTGGAACGAAGGAGGTAAAAACCCCATTTTCAAAACACATCCGTGTCCATGTGGAATACGCCATAATTGTAATACCTAATATACATTGTTGTTAAGAATAGTTAAATAAATAATGCTTCACAATAAATAAAAGACTTCAAATAGACCTGTTAATGGCTAAAACTGCTTCCATCAATTCATGATCGACCCCAAAAATCCAGATTGGCCCATCCTTACTCTACATGTCTTTACTTCTTCACCCAGCTGCTCAGCCAAAAAAAAAAAAAAAAAAGATCTGGAATCCAGTCAATATGGTTATTGACCACAGAAACCACTCTGGAGTTGCTGCTTCCAGCACAAACACACATCTGTGTTTAGATCAAAAGGAGAATACCAATATGTGTTTATTTGAAGGCCCCCCCCATGCGAAGGATTCATCCCCATTCAAGTTTTCTGAAGATGGCCATCTTACAGGAAGTGAGGCAAGGTGAGTTTAGGAGAGCAACTGGATAATTGTGGGAAAACACTGCACTCCCTTATCCCAGGAGAGGAGAGCAAACAGATAAAAGCAGACAGTTTAGAGGGCTTGTCCAGCCCACTTAACATTTCCTGTAATACAGAGTGCTAATCTGGCAGTAACGCTGACAGAGCTTCAGCTATCACCTCCATTTCACTAGAAACTGGAAGGAGCTGATTCACTTTTTCACTCGAGGGGGGGTAGTGTAAGTATTTTTATCCCTGCTGCTTAAAATTAGAAGTGATTCACAAATCAATAAGAGAGAAAACAAAGTCGTAGAAAAAAAAAAAACAGAATCAGGGGAAGGTTGGAATAACAGTGTGCATATTACACTTTGTTCAACCTCCCACGAAGGAGCCATCTGTTATTTTGTAACTTGTATCTGTTTTCCCTGGCAGGTTACAAGGAGGTGGAATTACCTACAGTACAAACGTGAAGAAATCTTGGCATCAAACGGCGCTTTGAGGTCAGATGTGAGACAGGCAGAGTTAATCATAAGATCAGCCGGTTATCAGAAGCAGTGTGGCGATCTCCATAGAGACTGTGTGTGTGAGTTACATGTGTGTGTGTACCTGTACAGAGTCCAGCTCCGTGGGCGGGGCCTCCCTCCTTCACTTGCTTGACGAAAATGGTGTCCATTGGCTCCAGACGGTTCCGCTGTCTCCCTGGCAACAAGAGAGCACATGCAGCGAGGCGATTGGTCACATAGTGAGGAAGAGAAGCAGCAGTACAATCAGAACTAGGCCATGTTGCACTAGAACTGGAAATTTAACTGCAGAAAGAGTGACAGCAGTGCACATGTTTCTCCACATTTTCTCACTCACTCAAATGATACAAACTTGAAGGATGTCTTGGTTGTAAAGTCAAGTAAGCAGGTAACTTCAGAGTAAAATTAATCTAAAGGAAATGGCTGAGTTGTCAGTAAAGCTGAAACAATTATTCAATTAATCAACAGAAAATTAATCTTAACTATTAGTTTAATTTCTTTTGAAAACAAAAATGACAAACACTACTTTACAGCTCCTCAGCGGTGAGGTTTTTTAACTTTTCTTTGTCTTATGTCATTATAAATAAGACATTTTTGGGGTTTTGGACTGTAGGTCACACAGAAAAACATTCAAAGACATTGTGCTGGCATTTTAGACCAAAATATTATCCGATTCATTCAGTAAATCGTCAGCAGATTAATCGCTAACAAAAAATGACTGCTAGAGGCACTTATAAAAGCATGAATTGAGTAGTTATGTTGGAACAGTGCAAGTATTGTTTCTCCAAAAGATGCAACTTGAGGGCAAAATGTGAAGCTCTTTTGACATTCTGTATAGAAAGACAACAGCTGAGTTGTCAATATTAAGAAGTAGATATCTGAATGCAGAATTATGCCTGTCTGACAAAATGTGGAGAACCTTTATTTATGTGACACAAGACTTATTTGTTCTTTGAGTAAATAAAAATATGTCTACAGTCTGAGGATTAGGGGAACAGCTTCTCAATCATCTTAACTGGCTTTTGCTACACAATTTTCAGGGTTATTGTCAAATGAACATCAATTATACAGCAGTTGTTGGCACTGAAAAACACAGACTCCCTCCAACAATGCAATTTAAATATGTAAAAAATAGTAATAATAGTAAAAAAGTGTGTGGGGGATTTATTGATACATTTAACAGCCCTGCAGATCGCCTTATTCTCAATTCTGATCAAAACTACTTTCAGATTTCTAAATCAAAACACACGAGCTCTTTCTCAGTGAAATTGGTAATTTAAGACAAATAAGTTTCAGGGTTTTATGAAACAGCAAACAGGGGAACTAATTCTTCCTCTTCTCAAAGTATTCCTTAACATCCCAAACATCACTGTCCCACCCACTGAATCTACTCTGCTGTCAGATGTGTCCTGAGCTGCAGAACAGGACAGTGAGGAGAGGTCAGAGTGTGCTGACAAGGCTACAAGCAAACAGACCACAGGGGAGTTTGGTCTCATATGACAGGGGAAGGAACAGCATGGCATGTCGTGTGATGTGCATTTGGCAAACTAGCTGATGGAATCCAGCTAATCAAGACTAAAAAAAAATCACAACTAACTTCTTTAAGATTCACATCTATTTATAGCAGTTATGTGCATGCAATAAACAGGGAGGGACTGTTTGTGTGTCTGATTAAAAACAGCCAAATCGTCTTTCCCTGAGCCGTAAGCCTCAATCTCAGTTGGCCTCAGCTGCCTCTTAGAGGCCACAGGCTTTGAGGAAGTGCAACATCAGAGCATCCCACTGTTCTTTCCTCAGGGAATGCTGACTGAGTATGCATGCTCTTTTCATGAACGCCCTGCCTCAACATTTACACAGCGGCAGCAGGTATGTGCATTTATGACCCAGTCCTATGTGGAGCCCTGAACAGCTGGACTGCAGCAGATGTGGGTTCAAAGTGTTGCTGAGGAGTAACTTCAAAGATGAGGAGCTAATCATGAGATTGCTCAACTTGGTTCAGGAATCCAAACCTGTAACCCCTTCCCTTAAAATCCTGACTATGGCCAGCTTGCATTTAGATATTTTTGGGTTCCTAAACTTGACAATGTTTAAAGTATGAGCTGGTGTAATGTAAGCAGATCACCTTAGATGTCCCTTTGTGATAATGGCATGAAAAGATGTACAATGCATTTGCTAATGCACGCTGCTGCCTCCCTCCTGTGGCAGAAAAAGTTACTGCAAACTATTTAAATTTGTGACATCCCGTGTTTTGATTCAGATTTCAACTTTCCAAAAGCATGTAAGAGCAACAACATCATCAAAGTGAGTTTAAACTGACACTCTGGCCCTTTTACACCTTATAAAAACACTGTAATCATCAGCACAACCTTTGCTTGAAAGACATTTCTACAAAATAAAAGATCACAGGTAGCCAATGTACCCCTTCTGAAGTGCCACTGTATTCCTACCCTGTTCATTCACTGTGAATTACTGAATACACTCAAAGTTTGACGGAGATGTTTTTCAGTTGCAGGCTTGTTTTTGATCCAGTAGAAGGCAGTGCAGCGCATAAAATGACTCATCATAGTGAGGAACCGAGTAGAATTGTTAAAGACAACACTGTATTTCCATTCATGCTCTTACTGGACGACCTGGTAGCTGATTACATGACAATAGCTTCACCTATAGAAATAACTTGCAGCCCCTTTACAGAGCATGACTGCACTGATGCATTTATGTGCAGCACCTCTGACACAATGTAGGACAGGACTGACCCGAGGTGAAGGTACAGATGTTAACAAATGCTCGCTCTACCTCTTCCCTCCTCCTCCACTCTCCGTGTACTCTGCAAATTCCCAATCCCGAGCCAATCTCACCGAGCTCCAACTCTGTTGCACAAATTGGATTTCTGGAAGTTTCCATGCCACGCAGCTGGATGAGCGGGATTAAATGTGGAAATCTAAAGCTTTGGATATTTTTAATGCTCCAAACTGTCTTACCAGAGCATAAACTACTGTGTGGATTAATGAAATACATCAGCCTGCCTCAAAATGACTTTGTCTGTTCCAAAACACAGAATGAGTGTTGAGTAACCTCAGCTACTCTTGGGTGGTACTTGGGGCAAATGTTTCACCATTGGACAAGGCACTACATTTACATGCCATTACATCATTTTACACTCTAGTAAGCAGGTGCAGGCTTGTAGCAGAACTTCGCTTAAAAGTAGGTTTAAATAATTAGGTTATTTTCCCTAAACTGCAGTAGATGACACATAAGTGAAGTTAACCACATCAATGCCATTCAGTGTGGCATTACGTAAAATGCCAGTGTAGTAAACCAAATAAATTAACTTTTTATTTTATTACACACCTCCTTTAGTTTTATGTGACAAAGTCTTTATCATTTGGCATCTAAATGACCAACATAAGTCAAAGCAAGTGTGAAAACACTTTAAGCTTAATTTAGCACCTTAAAACTGTCCCTTACTAAAGTTGTTAATTGTAAAAAGGGCTGAGCAATATGGAGAAAATCATATATCACATTATTTTTGACCAAATACCTTGATGTTGATATCGTGACAATATTGTAGGATTGAATATTGGTGCGTTCACAAAACATTCATGCAGTAAGATTTTTGATAAATAATCATCAGTAATGTGGATATGAAGACGAAGTGGGTAATGGCAAACAATGGAACAGCTAGAACCACGCATATGATGTTACGATATCCAAAATCTAAGAGCCTGTTTACACCTGGTATTAACATGTGTCGAGGGTGATCAGACAACAAGTGGACATTGCTGAAGAAAGAAATGCTGAAGAAAGAAATGCAAACCACCAAGATTCATGACTCCCAGTGTCCACATACTCCGTCTGCGCAGCACCACAGATCTGGAGCGACCAACAGCGCGTACTTTCTGGAGCGCCGTGCTGCATAGCGGAGCCACAAGCTCACACGTGGGAACTGCGAAATCACGTGATAATAAGCACCATTTACTCCATTTATTTTTTAAAAATTGAGAGTTTACAATCCGTAGTCCGTGCATTGTGTTTTATTTTGAAATTTACCGGATGCTGTGTGCGTTCCGTTTCTGGTTTGGTGCGATCTGAGCTATGTGGCTTGATGTGCTATGGGTGCGCAGTCGCTGAAAAATAGACCTGGCGCGTATCTCCGACAAAGCGAAACGCTGTGGCGTTTCTGGGACACTCCAGAGACACTGTGTGGTGCACGCTGTGGAAATGAAGCTATTCACTAGAATGGGAGGGTATATGCTACGCAGTGCGTGGCGCGGCAACGGAGTATGTGGAAATTGGGGGTTAAGATCCACCTGCCAAGGTGATGTGGGACAAATTCGTCCACATATCTTTTTCAGTGTAAACGCTAATATGTCCTGATGCATCCCCGACAAGGGCATACAAGATATACCCATCCATGATGCAGGATGTGGTAGTTGTTTTGATGAGGGAGCACTAACACTCTGTAAGTTGCCCACTTTACAACAAGTTGAACTGAGTGTTGGAACTGTCCATCATTTTTTTGGATCACTGAAACTCATGTTAATACCAGGTATAAACAGGCTCTTAGACTATATCAATATAATTTAAGTAGCAGCCCTGATTGTATTCTCTGACTTTAAAAAGCCACAAACTGACCTCTTTTATTGCGTCTTCCACATTCTTGTTTTAAAGCGCAGGAAAACAAAATAATGTCTCTATGTGAACCACAACTCGTGTCAATTATATGAAGCAAAAAAATATTTCTTTTCCTTACTGTAAGTTTAATACAACCCTATCTGGTCCGATCTAGCAGTCACCGGCCATCCACTGGCTGGATGTCTGCTCTCTGGCCTCAACAAGCTCTGGTTTGGCTGTCGTCCCTGGCTGCACAGCTGGGCCCAGTTGTGTCGGCCAGCTCCCCGCTCCCCCGTTGTTTTGGGTTAGATAATGTTATTCTTCAGAGGGCTGGGCCCGCTGCCCGCTCACTGCATTAACCCTCGTCTAATACCTCTCCCTCCAACTCGCTGTTCTTTACCATTTGTGTCACTCTCACATTTACAAACACCACACCCACATACAAATGTACCAGTATACAAAAATATACAAAAGCCTATGCAGATGTGTTGCTTGTTCTTCGCTCTGACACTGAGAGAAGGAGTAATTTTTTTCCAAACACACAGGCGGAGGAGGACTGTGTATGTGTTTAGATGGCTATCTGTGTCGGATCTCTTTCAGCAGAAAAATATGAAAATGGGAGGCACATAATCCTGGCATAGCGTATCCCCCCACAGTGTGGGAAGGTCAAAGCACAAGTACACTTTACATAAATCCATAAACTCCAACTTCCTTCAAAAGACCTGCTTTTTTTCATCGTCAAACTCTCAAAGACTGCTTTAAGACAGCAGATGAAGCCATCGTGAAAATAAATACTGTAATTCTGTCTTTCTTTCTCCCATTCCCACGAAGAAATACTCTGCGCAGTTCACACATAGAACTAGTCCAAACACAACTTCACTTTGAAAGCTTAAACTCTGCTAAAACACCTGCGTAGCCCAGTCCTGACCTCCTTGGAATATGCAATAAACCCACATCCTCACAAACTGTGTCAATAGACGGATGGCAAAACAAATGTAGGTGCCAGTCTCAGATGGACATGTTTTATTTCAGTGATGGCTGCACTTTGTAAACAGCCACAGCACAGCCACAGTTTGGAGAAGCAGGCTGGAGTCTGACAGGGAAGCTAAGCGATGTAGTACTGTGAAAAGGGACAACAATAAAACGTATTTTAGCCACCTAAAAAAGTCCCACCTAAAAGATAAAATCTATCACAGATTAAATGTACACTATGCTGAGAGTATTTTCAGTTTTACCTTCCCATAAGACAGCCCGTTCCAACAGGAAAGCCATTAACGGCTTCAGTTTCACATCTTTGTTCTCTACAAAGCCACCAGACTCCACTGACAAAAACAGTCATTTTGGCTCACTGAACGTAAGAGCTGCTGGTCTACCACCGCTTTAATCAGTTAATTTGTTTGTGCTATTGTGTGACTTAAGTGAACTAACCACTTTAGATGCCAAAGTCACACAGTAATACAAAATAATAACTGATTGAGGCAATGGTAGACCAGCAGCTCCTGTGTTCAGCAACCTTAACGCACTGTTTTTCTCAGTGGAGCGTGGTGATATAATGGCTTTAGTTCCTCGCCGGAAATCACTGTCAGACGGAAAGGTGAAGTGGTGAAAATACTCTCAGTGTCAACAGCCATCTACTACAGGCAACAGAATAGACTATGGATAAGTACCTCATACAACCCCACTTCAAAAAATCTGAACTTTCCCTTTAAAGTCCCCAACATCGCAGACACCATTAAGTCCACTGTTTGTCTTTGCATGTATGTAAATAAGTAGGCTTACTTGATTTATTTAGCGCATTTCTAAACAGCAGTTACACAAAGAATATAAGAAATATAGCCCGACTGATACTTTATTTTTGAGTCAAATACTAAAATTTCCATTTTGGACAGTTTGGTTTAGCCACGTTCGAAGCCATTGTAAAATACTATATAAACACACAGGGACACAGAGCTAAAGAGGGCAACTGAATCCTGAAACACTTATCATCCACCAGGACAAAAACAGTCAGAAGTGCGCAACGCTGTAATTCAATGTATGCACAATAAACTTAACAGATGACGCAAAAGAAACAAAGAGAGCCTACTGGGATTTATGTTTGAGTGGCCAAGGAACCCACTGTGTCCTGCTGAGTCACTGGAAAAATATTTGTCATTTCTGCTCCCAATCCAGCAGCTTTTTATCTCTATCCAAAGTGGACAATCTACACCAAAAATTTACAGTAAGTTATCAATGTAACCTTAGCTAGCTTGCACATTTTTAATTTGTAGCCCATTATGCTCACTGTTTGACATGTCATTATATTATTTTTGTTACAGTGTGGCTCAGTTACTCAGCAAGCATCCGGGCTACACTGTAACAAAAATGACAGCAATGGCAAGTGACAACAGCTCAGGCAAAGTGAGCGTAACAGCTGATAGATAAAGATGTGGTTGTAATGCATCTACAAAATGATTCAGGGTTCCGACACATTTTTATGAATGAATTTCCAAAAACTTTCCAAAACTTTTCTATTAAATTTTACCCTATTTCCTATATCATATTTGACTTTATTAAATTTGTTTTAAATGGCAAAGCCTATATATCGATTTGGTTATTCAACAGTTTCGAACATAAACATTGGGCATTAAAAGTTCACTACTGACAAAAAAACTCAAGGTCCACTTACTAGCTTTTTCCAGAACTTTTACATGCGACCCCTGGTTTATCTCAGCTGTCACCAAGACAGCTTAGTTGTCATTACATGACTCAGCTAAGTATACTTCATTCATATTCTACACCAGAGACCCAAGGAAACTATTAAAGAGGGAAAGGACATGATGTCAGCGACAGCGTTCAAGGAGCCAGACTTTGGTGCCAGTTCTATTGAAGTTAATGGGGAAGGCACAGCAATCACATCACTCAGCAGTCACATCACACTCTAACCTATCATGTCTGTCTGTGCAGTTACACCTTTGACTGAAAAATCCTTGCACCAAATTAAAAAAACACACATTACATGATGCTCCAATTGGGCTCCAAACAAATCACAGACGTCTCTTAAGCCCCTGTTTGGTCCAAGTTTAATTACTTATTGATCATTGCATACATATACCCGCTAATAGCAGGTATCCTTAGAAATCTTGGATCCAACAGCAGCTTCAGATGTAGCTGCTAGACTGAGACATGATCTGTTTGGAGACCAATAACAAGGAAGACAAATGTGCATAATTAGATTTAAAAAAAAATGTCACAAAGCATCATGTAATGTGTGTTTTTAATTGGTGGAATTTTTCAGTCAGACTTGAAGCAACAAAGATATGATGGGTTATAGTGTGATTTGGTTATAGTGCCTGCCCCATTGACTCCAATCAAACTAGACACCAAAGTCTGGCTCCTCTATTCTTCTTTTATAGTGTCCTTGCAAAGACTAGTGACCAAGGACAGAGACAACTGCGCTATTTCCATGACAACGGAGCAAATGCTGTCAGCTAAGGAAGAGATGTGGTGGAAGGTTCTGAAAGAAACACTAAGGCAAGGACATTAAGAAAAGATGTTTTTGTTAAACTGTTAATTACCTCAGAAATAACTATGGCATTTCTGCAAAGCATATTTCCTACAATAAACTTTCAATACCATAAAGTGTATGTTGGCTGCCATATACACCACTACCAATAAATCTATATCTGATAAAATATCATAAACACAAGGTGCACAAACCAAATAAAGAGTAACATGCAACTGTACATGTACATGTACATGTATCAGCAGGGATAACTTCATGGAGAGCTTCACAGTGAGTCACTTCCATGACTGTAACACTAACCTAGGAGAAACATGCTGATGTAGAAACACATGCCTGACAGCACCACTACATCACAACAGATTCTCGCATAAACACACAGACACAGACACAGACACACACACACACACACACACACCTGGTGTTTTTTCCACCACAGACAGGAAGGTGGTTGAGTACTTTCCATCACTTTTTTTTTCTAGGAACTCCAAATACCAAAATCCACCCAGGGGAGAGAGGATATGCACTGACCACACAGCAAAAAAAAAGTGGATCCAGTGTTTTGTTTTCTTTCTGTAAAACAAGCCAAATTATCCACCAAGGGAGTTTGAGTTCAACTGAGGGAACAAGTGACAAACATCTGGAGACAGATGGGGTGATTTTATCCTAAATTCTGGCTCTTGCCTTAAGAAATGTGTGAAATGAGCCAACTGGCCGTGAATGTAGTGGGTGGTGTCTGTTTTTTCTAGTCTTTCCAATATACATAAACACAAGAGCAAACGTGTAAAGAAAGGATTAAACTGTGTGTTTATCTGTCAGTTGCAGTCGTTAGCATTTCAGCTAACAAGCAGGCTACCTACAGTAGCACTAATTACATACATTTGTGGGATTACAGGTTAAAAAGCTGCATTAACAACAGCACATTCACTCTGTAGGATTTCCTCACAGTGTGGGAGCTGGTCCTGATTGCTACTCTATCAGAGTTTAGGCTAAGGTTAGCAGATTTGGCCAAGTTTCAGCCCAGCAACCCCAGCCAACATTAGAGAGATAGTGTTACACTGGCAAAACACATCTGTTTGTCCTCTTCCTGAAAGCCGCTTCTTTTATTACCCGCACACACTATCATAATGATATTATCAATCTGGCAGTTTCCCTTATCCTACTTATAATACAAGAACTGACTAGCTCTACACAAGAACAATCCTGTTTTTTACATAGATCATCAACTGATGCTAACTTTTTGCCTAAGACAAGCAGACTTTTAGCAAAATGTATGTTTGTTAGCTAGAAATGAAAAGCCTGCTTTTATCTAGCTGTGAAATCTAGAACTAAATGTTCGTAAAATTGGCCTGGATTATTAGTTTTAAATTTACCATTATCATAACTTTAAACTGCACATATGAGAATAAAAACCTTAGCAGCAGAGCATCTTGGAAGCCACATGGTTACAGTACATGCTACATAACCACAGCGTCCCAGGTTCGTCTCCAGCCTTTGGACCTTTGTTGCATGTCATCCCCTTCTCTTGCTTGTCCACCATTTCCAGGCTGCCGGGACACAAACCGCAGTCTCCCGGGCTAAAAATGAAGCTAACACGCAAGTGCCAAAACCTAGCCTGGTTCCAGACCATAGACCCCACCCACTCAACTGAGCAGGCTTGCATCTCTGGTCTGGCATACTTCAATGAATTTGCGATTTATCTCGTCCAAACGCTGGACGGACCAATGAACGCCGGGGGTCTAGCGATTAGCCAATCAGCGCCACGCTGATGTCAAGCTGTACGCCGGTGGGTAACTGGTGAGGATAGCAACAATGGCGACTGCTACAGATCCTACAGACCACATTAACGATGCTATCGAGGTAATTCGCCACTACTCGCGTTAATGGAGGACCAAATTAGGGAAGCTGCTAAACTGGATTTAATGGCAATGCAGCTGGGCGTGCACGACGACAGAGACATTTTAAACGGGCAATGCTCGCTTGTTTTCGGCACCCCTGAGGCATGGATACTAATGACGTCAGATTCTGGGTGAGTCGTTGATCTCTACTGATTGGTTAGGGAAAAATCAAATTCCCTCCCCCTTGTAAATCACCTTCAATGGAAGCCATGTCAGACTGAAGGTTCTGGGAGCTTCAGTCTGACACTCAGGCTAGCCAAAACCTGCAGTTCTTTGAATGACCGCTTGACACTGGCTCCAAAAGTGAGTCAATCCCCATAGACCCCCATGTTAAAATGCCCAACTTTACAGCAGAAATTAACATGTTTACAGCCTGGTACAAGAAGGTTTTGGTCTCTATAGCTAATTTCCCCCTTCATGACAACTGTACAGTGGTTGAATTTTTATATAACTCACCCATTTAACTTTTGTTAAGGCTTAAAATAACACATAATTAAGGGTGGGCCGCTCTGAGTGATAGCCTGTCTGCTGACAGTGTCCATGGCTTCTCAGTCAGATCCACCCCTCGTATCTTGATAGCCCCAGCTTCTTGCCAAAATATGGCTCCAAAAAACAAAGTGGCTTCAAACCCATGGGTGATGTCACCATAGCTATGTCCATTATTTCATATAGTCTATGCCTCTACACTGTCATCTGATGAAAATGCCAAGAAAATAGTTGGGGGAATATAAGCATAGCATTACTTAGTAAAGGGGGCATATGGTCAATTGTATTTGCATATTTGCCTTAAAAAAAGCTTTGACTCAAGTCTTGATCTTAACAACTTCTATGTGGGTGCATGTCATTATAAATAAACAAGTTGTCAGCTTTACAACTACTCACACTCAAGACAAAAAACCGGTGGGGAAAACTACTCATAGCCAGAATTAAAAAAGAAAAAGAAAAAAGAAAAAAAAAAACAACACTTCAATGAATCTAGATTTGGGGAGTTCAGCATAAGGCCTAATGGTAACAAAACTCACACCGGAAAAGTCAAAAAGTCAACGAGGGCAGTAAGAAAACAGACATGGAAAGAAACAGAAAGAGAAAGGAAGACAGGAAGGTTAGAGGATAGAATAAGGAGTAGAGAGAAGGAAAAAAGAAGAGAAAGACAAAACTTTGGACACAGCTTTGTTAAAGAAGGTGGGGCATTGAAAAGCACACTGGAGAATACTGGGGAATTCTGTTTGCTTGTGCTGCATTACATTCCCTCTGCAGACTTTATGGGAAAGAAGCAAAATCTGACACACACAAAAAAATGTGGGGAAATAAATCTGGTATCTGCAGAGAAAAGTGTTTCTCGTTGAATGAAAAACAAATATTTGAACAGATGGAGGAAATTTTTTTATGTTGCGGAGGCACCACAGCTTCATAAGCATAGCACCAAACGCCTCATTCGGATTTTACCCTTCAACAGCTTGCTAAAATACACAGCTGAAGAGAAAGAGATACAGGAAAGGGAGAGACAGAGACAGGAGGGAGGGAAGAAGGGAGGAAGTGAGATAGAGAGGAAGATTTGGTATGTAGACAACCGCTGTGAAAGGAAATAAACAGATCCATACTTGACACACACTCTGTTCCCATGTTTCCACTATGCACCTACACACTGTTCATCAATGTTTACGTTTGTTTATCTATGTTATCTACGTCAGTCTCTGTGGGTCTGTCTGTGTGTGTGTTTTCTGGAGGTTTGAAGTGTTTCCAGCGGCAACACCCAGCTAGTCAACATGCGGTCAGCAGGCGCCCCCCCTCGCTTTCTCTCTGTCTCCAAACACCAACAGCCTCATCACACACTGGCCCAGAGTCAAGCAAATAAACTGCACTGCAGAGCGCTGAGGAGGCCGGGAGGCTGCAGCGAACATCACAGACCTGACTCAGGCACAGAAAACTAGAGAAATCTGCAGAATGCAGCTTTTCTCTTTAAAGCTAAAGTGCGGGCCTTTAACAAATAAATGAACATCTGTTGCATTGAAGCCTCTGCCAAACAGGTTCACACTATGCTAATTAAGCCTACTGCTGCCTGGGAAAGCTCTCTGTATTTACCAGTAAGCCAGAGTTGTGGTGTCTGGCAACTTTCCTGCACAGGCAACCTGGATGTGATGTGTTGTACATCAACAGCCAGAGGGGGTAGAAGGAGAAAAGGAAATCAAACTGACTAACGGTATGTAGGCAAGTATGGCGGATAATCCTAAAACTTTAAAAAGTTGATGCTCCAGATAAAATAGAAACTCAGCATTCCGAGTAAGGATTAAAGGAAAAAAAAAAAAGGCTTGAAGAAAGCAGTTTTTCAATGATGTTATGGTGTTTCAGGGTGTTGTCAGTTTGCTGTGATAGCAACCACCAAAGCTACATGTCTGGGAGTTAAAAGATATACCAAATCTCTTTTTGATGCCCTCCGTCTCTCCGTGGCTACATGTTGATCCATGACAGATAGGTCAGGAATGACCTTTCAATCTAAACCTTTGAGTCAACATGGATGTGAAGTTCTCAAAGCACTGGAGAAATGTTTTAAAGTACTTCCCAAACAGATATCCCTTTCCAGTGGGACACTACATGGAAAGTGAAACTTACCTATGGTCTCTTCAAAGCGAAACCCCACTGACAAAACAGTAATTTTACCTCGCTGAACACAGGAGCTGTTGGTCTACTGCTGCCTCAGTCTGTGGTGTGTTAGTGATTTTGTGTGATTTTGGTGAATCTGAACTACCATTTAAAACATCAAAGTCACAAAATAACACAAAGCGATCAAGGTCGTGGTAGACCAGCAGCTCCCGTGTTCAGCTAGGTAAAATTGTTGTTTTTGTGAATGGAGTCTGGCTTTAAGGAGGGCATAGATAAATTTCACTTTTAGTTTAGTTCTCTGTCGAAACGGGCTGTCTGTTTGGGAAGCACTGAACATACGAGTGGATAAATGAGACTTGGATTATACTGCCGACTTGTGGGAGAGTTTTTAAATAGAAGTTTTGATATTGTTTTGCTGTTGTTGAACATGGATTGTTATGACTTCAATTCATCAAAAATTTTCTCCATCTTTGGATACTTTGTCTTTGAGTTTTCCTCACAAATTCCATGTAAGACAGGCTGAGTCACTGATACACAAATGGTCATATGGAGGGGGGGGGAAGTTCTCCTTTCAGACATTAAATTATTTCCAGTCCTTCAGGATACCTGAAAAATCACTAGATTTGGAGATACAGGGCTTTCACAGAACAGCGACCATGTTACGACCTTCATGAGAATGGTATCACTTAATTGTTATTCCTATTACAAATGTTTAGTCTTGATTAATTTAGCTGCCCTTGTTGCTATCAGCTCTGACCCTATTACCTGTCAGCGTCATCACCACCAGGTCTCTGAGCCTGCTGAGAGGCAAAGACAGACTTATGAGAGACTGGAAGTGAGCCAAGAGACTTCCTGTGGCAGCAGGGGGGATTCTCCAGGCGAGGATCATTATTCACCATCTATTGAGCGCTGCAGTGAATGGTTCTCATGCACTTACCACATACTATTTAATGACACAGGCACGCACACAATCACACATACATGACTTCTTTCAGGTAGAGTCACAAAAAGGAATTTAAGTTCAAGAATGTGGAGCCACACAAATTCCCTGTAGGGTTTCCTCTTGCCACAGCAGGGCCCTCATGTGTGAGTCGTTTAATGTTTTGAGGCCTGTGTTGAATAAGGCGGGTGGACACAGAGGAGTTAAAATAGGTGGAGAGGGGGGGTAGTGTAAGGAATGTGACACCGAGGGCCAAGAGGGATGATGAGGGACACTTACAGGAATCTCTCAATTTCCCGTTGAGAGGCGTTTAAGAGTCAGAATTATCACAAAGCGCTGTGCTCACCCTCCTCTAACCCTGGACTCTTAACTTTGACTGCCCACTCATGCCATAACAATTCACTGAATCACACCTGGTAGGGTTTTGGGTTCATTACAAGTCAAACAAACAGATAATGATGATTATCTTCTCCTGTTTTCATTCTTATTACAGACAGAGAAACTGCTGCTGCTGCCAGAGAGGTATCAGATCTATCAAACACTGAGCTTAGATGAGAAAACACAAAGGCTTACATGAAACTGGGGTAAAGGGAACATCCCTCTTTTCCAAAAAGTGGATATTTATTTACATAAAAATGCAATGGATTAATCCTTTAAGACCATACTGTTGCTGTTCGGTCTTTGAGTATGTTTATAGGGGCTCACATACACGTGCTTTGTGTTTCTGCATGCCACACAGACGTGAGAAGCAGGGCTGTTTAAGAAGTGCAGCAGAGCAATTCTCCTGCATTCATGCTGGGCTGCAGACGTGAGCAGAATACTGAGGGACCGGAATGACAAGCTGGATGCTCTGAGGAATGCCGAGGCCTTGCCAGGCTAACAGCAAAGCTCTGACTGCCACTCTGAACAGCAAAGCTTTAAGCACCCAAGTGCAGCACAACACCGCCTCTCTGCAGAAAAGAAAGCTTAAGCTGCAACATGTTGTTTACACTGGCTCCAGCACCATCACAGGGTCAATTTGTGCATTTCAAGAGCTAATGATGGGACTGAATTGTCAATGCTAATGCAATTTTCTGACTGAGTCACTAAGAATCATCAACATGCATCTATTTCAATCTATATGAAGTGAGAATACATTAGAATAATGGACTGTCAATCCTAATTTGAGCCCTATTCTGGGGAGTTACTGAAGAATAGCAAGGAGTAAATGGTTTCTGTACTGCTCTTATTGTCACACCTGAGGTCCTAGATCACAGAGTGCATCTCTAATGCATACAGTGATTAAAAAAAAGGTTCATTTCAACACTTACCTCGGCTGCCATTCTCTTCATCCTGCAAGAGAAGAAGACAGAAATTCAATGTCAGATATGTAATTTAATGTCATTCAAGAGCTTCCGGTTTTAGATTCCTTATCAATGTTATGCATATAAATGATGAAAGACATTTTACATCATATGTTACATAAAAAAATACATGTAATTTTTCCCATCCCATTCCAAACAAGAATGGTAACAGGTTTCCTAATCTATTAATAATTTGAGACACTAATAAAGAAAACTGCTAAATATCTGCTGAAAAAGAGGCAATTTCCAGTTTTTCTCTTTCTTATTTCTGTGTATCTAACATATTTAGGTTTGACTATTGTTTGGACAAAACAAGCATATTAAAGATGTCAAATTGGACTCAGTGATTTCCAATTATTTTTTATTTGCTTCATGAAAACAAAACAAACCACAAAACAAAAAAGGGTCTGCTGACCAAATTACAGAAGTTAAAAGAAAGAGAAAATACATAAATAGTTGCCAAATTCAGGCCAATTTCTGTACTTAAATAACCGTACAAGGAGGAAGGACCATAATCATCCTAACCCTAACCCTAACCCAATCATCATTATACTATAAAACAACAATCCATTTAGAACCACCTATAAAAACATTCCTCATCATTCAAAACAAAAACAAAACTTTTAAAGCAGCTATAATTCATATTTCTATAACAACAATATCAAATCACAATGTGTAAACAACATGAAAAGGGTCTTTTTAAGCGTTTGAGCTTTTTAATGAGTTTCAGTCTTTGTTTAGCTGTCCAGCCCTCAAAGTTACCATTTTGGTTCAGTCTAGATACAGTTTGTGAACATAGCGGAGCATTAGGCAGTTAAAGTACCAGATATTTCCCTCAGTACAGACCAAAACAGAGCTAAAAGAGAGTGAATATTGGACTTACAGTCACCACATGGACATGAATAGTATAATTTTACTACTTTTGAGACGAGCTGATGTCAGCTTGTGACGGATTTCTTTATGTGGTCATCTGCTGCAGGCAAACTACAAAGGAGTTTACATTATATAGCCTACACTGCTACATGTAGCAACATGCTAACGTCAGAGAAGAATGCAATCTTGGTCGACAATGTTGCAAATTTCTCTCTGATTTTGGATCATATTCCTGCTGGGGCATGTCTGGTTGTGTTTAGAAGTTTTATTGGTGTTTTTCCATGGAACAAAGTGTCACTATTCTCTGTTACCATTATGGTGGTGCAGAGATTCCATGATAGTAGACTGGGCTTTTTTGTAGGGGAGGCTTAAAGAGACGGGGCTAAAATAGACTATATCAGACAGAGGGTCAATACAGGTGTTCCAGCACAGACAGTATGAGGAAAATTAAGTGTTTTTTTAACATTAAAGCATGTAAAAATATTCTAGTAGAAGCCCCAAAATACAATTATGTGCCTGAAATGAGCATAACAGTGTTGTCTGGCATTTTAAAGAGAAATCAATTGTTACTCCAAATAATAGTTAACTGCTGCCATAGAGGGACTCTCCCAGCACTGAGTGATGGATGAGATGAGCCATAGAGAAAAACAGAAGCATTAATTATCATTTAGAATTGCTACATTTAAATTGTTGTGGCAATCTAGACACAAGAGGGGACAAGACTCCTCCACAAGCCACTTCATAGCCACATTTGTGTTTTTTCCTGTTCCTCAACACATAAAACTTTAATTTCCCTCCGAGCATCAGTTAAAATCCACACGCTCCTGCTTTAATCCACCTCCCCTCAGTGACACATATGTTCTCCACTGTATCTTTAAAGACTCCCTGCTCTCCCAGGGCTTTCCTTAAGACGCTCTGACCCTCTTCAAACTAACCCCAATATCCCCAAACTGCGATTAATCAAGATCTCCAATCCAAGACCTGAAAGTAATTACACTGAAATGTGATGAATGTACAAGATGAGGATTTTTTTTTACCCTCCCCTTGTTGGTTTGGGTTACGTAATGGGGGAACTGGTTTGGGTTTACAGTGAGTGTGACCTGACGGATTGAAAATTTAAAGCTTTACTTTGAATATTTCCCAGAATCACGTCTTATGATAAGAAACCCACAGCAGACTCCAGACAGTCAGCTGAAAGGCAGACAAACTATAGCTTCAGTTGTGTAATACTATATATCAGTGTCTCAGAATTATTGCATACATAAATAAGAATAATGGCAACCTCTTATAGGAGACTAAAAGCTAAATTCTGCTTTGTCAGGAGCTGCCAGTGTTTCAAGATGAATTCACTGCCTTCATTTTGCATGGTATGCATCTAAGACTGCCGGGCTTTTAAAGAGAACAAACTTGCTAATGTCAGTTCAATTCAAGCCCACAAACACTTCATATCCTTTTATTAAGTAACAGCAAGATGAACTTGAAAGTGTCCGAAAAAACACTGTGATACCCAAGAAGGCCTCTGGGAGATACTGTCTCTCTTTTTGGTTACAGAAATGTCTGAAGAACTGTCGTGCCACAGTTTCTCTTACAACATGCCGAACCGAAGCCAAAAGCTATAAACAGAAAGCACTATGCTAACTTTGTAGGAAATCCTTCTGTGCAAACTGAAGAGGCTGTCAAAATACACTTCAGAGAAAAGTAAACCCAATTTATCCTGAATTATCACTTTAAAAAAACGAACAGTCAGGAGGCGGCGATAAGCTTTGGGAAAGCTGACTCGAAACACCGGCACATTTTCCCATTAAAGAAAGCCTGTCGTATTTACCCAAAGCCCTTTAGTGTGTGTTAGTCTGTGCTCGTCTGTGCATTAGGAGCCGGAAATGCTGTAACGTCAGGATTAATACCAAAGGGCAGATTGGTGCTGATGTTATCCAGAGGACGGCTGGCAGGCTTCCCAGGTGGGATGATACGAGTCGGAGCGGCTCTTAAAAACAAAAAAAAAAAAAAAACCTTTCTGCATTTCTGCATCAGTGACAGGACACGACAGCTCATTGTATTTTCAAACAGGTGTGTCGTATGTCCATATTGGCAAAGTGGCTAAATTTTAAAAAAACAATAATCAAATACATTAGTATGCAAACAAAATCTGTTCCTTTAATCGAATAGTTTATCGTTAAAAATAACTACGCAGGATTCTCCCTCCAAAAAGATGTACTAACTAATACAAAAGTAATCCCTCTCACTCATCACTTGGGAGGTGTATTTTCTTGCAGCGACTCTCTGTTTGTATTTTCCTATTTACTTCTTACTTTGCTGTGTTCAGGACATTTCGAAGCATGCGCCTCCAGCCAATAACAGTACGCAGATAAGGTAAGGACCAGGTGCCAGACCAAGAGGAAGCTACAAAAATCGCAGATACAGCACCAAAAAATGCAAATATAATGAGGCAGAACGCCAAGCGGACAAAGCTCGTTCCAAAATCAGAGTGAATCCAGGGTCGGCTTTCACTTTCACTGGTGAGCACTGAAGGAAATGATGAGGAGGAAAAGTGAGGCGGTGTTGGCCTGTTTTTGTTGGACAGGTAGATGCCGGTGGTCAGCTTAGTTCGCTTGCCATGGTATTGGCTTTTCCATTACAACAAATGTAATATTTCTACAATAGTGCAGTATCATTCAGTGTACGTACAAGCAGTTTAGAGAGTGGGTCTACAAACTGTACCCGACAATTCCTGATTAGAATACCTTTAAGTTTATAAAATGTCAGATAAGCCAAATAAATATAAAACTAATATTAAGATAGTTTCACTTTCTGTCGATAAACTACTCAACTAATCAATGCAGCTCTTCCAGAATCTATAGAAATGTAAAGTGGGAGAAGCTACAGTGTGTGGAGCCACCCCAGTTTAGCAAGTGGTAGCCTCATTAATTTGTTCTGTCGACGATATTACATGACTCACAGCAGGAACACTGTTTTTTAAATAAAAAAGTCAAAGGTACCAGTTTGCGTACACAAAAATATAAGGTGAGATCTTAACTATGACCCCAAAGGCGCATTTCAACAACAACATCCAATTGCCAAGCTGAAAATGCTGCTTACAGCAGGAAGAAGCTGACAATTTTTAGCTTTACTTTTAAATTCTGGGCCAGTTTTGGATGAATTCAGCAACTGTGCAACCATATTTTGTGATGAAGCATTTCGAATTTGCTACAGCTCTGATTTGCAATGTTAAATGGCTTCTTCTCCATGGCAACAACAACCAAAACGTGTGGGTATTGTAGTATTTGGTGCCATTTGCCAAGTTAAAATAATTAAAACAGGTGTTTATTAAGATACAATAAACTTACACAATCGTTACTTGTTTCTGTGTCCATTCACATTGTGGACATTGTTAATAGAAACATTTGAAACGGGAATGCAGAGCAGGGAGAAAACACTTCCTCCCTCTTCACAACTCTACTGCACAAAGGAAATTGAGGAGCTCCTCACAGCTGGAAGGAATTACAACAAGTGGCGGATGGTGGTAAAACACCTTCAGGAAGATCTCAGAACAGCAAAAACATGATAAATATGATGAATAGTTCATACTGTATGTAATTAATAAGTAGTGTGGAACTGGGACACATCTCTCCTGTCCCAACAGCACTAAATACTGAGGTGTTTGTTTAGGACTGAGTTCAAACAGCAACTGAAAGTCATGATTCTGACTGTGTTTTCCCCCTCGTGTCACACAAATCAGGTGTCTTTTAATCACTGCAGACACTAAAAAGCTAAATAAAGTCACATTTTATGATTATAATCTGGAACACTGACCAGTAGTTATAATTTTCAAAACTGTGTCAGCAAGGCCAGAGTTAGCACAGGGGACAAAATAAACAAAGTGACTGGAATTTGGAGAATGATTCAATCGAAGTTGTAAACAAATGCGTATACTTTTTAATATTGTTGAAATGGGTTGCATCTTTCAAGAGTATAGAACACTGATTTACTATGTCCAATCAAATGCATATTGCACAGTTGCTACTTGGGTAATTTCAGTCTGAAAATATGTTTTTTCCTGAAGCTATACAAGTCAAAATCAAGTTTTAGTCCCTTTAATTTCATTATCCTGCCTGTTGTCTGAGATTATTTCATCTGCTTCTGATACAAAGTTTGTTTTTATGACAGTGTTTTACATTAAGTCAGATCCTCCTACTGGCCTGAGGCTGACATCACTTGTTTCAACAAAAGGTTATTTACTTTGTGTATTTTCTTACTTCAACTGTCAGAATTTATTGCTTGTTTTAAACTATTACTGAGCTCTAAATTGCATTAGATGGTATGATGCTTGTTTTGGTAACAGATGACGTTATATCACCTTCAGAGAGTTGTGGACAGCAGACTCAGGCGGGTAGACGATGAAGTGTCGCAGTGTGAAGCCGAAGCCCTGGGAGGTTCGGTGCAGGTGAAGCGTCTTGGGCCCCGGCCAGGAAAAAGGCTCCTCCTCGGGCCCGGGAGAAGCCAAAGCCGACGCCTCGCTCTGATCGCGCCCATCCTTCTGCTTGGCCTGAGAGAAGGAACAAAAAGCAGGTATATCAGTGCTGATCATCAGGACATAAACTGTGGTGTTGATATGGACAGAACATGAAAGAAGAGGAAGGATTTTAAGAGACTTATTTTAATCATAATTCATTTAGCGAAATACACTTATTTGCTTGAGATCTAGATGAGAAGATGAGAAGCTATCAGTTATAGAAGGCAAGTTAGCTTAGCTTAGCATAAAGACAGTAAACAGGGGGAATCAGCTAGCCTGGTTCAGTCCAAATGAAACAATCTGCCTACATTATGCTAAGCTAAGCTAACTGGCTAACTGTAGCTTCATATTTAGCATACAGACACAAGTGTGGTATTGATCTTCTCATCTAACTCTTAACCATGCTGATGAATGCAAAAAAAAACAAAAAAACAGGGGAAATAAAGTGTAGATCAGTGGATCTCAACCTTGTTTTCTTGTGACTTTTGTACTTAAAATTAGGCATTGCCACTCGTTTTTTTTTTTTATTTCTCATAATTTTTGTCAATTTAAACTTTGACAGGCCCAGCACATTAAAGTACCCTGTTAAATACAGGCATTTCGGGTTGGTAGTCAGCACGAATCATCCAAAGTGTTGGTTTGACGCCCTGGGAATGCGACTCAACAATCAACTTTTTTTCTTCATAGTTACATACACCCCTTTTAACAAAAAAAATAAATAAATTAAAAAAAAAGCTAAAAGTCATGAGAAAATAATCATAACTTTGTGTAACAAATGTTTTTCTCTTTGTTCCCCCTCATATCCTCACCGCCTCCCGGGAAATTTATCTTACATCCCCTCGGGCAGTCTTGACCACCCAGTTTGGAAACCACTGCTGTAGATGATGCACCACTCCACAACAAAGAAATCAAACGTGGTTGTGAAAACAATGACGCACTAATAGTAATACTGCCATTTCCACATGTTCACTGTTGAGAATAAACTCACAGCCACAAAAAAAGTATAGTCACTTCATCCCTGGAAACTGTGTAAAGAAAAGTGGGTTTGCTACAACAAAGACAAGTGTGTTTTCACAAATGAAACAGCCCAGAGCTAAGCATACGTCTTATTAATCAACTTGATTTAAAAACACAAGAAATCCTCTGACAGTGATTTCTCACAGTTATCAGGCTGTTGTTTCTGCCGAGGTATCATTTGTGGTCAAGGTTTGCGCTTGTGGGAATGAGAAAAAGAGGAAAAGAAGAGGGTTTATTAATAAAAGATATGCTGTAGGGTGTTTCTGCTGTATAAATAGATTATAGCACATTGGTTGTCGACTATAACCTGCTACAAAAGGCTGTTTTTGAGTATATGAAACATGTTTGACCAGCAATCTTTCTGCTGTCTATCATTATAAACACTATGGCAGATTGATAACATCACAGTGGCTGATTTGGATGTTAAATGTAGGTAATATAAGAATTGTAAGACATAGTTACCCTCCTCAAACCACATAAACATATTTTATATACCTAAAATCAAATGTCTAAACAAAATCCCCCATCACTACCACATCATTAGTTTGTAATGGGATTACTCTGCTGATTAACTGTGTCATTTTCTGGACTTCTCTATAATTTTAGTCCACATACAGTAAGTGTCATAGAGCTCAAAATACTTCCTGACTCTTACTGTCATCACCAGTTAAATAAAACTGGTCTCAAGTACCAGCAAACTGATCTCCTCTGCTACTGCGCTCTGTCTAAACGGTGGGTATATAGATATATAATATATCACATTCACTACAAGCTGTTGATTAAGACACCAAAATGAGTTTCAGCTTGCAAACACGGGGAAAAAAAGTCATTTCAGTCAGCACAGCTGGTATCCTCAGATAAAAACGGTTGGTGACAGAGGCCAAAAATGCAGTCAAATAATTTTGTTTCTAAGTTGGTGGTTAATGTCAGTGTTCACAATATCTGTCAAAATAATAGGGACTGTCATATAAGCCACATTTGTACTGCCCCGAGCTCCACACAGCTATACATATGGCTTTAGTTATTGCACATTTGGGGCTTTGCAGGGCTATTTGGCGTGTTTGCATGATGACAGACTTATCTTCTACATTTCTTCTGTGACTAACACAAGGGATAAAAACAACCATTAAATGCTGGCAGCTCTCCCTTGCGTAATATCACATTTATGCCTACATCACACAACGCGTGCTTCACATCAGCAGCAAAACTCAGACTTTTAATGTTCTGTAACAAAAAGTTGTTTGCGTTGACTTGGTGTCAAGTGGCAACTGTAGCTAAGCTGAAAATACAGTGAGTCACCGCAGTTTACGTTCATGACTCTCTTCCTGAATATGATGTTACAAAACACACAGTAACACAAACACACACACACACACACACACTCATACACACAGAGGGAGTATGGGTGGTCACATGTTAGATTTAAACATAAAGATTGCGTCATTCGCTTAATACTATGATGTAGAGCTGCAACTTCATTGTTGGTTCAGGAACAAAATATTCAGTAGATTGACTGACTTATCATTTTGGTCTAAAAAATATTAATCAGTGTTTCCCAGGGTCCCAGTTGACAGCTTTAAATATCTTATTTTGTCTGACAAGCGGACCAAATATGTTCAGTTTAATATCATAGAAGAAGAAAACAAGCAAGTATTCACATTTGGAACCAGAACAGAGGCTGCTGTCACATTTTTAGTTTAAAAAAATGATTGTAATGATTAATTGATTATCGAAATTATCGAAACACTTTTCTATTGGTTGAACCTTTTCCCAAAACATGTATAAGGAACTCACGTATGTTTATATATCCAACTAAAATACAACAAAAGCTTGCCTGGGTCCAGACCTTTGAATCCTCTCACTCAACCAAGTTCGAGTTACTTGACTGGTCTGGCATCATGACATGAAACAGCTTCGGTTAAAATAAAAAAAACAACCAATGACGCAGCCACAGGGGGACTAGTGATTAGCCAATCAGCACCATGGATGGGACTAGTGCCGTTGTCAATAGTCATCAAGAGTTGTCATGCGGTGCAACGGATCCAATAAGAGTAACAGCAACAATGGCAAGCACTATAGTCAAACTAGACGCTGCTATGAAGGCTGTTCTAAATCCAAAGATCTTCCTAATATTGTCAAACATTGTAGCCGGACATGTTGGTCTCCTGTGATTGGTTAAGGAAAATCAAATCCCCCATCCCATGGAAACTGGACAAAGTGGACCAAGCAGCAACCTTAGGGGCTGAACAATAAAGCCAACACCAAGTAGCAAAAACTGCAGTTCTTCAAATTGCCACTGGAGGCTGGCTCCAGAAGACAGTCAATCCCTTTAGACACCCATGTTAAAATGCCCAACTTAACAGCAATAATAAACATGTTTACAGCCTAGTACAAAAAAAGGTTTTGGTGTCTATAGCCAATTTCAACATTCATGACAACTGTACGGGCGGGGGAATTTTTATCTAACTCTAACTCTAAACTATTTACATTTTATCAAGGTTAAAGTATGCATAATTAAGCCTGGGCTGCTTTGAGTGACAGGCTGTCTGCTGATTGTGTCCTCAGTCAGATCCACCCCTTGCTCCTCCACAACGCCATCATCTAACATCTCACCAAAATATGGTCACTTCTGGCAAAAAAAACAAAATGGCGAGCTGTAATACTGAACACAAGGATTAAGTTAAGTTTTGGACTGTTGGTTAGAAGAATCAATCAATTTGAAGGAGCACTGGGCTCTGCAAAATTGTGCAAGGCATTTTTTATTACTATTTTGTGACCATTTAAAAACCAAACTATTAATCAGCCATCCAGGATGTTGTGATCACAATTAAAACGAATTATATCAATCCTTGTGAATTCTGCACAACCTTGAAATTTTGCCCAATTACTGCCACTTTACCGCTAATTTGACCAATCATCGCACTTGAGTTCTGTTGTTATTGTTGTTGTTAAGATTCAAACATGTGTGGCATGACCGTCTCACATTTACCAACAAAATGTACTGCTAAAGAATGTGCAAGGCAATACCCCATTGTTCTGCATGAAGGCATGGGTAGACATTTTTGCAGCATGTTCAGCTTTGTAGTGGAACACAAACAATATCCATTGATAAACACTTTTCTGTTGCAAAACACATCTGGAGAATGACTGAAACACGTGGACAACAGACGATATAAATCACCATGACAGAGGCTGTTGCATCCACATCTATTGCACTTGCTGACACAAGCAAGGCGAGTCAGATTAAACATGCATGGAGAATGGTTATGTTGGTGTATGAATCATAAATTCAGAGCAGTGCTGTTTTATTTTCACTCAAAAAGTACAAAGAAGTCAAAAATGTTATGTGTTGCAATAGTCCAAACACACAAAACAACAATACCACTCTCTGAAAACATCCAGGACTTCAACTCCATTTTGCATCTATTTTACAAAGCCTTTTCAAATTCCTAACAACACAGATTAATCATTACCTTAAAGATTCATCAGGAATATTCTCTAACACTTAATCACGATGTCTCTACATTGCGTCATCACTATGAAACATTCTGACCTCTCCTGCTGCTGCGAGCTGTCTGAGCAGTGAGACTTCTGTCACATCCATCATCAAAGTAATGATGGAGCTGAACCGCTGCACCACAGGGCGTGCGTTAGCGGTTATTGCTAACACCACCATAGTGACTCGGGGCTAGTCGAGCCTGCCAAGAGTTTGAGCCTCAACCCAGAGCTCTCTGCAGGCTCTTCTCCTACCAAAATACATCTTAGGTGTGGATCCAAAACAAAGACATTCTCCCCACCACCCCTCTGGCTTCTCTATCCGCACCTCTCCTCGGCCTGTCTGGGAGCAGCAGATGTAGGAGCCTCCAGAGAGCGGGATGGGTGTGGGCTTAATGGTATGACTGGTGAAATCACCACCAATACTCAGTGGTGTGGAGCTGGCAGAGAGCCACAGTCCACAATGTAACAGAGAGAGGAGGGGAGAGCTGACAGTCCAGCTCAGCTGTTTGTTTTGATTTCACGCTTAAAATTTAATGCTGTATTATGCAATAGCTAAGCCGTTTGGCTCAAATGCCCCATGGAAGAGGGACACACACACGGACACACACACACATTTTCCATCCCTTTCTATATATAACATGTTGAATTATACAGGAAGAGAGGCAGCAGCAAGGCACAAAGTGAAGGGAAACTACAGCTGCATCGTTCTTCAGTGAAAGACATTCGAAAAGGTACAATACTGTAAATCTGCTCCAAACAAGCTCACACAATTACCTGACACTCAATTATGCATGCAATCTGTTCAATACAGTCACCATTATGTGCCACTGAGGGTTTGATCTGTGTGCTGCCATATGGTGTCGCAGCCTGCAGGATGGTGCATTTGCATGCCTATTCCTGCTTCTTTATGTATATGAGATGGATTTGAATGGCATTACTTGTGGACTCAGCTCTTCTCCACACTATTGCTTTTTTAAGTGCGTGAGTCACTCCTGGGTCATCTGACCTCATGGATCTACCTCTTCCACTCCCTCTCGCCTTTTCTTTCCAAACTTCGCTCCCTTTCTGACCATAGACTTTAACATTAGTCACCCTTATTCACTATACTTAAAGGAAAATATGCCTCCAGTTCTCTATGCGCTCCATCACTGCACAATGACTTCATTCCATTAAGCTTCAGTCCATGCTTTGTGAAAAAGAAATGGCAGAGGATGAAATTCTAAAATGCACACAGCTGGAAAGTAAACAATCTCTTCCTCTGACAGCAGCAAAGTGTCGCTGTGTAACTACCAACAATAAATGAAACCTAAAACCCAAACACACACTCGCATTACAAAAGATATCGGTCAGTGAAACAGGACTACCCTGCCACTGGAGAGCAGGATGACGCACGCTAAATTCCTTAGACAGCACAACAAAGTGTAGCCGCCCCTAAATTCTCCTCCCATATCAAATGCTTCCTATCTAAACCTATATACATCTGCCAAACACTGATATCACCTCAACACATATTTAAGCAGATCAGGGTAATCCTAAATGCCTCAAAGCTACATCACAGCTTGCCTCCTCAAAATGTCACTCCACAAGGATGCTCTCCATCTTTCTCATGCATGACTGTCCTTACCCGAGATCGGACACAGTTCTTCCTGGAGGCTTCTCTGAGCCGAGCCCATGACACGTTGCGATTAGGACTGGTGAGCCCCAATTCCACCTCTCCCCAGTAAGCTCTGGCCAAAAGCTGGAACCAGAGGCAGTACGGCTCCGACAGGCAGCCGTCCACCCCGGCCAACCGAGCCCAGGGACACCCTCCGGATGATGGGGAAGGAGAGAGGGAGCAGCATCCTTCAGCGTTCACGTCCACATCCCGCAGGTCTGGGTGATCCTTCAGAGGAACAGGCTTACAGCCTGGAGGGAGCCCGTTCCTCTGGGCCAGCATGGCATAGCCAGGTTTGAGGTGGTAGGATCAAATAGATAAAAACCGTCCTCAACAATGCTCCACTTTCGGTGTCTTTTGGTTCCTCTTTTCTACGTCCTCTATTCCAAGTTTCTGGTCAAGTCCATTCTGCGTCCTCTTCCCTCCTCGCTCCGTCCTCAACTGTCTATTCTGGTTTTGGAGAAACAGAGCAGTTCTTCTGGGCGTCCCACACACACATGATGTTTCCACTCAGCCGAGAGGAGAGCACAGCGGCTGAGTGCACTGCAGAGAGCCCGGGCCGACTGACTGACGCACCCACCCACTCACCACACAAAACTCTCTCTGAAGTATGCACGCACACACATATTCCCATACACACACCAGGCGGCCTGAAGTGAATTCTCTTCCTTTCCTGTCTCCTCCATCTCTCTCTAACTCTCCTCCTCTACCGCCAGCCTTTAAAAGTTTTAGCTGCTGTGAGCTCACCAACAGACTCACGTGTTGTGTTAATCAATAAATCATAAGAACAAATGAAAAGAGAAGACGAGACGCACACACACAAGTCGAAGGTAAGTTAAATATGAGGAACATTCAAAAAAGGTTTTTTTTCGGGCAGGAAGCACAAGCAGAGCAAAGCTGCTATCTGCCAGGAGACGGGAATAACTTGGATTGTTTTCACAGCCGGTGGAAGAAGTCAAGTGGGGCTAATACAGATAAGGAAGCATATGGGTTCTGTGAAATCTATAAGGCACAAAAATGTCGAGCCGACCCACCCACCTTCACATGCCTGCAGCTCATCTGGAAACTACAAAGACCTGACGCCTGGGTGGCAGGCGCTGTGGTCAGAGAGACTTCCAGGAGTTGCATAAACACACAGTAACTCCTGTATATTTATTTATTTGTCTATTTAACAGGGTCCATACAGATAAACATTGTTAGGTTAGGATAAGCAATGCAACAGAATAATGTATATAGAGCATGTAGTTAAAAGCGAATTTGCAGCCACAGCCCTGGTTAAGCTTTTAACTGTTTTACAATATCAACAGACATGCCAAATAAAAAGACAGATGCTGGAGTAAAGTTGATAAAGTGGGAACAGGGAACATGGCCTCCTTTCTGTGCCAGGTGATTGATAATAAAACAAAACGTACCATAATGCTTGCTGTAGTATGAAATTAGTCTTAAGCAGGATTTGGTGATATAACAATAGACTGCATTACATAACTTCTCGTTAATCAATCAGATTTATCAGACCAACACACCTACAATCCACCCAGGTCCAGGTATTTTATGTTGCCAAATTTACTTTTTCTAAAGATTGTCAAGATTACAGAACTTTTGATTGACAGCTTCCATACTATCTTGTGTTTCTTCACGTTTAAATTTTAAATTGTATGTTCTGACCTCGCCATGGTTTATGTGTGGTTATGTTTAGGCACGAAAAACACTTGGTTATGGTTAGGAAAAAATCCTGTTTTGGCTTAAAGTACCAGGTTTTGTCGCCACAACCACCACTGGAAATGTGTCGACATCTCTTTGTAAACGACTTGTTTTTTGTTGCCACAACCACTCCTGGAAATGCCACATTGTCTTGTTAAAAACAAAACTGGTCTTGAAAAGTGGTCTGCTCCTTGGCAGATGTCTTGCCTAGGTGTCACACCATCCACCACCCCCTCCCTTCATGAGAAACTCAGCTTATAAACATGTAATGTAGACTATGTCACTTTAGGGATGTTGATGATACATATGAAACCTACAGATGTAACGTATCAATGGTTTACAGAAATGCACAATGCCAACATTTTTTCCTGCCAACTGGGCTGCATTCTTATTAGTTAACAGAGTTTGGTGGCCTGAGGGAGATCCTGTGGATTGAAACGTTGCCTTAAAAGGAGAAAAATGAGAAATAAACTGTTTAATTGGAACCCAACAGTGCGCAGACCTCCTTCGTGCCCTGTAGTGACATCACTCATTTCCCAGCCCAGGTCCAACTAACTTCAACCTGACTTGGTTTTATTAGTAAGACTGGTTGAAAACTCCTCTGTGGGAGTGCAGAGCTTTTAAGAAAAGTAAAATAGTAAAATTATCCCCTTGTTAAACCCAATTTGAGGTTTCATTAGCACCAAGGAGTATCTAGTTTGCTGATGTTATTTTACAAGAAGGTTCTGTTACAAGCAATTTCTTAAACTGTGCTGACTGAGTGGAACAATGGAGCAAATCTAGACAACTGTCACAAACCCAAAGATTACATGTTCAATCCCTAAAACTGTCCCATAATGGCTAAAATCATCTTGACTGTGACAGTGAATCCCCACCTCTGAATTAGAGCCTCATGTGAATCTAAACTCCACCACCTGCAACCACCAAATCTCCCTTCACACTCGCCTCGCAGTATTACATAAGAGGGCCGGCCATGCCACAGGGGAATACCTCCTCAATCCTTCCAGGTAAACAAAACCCTGCAGAGGCTTGGCAGCTGCCTTTATTTCAGGAGCAGTGAGAGAGTTGGGAGCAGGATGGACTCAGCCCTGATACCTTTTAGTAAATCTCTCTGGTAGAGAGCAGGGCCAAAACATCAATTTAATATTTAATCACATTTTCATCTCAGGGCTCTCAGGAGCTTTCGTGCTGCTCCAACAGCAACATCAGGACTACGTGCTGTGAGATGGCCTGTTACTAAATGTTGAATAAGTCTGTGTAACGTTGCTTGAGGACAATGGGTCTGCCTTTCGTCTATTTTGAATTTCAATACCTCACTGCATCTCCAGGGTGAGTTATTAGTTAATAATTGGGCATTTACTGGTTCACTTCCAATGTCTGTCTGTCAACAGGCGCTGTGGTTTGTAAAGTCGCTCTGGATGAGAGCGTCTGCTAAATGGCGAAAACGTAAATACCAGTCTATTTTGATTCTGAGGAATATTTGCCATCCGAGACGGTGGCGACCGTGAAAACAACATCAGGAACCCAGTGGTGGAATGTTCCCTCTCAGCGTTTTGTTATGAGCATCTTGTTACCACATTCACTCGGCTCAATATAGCATGTGGTATTCTGTATGGAAAAGATGGCAGAAATAGACGTCGCCAAACACAGCCAGTTGAGACACTGGACCTGTGGAAGCCAAAACAAGGATTATGTCTCATAAGAATGGTTATATATGGGAACCATACAGTCTACTGCATATATATAAGTGAATTTACATGATCATTACAAGCCCATTAGAGGTAAAAATTTCCTGTCATACAGTGCTTCTTACCTCCACTAATAAATTTCAGACTGTTAAAGGGTTTCAACACACATCATATACGTCTCTAAATTCCTGGAAATCTAAAACACATGATAAAGGAGGGGAAAAAAAAGATCCTTGAATGGAATTCCTGTTGGCCAGGAAGTGGATTTGGTGCCATGCAGACACAAAAACTAGACATGCTGCCCCAGAAATATTGTGCTGTTGTCGTGGCAACGAACCACACCACAACAATGTCGGCCGCTGAACCGGGGTGTTCTCCGTGGGCGCTCATGTGATTTCAAGGTTTGTGTGCGTCTCCATGTTTATGTATAGATCGGTGTGACTAAGGGTGAGAGCAAATAGTGCAGAGGAGGTGATTTGAGACTTGCCAAACATTATTAGCGTTGAGGATGCTTTCTACAGCAAACAGGCTGAAGTAAAGGAAAGGATTTATGTGTGTTTTGGATTTAGTTTTGCTCTGTTTACTAGTGGGTAAGCTGGATCATGACTTAATGTCTGGGCAGGACTGATACAGCGAGGATAATTCAGGTCATCTCAGATATTGTAGCTGCAGAGTTAGGTAAGTGGAGGAATCATGTCCCGGCATATCAATGAATCACGGTAAACAGTGTTACTTCAGAGACGTGCTGTGGCAATTTTCATCAGAGGCTTACCTGAATACAAAAGAAAAATGTGAATATTGTTGACTGCCTAAACGCATTACACTGAATACGACGGTGTAGCCTCAACACTTTAACATTCTCAGGTAGCAGAAACGATGAGCCTATTTACACCTCATACATATTGGGCAGATCGGACAGCTATCCCATCAAGAGGCATTCTAGAGGGATTAGAATACAACTAGATGTTGACAGAGGTTGACAAGTTGTCAATGCACTCATAAAAATGAGTGTATAGTGTATGTGGTCTTTACTCCTACCAGTTGTAACTACATCAGTAAGAGATAGGAAGACCCTGCTAAGAAAACTTTCCCACCAGTTAAAAAACAGGTGCTAGAAAAGTTCATCAACAACGCTCAATATCTGAAGAGCTCTTACTCTGATCTTTAACATAAGTTCTTTAGATCTTCCGCTTACTTTGAACAAAACAAAATCGGTGTGGCAGTGCCTGCTTTTCATTTCAATAAACTTGCAAAGGTTTATTTCTTTTGGGCTGCAGCTGCGGCTCGGGCTCAGCGGTGGCTCCCTCTTCCTATTCATTTCCGTCTTCTCTTACAGAATGGACTCTCCACCCAAGAATGAATGCTTCTTCCTCTATCATCCCCTTGGTCTCCTCAACATTCAGGCTGCAGTCACCCCAGTAGTAATAAAGATAAGTAATAGGTAATAAGGTCCCTGCTTGCTTCTGGCAGAATTCACTGCGATCACGTCATCATACTGTGGTCGAAGCTCTGTGCTGTGACTCTGCTACTGCTGTATGGCGCAGACACTTCTAGTTTATGATTGTAGTGTCCATGGTATTAATAACACGCTTAGTATTTTACAAATCAGAGTTTTTTTTTCATTTGATCAACATGGACACTGGTATAGAAAACAAAGGTGGGGGCGATGGGCAAGTATGTAATCAGTTTGTAATAGCTGTAAGGCTAAACATCTTGACCAAGCCTGGTAAGCGGTCTGTGGAAATAGTCACTTCCGGTGTTCTATCATATCCATTTCTACCCCTGTGATAAAGGCAGCTGAAGCTACACAGAATTTCACTTAGAGCCAGTGAAGATGCTAAAACTTTTGTCTTCCTCGCAGTCTATAAATCAGAATCAACTGTGTTATTGCTAATTGTTTATTGTTACAACTTAACTGTTAAAGAGCAGAGGTTATTCTTCTTCTGGTGCGTATGGGAGTTACCAAACACTACTCTCTGAACTAGAAGGGAGTGACCCTGATGTGCATACAGCCCAAGAAAACCAAGACAGGTTGGAATGAGATCTATGAGCTGGTCAACAGGGATGCCTTGATGTGATATGAGTGTACTAAAGTGCTTGAAATGTGTGTGTGTGTGTGTGTGTGTGTGTCTGTGTCAGATAATGGAAAAAATGGCCAGAAACAACTCTCAGAGCCTGAAGTCACGTCCTCAAAATGCTTATTTGGCTGCGCGACAATGTATTCTGTTGACTTTGATATAAAAAAGACAAAAGCAGCAACAGGTTAATGGGATGATGACCATGTTCAAACGCACAATAAATCGGCCGCAGCTATTTAACACCAGTCCGGAAAATGCTTTGAAAAAATTTATGGAGGTCACACAGAGGTGTAAATTGTAAGCAACGCTGTCCATCCAACAATAATAATAATAATACCAATGAAGGCCAGCGAGCGTGGCCACAGACACCTATGAAATTCTACCAGCAGGTGTGGAAAGCGGTACTATGAATAACTGACCAACAGATGGAGGGTTAACTGATGTATGTGTTGCGCCTTTACCGCTCAAGGCTGCTGGACCCAACACAGAGCAATTTGGTCTTGGAGTCCCCCTGCTGATAATTCTGCAAATGGCCTTGTGGCTTCACACAACATGACATGCAGGGCCAAAGACAACATCCAGACTGCAGCTGTGGTGAAATAAAGACAAGGATGGAGAAATCGACAAGCTTTTTGGTGTGTTGTATTTAAGATGAAATTACATTAGTGGTGTGCAGAAACTCCAGGGCAGATAAGTCCAGTCTGTGCATATGAAAAGGCTAAAGAAGCTAAACTTTTTTCTTTGATATTTACATGTAAAGCAGTATGTCAACACTCACCACAGAAAAATCCTTAAAATCCAAACCCCTAACAGCCAAAGTTGTGTTCCTTGAGTTGTGAAACTTGTTTCAGATGTTTACATTTCTGGAGAACACAACACAATGAAAACCAGGTTGTTTCATGATGCCGTTTCATTTTAATCCACTCAAATCTTGGAGTCGCGGATTTATTAGATGATTATCTGCAGCTCTGATTTGTGTAACAAAGGAGGAAAAAAAAGGCCTGTGGTCTGTAAGCAGCTGACAGGATCTCTGGACGGGGATTAAAGACACAAGGCACCGACAGGCCTCTGAAAACTACAATAAGTAATTTTGAAGTCTCCAATTGGTGCTCGTGTGTGACCAACTTTATATATCTGCGGCTGTGTGTGTGTCTGTGTGTGTGCGTCTGTGTGTGGTACAGAGAGCGAGAAGAAAAGAGAAAGTCTTGCGGGAGGATTAGGCTCGAGTCGGGGTGGCTTTTCAGGACTCCTGGCGGGTGTAAGATCTAATCTGGACATGCTGCATCTGGGCTCCGCGAGGTATGGCTTACTGTAACAAAGGACTGGCTAATGAGGGCCAGGGAACAGACTGCTCCCTCTATGCGCCCACACCACTGCACACCCATAATGCCCTTCTTCATACAACCCTCAGGGGGTACCGAGGGGTATGAACCCTACAATTGACTACCCAGGGGAGGTAGCAGGCTGCCCGCGGTTGATTAGGCGGATACTGGAGCAGATTGATCGCGTTTCAGCTTCAGATAAGTAACCCAATCTCAGTGTAGGAGGCAATAACAGAGTCAGGTACTGCATATGAGGGCGTATAATATAATTTTACTGCATTCTCATATGCCAATGTGCTTGGAGGAGAAGAGGGAGTACACACACAAAGCCAGACTTTCTCTCCTGAAGGGAAGATGACGAAACTGAGAGAGTAAATGAGGTCAAAGAAAGTGAGCAAGAGAAGCTGTTTGCAGTTGGGAATATCATAAACAGTCTGCTTAAAGGGCCAGTGTGTAATATTTGGCATGGTTTATTGTCAATCTGAATCTGAATATTCTACTCATTAATATGTTTATACAAGTGTATAATCACTATAAAATAAAATTCGTTTGGTTTTCGTAGCCTTATAATTATGCTTTTATATATATATATATATATATATAGCAAGGGCCTTGCTTTAGAGAGGTCGCCATCTTGCACCACCATGTACGTACGGCAGACCGAGCGGACAATCCAGCCAGCCAGAGAACGCGTTTCGCGTGTATAAATGAACCAACGAAGACAGCGGAAGGAAGGAAGGAGGAGGAGGAAACAGCAGAGAGTGTTAGTAGTTCGTCGATAGAGAGTAGTGAAAAGTTTTTTTAGTTATAAAGTTTGCGAATGGACCACACTTACCACGCAACAGGAGAGAATGAACCAGAACCGTCATCTGCGAGGAAAAGAAGACACAACTTCATTCCTTGTGATGCACTCTCTGCGGCGCTTTTCCTCCTGATGATATATCTCCCCAACAATGGTAGCAGTAGCACCGAATCCCATTCTGTGCATTCAGCCTCTCTTCTCGCCCGCTCAGCATCAAACGAGTTCCTCATCTGTGTGCTCCGGCTCAAACAGGTATGGCTCTGGGTCTGTGTCCGCTACAAGAAACTCTTCAAAATCGCGTTCAAAGTCGTCCATTGCAGCTACTATAGTCCAGAGATATTGCTAGGCTAAATAAACAGCTGAGCTCTGTTTACCGGCTACGCTGTCAGTCAGTGTGCGGGCTGGAGATTGGCAGAGCAGAGAGGGAAGGGGGTCCCCACTCAGTATGGTAAATGAGTATGTGTGTATGTGTGTGTGTTACGCTTGAAGAGTCAGAGTTTGGGACGGAGTCTTTTACCCCCTGGAGTGTTACCGGAGTTTTTGGAGTGCTCAAACAAACTGGCCTTTTTCCCGAACACTCTCTGGTCTCCTGCTCGTGAGGGATTCATTACAATATCGTAACATGGTTAAGATTTCTAAATAAATATTCACCTCGTCACTAGATAGACCTACTCCTGAAAAACTCGTGCGCAAGGCTTTTTGTCTCTATGAGGCCACCGTCATTTACCCGACGGGAGGGGTGAGCGAGTGAGCCCTGCAATCTAGAATTTGACCACTGAAGTCACTGTTTTCAACCCATTTTACACACTGGCCCTTTAAAGCAATGAAAGAAATATACAATCTGAAACAGGCAGTGCAGCATGGCTTTTTCTTTTGTTCTGTTGGAGGAGAAAATAAAGTTTCAGCAACAAATAATAAAAATAATCAGCAGATTAATGGACACGAATAAAATAATCATTAGTTGCAGCCCTGGGTCAATCAATTGGTCATGCAAGTAATCCTTTGTTGTAGCCCCAGCTTCATGTTCTGTGTATATTTGTGTTTAATGCACTGGTGGTCTTGTCTGGCACACTGGATGCGGACTGTGGCTTTAAGCCCGCTGTTGGCCGACTATTAAGGCCTGCATTCTCCCTATCTTCCACTATCTGGCTGTTACCATTTTCAAAATCCCCTCCACTAGAACAACCAACAACAACCTCTGAGCTAACAACTATACACTGAAATTGGCAAGTTTTGATGAATATTTGGATCATGCCATTAGGTTTGCCCTCTTTGTTCTATTGGTGAATTGTTATAAAGACCTAAAACGAATAAAACAATGTGTGAACGCACCCCGTAAAAGCTCAGAATCCATCTCGCAAGACTCTCATGCCTGATGTTGATCTGTTTTCTAACATGGCCAGTCAGAGTTGATTCGCCACATGTTTTTACCCTGGCAGCAGCACGCACCAGTGACACTGACTTCAACAATTTACTGATTTGTTCCACTCCCAACGAGCTTCTGTGATATCATCGTTATATTGTTCTGCAAAAGCCACATACAGTGAGAGAACTGTCTGTAATTTTAATGGGTTCAGTGAGCTCCTACAAAGCAAAAGCACAGTCATGCTTCACCTCCAGAGCACCAATTATCATATAATTTAGATTATTTTAATCACTAAAAGTTGAATCACACAGTCGACACACATCTGTTAGGCCTACTGTTTTTGTGGTGTTTCTTTTTTGTAAAGAATTAGCCATTTTAATGTCAGTGCTTGCCTCCCCACGTGAAAATGTTCTACCAAAACAAGTTCACCTTAGACACTATTTTGCAAGAGCACCGCCGCTGCATCCTGGGCTTACTGTCGCCAAAGAAGATTGTGATTGGTCTATAAAGATACAAACAAGCCAGAGCATTTTCCCATATAGCAGAATGACATGTGCTTCCACACCTTTCTCTAGCGCTGCCACAGCACCAAGGGGATGGGTCTGGCCATGCGAGACTGCTGGAGGTCACATAGAAAGTGTAATGAGTACACTAGCTGCCACTGTCATTCAGTTATCCTGCCTTAAACATGCAGTAGTATTGTAGAACATTGGTATTGTTGCAGCACTGGGTCATCAAATATGTAGGAACTAGAATGAGTATGTCCACATGTATAACTCACATTTTAATTTCAAGTAGGAGCCAATGTTTCCCTCAAGAAATGATCATGTTGCAACAACTGTCAAAGCTCCCATTAGAAGTCTTCATATTAAAACCCACTAGCAACACAATGACTGCCTTTTCTCATGCATGCTTTTGTTGTGAGGAGGAAGTTGGCAACAGCTTTCCTTTCATTTCAAGAAAGTATCCAACCAAAACATAAGTCATGACGCAACAGCTCCAAAAGCTACCAGTTTAACTCCCTGTGAGTCATGCCCACGGCATATTTATGAGCCACTGCATCTCTTCTCTTCCACTGGCAAAAACAACTATCAAAATTCACAGTTTGCTATGGAGACCATCTGTGTGGAGCAGAGAAGGAACACGCGGCAGCAAAAAACGTCCAGGAGAAAGGAAAAAAATACAGGGGATTTCCTTCAAGATTGTGAAGGAGCTGTGGCTGCAGCGAGGAGAGGTTGTGGGTTGGACACTCACCCAAAAACTAACAGGGAAGACAAAAGCCTCAGAGCCCAGGGGGGGTTCACATGAGCTCAGCGTATTAGCGAGCTCCCCCAGTGAAGGAGCCCTGCTTGATCTGGACAATTGTCTCCAGAGGGTCCCTCGACACTTCCACACAAATGCCTCTGCCAATCAAGCATTCAGCAGACCGCTCATTCACTCCTCGGCAGCTGCTCTCAGACAGTGAAAAAAAGGAGCAAATATGTTTGTGATGACAGCCGTACCCCACCCCGTTTCAAACACCTCTTGAATAAATAAATGTAAAAAAAAAAGTCCTCTCGTCATTGTTTAATTATTGCATCTCTCCTCATCGCTCAGACAGTTTCCCTCGGGAGATACCACATGGTTAAAAAGAAGTGAAGCAAGAAAGAGCCTCAGATTATCAGAAAGCACTAATGAAGACACAGTTATACTCCTGTCAGACTGACACAGTGATGTGAGATAAGCTTGTGTTTAAAGGCAAAGATCAGTAGGTCCACATGCATTATCTGACCCACCTTTAAACCCTGCTTATGTGTTGTTTTTTTTTAACATTGCTTGGCTTAAGTTTGAAGGAGTGAATGTGCCTTTTGTAGTAACTCTACGATTATTATTACGCTCTTTATACTATACTGTAGCTTTGCTGAAATATTTAGAAGAACAGTTGGCATCAGACGGGAGTAAAGCTCACCCGTTATTTTTAAATATATGGATATAAGTCAATTAAAAACATACCCTTGCTACAAAATTATACAACATAATTCCTATAAGTGAACTGGTGTTCGTGACTGAGAGGAAAACATATAAAATAACTGCCAGCCATGTGTTATTTCCAGTGCCAGCACCACAGCAACCACTTTTAATAAACTTAAGGTTGACAAATCTGTTTAGTAGATCTGTTTATACCAGGCCTGAACTGCAGTAGCAGTGGCAGGTGTTGCGTGAGTGACCAGGGATTAACCTGTGAGAGCCGTCTTTATCAATGGGTCCAATTTAACACGTCAGACACAGGGTTTAAGTCAGTGGTGGGAATCTCTAGGCACCTCTTGATTTGATTCAGAGGGCTATGATGCTATATAAAAGAGTTATAGATGTGTCTTGATGCATCAATTTTTTTTGATTTCTGTATAGGAATTATTTTTTCTTAATGTGTGACCGTTTCTTTTATCTGGTGTGCCACATTAGGGTTAGTAAACAGTAGAAAACAGCACAGAGACCAGTGAAAATGTTGTGGTGGTTACTTCTTTTTATAACTGTTACTTATTCAGTCTCTCTGTCACGTTGTTTGAGTGCTGTGCGGATACAGATGGATGTATTTATGGTGGCCCGTCATTGCATTGTGCCAAAAAAGGGGCATAAATGAGTGTGTCATCCCAGGTGTCATGTTTTCATCACTGCTGATTGGAGCCGTTGGAGCTGGAGCAGATAAATACCCTACTACTACAGAGTCATTTTCCCAGGAATAAATGGCAATTGTGACCTTTCCCACTTAAGACAAAAAGCTAGATGTTAGCTGTTTGTTTTTTTGTCCAGTAGGAATAATTACAATAACTAAAATACAACAGATACATTTAGTTCTATTGTCTTTTAGTAAAACAATAGTTGTAACAAATGTATGCCAACTGGAAGGTTGAACTTTACAACATGATGCAGAGCCCTTCCTAAGTCCCGCTGCTTGTCGCTCAGTGCTCCAAAAACAGTTGAGCAAGCTTGGTGTCCGGCAGAACCTCGATCAACTTTCCCCTTTCCTGTTATACTTAGATAAGCCATATGCTAAGCTCGTCTTGCAAGAATAAGTTGCCACATCAATTATCAATCACAATCTAAACTGCCTTTTCCATATGAGGCCCAGATGGCACAGATGCAAAAGGCTGGCTCATTCAACAAGCTAGCAGTTAATTACTGGGATGCCACATTGCGCTGTCGAGGTAGTGTTTGTAATCAAAGCAACAAAGACAGCCTAAAACTATCTAGTACACAATGCTGCAACCGGCCAAGGTTTATTTTCCCCTAGGATGGTGTAGGCATGACCCACCGTACTCTGCCTCACTCCGCCTCTGATTGGCTTCGCCTAAATCTAACCAATCCAACCAAAGAAGGCAATGAGTACAAGCCAACAAGAAGGAGAGTAGTAAAGGTCACGCCTATGCCATCCTTGGAAAAATAACCTGGTGCATCCAGCCAAATGGCCATGGGGTCACCATGTGTCTTTTTGTCAGGCTTGTCCGACCTAGCAACAGTAACTAAGGAGGGCAGGACTTTGTATTGGCAAGGATTGTCCAATCCAGTCTTACAAAATTGTTAAAGCCAATTCCCGCATCAAAACATAATCTTTCAAGAGAATCATGATCCATCTAAGAATCAGTTTTTCCCCATACCCTTAGCTTGTGTGCTAAAGTGATTCTAGAGAGTCGCCTGAAAGAAAAAAAGCCCTAAGTAAAACAGGATTCACCCAACATAAGACACCTCTATTCTACCCTGAACCCACCCAACACCATTAACCGCCCACGTCTGGAAACTCCATCATCCATCAGACACTGAGACACGCAGACAAACCCCTGATTCAAGACGTGAGGCTACCAAAATGCAAGAATAGGATGTATGGACTAACCTGTCCGCCCTGAATGTAAACTAAGTCACTCAGGTCTGAAAGGGCTCCATTAAGAAACTGTGACCGTTGGCCAACGTGTGCTTCATAAAGAGCCCATATAGCAGCGGTGTAAGCTGATCTTGGAATTCCCTCGGCTGAGGTTTGAGGTTGAACTGCTATAGACTCAAAAGGGTGGAGGGTCCACTCATTCCAGACGCATGCCTGACGGATGCATAATATTTCAGTGTAATGGGTGACAACACACATGGAAGGAGAACTGCTCTCATCATAATGAAATCCCATTTATTAAGGTGTTTATTCATTAAAAATACTCATGGTTTTCTTTATAGTTTAACTGCTGGATCAGACATGGGATGAAAAGTAAACTAGGCTGGAATGCGGTGACGAGTACTCGAATGCCACATGGTATGAAAACACGTGAGGCTAACATTGGGTAGGGTCCTCTACTGTGATTACACACATTTAAAACTGTATTAATGCTGGGGGAAGCTGACAGTGATTTTGATTTTGCCTTTACCCGAAGCATATTTACTCAATACAAAATACAATGTATTGATTTAACTAATAGGGGAGGAAATCTTTGGGAATCTCATGTTTAGATTCAGATTCTTGGTGTCATGATTAGATTCATAATTGATTCATGATTGAGCATGTGTGAGAAGGAAGGAAACCTGCAACAGTCCTGTGCCTGAATAAGAATAGTAAAAAATAAAATGTAATCTATGTACAAATATTTTTGTCATAGAAGATAATAATTGTTGAAAATAAGAACACGAATCGATCTTCTTCCCCCACCACTACTGACAAATGTTTATGTAAGTCCCTGACACACATGAAGTGTTGGAATGATCAATGAATTAATGAAGTGCACGAATGGCAAAGACTAAATTTGCACCAATTAAGGTAATTGATTAATTGTTTAAGTCACTTATCAAGTAAAGATAGCAAAGATTTGCCAATTCCAGCTGGCTTCCTGTCATTTTAATGGCACGAAATAGACGTTGTTTTGCTTTTGATATAGCTAATGAAAGTATAGAATGACAACTAAAACAAGGAAAGAAGCCAGAAAATAACAAGCTGCAAAGGTCCATGGCTGAAAGCAAACCTGGAATGTTGCGATTACTGTACATGGTATGTATCTAAAACCACTCAACCACCAGGAAGCCTTAATTTCTCAGTTTATAATATTACAAACTGAATAGCTGTCCGATAAAACAAGCACTTTTGATGATGTCACGTTGCGAAGGATGACAAACTATTTTAAAAATTTTATACAGTATATTCTTATTCCATTAATCTACAGATTAATCAATCATAAAAATAATCATAAGCCCTACGGACATGCAAAAGCGAGTACAGAGAAGTGTGAACATCTCTGACTGCATCCACCCAAAGAATACCAAACACGTCATCTCTTGCATCCAGCCCGGCTCTCCTGGTCGCCTGGTGAAATATTCACAACTGCCATTTAAAATTCATAAGCAACTGCAGAGATGCTCCCAAACTCTAAAAATACTCCTTACAGCGTGATGGAATATGAAATATTCATCTTGATATGAACTCTTTTGCAGCGTCTGGCAATGTGGTGTTTACCTTGCTCACGTGCAGCGGCTCTGACATGTGTTCCTGCTGCTGTTGAACACTGCAGCCAAAACAGCAGCTGCTATTCTCTTGATTGTGATTATTACTGTAGATACTCATCCCACATGAAAGAGCACTGACACAGCTCTACAGAGGAGGGATGGGTCTGCATGCAAGATTGTGTCAACACTTTTCAGGCTTTTGGATCTTTAATGTGACTTTTCATCTTCTCAGTCTTCTACTGAGGTTTTCAAAAGAAGCTTGGAAAGTCTGTTGTCAAATCTTCTGATGTCATCACTCTAATGGAAGGACAAAATCCTTGAACAAAATCCTCAATTTGGATAAAGAGATTCACCAGAGTTCACAATGTAAGACGCCAATCAGGGACTACGTTGTAGTCCGACTGCATTTGGTAAAAGCTTTATTTATCAGTTGGCTTCATTGGTGATTGAGAAGATGTTCCCCGGTGTTTTGTTATGCTGATTGGCTAAAGGAGTTTGTCTGTCAAGGTGAGTATTCTTGCCCACTGAAAGTGTTGGGAGTCAGACTGATACAGAGAACTAAACAGAATGCTGAGCTCTTGTAATCAGGATGGTCTTACCAGGCTACGTCATGAAAACTTTTTTCAACAAATTTTGACTTTTGGACTTTACAATGCTAGAGTTATTGGAAAGGTTTTGATCACACGACACTGACAGCCAATCAAAATCCATGCGAACTAACAGAGCATCAAGTTCAACATGGCAGAAGACATTGAGGAGGGACTCATCAATGTCTTCTGCCATGTTGAAGACATTGAGGAGGGACTCATCATTGAGGTTCAAAAGATTGCCCCGTCTGACTAAACAAACGAGCTTTGAGGTCTTTACAATTATCATTCTTGGTGTGTACAGCCCTTTTAATATTAATGTAGTCTAATCTTTATCTACCACTGTGAGAAATACTGCGTTAACACATAATACATAGATGCACAGGTCAAGTTTAAAACCTGATGTTTAAATTTTTCTGAAGCTTAAATGTTTTGCTTTGCTTACTACATCTTCTCAAGTATGAGGATTTGCTGTGTTTTACATGCATGTATTATTGCAAATATTTGGGTTGTTCACCATTTGCTTGACACAATGAGCATTATGAAGGCATCACTTTTGATTCTGGGATAATATAATGTCATTTGTTACTGTTTTCTGACCCTACAGTTCTCCTACAGATGCCATGGGATTTTAGCGCTCCAGTTTTAATGGAAACGTTGCTAATATTCTGTCTAGGGTGATATGGAGAAAGTCAAATATCACCATATTTTTGATCAAATACCTCTATATCGATATTGCAACAATATTGTACAGCTGACTATACAGTAGGTGCTTTCACAAAATATATGGGCCTACACAACGAGATTTTCACAATAGCATCAGTATTGTGGATATAACGACTAACAATAGAGCTAGAACAGTCCAGTGAGTTCAGAAAATTACATCACTTTACTGTAATGCAGCCTTTAAAACCAGGAAAAGACAACATTAACAATGTCTTAAATCTAAGATGATATCCAATATCAAATCTCACTATCAATATAATATTGTTATATAGTCCAGCCCTCATTCTGTCCACTAAAGACATTCATATGCTATATTCATATGCTAGAGCACATTTAAATTATCATAAATACTGATGCCAATGCGTTTTTGTAAAGGCATTCAGTGGACTGTAACAGTTTTGGTATGAGACAGATCTGGTATTGGTTATGAAGAGAGGCACTCTACACTGGAGCCAACACTGATGAGGGCTGTGGGACACGCCCTTTAAACAACACACACACACACACACACACACACACACAGAGCCCCGGGCTGACCAAGAGCTGTAAATTACACCGCTATTATTATGATTCAAGCAAGAGGAGGAGTGTGAGGGAGAATGGGGAGAGAGAAAATGAGAGAAACAGACAGAAAAAGTGAGAGGAAGAGTTCAAGAGTCGCTGTGGATGCCTGTAGTGTCTGAGAAAGGAATGATGGTCCTTGGAAAACACCATGGTGCTTTCCTACACATGGACTGAGCTGGAGCACATACAGTACTGTAGATCTACCCTCCTCCCCTCTCCGCTTCCTTCCATCCTTCACTTTGTGGGTGTGTCTTCTGAGCTCGCCCCCTTTTGCAGACACCCTTTGCAGCACTTCATCAAACCTCCAGGCTTAGCCGCAGCGGCTTCATCAATTAAGACGCTGACATGCACGCCCAGAAACTCACTTAGTGACATCATGTTGCATCTCATCAAATGGACCACACTGGTGCAAAACCGCAGTCGGTGTATGGATAAGATCCAGTTCAACTGATGAGCCAAAGTGTTACAGGAAAAAATAAAAAGCAGTACAACTGAAACAATTAGTCAGTTGAAGCTTCTCCAGTCTAAAAATTTGCTGCTTTACTTTATTCTATATTGTTGTGTGCTACATGTCTTCAGGTTTTGACTGTTGAAGACATCGATTTCAACCCTAGGAAATTTGGATGGGCATAATTTTAACTGTTCTCTGATATTGCCATTGGCTAAATGATCAAATAATCTACCTCTAATGGAAATTATAATAGAAATAATCAGCTCTACTTACTTACTTAACCCTTTGAACGTTCCCATAGAAACAGTCTGCCAGTGCCTAAATTGGTAGTTTTGCTTATTGTGATGTCATTTCCTGGAGTATCTTCGAATGCTTAATATCTTAAAATCTTAACAACCAAAGCTAAAAGGTTACGCAAGTCAATAAACCATAATACCTGCTAAAAGTATTTAAATTACGTCTTAAAAAAATTTTTTTCATCAGATTTTACAAAATACGCACTCAAAACATACTGATCCAAAAGATTTCTACATGTACAAACATAAACAAAATATTCCTTAAAATTACAAAACTTATTTGAACTATATGCACTATTTAATCATGGAGAAATGATCATGTTTATGAGCAGAGTGCAAAGGCACTGTGGCAGATTTATCATACATTCCTTTGGAGCCACCGCACATTTTCACACTGTATCACACCACATGTAATGCTGCATAATAACGTCATCATGAGCATACAACATTACGACACAGAACACAGAAGCCTTAGTTTTCTGTTGCAAAAAGAATGAATGCTCTAGTTATAATGGTTCGTCTTTTAGATCGATTAGAACAGGGTCACGCAAACAACGAACTCCTGCGGCCATCTATGGGACGTCCATTTTTTAAGGGTTAAAAACTTAAATGTCACAACCTAGGAAAACCTGACAAGCTTCCCAACATAGGATCACATGGTTTAATTTCTGCTATATGGAAAAAAACACTTACTGAGATGTCAGTCAGCAGCTTTCGTGCTGCTGCGGGGCAAGGCGTTCCTTCTGAGTTCATTTGGCAGCATCTCAGAGAGGACGCAGGTCTGATTTATGGCCCAAGTAATTCTGTGGATCAGCACGACTGTAATCAGAGAGGGTTTTTTTATATCTGAGCTGTCTGAGCTGCTGTCTAATGTCAGCTGGTACTTCTCAGTGAAGTCAGTGCAGGGCCTGGGGCTGCAGCCTGGGGTTACAGGACTGGGCTTACCAGTGGGAACAAAGATGGGGATAAGAACTTGACATAAGATGCTGGGAAAACTGACGTGAATCAAGAATTGGAAGCTGAGGGTCAGTTTCCTCAGAAATGAAGGGGCGCCAGGACTAGTGAGTGAGATAAGGTCGTAGAATCAGGGTGAAATAAACGGAATACAGACGATGTGATAGCCCCAAGAGATGCTTGACTCAGTTGAAAAATGGTTTGGATGATGCGTAGCTGCTGCTAACCTCAGCCAGGACTGCCGTTCACAGCGGGGTTCAAGAGAGTTCATGTGACCTGCTGCAGACATACAGACAGACATGGGATTTATACAGGGCGGGGCAGGTGTGACCGAACAGTAATGTTCTGTATTAGCTGAGCAGAGAAGAATGTCGTCTTTCAGCTGAGCGCTAACGTCACTTGGTGGTGAATAGTTCATGGGCTGCCTGCTGTTTGATGTCTGTCTGCCTGTTAACAAGTAGCCAGACACATGTGATGTATAGACAGACATCCTACAGCCAGTCTTGTTTCATTCAATAGAGCTGATCGCACAAATATCAAATTGGATCAAAGCATTCTTTCAGTGCTGACTGTTTACCCAAGCAGCATCTCCTTTAACAGTTGACATCAGAGGCTCTTTGCAGCTACAACGGTCCCTGCTTTTCTTAAGCCTGTTCTCTGCGTGTCTGTCCAACAAAACCTAGTTATGTAATGAGGACCTGGGCCAGATGAGCTGAAGAAAAGACTATTTAGCTCTCCACCTCTCTCCCCGCAGAGTGGAGCAGCTCAGCCATTATTCACTGGAATGTTTTCCTCCCATGTTTGTCCAGGGGGGCTGAGACCCTGAAGCCTCAGGGCTGAGGAATCAGTGCTCTGTGTGAGTGTGTGTGTGTTTAACTGTCTGACTGTATGTTTTAATCTAGGTTAAATTATTCCATGTTGACTGATGAGTAAGCGTTTATAGGAACTGAATAATAAGTGTTTTTTACTCATTAATTTTACCGTCAAACGCACCCTTCACTTAACCGCACGAGAGCTGACACAACATCAGAGTTGCATCAAGGGGACATCTTATCTCGCCTCAACATTCCTACATGTTTTCCAAAGTAAAATTCAAGCACTTTTCACAGTGCATTTGCAAGCTTTTCAAGCCCCTTACAGCTGTGGTAAATTGCATACTTATATACAGTACGTACACTCAGTGGCCACTTCATTAGGTACACCTGTACAGTCTAGAACAATCCAATACATCTGTTCAGCCAAGTTTACACTTATGATGCCTATAATGATCATCGTTTTTTGACACTGTCGCAGAGTTGTTTGTACCTTTGTGGTCATTCTTTGTCTCCTCTCTGAATTCAGAGGTTTTTGCAGGTCTGTAAACGCAGCGCAGGCAAACTTTTCATGACTTTATTTTTTCAACAGTTGGTTTTCAACAGAAGTTTGAGTCGCAGGGTGGATATCTGAGAAACAAAGTGTTTGATTAACACATTCGGAGTGCACGCTTTCCATGGAAATGCAGCCTGCTTCATCTAAAGTAAGTTGGAAAAATGATAGACAACACTTTAACTATAAAATTAACTAACAGTTAAGTTTGACGTTCACTGCGGTGCTCTGTGGCTCTGTCTGTGCCCAGAGTATGCTCTGCCATGAGAGAAAGCCAGAGATGCAGCTCCCAAACTAGAATATCTAAATGTGGAGGTGGATACTGATGTGGCAGTGGACCACAAATAAATTAATATAGGAATGCTTGATATGTTTAGCACTGAGGTCATAGGGTTGTTGTGCAAATGGTGTTTCTAATCTTCTGCCCTCTATTGACCTCTTTTCCTCATGAAAGTCAACTATTATTTATTAGCCTGTGAATGTGCCAGCTAAAGAAACTTGTAGCCATCTTCAGTGTGACATTAGCCTAATTAAGAATTCCCCACTACGATTTATTTAGGAAAGCGCAGACCGCCCCATAGTGAAAAGCTGCAGGTCCTTTTCGCATATTTTACGGAAGGCTGCTCAAGGATTTGGTTCTTGTTTCAACCATTTATTTTTTGTTTTCTAGCCCATTATGTTATTGTCTGTTTGCCTCCCAATGTTCCATCAAAGGGCACTCATCAAAGAAGACAGATCACACATATGTGGAGTCGCAGGCAAGGTTCAAGTGGACTCGTCTTCATTTTATGTAAAGGCAAACACAATGTGGCTCTCTCTAACTTATTTTATTTATTTAAAAAGTAAACTATTCAGTTAGATAGTTACTTATTATGAAAGTAGTGCAATTACAAGCATTTTAGGCCTTCTAAAGCCAAAAACAAAACCTTGAGAACACCACAAAATACAAGTATTTTCAAGGATTTCCAGCATTCATACAAACCCTGTTGCTTTTTCTAAGTAGGTAGTCAGGGCTTTATATTTTCATCTACGTTAATATGAGTTTTTATACTTTCATAATTACAAAACCCCCACAAATATGTCAAAAAGCACAACAAACTCCAAAGAAACCACACCTTTAGTTAAATCCTTGCGTCAACAAGTCCATAAATTGTCATGTGTCCTTAAACATGACATTTAGCCAACTCTTACTTACTAGCTTACTGTTAGTCACTTTGGATTAACTCAGCAGCTAAATGCCAGAGTGTGACTGTAAAGGATTTTAAAATTTCATCATGTGCTGCCCTCGGGTACATCCTGCAGCTTAACACCAGTAGATGATGTTCTAAACCCTGTGGTCTGTATGAAAGGCACGGTATGTACAGTTATGTAAATGTAAAAAACTTCTTCTCACTCAACCAGCGCAGACTGTTGCTCAGCTGGGTGCAGTTACATCAGGTAGTTGTCTGACATCGAGGGCAGCCAAAAATTACACAGTAGTAAAAACAGGTGGACTTCAGTTCTGGCCTTTGATACAGTACATTTGTATTGGTTAGATCGTACTGTATATTCCTAATAGTCGAGACTTCCAGCAACTGGTAACTGCATTTTGTTATAGACTGTCAGAGTACGCTTATATGGTATTTTACAGCAGAAGAAAATAAGATGCCCTTAAATAAAACGTTGTTACACCACATGGCTGACCTTTGCAATAAGAAAACCACCGTTTAACTTTCTCCTGTTGGCAAGTCGCTGACGTCCCTCCACCAGACGTTCTCTGTCACGCTTCATCTTCCAGAACTCATCTGAAATGAATGAGTTCTTGTTTTGTGTATTCATGTTGTCATGCTGGTGTATTTGCATGGTTTGTATATATAGAGACTCTGAAATGACTTTAGGTTATTGTGCAAAGTCTAAATATGAAAAATGTATGAGGCTGTGTCAACCAATCACACAGACACTTGACAGCAAAACAGCTGGAGATGAACAGTGTCAAGGGGGGAAACATTGCACGCACTGCTGCACAACTGTGCTGAGAATTATTATCTCAGCAGTGCTGGGAACAAAATTTCTTATATCAACATCCTAAATAATTTGAAGCACTGCAGGCACCAAAGTGTTAAATACTCTATGGTCATTAATTATTTTTACGTTGCTTTATCTCTTGAAGGTAAACTCGCCTTGCAGCAGCCATTAAGAATAAAGCACACCACATGCAGTACCTGCATATGATGTATAATATATATAAATAAACACAGTCAGTCCCCTGAAGAATCAGCTACTATCAAACACAAACTGCAGACCTGGAGGCAGGAGGCCAAAACGTCATATTTAAATCCTTATTAACAAGAATAAAAAAAATAACTTCCTCACATTACAGAATGATCACACGCTTACAACAGTGACTCAGCAGTGACTGTTTGTGCTGGGATGTAGCACATGTGTGAGCTTATGTCTTACTGTAAGAGGGAAAGAGAAAAAGGCTGCTGGTGGTACTGCGAGCCCAGATTGAGGGCCAGATGGCTTCACCAGCAAACAAAATTATTGGGCACACCCCTTGCCTCTCTGCCAGTTTGGTACAGTGACCGGCCTGAAGCCACATGACCAAACAACCGTGTCTCTATGGCCATACATCCACTGGCTCATGTATTACTGCTTGTCTTCTATATATTTTTCTTTGTATCATACCCACCTTACTTAAATGTTCTTTGTTATATGTTTAATGATGACGCAGATGAAGGCCCAAAGCAGAAATGTGCTAGTCTGACAATACAGTTGTTTTTTTATACTACAAGTGTTGGTGGAGCAAACACCACTGACATCCTCTTGTATGTGTGTGTGTTATGCAGGAGAAGTCGTCAGTGGTGGTGGTGCTGAGCTACAGCAACTGATTAAGCAATAAATCTGTTTCTAATCTGTTGGCAGGGAGACGACGGTTTCTTCTGGGGACAGAGAGAGGACTTGTGTATGGCACCAAAACATACTATGGAGACGCAATTAACCATGTTTGTTACCACTTAGTTAAACAGTACATACTAAACTGGGCAATATCTATACTTCCCACGTGCAATAATGTGCATTCAGCCTGTCAATTTATTATATTTTGCTATATTACTGTTTACTTATTATATTGCTTTGTGATTTTTACCCATGCTTTTTGTTTTGCACGACCCCCGCTGCTGTAATGATGCAAATTTACCCACTGTGGGATAGGGCTGGGCGGTATGACCTAAAATTTATATCACGGTATAAATCGAATCCCTTCACAGTAACGGTATATATCGCGGTATAAATTTAAGTGTAAAAGTTATAATAGAAGTGTTTCTGAATGGGTTTTGTAGTCCCTTAGCAAAGCTAAATTGATTAAAAAAACCAACAACAACAACAAAAGCAAAGATATAATGTATTTTTTAGAGCATTTATTGTGCAGAATGCAGATCTCAAAACTCAAAATTAAAACCCAGTACTCTATGGTGCAAAATGTCCCCTGGGATCTATATCAAAAGGTAATTTCCTTCTTTTAGCAAAATCCTAAATGACTGAGTTGTGTTTTTTCCACCTGGACTTTTATGCTCTGCCATTTCTCCTCTAATCATCACGCTGTGACCTGTGACAGGCTGCTATGATACCACAACTATCACACATTCACATATGGAGTTTTTTGTGGAGCCCCTAGCGTCACACAGGTTTACATTACCAAAGGTTTATGACAAACTCTCTTGCCGAAAACCAACTCCCGTGTGCGCACGGCGAGAGACGAGAGGGAGAGACGCTGTGCTGCTGCCAGGGGAGACACTGAATGAGTTCACTCTGAGCGGTAAGTCGCTAAAAGAGTCTGAGAAGTCCGGGGCTGTTCATAAGACATTAACTCACTCACTCACAAGTTCTCCAGCAACACATGTTGCACGTGCTACGCTAAATCACGGACGTGAACCAGCTCCTCTTGCTCCGCTGTCTCTGTGCTCGCAGCCATTTTCACACTGAGGCAGGTGCGATGACGTCATCGACGATAGGACGATAGAGCGCAAATCTCTACCGTGGGCCAAATTTATATCATTTCTACCGTCTACCGCATATACCGTGCAGCCCTACTGTGGGACTAAGAAAGAATTATCTTATTTTCTTGATTAATCCTTCGGTTTGCAAAACATTAGTAAACACAGAGAAAATGCTGTTACAGTATCCTAGAGCCTAAAGTGACTTCATCAAATGTCTAAAAACATCAAATTTACTATACTGTAAGGCCAAGAAAAGCAGCAAAGCCTCTCATTTGCAAATCTGTAAATGTCAAATTTGGTTGTTCAGGCAACGTTTCGACTATGCGAATGTAATATACATGCACGCCCATATCCTCAAGCCCCTAATGCCATCTATCATAGTTCTTGTAGACTAACTACAGGTGAAATTTCTAGGACCCATCATTGTTCCTCTATGAGAAGGTAAGGTTGCCATCACTGACCACTTGAAGAGAACAACACTGTCTTTTTTTGGTATTATCTACAAAGCTATCTTGATAAGCTACCATCTTCTTTATCGCCGTTTTTAAGACTTAAAAATATGAGATACCATATTTGTTCTTAAGATTGTATTACTTTGGAGATCCTGTATGTGAACACAGGGCTGGGGAAAACTACTTTCACCTATTGTGCCCCGCAGAGGTGGAATAAACTTCAGGATTCCCTTAAAGTGGACAAATTTCTGACCCCAAAACAATTTAAGCTTTCACTGAACGGCGCTTTATATAATTAACACTCCTGCTTTTCTTAATGTGTCGGTTTTGTCGATGTGAAATTTACTTGTTTTACTGTTCATGTTATCTTGTGTTTGTGTTATATTTGTTTTTATTGTAAAACTTAAAGCAACATTGCAAAAGGTTATCTATCAATCTGAAATTTTGGCACTTTTGCTTGAAAAATGACAAACGATTAACTAATTACAAAAACAGTTGCTGATTAAGTTTTAGCTGATCGGATAACTGACTAACAGACTAAGAATTGCTGCTCTACATAGTAATGGGAACCACAAAACAGTGCTAGGAAAACAATCAAATGCACATGCACACACACACACAAACACTGAGCTTTCATGGGCAAGTAAAATGGAATTAGGTTTCAAGGTCAGGGCCAAAGGTGAGAGGTTACGTGTGAGTGACACCAGACAAGACACTTTCCCTTAATGGACACTTGAACAGATGAAGCCACTGCCTCTTTAAGTGAATGTTGTACTGTCTCAGACCAGGTGTGTGTGTATGTGTGTGAGTCCACAGGCTCAACAAACACCCTTTTTATTTTAGAAACCTGCAGTATTTCTGCTACTACTTAGGCCATTTGGCAAAAAGAAAAAAAAGAAATGCTATAAATTTGTAACAAACTCAAACCAGAAATATGTTTTTTATATCATGCCTGCTTTCCAATGACTTTGAAGACTCACTGGGTCTATCCCGAACATCAAAGAGACAGGACTTTTTCTGTCCAGCTATAAATGTATCCTCCCATAAAAACCAGCATTACATCACAGCAAAGAGCTTCCTGCCTTCAACCTGTGTGACTCCCCTGCCGATGAAAAGGCAATGTTAGCCGTGAAGAAAATCAACTGAAGCATTCAAACAGGTTGTTTATGTCCTATCAGTGGTAGGTGAAACATCTCTGAAGTGGCCATCAACCTGCCAAGAGGGCTGGGGATTGTTGACAGGGCAACAAATCATGATTAAAAGGCTAGCAGAGACAAAGTGTGAGGAGATAGATAGCAGCAGGGAGGGTTAGTTAAATCCAGAGCTCATTAGTTTAGCACCTTTGCAGTCTAAATTGGCAAGGACAAATTGACTATGTGTACAAGAGTACAGGTGAGTGCAGGACAGCCTGGCAGCCACAGACAACTTTAAGCTACAGTAGCAGCCGTCAAAGGGATGCCCAACGTCTACCCTGTAGGCGCAACAACACTAATCCTTTTAGGAGAGCTGAGATCAGCAGCTAAACTAAGCAAACCTCACTCAGTCAATCCCATTGACAGGAATGTTCCACCATCGAGTCAGGAATAGTGGCAGAGGTCACTCTGTATCTCTCTATCCACGCTCTGCTGCATGAGGCCTTCACTGCTCTGAACTGCCTGCAAAACCTAATGCTGCTGAGAGGTTTGCAACCAAAAGGCAAAAAACAAGTCCTCAAAAATTACAAAGCAAAACATGTTGTTTGTCCATGATCTTTAGAACACCACAAAATTAGTTTTCTGATGTGACAGCCGGATGACATTCTTTGTCAGTGCCTTCCAAAACCATTACAAATGAGGGTATATAACGCATTAGAGCTGCACAATATATTGTTCTATATATTGATATCAACTTGTGTGATAAACACTTTGCCAAAGACTGCGATACAGCACTCTGAATAAAGTAACAATGTGTAAAATTACATTTTGTCTGTAGGCGCTATGTCTAATTATTGTCTGATACGTGCCATGCTGTTAACTCTCTGGCCAGTCAGACAGAGCCTTCGCTGTTCTACATCATCCGATTGGTCTGCCGCATGTGAGTGAGGGTTATTAGACTAGTGCTGCCGTTCTACTCTCCATGGTTGAAAGAGGAAAGTGTGACACAATAAATGCAGACTTAAGTGTGAATGTCAGAGCCTAAAAATACAGTAGCATGTTGGCCATGAGTCTGGCAATATTTTGGATACAGGAGAGACAATGTGGCACATGTAAAGATACTGTGCAAGTCTGAGCCAGGTATTATATCTGTATTTTCATCGCAGGTAAGATCGTTATTGCAATATTCAACAATGTTATCACATATTGCATATTTTTCTCATATTGTGCAGCCCTTAAATGTATGATGTGACAAACCCATGGTTAGAATTTGATTTTCGGATCAGGCACAAAAGTGACTTGAGCATCTATCATGGTTTGGGTTAAATTAACTACTTTGTTAACATTAGGGGACATCCATTATCATGGTAACAAGGGCTGCATGATATGCAGAAAAAAATCATACTGCGATACATTTTTGACAGACAATTTCAATAGGAGTCACTATTTTAGCAAATGGTTATTTTTGCATTTCATTTTCAACAAACAAGACACAAATGGTAGCCTCCTAAATTTTAGTCCGCCGTTTTGTTGACCTATCCATTCACCCAGACCTCCTCCCTATGCAGACTTTGACACTCTATAATAACCTCACTTGATTTCCTCCTTTGCTTCTTTCTTGTTATTTAATCTGCTCGAGAACTTTGTTATTCGATTGTTAACATATGTTGTTTCGGGGCACTTGCTAAGACAATTGATTCTGTTATTTTTCCTGGGGGGACAGTCTCAAAGATCTGACAGATTCTTTCTCTTTGCCTATAAAATTGGCAAGTCCCTCCCTTGTTCTTGTAGCCACTTCTTTCTCTCATGTCCCTCTGCCTGCCAATTGAGCAACACGGGTCAAGTGGTCGTGTCACATTTTGGCACCAAACCCCAATCTCAGTATGGGGACAGGAACCACTCTGCTGAGGATGAACTTTGAGGAACAGCTTAGTGCTATGTTAGATCCCGTTCCACTCAGAATATGCGAGACTATCCCAGACGTTTCCTGCAGTGCGGATGTGTTGTGACCTTCAACCAGGGCGTGCGCCCCTGTGAGTAGTAACCCAACAGGCCGGAGCTGGGAACGAGGCGACGTCAGCCCCTGTAACGCGAGACCTCGGCAGTAAGTGGGAGAGGTGACAAGGGGAGAGGAGGAAAGGGGAGATTAGTACTACAGTATCCAGGTAACGGTCGTAAACACTGTCAAAGCAAGACTGAACACGGAGCGAATCAAAGCACGAGACTGTATAATGACATGCTGACAAAGACCAGCTATTGTGGCAGTTAAACAACTAGAGGGATTAAATTACTCTGCGTGTTTATGTGCATGCTGTGTGGTGTTTTGGCAAAGAAAGTGAATATTACACCTGCCAACAGGATTCATGCCATCATAGACCAGCTTTGAACTGCTGATCTTTTCGACTGGATGCACTTTCACGTTAAGGAATCCTTGAGAATATCTCCTTCCTCTTCTTCAACTTCCCCCTCTGTCCCTGTGTTAACTATATACAGCGTGTGCTGGCCAAAAATGATGCTGGCACATCTATGAGGCCTTTTTTCTGCCCTGATTAGGCGGATACACACTGGGCTACAAGACTCCATGCACATTCTGAACATAATTTGTCTTATGGAGCTTTGTCTTATGGCCCACATGTCCACGATCAAGACATTCTGTACTCAATGAACTCAGTATTACAGACATCTGAGGGGAAAAAAACAAACTGCAATGTACACCTACATCTTTCCTCAGACTGTAAAAGCACATCCTGCGATGGCGCTCTCCAAAAGCACACAGTGCTCTTTTCAAAACACTCAGAGCATGCAGTCCGACGATGGAAAATGTTAGCTAGTAAAAACGCTGGAAAAGTGAGAGCCCTTGGAAATGCATGCACTCAATGCGGCAGCTCAAGCTGTCCAGCACGGGTCTCTGAGGAGGGTGATGCAATACAGGACGGGAGGGGAGGGGATGTTGAGGATTGAGGAGAGGGGGGCACAAATATGTTGACTATTACGAGCTCAGGGCCCCCCCTCCTCCTCCTCCTCCTCCTCCACCACCACGTCTGCAGCAGTCCCACCCAACGCTGAGGCCCATCTGGAGCGCCTCGTGACCCGGCTGATTAAAAGCAGTTGGGGCCTTTCGGTGAGATACGGCCAGTGGAATGTGGAGACTGTGGAAAGGCCCGGAATAAGTGTGTCTAAGAGAAGTGTGAATTTCTACAATGTGCATGATACTCATGTACACTCATGTGTTTGCATGCACGCATTCGTGTGTACTGCATCACATGTGTGTGCAGCCACATGTCCATTACTGCCAGTCGTTAGCAATCAATCAAATCAGAGAAAAAAAAGCCCTGGAGCTGGGGTGATGGATGCCCCCACTGGGACTGACAGGATGGCTGCATGAGAGCATCTCTGCACCTGAATCACAGCTCTACATCCTGCTGTTTCTTGACCCTATTAACCTCTACACACACACACACACACACACACACACACACACACACACACACACAGGTTAATATAGATATAGTGTTAAGGATTGTAGCCATCAACCTCTACAGCAGGACTATTCTATATTGCTCAGGGGGCCACATTTACAGAAAGCTAAGGGCCAGGGGGCCCGGACATTTCCCTGAACTATTATTCTTATTATGTATGAACACTTAACACAACACGCCACCACACTGTATCTTATATAAATGATGTTCAGACTGATGGAATAAATGTCTTGGGACCATTTAGTAGTTAGCGTTAGGGTAGTTTAGTTTTTAGGTTCTTGGTTAGTCTTAAGAGTTTTATAGGTTGTAAATGGTACTGTATAATACATGCACTTTCACTTCTTAGATCTAGACATGTTGGTAAACATTTTTAAAACCATCTGCTTCGTGTCTGGGCCCCTATTCTCAAGCTTTAGATAGCTTATTAGGGTGTTGCATTTCACATCGCCGCTATGTGAATAAACTGAAACTGAACCAAGTTTTTAAAACTTGCATTGCAACTTACATTTACTGTTCATTCACATGTTTGCAGCCTCCACATAAACCTCTCTTGACCTCGTCTTTGTAAACAGCCTGCAGTTCAGGCGAAGATTCACTGAATTTTTTGTTTCGTCTTTCTGGTCTCAGCCGAGTCATTCATGGTTTCCCAGCTGTGCTGAGAAGCGCAGAATTTAATGTTTTTTACAGGATCTGGTTAGTGCAAATGGTTTATTTATGGCTGAATCTTAAATGGGACGTGTAGAATAAAATGATTTTGATGTAGGCCTGTCACAATGATGGAATTTCCCCCATGGTGATTAAGGGTCAACAGCATGATACGCCGTAAAACTGCCATTTTTTTGTGGTTTTTGCAAATTATTTCATTTCTCCTGATTTTTGTGACTTTTCAATAAGCTTTATTTTTAGGCTATTATTGCTGCTTTAAGACGAAACAGTTTTAAAACAAATTAAAAACTTGTTCTTGTTAAATGTGGAACACAAAGGGGCAATGAGGTGCAATAAGGGGCGCAGCATTTTATCAGCTGAAACTCTTTGGTTGCATCTGGTTGCTATGATACAGAATATCCATGGAAGTTAAAATGTCTGTAACTGTGGTTGATTTGTCAACATCAAGAAATTGCAATATTGCGTGACAGCACTATTTGCATGAAATAATTTCAAGCGTAGATTTGGTCACATTTACTGAAGGAAGTGCTTGTCACACACTTTTGTTATTACAGTTTCTGACTTTGACAAATGATGTAATTTTGGCAATATTTTAAAGAACACGTCTTTCAACCCTGCTGGCGGGTTGCTGTGTTCAAGGGCAATTAGGCCAAGTGTGCAGAAGCACTCCGCTGCTTTGAGGGATTTATTCTGGCAAAATGTCCTATATTTGCATGATTCTTTCTTCTTCAGATTATAAATTTAATTTATTTGGAAACAGAACCAGTGGGCCGGCCAGTCTGGCTTGATCAACCAGTGGGCCGCCAGTTGAATAGGCCTGCTCTGCAATAATCACAGCTAGTAGAAACCAAACGTCTCCTCCACTTATGCTAAAATGTCTCTTACTGGCTCGTCTACCAACCCATCTGCGCCTCATCCACCCCAGACCTGGCAACCTGGCTCTCCGCAGTCTCACCCTCCAAACCAGAAGGTATTTACTAGGTGCGCCTGTCGTGCAGCATCACCTTTATCCAAATGAAAACCAGGCAGAGAATCTCATGGCTGCCGATGGAGCATGATACAAGAGCCCACGGTTGATCTTAACTGCTCTGGTCCCACTAGGGGATCCTCTATGCGGTTAATGTTAAGCTTAACATGTGTTTTACTGCTTAATTGAATAATGAAGCGATGAGAGAGGAGGAAAAACCACACGGCCGAGGACTACACCGACAGGCTGCCAGGGGAGGATTGTGCGGTGAAGGCCGAATACTTTGGTTTTAAAGCGGCCTTTTTTATAAGCGCTGTGGCAACATGTCTGTCAGTGACACTTTCATTATCTTTCATACATGCCAAAACTAAATCCTGTCAGGAGGAGAAAAAAAATGACCACCCCCACCCCCCTTTGTTACACTCTATCCATCAATGTGATCACAAAAGCAACTGTTTTAAGTGTAGCATCATGTTATGTAATTAGATCCATGCTTCATAATTTAGTTTGGCTAATATAAGCCAATTCAATCCATGTTAACTGGCATTTTCACTAATGGAGCCTTTTCAAAGTCCATCTGGCAGCCTGTTTTCTTCCCGTAACTGTTTGGATGTTTGGCTGTTCTGCACGTATTTGTTGCTTTTTCCATCCCATTTGTACACTGTGTTGAATCATATTCAAACTGTGGCGCAACAAAATAACAGGGAATGTCTCCTCGCAAATTAACTTTTAAGCACTGATTAATTTGCAGGTGTTTGGTGCTTTGGGGGGGGGGGGGGGGGACTGAAACACACAAAAAAAGAGGCATTTTTTCCTGGCATGGAAGCTCTCTCATAATCAACAAGACAAAAAGATGTATTAGCAGTTTGTCTCCCAATCATAGAAAGAGGAGAAAGCGCTGACAATGTGGATGTATGCCAGCCTGGACAGGAAGTGCTGACAAAGTCACACCACTGTCACTACCTCGGCTGACCCTCAACAGAGAATAAAACATGTCAAAAACTGATGGTAGTCACAGCAAACAATAAAAAAACAGAGCAGCCGTCCAATTAGATTTACGGCCTGGACGCACATACTCCACTTGCAGGGTTTCCTACTATTTCAATATTTCACCCTGCAATGGAAACAGCACTAGTTTGGTTCCTGCAGCAGCTGATTTGTATCCTACACCACATCAACCTGCTCCAATTTGCACATAAATCCCCGAGGTGTAAATACTTCGGCTCGAAATAATAATATCACACAACAACACGATTAAATCACCATTAACTCAAACACGTGCAGGACCATATGCAGACACAAAACAACACACAGAGAAGCCATTTGGCAGATGGGTTGGAGACTGTGAAGAAGGACTCGGAGCAGAACTGAACACAGCAGGTCTCCAGGCCATGATGACCACACCCAGGCCCAGCTGGAAACAATAAAAACCTCATACTCCTCATCTCTTCCTCTTTTCCTCCATCTCCTATCCTTTATTGTTGCTCCTTCTCACTGCACCTCACAGCACATTAAAACCTCAACTTTAGGATCTCAAGCTTTAGCCCCGTGTCTCTTTTCCTTGGCACCGCTCTTTCTTTTTTTCTGCCTTTATCAGACTGTTTTCTAATCATCCTCAGGCCCCATTTAACAGGAGAGGAGAGGGAGTGTCCATTGCATTCTCCATCACCACAGTAAACACTCAAGTCGACTGAGTGAGCCATTCTCTCTGGCATGCACACACAGGCCCCTTTAAAAAATAGAAAGCCAAAGGAAAACAGCGAGGCAGAAACAGATGGATGTCATTTGTGTAATAAAGACAGACAATGGCAGCGAAATAGCTTTCCTAGAGCGGGCGGAGAGGTATTCAGATTTGCACAAAATAGCAAATTTGGCACCATCTTCCTCTGGTGACCTCTGCTGTGACACTGTCAGATTGGTTTTGCTTGCAATTCATCACTGTTGATTAGTAAATCAGGGCTCAGCCTATCTCTGTCGGAGGACCATAGGTGTGGAGGTGATCTGAATGCTAATGCAGCGCTGTCTCGTCGGCATCGGAACAAAGCGGACGGCGCACACTGACTGACACTGGACAGAGGGCATCATTATTGCTGTCTGGATCGCTGTAAAGCCTGTATCGCCTGGCCAATAGCGTGCTCTGGCACTGAGCAGGCAGCCAATTAACGCCTCTTTTGCTGGGATGCCTCAGGGCTGTGTGAGGAAAACAGAAAAATATGCCGGGCTCACCATTTTATAGAAGAGCTGGAAGGGCATGATGCCTGATTTGAGTTTTTTTAAATATTTAACACCATATTGCCTGCAAACTACTCTCCTGAAGTTAGTTATCAGTCCGTGTTAGCTCAATGACACTATGAAGGACAAGCTGTGATAGCAGTAGCAGAGAAGAGTATAGAGAGGGTGACCGACACACACCAGTGATCTATGGATTCTCTGTCAGAGCTCTGCAGAGGGATTATTCATCCCCCCTGCTCCACCCTCCAACTGTCTTACATGACGCAACTGCTCTTAGTAGGCTGATCAAGTTTAGATGTACCATGCACCACAGTGGCAGGTTCTGGCATTCAAAACACACACATGTAAAGGAAAAAAAAAATCACCATAGCAACCCCATTCTCTTCAAGCGTGCCGGCAATATTTACAACCTCACCTCAAGAGGGAGAGGGAGCCTGGGGGGGGGGGGGTTGGGCAAAATGTTTAATCACTTATAGATGAAAACAAACAACACCTTTGAATAAACACACTCACACACGCCCTCCTGCACGCACACATGCATGCACGGAGAGCTCCACCCACTGGCGAGGCTCCTCCCAGCCCTGTCTGCATTGCACCAAAGAGAGCTGCATCTTCTCCAAGCCGGTTTTTAATCATCCGGGCCAAGCAGACTCAGCAGCATCCAGCTACTTCTTATTCACGTCTTCCGCTGTCTTCTCTCCTTTTCTCTCCTCCGGCTGAGAAGAACACTTGAATTATTACAGCAGAAAAGCGCCATCCTTATCTGTGTTACCAAGGTTACACTGACAGTGTTTCTTAGTATTGCTGAGCCAAGCCTCTAGAGACACTTTCTATTCTGTTCTGCAATTCTGCCACACACACCTTTACAAACAGCATCCCTGTATGTTTACTGCAGCTCTGTGCACATATGTCGCAGGGATTATGTGTCTGTGTGCAGGCGTGGGGAGGGGAAGTGAGGGGGGTTACTGTGGCAGCATGAGGTGAATCAGCATTCTGTTCACGCCGCTTTTCACTACAAACTCAGCCAAACTGCTGAGGACTACAGTACGGCTCAAATTTACGACCACAGGCAGACATGCCCCGAGTCTACACTGAAGAAAACCCCATAGTCTGCAGCTGCACAGAGGGACAATGACACAGCAAGAGTAGCCACGGGAGGGATATCTTACATTTCTTGATGCTGGGGTATCAAATGTGACCTACTTTTGAAGTGGAGTAAAAACTACAAGTTGATTTAGCACAATCTTTGGCATTCTGACAATTTTAATAATTCACTGTGACTCTTTTTGACGTTTTTCTACTTCACACTTGACATTAATTTAGTTTTATTTTGGATTAACATGTTTATGTTAGCACTCTTGATGCCACACACATCTTCCATAACTCAGCTGCTCGAAATCATTGTAAAAGCATAAATTACAAAATCAAAGCGTATGCCTTATTGGTGCTTGCAACATGATCCCATCACGATGCTAAGAGGTGCAAATCAGAGGTTCAGGTATCACAAGATAATCTTTGTCACGGGGCTTAAAACTGTCCTCTGTGTGTGTAAACATTAGCCTGGCTCAGTGGGAGGTATTGCTTCATAGTTTAATGCCTCAGTGCATCCTAACACAACACACATGCCGTACAGTTTGTCCACCAGTTAGCTGCACATATTTCAAAATGCATCTCCTCCTCTAGAGGGAGGCTTCACACTTGAAAGCAATGCCTTAATGGTTCTCTACAACAAATAAAACTGAAGAAGCATTGCAATGAGGATAGAGGAAACAAAGCTTTTTCAAAACAGTGATGCTTCTACAGAAATGATCAGGTGCAGTGTAGCAGCAATCTATTCTGAACTATCTCTGCCAAGTCAATGCCAAACTTTGAAAACTTTAGGGTACTCATTTTTCTCCAGCACTGTAGCTACCCATAGACTGTAAATATCATGGATGTAGCTACCGTGACGTCACCCATTGGTTTGTGGACTCCCGTTTTGAAGCCTCAAGTTCAGCATTTCAGCCGTTGCCAAGCCTTAATAAAATGTAAACTGGTGACTTGTATAAACACTCAGTTGTCATAAGGGGGAGATTAGCTATAGAGACCAAAACTGTTTTTCGTACCAGGCTGTAAACATGTTTATTTTTGCCGTTAAGTTGAGCATTTTAACATAGGGGTCTGTGGGGGCTGACTTTTTGAGACAGCCTCAACTGGCCATTCAAGGAACTGCAGTTTTTTGTTGGCTTCTATTTTCAGCCCCGGAAGTTGCCACTTGTAGGTACCACAGGTAACGAGAAAGCAATATTTTTCAGACCTGATGGGCAGCACTTACTGCCACAAGTGTTCTAGTCCGCCGTTACATGCCAAAGGAAGAAGAAGAAGGCCGACTAGCACAGAAAAACAATGACAGCATGTGGAAGATAGTGACAACTACAGCTACAGTGACAGCTCCACCTCGACTTGTCAAAAAGAAAAGAAGCCTGAAGCATCTGCTCTGAGCTCAGTGCTGCACATGCTGAGAGTTAAAAAATGTTCAACTTAGGGTAAAAGGCTGTGCTCATCACTGTCACTTTTTACCAAGTCATCCAACCCCAGTGGAGGGGGGACAAACAGTTTACCACAAAGACCAACTTTAACATATTATATGTACAAGTGCAGAACAACAGTGGAGGAGAAATATGTTAATATACTGCAGTGCAGGCTGTATATTAATACATGTTTCCTGGCCCACAAAATCTCATGGATCCACAAAGACGAGTACTTTGCGTTCGAGGCGGATCATCAAGGATTAAGAATAAAATTTAAATTGATTTTGATTTAAATGTTTTTAATAATGGATTGTATGTTTAAGCGCATGGGATTTCTTGCTTTTTATTTGTTTTTTAACCACAATATCAAATTGGGCATGGAATTTGGTGGTATTGGTATCAACTACTACATTTCTGGTATCATGATATGCCTGCTATGAAAACTTGTCTGATAAAGTGCCTCTAGATTGTGTGTTCTGCTACAATAAAATACAACACTGACCACACAGAATAGGACAGAGCTGAGTATGAACTGCTGAAACTCAGCAGAATAACCAGGTCAGTCTTCTTTCCAACTGATGGAAGTAATGCACCAAAATACGACCGGCAAACATTTGTCATTTTCAAATATAGACCGCATTCTCACATTTACCCACCTTACAATGCCATGCGGCTTCATTTGGGACCACATTAAGATCTCAAAGGAGCGAGGCAAATCCTTCAGATTGATTGATTTTATGCCTGAGACAAGTGTATAAGGAGCAGGCAATATCACATCTTAGGTTGAAGACAAGAGTTGTTGCCCGTGGCTGAAAAGATAAGCTTGTCAGTTATCATTGACATGCTGCAACTGTCAGGCGGAACAGTTCAACACAGAACAATGTCCATGAATAAAACCATGGGGGTGAAAGAGAATGAGCAAATTAACTCTGTTCTTTTAGCATTACAGTATAAAGGACTTCCCTGAGGGAAATATGTGCCACATAGGCACATGTGCTACCATGAGACTGGTTAAAAGTTGTCTTCTTGGGACTGATTTGGAAGTTTTATGACTACCCTTCCCTCCCTTTTTCCCGCCTCACTCACTGCCCCCTCGGCTGCTTTCATATGCTAATAGGAGGGCGATTGTGCGGGCCAACAGCCTGGAATTCCTCTCCACAAAAAAGAAATGGAGATGGAAGGAGAGAGGAGAGAAAGGGACAGACAGAGACTAGAAAAAAAGTGGGCTGATGCACATCAGAGACCCAAATCAGCGTCCAAAGAAAGGTTGGATACAACAGTACAAAGAGTCCAGGGGTGGCTTTTTACGCGAGTGTGTTTTTAGCATTTGTTAGTTTACTAGTTTAGTTTGGCTTAGGGCTGCAACAAATATTTATTTTACTTACTGATCAAATTCACAGCTAGAAAATAGACTATTATCCAGTCTGGACAATGACATAGTATAAAACCTATTTATCACAATTTCCCAGAGCCTAAAAGGACATATTCATATTACTTGTTGTGAGTCCAAAACTCGTGAATGTTTTGGCATTATTGCAAAAAAGACAATTAATTGCTTATCAAATTTGTTGCAGATCAGTTTTCTGCTTTTATTCTGTTTTTTTTTCTATTTATCGACAAGATATTTTAGCACTTGTTTTGCTTCCCATTATCCCACTTTTAGAACTGTCAATGGCTGCTAAACACAAAATTTTTCTGGACACTTTTCAAACTTATTGTTTAAACTGTGCAAAATCTTGAGTTTTTTGAGTGTTTCCTTACTTTTAGAATAGTTGACTCATCCAAGTTTATCCATCTGTTCAAACATCAGGAAAATTAGTCGTTAAGAACCAAATATTTTTACTATTCTCTGACTTTTTATAGACAAAACCATTGGGGTTGAAAGTAAGGATTAACTTATTTATTGATCAATCTCTGAATTACTTTTACGATTAATTTATTCGTCGTTTAGCCTCTGGATTGTTAGAAAATAGTGAAAAAATGCCCATCAAAACTTCCAAACTGATCAAAGGATACATAATTCAATATAATAAAATACAAGAAAAATAATTACCAGATATTGCCCTCCTATTAAATCATCTGAATTTTTGTTATATCTTGTTGGCCTTGTCTCTTTGTCCACAAACAGCATAGTGGGGCACATGGGAAGCCCCGTCTGCTGAGTTGGGTGTGGTCCATCACTTCAGGGATGTCAGTTTGAGGTTGCTTCCAATGCACCGCTGAGGAAGCCATCCCCCCACATAAAGAGCTCAGAGCAGGGAGCACCCAAACAAAGAGAGGACACGCATGTCACCCTCACATCCAGCCAGCAACCTCAGCCCAGCCCTTCAGAGCTAGAGAGCAGGTGGGCCAATTATGGTCCCCAGGGTCCCCCCCAACTAGATGCGAGCAAAGCCCTGTATAATTGGTTTCCTCATCTATGAATTATTAATCCTGGTTGCTCTTTGAGGTTTTTGACAGAGTATGGTCGTGACAGTGCGCCCTCTGACACACAGACTCTCCTGTTTAACCCCCCAGTGCCATGTTAAAACTAGTCCTCAGAACAAAGTGAGGAGACTCAGACATGTCCAAGGGCTCTCACAACAACCAGCAATGGATTACTGCTATCTTTGTTTGTTTGTTTTAGAAGAACATCTGCCATAATGGGCGCTTTGAAATGATGTAGCTTGAGTATGCAACCATTTAAAAGTCTAATGGAACATTATCTTACATCTTACATGTACTATCATATTTTCAGATATAATCTGAGCAGGAAGTAATGCAGAAAGCAACATTTTACAGCAGCCCTTTTTAACAGCCTGTTCAAGGCTAGAATTTTGCACCGTTATTACACCCTGATGTTCTGTATAAAATGTACAAACACAGGATGGGGGGACAGAGTTGACTCGCCTTTTAGCCAGCAGCAGAGGTAGTAACACAGCTGAATAAACGTCTGTGTAAGAAGTGTGAGCTGGCAGAACAGGGTGGGTGTGACATTTTGACGACATCTTATGCGTGCCACCCACCGCCGGGATATTAAAAAAGCAGCTAGCAGCAGTTAGCAGCTAACACAAAGAAGAAGAATAGCAACCAAAAATGTCCTGAAATTGGGTTGATAAAGAGGTTCAGGAGCTCCTTACCCTCTGAGCAGAGGACGAGATCAACTGCCATATAACAGAAACAGTAAATAATTATTATTACAATGTTATTCCATTCCATTGTCACTGTTTAGAAAGTACTGTCGGACTGCTGAACTTTGGTATCAGCCAATGCCACAAAAAGTTTGACAGCTTTGTAAAACATGATGTCAGTGTTGAAATTGGCAACACTAGTGCCACCCCTCGAAACTAAAGATTTGCATACTACACACATTGCATTTACTGGTCGGACTTCCCAATGTAAAATATCGCCACATTGCTGACATTTGGAACACCGTGTAGATACCCGATCCAGCAATTTAAGCAGTGTCTGTATCGACACTGGTATCAATACCGGAACAACTCTAGTTACACTGTGTGTCACACTAGCCATGGCTTTTGTGTTTCATGTCGTGCCCATCATGCCTCTTTTGCTTCCCAAATACAGCATGCTATCAAAAATTACACACTGCGGCAGCATTATACAGGTGTTGCTTGGTTCTGTGTAAAAATGCAGAGTCGGGGTAATGAAGGGTCTTCATTGCAACAGTATTGCGGGATCTCTGCGTAAAATGGGCTGGTGTAATCCAATAGTTTGATTTGATGGGATTGGCAGTGAGGGATGCATTGGTCCAAAATCTGGATGTGTTTTTATAACACCTGTCGGCGCAAAATATAACAACCTCTAACAATTATTTTCATTATCGATAGGTCTGACATGTCAAAGACTGACCATCACAACTACCAAAAGTCTGACACCTAAAGATACCCAATTTAAAAAAGTCCTCTCATTTGACAAGTTAGAACCAGAGAATGTTTTCTTTCTGAAAAAACAAAAAAGAAAGATTGATTGATTATATTTCTATTGAGCAACAAACCCATTAACTGACAAACTGTTTCAGCTCTAAATAGTTTTGTGACTGTTTTTCATTCTTTTTTTTCACTGAGACTTAAATGCATGCTATTGTTCATTAGTATGCTGAAGATCAAATGATAACAATCCAAATATTTTTGGCAGACCAACATATTAATAGAGCCGAGGCCTTGCTGTTATTGGTGGCAGTGTTGTCGGTTCCCTGGCCGCTCTCCCTCTCGGTCTCACACCAGGTGTTAGCCTGTAAATATTTCATGAGGCCTCTGTGCTGTGCTACTGGCGCACAAAGGCCGTTTTCAGCGCCTCGGACAGCAGAGGCTCTCTGGAAACAGAGGCCTATCAGTTCGGCTTGGGACGCAAACAATTTTCAGCACTGCTAAAATTAAATTAGGGGAAGGGGCATACCAGAGAGCAGCTCGGCTGCATTGCTTGACACGGCAAGACTTCTTTACTCCTCACATCAGGCATTCCACAGCAAAATGAAAAAGGGGAGAGAGGGACAAAAATGCATGACACAATGAGCTGTCTGTGTGAGTTTCCAGTGAAACAGCCGAAAAGGCATGTACATGAGACATGAAGTGTTAGTAAGGGGGCCAAGTTGACTTCTGAGCATATAGAGACAAATGGACACATACATGATAGCACCACAAAGAGCACTGTATGATAGAGAGAACGTCCACATTCATATACTCAGATTCACAGGCAAACACATCATCCTCTGAACATAGACAACCTTTGCACCCTTGCACTTAACATCCCATCCTCTTAGAAGAGAGCATCTTCTACTGGACTTTAACAGCCAGCCTTTGATCTGAGACTGCATCCAAAATTTGCAGTTTCTCAACTGCCAATGGGAGGAAAAATGTTAATGCTGTTCCACTTATTGCGAGATGTTTTAATTGCAAAAGAGTGTGAAATGTCTTCATGTCATTTACTACAAAAAATGCAAAGCTAAGAGAAAGACTGATACAAGTGCAAGAATGACTTGTTAAATAACTTGTTAAGATAAAATCAAGTGTAGTATTGAGCCACCTGCAGCTGCACGAGGCACTCTCTATGCAAGAGCTGGGACACCCAGGGGTCACCATGCCAAGCACTCCTGAGTCTCCAGTTCCACGCTGCACTCCTGAATGAATTCTGGCTATTAATACACGGGATGTCAGGGATGCCTTTCCTGGAGGACTCCAGAGAGCAACAGTGGAAAGCGAGGAAGACAAGCTCATTAAAAGGAAGGGTGACTGGGTTTGGGCGATATGACGGTATATTACAGTTGAAATGTGTCCACCGGTGGGGCAGTTGTTTTGTTTTTTTCATTTGTATGGAAGTTCCAAATAAAAGAGGAAAATAATTATTAAAAAAATAATAAATGTGATTACGGATGGTATGGTTATTTCAAACCATTTCTCAATTGAATTTACAGAACATTTACTGTATCATGATACGAACCTTTGCCATGATATACCGTGATAGAAATTTTTGGCCATATCACAAAGGCACAGACACACCAAACCAACACCAACGAACTGGCAGCAATGAAGGCCAACTGTTGCATTGCCAAAGAGTTGCACCTGAACACACCTCAAAGAATACAGCCAACAGCGACATAGCACACACATTCTGCATTCTCCATAGCAGCAGGGGGCAGTAGTCTGCATTCATCATTCAAAAATGGAAACCAGAAGATGGACAGTATGGAATCAAGATGCTAGTTAGCCTGTCAGCCAGAGTTGGATATTAACTTTTTTGTCCACCTGTCACGATGGCTGGTTGATTCCAAAACTCACCAGCCACTCAATAGATAGCCATTGTTTTTTTGGCTGGTGAGTGAAGCAAATCTACTGGCCACTTGTATATTCTACCAGCATTTTGCTGGTTTCTGGTGCCAATTTCCAGCCCTGCTGTCAAAATTAACGACAAAACCCAATGTTAAAATTAAAAAGAGCAAAGGATATTTACCGCACACTAATCAACAATAACACAAACGATTATGAAGCATTTCTGCTTAAGAGCTTACCTAACAAGTTTGTTTCCATCTCTCACACTCTTGGCCTTGGTCATTTGTGTGCTTTCCTCACTTCTGTTTCTTTTCTCTTGCACTGAGCTGAGCTACCAATCAGTGACTTCTATCACCAATGGGCTCCACTGTCTCTGACGCTGATTAAACATGCTGAACCAGCTGAAAAACAGCGGACAAGGGCCAGCTAGTTCCAATGTTGTGGGACACACCATTGCGGAAGACACTGTCTTGCAGCCAGAGGGTTACTAGTGTGATGCCTAAATAGCTGCCAGTTTGCCATATCATTAGAAACTAATGGGGCGTTGCGGCGGCCTAGTAGTTAGGATGTGTACTATATAAAGCAATCCCAAAGTCCCCAGTATGATTTCGGCCAGGGTCTTTGTTGCATATCACCCCCTTATCCCTCTCGCCATGTTACCCATCTAGCTCTACTGTCACTATCAATAAAAAAGACAAAGATTTATATTAAAAAAGAAAGAATAAATTCCATCTTGGCCTTGTCGATCCTACAAGTCAAATGCCTACAAAACAAAAACAAAACTGACCTGATTGCTCCAGGCGCAGTAAAGATTGCAGATCAGGCTCCAGTTGTTGTTAAGCATACAGTCAAGAACTTTCAGATGAGCCATTTTACGTTTTACGGACAATACCCAAGCTGCCCAGACACCTGCCCCTCAGCTGTGTGTACCGAACCCTGCTGTTCCCAGCGGCACCCTGCTGGCTGCAACGCTCCTCGATGCCACCTTGACGGAGAGGAGGGTGCAAGGAGGCGGGAGGGAATCACCAGCAGAAGGCGAAGGGTGCATCTCCGTGCCCATCTGCAAACCCAGCAGGCATCCTATCCGCCGTGGCCGACGCCACCTCCGCGCTTCATTAGCAATATGTTAATGAGTCATGCCAAAAACTCAGGGGATTATTATAGATGTGTCTGAGAGAGGGACGCAGCAGGAAGGAGTTATCAGCAGTCCGGAGCAAAGAAGTCCACCTGAGTATCGCCGTGCAGGAGAGGCATCACCATGGTTATGCAGCAGAATGCAGACTGACCAGTGGAGGAGAAGCCTAAAAGACGACGGAGCAGGCTGCACTTTTTCTTGTCATCAGCCACTGCATTTTGGTAACCCTCCCTCTTTTTGACTCTCTTCCTGTGATGGTGTCTCTTCCCAGCTGGCTGTGCCTCCCTGTGCTCGTCTCTGCAGTCGTACCAGGCTGAGGCAGCCTGAGAATCAGAGCAACAGAGGCTCTCTCTAATTCATCAAACGTCAGGCCGCAATGCAGGACACGACCAGGGACAAAATCATTTCCTTCTCTTCTCTCTGGCCACAGCTAAGGAAAGGTCTCTGTCATTGACTCAGCGTGCACCTTCCCCTGCTGTCTCTCATTAAAGTGAAAATACACCTAAGGCTCATAACACCTCAAGAGGGTTTAAGTTGTCTGTGTGATCCTGTTAAAACCCACAGAGAAGGTGACTATGCAACCGTTGCAAACCTGACTGATTCTGCACTTTGCCAGCAATGCGGGACTCTATCCCACCTGAGTTATTTATTTCATTACTCTGCAAAAAAAAAAAAAAATACTTTGCAGGGGGTAGACTCCCTGACAAAAGGCAAGAGGAGTGCCGCAGCCCCCACCACCACTGCAAAGCAAAAACTCAAGTCGGCTCTCTTAAGCAAATTAACTTAAGTTAAATACTTCCTGTCACTGTGGGATGTCAAAGAAATCGTGCTTTTGAGGGAGGAAAATATGCCGGAAATGCACGAAGAGAAAATTAAGAAAACTACTGGATGCCAGTAAATAGCTGTCTGGGGTTGTTTATGTTCCTTCCACCCTTTGATGCTGTATGACGTCCAGATGGTTGTGATTGTGACATTAGCTGTGAGGCGGCTTCATCAGTGAGATACTCTAAAGCTCACTTCAAATGAAAAACGCCACAACCACTTAGGAGCAAGGAGAAGCCTGAGGTGGGGTTTAAGATATTCATACATTTTTAATAATCCTTTAGAACTAAGTGTCGACCCAGTCTCAGACTTTTTTTTCTCTTTTCCTCATTTACACGGCCCTCAGGATATCAACTGACCACAAAAGCTCAATATCTATTGTGGAAGAGGAAGTCTAAAACACAAGACACCACTGTGACAACTTTGGTAATTGCACAGGTGCAGCAACATGCTTTCATTCAGAGATAGATATATCACAAATACAAGGGTAAAGACAACTTGAGTGATAATAGAGACACAAGACTGTGTGTTAGGTCATGAGGCTACACACACAGTCTGGTCAGAAAGGTCAGCCAAGTCCCACAGGCCACACTCAGTGACCAGACATGGCAACCCTGGGCCCCACTGCACACCATCAACAGACCGGTTGGGGAGGTGATCACTCACTGCTCTCCTCTGTTTGCCCCCCATAACTCTTAACCCGCCTAGCGTTCACAATGATCAACACACAACCTCTTTGCTTTGCTTAACTTGGGAGGCCAGACCCCCAGTGCGAATGATTCACTGGAAGAAGATGCTTATTATCAAACCGAAAATAAAAAATGAGGCAAACTCAGCAGAACAAACCAAAAACTTGTTTTTGCTTTCATCACATAGGGGGTAAAACATGTAAGACACGACCAAAACAAATTCTCTGCAATCCAAGACTAAAATTAAAATGTGATGTCAGCCCAAACCGCCCAGCTGTCTCCAGATTGCCAGCTTCCTCTTGGCATAGTGAAACACATCAGAGTCCCTGTTTTCCATCTTACACTTAAAACAAAACATTGCACATGCGTAAGAAGTCAAAGGGATTAATACAAGCAAATCTTCTTCACAAAATTATCTAGGTCAGGCGAATCTAACAAGTCGCCTTAATGCAGGGAAACGTTCCAAAATAATAAACTACCTTTTGAATTAGATGGAAAAGCTTACAAAAATGTTTTGAGTAAATCTTTTAGATATTAACAATGCAGGCATGGATGGATCACTGAACAGGCCTACCAGGCACAAGCCCAGGGGCTCAAAATGTCAGGACTCACCCTTGGCCTTCACCTGCAAAATGCCACTCAAATTAACATGTACTGACCAGGAAGAGACTCAAACGACCACAAGGAGATGCAAAGGAACTGCATAGAGACACAAAAAACTACTAAGGGGGCAAAACAACCAGAAAGAGACACAAAATAACCTCAAAGAGACACCATTACCTTAAAGAGACACAAAACAGCCACAGAGACATAAAATTACCTCAAAGACACAGAATTACCCCAGAGAGACCAAAGCAACCAGGAAGAGACTAAAAATGACATAAAAGACACAAAAAGACCGCAAGGAGATGCAAAAAAACTGCCAAGAGACACAAAATTACCTCAAAGAGACACAATCGCCTCAAAGAGACATACAGCAACCACAAAATGACACAAAATTACCTCAAAGAGACGCAAAATAACCTCAGAGAGACACGAAACAACCACAAAAAGACACAAGATTACCTCAAACAGACATAAAATTAACTCAACTAGACACCTCACAGACGAAAAAACAACTCCAAAAAGACACAAAAGTACCTCAAAGAGACACAAAACAGATTTAGAGAGACACAAAACAACTACAAAGAGACACAAAACCAAAAAAGATGCATAACAACTACAAAAAAAAGAGAGGCAAAATCATTACAAAGCTTGTGTATTGCTCCAATGTACGAGAGGTGGTGGGGCCTTTTGCATATTTCTGCCCAGGGACCCGTTGTCCCATAATCCGCCCATGGATGCAGTGGAAGAGGACTTGCATCTTTATTAAAGATAAAAAAAAAAGCTACAGTTTGTTTTGGAATAATTACAAATCTAATATCGTACAACTGTCAGTGAACAACATCTCAGCAGCAAACCGCTGTGACATCATGCAGCAACACGTGTATGAGCTGCAACTCCCCCCCACCCCCCAATCAAAAGCCAGCAGCAGGAGGACAGCAAAGAGTAAAAGCATGTGCCCTACCCCCACGCTGAAGCTAATATAATCCAATCAATTGTGAGTTATGGATCTTGTGGCGCTCTCTGGATACACACACACACAGTCCCAAACCCTTCCTGGTGTTCAAAACAACAGGGAGTGCATGCATGCTTTAAGGATGCTGAGGTCATTTCACTGACAGAAAACAGACGTGGACGTCAGGAATATAACTTCATGACAGTCATGTGGGGACCTGAGGCTTACTGAGATGGTTGACAGATGAGTTATTAAATATAGATGAAAGAGAGTTATTACTTTTTAGTCAGCAGTTTTTTCCACTGCAGTCTCGTCCAATTTATTAAGACTGCAGGTGGAGTTTAGTGTCCATCAGCCGTTGATGGGGTCCAACCTGCGATTTTTAGAACTTAAACGAAAGATCACTACTGAGTAATCTGCTGATTAATTCCTCTTTGAATAATTGTTTAGTCTATAAAAATTCAAAAATGGTATGTCTTTAAATAGCTTGTTGTGTCCAACTAACAGTCCAAAATTCAAAGACATTAAATTGTTGTGGAAAATCACTGTTTCATTGTTTCATTTCGTCTTGTTAGGTCTGAAAATATTACATTTCTAACCCCCAAATCTGTCTAAAATAATGTTTTCAATATTCGCCCATTTTAACTGACAGCATGTTGGCCTTTTCTTATATGACATAAACCAGTGGTTTCTCTAGCAATAACTGCTAGCCTACAATTAGGCCGTTGCGGTCAATTTGGGGGAATTATATTTACTGTCACAGACGACTTGTTCAGTCTTGAGCTCCAGAAGCTTCCCCAGCCAATCAGAGAGCCCCCAGAGCCAGAGTGGCTCTGCCATTCGGTGGCTTCTCTGTCATCCATTCATGAAATCATTCCTTCATCAGGGTGCCCTTGTTCATTTCCACTGCTGACGCTGACAGGAAATAATGTGGTTTCCTGCCAAGACCTCAAAAGCCCACACTAATACAAGCGCGTTAAGATATGTCCTGATAACACCCTGTTACATAAGAGTCGATTAAAAACAAATACTGCTCATACACACGTGGTTATATGCGGTTTTACATACAAAACAAAAAAGTAAAAGTGCCGCCAAGAGTCCTAGGAAAAAATTTCTTACTGGAAATGGATGAAAGACACTTAAATCTCAGTGTACTTGCACTGTCATGTGAAATCTATGGTCTGTCTTGTGTGAAAAAGCTTCATGGCGGCAGTCTACTCTATACATCTATTATCTACCACCAGCTACACAGTGCATTGCATAATTCTGTGGTTTATAGAGCCTACGGTGTAAAATATGACACCGCCTTAAGAAATGAGCTCCGCAGATAAAGTGAGCTCTAAATGCTCTTCACACACACGCTCCTGACTAGTGTATGTCATGTCTTGGAGCCAGTGATAGAGCCAGATAGGGGGGCGAGTGTTTTGACGGAGATGCCTTGGGCATGTGTAATGGATAGCGTCTCAGCCTCACTGAGCATTAGACTGGTTTTGTTCTGCCTGTCTGCCTGCGTCTGCAACCCTCCCCCTAACAAACTCTCACCATCTTCTTCCTGCCCTTCCTTTGTCTTACAGACGGACAGGGGGCATCTTGGCAGGAGAGACTGATATTGAGCCAATTGGCATGACATGAAAAATAATTATTACAGATAAAGCAAGGTAGCAAAAAAAGGTACTGGTGGGTAACGGTACAAATTCTAGGTACCAAAACTAATACGGGTTCAAAGGTGAACCCAACCCAACTGAAAAGGGGGGTATTTCTTCCCATTGGTAAACTTTTATCTGCTTTGTGACCCCTGCCTTCTTTCTGCTCCCTCCCTTCCTCCCTCCATCCATCAATCATCCATCCATGCCTGTGGTCAGCGGAATAATGGCATCTAGTGTGACTGTGCGGGCTTTTAGCACACTGAAGGATGACATGAAGAGGAGCCATGCTGAGCACAAACGTCATCTCTCCACAAGAGGTAAAAAGATAAGGGGGCCGCCCAGCACATGCACACATACTTTGGATGACCTTGAGTGCGACACAGCACGCGTACAGATTTCCCTTTTTTATCTCTTCCAGGAAAAAATAGCGACAATAGCTGGGGAAGTTTGTTTCCGATAAGGAGACGCCAAAATAAACACGCCAGTTGCAGTATGATGATGGTGACCGTAAGACGGATCTGGTGTTTCCAAACTGCGGGGAAACCCTTCAGAGAGCGTGCTCCTGGTTATTCCCAGGACACTTTCTCTCTGTGAGTGTATGACCTAAGACAGAAGCCGGTTCATGTCCAGGTCAGTGTCTTGTTTGCTCAATGGGAAAGAATCCTGATGTGCTGCATGAGACACATTTGCTTTTCAAATGAATGCAAATCAAAATCGTTTTGCCGCTGCTTTGATTGATGAACTGCCACAGCTCTAAACACTGATGAAAGCATGGGGCATTTCCTTTAGGAGACACTGTAATCTCCTCTCTCTTTTCTTTTTTCCTTGCAATGTCTAAAATAAACCCATCAGACTTTCAAAAAAAGTGAGATCATAGGGAGTTTAATTAGGGCTGGGATGTGACACTGGAAATTTAAGTTGTTACCATCTGGGTATGTATGTGGAAAAGAGAGTCTTCCTAGTTTCCACAGAGAAAAAACAGCCTCTCACATGGCTAAAACTGACCACTGTCGCATTCCCAGACCCCTAAAATGACACTGTCCTGACCAACAGCCACATATCCACTGCTTGTAACAGCACTGAGGAGAAAACGAACGCCGATTCCGGTACAGTGATTTCATTTTTCCCTCACCAGCATTCATCTTTCCACGGGTTAAATATAGCATCACTAAAAACACGCGGGAATAGAGGACGGGTGAAAGACAAGCATGTGGAAGGGGGAGAGGGAAAAAAAGAGCAAGGGTTTATGGAGTTGGGAGGGGCTATATTTAGAGCAAAGCGGAGAGCATCACTAGCACTCGCAGCACCACCATTGGTCTCATCCACCCCGACATGAATGAGGGATGTGATCAATACATGGAGAGAGAGCCTGACCATTGTGTTTGTTTTGCTTTATTGCTCCACTTTCCTTTATGCACCATTCTTATTTTCTATATACCTTGGCGACAAAAAATAATATTACTTTTTGCTAACTAAAATTGAAAATGTAAAACTGATGTTGAGTGAAAAGAGAGGGATAGAGACAGAAAGATAACCAGCAAAAGTAAAGTATCAAATGCTTGTACAGGCATACACTGACTACCATTTAGAGCTACAACCAATGACTATTTTTCTAATCAATTCATCTCCTCATTATTTTTTTGTTTGATGAATCTATGAATGGTTTGGTCTATCAATTGTCTTCTTTTTTTTGACCAACTGTCAAAAATCTGAAGATATCCAGTTTACATTCATAGAAAATCGAGAAAGCCCTCACATTGGAGCTGGAAATTAGATCAATTTGCCACTTATACTAACAAAAAATGAATTAAATGATTGATCATTGATCAAAATAAGCTGTCAAATCTTTTTTTTCTTTTCAATTTACCAATGGACTACTCGTTTCAGCTTCCATTACGTCACAATAGCTAACATGCCATTGTAATAGTAAACACAACAGCGGCAGAGAGATCTCACTGGAGAAGCAGGTGCTTTATGATATTCAAAATATAAATGTCCAAACATGGCAGCCATAAAGTCAACCCCTAAGCTAACTAGAATTGTTTTAATACCGATACCAGTATCAGAAATGCTTTACATTATATAGTTTCACACCCAGAGAAAAAAGCAGTTTTCCTAGAAATCATTTCTTTGCCACTTTAAAATAGTAGCCTACACAAAGAGTTAGCCACTTGCCGCTACTGTTTCAGAACAGCGAAGAAAGACTGATTTCCGATAAAAACTGTAACGTTTGCTGTTAGCAAAATCGCAGCAATATGGCAAATATTTTACACTGGAAAGTCCCTTCTGTTTATGGGGTACCTGAGCCATAGCATACAATGAAAGTAGTCATTTCAAACACATACAGGTTTGTTTTTTTTTTTAAGTAGCCTAATGATATGGGATCGGAAACCTGGAATCGGCCAATACACAAGTTAAAGTGACAGAGTCAGATTTAGGAAGGAAAAAATGGTATTGGAAAATTTCTAGAGCTAGCTAGACAGGAAACAATTAGGCTAGTCAATCAATCGATTGACAGAAAAATAATCAGCGGCTATTTTGATAGTCGTTCAAGTAATTTTTCTATCAAAAATGCCATATGATTCCCAGTTTCAGCTTGGACTTTACATAAATTTTCATTATTTCGCATAGTTTCTAACAACAAAAAAGTCACTTTGTCGTCTTCCTCTACAAAAGTGTTTCTTAAATGGGGGTGCTCATACCCCAAGGGGTACTTTGGAGTACTGCAGGGGGTATGTGAGTTTTTTTTTAAATGTTAATTTAAATATCAGTCATACATGATTCCTAAAATAATGATATCACTAAAATGGAAGTGCAATTTATCAAAAATATGCAGTTTAATGAAACTACAAAGCCATCTTGGCTTTGCCGTATAATAACAAAAAAAATGGTCTGCCATGAATTTAGTGATGGCTTCTAACAATTTTTAGTCACAAGGTTGTTTCGTAGATCAGACGCTAATGGCGCAGCTCTGTATTGTACCTCTTCTACACACTTTTTTTCCTACCAAAAATGTTTTGCGCTGGTCAGGAGGTACTTGGCTTAAAAAAACATTTCAAACGGGTGCATCACTGAAAAAAGTTTGAGTGCCACTGCTCTAGGATGTTTAGAGCTGAGCCTCAGCTGCTCCATGACAACTCTGCCAGTATCAGTGTGTCAGCAGATTAAATAAGGAAGGGAATGTGAATGAGGCCAAGAGAGAGAGAAGCAGACGTTACACACGTGGGGTGTTTTCCCCTAATGATCAGGACAGCTGTGCCTAAATTACCCCAGCGTTGCTACCATCGCTTGGCAGTAGCAGGGTGGGGTGGGTGACTGTATGTATGTGTGTGTGTGTGTGTGTGTGTGTGTTAGGGGGGTAGTCTTAGAGAAAACGCCCCTTGCAATCTCCCTCATTAGCGAGTCGAGATGATGCAGTGGAGTGAGTGGGGGTGAGGGGAGAGGGAGGTTCATCCCGCCTTGGGGATCTCAGCTCTCATTAGACCCCAGGGGGGAAGGCAGTTCATAGGCAGTGAAGCTTGAAAGTTGGGTGAGATTTGTGTTTGTGTTGTAGGAGGCATCAGGTAGATAAAAAGACCTGCCTTGCTCCTGTGTCAAGCCCCGGGCTGCAAACAATCAGGATAAACACCGGTACTGACTCACAGGTGAGTCACCTCCTCTGCAGCGGTGCAGTGTTTGTGCCAAAAACCGTTCTGGTCCTCAGGTTATTAAAAAACTGATGGAGTCAAATTTCACTTTTATCAGGGTGTCCTGGTGATTCAGTGAGCAGCCATGCACCTGCAGAGCACACCTCTGCACACAGCATCCTCGTCTTTCTTGTGCGTTTTTCAACCTTTAAAGCCACAAAACAAAATTTCAAGAGGAATCAAGATGTAGTCTTGCAAATAGTGACCCTGCAAGATCCTCAGTCTTTGCAAACTCTTACAGTGTGTGACTTAAAACTCACATTGTCTTTAGATGTGAGAAGGTGTCCGACTTACAAATCTTATAAAAGTCTTTTCACAGTCTTCAAGTGTGTGAGAGGCATTAATTGATTGACGCTGACCAAAGCTTGAGAGTATCAGAGACTATGAAGTGGAGAGGCAGCTTGTTTATTGATGTATTTTTGATGCTTCTGCTCAGCAGCTGGGCATTTGGGAGGCTGCGGTGGTTGTAGTTTCACTCAGCGAGGGTGAGTTAAGTGATGTTACAGGAAACATTTATTAGATCGCAGAAAAAGATGAGGAAAACCACACCGCAATGACACTTGAAGCAGCTAGCGGAGAAGAAAGAAAGCGGTTTTTATGATAACTAACTTACGTGTATTTATCTCACGGATTCTCAGATTTCTCAGTCTGACAGTACACAAAACATTAGACGAAGAAAAAGAAGCCAAACTGCCAGAAACTACTTCTGATACAGCAAATGCTCTGCACTGTAAGACGTTTTTAAATAAATATCTGCTCCTCCTTTACTCCATCAGCTGTCCCGACTTTTAGGTTGCTGCTTTACCCCATTCCCAGCGATTTATGTCGTCCATCCTCAGCTAGTTCCGACATAGTAAGAGGATTACAGCCACACACACACATACACACAGGGGACTGTTGCCATTTTCTGATGATGGATTAATCCAAAACATGCCACAGCTGCAATGCTGTTATGACATGCATCAAGCCGAGCTGGACTATGATGATGATTAGAATGATGTAACCATTGAAGCTACCGAGCATACGAGGGAAAAGGGATGAGCCCCACAGTGTGCCATTTACCAGAGTTTGGCATGCAGACCCACAAAAGACCCAGTAAGATTAGCACAGCAAGTCTCTTTGTGCACTTAAACAGTTGTCAGAGTGAGACAGAAATGAACTTAGTCACCCCGAACACTGGCAGATGTGATGTGCTGCGCGCTGCAACACTTAGCTCACACTCTGCTCTGTTTCCCTCCGAGTGCATGACACACTTTGCAACTTCTGTGGCATGTCACAAGGTTTCTAAAAAGTGAGGACACCTTTGAAGCAGCGCTGATGAAGTTACAGCCACTAAGTAGTCTGGTGGTTTTCATGGATACTTCAGGTGAAAGTTATATCCACTGAATCCACATGCATGTTGTTTTCCACTCCAGTGGTAGTATAAAGCTTTCATTGTATCAAAAATAGATGTTCCAAGAGGAATCTGGTAAATCAGGATTAAAAATTATCTCTGTCACACTGCCAAGGGTCACACACACACAGTCTTCTTATTTGATACATCTGCAAATACTTGTGACTACGCCACAGTAGCTAACGAATCAAAAGCCACCATGCAAGAGCTGTACAAGCACAGTGAACAGTAGCAGCCTGGGACCCAGACACATCTCTATCCAAAGTCTTACCTCGCAAGACGCAGTCACGGCTGTGTGTTTACGCTCTTCATTGTCCTGGGGTGAATCACTCCAACGTGCTGCCATCATTTCATTTCAAACCACAGAGGAGGAAGATGTCCTTTAGAGACCACATTGAGGTGAGGAGGATGAAGCCAAAAAAACAGAAAAACACAAGAAGAAAGAAAAAAAAAAGAAAAAGGAAGAGGAAAAAGATCCTAATCCACACCGTCCTCCTTCTTCATGTCCATCAGTGGCTGAAATCTGAACACAGGAGTGCACAAGTTAGTTAGGCAAATGATGTCCACACTGTCCCATGCAGCCAAGAAGATAACCTGGAATGCATTCTTGAAAATACTACAGCCATTTAATGTCACATCAAAGCTCCATAAATTTATGATGAGCCTGGTCAACCAAGGACAGCCTAACATCTTAACCTTCCTCACTCTTAATGAAGAATGCTGTTTATCTAAAGGTCACTATGCTGGTATCACAGTAGCTTTGACAATAAAGCAAACTGAGATCAATACGGAAGGATATCATTGTGATTTTTCAGATAGTACAGCATGACTTTAGGGTTTATATGAATTCCAATTAATGGCAAACATGCACAACACTCCTATTCAATTAATGGAGCGTGCGTTTGCTTAAATGTGGCGTTTAATGTCAGGTGGATAGTCGAGCTTCTCTGCAAGCCTTGATTAAAAATGTCTGACACCTCTGTAATATCATTTGCACCCATGGAGGAAAAGAAATGAGACGTGCATGTCAAATAAAAGCGGAATTCATGGCACTCTGTGGGGGGAAAGTGCACATTATAAGGATTGCGGTGTTAAAAGCGCCACACCAGCCATCATGTATTAAGCCATACGCTAAATATAAACAGCCAGCACTGGATGCTAAATACTCTCTCTCTTACGACATGGCACACATACACCAAAACGACCTATTTTCTTCGTTTTTCCACTCGTTTTTAGCCAGAAATCACCCTTACTGCTGTTACTACGGGTCGCTGTGGACAAGCTAACAAGGGAAGACGACAGGTTGTTGCTGTGGTTATAATAGTGAACACCAAAAACCTACCTGTTACAAATTCAGCAAACTACTCCGAAATGACAAAAGCAACACATTGTCCATGTTTGTAGGGGGTGTAGGTTGTTGGTTAAAAGCCTCGGTCGAGCCAAAGATGAGTTAAAAAGGCTGTCAAGAGATTACAAAGCGGGATATTCAGTCTCCGTTTAGAGCCACACTGACTGACCGCTGAGGCTCACTACCTGTTAGGAAAAACACACTGGAAAAAACACGGTAAACGCCCTTCAGTGTGCATTTCTTCGTCAGGGAGACCCCGTGAAAAATAAACATGTGGTGTTCATTCATTTCCCATCATTTCCGAGCTTTAATTCGATGTTAAAATAGTCAAAATAGCAAACAAAAAAAGTAACATGTACTCCTACGTGGTCCCCGGTTGGCGGCGCGACAATCTGTACACAGATTGACGAATCTCCCGACTCTGCTAAGCCCCGCCCCTCCGCTTGCCCCTTTTCCAAGCACTGTCCAATCAGAGGGGTGGATTAAATTTGGAATTTTGAAGCGGGCCAATTGGAGGCGTTGTTACATAACAATTTCAATAAAGAGTGGAAGCTGGTCCATTCTGGTCCCTGCCTGAATACCACTATGAAGGAACTTTGTTTTTATGTTATATTCAGTCATTTACTTGGCTTTTTACATTTGGTGCTACTCAACTACATTTATTATTTTCATTGCAATAATTACTTCTAAAATTAGAAGTTTTTAAATGAAGCACATCACCATCTTGTAAATGACCTATAGGTCAAGATGAACATGCCCAACACTATATAAAGTAATAAAAATTAGCTCCACACAATATTTTACAATATATAGACCACATTATATAGTATATGACAATATGAACCTCTGAAATGGATTATTCTTTTGATGCTTCTATTTCCCTGCTCTATTATGTACTTTTACTCAAGTAAACACAATTAAAGGCAAGAATTTTTCTTGTAATAGAGAATTTTTAAATTGTAGTATTGGTGCTTTTACTTATGTAAGCAATCTAAGTACTTCCTCCAGCTCTGATTGAAAGTTTTTGTGCAGTCCATGTCATATTAGTGTTGCAGTTTTATCCAATACACCTATAACTTGTATTATGTATTAACTGTAGCTACAGCTGTGATATAATCCATTAAATGTAATTTTTGCCTTTTAGAATAAGAGGAAATACATTTTTTATAGTCACAAATAATAAACTACAATGTCTCTGCAGCAAAAAATTACAAAAGGTTGGAAAGTAGCCTCTTGCTGTTTTGTATTTCTAGTCTGCTACAATCGAGAGGGAGACATTATACTTTCTATTTTTCAGTAATAATATAACCCTCTATAAGGGGCCATTCCTCAAATTACTACTTTCACTTTTGATACTTTGAATATTTAGCATTTATTACTTCTGTACGTTTACTTAAAGTAAATAAAATGTTGGATGTGGGACTATTGTAACAGAATATTTTTATATTTATCTTAAAATATCTTAATACTTCCTCTTACTAATGCAACATGATCATTATCCATGAATCCACACTTTTCACCCACACAATGCATTTCAATAATCAGCTCGCCATGAGCTGATAAACACTTTGTTCCCACACTCTGTCATTGAGCCTTTCAGACCTTTAAAGTGAGCAAATGAAATCACAGGGACATCATTGTGAGGGCTGAGGAAAAGCCCCGAGGCCCAACACATATGCTGAACTCTCCAATTTCCTAACGTTCAACTGGCGAAACATATTTGCCTATCCATTATCAACTGTAACAGCAGTGTCCTTAACTTTATTATGGTGACATGTAGGGCATGGCAGCCACATGGGACTACATGGTGCATGAAAAAAAGGGCTGCACAGCTGATCCGCACAAAGACAAAGGCTGACAGTGTTCTGTTTGCAGGCTACTCCAGCAGCACAATAGAAGATGGGACAATAGGAGTCTTTTGACCCACACTGTGGCGAGGTTTCCCTGCTTTCAGAGAGGAGCTATTGTCTAAGAGCTGGTGCACCCTCATTGAGACAATGGAGAACTTAAACTGATGTAAGTGGGACTCTGCATTATGTGATGTAGACATGAGGCTCCTATTAATTTAATGCAATTTGTCTAATAAACATACTACATTATTAATGCAGCAAAAAGATCTTATTGATTTGTCATAAAGCGTGATTGTGCATCAGAAACTAAAGTCATTATGACAACTTAAGTTTTCCCAGGCAAGCAATAGCTAATGTAACACATGTAAGTATGTTTTCCCACAAAAACAACTCACAACCTGAATCTCTCTGGATTACATACGTGTATAAAAATTCACAAGCAAACTATAAAAATGTTTTACTGGTGCAGCAGTAGAAGAGCCAACAGTGATTGTGGTACTTTCCCAAAAAAGCACTTGGCCCAGCACTCGAGTTACTACAACAGTGCATTCTCCTCTGTGCAGAACAGCCGAGACACACATGCAGTGCAGTGTTGTTTTTATGAATGGCAAGGGAGAGGAGGAGAGAGGATTTCAGATCAATGAGCAGTAAACAAAGCTCACTGAGGAGCCCTAATGACTGAATGTATGGCTACTGTATAGTTTAAAGGGACAGTTCAGATTTTTTTAAGTGGGGTTGTCTGGGTTACTTATCCATAGATGGCTTATTACAAGCAGTAGATGTCAGTCGGCACGCCCACATTTTGGAGAAGCAGGCTGATGTCTGACATGGAAGCTAAGCAATCTGATGTGGAGGGGTCCGGAAAAAAAAAAGTATTTTGACCACCCAAAAACTTTAAGTTTAAGTGTACACTCTGTTGATGGTATTCTCACTGCTTTACCTTAATGTATGACAGTGATTTCAACTGGATTAAGCCGTTATATTGCGCTCCTCAAAGCCAGACTCCACTGAGAAAAACAATGATTTATCATCACTGAACACAGGAGCTGCTGGGCCACAACGGCCTTGATCAGTTTGTTTGTTTGTGTCATTGTGCGACTTTGGCATTTAAGAGGGTACGTTCAGATTCACCAAAGTCACACAGGAACAGAAACAAACTAACTGATCAAAGCAGCAGTAGACCAGCAGCTCCCTTGTTCACTGAGCTAAATTGACTGTTTTTCTCAATGGAGTCTGGTAGCTTTGGTGAGAGTACAGATGGGGAACTAAAGCTGTTACATTGCTTAGCTTCTGTGTTGGACTTCTGCCTGCTTCTCCAAACTGTGGGGCTAATGACTGAAATCTACTGAAGATAATGCACAGACTATCAATACTATCCCTTTACGGTGCTGTTGTGTTACCTTCCGTATGCAACTGCTCCCTGAGGCATGCTTGTAACTTTTTTCCCACTATAATAATTTCTGTTAGATTTTGTCTGGGTATTTCTATGAACATTCATTGCTAATTCTGTTATGCCAAATGTGCAGTTGCAAAGTCAGAGTGACTCAAACATTCAGCAGCAGAGAGATTACACACTCTCTCGTGGCAGCAAAATGTTTGGCTGGATTAAGGCATCACATGAAGCCCAAGTTCAAAGCCCAGCAGCGTTAGGATTAGGACAGGTGGAAATGACTCTGCAGCACAGCATGCTCCGTGTGTGAAACTAATTCAAAACACTCCTTCATGCAAAACACCCGTCGGGCATGACAACGTACATTTCATTCATATAGAGTTCTTTAAAGTGTAGTTGAGAGTTTAAGAGGACCACTCTCCCACTCCAGGTTGTATAAGTGGATCTGGCACTGAGTTTGATGACTGGATGAAACCCAGTAGCAGTCAATCTATCAAGCCCTCGAGCCAGCCAGCCCCTAATTGGAACACAATGAACACTGGAGAGGATGTTCTTTCTATTTGTGTACTAAGATGCTCCAGAATAGCAGTCTTTATTAAGTTCCAAACTGAGAATGTAATCATTTAGCATCTGCTAGATAAAGTGCAATAAATAAATGTTCTAGATCTTAAATTAAGGCTGGGTCATTTATTACAACTGGAGCAGAAGCACACATAAAATGTATTCAGCTTTGACACTGAAGCAGTCTGATCTTAAAGGAACAGTTCACCTAAAATCAAAATACACGTTTTACCTCTTACCTGTAGTGCTACTTATTAATCTAGATTGTTTTGGTGTGATTTGCTCAGTGTTGGAGATATCAGTGCAGAAGGAAACGTCTATCTACTCATGTACAAGAGGCTCATGGTCATGATTGTTTGAGATAGAGACAAAACATTAATGGTGACCTCTTCAGCTGAGCGCTAATGTTTGCTAGCTCAGAGGTGCTAGGTGAGTTAGCATTAGATGGACACTTCCTCCTGCGCAGTGATACAGCTGGCAGGTGTAGTCCAGTAGAAAGAAGGTAGTTCCTACATGAAATATTAGTCTCATGTTTGTGTCTTTAACATGAGCCACAGAACAGCTTAGCCTGACTGGAAAGAGACTGGAAGCAGGGGGAAACAGCTATCTTGTCCATGATATAACCAGCACCTCTAAAACCCAAAGTGTAGGACTCACAGATGTATAGAGAGAACTGGATACAGTGTTGATTCATACGAAAGTTGCTCAGTGACGCATGAAGCCAAAAAAGTTCAAATGCCGTGTATAAAATTACCCGGATGATCGTCATTGCTTCCGCACTGTGTGGCCCCTAAAGCAGGTGCGCCCGAGCCTGCTAATTCCAGTTTAGAACTCCACTAACTTGAGTTGGGATAAAATGATTTACCCTTTCACCTTGCACCATTTCTAAATGTTATCAGACTGAATGGATCAAATCCTAATGATGCAACGAGTCATTTCGAGAGGGTTATGATGCTCAAAAAAATGTATCCACTGATTAACAGACGTCTCTTTATTTTAAGTCTATGGCAAAAAGTCTTTTGGGGCCTACTGGCATCATGTCACATGCTTGGAAGTTGTAATTCCACTGTTTGGCCACTACAAAAATCGGCTTCAAAGCCTAATGTCACTACTACAACCAGCAAAGAAATAGTTTGGCACACAGTCACATGTAAAATTACAAATTGTAATTTCTACACTTTGATTTTTGTGCTGATTAAACAAACAAGTGTTGGGGAGTGGGGTTTGTTACTCTTGGACATAGCCTGGGTAAGTATGTCCCAAATTCCTTCGAATATGAAGCTACATCCAGAAGACCGTTAGCTTACCCAAGCATAAAAACTGGAAACAGGGGGAAACAGCTAACCTGGCTCTGTCCAAATGTAACAAAAATCCACCTAAGAACACCTCTAAAGCTCATTTAATAACGTTGTTTGTGTAATCTGTACAAAAATCAAAGTGTAGGACCACAGGAAGTCATTGTGCCATGCTAGCAGTTTCCCTCTGCCTCCTGTCTTCATGCTAAGCTAAGCTAGCTGTCTCCTACCTGTAGCTTTATATTTAACATAAAAGAATGGTATTTATCTTCCCATATCTTAGCCATTGATATTAGCTCATTTCCTAATATGTCAACCTATTTCTTGAAAGTCAGAACAATAAAATAGGAAGTTTAGGAAGTTAACATGGTCTGTCTCTTGTACTGGTCATGTGAAATAAAATCCCATTGCTGTGCCTCTAACCACAGGCTTCATATGTCAAATGCATGAATGTGCGGCCATTCAAATGTACAATTCCCGTTTTGTTTCTTTTGTGCTGAGCCCAGTTTACCTGTAGCCTACTTTCTGCGGTCGGCCCCATCCTCAGTTCCCCTGACGGAGTACTACAAAGCCGCAGCATGTGAAACCTGCAGGGCTTTTTGTCCCATCTCGCTTTCACCAAGCCCCGCATCAAGGTGAAAGACAATGGCCTCTGGGTTCTCAGGGCTGTGTGGGGGGCATCAGTGCTGGGATAAGTTAACCACGACCGCCAAGTGCTGATGTTTTGTGATAAGGACACACAGAGTTGCAGCCGGAGGTACAATGGGGGTCTTTGTGGCCGAGCCTGCACAGATAGCACCCAACCAAAAAACTGTGTAATTTGTCGAGTTTCTTACCTCTTGCTTATCTCGCTCCTCTGCACCTCAGGGGTCATGGACAAGTAATAAAGCCTGGCTTCATTTAGGGTTCCTCCAAAGGAATTAGTGAAGGTGTTGTTTACGACTACAGACGTGAAACCTGAGAGCATTTTGAAAGCACAACATAGAATCTAAGTGCTCCGAACCTCCCAGAACTCTCTTTTGTTTGCAGCTACCCATGTTATCCAAATAGCAACTCATTTCTCAGGTCATTTAACTTGAACAGGCCTTGTCGCTGGAGCTGGACCATTACCTTTGGCTTCAAGACATGTTTGGGAAATGTGAGAAAAACAGTTTGTATAATCTGATACCTGAATTATACAAAAGTTATGACAATATTTTTTGTTAAAGGTTAGCAGTCATTAGTCACTGCCAACCTTGGTGTCCTGTACATAGAGCAGTTAGGGGTCTTGGGGTGGAGAGATGAACGCTAATTATTGCCAAACCAACCACCAGAAAACATTTTGCCATTGCACGTTTCTAAAAAGCAGACATGATATGTTACACTTGTACATTACTGAATAGCTGATACATTGAAACGCATGATTCATCAGTTAGGACTTGGTGTTACCATCCCTGGAGTTTCAGCATGCTACATGCCAGAGCATAGGTGTTTTGACTGTGACCACCCAGCAAAGCCAACCCCTGACACATCATCAGTTGTGCACCTCAACATCATCGGGTGTTTCAGCCTTTATCACAAGACACCCTCCGTTAAGGCACGCCCACCACAGGCTGATCAGGCCACGCAATTTTCTTAACTAGGATGGCGAAGGCATGGCTCACCCTACTCTCCCTCTGATTGGCCAGTAGTAACTGCCTTTTTTGGCTGGATTGGTTAGGTTTAGGCATGAGGAACGAGATTGGTTAGGGTTAGTGTAAGAATGTCAGGGTAAGTCAATCGGAGGCAGACTAAGGCAGAGTAGGGTGGGTCTTGCCTTCGCCATCCTAGGAAAAAAAAACTTGCGATCAGGCCTGGGTGTGTGTCAGAAGGTTGGCTCCTCCGTGGTCACCCAGGGGCCCAGACGGGATCCTTTCTCTTCAGCTATAGCCAATGACTGCACCTCTCAGCTATATTGGCCACATCCTTGACCACTTCCCTCTGGACCTGACCATTAATCCCAATTTCCTTGAGGAGCCTAGTGGTGGATCTGGCGACAAAGCCTCTGCAGCCCACCTCTATCGGTCGCACCTCAGCTTTCCAGCCTCTAGGCGCCGCTTCAGTTATGAGGTCAGCGCAGCGCAATCTCTTGCGTTCAAACACCTCCTCAATGGCATTCTCCCAAGGGACAGTTAGCTGTATGAAGAAAGCACACTGACAAGACTTCGACCAGAGGACCAGGTCTGGTCATAAGTTGGTTGCTGCTATCTCAGGTGGAAGTATGAGACGACAACAACATTGTGGTTGATGTGAGATTAGGTTTAACAACTGATTTTTTGTGGCACTATCCAGTAGGAAAAACAGCAACAAGTCCCTAAAAAGCACCCACATTTGGTATCTAAAAAAGCCATTGGAAAAGGAGCCAAACCTGCACTTATTTTTTGGGGCTAAAAAGCCACAAAAAAACAGAAACGGGTCCCAAAACAAATCTATGTATGGTGCCTAAAACAGTGCTGGAAAAAGAGCCTCAGGTTGTTAAGAACACCCACGTTTGATGCCTAAAAAGCCGCTAGAAACGCTGCGATGACTTGCTAAAAATAACCAGGTTTGTTGTTGGTTGGTCTCAAACAGTTGCCTGGAGCTTGGCAGGTCTTGCTTTAGTGTCACACTATCCACTATCCCCTCTACCTCCTGATGACAAAGTCAGCTCATACACTGCATCACTTCAGAAATGTTATGATACATATAAAACATACAAATGTAACATTTTTGGTTTGCAGAAATGTAAGATGCCAACATCTTCTTATGGCGACTGGGCTGTTACTGCACTAGATCTTTACACTTAGCATGAAACCTGAGTGTGTGCATGCGTTCCTGTTATGTGACGGCTGTTTGGAGTTTCAGATAATTAAGAATCAAGAGTGCATAGCCACATGATAACACTCGTCAAGTGCACGCTGCGTGAGGTGAAGCATGCTCTGGTCTGTCTGTCGACATGCACAATTGACTCTCTTAGTCACCCCAACAATGGCAACAGAACATACAAAATACCTCTGTGTGTGTGTGTGTGTGTGTTAGTGTAGGTTTTTTAAAGTCTATAGAGCGAGCAATTCCCCCCCTGAGATCAAGGGTTCAGAGTTTGATTGCAGCGTTACAAAGACAACAGTTCATGTGCAATTCAGTTGAATGAAGACATTTTTGATCAGATGAAAGAACTAATGTGTTTCATATAAATCTGACATTGAAAAAGTTTTGTCTCCCTTTAGTTTGTTTGCCCCAAAGTCTAGGAATGTGCATCAGATTGCATGTAGAAGTAGTTATTCATAATAAACAGACACTCAAAGTTTAATTTTTTCCCAAAATGCTCAGTTAAACTCATGTATTTGGCTGTGATTTCCAGTAAGACTTGATTAAAGTTAGGAACAAATAGACACAGTATGGTGAGACGCCGTTCGGCCTGCCTGCTGCGCCCACTGAGCGTTTTCCATGAGTCAGAGTGGGCGTTATCCGGGCACCGGGGATGCCAACGTCCATAAGCTCTCTCCATCTGTCACCAACAGTCCTCTCCTGTTGGTCAGCATTTCATTCTTTTATTTATCTGTTTCTTTGTTCCCGTGTGCATCAAAACAAAATATGAAAGGGAGGAGGAGGCAGACATCACATTATTTTTTTTATTTTATAAAACATTATATAAAGACCTCAAAAGTTAGGATTCGTCTACAAATTTACAGTCAGGCAGACTTTAGCTGCTAATGTAAAACTGTGCATAACTTCTCAAACCTTGTACTTCATCTTTCCAGTCTTGCTGATGACACAGATATGCTGAAAGAGAAAGATGTGGCAGAAAGACAAAATTAGCATGTGTGACTTTGATGTAAGATTTTTACTTTTCAGTATGTTTCAATCTTGTCCAAAATCTGGTGATGGCAAAATATTTGTTTAAGATCACGCTGCCCTATGGGAAATTCCAGCATGTTTTTAGAGCCTCAATATGCCACATACAGTACGGAAAGATGAAGCTCGCAATCATGCGAAAGCCAGGAGGGTAATCTGCAAAGATATGACACATTCATTAATCTAACTTTGGGCGTCCCAGGGGTTCAACTCATATTTCTGCTGTAGGATAAGGACAGATAAGAAGGGGGAAGCTTTAACTCTTTCGTAATGAAAACCAACCCCCTCAAACATGTGCAACAGACACACACACACACACATGATCATACAGTACGTACAGTACACACAGGACACACACCCATGTGAATACACACACGCATACAAAGCTCTGGGAGTCGACCTTGGCTTAGTGTTTCACATGAGTCAGAGGTAAATTTGAGGCCAAGTCTTTACAAATATCAAAATGACAAAGTTCACATAAGTTTGCACTTACTAATTTCACACTGTGAAATCTGGCTTGAAATAAGATGTCGGAGGTGCAACAACAAAAACATAGATACTTTGCACCAACTGACTCAAAGCTGGTAGAGGTGTAAGATGGGTCAAATGTAGCAGTGAAGGGGTCAGAGGAGAAAGAAGTAAAGACTAGTAGAAATACCAGACATGATTTTTAGATGCAAAAGGGGTTAAACTTCTTTGCACAGAGAAATATAAAAGCAACAAAGGAAAAAGAACGAGTTGATGTATAGCTATGCCAGATTCAGACTACATTAGGTGGTCACCATGTCCAATTAGGTAATTATGAGGCCTAAAATTCGAGCTAAATGCTAACAACAATGCTAAAATGCTAATGTTTAGCAGGTAATGTTGAGCATTTTAAGTGTTTTAACATGTTAACATTTGCTAACAAGTATTTTTTATTTTTTTTAAATTATTTGTTATATTTTATTTATTATATATTATTATACATAATTAAATATAAAATGTACATATTTATTTTTTATATATATTTTTGTTTATTTGTTTTATTTATTGTTGTTATTATTGTTATTTAATTATATTATTTAAATTTTTTAATTTCATTTTTTATTTTTTGTATATCTGAGGTCCTCTGTCAGGGATTGTTCTGTTGAAAATTAAGAATTAAATAAAAGGTTTTTAAAAAAATGCTTATTAATGCTAAACACAAAGTACAGCAGAGGCTGACGGGAATAGTATTATTTTAGGCATTTGACCTGATGAAAGGTGATTTTAGCTGCTTTGCCTACATGTTAAGTCTCCTCAGGCAGGAAGGATACCTGTTTGGTGAGTTTAGGTTTCAGGCAGAGAAGCGCATCTCTTTGATTTACTGACTTTAACCCCCCCACCCCTCCTGTCTCTTTCATCTTTTTCTCTTAGCTCTTCAAAAGGTCATGTGCCATGTGCAGCAGTGTCAGCAGAGTCAGGACTCACATTCAGGTCACGGAAGTATTCATTGTAATCCAAGGCATAACCGACAACGAAGCGGTTGGGGATTTCAAATCCAACATCTATCAGAGGAAACACAGGTATGAATGTTAAAGAGTAACATGGTGTGTGTAAATTCTGAAATTAATTTGAGGTTGAATGACATAAGAAAACATACATTTTGTGTTTTTTAAGACCATAAATTTCACATGACATGCAACAAAGGTCTCAAGCTGAGATCGAATCAGGTGCACTGTGTTTACATACTGCTTCATGTCCCTAAATCATTAGTTGATCAGAACACCCTTAAAGTAGGTACTTTCTAAATGGAGTTCAATGGAGGGTTTTTTGAAGCTACAGGAGGGTGTAGCCACCAGTGTAACAACTGCAGCTTAAAGCACTTCTGCTCTAGCTTCACCACTCAGCTGTGGTGGATGCTGCTTGCTGCCTTTCACCATGACGTCTCTTCTATGTCAACCAAATTGCCAGAATAATTAATATTACAAATTGGGTATATTGACACTCTGTTTCTTTGTGTTTCAACAGTGCTGTGTTAATCTGTGGTTATGTTTAGTCACAAAAACCACACTTGGTTATGGTTAGGAAAAGATCAGGTTTAGGCTTAAAACACATGCTTTTGGTGACACAGTCACGACTGGGAACAATGCCGATATCTGGATAAGATACACCTGATTTTGTTGTTTGTGGCTCTCAAACAGTGGTCCACAGCTTGGCACTTGTGATGGTGTAAACATGACTGGAAATGCCGTAAATGTCCTGCTAAAAAAACACGGTTCTGTTTGTTGGTCTCGAAAAAGAGTCTGCAGTGGTCTGTAGCTTGGCAGCCGTCTGTTAGCAAATATACATGTAATCAGAACCAAGCTACTTAAAACAATTAAAATGATACATTTGAAACACAGAAATGTAACATATCTGTGGTTTGCAGAAACATACAATGTCAACATTTCCCTCTAGTGACTGGGCTGTCCCTGTTGGTTCTGCCTAGTACATCTCCTTACTGGGTGTCCAAATCACCAAATGGTTTCTCCCTGACCGCCCGCAACACAATCCACAAGGAAAGACACTTTGCAGATGAATCTTATTTTTTGTCAGTAGGATTTAATCAAGGAGGCTTATCAGATCAGACAATATTCTTGATGATGAACACATTACTGCTACTACTTACATTACAAAGTGTAGAACCACACTAACTATGCAACTGCTCTGAGAAAGAATGAAAGAAATATGTATTTGTTTAATTGCAACTGAATGGAAAACCTATCAGATGGGGTACAATAAATGATTATTGAGCTCAGACATAGAACTGTAATAATATGAGAGCAACAGATGACTCTAAAAAACAGAGGTACTTACAGTCTGTCAGACTCTCAGCCATGTTAGGGACCCTCTTCACCAGCAGCCTGGAACACATGAAATATAGACATCATTTTGAAAATGCTTCAGTGCTACAATAACTTACCATGACCTAGGACGTATATCTAGTATTTTTTTAAAGAATTATAATAGTCTTACACTGTAACAAATATGCATCCCAATCCAAAGACAGAACTTACATCCATGCAACATGCGAACACTTCAAACGTGTTACACATACAGTACAAGAAGAGATAAACTTTCAACATGGACCATGTGCCAGGAAAGATGTTTATCTTGTGTCTGTGATCTTGGAGTGCATAGAAACAGCCCACGGACACCAGATAGTGACCGCTGACAGGCGATATCTTCTTCTTGTGTTCGTCACAGGCTTGGCATTTCCCCTGGCGAGGACAAACACAGATGACTGAAAATCTAGCTCACCCTGCGACCTTGACCATCTTGGGTTCAAAGGTCTCCACATGCTTCAGAAGGGCCTTCATGGTCTTTCCTGTGTCAACTATGGCCTGAGGGAAGGGAAGAGCAAAGGAAGAGGGAGAGATGAAGAGGGAGGGATGAGGGACATTTGAGTTCAGAATGCTTTGAAGGGGGAAAAAATGGCAGCCAAATATGCAGATCTTAGGATGAAGAACTTCTACCTTGATTAACTATGCAATGAATAAAGAACTACTGGGTATGTACTACTACTGGGAAATTGGAAATTTTCAGTGACATAATTTTAAGATGCCTCCCATTCAAAACTGATTCTTGCAGTAAACACATATTGTAATATCGTGCTTATGTGTTTTTGCCTTTGTCCAGAAACATTTACAACTGAAACATGATCTCGAAGAGAGGGGAGTTTTTTCTTTTTGTCCTTTTGTAGACCAAAACAAAAAAGCACAATGGCTTCTAAGACAACAAGACACCAAATAAGGTGCAACAAGACATTAACAAAGGCATCAAACAAGGTGTAAATATAAAGGTCATGCTTGATAGAATTAATTTAGTTTACTAAAGAGGCAACACTGAGGACACTCACCTCGACAATGAGCACACTCTTGGTAACGTGTAAAAAAAGAGAAGACAACCATTAGTAAAGCATCACCTTTGAATTTTAGCACAGTTCAAGCAAAGTGAAAACAAAGGCAAGATTGTGTCTGTGAGATCTACATTTCTTACAGACGGTATCTATAGCAACAATGTTGGCAGCAACATCGGCGCCTCCACAAAAACACAGAACAACTCATTCTCTCCTCAACAGTAATGAACATCTGTGTCTACAGTGAGCAAAAGTCACTTCTAAAGTGTCCGGGTGTTGCACACTTTCCCTGCTGCAGGGTTTCAAATGACTCCTTGTTCCCTTGGCCGGGTGTATGGGGCTCTTTGTGAGACCAGTGGAGAGTATCTATGGTTTGGGGAGAGTGATCGGAGAGAATGCAGGCGCCTGGCCAATGTTCTCTGGGTCTACACCTGAACACTGTTATACAACACTCAGAGAAAGTCAACAGGGAAGTGTTAACAAACATGAAAACTTCAACATAACTAACCTGTGTTGATGGATGCTGCAATCTGTAAAGGTACTATACAGCCAGGTGGACAATAACTGTGCACTGGCAGTTATTTGACTGTGTTTAGCACCATTGTTTGGGAATTTATAGTCCTCCTTAGATCCCTGGATCTCAGTCGATCAGTCCTGACTCTGGCAAAAACTTTGTTGATAATCAATCATTGCTACTGAAAGTATGCACTGACTAAAAACCTCTAAAAGTACAGAGAGCCGAAGAGGGCCAATTCAAAACACTGGCCACGGTGTTTATTTTCTCTTTATCTTCTCCCAGGGTCAGGTAACAATTTAAGATTGTAAATGGTTCATTAGTTGGAAGAGTGACGGGCAGATTCACAAAAGAATTTTGCGGCTGCAAAACCTGCACAAAAAAGACAAAAGACACCGTGTAATTCTCAAAGCAACTGCAAAGGATGAAACCTAACTGTGCTGCCAAGCAAATGGCGTCTTGGTGCTCCTGTGCTATTGCATGTATTTAAACAAGGTAATATCCATGCTTCTGGTGCAAAATTGGCCCCTGTCTATGCAAATGAGCCATCCAATACACAAAGATCAGACTTCATAGCCCCCTCTTCAGAGAGTTGGTGTTTACTGAGGCACACTGACAGACTGGGATGATAAATCCCAAATCTCACAATTAAATTCCTTGCCTGAAGTTATGAGGAACGTCTTTGCACCCCATCAGTCAGGACGTGTAGCTAGCGGCCCAAAAATTTCAGTTTTCCCTCTGCCTTTGTTTTGCCTGATCGTGATCTTGGTGCAAAAGCAACATTTTCCACATGGATAACTGCAGTCAGACGCAAAGAAAAGGGGCAAACTACAGTCATCTGCAATATCTAAGTGGAGTAACTTTTGTGAACTGGACCTTACAACGGGGCAGACAGCTGTTGCAAGTGATGTGCACTTTATGGTGCTATCAGCTACTGCAATATATTCTTTGTAAATTCACCCCTAAGAGTCTACAGCAAACCAAGTGCTTATGTTTATGTCATGCATGCTACTATTTAGCAGTGTAATGATCATTTCAACCTGATGATGGCACTAGAGGAAAAGTCAGGGGATTATCAAAGTTATTACGGTTCATCCTGAGGCTGGGAACATGAACGAAAATTCATGGCAATTCATCCAATAGTTGTGACATTTTACTCATAACCTAACATAAATGTTAACCTCATGGTGGCGCAAGATCATTGTTGCCAAAATCCGCCAATGGTAGCCCCCAAAAACATTTTATGTGGCGTCCATACATGACATGAAATGCATTCATTAAATGTGAATCATTTGCGGCCCATTTTAATACTTTCACTTTCAATAGCTTATATTTAATACACTACTAGGAGAATGCATGAAACTGCACCCCCCTAATGAGCGTCTTTCAGGTTTTATTAGGAAGGACAACTTGTTGCTCATTTGTGGCAACTCATGAGTGGTGCCGAAGTAAAGTTCTGTCATCTGGGCTAGTGCTCTTAGCTAAATTTAGCGTTTTCACTGGACAACTTGCAATTGCACTATTCATCCCTCGACAATATGCTGGCTCCATAAATTGGCATCAAACCTTTGAGCACCCATGTGCTGGATGAAAAGTTAGCATTAGGATTCATCATCTGGGGACTATGAATGTCTATACAAAATTACCTGGACATGAGCATTTGATAGTTGTTGAGAAATTTCAGTTTGGACAACAGATTGAATGGAATATTACAGACTGACATTCATAAACATAAATCTTGGACAATGATTTAAAATGTTTTCTATTTCTTTGTGAACACAAAGGGGTGCTATGACTTCCATCAGCCTCAAGCAGCAACAAATCATCTCTTCCTCAGCAAAAACAGGTATTTCATCCATGCTCCAACAGCTCCATTTAACGCTGTGCTAAATTTAAACTACTCAGATTACCATATTAACACTTGGGATTAAGACATCTGAGTGTTAGGAATCCACTGTGAGTAACAATTGCATGAGAAACTTTCAGCAGTGCCGGTCAATGCTGCTGGCCAGGATTCAATTCACTGAAACCAGAGAGCTTGCTCATGCCACCCCACTCTTCAACATAACATTTACTTTTTATATGCTGTCATTAAGTTACCCTGATCATTGCACAAATTAATAGGTTTAGAAGGAGCAGTGTCAGCAGCACCACACTTATTATCTACCTGGAGCTGTGACTCAACAACGTTTCAGTGCAACAAAGACAGATGACTCATGATTAGTTTTTGATTATATGCTGTAAGAGACTTTGTGGGAGGTTTAATATTTTCACCAAGGTGAAGGATGTAACAAGAGCACTGACTTTTGTAGCACAGACAAAGTGGAGTGATTCATGTGTTCTGTGCAAGGTGGCGACCAGCTTTTCTGGTTTAACTCCCACTGACCTTTTTACCCACGCTGAAAATGCGTCTTAGCTACAGCACATGCTGACATCTCAGTTAACAGTGTTCAGCATCAGTCTCTTTAAAGCTAACATGTCTGGGCATATTTGCGCACTCATTCAGCTGAGTAAGTGAAATCTCTGTCTCATGCCTATCTCAGAGAATCATTCCTCTTGATCCCCTGTCCTCTGCAGACTCGTCAGTCCTCTGTGCCAGAGCTCAACAGGGATGAACAGTCAGTAAATCTGCCTTGTGGGAACATTCGTTTTCCTGAAACGTCTGATTCATGGTGCGGCTGGTGAAGGGCAAACCACTTTAACAAAGTGACACTCAGGAGGCGTGCATGAAGAGGACGGCTGTGAGGAGAAGGCTTAAAAAACTGAGGTGCAGGGGTGTGTCCTGGTCCAAGGGCAAGTTTGGGGCAATGACAATATATCTGAAACACTGTTACTTATTGATTGAGGATGAGAAATGTGATTGTGTTTTGTTATTTTAGCTAAAAGATTCAATGTATTCTCAGAAAGAAAGTCTCTATTGTTCACCTGTGTGTACCTGACAGTTGACTGACAGCTCCCTCTTGAGGCCGAGGCTGTTTCACTTATAGGAACAGTCCACCCCAAAATCAGAATATTTTTCCTAATACCTGTGGTTATATCAGTCTAGATTGTTTTGGTGTGAGTTGCCAAATGTTGAAGAGATGTTGCAGAGGTGTGTCTACCTTCTCTCCAATATAACAGGACTAGTTGCCACTCGGCTCATGGTGATCAGTTTATTGTAGGAACTATTTTCTTTCTACTGAACTACACCCGCCAAGTGAGTCACCGCACAGAAGGAAGCGTGCATCTACTGCTAGCTCACCTAGCACCACTGAGCTAGCTAACCTTGGGGACTGCCTAATGTTCCGACGGCCCAAAATTCCGCAGCCCTGTTGGTCTAAAAATGTCCCACTGAACGAAAGCACATTTCTTGCATTTCATATCTCTTTGTAGTTGTGGTTTTGTGTGTCTCTGTGGTCATTTTGTTTCTCCTTGTTGTTTGTTTTGTGTCTTTCTGTAGTCGTGTGGGACTCTTTGAGGCCATTTTGTGTTTATTAAGGTATTTTGTGTTTCTTTGAGGTAATTTGAAGTCTTTTTTGGTCATTTTGCCTGTCTGTAGTGATTTAGTTCTTAATTTGTGTCTCTTTGCATTGCCTTTGCATCTCTTTGTGGTCTTTTGGGAATGCTCATTGCTTTTAACTCCTGTTACTACAAAAATACACACTCAAAACAGTTAAAAAATGGTTCCATTGTACGTTTCTGTAACAACAGGTACGTTACATGAGTCAGCAACGCTGTGGTGAAGGTGTGGTTATGTTTAGGCACAAACCACTTGGATATGGTTGGGAAAAGATCCTTTTGACACTAACTGCAGGAGTGTGTTTTTTCTGAGAAACAGGACCTCGAAGCAATGGGGCTTTGTTTTTGGGATAAGGGCCGTTGGAGTAATGAGCGTTCGATCCAAAGTCATTTTCCGCGTTAATGGGGCTTTGGAGTTTTGGGTCGTCGGAACTGTGGCATGGCACCCTAACATTACAGCTAAGCTGAGGAAGACGCCATTTATGTTTGCATCTCACACTGTCATGAGCACAAGCCTCTTGTCAGTGAGTAGATGCACACTTCCTTCCATGCTTTGATATGGTTGGCGGGTGTAGTTCCGCAGAAAGAAATTAGTTCCTACATAAAACTGCTGATCTGATTTGGGGCGTGAACTGTCCCTTTAACAGAAATCAAAATACTGACAAAGAGCACTGCCCCACTGAACGCATAATATCCACAGCTACGTAGGAAACTTGATTACACACACCTTTCCACGTAGGAAAGACAGATCTCGGCTTCCTATGATGTGCAGCTCCTCTGTCGATTGGTCATTCTGGGGGCAGAGAACACAAAAATGGAAAGATGATTCGTATTATGCAGTTATTCTAAATAAAGTATGTCTCAAGTTGTTCACTCTGTGCTGAAATCAAGATTTATTCTTTCCAGCGGCCAGAAATGACAATAAATGCTGTCAGACTGGGAATGAAATAGCACACTGTATGTTTTCTCATGGACACGTAACTGGAGTGTTTCTCAATAATTTGGCTCTACTGCAAAATACGTAAGAAAGAACTGTCTGCAGCAAAAATGCCACACAAAATTTATTTTACAAGACTTTAGAGTGCAAAATATTACCCTCAACATAAACAAAGACAGGCTCTCTCCATCCCTGTGGGAAGCACAGCGAGGCAAAGCTTTGAAGGATGGCTTTGAAGGCTTTGAAGTTAGATTTGGTCGGCTACAGATGCATCACTTGGATAAGAGGAGCAGTGACATGGACAAAATCCTGGCCCTGGGGGCAGGTCACATAACTCCATCATGACCTGTGAGACTGACTAACAGCGTCATCACTCAGACACTGTCCTCTAGTGTCGTAATGGTGACTCTGCCATGTTGTTTGTTGACATCAGAATGTAATTATTATGTTTTGGGACTGTTTTAGTGTTTTAATGATTATTTTAGTGTTTTTATTCTTTTGTACAGCCTCATTACTTTTATACTTTATTTTGATTTATTGATTTATGTAAAACTTTTCCCTGCCACAGTGAGACTGATGGTAAAAGCAAATAAGGACTAACTAAATACACAAACTCATCTACCTCATGTTACATGCAATAAAAACTGGAAATGTGCAACACCTAAAATTTGAAAAAACAAACAAACATCTGAATGCCCTGCAGGTGGAGCTTATATTCTTATATTTATCATACTTTTTTATACCTTTTTTGTGCACTTTATCTTTTACTATTTATTACCTGACTATTTCTGACATGACTGTTTTTTGCACAAGAATTCCTGTGTACTCAGACTGTGTCCAGGTGTGCAAATGGCAAATAAAGTTATCTTATCTTATCTTATCTTATATTGTGGTAATGTACTTATTACCAGTTTCACATATAGTTTTAAGCTTGAATTGTGTGTGTAAACTATAAAAAAACAATGTAAGAGATAAAATGTAAACCAGGGTGAAAGCAGATATCCCACTTAGCAGAGAATGAGAAGTTCCTATTTTCTTGGAATTAATTGTGTGAAAGCACAGGATGGATAAATGTGTAATTTAAGGCCATTCAGACAAGGATTTTACCCATTTAGAGTCACTATTTCTTAGTATGAAGACTAAAAAAATAAAGTTAGCAAATGAATTTTTGAGGATTTCTGGTTGAGTTTTCCATACTAGAATGTTAATTCAATGAAATGAGCTGTTTTGTTTGTTGTTTTTATGTGGTTATAGTGTGTGTAAGTTGTGTATCATTGTATGTTTGTGGACTCCAGGAAGAATACAGGATGCTGATGCTAACAGGGATCTCGAGAAAGAAAGAAAGAAAGAAAGAAAGAAAGAAAGAAACTTATAGCCTTTCATTATTTCCATGTTTGTATTTTTTTTCTTTTTTTTTCTTATTCTATCTTCGTTCTGTGTTTATATCTGTTCATCTGGGTGGCATGCTGCTGCATACAATTGTCTTTACAGGGCTTATTAACGTTGTTTTGAAATGAATTGAATTATGACCTAGTCTTGTCAACTCCCTGCAGGTATATTTTGTTCTTTTTGTCCTATTGCGTGGTAAAAAATCTAATTTGTGACATTACAATATGACCTCACTGTGGCTGAAGCGATCCAGCAAGGCAATAACAATAATTCAGTTTATGCTGTCCATATAGCTCCTTAAACCTCTGTAAAAGCCAGTTCTTAAAATCCTCCCCTGTGCTGAAGGGAGAGAAAAGACAAAATGCAACCACATGCAGAGAAATGTAAATCACATCATTTTGGATGCACTCTGTGCCAAAGTACACTAAAGAATAATAATGGATTGTGGTGACAAGTGCAAAGCGACATCACTGTAAACATTACTACATCACTCCCAGAGTTAATTCCAGGGTTTATGCATTCCAGGTGTTAGACAGTGTCATAAGCTGTTTCTCTTGGCAGCAGCAACAGCACCAATTAGCAGTGTGGTATTTTCATGAGCTGAGCTCTGCAGCGGCTCCACAATCAATCGTCCTTGAGGTGTCCTGCCCTAATGTTGCTCTGTCCTCATGAAACACGAACAACAGTGACATCTGCTGGTGGCTGAGCCAAAGTCAGATGCAATATTTAGTCAGATGTGAGATGTAAAGATGGGAAAGTGTCTTTGGTACATGCATGTAAGGACTGTAACCAAGGATTATTTCGATTATTAGGTTATCTGCCAGTTGTGTTGTCTAAAATGTACAAAAATAATTCTTAAAATGGCTTGAAAATGGCTTGTTTTGCCCATCCAACAGTCCAAAACCCAAAGATGTTCACTTTATCATGTTAACAGTCATAAAAGGCAGAAGATCCTCTCACTTGAGAAGCGAAACCAGTAAATATTTGGCATTTTCACTCAATAAATGGCTTTTAATTAGTTCTCAAAATGATCAGTTTTGTTAGTTCATTTTCTGTCGACTGAGTAATCAAATAATCAACTCACTAAATGTTCCATTTATTCCATAATTTCAGCACTATGTAACTGTATTTTATTGTCTTTTTGGGGGCAATATTTTGCCTTCATTAGAGAAAACAAAGATGGGGAATAACTTGAAAAAAAGGGCTCCTGGCTAGACTTGAACAAGGGACATTGCAGGTCATGGCTAGTGCCACTGAAATAAAGGTTTAAGTGATCAGTCATAACTCAGGTCAGGTGCTTGACATCTATCCGCAATAACCTCTAAGAAAAAAAAAGAAAGAAAGAAAATGCACTCAATTAAAGAAGCAGAGAACAGCTGTGCCTTCAATTATTTTTTTCATGTCATAATCTTGAGATCATGAGTTAATTATTTTGTTATCAGGAGAAAACAAGCTTTGTTTTCACGAGATAATGAAATAATCAAGTCGTTATCACAAGAAAACAAAATGTCGTTTCCTCTTATTACTTATGATGTTTATCAGAGAGCAGGAGTGCCATAGCCGCATGCATAGATGGCGTCTTGACAACTGTAGCGATTGATTTTAGCTGAAAATGTTAGATCAAGGAGTATCTATTATTAATGCATTGGACTCAACTTAAATCAAGGTTCAGTTATGAATCCTCCCCCACAGTCATGACAATGATAAAATCAGGTGTGATCAAATGAACCAGACACTAATTTTAAAGTTCTCCACAACTATCCTTTTGTTTTCTCGTGAAAAATGATGTTGTCATCTTGACAACTCAGCATTTCTATTTGACCTAAAATGACCTGTTATCATGAGTAGTAGCTGTAATGTGGTATATGTTGTGCTGTTTGTAATGGAGTGTAGTGGTATGTGTATTGTAGTATATGTTGTGAATGATGTGATGTGTATTGTGGTATATGTACTGGTGTGAGTATTGTAGTATGTGGATTGTGGTTATGTATTTTATTGTGCCTTCCGTGCTTTTGGTGTGTTGTGGTTTTATGATGTTAAAAACTGTTCATTTTTATTAACATTGTAGGCCTACATGTAAAAGCCTAACTGGGAACAATGTTAATTGAATAATCCCTGTCAAATAAAATAAAGAAAAGAAAATGCAGTGCTCTATTGCATTTGTTGTTTATATAAATATAAGGCAATGTTTAGCTTTGCAGCGCAAATTGTAATGTGATGTGACACAACTTCCTTACTGGTTAATGTCAATCAAACCATGTCGCTCTTTGATTTTTTAAAATTAATTCATTATTTTACTCCTTTACGATCGTTAAATATTATTTATTTATTTACTCGCGACATGGGGAGCAGGGGGGCTGCAGAGGGTGGTGGCTGAGTGGACAGAAAAAGCTTTGCACAACTGTATATTGAACTTTCATTTGTCTTTCTTTGTGAAACTAAATAACAATCCAATAAAAAAAACTAAAATAAAATACAAGTAGATCAAAAATAAGTGCAAGCATGGCTGTTATTGGCTTCCATACTCACATACCTTGCTGTAATGTAGTAGTATTTTTGTACACTGCAGTTCACATACCTGGTAGCTCTTCAGACGGATAAACTCCACCCGGGTCTCCAGGTACTTGTTGGAGTTGCGGCCGAGAACCTTGATGAACTCCACCAGGTCTGCACAGAACTTGTAGCCTCCCTTCAAGACACACAGCACCATTATGCTGTCCCCAAAGTCATCCATGACGTAGCCGGCCAGACGCTCTACCCTGCACGAGAAAAATCACATCAAGACAAATTACTAGGAAATTATTTTTTAAAAAGTCACTTTGCAGGTATGTTTATGCAAATTTTTACCTGTTCATGATGACACCATGTGGTATGTAGACACTCTCTATGTCTTCGTGGTAGTGTTCAGGGTAGGTGAACAGGTCCAGGCTGTATCCTGGCCAGTCATCTTTAATCTGGGACAGACATCTTATTGTTAGATGTGTAAGTATATTATTTGGTCAAACAGAAATAAAATATGGTATTTCTTTGCATAATTTTGAGATAGCGCAATAGGAAGTCATGTGGAGGCATTTTAAAAGCCGGGAGTCTTAAAAACTTAAATTCAAAGCAGCTGCCGACAGAACTTCACAGCTTTGTACTCTAGTTTAACAAGCATTGTTATCCCTCAGCATCTGTACCCTTTAAGCTCACACAGCGAAGCATTATAACTACAATTACTGACTTTATCTTAATCATATTCTTCTGTGTTCATGAATGAACACAAACCCTGAAAGCTCTTTAAAAGCTGCTTACTGTTGAATTAATCAAATAATGACTTCAAGGGATTCATTCAGAGAAAAGCAAACATGTTATCTTCTTACAGCAGCTGAGCAAATAATTACACACATAAATAATCTCTCTCTGTTGACAATAATGTGACCTACATTTCTGAATACAGCACGAGATAATCTGGCTGAATCATGTGTTTGTGTTGAACATACCACAATTCCTCTTTTCATGCCTGTGCTGTCCATTTGTAGTGGTGTGAAAATTGTCTTCACTGGGACAAAGACTCAGGATAGGACACAGGTAGCAGTGACCTTCAGAGGAAACACAGACATAGTTCACTGCACATACACTGGATCAAATAAAGAAGGCTTTCCATCTTTCCTTGTAATGATATGGTACAAGAAAAAGCAATAACAGAAACAAGAGAAACATACTCACAGTTCTGTTGCCTTCTTTCCAGCCACCATTCACAAACCAAGGAGGAAAACAAAAGAGTGTCAAAAGATATCTGGGGACGTCCTGTCCTGTCCAGCCTCATGGGCTGTGGGATCACGCTTTAGTCATTTGCATAAAAAGACAGCGTTGTTTTAGTCGTAGAGAATTACAGGGATAATCAGATGCATGTGATGCTGGCTTCACGAGCTGCTGCAGGACAATGAAAACAACTGATAACAAATATTTGCTTCAGTTTCTATGCAGGACATTTTATTCAGTCAGAATTCAACTATTTTTAAGGACACTCTTACAGACTACACAGCCAACTATTTAGTCTTTTGTTCTACAAGAAATCACATTTAAAAGAAACAGCTGTTTGCCATTATATGCAGCTCAAAATGTAATATTTCTATAATATAAAGAGGCGTTAAAGCTACAGTTGGTGACTTTTATGAAAATAACTTTTGTCATATTGGCTGAAACTGTCATACACAGTAAGACAAAATATGTGAAAAAATTAAATTACTGCTCTCAGAAGCACCTCTTAGTGCCTTTAATGGTATCTGCAAGACTGAAAGAAAAGGCCTGAATGAAAACAACCAATCAGAGCACAGGAGTCTTAAAGGGCCTATGTCCACATAGCTTTTTTTTTTTCAAGCTCTTCTTTCAATTATTCCCAATTAAGTCCGACTTATGCGCCCGCATGCAGCTGACTAGAAAAAAAAGTGCCACACCCAGCGTCTTTTTTTTTGCGCAGTCTCTTTTTAGAATGCCATCGGTGTCATCTATGATGCTCCCTTTCAGGAAATCAATCACCTGGGACAGTACTCATCACCCTAAAAACCAAGATGGAGGAGAAGCTAGTTCTGGCCGCATTTATTCGAGCTATATATATTGGACAAAAACCATTACAACAGAAAAGCTCATTTGTGGGCGCAGATCAGACACTGAATGTTGCTGGTGTGTGTTGTGCTTTACACCACACTGATTTAGTGATATCTAAAGCACAAGTACTTGTATAAGCTTGTTAGCTGTGTAGTCAACCCTCTGTTCACATAACATCATCAAACAAGACACTGGGAGTGCTTTCTGCCACAGCTTTTCGGCCAAAGTAAAACAATTATGTGGACACAAGCACTAACACAGCTGTCAATCAGGTCATGAACTGCCAACAAACTGTCAAACTAGGCAACGCTGATCAAATATGAATCAAGATTCCGTTACTGCATTGCCCATTTATTGCCTTAAATGTCTTCACAAACATCTTTTAGGGTACTGTTTAGCTGTAAAATGAGAATTTTTGCTACCTGGTCGCCATGTCAAACTACAGTTGAGCCGAAAAGTGAGCACCACCCACCAGCTGAAGTAAACTTCCTTACTGAATCTTGATTTTTATTTCATCACAATGATTCATTTTGATTCATAAAGTTAAAAACTGTAGCTTTAAATTACAAAATTTCCTTCAAAATTACATTATATTTCACCAAGAGTACATCACTTTAAAAACATGATTTGCCCTGTTAGTGGTACATGTAACGATGGCAATAGTCCATTGTGAATTCTCTCACTGACTGGCCAGACTGCTTTTGAATTTGCTGTGAATTTACACACTCCCCAGAGGGTAATTCTAAATGATTCATTAACTCGCAGTGGAGTTTCATCTATTTTCCATGTTTCATGTGACAGATCATGAGAATATACACATACAGAATTTTATTTTACTCAAGCCCACGTGATATGTGAAGTAAGGGTGTTGGTCTCAAGACAGTACAGTACATCTAATTTAATGTTTTTTAATATCTTAGTTATTGGAGATGTAGATGGTCTTAAACCTCTCGAAGAGGTTGATGTCGTTCTCCAGCTGCTTTATTGCCACTTCCAGACGTTCCTTGTGGGACTTTTTGGACAGGCTGTCTGTGACGAGAGAGAGGCCCTGGTACTCACGGTGCAGCTGATGCAAGTTCTTCCTCAGGCCCTGCATAGTGAACCCACATGGTCAAACACACAACTGTCACAATAAAATCAGCCTGATAATGTGACTGTTAGTATTCAACACTTAATGTAGCTTAGACATATGGTATTAATTCAGCTAGTTGTGACAAAAATCTGCATGGGGGAAACACATACAGTAGGCCATTTTATCCTGATTTATTAGGACTGAAAAAAGTATTTTCCTAAAAACATCAAAGGCATGAAATCATCAGATTAATTTCCTCCAGTTGTATGATTCCCTGCTGTTTTTTTGAAGAGAAGTGGCATCATGCAGCCATGTGTTTAAGTACCTCCAGGACGGCTCGTCGCTCCTCGTCAGACAGGTGTTTCATGACTCCCTGCTCCCGCTGTTCTTTCACAAACTCGTCATACTCTTCCTGTGCTCTCCGCTCTTGTTCATTGCGCTGCTGCAGGTACTCTGGTACCTCTCCGTAATGCTGCAAATAGGAACTGGAAACTTTAGATAATACTTTCACAGTGGCAAGATGGATTAAAAAGGGGAGTGTAATTACGTTTTTTCTATGTGCTAACTGTCATGTAATATTCTATTTTTTTTTTCTAAACTTATCCGACTGCCATAGCTGATTAAAGTGTCAAGTGTTGTAGAAAAATACCTTTTTCTTGATGTATTTGGGGACAAGTCCTGAATTCTCAAGAGGCTGCTTATGTCCTTTGCTGGTGTCCACACAGACAGGCTGGGGCTTCATTGGCACCACTGTAGCTGTCTTTATGAAGTCTCTCTTGGTGTGAATACCCATAGGTGGGATCTCTGTCCTCGCAGGAACAGGCGGTCTCTTCATAGTGCAGGTGTTTTGGACCTCTTTCGAACACTGTGTCTCTGAAACAGCACATAAATTTGAATGAACAACAGATCAAAGATGCAACCACTCACTGGTGAATTAGTCAGTAGGAGAACCCACTTTCAGGTAATTTAGGCTCCTTTGAGTGCTTCTTGAGGTACTTCTCCGGGGAGGGCACCTCTACTTTTGCCGGTCCCATTGTCCTCATTGCACCCTTGTTTGACTTTTCCTCAAGAATAACTGTTGGCCTGTACTTGGACATGTACCTTCAGGTGCAGCACAAGAATACATTCTTTAAACACAATAAAACAGGCTGACAGTAAAATTCAGATTAGTATACTTTCTTTTATTTACATGCCAAAATAAATAAAATGTGTATACAATTAAGACAAACTTTGCAACAGGCAAACATAATGATAAATGCTTCTTATTACTCATTCATTTTAGCTTATTTCTGATATAGGTCAAATGTTAGCCAGGTAACAATAAATATCTTAGCTAATTTCCATCTGGTTTGTCAAAATTAAGGGCCTAACTTCTCCACCCAACTACAGGTCTTTTTAATCTTTGAACATGAACAACTCCTTAGTTACAGCCTGTAGTCTAGCTAACTTGTTTCTGCTAACTAGCTTAGCTACGTGAAGCTAGGTTGATTTAACATAAGGTTTAGAGTAGAGTAGGTACCTTTGCGGCTTTTGAGCATGAACCTCCTCCTTTGTAAGAAGGTTGTAAACGCTTTCTGGTGGATACACAACTTCCGACATTTTGACGGACTTTAAGCAGGCGAAGGATTAAAAAGACACGGTGAAAGTTCACCTAACTAACTAAAAAACTGGCTAGCTAACTTGGCCAAGCTAACATGGACTAAATTCTGGGGTTAGAGTAATTTGTTTCACAACACGCAGCCGGCTAGTTGCTAGGCAACGGAGGGAGCAAATGTTGCGTTACATGACAGTTGTAAAGCTGTAAATTTAGATTCACATGTAAGTAAAGCTAAAGTTCACGAACAGTGTCATGGTTTTGATAAAGGATTCGTATACATCTTTTTTTAGTTATCCAATTAAAACCTTTATTTTTTTCAAATGCTACGGCGCACACAATCTCTGTGCCGCTGAATTACAAATTTATAAAAAATCAGTCTTAACCACAAAAAAGGGTCAGAATATTTTTTTAATTGATTCTGATTCTGTTTCCATGTCTCGCCTTATCATAATTAGCATAAAATTGCATTTTCCTTACATGAAAGTGAGTCTACTTTAGAATTCGGCTCAGCGGAATACAACATTCCGAGGAGCATCTGAATGCAGCACAAAGGTGACTCTAGCTTCTAGCACGTTCCGCGATGCAAAAAACCTATGGTAGTTAAAGTGATTCACGTTCATATATCGTTCAATTTGTAAGCCCCCGGTTAGACTTCATAGAAAATAAAATAGTTGAATTACTGTATATTTTTTGCAACAGGAAATCGACTTCTCATTGAGGATACATCACTTTTGTCCCTCCAGGCTGGCCGTAGTTGTTTGTGACTACTTCACAGTGCAGTGATCCTCCGGTCATGTGTGTTGTAGTGCAGCTGCATGGTGCTTTACCGTTAAAACAAACCATATAGATACCACAGAGTCCATTAAAACATGAATAATCCGGTTTGAAGTACGGAAAGACGCCATTTCACGTGAGTGTCGTGTTCATTCAGCTTATATGATGACAGATCAACTGTCCTGGCTAACACGTGCAAAGTTAAAGCAGTGTCAGGGGGTAGTGTCCAAACATGAGGTGACAAATGTGTTACTTTATTTTAAATGTCCTTATTTTTCACAGGACAAAAGCCTGCTGTCATTTGACTCCTCAATGGGTTTCCTGAATGCATTGAGAGCTGTCAGATGCTACCTCAGCCTCTTTCCAACGTCCAAATCATGCCTCTCCACCAAAGCCTCCCTGCTGGGGGACACAAACATCCTGCTCATGGGTGCTCCTGGAGCAGGGAAGACCACAGTGGGGAGGATAGTGGCCCACAGACTGGGGCTACCTGTCATTGACGTTGATGATGATGTCTTGGAGACGACATGGAGGATGCCTGTGGCTGCCAAGCTGGCAGCAGTTGGTGGTGAGTGTTTCCTGGAGGAAGAAGGCCAGGCTTTGTGTAACTTCTCTGCCTCTGGGTGCGTTGTCTCCCTGACAGGCTCTAACCCTCTTCACGCTGCAGCGATGCAGCACATAAGAGAGTCCGGGCTGGTGATCTACCTGGACGTGGACAGCGAGGACATCATACAGAGACTTGCTAGGATGAAGGTGAACAGGATAGTGGGCCAGGAGGCAGGGGTGTCCATGAAAGACATTCTGTGTTACAGGAAACAGTTTTATGAGAAGTGGCTTGATGTGCGGGTGCTGTGTGGAAAAGGGGACACAGTGGAGGAAGTGGCAGACAAGGTGCTGAAGGCTCTGGAGAGGTATCAGAACCATGCTGCAGAAACATATGTGTCAACCAGGAGTGACAGCGTAGCATCGTCCAATCAAAAAGCATACTTCAGTGATGTGGTAGTTGAGGGTCTGGCCACAGATGGAGGCCTCTATGTTCCCAAAAATGGCTTCCCAAACCTCGATGCTCGTGAATGGCTGAGACTAGTTGACATGTCGTACCCAGAACGAGCATTAGTTTTACTTGAAAAGTGCATACACCCGTTGGACGTCTCTGCTTTGGATCTCAGAACGATGATATTCAAAGCATATGGATCTAACTTTTCTAGTGAGGCAGTAGCACCTGTGAAACCTCTTGTCCACAATCAGTATGTTCAGGAGCTTTTTCACGGCCCCACCGCCTCATTTAAGGACCTCGCCTTGCAGCTGATGCCCCAGCTCTTTGCTTACTGCCTCCCACAGATGTGCAACTACCTCATTCTGGTGGCCACCTCTGGGGACACAGGAAGTGCAGTGCTCAGTGGCTTCAGCAGGCTCAGTGGCGTTGACAAACACAGGACAGGGGTGCTGGTGTTCTTCCCAGAGGACGGCGTGAGTGAGATTCAGAAGCTTCAGATGACGAGCTTCAGGGAGGGCAACGCCAGGGCCGTGAGCATCCTGACAGACTTTGATTTCTGTCAGAGAACCATAAAGAGGATGTTTGGAGAGTCTGGGCTGACCGGACACCTCGCTGTGGAGTATGGCACAGTCCTCAGCACCGCCAACTCCATCAACTGGGCCCGGCTGTTGCCACAGGTGGGTTTATAACTGAGTACGACTCCATGAAAAAAAACACTTTCTGTTATAGGGCTTGTCCATAACAAAGATTTTGACTTAAAGGGTAGGTTTGGTATGTTTCAACCTGGACCCTTTTTCCAATGTTTTCATGTCTAAGTGACTAATTAGAACAACAATATCTGAAATTGGTTCAGTATCACACCATCAATTTACGTCCATTAAATGTGCTCGTTTTTGCCTCTGAAGGGTTGAGATTGTTATTTTAAGTATCTGGCCACTTATGTAAAGCATCTATACAAAGACAGACCTTTTTGTTAAAGAGTAAGATCATTTTGTTTAACCAGAAACGGCTCGAAATTGCCATTGCCAAACTCACCAGATTCCATTTAAATAAACATTCATTCAGTTCATTCAGTCATTTAATCACAGTAAAACACACTTCATTCAAAGCTGACAGAAATAAAATAAAACTCACAAAAAACATCTTGGTTCTTCTTTTCACTGTTCCAACAATTGCCAATCCTGGTTTGGATTAAATAAACCCTTAAATCGCCCACTAAGATGTAAAAATACACTGACTCTGTACAAGCTAAAATTACTGTTTTTTTTTAATTGGAGTCTGGTGGGTTTGGTGATGGTGATGTCAGGGTTGTTTCTGGTTGAATATAAAGGATCTTACTCTTTAACAAAGGGTCCATCTCTTTAGGGATCTGTTCCATAAGCGATCAGACACTTAGAGTAACAATCTGAGCCTGTTAGTGGTAAAAACAATCACTTCAAGTGAACATAAGTTGACAGTGCCCAAATGCCCCAAGTGGTTACATTGCAGCCTGTTTCGTGGCTGCTGGCTGCAGCAGTCTTCCTCAATATTGAACCAATTAAAAAAATTGTGTTCCCATTGGTCATTTTGACTCAAAAACATGGGAACATAGAGTCCAAGTTGGAAAATACGGAAGTTACCCTTTAATGGCAGGGGAAGCTCAGGTGTCACTATAGAGTTGCATACTGGTTTCATCGATGGTTATCACACCTTGTACACTTGCTAATCCAGTGGTTTCCAGCTGATGGGTCGAGGTCCAAAAGTGGGTTGAGGGTCCATTCTGAATGGATCACCAGTGACTCACAAACATGTTAAGTTTGGAACACACACTGCAACCGTAGTTAGTAATAACATTAATTATGGCTGCATTCTATTAAAGTGTGACAGTGTGCCAGCATGCATGATACCAGGAGCCTGAAACTGAAACAGCTAAATGGAATTCTGCCGTCATTCATTGTAATATTAACACCTGTGTTTTTCCTACTGTGACATGAAAAAATATAGTTGGGCTAAAAAATAGTTAGACTATGAAATGTCCAAATGCACGAGGCATAATGCACAAACTTTCCAAGAGGTAACAGTGATGTCTTCAAAATGTTTGTTTATTCTGACCAAAATGCCAAAACCCAAAGATTTTCAGTTAACAGTGATTTAGGCTGCAACAAGGGAATTAACTTACATGTTGAGTCAGACACAGCATCTCTTTAAAATGTCACAGCTTTATTAGACCATTGCACCATCTGTAACATTTCAGAACTTAATATATTTTGACACTGGCAGATAAAAAATGTCTCATATACTTTTATATTGTGGTGTTTTTAATTGATTTGTCATCTGTTGTGTTTTTTTCTACCACTTGATTTTCCCTCATTTGTGCAGATTAAACATAGTTTGCAAAGTTACACTATAAATTTTTTTGTGAGGCAGCAGCTCACTTTATTTGGAACATGCAGTGTGACAGTTTTGTTAACTTCTCCCTGTCTTGCAGGTGGTTTATCATTCCTCAGCCTATCTGGATCTGTGCAGGGACGGTGTTATCAAGTTCGGGGAGCCTGTTGATGTTTGCATCCCTTCTGGTAACTTCGGCAACGCCATGTCAGCCGTGTACGCCAAGCAAATGGGCATCCCGATAAGAAAAGTCATCTGTGCGTCCAACCACAACCGCATCATCACGGACTTTATCACCACAGGCGAGTACGATCTCCGGGGACGGCCTCTGGTGCTCTCCCACTCCCCGGCTATAGATATCCTCAAGTCCTCCAACCTTGAGAGGTTTATCTTCCACGTCTCAGATGGAGACGGCCGTCTGGTCAAGGAGCTGTTCACACGCTTAGACAGGCAGCGGCACTTTCAGGTTCCTGAGCCTCTTCTTGGCAGGATTCAGCAGGAAGTGCTGGCTGGCTGGTGCTCTGAAGACGACTGCTTGGCCGCCATCCAGAGCGTTCACACACAAACGGGCTACCTCATGGACACACACACCGCCGTGGCGAAAGTGGTGGCTGATAGGCTGCAGGACGGTGCGTGTCCCGTGGTGCTTTGTTCCACCGCTCACTACGGGAAATTTGCACCTGCTGTGTTCAAAGCTTTGCAAATCCAGAATATTCCCGAGGATCCCGTCGAGCAGCTGAAGAAGCTCGGATCTACTGCATCCAGACCTGAAATCCACAGAGACATGATGAAGTGCCTGAAGGAGAGTGGCAGGAGGAAACATGCTGTTTGTCAGGCAGATTACGGCGTGTTGGTGGACGAGGTGGAGAGCATGATACAGGACTCCTTCTTGAAAGTTATGTAGGATTGTTTCACCTTAAATTAATGTTGATTTAAATCAGAATTAATTATTTTCAAAAAGTCTTTACGTATCCTGGTTGTATATTGTTTTTTCCCAATTAATTTGTAATGTTTTTAAAGCAAATTTAACAAATAAAAGGACATGAAAGATCAAATCTGGCAAAAAAGAAAGAAATTAAAACAGAAAAAAAAAATCAATGACGCAAAATTGAAGAAAAATCACCACTTATGAGCAGGTGTGATCATGAAATTGATTTTAGAAGACATAATTTAAAAGTCTTCAGCCTGCAAGATTGAGAAAAATGAACAATAATTTCACTCTGATTACACTGTAATAGAGCCCTAAGCTCAATTTAAAGCCTATTGATTATGCAACATTTCTTTACATCATTCTCAGAGCCCTGGCCCACTAGATGGGGGTGTCTACCTCTTAGCCACTGCTGTGGCTGTGTGGGAACACTGGTGCAAGTGTTGCAGTAACCCTGTCACTGTGAGGAGAATTAATCACTGGCAAAGTCAGAAGGTCAAGTAAACTAGTAAATAGTGATGTGAAATCAATATCTGCAGTCAGCGAGATAATCATCTCCTTCCAGTTAATTGTATTCTTATGCATTACAGTGTGACAATACTTATGTGCAGTATATTTCCTTAATGATATCTGTCAAGCTCTGTTGTGTCTTTGTTCAGGACAGTTACTGTATACACTGTAATAAATATGGACATGAAAAATATTTTTAATTATATTAAAATGTTTTATTTACCTAATCTTTTCTTTTTTTATGACTTAAACTTTCTTCGGCTGATGTGAGGAGCGCTGAAGCAACATGGTGGATCTCACAGTGTGGCATTAAAATGCAGCTAATGAATTGGTTTCCACAGTCCACTAATTGCCAGGTGAAGCTCCTGAGCTGGTACTCTCGTCCAATCAGTGTCCACTGTCTCATTAACCACTTCACAGAAGGCAGAAAGGCTTTATTAATATAAAACCTTTTGAACCACATCTGTCCCTTTCTCCTTCACATTTCTTAGCTTTAACACTCAGGACCATAAAGTCTTTAAAAAGACTGTATTAAAACAATAGATGCACCGATACTGATATCAGATCTAAGGCCGATACTGACTTAAATAGCTGGCTCAATTATTAGTTAGAATCTAAGAATCGATCTATTCAGTTCAAATCTATGTCTGATGTGAACGTGCATGTGTTCAAGTCAAGCCTGATGTTGCCTTTCACCTAATCTCTCAAGACAGATTCTGCAATCTACATTGTAGAATCTGTCGGCAGCCCTGTGTGAAAGACGACTAGGGGGGGGGGCTTTGAGTTTGAACGATGCTGCACTTTAGCCAATCACAATGGAGGGGGCGTGGCCAACACATGCAGGTGTCCCCAGGAAATGTGTACCTACAGAAACAGCAAGCTCCGCGCCCATAGCGACTGCTCCACCCAAAACGGCGTCTCGTCAATGTGAAAAAAAATATTTTTTCCAGTGGATGTCTTAGTTACAACATGATTGAGCTAACTGGGGTAGTTTCATGTCGTATCCGACAACGGGAGGCTTTTAACAGATGACGTCCTGATGTTAGCTTTGCTAACTGTCCCTGTCGGCCGCAGCCACTGATGCTTTCTAGACATCGTGATTTCCCATAACTGAATAAATACCACACATAGCAACACAAAACTGCTTTGCTAGCTCAATCATGTTGTAACTAAGATATCCGCTGGCAAAAATATTTTATTCACGGACCGTTTATTGAGTTATTACCTTATTTTTATACAGTCTATGGTTATTACAAACACTGCTAATGGCTAATGTTAACAGCTAACGGTTAGCCCAGCTAATAACCATGTTACTAATTACAAAACTTGCACACAGAAATAGCAACGTTTGTTCAATCATTGTGTTTATAGACTTTACAAACATCAGATTAGTCTACACGGTGATATAGTGACGTGAAAAATGTGATATATAGCTAAACTCTGCTGGTTTTCTACCCGAAGTATTTGTAAACAACACAGCGATTTCCTGGGGGCACCGCCGGAAGTGAAGGGCGTGAGCGATCGCCGAGGCCCCTGAACTTCCGTTAGTCGAAAAATTCCGGGCTGTGCCTCCAGAGGTAAAGGAAGAAGAAAAAAAACTTTTTTTTTTCTTCCACAAAAAAAAAACTTTTTTTGACTCAGCTCATGTTTCCTTCTGACTTCACCAACAAGGAAGGGCATAGTAACACCTGTGACTGATTCATTTCTGATACTGTTTGACCAACACAGTGAACCGTGTTTTCGCTATAATGTCATAAATGGATATTACCTTTCTGACAATAATTTTGTGTTATATTTACCCCTTGAAACCTGGAGTGACATCAGTTTTTGTGCTGTTTTCAGATGCCTTTTGCGAGTATTGAAACCTTTGAACCCTGGTGCGATTTCTTTCAAAAACATGGGGAAAAAAAGCAATTAGCAACTTGGAAAGACATGTCCCGTAAAGTACAAAAAAAAGTAAGTAGATTTAGAAAATTAATTTAAAAAAAAAAATTTAAAAATAGGGGGAAAAGGGAAAAAAGCTGGGGAAAACTATATAATTATTGTTTTTACATTTTAAAATTATGTTTCAGAAATATTCTAATTTTAAGCACTCTTTCCAGGTCATTTCCTTATTTGTTTTAAACTTTAATTTCATTTTTCACTAATTTTCTTGTTTTTAATTGTCTCTTTTTACTAATTTCTTGCTAATATTTTTTTGTTGTTCATTGCCTTCTTCCCATGTTTTTAAAAGAAATCAATGCAATTTGCTCAGATTTCAAAGGGTTAAAGATATTATATTTTGACAGACTGATTGAGAGATGTCCCAATTAGTTGATGTTCTGCTTTTCTGAAGTTATTTTCCTCTTATTTATTTAAATACAACAGCTTGTGCGCTGGATTTAACAAGAATTAAGGGCACCAAGGTCATGTCCTCTTGTACAATATATATTATTCCATAAAGACAATCATTTTGGAAAGGAGTGAATGGGAAAGTAGTTACAAACCCAAATCATTTAAATAATAAAATTACAGCTTGTGACTTTGGTGTATCAGAGAATGGTTATATGGACATTGGTAATATGATACAAGCTTTCTGTTACTGTCAAACAAAACCACATTGCTCTTTTTTGCCAGACATCTGTCAGAAGCAACATCCTGTTATATAGAGCAGGGGCGGAGTGGGCCCGAGGGTAATTTTCCACCCTCCGACGTCACACCATCCATAACAGAGGAGCCCGAAATGACTCCGGTCTCTGTGGCTATCATTCGAGTCATTTAAATCCAGGTGCTGCCTCAGCAGGAGCGGGGAGAAGAGGGCGGAAGATAAGTTTCATAGATCTCCAGGATTGCTTATGACTGCAGTTGTTAAAATAGATGGAAAGTCAGGCCAGATTTGACAAAGCACTTTGCTAGCATGCCCTCTGATCTGGATCACTGTCTCTGCGAGGCTTTGCCAGGACTGGGAGAAAAAATGTTTTCTTCACTTCTTCTTCTTTTCAACTGTAAAAGAAGTGGCCTGTTTGCTTTTAGGATTTTGTGGCAGAAAAGAAACAGACGTGATGTATAAAGTTTGATACACTGTGTGAGGTGCACTATTGTCTAAGACAGTGGTTCCCAACCTGGGAGCACAGAAGATCTATACCATCAGCACAGTTTCAAAATGGACACCCAAGATTAGTGTCACCAGTTCAGCATCTGACCAAATGTCTCCCCTTCTGTTCCTGAGTTATTATAGACACTGAGTAATGGCCAGAAAGGTGTTTTTGCAGAACAGTATGATGTCACAGTGAAGCTGACGTTTGACCTTTGGGATATAAAATGTCATCACTTCATAATTTTTGTTATATTAGACATTTCTGTGAAATTTTGTCATAGTTAGTGTATAAATTCTTGAGTAATGGCCAAAGATGTGCTCTGTTAGGTCACAGTGACCTTTGACCACCAAAATCTTGAAGGAACAGACAGCAGGCCAGACAGACAACCCAAAAAAAGGTATTGCCTCGGGCCACAGCTGTCGCCAGCACAGAGGCATAAAAAAGACATTGCCTAGGTCCAGACCTTTACTTCACCCACTCCAAGGAGTTGACTGATTTGTTTGGCATCATGACATGGTTGAAACAGCGGTTGAAAAAGCGATCACTCCAACAAGTGCCACACGGGGACCAATGCCACTGTCAAGCTGTTGTTAAGTGTTGTCAAGCTGTGCCGACATCACCCAACATCGTAGTTTGTTTTTATTCCGCCAAACTCTTAAACCAGTATTTTGGCATGGCGGCTGCACAGGTGTGTTTTGAGTTAAAATGCTGTAAGATTCAGGCGGATATGTTGGTCTAAAATGATTGGTTAGGGAATATCAAATTCTTCCACACGGGAATCAGTTAGAGTGGACACAATGTCAAACTGAAGATGGAAATGGAGTGTGGAGACAATTCTGCCTGATATGCAGGAAAAAAGAAAGATACATATTTCTCTACACAAAATTCAAAATGTATAAGAGCTCCTGAGTCAAGACAATATCCCTACGGGGACATATGGTGTGGTATGGCATTGTATCGCATCATATTGTATTGTATCGTATCGTTCATCTAAAACTTAAAATTTTCTTATGAAATACCAGGTAGTTTTGTTTCATTTATTTTCCTTTAAAATGTTTTGCTTTTATTTGTTATTGTCTTTTATTAATTAACAGTTAAAAAAAATCTACTCCTCTGTTTTGTTGGTTTTATTGATTTTATTAAAATTAAAAATATTACTACTACATACTACTTTTATTATTATTATTATTTATTATTTCCAGCATTTTTATTTCTTGTGTGCAAGGTTTCACTGTTAACATCTGTACTGTCTTTGTATCAGCTTGTCAGTTATCTTTTAAAGCATTTTAAACTAACCTGGATGAAAGACACAATAAAAATTAAGTTTGACTGATAAAAAAAATATTCACAATCAAAATCAGAGTGCCTTTTATTGTCATAGTGTTATTAAAAAGTACAACAATTAGAAGTGCTACTCCTGTACGATGCTGACAGTTAACACCACATCCTCTATACATTCAACCACCCAATCCTCACACTTAGATAACAGACGATAAATAAGTGTACTAGGTAAAAAACTAATATTGCACATATAGTGTAGTAGATTGACGGTAAATAAACTTCCCTTTTGGTTTAACTTGTCACAAATAGTAGACATTATGAAGAGTTAGACTTTGTCTGTTTTAAGGGATCACAAGCCAAAAAGGCTTTAATTGGAATAAGAGGCCAAACCATGAGAAAAAAAGTGCCAGGTCAAAAGCACACACAAGAATCTGAACAGAGGTGCCTACAACTCACACAAAAAGTTACACACAAAAAGAAATGAAATATCAAAAGGCAAAAAAGAACAAAAGTAAACAATTTCTGCATTGACATCTAGAGCAGTGGTTCCCAACTGGTGGCTTGTGGTCCAAAAGTAGGTCACGGATCCATTCTGAATGGTCCTCAAGTGACTTGCAAACTTGTTAAGTTTGTAAGAAACACACTTTTTTTTTAAGTTCAGTGAATTTCCAGCACAGAGCTTTCATTTTTCAAGTGTGGTTTCCTGCTGTAGGGTGAATGATTAACTGAAAGCTACTTGACTGAGACAGCAAACAAACTCAAAGACATGGCTAACTGCAAGTATGACGCTGAATATTGAACTGTGTGGGCCTTGAACTAATGACTAAAGAGAAATCTGGACCCTGTGGCTGGACCAGTTGGTAACCACTGATGTAGAGATAACAAACACAACAGGAGTATGCTGCATATTGCTTTCTTCCCAAAGAGTCAAAAACTACAGACGTGCGTGTGAGAAATGAGCGCCCCATCTCCAGCAGCCTGTCGGCTTACCTGACAGTGTTTGTGTGAAAATGAGAGAGCAACAGGGAGAATCCCGTCTCTGTGGTTTGAAGTGATCCATTGCTCTTGACAGACCTGAGCTGTGGTGTTGTTGTGGTGAGACAGAAGGAAAAAGGCGCTGAGGGACATCAAGATAAATTACGACTTATTCTTTTGAATCAGTGCAATATTTTACAGTCACCCCTCACACTGTACTTAAGTGTGTTTCCATGCTTACAGGATGACGGATCACCTTTTTTTTTATTTTACTGTGCATGAATATATTACACAGCACACGCTCATATACTGGAGGCTTCTTTGTACCGACTCTGTTCTTGCAGCCTTCCTCTCCTCTGTGTCTGTGCTTTGCTCCGCTGTGAGCATTGGCCTTATTAATCAAGCTGCTTGGCAGGTGAATGTGAGGAATGGGTGGGTAAAGTGTCTGGAGGGGGAGGAGGGTAGTGTGCAGGTGCATGTGTGTGTGTGTGTGTGTGTGTGTGTGTGTGTGTGTGCGTGTGTGAGTGGTTGAAGGGAAAGAGAGAGCCAGCTGTTGCTCAGCACCTAGAGGCCCACGGCTGGGTGAGCAAGGATAATTGCAGGTACCAGCCTGTTCCCATCTCCTTAATGTGAACCTGTGGCATAATGGAAACTGCTCTTTCACAGTGGAGGGAAATAGAAAGGAGAGAGGAGGAAATTAACGCATTGGAGGAGTTTGGAGAGAGGATCCGGTGAACCAGATTGATTTGAGCGTCTGCTCCTAAGATCCCTGACTCTATAGTTTCTTTTCTTTTGAAATCCCTAATGTAATACTTAGATTATGATAAACAGAATTTGGCACAGGCATCAGTGAATTTGGTCTACAAATGTTGTCTTCACAGGGTTATAACTTGAAATAGTTTGCCTTAATATCAGTTTTGCGGGCCTTAATTTGTTTAAGATATACTCAATAACAAAATATGGGCACACCAGCTTAAGAGCTACTTTTATCTTTGTCGTCTTGGTTATTACAGGGTCTCCTACAACATTTTGAAGGGGTTTGCAGCCACCATATTTTCTTCTCCTTGTACTGACTGAAAGTTGGAAACTAATTTCAGTAAATTGCAATTCACGTCAGCACCGCTACACATAAGTAAATAACTCCTCAACACTAAAAAAATGAATATTGTCCATTCATCTATCCTTTGTTATCAGCTTACCCATGGCTGTGTGGCCGGGACAGCAGGCTGAGCAAGGTACTCCAGACGTCCCACTCTCCAGTAACGCTTTCCAGCTCCTCCTGGGTCATCCCGAAGCTCTCAGGCCAGATGAGATATGAAAACCCTCTGCTGTGATCTGGGTCTATGGGTCCCTTACCAGTTGGACAAACCTGGAAAACCTCTAATGGGATGCGCCAAGGAAGCATCCTGATCAGATGCCCAAACCACCTCAACTGGCCCCTTTCCACACAAAGAAGCAGCGGCTCTACTCCGAGCTCACTCTGGATATCTGAGCTCCTCACACTATCTTTAAGGCTGAGCCCAGCCACCTTACTGAGGCAACTCAATTTGTCCGCTTGTATCCACAATCTTATACAGTGCAAGTGTTCGAAAGAAGTTTCGTCTATAGAAATTGTAAATTTTAAAAAATTGCATGTCCAGAGATTTGCATTTCATTGTATATGGGTGCAGGGGTGTAGCCAAGATTTTAGGACCTAAGTCCAAGGTTCCCAAATTCAGCTTTGGTTGTTCCTAAATCTTTGCTGTAATGCTTAGACTACGTCCTGGGGTGGGGTGAATTTAATAGATTTTGTGTAGGATCTTCCTAAAAACAATGTGTCCTCCTCAGTCATCACTTATGACTCACTAGAAGTGTGTGGTGGTGTATTTATCTGCCCTCTGCCTTTATTTTCTTATTTTATTTTGCTGTGGTCAAGACATTTAGTGGTGTGCAACTCCCAGTCCATAACAGTGCACGGGTGAGGTTGGGACTTTATAAAAAGTTAGCAACCAGACCATAAGTTGCGTGCATCCAAGAGAAAGCTACAAAATTAGTGGACACAACGCGTGAATACGGTGAGGCAAAACACAAAGCAAACAAAGCTCATTCCAACAGGAGGGTGAATCTGGTGTTGGCTGTCATGTTCACTTTTGCTGGCGAGCACTGAAGAAGAGGAAGAAGAACAATGTGGAGTTGGCCTGTTTTCTGTCAGACAGGTAGGTGCCAGCGGTTAGCGGTTAGCTTGCTAAAGTATCGTCTTTTGTATTACAACAAATGTAATGTTCCTATAGTAACTTGCACTCTATGTACAAGCAGTGTAGGGAGGAAGGTCCAAGTTTAAATGTGTCTGCAAACTGTAACCAACCATTGCGCATGATGTATCTTTATATACCTTCATATATGGGCCTACTGAATCTGAGGAAATTGGAATAACCCATTTCAGGATGCATCATGTGTATTTTTAATTTTGATGAACAGTAGAACACCCCAGGTTGCTTAAATTCTCAGAAGAACACAGAAGACATGATAGCCAATGCCCGCATGGATCTGTACTGCACTGGTTGCAGATTGCATTTACCACAACTGTGATCCGACAGTAAAGTAATAAGCTTTATTTGTATAGCACCTAAACTAAGCACAATTAAAACACAAGGAGAATAAAACAAATAATATGCCATAAAATGTAATCCAGTAAAAGATAAAATAAGAAAGGTTAACACTAAAATCAAGATAATAAATTGGAAATAGCATCAATAAGACAGCTCACATAAAATAGACAGCTCAGATAAAGTCAGGATATGTTTTCCGATAGCAGTATGTTTTTAGGAGAGACTTAAAATAAGCCAACGACTCAGAGAGCCTTATTTCCTCAAGCAGGTCATTCCAGAGCCTTGGGGCCCTGGTGGCAAAAGCTCTGTCCCCTTTGGTCTTCAGCCTGGACCCTGGGACAAGCAGACCTCTGCCTGAAGAATGTAAATGTAATCTGGAAGTAATTCAGAAGATTTTAAAGTCAATCCCTAAAAAACCTTGTGGGTTATATTAGGTTGATGTCATGTTTTGCTAGAAAATAGGTAGTCAGGTGGTCATATTATCCTCTGTTGGCATGATTGAGGGCCCTACCTTGTTGCAGTTATGTAAAAGAGTTTGTTAAACTTTTTTAATTGCACAATAATTTGTTTTGTAAGTGACTTTTCTGAATGTCCCCATTGAGGAAGTGAATTGGATCAACTCGTCCTTAAAGAGAGTCATTAGCATTGGTTTCAGTGGAATTGTTCTGTCCCATGATGGTTTGAATAAATTCTATTTCAGAGGCTTTCCCCCTCCTGCCAAGAATAAAACCCGTGGGGGAAACTCAGAATCTTTGTTCGTCTTGGCACCAAAAATCGTCACATTTATAAATGTTGGCATGAAACACTGGCACCAAACATCGTTTCTGAAGTGGAGGTAAAACACTCGCCCACCACTGCAAAAACCTGAGTTAAATTGCTGGCAGCAGCACCTTTGCCTTGGGATTGTGAGTATTCAAGTGGGAAGCCAGTGAGGGATTGTGTCCTGGACCAGCTCAGATGTTGGTGTACACCCTCCTGAGGGCAGCAGAGTGGTCTGTGATGACAGGGACTGCAGTGTATCGGGAATTTGCAACAACTGAGTTGGGGACATTTTGAAAAATCAAACAAAAGAGAAATATGTAATTTGTCACTGTATTAATACAGTTATACACACACTCAGTCATAATGCAAAAGGGTTGAACAAACACATTGTGCATGAAGCAGTATGCTGCAGTGTAATGCTCAGTTTGTCCAAAATGGATTTACTTACATTTCTGTTTAGCTATGATGTTTATTACAATAACAACTCCAATGGTGTAACATTTGTAGCTGATGGTATAAGATGTTATAACCTTGAATATAATAATGCAATTAATGCATTCTTAGTGTTATTAAAAGATAAAGTATTGCACCTTAGATTGCTGTATTGTCATCAGATAAGCTGTTGATTATATCACTTTCAACCCATTTGGACATTTTAATGATTAAAAAAACAAAAACAAAAAAAAACCTCTGCATCCTCTATTCATAAACAAACAAAGACCAAAAAGTGTTTTTTAGATGCAGAAGGAGATTAAATAATTACGCACATAAAGTGGACACTGTTTAAGATAGAAGTATCTAACTGGAGCCACAGACAATCAGGAGACAACTATTGCATTCTATTGTCACTTATTGTTGTTCAGAAATGATGACAGATGCTGATTAGATGCTTATCATAATGTTTGCCATGGCTCTAAATGAAGAGAGAAATACATTATAATATTTGCAGATAAATCATTGAATCATAAATCTAGTCTTTAAATTGTTTCACATTGAAATACAATAAATGTTGAATAATAATTAGCTGGACGTGTACTTGATCATATTAATCAAATGTCATCCTTAACTTCAGTCCAATTGTGTACACATCATAATATAAAAGGAAATGTTACTTAAGTCTCAAAGACACATGGCAAACACTCAGGCAGCATGGAATGTTTGAAGACAGAGAGGAGAAAGTGTGGTCCTGCTGCCCCTGACATATAGATGTAGATGTGGGAGGAGCTACCAAAAGTAGGTCACTAACTAAACCACCCCTAATGTCCCCTTGAGGATGTGAGGTGAGTACACTTGCAATTTCGACACAATGTGAAAAATGTGTGTATGTTTCTACCCAATAACCAAAATTTTGGTATTATATGTTTCTGCAAACCACAGATATGTAACATTTGAATGTTATTATGTGGTGGATACTTCAAAATTTAACATTTCAACCATACTGTGGTTAATGTGTGTTAGGAGCAATGCAGTGATGTCTTGATACAAAAACAATCACTTTTTGGTGGCATTTTCCCTACTGGTTTCTAAAAGCAGCTGGAAACACAGCAATGACTCGCTCAAAAACACCCAGTTTTGTTGTTTGTTGGTCTCGAACAGCGGTCTGCAGCTTTGCCGATATCTTGCCTAGGTGACATGTCATCCACCATCTCCCCCAACTCCTGATGACAAAATTAGCTCATATACTATGTGGGCTGTGTGTTTTGGTTGGACTAAAATAAGAAGTGACTTTTTTGTCATTAAAAACACAAAAATTCGAGGATATTGTCCTCTGTAAAAAAAAAAAAAATGTTGTCATTCTTTGTGTTCATTTCCTCCCTGCATCTTAAATAATCTGAACTCATTTGTTGCGGATTCATGTGACATAAAGTAGCCTATATTTAAACATGGTTGACTGTGAAACATTAGAACGTCCTACACATGGGGACGTGACCTTTCTCTATGAAATGGCTGGAGGATGCTTCATTTTCTTACCAAGTCAAAGTAATCTTATCTCACACAGTGAAAACAGTGTGCGCATGTCATATGTGTTTATGTGTAGTGACTTCTCTTTAGATTTTTATTCTGCACAGTGAAGTGTTTTTCTCTGTGATCAATGGTTTCTTCCTGGAAGCGGGAGCCAAACAATCAGCCAACACATCTCAACATCATGTTCACCCGAGGCTTCCCTGCTAATTACCTAAGACATTGATTCGCACCCAACATACCTCCGTGTGAAAGTGTGAGAAAGAGGAGGAGAGAAAAGAGAGCTAATGAAGGTGTCAACGGGAGCTTGCCACCAGAAGATGATTGTTATTGGATTGAAGTCATTTGCATTTTGATGTGAACTCCGAGGCTGAACAATACCCGTCGGTGCCTATCTGCTGTTAACAGTCTTTGATAAGCACACAGACAAAAAGCAGTGATTCATTTCAAGGTGAACAAAATAACTGAAGGGTCCTGAAACAGATTACATTTAACTGATGCCTCCATCAAGCTCCTGGCGACCGTCTGCCAGGATCTTCCCCTCTCTGTGATGAAGGAAAGAGAATCCATTTCTCACTCGGAGAATGAGAAATCAATGACCCCGAGCTGGATCTGTGTGAAATGAGATATGAGCCCCGTCTCTGAGGACTTGCCGGGGCTCAGATTGACAGCTGACTGACAGAGGTTAACTGCCAGGGAAGGCCGACTGGCTCGGAGGTGTAAAACTGACCCTCTCAGACCCTGTGTTGAGGGCAGGGTTGAGACATGCAGGCCGGATGTTGCTGAATCCCCAAGATATTCCTGTAATCGACCGTTAGCCAAGGCCCTGACCCCTTATTGCTACGCCTGTCAAGCTTCTGTCTCTTACAGCATGTATGTAGTTTACAATTAAAATAGTAGCAGATTTGCTGCTCAAAATTCACAGTTGCTGTTAAAACAATACATCCCTGCTTTCAGTCAGGTAGACAAAAGCAGCTGGCATCACTGATCTTCCTTAGACGCCAAGTGACGCTGGTAGATTTTATCAGTCATCACTAGCTACAATACAATAGCTTAATGAGGTTGCTGAAAACAAGGTGCATTTTCATCCACCTTTTTTGTGAGCATTTTTTATTTGCTTTAAAAAACAAGTCTTCCAGTTAGGCCAATGTCAGAGTAGGTCACACACCGGAAGAGCTCTGTTGAAATCCTGCCTAACTTTGAGTCAAAGTGCTTATTGCCAAAGACAACCCATCCAAAGCTGTGCAGAAGGCTGGTAAACACGAGGAAACTACTCAAAGACAAAACAAACCTTCAGAGGAACAGTCTACATATAATAATTAGGATGACAGGACAGAAGCTAACCAAAGTGGGCAACATGCTAATGCTACTAGCAACGCACCGCTAACCAAAGCCAAACCTAGCCAAACTGTCTGTCCAAGTCTCTGCTGACCGAGCAACTATCACGGACGCGACCAGACAATTTAGCACATGGAAATAGCCCTCAACGATATGGGGACAAGACTGGACTGGCAATACTCGAATCGACTTGCATATCCCTGTCAGATTAAATTGCTGCTCTTAAACTCAAGATGGATGATCTTGAAAATAGATCGAGGTGCAACAACATATGTATAATTGGCTTATCTGACAGAATTCAGGGTTCGCAGCCATTTGCTTTCATGGAGGTATTCCTGAGAGAGGTATTCGTTGCAGAGGCTTTTCCTATTCTCAGTCAACAGGGCCTATAGAGTTACCAGCAACTGCAAATGACAGGACAAACCTCCATGGCCATTCATTGTGCAGATTCACCACTACCAAAACAAGGAGTGTAACCTGAGGCTGCCAGGTAAACAGCGGTGTACTCCAAGGCCAAGTCAGTCAGACATTAACTGGAAACGCACCTCAAAGACGATGTCAGCTACCTTGAAAAAGCTGGGTTGATCAGGTATACCACTCCTGTTTCAATGCTAAACCAAGATTAATCATTGTCTCGGCCCACTTAATTGCCAGTCTTGTCACTTTGGTCAGTGTCTACGCCCAAAATTATGACGATTGTAACTTTATTGCCAGATTGTTCTCTATAATTCCCAGCAATAATAATTACAACTTGATAAAAGGGGGCAACTTTAACTGTGTTCGATAGATCATCAACCAGAGCCTAGATTCTCTCACGAAATCGGCGTTGCACTGACGTGTAGTTACATTTCTGGGGAGGTGCACGTCAGGCTACAGCGTAGGGTACGGTGTCTGAGTCGATGCAGAGCCTACGCTGTAGGTACGGCATCAATTTGACGCAGACGCAAAAGTATGAATCCCGCTTAATTTTTCCCTCTTGGTAGGAACAAGCGCCTCCTAACTTCAGGAGATGGATTAGAGACTCTATGTATTTCAGAGAATCAGATACACTCTAAAAGGCGCCTTGCAAAAATTAAGAAAACCTGGACCCCCTTCTTAGAGAGTTTACAAGTACCACTGAATGAGTTTAAAAACACATAATCATTTATCTTATTATGTCCCCTAAAGATTTGGAGTCAACAGTATAAGTAGGACGATTGGGAGGGTTGGGCTGGGTGGCTGGGTGGGGAAAGGGCAGGTTATCCTCACATTTATATTCATTGGTATAGTGCATCTGTCCTATGTTCAGCAATATATTCATTGCCATTGTGTACTGCATACAAAATGCCATCAAATGAAAACTCAAAAAAACAACAACAACAAAAAAAAACATAAAAAAAAACGGAACAAAAATGCTGAAAAAACCCTCAAAATATCACGGACAGGTTTATACACATTGCTAAGGTGGACTTCTTGGTGTATCGATCAGTGCAATGAATGAGTTAGCGAAAATGTGGTTAATATTTGAACCTCCTTTGGATGGGAATCTGGCTAATGTCTCCTGCTGACCTAATAATGTCTCCAGCTTACTCATTTTAAAGCTATTGTGAAAGAGCTCTTACTGTAAATATGTAGGCCTACTTGATGGCTATAAATGATGACGTGCTCATGATTGTGGCTAAAGGTGCACGTCCCGGGCAAAAGGTCAGTTTGTAATCTATGTGGGTGACATGAACATAAAAAAATAGCATTGTTCTGGTACTGCAGAGTAGAACCATCACTTTTGGCTAATTAGAATTAGTTTGGCCTTTTAGTTTAGTCAGAAAGAAGAGGAAAATTCTCCATATTCAAGAAGGTTATTAGGCATGATCTGAAGTATATACAAAATACAATACTTGATGGTAGGGCAGTATGGAGGGGTTACATCTTTTGACAGACTGCATGTCCAGCCTGGTACAATTGATTTGCATTATAAAAGCCCTTTATAAATTATTTAAAGAGGTTCAATTCCCGAATCATTTTGTACAATATTCAAAGGTAGGCTATGATTAGCATTGGAAACTTGGATTAGAGTGACACAATTTTGTTAACGATGCTGAACTCAGTTTAAGGCAAGCAATGTAATAACTAGTCTACAGTGATCCTGACGTTACAGTATTAACTGTGTATTTGAACAAACAAATTCCTTACAAAAGTTGGAATTACAGCGTGGCTGGTTCTAGCTTCCAAACAGTAACATAGGATGTCTAAGTAATCAACTCGATTGACTGTACTAAATTTAACATTGTCAAAATAGCATGAAAAAAAATGTTAGCTTTACGAGAGAAATTATGATTGGCTTGGTTTTTCAGTAGACATTTTCACTTCAGTGTAATGAATAATATGAGGTTCAATAACACATACAGAGGAATTAAAGGTCCAGTGTGTAGGATTTAGTGGCATCTAGTGGTGAGATTACAGAACTTAAACTTGCCAAGCGTGTAGGAGAACTATGGTGGCTGACGCAAAAACAGGAGCCAGTGTCTGGTTTGTCCATTCTGGGCTACAGTAAAAACAACACGACAGACTTTGTGGACAGGGACTCGCTCCATATGGATATAAGCGGTTCATTCTAAGGTAAGGAAAACACAATTCTTATTTTCACGTGATTCTAAAGTGATGTAAACGTAATTGAATATTACATTTCTGCTAATATATCTCCCTAAATCCTACAAACTGGACCTTCAAAGCATTTTGATAAATGAGTCATGTGTTAGGCTGCTTTGCAAAAAAATTTAGTTGACAAAACAACATTATGGCATTTTAAATTCAACAATCCACATGTTACTATTTTTCATTTACTTAGGTGAAATCAAAGTGTAGTAACGTGGGTCCACTTTCACTGAATTTACTCCTTCTGCCAGGGTCATGCTTCCTATCAGAGGGTAACTATCAGATGACATCGCTAGTACACAATGATGAAATACTGCACAGTGGATGTGCTAGTTGTGTAAAAAACAACAACAACAAAAAAAACATAACTTGTAACCCAGCAAACCAATGATGTTCTTTTGGCCTTGGAAGTAAGACTCAGTTGTTACTGTAGTTAGCCTGACATGCTAACGATTGCAGCTTACATCTGAACGTTAGCCTGACATGCTAACGATTGCAGCTTACATCTCAACACATAACCACACTGATTAATTTATTCCTCGCAGTTTTGCCCTTGTGCTTTTTGGTTTTTGGAAAGTCTACACTGGTAGAAAAGATTTCTGCAGACTTACATCTATGGAGTGTTATTTTTTCAAAATATACACCTCGTCTCAAACTCTTTATCCAAGCTTGACAGACTGGCCATAGTTACTTTTCACTGCTGAGTCACAGTTTGTGTAGGAAATAGGTTTATCGGTCAGTTATTAAGCTGTTAATGTATTTCCTAATTCGAGGAAGCTCCAGCTCTCATTGTGGAGAGGGTGCCATAGCATTGTTCCGACCTCTCATTGTTCCGACCTCTCATTAGTCCGACGACCTGTTGTTCCAATATGTGATTATACTAGGCTATACTGTATTTGTGTACCATAGAGGATCAGCAACGCAACAAAAGTAGGCTACTGGTCGAGATATAAGTGCCACAGAGAGAAGAGAGTGAAACACCATAACCTCCTGTTATTAACTCTGGGGTTGGGGTTGTGTGGGGAGCTCTCCATGGTGCTGAATGGCTCATGGCGGGCGTATTTCTGCCTTGATGGTGCACCGCGACCGGCTCTGGGTCAGCTGGGAAAGGCTTGAGGTGAAGCAGGCTCACGGCTTATGTGTTTGTCACTTTCTTTTTCATTTTAACCCACACCACGATCTTTTCCTAACCCTAACCAAGTGTTTTTTGTGCCCAAACCTAACCAGACTTTAACCACAGGGCATCATGATGATTTCGGAACAACGGGACTTCGGAACAATGAGTTTAATATGGTCGGATCAATGGGCTGTCGGACCAATGGGCAGACCCTGTGGAGGGTAAGTAGCTGTGTTCAAAACCGTCCACTCACTCACTCACTATTCCCTATTTCGTGTTTACTATATAGTGCACTACATGGGGAAAGACTGAACGAGATTTCGGACACTAACTGAAATTTTCTGAACGTCGTTGTGTCAGTAGCTGCGCCGCATACTCCTGTGACGCAAATGGACGCGCCGAGCATCATGTAAACAAACCGGGCGCTTTGAGGATGATCGAACTGTATGGTGGTTGTACTTTTTGTCAATAAATTGTTGAAATGTCAATGGCGTGGACGTTTGGTTTTGTCAGCTACGGTTGTGTGGCTGCATTGCGAGCTGTAATAGCCCACGATAGTGCACGAGCTACAAGCTACCTGGCTCGTGCGAGCTAAGTGGCTATTGTTAGCTCGTGAGCTAACAATAGCCCACATTGCATTGTGGTATACGGGAGTAAAATATAGGGTACATCGTTTGTTCACTTACATTTGCTGTGCATTGTGGGTATTTTATAGTCCACTATATCCACCTTATTTTCGAACACGGAAGTAAATAGTGATCAACTTCCGTTTTTTTGTGCGTGACTTCCGGTCAGCCGCTTTCCCTCATGCTTTCCCTTATCGGAGCTAACGGTGCAAGCTAATTTTTTTTCAATTTTCAGTTGTTTATGTTAGTCAATCAGTTAGTTAGTTAGTTAGTTAGCTAGTCTGTGTATTTTGCATAACGTTAGATAACTGTGCCCACGTTTACATTATAACGGAAATTTATTCCCTCTAAACGTGAATAAATCGCACGTCAATCATAAACTATGAACCAAAAAAGCACAATCTATCCCGAGTGAGACAAACTGCTTGATCCCCGTCTCCAGTGTACCAGCAGAGAACCTGCAGAACCGAATCAGCGAAAAAACACACCGGGCTACAAAGCCTCTCTACGTGAGCAGCTGAAGCTGCGGCTCGTACCCTCGACATACAGACACACAGACGGTGCTTCTGCATGCCAGCCAAACGTGTGCACACCTGTGAGAAATAAATATGTGAGGTGTACGCTGCTTTTCTATCTTTTTTTCCCTTTTCTTTCTTTCTTTCTGTCAGCGACATACACTCCTAACACAGGACGGGTTGTTTTAATTGACTGAGTTGATCATTAAGCCATAGTGATGCCGCGGATCGGCTCTGATAGCACCTGAATCAGCATGTACGCATCAACCATCCAGCCGTTACAACATGATTGAGCTAGCAAAGCAGTTTTGTGTTGCTATGTGTGGTATTTATTCAGTTTTGGGAAATCACGATGTCTAGAAAGCATCAGTGGCTGCAGCTGACAGGGACAGCTAACGTTAACACTAGCAGCAAAGCTAACATCAGGATCGTCATCCGTTAAAAGCCTCCCGTTGTCGGATACGACATGAAACTACTCCAGTTAGCTCAATCATGTTAAGACATCCGCTGGAGAAAATATTTTTTTCACGGGCCACTTTGTGAGTTTAGTGAGTTATTACAGACACGACTAACGGCTAACAGCTAACGGTTAGCCCAGCTAATCTACGATAACCATGTTATTAATTACACACAGAGAAAATACTGTTTGTTCAGTCATTGTGTTTATAGACTTTACAAACATCAGATTAGTCTAAACGGTGATATAGTGACGTGAAAAATGTTATACATATATATATATATATATATATATAGCTAAACTCAGCAAGGTAAACAACAAGGCGATTCCCATTTACACAGCTGGTTGGCTGCGTTCTGTTTTGCCTCCGTGTTTCCGTGAAAAATAAGGTGGATAGTGAATGAAATTAACCACGGAGAATTCGAACAACACTACAAAATGGCGAACACACTATATAGTGCACTATATCCATGATAGGGAGCGATTTCGAACACAGCTACTGTTTTGCTGCACAGTTACTGACATTTACAACACGCAGTATAGTTGAACTTTAATCTCCAACATAAGAAACAAGCACGTGCAACAAGATCCTTCTTTATTACCTAGTTTTTATTTCAGTATTCACATGTAGCTGCCTGATGTTTTCATAAGGAATACCAATGATGTGGCAGAATGCACTTATGTAGTTACTTAGTAATGGCACACTTACATCATAAAGTAATAAAATACATTTTCCTTGCCTGTGATTTTGCAAGTCACATTTTTATCAGGTCTTATCATTTGTCTGTTTGAAGAGTTGATTATCACCAAGAGGCACGAGATTTCCAGTAACACCACATACTTTTCCCCATTGTTTTAGTTTCCTGGTATTTTCAAGGCTTCATTGACCAAAGAGACTTCCTCCAACTTTCCAAAACAGGTGTGTGCAGCCTTTAAAAGGATGCCATCCCTCTACATGTGTGCACACTGTCCAACTGTGCAAGATGGGCTGCAGACGCACTGACTGCCTGGCAAAGCCTCTGTCAGGGGTTTTTGAGAAACTTGGATCACTTGTAGGCTCCTGTCCTTTTTATTTTTTTGTGATTCCCCTTATACTCTCAGTGGCGCTCGGTGGAGGCTTCACTTTTCTCAAAGACAGGGAGGACAATGACTTTGAACGGCAGTACACACCCACAAAAGGACCCTCGAAGGCAACGAGAGCTTTTGTCAGGGAGAACTTCCCTTACAATGACTCCATGTTTTCAGAGGACAGGCTGTACGACAAGGGCAACTTTGCATCCCTCATTGCTGTGTCGACTAACGGCTCAAATATACTAACAAATCCAGCCTTTGAGGACATCATCAGACTCAACAATAAGATCCTTAATATCACTGTGAACAATGGGAGCCTTGGATTCAGCGAGGTGTGCGCAAAAGCCAATGGAGAATGCATCTCAAACATCGTCCTGGAAATTATTAGCTCTAATGAAACTGATCAAACCAACATCACCTTCCCCGTATATACCCACAGATCCAGCTCAGTGTTCCTAGGCTCTGTGCTCGGTGGGGTTATCACAGATGCCAACAGCTCAGTCGTAAGTGCTCAGGCTGTAAAACTCTTCTACTACTTAGATAACAAGGAAAGCACAGCTGATGCCTCAAAGTTATGGCTAAGAGGATTTAAGAGACTGCTATCAGATGAGACGGGCAGCAAACACATTGACGTAAGTATCAAACTGCTTTCATTAGTCTTTCTGAAAAACTTCATGTATTTGCCACTGCTGTGTGTGATAATTGCTGAGCCTTTTTGCTTTAAGTAACAATGACTGAATTAATGAAGAGACACAAAACTACCTCATAAAATGATCAAAAAAAGATACAAAATTACCTCAAAGTGACATAGAACAACTGCAAAGAAACACAAAATTACAATAAAGGTCACAGTTACCTCAAAGGGACACAAAATCGCTGCAAAGAGGCACAAAATGACCAAAAAGACATGACAACAACAAGAGACAAAACCCCCACAAAGTCTGTGTATCTTGCTCCTACGTAAGAGAGGTGCTGGAGCCTTTTGCATGTCTGTGCTCCAAGATCCATTGTCCCATAATCCACCCGTGCTCCCATGAGGCTTTGACGTGTACCAATTGAGTATTTTCAGCTTTTCAGTCAGTCGTAGATGGTCAATCAAGACCATCTATGAAAAGTACATTCAATTTTTAAAGCATTTTGTTACTACTCTTATTTTTTGAAAATATTTTATAGATCATTGTGCAAAGATTTTATTTTATTTTTTTCAATCAAAAGCTTCTTTTTTGACAGTGATGTATATTAATATCATAATGGAAAAATTGTCTTCCTGGACCACAAACAAGACTTCTGAAGAGCTGTTTTGACTGAATGCTCTGATTTTAGGCTGATTTTGGGCTGCCAGCTTTGCACTCTGCCAGGGATGACTACAGATGAAAACTAGCTGCCTAATTAAACTTTTCTTTTTTAACTAATCTACTAACTTTTATGCTCTGCACCCATATGAAAAACTCAAAAATCAAAATGTTCTGATTCTTTTGATTCTTTATCCTTTTAACTGTCCACTTACATTTTCTGCTAAATTGATCTTCCTAAGTGATTGTCTAATGCAGGAGTAGAGAACCTGCAGCTCTTTAGCCCCTCTCCAGTGGCTCCCTTTGGCACTGACTAAAAAAATGTGGAAATGATGGACAACTTTTTGTGGCTTTTTTGATAGGACAGACTTAAGCATGAAATGGTGTGGGGGGGGGGGCGGGGGGGGGAGGAATGACATGCAGCCAAGGGCCGTGGGCTGGAATCGTTTCATGGCAGCAAGAACACTGCCTTTGTACATGTGATGCCGGCTCACAGCACTGAGCCACTGAGTGCCCTGAACAATTACTTTTAAACATTTTAATTTTTAGTTATCATTGTTGTAGGCTAAAATTATTCTTACATTTTTCCAATTGTAAAAATATGTAGCCTAGACACCAAAAAAAAAAAAAAAAAAGTTTCAACATTTTGTCAGCTATAATGTGTGCATCATACGTATATGGCCTAGTGCCTTTTCCTGTAATTTTTTTGAATCTCAATAGCAGTGGCTAGTCTTGAGTCTTCCCAGTGAGGCTTGCTATGAATTCCAAATCCCAAAAAGGAAAATTCTTGGTGAAAAATAGATACATTAATAGTGCATGAACAGATTTGTTTTTTCACCACCAACGCTGTAACATTAAAGTACCAAATAATCATAAATAGCCTACTGCAGAGTAGCCACAATAAAACATGTTAATGAATGCTTATTTAGACCTATCAGTAATGTTGATAGGCTATATTTAGATTTAATAGGCTGTGTTGCTTACAAGAGTAAAGATTTTAAAACTTTCTTGTGCCATCATGCATATAATTCTGGTGGAGAAAAAATGATTACATTTTATTTTATGTAGATTCAAAAATGTTAAGTCTAAAAATATTTGCATTAGAAAAAACAGAAACAATCAGAAATTGTGACACGTAATTATAAAATAACTCCTTGAACACATTTAAGACGACAAAATGGAGGATAACCATCACTGTAATAAAGGTGGATTTCATCTCTTAGCTGAACATGCTGCTGCACTTAGATATTAATCTAAAATAAGTTCTGTCAATATGGAAAAAATAAGCATATAGATGCTTTTTCTGAACATATTAGCCACAGCCTGTCTGCTCTCACTGTATCTTTACACCTCCTTTTCAGATAATGCTATTGGCAATGTTGCAGACACACTTGCTTTGTCCTGAAATCCAAGCTGTCACATTGGTTTTATTGCTGTCGTGACATCCATGTGTAAACACTTTTTGTCTGACTTCACGTTGGCGTCTCTCTGCTGTACTCCATTGTAGGTGTCTTACTACACCTCCAAATCCAGGCAGGAGGAGATTGACAGTCACACCACAGATGGCTTTCCTTTATTCCTCATCACTTATGCCTGTGCTATCACCTTCTCAGTGATATCCTGCCTGAGGTAAGGAGTGATCAGAGACTGTCTCACAGTGAACGATTTCCTGACCGCGGGCCAAGTCCGAAACACACAGAGCTGGTGTTTATCAAAGTGACTGGTACAGGAAAGCCACATGCAGGTTACATGGAGTTATCCTAACAATTTCAGCATCGCTGTGTCCAAAGCTACAATTCAAAAAGGTTTTGTTTTCATTCATATTAAGTTATATTTTTTTAGTTATTTCAATGTGTATTTAAAGATTTAGCTTAGTTTCTGTGAGGTACAGCTCAGGTTAGGAATTTTATACAGGCAACGTCTGTAACAGCTACAGTAGATTGGGACTGTACAGGAAATGGAAAAAAGTACCTGATAATTTAAAAAATAATCAAAAATTATAGAGCTGAACATGAAGCTTGATATACTGAAGGTAGTTTTTTTTCTCTCCATCAAACTTGATTGAGGGCCCGGTATACGTAGGCTAGCCTACTATATTAATTTCCCCAGAAGTCTTGTTGTTATTGTTGTATGCCTACTTTCAAAACTTTATCACTGGTTTTAAAGCGAGACTATGTAACTTTTGAAAGAAGAAATAGCACAGTCATCGTATTACAAATGAAAGGTTGAATTCAGCAGCAAATTAATGCACCCTGTCTCAGTTCAGCAGACTCAGAGGTTTTGCTGCTACAGCTTTAATTAGTCTGGAATGACCAGTAGCATATAGTGGCTAATGTTAGCTAATGTTAGCAAATTTAAAAATAAGGATATATATCTTTGTAATTGACTTTTTAATTTTTTTTTTAATTTCATGACTCTTCTTTTCTTGTGCTACTGCAGGTGTTAGCATTTAGCATTATCCTGTGGGCTATTTATTAATTCAGTTCAACTCAATTTTATTCATATTACAAATTACAGTTTGCCTCAGAGGCCTTTACAACATATTTATCATGTGTTCACAATGGCAGCTATTTATCTAAAGGTGCAAAAGCCCAGCTTTAAAGAGCAACTTAAGGTCCTGTTTACCTTACATGTTAGGCAGAAAAATGAATTGTGAGAATCCCTCAGGGCTAATAGATACGTTGAATGTATTTACTTCTTCATAAAACATTTGAAAATCAGATTTTTCTTGAAAGGTTGAAACCTGCACTGTTGACGTCCATGTTTGCTAGCTAGCAGTTTAGTGCTGTCTCAAATCACATACTTCTGTTAGTACACTTCCACGTAGTATTCTATGTTCACTATGTACTTATTGGTGTAGTGCGCAAATTTCGACAGGGTAGTGTTGTCTCAAACCAAACACAGCCGTTGTGCACTCACCGGAAATGATGACAGCAAATTAGCTAGTTAGCAAACTAGCATTAGCATTCGCGTTATCGTTCGCGGTACTTAATCATTACAGACTGCTAAATTAACCCAATAAACATACTGCCGGCTTATACCCGACAACAGTATAGTGCTGCTTAGTGCAAAAAACACATGTATTTGTACAATGCAGCAACATTCGCGGTCGCACAGTCCTCTGCCGCCATATCCTGTTTGAAAAGTGGTCCCTCCCCTTCCACTATGTAGCCAAGATGGTGACCATTGAGTGCACCATCCGGGTACCCATAGTGCACTGCATTTTTCCATATTTCTCAGTGTGAACACACTTATGCACTCAAAATAGTAAGTGTAAGTACAGAAGTACGCAGTTTGAGACAGCATTCTCCTTCCCTTCCTTTGCTAACACATTGCTGCGTGTCTTGGTGCGTTGCTAATGTTGTGCATGGATGCGCTAAAAGATAGAATTTATTGAACATGCCTATATTTTTGGTGAATGATGAATAGAATGCATCAGTGTTATATTATATTTTCATATTGTACACTCACAACAGTGAACGATGCTGGTTTTACAGCACCTGAGTATTTATGGCATTGACACGACGCGGGTAGCCTCCTACTGAAGCCAGTTGTATGAATATTTGAAGGACTTTTATGAACAGATTAGTAAGTTACAGATTCCAACGGAAAAAATCTCTCATATTCACGCAAAATGTGTCTGAAAAACAAAGTGCGAATGTCAGCCATATTTGCAACAAATTTGAAACGAGACTTCGAGTTGAGGCACCCAATCAGTCTTTGGAAATATATGTGAATGATGATCACAAGATTCTATTTTATTTAAAGAAAAAGAAAAAGAAAAAACAGATGACAGCTGTGTAAGTTCATTTGTTGGGAGGGTGAATCCAGTTCAAAATTCAAATTGTTAACTATGAATGTGAACTAGCTCATTTTAATGTGTGTAAACTGAACTTTGAGCTCACATAAAACACTGGTTGCTACCAGTCAGCATTATAGTGTGAAACGTGCACATGCATGAGAACAAACCATATGAGGACACCACATAAAACATTGCCTCGTATGTACCCGCTGACATCAGTGTTTGGTGTGGTAAAGGTGTTACATACTCAAAGGTTTCAACCAAAGAGGGCAGTGGAACACCATCTTCTTACCTTGGTATTAAGTTACTCGTCAAAACCTTTTTAGTACTTGCTAAAAATGAATTTATTTAATGAATTTATTTCACAAATCTCCGACATTAAGCAGGTTAGTTCTGAGGCTGCTCAGGTTGAAGTTATCAAGATAACATTTGTATAAATGGACCTCACTTACAGTATATTTTTACTGAATAGTTAAATGATTTTGCTTTCTACACCAATAACATCCTATCTCTACCTCCGTGACAGATTGGACAATGTGAGGAACAAGGTGTGGGTGGCCGTCTTTGGCGTCTTCTCCTCTGGCCTGGCTGTCCTCTCCTCTTTTGGCTTGCTGCTTTACATCGGAGTGCCATTTGTTATTACAGTCGCAAACTCTCCTTTCCTGATACTCGGTGAGGAAAAGCTGCCTTGTCCTGTTTTGTTCCAGACTGTAGTTTTAGCTTGTAGTTTGGCATGCAACATCCATCAAGTAATATAATGCATTTACATAAAAGTGAATGTAAAAAATACCTCTGTGGTGTTTTGCAAGGCATTAAATTGAGCAGTATTTGAACCGCTTCATGTGGTCTCAGGTAGATTAAACTGCAGCACTCCATCATGTTTAATGAGCATTTTATGTTTTACTGTAAAATCCTGTAAAATGTTTAAAGTGATGATCATTTTTCCAGGAATCGGTCTTAACAACATGTTCATAATGGTGTCCGACTGGCAGCACACCCACGTGAAAGACTCAGTGCCGAAGCGGATGGCTCACGCTTACAAAGAAGCCATCATGTCCATCACCATCACCGCCCTGACCGATGTCCTCAAATTCTCTATCGGCGTCATGTCGGACTTCCCAGCCGTGCAGTCGTTCTGCCTCTACACCAGCACCTCCATCATATTTTCCTACATCTACACAATCACCTTCTTTGGAGCCTTCCTGGCTCTAAACGGGAAGCGGGAAGCCAGCAACAGGCACTGGCTGACCTGCATGAAAATACCATCAGACAATTCTGATCATCATTCTGAGATATATAACATCTGCTGCGTGGGAGGCGACTATGATAAGAACACTGGAGCAGAGAAAAAACAAGCAACGAGTAATTTCTTTAAGGATTACTACGGCCCATTTTTGATCAAACCCTGTGTCAAAGGAGTTGTAATCTTCCTTTATGTGGTGTATTTAGCCGCAAGTATTTATGGGTGCTTTCACATACAACAGGGGATTGAGCTTTATGATCTGGCAGCTGATAATTCCCACGTTACCAGGTTTATTATGAAGGATAGGGAGTATTTTTCAGGTTATGGTCCATCTGTGATGGTAATTGTAAGTGAGGAATACCCATACTGGGATAAAACTAAGAGGCACCAACTTCAGGAATGCATAGAGGACTTTAAGAAGCTCGAGTTTGTAGATGAGGATGTCTATTCATCCTGGCTGGATTCTTATTTGTCATATGGACAAGAAACACATTTAAACCTTAATCATAAAGATGTTTTTCTCAAAAATCTATCTCAATTTTTTGATGTATTTCCTTTTTTCAAGCAAGACGTGAACCTCACTGGAGATGCTGTGTATGCATCCCGCTTCTTCATTCAGACCGTCGATATCACTAATGCCAACATGGAAATTGACATGCTTAAAGGTCTCAAAACCACTGCAGGCAAATGTAGCACAGCATCTATGTTAGTCTACAATCAGAAATTCATCTTCTACGACCAGTATGGCGTCGTAGTGAGTAGCACGGTTAAAAACGTTGGCGTGATCACAGCTGTGATGTTGGTTGTCTCTCTCCTGCTGATTCCAGACCCCCTCTGTGCATTGTGGGTGACTTGTTCGATTGGCTCAGTGACTGTAGGGGTTACTGGTTTCATGGCGCTTTGGGACGTCAGTCTCGATTCCATATCCATGATCGCTTTTACCGTCTGCATCGGCTTCACAGTTGATTTCTCAGCTCACGTTTCCTACGTCTTCGCCTCCAGCAAGAAAACGAGTCCTGACGACAAAGCTGTGGACGCTCTCTCCAGTTTAGGCTATCCCATACTTCAAGGGGCCCTGTCCACCATTTTAGGTGTGGTGGTGTTGGCAACGTCTGAATTTCACACATTCAGAACATTTTTTAAGATCTTCTTTCTTGTCATGTTTATCGGGATGCTTCACGGCCTCAGTTTCATTCCGGTAGTTCTGACATTAGCAACATGCAGTAACTCACAGAAAGATGAACGTAAAGACAAAATTTTGAGTATCAGCAAACTATGACCACAGTTACACTGCATGTGTAGGTAGTTAGACATATTAGATAGGTACATTTACTTGTAGATCCATTCATAAAAATGTTTTCATTTTCTGGAAAGAACATGTATAAGTTATATTTTGTAAGTTATTTGTTTTGTTGTTGTTTTTTTAATGGATGAGTTTAACAATTAACAATTTTCACTGGTTTTGTAAATAGTAATTTTGCATCCAATGCAATGGAATTTAATCATATAGCAATCTGTATTTTATACGTGACAATAAAGCCTTCTGTTTCACCCTGAATTGTTTGTTATGTGTTGTTTCTGTGAGGACAATGGACTGTACCCAGCTCAGAGCTATATCAGTCATCAGATTTGGCTGTTCAATATGAATATTCAATTAGTTGTTCCTTTTTTTCCATATAGAGTTTGAGGGTTTGAGTGGGTTTCGGCACGACAATTACAGTGACGGTGACATTCACGTAATATAGTGAGCAAGCCAAGTTAATCTGGGATTTGTGCAACATCTGTGCTGATACTAGATATCAAACAAATGCCAGAGACTAAATTGTATAAGGTTCCTCTGTTGGTTTACGTTGCTGTAAATTCACCACTTCTGAGCAGAAGAAAGAAAAATATCTCTGAGCCTGACCAGGTGGGGACTGACCATTGTTTCAACAGCACTAAAATTCCAAAGCCCTGTTGGTCTGAAAAACATCCCACTGGACCAAATGTCCGACAGCTCGTTACAATGCTAGTTGCAGTTCTGTTTCTCACACACTCCCTGCAGTTACACAACCAGAATAAATGTTCAGATTGTACATTTCTGGAAACCAGGGATATGTTACATTTATCAACAATGCTGTGGTGAATGTGTGGTTAGGTTTAGGCACCAAAACCCCTTGGTTATGGTCAGGAAAGGATCATGATATGGCTTAAAACACCTGCATTTGGTGGCACAAAAGTTGCTGGAAAAGCAGGGATGGGTCAGGGAAAAACACCCTGGATCTGTGCCTCAAATGCCACAAGGAAACCAAAACTAACTGCAGCTCTGTATTTTTGAAGAAATGGGACCTTAGAGCAATTGGCATTTGTTATTGTAATAATGGACTGTCAAGGAAATGAGCTTTCAGGCAGACATTTTTTGGACTAATGGGGCTTCAGAATTTTAGGCCATTGGAACAATGGCATGGCAATGACTGGGCAAAGCCTCTCTTCCCCTGGGTAGCTGCCTCTTTCTCACTTAGATTCACCCTGGGTCTGGGTCAGGCCCCTACGAGGTGTGACAGGCTTTAAAGGCAATTTTTGTAAAGGCCAAACTATAAACTTACAACTTCCGGATCCGTCAAGTAATGCCATTGGCCCCCAAAGACTTTTCCCTATAGACTTACAATGTGAAGATAATGGAGATCAGTGAATACATATTTTGAGCATCACAACCCAGTCATTTTACTGTCGGGATTTGATCCATTAGTCCTGATAACATTTTGAAAGTCTAAAAGAGTCGCACAAATGTTTTTTCTTTTTTCTTTTTTCTTTTTTTCTTTATGCACCACTTAGCAACTTTCATAGGAATGAACAGGGCCCCGCCTCCAACACTGCATCCAGGTCATTTTTATACTTGATGGTCTGAGTTTGCAGCTGCCTGCACTAGAAAGAAGCATGAAAGTGAGAAATTTTTACTCTGCAGCAAAATCTGGGGAACATCCCCAGAAGTGCACACTGACAAAACAAACAAACAAAAAAGAATCTCAGTTGACTGAGGGATCGCTGACTGATGATTTCAATCTCTGACTTTCAGGGAGCAGCCCTAGTAGACACTGACACTTATAACCAGCTGTTCCAATATACTCATTTTAGCAGTAAATGAATATGTGGCATATTTAAATTCAATGCAGCAAGGCCAATAACATTTTATTACCATTACTGTGGTGATTAAAATACAATGCCTCTCATTAAGCAATTCGGATCAAAATTTGTAATAAGTAGGGCATATTAATGTGCTGCTAACTCTCAACTAGACTATAACAGCGTGAAACACCACCTGCATAGTCTAAACTATCAAACCTGTCATCAGGGGCAGAAAAAAAATATTTTCACTTGAGGTTGTCGTACTTTTCAGATGTCTCATTATTCAAAACTGCATGTAATTAAGATGCACCACAATTTCTCAATTCCAGGAATTGGTGTTGAGGACATATCGTACGTCTCCAACTGGCAACACATTAACATCAAGAACCCACCGCCTATGCAGATGGTTCACACCTCAAAAGAAGGTGCTAGGTACACCTTCGTCACTGTCATCATCGCTACAACACCAAGCATTTTGGTAGCAGGAACATCAAAACTAGAAGAGAAAGAAATGTTTCTGTTAGGGTCAGAGAAAGACTGAGGATGACTGAAGTTGAAAGAGAAGTTGGTACCTTGAATTCATGCAGGCATCTTTGGCAAGTAATGAACCCAGATGCTAAAAGGATACAAACAAACAGGCACTGATTTGGGGGTTTCTACTGATGCACAGCTCTACAGTGAGGCGTCTCTATATACTGGCCGTAAGGTTATACAGGATCAAGTTTTCCCAGTTATTTTCTGTACAGTGTCAGTATCAGGATTTCAAGACAAGTCAAGCAAGCAGGCTCTTGGATGCAGCTATACGTGCTGTAGGTTGGTCAAGAAATCCACGAGGCCTTCAGGTTCCAGCTCCCAGCATCCCTGGTGGCCCATGCATCGTGCAGGTCGACTCTCAGCTCTGTCACCCTCCGTCACGCCTGTCTTCCTCGCCCTGGTATCCAGGACGAGATGCCTCTGGCCCACACAGCGTGATGTGACATGCCCCTACACCCAGGAGAGAGATAGAGAGAGAGACAGCAACCTTGGAGCTTAAACTAATAAGAAAGAGAAAGACTGATAGATCGATGACAAAGTAAAGAAAGAGATCAGAACCCCCCCTTTTTGTTGCATAATAAACCCCTTATCCCTCTGTGTAGTTGCTTGGCTAACACGTGAAGGAGCAGCAGCTTGCATCAACCATAAATGAATTTATTGATTAGAAACGTGTAGGTTTCAGGGGAGGCATGACTGCATTCCCACAGAAAGGCCCTGTTGGTTCTAAGAAATGAAGTCCCAGTTTTATCTAAGACTAAAAAGAAAACAGTTGTATGGTTAGGCATTACGAAGAATCATCTATTTGGTATGTTATAGTTTATTTTGCTGTTTTCTGGGAAGGCTTTTCATAAGATTGTGGAGCCTGGCTGCAGGGATTTGCTTTTGGGCCCTCACACTTCTCAGGTGTAGTAGTTGCTCTGATGAGCTGCCTAGACTCATGCAACTACCGGACAGAGCAGCACATGAAGCTAGATGGCGGGGCTGTCACGTGTGGTTAGGTTAAGCCATAAAAGCAAGTGATTTGGGTTAGGAAAAGATCATGTGTTGACTTAAAATACATGCTTTTCAGGGTGTTGGTGGCTTAGTGGATAGAGCAGGCACCCCATGTACAAAAGCTCCGTCTTTGCTGCAGCAGCCCAAGTTCAATTCCAGCCTGCAGCCCCTTGCTGCATGTCATCCCCTCTCTCTGTCCCCCTTTCACACTAAACTGTCTTATCCATTAAAGGCAAAAATGCCCCAAAAATAATCTTAAAACAACAACATGCTTTTTGTGGCATAACCACTGCAGGAAATTGTGCGATGTGTTGCCAAAAACAACCAGTTTTGATGTTTGTTGTTCTCTAACATCCACCATCCCCTTCTCCTCCCTATAACAAACTCAGCTCATATACATGTAAGCAGAACTACATCACTTTAGAAATGTTGATATGATAAGTATGAAACATACAAAATGTAATGTATGTGGGATTTGCAGAAACGTACAATGCCACCATTTCATTCTGGCGCCTAGGGTGATACTTCCACTGCTACTGTGTTTGTTCTATGTATGCTGAAACAGGACAGGCTCGCCCAAACTGTTGCCACAAAGCAGGCAGCACACTTTTGTCTTAAATACCAGGGCTCTCCACACTGACTTGCAGTGGGCGGGGGCTCAGTTGGAAAAAGGTGATGTCATGTATTTAAATGCACCAATCAGGATTTAAATTAGAATCTGATGACAGTTGATGTGTGGTTTGACCACTGTTAATGAAATGTGACCAAACCACAACCAAACAATCCTAATTAATCACATTTACTTAGTTTGAGTTTGTGTGTTAAACTCTAAACCAATAACACCTATATATGTTGTTTCTGCTTTTTTATCCTCATGAATATATTTTCTATATCTCACAGAAGATTTGAAACCAAGTTTTGAGGGGATTTAATTGAATTTAAGGGGTCTGGTCCCCATGTATTAGCAGGGGTGTCCCCAGATCTGTGTATGTGCTGTCCTCCATCACATATCTTGCAACAAAAAAGCCCCAGAGTTCCCTAATATACCCCTACCTTTATTTCCTGTTTGTTTCCCCTATTTTTGGCCAAATTGTGTAATGCAAAAATTATACATGACATAAAGTTTATATAGGATGATGTGAATATCGCCCATAGCTATCATGGAGGTATTTATATATGAAAAAACACATATCATGATTAATCCCATTGATAACCTATTTGTCCCCAAATACCTTAAGAAACACCAAAACAAATTAAAAATAAATATGTAAAAATAGATACTACTTTCTCTTAACCATCAGAGAATTCGATTTTTCAATATTTCCTCAACAGCTTTAAATTAAAGTGGGTGTAATTGAGCTTTTGTACAGTGATCAACAGTGAGAAAACGACCCCTGAATGCCAAAGTGAGAACAAATCTCTCCCTATTGATCCAAATTAAGTGCTTAATTTTGATAAATCAGCCGCCGCTGACTTCATCACTTTCAGCACCGGACAGCTCCCTCACGGCTCCACCGAACACTGCGCCGTGATTGACAGAAGAAGCGGCCATACGCGGATCAATGTTGCTTCTGGAGCCCTATGAGATGATGGAGAAGACGGGCTTTGAGAGCGCGCAGCTCCTGATGTGTCTCTTCGTGGCTTCTGTAGGCCTACTTAATGCTTGTTGTGGTCGGAAGAGGGCGGAGTGCGTTTGCCATCCAAGTGAGAAGCTCCCTGACTCGGTGCCTCCTGAAAAATATATAAATATAAGAATAACCTGCCCCCTTTACCCCTCCCTTCCTCCTCGTTTTGATTCAGCCTATGTAGCCTGCGCGCAGAGGGAGAGCGGCCGCCGCACAGCAAAGCCAAGACAGTCTTGTCTACAGTGAGACAGAGAGAGGTGGGGGGAAACAGCTGCAAGCGGATACTCAACATCAACAAGCTGTATGAGGCATCTGTGAAGAAGAAGAGGGGATTTAGCGCGGACAGAGAGGGGGTTCCTTCCGTCCCCGTCCCCCCCCCCTCCTTTGCTTTTTGATTCCAAGATCAGAGGCGTGGAGCTTGCAAGAATATCCTACAAGTGGTGAAGCGATGCTTTAGCGGAGCAATTTGGCAGATTTTTTTTACAACACGCCCGCCCAGCGACACTGTAATTCCGTGCAGCAATCCCCCAAACATCTGTGGACGCTTTTCTGCAGGGAGATGGCTGTTTTCCGGCTGTCGTTGCTGCTGCAAGTGGGATTTGTGATCGGATCAAACCATAAATACGCGGAATGGTCAGCGCATGGGGAAGATATCAGAGCACGGGAGGCGATTTACGGCGCTCAGACGCACCGTCGGCAGCTGGCGCATCTCCGTGCGCCTCATCCTTCACCCGGGGAGACGGCGGAGGTGCCGCAGAAAATCGAGGAGCATCTCCCCCGGGTGGTCACGGCTTTTCTTCACACGGGGGACTCGACCACATTAAAGCACGCCAACTGCTCACGGAGGTACGAGCTCACCTCTCTGCGGGGAAGGTCACAAGCCACCCCGCATTACTCCATGAGCAGCGTGTTGGATACGGTGCTGCACGCCACAAACTTCCTCAACATGATCTTGCAAGCCAACAGGTCCAGGGAGCACAGTCTCCGGCGAGACATTGAGTGGTATCACGCCTTAGTGAGGAGTATACTGGAAGGAGACGCCAAGATTCACCGGGCGGTCGTCACTTTTAACGCGGATTCGTCCGTGACGGGGCCCTCGGTGCTTCTCCAAGCCACCAGGGCCGGCGGAGAGATAGTCCTCCAAGACCTCTCCAGCATGGCTCACCACCATCTGCACAACCGCACAGTAGACACAGAGTGGTACCACGATGTCAAAGACAGGAAGAAGCCCAGTTTCCATAAGAGGGTGCTGAGCCAAGATATCAGATCAGTTGACAATTCTTTAAAAAGAGGAGAGAGTTTTATCCCGGACAAGACGCATGTCAAATGGTCTGCGCCCTACCTGGAGTGTGAGAATGGGAATTTTGTTCCCCGTTGGCTTTTGACCTTATCGGCTGCTTTCTATGGCCTGAAGCCCAACCTGGCTCCTGAATTCAGGTAGGCACACAGATGGTTGAAAACTGAGCACTGATGTTATTGTATGAATAACAACAAGCTCAGCAAAACATCAGGTTTGCCTTGTTATTAAAAGCATAGGTGTAGATTTCTGGGGGACACAGGGGAAACGTCCCTCTCAATATTTAGAATATAGCCTAGGCATTTGTCCCCTCTAATAAAGACACAAAAATAACAGAGGACTTCTATTTTGACAAAATTAAAGAAATGTACACCATAAACTGATACAAAAAAGGCACAAATTCCGGGATGGATTACTGAACGGGTCTGCCAGGTAAAGGCTCAGGGGGCCAGAGTGTCAGGAGGCCTTACCTTGCAAAATACCAAGCGTCAAATGAACATGTACCAACCAGGAATGAGAAAAAAGATGGAAAAAGCCCACAAAGATGCAAAGGAAGTGCAAATAGACACAAAATAACTACAAAAATGGGCAAAAACAACCACATAAGACACAAAATTACCTAGAGACCAAAACGACTGCATAAAACACACAAAACAACCACAAGGAAATACAAATCACCACAAAGAGATATTTAAAGACGCATAATAAATAGGAAGAGATGCAAAACCACCACCAAGTCTGCCTGTCTTGCTCCTGTGTAGGAGAGGTGGTGGGGCCCTTTGCATATTTATGCCCAAGGGCCCATATGTCTCATTTTCCACCCATGCAAACAGTGGTGCATAAAAATTCACCGATATGCAGGAAATTAAGTGTTTAATGCTCACGCTCTCTGGTGGTGCACCTTCCAACCCCCTCCCCATTTCATATATTCCCTCCAATGTAAAAACCAAACCTACAACCTTCATTAAGGTGTTGATAAAGCTTGTATTACCTTAGCCTGCTTGTGTTACAAAATTCCATATGTATGAGAGAAAGATTTATGTCGACCGTAAGGTGAGTTCAGGTGGATTAAAGCACCACTACATCTCCAGCCTCGCATACATAAACCTGCCTCTCTCTCCTCCCCAAACATACCGCAGCTTCCCACCGGCCTCCCCCTTGTTACACCAGGGGGGTTTTCTTCCCTCCTCCAGTCTGACAAGGCGGCTGGGTGCTAAAAATAACCCTGGATGTTACTGGATGTAGCAGCGGTGGAAACCTCTGGCTACAGGCCGTAATTCATTTTTCAAAAACTCGCTCGGCTGCATGCTTTACTACTCAGGAAATGTCGTGTGCCCTTTCTTTTGAAGGAGGCTGCTAAATCTGCAATGAGTCAGAACCTTCCTGATGAGAGACAGCCAATTTTTTGTTTTTTTTTTGTTTTAAGAAGAACAGCAGCCAGCATCAGCCGATGAAGAAATGTTGAAATATGTGTGACATTTTGTACAATCTATGTCCTGAAGCCACCTCTGCTGCAGCGTGCCTGTGTTAATGTGCCATGTTTATGCCATCAGTCCTGATGTGCACTGGAATTGTCAAGTGTTAAGGCTTCATATGATCCTGACCAACATCTTCCCAATGAATATTTAATCCAGATCACTAGTTGTGTGTGTACTGCCTTCGATGAATCTTTAATTGATACACTGGAGTCGCTCACAGGCAGGCACAGATTGCAAATGAGTCAAAACCTGCAGTGATCTACTGTAATAGGCTATCAGCTACCTGGTGTGATCCCAGACTAAAGCCTCTCACAGCAGCCTCAGTCTCAGTCTGAAGCAATCTGATAGGAAATTAGCTTGTACACTCAACTGATGAGCAGTCAGAGCTCCAGTTTATGTGTGAAGCCAAATCCTTTCGTATTTGGTTTGCAGATTTTTCCAAATAATTGTGTCAGAGAAGCTTTTCTTCCACGGGCAAAGGAGCTGTTTTGCTTTCCATTTTCTCCTCTATTCGAGGCCTCCTCCATCAGATCGAAGGTGCGACATGCGTGGGCGTTTGGTATTGTTTAATGTCCCTGGAGAGTGCACTAAGAGAAACATCCCGCTGTGCTTCAAGGAGCAGGACAGCAACATCCATTCATGAATTTGTTTTCTCTACACAGGAAAAAGGTGACTGCAGCGCCGATAAAAATTAAGGACGTTGTCACATTATCACACTTTGTCATCACTTCTGGTAACCTTACTGTAAATAATGTAGTTGGAGGTCCTTACTGTATAGATCGTATGGATTGCTTGGAGAAGTATTAGCCTACTCTGCACATAAGAGCGATGTAAGTGTTTAAAGGAATTGTTTTGGGAAATACGCGTATTGACTGTCTTGCCTAGAGTAAAATGAGAAATGATACTCTCATGTGTGTACACTAAATATGAAGCTACCACCAGCAGCCGGTTAGCTTAGCATAATGACTGGGGAAAAAAGGGGAGATAGCCAGTCTGACTACTTTGTTAAAGACGCAGGATAAATCGTCTTGAGCTTTAGAGGAGCTGGTGGGTGGATTTTGTTACCGTTAGACAGCTAGCTGGAGAGTTAAATGAGACGATTATATATGGTTATGGTAGGGCTGGGTATCGCTACATGATGCCTTTAAGGTATTGAGCAAAATAACGCAGTAACAAATAGTATTGAAACTTCTCCAGCCAAACAATACTTGCATTTGAACTACAAGTGTTCTTTGATTCAATGTGACACATGATTGACCCACCGCTACAGCAGCTACAACCCATAGAGTCTGCTGTGTGGTAGCCTGGTCTCACTCCCAGTGCGTCAAAAATGCTGCTTGGGCAGTGGCCCTCAATGTCAGTTACAGATGCACAATAATCCCTTTGGCATCCATATGAGATGTAACAGACTTCCAGCCAACTCCAATGTAAACCCATTCATTATTAGACGTTCAGAGCAACAGATGTAGTATAGACTGCTTTAAACTTGAGAGTCATTCTAAATAGGTTCAAGTGTATTTCCTGTTGGACTTTTTGTTAATGGAGTAGCTGACAGGAAGTAAACAGGGACCAAAGCTGTTACCCCAGCAACAGAATAGCAAAGAAACGGTCCATTAAGAGTGTGAAAGTCCACTTAGGCGGACTGGTTCAGCAAGCACAGGACTTTGACCCAGGAGACCGATGTTTGTGTCCCATCAACTACAATCTTTCCCTAATCCTTAACCAAGTAGGCTAGTTCTGTTGCCTCAACCTACCCATCAAACTCCCACATCAAAATATCACAAGTAAGGCTCAGATCATGTCAAATCGGACCAGTGCTTTTGATGGAATTGGCAGTTCAGCATCCTGTTCAAAAGTATGGTTATACTACACACCAGTCATGTCTGGAAAAATAAATGCATAAAATGTGAAAGGATTATTTCAAATAAAGGACTCCATTGGTATCAGGTACCCTTAGGGTACTTGTATTGGTACTGCTAGCCCTATGTATGGTGCATATGAAGCTACCGTCAGCAGCCAGTTAACTTAGCTTAGCATAAAGACGAAGGAAGCAGAAGGAGGCAGCTAGCTTGGTATTAGCTTGTGCTGGACTCCAGAAAGTCGTGGCTCCTGGCCAAGAAATAGTCTGTCACATAACCTCTCATACAACCACAACTTGACGTGTTTATGCTTTATGTTTTATGCTAAGCTAAGCTAACCATCTGTTGATTGCTTCATATTTAGTGTACAGATATTAGAGTGCTATTGCTTTTTAGCTAACACCAAAAACACACCAAGCAGTGATGAAGATCGGCTTGCTCCAGTAGTTACATTTTTCTGTGGCTGGGAGGCGTGTTCATGTGTTTCAAGAAATTTTTGCAGCATAGGTCAACATGTCACAGGAGTCATAGGACTCTGTTTACTGATGGGCTGCTGTATTCTCTGGCCGCAACTTAAACTTAAACTGTCCTCAACTTTTAGTTTGGCTGAACTTTAACACAGAATCAAATAGCCAGAACTCGGAGCAGTAGCTGCAGGCCGCACTTTGATGATGCCGTCTCTATCTTTCAGATTAATCCTCTGTGCAAATTTTACACATTTTTACAAAATTCAACAACCAAAAGCATGTTGTTCTTTGAATGGCCATTCATCAGAGTAGATCGCCATGCAGTTATGTTGCCATGTCGCTCACAAAACGCTTTAAAAACCTTGCTAGTCATATCTCTATGTATGGCTCTGCAATTCCAATGATGCTTATTCACTTATGCTTAGTCAGTCAGTCAGGCTTCCTCATTATATTGTCTCACAGAGTAAATAGCAGAATATTTCAGCCCACAAAAATTTCACCTTTGTCTGCATCTTCCCTCTCTTAGTTTGTTCCCTAACAGCCATCTTTCAGACGCTCATATCAAGGTAGCAGGCGGCTCATCCTCCATCCTCCCTCTGCCTCAGCAGCACCCTGCCAGATAAGAAACAGGAGAGGAAGGGATAATATAGCTGCCTCAGACATCGGCTCTCCTCCGCTTCCCCTCCAGATGAATACACAATCAATACAACAATGAATTAATAATGAAAGATGTAGAACAACAACACTGCAAGGCCATCTTGATTCCAGCCTTTTAATGCTTCAGTCACTTCCTGTTTGGCGTGATGATGTTGCGAGAGGCAAGGTGACTTGTTTTCATGCTTTTGGCACATGGAAGTAAATACAGATTTAAAGCAGTTTTTTTTTCATTCTCCCATTTGTTTGTTGAACGAGCAGGTGCTAAACAACTAATGCGACTTGTTAGAGCTGGAGTGTGTGGACATGTGTTTGTGATAGATCGACCTGTTGTTTCCGTGAAGGTGTAAGAAATCGCACCTCTCACACTTCATCTCTTCTCTCTCCGTCTGTCTCTTCAGCTGCACTCGAGGCACAGGGGAGGCAGCTTAGACCACACAGAGAGGGCTGGCTGTTTTCAAGCGTGCAGTGTGTGTATCGGAGTGTGTGTGCATGCCATTGTCAGAGGCTGATCACTCTGACTTCAGATACAAACTTGTAACTACACAGACACACAAATTCAAAAACTAGTTTCAGCAAACACAAAGTGGGAATACACAGCAAGGAAGATGAGGAGGTGGTGTATGTGTTAGGTGAGGAGACACTGTACTTCAAATTCACCTTTCACAGCACAGACCTTAATTGCTTTGAGGTTGAAGCTCAGGCAGCAGCAGTATAATCAGGCAAACTAGTCAAAACTATCTACAAAGTAAAACCAAACTGTAAAGAAATATATCTTTATTGCCACATATTTCTCCAAAGGCCAAATAGGTTCTAATTAGATGGCAGGATGGTCTTCATTTATGCTTGGCTTAGTGCCCCATTTTGCTGTACAAGCAGCTAAAGTCTGGACAGCCTGGCTGCTGTGGGACGCCCAGCCGTCTAACAGAGTGGGAGGCCTCAAGCTCCAGGAGGAGCCGGCAGCATCTGCTTAGATGGACACCATCCACCAACAAATGGGAAGGAAACCCCACAATTCCCGAGGCCAAACACCATAATATATGATGAGATGAAAGAAAGCAGGAGAAAAAATCTGCATCCAAGAGGAAAATTATTAGACACTCGCAGCTAAGTCACTCGTAGAAATTAAGATGCTAAGTAAAACCATATAGGATTCCTTGGTTGGTCCCCATAGGAGAACCCATTTGGTTCCTTGTAAAACCTTTTATAAAGGTTCCAACTGGAACCCTTTCAAGGGTCCTACCAAGTACTCAACATAAAGGGTTGTGCATATAACCATTTGTCAAATGTTCCCCATAGAACTCCCTGTCATCCCTTCTCCACCAACATGGAACAGGTTTTGCTCTGGTTCCCGCACCTAATTTGGAACCTTCAGAGTATTTTGACCAAAAATAAATTGGTATGGAACCTGAAAAGTTGGACCCCAGCTGGAACCATAAAATAGCAATTCGTTTTTAAACATGAAGTACGAACTGTGACAACATCAGTGGGCAAGTCATATTTTACAGGTTGGAACGAAAGGATGAGGAAGGCAACATTAAAGTTAAATTATCCGCCAAAATAAGATCATACAGTGGCAAAAAAGCAAATATCTGTATTAATAGAACAGATGTTTGCAGATGATCAGTGCGATCTGCCATCTTGCTACTAGGGGTTGGGGAAAAGAAATCAAAACAACAGCATAACATTGGGATATTTTAGCATGGCAATATTGTATTGATACAGGAATGCGGATTTAAATATTATTTAAATTACTAATATTACAAATGCAAATTAAACTTCTGGCAGCTTATTAGAATAATAAGATCAATAGCTATACTCTGCTAGATACATTTTGCTGCAATAAAAATGAAGTGAGATGAACAGACTGAGATCGATAAAACAGATGTTGACAAAGTTTTGCTTTGACGACATAATTTGTGTTTGAAAAAAGGTAATACATTGCAATATATAGCAATATATGTAATCGCAGTACCTACTGATGGAAACATAGGCTGGTTCGCAAGTACCAAGGTTCCAAGCATCCTGTACAGAACCAGTTCAAGAACCAGAGTTAATTGGGTGGAAAAGGGATATGTGAGAGTTGCTGCAGAGAACCCCTCTATAGTGTAGTGGTTAAACCCAGAAATCTCTCTTGGGGTCCTATCCAGAACCTTTAAACCTACTAAGAATGCTAACATGAATCTACCTATAGGGGGTTCTACTGAGACTCCTTCTGTATTCCAAGGGTTTCATCAAGAACCCACCCAGGGGGGTCTAAAAATAGTAATTGACTACATTCCCCTATAGATCTCTCTCCCATTACTCATGGTTTTAGATTAACATATTACCCTAGGGCCAATAGAATCACGTCCATCAGCCTCTAGCTTCATGACGCTTCTGAAGGGCCAGGGTGATGTGGTCCAGCACAACCCACAATAATCATGGTTCACAATCACATTTATGGGGGTGGACCTTTAACACCAATGCCTTAAACCATCCTTGAAGAGCTTTTTGGATGAAAAGGGTTCTTAGTCTTACAAAGAATGCTTGAAGAACCCTTTCTTCTAAAAAAGGCTTTTCAGAGGCCGATGGTTCTGGGAAGAACGTCAGCCCTCCAGGAAGATCCCTTTTAGAGCCTTTATTTCTAAGAGTGTATTTAAGAGCAGGAAGCTTTCTTGCCCAATAAAGATGTAAGAATGTTGAAATCATAAGTGCACCTGGAATGAGTCTAACCTTGAAGACTTTCCACTGAGTGCAACCTAAAGCAAACGGGGGTTAAAGATCCCTAAGGTGCCGCTTCTTCCACTGCTGACGTCACTGGGACTCCGCTGCTTAGTAAGGCTGCCTGTCAATACGATGCCCTCAGCCAGTAAATGTCACTGCTACAGAAAATCCAAATACCAGCCTCTTTGGCTTTCTGTAAAGAGAGATTGTATTCCTAATAATACTGCTAATGATGGGAATAATCTCAGTGATTTTGATGCTATTATGGTGATGTTATTCCTCTCAAAGGATTATAAATGTGTAATGTTGTTACAGTACTACTAATCTGGAGGCCTCAGGGTGGACAACAGAGTGGTTTGTTGCGTTGGAAAAGTTTGCACTTGCAAAATATGGAAAAGGAATTAAGCTTTTTTCAAGTTTTGTGCATTTGTGGACAAAAGGTGTCGTCAAAAATACTAGAAGCTTCCTTTTAAACACAGCCCAGTCACCAGTAGAAAATGTTGGTGCTGTACATTTCTGCAAACCACAAACATTTGTACATTTCATACGTATCATACCAACATTTCATAAGTGAAATAGTATATGAGCTGATTTTGACTTGGGGAGGTTGGGGGATGGGGGGGGTGGGGGGTGGACTGGCGGCTAGGCAAGGTGCCTGCCAAGCTGCAGACCACTACAGCCACCTTTCAAGACCAACAGACAACAAAACTAGTTGTGTTCTACTGAGTTATTGCTGCATTTCCAGCGGCTGTTTAGCTAACAGACGTGGGTATCTTTTAGCAACCTGTCAATGTTTTTCCAGCTGGCAGAGTGGCATGAAAAGTGATTGTTTTTAACCAAGACATCTCTTTTTTCCTGCACGGATAGTGCCATGAAAAGCAGTTGTTCCTTACAGAGACATTGCTGGGATAGTGGCATGAAAAACGGTTGTTTTAAAAAGACAGCGCTTCATTTCCTGTTGGTATAATGCCATGAAAAACAGTTGTTTTTTACCGAGACATTGCTTCATTTCCTGCCATAATAGTACCTCAAAAAGTGGTTGTTTTTTGCTGAGAAATTGCTGCGTTTCCTGCTGAGATAGTGCCACCAGATGGAGGTATTTTAAGCCAAATCCTGAGCTTTTACTCACCATGATCAAATGGTTTTAGTGCCTAAACATGACAACATGTTAACCACAGTGTTACTGAAACATAAAGAGGTAGGTATGGTTTTAATTAATGTGCTTGATAATAACATACAGATGTGACATATCTGCGGTTTGCAGAAACATACAATGTCAACATTTATTCTGGCCATTGGGTTGGTTAAACGTCGTCCTTTCATGCATATTTTTAGTTACTGACTCATAATAAATATATAATAATTATAAAGGAGGACAAGCACATAAGGACAATAGACAAGTTAAAAGGCATTTTGCAGCTTACAGACATCTGAATACATAAAAAGTGCTGTAATCTGGCAGATATCCCTTTGTCCTTTTGTTCAGTTAGTGTATCTTGTTATAATATTTCCACAGAGTGATTGTAACAGTTTCATCTTGTCCTTTTTTACCCTGCAGCTGTCTGCAATATTGCAAAATGTAGAAGCAAAGTAATTTGAATGTAATTTAAATTTGCAAATTGTCAGAATAACGTTGGATAATTTAATATTGTTTGTTGCATGAATTGAAAGATGAAGTCACCAATTTTAAGAACTTTACAGAATGATATTGGTGGAAACACCAAGGGAAAGTGCTATTTGTTCAAAGTTGTGTTTTAGGTTTTTTTTCTTTTTCAGAATTAAACTCTTTCTTTAGATATAGTTTGTCACCATTTACAGTCAGACTATCAATCAGCTTATGCCCTCCTCACAACTGTCAGCTTTCCTTTGTCAGCAGCTCAAATTATTGAGCGATCTTCCAACTTGGTGTCTGGTCTTCAGAGGAGTGCTTTTAATGACAAGAGTGTCAAGAGTCCAGAAGTGCCAGCTTTCAAAACAATAATAAAAAAACAAGTCTTTATTCGCTTTCTGTGACAGCTGCTTCGCCACAGGCGCTGGGTCTTTTTTTGATTACCAGTGACAGAACTCAATAAAATGACCCAGGTTGCACTGAAACGCTGGTAGACAAGCAGCATCCTGCCCAGCGGCTACACTCACATTAGCTTCTGCTCGTCCTGTCAGCTTAATGCATTTCCATCACATAAGAGACATTTTCCTTGGGAAGGCCGCACAGTTCTTGCATTGTGATTGTTCCACAACATAATGCATGAACTGTGCCCTTCTAAAAAGGACAGCAATGTGTTCTTGTCAAGACACTGGGCCAGGAGAAATGTGCATGCAAGTTCATCTAGGCGTGCAAGACTCCTGGCTACATGGACAAGCTAAAAGATAATGTTGAAGCTTGTGCCAGTCTTCCATGTTCTCCTCTCCTTTATATTCTTGATTTATCTGCAGACAGTCGATGTAGCTGGAGACGTCAGAGCTTATTTCTTTTGCTTCAGAGGAAACATCCGGATGCTCTTCATTTTGGTGCAAATATAGGCAAGATATAAAAAACACTCCTACGGCCAGTAAACAATTAGTCTTAAAATATTTTTTTGCATACGATTCTGTATCAGTTTTTATGTCCATAAGTTGTCCATTCACACAGTGATATTATTTATCATACCGATATTATTTATTCTAATATTATTAATTGTTTTTGTTTGTTTGTTTTGTTTTGTTTGTTTTATTATTTGTGTTATTTCATCTGACTTTTTTTTTTTTAAAGTACTGTGGTCAGCACCTTTGCATGAAATGTGCTACAAAGATAAAGCCATCAAATGTCAGATCTTCTATATTAAATATGTGTCACAATAAAAGATTGACGTGCAGTCAGCCTACGGTCAGATTGTGATCATTTGGGCTTCTTTTTCAATCATTTGGACGAAAAGTTAGACTTTATTCCAGTGAATCTCACATGAGTAATATGCTTGAGATTTACATGGCACAGTGTCATCTCAGCTCCACTGGCAATAGTCAGTAGCCTAACTGATGACTGTCAAAACCAAATGTGGTTCCAGTTTATTACAAGTAATTTGAATCTTCCCACTATTATTCTGTTACAAACAACGTGGAAACGCTTCTATTCATATGAGTGAAAACTTTTTATGTTTAATGTAATTTTATCTAAAATACTATTTTATTTCTCCTATTATTTATTAGTATAATTAGTTACAAACACTTTTGAACACACAAATATACTAGGCTATTTATTTTGTTTTTCATATGATTGGATGTACTCTAGCCTCTGATTGGGCTAAAACTACTTTTTGTCAATGAAATCTGGCAACACTGCCCACAGTTTGGATGGATTTACTGGACAACAACAGCTATCCTAACTTTATCTTATATTTCTAAATGTAAAGTTAGCAGCATCTAGCTAGCAGCTAAGAAAAGAAAACGTGTAGACAACCTTTCAGCTACTAGACAGGCGAATTCCTCCTTATTTTGCACCAGCTAGCTGCCTTTAGCATCTCTGCTAAGCTAACGCACCTTGGACCAGTTTCCTTCCATCCAGACGAAATTTATACTGGCCCTCTGTCAACTTTTGGTAAGACAACAAATACGCTGACATTTAAGTACATCACTGGCACAGTACTTTTTAGCATTAGAAAAGTGCATTACTCCTTGTTTGCTGGTGGCTAGCAGCCTCAGCTAACCTGTAGCATCTATGCTTAGCTAACACATCTTGGACCAGTCTGTCCACTTAGCCCACGGAAACAAAAATGATACCGGCCTTAAGTCAAACTCTAGGTAAGACAACAAACAAGCTGACCTTTAAATACATCACTGCTACAGTGCTTTATAGTATGAGAAAAGTGTATTTCTCCTGGTTTGTTGTTGGCTAGCAGCTCAGTGTTAGTTTAGCTCCTATGCTAAGCAGCCATCTTGTCAAACTCTTGCTAAGACATCAAACAAGCAGACCTGTTAGTACATTACTAGCCAGCACATTTTGTGCAAAATGTTAATTGACTTAAATGTTAATTGACTTAATAACAGCAAAACTATTTACTATATAAGTATTCACTAAAAAAAATGTATCTGTTTTTAAAGTAAAAGAGTCACAGTTTTGTGCAGGGATGTGCACAACCACGCTAGGTTGGAACATTTAATGCTTGTGTTTGAAAAAAAAAAACTTTTATGTAAATGATATTGCATATGGAAAGCACTAAAAACGATTAGCTACATTGCTCATATCAGCCTCATGTTATCACTCTGTAGTCTCCACTGAGAGATAGCTAATAATAGCTGTTAATAGAATAGATTCTCATGCAGCGCTTGAGCTGGTATTAGTCTTAATCCGTTCACTGCACTTGTTTTACCACATCTCCGTGCCAATGGATTTATTATGAAATTAACTATGACCAAAATGAATATGAATATGTCTAATATAATATGAATGTGTCTCTTCTGTGCAGCGATTACTTGAAATGCAGACTTAACCACAGCCTCCTGCTCTGTACAGAGTGGCTAAATGGGCAAATCAATCTCAGAGACCATTTTCTGGGCCTGAATAGAGACATACAGCTCAAAGCATATAGGCCTGACATTCAGTATTCATTCATGAATACATCAAAGACTGACTTGTAACAGAGGGCACATGAAGACCCTCATTGCAAGAATGTTTTGGTGAATGTCCTTTTCTTAAGCCCATAGGCAATTACCCAGATATACTGTATCTACGGTCAACTTCATAATGCTGGGGCTAACATTAGAACAGTCTGACTGGTCTGTCAGAAAAGACCAGAGCCCCTGCTGGTGGGATGCTCCTCTCTTTACTGGCCTGGCCTTTAGACCCACAAAGAATGGAGGATGAAAGGAGAGGGCACTCTGTATCCTGGGGCACCACTATCTCCTGCTCTCTGTGATAATCCCGTCTTTATGCCTGAGGGCCTTGATGGCCACCATGATGCTTTTGCTTCACATTTTTCATAGCCACTCTCAGTTTAAAATGTTCTTTGTGCTGAATGCATCTTCAGTTGCTGTTTCTGTTTTAGACCCAGCCCCACAATTTTTTTCACAAGCTATTTAATACACCATATGTCCACTTTGGCTGGGATGCTAAAGATTGCCTGGAGAGTTGGAGGAGAAAAAGGAGGCGATTGTGGAGGAAAAAAGGAGAAAACATGCTATTTTATTCTTTGTATAGACTCTCAATTTTATAAGCAAAACCCAAGCAAATGGTAGCGCTTAAGCTGCCAGTGAAAACGACATTTTGATGAATCCTACATACTGTTCTTGTGCTGTGTGCGTTTCAGTGAACTCTCTCCTACCCTTATTACATACAGGAGAATTGAAACGGAGGTAATTTCTCAGCAAAACAACCAGCAGTGCAGCGAGAAAAAAGTGAGGTCAGTTTGCCCCAAGGCAGGACCGGAGCAGCAGTTATTAATAACATAAGTACAGGCAACGTGAGCAGTGCACTCGCTTTGTGTCCACTGGGAGCTGGTGTTAGTAAACCAGCTCCTATACACCTGGAGAACATGCCACACCAGCAGTATTCATAAGTGTGTGTGTGTGTGTGTGTGTGTATGCCTAAGAAAGAGAACACTAAATGGACAGACAGAATTCTGGTCTCTCAGTGATGTCAATAATTGTATGTTATGCACAGACCGTATAAAAGTAATGGATGTAGCCACTGTGATGTCACCCAATGGTTTGTGGACTCCCATTTTGAAGCCTTGAATGTGACATATAGGCCATCGCCATCTTAGTTTTTTTGAGCCAGAGGTGACCATATTTGGACCAGAGGCTGGAGCTGTGGAGTAGCAAGGGTCGGATCATAGTGAGAAGCCAAGGGCACTGTCTGCAAGACAGGCTGACTTAAAGCGGGCAGTCCCTTAATTATTTGTAACCTTAAGCCTTGGTAACATAATGGGGGAATTAAACATTCAACCCTCTGTACAGTTGTCATGAACAGGGGAATTGGCTGTAGGAACCAAAACTGTTTTTGTACCAGCCATAAACATGTTTATTGTTGCTGTAAAGTTAGCCATACTGGGGTCTTTGCGGAGGGACCCGCTTCTGGTGCCAACCTCAAGTGGCCATTCCAGGAACTGCAGTTTTTGGCACTTAACTTTGGCTTCATTTTTCTGCCCTGAAGGTTGCCTCTTGATGTTATGTAATGGCTAAATTATTGATAGGTATTGAGATGTTTTTATTGCTACATTGTCAATATTTAAAAAGAATTGAAGCCATTTTTAAGCCAGTTGGTTGGCTAGTCCACAAAAAAATTCCCTTTGATGGCTACAATTTTTGCCTTGGGAGGCTGAAATTTGGCATGAAGGTTAAGTGTGAAGTTGTATGTTTGTGGATGGATGCATGTATATGGTCTCAACTATTGGGAATTTACATTTGTTTGACATGGTGAGATGTCAGTGCTGTTAGTGGCTACATTTGCTGACCAAACAAGCAATGATTGGCTATGAGCTGTGGAGCTCACAATAGATACATTTATACATAATGGTTCATATTTGTGATTCACATATTAGATGTATGGTTTTTGCATTTTATTCACCATGGAGCTTTTATTTATCTTGCTAAAAATGTTGTAGCCTAAAGGCCCGAACATACTCGGGCGGAGCATACGTGGAACGGACTCCGCGGAGGTCCGCGCGGACTCAAAGCGGACATCTGCAAGCCCTGTGCACGCAAAGCTCAGATTTTACGACCGCACGGACTCCGCTCCGCGCACCAGTGACTGCTCGGCATGTATTTTTCACATCGCAGGTATTTTTCACGGACATTTTTACAGGAAACTACAACGCGGAAGTGCGCTCGACTATGGAAGCCTGAATGATTGATGACATTCCTCACTGAGTCCATTCCGCGTATGTTCCGCCCGAGTATGTTCGGGCCTTAATACTTTAACCCACAGACCTTCAAAGGCCCTATACGCCTCAGATTGTGTGTCACTTAGTTTATGGTCAAAATTTGCACTTGCTAATAAATATGCAGCCCAGTAAAGGCCCAGTTTGTAGGATTTGAGGAAAAATAGGCCTAGTATCTAACATTCATAACTGTGTTTTTATTAGCTTGTAATCACCTGAAAATAAGAATAGTTTTTTTTTTCTTACCTTAGAATGAACTTTTTATATCTACATACCAAGCGGGTCCACTTCCACGAGGTCTGCCATGTTATTCTACAGTAGCCCAGTCAGTCAGTTCCTCTGCACGCTTCACACACACGATAGAAGTCTCAGTTAGTTGCAATCTGCAAGCTCACCAACAGATGCCACTAAATCCCACATGCGAGACCTTTAAATTACCACACATAGGGAGTTTTTGTCTATGATAATACATTCAGAGGTGTGCTGCTGATATATGAAAACAATGGAGACTGAAGAATGCTGTAAAAATGCTGCACTCCTTAATGTGTAACAGGTGTGTTGGAGGGCAGCAGAATTTGAATACTGCTCATTTACTGGTTTATTTTACATTCATTTCATGAGAAGTTTAGGTCTTTATTAGTTACTATTTGTCATTGTGTGTATCAGAACCCCCCAGAGTCTATTATTGTAGTGCTTATACCATGACCATGCCAAAAAATAAGCTGTGTTAAAAATTGTCATGCAAGTTTGTAGTCAGTTTAAGCCATGTTTAGGTCTGTTTCACTAGTGAGCATTAGCTGATAATATGACACAAAGCCATAGCACTGCTGCTATGAATTACTTGGATTTAATGTACATTTCCAAGGTCGAACTTTACAGTTTTTACACTGTCTTTTAATGCAGTTTTGACAGATATCTGGCAGCCAATCAGAAACAAGTGTTTTCCATTTTCTTATAAAAAGATACAAGACTGTGGAACAAACTGTTGACCTGTCACAGCAGAGAAAGCACAGGTGAGGTGTAACCAGCAACACTAATTACACCTCCGGTCTATTTCAGTATCCCACTACACCATGCCAACCAGGGCAATGTGATTACTGTTATTACACACCTGTGTGTTTTTTCTGCTGTGACATGTCAAAATGTGCGCTGTTAAAAAGGCCTAATATAGATCAGTAGTGAGTTTTAAGTGTTTGTCACAGTCACAGTTTTTGGTGCTTTCTGCCATCTCTTCTGTAATTACAGAAAACTGGAACTCTTTCTTCCCCAAAGTGATAAAGCGACACTGACAACACCCTCTGCCACTTTCTGCCTTTGTGTGATGTTTAGCTAAGTTACCACAAGAGGATGGAGGATGGCGTTACTATGGAAACCAAAACTGAGCAGTAGATGGGACAAGGTGTTAACATGCCTCGGTGTCCCAGCTAATATCTGCATTGTTTTTTTGTTGAATTTTTTTCTAACACTTAGGATATAATCCTGGCATTTACATTTCTCAACCTGAGAAAAAAGATGGAATATTCTAGATAAGAATTCAAAATTCAGTATGTAAATTAATCTGGTGTCAGTCAATAAGCACCTTTTTCTGTTGATGAGGTTTGAGTTGGTGCTGTTGGGGCATTTTTCATTGCCTTTTCAGTTATGGCTGCTATCTCTGGTCATGCTAACTGCAAAGTTCTTTGCCATTTCTAGGGCATTTTTCATACATGGTATGACTGATTCATACAGTGCCCGAGTATGATTGCCTCCCCTCTCCACTACTCCGATGCTCTGCTTTCACATTAGTAACATTGTTCCTTACCGGAGTACACTTGCATCATCATCATCATCTACGTGACATTTTTGTTGTGCTGAAGTGTAGAAAAGGGCACCACAGACACACACTGCTTCCTCCTCCTGCTGGAGCTACGGCTGCAGGAGACTGTTTCATAACCGGTGAAAAACTCTGGTTACGTTAAATAGCTAACCCTAACTACCTTTTCACGTGGACTTGGGAACAGACTGGACTTTGGGGTCAAGTCAGATCCAGATTGGGTTTACAAACCCACCTCCTAATAATTTCCTAGACAGTTTCCTTGAAGGAACTTTGTATTTTGGTGCAAGTTATGGAGACCGAGTTTTGAGATTTGTGTTGACTTGGTATGCAGTCGTTGAGATAAATAGTTTAGATTTTTTTAAGATTATTTTCCTCTCGAAAAAAGACCATTTACACAATAATTGAAGGGAATATAGACAGCAGATCATAACATGTTTATTAGCTCTAGTAAAACTTTTTCTTTCTCATACCACACATTATGGCATGTTTTTGTCTTGTATTTTGCTCTTTGCATCACTGCTTTACAAGCTGAGTACAAAATAACCATTCATTGGGAAGTCAAACAAACAATTGTTTATCTGCACACACTGTGATGACACACAGCTGGTTGAATATCAGCAAAGTTTCCCTGCTTCCCTTCACTGGTTCCTGTACAGCAGGATCGGTCTTTTTCTTCACTGTTATAATCATTAAAAAGTTTACATTCAGTAGGCTATATCTTCAGTAGCTAGCTAGCTAACCCTACACTTTTCAGGGTTTGATTTTGGTTTTGGAACAGGGAAGAAACGTATATCTTTTTCCAACCTCTCCACGTAACGAGTATCATTAACACACGACGTGCTCCACGCACAACATTTAGCTCCAAATCCACAAAACCAATCTGAGACGACTGCATTAGAGTCAATGGAGCACAGCTGTGTTGTTGTCAGACCCTGGTCTGAGCCGGCCTGATGCTCGTCTGGGGTCGAGACTTTGTTAAGGGTCAATTGCATGCTGGTAAAATCTGAATATTCACAAGCCATTTGGCCGGTGGACATACAAGTGTACAGATAGCTCTATTCAGTAATATGATTAAAAAAAAATCCATAGGATTGTACCTTTCCCATACCAAGCCCTTAACAGCTATTGTACAGTACATGTGTTTGGTGTACAAAATCCTCTTACTCATTCATCAAAACTGCCAGAAGAGTGGTATGAGTGCTGTTCATTTAAGAACATATCACAGGTAACATTGTCCTCAATTAAAATCTTGCTGAGAACACAGAGGGCTCTTTAACAAAGTGGCACCGGGGGCAAAATGCGTTAATAATACAAATCATAGCATTCTAACAGAAGCCTTATTACCCAATGATCACTGGTATAAATTTACACATTTACTCTAAAGGGGAAATCAACCCTGAAACAGAGGTGACATTTATCCTCACTACAGCTCAGGCTAGAAATTGGAAAACCAAAGTTAGTACGCTGTGCACTTTGCTTTTCTCTTTTCTGTCTGTTAATCCTTTAACAAAATAAAACCCATGTGAATGTCAATGCTCAAACAAACAGTTAAAGGTTATTACAAAGTCAGTCACTGATATATTGTCAGTGAAGCAGCTCCAGGTTTTGCCTGATTAAACAGACACTGATACAGCTGTTCACTTTGGAGGAGAGTTGTGTATTTTTTTCATACTGATCAAACTCTCTGATGATATGGTTGTTGATTTTTGTTGAAAACTACCTAAGAATATCCGTTTTTTCCTCCTTTCGCATCAGTTGTTTATGCAAATTGCGTGCATGTGTATGTGAAATGTCTTGTTTAGTGTTTGCACATTATCTTGGTGTCATGCCACTCATCCTGCCCGCCTATGACTCTAGAGTATGTCTTCTACAAAGTTTAAAGCCAGTATGGATTTTGTAACAACACTTAGCCTCAGGCTGCACTCCATTTTTAAGCCTGCTGGGAGGGAAAGCCTGTACGTGGGCTGGGGTCGCCAAGAGACAGTTCAGGGGTTCTTGCTGAACTGCATATGTCTGAGAAGTGTATTTAACAAACTGAATAAAACAGGCATCTAGTGTATACTTGCTTGTTTTTCTCGTATACCCATATGTGCTGTATTCGGCCATTGGTTTGTCCTGTGTGCTGCAGCTGTCAGGTGGAAAAGACATATGCCACACCAGTGAAAGGACGGTCAGAATCAGAGAGACTGACCTTCAGAATCACAGACGCTGACCTTCTCTTCATAGAGCTTTAGGCAGCTAAGTAAGTGTAAATCCTCGGCAGCCCTATTAGAAATTTCTGCCTGGCTCAGCTGGCCGAAATGGAGCAAAGACTCAAGCCTTTCCAAGCTACCGTTGCTGAGTGTTTTGTTGTGTTAAGTGATCTATCGGCAGTTTATCGTCTCCCTGTCAGGCTGAGTTTCAGCTGAGCAGGAAGAGAGGAGATTAAGATGTGGACATATTTTCTTTCTGTTTTCCAAAAAGCACATTTGTTTTACAGTTTAAACAGTTCCTTACCAATACATATTCTTTTCAAAATTTGCATTATAGCCTATTATGTTACATGTGTGGTTTGAAAATAATTAAATTAATAAATTACATTAGTGTACATGAATAGTTCAGAACAAGGGTTTTCCAAGTGTGACACTGCCCCCATCCTCTTGGGGGCAATATAAACAGGAAGTGTAATGTTGTCATGGAGTCAATCAGCTGTGGGCTCCAACTTGAGCCCCCATTTTTTTTTTGTATATTTGTTTGCATGTTGTGAAATTGGCACCGTAAAAACCATGTTGAATTAACTTAATTAGCAGCTCCTCTTTGTGTATCCATGGATACAGACAACTATCACTGGATTCCTTTTGATTTCTATGATTTATTAACATTTATTTGTAGTGGATGGTCATTGCAATGATGTCCTCAGAAAGTGTAAGTCACACTGAATCTAAAATTATGTGTATTGTGTCTGTGTGTTTAGCTTTTCCAGTTTGAAAGTCTCTGGTTTAGACAATACTTAACCTTACATTGTGGCATAAACATGACTAAAATGAATGATAATTCCTACTCTTAAACAAGGGCAGGGCATTGTTTAGATTTACGATACCAGTGCCAGTACGAGTACCCTTAAAGTGATACCGATTCTAACCGAGGACTTTATTTGACACCTTTGTTTTACACCCATCTTCACCTTCACCAATTTCACCAAAACACAGACTGTATGGGTTGTAGCTGCTGCTGTAGTGGGTTAATCACGTTGCAATAAATTGTAGGTGCTCATAGTGCTTGGCTGCAAGCAAACCCTACAAATAGTCTTTTTTTTTTAAGAGCTAGGTACAAAAAGGAGTAAACGCAGGTATCATTTGACTGGAGAAGTTGTGATACTACTTGGCACTGGGGTATTTTGGTCAATACATGAAAGGCATTGAGTACTGATACCCAGCCCTATTTGTAACTACACAAATACAAATATTAGGTTTCTCTTTTTGTCAATATGGTTTATTGACTTTGGATAAGGTGCTGTATGTGGATGGTGTTTTCCCTCCTCGTATCTGGCCTCATTTCTTTGTTTAAATGCCTGCACTGGATATTATATTGTAGTAATTCTTGTTAACATGAGCACCAATGTTAGAAGTTGTAGAAGTGGGATCTTGTTGTTGATTGTTGTATTGAGTTTCTTAAGAATGTGTCAGTAGTTTTAGAGAATTCTTCAGATTTTTTTACTTTGGCTGGGCAATACAAGAAAATACCAGGTAGTTCCAGGGTCAGAATCCCAAAAATCAGATATCGATAGTTTTTATTGTCAAAAGCAGTTAATGTGCTATCATGTAAGGGAGATAAATATATCACTATTTATGGGGTGAATGCTATATTAATATGCTACTTTAAAAAAAAAATCTAATAACCACATTGTGATTTGCTTAATATGAGTTTTTTTTTACTCTTCCAGGTTAATTACTTAATTACATGCATGTTTAAACACAAGACAGTTTTTAATGGTAAATAATAAATGTTCATTATGTGAATTCTCTGAACTAACGAGGTGATAGCTGTGTGCTTGCTCACAACAGCAGCAGAGACGCACATACTGCAGCAATAAGAAGAGTGCACGTGTGCCCAGGATGTGCTAGATTCATTTTTAATTTGTATCGATCATATTGACTCAAAACAAGACTGTAGTATCGACACTTTGGGACTCGATCTATTATTGACATCCAATCATTTATTTATCAGCATCTATCAAATTTATTTTAACAGTTAGTTTTGTTAAGTTCCTAAAAAAGAAAAAAAAAATCACTGTCATTTCCCCAAATTTTTAGAGGATAGGACAAATGCAATATTCCTCACTTTGCACTGACACACTTAATTCCTCAACAGCTGGGTTAATGGTGTCCTCCTGTCTTGCAGGGGCGTGGTGAGAGTGGACATTAATCTGCAGGATGTTGATATCGACCAGTGCTCCACTGACGGCTGGTTTGCTGGAACCCATCGATGCAACCTGACCACTATGGAGGTGAGTGTGCCGAACATGCGGATTAGACAGAAGATTGATTCGCTCTGGAAAACTGAAGTGTAACGTACACGCATTTAGTCACATCTCCACAAGGCACTCAACGGAAAAGCACTAAATCTGTACATCTTGTGGTAAATCCTCTTTAATGATACTTTTACAACCTACTTCCACTTAACTGAACACTATATGCTGCGGTTTAAAAGTATGCACGTAAAAATGTCTTTTTTAATATCTTCTTTTAGATAAGAAATGTGTATAAGGGGATTAGTTTGACTTGTCTCCAAAGCAGATCAGTGTTCTGCAAAATGTGACAGTAGCAGTAAAATCTCTGCTTGCTTTTTGTGTTTCCATCAAACATATATTAAGTGCACTGTACAATAGTTACAGCTGTTACTGTGCAACGAATCACACAACATTTATTTTTATAAATGTATCCCTTGATGTGTCAAGGTTGCAGTGAGAAAATGTGTTTTGGTCACACCTGAAGCTTTGCTTAACACCCCTTCCTATATCAAGGTTGTGTAGTGTGAAGTATGATGTGTCTGTGTGTTGAAACTGAATGCACAGCTTTGCATGAAACTATGTTGACAGGTGGGCCCAATACTTCATTTGTAGTTTTACCTCTCATCCAGATGACCAATATTTGTTTTAGACAACTAACAGTAAAACAGTATGTCTTCAAATCATAAGGGTCGTTTTACATGGTCAATAAATATATTTAAATTAAAATTTAAGTGATGATAGTGAAGGAGACATGCTCAGCCTCAGCAGAGAAGAAACTAGCCCTGGCCATTTTAATACTGATGAAAAATAGCCTGTCTCAAGGCCTTGGAACATGTGGGCAGAGCTCTTGGACAAGATAATAAAACTCACAGCTCTCTGCTATTTTTAAGAGGATGTCAAAATCCACTTCCTCCATTTTGAATAGAAGAACTGTTGTTCATCTGTATTTTTCTAGCTAAAATAGATAGCAACCAATTAGCAATATACACAACTTGCAAGTCAAAATATTTCTGCTTTTATGTGGCTGTATGACTTAAACCTGCACAGTATCTAATTGTTTGGCATCTTGGAGGCAGCTGAAACATGTCATCAACATATCTTTTAAGTTAATATGTCGTACTTAACAGCAAACAGTCGCTCAGTTACACATCCAGCTGTTCCAACACTATTGTTCATTGGGAGTTGTGTTTGTTCCTATTTGATGATTATAAGTCCAATATTCTCTCTCTTTTAGCTCTGTTTTTGGTCTCCACCAACCCCTGAGAGAAATATCTGGCTCTTTAGCTGCTGAATGCTCTGCTATGTTCACCAGCTATTTGCTCACTTAGTTTAATTGCTGTTTGATGTTGGGCAGGTGTGGTGTACAGTGGGTGGTGCTTTTTAGTTGCATATAGCTGGAAATGACACAATGAAAGTTTGAAAGGACTGTATGACTGTAAAACCACAAAGTTAGCTTGATAGATGCTAAATGCTTTGAAGCTGAGGGAACTGGGACTGCCCTTTTTTCCAATGGCCCAAAATTCTTTGGCCATTTTTACCAGAAAAATGTTGCATTGTACCAAAAGCCCATTTCTCCGACAGCCCATTATCCCAAAAACGAACACTCATAGCTCAGAAGTCCCATCTTTCCAAAAATACACTTTGTCTGTAGTTAGACAACCCATTCACAAATAAAAATGTTCGCATCATATGTTTCTGCAGGCCACAGAAACGCTACATTCGTCAGTAACACTGGGGTGAATGTGTGGTTAGGTTTAGACTCAAAAACCACTGAAATTAACTGCAAGGAGTGTGTATCTTCAGAGAAACGGGACTTAGGAGCAATGGGCATTTGTTTTTGAGATAATTGGCTGTCACAGAAATGGGCTTTCGGTCCAATGGGAGATTTTTCGGACTCATGGGGCTTCAGAATTTTGGGCCGTCAGAACAATGGCATGGCACCAATGGAACCTGCAGAGTTGGTGTTCCACTGGTAATATAAAACTATTGATTATAGCTGTTTTTACACCAATGTATTCACTGTAATCAGTATATACAAGAGAAAAAACAAGCTTATCAATTTTCACTAACATGTAGCCTTGTAACTGATAATAGCATGTTATATGACAGCGTGATTGTCATGCTACCTCGCATTTGCAGATTACTGCTGGCTAGCTAGCAGCTAGTCTTCCGGTCGATGCTTCTTACCTGTCTTTTCAGTCTCATCATTAAGAGCGATAGATTTTGAAGAGGTGCTGTAGATCAGAGTCAGACTGCTTCATAATGCATGTGATGTAATGGATTGCAGTGAGCCTCTTTGAATAATTAATCACTCTCTTTGTCTGAGTACTTCCACCTTTCCGTGGACAGTCAATGCCAGAGACATTTGACATAGTGTGTGTGCTTACGTGCGTGTGTGTGTGTGTGTGTGTGTGTGTGTGTGTGTGTAGGGAGGCTACAAGGAGAGAAGTACATTGTTACTGGTATAGATTTTAGCTGGGTTTGCAAAATAATGATGTCTGTGTGCTTACAGTGCAGGAGTGTTAGTTTTCTTGCTTACAGCTGAATGATGAAAGCTGCTGTGTTCATGGCATGTTGCAGGGTGTGACTTTTATCATCTTAATCATACAAGAATGCTCATTATCTGCACATCAGCTCGATTACCAACATAGATAAGGACAGGTATAGAGGTGCTAGGAATACATACACATGAAGGTAAATCCTGTAGAAAAATGTCACAATACCAGAAGTTTAGTGTTCAATAACAATATCAGTGAAATTGCAAATTTCTTGACACCCACTTCAAAACAATGAAAACCACATACTTAAACGTATTGTATTAAATTATATAAATTCGATCTGTCTTAAATGCAAATACTTGTCTGTGTGGGATCCTGAAATTTTGTGAGCGAGGGAACATATATTAACATATAGCCTACAGTATATTAATATTTTCCTCCTTCACTGTTGCAGTGTTGTTGTTGTTCAGCACTTGTATAGTAAGATGTGACAGTTGGTCCCCCCCATCACTGTGACTGGACAACTGGATAAAGAGTGACAGTGATGAGCACTGTGTTTTACCGAAACTCTCAGCGACAAGAAAAAGCACTTCATCACACTGCTGCCATTGCTGCTCCCATTACAAAGAATTATCAAAATACGCTGGCCTTCGGAAAATTGCTCTTTCAAACGAGTCAAGGTCAGCTGTTGCTGTAGCCCTAGCTGCCGCTGCAGCTTTTTGCCATATTCCACGGGTTGTTGTCCTTCTTCCATGCTGGTGGGCTTTCTTTTTCTTTCTTTGGTATTTAACAGCAGATTAGCATTCGTGTAGGCATATTTACTGCCCTGTCAAGTGCATCCAAGGTACCTACAGTAGTAGAAAGAACGAGTACCATCATGTTTTCAGAATTTTGGCATTGACTTGGTCCCGAAGTATAAGTTCTTGCAACATTCCCAAGGTAAATTTCACAAGAACAGGAATGATTTTACCACCTCACTATATCTTGTGAATGTGTTTTGCAGAGTTTGTATCGTAATTCATAAATTAAGCAAGATCTCCCTTCACACACTAGCAGTCTTGTAGGAATTGCAGCAAGCCATCTCTGCATCCATTACAGCTAACTACCTACCATCCCGGTCTTAAAGTGCACGACCATGTAAATCGGAGGTGACGTGGGAGGCTGATGTCTCTCCAGCTATGAATAGAAAGCTCGACTGGAGTGTAATCAAGTCTTGTTGGGCTGTGTGTGTGTGTGTGTGTGTGGTAATGTGATAAAAACAGCTTTGGGAGGGATGCCCCGTATTTGCAAACAGGGATTCATTTTGTGTTATTGCTGTATTTTTTTTTTCATGCAGGTATTCCCTCCACACGTACAGTGATTTGTTGTTTAATGGGTTTCTTTGGGGCCATTTGAATAAAAAAGACAATCACTTCGGGCTGCTACAGATCCACGTTAGGACTATTTTCTTTGTTTTATTGGAGACAAAGCCGTCGGTTCAGTTGGCGTTGGCGCCGTTTATTTACTAAAGTGTTTCATTGACGTAGTCACATTTCCATTCCACCCTCAGATGCTCTTTATAACAGCATTTGAAGCAACACTGCACTTACACACTTAGACATTCTGTTTTGCATGCACGTCTATGAATTCCTTTCATCACACATCCACTGTTGTTCTACTGCTTCTTAGCAGCGTTTTAAGTGCCACCATTCCAGCGATTGAATTTGACAAAATGCAGTCGTTCCAGCCAGCCAGCCGGCTCCCTGGCCTCCCCTCACATCCTGCCTCTCAAGCTGCTGTTTGCCCAGCCAAGCATGCAGGCAGCCCAAACTCAGATGGAGGCAGATGCTATGGATGACTGATTCAGCAGGCAAGCAGAGGAAGGCAAAAGAAAGTGAGGCTCCGACTGTTGACAAGAAAAATACAACAACCCAACAGTGTCAGAAACCTATGGTTATTTGATGGCTGTGCTATTTTAAAATCCAACAATTGTTAACAGTTCTCCTCGAGTCTTTCCTCACTGGTCATTTTCACAAAACCCTTTCTTTTTCTCAGTGGAGCTGCAGTTGAGCTTTGCTATAGAAATAGCCCACCCAAACTCTTGTTTTAAATCATATATGTTACATTAGACCATACATCAAAAGAGTATGCTAGTGTACAGAGAGAACTATTGCTATGATTTGGTGCTGTATAAATAAAAGTGACCTGCCTTTTTTAAAAAAAGAAGTTTTCGGGCTGAAAGCTGGGGCAGGCAGTTTAATTTTGGCATCACTGGGCAAAAATCCCATAATATCATTTGAGCATATTGTAATTCAAATGATCTGAGAGAAACTGGACTGCTTGGCTCTGTTTCCAGGCTCCCAATCTTTTCCTTAAGGGACTTAAGGGACCTTTTTTTCTATGACTGAGTAGATTGATGACCCATGACTAAGTGACATATTGTAAATTGTTATATTTAATGCATAACAATAACATTATAGAATACATAATTAACACACAGTGAACACAGTAACTGCATGAAGTTTGTGTAAAATGACCTATTATTATGAATTTTGAGCAGCTTGTTTCTTGTGAATATTGTTTATAGGATTTTCTCTTTTTTAGTTTATTTAACAATGAATTTCTCAAAAAGAAGCCTTTTAAGTATGTATGATTGTTGAAAAGAGTGTGATAGGTAACCCTTTACTGAAAAGAGAGACATTGATGAAACTATTTAAGTTTAATAAACAAAAACTATATTAAAAAAATAGTTGCTTTGAGTGAAATCCTTGAAAATGAAAAAATAATGCTTGAAAAATTACTTGAAAGTCCTTAAATTCATTTAATAATGTCTTTATGGACTCTGTTTTTGGTTATATTTGAGATTCTTGCAAATGCCTCTAGGAGCACTATAAAGAAACAGAGGAGCATGATTTTTTCCACAGAATATCTGCCACATGTAGTATTGTAAGAAAATAACTTTTGTCATATTTGCTAAAAATGGTTATCTACTGCAGCTTTAATCATGTACAAATATGACTTGATAAAATGCTGCCGTGTTGCTAACTTAACTTAATAGGAGGAAAAAACAGTACACAATTCCCATGTTGTTGTAGATAAGCTTTGCAAGCTTTTGCAAACAGGCACTACATATATCACCATCATATTACGAGAACTTGCAACAGAGAAAATCAGCCAGAATACGCCAACGCTGCTGTCACGACAATATAATACACAGCAATCAATTTTATTATAAACTCTGACTGCAGACCAGTCACTGCATGTATTAAGCCAAGAGCAAACATTGTATTTTCTTTGATTAACTACACAGTACAGCTCTGATTTATGCCAATCATGGTGAAGCTAGATGAATCATTACACAACCAAGCATGGTGCCCAAAGATTATCAACTACAATCTCGACTTAATTTCCTGTTGAAAAGGTGTATACATGCTGTTTGAGGCTGACGTTTTCCTGTCTTTCTTCCTACCTCTCATCTCTCACTAATGGCACTTCCATTAGTGTGTTTCACTGTTCTTCAAAAGTCTAGGACTTTGCTGCCCTGGGGGCACCTTTCATACAAGAACGCGGCTGTGGATGATGATGAATGTTTCAATCAATTAGCTTATTGCTCAGAACAAGTGGTGGGGCCCTGGGGGACTGTAGGCTGTGAAAGGCAGTGACACATAACCTGAATGATTACTCCAGCCGGCACGACAAGGACTCCTGACTCTGCGCTGTTTCCTGTTGAGGGCTGCTGAGTGAGAGGAGTGAGGGCCACTGGTTAGAAATGAACATTTATAAATTGAGAATGAGATGAAAGCATCAGACTTTGATCAGACATACAGGAAAGAGTGCTTTTTATTCTTATCTTGATTGTTTGCAGAGGTGAAAGTGTTGTGTAGTGTCATAATACCTTTTGGGTTTTAAATCTAAAAATGTAGTGTATAGATTTTGTTTAAAATCAGTGACAGCATTGCATCATCTGGCTTGTACCTGTTTTCAGCCATGGAACCCTGACTTTTCCTTTAGCCACCATTAGGTTGACACTTGCGCTTTGCACTGAATATTTGGCACACGCATTCATTAACCCTCTAAGTTTAATTATAATACTTTGGTGATTACCTGACTTCTACCTAGAGACATCATCAGTTTATAAAATATATGATGGTCCAGTCCTACTTATGCTGATGACATTCCCTTCAGTCTCAGCTGTACTGTTTGTGCTATTAAGCAAATGTTAGCATTGTTCACGGTGAGGGTGAACATAATACACACCTGACAAGCATCAGCATGTTAAGGGCCTTATCAGACATAGCGCATTTTGCAGCCTGCGTCTTTTTTTTGTTGTTGTTGCGAGGCAACCACCAAATCAGTTTTACTTAGCCTAACCACTATTTTGCTTCGAAGTAAACTCACAGATCTGAACCTTAAAATCTGCTTTAAAAATTGAGAGGCTGCACTTTCCCTGGCTCTGAGGGTGAGAAGATGTTTCCAAATAGTACGCTGGACACAGGGAAACTGAGACAGAGATCTGTGTGGGTACATGAGACCCTTAGAGAGAGGTGAAATCACAGGGAGTACCACCAGCTGAAAGCATGACAATCCGCTGTCAGTTGTAGAGCCGATTTGTGGTTGGTCAAAGTAGTTAAAGGGGTGCAGTTCTTTAACATATGTCTGGCAGCTTGTCCTGGACAACGTTGAAAGTAAGCAAACTTTAGCTTAACACAAACCATGTCGCTACCACTTGTTGTCATCGTCACCACAGAAGGCCCGCCTCTCTATTCATCTGATTGGAAAATGGGAAAAATGCCAGTGACAATGGGTGTCTTTTTGCTTTAACTTTAATTTTTTTCAGCTTAAGGTGTTCAGGGCCCTACTCCAAAAATGCAAGGCATATAGAGCAGAAAAATGTGAGGCTCTCAGCAACACAAAAGCAAAGAGCAAAACACTTAACTCTCGTTGAAAACAACAACAAAAAGCTGCCCAAGGTTGCTAAAACTCTGTCTGATCGGGGCCTTACATGTCCGTTTCAGTATGTTAGCATTAGAATTTAGCCTAATTTAACAACACAGAGCTACTAGTATGATAGTCTTGTTTGTGAGTTAACCATGTTTCTAGCCATTTTAGATGAGCTGGAATCATGTTCATGTTGTGACTGTACTTTCAGAAACCTGACAGTAACTTTTAGTCCCCTTTGTCATTTTTGTCTTTGGTTTCTTCTTTTTCCAGTCAACGTATTCCCACCAGTTGGATGTGACATTAAAGTACAAATTCACTTGCATAAAATTTCACTCATTCCTGCACTAAAACTAATAACCCATATGGCTGTAAATGTCACACACTATTCACATACACATCCTTCCTCAAACACACCCACAACAGGAGCCAAACCACCACGTGGCAGGGGACATGTGACATGTGTGACATCCTTGTGTTTTGTACACTCAACAGCATGTGTGGTGCTGTCTTGCCTTGGTGCTCTTTCTGTTGTTGAAAAGCCAAAGTGGATATTCCAGCTCTGTCTGTTGAATCACTGCTACATCTTGACCTTGGTTCACAAGGTTGTCCTGGCTCAGCCGGCTATCATCTCAATCACACGCTGATTTCTCCGCTGTGTACCTTGTGCTGCTGAATTAATAACGCCATCAGTGTTAAACAACTGCTGCTACCCTCCTGCTCTGTCTGCTCTCACCTTTTGTCTCTCTGTCTTATTTTTGCAAACAGAAAAGTGCACACAACACACACTTGTTGTCCTCACTTGTAAGGACATTATTTTGACTTACATTCATTCTCTGATGGCTTACTTTTGTCTCAAACACAACCACTGTATCACCAATCCTAAATAAACACTTATCCTATCCTAAGAGCGATTTAAACCTTGTTGAAATAAAACAGTAGTTGAGTTGTGATAGTTGGATTAAAAATAAATGGCATTAACCCCAGTGGTGCCCAGCCATTCATGTTACACATTGTTCCTGTGATTTACATCCCATTGTCTTTTGTGCTGCAATCTTTACTTACAGCTGTGAAGATCAGACAAAGGCCATGTATTTTATTGGCAGCTATTATAACAAGTCCTTTATCAGCAAAGGATGGCAACAGCTACAGAAGAACAAACATTTCCCAGGATCCTGGCACAAGAGTGTCATGTACACTTATGAATTATGAATGAATTACTTAAGTGCACAAGAGCCTTTTTCTGTTTCGGTTGGTTTACTCTCTCAGCCTGAGAAGGACATATGGCAGGTTGAATTGATGGGATTCATTTGAAAACACTTTGAAAACTGATTGCCAACTGAAATTCATTAATCAGTGTGTGTCAGTGAAAAAGATTGATTTGGCCATCAGAATTGTTGCTTCATTTGCATGCAAAGGTTTTAGGCCTCATTCAGTCCCATAATGACTTTTCTTTTGTGTCAGCAATCATTTTCTTCAAGAAAATCCAAATGGCAGCTGTACTGTAAATGAAACTGTCAGGCTAAGTAAGTATTTCATGGCTAAAATGAACGCTGTGTGCAACATAAAAAACAAAACCAATGACATATACAATTAAATTGTTGTTTTATATGAATTTTACTTCTATAATCCCATTTAAAGCTAGTAATGTATCTCTGAGACAGTGTTACTTTTGAGAATTCCACTCCAGGTTACCAAACACATGCCCTAAAATGTAATTTAATGCATTTTTCTATTTCTAATTTTCTATATAATCACTTAAATTAAGTGAAATATTCTAAATACTTTGGATTATTTTTGGAATACTTCAAAATCGTCTCGCTGAGCTCATCTGCCTGGGTCTGTTATTTCCATGCCAAAAACACATGACAGCATCCTGGCTGTGCATCTCAGCTGCCAGTGTCGTACAGCAGGGGCACTGCACACACTTTAAAAAAATCTATTTATGGGAAATGCATGCTTCATATGAACTTTACATCATGTGGTAACAACAAGCGAGTAGTGCACTCTCTGAAAACACACAATTTTTTTATAGTGGTATATTTACTGGAAATAACATACAATACAGCCAAGAGGAAGTAGGTTGTTTTAAGCGATGGTTGTTTACCAGAAACTTTCAGCTCCCCGGTGATCTCCCTCCAGCCAGCTGAAACCTAATTTAGGTTTTTGTACTTAAATGAGAAGATGCAGCAGAGATAATTCCTCATTTCAACTTCATGAATCTGCCCCCCCTTGTCTATGGTGGCACTATCATAGCGGGCAACATGAATAAAGAGAAACAGGGCATCCCACCAAAGTCAAGCTTAAAACTGCAGCGCTGCGTTGCTTGTGACCAGTTGGAACATTCCAGTGGAAAACAATTCAGTCAAACTGATGCTCGCTTGTGGCCCATTCAGTTAAGACACGCAAAAGGTTTAAATTAAACAAAAACAGATATAGCAATCTATTTAAGTAATCCTCTTTTAAAGACACTAACTGTGTTCATAATACCACACCTTAACAGAATACAGTTACTCATATTTTGTATTTTGAATACGTAAAGCCATTTCTCAAATTCCGTTACTTCCCAACCTAGCTCAGAGCACAATATAAAATCTATTTTAAATGTCCTTTTTTGTGTGTGTGTGTGTGTGTGTGTGTGTGTGTGTGATAGAACTTTTCTACTGTTTCATAAAAATTACAAACTTTCTATGATACGATGATTTCTGGCTTGACAGTTGTTATGATGTCTATATCAGTATGGTATCTTTGCTTACAAAAATGCAAACGTTCATTCCTGGTTAATAATGATGAAAACCAGGAATTTATTGTTTTTAAAGCACAAATTTTAAATGGTCATGGTTTGGTCATGTTTTCTTGAAGTCATAGACAAAGTCATAAGGTAGCACATAGTTTTATGTTGCGTATATCTCATTCTTCTGGTAGTCGAGTGTTCATTTGACATCCTGTAAATTCCCCAAACCCCTTTGTAAATGTGATGCACATTAGGTGAGTCGCAGTATCTGCTTGTTTCTCTGACAGCTTCCCCGTCCAAGTATTCCCTCTACACTCATTGAACAAAAACGCTTACCCCTTCATCTGCAGACCCAGCCGCGTATCGTAAGATAAAAATAGCCTTTTAGCAACTTGGGAATCTCCCTGCTGTGAGAAACACGGGATCGTAGTGGGGCAGGGATTCCCTCAGGGGACCTGTATCAAGGGTAGTTTCACACCAGGCCACAGCCCTTTCAACCTGCTGATCTCGTTTCAGCAATTTGGGTGGAGAAAAAGGACACGAAGCATCCTAATTAACTACATTCCTTGGTATGTTGCCTATTAGAGTATGTTCAGGAGTCTATAAATAGGGTAATTGCTAATTATCTACAGTGATCTCACCAAAGCTGTGATTATGCTTCAGAGTTGATAAGGGGGCTTGACAGGAAGGAAATAGAATACTGCTGCGCGCCAACAGATATAAATCCACCCTTCAATTTGAGCAAATCCTTTTGTGCTGGGTGAATTATGCCGCATTGTATTAAAGTAGGGAGACCAAGATATTAAGTTGTACTCAAGACCAGAAAAGAAAAAAGGCAGTGAATGTTAGTTTCCTTCCACTGTAGCAAGCACTTTAAGAAGTTTAAGGATGGAGATGGCTGGAGTGTTACATCTTGGAAATGTTTTTTAAAAGTTTTCAGTGCTGGAGAAAGAAAAGAAACCTTTTTTCAAAATGTTTTTATAGCTGCAAAAAAATGAAACATCCAATGGCATGTCCTGCCAACACAGTCTGGGTCAGACAACTTGAGTATACTTTGAAAATTTTTGTAACATTGCCTACATTTCATCATTCAGTATCCATAAAAGTTTAGAGGATTCAGTTTGTAATTGCTCTATCTTGTCATCTAAGGACATTTTTGTGTAACTAATAAATGAAACCACTGATACACAGCCTTTACATTGAAAGAAAAATGCTCTGTGTAAAGCGGTCCTATCTCCTGAGGGGTATTAGAGATGAAAACATCAAGGTTGAGGGCCGTTGGCTATAACGTAGTGGGACGAGAGATCACAGGACACTTCTGGTTTTAAAACTCTGGCCCCCGGCCCTCAGCAGTGCAGCCCTTCCTGAACCACTGTCCCTCTAATTGGCTCTGCGGATAATGCTGGAACTCTGAATTTACATGGAAACACTTTGAAGACTTGAGTACAGTCGCCCCCGGGCGCAGTCTTACATTCGCTGTGCCCAGCCTCAGCAGCACACCGTAAACCAAGGCAGAAAGCAAACACTCCGTCCAGGGAGGATTGGAAAAGAGTGGAATGTAGAGGTAACATTTGTCTAGGGACCCATGAGATTGGATGTGAAATGAGTACAGCCATATACTCACAGAGGATAGAAATAGACTGAGAAAGAATAAGGGATACAGACAAAAAGATTGACAGTACCTTGATTTACATATACAGAAGTAACCCGAATGATGACTACACTTGGGTTAAGGTTTGATTAAGATGTTTGCATAACCCAAACCCTGCAGTGAGCCTCAGTGTTGCCACAAAAAGGTGACTCAGATATACACAGATATAAAATCCAACAAATCAAACATATATTCCACATGAAGTTTTGGACCATCTGTCCATCACTTATGTGGGTCCACGCAAGGCTGAGCAATAGAACCCAGACCTCCTTCTCCACTGCTACATCCTACATCCATTCCTATACCAGTAGGGATATATAATTCCTCCAGTGTGTTCTGGGTCTGCCACACGGTCTCCTCCCAATTGGACCTGCGGAGGAATACCTCCACAGGGAGGCATCAAGAAGGATCGGATGCCCAAGACGTCTCAGCTGGTTCCTTTCAACATGAAAGAGCAGGGGTTTTAGTCCGAGCTTCTTGCTGATATCGAAGCTGCTCACTGTGTGCCTAAATGGTAATTCCAGACACCAAAGCAAGCTCTTTTTCTACTGCTTGTAATTGAAGTGAATTAGTTTCAATCGCTACCCAGATCTCATGAACACAAGCTACTGGCTCTCTAGTAACTTGCTAATGTAAGCTATATAATATAGGGACACAAGCAGTTGCATTTTACAAGGTCAGCAAACTGTTTCTGTATCTGGGTTTTTTTCATCTGTAGTGCTAAATCACAAATGGGTTGTTGTTATTATTATCTGTTATGCACAACCATTTTGCATTACAGAAGTTAATATTTATGACCTGCAGCAGGTTGGACAAACAGTTTTATCCCATGTTGTGCAAATACACTAGTTTTGGATTCGAACATATGATTAAATAAAATCAATCTGACAAAATCAAATATGTATTCTAGGGCTGTTGTCAGCCAAAAAAAAATCTTGATTAACTGGAACTCTACCCACTCTTCAACTAATCCATTGGTCAATGGGGAAAAAATCTGCACGTTCTCTCTAGATGAACTTAATTGATCAAAGTGCATTAAGTGCAGTCTACCTTGTAGCAATATATGTCCGCGAAAGCATTTTTTCCAGTGGTCATAAGTTGTTTTTTGAATTTTTTGCAATGGGAGTGCCAAAGTGCAAAGTGTCTGAGCTGAGCGCTGCATGTTTGTTTTTGTTTTTTATTTCTGCCTGCCAAGAGTTGAAAAAAGTTCAGCTTTGGATAAAACACTTATTACTGTCACTTTTTACCCAGCTGTCCAATTACAAATATGGAACAAATACCACCAAGACCAGCTGTCAACAAAAACTACTGAAAGGAGATTAATACTGCTGGCCACACGAGCCTTCCCTTCATCCAGAGCAAGGGTCAGAGCAAGTACCCTACCCATGGATGTATAAAGAGAACTGGATACAGCGCTTGGGGTTGGGCCCATTTCTTTCTTTGACTTTTGATTAGTGGTACTTAAAGCCAAAAAAGTTTGACTTCCCCTGTGTAAAAAGACCCAGATCTTCAACATTATTGGGCCCTTTGAGCAAGCAGACAAGAGTCTTCTGCTGGCCGAGCTTACTACTTCCAGTTTAGCTCGTCACTAAGAGTGCAGCTCATTTATAATATAGAATTGTTATCAAACTGAATTAATCAAATCCCGATGGTGAAACGAGTCAATTTGTGGGTGCTGATTCTCAAAAAAATGTGTCCATTGATTTACAGGAGTCTCTTTGACAATGTTAGTCTACTATGGGCGGCAGTAGCTCAGTCCATAGGGACTTGGGCTGGGAACCGGAGGGTCGCCTGTATATTCATATTCTGTAGTATGATTTTTAAATTGTGGTGACTTAAAACTTAAAAAATTAGGGTTCCTTGAATCCCTGTCAAGCTACAAATTAGGATGACAGGGATTTCACATAAAGGAGACTTGCTACTGTTGCAGTTACTGTATATGAGGGGAGTTTAAGTGTTGGGTGAGTGGACGATAGCTTCCGACTTCCCTGTTCCTCATCACTCATGACACTATTTGTGCCTGTCATCCCTGGAGGCTGCTTTGAGGATGTCAGAAAACGTTGTGCGCGCCTGATCCCTCAGTACTCACTGTTCTTGTTTTCTGTGCTCATGTGCACGAGTGTGTGTACATGTCTATTTGCAGGACTGTCCGTTACAAGTTGCAAGAGTCAACATTACTGTGCATTTTACTGTGTGAACGTGGAATGAATATGTGTCTGCCTGGTTCACTTTGACACTTACATAAGCTGTGAATGTGATTATGACAGCAATATCCCAGTGGTGTCTGTTGTGTGTTTACTAGTCCCAGCCTGATGGCGGTGTTAAGCTCCCTCTAGGCCAGAGTGTTTATCTTACTGGTGTTTAGGCTTTAGTCTTTGGACTTCACCCAAAGCGAGGTCCCGCTGTCCGGGCAGCTCTGCTCCGGCTAACTCTGCTAGTTGACCTCATTTAAAGGCCTGGCTGGCTGTCTAGCTGTCCCTCTGAGCACAGAGCCACAGCCATCCAGCTCTCTGCAGTGTCTCTTTGTGTGTCTGAGTTAGAGTAATGCACAGGCCTGAAACTGTGGTCTAAGCCAGACCAAGCTCCAATTTATTTAGCCCAGTCCCTGCCCAATAGCTAAACATTTTTTTTAGAATCAACATGGCCTGAAGCAAAGATACTGACGTCAAAATTCTTTATTCTCTCTCTGCTTTCCTTTCTGTCTCGTTAGCTCTCTCTCATATGCATCTGCTTTCAGGGTTGGGAGGTAACAGAATAGGAGTAACTGTGTTCTCTAACAGTTACAGTTATAATCGCTGGTATATTTTTTAATATAATAACTGTCTTTAACAATAGATTACTTGAAGGGATTACTGCATTTTTTGTTTTGTTTTATTTGCTCTAACACAGTGTCCTTGCTGAGCCTGACGCAAGCGAGCATCAGTTCAATTGAATTGTTTTCTGTTTGAATGTCTTACCTGGCCGCGAGTGACAAAGCGCTGCCATTTTCAGCTAAACTTTTGTTTCTCTTTATACCTGCTCAGTTTGAAAGCATTGCAATGGACGAAGGACAGCAGATTCATGGAGCTAAAATGAGAAATTATCTGTATGATACCTTCTCATTTAACAGCAAAAACCTAAATAAGGTGGCAGCAGGTTGGAGGGAGATCACAGAGGAGCTGAAAGTTTCTGGAAAATGACCATCACTAATAACAACCTACTTGCTATTGGCTTTATTGTCATTTCCAGTAATGTGTGTTTTCTGTTTGAAAAGTACAGGAGATAGAACGTACTCGCCCATCTTTTAAGTGGTTACGTCTCCAGTTGACCGCAGAGCTAATAGGTATAACTTCATGGTTTGTTAACATAAAATACAGAAGTGCATATTTCATAGAGTCAATGTAGACAGAGAGTGATGCTGGCTTGCTGTTGGGACACAGTGTAAAATTTATTCAAGGCATGCATTTCCCAGAAACAGAGGGTGTGTGCAGTGCACCTGCCACAGGACAATAAGTATTTAGAATATGTCACTAAGTTTGAGTAACCTAATGGAAATACATTTCAAAGCACATTTTAGAACATGTATTTACGTATCTGTAGTGGAATACACATTAAAAGTAACCCTCCCAACACTGTCTATTTTATGCTGTATGTTATTTTTTATTGACCTGTCATTCTTTTTCTTCTGAAAATTCTACTACTGCTGTTATATTTTACTCTCTACAAACAAAAGCTATTGCGTGTCTATTCAGCCTGAAAACAGGGATCCTACTTGTTGGTCTTCCTTAGATTTCTCCAGTTTGTTCCCTGATAAAACGTATCATTTAACAGTTAATGATTAATGGTGATATTTATATTTTTGGTTAAAACATTGCCTTAATCAAGCCTCTTGGTTCCCATCTCATTACATTGCATAACATTTATTTGGCAGAAGCTTTTGTCCAAAGGGATGTCTAAAAAGTGCACCCAAACTCAAAAGAAACAAGAGCTGGATGTCATCAAAAATTTGAACCCATCCAAACACAGCCAAGTCAAAGGGCTATTTGAGCAATTTTCCTCCCATTAGTTGGAGTAACTTGCAAGAGTCAAGAAAAAAAAGGTCAACACAGGCCAAGATAAAATACAGACCAACAAGCCCAACTTTTAGTCCTCAGAATGGGTCAAACTCCCAAAGCCCTGGAGCCCAGACATCCCTAAATGCAACTTGATAGTGTCTCTTTGTTAGACCCTCCATGCCTGGTTAATGTCTCTCCAAGCCCAAGGCGAGATAACCCTGGTGATTATTTTCTCAGACTTGACAAATCTCCTCCAGAACCACAAAAGATATTAAATTTCCTTGTTTAGAAAAGCAGGTAAAACTTCCTTGTTTTTCATTCATCCTTTAAAACAAACACCGTCTAATTTCCCCAGCGTCTTCATACACATCCTGAGCAACACACCGCACATACATGTAAACACACGCACAGACCCAACTGTACTGCATGAGCAGATTGAATTACCTCCAGGCCAACTCTTCTCTTTCCAACCTCCTTTCTGCACTTTCTATAGTTCAGTCTGTAATTATTGGATGAGCTTTCCTCAGGGTTTATGTTGCACTCTGTAGGATCATTACAAATATCTACAGAGGCCTATTAGTGGTTGATTAGGCACTGTGCTGGACCAGAAGAGCGTTGGCTTATTTCAAAGAGAGGGAGAGTCCTCAGCAGGCATTAATTAGCCGGCAGAATTGAGCTAGTTCCTGGTTTCCTGGTCAGGTGGAAGACAACTGGCCTCTGCATCAATTAGTGCTGCTCTTAGAGTTGGTTTAAATTCCCCTGCTTCATGCTACAGAAAGGTGATGGAGGAGAACGGCTGTGTTTGATGTCAGGAGGAAGAGTATGGAGAGTGTGTACATTGGTATGCAAAGATTTATGCAATATGCAGCAATAGTGAATTTATAATTTGAATTTACTTTAAAAGTTATTGAGGTCCTAATTGTCTTGCTAGCACCAGTATTTACACTATATTGTGCTTTAAACAAGACATACTTTGAAAGCTCTTCTGATTTTGCAAAAATATACTTTTTATTTCATCACACATTCAAAACATTTATGGAAAAAACATTATACTTTTTTCTGAGGTAATCAGATTATTATCCGAATTCCGAGATAAGTCTTTTTTTACTTATTCACTTTTAACGATCTGAATATATTGTTTCTCCATTAGAGTGAAATACAATACTTTTTATGGAGAAGAATATTTCCTGTCAGTGTGCACTTCAGAGGTCATGCACTTTGCAGTATCTGGTCATCTTCCAGAATAGGTCAAGGTCAACATACAACTCTGAAAACAGCCTAAAGCCATAAATAAAAAGAGAAAGCCAATAATTGGAATCCAGTATATAGTCATAATTCTCATAACACCACCACTAAACATGTCTGCCTGCTAGTGGGCTTTAAACTTGCAGTGTCAGTAAGGGTCAAACAAATACCTTCTGGGCAATGTAGTATATACAGCAAAACAGATAACTGATGTATTTTGTATAAACCAGGACATATCTTTTATATCTCATTTGTGATATACAAAACTCACAAAAAGATATATAAAAAGGCTATACTTAGGAGATTTCATTGAATTTAATAAAAAACTCCCCAATTCACATCCAGCTGTAAAATATTTTTGCATGTCATCTGCCAAAATATTTTAAAATCTGCTCCCATTTAGCCACAAAAACATGAGTAAGGTTGGACTGATATAAGCGGTGGCCTGTTTCACTGAATCTCAAACGTACAAGCTGCAACTTGCAACACGTGATAATTTCCTCTTGCACTAAGTTTGACACGTTTAACTAATGAATGAAACCCAGTACTTGTGACCAACGCATGAGCATGTGAGAGGACTGTAGGACTCTCAAATTTATCTGCAATTTGCAAGTGATAATAATTTGTGAAACGGCTAATGGCATTATTTGCAGTCTTTGTGTAAGTAGTGCTCACAAATCGCTGTTGTGAAATGAGCCCATGGCTCGCAGTGGTAGTTACAGTTTATCCCAGAGGTGTTGGATGGTGATATGTGTTTTTTTTAATATTCTTGAATTGTAAAATTTTGAATACTGAGCACTGTCTAACATATCATTAGATATTGCAGGGGTCTTCATCATTTTTCAGGCTAAGGACCCCTTAGTTCAAGAAGAGACTGTGCAGGGACCTCCTTCTACATATATTGTATAAAACTGAGTTGCACTTTAGATAATTCAATCAGCAGCAGTTGCAGCATGGTAAGGTGTGTTAGCCTCACCTTAAATTTTGCTGATGGTAGAGTCTCATGCTCAAAAAGTTACTAAATGATCCACTGTGGCTCACATGAATATCCATACACTTGGAATAATGATACAGCTAATTGGCCAATATGGTTCAATAGTATGTAACTGCTAGCTAACTTGTTCACCTCACTGTTATGAATAAGCACCACACAGTGGTTTTGCACTAGCTAGCTCACATTTTTGGACAAGGATTTATGGGTAACAGTTAGCCTATCATTAATGTTGTGTATTTTCATACATATTTCATTTTTTTTTAATTGAAAGAGAACAACAAACAAACAAAAATCACCTGTCACAGACCCCCTGTTGTAGACCCAGGTGCTATGGTATTAAAAATTCCCTTAATCGGAGTTAAGGGTCCAGCCCAAATCATGAAAAATACCCCCAGACCAAAAGAAAACAATGAGACAGCAGTGTCCACACACTTTTGGCCACATAGTGTACAACGCTGTTTTCCCTGTGCCAGTGCTGAGAAGATGTTCTGGTTTCTGTTTATTGCTTTAATATGAGTTTAATTGATATTAGGTCACTATTAAATTATGAATTGATCACAGTGATGTTACAAGCACCACTGCTAGAAGAAATTGCACACAAACCAGAGGGCGAGAGAGAAACAGAACAAGAGACCGAGTGTGTGTTCTGTCTTTTTTTGAGTCCTGCGGCCCTTTTGTAAGTGCTCTGTCACAGGCAGACCATGCTTGCCTGACAGCGTGACGCACTCCGATAAAAAGGCTCTCGCTCGCGGTCACACACATGTCACCATGGCAATTAGTGTGTCAGAGTGCATGTGATTGACAGCTGCCACAGCTGGGATGTAAACAACAAGTGGTGTTGTTGAGGGTACCTGGGGCGCCGGAAACACACAATGCAAGCTCTCTTACATGTGACTGTCATAAAGAATGAATGAGGTATTTACTTATCTCTGCATCCACAGGTAGCAGATGACACAGACGACAGGAATAGAAACACTTTTTAGTTTTCATTTATTTTCTTATCACAGTTAAATTGTAACTCAGTTTTGAAGGGCAATTTTTCTTGCATCCGTGTCAGATTTTATCAGCGACAACTGCACAGATTCTGTAGTCAAACACATTATTTTCAGTCATATAGGCTTAATTAATTCTCTGTTAATTTGACGTGATTTCTGCGCTCTGACAGCACAGTCAGTGCCTTCAGCAGAAAGAACAATATGGCTGCCCGAGTTACTTGCTATCAACAGAACATCATCAAACATAATTAATATCACATGCCATTCACATAAAATTAGGTCATGGCCTATGTGTGGTCTGTTTAAAATACTGAAACATGTCTTATAATTAGAGGGGATTTACAATAATGTAATCATATATAGACCACAACAGTATTTCAAAAGTGATTTTCTGTACACTGCATTGATTTTAAAAAAGAAGTTTGGTAGCACTATTAAATCACTTCATTTCTACTTTTTTTGTTGATCAATCTACTGATTATTTTTGCAATTAAATAATTACTGTCACAAAACTGTGAAGAAATAAAAAAACAACAACTTCCCAGGGCCAAAGGTCTGCAACTGTCCTGTTTGACTAGCTGTCCTAAGATATTCCATTTACTATTTCATATTTACTGAGAGAGAAGTGGATAGTAGTATCAGGAGTGAAAAAGTCTGCCAGGGTGAGTGGGAGGGGAGGTGGACGGGTCCAACAAGCACAGCACCTTGACCCAGGAGCCTGTGAAACTAAGTGAACATTGAATAATTCTGTTATGTCAGTCTTTCAACCAACGTTCAGCCAACTTTCCTAATGCTAATGAGGTAGCTTTGTTCTCTACACGTAACCATCAACTCCATGCAAACAGTCTAAAAAGTGTCTAAATATGACAACTAAGAGACTTATTAGATCACATTGAACCAGCAAATCTTTGGCATATTTGCTTGCAAGGGGAAATTATCAAAGTAGTTGCTAAATAATTTAGTTTCAATTGACGAATCAACTTATCTTTTTAGCTCTAAAATTTAGTTTATTTAAAGGCACTATGTGTAACAATTTCAGTTGTTCTTTGAGACAAACAAATTTTGCAGTCAAAAGTGTGTCCTAGCACATGTGTATTTACCTCCATCAGCGTATCTAAGTATGTCCGTAAGCTCCAAAATTCTCATTTCCATATAAATTGCGACTGGTGTCTCATCATGTACGTGCGGCATGTTCAAAATACAGGTATGTACAGGGACATACTTGAGAAATACGGAATCACCTTTCACGTTTTCACTTGTCAGTTTCCAGTTTCCGCCTGCAGGTAGTGTGACGAAAAGCAGCAGCAAGCAGGCTAGTCACAAGTGCTGGTGCATTTGAAAAAAGGCAAAAAGGCAATGTGACCGGCGATTTCAAAAAACGAGGGTCAACATCGGGTATCACAGCTAACAGCGGCTAACACCTGTTAGCGACCAGCTCCGCTAACAGCGCCACTAACAGCTGTTAGCGGTGCTGCAGTGTTGCAAGGAGAGGGATGAGGTGCGTGAGGTTGAGCCACTTGTCAGTGGTCAAAAGACAAGATGTGATTGGTTTGTTTCGTCCTATGTTGTAAACACAGCCAGCATGGTGAGGAGGGGGTTAGTCAACTCGCGTCGCATGTGTCTGTGTAGGAGCCTGAATGAATACTCCATGAAGTATCGGATGACATGGTTTCATCAATGTCATCATAGCTTTTTGGTACACAGCAGCTACCATTGTTGCAATACACGTTTGGTTTGAAACAGTGATGCGCTAGAGTGCGCTATCCGTTTGAATGCAATATACGATCTCAACACTAGATGAGAGAAATTCCTACTCAGTGCCCATTTAACTAAAGGACTGAAAGGACCAAGGACTAAAAATTTCTTCTCTTAGGCCTCCAAACCCCAAGCAGTTTCAAGGCATTTATTGCTCCTGTCATATTTTACTTACTGTGGTCTATGGAAACAGCAGCTAGAGGGAGGAAGAACTGAAAGATGTCTTTTGTGCAGTCTATCACAGCTATAACACCATTAAACCTAAAAAAAATTGAAGTTGAACTTAAGTTGAAATTAATTTATACAACATTTTTACCAGTGCCACACAAAAAATGGGATCTCCACATGCACTGTATATTGAACTATTTACATTTTCACAGCCTCTACTCATACTACTCTTGTCTTCCTATCTGTTCTATGTAAAACCCCATTCACATTCCCAACTTGTCAAATACAGCTGCTTTTTCAATGATTTCTGCTTCACACACCAATGCAAAAAGGCAGCTTTTGAAGGGATATGATATGTGGCGTATTATACCACCACCAAAGGTGCAGATGGTGTCAGTTTTAAACACTGCCAGTAACAATGTAATATATGGAGCCTGAACAACCTGGTCTCACGGCAAAGTCGTCGAAATCTGACGCTTGGTCAGACACTAACAAAAAAGCCATCCTTTCACATCAGCATGACACACAGTTGCTCGCCATTATTGTTTAACGGCGCCCAGCAGCTTTAGAGGGTAATGCGACGGGACAACAACAAAAGTAAGGGCGGTGGAAGTCCGGGTACGACAGACAGGAGGGGTGGTGGATGGGTCCAACAACCACTAACTTTCTCTTGGGAGGCCGGTGTTTACTTTCCGTAAGATTGTAAAGCCAAACCCTGTTCTTTTTCCTAAACCCAACCACATGTATATAGGCAAAATAAAACCATGTGCGCTTGTTGTTGAAGGGAAAAAAACATCAATTTGCGGTGTTGTACCAACGTCATGTGTTTATTTTGAAACAGACTGAATGCAAACAGATACAGTTCCTGTTAAAATGAAAGTGTATTTTTAAAGAAGACAATGCATGTAACAGGCAGAATTTGGCACGGCATTCCAGAACGTCAACAACCAAAGCACCCAGGGTACCTAGCATGTCGTATCTAGGCGTGGAAAGTCCATGACCAAACGTCAGTATGTGGCAAGGTTGGAGTGAGAATGTGTTGGCCAGAAAGTCCCTATAGCGCTGGCAGAAGGGGAGGGTTGATGGGTCCAACAAACCCTGGACTTTCACCTTGGAGGCCGGTGTTAATTTCCTGTGTGAATGTTGAGCCAACCATTTGTTTTTGTTTATTTTTAAACCTAACAACGTGCTTTTGTTGCAATTTTGTTGTCGTTGTGAAAATTGAAGTGTATTTTGAAAAGGTACAATGCCAGCGTAAATTGACACACATTTAACCCATCAAAACATTGCTTCATAGTGCCAATAGTGGTAAAAAAAAAAAAAAAAAATACATACATTGGTACCTTTAGATTACTTTTGTCATAAAAAAATGAACTCATATTTTTATGGGATCAGGTGTTATTTTTAAATTATGATTGTTTAATTTAGAAACATAAATCATCTCCAATCTTCATTTCATCTTAACCGTACACCTTGACATCATCCCAGGTGTCTCCTCGGCTCCTCTACCCTGTGTGGAGACCTTTACAGATCTGGTCCGAATGCTCCATTTTATGATCGTCGATAACAGTCTGGCTCCTCGCTGGACCGCTAAGATCACATGTGACTAATGGCAAGTAGCTGGGAGGCAGGCTGCACTGTCTGGACCACTTCCTCCGTTCAACATGCTCCACCTCTCCGAGCCCCCGCATCAATCACCGCAGCAGGCAGGAGTGGGATGCACTGCCAGGGCTATTCCTGGCTCCCCCTGTCACACACATGAAAAAATACGCATACACACACACACACCTGTCTCTGGCTGTTTCTCTGAGTGTCTCTGTGAGGTGGGCATATTAACAGTGGCAGGCAGTAGCTGCGGCACGCTCCACCTGTCCTGAGGAGACAACTGTTGGGGAATCAGAGATGAAATCACGTTGCACCACAGTGCTCATTTAAAGTTGCACCAGGCAGATCTTTATGAAGGGATACACAAGTCTACGGCCGGTCTATCCTGCAGATACATCCAATTTGCCTGGATAAAATGTACACTCTGATGCACACAGGATTTATTAAATTAAACTGTTGTAACCCAAACTGTTTCCTAAAGAGTGAATGAGCAGGTTACTCAAAGAGAGGCTGAGTTACCAAAGTCAGGTTTGCAGTTACCTGCACTGCAAGTTGAGCTGCTGATGGTGATACACATTCAGAACATCTGGGGCTGATGTTTAAATACGTTAAACGGTTACAATTAAACAGAAGAAACCTTGACATAAGCAAGTATTTTGCTAGAAGTCTTGTGGATGTAATATGTTGCTGAAGTCTAACTACACTGCAGCAAAACACTGTACACAGGTTTACAATTTTAAGATCAAAAAGACCACGATGTCACGACTGTCACCACTGAAATGAGGAGCCGTATTCAACACATTACTGTAGTGCCACTTTAAAATGCTTTGGTCTCTCCAGTGGAATTTGTTTGAGGAACTTGTTCGCTGAATTGTAACCTGGTAATTACCTTGTGCTTTTCAACCCTGGCCAGCCTCTCCAAGGCTTTGACTGAGGGCCTACACTCTCAGCAGCTAGACCTCAACAAGGACCTTGAGAGACAGTCAGAAATAGCTGCCTCTTAAGACGTGCAGAGTCCAGTCCGCTGTGAAGAGCATCGCAGTGACTGATGCTTCATTTAGACGCTGCCACTGGCCTTGCCTCTAGATCTCACAGTCAGGTCACAAACACTTCATAACGTGTCAAGTGTCAGCTGAAGCACCGTTGCTATTCTAGGCCCCTCGTCGTTCCTTGGGACTCATAAATCATTATCATCTCTGCTTAGAGAAACATGAAAATAAGACAGTTATGTAGTTTTAGGGAAAGAGCGAGGAAAGAAATTAGAGCTTTACGGCAGTGACCCAAATGTGTTCATACAGAAGAGAAGATGGAATCTCATTCCCACAAGAAATAGAATTAATGGTTCTCCTTTAATCATGCAAATAAGTCTGTTCTTAATTTAGATATTAATTATATCTTGTAATTTGGCAAACAGCACACAAAGTCTGCCAAGGATGCCCCCTGACGCCCCTCGTGTTTTTCTCAGCAGCCCTCAGTCTGTTTCCTATCAGACTTTCAATCAAATGGAAGCAGCTTTACTAATTTAATATTGAGTGGTGAGAAGGCACAGTTAGACAGAGAGGGGAATCTCACAGCTTAAATAATTAGACCCTTGTCCCGCCTACAAGACATTTGATCCCACATTCTTTTCACTCATTTCCAGCTATGGCATTTACTTTTGGTTTAGTATTGACATATTTTAATTGCTTTTATATTAGTGTCTTATCAGTCTGTAATACAGGCTGACATGTTTAAAATTCTATAAAGGAAATGAATAATTTATTATCAAGGAAACTGAAGGTCAAACTGCATTCCCTGTCTTCTCTGTGTGGCTGATGTGTATGTTTTTGTGTCTTTGCAGTGTTTGCCGATCCATGGTCATGGATTTGTCTTGGACAAGTACACGTGCCACTGCAAGAAGGGATTCTACCACCCCAACAGAGTGGCTATCAACGGCTTTACAAGTAAGTAAATCAATCACCTGTTCAGATATATTTTTAATAAGGCTGATTGGTCACTGAAAGATGATTCAGTGGACAATTTTTATGACTATTTTTATAATCAATTTGAGGTTCACAACATGTGCCTGAAAGTAGATTAACAAAAAATGTCACATTGAAAATCACATGACATCTCAAAATTTTAACTGGTTTGTTGGTGTGTTTTAGGGTAATGAATCAGAAGTAGATTAATTGTAGTTTTGAGCATCAAAGTTAATTCTTGACCTTGAATATAAAAGTTTGACAAAACAATTTGAACCTACAGCTTTTTCTGGAGCTTCGTTTACTGAGAAGACTCTGCTGATTAAGATCATGAGATGTGGTTGAAAGCTCTATAAAAAAGCTAGCAAGAAGACCTTATTACCTTATTTTGTTAAACTGTTGTTGTTTTGATTGGCAAAGATCAGCATTCAAACCTTGATCAACCTGAACAAGCCTGAGGGTTTTAGTATTTACCTCAGTACTTTTGGTGAATGTACTTTACACTTACTGACTTTAAACACATGAAATCTGTCACATAAATAAATCCCTTACTATTTTTACAGAATTTAGATCGACCTCCCTGTGTGGATCTGAAAACATATTGTCATGATTAATATTCAAAATCACATAACAGCTCTATAATTTGGGGTCACAAGAAATTTGGTGAAAAAATAGTGGCAATGAAGGAGAAACCTTAGATGATGATAATACTGATGATGATCATCAGTATTATCATCATCTAAGGTTTCTCTTTCAGTGGTGTTCAGTGGTTCAGTGGTGTTTTTTCTAAAAATGTCTTCAACTGGAAAAGTTGTTAATGATAAGTGTACTATACACATACAATGTAATGTATACACAGTATAATGTCGACTGCAAAAAAATAAATTGATCAATCAAAAACCAACCCAGGGTTCTAGGGGTTAATGTCAATACAATAACACATAAACAACTGAGTTACTATTGAACAGTTTTGTCCTGTATCCAGCACAACCTTGAGATTCATTTTAGACTCTGAGCTCATCACAAAATTCTATGAGATCATATTTCTTTTAAGTTATTTGCCAGCAAAAGTTCAAAAACAACAAAGCAGCCTGTTTGGAGGAGACAGGTCTTTTCATGTAAATCCAGTTTGTTCAAATGTAGCAGATGAGCTCATTTTATTCGATAGTGACTCTGCCTAAAAGTTGCATATATGTAGATTAGCATCAGCTGTTAGCAAAAGAACTATAAGTTGACCTTCATATGTTAACATTATATAACGGCTTCACTTTATTACTATGTAAATGAAAGAGGCACGTGTTACTGCCCTGTACCTGGGGAGGCTAATCAGGTTCAAGGTGGGAAATATCTTTTTAATGGTAGTTACTTTTCCCAGTTTATTCTGTCTGCTGTGAGTTAATTAAAAAAGGCTTCTGCAGACACAGAGCCCCAGTGGTTTTCACCTGCCCTCCATCACTCTCATACTTTCATTTCGATCCACTTTCCCTCCTGTCTCATCCCACACAAACCTTATATAGCTTGTTCCTCTGTGTCTTTCTCAATTTTACCCCCTCAGTTTTTTCCCCTCCCTCCCTCTCTCTCCATCTTATTGCATCCTTTTTTTTACCCTAAAATATTTTCCCTTCATGCACCGAAAAGGAAAAAAAAGCTCCACATTTTCTTTCCCGAAGAGCTGGGTATCTGTGCTGTCTGCTTCTGCCTGTTTGTGCAGTGTGCTGTGCACACAAACTTGCGTGTTCATGTGTGCAAGTCTGCATGAAAGTGTGTGTGTGCGTGCGTGTTTGTGTGTGTGTGTGTTTGAGAACACAATAATAGAGAGGAGAGGCAAGCCTGTTAGCGAGGCGTAGTGTGCTGCAGTCTGGCCCACCATGGGGCCAATAACAAGCCTGTTAATCCACAAGGGGACATCCTTGACACTCCTTTGCAGAGAAAGCCAGCGCAACTCACTTTCCTTTGTCTCCCAGTGATCTTCCATTGTGGATCTCGCATATAAATATATGGGAGGAGTTGTTGAAGTTTCCTCTGACTGTCAGTCAACTGCAGGAGCAACAAACCAATGAGAGTGAGCTGAAGGATATGACTCATTGCTACGGAGATAAGTAGTCCTTTTGAAGGGATCAATGATGTGCAGAGTCATAGCTTTGAAAAATAGGCCAGTTTCTTTTTAAAGGCAAAATCCCTGCAAATCTCTGAGACAATGACTGTTTCCAATAAAGCCTCCATAAAAGCTCTATATAAGTCCACCATTCGTTATCCATCCAACCATATGGGCATCTCTCAGGGGGATTTCTATACAAACCAATCACAAGTCCACTGTTTGGTTTTTACCTTAGTTTACCCTGGGAGGGATTTTACCAGGAGGTTTTTTAGCAGTCGCTACTGTCCAGTGCAACCAAACCCATCCACTTTTGGTAACAGAAAAACTCCTTTTGAAGCAGCTCATGTTTAGTGACTGGTTTATACCCCAACCTCAGTGGTAACTCTTATATACATTTACTTTCTCCACCCAGATCTTGCGCCTAGCTTCAAACAGCATATTTTTTTCACAGTTTGAGGCAATCTGCCCTGCCTTCAGACTCCCCATCGTCTCTGCCCTTGTCAGGATAAAAATGACTAAGTTCTGGCATGCCTCTCTGTGTGCTTTTTTCCGTGGAAGCCGTGGTTATCAGCCTTGTATGAAATGCCAGTGACTGAACAAGGTGCTGCAGTGTTGACGTTTCATGTTCACACATATAGATCAATCTCCTTCGTGTTGACACAATGTCGATGACTCCTTGTAAGGTCAGTGAGGGATAAGCATATATATATACTCAGTCTGTCATAGAAGCACTTCATCTCCTTTATCTTCACCGGTGTCATATACAGAGGAAAATTCAATACCAAGGAAACATTAAGACAGTAACAGTTGTTGCTACACAACCTGCTTTTATTCTGAAAATTATGGAAACATGATGAAAAAATTATGAATTAATGTTGTGTTTGTGTCAGAGCATCTGTTACGCTCACAATTCTGGCCTCCCTCTCATACAAATCCATGCCTGTGTACCTTCAAAGTGCCCCATTGAGATCTGGTATTTTACCTTCGACTGCTGAAACTTGACAGGATGTTAATCTAGAAAAAGAAAAGCAGATCTGTCCAATGTGCTCTCTAAACTATACAGAAAATGGATTCCAATTTGTTTTCTTCTGTATTTTTTTATTGTGAACTGTGCAATGCTTTGTTTAGCAAGATAAAAATAGATATTGCTTTTGTAAATACAGAAGAGTCACAAAGACCGAGATATCTGTTCACATGTGAAACATATAAATTAGTGAGTCATCTGGAGAAAGCCTGGGAGAAGAGATAAAAAGCTCTTTATCAGGACAATGTAGAAACTCAACTCTCCTCCCCCTTCTGTAGGGAGGAGAGCTGTGAGGACACTAACAACAATATTCACCTACATTAGGTGCACCATTACTTTTCAAAATCATGATCAATAATCAATATAGTGCATCATTTTCTCAAATCATATGCAATGCTGCTTCTCATTGTTATATCATACACAATACAATTTAACACGGATTATCAGGCCCAGTATGCTCTTTTCCCACCATTTAAGTTTAATTTTAGTAACTCAGTTCTTATCTTACTCCTGTTCTTACTCTATTAGGCACTGGTCCTGCTTTTGCTCCTTGAAAACACTTCTTGTCTTGTTTATTTGTATGTTTTGACAGATATTTGATACTCTATTGTTTCTAAAACTGGGCCCAGTGAGTGACCCTGACCTGGGCAACCCACTGGTTGCTCTGGTTGTTATTAGTTGTGAATATTAAATGTGGTTACTGTACTTAGTGTTACTGTAATTTGAAGGATTCTCTGGTACAAGAATTTCCTTAAATTGAGTATATAAATTGAGTTCTATTGAATTGTAACCTCATGTGGATGGGCCAAGTGATTTGGCATGACACAAAGATTAAAATTAATGCATGAATTACAACTTTAATCACTGGAGTACATAGTGCATTACTTTATTTCAATAATGTCAACCATTTATTCATTATTTTAAGCTTACAACTTAGCCTGTTTTTATCATCAGCTGCTTGAAGCTAACTAACAGTGATTTCAACCATCGTTTGGTCCCTTTTAGCAACACCTATTGTTTGTAGGCTTTACATCAACTTTGTTTTTGTTTTTTGTTTTTTTTTTTCCAAACTAGCTGAGGTACTCTACAACATTTCTGTACAAACTCCCTCAGATACATGTACCCCTGGTTGGGAATCTGTCTTGGAGCACAGAAGTAATGGTATCTGCAGAGGGTTGATAATTTTGATCAATGTCAGTGAGGATGTTTACATGCACAAAATATTTCTGGTTTTGCCATTATTCCAAAACAGACAAAATTCCTACCAAGCTGTTTGCATGGTTTTAAAAAACAGTATTTCACTATTATTAACACTTACATGCATTTTACATTTTACATCCTAAAATAATACCGGCATATTCCACGTCTTTATCAGAAGATGCTTCATTCAGAATAAGGCCTGATTAAGAATATTCAGATGGAATATGCTGTTTACATGACCCTGATCAATTCAAGAATATTTGGAATAACTGTGGAACATTGGTGTGCATGTAAACGCAGCCAGTGAGAGGAAGATTACTAGATCAGTTGCTAAGCTTTCTTGGCTTAACTATTTTGCAATTAAACTCCTTTATTTCTCCATCTTGTTTTTGACAGGGATGGGAAGAAAGGGAAAGGTTGCAGACAGCGGCCCCAATGCTGACGAGGGGTCCTCCAGTGACTGCCTGCCATGCCAGCAGGGCTGCGCCTACTGCAAGGACGACACCCCCTGTGTGGCACGAGAAGACGGTGCTCTACGCTTGGCCGTGCTCTCCTTCCAGTGCCTCTGCATGCTGATTGTCTTTGTTAGCATGATACTCATCTACCACTTCCGCAGGAATAAGGTATGAATCACTACATGCTTATAACAAACATTCCCTTCCAGAGTTTGATTCATTTTTCATAATAGAACTGCTGTAGTTTGTGAGTGATTAATGAATTATTGATAGGCATAGTAATTGTGACTAAACTGCAAATGCTAAAGAGGTGCTTTCTTTTTTATTATTCCATTATTAAAACCTTTAAGACAGGTGACCACACACTAATGTTCTTCAGCTTTTAGGGAATCTGTTCTGTCAGCATTAAAGTGAAAGTTTGAGAGGGAACTACACAGATTAGATCCACAATTACAACACCACATCAGTGTGTGTTTGATGTTTTGTGGGCCGTATGGTCATCAAAGCCCTTAGGATCAATAAACCAGTGAAACTGTATGTGGGTGGTTACAATAAAGCTTTGAAATCATTTCAAACAGCTCAGGCACCGCAGATCAACTCAACATCAGCAACGTGGACAGCGACCAGTGTGTGCAAATGAGACCACTAAAACAAATCTACTCTGATTTATACATGGAGGCCACTGACTGCCTCGTGTTTCACAGTTTCTCAGTGATAACATGTCAGCATATAACTTTCTAAGGATGAAATCTGTGCTGGTATTTCATTCATATCATATATTTTCATCAAATCTATTTATAATGTGAAATGTGGCAGTGAAAAATGTTGATTCAGTTTGTATGCTCTGACCTGGCTGACACTGTCATCGCTGTCTAATTTATTCGACTGAGTAAATAATAGGTAATGACAGGTAATGACATTTTCATTGCATCATCAAAAGGTGAAACTACTTCACAAACACAAAGCTTTCTGTGTGGAAATAAAAGATTTATTCATAAAAGCAAAGTATCAGGTCCCTCTCAAAACAATAGCTGCGGTTACATGGGCAATATTTATTCAATCCGATTGAAATCATTTTGATTAGAGATGCTAACTTAACTGCGTATATGGATGGATAATAAAGTAATCTGATAACATGTGAATTTACATGCCCCAGAGCATTTAATCAGAATATTCCTTTTTTGACTTGAATTTGAATTTATTTTTCCAACTTTCTTGAGAAAATTCAATTTATGATATACATAAGTTATAGAAGAAGAAGTGGTTTCGCCTTCAATTTAGTAATAAGTAGCGTAGTGTCACCCAGGTTATTTTCCGTAGCTGCAAATTACAAATGTCCCTAAACACCTTTTATGCGGACTATCAGTAGACATTACGATTTATCATCATTCCCTAAACGTCTCATATGCAGGCTACTGGTAGCGACAGACGATATATATCCAGTTATGTCCACTGACTCCACATAGCAGTCTGTCCCAACAATCTTACATCAGACTTATGTTCTGAAATCCCAAAATAGCACTAAATACTTTTTAAATCTATGAGCGATTCTCTGTCAAAATCAGCAGAATGATGCTGCAATCCATAGTCAATAATTTCGAGTAAGTAGTAGTATTAGAAATGGCATAAATTTACATAAAGTAATAAAATGATAAAATGTCATTCTGCTTGATTCGCTACATGTGCTGCCGTGATGTAACAATGTCGTGTGTTTATGTCGGCAAACTCAGGCTAGATCTTGCCTGAGTTTCTGACTAGGAATTCCGACTGAAATTACCTTTCCATTACTTTTCCATGTTGTTTTATTCAGAGTTCTGAGTGCAATGGATTGCAGCAGGAGGTGCATTTCACCTAATGTTACCCCCATGTGAGGCAACATGTGCAGAAAGGATATATTCATTCCAACCAGAAAGAAACTAGTGGATTAGTGTTTACATGGTTGTTAAGTGCTAATATTTTCCTGTTGAACGGATTATCAAAGGTTTAAACCACCCCTCTTAACCTGATTGAAAATTCCATCAGATGGTGCCACACCAGTCCTGTCTCTTTTGATTGAGGTGGATACATATGCATTTTAATTCTGATTGGGCTGTTGTTATTCTGATTATTAGTGGGATATTAGGGTCCATGTAAGCCAGTCCACAAAAGATAAGTTTATGTCCTCTCTCTTCCCTTACAAATGTGTTGCTTGTTGATAGATGTAGCCTGTTGATTTATTAGTTAACGTGACAAGATCATATATGTCAGATGGCCAGATTTAACAAGAGCCAGTTACTAAAGGTTGAATGGTGCTCATGGCTCATCAGATGGACAGTTATAGCCTGCTGTTATTCCCGAGCTTGTATCAACCTGCATAGCTGCCTTGTCTGATGTAAATGGCTGCAACTATGTTCAGTACTCACCTGCTAAAGTTAAGTTCAGAAATGAGAGATTCCTTTGTTATATAAAGTGATTTCCACCTATGCATATCCAGACAGAGTAGGCTTGTTTACTTCGGAGGCTATATGCACGATATGGTGCTAACATCGTAGGACTGTCTTCATCCAGATCACCAGGAAATTGTCAAAGTATTGGAATATTATTGAGTAAAATGACAACTTATGAGCTCCTTTTTTCCTTGTTTGGTTGTTTATCCAAAGCTGTGTTTCTGTGCATGTATTTCTCAGAATCAGAGTGGACGATGTGGAGTGAAGTGATTTGTGGATAAACTTTGAGAGTGCTCTCTGTTACTCTTTGCCCCCTCAGCCATGACATCTGTTTACTGCTTTCTTCTCAAGTCTTGCCCCCCAAAAACTTCTGCAGTTTCTACTGAGAATGCAAGATTTTATCCTGCAAATACAACAAGTTTCATAGAGCAGTAACACCAAACTTCGGCTGTATTTAACCACCACTTTATATGTGACTGTAAACACTGTATATGTCACATTTCTCATGGTCATGTTGGCAAAACCCTTGAGTTATCTTACAGAACTGCTGTGCTCAACTTAAAGGAAAGTTGGTGATGGTAGTAATTTACTTCCTGAGTTGACTTTCCACCTAAGTAAACTTTTGACCGAACTTGTGAAATCCTCTGAGCCTCTAGTTGCTACTGTCAATTAATTGGCTTAATTAAAGGCTTTGTCTTGAGCAGTAGACATGCGAGGATTAGCCTGAAGATTCACCACATTCCTGACAGGGGAGCATCTAGCTGCTCTATCTCCCACACACCTGAAGACTCTGCCATTATCTCAACCAGAGTTCAACAAAGGATCGCTCTCATTAATAAAGCAGATAAAAGTTTTAGATACTCCGGGGCTTTGTCATCATTTAAACACCATTTATGTAATCCCCATTAATCTTATCAAACTAAGTTTAGGAGCTTAGTTTCAAAGCGTCTCACAGACTTTGTGATAAATTAAAAAATGGTTCATTTTCATAAACAGATGAATTCATTTGGGTTGCAGATTTTAATATTTTACACAAGATAAACACATCTGGTAGCTTTGGCTGGTGTTGTGTGTTTGCATGCTTTCTTAAATGGGTGGCACAGTTGTCCTCTGCTCTTTGAAAGCCCCCTCAAGCATCTCATCAATTATGGGATGATATTTTGTTAAAATTCTTACACAAGAGGAGCACAGAAAGTGCCTCAAATGATGAACCCTTCCATAAAAAGTCCTTGAGGCAGGAGCTTTCACTGTACTTTGTTCTCTTTCAACCAACAAAGAAGAAAGCGCTGCTCCCCTTTTAAATCCTCCTGGAATATTATGATATCCTGTTGTTTTAGACTTGCTTAGACCTGCTGCAGTATGAGGGGCATTTCAGGAGTTATATTTCATTCTGCCTTTAATCCATGTTGTAGAGAGGAAAAATATTCTATTATAATTTTGAGATTTTGGACAAAAAATGACTCAAATTTCTCTCATTTTTATGTTAAGATAATGGTTATCTTGACACAATATTTTAGCTTCTTTGAGCCTGTTGTTTTTAATTTGTCCGTCCCACAGCTCTCATCAGCATTGTTTCCAGCAGCAGTCAGCTGTTTTAGTGAAAAAGCTTTGATAAAAACCCTGGACACAACCTTTCCACCAGACAGCAGACCTAGCAGCTACCTGGTAAACATACATACCTCTAGCATTTAGCTGCTGATTTGGGGATGTATTTTGTGTATTCATTTGTGGCTCTATCATTGCGGATGTATTTGTGATATTTGTGGATGTACCCAACTCAACAAAAGTGCATATTGGACTTACATTTGCCAGGTGGCCAAAAACACAACTCCAAATTAAAGGATGGTCCATCTGCTTTCCTTTTCAAATTTCCTTTTCCCTTTTTCAAATGAAAACACCCACTCAGCTCTCAGCAAAAAGCAGTGACTTGAGTTGGAGTGGCAAGCGCTGATTATAATAACTGAAAGGATTAGTATGGATTTTATAAAGTGGGGTTTTATGTGATACTTATCCATAATTTTTTACCTCTTTACCTTGCTGTCAGACAGCCCTGAAGTGGTTTTATCGCTCTTGTCACATCCACCTTTGACATTTTTGACAAAAACATTAATTTTACCTTGCAGAACATGGGAGTTGCTAGCCTACTACCCATTTGGTTAGCTTGTTTGTGTTATTGTGATACTTTGGGAACTAACTGACCTGGCATCCACAGCAGTACATTGCTTAGCTTCTGTGCCGGTACTCCTTTCTGCTTCTCCAAACTGGGAGCATAGGTCTGATAACACACAATTTCTAAAGACAACTTGGCCCTCTAGTTTTCTTAGAGGGCTTTTTTGGTTTAAAGGTCAGGGAAAAAGTCGTGGTTTGGCTTAAAATGAATAGATGTCTGGAGAAAGCCTTCAAGGAAAACCTCTCCCATGTGCACTTGGCATGGTCACGAAGAGGCACATTATGCATGCTAGGGGGTTTATATGTAGCAACGTCATCACGCACAAACCTGTGTCAGGTCATGTAAGAAAACACTTTAAGAGGGGTTAAGGAAAATAACATTGGCTACGGTTACATGATGGCTTCTCATTCGGAATGAAATAAATCTGAATGAAATCATTCGGAATTAAAGTTTTTCCAGGTAGTTTACATGGGAAATATTCATTCTGAATGAGGGTTTACACGGGAGATCAGTTCAATCGCCTTTATTCAGGTCTGCGCAAGGTTTGGGGCAGGGAAGGTTTCTGATTGGATAGGGGGCGGGGCGGATGTTACATGTTTACGTTTACCGGAAGAAAACACTGTAGTCCTAGCTCCGGATAACAAGATGCTTGACTACGCTGTTCTTAGTGCCTTTTTCGGGTGTGTTTTGCTTATATTCTTAAAGCAGCAGTACGACAACAACATTGTTCTGCTAATGCTTCGTCTGTTGAGCAGGAGAAGGGAGGCAGAAGACCGTGCTGTGGCGAATGGAAACCGGTGAGTGCAACGAGTCCGACTGCTCTAGCTCAGCCCGTTGCTATGCAGCCCGTTGCTATGCGCGCTATATACGTCATTGCACCAGAAGGGCAAGGAAACGAGCATGCGCAGAAAGACCGGAATGAACTTAAAGAGGAATGAGTGTATACATGCACACAAAATTCTTTCATTCAGAATGACAAACGGAGTAAATCACCCCCTTTAATCGGATTTAATTTTCAATCGGAATGACCGTTTACATGACCAATTTTAATCGGAATGGCCTTTCATTCCGATTAAAAGTGGAATTAAACTGTGCATGTAAACGTACTGACTGTGACACTAAAACATGCTTTGATCAAAATTTGAATATTTGATTTCCATATAATATATACATAAGGGACACCAGTGGGAAGCTACAGGATAATAAAAACACCTTGAATAAAAACACAGAATAATTGGCCGGCCCTTTAATGTTGCTCCATGTCTGCTGGATGTGTAAATATGCAACTGTTCGGTTACACGTCAACCATAACAACAATAACAAAAACAACAGCTTGTTGCGCTAACCCCAAGTGAAAATAAATGACTGCAGTATGATTCATAAATGATGAGTTTCTCTGTTTTTTTGCAGAGCATCAGAGCATCAGGTCTAGTGCTACTGGAGGCCATCCTGTGTGGAGCTCTGCTTCTCTACTTTCCGGTAAGCCTGAGACACTCGCTAGTTTGTGTGTGTGTGTGTGCATGCATGCAGGCTCGCATCCTTTCATGTGCTCATTTTTTGACAAGTTAGCTGATGATCCTCATGCCATGCTCCTTTGAGCTTAAAACAAAACTCTGCTCCTCGACTGAAGGTTGGCATTCAGTTTGACCTTGACTTCACGCTGTCGCTCATTCATCTCAAACAGAACAAAGTTTCCTATCTGCAGCGGCGGCACAGAGCAGGATTGTTTGCCTTGTCAGATAGTACAAACCTCAGTCCATAAATCATACCTGGTAGGTTTTTCTGACAGCCGCATGGAGCTGTGATAAGCAGTGTTTTCACAGCCAAGGTGTGCGTGTGATAAAACGGGACTGGCAGAGACAAACATCCTAGGGCTTGTTGGTGACCCCCTGCTAACTGTACACAGAGCTGGCCAATGAACCCAGCAGCCTGTCAACACTACCATCTGTTGACCAGCCACTCACGTTGCTTCATACAGACTGCACTCATTCAGACCTCACACAGAATAAAATCCATTACATTTTATTTGACCTTAAACTTATAAGACTTTTCATTTTAATTCCATTTTTAATTTAAGACCTATTTTTCCTTTTTTCCCCATCAAACCGGTCACTTAAAAGAATTATGTATGTATTTATTCTTAAGTATGGGATCTTAGGAGTACCCAGCAATTAACCTTTTAGCACCCACCTCTCTTTTTGGGATGCTCAACCGAAATTACACAGCTGACAGTTTTTTAGAGCTAAAACAATTCACTGTGTATGTCATTTTTCAAGCAAAACTCTCAAAATCAGGTGGCTCCAGCTTTTCACTGTGAATATTTGCTAAGTTAATTTTGTAAATATCTTATAAATATGATGAACTAAATTTCTTTGAGGTTGCTGGTCAGATAAAAAAGCAATTTAAGTACATCACCTTGGCTTTTGAAATTTAATTGACAAAGTGATTGATTATTCGAGGAAATAATTGTCAAACGAATTGATAATGATAATAATTGTTGCATGAGACCCTTATGATGAATTTGGGCATAAAGCTTTCAAGGATGTATGACACTGTGGAAATGTCAGGCATGGAGTTTTCTCAAAATGACCACAATGAGTGAAAAGACAAGAATCCAGTTGATCAATAATTATATTGCATGTTTATGTCCATAAAACTTTCCACACTAGCAGTCTCTTAAAGTTTTATATTGTGAAAATATCCCAGGGGCAGAACAGTGGGTGGTAAAAGGTTAAAGTTTAAGAGCAGAAAGTATCAAAGTATTGACTAAAGTTAGTGGATGTATTATTATAGAGCAGACAATCAATGAAAACAGCATTCTTCACTTTTCACTATTGGCATTGGTTTTTGGTTGTTTCCTTTGGCCCTGTATCATTTCTAATATAAAAGATTAAACAAATAAAAAGTATTGTAGTCTATTAATTGGTGTTACACAATGTTGAGGCATACACCAAATACATTACTTGTACACCACCCCTACTATTGTTTTGCCTCTTTTATCAGTTAGTCAAATGATAAATGCTGCAGTCATAGCTGTGCTCCATGCAGCAGCAGCAGCAGCAGCAGCAGCAACAGAGACGCAGCAACATGGATGTACAAAGTGAATTGGATACATGCATTTGAGGCAGGAGCTACTCAGTCCTGTGGAAGATGCTCAGTGGCGCATGAAGCAAAAAAAAAAAATCACGTTTAATTTTAATTTCAGATGAAAGTACCTGGATTTTCCACAGCGTTGGGCCCATAAAGCAAGAGCACTATAGAGTTACAGCAGCGGCTAACTTCTGCTGTAGCCCTGTGCTTACTTAAATGGGGTTAAAAATGATTTAATCATGAGGCTCTTTGAGACTTTAGAAATGTTTTCAGACCGAATGGATCAAATCCAGATAGTGAAACGAGTCATTTCACGGTTGTTGTGATGCTAAAAAAAAAAGCATCCCATGATTTTCAGATGTCTCTTTTGCGATGTAAGTCTGTGGGAAAAAGTCGTTTATGGCCCCCATGGCATCACGTGACGGACCTGGGTGTTGTGACTCGATGTTTGGCCACTACTGGCTTCAAAGACCAGCGCTGTTCCTGGGGGCTTGTGCAGCACAGAGTAGCAGGAGTCAGATTTCACTTATCGTGTGACTAGAGTAAGGAGAATTGACTGACAAGCAGATGGTGGTGGATTTGGTTCAGAAGCAAAAGTGCCCTTTAGGCAATATTTTGGATTTAAATCCAATGCTAAAAGGTAACCTGACAATATTAATGATGGAAAAGAAGTTGGTTACATTGCCTACTTAGGTTGCTCCCTCTTGTTCCATTGCTCTCTGCCATATTTCAAACTCATAGGTGCTATACCATAGGCAACTGGACTTGCTTGAGTTTCTTGAAGATGTTTCACCTCTCATCCAAGAGGCTTCTTCAATTCAGGCAAAAGGTCTTCTAGAAACTCGAGCAAGTCCAGTTAGCACTGGATATAGCACTTACGATTACTATGACCTGGATGACGGAGAAACTTCACCGCCATGTTTCAAACCGATGCACTGTCAACAAATGCCAAAAAATCCCATTTTCTCCCTTTGTAGATGCATTTTTGATGGACAACATTATGGTAGTGCTAATCTCACTGAATTGCATTTCCTGTGACCACCTGATAATAAAAGTCAACTCGTGTTTCACCAGTTAAATCCTTTTAATGTGAAGCTGCAGCAGTAGGAAATGTTCAGTTTGCATTAGCAGTAGTTTCAAACAGCGCTCTACAGATATTGAGTGTCATTGACACACACTTCAACACATGAAAACAATAACTTAGTCCAGTCATTATTATAATAATCTGCATCAGCAAAAATCAATCCATGTTATTCTGTATGAGATGATAAACAGTGACTTGGTTTGCCAACTTTCGAAGCACCTCATTATCCTGGCAGCTGACCAGACTCTGTCCAGCACCCACATACCGTTGATTTACACGAATCTACCATTATGTCTTCCTCTTGGGTGCATGGGGCATTGGCTAATTGCAATTTAGTTGCAATCATGTGGAGCTATATGCTTAGCGAAGCAATGCACGGTAAATGTAATTAACGCCAACTGATTTAGAGCCGGCTAATCAATGCAATTTGCTGCGACAAGGTCCTGGAAAGTAATAATGTTTGAAATTTGCAGAGTGAAAGCAAGCCGGGAGTCAGGTTATTGGTTAGTGAATGGATGATGATAATCCTGTATCCAGCTGGTGTAGTGATGGCAGCGAGTGCTAAAAATAGATTGCTTGTAAAAAGGTAGTGCAAAGAGAACTTGGCTTTATAGTTGACTCTATTAATCCTACCTGGTTTAGAGATTAGATCATTCTATTAGATTATTCTGCACGGTTCACTGTGAACACGACCGATGTTATTTTGACAAAACATATCAGCCCGATCATGTGAAAACAGCATCTTTCTGCATGGCTCTGTGCAGCACGCTAGATTGATCTCCACCCTGATGCATTTCCATGTCTCCCCTGCGAATCCCACATGAGCGGCGAGGGTGAGACGCATCACTCCCAATCTAAATATAGATTCAGAAATATTCCGCCGCTGTTGCTGCTTCTATTTTAAATAATTCCACTGTTATTAAGCAGCAGGAGATACATCTCATCCTGCTCCCATGGCATTCAGCTTTTTGGAGTAATGCAATTCCCCCCCCTCCCTTTTCTCTCCAGACTGTGTCACATGCAATAACTTCACCCCCCCCCGCTCTGAAATAAAGAGGGAGGAGGGAGGAACAGGGAGTGCAGAAGGAACAAGGCAAAATTATGGCAGTGCCAAAGCCGGCTATTTCCGTCTGGCTGTGGAGATGAGAGAGGGGGAGAGCGGACACGCATTTGTGATTCACAATGTGATCCCTGGATTAGCTTGCCAGCCCTGCGTTTGTCTCTTTGCAGCTTCTTATTGACGCTGCTGGGGAGGCTTAGATGGGAGTAAAGTGACAGACTTTGCTCCTTGTTGTTGTTGTTTTTTCCAGATGCCACCATCTCCTCCAGTCAAGCCAGGAATATATACAGACAAGAGTAATGAGTCAGAGGCATCGTGGTGCCACCTGGCCTCATCTTGTCAAAAGACACTGATAGGTGCTTCACTATAACGAGGGAGAAAAATGCAAAAGCAAAAGCTGGTTAATTAAACATGATTTCACTTGTTGTAACAATATTTGTAGCTCATGTTTCACATACATTACCTTTAAGGTAACAATGACATTTCCACGTTTACTTTGTTTTTTTATTTTCTTACCTCACAGTCACTGTCTTTTTCCAGTAGGGTACTCATGTTTATTTCGGACACTTGATTTCCTGCTGACGTTTCTAAGTTTCTCCTCACTTTTGCTTCTCATTTCCTTTAATCTGAGTATGCATACAACTGGTAGGGGAAGACTATGCAGGATAATATACCTGTAAACTATTATATACCGGCTATTGTTCGTAAACAGCATTGGCAGTGAAAATAAAAATAAAAGCCAATCTCAGATGCACTTTTGTTTTGGCATGAGCTTTGCCTGGCTTTAGCCTTGCTATATTTGTGTTTTTTCTGGTGCTGTGACCAAGATATTTGTAGCGTTCTCACTGGATGCGTGCTGCCTGTACAGTCTAGCACCTGCTCGCTCCCATTTTATAAAGTTCCAACCTCACCTAAGGCTACAGCTAATGATTATTTTCACTGTCAATTAATCTGTTGATTATTTTCTTGATTCTTCGATTGGTTGCTTGGCCTGTAAAATGTCAGAAAATGATAAAAAATGTTGATCAGTGTTTTCCAAAAGCCCAAGATGATGTCCTCAAATATCTTATATCTCCACACCCTAAAGTTAATCAGATTACTGTCATAGAGGAGTAAGGAAACCAGAAAATATTTTTCATCAAAGAGTTTGCAATCAGAGAATTTTTACTTCATTTTCTTAAAGAATTACTCAAACTGATTAATCAATTATCAAATTAGGTGGTGAGTAATTTAATAGTTGACAGCTAATGAATGTATTGATTAACTGACTAATACTGACTAAAACTATGCCACTTGTCTAGTGGATCATCATCATTTCAAGTACTATTCGGACGGGATTAGTTTTACATATGGATGTGGACCAATGTCAGTTTACCACAGGATGTCTGTAATATAAATGTCCGATTTGCACGAGACAAGAAATCTCTGTAATTCTACCAGAGATGGGAGTGGTAATTCGGTTTGCGCCCTGGCGTCACCTCCCTGTCGGCATGTGCGTGCTTCCTATGTAATAATAATAATTAATCATTAGCCCAATATGAAATTTTGCCATGATCAGGACTGTGTGTACACAACAATTAGCAATATGGATTTATATTAGGCCTACAACCAGAAGTCTTGTGGCTCTGAAAAGTGCTTTCTTCTCGACCTTTTTGATTGGTCTCCCACATAGGGCTATGCGATCATTAGAAGAATGTCCACTATCACCGAATGCTTCTTCAAGCAACCTCCATCATCAAAAAAACATGGAAAATAGTTGTTAACGCGGAAAAATGGTTGTTAACAGGACTAGCGAAATATTTACATGCATTTTTAAAGAGGATCGCGTTCGCATGGGATTAATATTACCCAAGGTATTTTCGCCAGACCATTTCACAGAACGTAAAAGTCGCTGTAGTTTTTTACTGACATTATCCGTAATGTTTACAGACAGGGGCCTTCAGACGGGACTAAAATCCCTGGTAATAATTATTTTACCCCATGTCTCCACGTTAAACTAATCCTGTCCGAATAGGGCTGTAGCACAAATCCTGTAGTATAGCAACTTCTTCATCCCCTACAGTAACAAAGCTACTGTAAAGCCAATGTATACGAACACTGTCTTCCGAAGAAGAACAACAGTTGTTTCAGCAAACGTCCCAACCAGACATATGCTCAAGTGACAAAGCACTCTAGCAAAGGAGGGATCAGGTGACCGTATTATAAGCGATCAAGACCACAGATGGAGTAGGTCAGCCTGGTTGATTTGGTCCCCAAAACATCAGATGAAGTTACTGCAGAAAGCTGACAATAACCGAGTCACTCCACTGCATGTAAACACAGCCTCGTATGAGACTTATTTTCCCTCTGCTACTTCCTCCCCATCTGTGTGTGCACCAGTGCAGAGACAGATAGTTCTAGTCCCTGCATGTTCTCCCCTGTGAGACATGTCACACCTCCTGCTCTGCTGCTTGTGCATTCATAAATGTTAACTCATATGTAAAAGTGGGAATGTGCAAATTTCTATTTTTAATTTTGATGACACCTCTTGTGTAAAGCATCCACTGCTGCGGTGTTGTTTTTTCACATTACACTTCCCAGAGACAACTTGTTAATCAGACTGTCCCTTAAAATTTACCTTTGATAATAACGAGTCTCTGTTTTCACAGCTCAGTTTACAACCCAATTCTTAATAATAAAAATAACACATTAAAACTAAAGCAAAAAGGACAACAGAATTTGACAATAAAAAGACAGCAGATGATAAGATATATAAATGAAGGTAAAAAAGAAATAGTAAGACAGTAACAGTAAGAATAATGAAAATGAGAGAAATTTAAAAAAAAACACCTTTTAATGTGTGAATGATATGTGAATTTTATTGTATTCAAATTTATGAATGTGTCTTTGAGTAAAAGCGCTCTATAAATAAAATGTATTAGTATTATTATTTATTTATTATTTGTTTTAGCTGTTTAAATATGTTAACATCTTCACATCTTCCTCTGTTTATTTTCATAACAACTTTGTTTTTTTTAAATTGGTTATGGTTTCAAAACCTCATATACTGCTGAAAATGCTGCACGTTAGTAGCTGCGTTGCATTCTGGTATAATTATGTGAAGAATGTACATAAAACTTTATTATGTGAAATCATTGTTTAATGTTAATTTTTTAGTACCTGTCACTAGTTGAGCAGATGATCCAGTCTCAATTGTTAGGACACATCACAGTATTTGCTCCCAGTCTTATGGCTGTTTAATGGAACAGAACTGCTTTAGCACCTTTGTAAACCCATATGAGAAATGAATGTGGCCAAGGAAAAATAATTAATTATTTGCCCAAAGCGAGATCTGAAAACAGAGCCAGTTTTGAAAGTGTGGAAAAATTCAGTATAGTTTTCTCAGGTGAGCATCGCTGGAAATACTGAGTAGGACACCTAGTGTGCTCTGTGTTAATCAGCAGATTTTAGAACTAGCATACAAAAACATGTTTGAGTGTTTCAACTTTACACCTTTCTGCTCACCTAAACTCTAGTTCTAAGAATAAGCTCTCTAATATTGTATCGATGCCAAGCAAAATAGTTGGCAAACCATGAAAGCCCTTGACCCAACCTCCTACAGAAAGGAAGAAGTGAGGAGTATCTTGGCAGATAGCTCCCATCCTGTTTTCAGCCAGTTTGAGTCTGGGAGGAGCTATAGTGGCTCTCTGGCAACTACAAATGTATTTAAGAAGTCGCTCATCTCAAGTGCCATCAATATTCAGACAGACACTGAAATTAACTGATTTATTGTGTAAAGTGTTCTTAATGACCTTGTCTAGATGTTTGTTTCACTGTTTGTCTGCTTTTTATGTTTTTATGCTTTGTATGTTACAAATTTCCGCCCTGATGGATAACAAACATATTTTCTGCTCTATTCTTTTCTGATCTGATGCCCCTGTTGGCAAGATGACATAGTTTCTACCTTCTAAACCCATTATGAATGACATGACAAAATATTTATATGACCTTTTTTTTTTTTTTTAACCTGCTACGGTTATGGTTTTAGTTTGGTTTGACGTGTAAAACTATTTGGTTTTGGTTAAGGGAATTTCCTGTCTTTAAAGACACCAGTGTTATTAAGAAGGAGGATGTGAACCATAGTGTCAAAGTGTCAAGGTCATAGGGTTTTGCACAACCCAATCATTCACACTGAGAGGTTTTGTGTTTCTATCCCCGTAACAGTGTCTTGCTACTTCTGCCTTCCCCACAAGAGGTCATTTGTACCTCAGCACTTAGGTCATAGGCTGTTTTGGGTGTTGGGGCAAATGACCAACACATTTGTTTTTCTAATAAAGACAGATGTAATGCTACTGGGCTGACAAATTTGGACCTGCCTAAAATGATGAAAATGCTCCGAGAAAGATTGCGTCACTCCGCTTTCCCCTGTTAACACAATCCCTTTGTTAGGGGCCGAGTACAGCGCGTCATGTCCTGCTCAAGAAAACCTTTGCGGTTTTGAAACAAGTGACCTTTGGGTACCATTCCCCTGTTCTTCGTTCCTTGTCTTTCCACCTGTCCAATCTCAGCATTGTCTTGGTGCTAAGTTGGGCCGAGGTGCCACCTCAGCCCAACTCAGGGCTTTGCCATGCATGGCAGGCAGGCAGGCAGGGCTTCACAGCACATCAGGGGGCTAATGAGAAACAGTATGGCCAGGGGATAATGCATCCTGACCTGACAGGCCATGAAACACAGTCTGCCAGCCATGTCTCTCCCGTGCTCTGCTCTGCCTTCCATCCAAGCTCTTCTGACACCTTCAGTCTGACTTAAGTGGATCTGGAGGGTTGCTGTTTGCATTTCCACCTCTCCCGTCATACCCCACTTCCCCTCTTTGCTTCTGCAAAGTCCGGTGGAGTCCCCTAAAACATACAAAGTTGAGGATGCACTGCTGCAGCTGGCGTATTCCTTCTATCTACACGGACAGACAGATAGAAATGACAAGAGATTGGTAAAAGAAAGATAACATCACCACATGAAGGCAGGCTGTTCCCTATCTGATATGTTTCCCTTTGTGCCCAAGCAAGATGGGAATATCTCTCAGGATCTAACTTGTGATGAGGAGGGAAGGGAATTGTGGGAGGCGAGTGCCAGCCAGCTCTGGTCTTGACTGTGCAGAGGGTGAGCTGGATGTAATTTACACTCGGCCCACCTCAGGGAGCAGCAGGAGCAGAAGAAAGCATTACCTCCCTCCAGAAAGCTGCCCTTCCCATGTGGCAGTGAGTGTCGGCTTTCATATAAAAATGGATCCATTGCTATTACAACACCCCACCTCTCCTCTGCTCCCACCTCCCACTCTCTCACACTGAAGGTGTTTTGTAGATTAGGAAAAAAAAAATAATAAGAGAAGGAGAATGAGCAGGAGATGATGACCAGAAAAAGCGGGGCATGGGCGGACCGGATGGCTGTCACTATTTCATGTCAAAACATTAAAAGTAGCACGAGAGCTTTGTTGTGACAGAATGATTCCCGAGGCTGCACCATCCCATTCTCCACTCAGATGGAGACAGACACACTAAATGGCTGAAAGTCATTTTTCTCCCCTTTTAGCTGGTAGCAGTTTCCAAAGAAACTGTGATAACAAAAGGCTGATATTCAGCGCCGTCTGTTCCTCTGACTGGAACTGGCTAACGTTTTCAGTTTTAGTAATTTTTAAAATCTACGAACTGATGTGTTTATACTGCATCATTGACAGATGACTAATATATGATATTTTATTTTGGCATTTTCATTTCAGTAAGTGCTCCATTAGTATGAGGTTGCTCTTCTAGCCGTCATAGCTGCCAGCCAGAATAATAATTCAGCATTCAAACCATAATTTTAAATTTCTGCAATGTCTAACAGAGGCACAATTTAGAGCCATTAAAACCATTTGGGTCACACTATCAGAGTCTTAACTTCAAAAAGTTCTGACCACATGCATTTAGAGATATTAACCAAATTGGTTAATATGGTTCTACACTGTAATTTCTGGTTGTCCATCAGGTTTGATTTGGTGGCACAAAGGGGAATATCTTTATGGCAAAATGCAGGAAGAATAAAGTCAAAACTAAAGTCTTGTTTCTATTAAGCAGTCGGTTAAGGGGTTGGATGACAATGATAAGTTCATAAAGGATGGTACCAATAGAACCTTTCCATACCTTCCCGATATTTCGTCACCCCTCTGTTGAGGTATCTAGCACTTATCCTATACTAAAAGGTTGAGCTTCAAACACTGCAGTGTGTTGTGTGTCAATAGAAAATTTACACTCATGCTCGACAAGGACAAAATGCACAAACAAAAAACCTGCTATTTTAAAATATCCCAATGACTGCGACAGAGGCTCAGAGTATTCCAGCTTGTTTTGAAAATGTCACGCAACCCCCTTCCAGATACAAACAGTGAGGTGTAGGTGTTCCTCTGCATCACAGGTGAAAAGGAAATACAGGGAGAGCTAAATGAACAGTGATGCAGCTACATGTATTACCGTCTGGTAACGACCCCTTCACCATTTGAGAGTACTCTCTTTGGTGGAAACGCACAACAGATATGTGTTTTAGGTACATGTCCTCCATACAGGTTACATACTGTTTTAAGGGTACTAAACCAAAAGTGCTGAAAACGCGGAGAATAAGAGTGATGGAGTATCATCTTTGAGGCAGAATGTTGCAAGGATTATGACAGATGTGGTCTAAATTAGCATCTTCTAGCTCATTGTTTTGGTTTTATGAACGCCAGCTTTATTGTTGTAATACACTCTTACCATTCTCAACAACCTCATATTCAGCTGCTACCAGATACAGCCTGTATGAAATAATGGATGTAGCCACCATGACATCACCTATTGGGGCTCCCGTTTTGAAGCCTCGAGTTCAGCATTTTGGCAGTGGCCATCTTGGACATTTGGAGCCAGAAGTGACCATATTTGGATGAGATGGTGGAGCTGTGGGGGAGCGAGGGATGGATCTGACTTGTAGACTGTGATGATGCCTCATGGACAGCCTGTCAGTCAAAGCAGCCTGCCCATAATTATGCATAACTTTAAGCTTTAATATAATCTAAAGAGGTGAGTTAGGTAAAAAAAAATCCCTTATACAGTTGTCATGAATGTTTAAATTAGCCATAGAGACCAAATGATCTTACTTTAGACTGTAAACATGTTTAACAGGGGTCTATGGGGATTGACTCACTTCTGGTGCCAGCCTCAAGTGGCCATTAGAGGAACTGCATTTCTTGTGTTGGCTTCATTTTTCAGCCTTGAGTGTTGCTGCTTGGATTCGACTGATAGTATGTATGTAAGTAAATCTTTAGGTATAATGTTCCCAATAAAATCACCTAATTAGTGAGCTGTATATTGTCAATGTCTGCAGAACATCTACAGACAAACTTAGACAGGTAAATAGTCTACTGTTTGTGAAGTATGAAAGTGAGACTTTGAGTATATAGAAAAATAGACCACAGGTATTTTCACTGCGGTAAACTCATTTCACGGCCTTGTGGGAGAGGTCTGGCATCCTATGTGATCGATACCCTGTGGGACCCTGACCTTCACGGGGAAGGGGATCAATCCCTGAAGCTTTCACCCTCTGCATCGACCCCCCATGCACACACACACATTTGCATTTTTATTGTCTACACATTACAAGTTAATTACACAGCGCTGCTTTTTGCTAACTGCATTAGTCTAATAAAAGAATCCACCCACTTTCTTTTTTTTTTCTTTTTTTTTTTTAAGTGTTATTTGCTGAATATCTCCTGTTTGCCCTACAGCAAGAGCTAATTATCTAAAGCAGTCTAGCACAAAATTATTTGTGTATGCTCTGTGGTGCATCCAGTCGGGCGTCATATTTTGGTTGTGGGTGTGTTACTGTTCTCACATGAAGCCTTTGGGGACTGCAGAGTGCCAGAGTTTGTGTTTTTGTGACATTTAAGTTAGGCGCTAGTATTAGCTGTGCTTTTGTTTATGTGGTAAAGCTGGCTATTATCTGTGCTTCAGTTTAGGCCATATTCTAGGGCTTAGTATGCTTTAAACCTGTTTGGTTGTACAGTGTCATATACCTTTTCTGAGTGGCCATAATCAAAGGCAAGGGGGAGAAGCCTGCTGTCAGAAGAAGAGACGAGACACAGTACATCATGCAAAAGATGGTACTGGCACACACTTTTGGACAGTTGCTCCTCAAAAGCATTTATGGTAAACACATGAGAATTGCCCTAACTAGAGCCAGTATTTGGTTTGTAGCTATTGTAGACACATGGCGGTGCAATATGGTCAGTGGCCATGCCATATATAGATATAAACGGCCCGTTCTAAGGTATGGTAGACGAGATGTGTCTTATTTCAGGTGATTGTACACTAAAGAAAACATACTTACTACATTTAAGTCATGCCTACTATAAAAGGATTGTTCAGATTTTTTGAAGTAGGATTGTATGAGGTGCTTATTCATAGTCAGTGTACCACATACAGCAGATGGCGATCAGCACACCCTCAGTTTGGAGAAGCATACAGGGGTACCAACACAGAAGCTAAGCATTGTACTGCTGTGCACAAGGGCAAGAGCAAAAAATATTTTAACCACCTAAAAAACGGCCCAGATAAAAAAGAATGTATCAGTTTAAGTGTATGCTTTGTTTAGAATATTTTCACCACTTTACAGATAACAGATAACCAGAGGAGACAGTCCCTAAACTTTTCAAAATAGAAAGTACAAACAGATAACTCAAAAATCTAAAATCAACTTAAATGACTACGACAGGAGAGCCGAACACAGAGGTGGTCCAACACAGTGGTAGCCAACATCATCACAGCTCCCTGGAAAGCTGCTGCTCACACCACAGCTGGCTGCCTTGCGTCACCGTCGTATCAACAGGGACACCAACCCACTGAATGTGTGTGTGCGTGGAGCCAGCTGGTGGGTGCTGAAATGAGAGATGATTAGGAATGAAAGATAACTGCAAATTAAGTGACTGAGTGTTGATTGAATGAGTAAGTGGATGAGTGTGTGAATCTTGCTCTTGTTATGTTTTACTGTTCTTTTAGAGTCCCATCACTCTAAATTCAACCAGTGATCATTGTCAAATATCCTAATGGATAGATGGAACAATAAATATGTGGATCATGCATTTTACTAGTGTGAATCTACTGGGATTGGGAATCTACTGGTATGTCTGTATGGCTATGTCTGTGAGTTAGTCTGACAGTCTTTGATTTGTCGTAAATATTTGAGTGAAGAAACAACATCTTAGTGGAATAAGTAAGTATATTTCAGGGACTGTCTGCTCTTTCTGTACGCATAATAAGTTTGACTGGTGGCACATTGATGTTGTGGTTAAAGAGGCTGCCCTTTATCCACAACATCACAGGTTCAAACCTCCAACAACAGTTGATGTTCCCATCAGCAGCCATCATGTCCTGTCATCGTCCAAAAAACAAAACACTGACCACCCACCTGCTTAGTCACTGTCTTACAAGTCATCTTTGATAAGAGCATTAGCTACGTCTGCTGTCAGGTTAATATCTCTTTCACAACAGTCCATGTGCATCCTCAATAAAAGACTTCAACTAATGCGTTATGTAATGCCAGTTTATGTAGGAGAACTTTCATAGTTGTTGATTCAGCTGTATTGTCATTTGTCATTATGTACTTTGTGGTGCTGTTGAATTGTATTGCATTATACCGACTGGTGTTTCTACTATTTTGTCAGCCCCATTTATATCAAAATAACATAAACTCTTCTCTGCATAATGCAATACAACAATTCAACAATTCCACAAACTGCATCCTCCAGCATGATCATGGAGCTGAATCAGCACCTCTCTGAAACAGTTTCCACAAAAACTTACTAATACAATCGTCATGAAGTTAGGATTTATTGCAGGTAGTGCTTGTTATCTGTACTCAAACCTTAAAAGTATCAACTGAAGTAACCCAGTACCAAGCAGTATTGAAACATCTCCAGTCAAACTATACCTACGTTTAATTATTTCTGGGCCCGGATCCCAGACTGTACTGCATCCTCACCAGATCAGTAAACTTTCTGTTGCTGCCATGTCCAGAGCCGCTCTCCAGTGAACAGTCAGGTTAACATCTGCCTGGTAAACACTAGCTAAGGCAGTGGCTAACATCCAACACAGAGCCGCTTAAAGGTCACAGTATCTCACACTGACACTCTGTCATTTAACCCCCAACAACCATTAGGTAACATTATCCATGTGATGCTAACAGTTAGCACTGTCACTCTGTGTGTGTGTGTGTGTGTGTGTGTGTGTGTGTATGTGCCCAGCATGCAGCTCCCACTCCCACACATGCAGCCATACAGTCTGTGGTGTTATAAAGTGGAGCATGGTGTATTGACAGACTTTGCTGTTCAGCTTGCGTGGATGCAACCAGAAAGTTTTTTGTGTGTATGGCTATACTACACGTCACTGCATTCACATCATGGAAAACCAATAAACTGAGTATATATTACCCTGTATAAAGTGTTAACACACCATGATACCCTTTTAAAAGTCTTTGAAAACTTCTCTGATATAATCAAATAGAGATAGGGACCAATACTTTTCAAGAAAGGTGATCATTTTGTCTACTGTACTGTTATTGCTATTTTGGGGCATACTGGGTAACATCCAATGAAATTCCAGTGGTTAAAGCTCAGGCAACCATATTTGCACCTTGCACTTGCCCCAAATTAAAGAGAAATAATTTTAAATATCTAGAGGAGCTGTTTCACATTTTGCTTTTTTTGCTTAGTAAACTGGCTGCTTTCTCTGGCTATACATTAATGGAGATTTATGTACATATTTACCGTACCAATACAGAATGAAAGTGGTACCAAGTTAAGCATATTTCCAAAAAATCCAACTAATCATTTTAGGGTTTGGATGACTTAATTTCTTAGCAATCAAGTTACTAATTTTCTGCAGACATCTCGCCTCAATTTGCTCCCCTTAATGAAAGGTAAAAGAGAGGTCTGATGGAAAAAAAAGACGTGGGCAGAAGGCTGGTTATGAATAATTTCACTGAAACCCTTGAAAGAAAGATAAGCCATGGAGGAGTGCTTACGTCAGCCGGATAGCGACCCGGCAGTCCTCCAAATGTGCCATTGTGCACTTCCACAACTTAAAAAAGTTTAATCTGCCTATGGAAGCTAAATGTTGCTCCTCTCAGGTGTGCATCTGTAGTACACGCTGTTCTGTTTTGTAGTTTCCACACGGAAAGGCTTTGTTTTGGAGGGCAGATGCTGAACCAGGTTGTGTTAAGTCAGGTGTCTGGGGAGTGTGGAGAACAGGTCAGCAGATGAACATAATGGTCAGGGCAGACATCCAGCTGGGACGTGTTCACCTGCCTAGAAAACCCTAGATATTTCTGAAAAAATGTCTTCAGTACCAGCTATAAAATCTGTGCCAACTGAGCTTGAAAAACTTCTTTGAAATTGTAGCACTTAAAAACAGTTATACATCTGTAACACTGATCTTAAATGTAGAACAATCAGAAAATTGTAATAGCGGCTGCTGAGAGGGCTTCTTGGCAACGTTCACTCAGCATTTCCAGAAGCCTTACTCATGCTGTAACTGAGATGAGACAAACGAGGGGAGGCCTGCTGAAGAGTAGTAAGTGTGTTGATAATTGTCTCCTTGATATTGATGTCCATTAGATAGGTTTACAGCACCCTGATCCTCTCAGTACCCCTACGTGCACGCTTGCATGCGCATACACAACGCCTGATCCCTTTCCCTTCCCACAGTGCTGAATCTGAGATTCCCAGCACTTAGCATTGATTATTAATGGAAGGTTTGAAAAGAAAAAAGGGGGGCAGAAACTGATCTTGCTCTTTATGCACACTGGCGTTAAGAGAAACCTGTCGGGGGGATCACCGCCAGTCTCTTCCCAGAAACCCTACTGATGGAAAGTGCATAGCTTGTGTAATGAATTTCTGCCCAGAAGTGTGTGGTCAGAGGGTCATGACAATGTTTGAGGACAACGACTGCTTACTTTTGCCATTGGTCTGAACATTAATGAGGACAGTGGGGGATGAGGATAAACCTTATTGTATCAGATGAACTGAGGAAAGCTGAGAGTCCAGAGGGAATGGGTTGATGGTTTTGTGTTACAGTGGATCTAGAATTTTAGCCTCTTCATATTCTGTAATATTTTCTGACCATCCTCTTCTTGGACAAAATTAAACTCATCAGAATCTTCAATGTGTGGTGTAAGCTGCATGGAAACTGAGCATATTAGGCATTTTTGTCACCTGTCTCAAAAGGTAAATAATAATCCAGTCAGGTGGCACCAAATCACAGCGAAGAGGCTGCCTGAAAATGCATTTTCTCTAAGTGAACTGCTGTGTACTTTGTCAAAAGTGACATTGTGTCATTGTTACGAGTGTAGCGGGGTTTCTCAACCATGTCGGGTTCCATAATTCTCATTTCAGCACTTACAGAGTTGTTGTAATCTGTCAAGCTGCCGTGTGAGTCTGAGTAGGATATTCTTTTTATGCAAGATTTTTCAAAGATATATCAAACAGAACCCATGACCCCAAGAGTTTTAAAAGAGCCCACGTAGGTTCCCTGCTTCATCTTGAAATGTAACTACCTGTGAAATAAAAAGACAGATGCTGACATCCGATTACAAGCAATAACTGTTTGAAAATGTGCTAAACAAGACAAGGTCCCTATATAAATAATATGCAGGATTCCTAGGGTCATGAAAATCCAGGAAAATTCATGGAATTTTGCAATCATGTTTTCTAGGCCAAGAAAAGTCATAGACATTGCAAACATCATTGAAAGTTTTTGAAAAGTAATGGACTTTTGTTGTGCGTAGTAAAATTGTTACCGTGATCTTCCGTGGTTAACCCTTCATGTAATATAACAGCAACTTTATTTTCTGTTGCTGTCAATGTAATATGCGTAGAGTGTGACATTTTGTTTACCATCTTGTACCTTTCTTCGTTTTCTCCCCACATTTCATCTCTCCCATCATGTATGCCAACTAACTGAAATTATGTTTGAATAGAAATTTAATCTGATATGTTTGAAAAACATCAGCCAAGACAAAAACTGTTATTAGGATCCTTGAAAAGTCATGGAAAAGTTTTGAAATTTTGTCCATGAAAATGTGTGGGAACCCTGTCTATAGTTTATGGTCTAAAGTGCATTTTGGGTGTGTTAAACCACTTTTGCTAGTTAAGTGGTTGCATAATCTGGGCACAAAGTAAGGCGCAAGGGGCAAAAGGGTTGAATTTAGTCCCTTAACTAATTAATATGTCTTTTGGACATAACATGATTTCAACCAATGAGAGTGTCATCTCATGGTCCTAGATGCACCTTGTGTACTGCTGTTTACATGTTGGATTCGGCAAATTGGAGAAGCGAATGGTTTTCTGCTAAGAGTAAGAACAGTAATTTCACTGCAGCAAATATTGTGGGACATTTAGACAGTGAAACTAAAAACTGTAGTTAATTGGCAGAGGAAACGGAACTAAACTTTTAGCTTCTGAAATAATCAACGAAGCAACGTTGCCTCTTGTATGTAAATGCACACAGTCTCTCTTAATAGGGATTCACCTGCCCGACGAAACATGAAGATAAAATTACTGAGATTTCTGAACAGCAAACCTTTTGTCCAGTGAAACACATCACACGTAGTAATGCAGTTATTTTTCCCACAGTACAAACAGAGGCCACCCTTCAAATCCCAGGAAATACTCAGTTCATTCTGACTTTAGACCAGGTTTTTGTTGGTCAATGGCAACATGCCAACAATGTGTCTGACCACACCTCATTTCAAGACCTTCACACCCATGGACCCACAGATGGTTGCAAATATACCTACACAACATGGGTGCTGTCCATGAAAATGACAACAGTGTCGGTCTGAAACTAGCAATGACAGTAAAATTCTGACCTTGGGCTGGTGCTAGAAGTGAAGTCAAGGGATCACCAAGGTCATTAGGATTCATCCTTGCTGCACTATGAATGGGTGACAAATATTTATGTAGGTATTTTAGTCTGAAACCAAGTTGTGGTCCGAGCAATATTACCACCCCCAGCTTCGGTGCTGTCGTGGCTAAAAATAATATCTGCTTTTCAACCTCCTGAGACTTGTGCTTTTGTTTGGTACACATTTTTAATTTCTCCTAGCTATCTGGGACTAGTAGAACCTGATAGTTATGAAAAATGAAGTAGTGTCTTTAAACAGGAAGTATTTTTTTTTTTTTTTAAATGATGTCCTCATATGAGGACATCCATACTCCAATCTAGTATTGTCCTTTTTGTCCGTAGTCCGTCATACCTAATTGGCCGGTGTGAAATGCTGCAATAATACCGTAATAAAAACTACAAACTTTATTAAGCATAAATATCAACATAAAATCATATCAGGTTTTGTACCTTGTCCACCGTTGTATCGGAATCAGCTGAAGACTGATTAGCAGAGATGACTGCCATTGTTTTTACATGGATTAGTGTGTTTTGGTTTCTCGCACAAGTGTCCACAAACAATAACATCAGGTCTTAGTTAAGCAGAAAGAAGTATAAGGTGCAGGAAACCCAAAATGTAATTCCGTATATGAGGATGCAGGGTCCTAGGGGGTTAAGAGATGTAATTGCTAGGAGTTACAAAGTTAGTATTATAAAGCAAGATAGAAGGCCTGCATACAAACTGTGGGCCAAGAAACATATACCAATGTTAAACAGACTTGTAAGGAGAAAGGCCTCCAAGAGACAGAAGCGATGCTGTACAAAATGTTTTGTGTGATGATAACTTACAAAACTGTGCTATAACAACTTCATTGGCACAGTCTGGCTTATTGTTGGCGAATGTGAAAAAACAACTAAATCTAAAACTTTTCCTTTGTGGTTTTGACCAGTGAAAACAAACAGCAGGTGAGATCGCACCATTAAAAGAGAAGCTGGATGTGTTAAAAAACTTCATGACGACTCATTCAGATCGTTTGGAGTCGGGCCTCGAGGGAGCAGTGCTGCTGATAACACCACCCCGTCTCTATCTCATCACAAACAACTCCAGCCTTAAACTGGCACGTGACAATGATCCAGATGCCATTTGGAAGTTTATCTAAAACGGAGTCATGAGCTGTGTTTTCCCTCAGCGTATTTTTACTCATCTTCCTGTGCCCTCTTCTGTCCCTGCGGACCTAAATGTGCGTCAGCAAGTTGCTCAGTGCTGGCCCAGCCTGCTATCTCTTTATCGGCTCCTGTCCCTTTCCCTTCATTTAAAAAAAAGATGGCACTGAGGAGCAGTCACGCGTTGTTACTTAGATATTTTCTTTAACCTTGTCAGTTCTGGTGTCCATGGATAGTCAAAAATGTACTATTCAGAGGCTTTTCAATCCTGCCTAGAGTAAAACTCAGCATGAAACACCCTGTATGCATTTAAGATTAACAACCGAGCACTCATCTATTTATTATTTGCTCTGTGCCACATTCCCTTTGCAAAGCTGAGTCAACTAGAGCTTTGTTTGAGTCAGAAGTTTCTGTGTTTGGTCGACCGGCATCTGTGAGCAGATGAGGATGTGGGCCACCCTTACTCCCGTGGGGTCCTCCGTGTCCCTTGACTGACTCAAACCTAGTGAGCAAAAATATCCACATGCCTGCGTCTTCTGCACAGCCTGAGGGAGTGTAATAATGCCTCGGCTAATCCGATTAACATTAACAATCCCACAGGGGAAATCGCTGCACATCTGCAGCGGACAGATAATTATGTTGCCTCAGATGTTTGTTCCTTTTTTGTGTGTGTGTTTGTTTTGGCGCTTTTCATGTCTTTGGAAGACCATCAGTGTTTTTTTGTGGGTTTGGATGGGCACCATTTCAGTATGTTTCTAGGTCTTTGTTGCAAACATGGGTGGAAGCCCTCCTCCTTGTCTCAAGGGCAAGCTTTGTATGATGTTAGCGGGCTCAGATGGATTTGGTTTTTTGAGTAATGCCAAGGATGGTTATGAAACGACACTGCACTTCACTGATCTATGTGGTTTTAACCGTTACAGCCAAAGAAATGTCCTTTCTTTGATGTATTGCATGTATTGCAATTTCTTCAGAAAATGCCACTGCAGAAATTATTTTACCACTGTTAATATTAGCAGTGTAATAATAATAATAATAATAATAATAATAATAAGAATAATAATAATAATAGTTGCAGTGATAGCATCCCTGTCTCCAAGAAATTACATTTATATGCAGCTAGACAAACAGCAAATAAGTTTGTGGGAAATTAAATGCAGAGCAAATTACATTTTCTATAAACATAATGAGGAAACACTGAGGCATCCTTTAGTAGTGGTATGAGATGCACCAGGTGGTGACATTTTTTGATGCTCCCAGCAACTGGTGAAAGTATAAAAATGGAGAATGTCAAGCAAGCAAGTTAGTTAAGGTGGCAGAGTCCGTGGGGGTTGGGCAGGAGAGGTGGTGGATGGATCCAACAAACACCGACTTTCACCCTAAAGCCAAACTCTGTTCTTTTTTCCTAAACCTAACTACCTGCTTTTGTTGCCTAAACCCAACCATGTGTGTTGAAGAAAAAAAAAACATCAATTTGCGGTGCTGTACCAACGTAGTGTGTTTATTGTGAAAGAGACTAAAAGGAAATTTTAGATTTCTTGTGAAAACGGAAGTGTGTTCTAGGAGACAGGGAGGTAATGGCAGGTCCCATAGTGATATCAGTGGTACTATTACTCATACCAATTACAGTAAATGTTGTAGATGTTAAATCACCTTCATTTTTCTTTTTCAAAGCCTTTCATTGATTAAATTGGACATCTGAGATGTCACAGTGTACACAGTATGCTAAAATGCTTAATTGCTGTATTATGCAACGATTGCACATTAAGGACTTGCTTGTTTACTAGTACAACTTCAAAGGACTTCACAGCTGGCTGCAACATTGCAGTGTGTTTGAGGCAGTTTAGCAGACAAGCAGTGAGGTGCAGTGAGTTACTGTGAAAGTATTTAGCTGACTGTGTTTTGTCAAAATCCTGTATCCAAGTTTAAGAAGAGAATTTACAAAAACTCTTTTAATCCCACAGCAAGATCCATTTTGAACAAAGCCAGATTAATGTCACTACTTTTTAACAATGGTGTAATGTAATAAGTACATTTACTCAAGCACTGTACCTACATACACATCTGAAGTACTTTTACTTTATTTGATTATTTTTATCTTGTACCACTTTCTACTTGACTTCAGAGGAAAATATGGTTGTTTTAATTGTACTGCAGTTATTTTATGACTTTATTTACTAGTTACTTTACAACTTAAGATTTTTGCACACAAACCGTATGAAAATATACAAATGCAGCTGAAACTATTAGTTGATTGATTAGAAAATTAATTGCCAATTATTTTGATCATCTTTAGCTGAGTACTCACATACTTTTCATTTTCATTACAGGACTTTTACTACGAGTAGAATAATTTTACAGTGTGGTATTGGTACTTTTATTTAAGTAAGAGATCTGGATATTTCCTCCACCACTTGCATTTGCACATTTATTCATGACATTGTTTGTGTTTTAGTGTACTTTTATGTGAGTCTTTTATGGGTGTATGTTTTTATGTTGTTTATGAATAAGACAATTTTCTATTATATGATAGAACATAAAGTTGTTTTTAATCATGAATACTGCGAATGAATTTTAAGGTTTGATTTTACAACATTTTAAATTCCCTGTCATGGTTTGATGGTGGCACAGAAAGAAGAAAAAGTTCATATTGGTTGTGTAAAACAACTTAACAAGGCTTTGAGGGGAGTAAAAAGATAAAGAAGGCCAAACCATATAATATGAGCCTGCTCGTGCACTTGCTATATGATAGCTGGGAGAAACATTTAAGCAAAATTTAAACAGGATTACTCCACTGTTCAGAGAGCGTCTACTGATGGCACAATCAGGCAGCAACTTTCAATTTCATTTTTTACCAAAGATAGAGGGCCCATTATCATCTCGATGGGAAACACTCACAGCTGGATGGCTGGCTTACTTATTTTTACTTTGTTTCTTTACACAACCTATGTCCTTCTGTCCTCCTGCAGGTCGGGATTCTCTATTTCCAGCCGAGTGTTTTCCGCTGCATCCTGCTGAGATGGGTTAGACTGCTGGGTTTTGCCACCGTCTACGGGACACTGACTCTTAAGCTGTACAGGTAACACATATATACACATACTATATACACACACATCCACACAAAGCCATTTGTCCAACATTGTTATCCATCCCAGGAAATGCCTATCGGGTTATATTGACCTCTTTAAGTGCAATTACACTGTGTCTACATCTTAACTCCTTGTAAAAGTAAGAGCCTTATGAAGTGTCAAGGCAGCACGTTCCTCTGCTAATTCATCACCGGACTACACTGCTGCACATGTTTAGGGGTGGATTCACTGCCTCATTAAGTGAAAGAGGGAAATGCCAAGTAAAGGTAATTAAGAAAACACGGGGTGCTTTGGCCCCAAATGATCTCCATATATAACGTGGTATTGAATGATGGTTGGCTAGAGACAAAACAGTGAGATAAATGTGTGTGAGATCAGAGGACGGGGAAGGACTGCTGCAGGATACAGTGAGGGAGAGACGAGAGGGAGGTTATCCAGCACTGAATAGCTGATAATGAGACAGGGGGTCTGCTGTATTTAAAGTAATGCACTTGAAATTGTTCATCTGAGGGGGCTTTTTTGTCAGGTGAATCTGTCAAAAAGGCCTAATGAAGATGCTGATTAAGAGGATGTGGCTAATGCGAGCGGGAGCCGAGTAAACCCTTAGAGGTGCAAGTTAACATATTGCACAGATCAATTTTTGATGGGGGGCTCATTAGTGGGGAGCGCAGTGGACACTTCATCAATGTGCGTGAAGGGCAGAGCCTAAGAATAGCAGCGGCTGGTCATGTGTATGAGCACAGTTTAATTCCTGTTACACAGCCTTTGTGTTTGTCTGTTGAGTTAAAGCTGCATACTGTCATGGAGAAATGCATAGAAATAACTGCTGAAAATAATGTGGCATTTCAGAGCTGGAAATTCTGCTGTGTTGCATTATATTAAAACTGAAGGAAGAATACATCCATAAATACTTAATCTTAAGCTTGTGTATTTCTGGGCTTGCTTTCAGTTGTAAATCAATGGTAATCTGACATCATGCTAAGAGCGCTAATGGCATGTCACACTCCCTCCTCCTTTGCTTCTGAGACACAAGTCGTTATTTGCAAACAAGGTACAAAAGAGTAGCACCGTCTACCAACCAAATACTGAAAATATGCAAGTGGCTGGTAGAATTGCTTCATTTTCCAGCCAAAAATACAACAATCATTTATTGAGTGGCTGGTAAAATTTGAAGATTCACAAGCCATTTGGCCAGTGGACAATAAAGTTAATTTTGCACCATCTTTGCAAAGCCACAAGAGGTCCTGGTCAGAAAAAACATAAATATATATCAGTTCAAAGGTTTGGAGGTAGTGACCAATGCTGTCACTCTTCTGGTAAGATTACTCTCAAACTTTTGATGTCAAACTCGTGAAATCAACGAACAATAGTTAATACATGCTGCAGAGCATTTTACATTACATTACCACGATTACATAGTGAGATATCTACAATACACTTTTTTTACTCCTTTGTCATTGCATGTGGACAAGTATGCCTTTCTATTTTTTTTAACTGGTGAGTCACCTTCAACAGCACAAATGTTTTAGTGGTTGCTTCTTTTTATATTTCTTTTTTTATTGTATATTATATTGCCTTCTTTGTGGGAAACAGAAATGGGTCAAAGGTCAAGGTTACTGTGACCTTGCAACAGTCTCATTCTCGTGAACGCGATATCTCAAGAACACCTTGAAGGATTTTTTTCAAATTTGGACAGTTCTACTTGGCCAAGAATGAACTGATCAGAATTGGTTGAAGTTCAAAGGTCAAGGTCACTGTAACCTCACATAACATGTTTTTGGCTATAACTTAAGAATTCATTTTTTTTATCCAAAATGGTCAAAGGTCAACTTCACTGTGACATCATAATGTTCTGCATAAAACACTTTTCAAGCCTTTATTCAGTGTCATAACTCAGGAACAGAAGGGGAAATACTGAATTGGTGACACTTATCTTGGGTGTCCATCTTGAAACTGTGCTGGTTATATGGATCTTCTGTGCTGCTGGCGGAAAGGTGTGTTTTTATTTTTTTAACTTCTTTGCAGCAGCATCCAATAAAACAGTGTCTGCCCACATGACTACATACGAGTCTTGACAGACGTGGCTGTAAACTGTAAAAGCAACTTGACTAGTTCATGGAGGCACAATGCCAGGCGGTAATTCTAGTTTGCTGTCATCATGTATACTTACACATAGTGACAGCAGCAGGTTAATGCACAGGTAATAAGGGCTGCTGAAGGGAATTCTGGGCATGTAGGAACTCACTAAGACAAGCAGGCCTCGGGAACATTCGGGGGAAGAGGGTAGTGAGGAAGAAAGAGTAAAGATTTTCCCTGATTTGATGCTGTCTTTACTGTTTGAAAATTATTCTCTTATTATCTACAGTGATTATTTTTTGTAATGTTCTTCAAATGAGCATCTCATCTCCCCCCCACAGGGTGCTGAAGGTGTTCCTCTCCCGCACCGCCCAGAGAATCCCCTATATGACCAGCTGGCGAGTGTTGCGTCTGCTGGGCATCATCCTGCTCATCGTCTGCTGGTTCCTGGTGGCTTGGACATCTGCCGTCTGTCAGAACCCGGACAGGAAGTTGGCTCTCATTGACGTGGGCTACACGCCTGATGGGCTGCAGTTCAGCATGTGCCTGCTGGATCGCTGGGACTACATGATGGCTGTTGGTAAGCCCCGTTACTGCCCTCTACCTCCATAGGGTGTTGTGGATTGATTTATACACACTGAACTCTGTATGCGAACACCACAGTGAGTGGGTTATTTGAGGTATTCATGGCATAAAATCAAGAAGTAATTTGTTTGGTGTGATAGCATTTGGAGTTCAAAGAGAGTGAGGGCTGGATGAGTAAAACTGTTTGCTTCCCCATACATTAGGCAATGCTCTTACGTTTCCCAAAGGTAGACATTAATCCTCTCCACCGGTACTTCACTTTTGGATATTTTCCTGCGTTGTGCATGGTGGAGAAGGCAACCAGTAACTGATAAAGGCAGATGAGAAATCAAAGATGCTCAGAGGGGAGCATCATCTTGCATTGAGGAAATCTGCATGCTGTTTTACGTCTGCTGACTCAGGCTTAAATGAGAGAGAACTGCAATCCTTTTTGACTTCTGGGAAAACAGATGGACCCCCAGCAGAGGCTTCATGCTGTGATACTGTATACTGAAGTCACAATTTCATTCTGTTTATTAGAGGGTAAAAATAGGCTGGTAATAGGGAGCTGTGAGTCAGCTCTGACGTCACCTACATACAGCTCATAAATTACACACACAGCCAGGCGCAATAAATCGTTCTGATGTAGAAATCTGAACCTGCATTCACTCGCAGTCAGGGGTATAATTGTAATACATTTTACTTTTTTTGCTTTACAAAATGTAAAAAAAAAAATAATAAAAAATCGAACCAGTAAGGGTTTAATGTTTAGCTCAAGCATGCACAACAACACTGCAGCTTTAACGTTGAACTGGTGCATTTTATCTAAAACATGATATTCCATTTATTAAATTTCTATTGTACTCTTGCAGACTCACCAGAATATTTCCTGGTTTATAAAGTGTTGAAATGTCCTTTTGATCAAGTCATTTTTTTTATAACGGAGTCCTCTGTCTTATTTTTCAAAACAAGTTAAAAAATAAACGTTCATATATCGGGAGTTATGACTAAATTGTTTAGTAACTTTTTATAAATTAGTAATGAATCATTATTTTGGCTTGTGGTCATCCTCTTCAAGTGCTGTGAATTCTAATTGATAAAGTTTCAAAGGTTTCATACTTTCTAGTAAGCACTGATGATTGTTAATGTGTTATTAAAGGAGCTGTATGTAACATTCAGGGCATAGCTATGATTCAGAGTCTGGTATGGGCTTGTCTGCATGTGGTTCCCAACATGGAGGTGGCTGAGCCGGCAGCTAGCAGCTAACGATGCTAACTCAATAAACAGTGCTAACAACGGCAACAGTGGGGAGAACACTAGATATCAGTGTGGGGGGAGAACCAAAGGGTGGGCACTACCCAGAGTCAACAGTCTGTTTTTTTTCTTATCAGAAAAAAATTAGCTTCTTATTTGGAGAATGATTAAATAGTGATATGTTCTCCTCCACCCCCCAGGAGAAATAAGGAGCAAAAGAATAAATCAGCAGGGGTTCTTTTGCTGTGCTCATAGGCTTCTCAGAGGTTTCTCAACTCTGAGAACAGATAAAATGTCTGAAATGCACAGGCTTATTTATAGGCCAATCAAGTTTTCTTTTGGATCTTACTGTCATCTGAAAAGCTGATCATTTCAGACAAATAAAAATGATTGCAGTGAGAGAGGAAAAAGTGCGAAAAGGGCCAAAATCTCGTACTGATGTTATATGAAGCTCTGTTATGTCTAGGAGAAATTAGCTAGACAAAGAAGAGATCTTATTTTTAATTTTCCTTTCCTCTGGGTACACTTCTGCACCGCCACTGTCCCGAAATCAGCGGTAACTGCCATATGAGCACAGTGCTGAATGGCAGTGATTAGCTAGCCAGGGGAATACAGACACAGAGTCTCACATGCGCAGTGGGACCAGCTACCACAACAAAGAACAGAGAAACTTTGAAACCTCATTCTCTGCTCAGGACGCCATGACTTTTCTATATCTTTATATCGAAAATAGTTGTCTGCTGCAGCGTATCCTCATACAATGGTTCGTATACTATCTAACAAATTAGTGCTCCACATTTGATAACAAAAAGGTTACGTAGCTTAGGTTTACGCAAGTTAAGTTAGGTATGTTAGGTTTAGGAAAAGGAACATGATGATGACCTACCTTAAAATTAATCAAAGTTCACTTTCTCCCAGGGGAAAGTCCTGTGTTTTGTGACCCATCCACCATCCCAACCTTACACAGACCGCCTCCTTCTTTACCTCCATCAGTGCATTTGTCACATTATTGCAGTTTTCCAAAACACTTGGGTTATACATGAATTGCTGGCTCGTGATTATTTGAGATATAAACGAATTTTGGTGCATTACTTGTTGTAGATATACATATGAACACTGCATGAGAACAGCCTGTTTGGTGTGTGTGACATTCAGTGCATTAATATAGCACCAAACAGCCTGTTTGGTGCTATATTAATGCACTGAATGTCACATACAGCTCCTTTGATAAACAGTCCAGCTGCTTTAAACTAGCTTTAAAAATCAAATCAATGCTGTCATGCTGGAGGAGGATGTAAACCAGCCAGAGACGTTTTCAAACCTAACATTTTCTTATTATTGAAATAAAACTGATGTATTAAGCTGCAGTAAATGATCTGCCTCCCGCAGTCTGTCTTTTTTCAAAATAGAGACAAGCATTTCTTTTTTGGGCATTCTGCCTTTATTGGAAAGCTGACAGTATATAGGCAGACAGAACATGAAGGGAGAGAGAAAGAAAGGAGTATGACGTGCAACAAAGGTCCACCTATTTCTAGAAGATACTTGAAACAAGTTGATTTCAGTGGGAAACCAGTTGAAATATTCTTCTGTCAGATTGTTATACATAAAAAAAAGAATATAAGGTTTTAGGACACAGATAAATAACCCGAAACAGCCTGAAAAAATGTGGATTTATTTAGCATTCTCTCTTTTCATTCATTTCAGATATTTTGACCTTTACATGCCCTTCACAACTCTAACAAATAACTCCTCTGAGTGGCCAATTGCATCTAATGCTCACTGTTGTTCCTATTGTGAGAAATACATGTGATTCACTCCCCACAGTTCAACAGACGACACTATAAATGTGAAAATAATGGCAACAGGTTTTCATGGAAAAAAAGGCAGCGTGTTTATTGCTGTGGAGTTGGCTACCTAGGAGACATTACATGGGGTTGCCATGGAGGTGCACAGGGAATTCATTTATTGTCCAGAGAATACAGCCACAGCTGTTACAAATGAGTCTGATAGCTTGTGTTAAACAGGGCATTTTCCTGTATACCTGTGTTGTACAATAGTTTGCACCAGCTCCATGAGAGCACTGAACTGTGAAGTGGCTGGTTGGTGGGTGCATGTCCCCTTTTTTTGGCCTGTAAAGCTCGTGCATTGCATAAAAATGATTTCTTGGCCCGTGTGTTCATTGTGCTCATTGCCTGTCTCTCATTCTCACTTCACAGCTGAGTTCCTCTTCCTGCTGTGGGCAGTGTATCTGTGTTACGCCGTGAGGACGGTGCCATCGGCATTCCACGAGCCTCGCTACATGGCCATCGCTGTTCACAACGAACTTGTCCTGACAGCAATATTCTATGTCATTAGGTGAGAACTCCTTCCTTCCAGTCATTTGGATTCCTTGAGTGGGTATATGTGGACTGAACAGTGTGATTTTTGCTGGTTCAGGTGTGCAACACATTTTCATCCCAAGTTGTCACATATTGCTGTCACAGATTGTCAGTGACCTTTCACGTCTACATATTACACACTACGTATCCTTCTACATCTGCTGTTGACGTTCAACACTGGGACCTTAACCAAAGCACATGGTTAATTTTAGAAATGAAAACATCTTCATTGGTTCTTGGTTCTATATTCATACAGGAAGTGAACACCAGGCTCCCGGGTGAAAGTCCAGAGTTTGTTGGACCCATCCACAGCCCCTTTCCAGCTCCTTATATTATGTCATTACTGGTAGCGTTTTAACCTGACGCTGTCCAATGGCATATCATACCCCACGACAGGTGCTGTCCTGCCACTTTATGAACTTACGCCACTTTTCTGCATATCATACTGACACGACAGGTGCTGTCCAGCTGACTGGTGGTGTATCATTGCCTACTGACACCACCTAGCTGCATATCATACCGTCGTGAAATGTGGCTTTAGGCGTAAGGTGTCTTGCGTCAACATTACTGACACAGCGGCAGTATTTGACAACTTTAAAATGAGAACGGGCTGGCTACAGCAGAGAGAAGTGGCATATGAACAGGTAGGTCCAGGAGATCTAGAGTTGGGAGCCTGGGGTCTAAAACCAGGGGTGGGTAAGCTATGGCTCTGGAGCCACATGCAGCTCTTTAGTCTCTCTCCAGTGGCTCCCCGTGGCTTTGACAAAAAAAATACATGGAAATAAATAATGGTTACTTTTTACCATGTTAGTTTTCATTTTTCATTGTTGGGGCCTGAGGTAATTCTTCTATCCTCCAACTATAAAGATGTGTAGCCTGCACACCAAACAAAAAAAGTGTTTAAATGTCGTCAGCTAAAATGTGCATTAAACCTCTACAGCCTGACGCCTTTTCCACTAAATTTCACTGAACCTCAATAACAGTGGGTAGTCTTGAGTCTCCCTAGCTAGGATACCTAAACCAAAAAAGGAAAAGTCTCGGAGGAAAATAGAGAACTTAATAGTGCACAGACTGATTTATTTGCTTTCTGTCTGCTCTGTGTCCCGATGCCTTCAGACCTTATAGGAAGATGGAGGATCTGTAATAGACTATAGAATCATTTAAGTTGCCTATATCTTGTAGTCTGTCTTCATTTTCACTCCAGTTAAAAGAAAATTGTGGGTTTTTTGGTTTCTGTGTACTGTGTTTTTCCCTTCCTCTGCTGCCTTTCCTTCATTTGCCCATCTACGTATGTACCTGCCCTCTATCTGTATCATTGGTCCTTCCCTGCTCCATAGTTTTCCCGGGCCGATCAGCCCCCTGCCTGTTCTTCTGATCACCCTTTTCTCCCCACCTGAGCTTCTCCGCCCTTTTTTCCACTTGCACTTCATCCCCTCATCAGACTAGTTTGTATTTTAAGTCCTGGGGCTCTAGTTTCGCAGACCGGGCGAGGCAGAGGTGCAGCACACCTGCGCTTCGTCAACTGGGTGTGGCCAGGCAGATTTTGCAAATTTGGCACACTGCGCGCCTGGCGCAGCTACTCCTCTATCCCACCTCCGTCTCTCCTACCGGCGCAAGTCGGAAAGAGGGAGGAGAGAAGGCGTGGAGTGGGTTTTACACACATCACACCAATCAAATGAGCCCCTCTCCTCGCCCTTAAATGCGCCGCGTGAAGGCGTAATGAGAGTTTACTCAGTTCGCCATGGCAGAAGAGAGCAGCACCGTCAGACGGCCAAACTTCTCCCAGGAGGAAACTCATGTTTTGGTCCGGGAGGTCCAAGCTCGCAGTGTCCGAATATATGGAACTGCGAGCAGACCTCCACGGGCTGATGATGCAAAGGTAGCCTGGGAGGAGGTCACCACAATTGTAAATCAATGTTGCGTTTCTCTCGTGCGCACGCGCTCTCTCTCTTTCTCTCTCGCAGTCTCACTCTGTTTCTTTTCTTTTGACTTTTCTAAGATGACAGATGCTGAATATATACTCCCTATCTGATGCTGTGGCTGTTTGTGGTTGGCTGAGAGGGATGTGAACTCAGTTTGCAACTGTGTTAATCAAATCAGGTTGGGTTTCCATTATGCGTGCCAAACGTGCCAAATGGTGCCAATCCCCTTTGATCTGACATCAGATGTGACGGGACAGTCGATATAGAGATACATTTATGTGCTGATTGCAGATAGTTGCATTGAATAGTGGTTTTTTGGGTATTTATTGCATCGTTAATGTGCCTGATATTCTGGAAACCCGCCTGTGAGGTTTTGGTAACGTGTGCGCACTGTCCGCTGGTCAGCCAAACTTCGGCTTACACTGGCTGCGCTCCCCCTGTGCTGACAGTAGACCTGGTTTCAGTTGGCGAGCTTTTAGCGCACCTTCGGCGAAGCCTTTTGGCATGAAACTGTCACTGCGCCAAGCTGGATCTGTCGACACCTCCCCCTGCTGCGCCGCCACACCCATCTCAGCGCACCTCGGTCTGCCAAACTACCAAACTGAGCGCACCTCGGCTTGCGCTGCTCGAAACTAGCTCTGCGCGGGGTTCGCCACCCTGCACTGCGCCGGGAAACTAGAGCCCCTGGTTTTCAGTTCAGTCCTTTTTGGATCCTCGGTTTTGTTATGTGATCATCAGTTTTGCCTTTTCCTGCTCTAACCTTGAATAAAAAGGGATTTATCTGAGTTTCATTTGCATGGGCTCTTGCACTTTCACTGTCAAAGCTGCAAAGTTAAAGTACCAAATATTCATAAAAAGCCCACTGCAAAGTTGTCACCTTGTAATAAAACATATTTATGAAAGCTCATAGACCTATTAGACCTAGACCTATTTACAGGCTAATTTAGACTTCATACACTGTTACCTTTATGACAAGGCTTTTTTTTTTTATGGCTCGAGGCAGATTTTTTTAAAATATATTTTTTCAAAAATGGCCCTTATGACAGGTTTCCAATGCCTGGTTTCAACTCCAGGCTGTTATTAATAATAGTAATAATGATGTTAGTAGTATCATTATCATTATGAAGCTCCGAGAGATAAACAAACAAAAAGCTGATATATATGATATAATAAATGATGGTGGTATATGATCAGAGCGTGGTGGGATTTTGTTCGTGGTGTGGGCGGATGCAGCACAATGTGTCGCCTGATTAAAATGACAAATTGAATGTGGAGACATGAATATCAGAGATAGACATCTAAAATCTTAGAAAAAATGTCTGTATGCCCAGATGCCATAAGTATATCATTTTGTGTAATTTGCGTGAACCTTCCCTTTAACTTTATATAAGCATATATCATAAATATCGAATCATGGCGCTATCTTAATGAGCTTGGTGCAGTAAGCCCCCCCATCAAAGGGGCTCCAAGGAAGATAAAACAAACATAATTACTATCAAAAGCATCTTCTAAAACATGCAGATGCTGTCACTTACATTCCCAACATACTCCACATTTACCTTCATATTTAATATCATAGTCTTTGAATGCCCTTCACTGTTGTCATTTTGACATTTGTCCTCCAGTAGGTCGTCTCATTTCCATCACATACAGGCTCCCACATGAGGCTCAACCCCTCTGCTCATCTGGGAGGTTTTTTATTTATTTTTTATTGTAGTACCCGCTCCCTCCAGTATACGTGTCAAATAGCTGAAGCACGCAGTTTATAAATGAGGCGTTTCAGCTGACACTGCCACAGCCTTTCCTAGCTGGAGTCCCCCTAATTGAGAGCTCAGCTCCATCACATTATTACTAATGAACCGTGTCAGAATGATTTATGCTTTTTTTTTCTACAAGATGGCATAAATAGCTTGAATTATTGGCAGCCATACTCAAGTTATAAATTAACATCCATTACCAAAAAAATCTGTGTATCATAGACGTAAAAGCTGATAGTTTTTGATGGTATTTGAACATCTGGCTCTCATGATTACTTTGCCAACCCCTTTAATCTGCCTCTTCAGCCTTGTTGTGAGGCTTTTCTGCAGAAAATGGTCAAACGAGACCCCTAATAAATTGGAAAGTTGCCTGGTGTGGCTAGTTATTCTGACTGGCTGCCACCAGAGACCACAGCGTACACTGGGGCTTGTTAGAGGCATCCGCCATCCATTTGTGTTACTCACAGAACCTGCTATTTGATCCCACAGTGACCAGTTAAAGCTCGGGCTTCCTTGTTTGTGATCAGGTTATAGCCAGGTGTGAATGGGGCGCTGAGAGAAAACGAAGGGAGTGTAATAGCTGGAGGTCGAGGCACAAGTGATTAGGAGTGTTTCTGCAGGCTGAGAGGAGACAGCATGCCAAGGTTATTAAATCCTCATCTGCACAGAAACTCCTCACAAAACATGAATGAGGGAAGACTTCAAAGCTTTGGGACATTTCATAAGCTGGACCTTTGCCTTCATTCATGCCTCACAGCTATTACCACAGTAACTGTTCGTTAATTAGCCATTTGCAGACTTCAACAACGTAATGAGCCCGCTAGATGACATTTGCTTGGATAGAGGCTCTCTGGTGGTTGAATTAGCATCTGACAGGACATACCTTCCTATCTTTAGTGCACATGAGGTCTGAAAGCCTGTTTGTTCATTTTTAAATAAAGGCTGGAGCTACCTCGCACTACTATTGTCTCTGCCAGTAATTATCTCATTTTCCACCAACTGCTGCAGCACAGTCAGCGCTGTGTTTTATTGTCTGATGTATAAATAGGTCGAATCTTGTGACTAGATCAAGGTCACTGCCCTTTATTGTGAATCCAATTGAAAGAATAAGGAAAATATTGTGTCCTTGCCGGCAAAAGGATCACCCGAGTGGAACATTATATGAGGCAGTGGAATTGACGCCTAGACAGACAGTGTATAAATCTACTTTGGCTGAAAACACATTAAGTCTGCTGGTGTCTGTCTCTCCTGGCTCCATCTGTATCTAAGAGGTTTACTGCAGACTGAGCAACGTGTGTGAATATCGCAGCATAATTTAGTCATACTTTTCTGCTTTTACTGTGTGTGCCTTTTGGATTTGACAGTCCACTATCATAAAGATGTTTAGGATGTGTTTATTAACAAAACTGTAGTTGAGGGAAAATGTGAGCACAGATATTAAAACACACTGTCATGGTGAGGTTGAGCAGCTTGATTAATGACTCTGGGTTATTATTATATATACTGATGTCCGTATAAGTAATAGTGAAGCTATCTGCAGCCAACAAAGTATCTGATAAACATTAGCTAAACTTCTAGATATCTCTGCTCTTGTAGTCCTGCCTAAATTTCTCTCTTTCCTGTTTCTGCCATCCTTTCTCTGTTTGCTAAGGTTTTCAAAGGACTGGTGCAACCATATTTAGCAGAATTTTTGCATCTTCCTACTCCAGTTAGCGCGCTAGATCAGATGCTCGTGGATGCTCCCAGATAAAGACACCAAAACAGTATCAGCCCCTAAACTCTGTAAAAGCTTACCTATATAAAACCTTTAAGTCGCTGCTGAAGACCCACCCCTTTTGTTGGCATACTCTGATTTGAGCTTTACACCTTTAATTGACTTTATCTTCTGTTCAATCTCTGTTAGGCTTACTGTTTCATCTGTTGTTATTGTTTGCCACTGAATTCTTTTGTTGTGGTATTTTGTGCCTGTTCAGCACTTTGGTCGGCTGCGGTTGGTTTTTAAATGTGTTCTGCAGATAGAGTTTGACTTGTCTTCCTCTTTGTTTTGTCTTTACATCCTGACAGGTTCACCCTTGCGCCGGAGCTCCATCCAGACTGGATGCTGCTGCTGTTCTTCACCCACACCCACTTAACTGTAACAGTAACACTGGGTCTGCTACTCATCCCTAAGGTAAAACATCACAAGTCATGCTTCGCGTGTTATTCTACTTCCCTAAATGAAAAGTTAAAGAAAAAATAATGCTTTTATTTTTTGACAAAACATCAGGACAGCCCTTTAATTTAACAAATGCTAAAAAAATTGCTGTAACTATACTTTTTTTTATTTCTTCCTAATCTTTGCATTTTCCTGCTTATGTCTTCTTTGTCAAGCCTCTTGTCACCTGCTTTTGAGAGTGCGACATAAATTAAAGGCTGTCAATATTATACAGTTTGCTTATTGTCAACAAATCCCATGAAAAACAGCAATAAACTGGTCCTAGTAGGTAATGTGTATAAATCCAATGGTAAATAGTCCTCTGTGTCATCTGTCTTCTGGGTCCATTGTTATCCAAAAACTTTTTAACACACATCAGTGAGCCACATTGTTGAACTGGATGACACGTTTCCTCATTACAATGAACATGGCAACTGTAGTTAGTTTTAAAGGGACAGTTCACCCCAAAATCAAAAATACATATTTTTCCTATTACCTGTAGGGCTCTTTATCAGTCTAGAATGTTTTGGTGTGAGTTGCCGAGTATTGGAGATAGCAGCTGTAGAGATGTCTGCCTTTTCTACAGTATAATTGAACTAGAACACACTCTGCTTGTGGTGCTCAGAGACAAAAAAATACATTTAAAAAAACTAAACAGCAATGTCTCTTTCCAGAAATCGTGATCATTTACTGAAGATAATAACAGACCTCGTTGTGAGCAGTTTCATGTAGGAACTATTTTCTTTCTACTGAGTTACACCTGCTAATCATATCACAATGCAGAAGGAAGTGTGCATCTACTCATGGACAAGAGGTTCCTGCTCACAGCAGCGAAAGATGTAAACAATAACGGCGTCCTCCTGGTGCTAGGTGAGCTAGAAGATGATGCATGCTTCTTTCTGCACAGTGATACAGTTAGTGGGTGTAGTTCTGGAAAGAGACATTGCTGTTGAGTTTTGGTTTTTTTTCTGCACTTTGAGCACCTTGTTACGCCATCTTGTTACATTATAGTGGAGAGAAGGCAGACATCTTTATGGCCAATATATCTGGCACTTAGCAACTCACATTAGAACAACCTAGACTGATGAACAGCACTGCAGGTAAGAGGGAAAATATCTATTATTTTAGGTTGAACTGTCCCTTAAAGCCAAGCCCACATACACCATCCTGCTGCTGTAAATACTAACTAAAGCACCAAATGTGTATTCATGAGCAGTTCCAAACAGATGCACTACAGTGCCCAGCTGTTTTAGGAAATAATTTAGCCTTTTTAAAAATGAAGCTGTATGTATTTGTGACATGTTTTTCAAGATTTAAATCTTCAGTAGGAAACATTGGGCTTTGGGGTGAGAGTCAGGAGGGAAAACATTGATGGCTTTGATGTTCCATGAGATTTGTTTGTTGATTAGAAAGTCATAAGTATTATTATTTACCGTTCACCTTTTTTCTCAAGAAATTTTGTTTTCCTTTATGCTCCTCCACCAGTTCCTGTTTGCTGGCACCCACATGAGAGATGATATAGCCTCTGAGGCCTATGAGGACGAGCTGGACATGGGTCGCTCTGGATCCTATCTTAATAGCAGCATCACATCAGCATGGAGCGAACACAGTCTGGACCCTGAGGACATTCGGGTGAGCAGTGTTTCCTTTAACTCTTTATTCTCTATTGTATAACCTGGTGATATCTTTTTAAATCGTCCAAAAATACTGAGCCATGGCAGTTTTTTATTTCAGACACCAGACGAAATGGGCCATCTCAGTTCTATTAATGGCTGTGGCGTAAGGTCTTGCGACAGTCTTTGGGAAAAACGTACCAACGTGAGCAGAGATTTCTGTTTGTCTGTTAGAGCTGAAGAAGTCTCTCTACCAAAATATTTGGGAAAGCCTATTTACCAGAGGACATTCATTGTATTGGATGGGCATAGAGACAGAAGTAAATTAAAGACCTGAGCTTCGAGGCTGTTTCAGACCTAACATTAAAACACACTCCTTATTTGATGCTGTTCAAGACTGTCCTGTCTTTGCTTTTTTCAGCACGCATGTTATATTCCGTAGTGCATCTTTTATCAACCGTTTGTAGTCACGTGTCATGAACCTGTACTGCATGTTCTCTGTGCAGTAGAATGTCTGCTTTTTTTGTAACAGTGTTTTAATTAGAAATCTCTTTTTTTAAGCAAAACTAAATTTGATTCTTTGCTCTAAACAAGCAACTTTGCTTCTGTCTTTCCCCTTGATTCTTTTCTGAATATGTAGGAGGAGCTGAAGAAACTCTACTCCCAGCTGGAGATTTACAAGAGAAAGAAGATGCTGGCTAACAACCCTCATCTTCAGAAGAAGCGGAGCTCCAAGAAAGGGTTGGGTCGCTCGCTGATGAGGCGCATCACTGAGATTCCAGAATCGGTGCACCGGCAATGCAGCCGTGAAGATAAGGAGGGCGGAGAACATGGGAGCAACCGTAACAGCATTTGTATGCTGAAGAAGAACCCTTTTGATCCAGCTCACCCAGGAAAGCCAGCGAAGGAGGAGACTCTTAAGAACAAGGTTTTCTCCCTCAAGAAGTCTCACAGCAGCTACGACCACGTCCGTGACCAGAGTGAGGACTCCAACAGCTCAGCGACAGACAAGATGGAGGTGACCCCAGCTGAAGGCTCTCTCCTGGATACACTTATGGGCAAAAAGCTGGTCAAGAAGAAGTCCAGTGAGAATATAAGCGCCCCCAGTGAATCTACGGAATCAGTTCCTTTGGTGTGTAAGTCAGCCAGTGCCCATAACCTCACTGCAGACAAGAAACCAATTCACCCCAGAGCCTCTATGCTGCAGAAGTCCCTCAGTGTCATTGCCAGTGCCAAAGAGAAGACTTTGGGCTTGACAGGAAAGACCCAGAGCACGGAGGACAGCAATAAGAAGAGTCAGCCAAAGAGCAAAGACACAAAGGCCAATGCAGACCCGGAAAACGAGTGCCAACCCAAAATGATTATCAGTCAGTCGGTTGAGTACAAACAGACTGCGGCAGCAGGCAGGATCATGAAACAGCCGGTGAGCGGTAGCCAGCCTACAATCTGCTCTGATCCAGTCAAGGGAAAAGACCTCTATGATCTCTCTGAAGTGTGTCCCTGGGAGGTGGAGGATCTCCCAACTCCGTCTGAAAACAAGGTCCAAAAGCATGTATCTATTGCACCAAAGGAAACCACGACGGTTCATGGGGGTAGCACCAAGGGAGGCAAATCTCATCAGCAGAAGCAGAAAGCTTCTGATCATCCTCCGTCGAGTAGAAGGCATTCAAAGGAACTACAGAGGTCAACCGCTGTACGAGCAGAGGTATGTCCGTGGGAGGATGGAGGTGAAAGTCAAGGCAGTCAAGTGGAAGGATCCAAGCAACAAACAAACAGTCAGGCTAGCAAACCTGCTAAGACACAGCAGCCGCATTCTACAACAGAGAGCTCCAAAACGAATCGGATGGATGTTTGTCCATGGGACTTTGAAGAGGTTCAAAAGACAACAGAGACAGCTCGATCACCGGATATGACATCACAAAGAAAAAGCCCCTCTCCTGTGGATGGGAGAGGGACGAGTACCCTTTCAGATCCATCCAAAGCAGGAGGCTCACTCCAGCCACCACCTTCAAAAGCTGATGTCTGTCCCTGGGACTTCGAAAGCACTGCCGTGTCTCCAAATTCTGAGAGGACGCCTAGTCCCTCTCGAGCACCCAAAACCAAGGAATCCCCATCAAACAAGAAGGGTACCCCTTCCACAAGAACAGTTGAGAAAGAGAAATCAAAAGACGCTGATGATGAGAAAAGTAGAACAAAAGCGAAAGACAAGAGTAAATCTTCAGAGAAACACGTGAGCCAGCAAAAAATGGCTGAGGTATGCCCGTGGGATGTAGAGAGTCATCAGGAAGTGCCAGTGGTAGAAAAAAGGAAAAGCGCGAATGTGGGAGCAGCCAAAGCAAAGCCGGCTGAAGTCTGTCCGTGGGATTTTGAGGATACGTCGGATAAAAAAGGTACAGACAAAAGTGCTTCAGTAGTGAAACAGAGCAGTCCAAATCCTAAAGGCGGAGCTCCGAGTGCTGCGAAAAAGGCAGATGTTTGTCCCTGGGACTTTGAGGATAGCACATCGAGCAAGAAGGCATGACACTCAACCTTAACGGACCACTGAAATTATAGTTATTGATGTATACTTTTTTTCACTTTGAAATCGTTAAATATTTACTATTAGTGCGGTGACTTGGAAGAAAAGTTGATCAAGTTCCACAAGTTGCCTTCCTTTCCGAGGTTTTGTTCCTGTTTTACCTATTTTGAAAATAAGTAAAATGTACAAAAAAACAAAACAAAGTCATGACGAGCATTCCAGATTATTACAGGAAGATCCTGAAGATAAATCTTAGACTAATTATGCAACTTTTGATTCAGCCTTTTCACTTCACGAGCAATGTTGGAAAATCTGCATTTATCATGTATTCTGTACTCAGTCATAAATTCTTACATGGTTCTTTTTGTCTATAAACATCATCACTTAATGGATATGACATGAGAAAAGGATTTGTAGAGAAAAGTAAGGTTGATGTACAAAACAGCAAAACTGAAAGCCAAAGAAAAAGGGAACATTTGCAAAGAGGGATGTTGGTTTTAAGGCGGTAAAGTTAATTTATTAGTTTGTGTCCAACTCTTGGCACAGCGAGAAGGACTCAGTGAGGATATCAGTCTATAGCACTTTAGCCAACTCCATAAATTAAGAACTGAGGACAGACTCTGTTCCTCTTGTACATTTTGTCTTCTTATTTTCAACTTAACGGCATGATTCCACACAGGATATCACACGCCGACCAAACTTAGACATGTTTTTGTTTAGATCTATTTAATTGTAGTTCTCGGCAGATTAAAATGCTTCCAGGTCTGCAGAGATGTACTGTATGTGCCTAACTTACTAGCATTGTCTTGTATCAGTCTGAAGTGAAGCGAGTAGCTTCTCCTTCAGCACTTTTGTGACGGTGAATTATATAAACAGCATGCACAGCCAGGTATCGAGAGTAGTTGGACCCTACCGGTTTGTCAACTAAAACAGTTAATGTGTTGACAAATATATAATAATGTTTCTTTTCTCCTTTTCCTGCTTTCATATTTCCAGAAGCTCATTCAGGGTGGTGACGATTATATGAGAGCAGCATTAACATGAATGTGTGACAAAATGGCTCATATGTACACTGTAAAAAGTAGGAATAGATAAGTACTGGGGGAATACTGAGGAAATAATTTGCACCAGCTTTCTTTATAAATCCAGCATGGGTCTTTGTGTTGGCTTGCACCAAGTGTATGTGTGGACACAATATCATGAATTTAAAGTGAAAATGTAATTCTGTAGTTGAACCTCTGGAGTCTCATACATCATCAAGTCCTGGCAACGCTCTCTGCCCTTACACTCCCACTGTCTCAAACACCCAAACTAAAAAAAAGGTGAGCAGGTAACGATTTAATTTTCAGACAGGGAACAGATAGAAGCTGATGCTTAAAGGATAGTATCGCTTAATTATAACTTGGGTCTTATTTTCTAAGTTTTGGAAATTATTCCAATTGGTAATAACAACGTTGTACTTGCTGGGACCTGGAATGAAGAAACACAAGTAGTCAGATGGATATACATACAGTATAAAATGTATCATTTTACCTTTGACCTACTATACTTACTGTTTCATCTTGACATAGTGGTCCTGTGAGGCCCTGACACACCAAGCCGACTGTCGGCCGTTGGTCAACCTCGGGTCTTCGATGACCGTATATTAGTTGTTGTATCTGTAAGTCGGATACTACAACCTGTCTTGATCTCACCCGCGGCCATTTTTGTGGCCATTTATTTATTTTCAGATTTAGCTATTCCTATTTAGGAATAGCTAAATCTAATCTACTAAGCTTTTTCCGGCACTTACATATAAAGATGACACTGCTGCTATTAAGGGCTGTCCATACCAAGAATGATAACTACAACAACAACAACGACAACAACAACATTAGCATCCACACTGAAGAGCGATAACACTGTAGTTGTGGTGGCTTGACTTAGAACAATTTGTAAAACTATACGTTTGTAGTTATTGTCATAGTTATCATTCTTGGTTTGGACGGCCCTGAAATAATCTAAAAAGCTCTAACTGGTTGATTGTTTTTCCAATGGAGGGAAACAGCCGTCAGTTACCACAAGACCAGATGTCATTAATTGTGTAATAAATTGAAGAAATACAGCAGGTGGCAATTTAGAGACCTAGAGCCAGTCTCAGAGTATCCCTGACCTTTTAGGTGCTCACTTACATATTTTAACGTGAAATAATAATTGCTCTAATAATTTGGCTAAACCTGTCTAATCACATGACCAGTTGTGTTTCCTGTCTTGTCAGACTTAATTACTTTGTTTACGTTGGTGAGTACAATGTTGTTATAACTAATAGAAACAGTGGTCATTACACCAAAAATAAAAACCCAAGTTTATTTAAAGCAGAGCTATCCTGTAATATTTAGATATGATAATATTACTATAGCACCAATATACAGCAGTAGTATCCTTTCATATTTGAAATATCAGAGTGTAAGCACTATACTGCCATTTTTTCTGTACGTTTCTTTATTGAAAGTTCACAAATAGCGTAAGACATGTTCTTCCCAGTTTAAAGGGAAACTTTGTTATTTTTGAACCTGTAGCTTATTTTCCCCTGTTTTTGTGTCTACTGGGAACAACAGTTTTTAAAATTGGTCCAGCAGCAACTGAAACAGGCTGTAAAATAACCACCTGGGGCATGTTGACACTGTCAATGTGCGTTCAGTAAAGGTGCTTGTTTTTGCCACTGACAGGCTCAGATTGTGATTCTAAGTGTCTGACAACGTTATGGAAAGGATCCTCACAGAGACAAAGCTTCTTGTTAAAGACGACATTTGACGCCCATTTGAACAGGTTCCATGTTTGGCTTTCAAATGGTGATGACTTACTTGTAAATGAATGAAAACACATTGAAATCCTCATAAATAGATAGTTAGAAACCTCAGGTTTCTAAAGATATATGACATGTCTATGTTTCATGTAGGTTGGTGGAGTGTAACATTCATTTATAATCACCTGGCGAGATTTAATTTCTTTATTCAAATAATTCCATGGGTAGCCTTAAAATGTTCTATAAGGGTGGTTCTATTAGGCGTTATATGAGGTAAAGAAAGGTCTGCCTCTTTAGGGACCATTTCCATAATGTTGTCAGAAACTTCTAACAATCTGAGCCTGTCAATGACAAAAACAAGCACTTTTAGTGGACACAAAGTGATGAGGTGCAAATGCAGAGTGCACTGGTTTCATTGCAGCCTGTTTGGTGGCTGCCTGCTGCAGCTCTGTCACTTAACACTGGACCTGTTTCAAAAATTGTTGGCTCCATAAATCACTAAGACACATGGGAAAATAGGGTCGTGGTTGATAAATAGTAAAGTTACCCTTTAACACAAGCAGGCTAATGCCCCATTGATTAATTAAGATGATCATTTGATAATTAGGCTTCACAATGTGGTTATCAATAATAATCTGACTAAACCTTTCGAGGGATTTGATTTGTTTGATGTTTTGTATCAAAATGTCTAAATATTCATCATCCAGTATCCAAGTGAAAAAAAGAGAAATCTCCCACGTACATTTAAACTGTTAAAACACCTGACAATAACTGCAGTGGTGAGGAAAACTATGTATCAATATAGCATCTACGGTATCTTGTGAGAATTACATGGTATCACTGAATGTTGTCACTGATTGTAATTATCTATAATTGCTGTCAAATTCCTCAATATCCGAATCTCTGTAGGAGTCCTTACTAAATGTCAGTGCTTGTCAGTGAGAATTTCACAAAGTCCTATTTGATTAAACGCAGTACAAGTGCTAAATTTCTTTGGATCAAAATAATCCAGTGACAAATATTTGTAGCCTTCCTTGTCCGATTGTGTTTAATTCTACAGCTAGCCTCTCTATAAAAATGATTTAGATGCTATGTCTTATATCTCTGAGAAATGATCTCCACCACTAACCTGCTGGGGGCTTTGCCCCACAGCACGAGATTTGTCATCGCCTCTGTTTTATGAGCTCCTTTAGGAAAGACAAGAACTGTTGACGTGCATTGATTGATTGTAAATGATATGATGGATCTACGTGATATTTATGAACCTCATGTTAGGCGTCATCCATCACATGCATTGTGGTAGTGAATGCAGGATCATACCACTGGACCCCTGGTCAGACAACAACATTTCAGAAACCCTTTCCTTTCTTTTATTTCTTTTTTAAAGTGACTTTGGAACCACTGCCGCACTGGAACTTACTGCCCTGGGTGATAAATAATATGCTATATATTTTTAAAATGAGCTGCTTGCTTTGTCCTCACAGTAAAGTTATTTTAACTGTTTATTTCATGATTATTATTTTGAAATCCCGAGCTCATATGCTCTGAAACAAATTTGATTTCGCTAAAGTTCAGTCCATTTGTTAGAAAAAATAGAATCATAACAAGCAATATATTATGACAAGCTAGTGTCGATACTTAATTTATTCAGGCATGTATTTATTTCGACCCCATTTCACTCCAAACTCATCAAACAGCAACACTTGGTCAGTGGCCCTCAGCGTCAGATAGTGACTCACAGAGGCATCCTTTAGCAGCAGTGTGAAACACTGGGTGGCTGCATTTTTTTAAGCTCTGAGCAACTACCGAAGAATAAAGACGAGAAAGTCGGCACAGGGCTGGCGGGTCAACAAATTCCAGACTTTCTCAGGGGAGACTGCTGTTTGTGTCCTGTGAGAAATGTCATGAAACGTTACATCACATTATCCATGTACTGCCACGTTGTCAGTGATTTCAGCGTCAGAGACCGATGCAGAGAGGCTCCTTTTGCTGCAGTTTGATACGCACCAGGCACCTCAGTTTTAGAGGCAGTGGGCAACAACCCAAGTCGTCAAATACGGCCGCTCTGTGAGTGGAAATTGCCGTTAGCCATGGATGCAGAGAGACACCCTTTGTGGCTGTATGATAAGCCCCAGTTATGTCAGTTTGTAATGCCGCCAGCAACTACTGTAAAATAAAGAGCAAGATAGTCCATTTGGGGCAGGCAAGAGGGGAGGTAGACAGGTCTAACAAACTTTGGACTTTCACACGGGAGTCTGCTGTTCATTTCCTGTGTGAATTTAAAGCCAAGCCATCGTTTTTTGTAACCTGACCATGTGCATTTGTTGCCTAACCTTAAAGAATACCAAAATCAAGGTGTTTTACTAAGATAGTAAGTTTATTGGGAACAAGACTATGTATGCAACGAGCAGAAACTGAACATTTCCTGTTAAAACGGAAGTGTATTTTGAAATAAGAAGATGTATTACACAAGTGTGAATTGACACACCATCCATGAACTTCCCAACGTGTCATATTTAGATGCGAAGGTTGACTGACAAAGCAGTGGTATTTGACGAGATGGGATAAGAACATGTTGCAGAGTTTGACGTGTACGACCACTGACCAAGCGTCAGTATTTGACGAGTTGGAATTGAGAATGTTTTGTTTATTTACACACTGGACCCATGAGATTTCGATTACAGTCATTCTGTCTTAGAGCAGAAAATAACAATGCAATATCCCACCATTACACTATGAAAGACGTCACGTGCTCAGTTCAATCTACACCATTGTTTAATTTGCATAATTTCAGGTGGTGTGCTTGCTGTAGCATCCCTCAGTTCAGTCAGCCCATAGCTGTGTGTGTACTAACTTGTGTATACATAACCGGTGTCTGTTTCTCCGCAGATGATCATTGTATTTTAGCCGTATCATCAATGAATCAGTGAAAGTCTGAATCCCAAATGGAGCCCATTGTTCTTGTATCCATCTCGACATAGGTGACACGGTGTCCCGTAGCTCTTTGCCCACCAGTCGGATCTTTACTTTCCATGGTGCGTTCTGTTGGCTAGCTGCTTTCATTTCAACCTGACTTCTCTTCTCTTGTGACCAAACCAAGTCACCCGACAACAAACACAACTACTACTATTGCTACTACTACTATTCAATGCTGTAACGTCGTAAATCTTGCTCTTGTGGCTTCTGCATGAATTCAAGAAAAAAATAAATAAATAATAGGACCGATGTTTCACTGCCCTTGATAGAACAAAAAAGAAAAAAAATTGATCTTTTATGGACTGTTACAAGTTGTATAGTGAGTGATACTGTCCCTAAACCACTGTATTATGTGCTTGTTATAACTATTGCTCTATGACAAGCTTATAGCATCAATATATGGGAATATTTGGTAGATTTATATTGTGTTATATTGTGATAGCATGTACATAAAAGATACCTCCTCTGCAATAAATATTTATATGAAAATGAAGTGTGTTTCTGGATGTTTTTACTGTGGTTCAAGCTGTGTTATGATTTGCATTTCAAACTGAAAATGTGCTTGCTGAGAACCTTGAAGCAGAGTCTCTGTTCCTAGTACTTCTAATCCCGCAGGAAGTTGCTACAAGACACTCCCATGATGCATTTGTGCTTAGTAATCATCCCTGTCTCAGGGTTGTTTGCTTATTCCTCATGTAGACATGCAGTTGGGAGAAACCATGGCCTTTAAAAGCCTCATGCATCATAACCACTTTAGGATATGCGCATCTTGGCGACTGTCCTGAAATGCTTTTATGGCTTGATGTGGTCTTTTGGACGGAGATCAATGGAGGCTCTGCAGGAAGCGAGAGATACAAGATGCTATCAAATGCTGACTCCAGACCCCTGCAGAAAAACTGAGCGCTGCTATTTTCCAATCCCAAAATAATTATTGGCCGAGCTGAAATTATTTATTCCCCGAGCAAAAGGGAAAAACATCTCTTGCTCTATTAATACTTTTTCAGCCCCAAAAATTCAGCATCATTAGCAATACATGCAACTGACGGTGTCTACGCTGTCACCAGGACTCATGTCTCTATGAATATGGCAGTGATGCAACATTGCAAAAGGGTATTGTGTAAAGCAAACATGTTAGCATTGATTCCTGTTTACAAGAGCACTTTCAGAGCCATTCTAATAAATAGAAGATCAATACAGGTTGCTGCAGGGAACTAAAACAGAGAAACATAAGAGAAGAAAACAGATAACTATGAGAAATAACCTGTGACGTGGAGATACTGATGTTCCATTTGATATTCATTACAGTGAGATGGCAGTCATTCCACGAATATGAAGTACATCATTTAAATAATAGATATTTTCATGATAACAATGTATGAAATGTCAAATGTGAAAGGTCGCTTGTAATGATGATCCTGCAGAGAATTATCACTTGTATTTGCTCTCAAAACTCGCTGCTCAGCACCAAACAGCAGACAGACACAGTGAGAGATTAGCTGGTGACCATAGTGGAGCATTTAGCAGCTTAAAAGACATATTTCCCCTATCTGTGTGTTATCAATAACCCTAAAACTTGGTTTCAAATCATATGTTTTCCCAGCAACATAAAATATAAATATGGAACAGTTAAAGTAGAGTTAAAAATAAAGATAAATTCAATTTTTATTTATATAGCATCGAATCATAACAAAAGTTATCTCAGGACACTGTTCAAATAGAGCAAGAGAGACCATACTCTTATGAGTTCATTTAAATACAGATAAACAATGGCAAGGAAATTCTTTTTAAAGGGGCAATAAGCAAAATTCATCATTTCTAGATGGAAGGAATAAAAAAATTGCTATGTGAAGAACTAGATGTGTAATTTCATCTGGAATATAGCATGACATCACACCCCTTCTCTCTGTGTTGATCTCCAGCCCCATGTTTACAAGCCGGTCCGGTTCATGTACGTTCATGTGAATCGCCGCCTCCTCCCTCCCTATAAAAGGCTACAGCCAGTGAGCAATGGCAGCACGTATTTTCGAAGTGAAATGGCGGAGAGCGGAATGAAACGTTCACCTGAAGACGACCAGGATCCGACATTACCTCTAAAGAAACAACGGTTGTTGGCGAAGAAGTTGTCGGATATAGAAAGGGACAGAACTCGGATTAAAATTGGCTTTGCATTTCCAAGATGGAGAGCACTGCAAGAGCTAAAGGGGCTACAATTTGACTCAGAGCTAACTCTTCTTCTCCTGGACAGGTACAACATAAAGTCAAATGTCTGTTTTAATTAGTGTTACAGTAACGTTAGGCACATGTCGCTATGTCGATTCAATTAAATTTAATGTTACAATCGTAGCATAGGTTAATGTCCGGAGCTTGAGTTATTAGCGGCTTGGTCCCAGCAATTGGTCAGGCGTTACGGTTGTGTTAGGTGAGTAGCCCGGCAGCCCAGCTAACATTTGCAATTAGCAATGTAAAATGAAGCCAGGCTAAAACATCGCTTTCACTCACAGAGAAGAGTAGGAACGTTAGCGTTAGCTCCCGGTGTTAGCACTAGCCGGGATCCGACGATGGCTCTAGCATTCTATCATTATAAGGCTCAAAAATGTTTTGCAGCTCCAGGCAGGTTTTTTTTTTGTTCAAAGCTGGCTCTTTTGATAGTGCAGGTTGCTTACCCTGTCTAGATTGTAGGATTTAGAGGCTGTGAGGTTGCAGGTTGCAACCAACTCAAATGTCTCCCGTGTGCCAAGCATGTAGGAGAATGACAGGACAAGGTAAACAGCCCTATCTAGAGTCAGTGTCTTATTTGTCCATTCTGGGCTACTGTAGAAACATGGCACTGCAACATGGTGGACTCTGTGGAAGAGGACCCACTCCGTCTGCAGATAACCAGCTCTTTCTAAGGTAAGGAAAACATGCGATTCTTATTTTCAGGTGACTGTACATGAATGAAAACATCATTATGAATATTATATATCATTTGTGCCATAATATCCTCCTAAAATACTGGACCGCAAACTGGACTGGAAAAAAATGATGTGAAATGAAATCCTGCAAAATTAACATTTCCAAATTAATCTTTGTATGGTTTCAAGAGTGTGTATGACCACACTGCTACCTTGCTGCTAGTAGATATTTTCAATCAATCCAATATGTGCTTGCAACCCAATCGCCAGAATACATGTTGGCATTGCACGTTTCTGCAAACCACAGACATGTCACATTCAAATGTTTCACATGTAGCGAATATGTTGAAACTTTATGTTTCTTTATGTTTAGATTGTCAGTTTTATGTGGTGACAACCCCGTGGTTAACATGTGGTTATGTTTAGACACAAAAACCAGTTTGTCATAGGGTCTCGAGCAGTGTGCTGCAGCTTGGCAGCCATCTTGCTGAAGTGTCAGGCCATACACCTCCTGATAAGACACTCAGTACATAGACATGTAATCAGAACTATGTTACTTTACAAATGTTGATATGATATGTATGTTAAGTACAAATACCTATTACAGTTTGCAGAAATGTACTATGCCAATATTTTCTTCTGGCGACTGGGCTGATGCCTCAGTTTGAAATTTCACACGATGAAAACAACCTTAAGTGTTCAGGATGTCTTTAATCCCATAAAAGCAGTGCTTACTTGAAGGAGACTCAAGGTCTCCTTCACCCAGAAACCACAGAGTCAACGTACACTGAAACCAGACCCTCCCTTGCTACTGGAGCCTGCAGATGGACTGTAACTGGTAGTATTATATGCAATATTTCTACCAAGTGCCCTTCTCAAAAACCAGATAAAACATTTTAATAACAGAAAAGTTCAAAAGACAGAAACCATCTCTTTGTTCCAGTGATATCTCAGTGAGAGAACAACCACCTCCTGCAAAAGACACATCCAACATTCCCTGTAACTCTGGATTTTCCGAGGTGCTTATGACAGTGGACATTTGTGTGTCTCTTTGGTGTCTTTTCAGTACAGCAGGACACATACTCCAGCATGGCAGGACATATTTTTAAACCTTAGATGGTGATCGGTGCATGAATCACAGCTTTTTGCGGCAGGGCCATGTGGGTAGAGATGGACGGCGGTGGGGAGGAGGACAGACAGGAGATGAGAGGAAGCTGATCACTTTGGCACAAGCCAGCATGCTCCATCAATGACTCATCTGTCTTTGGGATGCAGGGGCGGTCTGGCGGGACTTGGTGGTGGTGGTGGTAGGATACAAGGACATGTCATGTGTCGTGGTGGATTCATGACTCACACATAAGGGTTGTGTGTGTGGGTGCACCTGGTGGGAGACATACACGTGTAGAAAAACACACACTGTACAACATAATTACAAGAATAGAGGTGTTGTTTTTCTTGTGTTGTACCTGGCGACCCCAAATACTTGAATACCCTGAAAGCATAAAGTTTTTTTGTTTGTTTGTTTTTTTTAAGATTTTTTTTTGGGCCATTTTGCCTTTAATTGATAGGACAGTTAAGTGTGAAAGGGGGAGAGAGAGAGAGGGAGTGACATGCAGCAAAGGGCCACAGGCTGGAGTCAAACCCGGGCTGCTGCGGCAACAGCCTTATATATGAGGCGCCTGCTCTACCACTAAGCCACCGACACCCCGTGAAAGCATAAAGTTTGTCTTACACAAAAGTTTTAATTTTGCCATCACTTCCTGTACCTGTAAATGGACATTTGAGTTAAGTTTGTCATACATGTTTTGTTTTTGTTTTTTTGTTTTTTTACCTTGGAGTAAACTGAAGCTTTAAAGGGGACCTATTATGCTTTCTCTTATTTTCTACCATATGTATATAATGTTACAATGTCAGATGCTCATATTAAACTTGGCCAAAGTTTCAAATAATGACGTTAACATGTGTAAAAGTAATACCTGTGAGCAAAAACCTTAGGCTTCAGATCATTCTGAATATTCTGTTTCAATGGGTTTTGTTACCTTTAAGACAAGATGTCGTCAGCTCATTCATAATGTAGCCTACACTGCTACATGTAGCTACGTAACATAAGGGAAACATGTAATCCTGGTTACTGATTTTGTTCATTTCTCCCTGATTTTGGTTCACATGGCTGCTGTAACATGTCTGGTTGTGAAGATTTTGGTTTACAAGCTTTTATGCGAGGTTTTTCACGGTAGAATATGCTGCTGTTCTTTGTTACAGTCATTCCCAGCTGCAAGAACACTGCTACATGTAGCTACATGCTAACATCAGGGGAATATATGATTTGGTTGCAGATGTTGTTAATTTCTCCCTGATTACAGATCATACATCTGCAGGAATGTGTCTGGTGGTGAAGATTGTGGTTCGGAGCTCTATTTGAGATTTTTAGGTAAGAAAATGCTGCTACATGCTAATCTTGGTTGCCTATGTTTATCATTGCTTTCTGATTTTAGATCATGATCCTGCAGGAACATGTCCAGTTGTTAAGATATTAGTTTAGAGGCTTTTCAGGGTTCTTGCACCATTTTAAAAGTAAAATTTAATGCTTTTTAAGACCTTTTTAAGACCTCAAAGAACATAATTTAAGACCCCAAAATAATATATAAATATCAATTTATTGACTTTATGCGGATAGTAACAGTACTGGTTATGTGCTCTATTCAAGTCAGTCTATGGTCACTGTGGTCTTTCTGTGTGTGTGGCCTATAAATTTAATGGTAAACTTTGCAAATTAAACTAATGATTTTCTATAGGTTTACTAACTGGTAAAATCATATATTTTGTGCTAATATACAACATATCTAATGTGTATTTACAACATAGCTTGATTCTGCATCTCTATTTACAGCTCATTAACCCTTACGTGAATGTTTACTGTTGCTGTGGCAACAAGTGACAGACTACATTAGCAGCTAGATTTGCCCAACCGTCAACAACAACCCACAAAACCACAATTCGGCATATTTACACATAATAAACCACATCTACCGACAGTTACACCCCTTAAACTCTGAGCTAATGTGTTGTTAACGTTACCTGTTAGATTGTCAAAGTGACCATAGACCTGTGACCTAAATATAGCACATAACCAGTCCTCTGCCGACTCTGCCCGGATTGGGAGCACTGAGCACCAGGGGAGTGTTGGTGTTTAACGTTACACCGCTAGTATAGGAGCTTTGGACCGCATTAACGTTGCTCAATTTTACACCATACTTAAGGGTCATTCTCACTGCCGCGATACGGAAATGCGAGACGGATTTGCGGAATATTTGCGCAGCGCTTTTCCGTGCTCAAACCATACACACAGGCGCGGTACGGACGCGGTGCGAAATTTCGCGTTGTTGTGTTCCAAGTCCGCGCTGCGTGAACGGGTGCGGATGAACATGGACGAGAGTAGCAGCAGCAGCAGCGAGCTAGCAAGCTAACGTTTAACAAGCCTCAACATCAACTTTCTTTAGCACTTACCACTCTCACCGCAGCCACCAAGCTGGACAATGGACTGCCAGACGTCCTTTAATTCATTGATCATAAAATCATCCCGTCTTTTATCAAAAAGGACGGGGTGCTGTGAAACGAAGTTTATCAACCTTTCTCCCATACTGTCCTGCCTGACTGGATTTCGGACTCTCCCAGTCTGCGCGACTATAAACAAACAATTTCATTGGCCCAGCTGTGTAGTTCTGCCGGCGAATTCCGCGGGGGTCAAAGTCTGGGCGGAAACTTTTTTCACCGCATGAAAGTTCCGCCCCGGTGTGCAAACTTCCATAAGAACCCATGAAATCAACTTTTATATTTTTCCGTGAGAATAATCCGCACGGATATTCGCCCTCAGTGAGAATGGACTTTTAGTATGAATAATATATGTGATTTCAAACACAATCATAACGTTACTTACACTGAAATGACCCAAGATGTCCTCGGCTCTGGAGTGACCCATGAACGCCGACCCATAGTAACGGAGATGACATGATGTGTGCCAGTCTCATCAGTAGTCCAGAACCGCAAATGAAGGTCCATTTGTTTGCTCTTTGTCGTTTCATCCATGCTTTCATCAACCATGACAACATATGGCTTCTAACTCACACTGCACGATAGCTCCTTTTTGATGAATGAAGCAATGCCATATTTGGTGACATATGCAGGTTTATTTTCACTACAGGTGAATGACTTGGCAAACTGGGAATCGGGAACATGGCGGCAAAGATGTCTCGTATGTCCTCGTTAGATCTTAACAAATTGTGCCTCGCCACAGTATGCAGAACCCACAGTACCTCTGCCTTTTGGGTGTCTGGCGGTGAAATGAATCTCGTCATAGCTGACTGAGAGGTGGCGTCTGAACTTGTAACGTCTTTCGGTCATGCTGCAAACAATGCAGGGATTAGCCTGGCCTGGCTATTGCTAACTGCTGCCATGTACTGCTGGTGCTTTACTCCTTTCATGTGAGGCTTGACGGCTTTGAGCCCCATGGTCCCTAAAGAAAAAGTCTTCTTACAAAATGTGCACATTGCCTCGTTGTTGTTTGCCGGTGCCAACCACCTCCTAAATATGTCCTCCTCTATCCACTTCTCGTTAAATTTACATTTCCCCATCTCTGCATCTTCAACCGCTCACCTCGATATCCGCGAAATGCGGATGCCCAACGTCAGCGTCTGTAGAAGACGTACCGTAAAACAGCTATTAATCGCGGAGACTCATTTATGACACCGTACCATATAGGTACCATACTAATTAATCACACAAATACACACTATTATATGTTTTACGGTGGGCCACTGTGCTTTCCCATCGGCATCAAACACACCGGCTGAAAATTTAATACCTACAGCAAATTTACGGTAAATTTAAGTCACTACCACCACCATCACTACCACCTCCAACTTGGGACGTGCTAGGTACCCTGGGTGCATTTGTTGTTGACGTTCTGGGATGCCGTGTCAAATTCAGCCTGTTACATGCATTGTGTCCATTTAAAATACACAGGAAATGGTAATGTTTGGCCAACACATGCACACAGTTGGGTTTAGGCAGCAAAAGCACATGGTTAGGTTTAGAAATAAATAACAGGGTTTGGCTGTATAAGCACATGGGAAGCAAATACCGGCCTACCGGGTAGAAGTCGGTGGACCCATCGTCATCATGTCGACATGACTACCCAAGCACTAGTATTTGACGACTTTGGAATGAGACCAGGTTGGCTGGAACATGTCCAGCTTTGAAGATTTTAGTTTAGAGGCTTTTATTGGTGATTTTTCATGGTAGAAAGTGCCGCTATTCTCTGTTACAGTCATTCCCTGGCTGCAAGTACACTGCTACATGTAGCTACATGCTAACATCCGGGAAACGTAATCTTTGTTGCCAACATTTTCAATTTCTCTGTGATTAAAGCTCATGTTCCTGTGGGAACATGTGTGGTTGTAAAGAGTTTAGCCCAGAAGCTTGTACTGAAGCCATTCCCTGGCTGCAGGTACACTGCTACATGTAGCTACATGCTAATTTCAGGGAAACATGTAATCTTGGTTGCTGATATTGATAATCTCTCCCTGATTTTAGATCATATTCCTGCTGGAACATGTCCAGTTGTGAAGTCTGGGATTTAGAAACCTTTATTATTTATTAATTATTTATTATTTATTTTATTTTATTTTTTTTTCAGGTAGAAAATGCTGCTATACTTTATTACAGTCATTCCCTCGCTGCAATGAAGGTGCAGAGACACTGAGTTATGAAAGACTGGAGGCTTAAAGAGACAGGCGCTACAATGGAGCGTTTCCAACAGACAGTGAATACAGGTGTTCAAGCACAGACAGTTTGAGGAAAATAAAGTTGTTGGGTTTTTTTACATTAAAGCTTGTAAACATACAAAATACAAGCATGAACCTGAAAATGAGCACAACAGGTCCCCTTTAAATGATCCCTCTTGCACAACCAGAACTGGTTAAAAAATGTCTTGGTTTTGAGAAAGCGTAGCCTCCTGTGATGCTCGATGTATTGCAACACCTAGTCTTGTAATGTTTGACCTCAGCCAGTAGGCAGAGAGCCACCCACAAGGTCCCATTCCTCCATCCTCTGAAGCCACTCTCTGGTCTGGACTCCTACACACGCTTTCCCTGCCTCAATGGTGGCTTCATCATTAGAGGAGCCCCTGGTGATGTGAGCATACATGACTCACAGAGAGCCTCTGTTACACTCCTCCGCCACCACTACCACCTCCACAGCTGGAACATTATCCACAATGCACACATTAACACATTTATGTACTTGCAATTCACCATCCAGGTACTCATGGTTCAATTACTTACGCATGAATAGGTCATCCAGTGAGTAATTCTTTGCCCCACGTCAAAAAATGTCCTCGTCTGACAGCTGCAGAGATGAACAACTGGAACTATAGCTCATCAGAGCCTTGAAACTGGCGTCACTCTGCTGATGTTTAATGTAGGTAGATCAGCTATTAGCACATACTGACGCATCTGTGGAGGATTAACAAACTCATATCATGTAAAACATCCATAAACATGCAACTGACTTCATCCAGGACTAAAAGCTGAACTGACATTCACTCCTTTTTTTTTCACAACTTCTGGACCTTTTAAGACTTATTCCAAAGGATCAGTATCTTCTGAAATGTGATGTTTAAAGTCCTAAAACACAACAAAAAGGCTATTATTTGGATTAAGAGGTTAAAACATCACCCGCTGAATAGAGAACTACTTAACAGAGGAATAATGTCAAATAAATTATGTTCAGCAATGGGTGTGACATCATATTCTGTTGAACTGTTGGTCTCTTTGACCCGATTAAGAGTTTTAGTCTTGACAAGACTAAGGTTGCATGCTGCATCCTGATGCACGCTTCGTTCAGCACAGTGATACGATTGGTGGGTGTAGTTTGGTAGAAAGAAAATAGTTCCAACATGAAACTGCTTACAACAAGGTCTGTTATTATCTTGAGTAACCGGGTCATGATTTCTGAAAAGAGACATTGCTGCTGAGTTTTTCAAATGTATTTTTTGATACATTTGATACAACACAAGCCGAGTGTCATCTAGTTCCAGAGTGAAGAGAGAAGACAGATATCTCTACGGCCGATATCTCCAACGCTCTGCAGCTCACATTTTTGATTTGGGGGTGAACTATCCCTTTAACTACACTTTAGTGTGAATGCTATTCCAAAGCCTTCTCCACAATGCCTGGAACCAAATTCAGATACTGAATGCCTCATCTTATTTTAGTTGGCCTAACGCAGGGGACGGCAACCTTCAGCTCTGGAGCTCTTTGAGCCCCTCTCCATTGGCTCCCTGTGGCTTTGACATAACATTATATGGAAATGAATAACAGTTATTTTTTTAATATTCAGATTTTTATTTGTCATTGTTGTAGGCCTGAGGTGATTATTGCATTCCACAACTGTAAATATGTGCAGCCAGCCTGTACATCTAATTAAAAAATGTTTTAATGTTGCAACTGTTGCGTCATACATCTACGACCTGGTACCTTCTTCTCTAAATTTTGCTGATCTTCAGTAGCGGTGGCTAGCCTGGGGTCTCTCTAGCAAGGCTAGCTATTGATTCCAAATCCAACAAAAGAAGAGTCTTGAAGGAAAATAGAGGATTTAGTAGAGTGTGGACAGATTCATTTGCTTTCACCACCAATGCTGCAAAGTTAAAGTACTAAATAGGTATAAATAGCCAACTATAGAGTAGACATTTTGTAGTAAATCATATTAATGAATGCTCATTTAGACCTATTCATAATGCTGATGTGCTAATTTAGACTTTATAGGCTGTTACTTTTATTCAAACATGACTTGCAGCTCAAGAGATCTTTTCTTTCTTTTTTTGGCCAATAGTGGTTCTTTTAATAGTAAAGGTTGCTGACCCTTGACCTAACAGGATTCAGATTTTAATTTTTTATGCCCAAAAGAGTAAAAGTCACTTCATAAAATACAGCCTAGAGAAACCAATGAGTGCAACCGTAAGTCCTTCTGCAGAGGATTCCACATATAAGGAGCTGCATACATAAATGTTCGCTTGCCAAACTCTGTAGGTACCCTCGGTATAGACAATAAAAACATGTTCTGTGAACAGAGAGCATACACATTTTTTAATTTTTTGCTTAATGTAGGCCTACGCACATAAATATGTTGGAAGCAGGCCAATAATAGCTCTGTAAACAAGAGAATGCCAATGACAAAGTCTACGAATTTTTAAAGGGATCCACCACACCCAAGCAATTTGTGACAATTTCCATTGCAAGTTGAACATCTTGGGGTTGTGGACAGTTGATCGAACAAAAAATCAATCTGAATACGTCTTCATGTGTAACAGCTAAACTGTAAACTACCATGGAGAAAAGTCCAGTGGGTAAGGTGGTAGGTGTGTGCTGTTGGTGTCAGGTGTGGAGGATCTGGTGACTTAAGGAGGTAGGAACACTCTGAGGACAAGTGGTGGGTGGGAGAAAAACGACAGGGTCTGACATGACAACAAAGGCGAGTGCATAAACAGGATGATTAATTAAATGCAGATCATTGTGGAAATGGGGTATCAGTTGGGACACACTGGGCTCTGGTTAATAGTGGTGAGAATGTGTCACTGTTTTCTCACATTTTATTAAGTATATAATAATAAAAAGGATTAAAAAATGAAAAATGGATGGATTAATGGATCATGAAAGCAGATGCAGCCTTATGCAAATACTAATAATAGCACTACTCCTACCCATCTCACAGAAATAGACTCCTTATGAATACAATTAAGGACGTTTTTGTAATTCTAAAATAAGATGAGCCTCCGTTTGGCACCTGTTCTTACATCGTGATTGATTGCACAAAATTATCATAAACTCAAAAGGCTAATAGGCAATTTATCCGCCGGGTTGACGGGATGAGACCAGTTTTGGCTCCTCTCTGATATTGACTGACTAACTGTGGGTAATGGCTTCGACCCAGACCGATGTGCAGTATTTTTGGAGATGAACTCCTCAAATATTGGCAATCGATGATGTTATTAGTGTTACTGAAACCTGAGATGTCATAAATCACCGGGCTCCTCCTCTACAACCAGAGCTCATTAGATATTGATGAGCCAAATTATATCTAAACTGCTTACCCAAGTCAAATGATACCAGTGACAAAGACACACAGTCCTGTAGGATACAGCTCTACGGTCATTATCTGGAGCTGCAGACAGTACTGATTACAATTATTTGGACTCAGTGTCAATTACAGTCCTCCCAGACGTGAATTGTGACTTCTCTGCACCCGATGTGCAAACACAGGAAAAAGGAGAGCCTTTCCCCCAAATGGTGAATCCTCCTCAGCTGCAGCTCTCTCCTCACATTGTTGTGATTAACTGCCGGAGCCCGATGACACCTCTCCCAATTAGGGAAGCCCTTCAGCCACATGTGCCGAGAGGAGCCTCGTTGCTTTGAGAAAACTCCTGTCAGACGATATACTATCTCTGCCATTTGGAAGACAAAACACATACACTGATACACACACACACATGGACACACTCCAGCCGTGAACGTACAGCATGTTTGTGTTTTTGTCCAAGTATAGGCCTGTGTGTGTGTGTGTGTGTGTGTGTGTGTGTGTGTGTGTGTGTGTGTTTGTGTCTTTCAGTGTCGCTCTATATCTGTTTTGTGACTGGGCATGTGTTTAATCTGTCAGTTTGTTTACTTCCTCCCAAGGGTCTGAACGCAACTTAAGGGACCCTCCTTCTCAATGCTATTGGGAAAATAACGGAAAGAGAAGAAAAGACAACAAAGGAAGAAAGTGAGGGAACAGAGAAAAAAAGAAAATAAAATGGCTGGAAGCTGAGGTTGGAATTTTGCCCTCCACTTCAGATTTAACTTCAAAGTTCAAAACAAGAATAAGAGAAAATTTGTCTATAGACCAATTTGTACACCTTGCTAGTACCAGGTTGGACCCATTTTACCTTCAGAACTGCCTTAATTCTTGGTGTCATAGATTCAACAAGGTGCTGGAAACATTCCTCAGAGATGTTGGTCCATACTGACATGATAGCATCACACAGTTGCTGCAGATTTATCTCCTGTTCCGCCACATCCCAAAGGTGCTCTGTTATAATGAGATCTGGTGACTGTGGAGGCCATTGGAGTACAGTGAACTCATTGTCATGTTCAAGAAACCAGTTTGAGATGATTTGAGCTTTGTGACATGGTGCGTTATCCTGCTGGAAGTAGCCATCAGAAGATGGGTACACTGTGGTCATAAAGGGATGGACACGGTCAGCAACAATACTCAGGTAGGCTGTGGTGTTTAAACCATGCTCAGTTGGTACTAAGGGGCCCAAAGTGTGCCAAGAAAATCTCCCCCACACCATTACACCACCACCACCAGCAGCCTGAACCACTGATACAAGGCAGGATGGATCAATGCTTTCATGTTGTTTACACCAAATTCTGACCCTACCATCTGAATGTTGCAGCAGAAATCCAGACTCATCAGACCAGGCAACGTTTTTCCAATCTTCTATTGTCCAGTTTTGGTGAGCCTGTGTGAACTGTAGCCTCAGTTTCCTGTTGTTAGCTGACAGGAGTGGCACCTGGTGTGGTCTTCTGCTGCTGTAGCCCATCTGCTTCAAGGTTGGACGTGTTGTTGGTTCAGGGATGGTCTTCTGCAGACCTTGATTGTAACCAGTGGTTATTTGAGTTACTGTTGCCTTTCTATCATCTTGAACCAGTCTGGCCATTCTCCTCTGACCTCTGGCATCAACAAGGCATTTTAGTAGTTTTATTTTACAATGTAACATGTTCATAATAAATAAATAGAAAATAAAATAGCAAATTACTAAGTGACAGCATAACATAAAACATTTTTAAATTAAAATTTTCTTGTCCTTATTTTTCTTCTTTTTTTGTTATTTTTATTAGTAGTAGTAGAAGTACATTTTCTATATATACACAATATTTTTCTTACTTTTTCTTTCTTTTCTTTAATACTTAACTAAAGGCAAAATAAGATTACAAGGAAGTAATAAAATATAAAATAAAAAACAACAAATAAACAAACAAACAAACAAACAAAGAAAACCTGAATTATTAAACAATTAACATAGAAATAAATAAAACCGTTTCCAAATTTAAATCATCAAACAAGATGAATGTTGCTTCTTCCTCCATTTTGGATATGAAATTGTTCATTTATGTTGCTTATTGAAAGTCTGTTGTCTTTATGTTCACCGCTATTTATATATAGGCCTATTTACATACATATCTCTATTCATATTGTATACAAAAAAAGAAGAAAGAAATAAAGTGTCTGCAATTCAGCTCCACTCCTCAATAACATCTTCTCATTTGGGGGTTTTACTTCACCTGCACAGAGAAGTAACGCTCGGCTCGGCCCCGCCCCCTAGCGGCGGAAGAACTCAACGTCGTGACGTCCTGAGGCGATGACGTATTTCCCGTCATCATTTTGCTTATTTCAAATATTTACAAACTGCTACACTCAGCCTCAGTTTGTCGCCTCTCCAGCTTTTTTTTGTCTCCTCAGTTTGAACCATCACATCAAGGTAAATATGTGACACCAGCTGGACACAACATGTCGCTGTATTATTTAAAAATCAAAATCTGGATTTAAATGTGATGTTTATTTTCGGAGACATCAGACACGTGCTGCAAGTCAACATGAAATACCCGCCAAATAGAATCAAAATGCTCATTAGCAGTTAGATTGACTGTATAGACTTGTGGCTGCCATTGTTGCTACTATTACTATTGTAGTTATGACGCAATTGCAAATGTTGATATCTATCTGTCTATCTATCTATTTATCTAAGGAAAACCATGCAATGTGATGAGAAGTCACCATCTCATTGTCCTCAGTGTCCACCTGGAACAGTGGTTTGTACATTTGCAGTCTATTGCCTGTTGCCTCTGCGTATATGTTTATTTTATTTATGTTTTCATGTACTTCTTCCACTTTCTCTGCCACTTATTTCCTCCCCAGGACCATCCACAACCACTTTTATCCCCTTAAAATGTTTGTGTTTGTTCAATATTTCAACAAAAACTGTTTACTGACTTTGAAGTGTCAGATGACAGACATTTCAAGCGGCACATAAACTCACACTTCAGCCTGGTAGCTATAATTTGAAAAGAAAGAAAAGGAAAAACTTGAAATAGTTTTTTTTCCTCCACAAATATTTACTGCATTGTTGTCTGACTTTGATTCCATTTAAAAGTCAGTGCTGTGAAGAAGGTCTGTGTGATTTCCACAGGGCAGGAGGGATGTGGAGGTGCAAAGCAAGCAGTCCGGAGATGAGAGGGTTGAGTTGTTGGTTAGGGTGAAAACATCCACACCCGAAATGTCAGTCGAGTTTTCTGCGTGTTTTTGCGAGGACAGTGAAGCTTGCATGTGAGTGACATACAGTAAAAGTTTGGCACCAGAGATGTACTTGAAATGGAGCTCAGTAAATGAGTGTGATTAATTGAGGGCTCATCATCACTGTGATGATGAACATGAGGATGATTATGGCTCCGGTACTGAATCATCACAAAAGGACAAAGGCAGGTCCACTCAACTAATAATCCAATTTGTTTTTGATTTTAGGTGCAAAAATGGCCTTTTTGACTCACCGTCACCGCTCAGTCTTTCACCAGCGACTGCTGCTGCACAAACACAGATGCCGAGCACAAAGCCCAAGGCCAGGACGCTGGTGAGTCACAGTCATACCGGTGTGTGTGAATGAAGGCTAAGTGAACGCTCATTCAGTTAACAAAAAAAAAAAGGCTTTCATTTGACGTCATCGGTCTTAATCACTCAATTATAGCAATTTCCAGAAGGTAACTGTGCTTTATCTTTTCACTGTGTCTGCCTCCAGGTAACATGCAGGCAGCTGAGTGATGGGAGCAAGGCGGCCTCTCTCAGGGACCAATGTGAGATCATTCACACGCTCTTAGTCATTCACTCTCAATCATTTATGCTGAAAATACATGAATCACACTGTGTGAGTGTGTGTGAGTGTGATGGTGTATTCATGGTGTTTCACAATACTCAATAGATAACATGACACGAGGACAAGCAAGGTAAAAATGAAACTTTACTGTAAGTTAGAGGCCTCAGAGGGCAAGAAAACAAGCATGATATGAGCAAGTGAATTCACACTGTGTGGACAAAAGTATGTGGACAACCCTGTCCAACTTTTTAGCAATGGTTTAAGCAAAGCCCTGTCCATCCAAGGTCAAGGATGGTCTTTGAAACTCAACATGTGAAAAAATATGTGCAGACATGACACTAAAAGCAAAAGTCTGTTGGTAACTTTAATTAAAATAACATTTTGTCATATTTGCTGAACCTGTCCCTATATTGAGACAGGAGTACATGAGACAAATGGCCTGTGGAAAAAATCATATTCCTTCTCTTCCTCGTAATGCTTCTAATGATACTTGCAAGAATCCACCGCACGTGAACGAAAACAACCAATCAGAGCCGAGGAGTCTCTAGCGTAGCTGTCAATCATGTCAGTCATTGCTTGTGAATTGTCAAACTAGGCAGCGCTGATCAAATATGAATCAAGATCAAGATTCTGTTACTGTTTTGCCTATTTCTCACCTCAGTCTCTCACCTCATATTTCAGTGTACCGTTTAGTTGTAAAATGAGAATGTTTATAACCTGGCCTCCATGTTGGAGACAGAACCACAGAACCTCTGTTTTAAAAGATAATTCTGTCAACATGACCTTTGTTTTAGAAAATATCTGTCCACATTAAGCCCAGTTCAGACCAAAGATTTGCAATGAGACAAAACCGTTTTAGAACGTCGCAGAGAAAAGTTGCAGCCATGAGAACTGACCACCTGAGCTTGACTCAAGTTTGGGGGTGTCACCTGCAACTCAGCTGGTCAAATCGCTGGCAGCTGGTTTGAGAACTTAAAGTACATCACCTGTTTCAACATCCAGTTGGCTTGCAGTGAAGTCTGCTGGTCAAGTAAAATTACAGCAGACGGCGTGTTTGCTTGCTGTGGCAGGTGCTCCGTCACTCCTGAGCCCTCTGTTTCCTTCCTCACGGTGGGTTGATGCTGCTGCTCAATGTATGTGCTTATGAACACACTTATATGCATCTGTGAAGAGGTGCAGCAACCCTAAGTTTAAGTGTAAAGTAATTGTTAGACCAAGCAGTGCTAATAAACATTAGCAAACCAGCAGTTCACCATTGTTGTTGGTGTTTCGAGTGTATGCTCATCACTCAGAGCAACAGTGGGCGTATGCAAAGTGAGGAGGTTACGTCATCCTTCCCAAATGCTTACTGTTTCATGTCCACACAGATAAACAGCTACCAGAGTTTTTAAAAATATGCACCTTAGAACATTTTTTTTTAAAATCTCTGCTTTCTTGACCTAAATCTCTGTTTGTGTGGAAACAAGAGGCCAAAACATTGAACAGAAAATTTCCGTTTATAAGAATATCTGTCTCATTTAACAGCTAAACAGTACACTGAAATGTGTTTCTAAAACATTTGAGGTGAGAAATAGGTGACACCGTAACAGTCTCTTGATTGATATTGGATCAGCGCTGCCTAGTTGCCTAGCACTACAAGGAGGAGGAGCATGATAATTTTTCATAGATTATATGTCTCATTCACTACTGTGTGAATAAAGTGACAGTTGCAGCAATATGACAAACGTTTTAAAGCTACTAACTAGCTTAGGCAGGTGCAATTGCTTTAATTGTGGACTACACATGCACAGTGGCTGTAAATGAGCTTGTTAAAGATAAAGAATAAAATCTCAGGATAGATAAAACAGTGTAAACATAATGAACACACAGTAGGTATTATGCAGAATATTACATTTGGTCTGTTTTAACTGGACATAAAGAAGACAGGTGTTTATGGCTGAAGGAGAACAGAGATGAGATTAAATCCACATTACAGAGGCACTGAATTAGTTCAGCCTGAGACTGTCTGCCATTATGACGGTACAACCCTACCACACACACACCTCCACTCATGGGGAAGCACGGTACGAGAAGAGTCGCAGCCTGAGAGTGAACATGAGTCAGCCTAGTAGTACAACTTATTATGAGTGGGCTCCACTACAGTGGGAGCTAAATGGATAACTCATAGAAAGGCTTTTTTTTCTTTCAGCCGAGGAGACTGTCTGGGTTACAAAATAGATTTATTGATTTATGTTATGTGAGGCCCTGCTTGACCATGTTATTAAGATTTGGCATTTTTTCACCGAAGAGCAATTTAGGTTCAAATCATATCTTCTAGACTGTTGTGTTCAGCGAGGGCTCAGATTTCACATTATACCATTAAAAAAAAAAGACGATGACAGAGGCAGAGTTATAAAATGAAATGTTGAGAGTGCATGGATCTGGACACTGTTATGGCTCCAACTGACAATTATTTTCATTTTTAATTAATCTATTAAAAAAAAAATGTCTATAACATGTCAGAAAAAAAGGAAAACAAGCGTGAGAGAGTCCAAAGTGACAGCTTCAAATTTCTTGTTTTGTCTAAACCAACAATCCCAAAGCAAAAGAATGTTCAGTTTGTAATGAAAAAAGCAGCAAATCCTCACATTGAAGAGGCTTAAACTAGAGCGTGTTTGAGCATTTTTGCTTGATAAATGTCTTAAATTATGAATTTATTGATTATCAGTTTCACCAATTAAATATGTTCAAGTCCAGATATGACTAATGCCTGATATTGTGTCATTTTAGTTGAATGTAATTGTTTCCTGTTTACTTTGTTTCCTCAGCTCCTCCGCCATTGCTCATACTCAAAGGGACTGCAAGTGTGATGAGCACAGACCCCAGGGGGATCCCTTCCATTCGTGCATTCATCACGGTTGGTTTTACAACAAATGCACCAGATTGCTGCTTTGTTTCTTTTTTTCTCCCTTCTCTTCCCACTAATGACCTGTCTCATGTGCTACTGTCTATATGAAAAAATGTTTTTTTGTTTGTTTTTTTTTTAGAAAAGTTGACAACTACAGCTTTAAAGGAATACTTGACCCACAAAATGATCTTTTCTATATCAATTACTCACCCCATGTTATGTTGAAGTCTTGAAAAAATCTTATAATACTAATGCAGTAGAATCCAGGTCTCATTTATCCAGTCGTATGCTCAGTACAAACACATACATTTTCACTAAAATGTTACTACTCAACACACCTCCACACGAGTAGTGCATCTGAGCATGCATTTGAACTCTGCTTGTACACCCCATTGAGCAGACTTCAAAGACACGTGCTGGCCAAGGTGTGCTTATTGTCTGTGTCTGACACTGTTTATGCGGGAAGTGTTTTAAATATGTGGTTGGGAAGTACTGAACATACAACCGGATAAATGAGACTTGGATTATACTGCATGAATTATGTGAGAGTTTGTAAACTGATGTTTTGACATAGTTTTGCTGTTGTTAAATGCAGACCCCTTTAACTCCAATTCATCAAAATTTTACTCAGTTTTTGGATTCTTCGTTCATTGTGGAGGCATGTGAGAAAGACATAAATCGTAAACGTAAATCATAAGGTCATTGTCAACAAATCCCACAAAAAGCTAAAACCACAATGTGCTAGTTCATCTCTTAATATTTCCTGACTTCCCCAACTGGTTTGTGGCTCCTACTTAAGATATAAATGCTAGATAATTTATATTCTAAAAAAAAATCTGTCCTCTGTAGTTTTTAGTAAATCACTCAAACAGTAGCAGTCGGATATATTGCATGTTTTAGGGACTATTTTCAGCAGAGGATAAATACACATTCACTACCCTTGAGAATATTTCAGGCATCAGGATGGTGAATGTGGTATTGACCCAAAATAAACTACAGTGGCAGTGTTCATGAGGGAGGGTGCTGTCCTCTGCAACAGAATGACTCAGTGATGTGTTTTTTTGGCAACAATGGAGCTCTATGGCACAGATACATCAGACCACACAGGCAGTACTTGTTAGGAAGAGTTCAGTTCATTGTTGGTTTTGTCTTTTCATGGGATTAGCTGACAGTAATAAACATACAGGATATTTGCAGACCTCCCAATCCTTTGCAGCAAATTGAAATTGTAGTTGATGGATATGACCACAAGATGGAGGTGTTGATCTGTGGTAAGCAGTTATTTTTAAACTCGTTCATAATACCACAAACAAACACCTTAATCTGTTTCTTGCAGGGCTGCTCAACAGCATTATTATTAATTATCACTTTGTAGTTATATTACTGTTCACAAACAATTAATTGATAGTTAACAATGATTACTAACTATTTTGGTATTTTAACAGTTTGTTTTTGCAAATATAATATTTTATATACTATAGGCCTATTAAGTGATATTAAATGATTTTTTAACCTTTAATAACTTTAATCATTACATAAATGGACAAGATATTTGTAACACTTTGTTAAGGGTTCTTAATTTGTTTGTAAACTGCCTATAAACTTTATATATTTTGTTGGCCATTATAAAGTTTCAATGTCTGTAGGTGCACTATTATACTTACAATTTGCACCTTTACAATACCCATCCAAATAATATTTATACATGATTTACAAATCAATTATTACCATTATAAAATACTAAACATAGTATATAAAAAGTTATAATGTTTGCAAAAATAAGATGTTAAATTACCATAAATTACAGCATTACTGATAATAACAAAAAAATATTAATTATCTATTGATTGTTTGTTAACAGTGAAATAACTTTTAATTTAAGTTCAATTAACTATCAATGACCATATAATGATTATGGTTATTATAAAGTGTTACCTGCGTTTCTTTAGGACAACAATGGTGTGTATCACAGATATCTTTGCCTGCAGTTGGAGGAGAGGAAACAACAGATAAAGAGGGAGAGAGGCAGCAATGCTGTTGACGAGCAAAAGGTTAGTGACTTTATAACGAGAAGGATGCACTTTCATTAATAAATAATTAATGAATAAAAAAAATTTTTTAGAGCACTTTTCATACAAGGGAGGCAGCTCAAAGTGCTGTACACTAAAGATGCAACACAAAAGCAAAAAGGACAACAAGGTTAGCCAATAAAAAGACAGTGGATGATAAACAAAATATAAAAGTGAAGGTAAAGTAGTAAAAATTAATATAAAATAATAATAAAAAAGATTTACATCAATTAAAATTTACACTTAAAAGTCACACTTTTAGCTGTCGTTTGAAAATATTTACTGAGCTAGCATATTTTATAGCTTTTCAAAGGGTAGTCTATCATTTTGGTGCATAGTAAAAGTATGTATTTGAAAACCCAGCAGTTGAAGATCTGATCGCTCATGAGGGATTATAAAACGACAGAGAGTCTGCAATGTAAGCCAGTCCCAAACCATTAAGAGCTTCAAATCTAGTCTAAAAGATACTGGGAGCCACTGGAATGTAGCTGAAAGTGGGGTAATATGCTTCTTTGTTCTGGTTAAGCAGCACAATTCTGAATAAATTAAAATGTTCATGATAAGATTGATGGTAGATTACTTATATGTTTACTAATGGTGTCACAATTCTCCTACTGTCCGCAGCACAATGAGACCATGCAGCACTCCGTCTGGGGGATGCCAGGAAGTGGCGCCCCAAACTACCACCTGGGCACAGTGAAACGGACCAAAAGCCTCCACGCTGCCGGGATTTTACCCCAGGAGCAGGTAAACAATGCACCGTTTATCACCCTGAGCATTGTTCCATGCAACAAAAGCCCAGTGTACTCAGAAGGTCTCCTGATCGCGCCGGTTTTGACAGGAAAGAAAGTGAAAGAGTCTGCAGCCACGCAAATCTGTAACAAATGAGGATTGTTGTGCTGTAAGACACAGTGTCGCCTCTGTGTTTATTTTAGATACAAGCGGCAACGCACTGTCCACAATGACAAGACAAAAACACGGGTACAGTAAAAATCCACTTGACATTGTTTCTTTACTTTTGTCCCATTGAGACTTGAGCCTCCTGCAGAGTTTTGCTGCTCCAAAATGTTTTTGTAGGTAAAACTCCAGTCTGACCTCCTCTCGACACATCGCACTCATCTCGTAGCAGCTGAAACGCAAACCTCTGTCTGTGGTTCTTAACAGTAGGAGTTGGTCAGACTCTAAACAAGCTGTGTTTGAGGTCTAAACATGAGTCTGGGTCCTGGGCCAGCATCACATTACAGCCCCATTTCTCCGGCCGGTGTTTCTGAATGCTGTCTTTGTTTCCAGATCCGTGATAAAGGCTTCAGTGGGACCCCCTTCCGCTGCCTGTGAAATGAAGACCACAACATGCCCAATCTGAGACCACTGAACACCACGGAGCCGCCAGACAAATACTACTCTCTGACTTTTATCTTCACGGGATGATAGTTTTGCAGCCATCAACAGTTTTGGGATTTTTCGGCAGCAAATTGTGATGGTGACAAAATAAAAAAATGCTGAATGTAAATTAAAAAACTACACTAAGAGTATTAACAACTTGAGAGCTCAGAACAAGTGAGCCTTTTGTTTACAGCTGCATGTGTTTCTGCATGAACAGGTGCCTGCAACAGCAACATTTCCCTCTTTACATACCAAGAAGGGGCTTGTGGCCCTTATCGATTCTTCTCAAGGTGGATTTACGTCTGAAGTCAAGTTTTTATAAAGGGGCACTTCGTGATTTAGTTTATAAAGCTGGGGGACTATATTTGAATTAGAATGTCAAAATCAATGCAGAAGAAGAGTCTAACACATCCTGACTTTTAGGCCCTGTCTATGATGCACAAAAACATATTGAAAACAGATATTTTTCCCCGTCATTTAAAGAAATCGTTTTGTCCACATGACCTTTGTTTTACGAAATCTCTCTGTCCACACTAAAGCACAAAACCAACTTTAAATGCTCACCAGTGTTAGCTGTCTTCAGCAGTCTGCCCTTGTCACAAAGGTAGTTAAGAGTACAGGCTACCGTTACCTTCTCCAAAACACCAACTGAAGATCTCATCACTGCTTTGGTCATGTGAAAGTTTTCCTTCCACTCCTCCTCAAGAACAATCCCACTCAAGAAAGTGTCCCACCATCAGCTGGTTTGACCGGTGCAGACTCAAAACATCGTTTCTGCCTCCATTAATCCATGAAGTGGTGCAGCAATACAAATTTTAACTCCAGAGTATTCATTAGACCAAGCAGAAACACAACGTACCCAAACACTTCATTTTACATGTCCACACAGTAACCAGAGTTGTGAAAAATCTGCGCCTTTAAAAGGTGTTTTAAAAAATCTCTGCTTTAGTGACCTAAACTCCGTTCGTGTGGAAACGAGACACCAAAACAGATGGAAATATCTCTGTTCACACTACCAGCAACACAGCAACAGCATGCCCAGCTACATTATCGTCAAATTGCCACTGAGGTGTCACTCAAGCGCTCATTAACGTAGTTATGGTGTCACATGCTTGTGTGTGTCTCCTAAAGGCCACACAGCACCTCGACTGAAGGTTATCTGAAGATTGTCTTTGGTCAAAAAACAATATATGCTTTTGATCATCGTCTGAGCCCCATTTTAACATCATATTTTGGGGGTGTCGGTGGCTTAGTGGTAGAGCAGGCGCCCCATGTACAAGGCTGTTGCCGCAGTGTCCCGGGTTCGAATCCAGCCTGTGGCCCTTTGCTGCATGTCATCCCTCCTCTCTCTCTCTCTCCCCCCTTCACACTTACCTGTCCAATAAAGGCAAAATGCCCTAAAAAATATCTTTTAAAAAAAAAAATAACATCACATTTTGCCGCCTTATTGCATCATCTTGTGCGCCGCGATACACAGAGCTAGCATAGCATCAGCTATGTTTGCAAAATAACACAGAACCACAGCTAGAAACACAGGCATTTGATTGGTTGATGCTTCACTGCATCGCTGGAGTGCTGAAAAACTTGAGGCTAGCTCACATTTTGTCGTAGCGTGTCACCCGTCAGCAGCGACAAGTGTCAGGTGTCTGTTTGTAGCTTTGTGTCGCTATCTTCCATTGAAAATGGCTTTGAGTCGGTTACTGTGTCGCTTGTAGTGTGAACACAGCATTAGTCTCTAGTTTGGCTCAAGATCCAAACACATGGATACTACAGTTCCCATAATGCAACAGTCTAGCAGCAGTCAAGTCCAAGTTAAGTCTTAAAGGAATAGTTTGATATTTTGGTGAGATAAGAGAATAGATCCCAGTCTCATGTAAAGTAAATAGGGAGCTGGAGCTGGCACCAAGTTAGCTTAGCTTAGCATGAAGACTGGAAACAGCTAGCTGGCTCTGTCTAAAGGTAACAAAATTTGCCTACGCTAAGCTAACTGTCTGGTGCTGGCTCCAGCCACATATTTAGGGCATAAATCTTCTCATTTAAAGGCTTATTTATGCTCAGCATTAGAAATGTATATGGATACGTATGAAGCCTGCCATCATGTCATCCATACTTATGCATGTTTTCTGAAAGCTTATGGATAAGGATGAAACAGAGCAGTACCACCTGACATCATGGGGACAGTGAAGTGTCGTTCAAACGACAGCCGACCATCTTAACGGAAAGAATCACCAAGACATGAAAATAATTCTCCATCCACTTGTTTTGATGTATTTAATGGCCTCACAAACCACGGCCATCTACAACACTGCCTCTGTTTTTTAGGCGGCTTAAACACTAAGTCATTGAGGCAGCGTTTGCTCAATGCCATTTGATTTTATGTATGTGACACAAGGATTTTCTACGCCAAAGTTACTGTAAGTGAACATAGTGAGTGATTCGATCTATAAACAAGCCTTTGCTCTCAGCAAGACGGCACATACGTTTAGTTCCCAGAAAAGTCAAACTGTTCCTTAAGTCCTGGGAATCAAATCACAAACCCTTTAAATACAGGACAAGTTTACAACAGCTGAGCTGCATGACTGAGAACAGAAGCTGAATTCAAAACTTTTAACAATGAACGAGAAGTTAAAGTTTGATCAAACATACGACACAAACAATGCAAAGAACTAGTATAATTGTTAATGTTTGATTCTGATTTGCTGCAAGTTTAAGCTTGCCAGGTTTACATCAGCCTACACAGGTCAGTGAAAATGTTGTCGTCCCACAGATTTAAACTCTACTGATGAGCTGAATGGTGTTACTGTAATTGGTAGTGTGTACTGTGATAAACAGCGACACTGTTTGAATAACTAACTGAGATACTATGAATTATTTGTCCAGAAGGTCCCTGATTGATCCTCCAGGTAATTTCCATGTAATTATATGGTGAAGGGAGATGAATCAGCCCCCTCTAATTGCATGGCTTTGTACGTGACGTTAGCAAGCTCTTAATTGGCACAGTTAACTCAGACACTGCATGTATTTAGTTTGCATAGGCTAAAGGGCCTTATTGTGGAGGGCAGCAGCAGCAGCAGCAGCAGCAGCAGCAGCAGCTCTCCTCCTTGGTGGGTGGGTAATTGTCATGTAGGGACAGTTATAAGGGACAGTGAAATACCAATGGTTAGACTGCAAGGTTGGTAATTATACTGTGGAAAAGTAAACTTGTTCCTTTGGGGTCATTGCTGTCTCATGCAAACATTGTGCACTAAAGAAGAGAAACTGTTCAACAAGTTAGAACTTTCTCAGTGCTTTCACCAATTTGTGAATGAGGATTACAACTGCACAATAAGTATTTTATTCATTTCTTTTTCCATATTCCGGTGTTTCTCAAATGGTAAATGGGAGTGCACATACCCCTGGAGTTCTGCAGGGGGTGTGGATTTTTTTTTTTTTTAAGTCTAATTTAAATGATATCAGTCATGCATAATTCCTAACTACAATGCCGGTTTAAGTGTTAATGCATGATGACAAACATGATTTTGCCATGAATGTAATGATGAATTGTAAAGATTTGAAATGTAGCATTTAACACTAAAATTGCCAGCATTCCAACACCTCCAAGAACTGCCAGGAAGGTGTCAGTTTTACACCCTGCTGCAACTGCATCAATTAACCCAAATATGTTTTTCTTGAAGTTGGTAAGTTGTTCACGTTCATATTTTTTTTAAATAACAAGTAAGACTTGACAAAATAAATGTATTTTAAATATTCAATTTTGGGGGGTTTAACAATTTTACAATTACTTTATATCATTACAGATCAAAAAAGGTGCATTTGAGAAAAAAACATTTTATAGTTCATCATATAACAAACAAACAAAAAAAACTGACAAATTTAGGTGAGACATGGCAGGCAAAAACATCGATTTTCCATGCAGTGGTCAATTTTGAGATTTTGGGCTAGTTTAGTCCTTGAATATGTATTCTTTCAAACTGCTATAAAGAAAACATTCAAATTAAACATTTAGATGTTTATTTTATTACATTTTGTCTACTTGTATAATGTTATTATGTTATTATGTAAATCTTTGAATGCCGTTTTCTCAAAATGAGTTTTTTGTCATACTCCAAGTCAAACATCTCAGCCTCTGTAGCACCTATGTACACCAAACTTTCCAGTTATACACCTAGCTATATTCTGAAGATATTTACAGAGGGATTTGTTAATAAATCATTCCTAGCCTGATTTATGTGACATTTTATTCCCAAAAATATGGCGAAAATTTAAGGCTATGGACAGTATTTTGATTTTCTACGTAATAAAAGCAGATATCCTTAAATTCCTCTGTAATATTTTTTTCATCTTATATATAAACAAAATGAAAAAATAATTTTGCACCTGCCTTTATCAGATGGTCAGATTTATCTTCCTAAAATCTATGCAAATTTGAGCATATTTAATGAGATAATGCCTAATTTGCATATTTGAACATTACAATTTTAAAAGTAATAATAAGTAAAGTCATTGTAAGTAAGTAATCAACTGAGGAAGTTTCATGATGATATCTATTATTTTAAAATGTTACCCTATTCACCTGTAGTGTCTCCCCTTTAGTAATTAAGTTCACATTAGAAATTAATTTCGGATAATAAAATGTAATTAGCAATAAACAGAATAAAGAATTGGAGCTCTCTCTCTCTCTCTCTCTCACTCACACACACACACACACATATAGCTGTTTAGCTGTTCATGGTGCTGACAGGGCAGGCTCAAAAGGTCAGGATAATTTATATTTAATAGTTATAACAACAATTTAAAACAGTTACAGAAAATTTAACACCAAAACAAACCACAAACTTGAACATCAATTTGTAAATCAAAGCTGCCGCAGTAACTAAGCTGTCTAAAACACTGTTGTTAAAATATTTTGTGGCGGTGTTCTTCCAGTGAGTGGTCCTGTCTGTACAGTCTGTGTCATCCTAGCTAGTCTCATGAGGCTCACAAGGATCAGGTTATTGAGCTGACACTAAAGAATATAAATATTTATAATCAGCCTAGTTTTCTAAATGTGGTGGGTTTCGCTCGACTGTAGGCTCACCTGTCAAGTCTCCCACAGTGTCCAAGCGCTGCTGTGATGATGTGGGCAATATAGTGGATGATCCCTCTGAGAGGAGGTAGCCTAATAGGCTGCATTAGTATGTGTTACGTTGTCTTATGTATGATTTGTAGATGTGCTCCTTGAGGTTGAGTCGAAGATAGTTGAGGTTGAGTTGTGGGACTAGTTTACATGCCGTCAGAACCCTGGGCCTTTTTTGGGCCATCGGCTCCTCATCCTCAGGTGAGGATTCCTCCTAAGGTGAAAGTGACGGGTAATTTATCTTTCCTTCATTCAAATCTTCCTCATCTATGGCCTGGAGCTTTGCGGGAACTTCCTCTACATCCATCCATCTGCACTGGTCCATGTTTTCAGACAAAGCCTCAAATCTCTTATTGATAGCTAGCCTGTAATATGACAAACTTCTTATCAAAAGTCTTAACAACTGCCTCAGGACAGCAGTCAGTGACTGCATCTCTCTCTCTCTCTCTCTCTCTCTCTCTCTCTCTCTCTCTCTCTGTGTCTCTGTCTCTCTCTCTCTCCCTCTTTCTGTCTCATTGTGTCATACATATTACTGTTAATTTATCATGTTGATCTGTTCTGTACGACATCTATTGCACGTCTGTCCGTCCTGGAAGAGGGATCCCTCCTCAGTTGCTCTTCCTGAGGTTTCTACCATTTTTTTCCCCTGTTAAAGGTTTTTTTGGGGGGGAGTTTTTCCTTATCCGCTGCGAGGGTCATAAGGACAGAGGGATGTCGTATGCTATAAAGCCCTGTGATTTGTGATATTGGGCTTTATAAATAAAATTGATTGATTGATTGATTTACACTGGTGGCGGAGTATGGAGCCTCTTTATATAGGCCTTTTTTCTGCCAAAAATGTCTTGGTTGGCCAGGAGGTACTTGGCTGAAAAAATTATTAAAAGGTTTTTAAAAAGCACTAAATATAAGTGTCTGACACTAGTAGACACCCTGAATACAATATATGAATCAACTTACAAATTGATTATTATATATTGAGCCACCAGGCAGGAAGTTAAATTATCTCCATCTTTACCAGCTGCAGCTGGTATCACATTAGTGATACTTGCACATTAATGCATCATTTATAATCTAGAGACATAATGGTATGAAATGGGCTATTTTGCATAATGCATACTTAAACTTTTGGTACTTTAAGTATATTTTGATGCTAATACTTTTGCATTTTTACTTAAATATGATTGTGAACGCAGGACTTCTACTTGTAACAGAGCGTTTTTACACTGTGGTATTGCCAGTGTTGGGGAAGATAGTTTGAAAGCATAGCTTTACAAATTACCAATTACTTCACACTGGAAGAAGTTTACCTACAGCAATGCTATCCTAGGGAGAACTCTAGTTTGGTTAACTACAGCTACTTAAATTATTAAATAAAAAAATAAGAGTGTACCATATCATCTTGGTCACGATAATACCGGTATGATTTTTAATATTATATGAAAAATTCATATCGTGGTACTCGCGATATTTAGTCCCACAGCAACAACAAACATGGCTGAAAGCAAAATTATTAGCGACTCCACAGTGGTTCAAAGAGACAAGCTGTTTTGATGGTGTTGAATAAACTGTGGTGTTGTTAGGCCTGCGTGTCCTGAATGTTTATGAACAGCCACAGACTTCTCAGACTCTTTTAGTGAGTTACCGTTCAGAGGGAACTCATTCAGCGGCTCCTCTGGCAGCAGCACAGCGTCTCTCCCTCTCCTCTCTCGCCGCGGGGCACAAGAGTCAGTGTCATTAAGTGATTTTGTCATAAATCTTTGACAATGTAAACCTAAGTGACACTTGTGGCTCAAAAAACAAAACAAAAAACAATATATGTGAATGTGCAGTATGGTAGCATCAGCCTGTCACAGGTTACAGCATGATGATTAGAGGAGAAACGGCAGAGCATAAAGGTCCAGGTGGAAAAAAAAACAACTCAATCATTTAGAATTTTGCTGAAAGAGAAAGAAATCATCTGTTGATTTATATATATAGACTCCAGGGTACATTTTTTTTGTATTTGAGAGCTATTGAAACGTGTAATTTGTGGTAGATTTTATTATGTGGAACTATTAATATTACGTACAGAATGTGAATCTCTGAGTAACTTGTTTACAAACTAAAGAAATTACAGTTATATACAGTAAATGACTTTTTACTGAATATTTAAAGGCAAATTGTTAACATGTAAAACTATAGCACTTATTTGTTTTTTTTACTAATTGGTCATATTGTCAAGAATATTGTTATCGTAAAAAAACATCCCTGAAATATTGTGATATTATTTCAGGGCCATATCGCCTACCCCTAGTTCAAACTACTTTGTAAAAAAAAAAAAATCAAATTAACAATGTGTAGTACATGTGATCTGAAATTATAACAAAATATAATTAAAAAAAAAAGCCACGTCAGCGAAAAAAGTTTATCGTAAAAGTGCTTGTTCACAGGTCATACATAATTTTTTATTTTTTATTTTTTAAAAAAGGGAAAATACAGTTAGTTAAGTTGCAGTCTTAGTAGGTTGAATTGTAGTAGGGAAGCAATGGTAAAATGAAAATAGAAAATAATTTATTTCCATTTATTGCCTTAAATTGTTTGTAGTTTAAGTAGTTAACCCCACAAAATGGCAAAAATAAATAAATAAAATAAAATAAAAATTAATTTAACTACTGGAGTCACTATGCAGTAATAATGTAGTTAAACTACCAGCATGACTACTGCTGCTTTAAATACTTGTTCCAGCACTGCCACAGACGTGTAGGCCTAGTTCTAAACAAGTGGACCATGTGATGGTACAGTCAGTGGTTGTGGATGTAAATGGTTAACCCGACGGTGCAGCGGGTTCGTGGTGACGTCACACGCTGGTTTCTGCTGCTTTGGGCCGCTGCCTGTATCTCAGGAGGAGGACAAGTGTCTTAAACTACTCTACGACTTCACTCCTAACAGATCACCCGCTACAGCTGGAAAAACATCCTGAAAATGGGCAACTGTCAAGTAGGTACCATGGTCTGAGAGTGTGTGTGTGTGCTACAGACGCGCTGGTTATAGAAAGAGAAAGTCTTATAACAGTCAGCAGTCTGGGCTTCTGCTCCAAGAGCGATATAGTTTCGGGTTGACGACTAGGATCGAGATTTTATTCCAGGATAAACGTTAGATTTTGGGATTAACATCCAATAAGATGTTATATTTGGTGCTGACGCTGCATCATGGATCCAACACTGCAGCGCCTCCATTCGCCGTCAATCTGCGCACATCATAAAAATCGCACTTAATCTTCTTATTCCACCTTAAATTGAGAGTAATGATATCATATTAATAATATTTGGTGTTTCTTTAAATGTTAACGTCGCGAATGACATCGTGTGACAGACAGTGGTGTCTGGGTTTACGCAGAGGAAAGGGCCACTCCCCTGCGGAATGCATCACAGCCCCGTTAGATGTGTGCGTGTGTAGATGAATGAGTGGGGCTCTGTGTGTAATGTGTTAGGTAAGAGTCCATGGGTGCAGAGATGGGGGAGGGTGCCCAGTAGTTTGTGTCAGATCTGTCTTTTTGGTGCATTTATGCTCATTTATTTTATTGTTTTAACTCACTGCAAATTCAGCCACACCAATGCACCGTGAAAAAAGCTTTTAATATCTAACAACGCCTTTATTTTAATGTTTAATTATAAAGTAGGTGCTAAAAACGTATTTCTAAGTGCTTTACAATACAAAAAGCATCTAATTTCATAGTCAAATAATTCAAGTTGGTTGTCCAGCAAAAAACAAAATGATTACACAACATTTTTTTTCTGTTATTCTGTGAAATTTACTGCAAAAAAACCCTTGTTGGCCTCTGGACCACACTTCAGTTACTGCCCGTCATTCAAGCAGCCCCCACTAAGTTTGTTTAAAGACTTCTGGCCCCAAATTCCTCAACCAAAGCATTGTGTCCTCCCCTCCCCCTCCCCCATCCGCCAGCTGCTCCTGCATCGCTGACTTACTTCCACAGCAATCAGTTTTGATATAATTAGGTTATTATAGGATGCTGTTTTTAGCCCTTTGTTTCATCTACATAATCTTTTATTCTCGCAGCCCACAATCGTGCACTATGAGGATTTTGATGTCATGGCTGACATCAAGGCCATCCGCAAAGCCTGCAAAGGGTTTGGTGAGTTAGAAACATACTGAATAAAATTCTGGTTACTTGCATATTACATAGTTTTATCGTTGTACTGCATCTGTTTTTGTTTTGTCTTCCCTACAGGAACTGATGAGCAGGCCATCATTGACATCCTGGCAAACCGCAGCTCAGATCAGCGACAGCAAATTAAACAGGCCTATTTTGACAAGTATGATGATGTGAGTGTCGTTCAGTAATACAACCATTCTAATTATTGCTCTAATTTGAAATATATTCTGCCCCATTCAATCGCCAATCCCTAATTAAATCTGTCTCCCTGTGGTAGGAGTTGGTGGATGTGTTGAAGAGCGAGCTGTCGGGGAACTTTGAGAACGCCATCCTCGCCATGCTGGACCTGCCCGTTATCTACGCTGTGAAGGAGCTGAGGAAAGCCATGAAGGGAGCAGGCACTGATGAAGATGTCCTAGTGGAGATTCTCTGCACCGCCACCAACGCTGTCAGTCACAAATTTAAAAGTATCAAATGAAATTAAAAGTGCAGTGTGTAGGATTTAGAGGGATATATTAGCAGAAATTGAGTAATATATAATAAGTATGTTGGAAATTTGAAAGCATTACCTATAGCACTTATTTCCAAAGTGGTCCTCGGTGGAATCAGCAAACAATACTTAAAAACAGACTCATAATTGCAAACAAACAAATGATATTCTAGACCTTGTCATCCGCTGCCGGATGACATGCAGCAAAGGGCCACAGCTGAACCTCAGTTGGGCCACTGTGGCAAGAACACAGTCTTAACATGTGGGGTACCTGCTTTACCGGGTGAGCTACTGGGTGCCGCTATTCAGCTTTTTACCGGTTTAAATCACCTGGTCCGTTTGTTTTTGAGAGGAAGAGACCTCTGCAGATAATCTGGCTCAGTAAAAAACCTTCTGAGCTTAAGTTGTCAGACAAAACAAGTGAGCACACAGCACGCATTAGCAAGCGCTGGGCTAGCAGCCTGTCTCGGACATGCCAGATGGCAATGGAGAAACACAGTTTTTTTAATGTTAAACTGTTTTATTCAGTGTTTTTATTGGTTTAAATCCCCGGATCTATTTGTTTTGGAGAGGAGGAGACTTCTGTGGATAATTCGGCTTATGATAAAAACCTCCGGAACTTCTGGATAAGAAAAAATGTGAGCACACATTAGCAGGTGGGCTAGAAGACCGTCTGCAATGTGCCAAACAGCATTGAAGAAACACTGATTTGTAATGTGAAACTGATTTATTCAGTGTTTTTACCAGTTTAAATCACATGGTCCATTTGTTGTTGAGAGGAGGAGAACTCTGTGGATAATTTGGCTCAGGGTAAAAACCCTCTTAATGTCTGGATCTTACATTATGAAAGGAAACAGGTGAGTGCACATTAGCAGGTGCTGGGCTAGCAGCCTGTCTTCGTCATGCCAAACTGCATAGAAGAAACACAGAGAAAGAGACCTTTGTGGATAATTCTGCTCTCAGTTAAAACCTTCTAAACTTCTGGCTCTTAAGTTATCAGAGAAAAAAGGTGAGCACAGAGGGGGCAGGTGGGGGGACAGCAGCCCATTTGAACCATGCCGAACAGTTTTTGAGAAGTACTGATTTGTAACATGAAACTGCTTTATTCAGTGTTTTTACTGGTTCAAATCACAGAGTTAATTTGTTTTGGAGAGGGAGAGACCTCTGCGGATAATTCAGCTGCCAGTAAAAACCCACTGAAGGAATTCTAACAGGGAGTTTGCACTTGGCATGGGAGAGAAGTTTCAGTTGGTTGCAATCTGCAATCCTCACCATTAACTGCCACAAAATCCTACTCACTGCTCCTTTAAGAGTGAACACATCAACAGTCTGTGTGCCATGTCAGATGCTTTTAACATTGGTTTTAAAAACAATTAAATTAGTTTAATGGGTTTTGATGTAGAATATTCTAACTTCTTATTCATGTCCCACAGGATATCGCCATGTTCAAGGAATGCTACTTTCAAGGTAAGCCTTTTGCAAACTTTATTATTCAACATCCACCCATTCATTTTGTTGTCATTAGGCCGTAGATAAATCATGCTGTGCAGATGTTAAACCTTTCACCCCGCTATGTTATGAATGTCACAATTTCCCTTCCTGGTATTTTGAACCCTGGAGGAAATGGCTGGGGGTGACTCATTTGGATGCGTAACATGCTGTACTATTCCTGTCCCTTTAGCCAGCTAATGTACAGTCACGCTGTGTTTAGTCAAGGCCCATCCTGCTGTAACTTCCTGTCCACTATGATACCAGTGCTGATAGCTGATTATATACCAACATCTTCTTTAACATTACTCCAGGGACATTTGCAGTGTGTGAAAGGAATGCTGTAATTCCTCCAAATGGATCCCAAATATAACAGTATCTCACTGTCACTCTAGATGCAAGATTTTGTTTAAGAAGTTAATAATTAATTGAGTGAATGAGTGACTGGGGCAGAGATACTGGAGGTGCCTGTGCGTGCAACATGCTGGTTAGCTTATCAGGTTGTTAGCTGGTTGTTTTCAGCTACTGTTGCATGCTGGTAGCTGTGCTGCCTGCTAGGGTGAGATAGCGTAGGAGGAATTTTGGTTAGCAAGCATGTTTCTTAGCTGATGTTATAGACACAAGTGCGTGCGTTGTTCACTCAGCTCAGACCCAACCCAAGTCTTTCACTTCTGCGAATCACGTTTTCTTGTCACTGTGCTAATGTATTTTACAGTACCTTTGGTTTTATTTAAAGGGACCACATATTTTTTTTATTTTTTATCACAATTAATTGAATTTGGTTGCAGAACATTCTCAGCTATCTAAAAGTATTAAATTGTGATGTCACTGTCTGAGAATCAAAATGTGAAAGATGCTTTCTAGACTCAAAATTCTCAGTGATACAGGCAGGAAGCCATCATCGAAAAGGCCAAGATAGCAACTGGTGGTTCCGTTAAAGGGGAAGTATGCCCATTTTTGAAATGTATACATGTTATTCATATGGCCTCTGACAGTCTAAAGATGTTAGTGAACATGAGCAACTCTCTTCCCAATCTAAAAACTAGCATGTTGAAACTCAAATTTGTGATGTCATCAAGTAAAAAGACTGAAGCTACACTAGGACAATAAATTAAGAAAGATGTTCTAGATCAGTGGTTCCCAACTGGTGGGTCGCAGCCCAAAAGTGGGTCATGGGTCTATTCTGAATGGACCACAAGTGACACTGTAATTTAAAGTACTGTGAATACTTGACGGAGAAAGCAAACTAGCTCGACAACATGGCCAAATGCTGACTATATTAAACTGTGTGGACCTTGAACTATAATGACTATGGAGAAATCTGGACCCCATAGCTAGACCAGTTTAGAACATCTAGATGACACTGAGAGCACTCAGGGGAAAGTTCTGAGCATATGGGTACATTTTCTGTTTCAGAACTGAGAGCACTACAGTAGACCAAATCACTGTAATGTCTGCTAACAACCATCACTTCCTGGTAGACATCTGGCAAATTATTTCAATGTAGAGATATGTGAAATCGCCAAATTTGTTTATTTCTGTCGTCATTTTCAGACGTAACTGTAATGCTTCAAGATATACAGTTGAACATGGTCGTCAAACCTAACTGACGTTTCTGCTGTGTTCATTTTGTGCACTGTGTTGCTTTGCTATAATCTTTGAATCTACCAGCAGAAGCTAAGCAATATACTGCTGTGGACGGTGGCCACATCAAGACATATTTTAGCCACCTAAAAATAATCTATAATTATAGTTAAATGTACATTATATTTGGAAATTTTTTACTGCTTTATCTTGCACTCTAACTGATGGAGACAGTGGTAGACCAGCAGCTCCTGTGTGCTACAAAGTAAAATTAGTGTTTTTGTCAATGGAGTCTGGTGGCCTTGAGATAAAGCCTTGAGTTTCCTGTCAAAAAGGGGGCCTTTTTTTGGTGGCTAGAAACTAATTAATTGAGGCAATGTTCGCCCAGCGCCATTTGATTTAATATAAGTTACGCAGGGATTTCCTCAGAAGATATCGTAATCAAACATTGTGATTGTGAAGACTGGTTAAGGGAATGGTGGTACACCAAAACTTGTGTCTGATGGTACAAGGCTATCAAGGGGCGGACTTCCCCTTTAAATATTGAGACGTAATATAAATAGTGTGACTTGTGGTTGTATTTGACCCTTTTTTTGTTTACATTTCAGTGCATGAGCGCGATCTTGAGGCAGATATTGAGGGAGACACAAGTGGGGACGTAAGAAACCTGCTCATGGCTCTATTGGAAGTAAGTGGCCCTGAGTTTCTACTCCATTCCTGTAACTGAATTCCTCCGTCTGCTGTGGGACTGAAATCGAGCTCGCTCTCCCTGTGCCCAATCATTCCCTACACACACGCACACACACACACACACACACACACACACACAGGCCACAATCCAGACACCCTCTCATTAGTAAAACGGAGGCCAGATACAGTTGCTTCAGTCAGACTTAAAGGCCTCACGACACAGCAAAAGTCACTTTGCTCTTCGTCCTGCAGGGCAACAGAGATGAGAGTTACGAGGTGGATGAGGCTCTAGCTGAAGAAGATGCTACCAGCCTGTTCGAGGTACACTTTCTGTAATGTTATATTCATAATAACTCCATTGCGGACTCATTAATCCTGAACAGTATTAATATTTTCTGTATCTGATACAGGCTGGCGAGGGTCGTTTTGGGACGGATGAGTCCACTTTCAGCTACATCCTGGCCTCCAGGAACTACCTGCAGCTACAGGCCACCTTCAAGATGTATGAGCAGGTAGGTTTTGGTGTCACACTGTCCATATAGCTGCAGTGATATTATGACCTGACATTTCATCTTCAGCTAGCATGTGAATTGATCAGGGCTGGTGTCTTACATTACCCTTGAGAACTGGTGTTGGTACTCATGTATGTGCAGACAGACTTGACTACGCTTCCTAGGGTTGCCAATTTCCGCCAATGAGATGGGAAAAAAAAGATCCTGTCGTCATTATAATGAGAAACTTTCTTGAAATAATGAGAATATTTCTCAAAATAATGACACGCTTATCCCAAAATAATGACTTATACCTCAAAATAACAAGAGGCTTTCCTCAGAATAATGAAATAGTATCCCAAAGTAATGAGTTAGTGCCTCAAAATAATGATAAACAACATGCAATACCGGAAGGCAACCTGCAATACCGACCCGCCCCAACACCCGCACATTTTACCAGTTAGTTCGCAACCTGACCCGACCTGAAACTGTGGAATCTATAATTACCATGCACTGTTCAAATAATCTAGTTAGGCAGCACAGTTAAAGTGATTATTTTGGGACATTTCATACATGCAAAACTAAGATATTATATTTTAACATTATATTTCAACATTAAATTATTATTATTTTCATTCTGTTTTATTTTCTTTTAGTATTTTGTGTTTTTTTATTTAATTTTATGTATCATTCAACAACTGTGATCTGACCTGCATGTTAGTTTTTTCACGCAAAAATAAACGACAAAATATTACCTGCAAATCATATTTTTTTTTTGCTATTTATGTTACAACCAAATCCATTTTTTTGCTCTCATGGGAAACAGATCAGATTCTTTCAGAGTAGTATGGACACAGAACTTGAATTCTGTTTCAATAAGATGGGCCACTTTCATATCCTGAAATCCTAAATGAATGTGATCCTAAATCTGAGTCATATTTGATCACTGGCCATGCAGCCGCTGTGAGAACGGTCATCAGGCGTTTGCTCCGGTTGGTGAGACATTACTACATTACTGCTACCTGGTTGGAAGTGGTCTGGCGCGCTTTTGGCAGACTCCACAGATGGTCCATCTCTGGCGCTGCTCAGAATGTTTAAACTGACTTAGGAAACACAAATCGGCAAGGCATGGTTTGGTCCTCAGATCTGAACTGGTGTCACCTGACAGCAATAAATAAATAAAAAAATAATGAGAAACATCCTGAAAATAATGACTATCTTTAGTTTCTCATTATTTTTAGGCGCTTACTCATAACTTTGAGATACTGAGTCATTATTTTCAGATAGCCTGAGATACAAGTCATTTTGGGATATGTAACTCTTTATTTTTGGGATAAGTAAGTCATTATTTTGGTCAAGTTTCTCATTATTTTGAGAAAGTTTACAGGATCTTTTTTTTTCATCACACAAGCAGAAATGGGCTTCCATACTTGGCCCTTTAAAATGTCCCGAACATTTACAATTGTAGGATTAGGAGGGCAGTGTCAACCAGGAAAATGAAACGTTACCACTTAAAGGTCATTGCCAGTACTTGACTGACTGAACGTGTTATTTTCTCTCCATAGCTCTCTGGAACTGAAATCCTGGATGCCATTGAGAATGAGACTTCTGGGACACTGAAGAAATGCTACAAAGCTCTTGGTTAGTATGAAATACAAAGAGCTGAATAATAAATACAGTATACTCAGTCTACGACTTCAAGTCAGGCCTGTAATCATTTACTTCCAAGAAAGATGACGCATAAAGAATAAGCCAGGTGATTACTAATATTTGGTTACATGAAAACCAGCACAGAATTGCATGGGTAGAATATAATAACTGTGTGTGTTTGTGTTTAGACAGAGCCACGGGATAAGCATAGTGTTGAATAAACAGACTGTATGGGGGTAAACAGCAGTACAATTTAATGAACGCTTTTCTTTCCTCCCCTCAGTGAGAGTTGCTAAGAACCCTCAGCTCTACTTTGCCAGACGTCTGCACGATGCGATGAAGGGAGCAGGCACTGACGAGGACACCCTCATTCGCATTATTGTGGTTCGCTCTGAGGTAATTGCACTAAAACATCAACAGGTGGAGCTAAATATTGAAAGTTGGTGGTGTTGTCTGTTGTTGTGGGATAAGTAAGGTAATGCTCAATAGCACTGAGGAAACCAAAATGCCTGTGTTTTCTGTGACAGATTTTAGTGTAAGATGCTGACCTCTCATTCTTATGAAGGCGCTATCTCAAGAATTCCTTGTGGGGATTTTTTTTTTCAAATTTGGCACAAACTTTCACTTGGACTCAACGATGAACTGATTTGATTTGGTAGTCAAAAGTCAAGGTCACTGTGACCTTGCATTCATCTCATTTTTGTTAATGTGTAATCTCAAGAACATTTTTAAGGAATTTCTTCAAATCAGATGTTTTGGTGGTTAAAGGTCGAGGTCACTTTGACCTTACGTTTGTCTTATTCTCATAAACGCAATATTTCAAAAAGGCCTTGAAAGAGTTTCCTCAGATGTGACACAAACGTCCACTTGGTCATAAGAATGAACTGATTAGCATTTGGTTGTCGAAGGTCAAACATCAAGGTCACTGTGACCCCACAAAACATGTTTTGGGCCAGAAATTAAGAATTCATACACTGATTATGAGAAAACTCCACACAAAATAATTAAGTGATGACATTTTATATCCAAAAGGTCAAAGGTCAGCTTCACTGTGAAATCAAAATATTCTGCACAAACACTTTTCTGGCCGTTACTGAATGTCCTATCTCAGGAACTGAAGGGGAGACATTTTGTCAGACACTGAATTGTTGACACTAATCTTGGATGTCCACCTTGAACTGTGCTGATTGTATTTTTGTTAACGTGTAGTCTCAAAAACTTTTTTAAGGAATTTCTTCAAATCTGATGATTTGGCGGTTAAAGGTCAATTTCACTTTGACCTTGCGTTCGTCTTATTCTCATGAACGCAATATCTCAAAAAGGCCCTAAAAAAAAGAGTTTCCTCAGATTTGGCACAAACGTCCACTTGGACATAAGAATGAACTGCTTAGCATTTGGTGGTCGAAGGTCAAACGTCAAGGTCACTGTGACCCCACAAAACACAAAAAATGTTTTAGGCCATACTGTAACTGCAACTTGAGTGGTTCGTGGAGGCATACAACCACAAAGCCATAATTCTATTTTTTTTTCTTTGTCCTGCTTTCAACAGTACGATTTGGAGACCATTAAAGACATGTACCTGGAGAAGTACGACGTTTCTCTGAAGGAAGCCCTGAAGGACGAGTGCAGTGGTGACTTCAAACGTCTCCTCCTGGCGATCTGCCACTGAAAGTCTGGGAGTTAGGCAGGGCGGACGTGGACGGCAGAGGCAGAGACAGCGGAGTATATTTATACTGAGGGCACTGCTGTTTTCTGTCTAACACACTAATACTACGCAGTCTCTCCATGTGACATTATGTAGGGAGCAGGAGGGTGGAAGTGATAGAATAATTAACTTGGCTTGACTTGTCCAAACTCTGTGAATTTAGGTGGCTCTCTTTTTAAACTTTTTCCACAGATGTTAATTATGAAATTGAACTGGAGTTACTCATTTGTGTCTGTCAATTACTGCCCATTTCGTAGTCAACTTTTAGCTCCAGTTCCGAATATCTTTACCAGCATTTACACAGTGATATGTTTTGTCTTCGTCACTGTAAACAAGCACCAAGATTTATACATTTCCAAGAGCTGACTGTAGTCACACTGATGCGATTACAGAGTGTGATTTGATCAGGTGGTGTGATGCTTGACAAGATAATCACATTGTAAACATAAGACATGTTTGTACACTGGCAAAAAAAGTCTTTCTGCTGCTGCATTTCCTGTAATGAAACACTAATGTTACAAAATCACCACCGTACAAGTATTACACTGTTATAGATCAAATAATTCTGTATTCATGTTTGATTTTTGTTCTATAGCTTTCACCCTCCATGCCTGTAAAGCTCAGTGACTGATCACTGCTGTTACTAATGCAATCACTCCATGTGGCTTGAAGTTTGTGCTAAGACTGAAGAAATGTGAACGTTTGTCATGAAGGAATATTAGCTGGGATTATGAAGGTTATGCAATGTTATGTGAATGGATTTTATGAATTTTATGAATATATATTTCATCAGTTGCCTATTGAAAGAAACTATTGATTTTCAGTATGTTTTTATCCTTTACTACAACTAGAAAAACTTGACAAATCCAAATACACCTCACCTTGTTATATATTTTTTGTATTTTGCAACTAACCCAGTAGAGTGTTTAATATATATCATTTAGTTTACTGTTTTAGGTAGGCCAGAGGGTATAAGAGAAGAAACCTTTAACATCTAGACAGTCTGGTGTCATTTGTGCGTCTCTATACGGCAGCTGAGATTTGATAAAAAGTACCACTATTGTAAAGATTTTGCAACAAGCTGAGTAGATACTCAAGTGAGATAGATACAGCATCAACCATGGCATCAGTTGGAGCTGTAGGACTAGTTTTTGTCTCTCTATAGCCAAAGAATTTTAGTGAATCTGTGCAAATAAAGTTCCCTGTAGTGTCAGCACATCTGGTGTTATTTATTTATTTCATTATTTTCAGTATACGTAGCTCTGGAATTGGCAAAAAGGGCATTTTAAAATAAGATTTTAAAAAAAATGGGGTTCAGTGTCTAGAAAGTTACATGAGAATTTTATTGTGAATCATAATATATTTAGATCAGCTGCCACAGAATTCTTTATGCATAATGATGCAGTTGTCATGGCAACCTCTCATGTCAATATGATTATCATGATAACCGTATCAAAAATTCAGTAGCTGTCCAATGTATGCTCCAAAAACAAACAGTGAAGACTGTAGAAGTGAATGATGTTTCTATCCCTCATATGAAGGGACACGCCCCCTCAAAGCCTGTCACCACTGCCTTGCTGCATTCATGTACTGTCGGAAAAATGCAAATTTCAATTGGTCAACCCAGTAAGAGTGGGAAAGAATAACGGTAAACCTGATATTTTAAAGCACACGGTGATAATTAGTTGGTTTGTGCTTCATTAAAAAAAAAATCCCCAAACCAAGCTTGAGTGATTTTTTTTTTCTTTTTATAAGGTATTGCATGGTGTCTCTTGTGTAGGGAACCAAAAGCACAACTGGGGAGCTGAGAAGTTACAGGTCTCTCAGATGATTTAACTGGTAATCTGTCTTGCCAATGTTTACATCATTCCATATATATATATATATATATATATATATGTGTGTGTGTGTGTGTGTGTGTATACATATATATATATATATATATATATATATATATATATATATATATATATATATATATATATGTATATATGTATGTATATTAATACATAATTATACTCTTTGTGCTGATGTGAAGATTATCTCGCTAAACAAAACGTGTAGGTATATCATAAAGGTTTGTTTGCCACGGGCTTACTTCCTGTAATAATCCAAAATCCAGTGGAAAAATCCCATAGGTTTTTTGATGAGGGAACCAGGGCGACACAGTGGCCTCGGAAAAACTCTTTTTACTTTTTCTGTATTTTGAGAGATCCACAGCTGCTAGAAGCCTAAAATGGCTAAAAAGGACTTTAAGTAGCACTAACTTGGAAAAAAAAATAAAAATAATAATAATTACATACAACTCACATACTTTAATTTCAATGGCGGGATAAATATATTTACTCAAGTACTGTATAGTTTTTAGATACTTGTACTTACTTTCCATTTTTTGCTACTTTATAGCCCACTTTATTTGGCAACATTACTTTGCAAATTTGACACCAAAATGTAAACCAATTTGAATTATTAATATTGTTATGCCTTATATTAAACTACCTGGCAGTAAGCCTATATAAACCACTAATAATTTATCATAGTTTATACTTTATTTATACTACTACATTTAATATTATTGTGAAATAAACAATTAACAATTAAACCAAGCGATTTGATTGGACAAGAGGCATTCACGAGTGCTGGTTTAAAAGAACTGGGAGTCTTAACTATGCATGTATCCCTCCGCTTTACAGCTGTTCTGAACCGTTAATTAAGTTAACGTTAATTGGCCCACATGAAGGGTCGTCAACAAAAAGCAACATGTTGCCACAAACACATCTGACTTAAATGATGACTGGTCATCAGAAGAGCATGAAGGGACGGACAGAAGCCTGGATACTTCACTGCAATCCTCCAGGTATGCTCATATGACGTCAGAAGATGTATCAGCATACTGTCTGTTAGCATACTGTGTATTATAGCAACACACTTTTACCCCCAAAGCGCCTATAAACAGACTCTTATTTCACTGGTCGTACAATAAATTTAAACATATAGATAAATATACGTGATACAAAGTAGTTGGCAGGCAGTAACATGCGGCCCTAGCATACACAAAGTAGCAAGCTAGTGTGCAGGAATGCTAAAGTGTTGCTTGGCAACATCCCAGTCCTGGTCCAGTTGGAGAACTATTTGTGCTGGCGGAGCCAAATTCATCATGAAATAAACAAACAAATCATTATCTGCTGTCCCTTTTCAATGTTGACTTATAGATTGTAGGACTGTTTAAAAACAATATCACACTCGAGGTCATGCTATTGTACTGACTGAATATCAGCATGAATGTCAGGCTGGGATTATCTTCGTCACCGAATAACAGCCGTGCTGATATTCAGTACAACAGCACTCCCTATCGTCTGATCTTGCCTATATTATATACATTAAACTCTATTGTGCCTAATATTATACACATTTTCCTAAAGTTAAGCCTTTAATTTCAATTTATTTATATTATTTAGAGCTTCTGGGCAAGGCATTGAGAGAGAACAATTACAATAGGGCCAACACAACTAAAATCAAAAGCAATAAAAGAAGAATAAATGGCTATAGCTATTCCAAGAAAAAAAAAAGCCTGAGGCATGTTTGAAAATGTTAGTATGTCCACTAATAGGCTAAATACACTACTGGCCCACAGTCTATGGTTTAAAGTATGTTTGGCTGCTTAGCATGAGTTTGTAATGACAGTACTTTTGTTAAAGGGCTGTGGTTCATTATTCTTTTAGCCTATGTTTCAGTGACATCTGTGTTTATTTAAAAAAAAAAAACATGGATGAATACAATGAATTTAAAACACAAGTAATAGGAACAAATGAAGCAAATTTCTTTAAAAAGTCCGAGTTGCTCTTAGCGCAACACTTTGTACTGTAAGTGCTTACAGTTTCTTTAATTATTTTTGGGGATACAGCACTGCGCCAGGTGTAAAAATGAGCCCCCTTTTAGAAATACTTATTTCAAAATAATATTACATACAAATCACTTCCTTTATTTTCAGTGATAGAATGTACATTTACTGTACATTTACTCAGGTACTGTTCTTAACTTCAATTTCAAGATACTTGTTCTTAAGTATTATTTGGCAATAGTACTTTGCAGATTCAGATTATTAATACAGAAATATAAATCAACTAATGAATTATGATATATTGTCATAGCTTATATTAAAGTACCCGGCAGTAATTCTATAAAGTAGTTAACTCCAATTCCACCTTTATCTGCTGCAACATTATGGATGCACACGTTAATGCATCAGTAATTATCATGCAGTACCATAATATATTCTAAAATTGGCCATTCTGCATAAGGACTTTAACTTTTGAAACTTGAAGTATATTTTGGTGCAAATATTTATGTACTTTTACTTAACCTGTTCAGGCATAGGCAGTGTGTTTTAGAGCATCACTTCATTGATTTGAATGGACCATTAATGAAAAATAAATCACCCTAATGTGTTATGCTGGGAAAAAAGTAGGGCTGTTGTCAACCAAAGAAAATCTTGGTCGACTAAAGTCGCACATAATCTTCAACTAATCGATCAGTCATGGGAAAAAAAATCTGCATATTAGTTTTACCTCCGCCAAAGAGATTGTGTTTTTGCCAGCGTTGGTCTGTTTGTCTGCAAAATAACTCAAAAAGTTATGAACGGATTTTGATGAAATTTTCAGGAAAGGTGGATAATGGGACAAGGAACAGAGTGCTTTTCTAGTTACTTCTGAGGTGATGTCTGTGTCACTCTGCAGTGACACCTCCAAAACACTAGTCGGCGGTGGAGGACTGTGTTAAGTGCTGTAAAGTTTAGTTCAAATCAAACTTTGTTTATATAGTTGATTCAAAACACATTAAATATGGCTTAATAGAGACAATTTCAAACACAAATACGCTAATTGACTTCACTATAAATCGCAGATCTGATAGACAAACACTTGTCTTTATCTGGACACATTTCCCCCACCAATACAACATGCTAACGTTATTAGCACAAGCCTATGGCATTTTACACTGTATAAATTAGCCCAGCGTCTAGCGATCTTTTCCTCTTCTCATGTAAAACCAGGGACAACAGCAACATTTAACAAAGGTAACGGTACATAATTTGGCTCCATTACAACTCACAACATTCACCAACAAAACAACCATCACACTAAACACGTTTCCAAGCAAATGCAACATGCTAACGTTATTAGCGCCAGCCTATGGCATTTTACATACTAGCCTAGCAAGGAGCGGAGATTTCTTCTGCTCATATGAAGCCAGGATAAATCCCTAAGTATAACTCCCTAAGGGATAAATCACTAACACGGCTTAAACTGCTATTTTAGTGGAGGTTTAACTGTCTTTACATTTTATTGTTTCTTATCTGTGAAATACAAGTAAACACGAGGTGTGTTTCCCCTGCGGGAAATGGTTTCAACTTACAGAAACTGATGGGAGGTCTGCGTCACGCAACGCTGGTGAGGGTGGGCGAGTTCAACTTTCTGTCATTAACAGGGGTGTTTTGAAAACACCCCCATTTTCACAGGTAATTTAGCCTCTCCCTCCCGCCGCAGGAAATAATGGATTAATTCTGGAAAGCTGTTGATGCAGCACTTTTTGCCTTATGAAAGTAACACAGCAATTGTTCGACCAATGAGAATACTCGACTAGTCGACCAGGAGACTACAGCCCTAGAAAAAAGGTCTGTTAAGACTATTTATTGTCATTATTACTATTAGATGGTCCACTGGTATAGACAGAAAATACATAATTAAGTATCCTAATCCAAAGCAATTTTTGCGAAGGATTTTTGAGTGTATTTAGAGCATAAATTTACTAATACAATATGTTTTTGTGTGTTTGGAACATAATTACATACTGAACGGGTTAAGCGAGATTTTAAATACAGGATTCATACTTGTAACATAATATTTAACATGTGGAGTTGCTCCTTATAGGTAAAAATCTTCTTCCACCAGTTTCATATAGACATAAAAAATACGACTTTCCGTCGAGTCCCTGAAGGCATCGTAATGTTTCAGAGGCGTCAGTGCACTGCTCTCTGGCGCCGCCCCTCACTCAGACATGCATGTTGTGCTCTAGTCGCGCATTTTTCACTCGTCTCTGTTTATATTTAGGAAAAACGGGGCATTTTTAAACGAGTTAAGAGGCAAGCTTTCAGCGACACAAACACAGGAACATCTCCCACACCGGCTCTATCCGCTGGGCTCTCTTGAAGGTACGTTGTTCTGTGTGTTTCATTGGCTTTGTTGCTCCTTTTCCCCCTTTTTGCTGGTAATTACAGTCATTAGCATCCATCTTGGTGGAAGCTAATTAAAACCACTGCAAGGAGAAATGGTTGTTCCTTTTGCCTACCAAACATTACACCTTTGTGTGTTTTATGAGGTTTATAACTTATGTCATGTCCAGTATGCTTTTTTAAAAACCTTTGCAATTAAAACACCTTTATATTCCCTTAATAAATCAGTAAGGATTCAGTTAATGGGCCTGCTGACTTCAACGTTGAATTATGGCACTTTATGAGTATTTTGACCCCATGTCCTATCACTGAAAAATGTAAAATCCCTTTATAGGCTGTGGTAGTTCACTTCCGTGAGAGTAATTCTCATGTTAACACATTGTGTCAGGTGTTCAGATTTATCACTGCAGCATGGTGTGTTTAGGTGCTGCAGCTTGCACTTGTTTAAGAATAGCGGAGTCCATCATTATCTCCATGGAGACGTGAAGTGAAACAGTGATGTTACTTCCTGCAACAAAAACAAGAAGATAAACTACTGTACTTTGATATTGCATCCAGGTATCATGCACCTGAATGCATCACCTCTCGCAGATATTCTGCAGCCAATATTAACCATATTTGGTAACAACAAATAATATGGCTACAAAAAAATGTAAATAATGAATAACATGATTTTTTTAATTAATCCATTATTCATTTTAATCCCCAGACAGTTAGCGCTTTTCATTTTGATGCTGCTCTTTGGTACAGGCAGCTGCATACCCAAAGGCAGCTGCCTGGAGGAGAAGAGGCTCCAAAACAGCACTCTCTTCTGCCGTCTGCACAGAAGGGGGGACTTTACAGCTACAATCTGACTATGTTTGATATCTATTGCCGGCAAAAAAAATTGTTAAACCTTCCTATTTGTTGTAAGTAGGGCTGTAACTGACAGAATTATGTCAGTCGAATCAGATTTGGTCGTTATACAAATATTCAATAATGTGTTTTTCTTTTTCTTTTCTTTTTGACCCAAGCTCAGCAGGACATTCAGTGCAACAGTAGCATTCATGTAATCTAGTAAACAAACTAATAGAGGAATCTGAAATGTGCAACATTGTTTGCCGACACCAGATATCAAACGAAAGCTGAAGACTATGTTACATTAAGTATCTGTAGGCTGTAAATTCACCAATGCCAAACAGATAAGAGAAGATATAATGTTATCTTTGAGCCTTATGGTGGAAACTTTCTCCTCCTCTGTATCGCTGCATCACATCCACGGCTGTCTGTAATGAAGAGGAGCATGACAGTCAAGAGCGCTCACTCCACAGCAAAATCTGGGGATCAAAACATCCCCAGAAGTACACTGCACAGCACACTGACTAGCAAAAAACCCCCAAAACCTCAGATCTCCGGCTTTCAAAGGGCAGCCCTTATTGTTAGCACCATTGGCTTGTTTACTATATTATTTGAGTTTCATTGTCACAATGAATGTCCCTGCTCCAAATCTAATCTGACATAATTCTGAGTCTGGTACAGCCCTAGTTTACAAGTAACAATCAGATGTAAAGGTCCAGTGTGTAAGATGAAAGGGGGATTTGGTGGCATCTGGTGGTGAGGCTTATAGATTGCAACCAGCTGAAACTTCTCCAGGTTAGAATTCCTTCAGTTTTCATTAGGGCTGTGCGATAAATCGATTTTATCAATTAATTCAAATTTGTAGTTTAGGTCGATTTGTTTGAATGAAAATCGAGTTTCTCTTTAAAGTCCACCACCGACACTCCCCGCTGGGCTCCTGTAGTTCAGAGTGGGCTCATCCCTCCCCCCCCATGCGCTTGATACACAAACATCATGGCAGCGAGCAGGGAAGAACTCGTTCCCAAGAAAGGGAACGAGTTCAGTTTTGTGGCGTCAGACACAGAACAAACAGTACCCCGCTGCAAAGTGTGTTTGAAGACTGTTGCTACCCAAGGTAGCAGTACTACCAATTTACTGCAGCACCTCAAACAGAGGCATGCTGCCGAGTGGGAGAGGTGTTGCTCCCTATGAAAATATCCCCATTCAAGTGCTTGAATTTGTTATTTACGCCTGAATGCAACACAGGCTTTGCTCCATAGACTATGTGTTCGGTGCCATGCTGCAGATTCGGGCCAGGCTCGGTTATAATTGTCTCACACTCGGGAGGGGCAATATAATGGTAGGGGAAACACTGCCATATGATGAGAAAGGGGCCCGGTGGAAAGCGATCACAGATGCACTCGCGATGTATCTTGCAATAGATATGGTGCCCATATTTACAGTGGAAAAGCCGGGGTTTATTCACATGCTGAAAGTTTTGGAGCCTAGGTACGTGCTACCAGGCCGCAAATATTTTCCTGAAAATTGATTTTAAGTAGAGGGAGAAAATCAATTTAAATCGTGAATCAGATTTGTTGTGAAAAATCTGAGATTTTTTTTTGTAGGCCATATCGCCCAGCCCTAGTTTTCATGGTTCAGGAGGTTTTTACCAGGAGCTGAATTATCAGCAGAGGTCTCTTCCTCTCCAGAGCAAACAGACAGTAAGCACTTAAAGCCACAGTGTGTAGGAATTTCTCCCATCTAATGTTGAAATCATATATTGTATTCAAACAGATGGCGCACTCTAGCGCCTCACTGTTTCAAACACGTTTTGCAACAACTGTAGCCGCTGTGTACCAAAAAGCTATGATAACACTGATGAAACCATGTCATCCAATACTACATGGAGTATTCATTCAGGCTCCTACACAGACACATGCGACGCGAGTTGACAAACCCCCTCCTCACCATGCTGGCTGTGTTTACAACGTAGGACTGTTGGGGCGGATGTAAATTGAAACAAACCAATCACGTCTTGTCCTTTGACAACTGACAAGTGGCTCAACCTCACACACCTCATCCCTCTCCTCGCATTACTGCGCCGCTAACAGCTGTTAGTGGCCAGCGGCACTACTGCCGCATAACAAAGTCCCACTCTTTGAGCATAATGCAGGATCATGTATTATGCAGCATCACGGGAGACGGAATCCTTGTCGCCAAGAAAGTGCAAAAGGGAATCAAAAAGGCAGCGTGACCGGCGAATTAAAAAAACAAGGGTCAGCATTGGGGTTGCCTTTCCCAGGTGGAGAGAGCTGCTGAAGGAGAAAGGTAATACAATCACAGGCCAGCACTAACAGCGGCTAACAGCGGCTAACAGCCAACAGCGGCGCTGGCCTGTGATTGCATTACCATTCTCCCTTAGCAGCTCTCTACCTGGGAAAGGCTACCCCGATGTGGGCCTTAGTTTTTTTAATTCGCCGGTCACGCTGCCTTTTCTACTCCCTTTTGCGCTTTCTTGGCGACAAGGATTCCGTCTCCCATGATACTGCATATGCATGATCCTGCATTATGTTCAAAGAGTGGGACTTTGTTTCAGATTTGCCAAGGTAGTAGCGAAGCGCCTCTTGCTCCTCTCCTTCGGCTCCTCAGTCACGCAGTGCTGGCCTGGCTCTCAAAGAAAACGCCGAAGGCGGTGCTGTATGTCCCTTGCTGGCGGGTGTATTCTCAAGATGGCGAAACATAATGGAACCCCACAGACGACTTACCCGCACAATGTACAAACAAATCCAAAATTCTTTTACGAGAATAAGTCAGATTATTGGTGGAGGTAATAGTACACCAGTGATGACATATTTATGAATGCAGACATCAATTTTTGCCAATAAACAACTGAAAATGTTACACAATGTCCCTTTAATAAAGCAGTTTCACTTTACAAATCAGTGTTGTTTTTTTATGTTGTTCGACCCATCACAGACTGGCTGCTGGCCCATATACATATATATATATATATATATATATAAAATATACATTACGATTAATAAAGACTGTTGGGCCATGAAGCAACATGTGTCTGTTTTACAAAGTGCTGTATATTTTATGTCTTTCTTAATATGTCACTGATTCTCATACCTTCCTACTATTACAGTTTTTTGTTTCAACGGAAAACCAACCAACCTTAACCCTAACTACTCAGTGTTAAGTAGGGCTGTAGTCAACCAAAGAAAATATTGGTCGACTCAAGTCACACATACTCTTCAACTAATCGATTAGTTGTGGGGAAAAAAAAAATCTGCACCTTAATTTTACTTCTGCGGTGGTGTGTCTGTGTCACTCTGCAGTTACACCTCCAAAACACTAGTTGACGGTGGAGGACTGTGCTGTAAAGTTTAGTTCAAATCAAGCTTTATTTATATAGTTGATTCAAAACACACATTAAATATGGCTTAATAGAGACGATTTCAAACGAAAAAAAGTACGCTAATTGACTTCACTATAAATCGCAGAACTGACAGACAAACACTTGTCTTTATCTGAACACATTTCCCCCACCAGTACAACATGCTAACGTTATTAGCACAAGTCTATGACATTTTACATTGTATAAATTAGCCTAGCGTCTAGCGATCTTTCCTCTTCTCATGTAAAACCAGGGACAACAGTAGGATTGGGTCGGTATGAGAAAAAAAACTGTCCGGTTTTTGTAAAAAAAAAAACGCATCAAGTTGGTAATACCGGATTTTCGCCACTTGGGGGCGCAATTGACTCATTTAAAATAAAAAACGACTTTAGGACAACAGAGTGACAGTAACAGGTTGTTTCTTTTATTCCTTACAAATAAATTTTGCAGCTTACTCAGTCAGTGCAAACAAGGGTTGCCTCCTTCGTCTGGCTCAAAACCAAAGTGTTGCCATAGTGGCGCATTCCTTGATTTCATAGAGACTAAATTGTCTGCCATTATCGACTCCCCGTCACTATTAAACAAACTCCAGGCTACAATAGAGGCGCATGCACACTCGCACCTCCTAGCTCAGTCCCTGCCCCACCCCCCTCTCTCTCCTGCTTGCTGTGCGCTTGGTGAAGAGGCAGACACTCACAGACTCGGGCTTACTATAAGCAGAGCGGACTACGTGTAAAAATGTCCGTGAAAAATCCCAGTGATGTGAAAAATACATGCCAAACAGTCTTTTGTGTGACACTGGTGCGCGCTCCGCGTACGATCTGCCCGAGTAAGCGGTCCAGTCGGTCTCAAAAAATAAAACCCGGTCCAAGACGGAGTACCGGACCGAATTGGTATTACAGAGAACCGACCCAACCCTAGACAACAGCAACATTTAACAAAGGTAACGGTACATGATTTGGCTCCATTACAACTCACAAGGTTCACCGACAAAACAAAACTTTATTAGTGCCAGCCTTTGGCATTTTATATTGTATACATTAGCCTAGCGATGAGCGGAGATTTCCTCTGCTCATATGAAGCCAGGATAAATCCCGAAGTATAAATCACATGCAAGACTTAAAATGCTATTTTAGTGGAGGCTTAACTGTCTTCACAATTTATTGTTTCTTATCTGTGAAATACAAATAAATACAAGCTTCGTTTCCACTGAGGGAAACGGTTTCAGCTTACAGAAACAGACAGGAGGTCTGCCTTACCGTGACGCCAAAGACGGTGGATAAACCTGTATCAGTGTCATGTGGGGTTCACGAACACCACGCCCTTTTAGGAGACTAACAGCAGGTCCTGAGTCCATTGACTTCAGTGGGAGAAATGAACGTGATTACAGATTATGGCGGATTCTTTCGCCTCATAGTCACGAAAGCAAATATTGGACCCATTTATCACAAGCCACATATCTTCAGAACATTCCGACACCAAAATGGCAAATTTCAGATGGACAAATCAGGAGAAAATTTACTTTGTTCAAGACCTGTCTCTGTCTCAACAACACACTCTTGCGAGATCTGGCAACAGATATGTCCTCTCTGGTGCTGAAATCAGTGCAGTTTTTAACTGTTTTTGGAGGAGAAAACGGATATTATCAGACTGATCCTACGATCTTGTACTGGGTTGAGCTAACTGGAGTAGTTTCATGTCGTATCCGACAACGGGAGGCTTTTAACAGATAACGTCCTGATGTTAGCTTTGCTGCTGCTGTTAGCTGTCCCTGTCAGCTGCAGCCACTGATGCTTTCTAGACATCATGATTTCCTAAAACTGAATAAATACCACACATAGCAACACAAAACTGCTTTGCTGGCTCAATCATGTTGTAACTAAGATATCAGCTGGAAATTTTTTTTTTTTTTTTCACGGGCCGTTTATTGAGTTACTGAGTTAATACAGACATCACTAACAGCTAATGGTTAGCCCAGCTAATCTACGATAACCAAATAAGGTTAGGGATACTCGTCTTTGATTGGCGGTTCTCCATCGTCTTTGATTGGGGTACAGGGGACAACGCCTACTTAGGAGACCGGAAATGTATACCATTTTATACAATGGGAGTATATTGTAGGTGGGCCATCTTGTAGTAATCCAGTATCTTTGGTGACGCTGAGCGTGGGCGAGTCCAACTTTCTGTCAACAAAGGGGGTGTTTTGAAAAAAAAACAAACATTTTCACAGGTAACTTAGCCTGTCCCCCTGCCGCAGGAAATAATGGATTAATCTTGGAAAGCTGTTGATGTAGCACTTTTCTCCTTATGAAAGTACCACAGCGATTATTTGACTAATGAGAATTTGGTCAGACGAGTGCATAGCGACCAAATAATCGACTAGTCGACCAGGAGATCACAGCCCTAGTGTGAAGTGTCAATCACAGAGTGCATGTCTCTACATGCTGTAACTCCTTGATACAGAAACAGCTGTTTGGTTTGTGTAAATTATACTGAGGATACCATCAGAGATATTTAGGTTTGTTGCCTATGTTTGGCATTCACCTTATTATATTTTAGCTTAAATGAGGCATGAGTCTACGACCAGTGACGGCTATTTAAGAGGTGAGCGTGCTGCCATTTGCCAGTTTTTTGAGGGGGGGGGCTTTTTCTAGAGAGGTTTGGCTCATTGAGACATCCTAGCCAAATAAATTTGAATTGACCTTGACTTAAATCACTGAAAAAAAAGATATCACGTAAGTCTGATTCGCGTGTAGGCTACAGTAGAGGACCATATTAATGTATAGGAAAATGGAAATTCTAAATCAAAAGGGGAAAACAACATTTCTGTAGATAAAATAAAATTTTGAAAGCTGTTTCTAAAATAATTAAAATGTAAGTGCAAAAATGTATGTGTGGTTCCCTGCTTATTCTTAATTAATGCTTAACTAATGCATGATTCATCATGTTCTGATGAATGTATTAATGGTTCATACATCATGAACTCATGAGGCTCAGTAATGATTAATTAATGACTCGGCTGCTATCGGTCGTGTGTCATTATTAAGTTATTCAGTACAAAGGTACTGGACTAGTAGACGGATTGTTTGTCAATCATTAATAAAAAAGTTCACCACATTAACTGAAGGCCCACAAACCTGATGATGTCATTGAGAGCTAACGCCAAACGCAGTTCATGAAGATTACAATATTCAACATTTTAATTTAATAACAGAAGAACATGACTGTGCTGGACATAATTTCTGTTACAGCGATAAAAAGATCTGTCATTGCATTGACTAGTGTAGTGATCTTGTATTCAGATTTGCATCAGTCAGTTGCTGTTAATCGTATGCGTTTCTCATAACTCATTGTCACATGCATAAATTCCTGCCTTTTGTTATGCAGAAATTCATATATGAATTAATGCAAATACGTAGCCTCCTTAAAACTTTAACTAGAGCTTTTGTTATCGAAAACGTTTACATTTTTGTGTTTAGTTTTGCAAATAAGTAGCACACTGTAAGTTCTGGTTGACTCCTGCAATTTTAACAAAATATATATTTTAATTGAATTCTCAGAAGATAAGAGATATCAGCTGACAGTTGTTTCACTGTGTTACTTGTTGTGCTACAGTATTTCAAAGATCTGAATACTTCCTCCATTACTACACCTCTTTTTCAGTATTTGTCACGCGCTCTGCTGCGATTATGTTATGCCTGGACCCATTGTTACGTATCTCATACTTTTGTCGTAGCATCTCGTAATTACATAATTAATATTTTATTAAAGATCTCCTCTCATAACTATAGGAATCAGATCTCATAAACGTGTAAACAAAAACATGTTGCCACTGGTCCAAGTTTACTCGCTGCCAGATGCTGACAGTAAACGGCGTTTGTCATTTGTCTGTCACTGCATTTATTTGTACAGTATTATTACACTAGGACTGTACCTGACTCAGAACTATGTCAGTCAAATCAGATTTGGCTGTTCAATATGAATATTCAATGATTCTGTTTTTTCCCCCCCACATTAAGTATTAAAGTTTGATTGGAGCTCAGCAGAACGTTCAGTGTGACTGCAGCATTCACGTAATAGCGTGAACAAGCTAACAGCGCTGACGATGGATCAGAAATGTGCGACAAGTATTTTTCTCTGACACTAGACATCAAACAAAAGCCAGAGACAGTGTCATATGAAGTATCTGTGAGCTGTTAGGTCTCTGACTGATGATTCAAGTCTCCGACTTTCAAGGAGCAGCCTAGGGCTGGGCGATATGGCCTACAAAAAAAAAAAAAATATGATTTTTCACAACAAATCCGATTTCACGATTTAAATCGATTTTCCCCCTCTACTTAAAATCAATTTTCAAGAAAATATTTGCGGCCTGGTAGCATGTACCTAGACTCCAAAACTTCCAGCATGTGAATAAACCCCAGCTTTTCCACCGTAAATATGGGCACCATATCTCTTGCAAGATACATCGCGAGTGCATCTGTGATCGCTTTCCACCGGGCCCCTTTCTCATCATATGGCAGTGTTTCCCCTACCATTATATTGCCCACACAGTCTATGGAGTGAAGCCTGTGTTGCGTTCAGGCGTTGTCACGTAAATATCAAATGATGTACAATATTTTCGTAGGAAGCAACACCTCTCCCACTCGGCAGCATGCCTTTGTTTGAGGTGCTGCAGTAAATTGGTAGTACTGCTACCTTGGGTAGCAACAGCCTTCAAACACACTTTGCAGCGGGGTACTGTTTGTTCTGTGTCTGACGCCACAAAACCGAACTCGTTCCCTTTCTTGGGAACGAGTTCTTCCCTGCTCGCTGCCATGATGTTTGTGTATCAAGCGCGTGGGGGGGGAGGGATGAGCCCACTCTGAACTACGGGAGCCCAGTGGGGAGGGTCGGTGGTGGACTTTAAAGAGAAACTCGATTTTCATTTAAACAAATCGACCTAAACTACAAATTCGAATTAATCGATAAAACCGATTTATCGCCCAGCCCTAGGGCAGCCCTATATTATACATATACTTCAAATAGTATAAACCTAATGTGTAGTTAAATAGCCACAAATTTGAAATAGTGTATAGCTTGTCATTACAATGATATAGTTCAGGTTTTAGTCTTGACTGAGCACATTTTTATAAACCCACACAATATTTGTCAAATACATAAAATACAGTAGATTGTAGGTTAGTTCAGTGAGACTACCCAGAATGTAATTTGAGCAAAAGGGGTGCAAAGTATAAGCTCTGAATTCTGACATTGCCTTTCTTTAGGATATTAAATTGTTAATGAATCAGTATCCATCTGTTACAAGACCCATATAACTCCCCTCTGCTACTCTCCCAGGTTTGAAGAGATGTCGTCCGTGTGGCAGCAGGAGCCGTCAGGTTATTCCCCCTGTGTAGAGATTGACTCCAGCTCTGTGAGGTGCAAAGACAGGCTCACCTCTCCGGTCTGGCTGAAGCAGGAACAAGACGACCTTCGGATCATCAAGTGGGAGAACTTTCAAACGGGCACTTCAGCTGATGCTGTTCAGGACAACACACCCAGCAGTGCCATGTCTGGTGAGAGCACTTTCATTCTCTGTGTGCTGCTTTTCTGCAGCAGGATGCCATTGTTGGATAGATCCTCTGTGCTGCCAGGGGGAAGATGTGTGTGGAGCATCCATGTTTTCATACACATGGATGTAAACTGTAAATGCAACTTGATTGGTTTGCAGAGGCATACAATCATAAAGCAGTAATTTTAGTTTAGTTATGCAAGTCAACATTATGAGCTTAAGCACTTTTACATTGCATGAATCAGCCTAGCAGCTCGCAGACTTTACCTCCCTAACCAATAACATGGGTTGTTTATACTTTTTTCTTACTCACTGTTGGTTAAAGCCACTGCATCTCCTGACAGAACAGCACAGTTGAATTTTAGCCTGTATGCACGTGTTTTTTTCAGCCTGATATTGTTTAAACAGAGCAGCTAATGTTGCCATAGCAAGAGCAAGTGGAGTGACATACCTGTCCAAGTTTGTCATGTTTCCTGATTATTTCAGTGGCATTGTTTGCATATGACATGCTTTGTCTGTTGACCTGCCTTTACCCTGAAATCCAAAGTATGTCCGCACTGCTGATTTATTCCCGTAAATATCGTAATTGTCTTTCTTTTGGCTGCTTGTAGTTATTTGCCTGGTGCCACTGCTTGACAGTGACACAGACAGATCATGGAAATTTCAAGATAAAGGGGTTGATATGGATAGATATCTTAATTGCATCAGCGATATTGGCTCACCGATGAATGAATCATCCAGACTGATGATCGTTAAACCCCCACCAGCTACCAAAACAAAGAACAGAGAAGCTCAGATTACAACACGCACAGAAGGAGCTTGACGTAATTTTCTGCTCAGTACACCATATCTCCACTGTATCTTTACATAGCAAATAGTGGTTGCTGATATATTGTGTATATTTGTTCTGAATGTCATGCATTGCACCTTCAAAATTGCAAGATAGGGTATTTGCAGTGGTGTAAAGCAGGGTATATGCAGGTATATGGGGTATACTCACCTCTTTTTCTGGCTGCTTCCTCCTCGGTAACCTACCCATCTACCTACTAGTGCACTCACCTTATCAGCTAACAACACACCACTGGGCATTTGGCCCTGGCAGACGTCTGCGCTTTTCAAGTGCCCTTCTAGTTGTATATTAATACCTACTTTAAAGCAACACAATGGAGTTTTTGAGCCCTCAAAATATATATCCAAGATCCTTGTGATGGTACATCAACTCACAATAGGTTGGATGACACCTCCGTCATTGCTTGAGAGCGTCTGTTTTACTTGCACTGGCACTATGCAGTTTCGGGGTTCGGGTAGGAACCCGGACACAAAAAAAGACTACAAAATTTGGCTGCTTTACGGCATACGTCATATCCCCCTCCTCTCTTTAGAGTAGCGTAGCCAAACCGAGGTGAACTAAGTTAGACGTGGTTGTCATAGCTGAAGCCACAAAGAAAAGGAAGAAGGTGAAGGTGTTGTCCGAGGAGACGAAGAAAAGAAAACGGGAGAGCGATAAAACGAGCTCGAGCAAGGATTAATATTGGCCCAGCTTTCACATGCTGGAGAGAGCTGTAAGAGGAGGAGGGATGCCTGACTGATGGTGACCTGGCACTGTTACTGCTGTCCCCCCTCTACTAAAGAGACTCACTGTCTGCAGGTCGGCTACCTCAGGTACATTTGAAGATAAAGTGTTAGACTACATACAGACAGCTTTCATTTTAGTTTGTCTTTAACAGTTTGCTGTTAGCACCGCAAGCGAGATGTGCTTGTGTCGACCACGATCGGAAATCATAATAGCGGTGAATGAGAGACTGTTGACAGAGCAGATTGAAATATGGCTTTCTACATGCTGATCACATGTATTGATAAAGTATTGGCTTAGCTGGCAGAGGTTTTATCGCACTTACTTACAGTAACAAGCGTAGTTGTCATCAATTAGAGAAATCTTGAAGTTATATTCCCTTCATCTGCACCGTGGCCTCTCTGCTGCACTCTGTTGAGTTTGTGTGTGGGTGTGGGTGTGCACGTGCGCTGTGAGGAGGAGGTCAGCCCTGACATGCAGAGGGCAACTCATTTCTGAGTTTCAAAAATGAATAAATAAATATAAATAAATAAAGCAGTTGGCCTAATAATGTATGTACAAAATGCTATAGAAACAGAGCGCAACGCGCCATAATCTGAAAGCCATGCCCCCAAAGGGGAAACAAGACCGGCTTTCCCCTTGCACTTTCCCCTCCGTTTCCACCCTGTTGAGTTTTCCCTAAGTCCAAATGCCGAAAAGTTGCTGTGTGGTGGGCTGCACGGCCAATAAAAACCCAGAACTGAGCTTTTATCAGCTGCCGAGCAGAAAAACAGAACCTTGTAGGAGACAAAAGTGGATACAGGCAATAAAACGTGAGGCTTCAACAGGGAAGAAATTGTGGGATCCTGACTCTCGGTATGCCTATGTGTGCAGCAAACACTTTGTCAGACCCTCCAAATGTATTTTTTTTTAGAGTAACAGTTAACTGTATTTATGTATGTTAAGCTAAAGCATTGACACATCTCCACATCATGTTTTTTCCAAAATGAGCAAGGTAAGGAGAAGGGACACTGAGGTAGACTGGCAATATTAAGCTTATCAATATACCGTTGCCTCTCTGGTAGGCATAGCGTGCTAAAATAATCCTATGCCATCTTATTATTAGCTAATTATTAGCTAGCTATAGCTAATAATTTTAGCTAGCTAGCTAGCAATTCAGTCGTGGAGACTTGAATGCATGGCTGCGCAGTGTTAATTTTGTAAACTAAAACTTAAACGAAAACTTTTTGTTGACGACCCTTTATTGCGTGACTAATTTGTGACGAGAACGTAAATTTAATAAGTACTGACAACAAAAACTAAAACGAAATCTCTGTTCATTATGAAGTGACGAGTAAAAACGTGACGAAAAAGCTGATGCTGGCCGGACAATCTGGATTACAACCATCCTCAATGCCTTGATTGTTTTCCTTTTTAACCAATTGATAATCTTAACTCAAATTCAAACTCTCAGTCTATCTTTCTGATTGGATGACCTCCCCCCGCCCTCCGCGCGGTGGCAGTGCACGTCCAGTTTTGCTACACAGAAGCCTTGGCTCCACAGCAGGAAGCCAGGAACAACAACACCTGTAAAACTCTGTAAAAATACACCAAAGCATACATTGTCGTTTCCAAATATTTATTTGAAAACGAAACCATTCATACGGTCAATAAAAAACATTTTGTTAATAATAAAAAACGAATGTAATCTCAACAGTGACTGCGCCGGCCGGTGGGACTGCGGCTGAACCGCACCCAATGTTCATTCATTCATTCAATCGCGTGTTCAGTGTGTGTGTGTGTGTGTGTGTGTGTGTGTGTGTGTTAGTGTGTTAGAGAGGAGTATCATATTATAGACCAAAAGTTAATGTAATTTATTATTGTAGAATGTATTTAGCAAATCACAACTTTCAACTGGAGACACGGCGCAGCATGCAAAAAAAAAAAAAAAAAAAAGGCATTATAAAAAGCCGACAAATAGTGTTAATTAATTGACATGAGACTTTGGAGAGGTTGTCAGTCCTATTCTATAGTCTGTAATATTTTTTTTATTTTATCACAACTTCTTGGAAATTACTCAAAAATGCATTTTTTGTGTGCTTCTGAGCACACGGACAGCATAAACAATGAAGTTACTATGACCGTTGCAGCCCTTGGAGGGGCTTGGAGTGTTAACAAACACTGAATTAAAATGGGCATATGATTAAATGTGTTGGCTAGGTTTTGATGCCCTTGTAAGAAAATACTAAATTAAAATGGGCATAACAGTTAAGCTGTTATGATCTTCTTTTGATGTCTTAAGAGGATTGGAGCTTTATTCTTGCAGGTTGTAAGTCATTTGTTGTGCAAATATACAGAAAATAAACAAGAACCTGTGAAGGACATGATTATGTATTGCACTTTTTCTAACAAGCCTTAGACATTCATTTTTATTATACAAGAGTAATATGGTACATTCTTAGTTTAAATGACTAAACACACAGTTAAAGGTATGCTTACAATGGAGTTTTTACTACCATGACAAACATCCTTTTGTAAAATCTATTACAGTATAACAAAACTGTCAAATTACGTCAAAAGACTAAAATGAGACTAAAACTAAAACTCATTTCCACTGACTAAATTTTAACTAAAACAAAACAAAACTAAAAGACTAAAATGTGACTTTAACTAAATCCAGTCTTTGGTGAGTGACTAACACTAAAATGAAATTAAAAATTCTTGTCAAAATTAAGACTGCGGCTGCGGAGGCAGAATGATAGCGAACGAGCGAAGAAGCAGAGGGGAAAGTGGGCCTCGTTTCCCCTTTGGGGGCATGGCTTTCAGATTATGACGCGTTGCGCTCTGTCTCTATAAGGCTACTTTATCTGTTCTGAAGACATGATGATCGTGCGTTACACGGCCAGCTTCAGGAAGTTCACTGGTATCGTTGGCTTGTCAACAAATGCACGTGCAGAAAGATTTTTGTGAGTTGTAACAGACAATACTGTTTTTTGTCTGTAGGGGGACCCCGTGAGGTAAAAAGCACAATCCTCCATTGTGTTGCTTTAAGACGTCACTTTGGATTGAGGTAATTTCTGATGGGTATTCTACAGTAACTTCAATAAAAGTTTTATCTTCCATCTCAAGTGATATTGTTGTTGGATTTCAAATATTAATTTGACTGGTGCTAGCAGATATAAGAAGCATTCATATTTCATGTTAAACATAAATATCACCCAGGTCCGTATGTGTATCTACACAGCAGTCAACACCTTTGACACTGACAACAAGAAGAGACACAAGAGACAAGTATTTAATGAAATCTGTCAGATTTAATGTCTTTACACACAAAAGAAGTAATTCAATGCACGTGTGTAAGATAATGTAATGACAGACAAAGGCCAGTCTTTATAAGATAAGATAAGCCTTCATGGATCCAAAGAGAAATTCAGGTGTTGCAGTACAAAAAAACAGAAATGAATTCAAATGAATAAAGAAGTAAAAACAAAAAACAAAATGATAATAAATCAAATAATATCAACTAGTATAGAAGTAGAAGTACAAGTTAAAGTGAGTTAGGAATTATAGAAGGCACAAGCACTGTTTCTTATCAGTGTTGGATGGCTTGTTTTCTGAGAACATTACTTGTACTTGTAGAATCCCTCTCCTGTCTTTCTGCCCAATTTGCCCTCTGCAACCGTCTTGTTGAGCAGTTCACATGGATTAAAGACTGAGAGGTCAGGATTCGCAGCATGAAGACCTAGATGTGCAATAACAAAAATGAATAGGGTTTTACATTTAATTTATAAGTTCATTTGAATTATCTTTGTTTCTCCTTCCTTGCAGCAGTCTCATGTTATCACACACTGAAAAATTAGTCATATCCTTTGGTGGAGGAAGTATTGAGATCCTTTACTTAAGTAAAAGTACACACTGTAAAAATACTCAATACTTGTAAAATACTTTTACAAGTAATGGTCCTGAGTTGAAATGTTACAACTGATTGATTTTATTTATTTTTTGTTTTTTGTAAATATGTCTGTCTAATATATGTCGTGTCTGCTGTGAAACTGAACTAGCTCACCACAATAGCACCTTAGCAGGAAGCATCCTGTCCACGAAGCAGACCCAACAGAAGCTGACAATGTTAGCTTCCCTCCGGGCTGCAAGTGTCTGAAACTCCCCGCATTTGCCAGTAAAAGTCCGCAGGATGCCGGCAAACCTTGGACCCTTGCCAGCAGATGAACGGGGGAGCTAACATCAGCACGGAGGGAAGCCAAACAACGTTCTTTTGCACAAACTGCCCACACTGCAGTGACACAAAGCTGTTGGAAATCGGAAATGTTTCCCTTTGAACAATGTTAATTAATTTGTTGACTGGTTGGACGGTTGGACTTTCACAAACTGACTACAGCATTTTATTTTCTGTGTTTCTTTTCTTGAGCAAAGCTGAGCAAACTTAGGGACATAACCATAGAAGATAAAATGCTGCGGTCAGTTGTGAAAGCCTGAGCTTCATTTATGTTATTATCATGATGGTCACACACACGCAAGGACATGCACCCACAGTACTCACCTTACAGCGATGCATAAAACACTCCAAAAGGCAAAATGTCAGGTGATATAAGTAGCAGTTGGAGCCTAATTATTGTTGCAATTAAACCAATAATGATGTAGATTTTTCTAAAAAGGAAACCAATTAGATGTTCATATAAAAGTCCTGTGTTATTTTCTCTTTTGTATATTTAGTATTGCTCTTTGATAAAGCAAGAGTATTTCTGATTATCTGATTACTGGTTGGTAACATCTGTTTTTATGTCTCCACACCAGTGACAGCTGTGGCTGTCACTGGTTTTTCAAAATTGGAAGAAATATCCACTTGGACTCAGTGATGAACTGATGGGATTTCGGTGGTCAAATGTCAAGGTCAACGTGACTGTGCATCTGTCTGTCATTCCTGGGAGCACAATATCTCAAGGGCTTATGACTATATAGCTTACTCCACAGCATATAACATAAATGGTTGATGATAAAGTGTGCCGCTGTTAGCTAGCTAGCAAGATCAGGTAACATATTTAACAGAATTAACTCAGTAAATAGACTGATTGCTTCTCTCCAAAAGCAAATACATATATATTTGAACAATGCTTTTGCGTTCACCACGGTAGTCAGCTAACTCAAAATATCAAGTATAAGTACAGAAGTATTCGATTTGAGACGCAGTGATTTGATAGTGCAGATTACAAAAAGGAGGTAGAGAGAGAGAATAGCGATAGTTGGCCTCTTTTTTCTCTGAAATCCAAAATATTTTCCACTCTGCTGATTTATTCCTGAGTAAATAATGTTATTCTCATCATCTTTCTCTTGGCTGCTTGTCATCATCTGCCTGGCCCTGTTTGACAGTGACACAGACTTTCAAAATAAAGCCATATCTTAAAGATGATGATATGGATTGATATCTTCACTTTGCATCGATGATATTGGATCGTTGATCATTGAATTGCTATATCGATACAGATAGATGGATTGTTACACCCCAAATATTTTCCACATAGCTTTACTTACCGTACATGATGGACTTTAAGGTGTCAGTTCCTACGTAATCCATGAGCTCAAAGGGTCCCATGGGATGACCAAAACCAAGTTTCATGACTGTATCAACGTCCTCTATGGATCCATGACCTGAGGGGGAAAACGGCAAAACAAAACAGTAACCATGCAAAGCTGCAGAAATCAACCCCAAACTACAAAATAGTATTGGTACTGAATTTGAGCCTTAGGGCCCTATTTAGATGGTCTAAAGCGGACGGCGGAGGGCGCATAATCCATGTCGCAAGTGTCATTGCTATTTAGATGCAGGCGCAGTTGTCATTTTCACGCCCGTCGTCTAACTAGCAAATTAACTTGCACTTCCAGTGACCAACAAAAACCTGGTCTAAAGTCAACGGCGCAGTATTTCACTGTTAAACAACTTAGTAATATGCGTCTCTAGGCGGGTGCACAACACGCGTGCACTCTGCTCAGACACACACGGAGCAACCACACATATGCAAAAGATAACAAATAAAAATATGATTACAATGTGAAAGGTTATTATTGTGCACATTAAAATATTTATCAGAAACACGTCTTAATGGTTAGTCATTAATCAGAATGATCTAATCGCAGTAATGATGATAATCATAATTTGTAATAATGACAAATGAAATGTGAAATTATCTGACCAATCATGGCAACACACATAGGTATTTAAACACACCTGTCAGGTTGAGGGTGTCTGTCAATACGGAAACTGACGTCGAGAGAGAGAGAGACTTAAGAAGGCCCAATTAACCCAAATATGCCAGCAGCGGCATGGGCGAGGAGAGATCAGCCAGGATATACTAACCAAAACCAGGAAATATGATCATATAACCCCTGCTTTAATCACTCTTCACTGGCTCCCGATCCAGTCCAGATCAGACTTCAAGCTGCTTTTACTCACCTACAAATGTCTACATGGCCTAGCACCCCCATACTTATCTGAACTAATCATTCCATTCGTTCCAACACCGTGCCCCACTTCTCTGGAACCGGCTCCCCCAATCAGTAAGGGATGCAGAATCCGTTGACATCTTTAAATCAAGACTAAAAACCTATTTATTTTCCCAAGCATATGGTACAACTTGATAGCACTTTTTTATTTATTTTAATTGTTTTTGTAAGTAATTGTGCTTATTTGTAAATTGTGTTTTTTATTTGTAATTTGTATTTTTCTAATGTATAATTGTCTATGTGAACTGTAGAGTGTTTCGAGACCATGATTATAGTGATTTTACACTTTAAATAAAGCTGAAATGAATTGAATTGAATTGAATTGAATTGAATCAGCTGGCAGAAGAGCTGCGTCATCTGTAGCCTGGTAAGCAAACTGATTTTTTTGATTGAAAACCAAAGCCCACATGTTGCATTTATTTTAACATGTTATACTGGGCTACATTGTATACTAGGCTACATTATATTATTATATTGTTATCTGAGTGTAAAGAGGACACACATGCAAATAAGAGGCAAAACACAGCTCTAGGAAACATGTGAAAACAATTAACAAACGTGAGTGGGGGAGAAAACGCTGAACAGGTCCTAGCTGCAGGATCAGCACCTTGGGGAGCTTGGCGGCAGTCCTGACAGCTGTGCTCTGTTATATGATGAAAACAGGTTTGAGTAATATTCCACAGATATAGAGTGTGCCAGTAAACCTGGAACTCCGTTAGCGCTTTTAGCACTTCCGGTTCTCTCGTCTAAAAGTCAATACGTTTTTTGAATGGGATTTTGGTAAAATGCCTCAAATAAGGTCTGTGGTTAACAAAAGCCTATGCGAGTTTCAGGTTTTGTTCTACGACATAAAACACGTCAGTAAATACCCTACTTGTGAATTTTGAAGCTTTTACGTGTCATAAAAAAGGCGGTTGCTAACAAGATGCTCAATACAACTACAAACCCTGTCAGGGACAGTTAACGTCATCACCCCCGAACAGGCGAGAGTGCTGGCAGTCCGCCATTACAGCTTCTTATTTAGCTTAAACAGTCCGATTTCCCCATTATACAATGTTTTTAAAATAAAGCGGCCGAAATCAGTTGAAAGCTTAGTGGCGGTGACGTCAAGAGTCATGCGACCGTGGAGTAGTCATGTAGTCCGTTAAAGCCTAACGTTAGCTTTTTATTTCTGGTGATCGCATTTAAGCTTCAAATGCGGTATGGAAGGTGTTCATATGTGAAGATTATCTCGCTGAACAAAACCTGTAAGTATCATAAACTGGTGTTAACCACAGAGCTTATTTTCTGACATAATCCAAAACGCAATGCAAAAATCACATCCACTTTCTCTTCCGGGAACCAGCGCGATGCTAAACTTCCGGGTTTTGACGTCAGCCCTAGCACACTCTATTTAGTAAGATCTTTCTTGTATTAGTGATCAGGTTTCCATACTTTAAGTAGTCTAATTAACGCCACGCTGATTTTACCTGTTATGCTATGACTGAACACAACCATTTTAAAGAAATGTTCAGTTTCTTTTCTTCAGACAAAAGAGTTAAGGAGATGTTTCTTTACCTGCTTGACAGTTTCGACTGAGCCTTCAGTCTTCCTCAGAAGCGTCATCCGATGTGCTGCTGACGCTTTTGAGGGAGACTGAAGGCTCAGTCGAAACTGTGTAAAACACTCACTCTTTCCAGTTGGTAGGTTCGCCATCTAACTAGCTCTCCGCCATGCACTCCAATCGCGGCTCTTTTAAAGGGAATGAGAGGTGACACTCTGATTGGCTTATTGAATGATACGCCCAAAACACACCCATGACTAATTCACAGAGTAGGTCCAACCCTTTTAGACTCTCCGCCATGGCGCGCAGTCTAAAAATGCGCTGTCTAACTAGCAAGTGACAGTGACACGCCCATGCGCTGCACACCTGGCACTTCATGTTTTAGACCATCTAAATAGGGCCCTTAAAGGGATCATGCACCCAAAAATGAAAATTCAGCCATTATCTACTCACCCATATGCCGATGGAGGCCCTGGTGAAGTTTTAGAGTGCTCACATCCCTTGCGGAGATTGGTGGGTGGAGCGGCTAGCACACCTAATGGCATACAGCGCCCCAGACTAGCGTCCAAGAACACAAAATTGAATCCACAAAATATCTTCATACTGCTCATCCGTAGTGATCCAAGTGTGCTGCAGCCCCGACATAAAAAGTTGTTTCGAAAAATGTCATATGAACTCTGTTTTTAGCCTCACTGTAGCCTGTAGCTCTGACTGCTTCTCTGTGCTCCGCGCTCACGTGTGCGCGCCTGCGTAAGACCAGCAAAAGCATGAGCTTTGCTCACCCGTGTTTACATCACGTGACACGTGCACTGCAGAGGGAGACAACGGTAACCAGTAGCTAAAAGATAATTTGCACTACGGTCTTTTAGCAAAGGACAGCCCAACATGTCTGAAGACTTTGAAATTGAGGAGGAACAGCATTTCTTTGTTGAGCCGTATTTGTTTGCGCCCGAGTATACGGACGCGGAACTCAGGCGGAAACCTGGTGGTGTAGTTGTTTCAAATGCAAAGCAATGCCAACGGATGAGGAAAGTCTTTGCTGCTCAGACTGGGAATTGCTGATGCCTGCACTTGAGAATCTGGACATCAATACTGACGAGACTGCTGCTCTTCAGAGACTGTGCATCACCGATCACCCTGAGCGCGCACACGTGAGCGCAGAGCACAGAGAAGCAGTCAGAGCTACAGGCTACAGTGAGGCTAAAAACAGAGTTCATATGACGTTTTTCCAAACAACTTTTTATGTCAGGGCTGCAGCACACTTGGATCACTACGGATCAACAGTATGGAGATACTTTGTGGATTCAATTTTGTGTTCTTGGACGTTAGTCTGGGGCGCCGTATGCCATTAGGTGTGCTGGCCGCTCCCCCTCCGATCTCTGCAAGGGATGTGAGGACTCTTAAACTTCACCAGGGCCTCCATCGGCATATGGGTGAGTAGATAATGGCTGAATTTTCATTTTTGGGTGCACGATCCCTTTAAGGGCCCTATTTAGATGGTCTAAAACACGAAGCGCCAGGTGTGCAGCGCATGGGCATGTCACTGTCACTTGCTAGTAAGACAGTGCATTCTTAGACTGCGCGCCATGGCGGAGAGTCTAAAAGGGTTGGACTTACTCTGTGAATTATTCTTATGAATTGTAGATTATGGAACCCCTTCTTACTTCCACATAATCACAATTAATAATACACGGCCAGGCAACTCCTTGTGTGACAATATATCAAGGTGCTTTCATGTCTATTGCGAATCTGGCGTAAGGCTTGAAACCATGCTGGCAGTTTTTTTTATTATATCAGCTCATTTTATGAGCCCTGCAGTTGGCGTGTGTTATGTGTGTGTGTGTGTGTGCGTGTGTGTGTTTTGCTGTGTGCCAGAGCAGATCATCAATATCAGTGCGCCGCTTGTATTTCTTCCTGGAAATGTCGCCACAGATGCCCAGTTCTTAGTACTGCAAATGCAAGGGCTTTCATCAGTGGGCCATAGGCTCAATCATTATGTGTTAGGGCCTACATCATTTGGGGATAAACGGCTACTTGACAGACATTTATTTAATTGAAAATGTTCAAGATTATTACTTTGAAGGTTGACCTAAAAATGAAATTTGAATGGGTACTTACCTTACATACTTACACTGGCAAGCTACTTTGAACAGGAAAAACGATAAATAAATGGGGCTTTAAGTGTTAATTCAGCCATCTGCTACCTGTGAATATTTTATATGGGTATTAAAAGTATGTTTTATTATTACTTGTATGTTAACTCTTGACTTGTTCATTAAAAGGCCCTAATCTCTGTTCTGCTATTTTATTTAGCTCAACTAGTCCTTCATACAAATGTGTTAAGACTAGGGATGGGAATCGAGAACCGGTTCCAACTGGTTCAATTCATCGACATCATTAGCCTTTATGCTTAACGATTCCCTTATTGATTCTTTTCATTACGCCAAATCTTTACGTCGATGACGCACGTCACGCTTGTCAGTCAGCAGTACGTTCAACAACAAAGAAGACGTAATGGTGGAGAGACAGAAGCGGTTGAAAGCTTGGCTTCACTTCACCAAAGAAGACTCATGACATTCACTCATCACAACAGCATGACGAGCAATTTATACAGCACTGTAATTACATGCAAGGGAGGAAACACCACCAATGCTACAGTGATTTGTTTTCCACTGCAGAGCTCTACTGTGTGAGCATTTTAACGTTACTTGCATTTGCAACTAAAAATAGTTTTGTGTGAGCAAAAGAAATCATTCAGCACACTGTGCGAGTACAAATTTCAACCAGCAGCAGAAATGAAAGGCATGATACTACTCAGAACCGTGATACTTTCACTGGTATCGTACCGTGGGTCCCAATTTTGGTACCGTGACAACAATAACAGATTCTGTAACTTTATTTGATGTAGATGAAAACAAATGTTGTACAAATATTCTTTCATTTGTTCCATTTTAGATGATAGCAGTGGACCAATTTCATATTTTGTGTACTTACTTACTTAGCACTTATCTCTTGTTTAGAATAGAAACTCAATAAAATTTATGTTGTTGACACCAAAAACCTGTAAGGTCTACTTTGTCTACACAGAAAATTCACCGGAGGAATCGATAAGGGAATCGATAAAGAATCGGATCGATAAGCAGAATCGATGATGGCATTGATATCAATAAAATCTTATCAATTCTCATCCCTAGTTACAACAAAGAAAAGAACGACTTTCAATTCCTCTCAAAATGACTGTTATTTTACAGTCTTGTGTTCCCACTTAAAATCCCACAGAAACATAGTTATACTTTTTCATGGTAAACAATTCCAATAAGCAAACCATGGCAATTTTATAATTGATATTGCTCATACACATACCTCTCTCAACCAGCCGCATGGACTCTAACCAGAGGGGAAGAATTAGGCGGTTTGCAATGAATCCAGGTTCATCCTGATGAAAGAGATGTTGGATGCTGCTGAGTGGGCTGTAATATTTTTGAGAAATAACAGCTGTAATGACATTATAAGGTAAATCCTACCTTGCAGGACACTGGTGTTTTCCCGAGAATTTTGCTGAAGTTTCGAATGGAATCTAAAGTCTCTTGGCTTGTTTCTGAGGTCGCGATGATCTGTGAAAGATTGATACTTAAGCAACTTTGATCCTACATGTTCCCAGGTGTTTCCTGATATGGTCATAATGTTTTAGTGTCAGATGTTCATATTAAATATGGCCAAAGTTTCAAATAATGTGGTAAACCTAGATGAAAAAAGTAATTCCTGTGAGCAAAAACCTCAGGCTTCAGACTGTTCTGAACACTCTGTTTCCAAGGGCTTTTTTTTTTTATTTTTATTTTTTTCATTCTTTTGAGACAAGTTGACGTCAGCTCCTGGCAGATGTCTTTATATGCTTGTTTGCAGTATGCACAATATTGCAAGTGTTCCAGGCTGTTCTCATGTGCTGTTTGTATGTATACCTGCGAAAAGTAATGCACCACAATTCGTATATTTCCCACATAATCATGAGTCAATAATTTGTGCACAACCCACGAAATCAGGAAGGCTGTAATCACATGATCAATACGATGACAAGACTAACACCTAGTTTCCACATGATTTTGTTTTCTGTATATATTTACGTATAGCACAGGGAGTACACTCCTAGTGTTCAATGCAAGAAAAAGCATCTTTGTAGGAATGGATGGAAATACCACCACAGAAATGGCAGGCAAGTTATTTTTGGGTGCTTTTTACAGACAACAGTAATTCACAATAATAATAACAATAATAGCAATAATTCATGGCAACAAACAAGTTAGGAGTCTGCCTGTCAGGTGTGTAGCCAGTTTTTGAAATATGTCGTCAAAAGACTGCATGCACTCTGTGTTACACAGCAACATGCTACTGAATTTTTCATCTAGAAATGATATATAAATAGAGCTGTGTTACATTTATCAACCTGTTAGCTTATTTGTTTTATGCTAGCTTCCTGTGGCACAGTGCTTACTCTCTCAGAAAAGGTGGTTGCTAACTTGGTGGCCAGATGAGACTACAGACCATCACCATGCTAAACACGGCTTTACAGCTGAGCTGTAGGGGCAACTTTGAAATCATGCAACCATGGTGTATTTTATTTATTGCCTAAAATTAGCCTTTTAGTAATGGCAATTGCATTTAGGCTTCAAAAATCACAAGAGTGTTGTTCATTTGTGAAAACTATCTTGCTAAACATGCTAATGTCTATTACCATGTTAACGGTATTTCCCATTATGTGTTAGCATCGAGCTAACGGAATAAGCGCTAGTTTTATATATAGTTTTGTAAAAGGACATCATCTTGGTCTTTGGGAAACACTGATCAACATTTCTCACCATTTTCAGTCATTATACAACCCAAACAACTAATCAGTTATTCTAGAAAATAATCAACATATTAATGGGCAAAGAAAAATGATTGATTGTTGCACCCCAATTACATGCTTCATTACCTCTTAGTATAAAACAATATTGTATTGTCTCTTTTATCTACACAAACAAATAAACAAAAGTAAAGACACTGTTTTTTTGTTTTGTTTTGTTTTTTTCTGGGGCCGTACCTCTACAAGCTTCATTGTAGTGACCGGATGGAAAAAGTGAAGGCCGGCGAATCTATCCAGCCTGCTGGTGGAGCTGGCAATGTCGGTAATGGGAATACCAGATGTGTTGCTGGCAAAGATAGTGTGTCTAAAATAGTACATAAAACATAGTATGGACAGCAGTTAATATCAAAGGCAGACATGACATTCAGAGCTTTCCATTTCATTGTCTTTAATGAAGACCACCAAATGTAATATACTGTATGTCGTCTTCCCTCCCAGACCTGGGGTCAGATGCATAAATGATGTGTAAGCACAACAACCATACGTTAACCTTTCCCACTTATAAACTGGTATTTATAAAGGAAGAATGTGTGGTGAGAATGTGTGCCCCTTATGCAATCTTCAGACCAGGCTACCACTGGGTTTTTGCTGTGGGTGATATGAAAGATTTTGAATTTAGGTAGAGAAATGGATAGCATCATTTTAAAGTCGTTTGCCAATTTCACTGATTGTGAATAAATGTGAATAATCATTGATCATCCTTCTGAAATTTAACAATAATGATGATTGAGTTTTTATTGTGATGATGGTGTGCACAAGTGTGATGAATTAGTGGTACTGACACTACAAATAGCTACAGCAGTGCGTAATGATGCTCTGGCACTACTAGAGAACCATGCAATGTGTCATAGTCGGGAAAATGGAACTTTTATTGTTATATTATTCACTGATAGTTCTAGGAGGAGGGACACAAGTGTTGCTATGCAAATGCATGTTTAATGTTGCATTCAGTTGACTCAGGCAGATGGTAGACAGAAGACAGAGAACATCCTCTGGATGGCACAGGAAAAACAGTCCAACAGAATGGTTGGACAGTAAAACGAAACATGCATGACGACATGTTGCAATGGTGACGTTGTATTATTCACAAAAAATAATTATTTAATTATATTGAGGGGAAAAAAAGAAGTGTTTTTTCATTTATATAATTAATCTAGTAATGTCCAGTAATTGTCCAGATTGCCCAGGTTTTCCCCTTGTGTGGGGGGGCTACGTTACATTCAGTGGTAAATTTTGTATTTTCTGCTTGCCTTACCCAATTTAACTGCCCTGCTCTCATCTATTAAAATGATACCCAGTTTGCTGTCTATAGTCTGCCTGATTCCATGTGAACACAGCATTTCTACATCCTTTTGTGTCAAACTGTGGGTGTGCAATAAGGCTTGTGCACGTGCGCCCAGTGCCACAATGATTGAGTTTTACAAAACAGAATCAGGCATACGCATGGCTTTATGAATCTAAGGAGAAGAGTGCGCATGCACATTTCTGCCTGTACACAGTTTTAGCCGTGAATCTACACTAGGGCTGTGCGATTGCCTCTAAATTTATATTGTGGATTGTCATTGCTCTAGATTGCCAATACACGATTAAATTGCCAAGGGGGGGTTACGTCCTTGGCACATGGGGGGGGTTACGGCCTTGGTCAGTAGGAACTTAAATGCAATAGGCTAAAAGATATAGGCTATAGCCTAGGCCTACCACCGCATTTTTATATTTTTTGTGTTATAATGACGTTATTTTAATATTTTGCATCACATGCAAAAGTGAGCGTCTCTAGCCGGAGACGTTTTGCTCCTCCTCACTTCAAGTTGCTGTCATTAACTTTTAACCTGCAAAGGCGGCAGTGCCGCAACATTGTAGGAATTTATGAAAGCCCTTGTGAACATTTCAGTAGTTACACATTAAAACAATATTTATTTGCAATTACTCTGTTGAACGACCCTGAAGCATGAGCAAACGGGCTGTCACTTGGGATCAAAGAGATGCGCCCTGTCACTGTCAGTGCAGGGCTGACAGGGCACCCTCCGCTGAGAAGAGAGAGAGGAGAGGAGAGGAGAGGAGATGGATTGTAGGTCTGTTTGTAAACAGGGCTTCTCTGACAGTCATGTATTTCCCCAAAAACATCTCTTAATGTTGTTGTTTTTCAAAATCGCCTTGATATCCAGCAAATTGCCTGGCAACCCTCCAATCGCCAATATACGATTTTATCGCTGATCGTCCCAGGCCTAATCTACACTGAATTGTATGCATCTGACCCAAGTGGGTCAGATGCATACAATACTGGTAACTGCAGTAGAAACATGCTTTCAATAACAACACACATACAGCACCATGAAACCCAGAACAAACATCAATCAGCCTCTAATCTAACACTTTTATAAATGTATTAATGACCCAGAAATGGGACAGTGCTTACGCTGGTGCCAGCTTGTCAAGCCAACCAAAGAGATCCTGTTTGATTTTTAGATTTTCCACAATGGCCTCCACCACAATATCCGTGTCCTGAACTACAGACTCAGCATCTGTTGATGTTGACACATTCTGCAGGACTTTCTGAATAAACTCCTCACCTGCCTGAAACAAAAAAAAATGTGTCAACATGTCCCATTAACAACTCACACTTCACTCTCTCATTGTTTTGCTTTGATTTTGTCTGGCTGTCTTCTGTGTCTCACCTCTGGCTGATCAGCAAACTTCTTCTTCACCACTCTTTTAAGGTTCCCTTCAATTCCTTTGATAGCCTTTTTGAGGATGTCGTCATTTATGTCCACCAGCGCCACTGAGTGGCCAGTTGATGCTGCAGCCTTTGAGAAATAAATTATTTCAAGACTAGTCCATACCCATTGGTAGCTTTGTCACCTTCTACCTATGCCAATCCTCAATGCCTGTGTGCAGTTTCACATAGATTGACCACGTCAGTGAGTAGAAAAATGTGGGACAGATAGAATGACTGACTGACAGTTTCCGTGATTATGTACAGCATACCATACCATGACTTAGTCATACCAGAAATTAGAAAAAAAACCCAAAACATTCGGCCACAGGGGGAGCCACAGCGATCAGTTGCATTTTAGCCATTTTAAGCATTTTTCCACCCAGTTGCCAATTGGAGTTAAATTTCTCCAGTCACCTTGAGGCGTCCTGTTCTACATATCTACCAAGTTTAGTAAAAATCGATATGGCGGTTAGGCCTAGATAAGAAATTAGCTCTGTAGCGCCCCCATTTTGTTTGATGGGGTCAGTAATGGAGGAGTCCCCTCAGATTATGTGTGGTCATATGCCTACAAAGTTGCGTGGTGATCGGTGAAACCCTTGAGATGTTATACACCTTTATGTGATGAGCCACGCCCTCCGCAATATTCGTTGCCTTATAGAAGCTCAGTTTTAGTAAGTTTTCCAACTTTTGCCAAGAGGTAACTTTAGATATTGGTCCCTAGATTATGTTCACCGAGTTTCATGCAGATTGGTCAAACTTCCTAGGAAGAGATCGATTTTAAGTGTTTTTCAAAAAATTCAAAATGGAAGAAAATCTATATAACCGGGAGTTATGGGTTCTTGGGGCAAATCTGTTTCTCATGAGGAGAGGCATCTCTGTGCAAAGTTTCATGTCTCTACGACATACAGGGCATGAGATATGCCCATTCAAAGTTTGCAATTTCTGGCTATAGCGCCCCCCTTTGGCCAATTGATGTAATATTGCTTCATCCGCATCCTCCCATGACCCTCTACCACTGTGCCAAATTTCACATGGTTTGATCAAGTCAGTGAGGAGAAAAATGTGGAACAGACACACCTACACACCCACAGAGTTTTCGTCATTATATAATAAGATAAATTGGAACGCAGCTGTCAGTGTCAGTGATGTTCAGGTGGGAGCAATGATAAATAGAGACCTAAACAACAAATGTAAGTGGAAACCAGAGCTGTGTCCCAAGTCCATACAATATATTGAGTCTGCAGACATGGATGTACTTTGTTCAAACTAGAAAAGTCACAAAATTAAAAAGTCAAAGAGCAGCTGCTTCACTAGCGACGAACTAAAGGACTAAATATAATGAAGCTATTTTCTAGCCAGCTACATGGATAAACAGACCAAAGGCAATTCATCTCTTACCTGTGCAATTCCTGCACCCATCTGCCCACTTCCGATGACTGTTACATGCTTAATAACAGCATTTCTGACAGCTGAAGAGGAAAAACCTCTGCAGATCTGGTGAATGGAGAAAGCCATGATGATCAGCCTGCTGCAGGACTTTAGGACTGAAACAGACCCAGGCAGACAGGCTTCATACTTATGCAAACTGTATGTTGACTTTGTAAAGTCAAATGTACACAAGGCGAGTGAAGTATGAGACAACAGGCCCCAGGGCACAGAAATGCAAAAGAGCCCACCACCTCTCCAACAGACACCACCAACACCATTTCCATTTTACTAACCTTTTTTTTTTTTTTTGAAAGATCCCGGACAAGCCCCCAAATATGTTGCGTCCCCACCTGAGGTAGAGAGTTTGTTTACAACAAAAATGTGCAAACAAGGACCACCAACGAAAAACGGCCCCAAAAGGGAACTGGATCGCCTATCAGGGAAACACACAAAAACAGAAAAGATTAACCACAGGCAGCTACAGTATCACAACACTATGCTAAAACTCTCAACTGTCAGCTGTATGCTGAAAGAAAGACAGGGAAAAACACAAAACACAGGGCGGGCCCAAAACACATAAAATCAAACATCTAGTTTGACTGTGTAAACAACATTTACACAACACTGCCATCTGCATATAAATAACACTTAACACTTCCCTTATCGATTCTTTGTGTGTGCGCGCATCGGGGCCGAACTCCGCTGTGCGCGATACAGGATTGGAGGATTGTAAGGCGCGACCATGTAGAGACAGAAATGACATGCCGTTTTGTAAAAAATATAAGTCATCATGTTATAAGGTAAAATGTTTCACCGTATAACATGATAAATAGTATATTGTTAAGTTATTATATGAAGCGTCCATCGCGCAAAATAATATTTAGTTTATGAAGAGATAAGACGGAGCCCTCTCCTCTTATATGCTTTACTCATGTAAAAAAACTTTACAAGTATGTGAATTGACCTGGTTATGAAGTGTCCGTAGTGCCAAATAATATAGTGGTAGTTTCTAAAGGGCTAAGACGAGAAAAAAAAGAATAAATAGTTGCATGTAGGGGAAACACTGAAAGAGATGGTGGTCTCGCTGAACAAATGCCTATTTTCAGCACATTTTATGCTGTTACATTCAAAGCAATATCAGCCTAATAATTTCAGAATGATTAATTCTCACCAGGTAGAGCTACTGAAGTCATCTGCTATCAACGATAGCACAATGCATTCAATGACAGATTCTGTAACGTTATTTGACGTAGATAAAAACAAATGCTCTACAAATATTCTTTCATTTGTTCCATTTTAGATGATAGCTGTGGACCAATTTCAGATTTGTTTACTTACACAAGCACTTATCTCTTGTTTAGAATATAAAATTTGTTTTGTTGACACCGAAAACCTGTAAGGACTACTTTTGTCACAGAAAATTCAGAGGAGGAATCGATAAGGGAATCGATAAAGAATCGGATCGATAATCAGAATCGATAATGGCATTGATATCAATAAAATCCTATCAATTCCCATCCCTAAACTAGACTGTCATCATCATCTTCAAGAATAAGAATATCCACTATGAAATAGAGGGATCTTTCAAAAGAAGGAAAAGGCAGCCAAACAAATAGCCAGTTAAAAGGAAGTTTATTTCCAACAAAAATGTGCAAACAAGGACCACCAACGAAAAACGGGTTCCAAAAGGGAACCAGATCGCCTATCAGGGAAACACACAAAAACAGAAAAGATTAACCACAGCCAGCAATTGTATCACAACACTATGCCAAAACTCTCAACTGTTACGCACGTCTTAATGACAACTCTGTCACAGCCTGTTGGCCCACTGGCAGCGGCACTATGCTGATGAGGAGTGATGGGGATCAGCTGTACACTGAAAGAAAGACAGGGAAAAACAGAAAACACAGCCCAAAACACACAGGCACGTAACACTGACCATTTAGAGTTTGTAAGTTAGGAATTCAAATAAACACAATAAGTTTGTGCTCTAGAGAAAGGATCAGCACTCAGTGAATAACCTCATAAGCCCTATAATAAGCTATTATGGCAAGGCGTAACTATACAGACCAGTGAGCAATGATAACTATCATGTCTTTGGGGTCATCAGGTGGGAACCTCCTTTCACCAGTGTTTCATCTAGTTGGTCCCACAACACCTCCAGGACGCTAGACAGTGATCTCTGGCATCCCAGAGACTCTCCCCTAATGCCGGGTCTCACTGCTCCCCGCACCAACCGAACAACCTCCTTTAACTTACCTATACTACCACAGAGGAGGTAGACCCAGGGAAGGAAGCCTTGTTAGGCTATAACATGTGTGATGATGTCTGGGAAAGAGTGTTGCCGTCTTTGCGGATTTCCTCCTCACTGCGGACTCCGAGTTGCATGGCTGTGATTCCCAGCTTGGTCACTTCCCTGACCTGCTCCTCCATGAGAGCAACTAGCGGAAAAACAACAATAGCCACTGGGTTTTCATTGAGTCCCATCTTTTTCCCGATCAACAGAGCCAGTTGGTAAATTAAACTTTCACCAAACCCCGTAGGAAGGACGGCAAACATGTCCTTTTTTTCAATAAAAGCTTTCAGTGCAGCCGTTTGTTCTGCTTTTATAGAAAATGTACATTCCAGTTCGTTCAACACATTTACCATCGCAGTTTCAAAATTATGTTGGTTGTTTACGAAATGCATTCACTCCACTCCTTGTCCCTCCTATTCTGATGACGTGCACGCCCCAAAGTAATAAACGGTTGTGATTAGCCCGGTAAGCTTTAACCGATGCCAGAATGTGCCTTTATGATTGCTTGGCCAGAGAACAGGCTACCTAAAGTCATTACACATGCACAGAAGCCATACAGGCGCACACAATGAAATACATTAATAATAATAAAGCACTTAACCAACATGTAGACCCACACACCCACTGAATAAATTGGATTTGTTTTTCACTCACCATTGATGTTATTTCTTTAATAGGAAAGTGTTGCTCCTTGCAGCCCTGTGCTTTAACCTTTAACGAGTTGCCATGCATTTCTTTTCTCCCAGAGGTGCTTTGGTCCCATGGTGTGATTGGCTAGTCAGTAAGGTGGGAAAAAGACGATCTGAGATGGCTTTCCATTGGCCTTAACTGTATGCTGGTGCATATAGCCTTGGCATTCTCCATGGGTGCTTGGGCGCCCATGCACCCATGGAATCGGCGCCTGTGCCTGGTATACAGTTAATACCGTGATACCGCCATGTGGCAATGCATCGAAATGCGGCACGTGACGATTTGGCATCGGTTAATTAACGTCGATGCTTTGCCGCAAGACCGGAACAAAAAACACGTAACCGGAACCTTAACGTGCGCGCTGCCCGGACTGTTAAGTGAGTGAGACCACTACAAACAGAGCACGTTAGCGTCTTTGCAAAATGGCAACAGCTTCAGCAGCCTCCAAAGAGCGGCCGATTCTCTCGCCACCGGGGTTGACTGCAACCGTGTGGCAGTACTTTGGATTTTATGAGAGAGAAAACAAGACGACTGACAAGACCTACGCGATTTGCAAGATTTGCAAAGCAAAAATAAAGTACCTCAGCAACACCACAAACATGAGGCAGCACCTTGTACGCTTTCATCCCGAAACGGAGAATGTTCCTCCGGTCGTGCCCACCACACAGAGGACCATCCTGGAGACTGTCTCCAAACTTCCCAAGAACTCGGAGAAGGCGAAGAGCATTACAGAAGCAATAGCTACTTTAATTGCGACGGATTTACGCCCGTATTCAGTAGTAAACAACAGGGGGTTTTGGTTAGTGGTGCGCACCATGGAGCCGCGCTACAAACTCCCTCACCGAAAACACTTCGCAGAGAAAGAAATCCCCCACCTCTACGACGAAACCAAAGCAAACGTCCTGGTGTCCATGAAGAAGGCGAGCAGGATAGCGCTTACATGCGATGCGTGGACCTCGGTTGCCACCAAATCCTTTGTTACTGTAACAGCGCATTTTGTGCTCGCGTCGGACAAGAACGGATGGAAGTTAGTGAGTCACGTTCTTCAAACCCGAGAGATGAGTGAGAGTCACACCGGGGCAAATGTTGCCGAGCTGCTGGAGAAAGCAGCGGCAGAATGGCAGATCTCAGATAAAGATTTGGTTTTGGTAATGGATAATGCCAGCAACATGGCTGTGGCTGCTCAGAAGGCGAACTTTGTGCACCTGAAATGCTATGATCACACTGCCAACTTGGCCTTACAGAAAGCTCTCAAGCTGCCAGCTGTGGCAAAGCTCCTGGCGAGGATCAGGCGGATCTCTATATTTTTTCACCGCAGTACCACCAGACTCCAACTCCTAGAGGAGAACCAAAAGCTGCTTGGTCTCAAACGGCACAAACTGAAGACGGACGTATGCACTAGATGGAATAGTGCATGCAAAATGACTGAACGTTTCCTCGAGCAACAGCCTGCAATTGCTGCCATCTTGCTCTCTCCTCAGGTGAGAAAAATGTCATTGCCAGCCACTCTAATCTATTTTGTTATACTGATCAAAATTATTGATATTGATAGCTAAATATAATTTTGGAACTATTTTTATTGCTCACTGCATTATAGATTTATAAAAAAAACAGTTAAGCTTTGGTAGAGTGAACTGTTGTGCACTGCATTCTGACATGTAATAGTAGCATAATAACTTGTATTTAATTATGAATAACACAGCCTGCTATCTGCACCCGCTTGCTCTCTCCTCAGTTGAGAAAGAAGGAAACTGACATCGCCACTCTCAATGAAACTGATGTCTCAAATGCTCAGGAAATGGTCTCCGCCCTAAAGCATATGAAAGACGCCACCACTCTGATGTCTCAGGAGAAAAACCCCATGGTTTGTTTGATCGCTCCTGTGCACACAAAGCTCCTCCAGAACACAGAGTCCAACACAGAAGATTCACCACTGGTCCGGGATATTAAAAAGGCCATCCATGATGACCTCAGCAGTAGATACACCAGTGAGGCGGAGAAAAGCCTTCTCTATACCGCTTCTGCCCTTGACCCCCGTTTCAAGGCCTTACCTTTCCTTTCTGAGGAGGAGAGAGAGCAGACATATGGCAAAGTGATTTCTGAGGCTGCATCACTAGAGGTAAATCTGTCATTTTATTTTATATAAAAAATGTGTATGGTAAAAAAAAAAAAAAAAAGTGGTTTCAAAGCAATTGGATTTGTGACTTTTGTGTGTTCTCATTATTTTACATGCAGCAAGAGGTGAGAGTGGAGGAAGAGACCCCAGAGGACAATGCCAGGACAGCAGCAGAGGTGACCAGTGACACTGAGGAGGACCAGGAGAAGGAGCTGCCGCCACCGCCACCAGCCAAAAGAAGCTGTACTCTGCATGAGAACCTGTTAGGACTGGCGTTCACAAATCAGGGTAGGAATCTTTACTTTTTAAAATGTGAAGTTCTACATCTAGCTGTTGGCTGAGGCTAATTTCTCTCACACTCTCATTCTCTCTCTTACTCACTCTCTCACACACCCTCTCACTCTCACATTCTCTCTCACACATGCTCACACCCACTCTCTCTCTTTCTCTCTTTAGCTCCGGAGCCCAAATCAGCATACGCCAGAGCCAAGGACGAGATGGCTAAGTACCGCCTTGCTTTAACACCTTCTCTACAAGAGGACCCTCTCCACTGGTGGAGTGTGCATCAGGTGCTGTACCCCATGATTGCTAATGTGGCCAAACGGTACCTGTGCATTCCAGGCAGCAGTGTATCTGCAGAGCGGGTATTCTCCACCGCAGGAGATACAGTAACAGCCCAGCGTAGCACACTCAAGTCGGAGCACATTGACCAGCTGGTATTCTTGAACAAGAATGTGTGTGTCCCAGATTCTGGCACTGACGATGAAGAGTCTGATGAAGATGAGTAGCACAATGTGGACATTTGCCTCTCTCACACAACAGGAGGATGTAGGGGGTCAAGAGGGAGGGGAGGGAATATGGGAGGACAGTTAACTTTAAGATGAGTGTGAGTGCCACTCTGCTCTACTGTGTTTGTGTTGTGTTTACCTCACTGTACTGAAGCTCCAGACTGAATAAGTTCAGTGGAATTATGCACTTTTGTTCAGAAGAATGCAATTTGTTACCTTGGAATATGGCAGCTTTTTTGTTAAATTATCCTATCTATATTCCAGACTGAATAAGTTGAATTATTTAATTTTGAGGAATGCACTTTTGTTCTGTATGGCAGCTTTTTTTGTAAAGTTATCCTATTCATATTCCAGACTGAATAACTTTCCATTTTCCATTAAATAAATTTGATGGAAGTACATATCTTGTTTACTTGAATTAATGACCTCATTAAATCCAGGGCTTGACTGTTTTCAGTGTTTTTCGCCAATAGAGGGGACTCTCATGCAAGTGGAGCTTTCCCTGGTCAAAGTTAAGTAGGTCAAAGTGCAAATGTTTACATAACAGTTATAAAATAAAATATTTTGTGTCTTTGAAAAATACAAGTCAAATGTTCAAAAAACCTTGTTATTTACTTATTGAGTGTAGTTTTAGAGGAACTGAGTTAATTGATAGGCTATTTATTTAAAAATGTAGCCACAGATGAAGACAAAATCAATCTTGTATGGAAGAAAGCATTAAAAAGTGCAATAATCGAAGAATCGTGGCACCAATAAGCAAATCGAATCCACAAGCGCCATAATCGAAGTGCCCATAATCGAAATCGAATCGAATCGTGAGGTACCCTTGTTGAACACCCCTAGTCCAGACTGATGGATTGTTAAACTCCTAAGGCTACTGTGCTCATTATGTCATAACTCCGCTATATCTTTACATAGCAAATAGTAGGCCTAGTTGCTGCTATATTCATGTTCTGAATGTTGTGTATTGTACTTTCAGCATGGTGAGAGGGTGCATTTGGCCTTGGAGGAGGTTTGCGCTTTCCGAGTACCCTTCTAGTTGTAAATTTAATACCTACTGAAAGACATCACTTTGGATTGAGGTCATTTCTGATAGATATTCTACAGTAACTCCAAAAAAAGTTTTATCTTCCATCTCAAGTGATATTGTTGTTAGATTTCAAATATTAATTTGACTGATGTTAGCAGATATAAGAAGCATTCACATTTCATGTTAAATATCACCAAGGTCCGTATGTGTGTCTACACAGCAGTCAACACCTTTCACACTGACAACAAGAAGAGACACCAGACACAAGTAATTCAGTCAGATTTAATCTATATTCTTCTATCACAAAAGAAGTCATTCAGTGGACATGCTTAAGATAAAGAAATGACAGATAAAAGCCAATCTTGATAAGACAAGATAAGCCTTATTTATCCCCAGAGGAAAAAATCAAATGTTGCAGCAGGACAAGACATTGAAATAATTTCAGATAAACAAAACAAGAATAAACAAAATAAGAGGTACAGCAAGTATACCAGTAAAGGTAAATAGAAAAAAAGAACTAGAGCCAACTAAAGCAATTAAAGACAAAGTTACAAGTTAAAGTTAGAAGTTAGGAATTATAGAAGGCACAAGCACTGTTTCTTATCAGTGCTGGATGGCTTGTTTTCTGAGTAAATTACTTGTACTTGTAGAATCCCTCTCCTGTCTTTCTGCCCAATTTGCCCTCTGCAACCATTTTGTTGAACAGTTCAGGTGGAGTAAAGAGTGGGTGGTCAGGAATCGCAACATGAAGACCTAGGTGGGCAATAACAAAAAGGAATAGGGTTTTTGATTTAATTTATAAGTTCATTTGAATTATCTTTGTTTCTCCTTCCTTGCAGCTGTTTCATATTATCACCCCCTTAAAAATTAAAGCCATATCCTTTGGTGGAGGAAGTATTGAGATCCTTTACTTAAGTAAAAGTACTAATATTCTGTTAAAAGTAAAAGCCCTGAAATGTTACTTAAGTAAAAGTATGCAAGTATGATCAGAGAAATAAACTTAAAGGGGAACTAATGTTTTTTCAACCTGGGCCCTATTTTACGATCTAGGGCTGCAGGGTATAAAATCATCCACACTGTCAGCTGTACAGAATGTACTGTAAGTATGGCTAATTTTCAACCAGCTCTGTGTTGTTGCAACATTAAACGAGCTAACATTAAATGAGCTGGGAGAGGAGGGGCCAACTTTGAATGTTGTGTTTCTAAATTGCAACAAATCCTACTTATTCTGCTTACTTGAGTAAATGCTCTTGTACTGTACTGAAGTTTCACCACTAGTTAGACCTATATTTTTAACATTATTTTACTCACTATCAATGATGGACTTCATAGTGTCTAGTCCGATATGATCCATGAGCTCAAAGGGTCCCATGGGATTCCCAAGACCAAGTTTAATGACGGTGTCGATGTCCTCTATGGATCCGTGACCTAATGGAGAAAAGAGCAAAACAAAACTGTAACCATGCAAAGCTGCAAAATCAACCAAAAACTACAACTACAGGGATAGTGAACTCAGGCACCGCCAATTTGAGCTAACGTTTGTGGAGTAAAACAGAGTAAAAGTGTAGTATATTTCTTTTGTCAACTGTTAAGCTTTACAAGGACTCACTGGTGACCACCTTGAGTCCACCAAAATGCCGCAAGTGGCCTCTTGCATGCTCCTGTGGTATATAAAACAAGTGCCCTTTACTGTGGCTCAGTGTGCAAGTAAATGTGTTTAAGTTTCCTCTAGGGTGCTTTTCCAGCGGACAATATGTAATGCAGTGTCCTACATCCTAGGGAACTTTCTATGTGCTGGTGGTGATCCACCGAATGCAGCTGATGCAGTTTTTTTGTTTTGGCAACTGCTCCTGAGACACTGCAAGACCTACTGATTTTCTGTATGCCCTACAAGCCAGGTTGAGTTACAAGGTAAATCTTGATTGTTTTTTCTTGTTAAGGTTGAACCTATCTCGACAATTTCTGTTTCGTTCTCTTTGGCAGCACCTGTGATAAGCAGTAATGACAGTGTATTTGTTGGCAGACTAATTCCAAGTTCATACTTCCCATGTTAACCAGTTGGGCTGATCGAACTGGACGCAGCGCAGCACTGAGTGATTCTTGCAAGAAAGCACACTCATAATCTATTATGAACGATATGAAGGATATATTAGATATGATATGAATGACCTGATTCTCATAAGGCTTGAAACAGGCCAGAAATTGTTTTTTATAGCACCCTGTCTTATTAGCCCTGCAGCTGGCGAAATGAAAGGTTGCCATAGCATAAACTGTGTGTGTGTTTGCGTGTCTGTGTGCATGTATTTCGGTATATGTGAGAGCAGATTATTATTGGCTGTGCACCAAATGTGAGAGTGCCACAGACACCTACTCAGTAATACAGTGGAAACCACTTACCAGTCCCTCCAGGATGTTGCAATGTTGCAATTGCGATGCAAATTCAGCCAATCCTCATTAATTCTGTGCAACCTTGCACTTTAATCCAATCACAGCAACTAAGGCTGTGCAATTAATCATCTGGTGATCGCGATTACGATTTTGAGGTCAAACGATTTCAAAATTAATGAAATCGAGGGTAAACGATTTTTGGTCACAGACACCTGGTGATGTTATTTTGTCTTCTACGGAAGACGCGCATGCGCAATACCGCCCTCTCCTCTCCTCTTTTCACTCTACGAGTCAGTGAAGTAGGTGAACTATGAATAATGCGTGGGGCAGGTGATCGCGGAAGATTTCAAAAACAGCGTGCAGAAAATATCAGAGGGAGAGCGAGAGAAGTTGGTCTGTGTGTGTGTGTGTGTGTGTGTGTGTAGGCACGTGTGTGTGTGTGTGTGTGTGTGTGTGTGTGTGTGTGTGTGAGCAGAGGAGAATTGTATGTAGAGACAGAAATGACATGCCGTTGTGTAAACAATATAAGTCATCCCATGCGCCGCATAATCATGATTTCAATTTTGACCAAAATAATCGTGATTATGATTTTTTCCATAATTGAACTGCATTGCAAATTTGATGATTTAAAATGCGTAAAATCTTATTTCATTTTAGAGCTGTGTTTAGTGTATGGATTTGCATAGCCTGTCTTTCTTTCTCTATTTATCATGAGACTACTGCAGCAGGACAAGAGCTCACACACACACACAGTGACAGGGCTAACTGTAAGCATCACATGAGAAGGAGAGGAGGAGTGTGCTTTACAGTGAATAAAGACGCGTGTGTCGGTGGGAATGTGAGGTGCTCCCGGTCCAGTTGTGGATAACTGCTGTAACATTTCACTGTGCAGAAGAGACTGCGGTGCAGTGCCGCTATCTTCAGAAAGAGCGAGCATGTGTCCGTCTTGCTGAGGTTGGGATGTGTAAACAGTCAAATCATTCCATGATCAGAAATCATGGATTACCAGAACCATCCGGAATCATGGACAATTAGCCACCTTATTCCTGAGGGCACTACTGTAGAAATGATTATGTGAGAAAGCGGAAGTAGCAGTAAGCTTGTTAGTCCCATAGACTGTGGTTTGTCCCAGTGGCTACTCTTGGTGGCTAACAGCCAACGCTGGTTCTTTTCAAAAGTAATTTGCCTTCATTTTAGCAAATACTGATTTTTTTTTTTTAACAAATATTTAACCTATGTTAACTTAGTTGTTGTTGACTTAGTTAATGTTACCTGTTGCACTGTCAGTGTCTGTAACGACTAACAACCAGTCTAAGCTAAATTTTTGTCTTCAGCAACTGTCTGTTGAACATGTAACCAGGACAAAAAGGGATTGTTCTTGTTGCCAAAGGTACCATTGATACGAGAAATAAAACCACAAGAGTTTCACAAGACAGCGAAAAAGTATTAAATCAGAATTTGCAGAAGAGAATGATCAGGCATCAGCTAATGATGTAAGAAGACACAAAAAAGGAGTAAATTACTGCACACAAGTTAAAGGAGCTGATGGGATCCATTTCACTAGAGTTGTACCAAGTATTACTTTCATGTGACAAATAAATGATGACGATTGAACCTAAAAAGGGAATTTGAATGGGTACTTACCTGTTCACCTGAAAAAAAGAAAACAGTTAACTCAAAAGGAAAAAGCTAAAATAACCAAGTCTAACCTGTTAAATTAAAAGCTGTTAACAAAGGAAAATGTAGACCGATTCTAATTTAAATAACCATATAACCTGAACTAGACTGACGGGATTTTTTAGTAAACATATAGAACCTTCTCCAACGGAGAAATGATAAACAAAGGGGGTATAAGTAAAACGTATTCACCTTCTACATGTGAATATTTTGTATGTGCACTTAAAGTGTGTATTTTATTATTAATTGTCAGTAAACTGTTGACTTGTTCGTGTAAAGGTTTTAGTTTCTGTTTCTCTCCTATTTTATTTAGCTCAACCACTGTCTTTGATACAGAGATAAAGAAACTGAAAAAAAGATTAAGCCTCTGTTAATTCCTCTCAAAATGACTGAGGTTATTTTGCGGTCTTGTTTTTTAACTTAAAATCCCTAAAAAAAAAATACACTTGGTGAAATAAGTACTCAACATTTTTTCATTAATCATATTTCCAGTGCAGCTATTCACAAGAAATTTACAGCAGACATTGATATTAACTATTATATTAAAACTACACATAAAGATGTGATAACATTTTAGTCCATAAAAAAGTAACGTGCAATAAAGTGACTGAAATGTATTTGATCCTTGATGGAAAAGCCTCAAACTTCTGTAGGTGTGGTATTTTTAAGGTCATATGCAGAGCTATTTCTCCTCCAAACATTGCCCCACTGTAGTTGTAGATATTTTATCATGGTTAATAATCTCAATACACAAACCGTGGCAATTTTACTATTGATATCACTGTATACATACCCCTCTCATGCAGCTTCATGGCATCCACTAGGTAGGGAGTATATAGGCGGTTTACAATGAATCCAGGTGTATCCTGATAAACGAGATGTTGGGTGCTGCTGAGTGGGCTGTAATATTTTTAAGAGACTATAGTTGTAATGGAATTATACAGCAAACCTTACCTTGCAGGACACTGGTATTTTTCCAAGACTTTTGCTGAAGTTTAGGAGGGAATCTAAAGTCTCTTGGCTTGTTTCTGAGGTTGCGATGACCTGTGAAAGATTGATACATAAGCAACTTTGATTCTCTGTGTTCTCAGGGGTTTCCTGATATGGTTTTGATTGCTTGATTTGATTTGAGGCTTTACTGTCTTCACAATTTATTGTTTCTTATCTGTGAAATACAAGTAAATACAAGCTTCATTTCCACTGAGGGAAATGGTGTCAGTATACAGAAACAGACAGGAGGTCTGCGTCACCACGACGCTCAGCGTTAGGATGGGCGAGTTCAACGTTGCGTAAACAAAGGGGGTGTTTTGAAAACACCCCCATTTTCACAGGTAACTTAGCCTGTCCCTCCCGCCGCAGGAAATAATGCATTAAACCTGGAAAGCTATTGATGTAGCACTTTTCTCCTTATGAAAGTAACATGAGATTATTCGACCAATGAGAATTTGGTCAGACGAGAGCATATAGACCAAATAATCAACCAGGAGACTACAGCCCTAATTTTTATCTGCTTCTGAAACATGCTGCAGTGCATCTGCTGAAATTGTCTAAAGGGGGGGCCGCCTGGCTGACATTTGCACTCTACTGAGTGCACTTTTCTAGTCTTGTTTTAACCTGAATTTAAAAGCCTAATCAAGCAAGAGTAAGTAAGCTTTAGCAAGTTGCCCTATAGAAGTCATATCTAGATCTGCAACGATCAGTCGATTAGTTGTCAACCACTGAGTTAATATCCTCCTAATTTGATATACAATTAATCTGTTTGAATACTTTTGTTATCAACTGCTTTAAGACATTTTAACAGTTTGTGGCTGAGGAGAGACAGAGGTGAAGTCAGATAAGGTAAGGGATGTGACGTTTCCAATTCACTCTCTAAGCGTTGCACCAATCAGAACAGACTGAGCAAGCTGACCAATAGGGATGTAACGATACCAGAAACTCACGATACAATATTATCACGATAAAGAGTCCACGGTACGATATACAGTACAGGCCAAAAGTTTGGACACACCTTCTCATTCAATGCATTTTCTTTATTTTCATGACTATTTACATTGTAGATTCTCACTGAAGGCATCAAAACTATGAATGAACACATGTGGAGTTATGTACTTAACAAAAAAAGGTGAAATAACTGAAAACATGTTTTATATTCTAGTTTCTTCAAAATAGCCACCCTTTGCTCTGATTACTGCTTTGCACACTCTTGGCATTCTCTCCATGAGCTTCAAGAGGTAGTCACCTGAAATGGTTTCCACTTCACAGGTGTGTCTTATCAGGGTTAATTAGTGGAATTTCTTGCTTTATCAATGGGGTTGGGACCATCAGTTGTGTTGTGCAGAAGTCAGGTTAATACACAGCCGACAGCCCTATTGGACAACTGTTAAAATTCATATTATGGCAAGAACCAATCAGCTAACTAAAGAAAAACCAGTGGCCATCATTACTTTAAGAAATGAAGGTCAGTCAGTCTGGAAAATTGCAAAAACTTTAAATGTGTCCCCAAGTGGAGTCGCAAAAACCATCAAAGGAAGGAAGAAAGTAAGACCAAGAGTCACCTCTGCTTCTGAGGATAAGTTCATCCGAGTCACCAGCCTCAGAAATCGCAAGTTAACAGCAGCTCAGATCAGAGACCAGATGAATGCCACACAGAGTTCTAGCAGCAGACCCATCTCTAGAACAACTGTTAAGAGGAGACTGCGCGAATCAGGCCTTCATGGTCAAATAGCTGCTAGGAAACCACTGCTAAGGAGAGGCAACAAGCACAAGAGATTTGTTTGGGCCAAGAAACACAAGGAATGGACATTAGACCAGTGGAAATCTGTGCTTTGGTCTGATGAGTCCAAATTTGAGATCTTTGGTTCCAACCGCCGTGTCTTTGTGAGACGCAGAAAAGGTGAACGGATGGATTCCACATGCCTGGTTCCCACTGTGAAGCATGGAGGAGGAGGTGTGATGGTGTGGGGGTGTTTTGCTGGTGACACTGTTGGGGATTTATTCAAAATTGAAGGCACACTGAACCAGCATGGCTACCACAGCATCCTGCAGCGACATGCCATCCCATCCGGTTTGCGTTTAGTTGGACGATCATTTATTTTTCAACAGGACAATGACCCCAAACACACCTCCAGGCTGTGTAAGGGCTATTTGACCAAGAAGGAGAGTGATGGAATGCTGCGGCAGATAACCTGGCCTCCACAGTCACCGGACCTGAACCCAATCGAGATGGTTTGGGGTGAGCTGGACCGCAGAGTGAAGGCAAAGGGGCCAACAAGTGCTAAACACCTCTGGGAACTCCTTCAAGACTGTTGGAAAACCATTTCAGGTGACTACCTCTTGAAGCTCATCGAGAGAATGCCAAGAGTGTGCAAAGCAGTAATCAGAGCAAAGGGTGGCTATTTTGAAGAAACTAGAATATAAAACATGTTTTCAGTTATTTCACCTTTTTTTGTTAAGTACATAACTCCACATGTGTTCATTCATAGTTTTGATGCCTTCAGTGAGAATCTACAATGTAAATAGTCATGAAAATAAAGAAAACGCATTGAATGAGAAGGTGTGTCCAAACTTTTGGCCTGTACTGTATATCACGATATTTATACAACGGGAAAATTTATTGTTAAAAATAGCTATTTTATTCAAAAATAGTGCATGTACACTATACAGCATGTTATTTTTAACTTGGAAGCGTATCATAAACAAATCAACATGCAGTTGAACATGTGCTTTCATTTCCCCCCTATTACTGCTAGGCAGGCAGACATTAAAGTACCATAACAAAGTCATGTCAATTAAAACTATAGTGACAGAATATGAAAATGGAAACATTCAGTATTTTTTAACCTACTCTGAACAAAAGTAGTGTAGTACTATTACTAGAAAGTCATCTGAATGACATCAAATTATGAGGATAGAGTAGTCTTACTATTCATCAAATATACAGAACTTAGAACAATCAGACCCTGCAACAACAACAAAATTAACAAATTAGAAATAATGTAAACTCAATAACACACAATCCCTCACTCAGAGCGACAGAGCGAGAGAGAGGTGGGTAGAGATGTGTGTAAAAGAAAACCAAAATAAATAAAGCCCAGCCATTTCCCTGGAAGTCATAGAAAAACTCAAAAACACACATTCACTCAGTTTGTTCACGCCAGGTTGACAATCTTGACATCAAGGAGACCCTAAGACTTTCTCAGAACAGGAGATGAGGAGAGGAAAGCTCTGATCCTGCGCTTTCATGTGATATGCGTGGCATTTTTGTGCGACCCTGCATTCGCGTGTAATCCATCCAAAAGTAATGTGTGTGCAAAGCTGTATGAAAGCTTTGTTATACATTATTTTAGTGTAACTTTATCATTTTTTTTCGCTGTGAAAACTTTGGACTACCGACAAGGTTGGTCTTGTCGAAAAGCCACGATTCCGCTGTTTCACGTGATACGTGTGGCTTGTCGCTATGACGAACAGTCGCAGAGAAATTACACAGAGAAAACAATCAATTTCGTTACTTTCAATTACTTTTATTCGCTGTTTCCTCCGGTCACGCAAAGGTCAGAGTCAGAGGCTGAGAGGCTGAGCTGCACGAGTCTGCTCTCACCTGCGCGCGCAGTTGCATGCAAAGGATTATGGGGAATGTAGTCGCACAGTCATACATACCGGCTCTGTAGGAGAACGCAGCTATACAACTACTGTGGCATTCCCACGACGGTATCGAGAATTTATTTTATTGTGACACCGCGAAATTCGATATATCATTACATGCCTACTGACCAATCAGAGCAGACTGGGCTGCTGGGGAGGCGGGACATAAGCTCAAACACAGCATTTCAGACAGGTGCTGCAGCAGTGAGCAGTACAAGACAAATAGTGTGTGTTTTGAACAGTAAAGCACATAAATCTATTCCACTAGACCCCAATATTACATATTTATATGAATATGACCCTGAAAAAAAGCATAATAGGTTCACTTTAACTGATGCGTCTTAAATAGAGATCATATTTCAACAGCATGTACTGCACGTGGAGCTGCGACTAACTGCTGGAGTGACTTCGATTCAGGACGTACCTCTACAAGCTTCATGATGGTGACCGGATTGAAAAAGTGAAGGCCACCAAATCTATCCAGCCTGCTGGTGGAGCTGGCAATGTCGGTAATGGGAATGGAGGATGTGTTGCTGGCAAAGATTGTGAGTCTAAAACAAGTGCAGAAAACAGTACATAAGACATCGTACAGATAGCAGTTAATAAAAAAAAGCAGACATGTGACATTCAGAACTTTCTATTTCATTGTCCTTTAAGAAGATCACCAAATGTAATATACTGTATGTCCTCTTCCCTCCCAGACCAGGGAGGGAGGAGGGAACATATTTATATCTATAAAGAATGCGCCTCATACAATCTTTAGACCTGGTGTACACTCAGTTTTTGCTGAGAGAGCTGTGGTCTTGGATTTGGAAATTAACATGAGTTTATTCTGTGTTTTTAAATACTGGTAACTGCAGTAGAAACATGCTTTCAATAACAACACACATACAGCACCATGAAACCCAGAACAAACAGCAATCAGCCTCTAATCTAACACCTTTATAAATGTATTAATGACCCAGAAATGGGACAGTGCTTACGCTGGTGCCAGCTTGTCAAGCCGACCAAAGAGATCCTGTTTGATTTTTAGATTTTCCACAATGGCCTCCACCACAATATCCGTGTCCTGAACTACAGACTCCGCATCTGTTGATGTTGACACATTCTGCAGGACTTTCTGAATAAACTCCTCACCTGCCTGAAACAAACACGAATGTGTCAACATGTCCCATTAACATGTCCCACATGTCCCCATTAATTAACTCACACTTCACTCTCTCATTGTTTTGCTTTGGTTTTGTCTGGCTGTCTTCTGTGTCTCACCTCTGGCTGATCAGCAAACTTCTTCTTCACCACTCTTTTAAGGTTCCCTTCAATTCCTTTGATAGCCTTTTTGAGGATGTCGTCATTTATGTCCACCAGCGCCACTGAGTGGCCAGTTGTTGCTGCAGTCTTTGAGAAAGAAATTAATTCAAGATAAATAGGAACGCAGCTGTCAGTGTCAGTGATGTTGAGGTGGGAGCAATGATAAATAGGGACCTAAACAACAAATGTAATGGAAACCAGAACTGTGTCCCAAGTCCATACAACATAATAAGTCTCTGCAGACTTGTGATGTAGTGGACGGTGGTACCCTACCCTACCCTACGGTACCCTACTCTTATCAATTGAAATTTTAAGAATGCATCCATGACAAAGGGTCCTGAAAATGTGACTTCAGAAAAACAGTGCACCTGGGGCTCAACTTGCCCTAGGTTAGGGGTAATTTGATCCGAGTCAGTGGATTGGTTGAGCCATCTGACTTTTTAAGCATGATATAAAAAAAAAAAATAATTTACCTCTTTTAAAAAAGTAATTTAAAAATATATTGTCCTGTTCCAAATACTCATATTTCTTCCCTTAGAGTTAACCTAAACAACATAAAACCAGCCAAAATGCACTTTTAATTTTTGCCCTGTGGTTAAACTGTTTAAAACTTTTCTGTTACACAGTGCAAATTAAGAGGACGGCCAATGAAGTTTCTAGGAGCAAAAAATAATCACTGTAACAGAATTGTTAATGAAAAAATGTTGCATCTAGTGACATATAATGGCAGAAAAAATTATGAGGAGAGATGGTGACTTGCCATAAAATTCTTGATAATTCATTCTGCTGTATTTAGCTACATGAGATAAGTTAGTGTTTGCAGACATACTTACTCCTATAAATTCCTAGACACCCTGCCTAATTAAACCTTACTTTTCCAGTTGTTGGGAAACAGGAATGTTGTTTCTTTAAATCTCTAATGCCATTGCATAGCATTTCTTGGGAGTAAGGCAAAGAAGAAAAGACAGCCTTTGAGATGTTGCCTGCAAGCTCCTTCTCTACACTAGGCCTACCTCCTCTGTGTAGATCATCTTCCACTGTTCCACTGTGCCTCACTGCTTTTACTGACTTTACCTCCTTAATGCACCTCTGCAAAGGTGATCTGTCAATACTTCTGCCACTGATATGATTTTCCACCCTTGGCATTAGGGCTGGGCGATATAGACAAAAATTCAAATCTCGTCCACAGAACGAAGCTGCACGCTTACATTTTCTGAATGAAATTAAACAGGCTGCAGTGAGAGTCTCTCTCCATTGGATATTTAAAAATAATGGGTTTGTGCATTTAGTCCTTCTCATGCAAGCTCGGGGGTTTAGTGTTGCTGTAGCCTGACGCTAAGCAATCTTTTTCTTTTCTCCGGGTGAGGATTAGAATATATGCAGTTCACATAACTCAGCCAAAATGAATATATACTGTATGTGTCTATCGCACATCGCACATGTTAAAGTATGTAATCTCGCAAAATCAAACTCATTAAGTTTCCTCCGAAATAAGGTAATGTTTAAACTAAGAGACCTGCCTTGCCTCAAACATATTTTTATACGTGTTAATAATAACCTTGATAATAATATCGAAAAGCCAACAAGATTGTTTTCAACCTTATCTTATAACCTTATATTATAAGCGAGTAGCCATAGCCCAAAGACTCAAGCCCATCAAAGATTCAGCGGATTCAGCGGCTGCCAACCACTTGTCAAAGTGTCCACAGAGCAGGGGCTCTTTGGCCAAAACAAGAGACTTTCCGCCGCCTAAAATCACCGACGTGTGAGGACCACCTAAAGGACACCGCCTTCAGGCTCCACTGCGCCTCACCGCTGTGTTCCAGTTTGTATCACCCTGCTGGAAGGCCGTGAAGTGAAGCCGGGAGTCGCCAGCAGCAGTTTCCTCAGAGAAACGTCAGCCCTAGCCAACTCTGCTCAAAGTAGGCCAAATCCCCATCACCTGATGCAGCCGCTGTGTTGTGATAAGAGTTGATGTCAAATAGGAGACTTAGTTATTTTGATCTTAATTTAGGTTTTGTTAGGTAATCTATAGTCACATACTCTCTCTCACTATCGCCAAACTACATAACTGACAAAAGTGTTACCTCTTGTCTTAATCCATTTATGCATACTGTTGATTTTGTGTTATTTCATATCATCCTCATTTACTATTCATTTACTCAGTTGTGAAAACATTTAGCCTAAATAAATCTTCATTTATCACCAAGTCATTGTCCATGGATATTTCTGTTGAGCAGGAACTAAGATCACTGTATAGAGAATTCATAACCCAGGTATTGAGATTGATTCATTATTGATAAGTGTACTGACAAATTAATAATTGGTTTCCAGAGTTATTAATTTGATTAGTCGCTTCCCTCCATAATTATCATTTGTTCCATCCTCCATTAAGCTGTTGAATAATGTTAAAAAGTAGTGCAATAGAGCAAACAGCAACGTGCATTAAACACACGGCACTTTAGCACTCAGCACTTTTTCTTGCACTTTAGACATCTCTGTATGTTTCTGTTGTGATTGTTAAATGTAGTCCATGTCTGTTTTATGTGATAGAACTGTCATTGTAATGATGTGTCCCTGTGATGATGTTTTTATCTTGTCCTGTGAAGCAATGAAATGTAGCACTGTGCCCAAGATGAATTTCCCTCAGGGGACAATAAAGTTTACCTTACCTTACCTGTGCAAATAATTTCTAAAGGTATTGCTCCTACACAAAAAACAGTTTTATGTATAAATATAATACTTTCACAATACTAATAATAATCTTGTGTGCGTCTCTCCATCACAGATAGAAAAGATTGGTGCTTACTGAATTTATGGTCACATTTAAACAAATGTGCACAGTCACCTAGAAACGGGGGGTGGGTCAACTTTCGCACTGTAGCTCATCTTACCCCACCTTCCCCCACCGTGTTCACACTGGAAAAGTCACAAATATAAAAGTCAAAGAGCAGCAGTTTCACTAGCCAGCAACTAAAGGACCAAGTATAATGAAGATGTGTGCTAGCTAGCTACATGGATAAACAGAGACCAAAGGCATTTTGCCTCTTACCTGTGCAATTCCTGCACCCAACTGCCCACTTCCAATGACTGTTACATGCTTAATAACGGCATTCCTGACAGCTGAAGAGGAAAAACCTCTGCAGATCTGGTGAATGAAGAAAGCCATGATGTGTCAGCGTGCTGCTAGACCTCAGGACAATAACAGGTTCCAGCACTCGGGCTTTGTCACATGAACTAAGTACATACTGTAAGATCACTTTAAAGGCAGAATGAATAGGCCCTTTAGGGCCGATGTCACAGTGACTTCATTTTAATAGCTGGAGGCAAAACACAGACTCCCAACCACAGGGCTGTAGGCTACAGAGGAGTCTTCAAATGTTGTCTTGTTGTGTTATTGGGTACCAGGGTAGGAGTCATGTCGTCGTCGTCGTCCTCCTCCTCCTCCTCCTCCTCCTCCGCTTATCCGGGTCCGGGTCGTGGGGGCAGCAGCCTCAGCAAAGAAGCCCAGACAGTCCTCTCCCCAGCCACTTCCGTCAGCTCTTCTGCGGGAACCCCGAGGCATTCCCAGGCCAGCCGGGTGATGTAGTCCCTCCAGCGTGTCCTGGGGCGGCCCCGAGATCTCCTCCCGGTTGGACACGCCCGAAACACCTCCCAGGGGAGGCGTCCGGAAGGCATCTTACCAGATGCCCGAACCACCTCAACTGGCTCCTCTCGATGTGGAGGAGCAGCGGCTCTACTCTGAGTCCCTCCCGGATGTCTGAGCTCCTCACCCTATCCCTAAGGCTGAGCCCAGCCACCCTGTGGAGGAAAACTCATTTCGGCCGCTTGTACTTGCGATCTCATTCTTTCGGTCACTACCCAGAGCTTGTGACCATAGGTGAGGGTTGGAACGTAGATCGACCGGTAAATCGAGAGCTTCGCTTTTTGGCTAAGCTCCCTCTTCACCACAATGGACCGGTTAAGCGCCTGCATCACTGCTGACGCCACCCCAATCCGCCTGTCAATCTCCCGCTCCATCCTACCCTCACTCGTTAACAAGATCCCGAGATACTTAAACTCCTCCACCTGAGGAAGGACCCCCCCCCGACCTGGAGTGGGCAATCCACCCTTTTCCGGCTGAGGACCATGGCCTCAGACTTGGAGGTGCTGATTCTCATCCCAGCCGCTTCACACTCGGCTGCGAACCGCAAGAGCTAGAGGTCACTGTTCGATGGAGCTAGGAGGACCACGTCATCCGCAAAAAGCAGGGACGAGATCCTCCCGTCACCGAACCTGACACCCTCCACCACTCGGCTGCACCTAGAAATTCTGTCCATAAAAGTTATGAACAGAACCGGTGACAAAGGGCAGCCCTGGCGGAGTCCAACCCTCACCGGGAACAGGTCCGACTTACTGCCGGCCACGCGAACCAGACTCGTGCTCCTTTGGTACAGGGACTGGATGGCCCTTAGCAAGGGGCCACCAACCCCATACTCCCAGAGCATCCCCCACAGGATGCCCCTGGGGACACGGTCGTAAGCCTTCTCCAAATCCACAAAACACATTTGGACTGGTTGGGCAAACTCCCATGCCCCCTCCAGCACCCTGGCGAAGGTAAAGAGCTGGTCCACGGTTCCGCGTCCGGGACGAAAACCACATTGCTCCTCCTCAATCTGAGGTTCAACTATCAACCGGACCCTCTTCTCCAGCACCCTGGAGTAGACCTTACCGGGTAGGTTGAGGAGTGTGATCCCCCTGTAAATAAATTTTGAAATTTATTATTTGAAAGGGACAGTGCAAGTTAATGAACAATACAATGACGTAAATATGCCAGATTGTAGCCATTGGCTAATTTCCATCTGTTGTCCCTAGCAGATGTTCCCTAGGTAAAACACAAATAAAAGCAGATAATCACATTCTTAAAACAAAACAACAATACATCCACTTGATACATCTAGTAAAGTGCCGACATGCCTCAAGTACAAACAATAACAAAGTGCAATCAGTCTTAATAAAGTGCATATGGCAGTACTAAGTGCAACGGTCTGGATAACAGTGCAGCAGTCAATAAGTAAACATGTTTCAGTATCAGTCAAATATACATTGAGTAATGTAATTCTAAATTACACCATTTTTATATGCATTGTACCTGTAATATTTACTTATATTGCACAATATTAGCCATAACTATGTAATATTTACATGTATTGCACAATATCATACCTACACTGCACAGTGTTGAGCACGTAATGCACACACACCCTAAAATACCTATTGCCTGTACACATCCTAGTGAGCTATAATAATACAAAAGCTATGGTGATAGTAATACAAGTTAGTAAGTTATATCTCCCCGATGATTGTTATATCTGATAAGAGCTATGTTACTAATAATTACGACTAGTGATATTAATTACTTTGCCCTAATTATTATGACTAATAGGCTATACTAATAATAATAGCTACTAATAATAATGACTACATCCCCCAACTTATTATTAAATCTAATTGGCTATGTTAATAATAATTTCAGCTAATAATTACTAATAGTGTGTACAGGTCTGGTTTGATAATAACCAGTTCTTTAGATGCTTTTTAAAGGAGCTATAAGTGGGGCACTCTCTGACTGTGAGTGGCAGGCTGTTCCATAACCTACCACCCATGACAGACAGAGCAGCCTGCCAAAAGTGGTCCGCCTATAAGGGACAGCACAGTCTCCTCTAACTACTGCTCTAGTGACCTTGGTTGAGGGTTGAGTGTTTGTACCTTTTATGAATTCTTTCAGCGGAGGGGGGGCCAGATCGTGTAGAGTTTTGTACATCAGACAGGCTCAGTTAGGGACTCTATATCGTCTGACTGAGAGTAGGAGGTCATATTCTAAATTAAGAATATGGGATGGATCAGTCACTATCCTCTGGGCTTGCCTAAAACAGTTTGCTCATAAATAGACTTATAAGGTCTGATAGTCCCTTTTTCCCATAACCTTCATGGCCGTGTGCACCAGGCGAGCAAGCTCACTTTTCAGTTTTACAGGCTGACATCCTGTATCGGACTAAGCTCTCTAGTACTGCCTGGCAAAATAAAAACATGATGCTTTTGTCCACACCATACACTCTAGGTCTGCGCAAAAAATACAATCTTTGCTGTAAACGAGATCACAGACCTTCAGCATGGACATTCCAACTAAAAGTGTCATCTAAGTGAACTCCGAGATACTTGTATGAGCTGACCTGCTCAACGGGGGAGTCATGTATGACAACAGGACTATAGTCCCCTACTGAACTCAGGTCTAAGACCATCTCTTTAGTTTTTTTAACATTCAAAATGAGATGGTGAGCATCACACCATTGCACAACGTTTTCTATTTCAGAAAAATAGGCTGAAGGGCTTGAGTCTTTGTGCAGTAGGCTGAGGATGGTGGCATCATCAGAAAATTTAAAAACAAGGTTCCCTGGGTGGCTGTACATTCATTTGTGTAAAGTGTAAAAATGACCAGGGAGCTAACACAACCCTGCGGGGCACCTGTGCTGATTGATTTGCATTCTGAGAGGGTGTTATTGACTCTTACCTGCTGACTTCGATCAGTTAAAAAGGAAAAATACCACTGCCTTATTTTTGAGATGAGCAGATGGGTTTGAAGTGTATTAAAAGCTGAGCTAAAATCAGTAAATAAAATCCGAGCGTGTGCTTTTGGGCATTCCAAGTGCTTGACAGTGAAGTGGGTGATGCTGTTGATGGCATCATCAGTACCTCTCCCTTGCCTATAAGCAAACTGGTATGGGTCAAGTGCCAAATTGACCTCTGCCTTAAGCACAGACAACATGTATTTCTCAAAACTTTTCAGAACAATTGAAGTCAGGGCCACAGGTCTAAAATCATTATCAGCTGGACACGGTTTCTTAGCTACAGGGACTATGGTGGATTTTTTCCAAAGGGCAGGAACAGTGTGTGAATCCACAGACCGCTGGAAGATAGGGCACCAAGCTGGAGTGAGCTCTTCTGCACATGCCTTTAAGAGCAGTGCAGAAATGCCATCAGGGCCAGTGGATTTTTTAGTGCACACATGTTTAAAGATGGACTGAATCTTGTGTGGGTCAATTACAATCCTACAAGTAGCATCAGTTAAAGTAGTTTCCATAACATTATTACATTCCTCAGAAAAGTCATGGTTTTAAAATATGAGAAAAAAGTCATTCAGTTCGTTTACTTTCCCCAGATCATCATCAGTACTGAGGCGCTTCTTAGTGGTATTCATATTTGTATTTGATGGGATGGAATCATACAAAAAGAAAGGAGCAAAGCTTAAGGAAGCATCCAAACCTCTCAATCCTGATGAATTTAATTCCTTACCAGAGGCTGCAAGGAAAAACACTGACTTGACCTTTACACAGGATAATGTAACCAAGTCAACAAGCATCTGAAACAGTAAACAAGTTGAAGGTTAAAGCCACAAAATCTCAAGCACCTGGAGCAACAGTTCAACACGTGGATTCTGGTCTGTTGATATCATCTTCTCACAATCAGGATAATAATTTCTACAGTTTGTTGAATAGACAAAATGAGAAAACGGCAATCAGCAACAGCAAAACTCTAATTCTCTGCCAACAAGAGAAATACCAGTGTTTGATGGAGATCCCCTGTCATATAGAGCATTCATCAGAGCATTTCAACATTGTGTAGGAGAAAAAACCCAACAATAAGGGTGATTGTCTGTACTTCCTCCAGCAGTATACAAAAGGGCAGCCACAAGATCTTGTACATAGCTGCCAACATATGGCTCCTGACAGATCATATGCAAGGGCGATGGAATTGTTGCATGAACATTTTGGGAATGAATTTAAGAGGACACATTTTTTGATGATAACTGTTCTTTATAGAGGCGTCTCAGTTTGGAATATGCTCCCTACTAGCATTAGACAGATTCATAATAGATATTCCTTCAGAGAGTCACTAAAACTACAACTGATGAATCACCTGTAAATTTTGTTATGGCAGTTCTGGAGCATTTTTGTGAATTTTATCTTATTTCATTTACTTGGTGCATTGAGTTTATGACAATTTTGTTTTTCTTACTCTGTTTTTGTCCTAATTTTGGGTTGATATTGAATTCTATTGTCTCATTGATTTTGTGTGATTTTAAATTGATGTACTTTTAATGTTGTTTTGTGAGTGGACCCCAGGAAGACTAGCGACCACTTTGTGGAAGCTAATGGGGAAATTAGACCACATAAAGAATGGTAAGCTAGAGCGTTCATGTTGACCACTTGTGTAACAGATTAGCACAGAGGCTCCACTTTCTTCGGAGGCTGCAATGCCGTATTAGCAAGCATTATAAGATATGGTATGGCAGTGGGATTCAGCTCCCTTACAGTCAAGGCTAGACTTCAAAAAATGGTGACAACTGCCATGAAGTTAATAGGGAAACATGACCAACTCCAATCTCTCCCGTCAGTTTATGAGGGCGCAGTAGTCAGACAAGCCAAAAAAAATCCTGAGTAATCCCTCACATGTTCTTTTTTACAATATGAACTGTTACCGTTGGGGAGGCACTACAGAGCCAGCAGATTAAGAGTAACCGTTTTAAACTGTCCTTTATCCCCACCTCCATCTCACTACTTAGTAAACAAATATATACTTCTGATGCCGATAGCACCTTCCACCCCTCCCCTCTCCCTACTAGGGTAGTGGAGAGGCCTACTGCTGTGGATCCACTACCCTAGGCCCTAACCCTACAGGTTTTTTATTGCACTTTTTATGATTACCTCCTGGGCTAGTGCAACCTTAAGGGGCTTTTATTCTTTTAGCCTTACCTGATATGTAAAGTTGTTATTTATTTCATCCAGTTGTCCTAATTGCACTATTATGTTATTCAAATCTGCACCTTGCATACTACATGGTTGTCTACTGTGTGTCTTGTTTGTATGTGATGGTTGTAACTGCTAGGCAGCTATGTTGCACTATGTGCCCCAAACAAATTTCCCGCTTGAGACAATGAAGTTTATCTCATCTTACCTTATCTTAAAACTGCTAGCCCAATTTCCATGACACTGGCTGAAAGGGTGTGGCACGGGCTAAGGAACAATCCTTTAAATTTTTGAGCAGATCAGAATCACGGGGTCAATACTATTTTTCACTCTAACATTGCAAGATAGGGCATTTGGCCTTGGCGTAGGCCCTTCTAGTTACAGACACTGTTACAACTTGCAAATGAAACAAATGAGACAGTGTTCCAGGTCATTGATAGATTGTCGTGTTAGCCTTATTATAGATAAGATAAAGATAAGGCCCCTGTAGTCTGGGGTTGAATGTAACCAAGTACATTCACTGAAATACTGTACTCTTTCGACATACTCATGCTTTACCTGAGTGCTTCCATGCTACCGTATGCTATATTGCTGCACGATTTGGTAAAAATGTGCGATTGCGATTATGGCGGACAATATCGCGATTTGCGATTGCGATTGCGATTACAATATAATTACAATAAAATGTAATAAATAAATGGTATCATGAATCTTTTTGCTTGATTCAGTGTTTCCCCTACATTATATTAGGGGGGCACTGACCTGACATAGTTATTGTTATGGACAGACAGTGTGTCAATGGCCATCAACAGACTGAGCACAGTCAAACACACTGCTCACACAACAGCGCAGCACGAACTGTACACACAGCGGAGCAAGCCTGTGTTGCGTTCAGGCGTTTTCACGTAAATGACAAATTCCAGCACGCCATAGCACAACACAGCAGCATGTCAAGTGGGCTGAAACCGAGCAAAATTGCTCAATTTTTCATTTGTTATGGAGTCCATGATTTCCTTGTGACACTTAGAAATGTTTGCTTAACTGTGCTTGGATGTTGTTTTATGAGGCTCTGGCGGCTTTCAGTTGTCTCATTGTCTTTAACGTTACACGGCTCGGCTTTCTCTCGCATGCACTCTTCCTACTTTTCCCTGTGCTGTGCTGTCTCAAGTGTTGATATAGATTGGTCGTGTTGCCGTGGGACGTGGCGACTTTAACTTTTTTTTTTTTTTTTGTTAGATATTTTTTGGGGCTTTTTAGCCTTTAATGGACAGGACAGACAAGCGTGAAAGGGGGAGAGAGAGAGGGAGTGACATGCAGCAAAGGGCCACAGGCTGGAGTCGAACCCCGGGCCGCTGCGGCAACAGCCTTGAACATGGGGCGCCTGCTCTACCACTAAGCCACTGGTGCCCCGCGACTTTAACTTTTAAACTTTTACACAGCACATCTTTCAGGTACGGCGACATTGGACAGAAAGACGTGCCAGTCTAGGTACATGATTCTTGGAGGGGTGAGGCACGTGCTATGTAAAAGTTTAAAAGTTAAAGTTGCCACGTCCCGTCTCAAGTATTGATATAGATTGGTCGTGTTGCCACGGGATGTGGCGACTTTAACTTTTACACTTAAACAGCACATCTTTCTGTTCAACGTCGCCGTACCTGAATCCAAAGTATCACCATGTAACAGATGTTTTTTCGCCACTAACTCAGCCTGTTCATGGTCGAGCTCATGCTCTTCTTCAGCGTCTGTGTTGGTCACTGCTGCACGTCGGCTGCACGCACCAGGATAGCTTGTGGGCGTGATGTCAACAAACTCCACACACTACAGGAGAGGCAGTCACGTTCACAGGCACACACGTTAACATTTATTTAGCCTACATTAAATCGCAAATCGCAGCCTTTTATGCGGTTATGTAATCGCACAGCCTGACATCGCGATTGCGATTAGAATAATCGTGCAGCACTAGTATGCTACTTTGTCCAATGCTCAGAAAATTAAGGGAACATTTAAATCACACATCAGAAGTTGAAAATCTTTACTGGTGTACATTGTATAATTTGTCAGGAACAAAGTGACGCAACAATGGTCAATGGAGAACTGTGCTCACAGCCCAGCACTGTGCAGCTTGATTGAACACCACAATTGGCAGGTCTGCCACTGGCGCCCCTTTCTCTTCACAGATGAGAGCAGGTTCACACTGAGCACATGTGACAGGAGTGAAAGAGTTTGGAGATGACATGGTGAACGTTATGCTGCCTGTACCATCATCCAGTGTGACCGGTTTGGTGGTGGGTCAGTGATGGTGTGGGGGGGCATATCCTTGGAGGGTCGCATAGACCTCCTTGTCATAGCCAACAGCACTCTGACTGCTGTTAGGTTACTGGGATTAAATCTTCAGAGTGATTGTCAGACCTTACACTGGTGCAGTGGGCCCTGGGTTCCTCCTGGTGTAGGACAATGCCCGGCTTCATGTGGCCAGAGTGTGTAGGCAACTCCTGGATGATGAAGGCATTGATGCCATCGACTGGCCCTCTCGTTCCCCTGACCTAAATCCAATTGAGCACCTATGGGACATTATGTATTGGTACATCCGCCGCCGCCAAGTACCGCCACAGACTGTCTGGGCACTCACTGATGCCCTGATCCAGATCTGGGATGAGATCCCCAGGACACCATCTGCTGACTCATTAGGAGCATGCCTAGACTTTGTCGAAAGTGCGTGCAGGCATGCGGGGGCCATACAGACTGAATAGTAGTAGTAGTAGTACTAGTAAATCCCCATAGACCCCCATGGTAAACCCACCGTTTACATTGTATTAAGGCCTAAAGTTACTCATAATTAAGGCTTGGCTGCTTTACGCAACAGACTGGCTGCTATTAGTGACCTCGGCTTCTCAGTCAGGTCCACCTCTTGCTCCTCCACAGCTCCAGCCTCTCACCCAAATATGGTCACTCCCGGCTCCAAAAACACCCAAGATGGCGAGGGCCAAAATGCCGAACTCGAGGCTTCAGAACAGGAGTCCATAAACCAATGCATGACGTGACATTCTGCAGAAATGAGTCCGGTTTTGGTAAGATGCCAGAAACAAGGTCTGTGATTTACACAATTTTAAGAGACTTTTATGTTTTGTTCTAAGGCATAAAATACATCAGTAAATACCCAACCCATGATTTTTGAAGCTTTTGCATATCTTATAAAAGGCGGTTGCTAACAAGTGGCTAAATTAGACCACAGATTGCCTTCACACTGAACATGACTTCACAGCCTTGTTTTGGAAGGGACCCTAAGTCATTCACCCGTGGTGGTGTTCATTTATAGTCTAATGTTAGCTTTTTACTTCTGGCAAAGGCATTCCAGCTTAAAAAATCATAAAAGTGGAGTTCATTTGTGAAGATTATCTTAAGGAACAAAATGTATGAATATCAAACTTTGGTTTGCCACAGAGCATATTTCCTGCAATAATCCAAAATCCAAATCCCACTGGCTTTTTGTTGAGGGGATCAAGCTGACTTAAATGAAGGATCTGAGTACTTCTTCCATCTCTGCCTGTAGTAGAGTATATTTAGTGTATACAGTCTTTAGTCTGTCTGAAAAGAGAGCCAGATAAGGTAAGATAAGGCCAAGATGAACTGTTCTAATTTGTGTGTTTGCTTTTGGGATTCAGTTGTCTAAGTAAAAGCTGAACATTTTTGTAAACAGAACCCTCAAAGGCCTGTAGCTCCAACCGCCACTCTCTTCTTATATACATACATATACATAGTAGTCAGTTGTAGGATAAAAAAGGACACGTCTGTGAAAATTATCTTTACTTTCATCCCACAGAACTGAAGCTTTCTCTTGTCCTAAGTCTTTGTCATGCACATACACTCTTATAACAACCCCTTTAAAAAAAACCCATTCATTAGGAATAATCTAACTGTGTAACTTAGTTTCATCTTCATCCCCACATGATGTTTGACACATCATTTGACTTCAGGAAGCATACATTATTCTACATACAAAGTTGTGTGCATGTGCCAAGGGTATTATTCTGAAACGATGGCTTATATATCATCAAAGGTTACTGTAAATGGAATTTGATTGGATCCAGTGGTCACATACATTTACATCTACATTTACTTTATACAGACACACACACACACATTATGCCACCGCACTTGCACTCACATGTCTGTTTGATCGTTTGTGTTGTTTTTAGCCTGAATCTGTTTTGTCTACATTTTGTTTACAATTGCACCTGTTGCATTACTTCATTACCTCTTAGTATTTAACAACATGTATGTTGTCAGCCCAGTCGCCAGAATAAAATGTTGCCATTGTACATTTCTGCAATCTACGAATATGTTATTTATATTTGCATTTATTTTAGCTACATGGACGCCACATGGGCGTTTCAGACAAGGTCTACTTAGCCTGTAGGCCTATTCTGTTAATTTCACAATCAACACAGCACAACACAGGTTATATAGGTGGTTGCAGTCACTTATCATTAACCCCATACTGACAGTGAATTGTGAGGATATACACTGAAAGAGGGCATTTTCATATGTCCTTGTGCCAAATAATATTAACAAGTCAAATTTTGACTACTGTCCTAGTCTTTTTTTCTTTTTTTGAGATTATTTTTCAGGCTTTTGCCTTTAATGTACAGGACAGAGTGAAACAGGGTGAGAGAGTAGGGGGTGACATGCAGCAAATGGTTGCAAGCCAGAGTTGAACTTGCTACCGCTGCGTTGCCTCTGTACATGGGGTGCCGGCACTATCCACTATGCTACCAATGCCCCAAGTCTTTCTTTGAGGTGCAGATGTGATTTTAGTGCATTTATTTGTTTTACACTTTGACGTCAGTGTAAATGCTTGTTTAATACTCTTTATTCACCTTTTTTATAACATTTAAACAGTCTTCAACTGTGCATCCTGCCGGTTCCCCACAATACATGTTACCAGGCAGAGTTCTTTGATTGACATAGTTGTGTAATATTGGATGAGACGTGGCATTTTTTAACAGGTATTACTGCCTATTCTGCAGGCCTATGCTACATATTACCACATGTTCTATCATGTTAAGGTAAATATGAAGTGATTTAAGGGACACAAACTAAGCTTAAACCAGGACAAAAGAGTCAAAGTTTCTTTTGGTCCAGTGCTAGGCTCAGGCCTAATTGTCTGTGAAATGATCTCGGAATCTTATTTTGACCAATTATGCTGTCTTTTTTTTTCTATCTCCTGTGCACCACACCAGAAATGTATTTCACTGAACTGTATTTCAGTTCAGAACTGAAGAAACCTCATTAAAGGAGAGGTAAAATGTCATCAAGAAACTCAAACAAGTCCAGTTGCCTACGATATTTCACTTAAAGGGATAGTGCACCCGAAAATGAAAATTCAGCCATTATCTACTCACCCATATGTCGATGGAGGCTCAGGTGAAGTTTTAGAGTCCTCACAACACTTGCGGAGATCCCAGGGGAGAGGGGGTAGCAACACAACTCCACCTAATGGAGGCTTACGGCGCCCCAGATTCAAATGTCCAAAAACACATAATTGAAACCACAGAATATCTCCATACTGCTCGTTTGTAGTGATCCAAGTGTCCTGAAGCCCTGACATAAAAAGTTGTTTGGAAAAAACGTCATTTGAACTTGTTTTTAGCCTCATTGTAGCCTGTAGCTCTGACTGCCTCTCTGTACACCATGTTCATGTGTGTGGGCTTGCGCGCAGGACCAGCGAAAGCATGTGAACACACATGAACACGGTGCCCATGTCTCATGGTCTGGCGCAAGCGCACACGTGAACCTGTGTACAATAAATATATGTGCCCCAAGAGTCATCCTTGTGTCTTGCCTCTTTCTAAACTTGAAAAATATCTGATTGACATCTAGTCAAGTTACCTTTATTAACATCACACCAAATCATTTCAGAAGTCTCAGGGTACTTTTCACACAGAGGCCTAGGCTGTATGTGCAGTTTTTATTTTCTCTGAATATACTGAGCAAATGTTGCTAATTAAACAAATTGCTTACTGCCTTGTCTTAGCAACCAAGTTGAATTGCAAGGCAAAGTAGTATTTGGGTGGAATAAGCCTTTAGAACTATGACAAAGTATTTGGGTGGAATAAACCTTTAAAACTATACAATAAAATAAATAAAAAGTCGTATTTTGATGGAATTAACTTTTAAAACTATAAAAATGAAATAGAAAGTCGTATTTGTATGTAACAAATCTATAAAACAATTAAAAAAATGAAATGGAAAGTCGTATTTGGATGGAATAACCCTTTAAAACTATCCATCCATCCATTTTCATAACCGCTTATCCTCTTGAGGGTCATGGGGGGTTTTGATGGAATAAACCTTAGAAACTATTAAAAGAACTGAATACAACAAACCCTCAAAACTGTAAAAACTTTGCACTTTTACAGCCATTCAATTTGGTGGGTTGCACTGTGGCAAAACACTGGGGTCCTAGAGCTGCAGTCCTGAAACTGTGGTCCTGAAAGTGCAGCCTCCTCTACTGCAGGAATGTAGTATTGGGCAAGACAGCTGCCAAGCTGCAGACCACTGTTCAAACCAACAAACAACAAAAATGGATGTGTTTTTGTGAGTCATTGGTGTTTTTCCAGCAACTTTTTCTGCCAAACGCGAGTGTACTGTATTGACCTGCCGGTGTGTTTCACCAGTATCTTGTAGGTTCCAAATGTGGGTGTTTTGTAGAGATCTGTAGCAACCCATTTGTGGTTTCCAGCACCTTTTAGGCTCCAAAAGTGGGTTTTTGTGGGAAACCATCAGTGTTGTACCAGTGGCTTTTGGGCTCCAAACGTGGGTGCTTTGTAATGACCCGTTGGCAGGAATTGTGGCATGAAAAGTAGGTGTTTTTTACCACGATATTGCTACTTTTCTTGCTGGGATTTTGCCCCCAAAACAAGGTATTTTAAGCCAAAATATAATCCTCCCCATACCATAACCAAGTGGTTTTGGCACCTAAACATAACCACACGTTAAACCTTATTGTTGTTTCAACATTATCTGCTAGATAATAATATGCAAATATAATGTATCTTCCGTTTGCTGAAACATGTAATGGCAACATTTTTTCTTGTAAATCGGGTTGGTATTGTCCCTGTTAATGACACAAATGAAAATAAATCGCTGAATCTGTCTAGCCTGCTGGGGGGAGGGGGGAAAAAAGGAATTTTGGGCGAATCCGATTCAAGCCTAAGAGAATTTTGAGAAATCACAGCCCATCCCCAACCCGGCAGATTGGTTCGGATCCAGGTGGATTCAGGTAGAGAATCAGAGCTCTAGCTTAAAGAAACAACCACACTACATCACAAGATAAGTTTTTTCTACAGTGTTGTGCCAAAGGAAATATCTGAAGAAGCTATTTTCACTCACTCCACATGGTTGTCTTTTCTTTGACCAGCTGGCTCACATGCTGAAAGCCTGCCCCCGCGGGTGCTGCTGACCATCACCAAGCTGCAGTGCATGCTGGAGAGCAAACAGGAGCGCATTGCTGCACTGGAGAGGCAGGTGGAGGACCTGATGCAAGACCGCAAGTTCCTGAGGAGCCAAATTGAAAACCTCACAAGCAGCCGCTCCATGCCAACTTTTGCATCACCCAGTCCACTTGCTGAAGGTCAGTATCTGAAGTGAAGCAGTGTTTGACTTGAAAATATTTACACTTATTGGATGCTCTTATTTACGTCATTTGGGCCATTTTTGCTGTTGTTCATGCATAGCTCCTAAACCCAGCAAAGTGCAGCACTCAGAAAACAAGTCTCGGAAGAGAGAGAGAGCTTCTTCGTGTTCCTCTGACAGCAGCGAGAGCGGCTCAGAACCGTCAGACTCATCTGAAGTTTCAGCGGCCTCGAGTGAACACAGAAGGAAGAAACACCATAAGGACAAGAAAAGATCAAAGAAAGGGAAGGACTACAGCAGGAAGAGAGGTAATACTCATGTTGTGTCATTGTAAAGGTACCTCGGTGTAGAGTAGCCTTTTATTGTGTCCAGCCCAAGGCACTGTAGTAATGATGCTGTTGAATCAGCATCTTGATTTGCCACTCCTGTCAGATGGATGGATTATCTTGGCAAAGAACTCACTAATGTTTGCCTTATATTAAACGACTTTTCAAGTGATTTCTGTGTCACAGACATATTTCCAATCAGAGTTTTACCTTAGTTGAGGTAACGATCTTGATTGTTTGGTGCCAGGTGGTAAAAAAAAGCTCAGTCTGAGCTGTCTTAAGGCCCTGACACACCAAGCCGATGGTCAGCCGTCGACCAAAGTCGGGCCGTTGGTGAGCGTCTGTCGGCCTAGTTTGTGTGGTGTGTCCTGCACCGTCAGCACTTTGGCGTCGGCGGTGGCGGCTTTTTGGCCATGTTGAATCGCCGGCAGAGCTTGTCGGTGAGAGAGATCACTCTGATTGGCTGTTCAGGTTTTATTTCCTCGGTCCTGTAGCGAGTGAATCTGCCTGTAGTGAAACCGTGGCTAACCGGTGCTTACTCCTCAGGCTCCACTTCATTCAGCTGCTCACAGACCCACTGCATCTTCCAACTTTAACCCGAATAACAAACAGGAGCTAGCTGGGAGTGGCTAGCGGAGCGTTAGCCGCAGCACGACTGGAGGGAAGCACAGCCAGTTAGCCTCCGCTAGCTTCCCAGCTATCCCCGGCTTTCCGTTAGAATCCAAACGGAGAGCCGGGGCTGGCTGGGAGCGGCTAGCGGAGCGTTAGCCGCAGCATGACCAGAGGGAAGCACAGCCAGTTAGCCTCCGCTAGTCTCTGAGCTAGCCCCGGCTCTCCGTTTGGATCCAAACGGAGAACCGGGGCTAGCTGGGATCGGCTAGCAGAGCGTTAGCCGCAGCATGACCGGAGGGAACCAACGAAGGCTGTCAGCAAGATCAGGCAACAAAATCCAAAATGTAAAGTTTTTATGCAGTTCATTTTTATAGATTACATTGATGCAGAATTAACAAGAACACTGTCGACATATGACACCTTTTACCTTGTTTCTAGAGTTCTGTGTTTTTGCAGACACGTAAGGAATTGTTTATAGCATATTTCTTAGGAGTTTGGCAAAATATTTTCCACCAGGAGCAGGATGGGAAATAGTCTCAGAAGGAATCTAGTTGTAGTCTTGTAGGTAGTTGTTGTCTAAAGGTGTAAGGGTGTCAGACTTTGTGTTTGCACAGAATTTCAGAGAAATGAGCCTTTTGTATGCATAGAAAAACTCTTAGATCTTCAGTGTATTTGTGTTGTATGTTTTGCTGTCAGTAACATCAACAGTATCCTCAAGGCAAAATTGTGAAAAAAAAACAAAGACCCTTCACACAATTTGTGTATCGTAGCAGCAGAGGGTTTGCATAATGTTGTGCTCAGAAGTTCAGCTGTCGTAACAACAAGAACAAGTACGAGAAAGTTGGTATATTGGGAATGCGCACTGACTATTTGTAAATGTAAACACAATAAACTCTTCCTAGATGATTCAAGTCAATTCCCTTTAATAATTCTAAATAACAATCCTACAGTTGTCAGGGCAAAAAATAGTTGTGGGATGTTAGATTAGGAAAACAAACCTCCCTCTTCAAATTTCTAATACATAAGTAAAAAGATTAATGGAGCTTAGTCAGTGAATTAGAGCATGTCTTTTAATTTATTTGTATGAAACTGAAATAGGCGTAATCTTGTGTAGGGAGCATAAGCTAGTTCACGTAGAATTATGAAGGAAGAAAAAGTAAAATTGCTAATAAGTAAGATGAAGTTAGACAGGAATGCATGAAAAACACTTTCTGAAAGTTGAAGTTTTTTTAAGTTTTTGTCAATTCACACATGTGACAACTTTGTCTGAATATTATTCATCACTTCTGTAATGACCTTTTCCATTCATTCCACCAGCCACCGGTGTCCAGTACGTTATCCATCGCTACAAACAAGTCCTGTCAGCCTTCATCAAGAAGAAGAGCATGAGTGAAGCGTTCCGCCATCTTGGAATCGACCGGAACACCATTGCCAACACGGCATCGATCGCTGAGCTCCACATGGCTGGCAAAGACATGGTCCCCCTGGTGGGCATGTTTCGCCAAGGAGAAGAGACTCTGGTCAGCTACGCGCACAGGTGCACCCTGGTCATCGACAGCGACGCCGACCTGTCCAGGAAAATAGACCAAATGAAAGCTAACGGCGAGCTTCTGCCCATCTCAGGGAAAAGGCCGAGGGTGTTGCATTCTCACCTGCAGCAGCTCGGGGGCACTGCAGAGAGCATTTTAATAGGTTGATGATTATTTCATTGCATGGAGGAGGAGGTGAAACATAATGCCTTCACAAAATTGTGTTTTTTCCCACCAATCTGAACTGCTGGATTTAAATGTTTTATGTAGCATTTTTGCATTTTCTTAAAAGCTGATTTATGTCTCAAGGGGAACAAAAATCCAATTATTTTCAGTACATGAACACATTAAGGATGTATATTTTGTACTTAACAGCCATGAAAACAATTTACAGCTGCTGTGACTAATGTTTTTTTTTTTTTAATTATTATTTAAGGGGAGACACGCCAGGTGAATAGGGTACATTTCTTTAATTGATATCACCATGTAACTTCCCCAGTTGATGACTTACGGTAAGACAGTTACTTAAGTTACGTTTTCTGAAACATTGGATAAAGCCAGGTTCAAAATCTTTGTTTCATTTTGTTGTCATATTTAAGTCAAAGGGAATTTTGCTTTTCTCTTTTTATCACATCAATCAGAAAATATAGTCAGCAGCCAGAAAAAAATAAATTTTTGCCATTCTTAGGAGTAAAATGTTCTACAAATCAAGCTATGAATGATATATAAACTATTTTATAGGAATAATCTAACTGTGTAACTTAGTTTCATCTTCATCCCCACATGTTTGACACATCACTTGACTTAAGGAAGCATACATTATTCTACATAAAAACTTGCGTGCATGTACCAAGGGTATTATTTTAAGCAATGGCTTATATATCATCAAAGGGTTTTGATTGGATCCACTAGTCACATACATGTACATCTACATTTACTTTATACAGACACACACAATATGTCACCACACTTGCACTCACATGTCTGTTTGATCTTTTGTGTTGTTTTTAGCCTGAATCTGTTTGTCCTTTTCTTTACATTTTCTTAACCTTAGTTTACCCAAGGAAGGGGCTGCATCTGGCCTGTAAATGAACTGCAGCAAGCGGACCTTCATACATTGCATCTGTTGCATTATGTCATTACTACTACTTCATTTCTGTTGTCAGCCCTGTTGCACCTCACAGCAAGAGGGTTCCTGGTTTGAACCCAGGGTGGGGGAGCCCTTCTGTGTGGAGTTTGCATGTTCTTGCCATGTCAGCGTGGGTTTTTCTATGTGTACTCCAGCTTCCTCCCACAGTCCAAACACATGCAGGTTAATTGGTGACTCTAAATTGCCCGTAGGTGTGAATGTGAGTGTGAATGGTTGTCTGTCTCTATGTGTCAGACCTGTGATAGTCTGCCAACCTGTCCAGGGTGTACCCTGCCTCTCGCCCAATGTCAGCTCCCCCCAGTCCAGTAATCTGAACTTAAATAAACACCTAAATTTGTATTTTGGACATTTCCTTTCCACTAGTCTAAAAAGAAGACATGTTAGGAAAGCAAAATAACCCAAAATAAAAAAATTAACCAGTGCATAAAAAAACCTGTTTTCACCTGGTGTGTCTTGTCTTAAGAGCAGAAGCGTGTGTAGTTTTAGAAACACCCACAAGATGGCAGTGCTCACATGTTAGATTATGTTTTCAAAATCACTTCTCTTGTCATTCTCTCCAAAATGGTGGCTAGTCAATTTCCATTTTCCAGCACCTGGTTTTTGTTGGAGGTGTAAGTTTCTGTTTATAGACTTTGTGAAAATATTTTATTTTGTCGACATTATCCTGTGATTCATATGCTGTAACTGAACTGAGCGATTTGAAAACTGCAAAGTGTGTTAATGTTTCTGAACTGCCAGCAAATGAAAATAAGAACAGTTTGTTCATACAGAGATTTCAGTGTTGCCTTTGTGTTTATCCCAGGCTGCTTTAAGTGTCCTGTATCAAGACACATGATACTGCTGTACGTGACCTTTAGAAGAATCTGTAACCTTTCAGAAAGGAGGTCACTTGATCCCAGGTCAAAGGATGGTACGGGACCCCCTGAAGTAAAATATCCAACCAAAACTTCTGTCATCTGTAAGCTGAAATTTGATTGACAGCAAATGCAGAAAAAAAATGTAAATTGTATTAAATTTTCTCTCAGAGGCATATATTTATTCTGTCTCTTGACCAGAGGAGAGGGCCGCACCAATTTTGTAGACAGATGGAAAAGCTTCCTAAGACATCCTTGGGCGATGGTAAGTGTCAGTGCAAAGTGTTGCCATTGCCTTCCCTGCTGTTTGCTTTTCACATGGAGTGACAAATTACTCGTGCAAAGCCATTACAGGGGCTGCACCCGGGCTGTTTATCTTTGCATGGGACTCTGTCACTGTCACTCCCATTCACACGCCGGCTATCTGCTTATCTTTCACTCTCACATCCCAATCTGTCTGTCCCCTCCCCCCACTAACCCCCGCCCTCTCTTGCTTTGAACTCATTCAGTCATTTCTCATTACCTATCACTTCTCCATCTCTTCCTCACCCTTCCTTTTCTTACTGTCTCATCTTTTCACCCAAAACAAAACCAAAAAAAAGAAGCTAGGTGGAGTTTGGAAGCATTTCACGACAGCAGAGGCGACCTGAAGTTCCTCTCAGTCTGTTCACAGCCAGAGGGGACAGGTGCATGCTGGTCTGCTCAGCAGCATGAGGTAGAAAAAGGTGGGTGTATCTCTCTGGCAGCACTCATATCTTCCCACCTCCTGAGGCATGCAAACGTCAGTTCTGCTTTCCTTGTCACCAGCACGAGACATGAAAGGCAGGTTTTCTGCAAATCCTGAAATGGAAAAAGGACGCTGGGTGTAAAGTAGAGGATGTTATCGAGGTATATGACTATTTCATTCTTGCGAACCCCCATCCCCCCGTCCCCAAGAAAAAAGCAGCAAAATTCAGCCTCCACCTGCTAATACTCCAGAGTGGCAGCTGTGAATTTGGTGTTAATGACTCAGGGTGATGGAGCTCAGGGCTGAAGATGGAGATAGGATGCGGGCCTAATCGAGCCTGAAGCATTCTCTCCTCCTCCCCCGGCCTTTTGACTCACACCGGTGTGAGGCCAGCTGGGACTCCATTTTGTGTCTTCCCTGGTTGCAGGTGCCACGTCACTGCGGAGGCTCCAAGTGCCTGATGGGTACAAAATCAACCCCCTCCTCCCCCTCTTCCCTGTCCAGCTTTGATCCTGACCTTGACAAGAAGAGCATCTGGACGTTCTCACGGAGAGTAGCTTGTAATAACCACCAATCACCCTCTTAATGACGCAAGTAAAATGTGTTTGAACTGGTGAGATCAGATGGACCGGGGTTATGTTTTGTTGTTACACTGGCAGTGTGTGCCAGACCTGCTGTGTAATAACTGCCTCAGACACATTATATAAATGATTACAAAGTAATGGACCAAAAGACCTCAGGCTTGAGCAATTGATTTTATGCTCTCTGGGGAAAATAGTCCTTGGCTTGAAAAACACTGCGTGTGATGTCACAACTACTGAGATTACTGCAAGATATTGAGTAACCAGTTGTGTTGGCATCTCTATGGTTTATTGTTTGCCCAGCAGATTTTAAAGATTGTGCCGTAACATTTGGCATTCAGTCGGAGCAATTAGAAGAAAACCGATTTGTCGCCACATGTTTGTTAGTTTTACATGTAAATAGCATTTCTCTGTTTTTGTCTCGTTAAACTGCTGCCATATAAAGCAGCACATTTAATCTGTTTCTGTTTTATGGATAACAGTACAGTCTTTTTTTGAATAAGTAAATTGACATTTTGGGAAATATGCTTATTTGCCTTCTTGTGGAGGGTTATATGAGAAGATTGAGACCACTCTCAGGGTCGTATGATATACAGTTAGGTCCATAATTATTTGGACAATGATACAGTTGTCGTCATTTTGGCTCTGTACACCATCACAATGGGTTTTAAATGAAACAATGAATACCTGCTCAAAGTGCAGACTCTCAGCTTTCATTTAAGGCTTTTTTCAAAAATGTAGTATGAACCGTGTAGGAATTACAACCATTTCTTCACACAGTCTCCCAACTTTAAGGGCTCATAAGTATTTGGACAAACTAACATAATCATCAATTAAACAGTCAGTTTTAATACTTGGTTGCAAATCCTTTACAGTCAATGACTGCCTGAAGTGTTGGACACATAGGCATCATCAGATGCTGGGTTTCTTCCCTGGTGATGCTCTGCCAGCCCTTTACTGCAGCCGTCTGCACTTCCTGCTTGTGTTTTGGGTGTTTTGCCCTCAATTTTGGCTTCAGCAAGAGAAACGCATGCTCAGTTGGATTCAGGTCAGATGATATGACTTGGCCATTGCAGAACATTCCACTTCTTTGCCTTAAAAATGTCTTTGGTTGCTTTTGCAATATGCTTCAGGTCAATGTCCATCTGCACTGTGAAGCATCGTCCAATGAGTTTTGAAACATTTAGTTGAATCTGAGCAGATAATGGTGCCCCAAACACTTCAGCTTTCATCCTGCTGCTCTTGTCAGCAGTCACATCATCAATAAATACAAGAGAACCAGTTCCACTGGCAGCCATACACGGCCATGACATAACAGTACCTCCACCATGCTTCACTGATGAGGTGGTGTGCTTTGGATCATGAGCAGTTCCTTCCCTTCTTCCTTCTCTTGTCTTCCCATCATTCTGGTAGTTGATCTTTGTTTTATCTGTCCATAGTATGCTGTTCCACAACTGTACAGGCTTTTTAGATGTTTTTTGACAAACTCTAATCTGGCCTTCCATTTTTAAGGCTAACCAATGGTTTGCATCTTGTGATAAACCCTCTGTATTTATTCTAGTGAAGTCTTGTCTTGCTTACAAGAGCAGCAGGATGAAAGCTGAAGTGTTTGGGGCACCATTACCTGCTCAGATTCAACCAAATGCTTCAAAACTCATTGGACGATGCTTCACAGTGCAGTTGGACATTGACCTGAAGCATACTGCAAAAGCAACCAAAGACATTTTTAAGGCAAAGAAGTGGAATGTTCTGCAATGGCCAAGTCATATCATCTGACCTGAATCCAACTGAGCATGGGTTTCTCTTGCTGAAGCCAAAACTGAGGGCAAAACACCCAAAACACAAGCAGGAAGTGCAGACGGCTGCAGTAAAGGGCTGGCAGAGCATCACCAGGGAAGAAACCCAGCATCTGATGATGTCTATGTGTCCAACACTTCAGGCAGTCATTGACTGTAAAGGATTTGCAACCAAGTATTAAAACTGACTGTTTAATTGATGATTATGTTAGTTTGTCCAAATACTTATGAGCCCTTAAAGTCGGGGGACTGTGTGAAGAAATGGTTGTAATTCCTACACGGTTCATACTACATTTTTGAAAAAAGCCTTAAATGAACGCTGAGAGTCTGCACTTTAAGCAGGTATTCATTGTTTCATTTAAAACCCACTGTGGTGGTGTACAGAGCCAAAATGACGACAACTGTATCATTGTCCAAATAATTATGGACCTAACTGTATATGAAGCTACAGACCTCTTACCTTAGGCTGTTGAGCTTAGCTTAGCACAAAAACTGGAAACAAGGGAAAACAGCAAGCCTGGCGGGGTGCAGTTACTTCCTGGATTCACCCTAAAGCTGGGGTAGGAAGAAATCTGGTAAGATTTTAGAAATACAATCTCCTCCTGCAACTCTCCTCTCTCTGAGTCCTAAGCTCCTCCCACCAGACGACTGCAGTCATATGCTCATGCTCCATACAGTAAACCAGTCTATCCCATACACTGATTTATACAGTTAGCTAGCTGCCTACCCCACGGCACCTTTGCCTTGCTTTCCACCACTGCTGACAACTTTTGCCGGGATGAGAGTGGGCAGCAGCTCCTTAGAAGGACCTTTGGTCAGCAGCTGTAGTGGCTCTAATTTGATGGGCGCAACCTCTCAGCGCCAGGTGTCACAGCATCTGGTGGCCAGCAGCAGCAGCACCACCAGGACTTACCTATGTACCAGCAGCAACAGAAAGTTTGCTGGTCTGGTGGGGAATCTGTACTGTCGGTCCTCCTGAGGTTTGTGCTGGCAGGGTTCGGGGTTGCTATGGCCACTGACTTGGGGTCATTCTACTGCTCATTCTCCTTTAGGTGAGGTGGTCGGTATCAGCGGGAAGTGGAGCGGAGGACACACTGCGATTCAAGGCTATAGCTGAGCTACATAATATTGAGACTGAATTAGCTGTTGACATGAGCCTTTGACTCCAGTTAGCAGAGGACTAAACTATTAGCAACATTTTCTCTCCATCTCTGAAACACTTCCTCAATACAGACATGTTTTAATGTGTTTATTGTCAGACTCTCTTTCTGATGAGTCATTCTCCCTTTTTAGGCTGCTTTGCAGTGCAGGCAGCTGTTGCCAAAGCTGGAAGAGCCACCTTCTGTGCAGAATTCTCCACCATTAAATCAGGCTTTCAGCAAAGGGATATGCACACGCATCTGCATTTGTGGAACGCCCCCTCTCTGAAACCTGTGATTGGCCAAAGTCTCATGTCACGAGCTAGATTTTCTAAAACCTGAAAACAGAGCCAAGAGGAGGTGCAGAAGTCTAGTTTTCTCTCAATTGCTCAAAGTTTATTAAGGCATTTTTGCCCAGTGACGCCAAAATTATACTGCCAACCTGAGCTTTAACTGCCTTTAACTATAACTGCTTTTTCTCCCTATTGGGGAGTCGGGAAGAAAGGTACTGTTACACCGAGCCAGCACGAAGAGACTCAGGAAGAGCCTCCATCCTCAGATCCTGCCTAATCTGAAACCTAACCTCCATAGACATTTATTTATTGTGTGAGTTGATGGAACTGTCAATCACTGTAGTCATATTTTTTGATTTCATGTGGCAAATTGATTGATCGATTGAAGTTGCATAAGATTTTGTGAAGGTTTAACAACCTAGATATCACATGCTAATTAGTGAGCTTAAGAAGTGCTGGTAGGTGGATTTTCTGACCCTTAGATGGAGCCAGGCTAGCCACTGTTTCCATGCTGCTAAGCTAAGCTAATTAGCTGCTGGTTTTAGCTTCATATTTACTGTACAGACATGAGAGCAGTATCAATCTTCTCATAAAACTCTTGGCAGGAAAGCGAATAAGAGTATCTCCCACACTGCTGCCATCTTATAGACATTATTTTCCATTTTAGACCAAATTATTTTTATACTTTACTGTTATGAGAACACATTGAATACAGTCTGGTTTTAAAGTTCAGCTCAAGTTCCCCCTGCTATTTGAATAGCTTTATATCTTTAGTATGGCTGCAGGGTGCATCTGTTTTTTTTTAAACAGCAGTAGTGACAGGATCAAGCTTTAAACTGTATGATGCATTCCCCTGTGCAAAAAAAGAAATCTTCATAAGTACAGGATTTGACAACATACCAGCAGTCATCAGAGTTACTCATATCTTGCCCTCCATTTGGAAGCACACATTTTAAAAGGCTGCACAGAAGCAGGTCAGATCGACTCAAACAGATTTGAATTCCTAAAAATGAACGGACAGCTGATGTGAGTGTGCATCTGAGCCTCTTCACCTTTCCTCCGCCCTTGGTCTTTCCGCTAATGAAATCTTAAAATAACCTGCAAAGTGGGTCAGAGCACCAATGCAACGCCAATTCAATACAAAAGCATCAAGTAGTGCATTATGGGTATTTCCCCCTGTGGTAGAATTGAGGTGGGGGCCGGAGTCTGCGTACTGGTGGGTGTCTATTCTTGTCCTTTTTTTCTGCAGTGACATCAGATGACTGGTGGAGCAGTCAACAACGTTTTTTGTCAACGCACCATAACAGTTTCCACCTCAGCTTTTTACTGGGAGTGAAAACACACATGGACATGTTTTTGTTCTCCAAGCTAATGTCTAATCCTTGTGCTTTATTTACTGCAGGAAACCACTTGATAACAGCAGGACTGGTTCAGTGTAGCCCCCCCCCCCGAGCTGCGAGCTATGAGAGGCGCTAGAGGACAGTGTTGTATCCAGTTCACTGTTGTCATGTTCTATTGTTTGTGGCCAGACGCATCACACACCCCTCGATGCACGGTTTGCCCTGCCGCAGCTGATTAGATTTGGTCTGATGGGTTAACTGTAATAAGCTTCCACTAGAGTGTAGGGTGACTCTTATTACAGTCTTTAAATATGCATATTAAGCCAAAGACATGGATAGGAAAACACACACACGTGCAGACAACATGTTTGCCATGTCAGTTTTTCTTCCCTGATGTTTTTGTAAACCCTTCAAGCTGTCCACACAGCCAGTGAAATAATACTCATTAATGAAATGTCTCTTGGCAATGAAAAAAAATAGAGAAAAAAGGCAAAGATGCTAATCTGAAACCACAGAACCTCTCCACAATGACAGCCTTTCTGCCAGCGCAGCTCGATCAACAAGTCTTGAGGTATTGCTGGTGTGCTCTCCATCTGGCTGCCACTGATAAGAACTTACTGGGGGCTGCTGGATAATAGTTTCACAAGCTTAAAAGCAGGAGGAGGGGGCGTAATGTATTCGTGGGGGTGAATCCAGCAAACGGGACCCTATAAACCAAACCTCATCTCCCCCCTTGGAGCCCATTCGGGTAGAGACAGCCCCTTCGATAGAGCCAGCAGGGGTGGGAAGGAGGGTGGGGACATCATGCTGCCATAGTCATGATTTGCCTTGAGCGTGATTTCATTCCTAGAGAGACAAGATGGCTGCACTCAGCAACAACATTATGAGGTACATCCATGAGCAATTGCCAGCACGTTTACGGTACAGTAATCAGCTGTGATCCAAAGCTCTATGGCTGAGCTTCTACATTAAAGTTGATCTATTTCTCTGTGCACCACCTGCATGGCCTCATCTCTTTGCACTGGAGGAAATATGTAAAGCTGGTACGACCTCTATTTTCAGGGTCAGAGGCACTGACTGTTTTTTGGTTTGTACCCCCCAGGTGTCCTCAGACTGACAGGGGTGCCTCATGGGAGATGAAAGAGCAAGAAATGATAAATGGTTGTATGCTGGCGGCTCGAAAAGGTTGTTGTACAATAGTACATTCAATATATTTTATGGTAGTATGGTTATTTTATGAATTTATTTTCTGACAAAGACAAAAGGTAACTGCTGCAAAGACCAAATAAAAAATCAAACTATGCAACTGCCAGTGCTGGAATGTAACTAAGTACATTGACTTAAGTACTAAAGTAAAAATGTGAGGTTCTTGTACTTTCTGTGGGTCTCTTTATCTTGTGTCTCGTCATACTTCTACCAGCGTTCCCATGAAAAGTTAGAAATTAGAAAAACTGTTTTCCAGGCATGGACATGGGCCTAGCTGTATTTAGAGATGAATCATAGTGTAGGGGTGGACTAAACCATTTTGCACCTTTATGGGGTGAGACCACTATTTTTTTCTTTTCATATATACAAAGTAGGCGGCACGGTGATGTGGTGGTTAGCACTCTCGCCTCACAGCAAGAGGGTTCCTGGCTCAATCCCGGGTGTGGGAGCCCTTCTTTGCGGAATTTGCATGTTCTCCCCGTGTCACCATGGGTTTGCTCCAGGTACTCCGGCTTCCTCCCACAGTCCAAAGACATGCAGGTTAATTGGTGACTCTAAATTGTCCATAGGTTTGAATGTGAGTGTGAATGGTTGTCTGTCTCTATGTGTCGGCCCTGCAATAGTCTGGCAACCTGTCCAGGGTGTACCCCGCCTCTTGCCCAGTGTCAGCTGGAAAAGGCTCCAGCCCCCTAGCGACCCTCAAGAGGATAAGCGGTTAGAAAATGGGTGGATGGAGATATATATATATATATATATATATGTGTGTGTGTGTGTGTGTAAAAAACCACACAAACAAAACCAAACTTTTAATTCTAGCCTTTTCCACATAACAGGATGCAGCAAAGGGACTGCAATATGTACACAAAATATGAACAATGCCCGGCACTATACCTGGGTTAAGCCTGGCTCTTCAGCGTCACTTAGGTTCTGGGGAATAAAAGAAATGTCACCCTTCCCTAGATGTGGTGACATTGTTAACTCACTCCACAGAGAGGCATACTGGATTCGTACTCTTAACATAGTTAAAGGCCTTTGGCTTAAATGAAACACTAAATTTGTCATGTTTTCTCTGATTTGTCCCACATGATGGATGCAGTATCCAAACTTTTTCTAATTTGTACTTTTTATATTAGTATTTTATACATTTTTCTAACTACTGTTCTGTGTCCCTGATGGGATTGTGGTGTATGGGGTGTGGTTTTGATAATGGCAACTCCCACTTGTGGATTGTCCAATAGATTTAAAATCCTTTTCAACCAATTATCCAATGAGAACTGCCCACCTGTTGTAGGTTGACTATATATGTGTGTGCTTGTCTGTCTTTGTTCTCCTTCTGAAGACATGATGGTATTGAAATGTTTGCACAATAAAGGCTGTAAATCAATCAGTGTGTTCCAGTCCTCTCTTCTCCCTTGGAAAGTCCCTGTCCTTGAGCTGAGAGGCACCCGATTTGGCCGCATGCTGTTGGTTGATGTGCGAGGAACTGTGTTTCAACAAGATGGTAAGGTTTGTTGTGTTTAGCCTAACCAGTTTCTGTAGGAATGAGGGGTCAGCAGTCAATGATGGTATGAAATAGTCAATAAAACAGGTTTTTCAACAATTGTGAATCATTGCAAACAAAAAGGGATCCTTAAGCATACATGTTCACACGAAACATCAGGCTGATTGGACCAGTAGTTTGTGAGATTAGCTGTATTCAGATGCAAACACACACTCAAGACCCCCTTCCCACTAAACACTATGTAACATAGTACATAATGTGTATATAGTATATAGTACAAAACCACAGTGGACATTTTTATACATTCACTTTTTTTACTTTTGATATGTTAGGTAAATTTTCCTGATTATACTTACATACTTTGAACCATTTATTTCTAACAGAGTATTCTTACAGTTTGGCATTAGTGTTTTTACTGATGTAAAGGATCTGAATGAGAATTTTTTTCTCCCTCTCTCTCTCTCCTCCCCAGAAACTAGCAAACTCATGACAGCTTCATCCCAGAATGCATCATTTTTTGGACACAGAGGAGATGATGGTATGTGACGTAGAAATATACACAACATGACAGAATGAAGGAACCCCCCCCCAAGCCCACCCTCAAACCCTATTGGTTGTTCGTCCAGTGACGCAGGACAAAAAAAAACATCTTTGGCACAGAAAAGAAAAATCATTTGACGGGGAGTGAATCCAGGCAGACACACAGCTCAGGGTGCCTCACAATATGTTTCAGAATATTTTCTGATAAGCAGGGATGATTTGAAGGCATCATCTTAGTGGTGGTGTCTATTTCCTGATATGTTTCAGCAAGTTGTTTGACTCGAATGCTTCTGTCACAGTTCTTCAGGTTGTCACTTGCAGGGTTAATGACAAGAAGAAAGTGAATGTAAAGGGGAAAAAAAGGAAAGTGGAGGAGTGGGGTGACTAAAATGCTACCGGCCATTAACCGCCGATCAGAGCTGTCATATTATCTGGAAACACAGACAGATGGGAGGTTTGGCTGTAGGGGAAATGCTTTTACTATCTGCCATGATAATAGTCTTGTATTGCCCAATAGAGGCCGGAGTTTTGTAAGAAAGATACGCTTGGGAATATGATGGTGATTGCATGCCACACACTGCCTCTGAATATGATCTGAGGTCTGTATTTTTCAATTTTGGGAAGGAGGGATTCTGTCAGATTAGGGGAAGCTGGGCTTTTCTGTGTATTGTCTCCTACTTGACCTCTATTATGATAACAGATGCTAATTACACAGTGCTGGCTTTCCCAATGAAACTGCCTGTTGTTCTCACACATTGCAGGTTCACCCCTGCATGTCCCCTCCTTTTTACAGACTCTCAGAACATGCATTTAGGTTTTTTAACAAAATACACTATCTTTGTGCAGTCTGCATTGTTCTGGCAGATTTTTTGTGGTGTGACCACATGCGGTTTGACTGCATGAGAGGTGGGTGTATTTGCTTGCGGCTGTGAATCTCAGCTAAACTTGGCAGTGCTGCAGAACATGGAAATCCATGTACTGCAGCCATATGGAGCAAAAGCCGATTCAGTTTAATCAGAGTGTTCAATATGTTCGTTCCATCAGGGAATTCCAGCACTGCAAAATAAGCTGAGGAAGGGAAAACTCAAAGTGAACATACACTAAAAGTCAACAGATATTTTACAAATATTTTGGAAAGTGTTAATCCAGCACAAGCTGATGCAGTGCTTCTTTTTGACTGTAAACTTTTCAACCACTGAAAACAACAAACTTTTACCAGGACTTGCAGGGATGCAAAGATAAAAACACAGACACATGTGCTCCTAAAATCTGGGCAGAGAAGTGAATACGAAGAGGGCATTTGCATCATCAGCAAGTTATACAACTCCTCTCCACTGGGGAAGAGGACAAACTCTTTGATGAGTCACTGTTGGGACTACTCAGCATCATGTCCTGTACCCCGCTGATTGTACTTATGTGGGATGGCAGAGGAGTGGGCGGGGAAAGGTCAGAAGCAGTTTGTTGTTCATGTTGTATTTTCTGCATTTAATGCACTTACTTGCTGAACTACTTGTGCAAGAAGATTTCTTTAAACGCAGTAATGGCTTGGCTCCATCTACAGCAAGGTTGCAATAAATGCAGTCAGTGTGTTAGTCCACTACTTTGGTCCAGAATGAAATATCAACATTCGCCATGAAATTATGTGAATGTGTTCATGGTTCCCAGATGATATATTATAATGATTTTGCTGATCTCCTCACATTCCCTCTTGCACCAACAGGAGGTTGACATTTGTGGTTTTTTGGTGAAATGTCTCGGCAACTATTCGATTGCCTTGAAATTTGCCACAATTTGCCACACATGAAAATGTGTGGCAAATGTGAAAATGACTTAGGTGATTGCTTAATTTTTCATGAAGCGCCAGAACTTTAATTTGGCCATTACTACATACCAATATGAAAAATCTGACTAGATACCACAAAATTAAAGGTCCAGTGTGTAAGATTTAGGAGGATTTATTGGCATCTAGTGGTGAGGACTGCAGACTGCAACTGGCTGAAACTTCTCCCAGTTAGAATTTCTTTAGTGTTTATCGTTTTTTACCCGGAGCCAAATTTTCTGCAGAGGTCTCTTCCTCCCCAAAACACACAGATCTGGTGATTTAAACCAATAAAACACTGAATAAAGCAGTTTCATGTTATAAATCCATGTTTACCTGAAGCTGTTTGGCATGTTGGAGATGGACTGCCAGCCTAGCACCTGCTAATGTGTGCTCACCTATTTTCTCTGATAACTTATATTATTCGCAGAGGTCTCTTCCTCTCAAAACCAAATAGATCCAGTGACACTCTTGTTGCAGAAGGCCTGTTAACTACGGTGGCCAGTGCAGAGGCCAGTGTTTGATTTGTCCATTTTGGGCTACTGTAGTAACATTGCGGTGTAACACGGCGATCTCCATAGACAAACACCCACTTCCTATGTAGATATAAACAACTCATTTTAAGGTAACGAAAACACAATGATTCTTATTTTGAGGTGATTGTACACTTAAGAAAACATACTTATTATATTATATTCCATTTCTGCCAATGATGGCTCCCCTGAAATCCTACACACTGCACCTTTAATGACATTCCCCTTAGCTTCATCTAGATGCTGTGTTTAGTGCTAATTAGCAAATGTTAGCAAGCTAACACATCAAACAAAGATGGTGAACTGTGAGCATGTTAGCATTTAGACATTAGCATTTAGCCAGTGGCGATGGTCATACAACAGAAGGGGCCCTTTTTAAGGGTTTTTTGGGAAAGTGGCTGTGCGCTATACAGTGCCTTTTTGGTAGGTTTAAGGCAGTTTATGATGCTTTGCAAAATGTGCCAATATGGGTAGCCACTGAAGGCCATTTTTCCCAAATTCTTTTTAGGGCCCCAAACATTTACCTGACTTGCCTCACTGATGGTGTGCCCCTGCATTTAGCTCAAAGCACTGCTGTGCCTTGTTTTCGCACAGCTAGTTTTGTATCCTTATTGTTTAGTATGCAGAGTACGCCCCTAGTGTTCAATGCAAGTAAATGCATCACTTTATGGATGGATCACATCATTACAGATATGTGGCAAAAAGTTAATTTTAGTGTTTCTAGTGTTTTTGTCATCCAGTCTTGTGGAAAATGCACAGGGAGCAGTACTGACCAATTGTGCATGGCGACAAGTAAGAGAGAAGGTTGCTTTTCAGGTGTGTCACCAGTTTTTTTAAACTATTTTGTCAAAAGATGTATGATCCCCTATGAATCCACTGTATATATTACACAGCTAGCATGCGACCAATGTTAGCACATGCCAACATGCTTATCACTCAAAAAAAAATGGCTGAATAGAGCTGTATTACATCCATTTATCTGTTAGCTAATTCGTTTTTATGCTTGGATGTATAAAGACACCTGGATACAGCCTTCGAGGTGCAGGTGGGCCCCCGTTCATTCCTGCGATAGAGCAAGCGTGGCCGAGTGTGGCCGAGCAGCTAACTTCCTGTTTTGGTGTTCCACTAACTTGAATTGGGATAAAATGATTTAATCATTCGGCTCTTCCAGACTTTTGAAATCTTATCAGACCAAATGGATCACAACCTGCTAGTGAGTCATTTTGCGGGGGTTGTGATGCACAAAAAATGTATCCACTGATGTACAGACTCTTCTTTCACAATGTAAGTCTATCGGAGAAAGTCTTTTTGGGCCCAATGGCATCACGTGATGGTGACCACATGGTGTAATTCTACTTTTGGCCACTGTGTAAAATTGGCTCCAAAGCCTGGCGCTGCTCCTGGGGGCTTCGTAGCAGTGCATACAGTCTGTCCAAAATCTACCACAAAAGTTAAAATTTTCAAAGTACTCGAGGCAAATTCTCAACCAAAATAAAAACAGAAGGAGGAGTTTCACAAACATGTCAGAGATCATGGAGGTTCCCATAGGAATGAATGTACTTCTGATTGACTTGCATGTGACACAGCCATGTGGAAATGAGGCGTTAGTCTTGTTCATGTTTCGTTGAAAAAGAAAAGAAAAATCTGTGAGCTTTTTACATTAAAAACAGTGGTTGTTCTTCTACATTTGTAGAACACAGATAGTAACCACAAATAACCAGATAACCACAAACTGAATGTCACTTCCCTTGAGCAGGTGAAATCAACATCTGCAGAGCTGCAGAGGGTGCTATGAACAAATGTCTCAAAGAAGCCCTGTGTTGTTAAGATCTGCAATTACGGAAATAAATGAGAATTTTTTTTGTATATCAAAGGCTGCTATAAATACACTGTCATTGAGCCGACTCACATCACACAACCTGCAACAAATTCATTAACATCACATGCAAACTAAGGCTCATAATCTATTGCTATGCTTCCACAGTTAGATTAGCTTGTGTTCCTCACTGCTGCATTAAACTGAATGAATTTATGCAAACATTTATTTATTATTTTCAGTTTCACCTCAGGGCATTTTTGCCTCCACATAGCTAGTCAACAAACAAGGTGAAATGCTACAGACTGCATTGTCCTCTGCTCCTCTAATTTAAAAAAAAGAATGGAAAATGGATGAGAATAAAAAGCAGCAATAAAGTGTCCCAAATGTGAAGCTTTCCAAAATGCTTAAGGCACAGCAAGGAAAAAAAAAAGGTCACCTAAAAACAGAGCTTCATGCATGTGTATGGTTGTGCCAATGATATCCTAATGATCCGTCTATCAACTGCACAATCCCAATACTCACTTAAGTGGCTCATGATATGCTATATACCACAGCTGGGGAAGTCACGGCCCAGCGGACTGCCACAATGGCAGCCAGTCATTGACGACAGCCACGGGCCTGTCAGGCATTCACACCACGTACCTACGGCCACAATAGCCTCATCAGTAGCCTTATTCAATCAGTCTTCACAGACGGAGTCGACTCGGGTGCTGCAGAGCCAGCCAGCCATCCACTGATCTGCATCACAGAGGCATCAACAATCAGAGCGTCCCTCCTTAAATCTCCTTGAAGCGATCTCTGATTTCGCCTGATTGTGTCCAACACTGTGCCATTATTTCACTCTGAGCTCTCAAGTATGACCATATCATTAGTACAGGGAGAGGAAAGGGACAACTGCATAGTGTTATACTGTTTGTATAAATTGTGTAAGCAGCAGTGTACAAAATAGGCGGATAAGGAAAGGCGTTTGAGTCAAGGGTTTGAGTGACAACATTCAGCCCATGTAGGTCAGTCCACATGGGAGATACATGATGTTTACATGCATGTTTTCCTTTCTGTGACCTCAAAATGAAAGACTGCGGGTTTTTATTGGGAAAATACAACACAAATTCAACCTCAGTGAAGTCATTCAGGCTAGAATTAACCTTGTAATGACGGCACAGGACAGAGCAGGGTCCAGTTGGTGGGGCGTTGACGATGTCAGAGGCGACTGAAGGCTGATATCGATTCCCACATGTGCACACACACAAAGTGGGGAGAGACTGTGTTAATCAATTTCCTTATCAATCAATCAATCAACCCTCATGAACTGCTGCTTGTCCTTCAAACTCAAACTTGCTGCAGTGTGCCACCACTGCAGCAAAACTGCTGTCAAAAGCATTCAGATGAGCAGGTCATGCAAATATTTGTCCCCTTTCTAAAGTAAACGCTTCGGCCTGAAGGGCTGAGGGAAGTGTTGTCCTGCTCATCCAATCAAGTTTTTATTTCGAGAACATTTATCTTGTGCAGTGTGAAGTCAAAGTCAGTTTAACCAAGAAATGATTCTTGAACTAATCTTTGTAGCATTTTAAACACATATTGATCAAACTGTAAATGTCCCTGCAGCATTTAACAGTGATATAACTCAAGTTTGGTTATGCTGTCATATAGATATGTTTATTATTTCTGTCTAGAGAGAGGAAGAAAATTCACAGTGCGGAGATATTTATAATAACAATGCAAGCAGAGTTCAACGAGTGGGCTAGAAGAGACTGAATGACTTGTCATTCCAGAGCCACTTAATTTTCAACAACATAATTGTCCTCAACCCCTCACACTGTTCTGAATCCTAACACATTTCACAAATGACTTGTCGGCGGAGTAGATCTGAAAACATGTCTGAAAACAGCTACTTTAATTTCAGGTAAGACTCTTTGTTCATTAAATCTTTCTACAGCTAATTGTACATTTAAGTGTCTGGCTCAGTTGTTGTGTTTAATGTCTTCAAGTAGCTTTGGATTTTCATTTGAGCAATTATTTGGATTTTTACATGATTTAAATACAAAAGCAGTGTAGCTTCGATAGAGAAGTTGCAAAAAGGACTTTCAGCTCCTGCTCAGAGTGCATAATTGTGTTTTTATGTGTTTGAGAGACCAAATGATTTTTTTTTTTTTTTTTTAAATATCTACATCATTATCATTACTGAACGTCACATTTTCTAACCAAAACGCCATTGGAAACCCTCATTTTGATTAAAAATATCTTAATTATCATGCTTTTCTCAGACACAAAACGTGTGAAATGAGAAGATTAAAATAATCACATCAAAGTCGAGGGACGCACAGTTCCGCACAGTACGTGAGGAGGATTATTTGATCATGCAGCCATCTTATGTGTTTCGTAAGATGAGATATCTCATGGGTACGGTGTCACTCAGAGAGGATGATTCTTCACTGTGTTGAGACTAGCGGCTGATCAGTGGGTGAGAAGCTCGCAGTGCAGCAGAGCAGTATGTAGGTTACCTGTCAGGAAATTAAGCCTATTAACCGCTTATGTAAGACGTCACACATTTGGCATGTGGGTTCTCATCCAATATTTTATACGTGGCATACGAGGCAGACTTTTGGAAATGTGCTGCACTAATTTTACTCAAGTTCTTGCACAACTCTGATATTAACTTGTATAAGTTTGAGTAAAGCAATTTTCATTATAATAAATACACATTTTCCATTCTCGTATAACTTGATGATTAAACTTTGCTTCAACTTCATGAAAGCTTTACTATTCAGTCTTTTCTTAAGTATATGCAGGAAGATTTTCATTTTCTGATACTCTCAGTACGTACCGCAGCTGCCCTCACAAAGTACGTATACTGTTGCATGGAGTATGCATACAACTGGAACATACTACACTCTAGACAAAATTGGTGCTAAACAGTACCTAAAAGTGGTTCTTTGGCACAGGTGGACCTATCTTTTACTGGTGCCTTTGTCAGATAGTGCTACATTACGAACCACTAGAGGTGCCATTTAGCACTATATTATTTCACATTTTTGAGCCTGGAAGCCCTCAAATGATGACAGATAATACCATGGAGGAGACAATATGCTTCTTAATGAGACTTTGGCTTCATATATGAATGATTACTAGTATTTTCTTACGAGATGTTGGCTTAAAAGATTTATAATCTTGTACTAAATGTTTACTAAGGAACACAATGTATTACCTGTTCAAACCTGGAATATTTCTGTGCAAATGAGGGCGACAAGGTTGAACACATCTGCTTTAACATGTTATCCTCTGGGAATATGCTCTCTGCAGGCTATTTTAATGTAGTGTTTTCATTCTTTTCTCAGTGATCTAAACTAAACTAAACTAAGCAGATAAACCAGTGGAGAACCTCTGAAGAACCATACATGGGGGCTTAAAAAGTAAGTTGTATGGCAGTGTTGCTATGTAGCACCTAAAATTTAAACCCACGCCAAAGGACTGCAAAGGAACCAACATTTTTAGGTGTGTGCTTCATCATAACAGTGAGCCTTGAACTTGGACCCTCTTGCTCAGATATCTGTCAGAGTCCATATCGTGGAATTTGAAATAAAAAGTATGCAATTTGAAATGCAGCAGATCGTAAGAATAACACTCAACACTACCTTGGAGATGCAACAAAACGTCACTCAGCTGTTTGCGACTGACTGATTATAATCACTGCAGCTGCCATCAGCTGTCTATGAACTATTATCTGTCTGTTTCTCAGTCAATGTGATGTATCTTCTGCACAGAGGTCAGAAAAGCCAGAAAAGCATGTCGGCTTGCATACTGGAAAATGCAACCTGGTATTTGTGGCATGCAGCATTTGACATACTATGTATTGGGATATGTCCCAACATAATGCTGCATAATAAATAGTATGGTTGTATGGATATAAAAACTGTAAGAGTCAGCTATGTTACAATGCTTTGAGCTAAATGCTAACATCAGTATTCTAACATGCGCAAAATCTAGCATACTAATATTTAGCAGTGAAATTTGACATTTGGAGACCATGTTTGAACAATCATTCAAGGCCTTACATCCAGTAGCTTTCAGTCCAGAGTAGGTATGCCAAAGGTCAACTGTTAAGCAGTTAACCATTTAACTGTTAATCGGTTAACTGCAGAGTATATTTTTGACCAGTTATGCATCTTGCTCCATAGGTTAATTTTGCTACTCTTAATTCACTGCACTGCGCACCACCTAGGTCTGGTAGGAGCTAGCTAAATAGCGGTACTGCTCATTTGTCCTGATTCAACAGCATTACTGTGTGGAAACATGGTGCTCACCCTCTGGTCTCCGCTTAGCTCATCCTGGTGGGTAAGCAATCCCATTTTGAGCTTCAAAAACCCTTTAGCATTGTTAACTATGTTATTGCTGTTAGCAACATTAGCAATTACAGCATAGCTAGTGGTGCTAACACAGCTAACAATGCTTAAGGGGGTTTGCAGCTCAAAATAAGGCTGCTTAATCAGCCTTAGGGATCTGGGGGAGAACAAAGGGTGGGCACAATGTTTCCACAGCAACATGTTTTGCTGCTAGGACAGCATTACAAGCTGTAATCGCCATATGCATATATACATAGATGCCGCATTGACTGTGGAGGGGCGTGCCTAAAGCGCCGCCATCTTGGTACAGGGCTAGCAGAGGTGGTAGTGCGTGTACATCTATGGAGGAAAGAGGTACTCCACAATTTGAAAGTAGAATTATTCACTGAATTTTTGACCAATTTCCAAACGATCTGATTTGTTAAAAACGTCACACATGTAGCTATGACACAGGATCAGAGTTGGGTATAACGCGTCACAAAGTAACGCGTTAGAGAACTTTAATTACTTTTTGCAGTAACGAGTAACCTAACGCATTAGTTTGCTGTTTGAGTAATCAAATACTTGAGTACATTTTCAAACAAGCCATCAGTTACTTCCGTTACTTTTAGAACGCTGCTCCTTCAGCTCCGAAACAGCAACGACTGTCTTTTGGTTCTAGTAACAGAGATAACGTTAAACCTATCAGTCTGAAAGAAGCCATGAAGGTTGTGGTTCGCTACGTGGTAGAAGAAATGCTGCCGTTGTCTATAGTGGAGTCTGAAAAAAGGTGGAGGAGGACTCGCTGACAGACAGGTCAGACTCAGGAGGACTTGTATTATGCCTGGTACACACTACACGACTTTTCTGCCCGTTCTGAAAGTCACTATGTCACATTACACGATTGTGGAGTCATAAAATCGTGCCGTGACTTGGCAGACAGACATGACACACTACACGCTGGTACTCACCAATTATCCCTGGTCGTCTTTCACGGTGTGTGTGTGATGTCATCGGGTTATTCTTGTCCTATTTTTATTACTTTTACTATCATTTGAGTCACTGTGTCTGTTCATATGCCAGCTGAAGTGTTGTTGTAGTCACCTAAAAGTGCCAGCAGATGGCAGGAGCTACATTTGAAGGCTGTAGCCTTTGTGAACTGTCAAGTTACTGTATCTTCCACAACAGGGTCCTACAAATGTTTCACAATAAAAGCCTATTTAGAAAATTGAGGGATTCTCTCATCCGAGGTTTTAAGGGGCTTTTAATTTGAAGGAAATTCAGAAAGTGTTGAGTTTGAAATGATGGCGCGATATATTCACTTTATAAAGACAACGGGAGCGGATATAAAGAAAGAATATAAAAACACAGAGGGATTAATAAATAACGGACCGTCTATAATGTAGTTTGTTTCAAATGAAGCTGGGAGCCTCTGCAGTTGTGGTGAGTAAAAGCCCCGCCGCTATTTGTTAATGTTATTACTTTATGTCTGACCGTGAGGATGTACCATTGTTTGCTAGCTTGATGCTAATGACAGTAACGTTAACTCAGCGGGTTGACAAAGTGCCTCTGCTGTTTCACACCATCATTTCCCCCTTTTACTCTGTGTGGTAACATCCCTAGAGGAAATATTAAAAACACTGAGGTGTTGTTGTCATACAGTTGTCTACGGCAGCAGATCATTCTGTGTTTCTACTGGTCAAAGTGACGGCTGTGATGGGAGAATTGGATCTCAGTGAAGGGCAAGTGGTCCATAACTTTAATTTTGGAGACAAAAAATGTAGGCTTAGCGCCCTGTGGTCCATTGCCCAATAGGAAATGTAGCATACTCAAAAGTACTTTAAAAGTGCTTGAGTTACTTTACTCAGGGAGTAACACTGGAAGTACTTTAACAGCACTCGAGTTACTTTACTCAGGGAGTAACGCAGTAAAGTAACTGGATACTTTAAAAAAGTAACGCAGTAAAGTACTTTGATTACTTTTAAAGTAACCCTTACCCAACTCTGCACAGGATGCTTGGACATTTTAAAAATCCTCTGCTCTGCGTCCGGGTTCTATCCATAATATAACCAGCTCACTTTACGTTATCCCACGTATTACACAGCTTCTTACTAGTGAAATAACTAATCTGAGACATAATTTTGGTTAAAATGCAATGTTATTTCATCTATAAACTGCCTCTGGTCTGAAAAAAACAGACCTTAGACTGCAGTGATTGACCAGTTAGAAGATTAATGATAGATATTGTATGTATATGTATATGTATATTTTATACCTACAACAATAATAATAATGATAATTGTTGTAGCCAATTTAGATTTGTGTGGCGTGTGTTTGTATGTGTGAATGTGGGTGTGTGTCTTTGGTGCGGTGCTATGGTTTCTATGGTTACCTGCACATCTGGGCATAGGTAGTAATCAGCCAGGCAGAGGTTAGATAAGGGAGACACAGGTGATTAGGATCTGGGGAAACCACACAGTTTTTCAACCATGCCTGTGTGTGTGACCGTCTAAATGGGTTTGTCGTATTAGTATTTTTGTCCTTTTGTATACGAGCTCGTTTTAAGTCATTCGGCCCCCGGCCTTTTGTATGTGTTTTTAAGATTTCGCATGTTAATAAAGGGTTAAACGCACATCCATGGTGGACGTAATTTTTACACACCATCATGAGTTGGAAATGTCTTCAAATTCCCTCAAGTGGCATTTTTTGTAGCTAGATTGCCACTGTAATAATGATAATAATGAGAGTGATAATAAAAATAATAATAATAACGATAATAAATTGATAATGATAATAGCAATATAGTTATAATAATAGTGATAATAATAATAATAATAATAATAATAATAATAATAAAATGATAATGATAATAGCAATATAATTATAATGATAGTGATGATGATGATGATGATGATGATGATGATAATAATAATAATAATACAATGATAATGATAGCAATAATAATAATAATAATAATAATGATAATAATAATAATCAAATGCAATATATACCCTACAAGCAATTTTCTAAATAAAGACCTGAAGTTTTCTGGGTTCCTTTTTATTCTGTTTATGTCTGTATCTGTCTGTCTGTCTGTCTGTCCTCCATGTCTGACGTTTGTAACAAACAACCCGCGTGAATATATGTTGACAATTGAATGATTTATGATCACTTTAATACTGCAAACACGTCATTCCTCTATAGACGTAATGCGCTGTAGGAGCGAGTGGCACTGTACCAAGATGGCCGCCATGTAGGCAAGTAGCTCCAATCAGCAGCAGCAGTCAACGTGGCGTCTATGTATATATGTCTGTGGTAATCGCTAGCTAGCTAACATTAGCTCCCACCAGACCTGGGTGGTGTGCAAAGCAGGGAGGCCAAGGAGCCAGTGGAGACTGGAGGTTGGGCAGTGGGCATGTTTCCACATGTTAACACAGCTAGCCAGCTGCCTGTCAGCAAATCCAACAGAGAATAAAATGGGGGCAAACATTTACAATGCTAAATACTACAATTTCACCACCTCTAAATGCAGCACAAAAGTTCACTGAGGCAATGGAGCGCCGGACTAAAAGGAAAGACCTCTTGTATCAGGTCCTTTTTTTTTTCTGAAAAACTATCTGGTTAGTTAACAGGTGATGGGTGTCGGCCTATCAAAAGCAAAATAAACCCAAAATGACATCAAGTCTGGTCTGAAGAGGTAGACCAACCAGCCGGCTGACATTTCCATCCATAAACAGGCTAATAAGAGAAGAAACCAGCAATTAAAATAAAGGCATTTAAAAAAAAAAAAATCATCATTTATTTTACAGACATCTTCCATCATTTGTATTTTTCTGTTTTCAAAGTGGTCAAATAATGAGGCAGGGGGCAGGGAGGTGTGTCCAGTCTGCACACTGAGCTGGACCTTTGCCCACTCTAATCATACGGCTATTATGGCCATCAGTGCATCCCCCACTTTTGGTTTTGGTTCAGCTTCCAGGAGCCATTTGTAAAGCAGTGGAGCAGGAAATGAGGTTGGTTTGCTGCCGTCGCCCAAGCCTGCAGGACGTGCTTGAGGGAGCCACACTTAAGTCGGCACGTTGATCATGCTGGGTTCCTCCCAGACGGAGAGCGGGGGGGAGGGGTCATTGGTAGGAGGTGAAGACAGAGCGGAGATTCGCAGTGTGTCTGTAATGGACAGAGATATCACTGGCCCCCAGATTTATTATTGGCTAAAACGAGGGGCCCCAAAACCCACTGACTGATGAGGCTTTATGGCATGGTCAAAGCAGTGGACTTATTGCAGTTTCTCTTTTAAAAATGAAAAATGATATCCTCTCCTTGGACATTTTACAGAGATTTTGTAGGGTGTCTTTTTCTCGTTAATTTCCTCTTCCTTCTTCTTTGCAGAGAAAAATAAATACAAAGCAGTCTTTTGTATTAAAGACAGATTTTTTTATACCCATTGTCAGTATAATCACATACTCAATCCAAAAAAATAAATAAAAATAAAACAATAAAATCCAGAGATGAAAGACAAAAAAGCACAGCCGAAGCCATGTATTTGTTCTTGTGAGCTGATAATTGAGCAGCTGCCATAAATATTTAGCAGTGTGAGGCCTCCAGATGAGTAGAACCTGCTATTACATGCTTTCTTGCAAACTGGAGTCATGTTAGACTGTACTGTACCAAAACAACAAAGATCTTAAAGGTGACTTAAACACACGGGTCAACTGGACTGGACTGGGACTGGTTTTCAGTAGAAGGGACTGGTGTGTTTCTTGCATGAGCGAATAAGAGCATACCTTATAGTAATTACTCCTTTATTGTAGTTCATGGCAGCCAAAAGGACGCATTAGGCCTCATGCAGCACACATTCTCTTAAATGTCTTTTATATTTTCTCTAATTTTATTTTAAAAGAAAATATAAGAGAAGTCAACTCCAGATGCAGCTTATCTCTTACCCAGATGTGCTGACTGATGAATCCCACTTGCAGGTGCAGGTGTTGTGCAAAGACTAGGATTAGAGACACGTCATTAAACAAAGGCTGTGAGAAGAAGAATTTCTGCAGTACTGAAAATTGACATATTGTTAAATAAACTTGAATACAGTTAACATAAGGTTACCCAGTCTTAGTACTAGCGTTAAACAAACATGGCAAAACATTTATGATGCTGTAAATGCAGTGTCAGCAGAAGTGGTGGAGGAAGTAGTTAGATCCTTTACTTGAGTGTAAGTACTAAAACTGTAACTTTAAATAGTGTGTTTTTGGTAAAAGTACATTTAAAATGTTACTGAACCAAAAGTATGTAAGTACAATCAGGGAAATGTATTTAAGTATTAAAAGTCAAGGTACTCAAAAGTAAAAAAGTACTCAATGCAGAAAACTTTAAATCAATTTAGTAAACCAAAATAATTAAACTAATTAAAAGGAAAAGCAGCAATTAGTCTTTTGAGAATCTGGAACCATGAAATATTTTAGCATGCAAAAATAACTTTAATCAATAACAATCATCGGATAGTTGCCAATTCATTTTCTAATCGGTTGATTAATCGATCCATCAATTAATCACATGGTTTGTGTGCAAAAATCTTTTGTAAAGTAACTAGGCTAACTAAAGTTATCAAATAATTGTAGTAGAGTAAAAAGTATAAAATTCTCCCTTGAGTGTAGGAGTAGAAGTAGAAAGTGTCATGAGAGTGAAATACTCGAGTAAAGACAGTGTACCTAAAATGTGTACTTTAGCCAAGTACTTGAGTAAATGTACTTAGTTACATGTCACTACTGGTCAGCAGAGGGACGCACAGTAACTGAAATTAGTTATTGGGATCAGTGGAGCAATAGTTGTGTTTCTTTAGCACACAAATTAAATAATCCAATCATTATTAAAACATAATCTAAATTTGATTATATGATGGCATTTTTTATGGTTTAAAACTTGTGTTCCCTTGTGTTGGACAGACAATTTGTGGACTGTGAAAACAACAGGGTTTTCTGACGCGTGCTCTCAATTTTGGTAAATCCCAAAAATCACTGGGTATTCACAAAATCAGAACAAATTTTGGATATGAACAAAAATTGGAGAAAATGTATTTGTATATTTCTTCTTGCATGAGGCCCAAAGTACATTTTTATTTACCATTCTAAAGGATGACATCAAGTGTCTGAAGCTATATAACTTTATATAGATGTAAAATTCAAAATGTTGATTGAGTCGGTACAACAACAATTAGCTGAATATCTAGATCTAATAGTTTGTACTGCTTTGTTAGTTAACGAGTTTTTTCTGTCTTTGATGGATACGTGCCTCTGAGTGTTTAGGTGAAAACAATCACTGTGCCATCTGTTAGTCTGTATCATAAATTAATAGCTTCACTGCTTGAGCAATTAGTTTCTGACAGTTTCAGCAGAATCAATAATTTACAGAGAAAGTCATAGCTGCATGAAATCTCACTTTTCCACTACATGAAGAGGCTGTCATTAAAAGACGTGACTGGGCAAAGTTTTTGAAGTGTTATTTGCATTGTCAAAATGAAGGCATGATTAAGGGAGTGTAATTTATTTATCAGAGGAGGGGGGTGGCTAAGGTGTGACTTGTTTTTGTTGTTATTGTTTTTTATCTTGACCCTCCCGAAAGCTACAAATATTTTTCCTGAAGCCCCAGTGGCCATGTCAGTAACTTGGCATGGTGGAAGTTATCAGATTTTAAAAAACATACCCTTTGATATTTAAAAGTTAAAAGATTAAATCAAAATCCTGTTTTTTCACATTTGCCATGCAGTCAGGAGCGCAGAATTTAATGTTTTTAAAGGATCTGGTTTGCACAAATGGTACATTTTTGGCAAAATTCTAAATTAGATGTAGTGATTAAGTGAAAATGAAAATCTAACAAATAATCTCTGTTTTTTTCAAATTGTGGGGATGATATAAAGAGTGTATTTTAGATAAAACATGCCTTTTAAACCTGCTAGTGGGGTTTTGGAATTGAGTATTTAAAATAAATACAAAATCTCATACAAAATCCCCTCCCCAATACATGCTGTATATATTGTATATAGATGTATACATGCATATACTGTATGCTTCACACTGCAGCTGTTCTATTTCTGTATAAGTACACTGAAAGCAATGCAAAAACCAGAGTCAAATTCTTGTATGTTGCGCAGACATATTTAGCCCATATAGCCGATTCTGACTCTGACATGATGGCAAGGCAAATAATAACCTACTTCTCACATCATTAGCATTGCTAGTGGGAAAGCCTCTCAAAATTAAGATCAAATTTCCCCTTAACATGCAGAACAGAGGAGGACAAACATGTTGTCAAAGATGTTTTTCATTGACCTTTCACTGGATCCCTGACTGGCCTTTATGATAATAAAAGGTAATGAGATTCTCTCTTAATAAGCCATCAAGTCTGCAGCACTACATGCTAGCAGCTCATTAGAATGATGGATTTAACTTTCTAGGAAGCCAAGCCATCAACAAAAGTAAGTCGTTTTTGATTATACTTTTTAATAATGTGGTTATTTGTAATAAATGTACAAGACTTCTAGTAAATTAAAAAAAGGCAGCAGTGAGCAACATAAACAGGTGTTGAATTACCAGGTTAAGTTAGCTGATGTGGAAATAATACAAGTAGTTCAGAGAGCATTAAGCTAACAGTGTGAGTTTCGCTAAACCGCAATAGAAATACCGGTTTAGCTTACGAATAGCTCCTAGGTAGCTAAACAGGTATGGGAAACTAGTTTAACTTGCAAACAGCTCTTCTGTAATTAGCTTAACAGGTATGGAATCATTGGTTTAGCTTGTAAACAGCTCCCATTTGGCTAAAAACGTGTGGAAACAGCAGTTTAGCGTGCTAATAGTTCGTGTGCTAGCATGCTAAAAAATAATGGAAATTAGTGGTTTAGCATTTAGCTTGCTAATAGTTTGTGTGTTAGCATGCTAAAAAGGAATGGAAATAATGTTAGTGGTTTAGCATTTAGTTTGCTAATAGTTTTTGTGTTAGCATGCTAAAAAGGAATGGAAATAATGTTAGTCTCTTAGCATTTAGCTTGCTAATAGTTTGTGCGTTAGCATGCTAAAAAGGAATGGAAATAATGTTAATGGTATAGCATTTAGCTTGCTAATAGTTAATCTGTTAGCATGCTAAATAGGAATGGAAATAATGTTATAATGTAAAATAATGCTTGCTAACGTTGAAAGCTGTACTTTAGATAAATAGGTGTGTAAATAGCAGTGAGGCAGTAGCTTGTAAACAGTTTTTGTGTTAGCATGCTTAACGGATGTGGAAATAGTGTTTATGCATGGTCTAAACAAGTATCAGTTTAAGTGTCCAGTTAAAATGGTATCTAGTGTCTTACCCTTTTTTGTTTACTTTGTTTTTGTAAGTAAGGAAGGATATATTAATCAGTTTGTGACATATAATCATATAAGCCATGATGGGAAGGTTACTTTTGAAATGTAATAGGTTACACATTACTAGTTACCCTGATAAAGGTGTAATAAGTAATGTAACTATTTAAACCCATTACTGTCCACACTAAGAAAAAAACAATAGAAACAGTTGAGATGTCACCTCATGGTAATTGACCTTTCGCAAAGCCCTGCCCCTTTGTCCGACGAGCTGTCGGAGTAAGCATGGACCCCACACTGTAACTAACTGCACTTTTTGGAAAAATGAAACAGTGATTCCAGAGAGAAGCAGACAGAGGGGCCTACAGACTGTGTTTGAAAGATATATCCAGGATGTCAAACTGACTCAGCAGCAACAACAGGTTAAAAAGACAATGATACATGTAGTTAGAAGCTAAAGCTGAACTAGGCTATAGGCTACAGATCACATTGTAAATGTAAACCACCACATCACTGCTGATCGCCACAGAAGACAATGAATGGAATATTGAATCAGCTGTGTGGCATCACAGTGTGTTCAGATGAACGGTGTTTGGCTTCACCCGGACCTCTGCTGCTGGATGGGCAGGGATCTCCAGGGACAGTCAAACAACGCTTATCTGCGCACGATGCGTGGACACACAGCTGGTTGAATATCAGCAAAGTTTCCCTGTTTCCCTTCACTGGTTCCTGTACAGCAGGGTCGGTCTTTTTTTCACTGTTACAATCATTATAAAGCAAAAGCAGCATGTGTATACATTCAGTAGGCCATATCCTCAGTAGCTAGCTAGCTAACCCTACACTTTTCAGTGTTTGATTTTGGTTTTGGAACAGGGAAGAAACATGTATCTTTTTCCAACCTCTCCAGGTAACGAGTATCATTAATACACAATGTGCCCCAGACACAACAACTAGCTCCAAATCCACAAAACCAGCCTGAAAATGAAGGAAATCTGAAACAATTGCATTAGAGTCAGTGGAGCACATCTTTGTTATTGTCAGACCCTGTCTGAGTGGGCGCAATGCTACGTTATGATTGACCAGTCTGCGTCTGGGGGCTGGACTTAGCAAAGGGTTATTTGTAAAACAGAAACAAAAAAAATCCATATTACAGACCATGTACTGTGCTGCTCGTAATGCTTGTAACATGTTAGTATACCAACAACTGTGTCATCAGGAAACTTGTGCTGGTTCTGGTGTTGAAGTCTAAAGTGGCTATACAGTCGTGTGTACAGGGAGTACAGCAGGGGACTCAAAACACAGCCCTGGGGTGTGCCGCTGATCAAATATTGCAAGTACAATGCTTGTTTACAAACATCTCAAAATGAGTGGCAGCGACTTATGATTTATTGATGCAAAAATGCTTCATCTCACAAAGTGAATTTATTTGAGCCAAGCTTCAGATACCATCAGACCCTGAACTGAACTCTCAGTCCAGATCTGGCTCAGCCCCACAGCAGCTCTCTCCCCAGCAGTGCTCGTGTAATGGGACACTGCTAAACGATGCTGAGAGCACTCCAGTGCAGTCATGGCCTGTTGCACCTGGCTCGCTCCTCGCTGCCGTGCATGCGCTCGCCTGTTGTTAGCTTGTCTTCTACAGGGCTAATTTATGACACTATCAGACTCGCTGCTGGCGACTGGACGTCCTCATGCTAAAACTAATTACTTAAACTAATTACTTGAGCCTATTAACTTTGGTATGCTCTGCAATATTGTGTTCCTTATTCTTGATGTATAATACATAGCAGAGGAGGTTGGGGCACACAGGAACTTCACCCTGCTCCTGCTTGCTAATGTTATCATCCACAGCTGATATACTCAAGCATGTAAATGCAGGCAGAGTGAGTATGATGAAGACTTTTGGCTTTTTTGTGTAATCAAATATGCCTCTCATGCTAAAATAGAAAAACTTATTTGTAAATACTCTTCTGGCTGTCAAAAAGATGTGTGCATCTTTTACTTGCTTCTCTAGTTTAACAGAGTGCAAGCATGGCTGCTTCATTTGGATTCCTTATTTGCAAACTTTGGGAGTGGCTCAGCACTTTACAGCTGTGTGTGTGTGTGTGTGTGTGTGTGTGTGTGTGTGTGTGTTTGTTTACTTGTGTGTGTATCTGTGCATGTTTGTATGTGTCTAAATCTATGCCCTTTACCTGTACCATCCATGTGCCTGTGTTCGCTTTGTTTCCTCTCACCATTATCCTTCGAAGGTCAGTAAATATGATTATTAATAATTGCTATTATTTGCCAAAATTTAAATCTGTAAGGAGCGGCCCGGCTTACCTTGGTGTTTGACAAAGTTATGTTACTATTAGTTGCTAAGCAGTGGTAGACACCTTAGATTTGTTGTTGTCTTTTGCAGGGCAGGGCAATATGGCTAAACATAATATTGACATAAAAATGTTCATATCAGTCTACATTGATAATTATCACGCTAAAAATCAGATGAGTATTTCTTTCAAGTTTAAAGGTTGATTTTTGGCTCCTGAGTGAACTTTGAAGAAACCATACAGTTAATTGGTTTAAACTATTATTTAATGTCAGAACACGACAACATTTGCCAAACAGCAGAGTATCTCACAAATCTAAGATCGATTAAAAACAATTATAATCATAATAATGTTGATAAAAGTAAGTGTGTAAGTGTTTAAGATGATAATGTAATCAGAATAAATAGACAAAGTAAAAATCTCAACTGTGGTCAGTACTGTCTGTACAAGATTTAAAACCACAGTATGTAATTTCTGCCATTTCTCAGTCAAAACAATAACAAAAGACATACTTTGATGGTGTCATGAAGTAATGTGTGGTCATTTATTGCAGAAGAAAATCTATCTGCTGTGATTTAGAAATGCACTCAGGTTTTATTTACATTACCTGTTGTCATGTCATGTTATTCTAATGAACAAGCTGGTTAGTCACTCTTGTAACTTGCTAACTTACCATTAGCATTAGATGAGTCAACTGTACAGTTACTGTAGCTAACATTTTGTAGTGAACTCAATTGTTGAGTAGCCCAGCGCTGTTATCTGTGGTCAAAACAATGATACTAAAAGAACTTTTATGAGCATGTTGGATGTTGTTGTAATGTAATAATGTTACTGTTTGAATTAGTGTCTGATCTTATCTTCTTCTACTACTACTGCTACTTCTCCTTCTTCTTTTAGTTAATGGTGGGTGGAACTGGCGTTTAAGGTGCATTACCACCCCTGTCTATGGGCGTATGGGTGGTTTATTTATATCAAGGATTTATTAAACATTTAGTATATCTGATAAACCTGAATCCTGGACAGATTCCCATTTTATGATGAAAGCTGTGAAGAAAATTGAATTACTGTTTATAAAAACAAGAAATCATTATGGGATTTTTTTGCTTGATGTAGGACCTTTATCTCTTCTTTTCAGTTAGCGACTATTTGCATCGCAGTGTTCTTTTGCAAAACTCATGCACTCCAAGTGAAAGTATTTTTCACTTTGAGCCAGATTATCTTGGCTTGTAGACCAGCAGTCTTCTTGTGCCAAGGTTAAGCTGAAACTTTAACCCACTCATCAGCGTTACAGATTAGTCCACGTCGGTGTCCCCTTTTGCCAAATGGATCTTCTGTTTCCTCAAAGAGCTTCAAGTGGCCAAACCTCTGCTCAGACATCACTCAAATCAGAGAGCACATTTCCACTTAGGCCTTTTTTTAATGTACTTTGTCTTTGACTTTAAATGTAAACAATGTGATTTTTTGAGATTCATAATAACTATATTCTTTATTTCTAAAGCCACGGCTAGTGCATCTGTTCAAACAGTGAATGTATGCTCAGTTATACATGTGCAATTATTTGCACGCTTACACAGACTGAGGTTAACGCCACATCCCGTAGCAACTAACTAATAGTGACAATCAGCCGGTGCTTCAGGGTGGACAAGGTTAGATAACTCCACACAAACACAGACACACACAGTCTCCTCTCAGGGGTCATTTCCCTGCAGCCTGTGCTCCTGTTGGAGGTGTCCAATGTGAGTCCTTAGGTTTCGCCCTCCTGTCTCGTGTGTCACAGCATGTTGTCACATATAGAGGCAGTGATGCATTATTGAAGATGTCTGTGGCTTACTTAGACACTGTACATTTGGCTGACATGAGTGCGATTACCTACACATGGATGCACGTGTACAGGCATCTAATTGCTCTGCATAGGTAATGACTGATAATATTGCTGCAGAATGATGTCTGTGTGCCAGTTTTAGCTCGGAGTGATTTATCCACAGTAGCTAAATTAAACTGATTTAAATCATTACAATGATTATAAAAAGTTTAGATGAAATAACTAAGATGGCATCCTTGGGGGCAGTTTCAACAAACAAATAAAGTGACCACTGATAATAAAAGGAGGAGAGGCCCTCTGCAGAACTGTGTGCTTAGGGCCTCTAACCAGCTTTCCTTTTGTGTATGAATGGGCATCTATATGGGGAAAGGCTCACGCTGCAGCAGTGGCTAATTCCTGCTAATCCCACCGTATCTCCTACCACTTAGCGATGGTTTCCAATGGCAGCCCTGGAGCAGGGGAATTGCTAGTGAGATTAGCTCACGTTAGCTCCTCCTCTGTGGTTTACCCTCACAGCCAGGCCAGGCTGGCCCACCACTGCTTCCATGCTAACCTTTTGCACAGAAATGGATTAACTGTTTTTCCAAAAATGTTTTCACGTCTTATTTAGAGAACAATGTAAGTTTGTTTCAATTTATTTTGCTGTTATTATGGCTTTAGTTGTGGTGGATTTGATTTTGATTGCAAAACTATGAGGGCACTGTTATCTTGAAGGGTTTATGAACAGTGTGTTTAGAGGTGTTTGTGTAGGATTTAGCAGTGCTTTCCTTTACATGATAAGATGTTGGCTCTCTCTAACTTTCCTTTGCACGTTTCCATGCGAAGATACAATCCTGTTTAATCTCTGATTGCATTTAATAACATTGTGTTGATAGTACTGCATTGTGATTCTGGACATAGTGTTGTAAATATTACATCAGTGCACAAAGAAAATAAACATGGTGACACTTTGACTGGCTCTATAAGTAGGAAACACAACACTTTAAGAGTTTAGAAGCAAGCAAAGAATCATACTTCCAGAGGTAGGCTATGATTTGCAAAATTCTTAATCCTGTAGTCGTCAGTTATCAGATAGTTTTTTGGGGGAAACAAATCATGTAAAGGTGATTTGCAATCCCAAATTTGCAGCTTTCCAACATAGCTTTAAGAGCTGTCAAAAATGAAAACTTATTGTGCTTTAAATGACAAGTTGTTACCTAAAATTAAAAAGAGCTATAGATTAGTGGAAGCCATGATGCATCAGTGTTTATATTGCTTTTAAATCCCCCAATAATGAAACCGCTTGATGTCACCATGAGTCAGCCCTGCTCCAAAAAAGGCATAATGTCATCCAGCATTTAGTTACAGTGTGATACATGATTGGAAGTAACATCAGTCCTGAAATAAATGCATACCCAGTCTTCTGAGATAACAGTGAATCAAAGGCAGTGCTGAGAGTTGGTTGTCTTTTCTGTTGCACAAGAATACAACACAACACTCTTTGTCAGGGATTTATCACACTTAGAGCTCAAACCAGCCTTTAAAATTTCCTTCAAAAGTCTGTCTCCACTAACTGAGATCCAGCTACTGCAAGTATAAGCCTGCAAAGCAAAGGATGATGAACGCATGTTTACTGCATGCATGTCTGTGTTTGATGGAGCTTCACCTGCTCACAATAACAGCTATTTTCTTCTTTTATTATTTATTTATTGTTGGACACTACAGCTAGGGATAGACCGATATGGATTTTTTAGGGCCGATGCCGATACCGATTTTTTTCCATCACCCATAGCCGATGACCGATTTATGGACTGCCGATTTTCTTGAGCCGATATTTGGGGCCGATACTGCTTTTGCTCCCTCAATTTACATAAAAAAAATGACACAATGATAACAAACATTACAGGTCTCAAGTTTAAAATAAGAAACATTTATTGAACAGTAAAAAATACTAAAACAAGATGGAAAGTTGAGGTAGAACAGGTAGAATATTATTATTGTTGTTATTATTATTATTATTATTATTATTATTATTATTATTATACATTCAAATAAAAAAGAGTTCAGTGCTCTTAAATCTTCCAGTAATGTCTTTATAAAATAATCAAATATTTAAGCTGAAGCATAAATAAAACAACAACTACTGTACACAGCTGCATGTGCGCTGCAGGGTCTTCTGGCAACACAGAGCTGCCCATGGATGCCTGTCTGTAAATCATGCCAGGGAAAAATAAATCCGCGAACCCACGCGCATATCGGCCGATGCCGATACAAGTAAAAAACTCAAATATCGGCCCGATATATCGGCCGGCCGATGTATCGGTCTATCCTTAACTACAGCATTATGCAGCTCCATGGAAACCCCAAAAATTAACCCCCAGCTATTCAGCTATCACTGGATTATCCTTTAGTTAAACGCTTGGTGTGCCTGCAGTTTAATTCCCAAACAAACCAGCATGACAGCACTTTGAACACTAGACAAGCCACTCATGGTGGTTACACTTCTGTGTTCTGCATTGAGTATTGTATTTAGAATATAAAGATAGTTAACACATGTGTTTTTAAGATTTAAAAAAACACAGATATTGCTGTTTCAGGTGTGGTAACCATTGGTTGGTGGTTAGTAAAGTCTTCTTCAGCTGAGCTTATATGGATTGATAAGCAGTTCAGCTTGTTTTCTACTACCTGCCACCTTTCTCTTTTCTAACAGTGACCCATGTGCTTTTCTTTCTCAGGAGATCTCTCCTGAAGATGTTTCCACAATCAGGGAAATCGATTGTCTTTGACAACTTTCCAGATCCCACTGACGCCTGGGACATCATCGAGACAATCGGGAAAGGGACCTACGGAAAAGTCTACAAGGTGCTCAACAAACTTGATGGAAGTAAAGCTGCTGTAAAGATACTGGACCCCATCCATGTAAGTCAACTTTCTTATCTAGAACATAAATGTGTTTCAGTTGAAATGACTTCTTTTATAGTACTCCTATTGGTCTAAAGTTCACATGTTTCAATGCCATTTTGAATCATGTCCTCACTCCATGTCATGCACGTGTTGCAGTCAGTGCTTGTTAAAGCAGCTATAAGCTTGTGGTGTGTTTACGCCTTTGGTGGAGGCACAGGGCCAACAAGTTACTGTCTTGTGGACCTATATCTGTCACATTTATAGCATCTGTATTTTAGAGATTTAGACACCAACACAGATCAGATCTGGCACCCATTTTTTCTCTTGCTATTTGTTAACTTTATGTTTTGGTTTCAGTTGTTCAGTCATAATATTTCCTATCAGTCATATTATGTACCTTAAATTTCATTCTATTTTGTCTCTATATATTTTATATATATATGATATAAATTATACAATTTACAAACAGCATTTTTTAGTGATATGGGTCTGGCATTTCCAGAACATATGAGTCATGTGTTCTCAGGTGTAGCTTAATGTTGTAATCTTTTTATTTTTCATTACTTGGCTGCCGTTCACAACCCCCACAACAACACATGACAATAATATGTGCTGATCATGTCACAAGAGTTTGTGTTACATTACATTTTCAGCTTTCATATCATACCCAGAGCCCATGTTTACTCAATTAAGTATAAAATCAAAATGACTTGAGAAACTTACCAGTGGTAAACAGTGAAAAGGCTTGATCAAAGGCCCGTCCTTCCAGAAAGGATGCAACCTCTTTACATTGAGTACATTTACATGCGCTAAATATTCAGGTTTTTGCCCTTATTCCGAAAAAGACAGTATTGTTATTTAGCTGTTTACATGGCTCATGATTCCACTAATACTCCCGTCTACATGCAGCTGTGCATACTCCGATTAATGTACCCAAACGTAGCTGGAGCAGCTTGTCATTTTGCTTCTTTGCATCAAAATAGCTTTTTTTCACAGTTTCCTGCTGGTTGCAGACTTGTTGGATCATACGTACACAGCCTCCCTCTTTCATTCCTTCAACCTCCCTCCTGAAAAGTTCGTAGTTGTGATATTTGCACATGTCCAAAAACTTGTTGATATCCAAGTGTTCCAGAACTTTTAAAAGTAAGTGTGTTTCTCCTTACGACCAGAAATGTGGGCTTTGCTATTGAGCATGCATCTCCACCCTTGCAAACTGTTGGTTTGAGTGAAGCGTATCCATGACAACACACAGAGCTGACTGTAAACAGACAAGAGGCTGTGTGTTGCAAGCTGCGGTAAAAAACCCAACTGAGAATCATATTCCAAATGCACTGCATACATTCCCAAATAATGCTATTCAAACCCGATTAAAACCGGCATATCCCTTGTCTTAATCGGAAAATACTGAATTTGGAAAAAGGCCTAATTCAGAATTTCTAAATGGATTGTGCTGTTTATAAGGCCAACATGAAATTCAGAATATTGTCATTGGGAGTAATAGAGGAATATTAGTGTGCATGTAAATATACCCATTGAGGAATTGTTGGAATAGGTGTATAAAGTTCTGGAAGGCATGTGACTCATTGGCACAGCCCTTACCTTCCTCCATCTACAACCATTATCTCAGCAAATTGCCTCTGATTAATAGCTTATCATGGGTTGGATGTATCATGGCAGTACTCTAATAATATTGGGCTCCTTTGCTTGTGCAGGGTTTTTAGCATTCAGCCAAAACACATTTGGCACCTGTGCAGAAGTGTGTGAGGCAAGTTTGGCTTTTAGCCTGAACATGTTGACACAGAGCAGAGATACATGATGTTACTTCTGGTTTGGTGGGTCTGATCTATCCTATAAAGCAGACACTATTTTCTACCATCACTAGATTCACCAGTTAAAGAGCATTACTGGGCAAGAGGTACTACCACTAATAAAAGGTTGCTATTTGCAGATAGAAGAACAAGAATGGAAGCTTTTATATTTCCTATTGCTAGGGTTTTTCTAAGTTTCAAACTAAAGAACAGTTATAGAAAGTAGCTGGTCAGTAGCTAATGTTATGGTGTCACCTCCCCTGTTGTCTTCTCAGATAGTAAAGTGAATTGTATGGCTTATTTAGCAGCTCTAATGAGCAGCCGTTTTCATCTATTAAACCCAGCCTTCATGCTATTAAAAGTCTCATTAGTCTTTTGTGAATTTGTTACTCTTTCTCATTATTGAGAAATGATTATCTACAGACCACTAGCCTGTGAGGACCATCATTACCATCGTTTTAATCACTGGGTTGATTATTTCATGCGTAGACTTATTACATACAGTACAACTATATTAACAAGTTCCTTCATTTGCTACAGTATGCTTGGTTTCAGGTTGGAATATTTATTAAGAATTTCAGAAGAATACTTGACATTTTTTCTGGTGCACAGAGGCACCGTCAAGTGCTCATTTTCAGGTTCAAACTTCAAAAAGACATTGTTTCTAATACTGTCTACCTGAATATTCCTGTATTCACCTCATGTATGAAACTCTCTTTAATCCCCCCTCCCAAAAGAGTTTAGTCTGCTCTGATTGGTCAGTGTTTCCGGGTCTTCCACACCATCACTGTAGCCGGGGGATGACTGTAACAGAGAATTGCGACATTTTCTACCTTGGAAAATCAAACAATAAAAGCCTCTAAACCAAGATCTTCACAATCGAACATGTTACAGCAGGGATATGATCTGAAATCAGGCTGAAATTAACAACATTGCCAAACAAGATAACTTGTTTTCCTACACTACTTGTAATAGTGTAGGCCACCTTATGTTATACTTGCAATGACATGTCTGAAACAGATGACAATTAAAAGAAATCTGTCATGATCTGACGTCAGATTGTTTTGAAAGTAGAAAAAACAAGTATTCAGAACAGTCTGAAGCCTGAGGTTTTGTGCAGGGATTACTTTACATTTACCCTTATTATTTGAAACTTTGGCCATGTTTTATAAGAAAATCCAATGTACAATGTAACATTATATACAGTATATGACAGAAAATAAGAAAAAAAGCATAATAGGTCCCCTTTCAGACTTGTGGTGAGATGCGACATGCAGACTTTGCTTCGTTTTAGGGGGGCTGGGAATCACTGTCGTAAAGTGCCATACCTCCCACCACTGCAGATGGGTCTGTTGTGTCATGTTATGTTTACTTGACCCTTACAAAGACGTAAACTCCTGGATATCTTATTGTTTAATACTTCTTTATCATACTGTATTACATTTGCATTTTGTAATGAAACAGTTCATGTAGTTATCATTGCAGGATGTGGTACAGACATAAAACGCTGAATAATTTATGTCTGTGATGGTTTTGTGTTTTTATGTAAAATAGTCCTGTCTTGTTTGCCTTAATCACACACTACAGCTGCAATGAACACTTAAAGAATATCCCAGAGTTGCTATATTTGATATCCTGAATTGCCCTTTTCACCCACATTAAATTCCTGAGTCAGTGATAGAGAATACATAAATTGTCCTAAAGAGCAGCAACAGTGTGCTGAAGTGCTAATTCATTTTCTTAGTTAGAGTCAGACAAGAAGTTCAATACCTCTGTTGTAACTGTCTTTTAAATATTAAGCTGTATCCACAGGACAGTTACCTTAGCTTAGCATAAAGACTGTGACCAGGGAAAAACAGCTAGCTCAGCTCTGTTCTAAGGCAACAAAATCTTGAAATTTTTGCCCTTTTTGCATTGATTGTTGACTCGGGTTAGCTGTTCTCCATTTAATCTAAGGTAAGGTAACTCTTCCCTGGCTCCAGTATCGTATTTACAGTACAGGCATGAGAGTGAAAACAATGTTGCCACCGTACTCTTGCCAAGAATGAAACTGAAACTGTTTCCATAGTTTAGAAAGCTGGTATCACTGTCAATACCATTTTGCCTCTCGTTTTTTGATATCTTTTGGCATAAAACATCACAAAATGGAAACATGATTAGTACTGTAAGGATGTACAAAATTATTGAATTTCCTGATAAAATGGTCTCGATTCTGTCATGTTTTACGTCATGCTGTTTTTTAGTATCTTGATAGATATCGTATTGTGGACTTTTTATCATGGTGTTTATCCTACCACGAGTTTTTGGTATAATTGGACATAAACAAAACATGGCTTTGTAGTCAAAATGTGTGTGCCTTGTAATTTGAACTGATCTGTGTCCTTGTTTTTCAGGATATTGATGAGGAGATCGAAGCAGAGTACAACATTCTCAAAGCTCTTTCTGACCATGCCAATGTTGTCAAATTCTACGGGATGTACTACAAGAAGGACGTGAAATGTGGAGACCAGTTGTGGCTAGTACTGGAGGTAGGTAATAATAAAACAAAAGCCCACATACGTTTGCTACAATCCATATATTTGACTGAGACCTTAAATAGCATTCATCTGTATACCCTGGCTTAACCGTGCAGACAAAGAGCGTATAAGTGCAGATTAAAGGTCCGGCTGTACATCACACAGCATGTCTCGCCAGGTATATGCAGCGGTGACCAAATCTGCTGGGATTATGTAACAGTTTAAGCCACCCTGGGCAGTCTAGGAGTTTACTTATAGGCCACCTGGGGGATTTGGTCTCAGGCCAACAACATGGGTGTGTTGGGGGTTGAGGTGAGCTCGCGTGACATGGGCACCCTGCTGAGAGCAGCAGAGCAGGGATTTCTGTTTGCAGGGGCTGTTGTAGTGTATTAGTTCATACACCTACCGTAGCAGGTTGGAGCACAGGCCCAAATGTCTCCTGTAGTGGATTTCTGTTGTTTGGATTTTGGGTAGAAAATTCTCAAATGGTTCAAAGGATTTAATGTATTTTTGAGGTTGTTGGTGCACTTGAATTTTTATATGCAAACTGCTTTAGCAAGTTACCATGCTAAACTGGCAACTGAATACAGAATAACCCAGTATTACACAAAGCATCACTGCATTTGACTCAAAGCCAAATGCAGTGATGCTTTGTATTACACAAAGCATCACTGCATTTGGCTTTGAGTCTGGTATGTTGCACCTGATGATGTAGCTATGAATTTGTGAAAGTTCAAGGGGACCTTGCTGCTGCTTTCTATACATCTGAAAAAGTCTTGCGTCCAGCTACACATTCTCCATCCTTCATATTTCATTGCCTGCTGTAGCCCTTTTCAAATGTCAGCCTCCAGACAAACATGTAATGGAGGTCAACCTCACAGGAGGAAAAGTGTTTGTGGGGTCCGACATGGTGGCAGATGTGGGTTTTCTTTGCCTTTTGATTTTCTGACCATGTCATTTGTGTTCCTGCTTTGATGGCAAATAGTACAAGCCTGGAGATGTCTGGTAAACATGATCAGCAAACATGAGGAGCACTGATAAAACAGGATGCTGTTAGAGTGTCTCAGCTGTGGTCCTAAAGGTCTTTGAATAAGAGTCTTTAAAGAATGTTACTTTGTGTTTTTAGTCATGCTGTTGTCGTGGATCTCAGGTTGGTTGGTCTACAACTTAGTCCTGACAAAAATATCTCAGCGTCCAACTGTTCCACAGCTATTGCCCTGAAATGTTGTGTAGATAATTGTGGTCCCTAGAGGATGAATCCCAATAACTTCGGCAATGTCCTGATTTATCCTTCAGCTCCACCTTGAGGTTGACATTTTTGGCTCAAAGGTAATTGTCTTGACAGCTATTATAGGAAGGTTTCTTACACATTCATTTATTTGTGGCAGCCTGACATGATCAAAACATCTGCCACTACACTAGTTTCTACTTTTGCGTTCACAGACCCGCAAAAACACACAATGATACAACAGGACACACGCATTTCCATGGAGAAAAAAAAGTTATTAGTATGTCACACATAACTAATTCTGTGGGAAACGTGTCATTTGTCTCATCATCATCGGGTCAAAATTTTAATTTCTCTGTAACTACATACTACATAATACTACTACATTCCCATCAGCCTCAGGTGGTCTTTGTGTTCAGCACCTGCCTAATGTTAACATGCTAACACGCTAAACTAAATTGGATACTTCCATTAGTACACTTGCACTGCGGAAACTATATACTTACCTGTGTAGTGCATGTTTTTCATAGGTTGGAGTTGGCTCAAATCAAACAGCGCCATTGCGCACTTACTGGAAATGACAGCCACAAGATTAGGCAGCTTTTCTTCTTCTGCTCGGGGAATTGCAATCAAACATGCATAAACACCAACTGTAACTTACACCCAGAGATCATAAAACTTGCGCCACAAAACATAAAATTAAATTCAATGCCTGATGATAAAATTTACTGCTCTTAGCTAGCTAGCAAGCTAACATTAGCATTTGTGATACTTAATTGTTAAAGATTTAACCCAATAAACAAACTGATGGCTTCTCACCAACAACATTATAGTGGTAGTGACATATGTATAACTTACATTTGTACAGTGATTTGGTGGTAATCGTGGTGGTCTTCTCCTCGGCAGCCATTTCACGTTTGAAATGTGTTTGTGGTCCCACCCCTTCCGCTAAGTAGGCAACATGGCGACAATTGAGGGTGAGAGGTTACCAACATTCCACACTCAACTTTTTGACCATTATGAGCACCATCTGGGTACTAACACTGCATGTTGCCATCTACTTCTCAGTGTGAACCCACTTACACAGCTTAAAATAGCAAATGCAAATACAGATATATCCAAAATGAGCCACAACATAAGAAAGCCACCATGGCAAACATTAGCTGCTAAACATAAACATGGTGGTATGCTGATGTTAGCATTTAGCTCAAAGCACAGCTGTGCCTGAATGTTTAATTTGAATTTGCACCATTGTTTTTGCAAAGTCATGGAGTTATTAAAACCCTTGAAAGTTTTGGAAAATTCATGAAATTTTGTTGTGTGTAATATGAAATCATTTGTTTCAGTAATCTTCTGTGGATAACCTTCCACGTAATGTAACATAACAGCAAATTTATTTTCTGTAGCTGTTGATTTAACGTAGCTCTTATATACACCGATGGGTGAAGTTTTGTTGTTGCTTTTAAATTTTACTGCACTTTTAGATAGAGCAATGTTCTTGTAAAAAAAATCAAGTTCCCCAGCCCAAGCACAGCCCACCTGCCCTATCAAAACAACATCTCTATATCCTAGAAACTGATTTGTCAGAATACCAAAAGCATGAAAAGAATGCATCAAACATGGTAAAAAAAAACCAAATCATATAAAGGATGCACGAAGAGAGGTTTTTATTTGTGAACATCTTAAAATTCTGGTATACCATTTAATTATACAGCCCTCAGTGGATTGTAAATGCATGCATTTGCTTTCAACAAAGGGACTTTTTCCAACCTCATCTTAAAAAGAAAACTCTATCAACAGTGTTCCACACTGTGCTGTTCTTTCTTTCATTATCAGGTCCAGCAGTGCTAGAACACAGTGTCCATATTTCTGTAATCCAAGCTCAGTGGGCTTTGCATCAACAGCAGCAGTGTTATGTTAACCCAGTAGATAGTTTTCACCTCTTCAGCTTGTGTTTCTTTCCCTTGTCATCGCTGTCCTTCCTCCTGACCTTTGCAGAGGACCCTGCAATTACTCAGATATCAAGTACAGTCTAAGATGCTGAATAATCATTATAAGAAAATCTAAATAAAAATGTAATAAGGTATTCATTATTTTGCTCTTTAGTGATTGTTAGTTTTGTATCATGTTGTTTTTATCTGTCAGGACTCATTCCTTCTGACTAAGAAATACAAATCTGGTATTAGGGGAGTTCACTCAGCTTTGCTACTTTGTTTACTCCCTGTTTCCTCTGTGGTTTGCATATCCATTTTCCAAATTTTCCATGCAAAATCTGCAGCCAGCAGTCCAAAGCTGGTGGCTAATCCTGAGGCTGAAATCACTGCCTGACAGTTTAGCTAGTGGCTGTGTGGAGCTGTGTGTGTGTGCATGTGTGTGTGCTCTGAAGTAGATGCACATGGGGTTTTAGCAGTGAAGAGACAGGAAAGCAGGGAGCGAGGGAGCTGGTCATTCACCATGGTTACTGTCCCTCCTTTCTAAACTGTAATTTTCCATCCTTTAGCTCTGCTGAGAGGAGCCTTTCTCTGCCCTGCCTGACAGCAGACCGCTCATTATGAACAGAATACATACAAATTGCATCCTTCACTTTGTTAGCCCCTCATTGGGGTCTGCGAGCTTTTGGCTTTGCCTCTGTAGTGTGTTCCTTTATGATAGCGGATGTGGGCAGAGATGAGCAAGCTTTCATGTATGATGGCCTAATTCTGCTCCCAGAGAGCTCAAACATACTTCAAAGATAGCCATGATAGAGCGACTTTTATTCTCTAATTGGAAATAAAAACCTAATTTGGATGTGCATTTTAATTTGTGAGCTCCCGTGTTTCACCCAAAGAACCTATTAAATGAAGGCCAATGATTAGTGCAACCTTTAAAAGCTCATCTTAAAAATGTATCTCATCTTCCATTATGCAAAAATAAAATACAGTAATGCTGAATTGAAAATGAATTACTCTCTGCCTTTGTTGCATTTAGAGTTGTAACTTAAAATGCTTGCTCACAGAATTTAATTTCTATTTCTTTTACTACTGCTTCATAGTTACTACCATTGAAAATAATGTAGAAGTGAAAGTTATTAGTAGGGCTCAAGACATCCTGTCATCCCAGGGACAACAGAAAACATGTATTGGACGAACAAAGATCTTCCCCAGGATGCCATCAGCACAGAAGGACGCAGTAAACTCACTATTGATGCACCAGGGGAAGTGGTGGAGGACATTGGCAGGAGGAGAGCTAGTTAATGTTAGTTGTTTGCAGCTGGTGGCCTGTACTAATGTAACTGAGTTACATTATGATGTGTTCAAGCTCTGTTTAGTCAAAATGGGTATTTGGTGAAGATAAATTATAATGTTCTCATGATGTGCTCATATGTAAGTTTGTAAAATGTAGGGTTTTTGGGAGATCCTTGAATAAATACATTCCAGTGAGGACCACTTATGTCAAAGAAAACTTTGTTTCCATTAGCAGTATTATATTTGGCAGTATGGCTCTGTTCTGGGGCCTCTCTGCCTTCTTAGGCTTACGCAGAAAGCCTAAGGCAGCTCTCTGCCCTTCCACGTGCCTATGTGGAAAGCCTAAGGCTGAGAGAGCACACCTCTCTGCTTTTCCATGCACGTATGTGGAAAGCCTGAGGGGGAGAGAGCAAACCCCTCTGCTCTTCCACGGGGCCTACGTGGAAAGCCTCAAGGCAGTGAGACCACACCTCTCTGCCCTTTCACATGCAAATGAGGAAAGCCTGAGGCAGAGAGAACAAACTTCCCTGCCCTTTCATGCGCCTACATGGAAGGGCATGAGGCAGGGAGAGCAGCAGCAAAGCTCCCCAGGAACAGAACACAGGGAGCACTAATGACAAATGGAAATGATATTGATATGTCAGACACAACATGAAAAGGAGGAGCTGGGGTGGCAAAGTTGCAGGCAGGTTGCAAAGTGGCTTGCAGAGAAAGCAGCAACAGAAACAGCCAGAACAGCTTAAATAGAGCTCCCTGAATGCGATTCACCAGTTGGTTGCAAAGAAAGGAATCATGTGATTTATCAGCTGACTCCCTTCCATCAATCAGCTGCTCCATCAGTTGATTGGGCTGTTTGAGATCAGCTGATGTAGCTGGGATGTGAGCTGAGCTTGACATTATGTCCTGCCTGAACTAACGCTATGCACAATTTGTTTGAAGAAGAAATTTGTTGATGTTTCACAGCAGCGTAAAATTGATACTAGAAAGGGAATTATGATATATCACATAGTTCCCAACTGGTGGGTCCCGGTCCAAAAGTGTGTCCCATGTCCATTCTGAATGGAACGCAAGTGACTTGCAAAGGTGTCAAGTTTGTAAAAAAACACACTTGATTTTGAAGTATACTGAATGAACAGAGCTTTTACTTTGAAGTGCTGTTCCCTGCTGTAGAGTGAGTGTCTAATGGACAGCTATTTGACAGAGACAACAAACTAGCTCAGTGACATGACCAAACACAAGTATGCGGCTGAATACATCGGACTGTCTGGACCTTGAACAAATGACTAAGGAGAAATCAGGACTCCATGGCTGGACCAGTTGGGAATCACTGATGATATTATGTATAGTACAAGCACATTCATTTATCTGTACTGGCCTGCAACGATTAAAACATCTGCTGCCACAAAGCTGGGCCAATCAATAGGAGTGCTGTTGTAATAAATTTACAGTTTGTTCAATATTTGCTCCACACTCTTTGAGCGCAAAGTGTAGTCTGTTCACAGATGGAGCAGCAGAACACTGGGCACAGTGAAAGTGAAACTTAGCCATTCATTGCGCTAGGTCTAAAAGTTTGCTTTCAGTCACAAACAGCTGCTCCTGTTATCCCTCTATCTGATCAGCTCTGATCGAATTGACTTATAAATTATTCGCCCCGCAACTCAAAACTGCTGGGGAAAGCAACAAGAGTTCCACTTGTACTGCATTCACGGACCCACAAAAAAGAAGTAAAAAGGAGAAACACATAGGCTTTTGTAACTGATATCTTTTTTTTAAATTATTTTTCATGCCAAAGACCATTATAGAAATGGTTGTTTCATAAATGTCTGTTATTGAATTTGTGCTCATTCAAAGGTAATATAATGAAGGGTAGAACTGGCTATCAGCTATTGACAAAATTGTTATTTTAAACATCAGTATTGGCCAGGATTTCACAATCGGTACATAACTAGTTATTTAAGAGTACGTACTAAAAGAGTACGTAGTAAAAAAGCTAGTGTTTATATTTGGCCATAAGGGGCTGATCTCTGCTGTGAAACATTGCTTTTGTGATGACTTAAATGACTTCACAGAACACATATCTCATCTTTTTTAACATGTTATCAGACCTCCCCAAAAAGCATTACTTTTGCTTTTTGCAAGAACATGAGTTGATTCAGAATTGTGACAAGGGAACGTTTAGATCTTTTATCCTTTGTGCAGGTTTATCCTCACGGCAAACCAATACTCTTCCAAACTGTAAGGGGCAGTGTATCGAAAACTCACATGTACAGCATAGTTCTCCATTTCCTCTGCCCAGTCAAGAAAAGTCAGATGTGCACGGACATACTAAACATGAAAATATGGCATCAGTTTAGCAGTGTATCTCCTCATAAATCTATGACTCAGAGATATAGAGATAGCAGCAACTGTCAACTGTGATGAGTTAAGAGAAGGTTATATACAGGAAGACACTCTGCAAATATTAAAAAATTAATGGGCTCAGTTCTCACAAGGAAATGGAAGATGTAACTGGGAATGAAGGGCTTTTATCAGGACCAAACTTTCATTGGCATCCTAAAGAGTTTCAGTTTCCCTGCAGAGATGGAAGAACTTGTCTCTGTAGCACTACATTAAACATGCCTTTATGGTAGAGTGGCTGAAAAGAATCATTCCTGAATAACAAGCCATATGACAGCTGAGTTTGTCAAACAACACTTAAAAAAGAATTTAATGGTGGTAGAGTAGAAGCATTGCCATTTGGGGACTGGTCAAGGCTGAGAAACCGATGAATGAAGCAAACAGCTCAAAGAAAGCAAATGCACATCCAAGTTTGGATACAGATTTACCTTTCAGCATGTTAATAACTGAAGCACAAAGCCAAGATAATACTGGACAGGGGACTGATTTTCCTTGAGTAGCCCAGCCCACAGGAAGACTTGAATCCACCAAACTCTCTGTATGACAGAGCTTGAGATGATCTGAATGGTGAAATGAAAAGAAAAACACAGACATTGATTTCTTTTTTTTTTTTTTTTTTTACCCTTTGCTCATCCTCTCTTGTACCACATTGCTTTTTTTTTGTTCGTCACCTTCTGGAAAAACAGCCACTGAGGACTTCATTTACCCCCATTAGTCTCTGTCCTGACGTGTCCTGCCCTCACGCCCTAACCTCTACAGTCATTAATTGACAATGAGGTTTAAAATGTTATTCCTTGTTTGGACTTCAATAAACTGTGCCAGAAAGTAGACACCTCTGCTATTATGCCCGTGTAAACGATAAGGCCACAGTAACAATAGGAGTGTTTTTCTCTGGAGACAACCCAGCGTGTAACACACCCGGGAACACACGTGATCCTTCAGTGCTGCAGACATGATGCAACTCCACATGTCCAGTAATCTGCAAAAAGATAAGAAATACAATATAAATTTATTTTTGTAAGGAACTGTAAATCAAAGATAGTTGACCAAAAAGTCAGCACCTGTGTGTTTAAACGGCCGCTGTGTTCTTTCCTCACTGAGTCAGGGGGCAGCCCCGTCCGTTTCATCTTTACGTTTGATTCATTCACTTCTTTTACATGTCTTTGATCGACTACTTTCATTTACATGACCAAACAAGCACCTGACCTCATTTGTAATGGAGAATATCCCACTCAGTATTCAGTGTATTCAGTGTTTTTCTTTGAAAATTGACAGTTCTGTTGAAACTCATGTGACATTCAAGATGAAGATTCCAGACATAGATCTTAAGAGACCTTTTATATAAATAGTTTCTCGTCAGAGTGTAAGCAAACCTGTGGTGGAAAATGCTAATTAGGACATCCTATAATTTATTTTAGTAATAATAGAGTTATAAGTCTAATTGTTGCAGTGTATAGTGGGTTTTTGATGTTACCTAATAGTATGGGAGTGGCAACAAGTGAAATTGGCATTGGCCTTTATAGTGATGGTAGCTGGCAATAAGAACAAAATATTGAAGTAAAATCAGTAGAAAATTTTCAGTTTCAGAGACTTTGTTTTAGTTTTCAGAAAATACTACAGAGTATTCCCCCTGGTGTGAACTTGTGTGCATCTCTTGCGTAAATTAATATTCACCAGTTTTCATTCAGTCATTCATTGAATTCATACCCCTGTGCACAACAGAAAAATTCCTTAATTTTCCTTAAAAACTGTCCCTGAGGAATGGGAATCATGCTTTCTAGAATGTCTGATTTTGCTTAAGTATTTCTTTCTCTTAATGTAGTACTTTCCTCGACGAGGCATGAGCAGCTCTTTTCCATGTCACAACAGTGTCATTTGGTGTAGCTGTGTTGTACACATTTGGAGTCGTTAGGCTTATACATGTTGCAAGGTGCGAGAAACAGGTTATGATAACAGAAAGGGAAAAAAAGGTGTGAAAAAATGTCATAAATTGGCAGAAATACATGAGAATTGTAACCCTGGGGGGGTTGGCAAGTATGCATGGAAGAGGGAGGATAGCAGGCATAGTGCTGTGTAGCTTGGCTGGAACTACTTTGTTCATTTCCCCTTTACAAAACCAGGTCTTCAGTGTACGTACAGAACAGACAGCCAGTGGACCATGAGGAGATGAAGTGTATTTAATTAGCATGACTGACTGCACCTTCAATGGATTGAGCTATTTTCTAATAAGCAGTTTTATGTATCCCTGCTGACTTTTACAATCACCAGCATAGTTTAATGGCACCATTCAATGTGTTGGGGATTACTGTTTTCTTTTGTCTTTGTCACTATTGTGGAGAAGTTGCAGAAAAGAACCCCCAAACCAGTTGTGTTTAGATATCTGTACCCAAAGGTTGGGAAATCTGGTTTAATCTGTGCAAGATTTAAATCATTCCAGGTCTGAAGTTTTGTATGTCGTTTCCACTCTGCAGAGGTTTGAGTCTTCACCACATCTCAAATAATTAATGTTCATGTCGAGCATCACTTTCTGGAAGTGGGCAGTGTGGCTAAGGTGAGAGCGCTAACGTTTAGCTGTGCTAAATCTAGGGCACTGGACCTCTCATTAATAAGGATTTGTCTGTCTGCCCCGTGTAATTTAATGATGACAGGTGATATGGCAGCCGTGTTGTGGACTGACGTCAAGCGCAGCTCATTGTCAGAGCGCTGTGCTGTCTGTGAAAGTCTCGGTGGTATTCTTCGCTTAACTGCAGTTTGTCTGCACGTCTGATAGCAGAGAGAAGGAGTGATTAAGCTCCCCATGTGGCAGCTGAGATACATACCATCCATCCTGCAACAGCTCTCTGGGCTCCTGATGGATAGGTAGGTTGATAGGCAGATAGAAAACAGACACGAGGCACGGTGTTGAAAACTTATGCCATTGCTTAGTCAAGGTCAAAGACTTATTTCAGTCTCAGCGTAGTGCATGGAAGGATTACTGAATTGGTCTATGGGGCACAGGCCCCTGGGCTCCATGAGCACTTGGGCCCTAATTTGAAGTGGCTGTTGACATTGCTAGGTAAAAAGTCAATCAAATGACTACTAAAAGACAGAAGGGCCACAAAGAGATGGAAAATAACTAGGAAGGGGCACATAATGTATTCCAACAGGAACACACATGAAATATTTGATGTTGTTTGTTTGGGGAAAACTAGCAATTTGAGGATGTCACATTGTGCTCTGAGAAACTAAGACTGATTTTCTGATGGTTTATAGACTCAACAGCCAGCTAACTGAATAATCAGTAACGACACTAACATGTATTTCCATTTGTAAAATCAACTAAATGAATGTTTTGTCCTTTAAAAAGTGCACACTGTAAGTTGTGGAAGAAGCAATTTATAGTATCCTGTGGTTAGCTCAATTAGCTGCATAGAAACACTTTGGCAAAACATGTGCAAAAGCAATCAGGCCCTGTGGGTGGAAGTATAATGAAATGACAAAATGGGTCCCTATTTGGAGATTTGGGCACACAGCCACATACGCTATGTCTGTGTTATGATGCTACCATTGTACCAGTCAGCACTTTTTCTCCTGAGGATTGCAGGGGGAGATAATCAGAGAGCCACAATACATAATTTTCTATCTAGTGCCATTATGCAACGTTTTTGTCAAAATGTACCATAGGTAACATCCTATTTCCTTGACCATTTTAGAGTAATACATCTTGCACTATAAGCCCCATGCTGTGCTGTGGTGTACAGTACCCCATCATTCTGAGTATGAATTGAAAAATCCTATAGTTGTGTTTATGCTGTGGTGTATAAGTTAATTATTAGTAACCTTTTCTGATATGTACTGCACAATCTCTTTAGTACGATCACTGCAGGGGACTGATTCTTATTCTAGATAACTACACACCCCTGCACGTCTATTGCCTAATTAAGCTTTCAGTACAAAATGGCAGGAAATTAGTGTAATTATACAAGAAAGATATGATGAAAATTTCCTGCCTCATGTTTTTGCATGGACTAAAGATGTGAGCTGAAATGCAAAATATTCACAAGTCATAACAGATGGTAAAAGAGGCGTTTGTATATTTAATGCATCTGTAGATGATATCTTTCACCACACAGAGTGACAGGGTCTGTGTTTACAAACAGCGTTCATATGCAGAATCTACAATTTCTGTTCACTTGCAGCCCCCCCGGCACGGTGACTGACATCTCAGAGAGCTTTTTATTTTTCGTACACCTCTGGCATCTCCCAAAGAAGGGCCCAAATTAAGGGTTATTATTGTTGCCAAGGCAACCTACTGGGTAATTTTCTGTAATTTTCCAAGAGGGATTGCTATTGATGGTGGAGTCCATATCTAGATGCAGTATACCTTAAGAAAACACATATAAACACATGAAATGAAATGTTTTTTGTTGTGCGAAGGAGGTGCTGATTTTAATCTTGGTACTTTCTGTTTCCAGTGTGAAATGTCTCATAAATGGTGTGTAATTCCTTATATAAATGTTGGCATTGTCTGAAAGCATAAGATGTACTTCATTTGAAGATGTTTTAATGCATGTTAAATATTTACCCTGCTTAGTCATCACAGCGTAGATTAAAGCCTGCACACAAACTGTACATTCTCCTCATGGGCACGATTTTCACCTCTCGCTAAGCTGCCTCAGAAAGATAAGCTGCTAAAGATTGACAGAATTACTCCCAGCATCTCTTTTCTCACTGTGAAATCTTGTGATCAAAACATTTTATCCTCTGCTGTTTCTCCGTGTGAAATTCTGAATATCTCAGATGCCCCAGATTTCAGCATATTGTATAAGCCCAGCTATAAGTGCTGACTCATGTTGAGTTTTTGCTCATTATTCTCTTTCCTTTGTGTTTTTTTTTGTTGCAGCTCTGCAATGGTGGCTCTGTGACAGATCTGGCTAAGGGCATGCTGAAGAGGGGAGACAGAATGGATGAAGCCATTATTGCCTACATCTTGCATGAGGCCCTCATGGTAAGTCTGGCCTTTTGAATGTGCACGAGGAGAGACAATGCTGTACTGTAGGGTTCAATAGAGCAACCTCCCACTGAATACATCGCCTCAATGAAAAGAGCTTAAAACGGGATAATTTTGAAGGCAGGTGCTTGTCAGAAAAAGCTGTTAACCTCTTTTTTTCACAGGGTCTCCAGCACCTGCATGTCAACAAGACCATCCACCGTGACGTCAAAGGCAATAACATCCTGCTAACGACACATGGAGGGGTCAAGCTTGTGGATTTTGGTATGCACTCTATTTCTTTTTAAAGCTTTAAAGGGGACCTATTAAGCTCATTTTCAGGTTCATACTCTAGGTAGGGCTGCGTGATTATGGCCAAAATGATAACCAGTATTATTTTGATCAATGTTAAGATCATTATTCTCACAATTCTACATTGTTTTAAGGTCAAACTATTTTTTATTGCACTTTCACATTTAAATAAACAAAGCACTGCTTTCACTTTCATGTTGTGTTACATTCATAATTGCACTAATTTTACACAAATGGTTTTTACAAACGGCATGAGCAGAGCACACATTTTATTTTAAACATTACTTTTGCTGTCCATTATGTTCATTTAATTGTGGGAAACCAAATTGTGATTGTAATTAATATTCGTTTAGGTGTGCATCCTAAACTTAAGGCTTCCGGCAGTCATGAAATTCCTGGAAAAGTTATGAAATTAGACAAACTATTTCCCAGGTCTTAAAATGGTTTGCATTGTAGAGAATGTTTTGGAAAAGTGTAAATATACATTGTTTTAGCTATTGTTTAGAATATATTCATGAAAATCCCAAAATATGTCTGAGGCTAATGGCGAAATATGTTCCTTGTAATACTGATTTAAAATACTGCTCTACATGACCGTTGAAATGTCAGTAGTATCATGTGATGTACATTGCAGAGTGTGGAAACCTCATCTGAGCCCCATCAAAACCCAAAGGTTCAGGCAAACAAATCAGAAATTTTGCTCGGATTCGGTTCAGGTTCGGCCCACTAGACATGCTGCTGTGTTGTGCTATGGCCTATTCAAGTGCTGGAATTTTTTATTTACGTGACAATGCCTGAACGCAACACAGACTCCGCACCAACTGAGTGTGTATGCTGTGCTGCTGTGCGTGTGGCATGTTTGACTGTGTGTAACAGCAGCCTTTCGATGGTCATTTACACACTGTCCATATGTGATCATGGTAAACAGACACACTGTAACCATGATGACAATAACTATGTCAGAAAAAATCAGAAAGGCTCTCGGGCTTGGTTATAACTGTCTCGGACTTAGGTCGAGTTCGGTCAGGAAAATGTGGCCGTGACGTATGCAGCGATCAAATGATCGAGTAAAGTTAGCAAGCGCTAGCAGTTTGTTTATGCCTGGGATATGCATGTCTAATAATGCATGGCTTTTGAACAACAAATATAACACACATCTCAAGATTGTGACAGACCCTAGCTGTGCTGGATGTAAGTTCTGCACCAGTGTTGACAGCATGAGGGAAGAAGCTCTGGTCAGCCATGCTAAAGGGAAAATGCATCAAGACAACCAAAAAGCCACTCACCAGACTGCTGGCATCTGCACAAATTCCAGGCCTGCTGTAACTAGACGAGATAACTTTATTGCTTCTTCCAGTATGGCAAGCATCGGTATAGCTGGGCAACAACTTCAGCATATGCTCATTAAATCCATTGCCTTATACAATGATCTGCCTACCTTTTTTAAACTACCTAAATAAAGCCATAGAAATTGGGTAAAACATGACGGAAGAGGCATTGAAAGGTTTGAAAATGTATTAGTAAAAATGTGTGGGAACCCTGACACCTGTATTTTGGGTGTCTACTATGAACATGTTTACATGTTTTGATGTACAAAAAACACATTGTTATTCTCATATTGTCTGTGCTGGAACATCTGTATTTACCCTCTGTCTGAGACACTCTGTTTTAGCGCCTGTCTCTTTACAGCCAGTCTGCTCTGATTGGTCAGTGTTTTCGGGTCTGCACTGTCATTGCAAGCTTCTAAATCAAATCATGTTTCAGCAGGAATAATGTCCATGAGAAATCACCAATAAAAGCTGCTTAAGCAAGTCATCACAACCTGACATGTTCCAGCCGTAAAACTAACCCAAATCGGGTAAGAACAACATCGTCAACCAAGATTACATATTTCCTTGAGGTTAGCATGTAGCTAGGTGTAGCAGTGTATGTAAACACTTAAAGCAACATGCCTGGAGCAGATGTCCATATAAAGAAATCTTTTGAAAGTAGAAAAAATATTAGAAACAGAGTATTCCGAACGGTCTGAGGCCTGAAGTTTTTGCTTACAGGTATTACTTTTACATACATTTACCTCATTATTTGAAATTTAAGCCATGTTTAATATGAATATCTGACATTATAACATTAAATACATGACAGAAAATAAGGAAAAACACAAAAGGTCCCCTGTGACACCATGTCTTTTTTGCACTATCCTCTTCTAATCAGGGAAAATCATGTTATGGCTCTATTTAACAGAAGAGGGTCAAATCCATTACCTTCAGCCGCCTGCCAAATAAATTGTGCCACTAATTAGTTTCCTTGAGAGGCTGGAATAGGTTTACACAACCCAACAAGGTGGCAGATGATTATACTTTTCCATTACTGCCTACCTTTTACATTCTCCAGCAGACAGCAGCGGACATTGTTATTATTCACTCTGTGTTTGCACTGATTTGCTTTTGGGTTTTCTTAACCAAATGAGTTGCTCCGAGCAGCACAACCATAGTTCTCGGATTGAAGACTAACTATGGGCAAAGTGATTCTGACTACTTCCAGGGGATGACTCACCCCTGTTTTTTGCAGGGGCTGAAAAAACAGCTGCCTGTTTTTATTACAAATAAAATCCCCACTCAACATGTATGTAGGTTTGCATTAAGCCTGCTAATTGTGGGCTTCTCTTAAAAGCCTTTTCCAACCATGAAGCACAAAGTGCACTGCTCTTACATAAGGAGGGGAAGGAGGGGTAATAATGGAATCACTTAATATGTGAATGTGAAGTAGCTAATATGAAGCAGGGCCATCCATTGCCTTCAGAGCAGCTCCTTCGTCCTCACGAGGCTGCCAGAGATTCTCGACACCTGTTTATTGCACTAGTTTTTGAAGAAGAAAAGCCCTGAGGCTTATAGGAATTAAAAAGTTAGAGATGTCATTTAAACTGTGCTTTCCAAAATGTCTCATAAATTTTAAGTGATGTCTACATCTGGCGATAAGAGCTTCATTCTATGTTCTGATATATTTGAATCTTTTTTTTAACAGATTTGAATGACACAGAAAATTGAAAAAATTAAGGTAACTTCATTTTAAGTTAAATTAATCAACTGAAAATTAAGTTCCCAACCATATTTCATCTGAGCTCACCTGATCTGTTTCCTCTGCTCTTCATTATCAACGCGTTTTTTTAATGCTCTGAGCAATAACGCACAGCACATCTTCTTTGTAGCATCCATGTTGTGTCCGCATTACAACTTATAGCTCCTGAACACACCGAAGTTAGAAAAATGACCACCCTAGGAGCATATGAATGAGTCTGATATACATTAACAGCAAGTGGGCAAGTGGAAAAGTTGGGGATTCATTAACACTCTAAAAAGTTGTTCAAAAAGATTTGTTTGTCCTTTTTCACCCATCACTAAACCAAACCCTGGCTCTGTTTTATTGCATTTAACGTTGAATTTCATTTTATTTTTTATTTTTTATTTATTTTTTTTTTTTTTTATCATTTAACTGTATGCTTCCATTCAATATGCTCCCAGCTGAATGGTGGATCAAACAACTCATCATTATTTGAACCATGCCCCCTGGTTATTCAGCTGAGATTGTATTTTTTCACAACATTTGGTTGTTCTCTTAATTTTGCTGCTTTACACTGAAAATCAACCATATCAACATCAAATACTAAATCACACAATGAATTTTGTGTATTGTTACATCCCAAGTGCGTATATTTAAACCTATACAACAAATGTCAACATTTGTTCAAACACAGCATCTCACGGTGACTTTTAACAGCTATTTGCCACAAAAGAAATAGTGGACAAAGTACCAACATTTTTATAGTTAATGTGTACAGTGACAAAAAGTTATGTTCCAGTTGTAACAGTCTATTAGCTGCTGAAGGTTGATAAATCCAAAATTAGTCAAGGTTCTTTTAAGTGCTGGAAAAGTGTCATCTTTTCTGCTGTTTAATTTCAAAATGTCATTGAAAGTAGTTAGTTCCTAATTGTCTGCTTTTACTCATGAAATTATTATAAATCGATGATATAAACTGAATGGATGTGGCATTTTAGAATTAAATTACTCAAACTGCAAAAAATGGAACATGCCAAAGATAAGAAAAGAGACAGAGAGAGGTTATGAGAGTAGAGAGAGCAGCTCCATCAACTTGAGCAGAAATTTGCCAACATTTTTCAACAGAAAGTGAAGGCATCATACAGTATGTCGTTGCATATGGACAGTTAGTGGTTTTGGAGAGCTGCTACATCACAGGATCGATCTGCAGCCTTGTGTGTACCTCTACAGCCACTTGAGCTGCCAAAAGTTTCCTTGAAAAAGACACTGAACTGGTGATACATTATAAGTCCCTCTTGATAAGAAAACAGAGTCTTAAATCGATCTACATTAGGGTTAAATAGTAATTGAAAATGAAGATGATATATATATATATATATATATATATATATATATATATATATATATACAGTACAGGCCAAAAGTTTGGACACACCTTCTCATTCAATGCATTTTCTTTATTTTCATGACTATTTACATTGTAGATTCTCACTGAAGGCATCAAAACTATGAATGAACACATGTGGAGTTATGTACTTAACAAAAAAAGGTGAAATAACTGAAGACATGTTTTATATTCTAGTTTCTTCAAAATAACCACCCTTTGCTCTGATTACTGCTTTGCACACTCTTGGCATTCTCTCGATGAGCTTCAAGAGGTAGTCACCTGAAATGGTTTCCACTTCACAGGTGTGCCTTATCAGGGTTAATTAGTGGAATTTCTTGCTTTATCAATGGGGTTGGGACCATCAGTTGTGTTGTGCAGAAGTCAGGTTAATACACAGCCGACAGCCCTATTGGACAACTGTTAAAATTCATATTATGCCAAGAACCAATCAGCTAACTAAAGAAAAACGAGTGGCCATCATTACTTTAAGAAATGAAGGTCAGTCAGTCCGGAAAATTGCAAAAACATTAAATGTGTCCCCAAGTGGAGTCGCAAAAACCATCAAGCGCTACAACGAAACTGGCACACATGAGGACCGACCCAGGAAAGGAAGACCAAGAGTCACCTCTGCTTCTGAGGATAAGTTCATCCGAGTCACCAGCCTCAGAAATCGCAAGTTAACAGCAGCTCAGATCAGAGACCAGATGAATGCCACACAGAGTTCTAGCAGCAGACCCATCTCTAGAACAACTGTTAAGAGGAGACTGCGCAAATCAGGCCTTCATGGTCAAATAGCTGCTAGGAAACCACTGCTAAGGAGAGGCAACAAGCAGAAGAGATTTGTTTGGGCCAAGAAACACAAGGAATGGACATTAGACCAGTGGAAATCTGTGCTTTGGTCTGATGAGTCCAAATTTGAGATCTTTGGTTCCAACTGCCGTGTCTTTGTGAGACGCAGAAAAGGTGAACGGATGGATTCCACATGCCTGGTTCCCACTGTGAAGCATGGAGGAGGAGGTGTGATGGTGTGGGGGTGTTTTGCTGGTGACACTGTTATTCAAAATTGAAGGCACACTGAACCAGCATGGCTACCACAGCATCCTGCAGCGACATGCTATCCCATCCGGTTTGCGTTTAGTTGGACGATCATTTATTTTTCAACAGGACAATGACCCCAAACACACCTCAAGGCTGTGTAAGGGCTATTTGACCAAGAAGGAGAGTGATGGAGTGCTGCAGCAGATGACCTGGCCTCCACAGTCACCGGACCTGAACCCAATCAAGATGGTTTGGGGTGAGCTGGACCGCAGAGTGAAGGCAAAGGGGCCAACAAGTGCTAAACACCTCTGGGAACTCCTTCAAGACTGTTGGAAAACCATTTCAGGTGACTACCTCTTGAAGCTCATGGAGAGAATGCCAAGAGTGTGCAAAGCAGTAATCAGAGCAAAGGGTGGCTATTTTGAAGAAACTAGAATATAAAACATGTTTTCAGTTATTTCACCTTTTTTTGTTAAGTACATAACTCCACATGTGTTCATTCATAGTTTTGATGCCTTCAGTGAGAATCTACAATGTAAATAGTCATGAAAATAAAGAAAACGCATTGAATGAGAAGGTGTGTCCAAACTTTTGGCCTGTACTGTATATATATATATATATAAAGATATGTATAATTGTCTTGTGTTCCTGAGTTACATATAGTTTCTGAGCTAACACAGTGTATAGCTTTTAGGTCAAGTATGTTAACATACAGTTACACACACAATTGTGCACAAACACATCATACAAATCTGAATAATTGATGTAACTAACACTCAATGAACCAGTGGAAAGCTAACGCAGCAGTGATGTGGAGAAAGAATGGACCCACACACATCTAATATAGCTCCAAGGTTAGCTTGTTAGTTTGTCAGCAAATTCAAATTTCCAACCTTAAACAATATTCAGCAATGCAAATGATTATGAGTATGAATGTGTATATATGTAAGTCATATATCTATAGATATACATATATAAATATGCCTGAAACAGGACCTGCCTACCTCTTAATGTTACTAGTTTTGTTACAAATAAAAGAAAATCATGTTAAAAGGAATTATGTTGTAGAACAAGTAAAATCTTTCACTGTTATTACAGTTGCAGTTACAGTACATCATTAATGTCTAACAGAAGATATTGCATATATGAGAAGATTTATTTAAAGTTATTACAATCAAGGCGTCCCAAACAACTACCCATTTTGTTGTGATAAAGAGATTTTGTTTGCTGTAGAACATCTTATCCAGTGTTTGTTCCTCTGGCTAAACTTGTAATGAATCTCCAAGATAGGAAGGGTACAGTATCTGAGGAAGTGTGCCTGAGAAGAAATATATAACATAAAAACATTGCCAAGTTTAAACTCTCAGTTGTTTGGGGAGACACTCCTGAAAGCCAGATAGGAAGCGATTACATTTAAAGTTGTAACATTATCACTAATAAACAATTGCTGCATTTATTTTGTGCCCTAAGAGTCATTGCTGTAAAGCAATCAGACCATCCACCACAACCAAGTTTCATCTTAAATATTAGCATAATCACTGTTATCTGCTCCTTTCTTTATCATAACAAATGCATGTTAGGAGAGGGTGTGAAAAAGGAAACATTATCTTTGTGGAAGGAAACAGCTGGGTTTATCATGAAATATGAACATAAAGCTGAATGCTAAACTGTGGACTTAGCACCATTAAAGATAAGGCAGAGGTAGGAATAGAGGCTCATTTTGGAGTGGAGAAATAGACGGCCAAAGCAGCACAGCAAAATTTGGTATAGACATCCATGTACCCCAGAGGACAAATTCTGTGGACTGTAGGAATCCCCTGACTTTATCTGGCACCACCCTGACACCCAGTTTGACCGTTATCACTCTATTAAACAGACATTAGTAGTGATTAACAGCATTATAGATATATGGTAAAAGGTCCCTGCTAAACTGAATAGCATGTTTAGAATGCTGTTATCGACTGTTAAACGGCAGTGTTTGTTGTTGTGTGGCGACATGTATATGAGCTGACTTTGTCTTCAGGAGGTTTAGGGAATGGTGGATATGGTGACATAGGCGAAACAGCTGCCAAGCTGCAGACCACTGTTTGAGACCAACAGACAACACTGGTTGTACTTTAGTGAGACATAGAGGTGTTTCCAGTGGCTTTTGTGCTACTGAAGGTGGGTGTTTTAAACCAAAACAAGATCAAAACCAAGTGGTCATCGTGCCTAAACCTGTTACATGCCTAACATGTTAACCGCAGCGTTGTTGAAAAGTAAAGTTTTGCCAGTGGCTGTTAAGTAAGCCGATAATGGCATTGTGAACATGCTAATCAGTGTAGCAGGAGCCTTCTAACCAATAGAGTGGTAACATTTGAAATGGGTGACGGTGACGGTGACGGTGACGATGACGTTCGTGCCATTGAGTAAAATGGCCCTGCAACTACTGGATCGATCATGACATTTGGTACAGACATTTGTGTTCCCCACAGGATTAATTGTAATAATTTAAGTGACGTTATAGTTTTCCTTTAAATGCTATCAACAGGTCAAAACTTGAATTTGTCCAATACTGTGGTTTATCACCAAATATCTGCGACATTCAGCCTCAGCTGTGCTTAGTGTTTATTGCTAATTAACAAATGTTAGCATGCTAACAAGCTAAACTAAAATGATGAACAAGATAAGTATCATACCTGCTGAACATCACCATGCCAATTTCAAAACCATCTGGCCATTGGTCCGAGGATGATAAAACCTCTGGTGCAATGGCTAATATTTTGAGAGATCTGTCTGTAGCCAAGAAAACCACGCTCATTGTTCACAGTCCAATTAGCAACTTGAGACGAGTCCAGAGAACATTTCGGCAAATCTCGATCAAGTAGATATCTGCATATGAATGCAGACGCATTTGAAAAAAGCTAATAAAAAGCTAAATCGCCATCAGACAGTAGCCAGTTGTTCAGAGATTTTATTTTAGCCAGTGCTTTTTTGCTCTTCACACTGTTTACCTGCAGGCATCCAAAATCCGTTCAAACATGACTAGTCAATATTACGAGGACTACAAACAGAAACCAGAATGCCTCTGACACCAATGTCTTGTCCAGTTTCCTGTAGATTCTGCAGACATATAGAGAGATAACTTTTTATAGAGATTATCAGCAGGTTAGTACTGTCATTGTGAGCATGTGGACATTAGCATTTAGCTCAAAAATAAGTAAGATAAGGGCTGGACTTTGGGTTGAAAGTTTGAGAAATCAGGCATGCAACACACAGTATGTGACTTACTCTTTCTCTAACAGTAAGTGAATGTTATGTCATCCACCTGAGACTTAAGTGGCAGCGAACAGATAAGATATGGAGCCATGTCCTGTTATCAATTCTCAATTAAGTCTTTGCCAACTGAAGAATTTGGCAGCATCCAAAGACAGTGACAGATAGTGGGATCTCTCCCAGGCCGTGTACAGGGCAGGCCCAAAAATAACTGTAACATCTTTTGTTTGAGCTTGTTTGCAAGCCTTTAACATCGCTGACAGTTTAAATTTCTATCAGATATTGGTAGGTTATGACGCCATCGGGAAAAGGAAAAAAAAAACAACTGGAGCAGCAGTTTTGAAATAGCCCCGCGTGTGTAAAAACTTGCAGAGTGACGAAAATGGAGAAGAAAAAAAAGAAGCCGACTCGTGCTTGCCTCGGCGGAGCTACACGCAGGCACTGCGTCACGCTGGGATTAATGGTTTTTCATGTGGAGGGGTGCACGCTACACTAAGCAGCTGAAGAGATAAAGCCCCCGCAGTGACTCATCACCAGCAGAGAAACAAAATAGCAAAGAGATGGACCCAAAAAAAAGCAGCGGAAGAATGAGAGGAGCTGTTCGTTCATGGGCCTCTCATGAATATTCTAATTGACAGCGTTATCTCTGTGATGATTATTAAGTGTGGCCCACCAGGCTCCACTCTGGGCTAATGTAGTGGAAAGAGAGGGGCTGTGAGGACTTTAATAGGGGGCTCTTTGTGTTTTTGTATCCTCATACACTCATATAGCTTATGTATATTGTAGCAGGCGTGTGTGTCTGATCGGACGATGGTTTGTTCGCAATAATGTGGGCTGAAGTGCTGCAGTGTAGTGGTTTGGTGCGAGCGTGAGCGTATCCCTGTGTGTGATGTGTGTCAGCTTTTTGGCATATATCCCCTCTTGCACATGTTTCTAATCCTTTTCGATGTTTGCCACAGAACCGCTTTCCTCTGCATTGCTCATCCCGTTCCCCTGGCTTTAACCCACCAGCAGCAACAGAACAGCAGCATATTACTCTACTGTACTGACAGTAATGAAGTCGTCAGATAACGGGTGCACAGAATGAGCTTTTACAGGAAACAATTGCTGATGCTGTTACAAATACATTTATGTTGTGTAATGTCATCTTCTGAACAGACACATTTCGACATCATGGGTATTTTGTCGGTACATTTTCAGAAATTACCCCTTCATGTCCTCAAAGCTTTGATGCTGCGAGCCTGACTGCTAAAACATGTTCTGCAGAGAATCAAATTTTGCAGATGCTGTGTGATTCAGATCAAAATAATGCACGAGACGCTGTGTAAAACGACAACAACGATGTTTTGCAACAGCATGTCGTGCATCAGTAGATCACCTTTTGTTTGTCGGTAGCCGCTATTGTCTCGAGGCTCTGCTTTTGTCCTGTTTGCTGCTTCAGCTGAGCCAGCCCTGGGATACATTACAGTGTGGCATAACACTGATTTGTCTGGACTGGACTGAAGTCACGATTGTGGGTCAGCATGTTCCTTGTCAGGCTTTGTACCGCACATTAATACACATACCCTCTGTGTTTCTCTGCAGGCTCATATTTTCTGAATTTAGCCACGTCTTACTCGTTTGTTGCAACATGACCTCGTCCTATTTTTATGCGTGTAGAATAAGCTAATATAAGTGAATAACTCACTTAGATACATAATGTTTTGCTCTGAGAGAAAGTGAAACGATTCCAGCTGCCAAAGCCTGTTTACAGCTGAATTGTATTCAAATGTTGTTCTTGAAATGCCCGGCAAAATCACCTGCAGTCACATAAGAATTTGAAATTCAAAGCAATCTATCATTCGAAGGGAAAAACATTGCAGCTTGATGGCTGTGTGTGCATGCCTGTGTTTTGCGTTTCCTCCTTGTCACTGTAGTGACAGCTCTATCAGTGGGATACGAGAAAGCACTGAGATCCATTCAGCCCTATATCTGTCGAGCGGCACCCCGCTGTTTACTGTTCACTGTGTTCACAGATCATCACTTTTACCAGCTACAAAAAAAAAAACAAATGTCAAGGAAGTTACTGAGATAGTGCAAATTGTCTCCAATGCGTGCACGTCCTGAGAGCGAGGAAAAGTGTCTTAAGTGTGTATTCTCTGCCCTGCAGGTGTTTCAGCCCAGCTGACAAATACCCGTCTGAGGAGGAACACCTCTGTGGGAACTCCCTTCTGGATGGCTCCTGAGGTACGGTAAAAACTGGCCCATAAATGCTCCCGCAGCCTCCTCTCTTTCCACTACATTAGCCTGGAGCAGATCCCAGTGGGCCACAGTTAATAATCATCAAAGAGATAATGCTGTCAAATACAATGTGCATAAAAAAAGGAATGGATGGCCTCCATCCTCCATCATTCAGCCTCTGTATAATCATAGCTCAGTGCACTAGCAGTTCATATACCCACTATATGGCCAAGAAATGATCACTTTATACCAGTACATAGTCACATGCCTTTGTCCTTAACTTTCTCCGATGTGGTATAAGGGACATTATACAGCAAGGTGGTCCCACAGTTTGAGGTTCTTGCTATTGATTAACCTGGCTGGAGTTTATTTTGTGACACTGATCTATGTCTTCTCTCTTCAGTCTGTTTCCTTTTGGGAATGTTATCTTACTTCAATCATACAATAGGGAAGCAGCTACAGTCTGTGTTTCAATTCACAGTACTAGGAATTACATAGCTGAAGATTCTGATGCACAGATTTACATCCAGTGCCACTGGTCATTGCCCTTTATACAGCAAGTTGGACAGTGAGAGTTTAGAGGTCATGGTGGTGGGTAGGACATTTGACTTTTTTGCTGAAGACTGAAGTTTAAGTGTCATTTTTGCAGATCGTGGGGCACGATGTTACTATTTATTACTATTTTTTGACTGGTAGCCTACATTCCTTTCTTTATTTCAGTTCCAACATTGGTAATGAAGTAAGACTTTTCCTCGGGTTGTCCACGTTTATATAGCACGCAAGAACACATGGGGCGAAGTATCTCAGATGCGCTTTTAGTAGGCCATCTTCGTCACATTGTAGTTTCACCAAAACAGCCCCCAGTCAATAACTTCCAACGTCACATTATTACGTAGCCTGATGTAAGTGCAGTCAGATTCTTTTAGCACTGCGGCCATCTTTACCTAAGTCCTTATGAAATACTCTTTACTTTTCCTGAAACTCATGCCGTTATCCATCCAGGTCAAGAAATAGTGTTTAGTAAGACACAGGGCATAATTTTTTTGACTTATTCTTTTTGTAGCCGTTTGCACAACCTTTCCTGAACCTCAAGCATTTATTTTAAGTGCTTAACCCTAACCATACTGCAGTTGCAATGCACAAACACTGTAAAACTGGAGAATTTAGAAAACACTGAACATTAATGCAGAGTTTAGCAAAATTATCTACCATCAACATTTTTTCATTGGCTTGGTAAAACAATGTAAAAAAAAAAAAACGGTTATCGATTCTCAATGAATGAAGGTAGCTTACTAGAATTAAGCTACTTGCCTCATACTAAATTAACACTTTTTGTATTATAATTAGCTTCTTTTTTATCATAAGCATCTCTTGATTGTATAAAGTAGTGGTAAAGAAGTTTAATAGATGCTAAAATTCAAAAAGGTGGCACACCGGTGAAAAAACATGAACACATTTAACAGAAAAATCAGATTATCTAGCTTTGGGAATTCAACTGAACTCGAGCTGACATCTTGATTGTGCAGTGAAAAGATTAAATGTGAGGAAGGTCCAGCATCAAGTTGTTAATGCATTTATAGCATGTAAGGGCAAAGTGTTCAGTGAGAGCAGAGGCATGTCTGGGGTAATCAAACACACACCTTTCATCTATATTTGATAAGCTGAACCCACAACACTTCAGGAAAACCTCAGCATATAGTGGCATCACTTAATCTGCACACTTTAGCCTCAACACTGATCATGATTAGATCGGATGAACCATTAGCAACCTCTGTAGGGATAAGATGGGTAAACTCTTCTCCAACCACTGCACCCATGCTACTTTTAAATGCATTTCCTCCCAGTGTGGTTGCTGTCCCCTGATTTGCCCTTCATAGACAAACCTTGCATATTCACTGGTCAAATCAAAATGGACATTTTTACATGAGGTTTGCATGCTGTGCAAATTGTTCATTAGAATATACGTGACATTCGGTCAGGACTCAAGGATTTTAATCTCATTTGTGTAAAATGTTCGTCACCAAAGTTGCTCAGATGGACTTTGTAGACTAGAAAGTCTTTGGTTGAAAGGTTTATACATGTCAGGAGTAAGACTGTAAACAAGGATTTATATTATTATTATTATTATTATTATTATTATTATTAGGAAAGAGAACTAGGAGAAGAACTGGTTACCATATGTAACTTCGAATTCTGGGGTAAGTTGTGTCACATCTGCACAATGTTTTATATTTTGGATGAGCTGTATTTCTATTGACTCTACTGAATGATGATTTATAATGTGCTAGGAGTATATGTTTTGCTTTTATGATGTTACACTTTGATCATTTAAATTTGCCAAATAGTCTTCATGAGGTGAGGTTAAACATTGATTTTTTGTGTTTGCTATGTAGAGGTATGACAGAATAGTGAGGGACTTTGTGTTTTGTTCTCCGTAAAGCGTGTGTTTGTACACTTGTGCTTCAGGACGTTTTATTGGTGATCTGGTAATGATTCATCTGCTTCTCTTGTCTGTGTACACAAGAACATGCCTATTGGGAATTTAGAATACAAATTATATTGATTTCAGACCTTTGACAATAATGATAAATGTGTGTGTGTGTGTGTGTGTGTGTTTGTGTGTGTGTGTGATGTGTACGCATGCCTTCCACTCAGAGATGATTCATACTGTTGATTGGGTACCATGTTGCCCTAAAGACACTGATGATAGACTGTGAGCTGGCGTACTTTGTGTGTGCATGTATGTGTGTGTACTTTATTGCCCACAGCAGATGATGATGATGATGCTGCAGCTTTGGTTGAGCTCTGTTACACTCTTCATCAGGTTCCTTGATATTTTCATACACATTTTGCTCTTACATGTTTGTTTAGAGTATGGTCTGTGTACACGGGCTGTTAAAATAAACTTGAATACTGACTCCCTAAAAAGAAAGTAGGCCCAAACTTTACAACTTTAGTACAGAGGTATGCACTGTATAACAGGATATCCAGTGGTGGAAGTAGATTCAAGCACTTCAAGCACTGTATATAAGTAGTTTTGTAGTACCTGTACTTTAATTGAGTGTTTTCATTTTGTGCTGCTTAATACTTCTACTCCTCTACATTTAAGAGGCAAATATTGTACTTTTTACTTCTTTGCATTTATCTGACAATGTAAGTTACCTGTTAATTTGCAAATTTGGATCAATTTGCAGCAATCCATTGTTCTTGGATCTTGGAAAAAAAACAACCTCCGACATGTACAATTGCAATGGAATGATCATTCAAGTCAGAATTCGAGGTTGGAAACTGATCCATCTACGCTGAGTTAGCCAACATAAATGCACCTGACATCGCAGCAACATGGCGGGTCACACACTGAATGACCTTTTCATAAATTCTTACTCAGTGTAGTGTTTTATGCTGTGTTTGTGTTGTGAAATGTGCTGTAACAATGCTGTAAGTGCTTTTTCCATTCAGTTGAACTGTCCTTAGACAGAAATCATTAGATCCCTGTGCGGGACTGTTTTTCTCAATTTCTAACTATTACTGCCCGCCCCCACAGAGTGTGTTATCTATTCCCGCCAATTCCTGTAGGGTGTGTGTCAGCTCCAGCCCGTATCAGCAAACATTCGAACCATACATACCAACACAATACATTGATTATCAATTGATTTAGTCTACTCCTGTTGTGCAGGGAAAATGCTTTATTTTACTGTGGTAGGAAGAAAGATATATTTACAGTAATTCTGGTGTCTCTGGGATTCAGTGTTATTATTATCATCTGTAATATTCCTGAGAAATTCCTCTAAATGTTCAGCGTGCTTCACTTTTTCTTGCGCCAACCACTAGTTGGCGACAGATTTGTGTTGGACGCACGGGATCCCAATCCCTATGCATTCCTGTAATTCATATCCCCGCCTCCTCTTCTGTCAGCAAAACAAATGCACACAACTTGTGCAGCTTTATACTATTGGCTGTATTTCACACTGTTATGCTTGGCACCCTCTTACACAATTTTGAGTTGTTGTACATTATTTGATTGTACATTCTTCTTTGCTAATGGCGCTGCAGTCCTCTTTTGATGCTTGTGAAGCTGAGAGCCTTGACAGACAAACATCAGTTTGCAAAATGACTACTTGTGATACGTGAAGTATATTTGAATGCTAATACTTTTGTAAATTTACTTAAGTAAGTCACTTTTATTTGTAAAAGAGTATTTTTACACTGTGTTATTGCTACTTTTACTCAAGTAAAAGGTCTGAATACTTCTTACACTGATGAAGATAGCAGACTTTTCATCTAAGGTGCTGATCTTCTGTTGTTTAAGGGATGATAGGGGAGATTTTCTCAATGCTGTTAGCTTTAATGTTATCATTGATAAAAGTCAAATTAGCAGACTTAACATGACTGATATACCCTATGTAGCTATTTTGGTAAGTTTTTAACAATATCTATATTTATATTTTTTTATTACTTTGCCCTGCTGCTGTAGGTGATAGCATGTGAGCAGCAGCTGGACTCAACCTACGACGCTCGCTGTGACGTCTGGTCACTCGGCATCACCGCCATAGAGCTGGGAGATGGAGACCCACCCCTCTCTGAACTTCACCCAATGAGAGCCCTTTTCAAGATACCCAGGTGAGCCCCCATCACACCTACACAACAATCTATCATCATTATCAGGAGGCTGTGACTTTGACCCTGCCACAGTCAGCTTAGGCCTGTTCTTCTGTTCTGAATTAATACTCTAAACCCTGGTGCTGACCTGGTTCTGGCTTTAAGGTGACACTGCTAAGCAGTTAGCTTCTGCGCTGCTGTAAATGTGTTAATTGAAATTAAAAGTCAATAGTTGCTCATATTCTGCCTTAATAAACTTTTGAACTTGGATTTTACATAAACTGAAAAGTTGAAAATATGTTTTGGAAGTAAGTTTGTGTGACAAAAAACATTACTTTGGATGTCTGGAGACACCAGCAGCCTTATTTGTATTTATCACTCGCTACATGTGTTTCTTATCTCCCTTATTTTAATAGAAATGATTAATGATGGTGTCAAAGTAAAGAAACAACAGTGTCTTTATCCTCTTGACATCCTGCATGTTTCTCATTTGGATGCTCATGAATGTAGTGACTTCCTAATTACAGCTTACGAACTGAGAAATCAGTGCTCTTTTTGTGAATGTGAAGGCAGTCATCCATTATACAGTATTCTAGCAGCAACTGGTCAAAGCAGACCAGGTAAGTGTTACCATGAGTGTATATAATTTACTGTAATTTTTTACATGCAGTGTATTTATGCAATGGCTGGAAAATGTATGGAACTATAAAACAAAACCCATCATTTTCATACAAAAAGTATCGTAGCTTTTTTGAGCTTTTGTACCGCAAATAAAAGCATCAATCAATATACTCTGAGCCTATATAAATGAGGATTATACAACAAAAACACTGAGACTGTGTGAAGTGGCGTATGCCTCTTTTAGGTCTTTTTTGGGCATACGCAGTGTTTATAAATGAGACTCCAGATCCACTCCCTCTGTTCTTAGCTTTGAAATACTCTGTTATGCACTCAGTGGCATACTGGTAGTTGATGAGGTGGGTGTACTGCTAGGTAGATGGGTAGGTCACTGAGGAGGAAGTGGGTAAGCTATACTATATATTCCAATGGCTATTTGGCTAATAGTTGGGTAAACCTGCATATAAGCTCCACTACACTACTTCATATACTATACTATACTATACAGACATGTACACTGTGTAACTGTTTACCAGAGGGAACTTAAATCCACTCAGACCATTTCACTTCCCTGCCAGATGCTGCTCTGGGTCAATATGATCCTGGTAGCAATGCAAATTTGTATTAAATATATTCACATCAAACATTTTATTGAAGTGTTGCAACTGTCTCAAATTCACATCACTGCCAGTATGAATAGTTTTGAAGTGAAATATTCTCAGGTGAGTGTTTCACATTTTCATGTTGATTATTCATCATGCCCCTGATGTGTAAAGGCCTTAAAACTAATCATTATGCAAAATGACTCATTTCAGATAAATATATATTAAATTACTTGATTATAATGTTGCAGCTTATGTCAGTTACTTTATATACTTAATAATTTATATATGGATAGCCTAATCTATAACAATACACGCTCAGGTAAAGTACAAGTACCTCGAAATTGTAATCAAGTACATTACTTGTATAAATGTACTGAGTTACATTCCACAGCTGCTGTTTTGTGAGGTCTGAAAAAAGACAATGCTTTAAACATATGTGTTTTCAACAGCTGAGCTAAAACAAGTTGATTTTTTTATCCATTTCACTGATGCAGACTGTCGGAATATAAAGACTGGGTATTGCTGCAGTACTGCAAACCAGAAAAGCCACCTCCTGCTCCCTAACACAGTGATTTGCTTCTCGGTACAGATTGTCACCAGACAAAGTACAGTCTTTTCATTTTAAATGGCTTTTTTCTGCTCGCAGGGGCTTATCCATAAACCCCTCCCCTCCTGGCACTGATCCCATTCATCCTGTGGGTGGAGGCTGAGAGCACAGCCACCCTCTTTCTCATCTGTGTGTGTTTTGTGGGCTGAAGGTGAAAAGTAATTGTTTATCGTCTCCTGATTCCAGTGTGAGAGCTGCATAAGCACTTACCGTCACTGTCGTCTTGACGGCACCACACTTTGTCCATCACTGCCCTGAAACAGTGTGGTCCTACACACACACACACACACACACAAATGCATACACAGACAGCTCCTGTGACATAGCTGTCCTGTGTGTTTGCTCTAGGGGTCGTGCTCCACAGGAGACATTACACAGCTTCCTCAGAATCTATGTGACTGCTGCAGCCAGAGCTTCAGGCTGTCTGTTCACACTTCTCACTTCCCTCCGCTCACTACTCTGGGTTCATTCGTCAAGCAGTCTTGGAAAAAGCCACGCTGAGGGCACTGATTTATACACACCCTGTTTTATTTAATTTAGCTTAAACAGTACCACACAGACACAGCAGATCATCAAGGACGACCCTCATTTCACTGTTTTTAATATAATGCCTGAATACAACACAACATATGCATCAGTACAGTAAAATGCAATTCCACACAGTGTTTACCTTTCTGATGGTTGATAAAATGATTTCTTTGGTGGTAACTGTAGTAGTAGGCACCAAATGTGTAGCTTCTCATTCCCCTTCCCCCCTGCTGTATTTACAGTATGCGGGGCAAATTGTTAGGTTGAAAAAGACACTTCTCACCATTAAATCCCTTTTTAAAAAGTAGTTGTTTTTACCTGTGGAAGGCCAAGTCTGTGCTTTGCCTTCATTGTGTTCTTATGGGTTTAAATAAAACTGTTTGGGATGGTTAACTAGCTCTTTGTCCTGGTAAAGTTAGAACCTGTAGTTTGTGGTGTTTTTGTGTTGGTTTGCATCATATTGTATCGCACAGTGTTCATGGTATTTTGTCCACCACCTTGCCCACTCTTTCTAATTATAATATAATGCAATCCAAAATTAAAACATCACTGATAATTAGCTAGTTAACAACCGTAAGTGAACTTAACTTATTATATAATCGTCACCAGCGAGCAATGCATCATGGGATAGGCTGGGCCACGAAGAATTTATCCATTGCATCCTCCAAGTTCTGGGAGAGAAGGCTGCATTTGAAGGAGCCTTCAAAATGGGACAGCCCTGGTCACGCTGATGTGACGAATCGGTCTTCAAATGCAGCCCTTTGAAGGCTGCAGGCCCTGAATTGAGACACAGCTATTGAATTCATTAATCTACAAACAAGGCCTTAAATGTTATTAAAATGTCTTAAATCAGTCTTTCAAAAGTCTTAAAAATGCTCAGGCATGGGAAGTAGAATTTTATGAATCGTCTTTCTGAATGCATTGAAAAATCTCCAAATAATTGATAACATTTATTTATTTTTGGAATGATTTAGTGAAAACCTCTCACATTAACTTCACACAGATCAGGATAGTGGAACTAGCAACTCAGAGCAGAGGATCCACTAGCTAGCTGTCGCTGTGCAGTGGACAACATAGGAAGGCGCAAATTCAACGAAAGCTGGCTATTTAACCAATATTTTGCGGCATGGCTAAAACTGGTACACGACAATGCATCTGAAATTTGGTGTATTTTATGGAAAATGTTGTTCCAAACTCGACACAACTGGAATCAAGGCAGTGGAATCCCACATACAGGGTGAGAAACACTGAATCGTCAAGAAAACCCACAAACAAAAACCAAAAGGTTACAATAAACATCTGAGCAAAACTGGCCCTTAACCCAAAGTAGCTGATGTCAGTTCATTTTTTTTTCCTGGTCAAAAATTTCATTCTGAGTGGCACTAAAAAAGTTTTACTGTACATTCAAACCAGAAAACCAGAAGCTTCCAAAGAGGCAAAGTCTCTCGTGGACGCCCAAGAAGCACGATTGTCAAAAATATTTGTGGCAGCTTTGGTTGCTCTAGTCGCTCATCACGTGAATCATTGAACATTCAACCGTGCTTGTCAATTTAAAAGAGCCACAAAGTGGACTACTGGCTTTAAAGCAGCGTAGTTGCTGCTTGCTGTTGTCCAGTCAAAAAAGCTCATAGTTGGCCCATAGAAAGTTATGTTTGGTCAATGAAAACAGAAAACGTATGTCATCCCATTCAAACCAAGCAAGAAAGACTTGCATGCTACGTCGCAACATTAGCCTGCAATTCTCTCCTTTATTACTAACATTACACACTTTAAATCTCACCAGACCAAACAACTACCTCCGCGACGCGGTCCCAAGCCTCATTCTTTTTATTTTGGTCTCTGTAACCGTACAGCGACACATTATAAAGGACTGAGTGGGCGCCAACGCAAGTAATAAACTTCTCAATATCGGAACAAGTGTGCTGTAGGAACCAAAGTTACATGGCTTGTTCTCTGGGACCCACTTCATCAAAGCACATCAGCATTCCAATTTGATGTTGCTGAACCGCGCCAGAGCTCATTACCATAAAGTTAAATGAGTTTTAACTTCCCTCCGGACCGCTCCGGTCGCTTTGGTTGCCCAAGACACGCGGCTGACGACCAGGTCGCCCAAGTTGCCAGACTCTCATTGAAAATGAATGACTTCTGCCATTTTGGAATCTCTGGTCGCTTATTTACTGTATATACAATACTTTGTCCACATATTATGATATACAAACAGCAAAAAGCCTATGTTTTCTTGTGGACATACACCACACATACCTAGCCTCATTAGGAAACTGATATTGCAAGTTAAAAGAGTAAAAAAACACACACAAGCACAGGTAACACTGTCTTGTGAGAAAGACAAGGATTTGGAGGACGCTGTATGTGCAGAAGTCAAATCCCTGCTCAAAGCATCACACTCAGGTTAAAGATTAAAGTGCTTTTCTAATTATGCACACGTGTAAAGATTTAAGCTCTAATCCATCATTATCTTGAAAAGAGAAGATTTAAATTTGCCTCACATACTGTACAGAGTGAATTTATTACAGCACGCAGTGAGTAAATATGAAGTTTACTGTTTTAGGATGGGTATAAACAAGGTACTGGAATTAAAATACATCCTCATATTTGTATCCAGGCCATTAAAAACCCTTAATAGTTATAACTTAAATATGACTGCCTCTGCAAGACCCAGTTTGTCTTCAGGATAAGAAAAACACCTTAATAGTCGCAGCATTAGCAGAACAGACTCCAAATAAATGTCTCATACATTTGCTGTCTATATTGGGTGTGTTGTGTGATAAACAGGAGATGCATGTCCTCTCATTAGACCAATTTATCGCTGTCAGAGCCAACGTGAAAAGGGCCTTGGTACATTAGCAGGCAGCATTGACTTCCCCAACACTTGCCAGGAACCCTCTTATAAAAGGTACTTAAAGCAGAGCGAGGAATTACAGCAAATTAGCTCATTTGTTTGCCGGATGTGAGGCCTTGTTACACTTGACCCTTTAACAACCTGAGTCTGTTTTGAATGGGATTTTTACAGGAGAAGCTTTAAGTTTTAAGATCTGGCTATATATTTGATTGCAAGTGTTACTGACTATTGCTTTTATGTCATAAAATCAGCCCTATCAATACCTCCCAGCTGCACAGGTGGAGCGTCATTTGTTAGTGCCACCGCAGAAACGCCTCTGGATGTCCTCGATGACAAATAGTTATGCTTTTGCTCCACTCTGTGCCTCGGCCTTTTGTTCTCCGGCCCGCCTTCGTAAATCCCATCTCATCTTATCTTTCTATTTATCTTTTCCATTCCCTCCTTTAACAGAAATCCTCCACCTACTCTCCACCAGCCGGAGCTCTGGTCAGATGACTTTAATGACTTCATCTGCAAGTGAGTGCGGATGCTAGTGTGTTTGTTATGCCTCTGTGAATAACAAATATTTACACTCATGCATAACCACTTTGAATATAAATCCAAGATATTCATTGCACACCTCCTCCTCTACTTTTTCTCCCTTCAGATGTCTGATTAAGGACTTTGAGCTGAGACCAAATGTGCTAGACCTGCTCCAGCATGTGTTCATCAAACGGATTGTTGGCAGAGAGAAAATACTGCAGAAACAATTGATTGAACTCATTGATCTCAACCAACAAATAGGAGTCATCGAAAAAACAAGGTATTGTCCAAACTGTTTGCATGTTTCCTTTCCACAATCTCACATTTCCATGTGTATTCGTGACATGTTCGAAGCACTCCTGTTTGTCTCACAGTATGAGCAGAACACTCACACACCATAAAGTGTTTGATAGATTTTGTTATAAAACCCCAAGAAAAACTTAAAGCCTGCAAGCCTCCCTGTCAGTGGGTTTTATATGGTAGGCTGCAGCTTAGCTTTTGCAGACAGTATAATCCAAATTACCCTCCTTGCTGGATGTTTTACAAGCCCTGTCACTCTCACATAAACAACAGCTCAATCCTGCTCCAGCTTCACTCGAGGTGCAGGCTACACAGCATGAGTCAAAAAATGTTGGCCCAGAAAGTGTGTATTGCCCATACAGTCATGACATGTTAATCTTATTTCTGTCATTTAAGCCATCATGGAAAGACAGAAAGAAGCACAGACAGTAATGACAGGTAACAAATGCCTATATGACCTTTTTGCCACAGTAGGAGTAGATGATAATTGGCTTTTTCTTATTGTTCAATCAGAGCTGTTGTTGTAGTTGTGATCACACATGTATTTGCAGTCAACTACATGGGCTGATTTTAGATTGGTTACCTGCTTTCACCCTGCCATCATAAATATTGTTGTTTGTCTTATGAGTCTTTTTGTACCATCCTGTTATTTGATGCTGTAGTGTAACTGAGGTTGTAACCTTTGCTGTGAACAGGCTACAGCAGTTGATGAGCTCCAAACCTTCTCAGTGTTCATCATTAACTTCAGATAAATGGAGTTTTAGCAATCATGATGGAGAATTACCACCATTATCAACTAAATAATGATACATTTTATTGGATGTGGCTGATAGCAAGGTGCTGCTTATCCAGTAAAGCAAAAACCTAGTGCAGTGATTTTAAATACAGCACTAAGTTTGCGCTTCACTGCTCTTTTGATACATTTTTAATTACTCCACATTTCTTTTTGCTAGTCTTTAAAAAGATTTTTCACTAGAACCTATAAAGTGACAGTTCCACCTTAAAATCAAAATATTTTTCCCTTTTCCTGTATTGCCATTTATAAATCTAGACTGTCTTGGCGTGAGTTGCCGAGTGTTGGTGATATCGGCCGTAGAGATGTCTACATTCTCTCCCCTATTAAGGAACTAAATGGCACTTGGCTTTTGATGCTGAAAGCGCCTAAAAAGATACATTTGCAAAACTCAACAGCAATGTCTCTTTCCAGAAATCATGATATGGTGACTCGAGATCATCAGTCCTTCCAAGATCTAGCGGCAAAAAAAACTTGAATTTGTGGCCAATTTTGTCAAAAATTGCAATAAAAGTTGCAGCATTCTTATGTGATTTTTTTGCAGGAAATTGCGGCAAGTGACAAAAACAGGAAAAAAGTGTGATTTTTTTTTTTTTTTTTTTAACTACCACCTCCAAAAAAAATAAGTCATGTAATCATGCTATAATAATCACACTGAATATTACAAAAATAGCTGCAAATGTTTTTTTGTTTTTTTTTATAGTTTTCTTCTTTAATTTTAATTAATTAGTTTCAAAACATGGACTCCAGTAATGTTGCAAAAAATCCTGAGTGAATATTGTAGCTCTCAAACCAGACAATGTGACTGTAAAACAACATGTAAGCTACATCTTCTGTAAACATAACATGTTAATACATTCAACACATATTGTATGCATTTAAACAGTGCAAATTCTTACGTCAATACAGAGTGTTTCTCCATACTGCAATGCCATTAGCGTGATTTGATGACGCGTCTGATGACATTTCAAATGACGTCACATGCGCGACGACTTCCGGGACTGGATAATCCACAGACCTTGTTGTGAGCAGTTTCATAAAGGAACTATTTTCTTTATACTAAACTACACCTGCCAACTGTATCACCACATGGAAGGCATGAGTTTTTCATATGTGTTTTTATTTTTTATTTTGGTGCTTTAAGCACCGCAAGCCGAGTGCCATCTTAATTCATTATATTTGAGAGAAGGCAGACATCCCTGTAGCCAATATATCCAACACTCAGCAACTCACACCAAAATAATCTAGAGTGATAAACAGCACTAAGAGGAAAAATATGTATTTTTGATTTTGGGGTGAACTGTCCCTTTAAATATTTACGTGTTTAAAGTAATGGAATCCTCCTGGTACACTCCTGGTTCCCTTCAATGTAGAAATTGTGAAAGAGAACATACATCACCAAGTTGCTTTCATAAACGATCTGGTTTTACTGAGCAGAAAGGGTGTGAGGTGGTCAATTAAAATGGGGCTGAAGAGGCAGATTAAACATTTATAAATATGTGGTTGTAGTTTATTTCAGTTCGCTTCTTACCTCCTACATGTAGAGAAACCACCACTTAGTCTCAGGAGTCTGGCAGGAGGAAGGGAACTGCATACTGATGGTTCAGCATTAATGCTATAGAGAATTGTTCTTACATTTAGATCTTTATCTAGCCAAAGCTTTGATTATATTTATATTGTATAGGGTTTGCTTTAAGTGAAGAGATGTACCATTTTGCCTTAGCAAACACCAGCAATGTGCGCTGCTACAGTATGTGCCCATAATGCATTGAATTTAGATTACTTATCCTGTCATGTAAACATCACATACATTGCTCAGTGAAAGCTGGTTGCGGATTCTGTGAGTTATAGGCATGAACGCATTCATACTAAAAGAGGAGGCCATATGAAGACACAGACTGACCCAGATGAGGTGGACGACCTCGCCACCCTCGAAGTTCTAGATGAGGTAAGAGAGTTGACCGTCTGTTCAATGATATAACTAGATATATTTCAATAACAAAACAACAATACTTGGCTATGGTCATGAGTGGTGTCATTCTGACAGCAGACACTGAACCAAAAAGCCAAAATAGTGTAAATAATACCAATAATACTGTCAGAAACAGCACAACTCATGACAAAGGGCATCATTTCATTCTCTATTGTGGCAAAACATGACTTTTTTAGGCTACACTTTATTTATATAATCTCACCACAAGATCCATTTTGTGGCTTTCTGGATCTTTTAAATGTAATAACAAAATCTTCCACTGAACTTTTAACCTCAGCTCAGCAAAATAAAAAAATAGAAAATAACATTTCATGACAACTGAGCAATCTCCATCTGCTGAGGAAGACAGTGTGATGCAGTGAAAATCTTCAGAACAGCTACTAAATGGACCTTTTAGTCACACTGTTTTGACAACTAGTTATTTCTTTTTAAATTTCCTTTTAAATTGTCCTCAATGATTATATTTATGTCTAAAAAAGATCTTTAGCGTCTAACTAAAATGGAAGGAATTTCTGTCTCTTTTGATATTCTCGACAACCTCTCATCCGTTCAACTTCACACTTAGCGGGTGTATTGCCAAGGACCTGTGGAAGTGCAGTGTCGGGTGCAGGCTCTTGAGCTCTACAGGATGTATTTATAGTAGAGCGTTACTATGCCAGAAGTACACAGTGTGTAGTGTAATGAGAGTGGAACCCTGTAAACTGAACGCTGAATGGCATGGTGGCTACAGCACCTCAAACCATAGACTGTAAAAATAAAACACTAAAAATACTATACACTAAAATAAAGATTCAAACATTTCAAGTATCAGCGATGTAACTTTGTTAATGAATGCTTTTAGTCTTTAACCAAAACATTAAGCATAATTTTTCCCCAATCATTTGTGCTGTGAGTGAGAAATGCACGGCAGCATCTCACAAATAACATTTGGAACAATTTATCATATCTGAGCGCTGCATTGATGTATTGAATGATACAATCAGTCTCAGTTGCCAGCGGATATTTCCACCCATCTTTCAATATGAGCAGCTCTTCTGGTATGAGGGAGGCAGTCCTGCGCTGCTGTTGTTGATGTACCTGTCCTGGCAGTGTGAAGACAGGAGAATTAATCACTGTATGACACGCAGATAGTGCATTGACATAACTGGCGTCACATGTTTTGACTTGAGTCAGGACACAAGCTAAAGCACTGCTTGTTATCGCTCATAATATGCTTTGGCAGTATGTTTAGAAAATACTGTATATTCTACCTGTTGTGTGAATCTTTTTCAGAACACAGTCACAGAGCAGCTCCAGAGCCGCTATGGACGAGATCAAATCTACACGTATGTGGGAGACATCCTCATCGCAGTCAATCCTTTCCATAAGATGGAGATATACACCCCTGAGGTCTGTGCACATATAGGCCTTTGTGTGTTTCTTTTATGCACCTGTGCTCATACATTTGGTCAATAACGCACTGAATGTAGCCAAGGATATCTCATTAGTGCCTCTACAGTTCTTCAGTTGGCTGCATCCCATTTAGCCTCACCTGCACACACATCACACACACACACACATTCCCTGCCTCTGCCATACCTCACTGACTCTATTTTCCTCCCAGTCATCATGTTTTTCTTTGCCTCAAGTTTGTTGCTACTTTTCATTTCTCTCCTCCAAGAACAAAAATATCATTTACAGTATGGACAGTTTTTTAAAAAATGAAATTTCACTTGTTGTGCAAAATAGCAAGTTTATTTTTCTTCCACATAACATCTACATCATGGTATCCACCAATACATTCATATGCATGTTTTAAATTTGCCTTTTCTTTTCATTGTCAACCCCTTTTCTCTTTATAGTACACCAAGATGTACATAGGAGCGAAGCGTACAGCTAATCCACCACACATCTTCGCTGTGGCTGACATCGCCTACCAGTCCATGGTGTCATATAATGCAGACCAGGTAATGCAGCTGTACTCCGGTTATTATTTTTTAGCATCCTGAGTGCTGAAAGTTGCTTTTAACTCAGCTTGTTTGGGTGAATCATGTCACTTTTACATAAAAAAGAGTTTAATTGGTAATGGTGATAAAGTAATAATGATAGTATTTGTATAAGGAGGTGTAGGTTGAATTATGAGTAGCATTATTCTCCAGATTTTCATGAAACTTGGTGGAAGGGTGTAGCATGGGTCAAGGGAGAACCCATTGAATTTTGGAGCAAATTCCAAATTATGGAGCAGATGCATAAATTATTTTTCACTTTCATTAACATTGCAAGAAAGCGCATTTGGCATTGGTGGGATAAATGCCACACAAATCCAGTTACTGGTAGTAAAGTTTAATAGTGCCAAAACACAGCCAACTGTAGAAACACGACAACTCCATTTCACAATCCACATTCATGGGTTCCAGTAACTCTCTGAGGTAGCCTCAACCTGTAGTTGCTTAAACCTCATGAAGAAAACATACTTTGACGTTCTTCAGTCCCTCCAGGATGTTGCGATGTTGCAATCGCAACAATTAATGCAAATTCAGCCAGTCCTCATGAATTCTGTGCAACCTTGCAATTGCCATTTTGTTTAATCATCACAACCGGAGAGTTGCTGGCGCAAGTCCCTGTACGGACCAAGTTTGAAGTGTACACTGGTAGCTGGAGAGGTGCCAGTTCTCCTCGAGCAAGGCACTGAACCCTGCCTGTCCAAGGCAGCCCCCTCGTTTTGTCCATTTAATGCATGTGTGAGTATTTCAGGCCTGTGTGTGTATGACAACAGAGTGAAAAAGAATGAATTTCCCCTCAGGGATTAATAAAGTATATAAGAGAAAATAAAAGAAAAAAGCAGTTTCAGTGTTGGTGTGAGACTAATGTATCTGCATTCATATGCAGATATCTATTTATAGAGATTAGTAAACAGTGACTGGTACACAGAAGAGGAAGTCTTGGCCCAGACATGGGCTTAGATTTCAGGGGGGATGCAGGGGACACACACCCTTTAATATTTAAAACATATGCATTTGACCCCTCCACCCCAGTTCAACATTAAAGTAGCAGAGGACTTATATGTATCTTACATACACCATAAAGCTACAGTGTGTAGGAATTTCTCCCATCTCACGTCTTGTCTTTTGACAACTGACAAGTGGCTCAACCTCACACACCTCATCCCTCTCCTTGTATCACTGCGCCGCTGTTAGCTGTTAGCTGTTAGCGTTAACAGCGGCTAACAGCTAACAGTGGCGCTGGCCTGTGATTGCATTAACTTTCTCCTTCAGCAGCTCTTTCCACCTGGGAAAGGCAACCCCAAAGTTGACCCTAATTTTTTTAATTCGCCGGTCACGTTGCCTTTTAGATTCCCTTTTGCGCCTTCTTGGCGACAAGGATTCCATCTCCCTTGATGCTGCATATGCATGATCCTGCATTATGCTCAAAGAGTGGGACTTTGTTAGGCTGCAGTAGTACCAGGGTTGTAGCAAAGCGCCTCTTGCTCCTCTCCTTCACGCAGCGCTGGCCTGGCTCTCAACGAAAACGCCGAAGGCGGGGCTGTATGTCCCTTGCTGGCAGACGACTTAACCGCACAATGCACAAACAAATCCGAATTTCTCCTTTTACGAGAATAAGTCAGATTATTGGTGGAGGTGATAGTACACCAATGATGACATATTTATGAATGCAGATATCAATTTTTGTCAATAAACAACTGAACAGTTTACACACTATCCCTTTAAATTTAAGATGAAAAAGGTACATAAAAAGGTCAACCAGCAAAAATCAAAATTCAAAAATGGCAAAAGACCTCAGAAGCCCTGTTTCATATGTGTCTCCCCCAATATTGAAATGCAACATACTGTCTTTGGCCCAGGGATCTGGATTTCTCTGTTATCTGGATATCTGCCGGCTGCACTGGAACCCCCAAAATACTGTCCGATGCCCCCGAGGGCTTATCGTCTGCTGATGAGTTCTGAGATTGGTCTACCACAAGCTCACTGGTTGTGATGATGTTGAGCTTCAGGTGATTGTCATTGCACCTTATGGGGAAACTCTCTATCAGTCCTCTGTACATGCCTGTTTCTCTCTGGAAATTATTCACTGGAACCTCGCATGTCAATATAGTGGCAACTTCCATTTTAAAAAAAAAGACTTAAAACCTTTTGTTAAATTCCGTCACCACATGTATTATGTTATATGAGGGTTAGGGTCAGGACTGGACAGGCATGGATGTAAACTGCAACTTGACTAGTTGGCAGAGGAATACAACCACAAGTCGGTACTTGTAGTTTGTATGTAACATCAAATGCACCTTTTGCTCAAAATAATATTCTGATTTTGACTTTTTTTAAAGACTAGAAGTTTTATCAAATAATATATTTTCACTATATTTTGCTACAATATTGGAGTTTCAATACCTTTTGTAGCAGTGGTAAATTTATGTGTCTTTTATGTAATGTATTTGAGTTATTCTAAACAAGAAAATGTTTGATTAAACTTAGTTACAAGACAACTCGGAAATTTTTAAACCCCTGGAGTAATCTCCAAGCCCTCTGACTGTAAAAGGGGTTTACCTCCTGAGAGCTGAAGTAACCAGTGTTTTTGAATGAGACATGAGCTCTATTGTAAACAAGTGTCAAACACCCAGTATCTCTCAAACCGTTCCTCTTCCTGGAGCGAGTCAAAGCTTGAAAACCCCTCCTCCTCCTTCCTGCTCTCAAACAGAGCGAGCTTCACTCTGCTCATACATTTCCTGGTTCCCTCCCCATTAGATCTACAGTTTGAAGATGGGTGTAACCAACATGCTGTGTAGAGAAGGAGCTGCAGTCACACATGTTGTTTAGATCGGAGCTCAAACTAGTTTCATTTCTGCGAAAGTGAAACTCAGACAGTCGTTGACACTGAGAGGTGAAATGGCGCAGAAAGGAGTGCAGCTGGACCGGGAAGCTTTCTCTTGTTCGATCTGTCTGGATCTGCTGAAGGATCCTGTGGCTATTCCCTGTGGACACAGCTACTGCATGAACTGTATTAAATGTTTCTGGGATGAAGAGGATGAGAAGAAAATCCACAGCTGCCCTCAGTGCCGACAGACTTTCAGCCCGAGGCCTGTACTGGTGAAAAACACAATGTTAGCATTTTTAGTGGAGGAACTGAAGAAGACTGGACTCCAGGCTGCTCCTGTTTATCACCGCTACGCTGGACCTGAAGATGTGGCCTGTGATGTCTGCACTGGGAGAAAACTGAAAGCCCTCAAGTCCTGTCTGGTGTGTCTGATCTCTTACTGTGAGAAACATCTCCAGCCTCATCATGAATCCTCTGCCTTTGAAAAACACAAGCTGGTGGAGCCCTCCAGGAAGCTCTGGGAGAACATCTGCACTCGTCATGATGAGGTGATGAAGATGTTCTGCCGTACTGATCAGCAGTGTATTTGTTATCTCTGCTCTGTGGATGAACACAAAGGCCACGACATAGTCTCAGCTGCAGCAGAAAGGACTGAGAGGCAGAGAGAGCTGGAGGTGAGTCGACAAAACATCCAGCAGAGAATCCAGGACAGAGAGAAAGAAGTGAAGGTGCTTCAACAGGAGGTGGAGGCTATCAATCGCTCTGCTGATAAAGCAGTGGAGGACAGTGAGAGGATGTTCACTGAGCTGATCCAACTCATCAAGAAAAGAATCTCAGATGTGAAGCAGCAGGTCAGATCTCAGGAGGAATCTGAAGTGAGTCGAGTCAAAGAGCTTCAGGAGAAGGTGGCGCAGGAAATCACTGAGCTGAAGAGGAAAGATGCTGAGCTGAAGGAGCTCTCACACACAGAGGATCACAAACAGTTTCTACACAGCTACCTCTCACAGTCACAACTCGTTGAGTCTACAGACTCATCCAGCATCAATATCCGTCCTCTGTGGTACTTTGGGGATGTGACAGCGGCTGTGTCAGAGGTCACAGATAAAATACAGGACGTTCTGAGAGAGAAGTGGACAGACATTTTACAGACAGTGACTGAAGTGGATGTTTTACTGTCGAATTCTCAATCAGAGCCAAAGACCAGAGTTGGGTTCTTAAAATATTCACATGAAATCACACTGGATCCAAACACAGCAAACCCAAAGTTGTTATTATCTGAGGGGAACAGAAAAGCAACATTAATAAGCAAAAAACAGCCTTATTCTTCTCACCCAGACAGATTCATTAGTTTGTGGCAGGTCCTCAGCAGAGAGAGTCTGACTGGACGTTGTTACTGGGAGGTGGAGTGGAGAGGTGAAGACGTTTTTGTAGCAGTTGCCTACAAGAACATCAGCAGAACAGGGGGTGAAGGTGGATTTGGATTCAATAACAAATCTTGGGCATTACGTTGTGACAAAAACGATTTCACTTTTATTTACGATGGTGTCAAAACTCCCATCTCAGCTCCTCAGTCCTCTAGAGTAGGAGTGTACCTGGATCACAGTGCAGGTATTCTGTCCTTCTACAGTATCTCTGACACCATGACTCTCCTCCACAGAGTCCAGACCACATTCACTCAGCCTCTCTATGCTGGACTTCGGCCTTACTCCTACGAAACCACTGCTGAGTTCTGTAAACTCAAATAGGTAGATGTCACTGTATTACCCTGTTTATAGCTTGGAGTTGATTGCTATGGCATTTTTTCACTGCACAGAGATCAGCTGTCAATCAACCATCACACAATCACGAACAAATTCTGCTACAGAGCTCAATGGCTAAAAAAGATCTTACTGATATTACAAGTAAGTTTCGATCTCACTCCCTCTTGAGTCTAGTTGTTTGTTTGCTTTCCTCACTTCCTGAGCTGAAAACCAAACCGAGCGATTTTATTCACTGAAGGGCTCTTACACCTCCGACCCAGATTTTATATGCTGAATCATACCGGAAAAGCCAATAAGGCCCAACTAGTGCCAACTAGTGGGGGACACACTGCAAAAACTAGGGTGACAGATGCTCACGACGGCCTGACATTGACAGCTGACAGTCGGCTTAATGTGTCTGGGCTCTTAATGTTTGAGTTTCTTTAAGTGGCGCTGCTTTCTATGTCTGTTTGGCAATGGAGGCTATCACTGCTCATGATGATGTTTGTTTACCTGTACTCTAAATGTTTGTTGAATATTTGTGTTATTGTATTTGTATGTTGTTTCTTTTCCACTGCATCAGTCTGAAGACAAAAAGCACCAGACCCTCCATTATTGTCGATATTTTGTTCTCTTTTTGTACATTTTTAAAGAAATCTATAATCACATTTACATTTATTTGCCTGGCAGACCAAATGTTGTTGTTATTATTATTATTATTATTATTATTATAAAACAGTAATTATTATGATCACGATCAATAAGCAGATTATTTTTTTATACATCATTGAGATTCTGGTCAAACAAACTGATTGTGTGGATGAAATGAAACTGAACATAAATCACCAAAGAAGAATCATTTACTAGACTTTACTGATGGGATGTGTGAACTAACTGAGTGTTTACATGATGAATAAACAAACATGAGCGAAGTCTTTCTTCTTGTCTTCATTTCAGGGTATCATCCAAAACTGGTGTAGAGCATTTGAAAGTAATCTGAGAGTTTAACTGAGGCAGTTTTCCTCCTGAAACACCACAAAGTACAGTGACTATGTTTAGAGCAGAGTGTTTTGTTAGTCAGACTCTGCTCCTTTCTCTGTGACAAAGCTGTTTTAGTGAGGAAAATGAAAAGGACACTTGTAGCTTTTTTAACGGACATTTTCTTTTTGCAGTTAGTCAGTAAAGAGAGTGAACTGGAAAAATAGTCAGAATTTACATGGCGTGGGTGTGAAGACATTGTGTAGTTGTGGTCATTACCAGCAGGAACACCAAAGCTGGTATTGTTTTGACCATGTGAGTCTGTGTGTGTTTGTGTGTGTGTGTGTGTGTGTGTGTGTGTGTGTCATGATGGCAAAACTTGGTCCTGGACACATCTATTGAAGCAGGAACTACCACAGAAGCTGTTTTTGGGGCCATTGGTGCCGCACTTAACGCCCCTGGCTCGTGTTCACTTCAGGTCAAACATATATAGCAGTTGTGCTTGCAGATTTGCATATCATAGAAGATCCTTGATCTTATTATTGATCTTAGAGGAAGTCTGCGCTCTCCGAGAGTCCTTCTAGCAGTGTTTTACCATCATGTTTCTTCCATAATTGAACCCCCTATGACGATAGTTAATCATAATTATGAATTATTGCTATTTAATAACAAATAATTAGAGAAGTTGCTGAATGCTAACTGAGTAATCCTGCTTGGTACAATCCCCTCACATGGATTCTAGTTTCTGGAAGGCAGAGTTCTGACTGATGGACGTTGTGTACAAAACCAAAGATGACATTTCTTGTGGGGTATTTATTTGTTTATTTTTGGTTTATGACCTATGAACAAGTAGACACTTTTTTGTGATAAAATCAGTTGAGTGGCATTTTCTGCTGGCATGTGACTTTTTATGTATTATATTTATCTTTTTTTTTTTATCACATATACATTGTCTTTTTTTCCAAAAAGTAGTTTGAACTACTAGTTCAGTGGTGTTCATTATGTCTTTAGTTTCTAATAATGGCTTTAGTTGTTCTTTTATCTCAGATTCTAAAGTCATTAGTTTGGACTACTTTCTCTAAGTAGCTTTAGTTATCTAAACTAAATTTCTCTCTCAGGTAGCTTTGCTGTAGTGCAACTTCTTCCAGTTTGAAGTCATTGGTAGCTTGCAAAGCTATGCTTTCGAATTACAGCCCTAATACTGCCTTCTAGTTATTACATCTTTTATTTTTAATGTCAGTTAGAGGTCATAAATATTTCAATAATCTTTGTGACTTCCTGTGTACAGTGTGTGGTGATCAGTGGGGAAAGTGGAGCAGGAAAAACAGAGGGTGCTCATCTGTTGGTACAGCAGCTGACAGTTCTCGGAAAGGTGAGTCATAAGAGTCCATAAATACAATGTTTCATTAACATGGCATTAGTGAAATGCAACATTAATGTCCTTTCCATGTGGTATCGAAAAGGGGATACAATAAATTAGAAACTGCTTTCAATTATAAATAATTTCTACGAATAAGTCTTGAGTCTCTTAAATAGTTTGACAGTTTTGATTTGCGCAACAACTGTGTGTCCTGAATTGTGAACCTGCACACTCCCAACCCACTGTCAATACAAGTGTGAGAAGAAAAGCGCACTCTCAAAGCAATTTAAACATCCTATGATCAGTTGATTTGAGCTTCCAGCTGATGCCAGTCATGGTTTGCAACCGCACTGAAAAGAAAGTTCCGTTTCAATTCACTCTTTTCATAGCGGGGGAATGAAATTGGCAGTGGTAGTGTCACTTTTGATGGAAATAACATGAATGGAAAGACACATGGCAGACATGAATGCATCATTTCTTAACAATATGCTCATTACCTCCGCTATATTGATTTCCCAGTTACTCAGCTGGAATAATGTTTTATTCAGGCTAATAATCGGACGCTCCAGGAGAAGATCCTGCTGGTCAATAGCCTGGTGGAGGCATTTGGAAACGCCTGCACCGTCATCAATGACAACTCCAGCCGCTTTGGCAAGTACCTGGAGATGAGGTTCACCTGCGGAGGAACAGTGGTTGGAGCACAGATATCTGAGTACTTGCTGGAGAAGTCGAGAGTCATCCACCAGGCAGTGTAAATATCACTTCCCTGTTTCTGTCTTTGTAATTTTCTTTCTCTCTTTTTGTCAGTTGTACACAACCTCATGACAATAACTGTTCCAACCTTCATTTGACAATGACATTAATAGAAATTTAAATCATGTCTCCATATGTTTTCTGAAAGAACATTGCCAAGAAGGTTATTTTTCTGCGTGCTGGCCAGGGATCAGTGCGTAATAGACTGTCTTTCTCCTCTACCTCTCCATCTGAAACCGGTGGCATTTGCCTTCAACCTGCACTTCAGTCAATCCATCTTTCCCTCTTATCATGTGTCTGGGGAGTGGACCAGGTCAAGTGGAGGGGCTAGCTTATTTCCTGTTTGATCAAAGATTGTGGTCTTGCAAGTGTCCTTAGTGGAGCTTCAAAGGCAGACTCGAGTATTTCATTAGAAAACAGACACACAGTTCAGAGGGTTTGATTGGGCTGCAAGCATTGTGTGGAGCTGCACTTTTCTTTAGCCTGTTATTGGATACTATTTTGGGGAGGATAAAGAAAAGTTGTTTTTTTACAAAGATGCGTTCATCTTAAGCAGAATATCTGAAATGTTTGTTAACACATTTTAATGGCATTTGGTGAAAAGTCAGGCCAATAGCTTTCTTCTATAAATTCAGCCTAGTCGAGTTGTGTTGACATCATCAGGGTGATTTTCTCCGACTAAAATAACACTAAAACCCACTAACGTCTGGCTTTTGTCTTTAGTGGGAAAGGTAACAATCTACGTTAATTTCTGGGACAGATGACTCTGCAGTAGTCACAAGTGCTTATCGGCTCCAGCTCTGTTTGGAAGTGATGATACCTGGGCGGACACGCTAATTATCGCCCCTTTTCCGGTGCGACCTGTTTGTCTCTGTCCAAGCAGCGCTCAAACATTGTTCCAAATTAGTTGACACTGAGTTTGAAAGAGAGACTAAATAAGTAACAGATATAAAAAAGAAGCCAGCATGACATTTTAACTGGCCTCCATGCCTCTGCTGTTAACTAACCCTGTGTTCAAGAGCATTTATGATTTTGAACATGATATACCAGGAAAAAAACAGAAAATCATACTTTTCTACTGGCAATGGGAAAAGAGTCTACTGCCTATTTTTATCAGGTTTTCCATGTTAAAAAAAAATGTGTACATGCAAATTTTGGTGAATAAAGGGTTCAACAAAGCTCCTCCAGCGCTACAGGAGACATTGTACAACTGTTTTCACTGGCTGAATACTGTGGAGCCCCTAAATTGAACACCTTGTTGAACAAGATTATAAGACAGGTCAAAAAACTAATAATATTGCTTAATAAATGTATAAATGAAATAAAATGTGAGGAGAAATATATACTTCATTTGGTAAAGAAATTAAAAAATGAAACTAAAGAGCTTCTTGTTTTTGTCCTATACAACTAATAAGTTGATAATATGAATTAAAACTTAAATAACCTACCTTGCTGAGGCCAACTTTCAACATAAAACTAAACCAGACAGTGCATGCAAAGGTAATAATTTATATACTGCTATAGTATTACTGTAAAAACTCTCTTTAAAAGTATTTTAGCTGGCAAGCTAACGCCAGTAAATTGAGATAGCCAGCATAAATATTTAAGTAACGATCTATTTATTGATGATTTATTGAGTCATATTTTTGACTGTTTTTTTTTTTGTGTGTGTGTCTGTTTTGGGACTCCATAGAGTGTCAACTGATCTTTATGGGTAAAATTAGTGGAATACGTAATTAAATCGGGCGTATTACTCTTTTCTTGTTTTCATATATACATATATACTGTATACAGAATGTTTCAGTGTTGCATGTTCATATTAAACCTGGCCAAATTTTCAAATAATGAGGTACACATATGTAAGAGTAATCCCTGTGAACAAAACTTCAGGTTTCAGACCGCTCTGAATACTCTGTTTCCCATGTTTTTTCTACTTTCGATATAAGATGACATCAGCTCATGATGGATTTCCATATATGGTCATCTGCTCCAGGCACGCTACTGTTTCCATTACATACACTGCTACATGTAGCTTCATGCTAACATCAGGGAAACATGTAATCTTGGTTGGCGTTATTGTTGATTCTCCTTGATTTTGAATCATATTCCAACTGGAACATAACTGCTTGTGAAGAGTTTGGTTTTTAGAGTCATTACCTGCCTACAGCTACGGTGCATAGAAGCTAAGATGTGTAAGACACAGAAAAGCTAACCAATCACAGCAGACTGAGCTTTTTCAGGAGGGGGGCTTAAAGAGACAGGTGCCAAAACAAAACATTTCAGACAGAGGGTAAACACAGGTGTTCCAGCACAGACAGTATGTATAGCATGTAAGGACATTTGAGTGAACACCCAAAATAGAAGTATTAACCTATAGATGAGCAAAATAGGTCCCCTTGAAAGACAAATTAGTAGAACTATTCAGCCTTGTCATTCAGGTATGCACTGTCTGGGTGCTTTCTTAATCTTTCACCATGTTTTTTTCTGCTTTGAAATATTCACATGAGGTAAAACCTGAATTTCTGAGCTACGTCTTTGCGTGTTTTCACAGAGGAGAGAAGAACTTCCACATCTTCTATTACATTTACGCCGGCCTGGCTGACAGGAAGAAACTCGCCCACTACAAGCTCTCTGACAACAAAACACCTAAGTAGGTTTGACATCCCTGAGCCCTTCCCTTAAACACTGTTATTTCCTTCTCACACCAAAAACTCCTTACTGTCTGAGACCCTGATCCTGATTTTTGTGTGTTTCTTTTTGATCTGCAGGTATCTGTGTAATGAGCACATTAAATTAGGGCCTGACATAGTGAGCAACACCTTCTACAAGGAGCAGTTTGATGCGGTGGAGCAGTGTTTCAAAGTCATTGGATTCACCCTGGAGGTATAAACTATGGCATTAATTACTGCCCGAAAAGCTGGAAGTGGCCCACAAGGTTTAACAACATAACCTTGATCCTAACATTCATACAGATCTGCTCTCACACTTTTGTATTATATATGTCATGAAAGTGCATGTATTGTGAAAGACAAGAAGTATACTAACCAGTGAGCTCTCAAAAATGTATATAAGCTTTAAAACTAGGGTATTAGTAGTTCCTCAGGTCCACTATATAGCATGTGATGGAGCATGAAGCTACAGGCACATGTAGGCAGTCAGCTGTTGGCATTGTGAGAGCTAATGAGGCCCAAAGAACTGATTGCCTCTGGGATCTGCACGTCAATAGTACTTATCCTGTAATCACTTGGCAGCGCTGCAAGAACAACCTTCTCTCCTACAGTACGCCTTGTCTTGCATGAAATCACAGAGTGTGCATGAAGATGATCTTTGAGGCAAGGTTATCTACTTTAAAACATCTTTTTGAGACAGTAACTGGCCATTAGGAGAGTTCCTTTCCCCTTTGTGTCAGGAACTTCAGATTAATAGAGTAGTAGACAGATTGAAATTTTAATTGATTTTGTTCTTTTAATACTTACTTTTGTTTATGTCTTTGGTGCTCAGCAGTCACATTTTGACATCTCAAACCTCTTCTGTGTCAGATTTGTTAAAAGGCGCTCTTTTCTATCTCTGTTAAGCATAGATGCTAACACAGCTCATGCTAGCTAACCTGCCCATGCTAGCTAATGGACTACATGCTATAGTCCTTGAGTTTAAATCAGAATCACGTTTTCGACTACAGGGAATTCGCTTCGGTGTCTGGTGCAATAACAACAAACATAGTAAGAGAAAAGAAAAGATAAAAGCACATATTGCAAGACTCAAGAAAAAAAAAATAGAAAAACTGACAGGAAATACAATGTAAAAAATCTGTACAAGATGTAGAGCTGTACAGTTTTGTGCAGGAATATGCAAAATATTGTCCAAGGAATGTGCAAAAGTTAACACTATATGGTTGTCGTCACACATGAACAAATGCAGGCGAGTGACCATCACCTGGTGAAGCAATATTCGCACTGGATGTTGGTAGTGACAGGTGTGACAGACATGGAAAGCTAGTTTGCCAGTAGATACAATGAAATATGATATTATTGGCACATTTGACACATCTTATGTTCCATGCCTGTTTCCCAACTCAGAGACAGTTGGGCAGCATCTCTGATGTGGGTCAGTGTGTGTTTTTCATGCCAATATTATACAATATTGCCTGGTTAGACACTGCATCTGGTTGAGGCTGTTACTTCACCAATCAAAGTTCACCAAAGTTAAACTCCAGGTGATGCAAATTTGCTTTGCCACTAGAAAACAAGGTTTATTCGCCCCTTTGCTCGTATAGAATGAAAGTGAACAGAAGGCAGATGTTTGCCAGTTTTTATTTCCCTAATGCCTGACTGTGCCCGAAAGTATAGAAATAAAAATATGTGAAAGTCCTCTAAACCCTTTGCTTTTATAGCACTCGCATGCAGCAATTTGTGGACAAGCGTTTCCAATTTGAGGGTATAAATTACTAATTCAAATGGCTAATTCAGGATTAAAGGAGCTCTTTTCGATATTCAGGGATTCAGAGTCTGATTCAGATTGTCAGCACATGGCTCTCAACATGGAAGTGGCTGGCAGCTAATGGTGCTAACTTAATTAACAGCGCTAACAAGGCAATAGTGCTGACAGATCTTACAGTGCTAACCAGAGGGAAATCAGTGGGAGGGTGTTACTCTTCTGTGACAACGGTATCCTGATGTCAGTGGTAACCGCCGTATGAGTTCAGTGCAGAGTGGTGGCGATTAGCGAGCCAGTGGGATACACACACAGGGATTCACAGGCACCAATGTGTAAGCGCAGCTGGACAGTCTACCACCATTATCCACAGAGAAGCTCAGATTACAACGCAGAGAGGGAGTGTGACTTTATTCTCTGCTCAGGACACCATCACTCTACTATAGATTTACATAGCAGATAAAGGTTTGCTGCTATATTATCAAAAAATGTACCCCTAATACTTGCCAGTTTATGGACAGATGAATTTGGAGGTAGCAAAAAATTTAAGCAAGCTGAATTTGAGAAATGGGCTTGCTGACACCCACAATAACTGACTGTCTACATTCATTAGAAAATGGCAGAACTGAGTAATAATTAACCATGAATTCGCTGTGTAACCGTGACCTGTCCAAACCAGGTACCACTATGTTATAGTTGATAATGGAGTTAAGTAATAAAGTAGACATTACAATATCTTTAAATTGGTTGTAACATTTATCTGATGCTATTTGATATCACAGTAACATCATACTGTCTCCCAGCCTTGGGGGCGTTTCTACAGTAACTCACTGTCTATCACTTCTACAGGAGCTGGGCAGTGTTTACAGCACTCTGGCTGCCGTCCTCAACTCCGGCGATATCGAGTTTTCTCCGGTTGCCTCGGAGCACCAAACTGACAAGAGTGACATCTCCAACATTTCTGTCCTGGAGAACGGTGAGAGGAGAGAGTGAGACATGTTGTATGATGGTGTGAAACCAAACATGAGTCTAAATTTCCTCTGCTACACTTCTGTTCTGCTCCTCCCCATTAAACTATTGCTCCTACTTAAATTACCCATCAGTGCAGACAGGCCACTGCAGTATTACAGACGCATCATTACCAAGCATACATCTGCAATGGTTAGATTTTACCGGACATTGTTTCCCTCTGGTAATATACTCTCTAAATTTAGAAATGACTGGTAATTTACAAAGTTGTCAGATAAGATTTATAATCGAGCAAGGGAACATGAGTGTTCTTCGTCACTCGCACAAGGTTGGACATTTGCATGCCCTGCATGTATTGCTTGAACTCACTCTACTGCCGAAATGTTAACTTTCATCCCATTTCTCATCTAATGTCCCCTCAGTGGCATCACTGCTGTGTATCCGCTCAGATGAGCTCCAGGAAGCCCTGACCTCCCACTGTGTTGTGGCCCGGGGAGAGACGATCGTCAGGCCAAACACGGTGGAAAAAGCTGCGGAGGTGAGGGACGCCATGAGCAAGGCTCTCTACGGCCGTCTCTTCAGCTGGATCGTCAACCGCATCAACGCCCTGCTGCGGCCCGACAGCAACCTAGGGTGAGAACAGGAGCAGAAACTGTGATGTGGTGTGTTTGGCTGTCATGAATGCAGGATGAGGTCATCTCAGAAAGTTTTTACAGGTGATAAAGTGTACACAATAAATCTGATCAATACCAGCTCCTCAAAGCTTTGGGGTTTGCTGAAAAATCCAGAAAAGCACCGAAAACTTTTCTGGCCATGCTAGTAGCTTTGGGGATGGCAGTGTCAGTCGATCCACCACTTTGGTCCTGACTGAAATATTTTAAAGTTGAGATTAAATTAAAAATGCCTCGTTAGCCCTTTTAGATCACATCCCCGGCCATTTTGTGCATGTATTTAACAATAAATGGCAAAAAAAATCCAATCCAATCATGTTTTCTTCCTGTAAAAAAAAAAAAAAAAAAAAATTGTGCTTACGTAAGTTAGTACCAAGCAGTTTTAAACAATAATACCACGACATCCATCCATTAGTCAATGTGCGACTTTTAGCCAACAGAGCTAAAATTAAGCTAGCTAGCTAGCAACAGAATGCTATGCCTGTGTGTCTTTGTTTCCCCAAACTACAATGGTTACTGTTCCTCTGGCAAGAATTTATTCACTTTAAGGAAAGGCATTTTACAGTGGACTGCCTCAGCAACTACTGTTACATGGAGCACACAATGAATTTGTGTCTCTCTCTCTCTGAAGGATACTGCTATCCCATCAGCGTTACACTGTCAATGTGATAACATGGCCACTTTTCAACTACCAAATCAAATTCCTCCCAACATATCCTACCTGCCTGTCCTGCTTCACTCGGAAATATGTTACACATTCGTCCTCTCATGGATTACAATTCATTCAGTGCTTTGTTTTACCACCAAATAGCTTCCAAACTAATCATATTTCCATTAGCCACATCTGTAGTGTGCTGAGCTCTAATTAGTAAATGTTAACATGTTAACCTAGGGGTTATCTGCTGGTCCGAAAAGTGAAGCAAATGCACAATTGTTCTTTCTAATTGCCACAGAGGGCAATTCCACTGGTTGCAAAGGGAGTCATTGAGAAAATGCCCATACATTTTGGGGTTGAAGTGAATAAAGAACTGTGTTGTGACCTAAATAACATGCTGTTGCTATCTGCAGAAAGTATTAAAGCATGAAATCCCGCATTTTTAATGTACGAAAGCATCCTGTATCATAACTACACGTGTGCCGTTTGTAACAAACCAAACCGCGTGAAAATCAGTTGAAAATTCAGTGAGTTATTCTATTTTACTTGTGCATACAGCTCCTTCCTCAATAGAAGTGAATGCACTGTGGAGGCGAAGCGAGACCCATCCAAGATGGCGGCCGGCGAGGACGTCGGCTCTGATAGGCAGCGGCAGTCAATGCAGCGTCTATGTATATATGTCTATGCTCGCAAGCAGCAGTTAGTAGGCGGCCCCATTAGGGGGGATTCCAACGTGTTGTTGTTGTTGCAGTGTCTATAGGGGTTCCATCATATTGTCATTGAAATGGACCATTATACAACAATTAGTTCCGGCCCTGCAATCTGATTGGTCGAGAGACAGTAAAACCATGATGATATTGGAGTACAACATCACAGTTATTTCACTGTGTATGTATCACTCCGCCTCACAGCTGATTGCAATCAACAATCAAATCAAAACTGACGGTTAGTGTCAGTTAGGTCAGCAGTTGCGTTGTAGGCTAATTAATTCATCCACTATCAAACAGCCAAAAATATGGATTTATTTCCTAAAATAAGTTTTGAATTGAACTATGAATGGTCATCAGAGGAAGATGAGGGAGAGGAGAAGCTGAATCCATCTGAGCACACATCCAGGTTTGTCAGTGTTTCATCAGCGGAGCTCAATAACTTGGAGAAAAGCAACATACTGTCAGATCAGAAGGCAGAGTCGGCTGTGCCTGTGAAGCGACAGTCCACCATGCAGTCACCAGAAACTTATTTCACCGGCTGCACAATTAATGGAAACGTGCAGATAAATGTGTATAAAGAGTAAGTGCCTGGCGCACCATGTCTGCGTTACATAGCAACGGTGACAGCGGAGTCCTGAGGGAACTATTTTTGTTGGCAGAAGACAAATAAAATGCTTAAATTATCTATTTTGTCCTCATTTTTCAACATTTCTTAATCAGCCTTGCTTATTTAACTGTTGAACTGTTGTATAAAAGCAATATCACACTCGAGCTCGTGATGTTGTACTGTGATATCGTCACGGCTGTGATTGTCTTCGGCGATCTTGACGATATCACAGTACAACATCACTCCCTCTCGTGTGATATTGCTTAAATGTCAGCCATCTCTGGGGGCCCCCTTCCAGCTCGAGGCCCTAGGCAATTGCCTAGTTTGCCTGTTCGGTTGCGAGGGCCCTGGGTCTCAATAGCTAGTATCAGGTCTTCTACTATACAGCACGATGTTCATTTTGTAAATGATGGTCCCAATCAAAATAGAATAGATTATAAAGCAGGGTATGCTTTAGGGTGTGGCTACCTTGTGATTGACAAATTGCTACCCCACCCTTTCGTCTAAACATGGTCACTCCTGTCTCAAAACAAGTTGGTGGCGGCCAAACTTGAGTCTTTACAACAGGAGTCCACAAACCAGTGGGTGACATCACGGTGGCTACATCTACTCCTTTTAAACATGATGCCAATGCACTAAAGTCAAAACATGTTAAATATTACAGTTGCTACATATTAGCATGTGAGCAAACTGACATTTGGCTCAAAGTAAAAAAAAGACTGCTACAACCTGAAATTATGTTTTTTTGTTTTGTTTATGACTTCTAAAACATCTTCAAAGAAATCAATTTGACACAATTTGAAAAGAGGCCTTTACTAGAGATTGCTTAATTTTTGGAAGACGTAAACCACCAGTGTAGACTATTGTGATTTTTATAATATAATTTATGATATAATTTATAATATTTCTATTCTTTTGGATACTGTCAACTGTAGTGGACATTTGGCACAAACGACAAAACCAGTAAACTTTTTAAATGAGAAATGCATTTAAATGATTTTTTCATTCTTCTGACCTCCAGAGAGAATGACAAGGGCTTGAACATTGGCATCCTGGACATCTTCGGTTTCGAGAACTTCAAGAAGAACTCTTTCGAGCAGCTCTGCATCAACATCGCCAACGAGCAGATCCAGTTTTACTTCAACCAGCACATATTCGCTTGGGAACAGGTAAAGGCTTAGACCAACATCCAGCCTAAACTATCACTGAAAACAGAAACGCTTTGTGAGTGCTTGAGTCCCTCCTGGAAAACACTTAGTATGCATTTTTCACCTAGGTACTAACTCATTTCCATCCAAATAGTGATAACATGCCCTCATTTGTCACTCTGCATTTTAAGAGAGATGGCAAGGGTAAAATATGCTGCTGTCTTTATTTATGGGAGAATGAGGTTGGCGATTGTCCCTTTATGCAGTCTCATGGGTGTGTTTTGCCTTGAGGGGGCAGAGAATGGTTTGCTAATGTTAAATGATTTGGTCTCACCCATGGAGAGGAGCTATAAATCATCCCCAACGAGGGTCAATTAGGAGTTGAAGACAGTTAGCGTTTGACTTAATCTCACTCTTGGGTATTGTTGGCACCAGGCCCAGAAATACATTTGTTCTATACTGCCACCATATATATAGAGCATAGGGGAAATGTAGTGGGCTGTGATATTTCATAACTTGTCACATCTACAGTAAAATAAAACAGATATGTTTCCATATATGTCAACACGTGGTTATTGTCCCGTGCATCTGCACCCCCTGCAGATTTCCTGATGTGGTTTATTTACCTCACAGTGTGAACGTCATGCTGGAATAAGCACGCTAATTTGTGTTGTTCCCACTTTGTCCTTTTCTTCCTGGAATAGAAGTCTCCAGTAATGTTGCTGAGTCATAGGAGGAGCTCTGAGAGTCAGTCACCCTGACGTGATCAGGTTAGCTTAATATAAAGTGGAGGCCTTCGCTCAGTTTACGGGGGAGGGGAGTGCGTCACCAAGTCATGCAGTACAACGAGAGGCAACACTCTCTAAATGATGGCACTCAGTTTGGCTTGTCTTTTTTTGGCTGATAGCCAGTTTATGATGTCAGACATGTCACTCTTACACAGAAGTTTAGGCTTTTTGAAACTTCAAGCATGATGTTAGATAATAAAGGACAGAAAATGTATTTAAAGGTACACTTGGTATTCCTGCATCTGATATAAGAGCACCAAGTCAAAACTAAACTCGAAACATTCTCATTACTTGTCAACATAGCAGCCAACAAAGGGAAATCATAGGCCAGACAGACAGCTTCTGACTTCACAATGCCGGCCATTATACTGTACAGCAGGAAGGCTTTTTCTCTATTATGTTAACTCCTGCACAATCAATCCTACACGGTACTCCAATTTTAGGCTTGATTATTTTCCAGGTAACAGTGATCCAGGCAACAAATGTTAGATTGATTAAAAAGTCATTTTTATTTTTGTATTAGGTCTATATTGAGGCTCGGGGTGAACCAGAATAGTCCACTGTTAGACGATTCAATCTAAGGAGCCACTTTTAAGTGCCAGTCTCACAGCTGAATTGTCGCAGTAAAAAGTTATTATAAAACAAAGGATCATTCCATTATATGGGGGTGCTGAGTGTCTGATTTTACATAGAATTGCTTGACTTCTCACAATAAATCACAATATATAACCTACTTTCTGTATAAACGTACTAATCAGTTTTGAACTTATTAAGGGTTCTCTGTCAAAATCATCAGGGTGGGTTCGTAGAAACAGTGTCTGTGGCATACAGCTTTCAAAAGTTCTGCTTACAACTACGGAAAGCATGCAGTAACCAAATCAAGCCATGTCTGTCTGCCTGTCTGTCTTTCTGTTGATCTCCTCTCCTCCCTTTCAGTACTGTGGATGGCACTGCTCCAGCACCTACACACTTACACACCCCTGACTCACAACAAATTGTGCTAGATGGGACACTTCCTGTTATAAAATCAGTTCTCAAGTCAAGTCAAGACAATAAATTGTTTAAATGGGTGTTTCAACTCTTTCGTATGGTGTTTAAAAAATAAAAACTGATGTCGCAAATGGTAATATGGAGCAGTAAGGAAAAAACAAAAACAAAAAAACAGTCAACTTTAAGCTAGACTTGACAAATCAAACGATGTAAATTCTTAGTCAGGGACACCCCTGTGTGGACTTCATTGTTGTAAAAGTGATACCAGTGTTCATTTTTACTCCCGACGTTTCTCTCTTTTGGCTGAACAACCAGCTGCTCTTCCTGTCTGGGGCTCATTGAGCCCATAAGGACCATTTATTTGTCTCCTATAGAGATGGGTATGATCGGATTAGGAAGTCATGTTTTCACCAAACTTTGTCCTGTATTTAGATTCAATGAGATCATTGTACGCCCAATATAACAGAAAATCCAGGTGATCGGCTTGCAAAGAGAAAGGAATTTAACTCTCTGTATCACTGTGTCCGCCATTTCTGTCCAGGATGAGTACCTGAATGAGGAGGTGGACGCTCGGATGATTGAGTATGAAGACAACCGGCCCCTCCTGGACCTGTTCCTGCAGAAGCCCATGGGGATGCTCTCACTTCTGGATGAGGAGAGTCGCTTTCCGCAGGCCACCGACCAGACCCTCGTAGGTCAGTGGTCTTCAGCTCACGATTGCAGGACGTCTTTTTTTGGGTGGATTTATTGTTTACTCAATCAATCAATTTTATTTATAAAGCCCAATATCACAAATCACAGTTTGCCTCAGAGGGCTTTACAGCATACGACATCCCTCTGTCCTTAGGACCCTCGCATCGGATAAAGAAAAACTGTTTTATTCAGCCAGGAAATGTTGACTATGCAGCATGTGAGAACAAGAAACTTGTGGAGCAAGGAGAGACTTGAGGCTAATTTTGTGAACTCAGTTTTTTTTATATCTAAATCAACAGATCTGAAACTAAAAGTGTTTCACTGCCTCAAAGGATGGAACAAAGTCTAATCCCTTTATTGTGGCAATCAAAAACAGAAGGGAATATTAAGTGCCAAATGGAACAAGGTGTCTTTGATATTGAGAGGTATAATTACTTTTAGATAAGTTAATATGAGGTATAATCTACTTATAAGCTACAGGGTACATATTGGTAGTGGCTGTGGGGATGATTAATTGATGTATCACTGGACATTTTAGAGAAATTTGAAGATAACCTGAAGACGAAAAGCTTCTGGAGACCAAAGAGGGTCGACCTCGGCTTTGGTATTCACCACTACGCTGGGAAGGTAAATGATATTTGACTCTAATAACATAACACAAGTTTTATTTTCAGCTGAAGCTACATGTTGTGCGTTGGCCTTCACATAAGTATTCTCCCTCTCTACAACACTCTAAGGTGATTTACAATGCTGCAGGCTTCTTGGCCAAAAACAGGGACACGCTACCAGCTGACATCGTCCTGCTGCTGAGGTCGTCAGAAAACGAGCTCACTCGCAAACTTGTCACCCATCCCCTCACCAAAACAGGTAAAAAGGACTGAAGTTTCTCCTTGGAGACTAGGAACAGAAATAAGAGGGAAGTTTGTTTGGTACACTCTCTTAATGAAACAGTTTAGAAGCAGCAGTAAATGTAAAACAACAGGCTATTCTTACCTGTTTCAGTCCGGCTTTCCTCTCTTTTCTGCCAGACTTTTGTTGTAATAAGCTTGGCAGCGAGACGATCCTTTGTTGGCAGAGCAGGCTGCCAGCTCTGTCAGAATTGAATCACAAAGCCAATAATCACATAATCACTCTTTTAAAGTAGCCTTAAAGCTGTCGTATCAAGCGTTGCTGTTTCATTCCTAATCAACAGTAACTCACATTGAAGGAAAGACTGCTGGAGTCCTCTGGTGTCTGCTCCATTGTTTTTCTTAATTTAAGTGTTGCATCATCAACAGTTTTATTATTATTTTCTACAGTTATAAGTATGACAGGACTTCTAGACTGTATTCTGCAAAAAATAGCCTCATTAATTTATCCCAGCTGATAAAAATATGCAGCCATGTTTCTGTGGATCATTCCTACTTGTATGATGGAAGAAATACTGTGCAGGAAAAGTCACTTACTGTTTGGTAACACAACATACAAGCTTGGCCGCTCGTCCTTGCTCTTAGCCTGGTTCCAGACCATAGACCCCGCCCACTCAACTGAGTAGGCTTGCATTACTGGTCTGGCAAACTTCAATGAATTTGTGATTTATCTCGTCCAAACGATGGACGGACCAATGAACGCGGGGGGGTCTAGCCAATCAGCGCCACGCTGATGTCAAGCTGTACGCCGGTGGGTAACTGGTGAGGATAGCAACAATGGCGACTGCTACAGATCCTACAGACCACATTAACGATGCTATCGAGATATTTCGCCAGTACTCGCGTTAATGGAGGACCAAATTAAGGAAGCTGCTAAACTGGATTTAACGGCGATGCAGCTGGGCGTGCACGACGACGGAGACATTTTAAACGGGCAATGCTCGCTTGTTTTCGGCACCCCTGAGGCATGGATACTAATGACGTCAGATTCTGGGTGAGTCGTTGATCTCTACTGATTGGTTAGGGAAAAATCAAATTCCCTTCCCCTTGTAAATCGCCTTCAATGGAAGCCATGTCAGACTGAATGTTCTGGGAGCTTCAGTCTGACACTCAGGCTACCTTGCTCTGCTTGTACGTACACCAGAGCTGTGGACTCAGGTCACATGACTTGGACTTGAGTCGCCGAATAATATTAAACGCTTGGCCGAATACCGAGTACCGAATACCGAATGTCGTTGTTTAGTTTTTCATTAGTTTTTGCAGATGAACCCCCTCCAGATTAGTGTTGTCACGGTACCAAAATTGGATCCCACTGTACGATACCAGTGAAAATATCATGGTTCTGAGTAGTATCACGATACCACAGCGAAAATGAGGCAGTTGTGCCTTTTGTCATTTATAAAAAGATAAATCACTTTTCTATAATACATCAGTGATATTTCAATGGAATAAATTACTTACTGACTTATTCATACTTCAAAAACAGCATCAATAAGTGATTAACATAGGGGGGATCAAAATAAAACAAATAAATAAAATAAGAATCAACCATCCACCCTCCTCCCCTGACAGTCCCTTCATAAATAAAGAACAGTCCCTAAAGTGCGGTGAAGTTTGTGGGCCGTGAACGGCTCGTTTGTCCTCTGACACGTCACATACCTGTGTTCGGCTGGCTCGGCTGTTCAGGTACTTCTGGGCAGTCATGACACCAAGAAGAGGATATTATTGGAGCCGACTTCTCCATCGCCGGTAAGCCGATGGCCGCAGTATTTGACAGGAATACATTACTGTCTGTGTCTGTGACCCCCGTTCAACCCACAATCGGTGAGATTCGCTGCTCGCACAGTGTGCTGAATAATTTAAGCCTATTTTGCTCGCTCAAAACTATTTTTAGTTGCAAATGCGAGTGCAGTGACGGACGGATCGCCACACTGCTGACATTTTACTTCGCGCGTCACGCTGTTTGATTGCGTCATCAAAACACACCGCTATTATTCGGCCTTGCTTTTAACTTATTCCACCGAATACCGAATGTGTGTTTTTTTGCAATATTCGGCCGAATATATTCGGTTACCGAATATTCGGTGCATCCCTATTGAAAATGTTTGATTCTAGGGCTGTCCTGAATACCATTTTTGGGGGCATAGAAGCTTCACTGATAATTGCCCAAGAATATTCAAAGCCTTTGACAGGATGTGATGAGACCACTTGAATCCGGCCCTAGTTTAGTAGGATTTGACGCTGCTGCATGTGCGAGAGAAAGAGAGTGACAGCGAGAGGAAAGAGAAGGTGGAAGATGGACTAATGCACACAAATATTTCTTATAACTCAAAACACCGCAGGTCAGGTCGATCACTAGATGCAAAGCAAGCACTACCAGCTGCAGATAACCGTCCGCATTTCATCTCACCTGTTCCTTTTCCTCGTCAGTATATAGCTTGAAATGGGGGTCAGTGACTATCCTGAGGACACTGGCCTAGTTGGGGTTCAACACTTGCCACTTCCTTTCAAAAACAAAACAAAAACAAAAAAGAAGCATCTGTATAGTGATTTCGACAGTGATTAGTATGGCAACAATTAAAGCTTGGAAACATTTGGGCCAGCCCTGCTTGATACCTTCCCCCCCAAGCCAAAGGGAAGAGAGACTAGACATCTTTCACGCATGAGATGAGTCAATACAACATGACAGGACAGAGACATACAAATGAATTCTGGTGTGGTGTATAGTGCTAAAAGCTATGAAAATGCATGCCAGCATTACTTTTGTGTATTTTTTTGTTTTATTTAATCATTAAGCTCAGTTGGACATGTTTTAAAAAACAAAATTTAACAAATATTTAACAAAATAAATACAAATTTTAAAAAGTATTTATGATTTTTGTAAAGGGAGTATAATTTTAACCTGTTGTTAAAATGGCATTACATTTGATGAAGAGTGTATTGTGACTTGCTTAGCACTCAAAATTCAGTATTTGGGACTTGGGACTTGCATGTGATTTGCAGAACAATCACTTGGTCCTACCTCTGACGTTCACCGCAAGCTACTTTGGAATTTTACATTTGTTGTAAAGGAAAAGCAGATACTTCAGCAAGCGAACTCAGTCGAGCCATCACCTACCTGTCCAACAGAAAACTGACCAGCCCCACTCCATCAAAGTGAAAGTCAACACCAGATTTTGGAACATGCTTTGTCCGCTTTGCTTTTTGCCTCACTGTACTTGAATTATTTTCTCTGCTTCTTGGATGCATGCTGCTACTACCTGGTCACCACCTTTTATAAGGTCCCAACCTCAACTTAACGCTGTCATTGGCTGGGGGCTGTGTGCCCATAAAGGTCCAGAACAAAATAAGAAGAAAATCCAAAACATATAGGCAGAGGGCAGAGTCTCTGCAGATAAGCACACCGCCGCACACTTTTGCTGGGTCATAAGTAAAGATTGAGAGGGATTACTCCTGTATGAGTCGATATATTGTTTTTTTAGGAAAATCCTGTATTGTATACCTTTAACTCTCCCCTAGTGGGTAAGGGCAGTTTGTGTTAACTGACTCTCATCCTTTCTTTGTTTATTTCACAGGCAACCTTGCCCACACCAAGGGTAAAGGCATAAACACAATGCGCAGCCCACGGACCCCAACACGCACCATCACCTTTGCCAAGGTACTTACAGCACTGTCTGCATCATCACTGTATTATCCTCTTCATCAAGAACTTCCCCTGAAAAGTTATTTAATCTCTTTTTCTACACTGACCACCAGAGCCAAAAAACACTCTGGAATTACAATTCAGCCTCTCTTGTCTCTGCATTTCTGTTATTAGCAACTGTAATTAGAGCTTCTTCTGTTCTAACCTGCTTTCTCTTGTTTTTTCCCCACATCTCTGTCTCTACATTTCTATCGTAAAAGATGGGAGTGCTAACCTTATACAGTTCTTTTTCTTTCAGTGAGGTAATCAACATACTTCCATATAGTTTGTGTTTGAGTGTATGTATTATTTTTACCCATGTAGACATCCTTACTCACTTTAGATCTCCTAAGATGTACAAATAGATGCAAATGTAGTAAAATGTAGTGTCAGTGGCAGCTCAGTCCTGTGTAGATGTTACATAACATGTTCAACCTAATTGCCAGAAAACCACGGATGTGATATGATATGATTTTATATTATTTTATAGTGGATATGTTAAAACTTTACATTTCTTTATGTTTCAACAATGCTGTGGTTAGGAAGTGGTTCGGTTTCAGCATAGAAAACACTTTGTTGTAGTTAGGAAAAGATAATGTTTTGGCCTAAAATACCCACTTTTCATGGCACTAGGGCTGCACAACTAATCAAAATATTACCTAAATTTCAATATGGCTGAATGCAACATCCAGAATCGCAGAAGTTGCATTTTTTTCATAGAGATAAAATGTGTTTCAACAAACCTTTATGAATAAAGCACTGAGATGCTACAGAGATGCCCAAGCCTACAAATCATATTCCAGATGTAAGAAAACATGCTTGTTTAGTACAGACTAGGGCTATGCCAGACTAAGAATTTTCCTAGTTGACCAAAAGTCGTCATTTAGGGCCATTAGTCACCTAGTCGCCCGCATGTGTATGATAACAATTTGATTATTGAATTATATATTTTGGGCGGGGCAACACAATGGATTGATTCAAGGTCTGAGAAAAGTGCACGTCACACACTGAGCGAGCCGCCTGTTAATGACGCTGTCAGCAAAGCAGTAATGATTGTGCTAAGTGGCTAATGGGCATGTAGCTACTTGCATGTTTCAGATGATATGTCATGTTTGTAGTCGACGAATGATGGGCAAATGTTTGCCCGCAGAGTTAAGATATCACCTTGGGTTCGTCCTCCAACTTCTCAAAATGATCTCACGCTTTGGATTTCTTGCCCGACATGTTATTAACTAGCCTGTGTAATAACCACAGGTACCAGCCTTGCTGGGCATGGCCTCTTCCTGTGTCTGTCCTTTGAAATTAAATTCCCACATGGCCCAGTCATATAGGTTTTAATTTATTTGGACAAGGCACAGCTCCTGATAGAGTTTCACGTTTGTTTTATTTTTTATTTTGTTCTGCATTTTTAATGACCTTTCTGGTCAACTAAGGGTTGGATGACTACTAGGGGGCAGCTCTAGTACACACCCCATCAAAAAGAATATCATCATCATTCTTATATTTTTTAGTGAAAATGAAACGCAAAAATTACCATGCCAACTAAAATCACAGCTCATAATATAGTTGCAATATCTATCAAATTAATCACAATATGATTTTTTTGCGTAACGTGCAGCCCTACCATCCCAGCAGGTGATGCAGCAGTAAAAAAAATAATCACTTTCGTTGTCATGTATTTGTGCTTTGCAGAAACATTCAATGCCAACATTTTCCTCTGGCAGCTGGGTTGAATTGTTTACAGTTTATGCAGTGAAAGCTATTTTCACTGTATGCATACAGTCTGTGTGCATGTCGATGTGCTCATGCATGTGTGCAACCTGTACAATGCTGAGAGCTGAACGCATCAGCACGTCCCCATCTTCATTTAATCATCTGAGTGTAGAAGTATATGCTGTGTTAGGCCTTCTTTCATATCCACTGCTGTAGAGGACTGTCTGTTTATAGCACCATGCCTCATGCTGATGACTAATTTGAGTAAAATAACTTGCACACTGAATCAAAGTTTTTAAAAATCACTGAAGACAGTATTAAAACTTTAAATCTTGCAATCAGAGCATGCAGTAATCAGCCTGAGTCTGTCTCCAATGAGCAAATAAAAACGTCCTTTAGTGAATTTGTTTGTAAACTGCGGCAGGACACAATTGCAGCGCCTGCAGGCCTGAGGCCGTTTGCTCACCTAAAAGCAATTGACAGTAGCTACATTTAAATGAACTGTGTTTGATGAGTTCTTGAATCTATTTCCATTCATCTGCATATGTTAGACAAAAAGCTCATCAAAGGCTTCGCTCTTAAGAGCAACAATGAGCATTCAAAATGCTATCAACAGTATTAGCCTGATGGCTTGCTATAAACTGGTTTCTTCCAGGAGAGTAGTGCTGAGAATTAGATGTGGAGCTGGTGAAAATGTAACGAAATATGTGCATAATAATACATTTGTGTGCAGTATTTAGAGTCATATTCATGAAGCTATCTGTGTTGTCTTTATGAGAGCAATTACTGTGTGTTTTTTTAATGCATTTAATTAGAGCAGTTGTGAAGCATGAAGTGGATTCTGAATTTTTAACTGAGAATAACACTTACAATAATAGCTTCAGCCGACAAGTAACTATGCAGACAGTACACTTGATTTGGCACCTGTTTTTTGTTTGTCCCTTTTATGCGTCTCTTTTGCAGCCTTCTCGGGAATTAAAGCTCACCCCCTCAAAAAAATGCTTGCTTCCTGTGCCTCTCGATGACACAGTTCAAATGCAAACGGTGATTGGTGATTTTTCAAAAGAAGATAAAAAAGCTTTGATTAAAAACGTAGTATACAGAAAAAATTGTAATGAAAATATGACCTACATTACAATTTTAAAGGAATACTTCACACACCAACTGACCATTGATGTGTGTATATATCAGTTACTCACCCTGTGTTACATTTATTTTGTGAAGAAAACATTATTTGTCTTGCATGCCTCCAGGGAAAAAAATAATCCAAAAATGGAAATAATTCTTGATGAACTGAAAACATCTGTTTGCAAACTCTCACACAACCTGTGCAGTTTAATCCAAGTCTCATTTATCCTGTCATATGCTCACTACTTCCCAAACACACAGCTCTGTCTGACAGGGTGCTGAACTGACAGCGAAACTTATCTATCCTCTCTTCAAAGCCAGACTCCATTGACAATAAGAGTAATTTTACCTCACTGAACACAGGAGCTGCTGGTCTATTGCAGCCTTGATCAGGTAGTCTGTTTGTGTTATTGTGTGACTTTGGTGTTTTAGAAACGTAGCCCAGCTTCACCAAAGTCACACAATAACACAAACCAACTAACTGATTGAGGTAGAGGTAGACCAGCAGCTCCTGTGTTCAGTGAGGTAAAATTACTCTTATTATCAATGGAGTCTGGCTTTGAAGAGAGCATAGATAAGTTTAACTTTCAGTTCAGTAAGCAGGCCGAAAGGGCTGTCTGTTTGGGAAGTGCTGAGCATACGACTGGATAAATAAGACTTGGATTATACTGCACGAGTTGTGTGTAAGCAGATGTATTGATAGTTTTGTTGTTGCCCCCTATTACTTCAATCCAACAAGTTTTTTTTTTACATTTTTGGATTTTTTTGCATTTGAGAAAAGCCAAGTTTCCTTCATGAATTCACTTTAACACAGGGTAAGTAATTGATACAAAAATGGTCATTCAGGGGTTGAAGTATTCTTTTAAAGATGTGAATCACCTACAGGTAACTGTAGGTCAGTATCCTCATCTCGTCCTCCTGTGCTCAACTCCCTGCTTGGCTTTGTACCAAAATATTCCCTTGTATCTCATGAAGTTGAATGTAAAAACATTAGTCTGTAGAGACACAAACACTACACCATGAGTTATTGTGATTTTTGACCAGCTGTGTGTTTGTATGTTCAGCCGGGTGAACCCACAGACCAGCCTTACCACCCGAGAGAAACCACCAATATGAGAACACAGACAGTGGCCTCCTACTTCAGAGTAAGTTTGATATCTTGGTGTATATCTTCATTCAAATTTAGGTTCAAAATTCATCTGGTATACATGGTACAGGAAGGGGATGAAAATTTGTATTTATGTCAGAAAAATGTAGTGCAGTAAAAATTGCAGTATACAGTATGTCTCTGATATGTAGTGGAGTAGTTTAAACCTGCACAACATGGAAATACTCAAGTAAAGTACAAGTATCTCAAATTTGTACTGAGCTACATTTCACCACTGCACTCTTTACTCTTTCTAGTACTCTCTGATGGACCTGCTGTCTAAGATGGTGGCAGGGCAGCCTCACTTTGTTCGCTGTATCAAACCAAACAACGATCGCCATGCCAATAAGTTTGACCGGGAGAAGGTGCTGGTTCAGCTGCGATACACCGGAGTCCTGGAGACCGCAAAGATCAGACGACAGGGCTACTCTCATCGCATCCTGTTTGCTAACTTCATAAAGAGGTCAGCGGGTTCTCACTTCACACCAGAGATGATCAAATGGATCAGTGTGTGATGTATTACAGTCCAACTGATTACACTGACTGTTACAGGTACTACATCTTGGCTTTCCATGCTCATGAAGAGCCAGCTGCAACTCAAGAAGCATGCGCCGCAATACTAGAGAAGGCCAAGCTGGAGAACTGGGCAATGGGGAAGACTAAGGTACTGTATGCACTGAATGATTTGTTTGCAGAGAGCATACTAACTTGTCAACAGCAAGCTTTTATTTTGGCCTGTAATCAAGTTAGTTATGACCTGTCCATTTTCATTTTAACCAATGAAAGTGGAAATTAGCGCCGGCTAAAAATGAGAAGCTGCTCTCTGAATTTTTTGTACAGTCTTGTTTTGTAGTTTTGCTAATGAGTATCTCAGAACTCAGTCATTTGCACCAATACATCCAAATAATTTGGGTCTATGGAGGAGTAGTATGGGCTACTAACAATACAGATTCCCATTTGCAACCTATGGGGCCCTATTTTAACGATATAGTGCATGGTCCAAAGTGCATTTAAGGTGTGTCCAAGTCCACTTTTGCTTTTCCCTTGTGCAAAGGGGTTGTATTACCTCCCTTAATTAATCATAAGTGTGTTTTGGTCTCAACATAAATTCAACCAATCAGAATGACATCTCCCGGGAGCAAGAAAGCGAGCTGTTTTCAGCTGAGAGTAATGCCGAAAGAGCAGTAATGTCACTGCAGCAAATATCGTGGGACGTTTTAGTATCAAAACTATATACTGCAATTTAGCTTCTTAAGTAATGTAGTTGTAATGTCCATTGGTACACGGATGCTGCAAGTTCATTTGCTACTGACACAATGTGGGTGTTGAATGTGAAAATGACAACTGCATCGGTATAAAACTAGCCATGACAGTAGCACTGCACTGTGTGCCACTTTGCACCGGGTGTAAAATAGGGCCCATGGATTTTTATGTTGGGCAGGCTGGCAATAGTGGGTGGGAGCATGTCATTGAATGTAAGTTCAAGCTCCACCATTCTTACTTCAAGAGTGACTGAGCAAGACATTGAGGCCAAGTTTAATCAAAGCTAAGTGCAGGAAACGGTTTCACTAAAAAAGGCTTAAACAGAACCCCATTGAGTCACTGCGTGCAATAACTCTGTGCAATAGCTCTGACAACGAAATAAAGCCCATATGAGCTTGCCTTTTTTACACTGTCTCATCATTATGACCACATAAAATATCCATGAAGGCAAGGCCATGTAAATCAAGACTGAACCTTATTCATTAACACTCCACAACTCTACCAGCTTCTTGTAAAACATGTTTGCATGAGAACATATTTGTTTGAAAACACGTGCCACCTCAGTGGAAGGAGTTGTACTTTACAAGTGCTCTCTAGCATGATTTATTATAAATAAGATAGGGATGCACCGAATATTCGGTAACCGAATATATTCGGCTGAATATTGCAAAAAAACACATTCAGTATTCGGTGGAATAAGTTAAAAGCAAGGCCGAATAATAGCGGCGTGTTTTGATAACGCAATCAAACAGCGTGCCGTGACGCGCAAAGTAAAATGACGGCAGTGTGGCAATCCGTCCGTCACCGCACTCGCATTTGCGACTAAAAATAGTTTTGAGCGAGCAAAATAGGCTTAAGTTATTCAGCATGCTGTGCGAGCAGCGAATCTCACCGATTGTGGGTTGAACGGGGGTCACAGACACAGACAGTAATGTATTCCTGTCAAATACGGCGGCCATCGGCTTACCGGCAACAGAGAAGTCAGCTCCAATAATATCCTCTTCTTGGCGTCGTGACTGCCTAAAAGTACCTGAACATCGGAGCTAGCCGAATACAGATATGTGATGAGTCAGAGGAGAAACGAGCCGTTCACGGCCCACAAACCTCACCGCACTTTAGGGACTGTTCTTTATTTATGAAGGGACTGTCAGGGGAGGAGGGTGGCTGGTTGATTCTTATTTTATTTATTTGTTTTATTTTGATCCCCCCTATGTTAATCACTTATTGATGCTGTTTTTGAAGTATGAATAAGTCAATAAGTAATTTATTCCATTGAAATATCACTGATGTATTATAGAAAAGTGATTTATCTTTTTATAAATGACAAAAGGCACATCTGCCTCATTTTTGCTGTGGTATCGTGACACTACTCAGAACCTTGATATTTTCACTGGTATCGTACAGTGGGATTCAATTTTGGTACCATGACAACACTAATCTGGAGGGGATTCATCTGCAAAAACTAATGAAAAACTAAACAATGATATTCAGTATTCGGTACTTGGTATTCGGCCAAGTGTTTAATATTATTTGGCTTCAGCTTCGGCCACAAATTTTCATTTCGTTGCATCCCTAAAATAAGATTCATACTTGTAACTGAAGCCATGGTTGCTCAGAAAAAGATGCAATTTGCTGTTCCAATTCAATATTAGTAAGTAAAAAAGTAACATAAATTTGACATGGTAACATGTTTTGTTTGTCCCCTCTCTCAGGTGTTTCTCAAATACTACCACGTTGAACATCTGAACCTGATGGTGCAGCAGGCCACACAGCGGATCATTCTGCTCCAGGCTTATGTCAGAGGCTGGCTCGGAGCAAAACGATACCGGCGGATATTAAAAGAGCGAGAACAGAGTGCTCTGGTGCTGCAGTCAGGTAAATAAAATGTGCACTCTGTTATCTTCCCGAACATGAAGCAGTTACTGTAATTTTAAGTTTTAAAATCCAATTTTTGATTCACACTCTGCAGCTTACAGAGGTCATAAAGTTCGGAAGAGGGTGGCTGATGACAAAAGCAAAGCAAAGTTTGAGGCCTTCATTGTCCAGTTTCAGGCTGGTAAGAACAATCTGAAGCTACACATATACGTTTTCATTTCATATTTACTTTGCAACAACTCCCAATCTGTTTTTCACTGCCGCTTACTCATATCTAACTGTCAGTAACAGTTCTACCTCTATGTAGGTCCAAGCAAAGAAATCTCTGGTCTTACATTTTTCAGTTTCTTTAATATTTCTTTAGTGCATGCCCAGTGTACTTAAATGATCATGTATTAGTGTATTAGTATGGACGGAGATTATTGCAGATTGTTTTCATTTTACGACGCCATTTTGAAATGAAAATTTATGAGTGTAGATGTAGCCTGAGATGGAATCTGTTATCCAACACAGTCTAAGCTTGGTTTAGTTGCACTGGTTTACATCTCCCTTGTTGCCTTCTTCAGTTTGCAGGGGCTATCTTGCAAAAAAGAAATACAAGGAGTTGGTAGATGAGAAAAACAAAGCTGCGACCAAGATTCAGGCTCGCTACAGAGGGCACAAGGAGAGGAAGAGCTTCAAAAGAAAACGGTATGAGAGAGGAGGAAGTTTACACAATATAGCACTGAAAAATATCAATAACAAAGATGTACCCATTTTGTTTGTAGGGAAGCCAAAGAGAAAGAGAAAGCAGAGAAGGCCCTTAAAGAACAAGAGGAAGAGACTCCTGAACCAGAGACGATCACCAGTGAAGAAAAACCTGCTGCTCCTGACAACGAAGTAACAAACGAGGAAGACGAAACTAAGGCTGCGGTGGTTCTCCAGAGCAACTTCAGAGGCTACAAAGAGAGAAAAAAGTTTAAGGAGAGGAAAAAGACGATGGCTGGGGCCGAGCTAGAGTTACCACCAAACGTAGTGACAGAGCAAGAGGAGCCTACCAGCAAAGAGGAGGAAGGGGAGAAGACAGGTAATATACAAGTGGAGAATGAAGATGAGGAGGAAAGTACTTATGAAGCAGAAGAGAATGATGACAGTGATCACACGCAGGTACCAGAGGATGACGAACACACAGAACTGGTAGATGAAGCGGTTATTGAGGATGCACCGGCAGCAGATGCTGTGAAAGAAGAGCAGGAGGAGGATAAGAAGGAGGAGAATCGTCAAGAAAAGGCTGCAGGGGAAGAGGCTCCTAACGTAGAAGAAGAAACCAAGGCTGCCACTGTCCTCCAGAGTAATTTTAGAGGTCACAAAGAGAGGAAGAGGTTGCAGGATGAAGGCAAGATCCCAGCTAAGAAACAGAAACCAAAAAGTCCTACTGCTGAAGAAGAAGTGCCCACAGTGAGCAGCCCTACAGGTGAGGAAGATGTGCCCCCAGCTCAAGCACCAGCAGAGGAAGTCAGCAGTGAAGTAACAGAAAAGGAAGAAGAATCCACAGTAGCTCAAGATGCTGCAGATGTTTCTTCAAGCGATGTCAAGTCAGAGGACCCAGACGAGGCCAAAGCAGCTGTGGTGCTTCAGAGCAACTTCCGCGGCCACAAGGAGCGCAAACGACTCGAGGAGGAAGGAAAGATCCCGAAGAAGAAGAGAAAGAAGGAGGAGGAAGTTACACCAGAACCACCAAAAGAAGAAGAGGAACATGTAGTGCAGACAGAAGAGTCAGTGCCGGAATCCCAGCCGGATGCTTCTGCTGAGAGCCCAGAGGGACTGGACGAGGAAAAAGCTGCTACAGTCCTTCAGAGTAACTTCAGAGGCCATCGGGATCGAAAGAAACTGAAAGCAGAGAGGGAAATGAAAAACAAAGCAAAGGAAGAAGCTGCCAATGATGCAGAAGAGGAAACTAAAGAGGAGGCAGAGGAAGCAGCCCTGGATGTTGAGGACGTGATGATAGAACGTAAAGAGGAGACAGATGCTGAAAAAGAGAGACTGGAGGAAGAGCAGGCTGCAGTGAAGATACAGAGCAACTTCAGAGGGTACAAGGACAGAAAGAACCTGAAGGCCAGCAGGCAGACAGCGCAGACAGAAGCTTCACAACTAGAGAACTTCTCCAAACAGGTAATAATTAGGGGTGGGAATCTTTGGGCACCTCACGATTCGATTACGATTACGATTCAGGGGCTACGATTCGATTATAAAACGATTATTGATGCATCTTTATTTTATGTATATTGATGCACTTTTTCACAACACACATTTCTTTTTGTCTCACTGAATAAACATTCAACACTTGCAATTTTTAAAAACAATGCATTTGTAATAAGAGAGAGTTGAATTCATTTCCATTATATTTTATTAAACATATAAATGGAAATGCTTGCAAACTGGAAAGTTACAACTTCGTTGTACGGAACCAAAGGTAACAACAGGTATCTTAAATCACAAGATAAAATGCATAGTTAGAGTAACAAATGATTCGGTGGCAACAGACGTCCACGCATCACATGTAACTGCGTTCCTACCTGCCTGCCTGCCTTCAACAGTGAGGCCATGACTTCTGTTTTGGTTTGATGGTAGAGTGTCGGTGAAATAGCGTCGGGATGGGATGGTGTATCTGGGCTCCAATGTATGCAGCAGTGCTTGAAATCCCTGATTTTCCACGACAGAATAAGGACGCAAATCCTTGGCAATAAATGCCACAATGGCCTTCGTAATTCTCTTCGCCTTTTCCGATGAGGGTGGCAGCTTTCTAATTGCTTCCTCGATTGTTCTCTGGTCGGTAGCGCCACTAGTTGCCGCATCAACAACAGCCTGCTGTCTCCCTGACTCCTCCGTCAGGTGGAATCAAGTTACATGGCTTCTCATGTTTGTTGTGTTGCCAAAGTATTTTATTTTAGCACGACACAGCTTACATATAACGTGGCTCTTGTCCAGTTCGCTTCCGCCGTCAACGTTGTAGAAGCCGAAGTATTTCCACACATCTGCTTTTAAATTAGAAGAAGCTGTTCAGCTCTCACGTCGAGGTGGGTGGCGGTCAGCCATGTTTGTTTTCTTCTGTGCGTGTGTCGGCGTGTCTGCTCCAGGTGCGCATCCCAAAGTGTCCTGGAGATGACACGTACCACGCTTCTTAGTTCCGCATTATTTAGAACCTTCTGTATTACTCTAATTAACAGATTTAAATAATCGAAATTTGGACGTTTGTGAATTGATTCAGATTCGTCCACGTCTGAATCGCGATGCATCTAAGAATCGGAAATTTCCCCCACCCCTAGTAATAATATCATTTTAGGTTGTACAGGGGGTGACAACAATTAACCATTAGTCCGTTTTGATTGGTTACACATTTCAATCTATAGGTTAATTTAGCAACTCTTCAGTTCACTGCACAGCACACCACCTGGATCTGGTGGAAGACAAACAGCCAGCTAACCACATTAACAAAGTGCACTGCCCACTCTCCAGTTTATACTGATTAGCTAACGTTAGCCATGGCCTCTCTGCACTGCCCAACAAATGGGTCAGATGAGAGCTAGCTAGCGGCACTGCTCATTCCATGATTGCTGCTTGTAATGCCATCCTGACTCAACAACGTTGCTGTGGAAACACTGTTCCCACCCTTTGGTCTCTCTCAGGACACCCCTGTGAGCAAGTGGCTCATTTTTGGGCTGAAAACCCCCTATAGCATCACAGTTAAGCTCTGTTAGAACAGTGAGCAGTGTCAGCAGGGCTAGTGGTGCTAACATAGTTAACTGTGCTAAACAGGGTTTGCGGCTCAAAATAAACAACTTACATCCAAAAGATGTAGGCAGGGCGGAGCAAGGTTTTTATGTATTTATTACCAGTTGGAGGGCCGCAGAGCAGCGCATAAAGGGGAAAGAATAGATCAGCCATGTTAAAATAGAGACAAGCCGTGCAGGCAAGAGCCGCCTGTGTAGCAGCATTGGCTAACTAAAATGGAGGCACTCAGTGGTGCACTGCGTCCATTTCCAATGTAGTTTGGCCGTAACTCTTCGAGGTTACCTGGTGGAGACCAGAGGGTGGCCACCATGTTTCCACAGCAACATCATCCCGCCATGAGAACGACTTTAGCAGTGTTAATCCAGAATTAGCAGCACTGCTAGCTTACTTAGCTCCCACCCGAGCTAGGTGGTGCACAGTGCAGACTGGCCAATGCTAACGTTAGCTAACCAGTGGAGACCAGGGGGCGGGCAGTGAGCAATATGTTTTTCTGTATGTGAATGCGGCTAACTATCTGTCTGTCTGTCAGCAAAGCCATCAGATAATAAAGTAAAAGGCATTTACAACACAAAACATTTACAATACAAATACGGAATTTTGCATTACTTTGTTTTTTCCTCAAAAATTAACCTGTTAGTTATGGTGTCGGGCTATTGAAAGCAAAATTACCCAATCACCTCTTTAACACATCCTTTTTCCCCCACTCATATATTATTTTTCCAAATCTCTTCAACAGATCACAAAGACTTCTCAGGACTTTCTGGCCCTGCAGCAGAAGTTGAATGAGATCATCCAGGCCCATCAATCAAACCCCGAGAGCAATGGCATGTTTGTGAGAGGAAAAGCAATCAATGGCTATGCTCCCCAGATTCACCAATCAAGTAAGATAATTGAGATTATGCTCTGTGAAAAACAGATTATAAAGCAATAAATGTAATTCATAATGTTGGCGTGGATTGACCTGAGGTTAATGTGCATTTTTGGTTCTGTTTTTGAAGCTTAGGTAATTAAGGAAGACAGGCTGTCTGTCTAAGGAGGACATGTTTGTATTCTCTTAGTCTATTCATCCCTCACTAGAGACTTTTTTTGGTCTTTGCTGCACTGACGTTATCCCTCACAGACACACAGCTGAATGACGTTCATTCACCCGTATAAGTCAGAGTGCAACTGTTTCATTTCCTGCTACACTGAACAAAAAAGGAAACATTATTCTTTGTAAATATAAAGGGTTTGAGACAGGAATTGCTGCTTGCTCAGTATTTATTATTTCAAAGTTAAGGTGTGTGGGCTTGTGCCTGCTTTTTCCCCACTGTTCTTGTTTTCTTTATGTTAAGAAAGAAGCAGAGATTTTATTACCGTCTTCTCACATAGGAAGGCGATGTTATCGATGTACGTCGTTCTCTTTTCTCTCTCGTGACGCTCGATTAGATCAGGAAGCCGGGGAAAGTCAAGTGCCAACACAGGAAGAGCTTCTCTACCCAATGTGTCATCAAAAATAAAATTTGATTTGCACAGGTGATAGGTGTAATTGCTTTCGGGGTGCTGAGCGGGGGGAGGCAGCAAATTGAAAGTTCACCGTCTTTGCAAAACAGAGCTGGCAGCTGAAATGTCACTGTTGTCGTGGGTTCAGGTGTCTTGAGAAAATAATGCAATGATTATGTAATAATACCAATGACTATCTTTCCTTAGACAGCATCATGATTATTTTGCCATTCAGTTGATCTTTGGTGACTTTATTGTGCTGTCACAGATGAACTGCTTTCCCTAACCTTGAATTAATGATTTAGTTTCCTCAAACCTAACCACAGCTGCTTCACTGTGGCTACTGAGGCCAAAAGTGGCAATCCTGGTAGATGACAAATTGAATTTTCTTTGAATTTCTGAACATTCTCAAGTCAGTTGCTTTTTTAACATAAGGCAACCTGACTGAAGTAAAATGTTGTGAAAGAGTAGCACAATAAGGAAGAGCCATACAGACACACCAGATCGAATAAGGTTCCAGGTTGAGTGTGTTGAACTGAGCAAGGTTCCATTTTATGGTTTATAAATTAAACTTTTCATATGTAGGAGGAAGATTTTATTTTATTACATAGTCAAAATCCAACTTTAACAAAGCGTTTTATTGCCAAACCGTAACTACACCTTAACCATAGTTGTTGTTCTAAGGGTGATCTTTCCCAAACTTTAAACCATACTGTAGTTGCCATGCACAGATTTTGTAGGAAAAAAAATTGTTAAAGGGACAGTTCATCCCAAAATCAAAAATACTTGTTTTTCCTCTTACCTGTAGTGCTGTTTATCAGTCAAGATTATTTTGGTGTGAGTTGCCGAGTGTTGGAAAAACTCAACATTAATGTCTCTTCACAGAAAAATAAAGGAGCTATTTTCTGTCTACTGAACTAGACCAGCCATATCATTGCGCAAAAGAAGACATGAATCTACTCATGGATGAGATGCTCGTGCTTGTGACAGTGCAAAATGCAGACATTAATGGTGTCCTCCTCGGCTAAGTTGTAATGTTAGCTAGCTCAGTGGTGACCTGTGATCTCGTAGAGTAAAATTTTGGATTGTTGATTTGAGGGTGAAGTGTTCCTTTATTTATACCTTAACCATAGTTGTTGTCCCAAGCAGGATCTTTCCCTTACCTTAATCCATACAGTAAATCCCATGTACAGATATAGTCAAAAAGAGATATCGTTAATGTTGCCATTGAATACAATTTATTTTTGAAAATGTACAGAATTGTCCAGTAGCAGTGGTGGGCAGATTTTGTTGCAACTGGACAGATCCAGGCTCGCTGTTTCACCCTGTTTCCAGTCTTAATGCTAAGCTAAGCTAACTGACTGCTGGCTCTATCTTCAGTACTGTACAGACAGTACTAATGCTTACCAAGAAAGCAAAAAAGCATGTTCTTTAATGTCAAACTGTTTCATTAAGTGAACTTCACTTACATGCAGTTGCAGTTGTACGTTTAGATCTGCTAATGTCTGATTTCATTTTGATGTCAAATATACGTAGAGCTAAGAGTGAAACATAATACACACATGACTCCACACAGTTACTTTTAGAGTACAGTGTTCCTTTAATCTGGGCATGTTTGCCCTTTACAGGCTTTTCTGCAGCACAGCAGCACAGTGCCTGAGGTAAAGCAGAATAAATTATCTGTGTTATTTCCAAGGGCTACTGCAACTCCCGATTAAATTATGCTTCTCAGCCCCACTAGGTCATTTCTCCATCGACAGTCCTAAGCTGTAAATTTCATTGACACAATAAACCTCATCAGAATCATTTGTGACACACACAATGAAAGCAGAGGAATGCCAGTGACATTTGTTCTTCATGGGAAAGGTCGTCAAATGTTAATCACGTTTTGTGAGCGAGCGTTTCAAACAATTATGGCAGGAATTAATAAGAGGGTGTGTGAAATCGGTAGATTTAGTTGTTTGAGCAATACAGCATGACCTTTAGATACAGTTGTTCAATATTACAAAGTTTTCACCTCTCTTACCTAGGAGCTTCTGCACATGATGGATTGCCGTGTGTTTTCCCCTCTTGCATGAACGGTGATTAATAATGAGCAACAAGCAAAGGTCATTGTAATATGTTCATAATTGCAATTACAATCACATGCCAAAAGAGGAATTTGTAACAGTAATGACAGATATGATAGATTGCAACACATCCACCACAGTGTGGAGCACGTGGTGCATGAAAAGCTGCTCAGCTGGTCACAGACTCTCTCTTTATGTTCAATACGGTGCAGGAAATCAAAGTTATAGGACACTTTGATTGTGTCAAGGGTTGGTTCACATAATCTCTGTTGGAAAATTCAAACTGCCAAAGGCCTTAGGGTTAAACCGCAGTATGTATGGAGGAAAGCTCAATAAGTACAACAGAGTCAGGTCGGCAAGATGCCACATCACACTCAATAGTCTCTGTCCAACCAGCCATGTGTGTAATGATACCGCTGGCTCTGGAGCTGTTTGATCATGATGGTTAGCCACAAAAGTGACAACAATCATCGACAAATCCCTGATGACCTGACTGTTTAGCTCTTTTTGTAGCATTTGCCCAACCTCCTCTGAATCCCATCACAGTGGAAAAAAACCTTTAGATCACTTTGTATCATGTTGTCAGGTCGCAGGTTTCTGCAGACAGTATCACCACCTTTACCAAACTTTACAGCTGGAGTATGCAGTTTTCTGGAACAGGCACAAAAAAGGCAGAATTTGAAAATCACATCTTCCTGTAGCTTTCCCCTCTCTGTCTGAAGCCCCTCCCACCAGGCAACCACAGGCAAATGCACTCATTTCATACAGTAACCCCAGTGTTGCCCATACATTGAATTAAATGAATCATTTCTCATTGAACATTTGCATGCAGCACATTCGCTCAGCTCCTCTTTCCTCTCGCTTTCCCATGGCCACCCCCTAAGCCTCGCTCCCTACAGCTATGGGCTGCTTTGCTGGGGGGAGAGCGGGCAGTGGCTCCGGGGCTGTAATGGCTTGAATTTGGCCGGTGCAAAACCCCCAGCAGTGGTGTTACAGTGGGCTGGTGGCCAGCAGCAGTGCCAGGGCTAACTAATGTAACAACAGCAACAGAAAGTTTGCTGATCTGGCAGGTAGTCAGGGCTGTCCAGTCTCCCAGAGCTGGATTTGGGTTGCTGCCTGCTCTCGTCCAGACAAGGTGATCTGTAGCAGAGGGGAATATGTCAGAGGTCAGTGTATAATTCGAGGCTCTAACTAGCTATATCAACTTGAATTAGCCACAGCTATGAGCCTTTGAATCCGGTTAGCAGAAGGCTCAGCTATTAGCACCCCATACTTTCCATCTCATAAACGTTTTGTTAATATTGACATGTGTTTTACTGTGGGGTTTTAGACTTTCTTTCAGACTCTTTCTGATAAGTCTATCTTCTTTGTTTGGGTTGCTCTGCAGTGTAGGCAGTTGTTGCCAGTGCTGGAATATCAACTTTCTCTGCAGGCTTCTTTGCCACTCTCACTTTTACTGAATGTGTACACACATCTGTATTTGTAGAACAATCAATAGAAACGCCTGCTCTCTGACATGACCTGTGATTGGCCAAAGTTTCCCATCATGGGCTAGATTTTCTAAAGCCTGAAAGCAGAGCCAAGAGGAGATGCAGAAGTCTAGTTTTCTCCCAGACTACTTTAATTACATTGCTCAAAGTTTATCATGGGATTTTTGCCAAATGAGCCAAAACAAAACTGCCTACCCCAACTGTAAGGTAGGACAGACTAAAAATAATTTTAGCACATAGTAATGTTATGTCTCAAAGCTGAAAAGTCAGAAGATGTGGTGCTGCTTTTCTTTAAGATGAAGTGTTTTTAGACAGAAAGCCTTTGGGATGCCCGGGTGCCCAGAGGGAGAGGGGTTATAAGGCGCCGTCCATGTATCCCAACAAGTCCAGCCAGGGACTGCAGTTTCATGTCATTCCCCATCTCTCTCTCCTCTCATTTTTCTCCTGTGTGTGAAAGAGTGAAAAAACGTCCTTTGCCATTAAAGTGAAATTAATAATCCTTAAAAAAAAAATTGCCTCTCTTTTGCTACTGTATTTTTCTTATATTAAATTTACCACAGAAAATGTAGGAAAGCAGACATTTCCCCTTTTATCATTAACCTCAGTAAACCATGATGCAGTGCAGATGCAGGACGATCATAAACTCTTTAAACTCCCCATATAGATAGACACCTATTAAAAGTTGTTAAAAGGCATTTTAGGGTGCCAAAAAAACATCATTAAAAAGAATATTGTAGATTAATAATGTGTAAACATGTGTTTGAGTTTCAGTTTTCCTTTCAGTGTCCATTCATTTGAATGCTTCCTACAGGAATCATTACCCAGCGTCTTCCGTCTAACTTTAACTGCTCAGCACAACATTAAACTCCTGCCTGATGTTTTCAACAATCTTTGTCACTTTTCAGCAGAGAAGAGAAAGTCTAGGACCCCCCGCCGGACCCAGCAGCCAAAGACCCTCAACACACCAGAGGACTCCACCTATTACACCCTGATTCATGTGAGTCACAGAAAAAGAGACGGAGAACGATTTCAGATATTTACTACAACAAAGCTTTGCCGTCAGCTGCCATGTGACAACGTAACTGCTTCCCCAGCTATGAGCCACCACAATGCACTATTGATTGGCAATTTTTTTTCCCGTCTGCGCTACTCTTAACTACAAGAGGTACTGTCCAGAGTTTCTTTAGTACATTTAGTACAAATAATTTTTTTCAGCAGTTTGTTTTTAATGCTTTTTATTTAGTGTTCTCATCATGCAATTATTTGTAATGTTTCATGATTTCAGCGAACAATAGCCGAGCGCAGAGTAGCTCTTTTTGCAGCACTTAAGGTTTGTTTACAATGCTGTCAGTTCTGTTTAATTGACCTAGTTATATAATGCATAATGCATCTCATCAATAATTTAATCAATTAATAATGGAGACGTGAGATTAAACTTTTGATAAAGAGTAAGAAACTTTAGCAATAGGAAACTTTAAACACTGTAGTTTAAAAACATGATTGACCCGATAATAACTTGATCACTCCGATAAATTTAATGATGCAAAATTTGCTCAAAGGTAAAGCGATTTAATATTTTAGAAATGCTTCTATTGATTGAAAAGTGAATAGCTGTCACAAATGTCTTGTAGAACAGTGGTTCCCAACATGAGGTCACAACCCCACAAAAGGCCACATGAATAACAGAGGAGTCATGATGACAGGATAAACAGGATAGGAATGCTGAAAAATATAAACAGTATCTGCAACACAAAAATCTTTTTTGTGTTTGTTTATATTAATATTTGCTTTTTCTATAAGTTACTAAGTTTACCTTCCTAGGCCTTTAAAAAAATCAAATATATCCCTAATTGTTTTAATATTCGCAATACAAGACAGAATGGAAAGACAAATTTGCTCCCTGCTTCCATTGGAGTTACCTCTCTGGCTTTGGCAACTTTCTGCCCGCCTCTCGCATTTGGCACCATGGCTACATCAAGGAGTTGAGCTGTCCGTCAGTGTGTAAATGTGATTGACACAACATGAGGTCGTATTTATTTTAAAAGTGCAGCTATTTTGGACAAAAAATATAGACTTGGTACCAAAGGCCTTATAAGTTTGTAGACATGCTAGCAGCTCTGTGAGGTTGCTCTCAGTCACAGCAGTTGTATGTGTTTAATGCTAATGCTAGCATGCTCACTGTGGCGACGCTAATATGCTGATGTTTCACAAGTATAATTTCGATCATGCTTACTTTAGCATGTACAGCTGAAGCTAATGGGAAACAATTTGGTCACAAACCAAAGTATTAAGCAAATAAAAAGATGACCGACGGTGGCGCTAGAGGAAAGATTATCACCAGATAAAACAAAACACAAACTTGGATAGAGCAATACAAGACACAAATTATAATACAGTAAGCACTGTCAAACATGACTGATCTCTCTTCAAAAACTGTTCAGTTTGAGTATAAAATGATCTCAGTCAGGATCCAGTTTGAGTTCTGCTGAGCTCGTCTCACTCCCAACTCTTTGACAGTGGACCTTGGCAGGAGACACTTGTACACAGAGGCACCCTTAGCAGCGGTATGATACACACAGGGCAGTGGCTTTTTCTGACACTGTGGGCAACTTCTTTATTTTCAAAAGCAAGAAAGTCCACATAGGGCAGATGGGAGGGGAGGGAAATGGGTCAAACAAACTCTGGACTTTCACCCTGGAGCCAGCTGACAGCTGTTGGTTTTCTGTGTGAAACCAAAAGTAAATGGAGTTATTTTAATAACAATGTATTGTACTGATATGTGCAGCATACTATGTGAGTGACATATGTCGCATGACGTGTGTCAGGCGACGTTACATGACATTGGTAATAACTGTGGTCATTGTAAGCCAAACCATGATGGGGTTTTTGTAAACCTAACCACAGGGACGGTTTTTGCTATGGGCAATGTGGGCAATCTATGCGCACGAGCGCCCTCCAAAAAAAAAAAAAAAAGTTTTCTAGACTACCGCTCATTTCCACGTCAAGTTTGTGGAGTGGGCGCTGGGGCGCCCCTATTATCACGTTTCAACCAGCAGCAGAAAGGAAAGGCGAATCCTGGCGGTTGTGTGTTGAACGGGGGTCACAGACGGGAATACGGCGGAGGCTCATAGTGCTCTGCGGCGCAAGATAACGGCTTACCGGCGACAGAGAAGTCCGACTCCAGTTCCAGTAATTTCCTCTTTCATTGGTGTCATGACTGCCCAGTAGTACCTGGAAAACCGAGCCGTGGCGGCACATAGGTATGTGGCGTGTCAGAGGAGAAACGAGCTGTTCACATTTCTCTCTTTGTGGCAGGTAACGTCCCACAAACCTCACCGCACTTTAGGGACTGTTCTTTACCTATGGAGGGACTGTTCTTTACTTGTCAGGGGAGGAGGGTGGCTGGTTGATTTTTATTTTATTTATTTATTTTATTTTGATCCCCCCTATGTTCATCACTCATTGATGCTGTTTTTGAAGTATGAATAAGTCAGTAAGTAATTTATTCCATTGAAATATCATTGATGTGTTATAGAAAAGTGATTTATCTTTTTATAAATGACAAAAGGCACATCTGCCTCATTTTTGCTGTGGTATCGTGATACTACTCAGAACCGTGATACTTTCACTGGTATCGTACCGTGGGGGGTGAGGAGCAGTGGGGGTTTGTGGACCGAGGGATGGTTCGCCCAGGGCGTAAAACTAGCCAGGACTGCCTCTGCCTAACCAAATGCTTTGGGTGCCTAAACCGAAGGAAGTAAACTTAAAAATTAAGTGTTTTAACTTCTTTGTAAGTTTATTTTAAATACTATCTCCATTCAAGGAGCAGAAACTGTATTTTTCCTGTAAAAAATTAAGTTTATTTTGAAGACACATTGCATGTAACAAGCGTAAATTGACAGGCCATCACTGAACATCCAAAACTGACGCAGGAGGGTACCTAGGGTGTCACATTTCAACGTGTACCAAGTGTCTGTATTTGACGAGTTGGGATGAAAAAGTGTTTTTCTGCCAGTAAGGAGTTCTACATGTTGATCCCCAGAAAAAAAAAGCTGTTAGTCCAAATGAGGATTTATGTAAGGGCACCTTACGATTCCCTCTGAATGCTCCACTGAGCCTGAAGCGGAGCCACAAGGTCACTGAGTGCCTGAGGAGCCTAATTGTGTTGTTGTTGAGATATTTGCTGCTAGCGTGGTTAAAATTTCTCTTTGGCTAACTGGTCTCAACTTTTAAACTCAGTCTTTGGGGGTTACAAGCCAGAGGTTGGGAACCACTGTTCTAAAACCACTTTCTTTTTTGCCTTAACTGAGCACAGAGATTGGGAGTGTTTGATTGACGTGTAGTTATCTCTCCTCTGTTTCTCTCCTCCCAGCGGTCTGTCCAGGATGATAAACGCAAGCCCAGGAAAGAGGAGTAAGTGTGCAAGTCCTTACTTCAACTGAATTTTAACAACCTATCACCACTGTGTTTAAGAGGTTGGCCTGCTGCCTGCTTGCTTGGCACAGCGGGTCAGGAGTAATGACTGTAGCCCAGCGCCAACATAAGGACAGTGTCTGGGTCCAAACTTAATGATCTGCAGGATTACACACATCCTCTGTGAAATTAATTAGCCTCATCTTTCACCTTGGTTACATTAGCTAAACATACTGAAAATTTAATGTTAGGCATCAGGCATATTTGGTGTGGTGGTATGTAAGGTTGGTGACAAAAGGTGACTGGAGAGTGTGTGTGGATGTGTGTGTTCATGCATATGTATGTGTCGCACAGGCCACAAGGTGAGCGTACCGCCCAGAGTGAGGGGGTGAAGATAGACCGATAGGGCTGTGCTGAACAAGAAGGGGCCAGGGTACTTTATCACAGCAGTCTGAAGAGACACACACACACACACACACCTTGATGATGCACACACACAGTGCGACACAGCGTTAAACATCAAGGGTAATAATTTGTAAGCAGATAAATAAAGCCAGCGATGGACAGGAGCAGTTTACATGCATCATTAGGGATGAGAAGGTCAGCAGGAAAGATTGCATCTCTGGCTGAAGCTGACAGCAGAGGAGGATGGGAGATGGGAGAGCGTGGGTGGTAAGAAGAGTGAAAACTGAAGAGACAGACAGAGGTGATGATGGTAAATGGGAGTAAAGACATACAAAAGGAGAAATAGGGAGGCAGAGAGAAACAGTAATAGCAAACCACAGATTTCTTTTATTGACAATATTAAAGCAATGATCTATCACATGTCTGTTTTGCGCCCTCTATCTACAGATATAACACAGAAGGGATTCAGCCTTACTGCCAGCTCAATAAACCATTCTTATTTGCTATTTTAAACACTCAGTGTTGATGTCATTTCTGTGGAAAATTCCTCTGTACCTGGGAAAAGGGTGTGTTATGTTTCCGAAAGCAGCAAAAAACAGTCTGATGAAAATAATCAGAGCAAAATCCAGGTAGTTAGTGTGAGCAGTGAACCAGTGATGAACCAACCCTGGTTCAGCTATCAGGGCTGAACTGGTTCCCTGGTGTCTGAACCAGGTGTAAATACAAATTATATAACTACAAAAGCTCAAGCTTTATCCACTGAAATCCAAAAACAAGAACCGACAGCCATGTTTACAATAACTTCCAGGTAGAAAACCCCCGCATCATGTACATAAAATGAAATGGTGCCTCAGTTGGTTAGTGTTAAGCTACCTACAAAAGGTCCACCTAAACAAAATCACCATTAGTTTAAGTGTACAGTATACAGTATTTAGAATATTCCAAGCGTTTAACCTTGGTGTCAGACAGCACTTTCCGACAGAAACTAAAATTGTTATTGCAAAGCCACAAGATTCCATTGACAAAAACAGTAATTTTACTTTGCAGAACACAGGAGTTGCTGGTTTACTATTGCCTCCATCAGTTTGTGTTTCGGGTAAAGCAATGAAAATATTCCAAAGATATAGCTTTCATGCTATTAGATTTAGATTTGGTTTATCAAAGACGCTAGCAAAGCAACAAAATACATCAAATAAGCACAGCAGAAATGTGTGCTATATATATATATATATGGCATTTGACTTTAATGGTGTAGATATGTGAGGTCGGCAAACTTGTTTAAAACTGCATCTATAGATGTATCTTTCAATGTCACAGTTATGGCTCAAAATGACAACAGTTTTAAACAAGTTTGCCGACCTCACATATCTACACCATTAAAGTCAAATGCCAGTTGTCTAGCTGAAAGTGACTGTTGTTGTTAGCATGAGGTCATGGTGAGTCGGTCTATACAGTACAGCAGCTCTGTGAGGCTGTACTCAGGCGCAGCACTGCTTTGAGCTAAATGCTAACATCAGCATGCTAACAATATTCCAATTTTTGGACGGTGTGTTTTCCATGTTCAACATTTCAGCTCATTGTTATTATTCTAACACTATTCTAATGCTAATTAGCACTAAATACAAAGTACAGTTGAGGCTGATGAGAATGTCATTAGTTTTGCAGGTATTTGGTCAAAATTTTTACCTTATCATAGCACCAGAGGAGAAGGTTTTTATCAAAAAGTTGTCAGCAAAGCTATTATGGTCGATCCAGGGGGGTACATGGTAATCTGGACCTGATTGATTTCATAACAATTCTTTCAATAATCATTGAGAAATTTCACTCAAAACCAAAAATATGAACCTCATGATGGTGCTAGAGTTAAAAACATTAGGATACCTGCAGTGCTATCTATCAATCTCAATTGTTTTGGTGTGAGTTGCAGGGTGCTGGAGATATCGACCGGAGAGATGTGCCTTCTCTCCAGTATAATGGAACTAGATGGCACTCAGCTTGTGGTGCTCAAAGTGCCAAAAAATACAATTGAAAAACTCAACAGCAATGTCTCTTTCCAGAAATCATGACCCAGTTACTCAAGATAATCCACAGACCTTGTTGTGAGCAGTTTCATGAAGAACCCATTTTCTTTCTCCCAAACTACACCCGTCAACTGTATCACCATGTAGGAGGAAATGTACATCTAATGCTAGCTCGCTTAGCACCACTGAGCTATCTAACGTTACAGCTAAGCGGAGAAAGATGTCATTGATGTTTACTTCTCACTCTGTCACAAGCACGAGCCTCTCCATGAGTAGATGCACAATGCCACGTGCTTTACTTCAGTGTTATTTGTTAAATTGTTTTCAGTGTTGATCCAGTTCTTTGTGTAAAACTGTGTTTCTATCATTTTATTCAGCCAGAAAACAGGGAGGTAATTACCATCAAACAGCACGTCTATCATGCTTCATCAGTGGGAAGATTGTGTTATTTGCAATTACAGTTATAAAGTCAGCTCGGGCCTCATTGCAGTGTTAGATCATCAGAGTTTACTGGAAAATCTCCACATGGGAATTCTCTTTTTCTCACTTCTGTGCAAATGGAGGTCAGAGCGGAGGTTTAACTTCATGACAGCATCCCTGGAGCTGAGGGTGAGGCTGTGGGGCTTTATACCTCTAGATACTGTTGGCTTCATAATTAGCATCCTATAGTCCTTTCCTCTGTAATCTGTCAGTTATTTGTCTGGCAAAATAAGTGTCTCAAAGCAAAATCCTGTCAGGACATTGACTTGAAAACATAAAATAGACTATTTTTTTCTTTTATCTTCTTCAGTAAATGGAAAAAAAATGTTTTCAAAATGACTACCAAAACACATTTTTGATAAAAATCGTATCAGCTTGGGAGGTCACAATCACTTGTGGAAATTATTGACTTTTTCCTTCAGATTTTTCCCTTCACTTTAATGCAGAACAGACCTATTTATGTGTTTATTTGACAGGGACAATGCACAGCTTCTTAGCTGTGCCAGACTTTGCTATAAGCTATTTACATCTGTAGCCACTGGGCAGGAAACAAAGCATGTCTGTTGTGAAAATTAACAAAAAGGCCATTACAAGATTGTACATATTGACTACACAACAGCAACAACAAGATGTTGCAACATTAAGGTGCCACAAATTCCACAAGTAGGTCAATAGGCACCAACAAAGACAGAGAATGTGGATCTGAAAAAGCAGCTCACATGTGGGAGGACACACTGAAAACAGAAAGATTAAACCTCATTTTTTTGAGTATATGGTTAGACCCAAGTTTAGACCCAAGTCAAACCATATCTGCTCAGTTTTTGAAGTTTTAATGAAAGTATTTGTTCAGATGTCAAAGTAGAACCAAACAGCACCAAGTCATTTGTCAGTGTTTTACAGATCAGGGAGCAAACATGGTTAGACCACAGCCGCTGAGGCAAACTGGTGTGTCATCTCTGAGAGCGAAGTTAAAATGTCATGAATGAAAACAAAATATCTTGATAATATCTAAATGATTATCGGAGATCAAATAAACACCATTTTCATTTAAAACAAGATCAGAAGAAAGGATTAAGTCAAACATAGTTACAAAAAATGAATAAAGCAAACATTTTCCTTACTTACAACAGGAAATCTAGAAACCTGTGCAGTCTGAATGTTCAGCTGTTGAGTATGCAGGATTTTGGCTTGAACAGCATGATAATCTTCACTGGAATAATAAAAAATGTATATTTTCCACCACAAAAATACCTGTCTGCAGCTGTACAATAATAGAAACACTCAGAATTTTCACAAACTCGTGTGTGAAGAACGCCAGCATTAAAATACTACGTCAGAAATATTAAATACAATGTATGAAGAGAAAATGTTATATAGACAGTTGGAGTTCCAAGCACATCTATGTCTAGTAATGTAGCCAATCATATTTTTCAAGATTAATGGTAAATTGTACCTCTGATATCCACTGCCATGTGTATTCAAATGCTTTGTTTAAGTGTGTAAGGATATTTTATAGTCTCTTTGTGAGAAGACACACCTGTGATCTACCAGGTCTTGATTGCAGTCATTTAGGAGGGGTCTATATTAAGCCTCTGTGTTTCCTGCTCTGTAAGAAGTTGGCAAAGGCTGAAATGCATCAGTCTGTTTTTTTCTTTGTTTTAGGTCTCCCTTGTTTCCAAAACTCAAATTATGTTTTCCTTTTTTGTTTGTCAGTGCATGTTAAGGCTGAACTGGTTCCTCAACGTTCCTAAATGGAAATGAAATCTATTGGGGGCTGTTCTGAATCACATGTAGTTGCTATTTCTGCAAAACCACTTCCTATGATATGCAACCTACATTTTACTGCTTAATCTGGACATTACTTTTTAACATTGTGTATCTCAGGACAGTTATCAAGTCAAGCACATTTGAAAACAACCCACAATGACCAACACCAGAACAAGAAGCTAAAATCTGAAATATAAGACCAAACAAAATAACAAACATTGACATGAACGCTCACAGCTCATACACACAAGTCAAAAAACAGCCACATTGGGACGATTCAAACTCTAGTGAGTAAAGTATGTTTTTAGCCTGGACTTAAAAGAGTCAATGGAGGGGGCAGATTTGATAGGTCTGGGGTCTTGGATAATCTGGGACTTCAAAAGCAAAGGCGCGTTCATCCCTGAGCTTAAATTCAGATAGCCACCCAGGAGCCAAAAAGCAGCCAACCTGAAGGACCTGGAGGTAGAACGGGTGGCTAGAAGGTCTGCAATAAAGGAGTGGGCAGCCCGTTTAGGAATTTTTAGACAAACAGGAGAACCTTAAAATCTTAGTGAATGGAGGCCAGAGTTGAGGGGATGTGGTCCCTCTTTAGGATAACTGTCAGGAGCCTAGCTGCAGTGTTCTGGTGCAGTTACAGGCGTAACAGGGATGACTGACTGATAATCCCAGTGTACATGAAGTTGAAGGCAAGCCAGAGTGTATAAAGGTGTGGATGATTTTGTTTTCATGACCGCCACCACTTCAGACTAGCATTTGGTATGAGTCACCAGACTATATATAAACAATCACCAAAAAAGTGATGCCCAAGTGTCTGATTGTCCTCCTCTCATCCATCCCTTCCTTCTGTTCATGCTCCAGTCCAGGGAAGCTGCTGGATGTGGATGACCACTACTACCGTGAACTGTCCACCAGCAAGTCTGAACCCTGCATCCCCACAGAGGAGACGCCACCCAGCAGCCTGCCCGAGAGACGGCAGTCGATACAGAGGAGAGGGTCTACAGAGACGAGGCGGTCCACAGAGCAGGAACCAGCTGCTGCCAGCAGACAGACCAGAGAGAGGGCCGTCACTGAACCAGCACCTCCCAAACCTGTCAGTGACAACAGGTACGTCCTTCTCTATGTGTTTGATATACCAAATTACCATCAATGGTCCAGAAAAGAGCAACAACTCAGAGCTCTTTTTTGGAAAGCTGCAGAAAAATGGCCGTCATTATCAATATAACCAATGATATCAGCGTCTCATACTTTAAAAGCAGCAGAGAGTTAACTTCCTGTTTTGGAGATTCAGTGCTCTTTTAGGAGCATTCTTGGGACATGAACACAGCACGTTCATATGCGTCTCACACTTTGCACAGTTTGCATCTTGCCTATTTACAGTTAGTTCTGTGCATTGTAGACAAGCCAACTTGCCAACAGTTTGCAAGGCTGTTGGGTTAAGATGCACGCCCAAAAGAAAAGCCCAAATTTCTGGTTGAAGAAGAAACACACCTACTTTTAGACATCATGAAAGACTTGGATATCGGCAGGTTTTATGCAAAAATATCACAACGCCAACCTTTTCAAGGAGCTGGTTGAAGGAATAGAAGATGGAGGCGGTTGTGGTGTTCACTATCCAAACACTGCTTCCCTCTTTAATAAAAACAGCCACCGATGGGAAAACTTTGAGAAAAATCCTATTTTGACGCAAAGAAGCAAAATGGAACAAGAGCCAGCCATTCCACTTTTCCATACCTTGACTTGATAAAGGATGTTAGGGCACAATAATCTGAGAAGACAAGGCTGCATTTAAACAGGAATATTACTGGAATATTTATCCTTTTCATTAGCCATGTAAACAGCTTAGCAAGAATGCTGTCTTTATCAGAATAAGGGCAAAAACTGAAATATTTTGTGCATGTAAACGTACATGCAGACACTGAAATTCACATTATCATGGTTTCCATTTTTAACAAGGCTCATTTTTTGACTCAAAGGTCCTCTTACTAGCTTTCTGGGACCTTTTTAAACCACACCTCACGGTCCAGGTTGTGAATAACCTCCTTGATTTTTCTCCAGCTGTCTCACTGATTTAAAGGAGCTATATGTAAGAAATCTAAAGAGTCGTAAAATCCTCCTAATATGTCACAGAGACTAAGGAATAATGTTCATATAACATACTGATCTCACCGACAACAATAGTACAGCCAGAATATTCGCATTTAAACATTTTTACAGTCCGCAAATCATGTTTATATTTTGAATTTGTGTTTTGGCCTGTTGCGCCACCCACCGCCGTCTACTTTGCAATCTCAGAATCCATCAGCTATCAGTGTGGCAACAATAAGCCTCCAGGGCCAACTATTAATATTTCTCGGTTTTCCGGTGTAGCCAGCAGATGTCTGGGCCAAGACTTCCTCTTTCGCTCATTTAGGCCAATCTATCTGCATATGAATGTAAGTAAATAATAAATAAAAAGCTAAATCATTGGCACACGATTGCCGATGGGTTCCCAGATTGCATTTTGGCCAGTGCTACTCCACACAGACTGTTTACCTGCCACTCAAACGTGATTGGTCAATAAGAGACCTGAACTCTTCTGATAATAATTTCCTTTTACCTACAGATTCTGCAGATATCTGTTGATAGAGATTAATGTCTGTGTACACTGACTATATGATACTAGATGCTTCAGTTTGTCTGTAGGGAAACTGCTTGGACTCAGTAAAACTTGCGCTGTACAATCCAATTTTGTTTGCTAAATTGGATTAAAAGGTTGCACACAAAGCAGTGCATTTAAATCATGAGATAAAGTGAGATATAATTTATTTGTCTTTTTAAAAGAAAACTGTTTGTATAGTTTTAATTTGAAAATATCAATTATAATTCCTGACAAATTAAAGACTGCAGATAGATCACACAACACTGCTGCTTAATGATGGATACAGAGGGAGTGACCTTCATCCTACAAACAGCTGTGGACAGAGTTAAGAATTTTAGCTGGATTGCAATGGAACCATTAGGTACTTGCACCATCAGGATCAGTGTGTCTTTCTTTACAAATTTTTTTTTTCACGCTTGCATTTCGCATTCCAGCCATTCAAAATGACAAATCTATGTACTAATTTCATCTGTTTCCCAGTCCTGCCTGGTCACTGCCTCAGACAGCCCGCGCACATGATATATTGTTGCTGAAGATAATAAACAATATGAAATCTTTCCCCTGAATGTGGATCTTTAGATCTCATTTCTCATCCTGTTTTTTTTTGTTTTTTTTTTTGGCTCAAATCTTTCAAACCATCTTTTATTGTTTTCCCTTTTTTTCCGTCTATGTGTTTACTGCTCTCTCCTGTCGACAGGCGCTCCGTTCCCAGAATGCCCTCCACAGAGAGTCGGACTGACGACAACCCGTATGACTTCAGACATCTACTGAGGAAGACTTCACAGAGACGAAGGCTCATCAAACAGTACTGATCACACGACTGAACTTTTTTAGCCATTTGGCCCATAATCTGTCAGGATCTGAATGTGGCAGTGTGTTATCATGTGTCATGCTACATGATATGTGAGTATTTGATTGGTCACAGCTTCTTCATAAACCTTTGAAATGAAACAGAAATGAAAACTGCATTGATTATAAGTCACCGCTGTTCTTATTAATCTAAAAGCAGGACAGGATGAAGGTTAATGTAAATAATAAAATGTCACATACTTAAATCTGTAAATGAAGGTTTTATTTATGTCATTTGTAAACTAGGCGTTTTTGCTCATGTGTGCTGTATCCATTTCCTCTCTGGTTTGGTAAATATTGTGTTTGAGGTTATATATTTAAACTAGAATTGTGTAAAATATCTAGAGATCGTGTAAATACAAAAGCCATGCTCTTTCACTTGAATACTTTACATTTCAATCCATTTTGAAGGATGTATTTTCTGAAAAAAAAAAAAAAAAGCTGCTTCAGTGTTTCAGTGTTTCTCTCTGTTTTGTTCATTTAAACATAAAATGTATCAAATTCCTTGTGATGTTTGATTTATCTAACATTTAGCATAGCTGCCCCCATGCAACACGAGTTCATGTGGAAGTGATGTCTCGTTACCAACATTTTTTTATTGTCTGTTGTACATATTTCCTCACACAACTCCATTTTAAGAAGGTCACAAAGGAGAAGGTGGTGATCTACAAGATGTTCCTCAGTAAATTCTTGTAGATCGAAATGTGGCCTTAAAAGAACAGAGAATTAATTTATAACCTACAGTGTGCAGACTGTCTTTGTGACCTGCAGTGAAGTCTCCTTTGTGTATGCTTGATCCCTCTCCATTTTCTTATTCCCAGCTCATCAAATACCGCCGCTTTGTCGGTGATCTCTGCGGGAGATACCGACGCACAGAGGCACGCGCAGCTGCAGTTGTTGACACAGAGGGCAATAACTGACCTCTTCAAATACCCCAGCTTTGTCTTTGGATGTCCGCATCAGATACCAACGCACAAAGGCGTCCTTTGTGCACCAGACTGCAGCCAGTAAATAGCAAGAAAGAGCTTTTAGTCTGGCCCACGTCCCATCCACTAACATGGAGAGGATGTGCTTTATGACCAGTACTGCAGCCAGCCACCAGGGGGCAATCCAGATGTTTTGGCTTCACTTTTGAGCACTGTCACGTTGTCCATCTTTCTATACAGTCTGTGCATATGTCTCATGACATATGTCACATGATGTTAGTAACAAACGTACTTATTTTAAGCCAAGCCATGATTTTTTTCTTAAATCTAACAACGTGCTTTTGTTGCCTAAACTTACGGAAACAAACATAAAAACTAAGTGTTTTACCTTTGCTGTAAGTTTACATTATGCCATAAGACTGTATGCATGTAATGGGCAGAAACTGTACATTTCCTGTGACAAAGGAAGTGTATTTTAAAAAGACACAACGCATGTAACAAGCATAAATTGACATGCCATCCTATAATGTCCAAAACTGACGCAAGAGGGTAACTCGCATGTCATATTTTCACAATTAGGTCCACTAACAAAGCGGGAGTATTTGAACACACCATTTCAACTGAAAACACTTTATTCCTTCAGGTCTTTGGTGGTAAAAAAAAAAAAAAAAAGGTTGAGGATATCAGAGAGAGTGAACAGAAGCAGCTGTGTCATGTTGATATCAAACCAGCCCCCTGGTAAATTCCATCTCATGTTTTCTTCCCCATATTGGCCCGAGGATTTCTCTGAGATACAACCTCTGACCTTTATGTGTGTGACATTTTAAAGGAGAGAACCCCCATGGGGAGTGTTACTGAATCCCCAACAGCATGCTGACTGCACACACTGGCACAAAAAACTACATACAGCCAAAAAAACAAACAAACAAACAAACAAACAAAAAAAACAATAACAAATGTCCAGACAAAACACAGACAGCAAGGAACAATGGGGATTGGCTCTAGCCATTTCATGCATCAATTATGAATACCTCAGTCAAGATTTTTTCCCTTAGTATTTTTATTCCTCTTTGGGCATGAAAAACAAAACATAAAAATAAATAAATACATTGAAATTCATTTTTTCAAACATGGCTTTTTCAGGGAGTTTTTCACATGTCCCATCAGGATGCATTTGAGTTTTCAGCTAAAGTTTATAAACCAATGAATTAAATGACAGATTATAATTTATAGTTTTGCTGTTAAACTAATGTGTTCACATATTTTAACATTTTCTAATACTGCCCAGTGTGCTGCAAAAGCACTGAGCCGTACTCCTCAGCCTCTCCTCTCTCTGTTTCTACTCCTCACTCCTGTCTCCTCCACCCTCCCTCATTTTGGTCCTTGCTCCTGGCACCTCAGCTGTAGGAATAAAATGTACAAATTCTGAAAACAGATGAAGTTCCCCTTTGAAGCCAAACAGGCACTGCAGATGACACATTTTTTGTAATTGTGATAACTGTAGTTGAAATATAGCCAGTGATGCATAATGCCCAGTTTAGAGGACAGATTATTACTCTGATTTTTCTCCAGATTTAAAACCAATACTTGGAAATTTTAACAAGTGTATGACTCTTTAGATGTTACTAAATTTTATTTACCTGGTATAGAAAGATTGGCAAGATATTCCTGAGCTGCACAACATTTCTTGCATCTTGTCGGCCATCTTGTTTTTGAGAGATTTGTGTTGCATTTACAAGGACTGGCCAGTGGGTGGCAGTGTATGTCATGACGCACTAGGGTCCACTTTCGGGATGTATACAAAACTATAGCATCAAAATCTGCACACATACAAGAAAATGGCTTTCAAATAGTGACCAGTATGTGTGAAAGAAGGCGCAAATATTGCTGTTTTTGAAATACTTCATACTTTAAATATTTAACACAGCTATTAATACAAGAAAAACGAATTAAAAATAACTTTAAAAAATCAGCATAAGGCCTCTGCAGATTTACTGTAATTTCATACACAAATATTACAGTATCATCACGACTTTGCCACAGGGTTCACTTTATTTTAATGAGTCTTTTGTGGCATTAAATGGTTGCTGGCGATTGCCTTCATAAATCATAACAGATGTGGCTCAGGCATGATGCCCGCAGGCTGCGTTTGCTGTCAGTCATGTTGAAACGGTAAGAAAACAGGCAGAACATGTGACAGTGTTGGATTGTATGTGTTGTGATTTGTAGCAGATAATGTGTGGAATTATGGTCTAGCTTTAATTTTCTATTTTTTTGTCTTCTTTTTTGTTACTTTAGCCTCATCCAAAATCTACAACACAGTGTCCATCCATTTTTATGCTGGATAATTATATTTATATGCAACCATAAAAAGAGAGATCTATAGAAATTATTCACCCTGAAACAAATAAACTACAGTTAATAAACAAGTAACGGGTAATGAATACTTTTAGAGTAACGAGCCCCAGCACTGACAGCAGAGAGGAGGGACCCATGCGCACTTTACTGCATTTGAACCAAGTCTCCTCGCCGCCCCGCTGCTTCCTCCACCGGAGGCGGGCAATTAGAGCAGCCGGTCTCCAAGAAAATAGGTCTGCGGTCGCCGGGCAGATGAATTAGTTGGCATTCACTGTCTGTATGGAGGGTAAGTTTGTGCGCGCACGGGCACAAAATGTTGGGGATGTATGGAGTCACGACGCGCTACGCAACGCAGTTCGTCATGACTTGAAGTGAATCACGATGGGATTTCTTTAGTGACGTGACATTTAGGTTAGAAGCAATTAGGCATGGCTTGTGTGTGCTGCATATTTACCAGCAGCTGTGGCATATAGCTGCTTTTCACCACTTTTTTTTGGGCTGCAGTTTGTTTTTATTTTTATTTCCATCCAAAGCAGGCATCTCAACGCAGCTGAACTCTTGCACTATATTTCCCATGAGGTGAGGAGAGCGTGGTGCGCCGGATTTCTCTTGGAGGACGCTGCTTTACGCTCCGTGCACCTGTGGACGCCTGCAAAAAGAGCACCGTGGACGCCTTTTGCGTGTCTTTTTTTCTTTACCATACGCGTTTTATTTTGAGGGTCTTTCCCGCAGCACAAAGCGTCTATCGGATGCACGGCTGCAGCAGTCGGAGAGGTCTGGTCACATTCAGCACCACATCAGCTTTGAACAGCGCCGGGTCGTCGCGTGTGGATGGGCTCTGTCGGTCTCCGTGTCTCCAGCAGCTCCTAACTACCGGCAACAATGGCATCGCAGGGTTTCTGGTCTCTCGGCGGAGATAATGCGGGGGCCAACACCGGGAGTCAGAGCCCCAGTACGCGTGAGTGGCTTTTTGTCTTGAAAGCAGCTGTGATGGAGCGGGGCGCAGCTCTAATTCCAGTGCATTGTCTCAAACCAGTGCGTTTGGCCGAGTGAAAAACCAAACAGGCCTGCTGTGTCTGCTTTACGCATTTTTTTTTTTCGTTTCACCCTGCAAGATGCGAGAATGTTGCTCTTTTCCTCTAACTTGCATGGCGCCTTTTGTGCTACTGTCGTAAAGTTGGACTCCTGTGCATCCTTATTTGATTTATCCCCTCTCTCTTGCAGCCAGGGCTTGGTGCCAAGCGGCGGCCCAGAAATTATCCGGAGGAATTGGATCGAAATTATGTGGTATGTCGGAGGGAGTGGGGGATTGGTTGGTGAGGGGGGCGCAGTTTTTACCAATCGTTTCATTCACGTTCTGGCCTTATCGACAGCGTAATAAAAATATCTTAATGCTGTTTTGTGATGTTTCAAAGCGCTGCTAAATGTCGGGGAAGTGGAGAAAGCCGCCGAGCCGGCCGCCAAGCAGCCGCCGGGGACAGAAGCTGCAGGCACCTGCGGCTGCAACAAATCCTGCAACTGCACCAAAGCTGCTGTGGTCTTCTCCAACCTCTATTCAACAGGTACAAAAGCATGCTGCAAACCTGGAGATTAAACACTGCCGGACTCCTGATCTGTCTCATTGAGTCACAGCTTGGCCTTGCTTTGGATTACCGTCATTTAGTCAGTGTAAAAATGACATAAAAAGTCATTATTTATTATAAGTGTAGTTTTTTTTCTTTTTTAAATAAAAGAAAAACAGCAAGCAATGTGTAAATTGGCATTTTGCAATTCGATTTCATTTGTCAATATCTGTTATATAAATGTCATTTTATTGATCCGCTTTATTCTTTGTTCCCACCGCCAGTAAAATACACATACAAATTAAAATAAAAATGGCAGAACATGTGCAAATTTGGATGGAATTAATCATAATGTGCTTCTTTTACATTAAGATTTAATATGCGCAATATTCAGTAAACTATAGTGGACATTTTTACAGTTTTTCCAGAGAGGTCACCTTCAGCAGAATCTCTTGCTCAGAGGTGTTGAACGTTGCATGAACTCCAAAAACTTACTTTAATTTGCAGACCTTAAATGTAACAAAATATGTTTTTTTTTGTCCCGTCTACAGGCCTGCAGGATCATTTCACAATATCGAAAAGAATGCATGCAAACATGATTTTATGAGACTCCTCTGCACAGAAATATAAATCACAAAATGTCTCCCCTGCTGCTGCTGCTCCCGCGTTTGTTTATTTATTTATTTATATTTTATTTACAGACCTGTTACCTGCCATGGACGGCGATACCAAAACAATGACCTTCCTGCAGGAAGTTGTGGATATTTTACTGGCCTACATCGTGGAGTCTTTCGACCGGGACACCAAAGTTATTGATTTTCATTATCCAAACGAGCTTCTTCAGATGAACAACTGGGAGCTGCAGGGCGAGCCGGCCACCCTGGATGATATCTTGATCAGCTGTCGCGCTACTCTCAAATACGCCATCAAAACAGGTCAGGTCTGCAGGCTCAAATGTTTGATACACGCTTGATAAATAAGCTGCTTTATTTTTGACTATTTAAATATGCTAAAACAGTTTCAGTGTGGCGTGTTAGGAAATATTCCCGCTTTAAAGCTGCACCTGACACATTTATGCAGGCCTAAATCCCGGCCTGCTACAATTCTTTGTGTTTAATACGTCTAAGTCACAATATATTGACATATTTAATAACTCATTCAATGAGGGGGAAGAACTATTTATAGCATAGAGTCCTAGATTATAACAGAAAAAAAACACAAACTTGATTTTTAGGTGAATCCTATCTCCATTTTAATTAAGGTTTATCCTGCAAAAATCTACACAGTGAAGACAGAATAAAACAAAGCACAGAACAGAAAGCAATCTGTGTTTAAAAAAGATAAAAATAAATAATGTCTATAATAAAAATCAACCTGCAAGTTGTTCTCCTCCTCCTCCTCCTCCTCCTCCTCCTCCTCTTGGCCACCAGACCGATAAATGCAGTGACGCAGTAAATCTGGTTCACCAAGTAGAAGATAATAGGCTAATAACCAGCAGGCTTCATAGGCCAAGTCCATTATCCTCTCGGCGCTGACACATGCAGGGGAAAATTTACAGCACAGCACAGAAACCCCCAAAACAAATACAGATATACATTATATTTTTTTTTCCCTTAACTCCGTTTGATCAGATTATAGACATGTGACAAATTGCATATGACAAATATAAGGACATTTTAAAGTGTTTTATAATGCACAGTATTTGTAACAATTAAAACTCCTTCTGTGAAGACATATTCTATATTATTAACTGTCTTTTACTGCCGTTCATTATCTGTTATACACCAGCATCCACTCATGGGTGAGTTATAGACAAGTTGTTGACAAATGCATTACAAATGTAACAGCTTAAACTACATTACAGTGTATTATAAGCCATTTATTACTGTAAATGTTTATTATCACAGCTAAATTGAGGAAGTTAAAGTAGAATCAGGATCAGAGTAGGATTTATTGCCAAGAAGGTTTTTACTCATGAGAGATTTGCTTTGGTTTTTGGTGCCAACATGCAGCAAACAATAAACATATTAAGAGGAAATGATAATAAAATAAGGCAAAAATTCAAGTGTCTTCCTGAGACAGTAATTGTGGATCAGACTTGTTGAGGAGACATTTAGAATTTCTTGTTTAAAAAAAAAGAAAAACATTTAATTTAGTGTTTTTTATATAGCTCCTCAGTGTGTGATGTAACCTGTAATATTAAACAAAGGTGGGGAAACTTTATCTTGGTGTTTATACCCTCCACTAAATTCCTACATTACCCATACAACACCGAATGCTTTCATTATTTCTCAAGATGATTTAAACATCACCGCAGCTGCATTTCTAACCTGCAATTAAAGCATTGACGAGATGACAGTGTCTCTGCCTTTTTCACAAACTCAGCTTAAACACACAGAAATTTCAATTTTCCTGACGCCTGATAAAACTGTTCAAATTGCAGCCATCTCACACCCTTTCCCCTTCTTCCTCCTCAGCCCACCCCAGGTACTTCAATCAGCTCTCTACAGGATTAGACATGGTCGGACTGGCAGCCGATTGGCTAACGTCCACCGCCAACACCAATATGTAAGTATGTGGCCCCCTTGCTTCATCATGATTTTAAATGCTGATAATGATAATGACAATGAATTCCATTTCCGGTCCATCCGTATGCCGTCTGCACGTGCTGATAGCGGCTTCTCTCTTTTTTTTCACTCAATCATGGCAAATGAAAAAGGCGAAATGAAAGGCAGACCCCCTCCTTTATTCCCCCTCCCACCTCTGCCTTTTATCCCTCCCCCTCACCTCCAATCTCCATGGGGATTCAAGGGGAGAAAATTAGCCCTGAAATTAAATTCAGACTAATCTGAAGCTAATTTGGGTGTGTGTTTTTGGGGTGATAAACTCTGCAAGAGTCAGCCTTGGCAACTGTGAGGCACTGCAAAATAAGCCTGCTGTTGACACGGGGGGAGGGTTAAAATTACTGCTGCTGATACGCCGTGTATTAGTAGGAAAATATGTCAGGTGGCTCAGACTGAAAATGTACTTTTTTAGTGCAGCGAGGATGATGAAGATATGAGGCTTCTGTACAGCAGAAAGCACATTTGGTCTGAAATGTGGCCTGCGCAGTGGAAAAAGAAACGGATGCTCGTACATTTTGTTCAGAAGCATCAGTGCAAATGAAAATCTTATTGCCTCCTCAGAGTGGAAGGTGTGGCCTGTAAGACCACCGAAAATTCTGCATCTTTATCTTCAAAGAATTTGAATTATTCAGTGTTTTATCTGCCATCAATTTCAACTCTGAAACAGCCAAACTGGAAAAAAAAGTCAGTTTACTGGCTATATCCTGGAGATGAGTCATGCACATTTTTGTGTAACAAGCAGCATGTGATGTCCCTTGTGTAACGCAGGTTCACCTATGAGGTGGCTCCTGTCTTTGTGCTGCTGGAATACGTCACTCTGAAGAAGATGAGGGAGATCATTGGCTGGCCGGATGGGCGAGGAGATGGCATTTTCTCTCCTGGTATGTACGGCGACGCCAAACCCACCACCCCTCTGTTTCACTGGAGATGGAACTGCCTCTGTGTGTGTGTGTGTGTGCTGTAATTTGCATTTTGATGATATAAATGGAACTCGTTTCAAAGCCAATTAGCATAAAATAATTTTTCCAACTTAAGCCCCCACCTCACCACCCTCCCTCCAGTCTTTAATTCCTCCCATGCTTTTCTGTCTGACACGTGGCGAGGAGCAATCACTGGAGAATGTGATGACAAAGGCCATGATTGGCTCTGACATTGTGGACAGTTGGATGCTGTGTCATTGCTCGATGCGCTACTGATACACTGTGAACAAAGGATTTCTGTTGTTCTATCATTATAACAAACATACACGGAATTTTTCCAACTGTGCTCTGAAGCCCTGCGTTACTCCCATGAGAATGTGCCAGTCAGGGCTGTGATGTGGGCCTGACACCGACTGGCTGTAAATCACTGGGTCCTGTCTGTCCTCCAGGTGGTGCTATTTCTAATATGTACGCCATGCTGCTGGCTCGCTTCAAGATGTTCCCCGAAGTGAAGGAGAAAGGAATGTCATCTGTTCCCCGACTGGTGGCCTTCACATCCGAACATGTAGGCATTTATGTTTTAATTAAACTGTCAATATGTGTCCTAATGGATCAAATAATGAACACTGACTTTCTTTAACCAAAAGTCAAAGACCATCCTCTCCAGTGGAGGAATAACTTTTTATTTTCCACATTAACCGTGGCTGTGCTTGATGTGTGTGTTTTAAAAGTGCCTTTCTGTCATGTTCATACCACCAGCGCTGATATAAAGCTGACATTATGTGTGTGAGACGCTGCAGGACACAAGGTGACTGGTGTGTCTGCCACATTATATGTCACCTCCTTCATCTTTAAAGGACATTTAAAAGATGCTGTGAGGCAAAGACGCCATTTAGTGACACACAAACCTTTTAGAGCTGCCTGACCATTGTTATATTTCCAGATGTTTTCCCCCTCCTGTAACCTGGTGTGCAGACAGTTCAACATAATTTCTATTTTATTTCTTCTTTGTCTCATTTTCAGAGCCATTTTTCAATCAAAAAAGGTGCGGCAGCTCTTGGCATCGGGACAGAGAGTGTGATCTGCATCAAAGCAGATGAAAGGTAAAGTCCGCCTCTCATTTCAGCTGTATAAATGGTGTGGGAATACTCTATGGAAAATCTGCATGCAAGCTTCATGCATGACAACTGCACAACAGTGCAGAGAAAGAGAGTGTCCCCCTAAACAATGTCCGTGTCCACTCCACACAATAAAATCCTATCCAGACAGAGAATGTCTCAGGGAATGTCAACTACAAAATATATAAACTAATCAGATCTTAAATTTGATGCTAACGCTAGCTGTTGGAGCTAGCCCCATGCCTTGACCAACATTTACATTAGCAAATGCATGTCAGCTGCGTCTTCATCCATCTCATCTGAATTACAAACTAAATTAAGCCATAACCCAATTTTGGCAGCAAGCTAGCTATGACCTGGAGGTATGACATCAGTTAAAACAAAGGATTTCATTGGTTGAGCCTACATTTCCACAAGCGGACATGTGCTGAAAATCAAGGTCTTTCCAAATAATCTGCTGGGATGTGCAAGCATTCATAAGAACCCTCAAAATCTGTTTTTGTAAATTTCCATCCAATTTTTTGGACAAAAATCCATGCTTGGTGTAAAAGCATAAAATTAAAAGTTCACATATAAATTGCAGTGGTGGAAAGTAATCAAGTACATTAAATCAAGTGCTGTATAGTAGTTCATGTTGTAGTAGTTTTACTAGTATTTCCGTTACTTAACGTTTCTAAAAGTCCAGAGGAAAATGTACATTTACTCCACTACATTTATAGATGGCTGTGGTTACCTTGCAGATGAAGATTTTACTGAAAACGGCACATGATTAGCTTATACAGTCAAATATCAGACATCAAACCACTGGTTACCAACCTTTTGGTTTGTGACACCCTACAAAACGAAGTGTCTAGTTGGGGTCCTTTTGAGGCTATAGAGGTATATACTGGATATTTAATCTGCAAACTGTCTCCCAAAGGATTGAATGATGAGATACCATGGCATGTCATCCTATAGTGGATTTGGGGATCTCAAAAGACCAATTTATGATACACAGCATAAGAGTATACAATGTTGACCGATGTGATCATTCATAAGATCAACATTTTTGTAGATAATATTGTAAATAGCCTTTATTGTGTAAGGAGCTTGAGTTGACCAGGTTTTTCCCATGTTCTTCTTGTTCCCTTGTTCTTTCGTTTGTGGGATATGTGACACATGGTGCACAGGCTGTTGCCAATTATTAAGAAATACGCCCACAGCTGATGAATTCCCCCACACCTGTGCATACCTTTGAAATGGGTGGAGCAGTTTCTGTTTAAGCTCAGTGCTGGAAATAATGGTGTTGAACACTCTTGACGAAGGTCCAGGAGGACTGAGATGTTAGTGTCACTAATAAATTGTGAAGCTGAGCAAGAGCAGCGTGTGGGATTTTCTGTTCAGAGGCCCATAGAGGTAAAATTATGAAATATTTCACAAATATGTTGAGAATTTGAGAAAATTCCAGAAAGGTTTTTTCTTTTTTCCTTCTCCCAGAAATCACCTCTTGACCCCTCAGATTTATCTTGTGACCCTTTTTAGGGACCAGCCCCTTAGGTTGCGATCTCTGAACAAAACTGCCTACAGTGCCTGTATACAGAGCAGTTAAACCCAACTTTACCTCAACCAGCTACAGCAGTAAAATGCTGCTTACACTTTGATGCATCAGTATGAAGCACATTTTGCTGATAATACTTAAAGGAACACTTCACTCCCAATATGATCATTTATATATCAGTTACTCACCCCATGTTACACTGAATTTGTGAAGAATTTTTTTTTTCTTGTCTGTCTCCAAAATGAACAAAGAATCCAAATACAAAGAAAATTCTGGATGAATTGAAGTCATAGGGGTCCACGTTTTACAACAGCAAAACTATATGAAAACATTCAAACTCTCACACAACTCATGCAGAATAATCCAAGTCTCATTCACTCAGTCGTATGCTCAGTACTTCCAAAACAGATGTGTTTTTTGAAAACCTTAGTATTTAAAACTGAACAGAAAGTGAAACTTCTCAAAGCCAGACTCCATTGAGAAAAACAGTAATTTTAATTCACTGAACATGGGAGCTGTTCGTCTACCATGGCATTGATCAGCTGGTTAGTTTATGTTATTGTTTTTTTCAGTTTCAGTTTTCCTCAGGACATTTTCTTGTCGTGAAGTATTTTGATATTGATTTCTTGGTATCATCACATAAGTAAAAGATCTGAATACTTACTCCACCATTAATGAATTCACAAACAACTCAAGACGCAACTGAGGCTTATTTTTTTCTTTGCAGTGGTAAAATGATCCCAGCCGACCTTGAGAGGAGAATACTGGAGGCGAAACAGAAGGTAATGAGATACACATTAATAACACAAGCTATAAATACTGCAGATATTACTTCATACAGCCCTCATTTTCTGATACTCAGTCGACTGAAACCACCCTGATTATGAAACATGTTGGCATTATTATAACTGCATCAGCTGCTTTGTGTACAATCATTTCCTGTTTGTGTCTCTGCAGGGCTTTGTTCCTTTCTTTGTTAGCGCAACTGCGGGCACAACAGTGTACGGAGCCTTTGACCCGCTCATCGCCATTTCTGACATCTGCAAAAAGTACAGTGTCTGGATGCATGTGGATGTGAGTAAAACAAACTGACCTTTTCATGGAATCTGCATACTCTCCCACTGCCTCGTTAAAAACTCTGTTATTACCTAAAACGTCTGCGGTGCACAACATCTCTCCACAGCAGGGGTTTTAGTGAAGGAATACACAGAGCTCACCAGTGAGTTTGACAAATCTATTATGTCTGTCTCGCCTCTAACTGCTTGCGGTTGACCCAGATAGGAGCCAGCCATTTCCTATCTAACACTGGGGATTAGAAAAACTGGAACAGAGGCTGTAAATCATCTCCTCCCCTGACTTTGCCATCATGGGCCCTCTCACTGAAGGAACTCTATCTATTAATGAAGGTGATTTAGTCCTGACAGGGGGACACCTCTATTAAGAGGCATAAATGGCCTTATCTATCATTCCTCAACTGGCTGAGATGAGAAAAAACAACATCCTGCTTTGGACTGTTGTGGCACCTGCTGCTTTTGTCGGAGTATGTGCTGTTGCGGGTGCAGCTCCCCGTGAAATAAATGTGCTCTGTGGCCTTCTTAGCTCTCAGCAGGAAACATTATGAGGCTGGATATCCAGAGACGCTGGCAAAAACATCCACATGAACTTCTCACATTTAGACCTTTTTGAAGCTGATAATGATACCAATGTTTGGAGTGAAGAATATATAAGTCGTGAAGAATGTTCTGACCTGCTATAGCTAATGAGCTGGAGGAACCTTCAAAGCAGTTAAATGAATATATATGCAACGAGTGCAAGTTTAGCAGCAGTTTCATTGCAGATTTATTGAGAGAGCTTTCACAATATAATAGGGGGACAACACTAACATCGTAAGACTTAAAGGGACAGTTCAACTCGTAATCAAAAATATATATTTGATTACGAGTTGAACTCGTAATCAAAAATATATATTTCTCCCTCTTACCTGTAGTGCTATTTATCAGTCTAGATTGTTTTTGTGTGAGTTGCAGAGTGTTGGAGATATCAGCCATAGAGATGTCTGCCTTCTCTCCAATATAATGAAACTAGATGGCACTCGGCTTGTGGTGCTCCAAGTGCCAAAAAATATATTTGGAAAAATTCAACAGCAACGTCTCTTCCCAGAAATCATGACTCATCAGTACTCAAGATAATCCACAGACCTTGTTGTGAGCAGTTTCATGTTGGAACTATTTTCTTACTACCAAACTACACCTGTCAATCAGGTCCCAAGAAGTGCGGCACACTAAGCAACTGATTTTCATAGTGGCCAAAGAATGGAATCACAACTTCTGAGTCGCTCATGTGATGCCATTAGGCCCCAAAACCTTTTTTCTCATAGACTAACATTGGAAAGGAGATGCCTGTAAATCCATGGACACATTTTTCTGAGCATCACAATCCCCATTAAAACGATTCGTCTCACTATCAGAAGTTGATTCATTTGGTCCGATAACATTCCAAAAGTTTATAAGAGCCACATGAATAAATCACTTTATCCTCATTTAAGTTAACGGATTGTTAAACCAGAGGTAGCCAGCTGGGCCTGTGTAAGTCACAAGTGCGCTTGCTCTAAGCAGTGTTGATCATCCAGGTAATTTTATACGCTGCAGACTGACGTTTTTGGCTTCATGCACCACAAAGCAAATCTCATAGGAATGAATGGTGTTTGATTTTGAGGTGAACTGTCCCTTTAACAGCAGAGGTCTACCGATGAATTGGCCAGGTCGATATATCAGCCAGTGTACCTTAGCTAAATATGTGTAAGCAAACGTGATCACCATTTTGTTCAGCCACTAAAGAGTACTGACTAGTTCCTCATTTTTAGAATTAGGGACAAATAGAATTCTTAAAAACTGGTCATTACTGTACAAAGTTTAGCATTTGTCTTGCCATCTGACTTGTAGGGAGATCTATGCTTGTTAAAGGTATACTATAAAGGATTGTCGTTTACTATCTGTTTGTAAAAACACTCACTAATGGAAGTATAAGTAAAACCCAACCCAAGATTCTGTCAGTTGGCCTGTTTGCCTCACTATATTTGTGTGTGGTAACTCGTTGCAGCCTTTTAATAAAACCCGACGTCACCTGAGCGCTGTCGGGGTACACACTAATGAACATCCCAAGCACAAAATAAAAAATAAAATATACTTTCACATACTTCTAGTGGGTCATGAGTGATGACTGAGGGGGATTTTGTCTCTATCAGTCTATAGATTGTGTTTAAGGAAAATCCTGCAGGGTATATCTTAAATTAATTGTGCTAGATTTAAATTTTCAAATATTCATTTATTTATAGAAGATTTTTAAGTCAGTTTTATTGAAGTCACCTAATATCATTGCATTTCTACTATACATATACAGACTTCCCTCTGCACCTGCAGAGTCTATCAAGTGTTTGAATCGAGTCCAACTCTTACAAATAATTATACTTAACCTTCACAAAAAGGCACTCAAGATGTATTGACTCTGGGTGCAATGAACTCAAAGACCAAGTTAGAGGAAGTGTAGCCACACTACCACCCCTGGAATATCTGTCAGCTTTTTATGAAGAGTAATATCTGAGTTCAATTTTATTTAGTTTTATATTTTTATTACAAAGCCATGTCTCATATAGTGATAACACTGGGTTTATGCAAGACAACCCATGCACAAAGCAACTCAGTTTTAGACACAAGGCATATAGCATTGAGACGAATGATTTTTGATCCCCTAATGTCATTTAGTTTGAAGTATTCATATGAATTTAAATGAGAGTTTAGTAGAACCAAAGCTTTGAGGCAACTTTGCTGAGGTTGTAGAGATTTGATATATTAATCACAACTGGATAGACACATAAAACGCAATTGAGGTTTTGTAAAGGATGGGGAACTTTCAACGGACAGATCTTTAAAAGAACGGTCCAAATCAAAGCAGCTGAGGCCAAGATATCCTGACTTTAGTTTACCAAAATCCTGGATCCTTCTTTTCCCATAATGCAACGTCATATCTTTAGGACTTTAAACTTATTTTTCATGTAAAATCAGTGGAGTGTCCCTTTAATGAAAATTATTCAAACTTACATGTTTCTTTGTTATGTGTGTGTCCTGTCAGGGTGCGTGGGGAGGAAGTCTGCTCATGTCCCGGAGACACAGGTGGAAGCTGGATGGGGTTGAGAGGCAAGTAAAAACGTTCTGGGGGGGTAAACACAAACTGAGAAGAAGCTAACGAGCATTTGAACCAAACAGCTAAACTAAAGTTTTTGTTACCTGCAGGGCCAATTCAGTAACATGGAACCCACACAAGATGATGTCAGTCCCTCTGCAGTGTTCAGCCCTGCTGGTCAGAGAGGAGGTGCGCCTCATCGTCACATTCATATATGTGAATATTTGTTTTTGGTTTTCTTGTGGTGATAATAAACATTCTGGATGTGATTCCACAGGGTCTGATGCAGAACTGCAACCAGATGCACGCCTGCTACCTGTTCCAGCAGGACAAGCACTATGACCTTTCCTACGACACCGGAGACAAAGCGCTGCAGTGCGGACGCCACGTGGACATTTTCAAGCTGTGGCTCATGTGGAGAGCTAAGGTCAGGACAAGCTAACATGGATATTTGCTTTTGCTCATGTTTGTGTGAAGTTATTTGATATATAGACTGATTTTTTTTTGGTGTTAGACATCCTAGTCAGTGTGTGATGTCAGCCTCTAGACATATATTTAATTATATATTAAATCAATCAATCAATAAAATAAATATATAAGATAAACTTATAAAACATATAATAATAATTATAATAACACAGTGGTTTTGGGGATTTTTTTCTCGTGAACACATGTCAGGGATACTCAACCTGCTATGGCCGGGGGCCACTTTTGCAAAATGAAAGGAATAAACAAACATTAATAATATTTATCAGATAAAATGAATCAACATTAAAAGGCCCATAACTCATCTTTCTTTGAAATTCTTTATTTTCAGATTAACAGGTTTAGGATCAGCATGAGTCAGCAAAATCAAGGCAAATTGCCTGTTTTTAATTTTACCTTTGCTTCTCTCACTCATCTCAAATCCAGTTGCAGATCAGGTGTGCACAGGGGCGTTTCTAAGATTTGAGGACAATTGGGGCTTAGGCCAGACCTCTGTCGAGGTGTCAGGGGGTCCTACCCTGGCACTTTCTACTTTTGATTTCAAAAAAAAAAAAAAAAAAGCATTTTGATGGTTTTATGCACTCCAGAAAAGGACAAGACACCTTATTTACACTTTAAGTATAACATTAATTCCCAGTGTGAATCCATTTTTCCTTTCTATCATAAATTAGAAAATGGTCAGCAGGCCACGCTCCAACCAACAATTGCGGGCCAGATGTGGGCCACTGGTCATATGTTGAGCATCACTGATATACATTAAAACTGCCTAAGCAGCAAAACATGCTGAGTTAGGGATGAGATCACGTTATGCTGTGTTAGCTCCTGCTAACCAGGCAGAGAGAGCTGGACGGTCCTTTAGAGCTGCTTCAAACGATCAGCTGTTGATGCCTCCCCACCCAGTAGGCTACCATCACAGAAAGATTGTAATTCTGTGGGAAACACTGAATGCTGATAATTATAAGTGTGGAATTCCAAGACAACCATAAACATGGCAACATGCACTGCAATTTTTTTTAGAAAAGCTGTCGTGGAATCAGGCATTTCGGGCTGCAACAGTCACAAAAACAGCCTGTGTAATCCTGGTGGGACTGAATTGGAGTCAAACCCTGAACCACAGAGTGTCTGCAGGTCCTAAAAAAGTCCTAAAATGTCCTAAAGTCATATTCATATGAATATTCACTTAAAATTAATTCACTAGTCTTTAATTTGAATTTTTGAGGTCTTGAATAAATGAATTGAATATAATGATTGAAATTTGATTTAATTTAGCCATCCTTTAAATTCTTTTTCATCAAAATGAGTCTTTAAATCTTAAAACCTATCACTGAGCCTAATACTGTGTTTTTACTTTATACTTGCACTTACCTTACGGCAAAATGTAGATTAACCAGTATCACTCTGATAAACATATTCCAACATCAAACCTACCTCTGCAGGAACCACTTGCATATCAACAGTTACTTACCTTTATACTCACCTGTAATGCTAGAAAGAAATCAGTCTTAAATTTGTTTAAAAAAATTATGCTGATAAGGTCTTTAAAAGCATTAGATTTAAATGTTTGTTACCTGCAGACACTAATCCTTTTTCTTTAATTTGTTTTGGACATTTAAACTCTAATGGATGTATCTGATTAAGTGTGTTATACTTTCTTTGATGTTGCTTTTTTACTTTCTGACATTATGAGTGCATGACAGATGTGTGAGTGTCAGGAGACTGAATTAAATGCATTTTCAGGACAATCTTGTACAATTTTCTAGCAGAAAAATATATTTTCTGCATCTTATTTACACACTTGCACAAATACCTTCAGTTTCATAATAGCCATGTAATATTATTTAATCTGAATGAATGTTTAAAACTAACAGATGTAAAATCTTCTCTTCGACAGGGCACCATTGGGTTTGAAGCTCAGATTGACAAGTGCTTGGAGCTGTCAGAGTATCTCTACAACAAGATCAAAGACAGAGAAGGATACGAGATGGTCTTTGATGGAAAAGTAGGTCCACATTTAACTTTCCCTCTCCACAGTAATAATTCATCCGCAGCCACACAATCAGAGAAAAGCAGCTAACATTAGTCCACGCTGCTTCTTTTACCTCCATGTGTTCGGTGTCATTATGGGTGACTTGATTGACGCGCAGTGCACTTTTTCTTTGTGTTGGATGAATGCCATTTTTACCTCTAGCTGCAAGTATAATGTGCTGCTATTATGTTTAATGAATAGCATAACGGCCTGTAATTGCTCATATGCATATGAATAGCACAGCGTCTGAAATATCCTCCACTGAGAAGGACCACAACAGCACAAACATATGCGGGATAGATGGGGTTATTAAGCTAAAAACTGTTTTATGAAAGGAGTGCTTGGACACCCAGAGTCATTTATAGTGAAAGCTCTTTAATGTTTCAAGCCTTATTGTTTTCCTGCTGAGCCACAAAAGGCTAAGAGCATCATAACCCAGAGGGTGGTGGGGAAAAAGCCAACTCCTCTAGGCAGCGGCCCAGGTGTTCACTTGTCTGTACCTCCCATTGAGCTATTACATCAATCTGATGTTGAATATACTACGGCCGAACCAGCCCGGCTGTATAAATGAGGCTGGTGTGCATGGCTAGTCAGCTGTTGGTAATGAATGCTTTTTTACTCGCTGGCAGGCAGGCTGCTCCAGCGAGGCTTCAGATGCCAAAAAATAGAGCTGTGTGGGGTTTTCAGACATATAGAGTATCTGAGGAGGAGGCAGGCTACCTGTCTGATGCCGGCAACACCTAATGGATTTCCTTTTTGAGCTTTGGAGAGCCATTTTTAAATTGAATCTGCTCTGGCTCGGAGAAATCAGCGGGCTACTTTCAACTCCTTTTATCTTGTGGTATCTGTAGGATTTCAGGCGAGGATGACTGGTAAATATGTGTATATACTGCATATCTGTGAATATGAAGTTGTAGGTGTACTTGTACATCTATATGTAATATATGTAATTACAGATTATGTCTACTTGTCCATAAGGCTGGGTGGTATGTTTGCCATTAAAATATTAATAATCAAATTTTTCCAATTTCGCCATTACAATATGGTAAATGTGTGTAGAATCATGTCAGATGTCAAATTGCTGCTAATATCAATTGACTTTCATCCACTGTTATGTATTACATCAGGAAACTCTTCACATGTAAAAAATAACACTAATTTACATGTATACCGCTAGTAATGTTAGTCTTTAATTACAATGTGCAGCCCAGTCACTGGAAGAAAATGTTGGAATTGTACATTTTTGCAAACCATGGATACTTTTATTTGTATGTTTCATACACATGAAATCAATGTTATTATAATGACGGAGTTCTGATTACATGTTTATGAGCTGACATTGTCAGAGGCTGCCAAGCTGTAGACCACTGTTCAAAACCTCTTGTTATTTAGTGAGTTATTGCTGCGTCTTCTAAGAGCTTTATAGCTACAAAAAAAGTTGTTGTTTATCTAAGACATTGCCGTGTCTCCTGCTGGGATTGTGCCACCAGAACTGAGTATTTTAAGTCATAATGTGTTCTTTTCCATTCCATAACTAAATGTGTTTTGTGCCTTAACATAGCCACATATTAACCACAGCATTGTTGAAATGTAGAGTTTTAATATATCCACTGCATAATAATGTATAAATGAAATTTATCCGTGGTTTCCAGAAACGTACAATGCTAACATTTATTCTGGGGATTTTGTGGCTGCTAAAACAACCCTGATGAAAGACTTAATCAAAATTGCAAAAATGCTCCTTAAAACTCACAGACTGCATAAAAATAATGGCTGTAGCTACCGTGATGTCACCCATTGGTTTGTGACCTTGCATTGTAAAGCCTTGAGTGTGGCATTTTGGTCATTGCCATCTTGATTTTTTGGAGCAAGAAGTGACCATATTTGGATGAGAGGATGGAGCTGTGAAGGAGCAGCCTGTCACTCCAAGTGGCCATGCACTTAATTATGCATAACTTAAGGCTTGATGAAATGTAAAAAAGTGAGTTATAGAAAAATGTACCCCCCATACAGTTGTCTAATGTTGAAATTAGCCATAAAGACCAAAACCATTTTGTACCAGGCTGTAAACATGTTTATTTCTGCTATCAAGTTGGGGATTTTAACATGGGGGTCTATGGGGATTGACTCGCCTTTGGAGGCAGCCTCTAGTGGCCATTTTAGGCTCATCTGCGTTGACTTAATTTTGTAGCCCAAGAGGGCTGCCACTTGTCGGGATCGGGTAATAATTATTCATGGATTCATTAGCATGAGCAAGTCTTTTTGCATTACACAGAGTTATTAAATTCATTGCTAAGATAAAAACACTGATTAAAGCAGCTCAAAAACACACAACTACTATTGTTTTTATATTATAGCATTTCTCAAGTTACTCTAATAGCTTAAAGGTCGAGTTTGTAGGACTTAGAGGCATCTAGTGGCGAAGTTACAGATTGCAAGCAACTGAATGGCACTGTCTACAGCTTGTTCAATTTGGGCTGCTGTAAGAATAACACAGCTGACTCCGCAGACAAGGACCTGCTCCGTTTGTAGATATAAACAGTTCATTCTAAAGTAATGAAAACACAACATTTCTTATTTTTGGGTGATTATTAACTAATGAAAACATAGTTCTGAATTTTATATACCATTTCTCCCAATAGATGCCCCAAAATCCTACATGGTGGACCTTTAAATTTTTATTGCTAGAAGAAGTGACAACCCTGGTGATTATAATGCCACCACTGGGGGGCACCAAAGACAAGAAATGCTCAAAATCTGTACATAGTGGCTTTAATTTTATCAACAGAATAAAAAAAAACAATCATATCACGATACAATGAAATTCTGCAATATTATATATATATATATATATATAATATACCGAGCCCTGAAGTAAGTGTGCATGTTTTGCCTTGTACGGATGTTTATTCCTCTCATCTCTTGTCGCCTCTTTGTGTTCCCACAGCCTCAACACACCAATGTCTGCTTCTGGTACCTCCCTCCTGGGATCCGCTACATGGAGGACAAAGAGGAGAGAAAGAAACGCTTGCACAAGGTGGGTGAGCAGAGATAAGAAGCCTGACTGTAATATCTACCAAAAACACCTTTCACTGCACCTTGCATTTGCCCTACAAGCCTGTTATTCCTATCCAGTGTGACCATCACATGTCCTGCTCATTAGTGGACGTCCACTTCTACTCAGGATTATAAAAATACTTGAGCATGCACATGAGCTATACTTAGTAAATTGTGACAGTCTTAAAACACGATACACAGAGGGACAGAGGGAGTGAGACTATTCAGTTAGCTAAAGAGGCGGTCATTCAGAGGATCCCACAGCAGCAGGGGCCTACTAATTGACAATTAGGACAAACAGATGGTGTACGTGACGGCCATACAAAGAGCTCTCTTTCTCTGTAAAACCCTCCACCATAAATTGTCATAGCACATCAGATGGAGTGATTTCCTTTTGTTTTACAAAGTTTGAAAAAACACAGTGGATACGCCTCACTGAAACCGAGTGTTTGGACAGCTCGCTCTTTTTCCACAGACTCTGACACTTAGACAGAGGGATGACGTTCTTCTGAAGGATAACTGGAAAGTTGTTGAAAGACTGATTAGACGGAAATCTGCAGCTGCTGATTGATTATTTTACAGAAACTGCAGCTGGACACCTGCAAGAGATTTGGAGGGAATGATGATGTGATGACAGACAATACTGGCCGCAGCACTGCAGCCTTTATATACTGTCAGCCCCATGATGGAAGAAAATTCTTTACCTAAATTACAATACCACAGTGGACAAATACTCTGATACAAGTGAAAGTCCTGCAGAAGTCTGCAAATGTTCTTAAAGTGTCAAACATTGAGGTACTTGTTATGCAAAGTCACCCATTTTAGAGGGTTTGAATGACGGTGCTTTCAAAGTCCTGAAATGTGATTTCTTTTTTTTTTACTCCTACGCATACAAGATAATCATTTGTAACAAATTCATAAGTTCGTAAATTTTTACAGGACTTCAGGGGTTCTCTTGTTAGTTTTTTTTCTGTTGCAATTTACAGCTTTATCATTTTTATAAGAACAAGATGGCCTCGCATAAATGCCAGTGTAGTTGAGTTAAAAACACCTGTAATGGGATGTGCCTTTAATTTCTAACAATACATCATATTTAATAAGTCGTGCAAATGTTTTGTATGTGAATCAAAGTAACAAATAACTGTAGTAGTTAAGTAAATGTAGTGAATGTAATGGTGTGGTTTACGTGAGACACAGTTAAATGCTGTATACCCACTAAAAAAGCTCTAGGATTTACACACACCCACTTAAAAATGTGCAAGGGCACGTAAGTAACAATATTTGACACGGTTATTACTTTGGCAGTTTTCTTTTGTAAATACGGGGGTCAAGAGATGACAGCAAACTGAACAAACTGCAGAGCATGCAGAGAGACCCTCACTGTCTTTCCACGCCACCGCCCTGCTGAGCTCAGCTTTTGTATCAGGTTGGATGTGGCGCCCCCCTGGTGGTCACAATATACTCATTACTATACACTAGACTACAGCACTGAATATTTCCTTCTAAAATGTAGTGGAGTACAAGTATAGAGTAGCATAAATTCAATATAATTAAGTGAATTGCCTTAAAATTGTAAATGCACTTAGTTTCTTTCCACCACAGTTCAGGCTTCTTTATACAGCTATCTACACCAGCAGATCTTAATCATCTAACTGACGTTAAAACCAACTGTGGTTGCTCAAGGAGTTAGTAAAGTTTTAAAAGTCTATTTTAAGTTTTCAACTTAATACCCTCAGTGTTAATAAAATAATAAAATTCTTGCCAGATTATGCCGGACCTGCAGGGCGCTGTCTATGAGTCACAGTTAACTTAAGCTCTTTGGCAGCAAACTGAACCTCATGTGCATATGAGTCACAATACTGCAACCAAGTGTGGTCATTTCTAATTTACTGTGCAGATCCTACATTATCCAAAATGACAAGCACCAGCCCTAACATGATGCAATAGAGAAACATATATTGAAATGTTTTCCAGTTCCAAACTTCAACTGCATCACAGCACAGAATCCACACTGACATCAAGACTTTCACTGCTTTGCTCTCAGAGATAACCTCTCAACTTGGCGGCAGCAGTCAGAGCTGTGTGTACCAGAGCTGTGTGTCAGATTTAGCTGTCAGACTGGTGGGAGATAATGAACTACATGCATCAGGATCACAGTGATCTGAGGAGGAAATGTGATGTGTTTAGTTGCTGAAAAAGAAAATAAAAAAGGAGGCACACAAATCTGATAACAGATGCTTTTTAAAATAAAAATTAAACTAACTTTATAAAGAAAAACATTTTAAAAATGGCATATAAGGAGTCAAGAAAGGATACAATGAGGGAGTACAGTTGGTCATCAATGGCAATTTTTTTGCATGATGACTTTGACTAACATATTTAGTCATGTGATCAGACCTCCAGTTCATTTTCTTTGGTTTAGTGTAGAGGGAAAAAGAATCTTGTGTTTGTGACCTGCCGGCTCGCGGTGCTAACTTAATTCATACTCAACAAACTTTACATTTATGCGTGTTTGAATCATTTTTTTCATGAAACTGCAGATTACTTGAAAAATGGCTTTTTATACTTTTAAATTCAGTTAGTGCCAGCAGAGTTCAAACTGTGTTATACTCACCTATGGCAGTTCATTAATTAGTAAACATAACGTAAAATTGGCAGCATGGTGGTGTGGTGGTTAGCACTGTCGCCTCACAGCAAGAGGGTTCCTGGTTTGAACCTCCCGGGACCCCCTTTGTGTGGAGTTTGACATGCAGGTTAACTGGTGACTGGTGTGAATGGTGTGAATGGTTGCCTGTCTCTATGTGTCAGCCCTTGGACCTGTCCAAGGTGTACCCCGTCTCTCGCCCGATATCAGCTGGGATAGGCTCCGACCCCCCCCCCCAATGAATGAATGAACATAAAAATTAATCGGTCACCAAGTAGGTTCAGGTTCACGTTACTTTATTTCTACCCGCAGGCAGATTTTGTTTGAAGTAGACAAGGCCTCCATCTTGACGCACATTTTACAAGTAACATAAACAACAGAAGGTATGATAAAAGTATTCAAGGCTCTAATAATCACTAAACCATTAAAATAAATACATAAATAAACACTGCTCCCATAGCATCTGTGTAGTGTTGCTATGACTTGTTTATTTGAGTGATGGCAGCTGAAACACAATGTGTCTTATACCACTGTGTTCTGCACTTTGTGATTAAAAACCCAAGACACAGTTCCCCGTAGAACACATTTTACACGTACAGTTCTGACTTTGGATGCTTTCAAATCTTGGTTTTCACTCAAAGTTTTTATTTACAACGTATATATATATTATTATAACCTGTGCTTATGTTTATTGTAAGGCGGCGCCCTCTATGGCCGTAGTTATTATCACAGGAGCAGAAGAGGAAGTGATGTAACACAGCATATAAATCGACAAAGTCTGCATAAAGTTGTACAAACATCAGAGACTTCCCTACAGGTTAGATAGGAGAGGTGGTGGAAAGGTCAAACAAACACAGGACCTTCACCTAGGAGACCGGTGTTTATGCCCTGAAGTCATGTTGACTACTTTTCTTTTTTTAGATATTTTTTGGGGCTTTATTGCCTTTATTTGATAGGACAGCTATAGCATGAAAGGGGGAGAGAGAGAGAGAGAGAGGGGAATGACATGGAGCAAAGGGATGTGGGTTGGAGTCAAACCCTCAGCCGCCACAGCAAGGACACAGCCTTTGTACATGGGGCGTCTGCTCTACCAGGTGACTTTTAATAACAACGCAACCTAGTATGCGCGCATGTGTGGGATGCTACACTAGTGACATAAGTGACATATCGTATGTGTATCCGAGACATTATGTTAGAGACAAAAGTACTTATTTAATGCCAAACCATGACATTTTTTTCTAAACCTAACCATGTAATTTTGTTGCCTTAACCTAACCAGGTAGTTTTGGAGCAGAACTGCAACTGTTTTGTGATATAAAGGACATGTTTAAAACTGCAACTGTTAGAACGGTAATATATGTCATTTTGGGGCTGGAATCTACCTTTTTTTGTGGTTAGGTATGAGAGAGCATTGCGTATATACCACCTTTAAAAACTAGAGCTGTGATCTATTTTCTTTTGTGCTCACTTAGTAGTTTTTAATTTCAGTAAATCCCAAATAAACAGAACTATTGAAATGATAGAAACTGTTTGTGGAGTACAGTCTCACAACCCACTGGCTATCACCTGATGATGATAAGCCTTGGAGGCCAACAGCCAGTATTACGGGAGATCTGATGTAGCCAGTGGATATCTGGGCCAAGATTTCCTCTACCATGCGCTGGTTGTTGTTTACTTTAAATTAGCAACTTCAGACAGGTCCAAACAACAATTCAGCCAATCCCCATAAACAAATACCTGCATATGTATGTAGATAAAAAGCTAAATTGTTATCAGATGATAGGTGATGGGTTCCGTGATTGCATTTCAGCCAATTCATTCCACCTCTCTTACCCTGGATGCACTGTTAACTTACAGGCCTTCAAAGCCCTCTCATACATGATTGGTCAATACTACTCTGACTAAAAAAGTGAACCCAGAATGCTTCCAATACCAAACTCTTTAAATATAACAAGTGATTTTCTCTTCCGTACCCTCTGAATTCATGCTGTCTTTCCCGAATTTTTTTAAGGTGGCTCCAGTGATAAAAGCCAGAATGATGGAGTACGGGACAACTATGGTCAGCTACCAACCACAAGGAGACAAGGTCAACTTTTTCCGCATGGTGATCTCAAATCCTGCCGCAACCTTCGAGGACATCGACTTTCTTATTGAGGAGATTGAACGACTGGGCCAGGATCTATAAGACTCATCGCACCAAATCCTCCTGTACTTTTCCCCCTTGACGGATGAATTGTTTGTCGTGAATGTACTGGTAAACTTTTTCTTTTCTCTCTCTCTTTCCTCCAAAGTCGCATATTTAAGAGTATATTTGAGAAAAAAAGATCTACAGATATATCCATATATTATGTATTGTAGCTTTGCCGTGGACTGACTTGGTCCAAAGCTATGTAAAAGTGCTTCTGTCTGCCTTTCCTATAGTGTGGTAGATCCCAGAGTAGTGTAAGTGATGTAACTTTATATGTCCTTTTTGTGATATGAAATGCTTGTGCAATAGGTCGATGAAGAAGAATTTATTTTTTAATCATTTGTCATTTGCAGAGTATGTTGTTAAGTGCCAAACGTGGTTGTGTTCTATTGTAACTTTACATTTTAAACTTCTGGTTTAAAACAAAAAAAAGCACTTCACCTTACCTCAGCTTAATCAACTGCCTTTGCATCTGCACATAGTACTCCAAGCGGTGATCTTTGGACAATACACTCTTGACTGGTGATGTACAGCAGCACCAACACATGTTAAATAAGTATCCCAACCAGAACAGGCAGTCACTGGGATTTGGAAATATGTATAAAAGAAGGCATTTTCATCAAAATTACACAACGGCAAAGTCAATTCAAAGCATTTATAAAGCCATGTCAGTTCATCGTGCATCACATCAGCCTCTGACAGTTTGGTCCGCAGCTTATGATGCTAATTTAATGTTGCTGCTTATTAGTTCTAACACTTTCTACTCTTTTTACACACACTTCTTTCTAGTGTATTTAAGGTGAATAAGGCTTGTTAAATTGTTTTGTTTGACGTAACCAGCTCCATGCACATATCAGAATGGGTACCATTTCCAACCAGGCTGTATGTTTAGTTGTCCTGAGTGTGCTTTACATGTTGTAATGATGATCCAAAATGAGAATAATCAACATTAAGAGGTCACGTAAAGTTAAAATCCTTAAATTTATTAGGTATTTCAAACTCAATTTTTCCTACGTTCAATGGCTTATTTAGCCATTTAAATTAGTTTTTAATTGCCTCTCCTTACATTAGTTTTAAATGTTAGTGGCGGAGTCCGCCACCACTTGGAATTCAAGTTGCATACCCGTGCACCTATGAGCTAATAGATCAAATTCAAACTTAAAAGTTTCATCTCAGAGTGTCTGTGACATTCAGAAAAAATCAGTCATTGTCTTATTTTTTGGGGAATGATTATGTCTTAAAAAGCAAAATAGGCAACTGCGAGGGGCCCCAGACCAAAGCCCTGAATTCACTGCATGTCAGCTGGCTCTGGTAACTTGATTAAATGCAAATTGCCACAGTTAACAACAATATCAACAGGCCCTGCATTGTTAGCTGATCCATGCTATGTCTTGCAACGGTATCCCATGTACGGAAACCAAGAATGGCAGTGCCTGCAATTATTTTTTTAATGCTGTTATTTCGAGATCACAAACTAAGTGTTTTGTTATCTCTATTTTGCATTAGTTTTCTCGAAATCATGGGATAATTATGGAGAGCTCAAAGATGAGTGTCTTGTTTATTTAATCACACCTGATTTCAGCCTTCAAGATCACAAGGACACACTGCAATTTCTGCCTGTTGGACCTTAATTGAAGTACAGCAATGATGTGTCATTTTCAGCAACATTTTCATCTTAAATCACTTTCTACAGTTGTCAAGATGCCATCTATGGATGCTGGCACGGCACTCTTGATCCTCCACTCCTTTTGTTTGCTATCAGGTTGATTATCTCTTTATCTCGAGAAAACAAAGTCCATAACGATGATAAGATAATGAAATACTTAGCTCATGATCTCAAGTTAGCACTGGACTTTATGGGAACTTGTGGCCAGTGAGTGTTCTAGGCAGCATGGTCTTGCACTTGCTGCTATCACCAGTAACCACAGGTGTTTCTAAATCAACCAGGACTAAAATTTCAAGGTTTGTAACTTTAGAGATGTGAAACCTCTCATCTACAGTACCATAACGAGAGAGCATATTTGTCAGTGGTGTTTTTGGACGAACACTTAAAGAAAGATAGAGGATCTTAAGAAATCTGGGAACAGGGCAATAACGGTGTTATAGGAACTTCACCAGACTTGCAGCTACTGCATATCTGACATCACTTGCACTAAATCATCGGGGGAGGAGGAAGCATCCCTTAGCATTGCAAATGAGATTTCTTCTTTATTCATTCACAAGCAATATTTGGGTGTGGGTCAAATCTGTATACCCTGCAAAATATCAAAAGAAAAGGTGAATTCAAGTGTACAGTAGTTAACGATAATCAAGTTTGCTACTAGTTAGCAAAAACATAAACTAAAACCACGCTTACTGTAGGCAGGTTAGTCGATGGAAACGTGAACCCTGATTTAACGAGCAGAGGTTCTGTAGCATTTTCATTAGAACAAGTTAGAAAAGCACAATTTGCTCAACACGGTCGCTCAGTGTACAATCACTTTTGATCATAGATTGTAAATAGTATTTCAAGATGTCCTAAGTACATATATTTGTGTATACATGAGTGTATATAAGACATATAACCAGAGACTATTTGTGAGGTAAAGTTATTCATATTTTCTCTATCTCCAATATAGATTACCTGTATTTTCATCCTGTTTGTCCAAAAGGCTTTTTTCCTGTGTGTGTGTATGTATGTATGTATGTATGTTAGATACTTGACTTGGTTTGTGACTCTTCTTGCTATTTCAAAGAAAAACATGTTTCAGGAACTGGCTTTAAAGAAACTGACAGATTTCACCTTGAAATATATTCGAGTCTTGCTCAGAGACTCTGGTGTTTGGATTTTAAACGAATATGCAAAGCCATTTTGACTCTGAAGCCCTGTGTGTTTTTTTCTGTGCACAAGTGAATACTTGACGGTATGTGCCAATGTGTACCTTAGTGTGTTTGTAACTGTGTTGCCTTAGTATAAATTTGCCAGTATTGTCTAGTTTTCCTCCGAAGAGGAGGTTGTGCACTTTAGAGTATACACATGACCTAATAACGTGCAATGTCCAATGGTTGTTCATAAGTTGATGTTGAAAAAAAATTACTCAAAAATGTAACTTAAGCTCTTTGGTCTGAATGTGACATGAATCAAGGGTCTGTTGGAAGTTAAAGCAGTTCTTCTTTTTTTTTTGAGTTTACAGATATTTAGAGATAAAGTTTTACTGTTTCACATCCCCACACAGATTACCCTAAAATTGATATACTTTTTAGATTTATTATTTCTGTTTACAGATAAAATTGGCGTACACACTGTGACACAGACAACATCAGGTTTAATACAGCGACACAGGAATCTCACTGTGGTGGTCTTGGGCAACCTGATCTCACAGAAATCTGTGAAATGACCATGTTCCCTCAGCACTGCATTACGTGATGGCACGCACTGTGTTTCATTATGTGCCGGTATTACACCGAGTACTGTAACCCAACAGAATCTGACCCAGATCCACCCCCTAAACACTAAAAGCCATTTATAGTTTCAGCATCTGCATGTTCGCAAGGGTCCACTTTGGTCTATGTGATGTAAATGTCATCATCCACTCATGTCAGTGTGGATCCACTACAGTAAGTGCACATGCTCCAATCTCTTGTTCCACACTCCAGCCCAGTCCAAAACATTGCAGTCAAACCAGCAGCTGCACCACAGTGAGGTAGTTTTAAGTTATATTTTTGATAGACATTCACTCTGGATCCATCCTATGCCTTCTGTGTGACCACAGCTGTCTGCGTACGTTCAATGTGGAAAGTATGTCCGAGCCTTAACCCAAACCACTCAACAACTCACTAAATACAATGATTTTGTAAGGTGCTGGGTCACAGAATCTGACGGGTCACAAATTTCAGTGTTACACGGCAAACTGTCACAGTTTGAAGCACGTGGTCAGCGTTGTGAAACGGTCACATTTGGTCAAACCAAAACTACTTGGTCAGGTTTAAGAAAACATCGTGCTGTCGGTTACAATAAGCATGCTTTTACCTATGTGGTTACCTAAGTAAGGAAAATTAAAAATAAGTCAATGCTGACTTTTGGTTTCACACAGGAGACAAACAGTGGTCTCTTGGGTGAAAGTCCTGTGTTTGTTTGACCCCTCCACCGCCCCAACCTGCTACCTGCAGGAACTTTGTTGCTCTTTATACACCCAGTGGGGTCGTAACATTAAACACTGGTCTCTTGGGTGAAAGTCCTATATTTGTTTGACCCGTCGGCCTCCCCAACCTTCCTCCCTATGAGGACTTTGTAACTTGTTATACTACCTATGGGATCTCAACATTAAGTACCCCTCATTGTGTGACGTTGGCAAACCAGGGAATTCATTTGTCCACCATGACAAAGGATCCTTATTGACTTTTTATTGGCATTGTTTCCTTGTTGACAGCATGTAATTTCTACACATTCTGTGCCACCGTCATCGCATAACGCAGTGCTAACAGGTCAGGGTCATTTCACATATTTCTGTTAGAACAGGCTGGTCTTGGAAAGCCAGACATTTTCTTCTCTTGCTGCTGCTGCTGCTGCTAGACTTGCTTCCTTTGCACGTGCATGCGATGCCTTGCCTATCCAGCTTGTTTGATATCTCTTATATATCTATTTCTATATATATATATATATATACATATATACAGTAAGTGTAGCTCCTGTAATTAGCTTTAGTGTCCAATGTATAGCTTTAGCCTGTAGATTAGTGCACTGTCGCTCTAGCCTTTACATGTGATTCTCTGTGTCTTGGGCTTCCTGTAAAGTTTCTCCGTGCCGCAAGCATGCTAACCTCGCCTAGCATTGTACTCCTCTCTGCGCTTGATCTGACTATCTCTATCCTCTGTCTTTCTACTTCTTGCTTGAAGACTGTCGCCGCTCAGAATGTAGAGTATTATATCTATATGTGTAGTCCCTCAGCATGTCTCTCTGAAAGCTCTTCTCTGCTCTGCACCTGTACGACCTTTTTCTCTCTTTCTCTTCCGCTTCGCCCTCTGGTAGCAGTGACGACGTATCCTCGCGCTTTCCTCTAACGTTTCTTGGCTGCCCGCTGTCGTTCTATTCTGCGTGTCTGAGGCGGTGTGTTGACTCGTGTCATGGTGCCATAACATCACAGTTTATGATTTTCTTTTATTTTACCAAGGCCCTTGACTCTATGGGATGTATGACAAACAGATCAATAGGATTTAGACTTGATTGTCCAAAAACTTGTCAAATGCAAGTGTTGTTAGCCTTTAACACAGAAGTATATAAAAAATACACCCTGGTTTCTTGATTACAGGAAATATTGTTTGTTTAGGAGAACAATTAAAACCCCTAGTACTCAGAGTGCAGTTCACTTTCATTAAATATGGTACAATTTTGAATCATATACTCTGCAAACTGCTGTGCTAGCTTCTCTCAAACATTCATTTGTCCTGAACTATATGTTACTATTGGGAAAATAGAAATAAATATTGTCAAAACAAACATTATCGGAATCTTCTTTCATTGTTTCTTTTTTATTTTCTCAGACATACAGTAACATTTTCAAAGTGCGTCATACTGAGAGCCAAAAGCATGGTGTTACATGAGCAGAGGAGATTTATTTGTTACATAAATGGGTGAGTAAGTCCTTGAAGAAAGTGGGACATGAAAAGTGGCACTTTTACAGCACTACAAGGTAAGGATGTATCAGCGGTGCCAGTACAGCACTGGGCATGTTTATATCATCTTTTTCTGACCTCTAAACTATAAATTGATGCTAAACATGGAGCAGCACATCAGCATACAGAGGGATGGTAAGAATTGTCTATACAAGCAGGGTTTGTAGATTCTGTGTCCAAACTGGACTGATAAAAGCAAAAAAGTTTACAATGTTAAACTTTAATTTGTTTTTTTAAAGGAAATATTACCTTAAAGGGATACTTTACATCGAAATTAAATATACATGTTTTTCTTCTTACCTGTAGTGCTGTTTATCAGGTTAGATTGCTTTGTGTGAGTTGCCAAGTGTTGGAAATATCGGCTGTAGAGATGTCTGCCTTCGCTCCAGTATAATGGAACTAGATGTCACTCAGCTTGTGGTGCTCAAAGAGCCAAAAATATGTTTGAAAAACTCAACAGCAATGTGTCTCTGTAGAAATCATGACCTGGTTACTCAAGACAATCCACAGACCTTGTTCTGAGCAGTTTCATGTAAGCACTCTCTTCTCTAGGGCTGTACCTGACTCTGAATTATGTTGGTTGAATTGAATTTGGCTGCTGAATACGAATATTCAACTATTCGTTACTTTTTTCCTTATAGAGTTTGAGAGTTTGAACAGGGTTTGGTGAGGTGTTCAGGGTGACAGTGATGTTTAATTAATATATTTAACATGCCAAGTTAGCTCTCCAAGCTAATTTATGCTAACTATGGTAACGATGGATCGGCAAAGTGCAACATTTTTTGCTGACACCAGATATTAAACAAAAGCTCGAGAGTGTATCGTATGAAGTTGCTGTGGGCTGTAAATTGGGAGCGTACCTATGTTCCCCGGGTTCTATGTTCCCCGGGTCCTATGTTCCCCGCTTTGTATGGGACCCCAAAAGGGTCCTATGTTCCCCGCTTTGTATGGGACTGGGGAACATAGAACCCTTTTTAATAATAAGGGTTCTATGTTCCCCGCTTTTCCCCAGAAGGACTCGGGGAACATAGGCCCTTTTTTTTAAAAAAAGGGCCCTAACCCCCTAACCCTAACCCCCCTAACCCCTAACCCTAACCCTAACCCCCTAACCCTAACCCCTTTTTCTCAAAAGGGTCCTATGTTCCCCAGTCCCATACAAAGCAGGGAACATATTTCCTTTTGGGGAAAGCGGGGAACATAGGACCCTTTTTTTTTAAAGGGTCCTATGTTCCCCAATCGGGGAACATAGAACCCGGGGAATATAGGGATGACCCCCTGTAAATTCACCACTTCTAAGGAGAAGACAGAAGATAACATTGTCTCAGAGCCTGACCAGGCAAAGCCTCTCTTCCTCCGGGCAGCTGCCTCCGTCTCACTCAGACTCGACCTGAGTCTGGGTCTGCAGCTGCCTGTATCAGAAAGCAGTGTGAGAACAAGGAGTGCTCACTCTGCAGTTAAATCTGGGGACTGAAACAAAGTACACTGCACACTGACTGACAAAAACAAAACTGCTCGAATCTCAGTTGACTGAGTGGTCTCCAACTGATCAAATTTTCTTTCACTGGGCAGCCCTACTATTTTCTTTCTCCCAAACTACACTTGTCAACCATATCACTACGCAGAAGGAAGCATGCATTGATTGCTAGCTCACCTAGCACCACTGAGCTAGATAACGTTAGAGCTCAGCTTAATGTTGCACTGTTGCAAGCACGACCCTCTCATCCAAGAGTAGATGCACGCTTCCTTTTGCTTGGTGATTTGGTTGGCAGGTGTAGTTTGGTAGAAAGAAAATAGTTCCTGCATGAAACTGCTCACAACAACTTCTGCGGATTCTGTGTGAGTTTTTCAAATATATATTTTTGGAGCTTTGAGCACCACAAGCTGAGTGTCATCTAGTTTTATTATATTAGAGAGGAGGCAGACATCTGTATGGCTGATATCTCCAACACACAACATATCTAGACTGATAAATAGCACTACAGGTAAGAGTAAAAATATGAATTCCCTTCACCCAAAATAAGTGATGTACAGTGTAAAACATAGTACGCCAGCAATCATTTGTTTCTATTGCACATGTAATTTCAAAGGACGTAACAGTGTGCTTCACAGGAAAGTAAAGCATATTAAATATGGAGGTGTACACCCACATGCAAACAAACAAACAAAACAACACTAATAATGGAGAAAAGAGGTCTTATCATGCATTCCACTACAACACAATAAAATAAGTACAGATTTGAACACTTTTTTTTTCTTCTTTTTTTTTTTTTAACAAAAAATATCAAAAATAATACTGATAATAATGATAAAAGCATCATAGTTTAATGCTTCTTGTTCAACTCTAGTGAAAGATGTGATATTTTTGTGAGCAGCCTCACTGGCAGGTTGCTAACATCACTCTAGATGGCACTGCTACCCCACAGTTTAGTAATGACGGCACAACAGGGAGTGTTTTTTTTTACCCCGCCTCAACATAGGCATGTCCTGCAAATGTGGAATTTTTGGCAAATAAAAATGATTTTCCAATGAGCTGTTATTTTTGAATTATCCTCTCAATCATTTCTGATTACAACATCCTTTTATGTCCAAACCAAAGAAGAAATGACATCCCAAATTATGTGGAAGGTTCCCAGATGGTTCACCTCATCTCTCCCCCCCACACACATACGCGCATTATAGTAGATAAAGAGGAAAGCACCACGTGGGAGTAATCACCATCTCTGTGACAAAGACTCGACCTACAACCAGACTGGGAATTACCCTATTTGTTTATTTAAGTGACATAAAGGGGCCGATAAGAGAGTGAGATGTACAATATGTTTTAAATGAAACATCTGGGCTGCACACGATCAGCTGGCTCTGAATGAAAGCGCTCAGAGGAAGTGGATGGTTTTAACATTACAAAAATGACATGTAATCACTCAGTTAACCGTTTCCACGCAGCAGTGTGGGCTTTGCTGCATGAAGATGGATCAATGCAGTCATTGATCAATCTCCAACACCTCTGAGCTTCAGACTTTAATACTGTCTCACTGCTGAGTTTTCTCAGCATGTATTCTGGTTGACAACTATAATGTTCTTCCTTTACAGATATGCTGCTGAGACGTTGTGCCTATCACATTGCAGTGTGTTACAGTGAACCTGTATCAGTGGTGGAAAATAAGTACATTAACTCGTATTTATCTTAAGTACAGTTTAAGGTACTTTGCTTGAGTATTTCCATTCTATACTACTTTATACTTCTACGCCATTCAGAAGAAAAGATTGTGTTTCATGCCACTAGATTTATTCAATACTGTCAGTTACTTTGCAGATTTATAAATAAATAATTAAATAATATAAATTACAATCAACAAATAAATTACGATGTATCATTATTAATGAAGATGAGACTTTATTGATCCCTCGTTGAAATTCACAAGCTTCCCAGCAGTAAAAAACATTAGTAGTAAGTAATGCACACATTAATACATCAATAATTATGATTCAATGATATAATACAAACAATCCTGAAATGGGTCATTCTGCATAAGTACTTTTACGTCTTGTACTTTTACTTGAGTAAACTTTGAATGCCTGACCTGTACTTCAGTATTTCTCCCCCTATGGTATTGCTACTTTTACTTAAAGCTTGCGTAGGCAATTAAATTTTGGCATCATTTTGGCAAAACTCCCATGTTTGACAAATGCAGTTACTCTTGCGGCATTGACAACAGCTACTTACATTGCAAAACAACCCAAAAAAGGGAGACAAACTTATCAGAAAGAAAAAAAAGTCACAGTCACAGTGTGTCATCTCAAAGGGCTTTTCTGACCAACAATTTGCTGCTGCTGCTGCTGCTGCTGCTGCTGCTGCTATATAACAGCATCAGGATGATTGAAATTAATGACTAGGTTACTGTATGAAGCGGGTGCATATGCTCCTGCTCATCTGGTCAGAGGAGAGAGCTGCAGGAGGAAGTTTAGGTATAAAGCCCAGTTAAGACCAAGAATTCGCAAAGAGACAGGCGAGTTGAAACAGGCAACTACTTGCAACGTGCCGTTCTGCAACGTTCTAAAAACCTGCCGGTTCACACCAATGCAACTATGAGACAGTGTATCATCTCTATGCAACTCTCTGTACTTCTGTTTCGATTTCAGGCTTTTTTTGTGGCTGAATATAATTTGTAGCTTCTTAAAATGTGAATGAGGATAGCGATAGTGAGATACTGGCTACAGTTGCATTTGTAGTAGAGATGACATGGTGAAAAACAAACAAAACAAGCGTCAGTAGTCATAATAAATACGCCACAATAATATGAGTGAGCAGCGCCAATTAATCGGTCAATGAGAATGTGTGTGTTGAGGGGGCTAAGCACATACAGCAAGCAGCAGCAGCAACCCATCATCCAACACTGGCACACTGTGAGGAAGGAAACAGAGGGCTCAGCGAGGACAGAATGCAGTCATTTTGACTTGACCAGCAGACTTTACTATAAGCTGATTGGCTGTTGAAACAGGTGATGTGCTTTATGTTCTAAAACCAGCTGCCGGCGATTTGACCAGCTGTTTTGCAGGTGACACCATCAGCCGGCTTGAGTCGAGCTCACACCAGCCAGTTCACACTGCTGCAACTTTTCTCTCTAACATTCAACAACGGTTTTGTCTTGTCGTAAATCATTGGTCTGAACTGGGCTTAAGATCTAAATACTTGCTCAGCTACTGTCCTCTAACACAGCTAAACAAATATTTACATATGTGGGTTTAATGGATATGTATTTAGAAATGGATTGTAGTTTTAACTAATAAAGTATATCTTAATTGCTGAATTAAAGATAATTTGGTGAATCCAATGAACCACATTTCTTTGGGGAAAACTCAGCTAACTGAGCTAAGCTGAACTGCACAAAGGAACTCTGGTAAATAGCAATGATTATGGAAGATCAGCAAAGTAACTATAGTGATTTCAGCCCCACTTAAGTCTTTTATAAACTGCACAGATGCACTGATACATAAATAAATGGACAAACCACAGACATAAAATATGCGCATGCACACATGTAGTCATTATGTGATCCTCACTTACAGCCCACATGGGGAGTTTTACAATCAGAGCCACACAGAGACAAAATGACTTGTCAGCTCATTGTCCATTAATTATCATCAAGGAATTACCTATGTGCACTCTTGACATCACATTTTGGATTCTGTAGGTGTCATGAGACCAAATTAATTTCAATCAACCTTGACACGCTGCCTCTCCAGACTCCGTTATCTCCCTGACAGGCGACTCTGTCTTCCACAGAGTGTAAACATGTGCATCGCTGCCTTTACAGATTGAAAATTAACTCAAGGAGTAATACTGACTAAATGACCAGGTCTGACATTTCTCAGAGATTCACCCTGCCAGCTTCCTTCCTCTCTGCGATCAGAGATGTTCCCACATGAGCAGTTTATCACTAGCGTCACCTGGATGATCTGCTCAGTGTTCACAGCAACCCCCGACCATATGGAGCACATAACAGGCCTTGTAAAGCCCCGACGCTCTAATCCTACGTGTGAGTACACAGGGAGGAGAGGAGCTGCTCTATCCAAACACACATGGTTGCAGATAGGAGAAATGTAGCAAACATGTCATGAAGTTTAAGTCTGAGAAGTTACTCTTTTCTCAAACTTTGCTGTGATTTATGAGCAAACCAACAGATGGTAAAGTCAGGGTGGCTGGCTTGAGAGAGGCTTACCAAAGCATTCTGACAGAAAGGCCAAAAGGATTCTCGTGCTTCTATAAACGACTGAAGTCTTTCCTGAAAACAGACCGTGTTCATGTGTGTGTGTGTGTGTAGGGCGGCTAAGCCAAGCCAGATGTTGGTGTCTGTTGGAATTGGTGGCGTTCACCTCACAGTCTTCTGAGGCGCACACTGCCTGAACTCCGGCTCTGCCCTCATGTCGGGCCAGAAGCTGGTAGGTCATCCGTTAGTGTTTGGTTTCACTCTGACACTGCTCAGCTAACACATGAAAGCCTGCTCACCTCAGGGAAGAGGCCGCATGCTTGGCTGACAGCAGAAGAGGTTGCAAACATTTTTTTTGCCTCTCTACATGTTGTGTTATTTATCAGTTGACCTGGAGTTTGCCTCTAAGCATGGATTTGTTGGTTTGGAGGTCAAAAGACATCAAAGTTTAAAGCCTCTCGAATCATTATTTTAACATAACAATGGATAAACCTGTGATATGAAAGGGGTTCCTGGTGGTGACACACCCTCAGAGAATATTCACCCAACTTTACAGTTGCCCTCAAGTGTTAGAGCTTCTTGTTTTGGGTTTATGACCCCCAATTTTTTACTGTTCTGATTCACTCTCACCACTCTCATGTTGTTTCCAAGCAGCTGTTTTCAGTGAAAAAGCTCAGATAAACCCACTGTAAACTATCTGCTCAGCAGCAAACAGCAGACAAACAAATTTGTCAACTAGCCTTTTAAGCTAGTGCTGCATTTAGTTGCTTAAGAGCCAGAGATCAGGAGCTCTGAAGCTGAGACAAAACATTCAGAAGTCAAATGAGGCACAATCAGTCAGACAGTCAGACATGTTTAAACATGTTTAAACATGGTTATCCAAACTTATCTAAAGGAGACAACAGAGGTGATGGGCAAAGTGTCTACTCAAACTGTCTCTTGTACACATCCATCACAGTTTAAAGGCCAACTTTGACCTGCTGTTCTTGCAACTGTGCATGCACACAGATTTAGTGCAATGGGGAATAAGGTGGTTTGGTTATTGTTAGGGTTAAGCAACTATTAAAATCCTGGTTACACTCAATACAAAGGGGAACCTTACTTGCAGGTTTGTGAGGGGGTGGAACTTCCTGGTGTCCTGCGTTAAAGCCCAACATGCTACGTGCCCATCCACCACACTCTTACGTTCCTCCTCGCCATAGAAAGACCACAGTGCCTCCTGCACTAATGCTGAATGTTGGTATTGAACATAAATCACAAGGCGCATAACTCTCAAGGATACTGGCTATGTTTTTGCTTGCTGTAGTGGACCAGTGGAAAGATGCACTCCAAAAAATGACATAATCACATCTTGTTTTAATTTGTGTGGTGGCATGGTGATGCAGTGGTTAGCATTGTCACCTCAGCAAGAAGGTTCCTGGTTTGAACTAGGGGTGGGGGGTTCAAACCCTGAGTTGGGGGAGTCCTTCTGTGTGAAGTTTGCATATTGTAAGCCTAGGTTTTCTCTGGGTACTCCGGTTTCCTCCCCCCAATCCAAAGACAGCAGGTTAGGTTAATTGGTGACTCTAAATTGTCAGTAGATGTAAATGTGAGAATGAGTGGTTGTCTCTCTCTATGTGTCAGCCCTGTGATAGTCTGGTGTCCCGGGTGTCATCTGGGATAGTCTCCAGCCCCCCTGCGATCCCTAACAAGATAAGCAAGTTACAGAAAATGAATGTATGAACATCTTGTGTGTCAAGAGAGAGGTTGCGCTCCTTAGGATTGCACCTCTAAATCTTGCTAACTAGGTGCCCACTGCGCATACTGCGATCTTCATTTCAACATAGATGCTGTTAAAGGAAGATTGGCTGAGCAGGTTCACCAGTATAGACATCTGTACGACTCTATTGAGAGACCACAAGGAATTAAATGGTCTTAAATTATTGGACAGAAATGGCCACCACGCTGACAAAAGAAGAGGGTTTTTGATGCAAGGTGTTGAAGAGCGTGAGATAGCTGTAAAAGCTAAAAATAGTCTCATGAAAAGAGTGGCGACCAGGGGAAACAAAGTGGCTCGGAGGCAAGCGACATCAGTGTACTTTCTGCACTGAGTGTCCGCAGACACGTACAGATTATGTTTTGTAATTTGAGCATGTGCAGTCAGCACACTGTCTGTGTGTAGAGTCCACGCAGTTACGAAAAACTGGGCTCCACGCAGGCATCCACACAGGGATCCATGCGGACTCTTGCGTACATGGGTGGATGGCAACATCTATGTCACATGGACCCAGACATGTGACATAGATAGAGACATGTGGACGCATATTGCATCAAACGACGTGTTGAGCATAAGCACCTATGTGCGTACTTGAGCTGGCTTGCCATTAACACACGAGTATAAACAAAGCTGAAGTCATGTCCCCATGTTACCAGATCTTAGCAATTATTTTAGTGAGTATAATGTTAACATAACCAAAAGGAATGATGGCCAAAACGACGATTCTGAAAACTTAGAACTGTTCCGAGCTTAATCATTTTTCAACTGAATTTAGCCTTGTTATAAGACGATCGATCTTTTCACCTGCATATCACCAAACTGCTGCTTTGCGTCCACTTTAATGAAATAAATGCCGGACTATTAAACTTCTGTAGAAGACTACTTAAGCCGAAGATACTCTGTTGAGCCCACTTCGTTAGTCAAAGTCAGTCGTACTCATTAGCATCTCTGACCTCGCTGTGCACCCTGCCTGCTACCTAAGCATACACTATGTTCTGTTGCAAAGTACTGCACACACACACACACACACCACTCTGCTCAACTTATTGTGGTATATGCAGAGTCATTTGTATGGATGCATTCAGTGAGATAGTTAATCTGTAAGCGCCTGCCGGAGAAAGCAATTAACCTCACGGACCACCGGGGAGTTGATATGAGTGAGAGAGCATCTCTCCGCCATTTAAATATACACCAGAGGGACTCGCTCGCTCACATTCAGCCAACCTATTATTCATCATCAGCGCTTTAAATGGCCTCTTCATGAAGACAGCAAGACAGGCCTCACTCCCTTCTGCATATACATGTGTATGATGCACACACACCCACAAACACACAGGTATTTATTTCCTCACCCAGACTGACTGATCCCCACGGCTCTGGAGTTTCGGATTGCCCTTGACGCAGAAATGATTAAGGTCAGCTAAAGAACAAGAAAATTAAATGCTGCATTCCTGGTGATCAGGGAATTTACCAGACACCAGAGGAACTATGCAGAGCCCCTGCCAAGTCTGGGAAAGGGAGATACAGCATGTCCAGCATGATTATTTTCAGTGCCAGCACACGCAGGTCTCAGCTTTCCAAAATATCCTATAGAAAGTTTGGCTCATGCTACACTATCAAAGACTCTCTTCATACAGTATTTCTTTATAGACTTCTCTCTGTTCAGTGAAATAGAAAATCTCTCTCAGCTTGGTGGTCAACTTTTTGTCAGACAGAGAAACTTTTTCATAGGCTGTTCAATATGAATCCCACTTTTATGTTTGTGGCCACTGACCTGCCAGCTCGTTCCCTCATCCATCAGTAACCTCTCTAATGAGGAGAAAAACACCGGCACAGATGGACGAAAGAGGGGAGGAGATTGCGACAGAGGAGTAGATGCGCAAGAAAGGGAGGATGACGGAAAACAACCAGCTACTGAGAACCTAGAGATATGGATGCAGGAGTATTGCACTCACTCTCAGACACATCTGCGTAAGACAAACTTCTCTCAGCATTTGAGACAATGAACCACATTCTAACTACGCTAGCGGCTTGGCTCTACGGATGCCAATGTCTGTAGGTCGAGATCCATTGTGAAATATCTCAATTACTATTTTACAGATTGCCATTAAATGTTAATTCATTCATTCATGGTTCCCTGAGGATGTATCGCAATGACTTTGGTGGTTCCCTGACCTTTTCCTTAGCTCCACCGTGAGGTTCACAGTGTAGTTTTGAGTAAATTGCCTGTTGGTTGGACTGCCATGAAATGTGGTGCTGACAGTTAAACAGGGTTTTGGGTCTTCTGTCAGAAAATTTTGAGAGTCAAAGATATCATTTCCTGTCTTGTGATGAATTTTTAGGCACCATGTGTGCTTTTTCTGCATCAGTTTATGGTGTAAATATCATTAAAGTTGTCAGAATAAAACTACTTTCATTGTTTTATTTGGTGGGGGGACAAATGCATATGTTCTAAATATTAAGGAACAATTTGTCCAATATTCTGGTTTCTGACCGAATACCTGCAAAACTGATGACATCCTCATCCACCTCTGTTGTACTTTGTGTTTAGTGCTAATTAGCACGTTAGCGTGCTAAAGCTAAAACAAGGAAGTAGAATCTAAAATGGAGCTTTTTAGCATGCAGCAAAGTCAAGTGTACTAGTTATGCAAATTGTCATTACTTATGTTTCGTGGTCATTCATGAATTTAACATTCAGGATTAAAAAAAATGCCACTTCTTAAATACTGACATTTTTTTGTGTGCTGTGACCTGCAGCTCCAACGCTCACTCTATCAGTTGGTTGATTGGTCCGTCCACAAAAAAAAATCCCCACCCTCTGGGGGTCACAGTTTTTGCCTTAGGAGTCAAATATTTGACCTGAAGGTCAGATGTGTGTTTGTGGCTAAAGTGCCAAAGGTGACTTGCCCGAGAATTTGTGGAAAGACTGGTCATATGCCAATAGACAGCTGATTAACGGTTCATGCAAACTGGCAAAACGGGGTAAGGGATGGATGGTGGATGCATGAGCGTATGTGGTCAGAACAGATTTATGCTTGTTATATTGATATTTTGAAATCATTTGACTGTTATAAGGAAAATAAGCCACTGCATACAGAAAGACATCTGTTCCAACTCCAAGGAGAAATTTTAAAAGCTCTAAGGTCACAGTGTCTGCCTCCTTTGTGAGGATGTCTGCTCATTCTGCTGCTCTGTCCGTCACTTCAGATACATTTCCACTTTGTCAGACCCATTTAGTGTAATTCTTTACCTGTCCACTAGATGCCCTCACACTTTTCTTCTTTTTTTCCATATCCTGCCATGCTCATCTCCTCACCTGCACCTCATTCCCTCATCAGCCACTCACCATATATATACTACTAGCCCTGAGCCAGGTTGACTAATGCCTTCTGTTTGTCTGTCCTGCCTATTTTGGACCTTACTGTCTGCTCTCTGGATTTTGGACCACCACTCTGGTTTTGACCCTTGCATGCCTCGAGGTCCTGTTATCCTTTACAACTAATTTATTTGTTAATAAATCATTGAACTGCACTAGCTCTGACCCTGCCATCTGCATTTGGATGTCCTTACACTTGGAGCAAACATCATCTGGAGTCTCACCAGCTGAGTGATGTAGCTTTTTGACTTGAAAACAAAGTCTCAAAATGACACCGTTAAGTTTCCCGTCTGAAGAAATAAATCCAACCACTTCATGCAAATGGTTTCAAGGTTTTGAAACAGAAAGATGAAAAGTTGGTTTTGAATATGGCCAGACTTAGAGGAGATGTTATTAAATCAGCGATTGTTGGCCTTTAGAACAAACTGGTGTAAGTGGTTTTTAGCAGCGCACTGTAACTCAGTGTAGCAAAAACATCCAAAATTAAGACATTTCAAATGTTCAGTAGATTTGATTTCCGTATTTAAACAACTTAATATGATTAATTGTCAAAAGAAACCAAAAAGTTGGATAAAAACTACAGTGACCTCATTACAAACTTCCCTCGCACTCCATAAATCCACCGGTGAGTACCAGTCTAACACACTGCACAGGATTGCAGCATCAAACCTGACCACATGGTCTAAACATTTCCCTGTAGACAAGAGGAGGCCTTGGCTCTTACAGTAACATCCGCTTCTGATTAAAGCGAGCTTGTCTCCGGCTTTGTCCTTTTTAAGTCAACATCGGAGCAGACTGGGGCCAGGTTTGGTTTAGGAGGGTGTTGACCTTGCCCGGAAATCACTGTGACTGATGTGTCTATTAACATGACACCATGTTGCATTTTTTTCAGCACGCAGGAACGAATTATGCAGATGCATAGAGTATTAAATCAAATACTTTCTGATCATAAAAATAAGTAATTTTAGACGTTTTCGATAGTTAGCTGTGGAAACAGTTGTGTTTTGGGGCTCATCAGAGATTTGTGTTGTGTTAGAGTAACTTCCTCACATACCACTGACTGTTTGAGTGAACTCCAAACACAAAAAGCCTCAGAAAGCAAATAAACTCATAACAGATGCAATGCGGCGATGAATGATGTCTCTCTGTTTTACCGCAGATACGCTGGCATGCACGTCTGCAGCTCATCAAACTGCATGGCACCTCTTGTGTTTTTACCTCATAGCATTTATTTATGTAAAGTCTGAATTCTTTGGTTGATTAATTTATCATGACAGACGCGATCTTTGCCAAACTCTTTGTTTTATATGTATAAGATGAAAGTGGAATAAGTATGCAACTCATTTAAAGCTGCTATAATCAATGTATAAACATTTTATAGACAATGGATCACATGACTGATTGTATTAGAGAATGGTTGACTGAGGTGGTACACCTGTAGAGAATCATCACCCGACTCTGCATGAGCGACTTTTAGCTCATTGTTTTGGTTTTCCTTCTGGTTTCAACTGTCCTTAAATGACCAAAACAAAACATTTATTTATAGGTTGAAGTATTTAAATGATCTATGGGTTTGACTTAAACTGATTAAAGGCATACTATGCAGAATTTTCCTAATAACAACAACAACAATGTAATCATGCAATAGTAATCCCTCCCAATTATCACTTATGACCCACTCACTTCTGGCAACTCAGGACGTCGTAACATTATAAAAAGATAGCGATCCATTAGCAGTAGCATGCATCTAAGAGGAAGCTACAAAAATCATGGACACGGCCCTAAAAAACGCAAACATAATCAGGCAGAGCACCAAGTAGACAAAGCTCGCTCCAAAACAAGAGTGATTGTGGGGTTGGCTGGACCCCTAAAGTCCAGTGAATGGGCCCTCCCTAAAACTTCTTTTACTTGACTTTTACTTTTGTTCTTCTGTGTCTTAGGAGGGTATCAAAGCATGTGCGTACTCTTCACTAAGGTTGTGTACAAAAGGAAAATATAAGGCTCATACCATTTTCGGGAGAGGCTTTTTTTTATTATTTTGAAACAGGATGCATTTTACTAAAGCAAAAATAAACTCAATGTTTATTTTTGCTAGATTTGTGGGTAATGGTGAATATTTTGCTTCTAAATAAAATGTTTTTATCATTGCTTATATTTAGGATGAACATGAGGTCTGCTGGCCTCCTTTGGGGCCCTTGTGGGGTTGGTCCCCAGAAAGCTTTCCCCCCTTATTTGCAGCCCTGATTGACTTTCACTTCCACTGCCAAGCACTGGGGGAGAGGATAGTTTTCCTTTACACTGTTTTCAGTAACAGCCAGTTCCTGCATAGCATTTTAAAGCTGCATTAATTTCTTTACTTCTTTGGCAAGTGTGGGGCAGCAAATCCCTACAAAACACACACACTACTGCCTACTGATGGTAAATAGGCTAATGTGTTACCAATAATTTGCTTTTTACACATCCAGCAGACACACAACGACATTAACATTCAATTGTAGTCAAGCCTTTGATGTTTTTCGTAAGCACATGCACAATTTGAGCTGAGATCAAGTGAAGATAATTACTGATGAACAATCTTGATTTCTGTAGTGTGTAGTTTGCTTGGCTGCTGGTGAATGTTCCTAACTGAGGGAAGTGAGCTGGACGTGATAAAGTGGCAGCCATGATAAGAACGGTTTGAATTTTCTAAATGCTAAGGGAAGGTGCTTCAATGCCAAACTTTTCTGTGGAGTCAACTGTTTTCTAAGACTATATAATGTACATTATGGATGACATTTTTGCTTTTAATTGTTTGTATTGTGGGCGGCATGGTGGTGTGGTGGTGAGCACTGTCGCCTCACAGCAAGAGGGTTCCTGGTTCATTCCCAGGAGGGAGCCCTTCTGTGCGGAGCTTGCATGTTCTCCCTGTGTCAGCATGGGTTTTCTCCGGGTACTCCAGCTTCCTCCCACAGTCCAAAGACATGCAGGTTAGGTTAATTGGTGACTCTAAATTGTCCGTAGGTGTGAGTGGTTGTCTGTCTCTATGTGTCAGCCCTGTGATAGTCTGGCGACCTGTCCAGGGCGTACCCCGCCTCTCACTCAATGTCAGCTGGGATAGGCTCCAGCCCCCACCGAGACCCTCATGAGGATAAGCAGTTACGAAAATGGATGGATGGATGGATGGATGTTTGTATTGTAGCCTACTGACAATATTTTCCTGTTCAGGGACCACAGATGCAGATTAGCTAACTCAGTTGTGTTGTGCATGGCCCCTGTTAGATAAACTAATCAACAATTCTAACTAAATCCCTGTCAATAACACCTACCATCGCATAATCATATAGCCTAATGTTAGTGCTAAGTCTAATTCTCTTAGCACTGCTGTTGCCTTTTCCCAAGTCTTTATGAATTCTTCTTCACATCTTTCCTTGACCTCATAGCGTTTTCCAAGTGTGTAGGAAAAGATATAAGCTGTAATTTTTTGTGACTATGCCACCGCAGCTCTTGTCTCTGTGGATGATGTCTTCTCTTGCTCGTCTGGGTTTGATGTGTCTTGCTGGGGCAAGTAGTTTCTAATTTGTGATGCTGATCTCCATGTCTGTCTCCAGGTCTGCTAGTGGTTACTGAACCGTTGGTGGTTACAAGAAAGTGGGTGAAAAAAGGAGCTCAGAACCTAAGCTTTGTCTTTCAGTGTCTGAGTGCTGCCATGATGGATTCCACCTCCCTGCATCAGGTCTCACAACAATCACTGCGCCTCTCCCAGCGTCCCAGAGGTTCTGGCCACTTGATGAATGTATGTCCATACCCTCCTTTTAGCTCTGGCCTGCGCTCATTCCATGAGAAAGTATCTGGTTCTTTAGCCACTAGACGTTTGACTTTGCAGCTTCACCAGCTAATCTCTGATTTTGTCTGTCTGCCATTTGGTGCTAGGTGAGTAGCATAAAGTGAGCTTATCTGAGCTTTATTGCTGGAAAGCGCTGTCAGGAGTGGATTTTGTCAGTCATACAACCAAAACTGAACTACAAAAGTCTAAATGAAAGGCTAAGAGGCCAGGGGACTGCAAAATTAGGTGATAGCTCTCTGTGGTTAGCCCTTTCACTTTACATCTGGTCATTTGATCCAGTGTTAATATTGATTAGAGGAGCTTTAAAGACGGAGTTTTAAATATACACACACCCCTCCTTAGTTTTTTTCCTCTTTCCTGTTCTGTTTCTCTGTCCCCGTTTCTCTCTCTCTGATGTCTCTGAAACTCTTCATGTGCTGTGGGTCTCATTTGATCTACAGCGTCAGACATCTGGAGCACTGCTCCACTAAAACACCTGTTTTCAATTCAGGCAACCGACAGAAACATTTGATTGTTTCTCACAACTAGACCTTTTTTCCCCCTGCTCGCTCTCTCTCTCATTGACTCACAGCCTATTTGTTATGTTTAAGTTAAAGAACAGCTCTCCTATAGGTAATAGATGGAAGAATAATTTAAACTTGATTAAGACCAATTGAGAGGAAAATACAGAGTATGATTTTCCAGGTATTATGTCTGCAATTTTGGCACCTACAGTTGTTGAATAGGGTTGCTTTCAAATAGGTTCAGTATGTTTGAGATTAAATGGAATGAGTAACGTCTGAATGTTAAACTTTTACCCTTTAACTTAATGGAAAATAATATAAGTGCACTTTAAAATCAATGTCAAGATATTGAAATTGAAGCCACGTGAGATTTTAAATGATGTGGCCCGACAGGAATGCTTTATATTATGTTAAATTAAATACATACTCTGTAATCATCCGACGACATTGTGAAATATCTTTCATCTCTGATTGTGGATTAAAAAGCTTTGAGTGAAATTTATTTTCTGGCAAAATAAATGTACATTTTATTTGGTGTTGAACAAGTATGCATGCATTGACATGTGCAGGGAGCCAAACCAAAAAAAAAAAAAAAATCACATAACATAATGAAGTGAGAATAAAGCTGAAGAATTTCAGTGGCGGCTTCGCTGCCAACTCCCTGAAACACTTAATTATGCCTAATTGTTTAGAGGACAGAACACACACAGAGGCAATTAGGAACGATATGCATGAGCAACTCTACACAGGGAAACAGCATTTAGGCAAAAGAATAACAAAGTATGATGTTTGCACATTCCATAATGCTGTGTTAAACTGTACGTGTGCAAATAAACGTATGATCGAGGCTATCACTGCATGTTTTTAAAAATATCAACACTGCCTACTCAGCGCTTTACCATAAGCACGACACATTCTTATATCTTTCTCATGTCTGCATCCTATAGTGTAAATATAAAAGTCCTGTTTATAAAAGGCAAATAAATATCATCAAAAACATCAAATACCAACTCCTGCTTTTACTATGTAGCATTTGTGTATACTCATTCCTCAGAGCACTGAAGGGATAGTTTGACATTTTGGGAAATGCATGCATTCTGTTTGTTTGATAAGAAGACTGATACCACTCATATGTTGGAGATTATCAATATTCTCATTTAAAGGAATATTTCACCCCCCCAAATGACTATTTGGATATCAGTTACTCACCCCATGTTATGTTGAATTTATGAAGAAAGGTTTGTGTTTCCCGTATGCCTCTACAGTAAACGAAGAATCCAAAAACTGACGAAATCTTGATGAACTGAAAGCATAGGGGACCACTTTTTAAAACAGCAAAACTATATGAAAACATTTATTTACAAACTCTCACACAACTCATGCAGAATAATCCAAGTCTCATTCATCCAGTCGTATGCTCAGTACTTCTCAGACAGACCGCCCTGTCTGAAGGGGAGCTGAACAGAAAGTAAAACTTAAGCCATTTTCTCCTATGAACCGCAGGCAATGTCTGGAGAATAAAGTCTGGACATTGTCTTTCACACATGTAGCATACAACAGCAGACTGGCTGTGTCAGAAGTGTTCTCACCTATTCTTTTCTGATTTCGGCCTGATCCCTGATGATCCCTCTTCTTTACACTTGTTTGTTTTCTTCTGATTTTGCCTCAACTTCATGATAGAAACATCATCAATATACCCACTTGCTCGCAGTGAATTTTCAAGACAATTACTTGCTCTATTTAAACACGGGCTCAGTTGGAAATTACACAGACTTTGTACTAGGGAGCTGGCAGGGTGAAGTCTGGTTGAGGTCCAATCCGACATTTGTGTTTTCACATACAGGTCCTCTGAGTAATGTCTAGCTAACTTCAGGTTTGCAGTACATGTGTGTAAGAGGCTTTATCTATGCTCTCTTCAAAGCCAGACTCCATTTTCAAAAACAGTAATTTTACCTTGCTGAACACAGGAGCTGCTGATCTACCACTGCCTCGATCAGTTAGTTAGTTTGTGTTATTGTCTGACTTTAGTTTTCTTCAGATTCATTTAAGTCACACGATAACACAAACTAACTGATCGAGGCAGTGGCAGACCAGCAGCTCCTGTGTTCAGCGAGGTAAAATTGCTGTTTTTATCAATGCAGTCTGGCTTTAAAGAGAGCATATAAGTTTTACTTTCAGTTCAGTTCCCCATCAGAGCATACGACTGGATAAATGAGACTTGGATTATGCTGCATGATTTGTGTGAGAGTTTGTAAACGGATGTTTTGATATAGCTTTGCTGTTGTGAAACATGCCCCCTGTGACTTCAATTCATCAGGGCTTTTTTTCTGTTTTTGGAATCTTCTTTCACCAGAGGCATGCAAGAAAAACAAAGTTTTCCTCAAGAATTTAACATGACCTGGGGTAAGTAATTTATATATAGATGGTCATTCAGAGGTTAAATAGTCTTTAAACTCTTCCAGAAAGCAAATAAGCATATCTCCCAAAATGTTAAACTACTGTCCTAAATGCCTAGCGATACGATACAAAAAGGTTTGTTACATACAGTACGTGAGTTAAATATGTGCAGGAATGTAAGGATATACATATTTAACGACTCATACAAAAGTAGGCATGCCGATGTGTGTGTACACACACATACATACATACATACATATAAAAGCACCACTGCACATGCATGTACACACACTCATACACACTGTACAGACACACACACACACACACACAAACACATCCCATGAAGAATTGGTCACTGCTCAACCAGCCGAAGTACTTCAAGCAAAAGCAGTACTTACAGTATGTTAATCATACCCAACAGAGATTTCACAATAAAAGTCTAAACACGTAAGGAAATGTACATTTAAAAACAATAATATGACAAAATATGTGTAATAGATGAATAACATTGTTTTTCATCTACTTGTATTCTCTCTTAATTTGGTAAATTGTTGAATCTGCTCTGCAATTCAATATTGTGCAAAACTGTCTTTTTTTTTTTTTTTTTTTTACAAAATGTATTAATGACAAAGACTTAATCTGTTCTTGGATCACACGGCAACCCAGAGGATTGAAATGTTAGTGCCGCCCTCGTGTTTTATCTGGTTAACTCGTCCGCGGATACAGTCCAGAGTGACGTAGACTGCTGTGCCGTTCTGGACAGGAAATGAGGCCCTCAGCCCGATGCTTGCCCACTCGCTCCCTTCAGGCATATATCCAGACACCTGCTGAGCCACAGGACCAGCCTGCCCGCCCTGACCCCCCACCTGCTGCAGAGTGAGTTTTACAATATTGCAGGAGTGTATCAGCTTCAAATTCAGGGCTACGTTTGCCGTCCCTTTCTCATGGAATATAAAGTTCTTCCGGCTGTTCGGCTCCCCTGAGCGGGCCAAATGAACCTGCGGCGTGCCCGGGCTTATCTGCTGGAATGACAGCGGCTTATTCCTGACTGCTCCAAAGGGCAGACCAGTCCTGGACACGGTGGCGGTCAGGGCAGACGACACTGCTGAGGGAATCCAGATAAGGCTCAGCATACTGATCCCAGTGCTGTCCCCAAAGTAACGGATGTTGCACTGGGATGGAGTTGTGATCTCAAAGCTTAGCGTGTCCCCAGTTTCTATGCTCACGGCGCCAGAGAGGGTGATGGAGGTGTCCCTATAGTTGACGCCTGTCTTGAAGGCTTGCATCGCTTCTTGGCCAGTCCCGTTGTGGTTAGTGTAGGCGATCAGGGAGAAACCCTCTCGAATGCAGGTGTGGCCCATAGAGTAAAGCGCCTGTTGGAGGACAAACTTCACAACACCGCTTTCTGTGAAGCGCACACCACGGTTGTCATGGGTTAGAATGATCATATAGGGATCGGACACTGAGGTCATGCGGAAAGTTGGGCGGTAGCTGGTCTGGTAGTGTGCCAACAGGGACATCTGAGCCGTCATTGCTACGGCACCGGTGTCATGTGACAACCAGAGTAGGCTGAAAGAGGGAGTTGCGATGTCATAGAGGTGGATATCCTTGCTCTGGTTGCAGTGTTGATTCGGACTCTTCAGCAGCAGAGTAAAAGTGTGGTTCGGCTCCACCTCCACACCACTGCTGACACTGACACCCTGGAAGTATTTCCCATCTGGCTGTTCGATGCGAACCCCACTTAGGTCCTGACCCTCCTCCTCCTGGCTCCCGTTGAGCCTCATCCCGACCTGAAGGAAGTTCCTGCAGCTGTGCTTTATTGCAAAGTTATGATCCAACCACACCAGGCCATGCTGCAGGAATGTCACCTGCCCCGCATCATTGGACAACAGATCAATTCTCTCTTTGCCTCGGATGTTCAGCTGAAGCCCAGGGAAGATGTGGGTGCCAGAGGTCTTGGCAGAGGGAACTGCCACATTTCCCCTCCAAGACTGGGAGAGTTGGCTCTCTGAAGGCTGACCACAGACAGCGTCACTGATAGCTGTGCAGGGTTCAGAAACAGGCTCTCCATCACAATCAGAACAGGCCTGGCACTCCTGCAGCTCCTGGTTGAAGAAGTAGTCGTGACCACACAAGCCCATCACCGCTTCTCTCTCAGAAACTCCCAGACACCTGAACCCTCCTGTGCAGAGAAAGACCAAAGAGAACGGAGAAACCCAAGGAGTGAAAAGGCAGAAAATGGTTCTAAAATGAAAAAACTACTGGGGAAATTCTTTCCCCACATTGCCCACAATCAAAGGGTAAATTGCATTCATTATCAAACTAGAATTCTGCCTTGCGGTCATATGCCTCCGCAAACCAGTCAAGTTGCAGTTACACTTTACATCCATGTCTGTCCAGACTCATGTGTAACCATGACAGTTGACAATGCTTCAGATGTGGATTGTGCTGGAAAAAAGCTACACATTCTGAAACATGGATGCTACACACACATCTTCCCGGTAGCAGAGAAGATCTATACAATCACGTTATCAAGACGGAGACCCAAAATTAATGTCACCAATTCAGTATCTATCTCCCCTTCTGTTCTGAGCTACAGCTTTGAATAATGGCCAGAGTGTGTTTGCAGAATATTATGATGTCACAGTAAAGTTGACCTTTGACCTTTTGGATATAAGATGTCATCACTTCCTTATTTTTTTCTAATAGATGCTTGTGTGACGTTTTGTCATCATTGAAGTATAAATCTTGAGTTAGGGACCACTGCAAACCTGAAGTTGACCACCAAATTCTAATCAGTTCTAAACGTCTGAGCCAAATGTGAAGATATTCCCTTACAGCGTTCTTGAGACATCGCAATCATAAGAATGAGATATATGCATGACGAACAGACAAACTGAAAGCATAATGCCTCCAGCCAAGGCTACTGCCAACGCAGAGGCATTAAAAAACACATGCATTTAACTCACCTGGAGTATTCAGGCACTTCACTCGCTCTCCACAAATGTTTGGTACTTCAAGGCATTCATCTCTGTCCTACAATTTATACAAAATAATGTTATCATAAGTACATTTTAATGTCGATAACAGAGTTCAATCAATGTAATTTTGAAGGAAACTTCAGGTATCTGTTATTTTGTCTCATGAATTAACTTTAAAATTTGGCACTGTACATTTCTGCAAACCAAAGTTATGTTACATTTGCACATTATCATGGGCATACGCTTAAAAGTCACATTTCTACAACGCTGTTGTTAACATGTGGTTAAGTTAAGGCACAAAAACCACTTGGTTATGGTTCAGAAAATATCTTTTTTTGGCTTAACATGACCCATTTTGGGGTGCACAACCCCCCAATGGAAAAGCAGTGATGTCTCAATAAAAAAACACTCTTTTCATGTGTAAAATGCCGCTGGGATACAAGCAATGGGCAGCTATAACACATCCCATGTTTGGTGCCTAAAGCTGCTGGCAACACGGCAACATTTTTCTCGTTTGCTGGTCGCAAACAGTGGTCTGCAGCTTCGCAGACATTTCGCCTTGGAGTCATATGATCCGCCATCCTCTCCATCTCCCAGTGACAAAATCAGCTTATATATTATGTCTTTCCAGAAACGTTGATATGATACATATGAAATGTGCAAGCGTTTTCGTGGTTTGCATCAATGTACAATGCCAAAATTTTCTTCGGGCGACTGGGCTGAAATAGATCCATGTTTTTTCCTTTGTTATGTATTCTGATAACTGATGAGTGTGAACACTTTCCATCCAAATCATCTATTATTATGATTGTGCATTGCTGCCTGTGCCTCACTGACACCACCATCTGACACAACCACTATCAGCTGAAACCTATTCACACTCTTGTGTGCAGTGGATTGGTTTTCACACATACCGCACCAACATACTGCAGATTATGGAGCTCACCTCCATCATCAGAACAGTTTTAAATATAGTATAGAATTTTAAAGGACAATACCTGGCACATCCTGTCTGCAGTAGGAGAACACTGTGAGATCAGAAAGAAGCCCGGTGGACACATGGTGCACTTCACACACTGAGGTGGGTCCCTCTGAAAATCACAGAACTCCTCCTGCCCACAGGGTGAGGGGCATCCCAACAGAGGTTGAGGAAAATTAGCCTCTCCAACTACATCCATCACCTTTGTGTCCATGTCCATTTTGTGCACGGCGTAGGACTTCTGCAGGTGACTGCGGGCCTGATTCTGCAGCCCCGCCAGGTGGCTCTCGAAGTAGCTCTGCAGCTCACCCTGCAGGCCCTGGAAGGACACCTGCTTGACGGTGTCCGAGAGGAGGCCGTACTGTGCCTTCACCACATCCATCTGCTCGTACATGCGCCGCTGCTGGTCTAGGATCTCCCTCTGTTGGGACAGCAGCGCCTCCTGTTGGTCTGCCAGCTTCTGCTGCAAGTCACGAATGACCACCTGCTGGGCTCGCAGGGCCTCCACCAGCTTCTCCTGCCCCTTGGCCAGCTGAAGGTGCAAGATGAGGGCGTCTTCTGAGGGAACCTCATTCTCCCCTGAGGAGAAAATGATGCAGAATGAAAAACTGGATCAGACAAGTTCTTACTGTTGAACACAGCAGTGAAGGAAGTGATTAAGTGAGATTAACACTGATTCTGATTTCTGCAAATAATGCTGGAACAAAGTGTGAACACTCGGTGACCCCGTTTTATTGGCCTAGCTGGCAAGTGCCATGAAGGTTTCCTGTATGGACCAACATCAAAGCACTCCACATTTTCTGCACAGCTGACTCAGAAACATTTTTCCAGCTCAGTTGCTCTAGTTGCTCTGCAGATATCATTTTGGGGCTGAAGGTCAACAAAGTCCTTTTGCTTTTAGACCATAATCCCAGATCACTGCCGGGAAAAGGGGGTTAAAGTCAATAAAGAGTTATGTGCATTTGGCTAAATTTCAGGCATACTGCTTTTGGTGCAAGATAATAATACATCAACTTCTCTGGTAGCTTGTCACTCAGATGTCTCACAGTGGTTTGACTGGTGCGCAACTGCGCACAAGGTACATTTTAAAGAAGTTAATCAGCCTCTAATCATCTAAAAGCAACAGTTTTGATGACAGTAATGATGATAGCAGACCTGGCTTGATGTCACATGTGAGCTGGACACCCAAAGGCGCGCTGCCAAGCTCCGACGACGGATATCCAAGCTCCGGAAAATCTCCCAGAAACTGCGCGGCTCTGTCGGACAGATGGACAGGAGGGAGCTGGCTGGCGCTCTCCTCTGAACTACATCCCTCTCCAACACAAGACTTCGCAAGACGAGCTTTTGGCCGTATCCTCAGTGGCAGTCTGCACTCGATCCCTCGACACTCCCGGGTGTCATTAGCGGGCTGAAATTGTCTTACAAGAGCGGCGCAGTCCGCATCTGTGCATCCTGCAGGTAAAACTTCAGACGCTCTTTTCCGTGCGCCGCCGCCGCTGCTGCTGTCACTGTGCCGCCCGCGGTGTGGCTGCACAGCCGGATAGGCTTCCGATGCTGCTCTTGGAAAGCTCGGGTACGCGTAGTGTTGGCTGGCGACTATCTGCGCCGCTCTCCCCTGCGCTGTCGGGTTAAAGTGCCGCGGCGGTCTGGAGGATCTGCCCCCCGGACAGTGCGCACCGGTGCACGGTCTCGGATCGCCGGTTTCCGTGCCGTAGCAGTGCGTCCCCCGGCAAATCTCTGCGACAGCTTGCAGTGATACCCAAGACAGCAGCAGCAACAGCGCTGGTGTTACCAAAAGCATTTTTGCATCAGCTCTGCCTCTCTCTCTCTCTCCGTGCCAAGGAAGAATAATGCGCGTTATTCCTTTGATTCCCAATCTGGAAAAATCTCCAAAACTGTGTGGTTCAGTTAGAAAAATAAAGTCCAGAGCGGATCTTCTCCTCTATATCACAACAAACTTTATCACACTTGACACAGAGACTCTTGATCCTGACAGAAAATGCCTTCAGCTCCAGGGTTCGGTGAGACTGTCTCTCCTGACTGTCAGTACGGAATAAAAACATTAGACACACGCATTACCGCTGGCTCTCTCCACGCCTGACCCACTCTGAGAGCTCCTGCACTACAATGTCAGTATGTGGCATTCCTAAGACTTAATTAGCATCAGGTTTCCCCGGCCACAAATTAACCCTTCAACTTCCCTGCTCACAGGAACACAGGAATTCCCCACTGGGGTGAAAGAAGGCACAATCAAACATTTTCTGAATACAAATATTGGCTCCAATTTTCATGTTAAAAAAGAGAGATTTTATATTTTATATTGCTGAAAAATGTTCTCCAATCCTGTCATCTTTTCCCCTGATGACTGCCACTTTTCATTTCACTCTCTGTTGACTTCCCTCTGACCTTATGGCCATCCAGCTTGTAGAAAGTGGCAGTGTTTTTTCTTCAGCACATCCTGAATGTTGAGACAGCTGCTGGTCCTCAACCCAGTGTCCCTCAGGTTACTGGCCTTGTCAACACCGGGCGCCCCCTCTTTATAGACGGAGCCAGCAGAGGTCAAACTTTTGCTGAGGGGACCTATGGCAGGAGTCAAGAATGTGAAACCTACAGCTGGTTTTTGGACCCTCTCATTTTAGTGCTTCAGCACAACATGTCCAGCGGAAGGTTATCTGAGGCTGATGTATGGTGGGTTGTGGTTGTGGGTGATGGTTCAGATGTAAATTTCTGTTTCAATATTTCAAGGTCAGACAGGTATGGAGGACACATGCTGCCAAGAAATTTTAAAAAGGGGGGAAAAATAACATTATGACAATAAAATTTAAAAAAAATCAAAAATTTGATTTATTTCAAAACTTTGACTTAAAAACTCTTAATTTTTTTCTTCAAATTCTTGGTATCTCTTAATTTAACTTACTTAGCACAATTTGAAATGTTGACTTATTTTCTCATACTTTTGACTACCTCCCAAAATTCTGATTTACTCTGTCATAATTTTGATTTGTAATCTCATAATTTAAACAAATTATAACACTTTTGCCTTGGTTATTTTTATCATTTAGAATTTTAAATAAAATTTTGACATATCAATCTAGTATCTCCCAATTTTGACTTTGTATCTCATAATGTTAACGTAATAGCTCATCATTCTGAATAGACGTCACATAATTTAAATGTATTTTATAAATTTTTAATTGTTATCTTTACTTAGTCTCTCATAATTTGCACTCATTCTTTTAAACTTTGATTTATTATCTAAAATTTGGACATACTCTGACATTCTTCTGACCTAGCCTATTACCTCATAATTTTTACTTTGCATCTCTTAAGGTGAACTTAATATCTCCTATTTGTGACCTATAATCCAGCACGTTTTCCCTTAGATTTTCATAATTTAGCTTCTCATAATTTTATAATGTTCAATAAAAATAAATTACCTAGTATCTCACAATTCTGACTTTATATCTCATAATTTTATAATGTTCAATAAAAATAAATTACCTTGTATCTCACAATTCTGACTTTATATCTCATAATTTTGACTTAATCTGTCATACGGTTGATTATCTACTAAAATTGACTTAATCCCTCAAAACTTTGACCTTCATTTAAATTTGGACATATTCTCACATATTTTTGACTTATCACTCCCCTAATGTGAACTTAATATCTCATATTTATGACTTATCGTAATAATTTTGTCTTTTTTTTTTCTTTTTCTTTTTTTACCATTTTAAAGGATTTCAAACTTTTAACGTTGAATCTTATAATATCAATGTATAGCATTTTCATAGTAGGTACGATTGATTCGTACTTTGCACAATTACAATTGCCCCTACTCCCCCACCACTCCGCTTTCATATTGGTAGTATTGTTTTGTATCAGAATATTTGATTATGTTGTTGCTACATAGAAGAGAGCGCCAGTCACAAGATGCCAAGCCCCTACAATGGAGCCGACCTTTGCATTATGCCTCCTATTGTTTATATTTTGGAGACAACATCAAGAACGACACTCTCGCCTGCCTTTATCACCCATGGCCATTCAGTTCAAAGGATGAGATTGGCGAGTGCGGCGCACATATGTAGATTTCAGAGGAGACGGGTACGTTGAGAAATGCCTTTGCAATTCTGCTCACCAACTGTTACTGATTAAATAGTAATCTACTTGCATGTTTTGGTACAGTTGGTGTCCACACCTGAGTCTAAACGTACCCAGATACACTTAAGACCACCTGTCCAACAGAAGTTGGGCACGGATTGGCATACCAAGGTATGGTACACACTGTTCACACTAATCAAATGAACTGGACTTTGTGGTCAAGTATACTTGAAGCCCAGGTTCCTGATGCTGACTTGATTTCTTATATTTATGTCATTTCTTATAATGTTGCCTTAATATTTCATAATTTTTTTTGAGTTATTATCACATAATGTTAACTTAATATACATTTTTTCACTTAGCATGAGTATTTTTGGCAGCAATGGGCTTCCTTAGAAGGCAAGTTTGACTCATGTTAATAAAAACAAACCTCAGATTTCTTTGTTTGTTGGATTCCGTTGGCAGATAAATCTTGCCAAGCAGAGCGGGAGGGGCTGATTGGAAACTTAAATTAGTTGCATACATACAAAAACATCCAGCTGACTGCTGGTTATATTTCTCTGGTGTAAACATGCAGAGTGGATCAGCCCTTCACAGAGAAAATAAGCGGTGCAGGTGGTTAGCATGAACTGCTCCACACCACCCACTGAGCTGGAATGTATAGTACAGCAGAGTACAAACAGAGGGCACTACAACACTCCTAATGCATCACTGTTCACATCATCATCGTGGCAGTTTGTCCTCTGCAGTATTAAAGTTGACAAATGCTTTAGTGTTTCCAAAGGTGTCCACTGGTTTTCTCATTATCACCCCATTTTCTTTTAGTGCAGAAAAACCCAAGAAAGGTTCTCAGAGGTGTGTCGGAGCCTTCAGATTTAATATGATGGAGACTAATGGCTTAAAAGTATGCCCCCTCACATACCTCACACCTTACCATGTGGGGTTCTGCAATAATTCAAATCCTATATAAGTAGGGCTTTGTTTGGCAGCTCCTACTTTATTGGAAATGCAAAAAATTTTCAGTAAAAAATAACAATCCTTTACAGTTTCTTGACTCCATGCCATGATGTATGAGCTGCAGCATACATGAGCAAAAACATTATCAGTATCCACTCTGATGGACCACCCTCAGTGAGTGAAGAGTGACTGCAAAGACACAACAAAGCAGGCAAATAACCCCTCTCTTTGCTGCCGACCTCCACCACTGTTAATCAGTGTATATCTCCTTGAGAAATGTTCTCTGAGGGAACTGCCGCACTCGTGTTTAGGAGATGCTTGGAGCTAATGGGAGGGCTGCCTATGGTGTCCATCTGTTTGTCAACCCCTGAGAGAGGAGAGAGGAAATGAGGGTGGTTGGGACACATGCCTGTACCCCGAGTGTTTGTTTAATACATCACGAGTCATGAAAGGCTCTTGGACGCGTTCAAGGTTATTTGGTTTCCCCCGTGGCGCTCGGCTTCAATGATGACAGGATTTCGCCACAGAAAGGGTGGTCCGCCTTTCCCAGTGGAGTCGAGGCTGGTCTTCGGGGGGAAAATAGGACACAGAAGTGCTAATAATAGCAAAATAATGCAAACGGAAAGTCATATTTTCCTCTATAAACACATTAAGGAGTTGAAAACGAGGGTAGAAATGGGGGCACATTGTTCTTCTAAGCATGATTTTGCTTAAAGGAGAAGTGTGTAAGATTTAGGGGGATTTGGTGGCATCTACAAGTAAGAGATGCAGATTGCAACCAGCTGAAACTTCTCCCAGTTAGAATTCCTTCAGTATTTATCGTTCAGTATCGTTTTTACCGTGAGACGAATTATCCATTGAGTTCTCTTCCTCTCCAAAACAGGCAAGGCTACTGAAACCAGTAGAAATACGGAATAAAGCAGCTTCACGTTACAAATCAGTGGTTCTCGTATCTAATTTGGAACATCAGACTGCTCACCTTCATTCTGATCCAGACATTCAGGAGGTTTTTACTGTGAGTCGAATTATCCGCAGAGGTCTCCTCCTCTCCAAAACAAATAGACCAATGATTTAAGCCAGTAGAAACACTCATTAAGGAGTTTGAAGTTGCAAATCAGTGTTTTTCTGACACTGTTTGGCATGTAGGAAGTGGACTGCTATCCTTGCACCTGCTAATCTAAGCTCACCTTTTTACTCTATTACTTACGATCCAGATATTAAGAAGGTTTTTACTGCGAGCTAAATTATCCGCAGGGGTCACTTTCTCTCCAAATCAAACAGACCCGGTGATTTAAACCCATAAAAAACTGAAAAAGCAGTTTTTACCTTACCTGTGAATGACCCTATCTAGAGTGTTTGGTTTGTCTGTTCTGGGTTGCTGTGGAAACATAGCTTTGCAACATGGCGATCTCCACAGACGAGGACCCTCTCCTTCTAGATATAAACAACTCATTCTAAGGTAATGAAAACACAGTGATCCTTATTTACAGGTGATTATACACTAAAGAAAAACAACTTTGATTCAATTTCTGCCAACATATCCTTCTAAATCCACACTAAACCTTTGATGATCCTCATTCCTTGCTATGTTTGACCTTTTCCAAATATTTTTGACGTCTGTGTAACGTGAGGAGGGATTAAAAAGAGATGTGAAATCTTGTTTTTTGGCCTCCCAGGTTGACTCAAGGAGAAATGCAAATAAATAGAGATATCTGTGTCTGCCTGGTCAGATAAGAGCCAGAGGCTATTCATAGCTTGACAGCTCAGCTCTCCTTGGTTCCCCCCCCTGAAGATAGCTGACCTTGTTGCACCACACCAGTGTCTTAAGATATTTCTTTCTGATTTTAAGCAGAGAAAAATAATGCTTGACTGTAAGTGAAAGCAATTTCTGTATGCCTGAGTCGCCTTGAAAAGGTTTGTTTGTCTTTATTTTAAAGTCATACAGCAAATAATTCTCAATGTATGGATTGTGTGGAGGAAACACTGTATTTTTCAAAAGAACTTAGATCACTGGAACTCAGCTGGACTGTGTCGTGCCACCACTCCTGCCTAAAGACCTGCTGTAAATCAGTCTCAGCGAGGTGAATTATTAACCAAGACCGTCACATTCCTTGTGCTGAATCAGCCGTTCTTGATCCCACCAAGACCTCGCTTTTATTTTTTCTTTACTTCCAAATCCTTCATCATTTACTCAAGTGCTTATCAATCACCACCATGACTGGAGGTCACAGCAAACTTGACAGCAGTTTGTTTTGTCCTGCTCTGTCCACATTTGAAACACTTGCAGTACAGTGCAGATAAGGTGGCTGTTAAGAGAAGGGGCGGCCCAGCGCTGCCCAGACAAGACTGTTGTGAAAGTGTTGAGCTTTTCAGAAGGAATGCAGTGACAGGTCTCAACCTGAACTTCCGCATTAAGCAGGAAGAAGTCAACAGTCAAAAGAGCCAGATGCAATCCGCATCAACACACCCAAATCTGCCCGTATATGACTGTTTTCTGGTGTCAAGCTTATTTAGAAAATAGTATTTTGGGGAGGAACTGATGTCCATGAGGCTGTTACCTTGAAACTAACCGGTGAAACAAGGATTACATTTGAAAAGGTGAGTTACATGTCTGCTAAGTTGGATGTTGAGTTAACGGTGTACACCCAGAGCTGCTTTCCTCTGAGCGTACATGACATTGACAGCTCTGTGTTTCTTTGTTGCTTTTAGATGATTGGGAAGTCAAAACAATTTTTCCCCTCTGCCTGAAAAGAAGATACAGATAATATGTTACAGACTGGAAAGACAATTTTTGTGATTAAAAGCCTCCTCCTTGACTTTAAAAAGTTGTCAAATTATGTTGTAACAGTACAAAAATGATACAAAATGGTTATTGTCACACTAGATACTTTTGTCCTCATGAGCTAAAGCTTAATTAGGTTGCTGTACAGCGATAAGGCAGTCATTAGGATATTTTAGTATAATGAAAAGAGTGTCAGTTCATATGTGCTCTTGTCTGCTTTCCAACTGGGTGGACCCAGCTCTAATTTCAGCTTGCTGTATGACTCAATAACCACATGAAACTGATAGGCTTGGCCTCTTATGTTAAAGCTAATAGCGCTGTCACTGATGATAGGAACATTTTGTACATTTTGGCTTTTTGAGATGAGATTAAATCACAGAACAATTTGGACTGGATTACTTATAAACTGTATATCATTGCAAGAGACTGTTTGGAATGGTAGAGTAAAAATCTTTTCTGTTTCTGACCGCTGTCAAGCCAGAGCAAGCTGTGATATATGTTTAGACAGACTGTCCAATGACTCATGTGCAGAGGGGATTTTATGTAACACAAAAAAAGGTTATGTAAATATAACCTCAGTGGAAATTAGTGTCCATGTTTGATTTCTGCAAAAGCACCTTCAGCAAACACAGATACGATCTCATGTATGGTTAAATGTCAGTTATGATTCTTGGTTTTTATGTCCTCCGGCACCTTGTGTCTGCAGCCGACCCCCTAATTTGCCTACTTTACAGTAGAGTACATCCAGTTCTGTAAACACATCTGCCTAAGACCCCAAGTAAAGATATCTGAGCTGAGTAAGAGAGGGAGTTTCTGTTCATTATGGTAAACATGCTGTGACTCGACACGGCCACTTACAGTTGTTGTCTGGTTTCCATTTTCTTGCCTGAAACTTGAGTTACACATGTGTGCTCTGAGACATATTTGAGATTATTTAGAGGGGGAATCGCTCTCTGGAGGAATGCAGAAGTCGCTTGCATGCTTTATATTGTTGACTTTTTATTTCTTTGGATACCAGAATCACGGTGGTGTGTTTTCCCAATGCATTGTGCGGGTTTGAGAGGGCGCCAGATTTCATGCCCAAGTGTTTCCAATAATATTTATAAATGCTGACGAATCACATATTTTCAGAGCGGTTTCTGGAGAGAAAATGGTGCAAAGTGGCAGCAACATACTTTCATGATTGTGTTCCTTCAGGCTGTAAACATTGTCCAAAGTGATGTGAATATGAAAGTTCATAAATACAAACTTTGTTTTACAGTAAATGCTGTTTTTGATGGGAAATTAAATTATCCCATTTTCCTCCCCATATTGCCTTACAGAGGGCAATCTACACGTCATCAGCTTGTTCTTTTAAATGGAAAACTCTGCTCACTTTAGAGCACTTTATGCAAATAGCGTTAGTCATGCCAAGCTCTCTTCCAACTAAGAAGGCTCTCCATTATTGCTGATAAAAATCTTTTGCATGATTTCACAACAGATCCACGTCATTTCTGATATCTTAAGCCAGTTTTTATATTCAGTGTCTTTTTTTTCAATACATAGCTGGACATGTTGGGAAATGAGCCCACTTGCTTTCTTGCTGAGAGTGTGATGAGAGGATAGATACAACTCATGTCTATACACAATAAGAAGTGGGAGCCAGGAGACAGTTAGCTTAGCCTAGCATAAAGAGTGGGAACAGGGGGAAACAATTACCCTGCCTGTCAAAAGATAAAAAAATAGTCTACCAGCACCAGCTCACTAACATTAACAATTAATATGTTGTTTGTTTAATCCCAAGGCTTTTTTTTAAGCATTGGACAAAGACAGGCTCGTTGTTTCCCCCTGGTTCCAGTCTGCTAAACTAAGCTAAGCTAATCCTCTCCTGGCTGTAGCTTCAAAGCCTAAAAGACAGGCATCTCCTCATATGACTCTCAGCAAAACAAAAAAAACAGTACACTTTTAGAGACCTTTAGCGACCTTTCAGGCAAGAGAAAAATACTTTATTGAGCCAGTTTGAACTGTGCCAATTACATATGATGTTGGTCAATATTAAAGGTCAATTTGCATGTCAAGAAAGTTTCAGTTTGTTGTAGGTTTATTGTACTACCTTTTAGTCTTGTGTGAAACGGCTCAGTGAACTCTTGTCTCGCACAATATCACCAACACCAGCTAGCTAAGTTAGCAAGCTAGCTAGGTTACTTAGCTATTTTCCTAGCACAAAAGTAACGTTACCATATCAGATATGTTTTATCCAGCGACTCCTTTTCTTTTTATCTGTTGGGTAGCAAAAGAGCAACAAGCAAGCAACAACAAGCAAGACCCGTTGCCAATGTGAGTAGGCTACATCCTGGTCTGAAACACACAGGCATAGCTCCAGCAAGAGAAACCGTCATGAAGTCAATAACATTACTTAGTTGTTTTAATTACCCCGTCCTATGCCCCACCACTTTTTGCTCTTTGCTTCAATAGAATGCCCTAGGGATGATGCTTTTCTGTAGGCCGACGTTGAAGTTAGCTTCACCCTGGTTCCCTCATCAAAAAGCCTTTTGGATTATTGCAGAAAATAAGGTCTTTGGCAAGCAAACATTAATGGTATTTACCAGTTGGTTCAGCACGATAGTATTCACAAATGAACACCATTTTCATGATTACTGAAGCCTAAATGCAATCACCGTTAGCTAACAGCTAACGTTAGGGTAGCATAACAAGACTATGAAGACGTGTTTGGCAAGGCTTGGGGTGATGACGTTCTGTAGTCTCAACTAGCTTTGAGATAAACTAATTATTGAACTTGTTAGCAACTCCTTTGGTTAGGACACATAGATGCTTCAAAGTTCACAAGTGGGCTATTTACTTAGATATTTTATGTCAGACAACAAATTTTGAAAGTCTCTTAAGCTTGTGTTAACCACAGACCTTATTTCAGGCACCTCACCAAAAAACTAATTCAAAAAAACCCACTGACTTCAAGACGAGGGAACTGTGAGTGGTAAAATGCTAATTCATTTCTGGGTTTTAGGACTCATTCCTGGGGGACTATATAACAGTTGAGTATGTTTGAAACACGGCAAAACCTTGGTCAACCTTCCCCTTTTCTGTTGAAAAGAAAACCAAATTTTGAAGATGGTTAAAAATGTGTCTAGGGTACTTTTGTAATCTTCACAGACATGTTACATTGTGTAAAGTCACATCTTATGTCTACTGTTAGAAGAATGCTAGCTAACTAACTAGCTAGCTGAGTAACGTATAGCCACATCAAGAAGAGTTAGCCTTGTGTCAGATCAACAACGGCAGCCAGGTTTGCTTACCCCTTATGTCTGAAGTAATGTTGAAGAGATTTGAAAACGGACAGAAAGGTTGGTTGCAGACATTTTTTTAAGATGACATGAATTATCATTGGCCAGAAAAGACCAAGGCTAATGTTCCTTTGATTCTATTATCTCTGTAAGGCTAAGGGTTTAGGTTTTTTTTTTTAAGGATTTTTATTTAAATAATAATAATAATACTAATAAATATAGCAATTTCTCATCAACCTATATCAATATCAGGTTTTAGATAAGAATTTCTGGTTCGGCCACACCCGATTTCCAGTTTAAGCTCCACCCAGTGTGATTTCAAACTCCACCCATTATGAGTACAGATAGGGATACACATAATTTCGCTGGTTGAACAGATACAGACAACTTGGTCATCTCTAGTAGGGTTACGTGCTGCTCCAAAGTAGCTAACGTAACTTACTGTAAAAAGAGAATAACATAAGGTCAGCACCACGGTTTGCATTTAGTTATAAATGCCCATTGTACTTTACAAAATGGGAAAATGGGACACATACCTGGCAGTGCAGGAGTAATGTTGACTGATAGTCTCTTCATCCTTGGTCTTCCATTTTTGTTGCGACCGGAAGCCTCAGTTTGCGTCGTTTTGCCTTGACCATGAAAGTTAACATTATGAATACATCCTTTTATCACTTACTGTAGTCCTTCCTGTCCGCTTCTTAAAGCGATTATGTTTGACTCCCAGAAACTATGTAATAATCACTGCGCCATCCAACTAAATGCAACAGGCATTGCTATGTTCTCCTTGTCAAGCTTGTCTGACCTAGCAACAGTAACTACGGGGGCGGGTATTACGTAATTCTTAACAGTTTTATGACAAATTGCGACTTTCTTAACTTGAAATATTATCTTTTAAATAGACAAATGTACTGTTGGTAATTCATGGCACTATTCAAACTGGACCAAAAAAAAGTCATCAGTAACACTAGTGATAGTAGCAATGTTAGACTGTGTACTGATAATCTAATATGGTTGTAGTGTCAACAGTTTAAGGTTAACACCTTTCTGTGGTTATCCTCTGAGTTTTGTTTGCAGTGTCACAGCTACAAATAGATAAAGTGTAATGGCCTACTTCCTTAAGTTTAATGTTGATGGGTGGAGTGAGACACGAACACAAGCGTGCACTTAGAAACTTCACACACACAAAAAAGAGCAACGCTTTCCTCCATCAGCAGACGCCTGTTTGTTTTCAAGGTCTGACCAATGCTGCACTCACCCTGTCTGACTTCTCTTTACTGTATGAGAGTTGGGAGCACTCCATTTAATACATTTGGCCTCTAAAGGCAGCTGCCAGGGAGTGACTGGACTGACACAATTTTTTTCCTTGTGTGACTTTAGAAAATACACTCTGAAAGTGGCATCAGATGCTCACAGTGTTTACGCATTCTGTGTGGTTGTTCGTGAGTAAAGAGCTGACTTGGACCAAAAATCATACTGTGGTTGTTACATTGAGATCTGTTGTATTGCCGTCGTCATAGCATTAAATAAAATGTGACACCACAGGAAGAAGAGAGGAATGAAAATAACGAAGAAGTAGTTTTTTAAATGAGCATTTAATATAAAGTATTGCATTTTTTGAGTCTGCAATTGCATAGATTATTTTGCCATTATGCAGAATATCACATACGTCCATGCAATTGATGTTTTCAGACCATTAATATGTGATAGAATGTGAGTGAAGGAAACAGTAGTATTAACGTTGCAGGTGGCTGTTCATGTCGCCATTTCCTACACAATTTCAACATTGCAAGTGGCAGGAAGTTCACCCATAACCACTTCCTCCTAGGGGCAATCCATTCTTGTAAGGCGTGGAGGAGTGGGCCCATACGCTAACACAACAGTTACAAAGACCAGCACATACGCCAGATACACAAAGAAATTACTGCGTGACATTCAAAGTTTAGTCTTTATGGAAATACTTTGTGCAGTAGCATCACAATCAGAAAGGTTCTGCAAGTTTTTATCATCTATAAAATCAGACGATGCAGACTCTCTTCAGCTCCAAACCCTACATGCACACGCCATCTGTTAAATGTTGGAACAATATTGATCCATTTCACATCCAAATGGGAAACATCATGTCACAGCACTGTATGAACTTTTGCCTGGAACACAATCAATCACTCCTGTCTCTTCTGCAGTGTGACTGAGGGTTTGCCCCAAGTGTCTTTACTTTGCTTTTGATTAAATCTCTGCTTTTCTTTTTTCTTTTCTTTTCACATCTAAAAGTTTACTAAACAGATTCCAAACTGTGATGAATGAAAGCAGCAAGTTACACTTTGTTAGAGATAATATTTTCATATCTATGTACCATAAAGGAAGAAAAAGAAAGTGATGACTCGAGATTTAGTTATGCAAACATTTCTCTGGGGGACAGGAAATCTCATTGGTTGAGTTAAACCAATGAGATTAATGAGTAGGTGGAGCGTTTTTTTTTTTGTTTTTTTTTTTCGGGTTAGTCGCTAACAGCACTCTAACGAGGAGGCCTGTAAGAAAACAATGGGTAAAGAGTGTGTAGCCACTGTGAGGTCTGTTATAGATGTGCAGAAAAAAATTGCTGCCTTAATTTTAACCACACCAAACTTAACAGTCAACATAACCATGTGTAACCATTATGCAACAACCCAGCCTCAGAGTTTTGCAGACCAGTCATGCTTTTGTGCTACAAACTTAGTAAAGCCACACTGATGTATTTACTGTAGGTCAGCAGGTGAGCTGACCTGGTTTTACAAAAATACAGCCACGCTTCAAGCTAGACTGTTGCAACATCATTATGTCTTTAATGAACATTCATATTTTGTTCCAAACTTTATACAGAACATTTGAATATGAAAACAGTAGGCCATAACACAGAAAACAAAAACTGTGTTTGCCTTTGCTGCCATATTCCTATCTTTGTGCCTCACCCTGTGTAATCTGCACAATGACATTTGTATAGCACTGTTCTAGTCCTCTGACTACTCAAAGTGCTTTTTCACTACATGTCACATTCACACATTCAAACACTGGTGGCTGAGGCTACCATACAAGGTGCCGGCAATCGAACCGCTGATCATCTGATTAGTGGATGACCCGCCCTACCTCTGAGCCACAGTCGCCCCAGTAGGCTAGCAGTACTTGGAAAATTTGCTTACATTTTGCTTGTTATAATATAATTATTTTAGGAATTATGCATGACTGATATTTTTTAAATTAACATTATAGAAAAAATCTCACCAACCCTCTTTAGTACTCCAAAGTACCCTTAGGGGTACACATACTCCCACAGACACTGGAATAGGCTATTGATAGGCTTTGACATACCAAAACTGCAGTCATGCTAGCAGGTCTGTGAGGCTGTGCCTAACACAGTGGTGTTAATAAATGCTTACATCAGCATACTAACATATTCACGATCACAATGGTCAACCCAATTGCCAGAATAAATGTTGGTTTCATACATCTCTGCAAACTTCTGGTACAATTGTACATTATAGCAGACGCATTGAAACTTTACATTTCAACAAGGCTGTGGTTAACGTGTGATTAGGTTTACAAAACCCAATTGTTTATGGTAAGGAAAACATCATGTTTTGGGTTAAAATACTTGGTTTTGGGGGCACAATCCCCGCTGGAAAAACATTGACAGGTCCCTACAAAACACCCAATGTTGGATGCCTAGAAAGCTGCTGGAAACACAGTGGTGATGGAAAAACACAACTGGTTTTGTTGTTTGTTGGTCTTGAACAGTGGTCTGCAGCTTTGTAGGCGTCTCAGCTAGGTGACATGCCATCTACCATGGTCTGCAGAGACGTAAAATGCCAACATTGTCTCCTAGTGACTCGCCAGCAATGGTAACATGGACTTTCAGCAGGTATTGTGTAGCTCAGTGTGTTGGCATGCTAACATTTGGCATTTAGCACATAACTAAGTAGCATACAGTTGAGCATAATCGTTATTGTTGCAGGTATTTGGCCATACACCAAATTCTAATTTTGACTTGATGAAAGCATTAGATGAAAAGTCAGGGGATCACAGTCATAAGGATATCTCATCTGGGAACCATGAATTTGTGTTTATTTTACTATAAAAGCGAAAGATTTGATTTCATTCAGGCACAAAAGGTAAAGCCAGTATATCACCAAAATTGGTAGGATTCATCCTCTGGCAACCAAGAATGTCTGTGCAAGATGTCATGGCAATCCATACAGTTGTTGTTGTGATATTCCAGTCTGGACCAAAATGGTGGATTTACTGACTGACACACCAACCAACATTGCCATTCTCAAAATCTTCCGTTAAGAGGTAAAATGAAACACAAATGTGTGGTTTACATTTCAAGTTAATATAAAAGAATGTCATTTCCTGAACACAATTACTGTTTAGCTCTATAGCGTGACTAAAAATGAGGTTAGTGATACTCATTAACAGCCACAGAACCACAGACAGAAAGCGGAACTTTAATGTTCACCTGTGAGCTGTCTTTCAAACCACTCCTCAAAGTGATTATGGAGCTCGCAGTTACAGCAGCTATACTCTCTGTTAAAATGTCCTTTATCAGAATATTGTACCCTTACAGGCTCAGTCACTGTAGGGCACACTGGACTGTCAGCATGCATAGGAGCTGTACAGTAGCAAACACAGCACATTACATCTCTGGAATCCGTGAAAAACCCATCAAAGCACCACTGTGACTGAATGAACTCCCACTGACACCTTCACACTACTGGTCCTGTTCCAGTGTAAGAAAACATGGAGTCTGTTTTGACTGCACATTCTAGCCCATCATAACATTTACTCTGAGAAAATGGGGATTCAAATAATACATGTGTGAGAGACAGCATACTGTACATAATTACAGATAGGATCTTTAGGTGCTGTTTCCCAAGAAAAACACAGTCGGGCCACAGGCTTTTTGCTGCTTTAGACTGAAAATGCAAACTGTCTGAATTCAACTACATAAATCTCCACTCGATCGGTAGATTGAAATGTTGCCATTGTATGTTTCTGAAAACCATAGATATGTTACAATTGTATGTTTCATAATGTATGATATCGACATTTCTAATGTGACATAGTTCATATTACAAGCACATGAGCTGATTTTGTCATCAGAGGATGGAGGGGATGGGAGATGGTGTGAGACCTAGGCGAGACAGCTGCCAAGTTACAGACCACTGTGTGAAACCAACAAACAACAAAATCAGTTGTGTGTTTTAGCTAGACATAATGGCATTTCCAGTTGGGCTTGTGCAGCCCAGTTGTCAGAAGAATATGTTGGCATTGTGCATTTCCTACAAATCATATCAATGTTTCTTAAGCGTCATAGTGTATGAGCTGACTTTATCATGCGGGGGTAGAGGGGATGGTGGGTGGCGTGACAACAGCAGACCACTGTTCAAGACCAAACAACAAAACCAGGTGTGATTTATCAAGTCATTGCTGCATTTCCAGCTTTTTAAGCACCAAACCTGGATAATTTGTAGAAAAACATTGCTGTTTTTCCAGTTGATTTTCAGGCATGGAAAGCAGTTGCTTTTTACATAGACATCACTGCTTTCCCTGCCAGGATAGTGGCACTTTTTTCCTGCTGGGATTGGGCCCCCAGTACCAGGTGCTTTAATCCAAACCATGAGCTTTGCCTAACCCTGACCACACATTAACCACATCCTTGTTAAAATGTAGAGTTCCAGCATTTCCTCTACATAGTCATGTGCAATTGTAACCGTCTGTGGTTTGCAGAAATTTACTATGCCAACATTTTTTCTGGTAATTGGGTTGGATTGTGCCCCAAAACCCAGGTATTTTAAGCCAAAACAAGATCCTTTCTTAACTCTAACCAAGTGGTTTTTGTGCCTAAACATCAATGCATTAACCACAGCGTTGTTTGATCGTGAAGAATCGTAAAGTTTCAACATATTTCTAACATAATAAGGTACAGATGATCCATATCTGTGGTTTGCAGAAATGTACAATGCCAACATTTATTCTAAATCAATGGCAGTTGATTGTATGAGTCTTGACACTTGATCAACAATGTATAGCAAAGCTCAGTATACAAGCACGCACACCTTATACTGCCACAGTATCGTACAGTATTTCAAATGAATTGGTGTTGTTACACATAATGACTGAAAACAACTTTGTCCTTTGTAATCATGTAACGTGTCGCGAGTGCATGATTTTGACACATAATGGTCTCATTGCAGTGGTGAGTTTGAGGATCTATGGTTTAAAATAAACTGGAACTTGTGTGACTCATTCAGTGTAGCATTCAAAAGCAGGAGGGTTTTGAAGACGCCATTTATAAATATATGTCCGAATCATATCATTCTCTATTATTTTACCTCTGAATCTGACATAACATACAAAAATAAAATGAAACTGCACTCTCTAGTTCAACATGTGCGACAAGATGCAACACGTTCTGGTGAAAGATGAGTGCCTGGAAGTTATGCATACATACTTTTCTTCCTTCAGTCTGGGTTGGAGATGTTTTGCAAGATAGTGTGGCCTCAGGGCACTTAATACAACTGCGCACATTTCAAAGTAAAGTAGCAGTGCTGCGTCTCACCACTGGGTGTGTAACATACACGTGTGTTTAACAGTAGTCTAACCATGCAGATGGATTCACCTCTTCATTCCATACATTCCTTCACTGTCATTCGTCATGACAGCCATATCTAATCAATGGAAACTCTTTGTTTTCTTGAAGCAACAATCAGCACAGGTCATTGGTGCATGCGAACAGTGCACTAGCACCAGTTTTGTCTCATGGTAAAATGTTTACACACTGATCTTTGACTATTTTTTTTGAGTGTGTGTGTTTGAAACTTCTGTTGTTTCGTTAAACAGATGGATGACATTGACGCCATGTTCAGTGACCTGCTGGGGGAGATGGACCTCCTCACTCAGGTGAGTTTTGGGCAGTTGGCTTTCAACACTTCACTCCACATCTTCAGGCTCTTCCCTTCTATTTATTTCTTTGTTACCTTATTCATTATTTATCACTCATGGTTTATTATTACAACTTATTGTTATTAAGTTGTATTGTGCCCTGTAGCTGAAATACTTACAATATACAACAAAAAATACTTGTCTTAAAGGTCCACAATGTAAGATTTAAGGGGATTTAGTTGCATCTAGCAGTGAGGAATACAGATTGCAACCAGCTGAAACTTCTCCCAGTTAGATTTCCTTCGGTACTCATTGGTCAGGAGGTTTTTTTTTTGTTTGTTTTTTTTACTGGGAGCTGAGTTATCTACAGAGGTCTCCTCCTAAACAAACAGACTAGGTGATTTAAACCGGATTAAGCACAAATTAAAGCAGTTTCATGTTACAAATTAGTGTATTATTTCCAACACTGCTCGTCGCCGAGGGGCTACTAATTATGGTGGCTGACGTGAAAACGCGAATGGCCCTGTCTAGAGCCAGAGTTTGGTTGTCCAATCTGGGCTACTGTAGAAACATGGCGGTGCAACATGACAACCTCTGTAGACGAGGCACTGCTCCCTATGTAGATATAAATGGCTAATTCTAACCAAACGTAACAAAATGAAAACACGATGATTCTTATTTTCAGGTGATTATACACTAAAGAAAGCCTCTCTGTATCGACATAACATCATTAGCGTTGCTGCCCGGTTTCCATAGTAACTTGCATTCTTTGGATACATGTCTATGGCCTTGATGTAATAATTGAATGCTTCTGCGTAATCCCTCTTGATATAAAAAGCATTGCCTTGCTGCCGTAAATCCTACACACTGGATCTTTAAGAAAATAATATAAAAGTTATATTGCTAAGGATTGAATTATATATACATTATTAACAATTAACAATGCTATTTACCATATATAAGTACCTATATTTCTGTCTCACAACATCAGATCTTCTTTATTTTTGCAGTAAAGCATCATTTTTTAATGAAAGATATTATATGCACCTTTCATGAACCACATACTGAACGCAGTGACACATTTTCTCCAGACTGCCCACGGTTGATTCTCTAACAGTATACCTTAAATACCTTACATTTCTTCTCTAGAGACAGACGACAAACTCACTAAAACCCACCATCGATCACCGAGACACTCTACACTGTCAAGCACAACAGACACAGTGGGGGGAAACACTCTTTGTGGTCATCTAACAACCATAAATTACACACTCTTTTGGAAGGGGTCAAATGGCACACAGCGGCTAGAGATTACACATTTTTTTCTTAGTGAAAAACCCTGCTGACCACTTTGATGTTGTTTTCCAACCCACCGCTCATTCTAAGTCGCTTCCATTTTGCTGGGGGGGGGGGGGCTTAATACAACACACAGAAGCCCTGTTAGTTGTAATACCTAAAAACAGATGTAACATTACACATGTAAACATTATACTTTCTTACATGATGTGTGGGGACAGTTCATGCTTCAGAATGTGTTGTGGATTAACTCTTGGAGCCTCTGGGGTTCTAATGGCTGTACAGATATTATATTCATGCTCTTTTAAACACACTGCCTTGTTCATTCTTCCCTGCAGAGTCTCGGCCAGGAAACAGTACCTCCTGAGCCTCCTGAGCCTCTCCCCAGCACCAACAAGGAAGTCAACTTCTCCATCGGCTTCACTGACCTCAATGGTGACTTAACATTTTGTCTATTGCATGTGTGGAAATGCAACAAAGAGCTGGCTGTTGAGCTTTTTCATGATGACAATGTGGCAGTTGTGCAAGGGCAGGATATATATCATGCTTCATCAGTTATCCAGGAGATGACCCAGATTACTAGCAGTGACGTAAAGAAGTAGAAAAACAGCACTCAGTTGCTCAGCAGAATATCTGGCTACTGTTAAAGAGGTGATTTCAGATGAAGACTGAGGTCAATGTACGTACTAATTACTCAGTGTTTGCCTCTGGCCCATAAGAGCCAGAGGCAAACACTAATTACTCAGTGTTTGCCTCTGGCTCTTATGGGCTGTAAAACAAGCAGGTTAATGTTGAAGCAAGGTGGCAACATCTGTTATTATTACTCTGCTTTTCCCCTGTATGTCATTAAGTACTTCACTCCTGTCAGATAGTCTTTATCAGCTTTTACCCACAAGTTACTTTGCAGAGACAAACCCTCCTACATCTAACTGAGGGCCAATTAATCACAAAATGTAACCATTTTCAAACATTTAAAAACAACAAACAAGCTCGTAGCTCTCAGCAGTACTTAGCTGAATGCTAATATAGCATAATATGCTCACAATAACAAAGCTAACATACTAATGTTTTAACAGGTTTACCATGCTTACCATCAACAATATTTGCTAATTAGCACTAAACACAAAGTACTGCTGACGCTAATAAGGATACTAGATACAGTAGTTTTAACATGTAAAGAGGTAGCATATTTTCACATGTAACTGGGTTAAGGGTTAACTTCAATCAAAAGAGTGTTGGTGATTTTTGGGACAGTGCAGAGACGAACCGAGGCAGTTCTTGTGAGTTTTGCTCTGATTCTGTCAACTTTGAATGTAGTCTGTCTTACAATGATAAAATTACTGATTATTTCAGAGGAGTCTGGTGGGTTTGGCAAAGAGATTTGCGGGCTATTGCTGGTTAAACAAAATACTTAACAAAAGGTCTGTCTCTAAAAGGATCCTTTCAATGATGCAGTCACATCTAAGCCCTGTTTCTACCAAACACATATAGCACCTTTGCTGGGTGGGGTTGTTGTCACTCACTGCTCTGTCCAGCACTCACTGTATTTCCTCATTACCGGTGACACAGATGGAAGTCTGCACCTCGTTTATCGTCCACAGAATGAGGCTGCACGCCATTACTTTCAGAACAAAATAGAACAGGCTGCTGTGAGAGTCTCTCTCTATGAGATATTTAAAAATAGTGGGTTTGTGCATTTAATCCTTCTCAGGCAAGCGCTGGGGTTTAGTGTTGCTGGAGCCCACAGGATGAACACTCCACCACTCTATTTTTTTTTCTTCTCTAAGCAAGGATTAGAATATATGCCATTCCCATAATCCGGTCAACTCATGCATTGAGTAATATAACAAGTAAATGTTCCACCTTGAAAGTTGCTGGCAGTCTGCCTTGTGAATTACGTTGGGGTTTTTTTCTCAGACCACAGCTGCTGTGAGAGGCAGCAAAGCATCTTTTCATTTTGTAGTTATGGTTTACTTATGTATGTAAGACTCTCCATGGTGTGAGCAGTGGTTATATAAGCTTCAAAACCAGCCACAGCTCAGCCCTGAGCAGAGTGACTGTCCTCTATTGATCAATCAACAGACTGCAGTGTTCACAGCTCCACCTTTTAGTACCAGATCTGTGTGCTAGGTACCCCAACAGAGGGGTGATCAAAATGGGGATGGTAAGGATGGTTCCATTGGAAACATACACAACTTTTCACAGTGGAAACAGAAATAATTCGTACCGAACTGAACTGGAACATACTGGACTGCTTAGTGGAACTAGCTATAGGCCATGTTAAGACCTAAGAGTCTCAGTGAGACAAAAACCATTAATAAACAGTACAACATGAGGTGCATGGAGTGCTGCTGGGTGTAGAAAAAGTGTACTTCTGGTGCTCTTCAGTGTGGGGATCAAAAAAGTGATAGGAAGAAAATTTAAAAAACCGAGGCACTCAGGGAGTAGAAAAATAAGAAGCCTTTATTAAGTCATGGCTTTGTTCTGATTAAAAATGTCGACATGTTTTGGCCGTGTGGGCCTTCATCAAGACAAATAAAGAGACTCTCCTTCAGACAACCTCTTAACACTAGTAAACAGTCACATGATCAGCGTGGCCAGGTGGAATCTCTTCACCTGATTGGGGTGAGCAAACAGATCAATTAGGAGCAACAGAGAGAACACACATTATACCATCAAAACATCACAAGCAGGAGAGAAATATACAATAATAACAAAAATAACAACAATAATACAAAATACCAAAGATTCTCAAAGATGGAAACATCTCTAAAGTTCTATTTTTTAAGTGTTTCAATTTTAAAGTAATATCTTCAAAGTGTATAAGGCATAAAAACACTGCCAGGCAGAAGAGCAAAAAGAAAAAAAATAAAGTAAATAATTCATTGTTTTAATTTATATAAGTAAGATTTTTAAGATAGAAGATCTAACAATTATTTCTCAAGACTATGACTATGTTCTCAAAAACATCTTCGAACCTTTACTAAATGACCTTAGAATGCAAATGATTTATTTAGTTGGAAAAAAAAAGGAATAAAGAAAAAGTACTCTGAAATTTGAAAGTGCACTGAGGGAAGACAACCCTCAAAAAATATATAATACCAAAAACAAAGAAAACAATATGCCTTATAATACAGGGAGCCCAAACACTTTACAAAAAGGGAGAAAAGTTCAGTTCTCCATTTAAACCTGGATATTGGGTCGCTTTCAATGTATATATCCAAAAAGATTCTCTCTGTAAGAGCCTTTTTAATCTTTCTCCACCCAACCATTAATAAACATTATGGAGTAAAGATGCAGCAGTGTGAGCTGGCCTATCTCAGCTTGACTCAAGTTGACTAATAGTGTTGCCTTTTTTACTTTTACAGTCTATGCCTGCAACTCAGCTTTCTAGTCGGCTGCTTTTAGAATGTAAGGCACGTCACCTATTTCAACAGCTAACCAGCTTGTAGCAAAGTCAGCCAGCCAAGTAAGTTACAAACTGTCACAGACTGCATGTTCGCTTGCTGTGGCAAGTCCGTCAGCTGTTGCAGACCGGCTCATTGCAAGTAGTTGCAAGTTGTATTCACAAGCGGTTAAATGGGAGCCTGCTTGTTACTGCCGGCTGCAGCACTCTTTCTCAATACTCGACTAAGTTTAAAAAAAAAATGTTGTCTTCATTAGTCACTTGGACACAAAAGATTGGAAAATAGGTTCCAGGTTGAAAGAATACCTTAGTTACCCTTTATGGGATCACCAGTTACTATGATTCATCCAGAGGGGAAAAAGAAATGCCTGTGCCAAATCGCTGGACACTCTGAATCACTAATATTAACCTTAAGGTGCTGCTTGAGGAAAAGTCAGGGGATCACCAAAGTCTGTTGAATTCATCTTCTGAAGACAACAAATGTCTGTGCAGAATTTCATGACAATCCATCCATTATTGAGATATTTTGGTTTGGACTGTTGCAACCTTTACAAGATGTAGCTAAATAACAGTAAATTAATCATTTACTAATGCTTTAGCCCAGCCTTCCCTACAGCACCACTAGCCCTTATACCTCATGGAAAACAAAGGAAGATGATTGAGAAATAAAAAAGAAAGAAATTCCTCCATTTAGTTGTTATTATAACACAAAGAGAGGAACTTGTAAAATATGAAAGTTCTTAGGGTTTAGGGAAAAACATTTGTCATTTTAAAAAAGGAACAGATGCATCCTCTACATGACTACATGAAACGTTTTTTTTCAGGGGTCAAATATTTCGAAAGAGAGGAAACACTTGAAACACACACACTGTTAACAGTTTTGGAATATTTCTAGCAATTGTCTTTAATATACTGTACCATAGTCAGTTCTAAATAAATAAATAAATTGATTTTCCTCCAACACCAGAGTCCCTCCATGAACTGGAAGACACCGATTTGGATGCGCTCATGGCTGATTTGGTGGCAGACCTTAATGCGACGGAAGAGAAACTTGCAGCAGAGATACAAGGTCTGAAGGTGCCATCACCGCCCCTGCCAGATCTGCCGCCACCACCTAAGGACCCAAGCTCCCGCCCTACGCCCTCTCTCGCTTCCCCAGCATCACCAGCGAGTAGCACCAGCAGCAATGTTAGCACCCCAGCCTCATCTGCCACCTCCCCTTTCCCACCTCCGCCTCCTCAGGGTGCAAAGCCAACTATGGTGAGTTAGTAGGTGTACAGTTTCTAAGATCAAAGTAGCATCTCTGCGATAACCTTTTAACCTCTCTTGTAATCGGAAAAAGTCCAAAATTTAAGAAGTGAGGGTTTTAACTAAGGCTTGTAGGAGTAATAGAAAGTTAATTTTAGTTGGTACAGTTTCACGGGAAATGCCAAAAATATTTGGTAACAGATAGTGAAGAAGAAAAGAAAAGGTCTTTGCACTGTTGGGCTCTTAAAATGTTATACGCAAGAGCCGGCACATGAAGCAGAGAGAGGCACTAATGTTGTAATCTCTGTTTTATTGGTGCTGTGTCTTGGTTTACCATGTGAAAGCACTTCCTGAGCCATGCGTGACAAGACAGTATTACAACAAAAACATCACCAGTTCCCAGCATATAAATTTCTCGTGATTTCTTTTTTGTCTTTGTGGAACTGGGAAGAGTGGTATTGCTCTTATAACAGTTGGCCGGTGAGATCATGGCGAAATAGTTCCTGGACCGAGGCATCTGTTACACTTACAGAGACTCGTGAGGCGAAACAGCCGAGAGTCTGTCTGGAACAGATCAAACACATGCAGCCATGAGGCAGGAAAGAGTAACAGGATCAATACCAAAGGTTGAAGAAGGGGAGGTAAGATGTGGCAGTGGTGGGGGGGCGTTCCAGACGGGAGCTTATTGCTTTAGCAGGGCTTGTTACCTCATCCTTCTGAGGTAAAAACACCAGCTGTGCTGCGGCAGAGAATGTGTCATTGTTAGGTGGAGGTGTGCAAGATCATTAAAACTGCACCGTAGGCAGGATTTTTATGTAAAAACACACCAGAGTTATAAGCCGAGGTAAAGGGTATCCTATCCCTGCTAATTGAGATTTAGTAGATTAGATCTTATGTCTCAAATGAAACTCTTAAATGCATGCTCCACACATGGGAAGTTATGAAATTAAAATTAAACACTGCACCTCCTGAACAGCGTAAAAATGCTACAGCCACAGAGATGAACTTAACAGAGTTAGACTTTTTCTTCTTTTTTACCTGAGGCACCCTTTTTAAGCAATAGTTAATTTTTGGAAATGCACTTATTAGCTTTTTTTGACTTGAGTATGATGAGAATATTTATTCCACTGGCACGTATATAGCACGGTTGCCCATTAAAGAGATAGTGCACCCAAAAATGAAAATTCAGCCATTATCTACTCACCTATATGCAGATGGAGGCTCAGGTGAAGTTTTAGAGTCCTCACATCCCTTGCGGAGATCCAAGGGGAGAGGGGGTAGCAACACAACTCCACCTAATGGAGGCTTATGGCGCCCCAGATTCAAACGTCCAAAAACACATAATTGAAACCACAAAATATCTCCATACTGCTCGTCCGTAGTGATCCGAGTGTCCTGAAGCCCCGACATAAAAAGTTGTTGCGCAAGCGTGCACACGTGAACCCGGTGCACAGAGAGGCAGTTAGAGCTACAGGCTACAATGAGGCTAAAAACAGAGTTCAAATGACGTTTTTCTCCGCAAGTGTTGTGAGAACTCTAAAACTTCACCTGAGCCTCCATCGGCATATGGGTGAGTAGATAATGGCTGAATTTTCATTTTTGGGTGCACTATCCCTTTAAGGAGGGAAAAGGGGAAAGTTCTCTGGGGCCCAGCCACCTAGGGGCCCATGGAGGGCAGCAATAATGATATTTTCAACCAAAATATTCATCATTACTTATGATAGCAACAAAAATGAACATTGTATTTATTGTTGGTTTTGTACAATGTAGCCTCATATGACAAGAGGTTTTTTTTTTAATTTTTGGTACACCATTGCAGAACAAAAAAAATGCAGGAAGCCGGCCGCATGATCTGATAAATTTACTGATCTAATCAAGCAGAGAGTGCATACACATATGTTTATATGAGAAAAGCAGATTCACTGGACCAGCCATTTAAGTAAACAGTATTATGTGATATATACAGTGAATATAAAGCTACAGCCAGTTAGCTTAGCTTACCGTAAACACTGGAAACAGGGTGAATCAGCTCCCATAGCTCTGTTCAAGGTACAAATCTGCCTACCAGCACCTCTAAAACTCACTAATAACAGCCCAGTCGCCACAATAAATGTTGGTATCGTACGTTTCTGTAAACCACAGATATGTTACATTTGTACTATCATGTAGCAGACATGTCAAAACTTTGTTACTTTAGGTTTTAATTTTCAGTTTTATGTCTGACAACGCAAACAAAAATGACTCGGGTTAGGACAGCATCATGTTTAAGTTCAACATATCCAGTTTGGTAGCTACAAATATGGCTGGACATGTCCTGAATGTCTACTGCTGTCAGCTGCCTGGCAGCTGTCTCACCCATCCACCATCCCCTCTTTCTCCCAATGAGAACACAGCACATATATATGTAACTACACTGTAAGTATAAAACATACAAATGTAATCAGTGGTTTGCATAAGTGTATAATGCATCATTTTATCCTGGTGCCTGGGCTGCTGATAAATGTTTTATCTTGTTTGCTTAATCCTCACAAAATACAGAGTGTTACATGACAATGATGACAGTTTGTGGTTCTACAGGCAGTTAGGCTATTCTTGGTCTGGAGGCCGGAGGAGTGACTTCCCGGAGTCTCTTTGGGTTGCGTGGCAATTTCACAGTGATGACAAGACTCTAGAAAGTTTGGCTTTTGCATGCTTTTAATAAATAAAATATAGTGTATTACATAGGGAACTAGCCAGGCTAGCTGTTTCCCTCTGTTGAGTCTTTATGCTAAGCTAAGCGATGCTAACCAGCTGCTGGTTACTCATCCAACAGCTGATTGTGCTGTGTGCAGTTTATTGACATCAAAGATACCTGGTACTGACTTTTCAAACTTTTTCCAGTTTATCCAGGTGTGGCTTTCACACGTTGGCACTAGAGCATAAATATATATTCCACTATAATTAATAACTGATCAGCATCTATTCTGCACTATAACATTATATTATTATTTGTCCTTTTTAGGAGGAAATCGAGGCGCAGATGAAAGCAGACAAAATCAAACTGGCTCTTGAGAAGCTCAAGGAAGCTAAAGTGAAAAAGGTAAGACGACCAAACACTGACGTGTGCTCCTCTGATACTACATCCACTGGCAACAGTAAACCTTTAAGACACTGTGAATTACAACTACATGGACGTCGTAATGTTCAAAGATAGTACGTACAGCTCTTTCTTTTCCTTTGGAAGAGCCATCAATCCCAGTGATGGATGGCTACTTTCATCCAGCCAGCGTCCTGCAGGACAGTTTTCCCTCTTTGGGTTTTATGTGGACACTTTCTCATCTTCAAAGCAGTCAACAAATGCACGGACATGTGGTCTTGCATGCAAAGCTTCACATCAGGATGTGCAATTTGACACAGAACCGATCTAGTTTCGTGCCAGTTGCATGCCATAGTTTTATCATAGGTGATGTGACTGATGATGAATGACTGCCAGGCTCTACACTGCGTAGCTGCATCAATGGTCTGTTTTCCATCTCAGATAGTAATTATTAAATCTCAGAAAAAATCTAAAGGGAACCAGCGAAAAACAGCTCTTCCAAATTGCCATCTGTGTGTGTGTGTGTTGATGCTGAGAAAATACAGACCACTGGCTACTCTCACAGGAACATCTGTCCCAGGGTTGTTAGACACAGGAAAGCAAGGTGCACTCTCTGTGGTTTCTGCAGAGTCGTCTGTGGGTAGAGGCCCTCAAGTTTCAAATAAACCCACTGAGCATGCCTTCAACACGCATCATGTACTTTTAAAGATACCTGTCTTGCATGAGGAAGAACTGTAAGAGCAGAAATAATTTGATATACAGTGACACTTGATTCACATGTCAAACCCATATTGTTTTCCGGGGAAGGTCGCGACAGAGGAACATGCGATCTAACACTCTATATCCTCGTCTGATAACATCTCTGAAACCCACATTTTTTTGACACAAGGCAAGCGACCGGCTGACCTTAGCTCTGTGAAACCCCTCAGCTTCCCCAAGCTGGATTTGTTTCAGATGAGAGGAAGTGTGAAACCATATGAGCCTGTGAGGAAAGCACTGCTCCACGTCAGAGAAAAATTAATCTCAGCCAACTTGGGGGGAAAAGGAGGTGCTAAGACTGCAAAAAAGAGAAATACAATAGGGGAGGAAATTACTAAAAAAGCTAAAGAAGTTGAGCAGAATGGAGAGACGAGAGTGCTGATGCTCCAACTCTTCTGCTAAAACTAACATTAGGAGAGAGAAACAACCATTTACTGAACATAGCCTGTAATCAAACTGGATAATAAACAAGCCGCATGTGCTGCAAGGCTTGATCTGATGTCACGCTTTGGACACCTGCTGCTGTCCACAACATGTTTTAGCATTTCAATCTGTCATGCAGATGAAACAGAAAACCTCCTGTTGCAATCAAGAACACTTCAATTAATGGCTGACATTTTGGGAAATAAATACCTTTTGTAACATTCTTGAGAGTTAGATGAAAAGATTGATATCCATCCATTAAATATGAAGCTACAACCAGGTGACAGAAAGGTTAACTCTGTGTGTAGACTGGAAAACAGGTGTGCAGCTTATAAAGAGGGAGAATGCACAGAGGCCAGAGTCATCTTCATAGTGTATGTTTCAGTTGTGGTTTATATAATACCACAAAGCAGTTCAGGTTGTAAAAAATAATCTATTAAATTAAATAAAACATAACAAAAAGAAAACATGTGAGTTGTCAAAATAAGATAAGGAGCACCATAAGTTAACGGGCTCGTTCAAGATGACCTGCGCCTCGCCTGAAAAGTGGACGATATCAGGCGGCTGCAGCAGGAGGCGGTGACAAAAAGTTGCGGTCAAGTCGGACAGTTTCCCGACAGTTTCCAGCAGCCATCAGTCTGTCCAGGAAGTCACTCACATCCTGTCAGATCTGATGTCTATCTGTTCAAATGTTTTCAGACTCATATATCAGTTTGTTCACAGTCTCCAATCGTTTTTAATTATGAAAAAGTAGCCTATTAAAATGCTTTACAGGCAATTTATGTTCATGGTTCAACATCGATTTTGCATAAATTCTCATGTACATCAGCATCATATCAGTTTGCTGATGCAGAGCAGATCTGTCACCTCAAATACATAGGCTAAATAAACTGTGTTTGAGCATTATGTTAATGTTTTCAGAGGAAAATGTTGTCTTGTATTTCAGAGTAAATAGAAGACAGCAGCTTTCAGTAAAGATCAGTCAGATATAGTCAAGGCTTAACATCTGTACAGATGTTATTTTGAGAATCCTCAATGCTAAATACCTACAGTTAATAATGAAAACGGCCCAATGTTAATATACAGTAGACTCTGATGTGTCATGATCAGTGTATTTAGTCTCTTTGACTAATAAACTTCACTATCAGTCACACAACATGTTTTCTGTTAGCAGAATAAACTTAAAATCAGACAAACATCATTTAAATCTCTGAAATTCAACAAAAATGAAAAGTTTATCTAAAATGTCATATTGTTGAGTCAACATCTAAACCAGTCAGCTGTTAGATCAGGTGAGAACCAGGCGTTTCCCATCATTCCTTGGGTCTTTCAGTCTGTGGAGAGCAACTGCAGCACCTGGCTCAAAAACCTGCTGCCACCTCGCTCTCACGATAGTATCTTTGTCCACTTTTGTTTGACGTCAGAGCAAGAGCATCTTGAGCGAGCCTAACAAAAGAGAAAGGCCCATGGCCATAGTGCAGGTAGCAACAAGTTTCCAGCAGGGCTGCATTTAACCCTGACAAAACATAGCAAAACACTGAAATGAAGATGATAGCGCCTTGAACAACCTGTTGTGTTATGCAAGCACACACATTTAATACAAGCAAGCACACACTTTTAATACAGCAGGGTTTAATTCAGTTACATTCAGTTCAAGTCAAAGGAGCTTTATTGGCATAGGAAACATGTTATATTGCTAAAGCAAATGTGAAATAAAACAAAAATTGAACATACAGTAAGTTCAGATCTACCACAATTTGATTTGTATACATGTTGCTGCTGATTTGGTAATACCTCTGACACACCCACTAAATGAGAGAAAACATATCTAAAAGCCCACTGAACATTTCGCACGTTGATCAACCTGGAAACTAGCAAAACGGTGCACTCTGTTTTCAGATTGAATGTGCCCTTGTTGTATGCTTTATTTTTAGTTTAGATAATGTGGGGGGAAAAAAGCAGCTCAGACTGTTGTTGGTGAGGCTGTGAATAAGCTGTATCTACGAAAAATAAATTACACACAAATAAACATCTAAGAGTTTTCAAAAGAACATAAGGAGCTCAATAAGTCAACCAAAGAGAATTTTGGCTTGGCAAGAAGTTTCCAACAGGGCTGTGTTTACCCCTGACAAAATGTAGCAAAGTGTGTATTTGAACAAAAATGGTGGTGAGTTGAACACAAACACACTGCCTTTAGAGGGCAGGGTTTAAGTCAATTCATTTCAAAGGGCTTTAATGGCATGGTGGACATTGTACGTACAATAAGTAAAGATCTACTAGAATACATATTAGAACACAATATATCCCACAATATAAGTTATTTAGGGTAGTTAAACAGGACTATTTCCTGAAACAATGAAACCCCCCTCTGTTCTTACTGAACATGGTACAGTCTGAGTCCCCTCTACTATAAAGGCCATTGGAAGCTCTCACTTCCTGTGTTTGGCAGTTTAAACCCCTGACAAACAGGTGACTTAGAAGGAAGATCACACAACAAACATTTGGTTGATTGAAGTTGCATATAACCAATAAATGATTTTGAAAGGAAGATATTATTAAAGGAATGCAGTTGTTTTTAATAAACAGTGTAGATAAGGAAAGTATGCCTGCTGTTATGACCAGACTATGACTGATGTTAGCAGGTTAGCATGCTCCAACCACATGTGCTAATGATGCTAACATCACATTTTTTTCTAACAGTTGGTGGTGAAGGTGATGATGAATGACGGCAGCTCCAAGACTCTGATGGTGGACGAGAGGCAGAATGTGAGGGAGGTGTTGGACAACCTGTTTGAGAAGACTCACTGTGACTGTAATGTGGACTGGAGCCTGTGTGAGACCAACCCTGAACTGCAACTTGGTGAGTTGCTCCAATATAGCATCTAATGTACTGTACTATTTGGTTGATGCTCCAGAGACATTTTGGAGGGAAACATTGTACTTTTCACTGCACCACATTTATCTGACAATACACACATTTACAACAAGAATACTGTGGAATTAATAACATAAATGAGATAAACATCTCATAGCATTCTTTTTAAAAACCTAGGCTAAAGAGCAAGGTTGTAAGTTTACATTTTAAGGTATAAACATTTTCAGTTGCTTTTTTACTGGCCTGAGGCATAAATGGTGCAACATAAATAAGTCAAATACTTCACAAATGGATGTAATGTGTTTCCTCTTTCTGGTCATGGTCTACAGATGGGCAGAAAACTGTAGCTGATTTATGACTTTCTTTGGGTAGACCGGAAAAAGGAGCTTCACAATAGTCTAGCCTCATGGATATAAAAGCATGCATTAGTATCTCTGTATTACTCAGTGATAAATGTTTTTTTTTTTTTAGATAATATAACACTGATTTGGTGACATACATCTTATGAGCCATGGTTAAAGATGACACTGAGGTTTGTTGCCTTTTGGTGGGGTAAATAGAGAATTTAAAGGTGCAATACATGACAGTCAGAGCACAGTTTGTGTGAAAGTGGAAATAAGGTGTAACGGCCTGCCTCCAGATCCCCCCCATGTTAACACTGTTAGCTCTGTCAGCATTGTTGCCATTGTAGCGCTGTTAGCACCGTTGGCTGTTAGCCACCAGCTCAGCCACCTCCATGTTGAGAGCCTTGTGCAGACAACCCTGGCTCAGACTCTGAGTCATTGATGTGCTCTGAATGTTGTCCTTTAACTTTTATCCTGGTTGTAAAAGCTGTAAAAGGGTTTTGTGACATTCAAGCAATGATATCTAAACTAGCATCAATAGGTCTTGTGTCATCAGAAGATAAAGCCACATAAAGTTGCGTGTCATCAGCAAAGATACAGATTTAAAAGTATTTGATAAAGCTGTAACATGGGCAGTGTGTCTCATGCATACACTTGGGATGAGGAGAGTTTAAAGGAATACTTCAGCCACAGAATGATCATTACATGCTGTGTTTCCTTGAATTTGTGGTGGAACATTTGTTTTTCTTGCGTGCCCCCATGGAAAAAGGCAATCATACTGATATACTGATTGATTGGGGACCATGTTTTGCTGTGTTAAATGTGGTCCCCAATCAATCAGTAAATCAGTATGTTTACTGTTTTCCCTGGAAGCATATGAGAAAGACAAGGATTTCTTCAAGAATTCACGGCATGACTAATTGATACCCAAATAGTAATTTTGTGGGTGAAATATTCCTTTAAGACCAATGATTAATCCATCACCATTCACCATTGTTTTTAATGTGTTGCCACTAGTGGATATAGCACCATCGTGGCGTTCAAAATGTGGTCATTTTATGAAAGATTTGCAGTTTTTAACAGCTTGTGACAGGTTAAGTATCTTCAGGGGAAAATTAAAAATCCTTTGGCGCACATTTTCAGTGGCAGTTTGGAATAAATCAAAAGAACTTGGTTACTTGAATATGCAACCACCAAAATTTTATTTTAACACAAAACACAAAGAAAGAGAAAAGAACTTCTGGTGCGAGTTCTTTGTTGACAAGTGATTTCTGGTAGATTTAGTGCAGAGAGACTGCAGCAATGGGTGCAAGCTGGGCAGCAAATATATCAACAGAAACAGAAAAACACAGCAGTGATAATAGAGATAGACTTTAACACCATGAGCCCTCAGTGTGTTTTTATATGAATTGTCAACTAAACACACACACACAATGTGCAGGGTGGGATATTTCATCCAGGTCCAGATGATGGAGTGTGTTTTTATTGGCACGATGGCAGCCGTACTGCAGTGAACTCACAATGAAACATTGATCTTACTCCTATCCATCTCTCTTTCCCATACTCTCTCTATCCTCTCTCACACAGACACATACAGTGTAGACAGGTGGGTTTAATTTGCTGTATCGGACACTGTCAGTCATCCTCTCTGTCATACGGAAATAGAAGCCTTATGATCTCAATCCTCCGTCTGAGCTGTCTGTGCTATATTTACTTCAGCTGCTGGGCCTTGCCGCCATCAGATTTTCGGGCCTCTCATTACCATCTGTTTTCTCTGTTTTCTAACATCTTCATGAGATTGTTACAGACATGATTCATACTTTTAAAGTATCAGCCCTAAACATTGTGAACAGGGAGTCATTTTACACCATGCTGAAACTGTTTTAATAAGATACTGGTGGTAAAGTCGTTAACCTCTGTGAGCAATAAATTTGACGTCAGTATTATTTTGCTTGAAAATTATATTCAAGTAATTTTATATGCAGCTACTTAAACTGTGAAACACTAAATTAAAGGATAAGCCTGGATTTATTAGTCCATACTTAGTCCATTAGAAGTGCATTTTGCAAGACTTCCTGACCCTGTCTGTGGCTCTCTGCCCGAAACTCTGTTTATCCCGCTAAAGACTTCATCCTTAATTTTAATTATCATAAATATGTAGTTTTATTGAGAAAGAAGCTAAAGTAATTCTTCTCTGGAACAGCTAGACACTGTAGTTTGTAGCAAACATTACTCAAACAGTGATAAATAGTGCATTTGTTGGGGACTATTTTCAGCAGTGGATTAATACACATTTGGCAGGTTAGTATACGCAGCACCAGGACAGTGTTTGGGGGACTTATTCACAATAAACTACAGTGTTCATCATAATGAAGGAACACATGACCCAATGCAACGATATGTCTGAATCATGTGTTTTGATTGTTTTTGGACAACAACAAATAAATAAGACACATCAGGTTATGGATACACCGATAATATTTACAAGTAGTGGCGCCTGTTGAGTCCAATGGAAATGCTTGTTTGGGGCTTCTGGGTTCTGGGTGTGCAGCCCACTGAATATGCGCAGTAGTGTTTCTCCTGTTGGTCCCGCCCTCGAGTTCCCACTTGGCTTGTAGACTTTGCATTGTGATGATGTCACAGATTTTTAAGCCACTTCTCTCAGCTCAAGGAAAGTTTTACAAATATAAAACCTCCATGAATCAAACATTTATAATAGAAAGAGTTTTAATTGACCTTGTTTGCAATTTGAGGTGTTCTGTCAACAATTTTACAGTTTTCTCTTTCATAACCGTGATCTATGGTGAAAATGCTTTTTGGGCAGCAGAATTTTTTTGCTGCAATACTGCAAGTGACCACTAGAAACAATTGGAAGCAAGGTTGAGCTGCTTACTTGGGGATCTGGTAGTTTTGCATAGATACTCAAAAGATATTGCAATACCCCACCATTAAAAAAAACAAAACAAAAAACAATAGCCCATTTTATTAATACGGGTACTTTAAGAATGACAGTAAGAGTGGAATTTCCTATGAGTTCCTGTGAGTTGCATCAATGTGTTGAAAGTAAAATGCAAACTGTATCACTGTATTAGTATTTCCAGCTGAGCTGCATGCACAAGTCTGTCTCACCACCAAATTTTGAACAGGATTGATGAGAAAAGCTGGACGAAACATTGGATGCTATGTAATCCAGCCTTGAATTGTGGCGTCATTTTGGATTCTTTGTAAAATTCATCCATGATGATAAATCTGACCCTGAATGTCCTCTGTGATTATTTATCCTTTCTTTTGTTTTTAGTTGTCCCCACGTCTATGTTGCTTAGGGCTGAGTCTGTAACCAATCAGAGGCTGTGTTCCTAACTGTGTGAGTGATGTTTGGCAAACATTCAGGCATAACTGACATAACCCGAGGGTGGGGGAGCCCCCCTCCTCCTCCTCGTGTCAGCATGGGTTTTCTCCGGGTACTCCAGCTTCCTCCCACAGTCCAATGCAGGGTTAGTTGGTGACTCTAAATTGTCCATAGGTGTGAATTTGAGCGCGAATGGTTGTCTGTCTCTATGTGTCAGCCCTGTGATAGTCTGGCAACCTGTCCAGGGTGTACCCTGCCTCTCACCCAATGTCAGCTGGGATAGACTCGTTACATTTTAGGCTACAATTTTCAGTAACTGAAAACTGAAAACTTTCAGTAACTGAAAATTGTAGCATTGCTAAAATATGCCAACAACTTTGTCCAGCAACTAACAAAAAACAAACTTAAAGCAGATTTTTTTCTATGGATAGGGCTGAGTTTGTGAAACTGCATAGCACACTGGACTCTTAGACACCTGATAGGTACCCTCTAATGTTAACCTCACGACAAAAAGTGCAAATAATACTGTAGATACGTAAATCACATTAGAAGAGGAACTTTAACTTTCTGGATATTTTAGTTGTTTTTTTTTTCTTTGCTTTTACAAAAAAGATGTAATAGACTGTCAACATATAACAAATAAGGAAATGTGTGTTTCCTTTGGTCACCACAGTTTATTTTTAACCAAATGATAGCCTATGTTTAAACTAGTTGTTTCACACACTGATTTATTTAGAGCACATCATCCATTCAGAGCTTGTTGAGGTCATTTGACTCATGAGCACGGGGGAGGACAGGGTCTTGTGTCATCTCTGACTAACCACGCAGTGTGACAGCTCGACAATGGAAACAGTTTGACTTAGTTTATTTTCAAATGCCTGTAAACCCCCCAGAGTGTGCCACGTTCTAACTAATATACATTTTTGCCGACCTTTAATTTTTACTAGCAAAAAAATCGAAGCGAGTCACAACCAATTAACACCCGCAGAGCTCAACAGCAGCACCATCTTCAAACAGATCTCTTTTAAACTCACCCATGTGCTCACCATGCACACTACTAAAACATGTGCTTAATGCAGTTCAAAGGGGATTTTACCCCGAGTATCTCACTCTAGGCAGCAAAGTCACACCATCCATTTAATGATTGTGATAGTCAAACTGTAGACTGGAACCCTGACAGCAATTTATTTAATGCCTACCTCTGCCTCGGCCGCTAACCTGTAATTGGGGAGCATGGCTGAACTACAGTCGAATGCCCAGTGCATTGTGGAGATCTATGGCACTGAGTGTGTGGGTGGGCAGACGGCAGGAGAAGGAGGAGGAGGAGGGGGAGGGGGAGGAAAGTGCCCTTAATGAGTTTTCGAGGTTTAGTGCCATTTAAAGTCCTTCCAGCAAAATGGGGAGGCTTGTATTTTATTGAGCCCTCCCTTAATTCACCCCATTTGAAATAGACAATTGTACAGCTGTGAAATGGACTTTGAATCCAGCTCAGCTGATTTAAAGATTTCGTGACAGAGTGAACTACTGTACATATGGTAAAGCATTTGTTTTGACATGTTTTATGGCACAAAGCTGAAACAGAGGGGGCATGGAGAATATTATGTGAGATTAAAGACTGTTGCAGATTCTGGTTTGAATAATAAAGCACTGTAGAGTCAGTGTGTGAGAGAGAACTGGCTTTGGAAGATTAAAAATGTCTTCAGAGTCTCTGCATTAGTGTTTAAATGTGCTGAGAAAATGTTTTTATGGCTGTATTTATTGCAGAGGTGGGAAGAAAGCAAGTATATTTATTAAAGTAAATGATGCATCACATCCACCCAGAGCTATATATAGTACTGGGATACAGCAACACAAGCATCAGCTTCAATATTAAAATGCATCTCACACATTAACATATAAACAATTTAATATACTGTTAATGAAAAGGGTCTCTTTTCTGTTGGTACTTAAGAGCAGTTTGTTTCCATCAACTCTGAACTTTTACTCCAAAAAAAAACTTCAAATGCGGGACTTTTACTCCCTCCCATGGACACATACCAAGACACACACATGAAAGGCCCCTTCTCCTTGTCACTAGCTTTTTATGTATGACAAAAATATAACAGACTAAAGGATTCAGATAGTTATGAGGAGGAGAAAAAAAAATTTAATCGCAATGTCCCCTCTGGGCAAGAGACCCACATGTCGGATTGTGGGCTTTTGCAGTCAGGGCCTCTCAGATGTGGAACTCCCTGGCAGATGATCTGAGGCAGTTACATCTTTTAAATTACTTTAAAAACTTATCTTAAAAAAAGCTTTTTATTAATGTGAGCACATCATTTTATTTCCAACATTTTATCTTTTAAAAGGGGACCTCTTTTGCTTTTCCCTACCTTCTGTCATACTTAATGTAACAGTGTCGGATGTCCATATTAAACAAGGCCATAGATTAAAATATTGAGGTAAATGTACGTAAAAGTAATCCCTGTGAGTAAAAATTTAAGACTTTGGGCCATTCTGAATACTTTGTTTCTTACATTTTTTTTCCACTTTAGCTACAAGCTGGTGTCAGCTCTTGATGGATTCCTTCACATGGTGATCTGCTCCAGGCACATTACTGCAAGTGTTTACATTACACTGCTACATGTAGCTACATGCTAATCTCAGGGGAACATGTAATCCTGGTTGCCGATGTTGTTAATTTCGGCCAGATTTCGGATTATGTTCCTGTTAGAACATGTGCAGTTACGAAGATTTTGGTTTAGAAGCTTTTACTGGTGATTTTTCTCGCTGTGATGACAGTGCAGAGACACCAAGAACATATGCTGCAGTTATATTCTCCTCTTGGTGCTAGTTCCTGAGTTGGTAAATTGTTCCTCTGACTTTGATGTTCTCGAGTTTTAAATCGTTATGTGTAAACAACAGAGATGCTTCAAATCAGATGTATTATATTTTATTGCTCAGAGCATTTAAACAACACGGTGATAACAGTTTGAAGCTTTTTATTACAAAGTGATTTTGTCCCAGACTTGTTGCTGCAGCAGTACATCCCCTTAAACTACTACAATATTGCTTTACCTGACTAATGCTGGTCCCTCTGAGTGGACAGCAACTAGCAGTTACAACCTAAAACCATATTACAAATTACATGTGAGCAAAAAATTGACATGCCATATGTTAATTAATAAAAAGTTTATTACCAGCAATCATTTACTGACTCAGACTCATCGTCTGCCATGTTTATGCATATATGACGACAATTTTGTACCCACAATTTCCCCAACTTTCCGAGTTGTTCCAACTTAAAAAGGTCTTCATGTGACATGTCGAGGTTGGAAACTGATTTTCCTGATTAATCCAACACCACGTGAATACAGGGTTAGATGTGAAAGGCCTGACCAATCAGAGCAGACTGGGCTTTTTCAGGAGGGGGGCTTAAAAAAACAGGCGCTAAGACAGAGCGTTTCAGACGGAGGGTGAATTCAGGTGTTCCAGCACAGACAGCATGAGAAAAATAAAGGTTTCTTTTTTTAAACATGAAGACATGGAATATTTTCTAGTAGAAACTGAAAAACAAGTGTGAATCTGAAAATGTGCATAATACTGTAGGTCCCCTTTAATGATATTACCATTTATATTCTATATTACTTTTGGGTTTGTTATTTCCAGTTTCATATGTGGTATTATAATTGTCTGATTTTCTGTCATTGCAGTCCTGCTTTTTGTTCTAGTTTCAACCATGTGAAGTACTTTGTAATTTTATTTTTAACAGTACTGTAAAAATGGGTTTTCCCTGCGTGCTCCGGCTTCCTCCCACAGTCCAAAGACATGCTGGTTAATTGGTGACTCTAAATTGCCTGTACCCTGCCTCTCGCCCAGTGTCAGCTGGGATAGGCTCCCCCAACTGCTCAGGGCACCTGTCCAAGGCAGTCACCTCACTATGACATCCCTCCATTTAATGCATGTATAGGCCCTGTTTTTTCATGTTACTGAAAATGTGGAAAAAAAATGGAATTTCCCTCCTGGGATTAATAAAGTATTTCTTCTTCTTCTTTCTTCCTCTATTGAAAGTAGAAGTACAACTAAATGCTGGTAACAAAGGCAAGCAGTCAGACTTTTGAGAATTATGACATTTATTTCTTCTTAACATGTACACCACCTTAAAAATGGAACTTCATTGCACACAACTTTGATTATCCAGGACTGACACACCACAGTAGAGCAGTCACCATGCAGCAGCTTGCCACAGATATTACTGCTTGAATCATTACTCACCCTCTTTGCTGTGGGACGCCAGTTTCTGCCTCCACCATGAAGTTGGTGTCATTGTTGACTGAAATTCTTCTCATGTAGTCATTAACATGTAGTACCTAATTTGGCATGCAGCCTGGGCTTGACTGGAAATCGTAATTCAACTTTGAGAGCACTTTGTTTGCACTTGCCCTTAAGTGATTTGCCAAACCTTCTGATTTTATTTTGTAGTAACCAAGCAACAAAGATGCTTGGGGGATATGCATAAGAGTAAAAGTATACATTGGATTAAAGAATCGTAATCAAGTAAAAGTCAAAGTTAACAGAAATCTAAAAAAACTCAAATAGTACAGATACTCCCAAAAAATAATAATTAAAAAAAAACAATGAGAAAATGTAAGAGTTTGGCATCCCCCAGTGGAAACCTAAAATAAGCATGTGGAAAAAACAAAACTAATACCATCAGAGTAATTTAAAAGGTGCTATGATCACATAAAAACACATATAATGGCTTTAATTAGATAATCTGAATACTACTATTAGTTTGCTGACATCTAAATTTGTTTTGTTTTTTTGACAGAACGGACGTTTGAAGACCACGAGAACCTTGTTGAGCCTCTCTTAGCGTGGACGAGAGACAGCGAGAACAAAGTCCTCTTTCAGGAGCGGAAGGAAAAATACGAGGTTTTCAAAAACCCACAGGTTGGTCCTCTCATTGTGTGCGTCTTTACATAAACACACACTAAGTGATCAGAGGTGATGTGCATGTGATCTCTCAAAAGTCCAACACTGACAAGTTCATTATTCCTGGCCTTGGTTTGTGCAAATCTCTCTCCACATTGTTTCAGCCCAGCGCCATCTGGCTATTTTCACTGCTGAGTTGTTGTCTGAGTTATGAGTCATCTTTCCTCCATGTAGGATGACCTCTTACATTTATGTCCTCACTGTAATATGTCAGACAAAACAGCTTTAGGCAAAAGACAGTGAGATTTTGGCATGTTTGTTGATATAGTGGGACCCTTTATAATCTCAGAGTGTTTAATGGATTTGGTCTGTCGGCAGAGACAAATAGTCTGGTTGGAAAACCGGCGAGATATTCTTATTTTTAAAGTACTCCATCATGTCTCAAAGGCCGACCTGTTTTATACAGTATGTCTCTATCAATATACACTTTCAACTTCTGCTCCCTAAACAGAGTTCCCCTTTGGGCTTTATCTAACCACAGTGAGAACCCACTTATATATAGGCCCAGACTGTGATATGAAATCACACCAGTCCAGTCACACAGGGACAAAGAGTAGAGTTCAATTGTTTTTTTAAAAACTGATAAAGATTATTTTTGTTCTGATATTTCATATGTTTAAACTTGACATTGTTCTAGAACAAAAATAAGGGTTAAAAAATTAAGGATTTATTGTTTTATCCTTGACTGGGCTTCATTTAGATCAAATAATTTCACAGAAATACTGATAACCATCCATGTTTAAGGAAAGAGACATTAGATATATAAGACTAAGTGTTAACAGCCATGCTAGCAGCTCTGTGACTGTACCCATGAGGCACAACAGTGCTTTGAGCTAAATGCTAAACTGAGCATGCTAACATATTCAAACAACATCCTGATGTTAAAGGGACAGTTCACCCCAAAATCAAAAATATATATATTTCCTCTTACCTGTAGTGCTATTTATCATTCTCAGTATTTTTGGTGTGAGTTGCAGTGTGATGGAGATATCGGCCGTAGAGATGTCTGTCTTCTCTTGAATGCAATTGAAGTAGATGGCACTTGGCTCGTGGTGCTTAAAGCGCCAAAAAAATATATTTTAAAAAACTCAACAGCAATGTCTCTTTCTAGAAATCATGACCTGGTTACTCAAGATAATCCGCAGACCTTGTTGTGAGCAGTTTCGTGTAGGAACTATTTTCTTTCAACCGGACTACACCTACCAATCATATCACTGCTCAGAACAAAGTGTGCACCTACTGCTAGCTCACCTAGCACCGCTGAGCTAGTAAACATTGCAGCTCAGCCGAGGAGGATGGCATTAATGTTTACATCTCGCCCTGAAACAAGCACCAGCCTCTTGTCCATGAGGAGATGCACACTTCCTTCTGCGCGGTAATACAGTTGGTGGGTGTAGTTCAGAAGAAAGAAAATAGTTCCTACATGAAACTGCTCAAAACAAGGTCTGTTGATTATTTTGAGTAACCAGGTCATGATATCTGGAAAGAGACATTGCTGTGGAGTTTTTCATGTATATTATTTCAGTGCTTTGAGCACCACAAGCTGAGTGCCATCCTGTTCCATTATATTGGAGAGAAGGCAGACATCTCTATAGCTGATATCTGCAACTCACACCCAAACAATTTAGACTAATAAATAGCACTACAAGTAAGTGGAAAAATATGTATTTTTGATCTTGGGGTGAACTGTCCCTTTAAGCAAATATAGTATTTACCATATTCACTAGCCTATCTATCTTTGTTAGCAAGCTCACCTTTGTAGAGAGCACTAAACACAATGTACAGCTGAGGCTGTTGGGAATGTCATTAGTTTTGCAGGTATTTTGTCATAAACCACATTACTGGGCAATTAATATCATACAGTTCATTGCAATCCGTCTCATATATGTCAAAACGTTTCACTTCAAAACCATAAATGTGAACCTGCTGGTGGTGCAGAGGAAAAGTAATGAAATTCATTGATGCACTTTGTTTTATCCCCACAGAACTTTTATCTATGGAAGAAGGATAAGAGAGCTCTCAAAGAGATAAAAGACAAAGACAAGGAGTTATTAATACAGGTAAATAAACTCAAACACATGTACACAAACCACAATGAAATATGTTCTTTAAAGTGACAGTTGTCCCAGTGGGAGCTCCTCACACCGACCCCTTTCATCCCCTCTTCACCCCTGCAGGAGAACTTCTGCGGGACTTCCATTATCGTGCCTGATCTCGAGGGGGTGATGCACCTCAAAGAGGATGGCAAGAAGTCCTGGAAACCGCGACTCTTTCAGCTGAGGGCCTCAGGAATTTATTACGTGCCAAAAGGGAAAACCAAGGTCAGGGATCAAAAGGGGACATTGTTTTGTGGAAGAGACCAGACTAATACTTTAATCCAGGGATACATTCAGCTGAGCTCAAACAAATGGTGAAAGATCAAAGTCGCAGCAGATACAGAGATGTTTTTGCAATGTCAGCTGAGACCTGAAGAAATATATGGTTGATTTTTTTCATTTTTACTTGGACTATAAGCCTAGTGTGTAGCCTTTCTGCTTTATCAACCACGTTCCTTTTTCATGCACCGCTGAATATAACTACAGCTTGTACTCCCTGCTGGATACCTACCATATATTTACTTACTTTATATCTTAGATCTCTTGGGAGCTCTTACTCATGAAAATACCATTCACACAGGACAGTATGTGCCTACTATTGTACTTATAGTGTTGATTATTAATTTAACAGGCAGAGAAACAGGAAAAGAAGACACTACAGATCAACTTGTAATATAATCCTTTATTTCTTTTTCAGTCATCCCGTGACCTCGTCTGTTTTGTCCAGTTTGACAATGTAAATGTCTACTATGGCAAAGACTTTAAGAGCAAATACAAAGCCCCGACTGACTTCTGCTTTATTCTGAAGGTAAGTTATCTAGAAATATGTTGTATCAGTGTAGTTTGCATCAAAGCTACACACACTTTCACTGTGAAAATTGATAAAGAGAAGCTGCAGCTTCCCCTTAATGAAGTAGATATAAACAGTAAGACTCTCAGTTCCTTGTTATATGCATTGTTTCACTAGTAGTTGATATGAGGCATGTGATACATACACACTGGGCTGTGGGGGCATGCTCACTCAGGAAGATTTTTCTATTTAGAGCAGCTATATGCACTATTTTTCAGGCCTTTTGGGATAATAGAATGCCTCATCATTCGGGAAAAACATGATAGTTGCCAAGGAAAAAAATCACCCTGTAGAGCCTAGATCCTATTTTGTAGGAGTTTTTTTCTCCTCACTGACTTGGTCAATCCATGTGAAATTTGGCACAGTGGTAGAGGGTCATGGGAGGATGCGAATGAAGCATTATTACATCAATTGGCCAAAGGGGGCGCTATAGCAACCGATTGAAATCGCAAACTTTAAATGGGCATATCTCATGCCCCGTGTGTCGTAGAGACATGAAACTTTGCACAGAGATGCCTCTCCTCATTTGCCTCAAGAACCCATAACTTCCAGTTATACAGATTTTCCACCATTTTGAATTTTTTGAAAAACACTCAAAATCGATCTCTTCCTAGGAAGTTTGACCAATCTGCATGAAACTGGGTGAACATAATCTAGGGACGAATATCTAAAGTTCCCTCTTGGCAAAAGTTGGAAAACTTACTAAAACTGAGCTTCTATAAGGCAATGAATATTGCGGAGGGCGTGGCTCATCACATAAAGGTGTATAACATCTCAAGGGTTTCACCGATCACCACGCAACTTTGTAGGCATATGACCACACATAATCTGAGGGGACCCCATTGACCCCATCAAACAAAATGGGGGCGCTAGAGAGCTAATTTCTTATCTAGGCCTAGGAGGAATTTAACTCTAATTGGCAACTGGGTGGCGCTATAACAACAGAAAAATGCTTAAAAATGGCTAAAATGCGACCGATTGCCGTGGCTCCCCCTGTGTCCGAATGTTTTGGGGGTTTTTTCTGATTTTTGATATGACTAAGTCATGGTATGGTATGCTGCTGCAACAAGGGCTAGCTGCACCTTTCCCATGTGAACTACAGTGCGCCCCACTTTTACATCAATACAACATATAAACACTTTAACTATCTGCCTTTCAACGTGCTACCTCAACTACTAATGTACAGTTTTAGCCCATTAACTATCCCACTATTGGCAATGGTACTACTGTACTTTCAGTAAAGCAATTGTACTATCAAATTCACAAAAACTCTGTCTGAATACATTGCTCTTCTTAATGGATTCATCTGCAATTTACCTGCGGTTTACCTGTATCCCAAACACACACCATGTAAAACTGTACGTGGGCAACTGTGCACTCAGTGGGTATGGACTAGTCATTCTGAAACCATAACACAACAAATGTTGATGACTAGCTTTCACTTCTGTCATCAAAAAAAGAGGAAAAAAATCATCTGATGTTACTATATTAAGACACATAGCAGAGGAGGGTAGGGATTTGGCCTAAACAGCATTACTGGTCTTGAGACCTCTTTTTGTTATGCTGGATAGAGTTCCCAGAATGAATGTTAGTTGACAGATCTGCCACATTTCAGTCCATCCCATATTAATCTGGGCAGCTCTAGGATCCCCAACAATGGCAGGTATATGTTGTCTTTAGTACTGTGAATTGAATATTAGGCAAACAGTAGAACATTTACTTAATTATATTAGATTTCTTAAAATTATGTTTACACAACTTTCAAAGTCAAAGAGTGCACTGCACAACTTTCTGTATTGTAATCAGAAGTCTTGAAGTCATAGTGGTTTTCACACTACGTTACTAACTAGTGAGAGAGGGTCACACACTACAAGATCTTTTTACTGGGAGAAATCCCCAATGAGTATGTCATGTGATAGTCCCAGTCAATTAAGTAACAAAGCATTGCGAGGAAGTGACAAGGCTAATAACTTACAGAAACATTGCGTGCAATAGTCCACCTTCCACCATCTCTTCCCCTCTCTCTGTTGCTCTCTCTTCCTCTCAAACACACGCACACACCTCGGAAAGCACCACTTGTCTCTATCCTCAACCCATTTCTTGTACTCTAATTAGCTGTAGCTCGCCAACAAGGTCCCAGACAGATCCAGATATTTAGCCTGCTAGATATCAGGGAAGCATCTGTGATGCATCAGTGAGCAATTTGCAAGCGCTTAGCCAACACCAATTTGTCTCTCATCTGGGGCTTTTGTTGGGGAGCTCCAAAAACTGTCGACAAGCGGAACATCAAGGCTAAAGTCATGTAGTGTGAACTAGGCCTTCGTAAATAGTAGGGATGTGCGCGATTAGACGTCCAAATGATTAAACGTCCGCCAGTGTTATATTCATGTACAAGGCCGCACAGTGCAAAGTGTCTTGTACTTCAGCAGCATTTAAAATCTGACATGGTTGTTGAAGAGTGTGATTAAAGGCCTCAAAGGGCTCTTAATGCACACAATATTTTTGGGACAATATTTCAAATACTTAACAATAAATTGTGCTAAATTTTGACCGTTTTATGAGTGTTTTCCTCTTTTCTGACTAGTCGACTAGTCTTAATTAAAATTTTCGTTAAGTCAGGGAAATTAGTCGGAAGGAACATCCCTGGTAAATTGCACAGTAGGATAAAAAACATGGTCACATATCATTTATCTGAATGACACAAAGTTGAAGGCATTTTGAAAACCTAAAGGATTCCAGGCTTGAGCCCCAGAAGCCACCCCCTGCTCCGCCTCTGCACAGTGCATGGTGCAAGAGATGTCTGTGATGCAGAATTGACTATTGCATGGTGGTTTCTGAGTCTATGGTCAGTTACACAGCTGCGTGCCTTACTGGAATTGTGAAACACAATAAATAGTTAAATTTGAAGAAGTGAAAGGAGACAGCTTTATCCATTTTAGCTAAGAGTGGTGAGAAAGTGAACAAGACAACTTTTAAAGCAGTTCCAAGTATTTTTAAAAATAAACTACTGTAAAAGCACCATTTATTTAATTTCTTAGTACTTTCAAATACAGAATATTAACAGTGGTGCGAGGTACATACAGTGCTCACTTAAGAAATGCTGACTGACATGAAAACAGTGAGAATTAGATGAGTTGGTGGTGAGTCTTAAAGGGATGTGAAAGTCTGCTTTCTTTCCTTTCCCCTATCTTCTCTGGGAAATACTAGAATCAGCAGATACCATTGGGCTAGTTGCTGAGGATCAAAGCAAAAAGAGCTTAGAGAGGCAAAGAAAGTGAATTACCTACCAGTGAAAGACAGAGTCCTCAAGGTTTGAGCTGAAGACGCTGCTGGCCAAGGGCAAATGAATATGACCTGTCAGAGTGGAGTGTTTGGAAGCAGGTTTCACATGGTCTCTTGTCTTTGTTTTTAGGAGCCATACAGTAAAACTTGTTAAAAGCAGCCTCGGTTGTGGCAGATGGCGATGAAGATGATACGCTAATAACTGAAGCTGTTTTTAGCTGCCAAAGTGTTCAATTAGGGTGTGTTTTGACAGATTGGTCGGGCGGTGTTTATGAGCTGCCAGAAAAACTGCAGCAATTCAAGGACGAGAGCAAAACAATTTAGCTTCATCATTTAGCTGTTTTATATTCAGAGGAGATGCCTGAGGTGATCTCTAATACCAGCCCCATTATGTTTAACTGATATCCCCACATCATGAGGGAAATCAACTTCCTCTTCAGGGGGAAACAGTTGACTCTGGGATTAATGTTAGACCCATACAGTGTGCACTGCACAGCAAATATTGGGTGTACACTTACTGGCATATATCCAACAATAAAGACTATTTGGGCATCAAACATCTCATATTTTTTTAAACTGGATTACAGGATGCACTCAAAGGCACACACACTTTAACTTGACTGGTTTGTCATTTAACTGCTGCTGCCTGTTCACACTCTGATTGTTGACACACGCTGCCCCCCTGTGGCACCCTGTGATACTCTGAAAGAGGAACTATGCTGTTGTACACATCAAAGTACTATTACTGCACATGTGAAGCTTGTGTTAATCGCCTTAGGTGATGTCACTTGAGTTGACATTGGTCGGGACTGCAGAGTACAAGTTTGCAAATGAAAACAACAACAGGGGTGTTGAGTTAGAAAGAAGTGAGTTTACTTGGCCTCTGTAGCCCAGTCCTCATCTCTGCTTGAGGCTACTGACTGGAGCCTACATTAGCTGCTAATAGCATAAGACACCTGAATCTTTAAGTGAACAATAGTGACAATATCTGTAGTGTTGTATTCAACCAAAGAAAATCTTGGTCAATTGAAATTCGACCTACTCCTCAACCAATCGATTGGTCGATGGGGGAAAAAGACTGCACCTTACCTGGTAGCTTTGTGTGTCCACCAAAGTGTTGATTTTCCTGTCACAGGGCTCAACGTTAACACTCGTCCAGGGCAAGTATGCTCTGTGTTCAGGCAAGTGGAATGCCTCAAGTGAAAAATTAATGTGATCTCCAGTGTAATATTGTCAAAAAAATTAAAAATAAATAAACTGTCACTTGCGACTCCATCTCACCCACCACTAAAGCAAGATTTATATTTATGTGTCGAAACAACACCATACCTGCAGTAGCCTACGCCGTAGCTTGTCGTGCATCTCCCCAGAAATGTAACCACACATCACGACAACATAGAACTCCTGTCTACTTTTGTCAGCTGAAACCATTTCCCTCAGTGGAAATGAAGCATTTATTTACTTTTATTTCACAGATAAGAAATATCAAATTGTGAAGACAATAAAGCCTCCACAAAATAGCAATTTTAATCTTTTGTGTGATTTATCCTAGTTTCATGTGAGTGAAGGAAATCTCCACTGGTTGCTAGGCTAATTTATACAGTGTAAAATGCCATAGCCTTGTGCTAATAACGTTAGCATGTTATATTTGTTTGGAAAACATACTTAGTATAAGACAGTCATCTGGTAAACCTTGTGAGTTGTAATGGAGTTGAATTTTGTAACGTAACCTTTGTTAAATGTTGCTGTTGTCCCTGGCGTCATATGAGTAGAGGAAGTCTACTAGCTGTTATGCTAATTTATACGATGTAAAATACAATGGGCTTGTGCTAAAAAAATATAGCATAAAAAAAAACTGAAAAGACTACAAAATAAACTCAAAGAGCTGGATAAAAATGAAGAGAAACTTAAAGGTTTATAGTGTTAAAAGAAAGGAGATGCTTTATTGACCTGTTTATCATTTTGGATTGTTTCTACAGCATCCTCAGATCCAAAAAGAGTCTCAGTACATCAAGTACCTCTGCTGCGATGATGCTTGGAGCATGAACCTTTGGGTGACTGGAATACGGATTGCAAAGGTACATTTAATCACCTCTGCACTTAATAATGACAGAAAAAAAATCTCCATTTGACGTGGACTCATGCTCTGTGGTGTGTTCCTTACACTTTCAGTATGGTGTGTCACTGCATGAAAACTATAAAACTGCAGAAAAGAAAGCAGCTGTCAGCTCTGTGTGGACGAACCGCAGCACCCCATCGAGCTCCAACTCATCAACGCCCTCACCCACCATCAAAGGTAGCACGACACACAATGCTGCCATTACTGAGTGTTTACTGATGTGAAACAATCCAGATGTAGAGATATTAGAACAAACCTTTCCCCTGTGTGTTCACTTATGGTGTTTCTCCTTCTGTACCAGCCAAATCACCAAGCCAGGCCAACGGTCATGCTCCCAAGCCCCAACCAGGACCTGTGTCTCAGGTATAAAACTCTTCATTTTTCATGATCTTTTTTTTTTGTTATTATTATTGTTTAGTCTATAAAATGTTAGAAAATAGTACAAAATGCCCATCACATTTCCCAAATCGCAAAGTGATGCTTTTGCTTTTCGTCAAGTAATCAGGTAGAATTCAAATATATTAAACTATAGTAAACGCATTAGCATACTATTCTATGACTTTATATTTAAAACATTTTATGGCATACTTTACTAGGACTTTTATTACATTTCTATGGGATACTATACTTTTTTATACTGTTTGACATATTATACTATGACCATTTTATTACTTTTTTTTTTTTTTAAACTATACTTGTACTACAGTACCATACCATCTTTTATGGTGTGCTATACTATGACTTTTTAAATCATTTTTAAAACATACTATACTATGACATTTTGATGTCATACCATGCTGTAATTTTTTTAATAACATTTTATTGGCATACTACACTATTACTTTTTTAAATAACATTTTTTATGAAATTCTTAAGACTTTTTTTGGTGTACTATACTATGATTTTTTTTAACGTACTTCTTTTATTGCCTACTATAATAGAACATTTTATGTCATATTATGCTATAACTTTTTTTAAAAAAAAATTATAAGCATACTGTACTATATTTTTTATGACATACTATGCCATGTTTTTTTTTTTAATAACATTTTAATGGCATATTATACTATGAATTTTTTATGACTTTTAATGGGACACTATATATGATTTTTTTTATTACAATACTAATAACTAATGACATATACTACAATTTTTTAAATACATTTTTCATAAGCATACTATACTATGAGTTTTCATTACATTTTTATAGCATATTATACAATGACATTTTTATGACTTTCTTTCTGAGATACTTTCTTTCACTATAATTATTCTACTATATTAGGACATTTTTATGGCATACTATACTATGACATGTATAAATATTTTTTTATGAAATATTACTCTATTCTCTTTATGACATTTTCATGGCATACTGTACTATGACTTTTTTTTAGTTAAAAAAAAAACAAAAAGAACTAATAATGTTCCCGCCTCTTGTACAAGTTGTATCATTATGTCATATTCTGTCTTTTCAGGACTTTGGAAATGTTCCACCTCCACCCCCACCACCACCATTGGCTGAGATCCTTCCTCCACCACCTCCAGACCCAGTCCTCCCTCCACCACCTCCTTTGGCTGCCAAGAGTCCCTCAAGACCTTCCCCTCCCCAGCGACACCTGCCAACCAACTTCCCGCCACCTCCTCCTGCAATGGACAACCTCCCTCCTCCACCGCCAGCCCCACCCAACGATGATGCCTTAGAGGCCCCGCCAGACTTCCTTCCACCACCTCCTCCGGCCGCTGGCTTTGGTTCGCTGCCACCACCTCCGCCATTTAACTCGCTACCACCACCGCCTCCCCCAGCGAGTTTCGGAGGTGTGGATCAGTCTCTGCCTCCTCCACCACCAGATCCAGGGTTTTTACCTCCACCTCCACCTCAGCCAGTGTTCACAGGGGGTGGAGTACCCCCTCCGCCTCCACCACCACCTCCTCCTCCTCCTCAACCTGCTGCTGCCCCAAGACCAGTGCGGCCTTCTGGCTCAGTGAAGAAGATGCCTCCTGCTCCGCCAAAGAGAACTACACCATCACTGCATGGAGGAGGAGGAGGTGGAGGAAGTGGTGAGGACTTCATGTCAGAACTGATGCTGGCCATGAACAAGAAGCGTGGAAATAAATAGCCTGAGAAGTTTTTTGGAGTGTAAAAAAGTACGACCTGCACCCGCACATGACGACCGACTTAACTCCTAACCAGGCTTGTCTTGATTTCAGCAAAACAGCTATTCTTTACATCCACAACAATACTGAACATCTCCAACATGAAGCCAGCGGATCAATACAGACTTTATCTCTTCCAGAAAAGACAGTGATCTATCCTTTATTTTAACAGCTTATCCAAGATAGAATTTCGCAAGAATCAAGTAAAAGACTAATTAATCTTAAAAGAATATTTCACCCACAAAATGACCATTTGTATACCAATTACTCAATGACAGCTCCTGCAGGAAAATCCAAGTCTTATTTATCCAGTCGTATGTCACTATCTCTAAAACATTACAATTTAATGTAAGTCAGTGGAGTCTCATCCATGGCTGACAAGCTTGAGGAATTTCTTGATATTGTTACATTTTTTGTGAAAATCCATGTGTTTGGGAAGTATTGAGCATACAACTGAAGAAATGAAATATGGATTATACTGCACAAGTTGTGAGTGATTGTAAAAGGATGTTTGGACATAGTTTTGCTGTTGTTAAACATGGTCCCCAATGACTAATTAATGAATAAGGATTTTTTTATGGCTCTATTCATTGTGGAGGCACATAAGAAAAAGGTGTTCTTAACAGTTTCAACTCAAGTATATCAATATACAAATGCTAATTTTGCAAATGAAGTATTCTTTTATGACCTGCTTTATACTGTTTTGAAAACCTGCTGGGAAAAAAAACATTATCTGTTGTAATAAATAGGAGGTGTTATTTGTTTTTGATGACTTAAAAAATGCAAAGCTGGCATCATACTTCAAAGAGACATTTTTATAGAGTTGTACATATTGTGACACGTTTGCATGGACGACTGTAAATACTAAAAAAACACTTTCCCATATACAGAGTATCGGATTACTCTTCAAATGACTAAAAAGCTAAATGCATGAATGGAATATAATTTCTTTTTGGAATGAACTGTTGGGTCTTCTTCCTGTCACTGAGTAAAACCTGCTGAAATCTGAAATGGAAAAAGCACTGGCCCTGTGAACTTAGATTCTTACAAAAACAACAGGACAGCTTTTACTGAAGCATATTTGAATTTATTTTGGTGTAAATATGGCATTACAAGAAGTATTTATCTGTGAAGCAGTCAAATTACAATTCAAGTTTAATTCTTCTGTAGCACTGAGAAGTATAATTTGTTGGTCACTGTATCCACACATGGTGGGAAATCTCAGTAGTAAAGAATATTAAACAGCCATGAACTTGACATGTTGGACCAAACTTTTCCCCCCAGCAGGAGAGAATTTATTAATTAGACCATTAAAATGCTGGTGTGCTGTAATTCTTTTTCACTTTAGTCAGTTTGTTCAACCCAAGAGTCTCTCAGGAGGAACAGCTGACCTTTAACCTCTTAGCCCACAGAGGAGGTCTTGCCGCATAGCCTGCCTCCTCTGCAGTCTCTTGTGTAACAAAGGGAAAGGACAGTATATGGTGCAGCAGCTCTACCTAGTGGCAGAAAAGTAAAAGACACTTTGTTAAAATCACACAACTTGTCAAAGAGAGGCAGAAACATTGCTTTCATTTTGGTCAGAAAAATCAAACACTTTATTTACATGATATGTGCAAGAAAACCTCTGGTACATCGAAGTATGTCACAAAAATTCCATAGTCATCAAACATCTTAGTATACAATGCCATACAAATGGCATAAAAAGTCATAAAAATTGTCATAATATAGTATGGCATAAAAATATCATAGTATGGTGTTGCATAAAAAAAGTCAGAAAAATTATCATAGTATAGTATGGCATAAAAAAAGTCATAAAAATATAGTATAGTATGGCATAAAAAGGTCAGAAAATGATCATAGTATGGCATATAAAAAGTCAGAAAAATGATCATAGTATAGTATGGCATAAAAAAAGTCAGAAAAATGATCATAGTATAGTATGGCATAAAAAAAGTCAAATTGTCACAGTATAGTATGGCATAAAAAAAAGTCAGAAAAATGATCATACTATAGTATGGCATAAAAAAAGTTATAAAAATGGTCATGGTATAGTATGGCATAAAAAAGTTATAAAAATGGTCATAGTATAATATGGCATAAAAAAGTCATAAAATGGTCATAGTATAGTATGGCATAAAAAGTCATAAAAATGGTCATAGTATAGTATAGCATAAAAAAAGCCATAAAAATGGTCACAGTATAGTATGGCATAAAAAAAGTCATAAAAATGGTCACGTATAGTATGGCATAAAAAAAGTCATAAAAACGGTCATAGTATAGTATGGCATAAAAAAAGTCATAAAAATGGTCATAGTATAGTATGGCATAAAAAAAAGTCATAAAAATGGTTATGGTATAGTATGGCATAAAAAAAGTCATAAAATGGTCATGGTATAGTATGGCATAAAAAAAGTCATAAAATGGTCACGGTATAGTATGGCATAAAAAAAAGTCATAAAAATGGTCATAGTATAGTATGGCATAGAAAAAGTCATAAAAATGGTCATGGTATAGTATGGCATAAAAAAAGTCATAAAAATGGTCACGGTATAGTATGGCATAAAAAAAGGTCATAAAAATGGTCATAGTATAGTATGTCATAAAAAAAAGTCATAAAATGGTCATAGTATAGTATGGCATAAAAAAGTCATAAAAATGGTCATAGTAGAGTATGGCATAAAAAAAGTCATAAAAATGGTCATAGTATAGTATGGCATAAAAAAAGTCATAAAATGGTCACGGTATAGTATGGCATAAAAAAAGTCATAAAAATGGTCATGGTTTAGTATGGCATAAAAAAAGTCATAAAATGGTCATAGTATAGTATGGCATAAAAAAGTTATAAAAATGGTCATAGTATAGTATGGCATAAAAAAGTTATAAAAATGGTCATAGTATAGTATGGCATAAAAAAAGTCATAAAATGGTCACGGTATAGTATGGCATAAAAAAAAGTCATAAAAATGGTCATAGTATAGTATGGCATAGAAAAAGTTATAAAAATGGTCATGGTATAGTATGGCATAAAAAAGTCATAAAAATGGTCACGGTATAGTATGGCATAAAAAAAGGTCATAAAAATGGTCATAGTATAGTATGTCATAAAAAAAATTCATAAAATGGTCATAGTATAGTATGTCATAAAAAAGTCATAAAAATGGTCATAGAGTATGGCATAAAAAAAGTCATAAAAATGGTCATAGTATAGTATGGCATAAAAAAAGTCATAAAATGGTCATAGTATAGTATGGCATAAAAAAGTTATAAAAATGGTCATAGTATAGTATGGCATAAAAAAGTCATAAAATGGTCATAGTATAGTATGGCATAAAAAAGTTATAAAAATGGTCATAGTATAGTATGGCATAAAAAAGTTATAAAAATGGTCATAGTATAGTATGGCATAAAAAAAGTCATAAAATGGTCACGGTATAGTATGGCATAAAAAAAAGTCATAAAAATGGTCATAGTATAGTATGGCATAAAAAAAGTCATAAAATGGTCATAGTACAGTATGGCATAAAAAAGTTATAAAAATGGTCATAGTATAGTATGGCATAAAAAAAGTCATAAAAATGGTCATAGTATAGTATGGCATAAAAAGAGTCATAAAAATGGTCATGGTTTAGTATGGCATAAAAAAAGTCATAAAATGGTCATAGTATAGTATGGCATAAAAAAGTTATAAAAATGGTCATAGTATAGTATGGCATAAAAAAGTTATAAAAATGGTCATAGTATAGTATGGCATAAAAAAAGTCATGAAATGTCATTGTAAGTGAATAGTTTTATTTACTTAAAACACTTAAGACCTTGCACACACTGTCATACCACTTAAATGTCATATACATACCTCTGAAAAATCATTCACCTCAGCTTTACGTATAGCAGACTCTGCCATCCAGTTCCTCAGCACATATCTAGGATTTATATCTGTAAGATATTTTTTGCAGTCAGACAAAGTTGTTCTTGGTAAAAACAACCACTATATTACAGAAATCTGTATAATGTATTTCCTCCTTATTTGCTTTTCTGAAGCACAATGCCATGACTCACTATGAAATTTCAAGTTATTACATATTTCATGTTTAAGTGAATGCTAGTATGTAGATTCAATGGCTTACTTTTCATCCTGTGTTGACGATCCAAATCACTATCATTTTGTTGTCTAAGCAGAGGAACTTTTAAATCCACTCTGATACAATCCAAAAAACAACAACAAACAATGATATGGCACAAAATAGAAATGAGAGTGTAGCACATGTTTTCAAGCAGAAAAAATGACCTTTCAAATGTTTCAGAGAAACTTGGGTGACCAAACTAACTTGAGCAAGGTCTGGCATTACTGAACACCTTTTTGCTTACCTGTTGAGCCGGAGCAGGTAAATGCTGAGCCAATCAGAGAAGAGCTTGTGGGAGGACAAGTCTTCAAGAGCCCACATCTAAGACAAAAAAAAAAAGGATACCTTTGAATCAAAACTGAACTGAATAGATACACCAGTTCTGCCTATGTTTTGCTGTTGCAGCAGCAGTTTTTGTATGTGGGCTACCTGCATTTTTATAGACGAACACTAACTCACTATTCAGATAGATTGAGATAATAATTTGCAACGCTGTCATATACATGTAGTCATATGCAGCACCATTTATTCATGCTCTAAACACTTAATTAGAAGAAACACTGGATGGGCAGTGCAAATACAGCACAGCAATGAGTGCTTGGCACAGATATTAAAGGTGTTACTAACTTCCAAACTAAATCTAACTAGAATTACCATCTAACAGTTGTGTGCCTCTGCCAACCAGTCAAGTTACAATTCATGTCCATGTCTGTCTGGACTCACATGAAGCCATGACAGTAGAAAAAGCTTGAACTGTGGATGTTGCTGCAAAGAAGCTACAAATTCTAAAAACCTGGATGCTTCACACACATCTTCCCTGTGGCAGCACATAAGATCTATACAATCAGCAGTTTCAAGGTGGTTAACCAAGATTGGTGTCACCAGTTCAGTATCTGACCAAATGTTTCCCTTTCTGTTCCTGAGTTATGGAGAGTATGTATAACTGCAGCTGGGCCAAAAACAAAATTGCTAAGTTAGCGATTAGCTAGCTATGAAGTATTCCGTTGAAAGAGTGGCAGTTAAAGTTAGGATGAGGGTTATGGTAAGGCTACATCTCGTTACTTATGAAGTGAACCGTAACTTCATGAATAATAGACTATAGAGCGGATTATTTCTGCATTTGGTCTCATATTTATTCACTACAGTGTCACAATGTAGCAGGGTTCAGATAACTGTCGCATTGGTGGGTTTGTCTTGTACTAGTTGTGGGTGCAGTTTGTAGGGGCATGTTGTGTACACTAAAATCTGAATGTGTCTGCAGCTATACATATCTTAGTTACGGTGTCGAGTAATGGCTAGAAATGTGTTTCTGCAGAACATTATGATGTCACAGTGAAGTTGACCTTTGGACTTTTGGATATAAAATGACATTACTTCATCATTTTATTCTTTTATACATACATCTGAAATTTGTCTTAATGAGTATATGAATTAGCCAAAAGCAAGTTTTGTGAGTTCACAGTGACCTTTGACTTTTGACTACTAAAAGTCTCATCAGTTCATCCTTAAGTCCAAGCAGAGGTTTGTGCCAAATCTGAGTAAATTTGCTCAAGGCTTTCTTGTGACTTATGCCTACAGCCTGGCACCGGTGTAAAACCAGGATTCTAACACGTTGCTGCTTCAGCTCTACCTGTGTGAAGTTCCTGTTGTGAAGCTGCCGGGCTGAAACTTCGCTGAGCTGCCTGAAGGTCATGGTGAAGTCTGATTGTGTGTCCTCCATCATCTGGGGAGACAAACACAAATTAGATTGGTAGTTTAAAAAAAAACAATTTGTACACAGCCAGTGAACAAAAAGTTCATCTGAGTCTCCTAAATCAATTTAACTTGACCACATAGATTGACAATGCATTTTTCAGTCTGCATGCAGTTCATTGTCAATAACTTGCCTTAAGCAGGAAGGCAATTAGATAGCCATCATCCTCCTCTTCACCTAGAAGCCCCAGTTTAGCTTTAAATAGCTGATGAATCCTGAAATACGTGCATGAATAAGGCTGGAAAATTACTAGAATCATTGCTTGGATAAAGCATTAAGGACAACATACAGAATGGACAAATCATATTTCACTTTAAGCTCACCTCATCTGATAAATATCACCATATCCTTTCAAAATAATTTTAGCCCTGGAAAAAAAGGAGAAAAACACGACGTTTGTATGTACAACAGTTTGACTTTACTGGCTTTAAAGTGATTTTGCATGCGGCTTATGGACTCTTCTTTTACAAGTATTTACCACAATAAAAAAGTTAGTCATGTGCAAAGAGTTTTGTAGAAGTTGAAGTCTTTCAGTGTTGTTGCACTTTGTGCTGGAGGCAAACAGATCAATATAAGTTAGAGATGCACCGATCCACATTTTTTCACTTCCGATCCGATCCCGATACCTGAATTTGGATATTTGCCGATACCGATACTATTCCGATACCAGAGCTCTGTTTGCTTTCATATTATTATTATCATTATTGTTGATTTTATATGAGGCTGTAATAAACTCCTCTCTACAGGCAAGTATGATATGTACGTATGTATGCATGTATGTCCCAAAAGGCAACTTGAGGTAAGTATAAGGTCAGAAAAGCAGGAAATCCTGTTCACAGGAAAAATCCCATCCTGAAAACAAATATGCAACTGTAAGGGTTTCAAATTGATTGTCAATGTTTATTAAATTCCAAGACAGTGTTAAACTACTAGTGCAATATACACTATCAAAAAACAAAAAGTACATGTGATATTAATCTGAACAGCACAGATACAAATCAAGTAGATACTACTATGTAGGAGTGTTGTCACGGTACCAAAATTGGGACCCACGGTACGATACCAGTGAAAGCATCGTGGTTCTGAGTAGTATCATGACAGCGAAAATGAGGCAGATGTGCCTTTTGTCATTTATAAAAAGATAAATCACTTTTCTATAATACATCACTGATATTTCAATCGAATAAATTACTTATTGACTTATTCATACTTCAAAAACAGCATCAATAAGTGATGGGGGGGGGGGAAGAAATGTGAACAGCTCGTTTTTCCTCTGACACGTCACATACCTGTGTGCCGCCACAGTTTGGCTGTTCAGGTACTTTTGGGCAGTCATGACACCAAGAAGAGGACATTATTGGACCTGGAGTCGGACTTCTCTGTCGCCGGTAAGCCGTTCTTGCGCCGTTCTTGCGCCGTGCAGCACTATGAGCCTCCGCTGTATTTGACAGGAATACATTCCCGTCTGTGTCTGTGACCCCCGTTCAACCCACAACTCTGCTGCTGGTTGAAATCTGTACTTGCACAGCGTGCTGAATGATTTATTTTGCGTGCGCAAAACTTTTTTTAGTCGCAAAAGCGAGTAAAATGCTCGCACCGTAGAGCTCTGTAGTGGAAAACAAATCACTGTAGCATATATATAAACAAATTGAACCTACAAGTAAAAATAAATTAATAATAACTTTCACTGCTTAAAGATACTCAATAGCTCAGTTCATACCTGAAATGTCACTGGATACAAACCACTGCAGCGGCATATCGAGTGCCAGGTGGACAGCACGCGCCGTTATTGGACGCCGCATGGACACTCACACTCTTGCGATTGGACTTTGATCTTATCCCACAGTAGTGGTACCTGAGGTACCGTAGTACTACAGTACTCCAACATTATGGTATCATATGTACCGTCGTGTTTTAGTACTGCGGTCAGTGCAACACTACTATGTAGCAATCATCATATCATTCCAGCAGACAACGTGAAAGCACAGACACGGCTCGTAGATCGGAAATTTCTGCAGGTGGATCAGAAATTTCCGATCCATGAATTACGTTGGTATCAGAACCCGATACCGATACTGGATCGGATCGGCCCCATCCCTAATATAACTCACATATTACTTCATGTCCCCTTTATATCAACAGTTATCACCAACAGTTATCAATGTTCTTACTCTTTCTGCTGGTTTGTAGATAGCACAGGACTGAGAGCCAGCAAGAGCTTCTCAAGGTTAAACAGTCCGACGTTGGCCTGAGCTCCTATGCTGTATCTGCCCTCATCATCTGATGTGTTGGGGACAAAATCTGCAACAATTAAAGATTTGTTTGATATTTGACGAGAACAGGACATAGAATCATTTCATTAAAACACAGGCATGCGTCATCGTACACACTGGGGTTATACGACTCCATGAAGCCAAATGGTCCGTAGTCGATGGTTATAGACAGGAGGCTGAAGTTATCTGTGTTGCACACACCTGTCATGACAACACAAGAAAGATATCAGTAGATGTTGGTGCAGATGAAAAAATGCAACCAGAACAGGTGCTCACAGGTGTCAGACATTCAAATTTAATGCCTTTAAAGATGGTTTCAAGATAATTTTAAATCAAATTTAAGACTGATTTATGTGAGTCCCATGCAGAGCTAGGTTTTATGTAGGATATATGGTTATTAGAGTGAGTTTGGTTAATCTACATTTTGCCAATAGCTAAGTCCAAGTCTAAAGTAAAAAGACAGTATATGGGTCTGTGGTAGGTTCAAAGATTTATAACATCAGAAATGTGAACTTTCACGCAGAAGAGCTTGATTTAATAAAAGATAATTTTTAAAAAAACTGATAAATCGTGTCAATTAAGACCTCACAAATTCATATTTAAGAGTAATGACTTAAGGCCTAATATTTATTTTTTAAAAATGAGACTTTAAAAAAGGACCTGCAGACGCCCTGTCTTACCATGTGCAAACCCAACTGACATCCATCTGGCAATCAGATGTGCTGTTTCATTTACAACTGTGGAATAAAACACCTGGAAAAAAATACAAAGCATGAAATGAGGAAGTATCTTGAAGAAACAAATAATTTACAGCATGCAGATACACAGTCACTACAGCATTATGTTTCTAGATAGTAAAAAGCTGCTTTAGTATTCACTAATCACACAGTATGACTGAATAAATTATCTCACTGAGGTTAGGCCATAATCAATGGCAGAAGAACACTTCTGCCAACTACATTTTTTGTTTTACCTAACTTACCAAATATTTATCTGGATCATCTTGACTGATTGAAAAAAAATATTCATCAATCACAAAGTCCACCAGCTTTCTAAAATCAACAGATCAATAACATCAAGTTAGAAGCTGCAGTAGAGGAGACAGAATGATATGAAAGCCCGAGAGGTCATGTGACCAGACTCACCTCAGGAGATTGATCTCTCTACTTTGAGCCAAAATTTCCAAAGATCCGATCCGAAACCATGACTTGGCTAACCTGAGAACAACGGCTCCTGTGAAAAGAAGAAACGACTCCAATAAAACATGTGATGTAATCAAACATCAATGGTGAAGTCAGCAATTTTAATCCAAAACACTTTTTGTCAAATCAGCAAATCATCTTCTCATGGTCTGCCAGCTGTCTGCTCTGGGCGTGCGCTGAGAAGAAATCTGGCGTTCATGAAGAGCCCTGGCTCTGTAGATGGGAAACTTTGCCTGCCAATCAGCAACATGGGGTTTTGAGCATAGGGCAGGGGAAAGGCCATGGGTGCATTAAGAGACAGGCAGTGGGAGCGAGAGGGATGGCAAATCGGGCACATGCCAACATGCTGAATCCACAGTGCATTGTGAAGATGGCTGAGAAACAGACAAACAGGTCAGATGGACAGTTTCCTGACCCACAACCTTCCTAATGTTGGTTACATGACTCGCTGTGCCTTTGTTTACTCTATAACATGGTATGGTGGTGGGGCCTCTGAAGGAGCACTGAGTGGAAGGGTATGTTTTTGGGTGTGGAGGACAAATAATCTTTCTTCAGAAGTGCTGACTCCACCCATCGACTGTATAAAAGAAGTGGACCTTGACACTGAAGTCACCAATTGGCTTGTGGACTACCATTTGAAGGTTCAAGTTTGTCATTTTGGTCAGCGCCATCTTGTTTTTTTGGAGGCAGAAGTGACCATATTTGGACAAAAGAGCAGAGCTGTGGAGGAGTAAGGGGTGGATCTGACAGACATCCTGAGGTCACTGCTGTAGTAGTGACTTGTCAATCACGAGGTAGCCAAGCCCTAAAGCATACCCTGCGTCATCATCAACTTTATCACTGACTCTAAATGAGACCATAATTTAGTACCATGCTGTGTTGAGGAAGACTTATAACTAGCTATAGAGACCATAAACTCATTCAGAAAAGTTTATTACTGATGTAATAAATTAAATGAGAAGTAGGGTCATTTCCTCATAGCCTTCTATACCTATCTATATCTATATCTATATCTATTATATATCAGACTTCTTATTGCAACCCGTGGAGTTGCCCCCAGCTAGCCACTGGAAAAACTGCAGGTTTAAGGCACTTCAGCATTGGCTTCACTGTTCAGACCCAAAGACAACTCCTTAACACCACCTTTAAATGTAACCGATAATGAGTCAAATCTTGGTGTTGTAGTATTTTCACATGCATAACTGTACCTCTCTCTGTCTTCACGTTGCCGTTGTAGAATTGATCCCTCTTCACCGGCTCGTCACTGACAATTATACTACAACAAAAGAAAGCATTATCAGAACAATAAAAGATTCACATTTCTTCCCAAACGTTTCTACTCTTTCACACACAAATAAAGAGCCTATCTTTGTTAAGGTTTTAAGTTGGCAGTTCATCCCGGTTTATCAATCTTAATGCCAAGTAATATTGATCTACACATGTTAATACAGACACTGGCCTTCTACAGAGTTCTTAAACATGTCACTGGAAAAGAGGAAATTATTTTTAACAATTTTAAACTTAATTATTTTGTGTCTGGTTTAAACTTTAAAAAAAATTGTTTTTATTGAATTTTGTGATGAGTTGAGTGTAAGTTACTTCTACATGGTCCAGCTGACAGTCATATTGATGATTTATCAACATACATTTATAGACAAAACTGCAAAGAGACTATTCAAAACTATCTGATCATTTGATATCTATTATTATTATTATTATTATTTCTATTATTATTATTGAAAAGATTATAACATAGCATACATAGCAAATGTTAACTCCGTTTGTTGCCTTTCATCCATCACCTGTCCCTCTCACCTGGCAGCCCTGCTGGTTGGAATACCCAGGAAATGCATGGCTTCACTGCACAGGAACTCCCTTACAGAAGAGCGGATCACAGCTCGACCATCTCCTGACCTGTGTGAACATTTTCAAATTGACATTTCAGATTAAACACAGTTGCCTCTTGCTGCCATTCAGTATCACAGACATGCATTTTTTTTCCAAAGTGAAACAAGAAAAAAGAGGAAAAGGAAGAAAAACAAAAAAAGGGTTTGCCAATAAACATACCTTGAATAAGGCGTCTTGCCAGAGCCTTTAAGCTGCAGTTCCCATACTTCTCCTCTCCTGTGGGACATGTCATAAGGAAAATAAGTCACAGCTTTAACTGGTGATACACCTTGAATATACAGTACATTGAATATATTAGGAACCTAATTCAAAAATATTCTCACCTGTTGGTATACTGACCAAGGGAATGTGCTCGACCATCGCCCAGCTGACCTGCCCAGTACCCAAACTGATGGAGGAGAAATTCATCTGTAAATTTCACTGTCACCAACTGTGATCAGATCTGTTGAACATGATGTACACTGTCATTTTTATCTATTTCAAGTTTTCTTAACTTTGTTAATTAACTTGTATTTGGCTGAATTTAGTGACATATCTGATGAAATCCAATAAAAAAGACAGTGTATACCTGTTTTTTTTTTAATCACAAAGGAAATGTTGTTAATGTAACTAACTAAATGTTAGTAGTGTTGAGTTTATACACAATAAAAGCATGCCAGTAAGAGCACAACAAACAGAAAACTAATTCATCATTACCTGATGACCTCCATATCTGTGAGCAAGTGGTACAGATCCTGACAGCCGTCTGCCACCGCTTGCGTAATGCAGGAAATCATCTGACTGAGTTACAGCCACGTCTAAATCTAAAATCCCCTCGATGACGTCCTGTTGAAACAAATTTACGTTTCACATTCACATTTCACTGCAAAGACTCTCTTGCACTTCTGATGATACTGTATTGTCACCTTAGAAGCTGCCGCCAGTCTTAACCGGCCTTTCAGTGGGGTTGGAATGGATCTGGAGAATATGCAGTTCTTTACAGAGCGAGCAAAATTGCCATCAACCTCGTCAATCGGAAATGCTTCTGCAGAGAGGACAGAAAGGATTGAACTAGGACAATATTACTGTGAACTTTTCTTGTATTGACCCAAACAGACACAAATCACTTTTTACCTATTAGCTTCTTGCAGGACACTCTGAATTGGTCCAGGTCCTTTAAAAGGTTTGAAACACTAATGTTCCACCTGGATTTGACAGTGTGCGGCGACAGCTGGTTGTCCGATGCTGTACTGTCATGACTATGGCAGTCACTGTCAGTACTTTGACAGAACTCCAGAACATGTACAGATGTGAAGCTGGATGCTGCTACCAGAGCAAAGGCTAATACTTTGTAGGAGCTCTGCATGTTGCAGACACAGCAACTGCCTTGAATGTACCTAGCTAAAAGCACTGAAGTAGTTGTAGATTGGAAAATAAGTTAATTATGATTTCCAGCTGGTTATCATAATGCACACAGCACTGGGGGAGGAAGTACTCTAATCCTATAGTCATACTACAGTGTAGATTACTCTATCCTGCATTCAAAACACTCCTTTGACTTCAGTAAAAGTAATATCAGCTAAACTGAGCTAGTTAAAGCACCAGACATTAACATATTATGTAGGTTTTTACAGTCATGTAAAGGCAATAACAAAAACAGCATTTTATAACCTCTAATACTTAGTCAAAATCAGGGTCCTTTAAAAAAACAAGACTTGGAAAAAGTGATTCATGCTTTCATATCAAGCAAAGTTAATTACTACAACAGACTTCTGACAGGACTTCCAATAAAGACCATCAGGCACCTACAACCTTTGAGTAGGTTGTAAGCTGCAAGAGTTCTCCTAAAACCAAAAGGACAGCTCACATCCCCTCAGTTCTCAAATCTCTACACTGGTTGCCAGAGTTTATTTTAAAGTCCTGTTATTAAATTAAAAAATCTCCACAAGGAGTTGGTTCTAAATGTGTAACTGACTTGCTTGAGCAATACAAGCCTGCGAGACCTCTCAGATTACTTGGGAGTGCTCTGCTGATGGTGCCTAAGGCAAAATCTAAACAAGGACAAGCTGCCTTTATTTATTATGTAACACAGCGATGGAAGCATTGTCTGATGGTCTGCCACAACCACTGCAGTTTTAAATACAAACTAAAACATTATTCTTGAGCGCTTTTAACAAGCTTATTCTTTCACTGTTTTATCTCTTTCTCTCTTTGTTATTTGTATTGTTTTAACTTTGAATTGTTCTTTTGTATGATGTTGTTTTTAACTTCTTTGTACAGCACTTCAAACCTGCCTAATGTGCTTTATAAATAAAACTGCCTTGCCTTATTTGGGTAGTTAATCTATGCAACTACATCATAATTTATGTATTGGTCATGCTGTGTGTAAACTCTGAACCTGCAAAATAACAAATGACAAGAGCTGTCAAATACATGCAATAGTAGTAAAGCATTACACTCTGAAATGTACTGCAGTACAAGTGTGAGGTGACATTAAATAGAAATACTCACGCAAAGTAAAAGCACCTCAAATTGTATTCTAGTATTATGCACAATTGTCCTTTCCATCACTGGCAAACAGTCCCCTATGTCAACACTTCAGTTATGCTTTAGGCTAACGTTAGTTAGTTGTCATGAAAAGACCCTAAATTTAGAGTATTTTTCTAAGTTTTAAAGTAATAACTAAAAAAACAACGACAAAACTCAACCAATTGTTTATTTCTAACCGAAGTCTGTAAATTAAAAGGTAGGTTTATGCGACATTACGTCCCAAAATATGGTTTAAGGCGGTAAACTGTTAGGGAATACAAGCAAAGTTGGCTACAACTAGCTAGCTGTTAGCAACCCAGCTACAGTGCTAGCCCCAAACACTTCACTACTATTTTCGCGGAAACCTAACATAAGATAAATTTTATATTTTCAGTTTAAAGAGATACAACCTTAGTTTACATGTAGCGCTGCATTCCTAATAAAATGTTGCCTAATTTCGAAGAAATTCATTGAAGTTTGTGTTAACTCTCTGCCATATATGGTAAGCGTAATTCCGTAGCGTAAAACGTCATCAACCGTCGCCCGGTCATCCGCTTCCGGTTCCGCTGAAATATATAACCTGTCCCGATGCCCGCTCCCGGAGAACATGGCGTGCCCATGGTTAAGGCAGTGCTGGCGGCTTTCTGTAAACTGTACAGGCACGAGTGTATTTGAAACCTTGTGGCATTCTAATGGCAGGTCCGTGTCGTTCTCCGCGTCCTCTTTAGGACGGACATCCTGGAGCTCCGGGGCGGGGAACGAGGTGAGTTCACGGGGCACACGGGACAGGCAGTGCTGTCAAACCCAGGAAGGTCACCGCGTAGCTGTCAGCCAGCCCTGATGAATGGTGCTCATCTCTCAATAATGGGGTAGATTGCTTCACTGCCTGTGAATTTTCCTGGCAATGCAACATGAACTGGTATTTTTCTTCTGCAAGAGTGTCACGTGTTTTGTAAGAATTTCGAAAATGTCGACTTGTTGCTGCCTGTTGGTGAGTGTGTTGGGTCGTGCAGAGCTTCCTCTGCACATGTAAAGGTCAAGACCTGCTCCTGATGTTAGAGTAATTAGCCTGAGCCCTGTCCTTTACTCTGCTAGCTGTCCAGCCAAGTGTAGCCAATGTCTTGTCTTGTCCCTTTAGATTTTATTATCATTCATTCATTCATTCATTCATGTGTCATTGGCTCAAGTGTGTTCCTTCAGCTTCCTTTACACTATTTATTTTTGCTCACAATTTAGAAAACATGACTTATCATTTGTAGTAATAATAATAGTTGTAAAAATAATTAATAATAGATATGAATAAATAAAACTTGTATGTAGGTACATAACAGATAAATGTTTATGTGCACCTGTCTCCCTTCAGCTTGTTGTCCTTGGTTTTAGCTGTATGTCTGTGTCTATCTTCGTGTAAGTTGGAACTGTGTGTGAGCACATTGAGAGTAGGGTTGCAGCAATATACTGGTTTTAGGATGTACGGTGAAATAAAAGTTGATTGTTATCATATCGTGTACATTTGGTTATGCATGATATTTAAAAAAAAAAAAATGCAACTGGATGGAGAATGTCCCCTTTATTTTTGTTATTATCTAAAGAGACATTTTTCACACATACTTGTATTTTCAGTTTCAATTGTTCAACCAACAGTAACTCTTCTGTGTTCATTCCTTAAGGTTCATTCTGACTAGGGCTGCAACGATTAGTCGACAGATCAATGACTTATCAACTATTAAAATAATTGGTGACTATTTTAGTTGTCGACTAATCAGTTTGAGTCATTTTACATAGAAACGCACTATAAAAGTGCCCCAAAATACTCTTACTGCAGCTTCTTACAGTCAGATATTGGCAGCTTTACACACTCCCCCATGACGGTGAACTAAAACCGTTTGGCGTGAGTACGAAACAAGACAATAGATGACATAATTTTGGGATTTGGGAGAGACAGACCCGACATTTTTCAACATTGTAACACATTTTTCGACAAAATGATTAGAAATAATCGACAGATTAGTCGACAAGTAAAATAATCGTTAGTTGCAGCCCTAATTCTGACTGATCATAATATAAATTCTGTAACACCGTGATAACATGAAACCACAATATTTTCTGAAATAGTCATACTGGCAAAAAAAAAAAAAAACCATCATACCGATGCAACCTTAATTGAGAGCGGCTTGAAACCAGAGTCAGTCTCATCTTATGCATACATATACTTAGCCAATAATGCTTAATCTGATTCCCATAACAAAACAGTTACTTTCATAGATGCTAAAAAGAGTAAAAACTACAAAATGTCCCCTCCACTGTCCACAAAAAAATGAAGCAGAAATCTAAAATCAGGATCTCAGATGTTTTTATTAATCTTTTGTAATTTGCACGAATACCTTTTGATCGTTTGGCAACCTGTTCAGGGTGTACCCTGCTCTTGCCCAGTGTTAGCTGGGATAGGCTCCAGCCTCCTGCAGCCCTGTACTAGGATAAGTGGTTACGGATAATGAATGAATGACTGAATGTAGTTTGCATGCTGTATTATTGCAGTTAACTGTTCAAAGTTGCTCGCTGTGAATTACATGCACTGACAGGAGGGTCTACATATGTTTAAAAGCCTTCTCCAAGCTGCCAGGAATAAAATTCTTGGAGAAGCTCTGTTGGCTTAACAGTATTTAAATATATAAAGTCTAAAATCTTTTGGTGTCATGTGCTTTTGTTCTTTCAGGGGCATCCGTCGGCACTATCAACACAGATAAACCCCCAAACTTTAAACTTTACCACATGTCTCACCAGGTAAGTTGTCCTAACTCAAGGCTTTGCACTGCAACCAAACTATTTACTGAATTCTTCACATATTATTTCAACAGCCACCTCACACTGACAAACTGGTTTTAGCACACCAGCAATTTTGGTTAGAATTGACACAAACAGAGTGTTGTACCACAGTGATCAAGATATAAGCAATTTCTAATAAGATCTTCCACTTATATCTTTAAATAACTTTGTGCGTATTTTCTGTATACAGTATGTTTCTGATTTCACAGCTTCACTTTTTGTTGTTGCCTCTCTCTGCAGACACAAGTCACGGTTGCTGAACCCCAAACTACAATCATGCTGCTGCAGAAAGAGCGTACACAGTGATGCAAAGCCGAAGGACCCCTTCACATTAGCCCAGAAAGATTTAACAAATTTATATGATGACATCAGAAAGGTACGTTTTTCCATAACAGCTCAGTAAACAGACTATGATAGAGCCAAATGAAATAATATTGGTTAGAAACTAACAGAAGACTGCCATGTGATTTTTTGGCAAATGTATTTGCTGATTATGATGAAAATAAAAGTGTTATCACTCTGCCTGACAGGAAATGTTTGTACCCAAAGAAGAGCTGAAGTCTCTGCTTGACTACTACTTTGATGGCAAAGGCAAAGCCATCCGACCAATGATAGTTGTCCTAATGGCCCGGGCGCTCAACATCCACAGCAACAGATCTGGGTAAAATCTGATCACTCCACACTTTCATATTTCAAAAACAAAATATACATATATTACAAAATATTGCATTTTTTTCCATTTACTGCTACTGTTAATCCAAAGTGACCTGTAGTACAGAGTAAATGTGCATCACACCCTGTTGTAACTTTTGAATTATTATATGAAGCATAATCAAGGGTTTTATGTCATATCATTCACTGGAATTTGTTAACTGTTCTTGTCCTCTGTAGAGATCTGATCCCAGGTCAGAGGGCCATTGCTATGATCACCGAAATGATTCACACTGCCAGCCTGGTGCATGACGACGTTATAGACGGATCCGATAAACGAAGGGGAAAAAGAACAATCAATGAAGTGTGGGGTGAAAAAAAGGTTAGGGAAATAAAATCGGTTTAAAGACCTTTCCCCTTTTCTCCTCCCTAATATAATATTTTCTATGACTATATACATTTTTAAGGATATGAATATAATCTGTTTTCTCTCTTCCAGGCAATCTTAGCTGGAGATTTCATCATCTCAGCTGCCTCTATAGCCATGGCTCGAGTCGGTAACAACACAGTGGTGAAAGTGTTCTCCCAGGTGATAGAGGACCTGGTGCGAGGTACAGCAGTCAAATTATTCAGTGTTTTTTGCCATATCAGTCAGTAATAGTCTTTATTACAGTTCGCCCCAAAATCAGAAATATACATTTTTCCTCTTACCTGTAGTGCTATTTATTAATTTAGATTGGTTTGGTGTGAGTTGCTGAGTGTTGGTGATATCGGCCATAGAGATGTCTGCCTTCTCTGTAATACAAAGGAACCAGATGGCTTTCGGCTTGTGGTGCTCAAAAAAAAAATCCACAGCAATGTCTCTTTCCAGAAATCATGACACGGTTACTCAAGATAATCCACAGACCTTGTTGTGAGCAGTTAAATGAACGAACTATTTTCTTTCTACCCAACCCGCCAACTGTTTCACTGTGCAGAAGGAAGAGTGCATCTACTCATGGATGAGAGGCTAGTGCTCATAATAGTGCAAGATGTAAACATTAACGGCATCCTTCATGGTTGAGTTGTAACATTAGCTAGCTCGGTGGTGCTAGGTGAGATAGCAGTAGATGCATTCTTCCTTCTGCTCAGTAATATGGTTGGCAGGTATAGCTTGGTTGAAAGAAAATAGTTCCTACACGAAACTGCTCACAACAAGGTCTGTGGATTATCTTGAGTAACCAGGGGCCTCATTTATAAAGCTTGCTTACGCACAAAACGGGGCTTGAAAGTGGCATACGCCACTTCCCACACAAAGGTTGTGATTTATAAAAATAAACTTGGCGGGAGAATGTGCGCACCTGTAAGCAAACTCTGAGTCATGCGTGCGCACATTTTGGAGACACTGGGAAGTGGTGATGTAGACAGCGAGGTGGAGAAGTGGAGTCAGATTTTTATTGATGTCTCACACAAATTTAATGTCACGCTATATCCACCTTAGATCCACATTATCATTGAAATTAAATCCAGCAGCCTTATTTTGCGCTTGGAGTGAGTGATAATTGTTTCATAAAAACGTTGTAAAATCCAACTCAAATCCTGAATTGAAATTCTTTCTAAATACGTATTTAATCCGCACTGCCTCTAACGTCTCATTGTCCACTCTGTGAGCGCAGGAGGGGGAGAGGATGACGCGACTGCATGGAATATATTTATTTATTTATTTAGCTAAATATTTCCAGTGCATTTATCATGTCTCGAAATACAGCCATTAAGCACAACCGTTACACTCATTTCATCAGCCCTACTTAGACATTTGCTGTTCATGACAAAACCGGCATGAAGAAACGTGTTCGCCTATTACACTTTCATCTTTGAATTGTATTTCAAATTACACGTTATATTTTGGGACAGGGATACCACTGGTTCATGCTGTAATTCAGGCCGGGTGTCTGATCACACTAATTGCCATAAACATATAAATACTGCGGTGACCCTCGTGCGTAATTGCGCAAGATGGCACTGGCACATACTCCTTTTTGCCTCCCACTTTAATAAATGTGATTCTTTATGTCGCACATCAATGTCAAACATCCTCAAATTTAAAAGCAACACATTAACTACATGTTGGTAAAGGAGTAGAAATATTTGGTGTACCTTTAGATCAGACCACTTTTTTTTTTTCTCTGTCACTGTCCGTGCAGTCCCACAGACACATCAGCTGACAGCATTAGCAGTGTTGATGTGTTGCCACTTTTTTTGCTTTATTAGTGATCCTGATGCTTTGGCCACCAAATAAAATCTTTCTTCAGTCCTCCACCTCCCGTTAAAGGGTCTCGAGCTCAGTCTTGGAGAAATTCCGTTTTTGGTTCGTTTCTCACACCTGTCGCTGTGACTCACAACGAGAGAACACTGGCATGCTGGCTTATTTATATGCAGATCGCATTCATGAGGTGATTTGCATGACCATTTATGGTTGAACTAGGGTGTGTAGAGCGGAATATGAGGCGGATCTGGGTGCGCACAACTCCAGGAGGTCTGTGATTTATAAAGAGAACATTGCGTGCAAGTGTGCATGCGCATGGTTTTATAAATCTGATTATTTTTTGGCACACGCCATTTTCAGCTTTTGGGCGCACGTCAACTTTTAGTATGAATCCTAAGCACTCTTTTATAAATGAGGCCCCAGGTCATGATTTCTGGAAAGAGACACTGATGAGTTTTTCAAACATTTTTTTGGCGCTTTGAGCACCACAAGCCGAGTGCCATCCAGTTCCTCTAAATTCCAGAGAAGGCAGACATGGTTGTTATCGCCAACACTCTGCAACCCACACCAAAACAATAAAGAGCACTACAGGTAAGAGGAAGAATATGTATGTTGGGTTTTTGGGATGAGCTGTCCCTTCAAGGTTGCACCTAAAGATATACTAAGCTGTTTTTAATCACAATGGAAGCAGTAACATGTAGCAATATCTGTAAAAAAGCATTTGAACTTCAGACTGTCAGAACCCAAAATCTGCTTATATGTCCATTAACAAACTTCTTTATCCAATGTTTGTTTATTGTGCTTCCAGGTGAATTCATGCAGCTGGGCTCCAAAGAGAACGAGAATGAGCGATTTAAACACTACCTCGAGAAAACCTTCAAGAAGACGGCGAGTCTTATTGCAAACAGCTGTAAAGCAGTATGTACGTTCTGTTTCCACACAAATATCTCAGCGTTGGAGAAAAGCCTTGGCTTCTACACCAACTGTTTTTTTGTTGACTGTCTCCTCTCTTTATTTCAAGGTATGCGTTCTAGTAAATTCTGATCCTGAAGTTCATGAAATAGCCTACCAGTATGGGAAGAATGTTGGCATTGCATTTCAGGTAGGTTACTCATTACCAGCTTATTCTATTTAATGTCTTTATGTCTTGTGCTGCTGTGATACTTGAATTCCCCTCTGGGGATCAATAAACAGGGTTCCTACGAAAGTATGGAAATAAATTTGATCAATTTCCAGGTATTAAAAAGTATGGAAATGAAAAATAAAGTATGGAAAAATATTTATGTTTCCAGACTATTACCACTGTTCTAAAATACTGTTTTCTAAAATAGAAAATTAGGTATTTCCAAAAATAATTTAATCAGTTCGGATCGTGTTTTATGCCGGGCCAAGCACAGTTTGTGTGAGAGCAAATGTCTCAGAAAACATCCCGCCCCTTTTACCTGATTGACAAGTGGTATGTCCAGTCCGCTGCCCCATGACCCTCCTCCAGCCCCCCCAGGTATCAAGTTTCACTCCAACACTGCACCTTCGACAAGAAGACGAGTTTCACGTGGTTCACAGTGGGTAGATGCAAGTTTTTGGATGGATGGCTTGACAATACATATATAAATACTGGGTGGCCAAGGATTCCCAATTCACACACAGAGCTAGATGCAAGCTTTGTGTGAAATCGTTTGACATCGCCAACATGGGGGAGAAGGCCATTCTGAGCCACATGAAAGGAAAAAACACACACGTCTCGTTACGGCATCGCTTGCACCCAGAGTCCCAACCTTTTTGCCTCAGCCCAGACATTGAACTTACCTGAGTTTTTATTTGCATGCCATTATGGTACTTGGCTACAATCGCCTATTAAGAATAATTAAATATGATACACTGATATATTTACTCAGATGTCGCATATTCTCTGAAAAAAAAAAACCCAAAAAACGCTGTGAAGTCTGGAAATTAGGGTATGGAAAAGTATGGAATTTTGAAATTCCAAATGTGTAGGAACCCTGAATAAAGTATATCTTATCTGTAGTTCTATTTAATAAGGGACACCCAGAGCTCCAATAAAAAAAAGACAAGAATCCCTTTTACTAGAAGGACATCCTACATTTGTCTTTTATCCAGAACATAATAGTGTGTAGAATTAAACTATGTCTAAATGATTCTGTGGGTTAATTTGTCCTGTAGCTGGTGGATGATGTCTTAGACTTCACATCAGGAGCTGGTCACCTGGGGAAGCCCTCGGCTGCAGATCTCAAACTGGGCTTGGCCACTGGACCGGTCCTGTTTGCTTGTCAACAGGTGAGATTAGCATTTAGTTTGATCAGATGTGTGTATGTTTTCATATAAAATGTGCGTCTACATCTCAAGTGGGTACGGTCTTTACCTCATTTTCTTTGTCTTTGCAGTTTCCTGAGCTCCATGCAATGATCATGAGACGTTTCAGCTCTAAAGGAGACGTAGATCGAGCCTGGCAGTACGTCCTTCAGGTATGACCAGTAACACACTGCAAACTAAATTTAAATTTGCTGGTTAAATCAACTAAATGTAAAGCCCTAAAGGGTCTTAAATACAAGTCTCTACCTCAACAAGACTTCGCCTTCATGAGACATTTGTATGATAAATTAGGGAACATAAAGATTGAAATTAAGGTTGTGAACGTTGTGACCAAAACAAGATACTAAAACCTTACCTAAGCCTTTCAGTTGGTGATGGAGTGGGGGGTTAATTTGCATAGAGCTCTTTTTGAGGGGTTGCTGATGCCAAGACTGATATACATATTTGCATGATTAACAGTACAGCTCAGTGCTCTCTACTCAAGCAGCTGAGAGTCACAAAATGCTCCGTAAATGCAATCAGGGGAATGTGTTTAACTGAAAGTGAAGTACAGGGTTCGCACACATTTTTACCACTGAATTTCAAAACTTTTCCATATTTTACCTATCAGTACATATCGACTGACTATTTGAAACGGTTTCAAAATGAATTTTCTGCAGTATCGATACACTGATACTGGCTGCACTTTCTTGCCCTCTTATTGTTAATGTTTCCTACAGTCATACTGCTGCTCTCTGCCACTCTAAGAAAAAACAATGCGGCGTTGGCATGTTACAGCCAAATGTCAAATGTTTGGCTGCAGATATACAGCCAGTGCAGCCAGGGTCTTCCTCTTTCTTGAGCCATGTATTATTTGTCGTTTGAAAGCCATACATTATTAACATGCACTTCCCAGGCTTTTGATGATAAGCAAACTGCTAGAGCTTGCTAACTTTACTCGCTTGTTGGATATTTCCTTTGATGTGCATCATCCTTCATTTAGACTGCATGTCTTTTGGACTGTGGGAGGAAGCTGGATCACCCGGAGAAAACCCACGCTGACACGGGGAGAACATGCAAACTACCGAATAGTTCGAATCCCACACCCTAGGTTCGAACCAGGAACCCTCTTGCTGTGAGGCAGCAATGCTAACCACTGTGCCGCCCCCATGGAACATATTTTGCCTAATGTTAGACAAGTTTTGGGATTTTTATGAACATTTTGAACAATATCCAAAAGAATGTATAATCAAATTTGTCCAATACATTCTGCTAATTCAATAATAGTGTAATTTCTAACCTCAATGTAATACTTTGAAAGATATCGATATTCAGTACCATTGTCGATACCACAAAGAAAGGCTGACAATGAGGGCTTTAAATGTAAAATTGTTATTAAAACATAAATACAACAAGGTGATAACATCACGACTGTATTGACACCTTTACAAATATTCAGAATCAATCGGACACCACCAGGAATTTCATGACCGTGGGAACCCTGGAAGCAGAACTTTGCCAGCACAGAAAATAAATGTTCAGTAGATAATGTGACAGCCCTTTCTTCTTCTTCTGTTTCAGAGCGACGGTGTGCAACAGACCAAATACCTGGCCGAGCGCTACGGTCAAGAAGCCATCAGGCAGATCAGTATGCTCCAGCCGTCGGCAGAGAGAGACGCCCTCATCAGGCTTACTGAGATGGTGCTTACCAGAGACAAGTGAACCTCCACTGCCGGGCTTCACTTCAGGCAGCTACGTGTGGAAAATCAACTCACCTACATCCAGTATCAGCAGTGATGGTTTGGAAAAGAACATTAAAAACCTAAATGAATGGATGTTGCTGTAAACTGCAAATCCAGCTCCTCACTGCATTCAGTACTGTAACTGCAACAGCCTCTCATTCTTAAAACTGGCCAACTGACTGACAGTACATGCTAGTGTTGAGCTGTGGCGGCTTTGCAAAATCTGTGTAATTCCAAATGAAATGGAAGTGATACACTGTCATTGGTGTGTTTGTTTGGATCTGTGTGATTTGCTTTCAAGATCCGTCCACACCTCAGAGGCCAAACAGTCACGTGTCTTTTGGACTTATAAAATGTTAAAAGGTTACTTAATGCAACAACAAAGGCCTTAACAACTACAATGACTGTGTACTCAATAAACCTACAGTTATGCTTTTTTTTATTTAAACCAAGTCTTCGCTCTTCTTTGATTCCCTTAAAGTGACCACACATGCATGTTGTACATAGAATTGTTTATTATAAAAGACTGTACATTAATTTTTCAATCAACATATTATATGTACAAATGAAGGGCGGACAAAGATAGATTTCAATATTTCTACCCATGAAATTGAGCTGGAACATGTTTTATTATTGGAGATTTCTAAAGCAAACGGGCAAAATATCAAGGCATAAGCTGCAGTATCCTGAAATGATAAATGCTCAAAAATTAGGTCATGTTAGATGGTACGTTCGAGGGTCAACAGAAAACAAAAGTGTCATTAAGATGATTCCTAGACCTGAGTGACAGCTGATATTGATTGGCTGATTTTTACTCGAGTTAAAATATGTACACCTGTGCAGCCCAGAGGATTTCATGTTCAGAGCATTCAACATGGTCCTTGAACCCAGAGCAGGTTATTGTTGCTTTGTGAAGGCTGAGGAGGTATTAGAGTTGTTTGTTGGTCTACATTACATCTGAATTGTCTCATGGCAGTGTCAGGCACAGCAATTCAAGCCCACTTATCACTGCACGCTATCACTGCTGTCTATCAGAAGCATAGTCCGTTATTGCCAGTTACCAATGGATCCTACAGATTTGATGTAGATTAGTATAAAGTTAGTAACAGTGATGTGACATAATCTTTAAATGCTTGATAATAAGCCAAAAATGGAATGTGTCCTCGTGCTTCAAAACAGATCCAAAGGCATGAAAAAGTAAATTCCATTTAATTTTCATGATTTTAAAGGAATACTCCACCTCCCTTATGATTATTTGTATATCAGTTACTCACCCAAAGTTAATGCTGAATTCAAAAAGAAAGCTTGGTTTTTCTGCATACCTTCATGGTAAGCGAAGAATCCAGAAACAGAAAATTCTTGATGAACTGAAGTCATAGGAGTCCACATTTAAAAACAATGAAACTAGATCAAAACATTTACAAACTTTCACACAACTTGTACTGCATCATTTATCCAGTCATACACTCAGTTCTTCTCAAACACATGTATTTTCTCTCAAACTTAAGTATTTAGTTTCACTTTCTGTTTTAAAGCCAGACTCCATTGACAAAAATAGTGATTTTTATTTCACTGAACACAGGAGCTTCTGGTCTACCACTGTCTCTATCCCTTGTTTGTTTTTGTATTTTTTGTGACTTTGGTGTTTTATGGGGTTAGTTAGGTTTCACCAAAGTCACACAATAACAGAAATAAACTACCAATTAATAAGGTAGCTCCTGTGTTCAGCGAGGTTAAATTACTGTTTTTGTCAATGGAGTCTGGCATTGCACACAGCATCGGTAAGTTTCATTTTCAATTCAGTGTTAAATAGTAAGATTTTAGCAAAAATGCATGTGTTTGGGAATTTTTTAACAGGACTGTATAAATGAGACTTGGATTACACTGCAAGAGTTGTGTGAGAGTTTGTTAACAGACGTTTTAATATAGTTTTGGTGTTGTTAAACGTGGACCCCTATGACTTCAGTCATCAAGAATTTTCTCAGTTGTTGGATTCCTTCACTTGAAGCGTGTGAGAAAAAGGTTTTCTTCACAAATTTAATGTAACATGGGTGGAATAACTGATATACAAATGTTCATTTCGGGTGTGAGGTATTCCTTGAAGTTAAGATGCAAATTGGCATTTAGAGGGTGAGACTGTGGGGAAGCCTGAAATTTACTTCAGAGTCTATAAAGTTCAGTGATTTTAACAGTGTAATAAAAATTAAAAAGGTGAATACATTTACAACATAATGGAAGCATAATGGCAATAAACTTAAGATTACATTATATCTCTTAAAATTTTGCATGCTTAAACGCCAAGACTGATCTTCAGGAGTATTTGTTTGTCTTTGAAATACCATACACAGTACTTAAATTTGTAAAATTATTGACAGGCCATCTTATTTTACGAATGAGCCTGATGGAGTCGAGGAGGGCGCCACTAATGAAAACTATCATATAATTGACATTCACTGAATTCACATTACAGAAACCCGAGTGGCTGCAGCTCACATTATATACAACTGACAGTACAAACACTTCGACTGAAGGTGTTTACATGACGTTAACATTTAATTTGTTCCATCACACCTAATACTCAAAGGATTCAGCTCTGAATCCCTAATAATTTTTGTCTAGGCAAGATGATGTCGTACATCCTTCAGCTGTGTGACCATCGTCTTTGAATTCAACCGACGTGAGCACGTGCAGTCCAATTCTTTAGAAACTTTGCTTTTTTTTTTTTTTTCTTTACATATTTCATAAATGTCCCCAACCCGCCCATATAACACCAAAATAAACTAAATAGATATTACTTTTCATTTTATTTGCAATCAGTAAGGGAAAGAACATTCTGTCATATCAAAAGGGGATCATACAGTTATGTCTAGATGCGTCTCAGGAGTCAAGATTGCGGCGGTCAGTCTCTCAGTGGATTATGATATGACTGAATAAATAGGCTTTACTGTTACTGCAGGTCCCTTCAGTCGGCGTAGTGCATGATGGACTCAACGTAGTTGCCAGGAAACAGTCCGGTGATGCCGTTGGAGACGCCCTCAAACCAACCGTCGTCATTCTTCTTGATGACGTAAATGATTGCCCCTTCCATGAAAGACAACTCGTCGTCTTTGTCCTTGGTGTAGTCATAGATGGCCACCACTGAAAACAGGAAAAGAGATGTTTATATCAGTAGGGTGTATCCAATCTAAGACTACTGGAAAATGGTTTGTGCTCCAACCTTTCTCGACGTAGTTCTTGGGTGCCCACTGTGGGTCTCCATCAGCGTAGGGGTCGCTGTACTGCACGACAGCAGCATCCTCCTCCTCGTAATCAACTGGAGGAGGGGGTGGAGGTGGAGGAGAGTCGTCAAACATGGGTATGTCATCTGGAGGTGGAGGGGGAGGTGGAGTAGGAGTATCTGCAACTGTTGAACAGACACAACAAATTAGAATTTCCTCATCAGGTTCAAAACGTAAAGGATCACTGGTCAACGTGAGCCTGGTGCTGGAGAGCGCGGCGGCTGAATCATGCAGAATCAATGATCGGACATGCAGAAGAGTGTGCATATAAGATACATGAATATTAAATGATCATGCAGGCTGCATCACTGTTAGGACTTCCCATAGATCACTTAACATGATGATACACTGTATGTTTAAGCCACCTACAGGAATAATTCAGATCTTTTGAAGTAGGGTTGTATGAGGTACTTATCCATAGTCAGTCTATAGTCATTATGTCAGTCAGCATGCCCCTGTTTGGAGAAGCAGACAGGAGTACTGACACAAAAGATAAGCAATGTACTGCCGTGAATGGGGGCAGTAGCAAAACACATTTAAGCCACCTAAATAGTTCAACATCACAGGGTTTCCACGTTCATGGAAAATTTGTAAATCTCAATTTCCAGGCCTGGAAAAGTCATGGATTTTTCCTTTTGTGTAATTAAATTATGTAAGTAATCTTCTCTGGATAACCATCCCAAGTAATTTTACATAACGACCAAAAGGTTTTCTATAGCTTTAATGTGACGTTCAGTTTACCATCATGTACACTGTTTTTTCCCCCACGTTCTGTTGCTCCCTCCATGTATGCTAGCTAACTTGAAATTTGTTTGAATAAAGTTTGAATGATAGGTCTGACTACAGCCAGGAAAATGGGTTAAGAAAATAATGTAACCTGTAGGGTCAGGAATCCCAAAGTTTCCATACCTAAGCCCCACAACTAACTTTTCAAGTGTTGCGCTTTTTTGAGATGAAGCAACTGACATGGGCAGCCACGGGCGTTCTGTTGTCACTCAGAGTGCCAATGTGCACTTTAGTTTCATTTTAACTACTCTGAAAGTAAAGTTACTAGCTTGAAGGTACAAGGCATTCTTCCTCACGAACAAATTAACTGATCGACCAAACTGTCAGCTGTTACTCCCCCACTCTGAGAGCTCTAGACCGCCTCCAATAATATAAATACCATTTCGAGTAAAGTAGACTACACAGTTCTGTTCCTATTCTACATTGTAAATGGTCATGGACATTTTATTACGGGTCTTTGAAAAGTAATGAAAAGGCTTTAAAATTATTGTCCATTAAATATGTGGGAACCCTGATACAATTTAAGTGTTCGCTATGTTTAAAATATATTTTCACTGCGGAGTGGTTACAACACATGCCATATAACTGCGACCATAACTGTAACTAGGCTCTATTTCTCGGCCTTGGGACATTTGTTGCATGCCATACCTCTCTATCTCTCTTCCCCAAGTCCTGTGTCACATAAAAGTGCAAATACCCCCCAGTTATATTGCTTCAGACTCTATTAATAATAAACTGTAATTTAATGTCTCAGAACACTGGAGCTGCTGGTCTACCGCTGCCTCCATCAGTTAATTTGTTTTTGTTATCATGTGACTTTGGCATTTAAACAGGTTAGTTCAGATTCAACAAAGTCACACAATAACACAAACAAACAATCTAATTTAACTGGTCGAGGCAGCAGTAGACTCCTGTGTTCTGTGAGGTAAAATTACTAGTTTTCTCATTGCAGTCTGGTGGCTTTAAGAGAGCAATAAAGCGGCTCTAGTTCCCTGCTGGAGAGAGCTGTCTGACAGAAAGGTAAAACAGTGAAAATATTCTCAATAAAGCGTACACTTATGATTTTTTAGGCGGCCAAAATACATTAAGCTGCCCCCGTCCACAGCAGCACATTGCTTATATTCCATGGCGGTACTCCTGCCTGCTTCTCCAAACTGAGGGTGTGCCAACTGACATCTACTGAGGGTAACCCACTGAGTATGGATAAGTGCTTCATACAAGCCCACTTCAAAAGATCTGAACTATCCCCCTAAGCAGTTTGTTTACTTTGTGCTCCTCTTGTTGTGGCTCTGAAACTTTCTGGAAACACTTGAATGATCTGATGATTATTACATGCTGTGTCATGCTATTTAGTAGGTTAGAGGTTTGAATGACAGCATCCACAATGAGAAACAAAAATATAAAAAAGGTACACTGACAGCTTATATTGAACATTTTATCCAACACCATAATTCCTAACTGTTATTTGTTGCCAAGTATCCAGAAAAGTTTCTTTCTGTCACGTAATAACTACAGTCATACTTCGACTGTAATATTTGACTGTATTGCAGGTTTTGCTCCAGCAGGGGGCAGCAGAAAGTCCCATCTTCTGTAGTTCTGTTTTGCAGAGACCTTGGACACCCCCCCCCGGCCCCCCCCCCCCCAAACATTATCATTCACCTCAGCTCAACTCTGCAGTGCTACATTCAGCATATGAATACCAAACTTCAGTCTGTGATAAAATCCCCTGCATGACACTAAATCACTAAAAACAGTAGGTGGCAGCCTCAACAATCTCAGCGGTTTGCCTCTCCACTGCACATATTTTAAAAAGACATTTCTACAGCCCAGAAAGGGAGCTATGTATTATACCCATATTGCTACTAAGAAACAGTAACAATGTGGTTTAATAGCTGAGGAGATAAATCTGTCTCCAAACAGCAGATAAAGCTACTTTAAAAGTTACATTAACCATGACAGGACTCCAGTGAGACACATTCTTGGATGGTTCATTGCTGCAAAACGAATGTATTAATTGTTCTCGACAGACATGAAAGGAAGAGGATGAACAGGCATAATGCATGCTGGGTGTTCTGGAAATTGGCACAGATAAGGAGGAAAGAACGTCTGAGCCTCTTCACTTACTGCTCTCCTGCATCCTGGCCACAAAGCCAGTCAGAGGTATCTGTGGAGTCAGCTGGGGCATGGGGGGAGGAGGAGGAGCGATAGACACTGAAAGCACAGCAGAGAGAAGGCAGGGCAGACAGAGAGACAGAAAAAAAGAGAAAGCCCATCAGTCACCAAGAATGTACAGAAGACAGTTAAGAGTGCACCCCGATCCCAAGCAAACACAACACTGACACAGATGAAGACACAAACACACTGCGAGAACAGAGTGATGTGCAACAGAGACAGACTGAGAGCTGAAGTCAAATTAATTAACCTGTCGGCTCATGGAAACTTTATAAATTCCAAGTTAGATTTTTTAAGAACATTTAAAGAGGAAAATTATTGAAAGAACAGATTAATTAATTCAACTGTCTGAAGCTGCATCACACTTAAATGTTGTGAGGTTAAAAGGTTCAGTGACGTCTGTGAGTGTGATGAGATTCCACATGGTGTCTGGGGATCGCCGAGGTCAGAGGATGAACTGCGGATTTGATTCCTGTCAATCAGACAGCTTCTACTCAGGGCTCTTCAAGAAGTGAGGGCTGCTGGTGACCAGAGGGGGGCGCTGTTTGCATTGGAAGTCCATCAACCGCAATCCCAGACAACCCGCTGAACTCCCCTCAGATCAGTTGTAGTTATGTACAGAGTACTTTAAATTCTTTTCACACTTTTTAGATCCAAGTTAGAGACCATCAGACTGATTGACAGGCAGAACACACCGAGCCCAGTGCTTCTGTGAATGCACATCTGGCCTGATGATTATCTTACGGGGATGAGGCACCTGAACCCCATTTACACCTCGCAGAGTAAGCATGTTAATACCAGATGTAAATGCACGGCAAACACATTGTGACCAGAATACTATCTGCCACATCTGGAGGTGATCTGGCTCGCATTGTGAACTGATCTCAGCCAGGTGTGAATCCAGACAGTGTGACCACATTCTGTAGGAAGAAAAAAAATCTCCCAGCAAGTTGAAAGTTCAACTCAAACTTCCTGCTCTTTCAAGCTGATATTAGATTTTGCAATATTTTTATTTAACGCTTTTCATTTTCTTTTTTTTTTTTTTTACATGAATCCTATAAGCACTTTTGTTTGTTATGAGATAAAGGCAACCGTTTATTCCTTTGCTCAGACTGCACAAAAAGTAGTGCTATAATGTTAGATTTACAATTCAGATTTACACAATTGTACTGTTCCTTGTATAACGTAAGTTCTTCAATTATCTGTGTAACGGAAAGAAAAAAATAATCAGACAAAGAAGGATCACAGGTGTCCCGATCCTACTAAAAAGTTTAATAAAGAAACATACTGAAGGTTTGATCCTGGTCAAAACCAATACTGGATTTTTTGATCTACTCTAAAATCGTAATCCTGTTTTCTTTTGAATGACCCATTTGAAAGATTTTTATCAAATCTGGACAATTGGGCCCATGTGTAAAAAGGGACTTGTTTTTAGACGGTAGCTAGTTGTGGATGAGTACACATGATGTACAGAAAACTACATTTACAGGTTAACTTCTGACTCTGCTTTTACACAAGGCCCAAAACTGTTAACTGTGCATTGTTAGCAGGCATCGACTGTCTGGTTTGTATCTGTTTGTATCAGGTAGAATCCAAGGACGAGGCATTCTGCATCAATACTAAAGACATCCCAGAGTTAGATAAAAAGCCTGAGTCTGTGCTTTCAGACTTAAAAGAAAAAGTCAATCCTTACAAGAATGCGGCCTTGACCTTCAGACAGCAGTGACTCACTTGCAAATATAAAATACTGTTCTGCTGCTACAAAGGTTAGCTTTCTTTAGTTTGTGACTGTGAATGATTTGGGAAAGAATGTGCTGTTTTGTGCTTCAGTGACAGTTTAGGATCTGTAAAGCAGGCTGCGGCTGGAGACAGAAAGACCTTACTTGAGTTCTGGCTGTAGCCAGGAGTGCCTCCATTAATATGAGGCTGTTGCTGCTGCTGCTGCTGCTGCTGCTGCTGTAGTTGCTGCTGCTGCTGCAAGGAGAACTGGGAAGTGACCGACGGCGCCCGGCGGTAGGTGCCCGTGGCCGAAACCATAGAGACAGAGGAGTTGGAGGGGTTGTGCCGTGAAATCTGCCGCGAGATGGTTCCAAACTGGGACACTGGAGCGGGGCCCAGACCAGGCCCAGGGGCCACAGCTAGAAACACCCAGAGAGAGGGAAGGAGGAGGGGAAAGATAGACAGGACCAAAGAGGGGAAGGGGGGGTTAGACATAGGAGACCGAAAGGGGAAGAGGGGGGGGAAGAAGCACCCATGAATCATCAAGATCGTAAAAGATAAAGTGAGCTTTTAAATCCTGATTAGAGCCCGACACCTTATGAGAAGACAATCAGTGACCAATTTAAGGAAGCAGATGAGCTGAGGAAGCAACACAGATTATTAATTGATAAAACAAAGATTTATTTTGTGAGGGTAAAATGAAGCAGGAGTCCCAAGAGGTCATCTGAATAAATCCTGCACCTAAGGGTTCTTTAGAAATGTAGCACAGGGGAAGAGTCAGTGAGAAAAGAGAAGCAGCCACAGAACAGAGAGATCCTTCAGCTTTCAGCGGACCTGACAGTGAAAATCGCTTCTTCACACACTTGTCAAAGATGTGATTATAAATGACTATTTGAGCTATCGCAGGGAGGGGGAGAGTGCATGACAGAGTGCACACGTCATTACACCGGCTGTCTAAGAATAACAAATCATGTCTACGTATGAACAACACAGTTATTACATCATTAAAAACTCGTGAATATTGGAAGATTACACATGCCGTGTGTGTGGGAGAAAACAGATGAGGGAGAGAAGACTGATTTATTTTGTTCTGCTTGAGTATTTCCTGTTCACATTTCTAGATAACGTGCTGTCTCTCAGGAGAGGCTCTGCTCTCAGATAGGGCTGGGTGGGTCCGGAGGAAGTAAAGATTCAGAGGAACACAAGAGCAAACAAACTTCTGCAAATTGTGACTGGCAGAAGTAATTATAGCTGTGTATTGATGTTCTGAGGATGAAACCGGCATGTTTCAAGTGATCATCCTGCTCAAGATTAATTCCCTCAATCAGATAAAAAGCAGCCAGCACGCACGCACACACACACACACACACACACACACACACACACACACACACACACACACACACACACACACTGGCTTATACAGCTTTGCAGAGCTCTGACAGTAAATCAAAACCAGTATCTTTCAGTGATTCAGAGTCAATACCCCACAAAAATTAAAGCTACATTAGGCAATATTGAATGTTTGCAGCACTCAAATGGCTGTTTGAATGTTTTGGAACTTTAGAAATCATATTATGTGACATCAGCTGTGAGTCTAGTGGGCTCAGAATTGAGTGCTGGCTCACTGTTTCGTATTTCAGATATCAATTCATCACTAAATGTGCTAAGTTCTTCGTAACTTAGTCACTACTAGCTAAGTTGTGATTTATTCAAATCAGGTTGCAACATTAACACTTAAAAAATTGTTATGCTTGTAAAGGTTTTAGTGATGTTCAAACCTGTTGCTAAGAAACATGTAGTGCTGTCAATTTAAAAGCAATTAACTGTGATAACAGGAAGTCACAGTGGCATCACAACCTTTGATTTCACTTCCAAAATTCTACTTATATGTCAATGCATACATGGAAAAATAGGTGTGTTTCAGAGTTCGAATCAGTCCTATTTATTTCATACGAGGAGGAAATAACCAAACATGCTAGCTCGGCGAATGATGTGGGCATGGCGTTTTGTAATTTGATTTTTCTGAAATTAAATTTAAAATTTCTCTCTTATCCTGATCAAATGTCAGGTCAGATATGTTGACCATATTCAATTGCTTACGCTACTCCTAAATCTTAACAGGTCATATATTAGCAAGCTAATGCTAGCTTTCTCAGTCGCTTCAGTTTGTGAATGTATATAGAGATCTAGACACAGTTGAAGGCGTGGCCCTGTTTGTTCCAATGAAAGTTGCTTAGTGACCCAGGAAGCCAAAAAAGTTTGACTTCTCAGGTAAAAGAAAAATCGCCTGGATCTTACGCATCATTGGGCACAAAGAGCAGGCGCAGTACAGACTTCGCCAACTGAGCAGCTAACTTCCTGTTTAGCCCTTTGCTAACTCAAATGGGGATAAAATGACCTGAAAAATCTTGCCGCTATTCATCACTTTAAAAATGTTATTGAACCAAAGGAATCAAATACTAATAGTTAAACACGTCATTTTGCGAGGGGTGTGACGCTCAAAAAAAATGTATCCGCCGATTAACAGATGTCTCCTTCTCAAAGTAAATATGTGGTAATGATTCATCTCTTTGTAAGAGCTCATGTAAGTGGTGCAACCTGTTTTAATGTAGTGATGTGTACATTTTTTCATTTAGTAAACAAAGCTGGTGCAACCGGCTCAAGATCTGCCTTTGTGCACATACAACAATCTTAACTGTCAAAGTGGTTTAAGATGGAATAAAATATGTTTTGCCTGATGTAGCTTTAACGACAACAGTTTCTGGTAAAAAGTAAAGGACCAAATGTAACAGTGACATACCTGTGCAAAAGAAGTCTCAAAGCCCTTGAGGTTAATTCACTTCATATCTTTGTATGAACATAATTCTCACAATCTAACTTTAATTTTATTCTTAAATTTTGGTTCTGTCAATGCAGATAACATGTCTAGCTATACAGCAGCCTGAGGTCAAATGTAAATGGACAATTTTAGAGTTTCTGCAGGCAGTTATTACCTTTTCCCAGGCCTTAGGTGATATGAGACTTCTTTTTTTAGCAAATTATAACAGAGCAGGGAAGAATACGGAAACACCACCACCACTGAGAACTGAGAAACATGTTACATGTAGAACTGGGTGGAAAATGTGAGACACTTTCTCACATACTATGTAACCTGTTTCAAAATAGCAGCTCATATAGAGTCTGTTCACACTGCAAGATCAGCAAGTCATTTCACAGAGCTGAAGAATCTGGGGATCTGACTGATGGGCACAATGATCTTATAAGCATGGGAAGTTTTGTGCTCTTGACCGCTTTAAATTCAAAAACTAGAGGAAAATATATTCAAATAAAGTTTGGAGAACAGCTGCATCCATTACTGAAGCCTGAAGGTAATTTTCATGTCAATTTAGCAAGATTTGTTTACTCATCAACTTGCAGCAATTAAATATGAAACTATGTAGATGCAGCCTGATTTTTTGCACAAAACACCTGCATGATGACACGACTGCACAGGAAGAATCAGACCCTCGTTCTTGCAGTGTGTACAAACAGTCAGACACCCATCGGCACCCTTATTCTTGCATCTCCACCATAAGATCGCAGCACATGTGCCGATTATCCACCATCCCGATAGCAGAGGTGACAGTAGCCTTGGAGCTCGAGGAGTCTCACCTATGGGTAGCGGTGGTGGCGGCGGAGGTGCTGGGGGGCCGAGCCCGGCCATGGGAGGAGGAGGAGGGGGTGGGGGAGGCGGAGGGGCTCCCGGGGGAGCAGACATGGGCGGGACTGAAAGGAGTATTTACATTAGTAACCATTTAAAGCAGAACAGGGTCTGCCCTCGCCGCCTCACGCTGTTACATAACATCACATCACTTTACTCAAGAACCCTTTGAGGCCGGAGGAGCGCTCCGACTTTGTCGAGGCGCTGCACACACTTGGACACACTTCTTTGTGGTATGAATTGAGTGTTTCCATGGCGACCGGCTTGCAGGGGAGAGCTGTGGTTAGTTCTGCACTGCTAGCCCGATCCTGGTGCCGAGGTACAAAAGCTGCTACAGGAAAATATATCTTGTTCTTGTTCTGTCTTTCTGTTCTTCTTCTTGTTCAGCTCAAATCTTTTGTAAAAGTTAAAAGCATCTATGGCGTGTGTATGGTGTAATGCAGTACTATGTGTAGCTTGTGCGTTGTGCAATGTGGGCCTTACTGTTCCACTATAAAAGCAGCAGGCCTAACGCAGCGTGGCCTATTTACACAGTAGAATAGAGAATCAGCTGTGCTTGGAACACAATGGGTCTGCATAATCCCTGTCTGGTAAACATAGGCTTTGTGTAGCGTACTCTTACTATCTGCAAATACATGCTACATTTACACCTCATCAAGTAACACCTGGTAATAGTATATACATGTATATTATATCTAAATACATGAACTTACTTCCTGTTGTTTGTTGCTCCAAGTTTTTAAATTTTTTAGCAAATATTTTGAACTAATACCTTATTTTCCTTGTTGTCTACTGTTTATATAAGCATGTAAGTAAACTCTGTCAGAGGTATGTGCAGTGTGCAAACAGCACAGCCTGTTTTCTCATCATTGCCTGTCAATGTTTTAACAGTGTTATCTTATTTCCGACAGGTCAAACAGTACACACTTTCAAGCGTAAAAACAGTTTTAGGGATATAAATAACAGATATTTGTTGTTTTTAATACTCCAAAGTGTTCCTTTAACCAGTGTTTGGAGCATGGAAAAGGGTTTCAAAACTCTTAGCAGCGCTGTAAGGCAGGGTGGGGGAGGATTTATGGCAGGCTTTAAAAAAATGCCTGAAGTCCATTGAGTCCAATCCTGCCCTCATTTAATATTAGCAAGCTGAGTGGCTGGCTGGCTTGTGGTAACAGTCACTGCATGATGTGCAGCTAGCAAAGCTCACCTGGTCCAGAGTTGGGGATGGAGGGTGTAGGCACGGCGATGGGAATGCCAATACCGCTGCTGCCGCTGTTCTCCCTGCTGCTGCTGCCCCCGCTGCTTCCACTGAGGGAGGAGACAAACAGAAGAGAAAGAGGACATCGCTTTATTCAGGGCAACCTGCTCAGAGTGCACAGCAGGTAATGCTGCAGATATACCCACTCTGGTGCATCTGTGCTAATGTCCTATTTAAGATGATTTGCCTGTATAACTTCATATTGTCATCTATCTCTCTCACACTGATTGTTTCAGTCTTAGGACTGAGCTGCAGAGAGAGACACACCCAGGTGAGCGAGACATGAGTCACTTTACTGAGGAAGTTTGGTCAGTATCAGTCACGGAATAAAACTGGATGTAGTCCAGGATTTTTTTTTCATGCATACCACCTAAAAATATCTTCTTGTACATCCTCTGACTGCCCCGAAACAGTTTAACTAATCTATGGTAACTATATACACTCTGAATTTAATTTTAATACATTTTAGCTTTGATGTGGCAGATCACATCAGAATGGAGGTCACCCACAGGCTAAATTCAGTACAAGCACTTTGTTGTACATGATATGAGCCAAACAATCTATTCAAATGTTGTAGCATCAGTGAATTAACTAAGAACAACTGAGATATATTGGCATTACAGCTTTATGAGAGCAGTGTTCACAGATGGATTCGAGGTAAAATATAGCAAACTGTAGTCACAGACGATACAAATACAGCTAGTCTATAGCTTGATTAAGTGTTAATAAATGGTAAATGGACCTGCACTTGTATGGCACCTTTCTAGTCTTCCAACCCCTCAAAGCGCTTTTTACATTATGAGTCACATTCATCCATTCACACACACATGCATACACTGGTGGCCAAGGCTACCATGCAAAGCGGCACCTGCTACTCAGTTTTTGTTTTCTTTAACACACTCACACACCGATGAAACAGCCATCGGGAGCAATTTGGGGTTCAGCATCTTGCTCAAAAATACTTTGACATGCAGACTAAAGGAGCCAGGGATTGAGCTGCTGATCTTCTGATTGGTGGACGACCCGCTCTACCTCCTGAGCCACAGCCAATCAATCAAAAATGCACGTGAGTGTGTATTTCACGTTAATAGTCCTAAAACACGTAAATATGTGTGAATTTATCGTTTGTTTCATAGGTGATAAACCACATATGCATGTATATATATTTATCATTCCTTATTAAACATCAGACTGTTGTTTTAACATGTGATGTCGTACATGTTACATGTAATATTATGTAAAGATCAAATGTTAAGTGTGCCTATGTGTGCAATTTTCTTTCTGAAATTTATGCCACATGATAAATATGTTTCAATTGTGACAAATTCCCTTGTGCATAAATTTATTTATTTTTATCTAATTTTATTTTTCTTTAGTTATACATTACTGTGAATTAATATCCTTAGGCTTTGGTTTATTTATTTAACAAGAAGTAATATCAAGGTGTCAGTTTGTTTTGTTTTGTTTTTTAGTAAATTTTAATAAAAAACAAACAAACATGTTATTTGCATATAAATATCATAATATAGGAGATTTGGGTTATCATAATACTCTGTTCTAAAAAGCTGCACAAGAGTGACAGTTAAAGGGCATGATCAAGAAACAACAAATAACTTTAAATCTGGCTATTACATCCTTATAAGTAATAACTTACAAAAAACCCTAATTTTGTCAGTACTGCCCGTCCCCAGCCTGTGAGGATATGGGACATGGGGGTGTAATATTTATGTCAGCTCTGCAGTGGTCTGTATAAGCACCGTTTCACCCTGTGTGTGACCCTGGGGCTCGTAGATCATTGCCCCGGCTGACTAAATCCCCCCTCCTGCTTTCACTCTCACTCTCTCGCTGGCCTTGATCCTCATTTCTGCCCCAGCCCCTCGCACCCCACCTCTCCTTTTCCTGCCTCTTTCATCCCTACTTTCCAACTGATCCATCTCCCTACCTCTCACCCCAAACCATCCCTCGATCTCTTCCTCTCATCCCCTCATCGTCTGAAAAGTGACACCCCATGCCCCTCACCCCCGTCTCTTCTGATTCCTTCTACCCCTCTGAACCTGCCCCCCCCCCCCCCCCCCCCCCCCACATCTCTTTATCCTCTTTTGCCATCATCCCCCTCTCCCCTCTCCTCCTCTCTGATCCATGTCAGTCGAGCCCCGGGGCGCTCCAGGCACAAACAGCAGGGGTTACCCCTCTGAAGGATGTTGGTGGCGGTGGGAGCTAAGTGTCTTTGGGGATAAAGGCTAAACAATATCATGCCATCCCTCTTTTGAAGTCAACGGCGTTCTTCACTCCCCCATCTGCATGTTATGGATTTCTCCAGCCTAATCCCTCTATAACTTCAACAGTTTCTTCACTAACCCATTTATCTCTTCCCCAGCTTTTGCTTTCGTCTTTGTTTCAAAGCGCTCGCTGTGAAACAAAAAAAGCACTCCACTCCATCTCTCCACCTTCCTGCCTGCCTGGCTCATTCAGCCTCCACTCGACACAGCGAGCTGTTTATAAGTCAGCCGTCTGTAACACACAGCGAGGCTTTAAGGAAGTTCCAGCTCACTTGCTCACAGCTGACAAAAATCCCTGGAGCCAATAAAGAAAAAAGCCCCCATTCTCAGAGTAAGGAACAAAATGTTAAAACAATATGTAAGTTATGTGCTTAGGGCTTTGTGACATGATATGATTTGACATAAGTGGGGAAAATAGACTTACAAAGTAGCCCTGAGGATAATCTAAGATAAAAAAAAAAAATGTTATTGAGGCTTTAAATAACCCGAAGCACAAAGAACATGTGGGTTTCTGCAATCTAGCATAATCATCTAACGCAAGTTCAGCTCAGGGCTCCTCTGAAACACATTTTATATAAAGATCAATTACTCACGATGAGCTTGCAGATGTTCTATACTTATTTTCATGTTGAAATGTGCAAAGTGATCAGCACAGAAAATGCACCTAAAAGGCAGCTAAACAAGATGCTAATGTATATCCTGCTGGTGCAAAATGTGCAAACAATAAATACAGGCTAGTTCATGTGTTTAACTTTTGCATCTGCATATTTGAAAAGCCTCATTTAAGAATGCAAAGTCCAAAAACGTTAAAAATTTAAAAAACTTGTTTTAACATGTTTTTTAATATGATTAATTGATTTTCAGAGCATATAGTGTGTTTAAATGTGTGGTGTTACACAGGGTTGGAAGTTAACATTTTTGTCCACTTGCCACTTGCATATTTTACTGGCATTTGGCTGGTGCTAATTTCCAACCCTGGCGTTGTACAGCTATTTGGACTGAGTGGCTGATTTTGTCTGTTTTGGAAGCAGCTTCCCGAGTCCAGCATCAAATCTGTTTAAGTATCTTACATACTGATAACAAATTTTATTTAATGACCATTTTGGGGGCACTTAATGTCTTTATCAGAGAACCTGCAATAGGGAAATAGGAAAGGAAATAGGAAAGGAAAATATGGGAGACAGATGAGGACATGCAGCAGAGGTCCCCAGCTGGACACCAACCAGAGGACGTAGTCCGTGGTCAGTACCATAGTTAGAGAGACCCTAATTACATTTAATTTGGTTTAAAATTAAAGGGTGAGTTTGGTAGTTTTCAACCTGGAAACTATTTCTCATGTTTTTGTGTCAAGGTGACTAATGGGAACAACATTTTGAAATTGGTCCAGTATTGGAAGAGATCACTGCAGCTGGCTGCTGAAACAGACTGAGATGTATTCACTCGGGGCATGTGTGCACCGTCAATGTACATCCACTAAAAGTGCTTGTTTTTGTCACTAACAGGCTCAGATTGTTATTCTAAGTGTCTGACAACTTACAGTAAAAGGATTCCTACAGAGATAAGCCCCTTTAACACTGCCAGATTTTCCGCAAATGTTGGGCCGTTTTGCCGGCAAGCTGTGAGCATTTAGACACACAGAGCCGGATTGGCGAGTTGATCTGAGGTGCCCAATTTTCCGCCTCATAGGGTAGTCATATTGGCAGAACATTTTTGGTTTAAAAAGAACGAGGCGCCCTTCCGCAACGGGAGGAGCCGTTGAAGACTTGAAGACAGGAAACAGCTGATAGCAGGAATGAGCGAGCAGCTAGTAGCAAGAGGGAAACGTAAACCTGACAGACACTACAGTAAAGATGAGCATCTGAGGAGACAAGGAACTGCGCGCCCTCCTTGGCCTCGCAAACGAAGAGGCCATTAACCGTCATGGGGACGGTGAAGGACGGGCCAACTTATGAGAGAACCACCGAAGGACTGACCAGCCACGGCTTCCCTCGGAGCACACGCTGAGCTACACGTTTTGTTACTTGCTCACACCCCCACTGCCCTGAAAAAGGCGCATTCTGTATGAACAAAAGTAGGCAGGCAGCATTTTGCTGCACTCCCCGATTTTTTTTTTTTACTGCCAATGCTGAACGAAGACTGATTGGGCTTTCCTGCAAATTTGCACAATTCCTATTTAAAAAGAACTATACACTAAGAGTGAGAACCCTCTTTGTTTGACCAGAAACAGCAATTTTAGCATGTTAGAGCCAGTGTATTTTCACATCTAATTAGGTAAATTAAAAAGAGACAGAGTTGGTGGTTTGTTAAAACAGGGGAAAGACGAACCAAGACACTTTTTGTGATTGTTATTTTGTTTCTGCCGACACTGAATGAAGTGTGTTTTATGATGATTAAATTACTGTTTTTTTAAATGGAGGGGTTTAGTGCTAGCAATTTCAGGGCTGTTTCTGGTTAAACAAAAAGCATCTTACTCTTCAACAAGAAGGTCTTTCTCTGTATGGACCCTTTTAATAATATTGTGAGATGCTTAAAATAACAATCTGAGCCTGTCAGTGACTAAAACATGCACTTTTAGTGGATGTACATTGACGGTGCGTATATGGGTAGTTACATTGCAGCCTGTTTTATGGCTGCTCGCTGCAGTGCTCTCTCTTAATGTCGGACCAGTTTCAGATACTGTTGTCCCATTAGTCACTTACAAAAAACATGGGAAAATAGAGGCTGAAAAATACTGAACTTACCCTTGAACAAATAATGAAGGAGAGGAAGAGTAGATGGTAGCCGAGTGAGGTTTTTGGTTGTTGTGGAAAAACAGCTGCCACAATTCATTTTAAGTCAGTTGTTGTATGCTTCATCTAACCACCATCTTAAATGCAGTTAGATGCAAACAGTGACTGTGACAAACAGGCTTTCGTAGAACAATGATACCTGCATACGACAGTGTAATCCTTCCCACTGAAAATATGAAATAATAACAGCAGGAACACAGAGATGCCTGTATTGAATTTAGTCTTCAGTTGAGGAAGGCAGAGACTGATGAGCTGAATAAGCACAGCCGACTTCAATCCTGTGTAATCAAATAGTGATGCCACAGCAATATTAGCTGAAGCAGGGCGGGTACGGCCCGACGCTAAGGACAGCACCACTTTGTTAAAGGGACATCACGGTGGCTTTGAACCACACATCAGTAACTGTGATGCTGCTTTAAACATCGGAGGCCACTAATTACAAGAAATCCTGGAAGTTTGGGTTGAATTGATGAAGAAGATGAAGAACTTCTGTGTGATCGAGCAGCTCTGTGTAAACATACATGAGCAAGAAAGAGAAGTTGGGGCGAGGAAAAATAAAATAGTTGTGTAATATTTATGGGTGTCACAGTCAGCATAACAGGCTTTTTAGCTAATGAGGCGACTTCACTCACTCGTAACTCAAACTTGATGAAAGCGCCCCCCCGCTTCCTCTGTGCGCAGACTTCTGGGTAACAAACAAAGAGCCATGTTCAAGGGTTTCCACGCTGCAGGTGACTTAGGGTTTTTTTCTTCTGAAACAGCACTTTATATCAGAGGCTTTTACAGATATTAATATCAAAGTGATTCAGACCGCGGTAGGAAACCCTCCGAGCCTTGTCTGACAATGCTGGATTTAGTGAAGCGGAGAGGAGGAAGAGGTGTGAAAGTGCTCCAAACAGCTGAACTAAATGAAGAGATTACAACTATCAGACATGGAGGGGACCAGCGCTTTTTTGGAGAGATGCTTTTCCCACATTACTGAAACACTCAGTACACATTTAGTGCTCAATTTAGAGGTGTAGCTGGAACACTAATTCCACTCATACCTATCCAAAAATGGGGAAAAAAGCCTGAAGTATCGGTCTCACTCGCCTTTAAAAGCTGTGCAAAGTTGATTAATATTTCAGCTGCTGATTTTAGAGACTTTTATCCAAAAAGTTTGTTGCAAAGTTTGGATCTCTAACTTCATCATATCAGCAGGGGGCAGGGTGCTATCAGTTTGATGTTATGAGGCAAATACTGACTCCACATTATGTTCTGACTTCATCAGTTGATGCAACTTTGCTTGAGACCTTTTTAATTTGCTTTGAGCTATTTAGCCTTAAAGTTGCTTCGTAAAGCTGTTTATATTAGGGGTGCTCCAACTGATCGGCTGATATTTGTCCTACATAGTTTGATAGTTTGAATGGTGGTCTGGTCTCTACAGGCCGGTCAGAAGAGCTGATCAGATGACACAAAATGCGCGAGCCAATTCTTCTATGTGTCCCTAAAATGCAGATGAAATATTGGTTGTAATACTGGTTCGCATGTATGTGCACGTGTGTGAGAGAGTGTGTTGCAAGTGTCAGTTTTACGCACAGTGACGCTGATGTGAAACCAAAGCAGGACAAGAAATGATTTATCCTGTATTTTTCATCAGATAATGATGAGATAAAATCTTCTGTGAAACAGGTTTGACTAAAACGACAAAGCTATTAGTTTTGGCTCGACCACATTGACCGATATAATCTGATGACTAAAAAGTCAACGGTTTCACTTTCAACAGACTAAGACTAAAATAGTTACAGTTTTCTTTGACTGAGATAAGATTTAAATGCCACTACTTTTAGTCAACTAAAACTCAAAATAAGACATGATAAAGTTGACTAAATATGATACAAAATAAGAATATTTGACACAGGACTGAGAATGAATTAAAAAAATAGCTGATAAAATTGTTATTGGCTGATACTGGTTCCTGCAATCAGTGATCCACTCCAAAAATCCAGATTGGAGCACCCATAATGATATGCAACATTTTGCACACACATTAAGTTCTTATTGGTGTTTTGTGATTCTGCCACTACCTTGGTTGGATACTGTAGAGTAATTGTTAATTTTCTAAAGTGTAATTTTACTACCACTTCTTCTGTGTACTCTGTGCCTGCAGCACAAATTGCACTTCTGTTTTGGGAAACATTTTCTGTTGCTCTTCTTTAATGTTTTCTTTACTTTATTGACTTTTAAAGAAAAAAAAAAAAAAAAAAAAAGATTTAGCTTAAAAAATGAACCTAGCTTGACTTTAAGTAACATGTCAGTGTGTGTGTGTTGATCTGTTACTGCAGCTAAGCTCATCTTTACAGAGTATGTGTGTATCCACATTTTTCTGCAAACTGCAAAGATTGTCCCACTGTGTCTGTTACACAACATTTTTTCATTATCGATTAATGTATTGATTATTTTCTGATCAATCAATTTATCGTTAAGTGTTTAAAATGTTTTATAATAGCAGTAAATTACATTACACTAGCACAAAGCCCATGATGGCACCTTCTTCTTGTTTGTCTCAAGTGACACTCCAAAAATATTCAATTTACAATGTAACAATACAACAACCTTACAATAACCTGTAGAGCTGCACTGGTTTGTGTGTGTGTGACAGACTGTATGACTCCTCTTTTCTCATGTACCTGTGTGTGCGTTGCCTCTGGTTAAGCGATGCCGTGCGTCCGGGGCTGTGCTGCTGGCCATGCTGGCTTCCTAGTCGGGCGGGGCTGGTCATATAGTCGTTGGGCACCGTGGGTGGCTTCACCGGCTCCAGGGTCTTGTAGGATGTGTTGCGTCTGAGGCAAATAAATAATAAATCAAAGACAGGAATGATCATAATTCAGTGCAAATCCCACTATTAAAACTTGCAAGGGCCGTGTTCACTAGAGCGTAGTAAATCCTATCAGTTTACCCAGCTGGATGCTATGTGCTACAGGCTGCATGTGAGTACATCACAGTTTACTCTTGGAATTAATATGTGATTAGTGTCGCTGACTGCTGTTGCTGCGCATCAGACGACGACGGGTGTCATCGAGGTGTGAGGGCTGTCTTACACTAACAGGTAAAAGTTTTCTTTTTTGCCTGGATCCCTTTAACTCTGGCTTCGCTTACATCACTTTTGTCATTTCAAATGTGTAAATGAGCCAAAACCACACTCACGAACACACTTGAGTTAAAAAATAATGTCCCAGGGCATCCTGATAGCTCAGTGGGTAATGTTTGTTCACTGTGCTATTTCATGTTACTCTTCACCAAACATTTATTCATTAAAAAAAAACAACCCACAAATGCCAAAAAATCATCTTAAAAGATAAATAAATGTCACATGTATTGTAACTGCATGTTCTTGTATCGCCCACACAAGAGCTCTGTTTTTGTCATTCAGCATTTGATAATTAAAGGATTAGTTTTCCTTTCATGGTGACTGAAATGGAAATCTTTACCCGAGTGTGCCGCGCCCTGACATGGGAGGGCTCGGCGGCTTCTGGGTCGGCGGATTGGTCCTTGATAGTGTTCCTCCTCTGATTGACTGGTTGTTTCCATGTTGCTGTGGTTAGAAGAAAAAAACAACACATATTTAACAAACAAATGACTTCAGACTGTGTGGCTCAGTACTACTTGAGTGAAAAAAATCAAATGCTATAGGCTGCCCAGATAACATCTCTTCAACAACACAGATTTGTATTTCAGTTGGTAATATTTGAGGAGTTATGTAATGCCACCCCAGCTTGTGTTTAACTCAGTCATAGGGTGAATTGCAGGTTAAGAACCTCTGGTTTGTTTCAACAAGGCTTCTTGCAAAACACTTGTTAGGACACACACAGTCTTAACAAGCAGGTAAAAATCCGATAACTAAAACCTTGAATTTAGCAAAATCTGGATTTACAGTATTGCAAGATCCACTTAACTGTTTAGTCTTTACCAAACACTTAAAGGTACAGTTCAACCCAGAATCAGAAAACCATTTCCTCTCTTAGTTGTAGTGCTATTTATTAAACTAGATTGTTTTGGTGTGAGTTGCCTTCTCTCCAATATGAAGGAACTAGATGGCACTCAGCTTGCGGTGCTCAAAGCGCCAAAAAAATACTCTTGAAAACTCAACATCAGTGTCTCTTTTCAGAAATCATGCCTCGGTTACTGATGAGAATCCACAGACCTTGTTGTGAGCAGTTTCATGTAGGGACTATTTTCTTTCTACCAACACGCCAGGCATATCATCGCGCAGAAAAAAGTATGCATCTTATGGCTGGGTACTGTTTAAAAAGTAACCATACCAGTACCCTAAGTACTTCATTCAATACCCATAATGTGAATGGAGTGGCGTGTAGTACAGCAATTCTTTAGAAGATTTTGGTAGTATCTTGGAATCTTTGAACTGCCAATTCAGTCAAATACACCACACTACGCTTCACCACACCTCACCTTATGGGGTGTAGCTACTGCTGTGGGAGTGTGAGCTCTGTGCCTGGGACAATTGTGAGAGTCTGTCCAGCTGCAAGCACAGTGACAGGGTTAGCTGTTAGCATCACACAGCTAACGTTACCTAATTGTTATAATGGGTTTAATGACAGCGTTGCGCCATTTACGAGTTCATGTTGTTGTTGGGACCTTTAAATAGCTCAGTGTCAGATGTTAGCTGCTGCTGCTGTGTTAGCTGGTGCTAACCAGGCAGATGTTGAACTGACCATTCACTTTCACCAAGTGAAAAGTGGCTCTGGAGACGGCAGCAACAGAAAGTTTGCTGATCTGGCAGTAAGTTGGAACGATCCGAGATGGGACCCCTGGCACAAAAAGGATCTAATGCAATTGATTGGAGAAGTTTCAATACTGTTTGTTACTGGGTTATTTTGGGCAATATCTTAAAAGACTTTAGTACCAATATCCAGCTCTAGTGCATCTACTGCTAGCTTACCTAGCACCACTGAGCTAGCTAATGTTACAGCTCAGCCGAGGAGGACGCCATTACTGTTTACACCTCATGCTCTCACAAGCACGAGCCTCTCGTCCATGAGAAGATGCACACATCTTTCTGCACGGTGATATGGTTGGTAGTTTTAGTTTGGTACAAACAAAATAGTTCCTTCATGAGAGTGCCCACAACAAGGGCTGAGGATTATCTTTAGTAACTGTGGCGTGATTTCTGGAAAGAGACATTACTGCTGAGTTTTTCAAACATATGTTTTTGGCACTTTGAGTACCACAATCCGAGTGCCATTGAGTTCCATTATATCGGAGAGATCTGTACAGCTGATATCTCCAACATTCGGCAACTCACACCAAAACAATCTAGATTGATGAACAGCACTACAAGTAAGAGGTAAAATATGTATTTCCAATTTGAGGTGAACTGTCCTTTTAAGGAAAAAGAGTGTTTGCTTTCTCTGGGTAGTCTATAAGGATTTTAAATAAACTATAGAACATGTATGGGCAACCGACTACACAACATATAAAGTGAATGACAACATACAAGGAGGGTGTTACGGAGCGTCAGGCTGTGTTCTGGAATAGGAGGACTACAGTACAAGTCTGTTAATGGGAATAACATGGGAAATGACCACAATAATCACATGTATAGGGATTTGCTGTGAAAGGGAGCTGGACGTATCTATCAATAATACATTACAGTAGAATGGGTCATGTGATAAACCAGGCTTACCTTGGCTTTTAGCCACTTATGAAGGCGAAGGAGATAAAAGACAGAAGAGAGAGACAGAAAGAGGGCATGTCAAAATGGCCATGTCCAAACAGATCAGTAGAAGTCAAAGTACAAGCGAGCAGGAGAAAAATGATTCCTTGTTGTATTTACACTGAGTAAACATTTAGTAAGACCCGGGCAGGTCAGTGGTTATAAGTCATACCAGCAGAGGAAAACATTGTGGCTCCTGACTGCTGCTCCCTTTACTCAGACCTACAGTGCCACACCCTGTGCCACAGTCAGACTGGAAGGAAATCACAGGGATCTGATGGCACAGCTATTGTGCAAGTGAAACAAGTTTTATCCCAATAGGGTATCTTTGTGCATCAAAAGGCTGTCTTACAGATATGGATTTTAAGACTGCTGAGCATATATGTGTTTCGTTGACTCCATTTTTTTTTGTTCAAATCCAGGTTTGGACTCAAAACTGAGATTATCACATTACTGGCAGTGATAAAAACCACCTTTGTACTTGTATGGGCTGCTGTCAAAGAGAATATAGAGCCAACAGAGCAGTGGGGTTTGACAACTGCAGAGTCAAGTGGCTCATCTATAATGCAGCTTCCCCAGTGGCCTTTACAGAAAGCACTGTAGCATCACAAGACCACAAGAGAAAGAAGATGAAACAAAAAAGCAGATTCATGGCTTGGGTCAGCATGAAGCGATCTCTGCCTCTTTAAAAACAGAAAACACCTTCAGCTGTGAATGGTTAATTTCACATTCAAATTTCACTCTCCCCAGGTTATCAGAGCCAGACGAGATTCAATTTACAATCTAGGTCATGCTGGGAATGCAAAGGCCTACTACCGCCTTCCCTTATCTTCCCAGCTAATGCTGTATCTGTGTTTTGCTGCACAAACCAGACTGTCTGCGTGGAAATGCTTTAGCAACGTCTAAGTTGAATTGTGGGACAGACAGGTTCAGATTAAGGTCATTATCAAGTCCAAAAAGGCTTAGCATGTCGAGCTGGGGGTGAAATCTAGAGCAGTGCAGTCTGTCGGAGTTTGGTGAGTCTATCTGGTCAACGTTCAGTATAAAGGACTCAAACACTTCCTGAGATTCAGAGTAAATCCCAAAAAATATTTAGTCCAAACAAGACGACAGTGGCTAATGTGTGACTATTTCATGTTCGAAAGTGTCAAAAAAACCCAAATCAAAAATTTCAAACTGGGAAAGTTTGACCGACATGGTGCTATTAGCGCCTTAAAAATGTGACAGACAGGATCATTAATTAACTACAATACTTCAGATTTTCATGAACTCAAACCCTGTTTTGATACCATTTTTCAGCAATAGCAATTAAATGTATATAGAGTGTATTTTCTGTACTTTATTCTAATATATTACTGTTTATTGTTAGTGGCGGGGTCCGCCATGTCCACACAGGATTGACACTGGCTTCATACGCACAAGGGGTTCACTGTAAACGATCCATGCATGTTATCCAACAATACTATATTTTATTTTGTCCCTAAAATAAGCTCAATTTCTTACTGTTTACTCTCTTCACACCGTAACAGAGCTGTCTTAAATTACTGCTGACACAAACTGAAAACTTTCCTACTGCTTCTGCTGTTTCACATTTAAAGTGTTCAATTAGCAAACACGGGGTGGCTTGTGTTGTGATGCTGTCACTGCAAACCCAGTGTATTTGTCACCCACAGTTAGATCTTAAATGCATCCACAAAACAAGACAACACTCTTATTGGGCATTTTTGACAGCAGAGTAGTTGTAAATACTGCATAATGGAACAAGATAGATGAGCCACAGTGAGCTGTTAGATGGAGAGATGCAGGCAACAGGCTGCACACCCCCAATTCCTCAGCAAGGTAACAGACTACTGATACCATGTGGAATTTGTGCAATTATTTTTGACTGCCTTCTTTATCACAGCATGAGTTTGTTTGGCTGCACTGTAAACAGATACACCACTTGCTCTTCTTGTGTATTTCTAAGCTGTTTGCTGTAGCATTTAACTCTTAGAGCCTGGCAACCACCACACTATCCACAGTTACCTTGGTTGTTCCATCTTCCACTATTTCTGCTACAGGGGAAAGTAACTGTAAAAAACTTACATTGATACTCTTCAGCCCTTTATACACAGAGATCATGCTATATGGCCGCTACAAAGTGTCTTCTTCGTGCCACCTTTGTTTATACAGGACCAAACAACTGCGGAAACATGCCACTAAGCTCTGCCTCCCACTTCTAGTTTCATGCCATGTACAATCTCCAAGCGCTGGGTCGCCCACATAACACATCGTCAAAATGTCACACCCATTCGGTCCTACCGGCTCTCCTTTTTGCACATTTGTTGATTTGGCGCTATTACTACCTCCACTGCCGGCTTAAAGGCAAGGCACCTCAGTCTCCTCCATTCTGTGATTGTGCTTTTTAGGTGACATTTCTACCTTGAACAGGGAGTTTTTAAGGGGTTTTTGAGTACAGGGGAAAACAGAGAATTGAATGTGGGACCCTATGTGTTCCTATGAGAGTTGCTCAGTGGCGCATGAAGCCAAAATGATTCAACTGCTGTGTATAAAATTACCCAGATGATTCAGGGAATATCTGCATTACTTCCACACTGTACGGCCCATAGAGCAAGCGCGTTAGAGACTTACGGTGGCCGAGTAGCTAACTTTGGCCAGTTGACTTCCGGTTAAAGTGCTCCGCTAACTTGAATGGGGATAAAAAGATTCAAATCCACCAAATCCTGATAGTGAAACGAGTGATTTTGTGGGGTTGGGATGCTCAAAAAACATGTATCCACTGAGTCACAGATGTTTCTTTCGCCATGTTAGTCTATGGGAAAAAGTCTTTTGGGGCCTCAGGGCATTTTGTGCAGTACCACTGTTTGTCTGCTACGAAAATTGGCTTCAAACGTCAGCACATCTGGGGACCTGGATTGTACGTGGTGGCAGAAAGAATAACAAGGTGAAAATGAGGCTTATAGGGACCCTCTCTGAACGCTGATGTGTCAACATTCTATGGGCAAATACATTGTGCAATCAAAGACTATTTCCACTTTAAGACAATGGTGACTTGCTGACCTCTGTGCATGCAGGCTGTCATTACTTTTTCGACATAAATAGGAAAAAAAAAAAAATCAAAATTCCCCCTAACCCAAACTCTCCCTTTAAACTAATCTTACAAATTCATAACTGACACAACACAAAATATCAACGACATGCAATCTAACTTCAAACACCTGACATCATCCCGACTGATTAGATTAAACATCAGCTGACTGGAACAATAAAAATCTAAAGCTAAAAAAGCATTACATCACTATCAGTGACGCCTTCAGAAGCAGGAACATCCTGATCTGTCAGCTGTGAGTTTTCATTTATTATTGACATGATGTTCAGATTATCCGCCCGACGAATTTCACCTTGTCTATTCTCTCAGTTCCTCTTTTTTCTTTATTGCTTCTGATCTGAGAGCAGCTTCTATTCAATAATGTAGGTGAGCGCTACATGATGTCTCTTCTCGCCATTACAACTCATGCTTTGTGTGTTTAACTGTACAAACACAGTGTGAGGCCATAAAACTCATTCAACATTTAGGCCAGTGCAAACGCTCAGCTACACATAACGAGTTTCACAGCTAACTGAAGGCAATAGACATGATTTAAACTCCCATTAAAGTATTGATTCTGGTCAGTAAGTAAACTATGGTGATAGATATTCTATACAAGCCGGGCCTCTGACAGCAGCCATCACAGGATACTATATAATATGAAGTATTGATGCTGAATATTGATTGGCTCTTTGGGCCGTGACATGCATAGACGAAAGGAGGTGAGTGATGTAGGACGGCTGCAGGAGCGTGTGTGTGGGTGTGTTTTCCCCATCACATTCACTCACTAACGGCAGCATTCATAAAGACATCTAAAGGAGAAAATCCGCTGAGATTAGGCCCAGAGTAATGTGTAATGTTCTTAAAATAGATGCATCAAACACTCTCAAGGCAGCCATGAAACATGCTGGTTTCGGTAATTTGACACTATTGTGCAATGATGTAGTGGTATTCTAATTTTGAGCAACTCTTCTGTTTAGTCTAACAGTTGAGTCAGAGCTGTGGATGATTCATTCGAACCTCATGGTGATTTTGCATTCTTTTTGCCCTTAACACAAATCAAATGAATTTGTAATTCAAAAAGTATGAATATCATGATATCATTGATTCCCTACCTTGGAGACAGCAGCTGATTAAACACTTCAAAGTACATTTAGTAGCTGTTCTGAAGCTTTTAAACACATCACATGATCTTCATCAGCACACAGAGCTCCCCTGCTGTCATGAAACTGTACATTGGTATTAAACCCCTGTATCATATAGGCTACATACAATTTAACGGCACTGAGCAAACTGGGGGGAGAAACAGCTACAGTATCAAGAGAGACTGGTTAATTCTTGTTGTGTACTGCACTGCTGGGTAACAATAAAGAGTGAAGAAGGGTTCTATAGATTTCTATCTGCAAAGAGCAAACAAGCTTAAAGACAGCTCTAAACTCAGCATTTGAACAGGGGAGGCTAAACTTACAGCCTCATAGCTGGCTAGCTTCATATATACTTTCATATTAAGCATAGCAGCACAGACATTAAATAGGTGTCATTTTCTTATTTCATTCTTGGAAAGAGACTGAATTAGCAAATTTCAAAAAATGTAAAACTGTTGCTTTAATACAAAATAGTTACTGTATGTAAAAAAGAAAAAGGTCTTCTTACAATTTAAGTACATAATACAGTGTTCCTGGGGTGACGTTTCTCTGTAGGGCGATGCGGAAGTTAGCGCCACCCTGGTTCCCTTGTCAAAAAGCCAATAATGATTTTTTCGATGGGATTTTGGATTATCGCAGAAAATAAACTCTGTGGCAAACAAATGTTTATGATACTTACTTTGTTCAGCAAGATAATCTTTACAAATGAACACCACTTTTAAGAGTTTTGAAGCCCAAACACAATTGCCAGAAGTAAAAAGCTAAAGTCAGGCTATAAATTAACTACACCACCATTACATGACTTTATGTCGTCACCGCAACAAGGTTGTAAAGCTGTGTTTGGAGTGATGACGTTCTGAAGTCTCATTTAGCCACTTTTTAGCAACTGCCTTTTTTAAGACACAAAAAAGCTTCACAATTCATGAGTGTAGTATTTAATGTTGTATAACAAAACGTTAAAGTCTCTTAAGATTTTGTTAACCACAGGCCGTACCTCAGGCATCTAACCAAAGAGCCATTCCAAAAAACCCATTGATTTCAAGATAAGGGAACCCGAAGTGCAAAAATGCTAACTCATTTTAGGCTTTTAGGGCTCGTTGCTGGAGCCACAACACTCTGTAAAAACCTGGCCCCTATCGTGAGAAACACACCCAAATAAAATCTTTCACTACCCATTAGCCAGCACATGCTTCCATCATGACGGAAGGGTCCAATGTAATTCTCTACACAGTAAATTGAGAGTGACACAATGGCTTTTATCCTGCCTTATCAATGCCTGTAACGCTACGGGACGGTAATGGCGGGCCTCTAATCCAATCTGTCTGAAAGCTGCAATTGATTGGCTGATTGATGTGACAGAGGACGTTCGGGGGGAGGGTGAAGATCACGAAAAATGCCTCTGGCCATCAGGAAATGATGTCATTACCGCCACGGTCAGGACGACCCAGTGACCCCTAAAGTGAGCCCTAATGGCAGAGAGGGAGTGAAAATGTCACTCTTGGATCATCAGTTTATCACATCAAAATCAGCTTCTCTCCTGCCTTTCAGATTGTACTGACATGAAAATAAACTACTAATCCAATTGTAATAACGTCATTCCTCGGCAAAGGTTTAGAGAAAATGGAGAACGAGATTACGAGGGCGGTCCAGGTCCTAAGTGCCTTTAAAAACATCTCACAAATTTGTCCTCTACTTGCCATATTCACAACACTCTAAGAATAGAGCTATTTTCTGAAAGCTGTATGATGTAATCACTTTTTTAGTTCATCTCCACCCCCAACCCGTTCCCACCAACCCACACTGAAACATATTCCTGTAGGGTCAGAAGGGGTTGCTTTCTGAAGATGAAAGAGAAAGCACAAGAGATAGAGTGTGAGCGGGAAAACAAGTCAAAGTGGGAGAGAGGAGAGGAGTGAGATAGGAATACCTCTGGCAAGAAATAGAGGAGGGGGAAGGGAAGATAGAAAAAAATTAGATAAAGTGGAAGAAGAAAGTGGAAGAACAGAAGCAGAGGAACTGAGTGTAGAGAAATCTGATTAGGGAGCAGATCCAAAGTGGAGAAAAATACCAAAAACGTATAGAATATCAGGAAATTCTACTTACCTTGACGCCATGGCCAACGTCGTCCAGTACAGTGTAGTCAATGGGCTTCCTGATGTACCTGACAGGCCGCTCCATGTTAGCTGGCGCTATAATCTTATGGGTCCTCGACGTGTTCTTGTTGGTGGTGAGAATCCCAATTTCCCGCCTGGCCACCTTCTCTTTATGTATGTCCACAGTCTGTAAATGACAGTGAGGACAGGAGATGTAATCGATACCACGGTGGAGACACACAGACGTACAGCACAACAGGGACCTCTGGGACTCAATGAACTCGTCATACAGCATCTTAAGAAGGTTTAATTAAATCATGAGGCTGTGCTTTTCATCACTGGAGTCGTAATCTTTTTACAGCGGCCAGTGCACACTAATAAAATCGATTGTGGTGGAGATGAAGGCCTGAACAGAATAATGACAGAGGCATGTGCATCTCAACATTTCTGACTTCAGGAATTAATTAATGTGAATGAGTTTACTGGCCATAAATCTGGATGTAAATCAGCAAAATATTAGGGATCAAAATACATAAAAACATAAAAATAGACAGACTGATTAGTTAGAGCTGAAAGTGATGTGATGAAATGTGACTGAAGTGATGCAACTGACAGAACACCGCTTTCATATTTCAGAGAAATGAAATTAAGTCTATTGTGTATTTAACTCATATCCTCACAGATTTCTATTAACAAAAAGATTCTTTCATCTTCCTTTTGCAAAACGCTTGGGCCAAATTGTGATGCATTATTTATACTCCTCAAGAGTGTTTTTCTACTGAAATTGCACCGATGTTCCATTAATTACCCCAGTCCCCTTTATAAAAACTAATTACTTTAAAGATGCATTAGGAAACCCTGCACACTGCTGGCACCAAATGACAAAAATAACTTGTCAAAAGACTGAACTCGGAAACCATGCTACCCTTTTTCTGATACACTGCACAGTGCATGTTTGCAGCCAAGGTTTGATCATAAAGAATGCTTCGTTAGGGCTTTGAATGAGGCAGCAGAAGTAAGGTTACTCTGGATCTGGATTTATATCAGCCTGACCAATTTATCGGGTTAACTCCCTTTCCCCCCTTTCACACATGCACTGAAACCCTGAACTTATCTAGACATTTCCCGGAGGAGCTGTATGAGAGACCGCAAATGTCCGGATCAGCTGGAAGGGACTTTAACCTCCTGAAACCCATGCTTTTGTTTGGTATGCATTTTCAATTTCTCCCAGCTTAACTGGGATTCTTAGGACCTGGCACAATAAACTAAGCAGCGTCTTTAAAAAGTAAGTCATTTTTGAGAAAAAAGGGATGGATTTATTTTTAATAGCCACAGGTGTGTCACAGAGTATTAAAAAAAGTTTATTTCAGTGCCTGAATATTGTTGTGTAAAAACAAAATTACAAACATTGCGACATTTGCTCATTGTTTTGTAACTCTATGGGACTGTTCAAAACTGTTACTTTCCATTCCTGAACAAAGGTTTGCAAAAAAAAAATGCAAATTATGCAACATATCTAAAAACCTTGTGATTTGTTAATTTTGTAACTCTGTATGTATTTTTGTTGCTTCATACTCCAGTCTAGGAAAGTCCTTCTGTCTATAAGGACAGTCTGCCAAACCTAATTGGCCTGATAAAGTCCCCATGTCCTCAAACGAATATTTCCTAATTAACAGCATTTTAGTTTCTTACTATTGGTAAGACATGATTAAACATAAATTAACAAGTGATGATCATAACATTTGATCAGGTTTTGTATCTTGTCCACTTTTGTGTTGGGATCAGCTGCAGACTGACTTGGCAGAGATTGCCGCCATCTTGCTTTCAAATGGATGACTGTGTTGTGATTTTGCTACCACTAGATGGCACATAAAAGTGTCTACGAATGAGGCAAATAGGTCTAAGTTAAGCAGAGCAAGGTATAAGATGCAGTAAACCCAAAATGTGATGTTTTCATAGAAGGACGCACTTCACCCTGCTAGCTCCCCAGTACAAAGTCTGTGTAATGTCCGATTGAGCCAATGTGTGACCAGGGCAGGTCAGTGGCCAGACAATTCACAGCAAGTGAGTGGGTGAGTTGATGACGTTCCTATCATGTGACTGGCGCGAAACTGGAAGTTTACAAACATCCCAGGGTAAAGAAGAAGGGTCATTTACACTAAGATGCCAACAAAAGTGTCTAACTAGAGAGACAAGGAGATTTGGGAACTCTTGTCAAAAAAGCCTGTCACCAAAATTGTCAAATTCAAGGACCTGGAAGAGAATTGGCTATTTATGATGTACTTATGAACCAGCTATGTTAACAAATATTACAGAGTCCTGCCTCTTGCATGCTCTACCCAGGTGCTACCCTACGCCTAAACCAAATAGAGTATGTCCAGTTGGTGAGCACTCATCTGACATGGACAATGTCCAGTTGTCCTACATGGACAAAAAGGCGACTTTGTCCAACATCCGGAGAATCAGATCCTGAGATTCATATGAGAAATGGCTTTATTTTCATTATGGATTTACAATTGCTAATGGTTTAATTGTTTGGCCTATAAATGTCAGGAATTTGTGAAACACTTCCATTATAACTTCCCAAAGGCCAAGATGACATCTTCTAATCACTTGTTTTGTCTGACTGACAATTCCAGATCAGAGATATTCAATTCACTCTTATAAAACTGAGAAAAAGCTGCTCAAAATATTTCATATCTTTACATAATCAATGAATACTTGATCATCAAAGTAGTTGACCACTAATCCTCTGCCAGTCCAATTCCATCAATGAGGCATATCTACTATTGCTGTAAACACCACTGTCCACCAACAGTCTTCTACACATCTAAATACCATCACACACCACTGCCTTTCCATTCCCTACTCTGCCTCCACACTCTCACTGTGCCGAGAGGAGTCCAGGAGCAGCTGCCATTCCTCTGAGAGATGAAAGGCTGCAATGTCTGCTGAGGGCAGACCAGTAAAATGATGGTCTCTCACAAGGGGGAAGGAGGCAGCGACCAGCGCCAACAGAGGATTCCTTTCATGCCAAAGGGATCTGGAGCTGGACTGAGCTCTGTCTCTGTCCCACTCTATGGACGACTTCAGCCTTCAAGTATCGCTCATCCAACACTGGTGGAACTTATGTGCAGTCCAGCACAGCGCAGCTATCTCTGGACAATATCATGTCTAGTTTTAAACTCTGACATTAATGAGATATAGGCCTGAGAACTGACAAGCTCTCATGCAAAGTGACGCAAAGCAGACTTAACTTCTATCAGGACATGCAGGGGTAAAAGGAAGTGGATTGTTCAAAATGACAGAAAAAGGAGCAATCAATATTTCATAACAGGCAAAGTTGCTCATACATAATTGCTCCCACTGAGACTTCCCGTACAAAGGGGAAACATCCGTTCTGTTCCAATGCCCTGTTGTGTCAGTTTAAATTAAGAGGGATGACAGAGCGTGGACTACAGTCATCTTTTTCTACCTGAGCTGGGCTGCAAGAACACGAGAGGCTCCTATTATAAAATACAGAAGTGCAGTGACAAAGTCTTCCCAATGAGGCGAACAAACCGATGTACTAATATTCCATTTTAGCAGCACTTCAAACTCTAGTGTGTAAGGCCTCCTCTGTGATTGGATCGGAGCTAATAAATTTGACTCCACAGCTCAGAGATAATGCCCAAATTTCAAGCTGTCATAAATCATGATCGTCTGGATATAACTAGGCCAAAATCTAATCAGACCTTTTGGTTTCCATTTGCAGGGGAGTGATTGGGGTTCAGCGATGGACCCAGACAGAAGGAGGAGTGAGGAATCGCTCAGTCATTCTAGGTCAGGTTTTACTTCCTAGAGAGAGCTTTAAAGGGAAAATTCAGCATTTTTCAACCTGGACCCTATTCCCCGATATTTTTGCGTCGAAGTGACTAATGGGAAAAGCAATTTTTTGAAACTGGTCCGGTATTGAGCAAGAGCGCTGCAGCTGGCAGCCATGATACAGGCTGCAATGTAACCAGTTGGAGCATTTGTGCCCCACTAATTTGCGTCCACTGAGAGTGCTTGTTGTTGCCACCGACAGGCTTGCACTGTTACTGCAACATCGTGGAAAGGATCCCAACTAAGATGGACCTTTTTGTTAAAGATAAAAGGTAAGGTAAAAGTAAGGTGAGATCATTTTTGTTTAACCAAAAACAGCCCCAAAATTACAATTGCAAAACCCACCAGACACAAAAATTCCTATTTATTTAAAGGGAGTCTGGATGGTTTGGCTATAGCGACAGTAAGGTCAACTACTTAAACTTTATGGTTTAACAAAAAAGATGATGATTTTTGACCAAAGGATCTATCTCTGTAGGGATTAGTGTTGTCAAAACAAAAAAACAATTTATCAATACATATCAATGTGAAATATTTAAAACGGTTTCAATACTCATTTCCCACAGAATAGAAAGGTTAGTACCAGCTGCACTTTTTTGCCCTCTATTTTTACTACAGTCATTGTGCTGTTCCCTGCTACTAACCAAGAAAAGATAAGTCCTTATTGTCATGTTTTAGCCTCATTATATTTATATTTTAATGGAAATTTTAACCTGTATGCCCTCAATGCCAATTTTCCCAGTGGTATTGAAAATGGTATTGAATATCAATATTTTTCTAGGTATTATATTGAAGTTAGAAATTCCAGTATTGTGACAGCACTGGCAGGGACTTTTTCCATAATGTTTTCAGACACTTGTGATAACAATGAGCCTGTCGGTGGCAAAAACAAGCGCTTAAAGGGGTGGGTTCAAGTTGTTACATTGCAGCCTGTTTTGCAGCTGCTGGCTACAGCACTCTCCCTCAATACTGGACCAACGTCAAAAATTTCAGTTCCTTTAGTCACTCACACAAAATTTCACCTCACTATGACCCTAACACACCAATGTCTTCTCTCCTGCACAACCTTGGAAAGTCATGGGCCATTGTTATCATAAGATATTATGTGGAAGAGGTTCTTGTCAAAACTATAAAAAGAGGAAAAGTCCCCACCAAAAAAAATCTGCTCCTAAACAAGAGAACTGTTGTTGAAATATTGCAGCTAAATTGGGAGTGCATCTGGTCTTGGCTGAGCACACTCCCCTTATCAGAGAGCAGCGTGTGGACAAACATCATTGCAGCTGGCAAAGGGGGGAAGTGAGAAGGCGACGTAGGGTGAGTTAATCTCCTTCCTGTATGCAGAGAAAACTGCTCTGCTGTAACTGTGAAGGCCGATGATACAAGTGCTCTCAGAAGGGCAAATTGAAAACCGCAGCGAGTGGTTGCATCCTGTCAAGGGTGCTTTGCTAATCCACTGACCGTTGCCCAAAGAATGCTAAACGGATCCGACAAAAATGCATAGGTCTGAATGCAAAAGCACTCTGACTCCTTTTGATCGACCCAGGGTGAAGGTCCAATACCTACTTAATAATAGCCTGTCTCTTCCCTCGGCTGCTTCCTCTAACTTTTCAACTGGCACTAGAGGTGTTTACTTGATCCCAATGGTCCATGTGTTCACTAGAAAGACACTGAACTCAAGTAAATGTTGCCAAACTGAAAGGTGGATGATTCACATATGTTTTCAACCACTGTCACCCATATGTTTGAGGCCTGTGGGTGTTTTTCTCAGAACACTGAGCAGTTTTGGCTCTGCTGTTTGGCTTCTCCATCAGCGACAGGCTTTTCAGATTTAAAGGGCCTCCTTTTCTTGCTGCTTTGTCATGTTTTCACTTCTCTTTTTACTCGTTGCCAAGTCTTTCTTCCACTCAATTATTCTTCTGCGTCCTTTTAAGTTTCGTCTTTTCTCTGTCCCTCTAATTCCATCCAATTCTCCACACACCCGCAGAGGAGTCACCCACCTATATGACTAGTGTGAGGATCTAGGTCATACAATGGAGCTGCTGCCAACACCATCATCATCACCCGCATGTTAAAGCCAGACAGAAAAAAAACAGCCAAAATCACTTTGGACTTCTCAGTTTGGGATAAGAGTGAGTCAGCACAGCGGTTGCCACGATGAAAGATTCTTGTTGTGTTGTTAGTAGCAACACATGCCTAAATATTTGTGATTTATTTTCTTTTTCATCCAGATTGTTGCCATTTTGGTTACACTTGGAAAGCTTACAGCTCTAAAATGGGACACGGGGTCAGCTATTGTAAATGTTTGAACTTCAACACCCAGGAATCTGATGATGTCATATCATGTCACTTGACAAAACACTGACATGTTTGCCGACCTGGGCAGTCTGGGATTACTTTCTGGATACTGAACAGATGATGGCAAAAATATCTAGTGTTGTATAATACAGATAATTCCTCTGCTTAACATACCGAATTCATGACTTGGTTTGTTAATGTTTGCCTGTCAATTTGCCTTAAGGAGTGCAAGATGAATGATGTTGTCCATTCAGTCTGACTGGAAGATGCATTTCAGTAATGAGAATCTAGAGAAGGCCATACTGAATAAAAAAAAAAACTTTGGCACAGGAACTTCAGGATTAATAAATAAGACTTTTACAACCCAGGGGACCTACTTATTACTTTGATATCAAATTTATGCAATACCATTTACCTGTTCTAACTTCTTTTGTAGTCATTTCTTAGGTTTGCAAAAGGGTTATCACTTTATTTATGTCACTTAATCACTCAATGACAATAGTTAAAAAGGCTAGGAAAATTACCGCAGACTCCTCCCATGTCCTGTTGTCAGAATACAAACTGCTTCCATCACATAGACGCCATAGGGTTCTCATTAAACACAGAGAGGATACCAGAAAAGGTATAAAACTCTTTCATCCCATTGTCAGTGAATTTCCTAAACTCAGGGGAAAAGGATGATGTATAATAAGGGGCAGTGTCGCATGTATTTAAACGCACTTTATGTCTAGCCTGAGTGTCAGACTGAAGCTCCCAGAACCTTCAGTCTGACATGGCTTCCATTGAAGGCGATTTACAAGGGGAAGGGAATTTGATTTTTCCCTAACCAATCAGTAGAGATCAACGACTCACCCAGAATCTGACGTCATTAGTATCCATGCCTCAGGGGTGCCGAAAACAAGCGAGCATTGCCCATTTAAAATGTCTCCGTCGTCGTGCACGCCCAGCTGCATCGCCGTTAAATCCAGTTTAGCAGCTTCCTTAATTTGGTCCTCCATTAACGTGAGTAGTGGCGAAATACCTCGATAGCATCGTTAATGTGGTCTGTAGGATCTGTAGCGGTCACCATTGTTGCTATCCTCACCAGTTAACCACCGGCGTACAGCTTGACATCAGCGTGGCGCTGATTGGCTAATCGCTAGACCCCCGGTGTTCATTGGTCCGTCCATCGTTTGGACGAGATAAATCGCAAATTCATTGAAGTATGCCAGACCAGCAATGCAAGCCTACTCAGTTGAGTGGGCGGGGTCTATGGTCTGGAACCAGGCTACTTTATGTCTCTTTCTGCACAATGTATGTATTTTTATGTGGCAGCCTTTATATTTAAGACAAATTTCCCTGGGGACAGATAAAGTAATCTTGAATCTTTTCCGATAATTCTGTGCTGTGTCTCTCTGCCTTCATGTAACTGTATTTGCTCTGCCTTTTATAGAACATTGACAAGCATGTACTTCTGTTCAGAGGTAATAATATGATGATATACATCGTAACATGCTATACATGTTTATAAAGATACGTTTTATACTGTGGCATCAAACACTTTATCATGTCTGGATGTATTAGTCCATTGTGGGCAATGTTGGAGTGCCTCATGGTAATATTAAATTGAAGTGAATATTTTAACATCAATATAATGAAAGGCTTTAATTTCTCAGGTATTTTAATTGCTGGATTGGTCAAATTGCTGTGACACTGCTGTGACCTGTTAACAAGTTGTTTTCCAGAAAATGTACGACATCACAGTAATGGTTGACAGTTTGTAATTGGCAATGATTTGCAGAAATTGGCAATCAATTCTTGACCTTTTTGCCATCAGCGGCTACCGCTTTTTAACATACAAAAAACAGGGACAATAAACAGCAGTCTTAAAATTAAATACCATTAAAAATATTTAAATATTACTAATACAAGGGATGGACAATATTGGATTTTTTGCTGATATCCGATATGCCAATATATGACAACTTTTTTGGCTAATAAAAGATACTGATATTGATATATCAATATATTATGGAAAATTATGCACCTTTATTCCCCAAATCCTCTGACTGAATATATGTCTTTATCTGTATCCTTGTACCCCAGATTATCTTTATTTTTATGTGTATTTTAATTTATGTAGGCCTACCTATACCCTGGTCCAAGACCGTGTATTTGTGTTTCCATTGTGTAGTACTACTATTTCACTGCCTGATTTATATGCTCTGCTATTAATAAAGAATGTTTCCTTTAATATTTGGAAAATCCCTATGGAAAATAATAATTCACAGCCTTCTGTTTTCTCGGGGTGTTGTTTAACTTTCTGGTGGTTTAAGAAATTTCTAAAACAGATGTAAAACCTTGTTTTTAAAGCCCTGACAAGACCTGCAGTGGTCGAAACATGTTGGCTCCTTAAATGATTTAACCACTACAATAAAGACTTTTTAATACTTCCTTCCTTGTTATCTATAGTTTTGGAGTGCCTGGATTGCCTTCCTATATATCCTGTTGTTTCCCATTCCCCATGAGCGCCCAACACAAGGTTTTGATCTACTTTTTATTATACAGAGCAACCAGTCGTGTCTCTCTTTTTCTAAAAAACACATATGCTGGTTTGTCATATCGGCATAAATCAGCATTTTGGCCGATTCCAATATTTCATTTTAAAGCCAATATCGGCAGATACCGATGACGTGCCGATATTATCATGCATCCCTATTCGAAACGCATGCCAAAAGAAAAGCATGCACCTCTGGTCAGAATAAGAAACACAGATACTTTTAAACATCATGAAAGACTTGGATATCATCAGGTTTCTGGATATGTGCAGTTATTGCAACACTGACCTTTTCAAGAGGGTGGTTAAAGGATAAAAGAGGGAGGCTGTGTCACCTTTGGAAAACTCTGAAAAAGAATCCTATTTGATGCAAAGAAGCAAAATGGCACAAGCGGCTCCAGCCATTCCACGTTGCCATATTTTCACGTAATAAATGACATGTCAGGGAATGTTAACCAGAGTATCAACTGCTGCATGTAAATGGGAATATTAGTGGCATATTCATTTTCATTAGCCATGGAGACAGCTTAATAGGAATATTGTCTTTTTGGGAATAAGAGCATCATAGCATCAGCATGATAAAGCTTTCAAAAGTAGCACTAGAGTCTTTCCCCCAGTGAACTTCTCTGACCCAGCTTCTCTCTTTCACCCTACTGATTTACACTGCTCAGACTGGGTGGAGAGTCAGGTCTGGTTGGAGAATTTGGAAAACAGGTCACACACTGACAGAAAGCGTCCACACAACATCAGCAAAAGCGGCATAAATCTCTTGGTCCGGTGGCACGGCCAATCAAAGCAGCAGGGGTGGAATTTCGAAGCCTGACGCAAATGTAACTCGACAACAAACACACACTGTTTTGGAGGGTGAGATAAGAAGAGACTAGAAAGGGAAAAGAAACGTCTGTAAACTTCGATATGGCATTGAGACAGCCGGTTTCACTTCAACACATGGAAAAAAACAGCCTTTTCAGCGCTTTGGCAGACTGGCTGCAGGATGATATCCTCCATAAAATGCCAGCTATGCACAAAACACACGGACAAACAAAAAAAGCTGCACAGCGTGTGTACTGTAGGCGTAGTAGGGAGCTTACACACAACATGGAGGAAAAGCCTGCAACTAGACAAACACACCCTACATACCATTGTGTCTGTGTGCATGTGTGGCTAGCCAGACCAGACAAATGTGCCAATGGTTAATGATAGAGTTCAGATAATTATAAGAAATGTTTCAGCACACTGGCAGCGAGGCATCTTCTCTCTGCTCCTCTAAGATACCACACACACACACACACACACACACACACACACACACACACTGAAATGTACTCAGTTCCCATGGCATGCTGTCCAAGAACATTAGGACATGGACTATTTTTACTGGCGTGTAATATCATAAACCAGAACTACACATGATTATGAAATAAGACATGCCACAAGGTCTTATTAATGGCCACTCTTGGCTGAGAGCTAAGATAAGCTTGTCTTTACAGCAGTCCAGGAATTGGAAATCCTTGTTCTGTGGGATTACGAGGAGATAATAACTATGAAGCACATGTCTGTTAAACACATTCGAACCCCAGTTTCAGGCATACTGTGTGAGAGGATTTATCTCAATAGTCGGAGCTGCCAACAGGTGAAGACAGCCTGATGAGGGCATTAACATCTCTCTTTCTGACTGTTACTTTTCCATGAGAAAGTTGACTCTTTCTTCAGCAAAGCCCCCACTTCACGCTTACAGTTACCCACATTTAGCCAAGAGAGAGCGGATTTGAACAATTTGTGATGCTCAGTGTGTAGCAGCAGTTATTTTATGATGAAGTGCTACGAGTGCTGAGGTGTGCCTTTTTTCTGCTGCGCCCACTTTCTCTCAACCTGCCGGATCGGCTTCTACTACAGTTGTTTCCTATGTTTCCTGAAATAACTTACTCAGAGAAGGGTCCTGAACAGGTTGCTTTTGTGGAATCTGGAAACACAGACACATGTAGAGCTTGGAAACACGATCATTCAGCTGTGTAATTAAGACATCCAGTGGTTATGGTGCTAAGTATCCTGTTGGTGGAAACATTGGCATCCCTTCCTTTAGTTACAGTGGAGGTCTGACTGCATGACTGTTAAATCTATGGAAAAAGACAACAAAAATGTGTCTGTACAATTTTCTTTTTCTACTTATTATTCTTTGTTGTCAATCATCTCATGACCCCTCTTGCGGATCTTGTGACCCCCAGAAACCACCGCTCTAGGGCACCTTGTCCTAGATCTGAAGCAGTAAACTTCCGGTCACATGCCTGCTCCTTGAGCCTCCAGGCTGCAGAAGCTCACAGTCTTCTGTCTCCTGTTTCTCACCATGACAGGCCTCATCTGTAGGAGCAGCGCAATCCAACATTCCCACCTCTGCACTGAGCCAAAACGGCTGTTGAAGCAGAGCGAATGCCTCTTTGTCTGCTCTGTTTCTCAGCGTGATTACAGCCAGCACATCTGAAGCCCGTCATCTGCAAAGTCAAACGTTGTCCAAAGGCCCTTCGGTGGGGCTGTTTCTCTGAGCAGTTAGTGCAACACGGAGCATGACGGAGCTTCCATCCACACTCGGAGCCAAAATGGGAGGTCAAACGCCCCGCGGGGAGTTCTCCATTTGGCAGCTTCTTGTTAAACATCCCTCAAAAACTGGATTCCTCTGGTAAATCTAACAACCCATGTGTGGCTTGATGGAGCCAGAAGCAGAGGTTGTGTGAGGATGTTAAGTGTGAAACCTTGGAGGGATTGTCTCTCCCAGCAGAGAAAAAAAAGCCTCTATTAAAAAAAGAATCAGGATGCCAAGGTCGACACTTTGTTTGCTAACACAGCACATTTGGAAACACCTCGGCTGACTTTTGCCAATCTAACTTTTGGGCTGCAGCCAAACAGCATCCTGACTGTGCTCTGAAGTTTACATACGTGCTGAGAGTGAGCCTACATAATGCCCAGACTTAGAGCCAGACAACAATACAGTTAACAAACACTAAGAGCTGAATTTCAGTCACAGATTGTGTCTTCTGTACAGGGAAATGAGTATTTCCTAATCAGCCTTGTTTATTTGGAGCTGTCAAATAATTGCCTACAGTATTCTTACACAGGGAGGAACTGCAGAACAGAGGTGCAATGATTAGATGTAATTGCTAAGGGTTGTTAAGTGGGAAAGAATGCACTGGTAATGATGATGATGCTCTGCGGTGGGGGAAGGGAAGGAATAGCAGGAGAGGAAGTAACCACAGAGCAGAGGAGCTGATGATTCACTGAACTACATCAGTCACCAGTCATTTCACATTTAACCTCTATTCATGCAGGGCAACGGTGGTGATGATTAGTGCACTACCACACAACTCACACAGAACAGAAAACTTATGAAAGGGAAATGCAGCAATGCAAGGTCTTAAAGGGAAGTGCCAAATTTATCAGATAATTAATCACATAGAGATCGACAGATAAGGAGATCCTAGACCTTACTGTCTCCCCAGTTTGCAGACATTTTCGGTTGCCATTCTTCTTTTTCAGTTAGCTGCTAACTGCTATTAGCTGCATTTTAAATCTCTCAGCAGTGGAGTGCACACATAACATGTTGTCAAAACCTCATAACTGCCCCGTCCGTGGTCCCGTCCTGCCGGCTGTCCCTTTTATACAGACGTCTTTTCCAGCACGGTTGCTACCACAGCTGCTAGCTTGAAGATGAGACAGCTTTGTCCCCCCCATTCTGCAATCATACCTTAAATAAAAAACAGTGAGGTGGAATGACGGTGTGACATTCTCACCGCAGTCAAAAAGGGGCGTGTGTGTTTGTAATTTGAGCTTCTTTTTTGTGGTAGCTGGTTCAGCTATACGTGTATGTTACTGACCATGAGCCTCTGTGTGTGTATTCCACTGGCTAGCTACTTCACTGTTCTCATTAGATGGTCTTGCCACCGTACATCCAGACAGCATCATTATGGAAGTGAAACACCCACCCTCCAGTTTCCCCCACATTAACACTGTTAGCTCTGTCAGAAATGTTGACATTGTTAGCACTGTTTATGCTGCTGGCACAGTTAGCTGCTAGCCATCAACTCAGCCATGTTGAGAGCTGTGTGCAAACAGTCCCTCTGAATTATAAACACCCTCATTATCCTTTGAGTTTTGGACCCTCTGTTGCATGAATTCTGGAATATTGTGATGGACATTTCTCACCTTTTTTGTGACATTTAAAAACAAAATGATTTATGTATCAACTGAAAAATACAATTAACAGTTTAAAATATATGAAAAATAAGTTTTATCACAGTCCCAAAGGGGAGTGTGTGAGATTTTTGGTGCTCCATACCAATATCAGAACCATAACACTGTACAGAGTTGCTGATCAAAAGCAATGACAAAATTATTTCTTACCAAATCATTTTTACAAAACCAATTTTCCAGTTGAAGGCTTAACTGCCTTCCATTAGAATTTTTGTTACCACTTCCAATCTCCCCCCTACTGACTCCCATTAGCTGCTTAGGGATGAGGATGCTGCCAGAAGTGAGCTACCAATATCACAACATGTTTCAGCAACAAAAAACACTCACACCAAAATGTGCAAAAACAGAGCTGCAAATAATTATTTTCAAAATTGATTCATCTGCCATATTTTGTTGTCTATTTTAATTGTTTAATGAATTACTTTTTTTAGTCTATAAATTCCCATTGCAAGTTCTTAGAGCTGAATATGTCATCTTCCAATTCATTATCTCTAGACAAGTTAAAAATAAACGCTGCTGGCTTCAATTTACAATATTATTAGCTGACTGTGTACTGCAAATTCTTACACTTGAGAGACTTAAGCCTAAAAATATTTGGCATTTTCATCTCATACATAATCTATCTTCCATCAATTAACATTAAAACAGCAACAATTTGTAAAATGGATTTATTATCAAAGCTGTATAATCAGGAAAAAGGCAAATATTCTTTGGATCTCAAATGTTGGGATTTTGCATATGTTTTAGATCATTTTAAACTATATTTTGGGTCTCTTATAACCTCATTTTTTCCACATTTAATAAACCCAACAAATTAAAAAAATTATCGACAGATGAATCCATAACAAAAATAAAATCACGAGCTGCAGTCCCATCTTAAATTAAAGGCATATATCTTTGGATTTCATGTTTTCTAATCCAAAATAATTCGAGACACTCTCAATCCAAACTTGCCACTTTCCAATATCTGACCCATGTCTTTAACCTTTAAATAACTACAGCCTCAGAGGCAATGGACCACACAAAGACTCAGCCACACACACAGACACAACACTATAATCCACTGAGAAGAGAAATGAGACATGTAGACTATGTGTAAATATCCAGCAGTGAAAAAAGAAAATACAGACAAACTCTGCATGGAGCTCTGCATTTCACAGCCAGGCAAGTGGGAGAGACCACCAGGAGAGGCAGGAGAGAGACCAAAATACACAGGCAAGCAGAGGGATCAGCAGGAAACACACACACACACACACACACACACACACACACACACACACAGAACTATAAGGCTTCATTTCCTGTTTGGATGAGTGCCATTCTGCCTCGATGGGAGGTCAAAAAGCAAGCACTGCAGCACACAGACGCAGCCCTAAGTCTGTGTGCTGCATGTGTGTGTGCGTTCTTATCATGGCACTGTACACACAAAAGCAGCTAACGGCATGCAACTGCACATCTGAGGATTGAGGACTGGAATGAAATATAACCCAAAAACAAAATGCGTGCCACGCTGAGATCGTAAATACAAACAGTGGGCTGACTCATGTGATCAGATAAGAATATTGTGTAACAGCATCTCAGTGAACCTCACATCTGTGACTGGCAACACACTGGGAGTGTACAGTAGATGTGTCAGCTGCTTTCTGCATCCAGCCTGTTGTAGTGCTGCTTCATCACTGTGGTCACTGGGTTGAAGCAGCACACGGGCCAGATCCAAATGTAAGTGCAAAGCCATTTAACATCATTGTAAAACACAGCTGTACTGGCAAAACAGTGAGCTGTCAAATGGATTTTCTACAATAAAAACATCAGTTATTTTACCCCCACATTAGATATACACACTCAAATCTGACTTCATTAATTAACTAGCGGCCAATGTGCGGTATAATAATAGCTTCATTGACAATCTGATAAAGAAGGATTCACTTCTTGCACTTCAAAATAAATGTCAAAACAAAACAAAACAGTCTCAGTGAAATACTAAAGAAGTAATGATGCTCCCGCGTAAGGTTTCGCTGACCAGAGTTCCCCACAATTGTTGCCTGAGCTTGACTCAGTATTTCCTCCACAACATGGAGAATGAGACGGAAGCGGAAAATTTAGTCATTTGTCCTTGCTAATAATGTTCCAAACAACAATTATAACAATTTACTCAGAATTGAGGGGGTTTTCTGAGAGGGTGGCAATAAAAATTGCTTTGACCACTTTCACATCAATATGGTCGTCATTTTTAGCTCAGCATATGTGTGGGTGTTGGTGTGAATACATCACTGGCTATTTTAAGGTCACGGGTCTTCAAGCTCAAGTCATCAGAAATGATTTCCTTTTGTATTTGTATCTCATCGCAAAGACATGCATGCACTGAGGATGTGACCGTATATCATAGGAGTTATTTTTATTTGCAGTCCTACTCTTAATTATCAAAAATGTACCTGTTTTAAAGTCATTCAGACCTTTATTATTATGTCTTCGAATTAGCATAAATTCAATCATAAAAATGTATGAAACAACCTTTAATTTATAGTTTCACATGAAAAACATTTCTAAGATAACTTCTCCAAAACCCTTTGAACTGTATATAAGTTCCTCATTATTATGGATTTTGTTTTGCTGTGAAAACAAATTTTTTCCTCAAACAACTCACCAAAAACTACATTTTACAAGATTACATTGAACACATCGTGAGAACATTACAATTTATCCTCCACCAGCACTCAATTTTACTGAATGTAGCTTGAACGCAACAAAATGTAACCCAGTAGTTATGCTGCATTCCATTTCCCTCAGAAGTCAGAGGTCGGACTTGGGAATGACGTCACATTCGAGTCGATCACGTTCCAGTACAAAAAAATCAGAAGACCAACATGTTGGTAGCAATACCAGTTGTTGCACAGAACGGTGTGTCTGACTGATGTAGTGTGACACAAACCACACAGAAGAGCTAATAAAAGGTATAATACTACAGCTTTCACTGCTGTTGATGCATAGAGCAGCCATTTTGGATTTTGAGGTTGGGATTGGTTAGGTTCGTCCAACTTTCCAAGCCAGATATCCGACTTAAGGGGGCACTCCAGTGAAAACTTCTGACTGGGAACATGGAAATTATGACTTAGTGCAGCTGCCAACTGCTAACAGCTAACGTTAACTAGCTCTCCTCCTGTCCGCGTCAACATGGATTTGTTGTTCACAATTAAGCATTAACAAGGAAACATATTTATAGCAAGTTCACTGTGTCCTTTCGTCCTGAAGACATCCTGGGGAAGATCACTGTTCATCCCAGACACGTTTTCCCCAGAATGATGGAACACCGTTAGTCTTGAGCCCTGCTTTTCAGTAAGCAAAAAATTGATGTGACACAACAGAAAAACATCTTACTGATAAGGTGATGGCAGTCAACAAGGCAAATATTGTCCGATACCGATGTGTGGCCGATAAATCGCTGCATCCCTCCTATCACAATTTGTTTTCATTCCATGTTTGCTAAAAATATTCCAAGTGTACCAAACAGTGACCTCTGTATTGTGTATCGTACTGAACTATGAGATGACTGCAGGCCTATTGTTGTTCCCTGAGCATGCACAAAGCAACAATATGTATTCTATTATTGTATCTACTCTTCTTCCTGTTATTCAGAGTTTCTCTAAATAAGGCTGCTTTTATTCCATTGTTATGTCTTGTTCCCCACACTAACACTCCCTCGACGAAGCTGCCACAGGCTCTGAAACTATGACTCTGTCAAAAGAACGACAGAGGGTGGAACAATGACAGTTCCAGATTTGAGAACTTTAGACTTCAGAACTTCCAAATACAGCTCATGTGTAGAGCTACATACCCCTGGGTTCAGTTTTATAAAGCTTATGTGGTGCAGATCAGAGTTGAGGAAGAAGCTACTCCATTAAACTTCAGATATCAGGGAAACATTTTAATCAGGACAGAGACGCTGCAGCATGTACATAAGGTTGTATGTGTATGATCTCCCACACACACACACACACACACACACACACACACACACACACACACACACACACACACACACACACACACACACACACACACACACAAGCTATTCTCCCTCTCTGCCCTTTCTATTCGGGGTATCACAGAGAGGTCCTCAATGTGAGACATTTTCTTCCGCCGGAGAGACAAAGCGCTCCCTGTTCGCAGCCTCTTAGCAGCCACTTCACACGCAGCACAAGGTGGAAGCCCCGCGAGCTACTCTATTTTCCCATCAGCCCTTCCGCCTCACCACTGCAGAGAGACCCCGGCTCGTGAATGGCAATGACAGCAGGGGAGGTGACGCACAAACAAATACCTGTCAGCACACTCACACACACACACACACACACTCAAATATTTGTGCATCGGTAACTGCACACACAGATTCAAGCACACACGTTTCACTGCAGCCTGACCCTGACTCCCACTGAATATCAACGAGCAGCTCAGGTGAAGATACTCCATACCTGATAAACACAACAAACTGTTTCAAGTGCACTTTAATTAATGAGAGCACACGAGTCATAAGATTCTGATATTACTAAAAAACAGTTTCTGCTGGCAACTTGATGAGGGTTTTAACAATCTGTCAAGTAGTTTCCAACCTGGAGTTTGACACCTGCAGAGTCAGTGTGATGAGCTGCAAAGTCATTAGCAGGATAAGAAAGCAGAAAAACATATTTGTTCAACACAAAATTATATTAATTTTTTTAGACATTCATCTAACCCTTGCTTACTTGTTTCAAACTTCCAAATAATTTGGAACACTTCATTTGGACCTTGAGATGGTTTATAGAGTACTTGTAACATTTCAACAGCTTATTTATTGAGAGTCAACAATTCAACAAAGCAAAAAAAAGCTCCAGAGCAAACACAGTAGAGACTAGCCCAGCCAGCTGCTTCCAGTTTAGCACTCTGGTAACTTAAATGGGGATAAAATGATTTAGTCTCGCAGCTCTTCTAGATTTACTGAATGTTATCAGACCGAATGAATCAAACCCTGGTTGTGAAATAAGTCATTTCGTGGGGGCTGCAATGCTCAAAATAATGCATCCACTGATTTACAGATGTTTCTTTCCCGATGTAACTCTATGGGAAAAAGACTTTTAGGCCCCATGGCATCACGTGACGGGCTTGGGGTTTGTAATTCCACTGTTTGGCCACTACGAAAATTGGTGTCAAAGTCCTGCACACATCCTGGTGGCCTTAACAGGAGACATTACATCACCCAAATTCTAGCTTCTCATCAGTGAGCGCGTTTACATGCACACTAATAAACCGATCATTATCTGATTTCTGGAGTTACCTGATTATTCAAGTGGTCATGTAAACAGCATAATCCAATAGGCTTTATCAGATAAAAGCCATTACCTGATTATGAGAAATCAGATAAACACATCTAGCTTTTTCCCCAATAGTCAGATTATTCGGTGCATGTATACCCTTTAATCTGGTTTCTTTCGGGTTTTGCTATTTTATACTCCCACTCCACTACATTTTAGAGGGAAATATTGTACTTTCTACTCCACTATGTTAATCTGACAACTTTTGTTTCCTTTCAGATAAAGATTTTACATAAAATAATATATTTTTATATTCTCAGTGTTTAAATTGTCACTTTTATTTTATCTTATTTATATGTTATGCACTTTGTGTGACAAGTTTATATACAATACACTTGTATATGGCACTTTGCAGTACTTTTACTCCGAATGTACCCAAAGTATGTAAAATTGGCTCAACAAACAGTACTGTAAGAATATAAGCTGTCAGCATGATGAGTGCTTTATTTTGCAAATATATGACTTGCGTACTTTTTGAGGTTTTTCAAGGATATGAGTACCTACTGTAACAGGAAGTTTGAGTTTTATGTCATGTACTTGAGGAGAAATCCAACTGAAGGACTGAATCATGTAAACTAGGTTTTTCTGATTATCAGATTATTGAAGTGCATGTAAACGCGTCAAATTGGATTATTACCATTACCTGATTATTCCCAGTTATCTGATTATTGTGCGCATGTAAATGTGCTCACTGTCTTCCTGTTCGCCTTAGAATTGATTTAGAGATTTTATCGATCATTTCTAAAGCTTGTCTAGGTCTGGCACTAAGCTACACAGCAGAAATGTTGACCTTGTATGAGCCAGTTCGCAGCTTTTGACACTCAAGTGGGGCCTTTCTGGCTGTTTTGAAGTCCAGACTGAAATCTAAAGGTGACCATGCTTTTGCAATCAGGGCTTCTCGTCTTGGAACGACCTGTCTGAGGAGGTAACATTTGGGTAGTCAGTAACTTCTGTAAAATCACTAAAACCCAACTTTATAAACTTACTTTTATGTGATGTTGTCTTTTTTGGATTTCATTTATTTCTTCTTTTTATTGCTCTCATTTTTTGTTTGTATTTATTTACATTCACACATTGCATCTTGCCTTTTTTTTTTTTTTTTTTTTTAACTCGCTTTGTCTGGCTTATGTTTGGTAGGACTGTTTGGCCTTTTAGGTATCCTGTTACTGCTTTTGCTTTGTCTGACAAAGTACTTTGTAAACCATGTTTTTAAATGTGCTATATAAAGAGTCATTATTATTGTTAAAGAAATTAAGCATTGGTTGCAGCCTTACAGTTGTTTAATTGCACTTTTCTAACACAACATTCAAAAAATACAGAAGTCTTTTAATGGCTAAAGGTATTTAAAAGATTCAAACTACTCTTATGATTTTGGCGCATCTTAGTTGTTCCCTTTTTACCCCTTTAAAAAGACACCCTTTGTGTCTTCCACCACAGGCAGAATACAAGATAAGGTATGCTCTATTAGGGTACAATATAGCACAGCACACTTGACATCCAGCTCAGAGGGATACCAGTTCCAGGCGGAGAGATGCCACCGCTAAGCTGACACACCCTGACCAGAGTGAACCCCTTGTAACTGTGGGCGAGCTGAAGGAAACTGCCCTGACGCCAGGCAATGTCTCACCACACACTGACTGACAACTTAATGTAAGAGAGCCTCGTCATGAAGCATCCCAGCTTCAGGGATGGACAGAAACTGGACTACACCATTAACAGGAGGACTGTGGACAGAAAAGAAAAAGCTGGTATGATTATGTATAGCCTAGTAAATTCTGAGGTGTGTTTATTATTCGTGTCTCGAGGATAAAGGAGTCATGCTTGTGTTTCATTGGTATTCACCTGAGAAAACTTCCTTTCCACTGTTAAATCAACATATATCCTTGGAGCTGCAGGCTTTTCTCTCCATTACACATTCAGCAGAACGCAACGTTGGCCTCGAGGGCCGCCGCTAATATCATATCCATGAGTAGCGAGGGCAACACGATAATGATCCACCTCTGAACCGGACGGTGGAGAGCAATAAAAAACACCCACACGGCCTGCAGAGCTCGCAGCCCGGTCTCTTTATTATTAAAACAGAGATACGCTTCATTACGGAAAACACATTAGGACCTCGCCTTTTGCTTTTACATAAAACAACTAGATGGAGATGAAGATGTTGAGCATGCAAGGGACATTCTGTGTTTTTAGAGTTTTTAGAGTTATCAAGGCAAAGCTGCTAAATCATTCAGATTTCTCAGGGACAAGTTATGCAAATAGGGATGGCGTGTTTTTCTTGTAGCTGCGATGACTACAAAGTGGAAGTAAATTAGTTTGTAGTTTGATTTTTTATTCCAGATAGAAACCAAAAAGTTGGGGAAAAACATTTCTTTACTGACCATCAGCTGACCTAACGTGACACCATGTAGCTCACCATCACCATGGCTACGCCAAGTACACAAACGCTGGCATAAATATAGCAGAGGAAGGATGGAATTTCCCATGCATGAGACAAGAGAGGGTGATGAGCACTTGCAACAGAGACAGAAGTCAAACAATGTAAGCCAGCTTGGAGTTTACCGGGTGGCGCTGGCTCTCTTCTTGTGATCTAAAGCACCGTATCTAACTGTGTTCATATGCTTTTCCGACATGGCCCAGGGGGTTGTCATGGAGACCAAGGCAGGCAGTGACCTTGGTATCGGCTGAATGCTGTTTGTCAGGATATTGACTCAAAACCTGGAGAGTAAATATGCCTTTTTTTGGCCTCTCTCTCTCTCTCTCTCTCTCTCTCTCTCTCTCTCTCTCTCTCTCTCTCTCTCTCTCGCCTTTCTTTGCTCGTCATCATCCATCTTCCATTTCCTTCAGCCTTTCCTCTGAATTGCGGGATCCCTCTCTCTCTCTCTCTCTCTCTCAAGCCCTCAAGTCTCACAAGTCCTCTTTGCTTCCATTAGACTGAAAATCTGACCTTCAGTGTATCCTGAAAGAATTTCTGGCGCTCTTAGCAAAGCTCTGTCAGAGGAAAAACACCGGATAGCGGACATGGGAAAGACAAAACTAAAAAGAAATACTCCTCCCATTCCATCACAGCAAAAATAAACAGCAAATACCTCTCCTTTTTTCGCTTATTTTCTAAGTTCGGATTCAGCCATGACTGTGTTATACATGTGTTCCAGGTTTGGTGAATGCCACCCACTCCTAATCTACGAGGTGCCACATGGCTGGAGCTCTTTGTTTGATTTGTCTGAGCTCTTAATGCCTTCATTGGATGAGCGGCTGGATTTACCTGCACATGGCAGAATCCTCATGTTATAGAAAGAAAAAGGTTAGGAAAGGAAAAACTACAAAGCCACAATTTTCAATACATGTTGAAGTTAGGAATGACGTGATACAGAAGTGAGCATTACAGATATTTATCAGGGTATATCCTCAAGCATGATATAATACATTTTCTGGAAATTCAGTTGAGAAATTGGTAATGATTAAAATAACTAGACAGGAATGTCTGTTTTTTTAGGTGATTCAATAGCTGAAAAATCTAAATATGTCATCACATAAATGCATTAATTATATGCTCTTTGATTTCTAAAAACTCTGCCCACGATGCCCTAATTCAACCACCTAGTGTAGCTTCCAGTGTATTAAGGGTGCAGCAAAACCTTTGACAGTTTATTCATATTTTGCCCATCATAAGCCTAGAGCTGGGTTACATGGCCTACATGATAATGCAGTATTTTTAGGCTATATCATGATACACTGTAGGTATCTCCCGATATTTTGAAATCTTCTCTGAACTACTGTAGACTACCAAAATACCAAACTACAAAATAAAATACAGTTACAATAAAGTTAAAAAAGTACCTATTTTTGTATGATAATGTTAAATAAAGTCCTGTTACAATAAAGTCAAATAAAGGCCTTTTATGATAAAGTGAAATAAAGTACTATTATAATAAAGTTAAATAAAGTACCATTGCACTGAAATAAATCAAAGCAGAACCACTGGTGCTTTTAGTTTGAAGCATACAGCTCATCTCAGGCTGGAAGTGTGTCAACAGTTAGAAGTTAATGGTTAGGAGAAAGTTAAACTGTTACCGCAGTGCCTTTAAACGTAAGGATTTATTCACTGTTAGCCGAAAAACAAACCAACAACTCTCTAGTTCACATATTAATAATCTTTGCAAGTCACACTGGTGCTCCACGGTCGCAATATGTGCAGGTACAAAAACACATGCCTCGCCTGCTAACACACTATATGACCTAGGAGAGAGAGTGATGTTGATGGGTGGGGTGTGTGTGAGATGAATCATGCTTGTGAGTCTTGTTTTTTTGTGTGTCTGAGAGGGAGAGAGCCATAAGACAGTGGGAGAACTGAAAGGTCAAAGTGAGAATCATGCTGGTGGCAAAAAAAAAAAAAAAAAAAAAAAAAAAAGATGTGACAATTTCTAATGTGTTTGCAATATAGTCATTTTCTATATATAAGATGCTACTACTGGCTAAAAGACAGACCTATAAGTATGTCCCTATGTGCGTTAGGGCTGCTCAGTAATCAGTTGTGCAGACCAATAATTGCAAGTTAGATGGATTGTGGTGAAATGTTTCATAATGCTCGTGTTCCTCTGAAGAAGACAAGGGCACAAAAGAAAGAAAAACAGACTCGCAGTCATTTGGCCAAACACACAGACAGTCAGACACTTGTGTAAGACTGATACACCAATAAAAGGAACCATGGATATTACAGAAGGACTCATACTGTGTTTGAAAATAACAGAGTCTGTGTAAAAGTGAAAGGAGAAGTGGCAAGTGCGGAGCACCATTCTTCACAGCTGTATGGTCTGTGGTGTGTGTGTGTGTGTGTGTGTGTGTGTGTGTATCTGTGTGTATTTCTGACCTGGGAGATGTGGTTGATGGAGGACTCCATGCGCCGCAGCTGCGAGGCCTGGATGTCCAGCAGCTGCAGTACATTATTGGCTAAGGCATTGATCTGGTAGGCCACGCTGGCCAGGGACTGGGTGGTGTAGGCTTTGGTCTCCTCCAGAGCTTTCCTCTTGTCCTGGGCCTGTGCACAAAAAGGGATTAGAGAAAAAAGGAAGATGAAAAAAAGATGGAAGAGGAACCCAGTTACTGTTAATATCGCATCACATTCGCATCCATCTTCCAGCTCTGTATCCAGGTCAGGTTTGTGGTGGATTCGGGCCAATGGAGCAGCCAAGACATCCTTTTCCCACCACGACTCTCATTCCCCAGATACCACGCTCTCTCTGAGGGGATTTGTGATGATGTAACCCATCCTGCAGCAGCCATATTGGAGGCTCCGAGAACAGAGAGTGAACAGCTGACTACATTTCTGAATTTGGCCAGCTTGATAGAATATACTTGGCATATTCAACAATACACTGTCTAATTTCTGCCTTTGTCACTGAGAAAATAGTTTGCTTGTGAAAATTTCAAACTGCACAATAAATAACATCTAGAGATTATATAAAAATGTAGCTAATGCTGATTTTTTGGATAGCTTCTGATGATGTTTTCTCTTTTTTTGTAGGCAAACACCGAAGTTAGCGTCACAATGGCAAAAAGCCAATGGGATTTTTCTATTGGATTTTTGATTACTACAGAAAATAAGATCTGTGGCAAACAAACGTTTATGATATTTAGACATTTTGTTCAACAAGAACAAATGAACACCACTTCTATGATTTTTGCGGTGTAAATGCAATCGGCAGAAGTAAAAAACTCAAGTTGGTGATGAACAAACTACACTAGGTCATGTGGCTTAACGTTGCATCTACAGCAAGAATGTAAAGCTGTGTTCAACATAATGACATTCTGTAGTCTCATTTAGCCTTTAATAAATCACATAAAGGCTTCAGAATTTACAAGCAGGGCATTTATTGACGCGTTTTATGTCATAAAACAAAATGTGAAAGTCTCTTAAGCTTGTGTTAACCATCTACAGATCATATTTTAGGCATCGAACGAAAAAAAAAAGCTCATTTTAAAAAAACATCGACTTCAAGACAAGGGAAACGGAAGCGCTAAAATGCTAACTAATTTCCGTGTTTTATGACTCATTCCTGCACCAGTCTATTATCTGTGTTGTATAAAACTCATTTCCTGCAGGCTTTAACAACGGCTCAGAATAAATATGCTAAAATATGGCTAAAAGTCTCTAGTAATTTCCAGGAAACTAAACTGTTCACTTGTTTAGCATTTAAGTATGTTTGCTTGATCAGAAATGACAAATGCTAACAGCTAACTGCACTACCAACTAAGAGAAGCTGTGTATTTAGCCATACTTTGGCAAAAATGTAAATGTTTAGCACATGCTGAACATGTAAACAGACAGAGAGGAAATGAAACTATCATTCAAATGTAGTTTGTGAAGTTTTGCTGTATTTTGCTGCTACTATTGCAAATTCAAAGTAGGCTACAGCTAACTTTTTCTGCAAAGAAACAAGCTAACATAGCCAAATAAACAAAGCCAAATTGCTAAAAGGCAGCTAACTAGCCAGCAAGCTAATTAATTTAAGAAAGTAGTTGGTGCTTTTGATGCTTATGGGAGTTTCTACTAAATACACTAAAAAATGATTCCATGAAATCTTTTAATCATCAAAACAGTTCAAAAGTTTGCAGCTATGTTAGCATGTTTCTTTGCAGAAACAAGCTAACATAGCTGCAAAATTTTGGTGGGGCACTTGTTCAACTGTTTTGATGATTAAAAGATTTCGTGGAATCATTTTTTAGTGTATTTAGTAGAAACTCCCATAAGCATCAAAAGCACCAACTACTTTCTTAAATTAATTAGCTTGCTGGCTAGTTAGCTGCCTTTTAGCAATTTGGCTTTGTTTATTTGGCTTTGCTAGGCAGCTAACTAGCTAGCAGGTTAACTTCTAAAGCAACTGCTAGGTGCGTCAGTTATTAAATGTGACCTTACTTCACCTCTCAAGCCTACGTGCCATGAATGTTTGATACTAAAAACATTTTAGTGGATTATTCCTGAAATGTATTCAGCAGAAGCTAATAAGCATTAGCACCAGTATGGCTGTTTTATTTAATTAGCCTGCTGGCTAGTGTTTGTTTAGGTTGACTGAGCTGACACAAGCTACAACTCATAATGCTTTAAGACAAACTAAAGCTTAAGTTTAGTTTTCCATGATAACCTATAGAAATACACAACTGTCAAATGTAGGCTATTTCTCCTATTTTAACCTGGTATATTTAGAAACTATTGAGTGTGTCAAACTGCTGCTCAGTAACAGGCATTCTGACAGTTACAAAGATGCAAAAAGTGGCTAAACCAGAAAAACTGTGGTGATGACACTTTCTTTAGAGCCACCTCACATCAAAACAGGCTGAGGCAAAGAGCCGAGCCTCAAACTGAGCCATTATGTTTGATCTCTGTGGGCTGTTCCCAACACTGCTCGCTCATAAAAAGAAGTCCAAAGAGCGCTGCCTGGAGGGGCGACACTGGGCTCTGATAACAGCCTGCCGTAGCAGGGGGTAGGTGGTGGTGGTGGAGGAGATGATTACTGGTAGTAGTGGTTAGAGGGCAAAACAGAAGAAAGAGAATCATATGAAGACTAGAGCATGGAAAGACAAAGTGAAAACAACCACATCACTGCGTGTCTCACCTCCTCTGGCAGCGCGTAACTAATCCAGAAGCAATCCGTACGGCTAAAAGCTCCTGACCTGGAGTACTGCCGCGCTGGTTAGCCTCGGCCGGGCGAGGAGACGACAGCTTTTAGTTGTGTTTCTTTTAGTGGGAATCAGAGCAGCAGATGTGTTGTGCGATAACAGCCTCAGGAAGGAGGAGAGATTCCTCCAGAGGGCTCGGAGCAAAAGGCCATCTGTTGAAAGCACGTTCATTCATGTGCACACACAGACACCTACTACTGACGCTGCAATATGCAGTATGAAACATGGAGTAGCAGCTGCAGGAAAATATAGAAAACAAAAATAAACAAACAAAACAGCCTTACATCCACGACAGCGATTTCTAAATTGCAAGAGATTGCAGTTTTTGCTGTTTAGGGACATCTCAAACAGCTTACTGGACAACATATGCTTGGCTGTGCAGGACTGCTGGCCTACATACCAAGCTGCAAGTCAGAGATGGTGCTTGTGTTGTTCACACTGTGAGAATTTCTCAGCATTAGGATTTCATTTCTACCATGAATCCATTTTAAGTAGTATTTTTTGTGAACTGTAATGTCAAGAAACAGCACAATTAAAGGAGCATTCCAACAATTTTACCCTAAAGTTCAGTGCAGTTATCATAATGTTTACTATATATCCAGTGGACTCAGTTGTATGATGTCTTCTGTGGCTCTTTTGAGAACTCTCTAAAGTGGGGTTCTGGCTTGAACTTGTGTGACAAACTTGGGGTGTGGAGTTTGAAAGATGTGGGTGTTTATCATGAGGCAGGGAGGGAGGTTCTAATGAAAGCATGTACTCTGAAAAATGAAGGGTTTTTGACACTCAACTCTTTTGCTTCAACTTGAACTATTCGTGGTGTATCTCTAGCCTCTGGTCTATCCCGCCTCATCATTCTGTATTTAAGATATGATTGTGAACTCGGGGGACAGAGTTGTCCCACCTTTAGGCCGGCAGCAGAGGAAGTAACAGGGCTGAATCCATGTCTGTGTGAAACAGACAGCCAGCCCGACAACATTGGTGCCATGTTTTGACAATATGTTATGTGTGCAACCCACTGCCAGGAGATTTAAAAAGCAACTGAAAATGTCCACAAATTGGAAGTCCTTGCTGTCTGAGCAGAGTACGAGATTAACCCCTATATGACAGGATGGTAAACGATTGTTATTGCCTTGATATGTTGTTCTTATTCTTCAGAAAGTGCCCAACACTTTGAAATGTTATATGTCACATTAGAGGCCAACGCTGTTGTGTTACATCACACCTGTTGCACCTCTTTAGCTTCCGGAATGCTGGCATGCTATCTGAAATCACACACTGGGGCGGTATTATGCTGAGGTTGTTTGGTTCTAGTGTAAAGAGCAAAGCCGGCGTAATATAGGGACTTCGTTGTGGACCTATTGTAGGATCAATGTGTAAAAAGGGCTTCTTTAACTTGACTTTTTTAATATCTGGCAGCTGCAGAGCAAAGACATTCAGCACCACTGATGCTGCCACGAATGCTCAACTGTGATAAGTAAAAACATTCTGCATTAATTTGTAGAATGTCTGAACTACTGCTATTTGCTGTGATTTGCAATCCATATTGCAACTTTAATATAACCAAACTGCACATTTAACTTAGTTTTGTGAGCATCTTGCAGCTGTAAAGTGCACAGACAAACAGCATCATTGATGCTTCAGTGCACAAATGCTGAACTGTGATGTGTAAAGAAACAAAAATTTACATCCTGCATGTCCTTAAAAAATATTTACTCAAGGAAGTCTATGCTTCCACACAAAGCTCAACATGTGATGTTGTTTAGTCTGTTTGTCAAAGGCTGCATTTGATATGTTTTAATATGTGTCCAATCCAATTTCACACTTATCATGTATGAATGCTTGCTTTATTCCACAAGTAACAAAACTGTCTTTAAGTTTGAGTCAAAACTGACATCATTTCACATAAGCTCAAGGAAATAACGGGTCTTTTTCTGCAATGACAAGACCACGATGAGCAAACACTTTGTCTTTGACCAGCTACAAGATGATACGGCTTAAGATGACTAGTCTTCTCTGTATCAGTTTCAAAGTTGAAGCTGTTAAACTACGGCCAAAAACTGGAGCACCAAAGACTTATAACAGGCATGTCATCTACTACAGTTTCTCAGTTTCCATTTCCCCAGTGACACAGTGACTACAACCACAATGAATCATATTAATTGGTCAGGAAAGCTGATACACTGAATGGAAAGGGCTGACCGGGGCTGTCCCCTCCTTTCCTGGTTTACATCATGAGGTTAAATCTTTAGCCTCGTGTTAATCACACAACTGTAATTCTTCAAATCCAGAGCTCTACCAGCACGATCAGTTGCACAGAAGGTTTCTTTTAATTTCTTAAACAGAGGATGAAATAATCTGAGCTAACATGTCAAAAACACGCTCAGGTCCTAGAGATTTTTTTTTGTATTTCAGGACGAACTGATCCAGACTGCATTAGCTGCCAGAGCAGTGATACGAGGTCAGTGGTGGGCGTTGGGAGGACAGATGCGACACTTGATTGTACTGCCACTGGCGGCATCTTAGAGCTGTCTGCTCTAGTTAAAGCCCCCGTCGTCCCTTCACTTGTTCATGCATCATAAGTCAGCCGTCCACAAATCCTCAAACTAACCAGATTTTATGTTCAGTTACCCAGAATCTTCACTCCCTATGACATCCATCTTCAGCTAGAAGGACTACAGTAGATATTTAAAAAAAACAGAACAAACAGTGCTTGACACATTCACCAGGAGAGCAGCAAAATGTGTGCTTGCTCAGTACAAAAGGTAAATAACAGCAGCGGAGAGCCGAGCATAGTATACCGCAGCAGGAGATGCAGAGAATGAGGTGAGCTCCCAGAGAGCTTTAGCGCTCCTGGGGCACTTTATCTCATATTTCTGAGCTGAGTAATGACTGAAAGAGACTGCTGAATATCCAGGCAGTAGTAGACAGGCTGTCAGCACCTCAGCTGGGTTTAAAAAGGGAGTACGGAGGAATGCACGGTCCGTGTACACAAAGCAAAATTGTAGCTGGCAGCTGAGGCAAGCTAAATAATCAAACAAGCTCTTAGAGACAGCAAAAAGCACAGGGCCAGTGTAGCAATGCTTGGCTGCAGACGCTGTATGTAAGCATGTATGTGGCCTGATAGATCTGGGAGCAAGAAGGGAGTGGCAGTCACAAGAACAGATTTGTTTCATGGGAGGTTTTTGAGGCACTGAACTGAATAAATACTTCCAATTCACACTGTCACCTATCCAGTCTGGCAAGATAACGGCCGACAACCGCCACTGGAGTGCAAACATGATTTTTTTTTTTTTTTAACAAGGTGGTGCGTTCCTTTACTGTCAAGGCCCGCTGGCTGCCTTAAGATGGTAGGAAGGAAAGGTCCAGACTTCCTCCCTGAGGATAGAAACACTGTTCAAGGGTCAGAGGAGGCGTAGCTGCCTCTCCACCCAGAGGTCTGAGCAGAAGTAGGAAATGGACCAAATGAGTATTCCTACTGACTCCCTTACATGACTAATGGAAGATCTGGGGAAGTGAGGCAAAATACCTAAATAAAAACTCAATGAATCAACCCTGTAAAGTTTGGAGCATGACAAAACCTCTTTACAAAGGGATAAACAGGGATTTGAGTTTTAAAGTTACAGTGATGATACACCGTTATATGACTAGAGGACCTTAAGTATACACTGGTATCATCTATGTCATGCTGACATGACCACTTTCCAGGAGGTCCCTTAAACTCTCACCTCTAGGTATCTCAATGAAAATGGGTTTTATGGCTACCCACAATCTCCCCGTTACAGACATACCCACTTTATGCTAATCCCATGCAGTTTTGGGCAAAAACTAGAGTTTTTCCGATACAGGTACCGGTATTGAAAATGCCTCTGATACTACCTAAAGTTCTGTATTGGGTATCGGCGAGTACGCCAGTCTATGCACCGATCCGACACCACAAATTCTTCTTTGCCGCTCTTAAAACATTAGCCTACATAGCCAAGTTGTTCTTTGCAGTCACTGGCAACTACTGTTTTAGAGCATTGAAGAAAAATGAATTTTTCATAAATAGTGTAACGTTAGCAAAATGTCAGATATTTGGCATTTTCTATGGCATTTATTTCTAAACGTATTTGTTGATGTTTTTCAAAGGGTTTAACCTGAGCCATGGCATACAATGATAGCAATCATTTCACATCCATACAGGGTCAGTAGTATACAGCTGTTAATTTGTTGTTACTTCAAATTCAATGGTACTGGATCGTGACTCAGTATCAGCTGATTCGCAAGCTCAAGAATCTGTATTGGGAAGTAAAAATGGTATCCGAATATCCCTACCAAAAACCATGAAGTTTTTTGCAGGCAGTATAAATGTGTTATTTTAGCCTATTGTATTAGAATATTTTTGCGTACTGGGGTTCCTAAACAGTCTTGGAATTGCATAAATTGGATATGACTGAAAAGCTGAGATTACCGGTATTGTGGATTCAATGAGTCCAGTTTTATTAATGTGTGATGATGTTAGTCCCAAAAGTAGCCATTTAATTTTAGTGAGACCATTTAAAAAAACAGACATCACTGTATAAAATGACCTATTGTGATCTCCATGATGATCACAGCGCAGTAAAATTTTACAGCCACAAATTAGAGATCTTGGGCATGAATGGCTTTCATAGGTATGTTGACCATAGCGGGGTTTCTGAGCAGTTTCCAGAACAGAAGTGCTAGCTATCTCTTCGCCGAAAATTGCAAGTTTTAGAGAACTCTCCAAAAAGTCAAAAGTCAAAAGTCAAAAGTTTTTAATACCAATTGGCTGCATGGGTTTTTCTGTGGGGTTCCTCAAGGTCTTGGTGTCTTAGTGTGGCATTTTGGAGGGATTTTTTGCTATTTTTTATCAATACTCATGGGTAAAAAATGCTTAAATCTGTGTAACAAATGGTAATCAGCCCAACAATTGCTGCAACAATCTTATTCGGCATGAAAATGGCCATCATATATTTTCATCATAATGTTCTACGCCCATATACACTCGAAACTTTGAAGTCTGAAAACCAAAACATAATGTTTAACACAGAATTCTAACTGAAAAAACTTGACACAGTGCTGAACTGCATCTCAAATAAATCTTCAGGTTCCCTGCTTTCAGATGACGTATATCACTTCTGTGGAGCATATAATGTGAACCTGCTACGTCCCACTGAAAATCCCCTGCCCTCCCTTAAAAAACAAAAAGCTGACAAGCACATTTGCATTCCACTTGTCCGGAGGGGAAATGCTCTCAGAACGGGAGAAAAAAAAAAGAAACTTACAGGAATGTTTGGAATTCTGCAACCTGTCATTCGTCTTCAAAGTTTCAAGTGTTGCTGGAGAGCTCTGCTACAGTGTCAGGAGTGCATGGAGCTATAAAAACAAACATGCTGCAACGGACCAACCCCAGATTTGTTTTAGCTGTGAAGTGGATGGGTTAATAAAGAAATCTGAGGTGAACGTTCCTTTGAAAGCGCCTCAGTTTGTGTGGTAACTTGTGTAGTCAGGAGCAGAATGAGTGTAAATTCGAGTGGAAGGCTGTAGAGCTTACATGGCACTTTATATCGACCGCTGATCGCTGCAGACTGGACGAGGGTGAGATAAGTGAGACAGGAGGCAGCTTACAGCTAGTGCTCTGTGGGTTGTTATATTGATGTAGCTGTCTGACATCCAGCGGCTGATTGGGAATAAGGTGGAGCCAATGAACATGAGATCTGACCCAATGTAACTCAAGCTATTTCCTTACTATTTACTTCCTCCTGCCATAGAACAGAATGATATATTATAAAACAGACGGAGGGTAAAACACTATGGTCACTTTGCCAGTTTCAATACGTCATCTAGTGAGTTTCTACTCCTGCTAGTTCTCTATTACTGCGATTTGAAGACATAAATTTGATCAGACATGATCACATGAAAGGACAAATTCCAGTATTTGTCTCATTCTCTTTATTTTTGACCATTTCTTATACTATTGGTCACGGTATCATTTTATTCACCACTTCTGTAGGGCTGCAGCTAACGATTACTTTCACTTCAAATTAATCTTCTAATTATTTACTAGATTATCTGATTAGTTGTTTGGTTAAAAAAAAGTCAGAAAATTATGAAAAAATTATTAAAAAAAAAAAAAAGTCAGAAAATTATGGGTTGTTTGACCACAACCCAAGACATATAATTACTGTCATGGAGGAGTAAAGAAACCAGAAAATATTCACAGTAAAGAAGCTGGAATCAGAGATTTAATCAATATCAAATTAGCTGGCGTACAATTAAATGGTTGACTACTAATTGGTTAATCGCTGCAGCTCTAAATGCTCTCTCATACTGATTTGGGAGATGTAAACTCTGCCAAGAACAATATTGATTGGGGCCACTTGGCTGGTCACTTTTTAAAAGATCTATTTCAAACAAATAGGAACACTGAACTTGCTTGAATTAATTCAAAATAAAACAGTTACATTTTCAAACACAGCAAACAGCTTTACCTTTATCACCAAACAAACTACGGTGTTGGATCAAAAGTGCACAACACAGCTTGCTAGTTTTCCCTCTTTTGCGTTAGCAAAAATAACAATAGGCTAGTTTACTGATTGGGCATGAGGACAAATAAAAGGTCAGATGGAGAGTTCATTTTAGGAGCAACCCCTGCTGTTACTCTTATACTTATTTAAATTTACAGTCACAAACACATTATTAAATACCACATTCAAAGCAGTTTGCAAGGTTTAGGGTACTACTTTCTGTAGGAGGTAGGGCGGAGAAAAACTGACTCTTGGCTGCATCACAATTTTCTCTTTGCGTTTATTTCTCAATGCAGAGAAGTCAATACAGTCTCCAATTTAAAACCCAAATCTCGACATTATGATTACCTATAATAATTCTGTAAGACCAGGCTGCACGTTTCTTACAGCTGAACTGACTGGATGGTAAAATTTAACGTGAGTTGTGTTTACATTCTAAGCTAAGCTAACTTGAGTTTTGGCTGAGCGTGAACTTATGGAAGCATTTTGGCTTTTATGGCATCGAAGAGGAAAGGAACCTGGACAAGAGCCACACTATATGAAAGTAAAATCGCTTAAATATCACACTGTTGCCCTACTAAGTCGCAATCCAATCAAATTACGAGGTGCCTAGAGATTCCCAGCCCTAGTAGGAGGTAGGGGTGGGGAAAAAAAAATTGATTCAGTATAGTATCGCGATATTTTTGTATAGCGATATCGTATCATCACACAGTGCCGAGTATTTATTTTTTTAAATTATATAAATCATCAATATTACAAATATAAATTAAACTTCAGTTAGCCTACCAGAATTATATATTCAATTGATTTTTCAGTCCACTAGATACATTTTGCTGCTGCCCACAAAAAAAAAAAAAAAAAAGGGCTGCAGTGAAATAACAGACTGAACATTTTATCTTATTATATAAAACATATGTTGACAAAGTTTTTCTTCAGGGACAAAATTTACAGCTGTTACAGTTTAATCACAATATATCGCTATATCTTTTATGGCAATACAATAAAAAAACTATAAAATCGCAATAATATTGTATCATGACCTAAGTATCGCGATAATATCGTATCATGGATCCCCAGGTGATTCGCAACCCTAGTAGGAGGCTCATTTCCCACATCTCTACAATCAAGGTGGTGACTTAAATGTGATATTTGCTTACTACGGATATATTTGTATGGGCGGAGTCAACTTCACAACAAATTTCAGTACAGAAATGTAGATATAAAATTAAAGTAATTTAGAATCAGTGTTACGGTTCATTCTTCAACACCAGCGAGCTCTGCGGGTTTATTTTTTTTTACTGTAAAATGTCCTGCTGAGAGTATATCTTAGTGACAATTCAACTTGAGCGATTCAAAATGTTCATTCATGTTATGCATCTTATTTTCAAAATATAGCACCATTAAATGTTTCAACTCTGAAATATTGATATCAGTATATCAAAAATCAATTATCAAATCAAAATGCACTCTGAGACACTGAGAATAAACTCGAGGTTGACAAATACACGGACTTCCCTTTAATTTTACAGATGCTGGAACTAGTGTCAGTACGCTTTGTTTTTAAATAGCATCAGTATGATCTTAATAAGACTAACTTATGCCATGCTTACTGGGAATTAAACGTGGATGATTGCAAGAAACTGAGCTAGATAAAGTGTTAAATATATAGGATTAATCGTAGAGAAAACTGCTATACGTATTGATCTTAAAAAAATGATGTATGACAACCTCTTCAGTAAGTATCCACACGTTTAAACAAGAAACTGTGAGAAACTTATCACCTACAGAAACCACCTGAGGAGACAGACAGGGTAGTGAAAGTGACACTGGAACATCTTTGGAATAAGGAATAAGGAAAACCTGCAGACTTAACAACTTCAATCCTTCCTTGAGCTAACTCTTAGTTCTTTAAAAAAAAAAAAAAAAAACTCAGCAGTATGCTACGTGAATTCATAATTCCTCTGGGGCAGATGGAGGCTGACTGAAAGGCCATAAGGTCTACCTGACCTTGAAGAACTGCCAGCGCACAATTAAAAATTCCTTCAGTATGTCAGTGAAGAGACACAAAGGGGAAGTGTGCACATGGAGGAAACTCATTAACCTTTCCTGAGTGACTTGATAATTGGTTCGTCCAGGCAGAAAGTCACTGCTCCATACCTCAAACAACACATTTAACTGATAAACAAATAATCAATCTTCACAGGATCTGAGAGTTGGAGGAACGGCTCTTTCTTTGTGCTGGGTCACCCTGACACAGAGGGTGTTTGGGTGTAAGTCGCACTTTTCTACATTAAAAGAAGAGTGTGAACAATGCACAAAAACCTGGCACATCTTCTGTATTAATCCAACGACAAGCAGACTATTTTTGTCTGGAACAATGATGTCAGTATACACGTAATTTTCCGAAACTCCTACTCCCTAACCCGACTGTAACAGATCAGTCTGGACCAAACCAGCCCCGCTCAGCTGAGGGGGAAGGAGTGACAGGTGGTCAGAAAGGATGAATGGGCCTGGCTGGTAGGCTGAGAGCCGCTAGGCCTCGCCATGCTGGGAGAAAAACCAGGCCACTCCGCAGAGAGAGAGAGAGAGTTGGAGAAAAAAGGACAGGAAATGAGGACTCAGGGTAACCCAGAGAGACAGAGCTGTGTGCAAAAAAACTGCCACCTGCTCTCTTCCAGGGAGAAGAACTCACATTAATTCACAGCACAGGACAGGTACACCAAGGTTATATGACCACGACATGAAGAGGACGTGTCTCTTCTGTCATGAGATGCTACCTGCATTGATTAACACATAACAGCCCCCATTTCTAAACTGCTAATTTAAGAGCAGAACTAAAAGCACAAGTGGGCACCATGCTGGCTCAGCAGTCACATGCCCCAAGCTTGCAACACTGCAACTGATCTGGTGTTTGAACTCTTGGTTTGCCATATGTCTTACTTCCATTTCCCTATTCCTTGTTACTGTATGTGGTTTCCTTCAACCTTTCCCAAGAATTTCTGGTAATGGCAGTGCAATTACTTAAAAACAACGCAGCTAATGATTAATTTTATTATCGACTAATCTGCTGACTATTTATAGGATTAAGCCTAATTGATTCATCATTTTGTCTAAAAAAATTGTGAAAAATGCTCATCAGAATTTCCCAGAACCCAAAATGACATCCTTGATTTGCTTTAGTCCAAACAGCAGTCTAAAACTCAAAGACTGTTCATTTACTATCTTAAATCACAAAGAAAAGCAGCAATTTCTCATATTCAAAGAGCTGGAACCAGCAAATGTCTGATGTTTTTGCTCAAAAATGAAACGATTCATCTATTATCAAAACAGCTGGCAAATAAATTTCTCTCGATTGACTTATCTATTAATCGCCCTATCATTGTTAGTTGCCAACTATGGTAAACTGTTCCATTCTTTAAGACCTACATGTGTTTAATGCTGTCTTAAACGGGCCATAAAAGAACCTTATTGCACTAAAACCAGGGCTGTAGGATGATCATAATATTCCAGTATTTGCCCTCATTCTGAAAAGAATAAGCTATTTACATGGCTAATAAAAATGAATATTCCACTGATAGTCCCATTGCTGCCGTGCATACTCAAATTAAGTTGTTGTTTATCACATCAAAATATAGAAAAGCAGAACGACTGGAACCACTTGTCATTTTGCTTCTCTGTGCCAAAATGTTTTTTTTTTTTTCTTTTTAAGTTTTCCATCAGTGGCAGACTTGATCAATTGAGCAAACTCAGCCTTCCTCTTTCATTCTTTCAACCACCTCCTTGAAAAGGTCAGCATTGCAGTATTTGCGCATATCCAAAAACCTGCTGATATCCAAGTCTTTGATGATGTTTGGTTTAGTTTATTCAAGAAGAGACGGTGGAAATTAATAAATACGCTTGGTATAAGGGGCTATTTTTCATCTGTAGTCCCTTGGCCATAGTGTTACACAAGGCTTCCTAAAATACAACTAAGCAAAATCACAGAAATAAACAGGGCGTACCATTTAAAACAGTTCTTTAAACACATTGAGAAAAAGGAAAAGAGTGTTTCTCCATCTGACCAGAAATTTGAGGTTTTTCTTTTGGGCATGCATCTCTATAATGAGTTGATTCGTGAACAATGCACAGAGCTGACTGTAAACAGACAAGAGGCTTTGTGTTGTAAACTGCGGTAAAACCCCAATTGAGACACGTATTCCAAACGTGCAGTGCACATGTCCAAAGAATGCTCCTAAAACCTTAATAAATCTGACATATGCAACATGACTTCATCAGAGAAAGCTGCATTCAGAATAAGGCCTGACTCAGAATATCCAAACAGAATGTGTTGTTTACATGACCCGCATCAAATTCAGAATATTATATTCGGGATTTTAGTGACAATGTGAACATAGTCATTGAAAATGTTCCATATTCATAATGCAAGGTTTGCTGCTTTTCTGTGTTTGGTATCAAGCTGTCAGTGAGAGATTTTTTCTGTATAATGACTTTTAATAGATTACAATACTAATTGATTAAATGGAAGACTAATTTAGAAAGGAAATTAAAGATTATAAACAGCCCCAAAGTTAACGAAATTATAATTCATAACAAGCAATACCTGGTCAATGAGTAAATATGTTAAAAAAAGGACTACAAATCTGACCGAGCTTTGGCTACAAGACATTTTTAAATGAGGTTGTGCTTCTCAGTGCCACGACTGGAACATCTAGAGCTACAGCAATTGATTAATCCACAGATTATTCAATCGATAAATAGTTTTGTCTATGAAATGTAAACAAAACAAGCCCATGGCGACATCTTCAACATGCATGTTTTGTCGGACCATCAGTACAAATCAAAGATATTCAATTAACAATCATATGACAAAGAAAAGCTGTACACTGTCACACTTGAAAAACTGCAACCATTGAAAAAATAATCGTCACAACAGTTTCAGATCAGTTTTCTATCAATCAACAAATTCTTTCAGTTCCAGAAATATCAAATACAGCTTGAGCACAACTGAACTATATGACTGCGTTTAACAAAGCAGCCCTCTCAGTGTGCCATGACAGCATGGCCAGGTGGCTCACTTTGCATACAGTGCACATGTCCTTGTCTCAGAGGTTAAACAACCTGACTCGCATCAATTAAAAAAAGTGAGCAAAACATTTCAAGGAGGCGCCAGGGATTGTTTTTTAACCTTATATAGTTAGAAAATACAGGAACATATTAAAACACTAACCCCCACATTAATCAGAATAATCTGTGTACATGTGTCTTCATTTGAAAGGGTGGGTTTCTAAGGCTCTATTATAAGCCACTTCCTGACACAGTGAGAAGGCATTTCTAGGGATGTCAAGTCTCTGGAGTCAGCAGGGCAAACAGGAAGCATAGCCCTGACCCGTCAGTGTGTCATATGCCACACACACACACACACACACACACACACACACACACACACACGTCAAAACACTCCCTTGGACCAACAAAAGTCACCATCAAGTTGAGAAAGTAGGGCAGTGATCTGTCCTTGGTTAAACGCAGCTTTCACCATCTGCTTCAGTCTGCCGAGTCCACGCTGAACTCTCAGCGCCTCCATGACAAGAGCAGCGACAGAGAGGAGGAAGGAGAAGAAGGAGGGATGGAAATGCGAAGGAGGAGTGCCGAACAGGACGAGCCGATTCAAGCTGAGGCATGTTGATATGTGCTGGTTCAGTTCAGAGTGCACAGAGTGTGTGTGTGTGTGTGTGTGTTTCTATCAGAGGCAGACAGAGAGGAATTATGAAAAGTGCACAGTTAGTGTGACACTCACTTCACACAGAGCTCGCAACATGCGCCGAAAAGCTTCAATTCCAGATTTTTTTTTTTAACGTCAGCGCTTTAAAATAAGATGCTCCAAATCGGTTCGACTCATGAAACACAAGTTTTCATAGTTAAAGTCAGAACAAATACTGTGTGTGTACATCCATGCCTACTGTCCTCTATCCACAGCTTCATGCCAACGACATTTGAAGAAGTACTTTTTGTGCACTTCCTTTGCAGTTTACATCTCATTAGTTTGGGTCTCAGAGGAGAGCTTTGGTCCCATGATGATCTAAATACTATTTTTGGAGCTTCTCCTGTTTACTGAGAGCAAACACTTTCTTTTCAGACCACGCTTTGACACTCAATGTTAGCATTACGTGTAGAGTCTGGAATGTCTAAGCACCTCACAATGCCATTCAGAGGGCTACAATGGGATTATAAAATGATCTTGCTGCATCAAAATTTGTGATTTTGATCCATAACTTACTGTGTGACAATTTGTTATGTTTAAAACACAGCATATTTTTAATGCTTCATAATTAAAAGAAGAGAGAATTCCCACACTGTCCTTTAATTTTAAAGTAAAAGAACAGTGTGCAGGACTTCTCTTCTCTTGCACACCTCCTTCACACCTGTCTACAAGGAACTGAAGGTGTGCATGATTACAATCATTGGTCAGCTTGCCTCCATTATCTTTCATTATTACAGTAGCAGTAGAACATAAATATAATGCACATGTTAATGTCTGTTATGTTTCATCATCCGAATAGTGCAGCCTAAGGAACGTACAGCCCAGTCTTACAACTTTGTTACAGGCAATCATAATGCCGAAAACTGGGCTTAGAAATTACGGTTTTCTTTCAAGAGAGATTCCCAATGCATCTAAGAATCAATATTCCTCCACCCTTAATTACCTACATCTAATTTCTTACATAAAAAAAACTACTCCAGGAACTAAATACGCTTTTAGCTCTTTATTTAGCAGGGATGTAGTCCACTGAGTATAAATGCACTTATTGTTTGTCGCTTTGGACTAAATATGGTCCGAAATGAACAATTAAGTAGTCAGTATTGGCCTTAAAATCTAGGGCTGAGTATTGTTATAAATTTAAAACCATGTGCCAATACCCTAGTATTGGCACAAGATTTTGATGGAATAACACCTCAGAAAAAAGTCTGGCAGGAAGTCAAGGAGGTGAGATACTCAGTGCAGCTGCATTTTTTTTTCAATACTGCAAACGGCAAACACAGTACGATATGATAACCATCCATTTTATATCATGATATAACACAGTGTCAGCACACTGCTGCAACCCTAGCCAAAACAATACCTCAGTTTTCATAGCTATATCAATGCCACGTGGGATTTCTCTTCTTTCTTTTTTCATTCAAGAAAAAAGCCAAATTTCTAAAATGTCAATATATCATTTGTAAAACTGTCTCAAAATTGTAAAATTATGATTAATTCAGGAGGGATATTGATCAAGAATGGGTAAACAAGACAACACTACAAAATACAGATGTGGCATTCAATGCCAGCTCAACAGTTTTTGATTCAATACCCAACCCTAAACAAATTAAAATGGGGTTGGTCAAATGTCACTAAAAATAAGTACAAAATATTGACAAATACATGTCACAACATTTTAGTATTGACCTTAAAAACAAACACTAAGTATTATTTCAAATTTTAAAAAATAGTGCCAATACAGTACCCAGGCTTTGCAGCCATAGCAGACTTTTTCCCATGTGACAAAATAAGTTAAAGTTCTCAAACTGTATCTAAAGAAAGGCTTCATGACTTCTTCAGATCAAGACTAAAAAGAACTACAAACCTGACCTGACATTTAACACCAACGCTTCGCTAACCCCTGACACAGACACATTTCTGTCAGCATGCAGGTTCAATACCCATCGCTAAATAACAGTAACAGTCTAGTCATTCCTTCAAAACTTCCAAAACGCTGTCATGCTGATTTATACAAAAGTAAACAAAATTCCATTGTTTCTGCTTTTATGAATACTGTGTCACTGTGGGAAATCACTTTGTAATGCCTCGATCTCGTGGTGTAAACACAATCCATAACAAGGAAACGCCCACATTTATTTATTTCACTGTATCTGAACCACAGACTGTATATAATTATACATAATTACATACTGTCATTGACCTGAACTATCATGATAAATAAGTGCACAAAACTTGAAAAAGCAGCAGGGGGAAAAAGAAGCTTCATCCACTTCATTTTAAGGCTCATATATAAGATGACAACCTTCTCGTCCCGTAGTGTTTGTGTGGGTTATATCTGGCACAGAGCTTCAGAGCCTCACCACGCCAAAATCATCGGAGGACACGGAAGAAAACAAAATTACAGGGAGTCCTTGGGGAGTACAGCTGGAATGGACACACCCTCTGAAGCTGATATGGTGGGCTGTCTTCCTGCTGAAAAATGTTTCCCACCAACCACTGTTTGTCTGTCGCTCAGTTTGTTCTCGGGGCTGTTTTTAAGAAGAGGCTTACCACTGAGATATTAGTGTTCAAATCGAAAACACAAAGCCTCCTGTGGCCACAGTGACACCACTGTGAAGGTATGAAGCTAAGACACATATATATACTTTATTGTAGCTCAAATGCAGGAGCTTAAAACTTAGCTACTTGATCATGAAAAGGACTTTAAACATGAACTCCAGGACAGATGTGAAGCCTCATACAGGCCAGCACAGATTAAAGCAAGCCCTGTTAGAGTGAGTAAGTTGAGAAGGAGAAAAATCAATACCTCCAACCTTTATTGACCAACTAACAATGGCTTTACATTCCTCCCTCTGCCTAGTTGCAACCCTGCAAACCCTGCTCTTCTCACCATTAAGTCAAGCTTTCCATGCATGTAATATGCTTTAACGTGGCATTATGTGTTGTTTAATGGTTAAAATAATCATGCAGCACCAATTAACGCCATGCACTGACATAACATTTGCACTGAGCGCTTACAAGTCCATAATGCAGCTCTCCACTGTAATATCCCTGTAGTATCCGAATGGGGACTTTTGTGGTATTAAATGGTGAGTTTAATGACCTTATGGAAAGTAATGGACTGCTATGTTGCTATAATATTCATGTAGACTTTGCAGTGTTAGTATGACATGTAGTTTCCCACCAGTGTAGTTATACATTTCCAGGCAGTGTCAGCATCATTTAAAGCGAACAAGCTGCAGTAAGTTTCCCGCTGGCGTCTTTAAAATTAAATAAAATAGCGGAAAACTTGGTGCTGTAAAACACACAGGCCTCCGTATCAGCAGTGAGAGTGGAAGCAGTTTCTGGACCGAGCCAGTGTAATAATAAAAAAAGTAGACACACCCTCTGTGTAAACGGGATAAATGTGATTAGGGAGAACCGAGCAGACAAAAGATAGTTAAATGTCCCATAGTTATAAAGGCATCAAAGTGTTAGAAGAGCTCCAAGCTTTGGGCGGATGAGTCCAGCTTCTTTATCCACATTTCCTGTCCCAACAACCGACTCAATCCCGAGCTTTCCGCGACAAAAGGAGGCTGAACATAACGTGGAGGCTAACTCACTTACCTGGACATAATTGTTTTCGCAGTAGTCCGCTACTCTGGTCAGGTTTTGGTAACTCTCCACAAGCGCTCTTTTACCGGCCGGAATCTCTTCCTCTAACAACATTTGTAGCTCTGCCATCTTACATCTCTCCGCAGAGCCTCCCTTCCCTCTGCCTTCCCTTTGATTGAAACAGCCACCAGCCCCAGCTCTGCCTCGAAAAAAAAAGAAAAAAAAATTCTCCGCCTGCTATTGTGGGATTCCTGCCCTCAGTCTGGCGTCACCTCCACCCGGAGATCGTCTGTAATGGGAAGAGCAGTCGCTCGGTGCTTTAAAAGTGGGACCAGTGTTTGTGCTGCAGTTTGGGCCGGAACTACTAATAATGTACAAATAATTATGGAAGTAAATGCTCGAATAAGTGAATAAATAAACAAATAATAAACAAATAATGAACAAATAATAATAATAATAATAATAATAATAATAAAGACTTTTTTTTACATCAGTTGATATGTTATATATTTATATATTAAAATGTTTATATTAATACATAAATAATTATATAAGTTAATACTTTAAAAATGTAGAATAATAAACATAGTATGTATATCAATTATAAAAATAGAAGTGTTATATGGAATGTAAAATAAAGAATTATATAATAAAATGCTGAAATAAATTAATAAAGAAATAATTATATAATTTAACATTCATATAAATTAATACATTAATAATTAGAAATTATGAAATAAATTATTAAACAATTATATAATGTAATGCTCACATAAATAAGTAAGTCAGTAAATAAATAACTAAAAATAAATATATATAAATAAAATAAATATATAATAAAATGCTTAAATAAATAAATAAATAAATAATTTAATTCTCAGATAAAGAAGAAAATAAGTAAGTAAATAAATTAATAAAATGCTGAAATAGATGAATATATACATATTTATCAGTTCATACTTAATAAATATATAATTATATTTAAAAAATGCTTATATTCATGACTAAATAATAATATAAGTTAACACTTAAATATAAATATGATTATATAATAAAATGCTTAAATAGATGAATAAACAAATAATTATCTGGTGAAATTCTTAACTGTCACCATAAATGAATAAATCACAAATTAAATGAGACATTAAATATATAAATGTATATAATTTGTCTGTGTATTTATCATAGACTGTATAAAAATACGTATTTATGTATATACTTACACATCTGTATATTGATGTATGCATTTGTACATTAATTGATTTATTCACATATTCATTTGTTTACACATTTATCCATCTGTATTTTTTATTCATTTATTCTTTCATTTATCCATAATGTAAATCGCTACAGCAGTTATTATTATTATTGTTGTTGTTGTTATTATTATTAATACTATTATTATTAATAATAATAATAATAGTAATAATGAATTACAATTTTAGATCATGTCGATTGACTAATAAATTAATCGACTAATTTCAGCTCTGGATATCTTACAACTTGTGGTACTCGAAAATAAAAACAAAGTGAGAGGTCTTGCTTTTCGTTCCCGTCTACCTATCATCATCCGTCCAACTGAAGAAAAAAAAAAAATCATGGATCCCGAGTAGAGCATAATGGTAAATGTAGTTTTACTCTAAACTGTGGGGATTCATGCTATTTATTCAAGATTACGTCGAAATATTTTTTACCATATCATTCTTATTTTTCACTTATTAATAGTTTTTTAGTTTCTCACTGAAACCCGCTTTCATTAACATTTCCACCAAAAGCGTTACAGTAGCCGAGGAGGATTTGTGGGGATTGTAGGCAAAAGCGAAATCCGGTAGAAAACCACAACTCCCAGAGTACACCTCAGCCAAGCCTCATTACACTGTTCATGGCGTCTGGTCGAAGGCTAAAGACAGGTCGCCGTCTGACAAACAGATAGGCCGTTGACTTTAACGGTAAGTATCATCGGTTTCGGGCTTTTCCGTCGACAGTTTGGGAGTTTATTTTGTATTTAGCACAGATATGTTGGCAGTTAGACGTGTGTCGCAGAGCAGACGATGTGTCCTAGATACACAACAGCCTCCTACTGGTGGTCACAACATACTGTAAATACAGTAACTGCCAAGTTTAGCTAGTCGCATTAGCATTGCAAAAGTATGGATATACACGCCAGAGTTGTATCAAGAGTTAGCATATATGCTATTGTGGACGTTTTGGCATATTTTTGTTCTCGTGTGATGTTGCAGTGGTGTGTTTGTTTACTGTCTGTCTGTAGGTTTTGTGTTGACTGTCTCAGTGTGATACAATGGAGGTGGAGAGTGTCAAAGTGGAAGATGAGAGGCGTTTGACAGTGCTGAGGTTTGAGGCTGCCGTTAAAGTCATCAAGAGTTTAGCCCCGGATGGTAAGTGAGCAAACCAGTCTATATGCATATCATTTAGGCCAGTTCAACCAGTTCACGGCTTTAACATAAGGGCACAGGCAGAATGGTGTCAGACCTAGGTTGGTGCAGTGCCACAGCTTTGGGTGTTGTGCGACTTAAAAGGTATAATCCACTTTACTAACAGTGTGCAGAGATTTACCTCATAGCCTGCAGTCAACAACTCCATGCAAAAATCACAACAGTCACTTTTTAAAGGTCCAGTGTGTGTAATTTAGGGGATGTAGTGGCCTCCAGCAGCTAGGACTGCAGACTGCAACCAGCTAAAACTTCTGCTGGTTATAATTTATTCACTGATTATTATTAAGTAGGTTTTTTAGGAGCCAAATCAGAGGTCTCTTCTTCTTCAAAACAAACAGGTCTGGTGAGTAAAACCAGTAAAAGCACAAAATAAAGCAGGTTGCAGATGGCCTGCTAGCACAGCACCTGCAAGTGTGTGCTCACTTTATTTTGATCCAGAAGTTCAGGAGGTTTTTACTGGGAGCTGAATTATCCGCAGAGATCTCCTCCTCTCCAAAACAAACAGATCAGGCATTCAGTTTGCTGAAAACACTAAATAAAGAAGTTTCACATTACAAATCAATGTTTCTCTGATGCTGTTTTGGATGTCAGAGGCAGGTTGCTTACCTAGTACCTGCTAATTTATCGTTGGCTTTTTTTCTCAGATAACTTAAGATCTGGACATTTAGGAGGTTGTTACCAGGAGCTGAATTATCCACAGAGGTCTCGTCCTCTCTAAAACAAACAGACCCAGTGATTTAAACCACTAAAAATACTGAATAAAGCAGGTTCATGTTAAAAAACTGGCACTCTCTTCGCAGAAGGGTGCTAACTACAGTTAGCAAAGCGAAAACATGAGTGGCCCAATCCAGAGCTAGTGTTTGGTTTGTCCAATATGTTTCTGCAATCTCCGTGGATGTTGCACAGCTTCCTATAAAGATATAAATGAAAGGTAATGAAACCACAACGATTCTTTTTTTCAGGTGAATACACACAAAAGAAAACAGACTTATGTTTCATTTCTGCCTCTATATCCCCCTAAATCCTGCACACTGCTCCCTTAAAGTCTGTTGTGTCTCAGAGACTTTGCAGATTTGTAAGAGATAGGAAGAATGTAGGAATTGTGCTTATTAAACATTTGTTTTGCACATTTTCAGTATAAAATGTCCTCCATTTTCCTCAGGTCCCTTTCAGCCATCCAACGACATGATGCTCAAGTTCTACAGTTACTATAAACAAGCCACTGTGGGCCCGTGCAATATACCCCGACCTGGCTTCTGGGATGCAGTTGGCAAAGCAAAATGGTAAAGACAAAAAGAAATGCACAGTCATTCATTATGTTTTTATTTTTGCCCCAATGCGTTCAGGTTTCTCACATGCTTTGTTGGGAACGTAGGAGTGTATTTAATTACAGTATTTTCTGTGGTTCTTCTGTTTTTCATTTTCAAGAATGATTCTCCTGTAATGGTCAAGCTGACGAAGACAAGTTATATGAATATCACAGTCTTCAAGGCAAATCATGACATTTAATCTGGATAAGCTGCTGTTGGCTGAAATAAAAACAATGTTTAACTTGTGCATGTTGCACAACATGTTGCTTCTGGGCCGCTTCAGTCTTACTGTGCAAAACAAGACAGAGCCACATGCACTCCACTGGGTATTTGTGACCCACGGCATCTCCCATTTTAGTCTCCAGTTGTGTTAGGTGATCTGTGGACTCTTGGAATGTAACCTCTTACCCACTAAGCTGCTGTTTCTCTCATTACATCAGGGTGGGGTTTCGCAAGTTCATCAGGAAATTGTAAAAACACCTAGTGAGGGAATAACTCTAGTTACTGCTGAATGGTTTCTGTCGGCCTTTGTCCCTCAGCTAACGGAGGACATATTGACCTCCAATAAAGTGGCCTTGTTGACAAAGTTGAAAACTGGCACGAGTGTTCAAAACCAGTCTTTAGGATGTAGATGTTTTACTTTTTTTTACTTGATTAAAGGATGTAATAATGCAGTTTATTTATTTATTGCTTATTTATTCAGGGATGCTTGGAATTCTCTTGGAGATATGTCAAAAGAAGAAGCGATGGCAGCGTATGTTGATGAAATGAAGCTGGTATGTTACTTTTACAGACGATTTAACAGTTTTATTATATAAGAATACAAGTGATTTGATAGACAAAACTGTGGACTCATGGACTGTCACTGACATTGCATCTGTTGCTGTGTTTGATGCAAAGATCCTGGAGGGTATGCCCATGACGGACGAGGTGGAGGAGCTCTTACGCGTCCTCGGCCCGTTCTATGAGCTGATTGACGAGAAGAAAAAGATCACACAGATATCAGACCTGAGCACAGGTAGGTTTGATTCACCTCTCACTTTGTTTGTGATGTCAGAAACAACATGTGGAGCTTAACCTTTTATAATTTGCCTCTTGTCATATGCTCAGCCCGTTTGACACAGTTTGCTAGGCAACTGGAAGGCAAGTATATGACTGAGTCTGGTGGTATAGTTTAGTGCTGGTCTGGTGTTGTAGATCAGACGCTTTTGGTGCTTGTTGTTATTAGCAGTCGTGTCGTGCATGCTCAGTTAGTGCTATAGAACATGGAGCTTAGCACATTCTTTGCCATCAGAAATAGATGCTTTCATTTGATACAGGTAATGCCAAACTTAATGTGTGCTTAGTTGGCACTGACTTTAAAATTGTGTCTCTCAACCTCATGTAAATAGATTATTTTGATTTAATTATAAAGTAGGGAAAGTATTATTAAAGGAGAACTGTGATATTTTTCAAACCAAACCCTAATTTCCCATGTTTTTGTGTCTAAGTGAATTTTTGAAATTGGTCTGTATTCCAAGAGAGTGCTGCAGCCAGCAGCGGTGAAACAGGCTGCAGTGTAACCATTCGGGGCGTGTTCACGCCGACAATTTTCATTATTATATAAGTGTTTGTTTTTGCCACTCACTGGCTCACGTTATTCTTTTGAGTGTCTGACAACATTACAGAAATGACCCGACAAAGAAATTAAATGTTTTTCCTTCCCAATTGCATGTTCCGAACTGTCTCGTTAAAGGAGATGTTTTGCTTTGAAATTAAATACATTTTTTACATTGTTAAAATCTTCGTAATTGTCAGCCATGACATTAAAAATCTTCTAGATTATAATAAGATTTGCTTTCTGTACTCTAACACAAACTATTATTGGCACTTCTCTCTTCAACAGTCACTTGCGTTTCTGTTGTTTTCTTCTGTCACCTCTTGTGAGATTTCAGAATGAGTCTTCTCGGTAGCTAGACTTAGACACCAAACAGATCGGAGCAAGCGAAAGGTACGGGAAAATGTTTAATTTTTCCATATTATCCTTTCTGTAATGTTGTAAGACACTAATAAAAAACTCTAAACCTGTCAGTGGCAAAAACAAGCACATTTAATGGACATAAGTTGAAGGGGCGCACCTGTGCCGAGTGGTTACATGTTAGCCTGTTGTCTGCGACAGGCTGCAGCCTTCTCTCTCAATACTGGACCAAAAACAATCGTCACTTAGACACAAAAACATGGGAAAATAGGGTTCAGGTTGGAAAAACCCCCTGTATCGCTTTAAGATTACCTCAAAGGAAGCATTGTCTTTTGGGATTTGCTGTGTTGGAATTAAATCCATTTTTGTTGCTCAGGATTTGGCACAATGTTGAATTCAATGCCGTCAAAGAGCGTCACAAAGAGCATCATCAGAACCATGGAAATGAACGGCACTCTGGAGACCCATCCTGCCAGGCTCAAATCAAAGGAAGTGAAGGAAATGTCAGAGGAAGAAATACAAGAGGAGGAAGAAGATGAAGACGAGGAGGATGAGGAAGAGGAGGAGGAAGAAGAAGAAGAAGAGGAAGTGATAAGGAATGTCATAAAAGGTGACAAAGTTATAAAAACTATATCAGAAAATAATGCAAGAAGAAAACATTCAGTGAACGTGATTTTGTTTGTTGGGGTTTTATTTCAGATAAGAAATCAGCAGCATCACAGCCAAAGAAGAAAAGTTCAGCCAGGAGACACAAAGTGCCGCTTTCAAACGGTAAAGTGGCCAACGGGGTCATCCATCTGACCAATGGGAGTCATTCCAGGGCCGCTCTGAACAGTGACAACTCTCAGGAGGGGTCAGTTGGCGAGCCTGTGCTTAACGGTCACCACACAGGTAAGGAACACAGAGGTCCATGATGGCACGTCCTGTTCTAGTTTAAAGTCCCAATGAAACACCTTCTGTACTGTGACACATTTCCCATTCAAACTGAATATTCATGCAGTATACAGCAACAAGAAAGATTTAAACAAAATTATTAGGATTTGATTGGACCGCTAAAAAGTGGGCGGGCTTAGAGTATAGTGCAGTACAGAGCTGCAGCGGACTGTTGGCTCTACACACACCTCCCACACCTGGAGCACGTTCAATCTGAACTGTTCAGCTCCAGGTGGAACAACATGTTTTCTTCAAAATGGTTTGCAGTGTACTTTGAGGTATGTTCGGTCTCTCGTCAGGTAGGTGTGTTGGAGCTGTTCCCAAATCAGCAGCAACGTGTGTATAAAGACAGTTCGCTCGGACAACACAAAAGGGTGTTCAGCTCTACAGTTTCCCATTTAAATAAACGCTTTGCCACATTTTGTATTAGATCAGGAGGAGGACGAGGAACAGATGAAGGTATTAGACCTCACCTGTATTGTTTTGGAAATGAAAACAAAGATTTTGCCCATTGATATCGAAACACACATATTTCCCTATCTCTCCCTATATTGCTCTTTTAGCTACTACAGCCCACAAATGGTCTCATTTGATTGGATGTACTCTTGTAAACGGCTCTGAGTGCAGCATAAAGGCCTTTAGACACCGGTGGCATGACAAATTAATGACATGAAAATGCAAAACACTCACCTGCGAATATTTTGCATCAAAACTGACAGAGATGTGAATTTGCAACAGTCGCAACACTTCTTTAATAAAAGATTAGAGTAGATTAATTTTGAGTGAATTTTAGTTCCCTCTGGTTAACAGTTACACAATGTCTATGTCTAGGGCTTTTATTGTGAAAGGTAAAAGGGAAGTGACTGGTTCTGGTATGGGCTGTGTCTGTCAAGATTGGTAGAAGCAATAAAGTTTGCATTCTTGGTTTACACAAGCCTCCATGTTGCTGTTTGGAGATGCTGCTCCACACATTGTCTTTATCATTTTTGTCCTTTCTCATAAAATTCAGAGTGCCGAGAAACACAGACAGTCAAAAGATCTGACATCGCTGTGATGTGACATCTGTTCCGCGCAATATGATTGGTTGATGTCTTTATTTGTGCTGCAAAAGTTCTGAAAAATCAACTCCAAAAAAATATTACACCGCTTTTTCACTGTGTAACATTCACGTTCTGTGTGTTGAAAAAATATATTGACGTGTGTATTAATTGCACAAAAAACCACAGTGTTGTGTAAAGGCCATAAGTCATCAAACATTTTAAGACAGGGATTTTGATTTAAAAATACTCTGATACAGATTTTTTGGCATATATTTGGCATCCAACAAGAGATACATTATTAATTAAAGCAGCATTAAAACTGGGAAAATGTACTTTTCATTTCACTCTGTCTTAAAATCTGGCATTAGTAAATGTCCTGTTCTGTTACTGAGGACTCTGTACTCACCTCACCCGCTGCCTGTGACTGCCCGTGCTGGTGTATCAGCGAACCATGTGATCAGATAATCTGCTAAGCTTCATTCCCAGAGCTGTGGCAACTCAGCAGATACACTGAATCTTAACACTTTACATGTCAGCTGCTCCTGGGACAGTTTTAATGGACTAAACTAATGGCTCCCCTGAAATGGCACACAAAGCCCCCAAATTGAGTAAACACTGCCTTTCCTCCATGTCTCTCTGTTAATGACGGTGCAGTTTACAATGCATTAAAGTGCTGAGCTTTTTTCCTCCCTATTTGTGCCCTCTGTGCTGATCTCAGATCCCAGTGCAGACGTGACTGGTCCCAGCCACCTGGCCAGTGACTCAGACAGCGAAGTCTACTGTGATTCTGTGGACCAGTTCGGCCAGGAAGAGGCAAGTAACAACTGAAAACCACTTGTGCAGTGCAGTGGTGGTAGCTCTGGTTCCGTCATTGATTAATTTTTAATGTGCATCTTCTCCAGAGTTCAGAGCATAACCGCTCTTTGGACGACCTGGAAGAAGAGGAGAACCATGTTCTTCCACCTCTAGAGGAGCCACAGGCAACACAGGAGCTCCAGGAAGACGTTCACGGTGCAGCGCAGGGCGTCAGGCATGGGGGAGAGGATGGAGAGAACGGTGGAACAGTGTCACAGAGACAGAGACTGAATGTAAACATGCCGAACAGCTCTTTGGTCAGAAGAGGAAGAGGTAAGGTCGTCCTCATAGGGCGTCAGTACTTTGGTTTGACTGTGTTTTGCAGTCTTCTGAAGAGAGCTACTGAATGTATTAATTATGAATCATTTTTAGGCTCCAGGTCTCCAGGCCACGGCTCTGGATCTCTGATGCCTACGTACAGTGGTAGAGATGGGGACGGGGGCCGCTGGGGAGGATCAACAACACCTGGGGGGAGCCTGAATGAGCAGATAGTTGTGGCGTTGACGAGACTTCAAGAGGACATGCAGAGCGTTCTGGAGAGGCTGCACACTCTGGAGGCTCTGACTGCAAGCCAGGTCAGACGAGTCAGACAAGTCTGCCCTCTTATTCATTAACGTAAAATATCGGCCCCAAAAACACCACATTTTGTTCCACCTTCTCAAATACGAATATTGTTTACAATAGGAAATTAAATTTCCTTTGGATTGTTGTCGAACAAGATAAGCAATATAAATATGTCAAATGCTTAAACAACTATTTGAGACTACTTTCTGTGTTAAAACAGCAAATAAAGGAAGAGGGCAATATTCTAAAATGACATGTATAGCACACTAATATTTAGTAAACCTGCCAAAAATCTAGATCCATTCTAATAATATTTCCATAAATTAAGGAGTTATATTCCCATCTAAAATAGTATCTCCCAGATGTAAACAGGCAGTTTGAAACCACTGAGGAGCAGCTTCAGTAATTATAAAATGTCAATCAATCGCAATCTTTTAATTGAATCAATATGACATTAATAAAATCATGCATATAAAAATGTCTATGACATGAAGTGTCAGAGTACACGGAGTAAAAATCAACTCGGACAGAAGATAAGGGGTCTGTACTTTGGTACTGTCAACAACACTGTTGACAGATAATACCTGAAACATTCATACTTGAGCGGTGTCTACCTTTTCCTTTGACAAAAAGTATAAAGATTTTTTTTATGTCTCTGCAGGCAAGATCAGTGTCTCTGTCTCCAACTTATGCATCACCTCCAGTGAATAAGAGGAGTCAGGTAAACTGTTTAAAATCACTTTTTATTCTTTGACTAATTAAGAAAGAAAACTTCCTTTTTATATCCTACACCAGCTGAATTACTTTGTCAAACCACGTAAATTCACAATAATGCTAATTGTTATGTATTCTTCATATGTTTCCCCCCAGAAACCATCCTGGTGGCCTTTCGACATCTCTCCGACCAGTTTGGCCTTTGCTGTTGTATGGCCATTTGTGGTTCAGTGGCTTATTCACCTGTATATGCAGAGGAGGAGAAGGTATTCTTTTACTGAAATTTAAAGGAATACTTCACCCCCCAAATGACCACTTGCATATCAGCTGCTCACCCAGTTTTACGTTGAATTTGTGAAGAAAACTTCCTCCCTCAAGGGAATGAAGAATGAAGGTGAAAATTCTTGATGGATTTAAGTTATAGGGGTCCATGTTTAACAACAGCAAAACTATATTAAAACATCTGTTTACAAACTCTCACACAACTCTGCAGTATAATCCAAGTCTCATTTATCCAGTCGTATGCTCAATACTGCCCAAACAGACAGCCCTTTCTGACTGGGAACTAATGTCTTTTCAAAGCCAAACTCCATTAAAGCCTCAGTGTGTAAAAATGGTGAGCAACAGTGACATCAGCGGTCAAATTCTAGATTGCAGCACTCACTCACCCCTCCCATCGGGTAAGTGACGGTGGCCTCGTAGGACAAAAAGCCTTGCGCAGACAGCAGAGTTTTTTGAGTTTTTCAGGAGTATCTAGCGACGAGGTGAATATTTATTTAGGAATCTAAACCATGGGGGGGGCGTGGGGGTAGAAGCGGTGCAGGAATGGCCAGGCGAAGAGGTGTGTCTCGGCTACCCAGAGGGAAGAGGAGGAGGAGAGGGTGGCAGCCTTCGCAGCAGCACGAGAGGAATCAACAGATTAGGCTGTAGGCTAGGCTAACCATTTAGCTGTAGCTCTGGGATAACGTTAGCCAAGGCTAGGATAACATTAGCACGTAAATGTAGCCGTCACTCGAACTTAGACGAGAGGGAAAAGTAGTTGCAAACATGAATCCAAAATGATTTTAAAATATCAGATTGAATTACCTGTCTAGCAGAAAGCAGGCAACCTCCACATCCCTTGTGAAATCCTTCTCCTTCAGGAGTTCTTTCCACCTGGAATAAGCAACGCTGATATTCACTCACGTTTTGTCCCGTGCTCGCTTATCTGATCTTTTTCTTTTATTTGGTGGCGTGGTTTCCCTCTTGTGGGACAAAACATATGTGTGCTCCTCCATTTAAAGTGCGACAGAATCATAACAGTACAAAGCAGGTTCACGCAGAAGCGCCCCGGATTGATCTTCACCTTAACCGTCTCCAGTGACGGCAAGTTCTAGGTAAACGCAAAAGGCGAAGCGCGTATATCCCTTTTGGCCACTGTATTCAAATATGGCGACGCAAGAAGGCAGCCTCCAGCAGACCGCACCCTGCCTGTGTGTATATATAAAGAAATCATTCTAAGCCTATGAGAAAGCTTCCATTTGTATGTGAATTGCATTACACTTTAGTAAATATATATTTATGAAAGCAATAGTTGATATTTGCTAATAAACAACCACGTAAATTACACATTGTAACTTTAACAAAAATGGTAATTATACTTCGCTGAACACTGGAGCTGCTGGTCTACCACTGCCTCAATCAGATAATTTGTTTGTGTAATTGTATAACTTAAGTGTTTTAAAAGGTTAGTTTAGATTCACCAAAGTCGAACAATAACACAAACAAACTACCCATCAAGACAGCGGTAGACCAGCAGCTTCCCTGTTCAATGAGGTAAAATGACAATGGAGTCTGGCTTTGAAGAGCGCATAGGTAAGTTTCACTTTCAGCTTCGTTCCCTGTCTGTGTGGAAAGTACTGAGATTACGACTGGATAATGAGACTTGGACTATACTGTATGAGTTGTGAGAGTATATAGTTTTGCTAGTGTTAAACATGGACCCCTATAACTTTAATTCATCAATTGAATTGATTTTTGGATTCCTTGTTCACTGTTGAGGCATGTGAGAAAAAGTTTTTTCATGAGTTCAGCATTACACAGAGTAATTGATAAACAATTGATAATTTGGGGGATAAAGTATTCCCTTAAAATTGCAATCTTCTACCATGTCTTGCATTACGCAGTGTAACTCATTACATTTCTCCTTCTTTAATAGACGGACCAACTGAATCTGCTCTCACCCAAACACCCATGGGCATAGACGATAATGAGGAGTCCTCTAAATGTCTGGTCAGGTTGCTAATGGCTGTAACTCCCCCCTGCTTAGACCCACAGCCCAGTAATTTGCTTTTGCACTATAAAGAAGGCACCTAGAGTGATGGGTGGGAGGACGATTTCTCTCGAGCGTGTTGTAAGGTGGATGTGAAATCAGATAGAAACATGAATGTATGGGCTTAGAGCCTGTGATGATACAAGCTTTTTCAAGATGATACCACTGTACTGGAATATTTTTTTCTGTAAACAAAAGGTTTGTGTTGAGAGGGGGAACCTAAAGTTGTGATGTTGTCAGCGTGTTTATAAACCAACTACAGCAGCTTCCCGATTATTTCCATATCTAAGGCTGTGTTGCACATCATATGGGCCTGATACTTTAGTTTGAGTAAATGCTTGATGTGGTTATAAATTGTCACAATTCACTTTCATTAGACGCCCAGGCAATGCTGCTATAATAAGATGTTGTAATAACTGTAGTTTAGGCGGGAGGATTGAATGTAATTATATATTGATGTGAGTAATTCTTTTAAATTCTGAGAATAAGTTAATATTTATTGCTTTTAGCAAGTTATAATGAAGGCATTGTTGGCCAGATTGCAGCTGTGTGAATGAGGTTTATGTTTAAAGTGACCACTAAATGTTGTTTATGGAAGCGTAAAGCATTCACTTGAGAGAAAAGAAAGTGGAGAGATAGATAAATATATATTTGCCCTGTTTCTCTGAATTGACGATATTATTATTATTATTATAATTTTGAGAAAAGTTTTACAACAAAAAAATTACGTTCTTTTCATTAATTAACGAGATAATGTCGTAGATTGTCATTTTTCTGAAACATCCAGGTAATTTCATAAATTCTCATTTTTCCTGAATGAACAAGATTATGTCATAATTTCTCATTTTTCCGAATTAACGAGACAATGACATCAACTTGTTTTATTGAAATAAGGTAATGTCGTAAATTTTCGTTTTTACTGAATTCACAAGATTGTGTCAAAGTCTCATTTCTCAGAATTAATGAGATAATTACGTCAACTCTTGTTTTTCTGAATTAAGGATACCATGTTGAAAATTCTTGTTTTTCTAAATAAACGAGGTCAGGTAATTTCAATTTTTTCTGAGTGAACAAGATACTTCATCAAATCGTCCTTTTTCTGAATTTACAACTTAATGTCGTAATTAACAACATTCCTAAATTATTGGGATAAAGTTGTTAATTCTCGTTCTTGTTTTTCCAAATTAACGAGACCATGTCAAATTCTTGTTTTCCTAAATTCATGACACATAGTTCAAATTTCTCTGAATGAAAGAAATATTGCCGCAAAATTACAACATAATGTCGTAAATTCTTGTTTTTCTAAATTAACAAGCTCATGTTGTAAGTTCAGGTTTCTCTGAATTAATGAGATATAGCCATAAATTCTTGTGTCTATAAATTAACAAGATAAAGAGGTAATTTTTTTTATTATTTTTTTTTTTTGGATCAACAAAATTATCTCGTAAATTTTCATTTTTCCGAATTAACAAGATCATCTCGTAAAGTCTTTTTTTAAAATCAGAGATAATAATCTAATTTAGAAAAACACAGTAGATTTTTTCCTCAAGTGAATGAACATATAACGCTTCCGTATAGCTTTGTATAGGTTAGACAAGGTTAGCGTTAGGTTACCTGTCCTGCTGCATATCAGTCTGTGCTTTATGTCAAAGTGGACTCCACTTTAAATTGTTTTCCAAATAGAAGAAGTGCCTCAACATCATAAGGTACACTCATACTGTAGGCGGTGTTATGATTTCTTACATTCACACATTGTAGCATAACTGTTCCAGTGCTGGACCAAATGAACATGAATCATAACTACCCAGTGAGCCATAAGGTGGTGAGAATCTCTGACAACCTCATCGTCCACTCAGCTGATGATTAATGCATAACACTTGTCGCTGTCTGTGTTGTTTACGCTGTCACGTTTTTCTATATTGTATCATTTTAATGTGTGATGTAATATGTTTGTACAAATAATTGTGGAAAGATTTTGTGTGAGTGACAGTAATCATTAATTGTTTGCAAAGCAGTGTGACCTATGTAAATTGTAAACAAATAGCTGTACAGTTCAGATGAAAATGCAGTATTTTAATTGCATTCCCATGTTTTATTAATATAGAATACTATATCATTTACAAAGGTGTGCATCTGCAATAGCACTAATCTTTCCAGAGCCATTATGTTTTAATAAAAAAAGTAATAGTTTACCTTTCTACTGAAATGTACTAAGGCTTTCTCACCCTCTCTGCCTGTGGATAGAGTGGTGTCTGCATGTGATAATCCAAGCCTCAAATAAAGTTTTCATAAAGCATTTTCATTTGTCCACATTACTTCAAAGACACCGTTTGACATTTTGGGAAATATGTTTATGCTGTTGTCTCAGAGTTAGATGAGATTGGAAATGCTTTCATGTTTGTACGGTAAAGATGTCAGGGTTTCCAGGGGTCCTTGAAATCCTTGAAAGTTTGTGAATTTGAGGGGGAAAATTAAAGGCTGTGAAAGCTTCAGACATGACATTGGTGATTGAAAATACTTAAATTTATATTTTTTTTGTGCAAGAATATTACTTGAGGTTCTTTTTTTTAAAACTTAATGTTGCTTAGGTTAAGTTGAACTACCCCCAGCTTTTACTTTAGCAGCACTTGGCTGCAGCCCAGAGTGGCAGCTTTTCATAGACATTGCATGGGAGCTCACTGCATGCTGCATTTTTCTATTACTACTACTTCTGCTGTCTACATGTTTGTCTCCCAAGTCTCACGTCATTTTTTAAAGCACCACTACGTCGAGAAAATGTGACATTTAAGTGCTTGTTTGAGTGACTGAAGTAATGCCATGTTAGGTCCTATAATTGAAGGGAATAAGGTGGGGAAAGTCCCTGAAAAGTCTTTGAATTTGATGCTTTAAAAAGGCACGGAAATGCTGGACGTATCATACAGGTAGCAGACAGTTAGCTCAGCACAAGATGGAAACAGAAGGAAACAGCTAGCCTGGCTTAATTATAAGGTATCAAAATCTGCATGACTATGCCAACAAATAGTATCTCCTATAAAACTACAACGTTTTACACTTCAGTGTTTATATGAATAAAAAAGAACACACAATATAGACCTGCTTTGGACAGAGCCAGAATAGCTGTTTTCAGTCTTTGTGCTAAGCTAGCTAGCTAACCAATGCTTGGTTGAATGCTTTTTAAGAACTTTTAAAGATATTTTGTGAGGAAATTGATACTGACAATACTGGACAAATCATCTTTTTATTATTCAAGCATTGCAGGTAAGAATAAAAGTTAGTAACTTGCTGTATATGTGATCCCGTGCAGAGCTATGTTTTATGTAGGAATATGATTATAAAGCGTGTTAGGTCAAACTACATTTTGCTGACATGTAGTGTAAGTATACAGTAAAAAGTATTATGTTAAGTGGTAGGTTTAAAGATTTGTAACATTAAAGATGTGGACTTTCACGCAGAAGAGCTTGACTCATTTTAAGAAAAAAAAAAAAAAGAAATTTAAAGATTGATAAATGAAATCGGACCAAATGTTTTACACAAACATTGGTTAGGTTTTGCAAATTTAATGTAATGACCTTTAAGGCCTGCTGTTTCTAAAGCTTGATTAAAGACATCTTAAGACCTTTTAAGGACTTGCAGGCACCTTTTTTATCTGACAGACAAATAATTTAACAAATTGTCCTTTAAACATGCACCATTTAAATTTACATTTTATCCAAATGTAGTCAGTGATGTTTTTTCATTCAGCAGAAAAGGCACAAAGAACATCATGTTACAAACACGATTTTATTTGTATTTTACTTTTTTCTCAGAATGAACAACATAAAATTTTACGAGTACTTGGGAACCTAGTGAACCTATCTAAAACATAACTAGTAGTGTAGGAAATGGACAGGAGATCACATCAAAATTACAAACACAAATGACATAAAAGCAGCAAAAACTGTTCACAACATGACACTGAATGTTATTAACAAGATTTACATATGAAACACATTATTGATGAATATATTAGCTTGTTTTTCTTCAGTACTGCACCCATCAAAGAGCTAATCATTTAGGGGGCCTGCCCACCCAGTCTGCCCAGAGCAGGGGAACATTACAGTGATGAACAGTACAGCAACAAATGGAGTGCATCAGCATGGAGAGTTAACATCAGGCAGTAAGAGCCACATTCTCATGCAAAGTTATCAACATTTAATCAGTATACCAGAAATCAAAGCCTATCATAAGGTAAAGCAGTAGCAAATATGATTTTGCTAGTATAAGGATCTAATACTATGTAATATGGCAACACTAAGTTTTAAAAATGTAACAAGTTAAGCAGTCAACAGATTCAACTTTCTTCTGACTCTTCTGACCAGTGATTGCACAAAGGTAAAATGTTTTTTAAAAATATACAACCTTGAACAGAGAAACAACCAGAATCCCCATCATTACCATGTATATTCATTTGTACAATGGATTCAGAGTTTTTCTACAATGAAAGCACACATGCCTCATTAAAAGCCAAAATGTACTGACAGGCTGCTTTGCTAAAACTTAACTGTTATGACTGTAACTCTACAGACTGAAGCCAGACACGGCGATATTCTGAGCGTTGTTTCTTGCATCAAAGTACGAGGTGTCGGTTTCATCCTCTGGCTGAGGGATGAAAGGCATCGGCTGGTTCTGCAGGTTGTCCCAGTCCAAGCCCTCAAACAGAGGGTGACACTTGAGCTCTGGTAGATGTCCAAATAAAAATAATCAGAACACATTAGATTTACACACAACAGATGTTGAAACTAGAGCCTATATTAGTATTTTTTATGAGATAAATCCCTGTTACTTACAAAGGTTTAATCCTTAGCATTTTTAACCACAGAAGTTTGAGCAAAGTTCTAATATACAACTTGAAAAGAAAAAAACTCCCAACAGCGGAGATCTTGATATTTATGTCAGGTGGAATTCATGAATTTCATGAAGGTCTCAGGAACAACAGTGTTTTAAAGCTGTGTTAGGCAGGTTTATTTTGGCATCATTTGGCAAAAATCCCATCATAAACTTTGAGCATATCTTAATTCAAGTGGTCTGGGAGAAAACTAGACCTGCAACTAGACTGCTCCTCCTCTTGGCTCTGTTTTTTGAGGCTTTAGAAAATCTAGCCTGTGACAGGAGACTTTGGCCAATCACAGGTCATTTTAGAGAGGGTATTCCTATTGGCTGTTCTACTAAAGTAGGAGCACATGCACGTCCCTTTGGTGAAAGCCTGTTTCAACTGCAGAGAATCCTCCAGAAAGAGTTGCTATTTCAGTATTGACAGCAACTGCCTACACTGCAAAGCAACCCAAAAAGAAGACGGACTTAGAGTCTAAAAGAGAGTCTGACCGAACAAAATAATGGCTGTGACTTATGTAGCTAATGTTAGCTAGAGCTTCGACTCACAGTGTGTCCTCTGCCTCACTCCTCACTGATATAGACCACCTCAACCGCAGCAATCCAAACCCAGCCAGCGCAAACTCCAGGTCCGGGAAACTGAACAGCCCCGACTCCTCACCAGATCAGCAAACTTTCTGTTGCTGCCATTACACAGGTGCTGCCAAACCCTATGCTGGGGCTTTGCACTGGCGGAATTTAAAGCTGGTGCAGCCACAGACTAAAGGTCCGTCTCCGAGCTGTGGCCCGCTCTCCTCCCGAGGAAGCAGTCCACAGCAGCACGGAAATGAGGCGAAGGGATCATAGGGTGGCGAGCTCGGTTGTTCTTGTCTCATTTGTGGTCTGATCAACAGAAACGGTGCTGAGTGAATGCCCTGCAAGCAGCTCTACAATGAAATTAAATAAATCAGTGTATGGGAAACACTGGTTATGGAGCGCAAGGTCATCTGGTAGGTGGGGCTTAGGAAAGAGTGGGGAGGGCTGCAGGAGGAGGGTGTATATTTTGCCTGTTTCAGATTTCTGTCCACCGCAGCTTTCAATGTTGAAAATTAAAAATTGGAAAGTGGTCCTAACCTTTAAGACCAGCTCGTTTTGTCATGTCCATGGTCAGGAGGATTTCAATCGCATTTCTTGAGTTTACAGACAGTTCCTCCTCATCCTCAGGCCAGGGAATATCTATAAACAAATTGACAGTGAGGTAGTAAAGGAAGCAACAAAAACATGTCATTAACATAATCAATTTTGTTCAACGAAAACTGTAATATGTCTTTTTTTTTGGCATGCTGATCATCAAATACAAGCTGTGTGTCAATTAAAGCATTTTGTGATTTAGGTATGATTGCTCCTGTGAAAGATAAACACACCCACCTCTGTTGAGAATATTCTGGAAGACCAGTTGAGGTGTCTCATCGTTGAAAGGTGGCACACCTGTGAGGAACTCGAAAAGACACACACCTAGCGCCCACCAATCCACCATGAAGTCTGGATAGAAGCAGAAAGGTCAAGTCACACAGCTGCTGGCTTCAAACACCAATTTCCACTGTGATTCCTGTTAGAGTGTGCACTAACTGTACTGCGGTGGCAGAAGCAGGGACTAAGTTAGGTTGAGGATAGAGGGATTGGGTTATGGGTAAAAACTCAGTTTCTTTCATTCACCCACAAGTAGCCTGAATTTTCTGTATTATCAATCACATGTCACACATAAACCTTGACATTTGGGTCTAGCATTGTAGTTTTAAGTTATTTTTCTAGATTCAAAATTACAATTGTCACAATCATCTGATGTTGAGTTCAGAAAAATGCTCGACAGCTGATGAATAAACACTGGCACACAGGATCATTCATGTCACAGCCTGACTGTCCATGAATTCAAATAGCAGCTACAAAATGGCATGGTGCAACTGACAGGAAATATTTTAATGAATGACAGCATGTCAGATCAATAGGTTATTATTAGATGACATTTTGCATGTCAGTTGCTAAATGTCAAAAGTAAAGCCAGTGCCACAGCACATTCACTTTGTGCCACAATGACCCCAAACCTACACATTTTAAGAGCAGACAAACCCCTTTGTCCAGTTAAAAGCACATCAGCCTGACTCCCCAACTGTTAACAATGGTGTTAGCTTAATGTTATCTTAGCCTTTGTAATCACACATAAAATGCTGCCCCCGTCCCTCTGATCAGGCCCACAGCTTGTTCACCAATCCAAGGGGCAGAAACAGAACCAGTGGGGAAAGGAAATGGGGAAAGAATCAGCTCATTTCCTCTAGCGTATTAGCAGGCTGGGTGAACATGCAAGCTCGTTTGCACAAACAGCAATATCATTATAAACTTACCACACTGTAAACATCCTGAAACTCAAAGAGAATGCCTGTCACAAATACTACAATGTCAACCATCCAAAGTCAATACTATCAGGCTCAGTTGGGCTATTTTTGGGTTGTTGTGGTACTTGGAATTTATCATTTTCTTATCTTACCATGTGGTTTTCCCAAGAGAAGCTCTGGAGCCAAATAGTCAGGAGTTCCTAAAATGGGTGCACCTTCAACAGGCAGTGCACCCCTTCTGACACTCTTTGGGGTCCTGAAGGGGGTGTGAGAGGTCGACATGGGCTGAGGAGTCTGATGTGAGATGGAAATAAAAGGAAATGTGATAAGCATATAATCCAATTGGGGCATGGGTATGGTTTAAAACAGTAGTTCCCAAGTGGTCCAGCCACAAGGTCCAGATCTCTGCTTCGTCGACAGTTCAAGGTCCACACAGTTTGATAGATTTACTGTCATGCTTGTGTGTCTGTAGTCACTCACTCTACACCAAGAAACGGAACTTCAAAATAAAAGTTCTATGCCGTAAATTCACTGTACTTAAAAATAAAGTGTGTTTTTATGTTTGCAAGTCACTTCTAGTCCACTCAGCATTGGACCACGGCCCACTAGTTGGGAACCATTGGTTTAAAAAACTACAACACCAGTACCCTTAAAGAGATATAGATACCAGTAGACTACTTTATTTGTACTTTATATGTGTCATTCATCTGAGAAAATTAAATATCACAATATTTTTGACCAAGTACCTCGATAATTTGTGAAAGCATCAATAGTCAACCCTACAGTATCATATATTATACAACAGTTAGTTCCGGCCCTGCAATCTGATTGGTCGAGAGACAGTAAAACCGTGACGATATTGGAGTACAACATCACGGTTATTTCACTGTGTATGTATCACTCCGCCTCACAGCTGATTGCAATCAACAATCAAATCAAAACTGACAGTTAGTGTCAGTTAGGTCAGCAGTTGCGTTGTAGGCTAATTAATTCATCCACTGTCAAACAGCCAAAAATATGGATTTATTTCCTAAAATAAGTTTTGAATTGAACTATGAATGGTCATCAGAGGAAGATGAGGGAGAGGAGAAGCTGAATCCATCTGAGCACACATCCAGGTTTGTCAGTGTTTCATCAGCGGAGCTCAATGACTTGGAGAAAAGCAACATACTGTCAGATCAGAAGGCAGAGTCGGCTGTGCCTGTGAAGCGAAAGGCCACCATGCAGTCACCAGAAACTTATTTCACCGGCTGCACAATTAATGGAAACGTGCAGATAAATGTGTATAAAGAGTAAGTGCCTGGCGCACCATGTCTGCGTTACATAGCTGCGGCCTCGTGCCTACGACCGAATCACAGCCGTGACGATATCACAGTACAACATCACTCCCTCTCGTGTGATATTGCTTAAATATCTACATGATTTTTGATTAACAATCATCAGTAATGTGGACATAATGACTAAGCCCTGATCACACAGAAAGCATTTCAGCAGCTGAAGGCGTTTGTGTTGCGACGCACCTCACGTTTCTGCACTTGCGCCTGGCACTTCTGATTTTAAAGGCGGTGGGTCCTCTGTGGTGGTCATGACAACAAATTTGAAGTTGGTAAACAACGGAGGAGAAATGTGTGGTCGCAGTTGCTGGATACCCAGAGATATACAGACCAACAATAGACAGCAGGTTGTCAAACTGCCCTGGAGTCATCCTAAAATATGCCAGGAAGCAGCCATCATGGAGGCGAAGCTCCTGGACCAACTGGTGGTACTCCCCGTGATTCACCCTCTTTTTTAGGGTCTCATATACCCACAAAGATCTGTTTCCCTGTGCCCAACAAACTACTCGCTGACAGCCTCTCGCCCTCAACCAGACCTACAGCAAGTAGCCTCTGCCTGTCCATTTTAGGAGCTAGCTACTAATTACTGTCAAATAAATAACATAAAATAAACAAAGTAGATAAAGTAGTTTGATTACGTGGGAAGGTTAGGGTAAGGAGGTGAGTCAGTGGTTGCCTAGCAACAATAAAAAGGCATTCAATCAAAAAAAAAAAAACAGGCAGTGCGGCACCTTTCTTACCTGATTGAGTGAGCTGTTGGAGCTGGGTCTTTTCTGCACTGGTGTTGCACTGCCAGATGCTGTGTGATAAGAACCGGTGGCGGACAACTCCATAGCCTCAACAGAACCAACGCTAAATCGGGACACCCCTGACATGTTGGAGCGGTTAATGGAGCTACAGTAGCTACGGAAAGCAACTACATTTCGTGGCTTGAGGAATGAGGGGGATTGTGCAACACCACCAGCCAGATCAGGGAGCCTGTTAAGGAAGGAGCACTGAGATCCTCTCTGAGAAAGGTTACCAAGTTTGGGTGTTTCAGTAGTGACAGCAGATGGAGTCTGTGGGAGTGATTCAGTGATGGATGAATCTTTTTTTTCCTCTTGCTCCATAGATGACACTGAATTCCTGTTTATGAAACACTTGCTCGGCTTGAGAAGTGCACGGCTGTCAATAGTGGGAGACGTTTCATGCATAGACCCGTCAGAGTCGAGGCTCAGGCTCCTGCAAACGTCACTGTTCCCAGTGAGTGGTGATGTGAAACTTGTATGTGACAGGTCTTTGGCTCCGTCTTCAAACACGTCCTCTGTTGGCTCCTCCAGTTCACTAAACAGACTTTTGGCCACAGCGATGGGACTGGAGCGCTTTGGGATCCGGTCTTTAGCTGACCCAATCCCCTCAGTGGAGGCCATGAAGGCACCTATTTGAATGGTGGAAAATGTTCCAGTCAGGCCAGTGTGAAACCTCGCAGCCTCTTCTGGAATCTCGTAGCATCTCTTATAGGCCGCATTACTCCTCTTCGCTTGGTTGTCCAGGAGCTCAGGGCTTTTCTCAACATCAGAAAATGTTCTCTTTGTAGATGAGGCTGATAGACAAAAATCCTCCTGAGCTATGGAAACAGACTCCAGTTTGATAGTGTGAGGTCTCTTTCCTGTGAGATGGCCTGGATCCGACAGATTGCTGGTGACCTCGGCAGAGAAGCCAAAGGTGGCCACTTTTGTGGGTGAAGAGTCTTGTTTGGGCCCTTTGGACTCAGAGTGCCATCTGCCCTTCTGTTCATTAGAAGGTTCATTTTCTTTCTGAAGGGGGATAAAAAAAAATTGCTATCACAATATGGAACAAACAAATCTGAAAGACCAGTATAAGAACTGGAAGTGACACATTTCAATTAGTTAGTAACGAAAGGCCTGTTTCCACTGCAGGAACTTCGGGGTAATTTTACAGGGCCAGGGCTGTTGGTGCGTGTCTCCACCACAGGAACCACCCCCGAAGGACAGAGTTCCGGAGCTTTTACAGGGGCTAAACAAGTCCCTGCCTCGGAGTAGGTACTCAGAACGGCCCCGAAATACTCCTGGGTGGGGCTTGGCTTACTTGGCTTACTCAAGGCGGGATGTGACGTCAACAGAAAGCGACAAAATAGTCGGCATTTTTAAAACTCAGCAGACAAGGAGTCGCATTTTTAAAAGAAGTCGTAAGAAGAAAAACAAGAAATGGAAGACAAATCGTCGCGCAACGATTACGTCACATCCAGAGCCCGGTAACTTTACAGGAACCTTCCTCCTACTCTGCCCCCTCTGTGTAGAGACACGGTGGTTGAGAGGGCCGAGCGAGAGGACGTTCCTGTAAAGTTCCTGCCCCCCAAATAGTACCAGGAACTTCTTCAGTGGAAACGGGCCTAAAGCCAATCAAAGTCCAGTCCTTTGTAAATGTTATCTCCTTACATCTGCACCAGCTGTTGTATGTAACTAGACATTTTATATGATCCTAAAATGTCTGCAATGGGGAACTATTTTCACCCTCTGAGACCTAGCATAGACCCATTTTTTTCTTTTCAAAGGGAGACAGGGAACCTTTAGTGGTAGATGAAAGCTGGGAGTCTGAAGATTAATTTGAGATGCAGCTCAGCACTGTGTGTCAGTTTTTGGTCATAAATGTGAAATATACATTGTGTTTTGGTAAGGCGCCTCTTCATATTCTGAAGGTTTAGACTGTTTAGGGGCGTAAACATTACATTGGAGGTATATGATGGCCATTCCCATGCTCCATTATGTCTCATAGGTGGTTGCAGCAGTTTTTGGGTTGAAACCATTTGTTACACAGATTTGGTGCTAAATTTAAACATATTTTACCCCTTGAGCATTGATATAAATGGTCAAAAATCCCTCCAAAATACCACATTAAGACATCAAGACCTTGAGTAACGTCATAGGAAAACCAATGCTGTGATTCGGTATGAAAAACTTTTGAAATTTGGAGAGTTATATAAGAACTGTATTATTTAGCAATTGGATGGCAAGCACCTATGTTCTGGAAACTGCTGAGAGACCACCTTAGTGTTACCCTGGAAATCCAGAGTTCTCACGAGAGCACAATTTGAATTTGCTCAGCAAGTCACTCTGGCAATCAGTAATGATGCTCATTACCTATGCCCATGAAACCGAGCTGCACCAATCACATCGATGTATCTGATATAGGCAGGCCAGAGGCGAGCTAAACAGATGACGACAGTTGCAAGATGGCTACGGCTGAACACCAGTTGTTTGAAACAGCTTTGGCCGCTACAATGAACGAGTTAGACTTGGCTTTTTCTCTAAAAGAGGAACAGAAGTCGGCGCTCGAATCTTTCCTTTGCAAGAAGGACGTTTTTGCTGTTTTGCCGACCGGATACAGCAAGAGTCTAATCTATCAGTTAGCTCCACTGGTAGCGCTCTGGATACGTCACCCCGTGTATTGTTCTGATTTTGTCGTAATGTTATCCAATTGCATGCAGTGGTATTTACAAATGCATGCTTGGTGCCACCCCTGGAGCTGGGCCATTTTCATTACTCATGGCCAGACCCTAAATCTTTCTAGATTTGGGTCTGGATTTCCAGGCTACCTTAGTGTCAATATACCTCTGAAAGCCATACATCGTCTGAATGCCCAAGGTCTTTAGTTCTTCATGAGGCTGTGATTATCCTACAGGTAACAATAGGTCATTTTATACAATGAGGTCAAGTTTCAAAAATGGTCTCACTACAATGAAATACTATGGGGACTACTATGGGGACTAACATTGTCACACATGAATAAAATTGGGCTAACTGAATCCACAATAGTCTCAGTTTTCCAGTCACATCCAATATATGCAATTCCAAGACTGTTTAGGGACCCAGTATGCAGAAATATTCAAATACAGTTGGCTAAAATAACACGTTTGTACTGCATGCAAAAAACAGCATGTTTTTTTTACCTAAACTGTCTGAGATTAACATAAACTGGACATGCCTATGAAGGGGAGACTTGTGGGTAGCCATAGAACCTGTTTTCCATTCAGATATCTTGAGGTGAGAGGTAAAGGGACCCCGGTGAAAATCACCATGCCAGTTTTTCCCTTGACAAAATTTAGCCCAACTTTGGAGTGTTGTTTAGCCCCTTTCCCTACAAGCTAGTCTGACATGGTTCAGCACTGGAGGACAATAATATTGGGTGAGATTGCTGGCAGTCCCACAGGTTTCTGAGATATAAACTAGTTAACAATGTTAAATGACTTAAATCAAGATTTGGGGGCAACACAGCTGGTCAAGACTTCTCGAATCAAAACATAACCTTGTGTGATTGACTGTAAATTGCTTATAGTTTTAGGTTTACAGTCACCAACCTCCTCACATTCCCACAGTGGACTGATGTCACCCTCAGTGTCTGTGATGCTGCCTGCACTCATCGTCTCAAACCTCCTCCTGGTCTTCAGCAGTGTGGGCATCAGATTTTTAGCCAGGTTATGAGGACTGAACATCATGTTGCTGCTTCCTGTGGAGACAATACAGATAAACCAAACACATCTTAATTTCCAATATCTCACCAGAAAGTTATACTACGAACCAGCCACCAGTCATTCCACAATGTTAATGAATTAAAACAAATCTATTCCAGCACAGTATACCTGTTTTCCAAGAGTAGCAAGCCGGTGAGTACAGCTGATCTTTCCTCGTCATCAAGGGAGAACCAAGAGAACCTGTTTTCTGCTTGATTTTGCCACAGGACATGGGACTCGACACAGCAGATGCGCTGCAGTGACGCCTGCCTTCTCCTGCGGGTGAACTCTGTGTTTGACCGAATGAAGAACAAGTCATGAATCAACACAAACTATGCATAAAGCACTCAATTAGGGCATCTCTTAATGCTACTTCACTTACAAATCCCAGGGAGCTGATTAAGGAGAGGACTTGGCCCGGGGTGCGGAAGTAATCTTTATTTGGTTTAGCCAAGGATGGAGTAGTGAGGATATCCATAAGACTCAGCTCTGATAGAGAGCACAGATATACAATAAAAGAAATATTAACACATTACAAGTGGTGATGCTAACAGTTTGTTCAAGTGTCAAGATGATGGGACATCATACCTCTGTCGAGCTTGACTTTAGAAAGGCCAAAGTCTGTCAGCTTGATGTGACCTTCGTTGGATATCAGCATGTTGTCTGGCTTCAGGTCCCTAAAAAGTTAGAATTCAGGTCAATGTCCAGGTCACACAATAAATCTCACCCATTAACCAATCAATCAGTGCTATACACTAGGGCTGATAGATTAATTGCATTCAAGCCAATACTGCAATACTATAGAATGCAATTTTAAAACTGCAAAAGGCGACTGGTCGAGCCATAGTCAGTGTGCACTTTAGTTTGTGTTATTCGTTACTGTAACTGTCTGGATAAAAGAAAGATTCATATTTATTTATCATATAATATGTCTACACCAGGCCTGTTGTTCTGTATGCTTTGTTTATCTCAGTTTATTTCAGATTTTATTTATGTGAAGTTTAAGGGTTATATCACATGTTCACAAGACTTAAAGTAACAAGAGATAAAATTCTACTGCAATTGAAGGTTTTTACAATCAATAGCTATAAAAGATATGTTATTCATATCACTTCATCTAGTTTCATCATATCAGTACAGCATAGTGTCACAATATGTTGTGTGGCAATATTGGACTGATACACAGATGCGAAGTATCTTTTTTTAACATAATTATTAATATTGTGAATATAAATTTAATTTTTTGGTAGCTTACTAGGATAATGCAATCAATTGCTTTTTCAGTACACTAGATACATTTTGTTTCAATAAAAATGACTGAGGCAAGAGACTTTATCTTTAACACTTTCTTATTAGATACAACAGATGTTTACAAAGTTCTCATTTGCAGACAGAATTTACAGTTGAAAAAAGGTAATAAATTAAAATATATGTTATCGCATGTTATAGCATATTGCAAAATGTTAAAAATTGCTATAATATTGTATCATGACTAAAGTATTGTTGTAATGGGAACACCCATTAACACCTATACCTGAAAGACCAGTTTTGTGTGTTGTATCCAATGTTGATCATACTAGAATGATTTATTGCTTGTGTATAGTAAATAATACAGAAGATAGGGGACTTGAAAAAATCACATACTGAATCACAGTTACAACATTGCCTTACAACACCTAAGGAGACTGTACCTGTGGATTATACTATGTCGATGGAGGTAGTCCAGAGCCAGTGCAACCTCTGAAATGTATTTCACAGACATATCCTGGTCGAAATACCCATAGATATGAAGCAGAGATTTGACATCTCCACCAATGAGGTATTCCATTACCTGAAAGCAACATGAAAATGAACATGTAAGGACAGCCAAACACAATATAACTCACAATTATTACTGTTAATGTGTCTTTATTTTGCCTCTGGGTGTTACCAGATAGATCTTGGTGGCTGTCTGAAGGGAGTAAAACAGGTGAACCACGAAGGGGCTTTTGCTTAAAGCAAGTGCATCTCTCTCTGCCTTCATCTGGCCTGTCATATTCTTATCAACCATGTCTGCTTTCTTCATCACCTAAAGAACAAAATACGTATTGTTTAGCTCAAATGACTCTTAATGAATTAGTCGAGGTTTTCAAAGATAAAAACCGACTCACCTTAATGGCATATAATCGCGCATTGCACTTCTTCCTTGCAAGGTAGACCTTGCCGAAAGCACCGCGGCTGATGGGCTTCAAAACGATGAAATCCTCGATGGAAGGCGGTTTATGAATATCCACCGATTTATCACCTGCACCGGAGTCTGGTTTTTCTTCTGCGTCCATTTTGTACAAGTTTTCAAATGAGGAACTGCTAACTAGGTCAAAGTAAACACTTGCATGTTGAAATAACAACTTCGGGTTTGTTTTGAAATTTTGAATTGACTGCACTCTCGCGGGGTCCTCTAACCTCTCGTTTCATTTAGTTGTTCAAGTAACTGCCTGGGTGTAAATCAGTCATGCGCTTGATGGGTGATGAAATTAAGTGTAAGTCATCAAATAAATAAATATTTAAAAGCTTTTGAGTGTATTAACATCTGTCAAAACAAGAGAACGATACGGTATATTTTTAATATAAAGCTATTATATATTTATTTTAACGGGGTTTTGTATTTTTTTTGTTTGTTTTGCTCCATATCGTTGTCGTTTTTACTCCAAGCTGCTGTAACAGTGAAAGCCCCCGACAACATCAATACATTACTCTATTTATCTGTCTATCATTTTGATATTTTAATTTTGATCAGGCAGTAAAGAAAAACTTGAACAGTAAAGCTAAAAAACACACATACACTTATATCTATGCCCTTGCTCGTTTAATGCCTTTATTGTTCTTTTTTATTATTTTGTTGTAGCATCATTTCCACCATTGCTGCTATTTTATATCTTTTGTCTTTATGCATCTATTCCCTAACTCAATTTGTATATTTTTCTTGTATTACAAAAAAAAAAACCTAAAAAGAAAAAACAAAAAAAACAAAACTTTTTTGACGGCAGTGTTTATTTATTTGTGTAGGGCACATAAAGGGAAAAAGGTTGTATTTTTGCTTTGTAACGTTACCGTTTAAGTATTTTAATATTTTGATTTACATAAATTTGCCGTTTGAGGTCCTCAAGCGATGTAGTGACGCAACCTCCAACCGGGAGTATTGGCTTGACGTCACTTTGTAGTCCATTTGACCTCAGATGCCGGAGGATCCATTTGCTGTTAGCTAAGCTGCTGAAAGTTGTGTAACAAGGAAAACAAAAAGGACACCGCTCGCGGGAGGACTCGTTCATTTGAGTTAAATAGAGGGTCTCTCCTCACACACCAACCCTCCAACTCTTTATTCTTTATTATAATTCGGCAAAAATGTTTTCACTGTCAACGTCGTTTCAACCACAGCAGGTAAGCCGACAGTATAGCCGTTTTTGTATTTAGCTAACGTTAGCTAATGTGTGTTCTTCTGACAACGTATGTCTTTTAGTTACAAAATCATTGTTGCCCAGGCTGGACTGTTATGGAAGTTATAGCAACAAGAAACTCTGTCTTTTGTTGTTTATGTCTTGTCTTCGTGGTCAATGACAACCTAACACGACTAATGTTAGCATGAACAGCTAACGTTATATGTCTTCATAATCAGCCCATGCTTACGTCACGTTGTCATAGTAAGCCACTTTAAAGCCGTGAGCCCCGACACGCTTTGTACGTGCGGTTTCGGTCATGACTCAGACCATTAGATATATCTGTAAAGAGCTGGGCTTTTAGAAAATTGAAGGGTTGTAACTTAGTTTTTAAAGAGTTTAGGTTATGTAACTGGCACACGTCTGACGTATGGCCATACTGTTCTCTGATTGGCAAGCAGCATAGAGTTAGCCTGAATAACAGTGATACAACCGTCCTGTCCCACTGTCCTGTCTGGAGGATTCACATAAAACCCAGTAAAAGTGATGATAAATAACAGATTACACATCTGATAATGTGTGGAAAGACTGTTCTTCACCCTCTCCTGTTTGTTTCTCTGCCAGATGATAGTGCCCCTCAGCCAGCTCATCAATGCCCTCCACTCTCTGAAGAACTCAGCCACAGCTTCAGTCCACACCCTGCACAAAGACTTCATTCCAGAGCACAGTTCTTATTTAAAAGAGGTGAGATGACACCTCACATACATGACATAATTCCATGTGGATACAGTACGTAATCATCAATGTCTTTGGTTTGAACTTGTATGTCTTAACATGCACTGTTTTGTTTATTTTGTTGGTAATACTGAACAATGGTTATGTTGAACAACCAACAGTAAACAATATAAAGTGTCAGTAGCAATAAGATTATTGGATTTTGTTCTGAAGTTACTCTTTGTAAGTGAGAACCCTCTTTTAAGGATTACACTTTGAGCAAACACATCAAGCAAAACAAATCCATGATGAGTGATCGCTACAAAAGCTTTTTTAAATATGCCTTTCATCATTCATTTAATTAGGTTTTCCTGCAAACAAAAAGTGAAGGATCTTCAACAGTAGCATTTTCCTTAATCACACAGTAATAATCATAAAAGCATGCATGTATGCTTTAAAAGCTTTTCCAATTTAACCCAAGTTAAGAAATGTATTTTCAAGCCAACCAGTACCTCAAACTTTGTCTTGCTCATTCATTTGCAAGCAAATTGTATTGCACATCCCATTGTGCTGAAGCAGGTCTAACTTGTGCTATCAGGATGTAAATTTCCATAAGTCTTTAAAAAAGTGAACGAGTTGTCGTTTTTTTATTTTTTTTAAGACTCTAAAAGCCATGTGCATGCATTGATTGTCTTTAAAAGGTGTAGATAACCTTCTTTTACTCTTCTTTCTTCCCAGCCTAGTGTGAGTCTGAGGGATCTTGGCCTGTCAGACATCAGGGTGAGTCAGCTGGACGAGCTGGTCAGCAGGTTACTGCCTATACCAGGACCAGAACAACCTCCCACTGTCCCTTCAACATGGAGGTCAAGTCACGTTTCTACAGACAGCTTCTTTCATAACAAGCATGGTGAGCAGCTCAGGCTCATTGTTTTCTTTGAAAATCTCACTTTATGAAAAGCCGTTGTATCTGAGATGATTGTGTTACTAAAGAAAACTAAATGTACACATTTATCAATGTATTATATCACGTTAAGTGAAACAAACCATTTTGCACTTTTTGTCTGACAGGGTTTTCACACAAACGAGTGGGCGTGTTTGGCTCCCCAATATTCCACAGACAATACCACAGTCCTCTAAAAGAAGCCTGTGCAGAGCTACAATTCCTGCCTGGTAAGAAACTTTGTACACTGAAAGAGTGAATTCAATACTTTTCAACCTTCAACCTTCTCATGTTTTTGTGTCTAAGTGGCTGGTGGGAACAACAATTTCTGAAATTGGTCCAGTAATGAGCAAGACAGCAACAATTAGGGCATGAGCTCACCGATTACGCCCACTAAAAGTGTTTTGTTTTTTTTGCCACTGACTCAGATTGTTTTTAAGTGTCTGTCAACATTATGGAAAGGATCCCTTCAGAGACAGACCTTTTTATTAAAGAGGAAGATCCTTTTGTTAAACAAGAAACAGCCCCGAAATTGCCATTGCCAAAGCACCAGACTCCATTTAAATAAACTGTAATTTTAGTGTGTGTACAGCCAGCATATTGGCAGAAGTAACTGGGTGGTTTTATTCCAACCGAACCAGAGCTGTTTATTGTCGGAACAGTGGAAAGAAGAACCAAGATGTTTTTCATCAATACAATTACTGTTTATTTAAATCGAGTCTGGTTTATTTATTATCTCTGTAGGGATCCCTTTCTTTAGACACATAGAATAATAATCAAGCATGTCTATGACAAAACAAGCACTCTAAGTGGACGTAAATTGATGGTGTGAACATGCCGAATAGGTGACATTGCAGCCTGTTTCATGGTTGGTCCAGTTAAAGAAAATATTGTTCCCATCAGTCACCTAGACACAAAACTGTGAAAATATCCAAACTTATCTACAGTATGTGAATGAATGGCTTGGTATTTTAAAGTTGTATTTAATGGGGTTTCTTTTGGGCTTTCCATATGTGTTTCTAATTAGTATGGGTCCAGAGTCGAGGTTTCAAGACACTGCGAACAAAGACCAAGCGAATGGAGTCTGCGTATGATGGTCCAGTGGAGTCTGAGGCCTACACACCAGCCTTCATGAAGGTCAGCAAACAGTAGTGGGACCTACTGGAAGTTGCTCTGTATTAACAAAGTCAGTGGGGGTTGGACAAAGGAAGTGAAAAAGGCTGTATTTTAAAGCTTTACCAACTATTTCTCCCTCTGCTTCCCACACAGGGATTGCTTCACAGGGAAAAGGGACCAGAAGCACAATCACTGGAGCAGCTGATGAAACAAAAGAACCTTCCAGATAACCAGCAGGAAGCTTTCAAGACGGGTTTCACCGAGGGGTTCATGAGGTCTCAGGCCTTCACTCAGAGAACACAAGGCATGTGGCAGGAGGCAGCGTTGGAGAAAAAACACACAGAGAGATTTATGATTGACATAAAGGATAACTCGTCTTTGCCTGTGCTCTGTTTTGACAGACTCGCTGAGGAGAACCAGGTTGATCCTGTTCGTCCTTCTCCTTCTCGGTATTTATGGCTTGTCAAGAACCCCGTTTCTCTCGGGTAAAGGCTCCTTTTCTGATGCTGGTTTGTGTCAGTTTTTATTCTCTCCTATGCTTGCAAATCAACTCACAACCCTACATACACACTGCAAATAGAACAAAGCTTGTTAGTGTCTCCAAGGATGTAAAAGTGTTTTACTTGAGGCCACTTTCAGCTGAAATATTTGATATGTTGTTAATGTGTAACTTAAGTTAATACCTTAAAGTGTTGTGGATAAGATATGATGTCTGTCCTGCGGTGTGCATGTAGGGTTTGACTGATTACTGTGATGCATATTTATGTGTAGTAAGTAATACCTAAGTATCTATATCAAATATGTATGTTTTCATACCAGTTAGCTGGATGTATTAGAATGTATAATAGCATAAATTTGTTGTTTCTTAGTATTAACATTTTACCACAGTAAGAATATTGTAGCTGTGTTGTCTGTCATTGTGAGACACTGTAAAGAAATGGAAAGTTTTTCTGGTGTTATTGTACTGAACCCGTTGTTTGGGGATTTCACAGTGAGGTTCCGCACCACATCTGGTCTTGACTCAGCAGTCGACCCCATCCAGATGAAGAATGTGACATTTGAGCATGTCAAAGGAGTGGAGGAGGCAAAGAATGAATTGCAAGATGTTGTCGAGTTTCTCAAGAACCCCCAAAAGTTTACCGTTCTGGGTGGAAAACTGCCTAAAGGTATTTTATATTTTTTCCACTTTATATATGTTTTTATTGTCCAGGAAAAAGCACACATTTGACAATACTCCTATATTTTTCTGATGTGCTGTTATGTTATTCTAATTCTGTTTCCTCTGTTATTCTCTCAGGGATCCTCCTCGTTGGTCCACCAGGCACAGGAAAGACTCTGTTAGCACGGGCTGTAGCAGGGGAGGCTGACGTGCCTTTCTACTACGCCTCCGGATCAGAGTTTGATGAGATGTTTGTGGGCGTCGGTGCAAGCCGAATCAGGAACCTTTTCAGTGAGTTGGCTGGATGTGAGAAAATGTGAGTAACCAGTTAAGGATGTATGTAAACAACTGCAATCTCTGTCTTTTGTTTTGTGGTTTGCAGAAGAGGCAAAAGCTAATGCTCCCTGTGTCATCTTCATTGATGAGTTGGACAGCGTTGGCGGGAAGAGGATCGAGTCTCCTATGCATCCCTATTCTAGACAAACCATCAACCAGCTGCTGGCTGAAATGGATGGGTGAGTGTTTTTGGCTGTTGATGTTTTTAAAATGACATAGTGTAAATAAAATGTTGCTGTCAATAACTTTCTACTTCCTGTTTTCAATGTTTTGTTATTTCACAGGTTTAAACCAAATGAAGGCGTCATTGTCATTGGTGCTACAAACTTCGCAGAGGCTTTGGATAAGTATGTTTATTTTTATTTTTATTTTTATGTTTTTATTTTTTATTTTTTTTAAAGATATTTTTTGGGGCTTTTTAGCCTTTAGTGTATAGGACAGACAAGCGTGAAGGGGAGAGAGAGAGAGAGGGAGGGACATGCAGCAAAGGGCCACAGGCTGGAGTCAAACCCGGGCCGCTGTGGCAACAGCCTTGTACATGGGGCGCCTGCTCTACCACTAAGCCACCAGCGCCCCTACATTTCTTTTTTTAACTTCTTGTTGAACAACCAGTTTGAAATGCGTTCTGAAATAGGGTCAATCCATACAATATGTACCATAGTAGTAATTCATGTTTACAAAACTGTTCCAGTTTTTAACATCCTACTCTGACCTTTACTCTGACAGATGCCTCAGGCTGTTTTATCCCTGTGGCCTTGTCCTAGTTTCTATAGTAACACTGTCTGCATGGAGCCATTTCATGTACACAAATGACAAAACAAACACTCTAAATGTAAATTAACCACTGACCTGTTTTATATCCACCACAGTAATATAACAACCTAAAGCCACACAATGATTTTTGTTTGCACATTTTTATGGCGAGTTTAATTAAATCGTGCTGTGCAGTGGAAAACAACTTTGTTTTAAATTTTTTTTTTTTAGTTTCTCATTGCAAACTTAGCTTGATTCTAAGGAAGAGTATCGGTTTCAAACATTATGGGTAGGCATGGAACAATATGAAAATTTTATTTCACAATTATCCTAAACAAAGAAATTATGATTGAAATATTATCCCAATAATCATCAAAATATGCTTAAAACTCTTAAAGGCACTACAATATACTTGAATTACTTTATCTTTCATTTTGTTAAGAAACAAACATGTTTATTCCATCACAGATAGAACACAGCTTTTTTCATGAACATCCTTTTAGTAGAGAATGGAAACAGTCTTAAAAAGCCAGAGTTTTGAACTATTTGAAGTGGTATCATATATTTCTGTAAGAAATATGCCAATGCTTGACTAAGATCTTTCTAAGAGTCTTATTGTTGGTTGTCCAGCAGTCTCTTTGTCATGATATTCATGACCATCCCGATAATGGAAATTCACCACAATGAAGTTACTTTTCGTGTCTTTATTGAGATCTGCTATAAAATCTGTATCGTCCCATCGGTATTTGTGGGACACTCCAAGCACAGAAACAAATAGAGCAAGCCAGTAGTATCACACGATATTGTTTTAATCTTAATACTACTTTGCTACTATTTTCCAGCGCTCTGGTAAGGCCAGGAAGGTTTGACATGCAGGTGACGGTCCCTCGCCCCGATGTGAAAGGACGCACTGAAATCCTCAACTGGTATCTCTCCAAAATCAAAGTGGACCCTGGTAGGTCTCAGACCGTCAACATTAGCTTCCTTATCAAATGAAACCCTTTTAAAGCATTCAGAGCCGTGAGAATACCTTTGTTGCTATGTTTGTAAAGGACACCATTGTCTCTAGATCACTTTTACAAAGAAAGCATTTTCCATTGTGTTGCTCTTGTACAGCTGTGGAAGCAGAGATTATCGCCCGGGGCACAGTGGGCTTCTCTGGGGCAGAGCTGGAGAACCTGGTCAACCAGGCTGCCCTGAAGGCAGCCGTGGACGAGAAAGAGATGGTCTCAATGGCAGATCTGGAATTTGCTAAGGACAAGATCCTCATGGGTGAATACACAGTGTTTAGATCTGCTCTGTATCCCTCACATCACATGAGACACATTACCTAGACACACTCTTTTTTTTAAATCACTTACAATGCTTTTTTATTTTGTCCTTTGCATACCAGGCCCTGAGAGGAGGAGTGTTGAAATCGACAAGAAGAATAAGACCATCACAGCCTACCATGAGTCCGGTCATGCCATTGTCGCCTATTATACCAAAGATGCAATGCCCATCAATAAGGCTACCATCATGCCCAGGGGCCCAACTCTTGGCCATGTGAGATTTTCTCATTCTCCTCACCAGAACCGCTGGTGTCACTTTTTTTGTTTAACTTAAAGCTCATCAATAATGTTCTTGTCTCTGTCCTCTAGGTGTCCATGCTCCCAGAGAATGATCGCTGGAGTGAGACAAGAGCTCAGCTGCTGGCTCAGATGGATGTCAGTATGGGCGGTCGGGTAGCAGAGGAGCTCATCTTTGGGGATGACCACATCACTACTGGTGCGGGAATAAAAGAACATCATTTAAGTGATGCTTGGATGGCAGTCCTGTCATGCTATTAGCAACAGAAAAGCGTGGTTAGAGAGAAAACATGTATTCCAAAAATCAAATTTGTGTGGCTTCAAACTGTTTTAACAGATCGGTATCCTGATGAAAATGCATAATATTCATTTTTATCAAGCAATACTTTTCCTTAGATAAAACAAAGGCTTTGTTTGCAACTGCAATGACATCAGAACTGTTACACTACTATAAATTATTATTGTACATGTCTGATAATATTGACTGTATGCTTTGGTCATTTTTTAGGAGCCTCCAGTGACTTCGATGGAGCAACCAAAATAGCAAAAATGATGGTGACCAGGTTCGGCATGAGTGACAAGGTAACCTTTAAGTTTGTGTGATTGACAAGAGAATGTTTTGATCCTTTTCAGTAACATACAAGGGATGGGAATTTATAGGATTTTATTGATACCAGTGCCATTATAGATTCTGCATATTGGTCTGATTATTTATCAGTTCCCTTATTGATTCCTGACCAATTTTCTGAGTGGGAAAAAGGGCCTACACCCTTCCTTTGCTCATTTTCAAGCGTAAAACTGGGAAGCTGATCGGTGAATTGAGCTGATATGCTTCATCCACTGTAATTAGCAGCCTCTCAGCGACGAGCAACAACATAAAAAAAAAACCTGCTTTATTCAGTGTTTTTCCAGTTGAAATCTTCTGGGTCTGTTTTGGAGAGAAAGAGACCTCTGTGAAAAATTCAGCTACTGGTTGAAAAACTGCCTGAACATCTGGATCTAAAGTTAGCAGAGAAAAAAGGCGAGCACGGATTAGCAGGTGTTGGGCTAGCGGCTTGTCTGCGATGAGCACTGATATGTAGCTTGAACATGCTTTATTCTGAGACCTCTGCATATAGTTGAGCTTCTGGTAAAAACCTCCTGAACAATGAATGCTGAAGGAATTCTGGCCAGGAGTTCACACTTGACAAGTGGGAGAAGTTTCAGCTGGTGGCAATCATCGTCGTCATTGTTTTGCAATGTGCAACTGCCAGAAAAACATGCCAGCACTGATAAAAGGAATTGAAAGGCTCTGATACATATAATTCAGATTGATCAGACAATTTGGAATTGAAACAAGCTCTCAATTCCCATCCCTAAACACTGAAGACAGAGTTTTTCCTCTAAACAGTGCTGCTCTGCGGGCTGACCTTTTCTTTACAGTGTACACAACAATGTTTTCTCACAAAGCAAAGTGTAGAAGTACAATTAAATGTTATTCTGAACATGCTGACATCAGTTTGTCTCCAAGCAGGGAGTGGAATACTGATTTATTGTTAAGTTGAAATGAAAACCTGCGGCACTGACATTACTGTAACATAATTACACCTAGGATAATGAAATCTCAGTCTGAGTGTGGAGTCCTAAAAGAAAATCTCTCACAGCTTATAATGATCACTGACTAAGTGAGTAATGCATGAGAAGGTCTATTGTTCAGCCAACGTAAGGGTGTAATTTGTGTCTTGTTGCAGCTTGGTGTCATGACCTACGGTGACGTGACCAAGCAGAGCCCAGAGACACAAGCTGCCATCGAACAGGAAGTCAGAGCTTTACTGAAGGTGAGTTTTTCCACAGCACTCGGACTTAAATTTACAGATATATTTATACACAAATTAATCTCCTTTAATCATTTTCTTTCCTCTTCCATCCAGGACTCTTATGAACGTGCTAAAAACATCCTGAAGACCTACAGTAAGGAGCACAAGAAGCTCGCAGACGCCCTGCTGACACATGAAACTCTGGATGCCAAAGAGATCCAGAGGGTGCTGGAGGGCAAATAACTGGACCAGCAGATACCTCAGTAGTTATTTTAGACTTGTATCATGTATATATGAAGCTGTGCGATTGTGCACAGGCCTTTTGGAGGCCTTGTATTTCATTTGTTCGTTATCAATGTGAAGATGACAGTGAACTGATTCAGTTTCACCCCGTATATACATTTTTATTTCATTTTCATTTGTCTTGCATTTCCTCTAGAGAAGACTTGATTTCACAGCAATTTTTAAAGCACTCAGTTTAATTGGATGAAAATAAAATCTGATCTCTACTACAGACAAAGATGTTTGAAGTTTCATGAAGGACTTTTTGTCCTCTAGTCTCAAGACAAATTAATTCTGTAGTAGTTTTATACATCAGTTATATTTGGTATCATATCAAGGTTCTCAGGCAAATTAATTTGACTAAGCTCATGATTAATTGAAGATGAAATGAATGATTTCATGTATGTGTATGTCTCCTTTTAAATTTGTACAGACTGATGAACACCATGGGACCTTAAAGTACCTCAATCCAGAATGTACCATTTGGCTGTAGCAAGGTACCGGTGATACTGCTGTTCATACTAGAGTTTTTCCTCTAAATGATATCTGTCAGTTGCATCTATTTTCTTTGTTCTTATTTATTTAAGTGCCCAAAGGTGTGTTTTTTTTCTGAAATTAGATAGGCCCTCATGCCTCTGACTGTAGGCTCCTGTGTAGCTGATAAGTGAGGGGAAATGTATATAATCTGTAAGTGTGTAAAAGGATTGGCTTTGTGCTTCTGTTTGTTTCTTAAGACAAATGAATTCATGGAGCTCAAATAAAGGTTACCCTCACTCTTAAATGTGTTCTGTATATGACTCAAATGAAACTGAAGCTTGCACTAATTGATTTTGGCCACTTGAGGGCAGCACAACAAGGTGAAGTGCAACACTGGCTTATTATCACCTTATGTAGCTTGTATGGCTAATGTGTTAACAACCAGTCGCTTTTACACATTCAGCTGACACAGAGAAACGTTAGTATTTATTTGGAGACAAATATAGTCCAATATTCACATTCCTTCTGGGTTTGGTGGACATCTGAGTGAAATATCCAGTTCTGTAGCTGCTAAACAGTGGGGTGGAAGTAGCCATTTTAGGTGGGTGTACTTTTAGGGAGATTGGTAGGTTACCAAGAGTAAATTGGGTACATTCTTAAATTTTCTAGTGTTTTATGGCTGATAGTTAGGTATGTCTTGTATAGTTGTACCATCCACCACATCACTGATGCTAATTGCTCCACAAAGTTGACCAGCTAGCTGATAACTTTGTGTCTGTTAAATGTACAGATAGCTACAGCTGCCTGCTACCACTGCAAACAATTGACAATGACAGTGGGACTGCCACATGGACATGGGTGTATTTGTCAACGTTTTCTTTTTTCTATCTCAAAAATTTCCCTGCATACAAGCACTTTTACAAAAAAAATCTCCATCTAAATGAAAATGCAAAACACAATTGAAACACTATCAAGAGCACACCAATACAGCAGGTGGTGATAAAATCACAACACTACGCTAAAGCCACACTAAAAAGAAGATGTTGGCCCATCAGACTGGGCAGCCAACTCTAAGATTCCCTGCTGTTCCAGACTTTTTCCTGATTTAAGAATAACGGAGGCCACTGCACTCCTGGGAACTTCCAATGCAGCAGATTTTTTTTCTAGCCTGCCCCAGATCTGTGCCTCAACACAAGCCTATTTCTGAGCTATGCAGAAAGTCTCTTCGACTGCACGACTTCTATTTTGTTCTGATATGTGTTGTCAGAAGCGAGACCTTATATAGACAGGTGATTCCAATCAGTTGAATTAACAACAGGTCGACTCCAATCAAGGTGTAGTAACACCCCAAAGATGATCAAGAGGAATGGGAGGCACCATGAATCTCAAGTTTCACAGCTAAGGGTGTGAAGGGCTCTGAATACAAAATGCACTAAATACATGAATATAAATTAAACCAGTTTAATAAAATTACTACTGTTAACAATGTCAAGAGACATTCATATGTATGCATTTATTTGCAGATTCTGTGATCATCCCATCAGTATGTCGAGAAGAATTATAAGTAGAACTCAAATGTCAACATTATAAACGACCCTTCCAAGCTTCAAACTATTTGGTACAGCTCTAAAAACATTACTATTTCCTTTAAGAGACGATGTGGCCCCAGGTAACTCTGGAAGTGGCCAGTCATAGAACTTTGAACAAGAACAAAAGCGTATTCACAGCTGCCTTCGAATGATCTTAACTGACAATTAGTGTATTTAGTTCCAGATGAAGCCAACTGAGATGCAACAAGGCAGGCATTGTGGTTTCCTCTTGTCCCTTCTCACTGACACAGTGTTTATAAAGAGAGGAGGCACAACAGCTCTAGTTCTGACCAAAGACAGCAACCAGGACTGAACATGAAGCTTCACTATGGAGAGGCTTGAAATTCATCTTTGGCTTTTAGAATAAAGCCCCAGAGCAACTTTATGTCCGTCTCAAAGGAACAATGGAGGAATCAGATGAGGACGTAGCTGTTATTGGGATTGGATGCAATTTCCCTGGAGGTAAGACGCAAGTATTTCGATTTTCTTTAATATTCTTTGTTGTTTTCTTTGTTGTTTGTTTCCCCAGTGGTTTCTTGAGGTCAATTATTGGTATTCTGGTTCATTTTATTTTAGGTGAAGGGTTGGACAACTTCTGGAGGGTTCTTTTGGAGGGAAAGAACTGTGTTGTAGATATTCCAGCAGAGAGATTTGACACCACGTTTTGGTACAATGCTGATGATAGCAAACCTGGAAAGACACAGACAAGCAAAGCAGCTCTTATAGAAGGGTAAGTGTTAACCTATTAAAGGAAAACTTCACCCTCAGATGACCATTTGTATATCAGTTACCCACTCCATGTTATGTTGAATTTGTGAAGGAGACTTTGTTTTTCTCGCATGCCTCCACAGTGAACGAAGAATCCAAAAGTGGAGACATTTCTTGATGAATTAAAATAAAAGGGGTCCGTGTTTAACAACAGCAAAACTATATTAAAACATTCATTTACAAATTCTCACACAACTTGTGCAGTATAATCAAGTGTCATTTATCCAGTTATATGCTTAGTGCAACCCAAACAGCCTTTTCTGGCAGGGAATTAAAAATAAAGTGATACCTTCACTTTGATTTTAGTCGGAAGGGGCTGTCTGTTTGGAAAGTAAGTATACAACTGGATAAATGAGACTTTGATTATATGCATGACCTGTGTGAGAGTTTCTAAACAGATGTTTTGATATAGTTTTGCTGTTTACGGACCTCTATTGATTCAGTTCATCAAGAAGTTTCTCAGTTTTTGGATTCTTTGTTCACCCGAGGCATGTGAGAAGCAAAGTTTCCTTCCCAATTTCAACAAAATGTGGGTGATGAATTGATACACAAGTGGTCATTTGTGGGTTACAGTATTCCTTTAGGAGTGGGTGTTAAAATTCCATGGAGAGATGTTTGACTTATGATGGATCTGCTATTTTCATATTGCAGGTTGAATGAATTTGATCACACATTTTTTGGCATTACTGAAGCAGAGGCTGATTTTATGGACCCCCAGCAGAAACTCCTTCTGCAGTGTACATACAGGGCATTAGAAGATGCGGGAATGGCGATGGAAAGCATAAGTGGAGGCAGAACTGGAGTTTACATAGGTGACCAATACTGTTCTATGATACACTCAAAATCAGCACAATTTCATGATAAATAAATTGTGATGTTCTCTGCTTTTGTAATGGTGTTTCAGGTCTGATGAACAGGGATTATGAGATGCTACAAAGTAACAGTCCCACCACGATAACCCACTACAACGGCACTGGGACGGCCATGAGTGTGGCCGCCAATAGAATATCCTTCACATTTAATCTTACTGGCCCTTCATTTGCTGTTGACAGTGCCTGTTCTTCATCTTTGGTGGCTCTACATTTAGCCTGCCAGGCTATAAAGCAAGGTACGTGGGTCTCTTTTGCATTGCAAATGTTATGCCTAAAAGCATCACACATTCAAATGTTCCATGAACTCTCTTGTTCAACTAGGAGACTGTGAGATGGCTCTATGTGGAGGTGTGAGCTGTATAATAGAGCCAAGAATGTTTGTTGCCCTCAGCAAGGCAAAGATGATCTCACCTGAAGGGACCAGCAAACCTTTCTCAAGCAGAGCAGATGGTTATGGCAGAGGGGAGGGCTGCGGGGTCGTTCTCCTGAAGCCTCTGAAAAATGTAAGCAAGTATTCTGTTTATCTTTGACAGTCATTTCATGACATTTATAAATCCTATACAGTACAGATAGTCTGTTTATAATGTGACTTTCTCTACAAAGGCCATAAAAGACTGCAACAAAATATGGGGTATCATCAGCAAAACGGCGGTCAACCAAGATGGTCATTCAGTCACTCCAATAACCAAACCATCCATGACTCAACAACAGGAGCTGTTGCAAAGAATCTACTCGAAGTCTGACCTTGCAAATGTCCAGTACATAGAAGCACATGGGACTGGAACCCCAGTTGGAGATCCAACAGAGGCAGGAAGCATCTCAAATGTCATCGCTAAAGCCAAACCTCGTGGTTCAAAGACACTGCGGATTGGCTCTGTAAAGGGCAACATTGGACATACAGAATCTGCAGCTGGAGTGGCCGGACTCATTAAGGTTCTTCTGATGATGAAGCATGAGACCATTGTTCCCTCAGTTTTCTACTCAGAGGACAGTGCAAGCATCGATGCAAAAGCTCTGAGTATAAGTATCCCCATTAAGGCTGAAAGTTGGGAGACAAATGGGTCATTAGGAAGAGTAGCGGGGATAAACAGCTTTGGCTTTGGAGGCACAAATGCACATGCGATTGTAAGAGAGTCCAGACAGGCCACAGTTCCGACACAGATCCCAAAAGCTTGTCCAAAACTTTTTGTAATATCTGCAGCCTCTGAGAAATCACTTATCCTGTCCATTACTGACACCCAGCAGAAGATTTGCAGCAATCAAACAGTTGATATACAGGCACTGTCATACACGTCAGCATGTGGAAGGAATCATTCTCAGCACAAATTTAGGAAGGCCTTCCTAACATCTTCCCTTTCAGATCTAGAATATCAGCTGACTTCTGCATTAAGAACAAACGTTGAGTCTATAAAGTCTGACATCCAGGTGGTGTTTGTGTTTTGTGGAAATGGGGTTGCGTACAAGGGTATGTGCAAGCAGCTCCTGAGGGAGGTTCCTGTCTTCAGAGATAAGGTCAGAGAAGTTGAGAATCTTTTCCAGAGTCATAAAAGCATCAGCATCAGTCAGTGGCTTGATGGTAAATATGATAATGGTGATTTTAGCAAGCCCAGCGTTGTCCAGCCACTTCTCTTTGCAATACAGGTTGGCATTGCCGCTCTCCTAAAGCACTGGGGTGTCAAACCAGATGCTGTGCTTGGACATTCTGTTGGTGAGGTTGCTGCTGCTCACTGTTCTGGTTTCTTGTCTCTTGAGGATGCCGTGAAAGTGTTGTACCACCGCAGTGTTCTTCAGAGTAAAGTCACAGGAGGCAAAATGCTTGTTGTTGGTAATGTGGCCATAGAAGAGGTATTAAAAATCCTTCCAGAGTTTTCTGGGAAAATTTGTGTTGCAGCATTCAACAGCCCCCAGTCCTGCACTCTGTCAGGGGATGCAGATGCTGTAGACATGCTCCATCAGCGGCTGAAGATTGTGTTTACAGAGAAGAATCTCTTCCTCCATGAGTTAGATGTGCCTGCGGCATACCATAGCCATATGATGGATCCTATACTAGATGACATTGAGAAAAGTATCTGTCACTTGGATACCAAGAACACAGAGTGCAAACTTTTTTCTACAGTGACCGGAGAGAGTTATTCAGATGGTGACTTCAGAACAGGCACGTACTGGGCAAGGAACATACGAGAGTCTGTCTTATTTGAACAAACACTGCGTGCTGCCACCAAAGACAAAGGATCAAGAACAAATGTGGTCTTTGTGGAGATTGGACCTCGTAGGGCTTTCCAAAGGAACATACATGAAACTTTGGGAAATAACACTATAGTTCTTTCCTCTGCCCAGCCAGAAAAAGATTACGACACAATCTTGTCCACCTTGGCAAAACTATTTGAACTGGGCATCAGTGTGGACTGGCATCAACTCTACAGGGGGTGTGAGACATTACCCACAGCTCTGCCAGTCTATCAGTTTGACAACACAAAGAAAGAATTGAATTTTGAAGCTGTTAGAAGAGGTTATGAATCATTTCCTTTTTCTCCACAAACACTCATATCCCAAATAAAGCAGGATAACAAAGAGTGCATGTACAACCTCTCATTAGAGTCTGCACCATATCTTTGGGAGCATAAGAATAATGGTGTTCCCATTGTGCCAGGTGCGTTCTATGTTGAACTAGCTTATGCCTCACTGATGGCAAGTTTAAGGCCAAAGAAACCTGTTTCTCTGCTCCAGCTCAGTGTAAGATTTGACAGTCTGCTTACACTAAGCTCAGACTGTCATCAGTTAAAAGTGACACTGAAGCATGCAGAGAATGAGGCTTCATTTAAAATACAGTCCCCTGTTGCAACACATGCCTCCGGCACATACAGGTGCACAGATGGCCAACCATTGTTAGACGAACCAACCATTTGTCTTGACATGATCTCCCAAAGGTGCAAATTGGTTATGAAGAGAAAAGACATTTACTCAATACTTTCTCAAGCAGGATTTGAATATGGCTCTGTCTTCAAACAGCTTGAGGATGTGCACTTTGGAGACGAATTCAAGGAAGCCGTGACAGCAATCAAAGTCCCTTGTGAACTTCTAGAACACCTTCATGACTATTTCATTCACCCTGTTTTATTGGACTACTTCTTGCAAATGACCGCTGTGGTAGCTATCGGACGGCTAACAGCCAAGCAGGGATTCCCTTTAGGTATTGGTAGTGTAGCTGTATCAGGACCACTGCAAGAGGAAATGGTCATGTATTTAAGAGCCACTCAAGAGACTCCAGACTTCCTCGATGTATGTGGTTGCTTCTCTACCACAGAGGGTCATGTACTGGTGGAACTTAAGGGGGTGAGGATCTCATTTTTGGGCCATTGCTCAAGTGTTCTTCAGTCTTGGTTCTTCCACAATGAAATAACTGCAATTCCTGAGAAGACAGACTGGCAAAATTGCAAAATAAAAGCAATAGTTTTTGAAGACAAACTTGGGATTGCTAAAGGACTTAGGCCGTTCATGCACCCAGAGTCAGCACTTGTGGAGAGCAGAGAGCAATGGACGGCAGAAGAAGTTCGAAAGGTAGTGTTGGAATCACTCAACACCATGGCTGATTTGCAAAATGTTCTCTTCATCTGGGGTGTAGAGGACCTCAGCCACTTGCCATCTGAGAAGATGCTGGACTACTTGGTGGCTTGCTGTGAGGTGTTTCGCCAAATTGTTTTAGCCTTGAAAGAGATCAAACGCTCTTGCACTGTCCGCGTCATAACTTACAGATCGACAGAAGCAACAGTGGATCATGTCAGTCCTGGTTTTGTGTTGTCTGGTATGACAAGGGCTTGTGCAGTGGAGATGGCGGATCTCTCTTTTCAGCTGATTGACCTTGCTTCTGTGACCAGTGAAGACATTCAAACGCTGGTTCATGTGATAAACACCTGCAAACAACAAGAGCTCATGATCAACAAAGGGCAAGCATCAACAGCAAGAATAGCACGGACTCCCATGTGGGAAGGGGCTTTATGTGACGGTGACATGCACTCAGTAAATGTGTGCGACTTTGTTCTGCAGACAACTGATCCATATAGAATGACTCGTGTGTCTGCCACCCCCTACGACACAAATACAAATCCTGTCCAAGAGAAGTCTGTTGAGATTCAGCTAACCAATGTATGCGCTCATTCATCCGATTACTTTCCCGTCACCACTTCACATTTTAACTACGGCAAGACAATGTATTGGAACAAGCATACATCACAGAATCACAAGCTTCTTGCTTTAGATTTTAGCGGCATTGTCACAGCTGTTGGGAAAGACGTTTGTACTTTAGGAGTGGGAGATCATATTGCATCGTGTTATCCAGTTGCTGCAACTGCAAAGATCATAATTCCTGAAGCTGTGTGTTACAGCACAAAGAGACTCCCGTTTCTGACAGAGACTCCATGTGTGTCGTACTTCATACTGGCATGGGATATCCTGCAGAGAATTCTGTCTAATGTAAAACAACAGCAGAGGAAGCTAATCATCATCTCCTCCAACTCAGCCTCTGCTCTGATGAAAATTTTGGCTCTGACAGCAAACAGGTCAGGTTGGAGTGTTTCCTCTCTGCCACATCTCAGAGGAGAATCTATGCAATATGATCAGAGTCATGCATTTGTTTTCCTGCCCCCGTTTGATCACTCCTGGCAGGGAATGCAATACAGTGGTGGTCATGAGAGACACATTATTTTTGTACGTAGCAGTAACAAGTCTTCTTCACTCTCAGAAAACATGTTTGCACTGAAGACTGAACACATCCATGTGCATAACCTTGATGTGGCTAATATTCTCCAGAGAGCCAGTCTGCTAGTACGAAATAGGGATGTCTCTAATTGGCTGGTGTCATTGGGCTTTGATACAGAGTCTCTACCTTTGAAAAGGGAGACTTTTCAGTGGTCAAGCACAAAGGAGCCTCAGATTGATGCAGATGCTGAGTCCTACTTCACAACAAAGACGGTGCAGCAAGTTGTTCTAGATAACAGAGAGTCTGGTTGTCCATTGTCTGATATCCCTTTGCTAACAAGGCCTGGACAGCTCTTTAAACAAAGCTGTGTTTATATTGTAACAGGAGGACTCTCTGGTTTGGGACTTGAGACGGTAAAGTTCATTGCCTTTAATAATGGCGGTTGTATTGCCACATTGTCCAGAAGTACTCTGACTGATGAAATGAAGTCTGAAATGGAACTCCTAGAGAGAAGATACAGGGTGGCAATCATGAACATCCAGTGTGACGTTTCTGTGTTGACAGAGGTTGTGGATGCGATCTCAAAAATTGAAGAAAAATTCTCCTCTTGTCCAATCAAAGGAGTGTTTCACAGCGCTGCAGTATTACATGACGCTTTGATCGAAAACCTTGAAGAGCCCCTTTTCCGAAAGGTGCTACAGCCCAAAGTGAGTGGTGCTCTAAACCTTCACTATGCAACACTTCACAACAAACTGGATTTCTTTGTGTGCTACTCCTCCATCTCTTCATTCATTGGCAATGCCTCACAATGTAACTACGCAGCAGCTAATTCTTTCCTGGACACATTCTGTCATTATCGGCGAAACCTTGGGCTTGCTGGACAGTCCATCAACTGGGGCCCTCTGAACCTCGGCCTCTTGTTGAACAAAGACCATTTCCAGAAGTTCCTGGAGGCAAAGGGGATGATGGTAATGGATGTTTGTGACATTCACGAGGCACTTGAAAAGTGTCTTGTGATGAACAGACCACAACAAGTCATATGCAAGTTCAACTTCAAAAATCTTCATGTTCATGTGCTTTCACAAAATGCATCTCTCAGAGAGCGGCTGTCAGCTTTAGTGGAAATGGAGCTTGAAGATAATCTAGGTAATGAACCCAGGGTTCAACCTTTGTCTTCCACACATGACAGTGTAAGAACAATTGTCAGTGAGATCATCAACGTTAGTGTAGATGAGCTAGATGATGACTCAGCTCTGTGTGAACTTGGTATTGACTCCATGTTGGCCATGACTCTGCAGAACAAAATTTTCCAAGAGACAGGCGTGAATGTACCTTTGGTTAGAATACTGGACCCCAACAGTACTCTGGCCACTTTGGCAGCTACAGTAATGAATAATGGCTAATTTCAAAGCTACATCAAAGAATGCCTTAAATGACGGATTAAAAAGGGTTTTGTCAGTGCATGAAAATGTTTGGGGAAAAAAAAATTGCACAGGGACTGCACTGTTTCACTGCTGTGGTTTTGTTCTCGTAGCTATCAGACATGATGAAATTTTTAATAGGCTTGTTTATACAGCCCCACATCCTTTTATTGTTAGTAAGTATACAGTATGTTCTAGTTGTTTTCCACCGACGTCTTGGCTCAGTCACATTTTTACAAAAATACAGTGCTGTAGTACTTTCTTGATTTCTGTTGTAATGTGTATATTTATGTTGTTGACAAGTTCTCTGTAGAAGATCTGTACATTTCCTGGGTATGTTCGGAACCAAGTGTTGTTAATCAGTTTACAGCTTTAAGTAAAAATATGCTTGATCATGTCTTGAATCTTCCTCAAATCAAATCAGTTAAAATGTCTAGACTTTCAAATTGTTTTTTTTTCTTTGGCTGTACATATATATATTTAATATTTTGTAATTATTGATGCAGAGCAAATTTTAGGAACTGTGAACAAACAAAGCAGGCCTTCGTGATCCAAGTTGGAGCTGCTCCTGACGCTCTTGCCAGCTTAATATAATTGCAATGATGTAATGTGCATGAAAGAATATTTGTTAATAAACCAAACTTATCAAGCACACAGAGAAATTGGCAGCTTGTTTTATTGTGTCATGAAGAAACAAAAAATTAAAAAAAACAACATGAGACATGTTGCAATGACAACATGTAATGCACCAAATGTACCATTTCATAGATTTTTTTTTTTTAAACTAAAGTGCTGGTATAAAATCGCAGATACGATACCAAATATCTGTACTATCAAAATTCCCCATAATAGTTCTATAGCCAAATAATTTATTGACTGATAGGAGGAAGTGCTTAGTTGTGATTTGTATTTAGAGAAAAATAGAGCTATAAATACTTACATAAGATATTACAGTATCTTTTTTAAACATTTTATTTGCATGTATATCCTTACTGAAGCAATGTCCTTGTCCACACATGTAATAAATTAGTGGCTGAAACAGCAAAAAGCTCAATAATTATGTCCCCAGTTGAACATTTATGGGACATACCAGGATACTGTATCACATTTTGTTCCATCATCCCCATCATAAAAGTGATAATCAATCAGAATCAATGAGACAGCAGTGATAACAACTGACCATGACCTATGAGAGATGAGTGAAAGTAAAACAGACAAATAAAAGATGATGTTAGTATTATACAGGCCGAACGCCGTGATAGATTTGAAAAATGACTTTACAAATGGATGAAAATTGATAAACTAAGAATGCACTTACATTTACATTTATACTAATATTTACATATATTTACATAAATTATTCACTGTCAAAATCATTTAACGACAATAATTGTGTATTTAAGTGTAATGCTGACTTTTCATCATGAATATATTACACAAAACAGAATGGGTAAACCTGATACAAAACATCCACTCAAAATTAAAATTAGGCATGTCTCAAAAAAAAAAAAAAAAAAAAAAAAAAAAAAAAAATTACAGTGTAAAACTGCAACACCAAAATGAACCAAAACAATAACCAAAGCAAAGCACTTACAAAAAAAGAAAAGAAAAATACAGTATAAATATGTGGCATTAATACAGGTATGCTGTTGCATTGCAATGGCCATCATCAGCCTTCTACTGAATCCAATTAGTAATTTTCAGTTAGTCCAGTATTATAATGCTCTGATAACTAATATTTACATTTCTGTATTTGCGTTTCTCATTTTTACAATCTGGTAGAAACGACACTGATGTCTTCCACTGGAAGCGGCTCTGGGTTATCACTGAAACTTTCACCTTCATCTTCTTCACTCAGTATAGCTACTACTGTTGATATCGTGGCGTTGGGATCCAATAGTTTGACCAAAGGCACATTCACACCTCTCCCCTGAAAGATGAGATTCTGCAGGGTCATGGCCTGCATGGAGTCAATGCCTAAGGATAAAAGAGGCAATTCATCTTTCAGCTCACTTTTATCCATGCCGATGGTCTCAGAAAGCAGAGAGATGACATAATCTTTTGGTGAGACAGATTTGGCTTGTTTAGTTTGAGAGTCTGTCTCTTTGGATTTTTGGAGAGCCTCGTCTACCAGTGCGAACAGGCGCTTGGTCAAGGCCACATTTTGAGAGAGGATGTTCTGGCTGATGTTTCTGAAGTGAAACCTGCAAACAGCCTGTTGGGGTTGATTGAGCACAAGGCATTGCTCCAGACTTTTATAAATCTCAGCCACATCCAACACCATCATCCCCTTTGCCTCCAGAAACCGCTGGAAATGCTCCTTGTTCAAGAGCAGACCAATGTTTAGAGCTCCCCAGTTAATGGACTGCCCAGGCAGCCCGTGTTTGCGCCGGTAATGACAGAACATGTCGAGGAATGTGTTGGCTGCTGCATAGTTTGTTTGTGATGCATTTCCCAGAAAAGCTGAGATGGAAGAGTAACACACAAAGTAATCCAACTGACAGTGCTTTGTTGCATGATGCAAATTCAGTACACCATTTACTTTGGGTTTAAAAACTTTCTCATAAAGAGATCTGTCAAGGGTCTCAATCAGCCCATCATGCAAGACAACTGCACTGTGAAACACACCTCTGATTGGACAACCAGGGAATTTCTGGCCAATGACACTGATGACCTTGTGCACACACTCAGACACTGATACGTCACACTCCATGGTAGAGATAAAGTTTCCACACTGTTTCTCCACATTGTGTATCTCTTGCTGCACATCTGGTGTGGGCTTGCTCCTGGAGAGTATGACGATGTACTCACCCCCTCTTTGTGAAATGAACTTGACAGTTTCAAAGCCCAGACCAGAAAGACCACCTGCCACTATGTACACTGCTCTCTTTTGGAAAAGCTGTTTTTTTGTTGGCAGCAATGGAATATCAGACAGTGTACTGCTGACACTTTTATCCAGAGCTACAACAGCTAACTTCTTTGAGTTGAAGTATGATTTTGGTGTCTCTGAATCAAGGCTCTCAATGCTTTCAGATTTCACATTCTGAAAGGTAAAGCTCTCAATAGCAAATTTCCTGCTCAGGTTTAGGAACTTCAGCCAGTGGTAAATGTGTGGCCTTTGTGAACTCAAGAATCCCTTTTGCAAAATGAGTGGCATCTGAATTGTCTGCACATGAACACTTTCCTTCACACTTTGGGACACATCCTGAGCAAGCAGACACTGCATCTGAGATTCACAGATGAAGACAACATGTTGGACACCTGGGAAGTTGCAAATTTTTGCAATCAGAGATTCATCAAATGGAGGCAGGATGACAAAAACATCCATTTGATTGACATTGACAAAAGAGCCATTGCACTGTGTGCCAACAACCACATTCCAACCTGACTTGTAAGAAGTGAGCGCCAAGACTTTCATCAGAGCAGAATCAGGCACAGATGATACAATTCCTAGATTATGTTTGGCTCTGGGCAAAACACGATGCAGGATTTCCCATGCTAGCACAAAGTAGGAAACACAGGGTGTTTTTTGAAGGAATGGAAACCGCTTGGTGCTGTAGCACACATCCTCTGGTACTGTGATCTTGCTGGCTGCTACCACAGGGTAACAGGAAGCAACATGGTCTCCTACTTTCAGTTTCCTGACATCTTTTCCAACTGCTGTAATAGTACCACTTAAATCAAGAGCCAGTAGCTTGTGTTTCTGTGATGAGTGTTTGTTCCAGTACATTGTCTGGCCAAATTTGAGATGTGAAGCACTGACAGGAAAGTAATCAGATGAATGAACACATATTCTTGTGGGCCGAATTTCAACTGATGTATCCCTGATTGGCTGGGCCTCCTCCTCAAAGAGGATGGCACTCAGCTGAGTCATCTTATGTGCATCAGCAGTCTGAAGGATGCAGGAGTCAGACATTGTAGTGGTAAAGCTGCCCTCTGAACTGGGACTGATTTCAGGTGTAGTACGGACGATGGAAGGTTTCAGAATCAGCCCGTCTTTTACCACCAACTCTGGGTAATTGCTGCAAGGATGCGATCTTAGGACCTCCGACAGAGCTGCAAGGTCCTCAGCAGAGGTAGAGCTTATGTCAATCAGCTGAAATGTAAGATCTGGTATTTCTGCAGCAAATGATCTTGTCATACCAGCAAGAGCAAAACCTGGACTTATGTGGTCCACTGTGATGTCAGAAGAACGGTAGGTGACAGCTCTGATGTTGTTTGGGAAGCTAATTCGCTTCAGCTCAAGGACGATTTGGCGGAAAACTTCACACAAGTTTGCCAAATTCTGCAGGACAACTTCAGCGGCCAGTGAAGTGAGGTCCTCTTTGCCCCACAAAAATAAGACCTCATCAAAGTTTTTCTCAATATCTGTTATGTTGAGATTTGCCAACTGAGAAGGAAACCCATGGCTCAAGATATCTTTTGCATGTGTGAAGGAAATGTATGTAGACTTTGAGTCCAGATATTGCTGTAGGCCTTTAGAAATCCCTATAGAGTCGCAGAAGACCAGGGCCTTAGGAGGAGGAGCAGATGTGTCGCCTTCAGGGATGACACTAAAGGCATTATGGTAGAAATACTCCTTAACCACATGTGAGCGACTGCCAAGGTACTTGATGATCACATTCTTAACCTCAACCAACACTCTTCCCTCTTTATCTGCAAAGCAGCCACAAATCTCAAAGTGATCAACGCCCACATCAATTGCTCTCAGATAGACAACCATCTCATCCTGCAAGGGTTCAAACACTGTCAAACTTCCTATTTTGGCAGGAAATCCTGGTCTACCAGCGAAAATGTGCTCTACTGTTACTGGCAGAAGCTGCATCAGATAATCCAGCACAACAGGATGAATGCAGTAGTCATGCAACTGAGACCGCAGTTCTTCTGGAACTGTGACATTTGCAAAAGCCTCCTTGAGATCTTCTCCATAGTGCACATCTGCTTTATTCAGGAAGACATCTCCATACTGAAAGCCTCCTTGAGAGAGATACCCATAGAACTCTTGAGAGCTTACTACAGATTTGCATCTTTTGAGGATGGAGCTTAGTGAGATGCACTGCTCCTCTATGAGCCTCTCTTTCTTTGAAACCACTGTGCCTGATGCATACGTTGCAGACGGGGAGAGTACCATGAATTTAGTTTCCTTCTCTGTTTGTTCAACTTGCACCTTCATTTCAGGGGAATGCTGGGTTAAAACAAATGGACTGTGAAAACTGACACTGAGCTGCAGTGAGCTCAGTGGTACTTTTGGTTTGGCGGTGGCCATGCATGCAGCTAAACCCAACTCAGCATAGAAGGCACCAGGGACGATGGGGATGTCATTGTGCTTGTGCTCTTTCAGATAGAAAGAAGAGTCAGACATCAGATCACAGCTGAAAACATTGCTTTCACTTCCTGTTTGGCAGAGCACAGGGTGATTACTTGCTGTGCTTTTCTGTGCTGCCCCAATGATAACATCTCTGTCTGAGCAATCAAACTGGTATTTCGGAATAGGCAGTGGCGTCGTCTCATATCCTCTGTAGAAGGTGTTCCAATTTACATGGACACCCAGTTCAAACAGCTTAGACACAACAGACATTAACGTTTCATGATCTTTCTCTGGCTGCACGGAGGCAAGAACAGCTGTGTCATTACCCAGAGATTCCATTATGTTTCTCTGAAGCGCCCTTCTTGGCCCTATCTCCACAAACACTGTGTTATTCTTGCCTTTAGTTGCTAACCTTACTGCCTGCTCAAAAGCTACTGGCTCACGAATGTTTCTAGCCCAGTATTCCCCTGTGCAGTATTCCCCCTCCTGGACCTCCTTGCCTGTCACTGTTGAGAACAACTCTGTGTCAAGATCATTCACCTGTAGGGAGCCAATTGTCTCCTTGATTTCTGGCAGAATTGGGTCCATCATGTGGCTGTGGTAAGCAGCCGGGACATCCAGGACACGAAGGAACAGATTCTGACTGTTGGCTGAGGTGCTCAGCTCCTTATGGAGGCTCTCAATTGCATCTGCATCACCTGAGAGGGTGCAGGACTGAGGGCTGTTGAAAGCAGCAAGGCAGATTCTACCAGAGTAATGAGGGAGAAGAGCAGTTACCTCTGATACAGCCATGTTGCTGATCACAAGCATCTTCCCCCCAGTGACTTTGCTCTGGAGAGTGCTGCGGAAATAGATGACCTTAACCGCATCCTCAAGAGACAAGAGGCCAGAACAGTGAGCGGCTGCAACCTCACCGACAGAGTGTCCGAGTATTGCATCAGGCTTGACACCCCAGTGTCTGAGAAGGGTGGTAATGCCAACTTGGATAGCAAAGAGGAGTGGCTGGACAACATGTGGATTGTTGAAGTCACTACCCTCAACCTCACTCTCAAGTGTGTCCAAGATGTTCTGCGTACTATGTCTTTGGAACAGTCGTGCAGTCTCTTCAATCTTATCCCTGAATACAGGCTCATGTTTTAGTAGCTGTTTGCACATGCCATGGTAAGTGACACCATTTCCGCAAAAGACAAACACTAACCTTGAATCTGAGTAGGATGAGTGAATGTTTTTGCCTAGAGTGGCACTTAACTTCTCTTTTAGATCGACTACAGATGAAACCATGATGGCCTTTCTGTATTTATGTTTTAGATGCGTCCTCCTACAAGCTGACGTGTACAGCAGTGAATCTAGATCAACTTTGTGTTCATCTTCTAGCTGTTTAATGGTGTCTTCCATCATCAGAGTAAGAGATTTTGGTGAATTTGCAGACATGACAAAATACCCTGCCTGTTTCCCATCATTCTTTCTCTGAATGTGGGACTGTTTGTGCTGTTTGACAATGGCATGTGCATTTGTACCCCCAAATCCAAAGTTGTTCACTCCTGCAATTCTTGCACGAGAGGATTCCCACTTTTCTGCTTTCTTAGGAACTTTAATGTTCAGGGCTTTGGCATCAACACTGGCAGTCTCCTCAGAGTAGAAAACTGAAGGAACAATGGTCTCATGCTTCATCATTAAGAGAATCTTAATAAGTCCAGCCACTCCAGCTGCAGATTCTGTATGTCCAATGTTGCTCTTCACAGAGCCAATCCGCAGTGTCTCTGAACCTGGAGGTTTTGCTTTAGCGATGACATTTGAGATGCTTCCTGCCTCTGTTGGGTCTCCAACTGGGGTTCCAGTTCCATGTGCCTCTATGTACTGGACATCTGCGAGGTCAGACTCTGAGTAGATTCTGCGCAGGAGTTCCTCTTGTTGTGTCATGGATGGTTTGGTGATTGGAGTAACTGAGTGTCCATCTTGGTTGACGGCTGTTTTGCTGATTATGCCCCAGATATGGTCATGGTCTTGTATAGCCTGTAAAGCAACAAGACTAAAATGAAACGAGAGTATGATGTTTATAACATTGTAACATGCATCATACTGATATACAATGGCACAGGAAGTGAATATTATGTGAATTAGTGAGAGGAGAATAACAGATATAACAGGAACTAGGAAGATGCTGACTAATATAACATTTATGTAGCCTGGAAATCCAGACCCAAATCTAGAAAGATTTAAGGTCTGGCTATGAGTAATGAAAATGGCCCAACTCGAGGGACGGCACCAAGCATGCATTTGAAAATATCACTGCACGCAACTGGATAACACTACGACCAATCAGAACAATACTTAGCGCTTAGCTACCAGGGGAGCTAACTGGTAGATTAGACTCTTGCCGTATCCGGTCGGCAAAACAGCAAAAACGTCCTTCTTGCAAAGGAAAGATTCGAGCGCCGTCTTCTGTTCCTCTTTTTTTTTTTTTTTTTAAATATATTTTTTCGGGCATTTTTAAGCCTTTAATCGATAGGACAGATAAGCGTGAAGGGGGGAGAGAGAGAGAGGGAGTGACATGCAGCAAAGGGCCACAGGCTGGATTCGAACCCGGGCCGCTGCAGCAACAGCCTTGTACATGGGGCACCTGCTCTACCACTAAGCCATGACGCCCCTTCTCTTCCTCTTTTAGAGAAAAAGCCAAGTCTAACTCGTTCATTGTAGCGGCCAAAGCCGTTTCAAACAACTGGTGTTCATCCGTAGCCATCTTGCAATGTTTACTGACTGATTCCAGACAGCGTCGCAGCGCTGTTGTCATCTGTTTAGCTCGCCTCTGGCCCGCCTATATCAGATACACCGATGTGATTGGTGAAGCTCGGCTCCAACGGCATGGGTAATGAGCATCATTACTGATTGCCAGAGTGACTCGCTGAGCAAATTCAAATTGTGCTCTTGCGAAAACTCTGGATGTCCAGGGTAACATTTATGGATATTATGCGCACTTTAAAAGAAATAAATTGTGGGGCGTCGGTGGCTTAGTGGTAGAGCAGGCGCCCCATGTACGGGGCTGTTGCCGCAGCGGCCCAGATTCGAATCCAGCCTGTGGCCCTTTGCTGCATGTCATCCCCCTCTCTCTCTCCCCCCTTCACGCTTGCCTGTCCTGTCCAATAAAGGAAAAATGGCCAAGAAAAATATCTTTAAAAAAAAAAAGAAATAAATTGCTTAATAATAGTAAGTCAATCAGGCATTAATTCATGTTTCTCTAATATCTGCTATGGTTGCTTGTTAATAAAAGGAAAAAATGTGTTGCACTTTTGTTACTCTAAATATTCTGACCTTTTTCAGAGGCTTCAGGAGAACGACCCCGCAGCCCTCCCCTCTGCCATAACCATCTGCTCTGTTGGAGAAAGGTTTGCTGGTCCCTTCAGGTGAGATCATCTTGGCCTTGCTGAGAGCAACAAACACCCTTGGCTCTATGATACAGTTGACTCCTCCACAAACAGCCATGTCACAATCACCTGATAAGATAAAACACGTTTCTTAATATCTTACAATATATTTGAATGTCTATTTAACACTTATCTTTACATTTAAAACCACAGTGCTGTGGCATAGCTTTTTCATTAGAGTTACCGTAAAGGTTGCACTGAAAGAGTCATTGACCTTAGTTGGACATACTGCACAGACCTTGTTTAATGGACTGACAGGCAAGATGAAGAGCCACGAGAGACGATGAGCAGGCACAGTCTATGGACAGTGAGGGCCCAGTGAAGTTGAAGATGTAGGAGACTCTGTTTGCTGCAATACTCATTGCAAGGCCTGTGCCGGTCCAGTGGTTGATCACACTTGGATGCACGTGTGCAGCATTTGTCTCATAATCTCTGTTCATTAAACCTACAATAAAAGCAACATAAAAACTGGTTAGAGCACAGAACCAACCATGTAGGCAGAAAGAATGGTGGCATTGTACACTTCTGAAAACCAGGGATACATCACCATTGCATGTTATCATGTAGCCCATACGATGAACTTTACATTTCAACAAGGCTGAGGTTAACATGTGGTTAGGTTTAGGCACAAAAAACACTTGGTCATGGTTAGGAAAAGATCATATTCTATCTTAAAAAAAGCGATGGGTCTCTACAAACACCCACATATTACCTAAAAAGGCACTGGAAACACAGGAATGAGTTGCTAAATCACAATCGGTTTTGTTGCCTGTTGTTCTCGAACAGTGGTCTGTAGTGCAGCTTGGCAGGCATTTCACTCTAGTGACACGCCATCCACCATCCCCTCCACCTTCCGAGGACAGTCAGCTCATACACTTCATCACTTTAGAAATGTTATGATACGTATGAAACATGCAAATGATTCATGTTCGTGGTCTGCAGATAAGTACAATGCCAACATTTTCTTCTGGCTACTGGGCTGACATATCGCAATGATTAATGCATGGAGCTCTTTAAGAGAGTTCAATAATTCAAGGAACAGCAAGAAAAATGTGATGGTAAATTACACAAAGCACATAAAAAAGCCTGTCACTTACAACATGCTTTTACTGACTTACCAAAAAACACTCCTGTCCTGGTCCCACTAGCCTTCTCCATAGGAATTCCAGCATTCTCCAGCGCCCTGTAGACACACTGAAGGAGCTGTTTTTGTTGAGGGTCCATTTGTTCCACTTCACTGTCGCTGATGCCAAAAAACTTGTGGTCAAATTCATTGAACCTGAAAGCATTCAAAAACACTAGATCAAATTCAATGACTGAGAAATGGATCATAATCTAATACTTTACCGGCCCAAAGAGAAATTACTGGTGATGACCATAGTTTAAAATGAGAAAATCAGCAGTGTTGCACGCATGAAATGCACACACCTGTTTTCATTTACCCATTGGAAATGTATAGTTAGAGGCCTAAACTATAAGCTGGTACAAATACAGCCCAGTCACCAGAATAAAATATTGGCATTGTACTTTCTGCAAACCACTGCTATGTTTGTACTTTTGCAGTAAATGTACCTTTGTACGTATATTTGTAAGTTTCAGACTTGTGATGTAGTTCAGATAGCATGTTTATGAGCTGAGTTTCTCATCAGGAGGAGGAGGAGATGGTGGATGGCTTGACACCTAGATGAGACGGCTGCCAAGCAGTAGATAGCGGCAGACCAATGTTCAAAACCAACAATGTTTTTTAACGAGAGTTTGGAACATTTCCAGCCGTGTTTACAGTGACCAAACCAGGTATTTTAAACCAAAACATTCTCCTAACCCTCACCAAATGGTTTTTGTGCTTATGCCTAACCACATGTTAATAACAGTGTCACATGTCACAGCATGTGATTGAAAATAGAAATGTAAAGTTTGTGAACAACATGTGATATTACAAATGCAACATATCTGTCAACATTTATTCTGGCAACTGGGTTGACAAACAGCATGTAAAGAACTTTTTATTAACAGCGGAAAAAGACAAGTCTATAAGACTATCTCCCTCCACATATTCACAAGACACACAAGTAGTGACATCTAAATAGGTTACATGATAAGGTTCAAAAAGCATACCCTTCAATGAGAGCAGCATTGGCTGTCCGGGATTTACCCGCTTTGTTGTCATCTGGGTCATACCAGCTGGCCAAATCAAATCTCTCCTTTGGAATCGGTACAGAACAGTTTCTCCCATCCACCAGAACCCTCCAGAAATTGTCAAGCCCTTCTCCTGTTTGAAAAGATATAACACTTAAAAGCCCAATTGTGGTACTGTAAATTGTAGTAGGCAGATTAGGAGACAAATGGCCACCATTTAAATTAAGTGTTTTGCATGATTCCCCTGATTTGCAAATACAAAAGATTTGTAATAAGCCTAAACTGAATAAAATAAAATGACAACCAAACACCCTTTTATTAATTTTGCCAACCGTGATGGTCATTAAAAGATTGTTTATCTCAGGTGAACACATTTTAATCTGTTAATTTCATTTCTGATCTAGTAATGTTGAAATTATGCAATTTCTAAGGTTTTGGTCGTTTATTCTAAAGTACATTGTGGGAGACGGAAAAAAAGCTTTAACTAGCAAATTTGTTGATAAAATAATAAACATATAAGAAAACACAACTAAGTTACCAAATTTAAATAGCTTACCCCCTGGAAAATTGCAGCCGATGCCGACCACGGCAATACTGTCTTCAGCTTCTTTCATTCTGACTAACAGAACATCACTGAGAAAGAAAATCAAAAATCTTTACTGTACCATCATGTCAACATCACTCTTTCTTCCTGGCAACATCACATCCAGAGAGAAATGTGTTGAGCATTTGCTAAACGTGTGTAATTAGTCCAGTTGTGTCATGCAACGGTGCATCCTTACATCCATTCTGTTTGCCTTTTCTCTCAGTGATAGTATCACTCTTGGACGTGCGCTTGATTCTTATAGCCAGCTTCTCTTGTTTATTAAACATTAATGATTGATTGTATACGTGGCCATGGAGATGAAGGACTTCAGTGCACACATTTATGGCGCCTCGCAAATGATTAGACCGAGTTTAATGAGTAAATCAATATGATCCAACGAATGGGTGACTCTAGGTCTTGGTTCATTGAAGCTTATTACAGTTATACCATAATTAACAATCAACCAGTCAATCAAGGAAATCAACTTTAAAATATTCTTATGGGTAAAACTTCATTTAAAATCATAATCTACCACATTTTAAGAAATACGCTTAGTTTTAATGACTCAACAATATTATCATAACCCCAATACAATGCATACAACATGTTAAATTACAGTGTCCTTAGATTACCTGTCATTAGCCTTATGTTTTGATGAAATACGTTGAGTTCAAGGTACATGTTGAAAGGTGCGCACAAACAAACTCTCATTTTCAGATGTCTTTACAACATCCAACAGATCCTCTGTCTCTTGTCACGCTCAACGCAATGATGTCCATATATCACTGTGGATACACTATGCAACAAATAATTACTTAAAATATCAGAGGAATCAACAAAGACGGCTAATAAACACACAAAGAAATTATTATAAAGTTTTCACAAACACTGTATGCTACAGAAGTTGTCCGTCCATCAATATTCATCCGCTTATCAGGAGCAGCAGGCCAAGCAAAGTGCCCCAGACGTCCCTCTCCCCAGCAATGCTTTCCAGCTCCTCCTAGGGGACCCCAAGGTGTTCCCAGGCCAGATGAGATATGTAGTCCTTCCAGCATGTTCTGGGTCTGCCTCGGGGCCTCCTACAGTGAGAGGTGCCCAGAACACCTCTGACGGGGGGGGTGCCCAGGAGGAATCCTTATCAGATGCCCGAACCACCTCAACTGACCCCTTTTGACGCGAAGAAGCAGCGGCTCTACTCCTAGCTCCCTCCGGATGTCCGAGCTCCTTACCCTATCTCTAAGGCTGAGCCTCACTCTCCATTCTACCCTCACTCGTGAACAAGACCCCGAAATACTTGAACTCCCTTGCTTGAGGCTGTAACTCTCTCCCAACCATACAGAACTTGTAATGTCCGCAAAGGTAGCATACTGTGTTTGCTTTAGTTATGGCCCAAACATGGGCGAATTATGAGACTGTGGGCTCCTGGGCACAGATATGCAAAGGGCCCCGCCCACTCTCCCACATGGGAGCAAAATGCATAGTCTGTGGTTATTAAGTATCTCTTAATGGTTGTTTTTGTGTCATTTTGTAGTCATTTGGGTCTTACTGAGAGATTTTTGTGTCTTTTTGGGGTAATTTTGTGTTTCTATAGGTAATTTTGTGTCTTTTTTGGCTGCTTTGTGACACTTTGTAGTCATTTTGTGTCTCCTTGTGGTTGTTTTACTCATTTTTGTAGTTAATTGTGTCTCTTTGCATTTTTTTTGCATCTTTTTATGGGCATTTTGGGCATCTTCCTGGTCGGTTGGTCGATACGAATTTATTTGAGTGACACTTTAGGCCCCTGGGCCTGTGCATGGTAGGCCTGTTCAGTTTCGAATTCCTAGGCCAAAGTATTGATTGGGTTGAGGACCCTGTTCTAATACAAGGGATTATCATCATTTATGCAAGCGAATTGCATCTCTGAGGGGCTAAATGTGCTCAAAAACTCACAAAACAGTTGAAAAAGTTTACAGATTTTGGTTTTCATGCTCGTGTGTGACATAATAGCTCGATAGTGCCCCCTACAAAATTATTATAAAGTAGCCCTCGTGGTTCATTTTACCTAGATGCCTGACATTTAGCAAGCATATTTAACATACCAAGACTTAAAAAAGTGTCTTGGAGCCATACACTTAACACAACAGGAAGTAAGGCATGTTGAAATTAATGGGCAATATCAGTGTATTTTTGGCCATTTCTAGGTGTTGTACTGTTCCTAACTAATTAATGAGATTGACTTCAAATTTGATCAGCACAATCTTAAGACCTTAACAAAGACAAGCTGTTAAAATTTTAGGGGTTTCATTGAATGTTTCCATGGCGTGGCAGCCATTTTGCACGTTTCCCCAACACCCATTAAACAGGAAGTTGTTGTAACTTGAGCATACATTGTCCAATCTGCCCAAAATTTCTCATGCTTGATAAGAGTCCAGACCTGAAGTCATCCACATGCCAATACTGAGTCAAATTATTGCGCCACCTATTGGCAAAAGGAAGTGGCCCTTGTGTGACAAACATTATCTGATTAACAATAGTTTTTTGCTGTGTGGTCCATGCAGCAAAATAATGCATGCTTAGCACATGCTCTCTTGTGCCATCTACCAGACACATGGAGCAATACAAAATTTACCATACATAATTATCAGTGCAATGCAGTCCACGCAGAAAATATTGTCAGATATAGCTCATGCATGCAGTGTCTGACATTTGTGGAAATGCAAACACATCGACTGGCCTCCCGCCAGCAGCCCCGACATGCAAGAAGGTAGGAGGACCTCTTCATCACTGCCTGCAGTTTTAATTTCTCCTGTTTTTCTTTAATTACTTTAAGTTAAATCAGTGATTTCACTCAAACCAATCTCTAAACTCTATGACAACATTACATTTTTGTTTTGGTAATTTGGTTGATAAATGTAGTTTCATAGGACACTGCACAAAGCAGAACCATGGATAGTTTCTCTGATGGTCATCTTTGTTGCGGTTACCTTTGCAAGTTCCCAGTTCAGTCATGTTCATATTAAGCTGTTATCTGTCTTTTATTGCCTTTATAAATCCGGTCACACGGAGATCACATGGTGGTATTAAAGTTATTAACTGTGGTTGTCTTTATTACTCTCTGTCAAAAGGGTGACCAATCCTAGAGGTAAGATCAGGGCGAACGTGTTGGGAAGTGCAGTTTGTGCCAAATGGGTTGTAAGACATTTATGTAACAACTTAACAGTTACATAACATATTAGTCGATAGACACTACAGTATTCTAAACTTAATTCCAAAAGAAAGAATAACTACTTCAAAATGACTGACTAGATGTTTTAAGTTTAATTTTAAAGTTAAAAAACTTTTATTCCCCATTATAAATCTATGAAACAGTTCTATAACCTTGCCCTTATTCCCTCTCCCCAAAAATGACTAATGACAGCATATTCAAACCAAGATATGTGAAAAATATTTACAGTAATATATCACAATTAAAATTCATGCAATTACAATACTGCTTCGTAGTGTAGTAGTCCTGAGGCTTCACTTTTATGTAGTTGGCCAAAAATTTGTCTCTTTGCATAATAATTGAAATATCAAGCATGTGCAAGTTGGGACAAAAACAAAAAGATGGAGTGTAACATCGGGTTTAATGTTGAAAAATACAAGTACAGAAAAACATGAAGACAGTCCTGTAGCTTGATTCTGTAGATCTTCTTATTATTCCACAATTTCATCCAAATATTCACTACTAATCTCTTATAAAAATAGATAGAAAAGTACTGCAGTTTGTGATAATTTCTGTGAATCGGAATCATAAACTTATAACAAATGATGTACTTTATATTACTTACTTATTAAATATTTTCTTAATTAGAAATAGTGCTATGTTGTGTGAATACTATATGTTCCAGAAGTGCTAGAAAATATGTAGCTGTAGGAAAACTCATACAACGATGATGTTTTATAACATTACTCCTTGGTGGTGTTTGTGAAATATGATATGTTGCACAGAAACAGTAAACTGAAGGATATTGTTTTGAATCCAGGTTGCATCATTCCCACGTTACCGACAGCAACTGACAAGTCAGCTCCCACAACTTCTCCGCCAGCACGTCGTCTTTACCGGCCGCTGAGCAGTTGGCAGGAGCACAGTCACTGAAAGCAAAGACTTACTAGATGAGGGACGGAAAATTTGGATAAATCATCTCGTTCACACATTCAGTAAGGCCATGCGTGATTTATGCAGAATATGTTTATAGTTCAGTTCCTCTCTGGCTGACTTTGCCTGATATATATTCCATCAAATAACTATAAATGATAACACATAATAACTGTCTTCTTGTAAAAAAAGTTCTTCTCTACAAGCCAAGTATTGTATCCTGTAACAGTCTTTTTCTACATTTGTATCCTAATTTAAGTGACGGTGACAGAGAAGACTGAATTGCTCAATCCCTCTTCAACCAGTTTGGCTGCTGTATTGTATATTAGGCCAGTGGTTCCGAATCTGGGGTTGGGACTCCACTGATAGATCCCAAGGGTTGCAAGATGATTTAAGGTGTATTATACCTATTTTACCAGAAAACAATGAATAGATTGATTCAGAAATAATCCCTCTCAATCATCTCTTATGAACCAGTAAAAGTGTGTGGTGGTGTATTTATCTGCAGAGACCCTGAACTTTTCTTCTTATTTTGCTATGATGGGACGTTCCCAAGCACAGCGTACAGGTGAGCTCGGGACATTATAAAAAGGGATTGACCAGTGGCCGTATTCACAAAGCTTCCTAGTGCCAAGAGTTGCTCCTAGTGAGGAGAGTCTAGGAAAATTCTTAGAACTGTGGCATTTTCTTATAAATTCCCCTTAAAGTTAAGACTAGGTCCTTGTAAAGATAAATGATATTCATAAAACATCTTAGACCTTAAAAGAGCTTCTAAAGTGAAAATGGTGGAAACAAAAAGAGGTTGGAGAATTATTCTCCAAACGCTAGATGACAGGGAGTAAATAAAATACTATATATTAGATCATGCAGGGATAATATTTGTGATCAATCTCATTAGGGATACACACACTTTTCACACCCAACAAAATAATGCTATAACACCAGAAATAAAATGATCACAATACTAACATACACTGCCTGGCCAAAAAAAAAGTCACCACCAAAAAAAAAGGTCATACACTCTAATATTTCGTTGGACCGCCTTTAGCTTTGATTACGGCACGCATTCGCTGTGGCATTGTTTCGATAAGCTTCTGCAATGTCACAAGATTTATTTCCATCCAGTGTTGCATTAATTTTTCACCAAGATCTTGCATTGATGATGGTAGAGTCTGACCGCTGCGCAAAGCCTTCTCCAGCACATCCCAAAGATTCTCAATGGGGTTAAGGTCTGGACTCTGTGGTGGCCAATCCATGTGTGAAAATGATGTCTCATGCTCCCTGAACCAGTCTTTCACAATTTGAGCCCGATGAATCCTGGCATTGTCATCTTGGAATATGCCCGTGCCATCAGGGAAGAAAAAATCCATTGATGGAATAACCTGGTCATTCAGTATATTCAGGTAGTCAGCTGACCTCATTCTTTGAGCACATACTGTTGCTGAACCTAGACCTGACCAACTGCAGCAACCCCAGATCATAACACTGCCCCCACAGGCTTGTACAGTAGGCACTAGGCATGATGGGTGCATCACTTCATCTGCCTCTCTTCTTACTCTGATGCGCCCATCACTCTGGAACAGGGTAAATCTGGACTCATCAGACCACATGACCTTCTTCCATTGCTCCAGAGTCCAATCTTTATGCTCCCTAGCAAATTGAAGCCTTTTTTTCCGGTTAGCCTCACTGATTAGTGGTTTTCTTAAGGCTACACAGCTGTTCAGTCCCAATCCCTTGAGTTCCCTTCGCATTGTGCGTGTGGAAATGCTCTTACTTTCACTATTAAACATAGCCCTGAGTTCTACTGTTGTTTTTCTTCGATTTGATCTCACCAAACATTTAAGTGATCGCCGATCACGATCATTGAGGATTTTTTTTTCCGGCCACATTTCTTCCTCAAAGACGATGGGTCCCCACTATCCTTCCAGTTTTTAATAATGCGTTGGACAGTTCTTAACCCAATTTTAGTAGTTTCTGCAATCTCCTTAGATGTTTTCTCTGCTTGATGCATGCCAATGATTTGACCCTTCTCAAACAGACTAACATCTTTTCCACGACCACGGGATGTGTCTTTCGACATGGTTGTTTAGGAAATGAGAAGCAACTCATTGCACCAGTTGGGGTTAAATAACTTGTTGCCAGCTGAAAGATAATCGCCCATCCAGTAATTATCCAATAGGAGGCTCGTACCTATTTGCTTAGTTAAATCCAGGTGGCGACTTTTTTTTTGGCCAGGCAGTGTATTTGAAAAACTGGAAAAATGCAACAGTGCAGCAGTGACGAGTTGGGTCTGTCTCAGCCTTCCATCAGCAGAGTGATCACACTAACAATGATAACACTGTCACAGTCAGCAGTTAATTTCATTTCCACTGGGTGTCCACACCTTACAGTCTGTGACAACCAATCACACCTGTTAAAAGCAAGTATCACACCTAGCAACAGGTTCAACCACACCTCCTCACTAAGATACAAGTTTCTGTCTATTCCTTGCTCAGAGTTGCTTTAAGAAGTTTCCTAAATCAATCCTAAGCTAGGACTCCTTACTAAAAAATTGTAACCTTAGTTAGAAACTCTCTGAGAGTGTTCTCAGAATGTTTGTGAATATGGCCACTGATGCCTGACCGTGAGCAACATGCATCGAAGAGGAAGCTATGAAAATAACATACATAGCGTTGAAAACACGCAATATGCCAAGTGGACAGTTTGTAACTTTAATCCAATTACTTTATTTGGGGTTGGCTTATACTTAAAGTTTGGCTGGCGATACTGTTTCCAAACAGTAGCCCTACAATTCTTGCATAGTGAACCTTTAACAAGATTAAGGAAGAATCACTGCAGCAATGCTGTGGCTAATAAACTAAACTAAACTAAACTAAACTAAACTAAAAAATATTTAAAGAAATCAATCATAGAAGGAAAATTTTCTGTCTGGCAAACTGGTTACAGCTCCCAAAAATGTTGGTAATCACTGTGTAAAGACATTTCTTCCTCACCCCCAATTATCCCCTTGACCTCCACAATTAATGTATGATAGACTGCAATATAATGTCCATGTGTTTAGCTGCATGTCAAAAACCAAACTGTACCTGTAGTATCCGCCAGTCTCTTTCTCCAGTGACGGCTCCACTGCGCAGTAAATGCTTGTCTGAGCTCCCTGAGAAGAGTTTTTGGTGAAAGGACTGACCATCTTCATGAAAAACTGCTGAGGGCCGCTCAGGTGACGCCATAACTCTGTTTGAACAACTCCAGGGTGGAGAGAGTATGTCGTCACACCTGTGCCTGAAAGACAGCATGTGTGAAACAGTATATGAATAATGGAAAATAGCACTTTTCAACCTTCTCTTACAAAGACTCAAATGATGGAGAAGAGGGTATGAAGCATACCTTCTAGTCTCTTAGCCAATGAGCGGGTGAAGAGAATGTTGGCTAGCTTGCTCTGAGAGTAAGCTGAGTTCTTGTTGTAACTCTTCTCGCTGTTGATGTCCTCCAAATTGATGGAGCCCCAAGAGTGAGCCATAGAGGACACCGTGACAATCCTGGCTGGTGCTGATTTCTTAATCAGGTCAATCAACAAATATGTCAACAGGAAGTGACCTAGAGAACAAGGAAATTACTTTCATATTGCTGCTTTAAGAAAGCAGAAAGAAGACATTGTATTTTACAGGTATTACAGCATTAATTATATTTGAGAAAAAGAAAAAATTAAAAAATTAAAAAATTTGGTTAAACAGACAGCAGTCATTCATAATGTCACAGAAACAAAAGCTTTAACTACTGTGATAATTGAAATACTATGTTACAGAGAATTAGCTTTAAAACAAAGTTTATTTGAATACAAGTGCGTTTATTTGAATACAAGTGCTTAAGGGGACAGTTCACCCGGAAAACAAATATATATACTTTTCCTCTTCACTATAGTGCTTTTTATCAATTTAAAGTGACCGATAACCTCACAGAAGGAAGCGTGCATCTACTCATAGACGAGAGGTTTGTACTTGTGACAGTGCAAGATATAAACATTAATTAATAGCATCTTCTTCAACTGAGCTGTGACGTTAGCTAGCTCAGCGATGCTAGGTGAGTGAGCAGTAGATGCATGCTTCCATATCTGCAGTGATACAGTTAGCAGGTGCAATTCCGTAGAAGAAAATAGTTCCTACATGAAACTGCTCACAACAAGGTCTGTGGATTATCTTGAGTAACCGGGTCATGATTTCTGGAAAGAGACATTGCTATTGAGTTTTTCAAATGTATTTTTTTTGGCGCTTTGAGCACCACATACTGAGTGCCATCAAGTTCCATTATATTGGAGAGAAGGCAGACATCTCTATGGCTGATATCTCCAACACCCTGCAACTCACACCAAAACAATCTAGACTGATAAATAGCACTACAGGTAAGAAGGAAAATGTATTTTTGATTCTGGGGTGAACTGTTACTTTAAACTATTAAAATTAAGTTGGAAACTGGGAGCAACTGTAATTGACATTTGGCAGGTCTGGGTTGACAACAAATTTGGCTGGGTTAAAAATGCTGGCAACCTTCTTTAAGGTATAATGACAAGATTAAGAAACATAAGAACTGGACAAAATTGATCCAAGTTTGCAAATTTTGTTGCTATGATTATGTCCAATAAGATCTCAGATCTCATTTTCACTAAGAATTTCTCAGTTACATTTACTCACACACACTAATTTAAACCTATTCCCCCCTACAGTGTATTAAAATAAAACTTCTGACTAGCAATGTGAGAGACTTGTGTCCAGTCTGTCTTAATATTGATCAAACAGGCAGACCAGTAATGATCTCCAAGACAAACTATATGGATTCTTAGTGACCAGATTTACAGACAAGGTAGTTACTAAAATTGTGGTCTATAAACTTTGGCAGGGCTAAATGTTCTGATGGCAGGGTCATGAACTGTGCTCTTTATCTTACCCAGGAACAATTTGCCTTATCAGATACCAGCACAGCAAACTCTAAAAACATCAACACCAATAAATATTTAACAGGGAAAGGATATTTCTGCTAAATAATAAAGTATAATAGAGGGCTGTAAACAGGTGGGTGTGAAAGTGATCTTTGTCCTAAGTCTATATAAATGTATTATCTGTTATAATTAAAGAAAGTAACAGCAAAGTGATATAAGTGAGTTGTTTAACCATTTCCAAATAACTTATTTAAAATATTACAATGAACCTAAAGCACTGTTACAATATATGAAATTAAGTAAGAACAGAAGTTGCCAACTGCAAGAAGAAGAAAACTTTTACATCTGCCCCCTTGTGGACATGATATGTAGCTATGGGAATTGCTTTTGTTCTTCTAATAAAATTAGCTCTGCTTTCAAAAAGAGTCAAGTATCTATAGAAATTAATTAAAAATAGATTTTAAATATGTTATATATGTACAGGACATAATATTTCTAATAATTCAGGTGTCAAATCTGACACTAGGTGGTGAATTAAGGGGAAACGTCTGTATTTTTCAATGTGGATGCTATTTTTCCATATTTCTATGTCTAAGTGACTACAGAGATAGACCTTTTTGTTATAGGTAAAATCATTTTTGCAACCAGGAACAGCCCCCAAATCACCATAACCAAACACACCAGACTCCATTTAGAAAAACAGTAATTTTAGCTTGAACAGAGCCAGCATATTTTCACATCTAACTGGGTGAGTTGAGGGTTTATTTAAACCAAACTAGAGCTGGTGATTGTTGGAACAGTGGAAAGACGAATTAAGACAGTTTTGTGAGTTTTATTTCGTTACTGACAACTCTAAATGAAGTATATTTCACAAGTTGGTGAGTTTGGTGTCAGCGATTTCTGGGCTGGTCTATTTTTGAAGGGATTGTTTCCATAAGACACTTATGACATAATAAATATCTGAGCTTGTCAGTGGCAACAAGCACTTAAATTGGACGTGGACACCTTTCCTTGTTACACAGGTAACAGACGACATAGTTTTATTTACCAAAGTGATTGACGCCAATCTGCATCTCAAAGCCATCTGCTGTTTTCCCATAAGGACAAACCATCACACCAGCGTTGTTGATGAGGATGTTGAGCTTCGGCTCGTCTGTACAAAAGGACATTAAAAGGTTAAATGGTTGTGTCTGTGAAGTCCCTTCCTGTGTATATTTTAATAAGGAATAAATGAGTCAACCTTTGTTGATGGCTTCAGCGAATTCTCGTATCGACTTGCTGTCTGCCAAGTCAAGCTTCATGCAAACAACATTTTCATTGCCAGAATTTTCAATGACTTCCTTCACGGCCGCCTGTGCTTTCTCCATGTCCCTGCATGCCATGATGACCTTTGCCCCTAAACAGAAAAATAAGCAGCAGTGAGATACAACTTGCACGTAATGTGTGTGAAGAGCACCCCCTCGTGAGAAAATGTGTACTTCGTGTGTAATGTCTTTCATAAAGAGAGTTCGAACCTGGACAAAAGGAAACAGGGTCATTCATTTTTTTTAGAAAATAACAAAATGACATTTTCTTTTACCAGCATTAAAACTCAAATTTGTGATGTCACTGTAATGTGAGAGGCAGCTGCACGGCGTAATAACTAGTTATATGAAACAGCTACAGAATTTACCCTCCTAACTATAGTGCATCACTCCTGTTTATTCAAGGTTAACCTTAAAAAAAGATCATATTAAGTTCAAATTAGAAACAAATTTACTTGTTTGTTGTACCTGCCAAAAGTCACATGTTAAGCTTCACGGAAAGATAACTGGAAAAAATGAAAAATGTGCCTGGAACTGCATTTTTTTTTAGACTTTGCAATTTGTAATTAGCACTAAGTATCAAACACTTACAGACTAAATCACCGTGACGTCGTGCTGACAACAACAATCTTGTCCAGACAGACAACTGGCAATTGATTTTAACTGCAGGGATATGTGAAATCATCACACTTATTATTTCTGTTGCCATTTTCACCCGTAACTGTAATGTTTAAAGATAAACAGTTTAACATGATGGTCTGACCTATCTGACATATCTACTGTGCTTATTTGATGTAGCCTACTGTGTTGCTTTGCTCGTATAAACTAAATAAAGCAGTACAGAAGCTAAACAATTTACTGGACGGGCTAATAGTCCCATCTAAAGATCAATATCAGTGTAAGTGTACACTTTATTAAAATATTTTTCTCCCCTTTAACTTACACACTATCTGACGGAGGCAGTAGACCACCAACTCCAGTGTTCTGTGAAGTTCTGTTAAGTTAAATTTATTTCGATGTAGTCTGGTGGCTTTGAGATAAGAGTTTCAGTTCCCCATCAGACGGGGCAGTCTGACAGCAAGGTAGAGTAGTGAACATATTTTAAATATAGCGTACACTTGAAGTAATATTGATTTTTTGAGGTGGACTTTTTTTCAGTGGCAAAAAACTAACCAACTGAGGCAGCTTTTGCTCAGCGTGGTTTCATTTTCTGTATGTGATGCGGGGGGAAGCTACTGCAAACAAACACTGTTATTCAGTTTATACTGTTTCTGTTTGGATAACTGTCACATCTTTTAGCATTAAAATTTGTGAGGTAGCCACTCCTGGCATCAAATTCATTCTGAAGTCTTATTAATTTATTCTTTAATTGGATATTTATATACACTCATTGGCCACTTTATTAGGTACACCTTGCTAGTACCAAGTTCGACCCTCTTTTGCCTTCAGAACTGCCTTAATTCTTGGTGGCATAGATTCAACAAGGTGCTGGAAACATTCCTCAGAGATTCTAGTCCATATTGACATGATAGCATCACGCAGTTGCTGCAGATTTGTCTACTGCACATACATGAAGAGAATCTCCGGTTCCACCACATCCCAAAGGTTCTCTATTGGATTGAGATCTGGTGACTGAGGAGGCCATTGGAGTACAGTGAACTCATTGTCATGTTCAAGAAACCAGTTTGAGATGATTTGAGCTTTGTGACATGGTGCATTATCCTGCTGGAAGTAGCCATCAGAAGATGGGTACACTGTGGTCATAAAGGGATGGACACGGTCAGCAACAATACTCAGGTAGGCTGTGGTGCTTAAACCATGCTCAGTTGGTACTAAGGGGCCCAAAGTGTGCCAAGAAAATATCCCCCACACCATTACACCACCACCACCAGCCTGAACCGCTGATGCAGGGCAGGATGGATCAATGCTTTCATGTTGTTTACACCAAATTCTGCCCCTACCATCTGAATGTCGCAGCAGAAATCCAGACTCATCAGACCTGGCATCGTTTTTACAATCTTCTTTTGTCCAGTTTTGGTGAGCCTGTGTGAATTGTTGCCACGTGACTGGCTGATTAGCTATTTGGGTTAACAAGCAGTTGAAAAGGTGGATATTTGGAGACCATCTTTGAGTGTCCTTTTGTACCTGTAAGTTATTTATTCAATTAGCAAATGCAGATCTAGATCTTATGCTTTCATCAGTAGCAGTAACTTTTTGCATTTTGTTTTTGGTGTGGTGATTTGATTTTAATATGGAATGGAAAAGTCTTTACATAATGAAAAACAATTAACAGGAAGCTTTTTTTAGACAATAGTTTCTCATTTAACTATTACACAGTAAATATATACAGTACATAGAAAGAAAATGCATATAACTATGTGGACAAAATTTCACTTAATTTCTTTGTTTTAATTTGTTTCAATTTAGTTATTTTAACTCTCCAATACCTAACAAGAACTGTGAATAAGGAAAAGTTTTTTTTCCTCATAATCAGTGATACATATTTTGGTCTGTACTCAAATGGTATTAGAGTTTGAATCCCACCTCTAAGTACAAATTTTAATGTCTAAAAAAAAAGTAATTTCAGTCACAGTTAATTTTCTTTGGGGCTTAATATGCATTTTTAGTATTTAGGGCAAATGCATTTTAAATATTCAAAAGGTATGGCTGCTTTGTATTGGCATTTGAGAAATTGGGCTTATTTTTGTTAAACAGAACAAAGGGAGTTGAAGCAGTAAATAACTTTTATGTTTCTCCCTGTGTGGCACAGAAAATACGCTTTTGTTTCGTCCAGTCCAGAAACAGAAGGTGTCATATTAGCACCATATCCAAATACCAGTCCAGAAACAGAAGGTGTCATATTAGCACCATATCCAAATACCAAATGATACCCAGCCCAATACGATACTTATAACAAAGTACAGAGTTGATGTGAGGATCAATATGTGGTGTGAGACGCACCTCTCTTTGCCAGGTCGATGGCTGTCTCTTTCCCAATGCCAGTGTTGGCACCTGTGATGACCACAGTTTTGTCATCCAGCCTTTCAGCAGAGGACCAGGGTCCCCGGAAGAGATTTCTGGGACATTGAGAAATCACTGTTACTTAACTGTGAGTGACTCAACCAGCAGAGTGGGTGTGATATGAACAATGACAAAGCAAACACACAAAGCTACTACAAAAAAAATATGCTAGTTTGCTCCAACTAAGGCAAAGAAAACTTGTATTAACTATTATGTCGCCATTAACTTAGTTTAACTTAAGTTAGGCTAATTTAGCACTTGAACTAAAACTACAGAATTTATTCAGACAGCTGGTTTGTTTTCATGAATGAGAGGCGTCCTCACCTTATAGCCTGCATGTCACTTTACACAGCGCTCAGCTGGTCGGCTGGTGAGACAACAAAATAAAGAAAACTGGAAACAAATGTTAAATTTCAGATATTCAACAGTGAAGGAGCCCCACAAACTTCTTCTGAAGCGTCAGTGGGTTAAATTGGCAATGCGGAACTATAAGTAAATAGTCTCGTTTGACAGGCTGGGGTTTCAGCCAATCGGATCCGACTCAGTCGCTCTCGGATAAGGCTGATTGGTTGAGCTTTAAGTCTGTGTAACGGCCTCTGTGGTGTGTGTGTGTTTGATTATGAATGCGGGACTGCGCTGGATGGGCGGGGAGCCAAGTTTACAGTAACTAAAAAAAAAAAAAAACCAGGTAATAAAAAAATCTAAATAAATATATACATTTTTATTTTACTTATTAATTCATTTCAATCTAAACTCTTATATGTTACAATAATAATTAAGAATAAGAATAGTAAGGTTAACAGCACTAAACAAACTAGTATAAGTAAAAATGAATAAATAAAACGCAATAAATAGATAAAAATGTAGATAAATAAATACATTATTATTTTACTTATTCATTCATTACAATCTAAACTCTGATATGTTTAAATAATAATTAAGAATAGTAAGTACAGCAGCACTAAACAAATTAGTATAAATAAAAATGAATAAATAAAACAGGTAATTAATTAGTATATAAAAATAAATTACTTTTTTATTTAACTTATCAACCTATTTCAATCTTAACTGTGATATGTTTAAAAAATAATTAAGTATTGTAAGTATGACAGTAATGAACAAATTATTATAAGTAAAAATTAGTAAATGAATAAATAAAATAGGCAATAACTCAGTAAGTAATTAAGTAGATAAATATATAAATAGCGTTTTTATCTAACTTATTAGTTTATTTTAATCTTAACTCTGATATGTTTCAATAATAATTAAGTGTAGTACGTTTAACAGCAGGAAACAAATGATCATAAGTAAAAATTAGCAAACAAATAAATAAAAGTAAATAAATAAATGAGTAAATCAATCAATCAATAAATAACTAACTTTAACTTTACTTATTAATATGTTTTAACCTAAATTTTAACCTAATAAATTGTTTCAATCATAATTAAGTTTAGTAAGTATAACAGCAGGAAACAAATCATTATGAGTAAAAATGAATAAATGAATAAATAAAAAAGGAAATAAATAAGTGAATTTGAAAAGCAAACAAAATCTGGCATTTTAGTTTATGTTTACATTTAAAGATCTGTAATCTGTTAATGCACTCTGTATAGACCCTATAACTGTTAGTACATAACTTCTCTCAAGACATCTGGTGCATTGTATCCATTTTACAGTAAATTATATTTGTTATGAATAAGATAATATCATATGTATATCAAGAAGAGCAATGTAAAAAACATGCAAACAATCTTTCCAGCAGGTGGCAGCCAATGACCACCTACCAGTGTGACTCAGCTGACAGAGCCTGTTTCACTTTGACACCAGCCCTGTGTTACTGTGTTATGTCTATAGACAGATTACAGGTTGGTATTTGGGTAAATCCTGTCCTTGGCTGAGATCTTGCTCTGCTGGCAAATAATTGGCTGTAAACAGAAATGACCCACCAAAGTTCACCAAAAATCCATGAATGGTTCATTCATACGTTACAGGCATTATCGGAGCATATAGTGGGATTACCCTGTGGACAGAGGGTCATTAGAGCAGGAAACATTGTGCAGGTCATCAGCTGATTGTGCGTAAGCAAACATTTCCTTCCCTTTTCTGTGGGCGCTCAGTCAGCAAAGGAGTGTAGGGGTGTGTTATATGTGTGTCTGTGAATATATGTGCAGAACTAAGGCAGAGAGAGGCGTTTGTTCCTGTGAATGTGGGACAATATTGAATTCACACTGATTGTAAAACACCCAGAAGTCAAAATCTGGTTTGTTTGCACTTATCCTGATTGCATCCTCCCAACCCTCCACCTCCCCTCTTTGACTTCCTCTTCCATGTTTATTTAAGTAACAAGTGGTAGTAAGTGGGACAGGAAGAGGTTGTAGGTAGCTGTAATTTTTCTCATACTGTATAAAAACATGACTTACTGTGATCATCTGTGAGTAAATCATCTTGTTATGTAACATATGCTCTGTGGTTCAACAGGTAAACAAACAAAAATACACATTCAGGTGAATATTTGGCTATCAAAGACTGCCTGTGACTTTTCATTTTGTTATTTGTAATATTTTGTTGTTGTTTTCTGACACAATGTGTTTGCCATTGTTGATGGGCTACTGTTTTGTCATTAGTGGCAAAAAAAAAAACATTAGACATAACAGTTTACCTAAGCTATTACTGGCGCCGCATTAGCAGCTTCCCAGAGGCCAAAGACAATAGACAGGCAGGAGGATGCACTGCATAAACTATGAGAACAATCCATTAGCTATAATGGGACTATTAACTTCACTTTGGCAGATGGAGGGGGAGAGGATGCAGGTCTGTATTTTTATACAGAGGGGAGAAAACACAAATAAATGTGTGAGAGCAAGAGGAGAATATTTATGTTGATGTGACTGTGCAGGTTGGTGACTTGGAACCTGCTGGGTTTGATAAAACTCATCCAAGCAATGTGTACTGTAATCAAAACTACTGAGTCACTGTACTGCTGTGGTATGGTATACTACATTTGACTTTGTGAACAGTGATTAGCCTACAGATGGCCTTTTGTAGAAATCCATCATTAGTATTGCACATCAACTATAAAAAAAATAATACCGGAGCATTACATCTGAAAAATATTTTTAAAATTTTGTCATTGGACAGGAAAAGATTATAACATAACATTAAATGTGTCACAACCTAATCGCCAGAATAAATGTCGGCATTGTTCCATTCTGCAAACCTTAGATATGTTACATTTGCACGTTACAATGGATATGTTGAAACTTTATGTTTCATCAATGCTGTGGTTAATGTGTGGTTAGGTAATAACACTTAGTGACTTGCTAGGGCTAGAAAAAGATTGTGTTTTGGCTTAAAATACCAGGTCTCACACAATCTCGGCAGGAAACACAGCACCTCGGTAAAAAATGACCACTTTTTGTGGCACTATCCCGACAGGAAAAGCAAAGATGTCTCAATAAAACAACCACCTTTCATGCCATCCCATCAGAAAAAGTAGCAATGTCTCTGTGAAAAAACAACAACTGCTTTTTGTGGCACTATCCCAGCAGGAAATGCAGTGACTAGGTTAAAATCATCCACTTTGTGGTGCTAAACAAGCAGGAAAAGCAGCAATCTCTCTGTAAAAAAAAAAAAAAAAAAAAAAAAGCTTTTCTTGTCACTAACCCAGAAGGAAAAGCAACAATATCTAAGCAACAAACAACAACAGCAAAATGCTTTTCGTGCCACAATCCCAGCTGGAGAAATATGTTTGAGTTGCTACCAAACATCCATGTTTAGATCCCAAAAAGTTGCAGGAAACATAGCATTGACTCACTAAATCATAACTGGTTTTGTTGTTTGTTGGTCTCAAACAGTGGGCTGCAGCTTGCCAGGCGTCCCACCATTCATTATCTCCTCCACCTACCATGACAAAATCAGCTCATATGTCAATTTTAGAAACACTAATATAATACGTTATGTACAAATGTGACATATTTGTGGTTTTCAGGGGACCAGGCTGGTAGTTAAACTGGTCTGACTCACTTTAAACTGGTTTACAGCAGCTTCCCAATCACATTACAAGACAAATAAAAACAGAAATAATCGAAACAACAACAACAAAACAACCATCTACACAGACATCACAGAGGAGAGGAATAAGAGCAGGATGGTTTATGAGATTTGAATCAGTATTTGATGATAAGTCCCTCCATCAGATAGTGCTTATGTATGAATAGAGGTTTGTGGTGTGGAAAAATGATCTCTGACTGGAACTGTTTTTGTAGGCCAGTACTGGAATAAGGGCATGCAAAACTGATCTGCTGTTTCTTGGAAGTAGAGCAGTATTTAAAATGTTAAAGTGCAGTACAGTGGAAACAGGAAGGGTTGCATGGATCTTATCAGTTCTATTGTATAGTCTTCCTAAAATAAATATATTGCTCTTCAAAACAAAGGTACAGGGTGCTTTACTAGGAGAAACAATAACAAACGTAAGAGCAGCTAAAAGATATGCATGCAATTCATACCGTACCCCAGTATTTCCTATAGATTGATTTTTTAAGTCTTATTTTGTTGTAGAGTTGCCAGCAGTGCATTCAGTCAGCCACTCCTTGCTCTGCTCTCTCTGTTACAAGACAAGAATTAGCTAGCTAGCCTCCCCACAGTCCCCTCGCCTCCTTTTGTTCTGCTGTGGACCGCTTTGCCAGGAGGATAGCAGGCAGCAGCTCAGGTGACGGACCTTGGGTTGGCGGCTGTAGTGGCTTAAATTCAGCTTTCAGCACAAACCAACCAGCACCAGGTGTCACAGCAGGCTAGTGGCCAGCAGCAGCGTTGGGTCTAACCTGTGTAACAGCAGCAACAGAAAGTTTGCTGCAGTTTGGGAACATGAACTGTCGATCCCCCGTAGCTGGGGTTTGTGATTTGGGTTGCTGTGGCCTCTGACTGGCAGTCCGTTTCTGGCGCTGCTGCCTGCACTTTTATGGGTGAGACATTGTAGTGGTCGGACACTGAGGCAGAGGACACACTGTGATTTGAGGCTCTAGCTAACATTTTAATCAGGAGAGACAGAAGAATGAAATAAAGATGAAATTTAATGCTGAATATAAGTGTACAGATTAACAGATGATTTGTGCTGAAACCATTTAACAAAAGTCTTTGGCGCTTAGACAACCAGAGGGAGATTATTTGTGATCATGGGACATCTGAGCAGCAGCAAGATAAATTCCCTATGGAGTCCAGATACAGGTGGTGGAGGTGGTGGTGGCTGATGACTCTGAGGCTGCTGAGGCAAAATAAGGCTGATGAATCCATAAAGACTAGGTGGTGATGGGGAGGTGGAGGGTGCGCACAGCTGCAGCATGAAAGGACTACGGGCAGAAAAAGAACCATATTTAAAATGAGGAGCAGTAAGATGATAGGCTGACAGAGAAGGTGTGCTGCTGTGCTATTGGTTAATTGTGAATCAGCTATAGAACAACTGATGACTCGATTGACAGCCCCAAACACTGACAGTCAGAGATAGAGTGTGAGCATGCGTGCAAGGAGTGAATGTCAGGGTGAGAAAGAAACTTACAACCTAAGCCTGAAAATGTATTGTCCTCCTGACTGAATTTTTGCAAGAGCTTCATTTCCTACATAAACGTGAACTTTGCTGAAATGTTGTCAGACACTTTTTTATACTGTCTTTTTCATGAGTCAGTCTTTCTTTTCTGGGTTGCTCTGCAGTGTAGGCAGTTAATGCCAAAGCTGGAACAGCATCTTTCTTTGCAGGATTCTCCGCCATTGATTCAGGATTTCACTGAAGGGATGTGCATGCACATCTGCATTTGTAAAACAGCCAATAGGAACCCCCTCTTTCTGAAATGACCTGTGATTGGCCAAAGTCTCCCATCATGGGCTAGATTTTCTAAAGCCTGAAAGCAGATCCAAGAGGAGGTGCAGAAGTCAGTCCACTTGAATTACAGTAGTTTATTCTGGGATTTTTGCCCAATGAAGCCAAAATGAAACTGCCTTTCTCAGCTTTAATAACAGCTATGACAGTTTTCCTGTCTGTAGGATAATGTGACGCTCACTGTTAGACAATAAGGGAGTTTCCGTCTTTCATCACAACTACTTTCAAAACTCTGCATACATCCCTCTGCACAGTGAAGGTCAGTGTTTGAGTTAAGGGGGGCTGTAATTATTCTAACAACTGAATATAGGCTAGTGAAAATTATGCAAGACTTTGCAAGAAGGATATACTTAGGCTGAAAAACGATAAACAATACAAACATGGTGATTTAGAGAAAAGTTATGTTTAAAAAGAGTCAAACTCCTTCTCTTGCCCTTTAAAACGTGTCAGTAGCAAAGCTGGCAGAGCAACAGTCCCTACTGTTTACATTATAACAATATCTTCTCAAGGTCACAGCCCTCGCTGCCTCCCCGGACGCGCAAACACACACACACACACACACACACACACACACACACACGTACACACACAGGCGGCCAGCAGTCTGGCTTGTACAGTGAGTTCTCATCTACAAAACCTCAGATTATCTGAAGCTGTGGGACGTGATAAACATCTCCAAGTGTCCTCATCCCCGGTCTCACCTTTACTTTACAGACAGACCTTCACTGCCTCATCCATCACTCACACTCTTTTTAGTCTGGCCCTTTCTGTACCCCCCATCATGCTTTTGTATTTAGTTTCTCACCCTCTTAGCCTCCCTCACCTCTCTGAGTGGTTACATAACACATAAACGGTGCCATTCATTTGCTCGGACCGTTCCTCTTTGCTGATCCAATCTGCGACGTCTAATGGCCTTTTCAACTGCTGCAACATTTCCCTGAGATGCCAATCTATACCTTCATGATTACAGTCTTTTGAAACAGAGGTCATGTTATATACCAGATGACAGACTCCTTCATCTCACCCCTGCACTACTGACCAAAACACACCGCAGCATTTAGCTCCGCCACATCAGCTCCCTCCATAATTGGGCTAGGGCCTTTTTTCTCACCAGTCCTTGTTTTCTCTGGAGAAATCAGTACAGAGATGCAAAGACTGAAAGGCTGACCTGTCAGATGAGGTCCAGTGTTGATTTATGAGCTTTTCCTCCCTCATGTATCTAAATCATACATGTTTTTGAAAAAACAAGGTTTATGTTACATAACAGCCCTCCCTTATGGGCTCAAATCTGCCTTTTGGTACTAATGTACAGTGTCTGTTGACCCTGCATATGCAGAAAACTGAGTGTCTCACACTATAGCACAGATTGTATAATTTGTCTCAAACTTTAGATTGACCTGTGCTCCTTTTTCTAAACTCCTATTCTTGAAGGGTCAGTTTAACTAAATTAAACAACAGCAACATCAACATTTTCTCACGCCCCTGTAGTGAATGAAAGTGTAATTATAAAGATTTAAAACACATACACACACATATGGAGGCCAGGAATACACAGGGAGGAAAAACAAAATTGAAGGTTGAAAAAAAAGACGTAATTAAGCGAGATCAGGATATTAATCAGTGCTCAGCAGTGTGCACAGTTTTCCCACAAGTGAGAGACACATGAAGAGAATACCTAGCACAAGGGGACACCTGTTGCAAAGCGTACTTTCACCTGGCCTGGCATGAGGCGAAGGGTGCACCAGCATTATCTTTAGATGTCCCTGCCTATTCCCAAGCACTTTTTTGTATTTTTTTTAAATTGGGAATTAATATCGTACAAATATCAAATACAAAGTATAAATATATGTTGTGCTTTTTATTTGTGGTTGTTTTTCCTTTCTCCCCATCCCATTTGTTGTGTGGTCGGTCAGAAAAATGAAACACCGCCTTATCCTAACATCCCACCCACACATCTCAAACTCCGGAAGTAATTAAAACAAAAATAACAAAAAAATAAAGACTGTTGAAAAAAATATTTAAAACAAAACCCCAAACATTTGTATATCTGGACCTCTGAACCTCTCCTTGTGTGCTACAGACTTTTTCCAACCATAAAGTTTTGCAAGATTTTGCAAAAAGACATCATTTATTTTTTAACCTTTAATTTTTTTCCCTGCTCATGTCCTGGGCTCTGCATATGGGTACACTGACATCATCAGCTCTTTCCAGAAACAGTGTCCCAGTTTTTTGTTTAATAGGTGAACTAAACTTTTATATAGGTGCCAATGAGTGTATAGGGGTAGAAGTTTTAGATCCGGTTAAGAGGGTGAGAGAAATGAGTTTCAAAGCATATGTAAATTTTCAGTCAGAGGCATTTCTCTGCAACATAAAATATTTATTAATAAATGCACTGTAATCAAAGCTCAAGTTCAGAGAAACATTGTCAGGTGTTGGGTATATTAGGAGTTAAACTCTGAAAAACTAAGAGTTTAATCTCATTCAATCTGCTTTTTCAGGATGTGTTAGTTTGATTTTATCAGATTTGATTGGCAGCGATAGCAACAAATGTGTTTTCTATTCACTTCAAACCAGCAAGTAGAACACAGAATAAATAGAAAATACTCAATCTCTCATGTGAAATCACCAGAACTGTTTGCAGAATATTGTGGCTCATACACAACTCATGTGCTCATAGTAGCAGCTGATTGAGAAAATAGGTTTTTACAGGCCCTCTCATGCTGAGATATACCAGAAGAGATGCACCAGAAACATTTCCTGCAGATTCTCACCTTTTACTTCCTTCGCTTTATATCCACCTTTTGATCTTCACAGTTTCATCTTGGTGGCAACATGAAACATCAAACCTCAACGTCACTTTGTCACAGAAAATTGGGCAACACAGAACAGCAGCCTAAAGCTGTTAATGTGTTCTGGCTCTGTCCATCAACCAGATAATTTAAGATTGTCACAAGATGGCACTGTGGTGAATTTAGGTTACGTTGCCCTTTGAGGGTGAACAGACAGTCATTAGGGCCCGCTATCAGCCCCAGGAAACAGGCGCTCAGTGCTATTTATAGAGCTGTCTCAAGGAGTCAATATAGTTCAGAGCTGTGCAAGTGTGCTCCTGCAAAGGACGAGGATGGCCTGTTTTAATGGCTGCTTTATGACATTTATATAAGCACGAGATGGATTATATTTCAGGGTAACAGTCTGAGATTATCATCTAAAATTAGGAATGAAAAGGTTGCAGAATAAGTTGCCGTTGCGTAGATCATACTTCAGCGAGATATGTTTTATAAGAAGCTTGTAATGTGGTTCAGTTAAAGGAGAATTAGGCAATTTAGACTTCTGCTGGTGACTGAGGCATTGCCATGACATTGACTGGGATGCTGCTCATGATGCTGTGTGTGTACATAAACATTCACATCTTTACAATTCTACAGTTGCTTTATCTGCTTCCCTTTGTTTTGGCTTCATAACAAACTTGCTCCTTAATGTCATTGCCCTCCATCCTTGAGCTGCTTAAACTGCTGAAGGTCAGGGAACACTGGGAGCATTTGAAATGCCAAGAGTTTGGCACTCTTTTGTTTCTTACCTCGATACTGAAACACCAACAACAGCCAGAAATCTCAGCACTTCAGCCAAGGGTGTGACATTGGTTTAAGAAGTGGAACAATAAAACAGGGGATGTGAGGGTCGCAATTTGAATCCCCTTCCTGCATTTATACATATTTTAAGGTATATAACCAAAACATCCATCCATCCATCCATCCATCCATCCATCAGTTTTTATCCGCTTATCCAGGGCCAAGCAAAGCACCCCAGACATCCCTCTCCCCAGCAACGCTTTCCAGCTCCTCCTGGGGGGACCCATGTCCTGGCTCTGCCCCGGGGCCTCCTACCAGTTGGACGTGCCTGGAACACCTCTAACAGGAGATGCCCAGGAGGCATCCTGATCAGATGCTTGAACCACCTCAGCTGACCCCTTTCGATGGGAAGAAGCAGCAGCTCTACCCCGAGCCCCCTCCGAATGTGCAAGCTCCTTACGCTATCTCAAAGGCTGAGCCCAGCCAACCTATGGAGGGAACTCAGCCGCTTGTATCCGTGATCTTGTTCTTTCGGTCTCTACCCAAAGTTCATGACCATAGGTGGTTGGGACTCAGATGGACCAATAAATCGAAAGCTTCGCCTTCTGGCTCAGCTCCCTCTTTGCCACAATTGAGCATCACTGCAGACGCCGCACCAAACTGCCGATCCGTGTCACGCTTGTTGTACTCTCACTCATAAACAACTTCCACTCTCCACAGTGGGAATAACACCTCGGACTTCAGCAAAGCAATTGTCTGTTTCTTTTTTCTCCTTTTTGCAAGTTAGTTTTTTGTCAGAATTTTTATGCTTCCGTGTTGTTCTCAGGTTGTCGGTCCATCTGGTGTCCACCCCTCCGTCCCATTCTCATGAACGCAATATCCCAAAAACACAGATTTGGCACAAAAATCAACTTGGACTCAAGAATGAAATGATAAGAATTTAGTGCTCGAAAGGATGTTTTTAGCCATAACTTAGGAATTCATTTGTGTATTATTACAAAATTTCACACAAATGTCTATCAGGATAAAATGTGACATGTGTGAAAAATGATGACAATTTATACTCAGAAGGTCAGAGGTCAACTCCAGGATGACATAATAATGTTCATCACTAATCTGGTCATCACTCAATGTCATATCTCAGGAACTGAAGGGGAGACAGATAATGACTTAGTGACACTAATCTTGGGATCCACCTTGAAACAGTGCTGATTGTATAGTACTTCTGTGTTGCTGGGGGGAATGATGTGTGTGAAGCATCCATGTTTTGACAGACATCGAAGTAAACTGTGAAGTGCCACTTGACGGGTTCCTGGAAGCATTCAGCTGCAAGACTGAAATTCTAGTATTTCTTACAAAAAATCAAATTTCAGAGAGTGATGACCTTGTTCTTAAAATAAACTCACAGACAGGTTATTAATAGGAGATTTCTAACATTGATATAAGACAGTTTCTTGATCACTGCAAACTACCTGCTTTAAATGAAGATAAACAAAATACACTTGTTGCAGAGATATCAGTGTCCTGCAAGGGCATAGGTTTTGTTTCAACATTAGGAGGGGAAACATATGAAACGGGGTGTTTAGGGAGTCCTTTGCAAGACAATTTTGAGAAACAAACGCTTAATTTCCTACATTCTGGTAATTTTGTCTGCACCAAATGATGTTGTAATTGTCTAATTTTGTCAAAACAAATGTTCTCTGCTACTTCCATGTTTTTATCGTGGAAGACAAATGCAAATGTTGTAAATATTTAGGGGGGTGTGTCCTCCCGAAATCCACACCTATGGCATCCTGAAAATTTCTTGGCAGATTTTTTTCATATACCTAATTCTCATTTTGTGCAATCTGGCAGTAAACATCTTGCTTTTTATCCGTAAATGACTTCTGGTCAGACATTGAATTATTGTGTGATGTTTCTTAGGTGGGAAAAACACACTAACACAAACACACACACACAACACACACAAGTATGTACAGTAACTGAGCCTGTGCTATCTATACATGTCCTCTCCACATGACACATAAATTTCCCTTGTCATCCCAGATGCCACCTTTTCAAATACTCTACATGGGAGCAGCGCCCTCATTATGTCATTCAGCTGTCAGAGTCTATTATATTATTTTACACAAGCAAATCTAATATAACAACCATTGTGGACCAATATGAATATAAACTCTATCATAATTCTTTATTTTTATTGCCGCAGATTGTCTCGTTGGTGTTAAAGTGTGACCTTCAGAGCTGGATCCAGTGTCAGCCTCTCCCTACAGACATATGTATCAGGTGCAGCTCCAGCATGAAGTACAAGCTGTATCCAAAACTGAGTGCTAAATGATCAACAGCAATCCATCACCCCTCAGCAGCTGGGCAACTGGCGTCTGCCAAGGCAGCTATCGTAAAAATTATCAGGCTGCATCATCTGATCCCTGGGATGCACTTCTGACCTCGACGGGCCTTCCCTGACTGTGGAGACCACAGACCCCTGTGACCTGGAGTACTTATCAGTTGGTATAAACTTCATGGCTTCATGGTCTATCTTACATCCAAAAACTGCACACTCTACCATATTTGGTGGAGTGTTTGATGGTGTTGTGTCAAAATCTGTCTAATACCGGAAACACATGGTGAAGGAGGAACAGTCATTGGCTTTGGTATTAGTCACATACTTTGTCTAGCTAGCCTGGCATATGTTTTAATCTCAGATTTTAGGGAATGTGTTGGAGACATGCACAAAAAAAGGCTTTACTTATGTTACTTTCCAGTATTTTATGTTTTTATCTCACCTTTATATTTTTGCTAGTCTTTTGCAAAATGAGCAAGAGGTTATGTCTTCTTTATATCATGCAACATATGGAATATTATTTTATCCAGATGGTTAAAAGAGTCTTGGATGGTGCTAGAAATACCTTTAAACCATGAAAAATGGTATTAAATTACCTTCTCTTTTCTTTTCTTCTCTTTTGGAGAAACAGATTTTAAGCTCTATGACACTAGAGGTGCATGTGTACAGGTCCACTCTGACTGCGTGTGCACAGGGTCCAGGTTTTCAGTTACACCCTTGTTTGCAGCCATCTTTTTCACACATTCTATCATTTTGGTGATTGGCATGATCCATATGTGATATTATGAATGAGGGACATATAAAAGCTTTATTTATTTATTTTTTCTTTCAAAGAAATGAACCAGTGTTATTTTAATTAGAAAGAAGACGAGCCAAATCTGAGGCTTTTTCACATCTCCAGTCAGTTAGAAATGAACAAATAAAGTTGTATGGAAAGCGCAATGTGACTGAAGCTGATTCTCTTCAAATTTGCATTAAAAAGTGCTATGAAAACTTTTGGAAGACTGAAGTCTAAGGGCCTGTCCCAATACCCCCCCTTAGCCCTACCCCTAGATTTGCGCGTTCCCGCAAGGGGTAGGGGTGTCCCAATTCATTTTTGCATGTAGGGGTAGGGGAGCGAGGGATTTCAGATGCTGACTTACCAGTGAGGGGTAGACATCGCCATGGCTACCACCGAGCAAGAGATGGGGAAAAAAGTTCATACATAGCTTACGTTACCGTCGTCAGGTTGCTTGTTAGCTAGCTAGCTAGCTTGCACTATCTGGCGTCTGTCATCTGTCCTGTTCTGCAAAATTGTCGGATTTTTCACATTACGATAACACGCCAGCTAGTATAACTATGCTGCCTCGTAATGTTAGCTGGTTAGCTAGCTATCTAGCTAGCAGAAGTCCCCTGTCGTCCGTCGTTCATCAAACAAAGCATGATGAATACAGCAAACGTGATCGGTAGCGTGAGCTCAACTGGAGACTCCATTGTAGATGCTGGTTGGAAATGTAAATGGCTCACAGCTTTCTGTTTAAAATAGTTAGGTATGCGTGAACGTAACCGATGCGGTGACGTAGTGAGTGGTGTCCCAATTCCTAGGGAAAGATTTCAACCCTTATCCCTCGTTACTTCATTTCAAGGGCCAAGGGGTAGTGAGCAAGGGCTAGGGGTAGGGCCAAGGGCTAAGGGGTAGTGGACAAGGGGGGGTATTGGGATTGGGCCTAAGTCACTTATTTCTACAGACAGTCAATTTGTCTGCTTGTACTCTTGGAGGAATTTACAACACTGGATCAATGGTTGTATTGTATATTGACAGTTACAACTAGAGGTTACTACATTCTCTGCCTTTCACATGTGACAGTTTTATAAGCCCAAATGTGAGAAGGGTCTACATGAGTGAATTATTTATAACACATTTGTTTGTTGTGTCCTTTGTTCCCACACCGCCTGCTCTCACGATTTGACATTTACAGTGTATCTCATAATTCATCAGAAGATAGTGGAACAGCACATATTGTGATGGCAAATATATGTTGAGCAACTATCATTTACTTTTCATATCCCCATAAAATATCAATCATTAATTCAGTTTCAGTTCTCAGTTTTTCCATGAGTGAGTCTTAGCTCTGTGATGAATGACTCTGTGAAGACTGTTGGTCAAATGCGTGACTGTGTGCCTCTAACGAAGGCTTATGAAAAGACATTTACATGCTGACCAGAGTATCTAACTAAACAAATTATTGTCTGTTGGTTTGGATGAGTTTGCATGCCTGGAAGTACTGAGGCTTTTGTTGGTATGTTAATGAATAAAACCAGGGATCATCCTTGATCCATTTTTATCTGTACCCTCAGTCTGTCTGTATCTCTATCTGTATCTCTGGTTTGTTTAGCTGATGACGCCATCCTGTATCTGACCATGTACTATGAATTCAGTTAAGGTGAGATAAGCTGATGAAACACATCAAAGACTTACTTGTCTTAAAGAATAGCACTGCATACAGTTTTTATACATGTAGAACGACTAAGTACAACTAGTTTTACCCTTTACCCTGGCTTTGCTTAGCCTGTTTCAGGAATGGCTGCTCTCCAATCTCATGTTACCAACCAACACGCTCTAATCCCAACTTGTCAAAGGGTTAGGGGTTAGGGTTACCCTCTGTTAAACCCTAACCCAGTCACACCATATGGGATTTTGGACTCTGGACTCTTCGTTCTTATATTATGGTAGTTGCTAGTAGCATTACAAACTGCTGCCAACCAATGTGTATCATACCACCACAAAAAGTGCCTCTGTGCGTCAGTCTCTGATGCTGAAATCATTGACAATGTCATTGTTTGACGAGTTTGGAGTGAGAACGGTCTGTAGCAACTGTACCTAGGCACAAGAGGCCTATTTAGAGATTTTCAGGCCTAGGAAAATGCCGAAACAGCGTGCCTATAGAACTTGTGAGTCTAAAAGCAGATAGTTTAGTTTATATAGTTTGGAAGACCTCACTCACACCTGAAACCATCGAAGATCACCAAAAACTCCTTCACTTGCTCCTAGGTAAGATACTATCTATGGGCGGATTATGAGACAGTGGGCCCCTCAGCACAGATATGCAGGAGACCTGACCACCTCTCTTACAGAGGAGCAAGAAAACGAGAAGAGCCCAGCTCAGCCTCTCGAATGCACCTGCTCAAGGGGCCACACAGTGTGGAAGCAGTGCCAATCATCTGGGTAATTATATTTGTGGCAGTTGAGCATCTTTAGCAACACTAGGCAACTTGCATAGGAATGAATGGGGCCTGCTTCCAGCACTGTATCCAGGTCTCTGTATACATCCATGATGTGAACTTACTTAAACTTTTAGATTTTCATTAGCCCAGGCATGCATACATTGCAGTAGCCACAGCAGTAGTCACAGGTATCTCTAAGTCAACCAGGAACTAGCTGTCAACACTGACTCATCATCTCCTTAGAAAGTTGATATGGCGTGTAAGCAAACAGCCTATTTGCCTATTCACACATCCAGCAGACAAAGAGCTGGGAGTCATGTGTGGCCACAAAGCAAATGCACATCCAGTTTTCTACATCTGCTCAACCAACATTTGTATGTATAGTAGGGCCCATGTGGGTAATAAATGGGCTGAAAAATACACCCTATGTCAGATTGTTCACAGCTTCCATACTGACCCCATGCTGCATGCCCACAAGGGTGGGTTTACCCAAGTGAGCTCCAGATAAGGTGCCCATTTTGGGCCCATACACAGTTGCTACCCAGGTAGCCCAAGCATAATGCATGGGAGTCAATATGGAACCTGTGGACAATCCCATATTGGGTCCGTTTTTCAGCCCACGTAGGACAAAGGTCCCACATACAAATGTTGGCTGGGTAGGCTATTGTCTAATAAGCTTATGAGCTTCTCCAAACCTGCTGCTAAATTTCAGATTTTTTCCACACAACAATAATTTGTATTAGCAATTTACCGCTAACATAACATACCACATACATTCAAGCATACATCATATAAAGGCTGCTTGGTACCACAGACCCGCACCTAATAAACTGTTACAAAACACTTTCTTGTACTGCTCCAGCATTTAATGCAAAGACTTCATCATGCACATTTTAGTTTACTTATTCACCTGCTACAATTCAGACTGTACAAAATAATTACAACAATTATGCCATTACACATAAACAAGTACATCCTGTACATTTGGTGGAAGAGGTCATTTTACAGTCACACATACACTCACACAGAAAAAGAGCCATACAGGCCCCAAAACACACAAGATACAGAGCACATTTGGTCTGACGGCAGGGATTGTGATGGATGAGTAGCATGAAAAAACATTTGACATGGGGAATTATAACGGCGCAGCTCCCTCCTACAACAGCAAAAGGCTCTGACCTATTCTGTCCTCTTCCTGTGCCCGACAGGCTTTCTCCAACAGACGGGGTCCAAAAATACACAAGCTGAGTCCAGATGATTCATTTGGAGCGACTGGATTGGGTACGCTGTTTTATGTAATCGGAGTGGGTTACATTACACACAAATGATGACAAAGTACAAATCTGTGTTGCTTAATTGCTTTTATTCAGTCAGACTGCATTTTTCCTCCTAAACCCAACCCATGGCACATTTTCATTATGTGGGATAAACGCCTGATAACTCAGATAGCTGGGGTGAAACTTTGCACTGTAATGGCTCCACATCTCAGGAGGCAGAGGAGGAATGATAAGAATGATCTAGTAAATGTTTAAATTGAGAGTTTTGTTTTCTTTCGGTTCTCTTGTGTATACTTGAGGAATAATATCAGCAGCACTCAGGCGGATATGCTTTACACATCTGGTCAGTGTATGTTCGCTGACAGCTGGTTAATTGTGTAAATAATGATGGTGGTATGCACATGTTCCTTAAAACCTTTCTTTGGGAGTTTAATCTTCAAAATGAAATTCCAGTGAACTCTGCCAGGACACAGATTTGATCTGTTTTGCTGACAGGGATTATATTATGTAAGCATTCACATAATCCCAATTTGTATTTAAACTAGATTTCAACACTGATCAAGTGGATTAAAAAGCATGAACACAAAGCCACACTGCAGTGGGTCACCGAGTTCCTCTGCCTTCCACCTAGTTTCTGTATTTTAAAACAGCATGTTACAAACAGATAAAAAACAACAACTGGCCAGCTCACTCAGTGTAGCAGTCCTTAGTATAGGCAGGCGTTCCAACAATTAGGCACTCTGACTGTAGTTAAAAATACTTTGTTAATACATGGATAACCAGACATTTCGACTAAAGAGTCTTCATTAGGGTGTAATATGCATTGGGAACAGGTGTGCATTTAAGGAGCTCATGTATGGGTCGCGTGACACAGGTCACATGATATATTGGTGTAGCCCTACTAGACACAAAACCACATTGAAATGTATACTTTAAATAATTAACATATTTAGTAAATAGAAAAAAGGTTCAATGCCAAATAATAAAAAGGAAACAACGGGGAAATAAAACAAGGATTGATATATATTGTGACAAACGTGCACATAAAGTTGCAGAAACTGAATAATTCAAGATATGTATGACAAAGACCAAAACAATATATGTGAATGGACAAGAAACTCATAACGTATCAGTCATTGTCAAGTGACTCTTTGCCCCATCCCCTTGAAGAGCACCTGATATTTTTTTTTACAACTTACTATACACAGCCTTAACCCAGTGCAGCACCCCCTATGTTTTCTTCATTATCAGAATGTTACAATTTTTTTCTTTTCAGTGTCTTGGCACCAGCGACAGCCATGGCGATATGGAGGTATTATGTTTTCGCGTTGCCAGTCTGTCCGTCCATTTGTCTTATTCTCATGATTGTGATATCTCAAGAACACCTAGGAGAAATTTCACTAAAATTTTGGCACAAATGTCCACTTGGACTCAGTGACTGATGATTAGATTTTGGTGGTCAAATATCACTGTGACCTCACTTCCATCTAATTTTCATGAACACGATATGTCAAGAATGCCTTGAGGGAATTTCTTCAAGTTCGGCACAAACGTTCATTGGACTCAACAATGGTTAAATTTTGGTGGTCAAGGTCACTATGACCTTGCATCTGTCTCAATCTCGAGAACGCAACATCTTAAAAATGTCTTGAGGGAATTTCTCCCAATATGGCACAAACATCCAATTAGACTCAAGGATGAATAATTTGACTTTGGTGGTCAAAAGTCAAAGGTCACTGTGACCACACAAAATGTTTTGGCAATAACTCAAGAATCCATATGCTAATTATGACAAAATCTCACACAAATGTCTAATCCAAAAAAAAAAAAAAAAGTCATGAAGTGATGACATTTTATATTCTAAAGGTCAAAAGTCAGCTTCACTGTGACATCATAATGTTCTGCAAAAATACTTTTATGGCCATTATTCAGCCTCATATATTAGGATCCAAAAGGGAGACATCTGATCAGATATTGAAATAGTGACACTAATCTTGGGTGTCCAGCATCCATGTTTTAGAACACGTAGCTTCTTTGCAGCAACATCCATACTTATATTTGAAGCATTGTCTTCTGTCATGGCTACACATGAGTCTGGACAGATATGAATGTAATCTGTAACTCTAACTTGACTGGTTTGCGGAGATATATAACTGCAAGGCAGTAATTCTAGATTTAATAATGCGTCTATGAATCTTGATACTGGAGATATGCAAGGACCTGAATGCAGCATTGTTCTTGCTCTTTCTGCAGCTTTGCTTCCAAAACCTGGAAATTTGCCACATTTCTCCACTGCAGTGAATACTGCATGCCAGACATATGTTCAACTGCTGCTGTGTGTAAAGAAGAGATAAATCACCACGCACACACATATACAGTATATACACCACACATACATAAGTAGCTACTGTATAGACATAGACTGTCTTTCCTCCCAGCTCTGTAGTCTTCAGCATCTCTAAGGAAAATACTCAGCATCGTACATACAGAAGATGAAGAATAACTACTATGAATAGACTCAAATACATTATGTTTCTCAATGTTACCATGCAAAGCACGTCTACTTTGCACAGTTTTGTCAAAGGGAGACGAGGAGCTCTTTGCTATTCACTGGACACATTCACAAAAAAATGAGCTTCAGAGCCAGGGGCAACAGAAAACTGGACTTTCAAAGGAGCACATGGCCAAGAGAGGAACTCAGAGGGTTCATATGCATCTGAATGAGCGAGTGAGAGACCGGATTGGAGCTGTGATCCTTGACGCTTCTTTTCAGTCTGGCAGGAAAAAAAACAAAAAAAAAAAACAGTCCAGCCGTGGACTCTTGATATTCCATTCATGTCCTTGGGTGCTTGTCCCTGAGGGGATTTTCAGGTCTCAGCAGATGCTCAATACATACCATCACCAAGGAAGCTACTGTATAAACACAAAGAGGTTCGTTGACCGACGCCAGCAACGAGTCAGTCTCTCATGGAGTGAGGTTTATTTTTGTTTCACAAATTCCCTTTTCCAGAGAGTTCCCCCCCCAAGACAAATAAGGTTTCTGCATTTCTTATTGGTGGTGAGGGAACACTTGAAAACTCAATGTGTTAATTTTGAGCTTTCCAAGGCTTCACATTGGCATGCACCAATTTTTGTTGGCTTGGATAAATTAACAGTGGAAACAGACAACTTAAAAAGGTCTGCACACTGTCGCTCCCTTAAGTGCAATTTATTAGCAAATCCACATGTGACATTTCGAGCTAATTCTCTTCTTCAGTCTGGTGGTGAATGGGTCTGTTGAAGATGTGTGCAGAATTTTAAAATCCTTTGTATGCTGGTTCAGCCGAGCTCACACCCACCCAATGGGTGATGAACGGGTGGCAGGTGGTGATAAAAAGCTAAAAAGAAAAGGTGCTGAAATCATTATGCCTGTTTAACATGCAAAGACAAGACCCTAGATTTCTACTCGCCACATCTTGTTACCATACACTGCAAATTGAGGGGAAATTGAGGGAACTGTGCATCACTGCAGGCAATCCCTGTGCTTTCAGTCACTCCGGCTTCAGCAGGAAAGCACACAATAGGGAGCTGGCCTTGTTTCTGTGCCTCACAGTTATAGGTTGCACAGCAGTGTTATTTGAGGGAAGACTTGGCACATGCAGTGTGTGCACTGAAGCCCCCACACCCGTTATTTCTGGCTCCCATCTCCCCCCGGTTTACTGGCAAGAAAGCATTCTCCATTCTGTAGGAGCCAAGAGGCAAACAACAGTGTGTCTGTGTGCTTGTGCTGAACTTGTTTGGGGACTAAAAAGAGGAAACATAGCAACATAGTGCTGCCTTGTTCATCCCAAGCTTATTTTATTTTATGTGGACATGACTGTCAGTGTTTTGAACAGATGGTCTTCCTCAGGTGAGGTGGGAGATCTTCCATCTGTCAGGAAGACCATCTGTTAATAAAAGGAAAATATTAAATGTACAAAAATACTTTGCAACAAAAGGCCTCTTCATGTGCTTAAATCTAGTGTTTGTTGCATTTGTGTGCATTTTCATTTTCACACAGCATGTCCTGCATTTTATTAGTCTGCAAATATCTGCCACTTTGAGATTCAGTGTATCAATACACTATTATTTCCTATGTAACAGTCTAATCTGGGTTGTGGTATGATAGTTAGGACATGTAGTATTATAATGGCGGTACATGAATTTTTAAAGGACTGCTGATGAATTATGTTTCGGAGAAATTAACAAAAGGAGAGAACACTGATGACTGCAGGGCGGCAGGTTCCTGGAAATCCTGTTATAATGTTCTTCCTACAAAATGATGGATTATCCCTTTCAGTTGGCTTCGTAGCTATATTAAAATGTGCACCATTTACATAATCAGCCCTGTGATCATACTGGTACAATGATATCAAGAATCTAAAACATGCAGATCATAGGAATTCATGATTTGTACCCCAAAGAATTTGTTCAGAAATAGGTAGCAGAAGGAAGTGTGCATCTACTCATGGATGAGAGGCTTGCGCTCATGACAGCATGAGATGTAAACATTAATGGAGTCCTCCTCGGCTGAGCTGTAACATCAGCTAGCTCAGTGGTGCTAGGTAAGCTAGCAGTGGATGCATGCTTCCTTCTGTGTGGTGATACAGCTGGCGGGTGTAGTTTTGTAGAAAGAAAATAGTTCCTACATAAAACTACTCACAACAAGGTCTGAGGATTATTTTGAGTAACCCAGTCACAGTTTCTGGAAAGCGACATTGCTGTTGAGTTTTTCAAATGTATTCTTTGGCGCTTTTAGCCCCACAAGCCATTGCTGTCTAGTTCCATTATATCAATCAATCAGTCAATCATTTATTTGTCACATGGAATTATACACGGTATAACTCCAATGAAATGTGATCCCATCAGCTCCTTCAACTTTTGCTCTGTAATTTAGTCCTTTATTCATCTTCTTATATTGTTGGCTGCTGATTTATAATTGTCCATGTTTCCAGATAGTTCTGGTAATCCATGGTTTCTGGTTGTGAAATGATTTCACTGTCCACACATCCTGACCCCAACAACAGGGCCGCATGTTCACTCCTCCCGAAACATGGGCAGTGCTGTTCTACAGCCGCCTTTGAACAGCATATAGCAGTGAGCCACAGCAGGAACAGGACAGCACCTCACATTCCCACTGTCACACCAGTCCTTAATCACCATAAAGCCCTTGACTCCTCTCTTTCTCTCACTAGAGTCCTCTGCTATGTCAGACTGGCATATAGCAAAAGAGCCTCCTGATTAAATGGCACTGTTAGGATTTAGCCAAGTTTTGGTGAATCAAAAGATATTACAGTTCCTGATATCCTGCTAGAAACTGATGTAGCACAGACGCCTATGCAATGACTAGCAGGGTGCAGGTTCAGCTGGTGCCATCTTCTCCATATTTCCTTAATGTTTACTTATGTTTACGTTTGAAAACCTCAACCTGGCTAGCTAGCAGCTAGCTAGAAGTCAGCAGAAGGAGAGTTTACAGACTGGTGAGCTGATCCTGACATCCTGATGATGACTCACAGCCATGCACCACCACCATTCAAAGCCAACCACAAAAAGCACCACCAAGATGTGCAAAATAGACATAAGCACCTAAATCTTAACAAATTTAGCATAAATTTAGTGGAGCTGACAGAGAGGCCACTGGAAACGGCCGATATCTCCAACACTCGGCAACCTAAAGAAATACAGTCTAGACTGAATTACTGTAAATAGCACTACAAGTAAGATAAATAATGTGTATTTTTGATTTTGGGGTGAACTGTCCCTTTAAGATGCTATTTTTAGCCCTTATTTTCTCTTTTAACTGTCTGTTCCATGCTCACTGTGTACTCTAGTTTCCACACTGCAGAATCCTGAACCTTTACTGCTGCCATGACCTCATTTCTCGACACAGATCAATAATGTTTCACCACATCTTATCTTCACAGGGCTTTTGTACATTATCTGCTACCCAGCAATACAAATTACTCATTTGGGTGTAGTAGTTGCTGTTGTGTGTTACTATCACCACTGAATACACATTGCATTCAAAAGAAGCATTGTGGTGAGTGGTGTGTCATTTCCTGTTGTTTCAAGGCAGAGGTGGTCTGGTAAAAACTGCACCAAGTCAACCCAACTGCTGTCAATACACAAGGTCAAGACTTACTTTTCCCCAATGAATCCTGAAATACTTTAATATGCTAATCCTCTTTGTGCATTTTGAAATTATGAATTAAAGCTTTGATTGCCATGTTAAGACTTTGAGACAAAGTGAGATTTAATAAAATACAGTAATTGCATGCTGGTCAACTTTTATTCAAAGTGAAAGAACATCATCTTTTCGTAATATGTTGACAACAACATTGCCCAATAGCCACCTTCAAGTATAGGCTACTCAACCATTTTTGAATTGCACTTTAAATTTACAATAAAGGAGAGATTTCAATGCAGCAGAACCAGAGATATCTTTTTTATTTCATGCAGTCTTCTGTCTCTAAACCTGCCGCCCACATTACTCACACTGCAGCGTGACTGCTGACAGTTTGGTCTGAGTTTCAGATGTTAATAGCCTCGAGCCGCTAGCCTGAAGCAAAGATGAGGAGCAGCCACAGAGGATTGGCAAGCTCACTTCTTTCTAACTCCACACCCACAGATTTTTTTTTTATTTCCATTTTCAAACTTGTACTGTTAAAGCCAAACTAACGATGATTCAAGCGTGATAACTTAAGGCAGTTTATCAGGAAATGTTCTGCGAGGAGACCTACTACAGAAAGCTTTGCTGTACAAATTTGTTCATGCCATTTCGCAAGGTTTTCCATCTGTCTAAATGATTTTCCAGTCTGATATGCATGCCTGCTGAAAGACTTGGACAGAGGTCTCATGCAAGCCAAAGACCTGTCTGACCAAAAGAATCAAGTTTAAAGTCTGAGGTGAAAATTGAAATCTAGTTAAACCTGTCTGTCTCAGATATTCAAGGTCAGTGAGCATGCAGTCTGACAGAATTACAGCCAACGACTGTGTGTTTGAGGCTTTGGATTAAAGCTGCTGTGTGCTATATTAAGATAATGAGATCTACTTTCTAAGGACGGATCCTAACCCATTTAATCCGTTTAATTAATAGTGACAGTGAAAACAGTTTTAAGGCTCTAAAAGTGTCACTGAATGATGTATCAATGCACTTCCAGCTGATACTGAAATAAAAAAAGGTGTCAATGAAATGTGTGCACTGTCACATGTTTAGTGTAAACTGTCACATGACCACAGCTGTGTACTTCCTGGTTGCACCATGAGATGAGGATGGCTGCATCAACACTCCCAAACAAGTTCTTATTCTACTTAACTCTGTACTTTGTTTTTTTAGGTTCACTTTGATTGAAGTTTAAGATATGTGAGATCTTGATGACAGCTCAGACAAGGCTTACAACCTTACAGTTGTCACTCACAATAAAAAAAGATCCTGTCCTCAATGATTGTGATAGCGATGGGTCAGACTATGAGGGGGAGACAAGCCATTTGCCATCCAGGCTGTTGAATTCATACATTGAACTTGTGCGAACAGATCATGACAGGAACAATTTTATGACCTCTAGAGGGTCTAGCCAGAAAAGCTAAGGGCCTCCACAAACCAGACAGGCCAGCCACACGACTGACCCATCTGGTTCAGCAGTGAAGGAGTGCTGTGTTAGATCAGGTTAAATTCCCAAGAACCTTAAGTAAGCCTCAGGTGCAAACAACCCCTGAATTAACACAGTTAAAGCTGTCTTAAATATTCACAAATGCAGACCTTTGTTAATTTATAATCATCTTAAGGCAAGTGCTGGTGGTTTGAGTAGGGAAAGGATATAGGCTGATGTAATCCCTGTAAACCTGAAAACAGAGTTGTGTTGTGACTCAAAATATTAGCCTCTGAAACAATCATTTCACTGGTGGGGGGTAAGAACAAGTTTTCCCTTATTTATTTGAAGGTCATTATGTTTATGCACCTTTATTGGCATGCTGCAGGAAACAATGCCTGACTGCGCTTCACTTCATTTTAAATTTCACAATAGATAATGATCTTTCATGACTTAAAAGTGCAGATGGTCAGCCTGAGATGAAAAATGAGCTATGTAAATATTTTCAGAGATTTTGATACAAACAGACCAGTGGTAGACTCAGGCGAAATAAAAAGGGCACCAGCTGGATGCGGGTGGGCAACAGCATGCAGTAAGTGGGGCAAATGGCACCGCATCATCTTTTCTCCTCTGGAAGGGCACCCAAGTGTTTCCTTGATCACGTTTCCTCCGTTATAAGGGCAACCTAGAAAGCACTTTATCACATTTTCTCCACTTGAAGGGCACCTTACATGGCACTGCTTTCCATTTTTTCCACTGCAAAAGTACACTAGAGGGCACTTTATCACATTTTCTCCACAGGAAGGGTACCCAAAGGCTGCTTTATCATGTTATCTTTATTGGAAGCACTTGCAGTAGAGAAACAAGGCACTTGGTACCACCTTATTCCACTTTCTCCACAGGAAGGGTCCCCTAGAGGGCACCCTATAACACTTTCCATTAAAAGGTCACCTTAGACGCCTCTGCATCCCATTTTATCCACTGTAAGGGCACCCTGGAGGGCCCTTTATCATGTTTTCTCCACTGGAAGGGCACCCTAAAGCCTAGTTCACATTACACAATTTTCAGCGTGATTTTGATGTTGCAAAGGATCTTGACAGCCACCTTGGGTAGGAGGTGAGTCGGCAGATAGTCTGCCACGATGAGTCCACATGTGTGAACAAGCCTACGAGCAAGTTGCCCCCTCATCTATGACTGGGACTGGATATCTGGCATGTTAGAAAACTGGAGAAGTGTGACACGACTGACAAAGAGCATCAGCCAATGAGAGGCGGGATACATCCCACGTCAGCACGCAGGAGGACGGAAGAAATGTCAGGAGGACAAGCCGCAGGGTTGCCAGGTCCGCTTATTAGCCGCAACTTTGGGCTTGTTTCTAAAGTGGAGTTGCTTATTTGGACTTGCTCTCTAAACGTCACCTTTCTATATATCCTATCCGTCTAATAAGTTATTTAATCACATGATCTGGCTTGTTTCCATAGCCCTGGTTGCTTGTTTTTCTCCCAAGATCTGGCAACATTGACAAGCAGGCAAGCAACAACAACAATGGCGGCATCCATAGGATCACGGGGAGCGTGTTGTGTTTGGACCCAGGCCCTGAGGCAGATCTGATTCAACACTGGGAAGAATATCCATGCCTTTACGATGTGTCATCTCCAAGTTAAAAAATGTAGTTTGGTGACGTCACCGCGTTATCCCGGGCTGTCGGCGAGGGCTCGGTGGAGAAATCTTCTAGTGTGCACACACAGGTCGTAACGCAGTTGGCGAGACTCCTGCTTACAGAAACACACGTCACCAGGTATGAACACTCAAAAGATTACGATAGTCTCCGCAATGCGAAATCAGGGTGAAAATCGTGTAATGTGAACTAAAGGGTACCTCATTGCATTTTCTCCACTGGTAGGACAACCCACAGGGAACTCTGTCATGCTTTCTCTCCTGGAAAGGCACCTTAAAGAGACCTGTATTATTACTTCTCCTTTTGAAAGGGATCCCAGAGGGCAATTCATGATGTCTTCTGTCACTGTTTTCACCATATGAGTGCACTTTTGCGGTATAAAAAACACCGCCATAAATTAGGATATACAGATAAAAGAAAAATGCTGAAGGTCCCACACAATGACTGACCTTTTCACATTTTGTGGCAAAAACAATAATACAGAGTTGACAGACATGTTTCAGCATCACTCCCCATCAGCTTCAGATTCAAATGTTACTTTATTTTTGTCCTCTCCCTATACATTCAAGTGTCTCTCAGTCCCTTGAACCTATAACCTAATGGCCACTCCGTGCACTGTGTGATGTACAAACACATAAATGTATGATCATAATCCATGAACACCTTTTTTTGGACAAACCTGTTCCCTCGTCTCTCTCAGTATTTGTACACTAGTCTGATATGTGGGTGCCAGACAGACAGATTGTGTCTGGTTGCATAAGGTCCATACTGCCCTCACGCTCCCTCTGAAGCTCACTGGGGAGGAAGTGTGATGGCAATCAGCTGGCCTATTACTCTGTCTGTTTTTACTTCAAATGACGGAGCCATTTGTGTTTGCTTTGCCAACATGGAGACACAGTCGGTATCTGGTTCTTGAGCGGGGCAGATAGGTGGCTGTTGTGGCGACATCAGATGTGTAGGTCAGAGAAATGTCACGCAAAATAAGTCTGCTGTCCATGAACAAACGTTAGATATCATCCTACAAAAAGTGCTCATAAAGCAGCAGCTATGAGCATTTGTTTCTGCTGTGAGCCTCTGTGTGAGTGCGTCAATATTTAAAAAAAAAAAAAAGAATGAATTCAGGTCAGCAGGCTTATGCAGCAGATTTTATAACAACACCTCACATGAGGCAAAACAACACCCAGCCCAACCGGCTTCCTGATGCCTCTGTGTATTACCGCATGATAATTAACTGTGATCATCATTATCTGCAAAGACATCAGAGCAACTCATCAAGGCAGCAGAGGGGGAACACACAGTTCTGCTGTTGCATCAATCTGGATAAATTCATGTTCAAGCATCCTTTTTTGCTTTTTTTTTTTTATCGAAGTGAGGTTTATCTGTGGCACATGGGGAGTTCCCTGATGAAAGTGAGATTCATATCATTAAATAATACTCCATGTAAACACCAAGTAGGGGATCAAAGGCTGGTGCTGAAAAGTAGAAACAGGGTCGGAGAGAGAAAAAAAATGAACACTTCTTGTAACTTAATTAATTTTTTTTATTGCTGAATCGTAAAAGATATAGTGCCATATAAAGTTTGACAGTAACATGAACAGTTAGTCTTTCTATGTATCCTGGAGGCTTTGAATGTACTTCCTTCCTCATAAAATACAAGAAGGCAGATTGTTTTGAATATTAATAAACTGGTAGCCTATTGTTTTATATTCAGGCTCAGCCTTCTTCACCATTGCTAGCCCCCTTTTTGGTGCACTACAGCATCAGCTTTTTATTTGGCATTACATTTCATGAAGTCAGATTCCATTTTTATGGCCATTGCATCAGGCAATTTGATATGCAGGTGCAGCAAAGTCATAGTATGTTTTCTGGTGAGGTAGGATCTTAAAAACAATAGTGCTTAAATACCAACAAAGTTACAATTTAGAGTTGCCCTTTTTCTTTGTGTTTTATGGCTAGCATTGCTCCATAGCAATGGAGTGATCCACTAGTGGTCATAAACTCCACAGGACACCTTTCATTGTCAGTGAATGAGAAATGAGCATTTGCATTAAGCACCCTGTTGATGCTCATTTCGTAAAACCTCCGGAGACTGTGCACAAGAGATCTGGCAACACATTCTCACTCCCAGTTTGTCAAGTAGCTACGCTTAGTCAGTGGCCCGTCATGTCAAACTATGATGCACTGGGCACCCCTCCTGCATCAGTTTTGGATGTTCAGGGACGGTGTGTTGATTTACGCTTGTTACATGCATCATCTCTTTTCAAAATAAACTTCTGTCTTCACAGGAAATGTACAGTTTCCTCTTGCTAAATGAATATAGTCTTGTTCAAAATAAACTTAGAACATTGGAAAAATCTTTGTTTAAGGTTTACTTCCTTAGGTTTAGGTAACAAAACTTGTGAAGAGAAAATATTATGGTTTGGCTCAAAATAATTACGTTTGTTACTAGCATAATATAATGTTATGCCATGTGCAGACTGCACAGTGGTGTAGTGGAGGGTATACGCATCTCTTTTTCTGCCCATTTACAGTACACCCACCTATCAGCCAAAAAGTCATTGGAATATATAGGAGAATATACCAACTTCCTCCTTATCTAGACACAACTCATCAACTGCCAACACACCACTGACACAACCTAATTATCAAAATAACTTTATTGACTTGGTTTCAAACGGGACATGAACAGCAAAGTTCTTGGTGAAAGTCCAGAGTTTGTTTGACCTCTCTGTTTCCTCTCCCATGCCCCATATGCGGACTTTCTCACTCATTATGCAACAGCTTTTTCCCAGAGTGTCAACAAATACTGGCAATTAGGGTGGCTTATACTGCTACTAAAGGGTGCCTCTGTACATAGGTGTCTGGCCACTGACCAAACGTCAGTATCTGACAAGTTGGAAGTGAGACAGGGTTGGATCTGGTGCATCAGAGTTTGGAAAACAACTTCTACAACAAGTGGTAGAGCGTGTGTGGAGAAATGTGACTCCCTGTCTGTCAATGGTGAGTCATTGCATCAGGCTGCTGTGTTGTATTTTAGAAAATAAATGTAACAATACTGCACGATATTGGATTTTTTGCTGATATCCAATTTGCCGATATGTAACAACTCATTCAACCGATAACGATAGATACATCCATTTTTTTTCCTACCAAATTTTAGTGATCATCAAGTCTCCTCTGTAGTGAAATTAATATCATATTATGCATGCATACGCTTATTGTGATGGCCCACCTGCAGATGGAGACATGAAATACAATGCTTTTCAAAGTATGTAATATTCATTCATTGTGCAAAATAAGAAAAAGCAGTGTTGGCCAATTCTGATTTTAAAGCTGATATTAGCCGATACCAATAACATGCCGATATTATCGTGCATCCCTAAACAATACACCTGCTCAGGTGAGGCATAGATGTTACGTCAGTCTGGTGAGACTGCTGTAGTGACCTCTGAACAACACTCAGTCTGGAATGTGTCTAAGAAAACTTCGTGAGTAATCTTTGTTTATCTCTTTCTCTTCCTTCTCCCATCCACACAGACAGACACACAAACACGCCTGCATCCCACAGATTTACCGCCTTGACCCCCGAGGTCTTCCTCATGCTCAGCGATATGTCAGATTTACAATGAAGCTGTCATTTCGTATTCCCTTGTACAGCCACTGGGCCTGCAGGCGAGGGACTGTGGTAGATGACACTTCAGTTGCGTTCAGCTTTTGCTACGCTGCACAGACATGCTGCAGAATCTCTTGTTCTGTGAGCATATACTTCAGCCACTGTTACATAACCAATGCAAGGCAATTTTTTGAGCTTTGCGGGGTGTAAATAGTTGCATAAATCATGCAGAACGTAAATACTGATATTATTTGTGTTCAAAATGTCATTAATGTATGATTCAAAATTATCAAGAAATATTTACAGATTAAGGACTAAACATTTGGTCTCATTCATGGAAACACAAAATGATCTCCCCATTTAGTAGCTGTGTTGGAGCTTTCACTCATATCATGTGATCTTCCTCAGCAAATGAAGTTTGTCGTGGAATTGTAGATGATCAAATTCCCATTTTTGTTGACACTTTAAGGACTTGAAATTTTTAATCTGTTTTTTATATGTAGAATATTTTGTATGCATGTGCTTTGGGAACAGGCAACATGATCCTTTTGATGTCAAATAAATAAAGTAAAATCAAATAAAGCACATTTGAGGACATTTGGTCAGTTTATTTATAGGTTACTGTAAATTTAAGGGGTAATTTTCCCCTCTCATTAGGAACGTACAGTGGGCCCTACGTTATCACAGTAACTGCGTGTTATCAGAGAACCAACATGGTACCAGAAGTCAAAAGGCAGCCGCGCCCTGTGAAGCAACAGATACAATGCCTTTCTCTGCAGCATGGACACAGCTTTGAGACAAACTGCCGGTTGCTCATTTAAAGAAAATTTAACTGAAAATACAACCAGACCTCAGGCTGTCACTACTGTTACATATTAGCCCTGTCAGTGGTATGAACAGGGATAACCTGGTGAACCATTAACCGTTACATAACTACACAGCAGCAGCATGTTGTCAGTGATAGATGTACAGTAATGGCATGTTTCCTGTCACAATACATTACTGCAGTTTTTTTTGTGGATGAATTTTGAGTGAGTTTATGAGCATTTTTATTTTAGCTGGTTTTGTTTATTGGCTCACAAGAGATCTGTAAATGCTAATTCCTAATTAGTTTCAGTTGCCAAATTTTCTATTTTCATCCCCTCAGACATGACCTTTCATTTTACATATTTAGTTCAACAATGCATCTACATTATTACATTTCTCAAGCATTACATTTACATATCTGTTTCCGTCCTTTTCCATTCCCTTCTGTCTGATGATGACAGTTTACCAACTACACACATCAGCATCCCCCGTCCATGCCAGTTAACCTGAATTCTGTCTGAATGGTATGTGGGTGAACATTGAGTACTTGCGCAAGAACTGAATATTTCTTTGATGAAATTCACACATCAAATGTCACCTTTACATTTCTCCTAATCCGTGTGAAGGAGTGTGAAAGTTGCAGTACATTTAACAAGAACTTTATCTGATAATGCCACATTTAATGTGAAACCCACTGTGACCACGTGTCTGAGAACAAATACCCAACTTCCTCAAAGGCTTCAGTTTGTTTGATGCTGAGGACCACAGTCTGTCTGGGTGAGAGTTGATGCATGGTAGTGATGCTGCAGATAAACAAGAGCGATGGCAGATGATAAGGAAGTGGTTAAGTCTCATAAAATTAGGTTTATTAACAACTAATTTGCTTTGGAGCTTTTAGGTGCCCAACAAGGAAACTTAAAGTTATCTGTAAACCTTCAGTATATCCACTCCTGATCCCTAATGCACAATTAATATTTTATATTTTGTTGTGGAATGTGATGGAAAGTTATCACTTTTGTTGAGGTATGAGATAAAACCATAACCTTTGTGAAACCTTTAGGTCTGTATTTGCCTCAAACAGACAACGGAGGAGATGGTCTTTGATGTCCATGTCCTGTGCTTTGTACACCCAGCCATCCACCCTCGATCTTATCTGTATGACTTCTGTGCAGTGTAACGATGTCCCATTTACTAGAGATTGTTAAAAAAAAACTCTTGGTAGTAAACTTAATCTGTGCAGCAGTCCAATCACAGCCTGTTTCCACCGGAAGGTATTTCACCATAAAATTAATCTTTATAGGACAGTGTTGAAATGCACAGCACTCATTATAATAGCTTATGGTCCTCTGCATGAACTGAATAATCAAGGTTGTAAATTGATATTATGTCTGCACTCTAAAATGTGGCAAGCTGCCATTATTCAAATACTTACACCAGTCATCTTTGGCTGAATTTGAGTATGCATTTGCATTGAGGCTTTGAACATATTAGATAATGCTACATGAGCCATATGTATGTGCTGTGTATCGTCTGTCGCGGTGGGACCCCCAGAATCTCTTCCATCTTGAGAGCTGATGAGGGCCGCGGCTGTCGCATTTTATCACCTCATCACTCTGTATTGCAGCAGATATTTCCTCCGCCTAAAGAGGTTCTTATTGAAGCTATTTAGGGTATGTTGGTCTATCAAAGGCGTGATCTTTCTGTACACTGCTGTTTACGTTGAAGGAATTTCCTTCCTTATTTACATGGCGCCAGTCAAGGGTCCCTCTGAAGTGAAAGGGACTCTTAAATGGACAGTTGTTGTGGCGGTGTGGTGACAGATGTTTGGGCTTTGTGTGATACGTGCTGAGCTTAGTTGTCTTTATCTTTTTGAATAGCCCAGGAGAACAATGTGCAATGTTCCACCACAAATGTATAGAAATTTATTTAATAATAGAGTGTAGTGGTCAAACCTTTTCCAGGTAACAGCTGAATTAGAAAAAATCTGTCTCCTATGTTTTTTGTAAATCGATCAAATCAGCAGATCTGTACCTCTTATGTAACATGTCACCACTACGATATTTATCGTTTCACAGCATCTTAGGCCTGCCATATTGCTTTCATCAGTCTTCTTATGAATATTACTTCACCAAAAGACTTTTTATTTCTCAACATACATCTACAACCTATAAACATATATAGTAAGAAGCTAAAACAATATATAAAATTTAGAGGTCAATCGGGCCCTCCACCTCATGGACCTCAGTGCAACCGCACTGCCTGCACTGTCTATATTTACAACCCAGGCTGACGCACATGTCATGAATCCAACATTGATATTGCATTAATATTTTACAAGCAGAGTAAGAACGTCTCTATACACATAAAAGTAAATGAAGCCCATTGACTGTACACACAGGCTGTATAAAAACAATAGACCTACCTACTATTACATCACCTATTTTTTTATGGACTCCCATTCTGAAGCTGTGGAGGAGCAAAGGGTGGATCTGACTCACAGAATGTGGTGATGCCTATGCCGATGCACAATCAGAAAATATAAGTAAACATAAACAACTCTCTCCCAAATGCAAAAACTAGAGTTTAAAACTGAAATTTGTGATGTCATCATATATAAAGATGTTTCAGATGACACTGAGAGCACCCATGGGGATGTTGTGAGTATGTGGGTACATTTTCTTTATACCCTATGAAATCTTCTCTGGTTTATGGCTTTAAGAGAGTATAGCTTATGTTCACGAATACTGATTGAACTTAACTGGGTCATGAAAATATAATATTGGAATTCTTAATTCAGGTTTGTTTTCATCTTTAAATTCAATTTGTTTCACATCGTTTCTTGTTTTAAGAAGACTGTATTGAAGTGTTTTACACTGCGTCATCCTGCTGACAGATTTTAGTGTTGTATTTCAACAGTCACATAATCTTGAAATCAAGTGCTGCCAAATAATTTACAAGGAGGAACGATGACTAAAAAACGATTACACTAATCTCCTGATAGCAGGTGCAATTCAACAGAGAGGTAAACCAAACATTAGATCTTTAATGCATAATCTAAAACAAACACATACACACCTTTAAATACTAGTGGCGGTCATGGTCCGACCAGTTAAATCTGATTATTATCATCTAAGAAAGATCACTGAACACTCCTTCTTATGATAATAAAACATTGTCCCCAACCCTTGAAACATTGAATTGAGCACTTCATTTTTTTAAATGAACATTGCTGCATTTATCTCCCTTCACAAGTACTAGCGAACAGGTGGTAATGTGAGAGACATGACCTCCCGCAGCTCTACAGGAAACCCTACTCCCATGGGTAATGCTAGCCAGTCTGCCACCGAGGGAGCACGGGAGCACGAACAGAAATCCGGCCTATGGGTGGATTAATTTGACTGTGGTCAGGAGCAATGAAAGGGAGAAATCAGTTGATAACATGAAGAAGAAAAAGACAAGATTTTTTTTCAGGTGACTGACCGAGGAAAAAAGGGAACAAAGGAAGGAAGGAATGAGAAAGTGAATGAGTGATTGTTGTTATCTATTCAGGCGAAACATCTCTCCACCTCAGAAAGTTTGTCCCCTCGTGTGTGTGAGAAAAAGTGAGGGACAAAGAGCGAAAGAGAGAGAGAGTCAAGAGACCAACAATCAAATGGACAAAGCAATGGCTGGAACCGGTACAGGTTTGGCTCTCGCTCGCTAAGCAAAGCGCCAGCCTGATAGCCTTGCTGAATAGACTTATTCTTCTTATCAGAGTGGCCAGCCGAACAGGAGGAGGAGGTGGTGAAGTTCTGTGTAGGTGACCTAGATAAGGTTATTCCCGAGCTGTACGAGGCAAGTGGGGCGGCCTCCCAGGGTGACACACCCCTCCGCTATCAACACCCCATTTTCTCTGTTATCAGTAGAAAATGTTGTCATGTTAGTCAGGAGATATCAGCATGAGGGACCTCATGCCAAACAGCACATGGTCGATACTTAGTGTTATGTCATATGGCTTTCGCACGGGCTGTGTCGGCTCAAACTCAGCTACTGGGCTGTCTGATTACGGGGTATACGCTAAAGTCTTGAGTCAACTTTGCTAAAATACCTCATGAAGCATACTTAAATCTTCTTGGACATAGGTGAAATGTGTGGAAATATTCAGGATAACAGTGAACAGAAAGTAATAGGCCTTACATTTTCCAGATAGAAATACACCACACATATTATAACGTTATAACATCCAGTGGCACAGGCTCAACTTGTTGGCAAGATGTTAGGGGGGATCCATTGCAAGTGCATTTGGCATTAATGTCATCTGAGACCTCACACAGTGCTCCTTGTTAGCCCGGCTATCGAAAGAGACACAGCTGCTCCTTTTCAGTTGAGAGTCAATGAGAGAGCGTAAATTGCACACACGTTCCCCACAAATTACCCCCACATCTTACCCTCATCTGTGCAGGGAGATCTGTTGGCTTGTTTTAGACAATGGAGGAAGATGATTTGAGTGGTACATTCAGAAATACTCATTTCATATGTCGGAGCGCACTCTGGCACAAACTGGACTGTTCCAAAATTTGGAGCGCTGTCAGAATGTACCGTTCTGTTATCCAGAGCACTGCACTCTCGGAGTGGCAGAGCGCACTCTGGGCACTCTGTTTGCAGCAGAGTGCAGAGCAGAGTGAATTAACCCAACCATTTGTTAATTCATGTAGACATATAATGCTCAATTTCTTTGACCAACAGGGCTCTCATTTTAGTGTATAGCGTCAGACTGAATTTACGAACACATCATGTCAGGTCACTTACTCTCTGGGACCACGAGTGTTACATGAACAAGTAAATTCTGACCAATGGGACCAGACTGGCCGACCTGTGTGCTCACTCACTCAATGGATGGATGATAAAGGTGTGATGGGCAGCTTTGTGGTTGATTACTGTGCCAATCTTACAAAGAAAGATGACACTTAAAAAGTTTCCTCCAGATTTTATAGCCATTGCAGCTGGCACTAGCTAATGCCTTAGCTAACGCGCTAAAAGGTTAGTGTTATGGAGAAATCCAATATTCCTCTTAATATCTCCCTAATTTCTGATTAGGTGGACATGATAGCCCTTAATACACATAACGATATTCATCCCTACAACAGTAAATACTTTTCCCCTAACCTGATTTGAAGTGTGCACTGCACATGTGAGCATTTTAATGATTGCCTCCGTCCTTTCCTTTCGTCTTTCACGTTTAACCATAGTTGTCTTTAAGTTTTGAGCCATGACTCCTATTTTGGCATCCAATAAGGCTACAAGATGACATTTTAAGACTCCTATGTAGCCTACAGCCCTGTGGTGGTGAGTGGTGTTTTGTCTCCAGCTAATAAAAAGATGTCATTGTGATGTCGGCCCCAAAAGGGTCTATTGGCAATCTTGCAATATGCTATCTACTGGTAGTGACTACAGTGTTATTTTTTGTTATTGCCCTTTTTTAATTGATATTTAGCCCAAATCACAATCTTTCTCTAACCCTAACCAAAGTGTTTTTGCTGCCTGAACCACAAGCAAGAGTCTGAATGCAAACCCAGAATTCTGGTGTCACAATCCTGCACTCTGTCCGCCATCTACCCCGACCACCTCCGTGTGAATCCAGTGTAGTACATAAATGTAGTGTTTCATTAACTCAAAGAAATTAATGTAGTCCAGGCAGCAATTACACTGTCACCATAATCAAATTACGAATGCAATCAAATGTAATTTCTATGAGACAGGGTTGTAAATAGTACGCTTTCATAAGGTGGGAATTCTCAAATGGTGTGCTGTGACACGACTGTGGGATTTTGCCATAACCACACATTATTATTGCAATGTTCAATTGGGCCTATACAAAAAGTTATGAATGAATCTTAAATTGACTTCATCAGTATGTTGTGCACACCCATTTCCTAATGAAGAGGCAAACGCTAGCTGAAAAATGTAATTTAATTTAATTCAATATAATTTAATTTGATTTAAAAAACCTTCATGGGAAACCTACTTGTCGCTGTTTGCGCATGGGAATTAGTAGTGTGTGACACATCAAAAGCTCTGATTGGCAGTCAGTGTTATGGATGATAACATTTTAAAGGAGAAAGCCGTGAGTTGGACAATGGATCACTTTATTGTGTGGAGCAAATTACAACAAAGCACCAGGGAAGATGACCTACCACTGTTTTAAAACCCCTGATATAAGGTATATTTGGTATATTTATAGGGTGGTTAACACTGTAGGCATATAGATTTAATGTTCAGCAATGAATAAGTGAGAGTGGCTATTTTTCAGCACATTATGACTTTCATAAAAAAGCTGTACCACTGAATAGTAGGCTCAGATTTGCAGGGCGGTATCTCTCCCCAGCTGGCCACCAGTGTCGTTAGGCATTGATATTTGGTGGAATTAAGACCAAAGTTAATGTCAGGACAATGTCTAATGCTAACATCAATTTCATGTAGAATACTGACAACAGTTGACGTTGAGATTTTGTTGGTTTTAAGTTGCATCGTCCAAATGTCTCAGAATGACATTTAGTCATAAAGTATAGAGAACAAAACCAAGTGTCTGCAAAGCATTATAATCTTAACATCTACACAAAAAATTCTAAAGTCATTAGACATTTAAAAATATTGTCAACATGATTTTCATTCCAACCAAAGTTTAACGTCTGTCCGATGTAAAAGTCCAGTGTCTTTCTGACGTCATATTCTTGTCCAGTGCCAGCTGGTCCAGGCATACAGCACAGCTTTATATCATTGTTGAAGCTCCATTAATTAATTTCACATCTTCTTATCCCTGATGTGTCTTCGCAAGGAATTCTGTAACTTGTGCACATACCAGGGTTGCATTTCTCCATTGCTTGAATCCTTGTAGCAACTGCAAACACATTTTTCACTTTTCAGAGGAACAGATTTCATAAGAACAGGTTGCTGACAGACGGACTGCCTGGGCGTACAATGGCTTACAAAGTTGACCTGGATGCTAATGTAACTGATGTTTTGTGCATTCCAGTTTACTGCGCACAAACGAGAAGTGGGTAGTTAACATGAGCAGTAATAGCTACCTTAGCCTGAAAAGATTGTCCAAAGCTAAACACACACACAAAAGAAAAACAGATTGAACACTCAGAGGAAACGTGCTCTGCAAAGCTACACTGTGAGTCTGAGCCAAAAATAGACTTAACATTTGAAACACTGCTGGATAGAAAACTGGGTCCACTTGCAGTGCTATTGGACTAAGCTCATGAAATGCTGTTGAAAAAAAAAACATTATCACTGCTCTGCCTGATGATGTCATCAAAATGACTAAGCATCTTGTGGATTATGGGTTTAAAACAGACACAAAATGCACAGTCATCATTATCCAGCCTGTTGATGATGGGAATGATTGATTAATAAAAGTGTAAACAGATGCTGTGTGTCCGTGAACGCTCCATATGTCACTAACGACCCACAGTGTAATTGTCAGTTTGGTTCAGCAGTAGCGTGACCCTGCAGTTAACAGGGATTATCCCATGATCTCATTAAAGTTGGAGCTACTGTAGAGTATGTGGACTGGTCATACGTAATGCCTCATGCAGAGCTGCAGGGGAAAAGACTTCGTTTGCATCTATTTATACCCAAAAAGAATGTCAAATAAGATGTTTCCATTGCAAGATAGCATCACACAGTGCTATTTTTTGTATGAATCAATTTAAACATACTATTTTTTTTTTAACAAATCAGTGAACCATCTTTGAGTAAAATGCAATAAGAGGAAAAAAGAGGCCACAATGGGATTAATATAGACTTTCAGTGAATGGACAAGATGAAGAAAAATGTTTGTGTTTATTTGCTTTTCCGTGTGGGAAACTAAATAAAGTGGTTCCACTTTGCATTTTTACTTTGTTTATTGACATATTTTCTGGCCACTAGCTTCCCCATGGATTAACATGTAAAAACACTATTGTTGATGTTTGAAGCAAATATCCTGTTGGCCCAAAGTGTCCTGGCTGCAACCACAGCAATAAAACATTGTGTTTATGAAATGCATTTTTGATTAACTTATACAATTTTCAAGAAAATACACAATAAAAAATACACATTCCCAAATTATTTTCTTTTAGCTCTAAACCATTGTTTGAATTACACACCGAATTTGCCTCTAGAGGTTTGAAAGTCACACACAGGGTCAGTGTTTGTTGATACTTGTCTGGGAAATAAAGTACACACTAGCATGTGCTTTAAACAAAGGACTGGGCCGTGAGATGTAATACATTTGTTTAAATTCGATCTATCTCATGTGTCATGTTGCCAGGTTTAATGCCAGAGTGTGCTGAAACATTTTATTTCCTAATCAAACAATAAGGGAGAATTTAATTAATCACATGTTTGTCACAGGAGATTGCAGATATGTCAGTGAAACACTCTTCTTGTGAAGTGGATGTTTACATAAAATGGCAATGAAGACAGCAGGAAATTACAGAGGAAATTTGCTGTTGAAATATTTACATGAAGTCATTCTTGCTCGCAGTTTGAAAAATGCCTAGTGCTAAGTGGAGGGCTTCCTGAATACTATCTTTGAACTGATGACTTCTAGATTCTGCACAAGGGCATGAGGACTAGAAGCAGATATGAAATGAATATGTCTGTCTTGTCCCACAGTCCTGCTGGGTACAGAACAATGTCATTCATATTGCTTTTTTACTTTATTGTTAAAGAATGTTTTCAAAAGGAACCGCGGCAAAAAGCAGGAAACAACATGGACTGATAGCTAAAGGCGGTATGACCACCACAATCAGGTTAAGGAATAAAAGCGCACTCAGGACTCTTACCTAACAATCTTCTTTACATCTTGTTTAAACCAACTTAACTCTCCCCCGCTCTTTTTCTCACAATTGTCCTTCTTGCCCTGAATTACAGCAAAGACTCTTGGGAGGCAAAACACACACTCCCACAAAAAGTGAATCACCAGACCACACATGAGCAAAAGTCAAAACAATAACCTCTGCACATCAGAAGCTCCTACTGCAAAAACGGTCTATGGTCAGCAGAATCGACTGGGTGACATTTTAAACACAGTTTAAGTCTTCATCAGGCCCATAAACAACATAAGCAACCATAGATGTTCTGTCACATGACTGGTTCAACACCATGTGACTCATTAGTTTGATCATACTACCTGGAAACACACAGATTCCTACCAGATATGACAGAAGTTAAGAGAATAAATTATCATCTCACTAGTTATACAGGTAAAACCAACAAAGTGTCCTCTTCTGAGGGACCATCTTCCTGTTTGGGTCTGGGAGGTAGATACCGTCTCCACATGTAAGAGTAGATTTAAGACTTTCCTTTTTGATAAAGCTTATAGTTAGGGCTGGCTCAGGCTTGGCTTGGACCAGCCCCTAGTTAGGCTGATATAGGCCTCGTCTTTTTTTGGGGGAGTTTTTCCTTATCTGCTGTGAGGGTCTAAAGGACAGAGGGACGTCGTATGCTGTAAAGCCCTCTGAGGCAAATTGTGATTTGTGATATTGGGCCTTATAAATAAAACTGAAATTGAAATTGAAAGGGGGGACCTATGAAAGCAACCAAGCCAGGACTGTTTAGACCCTGACTCAGGGTCCCAGCAGCACGGGACTTTTTTCTATTCTACTCTCTAGGTATTTTTGGACCAAACATTTCTGGGCCTCCCTGAGAGGAACTGCTCATTGGGGAGCTCCCCCAAGAACTACACACCTTGAAGGGCTTCTTCTGTTTGCTTTTGCCCTGCAAATAGGAACGCTGAGGTGATGTAAGCAGCCTGACAGTTGGTATTGCAACGTGAATTCTGTGTCACAACAGCAATCAACTGCTCCAAAACTTGTTTGTCCAATACTGCTTTGGCTCATGTGTTTGACTAATCACCATACGCTTACATCACTCAACATTCCTCTTCTGCTGGGTACCGACCCTTAAATAGCAGTTAAAAAAGTCTCTCAAAATGGCTTTGAAAGAACTACGACTGTTCTTAGTTCTTGCAGCGCAGACACAAGTAAAAGGGCGCCTCAGCCCAGTCGCCAGAATAAAATGTTGGCATTGTACACAAACCATGGATATGTTACATTTGTATGTTTCATACATATGATATAGTTCAGATTACATGAGTATGAGCAGAGTTTGTCATTTGGATAAGGTGGATGTTGAATCAAGATGGCTGCCAAGCAGCAGACTATCATGCATTGTGCAGCGGGTGCACCCAAACACAGGGGACTGCCGTTCAAGACCATCAACACAAGAGGCTTGTACTACGAAAACATGATATTTTCCAAGCCCTAATCAACTGTTTTTTTGTGCCTAGGCCTAACCACACATGATAAAGACAAGACAATGCATCCACCTTGACTGATGATTGAGTTTTACCCTTGATTTCGCAAAACAATCAGTAGCAAAACAATCAGTAGTTTTAGAGTGAATTATTGACCCAGGAAACAGCAGGTGAGAAAAACAACCTCCCCACAAGGTCCATTTAGTATTTGTTGTTGTCTTCCATCGACGAAAGTCTTAAAAGAAAAAGGGGAAATTTGAATATCTACAACTCCATGATGACTAGGCAAAGTCCAGTTGTTGATGAGCATCACGGGATATGATCACGGGGCGAGTATGAGACAATGGGCCCCTAGGCACAGATATGCAAAAGGCCCCACCACATTGCCTACACAGTGGCAAGACACACAGATTTAGTTGTGGTTTTACCTCTTTTTTGTTGGTCTGTGTCTCTTTTTGGTTGTTTTATGTCTCTTTTTAGTCATTACCTGTCTCTTTGAGGTCATTTTGTGTCTCTTTTTAGTCATTGAGTGTCTCTTTGTGGTTGTTTTGTGTCTCTTTGAGATTATTTTGCATCATTTTTGGTCATTTTTTGTCTCTTTGTGGATATTTTGTGTCTCTTTGTAGTCATTGTGTGTCTCTTTGAAATAATTTTTTTGTCATTTTTTGTCTTTTCGTGATTGATTTGTGTCTCTTTGTAGTTAATTGTCTCTTGAGACCATTTTGTGTCTGTGTGGTCATTTTGTGTCTCTGTGGTTGTTATGTATCTTTTTGTGGTTGTTTTGTGTCTCTTTGTAGTCTTTTTAAGTCTCTTTGTGGTCATTTTATGTCTCTTTGTGAAAGTTTAAGCCCCTTTTGGAGTTGTTTTGTGTCTCTTTGCAGTTCCTTTGCATCTCTTTGTGGTCTTGTCTCTTTGTTGTAATTTTGAGTCATTTTTTTAAAACAATAATTTGACTTCTACCTCAAATGTTTGTTTGAGTTGATCTGGAACTACACAGACACATCTGAATACTTGTGTGTTCATCATCCTGACTGAATGAGATTAAGTAACACTGCGTCAGTACAGTACAGTTGATGCATCCCTCCCTTCATGGTAATGGACATCACTGTCCTTGACTAGAGGTCATATTTTACGCTGCTTGTCAGTCACACAGAAGTGCGACGTCAGATCCATTGACTGCATACTGCAGAGGTGTGCATTTAGATGGCCCTGTCCTCGGACTCTCTCTTCTTTCCGATTATGGATGTGTGCCTAGTTCCTGTCTCCCTAATACATCACCCGCCTGCCACGCTTGATTATGCAACAAGCTGCACCACTGGTTAAAACCCTGGAGGAAAATGTGTGACATTCTGACCCTGGCTTATGCGCTGACCATAAAGAATTAACCCTGATTTGTTTGCCCTTACCTTATATGTTCAATAAAATCCATTTTAAAAACAATACTCCATCACCACGTATTTCATGTCGAGCTCAGCTCAGTGTGACTAACATAAATCTGTTATAACATTGAAGTGTCTGACCTAGCTGCAGACTATGACCAGGCCCTCATGTTATATTCTCATTAGTTTATGAAAGCATGTTTTCAGGGAGACAAAACATACAAGTTAGCATGGCCACATCTGTGTTACATGATGGTACCCAGCAGGAACTTTTATCCCACCCAGCTGTCACAACAGCAAGTGAGATGAAAAGATGTAACACGGAGGCAGCGTGGGTGAGATAATGGTACTGTGGAAGTAGGAAGCTGAGACGACGACGGGGTATTAAGGTGATCAAAGCCTGTTTTTTTTTAAAACAACCATCATGTAGGATGTTAAAAGGACATCTCTGGTTTTATCTTTAGTTTGTGCAGAGAATGTCATCCAAAACAACTAACCATTTGCTAAACCCCTGCACTTTCAACATCAATCCATCCATGACGCAAAATTTTACGTAAAATCCACACAAATGCTCCAGATTTTCAAAATGACATAAAAACTTTATGTTTACTTGACACAAAAATGCATCCCTTGTGAGTTTGACATAATTTTTTTATGTTAAGTCAACAATTTTTGAGTTTTAAGTTAATTTGACTAAAATTTATAAAGCTGATGTCGCCTAATTAGTTTGAGGCCAATAAACAATACTATCACGTATTGTGGCGTGTTGGGGCAAAATGCATGGAGTTTCCCAGCATGCCGTGAGACAATGTGTTTAATCAGAATTGTAAGCAGTTAGAATAAGAGTATGAAATAGAAGTGTGTAAGTGTAAATATAAAGCAATAGAATAAAATAAAATAGAAATAAAAATGTACATTAAAATAAAAAGAAAATAGAATGTGCATTATGCTACAGTGTTTAACACTGGTACATAAGAAAATAAAATATTAAAGATAAAATAAATAAATATAAATAAATATCATCCCTTTGCTAGGGCTGCAAGTGTAAAATTACAACTACAATAGAATAAACAAGAATAGGATAAAAGTAAACATAAGAAACATGTACAGTCATGTGCATGATAAAGTCATATTCTGAAAAATATTGCACAGTTGAATAATTGCACAGAATATTGCAGCAATTGAATAATTGCACCCAATAGATACTTGTGAATTATAAATTCAGAAGGTGAATAAAATCCAGATGTTAGTCTACTGACTCAGAGCGACTGACACTCTGAGGGCAGAGTTGTATGGGTTTATGGCCACAGGCAGACATGACTTCCTGTGGCGTTCTGTGGTGCATCTTGGGGGAATGAGTCTGTCTTTAAGCTGAAGAAAACTGTGTTTAAATGTGTTTTATATCACTAATGTTACTCTTTAGTGATTAAAGGGCCAGTGTGTAATATTTGGCATGGTTTATTGTCAATCTGAATCTAAATCTGAATATTCTACCCATTAATATGTTTATACAAGTGTATGATCGCTATAAAATAAAATTCGTTTGGTTTTCGTAGCCTTATAATTATGCTTTTATATATATACACATATAGCAAGGGCCTTGCTTTAGAGAGATCGCCATCTTGCGCCGCCATGTATGTACGGCAGACCGAGTGGACAATCCAGCCAGCCAGAGAACGCGTTTCGCATTTATAAATGAACCAACGAAGACAGCGGAAGGAAGGAAGAAGGAGGAGGAAACAGCAGAGAGTGTTAGTAGTTTGTCGATAGAGAGTAGTGAAAAGTTTTTTTTAGTTATAAAGTTTGCGAATGGACCACACTTACCACGCAACAGGAGAGAATGAACCCGACATCTGCGAGGAAAAGAAGACGCAACTTCACTCCTTGTGATGCACTCTCTGCGGCACTTTACCTCCTGGTGATATATCTCCCCAACAATGGCAGCAGTAGCACCGAATCCCATTCTGTGCATTCAGCCTCTCTTCTCACCCGCTCAGCATCAAACACATGGAGTTCCTCATCTGTATGCTCCAGCTCAAACAGGTATGGATCTGGGTCTGTGTCCGCTACAAGAAACTCTTCAAAAGCGCGTTCAAAGTCGTCCATTGCAGCTACTATTGTCCGGAGATATTGCTAGGCTAAATAAACAGCTGAGCTCTGTTTACAGGCTACGCTGTCAGTCAGTGTGCGGGCTGGAGATTGGCGGAGCAGAGAGGGGAGGGGGGTCCCCACTCGGCATGGTAAACGAGTATGTGTGTAAAGTTATGAAGTGTGTCTGTTACGCCAGAAGAGTCAGAGTTTGGGACGGAGTGGAGTGTTACCGGAGTTTCTGGAGTGCTCAAATAAATGGGCCTTTTTCCCGAACGCTCCTCTGGTCTCCTGCTCGTGAGGGATTCATTACAATATCGTAACATGGCTTAGATTTCTAAATAAACATTCACCTCGTCGCTAGATAGACCTACTCCTGAAAAACGTGTGCAAGGCTTTTTGTCCCTACGAGGCCACCGTCATTTACCCGACAGGAGGGGTGAGTGAGGGAGCCCTGCAATCTAGAATTTGACCACTGGTGTTACTGTTTCCAATGGTTTTCAACCCATTTTACACACTGGCCCTTTAATGTTTATGCATTTCACAATGGTTCTAATGGGTTACCAATCTTGTGGTAAAAGACAATTTGCACCACGAGCTAAGTTGTATACACAGTTAGTAACCTCCCACCTGTGTGAATTCTTAAATGTCTTATATATATATATATGTGTGTACTGAGGTAAAACAAAGAGTACTTTGTGGTTCCGAGTTCATCTATTTGCCTTATTCTAGCAACCAAGAAACCTAAGGATGCCACGATATAAATTTACAGCTCAATGAAATTAAAAGAAATCATGTAAAATGTGTACTCTGTTCACATAGGATTAAATGCTCAAACAAAAAAACAGTCAGGTTAAATTGACATAAAATTCCTGTCAGACAATTAAGGGTCATGGGAAACATTAGTTTTGTGTCTGGTTTACTCAAAACTTTTAAGTTACTGTTTTGTTCTAAACTTAAAGTTTTGAGTGCAAGCTATTTCAAAATAAATTCAAATTGAGTGAGAAAATTGAGGTTCAAAAGTATACGCTGGACATCAAAACAAGGCTTGTCAAGCTGGTCAAGAAGGTGGAGTTTTCTCTCTTTTATCTTTCCAAAAACACATCAGTAAAAATGATAGGAATGGATTTAACCACAGTTATCTGTTTGAAGTAAGGCAAAGTCATTAGCATAACTGGCTAATAGCTTACTACAGTGGTAACCAATTATTACTTGAGCTAATCAGCAGTTTGGGGAGTTTCAGGTTACATTTTTAAAAAGCCCAAGTTATGACATGCTAATGTTCTGTATATCATCTTGAATAACTTGCCCAGCCTGCTGTTCCTGCAACCCAGCCCCGGATAAGAATAGATGAATGGATCGTGGAGCTAATGTTAGCTTAATTAGCTTGCTAGCTACTGCTGACAAAATCAGCTAGCGACAGCTGTCATTTCCAGCTGTAAAAAACAAGGTTAGCCAGCTAGGAATAAGAAGCTGCTTTTGTCAACATCTCTATGAAGTCAAAGTCCAATTGTTTAAAAATTACTATGAATTTTCAGTGTTAAATCTGCCACTGTTATAGAAAATGAAGAGTTCATGTGCTGTGTTAAAGTACAGGGGGCGCCATGTTGCAAGGATTGCGCTGTGTTACCTGTGCCTGCTGGTCAACAAGAAACCCTAAGCAGGCTAGGAGGGTGCTTCTTTCTTTCCTCACAGTTGATGGGGACACAGCTGGGGAAGGCAGGAACGCCTCAGCCCGAGAGAACACCAGAAAGGTCACTGCTCAGCCTTCAGCGATCATGTAGCTGTCTGAGAGCGGGGAGGCAGCGCGGAGCAGTGGCACCAAAAGAGGAGGGGTGAGGATGCAGCATGGTCGAGTGGTCAAGCAACGGTATTTGGACAAACCAACCATGATAAACAACATAAATTCATGTGACTTGACAGGTCAAGGCTGAATTGCTGCCCTTAATGCACTACCTTCACTCACATACCCGGACACTGTAAACTATCTCATTTTCGGACTGCGTGCATACACTTTGATAACAGAGATAACAGAGGAAGTACCTCACAAAATGGGGCCCCTGTCCCACATAGAGTGATGTACCCTCCATGTGCAGTACGAATAAGGGGGTCACTCATATTTTCTAAGGGTCCTAGTTTAGCCTCATGTTGAGTTTTGAGCATTTGTCTGTTGGTATAAAACAATATTGTACAAGATTGGTAAGGATTATTTTTGCAGTTGCAGTTTGATAATGTGGACATATTAATGTCTAAAGTCAAGAAAATTGTCTTGCCTACAAATATGAGGGTGTAGGTTTTGAAGAGTCCAACATCAGTAGGCTATGGGCTGTAGGTTGGTGATTTTAACATACTGAGCCAGGAAAACAAACAACATCTGACCTGTAGGGCAAAAACATTGCTAAGAGCATAAAGGGGTGGATGGATCAATACCAAAATATCAATATTACAGCTACTACATTTTCAATTTGAAGATCAATTCTAGTGTCAATAGGATCAATCTACTATGTCGTACCCATCTGTATTCAAGAGTAAAACTGTTCCATTGTTGTGAACTCCACTAGTGCATGTAGTCTTCTCCACTGCTGTCATAATAAGCCCCGTTTCCATCAAACACTTTTGGTATGGTACCTTTGGAACCAAATGCAACCCTTCAGACAGACTAGACCCTAGGATTTCCACAGCAAACAGTACTCTTTTATGTGGGCAGGGTTGTTGCCACTCACTGCTCCGTCCAGCACTCACTGTATTTCCTCAACACTGGTGACACAGATGGAAGTCTGCACCTTGTTTATCATCCACGTCCTCATAAATCATGACACACTGCTCTCACCTATACATGAAAGTACATAAGCCACTTTTAATAATAACAAATATTGGTATCTGTGTCAATATCAGCAATCCGGGCCCTGTTTTACTTGGTATTGGATCAAACCAGATTTTGTGGTATCATCCACCCCTACATAAAACCCTTTGGAATATCTTCTTAGTGTGTCACATGAAGAGGATATTGAGCTGTGGAGCAAACGACCCGGGGAGCATATAGAAAACAGAGTTTAGCAAACTTTTGATTACAGGAAACAACTCCAATTTCACAAGGTTTTCTTGAAAGGAGTCATGGTTCATCTGATAGGCAGGAGTTCCTCATACTTCACAAGCCTGGCATAACAAAATGGACTAATTCTCACTGTTTATGGGGGTTTGTAACTGGTTTGAGCACAGAGGGCATCCAGACATCGATGGTGTCATCTCCTGTTGTGTCCTGTCCCCACCAACACAGCTGACCTCTTTGGTCCACTGGTTATAAAACTTTTCCTAGTACCAAAGAGGTTTTTTTTTTAATATTACACAATTTGTTATTGATTGTGACTGGGGCAGTCAGACAGACGGTTGAGCAGTCGATAGCTCTTATTTTTATTGATATTTTAAGGGCACATTCTACATTGGGATAACTAAGGGCACACAGGGGACTGAGGATGTACTGGGAACAAACCCAGCTCTATTTTGAGCTCTGTGTGGTCAAGCCAAATTTCACTGTACATAAGGGACACACATTCTTCCACAGAGCCTCAAGACCAGCTGACAACACAAGGTAACACCAACCCTCAAGCAGAGGAGCTCTCTTGATTAAAATCGGTCTCATCTTCCTGTGGAAAGTTTATAAGAGAGGTGAGAAGTCAAGTGTCGCTCACACTTCACAAAGGGTGAAATGCTTCAGCTGATTAAAAAAATGAGTACACTGAGATATTAGCAGCTCGCTGTGTATTCTGCCCCACACATGATGATGACAGGCCCACACATCTGATTGCTGTTCACTTACACTGCTGGAGTTAACATTCAACCCTGTCTCAGTCTGCACTTAAAAGATTATTCATTAGCTAAAATAATTACACTTAGCTTTAGGATTAGGGAGTAACTCCACTCCAATGTAGAAAAATACACCTTGCCCAGTGCTGAGGGTGCAGCACTTTGGCCCACAGACAGATTTATTCTTGGCAAATATTTTCACAAGTACTTTCGAACTCCAACAGCTGGAGCTGCTGTACTGAAATAGTTACACATAATGCCAGTGGTGGAAAGTAAGAAGTGCAGTCACTAAAGTGCTATAGAATTTTGAGGTACTTTGCCATCTATTATTTCATATTGGGTGACATAGGACACTTTTTGGTAGCCAAGAAAACCCCCTATAATTGTGAAGACAAGCCTAAGTGTTAAATTTAGGATTTGTTATGCTTCTCTGCTAAAAAAAAAGACCATCCAGCTTTTCTTCCATGCCTTTTCTGTTCTTCTGCTGCCTGTTTCCTTGGTGCCACATTGTCGGCAACGGACACTGGTGTAGCACCAAATTCTGGACCCTGTGCAGAAGCATCTCTGTAGGCACTCGACCCTTCCTCTCTTGATCCAGGTCTGCCTCCCATGCACTTTTTGATTGTTTTTTTCCAAAGTCACTTTCCTTTCCTTTCATGTCCTTTCATTTCCTTTCAAAAAGTGCAAACAAACTTTTCATTCCAGGCTTTTCAAGGAACCATCTCCCATTGGAGCCCTTGGTAATCAGTCCTACTTTTCACCCGACTACTGCACCCCTGGCAATGGACATGTGTGTGTTCATATAGCAACAATGTTTTATTCTGGACTATTGTGGCAGACATGGTCTCACTGAATCATATTTAAAGGCTCTCTAAGTCTTCCTAAGCTTGAAAAGTTTTTGTCACATACAGCAAACATCTCCTCACAATCCGCTAGCTACATGTCTTCTGAATATGCTGTGAAAAAGTCTGGTCTCTGTAGGCAGCCCAGGCTCCGCAAATGGCAACAAAAACATTTTGGTCCAGGCTGCACTAGCCAGCCAGCGCGAGACCAGCGAAAGTAAGCACACACACATGAACACGGTGCCCATGTCTCATGGTCCTGCGCAAACGCACACACGTGAACGTGGTGCTCAGAGAGGCAGTTAGAGCTACAGGCTACAATGAGGCTAAAAGGCGACCTAGCTCCATTTTGTTTGATAACATTATTGAACGTAAACAGAAGTGAAGTGTTTTTGTTGCCATTTGTGTAGCCTCGGCTGCCTACAGAGACCGGACTTTTTCACAGCATATTCAGAGGACATGTAACTAGCGGATTGTGAGGAGATGTTTGCTGTATGTGACAAAAACTTTTCAAGCTTAGGAAGACTTAGAGAGCCTTTAAAATTTAAACTGTATATAATATGACAGGATGGCACACAATAGCATAAGTCATGATTTTATGGCACCTGGTAGCCCAAAAACTTGCTGGTTTCACTTCAGAAAAATGTCCCATTTTAGCTAAGATAGATAAGTTAAATGGTTGATAAAATGCAACATCCTACAACCATTTTTGTTGTTATAGCCTACCTTTATGTTTTAGCTGTAGTGTTCTTATTACCAAAAAGAGGAAATAAACATGCCACATGGTTTTCCTTGCAAGTTCAGGGACCAGTGATTTTTTTGACACTTTGCTCTGCCTGTCCCAGTTATCTCAGATCAATCAAAATTGTAAAACACATTTGTGGTAACAATGGTAACACTGTGGTGACATGTTTGGTGACTGACTGCTAATAAAGAACTGAAGAGGCAAAACCTTATTTATTCCATTGTACCTGACTTCACTTTTTCCTACTTCAAGATATTACATGTATCAGTGAGTTTGAGATGTGCTGGTATGGACTGTGTTGCCTTTTTTCACAGAGCTGTTTCCCCCTCATTTCAGTTTTTAAGCTAAGCTAAGCTAACTTTCTCCTAGCTATAGCTTCATGTTTAAATAACAGACATGACAATGGTGTTGACATTCAGATCTTATTCTCCACAAGAAAGTGAAAATACATTTTTCCACAATGCCAAACACTTCCTTGAAGAAAGGATCTGCGCTTCCTTCACCACCGTTTTTTGCACACTCACAGCCACACTTGTTGCTGTGGCTGTTTGCAAAGGTGCACAGGAAGTTTGGTTAAAAATCTAATTTCCTTTTCAGAAATGACTTGAGTGACTTTGCATGATCATCATCACAACATGCCCATCCAGGAAGTCTGACCTCGTGTCTATCTTTGGAGACGTTCAATTGTGCATTTCTCTACCTTTGAGATAAGATAATGTCACCAGTCAGCCATGCCCGCAGGCCGGGCGATTCTAAGATCAGTGGTTTAGGGGTGCTGAGCACCCAGAGAGCTGCCCAGCCAGGCAAGATAAATTTCACTGTTTTGTACATTTTAACGCAATTTCATTCCCACATTTGTGAAAGAAAAGCACAACACTTTTTGGGAAAGTCTGTGACTAAACCATCAAATCTGATAAAGGTTATTTAAATGCTGAGTCACAGCAAAAGAGGAATGGATTGTAATCATAAAAGAAACATATCGTATTCCTAATTTCTGGGGGAAGACAACTCATTTTGATACAGCAGCTCCTCAACATACACATGAACAGTATGTATGTTTCTGGAGTAAACCAGCCCCCTATAGTGAGTACCAAAAATACTAATAAGAATATTAATAAATAAAGTCCTCTCTCTGCTCCTCTCTCTCTCTTTGTACTGTCAACCAAAAGGCAAATAACCAAACAATGCGTTTTATATCTAATAAGAGATATAAACTGATACATTGATCCAACTTACAACATCATTCTAGACAGACCACACACTCTTATCTGAACCTGGCTCTTTTTTTTGTTTTTTGAAAAAACAATCTTATATCCATGATGAGGCTGTCTGTCTGTACACGCGCGCGCGCGCGCACACACACACAATAGGAGTTATAATGTTAATGGGCATCCAGTCAGTTAGCTAGTCAGTAGCACCTTGGCTTTAATATTAACACATGCACATGTGAGCCCAAGGCCAAAACACACCGGCGGCGTCATATGACGGCGGCGTCACTGACGCGAGTCAAGAACACTCTGATGAGACACACAAAAAGCGTCGCGCTGCAGGGCGTCAACCGGATTTCTATTGCACGGGAGCTGGAAAGTACAAAATAGCGCTTTTTCAAGGGCGGCGACGCTGGAAAAAATAGGACAATAAAGTAAAGTGCCGCGCCGCAGGTGTGGGTTTGTAAATAGAAAATAATGGGGGCGGCTGTTTTGACGCGCGTCGTACGCCGCCGGTTACTTCCCAGACTAGCGGGCTGGAGTGTGCAATAGAAATCTGGTTGACTCCCCGCAGCGCGACGCTTTTTGTGTGTGTTGGAGGCGGCACTTGACTCGCGTCAATGACGCCGCCGTCATATGACGCCACCGGTGTGTTTTGGCCTGACACAACAACTAGCTTCTCTCATTCCAATTCAAACAGAGGACAGTGGTACTGACCACCTGTAACGTTTCCTAGCTAGAAACAACGTCAGCTAACTCCTACCTAACAACATAAACAGTGACCTACGATTAAATGCAGCAAAAAAGAGGCCTGGTAATGATAATAACGTGTTGTATTGAGTGGTAGAAGTTAAGAAATGTGCCACATATCCTGGTTTCAGCCAGGTACTGCATATCCCCCACTCTAGAAGGCAGCGCTTTGCTCTGTGCAGTGCAGATAGAGCTCAGCGCTCAGAGACCGGGGGCCTGTATCACGAAGCAGGATTAATGTCTTAGCGAGGTAACTTCAGGGTTAACCCTGGGTTTTCGGTCTCACGAAGCCGGTTCAGTTCTTATCGGGGTAGATCACCATGGTAACTTACTCTGAACGGCTATCCTGCTCCGGAGCAGGGTAAGTTCAGGGTTGAATCTGATCCTATAAAAAGCACCACCCACTGGCCAATCAGCTGTTCGAAAAAAAAAGACTCTGCTGACAGAAATGCAGCCCAGTCATGACGGGAAGTTTAATTCATTTGATTGATTTTGATTTGAAAGTTTATTTTGAACATTAAAAAAGAAAAAGCAACAACAACAGACAATGAAAAGATTGCTCAAAAAGGAGTGGAAAGAAGTCGAAATTTCATCCCGCCCCTTCATAAGAAAGAAACTGATCATTTGCGGACACTTAATATATTAGTGCCAACATTTTGTTGGAGGAAATGATCCCTGTTAAAGATAATGGGCCTAATTGACAGCTTTGCTGCTGGAAGTGTGGAAAGTAGCCTATCATGTCTACACTTCATGGTGTTTGAGGGATTTTCCTTTTTGTCTTTTAAAGAGGGAGACTAGGTATATTTCTGCACAGCTGTTAATTTCTAACACAGCTCAATATCAGGATGATTGTATTCAGACTATCAATTTGGTGTTAATATGATTTAATTGTGGCATCAGCTTTAAGCTTTATTGTAGCATATATAACGTTATGACAAAGAAGAGCAATTTATCAGACGCAATGATGTTAGACGATAATTGTAATACACGCAATTCATCTGCGCAACATTGATTTCATGGGATTCAAGGGTGTGATCAGTGTCAGATGTACAGGTACAGGTACTGCAGCTACTTGAACCAGTGATGAGTAATTTAACCTACACATAATTTTATTTGCTACCTTGTTTTGTCTTGATTTTTCCCTCTCTCTTCCTCTATTTCTTCTTTCCTGACACGTTTTTTTTCTTGTCTATTATGTGATTTCATTGATGTTTTGACAGGGGAATTTCTTTGATAAGCTTTTAGTGGCTTCTAACCTCTCTGGCACTTTTCTTTTTTTAATCTTGTAAATTTTATACTGTCTGTTTTTAACATTATGTGAAAATAAACTAATCTAAACTAAAGCTAAATATTATTCATCCTGTTATGCGTTGCCACGCATGTTTCCTCCTCCTGCAGCTGCCACGGTGTTGGCCTTTTCTGTAATGTTGCTTTTCTCCTCCTCATATTTTAGTAGAATTAATCTCTGATCCTCACGAGAAATACCTTTTTTCCCTCACATACGGCGCTCTGTGAGGACGCTCAGTGACGCTGCGCTTCTCTCATGATTGTGATTGGTCCGCTGCGTGCGCGTTCACAGCTCTTGATAAAGCAACCCTGGGTTACCGAGTTGATATCCAGCGTTGTGATACCGATTATCCTGACTGCCATTGTTAGAGTTAGTCAACCCAGGATAGGTCTGGGTAACCCAGGAAAGGTTGATCTCGCTTCATGATACAGGCCCCAAAGGTGGGAGGGATGGGGTGGATCAAACCATTTTTGAGGCAAGGGGGGTTGCTGTATTTTTGTTGTTAAAATATTACGTTTCAACCAAGTACTGTATGGTTTTGACACTTTTCTGGCTTTTCTTGTTAAAAAAGGACATACAGTAAAATAAATAAATAAATAAATAAAAATCTCTCAGATATTAGGGGTGCTGGGATTCAATTTAGGGGTGCTTCAGCACCCCCAAAAATGGGCTAGAAACACCTATGCATGCCTGTATTTCAAAAACATGTAAAGACATACAGTATACTTTAAAATAGATCATCAACAAGGTGTCCCGATATATTCCTTACTTTAAAAAATGTTTAGCTGAAAACTGGTGCAAATAAAGTGAAAATATTTAGATATGATACATATGATATGATGATATGATACATATGATACATGTTACACATAAACATGTTACACATAAACTAATCTATCTGCACCTTTATATTTACACATTTACTTGCTATTTTTTTGCATATACATTTTACTACACTTAAGTCCTGTTTACATTCTGTCTTTCAGTGCAACTACTGATTTATATCACATTTTCCTATTTATATTAATTTTATCCCTTATTCTAACTTGCACTAATTTCTATCATTGTATCTTAGATTCTCTTTTGTTTCTACTTGTGTGATTTTATTATTATTTTATTATTTTACATACATACAGTATTTAAATTCCATTGTAGGAGGAAGTCTGTAGCAACAACTGCTCTTATCATTGTTGCACATATGACAATAAACTACTTTGATCTCTGAACATTAGTTTTTGACCAGCCTGTCATCTGAGATTGTGTCATTCTGTTGGGTGTCGTGTGTTGACTGCTGAAAATAGAGTCGCTAGGGCTTGCATGCCAAAGAAGACTTAAAGTCTGATGGACTTACATAACATATAGAACTCACAGAGGTGATTAACAATAGACAATAAAACATTAAACAGTAGCTGATATGGAGGATTTGCTGAATTGCATAGAAAGAAGCAAAACACTTGACACTTGATAGTCATAAAATATATTTATTTAACTAGTAAAACGTCCACTTCCAAAATAGAATGACAACAGCACATATGTATAGGACGGCCCTAACAATGATTGGCATAAGGCTTTTTTTTCATGGTAATTACAATCTCTCTGGTAATGTTTCACTACTGCATACAGGGTTAACTGTGGAGGTGCTCAGGACCTCTCATGGCCTTTTGTTAATGCTGCCCCTATTCAGGGCCTGACACCAGGCTGACACTATAATCTGATCTGTTGGCAGGTTCGATTCTTCCTTGGCTTCCTTGGCAGGGTAATTTATTCCTTGGCTTTGTGCATTAGCCGCTATGGCTTCGCCAAAACGGCGACTGTGCGTTTCAAGCTTTAGCACTCGATACACTGGAGTTCAAAACAACACATGAAGGTGTTCTGAGAAGGAGGATCAGTCCTCTCCATTGCTATATTATCATCAGGGCATCAAAAATGCAGATGAGCTTTTGGTTACAAAACATAATTTAGGAATCACTTAAGACTTATTTTGCATAATCTATCAGGCTAAAAACAGACATAATCCAAAATACTAATAAAAACACAACACAGGATGACAAACACATGAAAGATTGGAAGATTAGGTTGTAAAATAAGAGAAACAAGCCATTGGCGTGGTGTTGAGAATCCAGCATTAGCAGCAGCCTGTCCTCATGTCCTCTGTTGCTGTAATTCAAATCAATAAGCAGGTCAGCGCCTATAGGCATCACGTCTGCATGAGACTGTGCGTGCCATGTTGTGTGTGTGTGCGCGCCAGAGGGGGATTTTCTGAGTCAATCGGTTGTGATGGAGGCGGCTGCAGCGTTTCATTAAGCTGCTGTGATGCAGAGGCTGGCAGTCAGTCAGAGATTACAGGCAGACTGGCAGCGGGAGTGTGTGAGCCCTGTGTGTTTGTGTGCGCCTCTTTTTATCTGCACCTTACCCTCCTCACAGATGGTGATGTAGTTTCATCCTCCCCCCCGCCTACTGCGACTAGCTTGTGCTTTCTGCTGACTCGAGAGCTCCATAACTCATCTTCAATTTTCATTCTTGTTGTGTTTGTTGACACCACGAAGACCTGCGCACACCGGTGTAATGTCTCTAAAACATTGGCACTGAATGCTAAGTCCCAGTAAACGTGTCGCAGCCATTGTGAGGTGTCTTAAAGAATAAATTATGACAGACTGCCCAGCATTAAAAAACAATGAGCCACAGGAATTTCATTTCTTTTAAAAACTGGACGGAGAGCGATATGTTTGCATTGTGGCTCACTGCAAGAGAGGTAACTGACTAAAGGGAGGGGGAAGGGAGAGGGCAACAGGGCAGAAAGGGCATAAAAGAGGGGGAGGGGGCATTACTGGAAGGAAGCACGGACAGAGCGACCCTTGAGAGGCTGGGGAGGGCGGTAGTTGTCCACCATGCAGCACTCGGCCTCACCCTCAGCGGAGAAGAGCAGGCTGCGGAATTTGGCCATCTGTGAAAAGGGAAAAGACGGTCATGTTAGCCATTCCTGCTGACCTTCTGTGACTGTCACTCAGCAAACACATGACTTGTGTCACAGCTGAGTCACTGACTTCAGAGCCTTGTGCTGTGGATTTCATCTTAACAATTGTATCGTTGATACTTAAAGGAATAGTTTGACATTTTGGGAAATAGATTTATTCAGTCGCCATGATGACAAGTTTGATACCACTTTCAAGCAAGCCCCTGAAAACAGTGCCAGGCTTTGAAGCCAATTTTACATAATGATCAAACATGGAATTGCAGCTTCCGTCCAAAGACTTTTTCACATAGACTTACATTGTGAAAGAAATATCTGTAAATAGGTGGAGAAATTTTTTTGAGCATCACAACCCAGATGAAATGAATTGTTTCACCATCAGAACTAGATTCATTCTGTCTGATAACTTCTAAATCTAGAATAGTCACATGATTAAATTATTTTATCTCCATTCAAGTTAGCAGAGCACTAAACCGGAAGTTAGCCGCTCAGCAGTAAGTCGTGCACTTGCTCCAAGGGCCCCATGATGCGAAGATATGGCAATTTCCACACTGCGGAAACTGAGCATTTTTTCTTCACTGAGCAACTTTAATAAGAATGAATGGGGCTACGCATCCACTCATGTATGTATGCCAAATGCAAAGCTAAAGCTAGCAGCCCGGTTTGCTTAGCGTAAAGACTGCATTGTCTGTATGCTAACGATAAAGCTACAGTTAGTAGCTGGTTAGCTAGTGGAAGAAACAGCTAGCGTAACTCTGTCCACAGGTAGCAAAATCCTCCTACCAGCACATGTAAAGATCACCAATTAAAATGCTGTATCTCATTACTTTGATGTGTACAAAAACTTAAGTGTAAAAACTACAAATTGAGGTTATTTACAACTTATAGTCTTAAGCTTGCCGCCTCGTTGCTGTAGCGTCATGAAGGAGATACCGAGCTAATGTTACGGTGCACAAATAGATCTGGGAGATGGGTAGTTAAGTATAGGGGCCTCTTGTTTCCTTCTCAACATCACCATGAAAGAAAATACAGGTGGCTAATGGCTGTGAAAAGGAAGAACTGGAAACTGGGATCAGACGAAGGCTTTTGCGGTACACGGTAAATTGTCAGCTAACATATGAACCATAATTAACTGACATAAAGTTATCGTTTTTTTTTTTAAGTGAAAATTTTTAGATGTCTTTATTTATACTGGTAGTCAGTATAACTGAGTAAAACTGGTTGCAGACATGTTTAGCTGGCTAACGTTGCCAGATGACTGTCCAGTGTAAATTTATGTAATGGCTCACTTTAATCACATTTAGCATTAGCACACGCAGCTTAGCCAGCTAAGTCTCTTGATTTCACTAATGTTACCAACATGTAAAAGTTGTGCATTCAAAATGTTATTGAATCTATGATGCATCACATTTTATAAGCTGAACATGTTTTGTACAAAAATTGTATTTTTAGCAAAAGAAATGCATTGCCTAATCTTTATTTTAAGCTAACTGCTGCTGGTGTTAGCTTCCAAATAGACACAAACACAAGAGTGGTATCAATCTTCTTGACTAACACTTGTCAAAAAAGTTTCCCAAAATCTGGCAGGGCAAGAATAGCAAGTCAGCTGCTACAGCTTGGTGTCAGGTGGCCTATTTAAAGGATTTATCATTAACTCAGGCTAATGAATTAGTCCATGGTAATGTCACTGCTGCAGCCACTTGAGTATCATGTTCACATTGGGTAAGAATGCACTACTGGGACAAAATGATTCAGTTAATTGTGTATTACCTGATTAGAAACCATTAACTTAAGACATGTATTACTTCATATGAATGACTTCCTCGTCATTTATCTGCTTGACCGGCCTCATATGGCACCAAGTCTAAAGGTTGTGTCAACACGTCTCACATGTTTACCCTTGAGACACCTACTTGCCGCCATGAAATAAACATTTGAGCTGGCAGTGTTCATTTCAAATGGCCTATAAAGACTCCAGCCACAAGGCCAAACCTGCCTCAGGAGGCTGTTAGTTTAGATTACTGGGTGGTTAGAAGTCAAATATCCACTTCAGCAGTTTAGGGTTAGGGGTAATTTTAGGAGTAGGCTAAATACTTAGCAAATGCAGGTATGATGTCGACAGTGTTTATTCAGTTATGGTTGAAACCACCCACTGACTCAAGCTAAGTTTCTTCATCAACAGTATGTGATGCATGTGTGGGGTGGACAGTTCCTGTTGACTCCCCACACGCTGAAACAGAAATTCTGTGGTAATGCAATAGCATGTGTGAACTCTCATTTGTTCCCGTTCTCTTGGTATTTTCTTTTTTCTTGTGAAAGTGAAACAGGCTGCTGTATTGCCTCTCCTCCCATTACAGAGGTTTCTTCTTCTCCTCTCAGCTTATCTGAACAATTAAGCCCTTGATTTAGATCGTAGAGTAAGAGAGGATTTGCAGACAGGGCTATTCTAGACCACGGGCACACAGCCAATGCTTCTACTACCCACTGAATGGGCTCTGTGAGCATGCCATACCTGCTCACAACTGACGGTGATTGGCTCTTTGCAGACAATCCAGGTGACGCTCTCCAGCAGAGGAGGTGTGGTCAGGGAGCCATCATATGTCCAGTAGTCTAGGCTACCAGGGAGCAAGGTAGAGGGGTCAAAGCCACAGAAAGAAGTCTGCTTGCCCTGAACACAGTAAAGAAAATGAAGAACAGGTTGGTGAAACACCTCATCAAAAATCATCAAATGAATGAGAATACAGTTTTTATGGAAACATACCTTGGTCTTGATGGAATCAAAGGCATCAAGAATCTTCTGCAGACTTGGATTTGCAGCACCAATCTGAAAAACAATAATACAATGTTAAAGGGATTAATTATATGATCATCAGCAAACAGCAGTACCCATTGCTTTAAAGGTGTGCAGTGTGTTGTGCTGGTTACTGTAATACTAAACAACATGCTTTAACTACTGACCTTCAGGAATACTCCAACAACAGCGAGCCCATCAGGCTTGCTAGCAGCGTCACCAAAACTTGGGTATTTGGTGTTCCAGTGCACCAGATGGAGCTGGGAATAAATGAAACAGATAAATAAGAAATAAAGCCCCTCGAAAGTAGTCTTGTGATCCATTTTCAGAACCATGGAAATTCTGCCATTTCTTATCTGTATCAGTAGATACTGAACTGAAAAGCAGACGGGATGGATGAATTTTTTAAGTTTCTTTCGACTTCAACAAGCTTTTTGATCAAGGTAGGGGTGGGGATAAAACATTATGCTGTAAGATAATAACTTGACTCAACATTTTGGATTTATTTTTTGTTAAAAAAAAAATGTCAAAAAATGTAGTTATTAAAGAAGAACAACCAAAAACATATTCTCATACAGCGGTTCATATTATATGTCACAAATTAGCACCCCTACCAGTTAGGTTAAGTTTAGTAAAAACAATCATATCGTCACATTGCAAACTTAACGTAAAGCTACATAGGTTTTGTTTAGGAAAGTACAGTCAAGCAGGTTAGGTTTAAGAAAAAGAAACACGGTTGGGCGTCTTCAGGTTACATACCTAACGTAACGTTACGTGCTTAACATAACGTGACGACGTAATGATGTTCTGTAACTCTAATTGTTACTCTATTAGGCATTGTTTTTTGCTTTTGCCCCTTGAAAACACTTCTTATCTTGTATATTTGTATATTTTGACAGATATTTGATAGACAGTTGTTTCTAAAACTGGGCCCAGTGAGTGACTCTGACCTGGTTGTTACTGGTTGTTGAACGTTAAACTGTGGTTACTGTACTTAGTGTTACTGTAATTTGAAGCATTCTCTGGCACAAGGATTTCCTTCGGGATAAATAAAATTCTATTGAATTGAATTGAATTGCAAATAACTCAGGGTTCACTTGGGTTTCACACTGGAACCGAACAACTGTCTCCTTGGGGAAAGTCTTGTGTTTGTTTGAGCCACCCACAACCTCAACTTGGCTCCTCAAGCAGAGTTTCCCTCTTTATACTACTTCCTCCTTTACTCTCGTCAGTGCATTGGTCATGTGATTGCAGCCTCCACGACTACGTGGGTTACATACCAATTATTTGCTGATCATTACGTGGGTTATATATGAATTCTGGTGCATTACCTTTCTTGGATAAACATACAAACAGTGCATCAGAATAGCCTGCAACTATATTAATTTGCTCACAGATTGAAGTTTCACCTATACAAACATCCTCTGGGGTTAAATACCTTAATTGGTTGAGTTCAAGCAAAAAACAACAGATGACAAGCACAAAAAAGTTGGTGAACTGGCATAGCTAAAAGGCAAAGAAAATTAGTTCTCTACTTGGGCCTAACTTTTATCTGAGCCAGAGAATGATACTTAAGTTCACTACCTACAATACAAATAAAATTAAAAACTCAAATCTGCTTTATCCTCCTCGTTACTGCGTGTCAACCTCAATCTGTCAGAAACAATAGCTGTATGAGTGTTACTTTCATAATAATGGCTCAGAGCATCCATACCTCAGCAGGATACTTGGTCCCCCCCACAGTATGTTCAGAGCCCTTGTCATCAGAAGCTCCCCAGTGGAAATGAAACTGCTTGAGCCTGTAGACTCCAGAGATCGGTCCGTCTGTCAGAGCTGCAGAACAAACACACATTTTCCCATCAGTTTCCCACACTGACCGTGGGTAGCGCTGTGGTCAGCCATGATGAGACCTTGTTATAAAATGATGTGGTGATTCATAGGCAAGTTTTAAACATCCACATAGAAGGAAATTTTTTTTCCGAGGGGCAGACAATATGAAAAGCCAAGGTACACATTAACAAGATGTAAGTATACACACCCACACACACACACCACGTACACACTTGTGACACTGTGGCAGACATGGAGGCAGACTCAGTTCCTGTTGTGTCGTCAAATTGAGGATTCAGTCGCAAATCATGTCCAGGTATTGTTAACATCAAGCCTCCTTCCAATGTTACATAATGAATCTATTCGCAGCCTACAGAGTGGGTGAAACTGTCGCAGATAATCCTGTACATTGTTCTATTTCTGGTGCTGCATTAGGAAATGCTGTGACACACAAACACACACACAGCCCTCTCCAAACAGGACCAAACAGGATATTTGTTTCTCAGTAGTCGGCCTCAATAGATAAAAAGGTGCAGACGCAATTTAAGGGTGTGTGGAACAAAGGAGGATGACTGAAAAATAAAAATAAAGAGGCCATCCATCTTTTCCACTGTGCACACACACACACACACACACACACACACACACATGATGTATGACATGGTGTATGACATTGACATACAGACTTAGCTTGTCCTTTATGTAGAAGGGCAGGGTGGAAAATAAGTAAAATACCAAGGAGGAATGAAGAGACTCAAACTCATCTAGCTCATATTCTCAGCAAAAGTGCTTTTGTTTTCCATCTTGATGCGTGTCCAGTAGATTGTGTTGGCTACGTAACCATATTCTTCTTTATCCTCTATCACATCAGCTAAAGGACAACCAATCCAAAGTCCTCCAAATCCTTAATCCATAAAAACCCTACATTTTTCTCATTTCTTTTTGGAATAAAATCTTACACGAACGGAAATGCAATTAAAATAAAGAGGAAAAAAATAATGCCATCTCCATTTTTATAATCTAAATGGAATAAAATCCAGCCTCTGTTATATGGTAACTCACTCCCACGCATATTTGGCGCATTAACAGTGAACCAAGCCAGGGTTTGTTTGCAGAGTAACCCTTGTTTTCTGCGCTTTGACCCCACAGCCTGCAGAAAGGACTTGGCGTGGGAAAGGTTTACCCGGGCGTTGCATTACCAATTCAATTAGTATCTGCATGCTTTGTGCTCGGCTTTTGAATGGAGCCCCCACAGCCGAAATTCATTCATTAATAAATGCATGTAAAAACACCAAAATGATAAAAATCTGTGTTCACTGAAGGCGCAGTTGGAAACTGGGGCGCATTATTCATCCATACAAATATTAACATATTATTAATATGCTGGACAGTCTGACTGTGAGAGCTGCACACACAGCAGCCGAGCACTGAACCTGAATGCCGCACCTCTTTTATAGCTACAAACATTGCAGTAATAATTGGAAACATAGGAGAATGTTGTTTCTCCATGTTAAAACGCAATATAACACCGCACATTTCTTAATCAGATTCTGATATCAAGCTGAAGGCTCTAATGAGCGGATGTCACACTAACTTGAGCTGTCAGTGTCGTCTGCGAAGGACACTTGGAAGGAATGTCCGTTGTTGAGGATATCAAGGCAGGTGGAGGGGTCGTACTTCAGCTTGAGCGGCTTCAGCCCCGCGTCGTAAGATGCTGCACCAGGTACGATGTCAATGGGAGACTGGCGGGGTCCATTGGCAATAGGGAAGTTATCACACCATTTGTCGGGTCCTAAAATGACATATTGATACAACTGTGATTAGAATATTAGTCTTGAAATATGCGTTTTTAATGAGACAAACTGCGCGTTTGGGGATGGTGATGTGCTTAAACGCGCGTAAAAAGCCCCAAAATGCGCAGAATTAAAAGAAAAAAAAATCTCTGCAGTGACCCGTGCATTCTCTGTCCTCCCATTCATTTACTGCATACAGGTATGACTGGTTTAAACATCCCCCACAGTAATGTCAATCCTACATTATTATAGCGTGTACGTGCAGTGAGCGCCTCACCGTTGTTTGCTGCGTATCCCCAAGCGTGAGACATTGTTACAATTTGGATCTATGAGTATCTAGAGCTGTAAATTCCCTAAAGCGAGTCGTCCCCCAGCGCACACGCAGCCAGTGTCCTCCACCTGACAGCTGCACCGCTTATATAGGGTCCCCTGTGAGCGGTGTGTGTGTCGGGCTGGTGTTGGCCACATGACGTCCGCGCAATGACCGGGAGGAGTTTCGATGCGCCGCAACGTTGCAACACTGTGGATCAATGAGGATCTGTCTCTGCGCCCCCCCCCCTCCCCTCTGCTGCAGTGATAAAGTCTTCGTTGACAAGCGCCAGTGTGATGAGCTGAATCACACTCTTCTAAGAACGTGCTGGGCGCATTTTCACCTCTCACAGCGGGTTTAATTTACATGCCATGTGAGGAAGTAACGGAATTACGCGGCAGCGTGCAGCCTGTGTCACCTTCAAACTGCAAGTGGGCTACAGCTGTGACTTTAAAGAAACAATCGCTGTAAGATATAATAACACCACGGACTGAGAAGTTAAAGGAAAATGGTTTGTCCTATAATAAGTTATTATTAAAGATAAGCATATTTATTCCCTGTTGGATCACCGAGGGGATGAATGAGAGATAAGTGTAAAACAGTTAACAAAAATGGACTTTAATGTCAATGGATGTGACAATAAAGCAATCAAACATTAATTGCAACAAAGGTTGTTTGGCTTCAACACTGCAGCCTGTGGTGTATGTGATCCAAAAAAGGAACTAGAGCTTGCAACTGCACAGACTCTGTGTCTTGTGGTTTTTTTCCACTTCACTTTGAACTCCGAAATAACGACAACAATTAAATTATTAGCCTATTTCCTGTAAGCAAATCATATACATTAAAAAAACATAATTAGCGTCTTAAGGACTTTCGGTCGGGTCAGCAGTCCTAAGAGTTATCTGGCCGGCTCTTGCACACTAAGGCAGATAAAAACAGAAGGCGCACTGTACTGTATTTGTCTATCAGTGGCGGTGCTGCTGCTGCAGGTATACACAAGTAGGACAACTCTGTGTTTACTGATAAAAGAATTGACCCAAATGACTGACACAGCACAATCACATACTAGTAACCTATATAACATGCCATTATTTGCAAGAAAAGTATTTGCAAAAGTACTACTACTAGAACTACTACTAATAATAATAGAGAAATAATTAATTGTCTTGGTGAAGGGTCATTTCATCCTTCCAGTGCCTCTCTCCAAAATCTCCATTATAGTTTGACTGCATCCTAGTGGCCAGTGCAGTGAATCAATGACAGCTCAAGTTTTTCACAGTTATTCAGGCTGTGATGAACACGGTTGTGGTGGTATTATGGTGCCACCTGCTGTTGGTCAATGAGACTACAAGGTGAGTCTTTTCCCCCATGCAGCTTTGATAGGCAAACAAATACAACTGAAAGAAAAAATATTAATTCGAGTAGATATTGCATAAAGGGTATTGTAGAACATAGTGCTTAAAATGTCATATTTTTTGTGATTTCTCAACAGATAACTTATGAAATGTTAAATCATAGGCATACCATCAATTTCAGTGGTAGGGTGACAGGGTAGCTTGGTGCAAAATGTAGTGCAACAAGTGGGTGGTATTATTAGATAAAATAATTATTTGCAGATTTGCTGTGCTTTTATTTTGAAGGACTCATGTCCGAAACGGAAGTGTTTTCATTTTATCCACTTTTATTCACTGATAATAAATAAATCAGGGTGTTACGACAATGAACTGGACATGAAAAATATCAGTCATATTTTTTATTAAAACAGAAGAGAAAAACGTTCAGACATCAAAGTAAACACAGCATCCCTGAACATTAAAACAGGAAGTATTTTTCTCAGTGACAGTGTCCTTAAAATAATGGTGTGGACTTTAAGCAGGCAAGTAGCTGTGTCATTTCCTGGCATCTCCACACACGCACACATACACACAGGTGAGTCACAGTGTTTGACCAGTCTAGTCCATAGGTCTGGTTATGTAATTGAATCCAGTCTGAACCCTGATTGGCTGCAGCCCTGGATCCGTGCCCTCATACAAGGTCTCCTGACTGCCTTCTCCATCCACACAGATCCCCTGCTTCTCAATGGTGTAGTTCAGCACAGCAAATGGAGCCACGGGTGACTTGGCTATCAGTATCTGTCTCTGGTGTGCATCCACATACTGGACAATCAGACGTGTGTTGACACTGTGACTCCACGTGTTCCCCAGAGCTGCTGTTACAAACCCAGAATCCCCCTCAGATCCCCCCACGTGAGTTGTGATCTGGTTGGTGAGCACCACAGGGATGTTAAACTGGTGGGCCAGGTATTTGAGGGTGGAGGCCTCGTGGCCCAGCAGGTTGCTGCGGTGAATCAGGTTGCCGGGCAACGTTGTGTCAAACTCCTTTCTCACCACAGAGGCCACAGAGTCCAGGATAATGAGACCTGCTGCAGTTGAGATGATGTCCTCTTCTAGTCTCTCCAGTCTGTTGAGGACATCTTGACAGGTGAGCTCCCTGAATAGATGCACCCGCCCAGCCATCTGCAGGACTTTCTCCTTACTGCTGAAGAAGTTTGGGAACCGGCTCTGCGCAATCTCCACCAGCCTCTCGGCAGAGAAAGCAGACTCTGTGTCTATGTAGATCACATCACTGTCCATGCCTCCCTCACTCTTTGGCAGAGTGGCCAAAACGCTCAGCATCAGACACATCTGAGTCTTCCCACAGCCAGAGGGCCCTGTCACCTCTGTGATGGTCCCATAGGGCAGGCCTCCTCTCAGGAGTTTATCCAGAGCAGGTAATGATGTGGAGAAACACGAGTGTTGCTTCCACAGCTCCAGAGCCGTGATGACAGGCGGTGCGACGGCTTTGCTGACGGACTGCATCAGCATCACAGCTTTCTGATAGCTCATCCCTGCGGCATGCATCACCTCAACAGGAGACAGAGATAACAGGTCTTTACAACTCTCTATGTGATGTCGTTTGAGTTGCTCACATATTTCGTCTGAAACGCCGGCTCGCTTCAGAATTCTAGTCGCCATGTTGGCTCCTTTTCACAGCTTTCGCTTCAACTGGTAAGACGGCAAAACGTTAAAACAATTCAACTTTCTTCTTCTTCTTCTTCTTCTTCTTCTTCTTCTTCTTCTTCTTCTTCTTCTTCTTCTTCTTCTTCTTCTTCTTCTTCTTCTTCTTCTTCTTCTTCTTCTTCTTCTTCTTCTTCTACTACTACTACTGCTACATTGCGTAGACCCGCCCCACTATGCTGTGATTGGCTACTCCTACCGTGTTGTAATTGGCTAGTACTTGTTACGTTGACGTGATGACGCAGCAGAAAAGGCACGTTTGATAGTCGCTAGCACATGAGGATATCAACACCAGCCAGCAGCTTCTTAAATAAGGTATGTTTTTAAGTATTTTATCGTTAAGTTTGAGCTCCGTACGCACTGTTTTCGAGCCCTTTTGTCAGATATAATGCCATTTAGTAAAATTAATCAACTTTATCAGAAAATGACGAAAATAGCTCGCGCACAGCGTCATGTAGCGTGTAGGAAGGCAGCAAGCTGGCGACAACATCTGGACACTTGTGAGTTATTTGAGTTGACTTGATGTTTAACCAGGCGGATATGAATACAGTTTAAGAGTCATTAAATGTTCTTCAAGAGGCAGGCTACGTGCTTGGTATTTATTTACATTCACCTACAAGTAAAACTCATAATTTGCCCCAAGCACATTGCACATTTCATTTACTCATTTCAGATAGACTTAATGTGAAGATAAATAAAAGGCAGTGTTACACAGTACATGATAATATCTGTCAAATCACTGTCAGGTTGTCTAATTCACTTCACAATTGACCCGTGTTTGAAGAAGTTAGTCTTGTACTTAAATAAAATCTTAATGCTACAGTGTAGTAAAAAAACAGTATCAACTATCGTTTATTTATGGAAAATAACTGAGTATTAAGCTCTTATACAGCAATGCCCTAAATTCACATTCATACAGGCTTGAATGACACATAATATATGACATCAACTGCAAAAAAGGATGAAAAAAATCAGTAAAAAGAAATAACTGGCTGTGATCTGTCGAGAATAATTAACAGCAATAAAAACTGTAAAATGACAAAAAATTAAAACAAACAAATAAACAAACCTGCCATGAATTAAGGATATATAACAACAACAAAATGTAGTAAAATAAAAACAATTAATAATGATCATGTCTGTAATTTTCCCAAAGCAGGGACACTGTACAACAACATATCATCTAGCGTACACATGCACAAATATTCTAAAGGACACATATCTGTCTGATTTCAACACCTCTTGTAACTTATTCCGTTTACTTGGTGGGAAAACCCCCCCCAAAAACTAAAAGCTATTTTACCAAGTTCAGTGCTGATCTCAGGAGTTACCCTGTTACAACTAAAAATCCTGCATTCAAACTCTTACTTAGTTAGAAATAAAACAGTATGAGCATCATAATTAACATTAAATACCACACTGTACTCTCACTGCAGCATTGTATGTATTGTATTATTTTAACTATTGATGCATTAATGTGTACACCACTTTAGAGTTGCAGCTGGTAGAGTTTGGGTAGTTTTAATAGCTTGATATCAAACTTGGTAGCTTGATCCATATTAATAAATCTTAAGTTGATTATTTTTTTTGGCATTGAAAATCAGAATCCTTGAAGAACTAATGCTGTCAAATAAATGTAGTGGAGTAAAAAATACAATATTTGCTTCCAAAGTGTAGTGGAGTGGAAATACAAAGTAGCATTAAATAGAAATATTCAAGCAAAGTACAAGTACCTCAAAATTGTCCTTAGTTACATTCCACCACTGCACTTCACTGTAGGATTTTGTTAAGTTAATAATACAGTGTATCCAAATTTTGTTTACTTTTTTCATGTAGTAGACCAATTTCCTTTATTTAAAGGTTTAAAGCACATTACATTGTATCGTACATGTATTGGTCTAAAAGGTTCTGTAAAGCTTATTATCTTTACCACTACTGTTGCTGCTAGTGCATTAGATTAATTTGAAAGATGCATTTCTCAAAAGCAACTTGTATTTTTCTTTTTTCCCCTCCACTAACCCAAGTGACTGTCAGTCAGACTGTTGGGGTGAGAGTTTGTTTTGTTTACAGTGCAACTCTTGGTAAATGTCTAGACACTGTCGTGCATGAAACTGCAAATCAGCTGCAAATTGGAAAAATGCCCAAATTAGTGTGTTTGACGTCTATTTATGCCGCATTCAGAGTCACTTAATGAGCCTTGTTAATACACCACCTGAACCCCTTGACCCTGTTCAAGTTTTATGACTCACTGTCTCAAGGAGTGAGCTTTTGGCAGAAACAGAGGTGTTGCTAATCAGGTGGCTGCTGAGTGTAGAAGGCATGTGGAGAGGCTGGATCAGCATTAGTCTTTTTAGAGCAAGTAGTGAGCCTGCGTGATCAGTGTGGAAACTATCACTTTAGAGCACTGGTTAAAGAAAAAATACATGATAAAACAGAGGTTATAGAAAGGAAATCTCTCCTGTGAGCCTATCATGCTGACTGCTGTTCTCTCCTCAGGTAACATGGGGAAGAATAAACAAAAGGGGAAGAAGCAGAAGAACGTCTTTCAAGTGGCAAACAAGCACATGAAGCACAAGAACAAAGCAAAACCTGTCACGACGACGCTCAAACATGTGAGATCTCTTTCTTCTTTCTTTCCTTCTTGCATATATTTTGTATTCTCCCTTGTATGTTGTGTTAAATGCAGCTGCTCTAGCATACGGTAATTTGTGGCTTCACAGATCAATGCAGTGAAAAATGAGAAGGTGGAAAACCTCAATCAAATCTTCACAGAAGTCCAGAGGGACGTTAAGAGCATTTCCAAGTCTGTTGCTCCTGCACCAAAGAAACAAACACAGGTAGGAAGTTGTAATGTTTGAACATGTAAAACTTGTATTCATCATCCAGCATTTTAATCCTCTTGATATAACTAATCCTTTTTTGTCTTTTTAGGTTGTCAGAGAGCCACCAAAGGAATCTGTAAATGTTGACAGTGCTGCTCAGCTCTTCTCCCAGCTATAATAAACCATGAAAGTGGGACTGTCATAAAGTCTGAGGACAAACGCAGTGACTGACTGTTGTATGTCTCTCCATGTTGGACATGTGATATAACAAAGTTGGTTTACTTCCGATGTATTTTGACACTCTGTGCCAAAATGAAGATTGTAGATACATTGGGGTTTATGCATGAAAGTAAAACCTTGTGTGTAATTTAAAGGTCCAGTGTGTAGGATTTAGGGGAATATATTGGCAAAAAATGTGATATTATATAAGAAGTACATTTTCTGTAGTGTATAATCACCTGAAAAAAAAAACTGTTGTGTTTTCGTGACCTTAGAATGAGGTGTTATGTCTACATAGGGAGCAGGTCCTCGTCTACAGAGTCTGCCATATTGTATCGGCATGTTTCTACAGTAGACCAGAATGGACAAACCAAATACTGGCTCTAGATAGTGCCATTTCCGTTTTCTTGTCGACCACCACAGTAAGCAACCCCTCCATGATGAGAGCATCGGAAAAACACAGATTTTTTTTTTTTTAAGTGAAACTGCTTTATTCAGTATTTTTACCGGTTTAAATCACCTGGTTAGTTTTAGAGAGGAAGAAACTGCTGCAGAGAATTCACTTCCTGGTAAAAACCTCCTGAACAATGACCAAAATAAGTTTAAGCAGAGTGCAATCTGCAATCTTCACTGCTAGATACCACTAAATCCCCCAAAATCTTACACAATGTTCCTTTAAGCCCTCTGTATATTCAGTGCAAAGAAATGTAATCAGTTGACAGATTTGTGCTCTGTCAATTGTGTCATTGTTTCAGACGCAAAGGATGTTTTTTTATCTTTACTGATGAAGAGTCTTTTGTATAGAAATGTATTCTTTTTCTTTGAGCTGCAACTAATTATTAATCTGCTTAATATTTTCTTGATTCATTTATAACTTCTTGTTTTTAAGATATCAGAAAAAAATAAATAACTGCCCTTACAATAAACAATAAACAGTCCGAAACAAAAATGTATTCCGTTAACTTCATGTATATTGAAGAACATTAGCAAATCTTCACATTTGAGCAAAATGAGGCAGAATTTTTTACACTTTTGCTTTGAAAAATGACTGAAATGATTAATCATTAGAAAGAAAAAATCCTCTATTGATTTGCAGTCAATCGATGTAGTCATTTTAACTCTGTCTTTATTAAAGTGTTGATACAGTTTCCTCATTACTCATCATCTTGAATCTGAACATTAAAGTTTCTTGTCATTTCTAGACAAAACATTTACAAAAAAAAATATATAACCATGTACACTTTACGATATGCTTTGAGTTTTGTTTTGCAAAGCAGTTCAAGGTTTTCACACCCTTTTTTCATGCTTTTCATACCTTGGATTTGGTGTAAATGAAGTCACAAAGGAGGTCATTGTGACTTGTGCTGGTTGTACTGATGAAAGTGTTTGCTTCAAAGAATTTTGTCCTCATGGAAATCATTAAGATTTCAAGTAGAAGTTTGCAAAAACAGAATTTAAATGAGGAATTCACACATGTAGTTTCATTAAATAGTATGTTTAAAGCTGCTTTTGTCATGGAGGTGCTGTTAGAACTCATTTTGAGGCTGTGGTTTTTCTGCACTGGACTGAATCATTCTGTCAGGCATTTCTGATATTCCGTCCACCCCCATATGTACAAGCTATCTATTTCAGGGCTCCACACTGTCATTTCTATTAGGACTGCACCTGAAGATGAAGTATAGATTTTTCGGCTCCACCTGCGAGCAGTGGGTAGTTATCTGTATGCTGCTGCTGCATCCTGTTGTAGCAACTTGACATTAGAGGTCACGGGTGTACCAGTGCCCAGCTGATTGCTTGTCTTCATGCCGACCTCTGACTGAGTTAGTTGGTCAATACATCTGGAGAAAGGTGAAAGCTTGGGTGAGGCTGGTAAACAGACCAATGTATGTTGGGATAAACAAGTTAGGAAGAAGGTTTTCAAGGTGAGATGACTTGAATGAAGCTTTATTTTATTCTCCAGTGGATGTTCAGGTACTGAATAGCTTAAACATGCAGCGACTAATTGTTGTGACCTATTTGTGGGTGGCAGAGACAAGCTGTAACCAAAACTGCTATCACTTTTGGAGTCAATCTGATGACAATTCTTTTCAACATTTGACATATTTATTAAATACAGTGCCCTCCAAAAGTATTGGAACAGTGAGTCCAATTCGTTTACTTTTGTTGTAGACTGAAAACATTTGGGTTTGACATCAAAAGATGAATATGAGACAAGAGATCAACATTTCAGCTTTTATTTCCAGGTATTTACATCTGGATCTGATACACAACTTAGAAGATAGTATTATTTGTAATGGAACACAAAATTTTTAGGTGGCAAAAGTATTGGCACATATAAACTTAAAATAGATTAAAGTGAATGAGACTTAATATTTAGTTGCAAATCCTTTGCTTTCAATAACTGCATCAAGCCTGTGACCCATTGACATCACCAAACTTTTGCATTCTTCTTTTGTGATGCTTTTCCAGGCTTTCACCGCAGCCTCTTTCAGTTGTTGTTTGTTTTGGGGGGTTACTCCCTTCGGTCTCCTCTTCAGCAGGTAAAATGCATGCTCTATTGGGTTTAAGTCTGGAGACTGACTTGGCCAGTCTAAAACCTTCCACTTCTTGCCCCTGATGAACTCCTTTGTTGTTTTGGCAGTGTGTTTTGGGTCGTTATCTTGCTGCATGATGAAGGATCTCCCAATCAGTTTGGCTGCATCTTTCTTTAAATTAGCAGACAAAATGTTTCTGTAGACTTCTGAGTTCATTTTGCTGCTGCCATCATGTGTTACATCATCAATGAAGATGAAAGAGCCCGTCTCAGAAGAAGCCATGCAAGCCCAAGCCATGACATTACCTCCACCGTGTTTCACAGATGAGCTTGTATGTTTGGGATCATGAGCAGAGCCTTTCTTTCTCCAAACTTTCGCCTTTCCATCACTTTGGAAAAAGTTAACCTTTGTCTCATCAGTCCATAAAACTTTTTCCCAGAATTTTTGAGGCTCATCTCTGTACCTTTTGGCAAATTCCAGCCTGGCCTTCCTATTCTTCTTGCTAATGAGTGGTTTGCATCTTCTGGTGTAGCCTCTGTACTTTTGTTCATGAAGTCTTCTGCGAACAGTAGATTGTGATACCTTCACTCCTGCCCTCTGGAGGTTGTTGCTGATGTCACTAACAGTTGTTTTAGGGTCTTTCTTTACAGCTCTCACAATGTTTCTGTCATCGACTGCTGATGTTTTCCTTGGTCTACCTGTTCGACGTCTGTTGCTTAGTACACCAGTGGTTTCTTTCTTCTTCAGGACATTCCAAATGGTTGTACTGGCTATGGCCAATGTTTGTGCAATGGCTCTGATTGATTGTCCATCTTCTCTCAGATTCACAATTGCTTCTTTTTCACCCATAGACAGCTCTCTGGTTTTCATGTTGGTTCCACCTCTAAATGCAGTCTGCACAGGCAAAACCTATCGTACCCAATCTGAAACTGAGCTCAGACATTCAGTGCTATTTATTGTTTGAATAATCAATGTAATTGGGAGACACCTGGGCAACAAAACACACCTGTCAGTCACATGTTCCAATACTTTTGCTCTCATGAAAAATGGGTGGGTTCAAACAAAAGGTGCTATCTTCTAAGTTGTGTATCAGATCCAGATGTAAATACCTGGAAATAAAAGCTGAAATGTTGATCTCTTGTCCCATATTCATCTTTTGATGTCAAACCCAAATATTTTCAGTCTACAACAAAAATAAAGGAATTGGCCTCACTGTTCCAATACTTTTGGAGGGCACTGTATTAGTTTTGTTGTTTCTAGACAGCAGGATAGCTTATGTCAGGGGTGGTATGGTCAGGTTCAGTTGTAATGCTATGTTACAACCGACCACACTACGGTTAAGATGGTGTCCAGTTAAGCAACAAAATTAAAATAGCTGATTTTTTCCCCCCTCCACGCCAGGGACAGACGTGGACAGAGGTATTATGTTTTTGGGTTGTCCATTTATATGTGCGTCTGTCTGTCCCATGCTTGTGAATGCAATATCTGAAGAACACCTAAGGGAATTTCTTCAAATTTGGCAGAAATGTTCACTTTGAATCAAAGCTTAACTAATGTGTTTTTGATGGTCAAGGGACAAAGGTCAAGGTCACTCTGACCATGCATTCTCATTCTCGTGACTGCGATACCTCAAGAACACTATGAGGGAATTTCTTCAAATTTGGCACAAATGTTCACATGGACTCAATAATGAATGTTTATTTTTTTGTAGTCACAGGTCAAAGGTCACTGTGACCTTGCCTGTCTCATTCCTGTGCGTATGATATCTCAAAAATACCTGGAGGGAGTTTCTTAAAAATTGGCACAAATGTCTCACTAATGAACTGATTGTATATGGATGGTGAAGGTTGCTGTGACCTTGCATCTATTTAATTCTCTTGAATGTGATATCTCAAGACCAGCCTCACTGTGCATTCACACTAAAAGCGTCATGAGCGTCATAAGCGGCTGGCAGCCATTCATTTTCAATGTACGCTTGCTACGAAGGGCGTCAGGGGCGTCGGCTGCAGCGAGCGGCGCAATGCCAGCGACCAGAGCATCAAGTAGAAGTTGAGAGAAGCTGAACTTTATGCAAATGAGCAGCGCCGCTGCCGAAGCAGCAGCCAATTGCAGACCTGGATTCGGGTACGGAGGTCTGGGCTCTCCCGGAGCTGTACGAGCCGATGAAATTCACCGTGGAATTGCCGGGTTTGCAGGACTCTGTGGACCCAGACAGCCCGACGGCTCTGGGCCCTGTGTTTCCTCAGCAAATACGCCGATGCAGTACAAAGGAGGCTTCCGAAAGTGCAATTTATGAGCTCCCGCTTATTTATCACCAATTACATTTCTCAGTGGTCCTACATGCCAACGGGAGGGTGAAATCATAATTATAAAGGACTCATAAAGGCTATATTGACTGTGTTCATTAGCGTTATTTTACTTGTGTAATGAAAGTTATGGACAATACAAAGTGAAGACATAAATGATATATTTGTTCATCCTTGTAAAGTGAACAGCCGTGTCAGCCTTGATGGACACATCTGCAGCCCCCCCCCTTTGGCCGCTAAAAGCGCCTGCTGGAGCTGCTGCCAGGCAGCGCGATGCCAGCGACCTGAGCGACCGCTGGCGCTCATGACGCTTTTGGTGTGAATGCACAGTCAGGGAATTTCTTCAAATTTGGCACAACTGTTCACTTGGACTTGAGGATGAACAATTAGGTTTTGATGGTCAAGGGTCAAAGGTCAAAGTTGCTGTGACCTTGTGTTCATCTCATTCTTATGAATGCAATATCTCAAGAACAGGGAGAAGAGCAAATTTCTTCAAATTTGGCAGAGATGTCCACATGGACTCAACAATGACCTGATTATTTTTTGGTGGTAATACATTTAAGGTCAAGGTCACTGTGACCTTGTCTGTCTCATTCTTGTGAAGGTGATATCTCAAGAATACCTTGAGGGAATTTCTTAAAATTAGCACAAACTAGCCAGTGGGATACACACATGCACCAATATGCAAATGTGTTCGGACAGTCTACCACAGCAAAACACAGAGAAGCTCAGATTACAGTACACACAGGAGGTAGCACCAGTGATGTAGTGGAGAGTATGTGCAGGTAAACGGGGTATACCCACCTCTTTTTCTGGCCGTTTATACCCACCTATAAGCCAGAAACCTGTTGGAATACACAGGAGAATATACCCACTTCCTCCTCTGTAACCTACCCATCTACCTTGTAGGTTAGCACACCCACCTCATCAACAACACTAAGGGCCTGTCCCAATACCCCACCTTAGCCCTACCATTTGGCCCTACCCCTACATTTGCGCATTCCTGCAAGGGGTAGGTGTGTCCCAACTCCTTTTTGCGTGTAGGGGGCATAACAAGGGGTAGTGGGTATGAAAATAGCCCTTCGGAACGAGGGATTTCAGATACTGACTTGCCAGCGATGGGTAGATGTCGCCATGGCTACCACCGAGCAAGAGACGGGGAAAAAAGTCCATACATAGCTAACGTTAGCGTCGTCAGGTTGCTTGTTAGCTAGCTAGCTAGCTCGCACTATCTGTCATCTGTCATCTGTCCTGTTCTGCAAAATTGTCAGATTTTCCACATTACGATAACACGCCAGCTAGTATAACTATGCTGCCTCGTAATGTTAGCTGGTTAGCTAGCTATCTAGCTAGCAGAAGTCCCCTGCCGTCTGTCGTAAATCACACGAAGCATGATGAATACAGCAAACATGGTAGGTAGGATGAACTCAACTGGAGACTCCATTGTAGATGCCGGTTGGAAATGTAGATGGCTCGCAGCTTCCTGTTTAAAATAGTTACGTATGCGTGAACGTAACCAACTAGGTGACATAGTGAGTGGTGTCCCAGTTCCTAGGGAAAGATTTCAACCCCTACCCCTCGTTGCTTCATTTCAACGGCCAAGGGATAGTGGGCGGGGGGGGGGGGGGGGGGGGGGTATTGGGATTGGGCCTAAACCACTGGGTAGAATAATATCTGCTCAGGATGCCATCACTCCACTATATCTTTACATAGCAAATAGTGGTCTGCTGCTGTATCAATGCTCTGAATGATGCTTACAGAACGTTTACAGTTGCAACCCATAAAACCAAAACAATGAGCTGAAAGATGCTAAAATGCTACACAAAGGGGGTGTTGGTGGCTTAGTGGTAGAGCAGGCGCCCCATATACAAGGCTGTTGCCGCAGCGGCCCGGGTTCGACTCCAGCCTGTGGCCCTTTGCTGTATGTCACTCCCTCTCTCTCTCTCTCTCTCTCTCCCCCTTCACACTTAACTGTCCTATCAATTAAAGGCAAAATGGCCCAAAAAAATATCTTTAAAAAAAAATGCTACGCAAAGCTACGGGGAACTGCAAAGGGTTTGTCACTTGTGACTGACCCCTTTCACATTAAACGTTTTTGATCTTTTCTCATTGTGATTTGAGCTGCTTTAAGTATAAATGTGTAACTGTATGAAGAGGGATGCTGCTGAAAAAGAGCAGCAAACCCCTTTTAGCATCAACAAAAGTTGCAAAAAATGACAGCAGAATCACAGGAAATCTCAATAAACATGAAAAGATTTGGTCTGAAATGCATCAGATCTGCGCCTTCAGGGCAGGAACATTTATTTCTAATAGAGAGGAAAAGGTTTTCAGTTGGAAACGATTGGCGAGGAGAGTGTAGCAGATGCAGTGTTAAGGTGTCAGGTGCTCCCCACTGTGATCCAGATGGCTGCACCACAGCACAGGCAGTGGGGTTGCACCGCTACACACCCTGGGGAGACAGATATCATGCCAGCACACGCAGACATTGAATTTTGAATGTAATCTACATGAGCTGGTAGGGGGTATCCGTGGTAGGGGCTGAGGGTGTGTTTGTGTGTTTGTGAGCCACTGAGTGTTGTTAGTCATTTCTGTCGCTGTAAGTCATGCAAAGAAAACTTAAAATGTATTCCTTTGATCCAACTTCAAACTTTTGAACCATCAATTATACAAGAACTTGGCTCAGCGTGTGAGAGACGGAGACAAACAATGCTAATGATGCTATATTTTAGAACAGGGAATTGATTTTCATAAATTAGATTCATAACTAAAATTGTGTCTCGAGAGAAAAAACACACCCAGACTCTTGATTGAACTTTATTAGTCAGTTGTTTAATTAGATGTAATCAAAAGTGTCATTTTAGACAACCACCAGAGTTGGAAATGTCCACAAGATGGTGCTCTGGACGGGCTTATCAATATGCATGGTGACAAGCGAGGAAGTGGATCTCTGTATGTGTGTGAGTGTGTGTGAGTGAGTGAGGCTCACTGAATGCCAATAAGAAGCTGAAGGCCTATTTGCAGTATGTCATTCCCACCACACAGCTGGGTTTTTCACTCTGACAGGACTAGCAGCAAAAGGTTACAGCACCTGCACTCCTCCCTGTGACAGAAATAAGAATCACTGTGTTTGTCTGTGCAGGAGAGACAGACACGGAAAGTGTGTGTGTGTGTGTGTGTGTGTGTGTGTCTGCTCGTGTTTGCCTATGCAGATTTGCTTCTTTTTTTTTTTTCTTTTTTTTTTTTTACAGCCATTTCAGATCGCAGCAGTTGTCTCAACCCAGACATCAGTGTTTTCGAAAGCCTTGGTGATGATAGACTCTTCTCTCTGAACTTCTCACTGCTCATCTTTTTTGGATAAACATGAATGCTGTTAGTTGGCAAGGACATGCATTATCAGCTTTAATGTCCTAATGAATTATGCTTTTAAATGATTAATGCTTTTCTGAAGGCTTGTCAGGAGAGAACATGGTGGACCCTTTTCAATGGAAAGCAACCTTGAATTTGAAAAAAATGTGCAAATATGATGTTTTAAAGGTCAAAAAGTCATTCTAATTTCTCATTCTGCTGCATATCTGATAAATCTGGCTGAAAACAATACATGTTACTCATAAAATTATCCTTAGGGAACGTACTTTATTTATCAGAGGAGGGGGGTGGCTTGGGTGTGACTATTTTTCCTCGAGCCTTCCTGATTGACTGAGGTAAAATGCATGACCTTTCCTCCACCAAAAAATAATCATATATTATTTTTTGATTATTCAAACCAAATGTATTGGAGCCATTGAAAACTGTACACAACAGTGACCATGTCAGATTAGATTTTGAAAAAGTACACTTTGATGTTTAAAAGTTGAAAACAAAATACTAGAGTTAAAAAAGCAAGCCTTGATATTTCACAATTATTTCATTTATGCACGCAGCAGTGCAGAATTTATTGTTTATTACAGGATCTAGTTAGTGCAAAGGATTTAATTTTTGGGGATATTTGAAATGAGATGTAGAATTAAGCAATTTTTAAAATGGAAGCCTTTATCGAACTTGATGTTAATTTCTGTTTTTACAGTTTCTGACTGAGATATAAATGGTGTAATTTTGGTATTTCTTAAATAAAACATGCCTCCTAGAGGGATTCAGAAAGCATTTAAAGCCCCCCTCCATCCTGTTTAACAATTAACATTCTTTCCTATGAGAGAATGGAGGTGTTTTTAATAGTTGGACATAATGTTTATCCAGCAGTTCCCAGCTGGTAGATTGTGGTCCAAAAGTGGATAATGGGTCAATGGACAGCTACATGACAGTGACAACAAAATAGCTCGAGACATGGCCAAACGCAAGTATGACACTGAATATATTAAGCTGTGTGGACCTTGAACAAATGACTAAGGGTGCTTTCAGACCTAGAGTTGTCTTGCTTTGGTCTGAATCACGGACTAATTTGTTACAAAATTGCATAATTTCCTAGAGTTGGTTCGTGTTCTCACGGCAGCATTTACAAGCAGATCAGATCAAATGCCTTGCGTGAGAAAGCTGCTCTTGATTGGTCAGAATTTCCATGCCAGAAAAAGTGAAAAAAATGTCGAAGACACCTGTAACTTGTACACTTGCAAGATAAATGTGACACTTTCTAATGTCACAATGGAGGGACAACTACGCAGGTTGATTTCAGCGCTGGTCATCGTGGACTATATTGCTGTCATTGTTCATTTTAGTCAAACCGTACAGTTTGAAAACGAGGCGCGGCTCCAACTAGAAAACAATGTTGTGATGCATTGGATGTGCTGAATGTGCATATTAAGGCAGTGCAGGAGGAGGTGCACATTAATAATCCTCCAGGACTGTAACATGATCATGTTAAACCCAAACAATGTGTCATGTCACTGCACTTGGTTCGGATTTAAGTCGGAACACGTTCTCACCACAAACGAACCACACCAGTTTGTTTGTAACTGGACCACCTCTTCAAGAAGGTCTCGTTCCGGTTGTTTTTGGTGCACACTCAAGTGTGATTGCTGTGTTCACACCTGCCCAAATGAACCGCACTTAGGGCGCAAACGAACTTGAGTGCGATTGAAACGAACCAAGCAGGGCAGGTGTGAAAGCACCCTAAGGAGATATCTTGACCCTGTGGCTGCACCAGTTGGAGCCACTGCGTTAATCCATTCCCATAAAAACAAGACTGCAGCTACAGTAGTTTGGAAAACAGCAATATAGATTTAACTTAAGACAAATGAGACAACAATTAATATTCATACCAGTGCACCATACCAGTTTGGATGATGACTTGTGACTTTTTGTTATTATCTTTGAGCACAAAGTTATTTGCCAAAAAATATTTGGCGAACAGTGTGGCTAATCAACATTGTCAGGACATGACTCAGAAAAATATGAAACAGCCTATCATAAAAATGCCAAAATACACTAGAGGGGGGCTTTAAAGTAAATATATCTACAAATTTTGACCATCTAAAGTTGTCTGTCCCTCCCCGGTGCTTATTAAAATATTTGACATGCCTCCCACATTTTGCACCACCACTTCCCCCTTATAAATAATGTGCAGTCCCTTATTGAAACACATTTTGTCATTGACATTGAAAAAAACCCAGCTCCCCTTCAAAAATGGAGCCCTTTTCCTCCAGCAGCCGTTTGAATCTCCCCTTAATGTCTTTGAAGGCATTTTGCCAACATGTGAGACAGCCAAGATTCAAATTATGATTAAAGTTTGCTCTTCAGACCACAGTCCAGTCGAGCACTGCCCATATATTCTCCTCACGCTCTCACGCCTGCAGACTTATCTCATGTGAATCTGTAGCCTATATTTTGCTTCAGTCTTCAGTGTTGAAGTCAGGGATTTTTGGCCGCTGCTGTGCCCCCAGTGTAATTTGCTGTTTAATCAAGAGTCTGTCCCTCCGAAGGTCAGATCACACATACGCCCACAGAAACACCAATAACATCATTGACTGACAGGATGAGGTTAACATTGAGCTAGCACTGCAGTTTTATTCATGTTAAATCTGAAAACTTTGTGCTGGGGAGAAGGACAGACACTCACTTGTTGTTTGCTGAATTTATTGAAATAGGTGTCATACAAAGTGGTAATGGGAATTATTTGAGAATCTTCCCCTGATTCTGATCCCAATATTTAACCATCTTGGAGCATTTAATGAATGTAGCTTTTATTCTCGTTTTACAAGATGTTTTTGGGGTAAAAGTGAAAAGTCTTGATTAAGAGGATTCCTCACTCAAGATAAGTGCCAGCCACAATTAAATCTGAATTCTCATAATGCCTGCATGTCTCCTTTATCCTCAGAAACACAGGAAGTTTGGCATTCTTCTATTGCTCGCTTCAGAAATACATCGTCTTTGCATCAAGGTCAGGGAAGAAACAGAATTTTAAAGACTATACAGATCCCTCCCCAGCGTCTGCTAGATCTTTGCCTGGGGAAAAATACTCAGAAACTTAACATCAGATTTAGAGCTGTACTGCTTTAAATCTGGCGATACTAAATTGGACTTTGTTTTGCAGGTGAGAAGACATCAAGATGTCCAACCTCAAACTGCTCGGTGAAATTGGTTGAAAAGGTTTTCAGATGTCTACGTTGCATTGGTTTGACAATTTCACCATGTATCTGTTACATGGAGATGTAAAGATTTTTTTATGTGTGACTGAAACATTCAAAAAAACGCTACTGTTCAATCTAACTTAATCAAATTTAACCTGCAAATCATCTCGACCATTTATTGAATTTAAACTTTAACGATGGCCATTTGAAGACATATCAGTAAGTGTGTTCTTGGTGATTTGCCAGCTCATCTTCTGTCGTCCTTATATAACCAAACATCACAATGATTCATTTGTCAATGCAGTTCATATGAACCTTTTCTGTTCTGCTGCCTCTGTGGTGAACAAGGTTTGGTTACATTTAAGCAACTAAAACTGCTTGTTTAAGGTTAAGGTAATGGTTTAGATGCTGAGATGTATGGTCTCTGCTTACATGTCACCAAAGGTGTGGGTTTTGTTTCAACATCAAAGGAGACACATATGAAACAGCACATTTGGTAGTCCTCCTCCAGAAAATTTTGACCATCAAACTTAATTTCCTGGTGTATTTTTATGCACCGATATGTGCCTTTTCTGCATCAATTTATGGTGTGAATGACTTTAATTTTGTAAATGGGAGGACAAATTCACATGTTCTAAATACGAGGGGAGACATGTCCCCTGCAACCCTGGAAAAATCTACTCCTATGCAAGTCATTACTTCCAACCTTTCCTCTTAGAGATGACAGTCATCACCTGCATGACCACAACACGTCGCTTCTCAGCAAAACGAACACATACTGTAGTTTGCTTTAGGAATTTGAGCAAACTAGAGGTGAAAGTTTATTAATCAGTTAGTCACTTGCAACAATTTTGATATTAGATTAACTTTTTAAGTCAATTATCAAAGAAAAATGTCAAATTATAATAGTTTGCAGCATGTGAGATATTTCTATGTTTCTCTTTTCTGTATCAATGTGAAGTGAATATCTTTCAGTTTCAGGCTGTTGGTTGGACAAAACAAGACACCCGAGGACGTCGCCTTGGGCTCTCAGAGTTTGTGAATATTTTCACTATTTAGTTCTACTTTATTATTAAACAATTAATCAAAACATATTTGACAAAGTAATAACGAAAATGATTTGTTGCTGCCCTGCAAAAAAATGTAATTTTTCTGCACACCATCTTTTAACTATTGTTTTAAAGTCTTTCAATAATATTCCAGCATATGTATATGATGTTGGCATTGTTGCCTTCTCTGTGTTTAACATCAACCTGCCATGGGACTGGAGACAGAAATTAGCCATCTGGCTATAATCACATGTATTTACAAGTAATTGTTTATTAATACATATTGTCCAATTTTTTAGAAAGGAATAAATCAAATCAAATCAAATCAAGGTACAAATATACTGAATTATAATATTCTTTAAAAACAATACTTTTTGTAGATTAATTAATTAACTTTCAACCAAGTTTAGCTGAGTCTAGGTGCATAAAGGGCGGCACAGTGGTGCAGTGGTTAGCACTGTCACCTCACAGCCAAAGGGTTTCAAGATTGAACCCACCAGGCAGCTTTGCCCCCTCTGTGTAGAGTTTGCATGTTCTCCCCATGTCAGGGTGGGTTTTCTCCCACAATCCATAGACATGCACATTAGGTGAATTGGTAAATCTAAATTGCCCTTAGCTGTGATAGTGTCCAGGGTGTACCCAGCCTCTTGCCCCATTTCAGCTGAGATAGGCTCCTGCTCCATGACCCTTACCAGGATAGGTGGTTACACATAGTGAATGAACAGATACATAGACACCTGCAAATCCCGTAAACCAGGCAATCATACCGACAGCAGAGTGAATTTGCTACCAAGCCCTCAGGAACAGGCTTTTGCAGCCCAGTCCCACTCCTAAGTCATTGAAATTCGGCACTTGGGCAGGGATGTGCGGCGTCAGACGCTGACCAAAAAAGCCGCCTTTTAATGTTGGCATGATACTCAGCTGGTTGCCATTATAGTTTAACGGCAGTTGGAGGACATGTGGTGAGATGAGAACAAAAGTTAAGGCAGCGAAAGTCCGAGTAGGGTGGGAGGGAGAGGTTGTGGATGTGGATGGGTCGAACAAACACCGACCTTCACCTAGGAGAGCAGTATTTGCGTTCTGTGAGATTATAACGTCAAGTTCTGTTCTTTTATCCTAAACCCAACCATGTGTGTTGGTTGTTGAAGAAAAAAAACATCGATTTGCAGTATTGTACCGACATAGTGCGTTTATTTTGAAGGAGACTGTATGCATAAGATGTGGATAATTTTGTACCACAGAAGATGAGCCTGGCTTCATTCCCCACTGAGCAACTTTCATAAGAACGACATGGCCCCGCCTCCAATGCTGTGTCCAGTTCTCTTTATACATCCATGGTTGCACCAGGTTCGTCATGGTTGTGACGTTGTGACATGACATGGGTTCTGCATAATGTGAATAGATGATACCTTTATTAACAGCGTGAAAGCTCTGGAGAAAAGAAATTCCATCACTTTTTCACTTCACAATATTTGCACTCTGTGTAAAGTCGTAATGATAAAAACAACAGCTTGAAAAAGTATACTGACATGCGAATTAAGCGCACACAAGAACAAACAAACAAAAAAATACCCCGTGAACAGGCCTTTACAGGAAAGTTTTCCCAAATGATCACGAGTGTGAGATTTTGAGGCCTTATCCACAGTTTGTTCTTAACATACAAACATTTCAAACTTGGAATTAGAACAGGGCAAAAACTGGAGCTGACCACTAAGAGCTTACGATTCTCCACCGAGTCAAGAACCCCGTCGACTCTACGCCACAAATTGTATCTGGATCACAACCAAATGCCAAAACAAACAAACCAAGCCTCTGCAGCCCATTTTCCATCTGCAACAAACCAACCGAGCGTCAAGCTACTGCAAGCTGTTTGGCTCGTAGGGAATGAAATAGGCTTTACACTTGAGAGAACACAGCACACAGAGTTGCTTTTTTAATGGGATCCTGGGCACGTCGCTTGAGTCGCTGGTGAGGTCCCACCTGCGGGCGCTGTGGGCTGGTTTGTGGCTTGAGGGACAGGAGAGAGGGGAGAGAGGTGTATGGCTCAGAGGAGATCTGGAGGGGAGCGCATGCTTGCTTGTCAGTGAAGTGGAGAGGGGAGAGAGCTTTCTGGTACACCTGTCAGACGCATGAACAAAGTACATCTGTTCATCCCCTCCTCCTTCGTCAGATGTCACCCTCTAAAAACACAGCACACTTATTTCTGCCTGCCTCTGTGTCACTGTCTCTTTGTTTTTCACACGTATATGAGCACAAACACCCAAACACATCCACTCATACCGGCACAGACAAAGAGAGGGTGGTGCAAAATATACCACAAAGCAAACATACTCTATTTATAGCATTATAGAACCTGTCAAGTCATTAAAGGCCCTATACTTCATCCCTGTTGATCCTGATTCTGTATTTACACAAAATACCAAACCATTCACCAGAAAAAAAGGTTGGCATTGTACATTTTTGTAGACATTGTATACTTTACATATGTTCGTTATAACATGTGCGTTAAAGTAACACTGTGGTTAATGTGTGGTTCAGTTTAGGCACAAAAATCGCTTGAGTTAGGAAAAGATCATGTTTTGAAATATCAGATTCTGGTGGCACAATCCGTGCAGGAAACGTAACGATGTCTTGGTACAAAACAGTTGCTTTTCGTGGCACAATATGTACCCATGTTTGGTGGCTAAAAAGCCACTGGAAACACAGTCATGAGTGGCCAAAAAACACCCAGTTTTGTTGTTTGTTGGTCTTGAACAGTGGTCTGCAGCTTGGCAGGACTCTTGCCTAGGTGTCATGCCATCCACTATCTCTTCCTCCTCACAACGATAAAGTCAGCTCATGTATTCCATCACTTTAGAATCGCTGATATGCTATATGAAAAAAGCATAGTATCCTTTTCATGGTTTGCAGAAACATATATGCCAATGTTTTCTTTTGGCGACTGGTCTGCAAAATACAAGTCTGTAGCAAAAGTTAAAGTAGCAAAACTTCTCATATGCAAGGTTGTAACGAGAGATTATTCATTTTAATCACTGCCTTAAGTTTGGGTTTGAAAATATTCAAAAATTAAACAGAATTTTGAGAGAAAATATGTCACAGTTTTGCTCTTTTGCAAGTCAGTTCATCAGCCAATCTTGTAAATCAGCAATTCAGTGTGAATTTGACAATGTGTGATGTAGTTTAGATCAGAGGCTCCCAACTGGTCCAGCCACGGGATCCAGATTTGTCTTTAGTCATTAGTCAAAGGTCCACACAGTTCAACATATTCATACTTGCGCCACAGCAGGAAATTGTACTTCAAAATAAAAGCTCTGTGCCGGCACAGTCCAAGTCACTTGCGGTCCATTCAGAATGGACCAGCAACCCACTTTTGGACTGCAACCCACCAGTTTGGAACAACTGGTTTAGATTATATAGCAAAGATATTGAAGAATAGAAGAACATTCTTTTACAGGTTTACTTTTAAGCATTTTTTTTTTAACCTGGTCCCAAATTCTATTGATAAATGTGTGAGAACATTTTCAACAGATATCTTCTGTGTGAATGCCTGGATAACATTTTGCTGCAGATACATCGTATTCCATTGTACACTTTGTACTTTACAACAAAAATACCTTCATATTGTCTGATTCATTGATTCACCTGTTCTTTGTAGCAGTGGGTGTAACCAGTGCTTTTTAAAAACAGTGTTTGTTGGTGATATTAAAAAAAAACAAAAAACTTTCTAAATGTATTTCTCTTAAAAGGTCTTGCAACTTTTTTCTTCAGGTATTTCCTCACTATTATTATTAGTGATATGCATGAACACAAAATTTCCTGCCAGTAAGGACAGTCTTTAATCATTTTTTCCAAAATGACATTTCTGTATTTGTGATTTTGTCCTTGCTTTTCATACTCATTTAAAACTGGTGTTACTCGGTTGGAAAAATGTGACACTTTCCTGCACCAATCAGTTTTTTAAGCTACATTTAAAACCAAAAGTGTGCTTGTGTTGCCACAACTGTCGCCCTCAGATCTCATCAAACAACAGCCACACACTCCTGATGAAGCAGATTGACTGGGTGTTAATGGGATGCACATGATGGTGAGGAAGATATTTATTGAAGAAGTGAAGCTTGCAGTGCAGGTTAGAGGGTTCAGGTACAGGCAGCTGGAAAACAAAGACACGCAGCAACATTGACAATCAGGCAACTGACAGTGGCAACAGTGGTTGGTATATGTAGTGACTGGGTGATTGTGGAATGAGACACAGGTGAGCAGGAGTGTCTGGGAGGCAGGTGATCACGATGTGGTCTGAGGGCATCTGATCGGACAGGTGTAAAATGGCAATAGGCTTGTTCGAGATGAGCTCCACCTCGCCTGGAAAGTAGATGAGATCAGGGGGGCGGTGACGAAAAGTTGCAGTCGAGTCAGACAGTTTTAATAAATGATGCTCTGTTTCCAGCAGGATCAACGGGACGTACAGGAAGTCACAGAAGTATTTACATCCTGTTCGATCCATCTGGAGGCTACCTGTAGTTTGTAGTCTCTGAATCTGGCTCTAACATCTGTGGCCGCCTCAATCTCTTGAGGTTATTGTTGGCCACAAGTGCATGACACCAGAGCACGTCGGACACAAATCTAACCAGCATGCACTTTGCAGCGATTGGTGGTGACTGATTTTCAGACCAGCCTTATTATGTAGAAGTAGCGGCTTGGGGAAGGTGAAAATAAACACAACTGTGGAAGCAGTTAAACTCTATATAAATAGTAACTAAGGCTGTTTATTTCTCCTCAAACCTTAATTGTTGCCATTTCGTCATGAATGTTCAATGTTATACAAGAAGAATTAAAACCAAGTTTTGAGGAAGCTTTAAAGTAAGTTTTTGATTTTCAAGATGTTGACACTTGAAAGTATAAACATGGATATACTTCCTCTCGCCGGCAGATTGTTTTTCATGTGAAAAATGAGATCTTAAAACTGAATGCATGGCTCGGCTGGCTTGATAAGATATAGTGAAATGTTTGTTTCCTCACACAGCTGTCATGATGCAAAAGAAAGTTGATTCATCATTTGAATTTCAAAGTTGGTTGCTGTGTGTTTTAGCACACTAATGCTGCAAACTTAAACCAGAGATTTTTTTTAATTCAAATCGCATCATCTCTGCCAGTCACCTTGCATGAGTGCTGTTTACTGTTTGCTCCGGGTTTGAGAGCTTATGTCTCTGCTACGCTGCTGAACAATGATAGGCTCGTAGTCAAAATGTTGAAGATTCCCTTGGCTAACCTATAGCCAACAAACTTTTGTTGTGATGTTCTGTTTCCTCCAAACAGCTGCTGCGGACGTTCCCTCGAGCACAGCCAGTCCCAGTTGTTGGATCCTTCAATGGCAGGCGGTGGATAACTATGGCACTACAGGGAGTGTGCAAATGTAAATAAGCGTGTGAATGCCAAGGTGCTGAATAAGAGTGTGCATGCTCAGCAAAACCACTCGGAATGTATAAAAAGAAAAATAAATTACGCTCCTTATCTCTCACCACCAATTTGTTCTAACAATACATGACTCTGTTCCAGGTCTGCAGCCTGCATTGATATTTAGTCATAAAGACTTGTTTGTATTGTTCTGCGCTGCCTCTCATTTTGCAGAGCATTTCAAGCATATTAAGTCCAGGGGTAGAAATTGAAAACTCATCTCTTTATATTGGCATTTTGAGTGATAATAAACACCAAAATTACAAGCAACCAGTAATTCAGCGATGATAGACAAGTTGTACGAAGGACACGGACAAGGGGAAATGTCACTCATACATTTAACAAGGCAGGAACATCTTTAGTGTTAGCAGGGGAGAGCAATGTGGGAGCGTGGTGTGCGATTCAAGAGAGAAAGGGACACACGTGAAGTGCTTGTTAATGAGAGGAGAGAAGGAGACTGCTGTCCCGACCGGGGTGAGCAGGTCAGCGGACCATCGAGGATCCAGGAGGTGGAGGAGCTGAGGCTCTTCAGGTGTGGTGGGGGGGTTGCTGCAGGGAGAGCGAGGAGCCGGATAGGAAGACAACACAGAGGCTGGGCTGTAGCCTGGAGGGGAGGTAATGCAGCTCTCTCAGCAGCTGGGGGTATCAGCACCAGGCTTGAATATCTTGTAGTTAGTATTGCATTTTTGGCCATGTTCCAATATCCTGAAACAATGTGCAATCTAATATTCAACACAATAATCCAATGGTTTTACAGTAGTTGCAATATGAGAGGACGTAATCAAATGAGATGATACGCAGAGATTTTATCCTTGCTGACTTAAAGGAATACAAGTGGGGCTTTATGTTGGTAACTTCTGCCTCTGGTTTGATCAATAATGATGAACACTGTACTCACCAACATTATTGATGGGGCTTCAGAGGGGGGAAACAATAGTATGAAATAGGTCCAAATGGGGCAACAGTCAAAGTGAATCAAAGAAACCATCAGATTGGTCAAAAACTTTTTAAACTTTGACTCAAATGTTCACTATCAGTTCAGGAAGGACCCAAATGCAGAACAGGAGGCAGGTTGAAGATTCAAACAAAGTGTGAGCTTGAAAGAAAAAAAACATCAACAGCAGGCAGGTAACTGAGAGTCCAAAGGAAAGAAGAACCAAAACTAAAATGATAAACACAGGGAGGAAATCCAAAACTGAACATGGGAGACCAGGCAGGAAACAGCACCATGAACACGGGGATGAGCACAGACGAACTGACAGAGGACAAAGGGAAACACACAGGTATATATACACAGAAAACTAATCACAAGAACAAGACACAGCTGGAGTCGGTGGACATGAGGAAAAGGAGGGAAATGGGGACTGGTTGACAATAATGGTGTGGAGGGGGACACTATGGTGGAGCAGACAAGACTAATACAGAACAGGTGTGAAGGGAAGACTCTGGGAACAGGGAAGGACTAACGAGACTGAGGGGAGACAGATGTGACAGAAAACAGGCGGGAAAACACACAAAGACAGGAAGTAAAACATGAGAAATGACACAAAAGGAGAGAATATACAAAATAAAACAGGAAACAGATTAAACATAAATGAATAACATGAATCAAGAAGCACAAACGAAAAACTCATAGTCCATAGGATAACAGGGTATAAACAAAAACAGGATCATCATCAGTGTACTTGCCATATTGATTTTCCTGAGAAATTAAGCATTCTTGTCTTTATTTGTGAACAGAGATTAAAGAAAATAAAGTGCGAGAGGGGGAGAATGACTGGAATCATACTGGGAACATGGCAAACAGAGTATAAGATATGCATCTAAACCACTCAGTATTCCCATACAACGGTTCGTATGATATATAACAAATTAGCGACCCACAAAATAACATTATGTTAAGTAACATTATGAGGTACCTTTACTTTAAAGTAATTCAAAGTTCACTTGGTTTCACATGGTTATGAACAGACAGTCCTAGGGGAAAGTCCTGTGTGGTTTGACCGACCCACTGCCACCACCACAGCCTGTCACCTTACAGAGTACTTTCTTCTTTACTCCCATCAGCGCATTGGTCATGTGAATGCAACTTTCCTGATTATGTGGGTTATACACAAACTACTAGCTCATGATAATTTACATGATTTACAGTTACATACAAATTGTGGTGCATTATTTTTGTAGGTAGGATACATATAAACAGTGCATGAGAACAGCCTGAACCACTACAGGCCACATTACGCCCCCAGTGAGGAATCATAGCTGACATTTTGGGTGCACTAACCTACTGGGGCAGTTCAGCCCAACATTAAAAATCCATATTTATCCTCTTACCTGTAGTGAAAAATAATAATATAATGGTGTGACTCTGGCATTTGAGCGCACCTGCCGTAAGTCCTCATTGAAATCAATGATTTTGTGCTTGACAAAAATGCGGCATGTGTACAGCCCCTTAGTGTGAGTGTTGGAGATGCCAACATTTTCTCAGCTTCGATTGCTGAGCTGTAGTGTTCGCTAGCTCAGAGTTGCTAAGTGAGTTAGCAGTAGATGCACGCTTCTTTCTGCACGGTGATATGATTGGTGGGTGTAGTTAGGTAGAAAGAAAATAGTTCCTATATGAAACTGCTCACAAAAAGGTCTGTGGATTATCTTTATTACCTAGGTCATGATTTCTGGAAAGAAACATTTCTGCTGAGTTTTTCAAATGTAATTTTTTGGCACCTTGAGCACCACAAGCTGAGTGCCATCTGGTTTCTTTATATAGAAGGCAGAAATCTCTACAGCTGATATCTCCAACACTCAGCAACTCACATCAAAACAATCTTGAAAATATGTGTTTTTGATTTTGAGGTGAAGTGTTCCTTTAAAGTGGGAGCTAGTCTGGTAAAACTGTTGGCTTGTTTACATCCTGTAAATTTATAAGCGTTCATGTTGTTAGTCTGTTTGACCTGTTTTTTGGTCATGGTGCTCAGAGAATACTTTGGTGAGTATCAAAACTGGAAGCACTGATGGCCAGAGATATGAAAATATAACCTAATTTGTAATACGCCATTGTTTCTCTTTGATGAGTCTTAGTAATTCATGTAGTTGGTTAGTTTTGGAACAGAATGTTTTTTCTTTGACTGAACAAACCTCCACATTTTCCACAAATACAATAAACTTCTACTACGATCATCATCAAGCACTAAGGATTAAAGCAAAATAACTTATCAAGCAAATATGAATTCAAAATGACAATGAACTACATTTGCTGTATTAATAAATGTAAGGCTCATGTCTGTCTGCTGTTTGTGTCAGCCTGTGGAAGCTTTAAGACTTGCTGTTGGGTGGGTCTCTCCTGGTGAAAAATCCTCAGGCGCATAGGAAATGTTTCTTTTTATGTTACCAGAAGCAACAGAATTGTTTGTGTGGAATAAATAGAAGAGGAGTCGAGCAGTTATCCATCTGCGGAAGCAGTATTGCACACAGCATTTGATTGACAGGCGATGCTTGAGAAGTGATTGCTTGGCTGCTTTTAAACCAGAATATCAACAGAATAAATATCAAAAATAAGAATTTCCTCTCTTTAAGGGTGCTAATATCTGAAATGATGTTTAGCATGTGTGTTGCTTCCACTGTTTCACAGGAGTACCAGTTGAAAACAGACACTTGTACAATAAGTGGAGAGACTCTGTTGAATGATGTTTGCCTCGATGAGCGAGGTTTAAAATCCTGTCTGTCTGACTGGTGTTTAGGCCTCTTCAGACCCCACAGATAAGAGAGGGAAATGTTCAACCCGCAGACAAGCAGAGAGAAGATGATGACAACGGGGCTCACCTCACCCCGGGGAGGTGAGGAGCTCAGAGGTGTTGTGAAGAAATGGATTTCAGCTGCGCAGCTGTGCGATGAGACAACTAAAATGGAGGGAAAGTGAGGGTGCAAACAGGTCGACATCAAAGACAAAATGGAGCAGATAAGGATAGGAGGAAGATTGTGATCGATACTCATTATGAACAAGAAGGAATAAAAGACAAGATACACCATTAAAGACAGGAGATATACATTTAGACTGACTGTATGAAATATAAAAACAATTCAATCTAACACATTCTGAGTCCTTACTTGTCAAATACAGAAGCTTTGTAAAAAGCCCTACCCGCTAAATGATGGCACTCCAGGTATCCTAGCGCCAGTTTGGATGGTCAGGGACTTATACATGTAGTACACTTTCCACATGGTAAATACATAGCCTCTTTTTAAAACAAACTTCCAATGTAGATAGGGCTGGGTATGGCTAAAAAAATTCTGATACCAGTACCTATACCAGTACCCTTAAAGTGATACCAATACCAGTAGAGCACTTAATTTGATACCCTTTTTTACTTCTTCAGTCGATACCCATCATGTGAATGGAAGCGTTCAGTTGTGTAAAATGCCACCAGATGCCACAGACATGTACTATAGTTTTATTTTCAGAACATTTGGTGGCATCTCGGCACAATGAAATGCCAACTTACTGCACACTACAAACTGTAGGGGTTGTAGCTTCTGCAGTATTGGGCCAATCACATCGAATGCAATCTGGAAATCCATCAGTTAAAAAAACAAACAAAAAAAAAACACTTTTTTTTTCCTTCTTCCTTTACCTCTGGAGGCACAGCCCGGAGTTTTTCGACTAACGGAAGTGCAGGGGCCTCGGCGATCGCTCATGCCCTTCACTTCCGGCGGTGCCCCCAGGGAATTGCCGTGTTGTTTACAAATACTTTGGGTAGAAAACCAGCAGAGTTTAGCTATATATCACATTTTTCACGTCACTATATCACCGTTTAGACTAATCTGATGTTTGTTAAGTCTATAAACACAATGATTGAACAAATGTTGCTATTTCTGTGTGCACGTTTTGTAATTAATAACATGGTTATCGTAGATTAGCTGGGCTAACTGTTAGCTGTTAGCCATTAGCGGTGTTTGTAATAACCATATACTGTATAAAAATAAGGTAATAACTCAATAAACAGTCCGTGAATAAAATATTTTTTCCAGCGGATATCTTAGTTACAACATGATTGAGCTAGCAAAGCAGTTTTGTGTTGCTATGTGTGGTATTTATTCAGTTATGGGAAATCACGATGTCTAGAAAGCATCAGTGGCTGCAGCAGCAGCAGCAGCAGCAAAACTAACATCAGGACGTCATCTGTTAAAATCCTCCCATTGTCGGATACGACATGAAACTACTCCAGTTAGCTCAATCATGTTGTAACTAAGACATCCGCTGGAAAAAATATTTTTTTTCATGTTGATGAAACAGCGTTTTGGGTGGAGTGGTCGCTATGGACGTGGAGCTTGCTGTTTCTGTAGGTACACATTTCCTGGGGACACCTGCACATCTCGGCCACGCCCCCTCCATTGTGATTGGCTAAAGCGCAGCATCGTTCAAACTCAAAGCCCTGCCCTTCCCCCCTCTCTAGTCGTCTTTCACACAGGGCTGCCGACAGGTTCTACAATGTAAATTGCAGAATCTGTCTTGAGAGATTACATCAAATGTGCTTGGCTGCACGTAAAACCATGCAAACAGTTATTTGTTTTCTAGATCGGGGTATGTGACGAGTTAAAGAATAATACCAAGTTGATGTGGTGAACATTCTAGTTGCTGATTTACACATTGAGTAGAAACAGTGCAAAATTAGCACTGATTTGGAGTCATGTTTGTATCCACATGATGAAAGTAAGTATAATATTTAGTTGCTTTTAGCTCTGTTTTTGGTATCCACCACCTCCTGAAAGAAATCTGGCCTTTTAGCTGCTAAATGCTTCACTATGTTCACCAGCTGCTTGGGTTTATTGCCTACTGCATCTGAAAACAGTACAAACTTGTGGGAGCTAACGAAAACATTTAAACTGTGTGCCGTAAAATTAAAACAATTAGCTGAAAGACACAAAAATGAGAGTCAACTTATAATTGTATGTGGGATCAAAACATGAGTGACCCCTTTTCCAATGTCTGTAGTGATTTGATCCATATGGTTGAAACAAAAATATTATTTACTGCAGCTACAAGTAATTTCACAATTTCAATACGTACATTTAGCAGAATTTATTCCACAGCTCAAAGTTAGATGAATATTCCTCTTATTAAAGCTACGTTACAGTCAGTACCTTTTCTATCAGCACTGTGTTGTCAATAGAAAGGGCAAAAACATTGAGTGTGCTTGCTGCAGCCGAAGGACAATACTCAAGTACACATCTGAGAAACCTAAAGTCTGTATTCAATCAGCTCCAAATGTAAGGGGAAGTAGTGGGAGTTTCTTTGTTGATTGTTCGCCGGAGAGTTCAGTTTAAAACCAGGACCTTTTGCACAAGGCTCCACTTTTCTGAGTATAGGTTTGATTGGCCGAATGTCATACAACTGCGTCAGCTGCAGAGAGAGGGCAACACTGAACAACAACAGATCATTCTCTACAAAGTGTAACTTCTATACCTTAGATTTTTACAGCAAGTCACAACACCAGTAGCTGAAATTAATGATATATAGTATGTGTACAAAATGTGTAAATTAATTGAGAATCTTAGGGACAGTAAAGAAGGATTTAGCTTCAGTTTCAGTGCTCTTTACATCAATTAAGGGTGAATGCTGTAAAGCTGTAACTCCTGTGAGTTGGATTTTTACGATGGGGAAAAAGAAGGCTTGTGGGAACATTTTGATGTATTATAAAGTGTATGAAGAGTGAAAACTGTGAGACTAGAAACATTTTCTTGTTTAATATCTTATTAACCACAGCTTGACACCATCAGCCTCCCCATAGACTTGCATTGGACCAGAACTGAATCTTGATATATTATCTACAGTAAAACTTTGAAAGCGTTCTTAAAGTTGCATTACAAAATGTCATACAAAAATAATAAGTCTATTGTATGACTTCACTGAAATTATCAAACAGACTTTAAAGTGTTTCCTTCATTGTGCATGTAAGATTGAGCTTTTTCTCTTATTCATTGTTGATTTGAAGAATGCATTTAATCTTTAACATACAGCAGGTTTTCTCATGAATTGAGATATATTTTTATTCTCTAAATAAAAGCCAACAGTCATTCAGAATAGTCTGTGAAAAGTTTTGCAAGGTAAAATATGTAGAGCATTCAGAAAGTATTCAGACCATTTCTTTTTTTGTGTTGCAGCCTTAAGCTAAACTCATTTAAACATTGTCCTTCATCAGCCGACACTCATCACACGCACTTATACAGACAAGTGTGGGCCTTTCTAAACTATGTCCAATCAACTGAATAGACAAAAGGTGGACTCCAATCAAGGTGGAGAAACACTGAAAATATGATCGGGGGAAGTGGAATGCACCTGGGCTGAAATTCAAGTGTCATAACAAAGAGTCTGAATATTCATGTCAATGTGATTTTTTTCAGTTTTTTCTTTTCAATACATTTGCAAGAAAAGTCCTGTTTTCACTCTGTCAGTTTGCGCCACTGTGTGAAAATTGTTCGGGATAAAAGATTAATTTAAACCAAGACTGCAACATCAAAAAATGTGAAAAAAGTGAAGACTGAACTCTTTCTGAAGGCACTTTATATCTCTCTGTTAATGTTTTATATTTTAGACCAGGAGTGTCTCATTTTATTTTATGGACCACATACAGTCCAATTCTATCTCATGGGGGCCAGACCAGTAAAACCATTTCATATACCTATAAATGACCTGCCCATTCTCATTCATAACTTGTCAAATACCACCACTCTGTCAGTGATCTCATCATCAGATACACACACAGAGGCACCTTTCACAGCGGTATGATACACGGTGGGCAACAACCAATCTCTTAAAATACCACCATTGCGTCAGTGGACGTCCGTGTGAGATACTGACGAACAAAGGCACCTTCCACGGCAAGACAAAACGCACTGGCTGGAAGCGGTTTTGGGGTCATCCCTATGTTTCCCGGGTTCTATGTTCCCTGCTTACCACCAAAAAAGGTTCTATGTTTCCCGGGTTCTATGTTTCCCGCTCAACCAAGCGGGAAACATAGAACCTGGGAAACGTAGAACCTTTTTTGTGTAAGCGGGGAACACAGAACCTTTTTTGCAGGGTTAAGTGGGGAACATAGAACCCGGGAAACATAGAAACCGGGAAACATAGATACGCTCCTGCAGTTTTTAACCCTGCCAGCAAGTACAAAGAGTGAGAAAGTTGCTGTAGGGCACGTGGGAGGGGAGATAGATGGGTCCAACAAACTCTGGACTTTCACCCGTGAGCCCGCTGTTCGTGTCCTGTGTGAAACCAAAAGTCAACATGCTTTTGTTGCCTAAACTTAAGGAAATAAAAGAAAAACAAAGTGTTTTATCTACGTTGTAAGTTTATATGAAGACTGTATGCATGTATTGAGCATTAACTGTACATTTCCTGTGAAAAGAAAATGTATTTTGAAAATGCACAATGCATGTAACAAGCATCATTTGAGGCGCTGTCCATTAGCATCCAAATCTGACACAAGAGGGTACCTAGCATATCATATTTTGACGTTTAGGTCCACTTACAAAGCTGCGGTATTTGACCAGTTGGGATTAGAACACATTGAAATTAAAAGACCTCCATTTAGTGTAAAGAAGTTAAAGTACATTCTTAAAACATGCACAATTAATGAACAATCCATACAGCAAAATGTGCCCAGATGAAGTACAACATCCTGGTATTTTTGGCATACTTCATTTGACGTACTACGTATTGGGACGTACTCAATATTTTTCTGCCATAATAGTATGGAGGTATGGATACTGGAATGCACAGATGTGTCACGTTGCTTGTACGTTAGCACATGGGATTTATACTGTAACAGTGTACACAGTGTTGGGTCTGCTCCCCTTATTAGAACAGTGCAACCCCCTAGTGGACAAAAGGGAATAGCAGAGCTTTTTATTGAATCTTCTTTGCAATATTCACACTTTGCAAAGTCATCCAGGATTGGACTCTTTGGCAGAACACTGGTCCACAGACTGTGTTTGACACCCTGTTTCAGACCTTCTTCTTCATGTTGTGTCTCGTGTTAAATGTGAGTGTCATTCCAAATAGAGCTATCTGACCCACTGACTTCTAAATGAAATGATTGCTGGCTAAATGCTCAACTTATTGGACAATGCTATTGAATTATACAACCAAAAACCTTTCCTTATGAAATAAAATAACTGCATTTTTCTTTTTTAATTCAGTACTGTAAGTAAAATACTGATATTGAATTAATAATGCATTAGATGCACCCTCTGTATTTCAGTAGCCTGTGGGTATTGATCAACGCTCCAATTAAAATCACAGCTATCACAGGCCATCTACTGACTCTACAGACTCCACAGCACAGAAGATTCATTATTCTTCAGTGAACATACAACAAAAAGAGAAGGCACACTCACTGATGTTACACTACAGGCAGCAGCACTGTCTGCCTGCTTCACAGCGGTCCATCTATGGTCTTCAGAGCCACGGCAGACAGTTGTTGTTCCCCATACAGCGCATGACTCATCAACGCACACACACTGTATTTCCACAGTTGTGTTCTCAGAAGGCAATCTAAGTAATGAACTGTGCGAAAACCCATCTGTGTTCCATTTTCAATTTGGCACATCTTTGCAATGCTATTAATGATCTCGCAGACGCATTTGTATTCAATGTGATTTGCAATGTAGCATCTTTTTTTTCACACCACACAACATATTGATATGTGGAAACTCAAGATTGGATTTGGAATAAAGTTGACTGTGGTGTGATATCTTCATAAACAGGACATTTACAAGCCATTTTCCAACACAATGAGTGTTTGAAAAACAATGTTCTCAAATATAAAACAGATTCATTAAAAAAAGAAAAAGTATTAGAAAAGTAAAAGTGTAAGATAATTTAACTTTTTCCCACATTAACACATGACTGTTTAACTATCAAAGTCTGATGAATATACCAATTGACATCACACATTTTGATGAATCTTGTCACATTTCCAAGAACCAGGTGTCTGGAAGGAAAAAATACCTGCAGGAATAATGAATTTTGTGCCTTTAGAAACAGCGAAAGTGGTTTATCTGGGATAAAGCAAAGAATTGTGTTTTGGGGTCGTTTTTTTAATAGTTTGAGATGAGCAGCATTAGTGACAACAGTGAAACTGACAAAGTAAATAGGATCACTGCAGAGACTCAGTTCTAAACAGTAAATCCAAATACAAAGACATCTGATAGGTGGGGACAATGCGATACGAGGTGCAAGAAAAAGAGACTGCATATGAAAATATCTATATAAAATAACACAGATGTATAAAACGCTGCTGTGGGTCTCAGCCTAAAGTCGGCTGCCTAACATTGATTTGTTTATGTCCAGATGGATCAAGTGAGGCAATACTTTATCTTTAATGATGACAGAAAATCAATTCTTCATGCATCTTTGCAAAGTAAATAAATAAATAAGAAATATCACAACATAATCAAGATTGTGTTTATCCCATTCAGAGCAGTACTGAGCTGTGTTTGTATTTACCCATTACATTTGCAGGAAAAATAATGAATCATTAATGAGAGTTTATCCAAAATGCAACATAATACAGCCGCTGCACTACTTGAAAGTTGTCATGTAAACAGTTACAGTTTACAGTTACTTGCATAGCTGTAGTTCTACTTACCTTGTTTGTCTACTGTTTGATGCAGGCGGTGGTTTCACAGAGTGGCCAAAAACAGGAACCTGCTGGTGCTGAAATCAAGGTTAGAGTGAATCGGAACATACAGTGTGAGCCATGAAAACAAACCTTAAATTCACCCAGTTTTAATATAAAAATATCAACCCAATCACCAGAATAAATGTTGGTATTGTGTGTTTATGCAAGTTTCTTAATGTTTCAATTTTCAATCTTATGTTGTGACAGCACTGCAGTTAACGTGTGATAATGTTAATGCAAAACTTCTCCTTGAAAAAAAAAAATTGTCTGTCAGGCCAGTCGCCATAATAAGATGTTGGCATCATACATTATACATTTCTGCAAACCATGGATGTGTAACATTTGCACGTTTCATACAGTACATATCACATCAGTGTTTCGAAAGTGATGTAGTTAAGATTACATGTACATCAGCTGAGTTTCTCATTGAGAGGCTGAAATGGGTAATGGTACGAAACAAGCTGCAGATCACCGTTTAAAACCACTAAACAGTTGCACTGGTTGATTTTATAGCGAGACATCAGAGGCATTTCGGCTGTGGAGGCAAAAAGCTGGTATTTCAAGCCAAAACATGATCTTTTCTGTCATATAATACGTTTTTTTTTGTGTCTAAACATAATCACATTAACCACAGTGTTGTTGAAACATAAGGAAATGTCAAGTTTTCACATATTCGCCAAATAACAGTGTACAAATGCAACATATCGCTGGTTTGCAGAAGTACCACAGTTGATTGCTCAAACAATCTGCTGCTCGGTAGCTGTCTTGCCTGGGTGCAGTGTTGGGAGGGATAGGTTTAAAACTTATCCCACTACAGATTTTTAGGGCTAAAATGCAGTTTTTAATCAGGTGAGATTTATTTTCTTTTTAGAGTCAACAATAATTTATCACATGAATGAACTGTGAAAAGTTGAGACCCCATCGTGGTATGTATATTTAGGGAGTAGAGATGTCATGGTTAGTTTAGGAATATTCCTTCAATGGAGTCAAGACACTGGTGGTGGAGGTGAGGGAAGGGATGGTAGTGTAGAAGCTGGAGTGAGGCAGAAAGAATTCTGAATGAAATGAGAGCGTAAAGATTCCGTACTGAACTTCCGCCAAGCTTCATTAGATTACTCAAACTAACATATTCAAAGTAACATATTCTAAATAATCTGGATTACTTTTGGAATACTTCAAAATAGTTTTGCTGAACTTATTTACCTCTGTCTTATATTTCCATGCTTAAAACACACCACATTGTCCTGGCTGTCCATCTCCTCTGCCACTGTCATGTGGCAGATGCACTGCACGCACTTTGCATGCATTATATGAGTTTTACACCATGGCCTTACAGCAAGTGTGAATTGCTTTCTGTCCACAATGAATCAATTAAATATGTACTTCTGTAATGTTGCGTAAACAAACCATGTAGGCTGCCTATCAGCTGTGTGCTCCGCTGGAGACGCAACCACTTAAAATATGGAAGGGTACTTGCTATCTTTCTATGTTTATACTTTTATTACTATGTTTTTAACACATGGTTTATATTGTGATAATTACTGGAAATGATACACAATAAAGTCAACAGCAGGTAGGCCATAGGCGTTTACTACTTTCAGTTCCCTGGTGATCTCCCTCCGACCAGCTGCCACCACTGCAGTTAAACAAGGAGATGATGTGTAACAGTAATGTTATACAGTTGCTTATATTTTGTATTTTCAATACTTAACTCCATTACTTGTATACCATCACTCCCCAACCCTGCTGGAGCATCACGCTACCTTAGATATACTGATGTGATACATATGAAACACACAGCTTATCTGTGGTTTTCAGAAATGCACAATGCCAACATTTTATTCTGGTGACTGGGCTGAAAAATATTGATTAGTGCAGCTTTAAAGTAGTCCTTATGTGGAAAAAACATCAAACAAGTTTAAGTCTCCTTTCACTTTGTTAGAGCACATGTTCACAACTAGTAAATACCTCGTTTTAAAGCGAACCTCGTCAACTGATTCCTCCACAAGGTGCTTTATGAACCACACCACAGTGTTGGAGGTTGAAAATAAACCTCATTATCCCCCCGTGACACTGCAAAGCAATTGCTGCCGCGTTTGTTTTGAAATTGGACTTGGTAATGTGAGTATTTGACCTGCAGTATTTAGTAATTCCAACTACACCGGTTTAATCCCACCTCATTAAAACAACAGCCACTTCACACGTAGACGGCCTCGAATCGATCACGCCACATCCTTTAATTTAAAAAGTCATTAAATCAGACCAGTAGTCCAGACACAGAGCTTTAGGCCATCTCCTGGATCCCTCCTCCCTCGTTGGATTCTGTGTAGCTCACTCCATCACCTTCCCATAAAGTCCTCTACATTACCCCGAGCAGCTGTTTGGGAAAATCAAATTATGCACAGAGATAAAATTTGAATTCAGCAGCCACCCCCAGCATAACTCATGATTTATTGATACTTTGGAGCAGACATTAATATTGTCATTACAATCAAGACTCATCTGAGTCAATTTATGATGGGCGTCCCATTCTGATGTCTTTATTATCCTTTGGTCTGTTTGCAGGGAGTTTAATCTTGTGTTGAGGCCACACTGATTGTCAGGTGGTGGGATTTGTACAGTAGGGCTTCCCTTGTTATGCCTAACCTTTAGAAAGGTTGTATCGTTTCGTTTGACATTTCAGAAACAGCCCATTTGCTTTGACAGGCACGCCATCACTGAATGACACAATCCTTTTCTTCAGCGTGCTGCAAAACCTTGAACAAGAGAAACATTTGAGTTGGCGTCACATCCCTCTTTGAAAGTATTTTTGGTGATTCATGTTCTTTAATGACTGAAGAATTTACTAGATGCTCTAGGTAATTGAAGACAAAACTCAAAGTGGCAAAATGTTTTTTTTTTCATGCTCTTTTAGCACCTTCTTTCCATCTCGCTGAGTGCTTTGTGAGCAAGGCTACATCACAGTGACAGCTTTTTACAGACACATTTAATTGCACTTTTTTTAACTGATGTTTTTAGAAGAGCGTATGTATAGATGGGATGAAAAAAAAAATCTTTCAAAAGAAGAGAAATACTTTGATTTAAAAAATATGCATGTTTCATCATAATAGCTGAACACAAATAATGAAATGTGGACAAGATCTGACCACATCCTAAAAAAGGCAAAATAATAGCTACCATTTAAAGCTGCACTTATCATTATTTTCATATGAATGATGAATGGAATAACTTTGTTTACTGTGGAAACATCTTTGGATGATGAAGCCACAGATAGGATTCCAAAGTTTCCCTCAGCTCTGCAAAGCATCTTTTTAAGGCACTCTTATTGCTCTCATAAGTGTCATTTCCACTGTGACGGACAAAGTTAGAAACCACCTAATAACCACAGTGGAGCATTTAGACAGATATTTCCCTCAGAAGTTGGAGGAGACCAAAACAGAGCTAAAAGAAGAGTGACCCATAGTGCTCATTTTCTGGTTCATATTTGTAACTGAGGTTTTTATTAGAACATGTTTACATGTGTAAAAGTTCAGAAAACTCTTCATTTTCCACATACTGTCTGTACTGGAGCACCGGTATTCCTCTGTCTGAAACACTCCATTTTAGTGCCTGTCTCTTTAAGGAAGCCCAGTCTGCTCTGATTGGTCAGTGTTGCTGGGTCTTCCACATCTTGATGTCTCTAAACGGCCATTGCAGCTAATGGCTGTAACAGAGAAAAGGAACCGTTTCTACCATGAAAAATCACCAATAAAAGCTTCTTAACACAACACTTCTGGGACATGCAGCAGGACAATGATCCAAAATCAGGAAGGAATTTACAAACTCACCAACCACATTTACATGTTTCCCTGACATTAGCATGTAGCTACATGTAGCAGTGTACGCGATGTCATGTAAATGTCTGAATCAGACAAAGAAATATAAAGAAATCTGTCACAATCTGACATCATATTGTTTTGGAAGTAAAAAAGCTGAATACAGAACATTCAGATAAGTCTGAAGCCTCAGGTTTTTGCTGTCATTATTTGAAACGTTGGCCACATTCAATATGAACATGTGACACAGTAGCATTATATACATATGACAGAACATAAGGAAATGTAAAATACAACAAAATTTCAATTTATAGCACAGGCTATTATTTTACTTCAATCCCTGAACTCAACCGGTGTTTATGTGGGACGGGCCTTTAATTCCTTTCACACAAAACTCAGCAGAGGTGGGAAAAAGCCTGCTATCAAGCTGATTATTTAAACCAGTGTGAATGTTAATTAAAAAAAAAATAGGCTATCAAATAAAATATAATTTACAAATTACTCATTTAACTATCTCCAACAGACAGAGCTAATGAACTAAAGGAATAAAAGCTAAGTAATCAAGGACACGTATTCAGACTTCATGACCGCTTCAGAGGCAAGAAGTCAACACCTTTTTTTGTCTCTCTTATTTACCAGACTGGTAAATCTGAATGAATTACAGGATTCTTTGGTGCTCATGGTGTCTATAAAATGCACTGAACAGTTCAACTCTGGAGAATCTAACCAAACCAATGATATGTACCATTACTATACTGACAAAAGTTAAATCTGTATATTTGTTTTGCGCAATCTAAGCAGCTAACGTTAGCGCAGGTGGGTAGCTGACAACCCAATGGGCTTATTAGTCTAGTATGTAGCCACGCCTGGCTATTAAAAAGGACTTGGCATTTAAGTTTTACAGTGGTCCCCTCTAAACAACTCTAATACACCGATGAAGTCACACCAACACAGTCCTGATGAAACACATTACTTTTTGAGCATAAATGAATCACAAATAATACATACAATTTTTCTTTTAACTTCTTAGTTGCTCATTTAGTCATGACACAAATACATCAAATTTGAAACCAATTTTCAGGGGCTATAAACTAAATAAACTGTTTTAAAATCAGTTGGATCATAAATAATGCAATGCATGTACATTTATGTAAATGGGGAAAATATATTAAACCACAAATTGATTGTTCCCTCCTACCCTGCTCTCATAAAAATCCATTTACATGGTTTGGACAGTTAAAGCCTCAGACATATATGACCGAAAAATAAGGGAAAGCATTCAAGTATTATAAACTAAATACACTTAAATGCTGTCAAAGTATCAAAATGAAAACTCATTATGCAAAAAAAAAAATCTGTTTTAGTGGCAGATTATTTATTCTGAGTATTATTTTTGAAACAATGTGTTAGAAGTATTTTACTGTTACTGCATTAATGAATTGCTGCATTTTACAGTTTACTGTAGTTGAGTAAACAGTACAATATTTCCCTGTACGTTGTCATGGATAAGAACTACAGTATAAAGACGCTTTGAATGGAAGAAGTAAGGTGCAGTTAAATCCACCGGGCTCTTTCCTCACAGGACTTTTTAATTAAGTGATGTTGCATTAACCAGTCAGATAAAAACACACCACATTTTAATGCTGATATGAAATTGAAGTTTGATGTTATTATCCAATATCACTTGGTGTATCAAATAAACACACTAGCTAATTTCATTTCATGGATCTGTATCTGGGAAATTAATAAACCACATATCTGGATGAGATTAGATTTCTTCTCATTACCATTAATCAGGGTTTTGTTGTTGTAACCTGAGTGTGAGCACTGGAGGCGTGCTGCTAAGTCTGTAGCTTCACCTTAAATGACCAGGAGCCAGGCTACATCCAAAAGTCTTTATGCTGTGTAAAAAAACTATTTTGGAAAATCGCTGTACTTGCAATCACACATCTAAACTTGTCTTATAGTTGGATTTGAACAGGCAAAAAAAAAAAAAAAAACAAGTTCAGGGGGATTTCTGAAAATCAATCAACTCTCATTCAAACCAGTGAAAGCCACAAGGCACAGTTGAAAACTCTTTCAGAGAAAAAAGAAATCAAAGCGACTGTTGTTCTCTCACTGGGTCACAGTGGGGGGATTTTGCTTTCTTCTGCTTCCTTTACAATACCACAGTCTAAGTCTTTGCACTGCCTTTTACTGCCGCTCCATCATTCCACTCCGCCAGTATTGATTGCATCAAGTCCCTCCAAACGGATGAATGGAATAACCTTCCTCTGTATCCATTTCCTTTTCAGCTGATGGCAGAAACACAGAGGGTGTGTGGCTAACGTCGAGCCAAAGAAACGAGGCAAAAGGATCGGCTGTGTGAATTCCTGCTCTACTGATCATGTGCATCGACTGCGGGGCTGACAGCGACCTCAGACAATCATCCTCATCCCCTCTCCCATCAACCTTGGTTTGGCCCGGCCGACCACAGCCTGCACAGAATCAATCAGCATTGAGATATGGGCAGCCGTCACGGTGGTGACCGATTTTGGCATGCAAGACTCTCCCTTAATAGACAAAGAGACGGAGATCAATAGCCAATTTGGCCTTGGAATGAGGCTGGAATGGATCAGGGAAAATTCATTTTATTCTCCTCATCTTAACCTGGAGAAGTCAGGAAAAGTATGATGAACTCTCCCGACTAGTACAGTAAAGAAGCGAATCAGTCATCCGCTGTATACGGCTAACCTTGGCAGTGCAGACTGTAAGATTTCTTTTTTGTGATCTGCAGTATTTGGTATGTGTGATATGTAATGTGCTCAGAAGAAGCCATACAAGTTGTACCACATAATGCATGTTTTACCTCATTTCTTTCATAAAAATAACTATAGATTTGCTTTTTTGCCTTCAAGGAGAATGAAAAACCAAGGGAAGTAACTTTTGAGATACATGTACTTACTTCAGTATTTCCATTTGATTCTTTATATTTCTGCCCCACTACATTTCAGTGGAAGATGTTGTTCTTTTGACTCCACTACCTTTACATGATGGCTGTAGTTACCTTTTAAATTAAAAATTGTAATTATAAAAAGGGAGAGGATGAAACTATGCTTTATCTTTTGCCTCCATACGCCTGGCCAATCACTGCATGAAGTGGGTGTGAATGTCTGATTGTTGGTGGTGTCAGTTTTGGAAAGTTGCAGAAATATTCCTGCCTGGTCTCATATCTAGGGCATCAAAAAACATGGGCAGTGGCCCTTGGTGTAACATATGGACATGTAATACACACTTCTGTGTCACTATTAGACAGTCAGAGCAATGTAGTATCAAGAGTGAGAAGGTCCGCTCTGGGTGGGTAGGAGGTGGATGGGTCCAACAAGCACAGGACTTTGAACCAGCAGAACAATGTCCATGTCCTGTGTGAAATTTAAAGTCAACATTGAGGTATTTTGTCAAGTCAGTTGATAGTCTTTCGACAGCCATTAGTCACATGACTAACGGCAACCACAATCTTTTCCTTACCCTAACCATTGTGTAGAAAAGACTATCTGCACATTTGGATCAATGCAAGTATCTTTAATGAACCAAGCTTTCGGTCAGAGGACCTTCATCAGGGTAGGTAGGATTGTTACCCTGATGAAGGTCCTCTGACCGAAAGCTTGGTTCATTAAAGATACTTGCATCGATCCAAACGTGCAGATACTCTTTTCCACACAAGTTTGACACATGGTTTTCTGGCACCTGGGCATATTCTGGTCGTGAGTGCGGTGATTTGCTCCTAGCCTTACCCTGACCAAGAAATATTGTTGCCTAAACCTAACTGCCAACCTGCTGCGTCAAGATTCACCAAAGGCTGCCCTTTGGAGGACACAGTCCTCCCCATTCTGACATCAGAAAGATGGGGGCTTAGGTTTCTAAAGCTGCTGGACCATCCAACAAACAGTTGGGATGAAGTATACCGGTGCCTTAAGAGTGATTTTGCCTCTAAACATCTCAGATTTAAATCATTATTTGAGACCTAAAATTATGCTATATTTAATTGAAAAATCCAAACACAAATTTGTTAATTTTATTTGTTTATCTTCCGACCACATTCAAAAGGATAGTTTGGATCTTTTGAAGTGGAGTTGTATTCAGTTCAATTTTCATTTCAATTTTACTAGAAAAGCACAATATCACATATCACAATTTGCCTCAGAGAGCTTTACAGCACACAACACTCCTCTGTCCTTGGACCCTCACAGCAGATAAGGAGACATAATAATAATAGTAGAAGTATGATTAATAATAATAGCAGTAGTAGAAGGCATCAAGCAGGACCACGGCAGCTGCGTAACCACCACCCATGATCCAGGCACAGCTGCTAGTCAAGGGAACCTGCAAGACAGTGGAACACGAAGGCTCTGGAGAAGAAGCGGACTTGTATGAGGTATTTATCCAGGTATTACCTACAATAGATGGCAGTCAGCATGCCCCAACTTTGGAGAAGCAGACAAGAGTACTGCCACAGAAGCTATGCAAAGTATTACTTTTACCTTGCTTTGCCTTTACAGAGTTTACAGAGGATGGTCCAAAAAAGAGAAAATATCCATTGAGTGGCAGTTCTCTGGGTGAAAATGCCTTGTTGATGCCAGAGGTCAGAGGAGAATGGCCAGACTGGTTCAAGATGATAGAAAGGCAACAGTAACTCAAATAACCACTGGTTACAACCAAGGTCTGCAGAAGACCATCTCTGAACCAACAACACATCCAACCTTGAAGCAGATGGGCTACAGCAGCAGAAGACCACACCAGGTGCCACTCCTGTCAGCTAACAACAGGAAACTGAGGCTACAGTTCACACAGGCTCACCAAAACTGGACAATAGAAGACTGGAAAAAAGTTGCCTGGTCTGATGAGTCTGGATTTCTGCTGCCACATTCAGATGGTAGGGTCAGAATTTGGTGTAAACAACATGAAAGCATGGATCCATCCTGCCTTGTATCAAGGGTTCAGGCTGCTGGTGGTGGTGGTGTAATGGTGTGGGGGATATTTTCTTGGTACACTTTGGGCCCCTTAGTACCAACTGAGCATGGTTTAAACACCACAGCCTACCTGAGTATTGTTGCTGACCGTGTCCATCCCTTTATGACCACAGTATACCCATCTTCTGATGGCTACTTCCAGCAGGATAACGCACCATGTCACAAAGCTCAAATCATCTCCAACTGGTTTCTTGAACATGACAATGAGTGCGTTTACATGGACAGTTTCATTCCCTTTTCATTTGGAATGAAGGTTCATTCCTATTAAAAGTGATCTTGTAAACACCTAATTCGGAATGAAAATGGCCAGCGCGATTGAAAATTCATTCCGATGTAAGGGGCTGGAATATTTCGTTTCTAATTCTGAATGAAAGAATTTCTCGCACTTGTATACACTCATTCCTCTTTAAGTTCAATCCGGTCTTTCTGCGCATGCTCGTTTCCTTGCCCTTCTGGCACGATGACGTATATAGCGCACACACAACAAGATGGCAGCTTCTAAAAAAAAGAGATGGTCCTGAGCGGTCTTCTATCTCCCTTCCTCGACCTTCTACCTCCCTTCTCCTCCTCAACAGACGAAGCATTAGCAGAACAAGGTTGTTGTCGTACTGCTGCTTCAAGAATATAAGCAAAGCAAGCCCGAAAAGGCACTAAGAACGGTGTCGTCAAGTATCTTGTTATCCGGAGCTAGGACTACAGTGTTTTCTTCCGGTAAACGTAAACACGTAACATCTGCCCCGCCCCCTATCCAATCAGAAACCTTCCCTGCCCCAAACCTTGCGTGGACCCGAATAAAGGCGATTAAACTGATCTCCCGTGTAAACCCTCATTTGGAATGAATATTTCCCATGTAAACTACCTGGAAAAACCTTAATTCTGAATGATTTCATTCAGATTTATTTCATTCCGAATGAGAAGCCATCATGTAACCTCACCCATTGAGTTCACTGTACTCCAATGGCCTCCTCAGTCACCAGATCTCAATCCAATAGAGCACCTTTGGGATGTGGTGGAACTGGAGATTCACATCATGGATGTGCAGTTGGCAAAATCTGCAGCAACTGTGTGATGCTATCATGTCAATATGGACCAAAATCTCTGAGGAATGTTTCCAGCACCTTGTTGAATCTATGCCACCAAGAATTAAGGCAGTTCTGAAGGTAAAAGGGGTCCAACCCGGTACTAGCAAGGTGTACCTAATAAAGTGTCCGATGAGTGTATTTTAGCCACCTGAAGAAAGGCCCACCTAAAAAACAATATCAGTATAAATGTCTCTTACATTTAGAATATTTCTGTGCTGGTATCTGTGTCCGTTTCTCCAAAGTGAAGGCATGCTGACCACTTTCTACTGTAGGTGATACACTGACTATAGATACTTCAGTTCAAAAATCTGAACTATCCCTTGAATCATCCCATGACCTCATCTCAAAACACCTCGCTCAGCTGCAGTAACAGTAAAATTTTATTATAAAAATCTAATATAATATGATATTACACCACTCACAGGGACCATTTTCCTACATAATGATTAGTTCAACTTTTGATACTTATGTACTTTTACTAGGGCAGGAATTTGAATGAAGGACTGCTTAGTAAAATACCTCAGTGCATCCATATACAAACGCATAATGATTAAGTGCTAAATTCAGTGTTATTCCCCCGTTTTCAAACAACATATTACCTTTCTAACCTCATTTTAAAGTTATGTCACAATGTGAATGATAATTATGACAGCTGGGACTAAAAATGACAATAATTTGTGGTTGTGCATGAATGGATGGTGACCTCTCGAGAACATAATTGGAGCAGGAGCGGATTCAGTCACGAAACCTGAAGGGTTCCTTTTCTACTCATTAACTGTGCATAATTATAATGTGACAATTCTCTGTACTACGTTATCATTCCCCCATTGAGACGCATAATAACTTTTTTTTTCCATTAACAGTCTGTCTCCATGGAGAGTTATCAGGTGGTGATACTGCTCATGTACGGTGTTATCAGCGGGGGAAACCATGGCCTGCGGGCCCTGAAGGTGTTCACGCTGCCGTCCTCAGGCCGTCCTCGAGCCTCCTCGGCCTCACAGCAGCACAAAGGAACAGATTCAATTATGAAGTGACACCTTGAGGCATGTAGGAAAAACCACGCTGCTTCAAAAGAGATCACTCAAAATGTATCGTCTCCCTTTATCTCCTCCTGTCTCACCGTCTGTCTCTGAAGTCAGTGAGTCCTAATGTGTTGCTCCGGAAAGCACAAAACAGATAAATGTGTCTCCTCTCTAGTACCAAAGTAAGGAGCTCCCAAGGTCATGATGCCCTGAATGTGACTGAGAACTTTTCCTTTGGCTTAAACAATTTTATTGATTTAAGGCAATTAGTGCAGAACTGAAGGGATAACTCAGCCCACACAGCTGCATAGGTAATGAGGATTACTCCCTTCTTGTTTCTAGCAGTCAGATCCTCCGCTGCACGGGGAGACGTGTTTCATGCTCTTGCCAGTCTTTGTTCTGGCTGTTTGCCATTTTACTTGAGTTTCTCCTGTTTTAGTTTTTGATAACACATCAGTTTTACATGCGTGTGTTTTAATAATTGCACTAAAGACTAAACATAATCTAACTGCTTTTATTTTAGCAACGACTAGATATAGAGTGAATCTCTGGTAATGATGAACCACCAGAGAATTATGACACGACTCTGCAGTTCCCCTTTTAGTGTCTTTTGGTTCATTGTTTTGGTTTCAAAGCCTGCAACTCAGCCAAGTCTCCATAGTATAATGTGCCATTTCTATGTTTCATATGAATCATACCAGTGTTATAAAGTGATGTAGAATGTAAGCTGACTTTGTCATCAGGAGGGTGACACCTAGGCTTCACACCTACCAAGCTGCAGACCACTGTTCAAGACCAACGAACAAAACCGATTGTGTTTTAGCGACCAGCCAGTGCCTTTTCAGGCACCAAATGTCGGTGGTTTTCGGCAACCTGTCCCTGTTTTTTCAACAGCATTTTAGGCAACAAATGTGCTTGTTTTTAGTAATCCGTTGTTGTTTTCCAATGGCTTTTTAGGCATCAAACATGAGTGTTTTTAGTAAGCCATCGCTGTTTTACAAGCGGCTTATTTGGCAACACATGTGAGTGAGTGTTTTTTTTTAGCGACCCATGTCTGTTTTTCCAGCAACGTTTTAAGCACCACATGGGTGCTTTTTCAGACACCCGTCACTGTTTGACAAGCGGCTTTGTAGGCACCACATGTGGGGGGTTTTTGGCAACCTGTCCCTGTTTTTTCAACAACATTTTAGGCAACTAATGTGCTTGTTTTTAGCAATCTGTTGCTGTTTTCCAACGGCTTTATAGGCATCAAACATGAGTGGTTTTAGTGACCCAACACTATTTTACAAGTGGCTTTTTAGGCACCACATGTGGGTGGTTTTTGGCAACCTGTCCTTGTTTTTTCAATAGCATTTTAGGCAACTAATGTGCTTGTTTTTAGCAATCCGTTGCTGTTTTTTCAACAGCTTTTAGGCACTAAACATGGGTATATTTTAGTGACCCATATCTGTTTTTCCTGTGGCTTCATAGGCATCAAGCATGAGTGCTTTTTAGAGACCCATCACTGTTTTACATGTGGCTTTTACAGTCGTCACAGTGTTTCCTGCCAGGATAGTGCCATTAAAAGCAGTTATTCTAAGCCAAACATGATCTTTTCCTCACCATAACCAAGTAGCTTTTTTTGTCCGTACCCAACCTCAAGTTAACCACAGTGTTGCTGAAAAGTAAGGTAAAGAAATGTAAAGTTTTAAAGTATCCGCCACATAAAAACCTACTAATGTAATATCTGTGGTTTTTAGAAATGTATTTCTTCTGGCGATTGTGTTCAGCAGCTTCACCATTTTAGTTCACTCTCATCACTCTCGTAGCCCTGTTGTAAACACCACTTTGCTAAATGTTCTTTTCAGTGACTCCAAAATATTGATTCAATGTGATGTTAATTTTCCAGGCTTTAGTTTGAATTTCTGATGAGTGCATATCCCTGTAGTGTCTTTCATTTTGGTGTGTTTCTTTTGTGCAGTGCTCATTGTGCTATTAAAAATATATCTCAATGTCACACTGCATTGAGACAGACATCAAAAAGGAAGAAAAGGCTACAAAGATACAAGTGTGTCATATTACAGATGAGCACCAATTACTAGTTTGTGTCAGCTTTGATACAGACGATCACCTTTTTGTAAGAAAGTTTTCAAGGCAAGAAATTCAAGAGCTTACAGAGAGACAAGATAGTCTTTGCTCCAACTGCTGGAGCAGCTGTCTCAGACAGAATTATGTAACATGGAGAAAAGTCTCTTTGTAACAGTGGAAAACTGCATAAGTAAACTAAAATGTACCCTACAGAGGTTTTGGCCACTGGTAATGCTACTGCATGTGAGTAATGTTTTGCTGTGCAATTCCCATCCTGCTGTTGGTTTCAAACTATTCTAATGATCCACAGCTGGTGGCAATAGTGTAGCAATGCACCAACAAAGCCAGGAAAGAAGAAGGCTGCTAGTAAGTCAGTGGTGGATGACACATGTTTTATGTGGTAGGCAATCAAGATGTTTGTTAGACCTTAAAGATACACACATTTGGTCTCATTCATGAAACGCGAGCAGAATGAATTTGTGTGTAAAGTGTTTGCAGAAAGAAATTCCCGCATACTTCAGCATCCATTAATATGTTCGTAGCTTTTTTTGTAGCTGCTAACAAAATCTACAACTGCTTCTGACTGCTCGTAGTGCTTGTGTAAATAAGGATTGCACATAAATACTGCGTGTCATTATTAGAAATTACAACTTTAATTTGTATTGTGCTCTGTTATGTTCACAATACGGAGATGCCTTTGAAATGTGCAAGTTAAACATGACAAAGGATTTAGATATATAACATGTTTAGCCTAGTTAGTTGGTAATTAGCATGTTGAAGCTTCAGATTAGGATTCTTAAAATGTGAATGAGTTATGAAATCAACTTAATACATGTGTTTCCTTTATTTCTTGCATCGTGTTCCCACTTGATTCAATCAGGAGAGAGAACTCCACAATTGTATCTTCTGTTTGAGTGGTGAGACTGTGAGCCCCATGTTACTGACCAAACACTACGCTATCAGTGATGGCTGTCAGACTGTACAGCGATTTAACACTTAATATACCACGTACATCACCGTACCCTCTGAGTTTTATTGACTGCTCCATTGGAGGCATGTCGCTGTCTCCTCTGACACAGATGTCTCTCTGATGATGTAAGCAATGTGCTCGTCTGCAGCAGAGAGCTGTGGCTTGGAAGAACCTCCTGTAGCAGCTGTGTTTTTTTGGGTGCATTTATGGGGGTTTTTGTGTCAAGTTTCATATCGAACCATTTTCACTGAGGACACAGAGTTAATGGCACCAGTTACCCCCTTCCTGGCCTCTGATTTACCTGACCCTGTCACACCACTACTAACAGAAGAAAATAAAATGTTTTTCTCAACCCCACTTCACCTAAAATAACTTCAACCTCAGCATCGGAAAGGTTTTTCTTTCCCCCTCTCTCTCTCTCTTTGTTTGCTCCATGTTCGCAGGTCGACAGGATGCACCTGTCCATAGTAATTATCACCTCCGTATATAGTGATCACTGGCTATTCATGGGCAGGACTAATTGCTGACATCAGTTTAAGATTGATTGGCATTCATGAACATACAAACGTGTCTATGATCAAATCCGAGTTTCTCGCGGGGTTAATAAACCCGGTGTAGGTTTTTTTGTAGTACCATGGATTTTTTATGTATAAATCTAAATGTGGATTTACAAAGAATTCATGAGTGAGACCCAATGCCTTTTATGTGTGTGAACATAATTTTTGTTTATCCATAAGAAAACTCCACAGGGCACCGTCAAACTAATGTGGTGTTTGCTTTAGAAACTACCACCTCAAAAGGTATTAGCACAAACAAAACCTCCACAAAAAAGATTACAAGCTTTAACCAAATGTATGAAATGTCAACGTATCCTCTTAGAACAGTTCATATGATATCCTATGAAAATATGCACACAATGGTTTGCATGATATCCTACAAATTAGTGCCCCACAAATTACGTTACATCCTTAACGTAAAGATACATAACTAACATAAAGATACAGAGGTTAGGTTTAGGCAAGTAACATTACAGTGGTTAGGTTTAGTAAAAGAAACATGGTGAGGACGTACCTTAAAGTGGCTCAAAGTTCACACGATTCTGAACACGCGTCTCCTGGGGAAAGTCCTGTGTTTGGTGACCAATCCACCACCCCAGCATACCTCCAACAAGGACCTCTTGTGATCGCTTCCCTCTTAACTTACATCAGCCCATTAGTCATGTGATCACAGCCTTCCAAAATATGTGGGTTATACAAAAATACTTGCTCATCATTACATGGGATATGAATTTTGGTGCATTACCTTTCATAGAAAAACATAAGAATAGCCTGTAAAGGTGTCCTGTGGAGGTTTCTTACTCTGCCCCTACTGTTTATGTGCTATTGCTTCTTGTATGTGCATAGCGTTAATTTCTGAGGACAAGCCACACTCAAGCCCATGCAAATTTGTAGTTAAAAGAAAATATGTATCCAGTCTGAAAAAGTAAGGGTAAAATAGAAGAATATTCGGTTTATACTCGATAGCTGAAATTATATCCTACTTTCTTAAAGTTTGTAGTTCTAGTTTTAAAGTCCTACTACACTGACTCTTCCCAATTCTGCATAAGCATCAATAAAGTTTCAGCTTTTCGTCTTCTCTTTTTAATTTTCAGTTTTGTGACATTTCATTTCTGCTGAAACTGCAAATCCAAACCCCACATACAGTCTGGCTGTCTATTTCTGACTTAGATTTAACAGGATTAACCTTTATGATCATTCTGCTTCCCGCTCCACCTTCCATGCATCCTATACATCACCGTGACGTGTTTTCAATCTTAAATTACCCCGTGATGGATGTCATCTAAAAAACCTGATGACTTTCGCAGCTCGGGACGGGAGGAATGATTGTTCTTCCCAGCTCCTGAATCAATGTAATATCATCCAATAGGCATTAAACTGCACTGGCAATATAACAATTTGAGAAGATGTACTGTAGCATTCAAATGCTTTCATTCCTCACTGAGGTGCTGCATGGACATACTGCCTGTAAATATCTGATCATGTAGGGTTAGCAGAATTATTGCCAGCATTTGACTTTTTAATCACCCAGAAAATATTAATCTGACTGATATATCAACTTCACACTATATCAAAAAGGCTGATAATATCCACCGTGACGAGACAAAGGCTAACATTAGCCTCCTGGCCTCTGACCCAGCTTAATGACTTCGTAACACCTCATTCTTCACTGCAGTCATAAATTCTACTGATTTCATTAAAGCCTCCGCAGAGATGAAAATCGGGACCCCTCGTTCTAATTTTGCAACTTGACACTCAGATTATTGGCGAAACATGTAGGTTCATTTAAATATTTTTCAAATCAGATGTGAAAGAATACGCTCATCACACACCCTAGAGCTAATATAATATAAATGTTAATTAAGATTTGTGCAGCGAGCTGGGGAAATGAATGTTTGCAATAGAGCAAATGCTCTCCAACTTTTGAAATGGAATACAGTATTAGTTGTTTTTATACTGTACATATATTTTTCCAACTAAAGATACATTTATAGAGATACAAATTAAAATACATGGTTAAAATGAAGCAAGCCAACTACTAAAAAAAGTTAGTAGTGAGAAAGAGTTTCACATTTCTGCAAACCACGAATACATTACATTTGTACATTACTTTGTAGTGGATTCATCGAAACTTTATTTTGAGCAAAGCTGTGGTAAACATGAGGTTATATTTTGGCAAAAAGGCCATATGGTTATGGTTAGGAAAAGATTATGTTTTAGCTTAATATACTTACATTTGGTGGCACAAAGCAGTTGGAGACACTGCCACCAGTCACTGAAAGTTCTGTGGCACAAACATCATTGGAGACATGACCACTGGTCACCAAAAAACAATCAGGTTTGATAGCACAAACGTGCTGGAAACATGGTCACCGGTCACCAAAAATCAATCATGTTTGGTGGCACAAATGCTGATGGAAACATGGCCACTGGTTGCCAAAAAAAAAACAACTTACATTTGGTGGCACAAACACTGCTGGAAACACGGCCACCAGTTGCTAAAAACACCCTTCCAGTTGGGGGTAAAAATCACTGCTAGAAACACAACCACCTGTCACTAAACAACACCCACATCTGGTGGCACAAACCCTGAAAACGTGGCCACTGGTCGCAAAAAAATCCCTTTACGTTTGGTGGCACAAAGGCTTCTGGAAATGTGGCCACTGTTTGCTAAAAAACACCCATGTCTGGTGGCACAAATGCCGCTGGAAACATTGCAACCAATTGCTAAAAACACCCATATTCAGTGGAGCAGACTGCTGCTGGTAATGTGGCCACTGGTTGCCAAAAACCCCCTTATGGTTGGTGGAACAGACGCAGCTAGAAACGCAGACACCGGTCACTGAAAAACACCCAGGTTTGGTGACACGTTAACATTACTGGAAATGTGACCACTGGAAAACCCTTTATGTTGTAAGGCACAAAACCGCTGTAAATGTGACCACCCTTTGCTAAAAATCACCCATGTTTGATAGCACAAAAGCTGCTGGAAATGCGGTCATCACTTTTTAAAAACACCCGTATTTAGTGGCTAAAAAAATGCTGCTGGAAATTTGGCCACTGGTTGCCAAGAAATCCCTTATAGTTGGTGGCACAAACACTGCTAGAAACGCAACCACTGGTCACTACAAAACACCTATGTTGGGTGGCACAAACATTACTGGAGATGTGGCAACTGGAAAACCCTTTACATTCAATGGCACAAAATCTGCTGGAAATGTGGCCACCATTTGCTAAAAAACACCAATGTGCACAAATGGCCATCAGTTGCTAAAAAAAAAAAAAAAAAGCAATGAGCTTGGCAGCCTCTCTTTTGGGTGTCATGCCATCCACCATCCCCTCCACCTCCTAATGTCAGCTCACATTCCACATCACTTTAGAAATGTTGATATGCATGAAATGTACAAATATGACATATCTGTGGTTTGAAGAGACATACTGTACAATGGCGACGTTTTCCTCTGGTGACTGGCTGGATATGAAGCAAATCTGGCTCCAAATGATGTTTATTTTCCATCACAGTAATCCATATGGTTTTTTAAGATAATTCAAAGATGCAAATCTATATGTAAATACTGACTGATGACACGATTTATCTCCCAAATTGAGAGAGACAAGCAAAAATGAGTGAAGTCAAACTGTCAGCATATATAAATACATTTGAGTTGATGGTTGTGGGCCAGACTGAGTAATACATTTATTTAAATTATGAAACATATATACACAAATTTCCAGAGATGACCAACTGGCTGGCAGCAGCAGCAATAATTTGAATCTATTTTTTATTTCTACAGCTGTGAAAGTAAAAAATGCAATATTGCAGAAGCTTAACGGCTCCAGTGGAATTAAAATCTTGTAGTCACTTTCATTCTACGGCTCACTATCACGGCTGAATATCTTCACTTCAGACGCTTCAGTCATTTCTGTATATATGAATAAACTCCGGTGCATTAAGCAGGGGTGAAACGTTTTCTCATATATAGGTTAAACAGGAACAGCTGTGTGCAATCATGCCAGCCGCTGATGCTGCGGACTTGATACAGCGGGCTAATTGTGTGTGGCATTGTAGTTGGCCCTCATTAACCTTACTGCATTACCTTTTACTGTGGATAAATGGTGGGGGCTTTAAAACGGCCATCTGTTGCCGCCCAGCTACCTTTACAGAGTCACTAACTGAGTGGAAGTGACATCCTGAAACCTTTCAAGGGCATTAATGTTGTAGTCTCTGGTAACACACACACACACACACACACACACACACACACACACACACACACCCCCCTGCAGAGATCAGACTGGTTGAATCATCTTTAAAGCCACTACGAACGCCCATTTATGAAAGGGATTTGCTTTAATCAGAAGCTTTTCTTTGTTGCTTTTGGCTTCCTGTCTTTGAATAGTTCTTGCCTTTATTGCAGCAGCTGTTGATTTTATGTTTTCAGATCTTCTGCAAAGCACCTCATGTTTTAAAAAATTTCAGCATAAATCAGGAGTTTTTTTTATTAGCTGCGTGTTATTTTTTACCCCGATGCCCTTGAAATGAGACGAGTGGCAGCTCAGAGAGTGATGAAGAAATAATTCACCGATAAAAACAGACGGGTGCATGTGGACTAAAAAGCCTATCCATCTGTGAAAGGGCTGTGTGTCATGATGACAACAGATTCCGGTGGACATTGGTATTTACAAGCTCCAACTATAGAAAAATGTTCATCCCAGCTGTAACATTCACAGCTCTGAGGACATGTTGGCTGATTGTCCATGCTGCTCAAGTGCAGACTCTCCGCAGTCTTTAAAAAAAGGCCGAACCAGGGTCATAATCAGCCTTTAAATCACGTTGCGTGTTCCCCAGTGAAGCACAAGAACTGGACTGCTTGTTAATCTGACTGAGGGCAAGTGTAATGAGTTTGAAGCCGGCTGCTCGACCAGAGGACACAAGTGCATAAGTCCCATATGTCCTGCTTGAGTGTCCTTAAACATGTCAGTAATTCTCCAGCACCAGCTTTGATGGAGGTGACCCTGAACTCTGACTTTCTTGTAAAGGCGCCAACCAAAAAACAGGATCTCTCCACATAGATCAATAAAACTCTCATCTTATCTTCATCACCTCTGTCAAGTTGTTGCACATGTTGGTTTGACTGTCAAACATCTGGGAATGGATTTTCATAAGGGCTGTGGGTGAGGGAGCGATCAATTTGTGGTTTCATATGTTTTTACCATTTACATAAATTTACATGTATTACATTTTTCAGATAATCCGACTGATTTTAAAGCAGTCTATTTCGCTTAAAGCCCCTGAAAATTGGTTTCAAGTCTTGTGCAATCTGTTATAAAATTAAACATTCATGACTAAATAGGCTAATAGAGAGGAACAAAAAATCTTAGGTATTATTTGTTATTCTTTGAAACTCAAAAACTCAACTAATGGACGTCATCAGGACTGTGTGGGTGTGTTTTCATCTGGTTAAGGAGTGCTATCATGCTTTAAATATATATAATGTTATAATGTTGGATGTTCATATTAAAGGTGGCCAAAGTTTCAAACAATGATAGCCTGGAAATCCAGACTCAACTCTAGAAAGATTTTGAGTCTGGCCCTCACTGATACACCCTTCCTACCCAAGGGGCGGCACTAACTGAGGCATATTAAATGCCGCTACATGCAATTGGATAGCACAATAGCCAATCAGAGCAAAAAACAAGGTGACGTATTCATTGCACTAAGCCCCATTTGTTTGCTGAACAGTGGGGCTAACTGATATGCTTTTGCCGTATCCCGTCTGCAAAACAGCAAAAACGTCCTTCCTGGAAGCGAAGGCTTCTAGGGCAGTCTTCTGTTCCTCTCTCAAGGAAAAAGATAAGTGTAGTTGGCTTAGCGTTTCTTCCAAAGCTAAATTGAATGGACGCGGTGCTTTGGCAGCTGCCATCTTGGCTGGTTACTTTTCGACTCCTCCGGCGCAGCGCTGGCTTCATCATGTCCACCCAGAGCCTGCCTCTGTCAGATAGACTGATCTGATTGGTCCGATGGTGATTCACCGGGCTCTGCTCGTTGGGGCCAGATCCCCATGCAGAGCAAATTTCGAATTTGCTAGGGGCAGGGCATCTGGATTTCCAGGTTAAAACAATGAGGTAAATGCATGTAAAAGTCATCCCTGAGCAAAAACCTCAGGCTTCAGACCGTTCTGAATATTCTGTTTTCAACAGGTTTTTTAATTTCAAGATAGGATGCTGTCAGCTCAGGAAAGATTTGTCAGTTAATCTGCTCCAAACATGCTACTGCTACATGTAGCAACTTGCTAATGTCAGGGAGACATGTAATCTCGGTTGCTGATGTTGCAAATTTCTCCCTGATTTCCTACCATGTTCCTGCTGGAACACGTCCGAATGTGAAGATTTTGGTTTAGAAGCTCTTACCGGTGATTTTTCACAGGAGAAAATCTCACTATATTCGGTTATTTTCCAGCTACAGGAACACTGCTACATGTAGCTAATGTCAGGGAAACATATAATCTTGGTTGGATCCTATTCCTGCTCAAACATGTCCAGCTGTGTTTAGAAGCTTTTATCTGTGATTTTCAACAGGAGAAAGTAATGCTATATCCCGTTACGGTCATTCCTCAGCTGCAATGACAGTGCAGAGATACTGGGATTCAAATGTTGCTAAATGCTGATTGGTGCAATAAATATATATGCCATCACCTTTTTTCCAGGTAAGCCCCACCCACTTCAAATCAATGCTGTAATGAGTCCTAAAATGCAGAAAAAAGTTGGCATTTTTACACTCCTGCTTCCACTGATGCCAAGTCAATGGGTTTTCGGCGAGATTCCTGAAACAAAGCAAGCTTAAGAAGTTTTCATGTTTTGTTCTGCGACATAAAATAAGTACCCCTCATGAATCTTTAACATGTCTTCAAAAGACTGTTGCTTGCAAGTGGCAAAATAAGACTACAGGATGTCATCATGAAGAACACGGCTTTACAGCCTCATTGTGGTGGTGCAGATGAAATCATGCGACCGCAGTGTAGTTTGTCTATAGCCTAATGATACCTTTTTACTTGTAGCAATGGCACTTACGCTTCAAAAATCATAGTAGTGGTGCTCATTGGTGAAGACTATCTTGCTGAACAAAACATGTAAAACTTTTGTTTGCCACAGAGCTTATTTTGGCCACAACCTAAAATCCAATGGGAAAATCCCTTAGGCTTTTTGTAGAGGGAACAAGGGTAATGCTAACTTCTGAGTTGGGTTACGAATACATGTCATCCCTGCACAATGCTATAGGCTCTTTAAAGAGGACTGCAAAATATTTCTCTGGATAATTTTGTTTCTTGACTACCTACTTTACAATTCATAGAAATCAATGTAATGTAAAAGTGTCACAAGCTTATTTTCTTTTGCAGTCCCTGGACGGGTTGATATTACAGCATTATTGAGTATTTGTGACACTGACTGATTTGATTGGTGCATTCTTATAATCATATGCTGTCATTAAGTGTAGAATGACCTGCCACAGCTGGACATGCTGCTCCAGACAGATCACATTAGGAAAAGACTCTCAGTTGAAGGTACACAGTGATATCAGCTGGCTGCCAGTGAGACTGGTGCCATTAGTGAAACACGAGATGACAAGCTGCCGTTATGGTGTCCACTTTTCTGCTGACTGACATTAATTTGACATGTATTCAAACACTGCGCAGCGTAACTTGTTAGAGTGTCACTCTGATGGCGACTGTGGCACATGTGCTGCATAATCAACTACATAAATCATCATTAAATGAGCAGTCTGCATAGAAGGAAGATGCATGGTAATGGATGAAGTGAATGGATTTTTAAGTGGCACGCCTTAATGATGCACCAAATATTTACATACGTCTGCAAGTAATTATCACGTCTGCGTTTATGCACAGCATTTTACAATAAAGCCAAAAGGTTTCTTTGTCCTTCAGTTCATATTTATTGTAAAATAAAGTGTCGATCATTGAAACATTTGACTAGTTAAATATGACACAAACATTTTATTGACTGATAAGAACACAAGTAGTTATCTACAATGACGATGAGTTTTCTAGCCTTACAACAGTTGGAATATACTGTTTTTATACATGAACTGAAAATACAAAGTTACAGTAAACATGCCTTTTGATAAAAATATCTTTACAAAAAAATGTACATTTCTATACAACAGTTGTCAGTTACACTATCTCTACAAGCCCCACGATTCTGGTTAAAACCTGCAACGACTCCAACAAACTGTCAGTATATTAATTCAGCATCATTTTAAACTTAGTCTCTTTCAGTCTATTTGTTTTTTAAATAAACATGAGAAGGACTATTTACAAGGCAAACTAAAAGTAAGCATTGAGCCAGAAATGTTTTAAAGTGACCCAGAGAAATTACAACAGTTAAAAGCAATGGATTTTTTTTTTTTTTTTTTTTTGTAATTTTGAAAAATATTTGACACATCACCATACTGCTCATTAAATAACAGGCTACCAGCAAAAAAGATAAACATGTAGCAGAGCCATTTCCCTTAGACATGTTTTTGGATACAAAAATAGTGCTAAATATTACACAGTATCATCATTCACCAGACACTTATTTTGAATGAGCTGCAGGACAGACATTTTATTTTATGTATTTTTTCAGGCAGCACTGCCAGGTCCGACCGTTGTGTTCATGAAACTGTGCAAGGCGACCTCTCCTTCATGTTGAGCTAATTCTCTGTTTAAAGGGTCAGTTCAACCAAATCACAAAAAAATGTTTCTTACTTAGTCTTGGTTTTAATTGCCCAGGTTTTGCACTAATAAGATACAATGGGGGTGAACAGAGTTTCAACAATTACATATATACAAAACACCATTATTCAGGTGGTTATTCCACAGTATTTACAGGAACCCTTTCCTACCCACAACACAATCGCTGGAATAACTGTTGGCATTCTATGTTTCTGCAAACCATGGATATGTTACATTCGTATGTTTCAGATTTAGCGGATATGTTGAGACTTTACTTTCTTTACGTTGCAATTTTTGTAATATAACTTTCATGGTGACCAAACAGTGGGATTTCAACTTTCGGGTTTGTCAAGTGATGCCATTGGGCCGACAAAGAGTTTTACCTATAGACTTACATTAGGAAAGACACATTTTTAAATCAGTGGATACATTTTTTTGAGTGTCACAACCCCAAAATGACTCGCTTCCCTATCGGGATTTGATCCATTCATTACAATAACATTTCAAATACAAGACTAAATCTGTGGTGCGCTTGGTCTATAGGCCCAATAGTGTGGGAGATCTGGGTAATTTTACACTTGGGAACTCTAACTTTTCTGGCTTCATGTGCCAAGGAACTTTCATAGGAATGAACGGGGCCCCACCTTGATCCAGTTCTCTTTATACATCCATGCTTGATTAGAGTCTTGAAAACATCTAGTTTTGGCTCAAAAGACCTGGTTTTGTTTCCACAACGATGGCTGGAAATGTTGCAGACTCTCGTTAATAAAATACCTGTCTTGTTCTCAAACAGTAGTTTGCTGCTGTCTGCTGGCAGCTGTCTCGCCAAGGTCTCACACCCTCCACTCCCACTCTTCCTTCTGATGAGACACTCATCACACTATACTGTACATGTAATCTGAACTATGTCAATTTAGAGACGTTGATGAGAACCGTATGAAACATACAAATGCAGTGTTCATTCATTTATTATCTGTAAATGCTTATCCTGTTAGGGGTCGTGGGGGGGCTGGAGCTTATCCCAGCTGACACTGGGCGAGAGGCGGGGTACACCCTGGACAGGTCGCCAGACTATCACAGGGCTGACACATAGAGACACACAACTATTCCCACTCACATTCACACCTATGGGAAATTTAGAGTCACCAGTTAACCTGCATGTCTTTGGACTGTGGCTGACACAAGGAGAACATGCAAACTGCACACAGAATGTAACTTGGTTTGCAGAAATGTACGCCAATATTTTATCCTGGTGACTGGGCTGCTACCCAAGGTAAACTAAAATGTCTACAGAAGCATGTGTGGATTTCCCAGAGTAATAAGGACATCGTGTCTGAAGAGAAACATTGCTGTTGAATTTTTCAAATGCATTTTTAATGTTTCAAGCACCACAAAGGAAATGTACTTTACCTTGATTGCACTGGGGTGGCTACAAGTCTCAAGGGCACATCTCAAAACCTGTGCAAATAAAACCACAACTTTCTGCTCCACTAGACACCAACAGCCTATTTAAAAACAAATAATTTGGGCGAAACAACTCATTAAACTAATAACAGCACTGAATCACATGATTCAACTTTTACATCAATTCAGGATTGCTACTGATATTCAGTAAGTATAAAGTTTATTCCAATAACAAGAGGCCTGTCTGCTGTCATACTTAAATAAGACCCTCTGGAGGCGTTAAGGTGTGGTCACACCGGGTGTTCATGCTTCTGAGCATGAACTGAAGCAAAAGAGGACGAGTTCAACAACAGTACAGTGACGTTCTACAAGCAGCACAGAGGAGAGAGATGTTACTTGGCTGCAGTGAGGACAATGATAGAGGTTAATGACAGCAAAGTGTTCGATAAGAAGCTGTGTAATTTACAGCCTTGATGAATGTCCTTAGCCCACTAGCTTTTCTAGCTCCTGCAGTTCATGCTTACAACCCTGTTTACGGCATTTATACACCAGATGCGCCAGCTGACACACATCATCAGCCTAACTGATGCTCCTGACCAATCAGCTGGCACACCTGGTGCACATTAGCTGTAGTTCCCAACACCTACCTCCTTCTGAGAATGGCTTCAAAGGAAAAGCTTGAAACAACAAATGTCTGATTGTTGAGAGCAAATAAATAAAAAAGGGGGTAAACATGATGTGACTAATCAACAGTGGTACATGCTGACTTCCAGTCACTGATGTCATAATTCACTTAGCAGCAATTAATTTATAATAAGGTTATTTAAAATCACTCAGCTGAGGCTCAAGCTGTGAATTTGAAAATATTACATGTTAGCAGCTCTACATGGCAGCAATGAGTATGTTTACATGGACATAAATACCCAGGTTATGGCCGGGTTTCCGGAGTATCCCGTTTAAAGTCAAATAGAACAGAATAGAAAATATGAGAGACCCAAATATGCTACTTGGTGTACTCCAAAAGAAACTGTAATACTGTTGCATGTATACGACCCATCCCAGTTACTGAACATCCCCAACTACCTCCACAGGCTTCAACCAAAATCACATAGTAGAAACATAACAAATGACGGCAGCGACAGCGTCTCACCTCTGTAGCAGAAATAAACAGTCTTGTCTTTTGGTAATGAAAGAGTTTGCATGTCTTCATCCACTGCCATACAAATTACCAGGAAGTTGTAGTAAATGTAGAGTGAAATGTTTAATATTTATGTCCCTCCCATCTCCTGTTGTCGGTTTGTTTTTGTAGACATCACAGGCTTCTGCGCAAACACACTGCACTAATCAGTAACCACATTATTTTTCATGTATATGGGGAATATGAATAACTCGATTAGTCTGTGCTCATGTGAACACCGCATCCTGAATATGATCATCATAGATGGGTCAATTGTGTCCATGTAAACACGCTCAGTGTTACAAATCTGAATTGGTAGTAATCTTGAGCACTATCATGCTGGTAAACTGCAGCAAATAAGGGGACAAATCATCCAGTGCTGGCAAATTCAGTTTCATCATTATTAATATTGCCTTTTGTCGGCATTTTATTAAAAGAGTAATGGGATGTAGCTCTGTATTGTCTCAATAACTTATTATGACCTCCGCCAGAGGTTTTGTTTTCTGTTTGTTTGTTGGCTTGTCCCTCTGTAAGCAGGATCACAGACCCGGTTTCCATGTTCTGTGATGGAGGGATGAAGCATGTGCCAAGGAAGAACCAATTAAATCTTGGAGTGGGCGGATGCACAAATAAATTTTCACTTTCGTTAACACTGTAAGACGGGGCACTTGGCCTTGGCACGGGTCTGCGCTCTCCGAGTGTGATTCTAGCTTAAGTTGTTTTAAGGCCATTGTTGCCACTGCGATCTGATTACAGATCACATACTTAGATAAAATCAAGGCATCTGTATATATAATTTACAAATCTTCACCTTGCTCTCTTGCCTACATAAGATGGAATCAATGCAGAATGCAGAGGGAGAGATAGAGGAGAAGGAGAAAGGGCGTTGGCTCCTAAACAGCAGCAGTCCATGTTGGGATGCACAGGCTGAGCAGGGAGGAGTGCATTGAGACGTTGGGACACTGCTCCCTGGCAGGAGGCCTGTGCCAGTGTTAGCTCTCTACCACAGGAAGCCCTTTCTGCTTCTGAAACTTGGCAGGAGTTGGAATATACGATGGAACAGCCCCACAGGGCATTTGTGTGATAAATGGATAAAGCTGGATAAAGTTATGCTCGCAGCTATTGGCTTATGCATGAGTCAAATCCGAAACCAGACGGCACCGATGTTTCATTCATTTTGTGATTATCATACTGTGGTCGCACATTGTTCTGACTGTAACTTTATTCATTTCATTTTTGAGCAACAACAGAGATTCATTGGAAAAACAGTTTGTGAAATTACATTGCAAACACATTTCATAAAAGCAGCAACGGTTGATCAACGACGTCATGTTCCCTTTGCTCCACGTAATTCAATATATAAATCTGAAAGAAAGCCTTTACTTCCTTTCCTCCTTGTTTGTATTTTTTCAGGAACAGGATTAGCACATGATACTGTCAGCCTCTTGCAATGAAATATAGGTTGCACAGAATATCCATGAGGTGAACTCAGGCCAATGCATTAAAATGGGTCTTGAATACATTTTCTTTAGAGAGCACATCACGTTCGGCTTGTGCTGCACAGTTGGGCATCTAAATGTGATTTCGGCATCTCTTGAACACAACTTACAGTCCAGAATGAGAGTCTTGATCCCTCAGAGATCCTTTTTCCGTCTCTTGAAGGTGATGATGAATTCTAATACCACTGGCTGGGGGGTGTCTGCCGCCTCATCCTGGAGTGATAAAGGAGGAAAACTGATGAAAACACATTATAGGGACTGTGTCTCCTCAAACATGGTGGTTATTTATAATGCTGTAAATCTGAGGAGGATTAGGCTGAATTTTAAAAGCTTGTCCGTTTTGAATGGCCTCAGAAATATCATGGGAAGTGCAGAAATATTTGCTGGTAGCTGGAGATGCCTGCCTAATCCTTCTGGACATGACTTATTGAGGTTCTTCTCACTGTGATTTTCTATCCTTGGTAGGCCTGCAAGCAAAACATTCATATATTCTCCACGACCTCGAGTGGGATTTTCAGGTTTTTAAATGTATGTGCTGTGAGGAGGTGTTGTGAATCGGCTACTGATAGAGTTTTTAAAAAAGGCAGACATGTGGAGAGGAAATGGAAAACTGAAGTGTAACGTGGTTTTCTTAAGAGGTGGAAAAAACTCAGGATACAAGACGCCTGGACAGGCAGATGGAGGAAAAGGTGTGGGGTAAACTGTGAACATTTTTTCTAGTGTGCACATAAAATAAAAAAAAACTTTAGCGCACCTCAAGCCAGCATGCAACCTTGGGAGAAAGATTACATAAAGCTAACATATCAACAGCTGTGGATGTAATGTTAACAGTACATTAAGTTGGCTATCTGTTTTGTTTGCAGGTTACTGATAAGTGCTGTCAAACATCTAGATTTTTTAGTTCGCTACATAATTTTAGCATTTCATCTTACAGGAATAGTCCACCCATTCTCATTTCTAAGTCATTGAATACCAACGCTTGGGAGTGGCTTTCGGCGTCAGACACAGATAAAAAAAAGCCTTTCACATCTGCATGATACGTGGCTTGATATGTGTAATGGCACCCAGCTACATCAGAGGGAAATGCGGTGGGACAACGATGCAAGTTAAGGGGGTGAAAGTCCGGATAGGGCGGGTGGAAGAGGTGGTGGAAAAAAACAACAACCAGCAACTCTTAGCCAGGAGGTTGGTGCTCACTTCATGTATGAATATAAAGCCAAACTGTTTTTTCTTTTTAAACTTAACCACGTGCTTTTGTTGCTGACGGAAAAAAACCTCAACTCGCGACGTTGTGCCAGTGTAGTGTGTTTATTCTGAAAGAGCCTGTATGCAAACTGTACATTGTGAAAACGGACATGTATTTTGAAAACACACAATGCATGTAACAGGCTGAAGTTGACACGGTGTCCCAGAACATCAACAATCAACGCACCCAGGGTACCTTGCATGTCATATGTCAACGTGGATAGTCCATGACCAAGTGTTGATATGGGACGAAGTGGCAGTGAGAATGTTTTGCAGTAGATTGACATTTTGGGAAATAAGCTCATTGTCTTTCTGTCTGAGAGTTTGATGAGAGGATACAGTTTCAGCTCATAGTCCTCCATAAAATCCCATTTTTCCACAGTTTTTACACTTTGTTTTTTCTACAAAATAAACAAAACAATTTAAGCTAATTTCCTCTGGTTCTAGCTTTAAATTTAGTGAGCAGAAGTAGCGGTGGTGATCTTGATCTTATCATCTACCTGTGAGCGGGAAAGTAACTAACGACCTATTTCCACCAGATGCGTGTTGGTTGTGTCTCTGCTCCGGCACGGCAGCTGAGCCAATAGGATTCAATTCTAGTCAATATGTGTGTTTCCACCGGCTGCGGCTGTGCTGCGTTCCGGCTCCGTCTCAGCTCCGGCACTCTGGAGCCCTCCGCAACAGATACGCAGGACTTCTATTTTTTCCGGACGCCGGAGCACAACGCAGCAATTCAGCACGGAGCACATCATGCAGGGCAGGAAGTCGTGCACAGAAACAAAATAAAACATCCGGTTAATTTTCAAAATAAAATACACAGTGTTCACAGCGGATCGTATTTCCCTGCACTACACCTTGAAAACTACATAATGGGCAGAGGCAGGCCTTAAGTCAACAGTTCAGAGGTTTTCAGATGTCATTTCACGCCGTTGACACCATGGACGAGGAGATATTAATCATGGCGGTGTACCGAGATGTGCACAGCAAATGCAGCTGGTGGGTATTGACGGACGGCGGAGCACGCAGCGGATAACCAGCGCTGCCGTTCCGCAACGCACATGCATCCAGTGTAAATCCGGCGTAATAGTATTTCCCAAAATGTCTAACTATTCTTTCAAGCTCAATCCTAACAGTGAGTAGCATATTCGTGGACCAGCATATGAATGAGCAGTTACATTCATGCTCACAGAGCTTTTGGGAGATTTGTCTATTACTATAGGGAATGACATATTTTAAATACAACTATTTCAGTCTGGTATATAAAGGAATACAGTTCCTTTTCTGCTTAATTTTTTGTCATATCTACTGAAACTGTCACTATATCCTGACAGTAGTACATGAGACAGAAAATCTGTGAAAAAAAAAATCAGGTTTCCCCATCTTCTCCTAGTGCTCCTAATGGCAAAAACAACCAATCAATGTTGATCAGTGCTGGTGTACATGCTGCAGCGAGCACACCAAGACAAGCAAACAGAAGACCGACAATGGTCTGTGAAAGTAAAAGCAAGCTTCTTCTGTTTATTTGTCTTTGCCATGTATGCTGGTTTATGCAAAGTAGCAATGGTCACTATGTTTATAAAGCTCCTCCTGAAGGTGTCCGCTTAATATACTGAGCTTCAGCGAGTGACAGTGCATTTTCATGAAAACTGGCGATGGAGGGTGTCTCATTGCTTTTAATTCATTTCCCATAGGAAGCAGTTGCGCAGTGCATGATGGGTTATGGCGACTTTAAAGCAGGGGGTGCGGTGCATTTACCAGTCTGTGTTTGCATAAATAGACTAGATTCAACTTAATATAAATGAGTCCATCCAGCATGATGTGACTGGTTCACGAAACTTAGACCAAACTGTCAAACTAGGTAATGCAGTTCGAATATCAAATAAGATTGAGTGGGGATTTTGCCTATTTCTCTGCTCATATGTTTTCAGAAATAGATTTTGGTGGATTGTTTGGACAGGATAACAGAACAGAACAGGCAGCCCTTTTGTTTCCTGTTTAAAATGATGTGCAGAGAACTGGGGACAGCCCAACTCCAAGCATTCATCCAATCAGTGCATTCCACAATGGGGTACGTCACTAGTGGAAGTCCATCAAGTGGCTAGTTGAGTGGAGCAGCGTGTCCCCTGGTGTTCTCGCCGTATCTGGTGGAAATGTAGCTTAACAGCAAGTGTGGGGGAGGGGCTGTCCAGAGTGTGCATGAGCAGTGACTGACACTCCTCCTGGCTTTGATTGGTTGTTTTTGTTCAGGCGAGGTGGATTCTTGCAAATGCCATTAGGAGCTCTGGGAGGAGCCAGAGGTACAGGATTATCTGTCTCATGTACTACTGTCAGGACATAGAGACAATTTCAGCAAATATGAGAAAAAGATTTTCCTACCCACTGAGCCTTTAACGACGGGACAGCTTAAAAGCCATAAACATAAAATATGCATGAATTAAACTCAAATTTCACTGGCAAAAACTAGACTAAAATGTCTTTATGTGACTAGAGGCAGATTAAAACTAAGAATCACCACTGTTTGGATGTCCTTTGCTCGCCCAGCAGCAAAAGAAGACAGCTTAACTCAACTTAACATCCACAGTGTGCGACTCATAAACACAGCTAAGCACCCCCGCTACGAGGAGCCAGCCAGCACCGAGGCCAACTGATGATGTGGCTGCATCATTACCCACACCCTGAGAGGCGAGAGGCAGGAAACTCTTTACCTTAGGCCTTGCCATTCATACCCCCTTCCACACAATTCAATTAGATGAATGTTGTTTATGGGCAGTTCTGGCCCATTGGAATGCCATTATTGCTCCCTCTGTTGAATTCGGCATTAGCTGCCCTTCAGTGGAGCTGGTCTTCTAAATGTCATGGAGCTTATGACTTAGGAGATGATTAACGAATGTTTAGAGATGCTCAAGACACAGTTCAGTGGTTATGGCTTTTAATGAGGACCGGATGTAAGGCCTTTAATGAAGACTGCCTGCAAGAAGAGCCTCTAGCAGAGACCTTCAGCAGTCTTACAACAAACTCACAGCTACTGAAATGGATTTAACCTTACCGGGTCTCAGTTGTCAATATCCGATACATGGTTCTCTATCTGAAAAAAGAGAGAGAGAAAAAATTATGGCTACGACATCGTGTTTTAAACTGAGCACACAGGTTGTATTTAATCTTTTCTAAAGGTCATCGCTGATATACACTCAACAAGAGCAGCCATGCCAACCTACGAGAACAGTCTTTGTGGTACATTATCACAACCTGTGATCAATGTGACCTTCAGGAAACAAATAAATCTCCTCCACCATGCCTCTGAAAAATAATGTCTTCCATTAGTGGGGGCACTGAGCTTTCATCAAGGATAGCATGCCTATGCTCACCTGGTTAATGGCTAATAAATACCGCATAATAGAAGGAGCATGGTCAAAAGCATGGCCACACTGCAAAGCTGAACCCCGATCAAACTCAGGATAATTACTTTGATCCCAGTGCTTGAACTTGAACAACTCTGCAGTGTGAAACAAAGCAGTATGGCAGTATGGTGCACTTCAGAAAAAATACGAGAATAATGTTTTAACTGCAGTATAATAAGGAGCGCGGTGGGTGATTCAAAGCTGCCAGCATGCAGATAAGTGTTATTTCATAAAGTTCAAAGGACAGGCATTTGAACGCAACGGTAAAAATGAAGACAGTGATAAAATGTTTTAGTTTAAATTCTAGAATGGCATTCAGTTTTTAACATTCAAAGCACAAAATGGGAAAAAAAACCTGTCCTTCTCAATGAAAAGCATCATGCTATTTTTGGTCAGAGAGCCTTTATCAAATACCTGTCTGCTTATAAGTTCTAGGTCAAGTTATGAAAAATGTTCCATGAAAATAAATTGTGAAAGTGTATCAAAGTTTATCACAGCCTTGGGTGATATTGAAATACTGTGTCACTGTGTAATCTAGTGACTCTGTCTCTTTGAAGTTACGAAAAAGACAGCTGTTGTAAAATATGGGTGAATTAAACTAGTGACTAACCAAATTTTGTTAAGGTGCCTCCAAAAAGTCTAAATTTTCAAAGCATGTGAGGCCAGCCCTATAAACGCGAAAGTCTGTCCGTCGCTGAGTGAGTGAACAATGACATTACACCATTGTTCAGAGTGAGTGATGGCATGAGTGTCCCCTTGGCTGTTGCTCTTTCATAATGAGTTCTCCAGGGATGACCTTCTGTAGGCCGATGTGGTATTTAGCTTCGCCTTGGTTTTGCCTTGTCAAAAAGCTAATGGGATTTTTGGATAATGGGATTATTACAGAAAATAAACTGTGGCAAACAAAAGTTTATGGTACTTAAATGTTTTGTTTAGAAAGATAATCTTCACATATGAACACCACTTCTATGATTTTTGAAGCCTAAATTCAGTCATTAGAAGTAAAAAGCTAACGTTAGGCGCGGCGCAATGATGTTCTATAGTCTCATTTAGCCACTTGTTAGCAACCACCTATTGTAAGACACATAAAAGCAAAATTCCCGAGAGGGGTATTTATGAATGTATTTTATGTTGTAGAACAAAACGTGAATGCCTCTATAAGGTTTGTGTTACCACAGACCTTATTTCAGGCATCTAAACCAATTCATAAAACCCATTGACTTTTAGACGAAGGAACCGGAAGTGCAAAAATGCTGACTCATTTGCGGGTTTTAGGCTATTCCTCATTTTCTGTAACCAGCGTAACATCATAGCATGGTGGCATTAGCAAGCTAGCTAGCTAACTAGCCAGCCGCTATATGAGTAAAATTTAACAACTTCATTCTTTTCCCTTGTGACAGGGTAGGCAAGCACATTGCTGTCATCAGATAGGTGACAACTTTGGCTTATTTTCTGTAACCACTGTTATGTTAGCATAAAAGCATGGTGGAATTAGCAAGCTAGCTAGCTAACTACCCAGCCGCGGTTGAAACGGCAGTTTTGAACGGACACCTCATTAGTTGTATGAAGAACAGCTGTTTCTGTATGACACAAGCCTTTAATTTATCTAAACATCATTGACTATTATAATGTCAGAACAGGCGCTGCTACCGATATGAGGAGAAAGTGGAATAAGACAGTAGCCATGTTTCCATCAGCCTGTTTAGATGCGCATCTAGAAGTATCGCATCGTAAAATTATGACGGAAACGCCAAGATTCGAATTAAAATCCCCTGATTCGCACAAACTAAAATACGCTCGCTTTAGCTGGGTTTTGGTTGATTCGAAAAAATGTTGAATCGCAAAATGGGGGATGGAAACAGTTTTGTTCGAATTAAGCCTAACGTAGCGCACCTCTCTCCATGGTGATATCCACACTCCGGGTCGGGAAGGTGGTATTGCATTTACAAGCTGGTTGCCAACCGCCAGAAAACGTAGAAGTAGAAGAATGCGAAACTTGTTTTGTTTCCGGTTCTGCGGAAAACTCGAGTTCGTAGTTTTCACCAAAGTCCGTACATTTAATGGAAACACACAGGATTCATATTTCTTTTAATGCGCATTTCCCAATGAATTGAATCACTTTTGGATGGAAACATAGCTACTGACTGAATTTTGAGCAAATATGACATGTTACAGTGCTGGAGTGGGTGCCACCACAATGACAGCATTTTCCTTTTGGAAATCAACGCCAGTAGGACGTTTTAAAAACTGACTTTTTGGGTGGAACTTGGTCTCGATAGTAGCCAATAGCTGTGCAGCCTCCAACAGTCAGGCAGGAACATACATCTGACCTGAGCTGAAAACAGGAGGGATGCGTTCAACTGAGCAAACAGTTTTTCATTTCACACAAAATTTTCAGCTGGACCAGGACAACGGGGTAATGCTGTAAGCAAAAGTAATGGTGAAAGTCCGTGTATGAATATGGACCTAATTCCTGTTTCAAATTAAAAGTCCCTTTTTTCAAATTAAAAGCCTCTGACATTTCATACACAGTCCAGCCATATACTATATTTCATGACAAGAATTTCACTACATAACAAATAATAGATTATGAATGACAGATTATAGTATTTGATAAGGCTGCAACTAACGGTTGTTTTCATTGTCAGTTAGCCTAATCTGTTAATTATTTTCATGACCAATATATTAGTTAATGTCAGTAAATGTTAAATCAGTAAATGTCAGAAAACAGAATAAATCAAAGAAGCTGGAATCGTTTGTTTTTCTTAAAAAATTACTTAAACTGATTGATCAATTATCAAATTAGTTGGTGATTAATTTAATAGTTGTCAACTAATCAATGAATCCTTCCAGCTCTAATATTCTTCTGTCAGAAAATTTGGTAATGCAAGCACAGATGCCAAACAGCCAGCTTGTTGTGCAAAATCTCCTTTTTTAAAAGCATTTTAAATGGACTATTTTTGAATTTTATACAGTTGGCCAGACAATACAAGCGATTTGTAGACTTCACCTTAGGCACTTTTTTTCTGACACTTTATGGATTGAATTATTATTTATTTATAACACATATTAATAGAATTTCCTCGACAAATCAGCTCAACTTGGCTCGTCTACACTTCTTCAGTGACCTTGTGAAAGGAAACTTATTCATACAGTTCTACACTGACCACTTCACAGTCAGACTCACACTAGTACATGCAGGTCTGGTCTTAAACGCTCCGCCATGTGTCTCCAGCCCTCTGCTTTAATTACAGCCTGTAAGTGGGTGTATGTGTGTGGGCCTGTGAAGAGCCTCGCTTCCACTGTTTGAGCCGGGGTCGACAGGGAGAAACTGTCAGTCCAGGCGCTCTCACCATTCACTCATGTGAAGCCCCGCTCTCTCAGATCTGTGGCCATGAATAATTCTGGAAAATTAACTTTCAGAAGGCGAAGACTGTCTGCCCACTTGAGATCTCCCAAAGTGCCTTGCTCTCTTCCCTCCCTGTCAGGCCTGTCAGCCGTTTCTCTTACCAGATGGTGGCTGCCCTCCTCGTCGTAGTCGTCCTCGCCTCCATCGGTCATCTCGCCCGCCTCCACGTCCAGCGCCCCCTCGCCGGCCTCCTCCCCAGAGTTTTCTGCCGTCTCTGACACGGACTCCTCATGGAGGGAGTCGCAGTTGTCATCGTACTTTCTTTGAGCCTCTGAGTGAGAAAGATGGCCACAGAGAATTGTGTGATCACAGTCACAGCTTTCTTTGGTCCACACAGCAGTAGAAAAGTTTACCTGGCTGCCTTTTTTCTGTTTTCAAGATCTACAGAAACAAATCGAAGTGTCACCTCTACTAGCAATCCTGAGAGGCTGCACTGCACCGTGCGTTCAGCTGGAGAGAAGTGGTTTGACCTCAACACATGACCACGTGACACACACCCTGTCTACACCAAATGCATTCTAATTCATCTTCTTACAGAACAGACACACACTCATTTTAATGCTGTCTACACCAGCTGCCAAATTCTTCAAGCTACACAACCGCAACCTGAAGCATCTTCTTTTAGCTTTTAACCCAAGGAAATGACGGGGGACTGCAGTCGCTGCTGCTAATGTGGTGCTTCCACTGTGTAGGCAAGGTGTGAGTGCTATGCCAAGTGAGGCAAAAAATTCCCCTAAATGCCACAATTTGGGGGCATAAGAGTGGACTCAGAAGGAACTATCAAGGTGTTCAGACAGTGAGGGAAGCAATTTTTTATCTTGTGTCATTTGGATGAGTTTTTTTTTTTTTATTTGTTCCAAACAGCCAACATACCAACTGTATGTTCGTTGTAAGCTAGCTGGCAAGTGACCCACCAGCTGCATCTGAAGTTGGGTTTCCATCCAAACGTAATGCAAATTTTAATAGAATTTTCAGAAAATCGGCAAAAGAAAATGTAAGCTATGTGCTTTTCTACAACTGAATATTGGGAGTTAGTTCAATGAGATGAGACGTGGGTGGCGCTAAATCCACATATGCTACTGCAGAAGAGGGCGCAACAAGATGACGTAATTAAAAGAGTGCCGTCAAACCTCAAATTAAAGAAACAATGGATGCATGATAACAGAGAGTACACTGGACAATAAAAATAGAGAGTTTTTTGACAGCTAATATTTCAGCTTTGTGCTCTTGAAGGGGTTCTGGTAACAGCCCTGTGTGCACCAGCGTGTTGAAAGCCACCCAGAGACGATGAAGGTCTCTGGTGGGTTCAGGTTTATTCAAATTGAAAATGTGCATGAAAAAGAAACACACATTGTGGGAGTGTTTTATGAGTGTTTGTGTTCAGAACTCAGCACAAACTCTTGTTCTGTTCTCTCTTTCATTTGTCAGTGCATTTATAACAGATTCATAAGGCTCCAGGATAATTGTGATTTTTTTTGCTTAAGTTGGAATATTTTTTGCACTGCTGCATCTTTGTGTAAATAAGCACTAATTTGCACAGCTACAGACCACTTGTCATTGACTTTTTATGCAACTTCGCCAGCTCCATAATCTGTCTAAACAAAGCACATAAATAGCCACAGTAACTTCCACCACTGTCATGGTTCAAGATTTATGTTTTCAATTAAACTCCAAATACTGCACCACAGTTGTAGGCCTCTGTGCACCAGTAAAGTGTCTTCAACAGTTTACATCCATGTCTGTGAAAACATGGATGCTTCACACACATCTTCCCCCTGCAGTACAGGAGATCTATACAACCAGCACAGCTTCAAGGTGGACACCAAAGATTAGTGTCACCAATTCAGTATCCGACCAAATGTCTCCCCTCCAGTTCTGAGTTGTTACATTGAATAATGGCCAGAAAAGTATATTATGCAGAACATTATGATGTCACAGTGAAGTTGCCCTTTGACCTTTTGTATACAATATGTCATCACTTTATGACTGTACCCTATTATGTGATTATTATTATCACCCTATTGTGTGAAGTTTTGTCATAATTTGGTTAGAAAATGAGCCGTCAAAGGTCACACTGACCTTTGACCTTCAACCACCAAATTCTCATCAGTTCATTCTTGAGCTCAAGTGGACATTTGTGCGAAGAACTTCTCTTCAGATGTTCTTGGGATTTCACATTGACAAGAATGAGAGGGATATAAGGTCACAGTGATCTTGACCTATGACCACCAAAATCTAATCGGTTAATTGTTGAGTCCGAGTTTTTTTCAAAATTTGAAGAAATGCTCTCCAGACGTATGTAAGATATCAAATTCACGAGAATGAGACAGATGCAAGGTCACACTGACCTTTGACCTTTGGCCATCAAAACTGAATTACCTTATCATTAAGTCCAAGTGAACGTTCTTGCAAAATCTGAAAAAGTCCCTCATGGTGTTCTTGAGATATCACGTACACAAGAATGAGGAGACAGACAAGGCTACAGTGACCTTGACCTTTGACCTATGGCCACCAAAATCTAATCACTTAATTGTTGAGTCCAAGGGGATGTTTGTGCTAAGTAAAAAAAAAAAAATCACTCAAGGTGTTCTTGAGATATTGCATTTACAAGATTGGGAGACGGATGTATGCACTGATGGATGAACATCCGAAAACATAATGGCTGCCCTTATGGCTATCAATGGGGCAGAGGCATAAAAAAAATCAGGGACATAAAGGGTAAATCTGATAATACAGACTTATTGCTCTAGTCCGTAACAAAGTCAGTTTAAAATCAAACAGGCAAATTTGGGCATCATGGTCATATTGTACTTGACTCTCATTTCATACTTTTTTATATTAAGATACTTCAAACTGTTTAACAATGCACACTGCACTGAACCTCAACTCTGGAGTCATCTTTGCCTCCTCCTTAGCTAAGACACATCTGTAATACAGTAATGTATTCTATGCTGTTCACTGCAAATTCTCAGCTGCTTCAACTGAACCAAAGAAAGAAGATGAAATTTCACCACTCCTGGCATCCCTGCACCGGCTACCTGTTGTTTTTCTAATTGATTATTAAAATCCCACTGAGGGACGCAGCCCCGAGTTATATTCAAAAACAGATTGCAGAGACAAAACATGTCAACCAATAAAGATTTAAAGGTAATTTAAAAGCCAAATATTGTTAAATTTTTAAATGTTATCATGTGAAACGGCCTTGTCAATTGGCCCCTTTAGCAAATTTTGGCCATTACACTTAAAATATTTCTGCATGCCTGTAGCCGCTCGATATAAATAAGCATCTCCTGCTCACCAGAAAACCCTGGATTTGTCATTGTTTATCATCTAATTATTAAGTTTTCATTCTCACTTCGAACAGCCTGGAGGACTTGGTGTGATTTATTCTGTGTTCAGCTGTCATGGAATTAGAAGAGTTTGAATAAACCAATGCAAACACGCCTGGTGGAAAACTGTAACATGCACAACATGGCATAAAGTCTAAATGACCTTCACAGCTAGCTGCGCTCTGAGACTGTCCTGAGCATCTATAAAGACGTCTCATATAAACTGAGTCAGCGTGGTGATGACACCTGTCTGCTGTTATGACGGAAAGCTCTATGGCTCTTATCTTCCCCAATGTCACTAAGACTTATGGCTGGCGTGTGCCCTTAATTTCCCTCCCTCTGTGTTGGGTGTCCTTTTCCCTTCCTCTCCCAGCTAGCTCTAATTCGCTTGTCAGCTCCTCACCGGACTCGGCTCTCTGCTGCTTCTCGATCTTCTCCAGGCGTCCCAGCAAAGAGTCGATCTTCATCTTGATCTGGGTGAGCTCCCGTTTGATAGTCTGAAGCTGGTCTGTCTTCACTGCTGAGGGACAAAAACACAGGAACAGATTTTTAGCAACTGTGACTCAAGTTTGTCCTAATTTCCTCCGTGCGCTCATTTTAATGATGCTGCTTCATACAGTTTTATCACAGACCACACGCTGGCATCTGTTAATGCTCTTAGTTTTTGGTTTTGGATATCATGTCATCACTCTGAGTCACATGTTGCTCAGGGGAGAACATCTCAATCTGGCCAACTGCAAAGTTACTCTGCTGAAAATGTGGACCTGCTGCTTTCAATTTGAAGATTAGTGCAGTTTACGCCCACCATGCTGTTCACTGCTGCTCGAGTTTTGCTTAATAATGCCAATATCTCAACTAACTGCTATCTTCCAGTTGGCATTAGGCGATTTTATAAAGCGTGGAGACTGTTTACACTTAATATAGTATCCGCTTGGTTGAGTTCATATTGTAAATGTCAGGTTGAAGTTGTGTATCTTAAAGTTATAATCCATAAGATTTTCATTTTATTTATTTTAAAGCACTTATGGTCTCCATTTTTTTCAGCCCAGTTGCCAAAGGAAAATGTTGGTGAGTTACACAAGATGTATGTAGACCTATGTTACAGTTATCGTATAGATATCAGCCTCACTGTTTACTACTCACAATCTTACAACTGTAAACACAAAACAATAACAAACAAAACACAGGATGACTTTAAATTTGAAGCACTCCCAAGATGCTGCCTTTAGCTGATAAATCAGTTTTTCTGTATGTCTGACACATCCGATTCTAACGGATTGATCAGTAACCCACAAATGTTGTTATATTACCAGAACTAATAACTTCCAAAAAAAGTGTTAAAAATTTCCATTACTTGAATAAATTAGACCTGGCATTATTTTTTAGCATAATTGCCAGTGCACTTGACTTTATTATTAGTTTTAAAGATTTTTTCTTTCAGGAAATGTTTTTTCTAGTCCCAGTGGATAGGAAGATTGCTTGAAAAGACCATCTCATTTGTGACTAATTACGGGGTAAAAGACACTGTTCATTCAGTACACTTCCTTAAGTAAATCTAATTAACTGGTAGCATAAAAAGGAGTCTTTTATTCAGAGCACTGCAGTTGAATATACAAAAAGTCAAATTATTCTATTACAGGCAAGCATATAATTCAAATACAGAGAAAATATGGTTTCAAAATATGCAAGAATAGTAATTTAGGTTTAAAATTAGTTGTCTTTTTTCCAGTCTTTAAAGGGGAAAATGCACTTATTTCCAACATTCGTGTTGCTATGGTCTATGACAGTCCAGAAATATTAGTGAACATTAACAACTCTCTGGCCAATCATAACGTAGCATCAGGCCGGCTCAGACCGGGGTCTGACGATAACACAGCTGTGCTCCATAGACTCCATTCTCTGAGCCCATCGGCTGTATCGCCGTCTGACTTCCGGCAGACGGCGATACAGCCTCTGGGGGCAGACCCCTGATTTTTTGGCATTCCAGTTTGATTTGGGCGGAGGAGGCGAATTTCCGTTTCCGACTTCCGTTTATATATAAGTAAATATGCTGAACCATTGCGATGGATTCAGAGGTTGTGGTGACGGCAATTATGTTCCGCCTCGTTAGTTCACCGCACGGACCGTTTAACCTGGCGACAACTGCAGCCAGCTTAAACATGATTGGTCAACATCACGCAGACTACAAACAGCCTACAACCGGAAACCAGGGCTCTTCCGCTCTTCTTCCGGAGGCAAGATCTCCGGGGTTTGCCGATATTCACTGAATGTAGAGTAGACTCTAATGCAGTCGTTTCAGATTTCCTTCATTTTCAGGCTGGTTTTGTGGATTTGGAGCTAAATGTTGTGTCTGGGGCACATTGTGTATTAATGATACTCGTTACCTGGAGAGGTTGGAGAAAGATATACGTTTCTTCCCTGTTCCAAAACCAAAATCAGACCCTGAAAAGTGTAGGGTTAGCTAGCTAGCTACTGAAGATATGGCCTACTGAATGTATACACATGCTGCTTTTGCTTTTTAATGATTCTAACATTTCCTGCTGTACAGGAACCAGTGAAGGGAAGCAGAGAAACTTTGCTGATATTCAGCCAGCTGTGTGACATTGCATTGTGCGCAAATGAACGTTGTTTGACTTCCCCCAAAGATACCTGCCCATCCGGCGGCGGGTGCTGGCAGCAGCACGGGGGTGAAGCCAAACACTGTTCATCTGCACACACTGTGATGCCACACAGCTGGTTCAATATCAGCAAAGTTTCCCTTTATATTCATTGTCTTCTGTGGCGATCAGCAGTGATGTGGTGGTCCACTTTTACACTGTGATCTGTAGCCTATAGTTCGGCTTTAGCTTCTAACTACATGTATCATTGTTTTTTTAACCTGTTGTTGCTGCCGAGTCAGTTTGACATCCTGGATATATCCTCCAAACACAGACTGTAGACCCCTCTGTCTGCTTCTCTCTGGAATCACTGTTTCATTTTTCCAAAAATATGGTAAGATTTCTTCAGGGAGTGCAGTTAGTTACAGTGTGGGCTCCATGCTTACTCTGACAACTTGACAGACCACCACAAAGGGGCGGGGCTTAGTGAAAGGTCAACTGACAGTTGCTTGTAAGATTAACAGAACTACCTCTGTAATAAATTACATACAATTAAATGACATTGCATTATTCATTTTAGCAAATCATTAAAACATTAAGGGACCCATAGAATAATTGCCACAGTGCTCAACTGAAATAGCAAATTCAAATGTAACACATGGAGTAAAATAAAATGAACCGAAACAGCTTATTGTGCAGAGTTGTGGAGAAAAACAGCTTATTCACTGTTCGAAATATCCACATACATTTTTTGCCTTTCTCAAAGTTATTTTGCGGTCGAAACATAAACAACCAGCATGTATTGTATTATAATGCAAATCAGTACTTACATCTGTTAATCCAGGGAAGCTAAAGAAATACTAAAATCTAATGTTGATGCTCGCATGTGTGTCAAGGACACTAAACTGGATCATTAATTTATATCATTGAGTTTTAATTGCATTTTTTAATTTCATAAACTCACTGCAACTATGCCTGATTATTGCCTCACTAACAGTACTGTATGAGAAACAGGGGGCACAATTTGCCCTCCCACAGCTTCTGTTTACTGCCTCATGAATAATTGTTCTCCCCTTCCTGCTTTGCTTTGGGTCTTACACTCAGTGTTCACTCTACAATACATATCTGAGCTTTGGGTAAATGAAGCGTAACTGTATCATGCCAAAGTTTGAATCTTAACCTTCGTGTGTCATATGCAAATAACATCTGCTGAAAATAAAAAATAAATGCATCTGAAGGACATCGCCATTAATTCAATCTGGCCTGTCTCACGGTTCCTGAGACGAGGGTGTACTCTTTAGCAGTTTGAACTGAGCAGATTAAAGAATTTAGACCATAAAAGTAATAAGATAATCTTATTCCTTAACCCTCGGCTGCTGAAATGTGTCATCTTTTCAGAGGAAAGGGGGAAAAAAACAGACACCAGAAGTTGAGAAGAAAACATAAAATTCTCTTTGACACCTATCAGATTCTGTCAGGGCTGGAGAGAGGATAGATGAGCGCTCAGTAAACAAACCCACGAGTTCCTGTAAAGCCGCTGCCGGAAAATCAGAGGCAGGAGACTTGCACGGAATCACAACATTACGTGTCTGGTATCATGTCTGCATGCGGCTCTTAAAGTTAGCGTCTTTGATATATACTTACACCCACACCACATCATAATGCAGATCCCCTCCTATGTCTGTGCACTATTATACATGTATGAGCTAAACCAATGCATAAAACATACGGTTAGAGAAGATGTCAGCTCATGTTAAAAATTTCTGACATATTAGTTCATTGTAAACTAGCCTCCCTAAAAGGACATTTTAATCTTTCACTAAAATGCAAGTTGAAAAACAACACAGCCCAGGTGAGATACAATGAATACTGCATGGTATTACCAATGCGTCTTAAAACAGGATGATTAATGTGTGCATTAGACAGAGAGAAAGGCTGTATACAGCATAATGCCACACTGAAGGCAATACATAGGTAATATGTGTGTGTGGAAATCACAAGAAAGAGTCTCATGTTGTTTTGTAAACCGGTCATCAACCCTAAAGCTACAGAGAAGCAGAAAATCGACATTTCTGGAGGGGCAAAAGGGAGAAAACAGTGGATATACAATGTTATCTCGGCGGCGGGACACACTGAAGTGTCTCTATCTCCTTCTCAGTATCACCTGCTTCCACGCGTATAAAATGACATCCACGACTGCACACACATGTACACTCACTTCCTTATTCCGACATTATCTGAGCTCGCCGTGGGCAGCTTACCCTGATGATAAGGGAGTGTGGAACAGTTTTTAATTTATCGCCGCCTCCAGGCCTTTTTCCTTTTGTGCTATCAGTCACATAAGCTGCAGAGAGACAACGTACACATCCTAATCCAACATCAACCCAGCATCTTTAAATAGCTCCAGTAAAAGAAAAAGGAGGCAGAAAATGCCATTGTTATTTAATAAGCATTATAAGATATGATTTAGGGAATGAGTAATGGATCTGATTTTAGGACCTTATGATGAACCACTTTTTTTTTTTTTCCTTCTTTTTTTTTATCTTGGGGATAGTGAGGATCTGTGAATCACTGGTCTGTGAAGATTAAAGCAGACAAAGACTTTTGGGGCAGTGATGCTGATGTAATTCAGACTCTTAAGAGTGGCTGAAAAGTTACCAGCTTGGACAGATGAACGTGAAAGGGTAACTTCAGTGCTTTTCAACCTGGACCCTTTTTTGCAATGTTTTTGTGTCTATGTGAAGAATGGAGATGACAGTTTTTGAAATTGGTCCAATATTGCGTGCGAGAAAACAGGCTGCAATGTAACCACTCAGGGCATTTGAACACCATTTATTTACACCCTCTAAAACTGCCTGTTTTTGCCACTGACAGGCTCAGATTGTTACTTTAAGTGTCTGACAACATTTTTAAAAGGATCCCTGCAGAGATAAACCTTTTTGTTAAAGGGTAACATCCATTTTGTTTAACCAGAAACAGCCCCAAAATTGCCATCACCAAACCCACCAGACTCCATTTAAAAAAAGGCAATTTTAGCTTGTATAAAGCCAGCACATTTTCACATCTAACTGGGTGAATTACAGGTTTATTTTAACCAAACCAGAGTTGGTGATTGTTGGAACAGTGGAAAGTTGAAGGAAGACAGCTGTCTTGAGTTTTATTTTGTTTCTTTCAATGGTGAACAATGTGTGATTCACAATGACAAAATTGTTGTTTATTTAAATGGAGTCTGGTGGTTTTGGCAATTGCAAAATTTGGGCTGTTTGTGGTTAAACAAAAAATGATCTTACATTTTAATAAAAATTTATCTTTCTATAGGGTCCTTTTCAGAATGTTGTCAGACATAAAGAATGACAATCTGAGCCCGTCAGTGGCAAGAGCAAGCACTTTGAGTAGACGTACATTGCTGTGTGCACATGCCCGAAGTGGTCAGATTGCAGGCTGTTTCGTCTCACTCAGTACTGGACCAATTTCAAAAATTGTTGTACCCATTAGTCGCTCTGACACAAAAACATGGGAAAAGGTTGTACAATGACAACGTTACCTTTTAAGAGGATTCTGTGAGTCCGATTTTTCAAGGCATAATGGAAGGAAATATCCAAGTACACACACTGAATACTACACATGCTAGATTCAACATTAAGGTCTTAAAAACGTCCTATTTTAACATGATAATGTTACATTCTCAATGCATCCTGTGATGAAATAGACATTGCAAAAAAAGAGCACCACTTTAAGATTCATCCATCATTCAGAGACTTTCCTCAACAAACAAAATAAGCAAAAAGCCATATCCCATCCACATAAACTGACAATCAACACAGACTACATTTACATGCAGAAAATATTCAGATTTTTTGCCCTTATATACTCCTTCTAAGCTTTATACAGGGCTGATGAAAACAAATATTCCACTAATATTCTGGTTTACATGCAGCCTTACATTCTCAGATTAATCTACTTCAACATTTATCATGTCAAAATATGGTGGATATACTTATTTAGTTCCTAAATAAGTGGAACCGCTAGAGCCACTTCAACCATTTTACTTCTTTATGTCAAAATATAATTTTTCCAACATTTTCTATTGGCAAGCTCGTTCATCCATGGGAACACAGCCTCCTTCATTCATTCCTTCAACCACCTTCTTGAAAAGGTCGCATTGTGATAATTCCGCGTATCCAAAAACCTGTTGATATCTTTGAAGTCTTTCAAAGCATTTAAAAGTAGGTGTGTTTCTCCTTCAAAAAACATGGGCTGTCTCTTTTGGGCATGCATCTCCACTCCAGTCTTGCAAACTGCTAGCAAACTGGTTTGTGTATAACGCACAGAGCTGACTATAAAGAGACAAGCAGCTGTGTGTGGCAAACTGCTCTTTAAAACCCCAATCGAGACTCTTAAAACTGAGTATTACCCATGTTTTAATTGGAAAAAGCTACATTTGGAATACAACCTAATGCATTTACCATTAATGAAGCTCGAGTGAAAGTTCAGTCAGAAAGACAATACTTTTCATGCTCAGGCTGTAAGTTTCTTTCTCACCCTGCCATTCACTCCTTGCACACATGCTTACTTTCTGTCTCTAGGTGTCATTGTCTGGGTAGGTCAATTGAGTCATCAGCTGATTCACAATCAACCAATAGCACAGCAACACACCTTCTCTGTTAGCCTATCATCCTACTGCTCCTCATTTTAAATATGGTTCTTTGCCCTAGCTCTTTCTTGCTACCCTCCACCTCCCCATCACCACCTAGTCTTTACAGATTCATCAGCCTCACCCGCTTCAGCAGTCAGCAGCCTCAGAATCATCAGCCACCACCACTACCAATGTCTGGACTCCATGGGGGGGATTTATCCTGCTGCCACTCAGATGTCCCTTGATGACAAAATATCTCCCTCTTAATCAGAACAAATCATCTGTTAATCTGTTCACTCATATTCTGTATTAAATATTATCTTTACTTCATTCTCCTGTCTTTCCTGATTGAAATAAATTTGTGACAACACTGTTGTCACAAATTACATTACATGACATTTTACAAGAAAATATTTCCATCATTGACACTCAATATCTGTGGAGCACCGTATTAAGTTACTGCTAATGCGAACCAAACATTTCCTACTGCTGCATCTTCACAGTAAAAGCACTTAACTGGTGAATAATGAAGTAATCACAGGAAATGCAATGTGTTAGTGAGATTAGCACTACCACTCTGGTTCATCAAACATCCATCTACAAAAAAAGACAACAGTCATTTTCAGCCTTGTTTTACAGCAATCAATTTAAAATATTGCAGGGAGCAATGGAACAATATGGCACAGCCACAGTGAGCTACAGTTCCCTGCTGGCATTGGGATTAAATCCAAAACATCCAAAATAGGAACTTCTGTTTTTTGCTTTGACACCAAATCCTCTGCCATCATCTTGTCAGTAAACTCTCCTTACTTTTCATTCATCATTTGATCATTGAAATTTGACTCCTACTACTCTGTGGGCCGAATTCACAAAAGGATTGCGTGGCTTTTGTGGCCGCTAAACCGGTAAAAATAGAGCAAACAGATACCGTCTAATTCACAAAGCACGTGCAGAGGGTGAAATGCTCCACTAATTGCGTTGCCAAGCAGATTGCGTCTCGGTGCTCCGGTGTTATTTGCACGTACTCATTGATAAACAACGTCTAATTCACTAACACCAGCGCTGATAGCCACGCGCAGTTTGAGTGAAGTAAATAACGTCTTTAGAAAGCTGGTGCAAACTGGGCGCTCCTCTGTGGAAGCCTCTCGACCCGACTTTCCAGTGATCGTGGCAGCAGTGATTGTCTGTTAAATCAGTCTGTAAATAATATTTTGACATTATTATTATAATCATTATTACTTTAATGGCATCCGAAGATACTGATGCGTTGAGCAGGTGAAAGTCTGCGGTCTGTCACGCACTTCAAAAGCAACTTTAAATAATGTATTTTACGAAACGGGGGAAACAAACGTGAACAAAAACGGTTCCATAATTCATATTAAATTCAAAAGATAACGAAAAAACAGCTACAAGTGAGAGGGAATAGTGATAAAGTGGTCAAACTTGGTCAAATCCACAGCCTCAACCCATCCGACACTGTTAGACTGACTCACCAGCAGACATCACTACATGAGGGTATACAGTATTCAGTACTTTGCCAAACAAAGTCTGCCATTGTTCTGCCACGGTGTTCTTGGCGCAAAGCCAGCATTTATACTTTGCCATGTGGCTAATTGCAATCAGGGGCAAATCAGGGGCAAATCAGGGGCAAACTGCACTCAGCTGCCAAACTTTGTGGGCGTGTTTGCGCTGGTATATCATTAGCGCAATATCCTTTGTGAATAGGACGTTAAGACGGAGCAAACTGCGGGTGCAAGTGAAGTGCAATTCAAGGTGATATCAGCGGCCGCAGTTCATTCTTTGTGAATTCGGCCCTGTGTTGCAAGTCTGCTGCTGCTGTACAGAGTGGACACTTTCAGTTGGCCAACTATTACCAAACAACAGTAGACACGATGGGCAAGTAATGTAACCCGTGTATGCCTGGATATTGTGCATTCCAGTAACATTGACTGTTTGTATGACCTGTATCAAATTCAGACTTTAGTCATATTCAGAATAATATAGAATATTAGTGTGCATTTAAACATAGTTATTGTGTGTCAAAGAAGGTTTTATGTATAAAACACAACATCTATTCATCCCTATGATCCATGCATCTGACAGCTGTTTCTCCTTTTCCCCCTCAAGTGAATTATTACTTGTACAGCCCGAGTGGTTTTAAAGCTGCCCGCACTGGCCCACCCTGCTGTTGGGACAACCTTATTTTGCTGTCCAATCTATCTAGGCCAAAGTCAATACAAACAGTGATTTTTCACAGCACTGGCAGGGGCGAATTAGTCTCCTAAAACATACAGCAGCACTGCATAGACAGAGGAGAGAATTCATTGACTCTGTCCAAAAAGAGGATGGGAGATGGGCTTTTTTTTTTTTTTTTTTTAACCAACTGCAACTGGGTCCTCCTCACAGACCTCACCAAGCTGCTCGCGCTGATAACACCGGCCTAGACAGGCAACAATGGAATAAACACTGTAGCCAATTACACAGGCTACGGATAGAGACTAACATTTAGGAAAACACAGCTGACCACAGCTCCACAGAGATGGCCCCAATCTCACATTAATTACATTTAGGACCTTATAATGCATCACCAGTTAATCAGAGGAGCAAATGAGATCCAGATGGATCCTGGGTGACAGGAATAACACTGTTTGCTGAATGGGTGCCGCTCGCAAAGCTCGGATTATATTTGTGTTTGCGATTTAGTGTTTTGCTCTACATTGCAGTGTGGCTTGTTCTGAGCTGCTGGAGTGAATTAGATGGCTTTTTATAGTGGCTTGGTGTAAGTAGCACAGCTGAATCATGCCACCGCTCCTCCTCTCAGAGCCGTGGTTTTCACATTTGCATTAAGCCTTCATTTATTTTATTTTTTTTGAAAAAGACAGAATTCCATTAGCGTAATTAGGCAGTGTTCTTTTGAAAAGTAAAAATTAAATAAAGTAAAATCTGAGTGGCCGAGTGTAAACACAAGATAAGTAAAAAGCACCTTATTGTACGTACGTTTGAGCCCGGAGGAGGATGTGGGAGGTCTGGAGGATGAAGAGGAGGAAGAGGAGGACGTCTTGATGGGGAAGGAGGTCTTCCCGCGGCGGGAGGAGGGAGCGATCACCCTGGAGCGCTTGAGGGGGATCACGGCTCTTGGTGGGGGGGCCACTCTGCCGTGGTAGTCAAAAAGCCTGAAGACAAGAGAAGAACTAGAATATTACACTTCACTTCTTACCCTTTTTCTATAAGTCACTGTCTTTTCTAAGAGGCCCTAAAGCATTCAGAAAGTGTCCCTCTACTGGAGCTAAAAGGTTTTTCTGTTTCACCATCACCTATTTCTAAAGCCTATTACTGTATCTGTTCCCGGTATTGTATTTCAAGATAGATTTTCTCTGGATTTCTCTTGGGTCCTTTCTCTCAAACGACACACATAAAACAAAAGGCAGACATTACAGTTGAAATCTGCCACTATCCTTCTTTCTGTACGACTACCCAGGCCATCGTGTGCATGCAGATAATCCCTTCATATCTCTTGAAAGTGAAGAGGATGAAAAGAAGAGGGTGCTAAATGTCAAATGAAGGTGTCAGCTTTGACTGTTCTCGGTGACAGTAGACGTCTGTCACGGCTCTCAACAAGTTTGACATTTAGAAAATGTCTCCGCAGATAAGCAGTCAGATCACTGGCGGATAAATGAGAGAGGAAACGAGAGTTCCTTCATCAGCGTGTTTCAAGTTGCATGCTTGATCTGTTCAGCCGTTTTGACAAGTTGACTATTTAAAGGTGCCTCTGTGGGAAGGTTACTGAATTACATCTGACAAGGGACGACTTTTAATGAGGGAGTGTGACAAATCCAGAGGAGAGACCTATTGATCGTTAGCTAAACCACTCCCCTGAAGAGTGATTGTCCAGTCATGGCTGTGGTCTGTCAGGCTTTAGATTTCTCTGCGTTATGTAAAAAGAGTGATGCAACTTTTGAAAAGGATAGAGGGTGGTGTCTTTTATTTAGCCATTTCAAACCTAAAACAGAAGAGAAAATATTGGCTAAAGCTGTGTGTTTATCTGCCTTAACTAGACCTGCAATCGTCAACGTGTCTGGCTAACAAGGTCACTACAGTGGTAACTTGATAGTCAGTAGTAGTAACCGTTACTTCCATAGCTAAGGGGCACACCATTCACTAACTACATTAGTTTGTGGGGTAACAAGGTACATTAAAAAAAGCCCGGTTCACAATTAGCATATTCTTTGTGTATCTTTTCTCTGGCCCTTAGAAAGTGCACTAGGCTTCAAAGCCAATTTTTGGAGGGGCCAAACACTCAAATTACATCTGTCACGTGGTAAGGAGTGTGATTGGTTAGGGTGGGGGTAAAAATATCAGGGTAAGACAATCAGAGGCACAGTGTTAATTTCGTCATCAACGGCCTTTTTCTATGACAATGACGAGCTAAAAATAGATCTTGATAATAAAAACTAAGGCAAAATCTATGCTTCATTTTTGTTGAGACGAGATGAGACAAGACGAAAACGTTAGAGGTGGACTATTGGACAGTGAAAGCCGAGAACGGCTGTGCTTGTAATTATCTTCAAATGCCGCATGGGCGACAGGCTGGTAAACTCCAGCAAATAGTCTACACCAGGACTTTACTAGCCAGCAAAAACACTCACACTGGAGCAGCCGTTGGTGCAAGTTGTGAGCTGTAATTCAGCAGTAAAGTAATTTAGCCATGTGTGTCTGACTGTGGATAGTGGAGCTGCTAAATGGATTTGTGGAGTTTGTTGGTTGCACCGCTGCCTGTTAGTCGCTGAATGGCAGCGGAGCAAGCACCAACCAGCCGCGGGACTTTACAACTGATCCCAGCAGGACTCCAATCAGTCCGGTCATGTTGCAGATTAAGAAGGAATTCAGGCTTTAATGAAGTTAGGAACAACACCTTCAGGTCCGTCACGTGATGCCATAGGGCCCAAAATTACTTTTTCCCATTGTCTTATACTGTGAAGTAAACATCTATAAATCAGCAGATAATTTTTTGAGGGACATTAACCTCCAAGTACAAAAATTCAAATAGCTCTTAATTAAATCATAGCCCTAAAAATTGTATTATTCAGTTTTTCAATCAAGTTGTTTTTGCTACTGTCATACATATGAATAAGACTGAGACTTAATGCTTTATACACCACTGTGCAACTTTCAAACAAGTGAATGGGGCACTGCCTCCAACCCGGTATCCAGTTTTCTTTATACGTAAATGGTGCAACAGAAAGAAGCTGGGCTGTTGAACCTCATGGTCGAATATTTAATCCTAACAATCCCTCTTCCCTGGTTGGTATTACAAGCCTCTCAGCTGTGATATTATGACTGTAGTGAGGGTTCTGCGTTTCTTCATGGATGGGTGACTGGTTGTCAGATCAGAGGTCTGATGTTTGGAGCATCCAAGTGGTGTAGCAGGTAAGTTACTGGATGTCAGCTTCGACAGCAATATACAGATGCTTCCAAACAGCCAGAGAAAAGATGGTGTGCAACATTAGGAGGCAAAGCCGACTGACTGAACGCCATGAATCTTTCAAACTGCAGGGAGAGTGTGTATTCTCAGGGCAACTGGCATTTGTTTTTGGGATAACAGGCTATTGGACAAATGGGCTGTCAGTCCCATGTGACATTTTCGGAGTTTAAGAGTCATGGAGGCATTGTAACAGTGGCATGGCACCATCTTACGTTAGCTTTATTAGCTAGCTAGCTACTGCTGATAAAATCCTCTATCAAAATTTAGTTACTAGTTGAAGCTTTTGTCTACCTACCTCAAATTAAAAACCTTTTGATCATAAAACTACAAAGAATTTCGAGTGGTAAATCTGTGTGAGGCTAAAAGGTTCCTTGTTAAATCCCATATTAGATGACATAATGTGAATGATACATACCTGCTGTAGAAATCATCCCTGTAGTACTCATAGTCAAATTCATAGCCGCTATGAAAGAGACAAACAGAGGGACAGAGGGGGGAGAGGAGGGCGCAGAGAGACACAGATAAAGAAAGAGATGGGTTGTCTAAAAAACAGCCATATTGGATCTGTCAAAAGTACACAGATCAAACTCAAGCTGTTTTGACTCGAACGGACACGCTCTAGTTAAAGCCTAAAGCTCACTGCAGGTTAAGCAGCAAGTCTGAGCCAGGCTGGCATGCAAAGACCACAGATCAACAAAGAAAACACAAAGTTTCAGGGGGAAAGATACAGTCAAAAATTGAAAGAAAAATCTTTTTTTGTGGACCCTGGAGAGGAAAATCAATGTTAAGTACATGCTCAGGAAGGCAACTAATTTATAATTCAGGGAGAGCAATAAAATAAAGAGAAGAGGAGCAAAGAAGGAGCTGTTTTGAAATGTTGCTATTCTCACAGGAATTTTAATTAGGATTAATGTATTACTATTTCAATTTAGAGTGGTGTAGTGTTGGTTTTCGCCTCTCCTGTTCCTGTTCCATAATTACCATATTACATCCTGGGCTGCTTTCAGCTGCAGCTATAAAATGCAAATGAGGGTTTATAATAACACAATGCACAAACTAATAAATTAGTAAAATAACACGTGCGATGCAACAAACCAACAATTCAAAAAGGCGAAAATTAGTGGGAATGTAAACCAATGCCAATGGACAAACTATCAGAGTACACAGGAAAGTGTCCCAGTGAATGAGGAAACATGTCAGCCCCTCTGTCACACTAGACTGCAGTAAACAAGCACTGCTTTGATCTGTTTGTGACCAGGAGATGTGTATGGGCCAGAAAATCAGGGTCATGCTTAATGAAGCTTATACAACAGCATCTCCTTTGAGCTTTTACGGGCCTGTGCCGAACAAACTCCAGTCATGGCTGAGAAATGTGGAGAGCATTAAAAAGTCAATTAGAAATTCAAGGTTCAAAAGAAAAGGGAAAAATGAGCATAATAGGAATCCTCCTATTCAAAATATTACTCCACATTTACATGAGCGGAAGCAGCAGGATGTGAAAGATAATTACCATTTATGGCTGCACCTTTTCATGTGAAGGAGTGTGTTGTAAGGAGAGCAAATCTTACCTATAAACAGCTGAGAGCGGCCGTTTGGAGCCGGCTTTGGGCCTGTACGGCTTGGGCTCACCCGCCATGTTTATGTCTGCAAAAATACAAACACAGAGACGAATCACGTGTTAGTCATACATAAATAAAGACTGGCTAACACTTCAATTAGCATTTATAAGCAGTTAATAGACTTAACACAGTATATTACTTTGAAAAACATCTTAAAGTGTTTAGTAATGTATTTGTTAAAGACTATAACTTTGCATTGAAGCATCCATATTGACACTATTATGGAGGCAAAGAAATGATGAAACCATTTGACTTTAATTGTGTCTGAATGACTTTATTTGATTTATATTTCTACATTTGAAAATTATTGACTGAACCAACACCAGGTTTTTGAATATTGGACACTTTCAATCTGAATTCCTGAACCTGAGAAAAAAAAACAAACAAACAAAGAAAAAAACAAAACAAGGTTGTATAATTTCAATGTAGGGTTGTTTTTTTCCAGGGGAAAATACAGCTTTTTATTTGCTCCCATACAATCCAATATTACATAGATACTATTATATTAAGTGATCTTCATGTCTTATATGAAGAGTGAATTATTTCTTTGGTGAAGCTAGAGTGCAGGACTGTTAAATATAAATAGACGTTCATTACATTCATGCCCTTGCTTAACGAGTTTAAACAATGCTGTTAAAGCCACCAGAAAACTCTGTAGTTCCCTGTATACTGGAGTTTTGCTATCGGGTATTTGTGGTGGCTTTCCGTGATGGCACACCAGAATTGACGCGTTTGACGTCAACCAGCCAACGTTAAAGGAGGGAGATTAATTTATTGATTTTTTCTGTTGGATTTGCTTCATTTTTGTTCATCATTTCTGTTTTCTAAATGCTTTACCTGTGCTTGTGTGATAGAAATGGTTTCTACTGATAGTTTTTGTGCTGAGTTTGAAATAAAGATTAAAAAAAAGGAAGGGGAGAGAGACCATATCAATGGAGGAGCAACTAGTATGACTAGTATGGCTACAGCTATGGTGGAAAATCCTAAGACGCATTCAAGTAAGGGTTCTGGACTAGATACTCGAGGAAAAAAGAAACTTCAGAGAAAAGATTAAAGTAAAAAAAAAACACTTGAAGATAGCGCTCCTGAGGGCGGAGGAGATGCGGCAAGCTCACCTAAAGGCATACCTCATGAAGAGTGTTTATGTTATTACCCTACTAACTACCAGAGCGAGGAGACAAAAGCTCCACACTCCAGCTTTAAATTCACAAATTACATTTTTGTCTTTCTAAATGAAGTACTTAACATTTTTATCATTAATTTATGAATAAATACATTCCACATACTCTCAGTGATGACCAGGCATGGATGAAGGCCATGAGGTGTGGATGAAAGCGACAATTTCAATGTAGTAAGTGGATACTAAGTTAAAAACTGTAGAATAAGAGCCAAGAGTGAACCTCAACATCTCTTCATGAGCTCTGGTCACATTTACAGGCAGGTAGTAAATGTTTTATAATGTCTGAAATCACATACTAATAAATATATTATAGCCCTGGTGTATTGGTAATGTATAATAGTTTCATAAATCAGTTAAAAATGTCCTAAAATCTGCTTACAAAAACATCATAGTGTTTGTGTATTAAATGTGTATATACTGATTATTAATGCTAAATAAGATGGTGACAGTAAAGTGTCACTATTCATATGAATTCTTGAATATTCTCTGCTGAACAGTACCCTACAGTATGAGGGGTATTATAGGATTTCATTCACTGCTTATCGACACCGATGTTTCCCTCGCTGCAGCGCAACCTAATTTAAAGACGAGAACTGTGTCAATGAAAGTGAAACAGCTTCCTTTCTTCAAACAGAGCGACGGCTCCTGATGGTGGTGATGGTGCTGCATTATAGCTCAAAGCGGCGCCTGAACACGAGGGAGCGTACTGTAAAAGCACTGCTTCATAATGAAAGAAAGTAAAATATCAACTCAAGCTTCTCTGGAAGCTCCGTGCCATTTCCATTGTAAAACTGAACTTTTCATGAGACATTTAAATAAGCAATGCACAGAGCTGTGGTGCTGTGGGACACATCCACTAATGTCAAGGTGCGCCGCCACAGCCAATTTTCTGAGGCAAGACCGGAGACCTTGCTGCTGTGCACTGGAAAGATTACAAAATGAAATTCTTGTTGCGAGGCAGGAGAGAATCCTTGAACACATAAAAACAATGGAAAAGAATAAGCATACAAAGAAAAACTGCAACAAAAGCTGGATGTTCGGGGAACATTGATTTATAGCAGGCTGTTGGTTTTTTGAGTAAAAGAAAAAATGTTACCATCAGGTGTACAGTTTTGTGAGCAAGCCAGTCAGTGATGTGGAATTTTTTCCAATCGCTATCTGTGCATTGCCAAGGGTGTTGCAAGGTCCTTGTGTTTTTTTGTGAACAGTCTGAGTGGCTTCCGGGAGAGGAGCCAGTGGGTCAAAACAAGCACCCAGTCCAAAGTAAAACACTCGAAAGTGCGAGGAAAACAGTCCAGAAACTTTATGGATGCCGACGTGAGGCTATATCCAAGAAGTTAAGTAGAGAATGTTGCAGGAGAAAAACTGAGCTTTAGTAGCACTCACATCCTTATCCGAAGTCAGGTACGAGCTATACAAACATCATTTCCACAACAGATGAATAAACGGCGCAGGGGATTTTAAAGAATATGGATCGCTCCAAGTGAGAAAAAGCTTAGAAATACTTTCTGACCAAAGGCAGAGAATACTCCCATCATCTGCTTTTTTATATCTTCATGATATCACACAAGCCTTCCTGCATGCAGCGAGGTGTTCAGAAGGGCCATTTCATACACCGAGGACAATATACCAACCAGCAAGGTGCCCTTGAGACGAAACCGAATCCAAGTCTCGGCCAAGTGCCTCATGGGTATATAGATCACTTTAAAGGCACTTTCTGACAAATTGTTGTTTCTTGCATGAAGTCATGTCCTCGCAATCATTTTGTCCCTTTCAGCAACAAACATTTGCTTGAATAATGTATGCGTTCGCCTTGCCTTGCCGTGCCTTGCCATCCCCCCGCCCCTTCCCCTCCAAATACCAAACAAGCGGAAGCGCCCCAATCCCCGAGAGTGGAACGGCACTGGGGTGAAAATAAGCTTCAGGCAAACTCTTGCCTCCTTCTCCCAGTGGCTGCTCTCACGAGAAATAGGATTAAACCCTGCTCTGTTTGTATACCGCCTACTTAGACATGCTAAAACACAGACTTTTTACGCAGAGCTGCATGACCAAATGAGTGTATAAATGTGTGTATGGGTGTGTGTGTGTGCATGTCAGGATTGACCGTGATGCTGATTTAGGGGATAATTATGATTTTGCTCATTAACCTGACGTTTTACCCAAAGAGGAAGACCAACTCTTTAATTAGCCCGCATCAATCCTGCTTAATATAACTGGCATCTAAATCCATGAGCAATCTAAAAATCCCTGACTGTTACTACATGTTTTCTGTTGAGCCAAATTCTTGCTTTTCTGTCTCAAACCTGGTAAGTACTGCATCTGCCAGAGAAGAGGTTCAGCTTGCTTTGATTGAGACTGGCAGGATAAGTCTGGTTCAAGTGTTGAGTCGACTAGAGCGATCAATACCACATTTTCAGCTTGGTGAAAGTTCAGTTTAGAGCTAAAAGTCATAGATGATCTATCAACTATTCAATCCACAGGGATTGTAGTAGGGATGCACCGAATATTCGGTAACCGAATATATTCGGCCGAATATTGCAAAAAAACAAACATTTGGTATTCGGTGGAATAAGTTAAAAGCAAGGCCGAATAATAGCGGCGTGTTTTGATAATGCGATCAAACGGCGTGCCGTGACGGGCGGAATAAAATGTCGGCAGTGTGGTGATCCATCCGTCACGGCACTCGCATTTGCGACTTAAAATAGTTTTGAGCGAGCAAAATAGGCTTAAATTATTCAGCACACTGTGCGAGCAGCCTACAGATTTCAACCACCAGCAGAAACGAAAGGCGAATCCCACCGATTGTGGGTTGAACGGGGGTCACAGACACATGTCATGTATTCCTGTCAAATACGGCGGCCATCGGCTTACCGGCGACGGAAAAGTCGGTTTCAATAATATCCTCTTCTTGGTGTCATGACTGCCCAGAAGTACCTGAACAGCCGAGCCAGCCGAACACAGGTATGTGATGAGTCAGAGGAGAAACGAGCCTTTCACATTTCTCTCTTTGTGTCAGTAACGGCCCACAAACCTCACCGCACTTTAGGGACTTTAGTGTTCTTTATTTATGAAGGGACTGTCAGGGGAGGAGGGTGGATGGTTGATTCTTATTTTATTTATTTATTTTATTTTGATCCCCCCTATGTTAATCACTTATTGATGCTGTTTTTGAAGTATGAATAAGTCAATAAGTAATTTATTCCATTGAAATATCATTGATGTATTATAGAAAAGTGATTTATCTTTTTATAAATGACAAAAGGCACATCTGCCTCATTTTTGCTGTGGTATCGTGATACTAGTCAGAACCATGGTATTTTCATTGGTATTGCACAGTGGGTCCCAATTTTGGTACTGTGACAACACTAATCTGGAGGGGGTTCATCTGCAAAAACTAATGAAAAACTAAACAATGATATTCGGTATTCGGTACTCGGTATTCGGCCAAGCGTTTAATATTATTCGGCTTCGGCTTCAGCCACAAATTTTCATTTCGGTGCATCCCTAGATTGTAGATAACTAATACACTGTCGCTTTTCAAGAAAAAATGTCAAACATTTGTGACCAGATTCTTAATTGTGTCTATTTTTCTTTGTGTTTCTCCATTTTTTTTTTATCATTGTAAATAGAAAATCTTCGGGTTTTTGGACAGTTGGTCAAAACAAAACATCTGAAGGTGTCACCTCCAACCAAATACCAAATGCCAAACAACAATAGGTCCCTTTGACTCAGAATACTGGGACCTAACTGTTTATTAACTGGCTTGGTTACACTTGGTTTTACTGTTTGAATCTTTTGGGAAATAGTGATTTTTCACAGTTCTCAAACACCTGAGTCAAGTTTCCAAACAGTTCACTAAAAGAATGTTCTTTCTGGCTGGTAATGTTACGTCCAACCCCGAGATTTATGTGATGAAATATCAGCTTTTGTCATCCCAAAGAAGATTTAGGGTGCTTTCAGACCTACAGTTTGCTTGCTTTGGTCTGAATCAGGGACTAGTTTTGTTACAAAGCTGCATTAAAGCTTAGAGTTGGTTGGTGCTCTCACGGCACCATTTACAAGCGGACCAGATCAAGTGCCTTGCATCAAAAAGCTACTCTTGATTGGTCAGAATTTCCATGCAGGAAAAATCCAGGAAGTAAACAAAACGTTGAAGAAGAGTACACTTGCAAGACAAATGCAACACTTTCTCATGTCACAATGGAGGGACAACTACGCAGGTTGATCTTAGTGCTGGTCATCGTGGACTATATTGCTGTCAGTGTTCATTTTAGTCAAACCATACAATTTGAAAACGAGGCACGGCTCCAACTAGAAAACAATGTTTTGATGCATTGGATGTGTTGAATGTGCATATTAAGGCAGTACAGGAGGAGGCGCACATTAATAATCCTAATGCGTAATGTGACTGCAGTTGGTTCAGATCGAGGTCGGAACTTGTTCTCACCACTAACGAACCAAACCAGAGTACATTTGTAACCAGACCCAGACCACCTCTTCAAGAAGGTATCAGTCCGGTTGTGCGATTTCTTTGTTCACACCTGCCCAAACGAACCGAACTTAGGGGGCAAATGAACTTCAGTTTGATTTAGCTGAACCAAACAGGGCAGGTGTGAAAGCACCCTAAGAGTCTCAAGGGCAAGACTGAACAGGTTGAGGAACTCTTTGGGGTCTAAGCAGCCTCAGTGTACCTGAGCCAAACACTAAATGTAATAGAAATGATCGCTTTGTTGCATTATATCCACTTTTCGTAAGGTTTGATGTGATATGTAGCATTAGTAGTATGGTTTTGTTGTTTGGTTACATGTTTGTATTTATGTGTATTTAGGTGAAACGGTCTACGTCCTGGGACATGACAAATTTTAAGAAATTTCTCAATATATAAACTGAAACCAAATCAAATCAAATTTTTCTAAATTTTCTTACATTTCAAAGACAAGAGTTGCAAGAGTCAAATAAATGCCTGACAAAATTTCCTAGATGACAATGTGACATCTTCAAATTGCTTGTTTTGTCCGTCCAACAGTCCAAAATCCAAAAATATTTAATTTTAAAATTAAATAAAACAACAAAAAACTGCAAGTCATTATATGACAAATGTTGAAACCAGAAAACATTTGGTGTTTTTGCTTGACAAATGACTAAAATGACAAAAAAAACTGTGTAATATAAAGAGATGGGAACCAGAGGGGAGTCACTGACATTGTGGGTGGAAATTAGTCATATCAAATGTAACGATATATCAAATAAAAGCTCTTAATGGGCACTTTCTGCCAAAAGGGTACTTGTAAATTCTAAACCAATCCAGAGTCATTAATCAGAAACCAAAAGACTTACTTATCACTGAACACACTGACATGTTAAGAGCCAAAAAGGGTGTGAGTGCACTTAGTCCATCAAAAAGAAATTTCAATGAATGTCAAAATATTGTTCAATTAGTATATCCTCATCCTCATGTTTATGAAGTTTAAATATTGAAAATCAAAATTAATAAAAGTCAGGAAAGTGTAGTCACGTTGGTGTTTTGGCTGTGCTGTAAAGTTGTTTTCACCCCTTGACATAAAAAGTTAAAGATATGTTGAGATGACTTCTCTCCAGTCTGTTGGCATTCATTGTCTCAGCACTAATCTAAAAGGAGAACTTGATGATCAAACATGTTTTTCCTCCAATGAAAGTCCACAGAAATACTGAGAACTTTTAACTTTTGGTTTGTAAAAACTGTTTTACTTTTTGCAACTACTAGATGTCAAAGACACTGAGTAGTTGCACATAATAGTGGCAACCAGCTTTGGTGCCAAACTCTTTTTATCATCCTCATTCAAAAAAGTGTTGAACGCTCCTTCAGATGGGATTCTATGAGCAGGGATGGTGTGTGTAGTACACTGACATGTTTTCATACTGTCCTCACTTCAGTTTGTGTGAAGAGGGCCTGAGAGGAACTAACTGAACATGCCGTTAAGGATTATCTCTGATGCAGCTTTTAGCAGAACAATTTGCATCTCTGTGCAACACTTAGGACTAAGTTTCCCTCTCCTTTTTCCCTTTGGTTTGTATCATCAGTTTGTCTGCTTGCTAAATCTGCAGGGACATGGGCGGAGCTGTCCGCGGTGCTGAACGAAGGGGGTTTTCAGGTTCGTTGCACTGCTCTGTCTGGGCAGCGGCTAAAACAAGGGCTTGACCTTGCAGCTGTGAGAAAATACATATGATGCAATTTGAATTTTGCAGCCGTGAAATTATTTATAGATATGTTTGAGCTCGACTCCTGGCTTGACTTTTTTATCTTCCACAGAGGGAGGGTGTCTGTCTGTCCATAGATACTAAACAAACACAAGCCAGAATAAATATTTAAAGGTAACACTGTTATTGGCTGAGGAATAAGGAGGGGAAGAGGTTTTGGAGGTAAATTGCAGTGGAAAGACAGAGGCACAGAGCGTAAGTAATCACTGGGGACAGACCTGTGTTCCTCTGTCAAGAAAACAAGGATCCGTGACTCCCCGAAGCAACCTGCCTATGTGTTTTATTGGTCTCATTTGTTGCCTTACATCTCTGTCTCCCTCAGTCTACTCTTGCTCATGCTTCCTGCTCTGCCCTTGGCCTCAACCCATCCCTCAACATCTCTTTCTCTCTCTTCATTCCCCTCACTTTCCACACCATCCCTCCGCTCGCACAAGACCATAGCTAACTCCACCTCGCCAGCCGTCACTCTCTCTCTCACATCCCATATTTTTTCCCTCTGTTTCTGTGCTCACCGAGGAAGCTCATTATGAGACATTTCAGCGCAGAGCATCACCTGTGGGGCCTTTTCTATTCGACACCTGTGCCTACAACCAAAGCTTTGCAAGACTCATTTCTCCCCTCCTTTCATTAGCAAGGGATGAATAACAGCCGTGCAATAGAAGTTGAGGCTTTGAATAAATCAAGGCTATAAACTCAGCCATATGCCAACATATTGCAAGGGGGAATCACTGGGATGAGAAAGTACTCCTGTGGAAATCAACAGGGCCCGAAAACATAAGGAGAGGGTGAGACTTGTGAGGATGTAGGGAACAGGAAGACACCTTATATTCCTGGAAGGAATATGAATGAACTACTGGAGCAGCCACAAAACCTGCTGCTCCTGCTGAAGCCACAACAAATCAGACTGTAATCTTATCCGTCTCTCCCGCTCTCCGATTCTGCACTCTACCTTTTCTCTCCCTCTCACAGGAGGAGGGAAGACCAGCTAATAGCCCCGAGGCTTCAGAGATAAGCTAACAAGCATGGATAGGAAGGGTCACGGCAAGGTCAGAGAGAAGGAGAGACGGATAGATTGTGTCACGTTAGCCAAAGAACCTCTTTGTATTAGTGTGGGCAGAGTGTTGGAGGATGGACAGAAGGGCAGATTCCTGAAAAATCTATGTCTCCTGCAAGACGCTGTTCTCAGCTATAAGCTATCAGCTATAACTCTGTGCTATTGGAATAATGACAATCTAGTCACTCAGCTTTCAATAGCTCATTTTGCACAGCTTTTTCTTTAATATGTGGTGACAGAGACAAGGCACGTCCATCAATGAAATCAGCTATAATCATGAAAAAACAACATTCAAACTGCATTACTCATTAGTAGATACAGCTTCAATATCATTTACAGAATTTGGGAGCTAGCTCCATATACTAAAACTACACCAAATTACACCAACTGTATGGCTGAAAACACACCAAAAGCAGTAATTTGCATCCGAGACTCCCTTGCTTTTACGTCAATTTTCCCTCAGCCGTTACAGAAACCCAGCAAACAAAACACAGCTGATTTCTGTTGGCTTCTGCTGCTGCAAATGACCTGTTTGGACACCTGCTGCGCTGCAGCATGGAAGCTATAATTGACAAAACAACAATTGATGGGAGCCCATTATCACCTTAAATATGTCTAGTCCCTCATACAGACTGAAAAATAAGCAGGCTTTTTCCTTAAGGACAAACAAGCCATTTACTGGCTGTTGTAGTCGAGCTGGTGGATTTTTTATTTTTTTTTTGACAAGATATGATATGTTTGAAAGGACGCCTTGATAATGAGTCTTTTACTCACAGGAACATTTTGAGATACTACTGCATCGACAGGAAACAGAGCTGCACAGTAAGTTGTAAGATATTTTTTGGCATCTCAGATTCTAGATGTCTTGTTCATTTTCTGTCATTAGATGTGCATGCATTTTGCTCAAAAATCAAAGTACTGAATGAATTAAAAAATTTAACCTGCTGTTGGTGCAAAATGAAAAGTCAGGGGATCACTAAAAGTTTGGAATCGCCTGCCATGAATGTCTGTTTGGGTGCCGTCAGATAGCTGAGAGGAACACTCTATATTTCTAAGTGGTTGTTCATGCTTTTAGGTTGTAGAAAGTCCTCTTCACAAATAGCCAACATTAGGGCTGCCCCTTGAAAGTCGGAGATTTGAATCGTCAGTCAGACACCCCTAAGTCAATTGAGCTGGATTAAAGTCAAGCACTTCTTTTTGCTAGTCAGTGTGCAGTGCAGGCTACTTCTGGGGGCATTTTGGTTTACAGATTTTGCTTCAGAGTGAGAGCTCTTCACTTTCATGCTGCTCTTTCAGGCAGGCTGCTGAGGACACAGAGGCAGCTGCCTGGAGGAGAGGCTGTGAAATAACGCTGTCGTCTGCCTTTCACTTAGAAGTGTTTACAGCTCACAGCAACAAGATACACTGTCTGGTTTTTGTTTGATATCTTGTGTTGGCAAAAAATGTCACGCATTTTTGATTAGTTGTTAGCGCAGTTAGCTTATTTACTGTATTACGTAAATGTCACTGTCACACTGAGCGTCTCACTGACTCTCATTCAATCTCTCAAACTCTATATGGAAACAAAACAAAACAAAACAAAAAAAACCCTAAATCATCATTTGACTGACGTAATTCTAAGTTGGGTACAACCCTAGCCAACATTTTATATTGTATGAAGGGTTTCTAAAAAAGGTAGAACAAAATGCTGTACAATTTTTTAACCACGCTGACAACTGAAAGGAAACGTCTGAGCAACAGTGAGGAATAGAAGAAATCCCTTGTCATTAGTAAAAGAAACTGGATGCTCAGCATCAAAATGTGCACAGATTTAAATAGAAACAGGTCGCTATGTTTATTTACAGCCCAATTACACATTGTGGTTCAATAATAATTGAGGGTTACTTACGCTTTGCTGAACTGGAAAACAAATTCATGAGCAAAATGTATTTGGGGGGGGGGGGGGTGGTGGTGGTTACACCTGTATTCTCCTCTGTTATGCAACATTGTGGGGACATGGACTAGATGAAAGTTTTAATCATTTCATTGTTTTCCTTTTGGGGCAAAAACTTTCTCATACACTTGTGGTGTGTCTCAAATCACACACTTCCGTTAGTACACTTCCATGTAGTACACTATGTGCACTATGTACTTATTGGCGTGGTGCGTGAATTTTGACAGGGTAGTGTTGTCTCAAACCAAACACGGCCGTTGTGCACTTACCTGAAATGACGACCGCAAATTTGCTAGTTAGCAAACCAGCATTAGCATTCGCGGTACCAAATCATTACAGACTGCTAAATTAACCCAATAAACATACTGCTGGCTTATATCCACTGAAAACTAAAGTTTCTCATTTTCGTTTTGAAAAAAGTTCCATGTTCAACGTTTTGATAACAATTGCCGTGCACACAGATCCGCAAAAATGACCAAAAACGTTGTAGTATACATGCCAGGCCAGTAGTTGGCGGTGTGACTTTGCAATGAAACAACACGCGCCTGGGCACATGCGCTTCCTTCTGCAGAGCCGTGACATATAAACAAACAGCATGGCAAACGCACAAATGTTTGTCTGGATGGACGACGAGGTAGAGTTGCTACAGTAAATCTACACTTTGCTGGAAAAGCGTTGATAAGCCGCATAAACAGAGCTCGGGAGTCCACCATTGTTCATGTGATGGTCGACTTTCTCACGCATGCCTAGAGACTGGAACCGTAATGTGCATGTGCGAAAAGTCATTTTCCGAGGAACTGCATATTGCAAGTTTACAAGACAACGGAGACGTGCGGTTTCCAAAAATTGTACTCTGGAACCCGTTTTCAAAGCGCTGTGTTTTCAGGCACCCAAAACCCCTCTGTCGTGTAAACGATCAGCCAAAACACAACTAAAGTTTATCGTTTCTGGTTGAAATTGTTGTTGTATAAAGAGGACCTTAGTCTTGTTAAAATACCCATTATTGGGGAAAACATCAATTTAACAGGTGATTCATCCATGATGATGATGATTCGTCCATCGTCTGGGAACCATGAATGTCTGCGCTACATTTTGTGCCAATCCATCCAGTAGATTCTGAGGTATTTCACAGAATAAGTAAAAACTTGACCTTTTGGTGCTGCTGAATGAAATGTCAGGAGATCAGCAAAATCAATGGGATCCATTCTCTGGAGATCATCAATTCATCCAGCAATTGTTGAGATATGTCACTTTGGCGGCTAGAGTGGCGATACATTCTAAAACACTATGTAGCCTAAATTCATTTTGTATAGAGTGTGCCAGGGCTGATGTCAAAACCCGGAAGTTTAGCATCGCACTGGTTCCCGGAAGAGAAAGTGAATGTGATTTTTGCATTGTATTTTGGATTATGTCAGAAAATAAGCTCTGTGGCTAACACAAGTTTATGATACTTAAAGGTTTTGTTCAGCGAGATAATCTTCACATATGAACACCTTCCATACCGCATTTGAAGCTTAAATGCAATCGCCAGAATTAAAAAGCTAACATTAGGCTTTAACGGACTACATGACTACTCCACGGTCGCATGACTCTTGACGTCACCGCCACTAAGCTTTCAACTGATTTCGGCCGCTTTATTTTAAAAACATTGTATAATGGGGAAATCGGACTGTTTAAGCTAAATAAGAAGCTGTAATGGCGGACTGCCAGCACTCTCGCCTGTTCGGGGGTGATGACATTAAATGTCCCTGACAGGGTTTGTAGTCGTATTGAGCAACTTGTTAGCAACCGCCTTTTTTACGACACGTAAAAGCTTCAAAATTCACACGTAGGGCATTTACTGACGTGTTTTATGTCGTAGAACAAAACCTGAAACTCGCTTAAGCTTTTGTTAACCACAGACCTTATTTGAGACATTTTACCAAAATCCCATTCAAAAAACGTATTGACTTTTAGACGAGAGAACCGGAAGTGCTAAAAGCGCTAACGGAGTTCCGGGTTTACTGGCACACTCTATTATGAGTCAAATTTGGATGAATTTGGCAACAAAGACAGCATGTTTTGGTCCCAACTGCTGCATTGAAGTGTTCCGCATTCTCTATTTCCTCTGACTGGCTTCTTCTCCACAGCAGTGGCCAAGGCAACAGTGGCTAGGGCTCATGGGTATGTAGTTTTAAGAGCTGTCCGTGATGACAGACTGATGTAATAAGTATGTTTTCTCAGAAACAAAGTTGAAAATGACACTATATATAAAACTGATGGCCATTATGAAAAACCTATAGTATCACAAGATGATCCAGAAGCCCAATGTTTCTATGTTCATAAGCACTAAAGATTTCATTCATCCATCTATCCATCCATGGATGATTTAATTTCATTAAAAGGACATTTTGGAACAAAAATGTCACTTAAACCTTCGTCATGCAGCTACATTAAAAGGATGAAACCTATGATATTTAATTTACAGGGCAATCTTGCTAACAGAAAATGCTGTGTTGCCATCGAGGTAACAAAAAGTCTTTTTTCCTCCTGATTACCTAAAAAGCTTTGGTGTCACCCTTTGAGTCATATCTCTGACGTGCAGCACAGCGACCTGGTGATTGACTGCAATAAACTCCCTTTCAGACGTATCAGCGAGGACCTTCAAGGAATGAGAAATGTGCTCCTTTCTTTTCTAAAAACAGGAAAATTCCCCACGGACCACAGCTGATGGCTCCACCACTGTCACTTTTTCCTTTGCAAGGAGAGGGGGATGAAACGAAAGAACACGCAAACGCCAACTGTCTATTTGATGAGATAAACATTAAAAGGCAGAGACGGAGAAAGAGAAAGAATTAGAGAGCGGGACACAGAGGGAGCTGCCGATCATCCCCATAAGAAACAAGAAATTCTGGCGACAATCTCCCCAATGTCTTAATTAATGGAACAGAGTATCTAATCATGCAAATTGCTCCTCAGCAGGAGAGACGTAAGCAAAGAGACATGAAGGGAGTGAAGGAGCTGAATCAAGCAGGTGATGGACTTGCAGGAGGGACAGGTAGGGATGTGGGAAATTTCATCAGCTTCAGCTTGGTCGTCTTTAATATGAACTCCTCGTTTGAATCATGTGGCTGGACCGCTCTGTGAAGAAGGCAGGAGGTCCAAGATGAAGGCATTTCTGCATCTTACCTACATTATGACCTGCTGGCAAGGCCCTGGCTGGTGTGGACATCATAGAACTCCAGATACACCTTTCATCCTTTTGTTCTCGTATATTTTTGATAAATGCCACATTGCAGGTATAAACTAACAATTTAATCAACAGATTTCCCCAAAATCTCAGTTAATTACAATCAAATCTGCTATTCACAGCGGATCTTCCTGCTCCATGCTAAATCAGACCTCACGAGTTCTTCACTTCACTCTCAGACATGAGCCTTGTTCTTACTTTCCCTGTCCCTCAAATTAAGGTCACGAGACATTGTGGTCCCCTCAAACTGAACGAACCATTTTCTCTTAACACTGACAGCTTGTTTACTGACACCTCTCAACAACAGGAGAGTCGCAGCAGGCCGACATCGTGCGGACAGCTGTTGTGTAATTACATGGAAAAAAGAGTGGCGAGGAGACAGAGGGGCTCTCTGCATATCAAAGGTGCTCTTCTTGGAACCTTTGAAGATCAAACATCAAACGGGGCTATTCAGGAAAACCAAGGAACAAAGTTCCTGGAAGGTGAAGTGAGGTGGCTCTCGACATTTTTATGTTTTAATTCAGAATTTCAGTTTACACAGTTCAGTTGCATCAAGTGAGGGCACAATTGCCAAATGCCTTGCTGTTTTTTTCTGGTGTGTCCCGTTCAATGTCACGAACGTTCAAGCAAGTAAACAGGGTTAGTAAACAGCAGACAGCAGCATGGAGGCCAGTGACAATGTTACGGTGGTGCTGCAAAATGGGCAAAATTTAGCATGTCCCCCCAGGTGTCATGTTTCCATCATAGTAGACTGAAGTTGGAAGTTGTAACCTTTCCGACCAAAGACAGAAGCCAGATGTTAGTGGGTTTTTTGTCAAGTGAGACAGGGGCTCAAGATCTGTTGCAATTCAATCACTCAAACCACTCTCAGAGTTGGTCTGGGAGGCATTTGATGTGTCCTGATGTGTCCCCAACAAGGATGTAACAGAAAAATACATCTTCAATGCAGGCTGTAGTGGTTGTTTTGGTGAAAGTGCGCCAACACTCGATAATGCCCCTTTTTTGGATGAAGTGTTAGGTGAAGGGCACTTCTAGAAGGACATACAGTATGTTGGATTCTGCTGATAGAGGTATCTCCAGCTGTACTGACACAGCCACTGACATGACTGGCAGGAGTGTGGACATAATAATTGTGCACAGGGCCCTCTGACCTTCTAGCAAAAGTGATATGGACAGTAACAAAATCAGAATAGAGGTCATCAGGCAGAGATACATGATCATGACACAGGTGTGAACGCTAATGCCTCTCAGCTGTCCACTTATGTTCGGATTACTGAAATCACATTTTAAAATCAAGAGTCAGTTATGATGACATATACCGTGAGCAATGTTTTGCTTTAATATCTCTTGTACAGCTTTTAGGTCAGTGTTGCAAATCAACAAACAACAATGAACTCCTTTATGACAATAATCATTATTATCTTATCTTACTATGTAATGATGAAAACTCTGTGTGTGCCTGTTCCATGTTTTTCTCCTCACTGACTTGGTCAATTCATGTAAAATTTGGCACAGTGGTAGAGGATCATGGGAGGATGCGAATGAAGCAATATTACATCAATTGGCCAAAGGGGGCGCTATAGCAACCGACTGAAATTGCAAACTTTGAATGGGCATATCTCATGCCCCGTATGTCGTAGAGACATGAAACTTTGCACAGAGATGCCTCTCCTCACGAGGAACAAATTTGCCTCAAGAACACATAACTTCCGGTTATATAGATTTTTCGCCATTTTGAATTTTTTGAAAAACACTTAAAGTCGATCTCTTCCTAGGAAGTTTGACCGATCTGCATGAAACTCGGTGAACATAATCTAGGGACCAATATCTAAAGTTACCTCTTGGCAAAAGTTGGAAAACTTACTAAAACTGAGCTTCTATAAGGCAATGAATATTGCAGAGGGCGTGGCTCATCACATAAAGGTGTATAACATCTCAAGGGTTTCACCGATCACCGTGCAACTTTGTAGGCATATGACCACACATAATATGAGGGGACCCCTCCATTATTGACCTGATCAAACAAAATGGGAGCGCTAAAGAGCTAATTTCTTATCTAGGCCTAACCGCCATATCGATTTTTACTAAACTTGGTAGATATGTAGAACAGGACGCCTCAAGGTGACTGGAGACATTTAACTCTAATTGGCAACTGGGTGGCGCTATAACAACAGAAAGATGGCTGTACTGGGCAACTGTGCACTTAATGGGTATGGTCTAGTTATTATTATCATAGATTTGAATGTGTTTTTGATATCAACATCATGAAGTGCTTTGATTTGTTAGGTGTTTAATTTGCCAGATTTGACAGACATTGATTTATATGTATTTTATCAATTAACAATTACATCACAATATATATATATATATATATATATATATAGATTTTGTGATATAAAGCTATATTAGAGTTGAAATGATGAGTTGATTTATCAATTCATCAGCACCAACAGAAAATTAATCTGCACTTAATCGATGTTATTGTGCGGTTGTTGTTTTTTTAAGCAATTATACCAAACTTCTGCTGGTTACAGCTTCTCAATAATGAGGATTTTAGGCCCATCTTTGTCATGCATGAAAGTATACTAGATTAATAATACAATTTGCATTGTTGGGTAGATAAAAGATGTAACTTGAAGATGTATTATTGGGTTCTGGGAAATTAAAATGGGTATTATTCACTGTAAGTGAAAAACTGTAAGTAATTAAGTGGCTGATCAAGAGAATAGTCAACAGATTCATTGATAATTACGTTGCAGTTCCATTTTACATATACTGTGATGTGAGGCAGGGTCAATGTTAATGACTTTTTTCGTTTTCCCAGTCCCAGGCACGTGGGTCACAAATATACTTGCCCAAAGTTGGGCATCAACCTTGTTTTATCTGCCTTGCTCTCAATCTTGCACCAAATTGCATATAAAGCCGTTGACGTTTCACCCACATCCTCTGAAGCCACCACACTAAACTCCTGTTTCCAGGATTACTGAAATGCTCAATTGCCCATCAGTGCATAAACTTTGTCTTCACATGCACCTTTTTCTCGCCAGTGTCCGATCGGTACTGAAAATGTACAGCTCTCAACAGAGATGAGAAGGAAGTGAGATGGCTCACTCCAGTGTTGAATTCTTTTTTACCACTTGCTGGCAAGATCTGGCAATGGGGGCTCTATTTTACTAGCCCTACGTGACATTTTACTTGCCCCAGGTAATCCTTATTGGGGAGCCCTGAAAGGATTTTACCCACATTGTGCAGCCCTACTCTAGCATTGTAGTAAAGGTCCACTTAACGTAAAAAAAATCCCAGTTTAACCCTGCTGGTTAATTTTGTGCACCATGAGGTACACTTTTAAAAGTATTGAAAGTACACATTATGATTCCAAGCCATACATTCCTGCCACCATATAAAACAACTTTCAAGGTGACACAAGCTTTAACACATTGGTGTATTTATGTTTAACTCCAATGTCCTTCCATTTCCTTCAGTTTCATTATGTGCAGAATCTAAAAGTTGCAACAGCGTACATATATTTCACAGTTTATTGCTTTGCTAACTGCAGAGAATATACAGTTGGCTTCACTGTGCAAGCACCCCATAACAGCTATAAACTCCACATCACAAGTATTATTCTCCTCATTGATTCATACATTTAAATGTTTAATCCATACAAGACTGCAAAAAAAAAACAAGTGTGACAATGCTAATCACGAGTTTCCAAAGGGGAAGCCTTCCAAAGAGCGTTTTTAGTTGGGATTCAGTTCACAATAATATAAAACAGAGAAAATCATCCTATTTGAGAACTCAGCCCCAGCAAATGTTTTAGCTTTTTTGTGTGGTCTTTCATTTCATTCTTCTCTCCTTGCAAACGCCAACTGTCTATTTGATGAGATAGAATTTAAAAGGCAGAGACGGAGAAAGAGAAAGAATGAGAGCGGGACACAGAAGGAGCTGCCGATCATCTCCTCATGGAACAAGAAACTCTGGCGCTAATCTCCCCAATGTCTTAATTAATTGAACAAAGTCACTAATCATGCAAATTGCTCCTCAGCAGGAGAGACGTAAGCAAAGAGACATAAAGGGAGTGAAGGAGCGGAATCAAGCAGGTGATGGACATGCAGGAAGGATAGGTAGGGACGTGGGAAATTTCATCAGCTCATGATTCCGCTTGGTCATGGAGCTGGAGCGGTCTGTGAGGAAGGCAGGAGGTCTGAGATGTAGGAATTGCTGCATCTTACCCAGCACTTTGCATCATGACCTGCAGGCGAGGCTCTGGCCGGGGTGGGTATAATAAAATTCAAGATAAGTCTTTCATCCTTGCTTCTCTGATAGGCTATATTGCTGAAGACGGCCATATTGCGAGTTTAAACTGACAACTTAATTGACAGATTTCCCCAAAATCTCACAGTGAATTCTAATCAAATCTGCCATTCACAGTGAATCCTTAAAGACCTCCAAAAGCCTGCCTGCTTCACGCTGAATCAGACCTCACACTTCATTCACTTCACTCTCAGACAATAAATGAAAATGTTTAATCTACAAAAGACTGCAGGAAAGAGCAGTAAAGTGTCACAAACGCCAATCACAAGTTCCCAAAGCTCTTCAAAGAAACTTGTTTTGTCCAACCATCAGTCTAAAACCCAGAGATGAGGTCCAATTTACAACAATATAACACAGAATTATAAAACAGAAAAGAGCCTCAAATATGAGCTCTTAACCCAGAACCAGCAATTATTTTTGGCTATTTCTTTGCCTAGTAACTGGCTATATAAGTGACCGCCTTAATGATTAATTGAGAATGATTCATTCACAAATTGCCACTGAACTAAAAAGTAAGACGCCTTTGATATTAATTTTTCTCTGTAGATTTAAGTAGTAACCTCTGTGTTTTTCAACCTGGACCCTATTTTCCAATGTTTTTGTGTCTACATGATGCAATTTTTGAAATTGGTCCAGTATTAAGTGAGAGGGCAGCAGTTGGCAGCCGGGAAACAGGCTGTAGTGTAACCACTTGGAGTATTCGTGCAGCATCATTTTACGTACACAAAAAGTGTTGGCTTTTTGCCACTGACAGGCTCAGATTGTTTTTCTAAGTGTCTGACAACATTAATGAAAAGGTATATCTATGTGGGGATACTTCTCATAAAGAGAAGGACCATATTTAAAAAACCAGAAACAGCACTGAATCGCCATCGCCAGACCAGACTCCACTGAATAAAAGGCATTTTTATTATTGTTAAACACACTTCACAAAACAAAATTCACAAAAAACCATCTTCATTAGTCTTTTCTCTTGTTCCAACAATCACCAACTCTGGTTTGGTTGAAATTAACCTTTAATTCACCCAAATAGATGTCAAAATATGCTGGTTCTATACACGCTAAAATTACTGTTTTATTTAAAGGGAGTCTGGTGGGTTTGGAAATAGAGATTTTGTTGGTGTTTTTGGTTAAACAAAAAGGATCTTACTCTTTAAAAAAATGGACTATCTCTGTAGGGATCATTTTCACAAGTTGTCCAACACTTGTAATGACAATTTGAGCATGTCAGTGGCAAAATTTGACGGTGCACAAATGCCCTGAATGGTTATGTTACAGCCTGCAGTGTTTCCGCTACATTCATTTAGCAGCGGTGGCACGCCGCTGCTGCTGCTGCTGCTGCTCCTTCAAAACATTTATTTTGCAAATGCACCACCACCACTCTGAGACATCTGTGCACTTGCACAGCGCAGCAGCCAGTGTAGTGAGGAGAGGAGCGGTGAGGGGAGGGGGCGTGGGGGGAGGCTCCTATTTAGGGATGCACCGAATATTTGGTAACCGAATATATTCAGCTGAATATTGCAAAAAAAACCCACACATTCGGTATTCGGTGGAATAAGTGAAAAGCAAGTCCGAATAATAGTGGCGTGTTTTGATAACGCAATCAAACAGCGTGCGGTGACGGACGGAGTAAAATGTCGGCAGTGTGGCGATATTTTACTCCGTCTGTCACCGCACTCGCATTTGCGACTAAAAATAGTTTTGTGCGGGCAAAATAAATCATTCAGCACGCTGTGCGAGTACAGATTTCAACCAGCAGCAGAAACGAAACGGCGAATCCCGCCAGTTGTGGGTTGAACGGGGGTCACAGACAGACAGGAATACTGTACGTATTCCTGTCAAATACGGCGGCGCATGATATCGGCTTATGCCGGATTTCCACTGGATGCGTGTCCGTTGCGGAACGCTGCGTGCTCCGCCGTCCGTCAATACCCACTGGCTGCGTTTGCTGTGCGGTGTGGTGCAGATCCGCCAGAAGACATCTTGGAGCACTGCCATGATTAATATCTCCTTGTCCATGGTGTCAACGGGGTGAAATGACGTCTGAAAACCTCTGACCTGTTGACTTCAGGCCTGCCTCTGCCCAATATGTAGTTTTCAAGGTGTAGTGCAGGGAAATATGATCCACCGTGAACACTGTGTATTTTATTTTGAAAATTAACTGGATGTTTTATTTTGTTTCTGTGCACGACTTCCTGCCCCGCACGATCTGCTCTGTCTCTCTGTCTCTCACCCCCTCCCCCCGCCACCCCCGCTGCTGAAAAAAATCTTAGAGGAAACACTGAGCCTGTTACGCCTCTGTTGACTTCAATGCTGGACCAGTTTGAAAAGTTGTTGTTCCCATTAGGGCACAAGTGTACTGGCTGTGTGGCCAAACGTACGTGTACATAGTGTGCTGCGCCTGTGTGTATACTTGCTGCAGCATGGTCGTTTGTCGACGCAGCAAAAACGCCTGATACTGGTGGTCTCTGCTAGGGGCAGACCACAGCACTCAGACACAGAGGTCGCAAAAAGCGAAGAAGGTGGTGACACTGTATTTCCGGATGTTGTAGGCTATGCACAAACATGGATACTCTCGATGAAGAGGAGATTATAATTTTATATCTTTTAAATCTCGGCAGAGGAAAAGACGTTGTCTCCGCCGCCATCGGAGATGGTATGTGCGGCCGGACCTCACGTTCATGGTCTCTAGAGGTCTACTTCGCACGAGCACCTCTAGTGTTCATGTCAATATTGCATCTCGCGCACGTGTCACATTACCTCGCGTCAAAGTGAGCGGCTTACGCACCAAGCCACGGCAAAATATGTGTGGCAGCCATGATGCGTACGTGCAAGCGTTGTCTACAGCAAGTATACTTCTCGCATTAGTCACTTAGACACAAAACACAATTCAGGTTGAAAAATATTGAAGTTGCTTTTTAATGGCAAATCTGTGGAGTGCTTCAACTAACAATTATTTTAATTATCATCTGCCCAATATTAACATATTATTTTTTGGTCCTTAAATGACAACTTTAAAACCCAAATATATTTAGTTTTATATCACAGAAAACTAAGAAAATCAGTAATTGTTACCATTTTAGAGGCTGGAAGCAGCACATTTTTGGGGTTTATTGCTTTAAAAAATTAGGTTATTGATAATCATTTATCAAAATAGTTACCAATTAATTGTCTGATTGTTTGATTTCTATTAATGTTGTAAACATTTTTCAGACTCATCCTCCTTCCTGGCTTGACAACAACCAGCACCTAGAAAAAAAAAAAAAAATCACATCTGCTTTCCATCCTTCCACTCTATAATATGCACCAGAGTTCACTAAACAGACATTTTATTATATGTGACTACAACACCTCAGTGAACATCCCATTACAAAACTGGAGCATCGCTCCCTGTGTAAACACTCGAGTGTGACTTTCAGTCTGCCGCCCTGCATTGCTGCCTCTCTGAGGCTGCATGGACCAAAGTCCGAGGGGATCAGCTCATAATCCCCGGCCCCTTCAGGCCCCGGCACAACAGATAAAGGCATGGCATCGGTTTGAGATCACATCCCTCTGTGTGACCTGTAAAACCCAGCGAGCTGTCTCGCGCCAGTCAACAATGATGCACTTCAGAACGCAGGCATCTGGGCGGGTGAACATGGCATGGCGGGGAAGCTTAGCGGTGGGGAGCGAGGCATGAAAACAAACACCTAGCAGTCAGTCGCAGTCACATGAGCATTTAGAACAAGTGTTTCCTCTGAGAAACAATCACGCTGTTAATCAGGTTATCGCCCTCCACTTTCCTCGCTGCTAAAAATAGGCCCCTTTTTACCTCTTTAGCTTCGAACCTACAACGGAAATCTTTGAGTTGTTCTGACATCATGCTGCTTAAGACATTTATATTTCATTTAAACCAGGAAATAAAGAGAATTACTGATTGAGAGGAATTTGACAGGCACACTGCTGGCCTATATGCATAAAAATGTGATGCAACTCTGTGCTCGTCTTTCAGATGCCATGTTACACATCCCTGCATAGGTGTGCATGTGAGAGACGAGCTGCGTGATGGGGAGAGGAGACAGAGTGAGATGTTACAAGTTCTCTAATTATTTCAGTGTGCTTGCTGTGACACTTGACAGACCTTAATTTCACCATCCTCAAACTGCTACACTGCTGCAGTCCTATCTGTCGACTGTGCACATTATATCCAATTTTAATACACGCCATTCAACAAAGCCTGTTGCTCTAAATATTCTGCTTCTTTACGATAAGGAGAAAAAAAGGAAAATCTGCCACTTTGCAACAGTTTCCTGCCCCGAGAGCTTATTGCACACAGGAATGTGGATAATAAGGTGTCATTGTTGGTGTTTTCTCTCCGTGCATCCACGCTCGTACGTGTGCAGATGTCAGTGTGTGTGTCACTGAATGCTTGTCTTTATTTCACACTGATTGGCGCTTCTCCTGGCAACAGCCCAAACAGCCTTTGCTCCACTAAACGCAAGTGGAGCTGCTGGTGGGATAAAGACGACAACTCTGGGGGGAGCGACATCTTGTGACAACTCTGTCACATTATTTCATCATCGACCATCGATCCAGGAGTCTCATTAGGTCCTTTCTGACAGATAAAATCACATTTCCAGGACAGAGCGCGGTGTGATGCTGCTGCTTGTCCAGGTCAACAGAAAAGTGTGGGAACACAGCTGGTGGAATTTTTAAAACTGTCGCTACTATATCTTCGGTTGCAACTAAAGCATCTGGAACGGATTATATTCTGTAATTGCTTGTGATTTATTCAAGAGAAGCAGAGCAGCCGACTCCAACAGCTCCACCAAGGATTGTGTTGTGCATGATTTGTATTCCTTCCCATGGACATGCAAACTGAAAATTTGGGCAAAATGGAGCTAAGCTGAAAAGAAGTCTAGTCTGGAAGGCACAAAAACACTCACACACTCACATACAACCACGACCGCCCTTGACACATGGCTTGAGATACATGGAGGACATCTGACAGAAGATGTAACAGCCTGCCTCTTGTGCACCCCCCCACAGCCCCCCTCTCCTTCCACCATCAGCGGCACACAAATACAGCCACAAACGAACATCTGCAGCACAGAAAGACACATTCATTTGTCATGCGCTGCAGCCTTCCATCACAACAGGGATCGCAACTGAAACAAGAAGGCCCAGATGTAAAATAAAGCTGCAGAGAGAAGTCTAAAGAGCAAACGGAAGTTTCATTGTATGATCAGTTTTTATTTGCATGTATCAAGCTTCAAAGTCTTCCTATGCTTGAAGATGAAATCGCACAACAGCATCCTGTACACAGACGAATGTGTAACACACACACATGTACAGAGAGCAAATCCCAGTGGTGCAGAGGGCTGGAACCCCATTTGATCTCTTAAGATTCCTGAGCTGCAAAATCTTAAATATTTATGGACTTTAACTCAAATACTGGAGCTCATGCTCAGGCTCACAAGGAAAAGAACCTGAGAGGTTTCCTAATTAAATTAATCACACTGTAAACATGCTCACAGGCTCAGAGTTCACCTTTTGATAAAGAACAAAGCAAAAAGCACAAAAGATGAATTCTCAAAGGGTAATCAGGGACGTGTTTCACACTGCACATTCATTACAGCATAACAGGTATCTTTATTACATTATTACTTTCTAATTAAGGAGCCATTACTGTTTGTGAAAAGCTTTCCATTTTCTTTTTATCTATGCAGCACTGCTACAGAGCACATTTCAAAATAAAAGCTGCTGGGGTCGATAAAGAAGTAATAAAACGCAACAGTCTCGGACTGACTCATCCCAAAAGTTACACTTACAGACACCTCTTCACAGTTTGATGTCACTCACACATCCATCGATCTGACATTGCTGAAACTGCATTATATGCTGCTGGAGTCCCACACTAAGCTCTGGCAAACAGACCCACTGTAGGAGTGAAACCAAGGTGCTTAAAGGAAGCTAGCTGTTGAATTAAGGGTATTTTTTATTACCTGGACAAGGTTGGGTTAAACTGCACCTAATGATATAATGCCAACTGTCTATCATTCACACATATCACACAGCACCACACAAAAACATTATATCCTGGCGGTGTCTGGCCTGATGCTGACAGATGAATCTCCAGAACATCCTCACCACTTTGAGCCAATACGTACATTAATTTTTATGTCACTGTCTCCCTGCTCTTTAGCTTAGGAGCTCCTGGATTTCTTCGCCCCGCTCTGTCTCTCTTCTGTGCTCGGTGTCCAAATTTGGGTTTCCTCCCACCTTGTCTATATAACAAGCTGTACATTCAGAAAGTTATGCAATGCGGGCCATTTGTAGCCTATGCAGTGCACAATGGAGTTTTGCATTTTGTCTGATGCAGAGAGGAAAACCTAGCCATCTCTCCAGTACCTGTACCACACTCTACAGTCAGATGTACCTGTGTCTGCTTGTGCAATATTGCGCCTGTTAATCTAAGTGGCAATTAGTGAACCACAATATCTATATGCTTTCAATATCAGAGCATGCACAGCAGGCTTGCATTAGATCTCCAGGCTGCACAATACCATCTCTGTCATACAATTACTGGGCTGCAGCTAACAGTTATTTTCATTACAAATGAATGTGCTGATTATTTTCTCAATTCTTTGATTAATAAAACTTCAATTCAGTCCATAAAATGTCAGAAAATATACAGGATTGGTCGGAATTGCTTCAAGACCAAGGTGACATCTTTAAATTGCGTGTCTGACTCACAATCCATAACCTGAAGACAGTCAGTTTCATATCACAATCACAAAAGACAAACAAAGGTAGCAATCCCCACAATTAACAAGCTTTAACTAGGTAATAATTAACATTTTTGCATGGACTAAAAGTTAATGATTTGCTAATTAATCTATTGTCTGCTAATACATTTCCTGGTGCCTTCAGGACCATCATTCTCCATGAGTTTAGACTTCATACTGTGCATCAGCGCAAACATCACCTGCTCACCATATGAGTCATTAATATAGACCAAACTGTGTATTCACTACAGTAAGTGTGTGAGTGTGTGTGTGTGTGTGTGTGTGTGTGTGGACAAGTTTCACACCAAGCAGCACTTTGAGCACAAATCCTCTTTATCATAATTTACATTTCCTCAGTATGAGGTGATGGAGTCTGACTGAAGTGCACTGAACCCAAAATGACTGTTTTCATTATTAATAGCGACCTCATAACCTTGATGAGTCGACACATCTCTGGGTAATGTATGCTAACTTGAGCAGGATGAATACATTACAGCAGACAACAGAGCAGGTGCAGGGATGGCTCTCCAAACTAATACTAACACTAATCAGGCAGCGTGCAGCAGGTCACTTTGACTTCCTGTTAGTCAGGTAAGAGTTACCACTGAGAGATTGAAATACAGAGAATAAATATAATATCGCAGAAGACACAGCAGCGGTGGTTTCACCTTTAACTTTGGATTTAACTGTCTGCTTTTCATGCACATTTTAACTAAATTAAATCTGCATGCACACAGTTTAAATGGCGCCGGGTGCATCTTGAAATACATGAAGCACAGCCCAATATTCGCAACTTGTATCGAGCGACATCAGCATAAAGAAAATGTCCTCGCGCGCATCACGTAGCTCTAAATGACGCCGTGTAAACTTACAGCGGTGGTTGCGACGCTTCCCCTTGTACATGGTCATTATGTACGGGTCCAGCTTTGCGCTCTTTCTGATCCTCTCTCAGGTGCGACAGACACACAGAGCGTCGGGACTTTCGGCGAGCTGCGATACTTTCTGAGCAGAAATAAATTAATTGGCCCTTCAGACGGAGGATTGGAGGCGCTGCTTGAGCGAGGATCATACCATTGCTGAGGGACGGGAGAGGGGGGGTCGGGATACAGAGCATTTCATGCACACTCACAGCAACAGAGTGCCAGTCACATATTAGCGAAAATATGAAGTAAAAATCAGAAAATGAAGGGAAATATAGCCATGACTTCATAAAAAAACACAGCAGAGTACTCGAATTATTGATTTCCATCACACATCTACCCTCATTATATATGACTTTAGAAAAATCTGTGTGGATTCACAGACTGTGTCAAGAGTTCTTCCCCTCAAGATTAATTTATTTGTTGTTTTGACCTAATTTCATCATCATAAATCAACATTTTAGAGCCTTACTTTTCTGTGCTGATTATATCAGCTAAAATATTCCTTCTCCAGCTGAATGAACCAGCTTTATAAGGTTTTAATGTTTACACTTTTCTTTACACAGAAATTGTACATACAAGTTATGTTGTTGGTCTAGGTTACTCATCCAATACATACATTTGTTATATGTATATTATATAGTCGTGACTATCAGTTTAAAATGATGAATTAGTCTTTATTTAAAAAATGACTCACCTATTTATAATTTTAGTAGGACTGCCCCCTAATAGTCGACCAGAAAGGTCATTAGCAAGATTTCATTGGTCACTTAGTTGCAGGAAAAAAAAGTGAAACCCTATTAGGAGCTGCGCCTTGTCAAAATAAACCAAAACCTATATGACTGAATCATGTGGGAACCCAGCTAACATGTATGTGGGGCCCATTTTGGAAGTAAATGAGATGATAAACTGGCCCATTATCGGCTTGTTCATGGGTTCCATATTGGCCCCATGGCAATTGCCCACATGAGTGGTTTTACCCAAGTGGGCCCAAGATAAGATGCCCATTTTGGGTCCATACCCATTTGTTACCCAGGTAGCTCCAGCATAAGCCATGTACAGCCCACCAATGTGGGCAACTGGCATGGAGCCAATATGGAACCCATGGACAATCCCATATAGGGCCCACTTTTCAGGTCATTTAGTGACCACATGGGGCCAACATACAAATGCTGACTGGGAAGTTGCCACACTCAGCAGTCAGACAGGAGTCATGTTAATTTACAAGGCTGGTACCTGCTGTTATTCCACAGGCTAGTTAATAACATGTTGGACAGGAAATCCAAAGTGTGGGATCATTTTGAGAAGGTGAAGGACGAACCCAAGGTGATATGTAAACTCATCTTCATTGGTCGACTACAAACATGACGTATCATCTGAAACATGGAAGTAGCTACATGCCCATTAGCCACTTAGCACAATCATTACTGCTTTGCCAACAGCGTCATTAACAGGCGGCTCACTCAGTGTGTGACGTGCACTTGTAGATAAAATATAGGCCTATATTAATGAAGGTTCATTAGTAAGGTTTGTATTTCTCTGTAATGTAGCACAGTGTTAACAATGTTACTGATACTATTCTTTCTCACACCTTCAACTCAAACCATTGTGTTGCCCCGCCCAAAATATATCATTTGATAATTAAATTAACATTGTAAACATGCGGGCGACTAGTTTACTAATGGTGTTAAATGTCAACTATTGGTTGACTAGGAAAATTCTTAGTCAGGGGCTGACCAAAATTTTCAGAAGGAAAGAAAAAGGCTGCTACAAAGGCTGATTCGAATGCTTTGAATTCTCAAAGCTTCAATTGTTGCCATGTTGATCTCCAAATCAGTATTTGAATAGCCTATTTTTTTTATACCATTGCCTCAAAAATCCCAAACAGAGTAGTCCAGGAGTGACGTTTTTCTGTGGGTGGATGCAGAAGCTAGCGGCGCCCTGGTTCCCTCGTCACAAAGCTAACAGGATTTTTCCATTGGAATTTGGATTACTGCTGAAAATAATCTCTGTGGCAAACAAACATTTATGATACTTACACCCTGCAAAAAAGTGGAGTGCAAAAACTTACTTCTGGGTTTTAGGACTCTCTATGGCACATGACTTAAAAACAGTAATCCAACATAATTCATTAGGCCTCATAGATTTTATATTTATGTTATGACACTCAAGATACATACAGTATGTCCAAACAAGGCTATAGACAAGGGTGTAAATCTCAAGGGCGGAAGCAGGGGACTCGTTCCCTTCAATATTTGAAACATGTGCATTTGTCCCCTCCAAAAAAATCATAAAAATAGCTGAAGGCACACTGAAGGCACAAATGAATGAATAATAAAATCACCAGAATGCAGGAAATTAAGTGTTTGAGGCCCCAGATTTTTCATGTGTTCCCCTCAATGTTGAAACAAAACCTATGGCCCTGACTGTAGATCTGAAGAGTGCAGTGTGAGACTGCACTAAGCACACTTAGCTCGAAGCTACATGCTAAGATACTTAGAATAACAATGGTAACATGTTGATGTTTGCAAGGTATAATGTTTACCACGTTCACCATCTTAGTTTAGTCTTAATATTTGCTAGTTAGCACTAAACTCAAGCTGAGGCTGTTGGTGATGTAGTTTTGCATATACTTGCTCAAGGACTTGACCTGATGATGACAACAGATAAAGTCGGAGGATCACCGAGGTTATTGAAATTCAACATGAGGGGGGAGATGAATGTCTGTATGAATTTTCATTGCAATCCATCCAATAGTTGTTGAGATATTTCAGTCTGGCTGACATTGCCATTCGGCTAAAAAAAATGTAAAATGAGTTGGCACTATGTCATCCAAGTGTACTCTGATACTTGCTATTCTTCAAAATTGCTTCAAATGTATTCTGACTTTCTGCTGGGAATAATTTAACTCTGATTCACTCGTAGTACGCAGACTTTAGACTTTCTGCCAATCCAACCTTTGAAAGAGGACCAAAGTCTGGAATCAAGTACTGTCTGTGACCTTGAAGGTTTTCTGTCTGGTTCATTTCATAAAGCAGTGGAAGATCCTTTTTCTGTATTAAGACAAGAAGGAGGTGGCATCCAGCAGCAAGCAACTGTCTGATTATTATCTCCCTCTGTATGTGCATACAGCGACATAGGCATAAAAATAATATTCCACTCCCTCCACAACCTCTGGGTACACTCGAGAAAAGGTGCATCTCATCTTACTTGCAAAGGGGATTGTGTTGCTACGGAGACAAGGATAAGGAAGCTGCCTGGATGTTGATTTTGTGCGATCTATTCCACTATATTACATTATTGTTGTGTGGGTTGAATAACAACACTTTTTTTTTTCGGGCTCGAGATGAATTGTGCAGTGGAAACAAACAACTTTGAGAGCCAACTGCATGGAAGTAGCAGGAATTTAATCAATATTGCCCTCCTCTGAAACTAGTGCTGCTCTCACATGCTCCAGAATGACAAATAGTCTTCTCTATTTTTTTTTACTGGAAAACATAAAACAGATAAAATCCCTCAAAGTGAATTTTGTGAAAATCAAATAAATCACATCCAGCAAATGTGCTTACTGGTTTATGGGTTATAGGTCAAAGCAATTTGTTGTAAATTTACAGTTCTTCTTTACATTTTAAATGCACAGGAAAACAAATTGGAAATTATGAACATGTAACAATCATTAGCAACCAGCAACAAGAAAAATATGTATTTGAAAGATAGCAGGGACATCTGGTGTCCATATTGGATTAATACAACCAGCCTCAAGAGTACAACAGGAAGCTTGTAGTCAATATGGTTCACAGTAAAACGAACTGGATTCCCTCATGATTAATACTCTTACTGTGCTTCATTTTGTGACTCCACACAGGGCCGGCTTGGTTTAGTACTTCCTGACTCAAGGTGTTTTTTAAATGAGCATCAGACACACTAAATCTCTTCATTAGAATTTTTTTTCACATTTTCATTTTCGTATTTAGATGCAGGGTTGCGCAACCTTGTAGTGAGTAGAAAAGGCAGTGCTTCTTTTCTCCAAATAGTTGTGATGTTTCCAATGAGATGTGGAATTTGAAAGTGCTGTATTGATAGCAAAGAAAAAATAGATTTCCTCAAGTTTTATAGTGTGTTTCACAAAACTACAGAGGATATGAGCATCAAAACCTGCTCAGTCACTGCAGGTTTAATACAAATAGTCAATGTTACACCTCAGTAAGGCTGAGATACTTTCAGATACACTGACATGAGTGAACCTTCTGTGATCTCTGAGGCTATTAAAGCAGCTATAATCAATCAGCAGTTGATCAAATGACTCTGTGCAATGTGAATTTGTAGACATGATCCCTCAAAGCATCATTACCCAGGTTTGCAGTTCACCTCAAGTCCTCCAACTCATACGACCCTATAAGTAATTTGTTCCTACCCTCTAATACAACCCACAGGAGCGTTTGCTTAAACAATGCCTGTACTGATGTCATAGAAAAGGTCACATATGAATGTTAAATGCTGCAGTTGCAGATGCACCAAAACTACTTTGTGAGGTTAAGGCAATAAAACTCCTTGATTAGGTTTAGAAAAAGATCGTGGTTTTGGTTCAAATAAGTATTTTTACTCCTGGCGCATGTCATGTGACATAGCACACAAACATCATGTGACATTTGAAGTTACATAATAAGAGTTACTCAACAATGACTATCAGTTTTACACAGAACACAAACAGTGGCCTCCTAGGTGAAAGTCCTGTGTTTTTTGACCCATCTGACACCTCAACCACCTCCCTACATGGACCTTCTAGCCCAGGGGTCTGCAACCTTTGCCATTAAAAGAGCCATTTTTGACCAAAAATAATTTGAAAAAATCTGTGTGGAGCCGCAAAACATGTTTGAGCCTTATTATCAAGGTAACATAGCCTATTATGTCTAAATTAGCTTATACTTGTGGTCTAAATAAGCATTTGTTAATATGTTTTACCACAAGGCGGCCACTGTGCAGGGCACTATCTATGATTATTTGGTACTTAAATTTTGCAGAGCTGGCAGTGAGAGCAATTTACTTTTTTGGATTTGGCATCCATAGCTAACCAGCCACTGCTATTGAGGTTCAGCAACATTTGGATTCATAGAATCAATTTCCATAGAATTCTTTTCTCAAAGTCTCAAGGAGCCACTGGACAGGGGCTTAAGAGCCACATGTGGCTCCGGAGCCACAGGTTGCCTACCCCTGTTCTAGCCCTTTATACTACATCACTTCCCTATTTGCTCCGTCATAATTACTACAGCCACTTAAGACTGCTTCCTAACAATAACACAAATATTGGACATAATAAGTTGCTTGTACGTGCAACCTATGTGGTTGTATTTTGGTGAAAAACAGTCTCCTTTTTTAGCATCTTTCAGCTCAATATTTTGCTTTTTGGTACCAATTTTTTTTAGACATTTTGAAGTCGACAGGAAAGGTGGAGGAGAGAGAGGAGATGACATGCAGCTAAGGACCAAGGGTTGGACTCTAACTCAAGCAAGCACTTGACCAAGTGAGCTCAAGGTCACCCCAGCAGGCAACTGAAAACCCCACTGTACACTTCCTGCACAGCACACAAAGTTTGAGCATAGCAGCTAAACATAGTGAAGCATGTAGCTGCTAAAGAGCAAGATATTTCCTTCAGAAGTTGGTGGAGACCAAAAACAGAGTTAAAAAAGAGAGTTAATATTGGATATAGGTGACCAGAAAGAGTTCACTGACCCCTGATCGCCAAAAAAATAGACTGTACAAAAATAATGTATGTAGCCACTGGGACGTCAGCCATTGGTTTGTGGAGTCCCATTCTGAACCCTTGAGTTTAGTATTTTGGCCGTCCATATGTTATGATATTTGGAGCCAGAAGTGACCATATATTAACACACAGTTGTCATGAATTGGGAAATTAGCTATAGAAACCAAAACCATTTTTATACCAGGTTGTAAACGTGTTTTCTGCTGCAAAGTTGGCCATTTTTACATTGGTGTTTAGGTAGACTGACTCACTTTGGAGCCAGCCTCAAGTGGCCATTCAAGGAACTCCATTTTTTGGCACGTCCACGTTGGCTTTATGCTTCAACCCTGGAGGTTGGTTTAGACTCTCACTTTGGTTCCAGTTATCTTCCCACAGGACCACAGTGCTGTCATGTTCCCACAGTTGCTATCCATCACTGCTCATAATATTTTAATGCCGCTCTTAAAGAGTCACTGTTATTTCCCTCGCTACTGCACCACAGGGCTAGTTAAATCCGGTTTGTCCGATTTGAATTAATAATCCAAGTGCTAAATTTTCCTTAGTAGGAAAGGAAGATTGAAGAGAAATTACTAACTTGATTTACCTTGGATGTGGCGATTTCCTCAAGAGGAATATACCCTGATTCTAGGAACCTCGTGAAGTCTTTAAAGCACTGAGCACATCATTACCCTTTTTAAGATACGGAGGGCTTCGTAGAAGAAGTACATGCATCAACCTGATCTAAAGTGCTCGGCATTCTCAGACAATCTCTTCTGGCATTTGAAACACACTCCCTGTTAACAAATGACCCTCATTTAGAGCTGAGATGGAGGGATGCTGCAGATGCCCACGGGGAAGATTTTCTACATGATGGATATAAATCTGCTCAAGCCATCACATCTCATTGGCCTATGACTTACAGCCTCTCTTAGCTCATTAGACAGGCAGTGCTTTTGGCACTGAGTAATTGCAAACGTATCTAGTGTGTCAACTGCTGCAACTGCTTAGCAGTCTGTGACAGCAAATCGCCTCTCTTTGCTAGTACTAAGCTCACAAAGCCTGAACGACTCATTTGTTTGGAGTCGGTCCAATTCGACAGACCGGTGTCAAGGTGTCAAAATATACAAAAAACAGACATACTCAAACAAACTCTCTCAGGCTCCAAGGCTGTGATGAAACAGCACATTTTGTTCATTTAAATTCTCGGCATTCACAATGAAAACTGCCCAAATAATCTCTCATGCACCTTATTATACATTATACCTTATAGTGCCACATTATTGCCTCATCAGCAGTGACTTTGTCTACATTTCATGACTTTTTCACTTAACTTCTCCAAGTTTATGCATGCAGATTTCCCCTTAACTACTCAAAGGGGCAGTGTGGTCAAAGTAAACGTTACACAGTGAGAGAGAACAATAATCCCCTGGGAGAGTTTTTAAAGGAGAAAACAGGCATCCTATGCCACACACACACACACACACACACACCATTGCTACTAGTTACAGAGGACCTCCCCTGAAAGCAAAAAGCTGCAAGAAAACCTCTTAACAGGTTTTCAACAACAACATCCCTGTGGTTCAAGTGTTGACTGCAACCCAAACCTGGGAAGGAAAATTGCACACTCTAGTGGCAAACAAACAGCATAACAGCAATAACCACTTCCACATGGTGCATTTTTGGCTGATTAAGCCCCACTGTACATTTAAATAAACTTCCTTCACACACTGTGTCTTTAAGGAGTCAGTGTCAGAGGCCAATGCAATAAGTCTGTCACATCATGTTTGCTCATTTTTTTTTAGTTTAAAAAGATATCTTCCCTTTATTTCTACATTATGATTTCATTGCGTGAGACAAACCAATGTAAATTCTATTTTAGGGAGGACTGGGCTTTATTCAGAAATTGTCTAGCTATCTTCATTGATATATCCTCATGAGACCCAAACTTTTGTTTGGTATACATTTTTAATTTCTCCTAGCTATTTGGGATCAGAAGTATCTGAGAAGTATACAAACTATACATTGTTAATGATAATAAAGTCCCAATGTCCTAAAATGAGACGACAATAAAGTTCCAATGTCCAATGAGACACTTGGCAGAGATGGCTGCCATCTTGTTTTTACATGGATTAGCGTATTATGCTCTTACCACCACTAGGTGGCACACAAAACTGTCCATGAACAGGGACAACAGGTCTGAGTAAAGTAGAATGAAGTATAAGGTCAAATAAATCCAAAATGTGATGTGTATGAGGACACAGAGTCTCAGGAGGATAAATGTAGATCATTCATCTGTTTTGTTTTTTACTCTATTCGAGATCATATGGGGGCTGAAGTCTATCTCAGCATGCCTTGGGCAGAGAACCAGCTGGCTGCCAGTCTGTTACAGAACATCAAATACAGACAGAAAACAAACACAAAAAAAACCCCACACACGACTGCAATATAGTTGGAGTCTCTGGTAAAGAGATGTCTCTAGACTATGAGAAAACTGGAGTTATGGAAAAAAGATCAAGTAAAGAGAGAGGAAACACAGGGGAACCTTGACTGTGCCTCTAAAATCCGCCCATTGTACATGTGTTGTACATTTTAGATGAATAATATCAGTGTTTCTAAAGTGACATAGATTTTGAGGTGACTTTGATATCAGGAGGTGGAGCTGAATGTGGGTGACATGTCATCTAGGTGAGTCACTGTTGTGTTTTCCATTGGCTTTTAAGTCACCATTGTGGGTGTTTTGTAGCAACTGGTTGCTGTTTCCCCACTGGAAATACTGCCACATCAGGCAGTTGACTTTTTACCAAGACATTGCTGCATTTCCATTTGGGATTGTGCTAAATCTGTGTTTTTGAAGCCTAAACATTTTCTTTTTCTAACCATAACTAAGTGAATTTGTGCCTAAATCTACCCGCAGCATTATTGAAATGTAAAGTTTCAGTGTATCTGCTACATAATAATGTACAAATGTAATGTATCTGTGGTTTGTAGAAAGGTACAATGTCAACACTGTGTTTGTTGATTGGGTTGCTAAAATCCACAAATTGTAAGCAAGTAAACAGATAAGTATGTAAGCATTCTTTAACTAAAATAAGCAATTATTTATTTCTAAAAACAAAAAAATCTTTTAACAATTGTTATTTAATCATTCATCTTTTCTTACACCACACTCAAATTTATCAAGCATATATCACCTCAAGTAAACCCTCATTTAGTGTTTTTTAGGCCCTAATCTGCATTATCCCTTCTTCCTGCTTGTTTCCTGTCCCCCCCTCTCCTCTCATTCATTCTGTCCGTCTCTGCTCTCTGTCTCCATCTGCCAGGGTCAGCAGAGTGCAAAGAATCACATTAAGAAGTATTCAAATGTTGAACTAGTCACAATTGCTATTCATGCAGGCATTAAAGGCTGCCAAATCTAATTCAGCTCAGACGCTATCAGTGCCACGGCAGTTCACCCCATCGGCAGAGATAATACAAGCCACACAGGGAGGTGGTGGTTTGAAGAAACCTGATACACAGGCAATAATGTCTCCTGCATGTAATGGAGCAACAAATGATTTAGCCATTGCTTGTATTGTAGAAGCAAAGAGGCGACAAAGCAGATGGGTTTTACTTCATTTTTGATTCTACCTACTGCATCAGAGATGAACAAGGCTGTGATTTCTTTGCCATGAGTTGGATAGTGACATGCATAGAATAGAGTGATTAATACGCAGAGGATGACACATAGCAGCTTTTTGGTTTTCAGTGAAAACCTTTATGAGACACATTGTCGTATGGGATACATGTGTGACTGCTCAGGGGACTAAACATTGGCAGCGTTCTTAACATATCTGCTCTCACTACTGATCTTCTATATCAGCATTTCTGTACTTTCTAATAACATCACAGACCTGTTTTACTAAATCTATCAAGAAGTTTGCAAAACAGAAACACTTTCCGAACTAATTGGCTGCAAAGAGTCAAATCCAAACAGGGAAACAGACGCAAACACCAAAGACTTTGTAAACTTTTGCCAACTTGAACCACCAAAAACTTCACATTTCACTGACCTTTATACATATTCATGAAAAGGCAACACCTGTGTGTGTTTGTGTGTGTAAAACAGAAAGGTCTGCATAACACCAAACACAGTTGGAAATACAGTTCATTTACGTACCCATAATACATACATTAAAAGCACAAGTTTTTTTAATCAAGTATACTTTAGCAAATAAAACCAGAACTACAACTGACTCATATTTCTATGTCATGGGGAGCACAGAGGAAACCATCAGACACACACAAGTCATATGCAGCATTCAGCAATTACATATAAAAAGTAATAGAGACAAAAATTCCCATACTATAATATAACAAAATAGAACTTAACAGGGCTCCTTTTAATAGTCAGGTCTTCATGATTAACTTATTTTGCCACATCAGTTGATTGGATACTATGTCTGAGGAAACATTCTTTGCATGTCTGTCCCTTCATGTATCAATCTACAGCTGATATGTACAAGCATCTCCTGCTGTGTCCTGAAGGGGTCACTGCTGTAAAAATGCATCCCAGAGATGTCCCCCCTTTTCTTTTTTATAAACTGTAATAAAAATGCTAGTTGAGATGAAAAAAAAAAAAAAAGATTGCGCCAACATTGGCAAAGAAGAAATTTCTCTGTGGATTAATTTATAGTGTGTATTTTAGTCATTTAGACATTTTTGTTTTCATATTCATAGACAGTTGCTGACTGTGATGAGATTTGAAAATATGAATTCAGAATAGAAAATGTGTGTTTCCTGTTGTACAAAACGGCCATACATATGCAGACCCACACTGATATAAAGCATTTGCAGGCCATTAACCCATGAATAACAATGTTGTTAATGACTTCAAAAAGTAAATTAAGTTCTGTAAATAAGACTGAAGCTAAGGTTCAAATTACTTCCTGTCAGCCTTTATTTTGGTAGTCCCCTTTTTTCTTTGATCCCATGAGCTTTTATTTTGATGCCTTCTATATATATATATATATATATATATATATATATATACAGTACAGGCCAAAAGTTTGGACACACCTTCTCATTCAATGCGTTTTCTTTATTTTCATGACTATTTACATTGTGGATTTTCACTGAAGGCATCAAAACTATGAATGAACACATGTGGAGTTATGTACTTAACAAAAAAAGGTGAAATAACTGAAAACATGTTTTATATTCTAGTTTCTTCAAAATAGCCACCCTTTGCTCTGATTACTGCTTTGCACACTCTTGGCATTCTCTCCATGAGCTTCAAGAGGTAGTCACCTGAAATGGTTTTCCAACAGTCTTGAAGGAGTTCCCAGAGGTGTTTAGCACTTGTTGGCCCCTTTGCCTTCACTCTGCGGTCCAGCTCACCCCAAACCATCTCGATTGGTTTCAGGTCCGGTGACTGTGGAGGCCAGGTCATCTGCCGCAGCACTCCATCACTCTCCTTCTCGGTCAAATAGCCCTTACACAGCCTGGAGGTGTGTTTGGGGTCATTGTCCTGTTGAAAAATAAATGATCATCCAACTAAACGCAAACCGGATGGGATGGCATGTCGCTGCAGGATGCTGTGGTAGCCATGCTGGTTCAGTGTGCCTTCAATTTTGAATAAATCCCCAACAGTGTCACCAGCAAAACACCCCCACACCATCACACCTCCTCCTCCATGCTTCACAGTGGGAACCAGGCATGTGGAATCCATCCGTTCACCTTTTCTGCGTCTCACAAAGACACGGCGGTTGGAACCAAAGATCTCAAATTTGGACTCATCAGACCAAAGCACAGATTTCCACTGGTCTAATGTCCATTCCTTGTGTTTCTTGGCCCAAACAAATCTCTTCTGCTTGTTGCCTCTCCTTAGCAGTGGTTTCCTAGCAGCTATTTGACCATGAAGGCCTGATTCGCGCAGTCTCCTCTTAACAGTTGTTCTAGAGATGGGTCTGCTGCTAGAACTCTGTGTGGCATTCATCTGGTCTCTGATCTGAGCTGCTGTTAACTTGCGATTTCTGAGGCTGGTGACTCGGATGAACTTATCCTCAGAAGCAGAGGTGACTCTTGGTCTTCCTTTCCTGGGTCAGTCCTCATGTGTGCCAGTTTCGTTGTAGCGCTTGATGGTTTTTGCGACTCCACTTGGGGACACATTTAAAGTTTTTGCAATTTTCCGGACTGACTGACTTTCATTTCTTAAAGTAATGATGGCCACTCGTTTTTCTTTAGTTAGCTGATTGGTTCTTGCCATAATACGAATTTTAACAGTTGTCCAATAGGGCTGTCGGCTGTGTATTAACCTGACTTCTGCACAACACAACTGATGGTCCCAACCCCATTGATAAAGCAAGAAATTCCACTAATTAACCCTGATAAGGCACACCTGTGAAGTGGAAACCATTTCAGGTGACTACCTCTTGAAGCTCATGGAGAGAATGCCAAGAGTGTGCAAAGCAGTAATCAGAGCAAAGGGTGGCTATTTTGAAGAAACTAGAATATAAAACATGTTTTCAGTTATTTCACCTTTTTTTGTTAAGTACATAACTCCACATGTGTTCATTCATAGTTTTGATGCCTTCAGTGAGAATCCACAATGTAAATAGTCATGAAAATAAAGAAAACGCATTGAATGAGAAGGTGTGTCCAAACTTTTGGCCTGTACTGTATATGTATACTTGATATAGTACTTATGGATTACAGTTATGTGCACATAGGTAAGAGCTAATTGTATTTATTTGTGTGCTTTGTAGCTCTTATGGTGTTTTCTGAGGAAATGGTGTTTTGGGAGAAAGGTGTTTTTGAAGGAAAAAAGTGTTTCAGAAGAAAGACTAATGATGGTGTTCAAAATGAGTGTTCGAATGACGGCTCAACATAATTAAAGACCTCTGAAAACATCAGTGTGCTTCACCAATGTCTGACCTGATTCTCTACAAATGTCACGCAGAATCATGACACCAGGAAACTGACTCAGTGATGTCAGCTACACAGCAATTTATATCTGAAGTTCTGAAGTCTTGTATAACAGCAAACACACACACACACACACACAGAGTCACTTATGACTGCAGCCCTTTGTAAACAAGTGATAACTAAATCTGAAATTATTCCATCCATTTACTAAGGGCAGTAATATTATCGCTTGTCATTAAAGTCATACTATGTAGGATTTTCCTAAAAAACAGTGTATAGACTCATACAGAAGTAATCCCTCTCAATCATCACTTATGACCCACTAGATGTGACAGTGTATTTTTCTGACTTTGCCCTCTGACTTTTCTTATTTTCCTCTTATGTTATTTGTTCGGGGCGTTTATGGGTGTGTATCCCCACATCGCTCAGGAGAGGCCGGGCCTTTATGAAAAGGTAGCAACCAGGTGACAGACCGTAAGGGACAGGCATCGAAGAGACTAGGCGCAGGAAATAAAAGCAAATTATGTGAGGCAAAACGCCAAATGAGAGTAAATCTGGGCTTGGCTCTAAGTATACCTTTAAAACCTCTCTGTTTATGTTTTTAAATTTGAAGAACAAACTTTATGCGCACTAAAATGGCAGGATGTGAGTGTAAATCAACGTCTTTAAGACCAATATTGGAACCCAGTTTGATGACAATATACAGATATCTGTTCATAGAGACTAATCCGTTTCATTTGATGTAATGTATGACATGCCCCTCTGCTTCCTGGCCTTCTATATGATGTGTATCAAATCCAGTTGCCCCAGGATCCAGACTTGTCCACAGTTTTGAGGGGGCCACACATGAGCACACTAAGACATCATCATTTCCTCTTAACAGCAAAGAGGCAATTTAAGAAACTGAAGCCAATTAGAAAGCAATTCACTCAGAAAAAGGTATTTTAGGAAGAAAGTGTTCCAGTGTACATAAATCTGTGAGGCATGATTGTAACTTAATGTACACTGTATTGGTTCTGACAGTCAGAAGTGGTAATAACTGCTGTGTACCACAGTGTGGTGCTCAGTGACCATACAGTGGGAAAGACTTCTGTCTCCACACACACTTCTGACTCCATGATCTTCATTTAATACATGTATGAGGAGTCGAGACTGACTCTGTCGTGACCCATCATCTCAAACCAAATGAACACTTGATGAATTTCCCCTTTTGTTATAACAAGCGCTCGTCTTGGCCGAGCCTCAAATTCCATTTGACAGGACGGCTCCCACAACTCAAAGTAATGAAGGCAGCCCATCTTCCCCTGTTAGATGAGGTGCATAAATACAGACACAGCTCATTAATAATTCTGTCACACAGGTAGGCTATGGAAAAAAAAGATGACACACTTTACAGCTCAAGCACTCCAAGTCCCAGAAGCTTCAAAGTCCCACTTAGGTATGTTCACACAGTGTAACCTGAAAACTAAGATGCTGAAGACCTTGGTACTTATTTTACATTATGTAGGACTGTTGCAGAAACCTGCTTATCCATCTTTCATGTGTTTAATTCTTGATCGTCTTAAATGAGGAGTCTGTATGAAACTGCCTCATATTTGCCAACAAATGTTCCTCCTTTTGCATAATGATTACCTTGGCAACTTGTTTTCCACTTCTTACTTCTCCACCAAGGCTACAGGCTAATAAGGATGTGTGAACAAGCCACGAGGAATTGTCAAGGTCAGGCACGCATTTCAAGCCAGCTGCTATCTATTGAAGACATCCCCTCCCTGTGTGTATAAAGCTTGCGTTTGTCAATTATTCCTTGGTGACATGGAACAGACAGCTGTGCGTTGTGCTTCCTCTCCCTCAACAGCTGCAGCAGACGTTTGGTCATTCTGACAGCTCAGTACAGTGTGCACCTTTTATCTTCTTTGGCTCCAGCAACTTGACTCTTAAGGCTCATTTATGCTCACTGTTAGATACGTATGTGAACACTGACATTCTCTGCATTCTTGTTGTCCGTATTTGTGCGCATTTTCTGAAAGCTTACAGATACACAGCAGCACATCTTCCTATAGGTGACACAGATGGCCACCTGGGGCCACATGTATATTTTTTAAATGAAAAAAAAAATCAAGGGCACCCACTAGCTCACCTGGTAGAGCAGGCACCCCATGTACAAAGGCTGTGTCTTAGCCGTGGTGGCTGCAGGTTTGATCACAATCCATGGCCCTTTGCTGCATGTCACTCACCCTCTAATAAAATCAAACATAGGTGAAAAATGATCCAAAAATCTAATGCTAATGGTCGGTTTGTAGTAAGGGTACCAACTCTAGTTGAATCACAGGGATCGTCACAATCAGAACATGCAGGGCATTGATGGAGTAGAGTATATGTGGAGAGCATTACAGAGAAAATGAAGAGGCAGAAGCCATCAGGGGTGCAGTACAAAGAAAAGAAAAAGTAGAGGATGAAATTGGCAAATTTGCAAGCCAGTCTTACTCCCAACTGTCTGGTACCAACGCATGGTAAGTGGCCCTAGGACAGACACACTGAGGCACCCCTTGGCGGCGCTATGAGATGCACAGGGTGACATTTTTTGATGCTCCAAGCAACGTCAATCAAACTTTGGACTTTGAACCAGGAGACTGCTGTTCGTGTCCCGTGTGAAAACAAAAGTTAATTGAATTATTTTAAAACAACATAGTGTGCTAGTATGTGAAGCATACTAGTGATCCTAGTGATGCTTGTCATGGGATGTATGTTATGTGTGTCATGTGACGTTACATTACGTTTGTAACAGCATAATTATTTAAAGCCAAACCATTATGATTTTTTTTAAAACCTAGACACATAAGTTTGTTGCCTAAACCTGAGGAAGTAACCCTAAAAACAAAGTTTTTTTTTAATCAATTTTATTTTGACTGTGTGCATTTAAAGCCTGTGGAAACACAGCTTGAAATAGTAAAAATGCATATATTATATCAAAGTCAAGTGTCTCATTAATCATCCACAAAAGTCTGAGTGAAAATAACCATTAATAACTATTAGAAAACTTGGTTTAAAAACAGCTCATTTTGCTGACCACTTGCCAGGACAGAGGGGGCGTGGCAGATAACACTCTGATGACAGCTCCCTCGTTTTGATTGACATCTCCCTGGCTCAGCAATGGCTGCCACAAATTTAATCCAGCCGTACATGTTTGAGCCCTCTAATGATTTAGAGGACGAAGCAGAAGCTGAAAATGATTCCTTTCAGGTGGTCACTGAATGGTAAGTTTCAAAATGTTTTGTGATTCATATTAATGTTACTTCGTAGAATAGTTAGCATAACTTTTACATGCAATGTTACGGCCAGGCTCCACCGGCTGCAAACATACACCGTAGCGTTGCGGCGTATTCATTTGGGCTCCACTGACTGCGTACGGAAGCGACACGTAGAGAAGCCAGTGGGGTTGTTTACCGTTTGCTGAGCCGAGAGGCTGCATGTAGGCTGCATGAAATGTTAAAGCATTTTCCACCTAAGTTATTACATATATTTGAGTTATCTACAAGTTTACTGTACTGTTTGTCATCTACTCGCTTTCAAATGTCCGCCACGGACACAGTGTCATGGATAAACAATAGAAGAGCGGCGTAAAATAGAGAGTTGTCGTGCCGCTCCCGTTGCCGGTGGAGCCGCTGTAATTGATTAACAGGGGGGCGAGCTGCTACGGGACTCGCGCTGCAGACATGCCCGGTTGAGCCCGGCCGTTCGCTGAGATGAATGACAACGGGAGGCTAGCGCTTTGCCTTTCTTCATTGAGATAGTCTTAATAGATTAAATATGTCTTTACTCTGACACACACACCGACCGTCAAAGTGGGAGAGACCGGTGCCGGCCGGCCGTCTCTCTGGCGTTGTGTAGAAGTATTTGCCCGCCTCAAATAATGTTCCCCTCCGGCTAAAATTGTGTTGTTTCCCGCAGCATCACCTCCGCGACTGGGGATATGTTTATGCGTAGCAAAGCTAACTGCTTGGGGTTGGGGTTAGGGGTGAGGAAGGGTGCACATGACGTCCCCTCCCCGTGAGCCGACACCGGCAAGCCCGGCCGCTCACAAGCCGCCTCTTCCTGCAGCTCCACGAGCTGCAAAGGCTCGGATTGTCCGGGCTCTGGAGCCAGTCAACCTGATTCGAGTGCTGCTGGGAGCCCGCCGGAGGCAGAGCCTCTGCTGGGTCGCAGCCAAGCGGTTCAGCCAGTTTACGATCTGTATTTTCTAAACATCAGACTAGAAAGACGAGTTGGCTCAGACTCAAAGAGATCTAGCTGGAGCAGAAAGGTTTTGTTGCGCTGCCACTGGGGGGGCGGGATGAGACAACTGACTGATGATTTATGATTGGTTTGGAATTTATTGCGTAATAAATCTCAGAGATAACCACGGCCAAATCAAACCCAATTTCAAGAATGTACAAAAACTTAAAAGACAGATATTTCGAATTTGGATGGAAACTGATTTCTAATTGTTTTACATGTTTAATATTATGTACGTAAGACCCTAAATTACATAGTTAGAAGGCTATTGTGGATTTGGGTTTCCAGAGGCTTTAAGAGAAGAAATTGTACATTTCCTGTGAAAGGGGAAGTTTATTTTGAAAGACACAATGCATGTAAGAAGCACACCTTCACATTCTGTCCTTGAGCATTCAAAACTGACACTGGAGGGGTACTTGGGGTGTCATATTTTGGCATGTCGGGTCACAGACCAAACGTCGGTATTTGACGAGTTTTAAGTGAGAATGTGTAGACTTAAGCCCCTTTTACACTGCCAGATTTTCCGCAAATGTTGGGCTGTTTTGCCGGCAAGCTGCAAGCATTTAGACACACAGAGCCGGATTGGCGAGTTGATCCGAGGTGCCCAATTTTCTGCCTCGTAGGGTAGTCAAATTGGCGGAACCCTTTTAGTTTAAAAAGACTGAGGAGGCCTTCTGCCACAGGAGGGGCTGTTGATGATGCCGCACATGCGACCCACTGGCGGTGGATAAACAGGAAACAGCTGATAGCAGGAATGAGCAGCTAGTAGCAAACCTGACAGACACAGTAAAGATGAGCAACTGGGGAGACAAAGAATTGCGCGCCCTCCTTGCCCTCGCAAACGAAGAGGCCATTAACCGTCAAATGACGGGGACGGTGAAGAACGGGCCGACTTATGAGAGAATCACCAAAGGACAGCCGCAGGTTCCCTCCTATGTCACTGTTTACGTCACACGCTGAGCTCCATGTTTTGTTACTTGCTCACGCCCCCCATTGCCCCGAAAAAGATGCATTCTGTATAAAAAAAAGTAGGTAGACGGCATTTTGCCGCACTCCCCAATTTTGTTTTTATACTTCTTTCTTTTTTTAATGCTGAAAAAAGACTGATTGGGCTTTCCTGCAAATTTGCACAATTCTTGTTTAAAAAGGGCTACACATTCTTTTAATGTTTTTATTACCATTGTTTGTTAGCTAAGTTGTTTAGTTGCGTTGATTTCTCACAAGCAGTACCATTGGAACTCATAGCGTAGTTCTAGCGAGACATGATTGTAGGACATGACAATGACATTTTAAAAATGGCACAACAGAACAAATCAGTAACAATTCTGGCCTCACAGAGCACCGTTGTCTGTAACACTGCCTTGATTAAAATGTACATTATTGGCACCCAGTGGGTAGCGCAGGTGTCCCATATATGAAGGCAGTGTACTTGCCGCAGCAGCCGTGGGCTTAATTCCAGCTTGCAGCCCTTTGCTGCATGTCATCCCCTCTCTTTTTCTACCTCTTTCACACTAAGACTGTCCTATCTAACAAAGACAAAAAAAAAAGAATCTAAAAAAAAAGGTACATTATTACGACGTTTGTGTCAGAAACTTTTGACTCTGCCCTCTAGTGGCTGTATCTATGCCAACACTAAAGATGCATGGTAGTCTGTGGGTAGTGACAGTTACAACGTTTGAATTTGACATATCTGTTTTCATATGTAGAGGAAGTATAAACGGGCCCTTATCCAGAGTGAATTTCACCAAGCGAGCAGACAGTTCAGTGTTTTAATCAAATCTTCACAGAATATGCAAAATATTCAGGACACTTTTTTATAGTGAGGTCAGTTCAGGTAGGAGTCATTATGCCTTACTGATTCCCCTAATTAAATCTATACCAGTCACAAAGGAGGAGGCAGATAAAAAGGGAAGAAGCTGAGTTTGAGAAAAGAGTTTCAAGCTTTGAGATAAGAGAGATTGTGCTTTAAAAAAGGATGCAAAAATATCAGAACAGTGTACCAGATGTTCTGTTTAACCACTGTATATTCAACTAGACATATGTTTGCACATGGATCTTCTGTCAGGAATGAATCTGGTCCCTCCCAGTGGTGCAGTAATTCTCCTAGCTGCTCCCCCACTCCCTAAAATAGCACAGGCTTGAGGTCTGAGAAGGCCAAGTGGCCAGTTTTGTCATGCACCAGTGGTCTAAACAGTGCTCCGAGTACCTTGGGATGGTTATGGCCTGACTGTAAACTGTGTCTCTGTGGTGTCAGAGGGGTTACTGCTGGCTGCAGCTAATGCAAAGTGTTGACTGCAATAAACTTGAGGTAGTTAACAGCCATAATGCTCAGCGTGACCTTTACCGGCCAGTGGAGCCCAAGGCTGGGTCCCGTCCTCCAGCTGTGAGTCAGTATTGCGGGCTAACAACTGGACGCAATGATTCACAAGCCCTCAGATTTGTGGCGTAATTGGCGAGGAGGCCTTGTGAGTAAGAGGATGAGGGAATGAGGAAGGGTGGGAGCAAAGTAGCGTGAGAGAGCGAGGAGACGGAGGGAGAATAAATGTGGGAGTCAAATAAGGAAATGTGAGAGGGAAAGTAAACACTTGAGAAAGCAAGAAATTGCTCGGGGCGAGGTTATGGGCTGTTTTTAATGTTATTTTGTTTATACTGTCCATCTTCATTCAGAGGGGAGAACTCCCCGGTGAGTGTGTCACAGTGATTCCTAATTCGCGCACTAAGCAGGGGGAGTCAGAGGGGTTACGCTGTGGAGCTGTGTGAGCAGGGGTCCGCAGAAACCCTCCGGGGTCGCAGTAATTATCACTGCATGTGTAATCACAAGTCACAAACCATTACTCACACAATACGTCACCTTTTATTGCCTGGATTTCTCTTTTGTCATTCCGCCCGAAGTGCATATCGACGATTACAGCACGAATTAAGAGACAGACATGACTGACTGGATCAATTATTATGGAGTGCTAAAGGGCAGATTTTCCATTCTGGGGGTCTGTGTCAGGTCTGTTATAAAGGTCTGTCTGTTTAGCTGAAGCTCTGCGTAAAGGTCGCACTGCAGTGGTCTCTGTCATAGCAAGACTGCACACCTGGCACAAACACACAGCTCTCTTACTGAAGTATTATCTCGCAGCATGCACAAGTAGAGCATCTGCGAGAACACTAATCCTACACAAAAGGCTCATTACTAACACCAAAGCTTCTTTGTGCTCATTTCAAATGTGTTGTCTAATCATAAACATGCACATCTAGTGTACAGTTTTAGATGATAAGGAAGTCCAGATCTTGAATTTCAAACCCATCCTGTCTGCATCAGCATGCCCTAACTGTGAACCTCAGCTCCAGTAGTAAACAGGCATCTGTGATTATGCATGGGGAACAATTACCCAGCTCCGTTCTTCTTCGCTGGTCCCCTCACTGTCTTTGCCTCTCTCTCTCTCTCTCTCTCTCTCTCCTTCTCTGTAGATGGATATAATATTAATGAACACATCTCAGCCAGGATGCTTGTTAGGCTTCAAGCTAATCCTATTTCTCACCGTTCCCACTGTTTCACCTCAGACTGGGCTCCCATCAGTTTATTTACTAACCGCTGAAAGCTACAAGATGGGACAGGAGCTTCAGGGATTCTCCGTCAGACCAAGGGAAGAAATGTAGCCCGAGACTGTGAGGTGGCTGGTCGGTCAGACGGAAGATATGAAGACAGGGATGAAGACGGATGTGTCCTCTACTTACTGACTCATGTCGGCATCAGTGTTTCATTTGAGATTCTGTCATGACCAATGGCAGGGACAGTTACTTCTGGAAGAAATTAATCACTTTACTTCATTAAAAACATTTGTTGCCTCGCAGTGTTTCTCTAAAATGAATGCGTTGACTCATGTGTGTTTTGTATATTGGATATACTTTCTCACAGAGCCCACTGCTATAAGTGTAGAAATATTTTTACCTTTTTTTTCTGACCTTGTTAAAACCCGATATGTAAAAAAGTATTGAAGTAATAACCACTCTTTGCCACAAACTGGGCTTGCACCTCTGCTGAAGGTGATAAAATACAGAAATTACCATAAAGCACTGAAAACATTAGGGGTTTCTCTTACTGTTTTCAAAAATGGCTTCTTTGCAGTCAGAATTTCAATCTTTTTTTTTTTATGTGCTGCACAACTACCTCGCACAGCAGCTGGATTCTCGCAATATATCAAGAGCAAGCAAGAATCCATCTTGTCAGGCTTCAAGCAATGTGTTTGTTTCCAATCCCCCAGTGGTTTGAATCAGTCAGCGTCCTGTGAGGTGCCACTGGCAGCTACAGGTGTGTGTGACGACACAGAGAGGTGACAAAAAGTTGCAACTCCGAAAGCAGTTATTGTTGATGCTGCAATAGCATCAGTTATATCAGAACTGATGGGCAAAAATTAATAGGACGAATCTTTTTAAATGACCCTTTTTAGCGTCCGGTACCTTAGGGTTCAGCATGTCAAATGTCCGAGTGCTCATGAATCCCCAATTTTTCCAACTCGCTGTTATTGTAGGGCACCGCTCACGCCGCCTGCTACATTGAGCGAATGAGAAGGGATTGAAATAGTCTCTAGTTGAGACCTCTGCTGTCCGAGGCCAGTGGTGCATTTACGTACTCCTTGGATGGTCATTCTTTTGACTTTGGTGTGTTCATGAGCTTTAGGCCCTGATCACATGGAAGGTTTTTAGGTTGAAAAACGCAAGGCGCACTGCATTTCCATTTTGTCTTTTAAGTAAATGCCACTAGTATAAATATGCTTTTTGCCTTTTTATTGTTGCCAGGCAACCACCCTATCACCTCTTTACCCTAACCATACCGTGTAATCTATCAACTCTTTATTTATTTATTTATTTACTTATTTATTTTATTTATTTGACAGTAATTAGTAGCTAGTTCCTAAAATGGACAGGCAGAGGGTACTTGCTGTAGCTCTGGTTGAGGGTGAGAAGCTGTCAGCAAATAGTTTGTTGGGCACGGGAAAACGAAGATCTATGTGGGTACATGAGACCCTGAAAAAGCAGGTGGATCATGGGAAGTACCACCAGTTGATCCAGGAGCTTCGCCTCCATGATGGCTGTTTCCAGGCATATTTTAGGATGACTCAGGGGGGCAGTTTGACAACTTGCTGTCTATCATCGGGCCATATAGCTCTGGGTATACAGCAACTGCTACCACCAGGTTCTCTTGTGTGTTGTCATGACCACCACACAAGGCTCGCCTCTAAATCATCAGATTAGACAATGGGAAAAAGCGGAGATGGCGTGGGGCACTTTTCCGCTTGGAGCTGAAGTTTCTTTAACTCCAGGAGTTCACTATCTAATTTATTATACAAGTGAGTCTAAGAGTCATAAAGAGTGACTATTCTGATCATGGTTGATGATCAGATTTTATCTCCTTAGTGGTTTTCTCCTCAACTGGAGTTGACGCCTACACAACTCTGGTCCTAATCATATCTAACAGACAAAATCTTCTCAGAGCAGGCGCCCCATGTACCTTGTCTTTTCCCAAGCAGCCACAGGGTAATTCCAACCCACAGCCCTTTGCTGCAAAAGGCAAAAGAAAAAAAAATCTCAAAAAAATATCTCATAATCTAGTCAATGGAGGTCCCTGAAGTCAAATCTAATTAAATGGAGGTTGGTGACCTCATGTGTATCAGTTTGGAGGTTCCTGACATGAGAAAGGTTGACAATCACTGGTTTAAACAGCAAGTTGATAACAAAGAGCAAAGAGATCGAATGAGTCATGATCTGGAACTCATTTTTCAGATGATTCTGACACCACATGAATGCAACACAAGGCTGCAGAGGTAACCAGGACAGCTTCTACTTGCCCTTCAAAGAACATCATATCATAGGTCAGTTACTTTTCTCAGTTGCATTGAGCTTACATAGCCTCCCACATACAAGTATAATGCTGAATCAATGCATTTAACTGAATATTTTATTTCTGTTAATGTAAATTTATACATCATCTGTAGCTGATAAACCCGCATGTACGGAGAAACTGAGACCATATTTTGCAAAAAGTATCACAACTTAAAAGTTTGTTACACTGACACATTAAAAATCACTCAGCCCATCTCTATATTTCTCAATGGAAATGGTATTCCACTCTCCTCCCGACTGGCCCGTGATAGATGGTGACAGACAGATGGTTCATCCAATCACCTGCCAAGTATTTTCTGAAAGTTCCTGCCCTTTTCTAAACACTTTCCAATAACAGATTCTCAGATGCCTTTGTGTAACAAACCATCTGGTGCATCAGGTTACCCGACTGGGGCTGTGCTTTCAAAAACACCAACAGTCTTGTTTGTAACAAGGAGACTTTGATTGTGTTTCTTATTAGCAGCCTTTCATCTGCACCAGGTTACATAAGATTTTCTGTTTTTGTTGCTGATGTGCTGTGACAGAGCTTCTGAAGTAACACCGTTTTAATTGAAATAGACAAATTAAAACCAACATAGTAACATGAGTCACTGTGTAATCTGAATACAGCAATGCAAAGAAGAGGCATGAATTTAATTTAAAGCCTCCTCCATATGTCTCTGTCCCCTTTCATTCATTTCATTTCATTCATTGATTCATTTTCCTTAATGCTTATCCTGTTAGGGGTCACAGGGGAGCTGGAGCCTATCCCAGCTGACACTGGGTGAGAGGCAGGGTACACCCTGGACAGATTGCCAGACTATCACAGGGCTGACACATAGAGACAGACAACCATTCACACTCACATTCACACCTACGGACAATTTAGAGTCACCAATTAACCTGCATGTCTTTGGACTGTGGGAGGAAGCTGGAGTACCCGGAGAAAACCCACACTGACAGAGGGAGAACATGCAGACGCACAGAAGGGCTCCCCCACCTTGGGTTGAACCAAAAACCCTCTGTACCACCATGCCATCACTTTCCCGTTTAGCTGCGTGAATTTATAGACGACAGGGACTGAGTTATAAATATAAAATCAGTATCTTCAACTTTTGCGTCTTTCTTTCTTAATCATAGCTATAGCAAGCCATTTTAACATTGTAGATGTCTGTAATGGAAAATTACATTTCAACCAGTCACAATCCTTTTGCAGAATGCGGAAATATAATTGTAGATATCTGTAATTGTTATTCTTACAAGTAAGAAAGGAACTACTGATATCAGTAATTTAATTAAAGATATCTTTAAATCAGTTTGACTGGATGTAATGCAGTTTCTTCATGTGGAAATATATTTGTGACATGCTGAAATTGTTTTACAGATATCTTAAATTAACATGTTAACTTGTCAAAATGACTTCTTGACATGTTAAAATGTAATTTCCACTGGTGGAAACTGAATTGTCAGCCCTACTGATTAAATGTAAAAAAGGAATTGCCATAAGTCTTATGTATGCAGTGTTGCACACACATTACTGACGCAAAGTCACAAACAATAAAAGTGCAGTGTAAGCCCTTGCATTAACACCTGCCAATCAATTGGGAATCAATTTGAAATCCTTTTGTTGTTTGTTTGCATTTGTGGATCATGCGATCCGTTAGATATCCACTGGATATCCGGTGGCTATGGAGTAGATATTACATTTTTCATTTTGGTTTGTGCTGAGGAAGCAGGTTTCTTTGTTTTGCTCAAGGGCACTTTGACACATTGGCTTTAGTATGAGAATCCACAACCTGTCACACAACACACACAGCAGCCTGCACCATGACTGTGATTTTATATAATATACAATATCAACTGGCCTGTTGCTCTGTTGTGGAGGTGATGAAACTTTGACTGTTTAATTAACTAATGTTGCTCATATTAATAATGACACTAAACTGAAGCACCTGCAGACAAAACAAAAGCTTGTTTTCTGAATTCTACATGAGCATATGCAACTGCCCACACACACATATACCCCCCCGAAAACACACACACACATCCACACATGCACAGGTTTTCTGGAGCCCACTGAGCCCTGCGCTCCGACTCTGATTCACAGCTCAGTGTTTCTCTGCCTTCTGAACCCAGGTTTCTAATCAGAGAATTAGCTTCAGTTTCCCCTGCCAAAATCCACACAGTAATCCATCTCACTTTGTCCACACTGTGGCTCATGCCCCACTAAAGCATTTGTCAGTATGCTTGAAAGGGAGAGAGGGACAGAGGAAGCAAGAAAGAGACAGACGGAGAGACAATAAGAGATCCTGGCAGCCGGGGAAATGTGCTTTCCTGGTTTCCTGGGTGGCTTTATTAAAGCCTATTAAGTGCACAATGACAATCTTAAAATTTCTTCAGTATTGTTTCCACAAAAGAAACACGTTCTTATATTCTGAATACATTACAGCTCAGATAAATCCCTGGCTTGGCTATACGGTTGATGTTATTGTATGACTGCGAGCCCGCGCGCTGCTCTGTACCTGCTGTTATGGATGCTTTTGTCGAGTGCTGGGTCAGGCCAACTGTGCATTCAACGTCCGGCCTGGTCTCTCAGAGCGTGATTAATGAGGGAGGAGACGGACAACCAGGGTGCATTCTAATCACCCACAAGGACAAGGAGAGATATGGAAAGGAGGGAAGAGAGGGAATAAGAGAGCAAAGAGGAAGAAATTGATATCACAGCTCGTTTGAAGTGTCTTCGCTCTGGTTTCTTTTCCGACTGAAGCACAAACCTGAACATTTCCCATCTGCGAGCACACACAGACCCCACATACAAGCACACACACATGCTCAGACACACTGAATACTCTCACAGGCTCAGAAGCAAACACAGAGACATGAAAGACACAGAGGGGGCCTTATGGGGTTAGCTTTGGCAAGGCTCAGTCCAATGGATCAGGAAGAATTGGCCCATCTAGTTGCATACTGCAACACCCAAAAGGCCTCTCACTCATGACTGTCCATGCCTCCGAACCTGGCTCTCAAAATAAAGTTACTGAGCTGTGCAGTTATTGTAGACATAGTTGGAATTATCTATGCAAATTTCAAAGTGAAAGCGAGCTTGTGAATACTAATGGTGAATGATAGAGAGAATTACAGCAGCCAGGTGGAGAAAATGCAGGAGGATTGGTTTGGATAGACATTAAAGAAAAAATCCCCCTCGGGTATTCACTTATAATGTTAAGCCTCTGATATTCAGAGCATTTAAAGGAGTTGTGTGTATTTTGCGAGGAAGTGTTGCAATTTATTTAACAGCCTCATCTTTGTCTGTTTGAGTTACATATTTCCTTCTTTTGCCAGAATGCCTTTGACTCCAAACACAAGACAGTGAGTGCAGCCAAATGCTTTTGCACTTTTAATTCTTGGGGGGCTGACACCAAATTGTGAATCACAACAGTAGTTTGACATTTGGGGAATTGTGGTTAATCACTTTCTTGCCTAGAGTTAGAAGTGAGGATCGATACCACCCACCATAAAACCACAACTTGCTATTACGCTTTGTGTTTTGCAACATATGAAACACACAAGATATAATGTGCTCATTAGTGATTTTTAGAGGTTCTGGTTGGGATCATTTGTTCCTGTCAGATAGAGCCATGATAACTGTTTTCCTGTTTTTTCAGTAGCAATGGGTGTACTGTTGGTTCCTTGGAGTTGTTACATTTAAATGTATTCAACCTTTTGAACTAGGGCTGGCACAATATCAGATTTACGCTATACAATTATCGTTGCAGAAAGGTTTCAGTTAGATTATCAGTCAAATGCATATTTAACACCTAGGGAGGTGCCGAAAGGCTGTAACCATAACTGTACAAAAGTATACAAAAAGAAAAATTACACTTAATGGATAGTGAAAAGGAAACCAGATGGAATCTGAAGATGGAAACTGGTTATCGTCAATACAGGTATATCACAACACCCATATTTTGAATCTCTCAAGTGTTGATATTAATATTACATGCATGATTGACAGCTAGTGCTGCCCGTCCCACATAACTTCTCTTCAATGCATTACCAGTCATCATATGTAAGTTTACATATATAGAGATAAAATACTCATTTCAATGCATTGATCAGTGTCCCACTTGCATGCAAATAGGCTATGTAAGCTCAATATGATATCACAGAAATGTCACTTGACCCACAATCTGTCACTCTGACGTGCAAGTAGCAGACCTCCAGGTTACATCCCCAGCCTTGTGCTGCATTTATGTGATGTCAGAATAATCTGCATGCAACATTGGCCTTGGCTGGCTTCTCATTCACTGATTGTAGCAGTCAGCGTAGGCGGTACCCTACGATAGCATCGAGTGGGAAAAGTCAGGGATTCATGAGCACTTAAATGTTGGACAGGTATGGTTGTAGATGACCTGACATGACTTTGACCAAATCTGGGTAGGTGAGGAGAAGCAATTGTTCCCACAACTGGTTATCCGAATAACAGGAAACAGCAGCTTTAGTGACAGGAAATGTGTATAGGAAAGCTTGTGTCAACTGATGCTGCTTGTTTGTCAGACACTACTAAAAACTGTCATTATGTACCAATTCTTTGACTCTCTCGCGAGTAAACTCTCAAATGTCCATTCCTGTGTTCTGACTTTATTCTACATCACAGGCTGACCTGGTACATACCAAACACTAAAAGAGTCATTTAAAAGGATTCGTTCGTTCATTTTCACCAGTCACTAGTTTTCTTTTTTGTGCTAAGATAACAAGGCACTGGATGTAGCTACACACCTGATGGACAGATAAAGCAGCAATATCGAGCTTCTCATCTAACTCTCGACAACAATAAGCATATAAATAGACTTTCCAAAATGTTTAACTATTGTTTTAAGACACATATAAGGTGTGACAAAAATCACTGGATGTCACACTGTGAGAGAGATGGGTTTAACAGAGTCTTGGTTGCAATCTGCATCCAACTGTATGATATCAATGTTGAGACATGTCAGGTGATGCGAGGATTGCTTGGTGAACCGTAGCAATAGAATGTAAATGGAAAAATTTTAAATATGAAAAAGAGAGAGATGGAGGAGACTGTAAAGTTGACTGTGGTCAGCAAAAGTAGGGCAACATGAAATACTGAATTTGGGTCTTTTTTTTTATTTGGCGTCAGCATTCCCCCTCGATCGCTGGTATATTCTGTGTAATATCTTGTCATATTCTGATGGGTTGGTTTGATTGATTAACTTAATTATCTTTAAGGGAAATTGGTTTCCAGTGTGGGGAGAAAATCGAACATACACAATTAAACAATCAAAGACATAGTCCACACATGGCGGACGACCGGCATAAATGGTGTCGTGCCCAAAATCACACAGTGCAGAAGGCCTTCTAGATGAGGTGAAACTGTAGGAGAGCTCCAGATATAAAAAAATAACTGTATTTGGACAGGTATCAACAAACATAAAAAATATATGAAGAAAACAAATGTATCCACAAATACAACATATGCCTCCAGTAGGTGTTTATTTACACTGCCAAGATTTTACACACTTGAAGCAGAACTCTCTGCACACTCTCTCTGCCTATCCCTACTCTGTTTTCTCCTTCTTCCCGGTATACTTCAGTTTCCGCATCCTGTGCTTCTTGCTATGCATCATGTTGGCCCAAAATGACGATTGATTGCAGTGCCACTGCCTTTGTAATCCGCTTAGGATGGATTTTGCATCTAAATCACTTTATTATTTATGTGCCTAACTCTTGCCAATGCCATTTGGAGCCAGTATGATTGGTGATCCATCACACATTATCCTTCACTGTGGTCATTAATATTGTAATGGGATGGACCTTCACCATGAAACTTCCAGGTGGAAGGGAATGCAGATCTCTTCTGGGAGGCTCGGGCTACTCCAAGCAAGAGTCGACAGAGAGGGAAGATTATCAGGTGTGCTTGCTACCACACCAACTCTCCAGAGATGTTGTTAGTTCACCCTCTCTCTGCTATTAACCTCTCTCTCGTCTCTCCCCTGCTCACAGCTGCTTGTATCTTCATACATGGCCTCTCTTAGAAAAATGTTATTCTTTCATTGTCCTTTTCCATCAGGGCTTCAATCACCACCTGCCAATCACACGCTTCTGCTGCCTACAGGCAGACACACATAAGCACACGGTGCCACACCAGGACATAGTTGAAACAACCACCTCTGAAGATGAGAAAAACAAGAAAAAAGAGATCTTCATCTTACCACATAAAGGGCAAGAGCGATATGCATCGTAAAGTATTTGATGTGAACACATCAAAGGAGTCTTACAATCATAACTCTTCACAGAATCTCAGAAAACTTTCACCTGGGTCTGATTTCAGCTCGCTGCGACACACAGCATTGGATGTTCAGATAGCATATATATGCTGCCAGTGTGTTGTTTACATGTGGATTTGGAGACTCAGCAGTAACATGGTCAGGTTTAGTGCATGTTAGGACAGCTGAAGGCAAAAAAAATCTGTCACTGTTTGCCTCCATGGCAGCCCACTGAGTCCACTGAAGAGCGAGGCCATAGAGATACAGCAGACAGATCTCAGCAGGTGAAGAAGGAAAACTGCTCAGATGCATTTAAGGTTTACACATGCCAGCAATCATCATGTCACTGTGTCACGAGGAATTCCCCCAGTCAGCTTTTAGCCAGAGGGAAGGGAACACATGACGACAACAACAACAACAACAACAAAGAGTGAGAGGTAGAAATACAGAGTAGCTGACCTAAGATGACTGTGAGACTAATGTGACTGTAAGGGATTTATTGGGAGCTCCACCCACTAAAGTAGAGGTCTAATCAGCCAGAATAACTGAAAACACCTATGCAGGCTTGATAATGATGAGACATCTCCAGGGACATATTGGAGTGTTGAAGTGTTCAATCTGCTGACAATACATTGCTGAGAGTGCTCCATAATTGTTTGATTGATGTCTGCAAGTCTGGTATCATCTTGGTAAAGTGCATTTACTTTCTGTACACTAATTCCCAAGACTATGCATATTTTATATATATCACTGCATTAACTGGAACACAGCCTGGGGTTGAATGTTTCAGCACCATGGCCCTGTAGAGAAACAAGACCATAACAAAATTAAAAGACAGTTAGTATGCATGGTAGATTCCCTTGATTTTTGCTGGGAATTTAAGTTTTGATTGACACTCATATCCACAGTGTTGGGGGAGCGACTATGAAAGCATAGCTTGCAAGCTACCCTCCTTCTTTACACTGGAAGAAGTTGAACTACAGCACAGAAACGAAAATACACCTGTTCATCTGCTTGTTAATGCAAATAGCTAATAGCCAATCACATGGCAACAACTCAGAGCATTTGGGCATGTAGACATGGTGCCAGATGGGTTGGAACTACTTGGATTTTCTCACAACACATTCTCACAACCATCTCTAGGGTTTACAGAGGATGGTCCGAAAAGAGAAAATATCCAGTGAGCAGCAGTTCTCTGGGTGAAAATGCCTTGTTGATGCCAGAGGTCAGAGGAGAATGGCCAGACTGGTTCAAGATGATAGAAAGGCAACAGTAACTCAAATAACCACTGGTTACAATCAAGGTCTGCAGAAGACCATCTCTGAAGCAACAACACGTCCAACCTTGAAGCAGATGGGCTACAGCAGCAGAAGACCACACCAGGTGCCACTCCTGTCAGCTAACAACAGGAAACTGAGGCTACAGTTCACACAGGCTCACCAAAACTGGACAATAGAAGATTGGAAAAACGTTGCCTGGTCTGATGAGTCTGGATTTCTGCTGCCACATTCAGATGGTAGGGTCAGAATTTGGTGTAAACAACATGAAAGCATTGATCCATCCTGCCTTGTATCAACGGTTCAGGCTGGTAGTGGTGGTGTAATGGTGTGGGGGATATTTTCTTGGCACACTTTGGGCCCCTTAGAGCATTGTCTAAACACCACAGTCTACATGAGTATTGTTGCTGACCATGTCCATCCCTTTATGACCACAGTGTACCCCACTATGCATGCAAAAGTGCAAGAAATGTTGGCTTTGGTTTTGCATACAATGTCCATCAGTCAGACACCCTCCAGAAACTACAGTCCAGGTGGAGGTATTGCACCAAGCAGCATTACGCATTTAGCCAGGTAACCTCTAAAACAGCATGCAACAACTTCTCTGAACATTTGTTAATAAACAGCAATAAAATACCTGTGACTTGTAATTGTGGTCAAAGGGGTTCAATTACAGTAGAGAGGCGATGGTAAAATAAAAATAAAAAATCATCCTTTGCTTTTATGACCCAAAATTTCAGGAGTTAACTACACAATGGGAGAGACTGGGAGAAATGTAATTTAACTACTTGAGTTCCTACTCCCCAACACTGCATGTCTCACAATTCAACACTCATAGAAAAGGGAACTCACAGTTCGAAAATCTTTAAAACTAACCATGAATAGGGATCAGACACACCATACTACACTAGGCATGTCTGCATTGCTATATAATGTCAAGTAAAGTTGTTTTATATGAACTGCTAAAATGGTATGCTATGTGTATTTGAATATTTCTACAGTATTAAGTGGGAAACAGCCTGAGTTTAAATGTTTAAGCACAATGGAGAGAGACATAAAAGCAACCAAATTAAGTATACTCAGAGGTGTCATATGCTTAGTAAATCTGCTTTTCAATTTTATTTTTTTTTGCTTGATTTTTGATCCAACAACACCATAAAACATTCACCTAGGAAATAAAAGACTTGTCAAATCATTATCAAAACGTTTTGAAGTGTTAAAACTTTGGATTAACATCTTGCTTTTTGTTTTCATTTTACATTTTACATCTAAAATCCTCTTATTAAAGACATAATATGCAGGGATGGTCCCTAAATGTTTGTTAAGAATATCGCCAGCGAAAGTGAAAGTGATTCAGTCTTGCTTTGGTAAATGGACTGCATTTGTATAGCACATTTCTGGTCACTCAAAGCACCTTTTACACTACACATTCGCTCATTCACACACACATTCTCACATTGGTGACCGAGGCTACCATACAAGGTGCCACCTGCTACCCAGTTTACCACTTGTACACAATCACACACCAATGAAACAGCCATTGGGAGCAATTTGGGATTCAGCATCTTGCCCAAGGATATTTTGACATGCATACTGGAGGACTAGAGGACCACCTGCTTCACCTCTGAGCCATAGCCGCCCAACGAGCTTTGTCTGCTTGGTGTTTGGTCTCACTGTGTTTGCATGTTTTTGGTGCGATTTTTGTAGCTTCTTCTTGGATGTGTGCTACTTATGGTGTGGCACCTGGTAGCTCCCTTTTGATTAAGTCCTGACTGCAGCACGCTGTGCCTAGGAACGTCCCGAGCATTGCAAAATAAGAAGAAAATAAGAACATTGAGCCAGAGGGCAGAGTCTCTGCAGATAAATACACCGCCACAGACTTCTAGTTGGTTATAAGTGCTGATTGAGAGGGATTACTTTTGAGTCTATACATTGTTTTTTAGGAAAATACTGCACAGTAAACGTTTAATATTTGCATGTTTAATATCATTTCCAGTAAAGTCTGTTATTTTCAACTTAAACTATAAAAGTATTCAAATCCACATAGTAAATGGGACACCGTCTGTGTTTTCAGCACCATTGTGAAAGAGACAACAGAGGAAACATTCCTCACATCTGCTCTGCAAGGCTCCATATTCAACATCTGTGTTCATGCAGAGTGCTTTTAGAGAAATGCCTTCATGCTTGTAACTCTGAATTGCATAGAGACACTGCACTTACGCCATTCAGAATAGCATTGCATGCACTGCTATTTAGTAATGATTGCTGTGCTCACAATCCTAGATGTGATCTCGTGAACTCCTATTCATATTTGATAGGGTAATGGAGCATCCACTTTTTCCTTCAGCGACGGGGGGAGGAAGGTGCTGCCAGCTGTGCTATTATGGAATTTTGCATTCATTCATCAGCCGGTTTTCATCCATACACACACGCACACACAAACACGGAATGACAGTCTTATCTTCTGTGGTGGCGGCGGGCTATGACCTTTGACATTTGTGTATCACTGAGTGCACAGATTAGTCATCACCAGTGCATCTGAGCAGCTGAGGTGGATCTGTGCAGTCGCAGGATGATGTGATTAATCCACTGACCTCTTTTTTCCAGTGACCACGACAGGAAGCCATGCTTTTCAAACCTCTGCCTCCACGACAACATGTCCTGCTTCTTTTCACGTGGGCTGTGAATGATCTGAGAAGCCAGTGGTGGCTGAAACACCAACATATCTGAATGCAGCTCCTCCTGTAACAGCAATATTAGCTCACCTACCGCTGTAATCTCTGAAATTGAGGTGCAATCAACTTGCAGGTAATAACGCTTTAATGAAACGTTTTCCAACAGGAAGACGGATCCTTTGCCGAGGTCATTCCTCAACTCCATATCATTATGCGGCTGATTCATTTCTCCGCCATGTTAATATAAAAAGCAGCAGCTTGGGAGGATGAGACTGAGGGTGTCCTTAATTGTCAATTAAGAATGTATCTACCAGTCATACTCCCGCCACATGACATGCAGATTGAGTGATAACAATGAGGGCAGGGTTGCTTTATCGAGGGGTCGGCTTTTGAAATTGAACTCTTAAGTAATGGAAATACTTTCGATTATGTCGGCTTTGTCAACCAAAAACAAGCAATCACACATGAAGATCATCAAATGATTTGCTGATAAGTTACAAATAAATCACTAACACTATTATTATGGATATGGTTGAGTGCTCAGTGATGGTTTTGGCTGGCGACGGCCCTGGTTGTGACTAGGTTTTAATAACATTCTGCTTTTTCGCTAATTGGATCATCCATAATGCCAAATATAAAACTAATGAAAGACTTAAAGAGCAAAAACACATTAGCCACCATTAATCAGGAGCATATCATTTCGTGCTGTTGATTTTTGTCTGTACCATCATGGAACAATAGATTTAGATTCACAAAATGTTTTAAGCATTGTTGCTATATTTTCAGCAATCTCAGATAAGAAATTCAGTTTAAAGGGCAAACATTTTATATGTTAAGTGTGGGAAAGAAACACCTATCCAAACAGATGGGCCGACATAAAAAGCTATCATCGTAACAACAGGAAAGCAAATGAAGAAACCACTTAGGTCTCTCAGCAGCCAGATGGATTTTGGAAGAGGCCGGGATAGTCGAGTCAGATTATTGGCTTGATGTTCAGGTTGATAAATGCAGTCTAAAAAGAAAAGCCAGCCCGATAACCTGCTCTACTGATGCAGAGGAGACACAACAACCTTTAAATGGGCTCAGTGTTTTCTTTCTTTAAATATTCAATTCTTATTCTGCATATTAGTTACAGCTAATGTTCATTAACACAGGAGTTAACAGTCTGGGGAATATTGTTTTCACAGGATAATGCCCTTGAACTGAGATTGTTTACCTCAGTTGTTTTCATTATCTTATATAAAACTCTCTTTCACGAGCAACCCTAACCCCGAAAACCCACCCTGAGGATACTTTATAATGGAGTGGCAGAGTGTACGGGCAGTCAGAAAGATCATCTTCAAGCCGGAGAACAAGAATATCCATTTGAATGTCCATAAATGACAGTTTCAACCCAAACCAAGGCTGAATCAACACTCAAGTGTCCCTGAGATCGGACAGACACCATTAATTAAGTGGCATGTTATGGTAAAGCAAAGCCTGCAAGGTAGTAGAGTGCAGCTTGGGCCGCATATTTCCATCCGAACCTTACCCGAGTCTAAAGCCCCATTTCAATCGAGCAATGCGGTACGGTTCAGTTCGGTACGCTTTTTTTTTTTTTTTTTCCATTTCCATTGTGAAAAGTTGTGGATGGTACCGATGTAACTGTTCCATACTGTCCCCATTTTTGGTCACCCCTCTGTTGGGGTACCTAGCACACAGATCTGGTGCTAAAAGGTGGAGCTGTGAACACTGCAGTCTGTTGATTGGTCAATAGCAGACGGTCACTCTGCTCAGGGCTGAGCTGTGGCTGGTTTTGAGGCCCATGTAACCACTGTTCATACCGTGGAGAGTTTGTCATACATTAGTGAACTATATCTATAAGAAGACATGATGTTTTGTTGACCTAGGTACCATGTCTGAAAGGTTACTTTTACTTGCAAATGTACTATACCGAAAGTGTTTGGTGGAAACGGAGCTTAGGAAAGTAGTAACTGAGCCCGACCCCAACCAGACAGGCTTCCTGTTTTTCTGTCCAAACCTGACCCAAGCCTGATGCAGTTAATGTAAGGAAAACACAGCCCCAGAGCTAATGCTGAAACATGCTGAAACACTGCCGCGTCCATTTCCTTGTGTCACTTTGACAACAAACTGATTTAACAGGTACATAAAGCACAAAGGACCATGTCAGCTGGGCCAAACCTGACCTGAATCTGAACATCATGTGGAAATATCTGTCTGAATCCAGCCCGACAGGTCAGGTACTGTCGAGCTTGGGTCATGTATCCACGCTTAACAAGCTAGTTCTGTCAACAAAAGTCTGCTGCATCTCTACCTCAACTTTATTCTCCACCAGAAGGGGGGAAGTTGTTGCCATCACTCCACAGGAGCTTTGTGTTTCATGATGGGAAGTAACCAGATACAAGCCTAGAAGCCAAATATCAACTGTGTACATATTCTATATTCAGTGATAATCCTCTCCAGTTCCTAACTAACTTCAACCATGCACTGTTCTCTTTGATCATATACCAACCCCCAGTGATATTAGTACTGTTTACTGGTTGAAAAAACAAAACTGTAGGACTCCATCACACCTCCAGCTCCACCCCAGGGTCTCCTCAGGGGAACATTTTTATCATCACTCCCCAATCTCTGCTGGGTGAGCCTGGTGTTTCACTTTGGGGGGTGATGTCAGAGCCTAAATATCAACTACGTAGGTATCCTACATTAACATAACAATCCATTCCAGTTCTGCACTTAACTTCCATTATGCACTGCTCCCTTTGATCATCTCATGCTGATACTTTTTAACAGGGTAACATACTGACAGTCATTGATATGTGCCCTCTTTACACTCTGGACCCCAGGTTCCCTAGTTGAAACACCAAACACGTTGCAGAGACTTAAATCAAAAGGTCTCTTGCCTGCATGCAGTATTATCCAGTCATGATTATTTTAAAATCTTGTTTTAAAGCGGTAGTGTTTAGAATGAGCTCTGTTGTATCTCTGCAATCCATCCCCAGGCTCCACAAAGATATTTTAACAAGATAAGGCCTGAGACAATGCCCCTCACAGACAAAACTAATTGTGATTGAGCAAAACAAAAGCGAATAAAAAACATTTCACAGCCATCGTCCACAAAAGCAACCCATCACAAAATGCATGCACAGTAGAAAATCGATGCTTACACAGCCTATTGTAGCTGCATCCCATGCCATTTAGCATATTCTGTTCTAAGTATTGTGGGTTTCAAGAACTTTGACATACTTTTTGCAAGTTGCTGCCTGGTAAATGTTAAAATCAAACTGTCCTTACGTTCACTAGTGGATCAGTTAACGGATTCAGCAGGGATTTTCTCCAAAACAGCGTGACAACAAACACAGACAATTCAGCATTTAGGAGCCTTGGGAGGCTCTAAACTAAAAGTCTGAGAGATGCCCGAGGCATTTTGTGTTCCCAAGAGAGACAATCCATTCCTCTAGCAAGGAACAGGCTTCAACATAACATTCTGTATTTCAAGGGGAAAGTTTTTGTGAAGTGACATATAGACTGTATCTCACTGGCCCTTCATGAGTACCTCATGGTATATGCAATGCAAGCAAGTACAGAAATCTCTCACTAAAAAGAGAAAGCGAAGAAGACTCACCAAGAGGCTGTCCAGCGATGATACGGGCATTCTCTCCCGCCACAGCTGCCCGGGCGTTCCTCTCATTCAAATACTGCACAAAGGCGTAACCTTTGTGCACGGAGCAACCCACTATCTTGCCGTACTTGGCGAAGATGACCTCTATGTCTGTCTTCTTGACAATGGCTGTGTTGAGGTTGCCGATAAAGACTCTGGAGTTTAGGGAGCGCGGGTCATTCTTGTTGGTCACGTTGCTGGTTTGGATTTTACCAGTCATTCTCCTCCAGTTGCCCTCCTGGGACACAGACAGGGGGGGAGGGGAGGACATAGCTTTGGAGGTTAGGGGCAGGCTAACTCCAGATGTTCTGCTAAAAGCTATGGAACTGTGAAGTCTAGAATACGGAATCCACTAATAAGACATTATGAAATATATAATCCTACAGTAAAATATAGTTACTGTCAAATTATTTCATTAAAAAATAAGTGTAATTTTATCTCTTATTTTCATATTACATACCTCTAGCCTCCCAGCAGGCCCACCAACCGCCCACTGGTGTACTAGCTGACAGCTGCTGGCTAGAGAATCCACACAGAAAGACTGTCTGCTTTTGCTCTTCAGATTTGTTTGCCTTTGATAAATGTCATTGAAATCCAAACACTGCAGAAAAAACTTTGCATTAACTAGTAAACTGTTGCCATTAACACTGGCTCTCCACTTTGACCTCACTTTAAGCTAGTTAGCTCGGAAGGTAGGTAGCATGTAGGTAGCACACAGTCATTCTCTGTGGTGTCTCTAGGTTAGCCAACAGGAGCTAGCTAGTTGGATAGCCAGCAGTTGTTAGGCCTGTTAAGAGGCTGGGGGCATGTGATTGGCTGAGGGGATGGCAACATCACTGTCATTAAAAGTGACATTGGTTGTGTTTGAAATCACATGCTAAGACTTTACACTTGGTTTTAAAATGTGTCTTGGGTGATCGGATCACAAGTGGACAGCGCTAAAAACCATTAAGACGCAACGTAATCCTAACACTCCAACTCCTTGTGTTAACACTAATGCATCCTGATGCGTCCTGGACAAAGATGTGACAGGATAAGAAACTGGAAGTAGTTGGTCTCCAGTGCACTTGCTTTATGGGCCCAATGATGTGAAAGCAGCGCCGATCATGCAAGTAATTTTTTACTGTTAAAAAAAGGCTTTTTTTTTGTCTTTATGCGCCACTTAGCACCTTTTATAGACATGAATGGGGTCCTACCTTCAAAGCTGTATCCACGTCCCTTAATACATCCATATGCAGGATGTGTTGGTTGTTTTAGTGATAGCTAAATAAGTATCGCAATGTTAAATACTTATTCAGATGTACATTATATATGTGAGCACCCATGTGTTTCCTCTTAACTGTACTTCAGTGTCACTTGCCATCATTATTCTATACGGTGGTTAAATATTCTAACCCTCTGCCTTGCAGTCTGCCATTGGACAGTTTGAAGAAACAATGCATTTTGGGGCAGTTGAGTATGTAGAGTAAACTCATACTCAGAAATATATGCTAATCTAGTATACATCCGGGCATTTCTGGTGTACACAAAATCCACATACTATGCAATTTTGCATCATAATTAGTGTAGTATAAATAGTATGTTAGTATGCAATTTCAAACATCCCCATTATAAATTAAAATGTGATATAAAATAAAAATATCACAATAAAAAATGGTAGTATTTAATAAAAACAGACTTGAAAAGAACACGAATTATCTAATTGAATAAATCTGAACCATGTCATAAGAATAAGACTGATAATGAGTAACATATAATTTATTTTATTATTTCTTAAAATGCGGCTTATTTCTAGGCTATTCGTGTGATTATTTATTTCATGTCTTTATTTAATAGTGAACACTTTAGGACTCCACACAACACAAGGCTTGTACTCGAATTTTCTGTTGGAGTCAAAATCAATTTATTTCAAATAGACACTTTTTGTTGATGAAGGCTTTTGTTGATGAAGGTTTACCTCATCTCATTTATATACAAGGTCACTGGCCAGTTGACTGCTTACCTAAGCCACATTTTGTCACATGGTTGAAATGCTACCAGTGGATGGCTGAGTGGGAGAATTAGAAGGAGCAACAATATGTGAATGTAGCAGCAGTTTCCCTCTGCTTTGTGAGAAAGCAAATACGGTAGCTGTCAGTGGGAAAGCTTTGCTATCTCAATACCCATATTGTTGCATCCTTAATGCTTTGTGTGCCATTTCACTGATCACAGAATGCGGCGGCTGTAATTCATGTTACAGTTTTATTCAGACTTTTTTTTTTTGGCCTGTCAAGTTATCAGCGCACATTACCCTCAGCTTTTGTAGGCCTCACCTGCAATTATTTCTGAGTGACCTTTTCATCACCTGAATGCTAGCTTTTATGAAAGATGATTGGCTGCAGGATCAGGGAAAATATCCTCCCAAGGAAAGGATGCACTGTTGAACAATTCAAGTAGGTGACGCAGATAGATACACTAACACATATGTAGATATATCCCACATTTTTCTATTTGCTTTTGCCATTGATTTCCTTCTTTATGCACACACGTCATTTTTATAGCTGTAGAAATCCAGGTTTTCATTACAGTTTATATTCCAAAATGGATTACACCTTGTGCATTAAATGATGTGAAATATTGTGAAGAAAACACTGAATATTCAATATTTGCCTCCTCTGAGTCTCTGTCCCTGACACACTGTGATAACAACTATTCAGCTTTGAGACGAAGAACCTGAATAATGGATCCAATCCTCAGTAAATAGGATTAGTAACCAAGGTAACACTGATGTTGTTGGAATATCCTGTGGACTCGCGCACACACACACACACACACACACACACACACACATTTTGTCGTTTTTTTCCTCTTTTATCCAACTTAATTTTCCGTTGCGAAAGGCTGCAGATCCTCACAGCTCAGCCTCTCCGACTTGACACTGTGTGGCCTCAGTATCTTCACAAATTACGTGATGTAGTTTTATTGTGAGTTGCTCCACTATAATAGGTTTATTCAGCTAATTATAGCGGGGCATGAGATTATGTTGAGAAGACAGCGAGATGATGCAATTCACAAACTGAGTGATGGTTAAATTCCACAGCGAGGTCGATGGTGCCGCACCTACAGCAGGTGATGAGGAAACCCTCCAGTCATCCAGGAAATACGAGAGCAGCCATGTGATTTCCGCAGAGAGATTCTCTGTCAGGTATCCATTACACCTGAGACTGAGATCATGCTAGGCATTCAGCTGCTCATTCATGGATAAACATATTATTTCACTTGGCAGCACACGTTTTTAGCATTACATCACGTACAGTAATGCTATTTGCTTGACTATTCAACATCCAGTGTTTACAGTGCTGCATTGACGTGTGTTTTTTGTCTGCACGTGGGCATGTGTGGGAATAAACTGCTGCTTGCCATCCCTCAAGTGGCCTTGACATTTATCAGCAGCAGACATTGGGAAATTAATGTGGTGCCGGCACACACACATACATGTGGAAACTTAAATGAGCACCCCAATGGCCACCTAACGGTAGTTTAAACCCACTATCTGACACCCGTCCTCATATTGATGTCCGTGGACAGGTCACTGGGAACATGACAAATCAGTGGAGAAGCGTTAGATTGCCTCTCTCGTCAGATAAATCAGGAGCTGGTAACAGTCACGGAGCCCTTTTACCGCTCCTTACTGTTATATTTCATGTCGTCTTCCCTGTTGTTTTCTTTCGAGCAGTACACTAATTTATTCCATCAGTGGTTTTCCCGCTGACCTTGCCGTTTAGTTTATTTACAGCCTCCATTAAGCGTCTCATCCTATGATGTGATAGTGTCATGAGGAGAAACCTGGGGAAACAACACAGGAAGTGATAGGCACCGGGAGCGTAACTGGCAAAATAATTGTTCCTTGATGTTTGTTGTTTAAAAACAAAAAACAAAAAACAAAAAACAAAAAAAAAAAACCACAAAGAAGAGCTTCATCCCAGAAATGTGGTCTACAAATGGAATGGCTTTTAGAGGAGAAATGATGACCTGGTGTTCAAAAGCCTGCTCTTTAAAAATGATTACAACTTTGACAGTACTGCCTTTTTGTCAGTAAAGAGCAGAAGACAGATACGTCTTCATTTTTTACTTTCACTTCAGCGTGGTCATGTCAGAAAAGGTGTCACATTTTTCAAAAGGTGGATGTCTCCTTTTGGAAGGAAACAATTTGCTCTTGTGGCATTACACAGAATCCTGGCATGCCTTGCCTCTAATGAAAAAATACCGATCTCATGCCGATGATAAAGAAATATGGATAAGATCAGCGGGAAAAGCACCAAGGTCGCATGTGACAGAGCATGCTGTGTTGGGAGAGTAGAAGGATGTGGAAGAAAAGGCAGGGTTTAGTAGAGAAGTCGTCGTATTACTGAGTTGTACTTTGCTCTGTAATGCACTGCGCTTTGGTAGACAGGTTCTTAAAAGGTTGTTGTTTGGGTCTGGCCACCTACCCGATTTATAGACATCTTTTCATGGAGGGAGGGAACTCATTGAATTGATTCCTTTGTAATTTCCTACCACTCCGCCACTGTACATTTCTCTTCGCCATGCCTCAGCCACTCTGCTCTGATTGTTGCCAAGGCAGCTTGACGGGCTGAGGAAAGGCCGGAGAAGCTGCTCAGTGAGACAGAACAGAGAAAGGTAGCCTGATACACCTTTTTCCAATGGTGTTGCTGCCATGTACTGCAGAGGGGGAATAATTGCTTCATGGATTCCTTCCATTTATATCTTGTCTTAAAATGTGTCTCTCTGCCGCTGAAAGCAACGGCAACAACTGAGAAATAAATTCCCTCTATTTGTAAATCAGTGCCGCTATTTGTATTGTAGGCTGCAGAGCATTTCTGTGATGCAACCAGCCATAAATGTGTGCACTTTTGTGAAAGCGTGGTCAGAGGGCGAAGCTATTCAGCCTCCAAAAAAAGACAAACTGCAGTCACAACATTTTGTCAGTTTTGAAGGGAAATTTAATTTAACATGAACACGATTGTGGCCTTAAAGCAATTAAATGTCATATCCACAATTCTACCTGTCCCCTGAAAAATGTGTTTAGTCTTCAAGATAGAAAGAGATAAACCTAATTTTCCTCCACATTTTCAATCAGTTGCTGCCCTTTGGCTTTATGAGTCAAGGTACACAGTGCCAGGCTGGAACTCAGCTCAGCAAGTAGACAGCTACAGCAGAGAGGGTCTATAAAAGGAAGCAAAACAACTCTAATTTTCCCCGCCAAGGGTGCTTGAAGCGCTGTAAAAGCATAAATGAATTACAGTGAATGGGGCATTTACGCAACATCACTATTTATAACTATCACAAGTCATAACTGAGGGATTTTTTTTTTTCTGAACAGCCCTTGTATAGAGAAGAACAGCAAAATCTCTTGAGTGAAGTGTTTTTCTTTTTAAACCTATACTGGTGTGAGGCAGCCCAAGACAATGTTGGTATTGTACATTTCTGCAAACCATGAATATGCTGCATTTGTGCACTTCATACATTTCATATTAACATTTCCTAAATGTGTGGCTCAGATGACATGTATATGAGCTGAGTTTCTCAACAGGAGGTGGAGGGGATGGAGGATGGCGTGAGACCTGGGCGAGACAGTTGCCAAGCAGCAGACGACTGCTTGAGACCAGCTGTGTTTTTAAATACCCATCGTGACATATCTAGCTCTGGTTGTGGCAACAATACCAAGTCTTTTAGCTCAACCCATGATGCTTTACAGCCTGGTCTCACACCCAACTTATCGAATACTGCTGCTGTGTCAGCAATTTTGGTGTCAGATATATACGCACAGGGGCACCTTTTGCGGCGGTATTATACACACCAGGCAATATCTGACACAGCTGGCAACAACTGTACATGACAAATGCTGCCACTTTGTCAGTGGATGTTGACGTCAGACTGTGACGCACCGAGACACTCTTCCCACGAGTATGTTACACAACGGGCATCAGCTTTTAGTGACGCCATAGTATAAAGAGCGAGAAGGTTCCTATAGGGTGGGTGGGAAGGCATGTGGATGTGTCGCACAAAAACCAAACTTTCACCTGGGAACTTTCCACCGCTGTTTGTTTCCTGTGTGAAACCAGAAGTCAGTGGAGTTATTTTAACAGCAACGTAGTGTGCTAGTGTGTGCAGCATTCTACATCAGGGACATATCACATGATGTATGTAATGTAGCATTACATTAGTAAGAACCATTCGTCAGAGGAGGGTACCTTGTGCTTCATATTTTAACGTTTAGGTCCACTGACAAGGCAGTGGTATTTGACGAGTTGGGTTGAGAATGGGTTGTATTTTTCTAACCATAACCTTGTGGTTTTTGTGCCCAACCTAACCACATGCTAACCGCAGCACTGTCACAACATACAATTGCAAACTAAAATGTATAGTTTTAAAATATCTGCTACATATGACACGTACATATCCGTGGTATGCAGAAACGTACAATACTACCATTGTATTCTGGCAACTGGGTTGTGTGCTTTCTTATACAGCTTAACTGTCTTCCATACTTGTTTTAAAAGAATATACTCTGAACACAACTCAGTAAGATGTGGACAGATAGCTTTATTCTGATGTCCATCCTTGCATTCATTTTTTAACTTATGTATTTTTTGGATTGTTACCTTAAGTACTGTATGTACAAGATTATGCACCTCTGCCAAATACATTTCCTCTTTTAGATAATGACATCAAATGGTTTGTGTACATGTAAAATGACAGTGGTAGCATTAAAGCAGGCAGTTCTTTCAGCATAAAATTTCAGATAAATGCCCTGTACGCTACCTTCCCAGCACTAAACAGCATACTGACCAAATTAGAGACTTGCTAACCAACATAATGCAGCATTTAGTAGCTAAAGAGATTACAGAGAAAGATATATTTTGCCTATGAGAAGACCACATTAGAGCAAAAAGGGGAGTGAACATTGACGTACATTAGCCAGGTGGTCAGGAACCCAAAGTCAAATAAATGCTTACTTTTGTAAAAAGGCAGTTGCTAACATGCCCCCCATATCAATTTTATAAAGTGAGTATAAGTATATGTCATGTTGTCAATTAATATTGCTTCACAAGTCACCTTTAAGGTAGTGAGTTAAGTAGCATCAGTGCAAACTAGCACAAAAATTGTTGATATTATGACACTTCTTGTCCAGTAGGCCTGTCCAATAATATTGTGATTTGAAGTCTTCTTGCTTTAAAAAAAATCACAAGCCTTAACCTCTCACTTTTCAAATTATTGGTGCTAGACGGTGCTTATTGAGTGCTCGGTTACAACACAATCTCACTCTAACCATGTCACACATTGACATTTTGTCATAGACTTTCCATGTCTAGATACCACGTGAAAGGCCCGTTGGTTTTTGACATTCTAGGACGCCATTGTCTTCTCTCAAAACACACTTCCGTTTTCACAGGAAATTTACTGTTCACATACAGTCTCTTTCAAAACAAACGCACTATGTCGGTACAACACCGCAAATTGACGTATTTTTGCCTTCAACAGCTAACGCAAGTGGTTAGGTTCAGGAAAAAAGAGCAGGGTTTGGCTTTATAATCTTACAGGACACAAACACTGCTCTCCCAGGTGAAAGTCAATGTTTGTTGGACCCATCCTGCCCCTGGCTCCTGCCTACCCCACTTGGACTTTCGTGGCCTTAACTTTGGTTTGTGTCCTGTCGCGTTTCCTCCTGACGCTGCTGAGCACCTTTAAAAGTGTATCATGCCGACTTAAAGGGACGGCTTTTTCATCAGTGTCTGACGCTGCAAGTCATTGCCCAAGCACCAGATTTCGACGACTTCAGAGTGAGACCGGGTTGCTCCGCTAAGGCTGGACAATATGGAGAAAATCATATTTCAGTATTTTTGATCAAATATACTGATATAGGTACTTAAGCGATATTGTAGGTTTAACTATTGGTGCTTTCGCAAAATATTCACACAATGTGAATTTTGATAAATAATCATCAGTAGTGAGTTCAGAAAATGACATCACTTTACTGTACTGTGGCCTTTAAAACCAGAGAAAGTCAACACTTTGGATATAATATCCAAAATCAAAGATGACATCTAGTCTCATATCACATTATGTTTATATATTGCCCAGACCTGTGCTCCACTAAGGGAATAAGCACTGGAGTTTCCCTTGTCTCTTGGGGTATACTGTTTGTGACAATTTTAATAAAATGCACATTCAAAAACATAAAAGGTTTACTTTCTTAATACTCTGTTTTTTTTATATATTTAGGAATACTTTTTAATTTTGGGTTGTTTACTGGACTATTCATGGTCTTAAGATTAAGACTATATGCACCTCATGCATTTTATCTAACTTCAATACCACAGCTTCCTTTTACCTGCAGCAAACCTCATTTCACTACAAATAGCAGCTATATGCTTTGCAGCGCCGACCTTTTTTTCTTCCTTCTGAACACTTTTCTCAGAAAATACATTAACTATCAGAAAGCCAGAGGCAGTGATACAATTAGCTAAGATGCAAATGGAGCCATTTCTCAGTTGGCCCTTGTTCACCTGCGGTGGGGGAAATGGGTAAAAATGAGGTGGGAGAAGCTCCTGTGAGCCGGGGCATGGCAGACACGGGATGATATACGAGTGGAATTTGTTATTGTCCAGGGGGAGTCGGCTGTTTGTGATGGACAGGGGAACACTTCAACTGCAATGACAAGATTTCATTTCTTCTCATGGCGGCGTACAGCTGCACAGAGTTGAAACTAATCTGGTCAAACACAGTGAGCTGTCGAGCGCAGAATAGATCAATCTCTGTCTGCTCTTAATCCAATTTGATTGGTAAGGATAGCACCGGGGTGTTTTATGACATAAAACCCACTCTGCATGATTGTTTTGAAAGCTTCCTCTCCACTATAGAACATAGCTCCACGGGATATTTAAAAAGCTTTCTCTCCACAGTGCGGTGAATATCCCCATCTTAAAATGAGCAATGAGACAAATAACATCTGTTTTGAGTTACCAACACAATCAGTGTGTTTATGTGCACATCAGGTTTTTAGGATAAAATCAACATAAAATCACTAAGGCAGTGGTGGAAGAGTGTTGCAGTCCATTTCAGTACAAGTGGGAAAAACAAGACACTGAACTTGCTCAAGGTCAAGTGGCACTGGGTCTGACCATACCATATACTGTTACTATAGAAATGAATCATGTTGTATGCACTTACCAGATGTTCTGAATGCAAATGATTATCTCTGAGACGTGGTGGAGTGTAAATGAAGCATCACAAAATGGAGATGGAAAAGTACTAGCGCAAAGTGTACTGAAGTACTCTCTCCCGGGAATAAAGTGTAAATAAACCTTAAACTTCTCAGCTCTGCACTTACACGTTTCCATGCAAAATGCATTTGCTGTCAGAATCCATTTTCGTCAGCTTTCATGCTCATTGCGTTCACTATAACACTCCATTCTAAAAAATGAAACTATAAGGTTTTAGCTTTACAACAGTTAATTCTGTTTCCGATGGCTGCACACTGACACAATATTTGTTTATCTGCTGTTTGATGGTTTTTTTTATATTATCTACAGATTGGACTGGCGGTATCATTCGACTATTATGCTGTGTTCACACTATGAGTGACCAAAGCCATCCACATATCCTGAATAAAATCAATGATAACCATATTTTATTTTTGAACTAAAGTATTCACCATTACTTATTAAAACATCAAAAATAAACACTGTATTTATTGTTGCTTTAGTAAAATATAACCTCTTTCATAGATGAACAGTAGTATCACACACAACACTCATTGTTGTTCACGATCCGAACCGATACCATACAATGCTGTGTTGGACAGTCATCAGGCTGATATGGTGTAGTGTGAACCTGGCATTACAATGGGGCTCTGATGAAAAAAATGACTGATGAAAAGCACAGCACAAACTTTAAATGACATTCCGTCAAGGTGCTTTGTTGAAAGTAGCGGATTCATACAAGCCCATAACAACGTAACGAGTGCTTGAGCAACACTTCCATGGAGACTTCCATGTTGCTTTAGTAGGTCTGTAGTGAGAACACAACAGGTGAGTAAATAAAAGTATGACTACAATAACTAATTGCTGAAAGACACTTTGCATGTTATTATGAGAAAATTATCTTGGGTAAATGTAAAATTCAAACTACATACTGCACAATGTGTACCAGCTCAAATGGTCTGTGTTTGGATGTTTTAAACCTGCAATAACTGATATTTGGCCACTTACAGGGAGTAAAAACAAGCCATTAACACAATACTGACATATTGTCATCACTAACACTTACTTTGCCTGTCTGCTGCCAAAGCCAAAGCAGTAAAGTTGGGGGTTGGCAAACCAAAACACTGTACTGGAAGACACTAAAAAGCTCCATAGAGCTGAGGGGAGCTGCAGAGTTGGGGGAGTGTGGGTTCATTACTGCCACAGACTGTATAAAAGAAGCAGATGTAGCTTTGGGGTCTGAAAAATTAAGCTAATGTGAAAATGCCTTCCATCAGCATTTTTTCTAAAGTCCAGCAGGGGGCGACTCAACTGGTTAAGCAATAGGCTGTTTTCCCATTACAGGCATTCTTTTTCTGGTGTGTTGAGACTTGGTGTCATGGACAGGCCATGAAACAGGTTAGTAAATGGTATAAAGTGCATGAAGGCTAATGAAAATGTCACAGTTGTTACCAACTTTTCATATTTGCTAGTTACTCAGATGTTTGACTGCTTGGAAGGAGACAACTGGCATTTTGTGGCAGCCCGTCACTGTATCACTGCAAAAGAGGCTAAAATTAGAGTATTCACCCACGTGTCATATTTCCATCACAGCAGTTCCGAGCTGGAGTCGATAAATACCCATGATGACTGCAGAGTCATTTGTCCTGAAGTGAATGTCGATTGTAACCTTTTCTACTAAGGGCAAAAATCAGATGTTTGTGGGTGTTACTGAGTTTTCTGTCCAGTAGAAAAGAGGCTTCTAAGAAAAGTTGAGTTTATGTTGTGGAATTTTTATATAACTCGCCCATTTGAATCTTATTAAGGTTTAAAATTGCACTTAAATAAGGGTGTCGCTGTCTGCGAGGTGTCACCACAGTCTGTAGTCCTTTTTAAACAGAGATCACTTTAGGGCCACTACTAAGTCCCTTCTTTATGCCTCATTTTAATTTTTACACAGAACGAAAGAACAGTGGCATCATTCTGCTCCAGTGTGTGATTATAAATAGCATGCCAGCATCACAACGCCAAAAAAGGCGTGACGTAAGGGCTGGGCAGTATGTACAAAATTCATATCTCAGTACTTGAAGGCAGAATGGCGATATATATCTCGGGATTTTCCACAGAATGAGCTACATGTTTTTAGTTGCAAGTCAAAGCCATATTAGATATGTTACAAGCACTTTTATAAAAACAAACTGTGATTAACATAAAATGCAAAGACAGGGATTTTATCATGTAAATGAAAAATGATATCAAATAAATAGCAGGGCTGTACATTAATGTTTTTGCGCACAGCACTGGATGTACAGAGGTTTAAAGGTTTGCAGCACAGGATACAAAACTCTAACTTGATTATAAAAGTATCAAGTAGGCCGAAATCCATTGTAGTTTGAGACAAGTAAAAATCTTTGTAGGGGAGTTAAAAGGTCGTTTTCCATGACCTTTCACATGAATCAAACTAGCAAACAAACTCACCTGACACAATCAAGCAGCTCTGTCTCCGACACATGCAGCGCAGTGCTGGATTGTATGTGTGCTACTGCGGTAATTTCATTCATCTCACAGACTGATTTAGCGTAGCACATGCAACGTATAAACCGATGTTGCACTGTAGACTAATTAATAGACAGATTAAACAGAGAAGCAGCTCTGTGTCTCTCTTGGTGTTGCAGAAAGTGTGCAGATATGCAGAAAGTGTGAGAGGAGAGATGCACACTGGCATGCATTATGCAACTTGACCCTGTGTCGAAGTAAACTATGTTGTCTTAACGTATATCTTGCTTGAAAATATATCGATATACCATACATAGTCGTTTTATTGCCCAGCCCTACTTGACGTTTACCACAACAGTGTCGACCACTTACATGACGTATAACATATGTGTTGGCAGCGCTTTTTAAAAAATAAAAATGGCATTAACATGGTAATAACAATCATTTACTTTCTCTTTTATATGGCAGCTATTCTCGTTCTCTGCTCGAAGGGTTAAGTAGCTCCCGAATCTAATATTTTTCTCAGTTTCGGCCACTGTTGTTCTTCTTTGAGTTAGCTGCTAACTGCTATCAGCTACTTTATAAATCTCTCACAGTGGGTTACACGCATAACATATCATTCAAAATGTCACACCCTTCCTGCCAGCTGTCCTGTTTATACACACACCGCTTGGGCACCGTTACTACCTCCCATGGTGGCTTAAAGGAGAGACTGTTGAACCATTCCCCAATCGTACCTTATATACAGAACAGCGAGGTGGCATAACGGGGGGATATTCCCACCTTGAACAGGCAGTGTGAAAGGGACTTATGAGTGCTCCGCCTCAGCTTCACACTCCCATCCAACTATGGTCATGTATGGCTCCCAAAAACCAAAATGGTGAAGGCCAAAACGGCAATCTCGATGCTTTAAAACGGTACTCCACAAACCAATAGTATGAAGTCATGATGGCGATGTCCACTTGTTTTATACAGCTGAGGGAGACCCTTCTCTATGCACAAGTAGTCATGTGATCCATCGTTAATCCAACATTGTTGAATGTAACCTCTTTCAATAATAAAAAAATATATTGAAATGATGGCAAACACAACAGATTGTACCATCTTTCTGTGGTCAAGACAGTTACTCATGCATACTGCAAAAACACCACACAAGCATTCATGAAATGTTAATGTTAGGAGTCTCAGTTAGACAGGTGGGACACTGCTGTTATGATTATCATTTGTTGCCTCTTGCTTACTTTGCTTATTCTGCAAATGAATATCCTATCTACTGCATTACATCATCACCAAACATGATCAGTAAACTAGGTTATAATCCATATGGCTAAACTTACAAAAAAACTGTAAAATGACATAACTGCAACCAAAGTGTGTAAATATGCTAAAATATTGTAGAGATATGCTTTGATTTGGTGGGTCTAATGTATTTGGCCGTTGACCGTTCTGCTCTCCTCATTAAATCTGGATGTGTCATCATTAGCGCTCCGAGTTGCAGCTGCAGCTGGGACAAATTTTTAATGGGGGCAAATTAGCATTTGTTAACATCGACTCTGCAGGAGAGGTAAAACAAAGCCCCAGCTCTTCATTAAGAGCATTAATCTACACTTTAAAAAGTGTTTGACTGTGCTGAAACCACAAACTGTAGCCCAGGCGTCAGTGTCTGAAACAGTCATGTGGCCAAACAGCAGTGTATTTTGCCAGAGTAGGGGACATTGCATTTAATCTTGTTCTCAGCTCACACAATTAACAGTGTGCAGAAGGATATTTCTTATTTATGGGCGCCCCTGTGAGCTGCGCTGTGCTCAATAGCCTGTATTGTAAGAGGATGACAGGCAATTTTTTGGCTTCAAAGGCTTGGCAACAGCTCAGTGGAATTTAAATGACCTTAAAATTCACAGGCTTCGTTTATGGAATTATTATGCAGAAGAGCGGGAATATTATCTGGATAGTGTCATCAAAATAAGCACATTTTTTCAAACTTTATACAATTTACTCATATCGTGGACTGTGAATCAAGTGTTTGTTTTTTTGAGTCAATTTCCATGAGGTTATAGGGACGACACATTTGGCACTGCCTCTTCTCTGGTGGTGCAGCACAGAGGGGCCAGTCGGCCATCTGTAGCCTTGCCATGACCTATGTGTCAGCAGAGGCCTCGTTCAGCAGCAGCTGCCCTTGCCTGTAGCACCGCCTGCCGCCGAAAGTGTTTTCACAAGAAGATACTCACTCATCACCCTCCTCCGGTTTGTGTACATATTTCTGCTGGTGGTGCAGCGCCACGTCTGCTGTGAAGAGCAGCTGCCCTGACCACGCGCTCACACCTCTAGCAACACAATCAATCAAGTCACCGGAAATTCATTAATTTCATATTGAGGTAAGCAGCCAGGGAAAGTCAGCCTACACACGCAGAGTTGGCCAAGAAAATTTGGCCACGGCTCTCTCTTTATGTGGCCATCAGGCTTCAATGAGCAGGTTTTTCCTGCTTTGCTGTTTCCAATGTCAATTTCATTTTTATTCATAATCATTTTGCCTGCCAAGTGCAGAATGGATGAGAAGTTTATTCTAGTCATTCATCGCTCCCCACATGATGGGAATAAACATTTCAGAGTAGAGCAAGGGGTGAGTTACACAATTGGAGTTTTTCAAAGCACTTGTTGGGCAACTTAAAAACTACAATATGTGCAAATGTAAAATGGGAAAGTATCCATAGTTTTCTTTCCTGTGAACTCCCAAAGAAGAAGATGTTAATCACAGAAAACAGCATCGACAGTTCAGCGTGGAGCGACCCGAAGGATGCTGGAGACATCGGTTTGAAACACCCCTCAGATGGACTTTGATGATACAAATCTCCATCATGTTATGTTTATGCCTGTTTGTGCCTGCTCCCTCCTCTCATTGCCAGGCTAAATGTTCAAAGGTAGCAGAAACTTTGTGTAACACATTGACAAAGAAAAAAAAAAAGCCTTGCATCGCAAACTTCAAAGAATCCCCAACACTTCAAAAGCTTCTTCACGGTTCGGTGACTAATCTTCAAAGTCACGCCAAGGATTGAACTGATAGTGCCGCTGTGTATAGCAGGTACAAACATCCTTGTCAGCGCCACTGAGGTGTGAGGTGTAGAGAAAGGGAGAGGAGATAAAACAGGAAACTAATTGAGACAAAGTCTGTCCCTCGCCTGTGTGAAATACAAAGCCCCTGGCTGAAGACGTGGTAATTACAACTGCCACAGAACCAATCAGTCAAATGAATACGTCATTAGAGGTTGCGACGACACATTAAGGTAAATTGGGGAATTATTGGTGGGGTTTATCCCAGTCACTGTGGATCTTACAGTGGATCTATCTTACCTCTTTGCTGCTTGTGCGTCGCAACAATCTCGAGAAATTATCGGAAGAAAAATGTTACGCCTTGAGAGAAATACTTGTCACAGACATCATAACTTTGTATAGTTTTCTTTCTCCACCTGTGCCCGAATAATTGACATGAGTCCTCTGACCCAAACAGGCTGATATAACTTACCACCAAATTACTTAAGTTGTTATTGGGACATTTTTTTGGCTCTTTTATGCCTGCAGAAGTAGAGTGGGACAACCAATAAAATGTTACTAGATAGCAAGTTACTGGTTGATGCAAATGGTGTAAGATATATGAAGAGGAAAGAATAAAGTTGTCAAACCTCCCAGTGAAATTTGCTACACAATGTTAGTTTTACATTTTATTTGTTTAATGTTGTTAAAGGAGCTCTGTATGATATTCAGAGTGTATCTATGATTCAGAGATTGCTTGCACATGGCTCTCAACATGGAAGTGCTTTAGCTGGTGGCTAGTAGCTAACGGTGCTAATAGAGCAAACAGTGTGAACAACGCCAACAGTGCTGACAGAGCTAATGGTGTTAACCAGGGGGAAAGGGTTGACGCTGTAATAACACCATCCCCTCATCAGCAGTAGCTAACGTATGATAACAGTGCAGAATGGCGGCAAATAGCTAGCCAGTGGGATACACACACAGGGGCTCACATGCACTAACATGCACACACTGCTGGAACAGAAAAGCTCGGATTATAACACAGAGAAGTAGAGTAACTTCATTCTCTGCTCAGGACGCCATCACTCCACCATCACATGACTGTCATAACCCATCAAGCTACCTAAATTCATGTTTATTTATCATACTTATGTTTCCTGTTTTATTTGGGTAACCATTGAATAGTCTCATTTCAGATCCCATGTCCTCTGTGATTACTTGCCCTACCCTAACGTGTTTCACCTGTGTCTCAATGTGTTTCACCTGTGTCCCACTGTCTCCCTTGTCTTAGTTTATTTAAGTCCTTGTCTTCCCCTCGTTTGTTGACAGATTTACCTTTGAGTAAGAGTTCCAGTATTTCCCTTGTGGTCCTTGTGAGTGTGTTTTTGACTGTTTTTGCCTTTTGACCACCCTTTTTACCAATCGAACTGGATACTTTTGCCTGTGTGACTGACTACCTGTGTACCGACCTGAACCTTATTTATGACCCTGAAGTTTTCTCTAGTCTGTGAGTCTGCTTTGTGAGTCTTCCTCCAGTTTGTGCTTGACACTCCACTTATATATATATATCTTTATATAGCAAATAGTGGTTTGCTACTAAATCAATGCTCTGAATGTTACAGACAGCTCCTTTACATTTCAGTCATGGTCACCTTCACCCAAAAAACTTAGAAAAGTATGTTGTCAAACCACTCAGTCGACTTTGCAACAGAAAATTTGTTTTACTTTTTATTTTTTTAATGTTGTTTATGTGTTTTTCAGTTGATTTTGTAACACATTTTAACTCCAAATTCAAATTCTTATATCTAACAAGTGCCTTTTCCACTGTGGAGAACAACAGATTGTCCATGCATGACTCATAGTGTGAATTTGTTCACACCTAAAAGAAAACAACAAATACAAGGTGGTGAACATGACAGAATTGGTTGTCTTCTGCATTTTGTGAATCATGCTCATGATACGTCTTTTTTGTTCCGCATCACGCAAAGTATACCTGCTTTTACAGTTTCCTGTGACTATTAAAATCCATTGCTCACACACTGCAGGGCTCCAGTGTCCAGAGTTGGGAAGGTTACATTTGAAATATAATAGGCGATGGATTACTAGTTACCCTGTTGAAATGCAAGTAAGTAATAAGTAATGTAACTATTTTAATGACATCATCAAAGTAAAGTAACATATTACATTTGATTACTTTTCTTTCAAATTTGTCGGAGTGGCTTTGCTGACTCCAGAAACATGTTGAATGAAGGCAAAAATATGCAAAGCAATGGCATGAATATTTTCACCAAAAAGAATATATTTGGATGTAATCTCTTTGTAATCACCAACTTTTTGATTAGAAACTGTAATTTAATCACATTTTTTTCAGTGACTGTAACAGATTACATTTATTTTGTAATTTAACTACTATGTAACTTCATTTATTGGGAGGAGTTAATCTCAGTGCTGCGTCAAGGTGGTGATGTTTGGAGCACAACTGGCCTTCACAGACTAAAATTAATTGTGTGTGCCATCTTGGATAAACCATTATTTTAATATAATCACTTCGGCTCAGCACCTGTCCTTGTTGATTTGAATGTGCATGCCTCCCTCTCTTTGTAGCCTCCTGTGAATCTCTCATGACTGATACACATTTTGAATCCTACATAGAAATGGCGGGTCCCACTTGCCACAATGGAAACTACTGCAGAGGTTAATAGCTGAGTGAAAATATATTTAAAAGCGACTGCTGAAAAAACATTGCTTGTGAATAGTTTTCAAAAAAGGGTTTATATAAAGAAAGTCTTATACAGTATTTAATTCTGGGTTATACAGTTTGCAGCGCACTGTGTTGAGAGCTCTGGTGAAATGTCTCAACACAAGAGCAATACACGCTCAGGCACTGAGACATTGACATCCTGTGACCTTAAAGGTTTATACAACTTTCATTCCAGTTATCAGCCTCCCTTCATTCATCCCTCCAAACACAGCCAGACAGAAATAATATATATGAGCCACTATGCAGAAATATATAGACTACATGTTGATAATAGGTTCAGAAGGTCAAACACAGCACATTGCGTGCATGTTTGTATATTTGTTGTTAGCATTCCATCGCCCAAGAACAACCGATGCTTCATCCCCTCTTCAGTCTTATAGATCTGCGAAGTATACACGATTGTGCAAAATCAAATACTTTCTTGCAAGCACGAAGGAACGCGAGACAAAAGCAGAGCTCACTAGGTGTTCAATTCAATTGATTTCTCTCCATTTAAAATGTGCATATCAAAGCAGCCCCTTGTAGCGAAGGGCATAGTTCCCAAAAATCAAAGGAGACTGAGCAGACCCTGAATTTAAGGGCTGAATCTCAATAACCCACGAGTCCCAGAAGAGCCACAACACTTGTTACTACTGAGAATATGACATGACTCGTATTCTCGCCAATGTGTGAATTTAAATCCGGGGCAAGTATTGGAAGTGTCACACAGAAGAACGTGGAGACGGGGAGAAATAAATAACATGTCTTCAAGAAGGGAAACTGAACGTTCAACAGCTTTATTTAATTGGTTGGCCGCATGTGGTGTCTCTATTAAAAATGGCTCCCACCCTCTCTGTCTGCATATAGACATTTCATCATGCCCCCCTCATTTCAGTTCCCTTTAGTTGCACAGTCTTCGTAGTTTAACGGTAAAGTACAATTAAAACAATCTCAATATTTGCTGAGAGCTGCACTCTTTTCACTTCCTGTCTAAATAATTGAGAATTAAGAGGAACTGCAGAGACAATAAGATAGGCTTGATGAAGGGGTTGATACTTTTTTGTGTTTCTCACAAATGTGCAAACACAATTGCAGCAGGTGGTAATTGCTGCTAATTCTGCCTATTCTAAACTAGACAAACCACAGTTCACTTACTCCGAGCAGTAATTGCAAGGCACAGTCGCAGATTTTTAAAGCGCCTGGTAGTTGGAGCCCAAGGGAAACCTTAAGGGCCTCCCTGGGCAATGAAGCCGTCATCGTGCTTCATGAAGTGTAGCAGTATTTTTTTCTTCTTCTTGCCCTGGCATATTTCCATTTATCAGGTCTACTGACGTGCAGAGTAAGAGCCGCAGACTTCAGTAAAATGGATCAGAGTCTAATGTTTGTCGAGAAGAAGCAGATTGGATATACACACACAAACATGCATACATGCTCAACACTGGTGAAATACACAAACACAAGGACATGTGCGTACGCAGATGTCGAGGCGCGGGCACTCGCTCAGAACACACGCACTTGTGCACAAACACGGCAGACAAAAAAAAAAAACAACGGAGCACCTCACACGGCGGACCGATCACAATCCTTGAAGTAGAAGTTTTGACAGTTTGACAGCACACGCTGTCTTTTGTGCAGCAGAAGAGGCTTATGGAGTCTGTCTGCTGCCCTCGACACTTCTCCTCTTCGAGTAATAAAACGCGCGCGCCATATGGCTTTATGCATAACACTACACAAGCTCGAGAAACTTCACTTGCTTGAGACAAAACAAACAAAATGTAAAAATAGACATTAGAAAAATACCAGCTCTGAGGCGGGGGTTCAAAACGCGGCATTATCATATGAATTTGAAGGGTTTCTTTTCAAAATAAGACATCAATCATTTGGGGAAAAAAATGACACCTTCTCTCTGGGAATGATTGCTGTCACAAAAATAAAGCTCAGAGGTTACTAAAAACGCTTTTACACATCGTATCTTCTCATTTATTTATATCTGAGCAAAGAATCATGTCTGTTTTAGAGATAATAACTAGATATAAAAAAGAATTCTAGCACTTGTAATGACTGAAACCCAGGGTGTCACAGTGGGGGGGAAGTGGGACTAAACCCCGGGGCCCCAGTGGGAGGGGGGCCCTCAGAAAGCCAGGAATGAAAAGTTTGGTTTTGTTTGCAATTTTGATTTTAAGTGGTAAGTGCCGTAACCAGTGTTGGGCAAGCTACTTGGAAAATGTAGTTAGCGTAGCTAGCAGTTACTTTACATCAAAATAAAGTTTCACTACATTGAAGCTACCCCCAAGAGAAATGTAGCAAGCTAAGCTATGAGAAAATGGCAAAAGTAGCTTGCTACATGCAAAGCTACTTTTACTTTTTTATTTTATACTTTTTGTCAAATCAGCATTACCTCAGTGTTGAGAAGAACTATCAGCCACATAAAAAATGTTCAGTTGAACTGTTAATTATAAAATACCAGACTTAAAACTTTCTTCTTATTTTTCTTTCCTTTTTTTTTTTGGAAGACTTTTTGTGACATTGAACATGACCTCCATTAACATGATCATAACATCAGTCGGCCTATTGCGCTCATTCTTTCTCTCTCCTCTTCCTGCTTAATGCATATTCTGTCTTGGCCTCTTTCAGTGGGCTATCTGGCTATGTGAGTAATTCAAAAACACAGTTCCAAAATATATTTTACAGTCAATAAAATCACAACAAATAAAAGACAGTCATATAAACAATAAAAATAACAGACCTAAATGAAAACTTTCCTTTTTGGGGGGACATTAGAACATGAACATGTCCTGCCAATAACATCTGACATCAGTATGTCACTGTCTCTCCCCTCTCTTCCTTCTTAATACTGTTCTCTGTCTCTCTAGCTCTTTCCTTGGCCTTTTTTGAGTGTACTTCTCCAGTGTCCACTGCAAATCCACTAAATAGCTACAATAGCTAAAATAAAGGATTAGTACGTGATGTCATGTGGAGGTGCTTCCCTAATCCACGTCTCTGTGTGGCGCTGGCGTCAGTCACATTTCTTATCCTCAGTTTTATTAGCTTTACTTTAATTCAGACCTCTGCAGAAAAAAAAGGCAGCTGCATTTCAGAGCTTTTGCCGTTAACTTTTGTGGACGCTACCGCGCTACTCTGACTACTCAGAAAGTAGTGACGTTACCACTACTGAGAAATGCAGTTAAATTTGTAATGTCGCTACTCATAGTGATGGTTTAGTCCACCCCTAATGCAGCTAGAGTCAAGGGCGTGACTGCTTATGCTGCTGGAGCGCTATGTCTTTCCCAAAGAAAAAAAAAAAAAGACAGAAAAGGGAAAGAAAACTGACTTTGTGAAATAAATAAATACATATAATCAAAAGGTGCATGAGAGGGACATGAATCAAGAGAGGAACTACAGGGGACCCACAGAGACTGCTCATAGGGCCCAGAATTAGGTGCTACACCCCTGACTAAAACCCTTCATATCCTTTTAGCACCATAGTGGATGACATTTAAGCCTTAAAGCCAGAACACACAAGGACAGAACAGCTTTGCATGAACTCAAACAGTCAAATGGCACAAGTCCTTATGAGGGGAATGTAGCTTTAAGGGTGACGCGCCACCTTTAAAATAGAAAAAAACCAACGGGGCTATTTTTCAGACGACTGTCATCCGTCGGCGTGACAACTATTTCTCATTCCCAAAATAAAATCCATCTCCATGTCCAACATTATGAATAAATTCCCCAAAATATCTGTAAATAATAAGAATCTGGTGAAAAACGGTGACACGTGAAATCTTATCCACAAGGATTAGGGGGCTCTATATCTGTCAAATACTAAAATAACTTAAGGTGAAGTGAACTGCGAAACCTTTGATCCTGCTCACTCTGTCTCCCTCTCAAGCCTTATCACATCATCCATTTCCTCACTTGTTTGTTGCTGTGAGTGACACCTCATCCTCAGCCTTATACAATATCTGTCAGATTGCATTATTAATGCTGATAGAGTGCCGGATGAATCGTCATGTGAATAAACTGCCGCGGTGGAGGAGGGCGGAGGAGGAGTGCAGAGAGGTCACAAAATGATCAAAGAATAGTGAGGAAATAGATGACAGACGGGGCGTTTTTTTGGTTTTTTTTGCTTCGCCACATCAACCCCAGGGAGTTTGAAAATACATAGATAAACAGCTTTTTCATGGAAGAGTGAATCCTGTTAATTTGTTGGTGCTGGTGAAGTAATAGCAAGTATTACACAATAATAAGCCTCCCTTGTGGATTCTCTTTTTTTTTTTGACACAATACTGTAATCACCGCAAAATGAATCACCTTAAATTCCCCCTTATCACGTGCTGTTATTTGCCTGGTCGCAAAGTTATGGATTTACTTTAATAAAAAACTATAAACACTGTCATGTGATAATCACTGCGTGCTGATTCCCCGCTCTGCCTTGCAGAGTTGAAGAGGATTAAGCCTGGGTTCCCTTCATAGCAAACCCAATAATATGTATGACAGAGCTGCAGGCGGCTTAGTGTTTACTGCCTCACATCTCTCTGAGGAGCTCGGACGCACTGCATAGACATGCCTGATGTTTTTCTCTCTATCACCTCTCCTTCTTCTTACACTAAATCACTGCTGATACCTACTGCACTGCACCCCTCCTTCAGCCTCCACATTATAGCTCCACCAGCAGCTCCATCTGACTGCAGCGATTTTGGTCCGCCTCTTATAGCGTGTAATCAACATACAGCACAGTGCCTCCGCTAACACACACAATGTGGTCTCCAGTGAAAAGTACTGTTATTAAAAGAACGTGTTTACTGGCAAGAATGTTGCTTTAAAAGCTTATTGTTGTTCTGCTGTGAAAAACATGTATCTATACAATGTCAGCTTTACATGAGCTGTAAGAAAAAAACACCCTTTTTTCAGCTTTGTGAATTGTTTAATGGATTATTTGGCTTAAGAGTGACCTATTTTGCTGCCCCTTATTTTCTGGCATACATAAATAATATTACAGTGTTGAATGTTTATGTTAAATGTGGCCAGTGTTTAAAGCAATTGGGGTAACTGTGTGTAGAAGTAAGCCCTGTGAGCAAAAACCTCAGGCTTCACACCTTTCTGAATATCTGGCTACAAGATGACGTCAGATCATGACAGATTTCCTTGTATGGTGTTCTGCATCAGGCACACAACTGCAAGTGTTTCCATTACATACACTGCTACATGTAGCTACGTGCTAACATCAGGGAAACATGTAAACTTGGTTGCTAATGTTAATTTCTGTCCAATTTCGGATCATTTACCTGCTGGAACATTTCTGGTTGTATCCTCATACAACTGTTCATATGATATCACAATGGTTATTGTCCCACGGATTACCTTACATACTCAACATAAAGCTATGTAATAAATGTAAGTAGTTATGTAGTTTAGGTTTAGGAAAATAAAGTTATTATGGCTAAGTTTAGGGAAAAGAAACGTCTTGTTGGGAAAAGTCCTTTGTTTTGTGACCTATCCATCACCCTAACCTGCCTCCTAACTAGACTGCTCAGGGCCGCTTCCTTCTTTCTCCTGTCAGCACACTGGACTCTTAAGGTCAAGTTAGAAGCAAAACATGTTTACTCAGACTGAGTAACCTTGAATGATCTCGTTCTGGAAAGAAGTCTAAGAGCTGGCAAATATTGTGATGGTCAAACATTGTGATGGGGAAATAGATGTCGTTGGCAGAACAAGTTGTGGTAAAACTCCCAAGTGTTAAGATGGAGATAAGCGCAAGTTCTGGAAACGGCACAAAATCACACACACACACACACACACACACGGAAAGTTAGGTATGATGTTTATCTGAGGAGGAGTATAAGAATGTTCAGTGAACTGCTCTACGAGGCTGTCTCATTGTTGCGGTATTTGAAGCTATATGTTGTGTCTTCAATAAATAACCTGCGAGGCTGTGAATTGTCGAGTCTTTCTTCAACAATCGCAGCCTTCCAAAATATGTGGGTTATGCACAAATTAATGGCTCAATATTAATGGCTCAATATGGCTTTATAGCTTTGATTGGTGATTTTTCAAGGTAGAAAGTGATGCTATTCTCTTTTAGAGTCATGCAACCCCAACTACGATGAGGTGCAGAGGTGCTACGATATGAAGACTGTGAAATGCTGACCAATCAGAGCAGTGCTTGAAAAGACAGGTGCTAAAACAGAGCTTCTCTGACACAGGGTGAATACAGGTGCTCAAATCTAAAGTGCAAGTAGGAACCTGAAAATGAGCAAAGTATGCCCCCTTTAAATTGCAATCCCATTGTCTCAACCCACAAAGGAACACCTTATCCTTAAGTTTAAAAATCCAAAATCTGGAGATGCATGGTTTGCTCTGGACAATGACACTACATATAGTTATGATTTTTTAACCATATAATCTTGTTACTGGAAACTCAGGGCCCTCTCTAACAGCTAAAAAACACATAACATTATTCTATCAGCTTGCTACCTCATAACTTTTCCTAACCGTACGAATATTGCTTGTAAACATGATTTTAAAGCCATGATGTTTCAGGAAATATGCATCACTCAGAGGTATCAGAGACTGTAGTTGTAAAACAAGGTTGTATACAGAGCATTTTCATTTGCTCTCTGTACTGTAATCAGAGTTGACAGTTGTTTTTATGCAGCACTGGTGGGGCACCCCTTTTGTCTGTATGTAGATCATAAATTTATCATCTAACGACAAAGACAAAATAGCCAGATCAAGTCAAAAACCAAGGAATTTCTCAGTTTACAAGAAACACTAAATGTATTAAAAATATGCCACGAATATGGGATGATGTTTAGGTTAATGTTAATTCCATAAAATCAGAATTATATACTATCAAACAACCTGGCTGAGCAGAAAAAGAAAAAATACTATAAGCACTGAATAATATTAAAGAACTGCAGCATATTTCCCCTTGCTCACTGGCTTTGGAAGTGTTTTGGTTGTTGTCTGTCTTCCAAGTTAGTCATCAGAAGTCCTTGGCTACATGACATACATTCTCAAGTCTATCACTCACGATAGCAGCACGGTGGTTATTTCAAAAGGCAGTGACAGCACACACAAACTGAGGCTGAGAGATTTTTCCTCTCCTGTGACAAAAATATGATGCTGTCTAATGAGTGCTAAGAAAAAAAGAGGAGAGAAGTGCAGACTGCACTTTGTCAAATTCTGATGTATGCCACATGAATACAACAAATCTGACTCTGTCAACAGCGATTATGAGGAAATGTTATTCCTGCTTACCAGAGATAGTGGCAACTTTTTGTTAGGACAACAAGAGAAATGGAGAGAGCATGATTGGTTCTTGGGGAAATGCAGTTAAAACTTGAATCCACTTACTAAGATTGTCCAAAACAAGCAAGGGAAGCTACAAAAACAAGTGTGTATTGTTGGTAATATGTGTCTTTTTGACATCACTATCACTTCAGGTATTCATTACATCCTGGAAGATATGAACAGTTAAAAAAAATGATAAAATAGAATAAAAAAAAAAGAAAAGGTATGAGCACATTTGGCAATTTTTGCATAGCAGCCTACAAACCCCACCGCTAATAACATCATTTCAATCAATTTAAATGTCTCAGTTTCATTTAGGAAACAGGAGAATGTAACACAGCAATGAGTAAAGTGAATCTGAAGTATCCTGCTGAATCCATTTGGTAATGGTGCATCTTGGTTATGAACGTTTTAATGACAAATACGACCAGCACCAGCTCCATTATTCAGTATGCAAAAGACATGTAATGACTTTCTCCTCCTCCTAATGACTCACCCGGGAGCTTATTGATGAAAGTGTATTTGGATGTAATAGACGGGAGATGAAAGAGAATATGATGAAAACTGAAATTGAATGTCACTCTCGGAACAACATGAATAACGTAACAGAAAATGTTTTCTTTTTCCATTAATACTTTAGTTTGCCCACTTTGGTTTAGAAATTTGTATGCCTGTGTGATTTTTCTCAAACTGAAGAAAACCTGACATGGTGCCCAAACAGGACAATACTGAAACACCATTTACCAGTGATGATACTTAATACAGTCAAAATAAATAGCTTCAATGTTCACAATGATGTGCTCATTTTGCATGTCATTGTAACACTGATGAAGTGGTTTAATTGTTTCCTCTTAAATAATCTTATTCCACAATCCACACTGTCTGACAGTATCATACATATTCTGGCTATCTGCATGTTCCAGCCCTTTACTGGAGACACATGATGTTTACACTGAGTAAAGTATTTAATCCCATGACTCAATCTTTTTTTAATGGCTGCACCATTCCATCAAGTGGTAACGTTAAAGACACTTTGTGCATGATTTTATACATGACAGAGGCAAGAATGTGACCTGCGAGGCTAGTTTTAAATCTAGCTGATTGCTGGAAATGCCTTTTTTTGGTTTGGATAATCACTTAAGGTTGGATAATCACAAAGGTTAAGAGTAGCAGAGTCAGCAATGTTGGTATTAAATAGGGATGGGCATCAATTTTCGATTATCGATTATTGATTGTTAAGGCTTTTGATCGATCACAAATAATTTTGATCGATAGTCGCAGTATTTCCCCTACAATGCCTGGCATAGGTCCGGCGAGCCGCCGTGCCAACGAGACCCCCCACCGGCGAGTTGCCGTGCCAACGAGACCTTCCGCCCGGCGAGCACGGTGGCTCGACAGGCCTACGAGACCCCCGTCGGACCTATGCCAGGCAAAAAATCAGAAATAGACGGAGGCTCTCATCGCTCTCCAAAGCCTCGGCGGCTTCCCTTGAGGCCTCTGAAAACACTACGCCATTGAAAGACGGAGGTTTTGCTGAAAACTGAAGCCTGTAACTCTGGCTGGCAACGGTTGTAAACACCCAGGGGTGAACTGCGCATGTGCACCATTCTTCCTCTTTGGCCTGGGGGGTTGAAGCTCAAAACTGGGGCAGCTGCACTCTCTTGCGGCGACAGTCTGCACTGCACTCTTTTGTTTTCTCTCTTTTGAAATACCCACTTATCAATTAATCGATAATTGATCGTTAATTTTTTTGATGATCGAATAATGAATAATAATAATGAATAATTTTGATCGTTTGCCCATCCCTAGTATTAAATATTCAATAAAATAGGTTTTGAAAAACTGGGAATCACCACAACCATGAGCATACAGTCATAAATGTGCAGACATAATATTAGGCTGATAGGTCCAGTAATATGTGAGAGTAGCTGTGGGCAGATAAGACAGCCGGACCGATCCATGAACACACACAAGACTGAAAACATGATCCCCTTTGAGCCAAAGACTGTATATAAAGATGGAGGACATGACAGCTCCCAGAAAGTGACGCCAAAACATCCTGTTCGCCTCCTGGTGGCTGGCTGTAGTACCAATCATAAAGCCCACCCCCTCCATGTTAGTGAATGGGACATGGGCCAAACCAAAAACTCAAAGTACACATCAAATACATTCGTTTTTATCACGCTGTCCAATGTTTAAGTGTTCATTTTTTGGTTTTAATTTGTCATTAAATGCTATAAAACAGGTGTTTTACATTAAGATTGACAACTGTGTGAGCCAATTGGTGGGCTGGTATTCAGTGGCGCTGCTCATGATTGGACGAAAGGGTGTATAGGTGGGAAACTCGATACCGCGGAGATCACTACTGTGCAGACTCTGGCTCCGAATGACCAGAGCAAGATGACAGCAGCTTTATTAAGGATAGTTTGGCTTCCCTTTTGTACTATGGGGGTAAGTTGAGATGCGTCGTCCATTTTTATATATAGTCTATACCATAGGTCCAGACTTATGCCCGTCCTATGGGTTTGAACAATGTTTGGCTGCAGAGCATACATTTCTAATGAGTTGCCCATCCCAATTTTAAGAACAAGACTAACAACGTGTTCCAACAGAAGGCGAGGCAAATTTTAGAGGCATGCAACTGCACACAAAGTCAATGGAAAGCTGAACAAAGACACACATGGAAAACACTCCCACACGCATACAGGTGGTCCATCTGTTGCTATCTAGCTTACAGCTAACATCTGTACGGTTGGTACATTGGCTGTTTGGTGTAAATAAACACAGACTGCACAAAGGTGGTACTAGCACATGTGACAAGAAGGCAAAAGTCTGCTTCACTTGCTGTTTGAACACATACTACAGCCATGCTTGTAGCTCTGTGATGTTTACTATCTTTTTGCTGGTGCTGCTAACATTTTCTAATTAGAACTAAATACACAAGTACAGCTGAGGCTGATGGGAATTTAGTAAGTTTTGCGGGTAATGTTTCATAATCCAAAATACTGGACAAATTAAAACTATGACCCACTGGTGGCGCTAGAGGGAAAGTCAGGGGATCACCAGTGATTCACAATTACACTTTACAGGCTGACATTGCCATCACTTAGATGCTAGCATGACTAAAACTACACATACAGTTTTTGAATATTTCTCCAACTGGAAGTGAAAAATTGCATCTAACATTTTCTTTAAGTCTTTCTTTTTGTGTCCATTGCTGTACCATAATCTTCTGAAAAATGTTTCAGTTTTATACAAAGATGTGGAGAGTTTCCTTTGCATGCAAACTGAACCAAAGATGCTGGTGAAGGACATGTATTGTGTTCATACTCAAACAAGTGGATATCTCCTCACAGACATCTTCAAGACTCTCAGATACATGGGTTTTACAGTAGGTTACTTTTTTAAAAGAATAATTTACAGTGATTCCAGTAAAGTGGCTTGTTATTCATCACTGCAGGAGAGGCTTATAGTCCAATAAGTTCATGCAGAGTCATTTCAGTCATCCAGGTAGTAAAACATCAGAACAAACACAACTGCATTTTCTTGGCTCCATCTGACATCAGGTGGGAAAACGTATGTATTAATAACCCATGACTGCAGCTGGATGAGGACATGGTGGAGGACACCTGCTTACATTTGTCACCTTCTGCATGCGATGTCACGTTTCCAGGTCGTGTCCCAAATTCCTCCGACTAAGAAAGTGGACGAGTGGGAAAAATGCCAAGGTATTGATTTTATGGCAGTTGTTAGAGTTGTAACAGAGTTGTAAGAAGCAGACTATTGTTGCAGCACCCATTCAGCCTCCAGCCTGACATGCAATACAGTATATGGTCTCTTTAGCAGTTCGTTTTTTCTGAAAATGTTTTCACTGTAATCCTTGAAAGTGTGTTTGTTATCCTTTAAATGGCTCCACTGAGTCTGGAGCTGATACATTCAACTCCTTCTGCAGTGAAATGGCTGTGCAAATATCCACAGTATAGACAGTGTTGCTTTGTGTTGTTAAGATATGCAGCCCTTATTGTCTTCATTTGAAAACCACCTCACTTTCCTTACTTACCTTATACTTTTTGTGAAAAGTCCAGCCAATTAGGGATAGGAATAAGGGAAAATGCAATTTTGTTTTTGTCTGATATTCAGATGTATTTTGGGTCTATTTTTCTTTCTGTTGACCCTGTTCGTGACCCAAGTCATTAACTGCTTCCAGCTCTTGTTGTCTGTGCTTCTGTTCTTGGTTTTCGCTTATGCCGTTAATGGTATCTCATAATGGAAGGTTTGGATTACACCCAAACAGGATGGTGAGAGTCTCTGAGGTATCGCTGTGTGTGGGCTTTCTAAACACCTCAGTGTCAAGATTCTTCTTCGTCTTTCCAGCAGATCCAAACCAAACTGTGTTTATCTTCAAATGTGGCAAAAACTCTCTATGCAGACATGATAGTCATGTCTGAGTGCATGATAATCAATACAGGCAGATGAAGAAACAGGTTACTCTATGTTCCATGTTCATATCATGTTTTGCGTACATTAAAACCAGGAACAGGCATATTTAAGCCATATCATGGAAGTACAATAAACAAATTCCCAGACTATGTGTAGTTTCATTCACCAACCCTGATACTAAATTAATATGGTCAGTTACATGTGTGTAAAATTATTGCTTGTTTGAGTCTTCAAGTAAAAACAAGCCCAGTTGCCAGAAGAAAATGTTTCATTGTATCTTGTTGCAAACCACAAATACATTATATTTATATGTTTCATATGTATCAGATCATCTTTCTAAATTAATGTAATATATGAGCCGACTTTGTCATCATGAGGTGGAAGGAAAGGTGGACAGCTTGACACTTACGGAAGATGCCGACCAAGCTGCAGACCACTGCAAACCAGTGTTCCAGACCAACAAACAACAAAACCAGTAGTTTTTGGGTGCCATGCCGTACCTTTGCTCCAATGGCCCAAAATTCTGAAGCCCCATTAGTCCGATAAATGTCCCATTGGACTAAAGGCCCATTGCTCCCACAGCTCATTATCCCAAAAAACAAACGCCCGTTGCTCCAAAGTCCCATTTCTCAGAAAAGACACACTCCCTACAGTAAGTTTGACTTTCCCAGCGGTGTTTGAGCCACCGATCCTAGGTGCTCTTACTGACCCTTCACAGCATTTGAGCCACTGATCACTATGTTTTACCTATCCCTCACAGCATTTCTCAGCAGCCACCAATATTCAGTGTTCCTGGCAACCCTTCATGATATTTCTCAGTGGCATTTGAGCCACCAGTCACAGTGTTTTTACCATCCTGTCACTGCTTTTACAGCTACTTTTATGCCACCAAATGTGGGTGTTTTAGGCCAAAACATGATCTTTTCCTAACCATAATCAAGTAGCCTTTGTGCCTAAATCCACCCTCACATTTATGACAGCACTGGTGACAAATGTAACATGCGAACATTTTTCTGGCTTTTGGGTTGCCTAACACCAGGGAGTATGTTTTAGAGAGGGGATGACCTGCAGAAAAGGGTTTCAAGCTTAAATTGAACCTGCAGCCACTGCAGCAAGGAAATAGCCCTAATACATGGGGCACCTGCTCTATCAGGTGAACTACTGGGCACGCCAAGGGAGTGTATATTTTGGGAGAAACAAGACTTCAGAGCAATGAGCTTGGAAAAGGGGCTTTTGGTCCAATGGGAAATTCTTGGACTGTCAGGGCTTCGGAATTTTGGACCATCAGAACAACAGGCGGTCCCCATTTTTCAGAGTCATCGCTGTGTTTCCAGCAGCTTTTCAATCGCCAAACAATTTTTTTTTAGCAAAAGGTAACTTTTTTTTTTTTTTTCTCAAAAGAGAGAGGGCCAAGAGCAGTGATTGTTTTTTACCGAGACATTGACCTCTTCTCCGGCCCAAACATGATTTTTCCCAACCATAATCAACTGTTTTTTGCTCCTGAACTCACCCACATGGTAACCATCAGTAATGAAACAAAGTTTCAATGTATTTTCTACATAATAACACACAAACATAACATATCCATGGTTTGCAGAAATATACAATGTCAACATTTTACTAGTGATTAGGTAGAAAAACAGTTCTGAGACTGGCCCAGTTCTAGTCATGGAATATTATTGGATTTGATCCTATGTTGGGAGGCATACAGTTACTTGCTTTTCTCCATTTGGTAAACATTAAACTACAGTACTTTACTGCCATTTCAAAGAAGTGGCATGGATAGAAAAAAATAATGGCTAAAAGCTAATACTTGTGATTATACATCAAGCATATATAAGGCTATGCCCCAAAAGAGTCTTCCCTACTCTATAACCCTACATGTGTCTATGTTAAATTGGCTCTTGCCCAGGTTTATTCTTTAGCAAGAAATAATGTTGTTACAGTGAAACTGATTTTATTTATTGATTTTATATGTAGTATTAATGGTTTTAATTCAAAATGGACGAATAAAGCAAACGCTTCCTCGGGATGTTTTTAAAAGATGACACTATTGTGCTGTACAGTGTTTCAGTAAAGGAGTGAATCTTAATGTTGAGCTGAATTTGCCAGCGAGTGTCCAAAGGGGGTATGTTCATCAAAACCCAACTGTGTCTCCAGATGCTCCATTCTTTATCCCTCTGCTGGTAATCAATATGAGTGCTGAAGTGTTATGGTTTGTGCCGCTGGGTCATGTTTACTATGCAGTGTATATAGTAGGCACAAACCTCTTGTTGCTGGTGTAAAGAATTCTCTTTGAACAACAGAGAGCAGGCAGAGACTGATGCTGCAGATACTAGACTGCAGTTGAGTGTTTCAGTAAGTACTGCAATTGTCCTGTGTTTAAATGTGGGGATGTCACAGCAACACATGATGCGGGAGCACATGATAATGCTATGGAAATGAAGATACATGTAATGTTGCCACTGAGGGAAGCATAATGTCCTCTTCATTTTCTATGGGTTTTCAGTGGTTGCAATATGGATTTTTGTGTAGTTTTGATTTTTCAAGACTTGATAGAAAAACTTGCATCTAATCATGTGGCCCAGGCTTGTTTTAAAAGGCTGAGATCAAAGTGTTCTGAACTGTCTCACTTTCTGTTTCTTGTTTCATATTAACACTTTTATTGTTTTACTGATTGTTATTCAGTGTCAATTCCAAAATTTAAACTTCCTTCAAGGCTGATTGAGATTTTAACATGCGAGAAAGTGCCCTTGGACTCAGAGCTTTCTTTGTGGTGTTACAGAAATTTCCTTGAATTAAATTGTTTAGTTTTAAAAGAATAGTGTGACATTTTGCAAATTATGTTGATTCACTTTCTCACTGAGAGCTACCTGAGAGGATTCTCACCACTCCCTAGAGACTACAGGGGGAAACAGCTAGCCGGGATCTGTCCGAACCCCAAAGATATCTCTACCAGCAACACTGAAGCCTCTTTCCCACTGGACAAAACCCACTAACATCTGGCTTTAGTCTTAAGTGGGAGAGGTTACAGTTGCCATTCATTCCTGGGACAACTGACTCTGCAGAAGTTGGGTATTTATCGGCTCCAGCTCCGACCTTGGTCACAACTTTTGTCTTTCTCCGACCAAGCAGTATTCAAAATCATTCCAAATTAATCACAACTAAGTTTGAAAGGGACTCTGAATAAGTAGAAGATATAAAAAAATAACTAACCAGTTTTCACATACCTCCATGCTGCTTTGTACTGTTTACTAACCATGTTTTCTGACGTGTTTGTTACATCGAATGTGACACACCAGAAAATAACAGAAAGGCTTACTCATCTACTGGCAATGGGAAATGAGTCTAGCACCTATTTTAGTGAGTTTTCAAGCGCTTAAAAAAAAAACCACATATAAGCACTAATTTTGTCAGGAAAAGGTATAATTAAAATGTTCTTACTCATTTGTTTTAAAACGTGTTGCAGTTTTATGGAAAGTTACATGCTGTAATTATTACTTGTGACTTCCTAGAGTCTTATTATAACAGTGAGTGGTCCCTGTAAAAACAGGGAGAGGACCCAAAGGCAGACAAAGTAGGGAGACTGGTGAAGTTCAGGGATTTTTTTTTTTTTTTGGACAAGATTAAGGTTCAAAAACAGGCAGGTGACATAAAGGTCTCAGGTAACAGATTCCAGTTGACAGAGGGTCGCAAGCAGACGCATGAGACACAGAGAAACTTTAAAGAGTACCAGTGGAAATGAACCAGTATATGTGCTACTGGGCTGATTAGGGGAAATGAGAAGCAGGTGAGTGAGTGGGCAGGGAAGGTTGGGTGATTGCAGGGCTGATGAGGGAAAGTGGGGACAGGTGTGGAGGCCGATGAGGGAGTCAGGTGACAGGAGCAGGCAAAAAAGTGTGAGGACATCTGGTGGACAGGTAGAGAATGGCAATGAATGGGTTAGTGATCTTTAGAGGTGCTGGTAGGCGTATATTTTTAGTTGGATTGAGTCAGACTGTTTTCCTCTGCTTCCAGTCATTATGCTAAGACACCTCACAGCTTTTGCTCAACAGTTAATGCACAGACACAAGAATACTTTAGATCGTCAAATCTGACTCTTGCCAAGAAAGTGAATATGCGTATTTCCTAAACTGTCAAACTATTCCTTCAACAACTGACATTCATATCTGGAGATCTGATTCGCATTAGCAATCATTTGAAGAAGTTCTTATAAAGAGTGCTGAACTAAAACGTAACTTTTAACAGGCTCCATGTGCAACTGAGAACATGCAGCAGCTACAGAAGTTTCAAGATGTGCAAGAGTCAGGGCAGAAATGTAGGCCCCAGAAGAAGTCATTAGTACTGTAAAACACAGCAGCAGCACCCCCCCGAGCTGATATATTACAGTCGTTTTCTGCTATAGGACAGTTAAAATGTTCTAGTCTTTCTAAATCCATGATAGGAGCTCATGAAATATTTATGGAGCTGGGCTAACAACAGGATGTGTAATTATCATCAAACACACGAGTACACAATGGCTGCAATCAAGCCACTTCTGTCTTTCTGTCAGTCAACCCAGGGAAAGGTTAAGTTTCACTCCTACTCCGCTAATTTCTGCTGACCTTTCCGAGCTGATGTCTCAAACCCGGCAAAGTTTCTCCACATTTCTCGACACTTATTAAATCACTCAAAATACAATCAGCGCCGGGGCTGTCTAAAAATAAACACTCTCCGCCTGTCCTGCACAAACAGGGAGCCCTTAACAGATCCCTCTGAAAAAAAAGTGTAGCCTGAATGAGATGACACATCCTGACACATTACTATGACACTGGCAGAGATCCAAAGTGGGAGAAGAGACTTGAAAGCACAACAAGGCCACGGAAAAGCATCTTGAGAGTTTACATGGAGTATTTCTGTTGCTTTTAATGTGCTGATTTCCCATCTGAGACAGCATGATTCAGCACTGCTTGAAAATGTTTTGCATTTTTACTGCTGAGATGGTTTGTTGGGGGAATTTAGTTACAAATGTGGATGCAGAATTGCCATCTCTGATCACAACTGTAAAATATGCATCTCTACATATACAGTGAGCCTGTATATGTGTTAACAGTGAGTGAAAGTCATAGCAGAGTACAACTTTATTTGTAGCACAAACATGGTCTGAAGCTCAGGTTATAGATTGAAGGGATGTACTCAGAGGTTTTTTCCCCACTATGGGCCAGCGTACGATATGGTAGACATAATTCCAAATAACATATTGTAACTGGAACCTTTAATGTCCTCACCTGCAGTAAAGACATATTTAAAATCTTACTGGTAAGTACATCCTGTTACAAAATGCAATACTTTTAAAAGACAATAGAAAGAAAGTGTCACCTCACCGCCATGGCTTTGCTTTAAGCAAGACATTTAAGACTATATTCACCATTATCCTCACGTTATGGGACATTTATATCATAATATTAACCCTGACATACAGTTTCTAGTTGTGTGCTGCTGCAGTCCACCTGGATCCGTTTGTGGACTGGCTATAATAGAACAATGGAGCAGAATTAGCACCCTACCCTGTGTAGCGTACAAGCTACACAATGTCCCACACTTTATCCTAATATATGCACATTTGTGCAGCAAGCTGACTCACAGTCTAATCAAATAATCCATTTCATGTGGGGGAACCAAATGTAAGCACAAGTGGGTGTGTGCAGGGCTGTATTGAGGACATCGAGGTCAGCGGTAGCTATGTAATTTTTAGACACAGTTGGTGTTCTGTAAAGGGATTTTAGCATTGATAGACTCAGTTGTTGTGTTTCAAAATGGACACTTCTGTACTTGCCAGTTTGAATTATTATACTTTTGCTATTTTGAGTGCATAAGTGTGTTCACAGTGAGAATAACAAAATACAGTGCAGTAGTACCCCTTTTCCACCAACATGGAACCGGTGCTGTTCTGGTTCTGGCACCTAATTTTGGACTCTTGAGAGCATGTCAACCAAAAATAAATGAATAAAGAACCGGAAAGTTTGTTCTTGGCAGGAGTTATAATATAGCAGGTTTCCCTTGAGCTAAAGTGTGAACTGTGACAACATCGGGGGGAGCATCTTAATCTACAGGTTGTAAAAAGAGGATGGTGAAGGCAACAATGGAGAAGTGAGAAATCGTCAAACAACTTGCCGTGGTCTTATCAATAGTTGGTTCATGCTTGATTTTTGAGACACAACAAAAGTTTGCAGGTAATCAGTGTAATCCACGATTTTTGTACTACTCTTTCATTGATAGCACATCCCAGATTACAATAGGCTTGCTCGAGATGAGCCAGGCCGCCGCAGAATTGATTAATCACTCGAGTCTGATACATTTTAATAAATCGACAACAGATCTAACAGGATGTTAGTGTTTCTGTGACTTCCTGTACAGACTGAAGGCTACTGGAAACTGTCAGAGCTTTTTGTGACTGCCCTCTGCTGCAACCGCCTGATGTCGTCCACCTTTCAGGCAAGGCGCAGTTCATCTTGAACGAGCCTAATGGTTCCACTCACAACTGGTGGAAGCGCAGACTGGTTCACTACATGGCCCCAAATTTCCAAGAATCCTGAATGAAACCTGTTCAAGAACCAGAACTAATTTGGTGGAAAAGTGGTATATGAGTTCCCGCAGGGTGCATGGGCAAAAAGTTGTGTGGATTGTTTGGACACACTTGGACACATCTCACCCTCAGTGGTCACCATGCTGCATATGCAACAGAAGGGGTGGGACCACAAAGATTAAGTTAAGTTATACATGGGTCTATGTGTTTTTCACTACCAGTACACTGTTGCTGAATAGAAGCCATCAGTTTATCTGGTTAACTATTTAATAAATTGGTCCCACAAACAATTAGGGGAATGCTAATGTTAACTTTCTAGCTAGCTATCGGCAACGCATTTGATCATCGTGCATTGACGTAATGTGTTGTGGCATAAGCTATACAATCCATGGGCGTAGTTCTATAAAGTGTTCATGCACGTTCAGTTGTCTTTTTCTCTATAGAGGTTATTAGTTTTAGATTTTGGGGTCAGATGCTTGACAAGTTCAAATGCGGAAGCTATCATTGACTCTGTAGATCAGCTGGTAATAGAGCCAGTCAGTATCAGCCATGGATGTTCACAGATATAGAAACATGACACGAAGAAGAACAGAAGAAGAAGAAAAGCTGTCACATCTTGCACTCATTATTTCTGCAAAGTGTGCAACAGCCGTATTTGAGAAAAGACTACCCTATCAAAATCTGTACACTTCATAAGTACACAGTGCATGTAATTGTACTACCGGAGTACTCGATTTGAACCTCAGTTTTTTTTAAATCTTGGCTATGGTGCCGAAATCATTTTAGTAGTGTTGGTGACTGCTGGTACAATCCTTGCACAGTAGGCACATAATTTAAAAGAGGCCAGAGCGGGATGAGTACATTATTAACAGGAGAAACATATTGTGAACAGGCTGCACTGGGACGGACTTAAATCTCATCAGAATCCTACAGTTTAATTGGCCAGCCCTGGCTTCTCTGGAGAAAAACTACTTGTCTACAGGACATAAAACACAACAACCAAATTATATTATACACAACCCAGAATATTAATATACAATACCCCTTTTTATTCTAAGGTTATGTGGTGGTCAAATAATTACACTAATAAATAACAGTAAATAACATATTTAGGGAAAAGAAAGAAAACATACCATGGGATGAAGTCCAAATAAAACAGATCTATTTTATTTCAGTGTTTGGGGCTGATATTTGGAAGTCAACACCAATCCCAGCAACCTCTCTGGCATAATTTTGGGCCTGCTCTTGGCCATATAACACTGCCCTGGGTAAAATGACTGTCTATTTAGTTTCCACTCACCACTCAGAAACAGTAATGACCCTCCAGTTGATCTGAATTATTCCTTCACAGTGCTCTCCAGCCTTAAAACCCCCTTCGTTTGAAGGCTTTTCAGCTCATGTTTATGACCGCATCATAATGGAATTGGTCACAAAAGAAAATCAGAAAAGAATTCCTTTCCCAACCTTTCCCCCCTACTGTCTCATTTGCATTACTGTTGTTTCACTTCACTGCTTCCCACAGCAAGAAACTTGTTTTCCAAACATGTCAGGAGATTATTATTTATTTTTGGAACTAATATACAGTAAGCTGTGCTTTAAAACTCCCTTATCATCATCATCCTCTGCAGAGTTAAAGGAACAGTCAGTTAGCACAAAAACTGGAAACAAGGGGAAACAGCAAGCCTATCCAAAAGTAACAAAAAGGAAGACAGAGACAGTTTAGCTGTTTCCCCCTGGTTCCAGTCTTTGTGCTAAGCTAACCTTCTGATACCAGTTGCTTCAAATGTAATGTTCAGACATGAGTATGGTATTGATCTTCTCATCAGACTCTCAGCTAGGGCTGCACAATATGAGGAAAATATATGATATCCATTAATGTTGAATGTGATAAACAAATATTAATAAAGTGAACTCAGTTTTGTCATTCTGCTGCTTTTAGTATGCTGATAAAATACAAAAATAAGAGAGAGAATGGGGTCGATTATCACACTTTTTACTTTAATCTGAACCCCTCAAAAACTGTATCCTTAACAGAGTCCCTTTCAAAGTGTAACTGAGGCCTTAAATGTCAGGTAAGAATGGAGTGACCTTACTCTCCCAAAAGTGTATTGTGTTCAACAGATATGAACTGTTAAATGCGTCTTGTGCACTTGAGACATTCATTCCCATCGGGCAGTTGGTTGTCAAATGCAATGGGGTTGGTGGTCCCCATGTTATTTACAAGGTTGAGTTTCATTGAATTTCTTCACTGAAATGCAAAAACATGACCAGCTAATGTATCACAAGGACATAAACAAGACAAATCAGACCTATAAGTACATTATTGATCCTTATTTAACAATATAAAGAACAATACATGTGACAACCAACCCCACAGAGAATGCAACAAGCATCCTAAACTGTGATTTCTTGCTAACAACCAAATGTTGCAGCCGAGATAAGACAAAAAAAACCTTACACTGTAGTTCCCCCTCATAGTTTTCAATTATAGTAATTGTTTTATTATAAACCCATTGTGTGAAAATCTAAAAGAGAAACACAGAAGAGCTGGTAATTTATATTTTAACATGAAAAACACTGAAAGTCCTCTCACCTCTTTGTCAAGTGTCTTACTCCAGAAATGACCCTGTAAATTACCTCTGACCTCAATTTTGAATATTTCAGCACCAACATTTTTAACAGCACTCTCTGAAGGAGTGAGATTCAATGAGGGTGACAACAAACCTATGCGATAACTCGCCCTATTTGTTAGTGCAGTTTTCTACTAATGCTCTTTTTCAACTAACACGAAAAAATCGTAATTTTGCAATATTGCAGTCTTCTGCAATGTGTTCATGATGCAAGTAGGCATTGTGATGACAATAAAAAACAATATATTGTGCAGCCCTACTAGGAAGAATAACCATCCCATTCTCACTCTGAACTCATCAAATACAGCCGCTTTGTCAGTGATCTCGGCATTAGATTCTGATGTATAAAGGCACGTTTCACGTTGGTTTAATATGCACCAGGAGGTGGCAGTTGTTGACGCAGCAGCCACCAGCCCAAGTCATCAAAGGCAAGTTATTGCGAGTTATGAAATACGCCGGCCGGCAGCAGTTTGTAACACTGCAGTTAACGTTATATAAGGAGCTAAAAGTCCCTACAGGCTGAGTGGAAGTGAAGGTGGATGAGGCCAACAAACCCTGGACTTTCACCCAGGAGCCTGTTGTTCACTTCCTGTGTGAATGTTGAGCCAAACCATGATTTTTTTTTCGCAACCTTTTTTCCACTTTTGTTGCACAAGGAAATAACCGTTAATATGAGGAGTTTAACCAACACTGTATATTTATTTTGAAAAAGACTGCTGGTCTCTAATGAGCAGAAACTGTACATTTTCTGTGAAATGGAAGTGTATGTTGAAAAGAAACAAAACATGTAACAAGTGTAAACTGACGCTGTCCCAGATATCAACAATAGATGCTAGGAGGATAGCTGGTGAGTCATATGTAGACTGTAATTTTTAATCTATGCACTTGACCTTTTTAGTTTTATCCTGTTTGAGATTTGTGTGCATATAATATTGCTTTGTAATTACTGCTACCATTAACTGTTGTTGTGCCTATTTAAATCTTACATAGTATTTGTCCGTCCACATTGTGCTGTATTGTGCTGTACTGCAGCCCGCACCAACGCAGACCTCATGGTCACACTTTCTGCTCCTTATCCAAAGCACAAGCAACAGCCTTCCATCAGCTGCCAGCATGCAGACTTCCCATAGTGCCTCTGAATTGAAATTGATTAAAACAACTCAGTCAGTGTCGTTGGGTTTGAAGCTTTTTTATTTTTTTTTTTCCTACTGCTCCAACAGGCTGTAGTCAGTACAAATATTATTAAAGTGACCTTCTCCACTTCCACCCACTCGTGCACTTTACTCCAAGTGGCTGGACCAGGGACACGTGCGAGCCAGAACATATTAGGCGCCACCAATCGTAGCAGAAGAGACGTGAGGGCAGCAATAAAACTATGGCAACACATTAAGCCTGACTGTAAATATATTTAGATTTTCTTTCTTATTTCCTTTTTTCTTTATGTATGTGGAGTTTCCAGGCCTAACCTGGAGCCCATAATGCTTCTTATTATCAGCAGTAAGACAGGTTCATGCACTAGCTGTCTGATATTGTGCAGCTGTTTGTTATTTATTGCTTGTGAAGTTGGATGTTTAACATTACAATACGCATAAGAGTCAAAAGAGACTCCTGCTAATGAGACCATGTGTCCTTGTGAATCACAGCAGCGTCACCTACAAGTTCTCCTCCTCGCCATTAACTAACTGTCGCTCCACCTTGCTTTAATAGAATCTCAAGTCACTTCAACACCTCCTGTCGCACCTCACCACTTTTCTTTGTGCCACTGCAAACTCACTATCGCACATGAAGATTGTTGGCAAATCTGTGTGTCTGAATCAAAAGGGAGGCGAGACCAGAGTCTCCACAGAAAAGACAGGAAAGTCTGCTTAGATGCGACAGAAGAGACTTTTGAGAGTTTCTTGTGTGCTTGCATAGAATTAGACAGAGTTAAATGACTGCATCTGCAATAACAGCTGGCGATTTAGACACAAAAAGGTGAGGAAAATAACAAGAAAGGAAAGAAATAAAGCCTGAAGGCATTTGTTCCCATTTTTCTGAGAAGTAACTTTATGTTTTCGCAGTCAACATGCCGTGTTGTGATTGTATAGGCTACGTAAATTGATTAATTGCTTCAGCTCAACAACAAGCATCCTCCATATGTTACTATTTAGATTCTTCCCATATTGTATCGCTTTAATAAATTCATTATGCCCAATGCTGTTAAATACTTTAGGCTTTGTCAGCTGTGATAAAGCGATTATTGTTTTTTTTGTTTTTTTCCCTCCATGAATGGGAGCTAAAATAAACCTAAATCTGGCAGGTCAATCCCTTTCAACTCTTTTCATTGTCTCACGCAGTCAGGATGATGTTACTGGATGTGAGTCTTATCTGTGAATGTGCCCGAATCACAGCTAACACGGAAGAAGTGGCTTGCCAACAGATAAAGAGAAAGAGACAGACAGCTAAATAATCAGCCGGCAAAGACCTGGCAGTGAAATGTAATTACTGAATGAATGGACAAAGCATCTGTCTTTCTGGAGGCTTCTGGTGGGATCTCTGAGGATGGTGAGATGGGCAGCGCAGTGGGAGGCTGGAAAGTGAGAATGGAGGTAATGTGTGGGAGAGGGTGAAGGAGCAAAGGGCAGGAAAGCACTGAGGGCATGTCTCTTCATGTCTCATCAGGGCACTGGTGTACTATTGTAAATCTGCTTTGGGTAATGTAGAAAAAGAAAGACGGACAACATCTTCCTAGAATTCAACAATCTGTCACAAAAAATATCTGTATTTAGAAGACTGTCCTTCCCCCAAAAAAGACACTAAAGGTCATTTGTGCAAGCAGCTTACTAAGACCCTTATTTACATTTTGTGTAGACAGGGACCTCTAGTGGCCACACCTATTATGACGTGGGCAAAGAAGGAAGTCAGTTGACGTAGTATAAAGAGCAACAAATTCCATGTAGGGAGGAGGTTTGGGTGGACTTTCACCAAGGAGACAACTGCTTGTGTCCCGTGTGAAACAAATATCAAGTTGAGGCATTTTAAGGTATGTTTGTACAAAACGTCATGTCACATACTTTCTCATCATGTCACGTTACTTTAAGCACTTAACATGACGGTGCCCAACCATGATTCTTTTTCAAAACCTAACTGGTAGCAGAGCTAATTTAGGAAACACTTGTAAGGGTACAGTTAGAGGATAGGACCAAACATCAAATGTGGTTGTATCAGTTGGAGGGCTTATTGGTATTCTGATGTATTACCGTAAGTCAACACATTCTCACTCCGACCTTGTCATATATTGACGTTTTGGTCATGGACTTTCCGTATCAGATACAATGTGAAAAGTACCCTGGGTATGTTGGTTGTTGACATTCTGGGACACTGTGTCAAGTTCTGCCTGTTACATGCATTGCCTTCTTTCAAGATACACTTCTGTTTTCACAGGAAATTTAACGTTTACGTACATCTCTTTCAAAATAAATCCACTACATTGGTACAACAATGCAACTTGACTTTGTTTTTCCTTCAATAACCAACACACACGTGGTTAGTTTTAGGAAAAAAAGAACAGGGTTTGGCTTTAGAATCTTAAGGGACGCAAACATCGGTCTATCGGATGAAAGTCGTTTGTTGGACCCATCCACCACCCCTCCCATCCACCCCACTCGGACTGATGCCACCTTAACTTTCGTCCTTGTCCTGCCACATTTCCCCTGATGCTGCCGGGCGCCGTTAAACTAAAACGGCAACTGGGCGCCTTTTTTGTTGGTTTCTGACGCCGCAAGTCACTGCCCAATGCCAGATTTTGACAACTTCAGGGTTAGACCAGGCTCCATAAGTGTGTGGAGGCTACATGGGAAGTTGTTAGAAGTAATGTCATTTTCTTTGTTAAACTGTTTTATACTGCCATTTTCACTCCTTATATGCATATGCATGTTTATCTGCAAACAAAATATACAAAATAACATAACATTTTAACCATGATGTACATAAATTAATCAGTAATGAAACAGATTGGTATCTTAATTCTAAAAGATAAGTCTGAATCTAAGAAAAGATGTGTAAGTCTTTATGGTGCAGACAGAAATAAATAGTGGAAATATAACAGGTGGTCACAATTACATGATTTTTCTCTTAAACTGGAGGTTTAGTTTAATTACGGAAGGAGGTCCATAGTAATGTAAAGTTGACCTGTGGGATCTAATACAGGAAAGTTGTCTGAAGGGACTGCCCCTTGACCCCTTGCACTGACCATGACATGCAATGTTCCTGGTTTGAGTCGGACTGGGACCTTTCTTGCATCAAGTTCTAAATAGCCTGCTATTAAAATCCAAAATATGCTTTATTGGCATGAATGTGACACACTCATTTCCTGTGACATCTTTACTTGCACTGTTCAATAAAGGGATAGAAAATAAAAAGGAAAAGCTGTTGACACAAATCTGAAAAGCATCTCTTGGCAATTTTGAGACGGTCCCTAACTTCAGCTCATCAGTTTCTGCCCAGTGCTGTCAAATCACACAACTTGCTGGGTTTCAGTATTGAATCATGAGGTAAAAATAACATTGTTGGTGGAAACTGAAGAAAAGTTATTGAGGGTGAACTTGAGCTATGCATGTCACCTTGTTCTTAGCCTATTGTCTATGTATTTACATTTTGGCCTATCTGCTTTCTCATGAAGGGCTCCTTATAAGAAGCACCTTCACTTCTATGATCTTTAAACAGATTTATGGACAACAGAGAACCTGAAGTCTGTATGTTTGAATGTGACTGCAGTGTAACTATGAGAGGGAGTAGTGTGATGTCCGCTCAGTCATAGCAAACAAATATGACATTATTTCGATGCTGCTGATTCACATATGAATCATTTTTCATACTTGTTTACATCCTTTGTAAATACTTGGGAACGCATGATAATATTGGGACGCCATTGTTACAGGCAGGTAAAGGTTTTGGAAACAAAATAGATGAACTTTTCTGCCAATATGACAGGCTGATAAGAGGATGCTTTAATTATGCAACTTCAGTTGGTGGAAATAGGTCAGATTTGCCCTGGTTGTGAGTATTGTCAGGATTGTAAAGAAGAATGAATTTCAATCTCTTGTTTTTTAAATGTTACATAATAGAAAATGTGGCATGTTTTACATGTAGTTTGAGTAGTGTTCCTATTTTGGCAGCGAATGTGTAGATTTTGGAAAACATTGTATTCTATGTCTGCATCTGCCAGTGGGCCATCACAATAAGAGTAGGCATAGTAATATTTTAATTCTAGTACAGAAGAAACTTGATTTTCGCTGCAGTTAGGTGGAAAAAAAGTAGTTGCATTTATTGGCAACTGGTCAAAATGAGTTAGAAAATATCGGCATATAGGAAATTGGCAATAAAAAAAATCCAATATCGTGACCACCATCTGTATGTGAAGTGATAATGAAGAATATTTATCATGTTTTTATTTTGAAATCCCATTGGTGATGACTTTTGTTTAAATTGACATTTTCAAGGTCTTAAAACAAGTTATGAATTCAGCTTTCCTGATAAATCCTTATTTATTTATTTTTTACCTTAGTAGTCACTATGTCACTGGCAAAACCTGTTATCATAATATCAAACTGTGCCCCAGTATCATAAAGTGTTAACTGAGTACGTCAGGTCTATTTGTTTTGTGTGTTTCTGAACAAGTTATGCACCCTCCAGGAGGTTATGAATTCTCCTAAGTGGTTTGTTTTTTATCAGAAATGTGAGAGAGTGTTTGGCTTTCATCTGACACTGCAGCACTGTCAATGAGATGCTTCCAAAATCCATACAGACTGTCACCTTGGCAGAAAACACACATTCTGACCCATAAATCCTGAAAAATAATGACTGCACAGGTTGAAGGTAAAGTGAAATTTCTCTTAGTCTTTCAGTGTCTATCAATCTGCTCATGTGTTGCTGTTTTTTTTTACTGTTGCTTCATATATTTGCATCCTATATCACTTTCATTCTCTTAGTCAAGAATTAATTGGAAACTGAAATTGCTTTTCACATTGTTTCAACTTGCATTGACTGACCTAATTAGTTCAATGATTACACTCGCTGGGAAGAGATCCCTGCCTAAATGATGTGACTAATTTGAATGAATATTTCAAACCCATGTCTGCAATTAATGTCATTTACATATGTAATGTGTCTGCTTGATTACTTAATTATGTTTGTACTCCCTGATGATGTCACTGACAGGTGTCTTTTAGAGTATAGCAAAATAAGAAGAGACCCAAACAGGTGTCCTATAATTCATCCACCGCATACAGATACTGCGTCTCTACCTGCATCACAGAGATGTCGAGCTCCTGTGGCTCGCAACGACTTTACATCTCCCCCTGACAAATATATTCACTGTCATCCACTGACTCGTCAGGAAGTGAGAGAAATGGATTTTCCGTGCAGTTAGTTTCCCATGGCTCAAAAAAAAAATGAAATAATATAAACAACATATCTTTCTTCAATTTCAGTTATCGGGTCACAACTTTGGGCCGCTGTTGTGTCAAAGACTCGGGACAAAGTACCCTAAAAAGCTGAAGTGGTAGGGGTTCCAGCTGAAGTCTTTTGTAATGCAGCTCACTTGTTTGACAGGTGATTGTCTTAACTTGAATGAAGTTATTCAAAATTAGGAGCAGGGGCAGAGCCAGGCATTGGAAGCATTCAGGCTCAGCCCAAACATAGGGGGGTCAAAAGGGCTTGTTTGTTTTTTCCCTCCTATTTATGACAGCTATATGCACTATTTTTTAAAGCCGTTTGAGATAATATAAAATGCCTTAAAATCTGTACATCCATTGGGAAAGACATGATAGGTGCCAAGAAATAATAAAAAAAAAATCATCCTGTAGAGTCTACATCCTATTTTGTACATAACTATTCTCCATCTGTTTTCATTGTTCTGAAACTATAACAAAACAAATGTTGAGGATGACTCATTTTCACTCCTGCCACCTGGAAAGAGGCAACCAATGTCTGATGTTACTATTTTTAATAACATATGTAGTGTAAGAATTTGGTGTAAACAGCATTACTCATCTTGAAACCTGTAGTATTTTTGTTATAATATAGGCTACTGGAGTAGAGTTCACAGAATCAATGTTAGCTGACAGATCAGCCAGGTTTAAATCCATCCCATAATAATCTGGGCTGCTCTAATGCCTGGTAAATGTGGTCTTCGATAATCTGAGTTAAATGTTAGGACAACAGAATAACATTTACTAACAATTAGATTAGATTTCTTCAGTGAATAGCACAGATTCAGGGCTTTTGAGAAAACATCTGGGACTGGAGCCACAGAGGCCACACCCCCCTGCTCCACCCCTGATTAGGAGTAAGTGCAGTAAGCCTCTTCTCTTCCACTGGGAACTATATGCTCTAAAAGGAATAGCTCAACATTTTTCAACACACTCTTGCTGTCTTGCAGTTAGATGAGAAAATTGCCACCACTCTCATGTCTAGACAGTTAAATGTAATGCTGTCTTCACACCAAAAGCAATGCAAATTTGAAATTTGAACGCTAGAATATTTTGTGTTGACTTTCATAAATGGGAATAACTCTGGTGTCATAGGTCCCATCATCTCAATGCTAATTGGCTATCGTGGTGTGAATTGGTCACTGAGATTAAGATTTTTCAACCCTAGTGAATAAGCATATGACGCTCCTTTCTAAATTTCTGCTGCTTAATTCCCATATTTCACATCTCATTCATCGCGCCGCTTGGCAGGAATTCGGGTCTAATCGTGTCATTACGTTGACTTTACATGTAATGCTCTCCCACTATTTGTTTAATTTGTGCCTGGTGTGAACACAACATAAGGCTAAAACAGCAGCTGGTTAGCTCCACTTAGCATAAAGTCACTGCACCGACCAAGAAATGGTCCTGCACATAACCTCCATTAAACCAAAAAGTGTTGTGTTGATATTTAAGGTTAACTATGGGGGTGGGAATCTCTAGGCACCTCACGATTCGATTCAATTCCGATTCTGAGGGCAATGATTTCGATTATAAAACGATTCTCGGTTCTAAAATGAGCCAATAAGAAAATTTACACTAGATATTGAAAAACATTATTGTAATAAAGCTGGGAATACATATCCAGTGCATACAAACTGTATTACTTACTGTGGTTGAGATGACTACACTCCACCAGTCTCCTCCGGTCCATCCTCCTCATCCACAAATCTCAATGGGACTCTCCTGTCCCTTGTCGACCTCCTCGACATTTTTCCTCCAGTATTTACAAAACCATAACTTACAAAACTACGAACTATGGTGAAAACGACGAAAACACGGCAAAAAACACTCAAAACACGGCATAAAAAACTCAAACGCTCTCAAAAAACCACAAATACTATTATTTACAACACTAAATATTATTTACAAAGAAAACGCCACCCAAACTTCACTAAAATTCCCCTAAAACACCGCTAAATCACTTCAACTTGCACTCTCCTCGTCAGCTGTCACTCTCCTCCTGCTGTGCTCACTTCCCTCCCCTCTTCCACAAGTAATGACGTCACTACCGTAATGTACCGTATATAGCTCCGCTCCTCAGCTTTCAGAATCCGTTGGAATTACGTCGATAGCGTGAATGCTCGAGGAGTTACGGTAATTTGAAAAATAAATATAAAAAATAATATTGTTTTCCACATCGATGCTCGCATCGTTCAAGACAGAATCTCGGTGCATCTAAAAATCGTTTTTTCCTCTACCCCTATGAATGACACAATTAAATATAATGTTACATTGAGCTGTAGAGGTGCTGATAGAAGGATTTTGTGACCTTTGGACAGAGCCAGACTAGCTGTTTCCCACTTTTTCCAGTCTTTGTGCTAAGCTAAATTAACCGGCTGCTGAATCTAGCGACATATTTAACCGTCCTTGTCTCCTAAAAATTACTGCACATTTATAAACAACTACATATACAACAATATAGGGTTTAAAAGTAACAAACATTTCTCTTTCCCCACTCTCCAGTATCAGGGTCCTGCATTTTGAATGCTTACCGTCCACCCTAACATCTTCCCGAAACTACCCTGCTGTCCAAATATTTGCATTTCCTTCACTTAAAATTGTTTGCCACAGATGAAAGTCCAGGCAATAATTACCTTTTCCCCAGGACCTACTTGGCAGAACAAATAAGTCGTATAAACATAATTTCTAGCAGACAGGATTCCCAAAAGATCCATCCATCCTTGTGGCCCTGTCTTTTAGAGGAGTGTTGTGTCAAAATCTAGGTTTTAGTTCCTAATGTGCTGCTATATATGTTAAATGTTGATGCTAGCATTTAATCAGTTTTTGCAAAACCATTTGGGGCTGAATGTTGCACTAGCCCTGCTGATTGTGACAAAGGGAAACATTTTTCTCAGTGTTTATGGTGATGGTTCCAAATCTGGAGGTTGGGACCTGCCAAATATGTCACAAGAAAAATCTCAGACGTGTTGAGTTAGGGTTGGGCGATATGACAAGAGTGAGATGGTAGAAATGTGTCCATCAGTAGGGATTTGGGAGCACTGTTTCTACTTTAGGAGCTATTCAGAGCTGGCTATGCAGTAAATCAGAGCTGGATTCTTGTGATTCTTGAGTGATTCTCGGATGATAGCGCATGATCTTACAAATTCAGCTGGGCAGACATGGAGGAGGAGAGTGAATTTGTAAATACAGATACATATAACACTTAAAATCATTGTTCTTAGGAACCTTAAAGCTTCCATTGTGAAAGAATTTTAGTTTTACTGTTTTGAGTCTTTTGTTTTTGTGCTGTCTCATATGAGGCAGTTGGTTTTTTGTGCTTGTTTGAATGATAGTTCCAAATAAAAGAAGAAAATAATTAAATGTGATGAAGTATGGTATGATTATTTTTGAGCATTAATTACTGTAAATTACTGTATTATGATACTGTCACCGTGATATAAAATTACATTTACTTTTTAGAAGATTTTAGCCATATCAGGGTTGGGAATCACTGGTTTTTGTGACACAAATTGAAAATTCTTGAGTTTTTTTAAAATTCTAATCTGTGTCTGGAAGATGAAACGCACTGTAGCGTGAACACTAAGTGGGCACCAAAATGACTAATGAACATAATCCAGAGAAACATATTAGTATTAAGAGGCAGGGGAATTCACAAGTAAGTAAAATCGATACCCTCTAATAATGCTAGACCAGGCTACTTCACTAATACAGGTGCTTTATAGTAAATGGAAGATGGGGTTTTTTTTGTCTTCACTCCAATCAACGAGGCAAAAATCCAGACCATGTCTCTGCGCAGCGATGAGTGCAGGCTCATGATGTTTATTAAAGAAAGTGGATGGAAACACAAGTAAAGGCTGTAATAGCCGGCGGTATCTGCGAGAACACACGGCAATGAGCTCCATGATTTCCTCTGATGTCAAAACCTGGAGGAAAAATCAATATGAAGAATGAAGCCTTATTTACACACTCCACCTGATTGACTGTGGCTCACTGCAAGATGTCAACAAGCTATTAATGTTTCAGGAGAAGATTGCTTTTTGAGGCTAAGTGGGGAATTAAATGATGGGGGTTCTATTTTTACACATAAACACACTGGTGAGTAGGGCTACATTTTAGCGAGACAGATGTTTTTTTGTTTTTTTTAAAACTCAGATTTAGCTCAGAGGGCCTCTGTTGCCATTCTTAATCTCAATCCGGCGAGCGTGCAATCCTGTGCGGGATGCATAATTGCAGGGACGTGTACACGCACACAAAACACACAATTGGGATTACCACATAAGAGCTTGGTTCACTTTGTGTCCCATATACTGAAAATCCAAGAGCTCAGAAGGCTGCTTTAAAAAAAGAAAATGACCCACGTCTGCTTTACTCTCTCCTAGTTAGTCAAAGTTCTGCACAACAAAGCAACTCTACAAAGGCACACAACATTTAAATAACTATGTGAACTCTCTCTGAATGAAAAGCCCCAAGTCTGTCCATATGCTGTAGTCAGTTAAGGATTCCCTGTCAGGCTCAATCAAAGTTTGAATGTGGAGCGGAATACATTTTCGCCATCACCAACAGTCCCTCGCTACCCCTGAGTGAACCGTTTGTTGAGAGAAACATAAAAGGTTTGCTCGGTGGACATGTTTTTGCCCTCAGGGGTACACAAACTCAATAGCTGGCTAGCTAGCTAGCCGTCTCTCCTTGAGTGCACCTGTGCTTTCCTAGTGGCAGACACTGAAAATTGAGGTCATGATCCTCGTGAGTATGTGAGTCAAGATGCCTCTGTGTTGAAATATCTTTCCCTTTTTTTTTCCTCTCGGTTTCTGGGTACATCTGCTTGAAATATCTACTCGGGATATTTCTACATATAGACCTTCTTCTTATTACCGAGCACAGGAAATATAAGGGAGATTTTCCTTATGTGAGTTTGCAGCAATTCACAGTTGACTCTGTCTATATCCTCTTTATCAGCATTCATACACCTGTATTAATATATATATGTCTGTACACTAGTTTACACTGATGAAGTGAACTCCTAATACAAACAGGATGCACTTGGGAGTACTACAGCAACGAGTCTGTACACTAATGTAAATGAGAGGTGACTTTTTTTTTAATTTAATAAATTTGCAAAACATTTCTATGTGTTCTTTTTTGTCATGACAGATATTGTGTATAGAAGCATATTTAATGCATCTTAAATTGTAATTTAGGATGCATTAAATATAGGGGTTTGAATACTTTCCAAAGCCGCTGTAATTTACTTTAACTTTAATGTAAAAACATCTCAGATAGCACGTTAGATTAAGATATACTATGCAGGATATTCTCTAAAAACAGTGTATAGCTCATACAGCAGTAATCCCTCTCAATCATCACCTATGACCAGGTCCTCAAACCCAGGAAACATCCCTGGACATCTCATCACAACGATGCAAATATAGGGAGGCAAAACGCCAAATGAGAGTCACTAACAGTCCTGCATAGTATACCTTTAAATCACCTTAAAAACACTGTGCTCTGTTAAAGTGAATCATCTCACTTGCTCAGTTTGAATTCTGTTACTAACTTCAGGTCTGGTATCCCACCTACAGAAGAAGACAAATTGAAATCTCTAATGTCCCCTTTACGTCGGCAGTTACAAGCGAGCACTCTGTCCAAAACCAGGAAACCGACACAAAATATTTCACTCTCTCAACCCTTTGGCAGCATTTTGTATAAAGTCACCATAGTGTGTCCAAGCTGACTAAACCTTAATTTGTGTGCAGATGTGAGGGGACTGTATTCATGGATCAAAACTTCAAAAGTTTTCAAAACCTCTGACTGTTTCAAACTGCCTTACGAACATGGACAGATAATGAGACAATGGGCCTCTAGGCACAGACACGTAAAAGCCCTCCTACCCCTCTGACATTGGAGCAAGACACCCAGACTAAAAGAGATGCACATCTACAAACGATGGAGCCAGACTGAAAGAGAAAAATACATTACAAACAGGCGGGCTTTGTGGTTGTATTTTGTGTGTGTGTGTGTGTGTGTGCGTGGTATTTTGTTTCTTTTCACATCTCTTTATAGTCAGTTTGTGTCTCTTTGTGGTTGTTTTTTCCCCCTTATAGTCATTGTGTTTCTCTTTGTGATCATTTTGCATTACTTTGTAGTTGTTGTGCATCTCTTTGTAGTTTGCATCTCTTTTGATTGACTTTCCCCACCTCACACAGAGGATCTGGGTCAGGGGTCTGAGGGGTCAGAGGCCTAGGGCAGTGATGCCCAAACTTTTTTGTCTGAAGTACCTCCACAGCCCTGTTGGAGGAACTCAAATATCCCTTCAACAACAACACATGTTCCAAATGTATTATGGGAAATGTGCAATATGTTTGGGGGTGGGGGGTACGTGCTATCTTTTGTTATTTATAGCCTACTGTTCTGCACTGGGGAGAGGGTATATGTTATTTGTTGTTATGTTAACTGTACTGTTTGTCTGTGTTTTTATTGTATGCAGCGCATATGAGTCCAAGACAAATTTCCCCATGGTACAATAAAGCACATCGTATCGTATCGTATCGTACCGTATCATACCGTATCGTCTTGTATCATATCGTATCATATTAATTTCAATTGGTTTTAAACTAGATTTAACAACATTAATAATATAAAACAACATTTTTTTCATACAATTGAACAATGTTTAGATCTATTTGGTCAATTACAGTTCAACTTTTACCACGTGGCAGAAGCTGGACACACAACCACTTCCTATCCTGTTTAATGCTACTTATTCAAACTATTCATCAAGTGCTTCTGGCTAACTGCTTATACTGTTTATCTATTACTTATTGTAGCTTTTTTAACCATTTAACACTTAGGCTACTTGCAGCAAACTTTTCCAACTATGTATGTGATAGATTTAATGATTTGACATTTACATTTTGGTAACTATTTTTTTTATTTATTTTTTTTTTTTTATTTGCGCAGTAAAAAAGAAAAACAAGCAAACAAAACCGACAGAATACAGCAAGCAGATTGTGCAGGTGAGATTTAAAAATCCCCAAGAGGCTTATAGAGGGAATCTCACCATATCAGCATTAAGAACATACATTAATAAGTCCATAAATAACAATAACAATAACAATAACAATAACTATTTCAACTGTTTATCCATTTTTCCAAAATAAAGTACATTAATTTAGCTGTTTAAAGTATGTATCTGTTACCTTTTTAGTGACTATTTTCAACAGTTTATCTGTTACTTAGCTTTTCCAACCATTCATCCATTAACAGCACTTTTAGCTATCTAATCCAAATTTCTATCAATTTTTAAAGCTAATTATTTGAGCTGTTATCCCTTACTTTCAGCTAACTTCTTCAACCTTTTTTTTTTTTTAAAGATATTTTTGGGGCATTTTTAGCCTTTATTTGATAGGACAGACAAGTGTGAAAGGGGGGGAGAGAGAGGGAGTGACATGCAGCAAAGGGCCACAGGCTGGAGTCAAACCCCGGCCCCAGCCTTGTACATGAGGCGCCTGCTCTACCACTAAGCCACCAACGCCCCTACTTCTTCAACCTTTTATCTGATACATTAAATGCTAGCTATTTCAAAAACTCTAATGTTATGTTACACAGCCAACTGTCTCAACAATGTATCCATTACTTAGCTATTTCAGCCATTTTATTATTACATTTATCCGTCTTTGAGCTATTGCCTTAAACTAACATTTTCATTTGGAATATTTACAGCCAACTGTTCGACCCTGGGGCTGGATGCACAAACCATCTTTAGCTTGTTCCTTAAGTATGACACTTTTTTTTAATTTTTAAAAATTAAAATATGTCTGAAAATACACTTTTACTTGAATCCAACATTTTATTTTTTTTGCCTTTTTGCAACAACTTATCTATGGGAAAGTGGAGTCTCCTCCCTCACCTACCTGAAAAGCAAATACAGGTCAGGACTGCAGCCTGAGGCTGATATGGCCCTCTGCTTGACAACCTCCATGTGCCTGGTTTAATATGCAGCTAAATTTAATGCAATATATGTAGTGGGGGGTCTCTGCTCCATCTCTCTCACAGCTAAGGTGTCCATGGCCTGAAATCCTTGAAGACCCCTGGTTGAGACTTTTCTGCTAGCCTGATTTCATGCACTCTCAGTCGCAACACAATGTGTACAAGTCATTTTCGAATTAGGTGAGCTTCTCTACAATTTTTGACATACCCCCAACAACTGCAGAAGTACCCCCTGGGCACTGGTACCCCTGGTGGCCTCAGTAATCCCTCTGTGCTTATAAAGAGTGTCCTCATACAGATGTAGTCCAAAACAATACCCACACTGTCAATAAGCTTGCAAATATGGCTGTCACTGTACAGCACAGTGTATCATGTCTGTTGAGACGATGGTTTTCAGTGTGTCAGTGCCTCCACAACTGGTCACAAACAGGTGAGAGACAGCTGAGGCCAGCAGGACGACAGTGGGAACAGCTGATCCCTGCAGAACCAGCCTGGAACTGACCCAGATGAGGACGCTCCACTGTAATCGGGGTCCCCGAGGTAATCTAGACAGGACATTATCTGCTTCGCTGCTTCTCTGCAGCATCTGGAGGGCTCCGCCACCTGCTCTGGAAGGCCCCATGCCGCTCCTCTGCCTCTTTTTATTTCAGGTTTGTTTGTTTACTTTGCACCTCCGGACTCAGCGAGCATCACACAGCCACTTATATCAGATATGTGCCTGAGAAGTATGGATCTCCTCGTCCTCTTTGTTTGCCTCGACCTTTGTCTCCTCGCTGTGTCCTGATAAAATATCTGTGCAATAAATGAGTCACACTGAGACTCTTCTGCCCTAATTGCCACAAGGGATGCTCTGCTACTTAACTAGTAGCAAACAAAAAATGATTTCCCCAATTAAATGTTCCCCATGCATGATGTTTCTACACTTATTATATTCATGCCCAGGTCATCTCTAAATTGCCAGTGGTACTCGCTTTTGCATCTTAATGTTAAATTAATTAAGTGTGCCTTACAGGTTGCCCTGAGCAACCAAGAATGTTTTAAAATCTTTTATTGAAAGTGGGATGAGAATTTTAAACTCTGCAAATTGACCTGTAAGACCCACTCTATGCTATTTTTATGTTCCATCTTTTGTATTCATTATCTTTTTAATGCTGCTTTTAGCATTTTATAGTGCTCTCTGTTTGATAGTGCCCCTCTGCTACTATTTGCTCTGCCAGGTTCTATGTTTGGTGCTTTTTTTTATGCTTCAGTAAAAACATTTTTTGGGTTTGGGAGAAATTATCAGAAGAACACAAGTTATTTTCGGAGTATTAAAGAAGATATTGCTCTTGCTATTTCCTGGAGACCTTAAAAGCATTTTCATAAACTACCAGGTATCAGGCAAACTATGATGATGTTTTCTTGTCACTGGGATTAAAATAAAAACACACACACAAATCACAAAAGACAGAAAAATCTTGCTGTTCAATCTGCTTCTGAAGGTTGACTTGCCTCTATTTTGTTCCCCGTCTCTCCTGTGATGGTTTTTATGTATACATGTGTGCGTTTATCTATGTATTATATTCATAATGTTTTATGCAGCAACATTTTTGCGTGCTGCCAAAACATTTCAGCCACATCTCCATAATTCTATATATACACCCGAGCTGAGGCTTTCCATTATTGTCAGAAAAGACGGAAAATGGGCGAGTCATCTTTAGTGCGGTCATCTTCCTGCCTGAGGGTTAAACTTTAATGATGATGCTCCACAGACGGATATGAAAAACATGTATTAATATGCCAAAAAGTTAAGAGTGATGAAACACTTGTGTACAAACAGGGAGATTCACCATTTTCTAAAATTATGGTTTAATAACAGGGGGCTGAGGGGGGAATGATGCTGCTGCAGAACATTGCATGATGTGAATTCTGATTTATTCCTGTCTAAGGAGAAAAACAATATGTATCAGCGGCAGCGACGCTGAATCTATATGTAATCTGAAAACTAATTCTGAATGTTTTGATCCCATGTGGTGCTGCTGCGGAATGTAATTTGACTAACGCTGTGATTAGAAAATTGTATTGAATATGACGAACTCAACCTGAAACAGATGTAGCCTGGAAGCTATCGAGTTGGCCCGATCGATATTTGCACGCCGAGGCTGACAAAGTGGTAAAACAGCATTAACTTAACTTCCTTCCTTTAGAGAAGAATTTTACTCTAAAGTGTAAAGAGCCATCTATCCTTGTGAGTTTAGGTTAGACTCCTTATCAGACAGCATGGACCCTAATTTCCTCCAAAAATAGAAAAAGTAATTCCTCTGTGAGCTCTTGATAAGGAAAAATGGAAGTGATTGCGGCTTAATTGGCCATTTTTAAACTGCATTTAAACGGCTGTGAGTTAGTGCTTTCACACAAACACACGCACACACCAACGCTCACTCTTGTTTTCTGAATTCAATACAGTCGCCAGAATAAATGTTGGCATGTACATTCCTGCAAACCACAGATACATAACATTTGTACCTTATTATGTAGCAGATATCTTTTATATTTCTACAAGACTGTGGTTATGTTGAGGCACAGAAACCACTTGGTTATGGTTAGGAAAAGATCATTTCTTTTGGTGTAATATACCGGGTGTTGGTGGCACAATCATGGCTGAAAATGCCACAGATTTCTGATGTCAGACAGTGGTGTGCAGCTTGGCAGCTTTATCACCTAGATCTCACACCATCCACCAACCTTCCTCCTCCTGATTTGAAACTCAGCGCATATACATGCAATCAGAGTTAAGTCACTTCAGAAATGTACAAAATGCCAACATTTTATTCTCGTAGCTGCTAGATTCTAATCAAAAGTCTAATAAAACAATGGTTAATCACAAGTCACTTCTTTGTAACTACCCTGAATGTCTTCTTTAGCATCTTACCATCTTACAAAGAATGACACACTCCGTACCAAGTGTTAATAAAATATAACTAAAATGAAACTTTAATGTTAAATTCCAAAAGTACAATCAGGTCCCGGCATGGCGGTGCAGAAGGCTCATTTAAGTGACGCACTATAACTCAAATGGTTCCCATAATAGACACTGGAAAGTCATTCAGCCTGACCCTATTCTTCAGATATGGCTTTAATTGCCCACAATATGAAGTGTAAGATCCCCTCACTTATCAAATTAACAGCTCAGAAAAGGACAGTAAAGTACTTAGCACTCGTTTCAGCAGAATGAGTCGTGCCAAAGGTAAGCTGTTTATCTGGTAACAGAGGGGGAGCAGGAAGAGGAAGCCTCATTGAGGGAACAAAACATGATGTACACGCCAGTTTTAGTTTGATACTCCAGAGGTGTCCAGCTCCCAGAATAAAGATGAAAGGAGCTTGAGTTGATACAAACGTTGACGTGCGACTTTTTTTTGTCTCTCTTTTGTTTACCTCTTCTGAATGTTAAAATATACCTAACACTAAATGTGTGCTTTTGTTCAGTCTAACATGAAGGATGGTGCTCTTTGTAGTAAAGACGCAAATAGAGCATCACCAGCAGGCCTAATGTATCAGGTCTCAGTCAGGGAAGCTAGATGTGATTTTAAGTATAGTGCATTACTAATGCAGCAATTTCCATAGTATTTATCATAATGCATTTTCTAGACTGATATAAATGTATAAAAATGCAAACAATAGCACTCAGCTGTCCTTTTCCTTCCCTTTCTGTTCTTTATCTTGTTTCTCTTGGTAGAAGAACCTCGTCGTCCCCTCTCCTGAAACCAAACCTACTCCCTCGATTATGAATCGGCGTCGTGGCTACGAGACACTTGATTGATGTTCGTTCATAAAAGGGCATTTACAATGAAACTTTCAACTGCTTTTGTGCATATGTGGAACACGAAGGCCAATAAACCCACAAAGCTCTGCTGCTGCGTCTTATGTAACTTCTTTCAGACTCCCTTTCAGCATCTTACAGATCGTCTGTGAAAGTTGGGTTCTTTTCTTAAAGGAATAGTTCACCAACAAAATGACCACATGGGATCAGTTACTCACCCTGTGTTATGTCGAATTTGTGAAGAAAACTTTGTTTTTCTTGCATGACTCCACGGTGAAAGAAGAATCCAAAAAGCAATTGTTTTAAACAGTAAGGTTTTGGTGTAAATGCTTAGGAGATACTGAGCATACGATTGTATAAATAAACACTTGTATGAGTTGTGTGAGAGTTTGTAAACAAATGTTTTGATTAAGTTTCACTGTTGTTAAATGCAGCCCCCCTTTATTCCAATTCACAATAATTTTCTCAGTTTTTGGATTCTTCGTTCACCTTTGACGCATGCAAGAAAAACAAAGCTTTCTTCACAAATTCAATGTAACACAGGGAGATTAATTAATATACAAATGGTCATTTTGTGGCTGAAGTATTGCTTTAAAAGTACACACGTGTACTAAAACTGTGACTGCACAGGCTGGACTGAGGCAAAGCTTGTTAAAAATACAACAGTAGATGCATCTTGGCCATAACATTTGTCTATGTGGGCTGCAGTGTTCATATCATGTGCTACTGAATCCAGCATCCCATAATAATTACACAGCATGTGTATGCAACACACAGCATATCAATTATGTTTACATTAGTCAAACTCTGTCGTGCTGAAAGCTAAAGTGTTGTTCCAGTCACATTCAGACCAGCAAACATGCAGACACACGGACACTCTGATCGTTAAGCACATGCTTAGTTAATACACTTTGCTCCTGCATGATGTTTTATTCATGCTAGCAGAGGTATATCCATTCATAAGCTATCATATTTCTCTGTAAGTCTCCTGTGCAGGTCTGGCTTGGCCTAGATAACAGGAAACCTGCCTGGAGGGGAGACACAACACCGCAGGACGTAATAGAAGCTATCATAATGCTTAGCAGGAGAGATGTCCAGGAGCTCATACTGTGGCGGAGCGGCAGAAACACCTCTCGACTAGGGGCGTGAAGAAATGTCGATGTGTCGTGATGCAACGATGCGAGCTTTGAAGGCAAGATTTGAAATGAATCGATTAAAATGAAACGCTGCTATTCACACAGCTAAAAATGTCTCGCAAGAGCCTCGGTGTGATTGAAGCGGGCTGGTGTTTGTGCTTCATTCTGCAGAGATAAACAAGAGGAAAAGTGTGTTGCCTTGAAGAAGTTGTTGAAAATAGCATCCAGGCACAATGAGATGCTGTGGATTGAGGCTAAAAATAAAGGCCTTGACAATTAAAGTCATTCTTTCAACTTAGCAAAAGAGGCTTAAATGTGTTTAATTGTTGACAACAGTTTGTTGTTGCTTTTGCAGATTTACTCAAATCCAATTATGGGCAAAATAAGGGACTTGATAGTGCTGCAGAAACTATTGGATTGTTACACCCCTCCTCTCTGTAATTAACAGTGGTAAATTCACACCTTGATCCTATTTAATGGCAGCTCTGTGATGCAAACACTGAATGCAAAGATTGGACTATTGTTTCTACAACTTAAAAACCATTAACAGCCTCCCTGTGGCTCTTTATCTACATCTGCTTTATGAGCTGCGTAGATTTAACAGGAGACAGGGAAATCAATACACGATAACAGCTCCTCAATACGTGATAAAATGTTCCATCTTAATTACTATAATCACTTCGCCCTTTTTTTAAAAGTTTACCTGCCTTGCTCTGCATTGGATATTAATCATTTCACCACATTAAACTGAGCTGATTCTGATCTCCCATGTCAGCTTGTTTAACGACACTGGGGCTTAACGGTCTGTTCCCACGCTTAATGGTGCACTCTCATATATTTTATAGGCTTACGATATTGCACTAACGAAACCTGTGTTCTGTTAAAGTGAATACATATGGATCACAGTTCACGAGACGTCGTGCACACGCTGAAATCCTCAAAGCCAAAACTGAATCCAGCACTTATCACAGATTTAGAGTCGTCCTGGAATAGTCCGGAAGAAGTCAGATAAGGTTTGTGGAGCAGTACTTTTTGACTCCTTAAAGAAGGCACACAGCGATGTTAGCTCAGTATCTACTCCCAGAGAATACACACAAAACACAGGGAAACATAATGCAACCCATGCCCTTTGCTAAGACTACATGACAACTGTTTGCTTGTGTTTGCATTTCCTGCAGCACGCCAATAATCTGAAGTTAAACCTGCCTCTTGGAGGATTAATTCACTCTAAGTCCTATTTTAGTCCTGTCAGTGGCTCTATTCATTTCCTGCAAAATCAGATTTGACAAATCCAGGAGTATTTATGAATCCAGGCCTACCAAAGCCGATTTGAGTTTGTCCAGCAATAAGGAGGGCACTTAAGTGTAGCTATACTTGACATACTGTAGTTCAAACTGTGGTTATCCTTTTTATTTTTTTTGGCACCCCCCAACTTGGTAGCATAGCCTACTGCAGTTTAAAGCCCGCTGCAGCACAGGCAATTCCTGCTCCCTGCTCCTGCATGTCGACATATGGATGGAGTTTACTTTATCTGTGGGAAATCATTACAGTGGTTACAGTGCATCCTTCCCAGGGACCTGCATGCTACTTACATTTACTCCTCAGCTGCGACGGCTTGAAGATTGTTGAACTCAAACACAAAGAACACACTGTGATCAAACGACCTGCGTGTGATCTCCAATCCTTGTTGTTGAATTGTCGATCGCGTCGCTCGTGTTTCTTTATTTAAATGAAGCATTACGGGCAGATCGATCAGATCAGGTAACCTTCAGATAACATTGATAAATAAAGCCTTCTCTAATGAGCAATTTGGCCAGCCTTACAAAATAACACGTCAGCCACAGGTGCATATTTCTGTCACCTCAGTCTTTATTGTAAATACAGAAACGTGTCACTTATCCACTCATATTATATATATATACCTGCAAAAGGGAAAATGTCTGTTCATCCTCGTTGATACAGAAAACAAAAACGCATTGAACTCCCCCAAGAATCAAAACTCCCCTCGTCCACCCAGCATCATCTAGTCAAAAACATCCAAAAATACTTGACACTGCCACCAGCAAAAGTATAATGAAATCGAAAAAAGAGAGAAACACAAAAACAACAAACCTGTGAGCTCAGCTGCAAGAAAAGTAGCACGTTAAAACGTCATGGGGCTTTAAAAATGACTCCTTTTTATAAAGAAAAGAGGAACAAAGTAAAAGCAAAGGGTGTCTTTCTTTTTTTTTGGATCGGTGAGATTCACCGACACATCAAAATCACAAAACTCGAAGGCAACAAACAACACTGCAAAATGCAAACCAAAGCATAGCAACAGCAAAAGTCGACAGAAACAAAAAAATAAAAATGTTTCAAAACCCACCAATAAATTGTTTTGAAAAATCTCAATACTGACAAAAGCTGCTTGGTTTCGACCCTCGAAACAAAACTGCAAGCAAGTCAAGGCTTTCTCAAGACCGATAAGGCACCGATTACCCTCTTGGCACTCTCGATCAGAATAACTGCATGCTAAAAACTTGAAGCCTGCATGTGAAAAACGCTCAAAACCACCATGTCAATGCTCAATTCAAACACCAGCAAAAGGAGGAAAAATAAAAAAGGGGGCAATTAAAAAGACAAAAAATGCTTACAAAAAAGCCATTGGAAATGTACTCACCGAGCGGGAGTAAAATGTTGCAATAAAAATGTGATATGGCTCAAAATACAGTATGGCGGTGCAAGCCGAAATGCTGTGCCTTTTCTCTAGATCTCTGCCTCCAGTTCTGTCATGTGACTGATTCAGCCCCGACTTCCAGCAATGAGAGACCAGTGTTGAACAGCTGATGCTGAATGCTCTCCTAACGGCTTGGCTCTCTCCAAAAGTAAAAAGAGGTAGTCCTTATCATCCCACAGTTATGACTGAGCTGCTTGTGTGTTTTTCTTTGCCGGGTTTTTTTTCTGTTTTAAAGATGCAGAGCTCACTCGGTGTCAGCGCCACGATGCGATCCGGACATGCTTTCATTCCATTCAGCAGAGGAAGCGCCGGCTGCAATGCACTGCATGGCTCTGCGCTCTTATGAGGGATGGAGGGACAGACGTGTTGGCTTTTATTACAGGCTGGCCAACGTATGTAGCACATTGGGGACGAATAAACAACAGTATCATATCCACAGTATAATGCCAGCAGTGTCCATGGGACTGGAATCTGGCGAATATGACAAGCCCAGCCCTGCCCTGTCCATGGTGCTGAAACACAGTCTGCTGTATTCAGTTAAACACAGTATTATACTGACAATACCACCAGACCTGTCCATGGTGCTGACACATTTACTTCAATGGAACAAAAGTATAATGCAAATATTATCACACAGCACTGCCCATAGTGCTGACACAGAATGTAGTACACTGGGTAGAAGGAAACAAATGTATTATACAGGATGTCTAGACTTTTTAAGGCATTTTAATACCACCTTATATGAAATGTAAAACCAAACCTGCAATGGAATAATGGACTATGCATATATATGTATATTAATCAGTTATTGCAGCTATAAATGTAAAATATTAGCAGCTACTGGTCACAATGCTTCAGCATTAATTTTCATATCCTCGCTGTCGGCTGGCAACCTTGTACCTTTATATTTTGTAATTTTGATGCTTATTCATAAATAGATGCTATTGGTCACCCTTTACATCCTTATATGGGTTTTAAAAATATTTAACCAATGAAATGTATTAAAAAGAGCTTGTGACTAAATCTCGTGATTCAATTGGATTCTCAGACTGTCAGCAAAATGTCATAGCTTTGTCCCGCCTCCGTTGAAGTAATTGCTGCACACCAGGCAATTTGTCTGGCTTCTAAATTATTTTTCTTAGAACAAGCACAGCTTGTGGTAGCTAGCTTATTCTTGTCTCATTTGTGGTCTGATAAACAAAGATAGAGATTTTTGACAAATGTAATAAATGGCAGGAAAAACTGAATAAACTCTGTAACCTGTGCGTTGATGATAACATAATACAGTGCACTTACCGCCTTAGATGTGGTGGTTCTAATCAGTGATGGACAAAACATGTATGTCGACATTACATGGTCAAAAACATCATCATTTCAATTTGCACATGATTTTGGTCAAATATTAATAATATATTGACACATGCAAGTACAGGTTGTCTATAGATATAACCAAGATAAATGTAAGACCTTCTTAATAACACCTTATATGAAATTTAGCACCAAACCTGCAATGGAAATGCACATTACGTATGCATGTGTAGGTACTCTTTCCAAGTAAACACACTGATGTCAGTTAAAAATGAACAGTAAGGAAATATTGGGTGAGTTTAAGTTTAATGTGTTTAATTTAAAGAGAAAACAAAATCTCATCACTGTCATAAATGCTATTTATTATTGCAATTCTTCTGTCTGTCCAGTGATTGTAAACAGACATTGGGTCTGTCAGGCTGGAGACATTTTTGCGGTAATGTGACGGAAAATATTTAAGACCCATGGAATTTGAGTTTAAGGCAACATAAGATTGAAAGGACTTGTCGGTACCCTGATTATACAATTAATATCACCATCTCTATTGATGGCATTGAAACAGAATGTAGTTAATTTACTACAAGCAAACAAAAGTACAATACTAAGGCAATCATTCAGCGCTGTCCATGGTGCTGAAACTCATGGAGTATAGTTAAATTTAGAACAAACAGTAGTATCAAAAGCTGAGTACCAGTAACATGCTACATAGCACTTACTAATTCTGAGCAGGTTTTCAGATTGTGGTACTTTAATCAAGTATACTCAAAAGTCATTATGCACACTCAAAATGATTGATTTTTTAAATTGGGCTGTTGATGGACGTTATCTTCCCTTGATGCACTGCACCAAGAAAATTGAGAAAATGCTCACGGTTGGGAAGAAAAAGTGTATGGTGGTAGAACTGTTCTGTAAACAACCAAGACAACAACAAAATATCTTTTAAATCTTTGGGAAAACACTGCTCTCTATAAGCTAAATATCCAGTGACATCCTGACTTTGCAGTTTGACATGTACTGCACTGTCAACATGCATGTATAGCGTCCTGTTTGTATCAAATGATAAGGTATTTTGATTGCTTTTCATACAAACTGCAAAACAATGATACTAAGATGATCTGAAGTGTAAAGCAGTATACATTTATTTAGTAGTATGGAATAGAGACAGCTAAATAGTTTGCAGCCCTGTCCATGGTGCTGAAACTGAAATGTAGCACATCAAAAGCAAAACAACAGTGCCGTCCTCCTAACATCCCCAAGCCCTGTCAGGTATGATAATTCTCACTTCTACAAAATGGTGACCGTCCTTTTAAGTGGAATTTAATAGAGCATTATTTCAGACACAGACACACTGTTAACACCACCCATACCTGTCTGTGGTGATGAAACACATTAATGCACTCACGCTGTGTCTGGAATTGTTCCTTTATATACAGTATATTCAACATAGATATACTTTTAGGATGATTTTATAATGTTTCAAATGGCAAAAAAAAAAAAAAAAAAAAAAATCATTTTTTGAATGCAATCCAGGTAATTTGTTTAATTAATCAGCTGATTAAATGTAATTTTTCTCTGTTTGCACATTGCATAATGCCAGTTTTTTATGCATCATGGAATATTCTGAGTCCACCCCAGACGTTAGGTAAGCATCACAAATTGGCAAACACACTATAAAGTGAGCAAATAGTGAACGGTTTTTGAAATGTTGTCTCTGTTCAACAAAGGGGTTCTTGCATGATTTAGAACAAACAAACAATACAGTCATATTCTTGAAACCACACAGCGCTGAAACTGAGGGAGTGTAGTGAATGTAGGACAAACACTCACCAGTATCACAGTGGTTTAGAATCACCCAGCCCTGCCCATGGTGCTGAAATTGGGAGAGCTTTGCACATTTAAGACCATGGATATATAAAGAGACCTGGATACAGCATTGGAGGATCATTCCTATGAAAGTTGCTCAGTGGCACATGAAGGCAGAAGACAGAATGGTTCAACTGCCTCGTAAAAAATTACCTGGATGTGCCATGAATGATCGGCACTGCTTCCACGTTGTACGGCCCACTTCTGGTTAAGCGCTCTGTAAAGTTGAATGGGGATAAAATGATTTAATTGCTCAGTTCTTCTAGACTTTCCAGATGTTATCGATCTGAATAGATATATAATAGTGAAATGAATCATTTTGTGGGGGCTGTGAAGCTCAAAAATTCATCCACTGATTTACAGATGTTAGATATTTAGGACTATGAGTAAAAGACAACAAGCACACCTCCTGCTCATTTAGTGGTGCAGGGAATCAGGTCTCCCAGAAAAGTTAACTCATTGAAAAAAATTGTGATTCCTGCACACACTTCTTTACTTTTGCAATTATATCCTTAAAAAAGGTCAACGTTTGTCTTGAGAAAGGTCTTTGAGACGGAAACGTTGACCTTTTTTAAAGAAATCAATACAAAGATAAAGAAGATAGATTAGATTAGTTTAGTTCAGACTTGTTTAGTTTAGTTTGTTTAATTAAGTTTAGTTTAGATTAGTTTAGTTTAGTTTAGATTAGATTAGATTAGTTTGATTTAGATCTGTTTAGTTTAGTTTGTTTAGTTTAGATTCGTTTAGTTTAGATTGGATTAGATTCAGTTAGTTTGATTTAGATCTGTTTAGTTTAGTTTAGTTTGGTTTGGTTTGGATTAGTTTAGTTTAGTTTAGTTTAGATTAGGAAAAAAAAGAAAATTAAAAGTTAAAACATTGTGTAAAAGAGGTAAGTAGCCAAAAATTGGAATATGAGTAAACTGTCTGAGGAAGACCTAAAAAAGTTCTGGAAAACGCTCAGCAAGTCATGAGTGAAATGTACATATTTATACATGAATACACAGTCTGGTGTATGTTAACATTAAAAATTGATAAAAGTTCATTCATTCATTCATTCATTCATTCATTCATTCATTCATTCATTCATTCATTCATTCATTCATTCATTCATTCATCTTCTAACTGCTTCATCCTCTTGAGGGTCGCGGGGGGGCTGGAGCCTATCCCAGCTGACATCGGGCGAGAGGCAGGGTACACCCTGGACAGGTTGCCAGACTATTGCAGGGCTGACACATAGAGACAAACAATCATTCACGCTCACATTCAAACCTATGGACAATTTAGAGTTATCAATTAACCTAATCCTCAATCTGCATGTCTTTGGACTGTGGGGGGAAGCCGGAGTGCCCGGAGAGAACCCACGCTGACAACATGCAAACTCCGCACAGAAGGGCTCCCACGCCCGGGATTGAACTGGCAACCCTCTTGCTGTGAGGCGAGAGTGCTAACCACCACACCACCGTGCTGCCCTTGATAAAAATTGATATTTTCTAAAGAGAAAAACAGATGATTTGCATTTTTTGGCAAAGCTAGTCCCTCTCAAAAATTTCTTTTGAATTAGAAAAATCTTATCGACATCAGTGGGACATGTTGCAGCCCATGCAGTATTACAGTACATAATATGAGGGTAAATAAGGCTGCAATAAGCTGTAATAAGTGCATGTAGGAATGAAAGTGTTTTATTGAGCTGGTCTGTTTAGGACAAGCAAGAGTATTACCTGAAGTTAAGAGAACATAGCCGATTTGGAATGGACAACAGTAGTTAGAAAATTTAGCAGATTTAGGACAACCAACAGCATCAGCTCTGTCCATGGTGCTGAAACTAGGCGACTCCACCTTCCACTCAATGTTCCTAAATTATCTTCAGGCATCAAACATGTAGAGACACTGAATTTACTGTATGTATTTATTTATGACCTGGAGCCCAGAGAGATGAATCTTGTGATTTTAATGGCATTTTGGATTCATAGTACCTACACGACTTCCTCCAACAACCCCCTCTCTCTTTCTCACATTTGTTTAATAAATACACCTGCAAAATGTAGGTTATTGCTGATTGTGCCAGACAGGAAAGTAATAATGTGTTATTGATGCATTAGCGTCTGACTGCAGTTGTCAGAGAGAATTCAGTACAAGTTCATGTAACACACAGTGCTGGAGACAACTGTCACCATTCATTCATCATAACCGTGGTTGGTGCACTGTTTCCACCTTAAGCACTGTCTAATTTAATTTACTTTCCAGATCACATCCAAGCCTTTGGGAGGCACAATGTAAAACACAGTACAGTCTCTGAAGAATGCATCGGGTGTCCAAGAACAGTGATCAAACTTTCCTCGAAGCAAAATCTAGCACCTTATCTTACCTCTTCTTGCATTTAGCCATCAGAGGCTGTTAAGTCGCTTTGGAAACATACTGTACGGCACTGCTTTTTCAGTCTCATTTAGGGTTATATGTCAACAGTGTCAGTGCACATTGGTCTCCGTGCCTATAAACCCGAGTTGACGGTCAGCGTGTTGCCATGCAGGACATGTCAGGCTGTAATTATCGATGCCCGGGGGCGTTCATGACCTAACTCACTGTCAATGAGGTGATTCAGAGAGCTGCAGAGGTCTAACTTAAGACTTGGATGGTAAACAGATAGGGATGAGTGCCAACACATGGGCAGAGCAGAGGTGACAAAGAAAATGCAATTAAACCACAGCCAGTATAAATCCCTTTAATCCAATACCACACTCTATAATAAACTATGACTAATGCATGACATCGTTATTGACAAACAGTCATTTGGCTTAAAAATCAGCCTTTCACCCAATGTAATGCTGCATGACTGTTAATGGATGCTGTGGAAGATATGCAGGGAAGTAAAGAATTTATGTCTCGCCCGACATGATTTACACACATGTGACCGTAAACACAGGAGATGCTGTCAAGTTCGCCGCAATACACACTCTGCTTTTTTATCAGCCACGCAGGTGCATCAGAAAGTGACTCACAAGGTCAAAGGAATGCCCTTTATGAATATCTGAAATAAGAAATATCAATCATACCAACCCTTTGACATGGTGAGGGTCTTTGTACACATCAGCAGCCCCCAACACACAACAAAAACACACGGTTTTCTACCCTAAGCTGAGTCTCAGTGTGTTTGCCATTGGTAGTTTTAAAAATTAAACGCGGTACAAAGCTAAACAGAATCATAATTCATTGCCTAGTATCAAATTCCCATTAGTACAGCGCCGAGCAAGGACCACTCATTGCCTTTGGCCATAAAGAGCCAATCAGAGGCAGAGCTCAAAACATGTGGGCCACTGGGCTTTTCCACACATTCAAAGCATTTCCTCTCTAGGTTTATTAATCAATATTTGTTAGTGCATTATTTATCAGCTTGAGTCAAGTGCAACGTGCAGCAAAAAAAAAGGAAAAAAATGTAGAAAATAATGATTTTCTTTGTGATTCAGTTACCTCTTGTGATACTAAGGTGTTTTAGGAAAGACCAGTGACCCCCCTCAGTTATAATGATATCCCTCTGTGAAGGGATATCATTATTTCAAGAAGAATATGAAACATAATGTGGCCTTTATTCTGCTCTGTGTGTGTCTGTGTTAAATGGAACTTTCTGTAATGTATAAACATAGCATTCAAGGCCCACTTCAACGTGTGGAGTCCACATCCTGTGGCAACACAAAAAAACTACGGACTGAATTAATTTCCTTTATTAAAGCAATGAGAGGATTTGTATTCTTTAATTACCATTTTGTCAAGGAGTCTGTAGAAATCATGCAGGATATTTTAATCAAAAATAAATGGAGTGTGCACACATAACTGTAAGGGGATTTAATGCTCATTACAATAAATGGGTTACATTTACAAATCTAAAGCTTGAGGTAGAAGGATTATATCAAATGATTCAAAATGAAAATATACTTGGAAGCCTTGTTTTATTTTTTGCATTGCCTGTGTTTGCTAATTTCAGCAGGTTCAGTAGGCTGTTTTTTTTTTTGTTTTTTTTTTAACCGTCATGCATGTTTTAAAGGTTAGAAATGTGCTTGTGTGGGCTGGGTCAGTTAGAAAAATGTCAACCAATGCGTTATTGGTATCAGGCTCGATTGAGTGGATCTCCCATGTGTTTATGTGGCGGATTCATTTTCATTCTTCCCTTTGTCCCTGTCAGAGGCTGCACTCTGTCCAAGATGACTGACCCACAGCAGCCTGCTGGGACATAAGGCAGGCTTACTGACATGGGCAGCAGTCACCCCACAGAAAATCCTCATGTCTTGACTCTTGAAGGTCTTGCACATATCTTTACTAAAAACCCTCAGTCTCTGGTGTTGTCTAAAACCAAAAGTTTAGGTTTTAAAACTTACTGAAGAAGATTAAGGTCATTGATTTGGCTCTATCTGTCTTAAAGGGACAGTTCACCCCAAATCAAAAATACATATTTTTCCTCCTACCTGTATTGCTGTTCATCAATCTAGATTGTTTTGGTGTGAGTTGCCGAATGTCGGAGGTATTGGCAATACTGCATAGAAATATATCAAATGGTTATAGAAGAAACTAATCAGTATAAAAATGGGTTTGATTTTATGGAAATATAGTTTTAAAGGGAGAATTCATCCCAGAATCAAAAGTACATATTACTCCTCTTACCTGTAGTGCTGTTTATCAGTCTAGATTGTTTTGATGTGAGTTGCAAAGTGTTGGAGATATCAGCCATAGAGATGTCTGCCTCCTCTTCAATATAATGGAACCAGATGGCACTCGGCTTGTGGTGCTCAAAGTGCCAAAAAAAATTCATTTGAAAAACTCAACAGCAATGTCTCTTTCCAGAAATCATGACCTGGTTAATCAAGATAATCCACAGACCTTGTGCAACTCAGTCGACAAACAAAATGTTTGCATTGAACCTTTCTGTAAATCACGGATATGTTACACTCCTACATTATTTTGTAGCAGATACAATGAAACTTAACGTTACCCAACATTGCTGTGGTTACCATGTGGTTAGGATTTGGCCTCAAAAAATCCTGATAAAGGTTAGGAAAAGAACATGTTTTGGCTTAAAGTACCTAGATCTGGTGGCTCAAATGCCACCATTAAGCAACACAAGGTGCCACTAAAAACTCCCAGAACCGGTGCCACAAATACTGGTGGAAACATTGCCAAAGACAATGGGTGTTGTTGTTTCTTGGTTTTCAGTAGTGGTCTGCAGCTTGGTAGATGTCTTGACTAGTCCACATGCCATCCACCATCCCCCCCATCTCCAGATGACAAAATTAGCTTGTATATTAGGTCACTTTAGAAATGTTGTTTAGATGCATGAAATGTGCAAATGTAATGAAAGCAGTGAGCAGTTTCATGTAGGAACTATTTTCTCTCTACTGAACTTCTACCAGCAACCGCATCATGGTGCAGAAGGAGGCGTTCATCTACTCATGGACAAGAGGCCAATGCTCATGACAGTGCGGGACGTGAACATTAATGGCGTCCTCCTCGACCGAAGTTTAACATTAGCTAGCTCAGTGGTGCTAGCTGAGGTGGCAGTAGATGCCGGTCCTTTCTGGGTGGTGATACAGTTGGCAATTGTAGTCCAGATTCTGGAAAGAGACATTGCTGTTGAGTTTTTCAAATGTATTTTTATTGTGCTTGGAGCACCACAAGCAGAGTGCCATTTAGTTACGTTGTACTGAAGAGAAGGCAGACATCTTTACAGCTGATATCTCCAACACTCTGCAACTCAAGCCAAAACAATCTAGACTGATAAACAGCACTACAGGTAAGAGGAGTAATATGTATTTTTGATTCTGGGATGAACTCTCCCTTAAAACTATATTTCCATGACATCAAACCCATTTTGATACTGATTATTTTCTACTACAATAACCATTTGAAAGTAGTACCTCTATAAAGTAGTTTTCATTGTTACTGGCTGAACCAAGAATCACCCTGATTTCTCACATACAGGCGATCCACAGGAAACACTACATTTCCTATTTGAAGGTTTATCCCATTCATACCGCCTCACCTGTTAATGTTCACTCCTTTTACACTGTGTCAGAGCAGAGCAATCCAACATTTCCTACTGTGGTTGCTTCACATTAAAAGCGTTCAGCTACTGCAACACAGGGTGTCTTTTATTGTGAAGCAGCCACAGAAAACACAATGTATTCCAATTGCATATCTTTAATGCAGCAAGAGGCCGCTGATGAACTATTCAACTTTATCTTCCTTTCAGCGCTAACACACAATGGGACTGTGCTCCTTGCTAAGCAGTATAATATTTATTGGCATTGTCATTAGTATGCGGATACTACAAAGGACTTTGTCTACTCTATCAGAGAGAGAAGCAAAGTGAAATTTGAGAGCTGCATTATTCTTTACAGGACAGCATGTTCCACTATCTTTGTTCCTCTGTCTAACCTTCAGCTGAGGCTTGTGTGTAGTCTCGTGAAAAAAAGCACCACATTACAACAAGAGGATGCTCTTATTATAACAAGATACCGTGGCTGTGCTGCAGCTCCACAGTATGTTTCTGTACATTTATAGCTTTATTTATGTGTCAGAGTGGCATGTACATAGCAATAAAGCAGATGCTAGAACCAGCGCGGGATTTAAATGAGATGCACTGTCTTTCTGATGAACAAATGAAAGTCAAAAAGACAGTGCCATCCAAGTCACAAACTGAGATAGATGTATCAGCATTTGGAGATATGAAACATAAGCTCTTAACTCCATTAATCCATAATCTTTTCCTCAAGTCAGGTAAATAGAGTAAAGCCTTTTATGTGGAACTTGGCAGTGGTAATATTATACCATGCTGATTAGTAAAAATCTCAGGGGATATATTTTCAGGACAAGATTTGTATTATATTACACAAGTGTAAGATAATTTTCATGTTACGCTGAACCTGACATTCTGAAGGTCACATTTCTATCTGTTTTAATATGAATACGTTTAATAAGTCTACTATGTCTAAATGACTTTGCCCAAAGACCAATTACTATTACAAGGATACTTTGGCCTGATATCTGTGAGAGGGAAGTCTAGGAAGGAAGTCTCATAGTAGATATATTTGTAATGGCCACAACATATTGTCAGAACTTGACAAACAAAATGCAGTGTCTTCATTTGTTTTCTGTCTTGTCTGCTTTAGGTTTTCACCCTAAAGGAGGCCATCAATTTTACACATGACCGCCTGTTTACAGTTCTCTAGGAGTATTTCTGCATAATAGTTTCATAAAGGAAACTGGATTGCTTTAAGTGATGTCATTTGAGTCAGCATCGACCGGGTTGTTCGATCCCCAGCTCCTCCATTCTGCATGTCGAAGTATCCTTGAACAAGATGCTGAAGATTGAAGGTGAAAACAATCTAGGGGTGTTGAAAGTGAAAGAAGTGAGCTCACTAGACCAGTGTAGCCAGCTTCTTGTCTCTGCTTAAGGCTAACAGGTTACATGAGCAGCTACTAGCATAACAGACTCAAATCTCCAACTGAACTGTCAGAAGTTTTATTGAGGGTAATATAAGGGCCAGGTTTTGACAAGAAAGAAGAATGTGTGGAATTAAAAAGATGGTATTACTGGTTCTGCTAATAGACTGTACAAATAATGAATAATGAAATTGGTTTGTGGACTCCATGGATGTGTTGAGAGACCTGGATCCAGCATTGGAGGCGGGACCTTGTTCGTTCCTATGAAGGTTGCTCTGCGGTGCATGAAGCCAAATATCTCTATTTCTACAGTATAAAATTACTCAGATGATCAGCATCATTGGGCCCACAGAGCAAGTGCACTAGAGATTTCAGTCAGCTGAGTGAGCTACGTCCAGTTTTGGGGATAAAATGCTCTAATCTTGCGGCTCTTCTAGACTTTCCAAATGTTATCGCACAGAATGGATTCAATCCTTATGGTGAAACAAGTCATTTCCAGCTGGTTGTGATGCTCAAAAATATGGATCCACTGATTGACAGATGTCTCTTTCCCAATGTAAGGCTATGGGAAAAAGTCTTTTTGGTAGTTGTAATTCCACTGTTTGACCACGATGAAAAGTGGCCTCAAAGCTCAGCGTACTTCCTGGGAGCCTGTTGGACGCCTGTTTTGAAACTTTGAGTTCAGCATTTTAGCCATTGCAACTTTGGATTTATTTATGATATATGGAAACAGAAGTTGCAGGGGTCGGCAACCTTCACTATCTAAAGAGCCATTTTGGAATGGAATAATTAAAAAAAAATCTACCTGGAGCCACAAAACATATTAAGCCTTATAATGAAGGTAACACAGCCCATTAAATCTAAATTAGCCGATCAACATTATAAATAGGTATAAATAAACATTCAGTAATATGTTTTACCACCAGATGGCACTGCAGTGGGCTATTTACAATAATTTGGAACTTTAACTTTGCAGAGTTGGTGGTAAAAGCAAACAAATCCCTTCAAGCACAATTTATTTCTATTTTCTGCCAAAACGTTTCCTGTTTTGGATTTGAAATCCAAACCTAGCCAAGCTAGGGAAACTCAAGACTACTGTAGCCACCGCTATTGAGATTTGGCAAAATGTAGAGGGAAAGGCGTAGGGCTGAAGACGACTGACACTTATTGTAGGTGCCAAAATGTTTAAACTTTTTTTTCCCGGTGTATAGGTTTGACATTTTTACAATTGGAGAATGTCAAAATCTCTTAAGGCCTACAGCATTATTCATTTCCACATGATTTTTTATATCAAAGCCAAAGAGAGCCACTGTGGTTGACTATGCTAATGCAAATGCTTATGGAAATGCTAATGCTACTTTTTACTAGTATAAAACAGGCTAAAAATCACTTAAACAAAGCTTACTTACCAGGAAAACTTAACATCTGACAGCCAAATGTTGAGCAAGACATTTAGGCGACTAAAACATTACAATTAACTTTCATGAACTGAAAAAACACTGAAAAAGCAACAGCTATGCCTACACCTATACTCTGTGAATCTTGGGGTTACACCATAGTTATGCTACCTAGCCAACACTGTCACCCTGGTAGGTACCCATCACGGCCTTAATTATGCGTAGCTTTAAGCCTTAATAACATTTAAATGGGTAAGTTATATAAAAATTCAACCCTATACAGATGTCATTAACATTGATATTAAGTAAAGAGACAAAAAACAATTTTTGAACCAGACTGTAAACGTGTGCATTTCTGTTGTACGGTTGGGAACTTCATCACAGGAGTTTAAGGGGATTGACTTGCTCTTGGAGCCACCCTCTAGTGGCCATTAGAGGAAGTACAGTTTTTGGGACTTTGGAGGTGCCTTCATGTTTAAGTCCTGAAGGTTGTCGTTTGGCTTTGTTGCATTGATTTTGCGCCTATGTAAACAAAACAAACACACAAATACAATGTTTTATTGTGGGTCTGACAATGTGTCAGGACTGCAATGCTGAATTGACTGTGGACTCATAATGACCAGGAGATATTGTTGGAAGTGATTCCTCCATTGATCTCTGAGTCATGTTTCTCAAATCTGTCTCTCTAATGGATACAACAAATTGTTACAGCCTATCAGTAAGAACAGACATAATTATGACAATTATGAGAATGAGACCCAGGGTGAAAAATGTCATCATTTTTCTTTAGCAGTCTCCTTTTATTTATCTCTACATTTAAGGAATAGTCGCTCCTTCACTACTGGAGTTTATCGCTGATTGTCGAGATGCAAAGGAGGCCGCTGTCATCCCAAATGCAAATTAATATTCCTTTACAGAGGCCCAGAGTTTTTGTACCTATGCCCCTGTGGACTGCATTTGGTTGCTTGTCTGTTTGCTCATTTGCTTGCTTGCTATATATGTACTGGAGTTGAATAGTCAAAGTCGTTCTCATCAAAATAACAGTCAACAGTTGTTGTAATTCTCATGCAAACCAATGCGCTCTCCTCTGTGTTGTCTGGCTGTGAAATAAGACCCAATTACAGGCGTTCTGTATTCACTCACACTGTGTTTTCCTTCCCCTCCAAGTAATACTCATTTTGATGTCTTGTCAAGAGAGGTAAACAAATGTATGAATTGACAGGTCAAAGGTTCAGACACACACAGACAGTCAAATAGCCGGCCAGACAGACATGCAGACGTGCACAGGGACACATGCTAAACTTTTACTGACAGCTTGCCGCCGTGCCGTCGTACAAAGCATTTATACTTCCAATTAAGTTTAGAGAAAGAGGAGTCTTGAGGAAAATGTTCGCCTCTGCATTAAATTAATTGTGCTCAGTCGGTGACAAGGAGCCGGAAAAAAAATAGCTCACATCGTTACATTCTGATGAACAAAATAATTGGCTTTGAAAAGGGAGGTAAACAGTGTAACAGCTCCATCTCGGCTGGAACGCAAAAAGGGAGGAAGTGGCAGAAGAAGAAAGAAAGGGCCCTCTGAGCAGATACACACACGTCGGATGCTCTTACCTTGTTAACAGCAGTCAGATTAATTGTCACATCACACGGGGACATTTCCATTTCCGTGCGACTGCCACAGGCCTCCGCAGAGGCTGAGGCAGGATGACCTTTCCACCACAGAGTAGCAGGACTCTCCTGGCCACTACACGACCACGAGCATTGTGGGACTGAGACAGGCTGATTGTGCCGTATGCTGCACGAGCCCTTTTGATAATTAACTAACATAAGTACATGACGGCTGATTTGTTTGCATGCAGCGTTACTGTTCTTCTGTGCCGTGCCCTTTCTCAGTCGCATTGCACATTACAGCATATGTGTGGCTGCAGATACAGGTAGGGACAGGATTGCTTTGGATTTCTAATGTTGGACTTATTCGCAGATGCTAAACCATTTAAGTACTTTGTTTGATCACAGAAGCATGAAATTGGTCCAACTGTGACTGTTGGGACTAAATTGTGTGTGGCCAAAAACTATCTCCGTTAACTGGCTTTTAATGGGTTACTTAAAAATCTCTTTACTTGTAGCATGTGTTAGAGGGTGCATGGCTGATTCTCAAATGTACCCAGAATATTGTATTGATACTCAAAATGCACATTTTGTTATATCTTTTATATATCATTTTTATTGTGAGCAATGGAATCCCACACGAACATCAGATTTTCTTTTTGGTTATTTGACCTGAGAGCTCATTTAGTTATGAATATTTAATGTTACAGAGACATACTGAATATTTCAAATCACATTTAAATTTATCTATAGCTAATTAAACATGAAAAACACATTAATTATGTTAAATATACACTCACCAGCCACTTTATTAGGTACACCTTGCTTGTACCGGGTTGGACCCCTTTGCCTTCAGAACTGCCTTTAATTCTTGGTGGCATAGATTCAACAAGGTGCTGGAAACATTCCTCAGAGACGTTGGTCCATACTGACATGATAGCATCACAGTTGCTGCAGATTTATCGCCTGTTCCACCACATCCCAAAGGTGCTCTGTTATAATGAGATCTGGTGACTGTGGAGGCCATTGGAGTACAGTGAACTCATTGTCATGTTCAAGAAACCAGTTGGAGATGATTTGAGCTTTGTGACATGGTGCGTTATCCTGCTGGAAGTAGCCATCAGAAGATGGGTACACTGTGGTCATAAAGGGATGGACACGGTCAGCAACAATACTCAGGTAGGCTGTGGTGTTTAAACCATGCTCAGTTGGTACTAAGGGGCCCAAAGTGTGCCAAGAAAATATCCCCCACACCATTACACCACCACCACCAGCCTGAACCGTTGATACAAGGCAGGATGGATCCATGCTTTCATGTTGTTTACACCAAATTCTGACCCTACTATCTGAATGTGGCAGCAGAAATCCAGACTCATCAGACCAGGCAACGTTTTTCCAATCTTCTATTGTCCAGTTTTGGTGAGCCTGTGTGAACTGTAGCCTCAGTTTCCTGTTGTTAGCTGACAGGAGTGGCACCTGGTGTGGTCTTCTGCTGCTGTAGCCCATCTGCTTCAAGGTTGGACGTGTTGTTGGTTCAGTGATGGTCTTCTGCAGACCTTGATTGTAACCAGTGGTTATTTGAGTTACTGTTGCCTTTCTATCATCTTGAACCAGTCTGGCCATTCTCCTCTGACCTCTGGCATCAACAAGGCATTTTCACCCAGAGAACTGCAGCTCACTGGATATTTTCTCTTTCTCAGACCATCCTCTGTAAAACCTAGAGATGGTTGTGTGTGAAAATCCCAGTAAATACTCAGATCAGCCCGTCTGGCACCAACAACCATGCCACGTTCAAAGTCACTTAAATCATCTTTCTTCCCCATTCTGATGCTCGATTTGAACTTCAGCAGGTTGTCTTGACCATGTCTAGGTTGCTGCCACGCGATTGGCTGCTTAGCGATTTGCGTTAAAGAGGCAGCTGAACACATGTACCTAATAAAGTGGCCAGTGAGTGTATACAGTATTCATTTTAAACAGATATATGATATTGTAATTAACCTGAAGATGAGAAAATGTGGCTAAAAGTATATATAATGATGGACATGATTGCTGCCTCCTCTCTGTCTTTGCTCTTTCCTGAGTGCCCATAATAGCTAAGAAGCTGCTAGCTACGACTGAACACGCCGCACAAAGTGAGATTATGTAATGGCTGGTGTCATTATTTGTCAGCTGTGGATGTGGAAGTAAAAAATCACCTGAAATTGTCAATTTGTCCTCAGGATTTTCAAGGCCGTTTGTGAAATGTGCAGAGAATGATTTGGTATTCAAGACCATTTGTGTGTCTGCCTGCAAGTGTGGAGAAAAAAAACACCTGGGATGTCTCTGATTTTGATATATTAAAGACCTCTGCATAAGTCTTTGTCACCTCTGATTTGCTGCCTCTGATGCCTCAGTGTTGCTGAAAATGAAAAATTAACTCAGCTGAAAACAGGAGTTAGGAATTGTGCCTCAGCAGTCAGAGTTAAAACCAGATATAAATGCCTGTCCACTGTTTCACTGTGAAACTAACACTGGCTCTTTAGCTACAGGGCTCCTGTCACACTGTATAAAATAGTTATGGTGTATTTTATTACTGACAGCAAACTTAATATGGTACCAAGCTATGTCTGTATTTGAAGGCTTTAATTTGTGTTCAATTTAAAGCTGGTGTTTTATTTACACCTCCTACTGCACTGGACTTTTAGTTTACCAAACACACATTTAGTCTCTTTCTTAACATTATATAATGTATTTACTATTGCTGACAGGGAAATTAGACTAACCAGTCTTATGTGTGGTTAAGGGCAGTTTGTCTGGGGACAGACCAGGCACCAGGATAAAGTGACTGAGGGGGCTGTTAAAAATTGCAATTTGGAAATGTATTTTTCTTATAATAAAATTTGTTGATTTAACCATGCAGTACAGGAAGGCTAAATAACAACATATGGTTACTGTTTCAAAATCCAAGACTGCATTTATTAATCAGAGCACTCAAATAAAAACATAGCACAAGCAGAGTGCCTACATTTCTTTAACTTTCTGTCAAAATCAGCAGGGTAGGTGCGTAGAAACAGCTGTTTGCAGCTTCAATCTTTCACTTCTCTCTCTGTCGCTGACCATCTCTTCACTTTCCTGTTGTGTCCCTTCTGTCTGTGGATTGCTACAATGGGAGGGAAATGGAATAAGGCCCTACAGTTCTACTTAACAAGCAGGCTAAAGGCCTTTGCACACTAAGTCCATTTTTTTCGTCCAAAATTGTCACACGTCTAAAAATTAATACGACTTCACCAGTGGCGTCTGCTGGTCTTTCAAACAGGTGAAGCTCACTTTAAAGGTAGGGTCTGGAGGATTTTCCAGTTGCTGTTTGTAAACACACATTCAAATTTGGCCCCTCCTATCAGGCTCAACTCTCCCGGGTGTACGGAGCCCGGAGGTACGGAAGAAGGCTTCACAGAAGAGGTTCAGGCAAGGCTCGCGCTGGTGCACGCTTGGACACGCTCGGGCACGGCACCTGCGCTCTCTCATTGGCTGGGGAAATCTCCACCCAGAAGCGGTCCGAGCTCACAAAAACATCAAAATACAGTTAAAGGGCAGGAGCTCTGCAAACAGAGTCACCACCACACATGAGTAGAAGCCCATAGGTGATGATTAAGCAGAATTTCATGTCTATATTTTGTTTTGTTTGAAAATCCTCCAGATCCTACCTTTAAGTTTACATCATAAAATTTGTCATATTGTAGCGATGCAGTACCTTATAAAAGGAACATTTAACTGATGCCATAGAATCACAGCAAAACACACCTCAAAGATTTTCAGATGGGTTTAAACACCTGAACTGTACAATACAAATGGTGAAAATGAGCTATATCGCTTATGGAAATAAGGAACTCCGGATGGCACTCTGTCAGAAAGCTCCACTCGCAAATATCCGCATGGGACTGAGCTCGAAATGCAAAGCCCTGTCAGTCACAAAGGGGTTCACCCCTTTTAGACAATTCAGCCTTTTAGACAGTTCCTTCAATCATCATGCATACATGGAGCGTCCTCTCCTGCCTACTGCTCCATTAGGTCCCAGGGAAGCTGAGCCTCCCTGGAAGTGACGATTTTGTTGCATTTATTCAATGAGCGTCTCGCTTTGCTGCATGAAAAAAACCTGCTCAGCACTGTCTCATAGGAATGCTTAGAGGCTCCGTGTCCACTGTGCTGACATGAGAATGTATGACAGGGAGGTCGCATTGGAAAACTGGTGATAAACAGCTGACATTTGAACATCATAGTCATGATGTTAAACGCATCCTAGCACACGAAATTTTAGGGGAAGTTCAGCCTCCCTTGTTGTCTCAGAGCAATCGCCCCTGGACTTCATGTTGTGTCAATTATGTTTGGACGGTGAATCCGAAACTTTCGTCCTTCATTAAAATTTTTGGAAAAGGTTTGGTTTTCCGTCTTTTTTGCATATCACACAGCGCTGTCCTTGGTTCTAAAACAACAGCTATGCGACTGTCACATTCATCTTGACCAGTAATGTTTTTATGTTTGCTATTCTTCTATAGCTACATAAGCTTAAACGAAGAGGGCAAAAAATATAACTGAGGGTACTAAGCCCCCTTAAGAACCCTCGTGGCACTGGTGCCCGTCTCATGGCTGTGTTCAGGAGGTAGAGCTCTCGTCCCAAAGAAGTAAAATGAGTGGAAACAACATTCCAATTTTAATCAGTGAAGCAGGATGGTCAGAGCAGTGCTCATTTTTATGTGTACCATTGATATTACAACCATTGAAGCGAGATAACTGACATACAGTACAGGCCAAAAGTTTGGACACACCTTCTCATTCAATGCGTTTTCTTTACTTTCATGACTATTTACATTGTAGATTCTCACTGAAGGCATCAAAACTATGAATGAACACATGTGGAGTTATGTACTTAACAAAAAAAGGTGAAATAACTGAAAACATGTTTTATATTCTAGTTTCTTCAAAATAGCCACCCTTTGCTCTGATTACTGCTTTGCACACTCTTGGCATTCTCTCCATGAGCTTCAAGAGGTAGTCACCTGAAATGGTTTCCACTTCACAGGTGTGCCTTATCAGGGTTAATTAGTGGAATTTCTTGCTTTATCAATGGGGTTGGGACCATCAGTTGTGTTGTGCAGAAGTCAGGTTAATACACAGCCGACAGCCCTATTGGACAACTGTTAAAATTCATATTATGGCAAGAACCAATCAGCTAACTAAAGAAAAACCAGTGGCCATCATTACTTTAAGAAATGAAGGTCAGTCAGTCCGGAAAATTGCAAAAACTTTAAATGTGTCCCCAAGTGGAGTCGCAAAAACCATCAAGCGCTACAACGAAACTGGCACACATGAGGAACGACCCAGGAAAGGAAGACCAAGAGTCACCTCTGCTTCTGAGGATAAGTTCATCCGAGTCACCAGCCTCAGAAATCGCAAGTTAACAGCAGCTCAGATCAGAGACCAGATGAATGCCACACAGAGTTCTAGCAGCAGACCCATCTCTAGAACAACTGTTAAGAGGAGACTGCGCCAATCAGGCCTTCATGGTCAAATAGCTGCTAGGAAACCACTGCTAAGGAGAGGCAACAAGCAGAAGAGATTTGTTTGGGCCAAGAAACACAAGGAATGGACATTAGACCAGTGGAAATCTGTGCTTTGGTCTGATGAGTCCAAATTTGAGATCTTTGGTTCCAACCGCCGTGTCTTTGTGAGACGCAGAAAAGGTGAACGGATGGATTCCACATGCCTGGTTCCCACTGTGAAGCATGGAGGAGGAGGTGTGATGGTGTGGGGGTGTTTTGCTGGTGACACTGTTGGGGATTTATTCAAAATTGAAGGCACACTGAACCAGCATGGCTACCACAGCATCCTGCAGCGACATGCCATCCCATCCGGTTTGCGTTTAGTTGGACGATCATTTATTTTTCAACAGGACAATGACCCCAAACACACCTCCAGGCTGTGTAAGGGCTATTTGACCAAGAAGGAGAGTGATGGAGTGCTGCGGCAGATGACCTGGCCTCCACAGTCACCGGACCTGAACCCAATCGAGATGGTTTGGGGTGAGCTGGACCGCAGAGTGAAGGCAAAGGGGCCAACAAGTGCTAAACACCTCTGGGAACTCCTTCAAGACTGTTGGAAAACCATTTCAGGTGACTACCTCTTGAAGCTCATGGAGAGAATGCCAAGAGTGTGCAAAGCAGTAATCAGAGCAAAGGGTGGCTATTTTGAAGAAACTAGAATATAAAACATGTTTTCAGTTATTTCACCTTTTTTTGTTAAGTACATAACTCCACATGTGTTCATTCATAGTTTTGATGCCTTCAGTGAGAATCTACAATGTAAATAGTCATGAAAATAAAGAAAACACATTGAATGAGAAGGTGTGTCCAAACTTTTGGCCTGTACTGTATAAACTTCCATAAACATTTGCAGCAAGTCGTGAACTCACTGAGGTAAAGTTTCAGACTGACAATAGAGTAGTTTTTAATTAGTAGTTTTTTAATGAAGCAATAGATTGCATTTAAAATGTTAACAAATTGGGCAGCACGGTGGTGTGGTAGTTAGCACTGTCACCTCACAGCAAGAGGGTTCCTTGTTCAATCCCGGGTGCGGGAGCCCCTCTGTGTGGAGTTTGCATGTTCTCCCTGTGTCAGTGTGGGTTTTCTCCAGGTACTCCAGCTTCCTCCCACAGTCCAAAGACATGCAGGTTATTGGTGACTCTAAATTGTCTGTAGGTGTAAATGTGAGCGTGAATGGTTGTCTGTCTCTATGTGTCAGCCCTGTGATAGTCTGGTGACCTGTCCAGGGTGTACCCCGCCCCGACACATCTGATGCTTTGGACAAAGTCTGCTATGAAAAGCTTGACTCACTCCACTAAGCTGAAAACTGACATCATCCAAAACAAAGCCACTGCTCAGCTGGTAGCTGAGAGGATGAAAGAGACCGCCGAGATAAACAGCATGTAGATTGGCACATTTTACATCTAACTCAGTAAATTAAGTGATTATTTTAGCAACAACCTGAGTTGGTGATTGTTGGAAGAGTGGAAAGACTAACATCAAGCAAAACTGGTTTAGTGAGTGTTATTTTGTTTTGGTTAGTAGTTTGTATGAAGTGTGTTGTCTGATAAGTTAACATGGTAGTTAACCTAGTCTTATTTCTATGGTAGAGAAACTTGGATTGATGTATGGTTGTATTTTTCTGTTGTATAAAGAAAACAGGTGTCAGCAAAGGGTAAAACAGCTTTCCAACAAGTGAGCATGACTCACTTTAAGGGCCCACTGGCGTATGTTGTCACCATAACAATGACCAACAACTGGTTCTTTCTTTTGGTCTGACCCTGTCATACAGTCCAATGTCCTTTCAATTCATCTATGTCTATGGGTCGTCCACTGATCAGAGGGTTGGTGGTTCAATACTTCCTATGATCTACATGCTGAAGTGTCCTCTAGTGAGATACTTAACCCCACATTGTTCCCAAAGGCTGTGCCACTGGTGTGTGAGTGTGTGTGTGTGAATGATTATTGCTCCTGATAAGCAGGTGGCACTCTGCACAGTAGCCTTAGCCACCAGTTTATGAATGTGTGTGAGTGGCTGAATGCTGGCTCATGTTGTAAAGCACTTTGATTGATCATTAGGACTAAAAAAGCACTATATAAATTGAGTTCATTTACCATTCATCTGGTTAGCACACAAGCTAGCATGTGCAGTTGATGCTAGCAGTGTTTGTTGCTCATAAAATATTAACAACAGCCCAGAGGCTAATTAACAAGCTTGCAAAAGGCCTGCTTTTTGTTCAATTAGTTTGAGCACAGTTTTCTCAAGCTACAGCTGATGTTGATGAATAAACTTGACATAATGGGGTGTGATATTTTTTTAGCTGTTTCTTTCTTAAAATGCTTGAATGTATTTACTGTTTTTGACATGGCTGACCATGAGCAGTTTATAGCTAACAGCTACTCTAATTATCATCATGTCATCAATAAGGAAACAAGCTAGCATGGGCAGTTCATGCTCGCAATGTCAGTTGCTTATAAAGTTCTAACAGCCTAATGGCTAATTAACTAACTTAAATAACTTGACATTTATGAATGTAGGCTAAAACAACATAATAGTGTCTTCAGTTTTTGGCTTTATCTTTCTTGAAATGTTTTAATGTATTTACTACCTTTTTGATGTGTGGTTAACAGTTTAAAGCTAAAGGCTACTCTAATTATCACTGAGTCAACAGATCAGCACACTAGCTACCCACATAGCACACATACATCTGGCTGATGTCGGCCTAAGGACGACACATCGGCCCTTAATTTATAATGTCTGACAAGCGTCGGCCGCATGGGCGGACATGTTTAAATTTAATACTCTTTTGTCCCAGCTCATCAAACGTCTCTGTTACATCGGCTTTGGGTTGGCCCATACCCGCTAGGGTTGGGCGATAATACGGTAACAAGGTATCCCGCGGTATCTAAAATAGCAACGGTATCAGTTTCATTACTGTCATTAAAAATATCTGCCGCCCATATAGGCCTACAGTGGCCTGATAATATTAAATATAATTTATTTAATGTCTAAATAATGACTGTTTGTCCAGCACTTATGTATGTGTGGTTGAGTTTTCAATTTAATACTATTACAATTTAAAACTAATTTTAGGCTATAATGTTTCTCATAACTGTTGTCGGGAGATGACATTGTATAAAGTTTTTGGATGTGACATTGTCACGTGACAGCTCAGATGTGAGAAAGAGAAGAAAAGATGGCAAGCTGCGCATCAAGCGAGTTGGTCCCCAAAAACCCCATTACTTCACAACTTCTGCAAGCACCAGCAGCAGCACCAGGTCCAGTTTGCATCAGAGTGGAGGAGGGAGAAGCGCAACCTGAACCACCGAAAAACAGATGACTGTGGGCAGTCTCCTTCAAAGAAGAAGCAGATGCCGCAATAGGTCCGGTCGGCACCATACAGGAGCGAGCAGGAGCAGAGATAACTGCCTGTTGTCGCGAGCCTGTTATTCAGGGAGACAAAGACCTCCTTCTCAGGTGGAAATGTGATGGAGTCAGGCGTTTTCCTCTGATGTCGAGGGCTGCCTGAAAGTACCTGTGCGTTTGTGCCACGAGCTCTCCATCAGAGCGCATATTCAGCACCACGGCCAAAGTTGTCAATCCACTACGTGCCCTGCTCCAGCTGGAAAAAGTAAACATGCTGGTTTTTCCCGGCGAAAAACCTTGAATAGTTTTGAAGCATAGGATGCTGCTATAGTTATCATTATACTTTGTTTTTATGTCATTTTCAGTGAGGAGTAGCCTGTTCTGACGGTCAAAACAGTTGGGACTTGGAGAGGGTGAACTTTTCAAACTAAAGGTAGGCTCTAAAAATAAACCAACGAACAGTATTTCCCGTTGCTTCTCAGGATAGGATTATATATGCCCATTTTCAGTCATGCCTTGTTATTTATTGTTCTGTTTTTCTTATTTGATAAGCCCTAGTACTGGATGCTGTAGAACTGTGCTTTTAATGTATTTGATTTATGTTGATAGGTTCTAAAAATAAACCATCGGACAGTAGCCGCTGCGGTCGGATAAGCTGTATAGCACACATTATGTTACCGCCGTTGTTATTTATTGATGCTTTATTGGAAGTGGACTGTAGCAAACAGTCAGTGTTGTTATTTCATTGTGTTTGGTTGACTGCTGCATTTGCACTTTTTTTTTTTTAAATATTTGTTAATAAAAGTTGTTAATGTTGTACATGTTTTGTTGTTACTTTTTCAGTATTCTTAGGCCTATGTAATGTTTGTTATTATGTTTCTGAATGGCATAGACACAAGCTGACATTTTGGCGACTCCCTCTGAGCCCTTTAAAGTGATTTTTAATAAGTCATGGTAATACCGTATACCCCGGGAAAATGTGTCGAAGATTTGATGCTAACAAAATTTGGATACTGCCCAACTCTAATACCTGCCCACATATGGAAGTCGCCACAGAAGGCGGAATTTCATCTCTGCGGTCTTTGTTTGGAACTGAGCTTGCAGGTCGCAACATTTCATCGCAGTTGGTTTCAGGTAAGCTAACTGGAATAAATTGGCAGAAAATAGCTATGTTGTTTATTCTGTGACCGTTAAAAGAGGTTCCTGGTGAGTGGTGAGGCACAACTGGGTGTATAACGTTATAGCTTAGCACAGGTCCCCACCAGCTAACGTTATCTTTCGTTAGCTGTTAGCTAGTTTAGCTCATGTTAGCTAAAACACTACAACTGTGGTGTTTTCATTTTATTTTCCCTAGCTGACGTTATCTGCTCATCTGGTTATTGTGAGCACTCATTTTGGAAGTGGAAGTGCCCAGAGCTCCAACCCGTGGTCCTGGGCAGGGCTCGAGACTTAGGATCCACTCATAGTGAAGTTTAAGGATGCCTTCAGTATGTTGTTAATGCGATTTTATGGGCAATTTATCAGTCGAGGTCTCCTCCTCTGCAAAGCAAACTTACCTGGTGGCTACAGGTAATTTGAAACCACTGTTTTTCCGAGATGAAGGACTGATTGTTGAGCTGCTGTTAACAGTTAACGGAGTTAAAGAATCCCATTATTTAACCGTTTCAACACTAAATTACTGGCTGACCATCAGATATTGTTTGTGAAAATCTGAAAATAAAGTTTCTCAAATTGACTTTTGTCTCTTCATTGTGTACACTTACACACGAAATAGGGTAACAGTTAGCTATTTTTGAATGTTAACAATGATTTCTCACATTGGATAGTGAAATATTTGTAGTTTGAAAGGTCCGACCTAAATCAATAAAGGTCGTAGTTAACGAAGCATATGAATATTAATATAGAAGGAGCGCCCACTGAGCGCAGCTTCTTTTATTGATTGTTTGAACGTCGTGTGGTGGTCATTTTTCGATTAAAGACCAACATCTCTGCGACGTACTGGCAATGAGCAAACGCTCTCCCTGCTACGTCTTTACAATCTAAAATTGATACATTGGGCCGACGTCGGCCAGATGTATGTGTGCTATCTGGGTAGCATATGCACTTGACACTAGCTAGTAAAATATTAACAACAGCCTGATGGTTGATGAACTAGCTTGCAATATAGGCCTGGTGTTTGTTTAAATAAATTGAAGCGACTTTTCTCATGCTACAGTTTAAACAGTTTAAACATAACATAATGGGCGTCTTCAGTTTTAGACTATTTCTTTCCGTAAATGTTTGAATGTAGGCTATTTACTGTTTTGATGGGAATATTTTTGGCTTTATTGTGTGGAGCTAATGCTAAATGTCATTTTTAAGCTAAATGCTACTCATATCATCACTGTTTCATCTGATTAGCACACAAGCTAGCATCTATGCATTGATGCTAACTAATAAACAGCTTGATGGAAATTTAACTAGCTTTTAAAAACAAGGCCAGCTGTTTGTTCAATTAAGCTGAGCCAAGTTTTCTCAACCTACAGCTGATGTTGATGATGGGTAAAATCTGAAGATATGACAGGACACTTTGGTAAAAAACATTGCCAAAATCAAAGGTATAGTGTCTAAACCTGACTTGGAGAGACTTATCCATGCATTTGTCTCTAGTAGGTTAGACTACTGTAACGGCCTGCTCACTGGCCTCTCCAAACGGGCTGTAAGACAGCTGCAGTACATCCAGAATGCTGCTGCTTGGGTCCTGACCAGAACCAGGAAGTACGAGCACATTAGTCCTGTGCTCAGGTCTCTACACTGGCTTCCTGTGGCTCAGAGAATAGACTTTAAAGCAGTTCTGCTTGTGTACAAGTCTCTCCATTGCCTAGCACCAAAGTACATCTCTGACATGTTAGTGCCATATGAACCATCTCGGACTGAGGACCTCAGGGACCGGCCTCCTGCTGGTGCCCAGAGTCAGGACTAAACATGGGGAATCAGGATTCCAGTTTTATGCAGCTAAAATCTGGAACAGTCTTTCTGAAGATGTGAGACAGGCCTCTACTCTAACAATGTTCAAATCTAGGCTCAAAACAGCTCTATTTCACTGTGCATATGACTGAAAGGATCTTATCTGCACTCTTCTCTTTTAAAGTTCATTTTATAATGATTATTTATGTTTTAATTTTGTATTGTGATTTTAATGCATTTTCTTGTTCTGTAAAGCACTTTGAATTACTTTGTGTGCGAATTGTGCTCTACAAATAAACTTGCCTTGCCTTGGTATATAATCTAAATTTGGAAACAAAATATTTAATTTGACTTATTTCTAATTTTATAACTGAGTGGAGTTTTAGTGAAGCCAGTTATGTTTTTAAAGAACCTATTTCTCTAGTTTCCTTGTTCAGTATCTACATGTTGCACAACATGTCAAACGCAGGTGCTACTGAATTTCTGTTTTTGTGTTGCATGGTCTCATGTGCCCCAACTCATTTCTGATCTTGACTTCATATAACACTTTATATTTAAAAGTTTTGCACAATTTAGTATTGCTTATCAAATGAATTCTGCCACATTCCACTCATTATACTCAGTAGTGCCCCCACTGGGGGCCATGGCCACCCTTGAAACACTTGCTTCCCCCCCTCTGACTAAAAATAAGTAGAGGTCGACATTACTGTCTTTAAAAAGCTGTGGTGTGTTCATTTATTAAGCTTGAGCAAAGATATTTTGTAAAACTGGACAACCTCAGGCATACCTTGGTACCAACCGTGTCAGCATAACTCTTCAGGAAGAAGGCTGAATAATGCTTCAAAGTTTGGCTCAAATTTTGTTGAGGGAACAAGTGGCATGGCAATTTTCAAAGTGGTCCCTTGAACTCTCACCTTGAGATATCTCAAATTGGTAAAGTGGGTTCTATGGGTACCCACAAGTCCCAAACAGACTTGAAAAGTCGTGTTCCAAGTAATTGTTTAGTTCCTACCAAACAATGCACACCTTCAACTTAAAGTTGCATATTTGTCTTTTTAAGAGAAAGAACAACCAGCCTATTTGGAGAACAATAAATCACAAAACATGTATAGATACATAACACATTAAAATAGATTTGCTGTGGAACTCAAAACTGTTAAGTGTACCAGTATTAGTCTGTGCAAATCAGATAATTAGTAATATTCCCTAACCTCTGGGGATGCCGCTGATCATGCTCCCTACTTCTTATGAAACACCAGGCATAAAACACAGCTACTAAAAATATTGAATACTCCTTTAATGTTCTACTTTATTCACTCTATTGATATTGTGATTGTATTGTTGTTGAGGCAAAGCAATAAAGGCACAATGGTTAACAGTTTACATGAACATCTATTAGCAAAACAAGCCCTTAGGTAGGGAGTCATATAATGAGATCGTTCTTCAGACTCAGCACGCCGAGGTGAAATGTAAGGGTAAGCTAATCAATTATGCAAACCTGTTACAGCCTACATCATGCTGAAAAAGCATTCGTCAGGATGTCTGGGATTGTGGTAGATGTGATTTAACCCTCAGATACTTTAAAGCTTAAACACATGAATCAAAATATTTCTGTTTATACATTGCAGTTTTTATATGTTGGCTTTTTGTCCTTGAACCTGCAACCCTTTATGTAGAGTAAAGAATGGCACAGCTTAGCAACAGGAACTAAATATCTTGTTGGGCATTTAAATGGTGGACCAATACAAAAGAGGTGAATGTGGTGAGTGTTTGCATGTGTGTCCAGGCTCATCTCCAAGCAAGGCTACATGTTCTCTTGCTTCAGCCAAACTGGAAGGGTTTTGGTTTCAGTGTGGAGGCACAGGTGCTCCTGGAAGGAGGGCTCCCAGCGGTCGTGGCAGAAGCCATGGACATCCCTCTTGATCAGATTCTGCAGAAGCTGATAGCAAAAAGAGGCCAGTGGTACTTTGGCAGCCATGGAGGTCTTTCTTATACACATTTCCCTGAAAGCAGAGGGCAGGAGAGAGTCTACGGGAGCTTGCCTTCTATTGTTCTCTCCCATTGAACCTTGCAGTGGTAGTGAATGGCTTTCCTGGGGCCTTTGGCATGTGAGGCTTGCAGCTAGCTGACTAGCTTCCAGCCCCATGCTGCGTGCCATGAGCCTCTTGGCTTTAAAATGCACTGCTCATAGTGCTGCAAGGCCACTTGGACTTGCAGGATGGGGTTGTACTGACATGATTTAAATTTCACAACCTGTAGGCTTTTGAGATGCTATCCTGCAATATCATAGGCTCTGTAAAAGTGAGAAATGGAAAGAACAGTGCGACAAAAAAAATGCACAGGACCAATGCTTCTGCTTTGATATTACAGACGAGGGGGAAAGTGTTGTTATTGCAAGCATGAAAGAAGCCTGTAATTCGGAGGACAGGAGGACATTTAGATATAATCAGTGGAAAAAATTACTTTTCGAGAACTGTAATGTTTGGATAGATTATCTGAACACTGAATAGAGGACAGCAGAAAAATAAACTGGCTTATTTTCCAAGTGAGGGTAAAATCATGAAAGCCTGGTGAATTGATTTTAAGACATTTTTTGTTTTGTTTTGTCTTTGTAGGTTGAAAATACAGTAGCCTGTCTTATAGAAATTACATTTATGTACAACTAATATTAAATAGCAAATATGTTTTGAGGGAAATGTAATGTCGAGCAATTTATGTTTCTATTAACATAATTAGGAAATGTTGCTAATCAACATCTAGCAAGTCACAAGAATGTTGATACTGAACATCTCAGCAATGTTCACTCACAATGTATTTCAGTTGTTTTCTGCCAAAACAGGCAATCTTGCAATAGGCGACAGTATCAACTCATAATGACAACAGTATTACTTATTAATTATTTTTATTGACATTTAACTGAAATCACAATCTTTCCCTAATCTTTACCAAAGTGCATTTGTTGTCTAAACCTAAGACAGGAGTCTTGAAGCAAACCTCAAGTTCTGGTGTCAAGATCCTGCACTTTGTACTGATACATCCCCGGTCTAGGGAATCCAAGACATAACATGCTGAGACATGAAGGCCAGTTACACAGAAAAGCAGGGTATCGGTATATAGGAATCCATCCAAGAGCAAGCAGAGGTATCCAAAAACTCTCTAGGCTGAAGACGTGGTCAAAATAGATCAGAAGAGTCTCACTAGGAGATATTGCTGGAATGCTGGACACAAAGAAACTAAGACAAACTGGCAAGAAGAACCCAGAACACACAGACTAACTACACTGGGGAGGAGGAGTAGTGAGGGACAGGTGAAACTTAGCAGGGTGGGGTCGGCAATCAAACAGGCAGGAAACACACAAGGGCTGAAAGTGAAGTAGTCTAAAACAAGACAAGAGATGAGTATACAAAACAAAACAGGAAATGATGAGCGGTATGTGACCGGTTCTGTGGTACTGGCACTTAATTTTAACTAAAACATTGTCATCCCAATTGTCAAAGACCTCCGCTTGGTCAGTGTCTCTATACGTCAAAATATGACGCTCCAGGTACCTCTCCTGTGTCAATTCTGGATGCTTAGGGATGGTGTGTCAACTTGGAAGGACTCTTCCCACATTCACGCTAAGTACAAGCTTTTACCTTTGGGCAGACGATACAGGATGCCCAAATTTAAACTTAAATTAATTTGTGCCAACCTCAGCCTCTGTGAAATCAGCTTGGAATATGTAAGGAAACAAAATACCATTATATTATATGTAAGTACACTGAAAAGATGACGTACCTTTCTGAGGAAAAAAGTCATATAGGAGAAGTACTGGACCTCAAATACAGGCCTCTTTGTCTTGTCTTCCACATCTTATTCACTTTTTTTTTTTTACATACTATACATTACTTGAACCTTTTGCAGAGCTAAGAATAAAAATTCACCCACCTAAACACTGTTATTAATTAAACAACTTCTTCATGGATACATTTCTTTATTTTGCTATTTGTGGGAGCAGTTTCTCTAAAGCAATTTTGAAAAACTCAGTAATGAATTATTCATGCAATTAATCATTATAAATGTAATTATTATACTAACGTTACCTCCGGCTCTTCCATTAACTCAGTTAGGAAACAGAAAATAGTTTAAATGAAACAAAACCTAATTTTTGACCAAATTTCATCCAAGCATGTAACTTTTAATTAATAATGGTTCTTAATGGGAGAAAAGGCTTATTTTTATTTTTAATGGCCATGCTGTAGAAAGACTTTAGTAAACTCATCTAGAGGCGATCGCAGAATACCTGCACTTTTAAACATCCTCTGAAAACATGATTTCAGCAGAGAGCACCAGTTCTTTTTGCAGTATGTGCATTTCTCTTTGTGCTGATTGGCTGTATTAGAAAACAGTAATCTGAAATCTTCTGAGAGACAATTTCTCACCAACACTCACTCTGTTTACTGATAACTAGCTGCTCGTAATTTGAGTTTTGTATTGTAAGCACTAGAATGAAGAGTCGGATGCTGACTGTGGCTCTTTCTCCACTTGTTTTCTCTACATTAACAGCCGTTTGTGACAAGAACACTGCATTTAGTCAACAGGGATTTCTTGCATACAGGCAAACAACATGAATATTAATTATGCTTCCAAACTATATGCTTCACACAAGGGGCTTAGTCTGCATCTCATTATCGTTTTCAGCTTGATTCTCAAACCCCCTGGAAGGAGTCAGATTTGATACACATTTGTTTTAAAATTAAATCTGATAGTGAAAGCAGATGAGGGAGAAGGAAAGGGGAAGCTAAATTTGGAACCTTGTTTGCATGTTACATGTTGGAAAACCAGCTTCTGTGTAGCATTATATAGGCAGAAAGTGCTGATGTTTTTGCTTATGACATCCACAGGTAGGATCCATTTGCCTTGGAGACACTACTGAACCTTTATTTGTCAGACTTTTGGAAAAGTGGTGTTAGAGCAAACAATGCTGCGATGCTCCCATAAACAACAAACATTAAGAGACTTGTTTTTCTCTTCTTGAATACACCCTGCATCTATAGTATAGTGTGTAGGTCCTTCACAGCATCCATCCAAAATGAGATCATTAGCAGATGACTATCACACCTTCACTAACTAGGATTGTATTCACTTTTACACTGCACACATGAAAAACAGAAAACAAAGAAAGAAATCTTTGTAAATGCTCTAACACACTTCTTTTGCCTCTTATTCATCTTTAATGATTTGCTTAAAAACTCCTTTTGTATTTTTAAGATGTTGTGTCTGATGATGTCTTCAATAATTTGTACAGCGGTAGAGTCCTCCAAGCAAAAAGGTATTTATTTTCCATGTTTTGATGCAATAAACATTTAAGCATTATTTTTATACCATTAGTTTTATACCATTGAATGAGTTTTTGAATGGTTGCATAGAGAACAATGTGGTCCTTGAACTGGTCAGAAAATCTTTGTTCAATACTGTGCTGTTGAGGCAGATACAGACCAGTTATTTTAAGCCCAGATGGTTCACCATGTTACTGCACAATATTAAACTCCATCATGGTTGCACTGAAAAAAAGATTTTCATGATTCCTGTAATCATGTCTCGACTGTGTATGTCCATTATCATGACGACCATAATATTTACATGAGCTGCTGATTTATGTTAAAATGTACATTACAGCTAAATTTCATCACTGACATGATTGTGAGACAAAACACTCACAGCTTTGCTTAATTACTGCTGCTAGAGAAGAAATGAAGGCAGTGGATAAATGTGAGAAGCAGACAGTTGAGATCACGTTCCAATAAGCTGATAATTAGGCCTGTGTGTCATCTTACTGCTGCGTTTTGGGACCAAATTTGTTAATTGGTTTTGTTTCGGGGCATTTTCGTCACTTTTATTCAAAGCAAACAGCTAAGTGAGCAAGAACAAAATTAGTGTGTGTTAAAATGAATAAATAAATAAATAAATAAATAAAAATGGAGATGATTTTGCTGTCTTTACATCACATAGCACATTGCCTGGAAAAAAAACTCTGCAAATGTGATACTACCACAGCATTTTTGTATCATATAGGCTCCAGTATTTTCTGATAGTCCCAGAAACTGTAGTGTTAACACAGGTTGGTAAAGGTTTCCACTGATCTTTGCAAGATAACTTCGTTGTGTTTAAATAAGATAATTACAGGGGCACTACTCCAATTTTACACATTAACCTCTATGTCTTGATGAGCTTTAAAGCAAATTTTTAAGAAATGACTCTGGCAATGAGAAGAGTTTCATCGTGGGACATGTAGGAAATCCCACAGCCCTTTGATTTAAGTGTGTGCATTGTGGTCAAACAAAAACAAAACATTTAATTATGTCACATAAGTTGTACAATGTTTTTAGAAAGATGCAGTTTTGAGTAATGCCAGCTTTATAGATTCACTACAGTTAAAAAAAGAGCTACAGTTGTGCGTCATCAGCATAACAATAATAAACTAGAGGGAGAGTATGCAAATAGAAAACAGGAGTGGACCAAGAATTGAGCCTTGAGGAACACCTTGTGTTAAAAAGGGTCAATTTGAAGTTGTAATGATATCGTCTTCCACTTATTCAGGCGGTTAATGTAAAAACATTATTTTTTTTCTCCAATAAATATCATCTGAACCAGGTGAAAGATAATTTAGACAGTCAACTATGAGAAAAACAATGCAATTCAAATTCAGTGCTAAGAAAAGCATAAGAATTTCCGGTAACACTTTACAATAAGGTACACAAAATTCAAGTAGTTACTGAGGAACTAATGAGGAACTAATGGGGAACGAATGAGTAACTAATGAAGAACTAATGAGGAACTAATGAGTAGTTACTGAGGAACTACGGTACACAAAATTAGAGTAGTTACTGATGAACTAATGAGGAACAAATGAGGAACGAATGAGGAACTAATGAGGAACTAATGAGGAACTAATGCATAGTTACTGAGGAACTACGGTACACAAAATTAGAGTAGTTACTGGGGAACTAATGAGTAACTAATGAGGAACTAATGAGTAGTTACTGAGGAACTACGGTACACAAAATTAGAGTAGTTACTGATGAACTAATGAGGAACTAATGAGGAACTAATGAGTAGTTACTGAGGAACTACAGTACATCAAAATGAGTAGGTAATGATTGCTGAATCATTACCTACTCATTTTGATGTCTCATTTTACTTTAGGGTACACAAAAAGAGTAACTAATGAGTCGGTAATGATTCAGTAATCATTACCTACTCATTTTGATGTCTCACTTTACTTTAGGGTACACAAAAAGAGTAACTAATGATTAGGTAATGATTCAGTAATCACTACCTACTCATTTTGATGTCTCACTTTACTTTAGGGTACACAAAAAGAGTAACTAATGAGTAGGTAATGATTCAGTAATCATTACCATTATCATTACCATCTCACTTTACTTTAGGGTACACAAAAAGGGTAGGTAATGATTAAGTAATTGTTAGTTCCTCATTAGTTCCTCAGTAACTACTGAAATTTGATCAGGAGTTACTGAAGAACTGACCATTAACTAATAGTTAGTTCCTCATTCATTCCAAATTTGTTTCAAAGTAACTACTTTACATTTTGTGCACCTCAAACAACTGTACTGTGAACAACAGTGTGATCAGTATACAGTACTTTACACGCAGCCCCCATGATACATTCTTTAAGCTTAGCCTACCTAAAATGTGACACACTATCATATTTATTTCTAAGGCATCATCGTACAGAATAACATGGATGGTCATATTAATGTGTATGTGGTCTGAAAATAATGAATAAAACTCTTCTCAAGAATCCTGCTGTCTGATTGTTTTTGTTAAGGAACTAATTGTAAAGATGATGATGAAGTAATGAAAGACTACTCATTATGTGTCACTTTACTTTAGGACATAAAAAGGTGTACTGTAAACTAATGGACGGGTTATTGAGTAATGATTCTGCACTGATGAAGTAACTAGTTCACTAATTATTAAGTCGTGATTAACCCCTCTATGAAATTTGATCATGAGTTAATGAAGAACTGACCATTAACTAATAGTTAGTTCATCATTAGTTCCTCATTCGTTCCTCAGTAACTACTCTAATTTTGTGTACCTTAGTTCCTCGGTAACTACTCAATAGTTCCTCATTAGTTCCTCAGTAACTACTCCTCTGAAATTTGATCGTGAGTTACTGAGGAACTGACCATTAACTAATACTTAGTTCCTCATAGGTTCCTCATTAGTTCCTCATTCGTTCCTCAGCAACTACTCTAATTTTGTGTACCTTAGTTCCTCAGTAACTACTCAATAGTTCCTCTTTAGTTCCTCAGTAACTACTCCTCTGAAATTTGATCATGAGTTACTGTGGAACTGACCATTAACTAATAGTTAGTTCCTCATTCGTTCCTCATTAGTTCCTCATTAGTTCTTCAGTAACTACTCTAATTTTGTGTACCATAGTTCCTTAGTAACTACTCATTAGTTCCTCATTAGTTCCTCAGTAACTACTAATTAGTTCCTCATTAGTTCCTCAGTAACTACTCATTCGTTCCTCATTAGTTCCTCAGTAACTACTCTAATTTTGTGTACCGTAGTTCCTCAGTAACTACTAATTAGTTCCTCATTAGTTCCTCAGTAACTACTCATTCGTTCCTCATTAGTTCCTCAGTAACTACTCTAATTTTGTGTACCGTAGTTCCTCAGTAACTACTCATTAGTTCCTCATTAGTTCCTCAGTAACTACTCATTAGTTCCTCATTAGTTCCTCAGTAAGTACTCTAATTTTGTGTACCGTAGTTCCTCAGTAACTACTCATTAGTTCCTCATTAGTTCCTCAGTAACTACTCATTAGTTCCTCATTAGTTCCTCAGTAAGTACTCTAATTTTGTGTACCGTAGTTCCTCAGTAACTACTAATTAGTTCCTCATTAGTTCCTCAGTAACTACTCATTAGTTCCTCATTAGTTCCTCAGTAAGTACTCTAATTTTGTGTACCTTATTGTAAAGTGTTACCGAATTTCCTCTTGCCAAGGTCATTTTGGTGAATTTCTTTTACTAGTGGAAGGACGAAACAGTTAATACAAATCAGCATTGAGCCATTATCGTATACGAGAGATGTGAGCTCTCTTTTTAAATGCACAATATGTAATTTTCTGCTGCTCAGGGTCTCTCAGTCAAACCAATTAAAAAGTCGAAGTAAACCGTCATTGGAGTCAGTCTCCCAGTTTGGATTGTTTCAGTGTTCGTTGAAGGTTTTTAACAGGAGGTGAATTATCTGCAGAATTATCTGCAGAGGTCTCTTTCTTTCCAAAAGAAATGGACAAGGTGATTTAAACTCTAAATAAAGCAGTTTCATATTGAAAATCATTTTTCCACTTATGCTACTCAGCTTGTCAGGGAGGGGATGGTGGCCCAGTTCCTGCTAATATTTGCTTACCATTTTTCCCTAAAAACTTTAGATCCAGACCCTCAGGAAGTTTTTACCAAGAGCCAAATTATCGGCAGAGGTCTTCTTCTCTACAAAACAACAGACCAAGTCATTTAAAATGGTAAAAATGCTGTAAGTTTCATGTTAAAAATTTGTGTTTCTCCAATGCTGCTTGCCATGGCAGGGGCTGAGGCCAAGCTGCCACTAACATTTGCTCTGCTGTCAGATGACTTAATATCCTTCGAATTGGTTAGAATATAAAGTTAAAATCGAGCAAGATCTAATAGGTGTATTGTAAAAAAAAATGCACAAAGGGGATATGACACCACTGATGGTGACACTGACCATGTTCTTGATTACAATTATAAATTTCTCTGGGTTTCCAAAATTGCTGGTTACTCAACATATATATCATTTGTCTAGTTGCTTTTAGACGTTTTAATGCAGACAATTACAAATTATATCTTTAAGTAAAGGCCACATCATGCACTTAATAGGAAAACAGCTGTACTTCTAAAGAAGAGCCACAAAACCAAATAAAGAAAAAGAAAATGACACAAATAATAATTTTAGATTAATCATGATAAAACAATGAAAATTAAAGTGAGAAATATAAAGGGCAAAGGGACATAGACATAGCATCATATATACATTAATAAATAATCAGCTCATGTATACTGTATGTAACCTAAAGTACGACAATCACATCTAATTTTAAAAGACTCCCCCATTTCCATACTGTACGCATCATTAACTTCTTCCGTCATGACTCCAAAACCCGAGTACATTGCTCTTTTGAGACTAGATGTGTGACCTACATGTCAAGTGCAGTCGAAATAATTGGTGTATCTCCTTGTGACTGTGAGGGTCAAAGGGGCTTTACAGTATCATAGTATAGAAATCAACAAGGAAAGAACATCCAGAAAAACAAGAGCTTGAGGTTGCAGGGATGAGCTCCCAGTGAAGCCATACACTGTGTGTTTTATTTCAACAATTAGTATTCATGACTGTTCATTATATGGATGTATGGATTATTAATAATGTGCACTCACTGCATGTCTAACAATCTGTCATCACAACAGTTGACCTTTCTGAACATAATTGAAACCGATTTCCTTCGACCTCTTCGCTTTCACAAGTCTTTGCTCTCATCCTCGTTTGTATTCCTCACTGCTCTCCCTCCTGGCACACACATTACTATTTGCTTTACCCCCTGCTGTGCCTCAGTTGTTTGTCATGCAACAATGAAAGGCACATGCTGAACTCTGTGCAAACCCGCTGTCGTTTCCGTGACTATTTTTCTGTGGAAATTCTGGGTTTTTTGAAACCTCAACAGCTCATTAGTGGGTCTCTGGTAGGACAGTGGATTCACTACGTCTATCGGAGAACAATGGAACACAATTCTGCGATGTATGAATGCTTTGTTGTGCTCCTCCACTTCACAGCCAGTTATTATAAGCAGTTTTTTCTCACTTAGAGAATGACAAAAAGCATCAGTGATGAACTGTGACAAAAATGAAAATGTGTCCTAGAATATCTGACCTTGACAGACTTTTTCTGACAGCATCAAGTACAATTTACAAATTTGGCCCAAAGCAAAGAGCAGTAACTACAGCAGTGATTTTGAGAAAAAAAGGGATTCAAGTTTTCACAACAATTGGATTTTCAAGTGAGAAATATCAGTAAGAAAAGAGAGAATCTCCTGCCCAGAATTTTGAGATATTGTTGGATTCCATTTTGGCAAAATTCACAGCCTGACTTTCCATGTTTTGACAATCATGCATTGTAGCCCTCCAGGGGACCAGTTTGGTGCTCACTGATTGTCAATCTGAAGCACATAAGGTGATATCTCTTTTATGTCCCAGTGTGCGCTGAGATTTTAATGAACTGTTTCTCCTAACACCCTCTCCTGAGAAAGTCACAACAACGACAGTTAATGCATCATGGTGCAGGAATCTTGCTGATGTCATTCTTTCTCCCAAAAACACTTTTGGGTAGTGATTATGAGAAATTAAACAGACAATTTTGTGTCTCTTTTTTCTTTGAGGCAGTAGTCTTCAGTGTTGTGTGGCAGTGGATTTCTTTGGGGGAAAATGTCATCTTGTTGTTCTCCAATTGCTTCCTTTGATTGCACCCCAATCAACAGAAAAATGTTGGCATTGTGCACTCCTGCAAACCAGGAGTTAAGAAGTTAAGAAGTGGATATAATGAAACTTTCAATAATGCTGTGGTTAACATGTGGTTAGGTTCAGGCACAAAAACCAATTGATTGCGAATCTGATTAAGCAACATGCGAAACGCGTTGTTCGCTCCTTTTGTTTTTAAACATTTTTGAATAAACTCTGTGTCAATCCTGATATTCTAGTGTGCGCTGGAAGTTTTTGAACTTTTGACTGTGATTTATCCTGCACCAGCTGGCACCTAGAAGAAGCACTGTGCTGCTGTGCACAGGGATTTACTATTTTTTTTTTACAAAAACCAATTGGTTAAGGTTAGGAAAAGATTATATTTTGGCTTAAATTAACCTGTCTGGGGCACACAGTCCCCACTGGAAAATAAAAAATAAAATAGCTGCTTTTTAATGGCGCTATCCCCGCTGGCAAAAAAACAGCAATGAATTCCTAAAAATCACCCATGTTTGGGGTCATAAAAAGCTTCAGGAAAAAGCAATGGATCCCTAAAAATCACGAATGTTTGGATACTAAAAAGCAGCAAGCAAAACAGCAACAAATCCCTAAAAATCACCCATATTCTGGGGCTGAAAAGCCAAAGGTAAAACAGCAACAAGTCTCTAAAAAGCACTCACATTACGAAGCTAAAACACAGCAACAGATCCCTGAGCAACACCCATGTTTGGGAGCTGAAAAGGTGCAAAAAAAGCAATGCGTCCCCAAAAGACACCCACATTTTTGGGCTGGAGAAAGAGCAAGAAGTTGCTAAGAATGCCCCATGTTTGGAGGGTAAAAAGGTGCAGGAAAAACAGCAATGAATCCCAAAAATTCATGCACATTTGGGGCCTGAAAAGCCACAGGTAAAGCAACGATAAGTCCCTAAAAACGCTCACATATTTGAGGGCTAAATTGCAGCTGTAGTTGCTAAAAAGCACTCATGTTTGATTTCCTTAAAAGCTGCTGGAAAGGCTGCACTGACTCGCTAAAAAGACTCGTTTGTTTTTCTCAAACAGTCGTCTGCAGCTTGGCAGGTGTCTCGCCTTGGTTTCACATCATCCATCATCCCCTCCCACTCTTAATGACAAAGTCCTCTTATGTACTGTGTCACTTAAGAAACGTTCAGAAACGCGTGGAATGTGCAGAATGTAATGAGTGTGTGGTTTGCAGAGACGCACAATGGCAACATTTTCTTCTGGTGACTGGATACCATATTTGTCTCCTCAGAGAAATAAATGGTTTATCATGATTAAACCTAAACATATGGCCTCAACTTTCCAGTCAGCATTTGAAAACTTCTTATTTATTGTGCATTTCCCTTGATTTTTTTGTTCACGTTCTTACAGAATCTATTTAAGTAGGTTAAAAAGGAATCCAAACATGATGTCTGAATGCGTGTCAAACAGTATCTTCTCGGAGGCCTGATAAACCACAGGCAGCAAAGCTTGAAAAGGAAACTTTCTCAAGGACAAAAAGGAAGCACTTAAAATGAGTGAGTGGAGGCAATGCGGTCCATAGACTGTTTCAATGAGAAGATGTGTAATTAATTCATCTTTTCTCAATTCCATTGCCTGTCAGGCATCCCCGTGGCACGCTGCGCCTTTATTATTTTGCCATTAATGACAACTCACTATCAATCACAAAGAGTTTCTTAACTCTGAGCTGCTTGATTATGGACTGCTCATCTTCCCATCTTCAACAATGAGTAATTGCCTGGAATCAGCTTGGGGAGTCTATGACAAATGAAGGTTAACAAATGAGGACTTTGAAGTATCTCGTCGAAAAACGATTAACGACTTGACAACTTGAGTAAGTAACAGGACAGAGGAGAGATGTTTGTGGTCAACATGGAAAAACAGGATGTCCAGAGATTGTGACGCTGCTGGCGTATGTCTAAGGTTCTAGTGATTATCATCAATGTTCCAGAGAGGCAGCCTAAAGGAAGATGGAGCGAGTGGAAGAAGCAAGTGCAGAGAGAGATTTTTCTACAAAGGCCTAGCAAGGCTGAAAGGAAGCTCTGATAAGGCTTCTAAGCGTATAAGTCTTTGCCAGGACTTGCACTGTGGTGAAAATGGAATCATAACAGACAAGAAAAGATAAGCTATGAAAATAATCACGCTTTTATTCTCCCAGCCATAACATAATAGAAGCATCAATCTCACCATTGCAGCTATTAAGACTTAAAACACCACACAAATTAAAGTGTAAACAGAGCGTTTAGGAGCGTTTAGGAAAAGCAGAAAATTAAATTAATGGGATTAAGCAGGAAAAACAACTGTGGTGTTTTCAAGCTCTTCTTAATCTAACTCTTGTTTATAACTAGACAATTTCTACACAATTTCCCTTCAGATTTTGAATTTGTAATACCTTTTAAGCATCATGTTCCTGTTGAAAACTGTGCCAGAATTTTAGTTTAAAACATTCAAAAAATTAACATTATCAACAGGACGTGAACAAGTCACAGTGTTGCAGAGGTATCTACTGAAATTAGCATGCTAACCAGCTAGCCCCGGCTCATCCTATCTTGTTGTACCACTTCTACTTTGAGAGGTGATAGTGAGTCACTGTAGCGTCCAGTCTACCTTAAAGAGAGGACGAAGTACAAGATCCAGAAGTCGTCGTTGTCGTCGTCGTCGTCGTCGTCGTCGTCGTCGTCGTCCTCCGCTTATCCGGGTCCGGGTCGCGGGGGCAGCAGCCTCAGCAAAGAAGCCCAGACAGTCCTCTCCCCTGCCACTTCTGTCAGCTCTGCCGCGGGAACCCCGAGGCGTTCCCAGGCCAGCCGGGTGATGTAGTCCCTCCAGCGTGTTCTGGGGCGGCCCCGAGGTCTCCTCCCAGTTGGACATGCCCGAAACACCTCCCAAGGGAGGCGTCCGGAAGGCATCCTTACCAGATGCCCGAACCACCTCAACTGGCTCCTCTCGATGTGGAGGAGCAGCGGCTCTACTCCGAGTCCCTCCCGGATGTCTGAGCTCCTCACCCTATCCCTAAGGCTGAGCCCAGCCACCCTGCGGAGGAAACTCATTTCGGCCGCTTGTACTCGCGATCTCATTCTTTTGGTCACTACCCAGAGCTCGTGACCATAGGTGAGGGTTGGAACGTAGATTGACCGGTAAATTGAGAGCTTCGCTTTCTGGCTAAGTTCCCTCTTCACCACAACGGACCGGTTAAGCGCCTGCATCACTGCTGACGCCGCCCCAATCCGCCTGTCAATCTCCCGCTCCATCCTACCCTCACTCGTGAACAAGATCCCGAGATACTTAAACTCCTCCACCTGAGGAAGGACCTCCCCCCTGACCTGGAGTGGGCAATCCACCCTTTTCCAGCTGAGGACCATGGCCTCAGACTTGGAGGTGCTGATTCTCATCCCAGCCGCTTCACACTCGGCTGCGAACCACCCCAGCGAGAGCTGGAGGTCACTGTTCGATGGAGCTAGGAGGACCACGTCATCCGCAAAAAGCAGGGACGAGATCCTCCCGTCACCGAACCTGACACCCTCCACCACTCGGCTGCGCCTAGAAATTCTGTCCCTAAAAGTTATGAACAGAACCGGTGACAAAGGGCAGCCCTGGCGGAGTCCAACCCTCACCGGGAACAGGTCCGACTTACTGCCAGCCACGCGAACCAGACTCATGCTCCTTCGGTACAGGGACTGGATGGCCCTTAGCAAGGGGCCACCAACCCCATACTCCCGGAGCACCCCCCACAGGATGCCCCTGGGGACACGGTCGTAAGCCTTCTCCAAATCCACAAAACACATGTGGACTGGTTGGGCAAACTCCCATGCCCCCTCCAGCACCCTGGCGAGGGTAAAGAGCTGGTCCACGGTTCCACGTCCGGGACGAAAACCACATTGCTCCTCCTCAATCTGAGGTTCAACTATCGACCGGACCCTCTTCTCCAGCACCCTGGAGTAGACCTTACCGGGTATGCTGAGGAGTGTGATCCCCCTGTAGTTGGAACACACCCTCTGGTCCCCTTTCTTGAAAATGGGGACCACCACCCCGGTCTGCCACTCCAGAGGCACTGCCCCCGATGTCCACGCAATGTTGCAGAGGCGTGTCAGCCAGGACAGCCCTACAACATCCAGAGCCTTGAGATATCCAGGACGAATCTCATCCACCCCTGGGGCTCCGCCGCCTCGGAGTTGTTTCATTACCTCAGCAACTTCTGCCCCAGAAATTGGACGACCCGCCCCCGAGACCCCCATCTCTGCTTCCTCACTGGAATACGTGTTGGTGGGATTGAGGAGCTCCTCAACGACTGCCGCCGCTGCGCTCCGCTTGGCCCGCCGGTACCCATCAGCTGCTTACGGAGACCCACAGACCAACCATGCCCTGTAGGCCTCCTTCTTCAGCCTGACGGCTCCCCTCACCTCTGGTGTCCACCAGCGGGTTCGGGGATTACCGCCGCGACTGGCCCCAGCGGCCTTGCGGCCACAGCTCGCAACTGCCGCCTCGACAATGGCAGAGCGGAACAAGGCCCATTCGGACTCAATGTCCCCCTCTGCCCTCGGGACGCGGTCGAAGCTCTCCCGGAGGTGGGAGTTGAAGATCATCTGGACAGGTTCTTCCACCAGGCGTTCCCAGCAGACCCTCACTGTTCGTTTGGGCCTGCCAGGTCTGCGCGGCGTCTTCCCCCACCATCTGATCCAACTCACCACCAGGTGGTGATCCAGAAGTGAATCATTTAATACAACGGATACATCCACACCAATAGAGTGCTGCAGGGATGACGTTTTTATGTAGGTCAACTCGGAAGTTACCTTCGCCTTGGCTCTTGACAAAAAGCCTTTGGGATTTTTCCACTGAATTTTTGATTTTTGCTGAAAATAAGCTTATGATACTTACACATTTTGTTCAGCGAGATATTCTTCAGAAATTGACACCACTTTTATGATTTCATTCATTCATCCATTTCCTGTTACAGCTTAGCCTGTTAAGGGTCGCAGGGGTGCTGGAGCCTATCCCAGCCGACATTGGTTGTGAGGCAGGGTACACCCTGGACAGGTCACCAGACTATCACAGGGCTGACATATAGAGACACCACCAATGATCCTAACCTGCATGTTTTTGGACTGTGGGAGTAAGCCGGAGTACCTGGAGAAAACCCACGCTGACATGGAAAGAACATGCACACTCCCTACAGAAGGGCTCCCCTACTCCTGGGGTTTGAACCCCATCACCCCTGGTTTGAACCAAGAACCCTCTTGCTGTGAGGCGACAATGCTAACCACTGCACAACTGTGCCGCCAACTTTTATGATTTCTAAGGCCTAAATGCAATCAACAGAAGAAATAATAATAAGAAAAAGGCTATAAATGAACTAAATGTAAAGCCATGTTCAGTGTGGTGATGCTCTGTAGTCTCATTTAGTCACTTGTTAGCAATTTCCTTTTTAAAGATATTTAAAAGCTTCAAAATCCATGATTGGGGTATTAATTGATGTACGTTATGATGGAGAACAACACGTGAAAGTCTCTGAAGCTTGCGTTAACCCCAGACCTTGTTTCAGGCATTTTACCAAAACACCCATTCAAAAAACCCTATTGACTTCAAGATGACGGAACCGTATTTGCAAAAATGCTCATTTTTTGCATTGTCCGACTCATTCCTGCAACATTCTATACATTTTCGTGTATAATGCATAACTCCTTGTAACACAAAGGTGGCAAGCGACCTTTATCACCATCCCAACCACCTTTTTTTTTGGCAAAAAACTGTTCTCACGGATTGTTTGCCATCTGAAATTAAGTGTTCTATTGGTGTGCGCTACACATTTTAGCAGTGATGGGGAGGAGACTTTAACACAAAACCAGTAAAAACACACAAAAGAGTGTGAGAGTCTGTGAAGCAGGAGACTTTATACTGGCAGGGACTAATGAGCCACAGGTGAGCAGAGTTGGCTTGATGAGGTGGGTGTGGTGGACTGGCAGGAGCGAGAGAGGTGTGGACAGGTGATAAGTTGGCAGGTAGGTGTGGTTGAGAGGCAGGGTTAGTGGGAAATTTACTGGGTTAACTGAGAGAGTGTCATGTATGGCAGGTCAGCAGTGCCCACTGTGACAACTGGAGACAGTTCTTGGTGAGTAAAGAGATTTGATTGATTTTTTTTTTTTCAAGTTTTAGACTGGTAAGTAACATCTAGTTAACACTGACTATTTAGTGAAACATCTCCAGTGCAAGTACTGACGACATAAAACGTGAAAAAGATATGCTCTGGGGCGCCTAGTAGCTCACCTGGGTTCACTTCTGACCTGTAGTCCTTTCTTGCATGTCGTCCCCTCTCTCTCCACCTCACACTGAACCTGGTAGATAGTACTGATCCTTCTAGACTAGTGAATGCTGCCCACTATTTCCTTGGAGTACATGGCCAGGTATAACATATTGGTCCTTTAAGAATATTATTTAATTCATTTTTAAATATCACATTATTAGATCAGTGTCTAGTGGCAGCTACAATAGTGGCAATGTACAATTTAGTTATTAATTTATTAATATTTAATTATTCAAAAGAACATGCAATTATTGAGTGACATAAAATAGTGAAGTAAGTGAAAATAAAAAAAATGAAAATAATCTTGCACCATAATTGATAATTCTGATTCTAATAAATAAAAATGAAATAAAATAAAATAATAACATTTGACCAACATATGTAGTAAACTGTATATCACTGGTTGTGATTATCCCTACTTGTTTCAAAGGAGTCTATATCTCTAATAGTAATGAGAAAGTGTCATTTTAATTCTTTTAAATACAATATTTTACCATTTACTTATACTACATCTACATTTGTAGATAAATAAATTCTTATCATAGAAAGACGGCAACGACAAACATTTCACACTCATTTTCAAATTCAGTTCAATTCTCAACATTTCTCACCCATTAGTCTTGTACATTTCGATACATCCATTTTTCATGTGAGTACCTTCTGGAGAATCTTTTCTTTTCTTTTCTTTTTTTTTAAAAACAAAATACCAAAACATTAATCAGACATCTATGAAATGCATCTACATTTGCAGTTACATTTGTTAATACACCATATGTATAATGTTCTGAATACATACTGTATTTCAAGTACAACACATGACATGAACCCTGCAGCTTCAAGTCCAAAGCTCATTGTTCCTCCATCACTGTTACTTTTCCCAGCACTTGAACATCAGACTCTTCCTGCACTGGGACTAAACATCGCCTCTAAATGTAAATCCTGTTGCAAATTTACAAATGAATGAAAATCATATGAGAAAGGGTTACTCTACAGGTCTTCTTTAGTCTGTGCTATGTATGTATTTTCAGCTATATTCAACTGCCATCTGCACAATATTTAAAACTCAAGGCTCAAAATGACTTTACAAAAGCTTCCAGACAAGCCTGAATTAATGCTGTGTGATATGTTCTGAGGAATGACCACAGCCGACTGGACTAATGTCATCCAATGCTTTATGATGAGAAATTATTCCTATTAGCAACCGTGGTACATTAAGTATATTGGTGGGAAATATCTTGGCATTCACACTCGCTTCAAAAATAATTGGATTGGGAATACATAAATATACAGTTTGTTGATGTATATATTCTTTTAACCCAGAAAAAGCAGTGGATTTATAAGCGTAATAATTTTTAGGCATTAGCTACCCAACACAAGTGTCCTCTGTCAATTGTGGCTTTGTCGGATAAATGACTGCACCCTTTGCTACAGTAGAGGCAAAGAAAAATGTCTGACAGCATGATGATACTAAGCAGAGTGAAAGCAGGGACAGGAACTGTGAAGTATCAGTCTGGCTTTCACCACAGAGCTGGTGACTCAGCACAGGCCAGCAGTGGATTTCAATAAATCAAAAAGCTAACTGGACTCACGGGGTGGCCATGGCTGAGTGTTTCTCATTACAGCTGGGTAAGTCAACAAAGAGCTGAATGACAGTTTGGAGAGGGGCCAGGGAATAATCTACGCACATTTGACGCTGTAAGCAACTTTACTGCAGATTCCTTACTTTACCTGTTTTCCCACAATGCATCAACACTCCCCTTTGATTTGTCTCCAGAGTGAAACCTGTTTCCGGATTTACTGTCAACAGGTCCACAGCAGGAACTGTAAGTGCTCCAGCCAACAATCCTCTAAGGTCTGCAGCAACCAGTTCAGGAAAGGAAGTTTAATCACAGGATGTATCTAAGGTATTCATTAGATTTAAGCTTAAATGAAAGCAGAAATGCGTGTGAATAGACCCAGAACATTACACTGCATGGTGGGCAGAGAAGCCTTTTCCAACACCCATTGTGATTGTTATCACTCTATTAAATAGCCATTATCAATGGCTATCAGCCTCATAGCGCCCTGACACACCAAGCTGATGGTCGGCCGTCCATGAATGTCTGTCGCCCTGGTTTCTGCCAACACATTCTCACTCCGACCTTGAGTCTATCTGTGAGGGAAATCACTCTGATTGGCAGTTCAACTCAGTGTATGAGAGGAAAACTGGAATTGAGGATAACAAACAAACGGCTAAAGTCATGAGGGCGTGAGATCCAAACAAACTTTTTAAATTAGATGAGATAACTTTTTAGTACCTGAGCTCTTTAGCAGAAATGGATGGTAATTGTTTGTGTTTTTGTTCAGTAGCACACAGTAAATATCCTTTGTTCTTTCAACATCTGGTTGTGTTGTTAATGTGCTAACTGGATAACTAGCATCCTGAATCCATCCTGTTGGTCTTCCAGTTTCCCTTCTTGAGTGAGGAATACGGACTTCTGCCGCCTGCTGTTATGGAGTGTTGATTCTTCTCAAGCAGGCACAGAACGTACGTGCTAGGTGGCCATTGGCTGTGGTCTTTGTGGTGTGTTCAAGCCCCACATGTTGACTAAGACTGAGGCAACGGAAAAATCGGCCTTCGTCGCCACTAGTTCTTTGGTGTCAGTTTAGTGTATCTGGGCCTACTACTAGTGACAAAAAGCCATTAATAGCCCATTAAATGACTGTTATCACTTGTCATCAGGAACGGTTAAAAGCAATGAGCTGGTTCAAGCATCTGATCAGGATGCCTCCTGAAGGTGTTTCGGGCATGTCCAATTGGTAGGAGGCCCCGGAGCAGACCCAGAACACACTGGAGGGTTTACATATCTCAGTATGTTTGGTATGTAACTTAATGTGATGTAATTGACCTGATATTACATGACTTACGTCAGTTAAAATAAATGACATTGAATTTGATTTCACCCAAAATATGAACCTTGGTCTCCTGGGTGAAAGTCCTGTGTTTGTTTAACCCATCCAGTATTAATGCTAGAGAGCAGTATATAAATGCAATCCATTCACTTTTTATCCATTTCACATTGTTGCAATGTTACTTCAAAAATATATATATCAATTAGGAGAGGCAGAAGAATGAAGTAAAGATAATATTAAATATGGAATATAAGTGTGATTAAGATTTGACAGACGTCTTTGGCACAAGATATGGAGACACTGTTTTGCAGATACATTCGACAAATACCTCCTTATTCTGCTGATAAAAAACATAATGCAGGCAGCATAACATTCCATGCCAAATGTGTTTGCTGGTGCTGATTAGTTGTTTATGAAAACAAATTTTGGAACGCTGGATAAGAAAGAATTATAGTGGGTAAAAAAAATGTCTAAAATTGGCATTCAGCCCTGTACAGTTTCACTGCAGTGTCTTGGATTTCTTTTTCCTCAGTAATGGTCATAACTGGGACAGGCTTTGGGTTAAAGGTAGTCTCCAGTTCCCCAGCGAGTGTCAACTTCTCTCAAAGTCTCCTTGAACGAGACACTAAACCCTTAATTGCTCTGTGGCTCTGTGCTTCCTGGCCAACTCTCCACACTCTCTGGTGACACTCATACATATGCATATGAGCTACTGTATTGTATTTGCTTTAGCTATATGTGCAGAGCAAATGCTATCTCTTTATTACACTATGATAATTGTTAATATATTAAAACCTATCCTTAAATTAAAATAGATTTAACTGAATTAATAAAACTATACAGCTGTAATTTAAAAATGGTGCCATTATAAGCAGCATCAATCAATGCAAACCCATTAAAGCAATACTGTCTCACCTTCCAGCTCTGACAAAATCTATTTCTCTACATAACTTAAGTGAATGCAGAGTAAGCTGTGAATGCCATTGGAGGAAGCAAACAAAATTACAAGCTCTACTTACGCAAGCAAACATAATTAACGGGCACAGAATCTGACAGTGCACCTGTTATAGTCCTAAAAAACCCATCCTGCCTGAGGAGTAAATCTGCTGCAGATCTGCTTCCTCTATAATGATGCCGCTGTTCTAAAATTGTAAGATTGTGTCATTGTCTCGGTTTTGACTAAAATGTGAGCAATTTTCTGTAAATGTTTCCGAACACACCGTGGTGACCGTGCGCAATCTTGTGGCTTTCTCCTCTTGTTTATTTATTTATTTCTTTTTTGTGAGGCTCCAGTGAATCCTGCCCTCAGTGCATACGGACCTGCATCCTAAGTGGTTGCTGTGTTTTAGTGCACATACGTGGAGCTGCTCGTGTGTGTGTGTGTGTGTGTGCGCGCGCTCAACACTTGACTATAATGAGCTAGTGAAATCTTCCGGGCTGCTCAAATAGCTGCATTCTAAGCCATACCCCTGGGCTAAAGGGTCGCGTTGCGTCGGTGGGAGCCGAGGCGAGCACCAGCGCCTGGCTGCCTGCAGCCAAGCCATCCATCAGCACAGCTTAGGCCATAGCTACTGCTCAGCACCGTGGCAAAGAGGCGCAGGCTGACAAACACTGCCCCGGCTGGAAAATGCAGAGACAAATCACACTTATAAAGTACATGTTGAGTTTCATTATCTAAGAGCAGCATTCAGAGGGCGAGTAAGCAGGCGCAGCCAGTCGTATTATATTCTGACATTTCAATGTGCTCCAAAAATAGACGCAATTACTTATCCCCCTTTAGATTAATACATGCTTTTACTGCTGGTAGCTTGGTCCATTAACAGAGACGGGCTTTGATTTTACAGATTCCAGTGATTTGAAATTAAAAAAAACTCTGATCTGTCTGTATAAATATATCACCTATTTGATGGATATTTGGGGAAACGAGTTCCTCAGTGTTATGTACTACAACCCGTATGGCTCTGAAAATGCCAAGCTCATTACCATCAACCGACCCGGCTTGATGAAAACTAAGCTGTGATTTCAGAAGGAGCTGATATGAGAGGGGGGGATTAGCAGCCTGTCAGTATGCTAGAGGAGAATTCAGACAGAGCCCCGCGTAGCTGTCTGTGGCATCAAAGTTCATCTTTATTAAAGAATCTAATGAGAGGATTTCCAATACAGCCTCAAATAAATCACACATGATCAATGTCGCAGATAAAAAGTTTTTTTTAGAGTAGAAAAATCTGAATCGGAGTCACAGCCTCGGATTAGAAATATTTAGCTTGATCGCCACTGTCTTAAATCTATTTTCATAATTTCAGACAAGTTCAGAGTTTCATTGATCATAATCACTGGCTCATAAATAGCACAACCACTGGTGATTCATTTCCCAGAGTTGTTACAAAGATCATCATTATAAAGCTACATGTACCTCACAAAGATTTCAATGAATGCTGAGCAGTCAAATCCTTTGTTTCTGAGCTCCAAAAGCTCATGTCTCCTAATGTGAAATACCTGATGAGGAGAATCATTAAAAAGAAGTAGAACCAGAGACAAATGTAAGATTTAATGCAAATTCTCCTCGAGACAAAGACTTCATTCTCTGTGGCCAATATATATTGAATGTGAAAAGACAGCGGAGGCAATTAAAGAGGAAGAAGTCTTGATTTCCAATATTAATCAGCATTTTTTATGTATGGCTTGTTAAATAATGTAGTCAATTCATAAAGGCGAACATAAGAGGTGACAAAAGCACTTCAGCGCAGGTACAGAAGTGCTTAATTCTTCAGAAATAATCAGATAAATCTTCACACGAAATAATTTCTCTTCTCGTAGCGTGCCTGGATAATCCTTTAGTGTGACAGCAGGAAGACGGGAGCAATGGCCATTGATTGTAGCAGAGATTGTAAGGAGGCACTGGATTGAATCAAACAATCACCCGCAATTACATTGATTGGATGAATCTCCAATAGAGCACCACTGCTAAACAAAGAGGAAGCAGTTGGAGACCAGGGAGGACATTGTGAGGTGATGAATGATTCACTGTGTATTCTGCACCTGTAATTTTGTTTGACAAGCTGATGAGAGTGCACCATGTGCCACACTGCATGCTAATACACTTCATGCACACTGTAGTCCTGACCGCCTATTAGAAGCAATTTTACCACCTAACGTGCTGAAACTTGGAAAGAAAGAACTTTGTGTGAGAGGAGTTTTTGATGAGGGCAGGAAGTGGCCTCACCCTGTTTAGAGTTTAATTAGACATCAAGAAGTTCCAGCACATTATCAATTCCTGCATGTGCAAGAAAGGAAAAACCCTCGGACAGCTTACATCTGGATAAAAATGACCTATTGCTGTCCTATCTTCCCTACACCTGTTCATTACTCACATCTGTGCTAGTACGCACTCTGTCCAGAAATCATATCCCATCACCCCCTCCTCCAAGACTGACAAGACTGTCTTCCCCCGTATTTTGTTTCATTCCTTTCCCATGCGTCTAAATCCTTCCATCTGGACGAGGCATGTGCACGGTGATTTATGCCAGTTGTGAGGACTGGCATCCAGCATCTTAACACTGTGCGGGCTGGTTTGTGTTCAAAAGTGGAGGAACTGGTGCACCATTTGACTAAGCATTAACATCTTACAAGCCCTTTGTTTTGGGGGGTTTAAAACTAATACAGGAAAATGTAAAAGTCTGAATGGTGTCATGAAAGCAAGCCAACAGAGAAAATGGTCTCTTCTACACATAAAATTATTAAATACCAATTGTTATAGTTGTTATAATATTGCAATGTATCCTCATACAATGGTTCATAGGATATCTAATTAGCGCCCCACAACTGACCTAACCTACTAAGCATAAAATTATGTGGGTAAGGTTTAGGCCAGGGGTTAGCAACCTTCAATACCAGAGTAGCCATTTTTGGTCCAAAAAACTTAATTAAATCTGTCTGGACCTGCAAAATATCTTTTACCCTGATAATAAAGGTAGCATAGCCCTATTAAGTCTAAATTAGCTGATGAACATTACTAATAGTTTTAATCAATAATATGTTTTACCATTAGGTGCTTATTCTGCAGTAGAGTATTTATGAATATTTGGTACCTTGCAGCGAAAGTAAACAAATATGTCTGTACACTATTAAATGGAATGGAACTGGAATCCACGGCTAGCTTCACTAAGGAGACTCAAGACAAGCCACCACTCTTGATGTTCGAGAGAAAAGGTGCCAGTCTGTAATCAAAGCTATGACTCATATTTTAGTTGGTGAAATGTTAAAACTTTTTTTTTTTAAATATGTTACAGGCCTATAGTTTACACATTTTTACAACTGGATAATGTAAGAGCCACTTTAGGCCCACAAGAATGACAAATGGAAATTAAAATGCTCAGAAATATTGTGATTCATTTCCATGTTGTCTAATCTTTGGTCAAAGCCACAGGGAGCCATTGGAGAGAGGGTAAAGAGCTACATGTGGCTCTGGAGCCACATGTTACCGACCCCTGGTTTAGGCAAATGAAGTTACGTTGATTATGTTGGAAAAGAAACATGATTACAACCTTAAGTACCTTAAAATAACTCAAAGTTCAGTTCAGTCATACAATTTCGAACACTATCTTCCTTGGAGAAAGTCCTGTGTTTGTTTGACCCATCCACCACCCTGATGTGCCTCCTTACATGGATATGAGCTCTTTATGCTACTTCCTTCTTTACAGTCATCAGCACATTGGTCACATGATTGAAACCTTCCTAATTATGTAGGTTAAACATGAGTTACGGGTTCATGATTATGTATCATTATATACAAACTGCGGTGAATTACTTTTCATATGTATATATAGAAACAGTGCATCGGAACAGCCTAAAATATAGTACAGAAGAGTGGAGGTTAGGGTTGTGTATGGTTGCTAGCTCCATTTAAATTCCAGTTCTTATGCTTACTGCACTTTTATCTAACCATTTATCTTACTTTTCTACATTTACAGTGCAGTAGAAAACATTTGCCTGATGCTGTCCACCTGTCTACATTGGTTGAAATGACTAATATCGCTAACAGCAGTAAGCAACTGTCACTAATAACTTCAGTATGACAGTGAATTTGAAAGTGCAATATACAGAATCAATACAGGATTTGATAAATTGCCATTGTGCCTGAACCCTGGTGAAGGCCATTGCCAAGTGAATGAAAAAGATGTTTCCCTTTTGTATTTTAAAAGGACAGTTCAGCCCCAGGTCAAAAATTAATATATTCGTCTCACCTATAGTGCTATTTATCAGTCTAAATTGTTTTTGTGTAATGTGCAGAGAGATATCTGCTGTAAAGATATCTGCCGTCTCTCCAATATAATGGAACTAGATGGCACTCGGCTTATGGTGCTCAAAGCGCCCAAAAAATTCAATAGCAATGTCTTCCAACAATAAGTTCCCAGTTATGCAAGATAATCCACAGACGCTGTTGTCTGTTGTCGCAGTTTTATGTGGGAACTAATTTCCCTCTACTAAACATGCCAACTGTATCACTGTGCAGAAGGAAGCAGTCGTCCGATGCTAGCTCACCTAGCACCACTAAGCTAGCTCGTGTTACAGCTCAGTCAAGGAGGACGCCATTAAGGTTTATGTCTTGCACTGTCACAAGCACTGACCTCTAGTCTATGAGTAAATACAAGCTTCCTTTGAGCTTTGAGCACCACAAGCCGGGCATCATCTGGTTCCATTAAACTGGAGAGAAGGCAGACATCTCTACAGCCAATATCTCTGACAATCTGGTTTGATAAATGGCACGACAGGTAAGAGGAAAAATATGTATTTTTGATTTTCAGGTGAACTGTCCCTTGAACTTACCCACCATTAACTTCTGGTTTCAAAACTTTATAGAACTTCTTTCTGTATTGTATGAAATAGATTACATGAGTTAAGGATTTGTTCAACACTGAAAAGAATTCAGCACATTACAGTCACAGTTGCAGTGTTGTCACCCAGAACATATTCCACGATAACAAAAACTGACAAAGTTCATAAAGAATTTGACGAAAGGATCCAAACATGTTGTCTCAGGTTAGATGATCAGTCAGCACTGTGCTGAGGCCAGAAACAAAAGTTTGGGAGCCTACTTCTCTACTTCTCTTCTTCTTTGTCTCTCTGCTCTGCCACGCGCCCACTCTGCTCTCTGTTCTGCCTTTTCTGACACATCAGATTGGACATCCAAGTTAACAGGAGAGATGTGTGCAGCACACTCGGTGACCAATACTTTGAATTACAACGTGAAAAGCTGTTTGTGTTTGCTGTGGGAGCAACAGATTCCTTGGACTGAAAATGATATTTAGAAAAAGGCAAAAAACAAAAATCCCATACTGTAACGTTTGTACAATATGCTTCCAATTCCCAAGCAAAGCGGATGGAGCTGGCTCACTTTTAAAGCATCTACAATTACGAGTGTACAATTGATGCCCACAACAACTGCCGGCAGCACCGAGTCTGTTTGGCAGAGCCTGTAGCTAACGCCTCGTCAAGTCCTGTTAATGCACTGGCACGAAAAATGAAGAAAGAGACCAACCAATCAACCTCATGTATTTACACTACTTTTTGTTTCTTCACAAATAGTATCACAGAATTTTGTTTCAGAACTAAACGTTTGTCCAATACATTTATTTTGTCATTATAGTCCAATCCCCCCTTAATTAAAATTTCCCCTTTGGATGAGTAAAAACAAGGAAAGAAACTCACTCCTTAATCCTGTCATAAACACTGTATGTGTTTTACAATACAGGATAGACTTTGCAGCCCACTGCACTGTATTTTGTGGAAATGCATCAACATTTGAACGGTAGAATTGTGCCTGAGCAACATGTTTGCTACTAGGTGTTCAAAATGAAACCATGTGCGGTCGAACTGCTTTTCAGGCTCTGCAGGAAATGTTAAGTAACCCCAGTGTGCATAGGCAGGTTAAAAATGATCCAGTTTTCCTTTCTTACAATTTCTTTTGTGACAAAAATATGGCAGCATTCCATGTTTCAGGTGTTCCTCAAATAAAAAAAAGTTTTTTTTAGTTATTAGGAAACTTTTTGGTATAATTACCACAGTCTATATAAAAACAACGGACCCATTGGTTTGTGGACCAGCATTCTGAATCTTCGAGTTTGGCATCTTGGCGGTTTTGGAGCCAGAAGTGACTGTATGTGGACGAGAAGATGGCACTTTAAAGGAGCGAGGGGTAGATCTGTCCCACAGACACTCAAAGTGGGCCCACCCTTAATTATGTTCAACTATAAGCGTTAATACAGTGTAAACGAGTGAGTTATATAAAAGTGCACCCCACATATAGTTTTTACGAACGGGGAAATTAGCTACAGAGACCCAAACTGTTTTTTGTATCAGGCTGTAAACGTTTATTTCTGCTGTTAAGTTAGGTATTCTAACATGGGGGTCTATGGGCAACACATTCTCACTCCGACCTCGTCACATATCGGCGTTTAGTCATGGACCTGTCCAGACACGACGTGCTAGGTACCCTGGGTGCATTGGTTGTTGAAATGCTGGATTCTGCCTGTTACATGCATTGTCTTCTTTCAAAATACACTTCTGTTTTCACAGGAAATTTACAGGAAAAAAAGATCAGGGTTTGGCTTCTGGAGCCAGCCTCAAGTGGCCACTAGAGGAACTGCAGTTTTTGTAACTTCCTCCTTGGCTATACTTTTCTGCCCAAGCTGTTGCCACTTCGTCTCTTTACTAATCACAAATGACTGGTGTTCCAGATTTCCTGTGGAAAGTCAAAAGTATCTTTCGCCCTTATTTTGTCTATATATAGCATTCACTGTAGGCAACGCCTCAACTGTTATGAGTATCAGTACTCAGCTATATTATTCCACACAGCAAGACAATTCTACATTTGATACAATTTTGTACAGCACAAGAAATTCACATCACTAAATTGTTAGCTGTTCCGCAATCTCAGCCATTGTCTGACAACAATGAGCCTCTGGGCATGGCCAAAATTCAGGAGATCTGGTGTAGCAAATGGATATCCTGGCCAACACCTCCTCTTCCTTGCACCAGTCATATTGCCTAATCTCTATACACAGATATCTACAGCTGGTATGAATACAGATTTTTTTTTAAAGAAAAGCTAATTTAAAACTTTATGGATTTCAGACAATAGCTGATGAGTTCCCAGATTGCATTTCAGCTGATGCGTTCTGCCTCTCCACAGTGTTAACTCTGACTGAAAACATAAACCAGAATGCTTTAGATGCCAAATTCTTGTCCCATTGCCCACAGATTCTGCATACATTTGCACATATCATTTCATAGAGATTAGCCGTTACAGCTGTTATCACATTGCCCTGCTTTATAGTTAGCTAGCAATAACATTAGCTGGAACAAAGCAGCAGCTTAGTAGCTTAACCAGTTTGGTAGCTAAGACTCTCTGCAAATTCATTATTTGATGATTTAAATAAGGGTGCTTTCAGACCTAGAGTTGTCTTGCTTTGGTCCAAATCAGGGACTAATTTTGTTACAAAGTTGTATAATTGCCAGAGATTCAATGCGGGAAAAATCCAGGAAGTAAAGAAAACGTTGAAGAAGAGTACACTTGCAAGATAAATGTGACACTTTCTATTGTCACAATGGAGGGACAACTACGCAGGCTGATTTTAGCGCTGGTCATTGTGGACTATATTGCTGTCATTGTTCATTTAAGTCAAACCATACAGTTTGAAAACGAGGCGCGGCTCCAACTAGAAAACAATGTTGTGATGCATTGGATGTGCTGAATGTGCATATTAAGGCAGTACAGGAGGAGGTGCACATTAATAATCCTCCAGGACTGTAACATGATCATGTTTAACCCAAACAATGTGTCATGTGACTGCAGTTGGTTCAGATCGAGGTCGGAACACGTTCTCACCACAAACGAACTGCACCAGAGTTCATTTGTGACCAGGACCACCTCTTCAAGAAGGTCTCGGTCCGGTTGTTTTGGTGCGCACCTGAGTGCAATTGCTGTCTTCACACCTGCCCAAATGAACCGCACTTTGGGGGCAAACGAACTTGAGTTTGATTGAACCAAACCAAACAGGGCAGATGTGAAAGCACATGGCTCTCTACCAAGGGATCCATGAAAAGTTTTTAGATTCATCAAATTATCATATTTAATAAAAGACTATAGTTCATTGAATAGTGTTGTGGTTTTTAAATCTAAAATAGACCCTAGATTACATTCTATTCCAACAAATCTGTGACTGTCTCTTGTGTTGTCCTGTCACATTTCTGAGACTATAGACGTGTAATAAATGGGCTACATGGAATTCCTGCAAGGGACATATATAAGGGAGTCCCCTGTATACATTCTATCTTGTAAGGGCTCCTTGGCTGATTTAAATGACACATACATATTACAAAAGTCTAGTGTGTGGAACTAAAATAATCTTTTGGGGCTTAATTTTGGAGGTAGCATATATTAATCATTTACAAAAATATAGTTTTTTTGAACCATTTTGACCCAATAACTGTATAGAAGAAAGTAGGTTCCAATAATGTATGTAAAGAACAGTAAATAATGTCTACACCATCCTTCAGCAAATATACAAAGAGTTACACTCACTTATTGTTCGTAACATTAAACCTAAAATATGTATTTTCAACTGTCTAGCCTCCTGGAACTGTACTTACAGAAGAAGAAAAGCTGGTTCTGCTACTATAAAGCCACAAACAAATCTTACATGGGGAAACTGAGACGGCTTGTACAGAAGTATCCTGTTTCCTTTGAGATGGCTAATTAAATTTAAAGTGTTGATACACACAGAAGAGTTCAACAGCCTTTGATTAAACTGACATGTTTCATCATGTAACTCATGTTGCGTTAAATATCGCAGGAAGAGGAAATCGCCCTGGGAACAATTAATCTGCCGCACCTCATAAACCAACATACTTTATCAAACCTATACTTCTTTTGATAAGTAGTGTTATAAATAACCACTTTGCATATTTGCTTGTCTGTTAGTACCAAATTTGTGTGGACTGTGGACACATCCACTTCGTACTCCCTCGAACTCGGTAACCTCAAATAAAAATGCCACTTGAAGCCAATTATAACCACAATTTTAGAGGATATCACCAATTAACCAACAGCCTGTCATCCCCAACCCTACAATATTCCCTGATGTGTATTCTTGACCCACATCGTTTTAGAATAAATTGTTTCTGTCACTGCTAATGAATGTGACCTGGACCTGACTCTTGAACTGTGACGCCTCCTAACAGACTGTTTCTATTAGAAAAAGTCCAGTTTGAATTAGATATTAGTGTGCTGATCCTTAAAAGTAGCCACTTCCACCAAAACACCAAAAAAGGTGTTTGTCATATTACTACATATTTGTATCAATAATTCCACTCACTTGACGACTGCTTCCACTGCAGGAGAGAAATATGGGCTCCATGGACAGAGCTGTGAAAGTCACTCCCAATAAGGGCAGTTAATGTAAATGTAAATGTATGTACAGCAAATGTGAATTCAATTAATTACAATGTCCTCTGGCGAACAGAAATATCATTTCATCTGTATGCTCCCATTTAAGGAAAATATTGGAGTAATTTAGTGTTTTGCTCTTCTCATTCTGTCTCTGTTGATGAACTCCAATGCAGCCCATCCAAACTGTGTTAATTAGCAACCCAATCGCCATGAAAAAATGTTGGTATTCTACGCTTCTGCAAACCATGGATAACTTGACGTTTCAACACCACTGTACTTAATGTGTGGTTAAGTTTAGGCACAATAAACACTTGGTTATGGTTAGGAAAGATCACATTTTGGCTTAATATACCCAGATTTGGGGGCACAATCCTCACTGGATGGCTTTTTGAGGCATAGTCGCCGATAGGAAAAACAGAAATGGATGGCTTAAAAACACCCACATTAGGGGCTAAAAAGCCTTTAGAAAAGCAGCCACAGGTCGCTAAATAACACCCACATCTGGTGCCTCAAAAGTCACAGGAAAAACAGCAATGACTCATTAAATCACAACTGGTTTTGTTGTGTCAGTCTTGAACAGTGGTCTGGCACTTCGCAGGTGTCTCGCCTCTTCATATCCAGATGACGAAGTCAGCTTATATACTACTTCACTTTAGAAACATTGATATGATATGTATGTAACATGCATTGTAATGTATTCATGGATTGCAGAAACGTACAATGCCAACATTTATTCTGGTGACTGGGCTGTAATTGGTCTTTAAGCTTTGTAGGTCCAAAACAAATGAGAAAATCCACCTAAACCATTCTTGTGAGTCTTCGCTCTGGACCTACTTAGGTATTCCATCATTGTAAAAACCGTCTACATTGGTATTGGCACATAAGAGAAAAAGAATTAGGAGTTAAGGATAAACTTTGTTTTACTTGGGCACATTTGCAGACAAATATGGAAGACGGGTTTATTTTCTTCAAAGGTCAGTCATGAGTCAATTTCCTAGAAAATATCTGACACAACAGAACATTACTGAAACAAAATTAGATTAAGAATAGAAAATATGTCTTTTAGACCAATTTTGGTTGCTTTTAAATGTACAAGGTTTACTTTAATATGATGTTGTCTGAGAAGGAAATAGATGAGTAATGGGGTACGTGTCAGGACAATGCTAAGGGCAACAAAACAGCATTATTTTGTTAATGTTATACCAAGAAACTAAAACATCAAACACTGTAAGAATGTCATAGTGCCTGTGGTTGACTTAAATGTTTGTCCCATGATTGTAAAACGCAACTTTTAATCTAAAACCTCCCTCTGTTAAAATGTGAACACACATCCATGATTTTGGTCTGATTCGAGACGTGCTGTGGCTGCATACAAAGTCAATGGAATTAGGGCGTGAACAGACACAAATTTGCTTTAGGCGACATGAATTAAGGCAAAGACGTGTTGGTGCAAGTTGGCGAGAACATGTGCCTGCTGTAACACAAGGTTAAAATTTACTTCACATTCAATCTGAACCCAGTTTTAGTCACACCAGTGCAGCCAGAGCCTTGTGACAGCTGTCACTGTTGAATACTACAAAAATATTGGGCCTCTCAGTGTTTAATTTTACTACTCTACTAAGTGCAATATATACCACTATGGAAAGCCAATGCATTTGCTTCATCAGTGCACTTTGACCTCTAAATATGATGCGTTGGATATCCTCTTGTTGTTAAGGTTCTGGGACAGCATTTCAGTTTTTGCTTGTTATATGCATTGCGTCTTTTCAAAATACACTTAAGTTTTCACATGAAATGTACAGTTTATGCTTAGTGGGTGCAATCACTCTTTCAAAATACACTTATAACATCAGTAAAACACCTTGTTCTTAGGTTTATATCCTTGTGCAACAAAAGCACATGGTTAGGTTTAGAAAAAAACATTGTGGTTTGCCTCAACATTCACATGGGAGGTGAACACCAGGCTCCCAGCTGAAAGTCCAGGAATTGTTGGACCCATCCACTTCGCCACCTGTCTTACAGGGGAGCTCGTGATATCCCGTTCTTGCCAGTGGCACTACAAACTGATGCTGTCCGGTTCTGTTATGCCCAGTTTAGACCAAAGATTCGCAACGAGACGAGTTGAAACAGGCATCTACTTGCAATGTTCTAAAAACCTGCCAGTTCACATCAGTGCAACTAGATGAAATGGTGTATCATCTCTATACAACTCACTCTCTGTAGTTCTGTTTTCCAGCTTTTCAGGCTTATTTTGTGGCTGAATGTAATTTGAAGCTTCTTAAAGGAGCTATATGTAAGAAATCTAAAGCAAATACTCGTAAAATCCTCCTAATATGTCACAGAGACTAAGGAATAATGTTCATATAACATTCTGATCTCACCGACAACAATAGTACAGCCAGAATATTCGCATTTAAAAAAAAAAATTTACGGTCCGCAAATCATGTTTATGTTTTGAATTTGTGTTTTGGCCTGTTGCGCCACCCACCGCCGTCTACCAGTCACACAGTCAGTAGAGTCTCAGCATCAGTTACAGTTACGACTGAGCTACAACAGCACGGCAAGCAGCGTTAGCAGTGTCCCAGTACATAGCATTAGCAGCCGGCTCCTCATGAGCTGTATCCTGGCAGCAGCGTTAGCAGCAGAGAAGCCGGACTTGCTCGAACGGTCCGCTGGAAAACCGAAGATCAAGGATGCGGCAACGCAGCCCTGCCACGGCAGCCGCCCGTGGGCAAACAAATCAGTCTCCAGCGTGCCGCTGTCCAGCAACCTCGAATTTGTAGCGGAGGGGGGCAGACACGACTCGCGGCAGTATTTTGAATTTGAGTGCAGTAACCGTTTTGGCCACATTCTTACATACAGCGCCTTTAAGATATGAATGAGGATAGTGACAGTTAGATACTGGCTACAGCTGCAATTGTAGTAGTGATGAAAAGGTAAAAAACATAAACAAAATGAGCATCAGATGGACTGTATTCATAATAATGTCATAATATGCCACAATAATATAAGTAAGCAGCGCCAATTAGTTAGTGAATGAGAATGCGTGTGTGTGGAGGGGGCATCAGCATGTATAGCAAGCAGCAGCAACCCACCATCCGACACTGGCACACCGTCAGTACGGAAACAGAGAGCTTGGTAGCAATGGAGCGCTTGCCGCAACAAGCAAACACGCTGTCTGTGGTCATTTTGACTTGACCAGCGGACTTCACTACAAGCCGACTGGCTGTAGAAACAGGTGACCAGCCTTTAGGTCTAAAACCAGCCACCTGCGATATGACCGGCTGTGTTGCAAGTGCCACCATTAGTCAGCTTCAGTCAACAAGACAGCCAACATCGCGACTCATTGGTATGAACTAGGCTTAACAAACTTACACTGCCCAGCAGCTTATCATCCCACTACAAAAGGTGCCTTTATGCGTCGCTGTCTGACACTGATATTACTGACAAAGCAGTGGTATTTAATGAGTTGAATGAGAACATGCTGGAAAACCATAACCAATTTGTAAGGCTCTGATCACATTGAGACGCAGAGCTACATGTGGGAGGCTACCTGAATGCTGTGGGGAAAAGGCCTCGCCTTCCATTCTGTTTATGTCCTGTTCTGCCAGTTTACATATTCAGGTGATGGTCGATGATACTGGGGTGATGCTATAGTAAATGAAATGACAGTAGCCATCCCGAGAGTTCTGCCCCGTATTGTAACAGCGTCAGTATCAATAAATAAGAAGTCCCAGAGCGCTAATACAAGTGGAGTTTGGAATAACAAGTAATACGCTCATGAAATAATGTTAACACCAAACATAACATCCAAGTTGTGATGGACAGCATTTAAATAAAACAACTCACCCTGTTGTGGATTCAAAATGGTGATTTTTGCTGAAAGGTAACAAGTTTGCACCCCTGAAACAACTCATATTTCAGCTCCTAAGGAGGAGTAATTAAAGAAACCCTCTAAGAATCTCACCTGATTCTGGGTTGGACTGTGGCTTTCCATAAAAATCAATGTTTGAGATAAGTAATTTATCACAGAAAACCATTTTATTGTCTCCTTTTTGTCAGTCATTGTCTTGCTGTAAAGCAGAGGCAGCCGAGAGTCAAGCATTTAAAGATGACATCTGATATCTGAAAGTCCTTCGACAGAAAAAAGACCGACTGCCTGCCAAATTTCTTGGAAAACTCTGTTCACCAGTTGTTTAGATCTCCCTCTGACGGACAACCAAACGAAAGGATGAATAAAAAAATAACCGTCTTTATAGAGAAGTGTGTACTCTTCCTGAGAGTGAAAGTCAATTTTGTTAGACACTTCTGCAGAAACAGAATCATGACCATGTAGGCCAAAACGTCGTGCCACTGTGCTTTTAAATGGGTAATTTGCCATTAATGAGTGCAATTTTGCCGGCTAATCTTTATGTAGAATTTAGTGAGAAAAACAGCAGTGACTAAAGACCTGTTATTACTCTAATTTTAGGTACAAGTGTAGTTATACCGTTGTGCTGAGCCAATGCCTAAAGCGTTTATTGTAATAAAATTTAATTACAGTATTTGCCTCTGTATATAATTTGCACAAAAAGAACTTAAGCAACAACTTGTGGATGTCACTCTCGTCTTTGTGGTAGATTTACAGCAGTATATATTTCACTTTACACTGGTTAAACTTAAGATGTTGTATTGATGGAAAAAGGCAGAAGCTGAGAAATTTTGCTGGCCGATGATGGCTGTTGGCCAACATTTTGCTGACTAACTAATCGAATGGACCTCCCAGTGAGAATTTCTTATAACATAATTTTAAAATTGAACAACATTCATTTTGGATTTAATCCAGTTCGCAGCTTGTTTGTCTTCTCTCTAAAATGTTTTCCCTCTGCTATAAATACAGTACAAATATTACAAATAAAATATAATAAATAAATACCACAATTCTCACTAACCTAAAAAAAAACTAAAAAAAAAAAAAAGAAGAAGAAAACTAACTTTGTGCATTAGAGCCTTGGTATGTAAAAGACTTAAAGGAAAACTACACCCACCAAATGACCATTTGTACATCAGTTGCTCACCTTGTGTTACACTGAATTTGTGAGGGAAACTGTTTCTCTTGCATCCCTCCACAGTGAACAAAAAGATTGCAAAAACTGAGGAAATTCTTCATGAATTTAAGTCCTAAGGGTCAGCATTTAACTAAAGCAAAACTATAGCAAACCATAGCCCCAGTCTCATTTATCCAGTCGTATGCTCAGTACTCCCAAACACATGCATTTTCGCTAAAGCCTTACTCTTTAAAACTGAAAGTAAAACTTTTCTATGCTCTCTACAAAGCCAGATTCCATTGATAAAAACAATAATTTTACCTCCCTAAACACAGGAGTTGCTGGTCTACCACTGCCTTGATCACTTAGTTTGTTTGTGTTACTGTGTGACTTCGTGTCATGATGTAACTTGTCCACATTACACTGTCTACAAATGACGAGACCAACATTGAGTATTTTTTGAGTTGTGTACTTAAAGGGAAATTTCGGTTTATTTCAACCCGTCTCCTATCATCCTAAATTTGTTTCAAGTGACTAGTGACATAGAAATAATAGTTAGCATGTTAGCCGTTAGCCTAGATACAGTCGTAGCGTCAGACCTGTTAAAACGGGCATACCTTCAAGTGCAAAGTTAGTCCACTAAACAAGCTTTTTTTCCACAAAGACCGCCTCATATCGTTAGGATAAACGTCAGAGAACATAAAGAAAACGACATGTAAACGTGTTGTCTTACCTTACCGGTGTGGTGCCATGTTTGTTTATCCCTCTAGCTCTGCTTTCCAAAGTGCAGCCGAAATATATCTCGCCAGCTCTAGATAAAGCCCAGCTGGATACTAACGTTTCTCCAGGTGGACGTGTCTCGTCCTCGGTCACATCCAGACCTTGAAAATAAGGCTGCAACCGGTCCCATTCCTTGCAACAGAGGCATTCCTCTTTTGCGGGCACTGGGGCACAGCATTCACAGGTACGCCACCAATCTCCAGAGCTACGCAGCCTTGCAGCAGCCATTCCTCTCCTCTCGTCCTCTAACGTTACCTGTTGCGCCTCTTTCTTCCTCCTCCTCTGTTCTTCAATTTCACAAAGCTCTTCGTCACTGTATTCTGGCTCAAATAAATAAGGGCGGCCATCAAACTCTGCAAAATCAAATTCCTCCTCCACAAAGTCGAAGTCTGGCAAAAAGTCAGCCATTATTCTATAAATCTTTCATAAAATAAATGAATGAACTTTTCAGGCTACTGTCCGGTTCTGCCTTCCAGCTGTTGCTGCTTGTTCAGGCACGCTATGATATCGCTGCTTGTTCTTGCGATATTTCGGCCGCGCTTTGGAAAGCAGAGCTAAATGGTAAACAAACATGGCAGCACACCAGTAAGGTAAGACAACACATTTACATGTCGTTTTCTATATGTTCTCTGACATTTATCCTAACGATATGAGGCGGTCTTTGTAGAAAAAAAGCTTGTTTAGTGGACTAACTTTGCACTTGAAGGTATGCCCGTTCACTTACGTTTTAACAGGTCTGACGCTACGGCTGTATCTAGGCTAACGGCTAACATGCTAACTATTATTTCTATGTCATTAGTGACTTGAAACAAATTTAGGATGATAGGAGATGGGTTGAAATAAACCGAAATTTCCCTTTAAAATATCCTAAATGTTGTCAACAATGTTCATACCTAGAGAAATCTGAAATCTGTATTTTAAATGGTACAGTCGGCATCATTTGGGTGCCATTGCCCATCAGTGGTGTCATATTCCTTTAGCGCATGTGGCAGGGTTGTTGCTGTTTGTAGGGAGCTGTCATAAAATTACTTTTGAGCTACATTTTAATGATACATTTTTTTGTGTTAGTCGTCAGTATCATTGTAGTCGTCGTAGTCATCGGACATCTGCATCTTAACTTATCAAAGAAACAAATTGAGCAAATGTTAGCAGCAGGTCTGTTCCTGCCATGCCAAACAGAATCACTTAATTTTAAAAGGAAGCTACTTTTTTTGTGATTTTACTGATTTAAATAACCAGGTATGTGTGTTTTGGAGAGGAAGAGACCTCTGCAGGTAATTGGACTCCCTGTAAAAACGGGAACTGCCCATTGGTCCGACATCCCATTGTCCTGACCATATTAAACCCATTGTTCCGAAGTCCGTTCCGAAATCATCATGATGCCCTGTGGTTAAGGTCTGGTTAGGTTTAGGCACAAAAAACACTTGGTTAGGGTTAGGAAAAGATCATGGTGTGGGTTAAAATGAAAAAGAAAGTGACAAACACCTAACGCCAGGGCCACACCGCCCGCGGAAGTGCTGCGAAGCGCAGCGCACCAAAATTCTCGCGCGAGCCGGAGCACTTCCATTCACAGCAGACGCGCATTTCTCCACGCTGGTCGAAAAGCGGTTCTGCTCCCAGCTGTTGTCTCCGTCACCCGGCTTGACACATTCACTCATGGCTCGCGCAGAAAATAGACCAAACGCGCCATGGAGCTGCACGGTGCAGATGACACAATCGGTTAACATGGGCGCTGAAAGGAAACTGGCTTCGCTTCTTGGCACTTCGAGGCTATTTGCAGCACTTCCGCGGGCGGTGTGGCCCTGGTGTAAGCTGTGAGCCTGCTTCGCCTCAAGCCTTTCCCAGCTGACCCAGAGCCGGACACGGTGCACCATCAAGGCACCGCCGACCATCGGACTAATGGGATGTCGCACCAATGGGCTGTCGGATGTAGAAGCAAAATAATTCAAATGGTCGGGAGCTGGGCCAGTTAGCTCGCGACCTCGCTCTTTTCCTCTCAAACGGACTTTCTTTGTCTTCCATTAGATATCAAAAACACAGATACTCAGAGGTCAAAAAAAATCACTGGAGACACGTAGAATCAGATGCAACTGAGTTTAATGTGCTCGCAGGCAACAACCACATCACAACCCAATGAGTCAAGCTCCGGAGCAAGACTGAAATTTCTTTGTTTGCGCACTTGTTTTTATTGTAAAGATTTTCTGCTGAGTCATCTCTTTCTTAATCCTTCCCACTTGGCTCTGATCCTAACGATATCCCACCTCTGCTGAGTCACTTTTTCTCCTTTCATCCTACCACCATAATGGTGTCATATTTCTGCTGAGTAATGTTTTTCCTAGACAATCTAAGACCGCCTCCTCTTACTAGGGTCATTCTCAGGACAAGCTGTAATTCCCCTAATTTTCCACCAGTGTGTAATTTGTCAATGCACAGAGTACACTGCTTCAACACGTATCTTTTAAAAGTCAACTAAAAGGTACAGTATATGTCTTCAGTAAATCAGTACATTACACTACACGGACCAATGACATGGACCCGTAAAAACCTCCGTAATTCTAACCAGGAGAAACTAACTGTAATGAAGGCATTGCTCTGTCTTCTCTCACTGTTTGATTCAAAGACCCCTAGCAGCAGAATATTCCATAGTGTATGTTTAGGTTAGTTCGGATTCACTGAACTGGATTCTTTATTCACAGTGTAGGCATGCAAGTTTTGTTCATGACTTCAACGTAACACAGGGTGAGTAATTGATATACAAATGCATATACATTTAGAGGGATGAAGTATTCCTTCAAGACAGTGGTTCCCAACTGGTCCAGCCACAGGGTCCAGATTTCTTCTTAATCATTAGTTGAAGGTCCACACAGTTTAATACATTCTGCATCACACTTGCGTTTGGCTATGGCATTGAGCCAGTTTGCTGTCTTTGTCAAGTAGTTGTCTGTTAGTCATTCACTCTACAGCAGGAAATGGCCCCTCAAAATAAAAGCTCCGTGCTGGAAATTCACTGTACTTAAAAATAAAGTGTGTTTTTTACAAACTTGACACATTTGCAAGTCACCTGCGGTCCATTTGGAATGGCCCCATGACCCACTTTTGGACCACAACCCACCAGTTGGGAACCACTGCTTTAAGAGTACAAAATACACGTCCACCATCTCCTGAAAAAAAAAAAAAAAATCTGTATCTTTGGCTTGCAAGATGTTCAACTCGTCCCCTGCTAGACACTGACTTTGGCTCTTTGCAACGTCTTGGCAAGTGGGGTTATGGGAGCTCATGAGCTCAGAGCTGCCCACGTTAAGAGCCGCTGAGACTCAACCATATGGACCATCAAACAATGAGATGAAAGCTGCGAAGCTGTGCAGACCGGGGTGTTGATTCTCACTGGGATCAATGGTGCTTGCGACCATTTTATATTACAGTCAGTGATTTGATCCAATGTTAACATGCCATGTAGCTTTGAGTTTTAGTAAAGATAAGTTCTTAAAATAGATGGTCTTTTTAGCTGACTGCCTGCTGTGCCAGTTCATGTTTCCACCCTGATGACCTGAAACTCTGATGCACCGATCACTCAGTAATTTCATTTTAAATGTCAGTGTAGGTGGATCCATGATGACTAGTAGAAATGTCAAACTTAATACTGCACTAAAAACATCTTGCCTGGCTAATAAGGACAGTTTATGCAGCAATCTAAAGAAAACCCATCTGAACTACAAACTCCATTTGTGTTTGTCCCTTCAACAAACCTGTATTTTAATTTTATGATTTTCCTGATTTAATACCCGCAGAATAAATATTTAAGCTCAAAATTTGTTTAAGTGGATCCATGTGGGCATGTTGTCAAAAGCAGTGGCACAACAGAAATCTAATATGAATAAGATTCAATGTGAATAAAGCAACAGCGAGGCCTCGGTGCAGACTGCATAATCCAGTAGTCCCAGAAGCTGCTCTGGGTTGAATGAGGTAAAAATCTGCATAGAGTTGTTAAATCAATTAGTCAGAGCCTGGCCTAATAATTGCAATATAACCAGATAATTTCCAGCCCAAAGAGCTTTCTCTACCCTTTCTCCATCCTTCTCTTTGGCTCTGTCATACCTACAGGTATTTGATAGGCGCTGACTCTCAAAGGGAGAGGGAGAGAGTGGGAGAGAACCAGGCAGACATGTCATTGGCGCTGGAACATCAGGGCCAGTCTGTTAGGGCTGTCTCTCTCTGTCACAGTCTCAGCCACTTCTCTGTTATCTGTACTGAACACATGTCCACCCGTGCTATTACACACTGACTGCTAATGGAGCATAAGACTGAGGTGGACCTCCCATTCAGTGTTGGCTCCACCACTGCCTCTCTGACTCAAATGCTATTCTTGTGCTGCGCAGAGACACAGACAGACACACAAACATGCAAGCAAACAAATTCTTGAAAATCACACATTTTCTATGAACTAGAAATGTACTCCAGATTTTTTTTCCCCTTTTTTTTTGAATCTATGAGAAAGCGCCCTTATTTTACTAGTGGAGGGAAAAAAGATTATTTCCACGGAGACAGACAATGGACTGCATTGCTGGAGGCAAAATAGCTGTAATAGAAATGGTAATGTCCTCCCCCTATCTGATCACGTTCGGTCTGAGATGCATTCACCGGGTGGCAATTTGAGTTATAGGGCTTTCCGATTTCTTTCCTCTCTGTCTTTCTGGATGCTTCTAATAACACGGTGGGATGCTGAGAAAGAGAACTGTTTAGAGCCTGATAGAAAAGCAGCTCGATGAATTTGATGTCACTCTTTGATCTTTCAAACCCCGCACGCATGCTTACGCGCACACACACACACACACACACACACACACACACACACACACACACACACACACAGGAGAGCACATTTATTTTCTCTAATCCTTTTCATGGTGCTGTGGGGCTGGAGTCTGTCCCAGTATGTACTGGGCAGAAGTCAGGGAAATGCCCTAGACAGGTTGTGAGTACATAAGAGGGCTACCAGAGATAAACAGACACATTCTTATGGGTGAGTCTTTTACTATCTCCTCTGCTCTTGCTGTCGATTCTTGGTCTTACCATAGACTGCATAAAAATAATGTATGTGTAGCCATCATTGTATCACCCATTGGTTTGCGGACTTCTATTCTGAAGCCTCGAGTCTGGCATTGTGGCTGTGGCTATCTTGGATTTTTGGAGCCAGAAGTGACCATATTCAGTCGAGAGGGTGGAGCTAACCCTAACACTAGCTGCTAGCTTTGTTAGCATGGTGCATCCACAGCCATAGTTAACTGTGATAATGGTAATGCTAATTTTTTCAAACTAAAAACAAGCTTAAAGCCATTAAAACAAAATGTAGGCTACTTACTGGCAAATCTGAACATTTGACTCCTTGCAAGGTCTTTTATTACAATGAAACGCTGAATAGGAATTTTTTAGGTGACCAAAATTTTACAATTAACTTTCATGAACTGAAAACACAAAAATAGCAAAAGCTACAGCTACGTCTATCCTCTGTTAATCTGGGGTTACGCCATGGCTAAGTTGCATAACCGACATTGCTGCCATAGGAGCAAACAAATTGCAACCACTTCTCACTCAGAGACAAGGTTCTGCTAATTCAGTGATAAACACATTTCACTTCCTATAGATTCTTCACAATAAAAGTCCACCGTTCTCTTGTAATGTAAAAACCTTTATTGTGAAGAAGCAAAATAAGGAAATGTTGAGTTTTCGAGCAACAACTTCACACAACTTCTAATACAGCAGATAGCGAACATGAGAATAGTAGTAGTAGTAGTAGTAGTAGTAACAGTAAAATAAAGCAGACAACTTAAATAAAAACAGGACGCCGGAGAGAAACTAAACTCCAAACTACAGAGATTCAGTTAGGAGCTACAAAAGTACTGAGAAATGAGGGGTCATACTGAGAAGCAGGGTCATCAGGGGTTGGCTGCAGTCGGTGAGGTGTCACCATTACCTGCTTGAGGGTGGGCAGCCTGGCTTTTGGACCTACTCTGGAGAGGGTCTGTCACTGGTGCAGCTTGGTGTGGAAAAGTGTGTCTAAACTGACAATGCCGCAAGTGTCAGTGGCGCAAGTGTCATATGGGGATTGACTCATTCTTCGAAGCAGCCTCAAGTGGCCATCGGAGGAACTGCATCCTTTGGCACTCCCACATTGGCTATATTTCTGAGCGGAGAGGTCGCTGCCTGGTTCTTAGTTATGTATTACTTCAAAGCAACCTGTTACTGTAATGTTGGGAGAAGCTGGCTGACTCAGCAACAGTGTATAATGTGAAAGAAAACAAATCACGCAACAGCCAAAAACACTTGATGCTTTTGTCAAACACAGTTTAGTGGACATGTTACTGCAGCCTTGAGTAGGTTCTTGTTAATTCCAGTCTAGAAAGCATTTAATACCACAGAAGTCAGATGATTTGGGTAGATGTTAGTTATATAAAACACAGGATTTTTGACACCAGGATTCAGGTCCTGTATTTGGCTTCCATGCTACCAATACATGTACTGGTAGTAATGTCAATTATTGGTATGGTTCAATGCTGAAGAAGTAAACACAGAATGTTGGCCGTTCTACAGTAAGTGATGTTGTTGGCTTTACACCAGTTGACTTTTTAAGTGATTTCACTGTCACAGACAACTTTCCAAAATTGGAATAAAATCATGACAGTTTTCCCTCAGTTGTTACGTGCTCCCTTGATCTTGATCATTTGGTGTAAGGTGGTCATTAAACTCAGCTCAAGCTGTCTTAAGTTAGTCTTTTTCTCATCTTGATATTACTACTAGATCTAACATGTTTAATATTGATGTAAGTTTTAAGTCTTGGCTCATGCAAATACTCAATGAAAAGTTAATTGAAAATACTTAAGTTTAATAATGTGGACACTGTCAACAACCAAAATGGTAAGCACCTAACAGGAAGCAGTAAACCAGGTCGACAGTAAATGTGGAGGGGACTTCAGGGAGGTGCAAGAATGTGACTGTGTCAGTTCTCTTACACTGAATAGGAGGATAAACTGGTGGAGTTGTGGTATGAACAAGAGTCTGTGTTTGATTCAGCCTGATCCACAAACCAGCGCTTATTTCAGTGAGAATTTTTAATATTAGCTGACTAATCTATTGACTAATTTATCAATCATTCTCAAGATTATTTTTTTATTACTCAATTAATATAACATAACATATAAATAACCCCCAGAAAAATTGTCTCATAAATGTTTAAATATTTATCTTTAGAAATAATGACAATAGCGACATATTTTAAAATGAGTCTAATTTCTACACCACTGTTGTTTTATGATGATAATAATTCTAATAATAATAAAAAAATAATTGGTCCTATAGGTCAGACACCTAATCAGAGAGTACTGTTCCTCGAATTAAAAAGCATTGTTGTAACACAAGCATTAATTTGATCACTGTATATCATAGCAACCATTTCCCTTAACTGGAGAATCAGTATTTTTCCTTTCGTACTTGACTTAAAATTCAAATGGTTAAGACAGGGATTTATCTCATCACTGGAGTAATATGCAGTTAAGATAATTACTGCCAAATGTTAAATCGGTATGGGGCAAGAAAAATAAACGAAACAATTTACAGACTGTAACAAGTCACAATGGTCTGAAATGTTAATTTAAGCCGTTTTCTCACTCGTGCATGCCCATTAAAGTAAACAGAAAATATAAAACAGCAGAATAACAACATTAGATGACACATGCAGTTAAATTACCAGAGGTGAGGAAAGTTTAAGTGACTAGTGTTGATAATCGGTGCTTCCACTGGGTACAGCTTAATTTATTGTGGTGCGCAGACGCACATTTTGCAAATCGATGTATTTACGTAACTGATGACGTGGATTACACTGATGAATCTTCCCACCTCTGCTGTCGACATGTGACGCCTTTTATCTTGTGTTTCTAGAGAAAGGTGTTTTTGCAAACATGTAAAGAATGGTTAACGTGTCATATTCCTATAAGGGAGTTTGACATAATACTTTCCACCAGGAGCAGGATGGGGGTGCAATTTCAAAAGGAATCTAGATGTAGTCTTTCAAATAGTGACCATACAAGATCCCAAGTTCAAATGTTTAGTCTGTGAGTAAAAAGTCACATTGTCTTTAGGTGTGAGAGGGTGTCAGAGGTTTGTCTTATAAAAGTATTTTCAAAGTCTTTTCATGGTCTTAGTGTAGGCATTAGCTGCTTTGATTTCAGGGACCTGGTTTTGTTCATGCTGTCTGTCACTATCTCACCGGGATACCTGAACAGAACTGAGCCATTGTTAATGTTATTCCTAACACCTGTGCTTGTCCTACGATGAGTCAAGATGTCTGCTGTGATAAAGGCCTGTGTCTTAATCGGCTTTGGTGATTCTGCCCTCTTATATAAAGTCACACTATATGTTTCAAAGCATACAGTCTTTTTCTTATTTTGTCCCCTCCAACAGATTACCACACCACGTAGAAATGGTTGCTGTGATACTTAAGTGAGAATGTATAAAGATATTTCCAGAGGGTCTTAATGAAGAGTTATTTCTTACTTGTCATTTGTAATGCTCATTTTTGGCTTAAGTTGTCTATGTTGCTATTTTAGTTCCTGCATAGCAAATGTATTTAGAGCACTATTATGTAATTTCCCATTATATGAGCCATGTATGGGAAGTTTATATAAGACAGCCCCCAAGTCTTTGTTTTGTATGCTTGTACACGTATGTATATGCAGATATGTACTTAAAAATGTGGTTGCATACACAGGCATATACCGGTATTGTCTACATGTCTATTCAGATACCCTAGGCCTTTTCACTACACCCAATAGTTGGCTAACAAACTCTTCTGGTTTGTTAGTAGATGTAGGTCATAACAGCAGTCACACAGTGAGGTGGACATCCCAAATGTCTGGCACTGTTAGAATTTTATTCCAGGCTGTCTTTGATTGCAAGACAGTGACAACTGTCTCTCTGATTCTCACACCAACCTCGTCACATATCAACATTTGGTCATGGAATTTCTACATCCACATACCACGTGCAAGGTACCCTGGGTGTGTTGGTTGTTGACGTTCTGGGACACCGTGTAAAGTTCTGCCTGTTACATGCATTGTCTTCTTTCAAAATACACTTCTGTTTTCACTGGAAATTTACTGTTTACAGACAGTCTCTTTAAGAATAACATATTATGTCGGTACAACACCGCAAATGTACTTTTTTTTTTTTGCTTCAGCAACAAAAACACATCGTTGGGTTTAGGCAACAAAAGCATGTGGTTAGGTTCAGGAAAAAAGAACAGAGTTTGGCTTTAGAATCTTACGGTACACGAACACTGCTCTCTCAGTGAAATTTGGTGTTTGTTGGACCCATCCAGCATCCCCCCCAGTCCGCCCAGTTGGACTGCCTTAATTTTCGTCCTTGTCCAGCCACGTTTCGGCAACTGGCTGCGTATCATGCCAACGTTAAAGGATGCCTTTTTTTGTTGGTTTCTGATGCCGCAAGTCACATCGGAGCATTGGATTTCAAAGACCTCGGAGTGAGATTGAGCTCCCTTGAACCTTTCTCACTGTGCAACTGTTTGAGAGCCATAACCAAAAATATTGCCACGTTTCTTTCACGATGGTCATCTTTTGTCTGGGACGGCCCAAAATCACACAGTGTATACTGGGCTTAAAGAACTTCTCAGTTCTTCATCAGGATTAGGTCCTTCATCACACATGATGAAATGTCACACAAGCAATCAGACCTTCCTCGTTTTTGCATTCTGGTGGTTTTCCTGTTTGCAATCGATTGCAGTCTGCTAATCACAGCGAATAAAAAAGGGTTTGAGGAAAACATCTTTGAAGATCATGTGGTATCACATTAATCACACTGTTTCAGAATTATTCCCTGTGCCAGAGAGACCACAGAGGCCAGCTGCACTAAACAAAAGGCAGTATGGAAAAAGAGGACTTAGTGGGTGACAGTGACCAATGAACAGCGCTGCACCCTCAGGCTGAACCCTGGGGCCATTTAATCTGGTGTTCCTCACTTTCTTATCACCCTAAAGTGTATAGGCTCAGCATTCACTCAGGGAAACCAGATCAAAAAGGTAGTGTTTTACACAAAGTCTAACTTTCCAATAGTTGTCAGACTTTATCAAAAATATGGCAGAGAGGTGATCATTAAAAACAACAACAAAGAAAACTGGATTTATATATCATTTTGATGGGTTCTGAGGGTGTAAAACAATGGAAAATGAGGAGCTTGGGTGTGAGAACACCTCTTCTTGTGACTGCAAAATAAGCAGAATAAAAGTTATAAGAATAGAGACCAGTACTATAAATACTTTCAGTTGCTGTGGCCTCTAATTAGTCAACTCTGCCATGGGAATGTGAGAAAATACAAGGAATTGGGGTTCAAAGCAAGACTCACCCTTCCGAACAATGAATGTATTGACAAAAATCAATGGTGAGGCTGTTGTCTGAAATTTCTCAACATTACTATTAGCTACCTACAGATTATCTCTCGGCCAAACAACCCAGCTCATACAATATTTATATTGATGTATACTACAACGTTTTGGGAGAGAGATTTGAGCTGCGGGCTGCTTTTTTCTATGCCGATGTTAACTTGGACAGGCTGCAGCAGAACAAAGCACAACTGTTGGTTTTCATAGATAAGCCTGAAGAATTTTGAACATTTGAGGTGCTTTTATGGCAGAAAATCAAATCTCATGAATCATAATCAGGTCCCACATGAGGGAATGTTCATGCAATATAGTCATGAATTAATACTCTCATGCCAGACCACTGAATCATCGTCCACATCTAAGATTTTTTCAGCGATTACATATGTCTGGTGTTGTGCTCATTGACAGCTAATTCCCCAGTTGGAAAGGTAACTGCGCCAATCTTATAAGCATGCAGACGTTATCTTTCTATGCCAGGGATAGAAAATAACCACACAAAATTGGCCATGAAAGTTTGGACAAACTGGGATAACACTGACGTAGCTATACAGATTGTTTAAACTCAACATAATTCCTAAAATTCCTAAAATTACACTATTTTTTCTGCAATGCAATGGATCATGTAACTACTGGTAGGTGAAAGGGGTTCCTCATTGTAATTAGAACACAGATAATTGGCCACCGACTGCAGTTCCCCATCAGCTCCACAGAGCTTATTAGCATCTTTTAGCTCAGCCCACAACTTTACTGTTTTGGTTCACTCTCATGGCTCTCATCTCGTTATTTTCGGCCATAGCAGGCAGCAGTTTGCAGTGAAGACGTTCCAGAAACCTGCCCATCAGTAAACAGCAGACAGAGAAAGTTAGCCACTAGCTGGTGAAGATAGTAGCACATTTAGCAGCTACAGAACCACGTTATTTCCCTCGGGTTGGTGGTGACAAAAACAGAGCCAAAAGAAGAGACTTGGATAAACACTCGCCAGGTGGTCAGAAAAATACCCCCAAACTAATGTTTACGTTGCTCCATGCCTGCTGGATATTTATAAGCAACTGTTTGCTAACAAGTTTGCCATATTAACATGGAAGGCATCAATATGTCAGTGTATTTAGAGCTTTTTTTCGCTGCCCAGAAGTCACCAGACAATCAATCATTGCAACTTTATGCTGACGCAGCTATAACTTTAAAACATAAGCAGCTCCTGATCATAATACTGCAGCATTCATTTTCACATTGTCGCTGTGGCTGGAAACCTCATATCGCCATATTTTATTTCAATTTTTTTTCATAAATCAATGAGTTTTACAAATATTTAACCAATGAAATGTATTAAAAGGAGCTTGTGACTAAATCTTGTAATTTCATTGGATTCTCAAACTATCAGGAAAACATCATAGCGCTACCCTGCCTCCATTAAAGGAAGTGTCATAATACAGGTGCTGCACACAAGGCGATTTTGTCTGACATCTAAATTATTATTATTTTTTTTTTCCTTTCCTTTTTGGAACAAGCACAGCCTCTTTCAATGTTACTAACTGCCACTAGCGTGGTGCTGGGGTCACGGAGTTGGTACAGCTGCTACAAACGGTCAATCACTGGAGCTTTCACCCGCTCTCCTGGCGAATAGTCTTCTAGCACTGTGGGGTGAGGCAGAGGGCTCGCAGGTTGTGGTAGTTAGCTAATTCTTGTCTCATTTGTGGTCTGATATACAGAGATAGAGATTTTTGCCAAATGTATCAAATGACAGGAAAACCTGAATAAAATCTGTAACCTGTAAGTTGATGATAATGTAATGCAGTGCACTTACTGCCTTAGATGTGGTGGTTCTAATTAGCGATGGACAAAACAAGTATGTCGACATTCCCTGGTCAAAAACATCAAGAACTCAATTTGCACTTGATTTTGATCAAATATTACACATGTATTCACATGCAAGTACAGGTTGTCGACAGATATAACCAAGTTGAATTTAAGACCTTCTTAATAACACCTTATATGAAATTTAAGACCAAACCTGCAATGGAAATGCACATTACGTATGCATGTGTGACACATGTGTAAGTACTCTTTTCGAGTAAACACACTGATGTCAGTTCAAAATTAACAGTATGGAAAAACGACTACAATTAGGTGAGTTTAAGTTTAATGTGTTTAATGTAAATAGCAAACAAAATCTCATTGCTGTCATAAATGTTATTTATTGTTGCTATTTTTTTAATTTTGAGTTTGAGTTCATTATTATTATCAGACTCAAGGTCCATACTAAAAAACATATAACACTCAATACATAAAAACAGATCACTCAATCAATTAACAACATATTCTAGACATAAGAGATTTTTAAAATAATAAACACATTCAAAAAGAATAGAAAGAAGGAAAAAAGAAAACAGTGCTAAACAAGACAATCATACCAATGTTTCCACAAAGGTGACCGATATCTCACATCACTGACACGAGGGCTAACCAGCTGAGCAATGATAGCATTCTGAGAAACATTCAGTCTGCAGATAAACTTGTACATCAGATGTCTAAGCAAAGCCTGAAATGAGCTGACTCTCACCTTACAGAACAGCGCACTTGCACTACACCATCTCGGCTGTTTCAATAGTATCCTCATGCAATCATTGTAAGCAACCGGCAGCTTATGAATGCTCGCTTTCTTAAATTTACACCATAATGGGGCAGTATAGAGCAGGGTACAATATGCCCTAAAGAGACAGATCTTCACTTGGTCTGAACACGTTAAATTTCCTTCTCAGCATGTTTGCCTGAGCATATACGACTCGGCACTGTCTATTAATATCATCATCATCAGTTAATTGATCTGTGATGAAATGGCCGAGGTATTTTATTTTAGTACAGACATTCAACATTTGTCCACATTTGGAAATGTGTGGTCTCTATCCTCTTTAGTTCGACATAGCATAACCATACTCTTCCTGGCATTATACAATATATCATGGTTGATCCCATACTCAGAACATATATTGAGCAGTTGTTGCAATCCAGCACTGCTGGGGGAAAAAATTGCCACATCGTCAGCATACATGTGATGGTTTAAAAGAGTGTTTCCAATTACACAGCCTGTTCTACAGGCGCCTAGTTGATGAGAAAGATCATCCATGTAGATGTTAAAAAGGGCTGGAGAAAGTAGCCCCCCCGGCGGACGCCATTACTAACACAAAAGCAGTCGGAAACTCTGTTAAGACACAAATATTTTTTTAAGGCCTTATATTAAGAAAATTTAATTTAAGACATTTTCAGACTTTTTAAGGACCAGTAGACACCCTGAAGTATCTGACCATATATGAAGACACAATACCAACTTTGACAGGGCAGTGTTTAATTATTTTAAAAGCATTTCCTGAAAAGTAGAAGTTTCTGACTTACGAAGTTTTAACCCGGCGGCGATGATATATTTGTGCCTTCTTTAAATATGAGTGCTAACATGGATACTTGTGTTATTATTGGCCAATGAAACACCTTTTTCCAATGTTTGCAACATAAAACATAAACAAATCACTGTGATATATTTGTAGAAAGAATAAAACCTGACATCATCAAAGCAGGATATGCATATGGAGGTTACCTGCTTTTTCTCTCACAAAATAACTGCAATAGATACACTCTGTTCTCTGCTGTCACCCAACTGCTGTCACCATAAATGCAACTTCATCCGAACAATTTTAACATGAGCCAGTGACTCAGAGAAATCCTCCAGAGACAGTGGAAGAATAATTACCACTTCTATTCCTGGGTGAACGGTAAAGCGGTCGTTCAGCAATCCTCAAGTGGCCCACCAGTGCTGAGAGCCAACATGCTCCAGCTTTAAATGTGATAAGGCAGCAATTGATTTGCATGATCCACTTATGATGTTCAAACTCACTACGCTCTGAAGCTCTGAAACTGAAATGAATGAAATTCTTTTCTCTCTGGAGAAATTAATCAACCTCTTTGTATCTGTTTTTTTAGAATATGTAGCAGAGAATACTATTTCCCATTAAATCAGTTATACATTGTAATGGTAACAGGCAATTAATGACATGTATCTGAAGACTGAAGATAACCCTAACCCTCTTTAAAAGATGATTTTTTTTTCCCCCTCTGTCAATGTTGTCTTTTCAAAAGGCTTGTTTCCATGAATAGAACATTTTTATCACACTGATTAGGAGGATGGATATTAGTTCTCAGGCTTCTCATTTGATGATTGTCCCAGACAGTTGTCCTGTTTGAATATATTAATCAGATAAAAGTTATGTCCGTGGTGATGAGAACAGCACATGCATCGGCCACAGATTTGCTTTCCCTTTGGGGAGTGGAAGTGGCCATTAGTCAAGAAAATGATTTGATCCCCTCTGTCAATGGCAGCATTGTGAAAAAGCCCAATTGCATCACTACGCACCATGAGGGGCATTAGCCACGATCACAACCCATTTCGAGGGAGCTTTCAAGTTTACTTTGTGGCCCCAGAATAGCAGCTCTTGTAGCGATGCACTATTGGTTGATGTTTTTTCGTCTCTTACTTTCTGTCTTTGCATCTCAGTGTAATGCTGTATAAAAGTGGACTGAAAAGGCCCTACAGGACATGAGCACAGGATTGTATTCCATTTAAGCCGTCGCCTTAAAAGCAACCTTGTAAGATTTTCAGTGTAATATAGCCGGCAGTCCCCTCGGTCAGTCTAAAGAAATGGTGGAATGAGAAACCTCTAATCTATCTGTCCTCTGTTCGGTTTGTTGTTGTGGTACGCTGTATGTTTTTTTTTCCTAGGTCAGAGGCATCATTCTGGTTTCTAAAGCCTGTTTGGAAATGAAAACCCTGAGTGCAGCACACAGTGAGATGATGTTCAAAAATTCAGAGCCCTCACAGCATTCAGAGCCGGATGGTTTGAAAAGTCGGTGACATTTTTAAAAATGCATCGTTGTTGGACAAAGAAGTTGTGGATAAATGGAATGCTTGCTGTTTGGTTTTCATCCAGCATGTGAATCTTTGATCTCTGACCTCTCCAGCATATGATATGTTAACAGCAGTCGGTTTCATTTGCAGTATACTGCCTGCTGTACTGTGTCCTGGTGCTCTAAGCTGAAAAACAAGACAAACACAATTTTACCAACTCTGTCTTGGACTGACAGGGTACCAATGCTATTAACTATTGGTGGTCTACAAGGTTACAGCAGAACACTCAGTTTCAAAGAATATTGTGATATTATGGGGGGAAAAAAGGTCTTCACTTTATTTGCCAAAAACTACATCAGACGACTGACACAACTTTCATCTGTCAGCCTGTTCTCATTACCAGAGCAAGTACAACAGCTTGGGATCAGCGGCCCTTGGCATCTGACAGTGACATATGGAACCCTTTCAGCATCCGTATGAGACGCACCGTACTTTACCTCCAATGTAAACCCAATTTGCAGTAGTGACATATCATAAAGAGCAAGAAAATATGTAAAGGGTGGGAGGGAGAGGTGGTGGTTGGGTCATACAAACGCAGGACTTTCAGCCAGGAAACCACTGTTTGTGTCCTGTGTGAAACCAAACATCAACATAGTTTTTGTTTTTTTTTAATTGTGTAACATGGCATTTTTTACGTGACATATTTGTACACTTACTTACATAAGTAGTAACAAAAGTACTTACATTAACCCAAACAATGACCTTTTTCTAAACCTAGCCAAGTAGTTTTGTTGCCAAACCTTAAGTAGTTGCCAAAACCTATTTCCTGTAAACACGGAAGTTTAATTTGGAAAGACACTGTAGCATGTTATGAGAAAAAACTGACAAAGGGGTGTCAATAGCCTTGTAGTTTGAAGTGTAGGCCCACTGACCAAGCTGGCATATTTGTTGAGTTTGGAGTAAAAATGTGTCGTCTGTGCACAAAATATGAAGGAAGGACTATTCTACACGACCTTGGTATTTTTGAAAACAGGAGTTCCCATCCTTTGCTCTCCAAACCTGTCCAAACTTGCACTGTTAGAAAAAAATCTATTTTTTTCTGTTACAGCAACATTTAAAAACAACAACAGCTGCATTTAACACAGGTAACGTTTCAAAATTCGGCTCCATTACAACTCGCAACGTTCACCAATAAAACAACTGTTTCATACTGAACACGTTTTCCAAACAAATACAAGATTCTAATATTACTGGCACAAGCCTATGGCATTTTACATTGTATAAATTAGCCTAGTGACTAGCTGAGATTTCCTCTGCTCATATGAAGCTTCATAGCTTCATATAAATGAGAGAAGTATTGATTTTTGCATCTTATTCTGTGCTAGAAAAGCAAACAAATGTTTTTTTTCCCCTCCAAAAAACTAAATTCCTTTTCAATAGTATTTTTCAATTTTATGCATACCTTTTTAAAGGTTTGACTTTCCTTAAGTGACATGTCAAAAATGATCCCGGTTTCCTCTGGGTTGAAGCACAAAGGCCATGAATTAACTCAATGGTGAATTCCCTGCATGTGTACAAACTGCCGTCATTCACATGTCACATCGCTGCTCGGCATCCCGAGGTTGACCTTCTCATCGGGACAGAGTTGCACAATAAAGGACAAGAAATTGGTGTACCATTAACACAGCTCGGGCTCTAAGGGCTCCAGATCAATGGGGGATATGATTTTATGACAGAGCCCCACATGATTTACTGTTGCCATAAATGTGCTTTCGGTGATATTGGAAAGCTCAAAGGAATTTAGCGCAGCATTTATTCCAAATGAATTGTCTATCAAAAAATTCACTTAACCCCATGAGGGTTTGAACCGTGAAAAAAGCGGGCCGGTGTGAGCAGGTGATGAGAGGCATTTATCAAAGCAGCCATAAAATTGTGTTATACAGAAGTTAAATATTAATACCTGATGTATGCTGGAATTGTTCGCTTCTTAACCTTGTTCGACTGCAACAATGTCTAGATCAATAATACTGTGCACAGTATTTTGATATACAAAACATAATATGCTACAATTAATTCATTTTAAATATGATTTTCTTTCTTTCTTGCTCTTTCTCGTGCCTGTAACTGTGATAACAACTGAAAATACAGGCAGAAAGATGGGAAAAGAAGAGACTGTAATAAGTAATGATGTATGCCATTATATATATGAATACAGATGAACTATTTGTACCTTTGCCACTAAACTTTATTGTCTAATCCTCATACTCCCTGCAGTTTTGTAGCCCAAAAAGTTTATGAAGTGTGGTGCGATGCAGTCTGACCTCGGCCGAACTCATGGCAGTTGGCCATCAAAGCGCCGCTCTCCTCTCTCCTCTCTCCTCCTCTTTCATCTCTCACCTATCTCTCCTGCAGCCCAGTTAGAGATTATCGCCACATGCAAGGGGCACCGCAACATAAACCAGCACAGCAGGAAAATGAAGGTTGAGCACAGGAGTGGATGCTGATAATATACTGCTACCCGCTACATTTGTATTACTGTTTCAAATGCATTAACAGGATATGATATTAACAGTCAGTACAGCTTCTCTCCTCCTATCTGTAGCACGGCATGTAACCAGCCTCCCGCTGCAGGACCTGCACACATGGAGGAGGGAGATTTGGGCGGTCGGGAGCCGCTGTTTTCTCCCTCAATGAGAACATGACTAAGAATAATAGCGCTCGGTGATGCGTTGCGGCTGTCTGCACTGTTGTGCACAACAACATTGATTAGATTACTTCCCTGACTAATGGCCACTTCTCCTCCCTTAGAGGAGAAAGTGAATCTCTATCTGATAGTCACTCTACCATTCAGCCCTGGCTCTTTCCACCACTTCTTTATCTACAGTGCATCCATCTTAGCTGACTCAGAAATGCAGGAATCATTAAAACTTTATGTGATATCCTCATTTTTTGCCACAAATTCAACAAAATATGGGAAACTAGAGGAAACTGTGCCCATGTAGCTGAGTAAATGAGTGAGTAAGCATCAGCATTATCTATACAGCTAAGGATCTTTGAAATGGCTTTAAATGGCCCTTGCCGTAATGGTTTTAAATGCTCACATGAGATCAGTATTCCCTGCAGAGTCTGAAGAGTCTCAATCTTCTTGCACTCTAACCTTTATTCTTCATTCCAGAGTTTCTCTTTGCCACACCATAACCCTGACCACATTCCCTTGGGCAGCTTTCAACACATCTAGTTAGCACTTCAATTGCAATTCCTTACCTTGCTCAAATACCACAACTCCTGAATATTAACAGCATGTATAAACAAACCTTGAGAATTTGAAGTAAGAAATGGAATGGGAATAGATGAGATGAAAGAAGCTGAAGATTGAGGTCCAATACTTAACTCCAATTAAAATGATGATTACAGAAGGGTGGAAATCTAAATCTAACCTTGAATTCAACAAGACTAGGAATTTACAGACATGCTAGCAGCTGTGTGAAATTGTACTTTTGGCACAGTGGTGCTTTGAACTAGATGCTAACATTGGCATGCTAATATGCCAGTCTGTTCTCATGCACCGTTCATATGTAAAACTACGAAAAGTAAGGCATCACAATTTGTGTATAAACTACTTAATTGGGAGGGCTGCAATCATGTGACCAATGCGCTGATGGGAGTAAAGAAGGAAGTAGTTCGCATAAGCAGACAGGTTTGGGTGGTGGATGGGTCACAAAACATAGGACTTTCCCCAGGAATTTTAGTTTATTTTTCCAAACCTAATGTATGTAATTTGCCTAAACCTTAAGACGTCCAATTATGTTCTATTCCTAAACCTAATCTCACCGACTTTACTCACTTAAACCTAACCTACGTATTACGTTAAATGTGTTACTTTACATTAAGTATGTAATGTCATTCATGGGGCGCTAAGTTGCTAGATATTATAAAAAAAAAACTGTTGTATGTACAATTTCATAAGATATAACATAAACCATTAAATGAGGATACATTGACATGCTTGCTGACAACAATATTATGCTAATTTTCACCAAATATAATATGTACGATTTTCTCCATTGTAGTTTAGAGGGTTATCATTCTAACATTTGCTTATTGTCCCAAACACAAATAAAAATTGAGGCTGATGGGAATGTAATTGTGTAGGTATTTGGTCATAAACCAAAGTGTTGAACAAATGGAGAGATGACATGAGGTATTTCACTGGGTGATTATGCTAGATCAGGATCGTAAAAGTCATCAGGGTTCATCCTCTGGGGACTGTACACATCTGGACCAAATTTCATGGCAATCTATCTGATAGTTGTTGAGAAATTTCACTCAGAACCTCAGATGTTAACCTCATATCGGTGCTAGAGTAAAACGTCAGGGGATCACCAAAATTATGAGGTTGTATCTTCTGGGGACCATGAATATGTGAAGAAAATTTTGTGGCAATCTAACTGATAGACGTTACACAGGACAAATGAATCACAAAACCTTTCCATAGTGTATGACAGTCAGGGGGTCACCAAAGTAACTATGGTTAATTCTCCAGCAGCCATCAATGTCTGAACCAAATTAAATAGCAATCCATCCAATACTTGTCGAGACATTTCACTAACATCTGCCAATGTCAACCTCATGGTGGTGCTATAGAGGAAAAGTCAGAGGATCACCAATGTAATTAGGATACATCTTCTGGTAGCCACAAATGGCAGTTCAACATGTGCAAATCCGTTCAGTAGATGTTGATAGGTATGACACAGGACAATCTGGCAACAAAAGTCTGTGAGGGTGGAGTGCTGTTGGTGCAGGGAGTAATGAGCCACAGGTAAGCGGAGTTGGCGTAATGAGGCGGGTGTGGTGGACCGGCAGGAGCAGGAGATGTTTTGACTGGTGATAGGTTAGCAGGTAGGCATGGAGGAGAGGTGGGGTGAGTGGAAATGTACAGAGTTAACGTAGAGAATGGCATGTATGACAGGTTGGAAGTGCACACTGTGACAAAAGAAGTGAGTCCAATGTGAGTAAGAATCATAAGAGTGACTAAAGTTATCTCTTCAACTGTAGTTGACAACTATACAATTCTGGTCTTAATCTTACAACCAAAATCTTTTCAGAGGGGGGTCCCTGAAGCTAAATCTTATCAAACAGGGATCCATGACCTAGTATGTATCAATCCAGGGGTCCTTGGCACATAAACGGTTGAGAACCGCTGCGCTACATGATGTTGACAGTATTTAAGAAGCAAAGTAATTAAGAATTATCCTCTGGAGTATATGGATATCTGTACCAAATTTCATTGCCCTCCAACAGCTGTTGAGGCAAATCATGTCAAATCCATGGCTCATAGGGGGTCATAAAAATTTGTACATGACATCATAGCTAGAAGTATTTCAGTCTGGACCAAACTGGTGGACCAACAGACCAACCGCCACAACGACCCATAGAGCCGAGCCACTGGGGTAGCTAAAAATTAGTGAACTGCAAGCTTTCGTTCAGTTTTGTCAGTGCCAACTCCTCTGATGTGCGCACATTGCTAATCATCTGGAACAGCTTTGAAGCCATGTAATGTCTGGGAGTCAACAACATTTGGTAATTACGAGGGGATGTGAAATCTAATTGTTACACAAATAAAGCATACACAGTCAGGACATTTGGCCCCCGGGCAGGAATTTGTTTCCCCCCGACAGATTACTTCCTATTTGTCTATTCTCTTCTATAATCCCAGTCGTCGTTCTCTCACGGCTCACATGGACAAATAAGCATTACAGTGTTTACACACACAACAACTTTGTCCAAACACACATGGCTCCTTGCTAGCACAACAGATGGATGCTTCTTCTCAGCAAAGTGACGCGGTTTTAATCAGAAAACAAGTCGACATGATCAATGAGGTGTGATGGCAGGGTGCCTCCGAAATCTGGGAATCGTTGATCAAAATTTGATCGCCTATTGTCGGCCCGCTGACAGGTGTATGGTCTGGTTTGGATTTGAAACACTCGCCCTCACAATCATCACTTGTTACAGTCGTCTAGGGTTCTAATTTTCACTCCATTATGAATGAGTTGGTTGTTTGATGAGAGACATCTGTCTCGGTTCCAATGTATTATCACCAGCAGCCTGTTGGTAGAGTGGACAGACAGCCCCGGTTTGGCAGGATATACACAGGAAAATGCCTTCGGAAAATGAACCCATATACTGTATGGGAGTCTATCTGACCACCATCTGCCATAGCCTGGAATAGCTGGCTGTGTGTGTGTATGTGTGTGTGTGTACATTTCTGTGTAAATGTTTGGTGTCTCCATCTGATGTTTGCTCAGTTAATCAATAGCGGTGATGCTGTACTCAGATGACATATAGTCCAGGCATCCCTATCTCTTCATCCTAATCAGATTAGCACTGAAAGCCGTCTATGTACACACCGGCCTCCTGGCCAGGATTTGGAGCTCTGTGACGCTGCCAGCCTCGCCACAGAAGAAGAAGCAAGAACACTATCTGAGAATTGCAAGTCTATTGGCAGCTTTGTCAAAATAACACCAGATTTTAGCGATAAGAAAGCAATTACACGACCTTTTAAACGCTCAATTCATGTTTTTTGTGAGTCAAACAAACACGCCCGGTCAACGTTACAAGTCTCCAGAATGCAGGTGCATGCAGGAATTTAATCTTGACTCGAAGAAACGCATAAACAAGCAGAAGAGATTATATCCAAACTGGCAAACAGCTGAATGCAAACATTAGCTGCAATCATGAAAGCCATTTCTTGGATGATTTCTATCAGCGAGAGCCAATTCTGCACACGGTAGTGGCATCAGCATGGAGCGTTATTTCCAATGGGTAAGAGAAAACACTTGCGCTCCTCTACATTTGGAATTGTTTCATATTTCTATTCCTGCCTCCTCATCCATGTAATACCATTCTCTCATAATCAGTTGAGGATTTAATTTCACAGAAAGGATTCAAAACAAATGGATCCGGCAGCCGTTTGCCATTCACCATATTCATCCATCTCAGTCTTATTGAAAATCATTCTGCGAGGCCTCCCTGCTCTCTGTAAATCCATGTAATTTACTGAACTGGTTTCTCGGAGCGTTTTTTTTTTTCTTACCTTGTATTCTTGACAGTTAGTCCCTGCAATCGAGTGTTCATTCTGAAATGAAACAATATCAAATCACTCAAACTTCTGCTGGCCTCAGCCTCTTCACCTCGCTGTGATTTTAGCTGTCGTCGTCGTCCCTGATTGGTTGGGATCTCCTCAAACGTCCGTGGAGTGGAAACAGATCCTGTCGACAGGGAGACAAAGGTAAAAACAGGCGAGTGTCGAATCAAATGAAAAGAGGGAGCTGCACACAATCACCAAGTCATTACAATGCCGGTCATCCCTTAAAGAAGTGGAAACATGCATAGTCTGTTTTTCTTTTGTCAAGGGCTCTCAGAAATCCCATTGACCCCTGCCTCTGTGTGTGAGATGATTTTTTATGTCTTTATACCAGCATATGGGCTTACTGTAGCACTGTTGGTTAATATTTTAGTTAGGTGAAGTACAGCTGCAGAATTAATGCATATACCGATGTTTTAAAATGTATTTAACTGGGCTCATGACCTAAATATTTTAATGTGTAATTGTAAAGAAGTTATTTGTCTAAAAATTACGTTTTCCGTTTTATATAATCTCACGTTCACCTCTGCCACCAAACGAAAATAAACCAGGTGCTGAAATTCGTGACCGAGATACATTCTCTCAGAAAGTTAATTTATCCACAGATAAGTGCCCCTTTCTCACTTCTAATCACATATCAAGAGTTGGCAAAGACTTTTTCTCGCTCTTCCGCATTAATTATGGATTCTCTGGTAATTTTCATTAATTACAGAAATGCCTGCAGTTAATCATCATTATTCTCTTTGGGTATTTGGGTTATTTTCTGCATTCAAAGGTCGAGGATCTTGTGCGTGTTGATAAGAAATCATCACAGAGATCACTCCGACACTGTGGGCATGAATAGAAAACAGCTTTTGGAGGAGAAAAAAGGAGTGCCCTTTAGCAATTTAGATGACTATTAATTTGACCTCTCTGCATTAATGTCAGTGTGTATAAGTATGTGTGTGTGAGAGCTGATTCATAAGTGTGTTTGCTAAAATTTCTTTGCGGTTTCATTCTTAGATGAGCAGAGGGTGTACTGAAATATAGCATTTTGCATATACTAAATGCATTTCCACAATTTTCTGACTGTTTTGAAAACTGTAACTTTCTATACTTCTATACTATTCTGGGTCCATATTTATCAAATGTTAAAGAATCAAACTTATTAAAAGAAATCCTATGACCTCTAGTTTTGCAGACCGGGCAACAGTAAAACTTAAATGCAGAATAAACAAAAGGTTTTCTGTATATAGGCAAATACTATTCAGACTTAAGGTTTAATCAGATGGTCTTGTTGAGATCAAGATCACTCCGTCAAAGAAACATTCACTTTCATGCAACCACAAAAAACAGCCACTGAGCAACAAATCATTTTTTAATAAAGACTATTTGAAGAATTATGAACACATTACATAATAAAGCTTTAAAATCTTAAAGGGGATAAAAGAATCCGCCTGAGGGCAGTTTGCAATTCATTTCATATAAAAAATGTTTATTTCGTGAAACCAGATCTGCCATCAGTCACTAAGCTGTCTAGGCACGCTGTTCTCATGCACTGTTCATATGTATACCGATGAAATATAATGCACCACAGTGTTTATAACAGACATAACCATGAGCCAGTAACTGGTGGATAACCCACGCAATGAGGAAGGCTACTAATTCAGTTCAATTCAATCCAATTTTATTTATGAAGCCCAAAATCACAAATCACAATTTGACTTAGAGGGCTTTACAGCATACGACATCCGTCTGTCCTTGGACCTGTTAAGACATGATCAACGCACTGTTGGGAGCAAAGAAGGAAGTAGTATAAAGACAGAAAGTCCATGTAAGGAGGCAGGTACTTTACCTTAGAAGAACAGTTTTAAGAATCACATGAAACCAAGTGAACTTTGAGTTATTTTAAGGTACCCTGTACCAGGTCACCATGTTTCTTTTCCTAAACCCAACCAGGGTGCTAATTCATAAGATAGAATACAAACAGTTGTATGAGGATACTTTGATCTATATCATTATGCAAAATATTATGGAAATGAAAAAAAGAATAACTTGATTCCTATAATGATATTTTCCAGTGGACCATCTGCGCTGTCAGTCATTGCTGGCAAGCAACTCCTGTGCTCTAAACAATACAATTAATACAGTGTAAAATAGTTTTATAGTTCTGACTCAGCTGAGTAACAAAACCTGCACAAACAAGCCCGCCCCCAAAAAACGTGTGATTTTGAAAGCAGTCGCAAAGGGTGAAATGCAACCATAACTGCGATGCCAAGCAAATAGTGTCGCACTGCTCCAGTGCAATTTGCATGTATCTTAAATACACTTGGCACCAACTTGGCCCCTTTCTTATACAAATGAGCCAAACAGCCACGCGCAGTTACAGTGAAATTATTCCCGCTTTCACAGAGTTGGTGGTAACTGAAGTGCAGTGATAGACTGGGATATTCAATACCACATACAGTTTATCTCATTCATTCATTAATTTTTCCGTAACTGCTTATCCTGTCAGGGGTTGCGTAGTTTGCTGGAGCCTATCCCAGCTGACATTGGGTGAGAGGCAGGGTACACCCTGGACAGGTCATCAGACTATCACAGGTCTGACACATAGAGACAGACAACCATTCACACTCACATTCACACCTACAGACAATTTAGAGTCACTAATTAACCTGCATGTCTTTGGACTGTGGGAGGAAGCTTGAGTACCCAGAGAAAACCCACGTTGACACGGGGAGAACATGCAAACTCCACACAGCAAGTTTGGGGGAATGCCTCTGCACCTTGTTTGTCAGGACCTGAAAATGTCTTTTTCCCTCTGCCACTGTTCTGCCCACTGTGTTCTTGCTGCAAAGGCAACATTTATACTTTGCCACATAGATAATTGCAACTGGATGCAAAAAAAAGGCAATTGCACTTGGCTACATAACAAGCATGTTTGTGCTGTAACACCATTAGCACAATGCCTTTCATAAATTTGACCTTGAGAAGGGGCCAGATAATGGTTACAAGTGATGTGCAATTCATGGTGCTATCAGCAGCTGCAATTGATACTTTGTGACTTTGACCCTGAACAATTTAAAGATGTATTAATCTGCCCATTATCATTATTTGACGACCTGTGCAAGCAATCACAGTTTGATTTATTACTGCCAAATTGTTAGATCATCATGTCTAAGTATCAGTTGACATAGCGTTTATTTCCTGAGTGAAGACAGTTGATCATATGTTTTTTCCTGTTCTTTAAAGTAGGAACAGAAAGCAGATAAGATCGATAAACACAACCCTGTTTTTCATAGACGGTCATTAAGCTGATCTGCGATAGAAACATGTTTGAAAAACAGAATTTAAACACAGGTCTGTGTACTCCAGTTTTCAGATGCAAACATTTGCATAGAGAACAAAAATGGCTCGTGTCAATAAGAGGCAACCGTACAATAGCACACTCTGGCATCTCGCACCCTATTGTTCTCCTGCACTAATCTAGGCCTCCGTCTCTGCTGCAGATTAATTCCACTTTTCTTCTAATTAGCATATTTGATTATGCAGAGGAATTCTCTTGACTTTGCCGAGCTTCCTAAGAGCCTTTATTAATTTCCACCAACGAGGAATACTCCGATCTCAATTAAATGATAAATGGTTAAGTGTTGCATATGGAAATCACAGTCTGTCTTGTTTAGATGCAAGTCCTTTTTTCTTTTCTATAATGAATAGCTCTGAATTAGTATGAAAGGTCACATCCACACCGGGTCGAGGATTTGGCACTTCCCAATGCATGGTGATTGCTGCTTTACATAAATCATGTAGTCCTTCAGACTCAGTTGAGACAAAACAATATTCTCCTCTCAATGATTTCCTCTGTAAACAAACTTTTCCTCACAGTTTGTGGATTTGCACCCCAACTGTTTGTGCATCAGTCTTGACGTTTCAGGCAAACATCCTAATTAACCATTTTTTTTAAAAAAGCAACAATTATGTTGTGAAGTGATAAAGGTGAGGAAGCAGTTGGATGAACTTTCTTTTGATAAGTTAAAGAAAATGTAAGCCTGAAACACACATACTGAAATCAATCATTTTCAGATCCTCCTGAGCTCTTTTGAGGTCGTTGATCTGTGTTAATGTTCAATCAAAGGTTAATGGCGTCCATTGAACCTGAAGCAGATCAAAGGGGAGATATGTCTCCGCTTAGATGTTAATAAAAAAAAAATCAATTAAAGAGCCATTTTTCTTTAACTAATGTGAAACATACCTGGCTATTGGTGTGAGAAAGAGGAGGTATGACTTCAAAAATGTACCCAAAAAACCTTTAGAATCCACTTGAAATACTAGCCAATACTTTATCTCTGGCTATTAACAGCTACATTCAAGGTTAGATCATGTATAAGCCTCAGTGACCTGCAGCAGTGCTTAAAGGGACAGTTCAACCCAAAATCCAAAATATATTTTTTCTCTTTCCCGCAGTGCTATTTATCAGTTTAGGCGGTTTTGGTGTGAATGTCCGAGTGTTGAAGATATCGGCTGTAGAGATGTCTGCCTTTTCTCAAAGATAATGGAACTAGATGGCACTCCGCTTGTGGAGCTCAAAGTGCCAAATAACTAAATAAATAAATAAAATAAAAAATCCTTTGAAAGACTCAACAGCAATGTCTCTTTCCAGAAATCATGACCCAGGTACTCAAGATAATCCATAGACCTTGTTGCAAGCAGTTTTATGTCCTATCTGTATTCTTTCTACCAAACGACCCCCGCCAACCATACCACTGAAGGATGTGTTCATCCACTGCTAGCTTACCTAGCACGACTGAGCTTACTAATGTTCCCGCTAAGCCAAGGAGGATACCAGATACCAAGAAGTCCTCCAACCAATATGACCACTTAAGAAGTATGTTCATACCTCTGAATACAACCCACAGAAGCATATCCTAAATTAGCACAACAGAGTAGCTCCGACGACCATTATCATTTGCAGCTTTAAACACGTGGATGATGTTATGAAACGGTTGCAGTTGCATCAAAACTATTTGGTTAGGTTAAGAAAAAACAATAAAAAATAAAATAAAATAAAAAAAATAGGTACATTTGTGACTGGGGTTGCACAACGTATCTCTTTTGACACGTCACGTAAACATACATCAACATACAATATTTTGTTGTTAAAATAACTAACATTGAATTTTGGTTCCACCTGAGACACAAACACTGATTTCCTGGATGAAAGTCTGGTGCTTGTTTGACCAATCCACCTTCCCTCCCTCCGACCCTTAGAGGTCACAGCCTAACAAAAATGGAAATATGGGTAATAATTTCTGCTTGTAAAAACATTCCTTGTGGTCATGTTTTGGAGGACAGTCGTGAATGTCCTCCATATCACTGCACTGAAGGAAGCGTGCATCTATTGCTACCTCAGCCGCGGAGGACACCATTCATGTTTATATTGCACACTGTCACAAGCACAAGTTTCTTGTTCATGAGTAGATACATGCTTCCTATTGTCAGGTGTAGTTTGGTAGAAAGTAAATAGTTCCCACATGAAACTGCTCACAACAAGGTCTGTGGATTATCTTGAGCAACTAGATCATGATTTCTGGAAAGAGACGTTGCTGTTGAGTTTTTCCAAATTTTTTTTTTTTTTTTTTTGGCCGAGTGCCATCTAGTTCCATTATACTGGAGAAAAGGCAGACATCTCTACAGCTGATATCTCCAACATTCGGCAACTCACACCAAAACAATGTAGATTGATGAATAGCACTACAGGTAAGAGAAAAAATATATTTTTGATTTTGGGTTGAACTGTCCCTTTAAAGTGGTGGCAACTGCAGATTGCAACCAGCTGAAACCTCTCCATAACAAACAAATCAAGCGATTTAAACCGGTAAAAACAACTGAATAAAGCAGTTTCACGTCAAAAAAATGGTGTTTTTCTGAGCCTCTTGATGCAGAGGGGCTGCTAACTATGGAGGCCTACATGAAAACATGAATGGTCCTATCTAGAGCCAGTGTTTGGTATGTCCATTCTGAGCAAATGTAGAAACATGACGGTGCAACATGGCAAGAGCCTGCTCCCTCTGTAGATAGAAACAGCCCTTTCTAAGGTAACAAAAGCACAACAATTCTTATTTTCAGGTGATTATACTCTAAAGAAAACATACATATTATATAATATTCCATTTCCTGCCAATATATCCCTCTAAATCCTACACACTGGACCTTTTATAGCTGTTAAATCTCTGTCTTTTTCACATCTAGGATGTGTTAAACTATACAAGGGCATGATCATACATACGTGATCTACAGCATCCCAGCACACCATGGATTTTATCGTTTATATACGACGTGATTTCAGTTGCATTCATTTGTGTGTGGTTCAGCCAGAGGTTGCAGTAATCCCCCGGTAGGCCAGAGACTCTGATCTTCCATTACACATTGTATTAAACAGCCTGTGGGGAGGAAATACAGTTGTTGTTCTCTCCCCCCTCAGACCGCCTTTTGTGCTTTGAACATGTCTTTGTGCTTTATTGGTAAAGAGCACAATGCAGAACTATCTCGCATTGTGTAAGAAATGTTCTCCATTGTTTCATTAATCAGCGGCGTGTAATCTCTATTTCTTATTCAGGGCTGGCAAGTTGCAAATAAGAGGACAGCTGTAGGCAATAGCAGAAGAAAACACAAGATGCAAAGATATGAGCCCACAGGTGAAACAGCAGCCAGACAAATAGTCCTTAAGAGAGGTCTTAAAGAAACAGTCTGGGAAATGAGGGCAACACTGCGGCTTCAGTTGTTCCACTTTATTAAAACATTAGTCTCATAAATAAGTGAGTGTTGACATTTTAACATTTAACCAACAGCATGATCCTTCTTTAACCTTAACAACTGCTCAGCCATTCTGTAGCTGCAAAGATTCACAACTGAGAAAAACTACCATAAGGAACATTTAGTACAGTCGCTGGTCTGGAGCTTTCAGTCATATCACATGGTCTTCATCAGCAGATGGAGCTTGCCTAGTTTGGCACTGCAGATGTTCAGGGGTTTTTTTTGTTTGTTTTTTGAGCACTTTATCTTTAATTACTGAGTGGTTTTATGCCCTGTCCTCATGTATACAGATATTTTTGAAAACTGATATTTTTCTTGACGTGTCTTGCATCTTGTCCACGCACGGTTGGAGGTCACTTACACCGAGGGTGTTTTTTAAATGCCTTCTAAGGCTCAGATTTTTCAAAACTCCAGTTACTTTATATCTGTGTGAACATGTTAAGTGTTTGGGAAAACAATGATGTCATCTCCCCAATTTTTGTATGCCCTTTGTTGCTTTGTGTAACAACCATGCGCCAAAAACTATAAAAGGTCCCATGCTATGCTCATTTTCAGGTTCATACTTGTATTTTGGGTTTCTACTTGAACATGTTTACAGGTTTTAATGTTTTTTTCTAATACTGTCTGCCTGAATATACCTGTAGTCAGCCTCTGTCTGAAACTCTCCATGTTAGTGCCTGTCAATCTAAATTCCCTTCCAGAAAAGCCCAGTTTGCTCTGATCAACCCACTCTCGCTCCGAAGTCATCGAAATCCGGCGCTTGGGCAGTGACTTGTGGTGTCAGACACTGACAAAAAAGCTATCCTTTAATGTCGACAAGATACGCAGCCGGTCACTGTATAGTTTAATGGTGCTCTGTGGTGTCAGGGGGAAACACAGTGGGACAAGAACGAAAGTTAAATCAGTGAAAGTGTGTGTTGGGCAAGCGGGAGGGGTGGAGGATGGGTCTAACAACCACTGACTTTCACCCAGGAGAGTGGTGTTCGCGTCCCATAAGATAATAAAGCCAAACCCTGTTCTGTTTTCCTAAACCTAACCACGTGTTGTTGTTGCCTAAACCCAACCATGTGTGTTTGTGTTGAAGGCCAAAAAAACATTAATTTGAAGTGTTGTACCAACGTAGTGCCTTTATTTTGAAAGAGACTGTATGTGAACGGTAAATTTCCTTTGAAATGGAAGTGTATTCCAAAAGAAGACAATGCACATAACAGGCATAACTTGACACAGCATCCCAGAACACCAAAAACCAAGGCACCCAGGGTACCTTTCAGGTCGTATCTGTACATGGAAAGTCCATGACCAAACAATGATATCTGTCAAGGTAGGAGTGAGAACGTGAGAAGGTCTGTGTTTCTGGGTCTTCCACATCTGCGCTCTTGGCATCTCTGCACCATCACCAACATGGGAACATGGGAATCTGACTTTTACAATATGGGACCTTTAACAAAATGGCAGACTACTGATTTGTTTACATTGTTTGGTCTAATGACTACTAAGTATTGATGCAGCACTTCTGACAAACAAAGGTATCTGCTGCGCCCAGTGTTATTCGGTCCACCTCAGCGTCTGCCATAAACACTATTTTTGGATCATGTCCAGTCAAACCAACAGATGGTGGGACAATATTAAGAGTGTGATTGTCATGAATGGGAAGTGAAAGAAAAACTTAAGTGAGCTCATTTGTCCTTATTTTGAAGGAGAATCCACTGTGATAAGACCTCCAGTACGTGTTTTAACAAAAGTTAGGCTAAACACTCTACTACCTTTGTGGCGAGAGGAAAATGTGGGAGACACTTAACGCCGATGAGCCTTTAGTGTCGTTTTAGTGCTCTAGTGTGGACGGTGATATTTTGTAAAATGAAGGTCATAAGGACAGACTTTTTTTTAATACAAGGGGTGAAATTTCCATTTTTAAAAATATCTGTGCATGTAGACAGGGCCTTAGTCCCCTCAACTAATGAGGACAAATAAATGTATCTGCATAATGTCTTGGCAGTGATCAAGTACCATAAATGTGAAGGTTACTTCTACTATAGTATTCATTAATATTTGATATTTAGGCTGCCTAATGTATTATAGTAATGACAAATAATTGCATATGCCTCCAAATGTGAAAAAAGTTGCTTTAAAAGATATAATTCAGTTCTGGCTGATTTGTAAAAACCTCTGGTTACCGTGGTTACAACAACCGCTGGGTTAAAGGCACAGTCACATATGTGCAAAAGTAACACTGGCAAATATTTTCTCCTTGTTTATTTCCATTCAATGTGAGCAAAAGGGGCGAAAAAGTAAAGGAAATTTGGATCTTTGTATCGCGTGGAGTTCACCTTTGGTGAGCTTTGACCAGCAAGGTTGCAGCCTCAACCAACAGCAAACAAGTGGAACACAGTGATTGTTACAATGTTTAGCCAGCCAATATTTTATAACACTGGCAAACACAAACTGACCCACTTGAGAGATGCTGTCCAGCTGGCAGTGAGTTGAGAGACAGGCATGAAATGTAAAAAAAAAGGAAAATGTACCAATAGCCTACCAATATATTTCATGGTATTCATTTGCAAGCAAGCTAACACTTACCAGCAAGCTAGCTTTCAGTTTCTTTCATGTCAGGCACTGCCCATATGTATCACAAATATCGCCTCAGCAGGAGATGTTTACCGGTCTGCATTTGCTGATCATGCCCTAATACTATAGGTCCCAGAGTTCTTGAGCAGCTACTTTGACAGAAATATAACAGAAAGGCTTCTGGTGGATCTGTTACAGTGCAGCCAAACAAACTTGAGTTGTTTCAATAAAGAAGTCTGTCAACATTTGGCCAACAGTGACTGTTTCACAAGAGAAGCCAGCTTGCCTTTGTCCAGTTCAACTCTTTTAAAGTGAAGCAGCAACAGTAGTAAATGTTCAGTTTGCAGTTAATAGAGCTGTGACATGGCTGTTGGAGAGCGAACAGTGAACAGAGAGCCTGATGTCAGTGAGATCAAATTAAAAACAGCAATGCCGGACTGCATGCTTCGTTTCCCTCATGTATAGGTGGGCAATTTTCATTCTGATTATTGTGGACTCCACCACCAATAAAAATTACTACAGCTATTGAGAGTTAATTACAAAATGTAAGCACACTGATTGTTAAAAAAAACATTGCCCATTAATAGTACAACAAAACGGGTTTAATTTCATGACAACATTAAGGATTATAACTTTAATGGTACGCTCTCTCTGACCTTTACCAATCAAACTTAAATTTATGTCTCTCTCCACCTGATAAGCCATCATTTTTAATTTCTATAAATGAACCTTCCCCGTGTCCTTCCCTGCCCTTACATCCTGTGTAATTAGGAAACACTGTGCATCAATTTAAGGAAGCTATGCTCTCAAAATGTCATCGCACTGAATCTGTAACCCATAAAATTAGAGTATCACTAGGACTGAAAATGGGTTGGGTAGCAACAGAGCACCATGGCGAAAGTAAAACGCCACAGGGGACAGCGTTTGAAAGCAAACCACTGGAGATTTTTACACTATTAAATTGACTAAGAATACAGCTTTTATTTAACATGATCTGTATGGACTGAAACCAGCAGCTACAAAAGCATGTTAATGATTGTAAAGGTTTTAAATGTTGTAAATGTAAAGGGTTAATTGCATATGAAAATAATCAGCTTGTACGTAACACTGTGACTTGTGTAAATGTACAATAAAGCGTAGAGTGACAGAGTTAGACAGAAGACAAAGCAGGGATAACATTGCAGTCTGGTTCCTGTTAATAAAACTGTAGAGACTAAATAGGAAATGATGGTGAAGGTGACTGAGAGAGCGCACTCACTGAGCATTTTAAAAACGATGAGTGTGCATTACAAGTGCAGAACTAAAGGCTGTTATGTAAAACAAGCTCATTTAGGCATAAAACCTGAAACATCATGTGCATCCGCAAAATCTCTCTTCCATTCATGCAGTTTCATTTCTGGAACTCGTCCAGACTAAAGAGGGAGTCTATGTTTAAAAACTGTGAATATAGTTACTGTGCCAGTTGTGGGCGGAGGAGGATGACATTATTTTGGCTTGTGCCTTGTGCCATAAAATACATCCAATTACTGTGAATGTACTTTACTCTGCCGCATGATATTTGAATTAAATGGATTGGGGCTTTAACAGGATATATTTTATATTAATCAAGCTTTTAGAATTGATCAATATCTATTTTTGCGATGTTGTGTTTAAGGACAGAAGACCCTTGGCCTTCTTTAACAGCTCAAAGACAAACTTAAAATTGTTATTGGAGTGATATTTCCTTATTTTCTCAGAGACTAAAAACATGGTTAAATACACTTCTAATATATCTATAATGTGTTAACAATACTTTTTTTGTCACACTTCTCCATATTTCCATATTTTGCCACTGTCATTGAATATGCAAGCCCAGAAAGGGAAAGGTTTCTTCTAGGGGTGAAAATCAAGTTCTATCACAATACCAAATCATATTGATTCTTTCTACAATTGCTGATTTCACATATTCTGCCACAATACAATTCAATCAATTCAGCAGCCTGCAACTGCAACACAGTCTCACTCCCAATTCGTCACATAAACAATGCATGGTCAGTGGCCCTATGCGTCAAAATATGACGATCTAGGTACCCCTACTGCATCGCTTTTTGACACTCAGACAAGGCATGTCAATTTACACTTGTTAGATGCATTGTGTCTTTTCAAAATAAACTTGAATGCGCAGTTTCAGCTCATTAAATACATGTGGTCGTTTTTCAAAATAAACTTCCAATATAGGTTTACTTAGTCTTTAGGTTAACTTCCTTAGATTTAGGCAACAAAACCGTGGGGATAGGTTTAGAAAAAAACATCATGGTGTGTCTTAAAATAAGTGTTTTTCTTGCTAATGTAATGTGTGTCACGTGACAAACGTCACTAGCATTGTATGCTAGACATACTAGCATACAACGCCACATTGTTAATAAAATAACTTGTTTGACTTTTGGTTTCACACAGGACAAGAACAATGGTCTCCTGGGTGAAAGTCCGAAGTTAAATAGCCTCATGGTCTTTTATTCGGCTGCTTATTATAATCTGTCTTGTGCAAGGCTGCTAGCACTGTTTGAATGTTCAGGAAGGTGGTGTGCTTGGACAGAAATGGTGACACAGATGTGAATGAGAATTTCAAAATAAAGGCGCATCTTAAAGATGACAATATGTATCGATGTTTTCATTTTGACAATATTGGATTGCTGATCATTAAAATGATACATCAATCCAGATTACACCCTGAGTTATTTTGTCTATATACTGGGTTTTAAAAAGGACAGGACACCAAAGAAAAAAAATTAAAGGTGAAAATGCTTAATCAAAGCATGCTCAATCAAAGGCAACCCCCAGGTAATATACACACACACACCGGTTCTTTGTACTAAAGACCTCCCACTACTTTCTCCCTGTATGGGTACATTTCTGCTATTTCTTTCCACCGTAATCTTGTCCATCACCTCTGCTGTTCCATGCTGTCTAAATGGACTGCTTTTAATTCTTTATTCAAAACACCAAATCTATCCAATGATCCTTCTACGCACATGACAATTGGCTTTACAAAGGTTGCAGGCCTAGAACTGCAAAACACACCATCGTACAAGATGTCCAAGGAGATTCAACAGCTGCCTGCTGGCTTTACTCCACCGCCACCTAGACTCTGGGGATCTCTCTGTGCCCTATCCTCCATCTCACTCTCTCAGAGCACACAGAGACTGATGCATGCTTTTATTACTAGCAGGCTGGAGTTTTTTAATGCTCTCCTTTCCAGTGTATTGAGGAGTACAATAAATCAGTACGATTAATTAAAATTCTTCTGCACAAGTGCTGACTAAGAACAAAAGGAGAGCACACATTACACATATTTTATAGTCTTTACACTAGTAGTTAGTGTAGGTTTGATTTGTTTGAAGGGTGCTTTATAAATAAGGTTTGATTGGTGTTATTTAAATAAAGTTTTACACTTCAAACTTATCTCAATACAAATATTCAATCAAAAATAAGCTGCAATTTTAAGTTTCATAATGTACAGTGAGTTGATAACAAGAGCCCCTTACTCCATGTGAGTAAAACATCAACATAATTTCGGGCTAAATATATGCGACCAGTATATATCCAATGTAATGAGACGGACTCATTTGCAAGATAAGAAAGTGTAAGACTGAGAAGATGTGGTTTGCCCCACGGAGGATTACCTGACACAGGAAGTCTGGGGATTTTGTGCCTTTATTGGACAGCTTACAGTGTTAATAGACCAGCTCGTTCTCATCCCCAGGGCATCAAATATGGCAGCTTGGTCAGTGGCCATCAACAGACAGGATATATTGGGAGAGGGAGGTGTATTTCTCATATGAAAAAAAAAAGAACATTAAGGTTATATAATATGTGTCTTAAACTTTTACGCCTCTCATTCTGCCTGTTTCATCATATACTTTGGTTTTATTATCTTTTTGACTGTTCTGTGCATCTGTTGCTGTATACAAAACGCTATAATTGCCTTTCATCGAGCCAAAAATGTTGTCTGCTTCCAAGCAGATGACAACACCTGGAGGGAGAAAGGACTCTGTGGTATTGATAATGTTCTACAGCCCACAGATATTGGAAAATGAGTGGTGGCCTCCCATGCGCCCGGTCTGGTCACAGGAAACAACCCGAGGGAGGACGGGTTTGATCTGCAGAGTGCAAACATTAGCTGTGATCTGTAGTTTTTGGTTTGTGAGCCGGCCGCATTATTTTTTTAGAAGATATGATTTATCGAATGCGTTCAGAAGGGAAGGATCCAAAGTTTTCCACAAACTTTTAAAAAAATCTTTATTTAAATTACAACTTGCTGCAGTAATTTCAAAGTGTTCTGTAGGCTGAATTAATTCTGCAGCTGCCTTTGGGTAATTGTTGGAAGCTCAAGGCTATTTAGAAAGTATCCCCTGTTATTCTTCTCTGCTGGAGGTTCAGTTTGTACAGAGCAGAATAATACAACTCAAAAACCTTATTGATTTCTGAGAGCTTATGCAGCACTGTAAGAGCCGCCCTCCATCTGGGGGATCAGACTACAAGCAGCTTAGCACTTGAGTCGACAAAAAGTTGACTACATTAATAGTAATATTCACGTGCTGTGTAATGTAAGGATAAAATCATCTTAATCAGACACTCATTAATGAGAGGTGAGGTTTAGTCACAATAAGTGCAGGTTAATTAAAAGATTCATAACAGAATCTCAGTCTGAGTTTACTGACTGTTAGTATGTCCTTCTCTTTTATTATATGCAGGTATTGGCAGCATATTTGTATGACCTTATCTGTTGCTACTATCAAGATTTGTATGATTTTTGCCTGAAGCAAGGAGCGGATTTTAGAATGTCTTAGAATATCTCAAAATGGAGACAGAAACCATCTTAGGATTGTTCTGATAGCACTCCATCACCCAAACAAACAACCCAAAGTGACATTGCATGTCAAACAGCATTCACTACACTTCACCTCTTGACCTCACACAGATAAACTCTCAAAATGAAATTGTCAAATACCACTGGAAAGACAAGGACATACAACAAGTAAAAATAAGTGACACAGAGAGGGACAAAGGTGTTCGCTTGTGGAGCAAACATGAGAGATTTCTCTTATGTATAAGAAAAAAGAGTCGGTAAAGGGAAACGGTGAGTGATTACGGGGAGCTGGAATTGTTGCTGCTGCACTCCGCTCACATGCTCCAGTCGGTGTTCTTGCCCAAAGTAGAGATGGAAATCACAAATTACCCTGCTGATTTGAATCATTTCGTTCAGTGCAGTTCAAAGATTTGAAGTCACTGACTGTGTAGTTTGTTCACTTTTTTTTCCCTGAGTGCTCATATCATTCAAATGTTCTTCAGTATGTACAGTTTGTGAACACCTCTAGTAGGTTAGGGTGGATGGTTGATGTACGAAGTGCAGGACTTTGACACCAGAGACCTTGAGTTAGGTTTGTACAGTAATACGTTTCAGGTGACAAAAGAGTTTAGGTGAGGAAAATATTCTACTTTTGGTTAAATTTGAATAATTAAAGGTAAACATGTCTTCTCTTGTGCTCCATGTCACTTCTAACTTTTTCAATATTTAATCACAATGTTTTCCTACCTTAAAAAACATGCTTGAGTGCCTAAACATAAGAATAAAATGTCTAACAATTAGCTGCTATGTATCGCAAGAGTGGATATTGTAGGACACATAAGACATATTGTCAGTTTACATTTTGCAGAACTCTGTATTAACCCTATGGGCCCTTGGCGTTTTTGGGGTATTTTTACTGCCTTTACTTTCAAGCTCATATCACAGCAGGGTTCAACGCTAAGGTTTTTTTTCACTTGCCCGGTCGGGCAAGTTGGTCAGAGATCTACTTGCCCGAAGTCAGTTTTTACTTGCCCTATAAAAACTGTTTAATTTAAGCGGCTATCAAATAACAAAGACTGCAGTTATTTTCATGTTATGTAATCTTTATTCACACTGTATTTATTAATTAAAACAACATATGTCATGTATTGTAGCTTAATTCCTATACAAAAAGGGCTTAAAGTGAAAAATTTGTCAATCGTTTTCCGTCTATAATTTTGCTCCCTACTTGAGCCATGCCCACTTCTATTTATTTTTCACCCCTCTCTCCAGTTCTGCTGTATTAACACCGGGTTTGATATATTTTGCTTCCATCTCTCTGCCCTGCTCTACTCTACTTCAACGCTACTTAGCTCTCTCTCTACTCTACCAGTAGACTACCACATCCACCTGTTGCACAAAACGCACACAGCAGTGTTTCCCCTAGGATGGAGTTGTAGCAGCGGAGGTGAAGCACACGCATGAAAAATAATTTTCACATGCGTGAAACTTTTTTGTATGCTTGCAAAGCACAGCCTGCTGGGATGTTTCTGTGTATCTACTGGCACCAGAAGGGCTCTTTAGGACTAAGTACATACAGTACATGTGTGCACAGTAATGAGCAGGTGAAATGTCTGTCTAGCTTACATATGAGCTGTCTCAAGATTTAGGAACATACAATTTTATTGAATATAATAAAAGTAAAAAGTCACTCGACATGCTGCTGTTTTGTGCTATGACCTATTTAAGTGTTGGAAGTTGTTATTTACGTGACAACACCTGAACGCAACACAAGCTCTGCATGAGTGCCGTGCTGAGCTGCTGTGCGAGCAGCGTGTTTGTCTGTGCATAACAGCAGTCTGTTGATGGTTATTTACACACTGTCCATAACAATAACTTTGTCAGCTGACAAACTGCACCGGGCTCGGGGTCAGGTTTGGTCAGGAAAATGCGGCCCGAGCCGCTCTAGCGTGCTCACCTGTGTGTGTGGCGGAACTCTGCCATACGCGATACAGAGAGCAGAGGAGAATTGTTAACGCGTGACCATGTAGAGACAGAAATGACACGATGGCATAACACCATAAATAGATTATTGTTATGTTATTATATGAAGCGTCCATCGCGCAAAATAATATCAATGGGGGCTGTGGGCAGGACATTGTTACACAGCTGTGCCTATGACTTCAGGCAGAGAGACCGCTGCATGAGAGCAGAAGAGCACGTTTTAAAATACATTTATTTTATCAATTAGTTATTAACTTTTACTATTTTTAGCAACTTGCCCTATCGGGCAAGTGAGTTGTTAGTTTACATGCCCGACCGTGAGTTTTACTTGCCCCGGGCAATCGGGCAATCCTTATTGTTGAGCCCTGCACAGTCATTCTAAAGGCTACCTACACATACTATATCTTGTTTTTTCAGGACAATCTGGGCTAACCAGATTTGCCATCATTACATGTCCTTCTATGTGCCTGTATTTTATATTATTTTTTATATCAATGAAAAAAACAAATCCGTATTACTAAATTCTTACATTTTGACATATATCTCACCATAGCAAGTTGGAAACTGACATATTCTTCCATATCTGAAGAGGGGAGACTCTCTGGAATCTGGCAATATAAGAACCATGATGGTGGGACATTCTGTCACTTCACAGTTGTCCAAAACATGTGGTTTGTGCCAGGCAGACATGATTGCCAGTATTTTTTCATTATTGCAAGAAATTCCATTGACTCATTCAAAATGTGTTTTATCTGAAAGAAACATGCAATATTTACATCTAAGGTAATAGAAAAAGAGTCAACCAAGTGCAATGATGTCCTCTAAGATAATATTTGTTTTTCAGTTTCAGTTATATATTGGGGGGACATTTTGGGCATTGGTGGGGGGGCACGTGTCCCCCTCAATGTATATGGTGACTACGGCCCTGTCAGCATGTATAGTTAGGCTGCAGTTGTCTGGGCGCGCAAAGGTGAAGTGCGCTGGTTTTGTCATACAAAGTTTGACGAGTGTCAACTGGACAATATGGAGATATGTGCATCTTGAAAGCTGGACTACAAATGTGGATAGACAGGGAGAAACACACACAAGCCTAAGACGTGGTAAGATACGATATTCCTCACTATATGAAGTGACTGATAACAAGATCTGTATAATGGATTGTAAAGAAATTCGTCAGGTTTTTATTTTGTAGACAATTGATCTGGATTTATAGTGTGATGGGATGACAGCACAATGATGTGTGTGGTATCACTGGAAAGCTCTAGTCCTGCGCTTTCATGTGATATGCGTGGCATTTCTGTGCGACCCTGCATTCGCGAGTAATCCATCCAAGAGTAATGTGTGTGCAAAGCTGTATGAAAGCTCTGTTAAACATCATTTTAATGTAATTTATCTTTTTTTTTTCACTGTGAAAACATTGGACTACCGACAAGTGCTTGGTCTTCTCGGAAAGCTACGATTCCGCTGTTTCACATGATATGCGTGGCTTCTCACTATGACGAATGGTTGCGTCGTTCGGGCCCATAGGGTTAAGGTCAAAACACACTGTAGGCAAACGCTGCCCATCAAAAAATATGCCCCTTTTATTTTCAAAGCACAACCCCACACTAGCAGCAGCAAGATGCACATCGGCGCTCCTGAACGTGCCATCCAGCAGCACTCCATGCTACTGTCCTATTTCCAGCCTTGCCACCCCCTGAATTAAATGCATTTTCCCTCACTGGCTCTCTGCTTGTACATACCAGCTCCCACAGCAGCTCTTTTTCTCTGCTCCTATAGCAGCTCGACTCCTCTCCTCAGCATTAATGTACAAAGAGAAGTCTGTAGCTGTTGTTGTGTCTCTTCTGTGATTAAGACTGGATGAGGAGAGACTCGTTGTTGAGGTCAAGAAATATCGCAAGCTAAAAGACCCACCATTCCGTTGTTATAAAGATAACGGCCTAAAAGATACTGCCTGGTGAGTCATAGCTCTGGGGATGAGAAATCAAGTTTAATTTGGGGCTGACCACACCCGATTTTAACCGAATGCATAGGTGGAGAAGTATAGATCCTTCAGTAAAAGTAGCATTAACTTTGCATGGTCGTCTGTTGATGAGCTGCAGCCCCACATGCCGCTGCGCTACTGATTTTTCAGCTTCAGGGATGGGCATGAGTACTCGAGTACACGAAAACTTCATCTAGACTTCAGTGTCCTTTAAACATTAATGAAAGATGCGTGTAGCTGCAGATAACGTCCAGCATTTTCAGTCAGACATCACTAATCACAGTACAGGTAGAATGTCAACCAGACATAAGAGTGATGTTTATAAGTCTTTAGACAAAATAAATGCAATAAAAAGACGAGCGGCAGTAGCTCAGTCTGTGGGCACTTGGCTTGGGGTTCAAGTCCCCATATGGATCAAATATAGGGTGTGGACTGGCAGCTGAAGGGGTGCAAGTCCACTTCCTGGGCACTGCCAAGGTGCCTTTGAGCAAGGTATTGAACCTCCAAACTGCTCCAGGGGCCACTTTACTATGGCTGATCCTAGGCTACGACCCCTCCGGAATGCATGTGTGTGGTGTGTGAGAGGAGGTATACTGTATATGCAAAGAGTTCAGTTTCAACAGCCTTGTGTGAAATTGCCTTGTGATGATGACGACGAATAAAAAGATTATCATTATTATTATTATCATCATTATTATTACGATTATAATTAATGTGCAGTTACACTTAAACTTGCGCATCACAGAACAACTAGTTAATGGACTAACAATTGGTGCAATATGCACAAGTATAAAAAAATGAACACAGATAATTAATCTTTCATCACCTCATTTGCTAGCAATGCTTGCACGTGGCACCAAGGCAAAGAAGCTCAGCCAGCTCATTACAAAAACGGTGACTGGAGATATACTTGCATTTGACCTCATGGAAGGAGAAGCTGACGATTTGCAGCAAACAGCAGAAGAAGATGCATGAGGAAAGAGTGCTGAAATTGAGGGCTGATCTGTGCGGCAGCAGAAGTGAACAAATAAGGAGTGAAACGATCAAGTTGTCTTCTGAGTTATTTAATAAAGTGATAGAACAGAATGATAAGCATTATAACAGAGTCAATCTTATTTCAGCTGAAAGGTCAGAGCCCTGACACCTGGAGTATCCTCTGTAGGTCTGACAAAGATCCAGTCACATAATATGATTAAAACGTAGAAGAGCGGGAGCAAAGAGGAGGTTTCCAGTTTACTGATAACTGTCATGGGAACAGCTACAAATCAAGTTCCTCACACACAAATGAAACTCTCCAAGGACACAGTTCACTTAAGGTACAACGAAGAATAACACACAGAGAAGAAGCAGAATATTGGATGTCTATGTATAATAATGGCAAATTTTGTTCCTACTATAATACTTCAGAGTCATGGACAGATGCTATTCTTAAACGAGATTATTTTTTGCAAGTGCTCAAGTACCCTTATAATTTCATGCACATACTGTTCGAGTACTCATGTGAGTTTTGTACATGTATTTTGCAATTTTGCATATATCAGGCAACATTAAATTTCTCTAAAAATCCATTTACCGTTACAAATTAGCAGAATATAAATATGAGTCAGAAGATTAGGTTGAATCAAGGCCCCATACCTCCACCCTTTGCCCCTCCATCATCCACACAAACATCCTCTTCTCTCATTATTTCTTTCTTCTCAGCTTTTGCAACCATTCGAGTGTCTCAATCATTTGAAGGATAAGAGGTTAGGTATTTAAGAACTGGTTGTTTAAAAGGCTGCAGAAAGAATGTTAAATTAGAGGTGGTTTCATCATTTTCACTGATGTGCACTGAAGTTAACTGATTTCTTCATTCTTCATGTTCCTATTTTGGCGAATGCTGGATTAAATGAGGGAACCAACATGAAAAGACAAGCAGCAATATTCTTAGCTATAAGTCATTTAGGATCCCCAGTCACTCTGATTTTCATGTCTGCAGAGTCTGGGAGAAAACCAGGCCGACATGGAGAATATGTGATCTCTGCAGAGAAAGCGCCGTGGCGACAAGCACTAGTCCTTCTTGATGCGAGGTGACAGTCCAACCACTTAGCCACTGTGATGCCCGAATAGATCTGGGTTACACGGCCTGATGTCTTCCACTTTATCCTCAGTTGGTTCATTTATCATTCTTTTAATATTTGCATTCGACTGCTGTATGAATTCTCTGGCTGATGGCACATGCAGTGACACAGCTTTTCGGCAGTTATTAGAAATGTGGATATAAACTGATTAGCTCAAATATCTCTGGCCTCAAACCCTCGATAGAACAGAACATAATCATTTATTTGTCTGTACATAAAGTTACAATAAAGTAGTGAGAATATGAGAAATTGCTGCTACACTTCAGAATGACTTGTACATATATTCTATATAGCCTTGGAGAAAATTCAAGCCGGATAATTTTTCATAAGACTGGACCGTCATGAAAAGTTGCGAAGCTGATGTTATAAAGCTCAGAAGTAATAATAAGGCAAAAGAAGAAGAGGCAGTCAGAACAGACTGCAGGCGAGCGGCTTGAGAATAAAAGGAAATTATGCTGAGGGAGAAAAGAAAGAGGATGTGATAAAAATAAGAGGGGGTAGAAAGAAAAGGGTACTGAAGCAGTAGGCGATCCTGACAAGTAAGAATCCTGCCTGATCACAAGAGTTGTTCTCAGATCAGATGCTGAAGTCAGCGCATTTGAAGCAGCAGAAGCCACCATGGGAATAAATTTCTCCAAACCGAGGGAAGACGGAGGAAAAGAGAAAAAGGGGTAGAGATGGAGAGAGAGAGGACAGGAAGCGAAGATGTTCAAGGCCTGCTGGTTCTCGAATCCACTGTGGGAGCATAACTTGATGAATCTTGAGGATTACTGAAGAACAACAGAAAAGAGGAAGTACAGCTACTAACTAAATTCATATCTAAACAGAACTGTGGTACTTTTCAGGCCTCTTAGCCAAAGCATGGAACTCTAAGGATGGTCATATCCTGCAGTCACTTTCCTGATTGCTCTGCAGTTCACAGGCTTGCACAATGATATACTGTTGAATAGCTTGGTCTAGTACAAGTTGCTGAGCAATACAGACAATTTAAAGACTTGTTTTGATCCCAAAAAGTTAGGAAAGCACAAGTTTTCGCACTATTGGCTCCGTACAAGCTCTCAGTTGTTGATGCTGTTGATTTAATGAGAGATGAAGATATCAGCCGATGCATCTATTAGCTACTTTATCATCATGCAGGTCACACATTAGTGATCATAACTAGAAAAAAAAGAGTAGTTTCCAGCACTGCTAAGCTCTTACTTAAAGTTTCAGGTGATTTGCCAAGCTTGTTGTAGATTTGTGATATGCCAGTCTCCTTTGGCATATCTGGAACTTGACTTTTGGGGGTCATGTTAACAAACTTTGAAGCTATTCCAGATGCTGAATGTCTTCGACATCTTGTTAGTGTATCTGTGCTGACCTGTTGATGACTGACATCAGATGAGAGTGAGTCAGAGTCACAAAACTATCACTATACACTATCTGATGCATAATGAATAAAGCTGGATGAGTATTTCTTAAATTATGGGGTATTTGGGATTTTGGGTAGCCTGGAAATCCAGACCCAAATCTAGAAAGATTTAGGGTCTGGCTATGATGCAAATGGCCCAACTCGAGGGGCGGCACCAAGCATGCATTTGAAAATATCACTGCACGCAATTGGATACCACTACGACCAATCAGAACAATACACGGGGTGACGTATCCAGAGCGCTACCAGCAGAGCTAACTGGTAGATTAGACTCTTGCCGTATCCGGTCAGCAAAACAGCAAAAACATCCTTCTTGCAAAGGAAAGATTCGAGCGCCGACTTCTGTTCCTCTTTTAGAGAAAAAACCAAGTCTAACTCGTTCATTGTAGCGGCCAAAGCCGTTTCAAACAACTGGTGTTCAGCCGTAGCCATCTTGCAATATTTACTGACTGATTCCGGACTTCGGCGTCGCAGTGCTGTCGTCATCTGTTTAGCTCGCCTCTGGCCCACCTGTATCAGATGCACTGATGTGATCGGTGCAGCTTGGCTCCAAGGGCATGGATATTGAGCATCATTACTGATTGCCAGAGTGACTTGCTGAGCAAATTCAAATTGTGCTCTCGCGAGAACTCTGGATTTCCAGGGTAGATTTTGGGGGGTAATTACCACAGACTGGGAGAGTGGCTCCAGCAGATCCCAGGTACAACATCTGAGGTCTCTGTCCAGAAGAGTGCAGTCTGAGGAACAGCTAAGATACTGTGCAGATCTCTCAAACTCCCAGGCCTCTGGTAGGCGTCCCAAGCTTGACGATAGTGATGGTGCTGACCTACTGTAGTGTGTGCCTCTTGTTAAAATGATAATCCATATAGACCCCCTCACTACCCCCTGTAGATGGTATAAAATTTGGTAGGGTGAAACACTTAATGACGGATAAACAGTCTTTGACACAACAGCGGCTCACAATCTGCAGCCATAGTCTCGACGTCTTGGTTAATTTCTCTGTATCAAAACAGGGAGAAAACACACTAATAAGGATAAGGATAATATTATACATACTATAAGTGATCTGATAAGTGATCCCTCTTGATTTTCCTGTCCCTCCTGCTTTTCTCCTCAATTCCCCTGATTCATCCCCCAGCATGTGATGAAAATTAAAAACTGGCCCACCCACTAGATACATTAGAAAAAGCCTATCACTGCTGTTAATGATTTTTTTTTAACTAGCCCACTCATTCTGTTAAGTTGTGTCAGAGCGAGAGAAATGAGCAGACCCACACAAGCAGACAGACCACCACAGAGAGATGATAAAGATTAGCTCTACATGTGCTTAGAAAGAAGCATAATGATATAGTGTATCTGGAATTAATAGAAATATTTAACACATTAAAATATTGTATTGTTTTGTTTTGTAATGCCAGCCCTTTCCCCCAGCTTTCACCACAGGTTCATTTAAGACCTGTGGGAAACACCTGATGATGCCACATTAATGTCAGATGTGGTGGATGGTAACAATAGGAGAGACTCCCATGTTTATGACTTTACGTCATCAGACAACTCAACATGGTTGAGTGATTACATACTAGGTCATGTAAGGGTTACAAACACAGCGCGCAGACAACATAACCCGACATCCCAACAAGTCCTCAATGGGGACACAAGTGGTGTTATCTTCTGCAGACCTCAGTGTCCCACGGTTCCTTGTGTGCATCTGGAATAAGGGAGATCCTCACCAGCTTGTAAAGTTGTGAAGTAGATGGAAGCAAATTCCACTGCAGGATAAAAGTAATGGAAATATGTAATCAACTGCATTTTTAAGTTAGGGGTTAGCAACCTTGATACGTTGTTAATCACTAAGGGTGTACCGATACATCTCTGGATCGAGATATTGATTCAATTATCAAAGATCCAGTGTCATCAATGCAAAGTGAAAACACTGATCCATATTGTCATCTTTAGCATGGGCTTTTATCTTGAAATTCTGTATCACTGTCAAACAGACACAGGCAAATGGCAAGCAGCTGAAAGAAAGATGACAGGGATATCAATATTCAGGAATAAATCAGCAGTGTGGAAATATTTATGGTTTCAGAGAAAAAAGGGGTCAACAGACCGAGCACATGCCGTATGTAAACAATGCTGTTACGAGATTAAGCACGATTTAACGTTACCGAGCATCTCACTCTGCTAACTTCTCACTACAGCAACATTAGCTGCTCTGTTTCAACAATGTTGAACTGGACTGGAATTCAACCATGCTCCTCTGTCAGGAGATGCAGTGACTTTAAACCAATGGTGAGTAAGAAAGAGTATAAGTAATACATGTAATTTATTAAGGTATGAATGGAGGAAAGTCCACTAGCCGCTAGGCTAATGTTTGCAATGTACACATGCTTGAGCTCATAATGTGTGACTAGTAAAAAACCTTGAGAGTTATTATTGAGCTGAATGTCATACCTTTGTAAAACAATGTTGTTATTTATCCATGTTTTATGGCGGTTGAGAAAAGTTTGTCTTCAGGGCTTTAAGCCAGATAGACCTGAAGTCACAGAGGGTAAAGACATTGTATTTTTCAAATCAATAACCATCTAGCTGGTCTGATAAAAAACAGAACTTGTACTTTAAAATAAGGCAACATGGTACTTGTTCCTGCTGCTATTTAGTACATGATTTCCAGTCAAATCTAGTGCTGCAGTCTGTGGACCTCAAACCTACAAAAATGTGACAAAATCTTCTTTTCGTTTTTCATAAAAGCAGCCCACGATACATGGAGACCTCCCCCGACTGCACTGCCACAAGGACTCTACAACCCACATCTTTCTTTGGGTCAGCCAAATGGCCAACTTGGCCTGGGAAAAGAGACAATTAAAAGGATCTCCTCTTTTATGTACTTCCAGATCAATACATGGACACCCGACCGCAGGGCCTCTCCAGGGTATGACAAAAATCATTCAACAGGCTATTTGAACAGCTGAATAATGTGCAAATAGTGTGGAGTGCTGCAGAGAGTTGGTAAAAAAGTGCCTATCCTTCTTGCAGTTATGCAGCAAGCGGATGGTAGGAGAGCCAATTCTATGCTCCTTTAACAGAAAATGTACAGTGTACATGCAAGCATTACTGTATCCCAATTAGGGTAATAACTTGAAGGATTTATGTGGTTCACAAGAACCCCAACCCTGCAATAAACTCATATCTCATATCAACTCAGGATACTAAAGAAAAACTGAGGCTTGTGGCACAGAGTCAAAACACCAAAAGAGACTAGGGTAAAGCGTACACATGTCAAAGTCATCAGTAAATTGGCTCCATTAAGCATGTTTAAGTTAATCCACTTCACACCTTAATGCTGTCAAGATGGTTAATGTTTATATTGTACATGTCGACATGACAGCTACAGTAAGGGAGCGCAGCTTGACCTTAACCCTCTTTACATCTCGGATGCACACACACATTGCAATCAGGATGCTATTGGATCAGCTGGCTTGTGGTGTGATCTCAGCTGGGTGTAAATATAATCTCTTCAGACAAGATTTTTAAAAATCCAAACCAGTAAAATACACACCTAACATCAACCTAACACATCAAGTGCTGATGCATCTTCAGCAAGTGGGCTTAACAATTTCTATGCTCACTTCGAGGCCATCAGCAGTCAACAAGCAAAAACAGCTGAAGCACAGGTTAATGGATGGGTGGGTACACCTTTCACACCTATCTCCCTTTCTGAGCATGATGTCAGGAGGGTTCTCAAGCGTGTGAGCACCAAAAAAGTTGCAGGACCAGATGGTATCAGTGGGAGGGCCCTCAAACTTTGTGCCGACCAACTAGCACCAGTGTTCACAATAATATAAAAGCTGTCACTGGCTCAGTCTGTCATACCCACGTGCTTTTAGAGGTCCAGCATCATTCCTGGGCACAAGAAAACAAAAACCAGCCTGCCTGGTGGCGCTCATCTCTGAAGTGATGAAGTGCTTTGAACAGCTGGTTAAGGATTACATCTGCTCCTCACCAACCAGCACACTGGACCCACAACAGTTTGCCTACCCTCCCAACTGATCTACAGAAGCACCACAGCACATATCCTCTCGAGAAAAAAGAGATCCATGTGATGCTGCTGTTTATTGACTGCAGTTCAGCATTTAACACCATAGTTCCCTCCAGGCTGAGCACAAATCTCAAGGAGCTGGGTTTAAATACCTCACTGTGCATGTGGATCCTCAACTTCCTGACAGGCAGACCTCAGGTGGTGAGAGTCAGCAGAAACACCGCTCACACCCTCATCCTTTACACCGGAACACCCCAGGGCTGCGTTTTGAGTCCCCTGCTGTACTACACATATAACTATGTAGTTGCTTCAGACTCCAACACCATCATCAAGTTTGCTGACGACACAGCAGTGGTGGGCCTGATCACAGCTAACAGAGACTTGGCTGAAAGAAGTGTAGGAGCTGAACTGCTAGTCTCAGGACAACAACCTACTCCTGAACGTCAGCAGAACTAAGAAGACAATAGTGGACTTTGGGAAGAAGCAGCAAAGGAACAATGCCCAACTTAATATCAACGGGTCTTTGGTAGAGAGAGTTGATAGCTTTAAGTACCTTGGTTTCCATAATGACAGAGGGCCTGACCTGGGCACTGCATACTGACTCAGCGGTGAGAAAAGCAAGGCAGAGACTGTTTCACCTTAGACGCCTGAGGAAATTCTGGGTATCTCTTCAAATACTGTGAAATTTCTACTCCTGCACCATCTAGAATGCCTTTGTAGGGCCGCAAGGCGGTGGTTCGTACAGGTGAACATACTACAGGCAGTGCTGTATAGTTTTTTCAAAGAATGTTTTCACAAGTCACTGCAAAATTAATGCTAGGAAAATCAGACAAGATCCTAACCCATTATATGACAGCCTTTTCTCCCTGTTGAGATCGGGAAGAAGATACCAGATACACCAGGCCAGCATTGAGAGGCTTGGGAAAAGCTTCTACCCTCAGGCTACAAGGATCCTAAATGAATACCCTGCATAAGACCCTGCACCTCCACAGACATATATTAATTGTTATTACACTGTTTTCAATGCACAAATTGATGAAACCAACGGATTGCATTTCACGGAAATCATATTCTTACGATTCCATGTGACACATAAATTGCTAATACTTTACATAGACACTACACCAGAAGTCAACATTCTGGTGTCCATCACACCAACAAATACAAACACCTACAAAAACAATATTAAACTCATAAAATCTTCTAACAAATTATCAGTGAAGTCACTGATATGCAAATGATATTGCACATTATAATGGATTCCTATCAATGGTTACAATGTAAAAGCTTGTTTATAATGTACAGCATTTCTTCATTCAGATCCAGTAAGGCAGTGATACACAACTAACTGCATGTGAGCCAATTTGGCCCACAATAGGATGACTGGTGGCCCACAGACCATTTTCTACATGAGACATAAGACACAAAACACTTAATTGTCATTGTCGTTGTACAACAAAATTACGTCTGGGGACTCTGACAAAACAACTACCGACCTCCACCTGGCAGGCAGGTGTTCACTTCCCGTGCGATTGTAATGCCAAACCCTGTTATTTTTTTCTTAATGACTTTTTGTTGCCTAAACCCAATCTTGTGTATTTGTTGGCTAAATGTAACCACGAGGAACCAAGAAAAATACGTTTAGCCGCACAGTTGTACCTAAGTAGCGCATTTACCTTGAAAGAAACAGTATGCAGACTGTATATTTCCTGTGAAAACGGAAGTGTATTTTGAAAACAGACATGTAAAAGGTTGATGTGGAAAGTCCATGACCAAAAGTCGATATGTGACATGTCGAGTGAGAATGTAATGCAAAAAAAAAAAAAAACAGCCAGTGGAGGATGCCCCAGACCCCCAACAGAGTTCCAGGCTGAACCCCAAATATCCACAAATCCTAGAAACGCCTCTGGAGTGCCTGGCAATTAATTTATTATACTTAATAATAAATATTAATGTTTGTTTATTAACTGGCCCCTGGTCTCCTATCATTCTGTAAAAGTGGCCCCCGGGCAAAGCAAGTTGAGCACTGCTGTTAGAAAGCATCAAATTTGAAAATCCACCTGTGGCAGTATTCAACAAATTCCATTCTTTTCACCCTAAAGAGACTGTGATTGCACTTATGAAACAAAGTGACAAGAATTCTATAGCTGAAATGTCACCAAACCCAGCCTCTTCCTGTCATCTCACGCTGCCTGACAAATGGCTACAAAAAGCAGATCTCATTCACAGCAGCATTACTTCCCCAGACCTGTGAGGTGCCATGTTTGTATGTTGCTGACAGGTCCGCTTCCCTAATTTCCATATTGAAATACGATCCCAATGCAGGCAGAATCGAGATAACAAGAAAGCTTATTAATATCAGATTTAAATGCAAAGATAAGTCAGTGATCAGATCCAGATAAAGCCAGATACAGACTGCATGTTAATATCAGGTGTAAATAACAAATTTGATTATAATCAAATGATTACACTGGCAGACACATGTTCAGTATATCTAATGAGGAAGACGGGCTGTGAAAGAGACAGGCAGCCATGTCAGTCTGGTGGTGATGCTAAAACAAAACCAGGAAGTTACCTGAGAGGGACACACACACACACACATGCACAGGGAGAGACTGCAGAATGTCAGCACACTCCTGATCAAGATGTTTAGTTAGACGTCCAGGGAAAAAGGAATAGCCTAAGTGTTTTAACATCCTGCCATTATAAGTCAAACTGTACTGAACAGCGGTCTGCTACAGTAAATGTCAAGGGCAGAGGCAAAGTCAGAGGGATGAGCCTATATACTGTAAAAGAAGCCATTTGTCACTGTTCTGCATCCCATTACAGAGGCTCCAATTTGTAGCCTCAGCACAGCACCATACAGGAGGAAGAGGAGGAAAAAATATCCTCTATCACCTTTTACAGCCCAGATAATCTCTACAAAGCCGCCATGCAACACTCCCCCAGCCCTCTTTTGCATTTTGGAAGCATCCCGAGGAGGCACAGTGGAAAAAACTGTTAGGTTTTTGATTTGAATCAATGGTTTGTTCAAACGGCTAACATCATAAAGGATTAACTTTGGTCTCTGTTCTTCTTTTCACTCACCTGCAGGAAATCTTCTAACCGGAAGATATCAGATAAAACCGGCTTTTGCTTCCAGATCTTTACGAAAATCCCGCAAATGGCAAGATGAATTTCACAACTCACAAAGGGATAATATATCCCTTTGTGAGTTGTGGAAGAAGCCTTAGATTCAAGCAATGTTACTGACGCTACAATGTAGCTCTCTATATTTAGTCCATCTTGATCAATGCTTGATGATAGAGCCATTTTCTGGCTGCAGGCATTAGTGCAGCCATTAAACTTTCTCTGATGCAGCACTTTCTGTGTAAGTGGACAATTTTGCTGACTTTCCTATTGCAGGTCGATGATAAATTGGATTCTAAGTAAACAGTGATGAAGCACCTTAAGCAGTCAGTATTGGCATTCATAAACCCCGCTCCATATCCCTGCGATTCCTAATCATCAGTGACAAATATACTTAGGAGCACCTCTGGGGCACCTTTGACAGAGGCATTGTGTGCACCCAAGATGAAACCCTCTCCCCCTGGTTGGTTGATCAGGCAGACAACATGACCTCCCCGTACCTTTCTGCCTCCTGTTTGCCGCCTTCTGGACTATATTTCCACAGTAATCCACTCATCTGACAGTATCTTCAAGCCTTTTTATAATAATCTTTAATAAGGACGACCTTTGATGCCACAGACAGCTTCACTGGGCCGTCTGATTTCTCCTCAGCATGTCGACAGGCTAGTAATCCTCTGCTCTTATCTCAGCTCCCTCTGATATCAAGGCTTAGTTTTCTTCAGGCTGTGGCAGCTGTTAGTAATGAACTTGGCATTTTTACTCCAGCGCATTGACAGTCAGAGTTAGGGCTGATTGTCAAACCATTAAAAAGGAAATGTCTGTTTTGATGATATGATACTACGTCACTCAGAAGTTCACACAAATTGCGTTAACCTTCTTCAAAAAAAAAAAGGGGGGGCAGAATCACAGGCAGTTTTGCAATACTGTCATTTCACAGAGACACGGCAATTGTATTCACAAGTGTACCCACAGATATTGCAGTGTTCGAACATTCACCATGTCACTTTTCTAAGAGGAATTTCAGGCCATTTCAGGACAATGCTTCCTGTTGGGTAATAAAACTTCGCGTGTTCAAGAGTAATATGTCCCTGAATTTCCCGTCAGGGCAGTTCGTGTCAGCCTGTGCCTGCGCGACGGTGCTGACCAGTTGAAACCACCTAAGCTGAGCTGATAGATGGTTGAGCTGCAGGCATCTAGGACTGCCAAGCATCAGCGCGCAGCTCACTCCAGTCTCATGCTTGCAGCCCTGGGATACGCCAAGGAGGAGAGCTATTGGAGCTCTACCAGTATTCTCAGAGATTATAATGTCATTACAAGCTTGTACCATTGAGAGTAGTACTTGGAAACACACATCCAGAAGGTGCACTTTAAATGAAAATATATGCAGCTAAAGTCAGACACAGTGCCAGTGCTGGAGGGAAGACAGACAGGTAATATATTAATATTCACATCATGGCTGTCACAGCCAGTCATAGTCATGCGAGTCTCAACATAATACCCTTGTGTCCGGCAATAGTCTTATGAATGGGCATTAGTCTTGGCTCATTTAGGACATCATAATCTGGAGGGCATTGCAAATTCTGTGCATTTGACATTATTGAAATTAAGACAGAAATGACAAGTAGCTGGTTAAAAAAAAATCCTCCACAGGGCAGCATGGTGACAACTAAGCACTAAGGTGACAGCCACATGGGGGGAAAAATAAAAAAAAAATAAAAGTCCAGGCATTGCAATTCAGTGCCATTCCTGGTAATCAGCACCCACAGCTGTTTGTTCCAGAGAAGACACCAAGTGGCACTAACAACAAGCCAGCACCATATGTGTGAGCCATTAGTGCTCAATGTTTTAATTACTGTACAAATCAGCAGTGTTTCTATGTTGGGATGAGACACATGGAAATATACACTCCTGGCTCACCTGTAACAGATGGTGGAGTTCCATCTAAATTGAGCTGTTTATGTCTTTCTGGTCAAGGGGAATGGACTTAACAGGTCCTGCACAGTGGTATAACCTTAAGCCACCGAAAATAATTGAACTGAAACAATCCCCAAAATAATCTGCGCCCAGCTCTCTGTCTAGTGGTAGAAACATTGCATGGTGTCTTGTCTTTTGCTCCCTTCCTGCCAATTGAAGCAATGCCAACCTGTAATTCTCTTCTCTCCTCCAGATCCCCACACTGACATCAAGTGAAACAAGTCCATCCCTCCTGCCTCCGGAGGCAAGCTGCCAAATAGTTCCATTAGCATGCCTCTAGAGGAACTAGGCCAGGCAATAACGTTGCTCATTCTCTGCAAGTCAGATGGGGAAGTGCTACTGCAACAAGGCACCACGGAGAGTCACTTTAGCAGTGCGATTCAATTGCAATAGGTGTGAACAAATGATACACGGCTACATACAGATGAGACCATTGTAAAAGTTCCACTTTTAATACAATCTCACTGAACTACCTCTGCCTTTTGACTCTACCCCAGAGAGGAACTCAGAGAGAGAAATCTTTTCAGCTTTTCAAATTGTCGGGTAACTAGTCAGCTGAGAGATAGTGGAGTTTTGTGTTTCAACATACTGATTTGGCCCAAGAATGATTTGACAGCAGCATTAAAGAAGGCTGGGGCAGGATAAATGTGTGCAGGGGGACTGAAATCTCTTCAACTGCAGCCTGATGTTTGGGAAATAATACAAGTTTGGAAAGAACACCCACACACACTTATTTAATAATTGTTATATTTAAAATAATATTGCATGGAACGAGCACTGAGCATTCCTAGAGACTGAATCACCATGATGCTGCGCTAACAACAACAGTCACTACCAGGTAGACAACTAGCAGTTGATTACAATTCCGGAGATACGTAAAATCAGCAAACTTAGTGATTTCTGTTGTTGTTTCCAGCTGTAACAATAAGATTTAAAGATATATCCTCCCGAGACCCTGTGTCCTCATATGAAGACATCACATTTTGGGTTTACAGCAACTTACTTCATTCTGCTTAGCTTAGACCTGTTGTCCTCATTTGTGGACACTTTTTTTGTGCCATCGAGTCGTAGTAAGAGCGAAACTATGTAAAAATAAGATGGCTGCCATCTCAGGCAGTCTAAAGCTAATCCAGACACAAACGTTGATAAGGTACAAAACCTGATCACATTTTATGGTTGAAACTTGTTTATTTATGAACAATACCATTTGCAGTTTGATATGCCAACGAATTTGACCAATTTTAGCAACAGTAACAAGCTAAGACACTGTTAATTAGGAAGTTCTCATTTAAAGACATTGGGACTTTGTTGTTGTCTTATTTGAGGACCTTCAGACTTTATTGTCATCTAGTTTGAGGACATTGGGACTTTATTATCGTCTCATTGGAGGACATTGGGACTATATTACTGCTGACAGTGTTTAGTTTTTTATACATATCAGGTCCTACTAATCTCAAATAGCTAGGAGAAATTGAAAATGCATACCAAATAAAAGTTCGGGTCTCAGGAGGATATAGTTCATCATGGTGGTCCAACCTATCTCACGTTTCTGCTGTGTACAGTGCTGTACAATGTACTGCTGTGGACGGGATCACAGGTACAAAAAAATAAACATTTTGATTGTTAGCTAATCTGTGACTTTTTCCCTCAGCCTGTTTTTGAATTGAGACAGTAGCTTATGCTGGACATGTTACATAATGTTAGCAGGCTTTAGACAGATAGCACATTTCTCTGCCTGTGCTACTGCTATACTTTTTTAGCATCATCCTGTAAACAATGACAACATAAAAGAGTCTTAAGGCCCAAATGCACCGAAAGCCATAACTGATGCGCCTCATTTGACACACGTCGACTGATGCTCCTATGGCGCACTGCAGGAATCAGATTTCAAATTCCAACATCAAAGAACCAGCAGTATTTTAGGAAAAGGTTGTCATTTATTTGGGTAGGCACAAGTTTGTGCTTCCCTTTAACTTTTTATACATTTCTATTTGAGTCGCCTGTAATGTTACATAAGGCAGGAAGGCAACTGTTGGGTGCGTGCTGCTGCTTTCATCAGTTGGTTGGCAGTAAAGCCAGAGGGGACCAGCCATCTCATCTCATTTTATTTTTTTATTTCCATTTGGGTGAAAGTCACTTAAAGCATAGTTAATCATAACTCCATACCATGTTAATTAATTCCTGTTGTTGGGTTTATGTAGCAAGTTAAGTTTATGCACAGTAGATCTCAGTAAGCATGATGCCTAACCTCTCCTGTCTCCCCTTTCTGCCTCAATGACTTTGGTCAATGCCGCCTCATTTGACGCTCCAAAATGAAATCAAGGTGGGAGGAGGGGTGTCAAATCAGTTTGACGCACCTTATAATGCTTTTGGTGTGTGTTCTGCCATCTAAAACATCAGGTGTACTTCAAAACACGTACATTAGACACCTTTAAAGTCACTTAATTCACTCCGTTATGCCGGTTACAAAGCAATCCCAAGCTTATGTTTCCTAATGTTGTCATAGTCACATTATCCATTATAAGCAGTGGTGGGTAAAGTAAACAAAAACAGCACTCAAATATTGTTACTTTATAATTATACTACTATACTGATGTAACCTTAAGGTGCTTTTAAAAAAACTACTTGAGTAAGATCTCAAACAGCCCAGTCAACTGATGGAGCAGCTGACTGATCACATAATTCCTTTCTGTGCAACCAATTAGCAAATCTCATTTGGGGCGCTCTATTTAAACTGCTCTCCATGTAGGCATGTGGAAGGGCAGAGAGGTGTGCTCTCTCCATCTTAGGCTTTTCACATATGGGCAAAAAGGCTTTCTGCGTACAGTAGGCCCGAGGAAAGGCAGAGGCCCCAGCACTGAGCCATACCAACAAATATAATACTGCAAATGGAAATTAAGTTTTCTTTGACTGAAGTATGATCAGGTTCCGATGTTAAGGTTTTTTCCTACTTGCCCTGCCAGGCAAGTACTTCTCAAATCTACTTGCCCCATCTAAATTCTTACTTGCCCTGCCTAAGAGGTTCTTTTTCTGGCTGTGTGGTGCATATTTTCGCTCATGACTTATGGCAGCAGCACATAAAAAAGCAGCACACTGCAACTGGCCCCTCCGAGGACAGAAACAGGAGAGGAAATACACGATCACAGGCCTGGAATTAAGTCATTTTTAGGGCAAGGCCACTTTGACCTTTGATAAATACAAATTTATTGGGGCATCATGACCAAAATGTGCGGCACCAAGGCCAAAACCAATGGCGCAATAACAATATGTGCTAACTACATTGAATGAAGACAAAACAATATATGTGTTGAAAAACAGTACTGAGTTTATTAAAACTGGGTGTGCATGACTGGGGATATATCTCGTTTCTTGTTGTTTTGATTCATGTCCCTTATTTTTTAAGTCTTTGAAATCTCTTTATTCTTTTGTTATCTCCTAGTTATTAAGAAATTATTATGATTAGAAGAAGATTCTTTATTGTCCTTTCTCAGCACATTACATACATTGAAACGAAATTTGACCTCTGCATTTGACCCATCCCACTGTGTACACTGGGAGCAGTGGGCAGCCGCAGTGCAGCGTCTGGGGACCAACTCCAGTTCTTTTGCCAATGCCAGCGGTCAGGGTCACTGGCAGGAGTATTCACCTAACATAGCCTACATATCTTTAATTATATAATTATTTATATGTCTCTATTAGGGTTGGGTCGGTATGAGGAAAAAAAAAAAAACGGTCCGGTTTTTGTGAAAAATCGCATCAAGTTGGTAATACCGGATTTTCGCCACTTGGGGGCGCAATTGACTCATTTCAAATAAAAAAACGACCATAGGACAACAGAGAGACAGTAACAGGTTGTTTCTTTTATTCCTTACAAATAAATTTTGCAGCTTACTCAATCAGTGCAAACAAGGGTTGCCTCCTTCGTCTGGCTCAAAACCAAAGTGTTGCCATAGTGGCGCATTCCTTGATTGCGCTGAGACAAAATTGTCTGCCATTATCGACTCCCCAGGCTACAGTAGAGGCCTCTCTCTCCTGCTCGCTGTGCGCTTGGTGAAGAGGCAGACACAGGTGCTCACAGACTCGGACGTACTATAAGCAGAGTCGAGCGCACTTCCACGTTGTAGTTTCCTGTAAAAATGTCCGTGAAAAATACATGCCGAGCAGTCTTGTGTGATACTGGTGCGCGGAGCGGAGTCTGCGCGGTCGTGCTTTGAGCGCACAGGGCTTACAGACGTCCGCTTTTACCGGGCGGACCTCCACGGAGTCCGCTCCGCCTACGTTCTGCCCGAGTATGCGGTCAGTTCGGTCTCAAAAAAAAAAAAAAAACCCGGTCCAAGACGGACTACTGAACCGAATTGGTATTACCGAGAACCGACCCAACCCTAGTCTCTATGTATATTTTTACATAAATCCCCAATATTTAATTTGCCTTAAAAAAAATCCTCTTCCTTCATTTAATTTGACAATGTTTATTGTATTGTATTATATGTATTAATTCTCTACAGGATCTTGTATGTTCTTTAATGTGTGTTCAATTTATTAAAAGAAAAAAACCCTGCAGCAAAGTGAATCCTCTTCCTCAGAAAGGATCTTTGCCTCCCAGTTTGTTCCTGGTGACAGAGCAGAGTGAACCGTCTTTCTTCTCAGAGGATCTTTGTCCCATGAGAGCAGGCAGCATGCTGTTCTTATCTATCGCTCTGCTCTCTGTGTCCGCATTTAAAACATCTTTCGCTGGCGATTTGACAGTCACTAGAAGCACATTATGACCCTTTGTAAAAGTTTCTGTGTGGTACCTGTGTTGTACATGAGCTAACGTTAGTGGGTAAGGACTGAGAGGCTGTCCGGTATGTGTGTGTGTCCGAGTCGGTGCTGCTTGCCCGATCGGGCATGTCTGCGCAGGGTCTGCTGGCCTGCCGGCTATTTTTACTTGCCCCAGGCATTCGGGCAACCGTTAATGTCGGACCCTGATGATTTATAAATTCTTTTTAAAAAATGACTCAAGTACATCGAACAGTCAATGTAACGTGTTACCACCAACCACTGACCATAAACTACTGTACAAAATGTCTTTAGCAGCACAATCAGTGTGTATTGAAGTGAACTAGGTGTTTTTTAATACTTGTAAATTCAACTATCCATTTTTACATGCCGTATTATTGTTTCAAAATTACATATTTTCACTTTAGTATGTTTCTCTTGAGAGGATCAGTTAATTAATGCTGCAGTCAGGGCTGCCGCCTTACATGCATGCATGAGTGCACTTAGAAATTCACTGTCATAACAAGATGTTTACTGTATCCACCACATTGACATGACCTATGATCTCGTCACATTTCGATGTTTGGTCACGGACCTTCCATGTCCAGATACGACGTGGAAGGTAACCTGGGTGCGTTGGTTGTTGACATTCTGGGACACCGTGTCAAGTACTGCCTAATAAATGCAGTCTTCTTTCAAAATAAACCTCAATTTTCACAGGAATTTTATGGTTTACATACAGTCTCTTTCAAAATAAATGCAATACGTCAGTACAACACTGCAAATTGACTTTTTTCTCCAACAACTAAAACACATGGTTGGGTTTAGGAAAAAAGAACAGGGTTTGGCTTTGGAATCTTACGGGACGTGAAAACTGCTCTCCTGGCTTAGCAGCTTTTTTTCGTCAGTGTTTGACGCTGCAGGTCACTGCTTAAGCACCAGATTTCGACGACTTCGCAGTGAGACTGGGTTGTTGTATTATGTGATTATACTAGACCAATGAATGCTCTGTTTTTACCACATTGTTATATATTCTAATAACTTCCAACAATGTCATAACAATTTATTACCTATGTATTCACTGCATGTGCTAAAGTGAAACTCAATCCTTTAATAAATCATTGCACTGAGAGACCAACCAGATAATGTGAACTGTAATATTTAGTCCATATTGAAGTGATGAGGTGAGACAGCAGTAATAATGTCAACCAAAAAGCTGGGACCTGACAAACAGCAGCAGGGAGAGCATCTCCACCCGCAGTAAATTCACTGTTTTTACTGCTTCACCATGCTGCATAAAGACTGACATAATTGTGACATAAAATATATATATAATTACAGGTTTCAGCTTTAAGTTAGTGTCACAAAAATGTCACATATCCTCCCCCACCTGCTCCCACTTGTCATAAATATTCAGGAATTTCCACACTGTCTCTGCTCAGAAACTTTGCACTTAGGCATTACTACTTGGCTTAGGTGTTCAAGGATAATTCTAGTTATTTTCCACTTTTTTTTCCCTCCATCTCTGTCATGATGAATGCGTGTGCTGCTGGGCCGTAGCATACTCCAACTGTCGAACTCAAAGAGAGACTGAAGCACATGCTTTCAACACGCAGTAAAAACACCCACGCTGCATGCCAATTTCTTTACGAGGGAATTTATGAGCATTGATGAGAAGTCAGGAGAAGTGAACAACACTGAAACAACCCAGTGACTCGGTCTCCTGTACATGCAGCAGCGTCTTCATGGCTGCTGTGATATTCTCTCTCATGCTGACAAACCAAATCAGCAGCATCCAAACTGCAGTCTCTTCAAATGTCTGTGGTGAAACAATTATTACAGCATTTCAAATGTAATAGCTTATTTTATGCTTTTTGTAACAATACTCAAAAACTTTTCTGTTTGATATCCTGGTTCACCTGGTTCAGGGCATGGAGCTGCATTTTCAGATTTAAGCAAATCAAACCTTCACCGTTCAGATATGCTTAAACACTCATATTTTTGTAAAAATAACTGCAAATCTTCCATCTGAAGATAATTATTCAGGAGTATTTGAATGATGAAAAATCTCTTTTCAGGCATGAATACCCAAATTTCGCTACTTCCAGCTTCTCAAATATTTGTTTTATGTCACAGTAAATAGGGCGGTTTGTCCCGTACTGTTGGTCAGACACACTGAATGTGTAAGATAATGAAGCCCATTGGTTTTTGGACTGCTAGCTCAAGTTATCATTACTTCTCTGTCTCCATAGAAGACATGGCCCAGCAGCCCCAACACACAGACAGCAGGAGGAGAGGCTGCTGCAGCATGATAATAAATTACACCAAAACGTAATAAGTACGCTAGCAGTTACAGATTAAAGAACCGGTAACATCGGAGCTTCGCAATACTACGGTTGTTAATAATCTAGTGCCAGGCTGGTTTTCTACTGGCAAGATTAACGGGGTTAAAGCTTCACAAATCCATGATAAAAAAATGTACATTTAAAGACTGATCTTGGATTTTATGAATCAATATTGAGTCATTTAAATGGAAATCAATTTGAATCAGATAAATCAGGTTAAATTACTGAATTATTATTAAATTATTTTAATCCAGCCCTATTTAAATGGGCATATAATATCGTCTCATATTGATCACAGGCCCCTGAATCACATTGAATCAAAATCATACTGTGCCAGACTCTGTAATATCAGAAGATATTGTATTGTTGTCCAAATAACCCATGTAATATTGTATGGTGATGAAACTGGTGACTTACATGCCTAATAGACCTGAAAAAAACAAAAACAAAAAAAAACAGCAATATTATACAGTCATAAATTTTTTTTCAAAAGTCCTGTTATTTAAAGGATGTTTCATAACTTCTTATGTCAATATCCCTTTTTTAAATCAATTTGAAAGAGTTATCTTATTAAACAGTTGTCTAATAATTTATTCTTTGGATTTTTAGGTTTCTTGCGCTGCCCGTTTAGTTTTAAATTCAGCCATTGGCTTTACATTTTTCCTTGGTGTTTTATTTATAACTTTAAATTTGCCATTGTTATTACAAGTTTATTACTCTTTTTTCCCCTTATGTGTGCCTGGTTAGTCAAACATTTATTATGTATTTTATTGTTTTGTTTTGATGTGTAAAGAACTTTGGTTTAATTAGTGCTTCAAAAATGCATTTTACTAGTATCATTTTTCAGCTGTTTTTTAAAACTGTTCAGAGAGTCCACATTATTAATTTTGTTTGGGATTTTATTCCACTCGTCCCTGCCATGTCAAGAAATGAGCGTCTCTCTACTTTGCTTTTTAGATTGGGTTGTTTCAGGTTAGATAGCCGAGAATATTCAGGCCATGAGAGTCCCTGAAAGGCACTGACAATACCCGATGAAATAACCATTGTAACCAAAGTGAATTCAGGTCCACAGCTGGCCATGCAGTGTGAAGGACAAAACTACTAACTTTTCAAAGCCACGTTTAAAGCCTGCGAGGGGGCGTGTTTGATAGATTTTGGGCGGAGGATCACTTTAATCAAGGGCACAAACAGTGTCTCCTTCACACTGAGTGAATACCTGTTCTATCAAATATGTTAATCAGATAGATAGAGAGACAATGAGACAGACAGACAGATAGACAGACAGACAGACAGATAACTAGACACATGGATAGATATGGAACTGTTTTGACAGTGAAGAGTGATTTTGTCTCTTCCCTAAGGCAAGCCCCAGAGGACAGAATTACACATTAGCTGCTCTCTCATCTCCACACCTGCATTTCCACCAGTGGCAAGCTGTGTCTGTTGGTGCATGCCTTAAAGCCATTTTTTTGCATACATTTAAATGAGAAAGTACTTTTTGTATTGTGAGGGGGGGAAAAAGCATAGCAGTGGGTGAAGGTAGGTGCGGAGGTGGTGGGAGAGTCCTTTTGCAGCCTGCTGAGAATCTCATCAAATACAACAGGAAAACACATTAGGCTGTATGCATCACCGCTGTTATGATGATAAGTGGTAACACGGACGTGCAGCATGGGTACAAATCAAAAACCACTCACTTGTCTTGCACCGCAAGCTACATGTCAACTGAAGAAAAATAAAGTTGCTGTTTTCATTTGACACTCACAATCTTAAGCACTATGACAACATTTTTGCACTAATATGTTGTGTGTGGCTCTTGATTTGCAAGGACAAACTGTATTGTATGAGATTGCTTTAAAGTGGGCACACGTCTATCAGTGCTGCACGAATCCCACCATTTGACTGCAGAAGAACAGGTAGAAGAGAGATGTCTAATATTAGCCCAGGAAGACTCTCCAACTCCCTGATGACAGAAGGACAGATGAACCTCTCTTCAGTCCTTGACACCTTATTTAAATGTCGAAGAGGAACATCTCTGAACATTAGTTTTACGCTATTTCTTTGCTACGCTCTGTTGCCACATCAGTCTGTCACTCAGCATTCACAGTGTGAGACAAAAGAGTCTGTTCCAATCCCCAGTTCACTGCAATGCCAGTGTATGGCTTTGTGAGTTCATAAAGATGTGACTCTGACATCAAAACTGATTTTCTTATTTCTGTCTTTTGAACAGGTATTAAAATCATAACTGGAAAGAACAAAAAAAAAAGTCAAGTGCCGACTCTGTATGATCTGTCTCCAGTTTGCCATCAATCAAACAAACCATGAAGACAGGCTGAGTAGACTCTTCAGCTGTGCCCCAATTACATACTAATCTAACTTGGTATATGTAGTATGGGTATGAGTGAGTATGTGGTGCGTTCATGTGGAAAAAGATGCCAACATCACACTAAAATCATTTGGTCTGTGAGAGTACTTTACCACAATGCAGCACACACCACGACTACACACAGCAAGCAAAACACTGAAAAAAATCAAATAGCACTAAATCATTAAATGCTTGCTATTTGAGAAGTTCTTTCAAATTAAACTAGTGTTGGAGAGAGCACTTTGCCATTGTGCTGCATTGTGCAAACACAATATAGTATGTAGCATTAATAACAAAACATATTGAAAAGGGTCGAACAAAAGAACTGCACATATTCTCTCCTCTTACTGGCTACCATTGACAGTTCAGCCACGTTACACCAGTATAACCCTGAGCTCAACATACTCCAGTCACTCTGGACACTGGGTAATAGGCTTCTCTTCTTTAATCAAGGCCATGACAGGAAAACACGTCCACATTCACTCTATCTGGATTCACACCAGACTCCCCTGCCACACACAAAACTGTCCCCTGTCCAGCAATTAGGAACTAAAATGACCTTGTGGCAAGTGTTAAACTAAAGCATTATTATAGCGCTGGGCATGGAAAGAGAACTTGAATATAGTTCTTAAGTACAAATACTGATACTTAAAAGAAATTTTACTCATGTACAGGTAGAAATACTTGTGTAAAATGCACTGAGATAAAATGAAACAATTCATTACCCATAGAAATATAATGTCATCTGTGTACTTGTGTTTGAAATCGTTGCTATTAGGCAATAATATGTGTTTAATATGTGTTTTGGGTGCATTGTGAATCAACTAAACCTGACAGCACTTCACAGACTAGTGTTTTGGAGGTGAAACTACAGTGAGACAGACACACCACCGCAGAACAGCGTAGGCCACGCGTGTTGGCTCTGCCTAAAGCTAACGCACAAGTATAAATCCCGCTTTAGCTTACATCACAGTAAGTTTGTTGATGTAACGTTGCTCACCTGTCTGAGCAGCTGAGTCTCCTACATCTTGAAGTCCTCCATCATCTGCTCCAGGTTCAACAACTTCTCTGCTTGTTCATTTTCAGAGCAAAATATAACCAGTCCACTCCTCTGTGGTCCAGTAGAACCAGTCCACTCAGTCCCACCGGGCTCCTTAAAAACAGAAGACAGTCCACACACATCTCAATAAAGGTGAAAGTTCCTCAGTGAACACAGAAGTCACTGCTGGTGGATCTACCATGAACATGTTAGCTAAACCTGTGTGCACCTATCTATGATGCAAAAACATGGGTGCATTTGATTTTGGGGCATCTGGTGTGCTCTCTGAGTGGTGCATTAAAGGATAACTTCGGTATTTTTCAACCTGGGCCCTATTTCCCCACGTGTATGTGTGCGTATGATTCATAGGTACAACTCATTCTAAAACTGGTTCAGTATTGAGGGAGGCGGATGCAACCAGGAGCCACGAAACTAGCTAAAATGGTAACAGGGGCAAATGCGTCCCGTATAAGTTTGCGCATTAAAAGTGCTTTTTTCACCACTGACCGGTTCAGATCGCCAGTGTTATCTCTGTAAATAGCATACTAAACGTTTCCCTTACCCTTCACTTGCTATGGGCTGTGACATCATCTCGCGAGAGCTTTGCTTGTTGCCGGAAGAAAACAGAGGAGCCATGCTGAGCGCCGCTCAGAGTGGCGCTGGTTGTCCCAGAGTACAGTTGAGAGTTTTACTGCATCGATTGAAAACAATGGTTCGTGTTTGTGCTCATCCGAATTGCAAGAACAGGATGTCGCGCAACACCCCGTACAGCTTTCATAGGCTGCCTTTGTCGGACGGTGAGATGCTGAAGTTGTGGCTAGTTGTGCTACAAATGGATGCTAACACTCCTGTCCAGACACTGCGCCTTGCAGACCATCGGGTCTGCAGTGCTCACTTCTCCCAAGATGACTACTGCCAGCCGAAGAAGAGAAGACATCCAATCCCGAAACACCTCCTCCTCAAGAAAACAGCTGCCCCATGAGTAGAGAGAGCTACAGACACAGTGGAGCAAAGCTCTCGCGAGATGACGTCACATGGCCCAGAGGTAAGGGAAACACTTAGTATGCTATTTACAGAGATAGCACTGGCGATCTGAACCGGTCAGTGGTGAAAAAAAGCACTTTTAATGCACAAACTTATAGGGGACGCATTTGCCCTCGTTACTGTTCTAGCTCGTTTCGCAGCTCCTGGCTGCATCCGCCTCCCTCAATACTGAACCAATTTTAGAACGAGTTGTACCCATGAATCATACGCACACATACACATGGGGAAATAGGGCCCAGGTTGAAAAATACCGAAGTTATCCTTTAAATGAGAGATTAATCAGTTAGATGCAACCTTATGCAATAATGCTCACTTAAGCCTTGCATACAACAAGCTATTCGAGATAAAGAGTAGTACAAAGCACTTGCCTGATATCTGGCAGAACTGCCAACTGGTTACACTCAGTTTCCATCTTCAGTCAACTGGAACTCGGTGGAGTGGGTGGAATCGAAGGTCTGGAACCAGACAAATAAGAAGCACAAAAAAGTACTTTGTTATAGAGTAAATGTAATTTGTTAAATCTACCATTAAAAAGTGCTGTACACCAAGTGATAATGGAATAATAACTAATGGGGTGATAACTATGTCAGCCAGAAAAAAAAAAAAAAACAATTCTGGAAATATTCCACCAAAAATATGAGATGAATTAAAGTCTTTTTTCACAGTTTTTAAGTTCACATTATAAGTTGAGAAATACTATGTCTTATGTATTTCTCTATAACAGTAAATACAGCAATTAATGTTAAAAGTGGTGCAGGAGATCATTCCTGCTGGTGGCCATGAAACTGTTGAACTTTTACTGTTCATCAATGATGTTTATCGTATTGTATCATATAGTATTGTTTCAAATCATATCGTAGCATATTGTATCGCATCTTATCGTATCGTATCGCATCGCATCGCATCGCATCATATCAGTCTCCTCCACAGTGTGGACATCAGTTGACTGGGAGGCTGCTGAGGTCATACAAGACTCACTAACTGGACCTACAACTGCCTTTTCTGTAACTTCTGACACAATGCAATACATCTTTTTCCCTTAATTTTGCACACTTGTTTGCTTGTATGTCTTTAAAAGGACATACTTACTTTTCCGTTGTGTTTGACATTTCTTTTTGCACTATTCTTTGCACTGTGTGGTTGAACTGTGGTTCTTTTGTATTTTTCAGCTGTGTCATGCAAATTTGACCCTGGGATATATAAAGTATCTATCGACCTATCTTTATATATCTTCATGATTTTCCAACAAAGCTCCACGCACTTTAAACCAGTGAGAAGATCACAGGCAGAAATATCTCCTGCTGTGAAACAGCCAAATTCTGGCAGAACATGTTGGAGGCACTCACAGTTAGATGATGGAGGAAAAAGGGTTTTCATGGCCATTTAGGTAAAACAAGAACTAATAGCCACAGTAACCAAGGTCACACCAGCAACATTAGCAACACATAAGACCAGAAAATTAAAAATTGCTTTGCTGGCTACATAAAAACACATTCATTAAATGCTGATTCAGGAGTGAGCTGCTGTGTAGTGCCTCCATAAGCACATCTGCACTTCCTTCCACAACAGATTCTGACAAAAATAAACAGCCCACAGTGAATCTAAGTTCTGTGCTGCAATTTCTGCATTCAATCACAACAAAGTAATTAAGTTACAGGGCGCCTAATAAAATTATTGGAAAAACATTTCATACAGTCTGAAATAGGGTTATCTCAGACAGCAGGGGGAAAGTAATTGTCACATTCTACAAGGTGAACATAAAGTGACTGGAAAGTCATCCACATTATTGCCCCATTTTCTCTCTGTGAAAGGTTACATTGGGGCATGGATCCACTTGAATGTCCTGCATTTCCCTTCAGCCCATGTCAGGAAAGTTGAGACTCACCGAGAAGTGACTGAATTACCACTCGACTTGTGAATAATGCAAGCAGGATGTCAGTAACATAGGGTAGAGAGGGGTTTCTGCTGAGAACAGCAGGTGCCTTTCATCATCGTGACACAAGGAACAAGTGAGACACAGCGGGGTGTTTGCTCAGCACAAAGATAAATAAAGCACATAAGCATGCATGCATGTAGATGGTGTGTGCACGTGTGTGTGTGTATGGTTCTGGAGTGTGTGTTTGAGAGTGAGAGGAAGAGGGGGAGAGAATCACATCCTTGGGGAAATTACCTCCAGAATGTGGTATTGAGTGCACTTTACTGATGGAAACAGAAGCCTTTTGAGTGCGCTGCCCAGCAGTAGAATTGAAGGGCAAATTGTTTTGGTCGTGTGCAAATGAGTACGAAATCACGCCAGCAAAGTAAAGAAACTTGTAAACCAAGACTATTGTGTTTTCACACCCATGAGTAAGCAGAAGCCACGCCACTGACAATCAGTGTGTGGATTTATTCCAGTTTTTTACATTCAGCAATGAAAGAAGCATTGAGATCTTTTACCTAAAAAAATAGCAATACCACAGTGTAATAGTACTCTGTAACAAATAAAAGTCCAGCATGTAACCTATATATTTTAATGTATTTGTTGGTTAAAGGGCCAGTGTGTAATATTTGGCATGGTTTATTGTCAATCTGAATCTGAATATTCTACCCAGTAATATGTTTATAGAAGTGTATACTCGCTATAAAATAAAATTCGTTTGGTTTTCGTAGCCTTATAATTATGCTTTTATATATACAGTACAGGCCAAAAGTTTGGACACACCTTCTCATTCAATGCGTATTCTTTATTTTCATCACTATTTACATTGTAGATTCTCACTGAAGACATCAAAACTATGAATGAACACATGTGGAGTTATGTACTTAACAAAAAAAGGTGAAATAACTGAAAACATGTTTTATATTCTAGTTTCTTCAAAATAGCCACCCTTTGCTCTGATTACTGCTTTGCACACTCTTGGCATTCTCTCCATGAGCTTCAAGAGGTAGTCACCTGAAATGGTTTTCCAACAGTCTTGAAGGAGTTCCCAGAGGTGTTTAGCACTTGTTGGCCCCTTTGCCTTCACTCTGCGGTCCAGCTCACCCCAAACCATCTCGATTGGGTTCAGGTCCGGTGACTGTGGAGGCCAGGTCATCTGCCGCAGCACTCCATCACTCTCCTTCTTGGTCAAATAGCCCTTACACAGCCTGGAGGTGTGTTTGGGGTCATTGTCCTGTTGAAAAATAAATGATCGTCCAACTAAACGCAAACCGGATGGGATGGCATGTCGCTGCAGGATGCTGTGGTAGCCATGCTGGTTCAGTGTGCCTTCAATTTTGAATAAATCCCCAACAGTGTCACCAGCAAAACACCCCCACACCATCACACCTCCTCCTCCATGCTTCACAGTGGGAACCAGGCATGTGGAATCCATCCGTTCACCTTTTCTGCGTCTCACAAAGACACGGCGGTTGGAACCAAAGATCTCAAATTTGGACTCATCAGACCAAAGCACAGATTTCCACTGGTCTAATGTCCATTCCTTGTGTTTCTTGGCCCAAACAAATCTCTTCTGCTTGTTGCCTCTCCTTAGCAGTGGTTTCCTAGCAGCTATTTGACCATGAAGGCCTGATTGGCGCAGTCTCCTCTTAACAGTTGTTCTAGAGATGGGTCTGCTGCTAGAACTCTGTGTGGCATTCATCTGGTCTCTGATCTGAGCTGCTGTTAACTTGCGATTTCTGAGGCTGGTGACTCGGATGAACTTATCCTCAGAAGCAGAGGTGACTCTTGGTCTTCCTTTCCTGGGTCGGTCCTCATGTGTGCCAGTTTCGTTGTAGCGCTTGATGGTTTTTGCGACTCCACTTGGGGACACATTTAAAGTTTTTGCAATTTTCCGGACTGACTGACCTTCATTTCTTAAAGTAATGATGGCCACTCGTTTTTCTTTAGTTAGCTGATTGGTTCTTGCCATAATATGAATTTTAACAGTTGTCCAATAGGACTGTCGGCTGTGTATTAACCTGACTTCTGCACAACACAACTGATGGTCCCAACCCCATTGATAAAGCAAGAAATTCCACTAATTAACCCTGATAAGGCACACCTGTGAAGTGGAAACCATTTCAGGTGACTACCTCTTGAAGCTCATGGAGAGAATGCCAAGAGTGTGCAAAGCAGTAATCAGAGCAAAGGGTGGCTATTTTGAAGAAACTAGAATATAAAACATGTTTTCAGTTATTTCACCTTTTTTTGTTAAGTACATAACTCCACATGTGTTCATTCATAGTTTTGATGCCTTCAGTGAGAATCTACAATGTAAATAGTGATGAAAATAAAGAATACGCATTGAATGAGAAGGTGTGTCCAAACTTTTGGCCTGTACTGTATATATAGCAAGGGCCTTGCTTTAGAGAGGTCGCCATCTTGCGCCACCATGTATGTACGGCGGCCCAAGCAGACAATCCAGCCAGCCAGAGAATGCATTTCGCGTTTATAAATGAACCAACAAAGACAGCGGAAGGAAGGAAGAAGGAGGAGGAAACAGCAGAGAGTGTTAGTAGTTCGTCGATAGAGAGTAGTGAAAAGTTTTTTTAGTTATAAAGTTTGCGAATGGACCACACTTACCATGCAACAGGAGAGAATGAACCCGAACCGTCATCTGCGAGGAAAAGAAGACGCAACTTCACTCCTTGTGATGCACTCTCTGCGGCGCTTTTCCTCCTGATGATATATCTCCCCAACAATGGTAGCAGTAGCACCGAATCCCATTCTGTGCATTCAGCCTCTCTTCTCGCCCGCTCAGCATCAAACATATGGAGTTCCTCATCTGTGTGCTCCGGCTCAAACAGTTATGGCTCTGGGTCTGTGTCCGCTACAAGAAACTCTTCAAAATTGCGTTCAAAGTCGTCCATTGCAGCTACTATAGTGCGGAGATATTGCTAAGCTAAATAAACAGCTGAGCTCTGTTTACCGGCTATGCTGTCAGTCAGTGTGCGGGCTGGAGATTGAGTAGAGAGGGGAGGGGAGTCCCCACTCGGCATGGTAAACGAGTATGTGTGTAAAGTTATGAAGTGTGTCTGTTACACTAGAAGAGTCAGAGTTTGGGACGGAGTCTTTTACCCCCTGGAGTGTTACCGGAGTTTCTGGAGTGCTCAAATAAACGGGCCTTTTCCTGAACGCTCCTCTGGTCTCCTGCTCATGAGGGATTCATTACAATATCGTAACATAGCTTAGATTTCTAAATAAACATTCACCTCGTCGCTAGATAGACCTACTCCTGAAAAACTCATGCGCAAGGCTTTTTGTCCCTACGAGGCCACCGTCATTTACCCGACAGGAGGGGTGAGCGAGTGAGCCCTGCAATCTAGAATTTGACCACTGATGTCACTGTTTTCAACCCATTTTACACACTGGCCCTTTAAGGTTTGTATTATTAATCAAAATCTCAACCCAATCATCAGAATAAATGTTGGCATTGTACGGTGCTGCAAACTACGGATGTGTTACAATTTGTACCTTTCATATGTTACTGTACATTTCAGTTTTCAGTTACATGTTGTGACCATGCTGTGCTTAATGTGTGGTTAGGTTAAAGCACAAAACACACTCAATAACGGTTAAGAAAATACCACATTTAGGCCTAAAACATCTGGTTTGGTCGCCGCAAACACAGAAATGTCCTGACCTGTCGTTAAAAACAAGGGCATAGGTTTTGTTTCAACACTGGATGGGGACACATGAAATGGGGGTTCTGGGGGTCCTTCACCACAACATTTTAAATACCAATAATTTCCTGCATTCTGGTGATATTTAAAGGAGCAATATGTGCCTTTTGCCATCAATTTATTGTATAAATGTAATTAATTTAGTCAAAAAAAGGTCCTCTGCTACTTTCATGTTTCTATTGCCAGCAGCATTCATGTAATACAGCGAACTTGCTAACTATGCTAACGACAGATTGGAAATGTGAAACATTTTTCATTGACACTAGATATCAAACAAAGCCAGAGATGGTGCCATATGTGAGCTCTGTATTCACCACCTCCAAGCAGAAGAGAGAAGATGATGTTGTCTCTGAGCCTTACGATGTAAAGTTTCTCCTTCTCCGTGCCACTATGTCACGTCCGCAGCCGTCTCAAAGAGTACCTCGAAAGTCTCCACTTTGGTTATTTGTTGGTTTAAAACAGTAGTCTTCTGCTGGCTGCCGTCTTACCTAGGTATCATTTACCATTACCTTCTGATGAGAAACTCACATACAATCCGAAATACTTCACTGTAGAAAAACTGATATGCTATGTATGAAGTGCAGCACAACAAATGAGGCTTACTGCCTCAAGCGAGGGAGTTCAAGTATCCTGGGGTCTTGTTCACAAGTGTGGGTAGAATCGAGCGTGCAATACATCGGCGGTTTGGTGCGGCTTCTGCAGTGATGTGAGTAGTGAAGAGAGAGCTGAGCCGGAGGGCAAAGCTTTCAATTTACTGGTCCATCTACGTACCAACCCTCACCTAAGGTCATGAGCTCTGGGTAGTGACCAAAAGAATGAGATTGTGGATACAAGCAGGGTGGCTGGGCTCAGCCTCAGAGATAGGGTGAGGAGAGGGAGCTCGGAGTAGAGCCACTGCTTCTTCCCGTTGAAAGGGGTCAGTTGAGGTGGTTCGGGCATCTGATCAGGATCCTTCCTGGGCGCCTTCCACTGGAGGTGTTTCAGGCACTTCCCACTGGTAGGAGGCCCCGAGGTAGACCCCGAACACGCTGGAGGGATTACATATCTCATCTGGCCTGGAAATGCCTTGGGGTTCCCCAGGAGGAGCTGGAAAGCATTGCTGGGGAGAGGGATACTGGGGTGCTTTGCTTGGCCTGCCACCCCCATACAGGCCCCAATTAAGCTGATGATAATGGATGAATGGATGGAAAGAAAAATGTATTACCAATGTAGTACCAATAAATGCACTTGGTTACATTCCACTCTGGCCATCAAATCTTACAATCATCTCAAAAAACAGAATCATCCTGGGTCCTTCCATGACATTTTTTCCAGCGCATTACTAATGGAGCAATGTAGTGCCGTTAAATAACTGTTAGCTCACGTCACATGTACAGTTTATGTGTGTATTCTGTCTCATCTCTGGCTATCAGAGGCCACAGCACACCCAGCACTAACTAAGTGAGCTGTTGTAGGGGCAGAAAAGTGAAACACGTGAAACTGAAGAGCGTTGGCATTCCCCTTTAAGGATCCAGTTTAACTTTTAATCACCCTTGAAATTCCCTTTGATATGTGTTACCGAGAGGAGAAGGAGAGAGGAGCTGAGACAACGCAGGCTTTCAACAGCCCGTACTGTATGATGATGCCTGCTGTAGATAGCTCTTCTTTCTAATTACCTAAACTTCAGCTGCGATTTCCTTTGAAGACGGCTGCCTCACAGGCATGATCAGACTGTGACCGTAGGCTAAATCACTCTAACATTCACTTCATGTGCTCAGGACTGTGGGGTGAAAAAAGCTGCAGGAGATTTCAGCAATGATTTGTCATTTCTATGGTAATTTAAAGCTTTTGGGATTTTTGGAAGTTTTTGGGATTGAGCTCTTTGAAGCTGGATTTGAGAAGGGTCACATCATCCTATCGGCAGCACAATACACTTAATCAAAAAGTGCTTTAGCAAAACTGGTTCCAGTTCAGATGATGTTTTGTTTTGGAGTTTGTTTCCCTGTCAAGTCCTTCTTTATAGATCCACTTATGCAGCCATAGATTTAGCAGGGTATTTTTCAGTTTCCAAAGGAAGATGTCTGCAGAGAGTATGAGTGTGGACCGTCTGGAGTGTGTCAGACTGATTCAAGAGACCAGAGTTCACAACCATGATCGTTCTCTTACCTTAAAGATTTACTATGCAGGATTTTCCGAGGTAATCCCTCTGAATCATCACTTTTGACCCACTAGAAGTGTGTGGTGCAGTATTTTTCTGCAGAGACCCTGTCCTCTGCTACTATTTTCTTATTTATCTATTAATTTTTCTTATTTTCTGTGTTCTGGACATTTATGGGAGTGTATCCATAGGCTGTATAAATGATGAACTTCGCTACCATAAAGTCACCGATTGGTTTGTGGCCTCCTATCCTGAAACCTTTACTCAGCATTTGGCATTCTGTTTTCTTGGAGCCAGAAGTGACCATTTTTTGGCAAGAGGCTGGCATTATGGAGGAGCGAGGGGTGGATCTGACTGACTTATAAACGAAATTTTGAACGATGTTCGAGCACTGCTTGGATGAAGCTGCCTGTATTTTGTGATGGCACAGTATTGCATTGTGCTGGCAAAGGGGCAAAAATTAGAGCGTCTACCTGGATGCCATATTTCTGTCCCTGTCAATCGAAGCAGATTGGAGCTGGAGCTGATAAATAGCTGTGACAGTTGTAGAGACATTTGACCCCGATGTGAATGCCAATTCTAACCTTTCCCATTAAATACAAAAGCCAGATATTATTTGCTGATATTGGATTTTCATCCAGTGGGAAATGGGTTTTAGTATCCAACTGTCTGGTAAAACAAACCCCCCTCTCTGAGGTAGTTGGACATAAGGAGTGTTACACAGTTAAACTCAAGCTTCATGTTAATGTTTTGTATCGAACATTGGGCCTCATGCAAGAAACAATGTACAAAATGTTCACTTACTTTTGTTCATATCCGTGACTTGTTCTTATTTTGTTAGTACCCACTGATTTTCGAGTGGTCCAGAGAACTCTTACCAAGATAAGAGCAAAACGTCTTGTTTTCACAGTCCACAAATTGTTGCCCAGCGCAATGAAAAGCAAGTTTCATATTTGAGGAACATTTAAAAAAAATGCATACATGTCATGAAATCAAATTTAGATTATGTTTAATAGTAATTATAATGTTTGGATCGTTACAATTCAAGGCTAAATAAATACTGCTGTATTTAGTCCACTGATGCCAGTTATTATAATTTCAGTTACCGTGCGTCTCTCTGCTGACTGATGGTAGAATGTAATTAAGTACATTTACTCAAGTACTGAACTAAAGTACATATTTGAGGAACTTGTTCTTGAGCACACTTTCTACTATGACTCCATCAAACTTCAGAGGGTAATACTGTACTTTTTAGTCCACTACAATTATTTGTTAGTTACTAGTTATCAGTCGATTAATACTAAAATTAATTGTCACCTATTTTCACAATCGTTCATGGAAAAAAAAACATCTCATGGTTCCAGCTTCTCATAAATATGTATGGGGACTTGATGATTTTGTATAGTTTCTTTTATTTCGCTACTGCATTTACCTGATTGTACTTACATACTTTTAATTTCGTAACATTTTCAATACAGGGCTTTTACTACAGTAGTAACAAAGTATTTTGACAGTGTAGTTGTAATTAGGTGTTTACAAGATCACTTTTAATAGGAATGAACTTTCATTCCGAATGAAAAGGGAATTAAACTGTCCATGTAAACGCACTCAATGTTGCTGCATGAGGCCATATGCTAGCAAATAAACAAATAGACCTTTCTTTATTGCAACATAAAGTATGTGTTGTCAGGATAGTTAAGAGGTTTCCATTGTACTCTTTACCTACTGTAAATTAATAAAAATTAAACTTATTAAACTTATTAATAATTACATAAGTAAATAATTCTTACAAGATAATTTTCATTGAACTGTGATGCAATTTACAGCTTCCTGTTAAAGCCAGAGTGTATAACAGCTACATTCCTCCAGTATCTCCTTGCATTAAACATAGAGGTCTAATTTTATACTATCAAATATTGAACAGATGCTGTTCAGTGATTTACTGAATTATGAGCCATTATTTGTCATCTTGGTGACAGCGATGAAGTTAAGCCGGCTCCGCCTCCATCATCTCAGGGACTTCAAATCAGGTTCCTCCTCCTATCCCCGGTGGAGTTTATGCTATGTCTATATTAATCTTCAGCAAATCAAATCAATGACTGCCCTTATATTAGCTCCTTCACCTGTTACCATGGTAACCTAAAGGCCAGTGAATATTGTAAGGGGGGAGGGGAAGAGACGGCCGCTTATAATAAAGGGAGAGAACAAGGCTCTGACACCCAGGAGGGGTATCAGGTAGAGAAGACAGAGGTTAGTGCTGCTCGTACATCACATGTGCTGTCATCTTGAGAGTGTCACATTAGAGAAGGGGAAGGTGAGGAAATCCAGTCAGGAGTGTAAAATGTCTCTGATCTTCTACTGTACATCATCAAGAGTCTGTTTGTACTGCTACACTCTGCCCCTCCGCTGCACTCCTCTTTATTTATTTTTTAACGTTTCAATGTCAAACTTCATCTTTGTCATTTTCCACTTACTACAAATCCAGCTGAGACTGTAAGAAGAAAACACAGGCATAAACACAGTTTCCTATTTTCTTACTCTAATACTACTTTTTCAGAACACAACTCTATGTGTGATGTTTACATTTTTTTCTTCACAATTTGAAAAAAGCAGAGATAGTAAAAAAAAAAAAATAGAAGAGACAAAAAACAGTTTACATGACTACACTAATACGATCTGTGTGACACATAGGAAACACCTCACTGACGCAGGATCAGTATATTTCCATTTAACATTTAGTCCAGACTTCTAATTATGGTTTTGGGGTGAGGATTACAAAAAGGAGCAGGGTTTAGGCATTGTCTAAAAATATTTCACTTGATATTTTTGGAAACTTTGTGGCAGCACAGCAAGCTGTACAACCATGTCACAGTATCAGCAAACTGTTCACTATTTACACTTCTAACCCATGGAGTAACATAAGTCTTCATTTTAAGTCATGTTTCTGTCCACCTGGTAAAAGTAAGTCCAATATGCAGGTTCCTTTTTGCTCCAATTTTTGGTCTCCATCAACCTCTCAGGGAAATATCTGCCTTTTTAGCTTCTAAATTCTTTGCTATGTTCACCAGCTAGTCACCAACAGTGTCTGTCTTTGGTGTATAGTATACTAATGGTGGGTTTACATAGCTTTTACAAAGAAAACGCCTGCCTGCAGGAACTGAAAACAACCCCACAACAAGAACAGTGACAATCTAAATGGATATCTGCATATGTCTTCAGAGTCTGTGACCATTTCAGCCCTGTCTCCTAGAAACTAGTATGTTACCAACCTGCTTTCTTAGTTACTGTGTTGTGGTGATGTAATCACTGCCTGGATTATGTTCAGAGACAACATTTCTTTCAGCTAACTAACCACTACATTCATGTAACACATAGGTGTCACAAGGAGGTGGTTAGGGAGGATAGTGGGATGAAAAAGTGCAGGATTGTGACACCAGAACTCCAGGTTTGCATCCAGAGTCATATCTTAGGTTTAGACAATACAAGCACTTAGGTTAAGGATCAGAGTTGGGTAAGGGTTACTTTAAAAGTAATCAAATTACTTTACTGCATTACTTTTTTTTAAAAAAGTAACCACTTACTTTACAAAGTTACTCCCTGAGAAAAGTAACTCAAGTACTTTTAAAGTACTTTTGAGTATGCTACATTTCCTATTGGGCAATGGACCACAGGGCGCTAAGCCTACATTTTTTGTCTCCAAAATTAAAGTTATGGACCACTTGCCCTTCACTGAGATCCAATTCTCCCATCACAGCCGTCACTTTGACCAGTAGAAACACAGAATGATCTGCTGCCGTAGACAACTGTATGACAACAACACCTCAGTGTTTTTAATATTTCCTCTAGGGATGTTACCACACAGAGTAAAAGGGGGAAATGATGGTGTGAAACAGCAGAGGCACTTTGTCAACCCGCTGAGTTAACGTTACTGTCATTAGCATCAAGCTAGCAAACAATGGTACATCCTCACGGTCAGACATAAAGTAATAACATTAACAAATAGCGGCGGGGCTTTTACTCACCACAACTGCAGAGGCTCCTAGCTTCATTTGAAACAGACTACATTATAGACGGTCCGTTATTTATTAATCCCTCTGTATCTTTATATATTGACTTTTTATCCACTCTTGTTGTCTTGATGGAGTTAACACATTGCGCCGTCATTTCAAACTCAACACTTCCTGAATTTCTTTCAGACTAAAAGCCCTTTATAACCTCGGCGGTTATATTTTCTAAATAGGCTTTTATTGTGAAACATTTGTCAGAACTTCCTGTGGAGGATACAGTGGCTTGATAGTTTACTTATGGCGCTTCAAATGTAGCTCCTGCCATCTTGTGACGCTTTTAGGCGACTACAACAACATTTTGGCTGGCACATGAACAGACACAGTGACTCAAATAATAGTAAAATAAAAATAGGACAAGAATAAATAAATAAAAGACATAGTGACTTTCAGAACAGGCAGAAAACTGATGATCCTGCTGAATGTTTTAAACTCCACAGTAGACAACGGCAGCATTTCTTCTACCACGTAGCTAGCCACAAGCTTCATGGCTTCTTTCAGACTGATAAGTTTAACGTTATCTCCGTTATTAGAACCAAAAGACAGTCGTTGCTGTTTCGGAGCTGAAGGAGCAGCGTTCTAAAAGTAACGGAAGTAACTGATGGCTTGTTTGAAATTATACAACAGTTAGTTCCGACCGAGTAATTTGATTGGACGAGAGGCATTCCATGAGTGCCTCTATATAGACCTACAACATCACTGGGACATGTAACAGTAAAATCACTCCGCTCACAGGTGTTATAAATATAATTATACAACAGTTAGTTCCGGCCCTGCAATCTGATTGGTCGAGAGACAGTAAAACCGTGACGATATTGGAGTACAACATCACGGTTATTTCACTGTGTATGTATCACTCCGCCTCACAGCTGATTGCAATCAACAATCAAATCAAAACTGACAGTTAGTGTCAGTTAGGTCAGCAGTTGCGTTGTAGGCTAATTAATTCATCCACTGTCAAACAGCCAAAAATATGGATTTATTTCCTAAAATAAGTTTTGATTGAACTATGAATGGTCATCAGAGGAAGATGAGGGAGAGGAGAAGCTGAATCCATCTGAGCACACATCCAGGTTTGTCAGTGTTTCATCAGCGGAGCTCAATGACTTGGAGAAAAGCAACATACTGTCAGATCAGAAGGCAGAGTCGGCTGTGCCTGTGAAGCGACAGTCCACCATGCAGTCACCACAGACTTATTTCACCGACTGCACGTTTAATGGAAACGTGCAGATAAATGTGTATAAAGAGTAAGTGCCTGGCGCACTATGTCTGCGTTACATAGCAACTGTGACAGCGGAGTCCTGAGGGAACTATTTTTGTTGGCGGAAGACAAATAAAATGCTTAAATTATCTATTTTGTCCTCATTTTTCAACATTTCTTAATCAGCCTTGCTTATTTAACTGTTGAACTGTTGTATAAAAGCAATATCACACTCGGCTCGTATCACACTGCCTGAATCACAGCCGTGACGATATCACAGTACAACATCACTCCCTCTCGTGTGATATACAACCGTTAATTAACCACCTGTCACACTCTCTACATTGACGCAAACGGGCACTATAGCGTTACAACAAGAAGATGGATATTTTCCCCCAAAATTACATTTGAATTAAATTATGAGTGGTCATCAGGAGAGGACGAGGAAAAGCCAGGACTCTTCTGTGCAGATCTCCAGGTGTGTTTGAATCCGGCCGTGCCAACATCCAGGTTTGCCAACGTTTCATCAGCCGAACTGGACGAAGTTACACAGCTGCAGATCAATGTAAATACAAAGTAACTTGTGAGTTCCTGGCGTGTGTGCTGCGTTGCCTGGCAACAGACTGGGGGAACTGTTTTTTTTTTTTTTTCCGCGGAGCTAAATAACATACTTAAATAATTTATTTCATCACCCTTTGTTAACATTTCCTTACTCAGCATTGCTATTTAAGCTGTTGTTGAACTGTTGTATAAAAGCAATATCACACTCAAGGTCGTGATGTTGTACTGTATATTGTCACGGCTGTAATTGTCTTCGACCGAATCACAGCCGTGACGATATAGGCCTACAGTACATCATCACTCCCTCTCCTGTGATATTGCTTAAATGTACTCAAGTATTTGGTTACTCAAACAACAAACTAACACGGTTACTCATTACTGCAAAAAGTAATCAAAGTACTCTAACACGCTGCTTTGTAACGCGTCATACCCAACTCTGTTAAGGATACAGAAAGATCAAGATTTCAGTTAAATGCTGATTAAAAAAAAGTTATAAAGAATAACAATGCTGTTGTTACTACAGGTGGATACAGTATGAAGGTACATTCAGTGTCACCATAATAGCAACATATCTTTGTTATGTTGTGTTATGTTTAATAGAAATCTCAGGACCCATCGGCTATCGCCTGACAATGACTGAGTTATTTCTTCACTTTTTTCAGTGTATCTGAGTTCATATGCAACTATCAGTTTATGGAAATTTGCCAAAATAACCAGCGCATAGAAGAGGAAGTCAGCTACACCAGTCTCCCAAAATATTGGCCGTTAGAGGTGGTTGGATTGATACTAAAATATCGTCACTACATTGTCATTTTGAAGATCGCTGCTAGCATCACTAGAATCGATACCAAAAACGAGATGATTTTCTCTCCTCTACGTTGTACCTATTTGTATTTCAAGAGTAAATCTGTCTGTGCAAACAACGTTCCGTTATCATGAACACGTCTAGTGCTTGTGCTCTTAACGTCTCCACTGCTTTTGTGTTGACTGCACTCAAACAACTTACTCCAGACCCAGCAGCGTCTTCTTAGTTTCACTTTCACCCTAAATCGCAGTAGGAGGATGGTGAACTCGCATCCCAGCCCTCAGCCATTCACAGCTGGGGGCTGTCAGCGGACGTCCGAACCTGACTAGTTTAATCCGACACATAATAGCAGTGACGGCTTGATGAAAGAGGAAAAACATGAGAAAGGGAACTTGGAGCTGTAGCTAAATAGAAGGGAGGAGGAGGGGAATGCCTCAGCATCCTGACCTCTGACACAGAGACAGAGTTCACTGAGAGTCTTTTCAGTGAGGCTCAGACAAACAATATGCAGGTATGAAGTGGTGAAATTATTATGTTAGTCAAATCAGATCTTCAGCATTGATGAATGTTATATTTTGAAATTGTAATGTTCATCACTAGCTGGGGCAGCACCATGGTGCAGTGGTTAGCATTGTTGGATTTGAACCCAGGGTGGTGGAACCCTGCTGTGTGGAGTTTGCATGTTCTCCCCGTGTCAGCGTGGGTTTTCTCCGGGTACTCCGGCTTCCTCCCACAGTCCAAAGACATGCAGGTTAATGGGTGACTCTAAACTGTCCGTGGGTGTGAATGTGAGTGTTAATGGTTGTCTGTCTCTATGTGTCAGCCCTGTGATAGTCTGGTGACCTGTCCAGGGTGTACCCTGCCTCTCACCCAACAGGAAAAGCGGTTATGGAAAATGAATGAATCATTAACTGTTACTTTAGCAGACTGATTTGTCAGCTCATTAATCATGACACAATGCTTTCCCCTACATGAAAAAATTGCAACTTTTGATAATAAAAAGTATCATATTGTATCGCACTGTATCGTATCGTATTGCATCGATATTGGTATCGCCAATTCTGGCCTTGCAGTACTTGGTATCAGATTGAAACCAGATTTTGTGGTATCGTCCACCCCTATTGACTGTTGCCCCCTGGAGGCTTCTAGTTGTCCTATAAATGACCGATGGGTTCTGAGACTGGAGTAAATCAAAACTGTAAAGTTGTGGACCATAAAACCCAGAAAAGTGAGCTCAGAGAAATAAAACACTTGGTACCACTGATGGAAACTGTAGAATTATGATCATTTTCTGTGTGTTTGTCACTACACTACACTACACTACACTATACACTGCCATCTGACTCAGTGTTAATATAAAAATATTATCAGTGTAGTTACAAGGTTGGGCGATAGAATACATAGACAAGAAGAAAAGGCATAAAAATGATGATAATAAAACATTCCATAGGAGAAAAAGTGCTGTTAAAGATTGTGGATGAAAGAAAGTTTTTCCTTTATGAGTTGAAAGAGAATTGCACACCCTGAAATCTACAGGGAGGCTGTTTCTGAGTCTGGGGCCATATGAAGTAAATGCAGCATCACTGAAATCTTAAGCCCTGCAGCGAGGAAGAGTGAGGGTTCAGGTGAACACAGTGATCTGTGAGGGACATAAACTAGGAGGAGGTCATTGATGTAATCGGACTGTGGAGTGATTTAAAAGCAATTAAAAGCGCATTTAAATCAAGTCTGCCAATCAAGAGATTTGTAGGGTTGTAGGTTAAAGGTACTAGATCTGACTGACTCCAACTGTGCCTCCAGTGTGTGTGTGTGTGTGTGTGTGTGTGTTTTCCAATTAGAAAATAAAACATAAAACATTATAGTGAATTATTCATCTTTCTGTTGGCAAAAATCAGAAAATGCCTCCGGCCTTCTTAGAGCCAGTGGCTCCCACAAAAGCATACAATTAAAATTAAATTAATTTTCATTATATCAAACTGAAATAATTGTACTTAATGAGCAGCCTTTACAAACACACACACACACACACACACACAGTTTTGTTAGAGTAAAAGTTATTCTGATCGTGCAGTTGTAGCCACCCACAAAAAAAAGAAAAAAAAAAACATAAAATGCGAGGCTATAGCACTTGCCTTTAAAATAAATATTGCCTGTTGCCTTGAAGCAGATTTTCCTTGCCATTGCATCAGCTGTGCCTTAGGAAAAAAACAAAATCAAAACTGGCAAAGAAGTGCAGAAATAGAGAAAGAAATTTGAAGTTTTGTTGACAGCTTTTTTCATCAAAGCATCAGTTTCTGCTTGTGATTTCTCCAACACAAATGGGAAGTCCTTTGTCTGCTCCAACAGCAACAATAGCAGTTTGTTTTACTGTGTGGATACAGATATTTTCTCAGTCTGGTGTTTTTGTCAGTGAACAATTTTTCCCGTGACATACCAGACCTTTCTAGCGGATACTTTACTGACATTAAAGTTGGGGACAGTTCAGGATTCAGGAGGGCTCAACTTACATAAACTCATATTACTTGTAACTTCATTACTTATCCAGTTTCTGAGTGGGTGGCAGGAGATGCAGTGTGTTGTGAGGGAAGTTTTTCCATCATCTGGCATGTCAAGTGCATTGACTGATGATGATGTAAGTCCACAGTAACTTCCTTTAAAAGAGTCAACAGATGAAAAAATAGACCAGGCTGTAAAAAACTGCATCTGGATCACCTTTAAAATGATCCAATTTACTGAGTCTGTGTCAGACTGTCAGCTGGGATCAAAGATATCTGCATTTCTGATGTGACACCTTTTGTTAACAAGCATTACTAGAATTAATTCCACCATTTCACCTGAAAATAACTCATATCTCTTCAGCTATCCATTAGAGTTGTGAAGGATTAGGCTACTGTGTCTCTCTGGGAAATCCTTTGTCAAGGTTTCCAGGGAGGAGACTCTGCCCGATTGCAAAGCCTCAGATTCAAGAGGAAAAAATGTAGATTTTGTCCTGGTCACGGAAGACTAGACCAGACTTTAAGAGATAAAATAAGGGCCCAGGGAGTTTGTTAATCCTGTCTATAGTACATGTGCTGTGTGGGTTGGGAAAAGGGCTAAAATAGTATTACCAGGTTTTCTATGGGAATACGGGTTTCCAGATCCACCTCTGCAAGCCATTTAAGTGTTATATACTCTAAGTATAAGTTATCTTCAAATTCTTGGTACTGAGTCAAGGTGCTTAATTCTATATTCTTAATTCTTTTTGATAACCTGCTTGCAACATGGAGGCTGAAAAAACAGTTTGATTTTTTGAGAAATGTACTCATTCATTTTCTTCCTTTCAAGTCTGTCAACATGTCCCCATACAGTAGTTCGTATGATATCCAACAAAGTACACTCCATAAATGACGTTACGAGGGCTACTTATCTTAAAGGAATGTACGTATCATAACATGAGTTACATAGGTCAGGTTTGGGAAAAGGAACATGGTGGAGATGTACCTTAACATGACTCAAAGTTCACTTTTTTCGAACACTGGTCTCATGGGAAAAGTCCTGTGTTGTTTGACCCATCAACCTCCTTAACCTAAACAAACTTTCGGTCTTTATCCCACTTTCTTCTTTACACCTCGTTTCCACTTACGTATGTGACTGGTGTCCATAGAACCGTAAATACACAGATGATACCTCTAGTGTCCAACGCAAGGAAGTGCATTTCTTTACGGATGGATAGAAACCTCTCTCTGAGATCCACCGCAAAAGTTCAATTTTTTTGAACATATGAATTCCAGACCAAAATATCACAGATGGGAGGAGTTTCACATGTATGTCGGATATCACAGAGATTTTCAGAGGAATGAATGCACTTAAAATTGCCTCGTCTCTTTACACATACGTAAGTGGAAACGATGTATTACTCCTGTCAGTGCATTGGTCACATGATCACAGTCTTTCTGATAACGTAGGTTATATACAAATTGTGGTACATTACTTTCCATGGGTATACATGTCGACCGTGCACAAGACCAGCCTGTATCTGTACACTAAATATGAAACTAGAGTCAGGAGATAGTTAGCTTAGCTTAGCATGGCTAGGGAACAGCTAGTTTTGCTTCGTCCAAAGGTCACTTACATCCATGACAACAATAAAATGCCCCGACATAAAAAGTTGTTTGGAAAAATGTCATTTGACGGCTTCAGGACACTTGGATCACTACGGATGAGCAGTACGGAGATATTTTGTGGTTTCAATTATGTGTTTTTGGACGTTTGAATCTGGGGCGCCGTAAGCCTCCATTAGGTGGAGTTGTGTTGCTACCCCCTCTCAAGTGTTGTGAGGACTCTAAAACTTCCATTGAGCCTCCATCGGCATATGGGTGAGTAGATAATGGGTGAATTTTCATTTTTGGGTGCACTATCCCTTTAAGTACAAAAACCACTTGGTTATGATTGGGAAGAGATCATGGTTTGCCTTGAAATACTTAAGTTTGGTGGCACAAAAGCTGCGGCAAAGCAAGAACAGGTGGATGAAAAACACCCAGGTTTGGTGACTCAAACACAGCTGGAAACTGCCAGGATGTGCCAGTGAAAAACATCCAATTTTGGTGGCTCAAACGCAGCTGGGAAATGCCACCATGTGTCATTACAACACCCAGGTTGAGTACCACAAACAGCAGTGGAAACACTGTGAAGGGTCGCCAAAAAAGCAGCTGGTGGTGTTGTTTGTTGGATACTAACTGTTGTCTGTCTCAGATGCCAGCTCACCTGTTGTTATAGTATTTGTTGGCGATGTCACACCATCCACTATCCCTTCCACCTCCTGAGGACAAAACTATGTCACTTTAGAAACGATGATGCTACTCATGAAACATACAGATGTAAGCAGTACAGTTTTCTTTCAGCAACTGGGCTGAGCAGTAACTCTCTGTCTTTGTTATTTGGTTGTCTCTTTTTTAACCTTTGGGCAAAGCCAGGCTCACTGTTACCCTGTTTTCAGTCTCTATGCTAAGCAAAGCTAACTGGCTGCTGACTGTAGCTTCATATTTCATGCAGAGATATAAGGGTGGTATCAATCTTCTCATCTCATTCTTGACAAGAAAGCGATGAAGTGCATTACCCAGGGGAACTATTCCCTTAAAGACATTATGCAGCAAATGTTAAGTTAGCTGTTATACTTTAACAGGGATGTACTTTCTTCCCTTTCCTCTTTGTTGAGTATGCTGACAGGATATTAAAGCCCTGCTGAGCTCCAAAGACTGTGACACATGGTGTGAGGATGACGCTGTTCCTTCTGGCCTCGTTGGACAGTATTTTACTCTATGTGTCATGGATCATGTAAAGAAAAGAAGGACCATGAGATTGGGTGCAGTGGCTGTAATCATTCAAGATTAGTCACAAAGCACAGGTTTGGTTTTTGGTCACAAGGTCTGAGCAGAAAGTGAAAGACAGGTGATGCAAGAGGCCGGGATGAGGTTTATCCACATGGCAGCTTGACTCACTCATAAATGTGTGAGGAGCTCAATGACCCAGGAGGGCTTTCGAGTCAAAATGCTGCTCCTCTGCATCGTGTAAGGATTCCCCTGGGGGCGTCTTGGCTGACTGGGAGGAAACTCCAGGGCAGACCCACAACACAACATCCCCCAGCTGGCACGGAAACACCTCTGGAAATCCAACAAGGAGCTGGAAAATGACTGGTTTCCCCTTTTTTTGCACCGGATAAGCAGCAAGTAAATGCACAGATTAATGGAGTACTGAAATAAGGATCACATTACCAAACATTAAAGATGGTAATGCACTTTTGTCAATATTACTACCCTAAATTACTCATCATAAAATAGAGATTCCCACAGGATCCATAAATAGTATAAGTGTGTGTGTTGGCAGACATTTGTGTGGATTCATCAGTTCAGCAGGTATAAAACGAGCGCTGTGATTGAGTACCTACTTAGTGTTTTTTATGACGGTGTAAGTTTAAAAAGCCAGTGCTTTTCATCTGAGTACGTGCTGCAGTTTGACCTCATGCAACAGTGTTGGAAATCAAAAATGTGCAAGGTGTCATGTGGTAAAATCTGTTTGTTATGACTTGTTTTAATGCTAATTTGTGCACTGTAAACAAATATCAGGCCAATTACAGCAAATCAGGCCTGTAGTTTCCACACACGAAGCAAATGTTTATTACGTAAGGACTCAAGAGAAATCATAGTTTTGATGAGACACTTTAAGGCAAAAGTACACACAACAATGACGATTAAATAAAAGAAAAAACGAGACAGCTCTGATTTCACCTGTCTCTGTATTGAAGTGAAGCCAAAGGGAGCCTGACAGTAATGAGTCTAGTTTGGAGAAAAGATGATCCATCACCGCTCCTTACTGCGCCCACTGAAGGTAACAGTCTAGAAGTGTACATCTAAAAAGTGTCTCTGCGGAGCAAATAATCAAAGCTTTGAGACCAAAGCAGTGCACCTTCCCGTGTCACCTGTCACCCCGTTTCCAGCTCAGCTTATGCTCATTTTATTCTGCTCAAGCTGTCTTCTGTTTTTTCCACTGAGTGAGCACTTAAAACAAAAACCGAAGCGGGAAACAGCGAGGGTGACGTAAATCTTTTTAAGCTGAATATGGCTTACTTCCATTTTCCTGCTGTGAACAAGCATTCGCAGCAACTTGTGGTTCTTAAATCAAATGGTGCCTCTGCAGTAAAATCTCAAGGCTTTTCATAATCTACAGTAATAGATTAAGTATTAGGCGATCACTGTAAAAGCGGCCTCACCACTGCCAAAATAAACCAATTAAATGACTGTTTAAACGCATACATTACAGTACGTACACACTTAATCTAACAGATGAAAGTGTTTCCGTGAAATTAAAAATGATAAGGTGTGATAAATTACAAGCACCTGACAAAGAAGGGTTTATCTACTATTATTATTAGAAATTAAGGAAATTCAATCAGAAGCTCTTGGAGGATTATTTATCATATCATTAGACTGCGCCTCTATCCACTGCATTGTATTTCTGGCCTACACTAATGTGTTGTATCATTGTGTGTCATTCATTCTGGCAGCATGAAGACTGTAAACCATAATGTGTTTTAATACAATAATAATGCACTGCAGATTATCTACATTCTGTTTATGTAGGTTTATGCAGCCATGAGCAGCATTGGTTTTTAAAACACAATGATTGTTGAGAAAATTGGCCCAATATGAGACATTAAAAAGCCCAGGAGTGCGAAAGATGACTCAATGATGCTTAAGCATAACATGCTGTATCTTCAAGGATAATGTTGTCTCTGTCTGGGGCATTCAGCCCCAGGTCTATTGGTTGCTAACAAAGGTGTACATCTTAAAAAAAAATGGGTCATAGAAGTTGAATAATTTTCTAAAACTGCTGGACGCTGTAGTTTTTAGCCACACTAGCAGCACGGCCCTGAGATGGCAATGTCAAGTGGTTCAGACTGAAGTATCTCAACAACTTTTGGATTGACTGCCATGAAATATTGTACAAACATTCATGGTTTCCAAAAAATGAATTCAAGTGACTTTAGAGATCCCCTGACTTCTCCTCTAGCGCCACCATGAGGTTGACTAATGTGTGGTTTTGAGTGAAATATGTCAACAGCCATTGAATAGTTTTCATTTTATACAGACAGTCATGTTCTTCTGTAATTTGCCCATTACTTCGCTTTAGGACCAAATACTAGGGGTCAGGAAAAGAATCAATACAGCATAGTATCGCAATATTTTTATGTGCAATATCATATCGTCACACAGTGCCAAGTAACAATTTTTTTAATTATTTAAATGTATCAATATTACAAATATATATTAAACTTTATCAATTGCTTTTTCAGTCCACTAGATACATTTTACTGCTGCAAAAAATTGCTGAAGTGACATGAGCACACTGAAAACTATCTTGACAAAGTTTTCCTTTGTGGACATAATTTACAGTTGAAAAAAGTAACAAAACGCAGTATATCGCAATGAATTTTATCACAATGCTCAATATATCATGGCTTAAGTATTGTGATAATATCGTATTATGGATCTTCTGGTGATTCCCACCCCTACCAAATACCTGCAAAATTAATGACTATCCCCTCAGCCTCAGTTGTACTTTGTGTTTAGTGCTAGGTAGTTAATGTTAGCACACTAAAACCCATTTCCCACTGGACAAAAAAAGCCCAATTACATCCACTAACATCTGGCTTCTGACTTAAGTAGGAGAGGTTACAATCTGCATTCATTCCTAGGACAAAGTGCAGTAGTCACTGATATTTACTGGCTCCAGCTTCTATCAGCAGTGATGGATATATGACACTCAGGTGGAACGCTAATTTTCACTTCTTTTCTGGTGCAACCATTGCTAAGTGCTCAGCTACAAATCCAACCATCTCTGACCAAGCAACGGTCATACATTATTCTAAATTATTCAGCACTTGGTTTCAAAGAGAGACTAATAAAGTAATAGATATTTAAAAAAAGAAGTAACCATTGTAGCATCTCTAGTGGCCTCCATGCTGCTTTAAATGTTTACTAACCCTGTTTTCGGGCATGTTGCTTGACTGTCATGATATGTCAGTTTCATTAAAAGTATAGCTGCAAATTAAAAGCAACAATAGATGTAAAAACACACAGACACAATGCATCTGTGATCAATGTAAGTGCACTTATCCTAGAACCACCACGACAGTTTTTATAATGCAAATAACTCTGTTTAGATAAAACCTACAAGCTTCTCTTCCTATGACTTTTCCTAAAAATGTGTTGTATGTTTTCTGAAGCCTGTAAGTTACAAAAATGAAACACACTAGACTTCTGAGCATTTATACCACCGACCGAAATTATACATTTTGATACATACAGGACATATTGCAAAACTCTGTAAAAGTACACCAAAGCATACATTTTCATTTCCAAATATTTATTTGAAAATGAAACCATTCATACGGTCAATAAAAAAACATTTTGTTAATAATAAAAAAACGAATGTAATCTCAACAGTGACCGCGCCAGCCAGCGGGACTGCGGCGCTTGGAGGGGCGCTGTAATCCTGGCGATCCTAGTGTAAAGCACCATGGACAGCGCCAATGCATCTATCGCTGTAGCTCAGAGGCTCTGATGCCTGAGTCAGAGCATGTGAGCGGAGTTGGAGCTGGAGCTGCCTCAACCATAGGTTATTGGTAGGAAGAAAAATGGCTGCTGAAAAAACTGTCACTGTCAACTGCCTCCAAGCGCCGCAACGATCTGCCAGACCATCATATGTAACTTCATTGTTTATGCTGTCCATGTGCTCAGAAGCACACAATGAATGCATTTTTGAGTAATTTCCGAGAAGTTATGATAAAATAAAAAAAATATTACAGACTATAGAATAGGACTGACAACCTCTCCAATGTCTCATGTCAATTAATTAACACTATTTGTCGGCTTTTTATAATGCCTGTTTTTTTTTTTTGTTTGGTTTTTTTTTTGCTGCTGCGCTGCTGCTGCACTGTGTCTCCAGCTGAAAGTGGTGATTTGCTAAATACATTATACAATAATAAATTAGATTAACTTTTGGTCTATAATATTGTTGGCTATATTCCGCATTTTAATGAAAAATACTTAAGAACTAAAAGAAATAAACACCGAAATAATTAGTGGAAACTTTTTTTTCTGTTGATTTCTGCCACATTGACGAGCGATTGCAACTGAGCGATGAAGTGATATCAAAGGGGCGAACCGCGCGACAGCAGAAAAAAAAACAGGTCCGGTGTGAACACACCATTGAGACTTGGAGCATAACTTGCAAGTGAGACCTGAATAAAGTACCATATTTATATTTCTAAAAAGACTATCTATGGTACTGGATTATGCATATTGTTTAGTGGGCTAAGATGACAAAAACTGAGTATGATAGTTGTATTTTGAAGTGAAATACTGTGGTGTGTCAGGTTAGATATTCAATATACTGTATAAAACATCAAGTTCAGTTCTCAGGAGAGACTGCCACTGGTTTTATAGGTCAGATATAAATATAAGTTAGTGAAGGGCTTCAAGAGATTTATGTCCAGGCCTGTCATCATGTGATTGGCTGTCATGTTCTATACTCTTACCTGGCTGCTCCCTGGAGGGACGAGTGGTCCCCACAGAAGGACATGTCCTTCTATTTATGTCTTCGTGACTGCAAATGTTAGGAGACTATAAAATACTGATACAGACGTACTGTTGCCTGTCTGTGGAGCTTTTTGACAGTTTAGTAACTCATTTTCCTTTCATTCATTAAATAAGATGGAATCTGGAAGAAAAAAATATAACTAGCACATCATTTCAGATGGAAATTTTAAAAAAGCCTTGTACCACTGATGGAATATGACGTTTGAAAGCCCCAGTGAGTTTCAGCTTTCATCGGCAAATTGTCCAACACTATCAAAAGCTGTTTATTTTCCTGTTTGTTTGTAACTTGTTTATTTGTTCCTTTAATCAAAGCAGCTTTTGCAGCTCATTATTTCTGGCTGTGTTGTGTTAGTTTGTACATCTGTTCATTTGTAGCTCCATTGCCAGCATTACAGGTCTGATTACCACGAGAACAGTGCAATCACAAGTTGTTAATATCAAATGTTGACCTCTGGTGTTTGTGTCTGTGAATGTGTATGATCTTTTTATAGCTCCAGTGTAACACAGCTGCTTAATTAGGCAGTATTTTTTGATCTTATGTAATGTGTTTTCATCAATAAAAGCCAAAATGCTATTTGTTATCTCATAAAAGTTATTTTGTATTGTCTTAGCAATGTGAATGCCCAATACAAACTCCTGATGCTTTTACATACTTTCTTTACTCTATGATTTTTGCTCTGAGGTCAAGACAAATAAGGTCTTTAAAGCACAAAGGCCGTCAATTTCCACCTCTTGGCCCCACTGTTTCCCTACAATTATTCCCTTTGCATGCCAGGTGTGTTAGATTCTGATTATATGGCCAGAATGTAACCAGCAGGGCTCTGGATGCCTATCAGGGAAAACCACTGCCTAATTTTGGGATGAAAGCGTCCACCACTATGCAGTTTCCCCAGGTCCCTATTGAGGGTGCATAACTAGAACTTTTCCAAGTAACTATGTTCTGTAGCCCATTCTCAGTTCCCTCCGAAACATTATTATTGAGTCGTACGTGTTCCAGCGAAGGTTGAGATGGATTTCAACACACAATGAGAGTTATGAAACTGCTACTGAATGGAGAATGATGTTGAAGGATTAGATATTCAGGCTTTTTTTTTAATGTGAAAGCACCTGAACATCCTTGGACACTGAGGTTAAAAGCATAGTCTGAATGGTGCAAGGGAGGGTTATATAACTGCACGCTATTGTGAAGTTGAGAAATCATCAAAGCTGCTGCTCCATCCATCTTCCGCAACTACTGTAACAGTCGGTGCAGACTACTCTTCTTTCAGATTTGAGAGACAGAAAATTAGATATATTGTAACTTTGAATCTTACAATGTGGTATTGTGGTATACTTCCTAGAGCACTGCTTGCACCTGAAATAATAATCACAAATCACAGCAGCAGCCTGTGAGATCAGACATTAGAGCTTCTGTGACTTCATCAACAAAATTTGCATTAGTGTACTGCATGTGCCCACTTCTAAAGTAATTGGTTTAGCATTAGCAGTATGATATCAAATGTAATATGTGAAAATACTAGGGACGTAACAATCCATCAATCTGGATGGATATATCGATTTAATAATCAACGATCCAGTATCATTGATGATCTATATTGTCATCTTTAAGATACGCTTTTATTTTGAAAGTCTGTGTCACCATCAAACAGCGGCAGGCAGATGGCAAGCAGCCAAGAGAAAGACAATAAGGATAATGTTATTTACTCTGGAATGAATCAGCAGTGTGGAAATATTTTCGATTTTGGACCAAACATGGGTCAGAGCACATGCCATATGTAATGCTCTGTTTTAACAATGTTTGGCTGAAAAAATGTGCATGCAGGCTGAAATTCAAATGTGCTTTTCTGTCAGGAGATGCAGTGTAAGTGTAAATAACTTTCAATGAGTGTAATATTTACCATGTTTACCTTCTTAGTTTTTGCATAATAAAATGTTACCAAAGCATAAAGGTGAAACTAGAAATCGGAGGATCACAAAACATATTTCAAGGTGGACACAAATTTCATGACAATCTGTCCAGAAAATGGATATTTTACCCAAAGCCCCATATGTGAACCACATCATAGCACTAGAGGAAAAATCAAGGGATCAAGCACTTAATTAGGGTGCATCATCTGTGGGCCATGAATATCTGTTTAACAAGATGTTGAGAAATATAAATGGATAAGTGAAAACTTCGTCCTGCTGGTGGTAGAGTTAGGGCCCGTCCCAATACCCCCCCTTAGCCCTACCTCTTGGCCCTACCCCTAGATTTGCGCATTCCTGTGAGGGGTAGGGGTGTCCCAATTCCTTTTTGCGTGTAGGGGTAGGGGGCATAATGAGGGTTGGTGTGTATGAAACTAGTCCTTCGGATCGAGGGATTTCAGATGCTGATTTGCCAGTGAGGGGTAGACGTCGCCATGGCTACCACTGAGCAAGAGACAGGGAAAAATGTTTTTATTGCTATTCACGATGTCTAGATTGGAGTTGACAGAAAGCTAGCCAGCTAGCTAACGTTACCGTCATCAGGTTGCTTGTTAGCTAGCTAGCTAGCTAGCTCGCACTATCTGGTGTCTGTCATCTGTCCTGTTCTGCAAAATTATCGGATTTTTCACATTATGATAACACGCCAGCTAGTATAACTATGCTGCCTCGTAATGTTAGCTGGTTAGCTAACTAGCAGAAGTCCCCTGTCATACATATCATTTTGTCGTCTGTCGTTCATCAAACGAAGCATGATGAATACAGCAAATGCGATAGGTAGGATGAACTCAACCGGATACTCCATTGTACGTAGATGCCGGTTGGAAATGTAGATGGCTCACAGCTTCCAGTTTAAAACAGTTACGTATGCATGAATGTAACTGATGCGATGACGTAGTGAGTGGTGTCCTAATTCCTAGGGAAAGATTTCAACCCCTACCCCTCATTGCTACATTTCGAGGGCCAAGGGGTAGTGGGCAAGGGCTAAGGGGTTGTGGACAAGGGGGGGTATTGGGATTCGGCCTAAGAGTCAGGTGATCACCAAAGTCAGTAGAAGTTATCCTCTGGGGAACATGAGTGTCTGTACAAATTTTCATTCATTCATTCATTCATTTTCTGTAACCGCTTATGCTGTTAGGGGTTGCGGGGGTCAGCTTCTTAGCAGTCTTAGCAGCTAGTACGTGGTGCAGCTGGGCCTGGTGGAATTGTCCCTCCAGGCTACTTTACAGTCAAGATGTCGGCAAAGATAACAAAAATGGTGATTTATTCATCTTGTAATGCGCCTAATTCGAGTGGACCACAACATTCTGGTTATGAAATTAATCTGCAGATGCACCAGCTCAAACAAAAACTTAAATTTCTATGAATGTCAGTTTTTGAGCCACGACATAGGCCAAAATGTGGCCTGAAGCATGCGGTTTTGAGGATTTATACTGGTGCGGTAGAGTGTCTGTGTCACTCTGCAGTTACACCTACAAAACACCAGTCAGCAGTGGGGTATCTGTAAAGCGCTGTAAAGTTTAGTTGATTCAAAATACACCAGAAACACACTTTAAACATGGCTTAATACAGACAATTTCAATCACTTCACTGTATCTCACAGCATTCACAGACAAAGCATTTGTCTTTACTTTCCCCGCAAATACAACATGCTAATGTTATTAGCACAAGCCTATGGCATTTTACATTGTGTAAATTAGCCTAGTAGCTAGCAGGGATTTCCTCTACTCATATGAAGCCAGGGACAACAGCAACATTGAACAAAAGTAACGTTACAAAATTCAGATCTATTACAGTCTTCAAGGTTCACCAACAAAACTGCCATATAGCTACTAAACACGTTTTCCAAACAAATACAACATGCTAACATTATTAGCACAAGCCTATGGCATTTTACATTGTAAAAATTAGCCTAGCAGCTAGCGAACTTTTCCTCTTCTCATATGAAACCAGGAACAACAACAACATCTAACAAAGGTAACGTTACAAAATCAGCTCCATTACAACACACAAGGTTCACTGACAAAACAACTGTCTTACACTAAACACGTTTTCCAAAAAAATATTATTATTATTATTATTATTATTATTAGCACAAGCCTATGGCATTTTACATTGTATAAATTAGCCTAGCCATGAGCATAGATTTCCTCTACCTATATGAAGCCAGGATAAATCACACAAGACTTAAAATGCTATTTTGTGGAAGCTTTATCGTCTTCACATTTTATTGTTTCTTATCTGTTAAATTAAAGTAAATAAAAGTTTTGTTTGTCCACTGAGGGAAAAGGTTTCATCTTACAAAAATAGACAGGAAGTCTGCGTTTCCAAGATGTGTAGTGACATTTCTGGCAAGGTGCATGTCAGGGTACAGCGTAGGCTATGGCATAGGCTCTATGTCAACACCATCCGAACAAGATTTCAACAATTGTAAATCACCGCAACCACAAGAGATCCTTGAACATGAATTCATAAATGTGAACGCAATATCTTAGGCTGATGGGCCAGTGCTTTATGAGATGATCTGCAAACCGACAGATACACACACACACACACACACCCAAACACATGATGCCCTTGAGGCTTACGCCTGGCGAAAATAATAATTCACTTGAAACAGCTGACCTCTTGGCCAGAAACATGAAGATGTCAAAGGCCTTTATTACAACAGACATTTTTACTTGTCATAGTGGGAAAAGCACGGGTGTTACTGATAACACCAACGATGGTTCGGCTCTATATAATTGTCCCAGTGAGAGCAGCAGTGAGACAACATGCATGATACCAGGACTCTGAAATCAAAGCATTCAGTCATCATTCTTTTCTTTATTTTCGTATGCGCTTTTCCTACTGTGACAAGTCAAAGTGTCTTCCATGAAAAAGGCCTATTATATTCATGTTAGTGTATAATAGTTGTGAAGTCATCATAATTTAGCCTGTTGCAGTAACTGTCTTATACATTTGCCTTCCTCTTCAAGGTCTTTGTCACTTGATCTTAGTAGTCATTTGGAGCTTTGTTGAACACCACCTATTGTATGCTGTGTAATGCTCAGTGATCACTGCTTTAAAAATCTGTCACACTTCTCATCTACATCTTGTCCTTGTTAACTCTTGTTAGTAATTTCATAAAAACTTAAGATTTCAGTAACAAATGCAACTGACATAAATAATTTCTTCACTGTTTTGGTTCTTGTGTCAGATGACAGATGTACCCCAGATATTCATTTTCCGAGTGCACACAGAAGAAGACAAACCGGAGCCTTGAATATGATCCTGACAGCAGGGCCTCGGTCAGTGCATGATGCTATTCAACCTAATGAGAGACGAGCTTAGGCCAAGAGTTGACTTTGATTTCTCTCTCCAGAATGATTTTGATGGGCAGCTCTGCTGTCTCATGGATATTCGGAAGCTGCCACAAAAGGCTTTCTTGAAAGTCATTCGATCGGAAAGAGATGCCAGCCCAATTGGAACTGCAGATATTGAGACACTCCCTCATTTGCCCCTGGCTGACTGCCCTCAGGGCCTGTCTGATGCTTTTCCTTGGGCTAACTTTTTTACACAAAGTGGTTTGGACACTCAGTTAGGTAAACACTTTTTTCCCCTCATGGAAAGCCACCTTATTTATAACAAGAACAGAAAAACAAAATCTGAATTTGCTCAATATTGAGACACATGTGGTTCAAGAAGCTAAGGCTGTCAATGTGGTTAAGAGAAATTCAACATGCTAAACACCTGGTATAAATATCCAGATACTGATTACATACAGAAAAATGCACGTTAATGCTAGACATAAATGTATGAGGAACACATGGCTATCAGATCTGGCAGATCACATTTCACTGTGAGATACTCAGCTCACTTTCCCTAAGAATTATATTCCTATTAGATGATTATGCAGAGCAAAATTTACCTTCAGTGCCAACACTCAATGCCAATGCAGGAAGTGTGCGCTTTATGAAGTGTAGCATCCCCGGCTGACTAATGGTCTTGCTCTTTGACTGATGGTTTGCAAAAGCTTTATACCTGACACTGTAGCTGCACAACAGGCTGTGAACACACTTTAAGAGCTACGAAGAAAACACAATACAAACAACAAAACATTACAGACCTTGAACTTCCTGATGGAATATATTACTATACTTTAGCCCTACAGTCTTCAAACAATAATAATGAATAATAAAAAAGATTAAGTTTATTAGTTTAAAAGTTTATTATAAAATTAAGTCAACCTTACCATGTATACACAATCATGAAATTACACATTTTAAGTCTTTTTAAATTTAAGGTCTAGTATGTAGGATTTAGGGGGACTTATCAGCAGAAATGTAATATAATATAATGAGTGTTTGCTTTAGTGTATAATCACCTGAAAATAAGAATTCTTGTATTTTTGTTTCCTGAGAATGAGTTGTTTATATCAACATAGGGAGCAGGTCCTCCTCCACAGAGTCTGCCATGTTGCACTGCCATGTTTCTACAGTTGCCCAGAATGGACAAACTAAACACTGACTCTCAATAGAGCCATTCACTGGACTGGGCTAGCCCGTCTTTGACATTGCCAAACACCTTCAGAGAAACACTGATTTGTAACATGAAACTGCATTATTGAGTGTTTTCACAGGATTAAATCACTGGGTCCATTTGTTTCAGAAAGGAGGAGACCTGTGGATTATTGGGCTCCTGGTAAAAACTTCCTGAACAATAAACACTGAATGAATTCTAACCAGGAGAAGTTTCAGCTGGTTGCAATCTACAGTCCTCACCACTAGATGCCACTAAATCCGCCTAATTCTCACACACTGGACCTTTAATGACAATCTCCAGTGGAGTACTATAATGTAAGTGAGCATGTTATGCTTGAAATATTTTTAATCCTCCCAACTACAGTCAGTATAAATCTTCTGAAAATATCGAAAATTACACCTTAAATTGTTCTTCCATATTAAAGAATATTGAAAGTGACTGCAAAACAAAATTTAAGGCCTCTGTATTTCTTCTAAATAGGGAGCTTAATTTAATACATTTTTTTCTTAATCCCCGGCAAAATGATTTGTTCACTATAAGATTCAGTCGGATAGTATTTGAAAAGAAGAGCTGCACAATTGATCATTTCACCCCCATTCAAATTAGCAGAGTGCTACAACAGAAGTAGCCTGCTCAGCCAGTGGAAGTCTCTTGTCTCCATGGGCCCTTAAATGCCGAAGCAATGCTGATCATTTGTAATTTGATATGCGACAGTTGAACGTCTCCAACGCTGTATCTAGTTTTCCTTATTAAATATCATTGATACTGATGTGGGAATGTATGTATGTTCCCAATGTTCACCATTTTGATTTAGCATGTTAGCATTGTAAATCAAAGTACATTTGAGGCCAGTGGAAAAGACCCTCATTTTGCAGGTATATTTGGTCATAAATCAAAGTGATGGACAAATTAAAATTATCACTTGATGATAGCACTAGATAAAAAGTCATTTAATTCTGTGGGGAACATCAACGTCTGATCCAAATTTCATGGCAATTCATCTAATAGTTGTTGAGACACTTTGCTCAAAATAAGAAATGTAAACCCTCTGATGGCGCTGGAGAAACAGTCAGGGAATTACCATAGCCATTGAGATACAACCTCTAGTGACCATGAATGCCTACAACAATTTCTACCAATCCATCTTGTTAATAGTGAGATATTTTACTTGAAAATGGAAGGTTAAGTCAGGAGGTGTGATCCACTGGGGACCTTGAATATCTGTACAAAAAGAAAGAAAAAAAACTTGTGTTAATCCAACCAACAGTTGTTGAGATTTACGGCATCTCTAGAGGCACACTTTTGGATCAACATTCTGCCTGGTGATATAGTCGACACACTGGGTGTGAATCTGGCTGAGGTTTAAATCTGTCACATCTCCCCCGTCAACTCTGCCTCCTCTCTCTTGTCTCAACAGTAAACGGTCAGATGGAGGCAAAAAATCTAAACAGTGGGGACCAGCTGTTGAGATCTGAAAGTGTGGAGGTGTCATTTAATGCTGGCAGTGAGCCACATGACAACAAAATAGAATTCATGTGAGCTGCAATGCAGTTTTCCTGCTCAGCCTCCTAAGCTGATGGCAGCGGAGATAAGAGTTGCACTAAAATAGAGAGAATCTCACATGTGATTAAATAGCTGACCTTTGGCAGGGGGATGTAAGCTGTGAATGGACTTCTATTTCAACTTATATACACTTTTCTTCACTTCCTGTGAGACAGTCTGTCCTTGTTTTCCTTTAAGTTCTTTGATAAATGTTCTCACTTCACAACAAATGGGTTTATATAGCCAGAAGGCAGAATGCACAGACAGATGGCCGAAGCGTTATGTGATATTTTGACTAATTGAATTTTGATCTCCATGTTATTCAAAGATGCATAAATACTCCACGCTGTTCAAACTTAAATAAATACATTATTTCTACCTGGGTGCCTTGTAACTCCAACAACTTTTCAATTAATTATTGACATTAGCTTCAGAGGAAAACCTCTTTGTTTGAATGCTTACCTTTTATAACAGATCTATATAGGAAACATAACAATGACTGGCTTCTTTTTATGTATTGAAACTAGTAAAGTGCTCTCACAGACATATGTGAAATGACCATGACTGTCGTCATCCCACCGTGGAGGTGGGATATACTTTCTTGAAGTTATATGGTGGCTGCACAATTGGGTTAAAGCACTAAAGTTACTTGGTTAGGTTTCGAAAAAGACAATTTTCGGTTAAAATAACTATGTTTCTTATGTATGGGACGGAAGTATATTGTAAAGTGATGAAAGTCCATCACATAACATGACTAAACCACCAATAGCTGAAGTGTCGATAACTGCAGTTCCACTTATGGCCACTTGAGGCTGGCTCAAAAAGCGAGTCAGTCCCCATAGACCTCTATGTTAAGATGTTCAACTGTAAAGCAGAAATAAACATGTTTAGAGACCGGTACTTAAAGAAGCAACAGACAGCATTTTGCATCATGTATTGCCAAACTGGTCGGTCAGCCAATCAGGGACTGGAGCTGGTCCTTATGAGGAACTGTCCGGGGCATGAGATAATTGAGTCAGGAGCACAATGGCAGACGGACAAAGTCTGGAGACAAGTGAAAAACGGCCTCCCAAAAGAAAACGAGCTAATCTGTCTGAGGAGGCGAGGATGCACAAAAAGGAGAGTGATAAAAGAAGAGGAAAAACAAGAGTAAACCTTAGTCAGGCGTTCAAGAGATGGAGGAAGCTCCGTGACCAAAGAGGCTTCAACACCGGTGTCCAGCTAGCTTTCTTTCTAATGGATCAGTAACGTTAAGTAATAGGGCTAAATGTTAGCTAGCCGAGAGAGGACTGTACTGTACTGGCTGCTAGTTCATTCCTAGCTGGCCAGCATCACAAATCGCCGCAACCAGGGACCGGGTAGCGAGTGTTGGTCAGCTGACATCCTCATTGCCATAGCCCTCGGACAGTGATTTACTGTGAGTTGTTTGTACTGGTACTGTGCATTCTGGTATAATTATTTGCATTACTATTTGTTTTTTCTTCAGATAAATCTGATAATTGTTGCTTAGTCTCTTTACTTATTAATTCAGTATAGTGTCCACACACCTTCTCATTCTGCATATACATAGAGGTATACTGGTGGCTTTACAGCCTACATTTTATTGATTATCTCTGATCCGCACAGTCAATTTGATCGTTGCGACAGTGCGAGCAACACTGCTGACGCTAGGTAGCACCAAGCTAAAAAAAATGAATCCTATCTGTTGCCTCTTTAACACAGTTTTGGTCTCTATAGCTAATTTTCTGGTTCATAAACTATGAGGAGGTAATTTTTTAATATACTTCACTTATTTACATTTTATCAAGGCTTAAAGTGAAGCATATTTGACGGTGGGGCCGCTTAAGTGTCAGGCCGTCTGTGAGGCGTCGCTACAGTCTGTGAGTCAGATCCACCTCTCCCTTCTCTGCAGCTCCAGCCTCTCAGCCAAATATGGTCACTTCTGGCCCCAAATAACCAAGGTAGCAACATCCAAAATGCTGAACTCGAAGCTTCAAGGCAGGAGTCCACATACCAATGGGTGACATCACAGTGGCTATGTCCATATCTTACACAGTCTATGGTAACTATGTCAAGAACATAAGTATGTCAAAAGAAGTCAAACTGAATTTTACTCTCACTGTTTGTTGGACCCATCCACCACCCCAACATCCTTTCTATGTGGACTTTCTGGCCCTTTAAGCCCAGTTCAGACCAAAGATTTGCAATGAGATGAAAGGTGCAACTACTTGTAATGCACTGTTTAGTAACATATTAAAAACCTGCTGGTTCACACCAATGCAACTAGAGGAGACCGTTTATCATCTCTATGCAACAACGCTCTGTACTTCCGTTCTGATTTCAGGCTTATTTTGTGGCTGAATATAATTTGTAACTTCTTCAAATATGAATGAGGATAGTGATAGTGAGATACTGGCTACAGCAAGTGAACACACATTTGCAGTCATTTTGACTCGAGCAGCAGACTTCACTACAAGCCGATTGGCTGCAGAAACAGGTGACGTGCTTTACGTTCTAAAGGGGAGGAGACACCATCAGCCAGCTTGAGTTGAGCTCAGACAGCCAGTTCACACCACTGCAACTTTTCTCTGCAATGTTCTAAAACCGTTTCGTCTCGTCATGAATCATTCGTCTGAACTGGGCTTGATACAACATATAGGGTCGTACCACTAGCCATCATTGAACCAGAGAATTCGTGTTTGTTGTGTACACTCCTGAATCAGTATTGCCACTCCTTTTTTGATAATTGCCGTTAACACAAGGCACACTGTGGGTCGGATCGGATTACATCAGAATGATCTGAAAATCTACAAAACATAAAAGGTTTCTCTTTTCATTTAACACATAATTTCCAGTAACAAAGAGCTGCTTGGCCTTGTGTTTGTCATGATAAGACTACACAATATAATGCTAATAATGTCCCAAATATAACAGACATGAGGAAACTGGTGTACAAAATGACAGTTGGTTTTTTTATCCAGTGTACTGTGACACAATAGAAGACAATCAATGCAGCATCTGGGACATCTTGAGACGCCCCAAAGCAAACTAGCATGTCAGATTTGTTTTTTGCCTTTGTTATCTTAGTGTGACAGTGTTCCCTCCTCCGTTACACTGTGAATATAATTCATCCCCCCTCCATCCTTTTCCCCTCCCACTGAATGTGTCCCCTCCATAAACCAAGAGCCGACTGTCAGACATGATCTAAGGAAGAAGTATCAATCTGGAGTGATGACTTTCCCTAAAACGATTCACTGTAAAAGTGAGCGGTGAGCTTCAAGACTCTTTTAATGTGTTTGTTGGAACCTAATTGGTGAGAGTGCTATGAATGGGAGAATCATTCTGGTAAATTAATCTTTCCAATATGCGGTGGACTCACTCAGTGCCTGTACTGTCGCTTTGACAAAGTGCTGAGGGACAGCTAACGAACCAGATGCCCTTACGTGCACCTGAAAGGAGAAGGAAAAAAAATATGAGGAGATACTGCTGGGTTCATTTCCCTGTTCACTCAGATAATAGATTTTTTCTGAACCTGTGAGCGGCTGCTTAGATAATCACGTCACCTCTGTCTTTTTATCTTACTCATATCTGTGGCCTGCAAAGTCATATCCATACATAGCGATACTGCTGCAGCAAAAACCATCATGAATTAAAAGCTTTCAGCAAATTCGTGACAATGAGGCGCTTATGCTCCTAATGCTGCATCATTTTCTGTGCTGTGTCTAACCACGCTAACTCAGGGGCTACATAAAAGAGCATTAAAATACTGATTCTTGTTATAATTAAATCATTTTCTTCAGAAATAGAACAATTTTGGGGGGGGATTTAAAAGGCTGGAAACATAGAAGGTGACACCTCAACTGTCTCAATCTGCAGTTTCCGAGACTTTTTCTTCCCTTGTAAGCCAATTTTCAAGGAACCTTTACCATTCCTCATCTGTCCAACACATGCACTCAGACTTCCCTGCCCTATCCAGTCACATGATCCTGCTCCTCTTAGCATACCTGCCCCTCATTCCCTCATTAAGTCCCTGAGTACATACCTGCCTCTTTACCACTGTCATCTACCACAATAGGCATTTTTAACAGCAGACATTTTGATTTTAAAGTTGGCTCTGCTCTATAACTTCTTTGCATATGACTTCATACATCAGTGTCCAGATAGGTGGCAGGCAACTAGAGGCAACGTCTACCAACACTGCACAAATGCCTATGATTTGTGCTGTTAATGACTGTACCAATCAGTCAAATCTGGAAAGAAGCAAGAGTCCCAAAATAGTATGTATAAAGGGAGAAGTAATTTTAAAAAAGAAAAAACTGACACTGAAATGAAGGCAGACATGAATTAACAAACCTCCATCTGAAGTCTGGAGGAGCAGACGCAGAGTCAGCTAATGTCAAATATAAATGTTAAAGCTAGTATTGCCAATTCCAACGTGCTGTGACAATTTCTCCGTGTCTTTTAGCTAGGACCCCTGTTGTTAATGGCATTTCTGTCACAACTGAACCTGAATCTGAACCCAAATGCACAACTCAGAGATGGATTAAAGTGCAAATAAACAATCTTTAATTTCAAAGTAACAAAGGAAAATCGCTCATACAGAGGAAAATCTAAAACCAAATCAGAACAACAAAAAATCACTCTTGCGAGGAAAACAACAAGGATCAAGGAAAAGGCTAGATAAAGTATCAAATTAACATAAAACTAGACAATGGCAAAAGCTGAGCAAAGTATCAAAAGAATACATAACCTGATAAATCATTAAAGGGACATGGAGGACCTCAGACTTGACGAGACAAGACGAACTGGCACAGGACAAAGGGAAACACAGACTATATGTACCCACACACACACAAGGTAATGGGAAACAGGCGGAAACAATCAGGGCAGGGCAGACAATCAGACCGGTGGGAACACACGAGAGGAAGGGGCAAGTTACCTGAAACGAGAGGAGAGTTGGATGTCAAAATAAAACAGGAAGCCACGAGACAACATAGACACAAGACAGAACTAAAAATAACTAACTTAACTTCTTGGACATGACAATTTCAGCAGGTCTCTGGTACGTAGAAAACAGTGGCTAATATTAGTAAGCAGGTAGCCTGATGCCAGCGGTGCATCCATTTAAAGAATTCAAGATGAAATGATAGTAACTCTCAAGCATATTAGTCGCCTGGCCAAAATAAAGATGGCAGTTGTCGTACTTTGGTTCCAAGGTCGTGGACTCAACTGTACATAAATTATGCATACTCCAATACTCTCTCTACTATGCTTGTATCTTGATGAGGAAATTTGTAATGACAATCGCATCCACACTGGGAAAATCGGTCAAGTCATTTCCCCTAATTTTGTATGGATCACATCCAATAGGAGTATCAATTTCCTGATGATGCTTGTTGTCTGTAGGTTCATCCAAACCTTTAATGTCATCACTTTCCTTTTTTTTATTTAGATATGGATTTATCACTTCCTGAGCCAGCATGCAGATTTGTTTGCCTTTTTGGACTGCCTTCATGTTGCTAAACTGTTAACCTGCTTATTTGACACAGTTTCAGCTACAGAAAGTTTACCCTAAACTGTTGTTGAAAAGAAGAAATTATATTCATGTTGATTCAAGTAAAGAACAAAAAAATCTTCTCAATGAGCATCAACTATTAAAATAAGAGGGTAATTCTTCCACAACTTTACTTACAAATGTTGAAGATTTGTAAAACCCACTAAAAGTACTCTCATACTGTTATCAATTACTACTAGAAGTGGGACATGCCTGAAACACTTCCAGCAGGAGGCGCCCAGGGGGCATCCTGATTAAATGCTCGAACCACCTCAAATGACCCTTTTCGACGCAAAGGAGCAGCGGCTCTATTCCAAGCTACTTCCGGATGTCTTTTATGTGAAAAGTACTATGTGTCAAATAAATGTAATGGAGTACAATATTCCTCTTTAAAATGTAGTGAGTACAAGTATAAAGTAGTGCTCCATGGAAATACTCAATTGCAGTACAAGTATGTACCGAAGCACAGTACTTCAGTATATGAGGTGAGTTACATTCCACCACTGGCATTTAATATTACCATATCTAACATCAAGTACCAAAACATTTAATTTAATAAATGGATTTACGTTTTATTTATTTTTTAAGAAAGTAAATTTTTATTTAGATGCTGATTTATTCAGTTATTCAGCCACAGTTGCAGTTGGAACATCTTTATCATGTATGTATTTAAAAGAACAACAGAGGAAAGCAAGTAAAACATTGGTCTGGTTTGGTTCCTCTCGCCACATCGCTAGAGGGAGAGGAAAACTCTCGCTGTCTGGTTTACACTCCCTGTCTCACTGTTGATGCTTTCCACCCAAATAGGACTGGGCAAGAGGAAACCAAATCCTTCTATCCATTAAAGTTGTGACACTGAGGGGTCTGCAAACAACTTCAGAGGCAGAATTCTTTTAAGACAGATGACTCCAGGAAAACCCACTGGGTAAAATTTGCCCTTAGCATTAAATATTCCAAATGACCGCCCTGCCAAACACTTATCTCTCTTAACATATGGTTAATATTAGCAAGAGATTAGTGGCTGCCTTGAATTATTGTCAGGGCATGCAGGGGTGAGAGAATGCAAATGTATAACAAGGAATATAATTTGGAAATATTTGCCTCTCAAGGTCAAATAGGAGTTCTCTACTCTGCAAGCTGGTCAGACAGGAAGTGTCGGCTGTGCTAATGCCAGAGCATTTTGATCTGTGATTACCTTCAGGGGTCTGGGAAAAAGTCTCTAAGTGTGAAAATATGGAAATTGCACTGTCAAGCAAAAACCTGACCGCCTGTGCCCTTATTGCTCTCAGTGCCAAAGCGTCCCATTTTTAGAAACCTCATTTTCGCCCACATGTCTCGCCATGGAGGCATGTGGGCAGCCTAATGCCCCTCTGGTCACCATTAGTGCCTCTCTGGTTGGTTCAAAACACCCTCTGGTCAATTCAAGTGCCCCTTTAGTGTGACCCAAAGGCAAAATGAGCAATCACATTAACCCTGCACATAAGAGTTGCTCGTCCTGACACTTTTTTTTAACCCACTGTTGATCCTTCTGTGCACACCAAGGCCACATCAAAGCATCATGAGCCCCGGGGCTACATCTTCAAGGCCCTTCCTCAGCCCCCATCAAAACTCAACTTTTCCCACTGTCCAACTGGCACAACATCAGCCACGCCTAATTTGCATACAATAATACATTAACAATCACTTATGCCTGCAGTTTAATTTTATGACTGTTGTGGCACTAAATGCAAGCTCATAGTGAAGCATACATATTTCCATCTTGCATTAGTCCAAAGTTGTGACTAAATCTTGACTGGAAACGACTCCAACACCTTTTGTTTTATGCAGTGAGAAGGTATCTCACAGATAATTCGTCGTTTCATCATTAGACATCTGCCATTTCTTCTCCATTGAAAGCGAGCAATGTGTATAAATTGAAACAAGATGCCTGATGGAAGTTTAGCTCAAAACAGCTCACCTGCAGCCTTTGAGGACATGTCTCTCCAACCTGGTCTCATGCTGATGTCGTTGAATATGGGTGCTAGGGCAGCTACTTCCGGGTCAGACACTAACGAAAAAGTTATTGTGTAACGGCGCCTGGTGGTGTCAGAGTTAAATGCGGCTGAACAACAACGTAAGAAAAGGGAGCGAAAAGTCCAAGTAGGGTAGATGGGGTTGGTGGTGGATGGGTCCAACAATCACCAACTTTCACCCGCAAGGCCTTTATAAATGTAAAACCAAACCCTGTATTTTCCTAAACCAAACCACATGCTTTTGTTGTCTAAACTGTACCACAGCGTGTGTTGGCAAAATATAACCACGTGCATTTGTTGTTGAAGAAAAAAAAGTCAATTTGCGGTGTTGTACCGACGTAGTACGTTTATTGTGAAAGTGACTGAATGCAAACTATACATATCCTGTGAAATGGTAGAGACAATGCATGGAAGAAGCTGCAGTTGACACAACATCCCAGAACTTCAACAACAAACACACGAGAGGTACTTTGCATGTCATATGTGGACTTGGAAAGTCCATGACCAAGCATCAGTATGTGACAAGGTCAAAATGAAAATGTGTTGGTTTTTTATTGGCTTTAAATCCAAAATGTTGCCATATTGACATAGTTTTAGTTTTCTTTAGAGACTAACTCTGCCATGTCTTGTCTCATCACCCCAAAAAACTTTCTAGTGAACAAACACAGTGTGGCTCCGTTAGTCAGTTCGTAAACAAACATAAAATTATGCTAATCATGTTGTCATATTTCTTATTACTAATGCAATACAAGTTGGATTTAGTGCCATGAGGCCATCAGCGTAACTTGCCAGTGTAGGCCATTCTTTTATTTGCCCGAATGTTTCATGATGACAAATACTAGTTTGCATAAAATCAAACCAACGTAAGCCTGAACACCACCCTGGACCAGCAAAACCAGAAACTGACCCAACTCTTCATGTAAGCATTTCATTCTTGACACTGGAATTAAGACAAAAGAACCTTAAACCAACAATTACTGACTTTTGGCCACTTGGGGGCAGCAGAACCAAGCTGTAAACACAACACTGACATATTATCACTATTAAAGCAGATCTGACAAACATTAGCTAACAGTTGCTTAATTACACATCTATCAGAAAGGGAGCAATGTTGGATCATTTGGAGTCGGGTTCTTGGCTACCCATGAACATAAGGTAACTTAAATACTCGCACACTTTTAGCTCTGTCTTGGTCTCTACCAACTCCTGGGGGAAATATCTAGCTGTCTATGGCAGCTGAGGCTCCACTCTGTAAGCCGCTATCTTTGTCCGCTGTTTGTTGCTGGACAGGTAGCGTTTTTAAAACTATTTGTGTTAACACCAGCCTGCTATGTCTGGAGATGACACTGATGAGAGCTGTGAGAGTAAATCAAACAGTGAAGGTGCTGGCTGAGAAACCAAAACAATGAGCTGAAAGAATCTAAAATGCACTGCAGAGCTTAACATTACATTTTTCACTATCATTTGATCCATGTTTTTATGAAAATATTGATCATAGCTTATTTAACTCAATGTCCTCTTGTGAGCTTTTCCTGGAGTTTTCAACTCCATCTTATGGTCTTTGTCAATAGATGGTGTGCCAAGTTGTCTTGAAGAGACAACACACTGGGCAAATCTTGCTATATTTACCATATGTTCAAAAACAAGTGAGCCATATCTGTCCTCTGATCAAAGCAATCAGATGTGGTCGAAAGCTCAGAAAAAGCTAGTAAGTGGACCTTGAGGTAAGTTTTTCTTTTACCCATCAATTAAATTGTTTGAAGTATGCAAAGCTTTGCAACTTTAACAACCACAGTTGTTCATGATCATGTGCAAAATGTGTTTGTATGTACTTAAATAATGTCATTAATGGAACTAACAAGATATTCAGACAAGTAGTAAACAGAAAAATAAACAAATTGGGGCAACTGATTATCTACAAATCGTGTACAGTTGCCTATAGTGGTAAATTTGATGCTGATAATCATTCTGTGTTTTTGTTGGTATAAAGATTTTATTGTGAATTTGTTACACTGATATTTCATGCAAATTATAATATAGGATAAAATCTTGTTGTTTTTTTGTTTGGTATATTGAAGCATAATGTGGCATTTTAGGTATAAAGTTTTTGCATGCACAGGTCTGACAGCTGTTTCGGGGGAATAAGTTGTGGCCTATGATATGACCAGTCATTTAAACTACAAGACCAAGAGCCAATGGGGAAATATTTTTCAGAATAACAACCTGAGGTTCCTGTCATGAGGGATTTTTATTGAAAAATCAATGCACTAAAAGGCACAAATATCTTCATTTTTTCTCAGTAGTATTGCTAAAACTGGCACACTTGGACCTGAGATGTCTGGGACGTTATCAGGCCAGCTGGCAGCCAGTCCACACCGCTCACTCACCGCGTTGAAAGGTGTATGGCATTTTGATAAGGGTTTTGAGTTTACCTGCATTACCATGTTTCTTGCTGGGTGTTATGACGGCCTGTATTACTCTTTGGGGTGTTGTGTCTGCCCTCCAGGCGGTTTCACTGTTATCTGGGCCCAGCCAGACTCACACAGGAGAGCTATAAATGAGCACTGGGAAATGTGATAGCTCATGTGTGGCCATACACTACCTTTACACATGAATAAAACATGAGGCGGTATGGACCGTTTATGCAAGAAATACACAGGGGTCTATCCAATTCCATGTATCTCTCTGTGTCTGCGTGTTTATCACCACCACAGTTTCTGTTTCTCCCCTACACACAGAAATTTCAAATTATTTCTGCATCAAACTCCCATTTTGTTTTGTAATGGCACTCCCTGGCTCTCCAATCATATCTTAATGAGAGGTTGGATTGTGAAAGAAAAACTCTTTTTATTTCTTTCATTCTCTCCATGAGGCGCTCCTCCTCTGCTCCATACTCTCCTCAGATAAACAGCTTACCTTTGGCATGACCCATTCCACTTTAATAAGCACTAAGTACTCCACTGTCCCACTTTTCAAAGCCGTTAATTTGATAAGTGAGGGGATCTCTCACTTAGCAATCATATTCTGGACAATTAAACCCATATCTGAAGAATAGGGCCTGTCTGGAGGGCTTTTTACTGCCAATTATGTGGAACAGTTTGTCTCGATGTCTAATACTCTGTTGAAATGAGCCATTGTTGTTAGAGAGCTATCTTTGGTACACTGACATAGTTTTTAGTTCATTTTGATTTAAACATTAAGGAACAGAGTTTAACATTGATGTGATGTCCGGTGGCAAAACTGTCACATCAATGAGAGGGTTTTTTTCACTTTCTTTTGAGGGGAAATCAGGTGTTTTTGACAGCCTTTTGTAGTTTTGGCTATTATTTCTATGAGATAAAATTGTTCTAGGTCAGTTACTGGGATCTAAAAAAATTTGGTGACATCGATTAAACAGAGCCAGTAGGGCAAACAAATGTGAGTTATCTGAAACTGAAAATGAGCACACCTATACACTGTGCAATTTTGTGCCATCCCAGACTAAAGATGACAATTAAGAGAGAAACGCAGTGAAATATTTGGTTGTCACTGAAAAAAATCACAAATTTAGGGCCAAAATCTCTTAATGTAACTGCTTATATGACCACGTTTACAAACCAACAAGTCATGACACAACATGAAATTACACAAAATACAATGACAAGCTAGATTAAGACCCAATTTTGATTATAAGGCCTATTCAGTTGCTTAATAACACTCAAATTGGATGATCTTTATGGTAGGTTACTGTTGAAAAAAATCTTTACCCAAAACTCACTTTGCAACATCATTGTCCCATGTTTTCCTCTTTTGGTAACAACCAACTTTACAGAGAGAGCTGAGTTGGAAGGCGAAGCTTTCAATTTACTGGTCAATCTACGTCCCAACCCTCACCTACGGCCATAAGCTCTGGGTAGTGACTGAAAGAATGAGAATGCATCTACATGTAGCACAAAGGAAACACTTAGCACATCTATTAAACAAGACAGGTGCGTTGGAGAGAGAAGACCAAAACTAACTTGCAATGTATAATTTATTTGCGACGTTTCGGTACTAGACATGTAGCCAAAATGAGCTTCCTCTGTGGGGTGGAGATAGGGTAAGGAGCTGCTTCTTCTCCAAAGGGGTCCGTTGAGGTGGTTCAGGCATCTGATCAGGATGCCTCCTGGGCGCCCTCCTGAGGTGTCCCAGGCACGTCCAACTGGTAGTACGCCCAGGGGCAGACCCAGAACACGCTGGAAGAATTACATATCTCATCTGGCCAGGGAACACCTTGGGGTCTCCTAGGAGGAGCTGGAAAGCGTTGTTGGGGAGAGGGACGTCTGGGGTGCTTTGCTCGGTCTGCTGCCCCTGCTACCAGGCCCTGGATAAGCTGATGAAAATGGATGGATGGATGAATGCATGGATGGTAACAACCTACCTTACACTCTCCCTCCTCTATTTGAAGGTTTGTCAAGGCATAAAAGTGTCGACCAAAGCTGGTTTTGCTTCATGTGAGTACGTTCAAGAACCAGGAAGTCACTCTGCAATATTTCAATGCACAAATAATAATGTAATAATTTAAGGTTTGCATTTCTCTTACAAATAAGTGTGGTAAAACTGGAGGTTTTTCTGATCATCTGACGGCTCATGTTCATGCTAAAAGTATTACTGGCTACAACATTTTGCAACTGTGCTCAAAACAAATGCTAAACTGAGGTGCATTAATACAGGGTATTTAATCCGAGTTAGTGATTGTAAGAACAGTGAAAAAACTAGCCAAGGATGTTTTGTGAGTTTTATTTTGTTTCTGTCAAGTTTGAAAAAAGTGTGTTTTATAAAGAATTAACAAGGCAATTAAGCCAGTTTTAGCTCGGTGAAAGAGACAAACTTGAATTCGGAAGGTGTATGGTTGTATTTCTATTTAATAAGGACAATAGGTGCAAGCAAATATCCTTTCGTGACACTTTGTGAGTTTATTAGAATAAAAAAGCTAACAGAGGTTGTGGAACATAGCAAACTTGTTACCCTAACACGTCTCCCAGCTGAAACAATACAAATACCATCATATACTGTGTACCCTGGTGAAAAGTCAGGAGGGTATGGGTACAGAAAAATAGATACTGCTCAAGCCTAATAAATCAGGCTTTTCTCACAAACTGTATGTTTTCCTATGAAAATTAATGCACCCAAATTTATACATATCCCACATACTTTAAAGGGCTGCGATCACATGACAAATGTGATGATGGGTGTAAACAAAGAAGCAGTCCCAAGCGGTCTTGTAATCAGGTTGGGATGGTGGATAGGTGACAAAAAAACAAACTTTCTCCTGGAGTTGCATATTCGGATGTGTGCGAACTTTGAGTCATTTTAAGGTATGTCTTCACCATGTCTTTTTCTAAGCCACAGTAATTTAACTTGCCTAACCCTAACCTCCGTAACTTTACTTTAATTGCCAAACTGTACGTTAAGGACGTAACATCATTCGTGGGGCGCTAATTTGTAGGATATTATCCAAATTTTTCAATGGATATTATACAAACAACTCAATGAGAATTTGTTGAATTAATACAATTTTATTTTTAAAATAGGCACACAAATTGAAAGTGGCATGAGGACAGTGAATAGAGTTATTGCAGACAGACTATACACACACAACACATGATCAGAGGTGACTGCCAGTCTGCTTGGATCCCCTCAGGTAGTACACCTATTGAAACACAGACCCAAAACCTGTAGCAATACAATGTAACCCTACTCAACCTGATTAGACTGAACATATTGTCATTTGAACTCTGCTGAACTCAGATTGGGTCCCAGATATCAGAAAGACCTCTATTTCCTGCCCTGTGGTAGCAAAGATTAAAATGTTATCATGTCGCATTGGAATAAGAGTAAAGATTGAGGCTGTAAAAACACAAGTATTGTCCATTAACTTCTCTCAATTCATTTAGTGAGGCACACAGGTACGCTTGTGGGTACATTGACCTGACTGACCTGCGTTGAAATCCACCACCAACACCACCTTCCCCACTGTCTCAACATGACAAATGAAAAACTATGAGGCTATAGAACAGCTGGATAAACACAGGCAGCAGAGCCAACAGTGCACGGAGATCAGTCAAACGTCATCACCTCCTGACAGCTGGGTCAGCCAGGTCTCATGTAATAGTGATGAATGTTTCCCCTGAGCTGACATGAAGTTTCAAATCCACAAACTATCAAAGGATTGTTTATCGTTACATTTGGACCCTCAAATACAACTCTAAATGGCCCAGAGTGAGTGGTCTTATTCCTTTCACATTTTTTGAGTGAGTCACTTGTGTGATCACAGCTCAGGAGGAGAAAATACTCTGCGGGCATGTCACTGACCGATTTCATTAGACATTTTTGATGTGAGCTTTAGTCATTTGGTGCTGTTCTAAAAATGAATGACACGCTGTGATTCAATTCAGCTCCAAGAAGAGACACACGATTTTAATGACTTAGTCCGGGTGAAGCAAAATCAGTAATTTCTTCCTTAACACATCCTAAATGTTAGAAAATACTTGTTGTAAACTTGCAAAAAGACTGGGAACTGTGAAGTACTGGGTCATGAAGTTAAACTGCTGTTTCTAAACTATTTTTCACCATTTCTGTGTCCTGGATTTTCATTGTGCTAATGGGTTATGCTGCACTCACACAACAAGCAACACAGCAACAGCGTGACCAGTTACATTAATCTCCGAGTTGTCGTTAAAGTGTTGCTCAAGCAATGGTTGATGTAGTTAAGTCGTCATGGGCTTGGATGTGTTTGCTACAAAGCATCTTGACTGAACATCATCTAAAGCTTGTATTTGGTCGAAAAATATCTATGCTTTTGATCAACGTCTGAGTCTCATGCAACATCACATTTCTTGAAACAGAAACATATGATCGGTTGACGCTTCACTGCGTCACAGAAGCACTGAAGAAAGTTCATGCTGGCTTCCATTGGAGCCTATCCCAGCTGACAATGGGCGAGAGGTAGGGTACACCCTGGACAGGTCACCAGACTGTTGCAGGGCTGACACATAGAGACAGACAACCATTCACACCTATGGCCAATTTAGAGTCACCAATGAACCTAACCTGCATGTCTTTGGACTGTGGGAGGAAGCCGGAGTACCCACAGAAAACCCACGATGCCACAGGGAGAGCATGAAGCTTTTGCACAGAAGGGCTCAAACACCCTAGGGTTTGAATCCCACATCCCGGGTTTGAACCAGGAACCCTCTTGCTGTGAGGCAACAATGCTTACCACTGCACAACCATGCCGCTCATTACATATATGAAAAGGAAAAACAACCCAGTCAAACTTAAAAACAGTGCAGGTAACTCTCTCAGACTGGTTTCTGTGAAATGTAAAAAGAGCTCTGTAATAGCAGCAGAAATGGGCAAGCACGTTTTGTGGATTGTTTCCGTCTAGGTGTTTCATCCCCGGAACAAGCCACTTTGTTTTTGGTAGACGAGATTAGATCATGATTCACTTCATGGAATCAATTTCACAGTGTATTACAGCAGCATCCCCTGCAAGATCAGTCTGAATGTCATTTTGGGGGAATGATTTGTCTCGCTCGGAGTGCACAAGCATTTTCCCCGCGTACTGTACCTACACTCCTCAGTTTATCATATTTGCCCTCAGAAAATCTTTATTAGCATGAAAGGCTTGCATTGGGTCTCATGGGAGAGCGGGCTGGCATTGATGCGGATGACAGCAGCAGTCTCTTTTCACACTCTGTAGTGTTGACAGACGTGGAAATAGTAAGGATCTGTCAGGAAGCACTGCAGAACTCACTGCTCGAGATGCACCGACTATAAATATTTCAGGAAATAACAATCAGGGCTGTTTATTCTCTCCGAAGTTATCCGTAAGTATGACTGACTTGTTTTGAAGGTGGTTGTTGTTTTGACAGATTTTGGGGCTGACAGTGACTGCTCCCTGTCTGCGTGCATGCTGACGTTGTGTCTGCCAGCTCAAGCCAACAGGCTGCGAGTGCGCACGGCATACAGCAGATGAAACAGTGACACTGCAGCTATATGTCATCCCTTGGCTTTCTCTGAAAAATCTTACTTTTCATAAAGCTGTACATCTTTACATTCTTGTATTTCAGAGATGAGTTATAGAGTCGAAAGATGACTTTCAGGGAGCAGTTTGGAGCTGGAGCTAATTGTTTAAAGTAGTACATTCAGGAACATATAGAGCTGCAGGTACCATTGACATTACCAGTACTGTTGCACAGTGCTCACTGCGAAACACTAAACCTGTGAAACGTACCTGCATGTCTGTATGCCAGTGTGAGCATGCTAGCATTCTGAGATTAGCAGCCATTAGCCAGACACACCAAACTGACATCAAAGAACTAGCCTCACCTCGCTTTTGTCTCCTCAAAGATGTTGCACCTGAACACATCACAAAGACTACAGCCAACAGCCAACAAACTTGTATGTTCTGCATGAGAGGAAATAACTCTCCATACCAGCAGGTGGCAGTACTCTGTGTTTAACTTAAAAAAGCCGGGGGGGGGGCTGGAAGGCTGACCGTATGCTAGTCACTAGTTAGCAGTTAGCACATTAATATCACAAACAGATATTGACACTTGAATGGTTTCCTCCAGTTTATTCTGCTATTGATGCTAAGGTTAGCTAATGTGCTGAAAAGTTAGCATTATGGAGAGATCCAATATTCCTCTTAATACCTTAACAATTTCTGATAAGGTGAACATGATAACCCTTAATATATATGACGTTATTCATCCTTACAACAGTGAATATTTTTTCCATAACCTGATATGAAGTGTGCGCTGCACATGTGAGCATTCTTGATGATCACCTCCATCAAGTCCTTTCACCTCATCACATTTAACCATAGTTGTCTTTGTTTTTGTTGACGTCGGCTGGTATGCGATACAATTTATATTGTGAGTCATGACTCCTTCTACTCTCGCACCCAATAACACAACAAGACAACATATTTAGGGCCTCTCCCAATACCCCCCCTTAGCCCTACCCCTTGGCCCTACCTCTACATTTGCGTGTTCCCGCAAGGGGTAGTGGTTTCCCAATTCCTTTTTGCGTGTAGGGGTAGGGGGCATAACGAGGGGTAGTGGGTATGAAACTAGCCCTTAGGAGCAAGGGATTTCAGATGCTGACTTGCCAGCAAGGGGTAGACATTGCCATGGCTACCACTGACGGGGAAAAAAGTTCATACATAGCTAACGTTACCGTCGTCAGGTCTAGCTCGCACTATCTGGCATCTGTCAGCTGTCCTGTTCTGCAAAATTGTCCGACTTTTCACATTACGATAACACGCCAGCTAGTATAACTATGCTGCCTCGTAATGTTAGCTGGTTAGCTAGCTAGCAGAAGTCCCCTGCCGTCTGTCATTCATCAAACGAAGCATGATGAATGTGGCACACGCGATCGGTAGGATGAATGAGACTCTATTGTAGATGCCGGTTGGAAATGTAGATGGCTCGCAGCTTCCTGTTTAAAATAGTTACGTATGCGTGAACGTAATCGACGGGGTGATGTAGTGAGTGGTGTCCCAATTTCTAGGGAAAGATTTCTACCCCTAACCCTCGTTGCTTCATTTTGAGGGCCAAGGGATAGTGGGCAAGGGCTAGGGGTAGGGCCAAGGGCTAAGGGGTAGTGGACAAGGGGAGGTATTGGGATTGGGCCTAAGACTGCTACATAGCCTACAGTCCTGTGGTGGCAAGTCGTGTTTCACCTCCAGCTAACAGAATGATGTCATTGTGATGTCAGCCCTAAAAGGGTCTATATTTCTCCAAAGGAGTGATAATTCCGGTCGTGTGAAAAAATATATATTTAAACAGTCAACTGACATAATAAAACATGACAAATCACAAAAAACATGTTAGAGACGTCATTTTTGTTGTCTAGTCCAAATTTTATGAGGTGTTGGGTTTGTGTTTGAGGGGGTTTATAACCTCTAAACTCCTGACTACGGCCCTGATAATAATGACACATACAATCGTACATTCATTTTATACCGAGCTAACACTTTCAACTTAAAGGGCCAGTGAGTAAAATGGGTTGAAAACAGTGACATCAGTGGTCAAATTCTAGATTGCAGGGCTCACTTGCTCACCCCTCCCGTCGGGTAAATGACGGTGGCCTAGTAGGGACAAAAAGCCTTGCGCACAAGTTTTTCAGGACAAGCGACGAGGTGAATGTTTATTTAGAAATCTAAACCATGTTACAATATTGTAATGAATCCCTCACGAGCAGGAGACCAGAGGAGCATTCAGGAAAAAGGCCAGTTTATTTGAGCACTCCAAAAACTCCGGTAACACTCCAGGGGGTAAAAGACTCCGTCCCAAACTCTGACTCTTCTAGCGTAACAGACACACTTCATACACACATACTCGTTTACAGTACCACGCGGGTACCCCCCTCCCCTCTCTGCTCCACCAATCTCTAGCCCGCACACTGACTGACAGCGTACCTGTAAACAGAGCTCAGCTGTTTATTTAGCCTAGCAATATCTCCGGACTATAGTAGCTGCAATGGACGACTTTGAACGTGATTTTGAAGAGTTTCTTGTAGCGGACACAGACCCAGAGCCATACCTGTTTGAGCCGGAGCGTACAGATGAGGAAATCCATGTGTTGGATGCTGAGCGGGCGAGACGAGAGGCTGAATCCTCCACTCCCATTTTGCTGCACAGAATGGGATTCGGTGCTACTGCTGCCATTGTTGGGGAGATATATCATCAGGAGGAAAAGCGCCGCAGAGAGTGTATCACAAGGAGTGAAGTTGCATCTTCTTTCCTCGCAGATGACGGTTCAGGTTCATTCTCTCCTGTTGCGTGGTAAGTGTGGTCCATTCACAAACTTTATAACTAAAAAACCTTTTCACTACTCTCCATCGACGAACTACTAACACTCTCTGCTCCTCCTCCTCCTTCCTTCCTTCCTGTCTTCATTGGTTTATTTATACACACGAAACGCGTTCTCTGGCTGGCTGGATTGTCCGCTAGGGCTGCCTTACATACATGGCAGCGCAAGATGGCGACCTCTCTAAAGCAAGGCCCTTGCTATACATATATATATACAGTACAGGCCAAAAGTTTGGACACACCTTCTCATTCAATGCGTTTTCTTTATTTTCATGACTATTTACATTGTAGATTCTCACTGAAGGCATCAAAACTATGAATGAACACATGTGGAGTTATGTACTTAACAAAAAAAGGTGAAATAACTGAAAACATGTTTTATATTCTAGTTTCTTCAAAATAGCCACCCTTTGCTCTGATTACTGCTTTGCACACTCTTGGCATTCTCTCCATGAGCTTCAAGAGGTAGTCACCTGAAATGGTTTCCACTTCACAGGTGTGCCTTATCAGGGTTAATTAGTGGAATTTCTTGCTTTATCAATGGGGTTGGGACCATCAGTTGTGTTGTGCAAAAGTCAGGTTAATACACAGCCGACAGCCCTATTGGACAACTGTTAAAATTCATATTATGGCAAGAACCAATCAGCTAACTAAAGAAAAACGAGTGGCCATCATTACTTCAAGAAATGAAGGTCAGTCAGTCCGGAAAATTGCAAAAACTTTAAATGTGTCCCCAAGTGGAGTCGCAAAAACCATCAAGCGCTACAACGAAACTGGCAGACATGAGGACCGACCCAGGAAAGGAAGACCAAGAGTCACCTCTGCTTCTGAGGATAAGTTCATCCGAGTCACCAGCCTCAGAAATCGCAAGTAAACAGCAGCTCAGATCAGAGACCAGATGAATGCCACACAGAGTTCTAGCAGCAGACCCATCTCTAGAACAACTGTTAAGAGGAGACTGCGCGAATCAGGCCTTCATGGTTAAATAGCTGCTAGGAAACCACTGCTAAGGAGAGGCAACAAGCAGAAGAGATTTGTTTGGGCCAAGAAACACAAGGAATGGACATTAGACCAGTGGAAATCTGTGCTTTGGTCTGATGAGTCCAAATTTGAGATCTTTGGTTCCAACCGCCGTGTCTTTGTGAGACGCAGAAAAGGTGAACGGATGGATTCCACATGCCTGGTTCCCACTGTGAAGCATGGAGGAGGAGGTGTGATGGTGTGGGGGTGTTTTGCTGGTGACACTGTTGGGGATTTATTCAAAATTGAAGGCACACTGAACCAGCATGGCTACCACAGCATCCTGCAGCGACATGCCATCCCATCCGGTTTGCGTTTAGTTGGACGATCATGTATTTTTCACCAGGACAATGACCCCAAACACACCTCCAGGCTGTGTAAGGGCTATTTGACCAAGAAGGAGAGTGATGGAGTGCTGCGGCAGATGACCTGGCCTCCACTACATACACTTTATATACACTTATATAAACATATTAATGGGTAGAATATTCAGATTCAGATTCTGATTTGACAATAAACCATGCCAAATATTACACACTGGCCCTTTAAGATTTTCAATCATTCATTGACCAAAACAAACTCAATGCTGGACTGAGATTTGGAAAACATTTAAGAATTGGAAACATCAGGAGGGAAAACGTCAGATGTCAGTGACACTGCTGTGAAGTTTATCCTAATTAATTTGAAATCTTGAACATTTAAACCAGTCCCTGCGCTAATTTGTTCAGCAGCTTTTTTAATTCTACCTCTTTTAACAGCCTGGAGTTTGCAAAGGATACAAGGTGACTGTTCAGCAACATCTTCATGCAATTATTTTCACAGATTAGTAACTGTGATCTAATATTAGCAACAGACAAACAAGGATTGATTCAGAAGACAGAATTGATTACTCCGCTGTCATGACCAATGATGCTAATTAGCAATAGCCTTTAACCACTGTCAGTGTGCTGCCTCTAAAGAGTGCTTTGCTAAACCGGGTCTTAAAGAATGTGCTTTGGCAGAACACTTGATTGAGGAAACAACTTTGCTAAGTAGTTAAACTAAAAACAGTTTTATTAAACTGCGAATCACTTCCTTGTTGTGATTAAATTCTCATACTCTCCACTGTAACACACATTATGTTTCTGGGTTGGGGTGTTTCATTATTTTCCTTTTCCTCAAATACTAATCAGATCTTTGTTTTGGGCAGTTGTTTATTTGTCAGAGCCTGCAATCTGTTATTTTGCAGATACGCCAATAAAAGATGTTAAAAATGCTGTCATCACTCATTTTTGTAGTTCATCTTAAAGCAAATGCCTGTTTTCATGTTTTTGTTGCTTACAGCGAGTAATTATGGAAGTAAAACATAATTGCTTGCAATATTCTGCATGCATTTCCACAACAGTCTTTAATAAATCACTGACAATGATAAATCACTCTGACAATGTCAAGGCAAACGATCTTGCAAAGAAATGTACTTTTAGCAGGTTCTATATCTTGGATTTTGTCAGATAAATCAGAAACAAAATGCTAAAAAAATAACCAACAAAACTGTTCCATGATTCCTGAGAATACATCTGACACAGCTAAATGTAATGTTTAGCAAATCAGGGCGAGAAGGAAAACAAACAATGCAAAGAGAGGCAGAGGAGAGGTGTGAGGCCCTCTAGAGCAGGTGGCGGAGGCGCCAGATGCTGCAGAGACGCAGCGAAGCAGATAATGTCCTGCCTAGATAACCTCCGGGGCCTGATTACAGTCGAGCGTCCTCATCTGGGTCAGCTCCAAGCTGGTTCTGCAGGGATCAGCTGTTCCCACTGTCATCCTGATGGTCTGAGGTCTCATCTGTCCCGCAACACAGAGGTCTGAAAACATCTGTGTGGTGAAATTAAATGTTAATTTCGAAAATGTTGCATATCAATTTAGGGAAACGGTTATGCCTGTAATATAAAGTGCCCACTCTGTTGCCTTAAAAAATCTCTCAATGGGTAAAGTGCTACATTCATGTTTTCGGTTAGGTAGTCATATTTCTGTTTCTGTGCTGCAGTTTTTAGACACATGTTGTCAGTTAAACTGTGCGGCTGCCACTGTCAGGCTTGGTTTCCTGTTGATGTAGCAATAAGTTAGCATGGAGTCAGCCAAGTGTTGCAGCAGGCTCTACACTCCCATGTTGGTGTTATCCTTGCAAAGGCCAGAGAACCATGCAATTGAATACACCAGACATGTTATTCAGTCTAACAGTTTTGTATGCAGTTTAACTGGATTATATTGAGTAATCCGACTTTAGCAAGCTTATTTCTATAAATTTGAGCCACTTGAAATATCTTAATTCAGGCTGTTCTCATGCACCATTCATATATTTACCTACAAAATGTAATGTATCACAATTCATACATATCCCATGTGATCACGAGCCAGTAATTTGTGTATTACCAATGTAATCAGGAAGGCTGCGATCACTGACCAATGCACCGACAGAAGTAAAGAAGGAAATAGTATAAAGAATGAAAGTTCATGTAAGGATGCAGGTTGGAGTGGTAGATGAGTCATACAAAACAAGACATTTCCCAGGAGACCAGTGTGTGGAAAAAGCAAAGAAACCTTGAGTTATTTCAAGGTATGTTGTCACCATCTTTCTTTTCCTAAACCTAACCTACATAACTATACGTTAAGTACGTAACTTAATGATGATACATCATTTGTGGGGCACTAATTCGTTAAATACACGAACCATTGTACATGCATTTTCGCAAGATATATGAATTGTTGTATGAGGATAGGCTGCTTGATGTAACAATGGCCATGACATGGTATGACATAGTGTTTATTTTGCTGTAAGTTAATGGCAAATTACTTTGCATATTTATTAAAACAAAATACAACAAAAAAGTATTTTTTAAAGAGCTGCAGTGTCCATGATCATCATAGTCTAGGAACATGTCACCAGTGCAACAGTGGTTTAATAGTTTTTGGACAACAATGGCGCTCTCTTATACATATATACTGTATGTTCTCACACCACACTCGTCAAATATGGCAGTTAGGTAAGTGGCCCTATGCCTCAAACTATGACAGTCCAAGTACCACTCTAGCGTCCCTTGTGGACACTCACGTAAGGCGTGTCAATGTCTGCTCAATACATGCATAGTGTCCTGTCAAAATAAACTTCCATGTTCACAGGAAATACAGGTTTCATCACCAAAACTACTTAAAGTTTAGGCAACAAAACTAGTTTGTGAGGTTTAGAAACAATATTATAGGTTGGATTAAAATCAGTATGTATGTTACACAAGTCGTTAACACAAGCAAGTTATTGAATATATCACGTGATGTTAACTATGTAACATTGTTAATAAAAGCTCACAGGACACAAACACCTGAAAAGTGCTGTGTATCTGCCCTTCCTTCCAATCCTACTTGAACTTCCTTGTTCTTTACACATGTCATTGCCATGGATGGGTTTAAACTGGAGTTAACTGAAAGCCTAGTGTGTATCATACAGACGCTAAGGATGTTTGTTTGACCCATCCAACTACCTACTTAGACTTTTTCACTCATACTACATCATCACTGTGGACGGGTTTACATTGCAGCTAGTTAGTATTTATACATATACGGCATGTGCATCAGACCTTGACAGCATGTTCAGTTTATTGGCATAGAAATCATGGAAATCATTCTGTCTAAACTGATTTAATTAAAAGGTTCATGTCAAAGAGTATAAAAACTGCCTCTTCCTCAACAATATGCGTTTATATGCAGGATTATGAATTATCTGACTAAACCTTCTACAAACCAAATGATTGGAGAGCCTGTGTTAATGGCTGGTGATTGGAAACATTATATTTCTGACTCATGCAGCAAGGCATCTATCTTTTCATCAGCTACCACTGTCTAACACTGTTAACATAATTGGTACATGACTGCCTGCACACTGAGGGAGAGATGATTACGGTAGTCATTTTGCATATTGATATCACTTCCGAATTTATAAAGGGCCGGAGGCTTATGGACCTAATTATGACCAATAACTGATATAGATTAGATACTCAATCTTCAGACAAATATTCAGAAGTGCAGTATCTGTTTTTTTTTCTTTAATCCCACAGAGAGTCCACATCGACATCAGCACAACCAGTATTATGTGTCAATGCAGAATATGTAGTGCTTTGTGTTTGCTGCTGAATCACAAAATGGCTTTGTCTTTAAATGAGGTCTGGCAGCTGGAAATAAATCTAAAATAGTCAGATTAATACTTTTTGGTAGTTTCCGGTTTCTAGTCATAATAAGTTCGGAATCATACCTAACTTCAGCAAGCTGTTGAAAGTGGTATCAGTCTTCTCCTCTAACTCCCAAAATTTCAAAATATTCCTTTAACTTCAACAGTGTACCATGAATTGTACGTCCAATTCTGAATAACCAATGACAAACAAATAGAGTCTCTTCATGGTGTGTAAAGGACAGCTTGTAACATCTGTATACACAGTCAGTTTTATTCAGTGTTAAAGTGTTGAAAATGTAATGTAGGTATTTATCTCTGAGCACATTTCATCTTGGAATAGGAACAGGCAAAAAACACATACTCTAATGTTATAGTTTTGACTTACCTGCACCTCACCTGCATTATGATCTCAATATTTGAAACCAACAATGGCTTTTTTGGCGACCCTTTGTGGCATTTCCACTGGTGTTTGTGGCACCAAGCCTGGGTGTTTTTAGAAGCACATGGCAGTGTTTCTCAGAAGCATTTGTGGCACAGAACCTAGGTGTTTTGTATTGACACATTGTGCAGTTTAGCCACCAAACCTGGGTGTTTTTCACTGACCTGTCCTTGTAATTTTAGCAGCTTTTGTGCCACCAAATGTGAATGTTTTAAGCCAAACCATGATCTTTTCCCAACATAACCAAGTGGTTTTGGTGCCCAGACCTAACCACATCTTCACCCGCAGCATTGTTGTGAAAAGTAAAGTTTCAACATATCCACTACAAAATAATGTATAAATGCATGTAACTGAAGTTTGCAAAAACATAGAATACGAACATTAATTCTTAGTTTGGGTTGGTTTTTCTACATGTATCTGTGAAAGACAGAGTTTGTTTTGTTGTATTTTATCTGCCAGCATCCATCTCTTTGCAAACATACTGTTCCTTTCCTTTCATTTTTTTAGTCTGACTATTTTTCCTCTAATGGATTGTTGACATCTTGCAGCAAGCATCAGTCCACATGTTGACACATAAATAAGATTTCATTTTTTATTATCGATATTCCCTCCATGCCTAAACACTGGAGGAAACATAGGTGTGTGTGTGAGCCAGAAGTGTAACTTGAGAGCTGGGGAATCAGCTGAGAGACACTTGGCAGTGCCATCGTTAGAGAGTGCAAACATAATTAACTAATCATGCTGGCTGACACGTTACAAATACAGATGTAATTGACTGCCAATGTGAGTTTGAAATATTCATACAGATGAGTCGCAATGGCTAGACAGTGATACTGTAACAAACACAATCCCAAAACTAATTGGGTCAGCCACTGCTCAAAAAGGCAATTTGGAAAGCAATTACAGTCTCCAGTTTGCTCGTTAGCGACTGATAACCGCGTGAAAATGTTTAAATCCTCTGATGAATCTTGCCAAAATGGAGGTTGGCTCTTTTCGAACTTCACAACACCTAAGCAATTTCAGCATCACAGGTAAGCGACGAATGCACAGATATTACAGCTTGCAATCCTTGAATGAACTGCATTCTGTAGGAATGTGTCAAACCCCATGATCCAATCCCATTATCACCAAGTAATGGTCCCTGGCTGCATATGATCAAACACCGGATTTGTGTCTGTGAAGTTTCACTGACTGAAACCAAATCCAAAGGAGTTGAAAATGGAGCAACTGATGTTGAAGGTGAATGAAATTGCCCACACATTCACTCTTGTATAAAGGGTAGCATATAGAAAGGCAATCAATGGAGAAAGTCTGGGTGATACAACATGTCATGCCATAGTAATTACTCTGTAATGGATAAAATAATTGATGTCAAGTTCAAAATTAAAAGGTTATCACAGGTTCTTAATTATTTATTTTTGTTTATTTCTTCTGTGTTAACTACACTGTGGTGATCGTAAAGGGTCAGTTCACCCAGATTCCAAAAAATAAAACATTTTTCCCCCTCTTGCCACTTGTGGTATGAGGTAATGTGTATAGTTTGTTTTGGGGTTTTCATAGATCTGCCTCTCAGAAGTCTGTCTCCATCCCAATGCAATGGATGTCTTGTGTAAATTTTGAATGCATTGCTCCCAGCTTTGAAATATGACATACTCAAAAGCAGTGCCTTCAGAAACAATATTTAGGTTTTCTACCTTTAAAAGTAAATTAAAGCTGCAAGCAGCAATGAACAGGCCCTCGCACCTCTGTGCAACTCAGGGGTGCTGGCTGGACGCCGGCTGTCGCGGCAGTTCATTTCTGTGAAAGTCAGACACTGCACACAGGAGTGAGATGGCATATCCTCCATGAAGTGTGGGCGTTGGAATGAGCTATTTCACATGGTCAGTAAGGGGGCGTAATTACCATGACACCTAATGTGCATGTAGTTGGCTTCAGGTCTGGAGCCTTATAAAACATGAAGATTTGGGCAGATTGGACCATGTATGCTGAAATTACAAACTAATTCCTGATTTCCAAGGTCTTAAAAGAAATGGCCAATTTAGAATGAAAATACAGACAGTACTTACTCACCCTCATACCGACAAGAAGTCCAGTGTAGTTTTTTAATCCACAAAACTAGTTCGGGGTATCGGAGGATAACAGCTAGCCGGAATAACAGCTACACTTGAAGTGCACAGAACCCACATTTTGGAAATGTAATAAAATTCTGCTAATGCATTTCAAAAATGTCAGAACGGCTTATCTGTCGTAATCCAAGCGCAACATGCAAAATTGACTTGAAAAGACGTAATTTACTACACTTTTATAGCATCATTTCTTACCATGGTCAGTTAGCCTGCCCTGCAGGCTCGCTGTGTTTACATGGCAACTGTAAGAGACTATAGACTAGTACCACCACTAGCCATCAGCTAGTCTCACGCGAGTTTCAAAATGTGGGTTCCATGCACTTCAAGTGTAGCTGTTATCCTCCGATACCCTAAACGAGTTTTGTAGATTAAAAAAACTACACTGAACTTCCTGTCGGCATGAGGGTCAGTAAGTACTGTCTGTATTTTCATTCTAAAGTGGCCATTTCCTTTAAGATTGTACAGACAAAATATGAAGTCAATTGGATGTAATCTGTAGGAGGAGTTTGTTAAAGTACAACCCCTGGAAAAGGCCAAAAAATGCACCAAAATGAAACATTTAATTAAAAATGGCTGACTTTCTTAGATCTCTCTCTGAGAATGCTGTCTCTACCCCAATGCAATGGATGTCTTATGCATTGCTCTTAAATTTGAAATATGACATACTCAAGAGCAGTGACTTCAGAAACAGTGTCTCGATTTTCTGTTTTTCTACCTTTAAAAATAAATAATCTCTAATGAAAGGTCTTGACAGCAATGTCTTTCAATTTCCATCACTTCAAAATTCAGCTGAAGGAGCTGATTTGATTTGATTTGATTTATTTGGATCCCCATTAGCTGTGGCAATGCCAAAACTATTCTTCCTGGGGTCCATACAACATCTTTACAATGTATCAATGCAATTTGCATCACATACAATATAATCCACGTTCAATTACAACATAAACACAAAGAAATACACACAACACAACAATACACGGACAATACAAGACAGCTTGATCATGTGGGGATCATGAATATGCTCAGGAAAAATGTGGCAAATATTTTTGATAGTGCCCTACTGAGATTACCAAATCTGAGACCTTGTTTACACTTGGAACTAGTTTCGCAGACCGGGCAAGGCGGGGGCGCAGCACACCTGCGCTTCGCCAACTGGGTGTGGCCCGGCGGATTTTGCAAGTTTGGCACACCGTGCGCCTGGCGCAGCTACTCCTCTTTCCCACCTTCGTCCCTCCTACCTGGGCAAGTCAAATGAGCCCCTCTCCTCGCCCTTAAATGCGCTGCGCAAAGAAGTAATGAGAGTTTACTCAATTTGCCATGGCAGAAGAGAGCAGCAGCGTCAGACGGCCAAACTTCTCCCAGGAGGAAACTGATGTTTTGGTCCGGGAGGTCCAAGCTCGCAGTGTCCGAATATACAGAACTGCGAGCAGACCTCCATGGGCTGATGATGCAAAGGTAGCCTGGGAGGAGGTCACCACAATTGTAAATTAATGTTGCGTTTCTCTTGTGCGCACGCGCGCTCTCTCTTTCTCTCTCGCAGTCTCACTCTGTTCTTTTCTTTTGACTTTTCTAAGATGACAGATGCTGAATATATACTCCCTATCTGTGGTTTTTTGTGGTTTGTGGTTGGCTGAGAGGGATGTGAACTCATTAGTTTGCAGCTGTGTTAATCAAATCAGGTTGGGTTTCCATTACACGTGCCAAACGGTGCCAATTCCCTTTGATCTGACATCAGATGTGACAGGACAGTTGATACAGAGATACATTTATGTGCTGATTGCAGATAGTTGCATTGAATAGTGGTTTTTGTGGGTATTTATTGCATTGTTAATAGGGCTGCACGATTCTGGAAAAAATGAGAATCACGATTTTTTGGCTTATAATTGAGATCACGATTCTCTCACGATTTTTTTCAACATAAAGATATATTGTGCTTATTTCCTGATACAAAAGGAAAAGTAACAAAAATTATAAATAAATAATAAAAAAAAATCATTAAATAACAAAACCTATGATTGTGCCTGATACAAGAGACACAATGCACATAAACTCTGGTCAGCAGAGAGGGAACTCCTGTTTTAGCTTTAGTCTCTTGTCTTCTCTTACAGCTTTTGAACAATTTTAACAATAATATCAATGCTGAACAACATTTTTCTGAGGTGGGTATTCCAGGCCTGGAATTAAGTCAAAATTAAACGTTTCAACACCATACATTTGACAGGAGTATTCACCTAACATAGCCTGCATATCTTTAATTATGTCATTATTTATATGTCTCTGTATATTTTTACATAAATCCCCAATATTTTATTTGCCTTTAAAAAATCCTCTTCCTTCATTTAATTTGACCATGTTTATCGTATTGTATAATATGTATTAATTCTCTACAGGATCTTGTATGTTCTTTAATGTGTGTTCAATTTATTAGAAGGAAAAAAAAACATTTTGGTAAACCCTCTTCGTCAGAGAGGATCTTTGCCTCCCAGTTTGTTCCTGGTGACAGAGCAGAGTGATCCATCTTTCTTCTCAGAGGATCTTTGTCCCATGAGAGCAGGCAGCTGTTCTCCGTGTCCACAGTGTAACATCTTTCGCTGGTAATTTGACAGTCACTAGAAGCACATTATGACCCTTTGTAAAGTTTTTTGTGTGGTACCTGTGTTGTACATGAGCTAACGTTAGTGGCTAAGGACTGAGAGGCTGTCCGGTATGTGTGTGTGTGTCTGTCTGAGGAGTATCAGTACGTTAACTTGCCGTAGCCTTGCTGTTCATCATGTTAATGTTATCGTCGGCAGCCCCGATTAGCTTGTAAAGCTTTAGCATAGTTAACACATTTGTTATCAGCCCATGTGTTTACTGCTACAGAAAATTAATAAATCTTTGGTTTATTTGCACAACGTCGCCTCTCTGCCGTCTTTTATCACGCTTGCTAACGCTAAGTTAACTTTACCAGCAGATCTGTATGAGGTACAAACTAAGGCTACAGTTAGCAGTGTGTTTCCCCCCTGTCTCACTGCTTTCCAAACTGCCGGCCGGCTGTCATTCTGCATCACGTGGCATAACGCTGCGTCGTTGGGAGCGCTTGTTTTCATGCAGATGATGTCCCGACTCCCGGCACGGGTGGGGCCGGCAGAATCGCCGCCATTGAAAAATTAGATCGCATATGCATATGAATCGAGATCACGATTTTATTACAATTAATCGTGCAGCCCTAATTGTTAATGTGCCTGATATTCTGGAAACCTGCCTGTGAGGTTTTGGTGACGTGTGCGCACTGTCTGCCGGTCAGCCAAACTGCTTACACCGGCTGTGCTCCCCCTGCGCTGACAGTAGACCTGGTTTCAGCTAGCGAGCTTTTAGCGCACCTTCGGCGAAGCCTTTTGGCACGAAACTGTCACTGCGCCAAGCTGGATCTGTCGACACCTCCCCCTGCTGCGCCGCCACACCCATCTCAGCGCACCTCGGTCTGCCAAACTGAGCGCGCCTTGGGTTGCGCTGCTCGAAACTAGCTCTGCGCTGGGTTTGCCACCCTGCGCCACCCTGCGCTGCGCCAGGAAAGTAGAGCCCTTGGTAGTAAGATACATTTTGGTGAGACGAAAACAGGGAATGGCAGAGACGCATCGCCATTCACACCTGTGTCTTATCATGCGTCTCCAGTTGGCCATTGTTTTCAGATTTCATCATTATTGTTAGAGCCCCATAGTCCATGCCCCATACTTTCACCAGTTACGCAAGCAGTTGTGTCAGTTTAGCTGGCAGAATCCAACACATCTCCTTCCATAGGGCAAAACAATGGACGATCACGTAACACTTCATCCAGATAGGCCAAGTTATAGAGCGTTGGCACACTGTCACCAAAATAACACCTAGATATGTGGCCAGATGTATCCCAGACCACCTTGGTAAGAGGTTTTGAGTGATTGGATCACAATGCGTCTTGGTAGTCAATTACACTTTTATGTAGCACTGTCCATTTGCGATCTGATCGGCCAAGACACCTTTTAAAACCAAGTGTTAACAGGGACTTAGATTTTACAGACCTGCTAATTATGCAGTGAGGCTATTATGCTCATTATAAAGAAAAAAGTATTAAACAAGTAAAATTCTGAGCTGATAAACAAGAAACAGACAATGAATGTCTGTACTACATTGCATGGTAATCCATTGTTGAGATATTTCTAAGAAAGTCAGAGGACCACCAAAGTAATTACAATTCATCCTCTGGGAACCATGAATAACTAATTTCATGGCAATGAATTGCAATGTCACGGCATATAATTAAACATTGAAAATGTCAATGGTTGTGCTAAAGGAAAAGTCAATAAATCACCAGAGCCAGTAGGATTTATCCTCTGTGGACCTTGGATAATTGTGAAATATTTCATGGCAATCCATCAGATAGTTGTTGAGATATTTCAGTCCTGCCTAAAGCAGTGGACCCACCAATGGCATGGCTAAAAATGTAGATGGCAGCAGCAAGCAGGGATTAAAATATTTGACATAGATGTATATTTAAATAGATGATGGAATGCAAAGAGAATAGCCAAGGATGAACTAGGCAGATATGATTAGACAGATAATATAAAACAATAGCAGTCAGTATACCATTGCTGGGAATATAAAAACAGATATGCATTAGATAAAATTCTGAACAACTAAATACATAAAATAGAAATATGAATTCAAAAAATGCATGATCACAATATGACCAAATCAAAGAGTTTACAAACAATAACATGGAGAACATATTGCCTCCAAATTAGAAAGAAAGGTTTTGAAAGCATGGAAGGATGCAGCTTGCTACAATTGCCAAAAAATCAGGGTTCATTCTCTGGGAGACAATAATATACACAGTCAGTGTCATGAAAAATTGGCCATTAATGTTTGTTGCCTGTGAGGAAATTTGGATGTGATGGTGGTTCTCCAAACAAGGTCAACAGATTAAGAAAATGACCAAGGATTAGCATCTGGGGAGAGTGAATAATGCGATTAAATCCCATGGCCTGTAGATCCTGTGCAAGCTAAATGACCCACTTATTGACTGGCATTCCAAAATACTGCTTGCCATGTATTTCTGAAGTGCAACTGAAATATTGTTTGCCTTTGCAGCAGGGAGACATCTTTGACACCACTGTTGCTTTGCAAGCAAATAATGATTCACAGCTCTTTCAATTAGCACTGAGGTCCTAATATAGTAGCCGGGGAACAGCACTTTGCCTCATCCATAAATCAAATGAAATTATAAGCTAGAAGACATGCCAAGACTGAACATGGAAATGCATCCCACATCCAAATATTCATCTACATATTCCATCTAGTCATTCATATACTACCATTTCCACATCCATCAGTGCATGGCTTGATAAAGATTAGTCACAATGAGTGCCTTGAGTCAGCTAATGCTCAGCTAAATCATTAATTTGCTCCAATTAAAGAGGCGAAAACCTATTTCTGGCTCGCATACTCAGTCTTTGAAACAGCTGCGTTATTAGTTGTTGATTAAGTTTGTTTGTGAGCCTCTGTTCATTTGCATTTTTGAAGCTTCTTACAATTTTCAGCCTCCAAAAAGCATCCAGAGGCAGCCAACAGATGGCTGCTATTCAGTGTTTATCAAGCAACACTAACTTTAATGTCTTTCACTCTGGTCTTCAGAGACTCATTATCAATGCTAGTTAGATGCTATAATAAAAGGCAGTTCAAAGGTTGAACACCTGGCAGCAGAGATTAAGAAAATTAGAGTAACAGTTTTAAAATAAATCCATGAAAAAAATGCACTATATAGGAAACAGAATTTCAAAAGAACACATTTCAAGGTTAATCCTAATATGGAAAACCCCACTGATCTGGCCGTTCATAGAGGACCCCCTACAATCTTGTGTGAATAGACCATCTTCAAATTGTATTTGTACATCCATCACTTAAGCTTATTTTCTTTCATAGCCAGGCTTTATCTGTGAGGGGTGTCAGGGCCCGAGGCACAAACCCACTGAAAACCATCAGAATAATTCAATCAGATTGCCCAGAGATCTCATTACAGGTCTGGAGTGGGACGCTAAGCATTACACTTTCAGTGTTGCCAGCAGAGGCTCTCTGAAGGTGGTGGGTCGGCTGATTGACAGACTCAAGGTTCTTTCAGGGTGAGTTCATAGTTATATTGCCTTCTGCCTCCCATTCTCTTTATCACTGCTCTGTCTCTCAGCTCTCACATTCTCTGATACCCACTTTGAAGTCCTTCATGTAAAAGGTATAGCAGCGCAGCCAATGCACATATTAGGTTTTTTCTGTTTTTTAAGTGGGTTGCAGATTCTTCAGTATTCAGTATTGTGCTTAAACTCACCTAATGTAGTTAGATAGTTGTAAGTATTAATAGTAAGTATTAATAATGTGTGTTAATAATGTATCTTTAATGCAACTAGTAACTTTGTTTACTGTTAATGACTTACTGTCTGATCCTATGCATGTATTGGTTGTAAATAGCCAAGTTAGCGGCATACGGGATGGCAATTTTAGTCTTGCAGTCGGTCAGTTGGTCAGCCACTTTGGTCCAAGCTGAAATACCTCATTAACTTAGGTATGGATTGCCACTGAATTTGGTACATGTATCCATTGTGCACAGAGGATCAATCCTATTGGTGATCCTCTCACTCAAAAGCACAAATGCACAGAAGTCAAAAGCCCTGACAACTATTTGACTGACAAGCATGAAATTGAGTTCAGACATTCAAGATCCCTAGAGGATAAACACTAATGACTTACGTGATCCCATGACTTTTTCTTCAGTGCCACTAGCAGGTCATAGTTTTCAATTATTCTATAAAATATCTTAGCAACTACAACATAGATTGCCACTAAATTTGGTACAGACATTCATGGTTCCCAGATTATGTACCGGCATGACTCTGGTGATTCCCTGATTTTTTTTTCTCTAGCACCACCTTGAAACAGACATTTGTAGTTTTGAGTAAAATGCCCCAATAACTATTTGATGGGCTGCCACGAAATTTAGTCCAGACATTCACAATTCCCAGAGGATGAATCTTGGTGACTTTAGTGATCCACTGACTCTTTGTTCAGTGCCACTAGCAGGTCAAACTTTTCACTTATCCTGTGAAATATCTCAGCAACTACAGAATGGATTGCCACAAAATTTGGTACAGACAATCATGGTTTCCAGATGATGTATTCCAGTGACTTTGGTGATCTTGACTTTTTCTGTAGCACCACCATGAGACTGACGTTTGTGGTTTTGAATGAAATGTTTTAACAGTCATTTGATGGATCGCCATGAAATTCTGTACAGACATTTGTGGTCATCAGAGGATAAATCATCATGACTTTGATGACCCCTAACATTTACTATAGTACCATCATATGGTTACATTTTTTTTTTATTTTAAGGATTTTGAGGGAAATGTCTCAAAAAGTATTGGATGGATTGCCATGAAATTTGATTCAGACATTCATGTTCCCCTCGGGATAAATCCCAAACTTTCTGCGTATCAGGTCAAATACCTGGACAACTAATGACATCCCCGTTATCTTCACCTGCACTTTGTGTTCAGTGCTGATTAGTTACTGTTAGCACAATAACTGTTCAGATGGTGAACACTGTAAACATTATCTGCTCGGCATAGCATTGTCAGTTTGAGTGTGTTAGCATTAGCATTCAGGTAAAAGCACCACCGTGCTGAAGTGCAGCCTCACAGAGCTTCTTGCATGGCTGTAGCTTCATAGTCCTCTTTCAATATAATGCATGTGTAATTGTAGTGGCTTTATAGCAAAACAAAAAAGCTTACTGGCAAAGTTTGTGTCCTCAGAGTTTGGTATGTAATCATTCCACACAGTAACAATTTCTTTAAGAACATTTCTCCCGAAATATTCACATTATCAGCTTGACTAATGGGACTACAAACACACCTTGCCAGTTACTAAAAGCCTGTCCTATCATGTCGAACATCTTACCTGGAACCATGTTTACCCAAAAGAAAATATATTGAGATGGAGCTTTTTCTCTCGTGCAGTGTTCCTGTGTTGCAGGAACAGAAGAGATTTTTCAAATAGTCTCAAGGGCAAAGTGTGAATTGTACATTGTCAGATAAAAAGCTGCTCAGCAGCTACACAGCATCTAACTAATGAAATACAAATCTCAGTTTGAAGCTGTGCTATGAATTTGGAGTCGAGAATCTCTTTATGTGAGCCTAACTACAGCATCTGGAAAGAAGACTGTGCACAATGTCTCAAGCTAAAGTCTCTGCAGGGAGCTGCAGGTTTAATGGCTGCTGGTTGCTTTACAAAAGGCTTTTACTTTGCCGGGTTTTATATTATACAGGGCGTATGGTGTAGGGGAAAACAATAAAATACAGCAAGGATACTGCATGCTGATATTTATACCACTTTTTTCTGTACTGGCACATAGTCACATGCAGCTTGTAATAAGCACATATTCTATCATTTGCACCTTTTTGTCATTTCTGTCACTTCACCTCCCTTACTGAGGTTGTCTTTCCAACAGAAGCTTTACCTGACTACCAACCCATCTTTCTTCTTCTCTCCATCTCCCACTGACTTGCTCCATTTATTCTCCAATTATATTCCATTACTGGACCAATACTGGAGGGTGGACCATTTAGCTTTCTGACCCCGCTGTCACTGCTTCTCTTTCTTTCTTAGTCCAGGGTTTCATAGTCCATTTGTCTCAGATTTAGACACTAAAGAAAACGGAAAATCCACTGAATAAGACATAAAAAGAAGTTGAATAAAAACTCAAATACATTTGCTCTTAACAAATGTGATTATAAAGAGCATGAGAGCACATCAAACTCCACCTGAATGGTCTTCGTGAACTTTGCTCCTCAATCCCCTCTCCCAAACTGTCGTAATCCAATCATAACTTAGCAACTGTTACTAGGCACGCAAGACCGGTCAGGCTGTAGGTTTGTGCATGAGGCTGAATGTTAATACTCAGCATTTAATATGTTGTGTTTTTTTAGTCTTTCTAAAACCAAATACAAAGTAAAAGTGTTTTTTTATTTATTAAAATGTGACTAAAATCAGGCTAACTAGCTCACTGCCCACAGCATAATGTAGCATTACTTTGGAGGCCAAGTGGCACATCATTATCTAACTTATTGCTTCTTTATTTCCATGTTTTCTACATTACAGCTTTAATCCGGCCCAAAAAAATGGCAACAAAGCCCATATATTATTCATTACAATCCATGGACTAGGTCTGCAATTTTAAAAAAACAAACAAACAAACAAAGAAAAAGGATTTTTTGGGAAATTAAAGCCTGGCCCAACCCAGATCTGGCAGGGTCAGGTTGGGGCCCAATTGGGTTCAAACAGAGACTCAAATCTCTTTTCTTCATGTGTTACCACTGTTTGTGTTCTGTGCTGCTGTCCCTTTTCCCTCCACTGTAGATCTGCCCAGGTGTGCTGTATTACTTAACAAGGTACATTGCACCTGGCATGGAGGAGGTGCTTAAGAGCTCCTGTGCCAGCAGCAAAGGAGAGAGGCTCTGGTGTGGGGACTGCTGGTCCTGCTGCCTCTCAGCATGGGATTTTTGTTGTCTTGTTTGCTTGTTTTATTTGAGTGTTTTAAAGGTGTCTTATGTGGTTATTTTGGGTCAGTGTTGGAGTTTTGTTTGCCCCATAGGGCAAGGGTGGGGTGTAACAGCATGGATCATCAGCTGGTTAGGATGATAACGTTTTGGATTTGTGAACTTCAGCCTAATTATTTTTAGCATGTGCACATGTATGTAGTCATCAAGTGTATACATAATATGTCCACAGGGTTCTTTTTAATACTGTTTACGGTTGAAACATGAAGCCAAATGTCAACTGCATAAAATCAGATTTCCTTTTTTTTTTTTTTTTTTTTTTTCCTTAAAGTTATTATGGACAAACTTTAAGGCAAATACCCTCTGGAGATGAAGAACATGTGATATCACTGAAAGCTCCAGAACAACTACTAAATGGATCCACCCAATCGCCAAACTAAATGTTGTCATTGTATGTTTCTGCAATTCACAAATATGTTATATTTGTGTCGTAGATAGATTGAAACTTCAGCACTTCAGTTTCTACAACTCTGTGGTTAACCTGTGGTCAGGTTCAGGCACAAAATCCACTTGGTTATGGTTAAGAAAAGATTGTGTTTTGGCTTAAAATACCTGCAGTTGGTTGCACAATCCTGGCTGGAAATGCAGGGACGTCACGGCAAAAAGTAACTGCTTTATCACTGAAAAAGAAGCTTTTTGTGGCACTATTCTGTCAGGAAATTCAGTGATAACATTTTTATGTGGAATTAAAGCAGGTGATTACAGAGTAAGTTCTGCGTATTTGCAAATCACAATATTACGTATTTTTTTACGTATATTTTACATTTGTGGATGGTGAAATATTTGTAGATCGTAGTATACATTTGTAGATTGGCTTGTGTGGAAAACTTCCATACCTACCTGCCTGCCAAACAGCATCAAACCATAAACCTTCACGAGTCCAGATCTGAGTGGAGTCCTGTTGGGATCAGCTGTGAAGTCTGGTGGCTGGGTGGATTTTTGCTCCGCTGCGGTTCAGTTGCCAGCGAAACACCCTGGCACCGACTATTTACTACAGTTTACCAGCCTGACACCAATGAGGTATTTGAAGATAATTACCAGTCTTGGCTTTCTGTGTCCACTAATATTTTCGTCACGTCTCGTCTCATCAATGAAAAAGAAAGATAGATTTTGTCTCAGTTTGTATTATCAAGATCTATTTCTATCTCATCATCGTCTCGTTTTCGTCATGGAGAAAAAGGTCATTGACGAAAAATTTTGTCATAGTTTTGTCAACAAAATGAACACTCGTTTGTGGCACCATTATTGCAGGAAACAAAGCAATGTCTCAGTGTAAAGAAAAACACCTGCTTTATCGGTAAAAACCAACCTCCTTTATGGCACTATTCTGGCAGGAAACACAGCAGTGGCTTTGTTGTTTTGTTTTGAATAATGGTTTGCAGTGGTCTCCAGCTTGGCCACCATCTGCCAGGATATCCACTATTTGGTACCATAGCCACCGGTAAAAAAAATACTCGCTTTATCAGTACAAAAACAATTGCTTTTCTTGGCACTGTCCTGGCAGGAAATGCAGTGATGTTTTGGTGAAAAACAACAGCTGTTTGTGGCAATATCCCAGCAGGAAATGCAGCATTGTCTCAGTGGAAAAACAACCACCTTTGTTGTTCTGTTTGAACAGTGGTCTCCAGCTCGGCTGTCGTCTGACAGGCTATCCATTCCCTCCACCTGCTGATGACAAAGTCATCTCATATATTACCTCACTTAAGAAACGTTGCTATGATACATATGAAACGTACAAATATAACCTACCTTTGGTTTGCAGAAACTCACAATACCAACATTTTCTTTTGGTGAATTTTTATATTATACAGGGCGTATGGTGTAGGGGAAAACAATAAAATACAGCAAGGATACTGCATGCTGATATTTATACCACTTTTTTCTGTACTGGCACATAGTCACATGCAGCTTGTAATAAGCACATATTCTATCATTTGCACCTTTTTGTCATTTCTGTCACTTCACCTCCCTTACTGAGGTTGTCTTTCCAACAGAAGCTTTACCTGACTACCAACCCATCTTTCTTCTTCTCTCCATCTCCCACTGACTTGCTCCATTTATTCTCCAATTATATTCCATTACTGGACCAATACTGGAGGGTGGACCATTTAGCTTTCTGACCCCGCTGTCACTGCTTCTCTTTCTTTCTTAGTCCAGGGTTTCATAGTTCATTTGTCTCAGATTTAGACACTAAAGAAAACGGAAAATCCACTGAATAAGACATAAAAAGAAGTTGAATAAAAACTCAAATACATTTGCTCTTAACAAATGTGATTATAAAGAGCATGAGAGCACATCAAACTCCACCTGAATGGTCTTCGTGAACTTTGCTCCTCAATCCCCTCTCCCAAACTGTCGTAATCCAATCATAACTTAGCAACTGTTACTAGGCACGCAAGACCGGTCAGGCTGTAGGTTTGTGCATGAGGCTGAATGTTAATACTCAGCATTTAATATGTTGTGTTTTTTTAGTCTTTCTAAAACCAAATACAAAGTAAAAGTGTTTTTTTATTTATTAAAATGTGACTAAAATCAGGCTAACTAGCTCACTGCCCACAGCATAATGTAGCATTACTTTGGAGGCCAAGTGGCACATCATTATCTAACTTATTGCTTCTTTATTTCCATGTTTTCTACATTACAGCTTTAATCCGGCCCAAAAAAATGGCAACAAAGCCCATATATTATTCATTACAATCCATGGACTAGGTCTGCAATTTTAAAAAAACAAACAAACAAACAAAGAAAAAGGATTTTTTGGGAAATTAAAGCCTGGCCCAACCCAGATCTGGCAGGGTCAGGTTGGGGCCCAATTGGGTTCAAACAGAGAATCAAATCTCTTTTCTTCATGTGTTACCACTGTTTGTGTTCTGTGCTGCTGTCCCTTTTCCCTCCACTGTAGATCTGCCCAGGTGTGCTGTATTACTTAACAAGGTACATTGCACCTGGCATGGAGGAGGTGCTTAAGAGCTCCTGTGCCAGCAGCAAAGGAGAGAGGCTCTGGTGTGGGGACTGCTGGTCCTGCTGCCTCTCAGCATGGGATTTTTGTTGTCTTGTTTGCTTGTTTTATTTGAGTGTTTTAAAGGTGTCTTATGTGGTTATTTTGGGTCAGTGTTGGAGTTTTGTTTGCCCCATAGGGCAAGGGTGGGGTGTAACAGCATGGATCATCAGCTGGTTAGGATGATAACGTTTTGGATTTGTGAACTTCAGCCTAATTATTTTTAGCATGTGCACATGTATGTAGTCATCAAGTGTATACATAATATGTCCACAGGGTTCTTTTTAATACTGTTTACGGTTGAAACATGAAGCCAAATGCCAACTGCATAAAATCAGATTTCCTTTTTTTTTTTTTTTTTTTTTTTTTCTTAAAGTTATTATGGACAAACTTTAAGGCAAATACCCTCTGGAGATGAAGAACATGTGATATCACTGAAAGCTCCAGAACAACTACTAAATGGATCCACCCAATCGCCAAACTAAATGTTGTCATTGTATGTTTCTGCAATTCACAAATATGTTATATTTGTGTCGTAGATAGATTGAAACTTCAGCACTTCAGTTTCTACAACTCTGTGGTTAACCTGTGGTCAGGTTCAGGCACAAAATCCACTTGGTTATGGTTAAGAAAAGATTGTGTTTTGGCTTAAAATACCTGCAGTTGGTTGCACAATCCTGGCTGGAAATGCAGGGACGTCACGGCAAAAAGTAACTGCTTTATCACTGAAAAAGAAGCTTTTTGTGGCACTATTCTGTCAGGAAATTCAGTGATAACATTTTTATGTGGAATTAAAGCAGGTGATTACAGAGTAAGTTCTGCGTATTTGCAAATCACAATATTACGTATTTTTTTACGTATATTTTACATTTGTGGATGGTGAAATATTTGTAGATCGTAGTATACATTTGTAGATTGGCTTGTGTGGAAAACTTCCATACCTACCTGCCTGCCAAACAGCATCAAACCATAAACCTTCACGAGTCCAGATCTGAGTGGAGTCCTGTTGGGATCAGCTGTGAAGTCTGGTGGCTGGGTGGATTTTTGCTCCGCTGCGGTTCAGTTGCCAGCGAAACACCCTGGCACCGACTATTTACTACAGTTTACCAGCCTGACACCAATGAGGTATTTGAAGATAATTACCAGTCTTGGCTTTCTGTGTCCACTAATATTTTCGTCACGTCTCGTCTCATCAATGAAAAAGAAAGATAGATTTTGTCTCAGTTTGTATTATCAAGATCTATTTCTATCTCATCATCGTCTCGTTTTCGTCATGGAGAAAAAGGTCATTGACGAAAAATTTTGTCATAGTTTTGTCAACAAAATGAACACTCGTTTGTGGCACCATTATTGCAGGAAACAAAGCAATGTCTCAGTGTAAAGAAAAACACCTGCTTTATCGGTAAAAACCAACCTCCTTTATGGCACTATTCTGGCAGGAAACACAGCAGTGGCTTTGTTGTTTTGTTTTGAATAATGGTTTGCAGTGGTCTCCAGCTTGGCCACCATCTGCCAGGATATCCACTATTTGGTACCATAGCCACCGGTAAAAAAAATACTCGCTTTATCAGTACAAAAACAATTGCTTTTCTTGGCACTGTCCTGGCAGGAAATGCAGTGATGTTTTGGTGAAAAACAACAGCTGTTTGTGGCAATATCCCAGCAGGAAATGCAGCATTGTCTCAGTGGAAAAACAACCACCTTTGTTGTTCTGTTTGAACAGTGGTCTCCAGCTCGGCTGTCGTCTGACAGGCTATCCATTCCCTCCACCTGCTGATGACAAAGTCATCTCATATATTACCTCACTTAAGAAACGTTGCTATGATACATATGAAACGTACAAATATAACCTACCTTTGGTTTGCAGAAACTCACAATACCAACATTTTCTTTTGGTGAATGGCTGAATGGATCGTTATGGTGTTTTCTCAGCAGCAAATATTTGGAACGTCAAGAAGCAAACCTTGGTAGATACAGGAATGTGGAGGGTACCTGAAAAGATGCTGAACCTCATTGGAAATATGAGGAATTTTCAACACAAAACACAAAACTATGCATTTTCTGCTTTGATATTGGAGTTCAGCGACATGTCGAGGCTTTTTTGACACACAGCATACTTCAATGAATAGTTTACAGTCTTGTTTTCACATACAAGCATGCTTTAAATTCCTTTACAGCTGCAGCGTCCTCCATGAGCAGCTTCTTCCAGCTAATCCGAGAATTTTCCTCATGTGACAGATGAATGTTTGTAATGGGGCCACATCTTGCATACATTACATTAAAATAGCAGCAGGGAAGGGAGGAATGCAGTGTATGAATTCTTCCCGTATTTCTTTTGCCCTCTGGCTGTGCTTGTTAGCGTTTAATGAGCACTTGATCATATGTGATGTCTTTTTGGTCAGCTAAGGATAACGTGGTGAGGAGTGGGAGGAGGTGAATGGGGTCTCCCTAATAATAACTTCTCCTCCAGCCCTTTAGAAAAAAAATGCTGCACATTGGGGACAGTTATAGCCTAAAGAGATGTGGGCTTGTGTCTGTAAGGTCCGGAGTTCAAGCCCTACCAGTTCGCTGACCATTTGGGAGAATCTGGTTGGTGAGGATGAGTGAGTTACAGTCAAAGTGCCCTTAAGACATCTGGCCCCGAGCTGCTCTAGTGGGCAATAAGCAGAAGACTGTGGTTGTACTGGGCGGCTCCCAAGTGTTAATATGTGTAACCTTATCAGGCAGAAACCGCTGCCGTGCTGTGAACAAGCTTGTGTGCTCAGCAAACCTTTCCATGCATAATTAACACTTGGAAAAATGAACTTGGGTGGATATGGGGCGAGGTCAGCCTGCTGCTACCATCTGTGCAGTAGGAGTGGAGCAATCTTTAATGTTTTGGCGCTGAAAAACACTGAATCATATCCACACCAGCGCATCCTCAAGACCCTCTCAAAAGCACAGGAGATACTCTAAATTCACACTGATAAAATGTGGTTCAAATATTTATAAGATTTGGTGCTCAGTTTGTGGTAAATGTGTGAGTATGTATCAGCCCTGGGTGCATCTGCCAGGGTAAAATATAGGAAATGCACAATCCTTTTATTGCAAAGCTTCCGTTATGAATCTGATTTATTCTGTAAGGGTGCACAAATACGGACGTTATTTACTTTAAAAATGAGTCAGTTACTTTGAAATACATGAAAAAATGCTGCATGCACGAATGATAACAAAAAAAGGAAAAGAAAACGAAAAAATCAAGAGTTAAGTTATTGATGCAGGTGGATAAATTCATAGACAGGTCAGAAAACACATTAAAAATATTTGAATAAATTAATTTAACATAAGGAATTAAATCAAATTAATTAAAAGACAATAATAAAAAGTTAAATACAATACACAGTGTAGATAACACTACATGGACCACATAAATTAATTAGGTAAATATTTACAGCCATGCTAGCAGCTCCGGGAGGCTGTATTTGGGAACAGTAGTGGTTCCTAAAACCCAGAAATGAGTTAGCATTTTAGCCCTTCCAGTTCTCTCATCTTAAAGTCTGTAGGTTTTTTGAATAGGTTTTTGGTTAGATGCCTGGAATAAGGTCTGTGGTTAACACAAGCTTAAGAGACTTAACATTTTGTTCTACGACATAACGTGTGTCAGTAAATACCCCCCTCGTGAACTCTGCGGCTTTTATGTGTCTTTAAAAGGGTGGGTACTAACCAATCCCTCCAGAAAATCGTGATCGCAATAATAAATGCAAATTCAACGAAAGTCCACAATATTTGCGGGGACTTGCAATTTGCAACCGCAATTTTTTTCACGTTTTTCTGCACTTTCTGGCTGACCGGAAGTCGTCGTGCATGCAACGTCATTTGAAACATCATCAGACGCGTCATCAGACACGTCATCAAATTGCGCTAATGGCATTGCAGTATGGAGAAACGCTCTGTATTGACACAAGAATTTGCACTGTTTAAATGCATACAATATGTGTTGAATTTATTAAAATGTTATGTTTACAGAAGATGAAGCTTACATGTTGTTTTACAGTCATATTGTCTGGTTTGAGAGCTACAATATTCACTCAACAACATTATTGGAGTCCATGTTTTGAAACTAATTAAATAAAACTAAAGAAGAAAACTATGAAAAACATTTGCAGCTGTTTTTGTAATATTAAGTATTATTATTATAGCAAGTGATTACATGTCTTATTTTTTGGGAGATGGTAGTTAAAAAAAATCACATTTTTTTTCTCCTTTTGTCATTAGCCGCAATTTTTGTCATTTGCCGCAATTTCTCACAAAAAAAATCGCATAAAAATGCCACAATTTTTATCGCAATTTTTGACAGAATTGACTGCAAATTCAAGGGTTTTGGGCCACAAATTCAAGGGTTTTTTGCTGCAAGATCCTGGAGGGACTGACTGACGAGTTGCTGAATAAGACTGCAGAACGTCATCACACTGAACACAGCTTTACATTTGTAGTAGGGATGTTAAAGCAACCCTTACCTTTCTTGCATTTCACACAGCACTTAGAAAAAATTTGAACATCCACAACTCCACCTCCCTCCAACGGCCTGCTAGCCCCTCCTCCATTACGTCCTCATTACATCTATGATAGACATAGGCGTTGTCATGGTAACGTTAGATACACAAAAGAGGAGGGCGAGTGTAATGTTACAAATGCAACCCCGGAGTTTAAAAACTTAACCAGAGTCAGTGATGACTGATGGGTTTTAGAATAAGGTTACAGTGCTAACATTAGATAGTAGCGTTAATGTTACTAGTAAGTGGAAACGCACAAGGAAGATAACGTTAATGTTTCAGTGGCTACGCTACAGTAGGCTAACGTTAGCCATTAGCAACTGGGTGCTGTGTTGTCACATATAACATTATGAACTGAACTAAACTTCTTTGTAATTTTTTTGCACAGCACAAAAAAACGAACTGACATTTTGCACACCCCAAGCAAAAAGAAACAAAACATTTAAAAACAATTTGTGCAACACATAAGAAAGACACATCACAGCACCATGAATTGTTTGTGTATACACCACGGAGCTTACCAGATGATGCAGCCTCCCTGTCTGCTCTGTTTAGTGTTAGCCTCCTTAACTCCACACCGGAGTCTTATATGTTACCATTCATCCATGTCTCAGTGAACACAAGGACGCAGCAGTCCCTCACTCCTCAGTTAGTGGATCTCCGTTGTCGGATGTAATCCATTTCGTGTCCAGCGAGCAGATGTTCGGCAGAAGGCTGCTGGGAACAGCTGGTTTGACGGGTTTAGCTGTTAGGATAGAGCTAATCCCTCCGCCCCCCCCCCCCCCGATTCGGTTTTCTTAGAACCATATGAGAATGGTATAATGATGAGTTTTCATCTCTGGTGGAATTCACTTACATTTTAGTGCGCCATCAGCTTATTAATAACATTTTAACCTAAACAAAGAAAAGTGTAAAATTTCCAGAAAGGTAAGGGTTGCTTTAAGTCATACAACCGTGGTGTAATTTGTTTGCAGCCTAACATTAGCTTTTTAATTTTAGCAATATCATTTACACTTCAAAAATCACAAAAGTGTTAATATGTGAAGATTATTTTGATGAACAAACTGCAAGTGTTAAAACGTTAGTTTGCCACGAAGTTTGTTATCTGCAATAATACAAAATAAGAATCTCATAGGCTTTTTGACGAGGGAACCAGGGCGACGCTAATCTCCATATTGGTCCACAGATATATTTTATTCCTGGAACACTCTACCTGTAACTCACGTTTACATTTTATTTAGGCTTGAAGTATGACATGGCCACTTTGAGTGACATGTTGTTTGTGAGGCATCACCACAGTCTATGAGTCAGATCCACCCTTCCCTCCTCCACAGCTCCACCCTCTTGTCCAAATATGGTCACTTCTGGCAACAAAAAAGATGACCAGAGGGTCACTGGTCAAGTCCCCGTCCAGACCAAATATGGAGTGTGGACTGGTAGCTGGGGAGGTGTCCTTGAGCAAGGCACCAAACCCCCAACTGCTCAGGGAGGGCACCTGTCCATGGGCAGCCCCCTCGCTCTGACAACTCTCCATTTAATGCATGTATAGGTCCTGTTTGTGCATGTGTGTGTATTTGGGGCCTGTGTGTGTATGACAACAGAGTGAAAAAATTGAATTTCCCCTCGGGGATAAATAAAGTATAAAGTATATTTTCTATATCTGTGCCCAGAGGCCCAGTGGCTCATAATCTGCCCGTGGGTGTATTACTGTAAAGTGACTGCTTTAATGTGCCACATTACCGGGTGGACAAGAGGTATTTGTGACATTTGTAAGAAATTATCGTTAAATACTTCAGGTCAACCTTTGGTATTTACTCTAAGCCTGACATTGATGTAGATGCATGAAACCCATCGACAGTGACAACAGCATGATGCATGAATGTAAATTAAAAAACAAAGTAAGTCATTCTGCAACCAAGCAGTTGATTCTGAATGTGTCATTGTGTTTGCGTCTATCCCCCCCTTTTCTCATGAACCGGAACTAAATGAAACTATTTTGTTCACTCAGCAGCGAGGCTTAGCCACCGTCTGCTGCTCTGCCGGCTCTGCTGCTCGCTCACTTCAATCTGTGCCAGGGGGCTTTGTCTGTCCAGGAGATTCATGCTGTGTACTGAGCCCATCAAGAGAAACGCTTTATTGTAAACAGAGGAAGCTGAGGTCCATAATGAGGTTTTGAAGCTGAGGAAAGTGGAGTGGGTCATAGCACAACAAATCAACAAGGCTTCACCAGGATAACCTGATCTGGCCCACAGCCAAGGCATTACAGTAAGAGGAGGAGAAAGGTGAAGGTTTTACGTTTTAAATTCACCAACACAGAATACAAAATCAGAGGCGTCGAGGATCCTTGTGTGTCACAGGGTTTCTCCAAGAATTCATTTTAAGTTGCACGCTATTAGCACACATCAGCAAATGTTGTAAAATTATAATCTAATTATTGGTTTATGGGTAACCCTTTAAATCATCTGCCTGTTAATGAAAGTTACTGCAGCATCAATCCCCTCATAACAAGTCATCATCAATTATTATCTAGTTTAAAGTAATTCCTATTTAATAATGAGCCTACCCTCAAACTACTCATACATTTTATTCATGGCCCGTAGTTGTGGGTTCATATATTATGGTTACCGTGAGTAGAGTCTGTCCACTTATGTGCCTTAGTTACAGGCCTTTAGCTTATTCAGCAGCTACCACTGAACTTCCCTTTTTATCTATTAAAAATGTATTTTATTTCCATATATCTGAAACACCTGTGGTATGCTTCACACATTTTCAATTATATTCTTTCAAAAATAATTTGTCATGGCAGCTTGTTTATATTTTCATTTGCCACTAGCTAGAAATAAAATAAATGTAGCTGCTACTGACAGTTTGAAACCATAATGACTGAGGCTCACCAGGACTCATGCTACCAGGGGCTCCAAATGCCCCAGACTCACTGTTTGTCACTGTTTTGTGTGTGCTTTTGGAATTTCAAATTGGCTTCAATGTTAAATTTTAGACCTAAGTTATGTCAGTTTATATTGTGCATGTGGTTTTAATCAAATTATCCCTGATGTTTTGTCACACCCCTCATCTCATAGTGATGCACAGGGCACCCCTTATCATATCTATGAGTGAACAACACGTTCTCATCCCATGTTGTCACATATCGCCGCTTTGTCAGTGGCGTTTCATGTCTACATATTACGTGCTAGGTATTTTCCTGTGTCTGCTGTCGACATTCTGGGACATAGGTTAGGTTTAGAAATAAACATCATGGTTTAGCTCTACATTCATCAGGAACTGAACACCAAGGTATTGGGTGAAAGTCCGGGGTTGGTCGGACCCATTCACCACCGCTGCCACCTACCTTACAGGGACTTTCCTGCTCCTTAAATTACGTTGTCACTGGCAGCATTTAAACCTGACGCCAGCCAGCAACATATCATGCAGCCAAGACAGGTGCCATCCAGCCGCCTTATGAACTGACGCCATCCATCCGCCTGTCTGCCGTGTCAGGTGCCATCCTGCCGACCGGTGGCATATCATAATATCTCGAAAGGTTTTAAGTCTGACCACATTAAAAAAACTGATGCCACACTGTGCAAGGTGGCTTTTCTCATCAGGTTTCTGATGCTAAAATCACTAACAAAGTGGTATTTGATGACTTCAGGCTCGGGTGAAACACATGGTTAATGTTGTGAAACGGTCACGGTAAGGTTTAGGCAACAAAACTACTTGGTTAAATTTAAAAAAAAAAATCATGTTTTAGGTTACAAAAAGTATGTTGGTACATATTGTGATGTAAACTCTTGAATAGGACGTGACAACATTATGTAAATTGCATAATGTAACTTTAAAACAACCATGACTTTTGTTTTCGCACAGGAGGTAGGTATGTAACTTACTTAACATTACATTAAAACAAGTTTGACTTTTAGTTTTATACCACATCAGTTGCTCTGGGCATTAAGTATTGACACAGATGAGTTACACTGGAGTTAGCTGAAAGCCTGCACATCTCATAAAGACGCTGAAGGCTGCCTTTGGCGTCAATATTCCATGCCAAGGGGTGTGACAATGCAGCGATATTTGACGGTCTGGGAATGAGAGGACAATTATCCTGCACTATTACCAAGCTGGAATAATGAGAATAATGACATTGTTAGCATTGTTAAAAGGCATTTTTCACTGCAGACTGTTTGACCCTATTTAAACTTAGTACCTTGCATGTGTCTTGGGCTGACTGACTATTTTATCTCAGAAAAGCTGAGTGTAAATGCATCCAAGAACAAATAGAAGTACCAGGAACCTGAAACAGAAGCAACTAAATGGAATTTAGCTTTCATTATTTGGATTATTCACACCTGTGCTTTCCTACCGTGACATGTCAAAGTATCGTCTGTGAAACCGATGTATTCTGGTGCACTTTGAAGAGGAAAAGTTGTAATTGCTGGATGTGGCTCCCGAGTTTCGCCAGAAGTCTTTTTTTTTGTGAGGCAGGTGTGAGATCTGGGGTCTCATTTAAAAACCATTGTGTGCGCACAAAACAAGGTCAGAATGAGGCGTACGCCATTTCCCACGCAAAAGTTGTGAGCTATAAAAAAACAAACTTGACAGGACACTGTGCTCACCTGAAGGAAAACTCTGACCAATGCGTACGAACATCTTGGAGCAACGCAGATGGTGAGGTGGGGAACTGAAGTCAGATTGTAGAGATTAAATTTGAGAGGAATCATTACATATAGTGATGTCTCTCACATATTTACTTCGCATCACGTTACCTATAGATGTATAAGTGTATTTGTCATAATCATCAGTTTTATTTGTGCTTGTTTCATGAGCACCTTTCAGCTGTAAAAAGTATAAGCTCAAATCTCACACTGAATTCCACTATTATCATTACTATTATTATTATCATCCATTTTTTCATCAACACTGTCTTACCATTACTTTCCCACCCCTGGAGCACAGAGGAGAGGGCCAGGCTGCATGCTGCTGACACTGTTGAACTGCAGCTGTTGAAATGCTCACTTCAAATAGCATTAAAAAAATTGCAGGACAGCGTCAGTAGTTTTAATATAATCTTATACCGTAAATATATACTACCTAGTACGACTGTAGTTGTGATATCTTTTTGTGTGTAAAATCACACGCACAGAGCGCGATGGAGACCCTGCAGTGCTGTCATACACACCAAGCTTCTCCAGTCACCTCACCCCGCACATCTTCACCATCTGCACATTATGGATTGTGTAAATTAGAAAAGTCTGGAAATAAAGCGTCACCTTTCACAGAATTATTGCAGTTCATATCGTTATTACGAGCCCTTATCATAAAGCAGCCAAGCTCCCCAAAACAAAACTTATATAAATAGAGTTAACTTATCAAATCTCTGTTTTTAAATTAAATTCCAGGGTTGGTTATAACACAGATTGTCAAGTTCATTTTGGCACGGTGTGAAGCAATCAGTCTGATCCCTGTAAACATAGAAATACTGCAGTGACACTCAGTGTTGCCATGATTCAGTGTAAAAACCCGATCAGATTATTTATTTGCACCATATTCACAAAGTGCTTTGCATTGACCATTTATGGTTGAATGTGGGTGCACAGAGGGCGGGAGATGAGGCTGAGCCACATGTGGCCAATTCCAAGTTGAAGAGAGTTGAAAAGTGAGTTGCCACTGTCAGGCATATGCACGGTTTTATAAAGTGTTTATACTGTAAAACTTCAAATAGTAGCCAGGGCTATTATTAGAAATCCACAATCCGGTTTTATGCATCCAAAGAACTTTTAGAAAAATAAACTGCTTGGCAAGCAGACCAGGCTTCTAATTGAGACAGGCCTTTATTTACAACATGTGTAGCTACACCAGGCTGGTAAAAGAGAGTGGGCGTTTGATGACTCTAGTTCCACAGCATCAGTTTTTGTTGTTTTTAAATATGTATGCTTCCATTTTCTTTTTTCCTTTCCTTTAGAAACATGACAGACCTGGCCACAAGGGCAGCAGAAGGAAAGAGTTTTTCAATCAATATCAAATCTGTATTATAAGATTGTAAAGTAAGATTGTGAACCACGTGTACCAATCTTCATTTTAATTCCAGCGATTCCTCAAATATGTTTTATTCTATTAACACACTGACCCAGTGCTGACTGTCATCTTTTTATTACCACTGAAATAAAACAAATTTCAGAATTTATGAACACAGAAAAGAATTGGTTTGTACTCCCACACTCTTCTTCATCGTCTCTCATCTACACGTTTAATCAAACAACTTTACAGTAATTATGACATTTCATTTCCAGTGTAATTAATGAGATAATCCTCGTGTCTGGCAGTTGTCTTTCCCTCACTGTACAGTAATCCTGATGTTATCTAAGTCTATAAACAAATGAGTTGTAACATTTAGCTGTTATTTAACAAGTGGTGCAGATTACTGTTTGTACATACAAGTTATTAGGACCAATGTCTTCATTTCAACAAAGCAGTAGCATACTAACTTATTAAAGTTTCTGTTGTGGGGTCCATTAAATCAGAGTTGTGTCCAATCTCTTCTTCTTAATTTGTTTGGGAGTTTGTGGATGTAAATTTCTCCCTTCATACAAATTGCCAAGAAAAGGAAATGAAGCCTTCAGCTTGATTGCCTGTACAAAACCTATTAGATATTTGACCTATCAAAACATAATCTCTGGTAACTGGGAAATGAAAATATATGTGATTTTTTTGATGCATATTAATCATGAAAACAGATGTATTGCTATTACGCCGAGATTAGTTGCCTGTGGCGTTTTCTTGAGGAAGCATTCTGAGAGAAAATTGATGTGAAAATCGCATCTTAATTGAGTTTCCGGCTCAGGGAAGGATCCATAATGGAACCAGCACCAAAATATTAGTTGTTTTATGCTTGAAATGTTAAAGGGAATCACAACTTGGGGCGACTTTATTAGAAACATTTAGAGGAATACTAAGTGGTGGCAAGATGGGATAAGAAAGTATGCCTTCTATTTTAAGTCAGTCTAATCAAATGCCTCCCTATTATCCAAAGTCTGCATTTGTCACATTGTCAGTAATTGATCAAATATTTCAATGATGACTGGTTTATAAAGTATTAACTTTGGTGTATGAAATCACCATTGACATGACTGTGATGTCTGAAAAAAGTAAATGTAATCTAATCATGCTTGTATGAGATATTTTAATAGGTTTAGTGGGATTTTGTTACCATTACGTAGCTTCTGACTATATAAAAAAACAACAAAAACCTTCCTAAATATTTTCAAAAATCCTGCTCCGCACTGAGAGTTTCCCCCTGTCACAGCAAAGAGTCAACATGTGTTTCCTCAGACAGAAAATCTCTTCCCCAGGAGCCTGCTAACACCTTCTATCACACACCATCAGCAGGATGTTTATTTTCCAACACCCTGCTGCTGATTGTGTCGTGGGTGATTTAATGAGCAGAGAGAAATTGACTTTGCAGGATTTGATGCTTTAGCCCGGTGAGGTCAGCTCCATGGAGCACACGGGTGAGCGTTTGCTATTCGCTGGGCCGACTGATGCACAGACCAAAATGGTTACCTGGTGGGTCAGCAGCAGCGAGTCTCCTCAAGATGTTTGATTGCTGCAATCTCCTGTGTGCGCTGGTAATCACACATCAAGCTGTGCTCCCACTCCAATTTGTATATGACTGAGCGCACAGCGGGACGTAGGGGACAGCACCTGAGAGAAATGAAAGATTTAATTTGTCAAATTTGAACAAAAAAAAAAGAAAAATGTAACATTTCAGAAAAAGAGAGGAGACAGACAGCAAATATGAGGTTTGCATTTAGTTGGGCTAGAGCAGTGCCTGCAACATTAAAGCCCCCATGTGTAGGGTTTGAACATGACTGTATTCTGTCAAAAAAAGGTATTTTAACAGACAGCAGAAGCACATCGATAAATCTAATTTGGGGATGTTGGGATAAAGGAGCTAAGCAACACAGAGACTGCACCACTTATCACAAGGACAGTTTTATATTTCTACAAACACAAAAATGTATGACATCAGAATCATTTGAAGGATGCTACAGTATAATATATAGAGCAGCCAGAAGAAAATGTTACATTTGAATGTTTCATATGTATAATATCAATGATACTGTCAGCTTTTACAGCTCTTTACAGGGCACATCATCAGAGGGCTGCAGGACGTTATCAGCAGGTAATGTTTTTAAGCGGGCGGCTAGCTAGCATGCTGTCGGCGAGAGGTGTTAGCGAAGTTATCTAGCAGAAGAGCTAGCAATATCTTCCTGCGAAGATCTCTCATGTTGACTGTCACTGTACCAACTGAACTGAGACGAGCTGAGTAGTGTACTATTGAAAGAGCTGATATAGAAATGAATGTGAAATTCAAAAATACAGAGTTTTTATCAACCACAGAAATCAACCTATGGTCAACAATCACTTTTAATAGTGGAAAAAAAGCTTATACTTATTTTTCTTTTGCATAAATAAATGAGATAGGCCTATTGTTTGTTTACAACTGCGATTTTAATTTATTTCCTACTTACGGCACCGTAACGCTCCGTTTCTGGTGAAACAGCGGAACCGTAGTTTTCCAAGCACTTGTCGGTAGTCCAGTGTTTTCACAGCGAAAAAAAATGAAACATCGGCGGAATTTCCAGCCATGATTGTACCACCAGAAGTCAGTGTTTTTTAGCAAGACATCAGTGGCATTTTCAGCCTCATTGTACCACAAAAAGCATGCGTTATTTTTAGTGTGACATTGGCAGCATTCCCGACCGTGATTGTACCACCAAAGCATGTGTTTTTTAGCAAGACATTGGCAGGATTTCCAGCTGTTACTGTACCATCCACAGCAGGTATCCTAGGCCAAAGCATATTTTGCTAGCCATAACCAAGTAGTTTTTCTGCCAAAGCATAACCACGAGTTAACCATCACACTGTTGAAACCTAAAGAAACATAAACTTTCTACATATTCTCTCGAAAATGATGTGCAAATATCACATATCGATGGTTTGCCAAAATGTACAATGCCGTCATTTATTCTGGCAAAAGGGTTGAAATGTCAGCAGTTAGAGAAGATATTATACACTGTTAACAGGCTGAGTAGCAGTTCTTTTGTCAAGTAGACTGATATTCATGTTTCAAATCAGTGATAGTGCCTCTTTGGGGCAGCAGCAGGTCAGTCAATAGGGACTTCCTTTGGGAACAGGAGGGTCACCGGTTCAAGTCCCCATACAGACCAAGCATGGAGTGTGGACTGGTAGCTGGAAAGGTGCCAGTTTGCCTCCTGGGCACTGCTGTGGTGCCCTTGAGCAAGGCACTGAACTCCCAACTGCTCGGAGCACCTGTCCCAGGCAGCCCCCTCACTCTGACATCTCTCCATCTTATACATGTCTAGGTCCTGTTTGCACATGTGTGTGTATATTGGGCTTGTGTGTATATGACAACATGAGTGAAAAAATTTGAATGTATCCTCTGGGATTAATAAAGTATATCTTCTATCTTCTTCTTCTCTTTTAACCATCTCCTTTGTGCAGCCTTGGCAGAGATGTGCTTGATGATTGCTATTGCTTATGTTTTGAATTAAGAAAAAAAATCAGTAAAGTTCTGTATAGATTTTACAAAACTCTGAAACTCTTACAAACATTACAGCAGTCTCTATGCAGAAACCATGCAGGGCATTTGATTATTAATTATTCACCTATTTGTAACATACATTATCAGTTATATGGAGATGGCACATTAATGCATGCATGTTTAACAAGCAGGCTGATTACTGGCTGATCCGTCAAAGACTCAGCAAAGTATCCAGTTTAGGCCACAGCTCGATAAGTATTGATAAATCAGCCTTATTCACTGCCCTCAGCTTACAGCACCATATCTTCTGAATCAGCAGATCATTTCTCGAGAGCTGCCCGTGTGTTTGTGTGTGTAGGGGTGGGTGAGTGTGGGCATGTGGATTTGTTGCCGCAATATCTAAAGCCATGTGAGTCCATAATTAACATTTCCACTGGGATGTTCAGTGACCATCTAATAGAGACGAAGCGAATCCCAACCAGCTCTACAAGTCCTGCGAGAACCATCATTTCAACTTCATTAGAATGCTTTCACCTTAAATTAAAAAGGAGAAAAGGTTTATTTTGCCGACAGGAATTATAAGCAGCCACTAATGTGGGTTCTAAGTTATTCAAATGCAACCAGACAATTTTGTGAGATGAAATAACATTTTCAGAGTCGCACAGGGATTCGGGCCTTGAGGAAAAACTTTGCTTTCATCACACACCACTCTATTCATTAATGCAGTTTTGAACATGCTACCTTTCAACATCCCCCGGTTTAACACAAGGACAACTCAGTTTCAAGGTTGCATCTTATTTTATTGAGAAGGACTGGGAATCACTTTTGCATATGGCGTGTTATACTGCTTTTAGCCCTTGTTACTCAAAGGGAGGTCACTGTTTTACATAAATGGAGAGGTTTAGTTAGTTGCGTCGGCATGCAAGCTAATGTAGGAGCTTGACATTTGATATCGACTGATCAAATAAAGCAAAAAGAAAACTTCAAGGGAAGTAATATATTTCATAAATTATTGAAATTAGGCGATCTAGCATTTAAAATTGAAATGAAAATAGCTTTTATGTACGTAAGGGGGAAGTGTAAAGAGGCAGTCTATTTGTTTGGACTTCACAAAACTTTTTAATTAAGCCTGAATCACTATAAAGGCGAACATCTTCAATCTCATGCTCCTTCATCTTCTGCCTCATACACACAAGTATCCTTTCATAAATAAGCCTAGGCGTGGGTCATTAATAACAGGAGAAAGTCATTACTTCTCTTCCGCTTGCTGAATAATTGAGCTGCTGGTTGCCTTGTGCGCTCACTGTAAATATGCTCATAAGCTCGGTTTTGGCCGGCCGTGCGTGGACCAAGGACACATCAGTCTAATCAGGCTCCGGCTCCTCCTGCTGCTGCTGCTGCTGCTGCTGCCGCTGCAGAGCGACGGCACAACCTTCATCACTCTTTTGGCTCGGGCGCCATCACAACCTGAACAAACACACTTAATTGGATTAGTCCGCTGGATGCTGTGTTCTTACAATGTCCTCGCAGAGACAGGAGTCGCACACCTTTGATCTGTGAAGAGGCGCACACAGCCTGTTAACACGGCCGAACAAATCACCTACAACAACGGGCAACCTTTGCCATTTTCTGCTGCCACATCTAGAACTCAGCAAACCTCTTCATTTTTTAAATGTGAAGTTCTTTAAGGTCATGTTTTTGTTTAAGAGCTTTGAGGGTATCTAATTGCCATTCATAAGAGAAAACGCTGTTTCCTCTCATGACACAAAACGTATTTAAAATCACTTATGGACCAAGGTTGTTGGAGAGCAAGCTGTGTTTAATGCCGTTGGTTAATGTGATCTCAATGTATCAGATCAATGGGCTGTATGGTAGTGCATCAATATATGACACAAATAAAAGATTCTGCATTTACTCACTCAATGAATTAAACTCCTTTTCATGCCTCAGGAACAGAGCACAGCTTTTAAACCTGCGGTCTGTTCCAAAATGTATTACAGCTGGCTGAATGACTAAACTGTCTCCAGGCGTCTGAGAACACTGGAAGCATGGGGCAATGACTGAGGGAGAGGATGCATTTCATCATGGTCTGCTTCCTTCTCCATCATTATGCAGCATGTGTACAGTAATGCAGAATAAAAAGCTTAAATTAGGCACCAATCAACTCAGCATACTTGTGTTTTATGGAATAATGTATTCATGTATGTGTGAGAACATGCAAGTAATGAAAATCCAACTATTTCCCAGGGAGCTGTAACTTTATGTATGAGTCACTTTTAGATTCTATGAAATGGTGTTGCACTCACGCAGCAACCTCCAAGGCTGAAAGATTTACCAGTGAAGTACCGGTAACTGCAGTTCCTCTAATGGCCACTTGAGGCTGGCTCCAGATGTGAGTCAATCCACACTGACGTCCATGTTAGAATACAGCAGAAATACACATTTACAGCCTGGCACAACAAATGGTTTTGATCTCTTTAGTTAATTTCAACATTCATGACAACTGTGCAGAAGGTGATTTTTTTTTTTATCAGTTATCCATTTACATGTCATTAAGTCCCAAAATTATACATAGTTAAGGGCAGAGCTGCTTAAGTGACTGTCTGTGAGGCATTGTTACAGTCTGTGAGTCACATCCGACCCTCACTCCTCCACAGTGCCAGCCTCTCATCCAAGTATGGACACTTCTGGCCTAAAAAAAACAAGATGGCAACAGCTGAAATGCCAAACTCGAGACTTCAAAATGGCAGTCCACAAACCAATTGGTGACGTCACAGTTGCTATGTCCATTACAGTCCATGGTTGTACCAAGTACTTATCCCATCAGTGTATTACAGTGTGGAGAAGCAGACAGGTGTACCACCCTGGAAGCTAACCACTGTACTGCTGTGGATGGAGGTTAGTAACAAACCGTATTTTAGCTACTTAAAAAATAAAAACAGGCCTACCTAAAAAAAATTAATATCAGCATAAATAGACGTTATTAAGTTTCTCTGCTTTACCTTCCTGTCAGACAGCCCTTTTCTTTGGCACTACATTGTCTCAACCTCCACATTCTTGTGCAAAAGCCCAACTGTGCTGTGCACCATATTACACTGCGAACCAGCTGCAAGACCGAGACACCTCAGCATTTGCTGTGAACATTTCTCTCAAGGATTATGTGAAACCCCTGCCGAATAAGCGAGAGACACTTGCTGAAGCTCACTGCTGCACCCAAACATCAGGTGAAATCATGCTGAATACCTACAAATAAATGAAACGACTCACCAAACAACCAGTAAAGTGTGAAGTGTTGTCATCCTCTGATTGAGAAAGATCCTAAGAGTTGTATTGTAACCAAATCCCCTTCATGGCAGCAGTAGTTCTCTGGGTCTGTGGGCATGGGTTTACAGTTTACACAGTGAGTTTCTGCTCTGTGTGGGCCCCAATAGTTTCCACAGAAGTTTCCTCTCTTTCTTTTTTGACCCATTTAGTCCCGCTCAGTCTGTAAAAGTTCTTCTCTGGTTCATAAAGGTATCATTTTGTCTCTACAGTGAACTGTCATAATCACTCATTTGAATTTTCTTGTATTTGTTGTCTCTTCCATGAACCACTGAAAGTCTGACCCAAATAACTGACCTGTGACATTATACAGTGCATGGCAGAGTTGCTTTTATGCCTTGGAATATAAGTTCTGTAGCTGGCAAAATGTAGAGCCAAAGGAAAGGACTGTCTGACTGTAAGGTAAAACAATGAAAATATTCTCAGGAAAGTGTCCACTTAAAGTGATATTGATTTTTTTTAAAGTAGGCCTTTTTGTGTCTAAAATACATTTTTCTGTAAACACCCATCCACAGCAATGCCTTGCTTAGCTTCCATGGTACAATAGTACTCCTGTCTGCTTCTCCAAACAAAGAGCACGCTGACTGGCCTCTACTGTAGGTAATACCAGCCTGTTCTCATTCCAAAGTCGTCAAATACCACCACTTAGTGATTTCACCATCAAAAACCGATGCAAAAAGGCAGAAGTGTACACTGCTAGGCAACATCAGTTTATAACGCCACCTGAGAGCTTCAGTTTGAAACACTGCTGGTAACAACATAATATAAACGAGCTGGGTGGGCAGAAAGGGAGGTGGATGGGTTCAACAAACTTTGACCCAGGAGCCAGCTGTTCACTTCCCGTGTGAATGCTGAGCCAAACCATGATGCACAAGGAAATCAGTGGCAGCCCTAGCACATTTGGTGTCCCAGGCGAGCCTACCCCCTGGTGCTAATTTGCTTTCAGTAACGTACTGTACATGTGTTATATTAATGATATAAATCAATTACAAATGAACTTGTCCAGAAGAATAAACAATAGAATAATACATGACATTGTAAAAATAATAATTAAATGTAGGAACTGACTTTCTTACTGAATTAGGGATGCACCGATTTTGAAACTCTGGGCCGATACTGATACCAATATTTAAAATAACAATTTCGCCAACAGCCAATACCGATGTTTATATATTGATGTTTCTTTTGTTTCCTGTTGTTATTTATTCTTCATTTGTGCCACGGAAACAGTAATCTACACTATAAAAAATAAACAGTTTTAAAGTTATTGGGCTCTAGTTTCCCAGCGCAGCGCAGGGTGGCGCAAGATGGCGAACCCCGTGCAGAGCTAGTTTCAAGCAGCGCAACCTGAGGCGCGCTCAGTTTGGTAGTTTGGCAGACCAAGGTGCGCTGAGATGGGTGTGGCGGCGCAGCAGGGGGAGGTGTCGACAGACTGAAACCACGTCTACTGTCAGCGCAGGGGGAGCGCAGCCAGTGGAAGTGGAAGTTTGGCTGACCGGCAGACAGTGCGCACACGTCACCAAAACCTCACAGGCAGGTTTCCAGAATATCAGGCACATTAACGATGCAATAAATACCCAAAAAACCACTATTCAATGCAACTATCTGCAATCAGCACATAAATGTATCTCTATATCGACTGTCCCGTCACATCTGATGTCAGATCAAAGGGGATTGGCACCGTTTGGCACGTTTGGCACGCATAATGGAAACCCAACCTGATTTGATTAACACAGCTGCAAACTAATGAGTTCACATCCCTCTCAGCCAACCACAAACAGCCACAGCATCAGATAGGGAGTATATATTCAGCATCTGTCATCTTAGAAAAGTCAAAAGAAAAGAAACAGAGTGAGACTGCGAGAGAGAAAGAGAGAGAGCGCGCGCGCACGAGAGAAACGCAACATTGATTTACAATTGTGGTGACCTCCTCCCAGGCTACCTTTGCATCATCAGCCCGTGGAGGTCTGCTCGCAGTTCTGTATATTCGGACACTGCGAGCTTGGACCTCCCGGACCAAAACATCAGTTTCCACCTGGGAGAAGTTTGGCCGTCTGACGCTGCTGCTCTCTTCTGCCATGGGGAACTGAGTAAACTCTCATTGCGCCGTGCATTTGACATTGCAGAAACCTGCAGATCTGACCTGCCATCTCCTGCCCTGTGTACTCCATGCTGCTGTTCTGAAGTTAAAGGAGGAAGAGTCGGTAGAAGACATTCCATCAGTCAGAAAAAACATTCAGCAAGCTGCAAGTCAAGCCAGCAAGCTGCTGCACCCCATCAACCATGACTACAAGAAGTTAGAGGATTTCATTAACCAGCTGATGGCTATGGAGACAGTCTTCTTATCGGCGCATTTAAGGGTGAGGAGAGGGGCTCATTTGATTGGTGTGATGTGTGTAAAACCCACTCCACGCCTTCTCTCCTCCCTCTTTCCAACTTGCGCAGGTAGGAGGGATGGAGGTGGGACAGACGAGTAGCTGCACCAGCACGCATGGTGTGCCAAACTTGCAAAATCTGCCTGGCCACCTAGTTCTGCCTCACCTGGTCTGCGAAATTAGAGCCCATTGAGTCCTTCATTACACTACCTTTGAATGAGCACAAATTTAATAATACACACTTATGAAACAACCTTTAACATAACCTTCTTTCACATGAAAAACATCTTCAGCAAAATGTCTCTTTTACTGTACATAATACATCATAATTTCCTCTGTAATATTTATTTTATAATGCTGTGAAAGCATCAACAATTTCTCCTTCAAACAGCTGCATTTATTCAAATTTCTCACTAAAAGCCACATTTTACAGGATTACATTGTACACATAATGAGAACGTTATAATTTACCTTTGCCCAATTCTCATTTTTACCGAAAAGAGTTTGAACACTTAACAGTGTAAATCAATGCAAACTACGTGAGATGCCACCGGCTGCATAAAGGGAAGGATGTCTAGAAATTCAGATTTGTTGTTACTGTTTTCATTTTCTCTCTCCGGATACACTCCCCTCAGTAGTGTAGTGGTAGTTGAGTGGGCACCAGGTGTTTTGACATGATATTGATAAATATCATGACCATTTCAGGGTTCACGTGACATCGGATAACTCGGCCAACTCAGCCACCTCCCTCAAAGATCAGGTATGCTGCTACCTGCAGTTATGCTGCTAACTGCTGTGTAGTTTTGTAGTTGTGGCCTTATGTAATATTTCAGGTTATTAGTAGTAAGTTTTAGTAAAAAATAGTAAAAGATGAAAGATTTTTTTTTCTTCTTTCATTTGTGTTGCCCCCTATGGGTGACCCCTTAGCATTCGCCTATACTGCCACAATACATGAAACTAGTGTATTGATCACTGTAAACGGCAACAACAGATGCAGGAGGATACCGAGCACTTCATGTGTAGACATGAAAGTCCACTGACAAAACGGTGATTTTTGATCAACTGGGATGAGAATGCTTTGGTAACACACTGACTATGGATAAGTACTTCATACAGCCCTACTTCAAAAAATCAGAACTATCCCTTTATCTGTTCACAGTGAGCTGCAGGTCCAGCTGGAACATAGTGCCTGTTGCATTTTTTAAGAGGAAGAAATTTTAGAGACATATTTTAAAACCTGGACCAATTAAGCCAGAACTATCTCCATGGTGAGACACCAGCAAAGGTAAGTGAGAAAATATGTTCTCTGTAATTTGGAGGAGCCGAGACTTCAACAGCAAAGTAAAAAAGGGTGGTGAAAAGATGCAGACAGCATGTGACAATGGTCCCGGGCTAGATCCAACCCTCAGCATTGTACAGTATGTGCTTTATCCAGCTGGGACACACACACACAAAGATATTCTTTCAACATTCATTAAAGAATATGTATTTTTCCTCCGGCTGTACTTTGCACATTTTTCCTCTGTGTTATACATCAAATCCATGCTCTCCCTCTTATGTTAACGTGTTTGCCACTTTATTTTTGCAGCAAGTTGTAAGTTTGAGCAAAAATAAATTGTCAGGAGGGATAACTTAGTGAGGAGGAAAGAATGAGGGCACTGTTTGTACTTAATTCCTGTCAAAACTGTACAGGGAGCCACTGTAAACTTTGTGATTTGGTGCTGACAAGCATGATTATGGGTGCTTGTATGTGAACGTTAACATTACCAACAATAGTCAACAGTGTAGGAAGGAGTGAGTGAAAGGAGAGAGCATGCATGTTGAATTAATGCCTTTGTTGTTTGGCCGCTCTTAACAAACACAATTACTCAACTGGAAAGAGTGTGGTGATTAGAGTGTCAGGCATTTTTGTCCGAATATTTCAAATAACAGTCCACCCACTGCAGCAAATCCATGTGTGATTGTATCATCAGTGTTTAACTTGCCTCCTTCCTAGCACAGTTAATTAAACTGTCAGTGTTTTAGAGGTAATCTTGATGCAATCTCCATCTAACAGAACACTTTTTTTTAAAGACTTTTAATGTTAAAGCGAAAACTTTGATGACATAATTCATAAAAGTGAGTTTCATTCTTATGCAAATTGTGGGGCAATAGTAAAGGACGCACTAAGAATGACACCTTTAGGTAAAAGCCTTTTGATTTTGCAGCTTTCTGATGTCTTGAGAATCTATATAAGCATAAAATAGCAACCTATTCCCTACATGGTGCAATATTTGCATCAGCAGTACTGCGGAGTATTTGCTAATATTTCATCATTTCAGTTTATTGTAAAAGTTTTAAGTACATGTCTGTCAGTGAATATTGTTATAATTACTGATTATGGAGAGTGTAAAAGAGCAATTTTTAGAAAAATGGTCAGTGCAGCTCTATATCTATGACAAACCTGATAGAAAAAAAGTGGACTTTAATGCTCATTTTCAGGTTCATACTTGTTATTTGGGTTTCTAGTAGAACATGTTTACATGCTTTAATTGTCAAATACTACTGTCTGTGCTGAAACCTCTATTCACCTTCTGTAATGCTCGGTTTTTGTGCCTGTCTAGTCCCCCTTTGAAAATAGCCTAGTCTGCTCTGACTGGTCAGTGTTTCTCAGTCTACCATATCTCAGCATCTCTGCCAGTCATAGAGTGCGCCACAATTTAGTCCTAAAACCTGGAAATGAGTTAGCATTTTAGCACAGTTCCCTTGTCTCCAAGCCAGTGGGAGTTTTGGTTCAATGCCTGAGATAGTCAGTAAATATTCCACTTGTGAACTTTGTGTCTTTAAAAAGGTGATTGCTAACAAGTGGCTAAATTAGACTACAGAATTTCCTCAACGTGCCACACCAAACACGGCTTTACAGTCTGCTCATGGTGGTGATGTAAGGTCATGCGACCAGGGTGTAGTTAATTTATAGCCAAACATTAGCGTTTTACTTCTGGCAATCGCAATTTGACTTAATGAAAATTTGTGAAGATTATCTTGCTGAACAAAATGTCAAACCGTCATAAACATTTGTCTGCCACAGAGCAGTAATCCAAAATCCAATGGAAAAAAAAGTATTGGCTGTACCGAAGAATGGCAACACTTTCTCCCTTTAAAAGTCACCAATAAAAGCTTTTAAACACAATGGGATGTGTTCCAGCAGGAATATTAAAGTCTGTTTAAAGCAAATTCTGCTATTTTCTTCTATACACATTAAATAGGTCATAAAAGTATTCCTCAAAATGTGTAAAAAAAAAAACAACAAAAAAGCCTTTCAACCATTTACAATTGAATTGTGGAGCTAGGCTTCACAAACTGTGTTTCTAGGTTTCTGTGTTCTGGATTTAGTGGGCGGGCCTTAAATCATAGCCGCGTTACGTAACAGAGCTATCCCTGCTACAAACACACCCCCTGAGGCTGTAGCAGTATAAATAGAGGGAATCGCCTTGTTGTTTACAAATACTTCCAGGTAGAAAACCAGCAGAGTTTAGATATATTTTTCATGGCACTATATAACCTTTTACACTAATCTGATGTTTGTAAAGTCTATAAACACAATTATTGAACAAACATTACTGTTTCTGTGTGCACGTTTTGTGATTAATAACATGGTTATCGTAGATTAGCTGGGCTAACCGTTAGCTGTTAGCCATTAGCGGTGTTTGTAATAACTCAGTAACTCAATAAACGGTCCGTGAATTTTTTTTTTTTTCCAGCAGATGTCTTAGTTACAACATGATTGAGCTAGCAAAGCAGTTTTGTGTTGCTATGTGTGGTATTTATTCAGTTTTGGGAAATCACGATGTCTAGAAAGCATCAGTGGCTGCAGCTGACAGGGACAGCTAACGTTAACACTAGCAGCAAAGCTAACATCAGGATCGTCATCTGTTAAAATCCTCCCATTGTCGGATATGACATGAAACTACTCCAGTTAGCTCAATCATGTTGTATCTAAGACATCCGCTGGAAAAAATATTTTCAGTCAGTGGAGCCAAACCAACACTCTCCCTCCCTGGATTACATCCTCCCGTTCCGCCGGCTGCATGTCCTTGTACAGTACACCGAGGCGGCTTCCCTCCCGCGAGTAGGCATGAACTGAATGGCTGCAGCCTAGAGTCATGAGACAAGAGGCTGCAGACATACCCCTCCAGACACGCCCCCAGTGTTTCACAGCAGAGAGAAGTGCTTGTTTTTCCATGATTTTGAGAGCTAAATTTATATACTTAGCGATTTTTTTAATTTTTCAAATTTGGCTCAGTGATTAATCACACATATTTCTGTGATGTGACAAACTTATAACAGACATTTTTGGCTGCTTTACACAGACTTTAAAGAAGAAATGTTTCCCTGATATTAGCATGTAGCTACATGTATGTTAGTAGTGTACTTGCAGCTGGGGGAGGACTGTAACGGAGAATACAGGAACTTTCTCCCTTTAAAAATCACCAATTAAGCAAACACAACCAGACATGTTTCAGCAGAAATATGATACGTAATACAGTGTGCCAGTAAACCCAGAACTCCATTAGCGCTTTTAGCACTTCCGCTTCTCTCGTCTAAAAGTCAATACGTTTTTTGAATGGGATTTTGGTAAAATGCCTCAAATAAGGTCTGTGGTTAGCAAAAGCTTAAGCGAGTTTCAAGTTTTGTTCTACGACATAAAACACGTCAGTAAATACCCTACTTGTGAATTTTGAAGCTTTTACGTGTCATAAAAAAGGCAGTTGCTAACAAGTTGCTCAATACGACTACAGACCCTGTCAGGGACATTAAACATCATCACCCCCGAACAGGCAAGAGTGCTGGGAGTCCGCCATTACAGCTTCTTATTTAGCTTAAACAGTCCGATTTCCCCATTATACAGTGTTTTTAAAATAAAGCGGCCGTAATCAGTTGAAAGCTTAGTGGCGGTGACGTCAAGAGTCATGCGACCGTGGAGTAGTCATGTAGTCCGTTAAAGCCTAACATTAGCTTTTTACTTCTGGCGATCGCATTTAAGCTTCAAATGCGGTATGAAAGGTGTTCATATGTGAAGATTATCTCACTGAACAAAACCTTTAAGTATCATAAACTTGTGTTAGCCACAGAGCTTATTTTCTGACATAATCCAAAACGCAATGCAAAAATCACATTCGCTTTCTCTTCGGGGAAACAGTGCGATGCTAAACTTCTGGGTTTTGACGTCAGCCCTGGCACACTCTATTGAGGAGAGATTAAAAGCAACAGCCACCAAGATAAAATGTTTGCTTGACGATAGCATGTAGCTATATGTACTTTAGCAGTGTACTTGCAGCTGGGGAGTGACTGTAACAGAGAATAGCAGCACTTTCTCCCTTTAAAAATCACCATTAAAAGCTTTTAAACACAATGAGATGTGTTCCAGCAGGAATATTAAAGAAGAAATGTTTCCCTGACATTAACATGTAGCTACATGACGCTTGCAGCTGGGAGAGGACTGTAACGGAGAATGCAGGAACTTTCTTCAATTAAAAATCAACACTAAAAGCTTCTGAACACAGCTGGACATGTTCCAGCAGGAATATGAGCCAAAATCGAAGAGAAATTACAACAACAGCAACCAAATTAAATGTTTGCCTGATGTTAGCATGTAGCTACATGTACGTTAGCAATGTACTTGCAGCTGGGGAGTGACTGTAATGGAAAATTATGGGGTGCTGTTTGTAAAGTGGCTCACGCTGAAAATAACATCAACATTTTGCCACATTTAGCTTCAAACAATGTTTAAAAAAGTGTTGTGAATTTTTTAACGTCACCTTTTACCACATTTACAGCAATATTTGTTAACTTAGAAATATAGTTAAATCTAAATATTAAATGTGGCACCTAAATGTTAAATGTTAAATCTAAATATTAAATGTGGCACCTAAATGTTAAATGTTAAATCTAAATATTAAATCTAAATCTAAATGTTAAATCTAAATCTAAACCTAAATGTTTAATCTAAATGCTAAATCTAAATGTTAAATCTAAATGGGTGAAACTAAATATTTAGCTAATATGCAAATTCACACTGCCCGTCACCAGAAGTACCAAAATAAAAGCTCGAGATGGTCAGACTGTGTTTATAAGATCAAATAACGACTTAAAACCAACTTATCAGGGGAAATGGACACTTGAACATACATTAGCGTGATAATAACTACCTAAAATAACAAGAAACATGTTTGGAGAAATTTTATTTGATGTGTACTTTGAGTTGTTAGTGTCCCTTCGGGGGGAATCGCCTTGTTGTTTACAAATACTTCCGGGTAGAAAACCAGCAGAGTTTAGCTACATATATATATGAATATCTCACATTTTTCACATCACTATATCACCGTTTAGACTAATCTGGTGTTTGTAAAGTCTATAAACACAATGACTGAACAAACATTACTATCACGTTCTGAAATTAATAACATGGTGCGGGGCTAACCGTTAGCTGTTAGCCCTGTTAGTGGTGTCTGTAATGACTCATTAACTCTAAACGGTCCATGAAAAAAATATTTTTTTCCAGCGGATGTCTTAGTTACAACATGATTGAGCTACCTGTTAAGCTTAGCTTAGGTTGTTAGTCCCTCCGAAGGGGCACTAACAATTCAAAGAACACGTCAAATAAAATTTCTCCAAACATGTTTCTTGTTATTTTAGGTAATTATTATCATGCTAATGTATGTTCAAGTGTTCATTTCCCCCAATAAGTTGGTTTTAATTCATTATTTGACTCTATAAACACAGTCTGACCATCTTGAGCTTTTATTTTGGTACTTCCGGTGACCGGCAGTGTGAATTTGCATATTAGCTAAATATTTAGTTTCACCCAGAACATTTGGATTTAATATTTAACATATAGATTTAGATTTAGCATTTAGAGTTAACATTTAGATTTAGATTTAACATTTAGATTTAACATTTATATTTATATTTAGCATTTAGATTTAACATTTAGATTTAGATTTAATATTTAGATTTAACATTTAGGTGCCACATTTAATATTTAGATTTAACTATTTAATATATTTCTAAGTTAACAAATATTGCTGTAAATGTGGTAAAAGGTGACGTTAAAAAATTCACAACACTTTTTTAAACATTGTTTGAAGCTAAATGTGGCAAAATGTTGATGTTATTTTCAACGTGAGCCATTTTACAAACAGCACCCCATAAAAAATAGCAGCACTTTGTCCCTTTAAAAATCACCAGTAAAAGATTCTTTTAAACAAGCTCGGACATGTTCCAGTGGGAATATGATCCGAAACCAAGAAGAAACATTTGCCTGAAGTTAGCATGTAGCTACATGTATGTTAGCAGTGCACTTGCAGCTGGGGGAGGACTGTACCAGAGAATTGCAGAACTTTCCCCAATCAAAAATCACCAATAAAAGCTTTTAAACACAACCGGACATGTTCCTGCAGGAATATGATCCAAAATGAAGAAGAAATTAACAACGTCAGCCACCAAGCTTACATGTTTTCCTAACGTTACCATTTTGCTTCATGTAGCAGCGTAGTTGCAGCAGCGTGCCTGGAGCAGATTACCATTCAAAGAAGTCCATCACGAGCTGACATCAGCTTGTCTCAAAAGAAAAAAACATTGAAAACAGAGTATTCAGAACAGTCTGAAGCCTGAAGGTTGTGCTCACAGGGATTTTACCCGTTTACCTCATTATCTAAAACGTTTAATATGATCATTGGACATTGTAACACTATCTGTAGGATAGAAAACACAGAAAAGCATTGTAGGTTCCCTTTAAATTAAGAAACTGCTTTTCTGCCAATAACTGGGTCATTATACGAAAACGTGCCATTTTGTGTACTTCAAACAAAACTGTGCTATAAATGTCAATAAACAATAAATACATTATAATCATTTTAGAATTTATTTTCTGTAATATCTCTTGTAACATTAAAACAATGTAAAATTTTATTTATTTTATTTTCAAAGAGTTTTAAATACCTTTTTGTATGAAGTATCATTCAAAAGCTGTAAAAATAGCCTGTCGCTCAATATGATTGTTCTACTTTTACTAGCTATTAAGGCCCAAAAAAGTCAATCATAAGAAACATAAACTTATATATAAAGCTTCAAGTGTCCTTTAATTACTCATGAATGGGTTTTATTCTTAATATATGTAAAATGTTGTAAAAAAAAAAACAAAACATCAATTTAGGCGAGTCGCCAGGTAGTTGTCAACCCTGTTACTTTTAATGAAAACACCTCTTCTGAGATAATTGACTGCTCCAAAAGTTGCATCATTTCCTAGGAGTGAAATCAGCTTCCTTTTGTGAACATGCTGGTGAAAAGACAACCAAGTGTCCTCTTCTTTTCAGGGGGTGGGACAAGCTTATTGTGTCAGCCCTGTTTCCACAAAAGGACACCTTAAAAAAATATGTTAGAAAATTTTAATGTACATAAATAACATGATTTAAGCCTCTAATGAATGCACACCATGTGGTCTCATGACCTTCACCACATGGCTAGTCATGGCTGCCAAGAACATTTTTCGTCAACTCTGTTATTGTCAACCCTGTTACCATTCTAGCGTAACAGGGTTGACTTAACAGGGTTGACAAAATTATGGTTTTGCGAGTACATGAAAATATACTTTCCTTACCAATAGCATTTACATTATATACATGGTTTTTAAGTTTCATCGCTAGCTGAGAGGGAAATTGAAAAAATTGTGCACTTGGTGACAAGTTTTTGAAATTTGGCAGTGTTAAACTTGGTGGAGAGGTATAACATGGGCCAACATGGAACCTATAACAATTTGGAGCAGATCCAAATCTCCGGTGAGGGTCATATTGAAATTTGTGGCTATCCCAACTTGGTTTTTGAAAACCTTATACCCATACCTTACACTATGCCAAATTTCAAAAACTTGTCACCAAGTGCACAATTTTTTTTTAAATTTCCCTCTCAGCTAGCAATGAAACTTGTAAAACCATGTATATAATGTCTACTATTGGTAAGGAAAGTATATTTTCATGTACTCACAAAACCATACTTTTGTCAACCCTGTTACGCTAGAATGGTTACAGGGTTGACAAAAATGTTCTTGGCAGCCATTACTAGCCATGTGGTGAAGGTCATGAGACCACATGGTGTGCATTAATCAGAGGCTTAAATCATGTTATGTAAAACAAATATCTTTTTAACGGGTCCTTTTGTGGAAACAGGGCTGACACAATAAGCTTCTGTCAAACATTATATAACTTTAAGAAAAATCATGAAAAGAAGAGGAAACTTACTTGTCTTTTCACCAGCATGTTCACAAAAGGAAGCTGATTTCACTCACAGGAAATGATGCAACTTTCGGAGCAGGCCAAACACGTTCAATGGATCAATTTCATTGTGACTGTCCTTTCAATATCCTTCATGTTTTGAAAAATGCAAAAACCTCTCAATAAATATGTCTCCGAAATATTCTTTGATTATCTGCATTACACCCAAAGCTGCAACTTAAACTAGCAGTATGGTAACTGTTGTCAACCCTGTTACTGAGGTGTCAGCCCTGTTACTTGTATAATTTAACTAGTATAATTCAAAAAATGAAAAGACAAATGTCAAATCAAGTCATTTTATATGTTAAGTAAAAAAAACAGTAATCTACAGAATGAAATGTGGGTATTATTGTTTTGTTTCCATATTCTGTTCTTAAAAAGAAAGATGCTGTGAAAGTGTCAATTGCAAATGAGCATATTCGTCCATGGATAAAAATAAACACCTCAATATTCTCACTGTACAAACACACTCAGTGTAACAAGGGGAGATTTATCCTTCATAGTATATCAAATTAGTTGTAAATATGCATTTAAAACATTTTCAAACATTAATTGGTGTATCGTAACAGGGTTGACAAAACACGCATGTTGATTAAATGTGGAAAAAAATTAAAAAATAAGATAATCTGAGATGGCACAGCACCTGTTTCTGATAGGTAAGGATCTATTTAATCCAAAAAGAGTCATAAATAGTTTTTAAACAGTACTTTCAAAATCAAACATTAAGAATGGGAAATGGCACATTTTCATATAATGACCCAACTGCCAATTAAATTTCCTGTCTGTACACTGAAATTGTTTCTTTTTTTTGTTTGTCTGTTTCCACTGAAAGGATTAAATGCTTCTCTGTGGGTTTAGACATTTTACCTATCCTGGATGCCGTGAATCCTCTCAAATGCCATTAGATAAACCCAAACATGGAGTTGGTCACCATGGGAAAACAGGCTGCTTCTGACAAGAGATGCCAGGTGCAACATAACAATGTAAGGCCTGTGAACAGACGATGAGAAGACACTGGCTGCAAAGGCTAATGTGTTCTTGAAAATTAAAAAATCAGATCATTGTCCTGTCTGTCTGTCAGAAACATTATAAAAGCCATATTTGCTCCGGGTATAGACAGTTTCAAAACACAACAGCTAAGCGCAAATGCAGCAGTAACATCTATTTCCGAGCGTTATCACTTAGCCTCTGCTTCACCTCCTCTATACCTTCCCGTCACCATGGCAGCAGCAATAAGAAGCAGTTTGATAACTGTGTTTCTTTATCAGAAAAAAAAGCCTGGCTGACATTTGGACCAAGATAGCTGATATAACATTGCAGCCGACATTCATTTCACCTCCTCTAACCCACATCTTCATCTCTATCTGCATGTTTTCATAGAGGAATAATCAGAGTGACAACAGATATGTTGGGATAAATTATTATCATAAATTATCGTTTGCAATGCTGTATTATGAAAATGCAAGATTCTACTAGTTGAGTCAGTGTAACGACTGTACATCTTGATCCCACCACTGCTAAAGCCCATTCAGATACCTGTAAAAGGTTGTTGTGTGGCATTAAGTCATTTTAGTATTGTCATAAATAAGAATGAAGCCTTAATATGTAATTCTCTTTTAAATTTAAGTTTGAGATTTTTTTTAAAACCTTCTGGTTTCTTTAGTTACTAAATCCTATAACTGTCTCCAAATAGACCATTTCACAGTGGACGTTCTGACCTGTCATAGCAGGGAAAGCACAGGTGTAACTAATCACCTTAATGATGGCCCAGTGCTGGAACCGGCTCACCTGTTTTGAGACATCTGCCAAGGAAAAAAGAGCTCCCTTCCTCCCTTTCTCGTTCACTCATTCATCCTCTGACACCCTCTCACATCTAAAGATAATGTAAGTTTTAAATCACAGATACTAAAATTTTGCGAAGACTGGGGATCTTGCAGGGTCACTATTTGCAAGACTATAACTAGAATTTTTTTCACCAAACTCCCTTTAAGAAATACAACATATTAACAATTCCTTGCATGTCTGCAAAAACACATAGCTCTAGAAACACAAGATAAAGGCGTCAAATTCTTGTCAATTCAGCATCAATATCATCAATACAGATAAATTGTATTTGTGTATAAACTTTACATTTTGTAGCCTCAACTCACTCCCAGCCTTTGTTGGTTAGCTGTAATATTTTAATTGGAGGAGACCATGGGAATAAGAGCCAAACCATTTCAAAAATTAAGGTTTTTTCAGAGGCTTTTAGGTTTTAAAAGTGGATTAGATACACGCTGAATTAAACACCGACTGTTGTTCACTCCACAGGTTTGCCAGTTTCTCCTTCTTTTCCAGAGCCAGTTTTAGCCTCGTTACTTAATGTAATCTACTACTCATTACTTGTCACTTTTATAAAAGTAATAACATAACTTATTACTCCCTGACAACTGTAATTTGTTACACTATTCATTATATTACCTTCCTGTTACAGCCCATAAAATTAGTAATTGCGTAATCTGCCCAGAATTGAGATGTGTACCTCTGTGTGTATTAAATTCAATTAAATTCAATTTTGTTTATAAAGCCCAATATCACAAATCACAATTTGCCTCAGAGGGCTTTACAGCATGTGACATCCCTCATTATTTTGCATCATCACTGACATATATGGTGCTGCATGCTCATAATTCTGACATCTATAAAATTAGATGCATTGCAGTGGGGCTATTAGCAGAAAGGACTTTTTTCATTTCATCATGGGAATTTCTGCGGGCGCTTTATCATACATAAATTTCACACTCTGAATTTTTAAAATAAAATGTCAGACAGTAAAAATAGTGCATTTAGTAAATAATGAGTATTTCAAACATGGTGTATTGTAGCCTATGAAGTGTCAGCTTTTCTGGCTCCAAGAGTCTCTAATGTTATGACCTTCTGGATGCCTCAGGGCTTTGGCTTAAAAAAGGTCAAAATGGGCCAGTGTTTCTCAGGTCGTAATATATCAACATTTCTTTTAATGGATGAAAACCTCTTTTGGTGGTTGATTTTAAAACATAAAGGCACTCAGAGTCTTTAAAGTTACTACTTCTATTAAACAAAGGTCAAAAAGAAGATAGCACTGGCTGCCCAGAAATCAGCTGTATTAGCTTTTTTTTTTTTTTTTAATCTGATTTGCCTACAAGGCTGGTGCTATAGTGGATGATGAGGTAATAGAAATGTCAGGGCTAAGCCATCGTTAAAGTTATTATAACCACCTGTGCTTTGGCTGTAATGACAGCTCAGAATGTGCTGTGAAAAAGATGTTCTTAAGAACTCAAAACAAGCCCCAACCTAAATCTGTAAAAAGATTCGCCTACCTTATTTAAACACTGGAGATTTTATATTAAGATAAATGCAGGTGAACATAGATGGAGTCTGATGCCTGAGGTGGACCACACTAATTTATGTTCTATTAAATTAGTCATGTTAAACGTGATAATTAGTCATGTTAAGCGAAATGATCATCCGACACTAGACGCTGATACAATGTGCCATATCTAAGAGCTTGTGGGCATTTTATTTTCTTAGTCACCACAGCTGGGACAAACCAGCTCTAATTTAAAAGCTCACAGCCTAAAAATATTGCAGTTAAAACTGTGTGTGCATGATTGTGTGTTACAGTGGGATATACACACATTTGTTGCTCATCATGTTTGTGGTCATACATACAGCATACACCATATTTCTGTTTTATTACTAGTGACCTTTACACAGGTCCATGTCATTGGTCCGACAGCCCATTGGTTCAACACCCCATTAGTCCGACTGTCCGCGGTGCTGAACAGCTCGCGGCAGGCGTATGGTGCGCCGCGACCGGCTCTGGGTCAGCTGGGAAAGGCTTGAGGTGAAGCAGGCTCACGGCTTATGTGTTTGTCACTTTCTTTTTCATTTTAACCCACACCATGATCTTTTCCTGACCCTAACCAAGTGGTTTTTGTGCCTAAACCTAACCAGACCTTAACCACAGGGCATCACGATGATTTCGGAACGGACTTCGGAACAATGGGTTTAATATGGTCGGAACAATGGGATGTCGAACCAATGGGCTGTCGGACCAATGGGCAGTTCCCCCTTTACACACAGTAAATGGTACATAAGGTCACAGCAAAAAACACTAAACTAATTGAAGTGATAAAACATTTCAAAACATGCAAAAAGATTGACAGTGGAGGGATGAATATGTGGTAGGTTGTGTCAGGTGGCTCTGGGTCCTGCCCTCCTAGCAGGAGTGGTAGTTTTAGTAATTGAGACTCATTATTGATGATTTGGTGCACCTGCTGTTCGGCCTATTTAAACGTCTCTCTGCTCTCCTTCACTGTTTGCCTTCCAGAAGGCACAACTCCTCTGAGGAGTCAGATTCAGAGTGCCGCTTATGTACACTGTGTCCTAGTGCTATGCACCGACTGATTTGGTGCATTTACATTGGAAAAGTGATAAAAGTACAAAAGTAAAAGTTCAAGTATAATCAGAGATGTCAGAATGCATGCAGAGTTTGCTTGATTTTGAGTGTGCTGTTGATGGGCAATGTTGTAGTGCACAAAGAAAATGTAAAGCCTGTTCACAACTGTAACAAATTAAACAAATTGCACGTGGCAGTAAGACAACTTGAGGAAGAAAATCTCTTTAAATAATTGGCAATAAGTTGTAATTTGATGTCTAATAACACGTCTTGCATTATTTCCTGTTTGTACAAATCTTTAAAGTGCATTCATTTCTAAAATATCAACCATAAGCACTACTTTGAATATAAGTGTTTATACTATATAAGCACAGTAGTATAAAGTCCTACATTCTTGCTCTCACAGGCTATTTTGTAGGGCTGCCCCCTAATAGTCGACCAAATGTTAGTCAACCAGAAAGGGCATTAGTTGCCATGATTTTATTGGTCGCTTAGTTGCAAAAAAAAAAAAAAAGAAGTGAAACTCTACTAGGAGCTGCGCCTTGTCAAAATAAATCAAAACCTACAACTGGACCGTTTGGGAATTTCCCCATGTTAATCTGCCACCCCCCTCCATCTGCGACCCTGTCCTATCTGGACCCAGACAACCAATAAATTTTTGAGCAATATTACATTTTGTACAGAGTGTTTCTATTTTAAATGGTGCGGCATTTGTACCACTGGTTTAGCGACTCAAGTAAGTGAGATACACACACACAGAGACACACACACACACACAATAGAGAGACGAGAGATGAGAGTCTGAGAAAAAAGAGTCAGAGAAAAGTAATTCTACATGACGTGTTCTAAAGAGAGAAGAGCAGACAGATCATTTAATCAAAAATGGACAGACTCTTAGATGTTCATACTTCTCACAGGCTTTTTGAAACCAGTATGCCTCATCATATGTTCTGAGGCTGTGATGGAAAGTGTCAATGTACAGCATCGCTTTGAGGCAAAGCACACAGCATATTTTAAGCAAACATAATCACTCATCTGAACTGAGGTCACAGATAAAAAAAAAATTTGTATGTATAATCACTAATGCATAACACAAGTTACAGATTAGAAATAACCAAATAGCCTACTGGTCAGGGTTAGGAAAATATCATGGCTTACAACTCACATTACTAAAGCATGACTAATGACTGACCTGACAAAATAACTCATGGCTGACTTGTGGTTTCACGCAGGACACAAACACTGGTCTTCTGGTAAAAGTCCTGCGCTTGACAGACCCATCCACCCTCCCACCTACAAACTCTAAGTGAAATTTCTTGATCTTTATATTACATCAGTAGCTCTGTCCATCTAATGACGCAGATGAGTTTACATTGGAGCTTGTTGGAGGGTCGCTGCCCAAGCAATTCAGGTCTCACTCCAAAGTTGTCAAAATCCGGCACTTTAGCAGTGATTTGCGGCATCAGAAACCAACAAAAAAAGGCATTCGTATGATATGTGGCTGGTTGCTGTTATCGTTTAACGGCGCCCAGTGGCTGTCAGGGGGAAAGGGACAAGAACAAAAGTTAAGGTGCCGAAAGTCCGACTGGGGCGGGGTGAGGGGTGATGGATGGGTCCGACAAACACTGACTTTCACCCAAGAGAGCAGTATTCGTGTCCCGTAAGATTCTAAAGCCAAACCCTGTTCTTTTTTCCTAAACCTAACCACGTGTATTTGTTGCCTAAACCTAACCACGTGTGTTTGTTGTTGAAGGAAAAAAAAAGTCAATATATATTTTCAGTTCAGACTCAGACAGAGGAGATTTAATAAAAGTTGACAGTGGCTACAACACAACTAAAAGCTGTGTTCCATTTTGGACTCTGGCTCTTTGCTCCCTTAAAGGTCAGCACGATATAACTGAAGTGCTATTGGTCTATGGTCAATTGATTTCACTGTGAAATGTTTCAGTTTTAAATGTTTGCGTAACGAGGCCTTTACATCCCCAGTTTTTGTTAGTGAGTTTACCCTTATACCAAGTGGTTTTATTTTACATTTGAGGTTCAATAAAAAAACATCTTCCTGCTTGACCATCTCTATGCTTCTGTGTGTGTTTGCATTTGGATTCTAACCACTGGACCAAAAGCCTTTTAGCACAAATTGATGTTGAGAAGTGATTTAAAGGATGATACAAATTTAGCCAGTCTCAGTTCTTCAAGCAGGCCATTCTGAGACCAGAAATCAACTCATGCTTTTGTCTGTAGCCTTGATGTAATTCTTAAACTAAAAGGTTACTTTTAGATATGTCTCCTTCTTCTCTCAGCTGCCTAATAAGAACAAAACTTACCCAAATATAATGAGTCTGAGCTGAATGCAGCACTTACATGACATACTCATTTGATGTGGGTGCACTTAACCAGAGATTGTGGATTCTGTGCTATGTCCTAGTATTTTAAGTTGTTTTCTTAAACCAAAAAAGACCTCCCTAACCTTAACCAAGTAGTTTGATTTGCATAAACTTGTGGTAGCCAGATCAAAATGCTCATGTTTTAAATGCACTGAAAAACAGTTTCTTTTATATCTTATAAGCAATGCCTTGTTGCTACCTTTAACCAAATTTCCTAGAAGTTCGACCACAAAGCCCAGTGCGTTGGCCCCCTGAGCCTGCAGTCTTTTAAACCATGGAGAGACCACCAGCTAGACGATCCCCGTGCCCTCGCTGTGTCCCTGCTGGAGCTTCAACCCTGCCTCAAACTGTTTGTTTTTGCAGCAGTTGGCTGCTGAATCGGCTGCTGCTCCTGCCAGCAGTACACAGTGCTCCTGCTATGGGATGAAGGTCGAACTTTACAGTATCTGCATGTAAAAGGCCTTCTGCTACCACTCCTTTTTTTAATCTTTTTGCCATGGCCCATTACTGTTATCCATGGTAATCAGTAGCTCAGTACTTAGAAATGAAACTCTTTTGAATATGAAAGTTTCCCAGGGGACAAACAATTCCCAGTGGATTTACCTATTTCTGCACAGACTGAAATGAAACTCTTAACAGCCCCTGTCTTACATCTTACATCTTACAAAAGCTTAGCCGGTCATTATGAGCTCCCATTTGTCTGCCCAAGTTCAGCTGCTCATTGAGGCAATTCATTTATTTTAAAACAATTTCCTTTCTAGTTTGCACAAAACTTGTAGGAAACTGTCCACAACCTAATCTACATTCACAATCACCCAGCTGCTTCTGTGGTGAAGTACAGAGTTTAATCAGTGTGATTCTTTATAGTTAACAACATCTGTGAAATTAAAGTTTTTAATTTCTGACTTACATCTGTTGCTTCTGAGGTTTCATGAACAAAACTAAACTAAGAAATTAAAACATCCCAAATAACTACAGATATTTCAGTTTCTGTTGAAACTGAAATAACTTACTTACTTTATAACTTACTGCTACATTACGATTCTGATTAGCATTGTGCTATTCTTGTAAAGTTTGATTTCTTGTTGAGCATAAACAGGTACTCTAGACTGATGCAACCATTGACCTTGCAATTCTCAATGGTGTTTTCGGACCGGAGGAACTTTTTTAAAGGTTGTAAGAACCTCCTTTTTGTTGTGTCCGCTGTGCAATAACTATTGTACAATTGTAGTTGAACAATTGTAGATCTTAGAACACTGTTTATTTCATAGTAGGTACTTACCCAGCACAGGAGGAGCCATGAGTGATGTAAGTGTATGCTGACTAGTCAAACACAGCCAATGCAGCACTGGCAACAGCCATTTTTAAAAAGCATGTTAGTCGTGTATAAATCAAACACAAACAACAGCGCATAACAAAAAAAAAAAAAAAAAAAAAGTAAGGAAACACGGACAAATGGAGTGACAGTGACGTCCAGGCTTTACTGAGCATATATGCAACAGCTAAAATACAGCATGATTTTGACTCATCAAAGCAAAAGTGACGTTGCTATACAGAAGCCAGCCAGCATACGGTATGTCACCTCAGCGTTCCTGTAAGCACTTTGAATGCAAACAGAAAAAGCCCTTGAAGGGATGCATTTCTCAGGGGAGCTCCCCAACGGGCAGTTCCTCTAAAGGAGTCCCCAGAACTGTTTGATCCAGAAAAGCCTATCGTAACAAAGAGTTGATAATGACTTCATCCATCCATCCATTTTCAAATGCTTGCATTCTAACCTCACTCATGAGCAAGACTGCAGGGTCCTTGAACTCCCTTGCTTGGGATAGTAACTCACTCCCATCCCAGAGGGGGCAATCCATTGGTATCCAACAGAAAACCATGGCCTCAGATTTGAAGGTGATAACTCTTATTCCGACCACTTCACACTTGGCTGCAAAGCACCCTAATTGATGCTGGAGGTCACGGTGTGGTGAAGCCAACAGAACCACATCATCTACAAAAAGCAGAGATGCAATTCTGAGGTCACCAAACCACACCCTTTCCAAACCCTAGCTGTGCCATGAGATCCTGTCAATGAATATCACAAATGACTTCAACTCACCTAGGCGGTGGGCCAAAGGTCGCTATCTGCTTTTGTTTTTGAAATGATCGATCCTCAGCGATAGAGTAGCTGCTTTTTTAACATTAACTTAATATATTTTTTCTGAACATGTTTCCGTTTGTTGGCAGTCTCAATTCGATCATATTTTTATGAAAACTAAACTTATGTTTGATAAACTAATCAGGCAAACGCTATGGCGTACTATACCGCAAACCAATCAACAACAAGTTCCAGCGTCACCTGACTTGAAGTGTGCCAATGATATTCGCCCAAATAGGAGGTAAACACAGCTCAGAGGAGTTGACCGGAGTTAACCGTAAAAAGTATGTAGTCCTCTTTATTCATGGTCTTTATGCTATCTAACCGACAGTATTCACCTGGACATTTTCTGCATATCTTCCGTGAGAAGCTGAAGACATTTCTAACTTTAGTTGAAGTGTTTTGAACAGTTATTCACGTTGTGTATTAGCTCATTAGCCACTGATGTGTTGTTAGCATTCATCACTAGCAAAGTGAATGGACTTTTAGCTGCAGTACAGCCTCTATGAGTACAGCTAACTCAGCTTACTAATGAGGCTGCAGTTCATAGTTTCCGATGAGGAGAACCTGAGGAATAAACGGACTGTGCTGTGAGTAACCCAGCTAACGCTCAGAGTATCCTGACTGCACTGCTCGGGCCCCGCTGTCATGGACGACATCGACGGGCCGTCTTCATCTTCGTCACTGACTGAATGAATGAATGACTGAAAGGCTGTTACACATCGTCTGGACACATGTGTGACATCTTGATCCTCGCCTGCTGGTTCGAGAGACCATGGAGTTGAAAGGAAATCAGACGCAAACTATATACTATCTACTACTATTAAACTATCTAACTATCAAACTATGTGATGACTATGGTATTAGTACTTTTACTGAACAAAAGGATCTGAATACTTCACCACTGTATGATATATGAATAACAAAAGGATCTGAATACTTCACCACTGTATGATATATGAATATTTATGATATGAAAATTGAAATTGAATGTACTGTCCAAGGTCAAAACCACAATGTTGTACAAACCAATCTGCTGTATTGCCCTCTCTTTACTCTTGCGAGCTCTCTCAATGTTTCTTCTGTTGGCATATTGCATATAACATTCTTGGTGGTAGCCAACATTAGCTGGCACACAAAGACATTTTCCTTTAAATTATATTTTTCTACAGCTATTGCTGCAACTTGGCTTTCTTTAGTATCAAAACTGACCCACTCCAGAGAACTTCTTACAAACGCTGCCCAACTTTCGGCTGAAAACTGTATGATAGTTGTGCTGCCTGCTACGTGCATACAGCACTCCATATTTTCCAGGATGCATCCTTAGCTGCAGATGTGCTAGCTAAGGTAAACATGTGTTTGGATTTATGCAAATGAGATGACATTTAAAAAAAAAATCAAATCAAGTGGAGAAAACGACTCAGACTCATCACTTGTTGTATATTGTAGTTTATTAGGTCATTCATTAGACTCATTCATTAGAAGCTTATAAACTAGTCAGTTTAGGGTCTATTATTAAGAAATATATACATATATATTAAAATTACTATTTTGTTTAGTATTAGAACAATATGAGAAGCAGATGTAACATATGCCTCTTGCATGTTACATTAAATACATCAGTTGAGCTTTAAATGGTCACTATGTCGAATAGCAAAATCTTGTAATATAGAATATAATTTTGCCAGTAATTTTACCTTTATTTAATAGTTGTAAGGTGTACATATTTGAGTGTGTGACTGTTAAATGGAAACCTGTAAATATTAATGTATGGACGATCTGAGAGAGACTTTATTACTAATTATAACTATATTGACATTCAGAGTGATTATCAATGTGTACTGGTTCATCTGTATCAATAGTGTCTTTTATGTAATTTGTAATATAGTAAGTCTTTGATCCTGGTCAAGGTTAGACCTTTGACCATGTAATTTGTTATTTAACGGTTATTAAGTTTCGTCACGTTGACATCATTTATTAGTATTGTAAGTTTCCTTTGATTATGATTTTATTTATATTAAATAGTTTTACTGAGACCAGGCTTGTATCCCCCAGATCCCGAAGTGCTTGTAAGCAATAAACAGTCATCATTGAATCGACATCGGAGCGTCTGTGTGTCTTCGTTGGAGTCAACTGACGTTACTGTTAGTCCACCATCATTATCACAACACAACGCAGAGACTGTAGGCTGTCGCTACTATCAGCAATATAAAAGAAACTTAACGGGGGCATACATAGAAAAATAAATCAGAACACTGGCCATTTTTAGCACCTGCAAAGGGATTTGTGTAGTCCCTAAGATTATACAATCATGTTACATACATATATTAATGATGATGGTTATTATATACCATATATTTACATTAAATTGTTCATTTTGACACAATAAGTCAAAAAAAAGACGGAGCTGTCAGTTTTCCCTGTTTACGTTTTCGGGTCCTAAGGCCGTCTGCCATTGGTTGATATTCTCTAAACTACAATCTGATTGGTTCATCAGCTAGAGTTATCCCGCAAGTTGCCTGAGCAGAGTGACAATTAAAATACAAGTTTGTGAAAATATATGATCAAACCAGAGCTGCCAACAAATTTTACCGGACTCTATAGAATTGTTTAATATCGCACACAAAAAACTGTGTACTCGATCGATGGAGATCAATCAACAACACGAAAAACGCGTTCGGCCCACCGTCTAACCTGAAATGGTTCTAATCTTACCTGCAAGATTAAATTTCTTGTCCTTTTACTGGTAACCATCACGTTTCTTTTGCTTCTTTTAATTTGGCGTACCTCAAGGTGCAAATAGGCTCATTCGAGATGAACTGCGCCTCGCCTGGAAAGTAGACGAGAGCAGTTTCACGACAGTTTCCAGCAGCCTTCAGTCCGTACAGGAAGTCACAGACACACTTACATCCTGTCTGGAATGATGTCAGTTCATTAAAAAAGTGATCAGACCCATATATCAGTTTGTTTTCACCATCAGTCACACAACATGTTTTCTGTTCACAGAATAAACCTTCAGGTCAGACAAAAAACGTCTAAAACGTCATCTTGTTGAGTCGACATCTGAACCAATCAGCTGTTAGATCAGGTGAGAGCCAGGCGGTGCAGTCGGTGGAGAGCAACTGCAGCGCCTGGCTCTAAAAACTGTGGTTGCCTCGCAAGTCGGGATGAAGTCGGACACAAAACTAACTGGCATGCACTGTGCACCGATCGCCGGTGATCGAATCTGCGCAGGACTGGCTCATCTCGAACAAACCTATTCTAGGTCCCGTAGTATTGCATGCAACTATGCTATTAACTTTTAGTACTGCACTTTAGGTTCCATGTTCTTTATTGTCAAACAAAAAACAATTACATGAGCAGTCATTACCATTGAGAAACTTGGCTCACAGGCTGCCTCTAACAATACAATTTTTAAAAAAAATAAAATGAATATATAGTAATAACAATAATTAAATCACACAAGTGAAACAAAAACGGGAAACACAGTTATAATAACAGATGAAATATGACATAATAGAATATTAAGTAATTATATAAATCAGTGCTAGCATGAACACACAGAACAGGATTTTGTTGCTATTCACGGTTTTGGGGTTTTGACTTCCTGACTTCCTGCACACATGAATAGCATGAAATAAATGACTCTCCTCAGATTTCAAATTTTATTGTAGACAATGGATCAAATTTATTGATTTCCCACTGTTCTGTTGTAATGATTGTATATAGAGAAGTCATTTTGGGCTAGTGCATTATGTGATCTGCAATAGCTGTCAAAATCACCTCACATTAGGGTTAGGTAAAACCCATCCTTATTTAATGAGCCAAAATAAGCATTTGTCAACACTTTGTATCCATTGAGGAACAGGGAATTACAGTAATGAATGCAAAGGAAAATAAGAAGAATATGCTTTTCTCTCCCTGTGATATACGGAGACAACATCATGAAAGGCGCCAGCTGGAGGAAAAACATTTGAGACATTTAGACTGATGTGGGCTTTGTCTGATGTCATAGATTTGTATTGTTATAGACTGCACCGTTAGCGAGCTCGCCTTTACAAAGGACAAGCATCAGTGAAAATCCCAGAATAATATGCTCTACAAAGCACCAGTGACTGTTTAGAGAGCTCAAGGGACCCATATCCCCCGACTGAGCTGTGCCTCGCTGCATACAAAACCTCATAAACATTTTTAGGCTGTTAGTCCTGTAAGGCTGCTGCGTTGATGATCACAGCTCTGAGTATTTGCTGTGCGGTTGCTAAATAAACAGTTAATCCTGTTTCATTATGAATAAGGGAAAAAAATGGGTTAAAGGCAGCAATAAAGACTGAAAGAAGGAATGGTGCAAAAATGACTTTGCATGACGGGGGCACTTATTATCCCAGCCTGATTTAGCCATCTGTTAAAATCATTGTCACATTACCATTCAGATCATTCTAAATAATTTAGTGCCCCGCTGATGTGGACAGTATACCTTCTGCTGCAAGATTAATACATAGTGAGATAGCTATCAAATATTGAGAGCCATTTCTTTGTGTACACAGTGTCCTTCATGCTGCTGCAAGATGACTATGATGCACATACTGGATGTTTCTCTCATGAGAGTGGTTAGGTTTGTTCTTTCAGCAGAGGCCCAACTGAGTAATTGCAGCAGGAATACAGTTATTTCTACAAGCATGCTTATGTGAACCAAATATGCTAAGATTCACTTTAATGTCAGGTTCCAACCTGTGATTGCACATTAGCTTGAGAGACTGGAGCTCTCCAGCACTGTAATTACCTACAGTAAGTGTCTTCAGCCAAGAGAATGGCAGCTCGCACAGGCAGGGGGTGGACTTAGTCTCAATTAGTCTTCTCTGTTTCATCCCCTCTCTCTCCAGAGACACGGAGATTGGCGTTTGTCCTGTATTCAGCTGGTGGGCCCATCCCTCTCCTTGACATAACAGAAAAAAATGCCACATAATAAAACAGGAAGCATTCTTTGAAGCCGAAGTCTTTGTTTTGAAGTCTGACATTACACTACAGTTGAATTTGTGATCCGCAAACAAATTGCATCCTTTCTGATGAAGGGACTCAACAGTAACATCTGCTGCCTTCTGTGAAAGCAGCCTCTGATCGAGGTTTGATAGCTGACAGCCTTTGATAAGTCACTAATGACAATTTGTCTTCTTGTCTTCAGTGCTTATTGCTGCTGCTCCTGACAGTGCTCAGTCTGGGGAAGGCCACAAGTCAAACGCCTACCTCTGATGTCATACATTATCAAACAGATGTTTCGTTCCAGAGAACATCTGAATGTTATTTCTACTTTCTATCAAACTTTTTTAAGTCTTTTGGAAACATTCAGTAATATTCTGTAAGACACTTTGTGGACTTCTATCATTATCATTATTCCAAAAACATCTGAAAAGGACTCTAATTTGCAAAGATTTACTACAGATCATCAATTCTTTTGTAATGTATCTTAACTTTTTTCTTAATTTGTACATTTCTATTAATTTTGTATTATAACACTTCATCAAATCCATTTTGATACCAAGTTATATTTGCAAACTTCCATCTAATTTGCACATTTCTATCAATTTTGTGTTGCTGCTTAGTCTTAAAACTCTGATCAGTTATGCAATCTTTGTTTTTATCTTTCTATTTTTTAAAATATGACTCTTATTTAGTAAGGAAAGGTATCTTCATAGGCCATTTATGGTTTCTAACCACACCTTCTTCTTTTTTGAACATGTATGTGTAAATAAATGAAACTAAACTAAACCCGTCAAAATAGGAAGAGAACCAAACCTCTCTTTAATAGGGGTGGGAATCTCTAAATGGTACACAATACGATATTGTCATGATATTATTGCTATTTTAAACCCCCTGCAATATACTGATTATTGCAGTAACATATATCACAATAATTTGTGTTTTATTACCTTTTTTTCAATTAAAAATTATGTACCCAAGGAAACACTTTGTCAATGTCTGTTTTAACTAATAAGTATTATAACTAATAAGTCATCTCACTTCAATCATTAATCATTTTAATGCAGCAAAATGGGATTATCAAGCAGACAGACCAACCCTACTGACTCTGAAAAAAACATAGCACCATCAAGTCAAGTTAAAAAGCAATAGATTTTTTTTTCTACCAAAAAGTTAAATCATTTTTGCAATATTAATAATTCATATAACAAAATAACAGTTCTTGGAGTCTGTGTATTGATATAATACTGTCAAGCAAAATATTGCAACACTCTGCTGTGTCAAATTTTTTCCCTACCAGGAGATGAACTTTCACAATGCTTGTCTGAGTTTTGTAAACTTTAGAAACTGCTACCAGGAAGTCAAGAGAGAGCCTCAGCTGACCTCTCCCAAGCACCTTACAGTCATGTACTGTTGTTAAAACAGACTGAACCACCAGCAGGTATTTGCTTCCCGTGCATCCATTTCATCATGTTCCAATCCACCACAAGCTACACACGGTTACAAAAGCTCACAGGGCAAAAGGCAGAACTGTCATCATGACAGGGCACTGGGGTGTCAAAGAGGCAGGCAGCACTACAGGCAAGGTCTGCCAGGGCTGTATGAGGATTTTAGCGACAGTCAGAACAGGACAAAGCCACAAATGTCTCACCAGCCCTTCATGCAAAAATACCAGAGAACAGAGAGGGACTGTGCAGCAGGCAACCTGCATTAGGGACAGTTTTTGCATAGAAATACATCTCTTTTGTCACCCACAATGGTGCTCCGTCCATTCTCAGGCCCTGCAGAGTTGAAATGTTTTTGTGTGTTATAAGGGTAAAAAGGCTCGTCGCTTTTCAAAAGATATGGCAGCCTTGGTCAGAAACTATCTATTAAAAAACAATCTGCTCTGCATGAGGACACAGCCCATCTTGTCTTTATGTGATATCAACTGAAATCCATTTGTCAAAGCCTGTTTGTATTTTGATTTTCAAGTACGGTCTGAAAATGAGTATCAAAGTCAGGTCCATCTTTTGCATCATTTGGCCATTTTGGCAGTAATTATGCATTTGAAAATATAAAACTGGAAAGTGGTTAGATAATAGCTCCACTGTAGGAAACAGGTTTTATACCTGCAAAATTTTGGACTAAAATCAACTCAATGTCTTTGGAATCACACAATCAGTGGATCGCTCATGGAGATGAAGTCAAATTGCATGGTGCACCTCTGATCTGTAAAATTGTGCTATTGGCCAATTGCAATCTCTGCTGGAACTGGGAGTCCAAAATAGAAGACGCTATTATATTAGCTGTGTTTTTCGAAGACATGAGACTGAAATTTGGTGAGCCGCCTCTGGTCAGACCTGGCGTCATCTTCTGGGGGGACTTCTTATGATTATGAATTACAGGAAAAATTAAGCTTGTCCTGGCCCAGAATTTACTCATTATTCAAACTGAGGGGACTAGCAGTTTAACATAAATTCAAGTCTTCAAATGTAAATTGTGACACTAATCATAAAATGTGTTCCAGTATGATATAATTCATTCAAATCAAATTACCCACAACTTGATGTAGTTTATTACCTTCTTCAGCCTAATGGCGTGGACAAAAGTCGCACTGGAGAGGGTGATTTATGCTGCAATAAAGCCAGAAACATTCTACCACTTTATTGACCTAAAATAGTTGTTTTTCACTGTGCCTCCAAACTGTAAAGTGGTAAGTCAGCCCATCCATTTACTCATTTTTAAATCATCGCTGCAGGTACATTCTGAAATCACCACCCACACTGTTTTCAGGCATTGTGAGCACTGACACCATCTGGCATTAAGTGAAGCACTCTGAGAAATATGGCTTCTGCGTGGATGTCTGACTGCCAAGGGCGACCTAGGGCAAGTGTTTTGTAGTTGAAGATATGTTTACAGTGTCTAATAGATCGGCGCAAGGCCAAGAATCTGACCGTCCACCTGAGGCCACAGACGGGGGTCAAACAAGTCAGCGGAGTGAAATGTTGAGGTTTAATCACCAAGCAGCCAAGTGTTGAAGGGCGACCAGAAAATTCAAGCCATGAGCAAATGTATTTGCAGGTGTTGGGGAAAAAAAAGTATGAGGTGGTGGAGCCATGTTTGTGATTTCCCTTTTTACTACAGTTCCCCTCTCTAATACAACTGCCAAGTCATTTTCTGATGATGGTTCACTTTAATGTCAAAACTTCTCGTCTGCAGGCTTGAAAAATTTGCATGCTAGGTATCATCTATTCCCTCAAGTCACAATCCCCATAAAACACGTTGCTTCCCCTCCCCTTGCCCCCTGCGCAGGTGACAAGCTAAAATGAGAGATAGCTCATTTTGCTTCCTATAGCTAATTGGATTAGTGCTTAAGGCACTACAATAACGGCTGAATTTAGAGAGGCAGGCGGAGAGAATGGGGGAGTAGGGAGCTGAGTGGTAGAGCCAATTTTCCAGTGAAATGAGCTTTGCTCCAGGTGAAGAGAAAACTCCTGCAGAGAAATAGAGAGAGCTGTGTGTTGGGAGATTTTATGCTACCAGACGCAGTAATGTGTCACAGTATTTTACATTCAGCGCGTTACACAGTTGTATATGACATGTTTTATGCCATCCTCACAATGCAGCAAATTAATTACATGTATAGGGGATGATTGTGTCCTTTTATATCATGGTCACTGAGAACACTTGATTCAGATTAGCTGCAGGGTGTGCGTCAGTTTTGGGTAACAGTGCAGTTCTGTAGTCGTCACGTCATAAATTAATATGCAAAGGTATATTTAAAGGTATCCAGTGGAGATTTTTCTTTAACAAACAAGATTCACTGTTTTCCACGAAAACACACTGTGTGTATCCTTGAGGACTAACCATGCACCCACTTCGAATGTTATCGCTCTATTAAAACATTCGTAAGTATAGGTTATCAGTGTTAAAGATATAGCGTAGAAGGCCCTAGCTACACTGACTAGTATGTTCTAGTAAACTATCAAATGGCCTAGCCACATTTTTGCATTTCTTTATATTTCCAAAACGTTGTGGTTAAAGGCATACCATGCAGGATTGTCAGTTAATGTTTTAAGCATGCTTGCCAGCAAAAGTGAAAGAAAAAGCTAAGCACAGATTCACTCTCATTTGGCATTTCACCTCGCTGTATTTGTGTTTTTTTGGCGCTGTGTCTCTTGGATGCATGCCTACTATTTTACATAGCCCTGACATAGGCACAAAAACCCCTTAGTTATGATTAGGGAAAGGTCTTGTTTTTGCTTAGAATCACTGAATTCGGAGGCATAATCCCCACTAGAAAATGCAGCAATGGCTCGGTAAACAACACCTGCTTTTGGTGTCACAATTCCTCCTGGAAAAGTCGCAGTATTTCAGTAAAAAAACACGTGTGTTTTTTGGCGGCACAACCCACACTGGAAACGCAGCGTAAGCTTGGTAAAAACACACCATTGGTGGCACAATCCCCTACGGAAAAGCACTAATGGCTCAGTAAACAGCACCAGCTTTTGGAAGCAGAAGTTCCGATGGAAACGCAGCAATAACTTGATAAAAAGCACCCTTTTTTGGTGTCATAATCCTCACTGGAATATGCAACAACGGCTCGGAAACAGCACCTGCTTTTGCTGGCACAATCACCACTGGAAAAGCTGCAATGGCTCTGGAAAAGACACCTGCTTTTGGTGGCACAATTCCAGTTTGATGAGCAGCAATGGCACGGTGAAAAACACTTGCTGTTGGTGGCACAATCCCTGCTGGAAAAGCAGTGGTGAGTATGTAAAAAACACCTGCTTTTGGTGTATAAATCCCCGCTGGAAAAGCAGCGATGGCTCAGTGAAAAGCGTTCCCTTTAGGTGGCACAATGCCAGCTGGAAAAGCAGCAGTGTCTTGGTACAAAACACCCACTTTTGGTGGCCGAATCCCTTCTGGAAAAGCAACCATGGCTCGGAAACAACACCTGCTTTTGGTGGCACAATCCCAGCTTGAAAAGCAGCAGTGGCTCTGTAAAAAATATTCACTTTTGGTGGCAGAATCCCAGCTGGACAACGCAACAATGACTTAAACAAACAAACAAAAACAAACAACACCTACTTTTTGTGGCGGTAACTCCACCGGAATTGCTTCAATGTCTTGCTTATAAACAGCCAATTTTGTTGTTTGTTGGTCTCCAACATTGGTCTGCAGCAGTCTGGCCTAGGTGCCACTCCAACCACCATTCCCCCCACCTCACGATGACAAAGTCAGCTCATGTAAACATGTCCCCGCTAACAACAATATCACTGTCATTCTTGATACGACCACTGGAGGGCGAGAAGTTTTCAAGTCGTAACACTTGAATATTTCACATACAAGAATATTGCTGTTTTACTCTTCCTTTTCTTCCCTGTCGACGTACCCTGCAGTGAAAATATGAATACCTCTCTTAGAGGTGGGTTCAGCCATCATTTTATTCTGTTAAAAGGCTTCCTCAGGCTTCCTCCACCCTGGCAGGCTGCCTTAGCAATAATCAGGGCAGAGTGACGGAGGTAGTCAGAAAAACAGCATAGCATAGAGGAAGATTACACAGGAAGTCCATTCAAGAACTATGAAAAAATACCATATTGGCATGAAACCTCCCTTTAAAAAAAAAATCCCTCCACTGCACTATTAATTATATCTGGTGGTTCACCAGCAGCCACCCTTTCTGATAATTCTGTTGACAGTTTCTCAGTTCGCCACTCATGACTACCTGTAAAGCTGCACAAAGCAGCTTTGAGCACTGGCAGCTCCAGATGGTAGCAGCAGGTTAGATGTTTGCAAAAATGTGAAAATGCAGAATTTATGTAACATGATGGAAACTCACACTGCATACCGGTGTTTACAAATTAGTCTGTGATGCCTCACTTAACAGGGACAAGAGAGGCAAACGGTTTGGCAGTGAAGTGAAGTTTGGTTGGTCTTTTGGCTGAGAGAGATGAAGACATATCACTGCCATTAATTCTGTAAAATAAATCTTTATTTTAGGCATATACCTTAAGTTTCCCAGAGGACATTCTTAAGCAAATAAAGTAATGATAACATCCAGTGTTTCTCAGCAAAATGCATAAATTGTATCCTTCAGGCTTTATGGTGCAGTTTATTGGTGCAGTCCTTAAGGGTCCAGTATGTCAGATTTAGGAGCATCCATTGGCAGAAATGAAATATAACATTCATAACTATGTTTTCATTTGTGTATAATCACAGGAGCTAAGAATCACTCTGATTTTGTTACCATATGCCAGGTTCAGACTACACAATATCAGCCCAATTAAAGCCTGACACAGGAGCGTTGTATGTATTAATCCATCGTTTGATCCAATCTAGTGTGTTGACGATAACCGACACCATGTCTGGGATGCCTCATGATACCCTGATAGAAAGTCGAGCATGTTTGATTTTCTTTTTGTCATTCACAACTTCTCCCGTCACAGCCATCACTTTGACTAATTGAAACACAGCGATCTGCTGCCACGTACAACTGTATGTCAACAACACCTCAGCCTTTTTGATATTTCTGTGAGGTATGCTACCATGACAGAGTAAAAAGGGAAAAATGATGACGTGAAACAGCAGAAGCAACCCAGTGAGTGCTGCCATTAGCATCAAGTTAGCATAGAATGGTACTTCTTCATAATGAAGGATATAAAGTAATAAAATTAAAAATAGTGGTGTACCAGCTTAATTTGAAACAGACTACATTAGAAACAGGCCGCTATTTCTCATTCTCTCTGTATTTTTCTGTTTTCATTTTTAATCCGCGAAAGTTTGCCCTGTTAAAGTTAGTGCATCCTGCCGTAATTTCAAAGTACCCATTCAAATTAAAAACCCCTTATAATTTCAGTTGAGAGAATCCCTTCATTTTCTAAAAAGGCTTTTATTGTGAAACATTTGCAGGAGCTTATACAATAGATCATAAATAAGAAATCTCCATGTAATGTGACAGAGGCAGTGTTCTTAACTGCTACAGCCTGGCCTCGCTCCCAGGGCATCAAAACACACCACTTGGGCAGCACCTTGTAACGTCTGCATAAGATGCACCAGGCTTTCAACTAGCTCCAATGTAAACCTGTCTGCATCATTATTAGGTGTTCCAAACAATGACCGTAGTATAAACAGCACAAACGTGCACTTAAGGCGGGCCCATGGGAGGGTAGAGAAGATGGATGGGTGCAACAAAATATAGGGTTTTGACCCAGGAGACTGTTGTTTGTGTCCCATGTAAAACTAAAAGTCAACCTTAAGTTATTTTGTCAGAAGTCGTAAGAGTGCAACTAATGTCAACCTCAATCTTTTCCTAACACCAATCAAGAAGGTTTGTTGCCTAAACCTAACCAACAACCCCTTCTGCATCACGATACAACGCAAAAAGCTGCCCAAGTGTCATTATAGTGAAGCGTCAAAATCATTTTTTGCTTTAGCGATGAGATGAAGTTGACTGCTAAATTACTCAGTAACACTTAAATATTCCTTGTACGAACATCAGTGACAAAATTACTATTCATTTCTTTTTGAAGAAGATCCTTGTTGTGGTGTGAACAGTTCTCCCACAAAGCTGAAATAAAAATCGCACCTGTGGCTTTGAGAGACTGTGAAAATCAATTACAGTGTCAGAATCTTAAAACTGGCCTTTATCTGCGCTATTATTCTGCTACACCTTTATTTCAAATGTGTCACAATTACCTATTATCTGTGCCAAAATGGGACATACCATTTTATGCAGAGTGTAAATAAATGTAGCAGTCACTGTCAGGAAACAGGGGAGGAAAGAAATCAGTTTGAGGCACAGTATTAAAACATGACATGAAATAGAAAATTGCTGAGATGCAATGGAGAAGACATGGACTTATGGGCATTCTACAGTCCTGATTTATCTGATGAGAGAGGCAATTTAACACTTCTGCACTGATTTGTGGGTTTTCTTCATGCCCTGTCCACCTAGATCAATATGGGTGTCAGTGCTATGGCCTTAAATTACTGTTAGATGCTCATTACGAAGCAAAGCTCAATAGAATTGGAGGGTGTTAGTATGGTTTGTGTATATGTGTGTGTATATATGTGTGTGTGTGTGTTGGGCACCTGTGAGTGCATTTTTCTGAAGTGCCTGCCAATAAACACCAAGGCCATGAGGTGGTTTGAGTTGCAGAGGTTTAATCAACCAGAGGCATGATCTCTCCCTCTCACACAAACACATTTCTCACACACACACCAAAATACCGAGAGGGGGAAAAAAAAGACCGAACTCTCCTTGAAGTTACCTTCTGAAACTGCAGGTCTCTCAGTATACAATATATAATATATAGCAAATAATGTTGCAGTGCAGATAAAACATGAAATAGTATGTCCACAATGGGATGATCAAAGGCCAGAAAAAGCAATAAAAGAAGTGTGTCTATCCATCAACGGGCTGCTGAACACCCAGAATGATCTCAGTCTCAGGTGGACTGGATGCCTGACAGAGACTCTCCTCTCTAAATCACATGGCTGCTCTCTTATTTCCTGGATGACTGGACAGTTTCTCCCCTCAGCCGTGTACAAAACAAGCAACTTCTGAAAGGGAAACTTCACCAGTCAGTCAATGGAGAGTCACATTTATGTATTATTGATTCTTTTGTTCCCACTCACAGCCACATCAGTGCATCTTATGAGGCTTTAAGAATTAATAGAACTCCACACACACTTTGTAAACATAATGGCATTTCTACACTGGCTTGCTTTCTGCTTTGAAAAGGAACTTTTCTATGGGGTTACCAGCTATATTCCTTTATATATATTTTACAGAGTGACCACACATATATATTCTTTTTATGGCAGATTTATACAGTCATACATTCTCACACAAGGGACTTTTTAAGACTAGATCATTCTTATCCTTATACTGTTGCCAACACTTTAACTTCTTTCATGACTCATGTAGTTTACATTCATAACAGTGGCAGATTTACCACTTGAAATACTCACTAATTTTCAAAACAGCTGGTCTTGATTGACAAAACCAGGTTTCTCATTGTTAGACGCTGACTGTTGATTTTGCCAGTTGAATCAACAACTGCTGATTTGAATAAATCTAGGTTGCTTATTAAGATCATTTTAGCCCCGTGAGTTGATCTAAAAGGGGTTATTCCTATGTCCCCAGGGTTCTATATTCCCAAAGTCTTATGTTCCCCAGATTTATATGGCGCATGACAAGAATATGACAAAGCATCTTGTGTTCCCCACCTCTACATGTTTGCTTTCCCAGGGTTTTATGTTTCCAAGGTCCTGTCTTCCCATGGTCATATGTTCCCTTGGTCCTATGTTCCCAGGGTTCTATGTTCGCCAATGCCAAGTGTGTGCTCTCTCAGGGTCCTTTATTCCCAGAGTCCTATGTTTCCAGGATCCACTGGTTCACTGGGTTCTATTTTCCCTAGTTCTACATGTTCTACAAATTAATTGCAGTGTAAGAAATTTAAAAACTATTATAAGAATTGATTAACTGAAAAATAACAACAACCAAATAAGAAATGTATAAAGGGCTGGCATGGTGTTAGAAAAGAGGTCTGTGCCCAGGTTTATCCATGACAACTATGGACTACCATCTGAAAACAGGTTAAGATTAGGAACAAAGACCTGGAGAGGGGGTCTGAAACCTTCAAACTCAATCTTACTCATCATTTTTAATCTTACATTTTAAACTATTTATGGCTCTTTGTCTGATTTGTCTAATATACTGACATGCAAGAAAAAACAAAGCTATTTTAGAGACAGAGTGACAAGAAATTGGCATGAACACAATGGTTGATATGTTAACAGAATATTGAACCGGGAAACACGGGAGCCTGGGAACAAATATATCTATATCTATATTTTTGATTTTTTTCCAGCTGACTCGTGTCAAAACCAGAATCTCATAAAAGGGCTAAAGCTAACAGGTCCCCAGCAAAAAGTCTTCATCGGTTGATGAGCCATGCAGAGAACGTGGAAATAACGCGTTGTTCTTGTAATATAGTGTGTTACTGCTGTGTGGTATTTTGTACCGTATTTGGCTGAGATAAAATAGCCTACTAGTCCTTGTTTGACTTCTAACGTTGCAGAACAACAGGCGATCAGGATGGGGACTAATGCATGTGTTTGGGAAACCTAACACTAATTCAAGTTTGAGTTGCTGGAATGGAACCTTCCCCAAATTCAATAAAGAGCACAACAAAGCTGCTGATGTTACCCCAGGAAATAATACTGTTTGGGAACAGGGTTTTGTTTTTCACATATGTAGTTGGTTCATTAAATGCTCCTGTGCCTTGGATGTACTGACTGGTAACTACTGTAGGTAGTGAGCCGGGCATGGTGACGAGTAACCACCTTTTCCTTATAAGGAAAAGGTGGTGACCGAAAGAATGAGGTCATGGATACAAGCAGCATGTCCCACTGGTAGGAGGCCCTGGACACGCTGGAGGGATTACATATGTCAGGCCTGGGACTGCCTTAGGGTCCCCCAGGAGGAGCTGGACAGCATTGCTGGGGAGAGGGACGTCTGGGATGCTTGGCTTGGCCTGCTGCACCCGCGACCCTGCCCCAGAGAAGTGGATGAAAATGCATGGATGGATAAACCTTTATTGATCTCCAGAAGGGAGCATAAAGACAGCACTAGTACCCTACAGATAGAGAAAGTAAAGTAAAACAAAATAATATATATATATATATATATATATATATATATATATATATATATATATATATATATATATATATATATATACAGTACAGGCCAAAAGTTTGGACACACCTTCTCATTCAATGCGTTTTCTTTATTTTCATGACTATTTACATTGTAGATTCTCACTGAAGGCATCAAAACTATGAATGAACACATGTGGAGTTATGTACTTAACAAAAAAAGGTGAAATAACTGAAAACATGTTTTATATTCTAGTTTCTTCAAAATAGCCACCCTTTGCTCTGATTACTGCTTTGCACACTCTTGGCATTCTCTCCATGAGCTTCAAGAGGTAGTCACCTGAAATGGTTTTCCAACAGTCTTGAAGGAGTTCCCAGAGGTGTTTAGCACTTGTTGGCCCCTTTGCCTTCACTCTGCGGTCCAGCTCACCCCAAACCATCTCGATTGGGTTCAGGTCCGGTGACTGTGGAGGCCAGGTCATCTGCCGCAGCACTCCATCACTCTCCTTCTTGGTCAAATAGCCCTTACACAGCCTGGAGGTGTGTTTGGGGTCATTGTCCTGTTGAAAAATAAATGATCGTCCAACTAAACGCAAACCGGATGGGATGGCATGTCGCTGCAGGATGCTGTGGTAGCCATGCTGGTTCAGTGGGCCTTCAATTTTGAATAAATCCCCAACAGTGTCACCAGCAAAACACCCCCACACCATCACACCTCCTCCTCCATGCTTCACAGTGGGAACCAGGCATGTGGAATCCATCCGTTCACCTTTTCTGCGTCTCACAAAGACACGGCGGTTGGAACCAAAGATCTCAAATTTGGACTCATCAGACCAAAGCACAGATTTCCACTGGTCTAATGTCCATTCCTTGTGTTTCTTGGCCCAAACAAATCTCTTCTGCTTGTTGCCTCTCCTTAGCAGTGGTTTCCTAGCAGCTATTTGACCATGAAGGCCTGATTGGCGCAGTCTCCTCTTAACAGTTGTTCTAGAGATGGGTCTGCTGCTAGAACTCTGTGTGGCATTCATCTGGTCTCTGATCTGAGCTGCTGTTAACTTGCGATTTCTGAGGCTGGTGACTCGAATGAACTTATCCTCAGAAGCAGAGGTGACTCTTGGTCTTCCTTTCCTGGGTCGGTCCTCATGTGTGCCAGTTTCGTTGTAGCGCTTGATGGTTTTTGCGACTCCACTTGGGGACACATTTAAAGTTTTTGCAATTTTCCGGACTGACTGACCTTCATTTCTTAAAGTAATGATGGCCACTGGTTTTTCTTTAGTTAGCTGATTGGTTCTTGCCATAATATGAATTTTAACAGTTGTCCAATAGGGCTGTCGGCTGTGTATTAACCTGACTTCTGCACAACACAACTGATGGTCCCAACCCCATTGATAAAGCAAGAAATTCCACTAATGAACCCTGATAAGGCACACCTGTGAAGTGGAAACCATTTCAGGTGACTACCTCTTGAAGCTCATGGAGAGAATGCCAAGAGTGTGCAAAGCAGTAATCAGAGCAAAGGGTGGCTATTTTGAAGAAACTAGAATATAAAACATGTTTTCAGTTATTTCACCTTTTTTTGTTAAGTACATAACTCCACATGTGTTCATTCATAGTTTTGATGCCTTCAGTGAGAATCTACAATGTAAATAGTCATGAAAATAAAGAAAACGCATTGAATGAGAAGGTGTGTCCAAACTTTTGGCCTGTACTGTATATATAGGATGAAAATACAAAGAATATACAAGAATATATTAAACACAGCATTAGTAAAACACTGTTTAATCCACTGCTAATGCTTCTGCATTTCTGTTTTGGATAGGCTAAAAAAAAACACCACTCAAGAAACTCTTAATACCAAGTACTTCAACCTTTTTACAAAGCAGTGGCTGATTTCAGAGACGCCATGTTTACTGAGAGTCTACAAGGCAAACACAACTTGAAATGCAAGACATGTAAGACACCACCATGTCTTGTAGCAAATGTGCTGTTGGATAACGTGTCCAACACCAGCCTCCTGTTCCTGTTGAAGAGAATTCCTCGACGGTATCAGACTATCTGGCTACCTTGCTCTCCCAGGCCTGTCACTGGCTGACGTGCTTGGCTGCCTGACTGTCTGAGGACACGAGTGAAACCATCCTAATGAGAGATAAGAAAAGAGAGGAGGCATGTCTGTGTGCTGAGATCACCCGGGCACAGAGGGCTCACACTGGGAGGTAGAGAGCTGCTGTAAAAATCTGCTTTTTATGTATTCAGAAAAGGTACTCTGTAGTTGCATAAACCTCTTAATCACTGTATGTAAACAGGGTTTTGTTTATATTTAGAGTTTCTCACTGAAGCACAGTGTGCAGCCAGCCTAGCACAGATGCTGAATGCTTTTCATACGTACATAAAGCTTTTGCAAAGAGGCTTTTATATATTTCTTTATTACATGGGCAGAGCAAGCCTGCAGCATTGCTTTATAGTGCTGCTAATGGTTAAAGCTCCACAGGGTATGCTTATTTTGCATTTTGTGTATTGAACGTTACATTCAATATATGAATAAATTAATGATTGAATGAAAAGAGTGTACATTAATAAATGCCAGAGCCAGACAGCTGTGTACACATTTATGCATTACTACAAAAATAGATCAGTTTTTACTCCTTTATGTCCACAACAAAATTCATAAACCACTGCTGAAGCACCAGAGACCAGTCCAAGTCATTGTTTTACAAGTCACATGTTGCCTGAGCTTCAATTCTTCGCACTCAAGACCTACATCAAGTCCCAAGTCCTAAACTTTGAGTTTTGAGTCCTAAACAAGTCAGAGTGCAGTCTTCACCAAATGTAATGCTTTTTTTTTTACATTAAATTGACAAAAATCACAAATGCTTTTTATTTGTTAAAACAATTTTGTTAAAATGCTAAGCATTAGCTTGCTAACTATGCTAATATTAGCCTCAGCTCATTGTTCTTTGTGCAACTTCAAATGTCGAACAAAGTTTTTACATCTTCATCTGAAATTTTTGACCTACGTTTTGCCTGCTGCTAGTCGTTTTTTGTTGACCACCACACAGTTTTTGTTCATGAACAAAACAGGCGCTCTGTAACGTATCATTGATTCTTTATGATGCTCTCCTGCAGCTTGACTGGATGCTGTTGGATTGATTCAGACAAAGTGGATCAGCTGCAGAATAAGGTGTGGACTAGAGGGCTGCATTGGGATTGGGTCCCGCCGGGTCCTGTGGGACCCAACCCAAATCTTGCGGGAGCGGGCGGTTTGAACTTTGCTGCGAGCGGGAACGGGCGGCTAAAAAAAACACTGCAGGATCGGGATGTAGCCTATAGCGACAGGATGGAGTTAACAAATGTTGTGGAAAAGAAGCTTAAACAAGGTCTGAAGGCGCACTGAGCCCTCTACTTCCCAGCACTCTCAAAGCTGGCGCGTTTCATCTTCAGTATCCCTGCATCCAGTGCGCCTTCAGAGTGGGCCTTTAGTGTCTGGGGGCGCATCTTGGAAGAGAGACGCACGGGATTGGGACCACAGTCAGTCAGCAACATTATCTTCCTTCACAGCAATATTATGGCCAAGTAATTCATTTGTTAAATAAACAAAGTTAACGAATGAAACGAATGAATTTAACAAATGAATTCAGATAATGTTGCTGACTGACCACAGTCAGTCAGCAACATTATCTTCCTTCACAGCAATATTATGGCCAAGTGATTCATTTGTTAAATTCATTCGTTTCATTCATTAACTTTGTTTATTTTATGTTATTTATTAGTGTTATTCGAGCTACTCACAGCCTACTCTCGTTGCTATTTGTTAATTACATAAAGAGGCGTGATGATGCCGGTGTTATTGAGCACAGGCTTTATCTTTATCTCATTAATGTTTCTTATTCAGGTCTCTCTTAGAAAAGAGACCTTAACCTCAATCACTGCATGATTATATAAAGGTAGAAAAATAAATACAGAGGAGGAGAATAGAATATGAAACAGCCTTTATTTCATTAAAAACTAAATGAAAACAATGAAATAGGAGCGCTATTCCTGACCAGTGCGTCAAAAGACATGCAGGCCAGGGAAACCAAACAAACAACCCCATGAATCTCTTTATTAATTGCCTATAAAATGATGTGTTTTCTCCTGCGGGACGGGAGAAGACACAAAATCAATGCATCTCTATTATTGTGCGGGCATAAATTCTCAGAGTTTTGCGGGAGCGGGCGGGAGTGGACATACACATTGCGGGTGCAGGCAGGAGTGTAACACACACGTTGCAGTTGCAGGCAGTAATGGTCAGAAATTCAGCGGGAGCGAGCAGGAGCGGGATGAAGAAAACAGTCCCGCGCAGGGCTCCACACTGTGGACTTGCTGGGAATAGCGTTAACATTACTTGACTCAGCAACTGAACTGATTCGTGGTACACTTTTTAAATAGCATAATTCTTTTATCTTTAAGCTTGGGAGAAGCAAAATTTCAAATCCTAGGGTAGTGAAGGAATGACCCACCCTCATCTCCCTGTGATTGGCCAGGATTGGTTACCTTCCTTGGTTGGATTGGTTAGGTTTAGACAAGAGGAGTGGGATTGAACATGGCAACCCAGTCTCACTCCAAAGTCATCAAAAACCGACGTTTGAGCAATGACTTGTGGCATCAGACACTGATGAAAAAGCCGTCTTTTAACATCGGCATGATACGTGGCCAGTTGGCGCTCAGCAGCGTCGGAGGGAAAGGCGACAGGACATAAACAAAAGTTAAGGTGACCAGAGTCCGTGTAGGGTGGGCAGGAGGGTTGACGGATGGGTCCAACAAACACCAACCTTCACCCAGGAGAGCAGTGGTCACATCCCATAAGATTATAAAGCCCAACCTTCTTCTTTTTTCCTAAACCCAACCACATGCTTTTGTTGTTGAAGGCAAAAAAAAACATAATTTTGCAGTGTTTTACAGACATTGTGCACTTATTTTGAAAGAGACTGTATGTAAATGTTAAATTTCCTGTGAAAACAAAAGTGTATTTTGAAAGATGACAATACATGTAACAGGCGTAGCTTGACACGGCGTCCCAGAACGTCAAAAACCAACGCAACCAGGGTACCTATCACGTCGTATTTGGGTGTGGAAAGTCCATGACCAAACGTTGATATGTGACGAGGTCGGAGTGAGAGTAGGCTATGCTGGAGAGGTTAAAGAATATTGGGGTAAGCAGTCAGAGGCAGAGTAAGGCAGGCCTTTCCTTCACTATCCTAGGATTTGTAAATTGGCTTGGCGGAAGGTATCAAGCATTTTACATTACGAGTCATTGGTGTTAAAGTCCAAGTTGAGTTGAAAGACTTTTTGATTCTGTCAAGTCGAGTTTAAAGTAATCAGATTTGTGCCTTGAAGTCCACATCTCTGCAGAACACATGCTGTGTAATACTGGAGACATCTGAATAAATACTATTTAATTAGTCCATCTTGCCTTCTTTTTCAGGTTATTTTAGACAATTTAAATAGCCATTCCAACTTCTGCTCATGTACACCAGAACATTTCAGCCATTTTTTTTAAAAAGTATATCAAAATATAGTATTGAAAAATATGTAGGCTACATGTATTTTGGGGTACTTTTGTATGCCAAAATGGTATCCTTTTCCTACAAGATGTGTCCTTCTGACCCTATACACTCACTGTATTGCTGTTGATACAGTACTACACACTTTCACACTCCCTGTATCAAATATTTAAACTGGCAAAGCTTCAAACAGTGGAACAGTTCACTGTGCGATTAAAAGACCTGAATTTGTAAAAGCCACAACCTCTCAGACTGTGTGTCAGAAGGTTTATCTTTGGATTCTGGAGGTGTTAAAATGTTTCCATATATGCTTAACACATTAGCGTGCTCTATTTAGTGAACTTTAAACATAGCAAGCTGAAGCTGAAGTTTAAAAATAGGCTAATGGACAGCCAATTTATTTTCATATCATATATAATATCGTATATAACTTTAAAACTGTGTTTTTAATGAAAAGCTAAAGGGCTCATCGTTAAAAAAAATCCACTCGATTTATATCTGTTGTCAAAACACTTCACAGAGCCCAATTGCTCATAGGAACATTTTGGAGACACGATGTTTCCAGAAGAGCACAGTGCATTTGGCGTAATTAGGATTTTGTTTGGCAGTGTCTCCAAAGCTTGTTGCCTCTGTAGATAATCCTAAAAGGCTACACAATGTGTTTGTCTGAGCTATGGGAGAACTGTGAACTGAAGCCTGAGCCTGTAAGCTGCCACAGAAGAAAATGAATGAACACCCACATTCACAACAAAGTAGACTTTAAGAGAGAGAGGCAGGAAGAGAAAAACAGAGGCAGAGAAGGTGGCTGCTCAAGTGATGACACATAGCATAGCTGCTCCTACAGCAGAGAAATTACTTTGGACACTGTGCTAAAACTTCTGTGTGTTAAGTCAGCCCTGAACTTGTCCAGCAGCTGTACTTTATTTTATGATCCTCACCGGAACAGTTAAATTTTGGGTTTGGTCTGTTGTGGATTTGCACCCTATCGTTAACCTGTTTACATCTCTGGCATTGTGTACATCTGATTTTTGCACGTTATAGATAATGTTTATTGGTTTTTGCACTCTATAGCCATTTTCCCTCTTTTCTACCTCTTACTGCAACGGCTCAACAGTTTCCCTCGGGATGAATAAAGTTTTATCTTTTCTTTAGAAACTGGTCCTCTGTGAAGGGTGCAAGAATTTTATTACTTTTGTCATACTCTATTTTTTTTTATCTTAGATCACTTAAACTATTCATTATTTTGGCAACAGATGATTTCTTGATAAAATACCCTTTTTCTTTTTTCTTGCTGAGAGTTAGATGAGAAGGCTGATTCCACTCTTATGTCTGGAGGCAAATATAAAGCTAATGGTTAGCCAGTTAGCTCAGCTCAGTATGAAAACTGGAAACAGGGAGGAAACAGCCAGCCTGGCTTTGTCAAAAACAAAAAAACCTACCGGCACCTCTGAAACTGACTCATTAACACATGTAGCACTGGGACACTATGAAATTTGGCCAGTCGAGGTGAGAGCACCTGTGCTGTGAAGAGGCTCATGGAGCACAGGTGTGTGAGACTCATCTCTGATCTGTGAACACATCTGTGCACAGATTTGCCTGGTAAGCCAAACAAACCTTGTGTTTTAACTAGGTTTTATTGTCAAGGTAGCGAACACACCCTAAGGTTTTGGTTTTTAAGGGTAAATATTGAAGTTCTTGTATTTTTAATTGCAAAAATGACAATTACAAAATATGGGTCTGCCAACAACTTATTGTTTCTTTTTGTTAAGGGTCCTAATAGTCCAAGGGAAGTGGCAGAGGACAGGAGTGTGTCTTAATATTAAACAAATGTTTGCCTGTGGTTGGATGAAGATTAATGTGTTCAATTCACAGGCAAAGTGCTGACTGACGTATATATTATATTTTATATTAAGCATTGTAAATTGTTTAGTCTGTATTTTATTAAATGGAGCTTTTAACGTATGGTTTTATCTTTCAGTGTTGCCGTTGGTGTTGAGGGTTGTCCTGTTGAGCTGTGGTGATATGATTTAAGGTTTGCTGTGGCACTATTAGAAGTCTGGGTGCTTTTCTGTTGAAAAAGGGGTTCATTTTGTGTGTAGTTTTGGTTATTCCAAGATAGTATACTTCAAGTGCACTGGAGAATAGATTGGTATGCCACACCCACTGGAGTAAGGCTCTTTAACTTTTAATCACTTTAATAATACTGCTGTTAGGGACCCTGAATTTAATAAAAGCCTGTTGTGGCATTTTGACCCACACTGACTGTTGGCTTCGTTATTGAAGTTTGCCTGTAGTTATATGAAAGTGAACCTGGGTGTTACACACATCTCATTAAAATGATTAAATTACATATATATCAGTTCTTGTTAACTTTGGACAGAGTCAAGCTAGCTGATTCCTCCTGTTTCCAGTCTGTATGCTAAGTGGCTAAGTCTCCTGGCTAAACTCCTTCTCTTACTTATGTTTGTATTTTACTAGATTTAATTAATAATTACATCATGCTGACAACATAATCACTGTGTTCAGAGACAATGTTACTTTGAATCAATGAAATAATAAGTGGCAACAGGCCCATGGATCTATAAAGACACCTGGATACAGCGTTGGAGGCAGGGCACCGTTCTTTCCTATGAAAGTTGCTCAGTGGCACATGATGCCCAAAACCTTCAACTGCCGTGTATAAAATTACCCAGATCATTGGGCCTATAGTGCAAGCGCACTAGAGATTTCCTCCAGGCCAGCCGACTACCTCTGGTTTAGCGCTCTGCTAATGTGAATGAGAATAAAATGATTTCATCTTGCCGCTCTTTTAGACTTTCCAAATGCTATCAGACTGAATGGATCAAATCCTGATAGAAAAGCGAGCCATTTTGTGGGGGTTATGATGCTCAAAAAATGTATCCACTGACTTGCAGACGTCTCTTTCCCAAAGTAAGTTCATGGGAAAAAGTCTTTTTGGGCTCAATGGTATTATGTGATGGACTCAGAAGTTGTAATTCCACATTTTGGCCACTACAAAAATTGGCTTCAAAGCCCATCTCACTTCCTGGGGAATGCAGCTCAGTTTTGCTTCCTAATTTTTCCCCCATTGACCTCCGTTATAAAACATACTTCTGTAGAACTGTTGACAGAACACCTCAAACTGCAAACAAGGTCAATTATGACTCTTTCTAATAGGAATTTTTGATCCAAGGAGGTTTTATATTTGTATAACTGTCCTTGAATTGAGAAAAGCAACTTAAAAATCTGTGACATATCACAATGTAAAGTCTATGAGAAGAGCGGTAACTCATGGGTGGGGCCAGCTGGAGAAACACTACTACACATATTCAGTGGGCTGCAAACCCCGGAAGGTAACCCAGAGAGTAGACACTAATTTTGGCATATGCACCTGGTAAGCAGTTCCTTTGGACTGAATCGATGCCACCTTAGGGTCCGGTATCTAGTTATTATCAGACATTTATAGGTGGCGGACACACAAAGTACAGGACTGTGACACCAGAGACTTGGGTTTGCGTCTAAACTCCTGTCTGAAGTCGTCGTAATCGGGCACTTAGGCAGTGACTTGTGGCGTCAGGACACTAACAAAAAAAGGCGTGCTTTAACGTCGTCATGATACGCGATACGATAGTCGCCGTTATCATTTAATGGCGCTTGGGGGCATCAGGGGGAAACACAGAACGAAAGTTAAGGCGAAAGTCAGAGTCTTCAGCTGGGAGAGCAGTGTTCGCGTCCCATAAGATTCTAAAGTCAAACCCTGTTCTTTTTTCCTCAACCTAACTATTGACCAACACATATCGATGTTTGGTCATGGACCTTCCACATCCAGATACGATGTGAAAGGTACCCTGGATGCGTTCTGGGACACTGTGTCATGGTATACCTGTTACATACATTGTCTTTTTCAAAATACACTTCCATTTTCACAGGAAATTTACCGTTTACATATAGTCTCTTTCAAAATACACACACTGTGTCAGTACAGCAACTCAAAGTGACGTTTTTTCCCTTCCAATATCTAACGGACATGGTTAAGTTTAGTCAACAAAAGCACTTTGGTTAAGGAAAGATCAGGATTTCGGTGAGATGTTAAAAAAAAGGTCATAAAAAATAATGCCTTAGTCACTGAAAGTGGATAGTCTATTGCATGATTGCTTATTTTGGCAGATAACAAATGAAAGACATCGTCAGTGAACATTTTGCTGATTCGTTCAACATTTTTGCAATTTTCCAGGTTTTTAATTGACATTTCCTCCTTATGTTAATAGAAAATGTAATTCGCTCTGCATAATGTTTTCCCTTAAAAGCATATTTGCTGTTTCAAATTAGTTGCACATAGGCAGCGCATCATAATTAAGAGACAAATATGAAATTGGTATCGTTCTCCTCATCTAACTCAGCAAGAAAGCAAATTTGGAGAACAAAAACATGTTTCCATTATTTTTTAAAGTTTGACTAGATACATGTTAAAAAACAATTTCATCTTACCTCTGAAATGTGTTAACATTCATTGCCCATGTTGCAGCTTTGAGCTGGCCATACCTTAGTAGGATGAACCCATTGATTTTCATTTAATACTTGATGACTTTGTGAGTCTGGGGCTCATTAAAACAACAGCGTGATGCAGATGCACAGCTTAGCGCCGTCAAACTCGCGTCTATGACCTCCAAGGACCACTGCATTTAACAGGGAACTGCCTCTCATTACTTATCCTTTATCTGCTGTCTCATTATACCCTTGTTCTGTTTTTTGATTTTTTCTATTATTGTCTTTGCAATGCAAATCTTCTGCTTAAATCAGCAGCTCTGTGTATACAAAGGCAAGGGGAAAAAAGACTCATCTTATTAGTGTTGAGAAATCTGGGCACTTGGGGAAGTAGTCAGGGTGTAAAAGGGAAAAGGAATATTCCCATCATCCTAAATGCTGCTTTTTTTCAATAAAGTATGATTTATATGGGAGAGAGAGACTTCTTATAATCTTTGCAGCGCAGCATCAGGTCTGCAGTAAACTAACGTGTATGTGCTGATATGCCTTCCTGGATGGTGGATGATAGCTCATGTGTCATGACTGCAGGCCTATCACTCGCTGCGTTTTCCCCCGCAGTGTGAGCCAATATGTTCAGTAGACATAGATGTGGGCATTGCCTAATGGAATCCAGTCAGTATGGCTGATACCATCACCAAGTCACACTGCCAAGCCTCGATAACACCAGGCTCTCTCCCTCTTTGGAGCAATGGCAAGTGTCCTGGAGAGCCCTGCAGGATGTTACATATTAATACTTCTCGACATTTGCTGGGTGATAAGCAGCCCGGTATAAATATTTCTTTTTATGAAAGCACTTCGGCGCAGCTTCCTCATAGAAGACAATCTCTGGCTATTTTCTCTTCATGGACCTGTATCTGAAAACAAATGCTCTGTCCTCAGTAACCTGTACTTCTTAAAGATACATCACCACATGAAGGTAAAGGAAGGCACAAGGGTATGAGAACAGGATCCCTATTGTTACTATACTGTAGTATAGTTTGACATTTTGAGACACTTTTGTTGTTGAGAGTTTAAAAAGCAGATTCATACCACTCTGTATGTATGCTAAGCGTGAAGCCACAGCCAGGAGACAGTTAGCTTAGCATAAAGACTTGAAAGACAAGGAAACTAACCTGGTTCTATCTAAAGTCAACCTACCTTGTAGAAAACAAGTGTCGCACACTCTGGCTCCATGTGCATTCCTCTTTTATTCAGATGATGACGTTTTGGCAGGCCCGCCAAAGATGACCCCGGCCCAAAGCGAAAGGAGGACCCACGAAACGATCTATGGTTGACGCTTGAATGGGATCAAGTACAACAATTTACTTACTGATCTTTCACTAACAAAGACCACACCAATCAGATAAAGATATTGAATGATTTATTGCATATGATGGATTATCGAATGGATGAGGGATGAGGAATGAAGGGTTGAGGGATGAAGGGTTGAGGGATGTGGGATGGAGGGATGAGGGATGAAGCATTGAGGGTCCAGTGGATGAGGGGTGAAGGGTTGAGGGTCGAAAGGATGAAGGGATGAGGGATGAAGGATTTAGGGATGGGAGATGAAGGGTTGAGAGTCGAATTGATGAGGGATGGAGGGATGAAGGGTTGAGGGTCGAATAGATGAGGGATGAAGGGTTGAGGGATGAAGGATGAGGGATGAAGGGTTGAGGGTCGAATAGATGAGGGATGAGGGTTGAGGGTCGATTAGATGTTGTATGAAGTATGAGGGATGAAGGGTTGAGGGATGAAGTATGAGGGATGAAGGGTTGAGGGATGAAGTATGAGGGATGAAGGGTTGAGGGATGAAGTATGAAGGATGAAGGGTTGAGGGATGAAGGATGAGGGATGAAGGGTTGAGAGATGTGCAATGAAGGGATGAGGGATGAAAGGTAGCTGGCGAGCATGGTGATGAACGTGTTGAGTCAAAGGCAGGAATACAGGGGGGATCCCGGGAGTGAGACTGATTGGGGGAGTTGTCTCTTCATGAGCTCGGCTTCGGATAGAGCCCCAACTGGTTCGTGTATGCAGAAAAGAGCAGAGAAAAAGATGTATGAGGCAAGATGGGATTGGGTGGGTGGGATGTGAGAAATGTGTCGAAGGGAAAGAGAATGCATCAGGTGTGCTTAAATACTGCTGGGCGGAAATGGGATGTGTTCGAGGCGTGGTCTTTGTTCCCGAACCTAGTTATAAAACTACATAAATCACTGACAATTCAAGTTATACACATACTATATGATAAATAAATGAGCGTGCCATCTGATACTACTCTGAGGCTAACTGGGTATGAGCCATATACTCTCTACACTATTTCAGTTCTTCACACAATTTGATCAGCAATTAATTAATATTTGTTCACTCCTGATTTGATTTTATGAGTTAATACCTTGCACTAATTTCCTCAATGCACTGTAAACCCGAACACTACTACTAACTCAAAAGTATTGTGAAACAACAATCAAAATCCGCTATCAAGTCAACCCAACTTTAAGTTACTAAGTGTTCCGAACGAGGAATGCAGTTATAATTTCGTGCTACTTAAATTGTCTGAGTGATCATCACGATCTTACTCAAAATCTTTGAATGCACGGAGGCGTGCAACGTAATGATGTCAGTGCGTCATTATGTAATGACGTCAGTGCGTCATTACGTTGGCGGGACCGAACGAGGCAAAATCAAACCAACATGGCGGTCGTGAAGCGAGGGGAGTGTATCGACTGCTGAAGTTAAGAAAACTTGTAAGTATAAGGGTAAAGTCTTCCAAAATGACTTGCATGTTGTTTAATTGTATAAATGCCACAACGAAATAGTTTTTTTTGTTTGTCTGCGCTTTATTTTACACATTCAGCGTAACGCGGTCACAGTTACGGTCTTTGGCAAGGACGTGTTGCGAACTGAGTGCAATAATGACGATAAATATTTTCAGTCGACGCTATTTTTATTCTTTATAAATGTGTTTCTACTGGTAAAGTTAACATTTGGTTGAAAATAAACCGGTATGACCAGGTAAAGCCGCCTCCCACTCGAAGTAAGAAGACGTTGTGTGTGTGTGTGTTTGTTTGTGTGGGGGGTGGGGGGTGGAGTGGATACAGACGAGTCCAGTGTTAGTACTAACGGTAGTAGTAGTAACGTGGCAAAGGCATGATACAGACAAGTCCGGTGCTGCTCAGTGTGAACAGTTTTTGCACTTGTTTACAAATTCAGCGTAACACGCGGTCATAGTTAACATTACGTTACCGGTCTTTGGTGAGGACATGTTGCGTGAACTGAGTGCAATAATCATAATGACAATACATATTTTCAGTCTACGGTATTGTTCTTTATAAATTTACTTCTGCTGGTAAAGTTAACATTTGTTTGGGGAGGGGGGGATTCTCGTTTGTGTATAATTGGAGCGGACGAATGTTAAGCTGTTCAGACTATTTACATCCCACAAAACACTTTTTTTTTTCAGATAACGTCAGGTGAACCGAAGGAGTTGTTTACTTCAAGAAGGCAGACATACTAATTAATTGTCTTTCCCTGTAGGCTGGTCTGTCCCTGTCCGCAAGTCTGTCCTTGTTGGCTGAAATCTGTCCCCTCCTGTCCCTGTCAGCTGAAGTTGGTACCCAGCACAAGGCATTCTTAGCAAACAAGGTATTGTTTATGTTCATTTTTAATGTAAAGATGTATCCATTAAATTTAATGTTTGGGCAGGAATGTTGATGATAATTGTTTTTGCTTTTTACTGTATTTTTTGGTGAGCCAGATAATGCAGATTTCAACCAGAATTGATACATATTAATGTTATAATCACAAACCAGCTTTAAAAGTGTAAGTTATTATGTTCTAGTTATTATCTCCCATCTCTACCAGGGAGCTTCCCATCCCTTTTATTAGATAGTCAAAATATGTACTTTATTTTGAAAATAAAGCAGGTTTCCTGTTCTGTGTTTCTCGCATGCCAGTAGCTGTGGTTGAGAGAGAGAGAACTAACTGGTGACTAATTAATTGTCTTTCCCTGTAGGCAAGTCTGTCCTGTCGGCTGAAGTCTGTCCCTGTCGGCTGAAGTCTGTCCCTGTCGGCTGAAGTCTGTGCCCTGTCGGCTGAAGTCTGTCCCATGCCGGCTGAAGTTGGTACCCAGCACAAGACATCCTTGGCAAACAAGGTATTGTTTATGTTCATTTTTGATGTAAAGATGTATCCATTGAATTTAATGTTGCTGATAATTGTCTTTGCTTTTAATTGTATTTTTTGGTGAGCCCGATAATGCTGTTTTCTATGTTTAAAGGGATAAAAGAAATACCTATGCCATCCTTAGTTGTTAAGAGATTAGATTAACTATAGGCTACATTGTACAGTTGTTTAGTCTTTTTTGTCAGAAAAATAATAGCTTAATAAATAGCTTAGTCCACCGCATTTAACAAAGATTGGAAAGGGTTCACAATCTGTGTTTTAAAATGTATAAATTACTTCATTTATTTCTAGCTAAAATATTCTAATTAGAAATTTGGACTGCATTGTTTGAGTGGTTTCAGAGTACTATTTTTTTATGTCATCCCACAGGATCAAACACCTGAGACCAGTGAAGAGCACTGAGAGCAGTTAATGGCACAGAACCTCTATGGTAAACATTGATCTTGAAAGACACTGAAGATGACTTTTGTTTGAGTAATGGAGTGGAAGTGCAAATTGTGTATTGTGTCTGCAGACACCCGGGCACAGTTATTCCGGCACTATCGCTTGAAACACAGCCATTATTCTAGAGTTAGCCCTCTACCATGTCTCCATGACTCTTGTATTTGTACATTTCTGTCCTTTAATGCCTTGAAAATTCATCTGTCACGGTTTCACAGAGATGTGTGTAGACCCAGTGCAAGTGACATGGCACAAGCAGAAAGGGCAGCTTTTACCTGTTCTGTGTGTAACTTGAAACAGCCATTCTCACAAGAAACATTGTTCACTCATTTAAGGGGCCATTTAAAAAAACGTGAGACGATCACATGCCCATTTAAAAACTGTAACTACAGCACTAATGTGTATTCTTCTTTTAATACACACAAAAGTAGGATACATGCAAATAGTTCAGACTTTAGTGATGAGATAGTTTCAACAGAAAATGCTACTGTAAATGCTGCTGACCTTGATTATGAAGATAATTCCCTATCCCAACATGCAGACTCATTTGATAATCCTGAGGATGACAGTGTATGTGACTCCAGTCAGTTGAGAGACCAATTGCGCCATAATCTCTCCTCATTATTCCTCAAGATGCAAACTGTTCTCCACGTTTCTGACTTGGCAACTCAGGAAATAGTTGATCATCTCAGTCAGATATTTTCCTTGTCTCAGCCTCTCATCAGGGATACTGTAAAGGAGACACTACAGAGGCATGATATCTCTATTACTGAAGCTACCCTGAATGATTTAGTAAATGAGGTTATGAAGACAAATATTTTTGTCAGTGCCACAACTAAAGGGGAGGAGATGTCAACTAAAAAACGAAGAAAAACATTTGTTGAAAAAAATTTCCCTGTTGTGAAGCCAGTGCAGTATGAGTTGGAGCCTGGATGCAGAGTAGCCTATGTCCCTATTCTCCAGGTGATCCAGGAAATGTTTAAACACACAGACATCCTGGAAAGAATAAAGGAAACAAAGGTGTCACAAAAAGGCCATTACACGAGCCACCAAGATGGTTTATATTTTCAAAAGAATAATTTTGCATTTGGACTACCCAAAGAAGCTACTTGGCACCTTCACCTTCATACAAAAGGTTGTAATGGGGTTGGATGATGGTGCACCCCTGAAACCTGCTCTGCTCGCTTTGAAAAATGACCTGCTTACAAAGTAGACGTTATCTGTATGATGTAGCATTTTTTTGTTAGATTTATTTAAGATGTGCCTGTTGTCCTGCTGGGTCAAACTGACCCAATCTGTTTCAAATGGTCCTTCTTTCCTCCCTTCCTTCTGTCTCTCCATCCCTCCTTTCCTTGCTTTGTTCCTCCCTTCCTTCTTTCCCTCCTTTCTCCCTCTTCTAACATCATTTCCTTTCCTTCTTCCTTCCTAGACCCAATCTGTTTTCTGTCTGTCTGTCTGTCTGTCTGTCTTTCTTTCTTTCTTTCTTTCTTTCTTTCTTTCTTTCTTTCTTTCTTTCTTTCCTCCCTCCCTTCTTTCCCTAAGTCTTTTTTCCTTCTTCCTCCCTAGACCCAATCTGTTCACTTTGCCCATCCTTCTTGCACCACGGTGAGTGCAGGAGAAAAACAAGTCACCAAAAGGGTGTGTTTAATTCATTTACCTGGAGAAACGGTGTTTTTGTTGGCCTTTCTTTTCAAAAGGCATAGATTTTAAATCTATAAATTTCCTTTTTGGTTTGATTTATTTTTTTATTCATGTGCAATGACTTGACTTTATTCTTAGATTTACTTTTTGGCTATTTAATTTATTTTTTATTCATTTCAAATTATTTATTTCCTTAATGGCCATAGATAAAGTAAAATAATGTGAAGATGTTTTGAAAGGCCATACCTTCACACTGAGCTCAAGTTCCCAATGCTTTTATACAAATATTCAAACATTTGAAAAATGACCTGCTTACAATGTAGACGTTACCTGTATGTTGACGGCATGTTTGTTGTTACATTGATTTAAGATGTGCATGTTGTCCTGTTTTGAATGGTCCTTCTTTCCTCCCTTCCTTCTGTCTTTCCATCCCTCCTTTCCTTTCTTTGTTCCTCCCTTCCTCCATCCTTCTTTCCCAACATCTTTTTTCTTCTTCCTTCCTTGACCCAATCTGTTCACTTTGCCCATCCTTCTTTCCTTCCATTCTCCCTTCCTTCTTCCCACCATCCTTTTCACTTCTTACCTCCCTTCTTTCCCTACATTCTTCTTCCTGCCATGATCCAATCTGTTCCCTTCCTCCATCTTTCTTTTCTTCCTTCCTTGACCCAGGAGGACAACAAGAGGGTTATTCAACAGGTTGTTTTTTCTGCTTATGCAGATATACACTAAATTCCAAAAATGCACCACGGTGAGTGCAGGAGAAAAACAAGTCACCAAAAGGGTGTGTTTAATTCATTTACCTGGAGAAACGGTGTTTTTGTTGGCCTTTCTTTTCAAAAGGCATAGATTTTAAATCTATAAATTTCCTTTTTGGTTTGATTTATTTTTTTATTCATGTGCAATGACTTGACTTTATTTTTGGATTTACTTTTTTTATCTGATATCCTGATATTTACTTTTTGGTTATTTATTTAATTTATTTTTTATTCATTTCAAATTATTTATTTCCTTGAATGGCCATAGATGTAAAATAACTTGAAGATACTGTTTTGAAAGGCCATACCTTTACACTGAGCACAAGTTCCCAATGCTTTTATACAAACATTTAAACATTTGCAGTGATTTACACATAACCATACAAATCTGTTTTTATATAATGTATGTGTGGATGTATATATGTTGACAGTTCATGATATGCAAACGGGGTGTGTTTACATTTTCAGATGTTGTTGGCCAGTCTTTACAAGTTGCCCATGGATACAGATGTGTGTTTATTCAAAGTGGTTTGGAGAAAAAGAATAAAATCTGAATAAAAAACATTGAAATATTCTACATTTGTGTGAAGAAGTTTATTTGAGTATTCTGAACTTAAAAAAAATATTAGTTTATGAGCTTTGTAAAACTATCTTTTTGGTTATTAACCAGTATATTTTTTGAGTTTAAAGATGTTGATCAATTAAGTACTATGTCATAATAACAAGTAATTACAAAGAAATTAAAACATATATACAAATTAAAACAAATGTTTTAAGTACAGGACACTCACAAATTTTTTTTTAAATAACAAGTACTATTTGAGTGTAAATGATGTAAAATATGTAAGTACACCAAACTTAAATATTCTAACTTACTTACTCAAAAACTTTGAGGTAATCGGTTTCCACAAAAGTTTTGAGTATTCTGAACTTATTCGGGTTTACAGTGTGGGTGTTTGATTTAACCTTTCTCTAATCATTCATTGGAGGGCATTTTTTCAGCCCAGGACACACGTGACTACCTCTGCTTTTCAAAATAAGAAAACAAGGTCTTAACAGTAGATACAAGTACAAGTGGATACAAAATTCACGTGGAAGTATGATTCATTGGCTTGCATATTGCAGGGCCTAGAAAAATGTATAGGGATCCTCCCCATGGGTGTGGATGATGGGGCCGTCTTTTGAAAATGTTGTCCCCCTGCCGGCATTTACTTAAGGCTGGCCTGTGTTTCAGCCCTCAGGCCTTCTTCAGGATCAACAATCACACTCAGACACATGCACACTGTTCTGTTTTATAGGCCACACTCTAGTCACACAGCTGGTAGTGATTAAATAATCACGCTACACCATTAGGTTTAGCAAAAAACACAATCAGGAGGCCTTCAACAAAGCAAGACCTTTAAACCAAACAGTGTCAGGAGCTACAGCTAATCATATCATATCATATCATATCATATCATATCATATCATATCATATCATATCATATCATATCATATCATATCATATCATATCATATCATATCATACAAGGTACCCTGGGTGGGTTTGTCATGGATGTTCTGGAACACTGTGTCAACTTCAGCCTGTTACATGAATTGTGTGTTTTCAAAATACACTTATGTTTTCACAGGAAATGTGCAGTTTTCATACAGTCTCTTTCAAAATAAACGTACTACGTCATATATCAGTGCAACACTGCTAATTGATGTTTTTTTTCCCTTCAACTGCAAAAGGATTTGGCTTTACATTTATACAGCAAACGAACACCAGCCTCCCAGGTGAATGTTAGTGATTGTTGGTGATCCACCAACCCTCTTACCCACCTTCCAGGGAGTTTTCGCCCCCTTAACTTGGACATAATGGCGTCCAGCAGCATATCATGCAAACATGAAAGGACAGATTTCGTTGATGTCTGATGCAGATGTCACTTCCCAAGCGCAGTATTTGACAATTTCGGAATGAGACTGGGTTGAACCCATTTAAATTTCCACCTCTAGGGGTAAGAAAACAAACATCACCTAGTTCATTTTTAAGGCTGTCAACTTATTTTATAATTGATGTGAATGTGCACAGCACTGTGTACTACTTACTTTTCATCATAGTGATAAAATTTGATAAAAATAAAAAAAAATATCAAATATCAAAAATGATACAGCCTTGTGTGCATTAAAAAGAAAACTGAAGCAGATACTTTGAAGTAATGTAAAATTTACTTTATCTAGTAATTAATTGCTTTTATATGCAGTTATTGGTAAAGTAAATGACTTTTGAGAGGGGTAACTGCAAGTAATCACTTATTTTAGTAACATGCACATGTTACGTTCCCAGATAAGGCTCGGGGGAGGGAAGTAACAATGAAAGTGAAACCAGGGAAAAAGGAAAAAGGCAAGGGTGGGTGTATAAACAAAAGTTATGGGTTATTATTAAAAAAAAAAATAGGAAATGCTGGTGTACGTAACACTTTTAAAATGTTAAAGAAAACTACTTCCTTTAGAAGTAAAGAAAGCAATGTAAAACATTTACAATTGGCAATTAAATTCATGAATTGAATTCATAAATTTAACAACTAAACAAAAAGCTTGCCATCTACCCTCCAGACAGGAGTAAAGATCGTTGACTGTGGTGCACTACAACTCGACCTTCTTCAGTCTGCAATCCAACACACAGCACCCACGCTGCCACGCTGGCCCGACCATTTGCCTCCTCAGGTATTTAACCACCACGTCCTGTTACTCTTTAAGCTTCTTTGGTGTTGATAGTTGAATTTTGTTGGGCTCAAACAGAGCCAGGGCCAGCTGTGTCCTCCTGTCTCCAGTCAGTATGCTAAGCTATGCTAACCAGCTTCAGGGTCAGCTACATGTTTACTGTTTAGATATGAGAGTGGAATCAATCTTCTTATTTAACTCTCAGCAAGAAAGTGAATAATAATAGTTCCCAAAATGAGGGCCACGTCGTCTCCCACAGTGGTGTGTGAGTGTTGGTTTGTGTGTATGCACCTGTGTGTCTGCATGCTACAGAGCCTTGAAATCAAAATGTGCAATGCAGAGCGAAACTAATACAAACCACACGGATCTTCGTCTCTGCCGGCTGAAAAATTCATGTGCTATTACCCCATCAAATCTGAATTGCAGTTTATAAGATCACATTTGAAATTCCATGTCACAGCTCATGCATCCCCAAATACTTTTGGTAATATCGTCTGGGTTTATTTCTGGCGTCTAACTGATGGAAGTAGTTCACAAATGTGTTTCCTCACGTCAAGAAAAGGTTCAGGTAGAGTGTGACAAAGAAAGCTCTCCCAGTTTTAAATGCTGAAATAATGAAGCTACTGTATATGGAGATATATTTAAATGTGTGCATCCGCTACCGCAGCGCTGCATGAGTTATGAGATTGCCTGATCACTTGTCATGGGCTGGCATAAGGGAATGAGGCATGTGTCATATCTTGTTTAAGCAGCCTGATGCAGTGTGTGTTTTGGTGGATGGTTCACAGCTACTCCTCTGCCTCTCATTGCGGCTCATGTTGTTGAACGGTCCCTCCCCCCCGGCTGTTAACTGACTGGGAAAGTTTCCCGCCGGATACCATGACGACGGCTGGCATCCGCGCTTTGCACCGCAGCAAATGGAGGTCATCTGAAGAGACAGCACCCTTACCTCTCGCCGTCACCGCCGCTGCTGCCATGGCTACACGAGCCGGGCAGACTCTCACAGCCCTCAGCCGCCCCAGCATGCAGTTCACCTCTCAGCAGGCTGTAGCCGTGCATCCGTTCCAACGTACATATGTTCATGCAGAGGAATTCAGGTGCCAAGAGACTAGCGCAGCATGTGCTTGCATCTCTTACACATCCAAGTCCTTGGGGCTTCACATATCCAAGTCCCTCCAGCTCCATGTAGAAATCCACCAGCAAAAAAAAAAAAAAAAAAAAAAAATACACAAGAAGCTGCTCGCAAAGAACGAGTTCAGCACTCCTCTCTTGGCAAGTAGCCCGCAGCACGAAATGATCAAAACACATTAATTATTCATCACAAAGTAAAGATTCCATATCTCTGATGTGTGTGTGTGCATCAATAGGATGTTTTAAGATGTGGTTTCTTTTCCTCATCCCCTCAAAAGTCCACAAAGTTTTTTTGTCTTTGTGTTTTGTCTTTGAGTTTTTCATCCCTGCTTGGATTTTCTCAGGTTATACATCAAAAGCTGTGATCACAAGATCTGAGATATGAAACTAGACCAATCTATTTTGCATTAGTTTGGTGTATCTTCTCTTTCTGGTAAAAGCCTACCACGTCTTACACACATCTTCATGAATGTAAATTATTTATTTTACCATTTAACTGAACTAGAAAAGGCCTCACAGTGCTCTCACATGAATAATCTTCTCTTTTGGTGTCAGCAGTGGTTGACTCAGCTACTGTGTGTCATGATGTGACTGTGTGTCTGGTGCTGAGGGCTGTAAATACCTGCAGTTGGAGGGCTGTGATGGGGAAAAAAAAAGAATAACACTGCACAGTCTCTTGCAGTGAGAGAGGACAGGTGGATATACAGCACAGTGGAGAGTGTTCGACTGTAAAATATCAGACATATTCACGGATTTAGTGAAATCAGGTCGAAGGACATTGATTTTAATTCTCACTGAGTACATTTAAACGCACACAATGGTCCAGTTTTTGCCCTTATTCTGAAAGAGACAATATTCCTACTAAGCTGTTTACATGGCCAATGAAAATGAATGCTCCACTAATACTGTTGCTGTGCATATCAGATTAACATGCCCTAAAGTACCATTAAAATACATTAAAATACAGGAAAGTAGACCAACTGAAGCCACATGTCATTTTGCTTCTTTGCATCAACATAGGATTTTTTCACAGTGTACAATCAGTGGTGGACTTGTTGGACCGTGTGCACACAGTCTCCCTCTTTCATTCCTTTAACCACCTTTTTGAAAAGGTTCAAAAACCGGTTGACATCCAAGTATTTCATAATGTAAAAAGTAGGTGTGTTTCTTCTTCTTCAGACCAAAAATGTGGGCTTTCATTTGGAAAAAGGCCTTAATCATAATATCCAATAGAAAATGCTGTTTACATGGCCGTATCAAATTCAGAATATTGTTATATTCTGAATAATAGTGGAATATTAGCGTGAATGTTTAGAACATCAGCAGCAGTAGAAGGGGTACCCAGATGCTTTACTTCGGTAAGAGCAACCTCGGAAGCCATTGGCGATCAGTATGGTGACGATAAATCTCTGGGGGTACTGGCCAATGTTTTGGGTGTTCGGTTGTAACCAGCGGCTGTCCATCTTAAAACTTCCTCTTCCGTGAGTGAGTCACTTCGACTGATCCCTACAAACAGATGTTATAAGCCTGTTGTCATCACCAGGTCATCCAATACCAACTCTTTCTCATGCTAACTAGTGTTCATTCATTTCATCTTCCATAACTGCTTATAATGTTAAGGGGTCACAGGGGTGCTGGAACCTATCCCAGCTGACATTGGGCGAGAGGCAGGGTACGCCCTAGACAGGTCACCAGACTATCACAGGGCTGACACATAGAGACAGACAACTATTCACACTAAGATGCACACCTCCAGCCAATTTAATATCAACAAGTAACCTAGCCTGCTTGTTTTTTGGATTGTGGGAGGAAACCGGAGTGCCCAGAGAAAACCCAGGAAGGATATGCAAACTTCGCCAACCAGTGAACCATGTGATATTAAAACATACACACACACACAAAAAGAAGGGCAAGAATAAATGTATGGGTCCATAAAAACAAGACTAATCCAGGAGACTGCAGTTTGTGTCTGGTGTTATACCAAAGGTCAATATGTTTTTGATGTAACCTTACTGTTGAAGTACGGTCATCGCACACTGATGTCCCTCATGTAATGTAACAAATATACTTATTTTAAACCAAAACATGATGTTTTTGCTAAACCTTAACAAATGGATCTGTTGCCTTAACCTAATTGTAACCATTTCACAAGATTAACCAGGTATTACAGTGTGTTATAGCTGTGCATCACATAAATACGCTAAAGGATGCCTCGTGCAATGCTATCAGATGCCGAGGGGTGTTAAAAGTATAAGGAATAAGAAAGTGTTGGATATCTGCATATGAATGCAGACTAGGGCATTAACAGAAAAGCCGATTTGTCAATGTGTCGACGTCAGTGGCACAAGTCGACACCCCCCGGGAGGAGTCAACAAGTCATGTGTTTTTTCCCTCTCTCTCTCTCTGTGTGCTTGTGTACGGAATGCAATCGCTGCCTCTGATTGATACTTAAGCAGAGCAGACTCCGCGAGGAATGTCCACAGTCATTCGGGCTTTCATAGTTGAGCGCACTTCCGCGTTGTAGTTTCCTGTAAAAATGTCCGTGAAAAATCCCTGCGATGTGAAAAATACATGCCGAGCAGTCACTGGTGCGCGGAGCGGAGTCCGTGCGGTCGTAAAATCTGAGCTTTGCGCGCACAGGGCTTGCGGACGTCCGCTTTGAGTCTGAAAAAAATCAAAGTCGTTAATGCCCTAATGTAGACACATTTTTTAGATAATCAAATAAAAAGCTAAACTGTCATCAGACGATCATCAGTGGGTTCTGATAACCTGGTCTCACTCCAGCGTCGTCGAATACAGGCGCTTGGGCAGTGACTTCGGGCGTCAGACACCGACGGAAAAAGCCATCCTTTCATGTCGGCATGATAAGCATGTTAAACAATAACAGCGCCTGACAGCATTGGGGGAAATGTGGTGGGACAACAACGAAAGTTGAGGCAGTGGAAGGCTGGTGTTTTGTTTACAGCCAAACCCTGTTCTTTTTTCCTTAACCCAACCATTTGCATGTGTTGGCTAAATGTAACCATGTGCGTTCATTGGTGAAGAAAAAAAACATAAGTTTGCGGCGATGTATTGACGTAGTGCGAGTCCAGAATGTCACCAACCAACACACCCGGGGTACCTTGCACGTCGTATGTAGACATGGAAAGTCCATGACCAAAGGTCAATATGTGACGAGGTTGGTGTGAGAATGTGTTGGTTATGAGATTGCATGTCGTCCAGTGTGTGCTGCCTCTTTGGCCCTCCACAACAGTGTTCACCTGCCACTCAAACGTGATTGTTCAATACTACTTGGACTACAAACAGAAACCAGAACACTTGGCAATGCCAAAATCTTGTCCCGCTGCCTTCAGATTGTGCTTACATATGCAGAGATTAAGCAAAAGTAATACAACAATGTTAAAAAAAAAACCTGTTACAACAAAAAGTCCTGTTTTTATTTAAATCCAACTTAAGTAAAACTACAGATGACCTGTTCTACTCTGCCTTACTCTTATCTGATTGGTTTACCCTGACATTCTTACCATAACCCTAACCAATCTCACCCTTCTTGCCTAAACCTAACCAATCCAACCAACAAAGGCAACGAGCACTAGCCAGTCAGAGGGAGAGTAGGGAGGGTCATGCGTTCAATTTTACTTCAAGTATCAAAAGTCACAGTACTGCATCATTTTAGTCGAGTCAGATTTATTTATAGAGCACATTCAAAAACTACTAACTCTTGCCAAAGTGCTTCACAAAGAGATTAAATAAAACAGAGGTATGATCCAATAAAAACACAACAATGATCAAATAAAAATGGCTATTCAGTAAATGAATAAGAGCATAAAACCTAAAACAAAAATGGGATTGCACAAACAACAAAATCAAAGACAGGGAAAAAGAAAACTAAAAAAATAGGCAGACATGTTGTCATAATAATAATTATATATTAAATAAAAGTGCTGTAGCTCGTGAAGTTGAGCTATGATTATACACAACTCCTACAGGTAATTTAATCCAGTGGAAATTCTCAGGTAAAGTATCAGTACCTCAAACTTTAATCATGTATAGTGCTTTAGTAACTATATGTGGTTATTTTCCAACACTGGACATCCTAAAGATGGAAAAAAACAAAAAAAAAAAGAAAGAAAACATTGTATAACAGAATAATCGCACACACCATTCTTAAAAGCCTCTTCTTCAATATTGCACTGAGCTAACGACGGTGCGGACCGTACAAGATGAACTGACAGTGACAGCTGAGCCAAATGGCATCGCCAAAGAATCGAGAGCATGAATAGTAACAAACTGAATCAAATATTAAATTCATTCAAAAGCGGGATAACGCCAGCAGTGACAGTGTAATCAATCCACATTTTGGCCTGATCTATTATGTAACAGCTCAGACAAAAGAACACAAATGAAGAAAGAAGGCGATTTCTTTTCCGCTTGTGAGACCCATCCTCCGCTCTGTCCTCACTCATTCCTTAATGTTTCCTACTGCTCTCTGTTCCTCCTCCTCCAGATCACTTGCAGTCCATTTTCAACTTCAGTATATTACACTTTTGTGTGATAACATGTGGTAGTCTCACATTTCAGAGTTATTTGCGGTGGGTTATATGTGCTCCCGCTGCAGTGGAGAGGCCGCCTGCTCAATTTCTCTCCTCGTGACAGATTTCATCCTCTACGTATCCATCTTTCTTACCAGCTTGGGCCACATTGCTTCTGAAATAGGAAGAAAAGGTCAGAGCGTTAATGCACAAAGTGACAGTAGATACATCACCTAAATCTATGGTGACTTTTGGCAATACATCCCACACACGGACACTCGATTTTCATTGGGAGAAAACAGGAGTGATGAGAGAGATGCGGAAACAGAAAGTCTCTTCTTAGATAGAAAAGGTCTTGATTTCTAATTGTTAATGGTTTTTAATAAGGAGATAAACAGAGTTATTCTTTCTAATATTAAAAATAAAGTATTTATTTAGCATTAAATTACTCCTAATTTTAAAAAAAAATTAAAAACAGATGGCGACCAGTGCATTTTATAATGAAAACGTATCTCAAGTCTGTGGATTTGAAGCATTACGAGACACAATTTGGACATTTCCTTCAATAACACATTTGCATTTTAGCTTTTAACCATTTTCCCAGTTGCAAATATAGCCATGTCACCATGGATACAATCATAGTGTCATGTGGCAGGACATGTCCAGCATGCTTGAAGGATTTTTTTAACATTTAGTGCACCCGTTTACTGATTTGCATTGCTTTTCCAACACTTAAGACTTCCTCACAGTAAGTAAGAGGGCACCAATTTTAAACCATCATGCTTTATTCTGCATTTGTCCTGCAGATTACAGCTAATGAAAGCATCTCTCTTTTGATTTGTCGCTTGGCTTCACTGGGTTGTGACTGACAGTGGAATATTTATCTCAGAGCCAAAAAATGTGGGAAATCAGGGAGGCAGAAAGTGGAAGTAAGATGCCTTTGGCTCTCGCTGTGTCCCCAAGTGTGCACATTAATTTGAAACAGAGTTTTTCAAAACGTTCAAATGTATAGCCTGATATTGGCTCTCTGCTGCAGCTTTTGCAAAATGTGATTGATGGCGGTTCTTGTTGTTTACTGTGCCGTGCTGAAGTCAGTGAGAGTGAATGAGCCTGAAAAGCAACCCTGACTATCAGGGACAACATGACCTGAAAATACTGCAGAAGTAGGATGTAAATGTCAATAAAATTAAGGATAAAGGGATGAAAAACAAGATGAGATCAAATAAAGAATTTTGTTCATCCCAAAGAAAACGTTTGTGCACAAGATCTTCAGTATACATTAGGGATGGGCATCAATTTTCGATTATCAATGATTGATTGTTAAGGCTTTTGATCGATCACAAATAATTTTGATCGATAGTCGCAGTATTTCCTCTACAATGCCTGGCATAGGTCCGGCGAGCCGCCGTGCCAACGAGACCCCCCGCCCGGCAAGTCGCCGTGCCAACGAGACCTTCCGCCCGGCGAGCACGGCCGCTCATCCGGCCTACGAGACCCCCGCTGGACCTATGCCAGGCAAAAAATCAGAAATAGACGGAGGCTCTCATCGCTCTCCAAAGCCTCAGCGGCTTCCCTTGAGGCCTCTGAAAACACTACGCCATTGAAAGACGGAGGTTTTGCTGAAAACTGAAGCCTGTAACTCTGGCTGGCAACGGTTGTAAACACCCAGGGGTGAACTGCGCATGTGCACCATTCTTCCTCTTTGGCCTGGGGGGTTGAAGCTCAAAACTGGGGCAGCTGCGCTCTCTTGCGGCGACAGTCTGCACTGCACTCTTGTTTTCTCTCTTTTGAAATACTCGCTTATCAATTAATCGATAATTGATCGTTAATTTTTTTGATGATCGAATAATGAATTTTGATCGTTTGCCCATCCCTAGTATACATAGATGAACAATTTCAAGCTGCATTAATTTATGTTTTTCAGTTCTCCCTTTGTCATCTTTTTAACAATGGAAACAACTGATTTGTGAAATACTAGCACACTCTCACTAAAACCACATATTGACATTGGTCGTGGACTTTCCACCTCCTGATATGACATGAAAGGTACCCTGGGTGCGCCGATTGTTGATGTTTGTTTGACCCATACATCACCTCTGCCGCCCACCCTACTCGGACTTTCTGCGCCTTAACATTTGTTCTTGTCCCGCCGTGTTTCCCCGACACCACCAAGCGCTGTTAAACCATAATGGCGATGGGACGTGTATCATGGCGATGTTAAAGGACTTTTATGTCAGTGTCTGACGCCACAAGTCACTGCCCAAGAGCCAGATTTTGACAACGTCAGAGTCAGACTGGGTTGGAAATACATCTCCCCACAACAGGCTGTTCTCATGCACTGTTCGTACGTTTTCCTACGAAAAGTTATGTTCCAAAATTTATTCATATCCTACGTTTTGTGTATTTGTATTTGTGTATAACCCACGTATTTGGGAAGGCTGCCATAACATGACCAATGAGCTGATGGAAGTAAAGAAGGAAGCGTCCCAGTAGGAGGCAGGTTGGGGTGTTGGACCGGTCACAAAATACAGGACTTCCCCCAGGAGCTGAGTGTTCGTAGCTGTGTGAACTGTAAGTGAATTTGAGTCATGTTAAAGTACATCATCACCATGTTTCTTTTCCTAAAACCAACCACAGTAACTTTACTTGCCTAATCTTTATCTCCATTACTTAACATTGAGTACAAATCTTTACATCAAGAAGCCCGTGTAACATCATTCGTGGGGCGCTACTTTGTAGGATATCATACGAATCGTTATATGAAAATAGGTTGCCCTGAGCTCTATGGAGCATTTTAGCTGCTTTCAGCACATTGTTTTGGTTTTTAAAAATGTATCAATGCAGTTTTAAGTACAGTATGTTAACAGATGATGGTACAAAGCATGGACGGAGGTGCAAGGAACCAGACGTTACAAAAAGAAAGGTGCATCTGTGTTATTCTGTTCAAAAATCACAAAACAGACAAAAAAGACTTAATTAAGGTTTGACTCTTTGGCTTTTTTTTAGGCTTCTAAATTCATCACAAGGTCTTCATGAGTGGTTTTGGAGGACAACATCTGCTACGCTGTTGAAAGCCCTGGAAAAGTCAAGGGTAAGGTGGGGGAAGACGCCCCCCTTTAGGACAAAATTAATTTACTGTCCAATTAAAAACTTTTGAATATGATTTTGGCCTGTACAGGATGATGGTGTTTAAGCTGCTTGGGGACATACACTGGTACAGTAGTCAATTTTGTTGTTACAGCACAGAAATGAAAACCTAGTCAAGGGGCAGCTTGCCCCACTATTGGAACAAGATGACCCTGAGCTCAAAATAAAGAAAAAAATAATACTTAAAACAAACTATAATCCTAACCCTAAAAAACAACTGTTTTATTGTTTGTTAGTGTCAACCGGTGGTGTGCATTGGTTTGCAGGTTGGCAGCATCTCGCCACGGTTCCATGCCATCCACTGTTTCCTCACCTCCTGATGACAAAGTCACTTTAGAAACATTGATATGGGCATTGTGTTTTTCTGCAAACCACAATTATGTTACATTTGTATGTTTCAAATGTACCATTTACTTCGGGTGACTAAACTTCAGTAGTATGGAGCCATCACTGTGAGTCAGTAAACCAATAAAAACCAGCATGTTTTGTGAAATGAAGTAATAATGTTTGAATTTTTTTCTGTAACAGAACAGGTCAAGACATTATCATATAATGATTTCACAGACCACATTATGATTTCTTCTTGCCTATCTGTTTATTTTAAGAAAACTAGACTGATTCGAATGTTATTTTTATGATCATTAGGTTTTTTCCTCTCTTACCCATGCAGGCTGTTGGATCCATTAGTAAGGCGGCTTTTTCACACCCTCTGTCTCTCTCTATCACTCTTTGTCCTTGTGGGTGATTAGAATGCACCCTGGTTGTCTGTCTGCTCGCTCATTAATCACACAGCTAGAGACTGGGCCGAACACTAAATATACAGTTTGTCCTCATCTCAGCACTCCACACAAAGTGCTATTACAGCAGAAAACCACACAGGGTCATAAATGACTCATAAGCAGGGCTACGGGTTGCCTAGCGCTCGTTATAGTAACCCAACCAATACAAAAGGCATACAGGGAGACTCCCCAGCATTTATGTAAAATCTCACTCCCATTAAAAACTAAACACTGGGCAGCACCTATAGTTGTTCCTGCACAATTATTCTGTGGACATCACCATTACAACACAAGGCTGGCCAGGAAAAAAGTTCTCTCCTAGAATCGCTAACCAACTTCTAAACTTTAAATGAACATAATGCCTATAAAAAAGTTGCTAAATGTTTCTTGTTTTAAAGAAGTGTATCTGGATGCTATCTTCATCTCTTCCTGAAGACAGTGTATCTGACAGAAAATTTGAGCAAATGTCCAAGACACACCACAAAAGCCTCGCCATCAAACATATTTACCATAATTAAGTTATTTCTAAAAGATTAAAGTTTTATTGGATCCTACTTTATATGGTTGTGAAATCGGATTCTGCTATTTAGCATCATGTTGCTCCCTTTAATATCAGCATTTCTTAAAATTGCCTTAAGTGTCAAAGGCAGAGGTCTCTAGATAAATACATAGTTATGCCATTAACCATTCGCTAAGTCCTGCTCACTTTGGTTAGCCTACTGTTACTAAACCTCCCAGGCTTTCAAATCAGGCTCTGCATGCAGGCAGTTTACAGTGATAAAAGTGGCAGATCTACCACTCAGAATTCATGGTTATTTTTGAGACAATAGGTCTTTTATTTCTGACAGACGCAGACTAAATCAGACTCTTGTTTCTAGCTGGCGACTCGATGTTGCCAGCTGAACTGATTTTATAAGCTGTAGGTCAGCTACTAATTGAGCTAAGCTAAGTTCATCCTCATTTAGATTCTGTCATGGATTTTCCATGAAAGACAACACATACAAGGAAGACAGTATGTCAGACATGGCTAGTAGCAAAGACAAGACAAACCACTGAAAGGGGAGAGGGGGATGGTAACAGTCTTAAATGAATTCATGCATGTGTTTCTGTTTGACACATACTGTGACAATAGGAAAACATGCATACACATAATCTTACATCGAGACATGCTTTGCTCCAATGCATAAATATTCTTAAATATTACTTACATTGCTGTTGTATTAGAAAGACAGGAGGGCATGATGTTGTGTGTCCAGGAATAGCCGTATTGTGTCCCATTAGCCATACCTATCCTATTCAGATATGACAGGGACAATGCAGCTTCCTGCATGCTTATAATGTTCAGGAAGTCCCCCAGCAATTAATTCACTGGGTTTACCCAAGTGGGCCCCAGATAAGATGCCCATTTTGGGCTCATACCCACTTGGTACCCAAGTAACCACAGCATAACCCACGTGGGGACCACTTGGGTAAACCCAACCATGTGGGCAGTAGGCATGGGGCCAATATAAAACCCATGGACAGTCCCATAAAGGGCCCATTTTTCAGCCAGTTTGCTTCCCACATGGGCCTCACATACACATGCTGGCTGGCATGTAGCAGGACACAAAGCTACGTCCACTACATCCATGCTCAAGATCTGGTGGAGAGAGATGATGTTGCAGTTCCTAAATTTGTCACTGGTCACTTTTTAAAAATAAACTCACTAAAAGAGTATGAAACAATGCTAAATCTAAAGTTGCCAAATTGGCAACACTAATGATTATTTTTCCAACCTACTTAAATTGAAACCATGCCCACTTTTATGTGGCGAAAGCCTCAACAGTTGCATTCCTATGGCAACCGCACTCATATTGGTCCCGCAAAATATGACAGTTACAGTGGCTTGATGAATTCACTATTTATCAGACCACAAATGAGACAAGAGTTAGCCAGTGCACCATGAGGTCCCTCCATCTTAGTCCCACCAGTCTCATCTTAGTGCTAGGAGACTGCTTCTGAGACGGACCTTCAATTACCTGCTATAGAAACTCAAATTCGGCCAGTGCAAACCTCAGGGGTCACAGTGGGCTGGTTGTCATCAGCAGCACAGTGAAGGCCCGAACATACTCGGACGGAACGTACGCGGAACGGACTCCGGAGGTCCGCGCAGACTCGAAGCGGATGTCTGCAAGCCCTGTGCGCGCAAAGCTCAGATTTTACGACCGCGTGGACTCCGCTCCGCGCACCAGTGACTGCTCGGCATGTATTTTTCACATCGCAGGGATTTTTCACAGACATTTTACAGGAAACTACAACGCGGAAGTGCGCTCGACTATGAAAGCCCGAATGACTGCAGACAGTCCTCGTGGAGTCCGCTCCACTTATAGTACGCCCGAGTATGTTTGGGCCTTGAAAGTGTGCTTCACACTGCCCTCTAGATGCAGCAAGGCAGACAACCTGCCACCAACCGATCCTGCCGACTGGTCTTCACATCACACAGACAAATTGAGGACAGAGTTTGTTAGGAGAGGACGTTGACCATATCAGGTAACTGCTGAAACCTGTTTCCAAGGAAAGATGATGGGAGAAGTTGCCACCACCAGTACTACAGCAGGACCTCAGCTGAGGTTTAAAGTTGTGTGACACAATCAAAAAAAAACAAACGTTTGCAAAACGTTCTGCAAAACAAATTCATTTGACAAATAAAGGACTATCCGATGTGAAAAATGAGTGTTGTTCTGAACAGTCATGAAATTAGCACCTAAAAAATGATGTCATGGAAAGAATTGACGATTCAATCAAAACAAGGTACAACCAGTAACACAAAGACACAAAGTCTCCAGTCTCCTTTAAATGGAAACTTTTTGAAAGAGGTTATGTTTTGGCACAGTGATTACCAACGTCTACAAGACTGAATCTCAAACATCAAAATACAACAAGTTGGACAAAACCATTTAGAGTAAGCTGATTAAAATGCATTAGTGAAAATGTTCTGTCACCAACTGTGCAAGAAATAAGGAAATGTAAGAACTTTCCCCTCATTTTAGATTGCACCTGTATGTTTGCCACATTGAGCAGCTGGCAGTAGTGATCAGTATAGTGTCACTGAAAGAAGAAGCCCCCATGACCACTTCTTTGGAATACTACTGGCAAAGGAGTCCACTAGTAAAAGGTTGCCCACTCTGATTTTGAAGAGGCTGGAGATTGCCTTTGATGACTGCAGAGCAGAATTTTACGACAACAGCAGAAATATGGGACAGAAGAACAAGGGAGTACAGTCCAGGCTACTGCAAATGAACCCAATATGCCATGTCATATTTTGGTATTGTGCAGAGGCTTTACTGCCTGTTTTCTATACAGAGGTGGGCCATTCTCAAAAGACGTGTCAACCTTTTGCTAAAACTGTGGTCAGAAACCTGATAGGAGGCCAGAGTAAAAGCTGTAGAGCCTCTGCGATATGAAGCTGTGAGGGAGGCACTGCTTGAGGTGAGAAACCAGATTCAAGACCTGACAATCAGGATTGAAGCCCGGTTTCTGGCAAAAGAAACGGGGTCATTCTGCTCACTGTCCACACTGGTATGACAATGTGAGTCAAATTCTTCAGGTGTGCAAACTCATGCAATGCATCTCGCCAAGTACAATGCAAGTGGACGTGGCAGAAAGTCTATAAAAAAGACTGAACAAGCTCTCGAGTCCTAAAGAGCCACAGGCTTCATAGCAGCAGAAACATCAGCCAAGGACATGTGTGAAGACACAAGTGTGGATGCAGTCCTTGTACAAAGGCGACTAGGGTCGACCAAGAGGCACTTCTCATACGAGTCTTCTGACGAGCCCTTGTGAGATGCCTTACAAAATCTGGGGGCAGCCTTCTTCAACATAGTGGTGGATGCTGCAGTGTCAGCACTAAAGGAGATTTCCCCTCTTGAAGATGTGGAAGGCATGTTTGGCATTCTGTCAAATTTTCATCTGCCAAACCAACAGCTGATGAAGCAAGCAGAGGCACTTGCACGCACTTTAGGCCATGGAGGACAATCTGATCTGGATGGGAGGGAGCTAGCTTGGGAGTTGGAAATGTACTGACTAGACTTGCCATCAAAGAGCATGACAGTTCTTGTGTTGTTAAAATGCATTGATACAAAGCAGATCACAGAAGTATACCCCAACTTGTGTATCGCTCTGCAGATCAGTGCAACTCCACCACTACTAGTAGCTTCAGCTAAGAGGAGTGAGGAGTTTTTTAAAGTTAAAACCCATGAAAACATACTTAAGGTCAACCACGTTTCAAGAACGTCTCAGTGGTCTGGCTCTAATCAGCATTAACCACAAATTCTTTCATTCTTTGTAATCGAAGTTATTAATTTGTGTTTATTTGTTACTACCTCTGGTTTTTTAGCACTGAAAATGGAAGGTCTGGCCCTGTGCTCACATCTGCATTTTACCTTAGAGTAGTTAAACACATGTCCTTGTAATCTGTTCCATTTGTATGATGGTAACATAGATCCACCTTCTGTACATCTTAGTCATCGTCCATCTTGTGTTTAATCCATTTCATACACTGTTGCTCTTTCCTAAAATGCTAAGTAACGCTGTTAAAGCCCCATATACACTTAAACTGCCTTCACATCACTGCGCAGTAACTGCCTTGACAGCCACCTTTATGCAAGAGTATTCCCCCAGAAAGCAAAATGTTTATATAGGTCCACCTCTACATATTTGGACAATTTACCAGCCACCTGAAGTTTGGTGGGAATGTTATCCCAAGCCCAGTTTTCTTCTGGGGTTCCTTATAAGTTGCTTGCGCCATAACTTTGAGTATTCAGACACCAACATCATCAGTTCATTCATCTTGTCTTCTATCTTATTCCACAATGCCTGCCAGAAATTGAGCATAACGTTAGTTCAGGCAGGCCACAATGTCAAGCTCAGCTCACATCCGGGCTACCTCAGCTGAGCTCCAGCAGCCCAATCAGCTGATTGCTGATGAATCACATGATTCCTTTCTACGCAACCAGTTGGCAACTCTCATTCAGGGCACTGCGTATTGTTGCTGCTTCCTCTGCAAGCCTCTTTGCAGCCCACCTCCACCCCAGCTCCTCTTCCTTTTTTTATGCCATATCTAACTTATCAATGTCATTTCTGACTGTCTCTGATACTGGCTCTGTTCTGTTCCCAGGGGGTCTTTGCTGCTGCTTTTCCTGTCTTAGGCTTTCCAGGTAGGCACATGGAAGGGCAGGGAGGTGTGCTCCTTCTGCGTAAGGCTATCCTCGCATGTGCGTGGAAGGGCAGAGAGGTGTGCTCTCTCTGCCTGTGGCTTTCCACATAGGGTCATGGAAGGGCAGATAGGTCCCAGAAAAAAGGCATACTGCCAAATATAAAATTGCAAATGGAAATTAAGTTTTCTTAGCTAAAGTGGTCCTGACTGAAGTTCAACAGGTGAACTCTGCATGGCAGAGCAAATTCTGCACCGTTCATGTGGGCGGCAACCGCTTCATACCCTTACTGCTGTGTTCAAAACAACTTCCCCTCTGCCGCCTTTCCCTCATTGACATGAATGGAGGTGGTGAGTTACCATGCAGCAGTGTGAAAGCCCCATAAGTTTGGATAAACACTGTTCAAGGGGCAACGGTTGAGGATGTACAGTACATATTCAGGTACTCTCTGTGTGAAGGACATCAAACAGTTTGATGTTTTTCTTATGTGATATTCGTCGCCTGAATCAACCCTAAGCTAAACCTTGAGTACCATAAATGAAGTTTTTGAAACCCTAAGGTGACACAGGATGCAAATGAGGACATTCTGTTTCATGAAAAAAACGAGCAGCTTCAGTAATAAGGGCAGACAACGTCCACCCCTCTAGCCTTACTGGTAACAATAATTTTTGACAGTTTTAAAGACGGAGGAGGATATTTGTGATTCAGAGGGGAACATTCATCAGTCAACAGACTGCCAACACGCACCACAATTTCAAATAAATTGGCAATATGCCTGATGTAGTTAACCACTCAAAAACCAAGTCAAATCAGGTCAGAAGTTGCACCAAAAAGAAACTTATTTTACAGAGTAAGACTTAATATCCTGTGACTTCAAGGATATGATTAAAAAGAAGAACAAGGATGCTGTAATAGGGACTTCTTTTCATATTCTCCTTTCTCTAATTATTCTGCTTCAGATGGGCCTCTGAATTCAAAGACCAACCTAAGGGCAGTCATTTACCTGCAACCTAAACTCATAAGCCATTATTGCTGCATGATTCACAGGCAAACATAATGAGGTTGGAGCTTCCCTAATGAAATACAAACACTGTTTTCTTTTCATATTGTTTTCTGTCTAAGGACTCACCAGCCACATGTGTGAATGTGCTGTTTTTTTCATCCCTTCAACAAAAACTAATATGTCCACCAAACACCAATTATCTCTTGAATACATATATATATATATATATATATATATATATATAACTACAACAACAGCAGGTGTTAGCCTTAATTTGATGAGGCTTTAAGATTCATCCTCGTCTCTTGGGAAAAGGGATGAGACTTATTTCCACTGGGATATCTGGGAATTGTGCCCCTCAAAGGAGCACATCAGTGATTTTACATGTCAAACTGAATTTTCTAGTTATCAGGAATATGACACAGTGAAAGAGCGGTATTATAGCTTCGGTTTATTCAATCTAAGAAAATTACTCATGTGATCAGTTGAGACAATAAAAAAATCTGAACAGAGATCTTGTGCTATAGCTGAAGATGTAGCTGTTTATCAGTGTTTATATTTTGTTAAAATTTTATATCATGTGTACATTGTCAATTTGATCTTTTTTTGTACAAGGTAGTTTGAATTTCTGTCTCTAAGTAGCTTTAGTTAACCAAACACACCTATATACACACCGATCAGTCAAATCATTAAAACCACTGACAGATGAAGTGAATAATATTGATCTTTTCATTACTGTGCAATGTTCTGCTGGGAAACCCTGGGTCTTACCACTTGACTCGCACCACCCACCCAAACACCACTGCAGACCAACCACACCTTGTCATGGCAACAGCACTCCCTGATGGCAGTGCCCCCCCAGCAGGACAATGCTCCATGCCACACTGCAAAAAACGCTCAGGAATGGCCCAAGGAATGTGGCAAAGAGCTCAAGGTGTCGACCTGGCCTCTTAATTCCCCAGATACCAATCTGATCAAGCATCCATGGGATATGCCGGTATCCCAGAGCTACCCCCCTTCCATGTTGGGGCCTCCTTGGATAGGACTTGGGATTCTTTGAGCCCTGTGGGTTGTGAGTAAGCGGCAAGCTCCAGGGCTGATGCATGAATCCAGTGCAGAAGTGTGAAAAACTGCAGTTCATCGACTGGCCACTTGGGGCTGGCTCCAACACAGAGCAAATCCCCATGGGCTCCAATGTTAAAATGCCAAACTTTACAGCTACAAAAAACAGCCTCAGGTCGACACCTTGAGCTTTTGTCACATTCCTCGGGCCATTCCCAAACATGTTTTAGAGTGTGGTATAGTGGATTGTCCTGCTAGGGGGGTGCTGCCATGAGGTGATGATGTTCATCTGCATCTGTGTTTGGGTGGGTGGAGTGTATCAAATGGCATCCACATGAATACCAGGACCCAAGGTTTCCCAACAGAACATTGCACTGTAATGGGATAATCAGTGTTATTCATTTAATCTGTCAGTTGTTTTAATGTTTTGGCTGATGTATGGATGTGTATGGATGGATGGATGGATGGATGGATGGATGAACAGAAGGAAGGAAGGAAGCTGGCAGCCTTGAAACAGGCTGTAATGTAATCACTCAGGGCAATTGTGCACCATCAGTGTACGGATCTATGCTCATTTTTGCCACTGACAGACTCATTGTTTTTTAGTATCTGACAACATTATGGAGAGGACCCTACAAAGAAATGCAAAGTTTTCTTTACCTTTCCTTTGATCCGCTGTGTTTGTTATTGTCCTCCTGCAACAACTGAACTCGCAAGACTTCAGACTTCTCGTTGACCAAGACTTGATTAGACAAACTCAAGTGGAAGATAAAGAAAAACATTTTGTTTCTTTATCAGACAATTAGAAAAAACAATTTAAGGCTGTCAGTGGCAATTTCCATCAAAAGAATTGCAATAAATATACAGATATACCCTTTACAAAAAGCTCAAATACACATGCAACTCAGAGAAAATCTCAAAGAGGACTAGAAAGACAACTATATTATAAGTAAGATGAAAATTTATATGATTAGATGAAATAATATACAGTCTTTTAATCATTTTTTTTTCCCCAAAAATGCACAGAAAATCTGTGGTAGATCTCACAGAAAACAAACACTAAAGTTTGAGCCTTTCCAGAACCAGTTTTTTAGTGTGGCAGACTATGTCACTTTTTATTTATTATCAGCACTCAGCTAAATTATTCTGCTGTGCAGGGAATACTCACATACAACTAAAACCTCTTTGGGTTTCTTTAAATATAAATGCTCCTTTAACATCATATAAAATGTTGCTGTTAGCTGTAACATGAGATCAGTCTTATGTTTTAATAATTACCACATAACTATTTCTTTCCTTTTTTGGTTGAATGTATAAAATGTATAGTTTTACTGAAAAAAAAACAGTAAGTATGTGTTAAAAAAATTCCTCTATACAGCTTGATGGAATATTCCTCTAGTGTCAATCATCATCACTGTTGTTGTATTTTATAATTTCATAAACCAGCAGCTGCAAACAGTTTTTATTTCTTCATCGCGATGGGTTCAGGGCTCCGTGGGGGCTGGTTTTCCCTCCAGGTAAATATGCCTCCTGGGTGTGAGGTGGTGTGTTTTTTCTCTGACAGGTTGTTTGCTCAGGAAGATGTCAGCGGTTCATCTGCAGCAGATTCGCTTTGAAATAACACTTAAAACCCAACATGGGAACAGTGTGTTTCAGCAGGAGCCGCTGGAGAAACAACCTGCAGAACAAGATGTACTGTACACTTACTGTATAAGTATCTGCTGTGCCTTCCAGTGCAGTGTCAAGGTTTTACAATACTGCAAACAGAACTGCTGAGCACAGACTGTGCACTATTTGGGCAAGGCTTAATCTAGCGAGCGAGCAATGAATCATAAACAAGATGTCTTATTGACTTATCGACCTTTACACACGTCAAAGTGGTTGCCTGTTTTGTATCCATCCCCCCACGCCATTTCAATTTGAGCCACAATAATTCTCTGGATTGCAACTCTCACATTTCACACTTGATTTCATATTTCTCTCCACATTTATGGAAAAGCAGTTGTGTTTGCTTACGCAATTTACGCTAATGGCTCTGGAGATTGTTTTTGCTATGGCTTGGACAGCCATTATGTGTGGGAAGTTGCTTTATAAAAACAGTTGTACCCTTTGTCACAGATCATCTAGCTTTATTTCACCTTGAAGATGTGTGAGCTTACATGGCTTAAAGCGAGGGATTTACTAATAACCTCACCACACTGTCCACTCTGTACACTCTGCACATATTATTTACCACAGTCCAGTGTGTCATTAAATACACAGACTTCACATTAAGAAACACAAACCCCAGCTATCACTGCTTATTTTCATTACACGCAGGATGACATTCACCTGTGATATCACACAGTAAATACAGTGTCAGATCACTGATATTACAACCAGCCACTGCTGCAGTCAGAGCCACAGCTCGCTGACAACTACCACAACATAAATACAGTTAAATTGTTTTGTTAAGAAGAGGATGAGGTGATGACAAGTTTTTTACTTAAAAAGTGAAAAAAAAAAAACTTCTTCAAAAACAGCTGTTTCCCAACACACCAAGAGTACAACTGCAGAGATATTTGGCAAGGAAAACAGTCTCCAAAATTGCAACAAATCAAATGACAAAACATGCCAAAATATGAGTCCAGCTGTTTCCTTGAGCTGACGTGGGCAGCTGGGCTGTTCAAGGAAACAATTAAAGCTAAAATATGTTACTTTTGAAAGAGTAAACAGCACAGTAGATAAAGTCCTGTGTGTAGGATTTAGGGGCAGGAAAGGTGTATAATATTCATAACTATGTTTTCACTGGTTTATAATCACCTTAGACTAAGAATCGTGTTTTAGTTACTTAAAAATGCACCGTTTACATCTACATATGGAGCAGTTCCTCTTCCACTGAGTCCACCATGTTGTACCCCTAAATGGAAAAACCAAACTTCAGCTCTAGAGATGGGCAAAAAAGAACAAATGTATCTTTTTGAACAAATCTTTTCAGTCTCCAATATGGGTCAGCCCGTCAATCATTCAAGTGCTCATATCCCTGACCTTTCCCACTCACTGTTATCGTAGCATACTGCTCTTGCCAGCTATAGTGAATGAATGACAAGTGATTAAATTAGACTCAAGTCAAGATCTCTGCCAGGTAAGGCCAATCGTGCGTTCACATGCTCCTCGAATGGTTAAACATACATGTACTGCAATGGAGTGTCATGGACAACTGACGCCATATTTTGCAATAAGCTTCAAAACTCAAAAGGTTCCATACTTTTACATGTAAAACTGGAACTCACAGCCCCCCAGGAGGTGAGCTGTAGCCTGGTTCCAGACCATAGACCCCGCCCACTCAACTGAGTAGGCTTGCATCTCTGGTCTGGCATACTTCAATGAATTTGCGATTTATCTCGTCCAAACGATGGACGGACCAATGAACGCCGGGGGTCTAGTGATTAGCCAATCAGCGCCACGCTGATGTCAAGCTGTACGCCGGTGGGTAACTGGTGAGGATAGCAACAATGGCGACTGCTACAGATCCTACAGACCACATTGACGATGCTATCGAGGTAATTCGCCACTACTCGCGTTAATGGAGGACCAAATTAAGGAAGCTGCTAAACTGGATTTAACGGCAATGCAGCTGGGCGTGCACGACGACGGAGACATTTTAAATGGGCAATGCTCGCTTGTTTTCGGCACCCCTGAGGCATGGATACTAATGACGTCAGATTCTGGGTGAGTCGTTGATCTCTACTGATTGGTTAGGGAAAAATCAAATTCCTTCCCCCTTGTAAATTGCCTTCAATGGAAGCCATGTCAGACTGAAGGTTCTGGGAGCTTCAGTCTGACACTCAGGCTAGGTGAGCTGGGCTTTGAGGCCAATTTCTGTAGTGGCCAAACAGTGGTACTGCAATTTCCAGGGTCAGCCATGTGACGCCATTGGGCCCAAAAAGACATTTTCCTATTGACTTACATTAGGACAGAGACATCTTTAAATCGGTAGATACATGTTTTTGAGCATCACAACCCCAATGAAAGACTCGTTACACTATTAGGTTTTGATCAATTCAGTCCGATAACATTTCTAAATGTCTAGAAGAGCCACAAGATTAAATCAATCAGATTAAATCAAGGTAGCAGAGCATTAAACCGGAAGTAAGACACTTGGCCGCACTCGGTTTCGCTCAGCTGCCATAAGTCTCAAGTGTGCCTGCTCTTGGGGCCCCACAGTGCGGAAGCAGTGCGGATCATCTGGATAATCTTAAACATGGCAGTTGAACCATTTTGGCCTCATGCACCACTGAGCAACTTTCATGGGAGTGAACAGGGCCCTGCTGCCAATGCTGTATCCAGCTCTCCTAATAGGCTACATCCGTGGTTGGCCACCATAGTTTGTCTACGTGCTTGGCATAGTGGAGAGGTTTTAGTTCTGCGATCTCAGAACTAGATGACACTAATTCCTACACACTGGACCTTTAAATTTTAAGCAATAAAATAAGACCTTGCTCTGTTCGTTACACTTTGGGGTTTAGCCATTAGTGACTAATGTTAGCTTTCTTTAAATAATGTTGTATAAATGACATCACTGAGTCAGTTTTCTGACTTTATGACTCTTTATGATGACTCTTTAAGTTGTGCTACTGTAACACTATGTTTGAGTTTATTCAGATAATCCACTGGAGATTTCTGTAAAGCAACATACTCAAGAGAATCTTGGGAAATGTAGGAAAATATAATGTACTATTATCCTGTAATTGCCACAGGTGGCCTCAGTGGCCGCTGTTTAGCAACGGTTACAAACTCTCTGAAAAACTGATTCAGAGGTCAAGCCGAGATTGACTGCATACGGCTCTCAACATGTAGGAGGCTGAGCCAGCGGCTAGTGGCTAATGGTGCTGCCAACACAAACAGCAACAACGGCAACAGTGTTGACAGAGCTACCATATATTCTCAAATATTAGGAAGGACCTTTATTTACCTCACATGCAAAGGGGACCAGGCCTTTATTTGAAGCACGCTTATATTATAAAGAAGCTGTTATTTCTAATTCAATCTCATATGGTGAATTTATTGAATTAAAGTAATGGAATGTACATTACAATTAGTTAGCATGTGTATTTCATAACAGGCACCAGGAGTTTATCCACACTTTGCCCCCCACCCATTCACCCCTTAAAATCTGAAAGTAGCAAAGAACTTTTATTTTGACAAAATTTAGGACATTTGCACAGTAATTTGATGCAGGAAAGGCACTTAAGTGTGAAACTTAAGTGTTGCTAATAGTTGTTTGCTGCTATATTAATGCTCTTAGTGTCGTCAGCAGTGACTTTAATTCTACAGTATACTTAGGGTTTATGTTGCATTACAAGTTTTTGTTCAAACTTAATTTTTTAAATTTTTAAATAGTGACAGTAAACACAAAGTATTTTGTCTTGACCAACATATGTTTTTGTATAAATAGAAACAGAGGGATAAAAAGATGGCAACAAGACCATCATCCTTGTTCTTAATATTCTTTACACACTCTTAAAAAGTGCAAACAGCTCTCAGTGCAAACCTACAACTGTGTCCATGCTGCAGAAGTGCTCGTCTGTTCAGGCATCACACAGTGGAACTTTTTGAATGAATGCTCCTCTAACAGCTCCGGCTGTGATGTGCCCTTCTAAAACAAGTCTGGAGGGTGAAGACGGTCGGCGCAGATTGGCAGGGCCAGATCCACTTTCATAATGACTTACTAGAGCCTGACCTTACATGTCAAAGGTAAGGTGTGGAGTGAAGCTGAGCATGACATTTATGGGTCATATCGGCTGTAAATGATTGGAGCGCCCTTTGTCTACATGGTTGGAGTTAATGGGGATGTCAGGGAGAAGGTGAGGCCACATCTCACAGTGGAGGAGAGGAGACACAGAGATGAACATGTGGTAAAGTTTTAGTTTGCACTTTGAAATTTAGACAGGAAATCAGCAGCACAAGTGGCTATTACAGATATTGACAGACATGGAGATCAAATACGTGACATTTCTGCTATGTGATTGGCCGCCCCTGCCACCGTGTGTGACAACAGCACAATAAAGGTCAGTGCAGTGTAACCTTTGGACAGTGTCACCTTGCTGCTAAACACACAGATCCGACACAGCAGCAGGGTGTAAACGCTGCCCTTTAACACTCTGTTGTGATTGATCAGCTCTGAAGGCTTTACTCTGCTCATTCAGAGAATATCAGGTAAATCACTATCTTTGAAATTACACAGTTAAATGCAGAGTCTTTAAAAAGAAACCGCTCATTAAGGGAGATTAACACCCTGTTATGTCACACTAATGCTTGGTATTCTACCTTAAATAATATGCAGTGGGCGTAATTACTGACACCATGAAAGTTTTTGCTGTGTATGTGCGTAGAAGACTGCACCACTATTGTTTTGCTGCCATTACTTTTAGATTTTACATTTTAATTAAAAACTACTTTGAACACAGCCCCAGGAGGAAATCACTCAGAAAGAAAAAAAAAAGTAAACAAAAAATGATCTAAAAATGTCAGCTGTGTGTCTTTGCTCTGTCTTTCTGTTTCACTTTCTTTAAACACACACACACACACACACACACACACACACACACAAAGAAAACAAGGTTTGACCAGTGGCCATTAAACAGCCATTAGTTCAGCTGACTCACCTCTTCAAGGAGCAGTATGGCCCAAGGCACCGTGATGCACTGGGGGTCACATTATGGTTCAGTTACTGCAAAATTTTTTTCAAAGGTTAATTCAAAGTCAGCACATTAGTTCTTCAATAAATCATCCTTAACTCCTAATTATTTTCCCTTTCCACTGTCAACAGTGCGCACAGGTAGCACCTCTTCCTGTCCTCAAGCCACCTTGGAGCACTAACAAGTTAACAAGCTCCAGTCCAAGTAAGTCTCTGATTAGTCAAATATGATAAGCTTGTGAATCATGGTGGAAGTTGGCTGTAGTCCTTTTTCAACAGGAGCCAGCAGCTAAAGAAGTTGAAGAAAGTCTCCAGCCCTCTGCCAGCTCCCCCATCTACTGGGGGTGTTCAAGTAAGAATGAATCCGATCCGTCAGCTCTTCTCATCAGACATCACTATTAATGGACACGTGTCCGTGTTTATGTGCTTTGGTTCAAGGATGGAAGGTGTATCCTCATAACTTTCAGTATTACAAGTTTTTGGAAATTGATGGATTGAGATGCTTCTGATTTTCTTTCCAGTCCTTTAGCACCACCCTGTGCCTCAACTGGGCAGTGCAGTCAGTTAGAGTGTGTGTATGCGTGTATATGTGTGTGTGTTACAATTAAGTGTGTGTGGCATTCTGCTGATCCCGTGTTTTAAGAGGCCTAAGGTTAAGATCATAGTTAGTGATCAAATCTGGACAATTTAAAGCTTTCACGAGTAGAGTGATACAAATGTTGGTGTTTGTGTGCGTGTGTGATGTTTTTGTTTAGCTTTTTGTTTCACAGTTTTCCTGTCAGTGTGGTTGTGGTGTGCCCCACATTTACCATCTGCCTCAATATTCAATATTCATTCTATCTGCATTTGTTATTTTAATCCTGTCTGACACTTCTTAAGTAGCTTTTTTTTGAGATATGCTATGCAGGATTCTCCCCAAAAAACACTGTATAGACTCACACAAAACTAATCCCTCTCATTCATCACTTAGGACTCACTAGGAGTGTGTGGCAGCATATTTTCTTGTTATTTTGCTATGTTTGGGAGGCAAATTTGCACGCTGAAGGAATGACCTGCCCTATTCTCCCTATGATTATCTAGTACTTGTTACCTTTGTTGGATTGATTGCTGCTCCAAGAGGAAGCTCTGAAAATCGCAGATCCAGTGCAAGAAAAAAAGCAAATGGCATGGCGAAATGCAAAGCGGACAACCGACAATAGTATACCTTTAAAGAAGCAGAAAAAAACAGGGGCAGAAACATTCATACTGACCTTATTCCCATCCAAACTAGAATTTCCTTTTTCTGCTCTTAAATGTGAGTCAACCTCTGAAGCCAACTATTACTCCAACCAACACCAGCCTTGGTTTCTTTCAAAAACATGGGAAGAAAGCAGTGAGCAACGAAAGACGAAGTGACCCAAAACATTAGCAAGAAATTAGTAATTAATAAAAAGTAAAAGAAAACAAAGAAAGAAAGGAAAACAGACAAGGCAATTTGGAAAAAAAGCTTAAACATTATAATTCTGTAACATTATTTTAGATATGTAGTAATGATGATTTTCTAAATCTATTCATTTTTGTAATGTCTGGAACATTTCTTATCAAGTTGCACATTGCCTTTTTCTCCCATGTTTTTGAAAGAAAGAGCACCAATTTGCACAGGGTTCAAAGGCCTAAATACTTACAAAAGGCATCTGAAAGCAGCACAAAGAAAGTGACAGCGCCCCAGGTTTCAAAGGGTTCAACACAAATGGAGATCTAGTCTGACTCACAGGATGTAAACTGTGCATATAAGCCTGCCAGATAGCGGTGCAGGAATAAGCCCTAAAACATGGAAATAAATGAGTTAGCATTTTTGCACTCCTAATTCCCTCGATTTAAAGTCAACGAGTTTTGATTAGATGCCTGAATATAAGGTCTGTGGTTAACACAAGTTTAAGAGACTTCCATATTTTGTTCTACGACATAAAATACCTCAGTAAACACCCCACTTGTGAATTCTGAAGTTTTTACGTGTCCTAAAAAAGGCGGTTGCTAACAACTAGCTAAATAAGACAACAGAATGTGGTCACTCCAGACACGGCTTTACCGCCTTGTTGTGGTGGCGACGTTGAAGTCATGCAAGCCTGGTGTAGTTAAACTTTTTACATCTCATGATTGTATTTACGCTTAAAAAATGATATAAGTAGTGGTCATTTGTGAAGATTATCTTGCTGAACAAAACATTTAAGTATCAAAAACTTTTGTCTAACCTGACTATTTTGTAAGGGCACTGTCGCAGCATCCTTGGCTTAGCACCACCCAAGATGACTGTGATTGGTTTAAAGAAATACAAACAACCCAGAGTGTTTTTCCCCCTTAGTTTGGAATTACGGTGGTTTCAACTAGACCTTTCTCCAGGTCTGGCACAGCACTAAAACAAAGATACGTCTGGCTATGTGAGACTAGTGGAGAGCCCATGTCAGGCTGAATCTGGAGGAAATGTGTCTTAAATCATTCATAAATAGAATACTTCAAAATGCTTTAATAATACAGTCATAAAACATCATCATACGACTTTCATTATGGGATTAGTTTTGAGAGATATGCTTTTGCTTGCTTCATTTCAGAGAGTTAGAAATGAAGACTGATACCACCCTTATGTTTGCAGGGTAAACATAAGGCTAGTGCCAACAGCAATTTATTTACAATTTATGCTCTTATTTTTTTAATAAACAAACAAGATGTAACATGTTAATTTAGTAAATTTTGTGACCTTTACATTGTTTTCCCTATTTCTTGTATTTATGCTAAAGTATGCTAACTAGCTGCTAGCACTAGCTTCATATCTACCATAACAAACATGAGGGTGGTATCAATCTTCTGATCAAATTCTTGGAGAGAAAGTGAATTAATAAGTGTATTTCCTGTAAGAGTTAAAATAAGCAGACTCAGAAATGTATTGCGAGGTTTACTAATTTTTTTTTTTAATTAAATTCTACTTAAGAAGGGGTTTAAAAGTTAAAATACTGCTTTATTGCTCGGATTTTAAAGCTGGGAATTCATATAAAAATCCTTGTTAGTTCACCTGTTCACAGCCTCTGTGTTTGGTATGAGTGGTTTACGAGGACTGAAACTTTTGGAGCATGTTTTAAACAAAATTGACAGTAAAATTGGATTTTGTGAGAAGCACTTGGGCCCAACGAAGGGACAAAAAGATTTGTTCACCAGGTAAAACATTACCACAGTGGCAAAATAAGGTCTAAAGGTGGTAAAGCATTGTACTGTACAGTGTAGGTTTTTCCCTGTCGATGTGACGTAATAAAAAAGAAGAATTTTTGTCATTTTCAAAGCTGCATCATAGCCAAATTTAAGAGTGGTGCTGTGGTCAAAAGCCACGGTCTAACATACCTCTCATGTCTCGCTCCCTGCCCCTTCCTTTCATCTCCTCTCTAAATTGTACTCACTGTTGTTTCAATCAATCACACAAAAAAGATGATGCTGCTAGTCTCCACAGAAGCTGGCGTAAATTCTCAGCAATCCATCATCCACGCCGTATTAATCACAGACTAGCTGCCATCCACGTTCCGAATTAGCTTTGCAGAACGGAACCCCTCTGAGATAATCACTTTTTCATCACCAGCAATGTGACGTGTGGCAAATTCAGATGTGGATATGATGGGTAAAACGAAGGACAGATGTGTGTCTCTTTGTTCAAATGCATGTAGATTATCATTCAGTGGACGATGCTGCTACCATTTGTGGCTCCAGTTTGGTGTGTGCATCAAAGTTTTAATAAATCTATGGCCTTCTGTAGTTTGTTATAGCCTTTAAGTTCAGTAAGGCAGCCTTTAATGTCTACTTAATGGCAGTTCCCACTGTTTGAAAGTTTTCTAGTACAAGAATGTAGCGAAATGGAGTGTCTTGATGCTGTGGAGCTTTTAAATGGTGATACAATTGATCTCAATGAGAAAGAACTTAAAGGGATAGTGTAGATTTTTTGAAGTGGGTTTGTATGGGGAACTTATTCATAGACAGTATATTAGAAACAGCAGAGAATTCAGTTCAATTCAATTTTATTCATAGAGCCCAATATCACAAATCACAATCTGCCTCAGAGGCCTTTACAGCATACGACATCCCCCTGTCCTTGGACCCTCACAACGGCTAAGGAAAAACTTCCCTGCAAAAACAACCAACCTTAAACAGGGAGAGGCATCATCCCTATCACATAAAGGAAAAAATAAATTCAAAACCAAAACAAAAAAAAAGCAAGACCTCAATGACAAAAACAATGATTTAACATCGCTGAACACAGGAGCTGCTAGTCTACCTCTGCCACAATCAGTAGGGTTGCTTGTGTTATTGTGTGACTTTCATGTTTAAATAGGTTAGTTTGGATTCACTAAAGTCACACAATAACATTAACAACCCTACTGACTGAGGCAGTGGTAGATCAGCAGCTCCTGTGTTCTGCAAGTTAAAATTACTGTTTTTCTCAGTGGAGTGGTGGTTTTGATGAGAGCACAGATAACTGCTTCCCTGTCTCAACAGGCTGTCTGACAGGAAGGTAAAGCGGTTTTAATACTCTCGATATTGCACAAACCTAAACGGATAGTGTTTTTTTAGGTGGGTCTTTAGATGGTTGAAGTATGTTTTGCTGTTACCCCCACCCACAGCAGTACATTGCTTAGCATGTTTGTCAGGCTGCTTCTCCAAACTGGGGGTGAGCTGACTGCCATCTAATGAAGCTCAGCATAAGTTCAATCAGGAAGTCTTTCTTCTACTCACAATTCTCTCCCTATCCCACTCCCACCACTTCCTCCAATCAGCTCACTATGGGTTAGCCAATCAAACTTTGCCACGATCTTCTTCAGCCATTCATGCTGCTGCTGCCAAACTTACAATCTGCTCTCCTCTCTGCTCCTGTCAGCTGTCATTTTAGACTGAATCACCAGCCCTCCTCCACCCCATTCACCTCCAGTTGCCTTATCCAGAGCCCAGAGCTCATCAAAAGCCCACTCCTCTTCACATCCAGATCCTCAGCTCCCTTGTCATCTTGTCTCATCACCACCACCACCACCACCCTTAAATCCTTAATTCAATGCCTCAGAAGCATGAGCTGTATCTGTAATATTATCTTAAGCAGGATAATCTTGGAAAAATCATTTCATCTCAACATGATGTGCAGTTAAAAAAAAGCTGATTTTATTCAAAGCAACGCCTCATTTGATGAAGGTTAAAAAGGCAAAAAGGTCTCCTGACATCCAGAAAAATTCATATCAAAGTTGGCATTAAGAGGGAGCATTCAGGAGGACTGGTGTGTGATCTCTGCGAAACAGCTTCCCATTATGTTCAAAGAATGAGTTAAAGTGCTTGAAGATGGAGTCCACTGGGAGCTGTCAGCTGCTGGAACATTTCCTTTCTTCCCCCACAGCCGCGCCGCTCTGTATCTGTATTCCAGGTTGTGTATTAGTTGTCTGAAACGTGATGTGTGCTGCTATCTCCTCAGCCGTGTCTCTGTTGATAAAAACTCTCAGCAGTGCTAACCTGGCAGTTTCTTTATATAAAGCGGTGAGAAGGGTTTTCATGCTACAAATACAGCCAAAATATGTCTATTTGCATTATAGTGACTTCCTCAAGGAGCTTGTCATTTTGTGAATGGTGTGTGAAGTGTCAAGATTTAGCTGCAGTGAAATCGGGGCTGCCAGCTAAGGTCTGCTGGTTTTGAGTGAGACTTACAAGCGAGTACATTGGCTTACAGTCGCAGCACTGAATGTCAATCTGCACCACAGACACCAGATCTGTTGCAGTGAGCGCACACTGCAGGTAAGTGAGGGTGGTGATATTTGACATGACACTGCCATCCAGTGGCCTCATATATGAAGTCACCACAGCTACCACTGGTCATTTATAACACTAGTGCAGTGTGTTCAAACACATGCATGTTCAGAACAGGCCTGTGGTGCTGCTGCTGCTTGCCGCTTTCTCAATTTCTCAGATTTATTATGGTGTTAAGATATTAAAGGTATTAAATTATGTTGCTATTCTAACTCATTGTACCCTGAAATGAGTCAGGTTTTACTCACAAAATACAACAATTAAAATAAAACTATCGAGTGCAATATTAGAATTAGAAGCTCCACCTCAACAGGGTTCCTACGGCTTGACCCTCTGAGACCCGAACTTTTGTTTGGTATGCATTTTCTATTTCTCCTAGCTATTTGGGATCAGAAGGACCCGATAGGTTAAAAAAACTAACCATTGTCAACGATAATGAAGTGCCAGTGTTCTCGAATGAGGCAACAATAAAGTCCCAATGTCCCCAAACGAGTACTTCCTAATTAATATCATCTTAGCTTGTTACTGTTGCTAAATTTGTTGCCATATCCAACTACACACATTATCAATCATAAATAAACAACCATAAAATGTGATCAGGTTTTAGACCTTGTCCACTTTTGTGTCGGATCGGTTGCAGACTGACTTAGCAGAAATGGCCTACATCTTGTTTTTACATGGGTTAGGGTATTGTGCAAATTATCCTTCCGCATGTTCACCAATGAAGACCTTCTTATGACTTTTACTTCCTCTAGTTAGTCAAGCGCGATTGTCTTCTGTCCACGAACAAGTACAACAGGTCAAGTTAAACGGAATGAAATACAAGGTCAAGTTAACCCAAACTGTGATGTCCTCATATGAGGACGTAGTGTCTCAAGAGGATACAGCAGTTAGATTTAAGATGTTTTCTGATGCCACTCGGGATTAAGTTTAAGACCAAATAGCAGGGAAAAAAAACACAAACCAACATCACTTACATCAGTTAGCCAGTCTCCTCCTCACGTACTTGATTTGTCTGATTGGTGTTTTGTCACCGTGTTCAGACCATAGACTGACATCACAGTTCCTGTGCTTGCTGTGTAAGTGTATCTAAATGTTCAGAAATTTGTGGCTGCTAGTGTCTGAGATGAAGGTGGAGGCATTATGGAGACGAGGGTAGAACAGAGCTGGGAAATACCTGGCGTTAATTGGCGGGTTTTGTTGGCAATTTTGTGATTCCCACTCTGCATGTGGGGCGGCACGTGGTACAGTGGTTAGCACTGTCACCTCACAGCAAGAGGGAACCCAGAGTGGGGGGTTAGAACCCCGGGTGGGGGAGCCCATCTGTGCGGAGTTTGCATGTTCTCCGTGTCAGTGTGGGTTTTCTCTGGGTACTCTGGCTTCCTCCCACAGTCCAAAGACATGCAGGTTAATTGGTGACTCTAAATTGCCCATTGGTGTAAATGTGAGTGTGAATGGTTGTCTGTCTCTATGTGTCAGCCCTGTGATAGTCTGGTGACCTGTCCAGGGTGTACCCTTGCCTCTCGCCCAATGTCAGCTGGGATAGGCTCCAGCCCCCCCCCCAGCAGGGGGGAGAATGAGGGAATTAACTCTGCATGTGGGATTCCACTGCCTTGATTCCCATCATGCCATGTTTGAAAAAACTTAAACTTTTTGCATTAAATATAGAGCGCCTTATATTCATTGCCTTGTACCAGTTTCAGCCATGCCACAAAATCTTGGCTAAAAAGATAATTTTGGTTGATTTTGCACTTTCCCATTTGATCCAGGCTACAGTGACAGCTAGCTAGCATGTATTAGCATTTTTAGACTATTAAAATATTGATTTTAAACATTTTGATAAGGCCTTATTTTTGGATAAATGGATTTAAGGTATTTTGAGATTTTTTAAGAACAGCTCTAATGCAAGTAAAAGATTTAAAGGCAGGACTTTTAAATCAGAACAAAACGTACTGCGTACTTCTTCCACCACTGCCAATACCAACATTACCAGTTTGAGAGAGAAAGTAAAGCAAGACAGTGTTTGCATGGGGCCCCCAGATCAGTAAAACACACCCAAGTCGCAGCTACTTGTGTTAAGAGGCACTGATAAAATACACATGGCTCTTCATTTCCGAATAGGCGTATTAGTCACTTGCTTTGACATAGCCACTGTGGTAATGAAGTACAGCATTTAGTTCTCAGAGGTATTTTGCCAGCGGTAAGAAAAACACACCCAAGATTGGGGCTACTCGCGGTCAGAAATACTGGTTCGCGGACGTGATCAACTGTGCAGAGCCCTGAGCTCCAAACTGCATGAAACTAGACCCTGCATGTCCTTAGGTCCCCGGCAATACATTCTCCAAGTGTGAAGTAGATTGAATGAACTGTTCCTGAGATCTGCCAAGGACAAACATACATACAGATTCCTTGCTTTATAGTTACAGTAGTGTAACTGTGATAACGTCTGTAACAGTCCTAGTAGAAATTAAACAGACAATAATATGTCGTTGGCGTTTCTTTAATAAACATTTGCCAAAGGAGGAGGAAGGGGGGAGGGGGGGGCATATTCATTTTAGTACAAAAGAAAGACATTTTTTGAACTGGGGTTACGTGTGTTTTGCTCATGAACTTACAACATCTATTGGCAAAAAGGCATGTGGAATTTAAAGTGAAAACAGCCTTTCTCCATGAACATCACATCAGATTTGCTGCAGTTGTCCAAGTGCTACCAGTCTGTCTGGAACTAACAGTTCCTCAAATAGCTCCCTGTGCTGATATCTACGCCATCAGGCCAATCAACTGAGCCATCATTGTTTCAACATAATTGTGGCCGTAATAAAAAGGAGGACACTACATTACTGGTCATATTCCTAATTGTGCAGATAAAGCACACCATCCGTTTCCTTTCGTAGCTAAAATAGTTTCCGCCTACTTCAGTCAGTAGTGCAAAACATTAATACTAGCCTGCCCTGGAGCAATTACAGAAAGGCTAAGGTAGAGATTTAAAATTTTACCCGGCCTGATAAATGTACACTCAAAAAAGGTAAAAGTTTAATTTAAAAGACAGCAGAATAGATTACAAAAAAATAGGAAAATGGTATGAGCAAGAAAAGCTCCTCCTGTGTTATTCGGCTGTCCTTCTGCAACGTACTCCACATTCCAGACTGAGGAGGAATACAATGCCTTACACAGATTTAAGTTATTACAAACTGAGTGTGCATCTCCAGATCCCTCTGGTCTGGCCTGAGAGGCTTCAGGCTCAAAGCTGAGTCCTCCAGCCTTTTGTCCATTGTCACAAACTGCCATGTCCTGTTTCCAGTCTCTCAGAAAGGCAGGCCTCGTCCTCTGATTGTTGCTGTTGAGTTCACATGTGGGACAAAGCCGAGGGGTAGTGGTGGAGCCCCGACTTGGGAAGGGGAGCCCCAGGGTTGTCCTGGTGCTGGGATGGGTGGGGGAGGAGGTACACCATCCTTTCTAACCATGGCATGGTTGTAGAGGTGGATAGCGCTAGGGTTAGGCTGTCCCTCCACAGGTAAGGGGCTGTGATTGTACTTAAAACGGTGGTCCTTGTCCCCAGTGAACACCATGCTGCTGGGTCCAGTCGCTCCAGCCCCTGGAGGGAAGGGGTCTGGGTGGGCCGGGGCCAGAACGCCTGCAGCAGACGAGGAGCTGGCAGCCTGGCCAGGTCCGCTAAACACTTCTCTCAGAGCGTGAGGTGGCAGGCCTCCGCCTAACATGTGACCCATGTAGCCGTCACCAAAGCCTGCGGGAGTGAAGGGTGGAGGAGGTGGGTGGCTGTAGTCTCCACCGTATCCAGGTCCCTCTGCAGTAGGGAGAGGTGGGTAGTCTGGCTCTGGGGGTCTCCCACCATCACCTCCACCTGCAGACGCAATAGGAGGGGCATGGCCAGTCTTAGGTTCAGGTGGCGGCTGCCGGTAATCCAGGTCAGCATGTGGAGGTGGCTCTGGGGGTTCAGGTGGTCTCTGGTCTGGGGGCAGGATGGACACTCCACCTACTTCAGACACTGAAGGCACAAAATACAACATTGTGTTAGGTATAGGAATATATTTATGAAACAATATTCTACTGTGATCATCTGATTAAACACATGGAGGTTCACCTGGAGAGACAGGACTGGGCTCTGGAGGCTGTTTGACCTCTGGAGGTGGAGGCTGCCCCGCTGGTGCTCCTCCTGCAGGGTTTGTGCTCTCCGCCCCTTCTCCACCATCACTCAGCTCCTGCCTCTGAGCCTGCTGAGCCTGGAGGAGCTGGGCCAGCAGCATCGTCATGGCTGTCTGCGTGGCAGCTGCGGCCTCTCCTTCTGGAATACCTGGCGGCGCGGACATGGGGGGTGAAGGAGGCTTGGGCATTGGGGGTGTGCGGGGCACGCCTGCAGGAGCAGCGGGCTGGGGGGGCTTGGCAGGCGTAGGTTGTGGGGGAGGCTCAGCTGGGTCAGTGGGAGCCAGGGCTTTGGAGAGCTGCTGTAATGTTTCCTGATTGACCTTTGTACCCATGGATTGGACGAACTGGGCCGTGCTGGCTGAACTCTTGGGCTGGCCGAGGAAGTTCAGGAGAACCGCCAGCTGCTCCTGGGTTAACTGGGAGTTTGGGCCCTTGGGGTCTGTAAGAAGACAGAAGATTCGTTAGAGATGCAGTTTAACCTTGGGAACACACATTTGGGATGAAATGTTTTACAAGGTTTTTCCAGAGCTTTCAACTGAATCTGGGATTTGAATGAAAGCTGTTTATCTATGTTCTCTAAACGTCTCATATGCAGGCCAATGCTACTGGTAGGGATAGACAATTGTTGTGTCCACTAACTCCATGATGCAGACTGTAACAGCGTTCCATTAACTACTGTTTCAAAATCAAAGAATACATTTATTGATCAGAGCATAAGAACGCAGCAAGATATTTTTTAAATTTCTGAACAATTTAAAATCAGCAGAAGGAGGCTCAAAGAAACAGCTGTTGCATCATGTTCTGTGCGGCGCTCGCACCCCCTAAGTCATCTAATGTTACCCCCCACATTGGGCAAACCTACGCAGAAAGAATATATTTATTCCAAACATTTGCATGGTTATTGGGTGTTAATGTTTTCCTACTGAATGCATTATCAAAGGGTTGTACACCAGCCCCCTCAACGGGGGCTGGAGACATTTGTGAATGAACATTTCTTTTGATTGGGCTACATGAGGCATTTTTATTGTGATGGCCTATTATTCTGATTGTTAGTGGAACATTAGGGTCCATGGAAATGCACCTAATGAGTCATAATAGCTTGAGAAACCTTTTAATGCTGATTAATCACTTACAATCACGCTATCACATTAAATGTATGTTAAAAGGAAACAAGTTGAATCACACTACAGCTCTGCTGATGCATCACTAGGACGAGAAGCCACAGAGTCATAGGTGTGAAAAATACTACACAGTTCAACAGTATTGTAGAAAAGGGTTGGCTTAATGAGTTTGATTCAGTGTGTTGTCTATGCATACATCCGCCACAGAGGTGTGACCCTCAGAAGATATGCAGAAGGACACATTAACTAAGTGAGTAAATGAATAAACATTAAAGACCAATTATTCTGCAGAGCAGCAAAGCTCTTATAACCTTTAGAAGTATTAAATATACACCAGTTGTACCTGTTTAAGTGCACTGCATCATATCAAATCATACTGAGACTGACAAGATAATACGAGACAGGACATATTAGGGAGGTGTGATTAATCAAGTTTTGTTTTCAATTACAGTTTTGGTTTTAAATGATTATGAAACCAAGACAGTTGAGATAGTGTGTGGTTAAGAGAGAGAGACCGACTGTGAATGCTGTTAAAGCAGATGAGTGAGTGAGTGGAGGCAGAGCAGAGGATTAAATACAGTAGAGTTTGCAGATGTGCAAAAACAAATACTGCAGCTTCTTAAGACAGACAGAAGTTGCCTGTGTCTTGTTTCCCGACAGGGTTCAGCTCTGGAGTGAACATCGACTCTGGCCCGGGACACAAGTGTCTCCCCTGTGACTCCGACAACAGTCAGAAAGCTGCAGCAAGGAAAAGCTGATGTGTTATAAATCCAGCGCTTCCCTTTCCTTTACAGTAGTGCGCTTTCCCTACAAGCCACAACTCACCCAGGCAATAGGACCAGTTTGTTTCATCACCTGAATTCAATCGCAAGGTGGTCTATGACCAAACAAAGGAGCAAATATCGGAGAAAAGTAAGGCCCCCCTCAATTTCTTCTACCACAACACAGTCGTCAGTTAGGGACACTCTTTATGATGACACCACTTACCCGTCCTATTTTTGCTTTTTACGTTTAAGTTTTTATGATTTTCAGTTGAACTGTAGTTGATGTTAAAGAAAATCAATATGTTTCCAAAGTCAAGGAGTAGTTATGATTATGATCTGGTGGTCAAACAGCCCCAGAACAAACAGAAACACTTGTTAAACTCACCCAGCAGCGCAGAAGCAGCCGCATTCTGAGCTTTGACACCTCCAGGAGCGGGGAAGCCCTGGGGAGTGTTACTGCGGCTGTCGTCAAGGCCCAGCTCTTTACGGGGCGCCTTGGGGGCCGCCACTTCTTCTGGCATCTGCTTCTGTCGCCGACGTTTCTTACTCCACAGCTCGTGACAGTCCTGCCACAGTGGAAGACTGAAGAGACGCAAACAGTTAACACTGCAATCCTGCTGATAAACCTTGAGATAAACATGTTGATGCAACATGAAGGAAAACATACTCTGGCGGGGGCATCTTGTCTGGGTCCACATCCTTGAGGAACTCGCTGCCTAACGCTTGCTCAGCTGTGCAACGTTTGCTGGGGTCCAAGTTTAACATGTGGTCAAATAGGTCCAGGGCAGACGGAGGGATGCTGGACAACAACCGAAGCACAAGATTTCAGTGTAATGCACTGCTAGAGGGCCCAATCTTTAAATATTCAATTAGACGGCATTAACATTAACTTACAAAGCGTACTCCTCTCGTAACCGTCTCCTGTACTGCTTCTTTGGTTTCATGGTGTTGAAGAAAGGAAGTTTTATTACATCTGGCCAGACAGCAGGGCAGGGGCTGCCACATATTCGGCTACGAAACAGAAACTCATTTGTTTAGGCAGCACACAGCAATGTGTGGACACAATAGGCATATCTCAGAATTACTTAAAGACAACACCCAGAGAACTGGCCTGACTTGTTGCGTTCTATCACATCTGCCTTCATTATTAGAGCCTAATTTCTCTCCTCCCTCCCTATCACCAATGTTGCACCTTGCAAAGCGCTACACAACTTGAGGATAGTGAATGAGAGAAGAAGAAAAAGCAGTTTGGTTTCTGTCATTTTATGCTGTGCTTAGCTCACAGAAAAAATCATCTGTACATTCAGGGTTTCCCTGAGCAGAGGTGGGCTGCCTCCACTCAGTTAATCACTACCTTCACCTTTCCTCTAACAAGAACAGTCATGACAAAACTAGTGAGGCCCGTTAATTAAACACATCCTGTGGTTGTGTTGCTTTATGGTCGATTGAGATGATCAGTGGAAAAAAGAAAAAACAAGTGCCGCTTTCTCTTCCTGTTTCAGATAAGCTGACACCACCTGTCATAAGTCGACGCACCAGCGTGTGGGAACCAGTGACACAAGATCTGTGAGTTCACAAGATCTGCACATAACAGCATGTAACCTAAACTTACCTGATAAGCTCTAACTGGGCGAGCTCCTGATTAGCTTGAAAAATTGGTCTCTTTGTGAACAGTTCTCCAAGAATGCATCTGTCAGGGAAAACAAGACACAATTGATTATTTATGACTCACTGGGCAGATAATCGAGTCACATATAGTGGGTAAATTTCATGTCAGTTTCAGCACTGCTCTTACCCGCAGCTCCACACATCAATAGCTGGCGTGTACCTCTCTTCTCCCAGAAGCAACTCTGGTGGGCGGTACCATAATGTAATCACTTTATTGGTGTAGGGGCGACTAAAAATGAGAAACAAAGATGAGTATAATCACATAGGAGCAAAAATAATTGTGAAGGCGAGACAGCTTGACAGGTGTGGTGCATATCTACCAAGAACACACGAGACTCACCTCTCTTCAGAGTTATACAGCCGAGCAAGACCAAAGTCTGCGAGCTTTATTTGACCTCTGAACAGGAGGGGAAAAACAAATTAAATGTAGTTCGGAAAAAACATTTGTAATAAAACATAAAAACTGTTTATTATGTTTGACTGTGAAAAAAAAACATAAGGGCTCACTTGTTATTGAGCAGAATATTGGAGCACTTTATGTCTCTGTGCAGAAAGTTCTTTTTGTGGCAGTAATCAAGGCCCTCCAGCAACTGTCGCATGAAAGACTTAATGTGGCTCTCGTTAAAATGGACCAGGCCAGACTCGAGCAATCCCATCAAATCGTGGTCCATGTATTCAAACACAAGGTAGAAAGCACCTGAGGTAAGAGGATAGAGAGTTAGACACCAAAAAAGATCACGTATAATACAGACTAACGTTGTGCAGCAGGGTGAGAGAGACATTATGAGTAAAAACATAACGCACCTTTATCGTTCTTGAAATCGAGAGCGTCTTCCTTGTCTGTGACGATCTCCTTCATGTTTATGATGCTCTTGTGGTTGAGTTGTCGCAAAATCTTAATCTCTCTGATGGCTGTGATTGGGAAGCCCTCCTTTTCATTGTCCAGACGGACTTTCTTCAAAGCCACCATTTCAGCTGTGAAACAGAGAAAAGAACATTGTGTCAAAACTACATCTTGATCAGGTCTGAAGAACAAGGAGAAAAAATCTATGTCTACAATGGTGATGAAGAGTTACAAATGAACCTATATCTTCAACACACTCACCGGTGTCTTTGTCTTTAGCTTTGTACACCTGACCGTAGGTGCCTTCCCCTGTGATTCCAATAATCTCAAACTTGTCCACACAGCGTTTGCCCCAATCTATCTCAGTTTCCTTAATCTCACCGTATCTTGGGCCACAAATTCTGGAAAATACAAGAAAATATTTTAGCGGCAGCAGAGTGAATACACAGTGAACAAATGCTGGAGCAGTAAATGCTCTGTAACGTACTTTGGTCTTCGACGAAGTGTTTGGGACTTTTTGTCGTCAGGTGGGCTGTGCGGGGAAGACGTGCCACCAGGAAGTTCAGGGGGGAGAGGCAAGTCGGTAAGAAGCGGACGGGCCTTTCTCTCTGACCTTTTCTTCCCTGAGATCAAGTTGTCCTTCAAGCTGATGGTAGAAAAACACAGGAGATACAGAGAGACAGTGTGAGTAAGTCTTGACAATGAAATATATAAAGTGCATTAAATGTCTAGATTATATAGCACAACGACACACCCATACCTTTCTCCTTTGTCCATGTGCTCTAGAACTGTCTGGGGCAATGGCAGGGATGATAGAGTAGAGATGAGTGGAACAGTGGCTCGTTCCCTGTCTTTGCTCTGTCCAGATGCTGGTGCTTTCCTTTTGTCCCGATGTACAGAGTCATCTTTCCCCTTCCCGTCTCTGTCTCTGCTGGTCTGGTGCTCAGTGGTCCTCTTGGACGACCTGTCGGAGGGGGACTGAGGCTGGCTCGATGTGGGAGTTCTGGGACCCTTCTCAGGCTGTGCTGGAGAGGGAGGGCGGCCCTTTCTGGATGTGTGATTGGACTTGGGGCTGGGTTGATGAGCAGATGAGGAACCCTTGGTTGGAGTAGATGTGTTGCTGGAGTTCTTGGCCTTGGCAGCTGCTTCTGCGGCTTTAGCCTTTTTCTGCTTGCTGAGTTCGGCTGCGAGGCTGGTTTTGAAGGTGAGCGTGCTGGGTGAGAGGCTGGAGGGGCGACTGCGCGAGCGAGAGTGGCGGTGACGGCTGCGAGAACGTGAATGCCTTGAGGATGAATATGGACTTCTGCTACGTGACCTAGCAGATCGCCTGGGAAGAAAATGAAATTGACACCATTTTAGATTTTGTTTATACATTACCACCTTCAAGTGACCATTTTATTTACTTTCATGAGACAGTAAGTCTGGTGGATATCTAAATATGAAAACATGTAAAGCAAGTTATTACACCAGTGTCGGATGCAGAACTTCTCTCACTTAATCACCAGTCTGGTCAGAAGTTTTGGGAAAGGCATAAGCACGCCAGCAAATATTGAGAGAAAACATTTAGGCCTCAATAAACACAAATGTTAAAACTTTGTCCTTGTTAGGGTTGCACAATAATTTCAAACTGTAAACTACAACCAGGAGGACTGATACATACGCCCAAATAATCACAACAGAAGCAGAGCCTACACACCATATAAATACACCACACAACTACATCACAGCCAACAAGTGAAGCACACATCATCCCATGAGCTGCTTATAAGAACTCACCTGACATCTGGACTTGGGCTCAGGGACTTCCTGTATGGACTTCTTGATCTCCTGCGGTTTCCGTAAGGACTTGAACCAAACTCTCCTTGTTCATACGGACTGTGTCGGCCATAACTTGGGGACCTGCGCCAGTTCGCTGGGCTCACAGGCGATCTCTTCCTTTTGTTGCTGGAGTATGAACTGGGTGACTTTGGCATACCATATGCCCCATACCCATCTGCATCCCGGCCATAATATGCAGAACTGGGAGAGAGTCTTTTGCTCCCATAAGTTGGACTTCTTCTAGATATGAGCTGGTTATAACCACCAGGAGACTGGTAGCTATATGAATATGATGTCCCATAGGGACTTTCTGCTTTGAAACCAGGACTTCTCCTGTATGCCCTGAGGTCCTCGCGGTCATCTCTGTAAGATTGTGGAGCATCTCTGTATGCAGATGGTGGCTCTTTATCAGATCTTGTTTTACTTCTGTGCCTTTTTGAATCCCTTTTATCTGCAGATTGTAAGGACTGAGATGTAGATGTCCTTTTACCGTTCCTGTCATTGCTCCTTGTAGTGTCTCTGTGATTTTTAGAGCCACTGAGGCTACCTCCACTCCTAGCTTTAGAGGAGTCTCTCTCGCGGCTCTGGCGGTCCTTTTTCCTGCCTGGCTCCTTCTCCTGTTTGTTCCTCTCAGATGGTCCTCTTGTTTGTTCGTCCTTGCTAATGCACACTGCCTCCCGGTCTCTCGGGTGACTTCTGTCTGGGGATGCTGGTCCATTATATTCACCAAAGTCAACATCGCTAAGTCGGTCCACTGAGAGCCTGTCAGCATGGGGGTCAAGTTTAGGAGAGGGGCTCCCAGAAAATCGCTCTGACTGGGAGCTCACGTCATCATACTCTACCAATGTCCGAAGTTCAGCGTCTTTATCAAAAGTGCCTTTTCGGTCATTGTCAGGGTCTCCTGTTGTACCGGTATGCCACAAGTCTCTTCCCTTGGCCTGCCTGCGTTTCTTTCTCCTAGAAGCCGATGAGCGCCTCTTCTCACGGTGTCTCTCTCGCTGAGCAGCACCGCTCCCTGGCTTACTACGCCTGTCCTGCCTGTTAGCATTTCTCTGAGCAGAGGGGCTCCGACCCCGACCGTCGCGAAGCACCTCTGAATTAGGCATTTATCTACCAAATAAATGCTATACCCACTGTGAGAACAATCTTAATAATGTTGACTTTACCTAAACTATGTTCCTTGTGCCGTGGAACAAAACATTGGGCTAGCTGTGTAACAGGCTAGTTAGCTAACGTTACGGCAAATTCACAATTAGACAGCCAGCCAGCTAGCTAGCTAGCTAAATCACAAGCTTAACATTAGCATTACAAAGCTAGCTCGTTTCAGGTTAATGAAAAAGCGAGTAACCCCAGACGGTACTTAATATGTGACACTTGGTGTCTGTAGATTCCGCCACATAAAATCCACGATATGGTGTTTAGTTACAGAGCCAGTCGGCAACCAACCATTGTGCTCCAGGACGGAAATCTCCCAGATTTGCTAGCTTATGGTTGTCGGTTTAGCCAGCTAGCCTTCAGTAGCTAACTGTGTCCAGCTAGACAGTCGCATTCCGTTTCATGGTCAAAGCACAGGCCCAAAGCCCCTCCAAATCTATAATCCAGTTCTTGTGAAATGATGCAGATCGTACAAGAATGTAAATCCATTAACCGGATAGTGTTAAAGTGGAGGTAAAGAAACTCCGTCTCCTTCTCACAAACTTCTTCTCGCCTTCCATCACACTCCAATGTGCAACAAGGAAGTGAATAGCACGCGAGTTGGCTGGATAGCCGCCGCTAGCTAGCCAGCTAGCCGCTAGCGCCGTAGCCAGCTAGCTTTCTTTTCTCTTTTGCGTGGAGTTCAATGCAACTCAAGTCAAGATGCAATCTAACAATGCTGTTCAAAAACACGTCCGCTTCCACGTATTCCGCCGGGTTGTTGCTCCCTCTTACCACCGCATGGTCCAAAAGTAGCAGACGTGTTTCCGGGCAAAATGGCTCCACAATTCTTTGAATTTATTTCAAAATATAGTAACTTTGTTCGCAATGTGGCTAACGGTACAACTCGCCAGGGCCCAGACAACTTTCAAACTACAGGCCTGGTGCGTCGGTGTGAACCAATGACAGCCGCGTGCGTAATCCAGATCAGCGGTTACGTCACCGCCAAGGGGAACCCCTACTTTCAAAATATAAGAGAAAATAAACACTTATAAATCAATAAGGGTTTATACAAAAGATTGTGTCTTCTTTTTCATGACCCCCATACTGGATACTTTAAACTGTCACTGTGTATTTAACGCCTATGTGCTGCATATAAGTGCTGTATATAAGCATATGTACTTGTTATGACAGTCCTTTATGCATGCTTTGTATCTGTACTCTTCTAACTTTTTATTGCAGCTGCAGCACAGCAATTTTCCTCAGGGTAAATAAAGTTCTATTTTATTTTTTTACATATACAGTAGGCCTACATATCCAACCACTCAATGTTTATTGCTGTAGTAAAAGCAGCAGTATCACAGTGTAAAAATAATGAATTCAAAATGTTACTTACTTATGAAAGCATTTGCATCACAATATATTTAAAGAACTGAAAGTAAAAATACTTATTATGCAGAATGGGTCATTCCTGAATAATATATGTTGTCACTGGTGTCAAATCATTGATGCACTTATGTATACGTAACTTTAATTTTGCAGCTGGTAAAGGTGGTGCCACTACTTTATATACTGCAGGGCAGCTTAATCTGTTAATAACACATTATCATTTATTAGTTGATTTGTGTATTGTATTGATAGTTCAATCAGCAAAGTAACTAAAGTTATCAAAAACATGTATTGGAATGAAAAAAAGGACAATATTATCTTCCAAAATGTTTTGGAGTAAAAGTACAACGTTGCATAAAATGGAAATACTGAAGTACCTTGAAATTTTACTTGATTACAGTACTTGAGTAAATGTCGTTACATTCCACTGGCACTATTTATATTGTTTACAACTTACGGAAACACTTGGCTTGTATTTAGACATTTTATTTGTGTTGTTCTTCTTATATATATTAATATATACACCTGTTTTCATGAACATACTAATCCTGTATATTCCTGACCTTTATTCAGCTTTGTTGTCCTTGTTCTTAGCTGTTCATTTCTGTGTAAGTACATTTAAAGCATTGCCAAAACCAGAGTCACATTCCTTGTATATGCACACATACTTCACCAGTAAGGCTGATTCTGATTCTGGATTGAAAACAAGCTTTTACGTTGCCAGTTGATTTCACTCTAATCAAAAATTTGTCATCAGTACTCTCCATTACATCACATCCATCACTAAATGCTATCACTGTCATAAACCAGCACACAGCTACTGCAACATATCTGAGTGTGCTATAGTAAATCAATACTTCCCTTGTCCTTGTCCTCCTCCATGACATTGGCATAACCGACCTTTAGGAGGAGCACACATGCAGCAAAAAGAATCAGAGCGATTGTGTAAACACAGAGACATGGGCTGAGCCACACAGCCTGCACTTGCACAGATATTATAGTGCCACCAGAACAAATGATGCCTTAAAACCACCTATAAACATGAGAAATTAAAGGTAAAGCCATGATAAAAAGTGCTGACATTGCGCCAGACTGTCATGGTGAAAAGGGAGCCGAGCCGGAAGCCGAAGCTCTCATATAACCAATCTATCTACGTCCCAACCCTCACCCTACCCTTTGAGTAATCAACGAAAGAATGAGATTTCAGATACAAGCGGCTGAAATAAGTTTTATTCATAGGGTGGCTGGGCTCAGCGTTAGAGACAGGATGAGGAGCTCAGGCTCGGAGTAGAGCAGCTGCTCCTTCACATGTAAAGGGGTCAGTTGAGGTGGCAACAGATCAGGATGCCTCCTGGGCTGGTCTCGTTAGAGGTTTTCCAGGCACGTCCAACTGGTAGGAGGCCTCAGGGTAGACCCAGGACACGCTGGAGGGATTATATAGCTCATCTGGCCTGGGAAGACCTCGGGATCCTCCAGGAGGAGCTGGAAAATGCTGCTGTGAGGACGACGCTTGTATAGTGTAACTCATGGTATAAAATAATTTAAATTCAACACTGATTAATAGCAGTCACACTGTCGTAATTCAAGGCAACACAAAAATCTTAACACAAAAAACATATGAACACATTTGGAAAATATTATTAGTAATATCCACTTTATTTGCCATTTCCAAATAACTCACAAAAAAATGAATTGAAATGTAAGCTTCACCTCTTGCATTCACAAACAGATAGGCTACATTAGTGGTTATGTTCAAAATAAGTAAACATGAAGGAAACATTTAACTGATGGCATACATACGACCATCCAATCCAAGACAAAGATATCTATTCTTTATTCCGAGGGTATTTATATAAAAGGCAAAACGAGTCATTTGAATACCCAGTAGGACAGTTTGCTCGTAGCTTTCACACAAATATCTGTTTTAGTTTCACCCCTTGAATCCTGCTGAAAATATTTGGGCCATCAAGTCTATTAAGATGACGAGAAAAGTATTATGAGTGTTAAGCCAATGTTAGAGTAAGCAAGCACTATGGTGGTTACTTTAGTAGCTTCTGCAATCCTCCATGATGAAGGATGAAGACACACACAGCAGGTAATGTAATGGCCGTAAGCTAAGGAAGGTATGCCATAACAGACTGTGATTCTTGCACTATATGTCAGTTTCTGCGCCTGCTGCTTTAACTCGCACTAACTCAGTTATGTTTCTGTCATGGTATGGTGTACTGGAGGTTAGCCCTTAAAACAGATTATCCCAAACTACTTTATAAGCATTCCGATGCAATGAGATCCCCACATTTTGGGTTTGAGTCACATATCTTTAACTCTCTACTACTGTGTGCTTTTCAGTTAACAGGAAATACCACGCACATTCTTTTGCATTACCGTCTGTTTGTACAAGTTACACACTGAAATGTGACAAACAAAGCCTGTAATCAAAGCCAGCAATTCCTCAGTGTGTATGTATTAACTCAGGGAATCAATGAGACAAGTGTTTTCAAATAGAAAAACAGTTTACAAGTGTTGGCCCCGTCTACATGTATACAGATATTTTTTAAAACGTGTATTTTTCTCTACATTTTGACCTCTTGTCAACACGCAAAGTTTTAGGTCACTTAAAATAACATTTTTTACCATCTAAGGTGCAGAATTTTTGAAACTCCATTTTCAGTTAACCTGAAAAAACAAAAAGTCATAAATTTTTTTTGTTAAAGGGTCGACAATCCGCGTTTTAACGTGTAATCTGTAAATATAAAACACCTTCCACAAACACAAAAAATATTTGTAAACTCCAAAAACTTTTGCAAAAATAAAACAGATTTGCAAATACAAATTACACACGTAAAAAAAAAATGTGAATATACTTAATTTACAAAAAATGAAAAGCATTTGTGAATATCTTGCTAACATTTACAACTTCTAGCATAAATTTGTAAATCCAGTCTTTATTTGTGAATCTCAATTCTACACTTGCAGATTTGCGTTTTATGCACAGAGTCATTCGTATATTTGCAGCTGTTATATTTTGTGAGTTTACAAATTTTTTTTTGTACTTGTGGAAGTTGTTTTATATTTACAGATTACCCATTTACACAGAACTTGTCAATCCCCTCACACGAATAATATTCAGTCAAATTTATCATAAAAGCAACATTTATAAAAATGGAGCGTTTTGGAAAAGATGACATCATCTCCTCAATTTGTGCATGCACATCGTCGCTTTGTATACAGAGCAAACACTAGAAACAACAACAATAATGTCGGACTGTCGATTTGCTTACATTTTGTTTGCACTGCTTAGTTTCATGGCTTCTTTACACTTAAACCTGCTTAAAGTTGCTGCACCACTTCATAGACAAACAGAGGCCTCCGCTACACCAAATGTTTTGTCAACATTTTTTGTCAATGGTTTAAAGTCCGCTACAAACAACTATTTTATCCAATCTCCACTAAATATCAGTTTTTGAAAAGTATCTGTAAACATGTAGATGGGGCCTTTGGGTTCAGGTTTTCTGAGCTGTGGTCACATCTCTGAACAGCATTCAAGCCTAAATGCTTCGAGTGCACTCAGTGACACTGTTTTGAATAGTTTCCAGATTTCATATTCTCTTCCTCTTTGCAATTACAACAATCACTATTTTGCATAGACTCCAGTGTTAGGCATCCTATTGGTTGAGGAAATATTTTAATGTAAATGGTGAGCTGTTGCTGTTGGCAACGCACACATCTACAGTTTAAACTGGATCAGAGAGTGAAGTGTGGCAACAACCTCTGGATGGCGACTTTGAAAACAACTTAAAAATATAAAATAAGTTATTTTAAATAAGTTAAAAGAAATATAAAAGAGTGGCTCAGTCGTAAAGAGAATAGAGGGGCAGATTTCACAGTGTGTTTTGGTCTATGCAATTTAGCTGTTGATCATGTTCTCAATGTGCCAAATTTTTTACACTGCTTCAATCACTTGCCTGTAAAATTGTCACTACATGAGCAAGAGGAAATGAACAAATCAGGTGTTTCAGTAAGATGTCACTACAGCTAAATAGCCTTACACAAAATGCAACAAAGGTAAACAAAGTAGAAACGCCAATGACCTCTAAACTCTGCACATCATTGGCAGGCTAAGATTACAGGCAAACAGGAAGGGTACGGGGGGAGTATTCACATTCACAATGGACAGAGAGGCAACAGTGATGCACTGTACATGAATTACTAAATCCCTCGTTAGCTTTGCATTTCTCCCCCAGGCCATTCACAATGAAATTCTCCAACTTCAACATTTGCCTCCATCACTTTTACAAAGATATTTCTTACACAAACACTGCTCACTGTAGCAAGTTGTCATTCACCTCCATTAATAAGTGGGCACTTGTTTGTACTAGCTAGCGTTTTTCTTTGGTGACTGAGAGCAACTTTTTTTGGACAGGAACAACCTCACTACTATCATTCATTTTTGATATTTTAAGCCTTGAAATTCATCTACCCATTAGTTTATTCCCACTTGAGCCCCTATTAAGAAATACATTTCAGTTTAAAAAAAAAAAAGAGGGGACTACAAGGTTGGTGATTAAAAGTCTGAGCCAAGAAAAGCAAATAGGCTAAATAAATCTTTACATGACTGGAAGCAATTTATTTTATCAGCTTTAAGTGTTTAAAAACAGCATGTACTGTAAAGGACGTAGTGTTATGGAATCGCCTTTTTATCAGAGCACCAGGGATTCCTTTATCGCAAAAAAAAAAGGCAATGTGAGGTAAAACTTCTGAAATGTTAGAATTGAAAAAGGTTCAAGTGTTGTAAAATCCCTCGCAGATTTAAGGGTAATGATTAATGTTTGTGCATTAGAGAGGACTCGACAAAGTGACGCGGAGGGGAAAGAAACATTAGTGCGCTTATCTTACACTGGTTGATATGATAGAGGACGAGGAAGAAAAGAAGAGAGAAAAAAGTTTGACTTCACAGATAAAAATAAGTGTTCATAACCTTACCACGTAGTAAAACTGAGGTGTAAAACAACAACTAGGAATGGCATCAAATTTTCGGCTCTTAGTAACGATTCCTTCGATTAAAATGCTTCACAGATTCACCAGTGCGACGAACATTTCCTCTGTGGCACTTGATGAATTCTGGGTTGACACTATACTGCTGAGTCTGCTCACTTCCACTTCCTACCCAAGCTCCAGTTACAACTTCCCCCCCGTTTAAAACTTGGCTCTGACACTGTCATTTTCATCTTTTCTCTTCAACTGCACAGCTGTCTTGAATATATTATACACATCAAACTTTACAATGAAAACTTTTGTAACATTTCAGGGCTTAGCCTCTCGTCAAGCTTAGGCCTAAATTAAACACCATCCATTTATTACACTCTGTAATGTGGTCAGAGTAAGAGAAGAGAGAGAGAGTACATAAATTATTTGGAGTGTCAGCACATAAAAAGTTAGAGCTATAAATGGTGTATGGAGTGCCACCTTACTACTCCCTGACACATGGTCAGATGTCCTGGAAGCCAGGAACAGAAAGTCATGGTCAGGTACGGGCACAAAATAAATGCAAAAGTCTGAGAAATGTATATGTACATAAGCAGCTATCCTGCTTCTCCTTTAACACTATAAAATACAGCATCTCTCTCTAATTCTCTTGGCCAAACTTTTACTTTTCTTCTTCCCGTTCTTCTCTTTGCTGTCCTCCATTTTCCTCGCCCGGATCTCTCTCATCAGGTCAAAGAACACCTGTTTAAAAAAAAAAAAACAAAGAGTAGGAGTTCACGTTTTCTGTTTGCTCAATGTCAACTGAGTAAAAACACACTCGTCTTTCCAGCCTACTTTTGATAAAACCAAGCCCACTTCTGCATGACCGAAGTGTGCTGCTTGACATCAAGGCCTGATGATTTGCTGCCAGCTACTGCTGCAAGTAGTGCCCTCTGCGGCACGCTGGGCGCCCTGTGAAACTGCACAGCTTGAGCTCATCAGTGGCTTTGAACGCCACTCTTGCCAAAATACACTGTGGAATTCTACCCCTTCTCATGCCTCTTCTTCGAAGATGGACGTTGATTTTCGATGCCCCTCTACCTACCTCTTTACATAAATTTGTAAATCCATTATGTATTTGTGAATCTCAATTCTACACTTGCGGATTTACGTTTAATGCACAGAGTTGTTCGTATATTTGCAGATGTTATATTTTGTGAGCTTACAATTTTTTTTGTACTTGTGGAAGTTGTTTTATATTTACAGATTACACATTTACACAGAACTTGTCAATCCCCTCGTACGAATAATATTCAGTCAAATTTATCATACAAGCAACATTTATAAAAATGGAGCGTTTCGGAAAAGATGACATCATCTCCTCAATTCGTGCATGCACATCGTCGCTTTGTATACAGAGCACACACTAGAAACAACAACAGTAATGTCTTCAGCTTGAGCTCATCAGTGGCTTTGAACGCCACTCTTGCCAAAACACACTGAGGAATTCTACCCCTTCTCATGCCTCTTCTTCGAAGATGGATGTTGATTTTCGATGCCCCTCTACCTCCTTTATGAACCATCTTTTGTTTACATATGTCTGCCTTCCCTGTGTCAAACTGTTTGTGCTATCAGTTGCTGGGTGAATTTGAGTTGCTACAGCTGTTAAATTGAAACTTCTGCTGAGCAGCTCTGTCATGGCAGTGTGGAGCACCCTGCTTAGCCACGGTTCGGCAGCACAGTGGTGATACGGGGGAAGCCAAACACTGTTCATCTTCACACACTGCCGTGACAGAGCTGGGTGAAAGTAAGCACAAGTTGATCTTTAACTGCCCATATTGCTATTTTCAAAGTTACTGTAGCCGTCATATTTCTCAAAGACGAGCCTTCAGCGGTTGTAGCAACTCAAATTCAGCCTGCACTTACCCCAGGGGGTCAGTCTTGTTAAGGCTCATTTATACTCCCTTCATGTACAAAAATAGATTGACTTCAAATGCTGTAAACGCCACTGCCCTCCTACTTCCATGCATCCTTTATGATGGAATTGATACATCCACCTGATGGCACTAGAGGACAAGACAGCAGTACCGGAGGTCGTTATAATGTACCTTTTAATGGGGGCAGCACTGTAGAAAGTGGTGGTCTATAGGGCCTTAAATACATTGCAACATAGGGACAGAAAATTCTTTTTACTACATTACCAGTTTGTTCTGTCATTTAATAATTTTGTCATTTCCTTTGGTTGTATCATGCTTGAACTACGCGACACTGCCTCCATGATCTCCAGTCATGTTGCTCTATTTTGTCCGTATCTGTAAGCTTTACGAAAACGTGCACAAATAAGCACAAAATGAATGCAGAGTATAGACAGAAGGCTACAGCTGTGTCTGTATACATACCCAATGATGAGCCCTTATTCTTTAAACTGTGGGAAATGAGGCAGAGGGACTGGATAGGCTAGCTAGCTAGGTAGTAGCAGTCTCTTTCAATTACATTAGCTAGCAGAAGGCTGTCACAATCATCTTGCTTTAATGTCACACAGCCCACCTATGTCATGCAGAAATGAGTTGGAAAAACGACAGATGCAGCCAGGAAAGCCTATCTTCAGCTGGTCAAACATACCTTGTCAACATTGGCACGGGTTTTGGCAGAAGTCTCCACATAGCACACGCCCCACTGCTCGGCACGTGCCTTCGCCTCATCTGCGCTCACCTGCCGTCGGTCGTCCAAATCTGACTTGTTACCAACCAAGAGAAAGGGCACATTCTCATCCTCCTTCACTCGCAGGATCTGCTCTCTGCAAAACAAAAGAAATGTCATTCAGCCATGAATTATGTAACTACATAGGCTACTGCTTGCTGATGTGAATGAGGTAAAACTGTAGAAAATACAGTCGCTTTTAATGATGTTTCAAAAAGTCAAAACAGCTTACACTGATTATGTATTTTAACAGGGGAAAGATACCTAATGATGACTGTCATTAAATTCTAATGGATGGAAAAGCGTCTCGTCGAAATATTGTTTGCTACTGGACCTGAAGTCTACTGTTGCTGCAAATGATTCCAGTTCTGTGATGGAAAATACACAGAGGAAACCCTCGCCGCTGCGAAAGTAGTTATCTCGGATGGCTGCATAGTCCTCTTGTCCAGCTGTGTCGAGGATGTCAATCTGTACCTCCTCTCCGTCCAGCACCACTTTCTTCCTGTAGCTGTCTGCTTTGGTGGGCTCGTAGTCTTCAACAAACTATGAAGGGAAAAAAATAACTTGGTCAGCCAGAAAAGAGAAACTTTCCTCCTACTTCAACAACTTGTGAATTTTTACTTGATTTTTGTGATGCAAGTCGCTCACCTCATCATACATGAACTGGAGTGTGAGGGCTGATTTCCCCACTCCTCCACTGCCCACCATGATCACTTTGTGAAGGGCTAGAGAGTTCTGCCCTTTCGGCTTAGCAGCTGCCATGGCTCTGTATACCAGGAGATCTGAGTGTCAAAGGTAGAAAGTTCAAGGCTGAGCTGGAGGTGGAAGGAAGGATTGTAAAATGAAGACCGTAAAATCCAGCTGCAACCAGGGGCCAAATGATAATGCCTGGAGAGACATAAAAAAAAGAGAAGAGAGAGAGAAGAAATCCTAAGATGGTTCATCATCATTTCCGAGACTCTAGATTCCATTTCTGCAGTTAGATTGCAGAGCCATCAATGTGTCTCAATGCAATAAAATAAAACCAGGAGAAACTGCCATTACACTATAAATATAATGCGGAGGATTATTCTCTGTATCTGGTTAGGGCTAGAGAGATAAAATGTGCTAATGACCACCGGTACTAGATTGATGCATTAGAAACTGCTTTATAATCAGTATTTTTTAATTCACTCCTCCCTGCAGCTATGTGTCCGCTGAGTGATTATACATTCCTTAATGTGGCTATAGTGAATACTCTGGCTTTATATGTTTTTTCTTGGCAAGAACAAAAAAGTCATAGACATAGATCTCATTACTGGAGAAAATTACACTCATAGTATACACTGTGCAATAATTATTTGGGTGATTCAAACAAAAAAAAGATGTCTGCATGGACGTTAAAGCTGAGAAAAAGGCGTGCCAAAAGGTGCATTCATGGTCAGTCCTATAGATCACAGGCTATCTCCTGAATGCTAGTTTGCAGCCAACACACATGTATTTACAAATCAGTGGTAAAATACTGCTTGTGGCATTCCTAAAAAAACTACCACATTGATGACACGGGGATTAACTACTAGTACATCAGTACAAACAGTACCCAAATCCCACTAACCCAACAGGAACCTGTGAAAGCCATTTAGCTAAGAAATATAACTTTTTTTAAAAGCTTCTGAGTAACATCTGGTAGTATTTTCCACATTTTGACAGGACTGGATAAAATCTGACATATGCCAAAGCCATTTAGTGGTCAGCTTCTCATGTTGGACAGTCCGGGAAGACTATGGGAATACCATGAAGTGCGTGTTAATGCCCTTTCCCTATCACAGGCCCACACAGACCTCTGGGGATCAGGGAGAAAGATGGGAATGCAGCCAATAGGTTATTACAGAAATTAACAAAAGGGGTCAATGCACGAAAGTCAATACTACGATTTAGTACAGGATGCAATGTCCTTCTACTTTAACCATTTCAACCCCAATAGTAAGGAAGTATGTCTACTATCATGCAGCTTTAAGTAAACATTATTATCTTTATGTGTATGTAATATTTTAATAAACGTTAGGTCTTTAAGACACGTCTACAATGACAACAACAAGTATCTAGGTTTCAATGACCTCAGAATTAGGTGTAACCATAATTAGGTGTGTCCTCATAACCGCTAATCATATTCATCACAAAATTGGCTCAACAACGTAATTACACTGACACGTCAAAATTACAGTGGCATGGTTTATACTGTTAGCTGACCAAGCGACAATTTCACCTTATTATTACAACAACAGACGACTATAAGCATTAATAACAATGCACAACACTCTAATAACCATGTTAACTTATTAGCAAGTTAGCGGGGGACATGTCAACAGCAGGTAAACTAGCTAGCAGGTTGACTCCAGTGGAGCGATGTGGCTAACAGGCTAACTACCCATTACCTCAGCGGGTTAACGTCACCTGAACGCTAATTAACATTTGGGGAAGTTCACCATGATGGTAGAGGCTCTAATAAACCTATTACAAGAGAATTCTTGAACATGAGACACCCAGCAACAGATGTTCGGTTGGTCCTTGCTAGCCACAGCTAGGGTGGCCACACAGGCAAAAAGGCTAGCAAGCGTTAACGAGCAGCTAATCACAACTAAATGATGCAACGAGAAAATAAAAAAGAGCAAACGTGACCAGCAGCGAGCGTTACAGCAGCAGCGTTAGTGTGAAGAACATCACCTACCGGGAAATTAAATAGTGTTCACCTTAGCACGACGTTTGGCGGAGGTTGAGTTATGGTGGCAAGATGAGAAGACTCAGCTAGCTACTTGTTAGCTCATGGCTAGCTGTCTAGCTAACTCCAGAGACTTAGCAGCAGACTGACTGCACGTCCTGTGGGCTTGGCTCCGTCTGACAACGCCCGCCCGCCTGGGAGAACCACACTACACTCTTGTTTGACTTTCTGTGTCAATGTAAAGCCACTTTGTCACTAAAAAAACACCACCTAACAGCTATAAATAACATGATCATTTTAAAGATATTTTGCTTCGTGCGTGAACATAAAATACAGATTAAGGGCAGAGGACTGAACATGCAAGATAATGGACTAATTAGATAATCTGCATAAGTGTCAGCACCTTTGTTCAGATGGCGACCCTTTGTCAAGTCAGCAGGAGTGAAACAGACTTTCAGGAGCCAGGTATTGTTGGTTTGAAGTTGTTTTTATTTTATTTTACATAAATGAGTTAGTGCATTAAACATTTATATCCAAACAAAGATAATTTGTTATTAGTAATCCAAACATGGGTTTATTGTGAGGTAATGGGCTCCTGGGCACAGACATGCAAAAGGCCCCACCACCTTGTCTACATAGAAGGAACACACTAAGACTTAGTGGTGTTTTTTACCTAATATTGTTGTTTTGCACATCTTTGCAGTCGTTTTTTGTGGTTTTGTGTGTCTGTGATAATTGTGTGTGTGTGGTAAATTTGTGTCTCTGTGTGTCTTTAAAGGTAATTTTGAATCTTTTTGGTTGTCTTGTGTCTCTTTTTGGTTGTTTTTCCCCTTTTTATAATCATTTTGTGCCTGTGGTAATTTTGTGTGTGGAAAGTTTGCATCTCCCTGTAGTAGTTTGTGTCTCTCTGTAGTTGTCTGTGTCCCTTTGAGGTAATGTTATGTCTTTTCTAACAGTTTTTTGTCTCTTTCTGGTTGTTTCTTCCTTTTTTTTGTAAAAAAAATTTGTCTCTTAGTGGGTGTTTTGTACCTTTTTGTGGTTATTTTGTGTCTTTTTACAGTTCCTTTGTACCTCTTTGTGGTCTTTTTATGTCTCTTTGTTGTTGTTTTGTCCATTTTTGTAGTCTTTTTGTGGTTGTTTTGCACCTTTTGCAGTTATTTTGTGACTTTTTGCAGTTCCTTTGTACCTCTTTGGGGTCTTTTTGTGTCTCTTTGTGGTCATCTTGAGCCTCCCTTCTGGTTGGTACCAAGGTAAATATAAAAGAAGAAAAGGTCATGACATCAGTGACAGTGTTGCATGATGCTGACGTTTTATCTAAATATGCACATTCCTTTTTTGTTACTAGTCTCCAAACAGATCATGGCTCTGTCCAGCAGGTGCATCACACGCCCCTGTTTGGTCCAAGATAACTAACATTACATCATGATACATAAACAAGACAAGTCAGACCTATTATCACTGATCAGGCTCTGATTTTTCTTATTATTTTGACTGGACTTAATGATATATTATATTTTCCTTAGTTGGTACGTGTTAATTTAAGTGACATTTTGCAGGTGAAGGCCAGAGAGGGTCCCGACACTTTGGGCCCCTGTGCCTGCTTGGCCTGCTCTGTAATCCATCCATGATATATTTTTAAATGCCCAAAATTTGAAGAAAAAGCTGTTACATATTTAAGGCTGTGGGTATTGTAGTTTGAGTGTTATGACTGTTATTCTTTTCTCCTCTTTTGCATCCTTTAGTCATGAAGTCCATAATCTCTGGCCTACACTTGAAATTTGCAGAGAAGACATGGAATGAAACCTTTCAGCTTGTCCGAAGATGCATGGTAAGACAAACAAAATGCAGTAAACGCCTTTGTTTTCATCAGCATGTTAGTTTTAACTCCCCCTTTTTTACATATGCATATTAGCTCTATGCAGAGAAACATGAAGTGTCCTTAACTAAAAGTTGTTAAGACTTGTTACTGGATGACTTTCTAATATGATGATGTGCTGCAGATCAGGAACTGGTGTGGTCATGCACTGAGAATGAGCTCATCTATCCCGGAACACACAAGTCTTTGTTGTTGCATCAGTTTGTGCATTGACAGTTATTTGGATTCCCTTCAACAACATGGCATAATATGTGTAGTGAGCCTTTCTGAAACAAAACAAAGTAGTTTTTTTAGGTTGCCTTGTGGGCCTGGCTTTGTTTCTTGTAAACACTGTCTCATTTGGCGGGGCAGTCACTATCTGTTCTTTGGAAGAAGCTCCACTTGCAGATGTATATCATTTGAGTGTAGGTTTAGGGCCAAACATGCAAAGCCTCACAGATTCTGGTGTCTCTTACACTCAAGTGTTTTTAGCACTTCTATACTAACTTGTACGCCAAGGCTGTGAGTGGGTGTGTTAGTTTTCTTAAGATTTGTCATGGGTGGAGCAGCAGGGTAGATAATACTTTTTGGATTAATACAAAGTGGAGCTTGGCAGTGGTCAGTCTCTGGAGTCTGGTAAAGAAACTTGATTACTTGGTGGTCTGAAGTGATGTGTGGTCCAAAGGGCTAAGGCAGCTGGGAATAGTCATGCAGTTTCCTGCCAGCAGTGATGCTGAAGGGGACTTTTATAGTACCAGGCATCTCAGAAACAAAGCACTGAACGCAAAGAACATTGTAGTTTTTAAAAACATACCCATCCCAAAGTGTAAAGCATCCAAATGTCAACATTCTCTTTGCGATGGTGTCATGGGATGGGCTGGGAGGACCAAAGAGTGTTTACACAAGAATGACACTGACACACAACTACTCCATTGTTGTTTTTTTCTTCCCTTTGTCCCTCTAGGAAAAACCCAAAGATGAGTCCAAACACTACGAGCCACTTGTTAGATCTCTGGAGAGACTTCAGGAAGTGTTTAATGGTAAACAAACAGTATGCTAATGACTCCATATGTATCTTAGTACATGTATGTCACTTTAACTGTAAGTAAGCCAGCTTGTTTGTTTCAGTGTCCTCTATGAACACCATGAGGTCTCGTCTGGAAATGATCGCCAGTCAACAAGGGTAGAGAGTCAGCTTGTGATATTTGACATCACAGCCCAACAATATCTTTATTTTTTGTTAATCTAGTTTTTTTAAATTAACAAGATCCTCATTACAGGGCTTAATTTCTCTTGTAATATAATGTGGTGGTACAAATATCCTCCCATATTCCCACTCTGTCACCCCTAGAATGGGCTTTCACATCACCGAGGCCACATGCTACCTGACAGCCGATTTGTTCTACCTGGAGGTGGTGCTGCTGCCGTGTGGCGGGGTGGAGGAAGTGAAAGTAGCCCCACATGGAGGATCCCCTGTGGTAAGTAGATTACATCTCCAGTCACATTACTCTGTATGCTCTGTGTGATAATAAAATGAAATTGTCTTGCAGCCCAGTGAGTCCCTTCTTCAGCTGCTGAGGTAAGCGTTGGAGTGATGATAAATTTTAAATGTTGACATTTTGCTTGCGAGATTAAGATGACGGGGCTGTTTCAGTGATTACCTGAAGATAAATTGCTTTAGATGCTGATAGAACTGTTCTTTTGGCACAGGTCAAAAGAATTTGCTGAGTTCTCCATGAAGCTGGCAGGACTGGTCAACCAGTACAACATCCCAGGAGACAAGTACCCACTCTTAAAGGGACAGTTCACCCTAAAATCAAAAACACATATTTCTCCTCTTACCTGTAGTGGTATTTATCAATCTAGATAGTTTTGGTGTAAGTTTCTGAGTGTTGCCGATATCGGCTGTAGAGTGTCTGACAACAGCAATGTCTCTTTCCAGAAATCATGACCGGTTACTCAAGATAATCCACAGACCTTGTTGTGAGCAGTTTCATATAGGAGCTATTTTCGGTCTACCGAACTGCACCTGCCAACCAAATCACCATGCAGAAGGAAGCATGCATCCACTGTTAGTTCACCTAGCACCACTGAGCTAGCTAACGTCACAGCTCAGCCAAGGAGGACACCATTAATGTTTACATTTTGCACTGTCACAAGCACAAGCCTTTCATCCATGAGTAGATGCACTCTTCCTTCCACGCCCTATAGAGTATGGAGGTGTAGTTAAGTAGAAAAAATATAGTTCCTACATGAAACTGCTCACAACAAGGTCTGTGGATTATCTTCAGTAACTGGATCATGATTTCTGAAAAGAGACATTGCTGTTGAGTTTCTCAAATGTATTTTTTGGCACTTTGAGCACCACAAGCTGAGTGCCATCTAGTTCCATTATATTGGAGAGAAGGCGAACATCTCTAAGGCTGATATCTCAAACACTCAGTGACTCTCACCAGAACAATCTAGACTGCTATAAAGCACAACAGCTAAGAGGCAAAATATGTATTTTGATTCTGGGGTGAACTGTCTCTTAAAAATACTTTTAAACCTTTATAATTGTAGGCCTCTTGCAGTCATTTAACCATTTGTCTTTTTTGTTTCAGTGAAAACAAATTAAAATTGTTTACATCTCTGCAATGCCTTGGGAAGGACTTACAGAAAATATCACAACTGCATAGGTAAGTGACATGGGATTGAATTTTATTTATCCCAAGAGAAGTTGTTGTGCAGAAGTTGCAGTACAATGTAGTAAAAGAGTCCAAATATATAGAGTTCAAACAAAGAAAATAGAACAATAAAAGATTATCAGTAAGCTGCAAAAAACAAATGTACCACAATGTCAGAAATGTACTGTAATAATAATAATAACCTTAATCTATTAAGCGCTTTTCAAATCAGAGTTACAAAGTGCTTTACATGTCAATAATGAAAACAGACAAGACATAAAAACAAACTTTTTAATGAACTGATAAAAACACTTTGGTATATAAAAACTGTGGAAATAAGAATTAACTTAAAAACTTAAAAGAGATCACTGACTCTGCCGACCTGATCCCTCAGGCAGACCGTTCCAGAGCTTCGGGGCCCTGACAGCAAAAGCTCTGTCCACTTTAGTTTTCAGCCAGGCCTCTGGAACATACAAAAGACCTCTGCCTGAGGACCCTGAAGTACGTCCTGGCATGAACGGTACTACAAGGTTGGAGATATAGCTGGGAGGGAGACAATGAAGAGCCTTAAAAGTGATCTTAAAATTTATTCTGAAACATACTGGGAGCCAGTGTGAAGAGACTAAAACTGGAGTGATGTGATCACGGCTCTTGGTTCTGGTTAAAAGCCTGGCAGCTGAATTCTGCACAGAAATGTAAACAGGTTAATGGCGGAGATCATAAAAATACTAACTGGTGAACAGCAGGGTGCACATTAAGAATGGCCAAAAACTTGTCATGCAATAATTGATTTGTCGAGATTGTAACACATTTTTTGGCATTCTTATGGTTGTTCATCATATGATAGTAACACAAATTTGATATTCAGAATCTTAACCTGATGTGTTTCCAGGTGGGTTTTCACATCCAAAGAATTTGCTTTGGTGCATAACATAAACACAGTGAGGGGGAAATGAAACTAAGAATGAAAACAAGCGTTGCAAAAATCGAGAAATATACATTCAGAATCGAATGAAATTATAATAAAAATATGAAAAAATGAAGAGTATCACAATACAAGTACAATATGTCTGAATTAAAATGAAAGAGCTTTTGCCATTCTTAGAGGTGGTAATTTGTGCAGAACACACATTCAAATTTGGCCCCTCCTATCAGGCTCAACTGCGCGCTGCCCCTACCCCTCCCGGCAGTTGGGTGTTACACAAAATGATTCAAAGCTCAATCCTCACACTACATCAAGCCATATATTAGCTAAACATAAAGTTATTTGCATTGGTTGATAGTCGGAATTAGCCTCCACAACAAACTACATAGGAATTACAGTTGTTGTAATGGAAAAGTTGATAAATTAGCAAACTAGCACAAGCTAACCGGCCTGTATTTGGGATTTACCTGTCCAACAGAAAGCAGGCCAACTCCGCGTCGCTGTACATCCCGAGCCTCTCCTTCAATGCTCGAAAGCGGGTGAAAGCCACCCCGATATTCACACAAGTTTTGGCCCGTGCTTTATCGGCTCGGCATTTTGCCTCACTCACATTGAATTTCCTTGTCTTTGTGGGTACGTCTGTATCCGCCATTTCTCCCGGGTGTACAGAGCCCGGAGGTACGGAAGAAGGCTTCACAGAAGAGGTTCAGGCAAGGTTTGCGCTGGTGCACGCTCGGACACACTCGGGCACGGCACCTGAGCTCTCTCATTGGCTGGGGAAATCTCCGCCCAGAAGCGGCCCGAGCTCACAAAAACATCAACATACAGTTAAAGGGCAGGAGCTCTGCAAACAGAGTCACCACCACACATGAGTAGAAGCCCATAGGTGATGATTAAGCAGGATTTCATTTGTATATGTCTATATTTTGTTTTGTTTGAAAATCCTCCAGATCCTACCTTTAATACTTTTTTGAATCTGCACTGCTTTTGTGCTTTCAGGGTGCCGGAGGACTCTGCCCCCGAGATGGACGTGATTAACAATGGCAGGATTGGGCTTCTGATAGCTGGAAAAGAAGGTACGTAAATTAAAGTTAAGTTATGCATCTATATTTTCTTCAATTAATATTTAATTTATCACTCTAGATCGCCCCCTGACGATCCAGTTCTATATCACCCCAACTGATGAAATGAAGACCTCAGATTTAAGTAAGATGTTGAAGCTCCTGCCACAAACAAGGCACATTCCTATATACATGTCAGGTCTTCAAAAGTGCCTGCTGTCCTTTTAAAAGCTCTTGTTTTTCAAAGAAATGATCGATGCAGAGAGAGTCATCCAGGCAGCCCAGGTGACTGTAGGTGTCAGCGATGCGACCCACAAGCTTCAGATGGCATCTGTGCTCCCGCAGCTGGACCCCCAGGGGTAACATCTTACCGTTCAATCTCTCACTCAACAGGATACCAATCATTTTACACCCCACAGTGAATGTGAATGTCAGTGCCGGTGGTGTTGATTTAGTAATGTCCTGTGGCAGTTCTCCTGTGTTCCTGCCGTTAAGTGAGGCGCCACATGAGCCGCTGTCTGCCTGCTTTGTCCTCAAACTGCAGCCGGCCATACCAATGATGTTGTCTTTTGTAAACAAGCTCAAACAAACTACAGGTCAGAGTAAAGATTAGACGTTTTAAAAAGTTTTCTATTTGGAAGAAGAGCCCAAAAGCATCACCCCATCTCATGCTCTCTTTTTCCTCTTCTGCGGTTTCATAGATGTGGCCATACCAGACGTTGACCTGCAGTGGGCACCATTCCCCCAACTTCTGATGAGACATTCAAGTGCAAACAGCCATGGGGAGACATTAGATGAGCAGGATACTGTTTTTACAGTGGTATGTGATCAGCACATTTTAAAGCTCACCACAAAAGGTCATTTCAAGCTGAATTATTATACAAGCCTTCAGATGTACAGCATGGCATAAAAGGAATCAGTACTTTTTCTGTGCAGCCTCTTCCTGGTGGTGTGATGCACAGTTACATCCTCCCCGGAGCTGCATGGGAGGTGCCTGCTCAGAGAGGGACTGTCATGGACAGTATTCCCTTCACCCACCCTGCCCACATCCCGGCCCTGCTGGAGCTGCTTCGACATCAGTGTACCATCAACACCCTGCTGAGGAGCTGCTTCACCTCTCAGTGTGCTGGAACAGGTAGGACAATTTTTTTTGTACATCACACAAATCAGTTAGAATAGACAGAGACATTCATGCAAAGTCGGCAGGACTATTTTTAAACATTAATTAGATGGTTTATTGATTTGATTCTGCTATCAGGTTCAGTTTGTGACCTGCACTTTGAAGTCCGTCCAGAGACTGAGACCAGCTTTTCTGTGACCTTCCACCGACCTGACACTGACTCCCTCGCTGTTTGTGAGCACTTGCCACAGAATACTACTTTTAACTGATTAGTTTGGATCCTTTTTACCCATAGTGTGTGTACTTTTAATTTATATATTTATTTTTTTGGCCACAGTGCTGGTGAATGTACCCAATGCTCGTGAGATCATCTGCACTTTGTTCGGAGCAGGAATAAAGGATCCCTGTACAGATGAATACCTCTCCACTGTCATGAGAAGGTATGGCTTCGAGCTTGTATCAACCCTTTATTTCCCTCCAGTGTGAGATTGTTTTGGATTGAGTTTGACATGTTTCCCATGATTGTGTCTAAGTGACTAATGGAGACAACAATTTTCGAAATGGGTACAGCATTGAGCAAGACAACAGGCTGCAATGTGACCACTCAGGGCATCTTGTGCATCGTCAGTTTGCGTTCACTAAAAATGATGTTTTTGCCACTGACAGGCTCAGATTGTTGCAAGTGTCTGACAGCATTATAGAAAGGATCCCTACAGGGATAGACCTTTTTGTTATAAAGTAAGAACCTTTTTTCTTCCCCTGGAACTGCCCCAAAATCGCTTTTGCCTAACCTACCAGACTACATTTAAATTAACTTGATTTTAGCATGTATAGAGCCAATATATTTTTGCATCTTACTGGGGGTATTAAAGGACTATTTCAACCAAACCAGAGTTTGTGATTGTTGGAACAGTGAAAAGACGAACCTAGATAGTTTTTGTAAGTTTTTATTTTGTTTTTGTTGACTTTGAATTAAGTGTTTTTATGATGATTAAATTGCTTTTTATTTAAATGAAGCCTGGTGGGTTTGGCCATAGCAATCTAAGGGCTGTTTCTGGATAAAGAAAAATTATCATACTTTTTAATCAGAAGCTCTATCTCTGTAGGGATCCTTTTCACGACGTTGTTGGACACTCAGAAAAACAATCTGAGCCTGTCAGTGGCATAAACAAGCACTTAGTGGACGTAAATTGACAGTGCACAAATGCCTTGAGTGGTTATTTTGCAGCCTGTTTTGTGGCCGCCAGCTGCAGCAGTCTCACTCAATACTGGAACAATTTCAAAAATTGTTGTTGTTCTCATTATGCACTTAGACACATAAATAAGGGAAAATAGGGTCCAGGTTGAAAATTACTTAAGTAACCCATTAAGAGTGTGGAAAGCTGACATCTTTGCATTTTGGCCTCAGCCTGATCTTTTCTGTTACTGTGCCTCAGGTTCATGTCCATTCCCGTGACCTTGAGGACATTATACTGCAAGCTAGAGGAGATCACCTCTGCCCCACATTCTCCCAGCCATCCGGCCACCACAGAGGCTGAAAATGACCACTCGGCGCCCTCGAGCACCGCTGTGACTGACACCAACGGCGCCTTGACTGCGTACTCCCATAGTGCAGCTGTGCCAGAAGACAGCTTCAGTGTTTCTGGTTCGGCCTGCTGTGCCATATCTGTTGCCAAATCTGAGCTCCTTCCTGAAATAAACTCAAGTCCTGTTGTCAACCCTTACCCGTTCACTGCTGTGGGTGTGTTTTCACACTGGATGTCTAATGATGGCCAACTGTCAGAGCTGATCTGAGACTGTATGTTTACATGTGATGACCTATAGGTTAAAATGTGTCATTTTTTAAGGGTTAAATAAATGTTTTGGCAAAATAACATCACCATTAAACATGTCATTTGTAACTTGCATCTGGTCATTTTCTCTCAGCTAGAGATGCTGTGTCACTGCAGCAGTTTAAGTTAATCCAGTTAGTGTATGATCACATCCATCTCCTGCAGAGAGCTACAGCGTTTCTTACGTTGCATTCCAGTGTGGCAGAGATTGCTGCCTGTAAAGGTTTGAGGTTTGGCATTTGACCTCCCTCAGACAGCCAAGAGCCCAGTTGATTGGTACCATGTGAGCCAATCAAACATTGTTAAAGTGCATTCTTGATGGCTCGTAAGAGTAAAGCAGAGATCAACACACTGAAATAAGAAATGCTGGATGCATAAATAATATCAAGGGTAGGGCTTGATTAAATATTACAGATCACACTTAGTCATTTTTCCCCCTCTTAAAACTACATTTTAGTGCAATAAATGAATTACAGTTGGTGTGAAAGTGTAGGAGTTCAATACCTTTGTGGAATGGAAACTCCACAGTCTGAAATATCTTAGTTTTCCTGGGTGCCGGCCAGGACAGCTACCAATAAAGCACACGTATACTATCAGACATATTTTGCCATGCAATGCAAAGAAGCAAAATATGCATACAGAAAGCTCCATCGTGCTGTTTGCACAAAGAAAAACAGAGTACTCTTTCTAAGGTGTGCAGCTTTCTTGAGTTTTCCTCTGGATACATGGATAGGTTACTGAATGGGCCTATCAGGCACAAGGGCCTAAAGTACCAGAGACCCCCCCCCTGGTCTTCACCCACATAATGTCAGACAAATAAACAAGTACTGACCAGGAAGGGACACAAAAAGACCACAAAGAGATTAGAAGGAACTGCAAAGTGATACAAATTTACTCCGAAAGGGGCAAAATACAAACAACCACAAAGAAACAAAGCAACCAACATAGGACAAAAATTCCTCAGAGCAAACATTCACTACAGGGGCAAAACAACCAGAGAGAAAAATGACTGCAAAGAGACCCAAAACAACTACAGAGACAAAAAAGACACAAAATGACTTCAGAGAAAGAGAAAACAACTACAAAGACACAAACAACTGCCTCAGAGATACCAAATGTCTAAAAAAAGAAAAGAAAATGGCCACAAAGAGATGCAAAAGAACTTCAAAGAGACACAAGATTATTTCAAAGTAAATTAACTACAAAAAGGGACAAAACAACCACCACAACAACAAAATGTCCAGAAAAGAAACAAAATTATCACAGACTCAAAAAGACCACAAAGAGATGCAAAAAAAGCCCTCAGAGATACAAAATTACTTGAAAGTAAAAGAACTACAAAAAGTGGGTTCACAACCAACCAATGACCAAAAAAGACACAAAATTACTAAAAGAAGGAGCAAAACAACCCGAAAGAGACACAAAATGGCTCCAAAGAAACACAACATGACAACAAAGAGACACACAACAAAATGTCCAGAAGAGAAACAAAATTATCACAAAGAGGCTCAAAAAGACCACAAAAAGATGCAAAAAAACCCCTCAGACATACAAAGTTACTTCAAAGTAAAATAACTACAAAAAGTGGGTAAACAACTGACCAATGACCAAAAAAGACACAAATTTACTAAAAGAAGGGGCAAAACAACCTGAAAGACACAAAGACACAAATAACTTCAAACAGCCAGAAAAGATGCAAAATGACCTCAAAGAAACACAAAAAAACAACAAAGTAACACACAACTGAGGCACAAAATGTCTAAAAAAGAAACAAAATGACCAAAGCAACACAAACAGACCAGTAAGAGATGCAAAAGAACTTCAAAGTCACACAGGATGACTTCAGTAACTACAAAAAGAGGCAAAACAACCCAAGGGAGACACAAAATGGCTCCAAAGAAACACAACACAACCACTAAGAGACACACAACTGCCTCAGAGACACAAAATGTCCAAAAAAGAAACAAAATTATCACAGAGACTCAAAAAGAGATGCAAAAAACCTCAGACACAAAATTACTTCAAAGTAAAAGAACTACAAAAAGTGGGTAAACAATAAACCAATGACCAAAAAAGACACAAAATTACTAAAAGAAGGGGCAAAACAACGTGAAAGAGACACAAATAACTTCAGAGACCAAAAAAACAGCCAGAAAAGATGCAAAATGACTTCAAAGAAACACAAAACAACGACAGAGAGACACACAACTGCCTCAGAGACACAAAATGTCTAAAAAAAGAAACAAAATGACCACAAAGAGACTCAAAAAGAGATGCAAAAGAACTTCAAAGAGACACAAAATTACTTCAAAGTAAAGTAACCACAAAAAGGGGCGAAACAATCCAAAAGAGATACAAAAATGACTTTAAAGAAACACAAAACAACTACAAAGAGACACACAACTGCCTCAGAAACATAAGATGTCCAAAACAGAATTAAAATGATCACAAAGAGATACAAAGCCACACAAAGATGCACGGCGCCAGCAAAGAGATGCAAAATGACCACACACAACATTACTACAAAGAGAAGCAAAACAACAACAACTAAGAAGAGGTAAAATCACAACAAGGTTTGTGTGTCTTGCTTCTATGTAGCAGAGGTGGTGGGGCCTTTAACATGTCTATGCCCAGGGACCCATTGACTCATAATCTGCCCATGCTTGGACACAAGAGATAGCTTTAAACTAGCACTGTCTCCTCTATAAATTTACTTTTAATGCTGTGTTTGTGTAGAGTTAAACTTACGCCAAATTCCCTTTAAAATTATTCAAATTGGCAGAATATGTGCCTATATGGAAACAAACAAACACACCCACAAATCATCTACAGAAGATTAACTTTTACTGTCTGCTCAGGATAAGTTAAAGCATTTTCCATTGTGTTATAACAAGAGAAAAGTAACCCTTGATCTTTTCATGAATAGTATATTTGAGATCAAATGAAAGTTTATTAACCTGTGTATCTAATTAGAGAGCATGAGTCAGTATAGACTAAAATATCCCGTCATCTTCAGTGGATCTGTCGGTTGTGTGCATTTAGAAAGGAATTTCAACATGTATCCAGAATAATAAGTCGCCTGTCAACGGCAGACAACTGGTTTTGTCCTGAGACTTTACTTCTGGATATCCGATGACCTGTGTGGCTGCTATTCATAGACACATTCCCACATGTGTGGTTAAACCATTCTCTTCTTTCAGCAGGCCTATATCCTCAGAATATTTAGGAGATTATGTGTCCTCAGTTCTGATTGGCCGAGTCTCTTAAAGTCACACCTGTGGTGATGACATAATGCTTTAATATTAATGAGCTACATAAGAGAAAATAACTTCATGGGGCTGTGACTGCTTCTATTATAGACCATGAGTGTGTTATTCCAGTGGTGGAAGTACATTTGCTCAAGTACTGTACTTAAGTACAATTCTGAGGCACTTGTACTTGAGTATTTACATTATCTGCTACTTTATAATCTATTTGTACTCCACTTCAGGGTCAGATATTATACTTTTCATTCCACTGTTTGGTGAAGTTAATTAATAGTTACTTTGAAGATTCACATTAATTACACAAAATCCAATTACAAATCAATGATGATGTATTAATATAGGTGAAGTTAAGGAAAAACTTTAGAGAATCCAGGGGGATTTTTATAAACTAAATGGCAGTATATAGAGTAAATAATATTATTAAGTAATGCATCAATGATTATAATCCACATGGGCAGATTATGAGACAGTGGACCCCTGAGCACAGATATGCAAAAGGACCCACCACCTCTGTTACACAGGAGCCAGAAACACAGACTTTGTGGTGGTTTTGTCTCTTTTTGTTGTTGTTTTGATCTCTTTGTAGTTGTTCTGCATCTTTTTATGGTTTTGTGTTTCTTTGACATCATTTTGTGTATTTTTTTTATGTTTTGTGTCTCTTTTAGGTTATTTTTGGTCTCTCTTTGTGGTTGTTTTGTCCCTTTTTGTAGTCATTTTGTGTCTTTCAGGTCATTTTGTGTGTCTTTGAAATCATTTTATGTCTCTTTAGGGTCATTTTGTGTCTCTTGGCGGTTGTTTGGTCACTTTTTATAGTTATTTTGTGTGTCTTTTGGGTCATTTTATGTCTCTTTGTGGTTGTTTTGTCCCTTTTTGTAATTATTTTGGGTCTTTGATGTCATTTCGTGTCTCTTTAGGGTCATTTTATGTCTCTTGGCAGCTGTTTGATCACTTTTTATAGTTATTTTGTGTGTCTTTTGGGTCATTTTATGTCTCTTTGAAGTCATTTTGTGTCTGTGTTTTTTTGTCCCATTTTGTAATTATTTTGGGTCTTTGAAGTCATTTTGTGTCTCTTTAGAGTCATTTTCTGTTTCTTGGCAGTTATTTGATCACTTTTTGTAGTTGTTTTGTGTGTCTTTTAGGTCATTTTATGGCTCTTTGGCTCTATGTGGTTGTTTTGTCTTCTTTGTTGTTGTTTTGTGTCAGTTTGAAGTCCTTTTTACTCTCTAATGTAATTTTTTGCCTCTTAGGTCATTTTGTGTGTCCTTGGAGTCATTTTGTGTCTCTCTGTGGTTGTCTTGCCACTTCTTGTTGTTATTTTGTGTTTCTCTGAGATGCTTTTTCATCTTTGATCTCGTTTTGTGTCTTTTTTTGGTCATATTTTATCTCTTTGAGGTCATTTTGTGGGTTTGTGGGCCTGTGCCCAGTAGCGTCCTTCAGTAATCCACCCATTATAATCCATAAATATAATGTAGCCTCCATTATTTTGAAATTAGCCCTTTCTGCACAATGACTTATTTTGCTTTTGGTGCTTTAAGTAGCCTACATTTTGATTCTATCACTTTTGTATTTCAGTAAAAAAATCTAACGCATGCCTTTTACTTTTACCCAAGAATTTCTACACTGTGGCACTGCTACTTTTATTCAAGATCTGAGTAACTTCTTCCACCAGTGTTTGTGAGTCACAGTCAGTCTTTGGCTTATCTTTCTTTAAATATCCACATCTCCCTCCCTGGTCTGCGGTCTCTTTAAATCCAGATCCAGCGGAGGAGAGCTGGGAGTCCTCACTAACTCGTCTGGCCGCTATGATTGCCCGCACTCAGCCTGATAAACAGCTGCTTACCATTTAGGGCACTTCACAAAACTTTTCTCCTAACTCCTCGAATCTGGGATTTTTTTTTTCCTTCCTTTCTGCGTTCACCGCTCTTTGTCTGTGGATGTTTCAGATATAGAAAGTCTGCACCGCTGGAAGAAGCTCGAGTCTGGACTCTAGGTTTGCGTAATGCTGAGGCGTCCTCTGTTCAACATCTGGATTAACTATTTGGAGTCAGAGCTAGCGGCCCTGCACAAAACTCTTGAGTGTCTCGCCTATCTTTGTGGAAAGACTGCCCTTTTCTCTGGAATTTAACCTCCTTTTGATACACCGGGTTTTGCGCATAGATTATGTATTCTTTAAAATGGGTGCGAACAATGGAAAACAGTATGGAAGCGAGGGTAAGTGCTCTTATTACCACTCTGAGACACGTTTTATTTGAATACCACATAGAAGAAAGTATTTTTAAATCAAACTAGACTCCACAAAGGCTGCCATGTTACCGCTATCTGCTACAGTTTACCTCATAAACTATACACAGGAACAATGCACAGCTTCTTTTAGGATCCTTGGGTTTGTCCCTTAGAAGTGACCTAGCTTCAAACTAGCACTATTCCCTCTATATCTTTCATCTTCTTACACTAAGTGTTCTCTGTCTGTGTGTAGAGTTGTGCCAAACTCCATTTAGAAATCTTTAAACTGTGAGAATATATGCTCATATGGAGCTGCTGGCAACGTTTGGCTCCATATTACCCACTTTTTCATACGTTTTAAAGATGTGCAACGTTTATATTCTTCATATAAGATACATAGTGACATCTGGTGGTCATATTTTAAACACTTGCAGAAGTTGAAACAAAAAATAAGCCACGTCTGGATTTTTTACCCAAATTTTCTCCAGAAAATTAACTTTTATAGTCTGTCTAGCTTCAGTTACAGCCATTTAACATCATATTCTATTAAAAATGTAGGAGGCAACATGTGCTATAAGTTGCATAGGTGCTATTTGACATGCACATATTTAAGTTAGTAGCAAAGGTGATATTTCAGACCAGCCACACAGTCAGGTTAAATCAACCACCACCTCACATAATCACTCAAAAACAGCTGACTTAGCAGAGCAGTGAGTTCATCAGACAACAGCACGTAGCATAATTTATTGCAGATTTTTCAAGGAGTGTATTCCTGCAGGATTCGTGGAGGTGGGTCAAAGGACAAGAGTGTTTGGGCATGTGGGCACTTAGTCACTCTTATCTTGATGGGAGCCAGTTCCACAGATTTTTGTGCAAAATCCCTTAAAGTGTTTGCTATGTGATTTGGCAGCCATTTTGTGCATATTGGTCAATGTCATATGATTCTTATGTACAAAAATGTGTAGAAGACACCTTGGAAATAGCTATTTCAATGAAAAATGTGTTAAAGTTTCTGTGGAGAAAGCTCCTCCTTGGATGGTTTCTTATAGTGGATTCACCTTAAAGGTCCAGTGTGTAGGATTTAGGGGCACCCATTGGCAGAAATGGAATATTATAGGTAAGTAAGTTTTCTTAAGTGTATAATCAGCTGAAAATAGGAGTGGTCATGTTTTTGTTACCTTAGAATGAGTCATTTATATCTAGGTAGCAGGTCCCTCTCCATGGAGTCCACCATGTTGCTACAGTAGCCCAGAACCGAAAAACCAAACACTAGCTGTAGATAGGGCGATTCATGTTTTCACATTGGCCGCCCTAGTTAGCAGCTCTTCTGTGATGAGCCAAACAGCATAAGAAAAACACTGATTTCTTACATAAAACTGCTTTATCTAGTGTTTATACCAGTTTTAATCAATGGGTCCATTTGTTTTGGAGAGAAAAAGACCCCTGTGGATAATTCGGCTCCCAGAACATATTTCCACGTCAGGATTTTAAGTTATCGGAGAAAAAAGGTGAGCACACATTAGCAGGTGCTGGGCTAGCTGCCTGTCAAGCCAAACAGCATTGGACAAATACTAATTTGTAATGTGAAACTGCTTCAATCAGTGATTTTACTAGTTTTAATCAGCTGGTATGTTTGTTTTTGAGAGAAGGAGACCACTGCGGACAATTCAGCTCCCAGTTAAAACCTGAACATTGAAGGAATTCTAACTGGGAGTTCACACTTGGTACATAGGAGAAATTTCAGCTGGTTGCAGTCTACAGTTCTCACCACTAGATGCCACTAAATCCTACACACTGGTCCTTTAAAGTAATATATTCCTACAAAGTGAATAGTAATCTTTTAGTTCAGTAACCTCAAGTGGGTCTTCTGCAGTTTGCTAAGATATTCAGACCATAATCAAAATGCAAATATTGCCCCTCTGGCACAGATTTCCTCCCTTATTTATATATCATCAATGAGCTGATGGTCAAGCCGCCCACCTTGCTCAGCTATCAGATATATTCCGATTATTTCACCTAACTGGAGCTTAACTCCATAGAAAAACTTTTTTTTGTGATATCATAAAAACCTAAATCCATATCTGTCGACTCTCATACCACAACATTGATAAAATCTCCAAACATGAGCTCAGCAGGGCGGTCAAACTTGACTTTATTCAGTTTGTACCAAGAATATTAGCCTCCATATATCACCTCCTACCTCTTCCCTGTCTTTTTCTTCTAATCCTCGACATTACTTATTCATAAAAAACTGCAGTCGGACTCCACCAAACACATTATTTCTGTCTCTCCAGAGCAGAAATGTTTGTATAAATAACATTCCAGTGTGCTCTCTTCCTAAGTCAATAACTGCAGAGAAAAGATTGGAAGTCATGATGTTAAAAATAACAAGTGGACCAGCTCCACCCAGGAATCCAGCCTGTTCAGGTACATGAACAGATCTTATCACAGATGTGAATCTTCCTTGAGCTGAATCTGCAACATTCGCAATCTTTGTTAGATTAACAGTCATTAGTCAGGTGGGAAAAATGTGGTGTTGGCTCTGCAGATTGTATTCCTGTTTTACAAATAACCTCTAGTGATTCATAAGGACTTAATTCTCCCTTTTATTGCAAGATAGACAAATACCTGATGGTTGCAGTTGGTTTACAATATAAAACACATGCATTATACATCAAACGAAGTTCTAGTGCAAACAGAGACTTGTGCTTTTTGTTGATGTAATATTCCTCAATCAAATCTGTGATCCTTTGTGAGCTCACGAGGATTGATTTGAGTCTGGCGCTAAAAGCCCCCCTTTTATGATTCACCATTGATGCAGCTTTAGTTTCTGGTTTGACTGCAGGGGTAAATGAAGACATTGGAACAAGCATGAGAAACATTAAGTGCTTTAATAAATATTCTTATGAGTCATTTTGCAGATAAAAGTGACACGTTTAATGCAAGCTTTATTGGCCAGCAGATGAGGACTTTTTTAGGGGTTTCATAGAGGTCAGTACACATTTTATGATCCACAGCCCAACTGTTTAATATCTCAATACTTGAGGACATTGGCCAGCTGGCCAGAGTGTTAACCTCTCTTGGAAAAACAAAACAAAAAAAAAAAACATTGCACCTTAAAGTCATAGTCCATAAGATCTTAGTTCTGGTGGATTTGGTGACACGAGTGCTTACTGATGGCTACTTTAAGCTAGTCTGATTAGAAATCCCCCTCAAAAGCAACAGTTTGTTTGGCTGCACTGTAACAACCCAAACAAAAACCAAACCACATGGGTCGACTGTTGATGCAGCTTAGTGTGACCCATACTTAAGTTTTTCTGTAAGGTGATGCTCTCTCATGGCCGTAGTAATTATTAGCATAGGAGAAGAGGAAGTGACGTGATGTAGCATAAAAAGATACAAAGTCCACATAATGCTGTACAAATATCAAAGAAGCCCCTATAGGCTGGGTGGGAGGGTTCGGTGAATAGGTCAAACAAGCACAGGACTTTCACCGAGGATACAGATGTTTGCGTTCCGAAGTCAAAGCTTGCTTCAATGTATCCTAGTATGCTAGTATGTGTAGCCTGCTATGCTAGTGATGTATGTCACATAATGACATAGGTCACGTTATGTTAGTAAAAAAAAGTACTTATTTAATGCCAAACCATGATGTTGTTCCAGACCTAATCAGATGGTTTTAAAACAGAACTGCAACAATTTTGTGATATTAAGGACGTGTTTAAAACTGCGATTGACAACGGTGTTTGTCATTTTGGGGCCAGTCATATAAGTCATTTTGGAAGTCAGTGGAAATTGACCTATTCTGTCATTTAGATATGAGAGAGCGTTGGGTTTTTAGGGCTGTAACTGATGATTATTTTCCTATCCACTATTCAGCTGATTAAGTGATTAAGTGTTTTGTCTTTAACATGGCAGAAAATAGTGAAAAATGTTCAGCAGAACTCAGGGTGATGTCTTAAGATGTTGTCTCTCGAGCAGTCCAAAACCTAAAGATATTTAATTAACAATCACAGACAACTAATAAAATCAGCAAATATTGACACTGGAAAAAGAGAATATTGGCATTTAACCATTCAAAACGATTAATCAATTATCAAAATAGTTGAGAATAAATTTTCAGTCACTTGACTTACTGATTCATTGACTAATCATTGCAGGTTTAGTGATCTAAGTTAAAGAAGAAGTTTTCTCACCAAGATCTAATTTCATGCTGCACACAGCCAAATAGTTTCTGTTGAATTTTTTGTGCGAAGGTTTGCAGTGTGAATACAGTGGTGAATGGCGGACTCCACCACCAAGTATGAAAACTACTTAATAGTGAGGTAATCACAGACAATAAGTGAACTGTATTGCTTTTGCTGCTAAAATTCTAAAGCATTGGATCTGGGATTGATTTTATAAAAATCTTAAGGACTGTATCTTTAATATTCACATTATTACATGTTTAGTCATAGTATCATTTCACAAAGAAAAATATTGCACAGTATTTTAAGTGTCATTTTTTCTAGTGTCTGGGACCAGCATCTTAGCTACAAGTGCAGAATTCTGCAGTCCATCTGTCCACATCTGTTTTCAAGTGTGATTCCACAATTAATTACACACTGGTCGCAACTATGCAGCAACCCTCCACCAACACATTATGTAAGCATAAGACAGGAAGCAGGAGCTTTTCTGAAAGTTGTTTTTCCATGAAAGACAACCAGCCTCGCACAGATCCACACAGGCAGAATTCTTCATGCTGAGAGAAAGAAACCTGCAGCTAAATCTTAAGACATATTTGCTGGTGTTTACCCAGCCTTATGCTTTCTCTGCTCGGATATTAGAAAAGTGGACATCTGCAAGCTCCTCATAAGGTTTTGAGTCATTTCGGGGGACTGAAAGAGCCGTAGCAGATGTGCCGGCTCAGTGATGTCACCACAAAATGTCATACCATATGAGCTGCATTGGTTTAAAATCGCTTCATATGCATCTGTGTGAACGAGTGTATTTCGTGCGGCTGAATGTGGAGTCACAGGTTGCATTTTTTTCCCCCTCTCTTTCATATTTACTGCTTATTTCGAGAACTGTCTAGTCTGTTTAGGTGGCTGCACTTGATGTGCATGTGGGTGTGACTGTTTGGGAATACCTCTTCGCGCTGGGTGAAAGGCGCATACTTAGTCTCAGGAAAGCCACAAAGCTGCATTTATGATCCGACAGAGGAATGAAAATGCCATAAACAAGCACTCCACAGGCAGCCTGCAGTCACCATGGCAGTGGGGCCTGTTGTAGTGCAGTAGCAGAGGCACACATTCAAAAAATATACTGAAATTTAGCTCTCCTGTGCGACTGTATGGAAATCTAAATCCAACAACACAAGCATAGCTCATCGTGTAAGAGCCGTAAATTCATGTAAACTCAGTATAAAGCACTTTCATGTGGCAGTTGTACAGACTCTATGACCCAAGAAGTACGCAGCTGATGATACATTTCATTGTAATCACTCATTAAGAGAGTGGTCGCTCATATCTTGAGTGTTTCCTCACTCGTCTTCCGTGGAAGTTTGAGGCTGAGCGGGATTTCAGAAGACTTTATTCTTCTTCCAAATATCAAACAACGGACACTCACTCAAACAAACCAGCAGAGACTTTGTGCATGAGCCAAGCCTAACCATTCATCCAAAAGCGAGGAGCATAAAAGTCATGAAAGCAGAGAGTGATGGGCTTTATATTTCCTTACACTTCATACCTCCTTACTGTGTTAAATACCTCATGAAACACCTTATCTCTGACAGACACTTCAGGAATTAAGTGTAAGAAAGAGTTTTGTCTCAAATAAAAATATGTTCAAAGGCCGTGTGGTAAAAAACAATGCATCACGTGCAGTTTGTCATCTTTACGTTGCTATATGTGTCCAAGCATTTTGTTTTTCTTCCTATTTCCCCTGCAGGTAAAGGGAGCTCAAGCATCTCTTCTGACATAAGTTCGAGCACAGATCACACACCAACTAAAGCTCCAAAGAATGTGGCTACCACCGAAGGTAAGGCATCTGGTGCTCATTAACCAAACTCCCTCCCTTCTTCTTCTCCTCCTCCTCCTCCCACCCCTCTTTTTCCTCCCCATCCACTCTCTGTACTGCCTATTTTGGGAGAGAAACCTGCGTGTTCCTGGGATAACCCTAAACTGAAAACAAACTCACAGCTCCCATCAGAAACCAAAGGCATTTCTTGGGCTTTGTTTGAGAAGAAAAACACTTCTGGCTTCTCATTGTGGAGGAATGCTTATCTAAACTGTGGTCGTATCAGGCTCAAAGCGTTGCCAGGGAGGGAGGTACGTGTGCTCGAGAGAGAGAGAGAGGGATTTCACTGGAGAAGGTGTGGGGAGTGAAAATGGGAAAAGAGAGCTTCACCTTCTGTTTGTTACTCCCCTCCATGCAGCTCTCTGGCTCCCTCTCGCCTCCTGCCTGCCCAGGCAATCTTCCAACCCCTGGCAAACCAACTGTAGGGAACCGCTCCTCTTTGTCAGGAGTGTATGTGTTACGAATGTAAACTGTGTGCTCGCTGTAATGGTTCAAAAATACTTTGCAGCTGACAGATGCCTTTTGAAGCCTCCTGTCAGCAGTTCTGATACGTTTTTAACAACCTGTCAGTCAAAGCAGATGTTTTTTATTATTATTATTATTATCATTATTATCTTGAGAACAGAAAGAGCAGAACAAAATCTCCCAGTCAGAGCTCAAAGTCCTGCAATGCCAGGTGCTAATTATCCTGCATATATACAACACAACTGTCTCAGAAAAATCTTGAATTTGAGCTTGTTCTCTCTAGGAAGTAATTTTTCAGGAGAAAACATACGTGGTGTTTGTTGTTTTTTGTTGGATTGTTTACAAGAACACTCAATGGAGTAACTTTACCCAGAAGGCATCACGACAGTTTTCATATATCTATTTGATACATGAAAAAATTATTTGAGTGCAAGCATTTGTACTTATTGTAGGATGTCACTTTAAGGACATAAAAGATAAATAATAACCTCTATTTATATACAACAACATTAAAACTGGGTATAAAAAGTCCTTTAGGGTATGAAATATAAAATTCATTAATATAATTTTAAGACCAAAGAAGAGTGCAAAAGATGGCAAATCTAAAAACAAATGCGATAACATTCTGTGGCTCTCCACACAAAATGGAAGGTCAAAAAGTAAAAGCAACACATTTATTATATATTATATGTATTATTTAAAAGAAAAAGAAAAAGAAAAAGTAACGCACACTGTCTTGCTTACCGCTGAAATATTTATTTGATTATAAAACAACTGAGGTGATCGTAAGCACTGTCTTTAATCAATTATTATATTCTGCTTGTAAATCTGAATAACATGTTTTGGGGCCCACTTAGGGGAGAGCATCAAGCTGAAAACATGGCATTAACATGTTAGCTTATACAGGAAATGTAGCTAACGTAAGCGTTCATTTACAATTGTGTTTCCGAATATAAGCCCAATATTTGATCTGTGTTGGTATCCACCATCTCCTGAGGTAAAATATCTGACTCTTTAGCAGCTAAATGCTTCACAGTGTTCACCAGCTGGTTGCTAACTTTGTGTCGTTGCTGTTTGGTGTTGTGCAAGTAGCATACAGTGGGTTTAGCTTCTTCACTGACAACAGCCACCTGCTGGAAGTGTGGCTGATGAGAGCCGTGAGAGTGAATCGGAACGATAAAGTTGTAAAACCAAAACAATGAGCCGAAAGATGCTAAAGTGCTCCATAGAGCTGAGATGGACTGCAGGGTTGGATGATAACTCACTGTTGGTTCGTTACAAAGAATGATTCCTTCCACATTACACACAAAAAATAGTGATAAGTGCATAGTTAAGCATTGCAGTACAAACTTATAACTTAACTTATTTGCAGGGCTAGGCAATGCATTGACTTTTATTTTTAATAACAATTTTAGCTTCAAACTTTTAATAATTTTATTCTAATTTTAAAATTGACATAAAACTTTAAAATTATTTTTGCAATGATTCCATAGTTTTGTCTTGTGTTATGAATTTAATGCACCCCTTTCCTTTACAGCAGTGCACTCAGTGTTGCCAACTTGGCCACTTTTCAGAGCATCTTAGTGACTTTATTTCTTAGTGACTTAGCGACTAGGGACAAATTTGGCAACTTTTTCAGACCATTAGGGAAAAAGAGAGACATGTTTTCAAATGTATTGTAATTCATCCCTATGCATGGTGCTCAGAGTAATCACAGTCCACGGCTCTTCTGCCAGCAGCGTGGGGTCTCTCCCTCTCCTCTTGCCCAGTACTTATATTTACAGTATATGTTATACAGTGTTTATTTTATGCATTTATTTCATGTTTTTCTTTTTTACATTTTTAAAAATATTTTTTCAGTTGAATTATATTTAGAGTTTAAGAAAATCCCCTGTGAAAAAGACTTTTTCCTCAATTTAAAAAAGTTGAATGATGCTTGATGTTTCCAGAGTCAATGACTAATCATTTTAAATCTCAATATTGATCCTAAATAATTATTATTATGGTTTTTGCCATAATCAAGCAGCCCCAGGCTCCCAGGAACACCACTCAGCCTTCCCTTCAATTTTTCCCAGTGGCCCCTAGTGGTATTGCAGCAAAAAAAAAAAAAAATCTGTAAAACTGTTGACAGGGCACCTCAAATTGGAAACAAGATCAATTATGACTCTTTATTCTGATTTTTCCATGGGGGGCTTTATATTTATTAAACTGCCCTCGAGCAGAGAAAGGGGATTTAACAAAAAAACAAAACTGCACATCTTTATTCAGCCACATACCCAAGAAGTAAGCCCAGAAGCTCGAAACTGTTTTCTCAAATGTGCTAGGCGAGCAGTTCCATTGAACTGAATAGGCGTCATCTTGACATCTGGTTTCTTGTTATTCATATACATCTATGAGCAGCCCTAATGCATCAGCTTTATACCAGTAAGATGACAATGTAACATCCTAGAGCTCATTTACTGTATGTCTCACAGTGGTTTACAGGTTCTGGGAGTGTGTAAAACGTCCAGTGAGCAGGAAACGTTGAGAGAGAATGAGTCAGACAGTGAAAAGGAAATTTCAGAACCCGGTGAAGTAATGACTGAGTCACTGAGTCACTGATTTTGATCAAAAACCTGATCAAACCTCACCACAGATACATTATGGTCTATCTTCTTTTGTGCTGTGGTCTCTTTCTCTGAGTTTACTACTGACTCACCGACACTACATATACACTCAGCCCGTTCCTCTCATGCATTGTCATCACCAGTCTTAAATTTGCTCTGGCATGATGAATGTAGTATTCTTGCGGTTATAGAGCTGCCCACAAGAAAACAAATAGCAGCTACAGCCTGTGTTTATAACTGTCAGTCAACCGAAGATTTCAAGGTGTTTCTCAGAGAGAACAAAGCGCCGGGCTGTCTCCTCACGAGATGTCAGAAGTGCTTTGGGTTTCATGCAAGATGAGCGTCAATTAGTTTGTTTCAGTGAGGTTAATTTACTGATTAACCCCACTAAATATAGAGTGAGATGCATCATCCTCCTGTGGGTGTGCATCGGGACGAGACAGATTACTCATTCGACTTTGTTGGAAATGCTGACTCACTGGATCCGTCCATTGAGGAGCTGCTGGAAGTGCACCCGCAGTATTTCGGGGGAAATTGATAATTGTCCTGAATGCGTCTACTTGGAGAACAACCTGTGCAGATATAGACAGAGTATAGTCCATAGCCAGTGGCTTCTCGACCGTAATTTCCCTCCTGTGTTATGACTGAAATTGTTATTTTTTTTCTCCATGCTAAGTGGGAGTAATTACATGGTCTGGAACCACCACGGCCACAGTCAAATCCCCCCTCCTTAAAAAGACACACACATGGACGCACACACACACATGCCCACGTTCACACACTCACACACAGTGGCAGATTACACAGTCCTTGCCCACCTCGTCCTGTGGTCCACTAAACTAATCAGGAAGCAGTCTGGGCTGTTTCCCCACCACACACTGGGAGTATTCACATCAGGGTCTTACACACAGTGTCCTCCTGCTGCAGTAATGTCACTGCTGCGTTAATAGAGTTAGTTAGTTAGATACGACACAACATTGTCTGGTAAAAAATATGCAAAAGAAAAGCATTAACCATCATAACATGTACATCCACACACTTTGAGGCAACATGCTTTTATGCAACATTTCAAATAAATTGTGCATCAGATTACCAAAGAAAGAAAAATAAATGCTACAGACTGAAGGTTTTTACAGATGAAGGACTTTATTCCTCATAATCTCCCAGGCTTTTGTCCAAATAACAGGTTAACATGAATGTTTCATACATGAATAGCCAACTTTGTTTCTGGTTATCTTACAAAACAACATGTTGTGTGGTTCCAAGTGAAAAGGAACACCGTATCAACATCATTAAGATAATGGAAGGCTTTTCTCTATCCGATAGGCCAGGGCAATATGGTCGAAACAATTATCAATCAATTTAATATCATTTTGGGACGTTTCCAGCCATGTTTGTAGTGACAAAAGCAGGTGTTTTTACAACAGTTTGGACCATGTCTTGCCATATTTGTAGCTACAAAAGTGGGTGTTATTTTGTAATGACAACTCAGGACATGTCCAGCCATGTTTGCAGTGACAAAGGCAGGTGTTTTTTTTTACAATAGTTCTGGACATGTCCTGCCATGTTTGTAGCTACAAAAGTGGGTGTTTTTTTGACATCATATTATGACATGTCCAGCTGTGTTTGTAGCAACAAAAGCAGATATTTTTTTAATGATAATTTGGGACATGTATGTTGTGTTTTTCTAGCAACAAAAGCATTTTTAAGCCTTTAATTAATAAAGCCTGGGAGATAATGAGGAATAAAGTCCTTCATCTGTAAACCCTTCAGTCTGTAGCATTTATTTTTCTTTCTTTGGTAATCTGATGCACAATTTATTTGAAATGTTGCATAAAAGCTAGGGGTGTAACGATTCATTTTTACAACGATTCAATTCATATAATTTTCCATGGTTCCGATTCGATTCAAGAACGATATTTGGCTCATCTAGAATGATACGATTCGATTTGATTCAAGGGCTAGAAATCGATTCAGTAACTTTTTTTGTTTTGCCAAAAACTGAACCAGTGTGACTGTGAAATACATACCTGAATACTGTGGACAGTGCAGGGGAGTTTTTTTCTTGAAAGAGAATTAGGGATAAATTAATTTTGGATATAAATAAGTAAACACAACGATTAATGGCAAAAACATTCACCTTTTATTAAATACTATAATTATCACAAGTTCAGAACCTGCTGATCAAAAGACAAAAAAAGTGTGATCAACATTCCTCCAGGCTGAATTACAACTGAACAGTAGGTTTCCCTGCTACTTCTCTTGTGATTTTCAATCAGTATATGAGGAGTACAATGATACACAAAAATAAAGTGCAACCTATTAGGTTGAATGGACAGTAGGTTTCCCTGCTACTTCTGTCATTTTACTCAGTATAAAAGGAGTACAATAATATACAAAAATAAAGTGCAACCTTACCTATCAGGTTGAATGGACAGTAGTTTTCCCTGCTTCTTCTCTGTCATTTTACTCAGTCAGTACACATTCGACAGACAGCCACCGACTTGTCCAGAACACCTCCTTTTTTGCAGAAACCAAAGTGTTTCCACACACTCGACTTCAAATTCGGCTTGAAAATCTCCAGCTCGTCCGCCTCCTCCTTGCTGTTAGCCATGCTTCATTTTGTTTTGAGTCGGCACTACCGGCACATGCCGATGACGTCACACTCAGGGAGAGTGAAGCGAATCGAGCAACTTTACGATTAGAAGTGATAAAAATACACGTATATAACGTTGTCGTGCTTAAATACAACGCACAAATGCTTAGTAATCGATATAATCGATTTTTGACCTTGTAAATCGATTTCACAGCGATATCGTCATCAGTGAGGGACAACTTGCCAAGGCTCTATCGATGCAGTTAGATTGTAGGAAAATAAATCGATGCATCGATGTAATCGATGAATCTTTACACCCCTAGTTACAACATTCAATTTTATTGTTATTATAGTATAATCAATGTTAGGGTTCAACTATGACTACAATATAGAAGATTCTACCAGTACAGGCAGTGGTGTAAGTGTGCTATAAATAATGAATGCATATGACTAAATATGAATACACTATGGGCCAGGTATGAGCAATATAGACTAGTAAATATATAAATAGTAAAAGTCAAATACATATTAAGTAATGTATTAAGAATGTGCATGTATGTTACACTACAAATAAAAGTAATGTGAATGTAAGGCTGCTTCATGTGCAGACAGAATATAGTGCCAGCAGCTACATAGCTGTAAATATATTTAACATCAAACATCTGCCAGCAACAGAGAGCTGTGTGTGAAGGGGGTTAATAAGCCTACTGGTGACTAGTTCAATAGACAGGTCACTAATAATAGGCTTGGGACTGTTTACGTGAACACGTCAGTTTATTAGAAACAACAACATACATTACGACATAACAGCAACACAGCTCTCTGGCACCTCCGACAGTATGCACGACTCTGGCGAGCTCGACAAGAGGAGATTTGCTGCATCTCCGAAGTACAACAACACAAAATATTCAAATGTGGCGCTATGGACAGCGGCGGAAGTGAGCAAGAGGGTCGGAGTTCAGGGAGCGATGTGATGGTGGATGTAGTGTGTCCCAATAGTATGCATACTGCATGCATACTGCATACTACACTATGTACTTTTTAAGGGCAGCTGCAGTACATACTAAAAGTATATAGTAGAAGTATCTGATTTGGAACGCAGGGCAGGTGTTTTTTAACAATTGTTCTGGACATGTCCAGCCATGTTTGTAGCTATAAAAGTGGGTGTGGTTTTTTTTAACAACAGCTTAAGACATGTTCAGGTGTGTTTGTAGCAACAAAAGCAGGTATTTTTTAACAATAGTTTTGGACATGTCCAGCCATGTTTGTAGAGACAAAAGCTTGTGTGTTTTTAATGACGGCTGGGGACATGTCTGGCTATGTTACTTTGGGACAACTTAACCATGAAATTCTACTTAAAGCCGTTATATAACTTCAGCCTAACAGTGGGCAAATTGACTACAATTAAGAGATTATGGCAAATGTTTGAGCATTGTGTCTCAGTAGCCTTAAGCAGAGATGACTGTTTCAGTCATGTCAGTTGCACAGCCATATATCTCCCTAAAGTGAACTAACATCATCCACCATAAGCTGCTGGTCATACCGGACCAAGTAAGGTTGTTTCTGCAAGAGTGCGCTTTAATGCTCATGGATTCAATTTTTCATTTGTAAGAGAAACATTTTATTTCCTCTTTCAGAAGACACATAATTTAAGATCCAAACCAGAGCCACTGAGAATGAGGGGCTGGAGTCCTCGCCAAGTCTACACAGAGTTGTTTCATTTTTCTACAAACAAAAACTGATGTCACCAGAAAAAACTGAAAGATGCGATAATCATCTCAAAACTCTTCACATAGTGGCTTTAAACTCAATGAACCATAAAACTGAATAATTGCCCCACCCTAATATCAGCATACAAATGGAAAGTAGGCCATTGCCTGTAACATGTATTCCCACAAAATCAACATTAGGACTCATTCTGCTCCTGAAAACAAACTGAGTCGGACAGTCATCTGGCAAGTTTTTGCGACGTGTCTCTGTTTTCGTTTATTATTTAGACGGGCTTGTGGTGGCCTGACCCAGTTGCTTATTAGCCGCAGACTGAAAGGCACAGTCCTGGACAGTAAATCCTTCCTGTGGGATGAAACTGAGTATCTCTCAGCAGGGGTTACACTGTGACCCTGTCTGGGCCTCAAGGGTTTGCTTTGGCACAGCCCAACTCAGGGTACCTTAGGAATGTGGCTCAGACATGGCTGGAGCTAAACTGACAACATCCGGAGATGTTCTGCCTGTGGGTTGTAACTCTTGAACACCGTTTCCATCCTCCTATATCAGCCTGCGCCAAGCTTTAGATGCAACGCAGACTCACAGGGGCGTTGGGCAATCATGCTTTGGGGGTCAGCTCCTTCACCCGTTTATAATGGCACCAGGAAGGTAGCTGAGAAACAGGGAATGGTGGGAACAATGAACATGCTGACTTCCTCTCTGTCTGCCAAGGGCCACAGAAACAGTGATAACAGCGACGGGGAAAAGCTGACTCTGTCCTAAAACACCAGAAAACACTGTAAAAGATTACACTGTAAACATGTCATGATTCATATGCAATTCTCCAAAAGCAGCATAACATTTAGATTCTTCTTCTTTACAGATCTCTGTTTCCTACATAAATTCATTACAGACTTAATGTGCAAACAGTTAAAGCCAGGATCAACTGTGGCCCAGCCAGACAGTTTTTGACATCAATTTGTCATTTTCTCTTAGTGGAAGCAAATTATTTCTGCATGTTGAGTGTTTTGGAAGTCTCTGACAGAAAGATTACCATGTTAGAAATGTTTTGACTCCTTAGATTTTAAAACATCCCTCTGATTGGCAGTTGAGCTCAGTGTACAAGAGGAGAAATATAAGAGGGCATGGGATCGAAACAAACCTGTTATATTTGTTAAGATTATTGTTTTTGATCTATTTAGCTCTGTAATGGAAACAGTTTGTAGTAGTTTGTGGTATTGTTTGTCGGCACCAGTTCTTTGATGTTGGTTTGGTGTGTCTGGGGAGTGCTGATCAACTTTAAAGATTCTGTTAATGCATTTCTCTCCAAAAATGTCCTCAGAAACATATTTTAGTACACTGTTTGGCTGTAATATGAGAATTTGTGAACAGGAAGTAGGCACCATACTGTTTCCTTGCCTTATAGATATCTGTAAGCCAAATCATAAAAGGATAGAAAGGCATCATAATCACCTAATCTGGTGTCAATTATGTTTCCATAAAATGTTGTGCATTCTGCCTCTCCTCCCTCCAGCCACATTCCCAAACCTGTCATTCTCTACCCATCCACCAGATGCCCTCTGACTTCTTCCTCCTGTCCCTGTCCTCACCTAGCCACTCCCTCCTGCACTGCAGTAACCCCTCTCCCTCCAGTCACCTGACCTTCCCCGCCCACCTGCTCACCTGTTTCCACTTTGCCTCATCAGCCCTGCAGATATTTGAACAGCCCTTTCCCATTGACTGTTTCATGCATTTGCATTCTTGCCTCTGTTAGCTGTTATCTGCTGTTTGTTTCTGTTTGCAACCAACAGTAAACACTTTTTGTAAAGCATGACCACGATTCTTCCCAAACCTTAATCACAAGTTTGTTATTGTGACCATGACAACAGAGGTCCAAACCTCAGACCAAACCTTACTTTGCAAATTCAATTCTCAGCACTCCCACACAGTTATTTTCAATTACACTGGCTAACAAAAACCAAATGTTTTTTATTTGGCCAGATGATAATGGAATCACAAACTCTAATATGATAATATTACAGCAATACACACTCCTAATATCGATCAGTCTTAGTTCACAGTATTCCCACTTGAGGGTCAGCTTTGCAGTCTAAACAGCCCCCTCCCCGACGCTCCTGTCTCCAGCATGTTAATATTTTTTGCCCTCCCAACAAATCCCTCACACTTCATCTGCAAACCAACTTTGTGCGCTGATGACCTATTCACTCGTGTTTACTCAAGCAGATATATAGTGTTTCACTGTTGATTTTTGCCGTGCCAAGTATGAAAGAGGCTGCAGCGAGGTGTTTGTGTGTGTCATTGGACGTTTTCACCGCAGAGGGAAGATTTAAGTTTTATCCTCCATTTATGCTTTAACTCTCTTTATCTGTCATCAGTGGTCGTTACTGCAGTATGTCTTTTAAGCCAAACTATTCTGGGCAAACTTTTACTGCATTTGTTCTGCTGCTCTTCAACTGTGTTGGAAGTTCCAACACTGAGAGGAGAAGTGTGTTTAGATGATGAAGCATGTGTTTTTTGGAGGGAAAGGTCTGGCAGGTGATTTGATTATTTTATGGAGGATTAGAGGAAGTTGTGTTGTAGTTTGTTCTCATTTTATGCAGAGGAATTTGCAGCCTTGAGAAGTTTGTGCTCGTTAAATGCAGACAGTGGTGAAAGAAAAGATTTTCTCAGGACAAAAAGCTGTAGCCTGCGGTTGTTTTAAGACTTTTTCAACAAACCTGTAACAAATGCGATGAGAAAATTGACTGATTTACTTCTAAGCCTTATTGGAAATTGTCTATGTGAAGGGGGAACACAGAGAGGCAAAGAATGCCAATGCTATTTTCCCCAGATTTTCTCCATCAGCTGTCCTCGCTCCTCCCCCTTCCTTTCTACCGCTCCTAGAGCCAGGAAATCTGAGCGAAAAAGCACAGAACAAGGCGGCGAAAGAAAAAGAAAACAAGTGAAAGCAGTTTAGTGAAGGAGATGGAGGAGGAGGGGAAGGGAAGGCAGTTCAGTGAGCAGATCTCATAACTCTTCTCTGATTACTGCTCGGTCTTCTCGTTCTCTGTCTCAGGGAGGAAGCGCCGGCCCTGTTGTTTTGAATGCCATTTTCTTCAACAGGGTCCCGTTTTTCACTTCTACTACAGCAGGGCGTTTGACAGGAGTTGGGAAAGATGCCACCTGGCCGAAAAACACGCACTCGCTTCCTGTAAGCTTTTTGGCTCGCGGGTGATGTTTTTACTGTGATACACCTGGGTCTCTGGGCTTTTCATGTGGCAATATGAGCACAGTTGTGGACCAGCTGAACTGACACATTGGACTTCCCCTCCCCTCCTTTTATTCTGTGGTTTGTGTCATTACGTAAGCAGGGAAGTGTCAGTTGTGGCTGAAGCTGCAATGGTACAAAAATGAGAGGAAAATTTCTCTCTGGACTGTTTTTGAAGGGGTCTTGGTTGCATAAATTTAACTAAATTACTTTTTTATATTTCAGTAAGAATTTGTGGTTTCTTTAAACACCTGGCTCATAGAAAGGAAAAAAGATTACTCCAAAGTTTGACTTCATCTTTCATACATGGACATTTATTTTGGTTGTCAAGCACCAAGACCATTTTACACTGTATGTTTCATACATATCATACTAAGGTTTCTAAAGGAACTTAGTTCTGATAATATGTATATGAACTGACCTTGTCAGGAGGTCGAGTGGATGGTGGATGGTGTGACACCAAAGTAAGGCAAGTGCCAAGCTACAGACCACTGTTTGAGACCAACAATAAAACTGGTTGTTTTTTTAGCAAGCCATCACTGTGTTTCCAGCAGCAATTTTGCTACCAAACATGGGTGTGTGTTAGCAAGTTGTTGCTGAGCTTCCAGTGGTGATTGTGCCACCAAAAGTGGGTGTTTTTCGTGAGTCATTCCTGAGTTTCTTGCAGTAAATGTGGGTGTTTTTTTAGCAAGCTATTACTACCTTTCCAGCAACGATTGTGCAGCCTAGAGTAGGTGTTTTTTAGGAAGTCATTACTGAGTTTTCAGCAGTGATGGGGCCACTGAAGTGGGTGGTTTTAGCAGGTTGTTGCTTAATTTTCAGCAGCAATTGTGCAAACAAATGTGGGTGTTTTTTGCAAGGTGTTACTGCCTTTCCAGCAGTGATTATGCCACCAAAAGTGGGTGTTTTTTAGCGAGTAGTCACTGTGTTTTCATTAGTGATAGTGCCAGTGTAAGTGGGTGTTTTTAAGCGATTTGTTGCTGTGTTTCCAGCAGCAATTGTGCCACCGAAATCGGGGTTATTTTAGCGAATTGTTTCTGCCTCTCCAGTGGCAATTGTTACACCAAAACTGGATGTTTCAAGCCAAAAATTCAATATTTTCCTGACCACAACCAAGTGGTATTACCGCCCAAACCTAACTATATGTTAACCAAAGCATTGTTGGAACATAAAGCTTCAACATAACTGCTACACCATAATGTACAATGTAACATATCCATGGTTTGCAGAAACGTACAATGCCAACATTTATTCTGGCAATTCGGTTGCATACAGAACCATCTGGGAAGTTGTCTTTAGAAACCAATTTGGTAAAGGGCAGGCACTTTCAAAAACTACTGGGCAGGTGTTTGGATGAACCATCTGTCTACCACGGGTTAACTTCACACACACCCAAACCACGCTTGTAGCTGCTGGTAGCATCTGAAAAGTAGCAGAGGAAAAGTTTGATACTATTAAATAAGCGTATTTCCTCTAATTTCAAGAAATGTCAAGATTAATCAGGTTTTTGCAAATTCACTTTGCCTGACGTGGCTTTTTTCCACATTAAAAGTTGCTAAAGAGAACAGCAACATTCTTCCTGTGACAAATCCTGAGGGACTAAAATGACCTCGCTCCATGAAGTGGCTGTCCAGACCTGTGATATGTAGCTAGTGATGACGATCATGCACAATGGCATCTTCATTCTGTACATAAACATTAATAAATATAGTGGAAGACCAACCACACATAGTGCTTTAAAAACTCTTTCTGAGCTGATAAACAGAGATTTTATGAAGACTTTTCTCGCTCACTGCAGGCTCTTCTTCCATGTGAGACAAAATAACTTCTCTCTGGAGTTAAAATGAACCCTTCTTCATCAAGAGTATAAAACCACAAAAGTTCCAGCACTTCCCTTGTTCTGTTGCTTCAACCACATGAGATCATTACATTTGCTCCTCATCACAACCAAATCAACCGTTCAGGCCAGCGCTCGCTTTTCCATTCCTGTCTGATGTGCACTTCTTCTTGGTGTTTTGCTGCGTGTAGCCAACGTTACCCCTCCTCAGTCATTTAACATGACTGTCACTCTACACTCTAACCCTCCTCACTCACTGCTGCCAGAAAGGATAAACCGTACAGATATGCATTTCATGCACATGATTCTGTGCAAAAAAAACCCTCATCTTTGACATCCTGATTTAACAACCTGTAAAAAAATGACATCAGCTTCAATTTCAGTGATTTTCCAAAGGCCAGATCAGTTTAGCATGATGCCAAATTGCTCTTGGAGTCTGAACTGTCATCTGCATTCTGGAAAATGTGTGCTGTGCGATGAATGGACACACACAAATGTTCATTTTTGTAACTTTGAGGATATCACTCCTTTAAATTTGGCTATAAGATATCTGAGCGTCTGCTGTCCTCCTCAGCTTAGGATTTATAAAGTGATGAGGCCAGAGTGTGGAGACGTTTGTGTCTTTTGAACTGACAGAAGGGCTTTAAGAGGCGGAAAACTCCCCTGAGGAAATTAGTCGTGTTGTGGGGAAAGAGTGTAATAGTTCCTGGCGCACGTATAGCAGAATCTGTAGCTGCAAAAGCTTCAAAAAAACCTGAATCCTCAAGACTGAGTGAGTGTGAGAATAGCTGCAGTCCAGAAGACATGGAGTTATGGGGGTTGTGCAGAACTAAGGAGTCTGTTTCCTGTCCAAGTGTGCACATTGTAAAGGAACCAGCAGGCCCTATTGTCTTTCAGGTTGTCCCGTGACGTAAGACCTTCCTGTAGTGAAGGCTTTACTGATAGCCTAGCCGCCACACTGTACGGTAATATCAACTTCCATGTATTCAGTAAAACCCAAGACAGACCCAGATGTTTTTTATCCTCTCAGTCGGATGTTTCCCTTTAAAAAAACTGGAGCACGTAACCGTTTAACACTGATAAATCAATTCTTTTCTATCAGCTGATACTTCTTTCTTTGATTTCCTGACGTCTGAGTAGAAAATGAGCATCTCTGATTCCCTCACATGCACCACACAGCCCTGTCACGAGGGGAGCACAGTGAAGCTTGCAGAGCAGGAACATGTCACAGGGCTAATGGCATTGAGGTAATGGATTGGTCTGTTCTGCCAGATGCAGCAGTAATAATCCTGCGAGCTCCAGACAGGGTCTTAGCAGAGCTTCACAGCACTGCAAGATCCTGAAAAGAATCCCTATAGCTTTAGTTTATGACCAGACTGCGTCAAAGTCTGGATTGACCCTGCCTGTGCACTTGTCTCTGTCTCTGCTAAAGTCTGCAGACTCTTTTGCCAATTTATCTTCCCTCTCTCTTTTCCTCTTGTCCCTATTTTCTTTTAGAGGCCCTCGAATGACTCCCGTAAATCTGTTTTCGTACGTTACTTTTTTTTTTTTTTTTTTTAAAAAAAAAAGGAATTCATCAGGTTTTTGTCATTAAGGCGACATCACTCCGAACATGCAGCTGCAGCCTCTTCATCACGCAGGCATCTTGTGTTTTTGGGTGATCACTTCCATTGATTTACATTAAACTTCTGGTATCAAAGCGTGATCCAGATGTGTCTCAGAAGTGAGTTGATGTTAATGGGATCCTGCTGCGGCACTGCTGTGGATCAGCTTAGATTTGGGTATTAGCGGCAAATGATTTCAGCCAAGTATGCCTTTCTGTGGCTATACGCACATTCAAAATGCATGAGTTTCTCTTTCATTTCACCACTGTTCCGTTGTTCTTTGTCCAGGGTAAAGACCAGATGTTCCACTGTTTCTCCTCTGATTTCCGAAAACCAACTGAATCTTCCACCATCTGCGCTTACAGTGCCTTCAAGAGCATTTTAACAGCTGCGTGGTATTTGTTCTGTTAATGATAGGTTTGCAGCGATACGGAGATATAAAACACGACACCACACTGGTAAACTTATACAGATTCCAGCAGTAACTGAGAGGAACGAGAAAGTTTAGCCTTTAATGCTCAGAGTTTGGAGCTGCAGGTTAATGCACCCAACAATCCTAAGTCGAGTACTAATTACTAGCTTATTCTCAAGCTTCTGGTTGTATCAGATGGTCTTTATTAGCAGATAGAATTTGCTTAGTTGTCACAAAGATAGATCTGTTGACATACAATGATTTCATTGATTGCACTTCCAGAAATCCTCATGTTTGTTGACCTTAAACTAAAGCATGTTTATTCTTGACCTTGGAAGTTGTCCTAGACTTAGTCCAGATGAAACAACATTTTGAGAGTATCTAGCCTCAGTATCATCATATTTCTGAGCCAAACAGGATAGACAGGTGGAATTTAAAAGTGAGAGGAATTTGATTTGATGGTTGAAATGTGGGAGTTTCACTACAGCAAGGCCCAGAGAGTGTGCGGTCAGTGGGATAGTAGTATCCATCAAGGAGGAAGAGAAGAAGTCAATTTATACTCTGTGTATTGTTAAATATTGTTTAATATATTGTTAAATAGGTGCACAATATGGCCGAGGATGTGATCTAAAAATGTTATAAAGGCATTTTTCATTGCATCTCGGCTTTAACAAACTCGAGGGACACTTCCATGCAATACAGCTAAAAGTTCTGGAAAAGGCGAGTATAATAAGTTGACCTTGAGTTTTCAAACTACTGTTTCAAAGGTCAAGAGTGAACTTTTTTGCTTCACACTAAAATTGAAAATTGAGAATAGCTATTGATAGTTTTTATTATCCAAAATTAGTTGACTTTTTACTATAGACAGCAGCCTACAACAAAAGGCATTTTAGGACAAAACAGTTCTGGGGTCTCACCCTATCTCCCTAGAAACAGGGTGAAGAGCACAGACATCCTGTGGGAGATCAGAGTAGAGCTGCTGCTCCTTAGCGTCGAAAGGAGTCACTTAAAGTGGTCCGGGCATCTGATCAGGATGCCTCCCAGGTGCCTTTTGTTAGAGGTGTTTCGGGCACGGAAGAAGCCCCGGGGCAGACCCAGAATGCACTGGAGGGATTACATATCTCATTTGGCCTGGGAACGCCTTGGGGTCCCCCAGGAGCAACTGGAAAGTGTCATTGGGAGAGGGACGCCTGGGGTACTTTTCTTGGCCTGCTGCCTCCACAACCCAGCCCTGGATAAGCGGATGAAAATGGATAGATGGAGTTCTGGGGTCCCTCCAAGAGAAAGTGTCCACTGGGGAGCTCCCGTGAGAACTACATACTTTTTAGTTGTAACCAGCAGCTCTGTAGCTTGCTCTACAGCCGGTTGGTTTGGTGGTCGGTTGGTCAGTTGGTCAGACAGTCGGTGAATCCACAGAAATTTCCCCACCCTTTGGTGGCCACAGTTTTTGCCCTAGGAGACTGAAAATCGGCATGAAGGTTGCAGTTATTGCGAATTCAAACTTACTTGTTTGCATTTTTTTGTGTGTTTTAACAGGTTTTTAAAAATGGCAGTTGCCGATGCTGCAGTGGCTCATGTGTTTGACCAATCAACGGACACTAATTTTACTTGAGGTTCCTCTGGTGCTGGGAGAGTAGCTACTCTGAAATAGGAGCTAAAAATGGCATTCAAAGAACTACAATCATTTCTAGCTTTTGAGGTGTAGAAAAAGGGGAATTCCTAAAAATGTTGTTCTTAGAACTATGAAAAAAGTTTCTCCGGCCTTATATCAATAGTCATACTTGAAGTAGAAGTGTTGCTGTTTGTTAAGACAGTTACATTTCGAAGGTGCGTATGCAGATCAGGGGTTTATCCTAAAGAGGATGAACAAAGCTGTGATCTCAGATTTGGGGATTTCTCAGGAATGAAAATATGCTTTCTGCACCTGATGAAATGTGTTTTTATTTGCATACAGTAATATGCCTCATCTGGAGTTTTTTTTTTTATCATGCCTGGCAAACATTTGCATTCATACATTTTCTGTCTTAATTCTACAGCTCTTTATTTAGCCTGTGTCTGCACAGCTGGCTCTAAACAATGTGTTTGTCTTAACTATAGAGATGAGACTGTCTAATTGCTAAGACTGTGCGTCCTTGAAAATGTCTCTTGCTAGCAAATACATCACCGCAAAGAAAAAAGGCTCACACAGCATTTAACATCTAGCTGAGGTTCTCCAGATGCTAAAAGGATCATTCATATCCAGGAGTGATTAAGTGTGAAAGTGTGAAAGAAAAGTGAATATTTCTGTCATAACATCACTGTCAGCAACTTCAACAAAGCTTATTATGTGTACAGCATCAATGGTTAATGGTGATTGGATAAACAGTCGCCCCCCTCAGCTAGAAAACAAAGATAGATAACACCTGGGCATTCTTAAAGAGACCCAGGTGCTATCTACCCCAAATCCAGTGCAACTAAGCAACAAAGCTGTCTCTGTTTAACTTTTCCCACCAGCTGTGTGGAAGTGTGACTCTGAGAGAAAGGACGGGGGCGGAAGTACTGTAATTAGTAGCACTGTGTTTCTCCGGAGCCTGGAGCACTCTTCTGATCAGTGACACATGTAATTACGCGATTTGGAAGTTGCTCCTGAGCCAGTGGCAGATGAGTTTTGTCTGTCCGTGCAGAATCCCATCGCACCAACTTGGACTTGGACAACAAAGAAATGCATCCATCAAAATTAATGACTCAAGTAATGTGTCTGTGGAAAATCTGATCCTGTTCTTGATGTGGAGACTTTTGTTGAGATGCCACAAGATTGATAATTGAATTCAGAGCTTTAACCGTAAATATATAGCTTTCATCATTAAGATACTTATTCTGTAATAAAAAGATGGACCCATTTAGCAAAAAAACTACATTTTTCCATGGGGCTACAGGGATTAAAAACTTTTATTTTATTTTATTTTATTTCGATTTTTATTTTATTTTGTTTTGCTTTCTGATGTGTTTTTCAATGAAAATAATTTTTTTTAGTGTCAGTTATTTTTTTCTTTACCCTGACACTTTTTATGCCCCTGCGCCGGCAATAGCAGTGGCTGGAGGCGTTATGTTTTTGGTTGTCCATCCATCTGTTTGTACATTCTTCCCATTCTTGTGAACTCCCTATCTCAAGAACACCTTGAGGGAATTTCTTTAAATTTGGCACAAACATCCGGGTGGACTCAAGGAAGGACTGATTAGATTTTGGTGGTTGAAGGTAACTGTGAATAAGCATTTGTTTCATTCTTGTGAATGTGATATCTCAAGTAGGCCTTTAGGGAATTTCTTCAAATTTGGCACAAACGTGCTTTTGGACCCAAGGATGAACTGGTTTTAATTAGGTGGTCAAAGGTCAAGGTTACTGTGACCTCACAAAACATGTTTTTGGCCGTAACTCAAGAATCCATACAGTAATTATGACAAAATTTCACACAAATGTCTGATTTATATCCAAAAGGTCAAAGGTTAACTTCACTTTGGCATCATAATGTTCTGCAAAAACCCTTTTCTTTTTGGTCAATGCTCAGCCTCATAACTCAGGAACAGAGAGGGAGGTATTTGGTCAGGTACTGAAGTGTTGACACTAATCTTGGATGTCCACCTTGAAACTGTGCTGATTGTTTACATCTCCTGAGCTGCCAGGTGAAGATGTGTGAAGCATCCACATTTTAGAATTTGTAGGTTCTTTGCAGCAACATCCATATTTGAAGCATTGTCAGCTGTCATGGCTACATATGAGTTAGAACAGACATGGATGTAAACTGCAACCGCAACTTGACTGGTTCGCAGAGGCATATGACCACGAGGTGGAGTTCTAGGTTTTGTTCCTTCTTTCAGTTTCAACCCTCTGTTGCTGTTTTGGCGTGGGGAGAAGGGGTTTGAGGGGAGGGGCAGTGATAGTGTGATTTACATATAATCTGCATACCGAGGAGACACATCAGGGTGCAAAAAATATCAGAACAATGTAAAAGACATTTTACTTTCTATAGGTTTCTTTCAGTATCAGTTTCCTTTCTCAATGCCAGCTTTTTTTTTTGATGCCAAAACTTACTGTCACTGTTCTAGCTCTCCATATATTTCCACTTGTTTGTATAGCTCTGGGTTGCATAGTGTGTGTTAGCCATGTTGGATAAATTCCCAATCACTAGGTATTAACTCAGGAATCCTGCAATATTTGCAGTGTACTTGAATAAACATAAAAAGCCCCGGCACCGCTATTGTCATGACATATTTGGACAGGTGTGTGAAATTCAAAATAGATGAGGTGCTTATAATGACCTCAGACCATTAAATCCTTTGTATTAAGCTAAAAATACACAGGCCAAGATAAGCTACATGACCTCAAGGAAATAATCCTACACATTTAAAGTTGAACTAATCATAGGCAGACCACCCAAGAATCTGATGCATTAAACCCAAACAGAGGTCAACCCACAGGAATGATTCAATCCCAACATGCTCCTGTAAGCTGAGCAAAATGCAGATTTGTAACACACGATGCATTTTTGGCTGCGGCGCTCGTCGTTTTGCTCGAATGTGAGTGCGAGTGAGAATTTTAAGGCACACAAGAGAGGGGTTTTAAAGTAGCCGTGAATCGGAGGACATGTTCCCGAGAGGGACGAGTCTGTGGATGTCATCAGAGGCGAAGCGGGAGGCGGACCGAGCCAAGGTCTGGAATACAGATCTGCAGGACAGTCGTAAGGACGGTGTCGCTGCCCAGCTGTTGGGCCCTGCACACAAATCCACATGACAGAGGCAGGATGCTGTACATTTGTCATGAAGAGGCTGAAACACGCTGTGTAGAACCTGCTGACTGTCGGTCCGGAAGAATCCATTAACTAACACAGTTCAACCATGGTTCAATCTACATGACTCAGATTAGTGTTAATAAAATTATATCAGTGTAAATATATGGGGATGACAGGGGGTGGGTGGTAGTAAAAGTAAAGGCTTATCTAACAATCATGGCTCAACATAAACTTTGAAAAGTGGCTGTTAGGTTAGCAACTAGGCGTCAGCTTTTCGTTGCCAAAACTGAAAATATAGTCGCCATATTTAGTCACCTTATATTTGAAGTAATTAAGATACCATGCAGTTACAAAAAATGGTTACCATCAATGCCAAATAAAGGCCAAGAATTGGTTGCCAGTTTCTCAACATGTTTGCTAATGGCAACCTGGCAACTGTATTCATTTACAACACTGCAAACTACTGCCTAAAAAAGTTACCACAGACATGACTCAACACTATCAGGCAGTTTTAACAAAAGCAAACATTATAAGCTGAATATTGGCAATATCTTTAACCAAATTATTGTCCAAATAAAACCCTGCAAATGAGGAGTTCTAACACTTTGGAAATCAAGTTCCAAAAGTCCATTTTAATCTCAGTCCTGTTTGTATTTCCACAACGTCTGAAAAAACAAGATTAGACAAACAACTTTGTTTGAGCCACAGTTTTGGCACATGGCAAAGCAACAACACCAGAGTAATTGTGGCCTCTTGAAAAGAAACTTGGATCTGCTGAGTCATTTTTTGTGTGTGTGTTGATTTGTGCATGACCACATTGAAACAATCAGCAAGTTAAGTGTAGCACCTCTCACCAGCCTTCTCTCTTTTACTCTCTTTATTTATTTTTATTTTATTTGATAGGGACAATGTGATTTACCATTGTTCCAATGCAGAGTATGGAACTGATGTATCGCACAGAGTTTATAGCTATCGTTAATTTTCAACTTTTGTCCTGAGTTGGGATTTTACATGTAGACCTAAATGTTATTAAAAAAAATATACAGTTTAAAACATCATACAGCCGCAATACACTATAAACATGGAAGGCACAATAAAATGCATAGACCACAATCCACACACTACAATACACATACCACAGTACATATACCACAATACAAACATCACAACATATTCCACAATACATCTGCTACAATAGACACACCACCTAAATGGCTTGTTGATGCCAGAGGTCAGAGGAGAATGGCCAGACTGGTTCAAGATGATAGAAAGGCAACAGTAACTCAAATAACCACTGGTTACAGCCAAGGTCTGCAGAAGACCATCCCTGAATCAACAACACGTCTAACCTTGAAGCAGATGGGCTACAGCAGCAGAAGACCACACCAGGTGCCACTCCTGTCAGCTAACAACAGGAAACTGAGGCTACAGTTCACACAGGCTCACCAAAACTGGACAATAGAAGACTGGAAAAAAGTTGCCTGGTCTGATGAGTCTGGATTTCTGCTGCAGCATTCAGATGGTAGGGTCAGAATTTGGTGTAAACAACATGAAAGCATGGATCCATCCTGCCTTGTATCAGTGGTTCAGGCTGCTGGTGGTGGTGGTGTAATGGTGTGGGGGATATTTTCTTGGTACACTTTGGGCCCCTTAGTACCAACTGAGCATGGTTTAAACACCACAGCCTACCTGAGTATTGTTGCTGACCTTGTCCATCCCTTTATGACCACAGTGTACCCATCTTCTGATGGCTACTTCCAGCAGGATAACACACCATGTCACAAAGCTCAAATCATCTCCAACTGGTTTCTTGAACATGACAATGAGTTCACTGTACTCCAATGGCCTCCTCAGTCACCAGATCTCAATCCAATAGAGCACCTTTGGGATGTGGCGGAACGGGAGATTCACATCATGGATGTGCAGTTGGCAAAATCTGCAGCAACTGTGTGATGCTATCATGTCAATATGGACCAAAATCTCTGAGGAATGTTTCCAGCACCTTGTTGAATCTATGACACCAAGAATTAAGGCAGTTCTGGAGGTAAAAGGGGTCCAACCTGGTACTCACAAGGTGACTCTAATAAAGCGGCTGGTCAGTGTATATTTTCCTCTGGAACAAAGGGCAAGTTCCTGTGTTCCTTTAAAGGTTCTTAGGTTCTTGGAAAATGAAGTAAAAGGTTAAAAAAAAGAAGGTTGGAATAAGTAAAAGGTGTAGATGAATACTAAGTACATAAGTAAAAGCCTCAAAGATTGATACAATATCTTTTGGAATAATACTCTTAACTCAACACTTCGTAAATGTTTTGTTAGGACATCTCACTGGAGAAAAATAGAGCTCTAGACTCGCCCATATTAACACATAACTATGAGTCTAACACATACTGAATGATCTTTATTTTGAAAGATGATAACACCTAATTTTTTGCCCTTTAAGCCTGCAGACTCAGAATGCCTGCAGAATTGGACAGCTGTAAGTGACATCATACTCGTGACTACTTGAAATGCTTTTAGTGATGACTATCAGTCCGACTGAGCTCCTCGAGACTGAACAAGATGAATTGGAGGGGTGATGAGGAGACGCAGATAGCATCAGTGAAGAGCACTCAGTGTCCCAGTGTGATGGGTCGACACCGGGAGTCAGGTCCCGACGCCCCGGCTTACGGAGGCGGAGGGCTCCGTCGTCTCACGCCACGGCGATGGGATCCAGCCTCCGCTTCTCACAGCTGCGTCTTCAGACATGGCGGGCAATCAGCGCACATCTGTCAGGAGGGCCTCAGTGTTTACACAGGGTGAACTGTACAGTGTCAGCCCCAACGGCAAACTCCTCAGTTGGTCACTTTGAAGCCACAGAGTTCATCTGACGAAGAGGCCCTGCGACACATTTTTTCCCAAACATCCAAAAACATGATAACGAGATCCATGGAAACTCCTCTTCGTTGATGATAAAAGCTGGTGTGGCTATGGCACCGTCATGATGAACTCTACACTTTGTGACCCATTTTCCTGGCTTTTGTCTACGCTTCTTATTCCCACAAATAGAATGTGACATTATGTCGTTTCCAGATACAGTGAAGATTAATGGAATAACAGCAGCAGTAAAGATGTGGTGTTGGTCCTTAAGAGTGAAACTCTTAAGAGTCATACAGCAAGAAATTTATCATACTGTAGAAAAAGGGAGGCCAGTGTTCCCACGGACAGTTGTCTCAAAGGTCCAGAATGCAATGCAGCCATGACACATTTGGGGTATAAAGGGGCATTACACCAATTTAACTGGTTTAATCGGAAACTCCTCAGAATACACACATCAAAGTTGGTTTACAGGTCTTGTGGAGTAAACCTGCATATGTGGAAAAAGTTGTTTGAAGCCTTTTGTGGCCCCAGAGAGCTTCATGAAATCACATATTGCCTCTAGTGATGTCACTTGAGAAAATAGCAGTCTAGTTGCCGTGAGAAAATGTTGGCATTGTATGTTTCTGCAAACCAGGAGTAAATTACATTTGTACATTTCAAAGAAAAAAAGGAACATAGTATATGAGCTGATTTTATCAGTGGGAGGTGGAAGGGATGGTGGATGGCGTGACACCTAAGCAAGAAGACTGCAAAGCTGTAGACCACTGAACACGGGTGTTTTTTTGAGAGATGTCACCTTGTTTCCAGTGGCGTTTGTGCCACAGAACCTGAGTGTTTTGTTGCAAGTTGCCGCTGCTTTTCCAGCAGCATTTGTGCAAGGTGACAGACAAGCTGCAGACCACTGTTGAAGACCAACAAACAACAACGGTCATCACTGTGCTTCCAACAGTGTTTGTGCCACCGAATGTGGTTGTGTTTTTTTTGTGAGATATCACCTCATTTCTGGTGGCATTTGTGCCACAGAACATGGGAGTTTTTTAGCAAGTTGTTGTGTTTCCAGTGGCAATTGTGCTTTAAGCCAAAACATGATCTTTTCCTAACCTTGACCAAGTGGTATTTGTGCCTAAACATAACCGTACATTTACCACAGCCTTGTTGAAACATGAAGAAACTTTCAGTTCAGCTTATCCACTTCATTATAACATACAAATGTAATGGGTGGGTGATTTGCAGAAAGATTACCGTGACCTGTATGACTTTGAATCTTCACCAACATCTGAGGCTGTGGGGTTAGAAATAAGTGAAGTCATCAGACTTCTGTAGCCCGCTCCTCATTTCTGCTTAAGGCTAAATTAGCTTGTACTAGCACAACGCACATGAATCATGGTGGTCACATTACATTGTGGGTGATGTAGGCGCAAGTTTTGACAAGGAATAAAAAAGACAATATCTCTGCTTCTGCTGTTTCCATTTTGATTCTTTGAAATGTCCATCTTGAGTCCGACAATGTTATCAAAAGCAATGCTAATGCTTTTAAGAGGAGCACAACACAGTCTCTGGAAACAGCTGTATAATGTCTTCTGTCGCTCTGAAGGGAGCTTTGACGAGTCCTGAGAAAATAACTCAAGGGTTATCTGAGTTTGAGCTTGGCTATTACAAGACAATGAGGATCTACTGAAAGGATTCTGCAGGTTGCATTATTGGAAGTTGTCCCATGGTTTTGCAGTGTGCAATGTTTAGATTTTTTCAAAATTGAAATCTCTTGTCACTTGTTATGTACTTTAAAGACAAGTGCATTGAGTTTCCATGTGCTTTATAGATGAAATCAGCTCCCTAAAAGTCTGGACACCACAGCCTCTGCTGCCTCAGTTTTGACTATTGCTTTTCACTCTGTCTCATGTGACTCCCTCAACTTTATGTCAGTGCAATACTAAATTGCTGGACTACCCCTTTAAGATGCTAAACCTTTTTTTTTCTTGCATGGAAACTCTTTCCTTCTCAGTCTTACTAACAGGGTCATTATTAGCTGCACTCTCCACCTCTGTAAAACCCACAGATGACAGTACAGTTATTGTGTTTCATTTTAGTTGTCAAAAGTCATTCTGAGAAATGAAGGAAATTAAGAGTGCATGAGTCAGATTTAAGGAAAGTACAGCAAAAAGTGAAATGACAGTTTTTATTGCAAAGTTATTCCTGGAATACATTCAACACATTGATTATATTTTTAAAAAAGTTTCTTATAGTGGATTTTCCCTTAATAGAAGTTGGTAAAGTTCATCCACATTCAAGGGTGGAGCTGAAATTGGCCTCTTTACTGCATCTAGAAATTAGGAGATTACAGAAACTCCCAGTTTTTGCACTATTTCTTGTTGTGAATAGTATTAGAGTTCATGGTTAAAGCCTGAATGCCATTTAAAACCCAGATCATGTCAGATCTGTGAAGCCTCTACTTTACTCATGAGGGTGTTTTCACTGCCTTATCTCTGTCCACGTCAAATGAGACCAGGTCAAGCTCTAAAACCACAGTATTAGCTAAACTGTACATATCAGGACAGAGACTGCATAAAACACAGTTTCAGATTTGTTAAACCTTTGTTCTATTTTTGAAAACAAGAAAAAGGCTGATTTCATATTTTTTTCTCCAAAAATATGACATTAGTCCAGGTCTTAATCAAAACCAATGTTGTGCACTGTACCTGAATATTGCTTCTACTAACCTTTTTGACCCGCACACACCACAGTCTACATGTATATTTTGTCTTACACAGTATTAGATTTGAAATTGGATTTGATTTGATTTTGAAAATGTAATTTTATTCTCTTCCTTTTTATGTATACTAATTTTATTCCTCTTTCAACTTCTTTCATGTATTTGTCTTGGATTCTCATTTTACTGCATGTTTTTTCTTTCATACATTTGGTAAAGGCATTGTTAGAGGCAGCCCAAGAGCAATGATTTTATTGCCTATGACTGCTCTACTTTAATTGTGGCGCATATGACACATAAAGACTTGAAATTTGACATTAAATTACTGTAGACTTATAAAATAATTCCAGGCGTGTTGTGCGTGAGGTTTTAGGGTCTGGATCTTACAAAAATGAAAATCTGATGGGTCATAAGATGATCAACGAGATTGGAAATAAGGAATCAGAACTAAGTCAGAGCTCATATGACTGATGAAGTGCATAAATATTCTTTAGATTTACAGGTAATTTGGATTAATTCGTTGTCAGACACTAACTGCTTCCTCTCTTTTCTTGTCTGTCCTCTCCACCAGGTTTAGAATCCAGCACTCGTACTCTGAGCACCCCCAGCCCTGGTCTTATCCTGCCATCCAAGTCCTCCTCTCTCTCCTCACCTGCTCTCTCCAGTAACGGCCATGAGACCAACTCCTCTTCCTCCTCCTCAGCCCCCGCCGAGACCGTTGCTGTGGTCCACTCTCAACCCGGCACCCACACTCGCTCCCGCCAGTCGAAAAGCCACCACCACGCCCCCATCGACCTCCTCCCCGACCACGCCCTCCTGCAGATCTTCTCCCATCTCCCCACCAATCAGCTGTGCCGCTGCGCCCGCGTATGCCGCCGCTGGTACAACCTGGCGTGGGACCCGAGGCTGTGGAGCACTGTGCGGCTAACAGGGGAGCTGCTTCACGCTGACCGTGCCATCAGGGTCCTGACCCACCGGCTGTGCCAGGACACTCCGAACGTGTGTCTGACCCTGGAGACGGTGGTGATGAACGGCTGCAAAAGGCTCACGGACCGTGGGTTGCACATCGTGGCCCAGTGCTGCCCGGAGCTGCGTCGCCTGGAGGTTGCTGGCTGTTATAACATCTCCAATGAGGCTGTGTTTGAGGTGGTGTCCCGCTGCCCCAGCCTGGAACACCTGAACCTCTCAGGTAAAAGGAAATTCTATACCATCTGACTGGTGGTAGGCTCTCTCAGTTTTATTACTGCTACCCGACATCACGCACATGTGTAGATTTACCTCCAAGAATTCCTCTCCTCGATCGCTCTCAGTCATTTCTACTAAAGCTGGTAAAATCATTAGAGGAGCAGGAGAAGCTCTGCCAACCTCAAGCTCCCATGTGGGAGAAGAAAGGCTTTCTTTAGCTGAAAGCAGAACTTACCTCAACGTAAGTAAGGAGAGCGGTCTGCTGCTTTCATTAAGAAAGTGACACAAATAACATTGACTTGGACAGGACTCCGGTGGCACAGCAATGTCTGCACCATTAGCACCAGGAAGTAAGCCCTTTGTTGTAAAAATAGCTTTTAAAAGAAGACCTGCGGCTTTTATTTGAAAGGCTGAAAATAATGAAATCAAATCTCCTTTTTTTTTTTTTTTTTTTTTTTTTTTTTACCGTCAAGGACAGTAAAAGATCAGCCTTTGATCATTTTTCCCTGAAAATAAACCACAGCTTTGGTTTTCTTGGAGTTGTTTGCACTCAAACATCTTCATGCTTCTTGTTGCAGGCGTACAGCCAAATACAGCAGGTTTTACTCTGGCACCCTCAAGTGGCTACTCATAACTGAGCTTTAAAGGGAAGGTTCACATTTTTTCCAAATCTGTCTCAAAAATTTATTAACAGGCACATGCGTGCATACAGTTACTAAGGTTTTGCTTCACAATTTTGGGGGGACACATATTAAGCAATCCTCCCCAAAGAAATTCTGAGTGTCAAACACATCAGTTCCTGCATTCTGGTGAATTTTTCTGCATCAAGTTATTTTGGAAATGTCACAGTACTTCCAACATAAATCATGCATAGTTGCTTCTTTCCATTTTATGGTAGACTGCAAACCTTGCTTTTGAGCTTGCATATAGCAACCACCTACTTTACCAGAGGCACTGTTGCATCTTTGTGTCTCATTATAGCAGTTTGATGAAAGATATCTGCTTCTTTTATGTTTTTATTTAGGGGGAACACCGACATATTATAAATATTTCGGGGAAGTGTCCCCTGTGTGTCCCCCAAAGTCTATGCCTATGTGTCCATACATACATTTAAGACTCTTATTCTGCCACACAGACACTACATATTGCATTAACATAAACTCTCCACATCTGTCACAATGCTTTGCATCAATGCACTTCTTTCATATTATTATCACTCTACATGGCACATATTCTCAAAATTGTACAGCGCATTATTTTAAAAACACAAATATTTTGCTTTTTATTGTGAATTTTTCTATTTAATTTCTGTTTATTGACACTTGTAGTACTTGCTATAAGTTTTCGTTTATTTTATTTTACTGTGTCTATTATTGTGCTTGTGAATGGATTACAGAACAGGTCTAAGAGGCACAGGCATGAGGGCTGAAACTGTCAGTGGGCCTCTTGGCCTTCAACTGCAAAATGGCACCCAAATAAACACCCACCAGGAAGAGACTCAAAATGACCACAAAGATGCAGAGGAACTGTAGAGAGACAAAAAATAACTACAAAAAATGGAAAACAACCAAAAAGGGACACAAAAAAACTACAAAGTGATACAAAATCACCACAAGACAAAAGACACACAATTACCTAAAAAGAGACCCAAACAATTACAAGGAGACACAAAATAACTACAAAGTAACACAAAACTACCTCAGAGACCCAAATGACCAAAAGAAAAAGACACAAAATTCAAATCAAATCACCCAATTAAATACAAATACACACAAAGCAACCCAAGGAGACAAAAACAATGGCTGCAAAGAGACACAAAACCACAAAAAGATGCATAAAAAGTACAAAGAAATGCAAAACCACCACAAAGCCTTTTGCATGTCTCTGCCCAGGGACCCATTGTCTCATAATTCGCCCATGGTTGTGCACCAAAACGGTGGTTCCCAACTGGTCCAGCCACAGGGTCCAGATTTCTCCTTAGTCATTAGTTTGAGGTCCCATAATTAAATAAATTCAGTGTCATACTTGCGTTCGGCCATGTTGTTGAGCTAGTTTGCTGTCTCTTTCAGGCAGCTGTCTGTAAGTCACTCACTCTACAGCAGGAAACAGCACTTCAAAATAAAAGCTCTGTGCCAGAAACTCACTGTACTTTAAAATAAAGTGGGTTTTTTTTACAAATTTAACACATATGCGAGTCACTTGCAATCCATTCAGAATGGATCCGCGACCAACTTTTGGACCGCAACCCACCAGTTGAAAACCACTGCACTAAAACACCAGGGCAAATACCTTGTTCTGTATGTGGAAATATGTACTTTAAATGTATGTCATGTGGGACCAAATGCAAATCTTTTTTATATGGAGCTAATGTCAGGATGGAGCCGTCTCAGTCAGACAAATCAAATGGATTGGAATCCTCAAATAGTGTTGTGGTGGAGAGACACAAAGACACAAAGAGGGAAGTTTGTACTAAAAAGACTGTTGCTTTGGAAAACACTCTGACCACTAACATTTTAACTTAGGTTCAGCTAAACCATGGAATATATTTGACTGTTGATTTTTGTCTCCCATCACTGGAATGAGAAGCACACTGGGAACAAATGTCTTAAGGGGCCAGTATCATAGACAGGAGGAATAATTACAGCAAGTAAAGTCTGTTTAATTCCTCACACAGGCCTCTGACTTTAGTTTTAAGACAGACAGTGAACTTAACCTTAAGTAAAAACTCTCTGGAGAAATAATTAGTTGTCTGACCTCTGCTTCCTCTCCCTCCAGGCTGCTCCAAGGTCACATGTATCAGCCTTACCCAGGAGGCCTCACTCCAGCTGTCCCCTCTGCACGGCCAGCAGATCTCCATTCACTACCTGGACATGACCGATTGTTTTTCCCTTGAGGACGAGGGCTTGCGAACTATCGCCTCCCACTGCCCCCGCCTGACACATCTGTACTTGCGCCGCTGCACCAGACTGACGGATGAAGCCATGCGCCACCTGGCTCTCCACTGCCCCTCAATAAGGGAGCTTAGTCTCAGTGACTGCCGCTTGGTGGGGGATTTTGGCCTACGTGAAGTGGCCCGCCTGGAGGGCTGCCTTCGTTACCTGAGCGTGGCCCACTGCGCCCGCATAACAGATGTGGGCATGCGCTACGTGGCTCGCTACTGCCCGAGACTGCGCTACTTAAACGCGAGGGGTTGCGAGGGACTTACAGACCACGGCCTGAGCCACTTGGCCAGGAGCTGCCCCAAACTCAAGTCCCTGGATGTGGGTAAGTGCCCGCTTGTGTCGGACAGCGGGCTGGAGCAGCTGGCCATGTACTGCCAAGGCCTGAGGCGAGTGAGTCTCAGAGCATGCGAGAGCGTGACAGGCAGAGGACTCAAAGCTCTGGCAGCCAACTGCTGCGAGCTGCAGCTTCTCAACGTGCAGGACTGTGAGGTGTCGCCAGAGGCTCTGCGGTTTGTTAGACGCCACTGCCGGCGCTGCATCATCGAGCACACAAACCCCGCTTTCTACTGAGACGGGTAGCTCTTGGACTGGTCCTCTGACGAGTGGATGTTCTAATATTCCTGGTATGGAGTTGGCAGAGTTCAGCGGCCGATGTGTCAGAACTGGTTGAAAACTGGTGTGCAATACTGGCCAGAATTTGTCTCTTCAAATCCGCTTGGTGGCTGTCGATGCTGAAAATACATCCATAGACTGTATTTAACATATTTATCTGTAAAAAGGCAGAGAAGCACAGTATGTCAGTATATTACATCTTTCAACATCACACTTTGCAATGTAACAACATGCTACAACACTGAGCACTGGGTACAGTTACCATTTAGAAGCATTGTAACATATTTAACTTCAACACCTTACAGCCCTGAAACATAACCATTATCATACATTACTGCATCTATTTATAAACAGCAAGTATCTTCAGACTAAACCACTACGAATGTAGCAACGAAGCAGCAACTAAAGCAGATGTGGTGATTTTTAAAATACTCTCAGTTTCACTTTCTTTGTGTTGCATATGCACTTTATGCAATTGTGCTGACAATCACTTCAGCTGAGCTCAAAGTGTCATCGTGTTTTTCATTTTCTGTAAATTAAACTATTAGCCAGAGAACTTTGTACTGCCAAATAGAAACAGACTGTTGTTGAGAATTAACAAAGAACACATTGCTGCTATAACTGTGCCAATAAACTTCTTCAAAATCCGCCTCCACAACTGTGAGTGTTTTACTCAACTTCATTAGAGCCTTAAAGGATTTAAGCCTGCACATGTCTGTGGGTCATTAAGGTAACTGAAAAATACCCAGGAATACCATATATGGATGTTTTAAGGACTGAAGTGTGAGCGCTCAAAGGGCAGTGCTTCCTGCTTTTAGGCTATTGGCTGGATTACACTTGTTTGTAATCGGGTGGATGCACCTGTCTGTCCACCACAAAGGTATCATCCACATAGATACTGTATATACTCTGCAATTTTGGACAAAGTTGTAAGATTAAAAGTCATTTTTGCTGCAGTTGTACTTCCTGTTTATTTATCAGGCATCTGTGAACTATGGGAAACCTTCTCCTGCACCTGTTCTTTATTGCTGCACTCCTGCAGTGTTTTTGGCTCCAGCAGGCGGGTATATGACATCACCACAACACAAAGCAAAACAAAAATAGTTCTGCACATTTAGATCATGAAACTTGTGTTGTGAAAACATTCTGTACCTCTGTGGAGGAGTATTTTGGCATCCTGTTTACTCGTCTACCTATGGGGCCCTTGTGGTTTCCTGTCCCCGAGCCAACTGAGCCCTGGGGTGGGGGGTTCAGGGGGTTGCCACCAAAATGCATATAATGTGAGCATACACTGGATCTTGTAGACAGTTGCTGCAGAGTGTGAACATGTTTGGATACAGTGCAGTGACTTAATAGGACAAAAATATGATGATGGTTGTTGTTGTTGGAAAGGAGGATCCAAAAAATGTCCAGGAGGGTGAATGAATTTTCAAGAATCCAAAGTGATCGGATTTCAGGAAATCCTGGGATGAATTGTAATAACTTTGGTAAGTCCTTGGAAAAGACTATGCAGGATTTTCAAATAAAAAGAAATGAAAGTGTCATACAATAGTAATCCCTGTAATCACTTATGACCCAGCAGAAGTGTGTGGTGGTGTGTTTATTTGCAGAGACTCTGCCTGTATTTCCTGATTTCTTCTTATTTTGCCATGTTCGGGACGTTCCTGGGCACAGCGTGCAGGTGGGGTAGGGACTAAGTTAGTGACTAGGTAGTGGCAGCATGTATCTGAGAGAAAGCTACGAAAATCGTGAACACAGTGCTGATGCAAAATGCAAATATTGCAAGGCAAAACACCAAGCACACAAACTTTTATAACAAGAGTGACTCTGGGGTCGGTTTTCACTTTCACTTTCGCTGGCATTACTGTTTACATACCGTAACCAACAACTGATGCAAGAGTAAAAGTGAAAGCCAAACCCAAATTCACTCTTGTTTTGGAACAAACTGTTGTTTCTTGAATTTTGCCTCACTGTATTTACCTTTTTTTATTGGCACTGTCTGGCAATTTTCAATAACTTACTCTTGGATGCATGCTACATGGTTGATATCTTTTCATGAAGTCCCAACCACACCTGTGCGCTGTTATTGGCTATGGTTTACGCAATAGATATACCAATCAGAAAAGAATAAAGACAGAGGACAGAGTATTTGCAGACAAATACACCAGCACACAATTCTAGTGAGTCATAAGTGATGATAGAGAGGGATTACTTTTGTATAGAATAGAATACAATATAATATATCTTTGTGTCCACCAGGGATAGAAATCAAATAGTCAGTAAAAAGTCATTACATGACACCTAACACATTAAAACAGATCATTGTCTTTCTGTGGTTTAAATCTCATCAGTCCTTTCTGCAAAGAGTTGGCTCAAGGGCTTTTGTGGCTTGCCACCTATTTTACTTGTCATTGTCACAATCCTACGGAGTTCATTCTTGGATGTACAATTAAGATGACTGTACCAGGCAGGGAGGTGCAAAGTTAAGACACTCACATTCATTCATTTTCTGTAACTGCTTATCCTCTTGGGGGTCATGGGGATACACCCTGGACAGGTCACCAGACTATCACAGGACTTACACATAGAGACAGACAACCATTCACACCTATGGGCAATTTAGAGTCACCAATAAACCTGTATGTCTTTGGACTGTGGGAGGAAGCTGGAGTACCCAGGGAAAACCCACGCTGACACAGGAAGAACATACAGACTCCACACAGAAGGGCTCCCCCACCCTGGGTTCAAACCTGGAACCTTCTTGCTGTGAGGCGACAATGCTAACCACTGCCCCACTGTACAGATGTGCACACAAATTCTAAAATCTGCTGACTAACACTGAGGCCACTGAGTATCCCAAGAAGTGAGCATCTCTTGAAAATATAATCAGTAAATAAAAAAATATACTCAGTGTTTCCAGAGAGCTCGCATGGGAGTCCAGAACCGTACCAAGGTATTTAAAATTTTCCACAGTTTCAACACGTTGGCCATCAAGTGAAACTGGCTCCGTCTTCAGATCTTGTTTTGTGGAAATAATCAATGCTTCAGTCTTCTTCTATTTTCTAACTTGCTGATGCAACACCATGTTTGCAGGGCCAGAGTGTGGGCCAGGTATGCAACTTGACCCGATGGGTCTGTTTTCTGTAAAAGGCCAACTAAGGCCATGTCATCAGTATATTTAAACAATTTGAAATTTTCCCATTGATCATAAATTTCTAAGTAAACAGAGAGAATAGCACAGAGAAAAGAACACATCCTTGTGGGCAGCTTGGGCGCACAGTGAGCATGTCTGACACAGACTCTGTGGATGGCAGATTAGAAAGTCTCTAACCCTCCCCAGAGAACTAACCCTGTATTAATGTTAAGATTGATGAGCCTTTTCAGGAGGATATGTGTCTTCACTCAGTTAAAAGCAGAACTAAAATCCACAAATAAAACCCTGGTGTATCCTCTAGGGTGTAAGATGTTAACTGTATAAAGCAGAGTCAGCACAGTGTCATTTGTGCCCCCATTGCTCTTATATGCCAAAAATCCTGCATGGTAAACATACAATATTGTTCTCTAGTGCCATCATCAGATCAACATTTTTTTAAGTTGTGGCGTCACATGTGCAGGCCTATGCTAGCCTCAGTTCCCCTAGCTTCTGCAACTCAGTACAATCTCTCTTCAATATTTCTTCAAACAATAAAGCATCTTCTTGTGGTTTACTTCCAATAATGTGATACAACTAAATCCACATCAGCAGTTGCTTTGCAATTGAAACAACTAATTTAAACTTTCAAAAATTTCAGCTCAGCCCTTGGAAATTTATTAGCGTGGGTAGGCTACTTACGTCATTGCAACAAGGTTTTGTTCATATCTATAAAATTCACCCACGCACTCTTCTCATGTAATTTCCCCAATTTCTTGAGCTGTAATTTTCTGTCCTGCTGTTATCACAGACATGTCTGAACTAGCTGCGATCACCCAACATTCCAATGGACCCACCCTTTTTGGAGTTTATGGAAAATTTGAGAGACTGGAAAAGTCCCTGTTTCACTTCAAATCTCGACACTTTCAAAACTAACAGCATTCACACCATTAGCCTCAGTTGTAGGCATAGTACTATTTAGCAAACATTAGCATGCTAACACTCTAAACTAAGCTAATAAACATGGAGAACTTTAACATCAGCTTGTTAGCATTTAGCTCAGAGCACCACTGTGTCTTGTTTGAATGACTCCGTGTCTCTTGAGGAGTCTTCAGCACCTGTGGAGGAAGTCTGGAAAACTTCCCCTGTGAAGTATCCATCAGTAGAAAGGTCAAGAGGACTGACATGTGGACAGACCCACTGGGACTGACTTTGTCTAGAGACAAATTACCAGTTAGTACTTGTGCAAGCGTACATATGACTCAGCCAAATAGGCAACTGTGGAAAATATGGTTGCTGCAAGGAGTGAATGACTGTAACAAAGAGACACCAGGAAATGTTTGTTTGTTGTGTTGTCCAGGGTGATGGTGTGGATCCATGGGGGAGTCCTGGTGTCAGGGGGGGCCTGCCAGTATGATGGTTCATCCCTGGCAGCCTATCAGAACGTGGCTGTGGTTGTCAGTTGGGATCGTCTCGGTATTTTGGGATTCCTAAGGTCTGTATCAGACTGAAACATATTGGATGTGTTAGGTTTAATGTCCAGCAGCTTAAGAGCTTGTTTAAAAATGGATGGGTGGATTACTACAGTTTATGGTACATAAAAAGAAACATTTATTAAAGGATTATACACATGTACAAATCCTCACTAGGTTTGTAACATTTTTTTTTGGTAACAATTGGATTGTAACAATTTTTCAGAGTGTAATAAAGCATTTAATAACACTTTGAATCCACATACAAATCCTCTATATGTGCTCATTCCTTTCTTACATATTCCATATCTTATTCTTTATCTCATATGTTTGTGCAATTTATCAGATAAACTTGTCACTTACATTCACACACAATCCTCATTTTCATGTATATAGCGCTACATTTTATATATTTTATTTATATTCTGTTCATTACATTTCATCTTGTCTTCCATCTTAATTGCCACTTTATCTCATCTTCTATTTATTCTTATCTATTTTTCTTTTATCTTATTTTATTTTTCATTTTATGTTTATTTTTTTATCTCATTGTATCTTCAATATTTATCTATTTAATCTTTATTTGTATCTGATTTGATTTTACTTTTATTTATTATATATTTTTTCTTATTTTATCTCAGTTATTTTATCTCTATTTTTATCTATTTTATCTTTATTTTCAATTAGTCTATCTTTATTCTTATCTTCTGTTTTTTATCTTATTTATTATATTTTATATTTTTATCTTTTTTATCTTTATTTCTGTCTACTTTATCTTTATTCTTATCTTTTTTTTTGTATTTTTTTAATCTATTCTCTATCTTATTTCAGTTTGGTTTTTATATTATTTTATATTTGTTTTTACCTTTATTTATTTTCATTTTTTCTGTTATCTGTATTTTTTTTATCTATTTTATCCTGTTTGTATTTTTTGTATATTTATCTTTATTTTATTTTTTTAATTGTCTTTATTTTTATTATCTTTCATTTTTATTTTTTAATCTTATTTTGTCTATATTCTTATTTTACTTCATAGTTATTATCCTATTATCCTTCTTGCAACTTGTGCTTTTATTTCTGAACTGACCCATTCTCTTACCCAGTACATTTCATGATACCACTGTTGTTTACTGTTAACCTACATATGACTAAAGTAAAAGTGAACTTAATAATACATTTGCTTACATATGATTACACATATGTTATCCCATGTTATGGATGATTTATTAACTATTTATGCACCTGATATGGATGTTTCATATTAATTAATGCTTAGTTATATCCTTTCATCTGTTTACAACTACACTGATGTTTTATAAACTATCCATTCATTCATACAGTAAACAGCTTATAAATGCAAAATAGTGGGGATTAAATTAAAAGTTATATATACCAATATGGGGCCTCATTATACTGTCTAGTATCTCTATTAGTTTTTCTTTTTTTGTTGTTTTTGGATATCTGGTGGGTTTGATTACAGGTTTTCATTTTTCAAGGGAGCTGAAGCGTCTTCAATCGGCCAGTAGAGGTCCCTGCATGTCTGAGACTTCTCAGTGGTGCTGATACTAACAAAGGGATGGTGGTTTGATAGTGTGTTGGTGTGGTGTAGTGCTGTGAACATTTACATGAATTTGCGCCACATGAGTATTGATAGTATCAGTCTTTGGGGTCATTTTCAATTATAGTGTAGTACTGTTTGTGCCTGAATCTCTGATCATCTTTGTTTTACTGGACTGCCACTGCATGTGATTAACTCCTAGGATCTCCTGGATGGGATGAGGGTATGAAGAGGGAAGATGTGGCATTCAACACACATACACATTCATTTTTCTTTTTGGCCTTTATTGTACAGGACGGATTAAGTGTGAACAGGGGAGAGAGAGGGGATGACATGCCTCAAATGGCTGCATGCTGGAATCGAACCCTTGGTCCTTGCAGCAAGAACATCACCTTTGTACATGGGACACTCCCTCTACCCACTACACATTCATTTTTCATATTTTTCTTACTCTCATGATAAATAAACAAGAAACAAGACAAGCACGTACCTTAAAACATTCATAAATATACTCTAAAAATAAATGTTCCTTTATATTACTTCATATATATTATTTCTTCTGTGCCCACAACCTCTATGTCTCCTCTCTGACAGGCCTCCAGTTCAAATGTACTAATACTGACTGAATACCTGCAACACAATGACTCTCCGGAGAATGTTTGGGACACTTTCACAAAGATACTGGCAACATGGTGCTCGTTCTTCCTGTTCATAAAGAGTCCGAATACCACAGAGGTGCTTTACAAGTCACAACTTGACATGCATTTTAATTCTCCCTGACAGATGCGGGTGTGCCCCTGTACGTCTACGAATTTCAGCATCTACCTGTGATGCACAGCGGGAAAAGACCCACTTCTGTCAAAGCAGAACACTATGACTACATGTTTTCTTCTTGGCTTTTCCTCTTGCACCAGGCACATTGTGGTTACAGGTACTTGAAACAGAAAGATTCTCATTCACATTGCACCTTTGATGAAGTCTATAGTGTTTGAGCAGTGCTATAATTGATATATTCCTGAGCAACCTCACTATGGCTTACATAGCAAACTCTGCACACAATGAGTAGAGTGTTTAATGTCACTCTTTGCTGCTTTTCTCTTCTTGGGAAGTGCTTATACTGAAGCATCCCATTTCTATTCCACAGGCTGTTAAAGTATCTTTTTGTGTGTTTGCCTCTTTGGTCGCCTGATGGACCCAGACTGGTGGACTGGCCTCATTACGTCCACCACCACGACTACCTGAGGCGGAACCTGCAGCAGACAGCCAGCCGCTGACTGACACATCAGAGCTTACTTCCTGGATGTTCTCCAACTGAATAACTAGCAGAGTCCCACGGTGTGAATGACGAGACGTGCAACATACACTATCACACAAACAGCAAGGAGGTCGTGGAATTTCACGGTTTGTTATCAAGCGTGTAGCGTCTTTGTAGCTGGATGTGGTGCTGGTTAATCTGGCAGACCTCCCATTTTGAGGCTCGATTTGGGCAGGTGCATTCAAGTGCAGACTCTTTTGGATGAGGTCGAGCCACCTGGGAAAACAGAAATACTATAAGTCTTCATGCCTTTATTCTTATACTTACTGGAGTGAACATGGCAGAATACAAGCACATAAACTCCAGCTGCACTGGACGTACCTGAGATTTAAGGGCATGTAGCTCACTGTGAACTTTCCTAAACTTCTTCTCTTGTTCCAGATACTTCTCCTTGAGCTTCTCCCTGTCTCTGCGCTCCTTCAGAAAGTCCTCCTTGTAGACTTCAGCCTAAAAATGGACGACAAGGAAACATGAGATAAGGATTCAAATAAGCAAGTGCATTACAGGATTAGTTTGACATTGTGATAAATATCCTTATTCACTTTGTTGTAGAGAGTTAAATGAGAAAAATGATACCACTTTAATGTTTGTTTGCTAATTACGAAGCAGCCAGTTAGCTTAGTTTAGCTTAGCTTAGCTTAGCTTAGCTTAGCGTAAAGACTGAAAACAAAGGGAAACTGATGGCCTGGCTGCATCCAAAGGTAAAGGGGGGGGGGGGGGGGGGGGTAAAAACACACATTTATGGTTTGACAGGGGGTTATGTGCCGCAGTTTTTCTTGGCGGGGAGCAGTTGCCTTAAGTTTTTATACAGATTACATCAATTATTGAGCTTTAGAGGTGGTGGTAAGAGGATTTTATTACCTGTAAAAAGAGCCAGGTGAGCTGTTTCATCTAATACCTAATTTACCAAGGTTATGTCTCATGGGTGACCGAACAAAGTTGCCAAATTCATCAAAATATGACCTTTTTGTGATAAATGTAGGGCTCGCCACAGCTGCGTGAGTGATGCTCAGATTCTGGACGAGTCCATCACCTCCAGATTTTGTAAAATGTAAAGAATCTATGTGAGAAATTGTGTCATGTTGAAAGCTTTAAGAGGTCATGGGCAGGCTTTTTTGTCTGTAATATGTCTGCTGAAGTGTAATGATGTGGTGTTTAGTTTGTTCCGCTGTGGTTGCTAAATTACTATTATAGATATAAGAATGCGTAGCTTCCGGGTGTCTGTGGAAATGTTGAGTTCCAATAACAGAACTGTCTGTTTGTTCAGATTTGACTGAAGAGATGAGTAAAAAAATTTCAGACCCTGTGAGAATGGTATCACCATCTTCTCCCTTATATATCAGTAGTATGTGATGTAGCTCACCTGATGTTTCCAGACATCCTGTAGTGTTTCACCGCTCGTCTTCTGAAGCGCCTCCTCTAAAGCCTGCACACACACATTAAAGCATCTATGACTCCACTGTTGCAGGGAGCAAACACATTAAACGGCCTTCTAATATCCATTTCATTTTGGGACTGACCTTGTTTAGTCGTCTGATCTCCTCGTGCTGGTGCTGCCCTCTTCGGGTCAAAGTGCTGTTCTGTGCTCGCAGCTCTTCTGCTTCCATCTCTGCTTTTAGTAACTCATCTCCAGTCTAAGGATCAAATCATTGTCCACATTTTTACATCTTGAATCCATTTAAAAGCCTTGAATTGAATCTGGAATTAGAATAAATGCTGAATTTACCAGTGTGTTCTCTTTGTGTTTGATTTTCTTGTTTAATATAGCGTTCCTTTCACTTTCTTCACACATGTCTTTAAAGTGATCGTGTTGCAGTGATTCTTTCAAATCTCGGACCTGAATGTAAAGAAAAGGACACATGAAGCGCTGAAGTGACATATAGGAGAAGTAATTAAACAGGCCTACTAGAGTTTGCGCCATTCTTACCTTCTGTTTGTAGTACTGCACCATGGTTCGGTAGTCTTTTGCCCATTTCTCATTAATAGAAAGAAGCTGAGTGAAAAAGAGAACATGAATCTTTTAGGTACTGAAAGGTACATGTGTGTTTGGGGATGAATATAAATCTCAGTTCTGAAATGCACTCACCTCCTGCCTTTGCTCCTCCAAGATAAGGATCTGTGCTTTCAGTCTGACGTCACTGCTGCTGGCAGCTTCTGACTAAAGTAAATATGAGAGGGAAAAAAAAGAGGAAGTGTTAAAATGTGGCACACGGTGCGTCCATCTGTGACTGCATGGACAGTTATGACTGTGTCCACGGACTTCCCTTGACACATTTTTGGAAGTTTTGCTGAGCAGTGTTTCCAGTAACATTAACAATACGGTCATTCCTCTGTGGTCAGGGAATCAGACGGATCTTCCAGTGTTGCAACTGTTAATATTACCTGAGTGTCTTCCAGCAGGCTGTCAAGGTGGTTGACTGCATCTGTGTGAGGTTTTTCTCCAGTGGCGGGGTCCGCCACACAAACTTCATACCTGAAAACACTGAAACACATAAACAGAAATGAGAATGTGACATTTTTTTAGTCTTTTATCAAAGCCAGCAGTGGTGAGATGTCACTAAAGACACTGTCATGCACTGTATATGTACAATTTTCTGATGCTTGTACTGCACGCAGTGATAAAATCTGATGAAAGTGATGTGATGTGCCTCACCTGTCTATGTTGGGCAGTGACGGATACAGTCTGTGGGTCAGTCTGTTGTCTGTGGTCTGTGATCTCTCTGCAGGTGACCTGTCCATTGTGTTTCCATGTAGTGACTGTTCAAACACAGAAGAGGACATACATTATAAATAACAGCCATTATAATATTGTTAACTTCTAACATTCATATGGTATGTATTAATCAGAGAGAAGTATCCCTGCAAGGTATTTTAAGTCCTATTGATATTAAGGTTGGTTTTATCCTAAAATTTAATTTTTTGTTTTTAATATGAAATACTGTATATAGGTTACCAAAAAAAAAAAAAAAAAAAAAACACCCATTAGCAAAGGAACAAACCAAAGACCTAAAGACAAAAGACAAATATAATATCAAAAATAAATGAAAAAATCAATAAAATTATTATTATTAGTAGTAGTAGTAGTAATAACAATAATAATTATAATAATATACAGTTTTTAATAAATGAAAATCAATAAAGAATAAATAAATTACATTATATATATTAAAATATAGGAAATAAAAAATTAAATGAATTAATGTAGGCACTGTCAAAAAAATCCTTAAAATCCTTATTTCTAAAGTCTCTTTGTAGATCACAGTAAGTCATACTAAGGTGGTCTGGTGGTCTAGAGGAGTTACGAACCACAATGTTCCCAGTTCTTGTCGGGACCTTTGTCTTGTCACTTCCTTTAATTTCTAATAAATGCATAAAATGCCCCCAAAATAATGTAAACATTTGGGATAATTATGCTAAGTTTGACGGTCATTTATGTAATTATTTATCAACAAAAATGGCAAATATTCACTGATTCAGCCTCCTATAATGTGAGGATCTGGTGCTTATATTATATATCACAGTAAATTTAATGCATAAAAAAGCAGATTGAAGATGTCACCTCCATCTTTTGACACTTGTGGTGTTTTTAGTCATTTAAAAAATAATAATTGATTAAAAAATAATAATTGATTGATTCATGATGAATTAAAATCATCATTTGTTGCCTGACATTATCTACATAGCACATTTTGGAGATGCTGTGCTGATGATGCGAAGATAATGTGCAGAAAATTGCGCCTCGTGACAGCTGACTCAAAACCTCCACGGAGGATGTAAATGATCTCCACACAGTCACGCGAGCACCTAAACTCAGGCTGCACGTGGAGCTCTAAGACAACTTCATACTACTTCTTTATACACAATAAACAGACACGAGGAAGAAGGAGAATGAAGTAGGGCACAGACATGATATGTTAGAGCAGTTCAGAGACTGAGCAGGATTCTCAAAAAAAAATTTTAAGTAACGTCCTTTTTTAAAAAATTTACAGAGACGAACATAAAACAACGAGGTTGATGATAAAATAAAATTAAAATCTCTCACCATATTATTGTTTCCTTGGGTCTCCAACTTGCGCAGATCCGTCAACAGCTGGATGTGAAGCAGCCACACACCCCGTAAGTTCTCTTAAAGCCTCCTGAGGATCCCGTGTGACGTCTGAAAACCAGCCTTGTCCAATCAGCTGCCGGGATTCCCTCGCGCGGCCGGTGTAGTCGCAGGGCAGAGCCGCTGACGGACTTTGTTGATGAAAGGAAAGTACAAGTAGCTGATCAACAGCTCGAGCGGTAATTATCGATGAGTTTTTGGTACGAATCGATGACTAAGGGAAATATCTGACGCTACACTGCAAGAAATTACACACAGCAGGGAGCTCAAGTTTTGTTATCATTTTTAAAAACATTTTCATTTGTTTGACGTTTCCTGATAGCATTTTGTTTTCTTTATTTTGCTGTTGTAAAGGGAGACTCGCTTTTTACCTGCCATCAGTGCAACAAAAGAATAAATATTCTTATCAATTAAAAAATACATACAAAAATACATAGTTTCCCCCAAAATAGCAAAGAAAGACAAGAAACAAAATAATAATAATAAAATAAGTTTAAATTTAATTTATTTTTATCAAATAAAATTCAATACCCCATGACTAAATAAAATTATATATATATATATATATATATATATATATATATATATACAGTACAGGCCAAAAGTTTGGACACACCTTCTCATTCAATGCGTTTTCTTTATTTTCATGACTATTTACATTGTAGATTCTCACTGAAGGCATCAAAACTATGAATGAACACATGTGGAGTTATGTACTTAACAAAAAAAGGTGAAATAACTGAAAACATGTTTTATATTCTAGTTTCTTCAAAATAGCCACCCTTTGCTCTGATTACTGCTTTGCACACTCTTGGCATTCTCTCCATGAGCTTCAAGAGGTAGTCACCTGAAATGGTTTCCACTTCACAGGTGTGCCTTATCAGGGTTAATTAGTGGAATTTCTTGCTTTATCAATGGGGTTGGGACCATCAGTTGTGTTGTGCAGAAGTCAGGTTAATACACAGCCGACAGCCCTATTGGACAACTGTTAAAATTCATATTATGGCAAGAACCAAGTCACCTGAAATGGATTTCCAACAGTCTTGAAGGAGTTCCCAGAGGTGTTTAGCACTTGTTGGCCCCTTTGCCTTCACTCTGCGGTCCAGCTCACCCCAAACCATCTCGATTGGGTTCAGGTCTGGTGACTGTGGAGGCCAGGTCATCTGCCGCAGCACTCCATCACTCTCCTTCTTGGTCAAATAGCCCTTACACAGCCTGGAGGTGTGTTTGGGGTCATTGTCCTGTTGAAAAATAAATGATCGTCCAACTAAACGCAAACCGGATGGGATGGCATGTCGCTGCAGGATGCTGTGGTAGCCATGCTGGTTCAGTGTGCCTTCAATTTTGAATAAATCCCCAATAGTGTCACCAGCAAAACACCCCCACACCATCACACCTCCTCCTCCATGCTTCACAGTGGGAACCAGGCATGTGGAATCCATCCGTTCACCTTTTCTGCGTCTCACAAAGACACGGCGGTTGGAACCAAAGATCTCAAATTTGGACTCATCAGACCAAAGCACAGATTTCCACTGGTCTAATGTCCATTCCTTGTGTTTCTTGGCCCAAACAAATCTCTTCTGCATGTTGCCTCTCCTTAGCAGTGGTTTCCTAGCAACTATTTGACCATGAAGGCCTGATTGGCGCAGTCTCCTCTTAACAGTTGTTCTAGAGATGGGTCTGCTGCTAGAACTCTGTGTGGCATTCATCTGGTCTCTGATCTGAGCTGCTGTTAACTTGCGATTTCTGAGGCTGGTGACTCGGATGAACTTATCCTCAGAAGCAGAGGTGACTCTTGGTCTTCCTTTCCTGGGTCGGTCCTCATGTGTGCCAGTTTGGTTGTAGCGCTCGATGGTTTTTGCGACTCCACTTGGGGACACATTTAAAGTTTTTGCAATTTTCCGGACTGACTGACCTTCATTTCTTAAAGTAATGATGGCCACTCGTTTTTCTTTAGTTAGCTGATTGGTTCTTGCCATAATATGAATTTTAACAGTTGTCCAATAGGGCTGTCGGCTGTGTATTAACCTGACTTCTGCACAACACAACTGATGGTCCCAACCCCATTGATAAAGCAAGAAATTCCACTAATTAACCCTGATAAGGCACACCTGTGAAGTGGAAACCATTTCAGGTGACTACCTCTTGAAGCTCATGGAGAGAATGCCAAGAGTGTGCAAAGCAGTAATCAGAGCAAAGGGTGGCTATTTTGAAGAAACTAGAATATAAAACATGTTTTCAGTTATTTCACCTTTTTTTGTTAAGTACATAACTCCACATGTGTTCATTCATAGTTTTGATGCCTTCAGTGAGAATCTACAATGTAAATAGTCATGAAAATAAAGAAAACGCATTGAATGAGAAGGTGTGTCCAAACTTTTGGCCTGTACTGTATATATATATATATATATATATATATATACATGAAAAAACATTTTAAATAACTATTAAATCCTCCATTAGTATAGGGGTCTGTAGGAGAATATTTAATAGAATAGAATAATTAATAAAATAGAATAGAATTCCTTCTCTATTTTTTCCATGTATTTCCTAATATTTATTTAGCCTATGGGTTTGTATATTTTTACATAAATCAATATCAACAACCCAAAAATTTTAATTAAAAATACAAAAGATAACTTAAAAATACAAATAATAAGTCTACTAGTAGGGGTCTATATTTTTTAATATTTTAATTACAGAAAAATAATCACAATTCTGTTGCTACTTCAAAATACTTTCAAAATATATGTAAAATAATATTGTGTAAAAATTACAACTCTTGTCAGTCAAGTAAAACTAACATAAAGAAGGTTTTTACAATAAATATAAAAACCCAGCAAAGTGTATGGCCTAGTCTACTTTTGTTTTCCTCACGTTGGAGGTGGAAACGTCGTCATTTTTTACAGTGGACATCCTGTGTAAAGTTCTCAGTGTACTCAGCGTGTTTTCTTCCTGGATGGGTGTGTGAAGCTCACACACGTAAAAGCCGGAACACGTTTTTAAAAGACATTATTATCAAGATCAAACTGTCCCCAACAACCACAGAAGAAACCTAACGTGCTGCGGCTTGTGGGAAAATCACACATCTCGTTGGTTTATGGTGTTGCTCAATGTGTTGAGTCAGAGCGGACGTGTTTCAGGGAAGGAGGAAAGGGGAAAACACGCCGCCGCTCCTCCTCCTCCACTAACCGGCACTGAGTGCAGGGGAGGCGACCCATGGGTGCTCCTTTATTCTTTCTAGAAACTTGTGTTACTGGAGGTCTAATTTGCATATGTCTTCACGTACAAAACTGTAAGACCCTTTTCTCTTGGGTTAAGAAAAGAACCTACAGCCAAAGTGAAAATACAGAGTTCCCCTTGTGAGACTTTTCACATCAAAATAACATATTTAATCACTCTTTACAGTTTTTGTGGATTTTTTTTGTGAAGTGGGAGCTTCCACCTGCATTAATTTTAGCAGATGCTGGGAAGGTTTCAGCAGGGTATCGTGGGATATCCCACTTCAACAAGAGAGTTTCTTTTAAAGTACACAATTAAAGAATCCTTCCCTTTGAGGATGTTTTTATATGTTGGTGAAAACCAAGACAGCTGATTGCCAGGAAGGTGTCTTCAGTTGCGAATCATTGCCCTTATTTAACTGAGAAAACAGGCTATTATTTATTTAAAGTCGGCTACAGAGTTAAAAATGCTCTGTCTGAGTGGTTGATATAATTTATGATGTTTGTCTTTCAAGAAAATCTGCTGTCACTGAGAAGTATACTGTGCAGCTTAAAGTAGGCTACAATCCTGCCAACACATTCTCACTCCAACCTCGTCACATATCGACGTTTGGTCATGGACTTACGATGTATAAGGTACCCTGGGTGCATTGGTTGTTGACATTCTGGGACATTCTGCCTACATGCATTGTCTTCTTTCAAGATACACGTCTGTTTTCACAGGAAATTTACCATTTACATATATCTCTTTCAAAATAAAAGCACTATGTCATTACAACAACTCAAATTTAAATTTTTTTCCTCCAACAAGTAACGCATGTGGTTGGGTTTAGGAAAAAAGAACATGGTTTTGCTTTAGAAATTTTATGGGACACGAACACTGCTCTCCTGGGTCAAAGTCGATGTTTGTTGGACCCATCCACCCCACTTTTGCCATCTTAACTTTCGTTATCGCCTAGTGCCGTTAAACTATAACCGGCCACGTTTCATGCCGACATTAAAGGACAGCTCTTTTCGTCAGTGTCTGACACCACAAGTCACTGCCCAAACGCCAGATTTCGACAACTTCAGAGTGAGCCTGGGTTGATCCTGCCTACATAGCCTACGTTTGTGTAGCCCACTCATGGTCGGATACAGTTTTACTGATATAGCCTATTTGTATATTTTTTTTAGGTCTGTTTGTACATAGTTAAGGAAACTCTTAATGGACGAAGGTCTCATTTCTTAAAGATTATGGTAATTTGCTTTCTTGCTGAGAGTGATAGAAGATTTTTATGATAGATACAAAGCTATACACATTCTCACTCCGACCTCGTCACATATCGAGGTTTGGTCATGGACTTTCCACGTCCAGATATGACGTGCAAGTACTCTGGGTGTGTCAGCCTCAGCCTGTTACATGCATCATCTTCTTTCAAAGTACACTTCCATTTTCACAAGAAATTTACCATGTACATACATTCATTCATTTTCTACGTATTCCTTAGTGGGTCGTGGGGACACTGGACAAGTCACTAGACTATCACAGAGTTGACACATAGAGATAGACCAACAATTCACACTCACATTCACACCTATGGCCAGTTTAGAGTCACCAGCTAACCTGCATGTCTTTGGACTGTGGCAGGAAACCAGTGTACCCAAAGAAAACCCCACGCTAGGAGAACATGCAGGCTCCACAGTGGGGGAGGCCCCAGGCTTTGAACCCCACACCAAGAACCAGGAACCCTCTTGTTGTTAGATGACAATGCTAACCACTGCACCACCATGCAGTGTTAACATACGGTCTCTTTCAAAATAAATGCACAAGGTTGGTACAACAATGTGAATTGAGACGAATTTAGGCAACAAAGCACATGGTGTTTAGGAAAAAACAACAGGGTTTGGCTTAATAATCGTATGGGACACGAACACGACTCTCTCAGGTGAAAGTCAATGTTTGTTGAACTCATCCACCAACCTTACCTCCCTCTCCATTTGGGCTTTCACCACCTTAACTTTCGTCTTGTCCTGCCGCATTTCCCCCGATGCTGCCAAGCGCCGTTAAAATATAATGGTGACCAGCTGTGTATCATGCTGACATTAAAGGATGGCATTTTTCGTTAGTGTCTGATGCTGCAAGTCACTTCGCAAGCACCTGATCTCAATGACTTTGGAGTGAGATTGGGTGGAAAGCTAATTACCAGAAGAAGTAACTTAGCACAAAGTCAGAGAGAAGGGAGAAACTGTTAAACTGTGTTCATGGCGAGCAACACAGCAAAAGGTCATTTTCCATTTGAACCTGATGGCCTACTTTTGTTGCAGTGGACGGGTGTGACAAAATACAAATTAAAGCTTAGCTGGCCTCAGCTTTTTCAGCACTCGTGCCAGTGATGTAGTGAAGCATCAGCCAATCATATGTTTTTGTTTTTAGCTGTGTCACTATGTCATTTAGCTTAGTTAGCTGATGCTGTGCTGGCTTTATGTGGATTGTGGTGCAATGGACTAGCAAAATGAGTTGTTAAAATGGGCGTCAGACATTGAACAAAAGCCTTTTATTTTCATCTGTTCATCCCATTCTCTTAAATATGATATCTCCTATATATTCCTTCAGGGAATTGCTTCAAATTTGACACAATTGTCCATTAAAGGCCATGGTCACTGTGACCTCATCTGTCCCATTCTCATGAATGCCATATCTCATATCTTGAAATTTTGTGGTCAAAGGTAAAAAAATCACTGTGACCTTGCGTCTGTCTTATTGTTGTAAATGCGATATCTTCCTTTCTCCTTCTTTAAGTTTCCTCGAATTTGGCACAAACATCCACTTGGACTAAAGAATGAACTGATTAGAATTTTGTGGTAGGAGGTCAAGGTAACTGTGACCTCACAAAACATGTTTTTGGCCATAACACAAGAATTCATACACTTATTATGGCAACATTTCACACAAATATCTAATAGGATAAAATAATGATGAAGTGATGACATTTTATATCCGAAAGGTCAGCTTCACTGTGACATCATAATGTTCTGCAAAAAAACTTTTCTGGCCATTGTTCCACATCATAACTCAGGAACGGAGGGGGAGACATTTCGTCAGATGCTGAATTGGTAACAGTAATCTTGGGTGTCCACCTTGAAGCTGTGCTGATTGTATAGCTCTTCTGTGCTCTGGGGGTAAGTAGTGTGTGAAGCATCCTGTTTTCACAGACATTAATGTAAACTGTAAGCTCATCTTGACAAGTTCAAAGAGGCATAAAACCTAGACCCAACACTCTACCTAAAGTTCCACACTTACAAAGGTTATAAAGGGAGACTCGAAATTTACTCCTTGATCACGTGACGGACAAAACTCTTTTAGCTGACATTAACCTTCTTTTCAAAGATGGCTGTCCAAGCTAAAGCACCAGATAACAGTTTAAGTCACACTCCAGTTATAGATGAATATGTGGAAGTGTAAAAAAAAAGACCTAAGATGTTTCACTGTAGCCACATTAACATCAGAGTTATATTAAGACTAGCAGCAGTGTAGTGTTGGTGGCAGCGGCAGTGACTAAAACAGTGATGGCGTTTACTGACATTACAGTACTTGTCCCAGTACCCCATGTTGTGGTTTTACAGAGGGGGCCTTTCTTCATGTGACACCTGTGCAGTGTGTTCCCAGCACCGACAGCAGCCTGTTTACGGTACGTGTGACACAGCACCAAGTCACTAGAAAGGAAAGAGGAGGTGATCAGTGTGCTCGATGAGCCTCCTTCTTCCTGCCACAACAATCTCACTCTTAGAGATTCACACTCTAAGTTCCTGTGTGTGTCACGGTGTGCACGCCTTCGGATCACACACAGAACAGATAAGACATTTTGTGGCCTACACCCACAAATATAAAAAGCAGGTGACATTTTTTATGAGCACTTTCTATTCTGTTCAGTGGTTTAGTGGTTTTATATAATTGCATATACCTTCGTCTAACCTTAGGTTCCAGTTTCACCTGAATCAAAAAGGAAAGAAAAAATGATAAAGTGCACACATACTAAATGTCAGAATAGAAGTATTTCTCAAAGGTAATTTAAGAAGATGGTTTCTGTATAGTTTGATAGAAGTCCCACCAAAACCCAACCGTCATCTCCATAAAAAGTGTTACTTAAAATTAATTTATGATTATTATCATTTAGGATTACTTTTCATGTTTTATATCTATTTGCTCCAGCAAAACACATCACAGACTCGTTTTTTTTTTTTTTTTGCTTTAATCAAACCAGACAAACCAATCTTTTGCTCAGGTGATTTATTTTATACTCCGTCAATATTTGTACATTTCAAAACTGTCGGAAAAAGATTGTTTCATTTTTGAAGATCGTTTTATACCATTACTATTAACTTTTACAACACAAAGATAATTTCACATTATAGTTAACATTTTGTTTGAAATATATTTAAAATTTCAAAGAAGAAGTGAAGAAGTGAGATCATTAGTGGAAAATTATCTGAGAGCTGCACAAATATTTTAGCCTGTAACGTGATATTTTAACAAAGATAAAGAATAAAATTTTTAAAAGAAATGAGAATCAGACCCAAAAAATTTTAATAAAAAGGCTAGTCACATAATGAATGTACTAGTTAAATATGTTTATGGAGACACTTTAGATATTTCAGATCAAACTATCAAATTAAAGGCACAAAAGGCATTATATCTGTAAAACATGAGTCAGCACTCCACTGAAATAGCAGAGTGAAAAGAAATCAAAACAAACTCAAGACTTTAACTGCTTTACTTGTTCACGTATGTAAAATACGACTGCCAGCACAATCTCCTCAGGAAAGACCCTGCAATGAGAAACAATATAACAAGATGTTAATCTGCTATGTCACATAAACATACAGTAGACTTGTATCTTAAAGGTCCTGTTAAGTTTAAGCAACTGTAACTGCTTGGGTGATTGTGGCCATGGTCAGGGTTACGAAAACTTCATGGTCACAAGAAACCAGTGTTTACTGACAAAACACATTCTCACTCCAACCTCGTCAGATATTGACGTTTGGTCATGGACTTTCCACGTACAGATACGGCGTGCATGGTACCCTGGATCCATTGGTTGTTGACATTCTGGGATGCCTGGTCAACTTCAATCTGTTACATGCATTGTCTTCCTTCAAAATACACTTCCTTTTTCACAGGAAATGTAATGTTTACATACAGTCTCTTTCAAAATAAATGCACTATGTCGGTACAACACCGAAAATTGACTTATTTTTTCTTTCAACATCAAAGACACATGGTTTAGGCAACACAAGCACGTGGTTAGGTTTAGGAAAAAAGAACATGATTTGGCTTTAGAATCATACAGGACGCGAACACTGCTTTCTCGGGTGAAGGTCGGTGCTTGTTGGACCCATCTACCACCCCTCCCGCATGCCCCCACTCGGACCCGCCTTAACTTTCATCCTTGTCCGATTGTGTTGCCCCCTGACGCTGCTGGGCGCCCTTAAACTATAACAGTGATGGGCCGCGTATCATGCCGATATTAAAAGACGCCTTTTTTCATTGGTTTCTGATGCTGCAAGTCACTGCCCAAGTGCCGGATTTTGATTACTTCGGAGTGAGACCAGGCTCTTAACTGATGACAGGGACCTATCATAATTACATGTTCTATTACCCACGTCATACATCCTGACAGCTATTTCATTAACTAGCTCTTTCACTAGCAACACACTAACAGAGGTTGCTGTAAGGGCTGTAGCCCTAACACAGCAAGCTGACGGTTGGCTGTTGGTGAGCGTCTGTCACTCTAGTTTTGCAGTGTGTCCCATACCATTGGCACAAGTAAGCCAGTGTTGGCTTTCTTTTGGCTGAATAAGTGTGTTGAATCAGCACTGGAGACAGTGTAGCTTGTTGGTCAATGAAATCACTCTGATTGGCCGTTCAGCTCCGTGCACAAGAAGAGAAATGGAAGTGAGGACAGCAAACAGCTAAAGTGAAGAGGGTGTGAGATCAAAATAAACTTGTAATATTAGATAAAATTGTTTGTTTTGTTATTTTTAGTCATTGAGCTCTTTAACAGAAATGGTTATTTGGGTTATTGTTGGCTAGTACACAGTAAATATCCTTTGTTCTTTGAACATCAGGTTGTGTTGTAAATGTCCAATCAGCTAATTAGCATCTTGAATCCGCCCTGACAGTCATATTGCTTTCCTTTTTGAATAGTGATGACAAACTACTCCTTCCTACTGGTATGGAGAGTTATTTCCTCTTATGCAGTTACAGAATGTATGTGCTCCTTGGCCGTTGGCTGTAGTCTTTGTGGTGTTTTCAAGGGCAATCAACGAAGTCGGTCTTCGTTACCACTAGTTTTTTGGTGACGGTTTAGTGTGCCTGGGCCTTAAGAGTTTGAATAAATGACCAGTACAGTATTTCTTTTTTTTTTCTTCTTTTTTTTTAGTGATACAGTTAACGAGACATAGTGGAAAGAAAAAAACAAATAAACAAAAGACAAATCAAGCAAATAAACAAACAAACAGACAAAAATAATGACAAACAACAACAATGACAACATCATATTACAATGAAAAAGATAATAAACGTAAAGAGCAACTAAGCAATATGAATTGATTAGGGGCGAGTGTCCTCAAAAAGTCTTAATAAAGAGTTCATAAAAATACAGGGAAGTGTTGTGCTCACCTTCCAAGATCAAACGGCGTTTCTCTGTCTCCATCCAGTATTACAATGACTTCTTCAGAGGAATACTCTGCAATCTAGAGACATGACATTAAGACATGATAGTAAAGACATGTACGCACTATGTTCTGGACTACAGGTCCACTACAGCTCTGAAGAGAAAATAAAACACCAGGCAAAATTTTAACAATTTGTCCAGTTCTACTCATGCATGTGTACATTTACACTTTCTAAGGTGATTTTACATGTTATGTGTTTTGCAGTGAGCATAATGCTGCCAAAATAAAATTTTTAATAATGTAAAAACATTCATATTGAATATATGTATGAATAAACAAACTGTTCACTGCCAACACAAAATGCTCAGACTCAAGTATCGTTCACTGTTGACAGTTAATATCTAAAAAACAAAAATATCCACTCCTGGCAACTACAGCATGATCATCATTTTTATAGTCCAGTTCAAGCATATTCAGACACTGCTGTTCTGGTAAATCAATGCATCCTGTCTAATGCTACATATTTTGGAAGGGTAAATATCAAGCACTACAGGTGGAGTGGTCAGGCACTTACCCTTTTGGAGGCAATGGACCAGAGCAAACGAACAACTTGTTTGATATCGTCAGGAAGTTCTGGGCCCAGACAAGTGTATTTTTCCAGAATAAAACACACAAACACAGAGAAGATGGGTACAAATGTTATTTTCCCACTTTGAAAGATTTAACCTGTTTCGATGTAACAATATTCAAAGTCATATCACTACGAGCAATCCTGTGTGCATATGTTAAAGTCAGTATAAGTGCTTAGCATTTTGCTTAAGTGGTGAAAAATCAATTTTCAAATTTTTAATACACAAATTATGCCCATGCTTATTATTTCTAGCTGTATCATTCAGTAGGAAGAAAGATACTGTTTGTCATCTGCACATTTGTCTTGCTGCTTTTATTTTTTCATTTTCATTAAATTTTATATTTTACATTAAACAGTATAGCATTAACAATCACTTGTCTTTAGTTCATCACCATAGTACTCTATTTTTATATATTTTAAAAATAGATATGGTTGAATGAGTCTTGCCGCTCTGTTACATATACTAAACATACTAAACATACTAAATTAAAAACAAAACTTTGGGACCCAGTGGTAAGTTTTACTTTTGACCACTGTCTGAAGTATCTTACCTTCGCCGTCTTTCGATATTAACTTGGGCAGTCCCTACAGAAAGCGTCCCACCGGAGTGCTTTCCAGAGTGAAACGACGTTTGAATATACCATACCTTTCGGCATGCTTTTCCTTCTTGCTCCAGAGCACCGTCTAACCAAAACCAGTTACAGTAATATCACGTGACACAATGTATTATTCTACATTATAAAAGAGGTCTGCTTTGATTGGATAATGTGCAGAGCTTGTGATGATCAGTGCTTACTTTTTCAGGTGGGTGATTGAAGGGGCAAAGGCTGACCACAACAAAGGCTGAAGCAAGAATTCTTCTCAAAAATAAATAAAAGTACATATTATGCGAAATGTGAATCAGATTTATACTGTCAAGGTTTAAGACTAAAGGTGCAGTCTGATATTCCTCCCATTTCTTATTTATTAAAACCAACAAGTTATTGCCATTCAAAGATTATCAAGCACACAAAAAATGAGCACACATATCAGGAAAGATTCTTGGGATAGTTAAAATAGTTCCTAAGTGAGAGACTGACACAATAAAAAACTTGAAAAAGTACAAAGTCTTACTCGCTTGTCTTGGCCACGATGATCGTCTTACATCTGTCTGTGAATTGTGCTCTGAAAGAAGGTTGAGAGGTGTTTTTGAAGGTCTCATACTTCCTGTGTGGGTGCTAGCAGCAGCTTATTGTTGCTATAAATTTAGAGTTCAAAGGTTATGGAGTAGCCATCATGGTGTTATAAAATGAACATTTTTATAGTCATGTTTAGGCATTTTGAAGCACTTTTTGCTTCCCAATATACCCCACTGTGACACCAACGATTACAGCTATAAGAGCGACCACCATGTCTTGTCAGTGCTATGCTCTTCATCCACCTTTTAAAAGTCCTAAAGGTTCAAGGAGGTTGAGAGTTGTTATTGCAGAGCTCACCCTCACTGTGTTGGTTCGAGCAGCAGCTTATTTTCAAAGATTATCAAGCACACAAAAGATGAGCACACACATCAGCAAAGATTCTTCAGCCAGGTAAAATGAAACGTACTTAAATATGCCAAGTTAAAATAGTTCCTAAGTGAGAGACTGACAGAATAAAAAACTTCAAAAAGTACAAAGTCTTACTGGCTTGTCTTGGCCGATGAAAGATGGTCGTCTCACATCTGTCTGTGAATTGTGCTCTGAAAAAAGGTTGAGAGGTGTTTTTGAAGATCTCACACTTCCTGTGTGGGTGCAGCTTATTGCTTCTATAAATTGAGAGCTGTTCAAAGGTCATGGAGTAGCCATCATAGTGTTATAAAAGTTATTACTAAGTTATTATTATAAAAATATTATTACACCTTTGATGTTATGAGCTCTACTTACTGTGATCACCAAATCAGAAATGTCTTCAATTGCATACTTCATATAGATAATTTGTTCTGGATTGGAACTGCACTCTTGGATCTGAGCTCTGCAGAGAGACTATAACGTGCATTCAGTGTGCATGTGAGGACAGAAACATACATACACGTCCTCTCATGCAAACATGTTAGCAGCAGTAGTTAATGGGTAGAAACATGCAAAACCATCGGTGAGGTCCCTAAAAGTTGAAGACCATTAGTTGAACTTTATGGTTTTATTTTAAATGAGTACAAACATTTCACTGTTGTTATCCGATGGTAGGTCAATCATTATCCCGGAACCTGCTCTTCTGTCTGATCTGTTGGTGACCAGGACACATATAAGGACTGAGGAAGGACACTTGTGAAGTAAACAGACTGAACAAACGGAACAGTCACGTCTATGGCAAACTAAATTGTTGCTTGACGTCCTCAGTGACACTGTCAGAGTGCTTGGCTATGAGAAATAATATGACAGGGCAAATGTAGTGCTCACATTTTAGGGTCAAACTTTTTTTTCTTTGAATCCATTTATTACTGAGACTTCTCAGTAATGAGTCAATGAGACATGATGGTAAAGACATTCACACACTATTTTAGGAGTACAGGTCCACCACAGCTTTCTGAAGAGAAAAGATAAAGCACTAAGGAAGATTTCCACAATTTGTCTTAGTGTACTAATAGGGCAACACTTCTCATGCCTATGTGCATTCATACACTCTCAGGTATTTTTATACCTTCACATGTTCTTACTGAATGTAGGCTACTTGCAAACTGTTCTGTTCACTGCCAGCACAGAATACTTACTAAAGGTATCTGTAAAATCAGTAACATCTTACTATGTAATGACGAAAACTCTGTCTGTGTGTGTGTCTGTGTGCCTGTTCCACGTTTTTCTCCTCACTGACTTGGTCAATCCATGTGAAATTTGGCACAGTGGTAGAGGGTCATGGGAGGATGCGAATGAAGCAATATTACATCAATTGGCCAAAGTGGGGCGCTATAGCAACTAATTGAAATTGCAAACTTTGAATGTGCATATCTCATGCCCCATGTGTCGTAGAGACATGAAACTTTGCACAGAGATGCCTCTCCTCACGAGGAACAAATTTGCCTCAAGAACCCATAACTTCCGGTTATATAAATTTTCCGTCATTTTGAATTTTTTGAAAAACACTTAAAATCGATCTCTTCCTAGGAAGTTTGACCGATCTGCATGAAACTGGGTGAACATAATCTAGGGACCAATATCTAAAGTTCCCTCTTGGCAAAAGTTGGAAAACTTACTAAAACTGAGCTTCTATAAGGCAATGAATATTGCGGAGGGCGTGGCTCATCACATAAAGGTGTCAATCAATCAATCAGTCAATTTTATTTATAAAGCCCAATATCACAAATCACAATTTGAAGAGCAACTGAAGAGGGATCCCTCTTCCAGGACGGACAGATAATCATATGTGTATAATAACAGTAGAAGTATGACTAATGACTAATGATGACAGCAGCAGCAGGAGGCATCTGGCAGGACCACGGCAGCAGCACAACCACACACGTCATGCTATCCATCCAAGAGAGAGAGAGAGAGAGAGAGAAGGTGCCCGGTGTATTATAGGGGGATCCTCCGGCAGACTAGGCCTAAGTCAGCCTAACTAGGGGCTGGTACAGGGCAAGCCTGAGCCAGCCCTAACTATAAGCTTTATCAAAGAGGAAAGTCTTAAGTCTAGTCTTAAATGTGGAGACGGTGTCTGCCTCCCGGACCGTAACAGGAAGATGATTCCACAGGAGAGGAGCCTGATAGCTGGAACAACATATAACATCTCAAGGGTTTCACCGATCACCCAGCGCAACTTTGTAGGCATATGACCACACATAGGGGACCCCTCCATTATTGAACCGATCAAACAAAATGGGGGCGCTATAACAACAGAAAAATGCTTAAAAATGACTAAAATGCGACCGATCGTTGTGGCTCCCCCTGTGGCCGAATATTTTTTTGTTTTTCTAATTGATGGTATGACTAAGTCATGGTTTCCTGCAACACCTGTAGGAAAACAGGTTAACTTGTAACAGACTTAAGTGTTCAGTCATTCAGTCAAAAGGCTCAGTCATTCACAAGCAAGGATGGTCACTTTGGCTGTGACCCTACATTTAAAACCAGCATGATTATGTAAAGGAGTAAAATAGGCCTACATGGGACTGGAAATATTTTGTTAAACACAGTTTGTTGCTGCATCCACAGATACAAACTACTCTAACATGCAAAGTAAAAGCCACATATCAACAACATTGAGACATGCCACAGACTTCTAGAAGCTCATGTGAGATGGACTGACACAAAGGGGAAAGTGTGCTGTGGTCTTACGAGTCCATCATGGACGTCATGTCCTCCAGGCTAAATAAGAACAGGACCATCCAGATTGTTACCAGCACAGAGGTCAAAAGCCAGCATCTGTGATGGTATGGAGGTGTGTTAGTGCCCATGGTATCATGGGTAACTTGCATATCTTTGAAGGCTCCATACATGTTTTGGAGCAACATATGCTGCCATCCAGACGACACCTCTTTCAGGGACATCCCTGCTTATTCCAGCAAGACAATGAGACACATTCTGCACGTGTGACGACAGTGTGGCTTCATAGTAAAAGAGTGCGGGTGCAACACTGACCTGACTGCAGTTCAGAGCTCTCCCATTAAAAATGTGTGGTGCATTATGAAGCGTAAAATACAGCAGTGGAGACACCAGGCTGTGTAGTGATTGAAGTCATGTATCAAGAAAGAATGGGAAAGAATTTCACTTCAAAACTTCAACAAGGAGTGTCCTCATTTTTGTTAAAAGGAAAGGTTATTCCTATATGCAACTGAATATAGGTTAAAAAAGGACTTTTTTGGAATTGGGGTTGTACGTTTTACAGCACAAAGATAACTTCATGTTATATTTTGACATTTTATTACATATTTCAGGTTTTGCCACAAAATAAGAAGTTAGATCATGAGTTGAACATAATCTGATAGCAGAAGAAACAAAAAACAAGAACAAAGAAAGAGTAAAAACCAAAACTTTTTCATACAAGTCAAGTCACATAGACATAGGTTAAATGTACTTTATAAATCAATTTATATTAAAAAGACATTAGATGTTATAGTTCAAACAGGTCAATGTGTAGGAAGGAATTTAATCTGCCAAATATTTAATAGCACTCCAATGAGTTTACAAGGACTGAAAAGAAGTTAAAACTCAATTTTCGTTTAGACACCTTCACCAGCAGGCTCCGCAGGCATTGTTTTCTTTAATGCACTTCCGGATGTGAGATCTACGGTGAAATAAAATAACATGAAGTTTACTGCGTGAAGAAGCAAACATACATGTAGAGGTGACTGTTTTGTGACAACAGTAGCATGGTGCAATGTCACTCATTATTTGTGTGATTGAAAAAGACTGAACTTACCGAGTCACCTCCTTGCAACTATAAAGAATTCCTTTTTGATCCAGCTCGTTCTTTAGATTCTGTAGAGATTCATTTTCATTGCACTTTTTCCTGACAAAAGAAATGTAGAGAGGATACGACAAACAATTGTTTTATTGTTAATGTTTCCCAGTTTGTATTGTTAAAGAACCACTGCAGAATAATTTATTCTTTTATTCCTTGTTTACACAAAAGTGACAACCACATAGAAATATAATCCGTCCAAAAAGCAGTGTGGCTAAAACCGGCTGAGAAAATCTTACACATTTTCCTTGTCAGTGAGCAGAACAATAGTGAGGCGTGTCACCTTTGGGTAGAAGAGTCTCTTTACCTCAATGCTTGCAAAAATACTAAGAGCAAAAACAAGAGAGGAATGTTAGGATTACAGATCAACTTCATTGGAGTTCTTACATAAAGCAGCGTTCAAATGAAAGTAAAAGCCTGAGTAGTTTTTGGCATAGAGAAAGGACTCATATAGGATGTCAACAGTCACCGGCTCACTATACATTATCCCGCTTAGAACATGGCTTACTACTAAAACATTCAGTGATGTGACACAAAATAATGATTAAAGCACGTTTTATTGATTCAAAATTCGCAAAAAGAAATGTGTCTGTACTCTGTATCCAAGCGTTTTGTCCTCTCCAAAAATGTTAAAAGTGATGTCCTGAAAATGCTGCATTTTGCCACTCCGATCCTATTTGGCCTGTGTGGACTAACGTTAACTGATTTTGATGCTCCTCAGTCTAAAGCCGTTGCTATGGCGTCCCTAGCAACGGAGCAGCAGAGCAGCGGTGATACCTCAAGAAATAAACACCGCAGAATTTTGTTGATTGACCAATCAGTATCAAGTATTTAAGAGTGCCATATTCTAAATTTAGGCTACTTAAATTCTTCAAAGGCCTATTTGTGGAAGATAAGGTACCAAACATCACGCTACAACACACTAACACACAGTGAAAATACTGTACCTCTGTAACCCCACTGTTTTATTTAAAATCCAGTGTGCTGAAGTACAGAAGCAAAACAATAACACTGTTCATATACTTTTTGACTACAATAATCTGTGCTTAATCTGTGCAAAAGGTTTGTGTTGATTCCTCACATTGTTAGCGTCACAGTCAAAGTGTTGTATACAACATAATGTTAGAGAAACGTTATGCAATTTTCTTGTCATCATTAAAGTTTTATAAAGCTATTAATAAAACACAGTGTCGTGCTGTCTACCTGTTAGGATTGTATGGTGTTTTCAGGCCACCATTCAGCATTGCTGTTACTTCACCACTGGCATATGCTGCAAACTACAGACATAAGAATATGATGGTTAAGTCTTAAGGAAATATGTTTCTCCACTTATGTTTATGTTTAAACAGGTCCACCTTTACTGTACTTTCAGACAGATAGATACGGACAAAAGCCAAAAAGGGCGTGCAGCAAAAATATTCACCTCACCATCTGTGTTGCCTATTTCCTGTCTCCAAAATGTTTGTAAGAAGTTTCCCCCAATCAAGTCTGTTTTTATAGATTACACCTTTGCGTGGGAATTGATGAACACCTCTTTCAGGTTTCGTTTTGTGTTTATAAATGAAACTCCAGGTCTCAATTGTAAAAGAAATTGTTGATCTTATTGGGACTTCATTCATTCTCCATAACCACTTATCCTGTTAGGGGTCACAGGGGGGCTGGAGCCTATCCCAGCTGACACTGGGCATAGAGGCAGGGTACACCCTGGACAGGTCACCAGACTATCACAGGTCTGACACATAGAGACAGACAACCATTCACACTCACATTCACACCTACGGGCAATTTAGAGTCACCAATTAACCTGCATGTTTTTGGACTGCGGGAGGAAGCTGGAGTACCTGGAGAAAACCCACGCTGACAGAGGGAGAACATGCAAACTCTGCACAGAAGGCCTCCCCCCACCATGCCGCCTCATTGGGACTTAATATACAGTTGCAGTGGATGTTAGTGTTAAGATATTGCACAGGGATTGTTCCTGACACTATGGTGAAACTAGTGATTTCCTGTTGGGCACTTACCCTAGCAGAGGCATTTTTCCAGAATGAAATAACAGGATTGTTGTTCTTCACGAGTTCACAGAACACAGAAAATGTTTCTAGAAAGAACACAGAGAACATGTTTATAAATGTTACCGTTGAAGCTTCAGTCTACTTCTGTGTGAGAGTTTTCAGACTTGGGGCTTCACAAACACTTCATTCATCTAACTGTGACTGATATCACAATATATTCCCATTTTTCAGAAGGATATAAAGCAAACATAAACTATTAAGTTACAAATGTGGTTAAATGACTGCTGCTGACCTTGTGTTGTAAGTGTGATTCCTGTATTTTGCTGTATTTTATGCCTGTGAGTTGATAAGCCATACAGTTTACTGAATCAGCTCCAGACAGATCTTACCCTTGTTGCCTTTCAGTCCACACCACTTCTGACCATCCATTACAAATCCCAACAGAGTGTCCTCCAGGGTGATAAAACAATCTCGCTTCTTTGTGAAGTCATGGACCAGCGCTTTGGTGTCGCTCCAGAGCATCGTCTTACCCAAAAAAAAGTTGATATTACATCATTACCAGTACTTCTGCATTGTGGATCGAAGAGGAAATATGCTTTGATTAATGTGTGACACAGACAGTCATGTGATCATGGAGGTTTACTTTGTTGCTTGCATGTGTGAAGGAGATCTTTTCAAAGAGCGGATCATAGTTTTGCTCAGAAAAGCTAAATGGCTCCTTATCGACATAGGCTCCTTCAAAGGTATCCAGTGTATCTTTACAGCTGAAAAACAAATACAAGCACTTAGTACTTTATTGAGGACACATGTCCCTATTGTTTCTCGTAATTGCACAAATAATGTTCTGTTCACAATACGAACGTTTATTCAAAGGGAAACAACTTTTATTATCAGTACAGAGAGTCTGACCTGTGGTTGTGCTGCGGGAACTCCTCACACCTCCTCATGAATGTTTTCCTGAACTGGACTGTTTGAGGAATAAACAGCACCAGTAGAGACACCACCACTCCGACCCCAAGGACTCCAACACCAACGGCCACGACACGTTTCATTTCAAATCCTCGTCTATAAAATCAAAGCTCCGACGAAGTTTTGGTCTCACAGAGTTGTTTATGTCAGAGTGCTTATCACTGGCCAGTGGTCAAAGGTTGTGCTAATAAGGCTTTGCTATTAATAGCCTGATAGCTCACTCTGAACCTATAAATAGCAACGTTCAAATTGTTCCCTTTTTTTAGTGTAAAGAAGTCCAAGTACATTCTGAAAATCTTCATCCATTTACAAAACAAATGATGAACAGCCCTCGATATCCTAAGAAAAATATGTGCAAATTCAACAGTATGTCACAGTTTTTTCCACATTCTGTCAGTCTACTACTCACTTTCATTACATGTGCATTTTTTCCATAGCTTTTCATAATCCCACTAAAGTGGAAGCTGATGGAGAAGCAGGTTAAGTCATCCCCGGCCTGACAAACCATTTACAACTTTAACGTTTTGGCTGTGCCTTCGCAGCAGGGTTCCACCCATATTGTTCCAAGAAAGAAGTCTGATACAGATTTTTTTTTTGTATGTAAGCTGCTTATTGACAATATTTTTTCACAATGTTCAATATCTTTAAATATGACCATGGAAAGTACTTACTGATATTTCAGAAAACTGTATTCTGGTTGGGGTGGAAAAATCTCTGAGGCAGTATTTTATCTGCTCACTGTTTAAATTGCTGCTGAAACCTCTCGGCCTTCGCATCTGCATTAACATTAGGTGTGCAAAGTCATGTAGAGGGCTGTATTGGACCCTTTGGCGGGCCAGTTCCGGCCTCTGGTCTATATGTTCAACACCTCATATATAGATGGATGGATGGATGGATGGATAGTTGTATGCTCAGTTTTTTCTAATACATTCATTTTCACTTTAAAAAAACAAAAAACAAAAACAATATTAAACTCATCTTTCTACTAATAGCACGCCCTGAGCTTGCCTGGGCATTTATTTAGTCCACACCAAGCATATGACTTGATAAATTACTCTTGGATTATACTGGATGAGTTGAGTAAACAAATAGTTTCATAAAGTTCTGCTGTTGTTAAACGTGGTCAAAGTTTACTTCAGTTCATGAAGAGTGTTCCCCTTTTTTAGATTCAGATTCAGATAAAGTAGAGCCATGTGAGAAAAATACAGTTTTCTTCACCAATTCAACATATAGGAGTGAGTAATTGATGAACAAATGGTCATTTTGCATATGAAGTATCCTGTTAAGCTCTTTATACATTTAACAATGTAATATCAACTTTTTGGGGCAAGACAATGCTCTGGAGTCAAAAAACAAAGGATCTTGTCCATGTTTTCACTAAATACAGATTGTTTTATTCATTTATTTATTTTATTTAAAACTTCGCAACACAAAATTGAGGGAAGCCCTCATTTTCAGTGGTGCCGAGGTACATACAACATACACAGCTTAAAACAAATAGCGAAACAATTTTAATTTTAAAAAATGTAAAGCTAAAAGTAATGACATTTACCATTTACTATAAGCATCTTGTCCCGAGGAAACCAGGCAACGCTCATCACCTGCCTGACGCCACCCTAACGGTGAAGCCTGGGTGTGGCAGCATCATGCTGTGGTGGTGTTTTTCAGCAGCAGGTACTGGGGGTCTGGTCAGGAATGAGGGAAAGCTGAATAGACTGCAGGACAAAGAAATCCTTCATGAAAACCTACTGCAGATCACTCAGGACCTCAGACTGGACCGAAGGACAGCGACCCTTGGCACACAGCCCAGAGAAAGCAGGAGTGGTTTAGGGATGATGTGGGAGTAGCCGCGCCAGAGCCCTGACTTAAACCCTATCTCTGGAGAGACCTGGAAATGGCTGCTCACTGACAGTCATATCTAAAAAAAATTGTCACCTTGTCATCATGGTGTATTGAGTGGAGATTGATGAGAACAAATTTAAAGAATTAACACTTAAGGCTGCAACATCACAAAATGTGAAAAAGGTGAAGGTGTCTAAATACTTCCTGAATGCCCTGTACATGTTTGTTTTCTTGCTTAAATAAAACCAGACAAACAATTCTGTAACACAGCTGTATGATCTGTTCTTTTGCTCACCAAACCTGTTATCTCAAGATCACTTCACACAGTCGTTAGATTTTACAACACAAAGATATAACACATTTCCTTTTAACATTTTATTTTAAAACACTTCAGGTTTGGCCAACAAATAGGAAGTGAGATCATCAGTTAAACATGATTTTACAGCAGACCTGATTTTCCACCCTACAGCCCAAATTACCAGAAGTTGAATGTCTTTTTTTGTTTTGTTTTTTTAAATAAATCAGAAAATGTTCCCCTAAATCAGAAACTTTACAGTAAATACAAAATGATTGTACTAATTACGTAAAAAGAAAGACAAACTTCAATCAGATATTTTAACTACTTTCTGTTGTGTCTTGTAATGTTTGACATCTTATTTTGACACCTTTGAAAAACAGGCTCCACAGGCTGCGTTTGTGCTGGGGGCACACTCCTCAATCTGGGATCTACAATGAAAAAAAAAATTACAAGAAGTTAATCTACTGTGTCACAAAAACATTCAGAGCTGAGAAAGCTACAACAGAATAAAACCTATTTGAGTACAAAAATGAAAACAAACATTCCATGTCATATTTACTAGGAAAAACAAACAGAGGTTTCTGTAAGAGATTAAATAAATGACCAGTGCTGTTTTTCCAGTCAGGAATCTCTTTCTCTCTCACATGCTGGACTTACTTCATTACTTCCCTGCAAGTGTAACTAATATTTGGATCCAGTTTGCCCTGTAAGTCCTGTAAACTCTGTGAGGTACAATCTGACCTAAATTGGTGACACAAAGGGAAAAAGACATCTTCAGTTTTAATTTGTCCTGTTTGTCCTACTCTTTTATACTAAATCAAAACAACCACTGAACTTGACATCCTTTTATCCCTTTTTTAATGTACTGAACAGGGACAATGTGACATAAATATATCATGCACAGAAAAATGGCAAAGTTAAGTCAAATAAATCATAATTAAAAGAAAAGTAATGTGGCACAAACATGATGCGAAACAACAAAAGCGAAATCTTACATTTTCTTGTGTCCGGTGACCAGAAATAAATTCAGGTGCTTCACTTCTGGGTGTTTTAGTGCCTTTATCTCGATCCTTGCAAAAGTACTACCAGCAACAATTAAAACAGAATTTAGTAGGATTATATTTAAAAAATAATAATAATAATAAAAATTAATATGGTGTTTTTTTTATGAAGCAGTATTAAAGTTCAGAGGAAAATTGTTCATTTTGTAATAAAATAAAAAAAAAAAAAAAAAATATTTATCGGCTTCACGCGTTGTGTGTCATGAGGTCATTAATTACCACATGGCAAACAAGTTAAGAGGTTAGAACCAAACTATTTTTGTGTGTTTTTTAAACGTAAATGAGAGACCTACATTTGGATCCCTCTTCTACTGTTATGCAATTGTATACCCAAAAACTGACGGTGTCACTGAGGACATCAACAAGAGTCATTAAAGCATCTATGTATATAAAAGTCAGACACACTAGTCACTGCATATTGAAATCCAAATAAAACAGTGGTGTTAAATCAGTAACACACATTTTTCTTTTGTCATACATATGTGTTCATTAAATGCTCATGGTAATGTTGACAGGGGAAGTGTAGAGCTCACCTTTTGGGATCAAACGGTTGTTCTTTGGATCCATTTAGCATAACTGTGACTTCTCCACAGGCATGCTCTGCAAACTAGAGACATGAAGACAGGATGTAAAGACATGTATGTAATTTATTTGGACTACAGGCCCACCATAGTGAGTAATAGGGCAACACTTGTAGTAATGTCTTCAAAGAAAATGTTCATAATAAATGTTTTTTTTTTTTTAAATTCTCCATTCACATGTTTTATATTTTCCCAGAATGATACCTGCTCCTGGCAGGTTACATTTAGGCATCTTTGAGCACTTTAAGGAGAGACCTTTTAGTAAAACGCTTCCTAATAATAATAATAATAATAATAATAATAATAATAATACATTAGATTTATATAGTGCTTTTCAGGACACTCAAAGACGCTTTACAAAGAGCAACAACAGAAATCAAGCTTGATCCCACAACTGTTGTATTTATTGACAAAACTAGTGATGTCTTGTTTATCGGGCACTTACTGCAGCAGACACTCTGTTCCAGAATGAGCGAACCGGGTTGTTCTCACAGCCATTGCATGCCAGGCAGCAGGCAGTGAATGTTTCTAGAACAACACACACAGGTTCAAACAAAGACTTTATTTTTTGCCATTTCAATGTCCAACCCCAAGTGTTGCAGGCTTTAAAGCTAATTTTCATAGTGGCCAATCAGTGGTACTGCAATTTCCGGGGTCCATCACATTATGCCCTGCAGCCCAAAAATACTTTATCCCATTGACTTCAGTTGGGAAAGAGACACCTATAAATCAGTGGACACATTTTTTTGAGCGCCACAATCCCCGTGAAATAACTCACCTGATAACATTTTGAAAGTCTAGAGAAGCTGCAAGATTAGATCATTTTATCAAAGCACTGAACCACCACTAAGCAACTTTCATAGGAATGAATGGGGCCCCGCTGCTAATGCTGTATCCAGGTCTCCAAATACAACTATGGTGAAGGCACCATGAATCCTGAAAGGTACATGTAGGTTTTGGAGCAACATATGCTGCCATCCAGATGACGTCTTTTTCAGGGACTTTCCTGCTTATTCCAGTGAAACAATGAGACACATTCTGCACATGTTTCAACAAGGTGGCTTCATAGTAAGAGAGTGCGGGTACTAGACTGGCCGCCTACAGTCCAGACCAGTCTCCATTTGAAAATGTGTGGCTCATTATGAAGCACAAAATGCAGCTATGGAGACCTCGGACTGTTGAGCAACTGAAGTCCTAGTTGTAATTGGGTTGTAGTTGATAAGATAGTTTTACAGACTTTGGATTGTAGGCACTGACAAGTGAATGTTTCTACACTAAAACACTTACATGAAGAAAACACACCAATAATCATCACTTACTAAGAACTAATTGAGATTCATTGATGATTTTTTTTGTTGTCCAGCATCTAATGAGTCTTACCATTACTGCCTTTCCTTCCACACCATAGGCTTCCACAGGAATATTACATGCTGGCCTCCCTACGTAGGCTTGTTCAAAGATAGTAAATATATGTTGACAGACTCTGAAAAATAAAAGATAAATATTATATGACATAGGAACGACATCCTTCCCATTTCCCACTTATTAAAACAAGCAAATAATTGGTGTCAACTAAAGTTTGTCAAAGACAAACAGGTTTCAGGGTAAAAGTCTAATTCAATTTACATATGCCAAACTTAAAAGGTGTGCAAAGACTGACAGAATGAAAATCATCACAAAGTTCAAAGTACTTACTCGTGGTTTCCCCCTGTGCACTTCTGACATCTGTTTATGAATTCAGCAGAGAATTTTTGTGCAGAGGATTTTTGTGCAGAGGATTTTTGTCTTTGACAGCGCAGCACTCCCAATAAAGCCACAACAACAATCACTATGATGCCAGCAGCAATTAGGTATAGGATCCAATTTTTCTTGTTGTACTCTACCTGCCCTTGGTCCTCTATTTGTCGTCCGGCTCTAGTGCTTTGCTGTCTGTATTTTATTTGTTCTAAGTCCACAGATCGTACATAGTGTATTGCCATGAGTGCTATTGTCTTCAAGTTACATTATAAAGGCCCAAAGATTTGAAGAAGCTGAGATGTGTTATTGAAGATCTCACACTCACTGTGTGGATGAGAGCACTTCCTTTTTGCTGATAACAGAGGAGCTGTTTAAAGGGCTTGTATTATAAAAGTGCTATAAAACTTTCACAATTAACAATAACAATTAACAGTTTAGTTTCACTTTCGATGTTACAGGGCTCTACTTATTGTGATAAAGATTTATATGGCTGTTATATAGCCACGTTATGTTAAAACAAATATCCTATGCAAGTGTGACCAGACAGTATTTAAGATCAATGCAGTGTCTATAAAAACCTAATGGTCTTTATAGGCCCCAACTTCATACGTGTTGACACAATACAACTTAATAGGTTCAAGGAGAGCAGGAGACGTGCATTCAGTTCACCATTAAAATGTTTATTTAAAAATAAGACTTTTATTGCTGGAAACCTGAGAAAAGAGAAAAACCAACTGTAAGTTTAAGACAAACAACTGTTATTTAACTATAATAAATAGCTAAAACAATAACTATCTAAAAAGTACAAACTCTAATGTAAAATAGAGCAGCAGTATTTGTTGGAAGCAAGTAAACAGGCAGGGGTCTTACCACGGGGAGATTCAATTGCAGACCCGAATAATTACCACCACGTGAGCCCACTGTGATTACTAACACTGCAATCTACACTGCAACTCACACTGCAAGGAGAAGCAAATCTACAAAACACTCAAGTGACCACCACCGTTAGGCCTACCACACTGTATGCAAAGGTGAGGATCCCACGTATACTCCCCGCAGCTCGTCCCACTGCCTAGAAAAAAATAAAACAAAAACAAGGGGTGAATCTCAGTTGGTTCAGCTCAGAATGGTGTAAAAATCATAACTACATACAGGTATAGAAAGTGTAGCAGTTAATTGTCACAATAACAATGTACAAGTCCTGGACAGTTCACAGTAAAGCTTAGGTTGAATCCAATTCAGTAGGTAGCCAAGTTAGGCCAGACGACGTAGATGGACTGGTTCAGGCAAAGCAGCAGTCTGGCACTTAGTCTGCAATAACAGAAACATGGTAAAAATTGTTTCCATCAACTGGCAAAAATACTTTGGAGGGACTGACCCTCCTACATTACCACACCAGTTTAGGTTATCTTGCTCACTCTGATGAGGTTCTGCTTAATGAGACTACTCTGGCTCAGACAAGGAGGAGACAAGGGCTGATTTCCCTAAAGGATTAAATTATTATATTATCAATGATAGGCCTACAGACAACCAAACAATTGCAGTAATCTACAGCCTCATCAGCCAGGATCAGTCAGGACACAGCTCTACTAAAACTAAATATGAGAAACCTCATTAGATTTCAACTCAAACCATACAAACAATGTTTCTCAGAGGATCTCCCTTACCTGCTCACACAAAGCAGTCCTACCACACATCTACCAGGATTCAGACAAAGACACCTGCTGCCATCATTAGTCATTAGTCATACTTCTACTGTTATTATACACATATGACTATTGTCACACATGTATGCTGCCAGATATTAATATATACTTTCAACATATTGTACCACAGTAGCCAGAACTATAACTATAATATTATTACTTTCAATAATGTTGTTGTAACCTACTGTCATTACCTGCATCTCTCTCTCTGTCTCTCTTTCTGTCTCATTGTGTCATATGGATTACTGTTAATTTATTATGCTGATCTGTTCTGTACGACATCTTTTGCACATCTGTCCGTCCTGGAAGAGGGATCCCTCCTCAGTTGCTCTTCCTGAGGTTTCTACCGTTTTTTTTCCCCGTTAAAGGGTTTTTTTGGGGGAGTTTTTCCTTATCCGCTGTGAGGGTCTTAAGGACAGAGGGATGTCGTATGCTGTAAAGCCCTGTGAGGCAAATTGTGATTTGTGATATTGGGCTTTATAAATAAAATTGATTGAATTGATTGATTGATTGATTATAAAGGCAGGAAACTCTCTCTGACCCTACACAGAGGGCCACCCTACATGTCAGCCTCACACAGGCAAAATATTTCCATACAGTAGTGTTACTGATCAGTTTTTAACGCAATGATTAATTAAATTTGAAAACAATGTTACATAATGTGATGTTTCTTTCAACATTTTTCAATATGGCTTCCCAGAGTTGGTAAAGAGAGTTTCTTATCTTGTCAATAAATATTTAATATTTGATTCAGTTATGTAACAAAAACGACCAAAGATCAAAATTCAACTCATCAGTTCAAGTTTAATTTACTTCTTTTTTTTAGGTTTGTATCTTTTTGTTTTGGGTAGGGCTGGACGATACAAAAAGAATAATAAATAATAAATATCACATTATTTTTTTACCAAATACCTCAATATCAATATTGTGATAATACTGTTGGGCTGACTATTGGTGCTTTTACAAAATATATACCCAATTCAATTTCTGATCAATAATCACCAGTAAAGTGGATATAATGACGAGGTTAGTAAAGGCAAATAATAGAACAGCTAGATCAGACAACACTTATGATATTACCATATTCAAAAAATTTTGATGATATCTAGCCTCATCGTGATATCAATATAATATTGATACATGGCTCAGTACTGGTTTTGTGTGATTCATGTAGATGTGTTTTTTTGTTACATCAAAATGATTTCACAGGCAATCATCTTCACACGATAGAATTCACAGACAATTTCACAGCCTCATATTTCAACATTTTATTTAAAAACATTACAAATTCTGCCACCAGGTGGGAGTGAGATCGTCTGTTCAATGTGATTAGATAGCAGCACTGGTATTTCATCCTACAGTACATGGCACTGAGCTCTAAGCTTCCCCGTCACACCCAGAACCTTTTCACTACAGAACACAAAGGTGCATTGTCATGTTGTAAAAATGTATCAGTGACATTTATATAAAAACATTTCACATCAAGTCAAACTGGCCCACGGGTACAAAAGGAATGGACTGCATAACAAAACATTATTCAATTTACAAAGACTTTACAGAAATGAATTGTAGAGAAATATTTATTTACAGCTGGATATTGTTGTATCTGGTATGAACTGGTTCTTCACCAGCAGGCCCCACAGGCTATGTCAGGGTTGGAGCCGCACTCCTGAATCTGAGTTCTGCAGTTGGAGACAAACAACATGCAGTCAACATAAGACAGAAACATACATATGATGACGTCCTCTTACTCAGACATGATGTACTTACTCAGCCACTTCCTTGCAGCTATATTTAATTCCTTCAGCCAGCTCTTTCTGTAAATCCTTTAAAGATGCATTTGTGCAGTTTGTCCTGAAGAGGAAGCAGAAAATGCAACTTTAGGATCTTTCTCAGTAATTTTTCTCAGGAACTTTCTCAGTATTAGTTTGCCTTTCTGCATATTTGTGTTTTGTACCTCCAAAATTAAGCACTATGGAAGAACATTCACACATTCACAGTTAACAAAAAAAGGACAATAATGAGGCAGAAGTCTTGTAAATAAGGAGATAATCTTACACAGTGCTCTTCTGTGTGACCAGAACAACATTCAGGCTTTTCACTGTAGAGGGGTGGAACCTCTTCATCTCGATGCTTGCAAAAATACTGACAGCACAAATAGAAGAGAAGAATTTACTCAGCTAAAAAGTTCATGTACAGGATTTAATAAGTGATATAAAAGAATTAAATCCGACAGATGCTTCTCGCACATACTTATCAACATTTGACATTTTATTTTATTTAAAGGCTTAATTACTGAACATGAAATCACCAAATACAACCACACTGACAATTCATGAACTAACACTGCACTTTCATTTTATCTTTGTATTTTGCGGTGCACAGCACTCTGTTGTAAATTACTCCTAAAGTGTTTACTAAAGGATGTGTGATCATCTCACAGATGTATTCTCTTGTTGCAGTGATGTTAACGGAAAGGGATCAGGGAACAAAATGCCAAAGAAATCTGCACATCTAAATAACTCAAAGCATAAACATGATTATTTAAAAGATTGTTCATAATATATACTTAATCCACAAAATCAATAATGTAGGAATGTGAAGGCATTAAAAAATTATGTTGTTGGTGTTTGCTAAATGAGCATCTAAAACATCAGTCACCTAAAACTAATATAAGCCCAGAATGTAAAATACTTTTATTATGTTTTGTATTTTTTACAGAGCAAATCGCAGAATTTAAAACACAGTTTCAGAGCTAGAATTGCAGTTGGTCTGGTGCACTCAGTATCCTCACAGTCTTCCTAATGACTTAATAGTTGACTGAGCTTGCTTTTGGGGTGGTCTGACATAACATTGGCTTTAGGAGATCATAGTGTTTATTTTGTACAATTTCTGATGTTTTATTGACTCAACAATGAATAGAGAAATGATGTGAACCCATTTTTGCCAGTGTGATGAAAAAAAGATCCTGTAAGTCATTATAATGAGAAACTTTCTTGTAATAATAACTTAGTATCACAAACAAGTCATTATTTCAAGACACTAACTTGTTATCTTGGGAAAGTTTCTCTTTTTTTGAGATTCTAAATAATAACTTTGAGATATTAACTAATTTTGAGAAAGTCTCTTATTATTTTGAGATATTAAGTCATTATTTTTGAGAGTTTCTAATTATTTTGAGATACTAAGTAATTTTGTTGCAAAAGATTCTCATTAATTTTAGATACTGAGTATTTTTTTCAAGATATTAACTCATTATTTTGCAATACTAAGTCATTATTTTGAGATAATACTGCAAAATCATTTTGAGAAAGTTTTTCATTATTTAAAGATATTAACTTATTATTTCAAGCATTTCATAATGACATACAGGACCATTTTTTCATCATGCTGGCAGAAATGGGCTTCCATACATAGGAGTTAATCTATGCATTACCTGACACCGGCACGGTGGCGCATTGGTTGGCATTATTGCCTCACAGCAAGAGGGTTGCTGGTTCAAACTCATGGTTTGGAGCTCTTCTGTGTGGAGTTCGCCCCTGTGTCAGTGTGGGTTTTCTGCGGGTGCTCCAGTTTCCTCTCACAGTCCAAAGACACTGACTCTAAACTGGCCGTAGGGCTGTAGGTGTGAATGTGAGCGTGAATGGTGACTAATTGTCTGTCTCTATGTGTCAACCCTGTGATAGTCCAGTGACCTGTCCAGGGTTTCTTCTGCTCTGCTTCTCACTTAAGTCACGAAAGATGTGCAGTGCAGCTCACCTTTTAGGATGGAATGGTGTATCGATGGAGCCGTTTAACATTGCTGAGACATCACCACAGGCAGCATCTGCAAACTACAGACGTGAAGAAAAGTCAATGCAGCAGCTGCACCTAGAAGAATTAATCTCACCAGGTGAACAAACACACACTGAAAGCTGCAAAACAGTCAATGTTGATGTTACACTGTTAAAATATGGGATGGATCCAGAATCTCTTTTTGTGAAGTAGATACCGAGTCTTTATCAGGAATGTCAAAATGTTTCTGTTGTTTTCGCAATCACTTTTCAATGCGGTTACAGTGATGATTCTGTGAAAACACTTGTTCTACTTTGCTATGACTCAACCGAGTGTTTCCAGGTAATTATTCAAAAATCTAGGTGTAGACAAAGCAACAAAACATGTACTGCCTTGAAAAACTTGTTAAGAGGACTTTCCCATGAAACGTAACGTTAGTAACTAGGTGAACAGCAACACATTCCAAGCATGACAACACCTCCAGAGACTTCACCACCCAGTTGTGTAGTTGACGCCAGTAGTTGGGGTTGTGTGCAGCAGTCTTGGCCACTATGTTTAATTTTCTTTAATGTATTCTTCTAAAGTATTGTAACACTACAATATTCTCTGTTAGCTTATCAGCAGCTGTAAATGTTGTTCCTGTTGGGTGTGGTCACAGGTGCACCAGAGCACACTGTCAGGCAGTCCAACTCACTGACATAATGCTTTCCAGTTCCTCTTTTAAACATATCAGTTTGACTGGGAACACATGTGTATGCAGCTTTATTTAATGCTGACTGTGTGTCACATAAGCAGTTTCATTTTTAACAATTGGATCAAATATAGAAGTCATTAAACCCTGAATATAATTGTTAGCAAAAGGCTATTTTTTTTAAAATAAAATGTATAATAACAGTCATGTTATTCTTAAACTTGCGATAACTAATTGACTGATTGTCATGTGTTGCTACACAGCTTTCTGAGAAGAAAAAAATTGTCCCCCCTGCACTCCCTGAACTTTCTAAGGTGACGTGAGGTCAGATATTCCTTTGTATCACAGCCACTGTGAAGATGCTGCACTTTCTTAAGGATGCCAGCAGCAGCTAACATGCATCTGTATGTTATTTTAACCTTGTGTGTTTTAATTCTGTGTCAGGCTTCAATTTTAAGCATAACACTTTGTTCTACATGTTGTTTATGGTTTGTTTTGTGTGTCTGCATGTCGGTAATTAATACTGCATTGAATCTCTGTGGCTTTGTTTTGGTTTGGTGAATATGGTGAGTATGTGTTGGTAGTTCCTTGGCAGAATAAAATGCAGAGAACCAAACAAGGCTCCTCTGAATGTGTGGGTTGCCACTGTTCGCTCAGGAGAGAGCTACACAATGTGGCTCCATGGAGACCGACACAAAGCCTCATTGATGAAGAACCAGGCTGACTGACCTTTTTCTCTTCTCCTCTCCATCATCATCACTTATACGCAGGAGAGATTTCACCTTATGCTTCACATGTGTGTTATTTTACCCGCTGCTTGACCCCTCAACTGTCGTGTTTTTGGCAAAACTAGTGAATTCTTGCTGAACTTACCGCAGTTGACACTCTGTTCCAGAACGAGCGAACAGTGTTGTTCTCACAGTCTGTCCATCCTGGGCAGCCGGTAGTGAATGTTTCTGGAAGAACACACACAGAGTCAAAACTTTCTCCATTTCAGTGATAAGAATTTGCTTTGCTGAGCTGCTCACATAGAACAAAACAGAAATCTCAGGACAGCACATACTCACACTGAGACAGTAAATAAGTGATAAACAACTTAAACAGAACAGTCAAACAACTAAAACTTAATGCATAAAAAGAATATGTTAATGAAACACGCGTTAAATGGTCATCACTGTGTACATATGATTACAATATCCTGTGGATGAGTATCATAATAACACCTCTGATGCATCGGAAGTTAAAAGTCCAGTGTGTCGGATTTATGGGCATCTATTGGCAGAAATGGTATATAATATTTATTACTATTTACTAAGTTTTCATTAGTGTATTATCACCTGAAAATGAGAATTGTTGTTTTTGTCACCTTATTATGAGCCGTTTATATCTACATACGGATTTCTGACCAATGGGCCAAAGCTGGCCCGAGATAGGGTGCCAGGTGGCTCACTGACTATTTTCTAATTCACAATTAAAATATAAATATGGATTCACACTTGGGATTTTTTTGTACTTTGAATGTAGATAAAGTGCATAAAAAAATATCAAATGGAGATTTTTTAAGGACCAGGGGAGGATTCCCTGACAGAGGTTCGGGCTAGAACTGATAACCTAAAATTCTAGAAACACCCCTGTGTACACCTGACTTGCATGGGGCTGCTGCAACTGGATTTACCTCTTGGCAAAGATAAGTGAGAGCAGCAAATGTTGAAAGGTTGAAAATAGGGATGCATGATACTGGATTTTTTGCCGATATCCGATATGCTGACATATAATACTGATTGACTTTCTAGCCTGGTCCCACCCCTAAAAAGCCTGCCATGTTTAATTATCATTAGATCATGGCCAATCCCGTTGACGTGTTTGGAGATTTATATAATCAATAAAGTTACACGGCTGTACCTTGTGCACAGCATTTTTACTTTATCTTGTCAGAGCTGACCATTGGGAACAGTTTATGTAACATTACCAACTCATTATTAAGTGTGTTGTTATTTAACAACTAGTCTGCTAACAGCAAAGCTAACATGTCTACCAGCACCTCAAAAGCTCACTAATTAATGAGTTATGTCTTGTTTGTTCAGTCCGCCCAAAACTGGAGTAGAAAGAGCACATTGTGGTTTTAAGACAGAGACTCCAAGAAGTCACTTTGCCTGGCCAAGCTAGCCAGGCTACCTGTTTCCAGTCTCTGTGCGGAGCTAAGCTAACTGGCTGCTGATGGTAGCTTAATATTTAGCATACAGACATGAGATTGGTATTGATCTCTCATCTAACTCTCTGCAAGAAAGAGCAAATGTGCATTTTCCAGAAGAAGGGAAGGAATTTAAAAGATGCTCTTGAGAGGTAATATGTTCGTTTTTTTTTTTTTTTAAATCTTACATCAAATTTTCTGTAGGCTAATGTCGTTTAGCAAAGGGATGGTAGCTCCTGGGTGATGATTTCTGATGACATTTCTTGAGCTGTTACTGCAAAGGTTATTATGCTCTCAATACAAGCATAATAACATTCCATCATTTCTTTCTGTGATATGTAAACTCCATGTGAAAAGTTTGATGGGTGCTTGGGGCAGTTTGGGAATCGGTGCAAGGTCTCTGAGACTCATAATGGGCTTTAAAAAAGCTTGACATGACTTGGCATGCTTTAATATGATACTCTCTGCAACACAAATAACACCTCTGGCATTTGACACCGGCATGTATACCCATGTACTTAGGTCGCAACACACCCAAAGGGCATGAAAGGTCTTTTACTTAAATAAAGCTGTCACCACAAATCATTGAAAATATGTTTTTAGATGTAAAATAAGGTACTTCACATTCAGAGTTAAAAGGCTGATGCTCTTTTAATCTATTTGGTGAATAACAAACTAAACTGAGTTTAACTTATCCCAGTTATGAGGTTATCATGAAGAGTCTTACCAGTGCTGCCCTCCTTCCCACACCAGGTCAGACCATCCACCACATTTCCCATCAGAGTGTCCTCCACAGTGATAAAACAATCTTTCTTCTCAGTAAAGTCATGGACCACATCCTTTGTTTTGCTCCAGAACATCATCTAAACCCCAAAACACAGCTGTTAAATGTATGATTCTGCATTATAAAAGAGTGGATAATGTGCAAACAGGCACAGAGTGTTGTGATGAGTGGTGTTTACTCTGTTGCAGGCAGGTTTCAAAGGGGCTGCAGCAATGAAGGGGTCATAGGCTCCTGGTGGAACTTTACATGGGTCCCGCCCTACATAGGCTTCTTCAAATGCACCCCAGACCTTTTCACAGTCGTATCTGAAAAACAAGTGACAGTGCTGCTTAGTGATCAGCTTCACTCTGCTGAAAAAGCTGAACTTCAGGAACAAACATGATGCAGACTGTGTGTAAATCAGCTCGTTTTCTATATTCACTGACATACTTGTTATATTTTGTTTGAAACATGAACATAGAGAAATTATTTATCTAAGAAAATAGCGTCATGGTTGAGAACAGCCCAGTTGTCAGAAGAAAATGTTGGCATTGTACGTTTCTGTTCGCTACAGATGTCACATTTATACTTTTCCTATGTATCACATCAAGCTTCTGAAGTGAAGTAGTGTATGAGCTGACTTTGTCATCAGGAGGTGGAGGGGCAACCAAACATGGGTGTTCTCAAGTGACCTGCTTTTGAATTTCTAGCAGCTTTTGTGCCACCAAACTTGGGTGTTTTTTAGTGACCTGTGGTTGCCTTTTGTGGGGCTTTTGTGCAATCAAACATGGGAGTTCTTTACTGACTCCTCAGTTTATTTCAAGAGACTTTTGTGAAACAAAAATGGGTGTTTTTAGTAACTCTTCAGTGCATTTTAGATCGCTTTTATGCAACCAAACATGGGTGTTTTGAATGACCCACAGTTGCGTTTGCAGCAGCTTTTGTGAAACCAAACATGCATGTATTTTAGGGACCTCAGGCTGCATTTCCAACTATTGTACAACCCAACATGGGTGTTTTCATGCGATATGCGGCTGCGTTTTCAGTTTTTACGTTGGTGCAACCAAATGTGGGTGTTTTTTTATTAACTCCTCAGTGCATTTGAAATGGCTTTTGTGCAACCAAACATGGGTGTATTTTAGTGGCCTGTCAGTGCATGTCCAGGGGTGTGTGTGCAACCAAACAAGTTTTTTTTTTAGGGCCCTTCAGTTACATTTGTGCCAACAACAATGGATGTTTTAAGCCACAATATAATCTTTTCCTAACCATAATGAATGTTTTTTTGTACTGACACATAACCACACATTAATCACAGCATTGTTGAAATGTAAAAGAAAACATAAAGTTTCAAAGTACCCACTACACAATAATGTACGATGCAATATAGCTATGGTTTGCAGGAAGGTACAGTGCCAACTTTTATTCTGGAGATTGGATTGTTGAGAAACAGTTAGTCCGGTATCAGTATCAGTTAATCAGTCAATATTGGCTTAACTGTGTACATAATACAGACAAATATTATTATAGCTTGTGGAGCAGCCTCATCCAGATTGGTGCAGGGAGTTACATATTTTTAAGACTTGTAAGAAAGGCAAACCTAAAAAAAAAAAATTGCATCATGTTTGAAAAGCACCCTACACAGTTTTCCAATTTATATTTCCAGTTATTATTGGCTTAATTACAGCAAGTAAGACAAACTACAGATAAGTTAGAAACTGCATTGTCATTACACTGCATGTGCCAAGGACAGACAGGCTACCACAAGAAGGAAACCAGTCATGTAATCATTGACCAGAGTCCAAAGCAGACCAGTGCTTTTGGGCTGAACTCCAACTTTAGCATTTAATTTACTTTCTGTCTTTCCGGATAACACATATTTTTATTACACACCTCCCTGTTTGCTTGATACAAATGTAAATCACTGGTACTGTACATGTCATGACAGCTGGAGCTTGCAAACAGGCATGCACACACTCTGCCTCCCATTCATGATATCACTATTTCTGCATTATAATTTGTTCGTTTAGTAAGTAAACCTCTCATACAGCAGTCCTGCCATAATAAGATGTTGATTCAACTGTGTGATCATATTGCGTTACACAAAGAGGCGTTTTTATTTAGCCTATCCTTGGTTATAGGCTATAAACCGGATGGACATAGAAACACCTGTCAGTAAGCAATACAACACCATAGACTACATCCTCCAAAATGACCATACAGACTGCATTAGTTTTAGCTAAAGTGTACCTAATAAACTGACAGCTGAGTGTATATGCTTCCTGCAGCAAATATTTAACATATCTTAAATTGTATTCCTAATTTAATTATTGTCAGAGTCCTGTGAGGAAGCCCAGTTTATCATATTTTACACGCTGTTCTGTTCAAAAACTTTAAAAAAGTTAAACACTTACCCTTCAAACTTTTCACACCTTGCAGTGAATGTTGACGTAAATGTGTCAGTGTTTTTCCGGAGCGTCAGTCCCAACACGATGGCGATAATAACAATGAGCAGCAGCACAGCGACCACAGTTACAATCAGGCAGCGTCTCCTGCGTCTCTTCTCCGGGGTTCCGTACTCTCCACGCTCCATTGAAAACAACTCAAAACGGTCAAATTCACGGCGGAAGTTTGACGGTCAAACTGTTGTTTGTTGTCGTCTCTCGCGCTCCGGCGTCTATTTATGGAGGAGCACTCTAAGTGTGTGCGCGCGCGCACGTGCACTGGCTCGGGGCCGTACAGGCTCTGCTCCAAAGAGAAGTGTCAGCTTATCTGCTGAGGTGGAGCTGAGGTCTCACTCAGACAGAGAAGCACAGGTGCACAGTGAAGAAGTACATTAAGTCAAGCAGAGTACAAGTTTAGGACAAGTCTTATTTGTGTTTACCTGTGTATATTTAAATACCTCTACTGCACCACATTTAGGGGGAAGAAATTGTACTTTTTATTTCATTATATTTCTTTGATAACTGTGTTTACTATTAAGATTCAGACATCAGTTCAAAATATGACCAAATAATAAATTATGGTGTGTTATTTTAGGTTAAGCTACCCAGCAGCAGTAGCTATACAAAGTAATTACAATTAGGTCCACTTTAACCAGCTGCAACAGTAATGAACACATTTATACAAAAAAATCCATTATTCTGGGATGGGCCATTCTGTTTGATGAGTACTTCTACTTTGGGTAGCCTACTTAAAGTATGTTTTAATGCTAATGATTTTGTATGTAAATTGGGATGCATGGCAACAGAGTATATCTACACTGCGGTATTAGGCCTTGATCACACAGAAAGTGCTTTAGCAGCTGGAGGTGCCTTTTTGTAACTGTTTTTAATGAGGATGAAGGTTTTTGCTTGTGTTTTTTGTGCTCTCACTGCCTGGCATTTTTGCCAGAGTGCTCTGAACTCCTTGAGTTAAAAAAAACTTCCACTCAGAGTGGAAAAGCACCCCACGCCATCTCTTTTTCTTCATCTTTTTTCCCATTGTCCAATTGATTGGTTTGAGAGGTGGTCACAACAAGTTTACAGCTGGTAAACAATGGAGGAGAACCTTGTTGTAGCGGTCTTTGGATACCCAGAGTTATACAGCCTGACGAAAGACAGCAGGTTGTCAAACTGTCCCCAAGTCATCCCTAAATATGTCTGGAAATGGCCAACAGCGAGGCGAAGCTCCTGGACCAACCAGTGGTACTCCCCGAGGGTCTCATGTACCCACACCGATCTCTGTTTTCCTGTGCCCAACAAACCCTTGGCTGACAACCTCTCACCCTCGCCCAGAGCCAGAGCAAGGAAGTAGAACTAGATGCTAATTACTGTCAAATAACTAAAGTAAATAGTTTTGTACCCTGCAAAAAGCTTCACTGCAGTTATTACTAAGTGCTATTCATCTTAACTTTAAAAGATCCCAGTCAGGATTTGTATGTGGGCCCCAGGTGGATAGTAAATGAGCTTAAAAAATGGGCCCTAAATGGGCTTGTTCAAGAATTCCATATTGGCCCCATCCTAATTGCCCACATAGGTGGATTTACCCAAGTGGGCCCTACATAGTTTATGCTGCAGCTACCTGGGTACCAAGTGGGTATTGTCCCAAAATGGATATCTTGGGCCCACTTTAGTAAAACCACCCATGTGGTGGTTGGCATGGCTCCATTATGGAACCCTCGAACATGCCCATATAGGGCCCATTTTTCAGCTCATTTACTACCCACATGGGCCCCACAACACAAATGTTGGCTGGCATTGTAGTAGATTAAACAACCCAGCAATACATAACACAGTTCAAATTTGCCCCACCTCAACCAAATACAACATTCAAGTACTGCTGTAAGCAGTATAACACTGACAAGGTGAGTTCTGCATAATGACTACTTTTACTTTTAATCCTTTAGACACATGTTTACTTTTAATTGTGCCGGACTTGTCATGAAGTATGTTTATTTTTTGCTGACCTTAATCAGTCAAATTTAAATATAATATATCTGAATATGTATAAAATATGAAAATGTGGGATCAGCCTACAATATACATGCCATTTGTTCACTAACTAATGAAGCTCTAGCGAAAGTTCAGTCAGAAAGACAATACTTTTCATGCTCAGAAAGTAAGTTTCTTTCTCACCCTGCCATTTACTCCCTGCACACATGCTCACTCTCTATCTCTAGGTGTCATTGTCTGGGTGGGTCATTTGAGTCATCAGCCCATTCACAATCAACCAATAGCACAGCGACACACCTTTTCTGTCAGTCTATCATCCTACTGCTCCTCATTTTAAATATGGTTCTTTCTCTGCCGTCGTTCTTTCTTGCTGCCGTCATGGAGGCCCTCTCCCTCCCCATCACCACCTGATCTTTACGGATTCATCAGCCTCATCCGTCTCAGCAGTCAGCAGCCTCAGAGTCAGCAGCCACCACCAGTGTCTGGACTCCATGGAGGGATTTGCCGCTCAGATGTCCCTCAATCACAAAATATCATCCTCAGGTGCCCAAGCGCCGTAGACTTCTGTTAAATCTTAATCAGTACAAATCATCTGTTAATCTGTACAATCATATTCTGTACTACATATTATCTTTACTTCATTCTTCTCTCTCCTGATTGAACTGAAATTTCCCGCCAGTGGTAGATACAGCTTTGGCTACAGGGACCCCCTACCTGCTGCACTCCATTCAGAAAACACACACATATACTTGCGGTGCAGGCATAAACAAGTTTGGACCATTCACGTGCTTGCCCCAGCCTTGACTTGTAATTTTAAACTTGGCTGCTCTTTCACCTCTTCTGGCACGTCTGTAAGTAGAAGCTGGGTGAAGTTCATGTGAGGAAATGATAATCAGCTGCTTGATGATGTCTGCAGACTCAAAGGTTGTGGGATATCCATCAGCAGTGAACATGTTGCCAAATGTCACAGACCTTTAACAACTAAAAGGTTAACCGCTTCAGTAAACAGGTTCTTCATGTCTCTTTTGCAGGATGTGCAGTGTCTTAATGATCCAATAATGTGGGCTTATCATTTTGTTAATGTTTCTAATTAACCTATACCATAAAAATCTATATCGGTAATTCTGAAATGGGCTCCCAGAGTACTTTTACCTTTGGTACTCTAAGCATATTTTGATGCTAAACCCTTTATACTTTCATTTTAATAAAATGGTGAATGCATAACTTGTAACAGAGTATTTTTACACTGTGGTATTGGTACTTTTACATGCAAAAGATCTGAGTATCTCTTACGTCTCCAATAGTGTTAAGTATATCATGTCTCAAAGTTCAAATGAAACTGTGGTTCTGACACATCCAGGATCTATTGTGAAATTGTAATAAGCAAGGTCAGGTTGCACACTGCATATGGGTGTGTCAGTACCGGGGGGTTAATACTGATGAAAACTGAGCATGCAAAACTCAGTGCTTGCAACTCTTAACTCTTCTAGATTGTACAAGGGTTCAGGGTCAGCATATTTCCCTTGTGACCTTTGATCCCACAAACACAGACAGTAGAAAAAGACATGGTTGTACTACACCGTGGTGAGGCCAAGGGTAAAAATGAGCAACTGGACTTCAGTTAATCCCCCGTCATGGTTCATCAGCCACGATTTAGGAACATGCATACAACATTACAAGCACCAAACTGAAACTAGATTTGGACACAGATAGAGCTTCAATATTAGGTAACAATGACCAACTCTGATACCATTATTATGTCAGCTGGATTTTTGTTTTATGAAGGCCAGTGAATGCTGATCAGAACCTTTCCCATTAAATAAAAAAAGCCAAATGTTAGGAGGTGTTAGTGGGTTTTTTTGTGCAGTGGAAAAGGGGCTTTAGTAAGCTTGCTAATACTGCCAAATATTGAGCATAGCATTAGTTCAGACAGGACATGATGTCAAGCTCAGCTCACATCCCAGCTACATCAGCTGATCTCAAACAGCCCAATCAACTGATAGAGCAGCTGATTGATGGAAGGGAGTCAGCTGATAGATCACATGATTCCTTTCTATGCAACCAATTGGCGAATCTCATTCAGGGCGCTCTATTTAAACTGCTCTGGCCTGCCTACTGTTGCTGCTTCCTCTACAAGCCACTTTGCAACCTGCCTCCACCCCAGCTCCTCCTTTTCACGTTGTGTCTGACTTATCAACGTCATATCTGTTTGTCATTGATGCTGCTCTGTTCTGTTCCCGGGGGGTCTTTACTGCTGCTTTTTCTGCCTTAGGCTTTCCATGTAGGCGCATGGAAGGGCAGAGAGGTGTGCTCTCCAGGCATGGAAGAGGTTTTCTGCATAGGCCCAAGAAAAGGCAGAGGGGCCCCAGAACAGAGCCATACTGCCAAATATAATACTGCAAATGGAAATAAAGTTTTCTTTGACTAAGGTGTTCCTGACTGAAATTATGTTATTGGTACATTTTTTATTTTCTTATGTTCTATGCCTGTCTGCCAACTCATTGCTGGTCAGGCAGCATCTCTCATATGGGACAGTTTGTATTTTTCATGGCCATTATCATACAATATCGGCTGGTTAAACATGACAACAATCAGTGTTTCCTCCACACATAGTCCTTTGCTGTTGGTTGAGGCTGCGACTTTACAGGCCAAAGTTCACCAAAGTTGAAGTCCAGGCAATGTGAAGATGCAAATTTGCTTTGTCAGCAGAAGTGAATGTCTTATTCAGCCCTTCGCTCACACTGAATGAAAGTGAATGATGTTAATTCAAAATGTTAATTTTAGCAATGTGTGACCATGCTCTCAGGCCTCAAGTAATGTGTTTGTGTCAGCCAATCAGCATCCTGTGAGGAGCTAATGTCAACTACAGGTGTGATTTAGGTGTGTGTGTGTGATGACAAGGAGGAGGAAGCGACTGTTAATTTGCCTTTTCTGGCCCGTTATAGACAATGATAAAAAGTTGGTTCATCCAGTCACCTGCAAAGTATGTTTTGAAAGCGCCTTCCCATTTCCAAACAGTTTATAATGACAGCTTTTCAGATGGTTCTGTGTAATAACCAATCAGGTGCGTCAGGTTACATTTCACCCTCTGTAATTTAAAATAAATTAGCATAATCTACTGGACAGTAAAGCAAAAGCTTATGGCTTCAGAAGCAGATACATTTTGCACTCTGAGAGGCTGTGCTCTAATCTGCTAATGAAATGGCATCAATGAAAAGTATAGACTATCAAGAAAAGACTCTGCTTTAATTCAGGAAATGTTTTGAGCAGCAATTTTAATTTTATCCAACTTCAAATGACAATATCAGAACACATGCTGAATCTGTGGGTGATTCAGTTAAATGTGAGGCTCTTTCTGTGTGAGGTTTTTGTTTGCACATGTTTGGCAGGAGGACTGTTCAGGGTTCTGGATACACTGAAGGATCATCAGGGTCCTGTGGACAAATATTAGATATGTTACTCCAGGGCACGTTCATCAGGAAGTTCAATCATGAATCCAGAAACAACATCTGTATCTGTATCACATCTTGTCTATCTCTCTGTCCGTTTAAATCAGAACAGCAAACGCTTCTATGGTTTGTTCAACCCCCCCAAAAAAAATGTTCCTATCATACATTTTTGCAAACCATAGATGTGTTATATTTGTACATTATTTTTAGCAGATACGTTGTAACTTAACCTTTCTCAACAACGCTATGGTAAAGGTATGCTTCTTTGTTTTTTGTTTTTTTTTTTGGCTTAAAACGCTAAGGTTTGGTGGCACAAAGGCCGCTGGGAAAGGGTGCGATCTGTGGGTATAAAACACCCAGGTTCAATGCCATAAACACTGCCACAGAGGGTAGCCAAAAACAACCAGTGTTGTTGGTTTTTAATAGTGTTCTGGAGCTTAGCAGGCATCTTACTTAGGTTACATGCCATCATTCATCCCCTCCACCTCCCATTGTCAACTATCAGCTATGTATTACATCGCTTTAGAAACGCTGATATGATTCATGTGAAAAGTTGAAATGTAACATATTTGTGGTTTGTAGAAATGTGTAACGCCAACATTTTCTTGGGATTTTGTCATTTAGTTTAAAAGACTTGTTGGATGTCACTTACTGGTCGTTGTCTGTGCAGGTCCAGCGGAAACCTCTGGACTGGAGGATCTGGATCAGGTCCATAATAGATCCTTCACTGCATGATTCTCTGCAAAAGAGGAACACAAAGGGAATTATTCCATCTTCTGATAAATAAGCTGTAACTAATGGCAATATCAATGGTTGATAATAATGCTTTATAGATCTTATAAACCATTAATGAGAATAGGGGAAAAGTACTGTATGGGGAGCAGATCAGTGCAAAATTACTGTATATTAAGCATTCAATAGGTGAAGAATTGAGGTGACATTTGGGGGACAGTGGAGCTCAGACTATGAGTGCTATATAGAGGAAGAGCACCCATTCAGTCTGGCAAGAATTGGCCTTGAATCAGAGCATGACAAATTATCACAGAGTACTCCAAAACCCAGAGATGTATTAGAGCCAAGAGCTAGCAATATTTCACATTCAAACCTTGAGGATGCAGTGACCCCAATCCCTGAAGACGCAGTGACCTTTCAGTCTTATGACATAACAACTCCGAAATCAAATGAATCAGTAATGCCAGAACTGCTGTCAAAAAAAAAGAAAGAAGCTATACTACGTCTGAAAAAATGAGAAAATATTTCCACCTCAAAACCTAACAGATAATGTGACTCACAGAGTAATTACCTTTAGGGATGATACAGTTGTTGATTTTTGGGATTCTGTATTGTGTGACTGGAGATACTATTATTTGGGGGGTGTAACAACAAAGTAACCTGAAGAATATGATGTGGACATGTATGCAATAGGCATGTGGATTTTTAGAAATAAACACAGCAGTGATAAACAAAGAATATGACCCTGAGTTTATAAGTGTAACCAAGACAGGAAGAAGTACAAGAACTTCAATACCCTGGAGCGCTCTTAAAACAGTGGATGACAATAATGTCTTTGAATTTGAAATTTAAGAAATAACTAGGACCATTGTTACAGACACTAACATACTTCACGTAAATACAGCCATCACAAGCCCAACCCTTATAAGCAAGGACAGCATAGTAATTCCATGCATAATTAGCAACAGTGCATTCATTTTCAAAGCAGACAACTCCAGGGATTTAGAGATAACTTCCAGGAACTGTTCAAAGCACAGTTCTGCCTACAGACAGGAGGAGCTTCAAAACCATACAAGACAGTGACTGGGAGCCAGCCAATCAGAATGGGTGGTATAATGGCTGTGGTATACTGTAAAAGAGATGATACCTAATATAGTCTGTGTGGGAGCCCCAACTACATTGCCAACGGTCATCCCAAAAAAAACCTCATTTTGAAGTTTGCCAAAGTGCAGCAAAGGGAGTGCAAAGAAAAAATCTCACTCCCATATCAGGGGGATTCAGAATTTTTACCAACATGTGGCACACAATGTAGACTGCTCTATGGCTCGCAAAGAAGTCATAATTTGCTAAAACCATTTTATATGTTTCATGACTTATGTGCTGAATTCTAGATTTCAACATCCTAAAAAGAGCAAAAAGCAAGTAATGAAATGAAGGCTGGTATATACAGTAGTCCATGTTTCTTTGGGTAACAGCAAACAAAAAATGTTGCTTGGATTAACAGATTACATTCCAGTGGTTCATTAACTATCCTAATGAAGCCCTTAGAGTGCTGGGAGAACAGAAATAAGTAGGGTGGCTTGGCAAAACACACAAGCCTTAGACTGGATGTTAGCTTAATAGAGGTGGGTTATGTCAAATGTTTGAAGAAAAATGTTGCACTTCTATAACCCATAACACTGCACCTGATGGAACCTTCTCTATAGTCATGTCCAAACTTATAGATCTGAAGTGGTAAAAGGCAAAGATGGATCATGATTGGATTGGTTGGAATTGAAACTCGGACAGTGGAGAGCAAGTTTGGCAAAGATAAGAATAACCGCACTAATAGTCCTAGTTCTAATAGAATCCTAGTTCTAGTTATTTCTAGCTGCATCATACCCAATCTTAGAAATGTTTGCAGTATGAATGAAAGATGAATGTTGTGACAACCACTAAAATGGCAGAGTTTCAACTCACTGACATGGTAATTGGACAGTCAGATTTGTTCCCTATTCCGGATTATATGGAAGATATAGAAAACAGCTCAGCAGAGTCAGGAGTGGTGAGTTTTGAACCCTGAAATTCAGGTGAACTTAGAAATGTTTTAAAGAGGATATGATTGAAATCGCCATGCTTCAAAGTTCTGGAATCTCTCACCATGGTGATGGCTCAGAATATGTTAAACAATACATGGAGCTTCAGAAAGGTGACCAATGAGGATGACGGTTATGGCAGTGTGCAAGGATGGCAAGTATGATTGCCCATGAATTCTCTACCTCTTGTAAATGAATTTAATACAATGTAATATGATATGATAAGGGATTATATTCTGTATGACATTTCATTGTGGGTTTCTGGTGTCATCATTTGATCAGTTAGCGCAAAATAACAAGCATTCCTTATAACCATGTACCATGAAGTATCTACTGATTTCCTGTACAGCAGTTGTGGTGTTTTATGTATCCAATCAATTTTCAACCCTAACTGTAACCCAATTACCCAACAACCACACAGATGTTAACTGAAGAGGGTGACAGACTGTTGGGTTTTTGCCTGCACTTGCATTAACTGATGTTTTAATTTTAATTTTTTTTTTAATTGTTTAAATGACTGTTTAATTGATAGGTGGGGGAGGAATATGTCGCGCAGATGACCTGAAGTGACTTTGACCAAAACTGGGTGTGTAAGGAGACGCAAATGTTCCCAGAACTGATTATCTAGATAACAGTAAGCAGCAGCTTAAGTGACAGGAAGCCCCTCTAGGAGGAGTGTAGGAGTGTTTCATATTTGTGAGCTAATATTGCTTGTTTGTTAGATACTATAAATTGTCATGATGTATCAATGCTGCGGCTTTCTTGCGAGTAAAGCCTCATATGCCCAGTCCTATGTGTTTTGAGCCTCTTTATTCCACAACACCAGAAGAACATGTTGGCATTTTAAGTTTCTGCAAACTATGGATATGTTACATTAATATGTTTCATACATATCTTTTAACTTTTCTATATGATGTAGTATATGAGATGACTTTGACTTTGTTTGAGAGCTGGAGGGGATAGTGGATAGTGTGACATTGAAGTAAAATGTTCCCAAGCTGCACTTCAGACCACTGTTTGAGACCAACAAATAACAAAACTGGTTCAATCTTTGCGCATCATCTGTACAATTTCAGCTGCATTTTAGCCACCAAACCTGGGTGTTTAATAGGAACCAATCGCTTTGTTTTGTAGAAGAGGGAGTCTTTTGACAAAGGATCAATCTTGCAGCCTTTACAGGGTTTTACTGAAGACACAAATACAAACTTCACATACAGCAAACTTCACATGCAGCAACAACGTAGTCTCTATATACAGACTCTACATTCAGTGTATGTAGAGTCTGTAGATCTTGCCTCCGGAAGAAGAGCGGAAGAGACCTGGTTTCCGGTTGTAGGCTGTTTGTAGTCCGCATGATGTTGACTAATCACGTTTGAGTCGGCTGCAGTTGTTGCCAGGTTAAACGGTCCATGCGGTGAACCAATGAGGTGGAACATAATTGGCGTGACTGCAAATTATGAATCCATCGCAATGATTCAGCATATTTACTTATATATCAACGGAAGTTGGAAACGGAAATTCGCCTCCTCCGCCCAAATCAAACCGGAATGCCAAAAAATCGGGGGTCTGCCCCCAGAGGCTGTATCGCCGTCTACCGGAAGTCAGACGCCGAATACAGCCGATGGGTTCTGAGAATGGCAACAATGAGACAGCCCCGTAGAGCAGCTCACCGAACATTCCTATACTCCTCCTCAGATAAACATCATACCTAACTTTCCGTGTGTGTATGTGTGTGTGGGTGTGATTTTCTGACATTTCCAGAACTCGGGCATATCTTCATCTTACTTGGCATTCTACCACACTTTGTTCTGCCAACGACATCTATTTCCCCACCACAATGTTTCTCCATCACAATGTTTGCCAGGCCACTCTGTTCAGTGGGAATAGTGCCATGAAACGCAGCTGAAATTTATCAAAACATCACTGCATTTCCTGCCAGAATGGTGGCACCAACAGCAGGTTCAATGTATCGGCTACGTAATGTATAACTATAACATATCCATGGTTTGCAGAACACACAATGCCAACATTTATTCTGCCGATTGAGTTGCTTGTTCACTGCTTAAAATTGATCCATAAAGCACTGGCATGAAATGATAGATAACACGTTAGTTACCACTTAAAAAAAACATACTTGACGTGTGACTTATTGGAAAGAGGTACTGTTTTTGTGTGAAAGTAACATTTTACTAAATCAAAGAATGAGCTGTTTTTATTCTCACATAGAAGGTCCCTCCAGGTTGGTCACCACCTTTATGTTGACATAATTCACTCTGCGTGGGTTCAGACCGTCCAGTTCAACACTTCCAAACATGCTGTGAGATAAAAAAAGAAAAGATTATTTTATACATATCTAACAAACACCACTGCTAAAATCTTTCATCAGTTCCTTTTTACCTTCTCCTATTGAAGGCGTTGACAATAGACCCATTCAGTAACACAGTGATGTTGCCACATGCCATTTCTGCAAACTAACAAAGAGGTGAGGAAAATCACGCGAGAATAATTATTCCACTGCTGGTCTTGGAGCAGTATGTTGCATTTAGATGACAGCTGTGTGTGTTGGACATTAAACTCACATTTTGTGAGGCTTGCCTCCACAAAGAATGCACTGGATGATTCCTACAGGCCGACCACTCCGGACAAGAACTGAAATCAAAACCTGTGTGTTAAATTCAGAGCAATTAGTTAAAAGAAGTGTCACCACCTTGATATTGTTCACATTAGACATATAGTGAGAAGAGCAAGTTAAGGTGTTGTGATAACATGCAGCGACATTACTACTGTAATAAATGAAAAGAAAAACCTGCAGGCACACAGAAACATTTGGGAGAACAGCTGCAGCTGCCTGAGCAATGATGTTGTGATCTGTTCTACATGTTTCTCATTGTAAAAACATGAATGAAAGAAAAATGTGTTCATCATTGGATACACTTCCTTTTAAGATTGTAAAGATGCTGTGAAGAGGCCTTAACTGATTTCATTTTGGCCAAAAACCACCAAGACTTTTTCTTCATTACACAACCAGCTGTTGGATTACTAAACAGGCCTACTGAGCACAGGCCCGAGGGTACAAACTGTTAGACCCCTCGGGCCTATGTGAAATGTCATACAAATTAACACTTACTGACCAAGGAGATATTTAAAATGACCACAAAGAGACACAAAAAGACCACAAAGAGATAAAAGGAACTGCAAAGAGACACAAAATAACTACTATAAGGGACAAAATGACCAAAAAATACCCACCCCAAAGTCTGTGAAATAGAGGTGATGGGGCCTTTTGCATATCTGTACCCAAGGGCCCATTATGAAATAATCCACCCGTGAGCAGAGATGGATTATTTATTTGGAGTTATGTTTCTATCCACTATAGTGCAAATAAGTCTTCACTCTCTTGTGAAAGTTTTATTTTTTTGCTCTGTTTTTGGTCTCTACCAACTCCTGAGGGAAATGCGTGGCTCGTTAGCTGCTAAATCCCTCACTGTGTTCCAGCTAGTTGCTACCTTTGTCTGTGTGCTGTTTGGTGCTGGACAGGTAGCGTATAGTGTCAATGTTTTAAGCTTTTTAACTGGAAATATCTGCCTGCTGCTGCTGCTGTTGATAACAACAGTAAATTTGCAAGCTGTAAAACCAAAAGAATATGCTAAAAGACGCTAAAATGCTCTGTAGAGCTGAGTGGAGCAGTCTGTCCTTATGACTGACCTCTTTCATGTCACAGGGGTCATTTGATCCATTGTCAATATAGAAATATTGATTAGCTTTAAAGAGATAGTTAGCATTTTTGAAGCAGGGTTGTATGAAGTACTATTATATGGTCAGTGTATTACCCACAGTAGATGGTGGTCAGCATGCCCCCAGTTTGGAGAAGCAGGCAGGAGTACCACCATGGAAGCTAGGGAATGCACTGCTGTGGACGGGATCAACAGCAAAATGTATTTTAGCCACCTATAGAAATCAATCTTAATCAAAGTCTACACCATATTTAGGATATTTTTACCACTTCACCCTGCTGTCAGACAGCCATTATGTAACACAGAAATGAAGCCATGATATTGCTCTCTTAAAACCAGACTCTATTGAGAAAGAGTAATTGTCTAACACAGCTGAACACAGATGCTGCTGATTGACTGCAGCCTCAATCAGTCACTTTGTTTGTGTTAGTGTGTGACTCTGGCATTTCAAAGTGGTAATTTCAGATACACAAAAGTCCACAACACAAACAAACTAACCGATTGAGGCAGTGGTTGGCCAGCAGCCCCACAAAAACTGTTATTTAAGCTTGTTGAACAAGCTTAAATAACAGTTTTTGTATATGAGGTCAGGCGGCTTTAAAGAGTGCGTAGATGGGGAACTGAAGCTGTTAATGGTTTCTCTGTCAAAACAGGATGTCTGATGGCAAGGTAAATAGGTGAAAAATTACACTTACAAAATATATATTACATGATAACTGTTAGCGAAGGTTGTCAGTGATATTTTAAAGGAGCCGAAAATAACAAATTAAAATTGAATTGAATTAAAATTCTATTAAATTGGAATTAAATGTTGTTTAGTTTCATGTATTTTATCCCAATAACTACATGCGATTGTATCCTTTTTGGTACTTCATGTCATTAAACAACAAACTGAGTTCCAGGAAATGTTATATCATGATTGGGTCACTGAAGTGCTTCCCAGCCTGAGGGTCAGGACCACTTCAACTGCTCAAATGATAAATGGGAGGCTTTGTGTGGCAATTAATTGCACAGGAAAGACGATAATTGTTGCTCAGACTTTGTGTTCAGACTGTCCAGACGTTTTTCTAATCTTTGCTTGCTTTCTTGTGAATGTTTTTGAGGAACGAGACTCTCTTTGGTGAAGCTGCTCCCAGACTATAGATAAATTGAACCTGTGATGAGGGGTCACAAGGAGTTGCTTTCCTCAGCTAGTACAAGCATATACGTTTTAGTCATCTGGGTCGTGATAAACCAGAAAACATCTACCAGAGTCTTCGTCTTGTCCACACCAGATGAGGTCGTTGAACATGTAGCCAACCAGCGTGTCCTCCAGGGTCCAGAGGTGACGTAAAACAGCTGCGTAGCTGTGCATCAGCGTCCTGGTTTTACTCCAGAAGAGGAACTAAACAGACGGAAAGGGAAATATAAAGCAGCTTACCTCAAAAGATTTTCCCTCCAATGAATAATGATGAATGTGTATCTAATTCCAGAGCTCTTCCTCACCCTATCACAGGGCCAGGTTTGTGGCATTGCATAAAACATGTGATAATAATCCTCCACTGTCACATTACAAGAGGACTGATGGACAACCGCCTCCTCAAACTGTCTCCAGATCTCCTCACAGTCGTACCTGCACAGGAAGATTAGTCAATAATGACAGAAAATTATCCTGCAACATTTCTGATAATTGATTAACTGTTACACACAAAAATGGCTTCTCAAATGTGAAGATTTTCTGTGTCTCTGATTTTGTTTCTATCAGAATAAATAGAATATCTTTGAGTTTTTAGGTGCTGGTCGGCTAAAAACAAGCCAATCCATCCATCCATCCATTTCTCTCTGCTTATTTGGGTGCTCCTTCGTGTCTAAAGGGGTCAGTTGAGGTAGTTCGGGCATCTGATCTGGATGCTTCCTGGGCACCTCCTTTTAGAGGTGTTCTGGGCACGCCCCACTGGTAGGAGGCTTTGCTTCGGACATCCGGAGGGAGCTCCGAGTAGAGCCAGTGCTCCTTCGCATCTAAAGGGGTTAGTTGCCTGCAGCAGGTGAAGCAAAGTGCCCCAGACGTCCCTCTCCCCAGCAACACTTTCCAGCTCCTCCTGGGGGACCCCAAGGCGTTCCCAGGCCAGATGAGATATGTAATCCCTCCAGTGTTCGGGGTCTACCCCGGGGCCTCCTACCAGTTGGATGTGCCCGGAACACCTCCAACGCGAGGCGCCCAGAAGGCATCCTGATCAGATGCCTGAACCACCTCAAATGACCCCTTTCGACATGAAGGAGCAGCAGCTCTACTCTGAGCTCTATCCAGATGTCCAAACTCCTTACCCTATGTCTAAGGCTGAGCTCAGCCACCACACAGAGGAAACTCATTTCAGTTGCTTGTATCCGTGATCTCATTCTTTTGGTCACTACCCAAAGCTCATGACCGTAGGTGAGGTTTGGGACGTAGACAATTGCAACAAGCCAATCACCAGAGGAAATACTGGCATTGTACGTTCCTGCAAACCACGGATACTTTACATTTGCACAATATTATGTAGCAAATGCACTAAAACTTTACTTTTCAACACTACTGTGGTTAAGGTGTGGTTAGATTTAGACATCATTAGGAAAACGTGCTTTGGCCTAAAATATCCAGTTTGTGGGGGCATGATCCTCGCTGGAAAAGCAGAGATGTCTCCGTAAAAAAAAAATCTTTTTTTCATACCACTATCCTTGCTGAAATAAAAGTCAACGGGTTGTTAAAAAACGCAAGGTTGGAGGTAGCAAAGCTGCTGGGAGCACAGCATGACAGATTTTCGAAGTGATGTCTAACTAAAAAATGGTTGCTTTTTGTGGCACAAACAGCAACAAGTCGCTAAAACACAGACATTTTGTGTCCAAAAAGCCACTGTAAATAGCAATTACTTGCTGAAAAACAACCAAGTTTGCTGTTTGTTGGTGTTGAACAGTGGTCTGCAGCTTGGCATCTCGCCTATAGGTGGCGCACCATCCACTATCCCCTCCACCTCCTGATGACAAAGTTAGCTCATATACTATGTCACTACAGAAACATTGATATGAGACCTATGAAGCGAGCAAATGTATCCTCAAGTTTACTCTTTGTCACTGTGTAACAAGCTGTGAGTGCTTTACTTGATGTCCAGTGACATGACTAAATAAGTTGGCCCAAACTGCTTTGTCACCCCCTCTGGTGATGCTAGTTAAAGATCCCTGACCTCAACAGCTGTCAGTGAGTATTAGTATTTGACATCTCATGTGTTCAGGGCTCACTCTTTGCACTCAGCTCATTCTTGACTGTTTGTTTTGAGTTAATCTGCGGACCCTGAGTTGAACTTACAGAAAGACAAGTTTCTGACTTGATGTGTTTTGTCCAGTAGAAAATGCCACCACAATATATATATCTGTAAGACGAGGACAGGATATATTGGACTGTTGGTGTGACAAAACAAGACACTGAAAGTCATTGCCTTGGGCTCTGGGATAGACATTTTTCAAAACCAGGAAATTAATCCATGGATTAATCAATGATGAAAATAATCCTTGGTCATTTGCCCTAGTGTTTCTGCTACATGTGTGCCAGAGGGCTGGTGCTGGATATAATTCCCACTTCAAGCAAATGGTACCAAACTTAACATTTATAAATAGAGTTGTGTAAACATGCAGACAGAATTTACCATGAAATTAAACTCTTTTTATATAAAAGCGTATCACTACATGCCCTCTTTCCACAGTTCCCACATCTGTCTCAGTTTCTATCTTTCGACAGAAGCACAGAGAAGAAAAAACTCATTCAACGTCACATCATAACAAGCCATGCCCTTCATGTGGGCTACAGCACTGCCCTGATGATTTGCTCTGCGGCTGCCAAAATTCGTCCTCTCTGGGAGGAAATCAAGTCTTTTAAGTTTTGAGGCTCAAGTCATGGGTGCTAAAGCTCATGGAATTTAAGTCCTGCTCAAGATTGGACATGTTATAACAGGAGTAAAAGTCACTCAGTGAGTTACCTTAAGCTGGGGTTAACCAGTGTGATGTAACTGTAACACCTTCCAACCACAATGTGTTTAATGTTGGGGGTAGTCCCCAGCTGTGCTCTCAGTTGACGGGGGCAGAACAGGAAGATAATAAACCCTTTGAAAATGGACACAAAGACGGAAGAAAGAATACATTGTCTATCACATTTGGGAGGGACGCATCAAAAGAAAGAGGGAGAAAGAAAGATGTGGGAAAGATACTTACATATTGTCACGCTGATCAGCACAAAGGACACAGATGTTTTATGGAAGCTCATGATAGTTGGACCCCGGATTGCCTTGTGTTTGTACACGCCTTACTGTAAATAAGCAACAAAACATCTTCCTGGGAACTCACAAGGTGCATGATTGACTAATATTAAATTCTGGAATTACATGAGCAAACTTCATCCCACGTTTTGCTTTAATATTTTCCTGGGAACTTTCCTGGGAACTCACAAGGTGCGTGATTGACTAATATTAAATTCTAGAATGAATGAGCAAAACTTCCTCCCACGTTTTGCTTTCAGGCTAGAGGTCTCAAACCTGGCAGCTTTTCACACACCCTGCAGGAGAGCTTAACACATAATGATGGCTGACCTTTAGGACACAATAAACCTCCCAGCATATCATGGAAATACAAAAACATTTTTTATTTAAATTACAGTGGTTAGCACATGCAGTAATAAAATATCATGTGAATAAACAGGTGCCCTGTTCTGCAATCCAGTGAGAAACCATAGAAGTAAAAGCTCACCTTTTGTCCATGCAGAAGGATTTAAGCGCAATAAATGGCTTCAGGGTTGTGATGTTTTTGCTCGAGTCAGACTTCTGATCAAAATTGAGTCCGGTTGTGGTGTGCTGTCGCTCCTCTTTGGAATAATGGCTGACATGCTCGAGAGCCTCGTCTTTATAGGTTGACAAACTCCTCATCGGCGCACAGAGACGTTCTATAAGGACCGAAGACATGCTTTTTTTCACCAGCGTCCTGTTGCAAAGAGTGAATCCGCATGACTCCCATTATGGTACTAAATAGAATCTCGCCACACAAAGTGTTTGCTGTTCTCCGGGACATGGTGTGGCCTGGGCCCATTTGTTGTTGTTTGCATCATTAGACGCACTGAGTTATGAAATGACGTGAAATGAAGTAATTTGTGCAGTATGACAGTGATAAGCAGTAGTTCGGTTTTGGTTTTACTGGAAAACATTTAATGAGATCATGAGATTGTTGATTTAGGGTCATGTAAAATTAAGAGTCCTTCATTCCCCACAGCTTGTACTACTACTTGCAATGCTTAAGTGCTGAGTATTGTTCCACTGTGGTGCTGATTTGTATACTTTTCTCCCTTTTCCAGCAATGGAAGTTGTTAAGTAACAAATCTAACCCTCCCTTAAATGATGAAGTAGGCCTAACTTTACCTTCTTGGCTTGGTTTTGTATCAGAATTTTGTTCCTTCTATTAAATTTGTAAGCAGACTTTGTGTTCTCCTTTATTACTTTATTCTTTTGTGCATCTGCTGCAGTGTGTCTTATGACTTGGGCAGCCCAGTCGCCAGAAGGAAATGTTGGCGGTGTACATTTCTGCAAACCACAAATCTGTACGTTTCATTTGTACATTTCATCATAGCACTACTTCTAAAATGACACATTACATGAGGTGACATTGTCATGGGGCGGTTGGAAGGCATGGTGAATGCCATGACACCTATAGTGGAGACATCTGCCAAATGTTTTTCCAGTGACTTTTCAGTCCCCTATTGCAGGTGTTTTCAAGGCAGTGGTTCCCAACTGGTCCAGCCACGGAATCCAGATTTCTCCTCAGTCATTAGCTCAAGGGCCACACAGTTTAATACATTCAGCATCACACTTGCGTTCAGCCATGTCGTCGAGCTAGTTTGCTGTCTCTGTCAAGTAGCTGTTCATTAGTCACTCACTCTGCAGCAGGAAACAGCACTTCAAGATAAAAGCTCTGTGGTGGAAGTTCACTGTACTTAAAAATAAAGTGTGTTTTTACAAACTTGTTCGCAAGTCACTCATGGACTATTCAGAATGGTCCCGTGACCCACTTTTGGACAACAACCCACCTGTTGGGAACCACTGTTTTAAGGGACCCATGGCTGTTTTTCCAGCAGCTTTTTAGCCGCCCAAATGTGGATGCTCAGTAGGGGGCCCATGGTTGTTTTTCCAATAGGTTTTTAGCCCCAGTCACAGGCATTTTCTAGGCACCCATGGCTTTTCAGCCCTCAAACATGTATGTTTCTGAGGGACCCATAGCTGTGTTTTCTGCAGCTATTCAGCTCCCTAATGTGGGTGTTTTTTTTAGCAAACCACATACAGTGAGTATTACAGCCGGGATAATGCCACAAAAATGACACTTTTTTTTTTTTAAACTGAGACATCTCTGTGTTTTCTGCCAGGATAGTGCCACAAAAAGTGGTTTGTTTCACAGAAATATTGCCACTTACGCTCCCAAACCAGGTATTTCCGAAACCTGATAATTTCCTATCCATGACCAAATGGTTTTCATGCCTAAAACTACCTACAGATTAACCAAAACATATCCACTGCATAATAATGTGCTAATGTAACGTATCTGCCAATGCCAATTCTTTTTTCTGGCAAATGGGTTGACTTGGGAGGATGAATGCATCTACAGGTTGTCCACCACTTTGCTCTAAACTGAAACATTGTTACAAACACTGGATATATTGGCGTAAAATTTGGCACGGATGTTTATGATCACCAGAGGATAATATTGATCCACTGACTTTTCATGTTGCGCCATCACCAAGTCAACATTACAGCTTGTCCAATACTTGCAAATGACAAGACCCTAGGAAGAATAGCTGCTGCAATGCAAAAGCTAATGAGATCCTAATAAACAAACAAACAAACGAACATTGTCATCATCCTCAGCTGCACTTCGTGTTTAGCGCCATCTGGCAAATGTTAGCCTGCTGACACAAATAAAATGTTAAACATTACACATGACAACATTAGCATGTTAGCATTGTCATTGTGAGCATGTTAGCATGCAGATGCAGCTCAAAACCTCACTGTGCCTGTTAGTGTAGCCTCACTGAGAAACTAAACTGTGGAGCTACTTATCAGGTTGTTACAGGAAATGAGGAAAGAAGCATTTCATCACTAACGTCTAACGTTTTCGAAATACCACAGATGTGGCCAACAGGCATGTTGCAGTTAACTGTCACAATCTGTGGTGGACTGTTACTAAGCACTTTCACTTGACCACTGTATGTAAGTACAGTTTTGAGCTGTGTTTCACTTGAGTATTTCCAGTTTATGCACCATCATACTTCTACTCCACTACATTTAGTTACTTTACAAATTCAGATTAATAATGCAAAATATAAATCAACAAAAATAATCATATATTCTTATAAACATAACTACCCAGTGGTATATAACGTAATTAAAATGAGCTCCATCTTTACCAACTGCAACATTAAAGTGACTTTAATGCATTAATAATTATAATCCATTGTATATTCCTCTGAAATGGGCCAAACTACATAATGAATACTTTAGTTTTTGTACTTCAAGCATATATTTTGATGCTGACACTTGATGATGTGCTTTTACTTAAGTAAAATATTGAATGCAGGAGTTTTACTTATAAGTATTTTTAAACTGTAGTACTGATACTTTTACTCAAGTCAAATATGGACATAATAACTCTTGTGCATATCGTACTCTTATTGTTACTCTATTAAGTACTGGTTTTTGCTTTTGCTCCTTGACAACACGTCTGATCTTGTATATTTTGCCAGATATTTGATACTTTATCGTTTCTAAAACTGGGCCCAGTGAGTGACCCTGGCCCCTGGAACCCACTGGTTGTTACTGGTTGTGAATGTTAAATTGTGATTACTATACTTATTGTTACTGTAATTTGAAGCACTCTCTGGCACAGGAATTTCCTTAGATGACATACAATATATGGCTGTGAGGGGCCTGCTTCCTGCATCTGATACCTTCATTTTTTTCTGCCAGGACACTATTGTAATCCTAGGTATTCTTCTTCTTCTTCATCTTCGTCTTCTTCTTCTTCTTCTTCTTTCTTCTTTCTTCTTCAGAGGAAATCATACTTCCCATGGGTGAAAACTCACCAAACTTTGCACAAAGGTCCAGTCTCATGCCAGATATCCTCAGCTGTAAACTCAAGCCAATAGTCCTGATGGTGGCGCTACAGCAAGCGTCTAAAGTTCAAAACTTTGAAAATTCATAACAAATCAACCATACATGCTACAACTTCACAACTTTCATCAAACTGTAGCCCCAATACTGAAGAAACTTAACACTTAAAATTATGAAGTTCATCAGTTTTCAAAAACTGTAAAACTTCTTAAACCTATCTCCTCCCACAATTTTTGCTCAACTGACACCAAACTTGCTACAGAGCATCTTCAGACTAGTTATTTACAGAGACACACGTGAAGTGGAGGAAGTAATTAGAATTGTCCCACGTATCATGATACTGCCACTGTCTATGTTTCCTGTTAAGACACAAAGACCAGTTGCTGTTGATACCATATCTCCTTTTTACCTTTCAATGTCAGTTTTGTACTGTCTTGATTCAAAGGGCTTTTATATCAGTTCTACACAGGAGATGTAGTCTAAAACTATTAAACAAGGGAAACCAATCAGCTTTGAGGCAGAGAGGAACCAACAAGTTGACATAAAGCACAATCAAAATGGCGATCTGTTGACTCTGTAAACTGTGCAACTACGCAAGGTGCTGAAGTCCCATTTGCTCTGTGCTGCATTGTTCTCAGACCTGAAAGGGGACCTATTATACAGCTTCTTATTTTCTGTCATATATATATCATGTTACAGTGTCAGGTGTTCATATTAAATGTGGCCAAAGTTTCAAATAATGAGGTGAACGTTTGTAAAAAATAATCCCATGTGAGCAAAAACCTCAGGTTTCAGACTGTTATAAAAACCCTTTTCCTAATGTTTTTTTCTACAGGTTGTGGTGGATTTCTCTACATGGTCATCTGCTCCTGGTACAGTACTGCTACATGTAGCTCATGGGTGTCAAACATATGGCCCGTGGGTCAGAACTGGCCAGCGTAAGGGTCCAATCCAGCCCACCGGACACTTAATATTGATGCACTGGCTAAGAGGTGTAAGTTTTCAGGAGCAACTTGAGCAGTGATTAGCTTACTTTATGTAAAATGCTGCTTCCAGGGCTTTTCCACCCTTTACAGAATATAGTTCTCTGGAAAAAACAAGGAGTACATGTGTTGTTAGTCAGCTGCTTCAGTACAAAAGAATCGTTATCAGACTTCTATCTTAAAACAATATTGTTGCAATACGATTGCTAAGTCACTGCCAAAACTTCAGATTTGTAAATGGTTTGTAAGGCCGCAGATAACTTCATCTGCTTCCTCAGTGGTTTCCACTTCAGTTTGGTGTGGTGATGACAGCATTACTGCACAGGAGTGGAAATTTATTGGAAAATGGACATGTAATGATGAGTAGTAGCTGACTGACTGTGTAACTGAGATGTATTATTGAAATTGCACAGGATGTTCCTGTATGTCTTCACACTATAGGAGAGATTTAAAAAAAATTGGAGGTGTTGTTATGTATAGGATATTAAGCAATGGTTTTACTGGTCCGGCCCACTTCGGATTAAATTGGGCTGTATGGGGCCCATGAACCGAAAATGATTTTGACACCAGTGATGTAGCTACATGCTGACGTCAGGGAAACGTGTAATCTTGGTTGCTGTAGTTGTTAATTTCCCCCTGATTTTGGATAATATTTCTGTTGGAACACATCCGGTTGTGAAGATTTTGTTTTAGAAGCTTTTATTTTTTTTTTATTATTCAAGTTTTTATTTCTTTTATCTTTGGTGTTTGACAGGACAACATTTTACATTGTGAGATATTTCTTGTTATACACACTACATGTACCATCGGTGGCATAGAAAAACAAAAATGAAATAAATGTGTTTCCCCATTCTTTCAGTTCAGGGGGTTTGTGTGTGTTCCACAGTTTAAGTATTGTCCTGGCAGCCGTTGTAATCCCTGCCATGATTACAGAGAATTCTCCGCTTGATATGTTGTGTATTTGGCTTCTGTCCCATAATCTGGGAGATAATGGTATATCACTTCTCAGCCAGTTGCTCAAATTGCCCACAACTGTCTTCCAGAAAGGTTGAATGACAGGGCACTCCCAGATGCAGTGTAACAGAGTACATATGTCTTTCTGACATTTCCAACACAGGTTATTATTTGTTAAACCTGCTCTGTTGAGTCTTTGTGGTATCCAGTAATACCTGTGTGTTATTTTGTATTGTGTAAATTTCCCTTTAGCTTCCCTAATGTATGTCCCATTATTAGATATAATTCTCAGCCATTCCTCGTCACTCATCAGGCATCCCAGGTCTTTCTCCCATATTGTTTTCAGGCTCTGACAGCCATTGCTGAGTAGTTGGTTGGTTGTTCTATAAAATATAGAGGCTTGGTGGCACTCAGCAGGTAACGTGAGATAGTCCATGATGTGGTTTCCATCCTTGTACTGAATCCTGGAGGTAATACAGTCCGTGATCTGCAGATATTTCCAAAAATGTTCCTTTCCCTCAAGATTGTATTTTCTTTTTATGTCAGACAATGACATGAAGACCCCTTCTTCATATAAGTCAGCAATATGACATAATCCATTAAGGAGCCATTCCTTCCAATATACTGATGTATTTCCAATGTTGATCATGGGGTTATGCCACAGAGAAGAATATTTGTTTACAATGTGATAATTTATGCATTTTATGTATTTTGGTCCAGATCTCTTTGGAGTGAGACATAATAGGATTCAATACATTATGTGAGGACTGGGACAATCTATCAATAGGAGTAAAAGAAGATGACATCTTATTTTCAATAGTAACCCACTCTAGCTGGTTATCTTTATTCCAGTGTTTGGCTAGTTTGGCCATTTCAAAGGAGACATAGTATAATCTCAGGTCTGGCAACTCCAGACCTCCTTTGTCCCTAGGAGAGCACATTTTACTGAATTTAATTCTGGGTCTTTTCCTGTCCCATAAAAATCCTTTAATTATTGTATCATACTGTTTAAAGATCTGAGGAGAACTGGCAACATCATGAGCACATAATTAAATTGCGGTGCAACCACCATTTTTATCATATTGATCTTCCCCCATAATGTAAGCTTATGTTTCCCCCATTTATCCAAATTAGTTTTAATTTTTTGCAGCAATGGTTCTAAATTTACTTGGTAAATGGTTCTACTTTACTTACTACTTAGTTTGATTCCCAAGTATGTTATCCCTTTTGATATCCATTTAAAGCTGAAATTTGTCAGTGAATTTGAATTGCATAATCCAGATATAGGCATAGCTTCCAACTTTGTCCAGTTAATTTTGTATCCTGATAGTTTGGAGTAAGATTGTATTGTGTTCATCAGGTGCGGTATCGAATTTAATGGGTCTTTTATCAGCATCAAAATATCGTCCGCATATAATAATAATTTGTGCTCTTTCCCTCCTCCTTCCACCCCCCTAATAGCTGCATTTGCTCTGATGGCAATAGCCAGTGGTTCCAGTACAATATTAAAAAGTAATGGCGACAGAGCGCAGCCCTGTCGAGTAGCTCTGGTGAGGTAAACAACAAGTATGAACCTGAAAAACAGCATAATAGGTCCTCTTTAATTAACTGAAATTCCCATCAGCCACAGAGCTGAAATACAGGAAAGCAAATGTTTTGGATTTTGTTTAACTGCTTTGAATTTGCGTATTAGGTTTTTTCAGGTCAATGGGAACAAGTTTGACATGGAATTCACCTTTAAATGTCAAATCAGTATCAAAACACCTGAAGTCGCCTGCAGCACTTAAAGTCTACACACATCATGTTTGACATTTAGTTACACGGCTGTGAGTTATCATTACATACAGTGTATCTGCTGCCACCTTCTGGCCTAAAGAGGGTTTGTACGTTTGTTATATCTATACTGGTAGTTCAGAAACTTTTAAAACCAAGGCATCCCATTTTATATCATCCCCTCTCACACAACAGACACATACATGCAAATTTTTAAAGCTGACATTAACACCATGGATAGAGTTTTAAAGCCTTAAAAACACAAGCAAGGTTGATGCAGAGTATGCGTCATACATGAACTTGCATAAAGTGGAATCTTGAGCAGTTTTAAGTGATGTTGCTGTGTGATTTGCAGATACATATTCACCTAAAGTAAACAATCAATAAAAAATAAGTATGCTAAATAGCTGTATTTGCTTGGTCATCTTAAACAGTGGTAAGATGTATCATCATTTCTTTTAGTTGTATTTACAATGGAAAATCTTTCCACAGTCAATATTTCTGAGAGTTGTACACCAGAAAAGTCTCCTGCTGGAGAAAAAAGATGAGCAAATTCTGTCTAAGAAACCTGTATTAAAGCCATTGATCATGTCTGATTTTTCAGATGACAAAGTTTAACATGGTCTCCATAATTATAAAATTCAAAGCCTGGGTAGAGAGGCTCTGTGAAGGTGGTCTGGACTCTGTGAATGAGAACTTCTGAGTCAGCGATGTTGTAAAAGGACAGAGTCCCTTCCTCATGGTCTAGGAATACTCCTATCCTCCACGATGGAGGTGCTTTTATGTCAGTACGTTCATTATTGTGCCAGAAAGAAAAACCAGAGTCAAAACAGTCCAAGCTCCAGGAGAGCTGATTCATTCCAAAGTGACTGTCGTTGCTCCCACCTTTCCTGCTGACACCTTTATACGACACCGCTACGCAGACCTGCTGCCCTCTCCACTCCAGCTCCCAGTAACAACGACCATCCAGGCCCTGGCTGCACAGCACCTCCTCCCAGTGGTCAAATCTCTCTGGGTGGCCGGGGACTGATGGAGGGTGCTCGATGTAAGTGGCTTCAGTGCAGTCTGCAGAGATGCTGAGCTCAGGTTGGGCGGTGTCTGGATCCAGAGTGAGATCTTTCCAGTCTGGAACAACAAGTAGAATAGAGACACAGTTCTGCCGAAAAGGGGGAAAGTTTTCCTTTTAAAAACGCCATCATATCATTACTTCACCTGTGCAGTCACATACGTATGCACAAGCCAGACACCTACCCTTACTGTACTCATCAGTTCATTCAATATAACTGATGCATAAATCACATTTCTTAGTATTTCTCCCTGTTAACATTTACTATATCTACTGACACTACTGTCTTTCTCCCATATATATGTTCACTTTATGTCTTGTTGTGTTCATATCAAAGAAAAAAGACTGTTAATTAAACATGGACGGAATATAAAACATAGGTGGAAGAAGTATTAAGTAAAAGTGCTGCATTCAAAATCATATTTACATAAATGTACAAAAGTATCAGCATGAAAATACTTAAAAGTACCCAAAGTATGAGTTGTTATTATGTAGAACAGACCTTTTCACAATAATGTATATCACATTACAGGATTATAATTACTGATGCATTAATGTGCACATTGCTTTAATGCTGCAACCGGTAAAGGTGGAGGTAATTTTACTTTCTTTAAACACTGCTCGGTAGTTTAACCTATACTAATACATCATATTCAGTTGTCAAATAAATGTAGTGGTCTTAAAACTTCAATATTTATCTCCAAAATGTATAGTTGAGTAAAATTAGCCTATAAAGCAACATTAAATGGGAATATTCAAGTAAAGTACAAGTACCTCAAAATTGTAATTTAGTCCAGTACTTGTGTAAATGTAGGCTGCTCAGGTACTTTCCACCACTGGATTTTAGTCCACTGTACAGAAAGGCTAAGATATAAAGCCTTAATGTGACAGATGAGCAGTGAAATATGCATCCACAGATTTAAGATAGACAAACTTTATTTACCCCTAAAGGAAAATTGTTGTGCAGCTGTTGCTGAGCAAAGTAGGAAAGAGTGGAAGTATAGTGCAAATACAGAATATAACATATTAATAAGCTGCAATAAACTATAACAATATAAAATACACGAGATATAAAAAACTCACGCTTGTGGAAATCATCCATTATTGCTGCCTCTTCTTTTGGCAACAAGGAAAAATTATCAGTTTCCTGTACAGAGAGAAATGACAGCCGTCTAGCCAATGAGAGCGGCGACTTCACATTTTTGACCAATGAGAGTGAGAGTCACCTTAAGTCCCGCCCTCTGCTAAGCTAGCTAAAAGTCAAAACTGTCAAGTCAATCTGTGTGGAGCTGGAGGTGGGTCATTTAGCTCGAGCTCATTGAAACTCTTTCTGTTGTATATTGCAACGTAAATTAGGAGTCATTACATACCTGCCTGGCTACACTGCTTATTCTGTGTGTGTAGCCGTCACTGTTTGTTTTCTTTATACTCTGCGAGTTTATTCGCGTAAAAGCTAACTAGCATAGAGAGCTAATTCAGCTAACCTCACAACGCTCTCACCGTTATTAACAGATTTACCTGCTGCTCATGTAGTTTTTTTAAGCCAGTAGCTCATGGTTTTATAGGTAGGTTAAATTCTAATTTTAATGTGAACGAAACTTCAGTGTCGCTTTTTCCCAACAGGAACTTAAACTGTAACTATCTGGGAATATAAGGTTAATAACTCCTCATCCACAATCAACATGAGTGATGCTTGGCAGGAGTGTATGGATCACTGTGTGGAGGTCACCAAAAAGGCTGGCAAGGTGAGAAAATACTGCTCTTATGGTCTGGAGGTCATTGTATTTTATATGGTACGGCATTGGTTAACTTTTGTGTCCACTTTTGTGTGCATCACAGCAGTAGTAACTTGCAGGTACATGATACAGTAATTAAAGTCAGTCTAATGATGTCAGTAGTCATGTCAAAGGAGTTATCTACAGCATGGGCCTAAAGGGCATTCATTAAGGGGAGTTTGACTGTTGATAACACTTGTTTTCCTCATGAAATATAATTTGCACATGGGTTTTGAATGCCTGGAATGAAGGCAGGTTTGCCTTTGTACAAAAATGCAAAACTGCATTTTTGTCAAGGTCAAAGCAGACTCAAACACTGAAGAAATTCATTTTGTTAATCACGTCAGAGAGCGGTTAGAAACAACATGTCACAGAGGCAGACAGGAACTTTATCAAAATGGTTTTAAAGATGAGAAGACTGAAGAAGACCTTTTTTCAGTTCCATCTGTGCTTGCTCTTTTGATAATAGGATTGCCATGTCACAGTAAAGAGCAGTCCACAGCAGCAGCTTTTTTAAAGCCTTCATAGAGCAGTTCAAATATGTTGCTCATCTGTCTCCTGGAAAATACATATTATATTTCTGTCAACACATCATGATGATTTTTATGTTATCCGCAAGGTGAAGTGTAATCTCTAATGGCAGCCATTCAAATCAAACAAATCTCCTGTTTTGTATATCAAGATTACTTAAACCTTTTTATTAAACGTTTGCACATTAATTTTACATGAGGTCAGGCATCCAGAAAAAGTTGTCCATAATAAAAACTACACACATTTAACAAGACAGCAAGGTGGCTTAACTTAGAGGGAGAAATGACACAGTTTCCCTCTGAACAGAGCCTTGAACTTGTCCACAAAAGGTGTGAGACACTAATCCAGGTGTTCAGTTTGTCGAGCAGCTGCATTATGAACACTGAAGTTTAGCTCTGGACTCCCATTTCTTTTTTTGTAGTTCTCTGTTGTCGTTTCAAATTTAATTTTCTTTGCAAACTCTGATAACATCTCGCTGCTAACGTTAGCGTCATATGCTGTACGCTGTGAGCATTATTAAAGAATCATGTCACTGCCAGAAAGATGGTCTTTTCATAAATCTGGGCTGTCTATGCAGCATGAAGATGCTAATACTTGTGAAATTGGTGCCATATGACCAGAGAAATCAGAGAAAAAGGGCTGTGGCAATCGCTTTTGCTCAAGAGGTAGGAAATCTAGAATTACTGGACCAATAAACACTCTCGCTGGTGGGTGACATAATGTGAGCTTGTCTGTTTTGACACAGGTAACAATATGGCAGCCAGCTGGTGACAAATCTCCAAAACAGAAACAGTTAGCTAAAATATGTTTCAGAAGAGATTTGAGGAGAGAAGTAGCAAAGAAGATGGAACTGTGATGTTTTCTACCTACAGTTTGTACAAAATGGGCATGATTTCAGAAGAAAGTCACAGTAACCTGTAATAAAAATATGTGAAAGAGTAGTAAAAGCAATAGGTCAACAGGTGTCAGCAAATCCACTTTGATGTCTGCTTGAAAATGTCCCTGACTCTGAAGTGGTTCAGTCACTTACAATTTTGACAAGGAAAGCCATCATGGTGAAGTGGGTCAGTTATGAACGTCCTTCTATTTCTATGTGTAAATCTCAGATCTCTGAGGTTGTGACTTATTGTATCGATGGAAGGACTCATCTTTTGCTGCGTAAATGGAACAAACCATTGGAATCTCTAGGACTTATTACAATCTGAACTTAAATGGATAATATTTTTTTGATTATTATTATGTAAGTACAGTGCCTCTATAAATGTCTTGTTTTTATCAATCTAACGCCCAAAGATATTCATTGTACAGTAATATGATAAACCCGAGAAAATCAGGAAATCTCCATATTTGAGAGTCTGAAAGCAGAATTTTTGTATATTTTTGCTTTAAAAAAATTACTTTAATTATTAATTAATTTTTATAATAGTTGCTAAATACTCTTTCATCGCTTGACTAATTGATCAGTGGACTAATTATTGAAGCTCAAAAACAAACAAACAAACAAAAAAAAAAACAGTAAAGACTCTGGATCTTACACCTTATCCTCTCTGACCCATCACTGCCACCAGTACGTAACCATAACACATAACATGTTAGGCTTAATTAAAGCAGCAGATGTAGTCAGTCATCCAAAAAATCCCCTCGCTGAGTTTGTCATTGTGTCTCTGCCAGATGATCCGCGAGGCGCTCCAGAAGGACATCGCCGTCATGCAGAAGAGCTCGCCAGTTGACCTGGTGACCGAGACGGACCAGAAAGTGGAACAGCTCATTATATCCGCCATCAAGGAAAAGTACCCCACTCACAGGTATTTGACCGAAGACACGTGAGAGGTGCTTTATGAGCTGCTTGAAAACACTGAAGGACATGTGACAGTGTATTTTTATGCAGTCTCTCCAAGTTTGATCCTTATTTTCATATTAGTTTAATTGTTAATTGCTTCTTTGTATTTAATGCTGCGCTTAACTCACTTCACTTTGCTTATTTTGTTTGTGATAGTGACAGTAGTTTTCTATACTTTGTGTTATGAAGCAGGTTCACACTCGTGAACTGTCCTGTCACTAATATTGGCTGAATTTGGAAATACTGATGTCATGAGCCACAAAAAACAGACAAAAATAAATGTTTAGACTCCAAAAATGTTAATATTATATTCATTTGGATTAAAAAAAATTGTAAATTCAGTTAACTGTAAGTATGAAGGTATTAAAGCTGTTGCAAAGCCTTCTCTACACTACCTGAAATACATTCTGATGGGGAAAAACCAAACCCTGTATTTGTTTGTTCATGACTAAAGATAATCAGATTTAAAGTCCCCCTTCACTCAAAAATGTCTGACCTTGACTATACTGATTTTTATCAATGCAAAGTTTGTCACTAGCGAGGTATTTCCACATCATGTATGTCACTAATACGAAGCCATGTGTAACATGGGAAACACATATATGAGCTAACATTAGCATAGTGAAAGTTTTGACAGCAAACACAGTTGCGTGTGCAGTTTCGGATGAAAACAGCTTCCTTTCACTATCTACCAAAAACTCTGTCGTAGTAGTTATTATTTTATGTCTCACCACATGACCGCTGTGTCAGCCAGTAGCTAACAAGCTAGGCAACAAAATAAACAAATAAAAGATGCTAACTACACTTGCCATTGGCTGCAGCCAACTCAGAATTATGTCAGTCGAATCAGGTGTGGTTGTTCTTTTAAATAGGGTTTAGGAGATTGAATGGAGTTTGACAGTGATGTACATGTAATATAGTAAACAAGCCAAGTTAGCCCTCCAAGCTAATACATGCTAACTAAGATAATGATAGGACAAAAATGTGCAACATTTTCTGCCGACACGAGATATCAAACAAAAGCCAGAGACTGTATCGTATTAGGTTGCTGTGAGCTGTAAATTCACCACTTCTAAGCAGAAGGCCGAGGACAACACTATCTTAAAGCCTGACTGGTCAAAGCTTGTCTTTCTCTGGTTCATTGCCTCCATTTCAGTCAGACTCACTCTGGGTGATGGGGTCTGCCTGTATCGGAGAGCATCGTGAAAGGGAGGAGCGCTCACTCTGCAGCTATATCAGGGGACTGAAACATCTACAGAAGTGCCCTGCACACTGACTAAAGAATCTAAAGCTGACTAAAGAATCTAAAGCCCAGTTCAGACCAAAGATTTGCAACAAGATAAACTGAAACATGCAACTACTTGCAATGCACTGTTCTGCAACGTTCTAAAAACCTGCCAGTTCACACCAATGCAACTAGATGAGACAGCGTATCGTCTCTATGCAACAACTCTCTGTATCTCTGTTCTGATTCCAGTTTTTCAGGTTTATTTTGTGGCTGAATATAATTTGTAGCTTCTTAAAATATGAATGGGATGGTGAGGATAGTGATAGTGAGATACTGGCTACAGTTGCATTTGTAGTAGTGATGAAAAGGGCAAAAAACAGAAACAAAACGAGCATCAGATGGACTGTATTCAAAATAAATATGCCACAATAATATACGCAAGCAGTATCAATTAGTTAGTCAATGAGAATGTGTGTGTTTTGACTTGATGAGTGGACGTCACTACTTTACTTAGTAGCTGAGGTAACAGTCGTATGATACAATAATAAATGTTTATTTTCTGTTTTCTCTCTGAAGCTTCATAGGTGAGGAGTCAGTGGCAGCAGGTGCTCCCAGCGTACTAACCGACAATCCCACTTGGATCATCGACCCGATTGATGGTACCACCAACTTTGTTCACAGGTGCTGCGTGTGCTTTAATACTGTATGAAACCATTGAGAAGCCTGATCCGGCATTGGATTTGTTTTGTCTTTGTCGCTCCTTATCTATTTTTATCTTTTAATTAGCTTCTCTCCTGGGTTGTCCTCTCTATCAGGGATAATTAGACGACGTAGATGAAACTGAACTGATAATAGAAATTGATTCCTCTGAGCTTAAACCTAAGGGGAGTTCATTAAAGGAATGTTTTTTATATCGTAAATGTCTTTTGTGCAGGTTCCCATTCGTGTCTGTATCAATTGGCTTCACCGTGAAGAAAGAGGTAGGCTTTATTGTTTAAGAACCACGTTTTCTGACACTGTAACATCTTAATTATAAGAAACATTAAGATAATAATTGCCCCCATAACCCGGTGAATTTCTGATGAGTAGTGCTGTAGATTGCTCTTTTCACACAGCTGGTCTATTCTTAGCCCTCCTCACACTCCACTTTCATCACCGCTGTTTTCTGTGCTGCTTCTTGGTGTCAGATAGAGTTTGGGATTGTCTACAGCTGCATCGAGGACAAAATGTACACAGCACGGAAAGGGAAGGGCGCGTTCTGCAACGGAGAGCCCATCAAAGTGTCTGGACAAGAAGGTAAATATTGATCATCACATATGGCTTCAGTGTTGCAGTTTTCAACAAATCCACCAGGTGGAAGCAACATCACAGCAGATTCTCTGCTTGTAACAGCTCAACACAGAAACCTAAAACCTCAGACACAGCAGCTGTACGTTACTACCTGTGATTCTGTGTTTTCACAGGAGTAAACAGGCTGTTATCTATTTAATGTATTTTGATTTTGTGTTTTCATCCAAGATATTAGCCAGTCTCTGGTCCTGACAGAAATGGGCTTCAAGAAGGATCCTGAGCAGTTCAAAACAATGCTGGCCAACATCAGGACCATCCTCACCATCCCTGTACATGGGTAAATATACACTTGTACACCAGTTGTAATCCTTAACCATTTCACTCCTGTTTGATTTGGTGACCCCCATGATTAGTGTCTTAGCAAACACTCCTTGCACAGCTACTTAATCGGGAATACAACAGAAAAGCAACCTGAATATCTGTTGTTTAGATAAAGAAGTCAGTCAGAAATACTCGCAGCTGCAATCTGATTTCATGTCACACACAATGTAAGTAGTTTTCCTTTAAATTGAGGTTAAAGGTGTGCGGCCTGTGGCTTTGAGCTCTCTGAGGCTGCTCCTTCTTCTTCCATTATTCCCTTTTTAAAAAAAATTACAAATTATCCACTACTGAAAAGTGCTGACACTTTTCTTGATGAGTGACTGTGGTCGGCGATACCCTCGGTGACCGATCCATTGTGTTTCCTATGACGGCTTCACAATAAATGTTTCACCAGGTGAACATGCTTTTAATATGAAGCAGCAGTAGGATTTTTTTATTTTCTATTTTTGGGTTGCATTTGCAGTAACGTTACACAGCTCTCATGCAGCTGCAGGGTGTGAGTAGTAAACAGTGAGGCTGATATCAGTGAGGTGAAAGTATAGATAGTAACGCTGGTGTTTTTCCCTCGTGTGTGAAGGCAGTTTAAATCCAGTGTTGGAATGGCGGACCCCGCCATTAACAATGATAATTACTATGTTGAGGGCCGCACTGGTAGCCTAATGATTAAGGTGCATACCACATGACCTTTTGCCTGTCCTTTTGCTGTGCCATGTGTAAGAAACAATAGTATTTCTTTTAATAGAAGTACTAAAACTAGAGAGCTTATGGCAGAATGTAAACACCTTATACCATTAAAAAATGGCAACCATAAACACTTCATCATTAATGGTGTTTGATTCCATGTAAATCATAAGGATTATAAATCTCAACATTCACAAACACACTAGGCTTGGGCGGTGTCTATTTTTCATACCTTCCTGACATATCAATAGAGTACACAACATATGGCAGTGTTTGTTTAAGAAGAAAATGTAGAAGCTGAGCTGCTGGTGGCAGAAGTGGTGAATTTGCAGTGCTCGCTTTCCTTTTTTTAAGTATAATAAACTCACAAAATGTCAAGAAAGGAGCTATTCTTGCACCTGTTATTAAATTATTATGCAGAAAAATACAACGGTACACCTTCTGAATTCAAGTGTTTCTATTTCATCAAACAAAGATTAGCCTAATTATCTTGTTAACTCATTGTAGAGCGCACTTCATTCAAACTCGACAGAAACAAAATAAAACTCACCAAAACTATCTTGGTTTAATTTTTCACTGTTCTAACAATCACAACTCTGATTTGGTCGAAATAAACCCTTAATTCACTGAGTTAGACGTGAAAATATGCTGTTTTCTCCTGCTGTTGCTAGCTGTTTTTAGTAGTCCTGTAATGTTATCCCCACCACTCGCAGTCACTATCTGTCTATGCTCAGCTGTCTGTTCCACCAGTAGACTGACCTCTGGTGGCACGGGCTGTGCACTACAATACATTGCCTCAGTGCTGCATCTATGTATCAGTTTAATAGAAAGAGGAGTGTTTGTATTTTTGACGGGATTGAAAATCACAGCATTGGAATTCCTACATACCCTGGCATGACGTAACACCGTGATACCGCCCAAGCCTAAAACACACACTAAATATATACTTAACTCTGTTGAGGTTAACAGTGTGTCCCGTGCAGTCAAATACAGAGCAGACATCCCATTTCCATCCACAGTATCCGCTCCCCGGGCAGTGCAGCTGTCAACATGTGTCTGGTGGCGTGTGGATCAGCTGATGCTTACTACCACATGGGCATCCACTGCTGGGACATGGCTGGAGGAGCAGCGATTGTTACCGAAGCTGGAGGAGTTATCATGGACATCTCAGGTGAGTCACTGAGAAGACTTGAACTCTTTTTCTAAACTTTTTCAGAGGCTGCTGAGTCACTGGGTGAAATGAAGGAAACGCACAGCAGGGTGATTGACTCATGGAGAAGCTGCAGGATTGCTGACGGAGATTTCAAGAATAGGCTGCTGTTTTTTCAACAGAAACATAAGTTATTAATGTTGATGTGCTTTTTTTTTGTTTCTAATTCTCCTCATTAGTTTTTATCCCTCGTTCTACGCAGAAATTCCTGTAAAAACACAGTCAGAGGTGGAGAGCAGGGCATCTAGTGGTTGTATTTTTGAAACAGGAAGCAGCAGAGCTTGAGAAAGTTGGTGTTAGATTTGGGCAACACTGCCACTAACACAACAGGTGAGCTTCAGGATGCTGTTTGTCAAGTCAAATTTGCACAGTTAACAATGACAGTGCTAATGAAAATAAGCAGAATCTTAAATTCTTCTAACATGCTTCATTTTTAATATATGTAAGAAGTAATGAGTGGAGTAGTGCGGCTATGTGGTGGAGAAAACTTGGGTCATAACTCTGATCAGCTCTCCTGCTTTAAATCTGATCCCGCAGAGTGGTGAATTTTAAAATGAGTGGTATCATGATCTTGGAAATTCATCGCCCACGCCTTCACCCTCTGATTTATAACTGCTCTCCCCCTTCTGACGAGCCTAGTACTTAACAATTGTTCCTCCAAACACAAGCTTCTAAAAATGAATGCATTGTGCTTGTTTTATCGATTGGGTGGTGCAATAAGCCAGATCTATGGAGGATAACATTTCCACTGGCACATAGTTTGTGCTCAACTGTTGCCACAATGATTAGTATTGTTTTATTCTGTCTTTGACAAGTAATGAATGCAGTTGTGTTACTTGAGAGTGCAGGAACTCTTTGACTTAAATTACATATTTGCCCTTACATTACCTGGTCAGGCAGTGACATTGTCAGTAAGGTGAAACGACCTTCCAAATGCCACATCGTCATTACCTTTGCTGTGATTAGGCCTGTCACAATAATTTTGTTATCGACTTACTTGGGCCAGCAAAAATTGATCAAGGTCATGTCCAGTGTATCGTATGATAATGCTTTTGTGTTTACATGCAGAATAACAGGTAGGATTTGGCAGTATATTGCCTGTTTAGGAAAGATTCCTAATAGACCTGAAACAATTTGATCAATCGATAACTTGCTAAAGCGATTAGTTGATTGACAAAAAATTATTCGGCAACTATATTGATTACGGAATAAGCGTTTTAGCCATTTTTAAGCAAAAAGAAAAAGATTTGCTTGTTTTGTGTGTCTTAAATGTGAAAATTTGATGCTTTTCTTTGTTGCACATGACAATAAACTAGAGAGATTTTGATTTTTGGACTGTTGGTCAAATAAAACACACCATTTGAAGATGTCACCTTGGGCTCCGGGAGTTGTTCCAGGCATTTTTCACTATATTCTGATATTGTATGGACAAAACGATTAATCAAGGAAATAATTAGCAGATAAAACCATGATGAAAATAATTATTAGTTGCAGCTGTACTCTCTATACCCCCTTATTTATATTTTATTTATTTAGGGTATTTTATTTATTTGTTACACATTCCTATTCCAATGTCTGAATATTCTTAAGAATTTAAAGTTCATTGCTCTTATCATGCTGTAGTATTATCATTATATCAGTGGCATTAAGTGGCCTTAAATTGACAATATCTTAATCCCAATTATTTCTGGGACACTTGTATCGTCTACCAAAAGTAGTTATCGTGACAGGGATAGCTGTGTTTTAACAGTATGAATTCCTATGGATGTTTCAGATTTAAGTGTGCTTACTGTACAATGACATTTTGAGAAAACTAGAAAAACCCAACTCAATCAGTGCAATTCTTAAAAAAAATGTTACAGTGTCAGGAAATAAGAGAGGTCGTAACAAATCTCGTCTAGTCAGCAATATGATTCAACGAGGGACTCCGATTCTAAAGAAATGTGGATCCAACACTGAGAAATGACCTCATCAGGAGCAGTTACTCTGGGGGCATTCAGCTGGTTTATTCAGATTAACACAACACACATCAAATGTTAAGTTAACAGTCTTGCATCAACAAAATGTGAAGTTCAACTTACCTCTTTCATCCAGGTGGACCGTTTGATCTGATGTCACGGAGGCTGATCATCGCCAGCAGCAAAGCCATAGCAGAGCGCATCGCCAAGGAGATAACAGAGTTTCATGTTGGCAGGGACGACGCAGATGGCCAGTAAATTCTCTATCATCTCATCACCAACTTTACAGTTATTTAATCACAGACTGTTTTGTATTAACAAGTTACGATTCCGTCTTTGCCTTAAGAACCAAACGATAAAGTTACCTCTAAAGAACAATCTAAAGATTGTCAGCACTTGAGACTTTTAGCCCTCTCTCTGCTTTCTTTATAAGTCACTGTTGTATTTCTGCACTTAGTCATTCACAGATTTAGACTTTTTATTCTGTTGTAACTTGGAAAGAAATGATGTGATTGTGTTGAAGGAATTATGCCTGTGTCCAAATACACACTTGTTTTACTGTATTGTTGTTTAATAATTAGCCAGTTTTTATTTGGATTTTTGTTTGTATTTATTTGTGTGGACAATGCAGTCAGAACATGATCACTGACAAAGTACCTCCTTACAGCACCATTGGAATATTTTTAGGACAAATGTGTTCAGGTTTTGATTAATAATGTTTTTCCACAAAGGATTTCATCATAGGTTATTGTATTTATTAAAGACACATTTGTTTACTCGGTTAGAAAGTTAGTTTCAGTGCCATCACTAGATAGTTAAAGGGAACCTATTATGCTCCACTGTATTTTCTGTCATATATATATAATGTTACAATTTCGGATGTTCATAGTAAACATGGCAAAAGTTTCAAATAATTAGGTAAATGTATGTAAGTAATCCCTGTGAGCAGAAACCTCAGGCTTCAACCTGTTCTGAATATTTGGTTTCCAATGATTTTTCTAGTTTGGCAACAAGATAACGCCAGCTCATGACAGACTACTTTTTATGGTCATCTGCTTCAGGCTCGCTACTGCAAGTGTTTACATTACAGACACTGCTACATGTAGCTACATGCTAACGTCAGGGAAGCATAATCTTGGTTGCTGATTTTGTTTGTTTCTCCCAGATTTTAGATCGTACTCCTGTTGGAACATGTCCGGTTGTTAAGATTTTGGTTTAAAAGCTTTTATTGGTAATTTTTAATGGGAGAATGTGCTACATGCTAACATCAGGGAAACATGAAATCTTGGTTGATATTGATGTTATTTTTTCACCTGTTTTGGATTTATACTTGTGCGGCAGACCCTATGCCATAGCCTACGCACGTGACCTACGCTGTTGTTAGCATTTATACTTGTGCAGTGATGTGTCTGGGTCGCTCTGCAGTTACACCTCCAAAACACTAGTCGGCGACTGAGATTTCATGTTAAGTGCTGTAAAGTTTAGTTGATTCAAAACACACCCAAAACACATTAAACATGGCTTCATAGAGACAGTTTCAAACACAAGTACACAAATTGGCTTCACAATAACTCGCAGCATTCACAGACAAAGCACTTGTCTTTATCTGGACACATTTCCCCCACCAATACAACATGCTAATGTTATTAACATAGGCCTATGGCATTTTACATTATATAAATTAGCCTAGCAGCTATCAGACTTTTCCTCTTCTCATATGAAACCAGGGACAACAGCAACATTTAACAAAGGTAAAGTTACAAAATTCGGCTCCATTACAACTCACAAGGTTCACTGACAAAACAACTGTCTTACACTAAACACTTGTTCCAAACAAATATAACATGCTAACATTATTAGCACAAGCCTATGGCATTTTACGTTGTATAAATTAGCCTAGCGCTGAGCAGAGATTTTTTCTGCCTGTATGAACCCAGGATAAATCCCTAAGTATACATCACACGCAAGACTTCAAATTATATTTTTGTGGAGGCTCTATTGTCTTCACAATTGATTGTTTCTTAATTGTGATAAAAGCTTCCTTTCTACTGAGGGAAATGGTTTCAGCTTACAAAAATAGACAGAAGGTCTGCGTCGCCGCAAGATGTAGTTACATTTCTGAGGAGGTGCATGTCAGGCTACGGCATAGGCTCTGCGCCAACGTAGAGTCTATGTTATAGGTATAGCGTTGATTCAACACATAAGTATAAATTCCGCCTTCTTCCTACTGGAACATGTACGACAGCTTTTATTGGTAATTTTTCACTGTAGAAAATGTGGCTTTACTCTGTTGCAACCATTCCCTGGCTGCTGTTGTGAAAAAGAGATGTTGATACACCTGGAAATGCTGACCTATCAGAGCAGACTGGGCTTTTTTGGGAGGGGGATTTAAAGAGATGGGCCCCAAAAGGGAAATTTTAGACAGAGAGTGAATACAGGTGCTCCAGCACAGACAGTATAGGAAACAAAATCTTTTTTGACCATTAAAGCCTGTAAACATGTTCTAGTAGAAATACAAGCATGACCCTGAAAATGAGCATAATAGGTCCCCTTAAATACAAGAATATGGACACCAAACAGTGTTTACGCATACCTACTGTACTGTATAACTGCATCTTTATCAAGTCTGAAATAAAATAATGGAGTTCTTGAAAATGTGCTTTAATGTTTTTTAAATGGGTGATCTGTAAGGATGTAATAACAGGGAAAGAGCCCTATAAATAACTGCTCACACCCAGCTTCTTTCTGACACACCACAGATGGATAAAATTACGTCATTAGAGCCCTGCAGAGACAGGTGTCAGCATGCATACTCGTGTTGGCTATACTCTAAACTGAAGACTGTCCAAGGCAGCAGAAGTAAAAACCTGAGTGTGAACATTTTTGTAGAAAAATGCTGAATTTCTTTGACTAAATATGGAAGTCTCAGTGTCGTGGCTCGTTCCCACTGAAATTTGTAAATAAACCATCCAAATACCAAAGACAAGAAAAAAACATTATGCAATAAAATCTGCCAAGGCTGCTCCCATGCTCCCTTCTCTTTGAGAAAATAAAAGCTGCCACGCCATCTTCTATCTCCAGAAATCTGATATTATCTGGAACTACACTGGAGACTGGAAAACCCTTTGTATTCAATCTCCAGCAAGGCTCCTAAACACCTTCCTGACAGTGTCCTGAATCAACCGTGTGTTCAAAACATAAATGTCCTTTCTTGCTCTGACCTAGAAAAATGATAAACTCTCTTTTCTCTTTATAAAATCTATAAAGTAGGAAATATGAAGAAAGAAAAGTGTCTCTTGTGGCAAGCAGGCAACCAAATAAACAGAAAAAAGGCCTCTGACACTCCATAAAACACTGGAAAAAAACCACACTGACTGCTACCGATGTGATTTAGTAGAGAGATAAAAGCATTCACAGCCATTACACCATGTAAAATTCTCTGCTGCATTTCCCCTGCCCTTTCAGTCACTGCTGCAGATACTGCACATGCAGAGCGGCGGACTACTCCCCTCCCACCTCCGGGCGGATGTGCTGTATGAAATAGCCTAGAGTTTTGCTCTCCATGGACCGTTGTCTCTGTTTTTTCCAGCTTGTGTTTGCTGATGACTAACAAATGGTTTTAAAACATTTTACTTGAGCAAACCCAGGTCTTCTACTGCTGCGGCCTCCTCCTCAGAAATCAATGGTCCATGTTAGTTTCCAGCAGGGGGTTCAAATGTAATCATCAGTGTAGGGAATGATTTCCAGAGTCAGCCAGCTGAAAGCCAAGTCCTCCTCTGTCAACTCCACCTTTACACCAACAGCTGCTCATGTTGTCGGTTCCCCGTCTTTTGATTTTGAATGTTTCTCACTTGTTTACTGAGTTTTAGTCATCAAGTTCTCCTACTTTTATGTCCTCGCTGCTTTTAGGAAGTACCAACCATTGTTCTTTGAAAAGCTGGCAAGACTGTTTTCCTGCTACATCACAAAAATGTTCCCCAGGAGATTTGAGAGTCAGGCTCTGTAGACATTTTTGAACAATGTTAGCTTTCTATCAGTTTTGCTTCTATACCCCAATACGCCTTCTTGTGCTCAGGAATTGACTTCATCTGCAGTCATATTGTCATGCATTTCCTTTATTCGTTTTAGCTACACAAGCAGTGTGGTTAGATCAGTGTCAGTTAAATGGGCTGCCCACCTCTTTGGTCCAAACTGAAATATCTCAGCCACTATAAGATAGTTTGCCATAAATTGGCACTCACATTTATTCACGTTCCTCAGAGGATAAAGCCTACTGGCTTTGATGACCCTCTGACTTTTCCAGTAGCGCCACCATGAGGTTTTTTTGGGGGGGTGAAATGCTCAGTCAGTCATTCAGTTGATTGCCATATAATTTTGTTCGGACAGTCATGGTCCACAGAGGAGGAGGCTTAAAGACTTTGGTGATCCTATTAGCTATCCTCTATTACCACAAGCAATTTGACATTTTTTGTTTTTATGCTTGGGGCCTTATGTCCAACAATTTTGGGCATTCACGGTCCCCAGCGGATGAATTGGAAAAATTTTGTGATCTCCTGACTTTACATCTAGCACCATAATCAGTTTGCTCCATGCTTTTTTGACCAAATACCAATTAACGTTGGTGATCCTCTTACTTTTTCTATATTGTTGCCATGACGGTGATGTGTTTTTTTGTTTTTGTTTTTTTTTTGGTGAAATGCCCAAAAAACTATTAACTTGACTGTCATATAATTTGGTAGAGACAATCATAGTCCACAGAGGATGAGGCCTACAGACTTTGGTAATCCCATGGACTATCCTCTACCACCACAGGCAGGTTGACATTTTTTGTTTTTTATTAAATTCCCTCAACACCTACTTGATAGAGTCACATAAAAGTTGGTACAGACATTCATGGTCCTCAGAGGATGAGTCCTACATACGTTGGTGATTCCTTGGGTTATGATCTTGCCCCACTAGCAATTTGACATTTTTGTTTTTTAGTGAATTCCCTCAAAAACTATTGGATAGATATGCATTAAATTTGGTTTAGACATTCATGGTCCCCAGTGGAAGAACTGGAATATTGTGATCTACTGCCTTTTCATCTATTGCCATCATCAGGCCAGAATTACAGTTTGTCAAGTACTTAAACTTATGGCATCCCCTGGGTAATCCTCTCGTGCCAGCAGCAGGTTGACATATTTAGTTTTTAGTGAAATGTTTCAACTATTAGCTAGACTGACATTAAACTTGGTTCAGACATTCATGGTCCCCAGTGGATGAATTGTAATAACCTTGGTGATCTCCTGACTTTTTATCTGGCGCCATCATCCACACCTAAACTTTAGTTTGTTCAATACTTTAGGACTAAATACTTTCAAAACTAATGGCATTCCCATGCTGGAATTATCATGCTGGCATTAGCAGTGAGCTCAAAGCCCCAGTGTGTCTTTATAAATAACTCTATAAGACTTTTAAGGACTCTAGACAGGAAACAACATGTCGGAAGCTCCCTGATCATCTTTCAGGGTGCACCATTGACCTTCAGCAACTCCAGCATCATGGCAGGCCTCAGTTACAGCTGTAATTCCAGGGAACCAAACATCCAAAACATCCGTCATCCTGAATAAATTATTCATAACAGACCTGCCAGGGAGACAGCAGGACTGATGTATTTGTTTTGCTTGTCCTATCACTTCCCTCTGCCTGTCTCTCAACATTTTATAGACTGCCTTATATTTAGTGCACAACAGGGACATCAGGGTGACAACTGCTCTCCTGCTGCTCCTAGTCAAACAAAAACTTTCAACAAACTGCCTCTTCATGGTACCACATGCTGATCTGTTAAGCTCAACAGAGGTCGGTTTGTTTTAGTGGTCGTGTATCAGGATTTCTAGTGAATCCAGGATGTTGCAAAGATGACAATTTCCTACTGTTATCACAAAGTGATCGATATCAGATGACTAAGTTGTCTGAAGAGAATCATGTAGTATTTCAACATATCGGCATACAATGGTTCATATGATATCTTGCAAATTACCGTCCCTACCAGTACTGTTAGATTTAGGAGGAGATTGTGGTTGGGCGTCTTAACATGGTGTGACAGTGTGACAATGTAACGTGACAATGTGATGTCACCTTCTGAGCTTCAGTATTAAAATAACTCAATGGTAAAATTTGGTTTGACATGGCACACGAACTTCAGTCTCCTGGGTGAAAGTCCTGTGTTTGTTTGACCCATCCAACACCCTGACTTTCGTCCCTATGTGGACTTTGTCGCTTGTCATCATGGATGTATAAAGAGAACTGGATACAGCATTGGAGGCGGGGCCTGGTTCATTCCTATAAAAGTTGCTCAGTGGTGCATAAAGCCAAAAAAGTTTGACTCTCCAAATATAAAAGTAATCAGCCCAGAGAACAAGTGCTTTAGAGACTTTCACTGGTCAAGCTGCTAACTGCCATCAGCCCAGCGACTGACTTTCAGTTAAGCCCTCCTCTAACTTGAATAGAGATAAAATGATTAAATTGTGCAGCTCTTATAGACTTTTGAAATGTTATTGGACCAAACTGAACAATTCCTGATAGGGAAACGCAACACATTCTCACTCCCAACTCGTCAAATTCCGACGATCAGACAGTGGCCTGTAGAATAGAATAGAATAGAATAGAAACAACTTTATTGATCCCACGAGGGGCAAATTGTTTGTAGCTTCCCCATCCCACAATGTACAAACAACAAACAACAGCAACAAAAACAACACACTAATCCATGCCAAGCACAGTCCAGTAAAACAGACAAGCACGTCACTGATTGGGCGCATAAGCTACAGTAGGTGTAGATTACTTAATTGGATGAGATTAACTCTCTTTTTCCCCTTATATTATTTTTTATTCATTTTTATTTATTATATTATTTATGTATTTATTTTATTTTGTTTATTTTTCTTTTATATTTATTTTTTCTTTCTTTTTTTATTTGTTATTATTTTCTGTGTATAGTTGTGTTTTTTATACATTTGTGTATGTTCTGCTTACATACACAGGTCATTGTGATTTGGGAGTCAGGCCTCTACTCCTCAGAGTTGATCTCTTACGAACACCCAAGATAAACTTTTTGTTGCCCTAAGTAGGCACAGTTTCATAGCAGCCCCAAGACTTTAGGTATAGAAAAAAGCAGTATGGTTGGCTTAAAATAACCATGGTTGTTACTAACATAATGTAACGTCACGTGCCATATGTCACTAGTTCAGTATACATACTAACACACTATGCTGTTATTTAAATAACTGTAGACTTTGGTTTTACGTGGGACGGGAACAGCAGGTTCTCAGGTGAAAGTCCAGAGTTTGTTTGACCCATTTACCTCCCCTCCCTTCTGCCCTGTGTGGACTTTCTCGCTCTTTATACTACAGCATTTGCTACAGTGTCAACAAATGCCACTGCCCTTCGCATAGCATACTGCCGCTAAGGGGTGCCTCTGTGCAACGGTGTCTGACGCTGACGGGCCACTGACCAAACCTCTGTATTTGACGAGCTGGGAGTGAGACAGGGTTGTGACACGAGTCTCAAATGTATCCACTGATTTACAGAGTTCTCTTTCCCCATGTAAGTGGAAGGGAAAAAGTCTTTTTGGGCCCAGTGTCATCACGCAATGGACTCATAAGTTGTAGTTACATGGTTTGACTACTATGTGAAATTGGCTTTAAAGCCCAGTGCTGTTCCTGGCTCCTGGATCACAATCATGTCAGTTATAAACAAATGTAAGTGATTTGTTTTCATTTTGTAAGTATATGTATGAATAGTGAAAGAGGACAGCGTTAGCATTTATGCATTGTCACCTATCCTGTCTTCACTGGTGCAATAGCAAACAGTCAAAACAGGTTTAGGGTATTTCAGCACACATAAACTTGAGTTATGCAAGGTGTGGCAGTGATGAACATCATGTCTGAACGGCCCCCGCAAAAAGAAAAAAACCCTCTGTTTCTGCTTTTTTACAAACACAGACAAGACTGAAGGCCAAAACACACCGGCGGCGTCACTGACGCGAGTCAAGTGCCGCCTCCAACACACACAAAAAGCGTCGCACTGCAGGGCGTCAACCGGATTTCTGTTGCACACTCCAGTTTGCTAGGCTGGGAAGTACAAAATAGCGCTTTTTCAAGGGTGGCGACGCTGGAAAAATAGGACAATAGCGTAAAGTGCCACAGGTCGAGCCGCCGCAGGTGTGGGTTTGTAAATAGAAAATAATGGGGGCGGCTGTTTTGACGCGCGTCGTACTGCGCCGGTGTGTTTTGGACTTCAGACAATGAAGAAAATAATACATGTTTTGGTGTGAACCTGTAATTAACTGTGTTAAATCTTTACAGTAGCACAAATAATCACTTACAGTTCACCTTGTTTAAGTGCTGCTGACCTTTTTCAAACACTAAAATGAACCACGTATCAAAGTTATCGTCACACTTCATGTTGTAAGCAGGTGAAGAGGCATCGTGTTTTTGAGACATGCGGCGTTTACCACAAATTGAACAATCAGACTTGCAGCAAGGTATGACTTCGTGCGAGGCAACTCTTGGTGTTTTAAGAGAAGTAGCTTGAAGACTTTAGAGCATAGTATTTTGTGCATAATGCATTTGAATGAGAAAGAGAACCAAAGTATGTCACCCTGGGGCCAAAGCATTGCACATATGCTGTAAAACTCATAGTGCTGTGATATCCTAGACTCAAGTCAACTTTATTGTACTGTTACAATGGCTACTTTTAACCACTACTATTGTCATTTGATATTTGTACCCTGCAGTAGCTCCTGATACTCTCACAGAGGAGGAGAATTTATTAGCATTTAAGTTACCTCACCTAACAGTGAAGAGTTTGACATATAAACATAGAAACAGACACATCTAGATCTGTGTATCTGCATTGTAGACTTTCACTCACTTCATGAGGATATTGCCAAGACTTGCACAGTGAGAAACAGGCATGCAAACACTCATAATCTCTGCTGACTCACCAGAGGACCTTTCAAAGTATTTTCCACAAGTGGAATACAATAAAAGGACATAAAGGGAAAGCTCTATAGATGTGAAACTGTCAGGAAATATAAAACTGACAGGGGCTTTTGTTTGTCATGCCAAATCCCCATGTTAAAACTAAGTCAGGAGCTGGAATGCACACTAATTTCTCAAAAAGACTTTTACCTCAGAAAATCTGATTTATGGGATTTTCCATTACACAGTACAGCCTTTAATAACTCGTCATATCAACTGTTGCACATACACCAAACTGTAGCAGGGTGTATCTTCCTGGATTACAAAGACACTTGAAAATATTCCTGCTTACATTAATGCACTCTGTGCACAGCATAGGTGGCATCATGTCATTGCATGTCTGCCTTCATCAATAGAATGTTGTTTTTTTATGGGTTGCTATGAGGAAACTCATGAGGGTGGAGCTAGTACTTTTCCTACTCTGTCATGCCAGCTTTTGTAGTTGCTTCATCTCTCCAATGAGGGAACTTAAAGCTTGAAGTTTTGCAAAAGAAGGTGCACTGGTATCTCGGAGTCACCTTTGACAGCCTGCCCACCTGACTTCACAAGGTAAGATTTTCTTTCATTTTATAGCCGTGCATAGGTGATACATGTGTGTATAAAATGTCTACAGGTGATTATCATTTGATGGGTAATTATGTAATTACAAACTCCTCTGTGTAAATTATCACAAAAAACTCCTCCTGAGGGTAGATTTGTCACAAAGCAACCACTGCTGTGACACATAATGTGCAATAGCAAAAATATTCCACACTATGTGTAGTATGAAGAGCTAAAGTACAGTATGTTCTTCAGTAATAAAAAGATTCACACAGAGTTTATCAAGTATCAACAAACACTAAATGTCATTTAAAGAAAAAGCAGGAAGTTGCATTCACATGCATTTCATTTTTATTGCAAAACTTCTGATTTTCTGTGCTCTATGCACTTCTGAAACCAAACCCACACCCTCACTGGCACCAGCTACTCAGTAATGGAAAGTAACTAAGTATATTGCCCAAGTATTTTACCTAAATACACTTAAATATACTTGTATTTGTATATTTCGATTTTATGCCACTTTATACTTTTACTCCACTACATTTCAGTTGCAATTATTTGTACTTTTTACTCCATTTATTAGATAACTTAAGTTACTTTGCAGAACACATTTTAACACAAACTATCCATCAGTATATAAAGTAATTAAAATTAGCTCCACATTTACCAGCTGCGGCATTAAAGAGATGAACACAATGTATCACTTACACTCAGCAATATAATACACTTAAACAGGCCATTCCACAAAGATAGTACTTGGACTTTTAGTCCTTGAAATATATATCAATGCCAATACTTGATACTGTATGCAAACCTTTTGCTTGTAACAGACTATCTCTACACTGTAGTATTGCTGCTTTTAATCAAGTTAAAGATCTGAATGCTTCCTCCACCTCTGCTGTTTCATAACTGCACTGATGTCTAAGTTTAAAACCTGTGGCATCTGGCGGTGATTAAATACAACGCAGGACAGACAGACGCGGAAGTGTTGCGTAACTCACTCTGTTGTAGGAGGAGTGTGCTAAGCATGCAGGATTAGAAAGAAGTATTGTTTTGTGCTGCTGCAGAGACAGGGCGGCACCTTTACACCAGGCACTCTGCTACCTTTTTTTTTTTTTAAATAAAAGCTTTTAATTGTTTTGCATTTATTAAGGTTTATTACATTTCATATAAATTCTCATGAATAACACTTTTATGCATTTATGAGTCATTGCTGCACTTTACAAGCTTGCTTTGTTTTACAGGCTCCCCTCTGTAAGCCCTCCATACAAACATAATGGCAGACCCATGGCAAAATGCATATGATTTTGCTGTTCAAGTGGCAAGAGCAGCTGGAGCAGTACGTATAAGAGCCATCTTTGAATGTATTTCTCCCCTCATGGTTGCAACATTGGCTTGAATATTTTGGAAGATATTGTGATAATCCATCTATATGATACACCCTGTTTTATCCTCATGATCTCTAAGCATGTACCAATGATATACCATTTGTTTAGGTAATCAGGAAAGCCGCGGATGATGAAATAAAGGTTTCAACAAAGAGCACCACCGTAGACCTCGTCACTCAGACTGACGAGAGGGTGGAGAAAATCATCATCGGCTCTCTTAAAGAAGAATTTGGAGATGCACACTGGTGAGACATACCCCCATGCACACTCACCTGTTTATGAACCTTTGCGCTGTTTGTGTCATATCTTGATGTTTGTCTTTTGTCCTTTCTTCTTCTGTGCTGCAGCTTCATCGGTGAGGAGTCTGTGGCAAAGGGGGAGCCTTGTATCTTAACTGATAAACCAACATGGATCATAGACCCTGTGGACGGCACCACAAACTTTGTGCATGGGTAAGATGTCAGTGTTGCTAAAGGACAGCTAGTTGTGTTAATGGATTTTCTTTAACCTGATCAAACCAAACAGAACAAACTCAACGGTTGCGCTATAACAAGAAGCATTCGAAGTGTAACTTTCTTCCCTAAAGGTCCAGTGTGTAGGGTTTAAGGGAATAATTTGGCAGAAATGGAATAAAATATTCATAACTTTTATAAGTTAAATCACCTGAAACCAACAATTATTGTGTATTTGTTGCTTCAAAATGAGACGTTTCTGTCTACATATGGAATGGATCATGAATTTGTGTTTCCTAGGATGGCAAAGGCATGGCTGGCACTACTCTCCCTCTGATTGGCTAGTTTCTGTTGCCTTCATTGGTTGGATTGGTTACGTTTAGGCAAGAGGGGTTAGATTGGTGAGGGCTAGGGCAAGTATGTCAGGGTAAGCCAATCAGAAGCAGAGTAAGGCAGAGTAGGGCGGTCATGACATTGCTATCTTAAGAAAAACCCAAATTCATGAGCCGGTTGTCTTCCACAGAGTCTGCCATGTTTCTGCACAAAGGCTCGGCAAAAGAAGCCAAATTAGTGCAGTAACTGGACATGAATGTTAGCAAAGGAAGAGGATCCAAAGAGCAAGTGAGAGAAGGAAAGAAGGGGCTCGGTGTATTATAGGAGGTCCCCCAGCAGACTAGGCCTATGTCAGCCTAACTAGGGGCTGGTCCAAAACAAGCCTGAGCCAGCCCTAACTATAAGCTTTATCAAAAAGGAAAGTCTTAAGTCTAGTCTTAAATGTGGAGACGGTGTCTGCTTCCCGGATTGAAACAGGAAGATGATTCCACAGGAGTGGAGCCTGATAGCTGAAGGCTCTGGCTCCCGTTCTACTAGTGGAGACTTTAGGGACCACGAGTAACCCTGCATTCTCAGAGCACAGTGTGCTGGTAGGATAATATGGCACTATGAGCTCTCTAAGACATGACAGAGCTTGACCATTTAGAGCTTTGTAAGTTAGGAGAGGGATTTTAAATATTCTGGATTTTACAGGGAGCCAGTGCAGAGGAGCTAAAACAGGAGAGATATGATCACTTTTCTTAGTTCCTTAGTGCCACTGAATTCTAGACTAGTTAAGGAATTGCAGTAATCTAGCCTAGATGTAATTTTGTGCTCACACTGGGTGCAAATAAAACAATTCATGCGAGTGAATTACATGTAAAGTCAATGTAAATACACGGTTAGACACAAAGTCCTGCAGGGTGGCACACTGGATGCGATGGACACCATGCGAAATATGCAAATTAAGCAGCGTAAATTCAGGGAGTAGTGCGATTTCATGTCATACGTTTATGCGCGAGAGTTGAAAAATCTGAACTTCAGTGACCAATTTGCGCTGCAATAGCCAATCAGCACTGAGGTACACAGAGGACATACCAGTGGAAGTTCATTCATCAATTCAGCGATTTCACATGCGTATGACGGAAGTTATTCGTGTGTATGAAGCGAGTCAACACAAAACATTCCAGCGTCCAAACTCACGCGAGTACAGCATCGCGAAAAACTTGGTGTGAACAAACATAACAAATGCCAATTAGGATATGCCTAATTTTTGTAGTATTACACAGGTGAAAGAAAGCAGTCCTTGAAATGTGTTTTATATTGGACATAAAAGACAATTTTCTATTGACAAAAAGTACCTTTTCTGGCTATGTTATAATGCTTATTTAATGTATATGAAACTGCTTATTCACAGATTCCCCTTCGTGGCTGTGTCTATTGCCTTTGCTGTCAAAAAAAAGGTATGTCAGATTAAACAAGAGAAAATGTTACAGTTTTTAAAATTAGTTTGTCCACACTTTGCTCAGTAAGTAAAAGCTAAAATAATGACGTCTGGTTGCAGTTGGAGTTTGGTGTGATCTACAGCTGCTTGGAGGACAAGATGTATAAAGCAAGGAAGGGGCAGGGAGCTTTCTGCGATGATGAGCCGATTCAGGTGTCTGATGTAAAAGGTAATGCGGTCATCTGTGAAAACGGTTGGACATACTATTTTGCATATTTGAACATGAAAGAAAGAATGAACTAACATAGATTGAGCCTTGCATTGACCAAAAACGTTTTTGAAATAGAATATCTGAAAAGGTATCCACACACAGTCATCACTTTCACATTAAGGACCTCAAGGTTACCCTCTTTTCTTAAACCAAATTAATAAAGCATTCAAGCAGAATCCTCAAGATGGAAAATGTTACATTTAATCTGAAGGACACTTGACTGTTATTGTGAATGTGAGTGTTTGTCTATGTGCCTTTACAGTCACTGTCAAACTTGTAATCAAATATAGCAGTAACCCCTTTGGCATGCTGTCATTGCAGATATCCACAAGTCCATTATCATCTCTGAGCATGGGACTGACAGGAGCAAAGAAAAAGTAACCAAGATCTTCAACACCATGCAGAAGATTCTCTGCATCCCAGTGCATGGGTGAGTTGTCTCCACGTACACTGATCATTATTATGTTGTGTGTTACCCTACAAAGCCAAAAATGAACAACCATTTTATTGTTGTTGTTGAACTTGAGAATGGACTGGAATCTGATTTTTTTGGCATTTGTTTTATATTAAATGTGATAATGCCTTGGAGATGTGTAATTTCTTGTCAAACGCATGTAAAATATGCAGTGAAAGCAAAAGGCTGATAAAACCAAGCCAAACCACAGTAACTCTCCCGAGGTTTTATAGTCTCCTGCCTCTTGAAGACATTGTGTCTTCTAGAGAGAAACAGCCAACCACACAGCTAAAGCAAGAGAGCTGCAGCCTGTGAAGTGAAAGCTAGCTGCAGAGACAGACACGGCTAGCTGTAGCTAAAGCTAAAAATTAAATGTGCTTATTGCTTTTTCCCTAATTATCTGTACTCAAAAACATCCATTTTGATAAATCTTGTTGGTAATTGAGTTTTATATAAAATGAATAAGGCTACAGCCAGTCATGATAGACATAAAAAACCAAGCTGCACTCCCGCTTAAGCTAACTATCATAGTATCAAGACATCTCGGCTATCGACAACAGGAGAATAAATGCAAATGTGTGTGGTTAGATACCTTTAAATCATGTGTTTAATTCACTTTGTAATTGGTTTTTATTCTTTAATTATAAATGAATTTATTATATTGATTTAAATATGATAAAGCCAGACAGAGATACCTAGCAAAACAGGCTATGTTTATTTAGTGACACAAACTATGGTCTGTTAATGATCAAAATAGAGTTTATGTTCTAATACTGTTAAATGCTGAGTTTGTTGTTCCACATAATTAAATGAGCGTAACTTAATCGATTCGCAAAAGAGGAAAAAAATCCTGCTAGCCAAACACCTGCTAAAGCTAACTACTGTATCTTAGCAGACTATCAAGCCATCTTTGGAATTGACACCAGTAGAATAAATGCAATCCGGTGTGGATAAGCTACCTTGAAATCACATTTTCTGTATGGGACATTGTAAATTAATTTATTATATTTATTAAAATATGAATATTTGCCAAATAGAGATACCTAGAAAAACAGGCTTCATTTATTTCCTATGGCCTGTTGATAAAAATGCTAATTTTCTAATATTGATATCTGTTTCCCTAGCTGTAAGTGTAAAAATCTGTTCTAATAAATGGATTCTTGGTAATTAGGTTTGTTGTTCCACATTATTAAATGAGGCTTTAGCGTAACTACATCCATTCGCAACAGAGACCTATACTAAAGCTAACTTAGCAGGGTGGCATTAACTACAGAATTTGTGCAATTTTGTGTTGTTATTACTTATTAACACGAATTTCATTATATTGATTTAAATATAAATACTAGACACAGCTACATTGCTACATACTGCAAATAGAGACTGTGAAGCTGATGTCATGCCATGGACAAACTAGTTATGAGAAACAACATACCTTAACATTACAACTGTCGTTTTTCAGCCCTTTATCATTCCAAACTCATCAGATACCATTGCTTTATCAGTGATCTGGGCATGAGATACCAACAAGCGGCACCTTTTGCAGCAGTATCAGATGCACTGGGATGTGGCGTTGTTAATGTTGGTCGTCACAGGCTTTCTCTGGATTGCCAGCCAGTGGCAGTTTGTAACACCACCAGTAACAATGTAATATAAGCAGCTGAAAAGTCTCTATAGGGTGAGTGGGAGGGGAGTTGGATGCATCCCACAAACACTGGACTTTCACTCAGGAGCTTGCTGTTTGCTTCCTGTGTGAATGTTGAGCCAAACCATGGTGTTTTTTTTCTAAACTTAACCACGTGATTTTGTTGAACAAGGAAATGAACGTAAATACGAGCTGTTTTGCCTATGTTGCAAGTTTATTTTCAAAAGACTGCATGCATCTTACAAGCTGAAACTGTACATTTCCTTGTGTGCTGCATGTACAAGCAATGTATGTAACAAGCGTTAATTGACAATGGGGTCCCAAAACGTCAGCAACAGATATATTAGGATACCTAGTGTGTCATAGGTAGATGTTGAAGTCCACAGGCAGAGCGTCAATATTTAATGAGTTGGGATGAGAACGTGTTGCATTTTTGGACTGAGTGAATACTCTTTGGTAATAGAGATGACAGAGCGAGTACTTCACGAGATGGCGCCCCCATCCCACATGGCTTGGCATGCCTTCACTAAATATTAAAACATTTCCTTTGATACTACATTTTTCCTGCTTTATCAAAAGTCAGAGAGCTGCATTTTGAATTTTTGTATTGGCATTTTAAAGACTTTTTTTCCTTACTACCCCACATCTTTAATGTTTGCAGCCTTTATAGGGCAGTGTAGCGTACTTGTATACTTGTATTCATTCATCTCCAACTGTGTCCTGCCAGGCTCCGTGGGTCAGGGACAGCTGCCACCAACATGTGTCTGGTGGCGATCGGAGCAGTGGAGGCCTTCTTTGAGATTGGGATCCACTGCTGGGACATCGCTGCTGGAGCGGTTATAGTCAAAGAAGCTGGAGGAATACTACTGGATGTCGATGGTGTGTACACTTTCAAATCTGGTCACAGAGCATCAAGTCATTATGTAGCATTGAACTGAATGCAAAGTCTTACAAATTAAAATAAATGAATGAGAAGGTAATAAGTAATAAAAGCAGGATTTGTAATTTGTTTAAACCCCTCTTAATAAAGGCTTTGTTTGACAATTCAGGGGGAGAGTTCGATTTGATGTCTCGAAGGATGGTTTCAGCAAACAACGAAGTTATTGCGAAGCGGATCATCAAGGAAATTGAAATATTCCCAGCGGAGAGGGACGACGCTCCAGTGCAGAAGAAATGAGAATATCCAAGTGCATTTCAAAATGAGTGCAAGAGGAACAAGTTCCAGTCTTTCACTGTATGTCATGAATAAAGTTGCTGTGCTGTAATCACCACTGATTGTCTTTTAATTTAAACTATGGGTGGGCTTCATTGTTTCATTCTTTTCAGCCAGAGAAAATTGTTTTAATTCAGTCGCCAATTTAAGTGACCTCCAGGTCACATTTGATTAACACGCATGTCTTTTGTCTGTAGCTGCCTATGTATGCGTTCCATCTTACATTACGCATGAAATATTCATTTTGAGGACCCACAGCCACATATTTATTCTGGTTTTATTTTACTTTATTTTGAACTCTACCACAATACTGTAGATCTCAGGAGGCGCTGGTCTGAGACTGATGGTTATTTTGACTGGATTTCCAATCACTGAATTTATCTCTCCGCCCTCATTCTCATGTGACTCTAATGTGTAATTATCTGATGGAAATGAGTGGAATTCTGCTGAGGTGATTACCCTCATTAGAAGCAACAGTCCTTAGCACTGAGTTAAGTCAATGTTGAAGTGACTTTATAAACACTGGCCTTGTCGAGTGTCATATAATTTACTTACAGTGAGCATCACCATATTGCCTGAGAGCCTCTATTTCAGCATTATTACTGTTTACTCAATTTATTACACTCATATTACTGTTCACCACTAGAGGCCAGTAATGCATCAGCAATTAGATGAGGTCCTCAAGATGCTCTCATTTTACATTGGTGGTTGAACTTAGTATTTCTTATGATTTTTATAAGTTTGCATGGTGGACTTTAGTAGAGATTGACAGTATGCTCTGAGGATGCTTTATGCCTCATCAGCACCTTTTCAAACCTCACAACGAGAGGAAAAAATGACCCCACCCAAGAGATTAGGTAATATTTCACTCCTGCTCTTGTTTTTCCGATCTGTAAATTAACAGCTGGCTGTGAATTTGGTCGCAAATGAAGAACGCAAAGGTGCAGGAGCAAGCTGAGAACCAGAACTAACAGCGACGGTGAATGGAGCAGCAGCAGCAGCAGCAACACAAACAGCAGGAACAACAACAGCAGCAGCAATAACAGCAGGAGGTTGTGGGGGGATGACGAGTGTTTGAACTGGTGCCTTTGAAACATAAATAACTGCAATTTCTTTGTATAATTATGCTTCTATACATCTGCCACTGCTGTAGTGTATGATGATGTGTGTGATGTTTCAGTAGAGATGTTGTTTGTCTGTCTTTCAAATGACATAAATGTAATTCCGCAGCACTTTGAGCATGAGACGTGACATATGAAGCTCTTTTTTTTTGTTGTCATGTCAGGGGAATAGGGTGAAATTATGTGTTGCAGTAGAGCAGAGGGCAGATAATAGTTGCAAATACGGTGCATCTTAACATTTGCTTGAACTTGCCCGGAGTACCAGATGGCTGGAATTTGCCTTGTAGGACAATACAGTAAATGCCACGGAGGTCAGAGAACCACACACAAGTTCATAAAAGTCAATTTAGCATATTTACTCAAAACTATCAGTGTTGTCCTCCTCCTAAAACCTCAATATTTTATAATCCAAGGACATTTGAACATTGATATTTAAACAGTTGATTCACTAATATTTGATGCATTGTGTTGGCTGAGTTTACTTTTCTTTTTTTAAATTAAAGCATGTATGTAGTAAATAGGTAAATCAATTAATCTACTAGCTCTCAATCATTTTATTGTAGGGATGCAAGGGGAAATGAATTGAGACTTGCATTCTGAAAACATTAAATGGCTTCTTAAAATAGATCAAAACATATCATATCCTACTAAATCATATTTTATTGGAAGAATTTAAATATTTCAATCGGGCATGAAATTGTAACAAGTCATTTTAAACCCGGATTATTTATTCATTAGCATATGTATGTGTGTAAAGAATTAATCAGTGGTTTAAGGTACACAGTAATCACCATAATGTAGTTAGAAGCATATTATTGATATTTTCAGGTGTTTATTAATACATTTTTCTCTCTGTGAAGCATCTGTAACTGATGGATAGACAAATATTTTCATGACAACAGAGCAAACTCACTCTGCTGGCGAAGGCAGTGACGTGTCTGAAAGCTCCAGAAGAACTGCAGTAAGTGATCCTTGAGTTAAATTTTTTTTAAAAAACTATTTCAGAAGTCACGTGTGAAGCTTCCAGCTTTATTTCAGTGAATTCTAAACCATAGTTTAAACACATTTTTTTTTTACACATTTTCACACATTTTTTATAACACATTGTAGGGGAGACCAGGTTTTGTTGGCACACAGCTATTTTCTGGTCCCTAGAAGGTCACAGAACAATTTATGTAACATCGAAATGTTTGCTTTCTTCACCTGCACTCACTACGCCATATTAAACCATCTGAAAGTCACTGACTTTTTCAGTGAGGGTAACATTTCAGTTTTAGTATCAAAAGTCAGAAAATGGTAAACGTATTACAAAACTGTGTTAGGTAATTCATTCATTCATTCATTTTCTGTAACCACTTATCTTGTTGGGGGTGACAGGGGTGCTGGAGCCTATCCCAGCTGACACTGGGACAGAGGCATGGTACACCCTGGACAGGGTGCAGACTTTTAAAAATTGACCGATATTCTATTAAATATTCACGTTTTCTGGTTTGTCTTTAAATAAATGTTCGAATTGTTTTTATTGATTGCTTCATTGTTTTTGTAACCATAGCATTTCAACAATGTGCCAATTAACTCTGCGATGAAGCGGGTTGGCACAAGTGCAGAAGATGACTAAATACATATCATCTAATTTTAGAAAACAATTGCGCATATTGAAACTTATTTATTTACAGCCGAGACTTTACTTTCATTTGCTGCCTGTTAGAATATTCTGATGTAAATTATGCCAGAGAAATATGTAAGAGATAAAAGTTTGCCAACCAACCCCAGTCTCCCCTATCTAAAATGATTATGTGCTGTCAATCACTCATTAACTGTTTATACACTAGTTATAGGTGCCTCATTGACAAAGTTATACCCTAATCATTGAATATATAGTGATAAACACTTGGTGCTAAATGGCTGAATTTCAAGGAGGCTATGTCATCAAATACCACCGTACTGGTCCAATGTCAAGGATCCTTCGAATGTGAGGACAGAGTCCTTTCTTCAGAGAATTTTCAAGCATTCATGTGTGGATCAAAAGACGTAGGCTACTCACAATTTTTTGTGCACAATTTGCTGTCTTCATCTTCTGTTACAATGTGTGTTCACTGAATGCTAGGAAGGAGTCTTACCTAGCCTCTGTAGGACCAGACTTGGAAGAAGCCATCCTACCGAGGAAGCATCCTTGACTTTGAGAAGCACCCATTGTGTATCCATTCTTGTCGGCATAGCTCCACCTGGTGGCAGTAGAAAACACGTGTGGTTTACAGCTACTGAGTAATATAGAAATTGATATAATCCTGAAATACAGCATGATATTAAAAAGTCCGCGGTTGCTGGTTTGAATGAGAGTCCTCTCCCATGGTGGACATTTCATTTGGTCGCAGCCGCAACGTCAAATGCCGGGAGTGTGGAATACCAATGCGCATGCGCATGTAGCTGTCCGTTGTCTTCACTTGTTCGTAGCTGTCAAAAGTTCGTATTTCATTTAAATAAGACGGAAAGTGCGGTTTAAATCAACTTTATCCTCCGTAGCATTAAATTAAATGTGCTTAAAATGCTTCAGTCGCGGGAATTTTGTTATAAACCAAGCCTCTGCTAAAAATAGTCAGCTTTAACGTGGAGTGGTTCTCCGGGAACAAAATGGCTAACTGCTAGCATGGTGGAGAAGTCGCTTTTTTTGTTTCCCGTGTGCTTTATTACTCGGAGAGGATGGTGCCTGGTCAAGAACAGACTTTCGGGATCCCAAGCATCTTTCTGAGTGGATTACCAAACATGAAAGCAGCAGGACAAAACTGTCAAATGAAGTCGTCAGAGCTAACACAGCTAAGTTACCCAATCTGACAGCGCACATAAACGGGCGATTGAGCAGTGAAACACCGGTTGAGGAGAACAGGTATGCGCTCAGTCTTATTATCACCTATGTTAAACTGTGTGGGAAATGTGAAATAGCGCATCATCTGTGTGTCAAATTGTGTAACGTTAACGTAATTTTCTGGTTTTACATCTGCCGAAAGTAGATGTTGCCCATGTCTTTCCACCTCAAAACGCCTCTGATTATACATTATATACTGCATGTAGTAAGTTAAATGATAGATGGAGGGGTTTAAGTGTTACCAAGGAGGGTGATAAACATGTGCATGGTATCTTTGCAACTATCAAATAACCAATAGAAGAAATATCAGAGGGTCAGCCAACTTCAACAAGTACCACTTGAAAGAGTAAATATGGAAACATGCAAATCAACGCTTTATGGCTCTACAGAAACCATCAAAACTGTCTTAACAGTATTTACATCTGGTGTGAGATTAATTATTCGCAGAGCATCTGGTTTCCAATGGCTAATTAAGAACAGCATTAGCACAGAAATAAAACAGCAGGTATAAGGCAACTAAAGAGTAGTCAAAATGAGCAACTGACCCCAAGGTCCTATCTAACACCAATTCACGATGCTTAAAAATGCACACAGAAATATTTGAACACATTTCATAGAAACTAGACACATGCAGACAGACTTTGGAAAATCATGTCAGACAAAGTTGATAACAGCGGTCAGGTAATTGGCTCTTAAGGGTTACATTTAAAACTCCCTTTTAAAGTTTGCTTTATTATTTGATTGTATTTTCATTCACAGGAACTTGGTCTACAGAGTCTGGCTATAAACCCAATCGCAGGAGAACAGATATTATTTTCATTGTTGGTTATTCTCTTGAATAATTGATTAGTTGTTTGGTCTATAAAATGTCAGAAAAGATGATGTCCTCAAATGTTTTGTTCTGTCCACACCCCTAAGATATTCAGTTTACTGCCATGGAGGAGTAAAGAAACCAGAAAATATTCATATTTAAGAAGCAAGTGAAAGAGAATTCTGACATTGTTTTCTTAATAAAAAATAAAACTACTTAAACTAATCAACTAAAGTAAAACCAAATTTAAAGTTTTTGTTAATCATGTAGCCAACTCGAACAGCAAACTTGTGATGAATAAAGTTGAAAATGAGAGAGTATCGGAAATTTCAGGGCGTTGTAATAGATAATAAACTACAAAATTTCAAAATCATCTGTAAATAAAGTTAAAGATCTTCTAAATCAAGTCTCATTATACACCTTATACTGTTCATTGATTCTGTCATACATCACTTATTGTGTGGAAGTGTGGGGAAATACATACAGTATAAAACAAATACAAATACAGGTTTCATACTTCAAAAGAGAGCCATAAGAATTATGAACAAAACCTCATACAGACAACCAATGAACTCAGTATTTATTAAACTAAATACTCTTAAATTTGAAGATTTAGTCAACTTTAAAACAGCTCAAATTATGTGCAGAGCAAAAAAACAAATATTACCTGAAAATATCCAGAAGTTGTTTGAAAAGAGGAAAAGTCAACATGCTTTGAGAGGTGTTTTTATGTTCAAAAAACCATTGGTCCATTGGTCCATTGGTGTCTCAGTGAAAGGAGTGAGTTTATGGATCATTTGTAGTGAGGCATTGAAAACATGTTGAACATTAAGTAGGTTTAAACAAATGTTTAAAAAGAATATATTGATCAAATATGAAAATGGATGATCAGACTGTTATACTGATGTAGAAGAGCAAGGTACGGGGTGTGTAAGTTGCCTTTTGTCAGTTGTTTTTTGTGTGTTGTATTTTGTCTTTGCTGTTATTTTTTTTGCCTTGTTTGCATGTTTTGTTTTGTTTTGTTGTTGACTGCTAGATATGATGTGCTATTAACAGGGTGGGTGTTATAAGCTGTAGCTTCAGCCTATGCCTTTTTCAGACAGCAGAAGTGCCTAAGTTATGTTAAATTACTTTACTGTAATGCTTTGCACTGTGCTGTTTAAGTATCTGCCATTTTCTCTGAGAGGCTGTGATTTTATGTACATTAATTTGTAGATTAATACACAATGTTCTTATTTCTATTTGCAGAACAAAATAAATTCTAATTCTAATCCATTATCAAATTAGTTTGCGATCAATTTAGTAGTTGCGCCTAAGTGATTAATCAGTTGATTGTTGCAGCTCTAATCAGTAAGCAGCATGTCTGTCTCATTGATGACATACTGTAACAGGTACAATCTCTACCAAGATTAAGCCGAGTGAGTTATTTAGCTGTATTTTGATTGCCTGACTGAATGTGCAGTTTGTGTGCCCCGTGTTATCAGGTGATTTTCAGGTCCTTTCAGGTCCTGTCGGATTCAATCAAAATCTTGCACATGCTGCAGACCTGTAGCAGTTTAGGTTGCACCAGGCAAAGATCAGAGGAACACAGAGGTGGTAGTGTGGAGCTAATATTAAGTAGAGCTGGTTCTTGAAGTTTTGAGGATGCTGCATCAGCCTGAATGCTTCTGTGACAGAGGCTAAAGTACGCAGAGCACTTGAGCTGCCTGTACATAACTCTGAAATGTGCCTTTCTATTGGGGCCTCAAATGAAGCTCTTTCTCATTGTTGATTCTTTAACTGTTTGGCATCTGAAACATCAGCAAAGAATGTTAGATGCCCAACTTCTGAGAGTCCTTGAGTTACATATTTTATAGTACTAAATTGCTTTTCAAAGTGAATGAAAAATACTGTACCACACTGGAGTCATAGGGATCTTACTGGGTGGATGGCGGATGTAAAAAGCCCATGACTGTGAGACCTAAATCCAGGGTTTCCTGTCTGTGGTCAGGTTTAGGCAACAAAAGCACTTTGGTTAAGGTAAGGGAAATATTATGGTTTGGTCAAATTTAAATAAACACCTTATGTCACTGCAGACTTTTTCTGTCTTAAATCAGACCTTAACTCTTCCCTAACCTTAACCAAGTGTTGCCAGTGCCTCACAAAAATTAAAGTTTAATAGGGTTGTAGTCACTATGAGCAGATATTGTGATGAAAGATCAAATTATTTTGTGGAAAACCAATGAAATACATTGTTGGTATATGTTTTTCATTTTTCCTTTCCTTCATCATGTTAATGGAAAATGTTATCCAATCTGTTTCCTTAAAAATGTTTTTGCTGTTGTTTTGTCCAACCAAGAGTCACAAATCGACAGATATTCATTTTAATGATAATTCAAGATAATATCATAGCAAGAAATTGTAAAATTCAGAGGCTGGAAGGGTCAAAAGAGTAGCATTTTGCAACTTAAATCAACTGTAGGGATGCACTGATTGTGAAATTCTGGGTCAGTACCAACGTTTAAAATAACAATTTGGCAAATAGCTGAAAGGGATGTTTTTGGTGTTGTTTCTTCCCCCTTTTGTGCCAGGGAAACAAAGAAATAACAGTTTGAAAGCCATTCAGTCCTTCACTACAATGTCTTTGAACAAGCACAAATTAGTTGTACACATTTATGAAACAACTGTTTACATAACCTTCTTTCATAAAAAAATGTGTTTTGATAACTGCTTCAAAAGTCTTTTTTTACTGTATATATCATAATTCCCTCTCCAGTCTGTTATATTGCTGTGAAAACATCGACATGTTTTCCTACAAATACCTATTTATCAAAGTTTCTCTCCAAAAACTAAATTCTACAAGGTTACATTGAACACCTCATGAGAACTTTAAAGTTTACCCTGGCCCCGTCCTCATTTTTACTGAATAGAGCTTGATTGCATCATAATGTAACTCAGTGCAACCTCAGTCAGCATCCGTTTCAGCCAGCACCTACTAACAGCTAATGTTAACTAGTTCTCCTCCTGTTTAAACCAACACAGATGAATTGTTTGCAATGTGGCATTATCAGGGAAATGATAGGGTGCATCCCCTGATGCCCTGCTAGTGAGTTTACTGTGTTGTCTTCGTCCTGACGGTGTCCCTGGGAAGATCTCTGTTGGTCCTAGACATGCTTTATATTGTCCGAGATGAAGGGATACCATTATGTTCCAGCTCTGCCTTTTAGCCTGTGCAAAATTAATGCGGCACTACAGAAAACAATATCGGCCACTGCCATTAGAGTGTCACCATATTTGCAGATAGGCCGATAGCAGGCAACAAAGCGAATATCGGCCGATAGCAGTGTGTCGCTGATAAATTGATGCATCCCTACTTATTTTACTATTTAAGTAGTTGCTGAATAATTTTCTGTCAATCAACTTATTGATAAAGGGACTACACATTTGAACTTTGTAGGGCTGTAGTCAACCAAAGAAAATCTTGGTCGACTAAAGTCACACATAATCTTCAACTAATCGATTAGTCGTGGGGAAAAAAAAATCTGCACATTATTTTTACTTCTTCGGTGGTGTGTCTGTGTCACTCTGCAGTTACACCTCCAAAACACTAGTCGGTGGTGGAGGACTGTGTTAAATGCTGTAAAGTTTAGTTCAAATCAAACTTTATTTATAGTTGATTCAAAACACACATTAAATATGGCTTAATAGAGACAATTTCAAACACAAGTATGCTAATTGGCTTCACTATAAATCACAGACAGCACTTTCCCCCACCAATACAACATGCTAACGTTATTAGCACAAGTCTATGGCATTTTACATTGTATAAACTAGCAATATAAAACCAGGGACAACGGCAACATGTAACAAAGGTAACAGCACTCAATTTGGCTCCATTGCAACTCACAAGATTCACCAACAAAACAACTGTCTTATACTAAACACATTTCCAAGCAAATACAACATGCTAACATTATTAGCGCCAGCCTATGGCATTTTACACTGTATAAATTAGCCTAGCGACGAGTGGAGATTTCCTCTGCTCATATGAAGCCAGGATAAATCCTGAAGTATAAATCCCTGAAGGATAGATCACACACAAGACTTAAAATGCTATTTAAGTGGAGGCTTTACTGTCTTCACAATTTATTTCTTATCTGTGAAATACAAGTAAATACAAGCTTCATTTTCACTGAGGGAAATTGTGTCAGAAACTGACAGGAGGTCTGCGTCACTGCGATGCTGAGCGTGAAGGTGGGCGAGTCCAACTTTCTGTCAACAAAGGGGGTGTTTTGAAAACACCCCCATTTTCACAGGTAACTTAGCCTATCCCCCCGCCGCAGGAAATAATGGATTAATCCTGGAAAGCTGTTGATGTAGCACTTTTCTCTTTATGAAAGTAACATGGCGATTATTCAACTAATGAGAATGTGGTCGGATGAAAGCATAGCGACCAAATAATCGACTAGTCGACCAGGAGACTACAGCCCTAGAACTTTGCTCTTCTTCATGCACCAGTGTTGCGGTTACCATAGCATGCATCACCATGACAAGCAAAGAGGGGCAGGGTTGACAGATCCTCCATCATTTTTGTAGTGAGGGCCCCGTCTTAACAAAGGGAACTGTGTAGAGCAGGGATTGAGAAACAGTGGCTGGAGCAAGACCAAGAAGTTACTGTTAAAACTTAGAGGGCTGAAACCTGGAAATGACAACATGCTTGCATGTCGAGAAAGAGTATTACAATCAAATCAGTTTTAAGATGAGTGCAGCAGCGATTCCAGGCTCGAGATTTTTGTCAGTCAAATAATTCAGAGCTTGTCTTTCTTGTTCGCAGAAAGGAGGATGCCATTATCTAATCTGTAGAAATGATATATGATACAACAGTCAGGTTATTGTGCATACTTTGCAGTCAGTAGTGCTTGGAGTTTAAGAGAGCAAAGCAATGGTCTGAGATAGCATTGCTGCCTGATTGCCTGCTTTCCTGATTTCATACAGTTAATGTCTGGAAGTGTGTCACTAAGTGTGTAATGAAATTGAACACACAGACTATCACAAGCAGAAAAGCCCCCAGATATCCACTAAGAGTCCATCTTTTCTGGTTCAATAGAGCCAGAAACAAAGCTGGCTGCAGGAGATTGAGTCTGCAGATCCTGTGGGTCCACCATATAAAACCACAGTAAACAACAATAACCATAATGAAAATGGAAAAGGCAGGAACCCTTTAATTTGTGCTTGTTACCATTAGCTGTCATCATTAGGGCCTGTGGTCGCCATAAGTGCACGACAAACTAATACACATCACTGTACATCCAGTAATACACAGCACAGTCATGTCTCCTTTTGGCGATTAGTACACATAGTAAGCTCTCCTTCCATCTCTGCGTCTATCTGCATTTTCTTTCCTTCTACTTTTTGTCAGTCAGTTCAAGTCATGTTATGCAAAACATCTGAAGCAAAGCCAAAGAAATTAGCTTGTCCTGGCCAGCAGCCATATTGACTTGGGGGCTCCCAGTCCCACTTGTTTTTGATGCACTATTACGCTAATAAAAAAAAAAAAAAAGTTGAGACACATTTCATCAAGGCATGCGCTGAACTTATGCTTTCTATCTGGAGCAGATCGATGATCATAACCCTCCTTGAGGAAATGAGAGAACGGTCTGGACATTGTAATGAAATCTAAAACCCAGTGTTTTATGAGATGCAGCGTGTGAGTGGTGTCTATCAAAAGCTGCTCAAAAGTGGTGAATCAATAGAGATATTAACATCACACTAACACAGATATAGACAAAATCAATGATGATAATCCTAAGTAATAGCCCTTGAAGCCTTTCTTACATTTATTATAGCAGATTTTTTGTCCCTGGGAGGATTCCTTGACATATTAATTGCTTGCCTAAGTGCTCTATTTTCTGAGCACTCTGATTCATCTTCTTTGTCTTGTCTGTCCATCATTATTGATCCACTAAACACACACTTAATCTTTGCTTTTTTAATACCAAAGATTTAATCACATCTGCTGATGCTGTACTTCTTGTCCAAGTGTGCACATTTCTTCCCCACTAACTACTTGTCACCTGTCCTCAGGTGTTACAGTCTAAGGAGTTTTTAAGTGTGAGTGCAGCAGAATGTACATGTATGTACACATTCCCAGTATATTACCCTCCTCCGGCAGCATGATGTTCTATAATGTGCCGGTCTGTCGCCACTGGTTTCTCAGTGTCAGTCAACATGTTTGCAGGGTGTCCGCGGGGCCTTTAAAAGTATTAACAGCTGATAAATCAAATGTTGGAAAGTTAAGGCCCTTAATACGTATTAAAAAGTCTTAATTGCGATTTTATGAAGTATTCAATTTTCTTGGCATTCAAGCTTTGACAAAAAGTATCCATGAATGTATAATTTATTTTCCTCCTCGCGACTATTACAAACAACAATGTGTAGGTAGGCACACTCTGACAGCCACTCGGGGCCGTGCGCGTACCTGTGCGACATTACGCGACGGCACACATCCAGGCGCCAAACAGAGGAGGAAAAGACAATAAAAAAATCCTTCTCATCTTATCTGAGTTCTGTTGTATGTTTGTGCTCCATAGATTTAATTGCAAACTACAACCGTTTAGTAAGTTAAAGATGCGTTGCTGCTAATGACAGCTTGAAGTGGCGATGAGGTCTTAAGATTTTTTTGGAAGGACTTAAAAAGTCTTAAAAAGGTATTGAAATTAACCTCAGGATTCCTGCATATACCCTGGTTTGCAATGTGAGGATGAGGAATCAATATCCCTGCCTGGTGCTTGTGTAGGCGTTAGCAATTAGCAGTTACAGCCTCAGACCGGTGGCAGATGGATCAACCTGCAGTGGGGGGAAGGTTTCCCATTAGTCACTAATTTGACAAATAATCATGTGAAATGTACCAGCCTCACCTTGCACTTTGGCACTTTTAATTGATAGTTTGTAGAATGGTGGATCTCACTAAAGTTAGTTGGTTTTGTTAATTGTGGAGTTAAAGAAGACATCTGCTGGTATTCTGTATTTACCATATTGTAAAGCTAAAAATAAATTCATCTAACTACTAACTATTGTCTGTGTAGCCAAAGCCTGATAAAGCTTATCAGAAAAAAAACAAGCAATAATTGTGATTGAGACTGTATGAAAACTAGTTTGCAAATGAACACAGAAGTCTAAAGAATTGCTGTGACGAATGTCTAATGTATAAAACAATTTCCACTTAGACTCAGACATAGTGCGTTCTGCACATTGCGAATTGCAAAGCGCTCCATACTGACTTTTTGTTGGAGCTGGCCCCAAGCAGAGAGGGTGCTTTTTGGTAGAAGCCTTAGGTGGCTTCTGATTATGGTGTTCAGTGACAATAAAGCTTTTCACTTGCTGCTGTTGTGTTGCTGAAAGTTATTTCCACATCCATCTGCTTTCCCTCAACAACACAGAGTAAAATGATGTTAGCAAATGAATCAATATTACTGTACACTCAAGGGTGTGCGTTAATGTCAATGATGCGTACAAACCTCATTGCAAGCGCCTCGGTCCTTACTGCATCACTGTCGTGTCACAAATGACGTTAAAGCACACCCTAAAATGTAATATTGCGATTATACAACTATTACCAACAAAATAAAATTTTAGTTGAAGGCAATTAGAACAGTAGACTCCATATGTAAAGAAACCTAGTTTACTCCTCCAGCAAGTAGGTTGAACCATAGTAATGACCTAGCAACGGACCCGTTTTCTAGTCCCTGTTGAGTCCGCTGTCAAACGAGCAGAATCGTTGGGTTTCCCGAACTGAATAAATACCCCCTATATAAACACCAAACTTTTTTGCTAGCTCAGTCTTGGTATGACTAAGATATCTGCCCCATTTTTTTTTTTTTGTTCCTACATCCACAAACTTCACATGTATTTTTAAGCTAGTAGCACTGTGTCACCAGCACAGCTGATGGAGGACACCAGAGGATGCCAAACATTTCCAATGACTCAAGAGCATTCTAAAGTCCAAAAGTCAAAATTAATTGGAAAGAAAATAGATGTCATTATTTCCAAAATCCACAACATGTTTTATCTAATGAAATATTCAGCCTGTCAAAAACAACTTTTTCACTGCAGGAAGACACACACCTGCACTAACAGGGCGGTAGAGCAGCAAACAGCACCATAAATTATATGAATTAAAGAAAAAAATAAGAATAAATAAATACGACTAACTCATGTAATCTGATGAATCACTTAGACTCCATAAGGCTAAACAATAATTTTAGGATTGTAAGTTTTTCTATAGATTGTAGCCCATAAATGCATAAAGAGCATGTGTTTGTCCATTATGTACCAAAGAAACAGCAGCAGCACCCTCATCTTCTTCCAACCATTCATCAAACTAAGTCCACTGTGTAGATTAAAGTTGACAACAAAACCATCCATTTTGTAGCAGTTTTGTAGCCTTATGGTATTTGCTCTGGCAGTTACAATGTTGCCATGGAAATGGCGGAGTATAAGGCAGAGTAGGGCAGATCATGCCTTCACGGTCCCAGGAAAAATACATTTGCAAGGAGGATGCTGAAAGCAGGTTAACGTTAGCTTACCACAAACTATGAACTGTACACTACCATTTGTTGCCATCACTTCATTTGACAATGGGTGAAAGAGTTTTTCTGTCGTGAGCTGGTTTTCTCATCTTGAGGTGTTAAGAATGCTCCTGCAAAAACGCAACATGCATTGAGTGTGTGTTTCACTCTCACTGAGAACAACTACAAAAAGGTGCTCGAGTTGCCAAAACGCATTCTGCTTGATTGGAGCCTGAAAGTGTCAAAATCAATTCAAGTCAACAGATTTGAACCTGTGGAGACTCCAGGAGGTTACTGGTCCTGACCTAGAAATAGTCAAGCACGTAATTTTCCTTGAAGTGAGTTGTCATCCCCCTCCTTTTTTCCCCCTTTAGGTTAGAGCATGGCTATTTCCCCCTTATTCCTTTTTTTATGCTAAGCTAAGCTAACAGCTGCTGACCAGCTACATACACACCATACAGACATGAGAGTGGTATCAATCCTCTCATTTGACTTTTGGTGAGAAAGCCAAGAAGCACATTTCCAAAAATGCTTAACTATTCCTTTAAAGCCACTCCGTGCTCCATTTTCCCAAGATAATTTCACTATCATGGGAATAATTAGCAACATGATGATGCATACGCAGGCTCTGCAGATGCTTTTTTAGCTTCATCATTCAAACCACTTCCTGGATTTTGCCTTTTCTGTTCTGACAAACCACATGCATGTGGTGACTATTCCAAAATGAGTACGAGTACATTTTATTTCCAAAAAGCTAGACGTCTTGTGAAATTCTCAAAAAAGGTTGTCAAGCAGCCATTCATCCATTCAGGTCTTGTGTGGGTGGCCTACGAGGCCACCGGCTAGACTGTGTCACCATGTGTCACCCATGCGTCTGAAAGCAGTCCCCACTCTCCCCCCTTCGACTCTGGGGAAAAGGGACTTATTACGTACGGAGAGTGACCACGGCTCGGCAGCAGGGCGACCCCAAAGGCGAAGCATCTATGCATTTGAATAATCTATTGCACCGACTCACACATTTGCATATCTGGGCACTTCCAAGTCACTGGGGCACTATGATTCACTTCCCTCTGCCAGACTGTGTTGTTACTAGTATGAAACAGGATGGATATTAAGCTTGTTTGAGTTCCCTCATGAATCTTTAAGGCCACTGTGTAATAAGAAAAAGAAAAACAGAACGGGACGCCATCAGACTGTAGAATTACTTTGCAGTTTGATTCTGAGACATCAGTGACTGCAGGGAAGTTTTGTCCACAAGGAGATACCTGACAGGGCTCTAAATTGTGAAGAAGACTGACACGAGTGTGAATTCAACAGTTGCCAGTTAGAGTGTAAAGAGAGGTTGTGTGGTGTGCAGTGAAGCAGCCCCTCCATGCTCTCTGCCTCTTACCCACCTCTCATGGATCCTGTAATGGATACAGCCTCTGAAGGATTTAAGGATGGCTGGGCTGCTCACCTGTTAAAATAGAGCTTGCGCGCGAGTCTATCCTCTGGCAAACTTTGACAAAGCATGACTTTCTGCTGCAAGCAAATGATCAGGGGGTTAGAGGGGATATTTGTTGGTACTGACTGCTATACACATGCGCGGAGCACAATAAAAAGTAATTAAATCTGTACTCTGACCTTTTGTGAGATTTTGACAGCTCTCTGCTGTGTGTTCAACACATTTTTTAAATGAATGTGGAGTGTTGAAGCGCTGATATCCACCAGTGCGCTGCACTGAATCAACAGAAAGCAACGGGGAACACTGTGTAGTCATGCACTCACCAGCGAGGTTATTGTGAGGATTGTCTAGGAAGAAAAAGAAGAGCACAGAGGAGCTACAGGAATGAAAGATGTTAGTCTGCCAGTTTGTCACAAAAGCGGTGTGCTCCTGTGTGATAGACTGGCAGACCGTGCTAGCTCAGTATCCTTGGGGACACACAGGCTACTGTTATAGAGTCGCATTTTTTGAGAAGCTCCTCTCATTTTCTGAAGCAGAGAGACAGAAAGAGAGGGAGAGAGAAGCCACTGGTTCGGCATCTTGGAGCATGCTTAAGTCTTGTTAGGCTGCTTGTGTCTGTGAAGGTTTATGGCCTGTGTCAAGGAGAAAGTCCACAATCAACTATCATGACATGGAGGATAAAAAAAAGAAAAGGTTACACTGGATGGATCCTTTCAGCAGCGTTTGAGTGTGTTTGAAGAGATGCCCAAAACTTTTGTATAACGACATCGAGCAAAGCATCAGGACAGTGCTGGAGGTGAGAATAAGAGCCAGGCGTCTGGATTTTCACTTGACACTGCAGGTAGTCAAATCAATTCTAGTCTACTCGAGTTTATTTTTATAGCTGGGACTCAAAACTTTGTCCCAAAGGGCTTTGCAGTCTGTGGAGAACACCCTCTATCCTTAGACCCTCGATTCGGATGAGGAAAAGCTCCCTGCCTACAATAGGTGTTGCATTATCAGAGTAAACAGAAATAGAAGTGGTAGAATTACAGTATAGATAAACACAATTATATAAGCAAGAGCAACAAAATGAACAGAAACTAGAATAACAAGGTTTAAATATGCAAGTGAATAAGTACAAAATGTCCTATACAGCCAGCTTCATGTGGACAACCAGATTACACCCATATTTATTTGTTGAACGTCTTATTCCAAATCCATGGGCATTTATCTGCTGCTGTAACAGACTCTACTTTCACCATTTTGAAACCTGGCTGCAGGGATTTTCGCCTATTCAGGCACAAGAACATAAGAATGATCGGCCACAGAGGTCGTATGTAGTCAATAAGGCCTGGCTATCCAGTTCATCCCAAACATGTTCGATAAGGTCAAGGTCAGTGCTCTGTGTAGGCCAGTCAAATTCTTCCATGCCAAATTTGGAAGACAGTCCTTTTATTAAAATAATACAGGGTTTCTTCAGCATGGAGAATTACCAGGCGGCCGCCTCTATCAAAGTTTGTCTCACCTCCAATTCTCAACAAAACTCTGATTGGCATCATAATGGAAAACACTATTTTCTAACAACCGTTGCACTTGGTGGATTTCTGTCATTTGTAACTGTAATTGCAGCATTACGCCAATGTGGTGGCGCTATCATAATTAGCACAGTGCTCCAAGGAAGGCACTGTCAAAACTGCCAAAAAGGAAGAAAAGAGCCGTTTGTTTTGGACAACAGCAAAACAAGGGTTAGCCTGGTGTACCACAGTGTTTGCACTGGTAACGTCTATGCCACAGCAGCAAAAAAAAAAAAAAAAAAATCACTACAGAAAACTAAACTTCTATCCCCCTGCCGTTCGATGATAGCTTTATATCACAACTTGGAGTTTAGAAATGCCGCTGGAAACGGCAGTTGATCTCACAGAGTTTGTGAATGCTACTCCATGCACCTCTACATGTTTGTCTGAACACTGTCTTGTACCGAGAATACAACATTTACACCAGTAAAATGTTAGAAAATAAACTTGTTTTTTTTTAAAGATTTTTTTTGGGGCATTTTGCCTTTAATGGACAGGACAGCAAATTGTGAAGGGGGAGAGAGAGGGGGGGAGACATGCAGCAAAGGGCCACAGGCTGGACTCGAACCTGGTCCACTGTGGCAACAGCCTTGTACATGGGGCACCTGCTCTATCCACTAAGCCACCGACGCCCCGACTGTTGTGTTTTTTCAATCAACTTTTCCCACTGTATCACTAAAAACATTCAAACAGACATTCGTACAAAGGGATATTAATTCATGAGCATTCATGAGACCATGAATGTCACATATATTGATAAAAGTATATCATCAAATTAAATTGGGAAGTAAAGGACAGGATATTCTAAAAAAAAAAAGAAGTGTTTTATATAAGTGTGTGTCCTGCCTGAACTAACGCTATGCTCAATTTATTTTTAAAATTACTTTTCAGTGTTTCAAAAATCAGTTCTAAAATAGGTTTACAAGATATCAGTATCAGTATCAGTATTTTTGGTCATATTCTTAGTGAGTCATATCTTAGCTATGCCATGTGATCTGCTGCTTCAGTAAGTTGTAGGAGCAATCATTACTGGGACCACTATAGAAAATTGCGGATGAATATTTAATATCCAGGAATTCACGTGATAGACAACTGATTATCCAGGTAACAATTTGGCCACAATTTATCAATCATTCTTATTTTTTCAATCATATTTATTAGAACTTCTAAAATATGTTGCTAATAAAAAAGTATTTCCTTGAACCAGTATAAGGCATGGCACACAGGCACGTGTGTGCACATGATCAGGATGGTACCACCTCTGCCTCATTTTGAGCCAGGAAAAACCCTACACCAAGAGCACCTGAAATTGCAGCTCAATGGAGAGATTTACCAGACATTTGTAGCTGACAAGAATTCTAACAAGTGTTATTGAAAGTATGTTTGAAAAGGTCTCTGAACGCTCAGGAGACTGGCTGCATTTCTAAGTTCTTCAGACGGAGCACTCACAAGTCGGGGGCACTGCAGCAGAGTTTTCAGGTTAGAGCGGGGCAGGTGGAGACTGGGTATGCTGCTAAAACGAAGTGGACAGGAGAGTATGTGGGTCTGGATGAGGTCGCAGATCTTTGAACAGCGTTGTAGGTTAGTGTTAGATTTTTATACTCAATGGAGGGAACAGGATGCTAGTGGAAGTTAAAGAGGCATGTCACTGCTGGAAAGATGGTATTTTCGTAAAGCTGGGCTGTCTGTGTAGTAGAAAGACACAAATACATTTGAAATTGTTGCTATGTGATCAGAGATAACAGAGAGAAAAAGGCTGTGGCAGTTCCTTTTGCTCTTGATGTAAAATGTGCCCCTAAATATTTTTTACAGTTCGCACACACCTATTTTTAGTCGCAAATGCGAGTGAAACGCTCGCACTGTCGAGCCCTGAAGATAAAATAATTTAATCTCTATTCAAATTGGAGCTTGGCTGGTATAAGTCTCTAACGTGCTTGTTCTATGGGCCTACTAATGCAGAGGAATTCTTGGCTTCATGCACCATTGAGAAACTTTTATAGGAATCAGTGTGGACGTACCTTCAACACTGTATCCAGGTTTCCCTACACATCCATGGTTTTGAAACAGGAAACAATATGGCGGCAGGCTGGTAACAAATGATCTCCAATTACAGTGAACAGTAAGCTAAAATATGTTTCTAAAACATTTGAGGTGAGAAATAGGCAATGCAGTCACAGATTCTTGGTTCATATTTGATCAGCACTGCTTAGTTTTACAGTTTGATCTCAGTATTTTCAGCCTTGTTTTTTACAATACAGGAAACAGTATGGTGCCCACTTCTTATTCACAAATTCTTGTATTACAGCCAAACAGTGCACTAAAATATGTTTCTGAAGACATTTTAGGAAAGAAATAGGCAATACAGTAACAGAATGATCAGAGTTTGGTCTGTGTTTGAGAGAGGGGGGGAGGGGCAGCTTTGTCTTGATCTGCTTCTATACTCTTTGTGTCCATGTGGCAGGTATATGAAAATGTGGAATTTTTTCAATCTGTAGTTCGAACGGCCCTGGAGCCAGCGAGAAGTCAGCTGAGAAATTGGGGCTGGGAGATGAGCAGGGAGATCTGGGCACTGGTAAGATGGAGGGAGGTTTACCACTGTTCATTTACACAAACTACCCACATTGTTATGATAAAAAGCTGTTTGAAAATCAGCCAAGTATCCCTTTAAGTAAAATTGTATTTGTTGATGTGGAGTGGTGTGTGTGAGAATATGAGCGGCACAATTTTGAACATATTGAAGTTTACTAGTCATAGGCCTAAATGGTGGGGGACCAAAGCATTACAGTAATCTAATCTGGAGACAACGAAAGCGTGAACCAATTTTTCAGCATCAGGTGGTGACAAGATCTCATTTTCACAATATTGGATATGTATTAAGTGTAATATGGAAAAATGAAGTTCTGGTAATATGGATGTCACATAATTGGATGGTTTCTGTTTCCTCTTTCTGCTTGAATTGTGTCGCTTGATCTGATCTCTCCTGCACAAGTTCAGATAACTCCATGTGACAAAGTTCTAGCATTTTAAATCCTTAGTTTTGCTTTTTCTTTAACATTGTTTTTCTTTTCTTGGCTCCGATATGTTTTGCCAGTTGTACTTCTTCTGCTGGGGGAAAAAAACTTGGAGAAACAAATAATTAAATAATAGTGTGAAAACAGAAAGAAAAAAACAAACACTGTTGTCATATCTTGTAAAGCTGTTCACACACATCGCCCACACAACGCATCTTGCTGTAACATCGTGGTTTCAGTAGCTGGCAGTAAAACATGATGGGTACGGAGTAAGTGTCCGGGCAGAGGTCAACTGGAGAGCCAACAAGAGCAGGATGGTGCCCCTCTAAATAGCTAATTTCACTCGGTGCCCTGTTACTGTTGCCTGGATACTGTGTGATTCTAATTAACAGTTTTGTGATTCACATGCTCTCCTGTTAACCTCCGTTTCCCACACTCTATTACAGTTTATGAGCCTCATTCGTTGTTGTGATGGACGCTGAATGAAAGATAAAATTCAATTTCTCAAATCATTGTCTAAATTGTAAAAACAGAACGTGCGTTGTCTTGTGGATAGAAGCTCAGTTTGTGGGTGGATCTGCCTTCAAGGGTCATGGACTAAAGACCTCTCTGTAGATACCTCTCCAGCTTGTTACTTTTCATATTATAACACCACATGATTATATAAAATCACCATAGTGCATTATTTCACCAGTTTTTTGCAAACAATAAAACTCCTTTATTTTTCCTGAAAGCTTGAATGGTACCCCTGGGACTGGAGCTCTTTTAGCGATTAGGATAGCTGAACTCTCACAGAGTCTGCTCTTTGAATTAAGTCCCCCTCCCCTCTCCGGCAGGCCTCTCACTAGGCTGATCTTGCAGGCTAATTGGCCTCGGGGTTGACATACAGTGTTTACCAGCGGTCCTGTGGGAGCTGGATGAACCGGTAGAGGGGAAGGGGTGCTGCGGCTCCCCTACCACCGCTAGTCCTTATAACTGTCCCCCGCAGCGCCAGGACCCAGGCTTTAGCCTTAAGTTAAAATAGAAATTTTTCTGAGTTCATATTAGGTGATTTGAACAACACAGTAGCAAGAAATGCAAGAAAAACAAGCTCTCAACCCCTGATTGCAGACATGAATTATGTAAAGATTGTATTTCTTTCTATATTGTGGTGTAAGATGTAGCATTAGTATGGAGGAGTGCAGAACTCAATGCTGATGTCAAGACTTGAAGAAAGCACATTTCACACACAAAGGCAGTCAAAGAGCTTCACATCATGCATTAAAAACAGGACACAGAATGTATAATATACCAGTCAATCACTGCTATTGGTTCAGTCCAGGACAACAAATTCCCATCGTCTGTTCAAGACATGTATTTGTACCGTTTACTCCATCAAAGCCATGCCTCTTTTGTAAAGCAGTTCACTCCGGTAGAGGGTTTTAACTGATTGTGCCTCCTCCATTTAGGACTAGGGCTGGGTATCGGTACTCGATACCTTTAAAGTATCGACCAAAATAACCAAGCATTATCAAAATGTCTCCAGTCAAATAGTACCTGCATCTGATCTTTTTTGTGTTGGGGGTCTGATCCCCTACACTTACGCAGCAGCAGCTACAACCACGCCAACTGAGACTGTGAAGTTGAGCATGGTGGATTTGACAAAGTTGGCAGTTCGGTGTGCCAAGATGTAACCAAAATGTTTGAAATAATGGCTGTATGACACGCCATTCCAATGAAGTAATTTGTCAGTATTGGTATTCCTTTAATGCCCTGTTCCCACTGAGCAGTATGGTATGGTACAGTTCAGTTCAGTATGCATTTTTTTCCGTTTCCACTATGAAAAGTTGTGGATGGTACCAATGGAACTGATCTGTACCGTGCCCATTTTTCGTCACCCTTCTGTCGGGGTACCTAGCACACAGATCTGGTACTAAAATGTGGAGCTGTGAACACTGCAGTCTGTTGATTGGTCAATAGCAGAGGGTCACTCTGCTCAGGGCTGAGTTGTGGCTGGCTTTGAGGCTTCTGTAACTACTGTTCATACTGTGGAGAGTTTGTCATATATGTGAACTGTAACTATGAAATAAAGGGTGTTTTGCTGCCTCTTGCAGCAGCTGTACTCGGAGAAAAAAATAACCGCATTCACTTGGCCGACTGCCGGCGACTTTTAAGGTGGAACGTTTACTTGTAATGTTAATGAGTTGACGAGGTGAATCCATCAACACACCTTAAATTTCATTATGATAACTTTGACCATTACTTTAAGATTTACTCTCACTCTTGGATGACATACACTTTTAGTAATGAGTGGGTTATGTGAACTGCATATATTATAATCCTCACTCAGAGAAAAAAAAAAAAGCGTCAGGGAGTGTTGGGCTACAGCAACACTAAACCCCAAAGCTTGCCTCGGAAGGACTAAATGCACAAACCCGCTCTTTTTAAATATCCCACGGAGAGAGATTCTCACTGCAGTCTGTTTTATTTTGTTCTGAAAATGTCAGCGGGCATCCTCATTGTGTGGGCAATAAACAAGGTGCAGACTGATAAAGAAGGAAATACAGTGAGTGACAACAACCCTGCCCACATTAAAGATTACTGTTTGCAGTTGAAACGCTAAGTGGACAAAGGGTCTAGGTACCGTTTCAGAAGGGTTACTTTTGGTTCCCAAGGTGCCATACAGAAAGTTTTTGGTAGCTTAAATACTGTAGCAATGTGTGTGCAGTCGATAGCTCCGATTACATTAGGAAAAACGTCTCTCACTGCAAATTGTGCTTCAATGTTGGCCTGTTCAGCTGCATTGTATGGGAATTTATACCTGGCTGACATGCGGATAATTCCGTCCGTCAGCACCTGTATGGATACAGGCAGCACATGGCTCCTCGCAGTGTCGCGCAACAAGGCAGGAGGATTGCCCTCGGGAACCTAAAGTGGCTGATGAGCCAGTTGTCATCATGTGCCAGTGCCATCTGTCTCGGAACACACTCTCTTCGTATTGCACCATTTACAATGTCTTAATACTGCTAAAGCAGCCATTATTGTTAACGGTATTTTCGGCACCACTTTGCGTATGCTTTTATATCCACTCATCTAATTGCAGACACGTGGGAGTGTTAATTGTTCATCAGTGTTAATTGTTCATGTGTCTCTGATGTGCGCATCACTCTGAGGACAAATTGCGATTGCGATTAGATTTATCATGCAGCACTAGTGGATTTTTTTCCCACGGTTTCACAGCACCTTTTAAAAAAATTGCAATAACAGTTGCAATGTTTGTAGGCTTTTTTAAAATTATTTTGCAAGGAATCTATTGGAGCAAGTAAAAATTGCAATAATAGTTGCAATTTTTGTGTGTTGTTTATTTAAAATCGAAGACAATGTGTTCCAGTGTGAATAAAATGGCATCCTTCTGATTTTGTGATTTATGCTACACTAACGTTACCACTAATGATGCATATTAAATTCAACTCATTTTAATACTTTGAGCACCTGCAATAGATGTGGATGCAGCAGCCTCTGTCATGGTGATTTGTCTTGTCTGTTGTCCATACCTTTCAGACATTCTCCAGGCGTGCTTTGCAGGAGAAAAGTATTTGTCAATTGATGTTGTTTCACGCTGTGCAAAACAGTTTACCCCTGCTTTCATGTTGAACATCAGAGAATTGCCTTGCATGGTCGTTAGGAGTAATTTATTTTTTTGTGAATGTGAGATATTTATGTCACACATATCTGCATCTTCACAGCCAGTAACAAGAAAGTGAGTTTGGTGGCGTTATATGCAAAGGGGACTGCTGTTATTGGTGAAACTCATGGGTAACTATGATGATTGGTCACTTGTGGAAAAGTTGTGTTGATTGGACAAAATTACAAGGTTGCACAGACCTCACAGGGGTTGGTTGAATTTGCATCTGCATCTTGGAGGGGCTGCTCATAATCTGTTTGCATCTACCCCCAACTATGGTCATCATATCAGCACTATCTGCCATCAATGCCAAACTACAGCTTCTTCTGTTGCAAGCATAAGTGGGAAAACATTATTTTCCCCCACTTTTCAAGCACAGTGCATGTATTTTAATTTTGAGACAATGTGCTCATTTCACAAAATTGTGGTAGACCAGACTTCAGTTAAAACTAATGTATTCTGATCACTGTTTTCTGTTTATTTGTCAACTTCTCAGGGAGCGAGGAAATCTTCATCTGCAACATTATGCTCTCTTCTCGCTTTAAACCAGCTTTGAGTGCAGCTACATTGTTAGTGGTTATGAATGGGACATACTGATGGAGAGTTTTGCCTCCAAAAATGCTGTAGAATCATATTGTCTGTAAATTAAGCAGACACTCTTGGTTTCAAACGGGCATTTGTTTCAATTATCCAGATAGAGCGAGAAGCTGTGCAACTGCTTTCCTTGAATCTTCCCCTGATTGAATGGGAAGCCAGATGGGAAGCACTGCATACAGAGAGCTAGAGAGAGTCGCAGAATGTGCTCATGGTGTATGGCATTCACAGTGGCTGAGACAAATCAATTACAGATAAATGCCATGTGCACCAAAAGAATGCAAAGGCTTTTCAGTAGTTTTGGAGTCAATCGAAGAGGCACAGCTTGAGTGTCACTGACCTTGTGAAGAGGAGATATGAAAAATACCAAACATTGTTTGTGTTTAAATTTCATGTTGACAAGCAAAAAATCATTTTAGGGTCAAACACTGTCGCGTTTTTCTCTGCTGCAGTAGATTTTTTTTTGTTCCAGAATTGGCCAGCATATCTAGGAAATTCTTTCAGACCCAAACGGAGCAGAACTTCATAGAAGAAAGTCTGCAAATTAATGAGAGCATGCGTCTCCGTCCTTTGGGATTTGTAACATTTTATTCAGTAAGTCCTGGATTATGATATTTCACAGACAGCAAGAACTGCACATCCTTAACAGGAATAGCACCCTAATTTCAAATTAAAAGTACAAGAGCAAGCTTCAGATGAATAACTGCCAAAACCCAGCTGGCTCAAAATACTGAATTTTAGCCTTCCTTTGCTTGTTTGTGTGACAAGTGAGTCCACTTTCTTGTTGCTAATACCCAATTAGGGAGATGATTATTGACTGAGGTGTTGAAAGTTGACTGCTAATCTCCTTTCTCTTAGGTTGAGACAATCAATAGGTGAGTGTAATGAGCAACCTGGTTTCTCAGTGCTATTACATACAATTAGATTTAGACTGGATACATGTTCCTAATACAATTGATAGAGGATTTGAGGTGCAGATATTTCAGTATTTTTTCATTTTAATATGACCGACATGCTATTAAGCACGCATGAAAAGTCAAACGTTTTTTTTTTTTTTTTTGTCAGTAACACAATTAATTAGCAGTTTCTAGCTCGTAGCATGTCCGCAGAAGTGCACTCACTTCCCCCAAAAGCCATTCCAGGACCTTCTGTTCTGTTGCTTAAAAGTGTAACATACATATCCATAAAGCCACCACTGAAGTTTCAGTCCTGTGCTTATATTTAAATTTTTAAGACCCTTGGGTGTTAATAAACAAACAGTGATTAAGCGCGAAGGTAAGCTAATGCCACCAATAGCTACAGAACAGCATGATTGTGGCTAATTACTTCCAGAAGGCAATTTTCCCCCCTTCACTTTGTTTTACCAACTTTGTTATGATGAAAGTGGCTCATGAATGAACGGCTGGGTGTTTGTTGCTGACCCATCAAGGGCAGCTAAACAATCAAACACTGCAATTGCCAGGCCATTATTGTAAAGAGGAATTTGCTCTTCAAGGACGATACAATTGTTCTTGACATACGGGTCCTGCGCCATTCGTGCCTTGATTAGAGTTAATACCACAGCCAGGCATCTCTTTTGATTTTTGGTTGCCATTTTGAATTAATTTCTCGATACCACATTCTGCCAGTGTCCTGTAAAATACGCTTTATATCCAACCCAGGAACATCACCTGTGTTAGTGTAGAGAAAATGTCATGTTTGCCTCCTGGTTGTCACTTTCCTCTGAAAGGATGCTACACTGTGCCATGATGAAGTCTCTGTGGGCCAAGTTCTGTTTTCAGACAGTGTATTAAAATGCAGGAAAACTTTAAGAAACATGACACATACCCCAGCACATTAAGTCTCAGACTTTTGGGCTCCCAAACTTATTGTAAAATACAGAGATGTGTGACAGTTGCAACAATATAGAAATTCTCTGCTCTATGTCTTTAATGATGAATAAAGCAAAAGAAGATTTGGGCTTAGCTGTAAAGTATTTAAAATGGCAACACAACAACATGAGCAACATGAATATAATGAAAGATTCAACACCTCTAGAGACATTTCCGAAGGGAGTTAGTGGGAACCAAAAGTGTTTGAGAGTGAAGTTCGGTAAAGCGATAGTTCACCCAAAAATGACAATTCACTCACTATCTACTCACCCCTGTGCTGATGTGAGGATGGGTGAAGATCTCAAATTCATGAAACATTCTGGGAGTTTCAGCGGCCAAATCCAAGACAACTGAAGTGAATGGTGACCACTTTTAAAATGTTAAAAAAGGACACAAAAAACACAAAATATATCCATACTGCTCGTGTGGTGTAATCCAAGTGTCCGTAAGCTGAGACATTCAAATTTGACCCAAAAAGACACCAAGTTCACCATGTTTATAGCCTAATGTAGGATTTATATTTCGGTGTCAAATCAGTGCCATACGTACTGACCTGCGTCGATGTAGAGCCTATGTTGTATCCTACGCCATAGCCTGACATGCACCTCCCCAGAAATGTAACTACATGTCGCAGGGATACAGACCTCCTGTCTATTTTTGCAGGCTGAAACCATTTCCCTCAGTGGAAACAAGCTTTAATTTACTTTTATTTCACAGAAAAGAAACAATAAATTAGCGTTTCAAGTCTTGTGTCTGATTTATCCTTTGGGGATTTGAACTTCGGGATTTATTTTGGCATCATATGAGCAGAGGAAATATCTGCTCGTCGCTAGGCTAATTTATACAATTTAAAATACCATAGGCATGTGCTAATAACATTAGCATGTTATATTTGTTTGGAAAACATATTTAGTATAAGAGAGTTGTTTTGTGGGTGAACCTTGTGAGTTATAATGTAGCTGAACTTTGTAACGTTACCTTTGTTAAATGTTGCTGTTGTTCCCGGCAACATGAGTCGAGAGAAGTCAGCTATTCTAATTTATACAATGTAAAATGCCATAGGCTTGTGCTAAAAACATTAGCATGTCGTATTTGTGGGGAAAATGTGTCCAGCAAAAGACAAATGCTTTGTCTGTGAATGTTGGGAGTTATAGTGAAGCCGATTTGTGTATTGTGTTTGAAATTGTAGCTATTAAGCCATGTTTAATATGTGTTTTGGATGTGTTTTCAATCAGCTAAACCTAACAGCACTTCACGGAAACTCCACCGCTGACCAGTGCTCTGGAGGTGTAACTGCCACGTGTGTAGGCTGCGGGGTAGAGTCTGCCGCACAAGTATAAATCCCCCTTAAAGGGCCAGTGTGTAATATTTGGCATGGTTTATTGTCAAATCTGAATGTGAATCTGAATATTCTACCCATTGATATGTCTTATATAAGTGTATAATCGCTATAAAATAAAATTCGTTTGGTTTTCGTAGCCTTATAATTATGCTTTTATATATATATGTATGGCAAGGGCCTTGCTTTAGAGAGGTCGCCATCTTGCGCCGCCATGTATGTAAGGCAGCCCGAGCGGACAATCCAGCCAGCCAGAGAACGCGTTTCGCGTGTATAAATAAACCAACGAAGACAGCGGAAGGAAGGAAGAAGGAGGAGGAAACAGCAGAGAGCGTTAGTAGTTCGTCGATAGAGAGTAGTGAAAAGGTTTTTAGTTATAAAGTTTGCGACTGGACCACGCTTACCACGCAACAGGAGAGAATGAACCCGAACTGTCATCTGCGAGGAAAAGAAGACGCAACTTCACTCCTTGTGATACACTCTCTGCGGTGCTTTTCCTCCTGATGACATATCTCCCCAACGATGGTAGCACCGAATCCCATTCTGTGCAGCAAAATGGGAGCGGAGGATTCAGCCTCTCTTCTCACCAGCTCAGCATCCAACACATGGAGTTCCTCATCTGTATGCTCCGGCTCAAACAGGTATGGATCTGGGTCTGTGTCCGCTACAAGAATCTCTTTAAAATCGCGTTCAAAGTCGTCCATTGCAGCTACTACAGTCCGGAGATATTGCTAGGCTAAATAAACAGCTGACCTCTGTTTACAGGCTACGCTGTCAGTCAGTGTGCGGGCTAGAGATTGGTGGAGCAGAGAAGGGAGGGTTGCCCCGCTAGGTACTGTAAGTGAGTATGTGTGTATGAAGTGTGTGTGTTAAGCTAGAAGAGTCAGAGTTTGGGACGGAGTCTTTTACGTGCTACCCCCTGGAGTGTTACCGGAGTTTTTGGAGTGCTCAAATAAACTGTCCTTTTTCCCGAACGCTACTCTGGTCTCCTATTCGTGAGGGATTCATTACAATATCGTAACATGGTTTAGATTTCTAAATAAATATTCACCTCGTCGCTAGATAGACCTACTCCTGAAAAACTCGTGTCTGCGCAAGGCTTTTTGTCCCTACGAGGCCACCGTCATTTACCCAACGGGAGGGGTGAGCGAGTGAGCCCTGCAATCTAGAATTTGACCACTGATGTCACTCTTTTCAACCCATTTTACACACTGGCCCTTTAAATGTCAACTGCCTTTCAGACCGGAGCTGTGTTCCTGTTCACAAGCACACACCTTAAGTGAGTACACAAGTGACAGCGCGACACAAGATGAACAAGATCTCGCGATACCTCCACACCCGTGTTTATATGCTACCTAGAAGTGACTCACACAAAGAAGAGAGATCTGCTGGATTTTCATTAAGCACTATGTGCCTTTGTCGGATCCAAAATAACATGGTAGGTCTTTATCCGACAAGAAACTGTTTTAGCTTCTTTCAGTGGCGCAAATATTTAAGATCATGGTTCAAGTATGTGCTTTTCCTGGATGCTTCAATCAAGAGAATCATGTAAGAACGGTGAATTTCCTCAGACTACCGCTACATGTGTACCTGTACGAGGAATCGCATGTTCAGTTGGTGACAGTTAGCCCGCACACACACAGTGACAGGGCTAACTGTGATCTAACATGTATAACATTACCTTATGGTTAACAGGTTTAACGACAGAGTTGAGCCATGTTGGTGTGAGTGTGTTCGGACTGTTATACGGCTTGATCTGGGATGTTAGCTGCTGCTGCTGTGTTAGCTCATGCTAACTGGGCAGACATTGAACTGACATGGAGGATAGTGGCTCAGAGACGGTCCTTCAGTGCTGTGTCTAGTCTGTGTAACGTTAACGGCAGCGATGGAACAATTGCTGATTTTTCTCATGTGAACATTTATGGTTTAATAGGCTAATTGAAGACTGCTTGTTAAAAATATTAGTTTCAAATCGCACATGCCTTTCAATGGTAATCAATTTACATTTCTATCCTTACATTAGATTTTTTTTTGAGTACTTAAATATGGAAGTTACTTTAAATGCCCATCCCTAACAGTTAACTAGGTCAAGGCTATTATATTTAGATAGTACTACATATATATATTATATAATATTATACAAATCATCACAGTGGTGAAGCTGGAACCAAGAATAGTTGGACGATTTTGCTTGAGATGTCACTCAGATGGTTTAATTATTATCAAAATAGTTGCAGGTTCATTTTCTTTTCAATTAAGTAAAGTAATAGCTTCCACTATAATTTCTTGGACCCTCACCAAAATAAATTCCTGGCTATGATACTGGTTCACTTGCACACAATCCTGTTCCTTCTTACACTCAGTGCTGCTTTAACAACCTTGCAGTTTATGTACATCAGCCTAATCAAACCTCAACCAGAAAAAGAAGAACAAATTATTTATATGATGATCATTGGTAACCATTTTTGAAGACAGGAGAACTTTAAGGACTTGCACATAATGTGTGGTTTTCACTTGTGTAGGAATTCAAAATCTTGCTGTCCCATCCAGTCTTGAAGTCCTTCTCTTCGCACATTATTTCAGATTGGTTTTATTCACCATGTTGTGCAACAGAAATATGCATTGAATAAAATATTCTCAGATCCTCTTCCTGTAAACAGATACTTACAAGTCAACACTTTCAACTGGGTTAGCATTCACTTTCCCTCCCTTTTAAAGTTTGGACTTTTCTCACTCGCCGACATCAGTGGAGAGTATTTACAGGTACACTCCTGCAAAAGTTTGCCAGCTCATTTGCAAAGCTAGGTTAAGCTTATGTAAACGAGATGCATTCTGAGTACGTTGGAGGCCCGGAAACAAACATTTTCCCCTCCTCCCCTCCCCCTGACAGACGAGTGACAGCTATTTAAATGCAAACTGTCATTAACAAACACAACCCTGCGCGACACCTGCTTTAATCACGGCAACAAAGGCGCAGCAAGTGGCCGAGTAGGAGCCCCCTCTCTGTGTGATATTCAAATGATGGGGCGGTGCAACATACAAAAACAACAACATCAAAGAATAGGCTGTGCCAAGAGAGGGATATGCTGCACTATGTGCCTCCTACCACCACTGTTAATCAGCTTCATTTTTAAAGTGATTAAAGCAAGAAGGGCTGAAAGTCACTAAATCGCTTACCCTAAGAACTGTGTGGAATTGTAGTGCCTTACTTCAAGTCTCTTTTAACGGCTATTTCCTGCAGCCCATTTTCACTTTCTTTTTCTGCAGTATTCACAGTGGCTTCGGATAGTTGTCAGAGACCACCTAACGGACTGATATATAGAACTCCCCATGATCACTGCTAATTCTGGCTGAACCGAATCACATATCCGCAGTGATGTTAGTCATGTTATTAAGAAAGCAGTATGACTGTAGCTAGGGAAAGGAGAAGCAGTATGTTTTGAAATCCTGCGAACTGTTTTGCCTTGGACTTTGGCCTGATTCGTCTTGGTTGTGCTCCTGTCTTGAGTTGTTGTTGTTCTGCCCGGTCATAATTTAAATGAGGAAGTCATTGGGCTGTAACATCCCGCATGCCCGCCAAGGCCTGGGCACTTGTAACTAATGCATGGCATTTGTTTTGATTACTTTTTGTCTTCTTTTTTCCTGAGCAACTACTGCAGAACATCCAGCTGTATTTGCAACAAATTTTTCTTTGTTTGTTCTGCTACAAATTTGCACTGTTTGAGCTCAGCAAATTAAGATAATCAGTTCTTCCAGTGTATTTTTTCGTTCATTTATTCCTCAGTGGAGTGTATCTACTGTACAACAAAAATCTGCTGCCACTCACAGTAATCAAGGGACCAAGTCACTATATAACCATGTGCTTCCGTTTTTCTTCTCCATTTGTCTTTTCCTCATGCACAGGCTACGTTAACATGTGGATCATATAATCCACCAAATGGTATCTTCTATACAACATGTTGACGACATCCCTTTACAATTTGTGCACATCTGGCAAGAAAATAAGGAAGAAATGAGCAAATTCCACCTTAGGTTTCATATTTGCAGATCCCCCTCTAATGCATCCGCCAGAATAATGTAAACTGCATCTGCATCAGCCATATTTGATCCCAAACAAATGCTGTTCTGATGGATTTAGTTAGTAATCCTGGGAATTTCAACCTATATGTTTACACACTGCGAAGCAGGCTTGATACATCAGTAGAAAACAGATATGTGGCACCTTTGATTCAGATGCGCCACTGATTAGACTAATTCCTGAAGTGAACAGCATCTGTGCAGCAGATCTAGTGACAGAGGACACATGCATGTGTTTCCATTGTATTACCTCGGCTTGGGAACCCATGTAGCTGCGATTATTAGACATCTGGTGCAAGGACAGGAGAGAATAAATCAGGAGCCACTCTAACTAATCAAATTTAATCACACAACCAGCCCACTGGATATAATTAATGGACACAGCATATAACATATATCTGCTTCAATCTGCTGTGGATTGTACATCCTGAATATTGTAATTATATGCAACATGTTTCATACACGTGTATAGGTCATGCTCCAGAAAAACTGATTGTTGAGATAAATAGGTGCATAGATCCTTACATTCTCAATTACAAGTAAATAGGAATAAATTGCAGTCAAAATCCCTCTTTAGTAAATGTACATAAGTATTATCTTTAACGTGTTTGAATCATGAAAAGTAAAAGTACTTGTCTTGCAGAAAAACGGGCCCTGTGACTGATATTTTATTAAATATAATACTTATGCAGCTTTGTAATCAGCATTTTACTGTTGTATCCCGTTGAGTTAGAGCTAGTTTTAACCACATTATACACAGTTACTGTGGGTGGTTTAGTCCTGTTGCTTCCAAAGTAGGGGTCGGGCCCCACCTAAAGGTCACCGAATAAATCTAAGGGGTTGTTTGATGATTAATGGAGTAGGAAAGAGGAAAAAACTAATTTCAACTGCTCTTTTAGGACATTTCTCTAACCTTTGCTTTTTGTGAAATACCTCTTTTTAAAGATACTTTAACATCTTTAGGCCTCAAACTGTTATTTAACTGGAATCATTGTATAAGTAAATGGGGAGAATCACCCTCTGTGAAACTGTCAGCAAGTAATTTGCATTTTTATTTTTTAAGATTTTCTGAAAATTTGGTTAAAACTTCATTTGGATAGAAATTATAGACAAATGGAAAGCAAATAGAGGCTTCAACCAGATGTTTCTGTTTTGTGAAGGGTCACTAGCCAAAATGATTCAGAACCATTGGTTTATTTCTAACCCCAAATGTTTTTTAATGCAAAATCTTAATATGTAGAGGAACTACAGCTGTAAGGTAACTGTAGTGGGCTAAAAAGTATAACATTTTCCTTTGAAACATATTGGAGCAGAAGTGTAGTGTAGCTTTAAATACTCGGGGCCTGAATTTCAAGGTGGCATTACAGGTATTTTCAATAAATTCATGGAAGCCAACAAATCTAGCACTCACAATGTGGGGTGCACACATTTACAGCAGTGTTTAATAAATTTCAGCCGTTGTTTGCACCAGTCGGTAATGCAGGCAGTCTGGCTGGAACACTGCATCAGACAGACTGGCTTCAGTCCCCTAGACAACTCACCAGGCACGCTTTCTCTCCTTTTTTCAGGGCTATGAACCCCCTTTGCTGTTGTAGCATCTCTTGTTAGCATACACAGACAACTAATAAGGACCTGTGCAAACAGCAGCCCCACTGATGTCCACGTTAACAATGCTAATCCTCAGGATCCTTAAATACGTAACAGTAACGTTACTAATGCTGTGTCACATGGAATCAGGCAGAGGGTAGATGGAAAACAGCCTCTGGACAGCAAAGGAAAAACAACAAACAACACTTCTACGGCAGGCCAGTAAACGAAATACGCATGACAAAATGTTGCAATGGTGATGTTGTATCGTTTGCAAGTAATTAAATGGAATATGTTAAATGAAATTATTTATCAGGGGTGGGTGATATGGCCCTAAAATAATATCACAATATTTCAGGGTATTTTTGCCATAACAACAATATTCTTGATGAAATGACGAATTAGTAAAGAAATATATTTTGTTATGAATTTAAGGAAATAGAATTACAACAAAATATATAATACACACAAAATATATAATACACATTTAAACAGCTCACAGATAGAAAAAAATGTACCTTGGGATCTATATATAAAAATCAACAGGCGATTTCCTTCTTTTAGCAAAATCTTAAATGATTGAGTAGTTTTTTTTCCACCTGGCCATTTCTCCTCTAATCATCACACTGTAACATGTGACAGGATGATATGATACCATAACTATTGCATATTTACATATATGTAGTTTTTTGTCGAGCCGCAAGTGTCACATAGGTTTACATTACCAAAGGTTTATGAGGAACTCACTTGACAACACTTGAAAATGATATCTAGTTTGCCGTCTAACGTCTGTCTGACTCCATGTGAATGCAGCGTAAGGTGAAGCAGCCTTCAAAGACAAGTTTCAGGCCAAGTGGCTCAGAATATATATGTAGCTAGAAGTTAACAACGGCGAAATGGCCCACTCGATTTTTAAAATGAACAGCGCCGTGCCTTTTATCAGCTGATGTCACAAAATGTCAACTTTAAGTCGCCACTCAGATGGTGTTCCTCATAGAGCAGGGAAAGGTAAAGAATAGAGCATGGAGTCAAGAGAGTAGAGTAAGGACACGGATGCAGCTCAAAGAGACGAGCACTAGAGAGGAGGAGAAAGAGACAACAAATTACAGCAATGTATATCATTCAGAGAATCCTGAGGAGAGGACGAAATGCAATCTCAGGTAAGAAGAGGACAAGATAATAGTAAGTGTGGTTAAGCCCCCCCAAAGTGTGTAAATCCCCCCAGTGTGAAGTATTTAAGGGGGGGTAAACCCTCCATTTTTAAAAATAAATTTCAGGCTTAATTCCACATGCTCACTGTGAAAACTCTTCACACTATAAGATTAGACCTTCAGTGTGCACAAAATGCCCGGGCCATGACAGTGAATGATGGCTTTATTTAAAATCATAATATTTTTAATAAATGAAGTACAGGGTGCACTGTGGACTCGTAAGACGTGATTAAATACTCCGCTCCCTTGTTAATTAGATTCCTTCAGGTGTTAACTGCAAATGCCAAGCCTCCCAAAACGCACCGGCGGTGAAGTCTGAAGGAAGACGGCAGACTATAAAGAGGCCGCTCGCTATGTCAGGAGCAGAATTTCTTCTATATATTGGCCCAAGAAGCTTATGAAGCTTTGATCAGATGAGGATTTGGGGGGCTTCGGCAGATGTGTGAAAATCCACCATATCTGCGAACAAGACAATCCAGGTGACATTCAGGAAGATAACCTGTGGAAGTCACTTTCATATAAAGCCATCGATCTGTACTGACCGATTAACATTTGTGACAATGAGTGAGAAACTGAAGCTTGGGTTTTTTTGGTGTTGTTTTAACTTCAGAGTCATCGTCATTATTATTATTATTTCTTTTTGACAAACCGTTCACACTAAGAGCAGGGCTCGTAAACAGTTGACAGAATTATACAGAAAATCTCCAGGGCTTAAGTGGATCACTGCCTTCCTTTGGCAACAACTATCTTACAATTACAAAGAAAGACATTAAGTCTGTGACATGATACAAATCTATATTACAAGGATTTAGATGTCTCGTTTGTCCCTTTGGAAGCTATCTTGGATGGAGAGGAGTGTATGTGCTTTTCCGTTTGAATCATGCATGCATTCATACCTCACAGAAAGCACCTGAACAAGAAAATCTCGTGCTTATATTGTTCTCAGTTTGGACACAGGCCTGTGTGGGGTTCAATTTACTCTCCACCGTGCATATAAAATAGTAAATAGATGCGCCCTTTGAGGTGGAAAGCATCAAGTAACTCTGAATATTGAATAACAGCTCACCGCGGAGGCAGCTATTTTTGCTTACCTTTTGCTATGTGCGTGTGTGTTGTATTTAAACACAAAACCCTCCTCGACGCTCTTTGTTATCAACACCATGAACTGTTTTTTAACTCTCTGAACCTGTCTCCCTCACAGCCGTCAGTAGACTCTTTGCACCTGCTTGAATGTTTGCACCACGTTTGACGTGATGAATGACAGCGCCGTCTTTGTACATGATAGCGAGTGAGAGCAGAATGCGAGATGAGCAGGAGGTGCTTTAATTCAACCACCACAGGGTGATATGATATCCCGGCTGATACAGTTTATTGTGGATTTTAATATTAATGTTAAATTAATATTATATCATATTAATGGTTGAGACGGAGAGGCCTAAAGTGACTAAGGCAGCTGGGTATTCTGCATGAGTAACTCTGGAGACTGACATAACGGGTGAAACAGAGCAGGGCGACGAACATCGGCTGGTTGTCTCGCCCAGTTGGGAGACTGTCTAATAACATCTTCCTCATATTCATGCATTTTTCCCCTGTTTTGTTTTGCTGGGAAAGAAAAAGGACCTTGAACATCAACTATAACCAGTTCTGTTCCAAATAAATTTACCATAACTTCTGTGATGAATCCTCGCTCTCAAACAGCTGCGTTTATTTTCCATGCTTACCGCCTCCCCCCCATTCGGTCCTTGGTGCTTTGGGTCTGAACCTTGGCTTCTTGTCAAGTGCACGGGGTTTGCTCAGTTTATTTAGACCCCCTTTTTTGGGTTATGAAAACCAGTCAGATGCAGCTGCTGATTGCAGGGAGGTGCAGGACATCTAAAGCACCTCAGGGCTGAAAGAAAATAATTGATTTTTGACTACAAGGTTAGAAAGAGTGAACTTTGAAAACCTACACAGGCTCAGCAGTGTGCCAATTAAGGGGTTGATTTTAGTAAAAAGCATGCAGCAGGGTCCCTGTGGTCATGAAATCCCTGGAAAAGTTAAGTAAATTAAAAAAAAAATATTTCCAGGCCTGGAAATGGTTTAGAAATAAAGAATTTGTTGGCAAATTTAAATATGCATTGTTTTGGCTTTCATTTAAAATATGTTCATAGAAATCCCAAAACATGTCCAACGTTACACAACATAAGTTCCTTGTATTATTATTAATGTAAAATCCAGTGCTGCTCTGCGTGACCACTGAAACATCACTACTACACAGAGCAGACAGACATTGTCATATACAGTACAGGCCAAAAGTTTGGACACACCTTCTCATTCAATGCGTTTTCTTTATTTTCATGACTATTTACATTGTAGATTCTCACTGAAGGCATCAAAACTATGAATGAACACATGTGGAGTTATGTACTTAACAAAAAAAAGTGAAATAACTGAAAACATGTTTTATATTCTAGTTTCTTCAAAATAGCCACCCTTTGCTCTGATTACTGCTTTGCACACTCTTGGCATTCTCTCCATGAGCTTCAAGAGGTAGTCACCTGAAATGGTTTTCCAACAGTCTTGAAGGAGTTCCCAGAGGTGTTTAGCACTTGTTGGCCCCTTTGCCTTCACTCTGTGGTCCAGCTCACCCCAAACCATCTCGATTGGGTTCAGGTCCAGTGACTGTGGAGGCCAGGTCATCTGCCGCAGCACTCCATCACTCTCCTTCTTGGTCAAATAGCCCTTACACAGCCTGGAGGTGTGTTTGGGGTCATTGTCCTGTTGAAAAATAAATGATCGTCCAACTAAACGCAAACCGGATGGGATGGCATGTCGCTGCAGGATGCTGTGGTAGCCATGCTGGTTCAGTGTGCCTTCAATTTTGAATAAATCCCCAACAGTGTCACCAGCAAAACACCCCCACCCCATCACACCTCCTCCTCCATGCTTCACAGTGGGAACCAGGCATGTGGAATCCATCCGTTCACCTTTTCTGCGTCTCACAAAGACACGGCGGTTGGAACCAAAGATCTCAAATTTGGACTCATCAGACCAAAGCACAGATTTCCACTGGTCTAATGTCCATTCCTTGTGTTTCTTGGCCCAAACAAATCTCTTCTGCTTGTTGCCTCTCCTTAGCAGTGGTTTCCTAGCAGCTATTTGACCATGAAGGCCTGATTGGCGCAGTCTCCTCTTAACAGTTGTTCTAGAGATGGGTCTGCTGCTAGAACTCTGTGTGGCATTCATCTGGTCTCTGATCTGAGCTGCTGTTAACTTGCGATTTCTGAGGCTGGTGACTCGGATGAACTTATCCTCAGAAGCAGAGGTGACTCTTGGTCTTCCTTTCCTGGGTCGGTCCTCATGTGTGCCAGTTTCGTTGTAGCGCTTGATGGTTTTTGCGACTCCACTTGGGGACACATTTAAAGTTTTTGCAATTTTCCGGACTGACTGACCTTCATTTCTTAAAGTAATGATGGCCACTGGTTTTTCTTTAGTTAGCTGATTGGTTCTTGCCATAATATGAATTTTAACAGTTGTCCAATAGGGCTGTCGGCTGTGTATTAACCTGACTTCTGCACAACACAACTGATGGTCCCAACCCCATTGATAAAGCAAGAAATTCCACTAATTAACCCTGATAAGGCACACCTGTGAAGTGGAAACCATTTCAGGTGACTACCTCTTGAAGCTCATGGAGAGAATGCCAAGAGTGTGCAAAGCAGTAATCAGAGCAAAGGGTGGCTATTTTGAAGAAACTAGAATATAAAACATGTTTTCAGTTATTTCACCTTTTTTTGTTAAGTACATAACTCCACATGTGTTCATTCATAGTTTTGATGCCTTCAGTGAGAATCTACAATGTAAATAGTCATGAAAATAAAGAAAATGCATTGAATGAGAAGGTGTGTCCAAACTTTTGGCCTGTACTGTACATATATACATATTTGGTTGAATCACCAGGTAAAGTGATCCCAACATTTGCACATGTGTAGATGCTCAGATAAGCAATAACCGGCCACTGTTTTGAGTAGGGATGCACTGAATCATCAGCCACACATCGGTATCGGCCGATCACCTTGTTGACCACCGTCAGCCTGTCAACAATTAAGATGAAATTTGCCATTATGATGTTTTTTCGTTGTGTCACATCAATTTTGCGCAGGCTAAAATGCAGAGCTTGAGACTAACAGCCCCCCATCGTCCTGGGGATAATCAAGAACTTGTTTGTGACAAACGGGAAGCTGTCGGGACAAAGGACTCAGTAAACTCACTGTCCGTACATCAGGGGACGTACCTTATTGTTTCCCTGATAACACTGTGAACAGCAAATCTGTGTTGAAACTGGCAGAAGGAGAGCTAGTTTACATTAGCTGTTAGTAGCCGGAAGTAACTGCTGATGAAGGTTGCATTGAGTTACGTTATGACGCGTTCAAACTCTGTTTAGCAAAAATGAGTATAAAGTGAAGGTGAATTATAAAGTTCTCATAATGTCTTCAGATTTAATCTTGTAATATGTAGTTTTTTTGAATAAAAATTGCGGTTTGATGGTGAAATAATGAAATATTATATATAGTATCAAGGCTTTTGAAGCTGCCATTGAGAAAAATGTTTCTTTATTTGCAAGAAGGTTATTTTAAAGGTTGTTTGATAAATTTTTATGATTGAATTTGTGCTCATTCAAAGGTTGTGTAATGAATAACAGTACAGTTATTATTCTATAATGAAGATTTTTCCTTTGCACAAAAGGAAGGATGAATAACAAAAACAAAATAAACAACAACAAAAAAAACATCGCTAGCGGTTGGTATTGTTTTTTTAGACATTGGTATTGGCCCGGAATTTCACAATTGGTCCATCCCTACTGTCAGATCATTGATCCACATGAGACATGGGGGCTGTAAAGCAAATCTTTCTTGAACAACCCATCAATGCATAGAGATTTATAACCTTATAAAATTATAACACACATCATATTGCATTGACATCGACAGAGACTTATGTCTCCAAAAAAAGGGGTGTGGTCTTGACATTTCGCGTAGTATCTGTATGTGTGGGTCTGGTCTATTTGCATATGCAGCTAACCAGCAAAGCGTTGGGGCTGGGCAATGTGAAGATATTAGCAATATTGTTATCGAGATATAAGGCCATCTGTTGTTTTAGATTTTGGATATTGTATCGTGATATGGCATAGATAGTGTTTTTTCCCCCATCTTAAGACTGCATTACAGTAAAGTGATGTAAATGTATCAACTCACTAGACTTTTCTATTTATTTAACACTTGCTTTCACCCACTTAGTCGTTAAGTCCACATTATTGATGATTATTGATTAAAATTCTTAATATTTTCTTGGGGAAAAAAACAACAACAGTAGTCATCCCTACAACTCTGTCACATAGGGGAGGGTATTTGGTCAGAAATACTGTTATGTTTGATTTTGTCTCCCAGTCCTATCATTAATTAATTGCTTTTGAGGAGATTTTAAAATGTCAAGATATATATTGTGTGTCGAGATACAGCCAAAAACTATCATCATATAATTTTCAGGATATATCACCCCCAGCTTATCCACAAATGCCTGGGAAGTGGGAGTGTAATAATGTATGGCTGTATCTCTATATAGGCCCACCCATTTAGATTTACCTAAATAAAGTCAGGGAAATGGGGTAAAATATTCTGGAAAAGTTACAGAAAAGTTTTAAGAAGTCATTGTTAAAAATGTGTCGGAACCCTGCTGCAGCAACTTTTCTTTGCTGTCTGTCTGAAATTAGTTGAAATCATCAAGCATAAACAATATGTCAAACAAAACCCCTCATGTTCAACCTTCTGTCTCTCTGTCTTAAAATTTTAAGCTCACAGGAAGTGTGTTTGCACAATCAGGAAAAAAGTATCTTTATAAAAACTGCACATATTTCCTTTGGCATTAACATCAAATGCTGATATTTTTAGCTTCGTCTCTTACCTCGAAAGCAAGTGCGACTTTTAGTAAAATTAGAGAAGTTGCTTCACAGTGCCATCTCTTGTGACTTCTATTTTTACTTTTTAGCAACATATATTATTAAGCATCAAAGGCTTTTGTCAGCATATTTATAATCATTTTGATTATTTCATCGGGGTGCGCATCTCATTATGAGAGGGTAAGAGGGAAGAGGGAGTTTTCTTGTCTTAAACATAAAAGAAAATATTAATAACTGTCTCACTATTGGTCACTTTGCATTCTGTTAGGGGCTTTAAATAAGTCCCTCCAGATATCTAAGCTAAATGCAGTGGTAAGCAGATAAACACACATCTGTTCTAACAGAATTTACTGCATTAAAGAGACTCCCTCCGTATCTTTGGGTGAGATGCCTTTTACCTTTCAAGTTTTCATTTTCTGTGATGGATCTGCTCCTAAAAAGTGATGATTCACAGCTGAAGTAAACGCAGCCAGCACAGTGTGAGTCTGCCCATTCGTCTTTTCACCTCTTCATTGTTTGTGCTGTAAAGCAGGTTGCATCAAGTGGCTTCAGAAAGCAATCAAGCTCTGTCTATGAAATGTTGGTTTTATCTGAGCCTTTCCATTTACCAAACTCCTGTAGAGCAAATAGAGGGGAAATGCGCCGGGCAGTTTAAATTACAAGCACTGTCGGATCAATGTATCTTAATACTTGAAAGTGCCTCACCTAAATCCACTGCAGACTTAATCTGTATTGATTATTCTGTACTATAAACTCAAATGTGGTAACAGGTCATTAAAACCAAATAAAACAGTATTGTTGGTAACTGTACATAATTAAAACAAAGTGTAGGGGTATCTCCCTCTTCATTTTTTTATGTTCTTGCCTCACATTTAATCATTAATCTGTTTCATTTTCCCCAAGCAAAACTTACTTTTCTCAACATAGTTCCAATTTTTGGTAATGCTATGCTAATAAGATTTCATCTGAGCCTTTTCAAAGCAGTGATTGATCATGGTCTGTGCGTATGTGTTAGCTTGGCAGCAAAGTTATTTGTTAAAATAGTTTAAACAGTGTTGCAGCAGCAGTATGCAGTGGGGGGTATGGATAATTACCAGTGTGTGCACTGGCTGAGGAAATTTAGGCCTAGTCCATATGAACATGAGTATTTTTTTAAACATAGCTTTTTCTGTGTGTTTTGGCCTTTAGTCCACATGCAAACTTTGGGTGCCTTCATAAATAGATGCTCCAGACTAAAATGAGAGTGTTGTTGTTTGAAGACAGAGTGTGCCCAGAGTACACTGCTACTCCGACAATGAAATATTCTGAATAACACAACAATACATTTTAACAGCACACGAATTTACGGTCCAGTTTGTGCCAGAGTGCGCTCCGGCACTTGGAGTGAGTATTTCCAAACATACCTTTCAGTATGCGTCACTGACAATGGACCTTTCGTAAAACTGTGTCCAGGGTGAAGATTTTCAGAAACTTTGTTTTCAGTGTTGACGTGCAGAGAGGGAGGATGTCCTTTGTCAGGCGTCACAAATGGAATAAGAGGGCTGGGCTGTGGCTCAGATGTAAAGCGGGTCGTCCACCAATCGGAAGATCGGCGCCTTGAAGATACTGAGCCCAAATTGCTCCCAATCTCTGTTCCATCAGTGTGTGAGTGCGGGTAAATGGTTACTGAGCAGCAGTTGGCACCTTGTATGGTAGCCTTGGCCACCAGTGTGTGAATGTATGTGTGAATGGGTGAATTTGACATATAGTGTAAAGGCGTTCTGACTGGTCAGAAGACTACAAAAGCACTATACAGGTGCAGTCCATTTACCATTTACAAATGAGGTGACATGCCATGCAGTGGCAGACATGACCACAATAGGGCTGGCTCTAATCATGCTAACAGGACTTTTAACATGTTTAAACATGAATGTCCTCCTCCACTATATTGAGGGACAGAAGCATCCAAATGCGGTCCAGAGGTCACTGCGACAGGTAGCCTTTCGGTAATAGCTTTTTTTAGACTGCTGTTGTGAGCTTTAAAGCCCACTAAGGCCAATTGTGATTTGCGGTATTGGATGTTTCAGATCAAATTGAAATTGAATTGAAATTATTATTTGTACAGCCCTTTGAGGCATGCTTTGTGATTGGGCTGCAATGAACTCTGACATGACTCATCTGTAAGGCACTTTCAGATGCCTTTGGGTATGAAATGTGCTTTATAAATAAATTTGCCTTCCTTGCTGTTTGGCCAACATCTTCTCGTCTGTGTGGCTTTAGGTTTTGGTTATATCAATGCCTGTTGGTTTGGCATGCCCTTGATGATGCTTCAGTTATGCTTTCAGTTATGCTTATAACAGTGCTTGTGTGGATTTAGTGATGTTACACTCACACACAACATGTAGTCCAAAACTCCTTTTCAGAGACACATACCTGAAGATGTAGATAATGTAATGAAGACTGATAGACGTATGGTGTCTTTGAACGTCCACGTAGCATCAGATTACTGGTGACTAAAATGCTTTAGCTATTATTTAGCCTCAAGTGTTTTCAGTTATCTCAGAGCCTCACAGTGTGCTGGAAAATGAAGGAGTTAAAAAAAAAAAAAGTTAGTAAAGATTAAATAGCAGAGTAAAATTACATATGCTTTAATTTGTTTTATCAGCAGATGAGTGGTTGTGGTGGGTTTTATTAAACTGACTTGGAGGTTGAAGGCAAAGTTTACAGTCTTATATTCCCTTTTACACTCCATTTTAATTATTTAGCTTACAATATTATTTTGATGTATCCACACGTATTTTGGCCTCGTACAGTCATGTTTCGGGGGCCCATATAACACTCAGCATGTGAGCTTCGAAAAGGAGTCCAATCTGAGAAAATAACCTGAAAGAAGCGGGAGTGAACTCTGCAATCATCGTTGGGAGCCATTGCTTGGGGGACATCGAGTCAGATTTATGTGAAATGATTTAGGAGATAAAACCAGGATGTGCTACATTTTGGCGTGTACATATCCATTTATGTAATTAACTAGGAGTGCTCCCGTTAGCGACAACGGTTAATAAGCTCCAGTGGGAACACGGGAAGGCAGGTGAACCTGTGGCCCTGGAGATGTTAAACACAGATGAATAGATGCCATAGCACACACACAGCCTAGTAAATCAGATAAAATGAGCAGTGGAACAGGACCCAAATGGGCCTCGCGGTGAAAACTCAATATCACATAAATGGACAGGCCTCTCATAGATATTGGAAACTGGTAACCTTGCCATTGCGAGCTCACCTTTTCTATTGCTCACACGCCCACTTGTACATTTACGGGCTTTGCCTTCTTCACGTCCATTTCAGCCTTCAAAACCTTTACATGTGCAGGCTGGCCGTAATGGGCAGTTTGCTTAATTAATGTATAATTTTAATAGCTCTGGTAACAAGACAGTGACAACAATATATTATGAAGTCGTGTGGTATTCATACCTACTGCATAGCTATCTGAATTATCAGGTGAAACATTGTGGCCAGGAACTGAAAGAAAATACAACGTCACATGCTCATTGTTCATCTGAAGGAGTGGCAATGACCTCCTGAACCCTTTGCACCTTGTGAAAATAAAAGCTTTTATAGATAGATAGTTTCAACAGTTGAAGTTTTACTGAGATTTCGATCAATTCTGCTTCAAGGATGACCCATTTAAATCATGTATTTTGTGGTATGCTCCTTTGAGACACTTGACAATTCTTCACTGCTGTTTCTAACTTTGAATGAATCTCAAATGGATTCTTCTGTATACATCAAGCTTGGCTATTACTATTATTCTTACTTACATTTCCTGTTTCTTGCTCAGGTGTGGAGTGAAATGTCAAAATATAGAGAGGAGCAGGAATGGAAGGCCCTGAACAGTTACACTGCAAAAAACCCCCAGATGGACAGACATCATTAGTGGAATATACAAATAATTTAACAGAATTTGTTTCACAACTATTTTTTTAATAGATACGAATGACTTTAAAAATAGGGTGTCTTAATTAGTATGACTTTGAAGTTTAAAAATGATACCAACCAACTAAAATGAAATCTATAAGTTAAATAAATGTACAATGTGACATTTTCTGCCACTGGGGGTCTCTTAATCAAATCATAAACATAAAATGGAACAATTCCCTAATAACAGTCAGTTTCTCACAGATAGGATTCCTTCTGTGTTAATTGTTAAGGAGGTTTTTACCAGTAGCTGAATAATCCACAGAGATCTCAGTGAATAATTGGTAAAAACACTGAATAAAGTCATTTCACGTAAAAAAAAAAAAAAAAAAAAAAAATCAGTTTCTTCAGTTTCTGCATTAGCCCAGAGTCTAATGTGAGCTCACCTTTTTTCCCTGATAACTTGTGATCCAATTGTTCAGGAGTTTTTTTTACCAGGAGCCGAATTATTCACAGAGGTCTCCTCTCCAACACAAATGCATCCGGTGATTTAAATTGATGAAAACACTGAATAAATCAGTTTCACATGTATAAATCAGTGTTTCTTTAACCCTGTTTGGCATGGCAGGGGCTGGAGCAGAGCTGCTGCTAACATTTGCATAGCTTGTTTCTCTGATAACCCTAAGATCCAGCTGTCCCATGACTAAAATCTATCATCTGGTTAAAACATTTAGTTAAAAATGACCAAGATCTAAAAAGTGTATTGTGAAAATGTGGCTTAAAACTGGATAAAAAGTTTATGACAGTTTCTGGCAAACAACCACAACCCTGATGCATGAGCAGAGGGGACATGACTAAGACTACACAATTTAACAGAGATGCCGCGGTCTTAAAATCATATTCCAGACATGAGGGAATGTGCTTGTTTGGTACAGACTGCAGCAAACATCACACCAACATCATTTTTATATTTTTTTCAGTGAAAATAAAATGCAAAAATTACCATTCCCACTAAAAACTGTGATTCATGTAGCAATCTCAAAATTTGTCAAAAGAATTGTAGTTTGATTTTTCTTTTTTTCTTTTTCTTTTTTCTTTTTTTTTTTTGCATATCATGCAGCAAATCTGGTCCTCTGGTCAAAGTTTTTTTTAGTTTGCTTTTCTCATACAATTAACTGTCCCTTGGGAGGATACCATGGAGGAGGTGTCTAAATGCAAGAGATTGCACTACGCTGACCTCGTAACTGAAGCAGCGACCAAAGGCTGGAAAGCTGAGGTGTGACTGTTAGAGTTGGGCTGCAGAGGCTTCGTCACCAGATCAACCACTATGCTCCTCAAGGAAATTGGGATTAATGGACAGGCCTAGAGGAAAGTGGTCAAGGATGTGGCCAGTACAGCTTAGAGGTGCAGTCATTGACTATGGCTGAAGAGAAAGGATCCTGTCTGGGCCCCTAGGTCACCACGGAGGAGCCAACCCTCTGACACCCAGGCCTGATCAGACTGTGGTGGGCCTCCATCAGCGGAGGGTGTCTTGCGATAAAGGCCGAAACATCTGATGATGTGTTGGGGTTGGCTCTGCCGGATGGTCACGAACGAAACACCCACACTCTGGCATGAGGGATTGTAACACCAAGTCCTAACTGATGAAGCCACAGACAGGTGACCACAAACAAATGACCGTGTCCTTGATTAGAATTACAGATTTCTCTGGGTTTGAACATGTTAGAAACATTTGGGATAATGTATGAACACACACCTCAACAAAATATAAAGCACTGGACTAGTTGTTTTAGACATTTTAATGCAGAAAAGTTACACATTTTATCTTTAGATAAACCTACAAAATTAATATTCTGTTGACCATATTATCATGTTTGCTGTTTTACTTAGACCACTATGAGTTTTTATGATTTTTTTTTTGGGCATATTTTGGCTGAAAATGATTTGGTTGGGAGTCCAAAGATCCTCTCAGACCTTGGTACATCGCCATTCCCCTAAAGACGCCTGGATACAATAGGTCATAATGCAACAAGTATTTTGCCATGTCTCTTGGGCAAGTTACTGCTAGAATTTATGACTATAACCTTGTTTCGATCTAAAAGTGATTTGAATCTTTGGGAAATTGTTATTTTTAGAAATGCGAATCGTGTGTTTCCATTAAATGTTTGGAGCGTGAAAACTACACTACGAACTCGCCCGAATTGCAAGATTACCTGGCCGCAGAGCCGGAAACAAAACAAATCTCACATGCTGTTGCCGGCTTGTGCATAGCCAGGGCTGAATGTGTAAACATGGTAAACATTAGCTAATGTTACTAACCTTTGCTGCTGCTGTTGATCATGGACGACAGCGAGGTTACAGTTGGCCTCTGGCCAAGGATGTCGTTGAGTTCATGAAAGTACTTGAATTTTGTTCTCCCCCTGAACCACTTTTGGAAAGCACACGTTTCTCCGCCAGGTACTTGTGCTTAAGGCTTTTCCAAGCAGTCCATGGCTTGTCAAACCCCTTGCTTAACATTTCGGCACAAAGTTCTTGGTAGATAATTGCGTTCTGTTACTGCTTGCTATCCAGAATTGCAGTAATGTTTTTATCCTTTATCAAGGCGATAAAGGTTTTGATTTCTTCCTCCGTCCACACAAACCTTGGGCTGCTTTCCGCCATGTTGTTGGCTTGTGGGAAAACACGGCAAGCGGAAACAGTTGATCAGTCACGTGTGTATAAGTGCACTACGTCAGACTTGATTCGAATTAAACTGTTTCCATCCCCCGTTTTGCGTCAGCCAAAACGCGGCCATAGCGAGCGTATTTTTGTTTGTGCGAATCAGGGGATTTTAATTCGAATTTTGCTGTTTCCATTAACATTTTCTGATGCAATACTTCTAGATGCACATCTAAACAGGCTAATGGAAACACGACTTATGATTGCCGAATCTGACAAAATGATCATCTCAAAAGAAAAAAAAAAAGAAAACTTTCTATAATCTGATCCTGGCATCACAGGTCAGACAGAATATCATTATAAAATGCTTAAAATATTCATGATGATGATGATGATGCACAGTGGTTTTATGTGGTTGCAAGGCTCATATATTCTCCATAAACCATAACACTGTGTCATATATCGTTAGGAAGTTATTCTACACACAAATGCACCAGAGAGAATAGGGAATAATTACACTGTTTGATGCCAGAAATATCCATTTAGATTCATAATGCAAGGAAACAGAGCTGAGAGTGTGAAGAGAACTGAGGGAAACACCATGACTGTGACGGCCAACACAGGTCATATTTTATACAATTATACTGCTTTTTTTTTTTAAAATTATGACCAAGAAGTTAATTTCCCTTTTATGAAAAAATAAATAAACAAATAAAAAGTGTAAACAGTGCTACAGATGCCAGAATATCATTACTTATGTACTTCCAGTCTTTGTGCATAATGCACCTCAGTTATCTTGCTATTTTTATGACCTTTGTAATTACAAAATAATTGCTTGAACTTCTCCAGCGCAACTATCTTCACTCCCATTGTTGTAATAATAAAGTAAAATCCTGTAATAACCCCATAACAATGCTCTTATCAGAAAAGTGCTCCCCATTTAAGTTGGCCCTAATTGCATAGAGTTATGGTCTATTAGATGGGGTCCAGAATAGCTGCACTTGGCACTTTTATGAAGTGGTGATATGAGAGAGGAAGTGTGGGAAAGAATGCTTTTCGTGGTGTTTTTTATTTTATGAGCTTTTCAGTAACTTTGGGCCAGACATCCCCTCACCCTGCCCTTTTACTTTGTCTATTCATTCCTATGATTTAAATAATGAAACTCCTGTGTTTTGCCTTTTAGCAGTGCTCTTGTACATCATAGCCGCACAAGAAGAGTGCTTGGATCACCAGTCGCTGTCACAAAGGACTTTACCGCACAGCGGAGATGAAGATAGAAACATTATTTATTTCTTTTTTAAGCAATGTCACCTTGATAGAATCACAAGACTGGAGTTCAGGATTTCTCTGGGAGTCACTGTGCCGCGTTGTTTTGAGTGCTTTGATGTCATGTAAGGTGTCAGTTAACAATAAGAAGTATATTTCCTGACTTCAGGTGCACAGAGAGGCACTGCAGGCACTCATCCTTTAAGCAGCAGTCAGATGAGACACCCTCCCCAATGACCATTAATGTAGAACAAGAAATATCTTCTAAGTTATGTGCTCTTATTTTTGGGAACACAGCCCTGATTAGCATACTCTCCCACTGCACAAGTCCCCTCGGTGGCGTTTGGATGATTTGCAAGCCGATACATTTTCACACATTCCTGGTAGAGATTCAATAAAACAAGAGTCCAGTCACTCCTCCTCACCCCCACCATTCTCCAGCTCTCTCACTCACTCCTCCGTCCTTCACAGTGCTCATCTCTGGCTATGCAGTGGTAATTAACAGCAGCATTACATCTGGGGAGATACTGCGAGCTATGTCAGAAAATTAGGCTGTGGAATAATGAGGGTTGAGGGACATGTACTATACTGCTGGTCTGTAGCGCTGTATTAAAATCAAAGGACTTTCACAGCTAATTGGAGAGGGGTTAAACTGCTTGGCTGCCTCACCCCTGTCCCGAGCCCTCCGCCCAAACCCGCCCCTCAGGAGATGAATGCCTCCTTTTTTACTGTAATTTTGTGTTTCATTTCCATACCAAAGTGAGATTTTTTTTCTCTTTACAGGGGGGAATCTGTAGTGGTGAGACTCTGTCGAGATAACTTTGCCTGCACTCTATACAGAGCCAATTTAAACTACAAGCAATTGCTTCTTGTTATGACTTTTTTCCCCCTTCTCTTTCTGGGACCAGATAGGCCACCCAGCTGGGTTGTTTTCTGTTGAATGGCCGCCAATTACCTCAACGTCCTCGCAATTGACCATAAGATACACACAGCATAAATCAATGCAATGTTCCTTCATTTGAGCCGACCGGCACATTGACTCACACAAGTGGAATTAGCACAGCACGGAGAGGCGACACCCCCTGCTCCTGCCTCTCCCTGGTTTCAATGATGGCATCAGCAGCATGACACTGTATAATGAGCACAGCCACGGTCCACTGCTCAGAAGAATACAGTAAATACACACCCTCTCCATTGTGTTTGGGCTTGTAAGGAGCAGCTGCATGGTACTGCTGTGGACGGCTGCACTGTGGCTAATTACTAGTCAGCATTTATATTATATAAATATATATGTATATTTCAGAGGACAAACCAAATTGTGTTCTTTGCTTTTGAAATCAAAATATATACAAGAGCTGCTGTTTGTTTTCCAGACTGTGCTTTACATTCTGCATCCAGTAAATGGCATCTGTGCTATATTATCTTAATGAACAATTTAACAGCAATGCTTTTAGCTGCACTAATAATGATAATGATGTTTAATAAACTTATATAAAGAGAGATTGATACCACAGGATCATTGGCCACGGTAATAGAGCACTAATGAAGCATAATGACATTATAGATATATAATAATTATGTCATAAATAGCATGTCAGCAAATGAAAAAAGTTGTCAAGTGATATCACAGTTATAATACCCTTCTTCCATTTGAAATTCATTCATTTATTTTGATTTATTTTTGTGTCATGTCAAACACTTGGCCCATCTCCCATGGGATTATAAGGAACCATCACCTCACATACATCTCCCGGTCTCGCATAAACAAAGCATGTGCAAAGCATTTAGAATAGGAAAAACAAACAAACAAAACTAAATAACAAAACAAAAGCAATAACCTTTATGAACTGTTCACATTAAGAACTAACAAATATTTACAGATGATCTCAGTAAAGAGCTTTTTTCCCCTCTTCTCTCAGGCTTTTTCCAGATAACTGGCAAATTCATATGTTTCATATGTGAACAGCCATCTCAATGCTTGTGAAGTAGTTGAAATCTGGCGCTTGGGCAGTGACTTGCAGCGTCAGACACTGATGAAAAAAGCTGTCCTTTAACGCCGGCATGATGCGTGGCCAGTCACTGTTATAGTTTACCAGCGTTTGGTGGTGTCGGGGAAATGCAGTGGGACAAGAACAGAAGTTAAGGCAGCGAAAGTCCAGGCAGGAGGGATGGTGGATGGATCCGACAAACACCGACTTTCACCCTAGAGAGCTGTGTTCCCGTCCCGTAAGATTATAAAGCCAAAGCATGTTCTTTTTTCCTAAACCTAACCACGTGTGTTAGCTGTTGAAGGCAAAAAAAATCCATCAATTCACAGTGTTGTGCATTTATTTTGAAAGAGACTGTATGTAAATGGTACACTTCCTGTTTAAATAGAAGTGTATTTTGAAAGAAAATAATGCATGTAGCAGGCAGAACTTGATACGGCATCTCAGATTGTCAAAAACCTGCTCTTGTGCTCTTGTTACCAAAACCTAAGGAAGTAAACCTAGAAACACCTTTTTTGGGGGGGAATTTATTTTGAAAAGAGACTGCATGCATTTAACGAGCAAGAAATGTACATTTACTGTGAAAAACAGAAGTTTATTTTGAAAAGACACAATGCATGTAACAGTGTAAATTAACACCCCGTCCCTGAGTGTTCAAAACTGATGTTGGAGGGTGCCTAGAGTGTCATACTTTTACGTTTAAGGCCACTGTCCAAGTGTCAGTATTTGACAAGCTGGTGATGAGAATGCTACAGAATGGAAGTCTTTAAAAAGCCAGCAGCACTCAAGTGTCCATCAAACTTTCTTGTTTATTTTGCTCACAGGCAGTTTACAGGTAGCACAGACGCGTTTCGACACTAGGTCTTCATCAGTGTGTGAGGATGGAACAGGAAGTGACATGTTTAAATACTCGTGCTTGACCTACGACAGCACATTGGACAGATATGTTTTTCTTTCTCTAAAATAATAAACCATCCAGCTTCAACAGTCAAAGGTAAAATACTACATCTCAGCTGAGAACAGCGATCTTTGCTTTTTAGTCAAGTAATATGCCACATAATTCTTTGATCCATATTCAGTTTTTATCATTGTAAAAATAGGTTTAGTCTATTTTCATCCTCCTGCCCTTCATCCTGGTAAACACAGATTCTCTAATCAAGACAATAATAAGCTTTTCATTATCTAAAAAAGCCTCACTAAACCCAGAGTTGCACAACAATGTACATGCATCTTTAGACCAAGAACCAATAATTTGTTTATCTCAATATTTGTCTCGTCAACCTACTTTCATCCTTATCAAATAACCTTTACAATAACTGAGTTATATAAATCTTCCAGTGAGCCTCACATGCAATCCCCATCCCATGTCTCCCACTGTAGATAACTGGTGCATATTTTTGCACACCCAGAAAATATCTAATGGCACGGTTTTACATTGATGTTGTTTTTTTTTTTTTTTAAAGATATTGTTTTGGGCCATTTTGCCTTTAATCGATAGGACAGTTAAGCGTGAAAGGGGGAGAGAGAGAGGGAGTGACATGCAGCAAGGGCCACAGGCTGGAGTCGAACCCGGGCCGCTGCAGCAACAGCCTTGTATATGGGGCGTCTGCTCCACCACTAAGCCACCGATGCCCCTGCATTGATGTTTTAAAAAAAATCTAACTACTGTAATAGAAAGTTTAGATGTTTTCTTATTATTACCCACAATGTGCTCAAGAATGATCAATTAATATTAACATTACTATATCTGTAACTGTTGTGACAATGTTGAGTTTTAAGCACACGCAATAAATGTAAATGATAAATAATAAATACGTCTCCAGCATGGATCGAAGTTTGTGAAGGTGTGGTGCTACTCTAAAGATCAAATCGAACCACATTAAAAAAACATGGAAACAATGTTAGATATCTGCTTAACAAAAAAAAGATTGAGGAGAAATGCTATCCAAAATCAGACAAGAATAAACTTCTTTGAACTGCTTTGTTTATAATCTGTGGGAAGGAGTGAAGCTGTTTATATATGTGAGACAGTGTCGACAGAATTGTAATAATAATTTGATTAGAGATCTGCATTTCATTAAAACTAACAGTCATAGAGCTGTCAGTGTGAGAGAATAAATGCTTTTCCTTGCAGGGGTTTTGAAACTCTCAAACCAGATTTTGCAGCTGATCCATTGAAAGTCATGTATCTGTATTTCATTACAAAAACTTAATGTCAGTTTGGTCTTTAATGATAAACAAGTACGCCAAACTCATTATAGTTACCAACTTTACAGCTCAGGCCTGCACTCTGCAGTTTGCACAGCCATTGTTGCCCTCCACCTCCAGACAGACTCTCAGGTCAAGCACAATCAAACTTTTCTTCTTTTTTTTTTCCAAATGCTATGGAGACTTTTGGATTTTCGCTGTATAGTGCATTACCAATCCACTCACTTCAGAGGCTGTTTACACATACACAGTGATTTTGATAAACGGAGACATCTTCCTTCGTTTGTGCCCTTCGTTTACACGCAAACGGAGATTTCTCCTCTGAAAACGAGTCTTTCTAAAAACTCCGGCCAGAGTGGAGATTTTGGAAAACTCCGGTTGCGCGTTTGCATGTAAACTGAGATAAACAGAGATAAACGGAGTTATAGGCAGCCGACGTCACAGTATGCGCCAGAACTTGCGCCTGTGTCAAAAGTGCGACCTATGTTGCTATGGTGACAATGGATACATGGAAGGCTTGAGCTTCTTGTTACACTGCCACCTACAGGTTTGGCATGCTCTTGTGTATATATACACGGTTAAGTGTAAATGAAGATCTTTTTGAAAACGGAGACGGTGAAATGTCCGTTTATGAAAATAGCCGGCCAAATGTAAACGGCCTCTCAGTCTGTGCATGTTCTGTGGAAAACACCTGACGATTATCAAAGAACTAATCACAGCGGGGGAATGTTTTCAGATGGTTTAGTTATTGTTGCTATAGTCACAAAAATGTGGTTTGTGTTGCTAAAGCACTGACAGATGTTTGTAAAGTTGTAGCATCGTGGATCCTTGTTATTATCACAGCTGATTATAACTGCGAGGTAAAAGCAGTAGGTGTTAGTGTTGTCACGGTGCCAAAATTGGGACCCACGGTACGATACCAGTGAAAGTATCACGGTTCTGAGTAGTATCACGAAACCACAGCAAAAATTAGGCAGATGTGCCTTTTGTCATTTATAAAAAGATAAATCAATTTTCTATAATACATAAATGTTATTTCAATGGAATAAATTACTTATTGACTTATTCATACTTCAAAATCAGCATCAGTAAGTGATTAATATAGGGGGGATCAAAATAAAATAAATAAATAAAATAAAAATCAACCAGCAACCCTCCCCCCTGATAAGTTAAGAACAGTCCCTTCAGTGCGGTGAGGTTTGTGGGCCGTTACCTGCCACAAAGAGAGAAATGTGAACGGCTCGTTTCTTCTGACCCGTCACATACCTATGTGCCGCCACGGCTCGGCTGTTCAGGTATTTTTGGGCAGTCATGACATCAACAAAGAGGAAATTATTGGACCTGGAGCCGGGTTTCTCGGTCGCTGGTAAGCCGTTATCTAGCGGTGGCCATAGTGCTCCGCCGTATTCCTGTCTGTGACCCCTGTTCAACCCACAGCCGGCAGGATTCACCTTTCGTTTCTGCTGCTGGTTGAAATCTGTACTTGCACAGCGTGCGATTTCTTTTGCTCGCACAAAACTATTTTTAGTCGCAAATGTGAGATAAATGCTCGCACCGTAGAGCTCTGTGGAAAACAAATCACTGTAGCATATAAACAAATGTAGCCTACAAGTAAAAAGAAATAAATAATAACTTTCACTGCTCAAAGATACTCAATAGCTCAGCTAATACCTGAAATGTCACTAGAAAACAAACCACTGCAGCAGCATATTGCGTGCCAGATTGGATGGCGCATGGACACGGTTGGACTTTGAACTTATCCCACAGTAGTGGTTCCGTGAGGTACCGTAGTACTACGGTACTCCAACATGATGGTATCATATGTACTGTGGTGTTTTAGTACTGCGGTCTACCGTTGGTACCAGTATACCGTGCAACACTAGTAGGTGTGAGTAGAATCTTCTACAGATCAGAAACCTCTTTATCCATGTTGGATAGATAGACTGAGTCACTGAGAAGTTGCACTAACAACAGTCACTTCCGGGAAGAAAACTGGCAATAGTTTTGAACTGCGGAGATACTTGAAATCAGCACGCTTGTTAATTTCTGTTGGTATTTTCAGCCCCAGCTACTATAGGTATTGTGTCCAGCTGGCTCCACGGCTGAAACGACTGTTATCTTTTTTTTAGCCATGTGAATAGAGCCTTATTTATGCTTGGGTGCACTGTACTTTTGAAGAGTGTCACCCGACAGAAACTGTGTATTTTGGACAGAAAAAAGTGTCATGCACCTGGAGAATTTTATTGTGTCATCGACATCTTCACATTTTGTCTAAGTGTTAAGATAAAAGGTTTATCACTGTGTTCCGACGTTAGCGCTGTGCTTATTTTATATACTTTGTTGCTTTGCTAGTGTCTTTGAGAAACCAAATCTACTGGCATGGAAGCTAAGCAATGTGCTGCTGTGGACGGGTACCACAGCAGCACATTTTGGCCATTGAAAAAGACGCACCTAAAATAAATTAATATCAGTTAAATGTATGGAACATTTGAAATATTTGGTAAGCTTTACCTTACACACTAAAGTTTAATTTGTGGTAGGGCGTGCAACACTTTTTGATGAGCGTCGCTCGACTGAAATGATGTAATTTCGACAGAAAAAAAAAACACTTTTGTTTCAATTCAGTTCAATTCAATTCAATTCACTTCAGTTCGGTTTTTACTCACAAAAAAAAAAAAAAGCAGTCACTGAAAGCCGTCTGGCTTGTTATTATTGGCGCTCATTATCGGCTAAAATTTTAATTGTGGGAATAATGCATGATAATAAAAATGTCCCACTATGAGCCAATAATTTATCAGCCGGATATATAATGCATCCCTACTGTAAATGTTTCACCATGAGTCCCATATGAAGTTGAAACAATTGTTTTAATACCTAAAGCATTTTATGGCTCCCTGAAATCAATGACCCATTCACTGTCCATGTAGCAGCTGACTGTATGTCCTTGTGAAGGGAGATTCTCAGGTTGCCTCTTTGATTTCCATCTTTCAGAAAGACCTCCTTATGTCCTGGGACGCCGGGGCAACACACTGACTGTAAATTTTTTAAATGGCTGGCATCCTCCTCTTTTAAGTGTCAGGTTGCTAAAATAAAAACAGCTTCTCTTCACTTTCCTGAGTCTGTTGTATTATATATTGAAAAGCACCTTGGAAATGGAACTCCTTGTGTTTGACTTCACCTAATAAGGTGTTGTGCTATTTTCCAGCTGCTGCTGCTGCTATTGTTAGGCTTTTTTATTATTATTATTTGTGTGGGCGAGAGAGCTTCTTCTGTCACTGTCAGTCATTAACAGAAGGCACAATGGGTCCTGACAGATGAAAGAAGCAAATTAATTCAAGACCGATATTAAAATCTGAAGTGTTACCATCTTGGCATGAGCGTCCTGCATTCTTGGAATCTGCTTATTGCATTGGAAATGCGTCCAGAGCTGGAAGATGAACACATCAACACAAATGAACAGGAAACTTGTTTTTTCTCCTCCAGTCATTCTACAGCACATAAATAGCATCAGCATGTTTCTCAAAGCTTTGAGAAATAAAATGTGTGATGTCAAAATGGCTAATTTTTCAGATTTCTCAAATGTTCCCTGGCAGGAAATTATTTCCTCTGGTGTAGTTTAGTGAGGATACAGCTGAAAACAATTTCACATATCCAAACATCCTGGCGCAGGAATGTTTGTTTTTATATCAACAAATACTTTAAGAAAATAATCCTCATAATTTTGTCCTGCAAAAGTGAAAGAACAAGTTGAAATGTTCTTTTAATGTACCAATTCATCAAGTTTCTTTACTCAAAATGTCATGAGACTCCATTAAAGCTGCCTACTTCCATTTGGACATCATCCTTCCAGTCCCTCTATTCCGCTTCCCGATTATGTTCCCAGTCCAGGCGATGCAGTTGATATGGGAGGGAGGCCATAGCTTTGTTCAGTCCCAGAGGGAAGAGTGTGAGGTCTACACTGGCTGGAGCTGCCTTTCTCTTGTCACAAGTTTTCTTGTTGCAGTCGATGAGGCGACCAGTGAAGGCAGTGAGGCTTTCACTTTCACTTCTACAGTGTCCAGGACATTCCAGTATGAAAAAATGAATAACTACTGTATTTGCGAATGATAGAATGGTAAAACCACTAATACCCGAAGTGATGATTTCATTAAGATGTAAAGCCTTGTGCAGATTCCCTCAGAAATTAACAGAAAACTTACCGTGAAATAATCATAAAGGGCTTTGCTTTGGACTGTACAGGTTCAAAATTAATAACACAAGCGTAGAGCAGAGCTGTTTTGATTTGATTCAAGTTTGAATATGCTGGGGTTTTTTTTTCTTTCATCCACGTTGAATGTTGACTCAGAATCTCCATATTTTCCATTTGACCTCAGTCTTGTTAAGGAGATCAGATTTAAAAAGGTTTGGAGGTTTTTTTAAACACGTGTCCTTGAACTGTTGCTGTGGAGTTTTCTACATTTTGTGGTCTAACAGCTATTGTCAGCCAAAGAGTTCGTTTTCTCAGAAGTCCAGTGTGCAGGGCTCAAGCCCCCTGTGAGATTCTAGCAATCTTAAGTTAAATGCAGCTACACTGTGACATAGACCTAATAAACTTAGGTGTGACATCAAGTTTAATGTATGCAGACTGTACGATGACAGCGCTTACTGAATCGCAAGCTACGATGTAATAGCTTTCTTACTTCTCCAACAGAGAAGCACAACACAAAGGGTCACATTATTAAATAACCTAGAGTTTTATGGTCACTATACTGCGGTGTGTCTGTTTGTGTGGTGCAACTCTGCTATTTCCTTCCATGTTTCGTCCTTGTTTATGCGATCATAGTAAGAGCTGGAGGACACATCATACAGGCAAGGCTTCTGCTGCCACAACTCCTCAAAGTTTTCCTCTTTGCTGGAATCCTACACATTTCTTTTAGCACATTTTGCCTCTATGGCGAGCTTCTATCCTTAGATTTGTTTGGGTTTAGCGCCAGTGCGTCATTTCTTTCTGCATTTATATTGGTAGGTTAGTAGATGTAGATGGTAATAGCAGTCACACAGTGAGAAGGTCATCCCAAATTTCTGAAACTGTCAGAATTTTATCCCGGGCTGTCTTAAAAGGTAAGACGTGACAACAGCCATCATTGAACCTTTCTCACTGTGCGACGTGGGACCACCGTTCAGAGCCACAACCAAAGATATCACCACGTTTGTTCACGATGGTCATCTTTTGTCTGGGACGGCCCAAAATCACAGTGTATACTGGGCTTTAGGGGCATCTATTTACAGAAATAGTATATTAGAAAAGAAATACAAAACATAAACAAAAAAAAAGCAAAGATCCAGAACCTAAGCTAATTCTCTCCTGCTTAATATTTAGTGTACAAACATGACAGTGGCGTTAATCACACCAAGTCTCTATTTTTTGTCTGAAATTGTCACACATTAAAAATACAACCTCACGTTGTGTCAATCATATTTACATGCCTACTCCTACATACTCAAAACTTTCTTCTATTATTTCAGTTTATGGAACAGATTCAGTTGCCAGGGTTTTTAAGTCAAAAGTCTTAAGAGACTTGTTTGATGAAGAGGCAGTGAAGAAAATGAGGCGTAGCCTGAACAGGGTGCACAGTATTAGTACTATTTTATAACTCAGATAGCCTTCGACAGGTCAGATAGTAATATTCAGGTAGATGATCATGAGGAGGAGGAGGAGGATGAAATAAGGGGTGAAGACTGCACACAGATAGAGAGAGAGCTAGAGTGTGGAGACAGAGACAGAGGACAGCTCAGCCCCTTCAGATAACCAAGGTGCCAAATTCAAGACACCAGCAGAGAGTGGCAACAGCCAGGGAGGTACCTCCAGCTGAGAGAGGCAAAGGAGCAAATGTGTCTTTTTGTTTTGACTCGTATTGTGAATTTTTGCAACAAGTAGAACAATAAAACACATTTTTGTTGGATGATGAGTTAAAAAAACAGAGATGAAAAATACTTGGTGTGCAAAGGCCTTAGCTCTCTGCAAGAAAGTGTATTTCCCAAATGTCAAATTATTCCTTTCAGCCTTATTGTACATCTGCCTTCCCTTCACAAAAAAGTATGATGTATGACAGCCGGCCTGAGCAGAAAACAATCAAGTGAAATCATCACAGAAGCCCTCAGAATTTGTTTGTGACTGCAGAATCGAAACCTTTGTAATTTAGTGTATGGTGGGCATTGGATTTTTTTTTTTTTTCATAAATCCATTAAAATAGAGTGAAGAATGAAAAACATATTATAAAAACACGGCAGCATCTGCAGTAACTCCAATCTGCATTCAGTCCCAATAATGAAATTTGAAAGAAAGCCCTTGAGAGATTAGGGATTCCCCTTTGCCAACAGATGTTTGTGAAATGAAAGAGTTTCAAAGAGAGGAGGCCAGGGGAGGGGTGGAAAGGCAGGGCAAGAAAACAAGCAAAGTGTAATCTTGAGATGGAGGGAAAAACGTTTGGATTCTCTCCGCATTTGTGCGGTGGGGGTAAGAGGACAATGGATGAGGCTGATTTCTACATTGTAAATGTGCAATCCCCCAGCAGAGGAGTGCTGCATCAGGATCAAGACTTAAACAATGTTGCCTTGCCTTTATCTCGCCGCCACACTCTCCAATGGACCTGCTGGAATTGACTTGCAGTCTGTTATTCCCAAAAGCCTGAATCACAAACAGCTCCCTCTCATTCAAGTGCAACTTCATTACTGCTCGAAATATGCTCAGATTCAAGTATACATTGCTATTATATTCCTCGGCTTGTGTGACACTTGCATCATAATTTAGTTTACACAGGGCTGCCTGTAGAACACTTCTCTCTTTAGTGTTAAAATGCCCGTTGAGTGACCTTTGTGATAACCCTGGCCAGAACTTTGACCTTCAGCTATGATAAAACATCAAACAGCGCAGGAATCTGAGAAAGAAATTGCTTCAAGATGGGGAGATACAATCTTCCATTCGCCCTCTGCACAGATTCAACTAAAAGAACACTTGTTAAAGACCTCCACTTTATTGGACCCAAGCTGTCACATCTGATAAAGCTCACTGTAACCGAGTGGGCGACCCAGGGACAGCAGGGAGACCAGGAGATTGGTTGGTGCCAAACTTGTGTGACACTGAAATGCACCTTTAACTCTCACCAGATGATTATTTCAAGCTGGGAAAAAAGAAGTGTCCCAGCCTCAAAGGCAGCAGACCCCTACTTTAAACAACATTATAGCTGTTTAAAAAATCAGCTCCAGACGACAGACTTTGCTGCAATCTGGGAGCAACATTTGCCTGAAACACCTTGGACTTTAATGATGGCCATGAAACCACAAATGAGCAAGTGAAGACTTCCAGTGTTGAATCAGGAATGAACACATTAGCGTGCGCTGACAGATGAGTCTTAATTGTTACCTCTGGCGAATGTGACTTCACACAAGAGAACAAAAGCACTCCTCGCAGCGCCCTGTTTGATGCAATGTGACGATGACCTTGCTGCAATGCACCCTCCGCAAGATCCTTAAGAGTTTATCTTGACAGACTCCCGAAGACTGTCTCTCAGGTGTCGCACTGATAGACCAATTCATTTAACTCTGTCACGATCCGGGGCTTTAGAGGCTGCTGCTTGATGAATCCCTATTGTTCCTCTGCCTGTCTGGCTGTTTGCACTCCTTGAGGCGAAGCTACATTACTGTTTCAATAGCCTTTAGACTATTACCACATGAAAAAACGGCGCTATTTTCAATGAGCATTGTCCTTTGTGTCCTATGTGCGATGCCATGGTAACACTGATAATATGCGCTGCCGGAAAATGAATAAGTGGGTTGCTTGAAATCTTCCATGTATGTCAACATGTACCATCAGCACATCATACACAGAAAGTCTCTTTGTTGGAATATCTTTTCACTACACTGCATTATATTTTATGCACATACATTTAAAATCCAGTTGTTTCTCTCCTTGTGTGTCATATCTCAACAACTCAGTAAAACTATACACAGTAGAAAACACTTATAGTGATCACAGTTACAGCAATTATCATCACTAAAATTGATTAGAAAACTGTCAGAATCATCCTTATACAAATGCAGTTTAAATCAGTGGCTTATGTAAATGAAGTAGTCCACTTGCAGTGTTGGTTTGGGGTATTTTCTTACATGACAACATTTAGGAAAAGAAATTAAACTACGGTAATTCTATTTATTGTTTTTCACTTTATTTCAATGATAGTTTGCCCATGATCGTTACCCATGTGCTTCCACTTTGCTACCTGAGGCTGGTGCTGCAATGGTGGATGCTATGGCCAATAATGTTAGCGCAATAAAAATGTCCTATCAGTTCATATTGATAACTATCACAATAAATGTCATATCATTATGTCTGTCAAGTTTAAAGGCCGAATTTTGCTCCTGAGTGAAAGTTGAAGAAACTATAGCCTTTAAATTGTAATTTTAACCATTATTTATTGTTGTAACATGACAAACATACCAAACACCATAACATTTTAATCAGGAGAGAGAGAAGAATGAAGTAAAGATAATATTTAATACAGAATATGAGTGTACAGATTAACAGATGATTTGTGCTGATTAAGATTTAACAGAAGTCTTTGGCGCTTGGACATCAGAGGGAGATATTTTGTGATTGAGGGACATCTGAGTGGCAGCAAGACAAAATCCCCCATAGAGTCCAAACACTGGTGGTGGTGGCTGATGACTCTGAGGCTGCTGAGGCAGATGAGGCTGATGAGTCCATAAAGACTAGGTGGTGATGGGGAGGTGGAGGGCGTGCATGACTGCAGCAAGAACTACGGCTGAGAGGGAACCATATTTAAAATGAGGAGCAGTAAGATGATAGGCAAATGACGGACTTTGATGACGCCATGAAGCAGCGTAGATCCTTCATCGCCAGTGAGAGTTTATCTGACGTGACTCAGGCCGAAAACATGTTCACAGATGAGGAAATGTATTAAAGTTTTATTCACAATATCTTTAGTAAACTTCAGTCACGTTATGTCATTTCTGTCTATTAAAAAGGCACAAGTCATTCACATGCTAACTTACCATTAGCATTAGATGAGTTGACCCATACAGCTATTGTTGCTAACTTTATGTGGCAAATTCAATCATGGGTTAGCCCAGTGCTTTTATCCATGGTCAAAATAATCATACTGAAAATAACTTTGTGAGCATATTGAATGTTGTTGTAATGTTATAACATCAACATTAGCTCGGTGGCTGGTCTCATCTGATGTCAGGTGGCACATGTTTTTATGGTGCATTAGCACCTACCTCTACCGGTGTATGGTGATTTTATCATTTTGAAAAATTATGTCGAGATAATAAATATAATCACTTTATTGCCCAGCCCTTATTGAAATCATAATGGGAAAAACAGTCATTTTCTCTCCATGACAAAAGTAGTGTCGTCAAAGCTAATGACAAACTGTCAAAAATGAGCCAACGAGATACAGCGGTGAAACTTGGTGACCCTTAGACTTAGTACTGTCTACTCAAACAAAAAGAAGTAGTAATGGCTGGTAGTAATGGAGACAGAAAAAGAAAGCACAGAGGGAATGCACCTGTAGCTGAAGCTGCCCTCGTCAACTGGATTGATAATGCCTGGTCACATAACCCTGCCTTGAGGGGGTGGGAAAATGCAGAAGAATTGGCAGTGAGCCAGGGAGAGGACAATTTAAAAGTTTCAATGGGGTGGTTCGAGCAATCAAAGATTAAAAGATAAAGAATACTGTGTGTAAGAACCTCAACGGAAAAGCTGACGTGGCAAATAATGAAATAATAATAAATAGCAATGCTGTCTGTTTCATTCCTTTATATTTATGTAATGAATTTACAAATGACGCTTATATGGTAATCTCCACAAGACAGAAAAATAAATTTGTTATAATCCATTGGTTATCATAATGGTAATGGTTATCATCCATTATTAGTGATGAATTTGACTCACACAAACATGATCACCATGAATGGTTTCCAGTGTAATAAAAATGAGCTGTGTGCCTAGTTTTTCTTCATTATTATAAAGAAATGAGTCAGTATTTTGGGAAATGCACCTGCCAAGAGTGAAGATGACAAGACTGATATCACTCCCATGTCTGTATGCTAAATATAAAGTGACAGCCAGGAGATGGTTAGCTTAGCTTAGCATAAAGACTTGAAAAACTTGGCACATAAACTTGGCACATAAACTTCCGTAGGGCTGGGCGATGTGACCAAAATCTCATATCCCGATATAGGTCATTTCATATCCTGATAACGAGACCAATCCTGATATAGCACATTTTAATCCAATGAATAAAAAGTCCCCCCCACACCCCCACACACCTCCGCTCAACACTGAGGATGTACTCCAAATGACAAAAAATATTGCCATAAAAAGTGTAATTTGCGTCACAACGATATAAACGATGGAGCAAAATATTAAACCATAGACATTTTTCTCTCGTCACACAATATATATATTGTCATATCGTACAGCTTGTCTTTTTTTGTAATTTCAATTTTGTATGCATTAAACAAACCATGTACCATGCTAGCTGTCTCCCCTTGGTCCCAGGCTTTTGCTGCCTTCAAATGGGGTCATTTTGAATGCCCCCCTCTTGTATTATTTATGATTTCGTAAGCGGACATTTCCTGAAAGCTCCAAGTGCATAAGCTGTGACATGTTTGCTGATCTTAACAGAAATAGCAGATTCCATGGAAGTTCACTTTTTGCTGGAAAGTTAGTTCACATATCATTTTAGTTTTATAGAGTTGTTCTTTGTAATTTTATAATCTGTCTGATGAAAATGTTGATATTTCCAGTGGCCTCATTTTTTTTTTGTCATTATATCTTTGCATTTCCTGCATTACCTTACCAGCCCGCTAAAATGCTAAAATGTTAGCCTTTGTGACTTCTAGACGCCGACAGTTGCATCAATGTTGCTTTTGCCTAGCAGCGGTGTTCCCACGACTTGAACACCAAGCATAGAGTTCACAACTTTGCATGTTGTAACCACAAGCTCACGAGTTCCATTTGAAGGCAGCATTTAGTGCTAAACTAGCATCCAGCAGCTGATTAGCCAAGCTTGATATAAGGCAAGACCAGCTGGGGGGAAACAGCTAGCCTTGCTCTGTCCTAAGGTAACAAAATAGCTACCAACACCTCTCAAGCTCATAGATTAAGTTCATGTTGCGACTTATTGTCACAAAGATGCCCGCTGTTTCCCATTTGTGTCTGTCTTTCAGCTAAGCTAAGCTAACTGGCTGCTAGCTGTAGCTTCATATCTACCCGACAGACATAAGAGTGAACTCAATAATCTCATCCATGGCTTACCAAGAAATCAAGCAAACCTATTTCCCAAATTGTCCAACTGTTCCTTTAAAGGATTATCATGTGTATTGTCTTCTTTACTGTCTCGTATGCATAGAGTGCAGGAGCCTGACAGAGGAGAAGAAAAATAACCCACAACCTTGTCTTTGAGAGATGATTCTTGTAGCGGAAGACATTAACCGATAAGAATGATTTAATATCTGTGTTGAAAGGTCAAACGCAAACTGGAGTTAATAGATTTGAATTGTGTTTGAAAAGTAATTCTGCATCTTGTTTTACAGTAGCTATGCAACCATGCAAAAAAAAAAGCTGTGAGAAGAACAATGATGGGGAGTTCCTGTATTTTCTGCTTTATTTGTTTTTTTTTTTAAATAAACCATATCTCACAACCGTCCTTGAACACAGCTGCATCTTTGGCTAAACAGAGGGAGTTCATTTTAGCTCCGAGCCAAGTTCTGTGAGATAAATACAGCATTAGCCCGTTTCTGCTCACATGGTGACAACATGATTGGCACCCTTGTATTTTGCAACTAAATAGTTATAAATAGTGCTTTAGAGAAAGTGTTTGGGTGAGATATCCTTCGCACCCACACAAGGCATGGTAGAGGCTCCATAGCCAGAGGTGTTGAAAAACTTTTAAATCCAGTGCTCACAGAGCATATAATGGTAGTAAACTTCACACAACATTGCTATATATATGAAAGGATACCAGAGAGATGAGAGAAATAAAAGATCTAAAGCCTGGCATGCCCAGTTTTCTCTTTTCAAGCCCCTTCCTCTTTGCTGTTTCTGTTTCTATTTGTTCTTTATTTTTTTGCTATTTTGTGTCAGTACAGAAATTCACAGACAGATAATTTTTATCTGAGAACACAGAATATAAGTATAGTCAACTTCACTCATTTTGTCACCAACCAGTCCCTGTCATACATCAACAAATCACCACAAGTGGTTGCATCTGACTGTGCATACTCATTCTGAGCAGCTGGACAACCTCATTGCCAGGCGGGGAGCATGTGAGTGGAGCGAGTGGTCTTGCCTGGTTCAGGAGTGGGCATGTGGGTGTTAGATGAGCCATTGATCCTTCCCAGCAGGCTTTTCCACCAGGCGATTCCTCTGCTCGCACAACCCCTCCCCCACTCCATTGACTTTCTGCCATGACGTTCCGCTGTCACGGCAGGACCTGACATTTAATGATCCTCTGATGGAGTAACGTCACATTTATCACTCGCCGGCAGATGTGACAGGGCAGAATCTGAGGGGCGAGCATAGGCCAAAGCAAAAAACAAACAATATAAGGAAGGAAGAGAAGCTGCACTCTGACTGACAGTGGGAGTAATTCAGGATAAAGTCCTCAAAATGACTGGGCAGAAATGTCTTCTGCAGGCACCCCAAAGAAGACAGATTTAGCCAGGGCAGTCAGGAATTACACTGTGAGGGGAAAAAGTCAAATCCAGGCAGCACAACCTTTTCTTAAACTCCATGGTGACATCCACATTTCGAATGTGAATTGGCCGGTAATAAGAGCTATATTCAGCACCGGAAGAGTTTGGAGGGTGTTGGCTTTTTTAGCCTTTCCAAAACCACTGCTCTAACAAATGCTGCAATTGTTGCATTGTTAGCATGCCCAGCTAACGCCAGAATTCCACTGGATGCGTGTCCATGGCGGAATGGCTGCGCTGGTTATCCGCTGCGTGCTCCGCCATCCGTCAACACCCACCGGCTGCATTTGCTGTGCGGAGCGGTGCAGCTCTGCTGGACAGAGGGAGTCACGAGGACCCACGAGATCTTGTGAATTCACGCATAATCGCACAATATAACAAGATGTGGTTTCTATAAACAGAACTACAAAACCAGAGGAGTGGTAGGAAGACATCTCGGTACACCTCCATGATTAACATCTCCTCGTCCATGGTGTCAACGGGGTGAAATGATGTCTGGAAACCTCTGACCTGTTGACTTCAGGCCTGCCTCTGCCCATTATGACGTTTTCAAGGTGTAGTGCAGGGAAATATGATCTGCCATGAACACTGTGTATTTTATTTTGAAAATTAACTGGATGTTTTATTTTGTTTCTGTGCACGACTTTCTGCCCCGCACGATCAGTTCTGTGCTGAATTGCTGCGTTGCTCCTGAGCGCCGCAGCTGTGACGGAGCTGGAACGCAGCTCAGCCACAGCCGGTGGAAGCACACACATTGACTGGAATTTAAATGTATCGGCTCCGCTGCCGTTCTGGAGCGCAGACGCAACACACACGCATCTGGTGGAATTTGGGGGTAAGTAGCTACTTAACGAGTAATCGAGCATTACCTCCAGTTTACGTTAAAAAGCTGCGTTACCTGTCGAGATTATGTCACGCAATGATTAGGCTTCATCTTAAAAAGTCCTTTCTCTTTAGGTTTAAAGTGAAATTATTTCTTTTTGAAAATCCAAATGTGAAAACAAATATGTGGGTCAGATCTTGCGTTTTTCTGTCATCATTTGTACAGTAAAGCCCCTTTCCAACTCGACAAAAAACCCACTAACACTCAACGACATCTGGCTCATGTCATAAGTACTAAAGGTTACAATCAGCATTCATTCTGGTGACAAATGACTCTTCAGTAGTATCAGGTATTTATCGGCTCCAGCTGCATTCAGCAGAAATGGAAACCTGACACCTGGGTGGACATGCCAATATTCGCTCCTTCTTTAGTGTGATCATTGGTAACTTCTGAGACTCTTGTCATCTCAGCCACAAAACTAATGTGTCTCTGTCCAAGTAGGGCTCAAATTTCAATCAGGAGAGACAGAAGAATGAAGTGAAGATAATATTTAACACAGAATATGAGTGAACAGATTACCAGATGATTTGTGCTGATAAAGATTTAACAGAAGTTTTTGGAGCTTGGACACCAGAGAGAGATATTTTGTGATCGAGGAACGTCTGAGTGGAAGTAAGATAAATCCCCCCATGGAGCCCAGACACTGGTGGTGGTGGCTGATGACTCTGAGGCTGCTGACCGCTGAGGCAGATGAGGCTGATGAATCCATAAAAGACTAGGTGGTGATGGGGAGGTCGAGGGTGCTCACAACTGCAGACAATGACACCTAGAGGTAGAGAGTGAGCATGTGTTCAAGGAGTGAATGGCAGGATGAGAAAGAAACTTACAGCCTGAGCATGAATAGTATTGTCTTCCTGACTGAATTTTCACTAGAGCTTCATTAGTTAGCACCAAGTTTAAAAGACTCTGAATAAGTAGTGGAAATAAAAAAGAATAAGCACCATAACATTCTTAATGGCCTCCATGCTGCTTCTCATGGTCTATTAATTCCATTATCCAGCGCATTTGTGACATCCAATGTGACCCACCATAAAAAAAAATAAAAATAAAAAAAAAGGAAAAATGTCTGTCACCTATTTTAAGCTAAGTTTTCCAATGATTAAAAATCCCACATATACGCACCAATTTTGGACAAGTGTATATAACAAGCAAACTTTAATATGGATAATCAGCTTTTTGTCTACAGTAAGACGTGCAGCTTTAGCCTCTGTCTTTTAGCCTGATATTATGTGTGTAGCCGTAAAGTGCATATAAGTGATGTCATTCTCAGGATTAAAACAAATAAGCTGCCAACATTAAAAATTCTGTTGGATACAGGGATTTCAACCAATCCATTTAGCTAGGTAGTTACAACTGAAATTGGTATTCAAAGAAGAGATATGCCTAAAACCAAGGACTCAATTTCACAATTTTAAGAAATTTAAGAATTGCAATGGTAGATCTGCTGCCTTTACTGTAAAATATATAGAAAGTGAAGTCCCTCTCATCCAGTGTCTTCCATGGGACCGTATTAACTAAAAAAAATATGTACAGTAATTAAAGGATAACTTCGGTATTTTTCAACCTGGGCCTTATTTCCCCATGTGTATTTGTGCGTATGATCCATAGGTACAACTCGTTCTAAAATTGGTTCAGTATTGAGGGAGGCGGATGCAGCCGGCAGCCGCGAAACGAGCTAAAACGGTAACGGGGGCAAATGCATCCCGTATAAGTTTGCGCATTAAAAGTGCTTTTTATCGCCACTGACCGGTTCAGATTGCTAACACTCCTGTCCAGACACTGCGCCTTGCAGACCATCGTGTCTGCAGCGCTCACTTCTCCCAAGATGACTACTGCCAGCCGAAGACGAGAAGACATCCAATCCCGAAACACCTCTTCCTCAAGGAAACGGCTGTCCCACGAGTAGAGAGAGCTACAGACACAGTGGAGGTAATGTTATATAAACAATGTTCGAAACGCTTAGTATGCTATTTACATGCGCAAACTTATGCGGGACACATTTGCCCCCTTACCGTTTTAGCTTGTTTTGAGGCTGCCAGCTGCATCCGCCCCCCGTAATACTGAACCAATTTTAGAACGAGTTGTACCTATGAATCATACGCACACATACACATGGGGAAACAGAGCCCAGGTTGAAAAATACCGACGTTATCCTTTAAGAGTAAGAGTTAGAGTTGCAGTTTATTGTAGATTTGTCGTAGTACCATTTAGTTTTGTGTGAAATTGCTCAGTGTTGTTTGCTAAATATACTGTATGTCACCAGCACCCAAGTGACTGTTAGTTTGGAAATTTTCACCTGTTTTTTCCAGAATGAGGTAAAACGTATTTAAACACCCTTAAAAACCCTAATACTAACCCTACAAGTCACATGGCCACATTGAGAGCTGCAGCTATTCGAAAGGAGAGTTACTTAGTTCCGTAAAGCCCAGTTCAGACCAAATATTCATGATGAGACGAGTTGAAATATGCAACTCCTTGCAATGCGCCGTTCTGCAACGTTCTAAAAACCTGCAGTCACAATGATGTTATATCATCTCTATGCAACAACTCTCTTTTCCTCCATTCTGATTTCCAGCTTTTAAGGCTTATTTTGTGGCTGAATATAATTTGTAGCTTCTTGAAATATGAATGAGGATAGCGATAGTGAGATACTGGCTACAGTTGCATTTTTAGTAAGGGTGAAACATAAATAACCAGCACCAATCAATTGGTCAATGATAATGTGTGAGAGGGGGCATAAGCACCTACAGCAAGCAGCGATGACCCATTGTCCGATACCAGCAGACATGAGGATGGAGACAGAGGGTGCCGTGGGGACAGAGCATCTGCCCCAGCAGGCGAACACGCTATCTGCGATCATTTTGACTTGACCAGCGGACTTCACTACAAGCTGATTGTGGTGGTGAAACCGGTGACGCGCGTTACGTTCTAAAACCAGACGCTGGAGATTTGACCAGTGGAGTTGCAGGAGACACATCAGCCGGCTTGAGTCAAGCTCAGACAGGCAGTTCACACCACTGCAACTTTTCTCTGCAACGTTCTAAAATGGTTTTATCTTGTTGCGAATCTGACCTGGGCTTTAGAGCTAGCATGCGGACGTGATGAGAGAGAAAGTTATGACATCAATTAAGCAACTTAAGGTTGTGTAGTCTACTAACAGTCTAGTCTAGTAATTATGTTTTTTTTCACAGATTTGTACTTCAGCAGTTTTACGACAAGCTGTGACTTTCTTGACTTGCAAAAGTATCTTAGATTGACAAACATCATAAGTGTTACTCATGCCATAATTCAAATGGGATTAAAAAATAGGGATGCGCTGTATTGGATTTTTTTGCTGATATCCGATATGCCGATGAGTAACAACTCATTTGACTGATAAAACCAATACTGATATTGATATATCCACTTTTTCCCTCCCTCAATGATCATCAGGCCTCTCCTATAGTATAATTAACATCATACTATATATGCATACTCTTATCATGATGGCCCACCAGCAGATGGAGACATGAAATACAATACATTTCAATGTTTGTAATATTCATTCATTGTGCAAAATAATAAAAGAATGTTTGCCAATTCTGATTGTTAATTTTAAAGCAAATATTGGCCGATACCGATAACTTGCAGATACTATCGTGTATCCCTATTAAAGAATTATTTGTCTCTTGCCTTTAACATCCGTACATATTTTTGTTCTACAATAAACTCACATGGTGATCACCAGAAGGGGAGGGACTTCACCTCTCTGTTATGAGCTGTGGTAGGATACAGCATTTAAACAGGCACAGCAGCAGTAACTGAGGGGGGTGGGGCTAAGTAAATGGTCAGCTGTGTTTAAAATGGGATCTTTTTAAAATGCACACAGTTTCACCTCCGCTTCGACATTTCAGGACAAATCAAGGGGGCTGTCACCTAACCTCCTGTCTGTGGGAGAAGTAAAGGAGAGAATATTCAATAATAGATACGTTGAACTCTTTTTAGGAAGATATGTGCCTGTACAAGCAGACAGGGAGAAATAGTTGTAGGATATAAGACATCAGTGTCCAACTGAGACAAACTGATTTCTTTTTCCAAGACTAGGATAACTGAGCTGTCCAAAATGTAGCTCAAGCTCCTGGCCTGCAGTACACTGAATATAAGAAATAAAAGTCTTATACTCTGAAGTGATCCGCACACTATTTGGCGAGTACAAAAACATCCCAAGTGCGCTCTCGCCTCAAGCAACCGGTCTGACTTACATCTGAGGGAAAAAAATCTGCACTGTAAGTTAAAACAGTGACTTCAAGGTCGAATAATTATGCATCCCTCCATGTGGCGTATCGCTGCACAAAAAAGCTGTCTAACAAATTTTGACCGGGAAAAGAAAAAAAGAAGTAGAAGAAGAAGAAGAAAAACAATGTCGAAGGACACTGAAAGAGATGTGTTAATTTACAAAAGGCTTGAGGAAGAGTTAATTAAGCCAGCTGCAGGAATGGGAGAAAGTGCTGAGTCCTGGAGACACAAAATATTTATTCATCAGCCCATTAAAGTTTAATTCCTTTTCCCCCCCCTATTTTTAAAATGGAGGGAGAATGGAGGAAAGCTTTGAACATTTGACCTTATATGTAAAAGTGTAGGGTGAGTCTGAGGAGCCTAAGGGATTGTTTTAATCATTAAGAACCAGCAGCAAGGAAAAAAAAGAATTTGCTCTGTTGGAGCGGACTTACATATTATTCAAATCAGATTATTGCAGCATTTGATTATTCCCTTTTCTGTAAAATCATGATCACACTCGGGCGAGGAAACAGATATGTGACAGTTTGAGCAGGTGACCTCGTTCTGGAGAATCGACAATTGCCCGAGACAAATGGATACATGACAGAACAATGACAGATTACAGTCTCAAGCAGCACGCCTGTCCGAATCCTGCTCCAAATATCCATCATGTCACACGTAACACTTCACTGTACTGTACGTAGGGCTCCCTCAATCTGCGTCTGATGAAAGGATGAGGCCTGGCTGAGGAGGAAACAGTCGTGCGCTTGATTTGTCTGCGGCCTAATTATATGGCAACAAACGAGTTGCCAATCATGAGAATATATTGTCTGGTTTTATCTCAGGAACTCATCAAGTCAACCCAATTAAAAGCTGCAATGAGAAAGACATCGGCAGTGAACAGGGCTTTCATTCAGTTAATTCATGATTGCCAATTAAAATAGAATAGCGTGCAAAGTTGTAAAGCTGTCAGGAGGGCCAAGCTAAATTACCCTTTTCCACTTTGAATGATGGATGCGTTCATTGCTCTCCCTTATCTTATTTATTCTCTGGGCAGAGGAGGGAGGGAGAGGGGGGGGCAAAAGCGGGAACAGTTTAAAGAGTGTGTCGCTAATGAAGAAGGTTCCTCCTTTTGGAGGACCGAAGTCTGCCAATGGAAGATTGTTTAGCTTTTCAAGAAAAAAAAAAAAAAACTTAATTAAATCATGTACAGTATCCCAGATCCATGCAGATGGCCCAATTTTCTCTCGCAATCACTTATAAAAATGAAATTCAAAGACAGCAGATTACGTTGCAAGTCAGTATTGATATTGACATATTAGGTGGCTATAGGTGCATTAACACAAGCGCCTGAGCGAAGGAGCAGCTGCAGCCTCCCAAAATTAGACTTGGGGGAGCAAATTCGTTTTTGTATCCCTGTACAACTTTGACCGTACGACATTGCTATTTTTAAACATTTGAGCTTTTTTGGATCAAAAAAGTTATATCTGGGGTGCTCAGTAGCTCAGCAGGTAGAGCAAGTGTCCCATGAACAAAGACTGTGTCCTTGCTGCAGCGACTGCAGGTTCAATTCCAACCCACAGGCCCCCTGCTGCATGCCACCACCTGCCACCCACCCACCCCGCTTACACCAAGAATCTGGCCTGTCAAATAGAGGCAAAAGCCAGAGAAAAAAACAAACAAACAAAAAAACAAAATAAAAACAATATCTGGCCATTTCATATGTAGTATATGAATTTAAAATGTCAGTTTTTGTCTTCACCTGGGCAGTTTTCTCATATGAACTCTGGACAGCATTTGGAAAATCAGGTCTGGACAGCCAGTGTTGCCCTTTCACTGATGGGAATACTCTGTTTGGTTCAGATGAGGGTGCAGGAGACAGGACGTGACGCAGAAAGTATGCTGTGGATGCAAAATCTCCGCTATTTGCTAGGCTAATTTATACAGTGTAAAATGCCATAAGCTTGCGCTGATAACGTTATCATGTTATATTTGTTTGGAAAATGTGTTTAGTATAAGACAGTTGTTTTATCAGTGAACCTTGTGAGTTGTAATGGAGCTGATTTTGTAACATTATCTTTGTGAAATGTTGCTGTTTTCCCTGGTTTTATATGAGTCAAGGAAAAGTCTGCTAGCCGCTAGGCTAATTTATACAATGTAAAATGCCATAGGCTTGTGCTAAAAACATTAGCATGTTGTATATGTGGGGAAAATGTGTCCAGATAAAGACAAGTGTTTGTGAATGCTGCGAGTTATAGTGAAGCTGATTTGTGTACTTGTGTTTGATATTGTCGCTATTAAGCCATCTTTAATGTGTGTATAATGTGTGTTTTTAATCAATCAAGATACTCCTGAATTGCCCCTAGAAATAATTCTGATCACAATCATTGTTGTCCGTCAGTGTCTAGACAGTGTATTTGATAGTCAGTAGATGTGTTTGGGCATACAGAGATTACTTGCCAACTGCCCCCACTGTAATTTTTCTTTTATTGTTTTTTTATCCTTAGGTGGACGATGGACACAACAATTAGAAACTGAAATGTGTCTGCTCCGTATAGCAGCAGAGTGGCATGAGTCAGATTTCTTGTGGCAAGACTAAGGAGAGTTGACAGACAAGGCACTGGTGGAGGATTTGGTGTCCAAGTAAAAAAGCAAAATTGCCTCTTTGGCAATATTTTGGATTTAATCCCAGTGCTAAGAGGGAACCTGATAACATTAATGAGAGAAAATGAATTTGTTACATCGCTAAGAGGTTGGAGGTGTGCAGCCTGCAAAGCTCTTCATCTAACAGCTCACTGTGGCTGCTCCAACTTGTTCCAATGCTCCCTGCAATATTTCAGACTTATCTGCTGTCAAAAAATGCAGAAAATGGCTCTTGTCTTGTTTTGTGGACACATTTATGATGAAAAATAGCAGTAGTGCTAATCTGACTGACAAACACATTACATTTCTTGTGACTATACTTCATGACAAAGTCAACTTGTGTTTCACTAGTTAAATGCGTTTAATGTAAAGCTGCAGCAGTGGGAAATGTTTGGATTGCAGTAACAGTAAAGTCTTACAGCGCTCTGCAGATATTGAGCATCATTGACAAACATTTTTTCTCGGAAGTGCTACTGTGAGTTTATTTATCGATGAAAAATGTCCTCGTGTCATTCCTAGCCTCCAGTCATGTTGTATTGAGAAAAGTTTGAACTGCAGTGTGTGGACTTTCCTATGACCAGTAGCTTTGTGTCACGTTTGGTCGTCCCCCTTCCTCATAGACACTGTGCTCTGTTTGGGACTGTCTCACTAGGGTGCTTCCAACTAAAGCAGCTGTGAGGTGCACTTCATAAAAGGTGGTGGAGTTAACACTTGTGTGCACAATAAGCCACACCGCGGTGAGATTTATGCCTGGTCAGATGTGTGTTCTGTTAGTTTCAGTTTTCCACCTGTGATGAAGAGCAGCCCCCTCCCTGAACATTGTCTCATCCTGATAGAGTCCCTGATGGGGCTCTGAGCTTGTGAGACGGTCTGAACAATGTAATGCGCAGCAGGTGGATTTTCTGTTGAAATGTTGTGACCTTAATGTCAAAATATTACGACATTTTTTAATCAAAATCTTAGAACCAGGGGTGATAACAGAGCGTCTGTAGCTTCTGTGCTGTGGCATATTTCCCAGTAACACCAATATTTGAGTAATTAAGGGAAATTTCAATTAAGTCCTCCGCATCTGATTGGACAGCTAAAAAGGGGGCATGCTTAGAGTTTTGCCTGGAGCTATAGCAGAGTGGACTGTTGGCTCTACACACACCTCGCTCGTTGTAAGCTCAGGAGGAAGACGAGGGAGAGATGAATGAGTTTGACGTCCACATTGTTTTGGCAATGAAAACAAAGGTTTTGTCCACTGATATCCAAACACACATCTTGTCCTATCTCTGTCTTTGTTGCTCTGTTAGACACTACAACCCACAAACAGTGTAGTGTGGCTTTTATATGACACAGGGTGGCTAGCTAGTCGCCTCATTACATTGGGTGAACTTTTGTAAATGCCCCTGGGTGCAGTGTGAGTCAGACGGAGAAAGGGAAAAGACAGTGTAAAACTACTTTGATGTTCTCTGATGATCTCTGTTTTTTTTAACATGTATTTTGCAGTAAATGATCAGTTAACACAGGGACACAGGATTAAAGCTGGGGAAATCTATTTTTCATTTTACTGTGCCCTTAAATGTGAAGAGTTGATCCACAGGAGAATAAATATTTGAAAGAATCACAGACTGCCCGAGAGCCTGCACAACATTATATTCCATTCTACATTCATATTTTGAATTGTTACCTGGATTTTTGTTTTCCTTTACATAGAGACATTACTAACATTAATTGGCGCATGAAAATTCAGTGTTTGAAGTTCAAAGCTTTCATTCACTTAACTGGCACAGCATCTACACTGCCAATAAACACAGAGAAGAGAAAGAGCATGTGCAGCATGCTAACAAGAAAGCCAAACATGTCACCACTGTGTACATTTATCATTTTTACAGGAAGACAACACAATTGTGCTGGGAATCTGATCCCTGTCTGTCATTGCTGAAGAACCATTCCAGGAGCCACAGCCTTTGCCACTAAAAGTCAGCTCAATGTCTTCCTGGTTAGCTCGAGCTAACACAGCAGCAGAGGCTAACATCCAAGACCGAGCAGATAAACGGTGCCAACAAACCACACAGTGACTGAAATGGCTCGACTTTCCCATTAAGCCCGTGAATATCCGTAGGGTAACGTTAGTAACAGTTAGCCCTGTCACTGTGGTTGTGTGCAGGCACACTGCGGGGGCACTACTGTCTCATGATAAACAGAGAGGGAAAGAGAGCAGATCAAGGACAGAATCAATATGCTGTGTGTAGCTCTACAGTAAAATTAGATTTTATCCATTTTAGATGAAAAAACTTTGGAAAATCAAAACTTGACAGGTCAGGGTTGACACTGTGGCAGGCTGTCACAAATAAATTAGTGTGTGGGAAACACAAAGCCTTTATTTTTGTACTGAGGGAAGCACTTATTTCAGTTACTTGTGTATAATACACTGACATGTCTGATTTGACAGATTATGTCAATGCATTTCATTTGAAATCTTAGGCAAAACACTCTGTTCAAGCCAAAGTATGTTTAAGTTTTTTGAGAAACTTGCCAAAAAAAAAACAAAAAACAAAAAAAAACAAAACAAACGTGAACAGTTGAAGAGTCAGAACTGTTTGTTTTTATTGTGTTAAAGGATGACTGGCATTTTTCAACCTGGACTCTATTTCCCAGTGTAAATTGATCAAAGGGACTGATGTGAACAACAGTTTTTGAAATTGTCCCAGTAATGAGCAAGCCAGCAGCGGCCTGCAGCCACGGAACGAACTGCAATGGAGGCACACAGGGCAATTAACCATCATCACTGTATGTCCATTAAAAGTGGTTATCTTTGACACAGAGCGGCTCAGATTGTTATCATAAGTGTCTGAAGTGTCTCTTTACCTTTAACTTGATCCGGTCTGATTGTTATTGCCTCCTTAAGCACTCTTTCTGAGAAATCACCAGATTACACATGAAAGCACGGCAGGATAATGGCAAAAACTCAAAATCAATTAATAAATGATAAGGAGGATGAGAAGGAGATATGGCAAAAATAAATAAATTTTATGGCATTCCAGCTGCCACTGGCTGTTAAAAAACAAAGACTGCAATGCAATGAGACGAAAGGACTCAACGGAGGCGATCATTAAAAATACTTGTGTGGAGCGCACACTTCATATCAGGTTAGGGAAAAAGCATTTCCTGTTGTAAAGATAAGCGACATGGCTAATGTCTGCGGAGAATTGATATGACTCCAGATAAGCCCTGCCCACCCAAAAACGTCATACTGTTTACCAACAGTAAAAGGGTCTATAGTGAAAATATTTTAGACAACACTAAAATACATTTTCCATAAACTACTCTGGTTATTAAACTCTCTCCAAATCTCACATACATCTCGTAATATCTCGTGATGTTTCAGAAAGAGACTTCTGCTTAAGGAGGCAATACCAAACAGATGGGATCAAGTGAAAGGTAAAGAGATATTTCAGACACATTCTGAGCCGCTCTGTGGCAAAAATAACCACTTTTAAAGGACATACAGTGATGATGTCTGTTTGCCCCGTGTGCTTCCATTACAGTCTGTTGTGTGGCTGCTGGCTGCTGCAGGCGTCCTCAATACTGGACCAATTACAAAAACTGTTTTTTGCATTGGCCTCTTTAATCAATTTACATGGGGGAAAAAGGTTCAGGTTGAAAAATGCTTAAGTTATTCTTTAACAATAGTGATGTCAGATTTTGTTAGGTCAGACCTATTGACTATTGAATCATCTACCTTTGCTCACTATATCTCAGCTGTTCTTGTCCTCAGGTTTCCATAAACTGCAGGTTATGAACTTCTTTTTAAAATACAAAAATTATCAGTTATCTTATCAGCATTGGCCATGAGAAGCAGGTAATTATGCGTATCACACATCCCTCTTCACAATGTTTAAACAAAACCTATGCCCTTGCCTGTCACTAATCTTCCACCCCACTTTAAGCTGTAACTAGGCACCCCTGAGTATTAATATGCACACTGTACCAGCAGCACCAGAAGAATCAGCACATATTGACAGTATAAATCAAGTTTTTTTTTTTTTTTTCAGAATCCCAAAAAGTCTGTGTTTCTGTCAACACTGCGCTTTAAATGCCATTTCAGTGTGTCGACAACAGTTAAAGTGAAGGCAACTTATCCTGGTTGTGTCTTCTGCACCATTAGCCACTGTTGCCATACTATTGATGGCCTAATTAAAATGTGTCAGGCTGAAATATGTCACATTTTTTTCAAAAGGCTGAAATTGATAGCTCACATTAATTTTCACTTTCTCAAAATGACCTTTAATTTCGCCCGCCAAATGCAGGCCTGTGTCTACACCGGCACACCCTCCCGTTTCCCGCTCCTGAAACAATATGTCAAACGGCTCTGACAACACACGGAGGAAGCCGACCGTTCATCTCAAAGCTCAAATTGAAGTCGCACTCAGGTTTCAAATATCCATGAGAAAATGATATGCCAATGCCTCCCTATAGAGTCGTGTTGTCCAATGTTTTTCTTTTTTCTGTTAATAACTAATCGCTGATCTCAGCCCACTCCCTTTTGCAGTTTGCTCACTTTTGCTCTTTTGCGGGGAGCCCAGCTTTTATATCCCCCCCCCTTGGGATTCTCTGTCTTTGTGAAAGCAAAACAACCCCCAGATCCAGAAGTGTCGCGGTGGAGAGGTTTTCCCTGAAACAGCCTGGGAGAAAGTGATAGTTTCCATTTGGAGTTTGTTCTCATCCTCAGGAGACGTGCTCTACAGGTCAAGCTCTTTGCAACAGATTAAAAGAGAGTGTCACTAATGTCACCCGGCCGGGGAATCAATGGCATAGCGTAGGAAATGAAAGCTGTGACGGACGTGAATGACCACATCAGCTCCTGTCACCGTGTGTCCACTCAGAGTATTCTCTTCATCCTGGCAGCTGCCGTGACCTGAGAGTGGGGGGGAGCCTTGTCAGCTGAAGCCAGCGCGGTCCCGACACACTCCTGAACCATGGAAAGCCCGCTGGGGCCTCTCCAGAAAAGGCTTACAGGGCTTCAGACACTCACACCATCAGCTCAATCAACTCGTGCCACTCTGGACTGAGCGTTGCTGCTGCTCCAGTGGAGAACTTTTCTCATTTCAGACGTGAGATTTGTCCTCACATGAGAAATCAAAGTGTTAGAAGTTAGAAACAGAGAAAAATTAAGTTGAAGTGGGGAATGGTGAACAACACAGAAAGCAGTTAATTTGTGAAGACTTTTTTTTTTCAGCTCACATTGGTAATCAACAGAGCTCAGTGTTGCTTAACCTTTAATTCATATACTGATTGCACCCATTTTTAGACAGTGGATTTAATCACTGTTTGTAATCCTCCTCCTTTTGTTTTTTATTTCCTATTTTCTTTGTCACTATGTGCATGAAATCTCACATCTCTATGTGTACATTTCAAACAAACAAATATAGCTCTTGATATTTCACAGCCTGTCAGTGTTCAGATTTATCTGATGCTAAATAAAGCTTACTCACAACCAAACCCTCCCTCCTTAGTTACTGTTGCTAGGCCATGTCAAGCTTCCTGTTCTGGCATGGCACCAGGCCCCCAGGAATGCCACTCAGCCTTGCTTCCAATTTTTCCCAGTGGCCACTCATGGTATTGCAGCAAAAAAAAAAAACAGTAGCCCAAAAGTGAAAAATGAGGTTGGAATTGAACCCACAACCACTGCGGCAAAGACATAGCCTTTGTACATGGGGCGCCGTCTCGACCAGGTGAGCTACTTGGCCTGCCAAGAGAAGCATTACTGTACATATGGCCAGTATGGCCAGCATACTGTGGAAGTAAACCTGCAAAGTAGAAATATCTTTTGTGCCAGGTGAGTTACTCCACTGGACTGAATAGGCACCATGTTGTTGTCCTGTATGTTGTTATACATTTTTGCATAGACCAATGGATTTAACATTCAACATTTAAAGTCATTTTTGAGCAACTCGGTCACTGTTTTAAGACATAAGTAAAAAAGGCAGGTTTCTAATTTCAACTTGATGAACATTGGTTTGGCTCGCTTAAGTGACTAGCTAGCAAGCTAATTGCTAATGTTAGGTCCATGACATGTTTCAAAGCTGAAAGTGGTTTCTGACTTTTTAATGTTTCCAGGTGACTCGTTTTAAAGCAGGAAGTCTGTAAAAGGGTCTTTAATATGCACGATGACTACATAAATATGACAAAACACTGAGACTCAGCAGGTGACATTTAAATAAAGTAACAGCATTTTTCTTGTATTGGAGTGCAGAGCTAGTTAGTCCGAGCATTATTTGTATAATCAGGATAAATGTTAGATCAGACTGCAACTGTATGCATTATTCTCAAGACATTTAGAGATAATACAGTAGAAGGCCTTAAAGTCTTTACATCATTTGAGAAAACATCGTAGTTGTGAAGGAAAAGATCATCCTGTTGAGCCTACATCCCGTTTTATACTTGTTTTCAACTGTCTTCATCATTCTGAAGCCATAACATAACAAATGTTGAGGGTGATTTATTTTGACTCCTGCCACCTGGAAAAAATTGTCTGATGTTACCATTTATAAGTTACATAACATAAGGTAGAATTTGGTATAAACAATAGTGAAGTAATAGAGCTTTTGAGGGGAAATTACACAAAGTTAAAGAACCTATAATGGGTTTTCAAAAAAAAAACAAAAAAAACAAAAAAAAAAAACATTGTGTAGGCTCATACAGAAGTAATCCCTCTCAATCAAGTGTGTGCTGGTGTATTTTTTTTTTTTTTTTTTTACAGAGACTCTGCCTGTATCCCCCCACCCCCCCGTTTTCTGTGATCAGGATGTTTATGGGCACGTACCTCCACAGCGTTCAGGTGAGCTTGGGGCTTTTTAAAAAGGTAGCAACCTGGTGCCAGACAGTAAGCAGCAGGCATCCAGGAGACACGGCTGAAAAAATGCATTTATAAATGCGAGTCGATAGGCCCAACGAGAGTGAGTCTGAGGTTGAGTTTTACTTTTACTTTTGCTGGCAGGCGTATTTACAAAAAGTAACTGACAGTCCGAAAAAGCTAAGACTCTGGGCTTTTGAAAAACATTTGGGGCTGGAGCCCCAGACAAAATGAAGGTTGCCAGAGTATCGCAGGGCTGACACATAGAGACAGACAACCATTCACGCTCCCATTCACACATACAGCCAATTTAGAGTCACCAATTAACCTGCATGTCTTTGGACTGTGGGAGGAAGCTGGAGAACCCAGAGAAAACCCCATCTGATGCGGCGGAACATGCAAAGTCCGCACAGAAGGCACAACTTTTGTCTTTAGGCTTTTTGGGCATTATCTATGTGATAATGTGAAATTGTGTGGTTTTAAGACAAAAACTTTCAAATTTTATTGGGGGAGGACCCTCAAAGCTTGTACAAATTAATAAATGTTGTTTAATTAGGGGTGGGCAATATATAAATTATGCTCAGTGTATCACGGCTTGTTCCATGTGGAATGTTTAAAATGATTGTATCGTGAACATCGAGCATAAGTTGTCACATTATTTTTTTTTTAAGCTACCGTCATAAGACTCACTTTGACATGTCGGTTCTCTCACTCTCTCCTATGCTTCTCTTCCTCTCACAGACACAAAAAGGAAAAAAAAACCTCACAAACATGATACGTCATACACACTCCCCCGCCCATCCAGACCACACTTTCCTGGCCAATAGTGTATGAGCCAGCAAGGCATGTGTTTTTTCCCCCTGTAAGACTCCAAACCATGACTATTTAGTGGCTTTTGTGACCATTGAGCACTAGTGTGACTTGCATATTATTGTTATATAAACCGGAGAGCTTAATAAGTCCTCATGTTTAACGGTGCAGAGGCAACAGTTTAATTTTCTGCTAACATCTAACTGTTGACTGGAAACCTCCAGGTCACAACAAAAACAATTAACACTTCCTGCCTGAGACAAGTGAGGTGCTTCAAAATAAAAGATTTATACCATTATAACCATACTTTATTTAACTTAATTACTGTAAATAGTACTTGATTTAACTTTATTGTAAAAGTAATTAATCTAACTTTATTAAAACAGTACTTGAGTTAACTTAATTTTAATGGTAATCTATTTATCTTTATTGTAACAATAGTTTATATAGTTAAGTACTAAAGTCTACAGTAGTTCAGAGGAGATTTCAAAGTATCATGATATATATTGTGTATTGCAATACAGCCTAAAAGTATCACAATAATATCTATAGGTCATATCACCCAGCCATATGTTTGATATAAGTCCATATGCTTGCTTTGTGTCTTGGTAGAACACTTTGACAAGAAATGCAATAGTGCAAATAGCAATAACGTGGTCCAGCTCCAAGCTGTTTGGGTGAGGTGTTTAGTAAACAGTTAACTAAAACCAATGGCCACAAGGGAAATTTAGCAGTTTGCAAAGGCCAGTCTTGGCAGTTTCGTCTTTGATTCTCAGGCAACACAGGCCATTTTATACTAATGCGTTTACTCCTGCTGAAAGTTTATTCCATTATGAGGCTGCATTAGGAAGCAGCATTATCTTAACAAATTGAGATATTTCATACTTGACAGCAAATATTTGTCCTCGTTTTCCCATTTTGAACACGATCTGCTCCCCCTCTAAATTCTATTTTTACTTCGTGCCTAAAACAATGCCTTACTTTATATTCACTTTCTGTGTTAAAGAAAAAAGAAAAAAAAGATTGGTAATGTATTTCGTTCTGCTCACCCTCCACCCACTGACTCAGCAAGTGTTCTTGGCTCATACAATCCCATTCACATAAAGACAGAAAGAACATTTAATGGGTGGAATAGAAACTCCTGGAGTTAATGAGAGACATTTGAAATATGCTGGATAAGAAGAAGAAGAAGAAGAAGAAGAAGACCTGAGTTTTGCACTGGCATTCATTACCCAGTGTATTCAGTCAGCCCGGCTCCTCATGCGTGCCTGTGTATTCCCATTTGACACTTGTTGGTTGATCGAGTCCATTAGATTATCACTGTTCATTTCCTTTTCTCAAGATTGGGGACTCAGTTCTGTCACCGGCAGGACGGTTCAGGCACCGCGGGAGCACCAGATTCGGCTTGACAGCACCGCATTTGATTTTCAGGATCAGGACGCATCGGCTGACGCAAACGCCACCTGGGCTGTTGGCCGCGCTGTTTGTGTACACCTGTGTCTTGTGAAAAGAATAAAAAGGCGCTGCTTGTTTCCTTGTTACATAGTGGCCAGGAAACATGGGGGTTCGTTGAAGCAAACAGAATGCAGATGCTTGTGGTGTGGGAAAAAGGGATGTGGGAAGAAGGGGAGAAAGCAGATGAAGGGATGGGAGGATAACAAGCTCTTTGCCAGCCAGGCAACCATGAGTGCTATTGCTCTGCTGGAGTGAATGCAACAGGCCCGGGTTTTTCAGCCTGACTACTGGAGCATGTGAACACACATCTTCCCCGCCATGGGAGAGGAGACTGTCATGACAAAGCCAATGCCTTTGCCTCTTTTTTTGCCTTTACTATCCCTTTCTGGTCCTCATCTATGTCTCTGTCTCATCCTGTCCTCTTTCCTGTCTTGTTTGTGCTTTCTGTTTGTCTCTTCCTTTCTTTCTCATTGTATGTAACACAAGGTGACATTATTTTCTCTCTTTTCAAAATGGGAAAGAAAAGCACCTGGGCAATATGCAGTCAAGGCTTGCTGTCAAAAGCTTGGAACATTTGCCACCTTTCAGGGAAATCCTAATTGAAAACCCTGGCTCTGGAGGTGCAGCAAATAAACTAGAAATATGTGTAAACTAGAAATGAATATAGATGCAATCTCTATTTGCAACCACAAGCATTTCCTTAAAATGATTGTGTATCTTAATGTGGAGGAACATTTTTGAAAGATGATCCAACTCAAGATTGACTTCTTTTGTGATATTGCTCTTAAAGTCTGTCCTTCGTGTATCCCTGTAGATATGAAAGGGTCGATTTGAAAGTTGTTGGTCCTCACAGATGGAGTCAGATGTAGTCACCTTGGATTTTCAACAGACACAATGAATAAAAGGAATCTAGTTTTTTAAAGAGGTATTAAAACATCAATAGAAACCTCTCAAACTACTCCTGCAGCAATATCCACTTGTCTGCTCTTCATTTTAATACTCATAGTTACACTTAAATACTCTTCGGAGAAACTATTCTTTGATTGCAAATCACATGGACAACCCTTTTAAGGCTTAATTAAAACAGCTTGACCTTATCAAACATGTTAGATGACATGCTCTGTTTTGCTTAAGAAGCTGTGATCACAGTCATATCAATGGGGAAAAAGGTTGTGGCAATTCCCCTTCGATTGCAAATCTCTTTCCTGACTGCTGTGGTTAGCCTGCTTACCACATTAGGACCTGCAGTTTAAGCACACAAACCTTCCTACACTATCTCCAGTTCTGCCTACTTTTCACCACAGCAGATTTCGTCCAACTCACTAACCCTCGCTAGTCAGTGAGTAAGCTAGAATAGGTTTATGCATGAATATAGAAACAAAAGAAGATTGTTCAGCCCAAGGGGTGTATATCACCAGTTTCATCACATTACAGTATCACAGCGATTCTTTGGACAACCATACCATATTTGCCGATATTACAAAGTCTGCCACGATACAATTTGATTTGATTTGATTTTGATTTGATGCAATTTAGGGGCCTGCAATTGATATGAGACTATATTATATGCCCATTTAACACAATCAGTTACAGAAGAAGCTGCCACCCCTTGCTTTTTTGCTTTTGGCCATAAAAGATAAAAACAACACATAATTAAGTAACTCTAACTGCTTAAGTGCAGTTAAGTTTATTTTGTACTGACTCTACTAACACACATAAAAAAGCACATGGGATAAGTTACCCTTCAGGGCTTTCTGTCAGAAAGTCCTTTCTGAAAGAAATCTTTTCAGTTTAACCCAAACCATCATCCTTTTCCCAAAACTTCAGGGCTGTCTGGCTTAAACTGCCTGTACACACATGGCTGTGTTGTACCAATATGGCATACTGGTATTTGCAACATTGCAGTTAAGATCAAAAAAGAAGTTAAAAAAGTTCCATAAGTTCCATAAAGGGATATTTTGCCAATTTTCAACCAGCTTTGTGTCTTAACAGTCTGGACAGTATGTGTAAATGAACTATGAAAATTTCCCTCCATCTTAACATCGTCAAACTTTCCCTGATCATCTTTCAGCTCAAATTTTTTGCTGGTTGTAGGGCTGTTGCTCGAACTACAGATTGTACTTCCACATTTTTGTATGCCTGCCACCACAGACATAAAAGAGTCTTGAAGCAGAGAGTGAGACGCCCCATCTGTCTGTCTGTCTCTCTTAAACTCAGATCAAACTATCAAACCAGGCAGTGCTGATCAAATATGAATCAATATTCTGTTCCTTTGCCTGTTTCTCACCTAAAAAGTCTTCAGAAACATATTTTAGTGTACTGTTAAGCTGTATCACAAGCATTTATAAACAGGAAGTGGGCGCCATACAGGAAACAGTATGGTGCCCACTTCCTGTTTATAAACCAAAATTATGTTATTGTTTTGTCTTTATTTCTTGACTCAAATGTTTTCAGAGACATATTTTAGCTTACTGTTTAACTGTAGGTTCGAGGTTGTCTGTTACCAGCCGGCCACCATATTGTAGCACCAGTTTCAGAAGTATTTCCATCTTTCAACTGTATAGACAGCCTATGGAAAGCCCATCTTCCCAGAGCTGAAATATTTCTTTAAAGTTTACAAGTTACAAATTTAAAGCCGCTACAAGGAACTTTTAACTGGATATGCAAAAGACTCTCGTTTCTGCTGATGTCTGTGCGTGACGTACAACAGCGAATGAGACCATCGGTGTGAAGATAAGCTATTTCTATATAGTGTATATCCATACCTTTAGGAAATTGTCTCAGGGTCCGCACCAGGTCGCTTCCAGGACGAAACGATATATACGGCACTCAGACGGCACACGTCATCTTACCTAGCTGCTTACATTTATAGTGACTCTTATAAATAGTCGCTATTCCTCCTCCTCAACCCGACGTCCGCGGGGAGTTAAAATAGCAGCAATCATCGAGTAAAAGTTCTGTGAAAGCACTGGACTCACCAACAGTCAGCCACGTCTCAGTCACACAGAGAAAATCCGATACTCGGGAAGTCAGGAAATCCTTAAGGATAAACGTTTTGTTCGCTAGTGATCTAGCATTTACCAGCCCAATCCTGGCAGGAGCCGGTGGGTCCATCGTGTTAGCTGTCCAGGGAGCCACACACAGAGGCCGCAGGTTGCGCAGATTCACCCCACGCCAGTGGGGACGAGGAGAGCAGGGGCCACGGGGCTGGAACACCTCACCCGGGTCGACAACAGGTACCAGCCAGACGTCGACAGGGTCCAGCGAGTGCCGAAATATAAAGAGGCAAGGCACCGCTCCATACTCAGTCCAAGAAGCCAAACAGGCCTTCAGCCTTACCAGCCGACCGCTGTGTTTACCCCGGCGGCAGTGGCGCTTACGCCGGAGAGGTGGAGCTGGGGTGCGGCAGAGGTGAGCTGGGATCCCCGATAGGAGCGGGGGCAAAGTTTTCCTGTCTTGTTGTTTCATTCATCCTCAAAACAAACACATGCGCGAGCCAGGTAAGCGTCTTTACGACAATACGCGTTAGAGCTCATGGGAAATGTAGGCTTCATTCCGGCAAAACACTACTGCTTTTGTCCACAGGGTCGCCAAAATCAACTCAAAATGAAAGTTCCTTGTAGGGGCTTTAATATTCACCCCCCTTGTAACTCTGTTTTGGTCTCCACCAACTCCTGATGGGAACATTTGTCAGTTTAGCTGCTGTTTGACTTTCTTTGCTAGCTATTTGCTGACATTGTCAGTTTCCTGGTTTGAGTGGGGCACATTGGGTTTGAACAGAAGAACACTTTGCTCATCTGTTTCAGAACAGGTGCGTAGGAGATGGAGCAGTAGGTCATGATTTGCAAACAAACTCCCACCTTCTGTCTAACTTGCAAAAGAATGAAACTTTTTTTGCGATGTTAGGAGACCTTAATCACCTTAATTTGCCGTCGGACATAAACGTCTAGTTCCTCAACGTCAAAATAAAATTCAGACAGTCTGCGGGAGTCTGTCTACATATTGCGGCATGGTGGGTTTATTAGAGCTTTTCTGGTGAAAACAGCAAATGAGTTTGATGAAATTTGAATTACAGCATATCAAATGAACAAACAATGAGCTAAATTAAGCTAAAAAAAACTCTGTAGTGTTAGGTAATTATTATTATTGTAATATTAATGTAGAGCTAGGTGATAATTGTCTGAGTTTATCACTGTGCACACCTCCTTCACCTCATCTGTAGTTCTGTATAATTTAGAATACTAACCTTCAATTAGTAGAGCTTTAAAAATGTTTTATTTTTGGTCAGTGGCAAATGAGTGACAGCCATGAATCAAATGTATTTTTGCCTTTTAACCGGAAGTTTTAAAAGCCGTATCTACATGCAGTGTATATTATAGTATATTATAATAGCTGTGTTGACACAGAAGATCTCTTCTGACAGCCTTATTTCCCATTTGCAGAGATTTTGTAGGTGCAGATTTGGATGTGAATTGAGAGCACAGCCCGAGCTGCCACGGCTCTGACACACAGACCACTGAATGGTTGCAAGTTGGTGTGTCATTAGGATTCGGATCAGGATGCTGTCTCAGTCGACACAAACTGAGGTGAATGAACATGTCTGTCTGCAGTGAGACGTTTCTCTTTCAGAACCTGCTGTGACGCGTCTGGAGGGAAATTGCTGAGAGTGACCTCTGTACTTGTCTGTTATCTATCTCAAGTATTTACCTAGATTTTTTTTCCCTTTTTAAGGGCTCTCAGTCTAGATCTTCTTGAGAAAGAATGAATGTCACTTTACTTCTAGATGCGCTCTGCAGAAGTGATATTGCCTGACGGGATATGAAAGATGCCATGAGTTCATGATAAACTTTCAGTAACATTGATTATTTGCACAGATGCAGAAGATTGTCCTTGAAGAATGACTGTCTCTGCAGTGTTGGCAGCCAGTGTCACCAACCACCAAGTCATAATTTTGCTTGCGTGCAAAATTGCATCTGCAAGCATGACAACATTTTCAACACACTGTATATCAATGAGGATTAAGACAGTTTATATATGGAGGGTGTAAGCAGAGGTACTGTGTGCTGCAGAATCTCCTTGTGAGGAAATATGAGAAAAATATAAAATACCTAAAAAAGGGAGTAGAGGGATGATAAAAACCTGTTACATTAAATTATTCGAAGTCTAACCCTCTGGAAGACAAGTTCTAAGCTGCAACTCAGCAAGATTGCCATTCCTCCCCCGTAATCTATTTAACCCCCAGGGGAACAGGAGAGGTATGGGCTAAATTAGTGTAATCTGAATGAGGGTTTCTTGAATATGGTGGTTTCAGCCAGTGAGGGATTGTATCCGCCTCCAGCTTCAGTGGGCTGACAGACAATGAGGATATGACCATCTGAATCGATACAGCCAATCCCCCATGATTAGGTCATCCATTAGTTCACTTGATCTTTCGACCCTCTTACATAGCATTAGATGAAAATGTAATCGCTCAATACTTGCTGGATGATTAGTCCGAAACCCTGCGTCTCAAAGAGGAGAAGCAGGGTTGTTTTGATGCAGCATATGCAAATAAGTTTGGCTTTTGTATTTTGGTCATGGTGCCGGAGTCAGGGGGATGTCAACTCCATGGCCTTGTCCCTTGAACATCAAGGCCCCTCTGCTCCCTCTGATCCCAGGCTCTCTGCAGCCTTATGAACACCATGTCGTGAAAATGCATGTTCGCATACTGTGTGCAATGCTTAAAACCCGCACTGCCTGAGCCTCTCTGTGAGAAACACTGCTCCTTAAAATATCTGAGCTCAACAGAAAGAAAAATCAATCAACACAAAGAATTAGAAAAAAAATAAAAAACAATGAAGTGGGCATTTTAACTTGTGTGCAAATGTCTCGGTGCAATTATGGAGAAGAGGAGTCAGAGATGAATTAGAACAACCACTAAATGGAATTCAGTTTGATGATAAATCAGGATCCCACTGTCAAGATCACGGTGTGAAAAAGGTCACTTGCTTTGAATCATTGCTCTGCCTGCACTAAAGAATGCGAAGGCAGACGCAGTGTAGTGACTTCTATTTTCATAAACTTAGAAACTTAAAATTAATTAAACTGCTAATGTAAGGACATTTTTAAATTTCAATGTGTGTTTTCTTATCTGCGTCTGCATAATAAGAAGAACCAGATCATGTGTGGCTGTTTCAGCGCTATTCTCCTGCTCTTGCTGTCTGTGCCTGAATGTCTTTAGTGCTGTTCTGCAGTGCTCCTTAGAAAACATATGTTTTGACAGCTCTTTAGCTGTGAGCACAGCGACATGTTTTCTTTAAATGTCCACTGGGGAGATCAATACCTTGTTTACAGCTGAAATTGGCCAGTCAATGGTACAATCATCTGTTTCCAATGACAGTGAAAGGCAGTTACTGGAATTATAATGTCAGTTGTCTTTTAGCAGGGCAGGGATTGACCAGCAATTAACATTACTTATTTTGCTATTAGGAGTATCAATCCATATTTATATGTCAGTTAGAGCAGTGATATCCAGCCAAGAATAATTTGTACCCAAAGGGGTACTTCTGCAGTAGTCAGGGGCTACGAGGAAAGATTGTAGCGTAGCAGCTAAAAATTAATGGATAATCGGTTAAACCAGCTCAAAATAACAGATAATCAGTTGAAATTGTCAGCTAAAAGTAGCCTACAGGATAAACAGTTAAAAATAGTAAGCTAAAAGTAATGGATAAACAGTCATAATAGTCAGTTTAAAGTAATGGATAAACAGTCATAATAATTAGCTAAGACTATTAGATAAGCAGTTAAAATAGTTGGCAAAAATTAACAAATACACCATCGAGATAGCTAAAAGCTAAAAGCAATTAATAAACCATTAAGATAGTTAGCTAAAAGTAATTAATAAACAGCTATAATTGTTAGCTAAAAGTAATGAATAAACTGTTAAAATAGTTAGCTAAAAGTAATTAATACACAGAATAGTTAGCTAAAAGTAATTAATAAACAGTTATAGTAGTTTGCTAAAAGTAATGGATAAACAGTTAAGATACTTATTTTAGACTTTTAAGTAAACAGTTAAAATAGTTGGCTTAAAGTTATGAATTTAGTTATAATAGTTAGCTAAAAGTAATGAATAACCGTTTAGATTGTTAGATTAAAGTTATGAATAAACCGTTAAGATAGATAGCTAAAAATAATCAATAAACTGTTAAGATTGTTATCTTAAAGTTAAAAATAAACCGTTTAGATAGTTAGCTTTAAGCAATGCATAAACAGTTACAGTTTAAAGTAATGGATAAACAGTTAAAATAGTAACAATCATTGCTGCCCTGGAAGTTTCTTATGCAATAGTATAGTAATAGTATTCAGTAGTATTCACGACTCCAGTAAATAGGACGAACCTTAGATACAACCCTGCAACAGGAGATATTCTAGTCCGCCCAGCTCCTGGAACCCCTTGGCCCAGCTATTAGCCAGAAATCTAACATTATGCTAGCAAGATTCAAAGTCAATAACATTGCATACAGTTGACAAACAGTAAATATAATTTGCCATTTTGCTAAACAACATGGCTGACTAGCTATCCAACCATTTCATTGTCCCCAAATTAGTATCAAGATATTCACAAACAAATGATACACCATGTGTAAGGTTACTGTCGGCCACAGCCTGAAGTAGCGAGTTGAACGGCGAGTATGATGTGAGATGTTTGCCTCAGGGGGGCAGTGTAGTACCTGCAGGGTGTGTTACGGACCCCCTCCTGTGGTGTTAAGAGGATGAAGCGCTGAGGGAATAATGTTACATTCAGTGTTGTAAATTGATTGTTAACAGATTACAGATACTGCTATTATTCTAAAGCAGGCACATTAATTTAGAACTGTAAACAGACAAGTTTCACTGGAGCTTCTTAGTAGGTGTCCATTATCAGTTTTTAACAGACACCCTGCAGCCAATCAGAAACGAGTATTCACCTAGACTATGGTATAAGCAGTTATTATAGTTAGCTAGAAGTAATGAATAAACCGTTATAATAGTTACTTTAAAGAAATGTTTAAATGGTTAAAAATAATGGATTAACAGTGAAAATGGTTAGCTAAAAGTAATGGATAAACAGGTAAAATAATTGTCTTAAAAAACTGATAAATGGTTGAAATTGTCAGGTAACATTAGCCTAAAGTATAAACAGTCAAGACACCTAAGATGATTAAAATTTCTAAAATAATCGATTAAGTCTTATAACAAAAGTAAAAACTACTATTTCTACTAAATGTAGCCTAGATGTGCTGTTAAAACAAGTCTAACTTAAAGTAATGGATAAACGGAATAGTTAGCTCATGGATAAATGGTTGAAATAAATAAATAACTAAATTAATGGTTGGGTCATAACAGTCGAGGTAGTTAGCTACATGTATGATATAAATAGTTTAAATAGCTCAATGTAATGAATAAAAAATGCAAAAGTTATCTAATGTTAAGATATCCTGCTTCAAAGTGGCAATACAAAAGCAAACTTGACCAAACCATCTGAACATTGACAGTTCCTGACTCTATACATGTTTCCCTCCAACTCATTTTATGTGCATTTTAATTTGCATAAAGAAAAGAATGGAAGTGTCAAAACTCTGAATATCAATAAAAGGTCAATTCAACTGAGTGCAATGGAAACAGATACACCCACTCTTGATTTCCATTGTCAGGTATGTTCTCCATTATTATACATCTATTGTTTTCCTTTGTTTAAGGTTTGACTAGAGCTCTTTTAATTACATCATCTTTTTGCGCCCTCCTCTGCAGTGGCCTCTGAGTATTAGTGCTGTCAATACATGATGTGAGTCATCTTCTTCTGCCGTATGTCCTTAGACCTTCAGCTCCGTTGAGGCAAGCCAGTCCAGTGTTTCATCGTCCAGGTCAATTAAACCACGATCACCATTTGGTGCCCAGTGTTTGGGGCAGCTGGTTATTATGTGTTCCAGAGTTTGTAGTAGATCCCTGCATTCGCAGTGGGCACTGTCCACGAGACCCCATTTTTGCATTGCTGCCCTGAAGTGTCCTACGCCTGTCCTCAGGCGTTTGAGAGTTGTCCATTGCTTTTGGGGCAGGTGCTGGTCAGGAACATCTGTGGGGTCTTCAGTGTAGTGGTGGAGCCTTGATGGTTCTGCTGACTTACACTGATCCCTCCATCTTGCCTTGACCAGGCAGCCCTGGAGGTATCAGACACATGCCCAGGAACTGCTCCATACAACACCATCTGATACCTCTGATGTGAGTCATGTGTCGATGTGAGTCATGCATGCGCGAAAAGGTACACCATCTTGGAAAGTTACCTACGACTACACCACTTGGACAAACCACGTCACGATCTGAGTTTCGTGTCACGATCTGAGTTACAACCATGGATGTGAGTCATGCATTTTTGACAATATTAGTCATTACAGAATATGTTCATGTATAAGATGTAATTCTCTGGCCCTGAAAGTTAGAAAAGTAGTGTTAAAAAGTAAAAAGTATACAAACTCGATAAGGCATTCATTTAAAAAAAAAAAACAACAACAAAAAAACATTACTGCAAGTATACAGAATAGCCAATAAACTCTGATATGCTTGATATGTGCCGAGGCGGGGTACACCCTGGACAGGTTGCAATACTATCACAGAGCTGACACATAGAGACAGCCAGTCATTCACGCTGACATTCACACATACAGCCAATTTAGAGTCACCAATTACCCTACATGTCTTTGGACTGTGGGAGGAAACCGGAGTACCCGGACTTGACAAAAGCAGGCAGAACAAATCTGAGTATGCGGTAAGTTGTTGGATTGACTTTATTTTAACATTATTTAACAAGCGTTCAGTTGTAGAAGCGATAAAGCAGTCAGTTATTATTTTGCATTTTTGTGATTTCTCAAAAATCGCCATGGAGTCAGTGAGTGTATGTGGTTTATCCAATTGGTGTAGTCGTAGGTACAGCACATTCTCACTCCGTTCTTGTCACATATTGATGTTTGGTCATGGACTTTCACCGTCCACATACGACGTGCAAGGTATCTTGGGTGCGTTGGTTGTTGACGTTCTGGGACACTGTGTCAAGTTCTGCCTGTTACATGCGTTGCTTTCAAAATACACTTCCATTTTCACAGGAAATTTAACATTAACATACAGATAAACGTACTACATTGGTACAACACTGTGAAATTGACTTTTTTCCCCATCAACAACAAACTCTCATTGTTGGATTTAGGCAACAAAAACACGTGGATATGTTTAGGAAAGAAGAACAGGGTTTGGCTTTAAAATCTTACGGGACACAAACACAGCTCTCTCGGGTAAAAGTCGTTGTTTGTTGGACCCATCCACCACCCTTACCACCCACCCCTCTTGGACTTTCAGCGCCTTAATTTTCATCCTTGTCCCGCCACGTTTCCCTCTGACGCCACCAGGTGCTGTTAAATTATAATGGCAACCTTCCGCATATCATGCTGACAATAGGGATGTCTTTTTCGTTGGTTTCTGGCATCGCAAGTCACCCAAGCGCCGGATTTCAATGACTTTGGAGCGAGACCGGGCACGTAGGTAGCTGTTCAAGATGCGCGATTCAAATCGTCACATGACTCACATTGTGTATTGACGAGTGCCACCAACTGCTTAGCTTGATGAACTTACTGCCAATATTTGTGTAACAGTAGTAGACAGAGACTTGCATAAATTTGCATGTTCTTTTGGCAGTTTTCTGAAGATTAGGTTCATATTAGTGCTACATTTGGATGGAAACCCAACTGATGAAAACATTATTGTAAGCTCATACTATCACTGCAGTTCCCCTGACTGTATTAGAGCCATAACTACATGTAAATACTAAATGCAGCCATTGACATTCAGTGTATAGCGGCAAATATTATGCAGAAACCAAAGTTGATTGTCCTTGAAGGTCGTATTTTATTAATGCTCTATAAGCTGCTACAGTAACCCTTCACTGTTTTTCTTGTTAGTCTGTGAACAAAAAGACCCATCAAGCGGTGTGTCACAGGGGAGCAGATAACAGTAGGCCAGGTGAGCGGAGGTCAGAGCATCCTGATGCGGGGAAGCGGGGGTGGTGAGGGTGGAGGAGATGTAATGGAGGCATGGCAGTTAAATGCCGGGGCCGGCCGTGGGATCCTGAGGGAGCGGGACGCGGGCCACATCACCTCAGGCATCTCCTGACCGCGAGTGATTGATGGGGAAGAGCTGACGAGCCGGGCTCCCAATGTCACTCTCCAATTAAATAACTCTCACCGCTGAACTGCAGCCTCCCCCCTCTCTCTCCTCACCCCCCTCCTGCCATACACCTCCCTCTTCTCCTCCCTTTCACCTCTCCCTCTGTTATCACACACCCACTCTCCCTCTGTACTCTGTCTCCCTTTAAGTTGAGTTCTTATTTAGTCCAGCCCTCCTCACTTTTATCTTCTTTGCATTCTGCTCCTTTAACATTCCCTTTACCTCCCAACATTATTCTTCCTCTTATCCCACTGCATTGTAATGGAGCTTATTTTTACCTGTCCATTGTCCCCTGTGTCTAATTTCATCTTTGCTAACTGCTCTTCCAGGTATGACAGACAGAGGCTGCTCTTTCTATTAGTTTGGGTCAGTGTTCCTTTTTCCTAAATGACAGAGAGAGCAGCAGGATTGTAATATATTCTGCCTGAAAGATGCAAATAGCACAGAGAAAAACACACAGACGATAAGGCTCGCGACGACTAATGATCAGGGCTGTGTTTAAAGTGAAACAGGTGTAAATATATTTAAATATAATGTATGTAAAAATCAGAGTTCAGACTGTTTGCAGTGACAGAAGGGAATAGAGGATATATTCTCTGAGCATGTGTTAACTGGAGAGCCTTTACAATGTTTACTGTCACTAATTAGTAACTAATACTGGTGCTGTTTGGAAGGTCTGTGAGCGTAGAGGTGCTGTAGTTTAGAGAGGCCAGACTCATGCTGCATTCTTCTGTCACTGCAGGAGCTCAGTTTGCAGCTAATTGGATGAAAAACAAAAGTCTGAATAAAAAGGAGCACAGATATCTATGCGGAAATAGGGCGTTCAAAAAGTCAATTTGGGAAGTGTATATTATGACATTTTGCAAAAAAATGTAATTATTTTATATTGACATGCGACTTGTTAGATTTAATTAATTCTCAATGTGAATTTGGGGGGGGGGGGGGGGTCAGTCACTCTCATTGGTTGAAGGTGTCAAGAATTTTGTATTGATTTTTCTTTTTCACCAAGGCAAATCATTTAACAGCACACATGCCATCTGCTGCCAAAAACCTGGCAGGTTTGGAAAAAAATTTCGGCTCCTCGTTTTCTCTGCCAAAATCGCTGCGTGTGTTTCTGGCTCCCTCCACGCCAACTTATTTTTGGTCAAACTATTTCGATAGGCTCTCTCCACTCCAGTCAGGGAGGATTTGGCTCAGATGAAGAGAGCGTTTCCTGTCTCGTCCGGCGCTCTGACTCCATCCTCGCTGCTGCGCGTCCCCCTGTTGCCTATGTAAGAGAGCGATAGATACATACCCAAAACCCTGCAGCTGGGGTTCCCTGCACAGAGGCAGCACTGCGCAGAGAGAAAAGAGGAAGGGAGGGAGAGAAGGAGAGATAGAGAGAGGGTGAAAGAGGTGGAGAGACAGAGAGGATCAGACTTGCCACATCCCTGCCAAGGGTGAGCATTTACGCGCGATCCTGTAGCCGATCTCCAGCAGCCCTGCTCCTCCATCAGGACTAATTTCACCATGAAAACTTTTCAACTCTTTATTTCGACATGATCTGCTACCCTCTATTTTTCCTGTGGAGAGAGAAAAACAACTTTTAGCACCAGACACCATCTGTGCTACTGTGAAGTTATCCCATCTTCTTTTGGTGAGTATTTCTGATTCAAAGCGCACTTTCAATCATGTGTTTTTTTTTCAACATTCCCACAATGCATCTCAGTTAATTTATGGTCTACTTATGTATTCCGTGCATTTTTTTGTCCCGTCGCTTATTCTGTAATTAGTATTCCATGGACACAGGTTTCCTGCGGCGGTCGCTCACTGGGATTTTTTACTGTCGGTGTTTCCGTGCTGCTTGATTCCCATCATGTACACATTTGCCACCGTCCTCTGTCCCTCTTCCGCTTTATTCCCTCAAACCCCCCGAAGTTGTTCAGATGTTTAATCGATCTGTGTTAATGATGCGAGCTGTTTCTTATCGGACAAACGTCTCGTATCGATTCGGGAACAGGTGCGCCCCTGCGAACTTTTTTTCCTCCTCCCTGCATTGTGCAGGTGTTGACAGTTAATGCGCAATGATTGATACTTAACAGGAGGGTCAAAGCAGTCAGGTCACATCGGTGCGCGAGGCCGAGCACAGGGGGTACCTGCTGATTTACACTGCAAAGAGTCCACGTCAAAGAGTCGCTGAGTGCACAACTGGGGCTGTGAGATCTCATTTTTATAATGAGAAGTGAAAAAAACTGCAAGCAGGGTAAAAAAAAAAAGAAGTTAAATTCAATCAAATTAAGGATTTTCTAAATTAAAAGATCTGCCCTAGTTTGGGTTGATACATCCCCACATGTTTGGAGGATATTCATGAATTCATGAAACTAATAACTGCAGTGGGGCATACACTGGCGCAATGTTCCACTTGTTTAAAAAAGAATGGATCAATACACAATAAAATGACTTGTGATGATGGATATTTACTGCACTGTAGGTTTATTTTGAAGCAAAATGCATCAAGTTTATCCCTGACTGTGCATAAATGTGTTTTTGTTGCCTGTAAGCCCTGTAGTCCCCACAGTGAGCCGGGTATACAGCGTGATACAGTATTTTGCACAACCCATCAGCAGCATTAATAAATTATCATGTCGCTTTAAGGGCATGGAGGGATATGTTTGTGTCTGCGTGTGTGTGCAACTTAAGGTCTCAGTTTAAGGGAGTTTTTTGAAAACATTATTCCAAAAAAAATATTTATTATTCATTAACAGTTTTTCTCTCTATCACAGGAATATGAATTAAAATGCATGACAGGCACAAGATAGGACTCCTTCAGTGTCACACCTCCTGCACTTTTTCATTTATCAGTTATCCACTTGCTGTCTGGTAGACACACCAACGCCTCACCCTGCAACTCTAGCATCTCTTCAAGAGTGATTTACTCAGAGAAGGACTCTCTGCACTCCTTACAGATGTTGCATTGTCTTTCCTGTGCTGCATGTGAAACGTACACAGTGTCAGTGAGCCTCAAAACTACTAGCAAGGGTCGCAAGAGGAATTCAAATGAATGCAAGTGAGGAGACCTCACTTTAACCGGAGGTTCAAGCTCCTGCATCAGCAACAGTCTGGTCTGTCTGTCTCCTTGAAGACCCAGCAGCTACAGGGTTGCTGTGTAACTGACCCTGTGCTCTGATTCACCCCTGAAAAAGACAAACAAACTGGGAAGGTGCAGGAGAATCCGCTGAAGTGCTACTCATGCTCTGCCTTGAATTGCAAACATCAGATGTCACACAGCACATCAAAACCAGTCCTGATCTACATGCTGCTTTACTATAAACGACACCCACATTTATGAAGTGTCTGAAACCGTAATTAAGTTCTCGGCAGTTTGTGTTGTGTATTCCGGCCCGTGAGTAAAGACACTCAATGATTGAGGAGAATATGGATCAGAGGAAGCGTGTGATTGGTTACTGAGCGCTGTAGCACTGGTAATCCTGTTGTGAGACTGGCAAATGGGATTAGAAGCCTGTGTGTAAGAGAAACAGAGCCGGGGGATGACTGGGAGGCTTTACATTCACGGCTTTATCTCACATTTTCACTTAATTTGGCGTCGTAGCTTTGACACCTCTGCCCAACAATGAGTCTGCCTCTCTACAGGGAGTCCAACTCTTTGACTTGACCAGTTTTAAAAGGCTTGTGTTGGTAAACTGAGTCAGCCAGAGGGTGATATTTTGTTCTGATATTTGAACTTTTTTTTTTTTGGTTTCAGAACATTTGGCACCAAAACATTGTCAGTGCTATGAGGGCAGGAACGCAGCTATTCAAGAGGAGCCTGAAACTGCCTTTAAATGAGGAATAGCAGGCAGTTTGATATCTGGTAGTTAAAGCTTCTGTTTTTTTTTCACATTTGTGCCAGTCCTCCTCCTTTACATTTCCTCCTGGTTTTTAGCTCCACAGTCAGTCATCATACTCAGAGACATCAGGCCTGGTTTTCACTCCTGTACAGTATGAAAAAACAACTTCCACAGAGTGAGATAATCCATCACAGCCGACGCGACGCCATCATTTGTTTTGTGGTTTTTTGTTTTTTTTTGTGCTCAAAGTTTTTCCTTTCTGCTTCGTTGTCACTTCATTTTGCCCGAGTCGAGTGTTTTCATATCGGCGCTGCGTTGCGTTACGCTCTGCTTACTGTCAATCACCTGACACCAACAGGAAGAAGAAATGGAGAAAATAGTCATGAGAAAATCCTCTCATGAAATACTCTTGTCACATTCATCTCTTTGTATTTGTTTGCGAAGGGAGCAGCTAATTTCAAGCTAGATTTGACGCTTTTAATCTCTCCAGTGATTAACAGTAGAAATGTATTGAAAAAATTGATTTCTGTGCAGCGTGAATTGTTTAATAATTTGGACAGTAAATCAGCAAGAGCTCATTTAATAACAAGCCAATATCTGCTGCGCCCATAACTACATTAGTGTTATCTGCACTCTGCATCTGACTCCCATCTCTTTTAGCGAAATGAGAGAGCATTAACCTGGCCGCTTGGCTCAAGCTGACCCTGCGCCGATTTTCTCCCCCACAATGCCACCGCTGCAACCTGCCTGCACCACCCGTGCTGCCCTGCAGCCAGATCTGCTCCACTTTCCACCTCTGCCATTAAATTGTCATGCAGACAGTGACTTTGAATGTGCGTGTACGTGTGTGCACATTCCTGTGTTGCAGCTTTAGCGCTTATTCTGTATCCTGGTTCCTATTGAAGCAGATCAGAGTGAATGTTTTGGGGCGATTTTTGTCTCCTTGGACAGAGTCTGTAGCTTTCTGCATCTTGATTGCACAAAATGTATCACACTTTTATTAAGAATTTGCACATTTAAAAGTGAAGCTTTTCAATATAAATTCCTGTATCCTCAAGTTGCTTCTCACAAACATCTTGACATCTGCCGAGGTGACAACGGTGCAGCTGTTATTTATCTCCGTGTTGATTATTAGCACCGGATAATGACTTTGCTGTGGTGAAATATAACAAATCCCTTCCACAGGATGTGTGGTGTGCTGTTTTTATTTTGCTGGGGGGAACAGAGAGGAAGTAAAATGAGAACTGAAGAATCTGTGTGGGAAGAAAGAGGTCACTTTATGCCAAAGCAATTACCTTCCTCGTCCAGGGCCCTGCCAATACTCTGCGTAGAGGAGAGAGAAAGAGAGGTCAGTGAGGGAATAAATATACGTGCGCACGAACTCTCAGTTTTCTAAACGTCTGCTTTTAGAAGACCGCTCAAAGTTTAAATGCCGTTTCTCAGTTGGCGTCATCTCAAGATATGGCAGACATTTGCTGGCGAACTCTTCCTTGTGTTTTCATGTCCCTCCTTCCAAATTCTTTTTTTCCAAAGGGAATTTGTCGAAGTCATTGTCAAATTAGACAGATAATACCAGCGATATGATGAAGTTTATGTAATTGCTCAGCTACTCAGGACTGCCAGGATGTGTTGTGACATGAAGAACATTATCTGTCAGGAGCTGATGCTTTTCTCCGCTTTGACAAGTCTTCATGTTCTGGCGTCTTGGGGGATCTGTCACGGCATGACGACGTCAGGGAGACAGATCCCCCTCACATGTGCTCCGGCCGGCAAACAGACTGCTAGGAGTAGAGGTCAGGAGCACTCGGGCCATCATGCTGCTGACAGCTCAGATTTATTTTTAATCTCGGCGATGAGAGCTCGCCACACAGATCATGTGGCTTGTTAGTGTTGAGTGGCGAGCCCCGCCACCATTATGCCACATTCTTATACAAAGAAAAATATGACAAAATAATGACCTTGGTGAGGCAAAGCCTGGGTAATTGGGAGCCAGCTGAATGGCGTTTGATTATTATTCCATGCGGAGACTGTTGTTTCATTCGCTGTGAAATCTCTCTGCTTATGCGCGGGTCATTTTTCCCTCCATCTTACCCCTATTAACTTTTGACCTCACCCCAGTGTGTCATTGCCATGTGTGTAGGTGAAAGACATTGTGTTGATTGTATGTAAAATATTTACTGTCTGTTCATTTTTGCTCAATTTCTCCATGATTGGTGAAAAACGTCATTATCATTGCATCAGCAAGCACATTACTTGCTGTCTAAAGTGACTGCGGTCACAGAGGCAATTTTGCTGACGGTACTTTCTCTCCTCTCTCCTCTATGTCTTTGTCTCTCTCTTTTTTCCCCCTCTCTCTTCCCTCTCTCTCTGTTCTGATAGGTGCCAATTATACAGCCCGTGTGTCGAAGCCTGCCTGGTCGCCACTGACCCTGTTAGCCGGCTTTAATGTCAACTCCCTGGCTCCTAAGTGGAGGGAATTACCCCACTTTTAGTCTCCAATCAGGAAAAAAAGAAGAGCAACACAGCAAAATGCAGAGCTTGACTCTTTTTCAACCCATGCGCTCTTTCCAGGGTCTGACTGCTCTTGCTCTCTGCTGAAGCACAGGGTCAGGACTGTGTGGATAAAACCCTGAGGGTTTTGACATTTCAGCCTCACTGTCTTTTTTTTTTTTTTTTTGTAATTATTTTTTGCTCCTCTTCTGGCCTCGGTGCATTTTGGAGGGGGCCCAGATGATGGGGTGGTGTTGTTCAGGCATATGCAGAGCCCTGGCTCTCCTGGCACTCCTGTTTCCCTTGCGGGAGAGGGGCTGCTGGGGGCTGAGTCCCAGCTCTGGGGATCTGGAGAAGTCCCCACACTCTGATCCAGACCCCTGGGAGGCCCTACACAGGCACAAACGCAGCTGGGTATGGAACCAGTTCTTCGTATTGGAGGAGTACACAGGAAATGAACCGCTCTATGTTGGCAAGGTAAGCGATCTGTGACTGTTAATGGGTCAGCATTAGCACGGCTTAACAATGTGATGTTACATGCACATAAAATAGCAATTTCAACCTCTGGATAAAAAAAAAAAGAAAAGATATGATAAACTGTTTCACACACAGATCTGGCAGCGGGTTTCGTGCAGCTGTACAGTAATACACATATCAATAACCTCTTATCATAATGACCTGCAGAATCTGGGACACAGTGGTGTTTTATAGAATTGTACATATTCCCAGTGCCCTATATAAAATGTTAAACAAATGACAATACAAAACACAGACAGTGTAGGAAGGTATTCTGCATTTTATTCCAGCCATGCTGAAGCATGTGCTCGTACAAATGTGCAGTTTTAGTTTAGAGGCCGCTGTACGACGTGACAAGGTAATTTGCATCGTAATCAGTCCCCAGGAAACGGTGGGTATATATATTACTGAAACGTGTCTTTGTACAGTAGATGTTCTGCCAAGGTACAGGCTGATAGATCAAAGTAATACGTGTTTTGGCAGATAAAAAGTATGAAACCCTCCCAATGTCACAAATAGTGTAGTTAACGTTAGGGTACACCGACAAAGGAACTAATCATGCATTTATGAGATGTAACACTGCTTTTCTGTTGTCGGTCACATTTCCTGCAGGTAAATATGTAAGCAGCGCAGTGGAAGAAGTATCTAGATACCACGATTTCAAAATACTCTATGCAAAAATGACTATTGTTTATATTACATATTTGGATTATTGTACTGATGCATTAATGTATAAGTAGCATTTTGCTGTTTAGCTTTTAGGGTGCTTTATGTACTGCTGGATTGTTCTGTCATTGTCATTATTTTTTTTGAATCAGCAAAGTAACTAGTTGAGTTGTCATAAATGTAGCAGAGCATGAAGTACGTTTCCCTCTGAAATGTAGTGATGAAGTGCATGACAGTATACTGTACATCCTTCCATTTTCGTAACCACTTATCCTCTTGAGGGTTGTGGGGAGGCTGGAACCTATCCCAGCTGACATTGGGCGAGAGGCAGGGTACACCCTGGACAGGGCACCAGACTATCACAGGGCTGACACATAGAGACAGACAACCATTCACACTCACATTCACACCTACGGACAGTTTTAGAGTCACCAATTAACCTGCATGTCTTTGGACTGTGGGAGGAAGCTGGAGTACCCGGAGAAAACCCACGCTGACTTGGGGAGAACATGCAAAGCCTCACTTGCAAAGAGGGGCTCCCTAGTAGACAGTATACTGTTAAAATTCAAGTCTGGCACAATACTGGCACAGGTACCTCAAAATTTACCTGAATGAAAGTAGATAGTTACAGTCTCATACTAGAGATAACGTAGTGCTAAAGCTGTCAAAAAATTGTAGTGAAGTAGGAGCAGGAAGGAAGCACATAGCACACGAGTAAAATACAGGCATAAGTACTTCAGAATGTACTTAAGTGCACAAGTTGAATAAAATAAGTTAGTCTATTAATAGCAGTAACTTATTAGTATTGCATTAAAAAAATTATGTAAAAAGTCACTTTTTCCTCAAATGTACGAAGGTAAAAGTATAAAGTAACATAAAATGGTTATTCTCAGGTAATATACAGGCACAAGTGTCTCAAAATATACTTTTGCTCTGATCTTGGATAAATGTACGTAGATACATTCTACTGCTGGAAGTAAATTGTAATTATAAAAGTCAGATCAATGTAGTGAAGTAAAAGAACAAGACGATGTAAACTGGAAAAAGTAAAAAATGTAGACACAAATACCAGAAAAAGTACTCAAGTAGAGAACCAGAATGAAAGTACTTCATTACAGTCCAGTACTGGAAGGAACTAGTTACTCTAGCTTTAATAAAATATAATGTAAAAGCAAAAGGTACATTCCACCACTAGAAGTAACATGTACTTATAGATGTCATATCAGTGTAGTGGAGTAAAAAGTACATTATTTCCTTATGAAATGTAGTGAAATAGATCTACAAGACAGTATAATAACAAAAGGCTCAAGTAGAATGTAGGCACAAGTACCTCAAAATGTACCTGAATAAAAATGCTTAGTTACATTCCACCACTTGAAGTAACTTGGAATTATAAATGTCAGATGAATGTAGTGAAGTAAAAAGTACATTATTTCTTTCTAAATACAGTAAAGTAGATGTACAAGTTGGTATAAAATGGGAAGAGTCAAGTCAAATACAGGCACAAGTACCTCAAAAAGTCTTTGAGTACAGAACTTGAACAAACGTACTTGGTTACACTCAGGCACTGGAAGTAACTTGTAATTACAGATGTTGCATCATTGTAGAAACGTTAAACAAACATTATGTCCTTCAGAAATGTAGTGAAGTAGATTTACAAGACAGATAGAATTGAACAGACAAAAAGTTCCTCAAAATGTACTTGAATAAAAGTAATCAGTTACAGTCCAGTACTGGAAATAACTAGCCAGTGTAGCTGTATTTTTTCCCACTGAAATGTTGTGGAGTAGAAAGCAAAATAAGATGGAAATACTAAAGTAAAATACAGGCACAAGTTCCTCAAAACGTACTTAAGTACAGAACTTAAGTAAAGTACTTCCACTACTGGAAGTAACTTGTAATCATAGATGTCATACATCATTTCCTTCTGAAAGGCAGTAAAACAGATTTACAATACAGTGTAAAATTGAAAGAGTCAAGTAAGATGTAGGCACACGTACTTCAAAATGCACCTGAATAACAGTACGTACCAGTAGTTACATTACCCTTCAGGAAGTAACTTGTAAATATAGATAGTATATCAATGTAGTGGAGTAAACAGTACATTATTTATTTCTGAAATGTAGTGAAATACATTAACAAGACAGTATAAAACTGAGAGTTAGGTAAAAGTTAGGCACAAGTACCTCAAAATGTACGTAAATACAGAACCTGAATAAAAGTACTTCATTACAGTTACTGTAGTTACTATAGCTAACAAAAAATGTGATGTAAAAAGTACAATTTTCCCACTGAAATGTAGTAAAATAAAAGTACAAAGCAAAATAAAATGTAAATACTTGAGTAAAGGACAGGTACAAGTATTTCAAAATGTACTTACATAAAATGAATGAACATTCTTGGTTCCATTTCACCACTGGACATAATGATAGATGTTAGATAAATGTTGTGGAGCATAAAGAACATTATTTCCCTCTGAAGTAGTGAAATAGAGCTACAAAGTAAAGAAAAATGTGGATTTAAGTACCTCAGAATATACTATTTCCAGACCTTTATAGCATCCATAATATAACAACCTCTATCTCATTTTAAACAAATACTAATGTTGAAGTTGCCTGTTGTAAAATTGCTGGTTTACATCACAGTGTCTGGTGCACACAGAGCTTTCAGCACCAGCGTGTAAGTGGACAGCTCCTGCCTGGAAAATGGCTCTAGTGTGTGCCGTGCAGGCCAGATGGGTCTTGGATTGGTCTCTAGATCCCTGTTATCTTGGAGAATTTTCTGGTCTTATTATTAAATTAGTTTTCGTCTTTCCGCTCATCTGCAGGATAATCATTCTCATCTGCATGTATTTGCCGGGTCTGCTCTCACAAGCCCATTTCCTTGCTGTCTCTGAACTGGATTAGCGTCTCCAGCTGGAATTAGGATACATTTGACTGTCCTATTGTTCTCCTCTCTATTTTTCGCCGGAGGGATGCCGGAGGAAAGCATCTAAATCAGAATGAGCGTATTTGTGACACTGCTGGAGTTCAGCTAAAGGTCATTTCTTGTCCGAGCATCCACAGTATCTTAAAATCCTGTCCTGTCTGATCTGTGCGTCCCCAGATAGCTACTCTATGTGACTTGTGGGGAGAGTATTATTTGTGAACATCTGTTCTCTGATTCAGACGTGTTGTCCTTGTCCTGTGCTGCCCATTTGAAAATGACAGAAGAGAGGCCAGTGCAGTAGTGGGGAATTTCTTTTACACACGCTCATGTCTGATTGCTTTTCTTGTTAGTGAATCCCGAAGGACATGCACAGGCTGATTATTTATTCATAGATGTGTAGAGATTTGCTTATCCACGTGGAATATACGCATTCCCAGACCCCTTTTCTAACAGGTATTCTTTTTATTTTTTCCCAAACACGTATTGATTGATTACTTGGTTTTGTATTTGTGTGTTTAAAGTGGGAGCACAGACAGTCTAGGGGCAGATACAACATGTAAAAAGCCAGACTGGCTACATCTTTACATCTGACCTCGTGCCCAAGCTCAACCCAACCCTTTCAGAAATATGAAAAATCAGATTCATTTACTCCCCGCAGGCAGAGCAGGCTGCCCGGGAGCTTGAGAAGCTGTCACGTTATTTGTTCCCTCAGATCGTAGTTGTCACATGGTGTGTGTTTGTTTGGTATCACAAGGGCACGCTGCTGCTGCAAAAAGTCTGGGCGGGACACCCTGACCTCGTGATTCAGTGTGAGCGACAAGGAAGGTCCTGCCATGTCAAGAGAATGACCTTACTAGAAATGAATTCTTTATGCTTCGGCTACAACACAAAAAATCCCAACACATGCGGCCAAAGCTTCGTACTCAGCTCTAAAATTTCCAGCAGGTTACAGGCAAAAACACCAGAGTGACATTACCAGTAATTGCTTTTGTCAGATGTGTGTGGGTATCTAATATGACAAACAATAGGACGCTGTGTCCAAACAATGGCACAGTCACTGCACAATTTGGTCATTCGGTTGGCTGGAAGCAAAGAGAAATATGATATAGTTGGTAGGAAATGGGAAGTCATCACTTTGGCCTGGCTGCTCCCTTTGCATCTGCAGTCTGCTTGGCTTTAATGCATTCTGTCAGATTCTGAATTTCACAACCAAATGTCCTATTATGCCTTGGCACTCTGCCTCGGGTAAGTGTACTGGCCTGGAATCAACTACAGTCACATCAGGCCAGTGGATACATACATTAAAGAACAAACTGCAAATTGGTGACGCACATATTTAAACAAGCGAAAAAACGCCGGAGCAACTCATCCACTTAACAAACACTTAGTTGTAAACATGATGTGATTAACATTTTCCACTGGGTGTTCATGTGACCAAATATTTGCAAGTGTTGAAACGCACCAATCTGTATTTTCTGCTGAATGAGCACTGTTAGCAGGCGTGTTTGAGTTTTTGTTTTGTTAACGCACCACCTCTCCTCGTTTTACACTTTGGAATATCTCCCCTTCTATTCAATAACTTTTATTAAGGGCATATCTTTTATTGCGGATCAGTTTATGTTCAAGTGACAGGAGAAATTCACAGTGCTGCTTCACATCACAGGGGGTACGAGCTCACAGACACAGCCCTTATGCTGATTCTCAGTTTATTTATAGAGATGTCTTCAAATTTGGCAGTCTGGCTAACCGTCAGGGTAATGGATGGACATTTTTCACCTTATAATTCAAGCAGCATTCAGGCTCACACTCACAGAAGGATTTCTCCCAATATAAATAAAAGAACTTCAATGAGGAGCGAGAAAATGGAAAACATCTCTTGATGGAAGAATCTCTTATAGCTCGCTGTCAAATCTTCAAGTGAGAGTGAAGAAAGAAAAACACTTGTTCCACACATTGCAACATGAGAAACAGGAAGCCGGCTTTTTCCCCTTTGCGACAAATGTCACTGTTTGATCTTATTTATTAAGGTGTAAATCATTCGTTTCATCATGATATGACATTAGATTGATTCTCTGAACAACCATACGGTATTTGCTAACACAAACTCTGCCATGATACAATTTTGATTCGATTCAAATGGGGGCCTACAGTCGTTATGAGACGGCATATGCCCATTAAACAAAATCAGTCTTTGCTTTTGGCTGTAAAAGAAAGCAACAATACTAAATAAATAAAAATATTTGTAACCGCCATAAAACATGGCTGAACAACAAGGACATTTAACAAAAGTATAAAATTCAGCTCAATAATTACTGACAAGGTTCATAGACACAACAACTGTTTTTCACTAGTCACTATTATTAGCTTAGCATTTGGCGTTCTACATTGCATTAATTAACCTAGTGTCTAGTAGAGGAGTAAATCAAGTGTCATCATGATAAAACAATATATTGATCCTTTGGACAACAGTACAATATTTGCTGATATCATAAAGTCCCCCATGATATGATAACAATTCAGTTCCGTTCAGTACACTCAGTAGCCCAGGCTATCATTTGCTTAAATCACTGAACTAAACAGGCTTATATTTGGGTAAGGCCTCTAATTCCGTTTATGCAAAACTGCTGCTCAGTACAGACAGGAAATGCGATCAAATTGTTTATTTGAACCAGTATAAATATTACTTATCCTGTTAAAACAATATGCACAACTTGGATAAATTTCAATGAAAAACACTTGTGATTATTTTGATTGGTGGACCCTTATAAAGAGCTTACTAGGTAATTGAGGAATGGACAAACATTATGGCTATATCCTTAACCGCATACTATACTAGAAGTACGTACTGATATTGCCAAAATGTAGTATATAGTATGCAGTATGCAAACAAAAGCAAAATCTGTGGTATGCAAAAAATACCCGGATGTCGTACTGATTTGGAAAAATTCCACAGTATGTATCAGACCAGTCTACCTCGCCTACTGTTTCCCACAGTACAATGCACCCTTGACCGGGACCAGTCAATTGTCGTAATGGCGGACAAGAGTGATCAAGCTGGGAATACCGCAGAGATGTTATTATTTTATTAAGCGTTATCCCGTACTGTACTGTGCGCGTGATATTATTTTATTAAGCGTCATGCCAAATCTTTGATACCTACCTGACTTAACGTACGTAGAGATGCACTAAATCATGTTGTCTGTAATGTCGCTATAATCAAAACCCAAAACGAAATTCAATATAGACTGATCTGTTCATTTTAATACATTTATATTTATTGAAATTGTGATGTCTGTACATAAGAGCCCCAGAGGCAGCGCTGCTGTTCTGTCCAGTAAAAACATGAAGCTTCACTTTATATTCAGACAAACTAATGTGGCAGCTACAATTGTTAGATTTCATCTATGAAACCAACATTTATCTTCCAAAAGGATTTAAATCAGCCAGCGGTAAATCTCCAAAGAACAGCAGGTCAGTTCATCGGATTGCTTTCTCCCCAGGATGACGATGGAGGTTGACTGGCGATCATCTCGGTATTCCAGCTGCGAGCTGCTTGCTGCTCCCGGCCAGCGGCTCCCACAGCAGCTCTTCTCAAATTTCCAAACAGGCGTTATTTGGATAAACTGACTACATGTTGGGGATCTAAACGGTTACTTTTACGCCTGAAAAAATATTAAAACTTAATAAAGTGACATATTAACAGCGCTACAGCGGAAATTAAAATAGCTTTTAGCCTGCTTTGAACTCTCCACTTTCGCTGTCGGCTAGTGCGAAATGCATTCTGGGATACTTGCCTGTATACTGCATACTGCGAACGGTCTGCTGGAATGGCATACTGCATACACATTTTCTATGCAGTATGCAGTACATACTGATGTAATATGTAGTACGTTAGTATGCGGTTTCGGATACAGCTTATGACTTCATGACAGCCTCAGAGGAAGGGAGTCACCACTTGTTTTTGCCACTGAATCTGGCGCAATCTAAATAGCATAGCTAACTAATTTTAGCTCAAGTGGGCAGTCAGCAATCTGGTTTCTTTACATCCAAAGAGCTTAAATAAAAATAAACTGCTTGGCAACCAGACCAAATTGAGACAGGCCTTTATTCATCAAAATGTGTAGCCACACTGGGCTAATAAAAGGGACTTGGCGTTTAATTGGGACTAGGCTTTTAATTAAAGTTTTTATGGTATTTATACTTTTTCTTACTCACCATTGGTTTAAGTCACTGCATCTCCCAATACACCAGCACAGTTGAATTTTCAGCCTAACACTATAGAAACCGAGCAGCTGATGAGATGCCTGGCAATGTCCGTCATGTTTCCTGAGTATTTTATGTAGGGCTGGGTATAGTTTAGAGGTTTCAATACCAGTACCAATACCAGTAACCTTAAAGCTATACCACTGGAGTACTGCATCTGATACCCATAATATGAATACTTTTAAACATTTTGGTGGCCTCTAAGGGTGTCGAACTACCAACTCTGTCAAATACTCAGCACTTCAAGACACCACAGACTGTATGGGTTGTAGCTGCTGCTGCACGAATGTAAGCTCCGCACCACGGACAGTTGTTGGAGCCTGCTGGTTCGTGCACACACAGTGACGGGGCGAACTATTAGCACCCCATGGCTAACGTTACCTAACATTCATTAATGGGATTAATGACAGAGCTGAGCAGTTTCTGTGTCAGTGTGAATTCGTTGGAACTGTTTAATGGCTTGGTGGTGGATGTTAGCAGCTGCTGCTGTGTTAGCTTGTGCTAACCACGCAGATATCGAATTGACAGTTTGCTGGGAGCAGAGCGGCTCGGCAGACAGTCTGCTGATCAGGTGGGGAGCCAGTATGGTCTGGGATCAGACCCCAAAAGGATTAAATGCAGGTATATTGGACTGGAAGCATTTCAGTACTACTTGGTACTGGGTTATTTTGATCTAAACATTAAAGGCATCCAGTTTTGATACCCAGCCCTAAATTTACCTTGTAACAGCATTGTTTGCATATGATGTGCTCTGTCTGTTGACCAGTGTTTTCTCCTCAATCCAAAATATTTCCCCACTATTATCCTCATCATTTTTCTCTTGGCTGCTTGACATTATCTGCCTGGTGCTACAGAGACATGCCATGGGAATTTCAAAGTAAAGGATTGTCTTAAAGATGATGATACTGATCAATGTTTTCACTTTGCATCATGATATCAGACTGTTGAACATCGGATTGATACTTTGACCCAGACTGATGGATTGTTACTCCTCTAATATTCATTGCAACAACCATTGTGCATTTTTATTAGCGTGCATCATGAGTAATTTCTGGCCTGGTAGCAATAACCTGGTGTTGTGCATGACACTAATTCAGTTTAATAATCAAACAATTTGCATCATGGGCATCAGGGATAATCCCACAGATAATTACAAAGGAGCCAACATTGCACGTTACTATGCAAGCTACTTCATTAGCATTCTATTAGACACTCACTGTCAAATGGGTTAGAATCATAGAGCACGGGGCGCTGCTGCAAAGGTCAGTCTCAATAGCATCTACTCACACTCGCTGGTGCTGCAAACACATCGGCGCAGCTGGGGAGTGGTGAGAGCAGCATGTTGAGCCAGAGAGGAGGGTGATTCAAACTGACAGGGGGGGACATCATACACACGGCACCCAGGGACAAGAGCTCACAGAGGGGGGAGCTCATGAGACGTCCTGGGGGCCTCTGGGATGGTGGGAAAGCCTTTATCTGAGCCAGGGAATCAAAGAGGATGAAAACAGCAGTGTAAACTAGACTAGAGGGTAGTTATCAGCGGGGTAGGGGAAAGGACAGGAGAGGAACATTGTTTACACTCTCTCACACATATAGGGCGAAGACTGGAGTCGACATCCACAGAGGAATTTTAGATGTCCAGTAAAGAGGTCAGGACAAAGTCAAGAGAGTGTTGTGTAAACTGGGACTGATTCAAGACCAAAACACACAATAAACTGTACATTTAACCCAGAAAAAAATATATATACCAGTTTCTTAAATGGGTCAGTGGAGAACGTTATCCAACCTTCAACATCCAACTAATAATGTGACAGAAATTTACTGTGGTAAAAAGCTCAGTTACATTCTCTCTGTAAATATTTCTCATGTGACTGACGAATTCAAATATGAGCATTTTTAGAAAAAACTATTCTATATCCAATCCTGTGTTAGTTCACAATATGTTCATAGGTTGACCAATTTGGCACCAGTGGGCTCCAACTACAGGCTAGGATGTACACACATGCATCTAAGCATGTAGACAATCATATTTTGTACCAAAAACCCCACCAAACAAAACCTGAGGATACCAGAATGAGACTGTTTGACACTTAAACCACACCATAAGAGGTTGTGAGTGGCCACTCCAGCTCTCACATGAGATTTCTGCTGAGATATGATTGTATTATGTGCGGCAGATCCAGCGTCAGTTTTCCAGAATACATTAGTGACGTGGTTAAAGCAAGAAGTTTGCTCTCCATAGGGGATCAGATCGGAAGGTCAAAACGACTCTCGTGTCGATCTGTTGTGTATGAAACTAGAGCCAGCAGCCAGTTAGCTTAGCATAACATAAAGACTGGAAACAAGGGGAAACAGCTAGTTGGCTGTGACTTAAGGAGCCAGGATCTCTTAAGCATGCTAATTAACACTTTATAACTGGTTTGTTAATGCTATACAAAAAAATAAAGTGTAAAAAAAACAATAACTAGCCATTTAACGGGGGGTTGCATGCCACACTATTTCTTGGCTCTGAGCAGTTGCTAGGCAACCTACAGAAACTTCAAAACTTAACGTGCCTGGCTAAGATCTAGTGCTGTGAATAACAGGGGTGGGGAAAAAAATCAATTCAGCGTTGTATCACGATATTTTTGTGTGGCAATATTGCGTCCCTACAAGGACGCAGATTATTGATTTTTGTAAGATATAACAATTATTATTATTACAAATACAAATTAAACTTTTGGTAGCCTACTACAATAAAAAAAAAAATTCAATTGCTTTTTTCAGTCCACTGAATATATTTTGCAGTAATCAGTTTGATTGAAATAAGAAACTATATCTTTAAATTTTGACCTTATCAGATAAAACATATGTTGACAAAGTTTTCCTTTGGGGACATAAATTGCTGTTAAAAAAAGGTTATTAACCACAATATATCTCAATATATATAAACGCAATACTCAGCATATCACACCACGTTTAAAATCACTAATATTATATGCTGACTTATGTATTGTGATAAAATCCTATCGTGGGGCCTCTGGTGATTCACACTGCTAGTGAAAAATTGTTCTTTCCCAAAATATTGAAGTTCTATGCCGATTTAAACATCAATAACAAGACTGTTTCCAAATTAGCTCTGTATCATTTCACTTGTATGGAGATGAGGACAAATATTCTGACCTATTGTATTTCTCTCAAATTTAAGGTTTTTTAGAATGATTCATTCTAAGGGGCTGTACTCATGCTACATCTTTAACCACCTGGAATATGCAAGGTCAGGCACTGGGTGCTACTCTTGTGCCTTCTCTGTGAGAGCTTTAAGAGTGCGGTGGCAGGTTGCCTCTGAGGTTTCTAAGCAACCTTAACAAGCACCGTATCATAGCCTATTTACCTGAAATCCTGAGTGCAGAGCTGATCATCTTCCAGGCGCTGTTGGTGTGTAGGCCTCTTGTACAGTACATGGGACAGATGTAAAGCTCTGACAGCTCTGCACTCAAATGATCAACTTTTTCTCCAGTTTTATCCTGGACTGGTATTTACGGATGAAGAGAAAGATATCTGTCAGCTGTGATCTGTTGGTCTTTGTCACATGACATGTGGTGCTCGCTCCTGCGTTCCAGAAGTTGAAACCTGTTTATCTCAGAGTGCAGCCGTCATGCCCTGAAAAACAGACGTTCAGGATTGCGTGCACACTGCTCTGCCGTTGCTCTGGCGTTTACATTAAGAACAATGAATTTGAGAGTGCAAAAAATGTGGCATGTGTACGACCCTTAAATTGTCGCACAAATGTGATCATTTGCATGGCTAACCAAAATTAACAATTTTGTTTAGATGTATCTTGTTTTTTGAAAATGGAGGAGTTGTTGAATGTACCAGTGTGCCTGTTCATTACAACCAGAGTACACTTATAATTTCATGTTCGTCACAAAAGTGCAAACTTTATTAAATGGTGTCCAAATTTATCAGTGCAAAATGTCATGTTGTTTAAAGGCTGATTGGACCTTCAGTCAGGTGGACGTTAGGTAGAGCTTTACTGGAAATTACATGACGTCACCAAACTTTAAAGTAAGAATGATGATGGTGTGAGTGTTCCCACCCTGAGGCTACATTTACACCAAATCAGGCATTTCCACAAAAATGCTAGTCCACCCAATCATTTGAATGTAGGTAGTGCATCAAAGCTGCGTTGGTGGTACTGCAGAGGATGCTGGGAAAAAAATGCAGTGGCCTAGGGTGAAATGTGGTGGCCAATCATGTAACAGGCAATCAGACCAGAAGGCACCCGCAATCTACATTCTTTCCATTGTTAAATATGATAATAAGTAGAGGAAATAATAAAGTAAGTGTTCACAGCTTGTGAGTGCTATCCTAAGTAGAGCGCTTCCTGTGTTTGGTCTTTTTTGGCAGTAAAGATACTACAGTAATGATGATCAAAAGTCGTTCTACAGATCTTTAAGCCAACATAAAAAACCTTAATGAAGAAAAATACTCAGTCGCTGAGATGAGGAGCTTTGTATAGTTCTCCACCCTCCACTCCCCCACAAATAGGCCATGTAAGTTACTCTCCCATACCGCCACACAACTCTGCGGTTAATCGCCACAACGCCTGATTTGGTGTGAATACAGCAACAACACCTGCAACAAAACTAAGGGAGATGCCAATCAGCACAGCTTGTACACGCCCACACAGTCCTGAGAAAGGTCTAATCAGGCAACATCAGTAAAAAAACACCTGAGTGGATACACTGGGGTGGTCTGCGGGGGCTTTCAGCTGCTGCGACCCATAAACTCTGAAGCCAAATTTGCTCCAGCGGGTAGCATACACACTCTAAATTTGATAAATCTGTCAAATTAAAATGTTATTCTCCAGACACAGCGCTGAAAATGAACTACAGCCCATCAGTTTCTCCTTTGTTTACAACGTGTTTACTAAAAAGAGACAAAGACATCCCAGACATTTTGAGAAAAGGGGGTGTGGGTCTTGTACAGAGATTTACTTCTCATATGTTTGCACTTATCACAGAAGCAGTTTGTCTTTCTGGCAAACTTAAATTGTTATTGAGAGCTTGGATTTACTCACTCTCCCCTTGTCTCACCTCTCGGCTTCAGTTCGTCAAATTTATGGTGGTCTGCTGATGGCTCGGTAAAAACAAAGCTACATCATTGTAGCATCCAGATGTACTACATAAGATAAATATTCTTTCTTGTAGCCTGTTATACTGTAACTAAATTAAATATTAAGGAATATTGTGGGAGAGAGGGAGTTGTGTGATAGTTTGGAGTTGTTTATTCTTTTATGTTTTTCTGTCTGGATCCTCTTTTATGTTTCTTTTTTTCTTTTTTTTTGTCTGAGTATGGCGTTGCTGAAGTTTCCTGAAGTGCTGATGTATTGGATTTTCCACATCCCCAACAGGTCTGATCTTGAATAATTCAAGAGAGGTCCTCCGCCTGTGCTGAGAGTATAGACGTACTATGAATACACACAAAAGTTAAGTTTTTAGATCTCTCTATTTTGCCTTTACAAAGTGGATAACAGGTGGCCTGGAGACTATTGTGTTTGGTATAACGGTGGTATCAAGCATTCTTCTCCATTTCAATGAATAATCTAAGCATGGCGGGGCTCAACTGCATACAGGCAGTTCATGTATTACAAAGTAGTCGGTTAAATGTTTGCCACTTTTTCATCCGAGGAGATTTGTGCTTTAAAGAAGAGGTGGGAAGACCATTTACCTTTTGTGAAATATGTATTTAGCTAGCTGGAAAGCAGACAATGGACGTGATCTGAGAGGCACAAGAGACAGATGTTGGTCAGGTGTCAGAGGATACTTGACTTTTCTCCTTCAAGACATTATAGAGCTTTTTTTTTTTTTTTTTTTTTTGCACTCACTAATTATTTCTCACGATACAGTGTCTGTGTAAAATTTAAGCAGCTTGATCTCAGTGTGTTTCACACAGCCTGATACACTACCAGACAAGAGAGCTGAGGCATTACAAATGTTTCTTTAATACAATTGGAGATACTCAGTTTCCTCATCTCTATTACTTCCCCTTTACTACAGATACCTTCAGAGACTTGCTCATTGTGTCAAGCATGTTTTGAGATTGATTCATTATGTATCGTCCTCTGCTGCTTCTGGGACCCCAGGTTTAAAGTCTATCAAACCTCTTTAACAAACACTGAAGCTCCATAGTAATCACATTATTCCCCACTTTCAGCAGTGTTCTAATTTCAGAAACATCCATCTAAGTGGGAAAGTTGGTTTCCTTTTTCGTGTTAAGGGAGGAAGAATAATTTGATTAACAGTGCTAGATTTGAGAAGGTGAAACCCAATTACTCTGTACAGTACAACCTTATCTGGGTTTCTGGAGGTGCAGCATGAAATGTTGTGTTGCGCCGAAACACGCTACATCAACGATTCCCAGCCAGGGGTGCTTGTACTCCAGGGGGTACTCACGCCCGCCTGATATCAGACAGAATCATTAACAATCTGTTTCCATCTTCGGTCTGACATTGCGTCCGCTCCAGCTGATTTCCATGGGGGAGGGGGATTGGATTTTTTCTGACCAATCACTGGAGACCATTGTATCCGCCTGAATCTAACATCATTTTAAGTCAGCACTAGAGCTGGGCGATACAACGATAATTATCTCGATATAATTTTCCTCGAAAGAGATATGATGAATATTTGATAAATCCTCTATGTAATTAAACCACCAATACGCCTGCAGAGGGGGACGGTGATGCACCTTAAGTCCCAGTTACCACCCGCTATTACCCACAAGAAGCAGCTGTAGTAGTAGCAGAAGGAGACAAAACCGGCATCTAAAGCCCTCTTTCCATCGAGCCCTCTTTTCCACTGTGAAAAGTTGTGGACGGTACCAATGGAACTGTTCCGTACCATCTCCTTTTTTGTTCACCCTTCTGTTGGGGTACCTAGCACAGGACTCTGTGGACGATAAACAGGGTCCAAACTTCCATCTGTGTCACCAGTAAAGAGCCAGGTAATGCAGTGGGTGCTTGACGGAGCAGTGAGTGACAACACCTCCGCCCACATTTAAGGGTCCTGTTTGCGGCAGGAACGCTAAGCGGACTTAAGGTCTAGGTACCATGTCAGAAGGGTTACTTTGGGTTCCAAAGGTACCATACCGAAAGTGTTTGGTGGAAACGGGGCTTAATGCGTATGGTTAAATTTTAACATTACACTAACATTCAACACACTTATATTTTAAGTATCAATGTTCTGACCATGGATAACAGTGCTGGGTGACCCCACAATTGAATTTGCCACATAACGTTGGCTACAGTAGCTGTACAGTCGACTCATCTGATGCCAATGGCAAGTTAGCAAGTTGACGTGACTGACAAACCTGCTATTTCAGTAGAATAATATAACATGACTAAACTTAAATGTAATTCGTCGTTCATTAACATAACAGTAATTTTTATTAGCAATAAATGATCCAACACAACTTCACAACGTCATCAAAGTCCATTTTTTTAAGTATTTTGATTGAGAAATGGCAGAAATTACATATTGTGGGTTTAAAACTTGTACATACAGTACTGACCACAGTTAAGAAGTTTTGCTTTGTGTATTTATTCTGTTTACAGTATCAGCTTTAACACCGACAAAATGTCAAAAAACCTTCTCCACAAAGAGTTGGACAAGCTCCTGACTGGAAATATGATTTGTTTTGTATTTATTTATTTTTTTTTAAATGACTTTACTTTTATTGTAATTGTGTTGAATCTACCTCAGATTTGTGAAATGTTCTGCAGTTTGGCAAATGTTGTCATGTTCTGACAATTAATAATAGTTTAAATCACAATTAACTATGAAGTGTCCTCAACTTTTACTCATGAACAAAAATCAGCCTTTCAACTTGAAAGAAATAATGACTTGACTTTTATTAGCGTGATTAGTATTGATATCAACTGATATGAAAATTTTCATCAAATAACATTTTTAGTCATATCGCCCAGCCCTAGTCCACATGAGGGTTGCAACAGTATGAAATTTTTTTCACGGCATGATAAACATCTAAGAAAAAATCGCTGTTGGTATGTGGTATCACACAGTTTTTTAAAATTATTATCTATTACAGTGACCTTTAAAGGAATGAAAATGGAAAAAATTAAAGATTAAATTAAAATGAAATGTTTTATTATTTAATGAAAATCCAATTAAATAAATGAAATAGAATTGAATTAAAAAAAAAATTACAGTCAGTTGAGGGTGAAAGGAGATGGGCGCGGAGATGAGATTCTCTATGGGTTTTCATTTATTTCAATACCGCGTACAACCAAATGTACATGACATGATAACGTCAATGTCATGTCAATTTTCATACCACAACATAAAGCTCCATAGTAAACCACTGCCACTCTACACTGATGTGTAGCCATGCCAATATACCCATGCTAATATACCTATCTTGAGGGGTTTTAAGTGTAGAGCATCTATCCTGTCTACAGCGCTCACCTTTGTTATTATTTATCCTCACTGGTTCCATCACACAGCTTGACAACAGCTTAACACTAGCATTAGTCCCGCCCATGGCACTGATTAGCTGATTCTTAGTCTCCCTGTGGTGCTTCTTCGATCAGTGGATTGTCAACAGACAAACCATGTTTCATGTCATGATACCAGATGAATTAGTCAACTCTGGAATGGGTGGATTCAAAGGTCTGGACCTCGATAATACCTATTAAGAGAATGGGGTGCATGGAAAGATCATGGAGCAGCTAAGCCAATTAAATAATATCTGTAGAAAAAATTCTAATCAGCAGGAAAATAAACCACAAGTAGACTTACAAATTGGTCACATTGGTAGGAGGCTGGTCTTTAGTGTGTTAATTGCTAGTTAAGTAGTAAGCAAGTGAGCAGAGGAGATGAAACTTATTAAAATGAATGGATCAAGGGTCAAAGGTTCCAACAGTAGTGTGACTTCATCTGCTGAATCAATGCAAAAAATCAACAGCTGTGTAGACTCAGCCAACTAGATATTAACCTCAGCGTGCCAACATGCTTACAAGGACAACACCAGCCTCCTAATTTGTAGCAGGTACATTGTATGAGCAGCATTGTAGTTTGGCTTGTTAGCGTGCAAACATGTAGCACTAAAGACAAGGTACAGCTAAATTTGATGGGAATGGGGTTGTGTAGGTTTTGTGTCATAAATCAGTTGGTATTTTGACCCCAGATGATAAACCAGGGTTGTCAGATCTGCTATAATTAATCTTATGGGGATCATGAATGTCTGAGCCAGATCTTGCGGCAATCCATCCAGCAGTTGTTAAGATATTTCAGCCTGACCAAAGTGGAGGTCGGTCCCTGGAGCCATGTCGTTAACATGGCTAAAAATGCTGTAACAATATCCATTTTTATAATTAGCTGTGTTAAATAATCAGTTTAAAATCAATTCAAATGTCAGTGCTGGGGTACTGGAGCTCATTTGTCTGGGCGGTGGAGACAAATCAGACACTGCGCTACTCCATCTCCTAATACAGTAATAAATTGTGATAACAAACTAGTTGTTTGTGTGATTTATATCAATGAGAGAAAGTCTAAATAATAATTTGCAAGCACTCTCTTTGTTTATAGCAGTGCACTGACCGTTGATTCTGATGTCAGGCCGTTTATTTTTTGGTAATGGTAGGAAAAGAAATACATAAACGAGTTACCCGACTTTCTCACGTTAACTCGATTACTCAGTAATCTGCTTTTATGTGTGTGTGCGTATGTGTGAGTGTGAACGTGGTGAAATTGCAGCTCTGCTGAAGTAACCTGAAGCCTCCTTTCCTCCTCCATCCCCTACACACACACACACACACACACACACACACGCTCTTTATACAACCCCACCCCCACACCCTCCTCGAGACATTCACCATCCATTGGATGAAGGGACCCTAATATGCTAAAACCGGGGATGCATTGGCCACCTCTCGCTGTAATTAAATTCAGTCATAATGAATCATAGGCCCTAATCCTAAAACAGGCTATATTTCCACAGGGAGGAGAAATGACCTACATGTACTAGAAAAGCTCTTAGTATAGCCTTTCTACTACAGCTTTTTTTACTTGGCATTTGCTCTGAAAGCATGAGAAACATACACAAACTTCACTTTGAGCCGTGTTGAAAGTAAATGCTGCGCACTTATTTCCATATCAGTGCTGTTTATATACAGCAATCATGTCACAGTTTGAGAGTATGCATGCTCAAACTGTGACATGATTTGCCATAAATCATGCTGCAGTTTGAGAGAATTTCTTAATAATGTGGTCAAATCTTTTTTTTCTCTACTTTTACTTTGTTCTGGTTCCAGCTAATGTTTTGTGACTTGAATAGCAATGGGATCTGCGACGGCTCATTGCTCTGTGGAGAAAGAATCGGTGCATAGTCACACCAGGCAATTAGGGTATTGTATGAGCCAGTCATCGGACTAATGTTGGTGATTCACAGTGGTGCCTCTGTACCTTTTGCTCTTGGAGGTGTATTTTATCATTTGCAGACCATGTTGGTAGCAGCCCAAGATGCTGTCACCGGTCCATTGTATAAAAAACGCACACTTGGCAGTGGAAGAACACAGAGATAATGCATACTTTGTTTTTCTGTTTTGAATGGCCATGGATAGAAGAGAAATAGTGCACTTGGTCGCGTTAATTACGATTTCTATCTTTGTTTCGCATGTTTGAATCATTGTGTTGAATTCATTAGTCCTTTTTTTTTTTCCATTTAATTGCCCATAGTCACTAATTGCATCGTAGGATATTTTCATGTTCCATTTTTTAAATTCAAGCTTTTATTCTTGCCTAATAATGGGACTCCACTGTCAATCATGTGTTACTGGAAAACAGATTTTTCATCGGCGCAAACTGGGTGTTTTTTGGGGGGGTAAATGTATTTACATTCTCTCCTCCACTGCATGTCTAAGGCCCCATTTAAACCTGGTATCACCTTGTGATCTGTATCTCGATAGTGACATCCAAACCTCATCCGAAGTTTTGCATTTACACCTGGAATGAATAAGCTTTCTGTTATTTTGATTCTGCCCAGATGACATGGCACACACCATTTCAATGGAAGCCATGCCACGGATTTTTTAAATTTTTCATTTTATTTTATTTTTCTTTTTTTGAGGGGGACACCTTAGTTACTGCGATTTATACAACTAGCTTTTGCTGTGCAGCATAGGCTAGCAGGAAGAGATCCTATCACAATGCAAGCCTGACCACCTCCAGGTACCGTCTGACTAATCCTATCGCATGTCCTTTAATGCCAGCTGTAAATGGGATCAAAGAGTCTACAGCCATGCAAGCTGCTCCATGAGGCTGTACATCAGCCCTTAAGTGCTTTGAGCTAAATGCTAAAGTTAACATTGCTATCATACTCACAGTTGCTGTGTTTCCATTCAGTAGTAGTTTTGAAATGCTGCAAAAAACAAATGCAAGTTTGGCATATTTTCATGAATTGGTTTGGAGCAAACAAACCAGGCCATACAAAATGCAGTTTTATAAGAGGTTGGCGGTATAGACTATGTTTCACGCATGACTGTAACTGCCTGTAAACAGAGTAAAAGAAGTGGAGGTTGCAAACTGGAAACAAATCAAGTCACCTTGGCCACCTAACCCATCTACAAGAGAAAAATGGAGATAGGTCTTAATGAATTTGTGTCAGTTGGGCAAGTTTAAATTGTTCTTTCATGTCAGCTAGTATTGGCCATGTTTCATGCTGTGCTAAGATAAAGACAGATTGGTGTTATCCAGGAAGATACCAACAGTAGATGTTCACAATGTCAGAACAAATAGGCAAAAGCATTAGCCTTTTATGTATCAAATCTTTTTCGATGGAGGCAAAAACCACCCCGAGTGAAAGTTAAAATGTTTTCGCACAATTGAGGCTGTTTCCCCCCCCCCCCCCCCCCCCCCCCCCTTTTTTTTTTGCCCTTTGCCTGATGCAGTTCTTTAAAATATGCATAAAAATAAGTTCAAAGAAGCACAGATAATGATGATTCTGGCGTGCTGATGTTAAGCTGGTAAACGTTTGCCATGTTTACTATCTTAGTTTACATGCTAGCATTTGCTCATTGGCACTAAACAATGCTTATGGTTCATTGAAATTTGATTGTGCTTATAGTCACAATTCATGCTAAGGGGGCATGAATTTCTGAATCAGATGTCATGGAAATCCATCCAGTAGTTGTTGAGACATTTCACTCAAATCCACAAATGTCAACCTCCTGGTGGCGCTGCAGAAATAGACCAAAAGTCATTGGGTGTTTTCAGACTGAACAGTTCCAAGGCCCCCTTGAGAGGAACTGCTCACTGGCGAGCTCCCCTGACAAATAGATAGTTTCAAGGGCTTTTTTTTCTGTTGGCTATTCCACCGCCAATAGGAATGCTAAAATGGCGTACAATAAGACGGTCAGCAGCTGGTATAGCACCATCACTTGCGCTTTGATGAGTCACGTTGTATTTCCACCTGGGCGTATATGTTCAGTGAAGCCTCTGTACAAACTGTTGTTTGTGCTTTGTATTGCCTGTTACTTAAACGGCTAATGAGCTTTAAAAATCGGTGGTTGCTGTTGCTGCGTTGGCTCATGTGTTTGACCAATCAAGGTACACTTACGTCTGGACCAATAACCGTGCACTTACATCAGTCATGTTTGCTCTTGTGCTGGGAGAGTACCTACTCCAAAATAAAAGCTAAAAAAGCCCATCAAAATGGAGTTCTAACAACTATGATCATTCCTAGTTCTTGTGTTGTGAATGGAAAGGAGAGGTCTTAGAAGTATGAGGAAGCTCCTCTGGTCCGAAAACACATTAGGATTCACAATTTGTGCCAATCCATTGAAGAGATTTTGAGATATTTCAGTCTGGACCAAAGTGGTGGACTGACAGACTGATCATGAAAGCAAACCAAGGGGAACCTCAGTGGGTTGTGTCTCTTTGTTCTGAGGTGTTTCATTCAAAGCCTGAGCGTAGTGATCAAATGATCTGGTAAATAATCAGAATGCAAAAAGTGACCTTTGCTGATGTCTGTCTTCATCAGGTACAGGTGTGGCTATAAAAGCATAATGGAATAATTCAGATTCCGGGTGTTTCAGTGACAAAGTAACCATCCTTATTACAGACTCCAGATGGGTGATTTTGGAAATTTGATCCAGTCAGGATCAGACATTCAGGGCCCCAAGGCTAATTCATGAAATTTAGAACAACAATGGCTGTATTGGAAAGAGCTGGTGGCTGAATCAATTCTGTTTCTTTTCATTCTCAAACCCCAAAAGCATTCATTCAATTTCAGGGACAACAAGGATAAGTGCATCTTTGGTGGTGCAAAAAATGTGGTGTAGTAATTGTTCTTTTTCATACCGGACTCTATTTCTTTCTGTTTTTTATATATCCATAAAAACCAAGGACATTTTTTTTTCATATGTCATGCTCAAAACTAGAAAACTTATCTGTGATCCTTTTCTTATTTTTCCATTCATTTTCTTTCCTTCCTACTCCATGAAAGTAATTCCAACGTGAAGACGTGATTTCTATTTTTCATCTTTACTTTAGGACCTTAGCCTTAAGCCGACAATTGGTTAGGGCCTACTTTATGTACGATATAAACTAAAGGTGCAAGACCAATTATTTCTCCTCCATTCAGACCAAATTTCATTCTATTTCCATCCATTTTCGTCCTTACAGCAGATATTACTTTGCCACCGTTAAATTCGGTGGCTGCAGAGAACTTTGAGGGATTTCTGTGAAGATATTCTGTTCTTGGAACCAAGCCCATTCATTTTCTATGGAGGAGATGAGTTCATAGTCTGTCAGTGTTAAATTATGCCGATGGGCTAAGGCTATGCAAAGACTATGTGATGATTCAGAGATGGATTGGGCTATGATCTAAAGTTGTTATTGAATTTGGCTCTTGATATCGCTCACAATGAAGAATGGAGTCAGGAGAGTGATTTGCTCTTTTTCTTGGTGCAAGACTAAATATATTCACTACTGGAGGGATTGTGTACACATCAAAAGTCTTCCTTCCCAAAGGCCCTCTCATGTTGGGGTTTAATAAGGTATTTTATTGTTTGAAGTAGTACTGCTTGTTTGAGTTGTTTATAATCCCTTCGGATCGCAGCAGCACTGTCGGTAGTGTAAAAGAGATGGCATTATCCTCGTGTTTTCTTTTCTTTCTCACCAGCACAGCGGCTCTGGTCACACTGTGTAATCCAGGTGGGCTTTTTCTTTCTTTCCCCACAGAATTAAAGGAAGGCTTGAGTCACAGGGCTCAGAATTTGTATTGTGTATTTCAATGCCGGTGGTAGGCAGTGGCCATGTTTGTTGGTAATGGTATGTACACAGAGAATGGAAGGGAAATGGAAAGCAGGGACAAGGTAAACATGTTTTTCTCTCTGTCACTGAAATGTATAAGTGAACGTGAAGAAGCTCACATATATATATATATATATATATATATACATATATATTATATGTATGTTTATATTTTACATTGCTGTAAAAAACAACCAATTTCTCCAAGTTGTATTTATCCAACTTTCCCACCTGAAAAGCATTTAAAAAAAAAAACTTAAAAAAAAGAAACATTTAAAAACACAAGATGATAATGTTACATTTACGTTTGCATAATACTTGTTTTTACTGAATAGAGCTTGAATGCATCATAATGTAACTTAGTGCAACCTCTGTTAGCTGTAAGTTGCAGCTAGGGCTGCTATCAACTAAGAATTTTCCTAGTTGACCAATTGTCGTCATTTAGGGCCATTAGTCAACTAGTCACCAGCATGTTTACGACATTAATGTAATTATTAAATTATGTATTTTGGGCGGGGCAACACAATGGTTTGATTCAAGGTGTGAGAAAGAATAGTATAAGTAACATTGTTAACACTTTGCTACATTACAGAGAAAAACAAAACCGTACTAATGAACCTTCATTAATATAGGCCTATATTTTATCTAAAAGTGTACGTCACACACTGAGTGAGCCGCCTGTTAATGACACTGTTGGCAAAGCAGTAATGATTGTGCTAAGTGGCTAAAGGACATGTAGCTACTTACATGTTTCAGATAATTTGTCAGGTTTGTGGGGATGGCAAGCAACTGTTACAACCACTATGTTGATGTTTTGATGATTTTTTTTCAAGGGAGTGCAGCGTATAGACCCTTTTAGGGCCATCATGACATCATTTTGTTAGTTAGTTCATATCAGGTTAGGGAAAAGTATTTCCTGTAGTAGGGATTAATGACGTTATGTGTATTAAAGGTTATCATGTCCACCTAATCAGAAATTAGGGAGGTATTAAGAGGAATATTGGATTTCTCTGTAACACTAACTTTGTAGCGCATTAGCTAACTGTTAGCTGTGATAGCAAAACAAACTGGAGGAAACCTTTGTAGGATTGGCATAGTAATCAACCACAAAGCCGACCATCCTGTCAAATCATCCATCCACTGAGTGAGAGCATACGGGTCAGCCAGTCTGGTTACACTCGCGGACCCGTAGAGTGAGTGACTTGACATGGTGCGTTCATAAATTCGATCTGAGGCTGTACACTAAAATGAGAGCCCTGTTTCTCAAAGGAACCGAGCATTGTATTTCTATATGAATTCACAAACAGTTAAGTTAATCAAATAGCCTACCACAAAGACAAACTGTCACATCGCTAAATAACAACAACAATGGAGGAGAAATAAATACTGAACCTACACAGGCTGGAGGATCTGTCCTCACTCCCTATATGCCTTCTCCATACAGAGCAGGTACTCTACCTTGTGTTGACATTTTTACCTCCGCAGATATTCTGTGTCATAGCAACCAGATGCAACCAAAGCTTCTCAGCTGAAAAAATGCTGCACCCCTTACTGTGACTCATTGCCCTTATGTGCTCTGCATTGAACAATGAACAAATATTTGATTTCTTTTAAAACTATGTCATCTTTGTTATTTAAAACGCAATAATATACCTAATAGCCTACAGTCATTGTTAACAAACAACTAAAATACAAACAAATATTGGTAATAATACCACATGTTGCGCTGTTGAGCCACCCCTAATTACCACTGGGAAAATTCCCTCCCCACGACAGCCATAATAACGTCCTCATAGCAGTATGTTGTGGTTTTACAGCAGTATATTGCTCTCTCCAAGGTCAGCAGAATAGTGGATGAGCCTCAAATGTTCATTCAAAATCAAATCCAAAACTCTAAAATGTAAATAAGTCTTTACAAAAAAGTTATATGTTAGAGTTGAATATATATGTTGATCTTTTATTTTTATTTTTACAGTCACTGAGATGTTTTTTGTGTCATAGAAATTCTGAAAAATCCAATTATATGCGCACAAAGGCCTACGGCGGACAAACTAAAGGTCTTGTGAATGAGAGAACAAAAGTGGCACTGACTGATTGCTGATGTATATTTAAGCTGTAAGTGTGCAAAAAAAAAAAAAATCACTTAAAAATATCAGTCACAAATGGTGAAAACAATGGACTCGATTTTCATCTAATATTCAACGGTGTTACATGTGGAGAAAAGATAGCCTGGTATGATGTAGTGCAGCAGTTACTCAGATACACAGTGATATAATGGTTCAGTGTGGACATGCACCAGCTGAGCTATAGGCTTTCATTATAATTAGCTGTGGACTGTAATGCAGATGGGTTGATGCTTTGTGGGGTCATTTACGTCTGTTTTATTTTCCTGTAGATGATCAGTTCTACTTTACATGGCATCCCATCAATTAAAGTACATCACATAAAGCTGTCTGCCTGCCAGGAGCTGTTGGAGCATTTACACATTGATTTTTTTTAAGCATTACTGGCCAAATTCAGACAGGCACAGAAAAGTACTCTTTTCTCATGAATTTCTTTGTCCTTTCTGAGACACACTCTTGAGATACGCTGATGTTATTACATGTAAATGAAATTCGTTTTCCTCACCTTCCACACTAGGTTAAAGTTTGTGAATGTAATTGCATCTGTCCCGAGCTTGAAAGCCTTCATCTACAACCTGCACGATTATTAATATTGACAGGATTTAATGCAAAAATACCACCTTAAGACACTTCAAAAAAAGTGTGCCGTAGATTTATATATTCTTGTATTTTTAAAGATCTGAAACATTTATGTCAAGAGGATTTCACACAGGCAAAAATAAAATCAATAGACCAGAATGCTTCATAAGACATGTTGAGTTTGGTCTCAAAACACTTGAACTCTTGCACTCACTGGAGAGATTTATTTACAGTATCCATCACCGCTCTCTCCTCCTACACATAAAATCTATACGAGCTGCTTCAGGTATGTTGTCTCTGCATTTTGGGATGCACTTAGTGAAGAGGAAGACAAGCTGAGAGTAAATGCAAGTAAAAGTTGTATTACAGTGCTCACACTGAACATTAATAATAGATGACGGACAAACTGTGACCCTTTGTGTGTTCTGTTTGGCCTATGTATTGACTAAATATCATGTGAATGTGTACAAATCTTAATTTAATCTACATCGTACACGTGCTGTTTCTGTATGTAAATATGACAGATGCTGAGATGCAAACATGTTGCACTTTTTGACCTGGTTGATCTGTTTACACTGTATGTGTTAAACAGACTTATTCAGTTTGTTACAGAGACATTGCATCTTATTTGTTAAATAATAATGTGCCGAATGGTATGCAGTGCTTAGAAATGATGTCCGTGATTTCATGTTAGTTGTACTTGTACTACTGGGTTTACTAACAGAATGATGTAAGGGGACAACCCTTAAAACATTAAACTAGTGCTGTCAAAATCACCACATTAATTGTTGCAATTAATTGAACTATTTCTCATATATAAAAAAATTAAGGCTGCATGTTGTTTACTACTGGTGACCGTTTACCCATGTGACAACATTTGCTGCCAAATTAAACCAATATATTAATATTACCAATATTAACCAATATTAATACATAATATTACCATATTACCACATTTGTAATTTGTCTTTGACGTATCACCTCACAGCAAAACACGCTACTGAAACTACAGGACTTCAACAATCTACAGTACAGCAGCGTGCTATTCATGAGCCAATGTGACTCATGACTGACTGACTCATCCCTACTCGCTTGGGCAGAAGCCCCCTTGGGGTGTTGAATCTTGATGCAGAAGTGATCAGCAGATAGGTTTAGGCAACAAAACTACTTGGTAAAGGTTTGGGCTTCGGGTTTGGGTTAGGGTCGAGTTGTGATAGACGTTAGTCACGTGTGTCAATTGATGAGATTAAAAACTAATGGAACAAAGTTAATCATCGTTGACTTTTGTGTTTCACACAGGACACAAACACCGGTCTCCCAGGTCAAAGTCCTGTGCTTGTTGGACACACCTGTTTCCCTTCTAACCTGTACTATATGGTCTTTCTCACTCTTTATAATATGTCTGTTGCTCCGAACATCTGTATATGACTTCTATTATAAAGTATTTCCTTTTATAGTTATTAATTTATATATGCTGCTAAATTGAGTGGATTGCTGTCAACCACATTTTGTGTTTAAAACACAATGACAATAAAGCATCTATCCTGACATTGATAATTAGGAGTTTAAAAACATGATAACTTATATATCAAAAGTAGGATAGTAGTGTTTTTAATTTGCTGTTGTTGTTTTTGTTTTTGCCATAAACACATAGACATTGCTCCTGTCCATGAAAAGAGAAAAAACCCTGTATTTCACTTGAATGGAGAAAAATCCATTCAAAATGTTAAAAGTGTATTTGTTTCCATAAATGGACATTAAAACTTTTTGGTAGAAAAAAAAAAAACATTGTGTGGTCGGTTTAAGGGGATCTGTCGGAGATTCAGAGTACATGAGTTGTCTGCACATGGTTCTTAACATGGAGGTGGCTGAGCCAGTGGCTAGCAGCTAACAGTGCCAGCTCCATAAACAGCGCTAAACAACAGCATCAGTTCTGACAGAGCTCAGGGTATTGACCAGGGGGGACCAGAGGGTGGGTGTTATGCCTCAGCAACAGTGCGGTATAGATATCAGCAGTACCCGCCGTATGAGCACAGTGCAAAGCGACGGCAATGAGCTAGCCAGTGGAATACATACATGCACAACATGCAAACACAGCCAAACCACCTAACACAACAAAGAACAGAGAAGCTCAGATTACAACACAACAGAAAGCATGACTTTATTCTTCACTGTATCTTTACTTAGCAAAAAAAAAAAAATTCCTGCTACAATAATGCTCTGAATGTAGCATACAGAACTTTTAACACACATCTTGGACCCTTATCAACCCTGTACATGGCACATACTCTCCACAGTATACTGTGAACTTTTGCTTCTTATGATGAATATTTTTGCACATCCTACACAAAACGGTTCAGCTCTCACATTTAAAACAGCTATATTGAAAATACAGTTACAGTTTTTTTTTTAATTTAATTTTTTTCTTCTTTATTTTTGTAGGACTTTGCTTTTTTTTTAGAATTTCCTCTGAATACATATATTGTATTGACCAAGCACTGAATACAAATTCCTGTGGGTGAAAACCTGCTTGGCTGTAAACTTCATTCTGGTTCTCTTATTTCAGATAAATGTACGAGGCGAAAAGTACTTCTGTGTTGGTTGGATGTCTTGGTTTAGAGTCAGGGACCACCAGGAGTCATGACATCCCCGCGTTGGCCAGAACTTGTGCTGACTCTTCATCTCTTGTCCTCGGGGTCTTTTCAGCAGACGGTGGCACATACAGCAGAGATGTCATGCTCACTCTTTCGCTGTCTGGGGTACTTAGGGCAGCTACACGGCGACAGGAACAACATATTGGTTTCCCACAAGCGGCAGACAAAATCAAAGTTAACTTGTTCTTGACAGCGAGATTCCCACATGTCATGTGAGCAATAGATGGAACATGGTAGCCCATAATACCACATTTACTCACAAAAGAAACATACATACTGCTTGAATATCTGGGGTGTCTGTGCTTCTCAGCTTTTTCTCTACATGTAGAGGCTGAATTTTCACTTTCAGCTCCATTTAAGAACAGCAGGCTGCATGAGGTGATGAGAGGAGTATCAAAATGTTAAGAGGTTAAGAGCCTATGCCCAGGCTAGCTGGCTGTGCTAATGCTATGATCACATGGGGTGGATATTAGTGATCGCAAAGATTCACATGTTAATATGTTGTGAATGGACATGCAAGAATTAATATACTGTGTTTTGACAACATATATAAACCATTAAATCTGGGGTTAGTTATGTTGATTGATGGCTTTGGCTGGTGTGAGCTATCCATATTTGTTGTGTGCTCAGTTATTTACCTCAGACTGTATTAAGATAATGGATGTATCTACTGCGATGTTACCCACTGGTTGTGGATTCTGGCTTTAAAGCCTCAAGTTTGGCAATTTGGTTGCTGCCATCTTGGATTTTTGGAGCTAGAAGTGACCACATTAGGACGAGAGGGTGGAGCTGGGGAGGAGCAAGGGGAGGGTCTGACTCAGACTGTGCTGATGCTTAGTAGATAGTCTGTCATTCTAAGTGGCCAAGCGCTTAATTATGCTTAACTTTAAGCCTTAAAAAGATCTATAAGGGCGAGATATATAAAAAGTCACCCCCCATACAGTTGTCATAAATGGATTTGTAATAGAGATCAAAACCGTTATTTGTACCAGGCTGTAAACATGTTTATTGCTGCTGTAAAGTTTGACATTTTCACGTGTGTGTCCCCGGGGATTGACTCATTTCTGGAGCCAGCCTCAAGTGGCCACTTGGGGAATTGCAGTTATTTGCACTTCTATATTGGGTCCATTTTGCAGCTCTGCAGGTTGCTACTTGGTATTTGCATATAAGTGATGTCCAAGTTAGATATTTCTGAGCTTTCAGAAACATTTCTCAGTCTTAATTATGACTTGAAAGTTTACATGAGAGCTTTTTACCAGTCAGAAAGTTGTAGTCACTTTAACACTGGTATGGCATAAATGCGGTGTCAGACATAGTCAGCAGTTGCCAACTTGATGACTTTCTTGCAACAATTAGCAACTTTTCAAACCCTCTCGACAGTTACTTCTAAAAAAAAAAAAAAAAAAAAAAAAAAAGACCACTAGCAACAGATTTTGCGACTTATTTGGACAATCTGAGAAAAATGAGAGAAATATATATATTATGTTGTAAATAATTCCCACAATCACAGTTCACGTCCCTTCAACCATCAGCTCTCTCAGCATCAGTCTCTCCCCCTCTCTCCTCTTGTGCCGTGCAGTAGGTGGGACTGGCAGGAGAAAAGGAGACGCCACTTGCCACAGAAATGGGAGTTAAGATGTAGTAACTTTCTTGGGTTATGTTGACACTCACACATATAAGCATATGATGTCATCTGGCGAATTGAAGCGACTTCTAGCGCTACTTCTAGCTACTTTGTTTGGAAAGGAGTTGCCCACACCACACATCAGCACGGTACCATGTCCACAGTGACAATGCTGGCCTGTTGGTGTTAAGCAGTTATAATGTCAACCAAACTCACCTTTTTATTATAGAGTGTTAACATGCTAACATTTACTAATCAGCTTTAAACCCAAAGCACAGCTGAGGCTGATGGGAATGTAGTTGCGCATGCACTTGGTTATAAACTAGAGTATTAAAAACAAACATGCCAACCTCATGGTGGAAAAGTCAGGGGATTGCCAAAGTTACTAGGTGTCATCCTCTGGGGATCATGAATGTCTGTAGGAAACTGGGTGCCAGTCCATTCAATAACTGTTGAGATATTTCAGTCTAAAACAAATCAGTGGACCAACCAATGACCAACACTGCCATCCCTATACACATAACACTAACATGACTAAAAACATACAGATCTGCATCAACAGTATAAACATATATATTTTGTTACCCAAAAGCCCTTGTCTCTTGTTTGTTAGTGTAATATCAAGCCTTTAATAGCATCAAGGTTTGGGATTGCAAACCTAAACACAAATGTAATTCTTTCTAAATGTGCTGCCCTACTGATTTGTACATGTCGAAGTAAATACTGATAAAAGTGTTTGAACGTTGAACCCTCTGAGGGCACCTGCTCCTTAGCTGATGTGACTAACTGATACATTGCTCCGTTAACACACCAGTTTCTGTCTTATTGGCTCCGAAGATTGAGAAGCTTCACGGCCTCATCAGAAAACCTCTTCACGCTTTAGCTATGACTTTTACTAAAGGCCACTTTCAATAAATGTCAGCCTCCAAACATTGGTAAACAGTTTTAGCTCTGATCAAATTCCAGAGGGGTGGTATACACGGTGAGGTTGCCATGTCTGTACAATTACAAGGGTTCCACTTCGGAAATGGCACATTAAACAAATGGAGCATTTCCCACTGGTGATGACAGTATTTATTCCCAACACTGAGGAGGCCTGCCCTTTCACTTTACGTCCCGCTCTTCAAACGTTGAACCCCTCCCCATCTCATCCCATCAGCGATGAGGACTTGTTTCAGTCCAGTTACAAAGTGCAGCTTTATTAGAGAGTAGATAGTGAAGGGAGAGAGGAAGATATCATAAACCCCTAGAAACAGTTTTTCCTGTTAGAGCCATAAATGGTAAAGCAACGTCAGTCTCTCGTTCTTGAAAGTGTGTGATTTATGGGTAATAATAAGGTGGTTATCATCGTCCTGATCCACATCTCCAATATTTGGATTGTTCATTGTCCTTGTCGGTCATCTTCATCCATGTATTGTAGGTATAGTGCCTGAGAAGAGATTATTGATGTCACTGTCATCAGGCGGTCACCTCCGAGTGCTTGGAGCTGTGAGTACTCTTCACTGAACAGGTTTTTAATCAAAATAATGTGTGTCAAACACCATCCAGACCTGTTTGCTGTGGAGAGCTTGAGTGTGAAAAAATAAGAGTAAACAAACATAAGGCAATTATGCTTCCCCAAGCATTCGGAAAAATATACGAACGACATGAAAACAGTGTTTGTCCAAATCACCAGAGAAAATATGGGAAGTAGGGGAATTTAAATGCTGGTGACAATGTTATTATGTTATTGTTATAATTCATTTTTCTCATGAATAACCTTTTTTTTCCTGTGATGTGTGTTTTCTTTGAGGACAGAGATTTTTCAAGGCACATGAACACACAGACACATACTGTATGTTCTGATATTCAGTTTTCCGCAGCCGTTTGTGAAAGTACTATGATAAACCGCTGTATATCTGTTGACTGTGTTCTGTTAAGCATACATATACATTGTCGTAGCCAAAAGCTGCTATGCAATGTGGTCTAATTGACGTTATTGGCACAATGGGATACGTATTAGAAGTATCATTTATTTTGTTTTATTTTAATTTATGTACCCTTTATTTAACAAGGAATTCCCATTGAGATTGAAAAACCAAGCACGTGTCTGTGTCCCCACATTCTTTATGATGCCCTTAAATTCATCAGTGGATATTAGTGTTTCTAATTTTAAATATTTTTGAAGATTCTTCCATGTCCATGGTGCATAAAAGCAGAATGTGGTTTTCCCCAGATCTGTTAAAACCCAGGGTACATTAAAAAGCAACCACTTGGAGAAGCTCAGCTGGTAACTAACAGAGCTGACACACAGAAGGGAGCAGAGGTAGGCTGGAAGTTTGCCCAATACTGCTTTATAGATAAAAATATACCAGTGCTGTTGTCCTCGAGTGGTCAGTGACGTCCAACCCACCAATTCAAAAAGAATGCAGTGATGAGTAAGTGACTACATCTGTAATAAAAATGTAGAGATGTATGGCACAGTGAATCAAAGCTATGTAAAATGGAGGAGGTTGCATGCATAAGAGTGGGACTTTATGAATGCATTAATAATTGCGAGATCCATGAGATCCATGTGAACTTATTGTAACAAGACTAAGAGGCAAATTCACGAAAAGATTGTGCAATTTTTGCTAAACCAGCTCTAACGTGACTAAAAGAAATTATGTTAATCTTAAAGCACCTACAAAAGGTGAACTGCATTAGGGCTGTCAAGCGATTTAAAAAAAATTAATAAATTACATGCTCTGTGATTAATCTAAATTAATCATACACAACAATTTTTGCTATGAAAGTAATTTAAAAATTTCAGTTCAAATTAATTGTGGTAAATATCATGTCATAAAGCTGCACGATTTTAGACACACATTTTGTCCTCCTGTCCTCTACCACTGAAACTGGTCTGCAGTCCACTGCAATCCATTTTGGGAGTTAGCAAGTCAGTCAAAAGGTAGACTTACTCAGTCCACGTCTGAACACCTGATCAAGTGTGGCTTAATGAGGCTGGCTGCTAGCGCTAGCATCAGAGGCTGTGCTAGCTTGGACCTCTGGGTTCGCTGCTGAATGCTTTGCATTAAGGTGATACTTAAGGCTTGAAGTACTTTGATGGTACCAAAATTACTTACTGCAGAAACTGAAGTGAACGGTGCTCCTATCAACATCTGGGCGTTTCTTTAAAAATGTAAATGTTCCATTCACGGCGCCAAGCAGCATCGTCTCATCTGCCTTCATCATGTGACAAAGCCAGTGTGGCCTCCAATGACGCACCGGGTCAAAGGGCACCATGGAATGCAATAATGATCAATGATTTTTCTAACCTGTTATTTTTTCTGTGATTAATTGCAGTAATTGGAAACTGTACCTACCAGTAAACTAGAAATCGTCGCAGTTTCATCAGGTTTCAGTTTCAATTTTGTCAAGTTTAAACTCCAAAACTATGTGATAAGGTTTAGGAAAAGATGGTTGATTGACATGGCATGACTTTACATGGCTTGAGGTGACGTGATGTGACGTGACATGACGTGACACAAGTTAAGTGTGTTATGTCAACATTGACTTTTGTTTTTACAAGGGGCATACACAGCGGTCTCTAAGGTGAAAGTCCTTTGCTTGTTTGACCCATAGATTAACCCTAACCCCCACTGAACGTGAACTTTGGCACTCTCTATATTTGTCACCTGACTTCCTTCATTAGTCCGGTCATAATTACTATGACTACCAGAGGTCGCTGCCCAGGACCTAGACCAAGGTCATACTGTCTCAAATCTATGCTCCCAATGACAACTGATAACCATTTAACGGGCTGCTAACATTTGAAGTGGAAACTTTTTTGATGATTTCTAAGCATATTTATGAAGGTTTATTTGTCATGGACTGACAATCATGTTAGCAACTTTTTTTTTAGGCTGCACTTAGGTACAGAAGTTCTTTAAACTAAATGCTAATGTCAGCATACTAACACTGTCACAATGACAATGCTTACAAGTTGATGTTTAGCAGTTATAATGTGCACCATTGTCACCATGTCATTTTACCACTTTAGCATGCTAACATTAGCTGATGGGAATGTCATTACTTTTTTTAAAACCACCAAAGTCAGTAGGATTCCTCATACCTGAACAAAGTCTCATGGCGATTCATCCAGTGGTTGTTGGTATTTCAGTCTAGATCAGAGTGGGTGACAGACACATCTGTGATTATCAACCACTTGAAGTGCTGTCCTGAAATCCCTTCCCAGGTGGTTGCCCTCGACTTCACAGTTTAATTAAGGTGACTTTGACGACTCTCATGAGCGCCATACGACCCCAAACCACCTGGATGGGTTTAAATGTCTGGGAACTCCTCATCAGTCAGTAGATGAGTTTGATGCCAAAAACAGCAAATCCAGTTACCTTTCACATGTATTTAAGAAGATATACAACAAGACCCGTATAACTGCAGTTGTTTTTACTGTTGGCTTTACAGAAAAAGTATAGTCACTTCCACTCCCTGGTACAGTGGAAATACCTTCCTCATCTTGGCTGGTTTTAAGGCGTTTTAACATACTGCCAGGGCCTTTTTCATATGACAGCCAATGGGGAGCGGCTGCAAGACAGATGGAAAGCAGCCACTTTGGAAGAGCCTGTCATATTTGCTGGCAGAGTGGAGCTAAAAGTTGTAAAACAGTTTAACTTTATAGATGCGACCACACAAAGTGGACTGCTGTTTCTGTGAGCAGACTAATCACAAGGTTTTACCCTACACAGCGGACACAATGTGATAACAGTGTAATGATGGAGCAGTTTGTGGTTGTTTTGAAGTCATTGTGGAGCTGTGTTGATTCATTGACTGCAGAACATCTTTTGTGACTGACTTTTTTTTCTGTAGTCTGCACAATATGTCACAGATGGAAAATGTTTTCTATAGAGAACTGGGAGAAAATGAGACCAACCTTACTCAGTCACATTTTTAATGTGAAAGTCTAGTCTTTAGACGTCAAACCTTTTTTTCTAAATCATGACAATCCTGCCACACAAAGCATCATTAGCCTCATGAATGAAGCATTTCATTTTGACCTGTAGCAAGGGCACGCATACGTTTAAAAGTGTTTTATTTCTTTCTGAACGGCTGCGTTCTTTGATATTATTTCCGCCTTTCTGGCAAGAATTTGATCTGATTGTATAAACCTTTAGATAATAAAGGTTGGTCGGAAGAAAAATGAGACAAGCGCAGCATTTAGTTTTAAGGGGACACTTAAGCTCAATAGGACTCAGGAAAGAATCAATTCAAAGCCATTCACAATTGAGAGGACAAGCGTGAGTTGGATCCATAGCAAGTCGTCACTATCTGGTTAGAATGTAATGTAGGCTGTCGCTACAGGCAGGCGCAAAAACAGACACATGCACTGACTGAAACTTTGTTGAATCTAAGGTCTGTATTTGCAGTGTTACAACATCTCTCAACAGGATTATGTATTATTTTATGAAAAAATCAACTTCTGTATCAACAAAGATATTAAGCTTAATCTGAGAATGGCAACTCCCAAATTAGCTGAAATCTGCATATTTAGATGTAGATTTTTATATAGATTTGGTTCAGTTTCTTTTTTGCTTTCTCTTCATCTACCATACTGAACGCATAAAAATGACATTTTTTTCTACCAGACTCCACATAAAAAAGTGACAATTTTTTCTACCAGACACCATGTATAAAAGTGACATTTTTATCATCTCCATATAATGGAAATACTGTTTAAATGCCCTTCAGATTGACATCTACTTTTAATAGTAAAATGATAAAGGCAGTGTCCCCTTTCATTTCTTTTTTAGCCTTTTAATGTTCAAAATGAGGGGGAAAAAGTACTTTTATTGGATGTAGCATTGTTGTTGTACTGTGCTATTATACATATGGGCACTCACTTTAATTCACGTAACACTTTTATTACATTAAGTACTTTATGTTTATGTTTTTATCCTTTATATTTCTCTATTTCAGTGATTCCTAATTTGACTGTAATTATAGTTCTTAATTGCACACATGCGTTTTACATAAACTTGTCTCAAATAAAACGTTAAAATCTTCCACATTGACTGGACCGTTGTCTAATTTTGTCTTTGTTAGCTTTATTTTGCATTAAATTCAAAAGCTACTGAAACACCATTTTATTGTATTATCTTTAGACTTTTGACAGCAGATATGTTTATCAAAGTGCTGTCCAGATGTTACAGATTGGTGCATTTCAGGACATCATTACATAGATATATAATATGTCAAATTCTGATAAATTATTAATAAAAAAAATATCCATTATCCATGACCCAGTGGTATAGCCAATATGAATTTTACAGAAACACATGAGTTCTAGTGAACTCAGTGGGCTGTAACACTGTATGAGCCAGAGTTTGAGCCTGAAACTGTGAGCCCGGGACCAGAGGTTCAGAACAGTATGAGGAGGGATATTTATAGCCCACTGTGGCCTCTTATACGGTACTGTATGTCCTGCACTCGTCCCTACCAGCTCTTTTTGTCACTTTTGCATGTGGCTCTGCGATTGTGTGACTTATAAGCCTGCAGCAATGTCACCTAAACAGACTTCTCCTGTTGTGTTGGAGCTTACTTTGCAAACAAAGTTGTTGAAACTCTGAGATTGAATTTTCCATTCTTGGCCTTTGTTTTGTTCTGTTTATTAGACAGTTCAACACCAATGTCCATGCGCATTCAAAAGAACATCAAAGATAGCACAAAAAAAAATAAAGGACTTATTCTCTATTGTGGTCTTTGTCCTTGTAGTTAGATGTTGTAGAGTTGTGTGTGTGTGTGTGTGTGTGTGTGTGTGTGTTGTACTTGTACATGCAACACAGTGAGGACCAAGAAAAGGTTTTTTAGGAACACAGTGAGGACATTTTGGCAAAGTGAGGACATTTTGGCCGGTCCTCACTATTTCTAAGGCCTGTTTGAGGGTTAAGACTTGGTTTTAGTTTTTAGATTAGAATCAGGTTTAGGTTTAGGTGTTATGTTGTGATGGTTAAGGTCAGGGCAAGGGGCTAGGGAATGCATTATGTCAATGAGGGTCCTCACAAAGATAGAAGTTCAAGAATGTGTGTGTGAGTGTGTGTGTGTGTGTGTGTGTGTGTGTGTGTGTGTGTGTGTGTGTGTATACCTGTGTGTGGAGACAGTGGCGTGCAACATTAGCAGCATATAAAAGCACAAAAAACATCAACATACAGAAAACAATAACAAGGCATTATTCTGACAACAGGCTAAAGGACACACTTCCTATTATACTAAATCTGGTCCATTACCAGCCCAGTCAGCAGAATAAATGTTGGCATTGTACGTTTCTGAAATCCTCAAATAAGTTTCGCTTTCACGTTTCACTTGTATGATATAAAGCTTTTAAAAGTGATGTAGTAGATGAGCTGACTTTGTCATTTGAAGTTGGAGGGGATGGTGGATGGGATGACAACTAGGTGAAATGCCTGCAAAGCGGCAGACAACTGTTCATGACTAGCAAACAACAAAACGGGTTGTGTTGCACTGAGTCATTGCTGTGTTTCCAGCCCCTTTTAGGTACCAAATGTGGATGCTTTTTATAGTCCTGTCCCTGTTGTTCCAGCAGACATAGTGACGTGAAAACTGGTTATTATATTTTTAGACATTGCTGGTTTTTTAGCAGGTATTGTGCCCCCAAAAGTGGCTATTTAAAGTCAAAACGTGATATTTTTAAGTGGTTTTTGTGCCTAAACCTAACTGCGCATTTACCACAGCATTGTTAAAACACAGATTTTCAATGTATCCACTAAATAATAATGTGCAAATGTTACGTGTTAGCACGCCAATTACATGTTAATTTATTTCTTCTTTTTTTTTTTTTTTTTTGTGATTTGGTTGCTATTACATGAGCTTCTTACAATAACCCCACCTACAGACACAAGCATTTGTACATGTACAGAGGTACGTTATTGAAAAGCCAGTGTTTCAGTTTTTTCTTTTAACATGACTGGGTTTTACAATCTGTTTTGTTTCACTCCCAGCAGAACGGCAACATCCCGTCCACTGCTTAAGTTCAGCTTGTACACAAACTTGATTGGTCCATCTTGCTGTGAATCAACATATCAATAGCTCTGCTCTTCATTTAATCAAAACAAGCTATTATGGTTACTTGTAACCACTCAATTTGTTATCATGGCAATACAATCGACAGATTGCTTGAAATCCCACCCTAATAAACCTGTGCAAAGGTTACTCTGAGTAAATCTTAATTGTTTATCAGTTTTTCCCTATTTGGTTGATAGATTATGAGGCTGTTTTAAGCCCATAATTCCATCCCAGTTTCACCAAAAACCTCACAGATGTCACAGACTAGTTGGATTACAACTTCAAAGTTCTAATAAAAGACATCATGCAGCAAAGTATTCAAGGCAAACCTAAATTCTACATGTGTGTATTATTCACTATAAATCTTGAAAGCAACCATTAACATCAAATAAATCTTCATATTCAAATAGTCCAGGTTATTCTGATGGAGAAAGTGTGTAATACATTCTCATTTGAAGCCAGTTAAAGACTTTGAGAGGCTAATGGAAGTAGATGTTTTTGAAAACCTAAATGCAATTTGCTTTTTTTCAGCATCTTGTAGTAGATTGATGCTGCATTCACAAAGATACAAACTTCAACCTTGTGTTCATTATTAATGTTTTTATCTGGATTTTTGCAGATTTGTTTCGCCTGTTTGTCCACTTGTGTTATTTTCCAACGTTTTAACCTGCAGACGAAAGGAATAACAACCACTGTAGCTCCAGCATGTAAAGATGATTTTATTGTATTGACACCACCTGATACGGAAATACAGTTTCCTCCTCACTGTTCACGTTTTGATTCATCCTTCAATAGACTGTCAGTTGTAGCCTGTACTCACTTGCACATGAGGAAAAAAACAAAAAAAAAAAAAAACAAGTCGTCACAACGATAGCATCTAAGGAGCCTTTTTGTGACAACAGAGCTTTGATTCCCTCCCCCATAATACTTTGAAAGGGATGCCTATTCCTGTCTTCCATTTATGTGCAGCTCTGTGATGAGGGCAGCTGAATGCCACACACACACACACACACACACACACACACAGACACGAAATAAAAAAAAAATAAGTGAAAGCTTGCCCTGATTGCTAGCTTGATTACTTTCATTGATGTGGATGACAAATCGGCATGGTGGCAAGGCTGGCACGCCACAAAAGGCAGCAGGGCACCAGATTGACAGGCCTGGGAAGCACTCCTGCATGTCTTTAATTAATATGTGTGTGTCAAGGGCTACTCCAAACACTGTCGTATTTCACTAAAGTAAATTAAACTACATTTGAACTATTGAAATGTATTTTAAAGCTTATGTTGGGCAGAAGATAAGCAGCTTTGATGTGATAGATGCTGTAAAACGAGTGGTTTCTTTTTCATCTGTGTGTATGTGCGTATGTCTGTATATGTGTGTGGTATTTTTAGAATTAATGGAGTCTTTATTATTGTGTATACTACCATGTGCAGCCAGCATGGGCTTACAAGACACCATAAATTCATACAAGCCAGGACCAGAGTGCAGCGTGCACATTTTCAAACAACAGTGAAAGTCCAAAAATAGAGAATATAGCTGAAGCATCTCACACGGTCCAATCTTCAGACCATCGTTAACAAAATCCATAAATCACTGACAAAAACATTTAGTATGTAGTACTGGAAAAATAAGTGATAATACTAATTAAATATTCTGTCTTTTGAGACAAAGTTAGCAAACTTAAACACATCCATGTTAAAGATTCTTTCCAATTTTGGCTCATGTGGTCACCAGAATATGTTGAGGTTTTGTCGAGACATTTCATGGAACATTAACTCTCTTAAATCATTATGATATGTACAATGCGAAAGAAGATAGCTCACACTATTTGTAGCAGTCATATAGGCACTGATAGAGCAGGTGAGTGTTTCGAGTACCTCAGCTCGGTGGCTGTTACTTTAGCCCCTGCAGTATATCTGCTCTTTTTCACTGCAAGTTTCAACCTTCACTTGACTGTCTCTAATTACACTTTGGACATCAACAACTACATTTTGATCCAAACATTTTTCAGATTTATTATTAAAGATATCTGCTGTTCCTTTCTGGCTGGTAAGAACAACAAATTAGGATATCTTCTAATAGTTTTCAACCAGTCAGACATCTTTTTGAGATATCTAGCATGGCATGACAGAAAACATCACGCTGTTTTAAAATTAATTATTTATTGTACTAAGGGGATTTTTTTGTGCACTTATCAGTAGTCAGATCACTCTAATTAAATTTGAGGGCTTCTTCTTGACATTTTGACTAGTAAGAATCAACCACTGAGTTGTGTGGAGAATCTTTTGAGGCATGTGAGAGAACTGAATATATGACCAATCAAAACTTGATATCATGTCTAAGTATCACTTATTATCTTTTCCATTCAACTCAGTGTTATTTATTCCTACTCAGGATGTATTTAGAGAGGAATTACAGTTGTGACTTGCAGATATGTTTAATGTAGGGCTGTTGATCGATTAAAAATAATTAACTAATTAATTGCACAATTGGCTGTGATTAATCACATTTTTTTTCTTCTTAAGACTTGTAATAATGGATATTTAAATGTTAAATCACAGAATGAATCAACACAAAAGAAGTTTATTTAAATTCAAATACTATTGCTTAATAGCATCATTTTAACTCTGAACACAGATTCTCTCCTGTTTTACTCTGTCTGTGCAAATGATTGCAGATTCAATTCTTTTTCAGTGAAGTGATGCTATGAGGCCCAAGTAGTTACTCACAAAAGTCTAATGATTCCCCTGTGAGAGCGAAGCATGCTCATCCTCAGTGCCCTCTCGCATAGAGGAAAAACTTGATAAACAAAGTGTGTATTCTTGATACAATGGTTCCTCTCGAGTAGGGTTCTTCAACATTTTTCAGGCCAAAAACCCCCCTGGCTGAAAGAAAGACGAACCAGGGACCCTCTTCTACATACATTGTATAAAACTGGGTTCAGCTAGAGATAATTCTCTGAATATTTTTGGGTCTTGTCTTGTTTGCGCTTGCCTGTAGCTGCTAAGTCAGCAGCAGTTGTAGCATGGTTGGTGCATTAGCCTTGTCCTCTGAACTTTTGCTGGTGGTTCCTGAGTTGGACAGAGTCTCTTGCCCGAAAAGTTACACAATGATCCATTGTGGCCAGGGTTGAAAATTAGTACCAGCCACCAGTGAAATTCTGGTAAAATATGTAGGTGGCTGCACGATTTGCCTCACTCACCAGCCAAAATAAACAATGTTAATCTATTAAGTGGCTGGTAGACTTTGGAATCCAACAGCCACAGTAGCAGGTGGACAAAAAAGTAAAATTGTGATGTGTGAGCCCTGACTGTGGCTCACAATAATATGGCTAATATTATTGACCAATATGTTTCAACAGTAAATAACTGTTTGCTAACTAGTTCACTTAGCCGTTATGGATAGTTGCTGCATAGTGAAAAAAAAAAAGGTGCTGCACAGTGATTTAGTATTAGCTAGCTCATATGACTACACAATGATTCATGGGTTATAGTTAGTCTGTCATTAATGTTGTGTACTGTAAATTTAAATTTGCAATTTAAATGATTTCTCTGAGTCTATGATCTTCTACTGTGTTAATTTGACAGCAGTTTTTAGTTAGCCATTTAGCCCAAGCATTAGTTACCTTCACAGGTTTTGATATTTGCCCATGCAGTCTGGTCTCACTTCCAAGGCGTTATCAGGGCGTTAAATTATGACTCTTGGGCAGTGGCCCCAGCACACTATAATGATGCAAGGGGCATCCACTTCATTTTCTTCATCTATCTATCTATATGGATAGACAGACAGACAGATAGATAGATAGATAGATAGATAGATAGATAGATAGATACTCCGTGGTCATTGTATATTAAAACACAATGATATTTGGTTGGCGGCAATCCATTTAGCAGCATGAATAAATGAATGTACTACAAAAGGAAATATTAAAAAAAACAAGAAGTCATTTATATAGATGTTCAGAGCAGTGGATATGGTATGAGAAGCGATAAAGTCCACATAGTACAGGTTAGAGCGGAAATAGGTGGGTCTAACAAGCACAGGACTTTGACCCAAGAGACCGGCGTTTGTGTCCCATGTAAAACTAAAACTTAACGATGAGATATTTTGTCCCTCTTGTCAGTCGACACATGACTGACGTCCATCATGATCTCGACCCAAACTCCTAACCTTAACTAAAGTAGTTTTGTTGCCTAAACCTAACCACTGACCCCTCCTGCTTCAAGATTCAACCCCAGGGGGGTCTCTGCCCAAGCTTCAAAATTTGAGGAGACCAGAGACCATGAATACCACACTGCTGAAGCTCTGTGGTTTCCATAGGGTGATTTGCTGTGAGGTGATATGTCAAAGACAAATTATATATGTGGAAACTAAATTTGAATTTGCAAAGTGTGCAGGTTACTTGTGTTTTCTCCAAAGATCCATAAGGCAGCTTTTTAAAAGTACAATGTTTGCCTTAAACTCCATTATTATCCATCTTTAGCCAGGATGGTTCAGCTTGGCACAAAATGTTGTCATGTAGGTCAACAGCCACAGGTAGTAAACAACATGCAGTGTTAATTATTTTGAAGTCTTTATATAGTTCAAATTAATTGCAAACATCAACCTGGTGATTTTGGCAGCAGTAGTTTAATGTTTTCAAATGTTTTCAAGGGTTTTCCATAGATTGATGATCAGTACACTGTCAGTTATTTCCTCTCAGTTTGTCCTTTTTTTGGTCCTGTAACTTTCACCAGCACAACACACAGGCTGCTTCTTTGTTTCCTGTCAGATCCGTTTGTTTCGGTTTGTCAAAGCAGAGCCTCTTGTGCACCATAGGCTACTAGTGCATTCTGCTTCAGGGTTATATTAAGCACAGCCCATCGTATTACTACATATAACTGACACCCACAGTCATGTCAATGTAATGTGAAAATCCTGACAGAAACATGAACAATTCATTTGATAAAAACTTCAGAACTCACCTTGAAAAATGTGTTGATATATTTTTTGTTTTGCCTTTGAGATCTCGACGAAAAATGTTGAGGCCCATTTCTATGAAAACCCAAATTCATTCTCCCCACACGGAAACACAGCCATTATCTCTCCGGTGTTATGACTCAGCCAGCAGGTGCAGATATGAGCTGCCGCTGTCGGATGGAGACAAAGTGTATAAATGGCAGTCAGAATTCAGAAAATCATTTCTGACTTTGATTGAAAGCCGATTCTCGTATGTGAACAGTCGCCACAGCCGAGAGAGAGAGCAGTGAACCCTTCCTTATCCCCGCTGAAAACTGCCTCTCTGCATTTTCATATTCATCCTCTAAAAACAGCTATCTGCGCTTGCTTTGTACCTGCTGTCAAGCCATCACACACATCTGTTTGTGTAGATTTAAGGGTCTATTAAACTGCCTTTCTCACTCATGTTCAAGCAGCTTATTCAGGACAGAAAATAGAATTCCTCCTTATTTGATTGTGTTTAATAAATTACAAAAGCGTGCTGCTTATTTGATGAATATTCATCACATTTTCGTTCTTCAAAGTGACACTCCAACTCCTGTTTCAACTGCTGTCACCGCAATGCACACACTTCAACTATTTCTAGTGCTTTACCTTCAGCTGACAGTTCAACTGCTTTCATTTTTTACACCTCTACAGGCAATTCAGCTGCCTACAGGGCTTTAACTTAAAACTGAGAATGCTCCCAGAGATTAAACAGACTGCTTTTATATCACACAGTCAACTCCTTTCAATGCTTAAACATCAGCTGATACTTCAAATGCTTTCAGTGTTTCAACTTAACTAAAACTGCAACTGCTGAATAATGTTTCACAGAATATACATTTTAAGACATTTTGAATTAACATGCAGTTTTCAGTGTTAACAAGAAAATATTTTTTACTAAGCCTTTTCTAATATTTATATGTTTTTGGACATTAAATCACATGCAACTCAATAAGGGTGTAAGAAAATATTGATGCACTTGCGTATGACAGTAGTATGTTTTGTTACACAGTATTGATTCTTAAAAACACCGGACTGATTTTTAAGTAATAGTCAACATATAGTAATTTAGGGCAGTGGTTCATTTTGTGTTGGCTTGTAACCCCAGACTGCTAAATCTTTAGTGTCATAAGCCAGTGGTTCCCAATTGTTCCCAATTGGTGGGTCGTGGTCAAAAAGTGGGTCGCGATTCCATCCTGAATGGGCTGCAAGTGACCCGCAAACATGTAAAGTTTGAAAAAAAAACCCACACACTTTATTTTCAAGTATAGTAAATTTCTGGCACAGAACTTTTATTTTGAAGTGCCATTTCCTGCTGCAGAGTGAGTAAATAATGGACAGCTATACCTAACAGAGACGGCAAACTAGCTTGACAACATGGCCAAACTTAAGTATGATGCTGAATATGTTAAAATGTATGGACCTTGAACTAATGACGAAGGAGACATCTGGACCCCGTGGTTGCACCAGTTGGAATCCACTGCTGTAAGCTAACTTAAACAGTTTTACTCTTCACTCCAACATCATGTATCTATTGTCTGATTGCATAAAAAAGTACTCTTATTTCATATTTTAAGCGTATGGTGGTGTGTTCTTTATACTGTGACTGTTAACCTAAAATTATACTAGAATATATTGCAATATAGAATGGTGCAGGAATGCATCCTAAAATCCAGAAATGAGCTAGCATTTTGCACTCTTGGTTCCCTGGTCTTGAAGTCAATGGTTTTTTGGTTGATGCCTGAAATAAGGTGTGTGGTTAAGACAAGCCTAAGAGACTTTATTGTTTTGTTCTACAACATAAAATGCGTCAGTAAATACCCCACTTGTGAATTTTGAAAACTTTTGTTTCCCTAAAAAAAGCAATGGACACGGCTTCACAGCCTCATTGTGGTGGCAACGTTGAAGTCATATGACTGTGGTTTAGTTTGTTTATAACCTAACATTAGCTTTTTACATCTGCCAATTGCATTTACACTTCAAAAGTCACAGAATTGTCTTGGTAATTTGTAAGGATTATCTTGCTGAACAAAACATGTAAGTATCATAAACATTTGTTGAGCTTATTTTCTGTAGTAATTCAAAATCCAATAGAAAAATCCAAAAGGCTTTTTGACAAGAAAACCAGGGCAATGCTAACTTCTGCATCGGCCTACAACAACAACATCATCCCTGCGGCACTCCATGCGCCTTGCCTCCAGTATCACAATACATCACAATATGTTGAATCGCAACCCCTGTGATACGTACTATAGCATCACATTCTTGTCTTGTCTTGTTGTTGTTGACACAGCCCAACAGTTCAGGCACATACTGCAGAATTAAAATGAATGCTGATCACTCTATCATCAACTACTTCAACAACTGATTGCTGTGAAATACCTGTTAATTTACTGCAATATTATCACCACACAAGGAGGTTAGAAAAATAATTACCATAACACACTGCCACACTTTTCTCTAGTAATGACAAAAGCAAATGTGTTAAAATGACTTCAGTTACATGTTGAAGTGAAGTTAAAAAGAACAATATACCCTCATTCATTTTAATTAGCTTAAATAGAGTCACCTCATTTTATTTTGTGCTATAAATGACAAAAAAGTGTGTTGCTCTTTTGATAAGAATTTAACTAGTGTCACATTAACTACTTCAACTTGAGTTTTAATTGCAGCCACTACCTCTGCTCAGTGTAAACAGATAGACAGATAAAACTTCTGTTTTATTTTGTTTATTTTTCATTTTTGACAAGTGAAGCATATATAATTCAGCAACATGTTATCGCAGAAATACAGTTGATGCCTAACACTCTTTAATCTAGATTATTATCAGTAGGCATGTGTTTATCTACTGAATAACTATGAAATATTAAAGGCTTTTTAAATCTTTACCCTCTGGAGTGCCTCAGATTTCTCTAAATATTCTAAACTAACTAGATCCCAAAACTAAAGAGCACCAGAGGGACATCCTTTATAACACCCGAGCAACCTCATACATGCTGTTTTGTAATTGAGTACTCTATTATCCACTACTGAACTGTCCATTGTTGTAAAATATACGCTAAGTTCCTCCAGAGGTGAGTGTAACTCCGAGCATAGCAGACTGCCACAACTCAAATGACATGCAAACTTAACCTAAAGACACTTAAGGGAGTAAGGATAAAAAGAAAAACATCTTCTCCAGAAGCATCCACTATCGCTGCACTTGAGAAGGTTTTTATCCGGCAAAATAAACAACTCACAGTCATTATGGGAGAATAGACTGATTAACCACAAATGAGTCAGAAAACAATACGACTGCTCAAAAAAAAACAGGAAGCATTCATATGAAAATATCTGCATTTGAGTAAATCTCTTAAACCATCTCACAAATTGCAGATAGATTTATGCTTTTATGTAGTGTGTCTTTATGCTGGAATCTGCCTCATCTTAATTACTCAGTTTCATATAGCAGAAATCAAAGCAAATACATGTAATTTTTTTAAGTGTCAAGGTAGGAGCTTTATGTGACTGACTGAATTGGATTTGACAGAAATGCTGATTTTCCAAAAAGTGCTTTGCAGCCAGAAAAAATCAGACAACCCACCCACACTGATTTATATAAAAACAAACACAAAAATACAAATATAGAACACGAAGAGCATAAAAAAGTGACACATAGAACCAGTATTCATTAAATTTCAGCAGAATAACTACGAGCCCGTGTGTACAGATCCCATGCATCAGCACACCACTAACAGTTTCTCCATGGTGATCGCCAACTCCCCACCTCCCAACTTGAAATGAAAGCGGCGAGTCTGAGCGGCTGAGCCTCTCTCAGAGCACAGCACCATGGCTACTCACCAGAACATGGCCCTGTGAATAGATGAAAAGCCAAGCATGTCAGTGACAGCTGCACTGCAAGTCCCCGTCTACATTTTCAGATCTTTTTTTGTAGCAGAATGACCCCTCTTATCCCCGTCTGCTGTCCTTCTTTATATGCGCTTCATGTATGTTTTATTGTATGAGTCTGAGCCCCCTGCTGTGTCCATTTATACCCTTTGTTCACTGGCAATTCCATGATTTCTTTTGGATATAATAACATTATATAGGATATGATTTACACCGTGGGGAGGCTTATTATGTGCAAGTTTCCTGTGCAACATTAGGAAACAATGTCAGAGTGCAGCCATCCATGTTTCTTGTTTTATTTTTGGGTTGTTTGTGAAACATACCTTGCTCGTAAGAGACCCAGTTAAGCCCCGACATTCAGCTGCTCTGTTGGAATATCTTGAGGGCGATTGTTGATTAAGGACTCTTGAGCAGTGGCGGAGGCTGTTTTGGTGTGCCGGATCCAATATTGCTCACAGGTTGCCTGTAGGTATGGACTTTTGTATCCATTTTGGATTGTGCACAGTCCATTGAATAGGAGAATTTGTAATCTCCTCAAGGGAGGTGCAAATACAAAGCTTGAAACATATATCTTGGGGTTTGAGTGTTTTTGTTTTTATATTTATTTCCTTTTTTTTTCTACTTGCAGTGTTGCACGGAGCCAAGCCAAATGGGCGTAAAGAGGAGCAAAATAGAATTACACACTTTCCAACACGACTTTTCATGTAGCGTAGAATGCCAAAAATGAAAATCCAAATGCTAGAACAATTTGAACACATTGTGCAGCAGTGGTAGTGATAGGACAAGCATGTATCAGTGCGTTGTTATGGGTTCTTTTATGCTTTTTACCCTTCTCCTTCGCTACAAGGTAAACAAGCAAACACAAAGCTAACAGGCTGGTCCCTGGAGAACTGCCTGCATACAAAGTGTTGATAAGTGTCAGCACTGATTTCAGAAGGGTTCGTGTTCAGATCCCACCCCGCCTTCACAATCCCTGGGAGTGCCTTTGAGCTGCACCGCCGCGCTGCATGCTGTGTTACACTCACCTCAAGGGAAGCAAAGAAAAGAATTACAGAGGAGTCTTTACATTTTTGCAAGTGAAGCAACTATGGTGCTCAGTAAAAGTAATAAGAGTTGAAACTTCAAATACCACCTGAAAATGAGCAGTGACGGTTTTAAAATGGGTTAGATTAATTGAGAGAGAAAAGTATTTGACCAGGGTGTACTTTTAATAAGCCTTGCCAAGCTATACATATTTTATGTAGCCCTCAGTGTTTATTAGATTTAGAGATGGAATATGTGGCGACAGTTGCTGCACTGCTGTGTGTCCTTCACTGCCAGGCAGAGAATGGGAAACGGAGCAAACAGTTCGCTGAAAAGACCACATAGTGTGCTTGACCCTCGACCCGGCTTGCATGCTTTGTGGCCCCTCAGCTTTGTCCCTCTTGTCCGTGGCATTTACCGGAAACAAACTGCCACGGATGGCTTCCTCAAGATTAAATGTTGACTCTCTTCCAGGACTGACAGTTTACCTCAAGTTTGCTCCTGACAGCAGGAGATGGTAAATAAACACAGCCAGCTCCATAAGAGAGGCGACATATGCACGCCGAGGCTTGAGGACACAACCAAGCAATCATCATGCCCTGAACGCAGCATCCATCAACCCGCTGATGGATTCCATTAATAAAAGACCTTTGGTGTTGTATCCCCTGTTCAGCATGTACTCCTTCAGTGCCACCAATATAATATTGACCTAATCATTTTCAACCCCTGCAGCGCTGGCTTGGAACCTGAAATACCATTGTTATTTATCCCATAATGAGATGTTGACATTTACAGATAAATTGAAGGAAGAGTTTCGACAATAATCCTCGACGAGTGTAATATAAAAGTAAAAGCTGTATAATAAACAACACACAACAAGAGAGGCCAATTGAAAGCACAGTACAAAATGTTCACACAGTTATTTATTTGGCTACGTTCACATTAAAAGCAAACATTGCTTCCATGTAACACAGATATAATTATTTTAGAGTAGTGAGAACACAGAAATCTGATGTTTTTCCCATTCAGGTCTGAGCCACTTTATAAATGGACATACCTCAAGGGCTGCAGGAGATCATTGTTTCCATGATGCTGTTTCAATAGATCTAAAATAAGGACCATAATAGCTAGTCTCAGTATGAGCTTTTTGCAGCAGACTGCTAAGGCTTCTGTCTTCTATGTCATCACATCACCACCTTACGTTACATTACCTTACCTGCTGTGCAAATGTCGTATTTGTCTGTAATTACACTGTTTATTTCGCCATAATGGCTACAGGAGATGTTTTCATAATCCTGTATCTATATATATCTATTGAAAATAAAAACCATAATAGCTTGAACATTTATTCTTTTTGCAGCAGAAAGCCAAGGCTTCTGTCTTGTGTCATCAAATTGTACACTTGTAATGTGTCATTGTGCTATGCTACGTGTGGTGGAAATCAACATGAAAACGTGCCATGGTGCCAGAGGAATGAATGATGAATCTATCACAATACCCGTGCTCATGAAAATGAGCATATCTCAAATACTAAATAATCTACATAGTTCAAATAATTTGTGGAGTGTAATGAAATATCTTGTTCATGTTTTTACAATCCAAAGTCTTTCGGATTTCTATTTTTTGTGTTTTTGAGAAGAAAAAAGGTGTCTAATTTTTGTGTTTTATTTTTGAATGACTCAATTTCAATACTTTATTCGATTATTATGGTTACTGACTTACATAACCTTTTAGAAATATAAAGCATGTAAAGATACTGAAAGAAATGACATAACAGTAAGCAAAAATACCAATACAGGCACTGGCGGACCATGTCTATTGAAGAATTCAAAGGGTTAATATGTGGTCCTAGATCCAATCCAATCACAGGCCATTTGATCAATGTGAGAACGATCATTTAGTTCAGTTTAAACAGGAAAAGTAATCATAATGATAAAAAACTGCTCAGAAATAATGCTGTCTATAAACTGTTTCTACCCAAAGTAATACAGTGGCTGTCCTTGTTGAGCTCTTGAGCACTGTGGCAGGTGTGGTAAGGATGTTACAAATCATTTCTGATGAACCATTAGATGACTCCAGACATCAGGGCAGGCCTTTACCCTGACTGTTTTCATCAGCAATAGTTAGTGGTTGACCTTGACTAAGGATCATTCAGCAGCAGCAGGAGTACAGCCAAGATATCCTGAACCCAAATGTCGCTCCATCCAAGAGGAAGACGTGCTGGCGAACTCGTTCTAAGCCTTTCCCATCTCCCTGGCTCCTGAGGTTACCCAGGTAGTTAAAAAGCACTGCGTTACGTGGTGCCTGCCGGTGGAGGGAAATTTGCCTTGAGATGCAAAAGCCTCTGGCTGTTTTCTGGCTGTCATTGGAAACATCCCTCTTCAGTGTCACCTGGAGTTCAGGAACAGTGCCTCAGGCTCCTCCAGGAAACAGACCAGTCTGACAAGGAGACTCCAACTGATGGTGAACCTCAATTTCAGTAAGAGCATTGTGGTTTCCTTCCTGTTTCTGGAAGAGTTGCTCATCTCTTCACCATTACATGGAAACTGGTCATTGGAATTCACCCACTCAGTTTACATGTGTTTGGTAACTTAATGTAGGTTTATATTAGTGTCTGGGGAGGTTCCTTGGGGCAATGGAGTGATCTGAAGGCGAGATTTGTGTTTGCGTTTCCAGGAGTGATTTAGGAGCATCCTTCGTAAAGATTATGCATTGTCACCAGCCCTGTTTGTTATTTTCAGGTACATAATCTTGAGGCACAGCCAAGAAGTAGAGTGTAGGGCATCCTGTTTGATAACCTGGAGTAGCTATAGGGTCTCACCTGGGACAGAAGTATTTTTGCATAAAGAGTTTCCAAGTGCAGCTTTGAGAATTTGAAAGCTGCCTGCATTAAGATACAAAACCTTTCTCTGCATGTTATAAAAGCTTTGCCTGAGAAGTTTGGAAAAAAATAGAGAGTAAATGTTTCCTGAGGAATAATTTCATTTACATTTTTTGCTAAATAAATACACGTCCAATTGGTGAATCCTTGTGGATTTATAGATGCAAACACATTTAGTAAATTTAACATTAGCTGATGGTAAATTTTGTAAGATGAGGCAGTTATTGCCAGATGTTTTATTGGGAAATTCATCATGTCTTCCAAGTGACAGTGGCATTACAGTAAGTTGCACCATTTTATTTCATATCCTATGTGTAGTAAAATGCAAATCATGGTGGGAGTTTTCATAATATCCTGTCAGGAACCAATGTGAGAGCAGTGTCTGCATATCCAGCGGAGAATCAAGAGCATTCTTGGTGAACATTTTGCATAGTCACCCATTCTTATTCTGTGGGACAATATCTTAAGGCACAGGCCATCCAGAGGAGTGAATGTCATGTTTGGCAGTGTTAGGGTCGGGTTGTGCTCGTTCTGAACTAGTTTGTTAGACATGTTGTATGACCATCAAAAGTGTTTATAGTTGTTCCAAACGGCCATGCTCAAATGTCAGATTGGCTACAGAAATGGTTGGACATCATGATGTCAAATAGGACTATCGTACCTTGGGTTGAGACTTTTTATGTTTGCCATACAAATTGTTAGGGCTGATGGAAAAATCAGTTCTCAATCAGGCTGAGACTACAGGACTTTTAAAATTCTTTTAAGATTCTAACTGAAATCGGGCTGCATCACACACATTACACCTGATACACTATATTTCAGTATAATATTAAGATTATCGTACCAGAGGGAGCATGAATGTACTGCCTCTGATGATCTCATGGGGAAGCAGATGTATAAATTGGAGGCTGACATGGTGCACGACCCTGCTGTAATGTTAACGATGATTTGCAGTGAGAAAAACAAAAGCAGAGAGCCAAAGTGTAGATGAGAGATTGGTTTGGGAAACCTGGTCCATACAGGTTGTCTATTCCACAGCGAGAACTAGAAGTGAGATTTTAACTGCAAGTTTTAATATCTGTCAACAGTAGTATGCTAGCTAGCATTAGCCTCAAGGGCTAGAGTGTTTACCATTGCTTTACAACACCATCAGCTGCTTCGTATTACTGTCATTATAAGAGTAATCATCCAGATTTTAAATGCTAAATATCAAGCATTATGGAAATTATCGTGGCAGCCCTGGTGAGCAGTTCTGGAGGTTTAAGACTGGATCGGTAAACTCTCGTATTTCAGATAATCTGTGCTGAACATCGGTACTGATGAAGGTCCCAGACCTGATTTCTCCTCCGATTGTCAGGAGGGGTAAATCGGGGATAATTCAGCCCCAAACTCTTGTAGTCTGAGCCCGGCAAAGGATGCATCAGTATTCCTACCTCAAAAATGATGTATTATTATGTCATTTAAAACTGAATTCTCAACGTTATAATCGCCTGTAACAACTTTGTAAGACTGGGCTATATGGTCCTTACAACTGGACCAATTGGATGATGAAACATAACCGACATAAACATGATCGTCATGTTAAAGGGAACTGTGGAATATTTTTCACCTCAAGTGTATATTAATTCAACATAAAATGCACATAACAGTACATATTTATTATGTTTACTCTAATGCTATTGTTTTATTCTACTGATGTATATTGTAGTTAAATTTTCACATGTATAGCCTCAGCACAGTGAAAATATATATTTCATTTTGATCATTTAATTTTTATATCTTAAGTACTAATGTTAAACACAGTAGCATAATGCATATTTTATTTTTATTCTTATTTTATTGCACATTTCATTTCTACTTTATTTTATCTTATTGTTTTGTATTGACACACTTTGATTCCATAGTCTTATTCTTACTGTTTATAATTCTCTATTTTTTATTTTATTTTATTTATTTTTTTTAAAGATATTTTTTAGCCTTTAATTGATAGGACAGATAAGCATGAAAGGGGGAGAGAGAGAGGGAGTGACATGCAGCAAAGGGCCACAGGCTGGAGTCGAACCCAGGCCGCTGCCGCAACAGCCTTGTGCATGGGGCGCCTGCTCTACCACTAAGCCACTGGTGCCCCGCTTTTCTGAATTTGATGCATCAACATAGGGCTGGGAAATATGGAGAAAAGTAAAATATCACATTATTTTTGACCAAATATCTTATTATTGTATTGTAGGGTTGACTTTTAGTGCTTTCACAAAATATTTACACAGTGTTATTTTGAAATATAATCATCAGTAATGTGGATGTACAGTAATGACTAAGTGGGTTGAGGCAAATAATAGAACAGCTAGAACAGTCTGGTTGGGTCAGAAGATTACATCACTGTACTGTAATAGAGCCTCTTAAGCCAGGGAAAGACAACACTTCCGATGAACATGAAAAACAAAATATTGTCAACAATAATGAAGGCCCAGTGTCCTCAAATGAGACAATAATAAAATCCCAGTGTCTTCAAACAAGTACTTTATAATTAAGAGCGTCTTAGCTTGTTACTGTCGCCCAAATTGGTCAAATTTGTTGCAGAAAAGATGACATAAAAAGTGTCCACGGATGAAGACAACAGGTCTAAGTTAAGTAGAATGAAGTATAAGTCAAGTAAACCCAAAATGTGATTCCCCTTATTTGAGGACACAGGGTCTAAAATTCTTAGACAAGATCTAGTCTCCTATCACAGTATTGATATAATATAGAGTTATTGTCCAGCCCTAGATCAAGATTTGTCAATAACTGTTTTATGATTGCATCATAGCCCTCTTAATCAGAATCACATTGTTAGGTGCCTAAAGATTCACACCCCTATAAATCAGAAGTGTGGGGTCAAAGGATGCATGTAGAGACAGGGGGATTTGCTACTGAGTTGCATTATAGGAAATATAGGATGCAGTGTTATTGGAGCTTGACCCATAATAGGGACTGAAACTTGCAGGAATATCACAGCATTAGTGTTGAGAAGGCTTCTTTTAATGTCTTTCTTGTGAGTGCTTCAACTTCATGGAAGTGCAATACTAAATCGCTGAAAAGCTATTATAAGTTTTCAGTGTTTACATTGTGATCATTGCTGGTGTAGTGTACTTGACACTTTACAGAAACCATTTGTCTCAGTGCAATAGCAAGACAAAGCTTGGCTTGTGAGTAAATAAGGAAGGCTGAAAAGAGCACTTCAACAGACAGAAAGATGGAAATACTCAGCCTGGTCCTTACTGATTTTATAGGTTTGGCGGCAATAAGATGCAAAACACTGGGACGATTGAGAGCACTGTTGAAGGGTGGATATTACTAGTTCAAGTGAAGCTTTATTCTGCAGACTTTTAACACCGAATATTGAGAATCTGGAAAAACATTCCCTGAAAGAAATCCACTAAAAGCTTGCTCTGCATGCTTTTTTGTTAATTGAGGTGTTCTGTCATGTTGGAGGTGATGGAGTAAAGGCAGAAATATGCACTCTGCTAAATGCTGACAGTTGAAAATGGTCCATCTGTCCATCTTTAAACACCAGCAACGGCCTTCACCTAAGATATATGGCAGCTTCTGTGATCGCTCTGATGTTCAGAATATTGAAGGGGTTGATGGCCATCAGACAGCTCCGACTTCAAACAGGATTATTCAAGGCTGGTTACTTGTCATGGTAATTTGAATGCTCCCAAAAGCTTCAAGTGTTCTTTCTTTAGAGTTGTTCAAGGATTATTTTTGTTGGAGTCGTACTCTGAGGGAAGGGTCCTTAAGTCATCTTTAAACTCGTGACTTATTCCCCTAAGATTCAAACTCTGCCATAAGAAGAAGGTTGTTACAGTGACTGCACAGGTTTAATGATAACAATGTAGCTTTTCTGACTTCTTTTAAGACCTGTATGTCTGTTCATGGAACATTAAAACATCTATTGATATTCTAGCAACTTTAAGAAACAAACTCAAATTTCATAGCATCATCCCACAGACTTTAAACTGAAAAGATTTGATTTGAAGACATGAACTTGACTGTTATATGGTGCACCACTTGTTTTAGACAAGGATGTTTTATGTGGCCTTTGAAAAGGACTGATCTGACAGCGCGACCTCAGTTCTTGCTTTTAATTCTCAGAGGGCTAAAACTTGTGAAGGCTTTTTTACTATCAGTGGTTTGCATACTGGCTGCTGTTAATGGCAACAAGAGGCCACTGTTGAAAATGTTTGAGCTTTAGTATCCAGATGTCGTGTCGTACAGATATGTCATTGAAAAATTACACAGCGAACATTAACATCTACCAAGCCACCTGTGCTCCTTTTATTCCAAAAGGCAGAAAATGAATGAAGTCCAACATGGAAAAGCTTTTACTCACCTGAGCATTCATTCACGGCTATTTAAAAGGCTGTTTGAATATTGAACTACTAAGAACGTCTGACATTAGTGGCATGTAAGCAAAGATAACAAAGATGGGGTCAGTATAGGGTCTCCAGGCAGAAGTATTTCTACATTTGACGTTTTTAAGTGTGCCTCTTTGGAAGCTTTGCATTAAAGTTTAAATAAAACCAGCATTTTGAGGGTATCTAGCTTCAGAATCGTAACATATTCCCAGGTGAAACAAGAAAGACAGGCTGGATACAACACTGCAAACAATTTTTTTATTATCATTGAAAAGTGGGCATGTCATGACAAACTCATGCGATAGTAGTATATTTAAGATACAGACTGATAGTCCATCCATTTAAGTGCTAAAGAGTTCCACTATAATAAGCCTTGCACCTAATCTGGAGCTGTCACAGACACTACTGTAACCAGGAGTCCGTAACCATGGTATTTTGGTGAAACAAAGCTAGCTAGCCAAATTAATCTTATGCCTAGGCAAGGCAAGGCAAGTCAAGTTTATTTGTATAGCACAATTCAACACAAGGTAATTCAAAGTGCTTTACAGAGACATTAAAAGCAACAAGACACAATTTAAAACAATAAAAACAGTCGATTAAAAAGGGAAATAGAAATTGAGAATGATAGTGATAATAATAAAATACAGTAACATAAAATAAAAACAGGCTCAATACATTGAACCGTCAGGATAAGAAAAGAAGTAGAATAATAAAAGGCATAAATCAGCAGTGTGTAGTTAAAAAGTATGGGCAGTAGAATACAGCAGGTAAGTATTTAATCTAAGAGTACGCTTCAGTAAACAATAGTGTTTTTAGCCCTGATTTAAAGGAGCTGACAGTTTGAGCAGACCTCAAATCTACAGGAAGTTTGTTCCACAGGTGAGGAGCATAATAACTGAATGCTGCCTCACCTTGCTTGGTTCTTGTTCTTGGAACACACAACAAACCTGTTCCAGATGACCTAAGGGGTCTGGATGCTTCGTAGGGAACCAGTAGATCAAGCATGTATTTTGGTCCGAGACCATTTAGGGCTTTGTAGACCAGCAGTAAGATTTTAAAATCTATTCTTTGACTCACAGGAAGCCAGTGTAGCGATTTAATGACCGGTGTAAAATGGTCCAGTTTCCTGGTGTTTGTAAGGACTCTGGCGGCAGCGTTCTGAATCAGCTGCAGCTGTCTGATTGATTTTTTGTTAAGGCCTAGTTTCCACCAAGTAGTTCTTTTCAGTTCAGTTGAGTTCATAGACATTAGGGCATTTGTTTTTCACGTTTCATGTCAAGACTTGTGGATGGTACCAATAACAGTTCTGTTTCGTTCAGTTTTTCAATACACGTCTGTCGAGGTACCTTGCACGCTGATCTGATTCTAAAAGGTGGAGCTAGAAACACTGCAGTCAGTTAATCGCTGAAGAGAGAATTTTTACCCTTTCTACAAGGAGTCAATGCATAAACCCGCTATATTTGTGATATCCCGTCAATTGCAACAGAGACCGTAAACACTCTAGCCTGTTCTTTTTTGTTCTGAAAATGTCATTCATTCTGTGGACGATCAATGAGTGCGATGACATGGACATGAATAACCCATTTATGAGGCTAATCACGGTTATGATCATATTCAAGACATGGTGTTTACATGAGCACAGAGACATTGGATATTCATATTCCCCATATACATTCCGGTTTCTTTTATAGTACTTCAGCTAACATATTCGGTTTTCTCATGAACAGAATATGGTGTTTACATGCTTAAACACACAAACAGGATCCTCCAAAAAACAGATCATGTCCATATGAACACACTCAGGTGCAGATGTGAATGGAGCAGGCTCATTTATGCTCCCTTTACGTACAAAAATGTATACGTCCGTTTCAAACGATGTTACCGTCACTGCCCACATACTTCCATGCGTCCTTTCTGTTGGCATGGATGTTAACCATTATATCCACCAGGAGGCAGCCCAGCGTCAAAAGTTTATGACAACAACAAACTCAAAAACAAACATGGCGACTGTGGAGGAGATATTGATAATGTACCTCTTGAATAAAAGACAAAAAAAGGGGCAGCATTGTAGGAGGCGGTGGTCGGTGAGGCCGTTAAATACATCGCGACTGGAGAACGGAGAATTCTTTTCTCTAGTACTGCCAATGAGAGAAATTGAATTGTTATTTCTTCTTCGTGTCTCACTAGAGCTATGTATCAGGTAGTGACAGCAACACTGGCCCCCATGGTTCCCGGTGGTACTGCTCCGTTTGGCCCGTATCCGTAAGCTTTATGGAAACGTGCAGAAATACGGACGAAATGAACGCGGAGCACGGACAGAAGGCTCCATCTGTATCCGTATCCGTATTTAACGTTGAGCATAAATGGGCCTTTAGCCGCCTACATTTAACATTAACATTAACACATAGATTTAACACTGAACAGATAGGGTTTAGGTACGTGTCTATATGAGTTACATACCAGTTCTAAGGGTACTATACCAAAAGTATTTGTTGGAAATGCGGCTTTAGCGCTGTGCTCCTGAAGATTGATTGATGGATGGCAGTGATGATAATATTGGTTAAAACTGATTGGTACTAGCTTATGTAAGCACACGTCATATTTGGTTTTGCAGGACGAAAACATGATTTAATTTTGATAGAAGTATACTAAGAAATGTTGTATTTTTTTTTAGCATATTGTTAAATATGTTCACAGTATGACCAGGAATGTGATCCAAAAGGGTTAAAAAAAACCCGGCATTTTTCATTTTACCTTTACTTAGACTCTTTTGCAATATGTAGATGATAGATATTTCCTGAGGACACATTTTATCTTGACCTTCCAACTGACTGGTTTGAAGACATAAAGAATTTAGTTAGTTGCATTATGGAAAACGTAGGATCCAGTCCTTCTGTTTTCTGGACAGAAACTAGGTGAAATCCAAAGATCCATTTGATGAATCGTCATTTTATTTTTTCTAAGTGCTGTAATATGCTTATTATGTGAGATGAGCTAGTTACTGTTGGAGGTTTTAATGGAAAATTGCAGGTTTGATCACTCATAATGACCATTCCATTAGTTAGCAAGTCACAGTGGCACTGCAGTAAGTGGTACTATTTCGTTTCATTCCATTATTTTGTAGCAAAATGCAAATCATGATGGGATTTTGTAACATAATGAATTCATGCATAAATGCTGCATGTTTTGATCTTTTGATCTGATTCGGATGTTTGTCCAATAAACATGATGTGTGTTTGCTTAGGTTGTGTGTGTGTTGTACATAACAGCAGCAAAATGCACATGCTGTCAATGAATATTTTATACAGTATTTGAATATTTTAGTAGTATTAAATATGAGATACTTACACATTATATTAAATAAGATGAGTGATATGAATTGTATGAAAATACATTCAAGTTTAAATTCCACTTTAATCAATTTAGCTTAACTGTGAATAGGTAATGTGAAATATCACCCTCACTTGTATAATCATTGTTTAACAACTGCTCACAGAACAAACCTTTAAGACAAATGCCCTCACGTCATTCTTTATTAAGTTGAGCATCAACACTAAAATATTAAAGTTATTTCCTCCAATATTTACTTTGTGATATGGCTGTCTTTAATCTGATATTCTTTTTTTCTCCCAGCTACACTCAGATGTGGACAAAGGAGAAGGCAAGGTGAAGTACGTGTTATCCGGCGAGGGTGCCACCTCTATCTTCACCATTGATGAGAACACGGGTGACATCCACGCCACAAAGCGCCTTGATCGGGAGGCGCAGGCATACTACACCCTCCAAGCTCAAGCTGTGGACAGAATCACCAACATACCCGTAGAGCCCAGGTCTGAATTTGTGGTCAAGGTCCAGGACATCAACGATAATGAGCCAAAGTTTCTTGATGGACCATACTTGGCAGGGGTACCAGAGATGTCACCCTTAGGTAAACCTTCCCATTTGTCTTAAATATAATCCCATATAGTTCCCTCTTATAATTCCATCCTTTTACTTTATTCCTCCTTTCTACGCCCTCACATACTCTCACTTTCTCTTTGACTTGCCCTCGCTCAGACATCTGCATTTGATAATTTTCCACCTCACTGAATTTGTCTTCATTTCTCTCAGTCTTTAGGTCACGAGGGGAATCGGGAAGTTTGCAATATTAATTTGAATCCAGCGTGTTCGCTTTGTAAGACTCAGTACGTGCTAATCACATTGGGCCCAATTTAAACTGCATAAAGTTCTGGTGCATGAGCTCCATGTCACTAAAGGTGCAGTTTAAACTAGTTGAATTTTGGCGTTACCTTAGCCAGAGCATGAAGATTTATTGTAATCTTTGTTCTTTTCACTAATACTATATGCAAAATAATAAGTACCTTCTTATACTTTTCTCCTTGTGAGTTCATTGAGCTTTCAAATACCTTCAGTTTTGAAAGCATGATGATGTGACAAACTTGTAGTACCAAGTCGCCCTTGGAACTTAAGACAAGGCAGTTCAATCATGCAGCACATTTAGAAATTCGAAGTACTTCACAGCATACATTGAGAGTAAAATAACAGAGTGAAAAAAGTCGAAAGAAAAACAAATCAGGAGCCAAAGAAGTGTAATAGATGAAATGAAAGAAAGCAGTGAGTATCTGAAGCTATCGAAATCTAATTACAAGCAGTGATGAACAGATAAGTTTTTAGCCTTGGTTTAAAAGTGGAGCACAGTAGCTGAAAGCAGCCTCACCGTGTTTTGTTCTTAGTCCAACAATAAGCAGATAAATAAGAGAGGATCTGAGAGATCTGGGAGGTTAATTTTGTGGGTGGAAATCAGAAAAATAAAAATCCTAAAACATTAACGGGTTTATGAACAATATTATTTCTCATTTCTGTTAAGAGTTTTATTTGATATTGACCAAGATGACCAAAGTACTCAAATGAAAACCAGGGACGTTTCCAGTTTGGCGGTCAATGTATCATTAAAATATCCCATGTTAGAATCTATGAAATAAAAGAGGATGGCAATTCCTGTTTCATGTATTTTGACCGTGGTAACTGTTATGCCGTAATAAACTATGGTGCACAGATAAAATTTAGAACTAACTAATTAACTTTGGAAGAAGTAATAAAGAAAATGGTCAAACTACAATGAATGTGTGGACATAAAACATACATTTAATTATCTGTACTTACAAGACAGAGGAGAAAAACACACAACACTACAAGACTGACACAACAACAGACACAAAGATTATGGGATACATTAACAAACACCCGATGACATAGACCGTCAACAGGCAGCCATTCAGTGGTCCTGCTGGTCTGGGACTGAATAAGAGCAGAAGAGAACATGAGCAGAATTGAAATGAAATAGCGTTATGTAGCATGACTTTATCGAGCATAACCTTTTTAAAACCTTACACGGCAGATCATCCATCTATCAGATACGTTGTGACATCATAACATCACGCACTAGTATCTCAAAAGGTTGCATCTTACCTTGAAAAGACGATTCACTTGACACCTGCTGCCCTCTGGCCCAGTTTTCCGTAGCAGTTTTCTCTAAAACCATAAATGTATAAAGAGAGCTGGATACAGCATCAGAGGCCGGTTCCTGTTCAGTCCTATGAAAGTTGCTTAGTGCAGCTTGAAGCCAAAAAGTTTGTCTTCCCTGTGTAAAATTACCCAGACCTCACTCTCTGCGTACACATTGTGGGGCTAACGGAGCAGGCGCATTGCAGACTTTCACCGGCCAAACCAGCTACTTCCAATTTAGCCCTTTGCTAACTTGAAAGGCAATTAAATGATTTAATCATGCAACTCCTCTAGACTTTGAAAATCTTATCCAACCAAATGGCTCAAATCCAGACAGTGAGATGAGTCATTTCGTTGGAGTTATAACACTCGAAAAGATTTACCCACTGATTTACTGACTGACTTTTCCCAATGTAAACCCATGGGAAAAGTGTTTTTGGGCCAAATGGCATCACGTAATGGACCCATGAGTTCTACAGTTTGGCAACTATGTACATATGGCGTCCAAGGGGTTTGTCTAACACTAGTGCTAACAGTAGAAGAAGAGGAGTGATATGAGGCTGCTATATTGACTAGCATCCTCTGTTGGCCAAATCAGGCACAACATGATTAAGACATTAACTGTCACGCGGGATTTTTACTTGTGCGTCAGCTCTATGCAGAGCCTATGCTGTAGCCTACCTACGTCGCCTATGCTGTTGTGAGCATTTATACTTTTGCGGTGGTGTATCTGTGTCACTCTGCAGTTACAGCTCTAAAAACACTGGTCGCCGGTGGGGATTCTGTGAAGTGCTGTAAAGTTTAGTTGATTCAAAACACACCCAAAACAAGACTCTGCTGCTTCTGCCATGTAAATTATTATTTCTCTTTGCAGTCTGTTTTTAAACGCACAGTAAAAAATGGGACTTGTCCCTGGAAAACGGGGATGCCTGGCTACCCTAATATACTGTACACTACACTGATAATTAACAACATTTGAAAGATCTTAAATTGAAATCACACATTTCTTATCTACTGTGCTGTTCCCATTAAAGTACAGCAGTGCTTTGAGCTAAATGCTAACATCATGCTCATATGTTTCCCATGTTCACCATCATAGTTTAGCATGTTAGCATGCTACCATTCATGAATTAGTTGTAAACATAAAGTACAGATGAGGCTCATTGGGATGTCTTTAGTTTACCAGATCTTTGACATAGACTGTATAAAAGTATTTGACATAGTCACTGTGGACATGGACGAGAGGGTGGAGCTCTGAGGAGTGTTGGGTGGATCTGACTCACAGGCTGTGGTGAGGCCTCATGAACAGACTGTCACGTAAAGCAACCATGCCCTTACATATGCATAACTATAAGCCTCAATAGAAATTAGAATGGTTGAGTTATAGAAACATTCTCCCTCGTACAATTGTCATAAAAGGGGAAATTAGCTATAGAGACCAAAACTGTTTTTTGAAAAAGACTGTAAATATGTTAATTTGTGCTGTAAGGTTAGGCAATTAACATGTGTGTTCATGGGGACTGACTTGCTTCTGGAGCCAGCCTCAAGTGGCCATTAGAGGAACTGCAGTTTTTGCCACTCTTTGGCTTCATTTTTCAGCCCCGGAGGCATAAGTCATTGTGATTCATCCTCTTGGGACCATGAATGTTTGAATAAAATTTCATGGCAGTCCATCTCACAGCTCCTGTCTGGACAAAAAGTGGTAAAAAGTTTTGCACCAACCAGCCGTCATTGCCACTTACAGAACCAAACTGCAAGCATGACTACAAAGTTTACACAGCTGTAGCTGTCGTAAGGACATAGCAGTTCATTTCGATCACATTAGCATTTATTACTGCAGATATTTTTCTTTTATCTGTCTGTTTTAAATGCAGTCCTGGAGGAAGCCATCATATCACACTCTGTCTTTAACTTGCTGCTTCTTGCTGCATGGTCAAGATTTCCTCTAAGGTTTAGAGCGGGTCACGCTCGAGCTCAAAATGCTAGTAAATGCAAATGAGCCACAACAACATCCTGAGGCTTTTCAACTTAGCAGGTGTATGGGAAACAGAGAGAGTGACCTCCATATTAATAAGCCATGGTGTATGTGCTCTTTATAGGCAACTTAACAAAGCACTTGAAATATGATTTGAACAATGCTGGTTTAGGTCATTTTTGTTTTTTTTATGTTATAGTATGAATTTTTTTACAGTTTCTCATTTATGCTTCTTAAACGTGACATTTTGGTCAACAAGGAATGGGTGGTGCTGAGCATAAAATGCTGCTGAAATGCTATTTCATGGTGTTTTTAAGCCAGTGCATTGTAATGAAGTCTGATGTGCCTTCATTTACATATTTATCACCTCACATATGCCAGCATGGACCTCTAGGCTTAGCAGTGTTGATGAGTGACGCATGTTTAAAAACTGACTCAAGCAAACTTAAGGTCTGAATCAGGCTTGAAGGCCACGGGCATGTTTTCCACAAATTGGGCTCAGAGTTCACACTAGCCGCTACTTACAGGTACCTCTCTGCAGAAAAATGTCTGATCCGGACAAATGCGCTTCTATCCATCCATTAAACATAGCGGCGCAGATATCCTTAACTTCCTCCAGCTCCTCCCAGGGGTCCTCGAGGGGCTCCCAGGCATGCTGGGAGCTGTGGTCTAATCACAAGTGAGCTATGAGTGATGGGGTGCAGGCAGGAATGAACTTAAGTGTCAACTGTCAGAAAAAGGTGATATGTGGTTATGTTGCAATTCATTTGATTTATACAAATTTAAACCCGGTGATTACTGACAAATTATATACATTTTCTTTTGAGGTGTTCCTGTTCACTAATGATAGTAGACATTTATTAAAATACAGTCAAATGCAGTGACATAATACATTCTCTGAGAAGAAAGTAAATAATGCCAGATATTTGACACCGAACAAAAATAATTCATCAGGCACTTCAATCTGCAGTCTGAATAATAATTCACTATCGGAATGGGAGCGAGCAATCAGTCCTCTCTCAGTGCTGAAAAGATTAGAAGTAGATGTAGATTAGTCCGTTTACACAATCAGCATAACTTTGTTCAGATATGCAAGATAAGGGACAACAGGCATCATTCAGCAAAGGCCTGAGGATGTCTTTAAAGAGCAATTCAAGACTTCTTCCTGAATCTGAGTTGATAAGCTGTCTCTTTACTATAGTGTCAACATATTGTGGTACAAGTCTATAGGAAACAATAATGGCAGGTCGTTTTGCCTTTTCCTGGAGAAAATGAAGTCATTATGCACTCAAGCCCAAAATCTGTGATGTTGCCAAACAGTTTTTGGTTTTATCCAGTATTTATAAACCTGTATTAAACTCTCACTGTAATTTAAAAGGAGAGCTTGAGAGTGTGTGACAGATAATATTTAAGTTGGATGACAGAAATGTTGTCAGAGCTGCAAGTGGAAGTGTTAGTGATCGTGTCTGGATTTGAATGCTTTTTTTAAGGGGGCTGTTTAAGTTAAAGCGGGTGTTAAGTTCCTCTTTAAACCTGCAGTAACAGAATTTTTTTGGTCCCTTGCAGCTGCGGAAACAAGCTGTGAAAACAACACGGATAAATTATCACCTTTAAAGTTGATGTGTCAAACTTTTCAGGGAACATTTGCCTATGTGCACTTCCAGCAGATACAGTATGAAACTGTCATTCTGAGTTGTACTGGCGGATGTAAGTTCAATATTCACTCTGTTTTAGCTGTTTTTGGTCTACACCAACTCCTGAGAAGATTATCTGACTCTTTAGGTAATAAATACTCTATATGTTCACCAGCCAGAAGGGTTGGGTCAGTTTACGGTTTTGCTGGTCCGGTCTGGTGTGCGAGTTTAAACTGGTTTGATTTGATGCAAACCACTTGAACCAGCATTTGTCATAATGACACATTCTGGAAAATTAAAAAGGAGCCAACATCAGCAACCTGTGCTGATGTCATCACAGCTCTAAATCCAACTTATACAGACCCTTTTACTGTTAGTAAACATGATGTTTTTTGGTGGGTGGGGCTTAGCTGGAGGCAAAACAATTCTCCACAGACATTAACTAGCCCTAGCTAGCAAGTTCTCATGGCTTGTTATAGACAATGGAGGAAGATAATGCAAGTGATGCATTCAGAAATACTTATTCCGAGTGCCGGAGTGCACTCTGGTACAAACTGGACCGTTTGTAAATTCGGAGCACTGTCAAAATATACCATTCGATTAACCAGAGCACTGCACTCTGGGAACTCTGTCTGGGTAGACGGAGCAGCAGAGCACTGAGAGGAGTGAATGTGTGATTAACTTAACCATTTCTTAATTAATGTAGAAATAAAATGCTCCCTTTCCTTGACCAACAGAGCTCTCATCTTAGCGTAGAGTATCAGACTGAATTTACGAACGCACCATGTTAGGTCACTCACTCTCCGAGACTTGAAGAGGTAAACACTAACCAACAGGACCAGACTGGCTGACCTGTATGCTCTCACTCAGTGGACGGATGATTTGACAGGACTGCTGAAGTTGGGATGGCCAGCTTTGTGGTTGATCACTATGCCAATTTACAAAAGAAAAACGACACTTGAATGGTTTCCTCCAGTTTGTTTTGCTATCAAAGCTAATGTTAGCTGACATGCTAAAAAGTTAACGTTACAAGTAAGGATAGACCGATACATCGGCCGGCCGATATATCGGGCCGATATTTGAGTGTTTTACTTGTATCGGCATCGGCCGATACGCGCGTGGGTTGGCGGATTTATTTTTCCCTGGCATGATTTACAGACAGGCATCCACAGGCAGCTCTGTGTTGCCGGAAGACCCTGCAGCGCACATGCAGCGAATCCTACTGTGTACAGTAGTTGTTGTTTTATTTATGCTTCAGCTTAAATATTTGTTTATTTTATAAAGACATTACTGGAAGATTTAAGAGCACTGAACTCTTTTTTTTTATTTGAATGTATTATAATAATAATAATAATAATATTCTACCTGTTCTACCTCAACTTTCCATCTTGTTTTAGTATTTTTTACTGTTCAATAAATGTTTCTTATTTTAAATTTGAGACCTGTAATATTTGTTATCATTGTGTCATTTTTTTGATGTAAATAGAGGGAGCAAAAGCAGTATCTGCCCCAAATATCGGCTCAAGAAAATCAGCAGTCCATAATCGGTCATCGGCTAAGGGTGATGGAAAAAAATCGGTATCGGCATCGGCCCTAAAAAAATCCATATCGGTCTATCCCTAGTTACAAAGAAATCCATAATTACTCTAAATACCTCCCCATTCTCTGATTAGTTGAACACGATAAAACTTAATACACATAACCTTATTCATCCCTACAACAGTAAATACTTTTCCCTGACCTGATATGAAGTGTGTGCTGCACATGTGAGCATTTTTGATGATCGCCTCCATCCAGTCCTTTTATCTCATCGCATTTAACTGTAGTTGTCTTTGTTTTTGTTGACGGGCAGTGGCAGCTGGTATGTGATAAAATTTAAGTTTTGAGCCACGACTCCTTTTATTCTGCTGCCCAACAACACAACAACACAACACTTTAAGACTGTGTAGCCTATAGCCCTGTGGTGGTGACTCGTGTTTTGCCTCTAGCTAATCAAATGAAGTCATTGTGATGGCGGCCCTAAAAGGGTCTATTGCATTAGTAATAGGAAATATCAGAACGTGATTTACATAAGATTATCCTTGTTTATAAACAGACTAACAGAGCCACTAGTGTCTGAGGGGCCACGCGCAATTTTCTGCCAAGCCGAGCGGAAATATCAGTAGAGGTGGGAGGAGGAAAAGCCGCATATGTTGTGTTTGTTTACTGGACAGTTCATGTGTTTTTTCGGGTGACGAGACGAGACATGGCAGAGTTAGTCTCCAGGAAACTAAAACTGCACCAATATGGCAACATTTGGATTTGAAGCTGATGAAAGTGGTGTTATAAGTGCGCCGCTTTGAGCTGAACTTGTGGTGGATGCTGTGTTTCTATTTATTTCTACCACTCGTTTTGAAAGTGCTGCAGTGGAAGAGAAACTGCTGATCTGTGTAGTTGAATTGAGCAGTTATTCACATGATAAAGATTTAAAGATAAAGATAAAGCTGAAAGTTTCTGGTAAATGACCATGGCTAATAACAACCTATTTGCTATTGGCTATAATGTACCGTAAAACTTCAATCAAATGCCCAGTCCCAATTTGATGCCCAGTCCCTTTTAGCCTGGTGTGGCTACACAATTTGACAAATAAACGTCTGTCTCAATGAGAGGCCGGGTCTGGTTACCAAGCAGTTCTTTTTTCTAAAATAAAATTCTTGAAATGCATAAAACCGGGTTGTTGGTAACTTCAAATTTCGGTTCATTCCTCGATTACCCTGTAAATTATTCATATTCCTTTAGTCCGTAAGGGTCCTCAGATTAAAAGAATCGAAAGGGTTTTTCATAAAAACTAATCCAAGTTGTGAGTATTGTAACAAGATAAAGTGGTGTTGTGTTGGTATGCTGCTGTAACTCTTTCTACGATGCACTGTCTATTGGAAATATATCAAATGAATGACTCATAATTGATAGGTTATCTGAAGTCTAATTTTTATACAAGTAATATTCATACTGGTTCAGATAAACAATTTGATTGTATTTCCCAATCTTTGCTGAGCAACAGTTTTGTGCGAAGGGAATTAAAGGCCTGTCCCAAATATAGGCCTGTTGATTTCACTGATTTAAGCAAATAATAGCTTTTAATTGAAGTTTTAGGGTATGTCACGTCCAGTAAATATCACAATATAAAACGTATTTTTCTGTTTAAAAAATACAAACATATGGAGATGAAAAATACTCACCCATCCTTTAAGTAGTTACATCCTAAGTCTGATCTTGAGCTCACAGCTAATAGGTGTGTAGTTTGTTTACATGATGTAACAGGAGTATATATTCAATGGATTCTGTGTGGAAGGAGATTTCCGATGTGACACGATGTGATGTGACACTCAGGCGCTAGTTTTCTGTTAGCACATGGTGTCATTATGTTCTATTGCGAGCAGCTGCGGAGTCAAGTGCAGCACCTAGTGGTAAAATCAGTGTACGGGTCCAGTCCAATGTTTGCCTTAATAAGAAAAACCAGGTTGAAAATCTTTCACACTGGCACAACTTTACCAGTTAGAGACAAACTTTCTTTGTCTGCAGTTTGGTGCTGGACAGGGGGTGTACAGTAGGTTTTTATTTTTTTACTGAAAACATCTGCCTGCCTGCAGCTAGAAACCCTTTTAGACCAGTGAGAGTGAAGCAGAACAGTAAAGTTGCAGGCCAAAAATAAACAACACAATGAAAGCTGCAAAGCTCCATAGCACTGAGGGAAAACTGCAGTGTCGGGGGATAATTTTCTGTGGGTTAACCACTAAGCACGAACCCTTTCACATGCATGTTAATATGAAATTATTCACTTTAAATTTCAGGGATTTACCAGCCTGGTAAATGAACACACACACTGCACTTCCTCTCACAAATGAACACCAGCAACTGAGAAGCTCATTGTGTGTATTGGCAACACCTAAATATCGCAAACATGCATGGCACCATACAGATGGAAATTTGCGAACACAAAGGTGTTTATGTCTTTTTTAACAACCTTCAAAGTGGAACTGAAAATTTCAGCAGGCGCACAGTGGCAGTGGGAGTCGTTCCAAAGGAAGCAGTGCTTTGCTTACTGCACAGGCACGGAGATCTCTGAAGGATTACATAGCTGACTGTCAACGGGGGGTACAGAGCTCAGGCTTAAGGAACCAGAGGATTAGAGTACAAGGGTTTGGAGTCTTGTGTCCAACCCGAGATAAGACAGCAACTCGGTACATCAGCCACAGAGGAGGAATGCGTTCTCACCACAAGCGCCGAGACACAGGGTCACCCCCACCACTTTTTTTTTACCCTGCCAGTTCCTGTGAAGGTCTTCATCACAAGTTGAGAGAACAACAGGAGAATAATGCATCGCCTCTCTTTGTAAATATCTGCTCAGAGCAATCATCAATGCGGGAAAGAGCGGGGAAGGGCCATGCACCTCTTGTCCTCAATAATTCCTTTATAGATGTCTTTAAATCATTAATGGTCACAGCTCTGCACCGCTGATGAATGGGTTCAATTTAGAGGAAATCATGAATTTAATTAATTAAAGTAATTAGAGGCAGGGCTCGTCCATACACATGGAGACCTTATGGCCCGAGGATCTCTGAAGGCTTTTGTCTTAATCACGCCGGGGATGTCAAATAAAAGACAGGAGAGCTTGAGGACAGTCGGAGGTGTGACAGTTGCAAGCCTCGGCTCTCACTCGCTGCACAGCAATGGGCCAAAGGAGCAGTTTGAGGGCTCATTACAAGCATAGAGAATGTAATGTCAACCCAAGGCCACAGCTCTTGAATTTACTACTCACCAGTCCCATATCCAGCTGTCACTGTTCCTGTCTAATTCATGAGAGCGGAGATCAAGGATGGGACGGTCATTTAATTCTGGGAGTGAAGAAGGAGAACCGGTTTGGGGAAAGTTGATACAAATTATTTTTATTCATCATGTTGACTCCTCTTTGCACTGTGGGTTTGAAAATGTATAGTCAGTGTCCACTTTATTAGGAACACCTGTACAAATCGAATGCAGTTAAATACAACAGTAATGCAATAACACCGTCTTTACAAAACTAATGTTCAGTTTTTGGTGACATTGTTGGAAAGGTGTCAGTTTGATTAAATGTTTATTACTGAGGTCATAGTCAGAAGTTGCGTTGCAGTTAAGTACATTTACTCAGGCACTTCCCTTAAGTATAAATTAAAGATACTTTACAGTGTATACAACTTAATGCGTGTGCTTCACCACATCTCAGATGTAAATATTGTAATTTTACTTCACTTTATTTGTCTGACAGCTTTACTTCTCAGATTACAGTTTTTTTATATGTCTCTCCTTTCCAGTAAAAACCATGTATTTCCAATTGTGTTGATTTTGAATGTTGAATGTGACAAACTGAGGGATGAAGTGTTCCTTTTTGTGTTTAGACAATTCTCCTCCTTCTTAAGCTGAATAAACTCTGGAAAAACCCTCTTGGATCAGCTGGAAAATGCGTCGTCACACAGCTGAAAACATGTCTGACACTAGCCTTCTGACACTATGAACACTTTTTAGAGGTACATGGTTCTCACAGGACAGCAATGCTACAAATACACAATGATCTTACATGATATGATGCATCGCTGGAGATTAAACTGCCCAACAGTACGTAATAGAGTTAAAATGAGGACAACCTTTAACTTCTACAGCAGTAAAATGCCACATATACATGAATGCAGCGGTAATATTAATCCTAAATACTGACTGAGAACATTTTAATGCACAATATCACCTTTACTTTCTTACTCTAAGTGCATTTGGCTTACAGATACTTTCACGTAAGTAAGGTTTTGAATGCAGGACTTCCACTTGCAGTGGAGTATTTTCATAGTGTGGTATTAGGACTTTAACTTGCATAAATGATCTGAATACTTCTTCCATCACTGGCTGTCCTGGACTTCATTATTTTGAGATATGTTTTAAAAGTGTTTCCCTACTGTTAACATACATGAGGAGGGCAGAATATTAGAAACACCCCTGAATATAATACAGTCCAGTTCAACACATTTATTACCTATGGCCCAATGCCAAAACATTAATTGAACATTACAACATCATAGTGGACTTTATGGCAGAACAGTTGTGCCTAATGGGGATGTTCCTAACAATAAATTTCTCTAACTTTTATACAGACTAATTTTAAGTAGTCAAATAGTCAAAAAGTAAGACAGCACTCATAACAGTTGAAATAAGGTGCAATTAAATTTATAAGGTTAACATTGCCCAGACAGTATTGTATATATTATAAGAGCAATTTGAAATCATTAATGACATTTCTCAGTAACATATTTTAAATGCAGCTGAAATGTGTGGTACTTTGCACCCTTCATTATTATTAAAGATAAGTCACTAAGTAAAACTTAACAAATAACATTTTTAAAAGAATAAACTTTAGGAAAATAAATCCTCAAGAAACATGCCTGATTATTACATCAGCATTTTCAATGGATGATTGCAATCACATAAAAATTATAATAATTTTCATAAGAAGTTTAACCAACTAGTATTTCTGGTGCCGACTAGCAAGAGTGGCAACATTTAATCAACCAGATGACTAATAGTGCACATTCGTGGTGCCTAATAAAGTAGACACTCAGTGTACCTTGATTGTTAAAACACACATGGACAACTCAGGGTGTCTGCAGGTACTTAAAAGGTTTACAGTATCTTAAATTAATATAAGCCTTAAAGTGTTTTTATTTAAGTCTTATATTTGAAATTGTGAGGCATTAATTGACGCAAATATTACAAATATGTCTAATTTCATTTATTCATCTTTTATCCATCTGCATGAAAGTCCACGTTTCTGATGGTACAAATCTTTAAACCTACTACTGAACACGATAATGTGTTTTTACTCTATACTTATTTATTTATTTACTTGTATAATGTAAAACTTCAATTAGTAGCCCTGGGCTATTATTTGCTTAAATCACTGAACTCAACAGGCTTATATTAGGGACAGGCCTTGAATTCCTTTTACACAAAACTGTTGCTCAACGAAGATCGAGAAATACGATCATATTGTTTATTTGAACCAGTATGAATAATACTTCTATAAAAATTTGTCTTCGAATAACACATCAATTATATGTTATATTGTGACACTTGTTTCACGGCACGTCCGCAAGCCCTGTGCATGCAAAACTCAGATTTTACGACCGTGCGGACTCCGCTCCGCGCACCAGTGACTGCTCGGCATGTATTTTTCACATCAACACGCAAGAATTGTGGGTAATGTAGTGTGTTTCACGGACATTTTTACAGGAAACTACAACACGGAAGTGTGCTCGACTATGGAAGCCCGAATGACTGCGGACATTCCTCGCGGAGTCCGCTCCGCTTATAGTATGCCCGAGTATGTTCGGACCTTTACAGTCTTCTCTGGTGCTCATGGTTTCAGTAAAATGAAATCAACCGAGCTAACGATGTGTAGCATCTCCATATTGACAAATGTTAAACATTTTTATTTATTTGCAAGCTCTAAACAGCTGACTGATATTAGCTCAAGTAGGTAGTCAACAGCCTGGTTTTATACATCTAGAGAACTTCTATAAAAAGACCAGGGGTCTCACTGAGACATGCCTTTATTTTTTAAAATGATGTATCCACAGCGGGCTAATAAAAGGTACTGGGCATTTAATTGGGACAAGACTTTTATTTGAACTTTATGGTATTTAACAGGGACAGATGCATAAAAAATTGCGTCATATGTAAAATACAAAGTAGATACAGATACAGATACAGATACATACAGGTTCCTTGCCATGGCTTAATTGTAACCCCTTTCCCTGCTTAGGCTGTAAGAATTAAAACAGGAAGTGCAGGTAACAAACAATACAACATTCAGTCATTCATATCTGTAACCGCTTCATCCTCTTGAGGGTCACGGGGGAACTGGAGCCTATCCCAGCTGACATTGGATGAGAGGCAGGGTACACCCTGGACAGGTCAACAGACTATCACAGGGCTGACACATAGAGACAGACAACCATTCACACTTAGAGTCGCCAATTAACCTGCATGTCTTTGGACTGTGGGAGGAAGCCGGAGTACCTGGAGGAAACCCACGCTGACACGGGGAGAACATGCAAATTCCGCACAGAAGGGCTCCCCACCCTGGGACAGTGCTAACCACTACACCACCGTGCGGCCCACAAAACAGCATACACAATAAATTATGGGCAAAGGCGAAATAAAAGTGGAGACCAAAATAAGAACAGAGACAAAAGAACATTTGACATACTTGCTCTTGTCTTTTGACAAAATGTAGATCAACCTAGCTCACTCTAATAATCATAATCCTACATAAAACCTGCTTCTGCACGGGACCACATATACTTACCTTTATAATTTAGTAATTTTGAAGTGTGCAAAATATCTGACACAACAAACCATCAAACAAGTAAACAAGCTTTGGTTTTCTCTCACCTTTATAACTGTTCAGCAGTTTGGTCCAATACCTCATTCGGCAATATCAGAAAATTGCAACTTGTCCAAACTATGTCACTAAAATGCATGAATGAAATGCTCTCTTGGTTTAAAGTGAAAAACAGATTGCTGTACTCACTGATGGTTTTCATTAGGAATGTCATTACAACAAAGGCTCCTTTTATTTTTTACAAAATCTCCTTTAGTACAGATACACACAGCTATTTAACAAGGCACGCTGTTGAAGGTTGTTTTACCTCACCAAAATCCAAAACCACATCTGTCCAACATACAGTAATATGCCGAGCAATGCAAGAATGGAATTCATTTCTGAATCATATTACACAACAAAACAATATATGTGGTTTTATATAAAATGCTGAAAGAACATTCCTTGACGAGAAACTTTACTAATTAACAGTATTCTTTAGTGTGCAAGTGTTTCATGGCCATTCTGTTGTATGTTATATGATGATATTTGTTTGTTAGATTATTAGTGTGTGTGTGTGTGTGTGTGTGTGTGTGTGTGTTTTATGTAAACTATGTCAACTGTTAGTGCTTCTTTTACAGTGGATGTGCATTATGATGTGTTACATAGTGTATTGTGTTGTGTAGTCTGAATGTATGTCTTGTATTGTTGCTATGTAACTGTAGATCCCAGGGAGATTAGCTGCTGCAATGCAAAAGCTAATGGGGATCTTAATAAACAAACAAACTTGTCCAAAAATCTGTCTCAAATTTGGTCAAAAATGATCTTGAGAAGCTTTAAAGAGTGTTATATTTAAGTGTCTAATACCTGTAGACAGACTGAAAACAGCAGATAGTTTCTGTCCTTAAAAGCACTGTCATTTATTTTCTCTTGGCAACTGCAAATAAAAGTGAATTGAACTCTAAGCAATAATCTTACCTGAAGCAATGGGGAGCAGGTGTGAATGTGCACCAGTATAATCAACTTAATCAACGGTGGCCGCCTTGTATAGTCATTGCAAAATTACTTGCTTCAACGAAATGTTTTAATATTTATGATAATGATTTTTTTAGTGTATGTTTGTTGCACTTTAGTGTTGAAGTGTCACAGTTCTCAGATTTGCTCTTCTGTAGTCACTGGCTTGTATTTCTACACACAGGAGATGACTCTTTGTTTGAAAACACACACAGTTTGTTACATTCCCGGTCACAGTCCTCGCATCTGCATTGTGAGCGTGCGCTCAGAAATGCATATTGCTCTTGACAGTCGGATGCGGCCTGTATATGCAAGTGGCTGAAGAATACCTGTCGACCCATTCGGATTTAAGCACGCCACATTTATTTTCATTACTGGCAGATGACAGTTGCTCACCCAAGATGCGGAATTGATTAGGAAACCTGTTTTGTGCACAGCTGTGGGGGAATAAATAAGAAAAAAAAAAAAAGCGAAGATCAGATCCATCACGTCAATGAAGATGGACAAATATTGAAGGGACACAGACAGGGCAAATTGAGTAGTAGATGACAGCCTTGTGGAGCAGAAAGAATCTATTCAAACCTCTGGGTGTTTTTTTGACATCCAGCTCACCCCGCTGGGATTACCTTTTATTCTTGACAATACTGTTAGAACAGGATGTTTGTTGGACAACCTGTAGGAAATAAAGCTTTAAGAGCTCTACCCGAGTCCATATTGAATGTTAATTTACAGCCTCGTCTGCAGAGCACTCTGTGAAGTGATTTTAACTATCAACCTGTAATAGAGATTTAGACGTCGGCCGAGCTCTCTTTCATACAGTCATCCTTTGACCTTGGTGTTCTAAACTACCTGTAATATAACCTGTCATGACTAAGAGGTGATGATATAATCTAGGTGTCCTTCTACAACCAGCCTGGTGATAACTTCTCCAGCTTCTCCAAGCTTTTTTTTTCTATTATATTGTTCACATCCAGGGCCAGAGCCTGTTAATTCTGTTTTACGGCCAGAATGGAGGACTCTAATCTTCAATTTCCATGATCACTTTCATTCTGTAAAAAGCCTATAAAATACATCTCACGTGAGAAAGTGAGATTTTTATTAGGATGTTTTCTTCAAAGTAAAATATCACCAACTTGTAAGCTGGCACTTTGTGTCACATGCGACAGTATAGGCTGAAGCTCGCCATTAAAGTGAAATACTCAAGCTTCTATTCATATGATCAGCTGGAAAAGGCATGTGTTTTTTCCAAGGCTCTTTCAAGTATTGTTGGTGATTTCACCGCAGCAACGTGAGGAGTAGGCGTCAGCTTTAAGACCAACACTGACGCACAGTCTAACAGCAAACAATAGCCTCAACTTTAATGGTTGATTGTGATTATCTAACAATTAAATGTCTTTTCCTCCCTATCATTAGAAGGATATCAATTATTTGACATTAAAAAATCTGTAACCATAAAATGACCCCAGTTGGAGCCAGCGAGGCTCGTTCACAGCATTATGGCCGACCTATTGAAATTGATTGGCGATGATTGTTGCTGATTATGTTTCCTCTGTGAAATCTTCAAACGCTTCTCCAGCTTTACCTTCCAAGCCATGGCTGTCAGCTCGAGTCACATCAGCCGCGTTCAGTCGGTGTGTTTATAAAGAAATTCATAAGGAGTCATGTCTGATGTCTTCTTCTCTGCCTCGGAGGAAGAGTGGGAGAGGACAATACTGTACTGCACGCAGAAACAACAGTTGTCAGTTGTCAGCAGAGTTCACAGTAGAGTTTGAAAACAAATTTCCTTCTTGTAAGCTGGGAGGAAGTTTGGGGATTCGGGGGCACTACAGGGCACTACAACAAAATCAGGCTTTATATCATGGGTTTTCTAGCCTTATCTGCAGTACTCTGCTGCATAATTTCAGGGTTTTTTCTCCCTGAGACTAACAGGATATGGCAATCATTTCTTTACTGAATTACAGTCTAACAGAAAATAAAAAATTCAGTGTACACTGTAGTTAGATTCCTTCCCTGTCAATCAGACCTTACTGTAGTTAACTGTTAACACTGTGGCTTACTGATGTGCATTACATAATACTGCTTCACACATGAATTTGTACTTTTAAGTTAGACTTGTGTTTATTAATAAATGATTTTCTTTAACAGCCAAAATCACTCAGCGAAATACACTTAATTTATTCATTTAGAGCTTTTCAAATTAAAGCTGGCATAGGCAGAAATCAAGAGAGGAAAAGAAATGGCAGAGTTTGTAAATACACCCTCCTCCTGCAGTTCTTCACTCTCTGTCCTAAGCCCCTCCCACCAGATGACCACACTTTGTACAGTAACCCAGTGATTCCCACACCTTGATTCACTTCATCTTATTTCACTGTACAGCTGCATGCAGCGCATTCCTTCAGCCCCTCCACCCCAGCTGTTGCTCTCTGTCTCTCTGACTAGAAAGGCTAAACAAGTGCAGTCCATTTGCCATTTACTTCTGTGAATCTCTCATGTATCTTAATAACTTAAAATAGATAATTAGGAGATTGTCAAGTTTTTCAAATTAATGTGTAAATTAGTTCATCAATTCGGGGCCCTTTAAATTAAAGTGTTTTTAAGTGGTTTGGTTTATGCCTTCTTAAATTAGTGCAGAAAGTGAGGGAAGTCTGGCCACCATGCAAAATACCTTTATCCACAATTAGGGTCTGAATCAGGGGTAAACTAAGGTTTAATTTGTGGTAATTTAAGGGATTCTCTTTAATATATTACACTGTGTGGATTCCAGGCTCAGTATATCTTTCTTTTGGGTAGATAACTGTCTTTGTCGTGTTTAAATTCACTACAGTTCATCCATCCAAGTGCAATACGTCATTAAACCAGAAGATCTGCCTCGCACAGTGTACTTGCACCAGAATCTGACATGGCATCCTAAACAAACAAACACTTTAGATGTTTGTGCAACAAAACTGCCATCCTGGCTCTCGCCTTCAGATTTTATTTCTTTTATCATAGTTACATTTTCCTCTCCGCAGATCAACATCTTCTGCAGAAGCAGTTTGTGGACCCTAAAATCAGTAACTGGATGAGTCACCATCTGTGCATGTTAACAAAGGTTTTAACTGGAAAATAAAATAGTAAGAGAAAAGTAAAAAAGAGAATAAAGGAGGGAAAACGCGTTTTCCCAACTGTGCCTTTTTCCAGATCTTTGTGTCATAAAATTCTGTAATCTACAGAGTTTTATTGAGCACTAATTAGTGCAGCACAAAGATGCATTGTCCTCCTGGAGGACGAGTTCAAACTCTTTGACTCTTCTGAAAAAGTTAGCAGCTTTGGGATTAGTATGATATGAGATACATGATAATGTATTTTTTGGTGGGGGTGAAGTGCCTGTTTAACAGAGCACAGATTGGTTGCAGAAGCCATTTGGCTGCTGAATTAGAATCAACAGATTGAAGTTACCGGAAAAGATGCTGCTGACTGATCTGCAGGAGGGAAATGGAAACAATGGCAGCGAAATGATCTCCAAAGGCTCGGAGTTACACTTTAATCCTGCTGCAGCATCCCTGCAAATGATGGCAACAACCAAAAGTATTATTTGTTTAGCAGCGTTTGAGGCCGAGAGCCAGTACACAGCACATGTCAGATCTCTTGGTGCTGCTGATGTGAGGAACGGCTTTAAACTCAGGCATTTTGTTTAAAAATGAAACTCAAAACAAAACTAAAGTAAACAGCAGCCCAAACAAAGGAAGACAGTGTAATGACTAATGACTAATGAGATTATTTACCGCCTCAGAAGTCACATTTTCACTGCTTTCTACCTTTTTTTCCCCTCTTTCAAGTGGAATTGGTCACACGCTCTGTTGATATGATGACTGTTTCCACATTTAGCTCTGTTTGACTTGGCTTCTGGATGCTGTCTGGAAACTAATGAAGGGTTGTCTGCCCACAGGAACCATGGTAGTGCAAGTGGCAGCCACAGATGCAGATGACCCAACATATGGGAACAGTGCCAGGGTGGTGTACAGCATCATCCATGGACAGCCGTACTTCTCAGTGGAGCCCAAGACAGGTAGGTACAACTTGTCAGACAAAATGGTGGTGATTTAATGCACAGATGTGGCCGCAGTGAGTCACTGAAACATCCTGGGAATATATTTTCTCAATCAGCTTTTTACTATGAGTAGTGAGATCCTGCACAAACACAATTATCTGCCAAAGCTGGACCTTTTTGCTTATTTTTTGATTATTTGTTTGTGTTTCTGTCTTCTTCTACTCACTAGTTTGATGTAGGCGTGGCTTCTTTGGGGAAAAGTGATTTCATTTACTTCTGTGAACCAATCAGAATTTAGCAATATTTGGATGAAAATGTTAGTTGGATGACGAAGATGACAGCTGGCAGATTAGCTGAGCTTTTCAGTGGAAAACTCTTTATAGATAATAACCAAGGATGATATTTTTCTAATATTTAATTTCGATTTTTGCTTATTTAGCACCACCAAAATGATCATTTGTATGTAATTTACTCACGCAATTTTATGTTGAGTTTGGGAAGAAAACTTTGATTTGTTTGTATTTTTGTATGATCCCAGTGAACAAAGAATCTAAGCATTCAAAGGACAGTGAAAATTCTTGATGAGTTAAAGTCACAGGGAGCCTTGTTTGACGACGGCAAAACCACATCAAAACATCCTTTTGCCAATTCTCACTTTATTAAACAACTAGTGCGGTATAGTAAAAGGCTCACTTATGCAGATATATGGTCAGTGCTTTTAAAACATGCATTTCCGCCAGAACCTTACTATTTGAAACACTTCCACATAGACACCGCAGGCGCACTACTTGGCTGTGCATGAGACTGTTTATATGGAAGTGTTTGGAATCAGTGGTTCCCAACTGGTGGGTCGCAAACCAAAAGTGGGTTGGGGGTCCATTTTAAATGGACCACAAGCAACTCCCGAAAGTGTGAAGTTTGTAAAATAAAAAAAAACACACTTTATTTTGAAGTACAGTGAATTTATGACATAGCACCTTGATCTGGAAGTGCTGTTTTGTGCTGTAAATTGAGACAGCTACTTTACAGAAACAACAAAGTAGTCTGACGACATGACCAAACGTAAGTATGACGCTGAATATATTAAACTGTGTGCACCTTGAACTAATGACTAAGGAGGTATCCTGACCCCGTGTTTCGACCAGTTGGGAATCCACCCTGCAAACATTGAGACATTGTTTGAGCATTGTTTGAGCGTACAGTCACGACATCTTGTTATGGTTCAAAACTAGTTTCAAAATCAAAGTTGTGCTGACAGCCATGACATCACCTGGCTGTCAGCTTGGCGTCCTTCCTGAGCATCCAAGTAATGTTGAAATACAGTGTTAATATGACCAATTAATGAACTAACGTTGACTTACACTGGACTCAGACACAGCCTCCTGTGTGAAAGCTTTGTGCTCTTTCCATTTATCTACCACAGTTATCTATCTGTGTGGACTTTGTCACTCTTTGCACTAATCATGACTAATCTTGACTTTCTGGTAAAGCACCCTGAAGGAAAACTTCTCCCGTGTGCGATCAAAGACAGCTTGGATAAATACTCTCAAACCTTATAAACACTACAGGCTTAAAACTATGAGACAACAGGAATATAATTTACATGTAGATTTACATAAATGGCATGAACGTGTTTTTTATTCTTAAGAAGTGGGCGTCTAGTGATACTAGCCTTTGGGTGTGGAGTGGACTTCACAGTGTAGCCAGCTGATCACAACCATTTCACAACTAAACATATACATTGTTGATAAAATGTTGTAGTTATAAAAAACAAAGATACATGCAGGTACTTTTTTCAGTGCAATAATATGATCAACATTTCCTGGTTTGTTAGACAGGGTCTAAATAGACCATTATTGGATGCGGAAATGTCACCATCTGGCAGTCGCCCTCAAACCGCATTGCAGTTTTTGGCGTCCAGCTGGGACCATTTTGTGGCAAGGGATATAACATCACTGTCCCACCAATGTTTGCTGGGTGGAACTAGATTTATCACATTAAATGTAGTTACATAAAATTTATACTCAAGTACCTGACAGTTGTACTTAAGTTCAATATTTGTGGACACGTATGTAATTGCATCCCACCACTGAGCTGGAAAATACACCTGACTTAATGCTGACAGTGAAAACACCACTGACACCTTTATTTTGCCACGAACAAATTAAAGCAGAGTTTAAAAGAATGCAGCTGACAATCCCCAAAAAATTAAGTATCTTCACCTGATGCAATAAAAATAACAGCAATCAGAAAACAGAACAAAAAAAAGCCTGAAAAAAAGGCTGAAATAAACCACAAGATAAGATGTGAGGTAGTTTGTTGACTTGTGGGGCGTTTCATCCTGAGAAGTGCAGCAGCAGTCCTCGCTACATCTTCATAGCTGGCTCATTAGCCACTGCCCTGCCGAGGCTCGGCTACTTCATGCAAAGCACTCTTGCAAGAAAACAGAAAAATATGGGCCATCCCATAATATCAGGCTTCATCCTCTGCTTCGAGAGCAACACATGCCGGGTTTTTATGGATGTAGTTCTAATTCATGAACTGGTGAAAGCTACTGCAATGCAGGGATTTATGTCGGTTATTTTTCACACTCAGGCAGACACAGAAATATGAGGGATGTTCGAGAACAACAGCTCCGCGGTGACCTGTAAGGTTCACAGTAAACATTCAATAAGCCTAACCACCGGAAGAAAGTGGAGCATTCAGGAAAAATGAATGTATATCACAAGAAAGGAAATGACTTCATACTGTGATGGCATAATGGACGTGGTGTCTGAGGAGGAAAAGATGTTTTCAGCATAAAGATTTCAGCACACTTGGCTCTGAAGTCTCTGCAGTATCACAGAATCTCTATGTTGTTTTTCACTTTCTGGAGACCTTCGACTAATGAAGCCTCCCGCTGAAGCTTTCATTAGGGAACATTTCCGTGTTTCCATGTTTTGGGGGCGAACATTTACATGTTTTACACACCCTAAATGAAAAAGTTCCTTGGATACTCTTTAAGCTCCGACACTTCCCGTGGGACTCCTCTGAGACTGTAAATCTTTGATTTTAAGTGATTCCTCATGGCTGCTTAGAAGCTAAAACTTCTGTGAGATAATTAATGTGTTAACAAGCTGTGATCACCTTCCTTCAGATGAGTTTGGTTTGGCACTTGTGATTTACTTGTGCTTCCATGTTTTTCTCACTTCCTTTTAGTTGAGCTACTGATCAGGTACCTGACGTCCATTAATGCTGGTAAATCTGGTCCTTTTTACAAATAGAATTTAAGCCAAAAAATAGCTGGTAAATTGGCTGGTTTGGTCCAAATGTTGCCTAAAACAGACCATATGAGTACAGATGGCTATTTTACACATATCATGTAGACATTTAGATATTTCAGAGAGGTGTACATATGCTTAAAGTAATCTATTCTTTTGTCTTTTTAATAAACTGAAACAAAATTTTCAGAACATTTCCAAGACTTTTGGATGAAATTACCTGCTCATTTTCAATCAACATGGTTGATATGTTGCTGGGAGCATGTAATCTGTTGTCAAATTCAGTATTCACTAATTGCCACAATGTCCCATTTCCTTGAACCCACATATCCATTGTATTTGCTCAAATGTGTTCGAGTGTTTGATACCCTGAAAGGACAAGCTAGCTAGCAATTAGACTAAATATGAGATATGCTAACTCTCTTGTTCCTCAAACCTGCATTAATGTTTCATTTATTTATTTATTTTTGGCTACATGGGGGCACAGATGATTTGGTTTCTTGATCTAGAGCTGCTAAATGCTTTGTTATTTTCACCAGCGAGTTACCAACTTTGTCGACTGTTTGGTGCTGAGCAGGTAGCATTGAATAGGTTTGCTCAAGCTTTTTCGCTAAGACCTGAATTTATTATAATGTTTCTGGTCAGGTATGGAATTTATTTTACTATTAGTTCTGTTTTGGTCTCCACCAACTCCTGTGGGAAGTACCTCTCTCTGTGGCTGCTAAATGCTCCACTATATTCACCAGCTAGCTGCTAACTTTGTCTGTTGGCTGTTCAGTGCTGGACTGTTCGTGTTCAGTGAGGTTTTCTTTGGGTGCTTTTCCACTTAACAGCTGCCTGTTGAATTTGGAAATGACATTGACGAGAGGGAACCAAAACAATAAAGTTGACTTTATTTTTTACATACAAGTATTTTACATATTATAATACTTTTTCCGCCAAAATTAGGGCATGCAAATGGGTTTTGTAAACATGGGAAAACCCATTACAAAAAGGTGATATTCCTATTGTCAGTAGACCAGAGCCATGTACATGCCATGCAGATGAGTATTCCTTTCCGTGTTTTGTTTGTTCCTGGTGTGTCATGTTTGACGGTTACTTCTTTTTTATTTTTCTTACTAACTCAGTCTCTCTCTCAAACTCAGTGTCAACTAAATTTTGAACAATGTTTGAGCGCTGCTTGGACGGACACAGGCGGTATTTTGTGGCTGACTATCATTGCATTGTGCAAAGGGGCGGCAAAGGGGCTAAAATTAGTGCATCCACACAGGTGTTGTATTTCCATCAGAGCCAGTCGGAGCTGGAGCCAATAATTACCCACAACTCCTGCAGAGTTATTTGACTTAGGAGTGAATGCAGATTGTAACCTTTCCCAGTCAAGACCAAAGCCAGATGTTAACAGGTGTCGGTGTGTTTTCAGTCCAGTAGGAAAGTGGCTTCACATTGTTAATATAGAAATATTGATTATTATTATGATGATTATTAAATATTGATTGGGGCGGCAGTAGCTCAGTCCATAGGGACTTGGGTTGGGAAGCGGAGGGTCGCCTGTTCAAGTCCCCGTCCGGACCAAAATATGGAGCATGGACTGGTAGCTGGAGAGATGCCAGTTCACCTCCTGGGCACTGCCGAGGTGCCCCTGAGCAAGGCATCGAACCCCCCAACCGCTCGGAGCGCCTGTCATGGGCAGCCCACTCTGACATCTCTCCACTTAGTGCATGTATAGGTCCAGTTTGTGCATGTGTGTGTTCGGACCTGTGTGTAATTGACAAACAGAGTGAAAAATTGAATTTCCCCTCAGGGATTAATAAAGTATATTAAAAATATATATATATATATATATATATATATATATATATATACCTGCTTTACAGAAGTGAAACCACATTTCCTCAAAACTTTGAGCAGATGACCTGTTAAATTTTCCTCTGAGGCTGTCTTATTTAAACACTGGAGCATCTAATTTCCCCTGATAAGAAACTGTCACTGTCTTCACACAAATTAAATACCTCTGGGTACGGACATCTTTCCCTGACAGTTGGCACTTAAAAGTGAAGTGCAAAAACATAAACCAAAGCTAGATTTGATATTCTTCCTCTCTCATTACTTTATCAGTTTACTATACAAATTGGTAAAATTATTACCTTCTTGCTGCCATTTCCCGAAGCTGCACAGGCTGATGAGGAGGCTGTATCTCAGGCAGTAGAGGGTGTTGAACGGCCATTAATTTCAGGGTTGGTGGTTTGATTCCTGTCTCCAAATGTCGAACTGTCCTTGAGCAAGACATTGAGCCCCAACTTGCTGCCAATGTGTGGCTAAAAAAGGTGTCTTCCAAGTGTTTTTTTTTTTTTTTTTTGCTCCAGTTTACGAATGGAAAGGTGCTCAAAGCGTAAAACTTGAAGCTCACAGATAAATCCCACATTGGTGCTCTTTCTGTAGGACAGTGGCTGGTTTATTAACCTGTCAAACAAGAGGCACACACACATACACACCTAAATGTGTACACAGACACAGCCCTTGGGCCCCTGCCAGCACCTCGCCTCTCTGCTGCCCATCTCTGCCTGACCACGACTGATTATACTTGGCTCTCTTTCTGTCCACGTAGAAGGTGATTGGATCTCATGGTTATGAGATGCAATATTGGTGTCAGAATTGAGAAGCATGGATGCCTGTCAGACAGGTGTGACTCCATGTGGGACTCAAGGCAGGGAGGCACGAAGCCATGTTGTTTGACAAGAGTAACCTTAATAACAACATGGTGTAAAAACACGGCTTATAGAACAGTAACTTGTGTGTCGAGGGGGAAATCCTGCAGGCTTCCTTAGCAGCATTGTTACTGTCTGGAATTCTCTGTTGGTTTGTGGAAGATTCTTTGATAGATTTCTTTTTAGATCTTTTTCCCCACCTATATTGCCTCCTGAAAAAGTATGAGGCACAACTGTAATTGAGAGAAATATTAGGAAGTGTTCGCCCGGTTAGCTTCGTCTTCATCTTAATTTAGTTACCTTTCAAGAAGAACTACCTTGGGGAAATAAAAATTTATGCTACTAAAAAATGCTCTGCTGGTTTCCTGTAAAAAGATCCTGTTGTGTCATCAACTCCATCTCTGAAGCACCTTTCTTTGCTATATTTAAACTTTATTTGTCCATTTGACATTTTTTAAAAAATCACAGCTCCCACAAAGGGGTCAGCCCTTTGTTCCCTTAACACCTATGATTTCTTTCACCCAAATTAGGCCTTATAGTCCCTCAGCCCTATGTTCCCTCCGCTCCAATGATTATTCTCCATCCCAAATTAGGCCCTATGTTCCCTCAGTGCCTATGATTTTTTTTCACTGAAATTTGGCCCTGTGTTCCCTTAGCCTTTTGATTTGTTTTCCCCATGTCAAATTAGGCCCTATGTTCCCTAAGAACCTATGATTTTTTTTCCAGTACCAAATAAGGTCCCATGTTCCCTTGTCAACTCATTTCCATCCCAAATTAGGCCCTATCTTCCCCCTAGCCATTTGTTTCCTCAGCCCCATGTTCCCACAGCTGGCCCCTCAATAACAAGGTTAGGGTTGCCAGTGTTATTATTATTATTATTAAAGGGGTGAAACATTACCTCATTGGCAGAGGTACTGATCTGAGAGACTATGGGGTTGAGGGAACAAAGGGTTGAGGGAACATAACACAAAGGAAACATAGGGTTTAAAGAAGGTAGAGCTGAGGGAACAAAGGGCAGAGAGAACATAGGGGTGAGGGAACAAAGGGCAGAGGGAACAGAGAGTTATGGGAACAAAGGGCTGAAGGAGCATAAGGTTGGGAGGACAGAGGTCAGGGAACATAGGGTTTAGGGACCATAGGGCTGGGGGGGACAAAGGTTTGAGGGAACATAGGGCTGAGGGAACAAAGGGCTTAGGGAAGAAAGGGTTGAGGAAACATAGGACTGATGGAACAAAGGGCTGAGGGAAGATTGGGTTGAGGGAACTAAGGGCTGAGGGAACATAAGGTTGAGAAGACAGAAATGAGGGAACATAGGGTTTAGGGAACATAGGGCTGAGGGGACATGGGGTTAAGGTGAACAAAGAGCTAAGGGAACACAGAGCTGAGGGAACATAGGACTGACGGAACAAAGGGCAGAGGGAACATAGGGTTGAGGGAAGTAAGGGCTAAGGGAACACAGAGTTGTGGGAACCAAGGGCTGAGAGACCATAAGGTTGAGAGGACAAAGAGATGAGGGAACATAGGGCTGAGGGGATATGTGGTAGATGGAACAGTCAATGGAACATAAGGTTGAGGGAACTAAGGGCTAAGGGAACATAAGGTTGAGAGGACATAGATGAGGGAACATAGGGCTGAGGGGACATGGGTCAAGGGAACAGTCAAGGGAACGTAGGGTTAAGGGAACATACGGCTGAGGGAACATGGACACACTCCTTTGACAAAGTATCAGATACGATTTAATGTCCAAATGAAACTTTTCTCACTTCCTGCAACTTCTTCTTTCAAGATAAATTAAAATGATCCCCGTGAAGAAGTAAAAAGGCTCCTCATTTATCATGTTGTGTCTAAGCAGTAATTTCTTAAAACAGGGACTGACAGAAACTTGACCACTTGCCTCTGGCTCTTCAGTGATCTTTAACAAAGTTTGCGAGAACACTTGAACCCATCGACAAGCCTGGAGTGAGACTTCATGACACCAATACCAATTAGAGCGAGAGTAGACATTTACTTAAGTGATGTTCAAACAGCATGTCTGCCCCATAAAGTCCCCATTACTCTCATATCATGTTTTTCTTAGAGCCATTCAGCTCAATGACTAGAGCTCACACTTTCACAGCCTCACTTGCTGACGTGTTTTTCATTAAGCTAAGTGGATTCTTTAAACCCCAAGGTTGATATTTCAAAAGCTTTAATGGGTTATGATTGCTTACTGTAAGTGGCCTGTGTTCTCCTACAGTACACTGTGACACTAACCAGTGTCAACTTCTGCTACATGCCATCTGTCCACTGGGAAACAACCAGCATGGTGGATGAGACATGTGGCAGAGATGTCGTCAAATGTCAGTCTGCTTACGTTCTGTGTTTGTATCGAGCTGTCAGTGTGCATAAAGCATCTATCATCACATTCTTAGATCTGTAGAGTGACAGTCGCTCACATGTATTTGTTTGCATCTTGACACCATTTTACTTTTCCAGATTTTCCATCACATAAGAATTTAGAAAGGTTTGTAGTAACGTCAGTGACAATAACACAAAATCTGCTTGTACAGTAGGTAAATTCATGAGCAGTAAAACGCACCACATCTCAGTTCCAGTGGTGGAATGAAACAAAGTACAATAACTACTACTATTAGGTACATTTACTCTAGTGCTGTTTTTTCTAGCATAATTTTGAGGTACTAGTTCTTAAGTATTTCGATTTTTATGCTACTTTCTAGTTCCTACCTATCTATCTACCAACAAATTGTGATGTATTAATACTGATTAAGCTACCTAGCAATATAATTAAAATGAGCTCCACTTTTATGAGCTGCAGCATTAAAATGATGTACACAACAATGCATCAATAATTATAATCCAGTAATACAATAGACATTATTCTGAAATTGTCCATTCTGCATAAGGAGTATTTTTACTTTTGGTACTTTAAGTACATTTTGATGCTAATACTTTTACTTGAGTAAGAATTTGAATTGAATTGAATTTGGATCTCTGAGGCCCCGCTTCCTCCTGTACAAAAATGAAGCCAAAATATCCCAGACACGGCTGCTGCCATCTTGTGCTGGTGACGTTCTGTGGAGCTAGACTCTGTGCAGTAGCTTTCTCCTCTGCATTGAGTTCCTGCCCATACACATGGCAAGCAGCTTCACTGATCACAAGCAAAACAATTGACCCATCGCTAAGTCACGCCCCTGGACGCAGAATGGCAATCATAACGTAGCATCACGCCGGCTCAGACCAGGGTCTGACAGTAACACAGCTCCATTGATTTATTTTCAGGCTGGTTTTGTGGATTTTGAGCTAAATGTTTGCCTGAGGCACGTTGTGTATTAATGATACTAGTTACCTGGAGAGGCTGGAAAAAGGTATACGTTTCTCCCCTGTTCCAAAACCAAAATCAAACCCTGAAAAGTGTAGGGTTAGCTAGGTAGCTACTGAAGATATAGCCTACTGAATGTATACACATGCTGCTTTTGCTTTTTAATGATTCTAACATTTCCTGCTGTACAGGAACCAGTGAAGGGAAGCAGAGAAACTTTGCTGATATTCAACCAGCTGTGTGTCATCGCAGTGTGCGCAGTTGAAAGTTTTTTGCCTCCCCCCTGAGATACCTGCCTGTCTAGCACAGGGGTGAAGCCAAACACTGTTCATCTGCACACACTGCGATGCCACACAGCTGGTTGAATATCAGCAAAGTTTCCCTTTATATTCATTGTCTTCTGTGGCGATCAGCAGTGATGTGGTGGTTCACTTTTACACTGTGATCTGTAGCCTATAGTTCGGCTTTAGCTTCTAACTATCTTTGTCTTTTTAACCTGTTGTTGCTGCTGAGTCAGTTTGACATCCTGGATATATCCTTCAAACACAGACTGTAGACCCCTCTGTCTGCTTCTCTCTGGAATCACTGTTTCATTTTTCCAAAAATATGATAAGATTTCTTCAGGGAGTGCAGTTAGTTACAGTGTAGGCTCCATGCTTACTCCGACAACTTGACAGACCATCACAAAGGGGCGGGGCTTAGCGAAAGGTTAACTGGCACACACAGCTGTCAGTCATGACATCAACCTCAAGTTTTTACAGCATCAAATAACTAATTATAACCAAACTTATGAGGAAAACGAACATTTGAACACATGACCTGTGCTGCAGCCAGCCACAAGGGGATGATTGAGATGTTTTGGCACTTTGGGGAGCCGTCATGTTGCCCATCTTTAAATACAGTCTATGTGGAGGTCCTCTATTTGTAACGGAGTATTTCCTCACTGCATTATTGCTTTTAATCCAGTAAAAGATCTCAATGCTTTTACTGTTCAAGTCAATGCAGTAAGAGGTTTTGCTGTTACAGTTGTACTTGGTCTGGTGGTGCTTCATGTATCATAGTTGTGGTCTTGTGTTGTCCTGTCTGTATTTTCTTGTACAGTTCGGAGTTTTGTGTTCTTAATGTGCATATTTATTGTTGAGTTTGTGTCTCTTGTGTGTATTTGTTACTCAGTCGTATGTATTTACAGTAAATGGCCCATCTAGGGACGGACTTTGCAAATTAGCGTGGGCTATAAATGCTGTGGTGTGTGGCATCATTTCATGCTGCATACTTCTCCCTATACAAATACACATTAAATAAAATAAATGACCTGTAGTTTACAGTGGCTAATGTGAGATAATTGTAGTTACATTTAGATAGATGTTTCTGTGTAACTGGCTCTGCTGAGATAGTTTTGTGATTCTTGTAAACTTTTGCTGCATTTGCCATTTGCTATTTTTACCATGTTGCCACAGTGGCTGTAGTTTAGCAAAAGTTACATAGTCTTGCTTTAATGAAGCCTGGAGGAGACACATATCATCTGTGGACTGGCCAGACCCTGAATTAATAGTGTAATTAGTGTTTGTGTTGGGGGAAATAACCTGAGCAAAATACGAGCCAATGCAACAGTACTGCAAATGATAAGTTGCAGAGAATGAATATATGTCAAACTCTGCAAACAACAAATTATCATTTTTTTAATAGGACTCATAATAAAAGTAGTTTTCTGCAGTCAGTCTATCAAAGTGAGACTAACTTTTGCTGAACAGGATCCACTGAGGCCTCATATGGAAGTTAGCAGATAATCACACACTAACGACACACTTCAGTTTCAAAGAGAATCAGTTCCTTATTTTACTTTTGTGATAATACCATTTAAATGTCAATCCGTGGCATGTTAAAACCAGGGTTCCTGCAGATCCTTGAAAAGTCTAACAAGGCACTGAAAGTATTAATCTAAAAATAAAGCCTTACTTGGTATTAAAATGTCTTGAATCCATCCTTAAAAAGTCTTAAAAATGGCAAGACATAGTGAGTAGGATTTTCTGATTTTTTTTATGATGCTTTGTAAAATCTCTAAATAATTAGTAACATCTATTTTTTATAAATAATTTACTGAATGCCTCTCGCATTAATGTCAAGGTCAGCGGAACCAACAACACTCAGTATATTTTATGCAAGAAGTTTTCAAACTCAGTCAGGATTGTAGTAGTGAAATCCCACAGAGAGAGAGAGAAATACAAAATAGCCAAGAAAACCATCAACAAAGGCCAGATATTTCCCAGCTCTGTTATACGCTCATCTCCACCAAGAGACAAAAAAACATAAGTTTTTAACATTTGGGCAAAATTGTCTCTTACACTAAACAATTAGTGTGGGTTCATGTTTTATTTCTTTAATGTTGGTGTTTGTAAAATAGGTCTTACATTGAATTCAAAGTAGCATTTAAAAAGTCTTAAAAAGGTTTAAATTTAACTCCCTAACTTTAAGCTGTAGGGACAATGTAAAATATAGTTTAGTAGTACAAACAGGGAAGAGTCATGAAGTCAGCTATCTGACCGAGTATATGAAGTTAAAGGTTTACAGTATTACACAGGAATTGTAGGTTACTATTTGTGAACAGTATCGCCTGCAAACAAAAGTGAACGCCAAGCCCAGATTCATTCTTGTTAATAGCTATATTTGCATTTTTTCTGCATCATGTCCACGATTTTTGTGGCTTCCTTATGGTCTGGCACCTGGTTGCTACCTTTTGTAAAGTCCTGACCTCAGAAATGTCCTGAACACAGCAAAATATGAGAAATAAAGGAAAATAAAGGCAGAGAGTCTCTGCAGATAAATATACATCACAAATATCTAGTGGGTCAGAAGTGATGAGTCTATATGTCTTCTCTTTAAGGATAATCCTGGGCAGTATGCCTTTAAGTAACTGTAGCTAACATTAACTAGCATAAGCCATTGGTCATACCAGACCACATAAAACTGTAGCAGGAAAAAACACCTAAGTACATTGAACTAACTCTTTTCTAAGGGAAGTATTGAGCTAGTTTTTCCTTTAAAGAATGACATAGTCTGGCTTTAAAAGGCATTAAAACTGTACAGGTGTTAAATATTGTGTCTCCCCTCCGTATTGGCTGTGAAAGGGACCCCATTGTTTGTGTTAAGTGTTAGTTTTTAACATATTGTCAATACCATGTATCTTACAGACTACACTCCGGGGGTGAGCCACCAGCTTTTTAGACAGCCGACCAGGATTGAGTGTTGTGGGATGAGCGTTGTGCTTCTGTCTTTGCAAGTTACTAATTAGTCCCATTTGCAGCACATGCCTGGGCCATAGCAGAGGGTGACTTTGACAGAGTGCCTGGGCTAAAATACACTCTAAGCTCCACACTGCAATACTGCACTAGCGATTAAGTGGCAGAGGGCTAATGGTCGGGGGGGGGGATGTGTGTGACCTGGTGTTAGGTGGGTAGCATCCTGGCTCTTCTCTGTCTAACAAGTCTCTTTACTCTGGTTCTTAATCCCAAATTGAATCTACAAGGTGCCCTTGGGAAAAGTACTTAATCCTGAATAGCTCCAATAACTTCCAAGCAATACATAATATCGGTAAAATACATAAGTTGCAGCGCCTAAGGTGCTCTGTTAAGACAGTTTTTTGTAATATATATTGATTGATAGCTTGTGGTTTAGTTTGAAGGTGAAGCTGAAATGTGTTAAGGACTGCGTTCTAATTGATGGCAGGCTCAAGGAGGTTTGAACAGCTGCCTGCAGCTCCATACACCTTGGCGATATGGCAAGTCCTTTAGAGACAATTATCCGCGCACATTAACACTGCTAAGCATGCATGCATGCTCACAAGCCTCAATGGCTGGAATAACAAGAGGAGAATTTAGTTAGAAGAAAACGCCAGGTGCCTGAATGAGAGGATTAATTACACTCTGAAGGGGGTATTTAAGATGTGACACGGCTTGCCTCACAGAGCGACACGAGGATGACATCTGAATATGACAGGCACTCAGGTGAGAGGCACCCGGACGGACCACGCTTTGTCTGTTCTCAGCCTGAGAATCTAATTAAACGGAAAGCGCTCAAATGAAAGAAAAGGCCAGGTCCAATCCTGGTGTGATCATTACATCATCACATGTTACATTTTGATGCAGAGGTCAGTAGGAGACGGGTTTGTCATCAGCCTGGGATTAAGGTATCAGTGTGGCCTTTATAACGGAACAGTGTGTTAGATGTAGGGAGACTGGTGGCATCTAGCAATGAGGAATGCAGACTGCAACCAGTTTAACTCCTTGTAGATAGATTTGCGTCGGTGTTCATTGTCTGGGAGGTTCTTACAGTGAGAGGTCTGTTCTTCTCCTAAACAAACACACCTAATGATTTAAACAGATGGAAACACTGAATAAAGCAGTTTCATGTTACAAATCAGGGTTTCTCTGACACTGTTTGGCATGTCTTAGATGGACTAGCCTACCATCTGCTAATGTGTGCTAACCTTTTGCTCTGATAACTCAAGATCCAGACGTTCAGGAGATTTTTACCGGGAGCCAAATTATCCACAGAGGTCTCTTTCTATCAAAAACAAACGCACCCAGGGATTTAAATCAGTAAAAACATGGAACAAAGCAGATTCATGTCACCAATCAGTGTTTTTTGACGCTCTTCAGCATGATGGAGACAGACTGCTAGCCTAGCACCTGCTCATGTGTGCTCACCTTTTTTCTCTGATAACCTAGGATAGGGACGTTTAGGAGATTTTTACCGGGAGCCGAATTATCTGCAGAGGTCTCCTCCTCTCCAGAACAAATATACCCAATGATTTAAACTGGTAAAAACCACTGAATAAAGCAGTTTCATGTTATAAATCAGTGTTTCTCTGATGCCGTTTGGCATGTCAGAAGTGGGCTGTTCGTCTACAACTTGATAATGTGCGTTCACATTTTTTCTCTGATTAAGGTAGGGAGCTGAATTACCTGCAGAGGTCTTTTCCTCTCCAAATCACACCAGTGATTTAAACCGGTAAAAACAATATTAAAACAAATTCATGGTAAAAAATCTGTGTTACTATAGAAACATGGCGGCACAACATGGTGATCTCCATAGATGAGGACCCACTTGCTATGTAGATATAAATGGCTCATTCTAAGGTAACAAAAACACACTGATTCTTATTTTCACATGTTTATACCCTGAATAAATCATACTTGTTATACTATATTCCATTTCTGCCAGTATTTACCCCCTAAATCCTATACACTGTTCCTTTAAACCCTTGTGTGCTTTTCTCTACTCCCTTCTTTAAAAGCGGGTGTTGTTGTGGCTCCGTACTTGTGGTGGCGACTGCACTAAATCGAGAACATTACAGCTGAAGGCTAGATATAAATCTGGCTGCCTCCTGTAATATAGAGAGGGAGATGCAATTTTTCAATTCTAATCACAAACAACAACACACCACCTGGATGTGTGTACAGATGAACGCACTTCCTCTCAGCGTTAACATTACAAATGAATGGATCCTGTGTTCTACAACACGTTCTCTGTAACACGTGGGTCCTCTGTGTTGTGGCCCTTTCACACTGAGCAGGTATAGTGACCTATGATTAGAGCATGATGCTTGAATGTCACTCTGTAATAAACTACTTGGACTGGAGGTTTTATTCCCTATTTGTATGGCCTGTTTTTGTGTTATGGGATCTATTCTTTGTAAGTGGACCGCCCGAGGGCTCAGCAAATCACATACTGCACCCTTCATGTTTAAGTGTTCATCACCTTCATCAGTACCTCTCATAGCTGCACGCAGAGCCGGAGGGTTCCTCCCAAAGTCTGCGCTTTTATTTCCTCTTCCCAAGACAAATGTCAAGTATCTGGGCTTTAGCAGGGAGCATGGCCCACCCGTCTGCCGCCAGTGGTGTGGAGACAGCTAGATAAATGTACGGCTACAATGCGTCTGGCTTGCACCGGAGGCAAGGAGTCACGGCACAATGCGAGGCCGGGCCGTGATAGCAACAGAAGGATTTTAATCATCGCCTCTCCCCAGGAATGACACCAGCGCCGCACGGGGTAACAGAGATAGAGAGCGAGGGGGCTGGCACCCAGCAGACAAACAACAGTCTCGCAACATCGGCGTGTGGATTAGCAGTGTCGCTCAGTGAGAAGTATGTGTGCTTCTGGCCAGGCAGGATGAGAAACATGTCTCTGTTTTTTTTTTTAGACACCGGAATCAGGATTCATAGCATCATTAACCACAGCCAATATCTCTCAGGCTCCAACACACCAAGCTGATATTAAATAAGTATATCAATTGTGTGTGAAGCCTGTCTATGGTTTAGTGAGACCATTCATTTGTCTCACTGCTGGCTGCACAAGCTTAAAATCTTTTTCTACTTTATTTCACCTTTAAGGAGCCATCTTTTACAGCTGTTATTATAATCCAGCCATTATCCAGCTTCCTCCCTAGCTTTGCTTCTTCTGAATGTTTAAAGATGCCTCTTTCAAGTCTAGACATGCATGCTTTGTCCCTCTGGTGGTGTTGTATAGAGTAGAGAACAGAAAAAAAAAGTTTTGTTCTGTTTGTGTCTCGCTAGTTTTATGGGGGCCTCGCTGGATTGAAGGCTTGAAGTAACCTTTTCTGATGCAACTCAAGTAAACAGGGTTCACAGGTGACGCTGCAGCAAGCACCAGAGCAGTGGTGGTGCTCTTTAATTGGCTATGGGCTTACACTTTGGAAGAAGCAACAGCGAAGTGATGAAAGGATGGATGGAGGATGGGTGCAAGGGATAAACGGAGCAGATGGGTGAATATCCACAGCACTGACATAGATGCCTGTAATTCACAGCATAAAAGCATCAAAAAAAAAAGAAAAGAAAAAGAAACAGATGACATGTTTTGACTTTGTCGTTGAGGCTTTGCCAGAGGAGAGAAAGGCAGCCTTGTTTTCCCCCACTGCTGCATGACAACGTCCCACTGTTCATTATTCGATGCAGGAATGAAATGGCATGTTTTGCAGAGCAACGGCAAAAGATTATTGCTTTATTGACCACCGTCATCCCACTGCAAGCCCACTGGCAGTGACTTTGGAGAAAAGAAAGTGGACAGCTCACTATAATTTAGCTAACTGAGCCATTTAGTTAGAGCAGCCAATAACAGTTTTCAGCTGGAGGGACTGTAATGACATTAATAAAGGATGGCAGAGAGAGAAAATTAAACACTTAATGGAATTGTTTATTTTCAAGTACACCCGCGGTTGACGGTCAAAAGGCATCTTCATTTTTCTCTTGAAGTCTTTTGACCCACTTTTCTTGATTTGTTTGTCTTTCCTCCTTTGTTCCTGGAATTGCAAATACTATGTGCGTGTGTGTATGTGGGAGTGTGTGTGTTTGCAGATGCACTGTACTTGTGAGAACCAGCCTTTATATAAAAAGAAATCCTTGCTTACGTTAAAACAAGAATGAGGGGTGAGTTCAACATGCAGTTCAGTTGCGGAGGACAGGTTTGCGTATGTTGCATTTTCATTGGTGGAAGAAGTATTTAGATCCGTTCCTTAAGTATAAGTACTAATACCAAAACAAGTAAAAGTCTTGCATTAGAAACTTTACTTAAGTAAAAGTATGTGACTGCTATCAGTAAGACGTACCTCAAGTACTAAGTGTAAAAGTACTCAATCTGCAGTAAAATGTTAGTCCTTAGTTACAAACATCTCTGTATTTGAATGTCTGCAGTCTGTATGTTATACAGAAATTTATTTTGTTCACCCACAAAACAACCGTATACATGGGATTCATATCTCCTTATCTGCAGGGACAGATGAGCAGACAGAATATGACAGCAGTTACAATGATTGGAAACGTCACTCGAACGTCTCCATGGCAATGAGCCACCATGGTGCAGTGATTAGCATTGTTGCTTCACAGCAAGAGGGTTTCTGGTTCAAACCCGGGGTGGGGGAGCCCTTCTGTGCGGAATTTGCATGTTCTCCCTGTGTCAGCGTGGGTTTTCTCCAGGTGCTCTGGTTTCCTCCCACACTCCAAAGACATGCAGGTTAACTGGTGGTTTCAAGTTGGTCGCAGGTGTGAATGGGAGTGTGAATGCTTGTTTGTCTTTGTGTGTCAGCCCTGTGATAGTCTGGTGACCTGTCCAAGTTGTACCCCGCCTCTCCCCCGATGTCAGCTGGGACAGGATCCAACCTTCTTGTGAACCCTAAAAAGATAAGTGGTCACAGAAATTGAATGAATGAATGAATGAATGAATGAACAAGTAAAACAGTCTCCGTAGCACCTGGGAGAAGTTTCAGTTGTACAGCTTCACCACTAGATGCCACTAAATCCTACAGACTAGACCTTTAATCCAAAAACATAATATATGACAGTAAAACACTGGCAGGGAACATTTTACTGCAAGTAATTGTACTTGTACGGCAAGCACTTTTAATTTTCAAACTTTATGTACAGTTAACTGCTAATAAAGTATGAGTTTGAATGAAGGATTTGTACTTGTAGTGGAGTATTTTGACAGTGTGGTATTAGCACCTTTACTTAAAGGTTTTGCTCATTTTAACTACTGCTGCTCAGAAAAACACTTCATCTTCCAGGTAATCTGAAACATTCAAATTAAACATCACTGGATTTGGAGATGCATGGTTTCTAATGGACAGGGGGAGTATGAAGAAACTGAAAACTAAAGCTGTCAGACAAAATACTGAAGTCAGGATGAAGTACCTCAAATTTGTACTTAAGTACGGAGTAAATGTTTCATTCCACTGTTAAGCATTTTACATTAACTTTTAGCACCTCTATGAAAAATAGCACCTGTGTTTTTCAGAGTCATAACTGAAGTTAAAAACTGGCGGACCTGTGCAAATTCACAGTTTGCTGAAATTAACTTTTAAAACCCCCTCGGTCCCCCAAAATACAGAGGCCCCCTCTTTTACTATCTCAAGCTATGGTGGAGGTCATGAAGCATCGCTTTATGACTCTGTGCTATTACAGAGATAAAGCACCATCACTTCCCTGAAAACTGTTTGGGAAACAGGTTTCAGAATTACAGAAAAGAAATGGGTCAACATCTTGCTGATACGAAGTCCATGTCAAGGCATATTTGCACTGGGTTCATTTAATTTAAGGTTATTGATGCTATAATATATTGGACGCTGTTATTATTGTATAGACCTGAGCTTAGAATTGACCCTGGGTACTAGAAGTGCCTTGACGAAGGTACAATAACACGTCATATGGGATTGCCCGAAAGTTGAAGACTTTTGGACATCAGTTCTTGATTGTACCCACATCGGTAGCTGTTGCTCATGGAGTCCATTTTTTCATTTGTTTATTTCTGACACATTCCCTCTAATTATTCACCTTATGCTGCCCTGCCAATTTTTTATCTTCTGGTTTGGTCGGATGGTTTCACAGTACCATATCCGTAAGCTATCAGTGATTGAGAGGACGACATACAAAAATGGCCCGAATTCACGAGTACATTTTTAAGTACTTTGCAGTGTCTCTTTGTGAAGATGACTCCACTATGACACACCGAACAACTGCTACCAGAGTTCAACAAGCTTAATTTTTGGCAGACTGAGCTAACCACCTGATTGCAGCACGTTAATTTATATATATATATATATATATATATATATATGTATACATATATGGAGTCAATACACATCAAGGGTTTCAAGAATTGTTATACACTGTTTACCTGTTAGCCTCTTGCCAAACAGTAACACCAAGCACTCTATTAACTTTGGCTAAGCCTTTCACGTTAGTAACAGGGACCAGCTGTAGAGCATCACCATCATCATCACGATCTTAATTAATGTTCAACGTTTTGTCGACTGAGAGAGTGATTATGAAAACACTATCAACGTGTGCTTTTGTCTCACACGGCCAGCAGCTCCAAAAACATTGGCCCAAATATCCACATATGAATTACTGGGATAAACTGATGACATATTGGGAATCTAAGTCATCGCTGTGTCATTTGAACAACTATTAAAAGTTAATAACAGCATCTTTTTAACCTCTAAAACAGCTTAATGGCAAGTACAGGCTGATAAAGACGCTAAGCAAAGTATCGCACTGTCCCTCCAAAACAGGAGCAAGAGCACAAAATCACGCAATGCAGAAGATCTCTAGTTCAGGCAAAGAATAAGGTGAATACTGAACGAGTCCAGACCGCTATCATGTAGGAGACTGCTCGTCCGACAATGGAAGTCAGGTCACGCGCCATCAATCACAGAGGGCATAATCTGCTTGCTAGGGTGGAGGCATATGAACGAGTATCCTTCTCTCTGCTGGGCAGGATAGGATGGTATTATTTGAAAAAGGAAAGATTTCTTCAGTACATCAGTGGCCTTTAGAGACAAACCCGTGGCTTAGCTCTCCTCCACATACACACACACACCCATGCTTTTACCCACATGGTCCCAACTACTTGTACTTTTCCAACTAATTTCTTATTTCCCTGTTGTAAGATGTATATGTATATATATTGTCCTTTACTCCTCGTTTATGTTTCTGTCTTCCTCAAATTCAGTAAAATGTCGGTCACAAGAAGAAAAAACAGAGCTGGCGGATCTTAACCATGCTAGTGATGTCAGTTTATCCATCATAAACTCATTCTTGGTGATTCCTCGTGTGAAAACAACACAGTCAAGGGCAGAGCTGATTGAGATTCTGCAGTACATGTAATGAGCAAATAAATAGCGTTTTCTTTTTTTTTTTTTTTTTGCTTCCTCGAGAGATTGGACCTCAATTACATGTCAAATTTCAGTGTAATTTAAAGGATTATGAGAAATGTTTCAGGTGGGTGCTAACGCAAAACTCGAGCTCGGCTTTGATCTGCTTCATCATGCCGTGGATGCGATAAAGCAACTAAAAAATGATTCATTTATTCAGGAACTGTGAGCTGTGGCTTTGTGTGTTTCCTAATGAGTAATCTCCCATGTTCTGTATGAATCTTTAATAAGTGCCATTTAATGAATGAAACACATTGTGTGGTAAGTCATTAACTTTGAAAGCAACAGTGATTGCTTTTGAGGGATTAGGACACTTTCTTTGCATTTCAATGCGTGGTGTTAATTTTTCTGGATTTATCATCTTTGTAGTCCAGAGATAAAATACAGATTTAGAAAAATGCCATTAATGGAAAGATTTTTCTGCAAGCTTTTTAGTACTTGTACATGTGTACCACATCTTGGCTTAACAGGGGCTGTTTCATGCAGCGGCACAGGTGCAAACAGATAAATGCCAGTCATTTGATGCCAGTGTTGTCACATCTCTGATCTCTTTCTGATGACAGATCAATCATGACAGCAGGACAGACAGATAATGCCTCCCCCGGCGGCTAAAATGTCCCCTTGCATGTGTTCACTTTTCTGACAGCGTCTTAACATTAACCTCATCATATGTCAGACTACTAAACTACTTGGAGTGACAGCACATTTGAGGGCACGGAAGAGTCACACTTCATTGCTGTTGTGTAAACAAGCTACCAGCCATGATGGACATCCACCCATTAACCTTAAGTCATGTATTCCTGTAATCACGTCTTGAAGGGTGGATGTGAACAGGTTTTTCTAGTCTGAATTCATATTTTTAGACCATCCATTCTGACATGAATAGAGCCTTACCGCGCTTGACTGGTCTACTTGTCAACTAGCTCGGTATTTGAAATATTATCAGGGCAGGAAGTGTAATTTTGTTTTTAATTTTGAAGTGTCTTTTATTCAGTTTTTGTTTGGTATTCTTAAAGCTTTTTTAAGCCTTTGTGTTAAAAACCAAGACTTGCAGTGAATCTGGAGGCAAATAGGCTACATCTCTGACAACAGTCTCATCCGGAAAGAAAAGGAACTAGCTAAATATAGATGAAAATAATGCAGTTCAATTTAATTCAGTAGAACTTTATGTATCCCGAAGGAAATTCTTGTGTCAGAGAATGCTTCAAATTACAATAACACTAAGTGCAGTAACCACGATTTTAACGATTCACGACCAGTGGGTTCCCTGAGTCAAGGTCACTCACTGGGCCCAGTTTTAGAAACAATAGAGTATTAAATATACGGCAAATATACAAGTTAGAAGTGTTTTCAAGGAGCAAAAGCAAAACCAGTGCCTAATAGAGGAACAATAGGAGTGAGATATGTTCGAGAGAAGAGTTAAGAGTTACTAAAAATGAATTAAAATAGTAGAACAAAGCAGACTGCACCTGATAATCAATGTTATATTGAATATGATATAACAATAAGAAATAGTGTTGCACATGACTGATAAAATGATATTGACAAGTGAACATGATATTGAAGAATAATATTGCACATGATGTTGAAAAGTAGTGATGTGCATCATATGAAGTAGTAGTGCATCTAATGTGGGTGAATATTGCTGCCAGTGTTTCATTTCAGGTCTCCTCCCTACAAAAGGAGGAAGAAATACAAACACAAATATTAAAGTTTAAACACTGATTATCATTGTGGAAGACTGTAGATCTTAACCAATTTCAAAAAATGGAAATTACAATTTGATTTTTAAATAAGAATGTCCATATATTGAAAACTTGCAAGCGAACAGAGAGGTCTAACGGCTTTAAACTGTTGGATAAATGGTTGAAATATTTAGGGACTGTTCTTAATTTATCAGAGGAGGGGGCTGGGTTGGGTTTGTATTATCTTGAGCCTCATGCCAGTTGTAGAGCCAGTGCAATGAGCAAATAGGGCCAAAGTGAGCGTTATCACCAGAACAAACAGCTGATTTGTGAAGCAACATGCAAATCCTCGATACAAATCCCATCATCACACAAGATGTGTGTGCACTTCACTTTGTTTTCCCAAATACACAACAGTGGCAGCAGAAGCTGGCCAGAATAGTATCAGTAGCTTTACGTGGCAGACATTATTAGATTTTAAAAACTTACCCTTTGATGTTTGAAAGTTATATAGTTTAGTTTTATATAGTTTTATATAGTATATGTACAAAATGAAATCCTGGAGTTGACAAAAGCTTTGATTTTTCACTACTGTCATGCACGCAGGAGCACAGAATTTCATGGGGGTTGTTTTTTTTACAGGATCTGGTAATCAGTTTATTTTTGGCAAAATTTTAAATGAGGCATGTAGGATAAAGTTACTTTTATGAAATATCACAATAATTCAAGATTAGTTTGGTTATTTTTCCGGACAAAAGCATTCGTTGCACATGATGTGTTCAAGAACCGTATGTAATTTCAAAATCTGGCGATAATTTCTGTTTTGACAGTTTCTTGCTGTGATAAATGTTGTAATTTTTAAAGAAACATGTCTTTAAGTGGGCAGGTTTTGGGGCTCAGAGAGTTTTTAAAAAGAAGTAAAGAAGAAGATATACTTTATCAATCGCCGAGGGGAAATTGAAGTCATACGCAGACATGCACAAAAAGAATCTAAACACGCATTAAATGGAGGGGTGTCAGGGTCCGCCATCCATGGGTGGCCCCCTCGCTTGCCCTGGGCAGCTGGGGCTTCAGTGCCTTGCTCAAGGGCACCCTGGCGGTGTTGATGAGGCCAGCTGGCACCTCTCTGCCAATCCACACTCCATATTAGGTCTGAACAGGGACTTGAACCAGTGACCCTCTTGTTCCAACCCCAAGTCCCTAAGGACTGAACTACTGCCACCTCACAACAACCTTTTGAAGTTGCACATTCAAGTAGTTGATTTGACCACATCAACCAAACATTGACAGTTATTTATGACAACACTGTTCTTGGCTATCCGCTTTAAATAACTGTTCAATTACATCCTGTTTAAAATCAATTTAAATGAACATATGGAACATGCTGATGAAGGGCTTCTCTCAGTTAAACTGTGTGCTCAGGATGTCTGTCTCTGCCTCTCTCTCCAGGTGTCATCAGAACAGCTCTGCCCAACATGGACCGTGAGACAAGGGACCAGTATGTGCTCGTCATCCAGGCAAAAGACATGGTGGGCCAGATGGGTGGCCTCTCCGGCACCACCTCCGTTACTGTCACGCTTACTGATGTCAACGACAACCCGCCTCGGTTCGCTCACAGTAAGGCTTCTGTTCCTGATTGTCCCACCAGGGTCAATTAAGCTTGTCTTGTACAGTACATGCCATGTTTTCAACAGCTACTCAGCAATCAGAATAAAACCACCAGCTCCTTGCTTCATTTGCATGTGTTTTTGTTCCAGCTAAATGGGGCTTTAAAGATCTATTATCGCTGAAAAACCACTTGAACTCAGAGAGCCAAATGAGGTCATATTTTGTACTGTATGCAAGGCTGGAATGTTATTCCACCTTTGAAAATAAATCATTAGAAAATACTAAATTTGCTGTATTGTCTGTACCAACACTTTTCCTGTAATGTGTGGTAGAATATAGTTGAACAGAAAGTATTCAGAAAACCTAAAAGCAAAACACACTCATTAAACCGTCACCATTAAACTTCATCTCATGAGTTTTCTAAGGTTAAGTTAACCGCCGTCCTAACACCATGCTCTCGTTATCTTTGTAACTTGGCTGTATTTGTATTTTCAGCAAATATTTTGTCTTTTTAGGACTAAATTAAAAAAACAGCCTTCCTGCAAGGTGTGCACCTCCCTGTTTTACTCTTCATCGGAGCTGGGGGCTGCTTCTGCGTCGGATACCAGGATCAATCAGGCTCAGTTTTTTTGTTGTCAGCCTATTTCACGGGCTGCAAATGGGTTCCAGGCCGAGCTTTAAGATTCAAAGGAATGCAGTGCTTCTCATGATAATCCGAAGCGCCCGGCAATCGGTTTACCGCTGATAGCCCAACCACTGTCTGGCTGGTGCACTCACCACTGGACTGCCATGAAGCAGAGTCAATTTGCGGGCCCCTGGGGGGGAAAGAAAGGTTCAAGTTTGCACAACAAGTCATCAATGCCGTTTTAACCCAGTGCTGTCACGCTGGGAAGAAAGAGACTTTGGAGGGGTTCGGGGTTCTGCTCCTGCTGTCGCACTCGCAGGGTCATGGGTCAGAATCAATAGACCATTATGGAACATCAGAGCTGATAGAGAGTCCAGGAGCCAAAGCTAGTCCTTGGAAGAAATGAGAGAAGACAAGCCAAGGTTAGCTGCATGAGAGGACAGGCTGGGGAGGGGGGAGGGAAATGGGTAGGGTATTGAAAGGGTAGGGTAGGTGCATGGGGCAAATCGGAGGGAGGAAAGCAATTCTTCGGTCTTTTAAAGAGCTGCTATTCCACGGCAAATTAAAAAGCCATTATAAAGATTACATGGCGGCAAACAATGTCAGGCAGATTAGCATTTAGACGGTGGCTGAGGGAGACACTGTGAGGAACACAGAAAGGTCTGGTAATGAGCTCTGCCATGGTGATTGGAGAGATTATGATTATGAATATGATTCCCTTCTTTATTCTTATAAGAGTACTTTAAATCCGAAGGGTCAGACAAAAGCTCAGGGAACACAATGGAGAGTTTCGGAGTAATAGAATCTTCAAGTGGACATTTTGTCCCGTGTAAGGTACCCCCCCCCCACACACACACACACACACACACACACTCACACACACTCTCACACACTTCTCCTTTTTTTTTTTGGTCCAAGGGATAACCCATTACACCCAGACAACATTTAGAGGGTTCTGTATTTTGTCAAATATATTCTACCAGCTGTAAAACTTGCAGAAATATAACAACTGAAATTGGTCTTTGCTTTCTTAATTGCATATTTTTACTTTTCAATTGCCTTCCCCACTGCCTGTGCTGCAGTGAGAAGGGAAAGCAAAGTGCTTTATTCCATGTGTGTCACTGCTGCTGCCTGTCTGTGTTATGCAACATGAATTTATTGAGGAGCCACACAGCCGAATCAAAGCTGAAGGGGTATAAGAAAAGCTGAGCTGCTTGAAGGTGAGTTGGTGGTGAAATAAGCACATCCATTACCAGCATCCGCTCCTGTCCTTCCTCCTCCAGAGAACTATCAGTACACGGTGCTGGAGTCGCTGCCGGTGCAATCTGTGGTGGCCAGAATCAAAGCGGCTGACGCTGATATAGGCTCCAACGCAGAGATGGACTACAGGATCATGGACGGAGACGGGCCCGGCATATTCAACATAACAACAGATGAGAACACACAAGACGGGGTCATCGTCCTTCTGAAGGTACTGCACATAAAAACGGATAAAAAATGAAGACAGCCTCTGGTTTTGTCAGAAACTGAAGCCTTTGTAGCGTGACTTTCTGCCCATAATAGGGCGACACCCTCCCTCCTGAAAGTCACTGAGACATAGGGCAGAATTTTCCGGCTGTTGGTTAAAGCCCTGTACTTGAGCAGCTGGTGTGGCATTGAATATTGCTTGAAATATTGATTGAACTGGTGCGACTATTCCACATACAGTTAAATCCTATTTTACCGTCAAGTACGTAGAAAGAAAGACCACAATATCACAATACTGCAGTTTTTCTTACAGCTGAATGCCTACTCTGAATGTGAGAGTTTAATAATGTATTTATTGTATGTGTCTGGAGGCTAATATAGCCAACCCACAGATGAATATTAAAGCTCAAGGTGATGCCTTTTTTACAGTGAAAGTTTAAAGCATTTGGCTGATGATATTGTTTATTCTTTTCCATTGAAAGGCCTTAACCAACAATGTATTGATCCTTTTAAAGTAACAAAAAGGCTACCAGAGTGCGATGTGATTCTGCATATTAACATGTTTCCTGTGTAAACAGAAAGGTAGGAAGGAACTTGTCACAGTAGCAAATAGATGGTAGTAGCCAGTCCGATGTAACATACAAACATGGAGTCTGCTGAGCCGCAATGGCAACAGCTAATGCTAGTGGCACTAACGGCGAAAAATGTGGCAACAGTGCTGACAGAGCTAATGGTGGTTAGGTCACACTCACTGGAGTGACCTGAGGGGGAGTGTTGGAGGGTAGGTGTTATGCTTCTGCTACGTCCCACCACCACGGGTCGGGACAGCTTTATTCCTGATCGGGTTGACCTGGGGGAAAGAGGATGGGGAGTTAGCAAAACCAAAAACACAACTACCCCTAATTCCATGCTAGCTCATAGATCCTGAAAGCCAGTCGGTAATTGTTAGAATTTGTAGGCTGCTTTCAGACCTAGAGTTGTCTTGCTTTGGTCCGAATCAGGAATTAATTTTGTTACAAAGTTGAATAATTGCCTCGAGTTGGTTGGTGCTCTCATGGCAGCATTTACAAGCGGACCCTATCAAGTGCCTTGCATCAGAAAGCTGCTCTTGATTGGTCAGAATTTCCATAGAGGAAAAATCCAGGAAGTAAAGAAAATGTTGAAGAAGAGTACACTTACAAGATAAATGTGACACTTTCTAATGTCACAATGGAGAGACAACTACGCAGGTTGATTTTAACGCTGGTCATCGTGGACTATATTGCTGTCATTGTTCATTTTGTCAAACCATACAGTTTGAAAACGAGGCGCGGCTCCAACTAGAAAACAATGTTTTGATACATTGGATGTGCTGAATGTGCATATTAAGGCAGTACAGGAGGAGGCGCACATTAATAATCCTCCAGGACTGTAACATGCTCATGTTTAACCCAAACAATGTGTCATGTGACTGCAGTTGGTTCAGATAAAGGTAAGAACACGTCCTCACCACAAACAAACCACACCAGAGTTTGTTTTTAAGCAGACTGAGACCACCTCTTCAAGAGGCCCTTGGTCCGGTTGTTTTGGTGCACACCCAAGTGTGATTGCTGTGTTCACACTTGCCCAAATGAACCACACTTTGGGGGCGAACAAACTTGAGTTCGATTGGACAAGGCCTAACAGGGCAGGTGTGAAAGCACCCTTAGTCATGGGGACGTAGGTGAGGTTACAACCTTGGTACTTTTAAGGGTACTGACTAAATTACGTCAGGGTATTGAGTGCAGATTCATGTTGAATAAATCAGTGCTAAATTTTGGTACCAAAGCCCACCTGGATGAGAACACCAGGTTCAGACAGGAGGCGGAAGCACCACAAAGTGTCCCGAAGCTGGGAAGCTGCCTGCAGAACTGGCTGGCTTCTCAGTGTTGGGGGGCATTGCGGCGGACACAACAAAACACCAAGGAGCCGTCAAGTTCAGAAGGGAGGCAGAAGTGCTGCAAAGTGCACCAAAACCAATAGTGATACTGATAGTTCTGTTTTTTCTGGTCTATTCTCTTTTCTGTTTTATTTTAGAAATAGCATAGTACCACCACTGTTTGTGGTTGTGTTTTTGAAAATGTGTCCTTAATCCACAGATGTTGTTAGTTGCCTCAAAACAGAGTGAGAGAGATGAGCAGACACACATATTCACATATAGACACACACACACACACAGACGCTCTATTTGTGATTAGAAGAGAGCAGCAGAGCAGAATTGCATGTAGACTGCAGCATGCTGAAAAATTACATTTTTGTTATTAGCCTACAGTAAGGGTAAAGTAACAAATAAGCTACCATTGGGTGCCAGCACCAAATTCAAGGTACCAGACATAACAATTTGACAAAGCATTTCATTGGATGCAAAATTAGTTTTCACCCTCAAGTGCAGAATGAGTCATCGCCATTATCATTTCCAGGTAATGACAAACTCTAAAATACCAGTTAGAATACCTGCAAAATGACTTTTTTGTCACTGTTGGGTCAAATACTGATGTACTGTTGATGATCAGTGCAAGACATTTTTACCTAAACAACAAACAAACAAACACAATTATATAATCATATTAGGTCTTTAACAGGTATTGACTATTAGGCCTTACGTAGCTGAATCTCTGCTGTAGAGCTCCACTGTCATCCAAAAACTCTTACACTGGGTGATGTCCTCCTTTATTACAGTAAACCTGGACACTGAAATTTGTTTTGAGTCCTTCCCACATACGCTGTCCTGCAGCTGTAAATATTTACAAGAGCATCAAATGTGTATTAATCCGCAGCTGAAAATAGTCTCCAAGAAATGCAATATTTACTCCTGTTTGGTAACATTTTCTAAGAACTGCGGTGCCCTGCTGTTTCAGGAACTGAAACTGTATATCTGTGACTTGTTTTTTTAAAATATTAACAGGTTTTAGAATGAATGAATGAGCTTGGGAAAAACTTAAGCATTTTTGGTTTTGGTCTTTTCATGGGATTTGGCAGGAAGAGAAATATCGAGCCTCCAGCCTTGTACTTAAACTTTTGTCTATTTGGATCTGTGGTGAGTTGGATAGCACGCTGGCACATAGTGCCGGCACAAAGAGTGATGCATTCTTTAGTTGTAATAAACAGAGAGAAAAATAATGATACAATTTCATAAGCTTGTTTATTGGAGGATATTAGTGCCTTTCCCAGTTTCCCCCTCTCCTCTTTACACACCTTCCCCTGTTTCAAAATGCCTTCTGCCCCTTTAAGTGATAATCACTAATGACAAATCAGCATTGACAAACTCAAGCACCTTTGATCGAAGTAAACATCCATGTCCACTCAAAGGTTTTCTACCTCAGCAGTTCCAGACTACAAGACAGTGTAGAGACCACTGTAAGGATTGACGGAGGGGAGAGACACTTTGAAGTTGGATTTATACTTGTGCATCAGCTCTATGCAGAGCCTACGCCGTAGCCTACACCAGTGGACTACGCTGTTGTGAGCATTTATACTTGTGCCGTGGTGTATCTGTGTCACTCTGCAGTTACACCTCCAAAACACTGGTCAGCAGTGGAGTTTTTGTGAAGTGCTGTTAGATTTAGTTGATTCAAAACACACCCAAAACTCTCATTAAATATGGCTTAATAGAAACAATTTCAAACACAGGTACACACATCTGCTTCATTTTAACTCGCAAGATTCATAGACAAAGCAATTGTCTTTATCTGGACACATTTTCCCCACAAATACAACATGCTAATGTTTTTAGCACAAGCCTATGGCATTTTACATTGTATAAATTACCATAGCGGCTAGCAGACTTTTCTTCTACTCATATGAAGGGAACACAGTAACATTTAACAAAGGTAACATCACAAAATTTGGTTCCATTACAGCTCACAGGGTTCATGGACGAAACAACTGTCTTATACTAAACACATTTTCCAAATGAATATAACATGCTAACATTTTTAGCACAAGCACAATTTTACGACTAGCAGATATTTCCTTTACTCATATGAAGCCAGGATAAATCACACAAGACTTACAATGCTATTTTGTGTAGGCTTTACTGTCTTCACAGTTTATTGTTCCTTATCTGTGAAATAAAAGTAACAAAAGCTTTATTTTCACTGAGGGAACTGGTTTCAGCTTACAAAAATAAACAGGACATCTGTGTCACTGTGACGTGTAGTTACATTTCTGGGGCGGTGTACATCAGGCTACAGTGTAGGTTACGGCCCAGGCTCTGCATTGAGGTAGAGCGTGGCGTTTATTCGATGCAGAAGTATAAATCCCACTTAACACCTGAAGTCCTAGTAAAAAAGAAATTACAGCGTTTTTAGCTTCTGTACTGTGATGTAATTCCACTGAAACAGAGTATTTGAAGGGTGTGCACTTACAAAAGGGATTCAAATCAAATCAGTTGCATTTGATTGGACTGCTAAGAAGTGGGCGTGCTTAGAGTTTAGTATGATACTGAGCTGCAGTGGACTGTTGGCTCCACACATCTTCCAAGCTGTTAAATCAGGAGACGGAACGAGTTAGAGCTGAATGAATTAGATCTCAGCCACATTGTTTTGAAGATGAAAACAAAGGTTTTGCCCAATGATATCAAAACACACATCTCCTCCTATCTCTTTCTCCATATTGCTCTTTAACCTATTGCAACCGGCCCATGGCCCAAGGTCTGGTTTGATTGGATAACCTTTTGTAAAAGTCCCTGACTAAAGGATGAGTCATCAAACATTTGAAACTTTTTTACAGAAACAGAGAAGACAAGGGATTTTGACATAAAAAAGACTCTGATACTGATTTTTTTTAACATATATTTGGCATATTACAAGACATAAAAGATCAATTAACACAGAGTCACAGGATTAAAACTGGGAGGATGTATTTTTCATTTCATGGGGACCTTAAAAAACACTCCTCTCACCATGGGAACTAAGATGCTATAAATAATATCACTGATATCCACCTACATAAAATGAAATAAAACATCTCAAGTTAAATGTGTAACAAAGCCACTTATTCATTAACACAGGAAATTTGTTGCACATTCTTGCCTCACTTTTGGATGCACCAGCGCTCGTGGCTCACACTTTACATTTCATGGTTTCAGAGGAGTTGAAATGGGCTCCTCGGGCCTCATGGATGTGACAGTTCATTGCTGCAGCTCTTTTGTGGGAGAGGGAGAGCCATTGTTGGACACTAGCAATTCTTGTCAGATGGGGCAATTTGACCCTTTGTTTGTTTTGTACTGAACTCAGACAATTACAACATCAGTGAGAGTCACTGACAATGAAAGTGTCAAATCAATGTTCTCCTGCAGTATATTATATGTTGCAATGGAGAGTTCGATAAGCCAGACAAAATGACAAGATGCTCCAAAAGCATTAATTTCTGAAGGTTTTCACCATGCTGTGTGTCTTTCTTATGATCAATAGTATTGCTCTCTTAGCACAAAGTAACTCTCTTCCATCAGCAAATGACTTTGTTTAAATCTGAGTATGCGTTAAATAGAAATAGGTCTTTAAAATCCACATCCTTAATTGGGATCAATATCTCAGCATTGGAAGAATGATTCACAGATAACTGCCTTACGAAGTGTTTGTTTGCCCTTGACTGGCTAAAAATGTGTAGCAGCCACAGCAGTGTAGTCTTCAAGTACATTTCCAACAAAACACTGAACATTTTCTGCCACCTCTTTTATTTTGACAAGAAAAGTGAACATCTCTCACTTGTCTTGTGTATTCTGTCTCCTCCAGCCTCTAGACTTTGAAACAAAGAGCAGCTACTCTCTAAGAATCGAGGCCACAAACAGGAATATTGACTCCAACTTCTTGAGCTTGGGCCCTTTTAGCGACACAACATCAGTCAAGGTGACAGTGGAAGATGTGAACGAGCCACCCGTCTTTTCCACACCGCTTAGCAGGATGTCTGTTCCGGAAGACGCCAGAGTGGGCACCTCAATCGGGAGAGTCTCTGCTCATGACCCAGACACCTCCAACAATGCCATCAGGTACAGTACTAACCATTTGCCCACCTGCTGTTTCATGTATCTCTAAGCCATTTCAACAGGTGAAATATGCTCTTAGAAATCCAAACAAAGCTCCCAGGGGCCCCTCTCAGGGTTCCCACAGCTCTTGAAAAAAGTATTGATACTAAACAAAGGCTTTAATTGGTATTTAAGTGCCCTAAATCAGTTTTTTGAAAGTCTTGAAAATGCTCAGACATGGGAAGTTTGATTTTATAAGTAATTTGGCTGAAACCAGTACAAGGGAATGCATATGAGGTTCAGTGTATTTTAATTGTTGTGAATTGGTCTTAAATTTCATTCCAAGTGGCATTAAAAATGTTTTAAAGGTCTTAGCTCTAACTTGTCTTAAGATGTAGGAACTTTGCCTCTGGGCCTTCACCTGCAAAATGTCAATCAAATTAACAAGTACCAACCAGAAAGAGACTCATTAAATCACCACATAGAAAGATCACAAAGAGACTAAGTTTAATTCCCTTTTCATTTGGAAAGAAGGTTCATTCCTATTAAAAGTGATCTTGTAAACACCTAATTCAGAATGAAAATGGCCAGTGCGATTGAAAATTCATTCCAATGTAAGGGGCTGGAATATTTTGTTTCTAATTCCGAATGAAAGAATTTCTCGCACTTGTGTACACTCATTCCTCTTTTAGTTAATTCCAGTCTTTCTGCGCATGCTCGTTTCCTTGCCCTTCTGGCGCGATGACGTATATAGCACGCGTGTGACTCGTCATCTGTCTTCCTTCTTTGACCTTCTACCTCCCTTCTCCTCCTCAACAGACGAAGCATTAGCAGAACAAGGTTGTTGTCGTACTGCTGCTTCAAGAATATAAGCAAAACAAGCCCGAGAAAGGCACTAAGAACAGCGTCGTCAAGTATCTTGTTATCCGGAGCGAGGACTACAGTGTACACGTAACATCCGCCCCCGCCCTCTATCCAATCAGAAACCTTCCCTGCCCCAAACCTTGCGCGGACCCGAATAAAGGCAATTAAACTGATCTCCCGTGTAAACCCTCATTCGGAATGAATATTTCCCATGTAAACTACCTGGAAAAACCTTAATTCCAAATGATTTCATCCAGATTTATTTCATTCTGAATGAGAAGCCATCATGTAACCTCACCCATTGAAAAGGAGCAAAACAGCCACAAACATCTAGTCAAAATATAAATTGACTACAAAGAGATTTAAAATAACTACACAGAAACAAAACAACCACAAAGAGACACAAATTAACTACAGAGAGATGCAAAGCTACTACAACCAAAATGACTACAAAGAGATGCAAAACAGCTGCAAAGAGACACAAAGAGACTCACAGTGACTGCTAGATGGGCAAAACAATCAGAAATAGGCCAAAATGACTACAAGGAGATGCAAAGCAACTACAGAAAGATTCAAAATGACTACAAAGAAACAATATAATTACAGAGACACAAAATGACTACAAAGAGATGCAAAACAGCTGCAAGGAGACATTCAGAGAATCAGATGATTATGAAATGGGGCAAGAGACTCAACAGAGACACAAAAAGGCAGACACAAAATAACTACAAAGAGATGCAAAGCAAATACAGAGATTCAAAATGACTACAAAAAGATTTGAAATAACTAGAGTTGACCAAAATGACCAAAAAGACACAAAGCAACTTCAAAAAGACATAAAGCTGCTGCAAATAGTTTCAGATGTCTTCAAAGAGATGTGTCGTGATAACAGTGAGACTCAAAATGACTACAAAGAGATGCAAAGTTACTACAAAGAAACATAAAATAACCACAGAGACACAAAGCAACTACAAACAAACTCAAATGACTACAAAGAGATGTATAACTATTACAAAAGACACAAAATGACTACAAAAAGGATGCAAAAATACCACAAAGAGACACAAAATGACTACAAAGAGACGTATAACTATTACAAAAGACACAAAATGACTACAAAAAGGATGCAAAAATACCACAAAGAGACACAAAATGACTACAAAGAGATGCAAAACAACTGCAGAGGGATAAAAGGAGACTCAAATGATTACGAAACGGGGAAAAACAATCACGAAGACACACAAAATAAGAGATTCAAAATGTCTACAAAGAGATGTAAAATGACTACTGAGAAACCAAAAACGACCATTAAAAAACACAAAGCAACTACAAAGAGATGCCAGTCAGCCACAAACAGATTCAGATGACTTCAGAGAGACATATAGGGATTACAGTGAGACTCAAAATGACTACGAAGAGTTGTTAAACAGCGGCAACAAGACACAAAGAGACAATGACTACGAAAAGGGGAAAAACAATCATGAAGAGACAGAAAATGACTACAAGATAAGGGAAAAGTTAAGGTTATCTTGGAGTGTTGTAGTGAAAAGTGTCTCTTCCATGCCATTACATCGTGCCCGCAGCTGCTCGTACCAAAGAGTAGCATGAGAGTCAAGAGCGCTCACTCTGCAGCAAAACCTGGAGATGTTGAGGTCCCCAGAACACAAAAATGACTGACCGACTTGAAGCAATCTCAGTCGAATCCCCAACTTTCAAGGGGCAGCCCAACTAAACAACTTTAAAATCTGTGTGTCTTGCATGTGGCCAGGGGCCCATTGTCTCATAACCCGCCAGTGCAAACACAGAATCCATAGACCCTTCAAAGTCCCTAATGTGGCTGTCAGAAAGACAATGCCAGATGGTGGGGGGGGGGGGGGGGGGGGGGGGGCGAGGAGCGCAGCATTTGCAAAAGTAAAATGCCATCTTGAGCGAGAGAAGGGCATTCCTGCAGGAGGGTCAAGGCTCAACACTTGTGTCTTGGCATTTGTGACTCAAAACAAGCACTCACATTGCCAGTCTGTGCAGCGTCACTCTCAAGATCCCCACCACCTATTTTGCATTAATTGAATGAATATTGTATGGTATTCATGCTTGGTCTGTTAGGATTGTTAGTAATCTTAATCAGAAAATCAAATTACTGCGCCATTGTAGCTGTAAATTGCCTCTTTTTGCTCCTGCGACTGTTATCAGCGTCTGCAATATATTTCACTACATCTATTGAAATTAAAATTATTGTGGAACTAATGCAGCCACAAGAGTCAAATTACATTGCAATAATACCCTTTGGATGTAGGCTAATTGAAGTTGTAATTTTCTCTAGAAATACGAGTTGCTGTGTATTGAAAGGGTTTGATCAGTGTTGTGTGCTGAGGGACAAGCAGACAGACTTAAATTTGATCAAAATTTAATAGGGTTTTGTTTCACTCCTGCTACGAAGTTCCAAGTTCCTGCTGCACGTCTGGATTTAAACTCTGCACTTGTGTTAACTCTTTGTGTTTTGAGATTAGATTGGAAACCATCTTATAAGTCGTAAAAAGTGTGAACACAGTTCATTGATAATTGATTAAAGCTCTCTCAGCATCAGCTGAAAATATTCACTGTGATTGCTGCACAGTTTGATGGAAGAAAAATATCATAATCTTTTCTCACAAGTGGAGGGAACAGTAAAATGTCAAATCAATACCACTATAAAAAAGCAATTTTTTAAAGCACGCCGGCCGTGTGTGTGTGTGTGTGTGTGTGTGTGTGTGTGTGTGTGTGCTTTCGTCCAGGTACTCCATTGACAGGAACACAGACTTGGAGCGCTTCTTCAACGTGGATGCTCTGAGTGGGGTCATCAGCACAGCCAAGCCTCTGGACCGAGAGGTCAACCTGATCCATAACCTCACCATCTTTGCCATCGAGACCCGTAAGTATACTCACAGCACACACTCTCTCAAATCTGTCGCACCAGGCAGAGTTGACCGCTCACTAAACCCCTCGTGGGATTGTGTTAAAGGTGATACTCAGCATTTCAACAGTTTGAAGGGTGGTGTTTTTTTTGTTTTTTTAATTTCTGGAAAACTAAAAATATGAGGGCAAACGTGTAAGGAATGGTTTAAACAGTGTGTTTGTCTACTTAAAAATAAGCTAAAGGGTTCCCACACTCATGGAAACCTGGAAAAGTCATGGAATCCCACGGTGTCATTTTCCAGACTTGGAAAAATCAACAAATTAGTAAAAATCCTTGAAAGTTTTGAGAAAATCGTGGAATTTTGTTGTGTGTAATGACATTGTAACAGTAATCCCCCAGGGATAACCTTCCACATAATGTAACATTAGAGGAAATGAATTTTGTGTAGCTGACAGCATAATGTAGCTTTAATATGCATCAATATGTGAGAAAAATGACGGGCAAATGGGGCAAGAAAAAAACGTCAATATGGGTCCATGATATGTGTGAGATCCCTTGAAACAAGAATTGCTATCATGTCTGACTAACTGGCTTACTACCCCTGTAGTAACCCAAGTGTCACTTCCAAGGCTAGGGAGCATTTCATTAGCTAACTACATTCATTTGTGATGTTAAATATGCTATAAAAAGCTGTTTGAGACTAGCGCAGACTGTGTAGTATCTCCCCACTCTGTTGCAGCTTATCCTGGATGCTATCAGAGTCCAGGGTAATGTTAGCAGCTTTGTTATGCTCTTTATTGGATTTGGGGGAATTCACACTCCAGCAGCTGCAGCCAAAGGTACACTAGATAGAGTTATGTTTGCCTTTTGTAACATTAAAAATGCAAACAAACTTTCACTTTGCAGCAAAATAGGAATATGATAGAACAAAATAACAGTCTGTTGTAATGTTTTTCCTTAAATTACTTTATAAGACCAGGACTAACTAGCTCAGCGCTGCAATACAAGAGCATTGCTGTTTATTTATTTCCATGTCTTCTACAGAAATCACAAGCTGGTGAAGATGCTAACTGTAGCTCAATACTGTATCACGCATTAAGCTTTCAATAATGATAAATAAACTCAATATGGCACCACAAAACACAAAGGGAAATTCCTTGTTTGTGAAAACCTGACTCTGACCTTGAACAAGTACCTATTTCTGTCTAGGGCAAGTGTCCACAAAGTGTTATTCTTGGGCAGGAAAGCAGTGGCAGGGCACTGGGGAGCACTTAATCCCGGTGCTTTATAAAAGAAACACACCCAGTGCTGACATTAGCATTAGCTAGGAAGCTAGTGTAATGCTATGTTAACAGAGGGCTGGCTACAAAGCTAACAACAACCTGACAACGTGTATGTGATAAAAGCACAACACTCACCAGCAACATTCAGTGTCTGGCTGAGCTGCTCCCACAGATGGGCTTCTGTCTTTCTTGTGATAGTTTCATGTAACTCAGGACAGACAGTAACTAAAGGAGCATCAGTGACGACACCATCTTGGTGAAGGTCTCTGAAAAGTTCAGAGATTTTCAACTAGAAATGCTCAGAGTGGCTGCACAAAAAAGCCAGGGCACTCTGAAAAAAGATGCTTTTTCTTTAAAGCCCCGTTTCTACCAAACACTTTCCGTATGGTACGTTTGGAACCAAAAGTACCCTCTCAGACATGGTACCTAGACCCTTGCGTTTCCACAGCAAACAGTACCCTGTCATGTGGGCGGGGTTGTTGTCACTCAGTGCTCCGTCCAGCACTCACTGTATTTCCTCATTACTGGTGACACAGAGGGAAGTCTGCACCTCATTTATTATCCACAGGACAAAATAAAACAGGCTGCCATGAGTCTCTCTCCATTGGATATTTAAAAATAGCAGATTTGTACATTTAGTCCTTCTCAGGCAAGCTCGGGGGTTTAGTGTTGCCGGAGCCCACAGGAATGGCGCTCCACGATGTGTTTTCCCTGAGTGAGGATTAAAATATATGCCATTGACATAATCCGGTCACAATTAATGTGTATATATATATTTATTTATATATATATATATATATATATATATATATATATATATATATATATATATATATATGTATATATACATACACACATATATATATATAAATGCTTGAAGATCCATTCGATACTAAAAGTGTATGTCATAAAAGACTAATGGAATTGTTGTCAATTGTGTGTTGATGGATTCATGTTGTCAACTCATGCATTAGGAAATATTACAAGTACATGTTCCACCTTAAAAGTCGCCGGCAGTCGGCTTAGTGAATTAAGTTATTTTTTTCTCTGACTCCAGCTGCTGCAAGAGGCAACAAAATATCCTTTCATTTTATAGTTATAGTTTACTAATAAAACTCTCTATGAACAGTGGTTACTCGAGCTTCATAACCAGCCACAGCTCAGCCCTGAGCGTCCTCCATTGACCAATCAACGGACTGCAGTGTTCACAGCTCCACCTTTTAGTACCAGATCTGTGTGCTAGGTACCCCAACAGAAGGGTGACCAAAAATGGGGACGATATGTAACAGTTCCATTGGTACCATCCACAACTTTTCACAGTGGAAACAAAAAAAACAAACAGAACCGAACCGTATCGTACTGCTTGGTGGAAACGGGGCTTAAGCGGCTGCATACACTCCCTCCTCATTAGAAACGATTGAAAAAAGATGCTGCCACTCAGAAAAAAAAAAACGCTACATGGAAAACAAGTTGCAACCAAACTAAAAAATTAAAGTCAGTGTTTTCAACCAACTAATGAAGCTAACGTTTGCTTAATTAGACATTTCAATCCTGCAAAGTTGATGGTGGCCGGTTAAAAATGGAAAGCCTGTCTTAGTCTACCTCTCTTTGAAATGAACAACCCATTTTTTTTAAAAAAATTACTAAGAATTCAGAGTGGCAAATCTTCCACTGGGCTTTAGCGAATGGTCAGTTTAATTGTTAGGATCTAAGGTTTCATATATTTTCTCACTGTGACACTATGTGTCCTGTTATCCTCTCCGTAATGTCCCATAGCCTTCTGTGCAGAGGGCAGCCCGGTTGTTGGGGTTGTTGCAGGGCTGTCGGGGAATGTTAATTCACGCACAGGACAGTCGATTTGACCTCCACGTGTCCCTGAGCCGTGGGGACGAGATGCTGACTAAGGGTGGGCGATCTCACCCACGGGTGAACTATGTTAATGTGATGTGAAAAAGTGCTGCCCGCCTTCCTGTTCATCTCTCAGTGACTCGAAGGACATGAGTGCCTTTTTTTTTTTTCTTCTCCAGCCTTGGTATCATTCCACCGCCATCACGCAAACACAATGGACAACAATCATCAGCACAGGATCGGCAGAGTGCTCTCGACAGCTGCGTCAAATCAGTATAAGTTGAAAAAGACAACTAGCCTGTCAGAGCTTCTGCTTTCACATCTTCACACTCAACACTGTGTGAAGAAGGGTATTCATTTTTCTTCAAAACCTTTTTATCACTCTTTACTTCAAAGATGTGTTTTTATTTACATCTAACAGCACACAGCACACTACGTGGTTGATTCCCGGGTGTGAGCGCTTGCCTGATATAGCAACAAAGAGAAGGCAGCATATAATAATAGCCATATGAAATGTCACAACAGTCCCTCATGCATGAGGTACTGGCTTCTGACACATAGTGACAGTCGGGCGCTGTTTCCAACTGAAAACATCTCTGAGTTCACCGACTGGCTACAAAATCCACTGCCCCGTACGCCTGATGACAGTATTTATAGTAAATAGGTTCTTTGTAACTGAAGAGAGTGCAGAGACTCTTTGGTTGAGGGATGCTGTGCATTTGAGCTGCAGTCACTCACATTTCATCCGCTCTGGCCAGACCACGGCAATGACAAGAAGCCTGTGGCCCGAGGCCCCGCACGTCCTTTTTATCACCATCAAATCAGCCAGCCCGAATGTCACCGCGTCATCTGTGGCCGGCATTGGCGGTGACGCCAGGCTAAATCATCATCTTGCACTCAGATGCAGCCATTTAGCCATCAGTGTGTGTCAGGCAGACAGAGGCGTGAAGCCACACAGTGCAAGATGGCTCGTCCACACACGCAGCCTCTCCCCGACAACAAGCGAGTGTAATCACTTTGGCTGATCCACAGCAGAGTGGGTAAGGACGCCAGCTGTTGGAGGCACACTGCGTATTTCATTACAGCAGCACTTTTTTTCCGCCTTCTTTGTGATTAATTAAAATACATGAGAAAGATCAATATTCCATAAATTGGCCAAGTGCACCAAGGCGAAGTTAAGGCAGAATTAAAGTGTTTCAAAGAAAGTTTGCTGAAAGCTCTGACACGAACAGGGACTCTCTTCTCTCTCTTTCTCTTTCAGAGGACCCAACCCAAATTGGAAAAGGCATCGCTCTCGTCACAGTGCTGGACATAAATGATAATGCACCGGTCTTTGCCATAGACTATGAAACCCTTCTCTGTGAAAACACCATGCCAGGACAGGTAAGACCCAGAAACAGCTCTGCGGTCGGTCCAGCTTCCCCTCCTTTTTTTTCCTCCCCACGCTCGCTTGAAGTTTGACTCACAAAGACAGCCCGCTGACTCTCAAAGCCATTAAAACTCTTTCTAGTTCCTCAAAACAAGTCCACTGTGCACATATCCACTTCACAGCTCGAGGTCATCCCAGGGAGACAGTATCATTAGTATGAGACACATCCTTAAGATTTAATAGCAGGTATTGTAGGTGTTATCGTTCATTAGAGATGTAACTCTCATTCCATAGTGTCAAAGCCGACTAAATTAATGACAGTGCTTGACTCTGCCTGTGGTCTTAATCCAAAATAATATCACGGCGTAATGTGATACCTCGTGCTGCTCTGCCTCAGTTTGACTTTCCGTTCTGAAGCTTTGTGTAATTAGATGATCGCCACGGAGGGCAGCGGGCCGGAAAATGTAACACGAAATCACAAAAAGGGACCCTGAGAGATTTGAGGGCTGAAGATTTGGTGATCCAGGAAAAGAAGGAGAGAAAAGGAGCCATGCATCGCATTTTCCCCGTGCTTAGCATTTGGCCTCATTGTTGCTAAATGACTTGCGTGTCTGCAGCGGCGATTCGTCTGCTCTTGGCATTTGGAAAATACAATCAGAGGCGAAGGGTAAAGGAGGCGTGTAGACCTGAATAAGTACAATTGATCAGAATGATGCATTGTATTGGAAAACGGCTATTAGGCCCTTTTAAATATGTTATTTGCATTCATATTTCGGAGTTGTTTGTCACCGTGCTCACGGGAGGGTGAGCAAAAATAGCAAATGGTGTCATTTGCAGAAATGAGAGACTATATTTCATGTGTGCGTTTGTTTGTTTTTTTTAACGTGCATGATGTCCACACTGTGTAGCCGTACAGGTGAAACTTTCTGGGGCTGTGATTTTCTGTTTGTCTCTTATTTGACTTATAATCCCCACAAAGCAAAATAAAGTTCAGTAGCTACATACAATTCAACCTACCTTAAGGTATTTTGAGGTATTGCTAAATCTAAATTTAATTAGTCAGATTCTTGCCTTAGGGTGCAGAGTATTTGCTGGAATAAACATTGCCTCTGCGTTAGCTGCCATCATTATTGAAGAATGCATTTCTACCACAACTGAATGTCTATTTTTGGTTAATGATGCCACCACTTATCCTGAGATGAGTGTTGTTGCTCAGTGATATCAGATTTAGAGCAACCCTAGCAACCATCTATCACCCATCAATACACCCTGACTTTCAAATTCAACAGATAATTTGTACATTTCTCCCCACTAGCGCCTGATAAATTACAGCACAGCGCCTATGACAATGCTGAAACAAAGTAATTCCCCAACAATCAAACCAGCCCCCAGGACATAGCAACAGCCATTGCCCATGACAGCATCATCAGCAGGAAAAGGTACAGCAAATCTGTAATTACTCAGCTGAAGCAGACAGATTGCTTACTCAATGCCAGTGATAGCTGAGCTGTGAGGTCCCCCCTAGGTGTAGCTAGAAGCTACTCTGCTGTAAAAGTGAGGAGCTGCTGGTGACGGAGGCCTCTGTCCTCATCCACCCTGCGAGGAGACGTGCTGCATTCAAATTCCGTCCATACAGTCTTAAAGCTGTGCAGTCATCAACTGAGCTGCTGTGGCTACGAGCTAGTTTTAACAAGCTAATAGTTTGTGTGTGGAAATGTTTTTTACCTCCCTTATATTCAACTGAAGGGAAAATTCTGACAGATGAATTTAGAGACAGTGCTCCCTGCTTAAAGCCGCTACAAGGAACTTTTAACTGGATATGCAAAAATCTCTCGTTTCTGCTAATGTCTGTGCGTGACCTACAACAGCAAATGAGACCATCGGTGTGAAGATAAGCTATTTCTATATAGTGTATATCCATACCTTTAGGAAACTGTCTCCGGGTCCGCACCAGGTCGCTTCCAGGACTAAACGATATATATGGCACTCAGACGGCACACTTCATCTTACCTAGCTGCTTACATTTATAGTAGGGGTGTAATGGTACACAAAAATCACGGTTCGGTACATACCTCGGTACACAAGTCACGGTTCCGTTTTTTTTTTCGGTACAGTAATGAAAAAAATAGACAACTATTAAATATCTTTTACTTATTAGTAACCTTATTAAAATGTACCACCACAGCAGTTAACTCTTTTTACACAATTTTTGAATGAAACAAATATATATAAAATCCTGCTTTTTCACATTGTTTGAATGAAAATAGAACTATAAAAGTGAAAAATAAAATCCTGCTGTTTTTTTAACACATTTTTTGAATGAAAAATATAAATATAAATTTCTGCTTAAACAATTTTACTCAAATAAAATAAAAAGTATAGTGCAGCTGGTCAGCTTTAAAGCCTGCTCAGATTCAGTTTTACTAGGAACTTACTTAGCTTTCCCACTTTGTTAAAGTGCAGTAAACAAAACATGTTTATATCTAAAGTGCAGCTTAAACAATTTTACTCAACTCCAATGGCGTTGGTTATTTCTTTAGCGCGATGGTCAGGGAAACGCTCTTTCTTTTTAAACGACAATGATATCGTAGTTTGCACTAGATTGCTCTTTCTAGTCGTGCCGGTTAACGTTCAAACTCGGGTGGTGTTGCTTTAGATGCGTTAGTATGTTAGACGTATTTCCAAGTATATACCTGACCGCTGTTCTGCAGTGTCAGCACACTGCTTTTGTCTTGTCAACTTGTTTATTTCCATCTTCATATTTTACCCTGAAACCAAAGTGTTCCTGAACGGAGGACTTAAGGTTTGTGGGTGGGTCTTCAGGTTCGTCAGGCTCACTTGCCATGTTGTCAAAATGCGAGAATGCGCTGCACAAAGTGAAAGCGGAGATTTACGGTCGGACTCGGTCCGTCACTCAATTATGTCCGTCGGGGGACTAGATATTATAAGCGGTTCGGGTGGCAAAAAACGGAATAAAAATAAAACAAAATAAAATAAAATAATATCCTGCGCCCAACAATTCGGTACAGGGTCGTGCCGAACCGAAAGTCGCGTACCGAACGGTTCGACACAAATACATGTACCGTTACGGCCCTAATTTATAGTGACTCTTATAAATAGTCACTATTCCTCCTCCTCGACCCGACGTCCGCGGGGAGTTAAAATAGCAGCAATCATCGGGGAAGATGATTGCTGCACCTCATCCGGGAAGACGACAGGTACCAGCCAGGCGTCGACAGGGTCCAGCGAGTGCTGAGAAATAAAGAGGCGAGGCACCGCTCCATACTCAGTCCAAGAAGCCGTGGAAGTGCTCGTCAAACAGGCTTTCATCCTTACCAGCCGACCGCTGCGTTTACCCCGGCGGCAATGGCGCTTACGCCGGAGAGGTGGAGCTGGGGTGTGGCAGAGGTGAGCTGGGATCCCCGATAGGAGCGGGGGCAAAGTTTTCCTGTCTTGTTGTTTCATTCATCCCCAAAACAAACACATGTGTGAGCCAGGTAAGCGTCTTTACGACAATACGCGCTAGAGCTCATGGGAAATGTAGGCTCCATGCTGGCAAAACACTACCGCTTTTGTCCACAGGGTCGCCAAAATCAACTCAAAATGAAAGTTCCTTGTAGCGGCTTTAAAGATTTGCATGAAGGCACTTAGTTAACGAGTTAGTTGGTAACTTAACTTGAACTCAACAATCATAACTAAAACAAGCAAACTGAAGACAGGCATCAAAAAGAGGATTTTAAAGACATACATACAGTTGGGTAAAATCTATATAAAATACAAACAAGCACCGGATACAAAATTTAATCTGTCTCTCGTGTGGTTGATTTTATTATATGGTGAGGAAAAAAAGCATAAAAACACAAGTGAAATTCATGTTTTCATTTGGGAAATATGTTTCATATATGAAATGTCCGTGGCTGGTTGCACAGAGCCTCCCCCTAATAAGGACTTCACTTCAGGTATTATTTCTCCTTACTTAAGGAAATTGTTAGACAGTTGCACCAAACATTTCTGATTCCTTAGGCAAGAAAAAACTAAGCTGTTTACCACAGCTTAAATACATTATGAATATTGTACAGTTGCATAGGTGAGTGAACACTGACCCAAGATTTTTTTGTATTGTTCAATGAAAATTGATATTTCGTAAAGCTGAAATCATAGGCTCATAATGTCCGCATATCAAAAGAAAGGAACGCTGAGTCTGACTGACGAAGAAAAACTCACACTACTTGATGTCACGCCAAGAGGAAACATGTTTTAAATAGTAAGTTTGATCCAAACCTTACACACTTTGGGGAATCCAGCCTTGGAGAAAAAATCGCATCTAGCTCCGCTCTGCTGGGAAAGCTCCCAACGCTGTTCACACGACCATTGAGAGCATTAGAGACTCCATATGCACAATCCTTCATAGTGTGGACTTATGTACTCCAAAACATCACCAGTAACAGACTGCAAGGAGCCAGTGGCAAAGAACCGAAGTGCAATTAGTAAGTGCGGGACAGCAGGGAGTTTGTCGGCCAATGAATAAACTGACTGCAGAGCAACTGCTCAGCAGTTAGTGTGTCTGTAGGTTTGTTCCTGTTCCAAAATACTCTGTTTGGAACAACTTAAATCTCCTCAATAAAAATATTCAGCCATAGTGCACTTTGTTGAGGTTAAGTAGTATCAGTTTTTTCTTTAAGTTGTTGTCGTTGCTAAGGATGAATTTGCAATGCCTGACAGATTTTAAGTAACAAATGAAGTTTCAATGTGTAGGACTTTGGGGCATCTGTTGGTGGAAATGATACATAATGTTCATAACTATATTTTCATTAGTACATAATCACCTGAAATTTAGAATTGTTGTGTTTTTGTTACCTTAAATGAGCCATGTATCACTACGTACAGATCAGGTCCTCTTCCGCCACCATGTCCATCATGTTGTTTCTACAGTAGCTCAGATCAGACAAACTAAACACTGGTTATAGCTGCCATTTCCGTAGTTCTCCTACATGCTTGGCACAAGGGGAGAAGTTTCAGTTCTGCAACCTCACCACTAGATACTGCTAATTCCAAAACATTATGCCTTTAAAAAAAAAAAAGAAAGAAAGAAAGAAAAGAAATGGATGAAAACTTTGGTTTGGGGTATATCTGAAGGAAAGGACTCGAGTTGGCTTGCTTTGGTCTGAATCAGGGACTAATTTTGTTACAAAGCATATTAGCCTAGAGTTTGAGGACTGAGTTTACAATTTGGTTAGCAAAAAAGATGTGCAATTTTTTAGTGTATGAAAAATGTAGGTCTAACAGTCACATGAAATTGGCATGTGATTTTTACATATTCAAAGTGTGAAATTTCTAAAAAACCACAGGTCTTTATTGTGTAGATTTTTTTTCTACTTTCCTACACTTTAAAGACCAAAATTCACATGTGCTTTACAGCTATTTGAATTGTTAAATGTGCTGATATATGTGAAATTGTTGTTTTCATATGTGATTTCTTACACCTATAAATATCTAAAATCACGTGCTGATATCATGCAAATGTGTAAAGCTCAGTTGACAATATTAACATGTAAATCTGAGTTTTGCTTGTGATTGATGATTTCACATTTGCTTTGTCATCATCCTCACCAGACTGTTAGATTGGATGAGTCCTGCACACAGGAAATGTTTGTTCTCGTTTATATTTTCCCACTAATTCCAATTTCTATTAAATCCCATTCAAATACAGCCTTCTGTTTAGGCCACACTGAAGTGCACCAGTGGGACTGCACCTTCAGACTGAATAATGAAGGCAAGCAGAATGGAAATTTCATGATGAAATTTACACCCAAAAACACATGCAGAGCAAAGGGAAGGAGAGAGGTTGACATTTGAATGCAAAACCCAGTTTGAATTACAACTAGGTGTTGGCTCTCTGTTAGCAGACAGGCTGGGTGGACTCATAACCTGTCAGATGTGCGCTCCACCATCTCCCTGATTCCTAATTAATTAAAATGCTCCTGTTGTGTAGTGTATGTCCGGCCGTAGCAGCACGGAACAGTTGGCTGGACTAACTGCATCTGCTTCACTGTAAGGCTTTGTTAAAAATCTTAGGCCGCCCACTGGCTGTCACGCCCATTGGCTTATTCACAGCTGCGACAAAGATGAAATAATAACATTTGCCAGTTGGGGCCGGGGTTGACTCTGTGGCTCTGTAGCACAGAATAACAGGGAGTGTAGGGATGGAATAACCTGCCATTTTTCAGGCCTAATTAAGGCCGTCTCGTGGTACTGGCTCTCTCTGGAGATGCCACTTGTTACGGATCATCGGTGCGTCTGTCTTCTGCCATAATATTAATTGATATTATGATGGGGTGGAGGGGGCAGGGGCAGTGGGGATGGCAGGGAGGGGTGGGGGTCACACTGTACAATCACTTCAGTGTAACCATTACATACATGAGTGGACTTGGCATTCTGCTGCCCCCAATCTGCTCCCCTGCCCCTCCCTGCACTCCTGCAGCATCCCTGAGGAGGCGCAGCATCCTCCAGAGATTCATGAATGTTGGGTAGTCAAGAACAGGAGTTTTCAAACTGTGAGAGAGTTGAAAGGGAGGCGTGGAGGGAGAGACGTGAGGCAAAGAAACCGCCAGAGGTGAAAGAGATGTTCTAAAGATGTTCTAAAAACAAGTTAGGTTTTTTCTGGTAATTTGCATTAAAATTTGACTGTTTCTCTGAGTCATAACTCTGTCATGTCTGAGCACAAAGACATCATACACATATTTTTTTAATTCAGTGTGACTTAGACTTCCCTAGGATATCATTATCACACATTATAAAGCTCACTAAATCCACTTAGAAGTCATAGAAATAAAGATGCTCCTTATACAGTAACATCAGAACTTGCCTTAGAATCATCACATTTTAAAATTTTCTGTTGTAAAAAAGCAATTACGCAGTTAGGCTGTTACTTGTCGGTACATCCATGGGTACAATGCAGACAGGAACTGCTATTAGCTAATTTGACATACGTTTAATGGTGCTCATTTACCAAAATTTCAACAAATGAAGGCTAAAGTTGTACCCACTGTAACATTTTCTTTCCTGTTTGCATTCTCCAAAGTGATATACAACGCTTCAGGGATGATGTTTATTTGTAGGCCAACCTTGAAGTTGACATCGCCATGGTTACCTCAACAAAAAAGTCAATTTCCCATTGAATTTTGGATTATTGCAGAAAATAAGCCATGTCAACAGTAAAAGCTTATGATACTTACGTATTGTGTTGAGCAAGAAGACCTTTACAAATGAACACCACTTTTATGATTTTTGCAGCGTGAGTGCAATCACTGGAAGTAAAAATGGTAGCCTATAAACTAACTATATTATAGTTGCGTGACTTCATCATCGCCACAACAACAAGGCTGTGTAGCTGTGATGACGCTTGGTAGTCTCATTTAGTCACTTGTTTGCAACCACCTTTTTTTAAGACGCATGAAAACTTAAAAATTTACACGAGTGTAATTCCTGTTACCACGGACCTTATTTCAGGTGTCTATCCAGAGCCTATTCAAAAAACCCATTGACTTTGCTCACTCATTTGCAGGTTTTGTACTCCTTTCTGCACCACTGTATAAAAGCTATAGTTCTGAAGCATAGAGCACTAATATCCCACAAAAAACTAAGACAAAGAATAGTCATAGAAGGTAAAAATTGCCATTAATGTTGAAAAAAAATATTATAAGGGCAAGGGCTGCCTGCTAATAGTTGACTAAACATTAGTTGACCAGAAAGGTCATTAGTCTGCAAGATTTCATTGGTCACTTAGTCAAAGAAAGAAAATAACAAAATACAAACTCTATTAAGAGCTGCGCCTTGTCAAAATAAATTAAAACTTATGTGACTGGACCATGTGGGAATTTAATTTGAAAGGACAGACACAGGAAGTGGCCATGCTTAACAGTCAGACAGGAGTCAGGTTACAAACCAATCACAGCCGACAGATATCTTTCCCTTCTTCTGTTAATATTCAGTCTGATGAATACGGAAAAGTTGATCATGTTAGTGCAGGGCTACCCAGAGCTTTACATCTGTCCCACAGACAATAGGCCTACACACTTATAAACAGCACCTGGAAGAAGATCAGCTTTACATTTAGGATTTCAGGTAAATACGCTACGTGCAACCCTTCGCCGTGCTCTTGAAAGCTGGCACAAAAAATGGCACAAGAGTAGTACCCAGCGCCTGAGCGCGTTTTCCAGGTGGTTAAAGACGCGGCGTGTGTACGGTCCCTAATTAACAGGGCCGGTACCTGCGGTTATTATGCAGGCTAGTTAATAACATGCCGGGCAGGAAATCCAAAACAAATCATTGGTCGACTACAAACATGACGTATCATCTGAAACATGGAAGTAGCTACATGCCCATTAGCCACTTAGCACAATCATTACTGCTTTGCCAACAGCGTCATTAACAGGCGGCTCACTCAGTGTGTGACGTGCATTTGTAGATAAATTATAGGCCTATATTAATGAAGGATCATTAGTACGGTTTTGTATTTCTCTGTAATGTAGCACAGTGTTAACAATGTTACTAATACTATTCTTTCTAACACCTTGAACTCAAACCATTGTGTTGCCCCGCCAAAAATATATAATCAAATTAATATCGTAAACAGGCAGGCGACTAGTCGACTATTGGCCCTAAATGACGACTATTGGTGGACTAGGAAAATTCTTAGTCGGGAGCAGCCCTAGTGGGGCTCATAAAATTCTATCAACATGGTTGTTATATTCCTGGAAATCTGAAATTCTCCTCTGTCCATTCATATACATATATTTACCAAGCATCAACATCCAGGGCTGAAAAATGAAGCCAAACACTGCAGTTCATGGAATGGCCATTTGAGGTTGACTTCAGAAGCCAATCAATCCCCATTGACCCCCATGTTAAAATGCCCAGCTCTACAGCAGAAATAAACATGTTTAAAGCCTGGTACAAAAATGGTTTTGGTCTCTAGAGCTAATATCCCCCTTAATGACAATTGTACAGGAGGTGAATTTTTATGTTACTAACTTGTTTACATTGTATTAAAGGTTAAAGTTACACATAATTAAGGACAGGCCACTTTGACTGACAGGCTGTTCGCTAATACTGTTCTCAGCTTCTCAGTCAGATCCACCCCTCGCTCCTCAACAGCGCCAGTCATTTAAATACGGTCACTGCTGGCTCCAAAAAAAAACAAGATGGCAACAGCCGAAATGCCGAACTCCGAATCAGAACAGGAGTCCACAAAGCAATGGGTGAGGTCACGGTAGCTGCGTCCACTATTTTTACACTCTGAAATTTACCCTGTATTGAAGCCTGTGGACACACAGACAGAAAACACATTGAAAACTTTTGTTCAAGAATATTTCTTGTGTTTTTTCTCTTCTGATCAAAACTTCTTCACTTACCAACTTTACTGCCTCAATTTTAAAATCAATCACACAAATGACAAGAAAAAATTTCACACCTTACGTCTCCATCAAAATTATCAGTTTATTGCAGGTGTTACATCAAGGCGGGAGACGAAAATGAATATGTCAGAGAGCAAAGGGGCATGGAAAACATAAGTGTGTGGCAGCATACAAAAAAAAAAAATTACTCTCAGATCTCACCAGGAGATCATTTTGACCTCAGCAGCCCAGGCTTGTCGGGATCATGCCAACAAAACACGCAGTCATCATGATTATTGAAGTAAAATGAGAGAACAGGCTTTTAAAGGATGAAAAGAGATTGAAAGATGACATTTGTTGAATGGTACAAATTGATTCAGACAACAGCTTATTTGTGTGTGTGTGTGTGCGTGTGTGTGTGTGTGTGTGATGACAGGACGGTGGGATGTGCGAGCGGATGCTGTGGATCCATCGGTGCACAAAGTTATGGGTGTGACATGCGGGTGATGTTTAGGGCGTCGATGTCATACGAAGGGTGTGAAAAACACAGGGCCACTTCTTCCTTCCTTCGTCAACACAAACCCCCTGGTGACAGCTGTCTTGTCACCATGGCAACCTGTGCCACCTATTTGATGAAATGCTTATTTATACTCTTGGTTCAACTTTTCAAGTAGCTTACTTGATCTCACTGTATGACTCATCCCGTTGACTATGATAATTACACTTTTGATACAATCCAACACTTATGCTCTAGATTTTAGAGAAGTAAAGGAGTACATTTTAAAAATGCAGTGTTTACTCTGCTGGTTTCAAAGAGGGGAAAGTGTTATTCAAGCTCGTTATCGTTCAGATTTCTCACACACCAAAGCCTCTCAGTCTAGCCATGCTACATTAGCTGACATTTTCTCTCCTCATTATAGAGGCTGCACTTCTAACTGGTTCTCCAGTGAGAGTCGGCACAGACGCAGCAGCTCGCAGATGCTTTGTGTCATAGGTGCAATGAATTATGGTCATTGCAGTTCACTAAGATACTTCAGGTGTTTGGGAGGATTAAATCTTGATTGTTTTAACTGCACACACCGATGAGAACACACATGTTTTAGTTGGCAGGATGTTATTTGTGGAAGTAGTTAGTGAACAGTCAGTATTTGGTCTGTGAAGGTTGGGCTCAATCATCCAGGTGGTATGATGTCTGGAGAAATGTGCGTCCAAATTACCTGACTGAAGTCTTCAATCAGAAAATAACAGACTCAGTATTTGGCTTTGGATTAAGGACAGACGTGTTTTTTGATTATAACTGAAGCTCATATCTAGGTCTCTCTCAGTATAATACATGGAGTTTCACACCAGTACCTCGGTGTACCTTAGTGTGGAGAATATACATAGTAAGTAGCCTTTTAATTTACCAAAATATGCTAAACTGCTCATTGCATCAGTTTTCAATAGAGAACTTTGCCTAATTAAATTTCCTGTTTAAGGTCAGAAAACTTGTTATGAAAGGAGAAATAATCAAGACTAAATACTTTAATATGTGACTTCTTTTCTGTGTATGTACTGAGATTGGATATCCAACCCTGTTTCTATTTACAGAGGTATTTCACTGCCAGAAAGAAAGTCTTTTAATAAAACTGGGCTGTCAATGCAGTAAAGAGATGCAAATACTTTTGAAATGGGTGCTACATAACCAGAGAAATGAGAGAAAAAGGACTGTGGCATCCACTTTTGCTTGAGAGGTAGAAAACCTACAACTTATAGAAAGCACAGTACCGCACCGGACCAGTCAACGCACCCGCTGGTAGGTGATGTAGTGCAAACTCGTCCATTTAAAAATGTCTAAATTGAATGTTTGATTGGAGTTTAAGAGAGAGAGAGTGGCGGGTCTGTTTCTTTATCCACTTTTATACTCTTTGGGTCTCGTTCATGAAAAGTGAGTAAATCTGTGTGTAGATTTGCACATAAAAGCCTACTCTACTAAAAACCTACTCTGGATTCAGGAACGCCGCGGAAAACTCAGATTTGATCGTATGATCATGAATGTCAATCCATTGTAAAGTGACAGCGCGCTCCCGGTAATTAGCAATTAGCATAAATCCCCGCCCATGAATAGCCAATGACCACCATATAAGGAAGTGTAGGTGCATCCTGTCGACCTGTCAGTCATGGCGCAAACAAAGAAAGAGAGAGAAAGAAAAAAGAATTTTCCGAAGCGGAGATTGAAATAATTTTGGGTGAAGTGGACTTAAGAAAAAACATTTTATTTTCTTCAGTTAGTAGTGGTGTGACAGGGACAGGCAAAGCGAAGGCCTGGAGGGAGGTAACAGATGCTGTTAATGTTGTCTCTGTGGTACAAAGAACCATGTCAGAGGTGAAGTGTAAATGGTTTGATATGAAACTGGAGGCAAAGAAATGCATAAGCACACACAAAAAAAATACAGCGGTCACCAAACAAACAGAAGATTCATTTGTGGGGTTTTGAATGAAGTGGGAACGGGAAACCAGACATGTTTTGTGCGTAATGGATAAACTCTAAATCAGTGATGGCTGTCGGAATGTAGAGCTATTTAACATTTATTTTAACAAATGATACGGATAACATATAGCCTACAGCATGTTTTGTATGCATCGTCTTCAAATTATTTGAATCTTAATAGCCTAAAGCTCTGTTTAATACAATGTAAATTAAACATTCTTCAAATCAGATTTATTCATTCAAATGATCAAAAAAAAAAAAGTGTTGTCTCAAATAATTCTTCCAGCTGGCGCGTGCTCCTTCGTGGCTCCACCACCTGCTGCTCCTGCTGCCCCTGCTGAACCCAGGCACCAAGGCCGAAGAGGCTGTGATCCGGCTGTCCTTACGGATATTTTTATTATCATCATTCAACATGTAGAAAGAACGTGTAATCTATTGAGTCAGTTTACATAGATAATTCACAATCATGAACCTAATCTGGATCTTAAACCTGCTAATTGCCAACTAATTTAACTAAATGTGTTATATTTTTAATATTTTGTCATGTTTAGATTACGTGTTTCAAAGGCATCTGTGTATTGTGTACATAACAGAGCGCAATATGAGTTAATTTCCAATAGTGACAAGCAATATTTATGTGCTTTACTAAATTTACACAAGCACTACGAGTGGTCAGGAGTACATTTTGTTAGTAGCTACGATCGGAGCTACTAAAATATTGATGAATGCGGACATGCATGTAAATTTCTGTCTGCGAACAGTTTACACACAAATTCCTTCTGCTCACGTTTCATGAATGAGACCATTTGTGTCTATGGTGTCAATGGGAGGCGGGCAATAAGAAAAAGTACAGCCTGTAGTTCAAACAACAGCCTAATAGCCAGCAAAAATTTGTTTTGCTGAGAGGGAAGCAGGGAGATCAACCACAGACCATTTACACACACTACCCACATTATTATGATACATCCACATGTGTGCACATGATCAGGATGGTACCACTGTCACCTCATTTTGAGCAAAGAAAAACCCTGTAAATAACCTCAAACAGACAATTAGAATTTAACTTATATTTCATTCAGTATACAAATGCAATGAGCAGTTGAATATATTTTATTACAGGGACACTTTGCTGATTTTTAATCAGCTTTGTGTCAAAAACATGTTTTGTGAGGTCACAGTGACCTTGACCTTTGATCTTCGACCACCAAATTCTATTCATCGTTTATCGTGGAATCCAAGTGGACATTTGTGCCAAATTTGAAACAAAAATCCTCAAGGAGTTTCTGAGATATCATGTTCACAACAACGGGATGAATCAAAATTAATTTTTGCATAATATTCAATAACATACTAGCCACCAAAATCATTTCACAGAAGCAACTCCAAAATATTTTGCCTGTAGAAAAAAAAAAGAGAGAGAAAAGTGTTTGCTTACGCCATTTAAAGCTACGGTACACCATAACTCAAGAATTCATACGCTAGTTATGTAAAGAATTTGCACAAATGTCCAATGGGATAAAATGATGAATGTGATGACATTTTATATCCAAAAGATCAAAGGTCAACTTCAGTATGACAAAACACTTTTCTGGCCATTACTTCATGTCATCTCAGGAACCAAAGGGGAGACATTTGGTCAGATACTGAATTGGTGACACTAATCTTGGGTGTCCACCTTAAAATTGTTACACTTGTAAAGATCTTCTCAGCATCCCTGTTTTACAAATATGGATATAGACTGTAACTGTAACCTGATGTGTTCACAGAGGCATACAACCTCCCGGCAGTAATTCTAGTTCCAAACTAAGTGTTGTACTGTGATCAAAAGGAGACTTTTGATGTGAGAAGTGATTGTGGGGGACACTGCACTTTTTGTAGTGCACACTTGTCTCACAGATGACTGACTCATAGAGAGCAATGGAGGATGGCTAATTAGGTGAAAATTAGGTCGCAGCTTGTTGTCAACCTTATTAGGGTTGGAAAGATGCATTGTTTGTGTTTTAAAACACTTGAACGACAGGGAAAAGGAGACTAATAATTACATCATCGGCTTTCTTTCACATTTATAGGGCTGGTACCCGCTTTGCTGCCGTCCAGCCAAAAACTGACAGCTCTGTTCTTCCTCTGTAGTAGTTTTGGCTGCGCCTTTCCTGGTGCACTGTCCAAGTATTCAATACCAAATCTGGTGGTGGTACAGTTACATTTCCATGAATAGTTGTGGAGTTTGATACCCCACGCTGATCATACCTGTAATGAATATGAATGATGTCATTATTATTTTAAATTAGATTTAGATTCAACTTTATTATCACTGCACAGGGAACAGGTACTGATGCATGTGTGGTACATTAGACAATTAGACTATTCATAAGTGTTGATTTCAACTGTTCGGTATCACCTGTTATTTTGACAGTGCCTTCTTCATCACTTCATTAAAATAAGTGATTAAGTCACTTTTTTTCACATATTAGTTGATGATGAGGTGAAACAACATGCAGCAACAGGAGCTCTGTCACCTCTGCTGTAATTTTAGTCTGTCAAAACACCTTAATGTGCTGGCTTATGGCATTACCGCTCTATGGGCTCTAGTTTCGCAGACCGGGCGAGGCGGAGGCGCAGCGCACCTGTGCTTCGCCAACTGGGTGTGGCCAGGCGGATTTTGTAAGTTTGGCACACCGTGCGCCTGGCGCAGCTACTCGTCTTTCCCACCTCCGTCCCTCCTACCGGCGCAAGTCGGAAAGAGGGAGGAGAGAAGGCGTGGAGTGGGTTTTACACACATCACACCAATCAAATGAGCCCCTCTCCTCACCCTTAAATGCGCCACGTGAAGGTGTAATGAGAGTTTACTCAATTCCCCATAGCAGAAGAGAGCAGCAGCGTCAGACGTCCAAACTTCTCCCAGGAGGAAACTGATGTTTTGGTCCGGGAGGTCCAAGCTCGCAGTGTCCGAATATACAGAACTGTGAGCAGACCTCCACGGGCTGATGATGCAAAGGTAGCCTGGGAGGAGGTCACCACAATTGTAAATCAATGTTGCATTTCTCTCATGCGCGCATGCTCTCTCTTTCTCTCTCGCAGTCTCACTCTGTTTCTTTTCTTTTGACTTTTCTAAGATGACAGATGCTGAATATATACTCCCTATCTGATGCTGTGGCTGTTTGTGGTTGGCTGAGAGGGATGTGAACTCACTAGTTTGCAGCTGTGTTAATCAAATCAGGTTGGGTTTCCATTACGCGTGCTAAACGTGCCAAACGGTGTCAATCCCCTTTGATCTGACATCAGATGTGACGGGACAGTTGATACAGAGATACATTTATGTGCTGATTGCAGATAGTTGCATTGAATAGTGGTTTTGTGGCTATTTATTGCATCATTAATGTGCCTGATATTCTGGAAACCTGCCTGTGAGGTTTTGGTGACGTGTGCGCACTGCCCACCGGTCAGCCAAACTGCTTACACCGGCTGCGCTCCGCCTGCGCTGACAGTAGACCTGGTTTCAGATGGCGGGCTTTTAGCGCACCTTCGGCGAAGCCTTTTGGCACGAAACTGTCACTGCGCCAAGCTGGATCTGTCGACACCTCCCCCTGCTGCGCCGCCACACCCATCTCAGCGCACCTCGGTCTGCCAAACTACCAAACTGAGCGCGCCTCGGGTTGCGCTGCTCGAAACTAGCTCTGCGCGGGGTTTGCCACCCTGCACCACCTGCACTGCGCCGGGAAACTAGAGCCCTATGTCTTAACTGTGTATTTGTATGTAGGATAAGTAGGGTAGAGCTTAGATCGAGCCCAAAAAAATCCAGCCCGACCCCACCCGAGCCTGTGCATGTTCTGTCCGAGCCTGTCCCAGCCCGTCCCTTTAACTGTAATTATGAGCCCGAGCCTGGTTTAGACCCATCATTTTTATTTAAGGATACGAACGTGGACAGTGAAGGCTGACTCTCATCTTTCTTTCCATGGCAAGCCATTGTCATGTGCCTCTTGTGTCAAGGTCCCCGTCTTTTTGCTGTCATATACCAGCATTGTGCTGCACTTGGTACACTCGAAGAAGCCAACACACACGTTGTCACTGTCGACAATTCATATGTGCGTCAACTTTCTGTTGAGGTTTACGGACGACTGTAAATTTTACCTTGAAGGGGTATTCTGGGTATTTAAAACTACAGTACTTACCAGTGACATATTAAAAAATAATGGTCAAAATTGAGGCAGTAGATGCCGAGATATCTGACTGTTAGTCCCTCGAATCAGTCAAGCGCTTGGATCAAACACTGGATCCTACATTTCCCACAAAGCAAAGTCTTTCATAATACGCTGACCATGTTACAATAGGATTCCACTAGAGGGTACACCAGAGAATTTAGACCATATAGAACTTCCCCATTTGCGTGACTTGAGGAGGATACTTTATTGCTAAATCTGAGACCAGCATGGATCATGGCAAAAAAAGTGACATTGCGCCTTCATGTATAAAGCAGCGGTTCCCAACTGGTCCAGCCAGGGCGTCCAGCATTCTTCTCAGTCATTACTTCAAGGTCCACACAGTTTAATATGTTCATCATCATATTTGCATTTGGACATGTCGTAGAGCTACTTTTAATTTTAATTAATTTTAATTTAATTTTAATTTTAATTCACTGCACTTAAAAATAACGTGTGTTTTTAACAAACTTGAATTGTTCGTGACTCACTTGCGGTCCACTCAGAATGGACCCATGACCCACTTTTGAACCACGACCCACCAGTTGGGGACCACTGTTATAAAGTATATCTTGACAATGGTGAGTTTCTTTATCTTATTTTGCCAACGCTGCCCTGACCGTTCCTTTGAGTATTACATCTTGTGTACACATGCCGTTAATTTCTGAGGATGTGCACAACCAATGCTCTAAACAGACGCAGGTGACGTGAGGCAGCTATCATGTGTATGCAGGTACATCTCCAATCTCAGATAAAAGTTGAAAATGGAATGCTTGTCGCTGCAATTTCACAACTTTTGCGGGAACAATGAATGTGTATGAAAATGTGTGTTTGCCTCTGTTGTTTGCACATTCTCCTCCTCCTCCTCCTCCTCCAAAGCGACAAACAGAGACACCTTTGTCCTTCTATATCCTCTTTGATCTGACGTGCAGCCATGTGTAAACTCAAAAAACCTTTAATTCTGTGATTCATAGGCCTCCTCAGTCTTGCCTTGCGACAGGCACCAGTCTGCCGCTGCCGTTAATGTCTTTCAGCCAGAATTTATGTCTACATCCATGCCTCTCTCCTCCTGACTGCTACTCAGCCCATTAGAGAATTCCCCAGCAAAGGTTCTGTGGAACGCCTTGCATCAGAGCCACACTAATGAAAGGCATTATACATTACAAAGTGTTTGATTTAAGGATGATTTACAGTCCTTTCCCTCAGCAGAGAGGAATGGAAACCTTCCTAGAGATAAGCTCTGAATCCATCTGCAATATTCAAAGGACATCAAAGGGTTCAAATTGTGTATAGGATTCATCGTCAGTGTAAGAACCACATAGAAAGGTTTCTATCAGATGTGAAATTTCCATAACAGAGTGAGAGGCATGTGAGTTATTATGATCCCAGAATCAATGGCAGCTTTCATGATATGCAGCCGAGCATGCACACACTGCATGTTTAGGTGCTCAGTGGTTGCATCACTGATGTGGTGCTGACACAAACATCGCTTCTGTCTGTATATACACACATCTCAAATGTTCTCCAACTGCAGCAGATAACCTTTTTGCATTCCTGCTCCCCATATAAATTCCCCTTGCACTGCAATACCAAACAGTAAACAAAAAAAGCATACTTTGTGATTACTTTTGCTGATGAAAGAGCAACTGTTTTAATTTTGTTAAGAAACAGAGTAAAATATTCATGAATTTTCACCCCGCCTGCCAGTTTTAATAATTGGCAGGATGTCGTTTACCACCTACACCCCTAATACCTGACAGCTTGTTACCAGCAGCATTTAATCACAGCTGACAACTGATAATCCATGTCTCTGCACTGATGGATCATTGGCTTTTATTTTTTTCCTCTTCCTCGCCCCTTATTATTATTTTTTTTATGATTTTGTTTTTGTCTTGATGTTTGACGTGGGGCTGGGAGATGTGATAATTTAGTGTGAATTGCTTTTAAGAATCTCTTGGATCCCGTCCACGGGTGTGAGTTGTCACAGGGTTGAGTTTCTAGGTTGCCTACAAAGGATTCAGGAAGCTTGATCTAAATTTATAAGGACACTGCTGCAGTAACTCCCACTTTGATGGCCGTCGCGGTGGCTATCATTTGTCGTCCATATGGCATGTTTGTGTGTGATATGCTCCTCCTGTACAGCATGTACCGAGTGAGATTTCTCTTTTTTTCCTCATCTTGCCGGAGCTAAGTGCTGCTGCACACAAGAAAATTAAAGCTTTTTTTTTTTCTATTTTGAGAAGAGATAACTTGATTTTCAGATACCACGTTTGTATGAATAAAAAAATAATTACAGCACATGCTGGTGGGTGTAAATAAATTGGTTTATTTGGTAATTTGATTTCCTGCATTATTTATAGTTGTCAACACTGCTATATAATAAAAGGGAGGAGGATTCTGTTTAGGCCGGGGTTCAGAGGCAAAATAAAGTGGGCCGAAACAAATGATGTTCACTTGTTTAACTCACAGATATGAATGCTTGTCTTGTATCGCCCCGAGCAAGAGCAGTTCTTATCATGAGTCATTTTCATACTTGTAATAATGAAGTTGAAATGCCTGACTGCATAGCATATGCATTTATTTTTAAATAATAACGACAGTCAGAGGACTGACCTGACTTTAAATTTATTTATTATACACAAACAGGTATATGTGACTGTGCTTTAGAGATTAGAGTAAGAAGAACGTAAGATTTATTAACCTATTAAAGGTTCTTTGTGCGACACTCAGAGCATTAATAAAGCAGTAAAGCAATTATGTAAAGATATAATAAAGTAATGTTGTCCTGAGCAGAGAATGAAGTCACCCTACCTCTGTGTGTGTAAGACCTGTGTAACTGCAGACACATTACCTTTGTAGCGTAAGCAACACGCCCCTACAAATCCCACCCACCACTAGTACAAGGCAAACCCACCAACAATGCTATAATGCTACACTGTAGTAAATAAATGAGACCATATGTAGCAGTGATTCACTTTTCAATTCATAATACATGAAGTTATGTTTCACGTTATAAGTAGCCTAATGAGATGTCACCCTCCCCATTAGCCTTACCCTTACCGTAACCGCCTCTCTTTTAATGTAGCACTTGATAACTAACATTAGCTAATGGCTAATTTAGCATTAGCATAAGTATTGAAATGTAACCTTCCCATTACCCTTAATCTAACTGTAACCACCCCTCTTTTAACGTAATACTACATAGCTAGGTAATCACTAACTTAGCAATTTTGTGGGGACTTCCACTTCTGGATCAAGGACCGAAGGGGGCTGATCGTGGACTGATGTGCACATTAATGTGGGCAAGTCATGTAGCTGCTCCAGCTGCAGTTATACCTACTGGGTTAGCTAATCCCTAACTTAGCATAAGTAACGAGGTGCAGCCTTCCCATTACCCTTACCCTGACCTTAACCAACTCTCTTTTAACCTTAGGGGGCAATCACACCTACAAGGAGTGCTAGAAACGAGACGCCAGTAAAACAGATGATTCTCTATGATATGGCGTGTCTGACTAGTTTTTAAACATTTTTTATGACAAGCGTCATTTCTTGCGTCTTTTTAGACGCGCGTTCTTTTTCTGGCGTCTTTTTAGGGGGTGATCACACCTACAAGGAGTGCTAGAAACGAGACACCAGTAAAACAATTGATTCTCTATGATATGACTAGTTTTCAAGCATTTTTAATGACAAGCGTCTTTTTAGATGAGCGTTCTTTTTCTGGCATCTTTTTAGACACGCGTTTGTCAGTGCTGAAAGTTGAAATAATCTCAACTTTTTGACATCAGGCACCAGTAGCACCACCAGCAGAGCAAAGGCAAGTGCCCTCTTCCATCTTGGATCCATTTTCAATGTTTTGATCACCCGGTTGCACACGCACCCCCGCTCTACAGGCGCTCCTCGTAAGGAGCGCTCATTGAAAGGGCGTCGGTGTTTCTAGCGCCACCTGTAGGTGTAATCGGCCCCTTATACTTCAAAGCTAGGTAATTGCTAACTTAGCAATTTCATCAGGACTTTTGTTCTGGGTCAAGGAGAGAATGGGGCTGATCATGGACTGACGTGCAAGTTGACGCAGGCGAGTCATGTAGCTCGAGGGTGGGTCACAAAGCTGCTCCAGCTGCAGTTATACCTACTCGCCGTGTGTTGTAATTCCGAGCTTCTCTGTGGTTTGTTGTGGTAGATGGTCCAGCTGCATGTACACGTGTCTATCTCACTAGCTAGCACATTGTCTCCGTTTTGCAATGCGCTCATTTGGTGTTTACCACTGATATTAGGACAGTGTCATCGTTAAAGCATAGCACCCACCCTTTTGTTCCTTCTGTTTAACATCATTGTTTAGCACTGTTTAGGCTGTTTAGCCACCTCCATGTTGAGAGCCGTGTCCAGACACTTCATATGCTCTGACTTTTGCATAGAGCTCCTTGAATGGTTTTATCCAGCAGTGGAGTGTATTTTGACATTTTGAGCCGTCATATTTTGTTGAGAAAGTCAGTCAGCTGAATTAAAACATCTCCATGCCAAATTTCAGCCTCTTAGGCCAAAAACTAGGCCAGCTGAAAGGTGAGAAAACTTTTATGGACAACCAGCTGACCTCCCAACAACACATTTGGCCAATTGGAATAAATCGGCTGTCCTTGCTCATGCCCAGTCTTTCCGCAATACCTTGAGCAAATCTGTGAGTCCATTTGGAAGTTATGCACCTTTTAGCCAATGCAGTGGACATACATGCACATTCACACACACACACACACACACACACACACTTGACCTCCATGCCAAACTTCAGCCTCCTAGGGCAAAAACTTTGGCCGCCACAGGGTTGGGAAAACTTGTTGACTGAACAACAGACTGACCGACACAGTAAGCTAAAAAAAATTCCCAGGGTACACAGCGGTTTTCAGAACCAGACCTTTTGAGGTGATTTCACTCCAGGTGGTCAGCAGCAGAAAAATCCCTCTCAGCATGCTCCCTGTATGTGGTGGAGTTTTATAACTCTTTCTTTTTTATTTACTGTAGTTTAGCTGTAGAGGACTGACCTGGATGATGGATGATATAAATTCAGCGCTCCCTAAAAAGTCTGATGACTTTCTAATAATTTTCAAAGACACCCTCTTCTGTTGTTTTGCATTAATGGTGAAGCATTGCTAAACGATGTGTACTTCAAAACTGCAATGGGACACACCATTTTCAGATTATAAGCTGTTGTCAGTATTATATATTTTTAGAATTTTTCAGTAAAAATACATTCACTGCTGAGGTAAATCCAGGGTGATCCTGATAACATTGGTTATAATGATTTAAAAATGCGTAAATTAACAAACTGTGATGCAACTCCTGCCAGAAGAGTGTGTCCAAATTGAACTAATTATAAGTAAACAAGAGAAAAACGCCAAATGACTGTTTTAATGGGTACTATTTTATATTTTTCTTTTAAAAAAATGTTTTGTCGTCATGTTTCATGCTTTATTTCTTGGCTTTTATATTTGGTTCTTGTCCAAAAAGAGATGCTCAACTAGAAACTGTATTTTCTTCCCTACTCTTACCGTAATCAAAAATCACCACCGTTAAGCAGAGATGCATGTTTACAATAAAAGGACATTTCAACAGTTTGGTAGAGGCTATTAATTTAAAAACTGTGTGGTCAGTTGAAAGAAACTATATTACTTAATTTATTGTTGTTAGTGCCCAAGAGAGCTATATAAGGCCAAAAAATTCATTGTATTTTGGGTCGAAGCATTTTTTGACTGAGTGGGTGTTACAGTCTGAGGTGCAGGGATGGAGAGAATAGTTGCTGGACAGTGATTTGCTTCAGAAGAAATTACTTCCCAAAACAAAACACTTCATCCATAAGAGGATGCCAGGCTCTTGCCAAATAAGCACTTACTGTACTTGAAGAGATAAATGACACAAAACCAGAGCCAAACATTATAAAACAAATTTTTTTCCATCAATCAGAATCAAGTTGATTTCCTCCAGTTTATCACACTGCAGCGGCCTTTTAAGAAAGATTAAAACCACCATGTAAATAAATATATGACAAAGACAAAGTGAAACATTGATGATGCTTTTCATAAACTGAAACCATAGTTCTTACCGCACGCGCACATTAAACAATTTATAGCGTCAGTTAACACCTAATCAGCCGGTGAGATTGGATAAAGACCACAGAGGTAACTCATCTGGAATGTCTTGTTGTTGTCCCTGTTGTCCTCAGGTGATCCAGACCATCAGCGCTGTGGATAAGGACGAACCTTTGAGTGGTCATCGCTTTTATTTTGCACTTGCTGCACCTGTTGCCGGCAACCTCAACTTCACCCTGCGAGATAACAAAGGTGCGACAACCATCTGTGTTATTCCTTAAAAGTACCTGGTGTTACTTTTGTTTTGTGGTTGTCTGATAGAGAAACTCTCACAGCAGTCCAGCACATCTGCAGGTTCACTTTCTAAAGCATTGGATTTCTAGACACTTTAGATACAAAGTGGTTTATCTGAAGCCAATGTGAAACTTCAGCAGTCTGAGTTGTATCTTCATAATAACAGTCTTTTTTAGGGAACTTCTACACAAGAAAGTGACTGTGGATTTTGTCCCTCATTACTCTGAAACCTCATTAGGGGGATTTTTTAAATGAGCAGTATGAACAGTAACAGTGATTTCAACAAGAAAATCATTGGTATAAACGGCTGGCTCAGAGTACTTAAAAATGTGATATGGCCTTTTCTCCCCACTGGTTTTCCATCATACTTAAGTACTTTCAAACAGGTATTAAACTGCATTATATGTGGTCCTAAAAGTCTTAAATTGCTGCAGAAGCCCTGAAGTCGCCAATCTCTCATTTCTTTGAAAGACTGCACTCAGTTACATGCTGTAAAAACCAGAGATCATTGGCCCACAAAACCTGCATACACAGATCAGATCACGCCATAACTTTCCACCTTGGTTAACAACATATAATCACAACAACTGGGGAAAAATGTCCAAAGACACAGAAAAAGAAAAAAACACAAGAAAAACCAAGGTGACACACAGACCTTTACATGATACATATATACATACCTATAGAACATTAAAAAAACAACAGAAAAATAAAAATGAAAAAATAGTCATAATAATAATAATAATATATTGGTTAGGTATTCGTTAAATTTGGGGAAATTTGTTAAATGTGTAAGGAGAGAAATATAAATAATACATTTATTTAAAAAAAAAAATGCATTTAAATAAATGATAATAATAATAATAATAACAACAATAATAATGATAATGGCACCACGATGGTGCCATGGTTAGCATTGTTGCTTCACAGCGAAAGGGTTTCTGGTTTGAAAATGTGGGACAGACAGAATGACTGACTGACAGAATGACACACTGACAGTTTCCGTGATTATGTACAGCATACCATACCATGACTTAGTCAGACCAAAAATTAGTAAAAAAAAAAACAAACAGCCAATTCGGCCACAGGGGGAGCCACAGCGATTGGTCACATTTTAGCCATTTTTAAGCATTTTTCTGTTGTTATAGCGCCACCCAGTTGCCAATTAGAGTTGAATTTCTCCAGTCACCCTGGGGCATCCTGTTCTACATATCTACCAAGTTAGTAAAAATCAATAGGGTGGTTACACCTAGATAAGAAATTAGCACTCTAGCGCCCCCATTTTGTGTGATGGGGTCAATAATGGAGGGGTCCCTTCAGATTATGTGTGGTCATATGCCTACAAAGTTGCGTGGTGATTGGTGAAACCCTTGAGATGTTATACACCTTTATGTGATGAGCCACGCCCTCCGCAATATTCATTGCCTTATAGAAGCTCAGTTTTAGTAAGTTTTCCAACTTTTGCCAAGAGGGAACTTTAGATATTGGTTCCTAGATTATGTTCACCCAGTTTCATGCAGATCGATTTTAAGTGTTTTTCAAAAAAATCAAAATGGCGGAAAATCTGTATGACCGGAAGTTATGGATTCTTGAGGCAAATTTGTTTCTCATGAGGAGAGGCATCTCTGTGCAAAGTTTCATGTCTCTACAACATACGGGGCATGAAATATGCCCATTCAAAGTTTGCAATTTCAGTCGGTTGCTATAGCGCCCTCCTTTGGCCAATTGATGTAATATTGCTTCATTTGCATCCTCCCATGACCCTCTACCACTGTGCCAAATTTCACATGGATTGACCAAGTCAGTGAGGAGAAAAACGTGAAACAGACACACCCACAGACAGACAGACACAGACAGAGTTTCCGTCTTTATATATTTATATAGTAAGATTAATAATTTGATATTTAGATGTCTCATCTGTTGTAGTTTGGAGGGTCTCTGGTTGCTGATGTCACAGTCAGAAGGGGAAGTTGTTGTTGAGGTGAGGATTTGTCCCAGTGTGTACACACATATATATATATATGTATATATATATATATATATAAACATACATGTATATTGGTTTGTGTTGAACAGGTAGGCAAGTGATACCGATATGGATGAATGGGGCCAAACATAAACTTAAACATATAGTAAGCCTCTGTGTCCTTGTCAGAGCTCTATGTGTCAGATCAACCCTGTTGCATCCAGCTGCTAAATCAAAAAACTCCCCTTAGAAAATTGCTGATGGCCTTTGGAGTCTGTAAAGGGTGTTGGTCAAGTTAGGTACGGTCTATTTGCTGCTTACTTCCTTTGAATTGAGCCTGGCAGCGATGCAATTGACACTTTGGCCATTGCTCACTCTGGCTCTCTATATCTGCCCTGCGTCAGGACACAATCTCCTCTGCAATCTGACTCAGGAAGAGAAGTACAGAGTAACTAGTGCCTCCCGGCATGCCCAGCCGTGCCAAATGAAACCATAATTCTGCCATGACAATGCCCTCGCTGCCCTCTTCTTTGTAATTGTTCGTCAAAACTGGATGCAAAAACAAACTTTCTGCTGCAGCTGGAGCACATCTGAGACTTGTGCCTCAATCCACTACAGCAGGGTCTCCATGTTCCTGATCACAGGATAACTTCAACACACAGGCTGAAAACTGCCTTTGAACCATTATGATCTGCTCACCACCTACACGCAAAGCAGTGGGCGGATGAAGAAAATTAGCTTCTCATATAGGAAAACTTTGCATATAGCTTTAAAAACACATGAGAATTGAGCACAACTCCATCATGGGTCCCCACTGCTTTAAAAAAAACATGCAGACCTGATAGTTTCTCTGAGGTAAATGCCCTGTGTTGAGTGTTTTGTTTGAGCTCAGCTAAAGCTGCCATGTTACCTTTCAGAGGTAGCAGCAGCAGTCAGGTTGTGCCACAGTAATCCGTGTAAGTGCAGACCAGGGTTACATCATGGACTGGATGTTTAATGGTCACTTCTCTGCAGATTAAGAGCAACTTGGGTGGAAGACAGTTTCTGAAAGCTTTGTTGCAGAAAGCTTCTCTTTGAACATACGGTGTTTACTTCGGTGTCAGTGTGCTGAGTATCTGTAGCCTATACTTCTGATAACAGCCGTGTTTTTTATAGTATTGTGGTGGTCAGTGCTCCTGAAAACTTGGCTTTTAAGGAACAGCGTGTGAGATTTAGAGTGAGTTAGTGGCATCTAGTGGTGAGGATTGCAAATTACAACTAGTTGAAACTTCTCCCAGTTAAAATTCCTTCAGTGTTCATGGTTCAGGAGGTTTTTACCAGAGCTGAATTACCGCAGAGACCTCCTCCTCTCCCAAACAAACGAACCAGGAGATTAAAACCAGTAGAAACACTGAAGAAAGCATTTTCACGTTACACATCAGTGTTTCTGCGACGCTGTTCGGCTTGTCGCAGATGGACTGCTAGCCCAGCACCTGCTAACTTGTGCTCAACTTTTTCTCTCAAGATGTTCAGGGGTTTTTTGACAGGGAGCAATTATCCGGCAGAAGTCTTTTTCTCAAGCTCTCATCACAGAGAGGCTGCTAATTACGGTGGCCAACATGATAAACGCAAACGGTTTTATTTAGAGCCAGTGTTTCGTTTGTTTCGTTGGGAGCTACTGCTAGCTACTTTCATTGGAAGAGAGTAGCTAGCAGTAGCTCCTGTTAGACTGTAGCCCAGCTAAAGAAGCAGCAGTGATGTAACTGACATTTTTAACTCACTCATAGCAGCCACACAACAAAGGCGAAGCGCTCCAAAAAAAGACGCTGGGCACTGTGCTTTCTCCCTAGGTGGCTGCATACACTCCTCTTCATACCATACCTGAAGAAAGAAGCCCGGGCTGAAAAAGAAACGCTAGGTGGACACAGGCCCTAAGATTTTGAATCCAGGAATTTTACTTGCAGCAGAATATTTCTATGCTGTGATTCTGCTACTTTACTTCAGTTAAAGATCGAAGTACTTCCACCCCTGTTCAGCAGACACATAAAGATGACATTCTGGTGCTTACATACTTTTAGCCTGCACCTTAACGCCTTAACATCTTATTTTTACTTGTCTGTGTTTAGACACGACTAAACGTTTCCCGCTTAACACCCTATATTTATTTATTTATTAAATATTCATTTAACAAAACAAGTGTTTTATTTTTAACCCATCACAGTTGTTGCCCACCAACTGTGTGTTTTTCTTCACCTGTGAGAACATTTTGCTGATTTGACTAATGTGGCATTTACAAAAGAACCCATCTCTATATTCATTCTTACCTTGTTCTTGGACTCAAACAGCAATCTGAATATCAATCAAAAAAACAAAGGTGTTGTCCTTCAAGGAGAAATCTACATTTCAAGTGTGACTGCTCAATTTGAAAGTGCATTTCAATCTATTGAAGAAGCTGTCATGAAATGGCTTTTTTTTCCCCCCTGGTATAACGGCATATTGTTCTCCTCTGGCTGCCTTTTCCTCTCTCATACGCTGAGATTTCATATAAGATTTTTACCATCAAACAAAAGCTGTTATTAGCCAACAGGTGGCAAGACCAGGGAGAGACGCCACAGCGTATCATATAATGAATTGTGTTAATGACACCATCTGTTGGCATTCCTGCTTTTAATACTGTAAAATCATTTCAAACTGCAGAGCCAAAGCACAGCAATCATTACAGAATACAAGCTAAGCCTCCTGCTAGTCATATATGCCGTTCATTGTTCATTTGAAGCCTATAAAGTTTCAGACTAAACACAGCTCTCCAGGCTTTTCTCTAACAAGTCTCACCAATGTGTGTTTTTCCTCTTTGCAGACAACACAGCGTCCATACTGACAAAACGAGGTGGTTTCAGGAGACGGGAGCAACCTATATACCGGCTGCCGGTGTTGATCGTGGACAGTGGAAGTCCTGCCCTCAGCAGCACAAACACACTCTCAGTGCGAGTGTGTGACTGCGATTCAGATGGCGTGGCCTTGTCCTGTGGAGCCGTGGCCTACACTGCCACTGGCCTGAGCACCGGCGCCCTCCTGGCTATTTTAGGCTGCATCATCACGCTCCTGGGTAAGATCATGCGACCTCGGTGTCAAAAACACAAGTCCAACAACAGCAATTATTTTTGTAGCGGGAGAGGTCAGTATAAAGTTCAGAGTGATCGTTATTGTAGAGGTGATCTTTTTGGTTACTATTCCTATCAGATATGAAGACATTTTATCGGTGATTTAACTGTAGTTACTTATTAATGTATCTGTCTCTTTCTTTATAAACTTTGTGACCGTGGGGCTGCTGCCTCACCAGCAGTGGTGGAAGAAGAATTTAGATCCTTTACTTTCATAAAAGCAGAGATACCACAGTTATCTGTTGTACTGGATACAACAGCGGAACTGAAAAGCACAACTCAAGGACACACTGAAAGTTCTTTGCTGAAGATATCAGAGTATGTACACAGGAGTGAGTCCAAAAAAAGAAGGTGAAGGTGTCCAAACAATGCTAGGCAAAAGACTGTGTCAAAATAGAGAAGACAGGTGGCATAACACTGGGAACACACAAGGAATAAATGCTGCAAGGCTTACTGAAAACAGTGAAGACGTGCTGGCACAGACAAAGGGGAGCACACAGACTAAACACACGGGAGGCAGGGTAATAAGGGACAGGTGAAACTAATCAGGGCAGGGAAGGTAATCACACACGCGGAAAACACACGAGGGCGGAAGTGCAGCATCTGAAACGAGAGACACAGGTTAGTAACAAAAACAGGAAATAATAACTGTAATAAACTGAAAACAAGAACACATTACCTTAACAGCTGGAACTGGATGTAACAACTATAATATTAAAAATTACTCCATTACAAGTAGACGTTCTGCATTCATACTTGTACCTATGTGAAGCATTATCTGCAAGAACCCATTATGCAGAAAAATTACCTTCATGTTGTATTATTATATACACTCACCGGCCACTTTTTTAGGTACATCTTCCTTGTACCAGGTTGGACCCCCTTTTGCTTTCACAACTGCCTTAATTCTTGGCGGCATAGGTTCAACAAAAATCTCTGAGGAAACATTCCTCAGAGATTTTAGTCCATATTGACATGATAGCATCACAGTTGCACAGATTTATCTCCGTTCCACCACATCCCAAAGGTGCTCTAATGGATTGAGATCTGGTGACTGTGGAGGCCATTGGAGTACAGTGAACTCATTGTCATGTTCAAGAAACCAGTTGGAGATGATTTGAGCTTTGTGACATGGTGCGTTATCCTGCTGGAAGTAGCCATCAGAAGATGGGTACACTGTGGTCATAAAGGGATGGACACAGTCAGCAATAATACTCAGGTAGGCTGTGGTGTTTAAACCATGCTCAGTTGGTACTAAGGGGCCCAAAGTGTGCCAAGAAAATATCCCCCACACCATTACACCACCACCACCAGCAGCCTGAACCACTGATACAAGGCAGGATGGATCCATGCTTTCATGTTGTTTACACCAAATTCTGCCCCTACCATCTGAATGTCTGACTCATCAGACCAGGCAACGTTTTTCCAATCTTCTATTGTCCAGTTTTGGTGAGCCTGTGTGAACTGTAGCCTCAGTTTCCTGTTGTTAGCTGACAGGAGTGGCACCTGGTGTGGTCTTCTGCTGCTGTAGCCCATCTGCTTCAAGGTTGGACGTGTTGTTGGTTCAGAGATGGTCTTCTGCAGACCTTGGTTGTAACCAGTGGTTATTTGAGTTACTGTTGCCTTTCTATCATCTTGAACCAGTCTGGCCATTCTCCTCTGACATCTGGCATCAACAAGGCATTTTCACCCAGAGAACTGCAGCTCACTGGATATTTTCTCTTTTCGGACCATCCTCTGTAAACCCTAGAGATGGTTGTGTGTGAATATCCCAGTAGATCAGCAGTTTCTGAAATACTCAGACCATAGGTGCAAAGTCACTTATATTTCTTCCCCATTCTGATGCTCAGCTTGAAATTCAGCAGGTCGTCTTGACCATGTCTACATGCCTTAATGCAGTGAGTTGCTGCCACGTAATTGGCTGATTAGCTATTTGCATTAGTGAGCAGTTGAACAGGTGTACCTAATAAAGTGGCCGGTGAGTGTATATATTCTATTATTGGTTATTATTACTAACACTTTTACTGTTACATTCAATCAAGTTGGACCTAATTTTTAAGTATTTTATATTCAGGTTATTCTGTAACAAAGTACAATATTTCTTCCTGCATGGTCAAATGGTTGACAGGTGTGTGAAACTGCTCACAACAAGGTCTGTGGATGATTTAAGTTACCAGGTCATGATTTCAGGAAAGAAACATTGCTGTTATGTATTTTTTGGCACTTCGAGCTCCACAAGCTGAGTGCCATCCAGTTCAATTATACTGGAGAGAAGATAGACATCTCTACGGCCGCTATCTCCAACGCTCAGCAACTCACACCAAAACAATCTACACTGATAAATAACACTACAAGTAAGCGGAAAAATATGTATTTTAATTTTGGGTTTGACCATCCTTTGTATGGTGGAGTAAAGCACTGATCACCAGATTCTCAGTGAAGAAAAAAACCTTTTAAAAAGAGTCGCTGCAGTCCCACATTTCTAACAACAGTGCAGGAAAACTATACTTGCTCAAACTACTCAGCTTGAAATGTGTGTGTGCGGCCAAGTCAGTTAGCCCTAAAGGCTAATATGACAGACGACAAGCCAAACCAAATCACTGAATGTCAAAAAAGCAGCAGCGGAAAATACGACATAAACATTGTTAACCGTAATAAATATGACGAGCAGCAGCAGCAGTAATGGCTGTGTGTGTTTTTTAGCAGAATTAAAGACTGAATTCGCAAGACCCTGTTAAGTGTTACAGGGACATTATCCATAACTGAAGGGGACATATTGTGCTCCTTAAGTTCATACTTGTGTTATAGGTCAATACTAGAACATGTTTATACGCTTTAATGGTCAATAAACACTTTATTTTCCTCATACTGTCTGTGATGGCACACCTGTCTGAAACGCTACATTTTGGCGCCTCAGTCTGCTGTGACTGGTCGGCGTTTCTAGGTGTTCCATATCTTGGCATCTGCACCGGGGTAATGACTGTTACAGAGAATAGCACTCTCCACCGTGAATAATCACCAATTAAAACCTTGTAAAAATTGAACATAGCGTTAGCTCAGGCAGGACATGATGTCAAGCTCAGCTCACATCCCAGCTATATCAGCTGATCTCAAGCAGCCAGTCAAGTGAGGGAGTCAGCTGATAGATCACATGATTCCTTTCTATGCAACCAATAGGCAAATCTCATTCAGGGCGCCCTATTTAAACTGCTCTGGCCTGCCTACTGTTGCTGCTTCCTCTACAAGCTGCTTTGCAACCTGCCTCCACCCCAGCTCCTCCTTTTCATGTTGTGTCTGACTTATCAGTATCATATCTGTTTGTCATTGATGCTGCTCTATTCTGTTCCCGGGAGGTCTTTGCTGCTGTTCTCCCTGCATTAGGCTTTCCATGTAGGCGCATGGAAGGGCAGAGAGGTTTGCCTCTCTACCCTAAGGAGAGGCTTTCTGTGTAGGCCCAAGGAAAGGCAGAGGGGCCCCAGAACAGAGCCATACTGCCAAATACTGCAAATGGAAATTAAGTTTTCTTTGACTAAAGTGTTCCTGACCGAACTAGACATTTTCCAGCAGGAATGTGACCCCAAAATCTGGGGAAAATTCACAACATCAGCAACCAAGATTACATGTTTCCCTGACATTAGCATGTAGCCACATGTAGCAGTGTGGGCTACAGTTAAAGTGCTAAACACTTGCGGTCTCTTGCCTGGAGCAGATGACCATATAAAGAAATCTGACATGAGCTGACATCAGCTTTTGTCAAAAGTAGAAAGAACGTTGAGAGTATTCAGAGAGGTCTGAAGCCTGAGGTTTTTGCTCACAGGGATAACTTTTACATATGTTTACCTCATTATTTGAAACTTTGGACACCTGACATTGTAACATCATATCCGCTGCGAGGGTCCTAAGGACAGAGGGATGTCGTATGCTGTAAAGCCTTGTGAGGCAAATTGTGATTTGTGATATTGGGCTTTATAAATAAAATTGATTGATTGACTGATTGATATGACAGACAATAGCAAAAGCACAGTAGGTCCCCTTTAAAAGAAAAAAATACAATACCCTCCCTTCCACTATCTCAAAATGGTATCTCAACAAAATGGTGAATGTTCACATCTTCCAGCCACTCGTTATTTTTCTGTTTTTAAATACGATAAAATAACACCAAATATGAATGAAATCAGATGATGCTAAAGCCTGAAATGTAAAAGATCCAATGATAATTAATTCTTGCAATAACTCTCAGAAGGGAGGAATGAATCTGGGATGAGAACACTTTAAAAGACCCTCCTCTACTCTTGCAAAAAATTCACCTTTGTTCCAGCAGAAAGAAAAAACAAACCCTCCTCTCTCTCTCTGATTGCCTCTCCACCCATTATAATTTTTCTACAGTCCCTTAGCAAATCAAAAGGGTGGACAGTTCACTGAGAGCTTAAATAGCCTCTAACATCACATCACTTTGGAGTTGTCTGCCTGGAGTAGCTCGCAGGCTTTGTTGCAGTAGGAGTATATTCAAGCAAACAACCTTTGCAGTTCATGTTTAAGTTCAGATTTAAGTGAAGGTAATGCATATATACAGTGCAACACCACAAAACAACACTTACGTCGGTATTTACAACCCATTCAGACTTATCTCCACTTTTATATACTCTGCAGGCAGCCGAATGTGTGAGAGAAGCTCTGCTAAAACATAGTTGCATCTTGAGGTCTTGCACATGTCAAACCTGGAGGGAGATATCTTCCCCTCATATTTCCTCTTTGGTAAATACACATGACCTATAGGTCAGTCGGCTCTGAATAACAGCCTCCATGTTTACAAGTAAAGTACCACTGAAATCCTGCCAACAGGATCAATTAACTACAGTCGGTGTATACTGGGTTTTAGTGGAGTACTTTTTGTTTTTTCCTCTGAGTCTTTAGCTGGACCCAGTAAACCGTAAAATCCATTCTGTGGGTTGTTCACTAAACTAAGTGGCCACCCAATGTTTTTGCTTTCCCTTTATTTAAGATGTTTAATTCTGTTTGTCCAACCTTTGAGAAATATCAGAGAATAACATTATTGGGCCAAAAGAAGCAGGCATTACTCCAAAAGTTATTTTAAATAACACTTGATTGGACACTTAAATAAACATTAAGGGGTATTAGGAAGTATTTATATTTCATGTTCAAGTCTCCAGCAGCTCTTTTAAAAACCCTCTATTGCCAGTTATGATTATATTTCATTTATGTGACAGCACTCCTCCAGCGTTTGAGCACACTATACTGAAAAATAAAGTGTAATTTCATTGAGAGAAAGCAGCGCCTAAAGGCAGCCTGAGACAGTGATGAGATTCCAGATTTTTAGATCATTTTCCCTCCTAAAGGAGCTCTCATGGTGCCTTCCCCCAGAAACGTTTCACTGTATTTTATTATAGTGTTTCTTGGAGGTCATACTGTATGTAATGCCGCTTCTCAAGGACCGGTGCCTCTGATTTCCAGTGCAACACCAAGATGTACGTTAAGGCATTTGTACGTGAGATTCATTAACATAACCTTAGAGATGGATGCAGCACTGAGCTGTCACCTCCTGTGTGCTTTACTGCTCATAAAACCCACAGACAAAGCGTAACCACATCAGAGCAGAGTCGTAGTTTAACGCTTAGGTGATCTTCATTGTGAGCTGAGGAGGATCTAAACAGCATATACAATAACTGAAATGAGTTCTTTGATGGGGGTCAAACTTTGCTTTTTATTCTGGTCCCCTTGAAGTTTGCCTTCCTTTTATTGCAACAGAGAACGCTTCTCTTGATAAATGAAAACTTCAAAAGAGCAACAGGGGGAAATATGTGTTGGTGCAACCCTGAACCCAGCATCGCTAATGAAAGCTGGCTCTATTCTACACGGCATGGCCTTAGGCCACAGGCTTAGAACTAATGGCCTCCAGTTTAATATACCTCCTAGTCGCCTCGTCTCTGTTTGAGTGTGTGAATGTGTGTGTGTGTGTGTGTGTGTGTGTGTGTGTGTCCTTAGCTGTCCCCATCAGTCTGTTTTGCTCAATTGGGTCAGCCTCTTTCCTTCTTTTCTCTGTTTCCTCTTTGTGCATATTCACCCCCCCCCCCCCCCCCCCCCCTTCCCTTCTTCCCTCGTATTAACAGCCCATGTGCGATCTTTTATTCTGATCTTCCATCAAGACCTCTTTCAATCTGTGGGTAGCAATTGAGGCTGTGATTGCGTGTGATTGTATTATTTTGGATGAGACACGAGCTGAAATAAGACCCGAGCTGCTGTCATCCTCAGGTGCTGTCAATCTGAAGTCATGGGAGGAGAAGTATTCAGGTTTTTTACTTCAGTAGAAGAAGTAATACCACAGTGTGACAAATACTCTGTCCTGCATTGAAAATTTTACTCAGTTAAAAGTAGAACAGTTAATAAAACTTCTAAGAACCTTTTTTTTTATCAGCTAGTGATGTAGAAACTGTCATCCACACTGTTACATCCTACTTAGTGTACTGTAACTCTATATTCAACTCAATATTCCTGTCTCACCCAGTACAAACCCTCCAAACTTCAACGTGTTCAACTTGCAGCAGCAAGACTCCTCACAAATCCAATTGCAGAGTAGACATAACATCTACTTTAGCATCCTCACACTGGTTACCCATACATGTTAGAAAGTGTTGTAAAATTTTAATGATGACTTTTAAAGCATGTGTGGAGGTAGCCCCTGATGATTTCACTGACTTACTAACCCTCTATACGTCTGATTGTAGCCTGAGATCCTCCAGCAGAAGTCTGTTTGTTCCAAGGTGAAGCCTTAAAACCAGAGGAGCTGAAGCCTTCAGAGTCATGGCCCCAGATCTCACTCACTCACTCACTTACTCTCTTTTTCAGAATTGCTTTCTCTTGAATCGATTACTTTTCTTTTTTACTTTTATATGTTTTTACTGTCCAATTTAAAGTCATTCCCCATTCTGATACTCGGTTTGAACTTCAGCAGGTCGTCTTGACCATGTCTACACGCCTAAATGCATTGAGGTGCTGCCACGTGATTGGCTGATTAGTTATTTGCATTAACAAGCAGTTGAACAGGTGTACCTAATAAAGTGGCCGTGGAGTATATATATGGCTTATATTTGTGTGATTGATTGTGCATCTGGACCAATGTGGCAGGGACAGTTTTTGGTCCCACTTCACCAAGTCTCTCTTTCTGTGAGGGAGACTTGGTTACAATTAAATACAGACCTGTGAAAACTATGGGAAAACATCTCATTTCTCTCTAGAGATCCTTTCCATAGTGTTATCAGAAACTTTTAGTGTTAAAAACAAGCACTTTTAGTGGACGTAAATTGATGGTGCATTCTTGCGGATAGGGATTACATTGCAGCACTCTCTGTCAATAATGGACCAATTTTGAAAATTGTTGTCTCCATGAGTCACTTAAGCGCAAAAGCATGGGAAAACAGGGTCCAGGTTGAAAAATACATAAGAGCCTCAACTCACTAAAATCCCTAAATTTGCCGTTAATGACAAAACAATTACAGCAAATATAGAGATGGCAGCAGCACATAATCAGAAATTAACACTAAATAAAAGCTCTGCTCGGCTGTGTACTCAAATACACTGGTATCACTGGTCTCAAATCAGCGTCTTTTCTTTTTCCTCCATCGATCTCTCACTCTCTCATCAGGTGCGGGGAACACACACTCCCACCTGAGTCTAACAACTACAATACATAGCTGCGCGTGGAGAGCTCTTCAGAGCGCCACTCCTCTCCTCATCTTCGGGTTGAGTCTGAGAGCTTCAATCACAACAGTTGATACAAAGTGTGCAGTTTCCACCTGCCTGCCTTTAAACCCTGCAGAGCTGCATGCACATTAGCTTTGGCTCTACATACTCATAAGCTAAGTGGTCATTAATCATAGGTTGATATTTTTAGATTTAATTACAGAGCTTGTCCTCTACTCCTTGCAGTAATATTCCTGAAAATGCCTGGGTACAACTATGCTTTTTTTCCTTTTTGTAAATGTCATTTAAAACCTTTTTTTTAATGACACAGTCACTTTTGGATGATACATCCAAACTACTGAGACAATCATTATCTTGTTAAGATTTTCCCAGTACAGGTCGGGTATGGCTCAATCCTCCAGAGGGCCAATTAGGACATTACGTAGCACTCAGAATCTCCAGATAGTTATTTCTGTCAGAGTATTGCTTATCAGACTCATTCTATAAATCTTTGTGTCCATTCTTCCGTGTCTTATTTTACTGTCTGTCTCCCGTGTTAGCCCCTCTGTCTGCGTCTCTATTTAGGCGTCTGTATTCAGACGGCAGACTCTCTTTTTTCCAGATCTGATCTTTAAGCTCCACTGTGCCCATTGTAACCTGCAAATTTGTGTTTAAACTGTGTAATTATTTGCTATCACACTGGTTGACATGCTAAAAATAAGAGAAGAAAAGGAAATAAGCCCCTTTTTTTAACTTAGCAAGTCAATTAAGAGCAGATTTGTCTTCATAATGACAGCCTGGCAGGAGCTAAAAAGACCTCTTGTGAGGGAATTGGAGGGAAGATGCAAACAGCTTGCAGAAGGATACATAGAACAAAATAAAAACGGAAATGTTGACGAGACAGTAAAGAAGCACAGACGCATAATCCAGACAGATACACAGTTAACTGTGATAGATAACATCGGCCACAACAAAGGAAAAATAAAAGCTGTTTGAATCATGCAGCAAACATACAGCGGCACTGATAAAGCAGCCAGTAACATGGAGGATTTGTGTTTGCGGATTCTGATTGTTTCTGTGCCCTTCATCATCTCGTTGTGGCGCAGAATGTGTTTTGTTGCAATGTCATCCGTGCAGGAGAGTGATATCTGTCACGTTGATGAGGACGCATGAGACCTCTTCATCTGTCTAGACACCTTTACTTTATTGCCAGCTCTCTTCTATACTCTCATTCTCTGTCCTTGTTGTTACAACATTTAAGTCAGTAAGAGCTGAAACAATCACCAGTCCCAACTACTTTCATAATCAGTTATCGGTTGAAGTCAGTTATTAAGTAAATAAGACACAGATTTCCTGGTTACAGCTTCTAAAATGTGATGATTAGCTGCTTCTCTCTGTTTAATGTCATTGTAAAGTGAGTGTCTTTGAGTTATAGACACATAAAGAGCAATTTGAAAATGTTTACCTCATACACTTTGGACAGTCTTCACTATTTCGTAACTTTTTATTCTGCAAACAATTTAGCAGTTAGTTGAGGAAATAATCATAAGATTAATCAATAATGAAAATAATTTTTTGCAGCACCAACAGCAGTAATTACTAAGTGTTTTAGAAAACCCTATTCACACCGGACTAGTATTACCAAGAGAGCTGGTGATTTAGAAAATACCCCCTACGTCTGCATTGATAAGCAAAGTCTGTATTTTACTTGAATATACTGACAACCCCCTGGATATGATGCACACAGTCATTTGTAACTCCACTCTACACAATGCAGAAACACTACACACTACCTTGTTTTTTCTTTCAAATGTGAGATAAACAAACAGAACCAGTGCTGCCATACATTTTCACACATCATATATCTCATCATCTTTTGAGATTTCACTCTTCTGATGGATTTGAGCTTGGTCTTTCTGCGAGTGGGTTTCAATGCAGCGACATGATCCTTCTGTACCCAGACCGCTGTCAATACTTTCATTTATAATAACCAAGGCAGCCTCCGTAATTCTTGACCAGGAAAGAGGCGTGGAGAAAACAAAAAAAACCTGAATACGACCTCACCGAGATGCCAATTCACAGGGGATTTATATTATCACATTATCTCTATGTTTGTTGAAATATCTGAGGTATTTTGTCAGTATTACTGACAAAACACCTCATGGCAGATTTGTACAGGAGTAAGATCACAGACAGACTCTGCAAATATTACAAATTACTTGAGGTCCCCAGGCGATATTAGTCCTGTGCAAATAGGGCTTAAGCTGCTTGTAATAAAACTTACACGTACTGACCTTAATTGTCAGACACAAATAAAACAGTAATTGAAAAAAAGGTGGTTAGACTCTTCCTAAATAAGCACCACAATGGTAGGAACGTTCCATGAATTATATTAAGATCATATCCTCTGTAGGTAAAAAAATATTCTGTCAAATAATCTCCTATCCAATCAAGCTGTCAGTCAGAACCTAAACTGTGGCAGGACGCTCTGTCCAGTCACATAAAGAGCTCTGCATGGCCTCACAGAAGCAATCGACTGTACACTTATTTATTAGTTAGTTGAAAAATTATGGGACGGCTGTGGCTCAGAGGTAGAGCGGGTGTTCCCTAATCAGAAAATCAGGAGTTTGATTCCCGGTGATCCAGTCAGCATGTCGAAGCATCCTTGAGCAAGAACCCCAAATTGCTCCTGATGGCTGTTCCATCAGTAGTGAGCGTGTTAAAAACTGAATAGCAGGTGGCATCTTGTACTGTAGCCTCGGCTACCAGTATGTGAATGGGTGAATGTGACTCATAGTGTAAAAAGCCTTTTAAGTGGCCAGATGACTAAATAGGTGCTATACAAGTGCAGGTCCATTATTTATCTATACTTCAATTCAGAATCTCTCTTTCCTCAGGGACTGAGTTTCATTCACAGTCAATGCTGTAACAATTTATTGAGGGACTTAACGCCTGCAACTACTGTGCATATTCTGAAAATGTTAGGACACAGGACACAGGACACAGTAAGCAACAATTAAAGTTAAAGTTAAGAAAACAAACATACTTAAATACTACACTGTGTCCTAACTGGATGTGAGTGTCAGACTATGATGTCGCATCGCGTCACATCATGTAAACAAACCACCAACCTAGCAGCTGTGGTCTCAGAGTAAACACTGAAAAGATGGGTGAGAATGTAATTCCTCATTATTCATACTCACAACAATATCGCAGGTCATAGATATCAGTGTTCTGGTTCCCATATGATATCATATCACCATCTCCACTTTGTAAAATAAGATAGCTTGCTAGCATCCCACACAGTTCTTACCAGGAATGTTCATCTTCTTGGTGATCTCCCTCCAGCCAGACATCAACTTATGTAGGTATTTGCGGTAAAATAATGAGGCATCCTGTAGGTACTTTCTCATTTAAACCTTGTGAATCAGCCATTCCTCCTCCATTGTGGTGCTTCCAACACGAGCGACAGACTAAAAATAGAAACTGGGAGTCCGACAAAAGTTTAGCTCAAAAAGGTGTGCTACATCGCGTCACGTCGCTCACAGGGAGTTACAACACTCCAGTCGAAAACAATGCAGTCATACTGATTTAGTCGCTGATACTCACTTGAGTCGCATCCAACTAGAACACGGTGCTAGAGATTGCCATGTTTTGGAATTACATAAAATTGAATTTCTTTATTGTTACTGCATACTTGTATGCATCAGAGAGGGGAAAAAAAGGACACTTCAAAGATGACACAGTGTAGCCAAAGATACTGTATTATAACAAGATGGCCCACCTACAATATACTCCCATTGTATGAAATGGTATACATTTCCGGTCTCCTAAGTAGGCGTTGTCCCCTGTACCCCAATCAAAGACGATGGAGAACCGCCAATCAAAGATGAGTATCCTCAACCTCATTTGGTTATCGTAGATTAGCTGGGCTAACCGTTAGCCGTTAGCGGTGTCTGTAATAACTCAGTAACTCAATAAACGGCCCGTGAAAAAAATATTTTTTCCAGCAGATGTCTTAGTTACAACATGATTGAGCTAGCAAAGCAGTTTTGTGTTGCTATGTGTGGTATTTATTCAGTTTTGGGAAATCATGATGTCTAGAAAGCATCAGTGGCTGCAGCTGACAGGGACAGCTAACAGCAGCAGCAAAGCTAACATCAGGACATCATCTGTTAAAGCCTCCCGCTGTCGGATACGACATGAAACTACTCCAGTTAGCTCAATCATGTTGTAACTAAGACATCCGCTGGATTTTTTTTTGTTTTTTAATCCAGTATCTTTGGTGAAACGGCACTGATTTCAGCACCAGAGAGGACATATCTGTTGCCCCGGATCTCGCGAGAGTGTGTTGTTGAGACAGAGACAGGTCTTGAACAAAGTAAATTTTCTCCTGATTTGTCCGTCTGAAATTTGCCATTTTGGTGTCGGAATGTTCTGAAAATATTTGGCTTGTGATAAATGGGTCCAATATTTGCTTCTGTGACTATGGGGCTAAAGAATCGTCCATAATCTATAATCACGTTCATTTCTCCCACTGAAGTCAATGGACTCAGGACCTGCTGTTAGTCTCCTAAAGGAGCATGGTGGTCATGAACCCCACGTGACACTGATACAGGAAACTGACTCACAGTGGACCGTCTTGGTTTATCCACTGTCTTTGGTGTAGCTTACCGCTAGCCTGCAGCTGCATTTTCCAGACACCAGGGCCACAGAACTGGGTGATCCTCCTGCTTTACTAAAGTCCATGTAAACAACCAAGTGTCTTTGACAGAAAAAACTACAGATTGCAGGCTGTGCTAGTTAAGTGAAAGTGAAGAAAAGATCTTGTCAGTTTTTACAGGTGAGAAAACTCAAGCTGTCGTTGTGAAGAGCCTTTTTGCCATCCAGTGGCTTTTGTTTTTCTTCCCGATTGAATAATGAAATTGTTATTTATTAATTTAAATAGGACAAAAAAAAATGAATTGGACCATATGGCTTTAGTGTGGTACATTCCAAAAAAATATAAAAGTTATGTCACACTTGATACCATGAAGCCTATCTTTTTAAGGAAGAATTTGAAAATGTAAATGACAATTGTCAGGACATAAAACCAATAAACTGCTGATCTATAGCCGTCAGCACTGAAAAAAATTCAAATTGAAAACTGAATTGAATTGTGACCTTTAAATCAAATGTCTAATTGAATGAGGAATTTGTAGAACTGTAACACCCACATTCAATAATGTTTAATAAGGGTATAGTGAGAAAAAAAAACTCATCAGAAATGTGTGCATGTGGTTTGATCCCATTAGATTGACAGTAGCCCATATTTTGATTGAAATGTCGTTAAATCCTGATTGGTGCATGGAGGTACATAATATCACCTTGGACCAACTAAGTTCTGCCCATTTCTAACCATTTAGAAGAGTTAATAGAAAAACTAAGATACAATAGTCTCTTGCTTTTGGAAAAAAAAGAAAAAAGCTGCATTCATGTAGGACTTTTTTTTAATTAGAAGCTAATTAAGAAAATTGGTTTTAAGGGCCTTCAATGCTTTCTTTTTTCATACAAGAATGACACTACTACACAAATGATCTTTCTAGCAGGAATTAGTACTTCAACATAAATCCTCCTTTCATTTCAGACAGTTGCTGATTGATTCCTCTATCTGAAACTGCACTGCAGTACAGAGACACAAAATGAGGGAATAATCAGTCCCAGTTTCACCAGAATCACACAGCACATGGGGGAAAAAATTCTCTAATGAGAAAGTGCATTCAATGATGCATGCTGGTAAGAAAAGGGCAGCACAGAAAACTCACCTTGTTCAGTATCGATTGTGCCGGGTGGATCATTTAAACAATTCAATTACGGCAAAAAGCCTTTGTAACACTAAATTGATCTCCTTTGCTTCTGTTTTTCATTTAGTGTACATCATTAGTAAATGTGTTATGAAGAGTTTGATCATGAGTTTGTGTATTTGCTCAGCTGTCTAGGCTAGAAATCATTTCTTTACAGGACCCTTGGTGCCTGACACAGACTCACTATTTGTATGCCCGGCCATCCACCTGCTCATCCTAGTAGGACGTGATTGGATGTTGGCCCGCTTCCAGTCTGTGACGCATCATGACTGCCTTCTAGGCATTAAACCCTACAGAGCTTTGCTGGAAAGCACTGAGAATATTCTATTTCAATGTGCCACTTTGTAATTCACTTTGGAGAAGCCCTACTGAATCGAAAAGAATTTAGAATGACTCGAGTTCCTAAAATTAAAGAAAACAATCTTCCACGGAAATGTTTGGCGTTCTGTCTTAAAGTGCTAAAAAAAAAAAAGTGTCACAGATATTAGTGGTGGTTGTTAGACCGGAGGGACCATTCCAAGTATTTCACAAAAAACCTGTTGTAGGGTACCAGCAGTCACCAAATAGCCAACAGAGAGCTACCCATTCATCTCCTGCAGCCTTTCCATGTGACACTTTCCTCCCTTCCATCTCTTCCATTTGCTCCCTTATTAGAGGGTGTGAAGTGGTGTTTGAATTCGGTTCCTGGGCCTCTTTCTGGGCTGCCTGCAGTAGCTCGATGTCGAGAAGGAAAAGAAATATGGGCCCACAGAGCGATATTTCACTGGCACCAGCTTGACATTGATGGATAGAGGATCATTAGACATTTGCCAGTTTGCTTGGGCGTAGAGTTATTTTCAGCAATAATGTATGGGTGAGGGAACAGGGGCTGGAGGAGGGCTTCTGGTAAGATCTCAGAGGGACATAGATTCCAGTTTGGTGGAGTTTTGTACAAGTCTTGAAGCAAAATGTAGGTGGTGGAAACCGCAAAGGGGCATAATATATTACATTGCAGGTTTAGTTTTGTAAACTCTAATTGGATTCACAGTGTAGTGGTTTTCTAACCTTTTTTGTCAGATGTTTCCTCACAGCCCCTACAGATGAACTCAAATACTCCTTCACTGACACCACCATCATGTTTCAAATGTGTTTAGTTGAGCTGATTTAAACAGGATGTCATTTAACACTGACACTAACATAAAGGTGGATTTTGTTAGCCGACAGTAGAAGTACTGTCGAAGAGAACTGTCAGTTTTTGGGTGGGTTAGGTTTGCATTTGTCCACTACCATTTGGAGAGGTTGAAGCTGGATGTTTCAACCATTTGTACTACAGTTTAAACTGCTTAGCAAATGCTTTCAGCTAACATTTTCAAGTGCATATACTTCAGGCAAACGATTTTAAACATACATCCCCTACTTTCAGATAAACATTTCAACCATTTATCCATTACTTTTACCTAATATTGTCAACCATTAGCTGCTATTTTAAGCTAACACTGTCAACCATATATCTATTACTTTTAGCTAACATTGTCAACCATTTATCTGCTACTTTTAGCTAACACTTTCAACCATTTATCTGCTACTTTTAGCTAAAACTGTTAACCATTTGTCCTTTACTTTTAGCTTACACTTCCTACCATTTATCTATTACTTTTAGCTATCACTTTTAACGATTTTTCTGCTATTTTAAGCTAACACTTTCAACCATTTATCTGCTACTTTAAGCTAACACTTTCAACCATTTATCTGCTACTTTTAGCTAACACTTTTAACCATTTGTCCGTTTCTTTTAGCTTACACTTCCTACCATTTATCTATTACTTTTAGCTAACCCTTTTTACCATTTATCTGCTACTTTAGCTAAAACGTTCAGCTATTTATCTGTTACTTTTAGCTAACACTTTTAACCATTTAACCGTTGCTTTAAGCTAACATTGTCAACCATTTATCTGCTATTTTTAGCTAAACATTTCAACCATTTATTTGCTACTTTAAGCTAACACTTTCAAACATTTATCTGTTACTTTTAGCGAAAAATTTTAACCATTTAACCATTACTTTTAGCTAACATTGTCAACCATTTATCTGTTATTTTTAGCTTACACTTTTAACTATATATCCACTACTAACACTTTGGATAACACTTTCAAACATATTTGGCTACTTTTAGCTAACACTGTAAACCATTGTCTGCTATTTTAAGCTAACACTGTCAACCATATATCTACTACTTTGGACATGCTTTATGTGGCCTAATATGGCCTGCTACACAATATAGTTCACTTGCATTTTTTCCATTCACCTCACAATGACAGGACTATCATACGCAGGTGAAATGTGTTTTCATGAACACCTGGTAAACAAGCAAACAAGTGGTTACCTAACAGCAGACATTTCCTGCTTGGTAGCATGCATAGCCACAGCAAAGAAGCATAAAGTGGTCAGCGAGGGCCACAGCTTTCAAGAAAATAGAATACTTTTTCACTTACAGATAAAACAGTTTGTATAGTTTTGTTTTGTGTATGTGATTATTTTTAATAACTAATTTGATGCGAGAAGCAGCCGGCCCCCAGGTCTTTTCACATTATCTATTCTGCCCCCCCCCCCCGATCTACTACTTTCAGCCAACACTTTCCACCATCTTTCTGCTTCCTTTATACCGTTATAATAACTGTTTATGAATATATTTCTATTTTAGCCCTTATCCACTGCTTTTAATACAGGCCTGTATATATTGAGATGCTAAAACTAGTAAAAAAATGTATACATACTTTGGTCAATCACAATTTAAAACCGCTGATGCTTTAAGCGAACCACATTGAATCTGAGGAATGTGACAAGATGCTCGATCAGAGTTGGAATTTGGAGGCCAGATTGACGCCTAAAGCTCTTTGGCACCTACCTCGGGCCATTCCTGAGCAGTTTTTGTGGTGTGGCATGGAGTCCTGCTGGGGATGCCACTGCCATCAGGTAATGCAGTTGCCACGAGGGCATGGACTTGGTCTGCAACGGTGTTTGGATGGATGGTGCATGTTAAGTGGCCTCCACATGAATGCCAGGACCCAGTGTTTTCCAGCAGAACAATGCATTGTAAAAAGATGATCAATGTCATTCACTTCATCTGTCAGTGGTTTTAATGTTGTGGCTGATGTATATGTTATATATCATAGACTTAGTTGAGCTACTCTGTAATCCTTCCACACACCCCTGGCAACAGCAGCAGTATCACTGCTTGGGAATCACTGTCACACTGTATTCAGCTTCTCTAACAGCCACATATCCCTGCATGGAAAATATAAAAAAAATATGCGAAAATATCCAAGGTATCAGTCAATATTGACTCCAACATCTCTTCTCTCTTTGTCTTCAGTGATGGTTCTGCTAATTGTGACAATGCGTCGGAGGAGGAAGGAGCCTCTGATTCTTGAGGAGGAGAGGGACATCAGAGAGAACATTGTCCGCTACGACGACGAGGGCGGAGGAGAGGAGGACACAGAGGCCTTCGACATGGTCACCCTTCGCAACCTAAATGTCATCAGAGACCCCAACGTTAGACGAGACGTCACACCAGATACTCCCACCTTCTTTCATTACCCCACAACTACTCGCCCATCCTATAAATCCCTGCCGGACAACGTGGTGTTTCGAGAGTTTATTTGGGACCGACTTAAGGATGCTGATGTGGATCCATCAGCTCCCCCGTATGACTCTCTGCAGACATACGCTTTTGAAGGCAGCGGCTCTGTAGCAGAGTCACTAAGCTCTTTGGAGTCACTAAGTACAGACTCAGATCAGAACTATGACTATCTCAGCAACTGGGGACCACGCTTCAAAAAGCTGGCTGACCTGTACGGCAACAGCGACGCCTCCGGTGTCTTCTCTTAGCCCCCGGATGTCTCTCTTAACCTTTCTTGGACTTAAAAACAAAAAAAATACAAGTAATTTATTGTCAGAGAAAATGATTTTGTCTGCCTTAGTGCATCGGAGGAGAAGATTCAAAGACAAACACAAGAGAGATTGAAAGAAAAACACTTTGACTTCAAAGGTTTTTGGTTTGTTTACCTCCTTGTGTGGATTTTTCAGAAGTGTGCCATGGTAAGTTTTGACACAGACTTCAAAAGTGGCTTGACTGAGGATGAGACCTTGTGTGCAAAAGACATTAAAGGTTTCAAATTTTGGGCTCCAGTCCAACCATTGACTGCAGAATGCATACATGTTGGAGCATTTTTACAGGGAGGCACCTGTCCTTTCATTCCAGCGATGGGCATGGGCCCAGCACTCTTGCTTTGATGCATTCCTTTGCTATCTTTGTGCTAAAAAAACCATAAACGTTTCTCATGAAATGCAGTATCCCTGGCGGCTAATCAGCAGTCACCCGACTGTTCATATGAAATTTGACAACAATTTCTATCGAATTCTTTTTTTGTTTTTTTTGGTTGGGGATCAGGGTAATGAAGCTGTTTTTCATAAGCATTTTCCACATTATTCATAGACTCATACCTCTCAACACCATGAAAAGTGCAGCTGCACTCGTACAGTATAAACAAGTAGTTGATGTGCTAAGGAAGTGATGTGAAGACATAAGTTGTGCAAATAATAAAAAGAATGACACTTAAGTTTGATGTCTCCACTGGGTGAAGCAGGAGCGTATAATTTATCTTATTCTCCTAACAATACATTTTGCAGATGTTGCAATGTAGTGTTTGTCTGAGTCTGTTTTTCTTCAGCCTTTCTATTGCCAAGTCCAATGTATGATTTCTGAGCTATAAAATGTCAGGATTTGGTTGTTCTGCTTTTGTACTAGGCGGGGGGGCCTTGGAACGTCTGGTAGACAGGAAAGCTTTGTTGAGGGATCAGTCTTTGTTGTGCTTGATAGCGAAATTCATGCCACCTAGACTCTAGAAAAAAAGAATTTGTTTCTGAAGTGACAGTCCTTAACCGGGTGAAGTTTGTAAGTAAATGAATTTTGCTTCTGTAGTTTGCAGAGTGCAGCATATATTGTCATTCAGAGATGAAATCAATAATGTCCATGGTTTGTTTGTTAATTAATGGTGAAAGGACACACTGTATGATAATTTGTTTTTCCAGCTTAAACAAATTATGTTACAATTGGGTGTTAACATGTACAACTGATATGTATTATTATTTATTTTGAAGAGGCAGAATTGTGCAAATGATGTTTTTATCCTTTTTGCTGAAAATAAAATTGACATTCAGTTCCTTAAAAAGACTGAAGGAATTTCTTTCAGTCCATCCGAACACAGAGTAAATAAAAAAGGTTATTTCTGTTAATAAAATAACACCAGAGTCTAACAAGAATAATCAATGATTTAAAAAAACATTGGTACCTCACTTTGTGCATTTAGGGAATTCAAGGATCCAGAGAGGGGGGAGGGAAGGGGAGGGTTTTTTTTTTTCTTTCATATCTCTGTTTGATGAGGCTTTTGTAGTTGAAAGGCGAGATCGAGATGCTCCAAAGAGGCATGTGTGATGACTGCGGGGCTCACCGTCGGCCATCTGAGGAGCCTTTTACAAGTCAGCCAAGTCTGTATCATGCAGTCAAAAGAAGCTCCCATAAAGGTGTGTTCAAATACTGCATCTTGTGCAACACCTGAATACAGCACATATACATAGTGTGCATGTATGGTAAGCATGACACTGTCTTCATTATTTTTTTGACTAGAACCAGAAAATACAAAGGTCATGACTCTAAACTTTCCCACTACAGGATCTTTTCCTTTTTTTAAATAACTTTTCATAATGTTAAGAAAAAAATATCCTTAAAATGTCTTAGTATAGTAAAGCATAAAATACAAAAATAAATTCATAATAGAGTATAACATGAAAAAAATGTTATCATAAAATTTGACATGAAAATTTCATTTAAAAAAGTTGTAAGATAGTATGTTATAAAAATATCAGAAAAAATGTTATAGTATGGTATGTTCTACAAATGTCAATTAAAAATGCCATGTTCTAGTATAGTATAGTATGACACAAAAAAGTCATAGCAGAGTTTGAAAAACAGTCAGAAAATATTATAGATTAGTATGGGATAAGAATCAATTATAAAAATCATTAAAAATGTCACAGTAGAGGATGTCATAAAAAAGTCATCAAAATGTCATAGTATACTATGTCATGAAAAAAGTCATTAAAAATGTCAGTATAGTATGTCATGAAAAAAGTCATTAAAAATGTCATTGTATAGTAAGTCATGATAAAAGTCATCAAAATGTCATAGTACAGCATGTCATGAAAATGTCATTTAAAATGTCATAGTATAGTATGTGATAAAATAAAGTCATTAAAAATGTCAGAGTATAGTGTGTCATGAAAAAAGTCATTAAAAATGTCATAGTATAGTATGTCATGAAAAACTTCATTAAAAATGTCATAGTATACTTATTCATGAAAAAGTTTAATTAAAAATAATATAGTATAGCATGTCATGAAAAAAAGTCATTAAAATGTCATAGTATAGTATGTCATGAAAAAAGTCATTAAAAATGTCATAGTATAGTATGTCATGAAAAAGTCATGGCAGCATGGTGTTGTGGTGGTTAGCACTGTCGCCTCACAGGAAGAGGGTTCCCGGTTCGATCTCGGGTGTGGGAGCCCTTCTGTGCGGAGTTTGCATGTTCTCCCCGTGTCAGCGTGGGTTCTCTCCGGGCACTCCAGCTTCCTCCCACAGTCCAAAGACATGCAGATTGGGGATTAGGTTAATTGATAACTCTAAATTGTCCATAGGTGTGAATGTGAGCGTGAATGGTTGTCTGTCTCTATGTGTCAGCCCTGCAATAGTCTGGCGACCTGTCCAGGGTGTACCCTGCCTCTCCCCCAATGCCAGCTGGGATAGGCTCCAGCCCCCCCCCCCCCCCCCCGCGACCCTCAAGAGGATGAAGTGATTAGAACATGGATGGATGGATGGATGGATGGAAAAAAGTCATCAAAATGTCATAGTACAGTATGTCATGAATAAAGTCATTGAAAATGTCATAGTATAGTATGTCATGGAAAAAGTCATTAAAAGTGTCATAGTATAGTATGTCATGAAAAAGTCATTAAAGATGTCACGGTATAGTACGTCAGAAAAAAAGTCATTTAAAGTGTCATAGTATAGTATGTCATGAAAAAAGACATCAAGGTGTCATGGTATAGTATGTCATGAAAACAGTCATTTAAAATGTCATAGTATAGTATGTCATGAAAAAGTCATTAAAAATGTCACAGTATAGTACGTCAGGAAAAAAGTCATTTAAAGTGTCATAGTATAGTATGTCATGAAAAAACGCATTGAAACTGTCATAGTATAGTATGTCATGAAAAAGTCATCAAAAATGTCATAGTATAATATGTCATTAAAAAGTCATCAAAATGTCATAGTATAGTATGTTATAAAAATAAAGTTATTAGAAAAGTCATAGTATGGCATAAAAAAAGTCATCAAAATGTCTAGTATAGTATGTCATGAAAGAGTCATCAAAAATAGCATAGTATAGTGTGTCATGGAAAAAGTCATAAAAAGTGTCATAGTATTGTATGTCATGATGAGGTCATTAACAGTGTCATAGTATAGTATGTCCTGAAAAAGTCATCAAAAATGTCATAGTGTAGTGTGTCATGTAAAAAGTCATTAAAAGTGTCATAGTATAGTATGTCATGAAAAAGTCATTAAAGATGTCACAGTATAGTACGTCAGGAAAAAAGTCATTTAAAGTGTCATAGTATAGTATGTCATGAAAAAAGTCATTGAAACTGTCATAGTATAGTATGTCATGAAAAAAGTCATTAAAAATGTCATAGTATAGTATGTCATGAAAAAAAATCATTGAAACTGTCATAGTATAGTATGTCATGAAAAAAGTCATTAAAAATGTCATAGTATAGTATGTCATGAAAAAAGTCATCAAAATGTCATAGTATAGTATGTCATGAAAAAAATCATTGAAACTGTCATAGTATAGTATGTCATGAAAAAAGTCATTAAAAATGTCATAGTATAGTATGTCATGAAAAAGTCATCAAAAATGTCATAGTATAGTATGTCATGAAAAAGTCATCAAAAATGTCATAGTATAGTATGTCATGAAAAAAGTAATCAAAAATGTCATAGTATAGCATGTCATGAAAAAAGTCATCAAAATGTCATAGTATAGTATGTCATGAAAGAAGTCATCAAAATGTCATAGTATAGTAAGTCATAAAAAAGTCATTAAAATGTCATAGTATAGTATGTCATGAAAAAAATCATTGAAACTGTCATAGTATAGTATGTCATGAAAAAGTCATCAAAGATGTCATAGTATAGCATGTTATGAAAAAAGTCATCAAAATATCACAGTATACTATGTCATGAAAACAGTCATTTAAAGTGTCATAGTATAGTATGTCATGAAAGTCATCAAAAATGTCATAGTATAATATGTCATTAAAAAGTCATTAAAATGTCATAGTATAGCATGTCATGAAAAAAGTCATCAAAATGTCATAGTATAGTATGTCATGAAAAAGTCATCAAAGATATCACAGTATAGCATGTCATGAAAAAACTCATTGAAAATGTCATAGTATAGTATGTCATGAAAAAAGTCATCAAAATGTCATAGTATAGTATGTCATAAAAAATCATTACAATGTCATAGTATAGTAAGTCATAAAAAATCATTAAAATGTCATAGTATAGTATGTCATGAAAAAAGTCATAAAAATGTCATAGTATACTATGTCATGAAAAAAGTCATCAAAATGTCATAGTATAGTATGTCATTAAAAAGTAATCAAAAATGTCATAGTATAGTATGTCATGAAAAAAGTCATTAAAATGTCATAGTATAGCATGTCATGAAAAAAGTCATCAAAATGTCATAGTATACTATGTCATGAAAAAAGTCATCAAAAATGTCATAGTATAGTATGTCATGAAAAAAGTCATCAAAAATGTCATAGTATAGTATGTCATGAAAAAAGTCATCAAAAATGTCATAGTATAGTAAGTCATAAAAAAGTCATTAAAATGTCATAGTATAGCATGTCATGAAAAAAGTCATCAAAATGTCATAGTATACTATGTCATGAAAAAAGTCATCAAAATGTCATAGTATAGTATGTCATGAAAAAGTCATCAAAAATGTCATAGTATAGTATGTCATGAAAAAAGACATCAAAGTGTCATGGTATAGTATGTCATGAAAAAGTCATCAAAATGTCATAGTATAGTATGTCATGAAAAAAGTCATTAAAAATGTCATAGTATCGTATGTCATGAAAAAGTCATCAAAAATGTGATAGTATAGTATGTCATGAAAAAAGTCATCAAAATGTCATAGTATACTATGTCATGAAAAAAGTCATCAAAATGTCATAGTATAGTATGTCATGAAAAAGTCATCAAAAATGTCATAGTATAGTATGTCATGAAAAAAGTCATTAAAATGTCATAGTATAGTAAGTCATAAAAAAGTCATTAAAATGTCATAGTATAGTAAGTCATAAAAAAGTCATTAAAATGTCATAGTATAGTATGTCATGAAAAAAGTCATTAAAATGTCATAGTATAGTAAGTCATAAAAAAGTCATTAAAATGTCATTGTATAGTAAGTCATAAAAAAGTCATTAAAATGTCATAGTATAGTATGTCATGAAAAAAGACATCAAAGTGTCATGGTATAGTATGTCATGAAAAAGTCATCAAAATGTCATAGTATAGTATGTCATGAAAAAAGTCATTAAAAATGTCATAGTATAGTATGTCATGAAAAAAGTCATCAAAATGTCATAGTATACTATGTCATGAAAAAAGTCATCAAAATGTCATAGTATAGTATGTCATGAAAAAGTCATCAAAAATGTCATAGTATAGTATGTCATAAAAAATCATTAAAATGTCATAGTATAGTAAGTCATAAAAAATCATTAAAATGTCATAGTATAGTAAGTCATAAAAAAGTCATTAAAATGTCATAGTATAGTATGTCATGAAAAAAGTCATTAAAATGTCATAGTATAGTAAGTCATAAAAAAGTCATTAAAATGTCATTGTATAGTAAGTCATAAAAAAGTCATTAAAATGTCATAGTATAGTATGTCATGAAAAAAGACATCAAAGTGTCATGGTATAGTATGTCATGAAAAAGTCATCAAAATGTCATAGTATAGTATGTCATGAAAAAAGTCATTAAAAATGTCATAGTATAGTATGTCATGAAAAAGTCATCAAAACTGTCATAGTATAGTATGTCATGAAAAAAGTCATCAAAATGTCATAGTATAGTATGTCATGAAAAAAGTCATCAAAATGTCATAGTATAGTATGTCATAAAAAATCATTAAAATGTCATAGTATAGTAAGTCATAAAAAATCATTAAAATGTCATAGTATAGTAAGTCATAAAAAAGTCATTAAAATGTCATAGTATAGTATGTCATGAAAAAAGACATTAAAATGTCATAGTATAGTAAGTCATAAAAAAGTCATTAAAATGTCATAGTATACTATGTCATGAAAAAAGACATCAAAGTGTCATGGTATAGTATGTCATGAAACCAGTCATTTAAAATGTCATAGTATAGTATGTCATGAAAAAGTCATCAAAATGTCATAGTATAGTAAGTCATAAAAAAGTCATCAAAATGTCATAGTATAGTATGTCATGAAAAAAGTCATCAAAAATGTCATAGTATGATATGTCATTAAAAAGTCATCAAAATGTCATAGTATAGTATGTCATGAAAAAAGTCATCAAAATGTCATAGTATGATATGTCATTAAAAAGTCATCAAAATGTCACAGTATACTATGTCATGAAAACAGTCATTGAAAATGTCATAGTATAGTATGTCATGAAAAAAGTCATCAAAATGTCATAGTATAGTATGTCATGAAAAAAGTCATCAAAATGTCATAGTATAGTATGTCATGAAAAAGTCATCAAAACTGTCATAGTATAGCAAGTCATTAATAAGACATTAAAATGTCATAGTATAGTATGTCATGAAAAAGTCATGAAAAGTGTCATAGTATAGTATGTCATGAAAAAGTAATTAAAAATGTCATCGTATAGTATGTCCTGAAAAAGTCATCAAAAATGGCATAGTATAGTGTGTCATGGAAAAAGTCATTAAAAGTGTCATAGTATAGTATGTCATGAAAAAGTAATTAAAAATGTCATCGTATAGTATGTCATGAAAAAGTCATTAAAAATGTCATAGTATAGTATGTCATGAAAAGGTCATTAAAAGTGTCATTGTATAGTATGTAATGAAAAAAGTCATTAAAAGTGTCATAGTATAGTATGTCATGAAAAAGTCATCAAAATGTCGTAGTATAGTATGTCATGAAAAAGTCATTAAAAATGTCACAGTATAGTATGTCATGAAAAATTCATTAAAAATGTCATCGTATAGTATGTCATGAAAAAGTCATTAAAAATGTCATAGTATAGTATGTCATGAAAAGGTCATTAAATAGTATAGTATGTCACGAAAAAGTCATTAAAAATGTCATAGTATAGTATGTCATGAAGAAGTCATTAAAAGTGTCATAGTATAGCATGTCATCCAAAACATTCATTAAAAATGTCAGAGTATGTTGTCATGATAAAAGTCATTAACAATGTCATAGTATAGTATGTCATGAAAAAGTCATTAAAAATGTCACAGTATAGTATGTCATGAAAAAGTCATCAAAATGTCATAGTATAGTATGTCATGAAAAAGTCATTAAAGTGTCATAGTATAGCATGTCATCCAAAACATTCATTAAAAATGTCAGAGTATGTTGTCATGATAAAAGTCATTAACAATGTCATAGTATAGTATGTCATGAAAAAGTCATCAAAATGTCATAGTATAGTATGTCATGAAAAGGTCATTAAAGTGTCATAGTATAGCATGTCATCCAAAACATTCATTAAAAATGTCAGAGTATGTTGTCATGATAAAAGTCATTAACAATGTCATAGTATAGTATGTCATGAAAAAGTCATCAAAATGTCTAGTATAGTATGTCATGAAAAAAGTCATCAAAAATGTCATAGCAGGGGCATCGGTGGCTTAGTGGATAGAGCAGGTGCCCCATGTACAAGACTGTTGCTGCAGGGGCCCGGGTTCAACTCAAGCCTTTGGCCATTTCCTGCATGTTACTCCCCTTCTCTCTCCCCCCTTCAAACTGGTCTGTCCTGTCGATTAAAGGCTAAAATGCCCCAAAAAAATCTTAAAAAATAAAAAGATTGTCATAGTATGGTATTTTAAAAAAAGTCATCAAAATGTCATAGTATAGTATGTCATGAAAAAGTCATTAAAAATGTCACAGTATAGTATGTCATGAAAAAGTCATTAAAAGTGTCATAGTATAGTATGTCATGAAAACAGTCATCAAAACGTGATAGTATAGTATGTCATGAAAAAAAGTCATTAAAATGTCATAGTATAGTATGTCATGAAAAAAGTCATTAAAAGTGTCATAGTATAGTATGTCATGAAAAAAGTCATTAAAAGTGTCATAGTATAGTATGTCATGAAAACAGTCATCAAAACGTGATAGTATAGTATGTCATGAAAAAAGGTCATTAGAAATGTCATAGTATAGTATGTCATGAAAAAGTCATCAAAACGTGATAGTATAGTATGTCATGAAAAAAGTCATTAGAAATGTCTGGTATAGTATGTCATAAAAAAGTCATCAAAATGTCATTGTATAGTATGTCATCCAAAACATTCATTAAAAATGTCAGAGTATGTTGTCATGATAAAAGTCATTAAAAGTGTCATAGTATAGTATGTCATGAAAAAGTCATTAAAAGTGTCATAGTATATTATGTATATAAATGTGTATGTATATACTTGTGTATGTGTATGTATATACTTTATTAATCCCCCTGAGGGAAAATTCAGTTTTTTCACTCTTGCTATTACACACAGGTCTGAAAGACACACACATGCACAAACAGAACCTATACATGCACAAGGTGGAGAGATGTCGGGGTGGGGGGGCTGCCTCGGTTGGGGGGTTTGGTGCCTTGCTCAGGGGCGCCTCGGCAGTGCCCAGGAGGTGAACTGGCACCTCTCCAGCCACCAGTCCACGCTCCATATTTTGTCCGACAGGGACTCGAGTAGGCGACCCTCCAGTTCCCAACCCAGGTCCCTATGGACTGAGCTACTGCCGCCCCCCCCATTAAAAGTGTCATAGTAAAGCATGTCATGAAAAAGTCATTAAAAATGTTATCGTATAGTATGTCATGAAAAGGTCATAAAAGGTGTCATAGTATAGTATGTCATGAAAAACTCATTAAAAATGTCATAGTATAGTATGTCATGAAAAACTCATTAAAAATGTCATAGTATAGTATGTCATGAAAAAAGTCATTAAAAGTGTCATAGTATAGCATGTCATGAAAAAGTCATTAAAAATGTCATTAGTATGTCATGAAAAAAGTAATTAAAAGTGTCATAGTATAGTATGTCATGAAAATGTAATTAATAATGTCATAGTATAGTACGTCATAAAAAAATCATTAAAAATGTCATAGTACAGTATGTCACGTAAATGTCATAAAAAGTGCATTGTAAAATATGTCATAAAAAGTCATTAAAAATGTCATAATATAGTATGGCATAAAAAGTTACTCAACATGTCCTAGTATGGTTTGTCATGAAAATGTCACAAAAAAATGTCATAATACATACTTAAAACTCATTGAAAATGTCAAAGTATAGTATGTCATAAAAAAGTCATCAAAATGTCATAGCATAATTTGTCATGAAAACAGTCATTAAAAATGTTCTAGTGTGTCATGAAAAAGTCTTTAAAAATGTCATAGTTTAGTATGCCAAAACAAATAGATATATTCATCGAATATAATATATTTAAATGTCATGGTTAAGGATGCCATAAAGAATTAACAGAAAATGCCATGTTATAAAATGTCAATAAAAAGTCCTAACACAGTATGCCATAGAAAATATAATAATGAATGTGTTAGTATTGTATACCATTAAAATGTCATAAAAACCTCTACAGTGTAAAATACTATATACATAGTGTAAAAATATAGAAATCATAAAAATGTCACAATATATTAGGTCTTTATAAAGTCATTACTATAGTATGCTTTAAAAATATTATTAAAAATGTAAGTATGTCATAGAAATGCCATAAAAATGTTCTTAAAGTCAATCTCCCACCTGTAGGTGGACTCATTCTTATCAGAGATGAGTCCAGTGAGGGTGGTATTGTCCATGAACATCAGGAGTTTGACAGACTGATGACTGGATGTGCTGGTGTTGGTGTCCAGGTAGAAGAGTAGAGGTGAAAGTGCAGCTTCGAGAGGAAAAGGGGCCTTATGGTCTGAGTCAGAGTAATGAAACCCTTGCTGCACATGCTCAAATCAAATTCTGAATCAAATCAAACTGGTTACTCGATTTTGCCATTTTTAAATTTCAGCAATAACTGTTCAAGTGTACAAATTGAACTCAGTTGGTGACCCACAACAGTATAGTCTTGGGTTCAAAAGTAGGCGACTTGCGTCTCTTGGCTGTCGCTGCGTCTCAACAGCTTTCAGAGGTTCATGAATACAACTGACAGTATAATTCACAGTGATGCAAGAGATTGCAACGGACTTGTTATGCATCTTTGCTTGGTAAATATGTCGTCTCCTTACAGGTATTGACATAGTTTCCAAAGCTTTGAACCTGGCAAAAACAAAACATCTGAGATTTTTTTAAGTATGAGTCAGGAGTAACCAAGGTCACAGTGTGTGCTCATTATGATGCAGTTCACACAAAGCTACGGGAAGAGATGTGAATTGTGTTCATTATATATTCACAGGTCACCCTTCATGATCGCCTCTTGCTTAGCACATAGAAAATCACACTTGTAAGAGCTAGACATAGCAGAGGAGTTCTTGTGGAAATCTGCAATTGAAAGACTCTTGTAGTGGAATTGGACGACATTTGCAATCAGTTGAACTTGCAATCATTGCTTGTTAACACACATTCCAAGAGAAATACATAAACACCCTGACACCCCCCAAAAAAAGGTCAATGTTTGATACATTTTTATTATTTACAGTTAAATGCAACAATATGCAACATCTGAGAGGAGAAACAACACATTCTTCCTCAGATTTAACAGATTAAAAAATGATCTCATAAGTAATAAAACCAATCAGTCATTGAGTGATGACCCCACAACCGTGATGGGTGGAATAAGCTTTCAGTACGGCATGGTGAGTAAGCTCAATACAGCAGTGTCAGTATTATCAATAGATATCAGCATCACAACTGGCATGTGACTAGCACAACGGACATTTCTTACATCAGTGGGTTTTCAACCTTTTTACTCCAAGGCACACCAAATGGCAAGCCAAAATCTCAAGGCACACCTGTATTTATCTCACGTGCACGATAGCCTCTATAATGTGTGTTATCACTCTTATCACGACATAAATGTTTGTTTTTATTTAAAGATATCAAATATTTGTTACAAAATGATTCAAGAATTCATTTAAAACGTTTGAAAAAGACATTAAAGCACCAATAACAAATTCATTTTAATGGGAAATAATGTAAGATAACATGATGTGTCACACACTTAAAATTCCCCTGCATGAACAGCAATAAATAGGTTCCCTGTGAAGGTTTTTTAAATTAAACTAAATTAAGTTTTTAGCTAGAGTTTGCCTCTTTATGAGGAAATGGGTGTGCACAACATACTGATACAGTCAGTTCAAAATTAATTCATAATTTTTTGTATAGGCCCATCTGAATATTGCAGTAATAATGTGTGGTTATCACAAAATCCCATGGCACACCTCGATTTGTACCACAGCACACCATTTGCGAACCACTGATTAACAAAATACCACAAGATGAAGTTCGCAGACATTATTTACACGATTGACACAAGAGGTTTAATTGATTTAATCTAAAAAAAAAAATCTGTATGTGTAATCCACCTTTGCTCAATTCAACACACTATACTGCTTTGCTGCTAAAACCTCACTAAAAAAAGATGGAATTGCTGCTACAGTTTGTGATCACATAATAGGATACATAAAATGGTACTGAAATAATAAAAACTGTCAACATTTAAACATTACAATAGAGAAACTGGGCTAAAATGCAAGGACATAACGTAAGATAGAAAGGATGTGCAGTAACTGTAATTTAAGATAGTAAGAAGAAGTTAAGTAAGAAGGCAAATCAGTAAGGCTTTAACAGTTCAGCAATGTTTTCTGAGGCTTGTAAAGTAATGAAAAATCATATAAGTATTTAAATGTTGATTCTATAACAAACTGGGGGGCAGTGTAAAGAAGCTAAAAAAGTATGTATCACTCTTTCTGTGTCTTGAGGAAAAGATTGATCTAATTCTTGTAACATTTCTGAGCTGCAGGAAAACATGAGTGGGTAAATGTTATTATGTCACTGCTAAAATAAACTTGAGTCAAAATCCCTATCCAAAAATCCTAGATTCTTACACACAGGAATTTTGTGGTTAGGTAAAGAACACAAGGACTGCTGAACTGTTTTGATGATGAGCACAGAGAGTTTTGGTACAACCATTTATTTTAAAGGGAATCTATAATGCTCATTTTCAGCTTCTTACTTGTATTTAAGGTTTCTACTACAACATGTTTACATGCTTTAATGTTCATACTGTCTAATGTTCATACTTTCTACCATGGACTATCACAAAGTAACACACCAGCAACAAAGATTAGGCCTGCATGTTTTCCTGACATTAGCATGTAGCTACTGTATATGCTGCAGTGTACATGCAGCCAGTGAATGACTCTTTACTTTCTTCCACTAAAAATCACAAATAAAAGTGCTTAAACACACCTGGACATGCTCCAGCAGGAATATGATCCTGAGAGAGAATGAGAAATTAACAACATTGTCAATGGAGATTACATTTTTACCTGACATTAGCATGTAGCTTCATGTAGCAGTATAGGCTACCAAATGCAAACACTTACAGTAGTGTTCCTGGAGTGGATGACCATATAAGGAAATCCTTCAAGATCTGACATCAGCTTGTAGCCAAAATAGGAAAAAATTTGGGAAACGAGTATTCAGACCAGCCTGAAGTTTGAGGTTTTTGCCCACTTGGATTTTCACTTATACAATTGTTTACCTTATTATTTGAAATTAGGCCAAGTTTGCTACAAGTATCTGACATATGTATCATTATATATATGACAGAAAATAAGGAAATGCATAACAGGTCAATTTTAAAGCAGTCTTAATTTTGACAGCTATTTTAGATTTACTCTTAGTCTTGAGACAAAAATGCTTATTAGTTTTAGTCACATTTTAGTCATATTTAGCCTTTCTAAATTTAGTCTAGTTATAGTCAATGAAAATTCAGAACATTTTAGTCACTTTTTAGTCATTATGTTTTTTATTTGTTCTTTTATCTTTAAACTAGTCCAGTGAGGCTAGTTCATGTATCAGAAATTAGAACTAATGTGACAGGTTGTAGAGACATTTCATTTAGACAATTTTTTCCACATTTGGAAGTAATTTCCTTCCACTAACACACTTGCAAAGGATGATAATAACTTTCAACCTGAATTCTTTTAAAATCTGCAACATGTTAGTCTGGAGGTCTTGTGTCCTCTCACAGAGATGGTGATTAAAATTAAACTTTCATCTCTGTCAGAGAAAATGGATCTGAGTTCAGACCGTGAATTTACGGCACAGCTGCACTCACATATATCTGAGCCTCTTACCTGCCTGTCAAACAGCATCAAACCATTCTCAAGTCTGGACTGAGTAGAGTCCCGTGGGCTGTGAAGTCCAATGGCCGGTGGCTGTTTGCTCCGCTGTTGTTCAGCGACCAGCAAAATATCCTGGGGCTGACTATTTACTGGAGTTTGCCAGCCTGTTGCTCATGCAGCATTTGAAGATAATCACAAGCACGGCTGTTGTTGTCTTTCAATGTCAGATAGTCAACCACTGACATTTTCGCCACATCTCTTCACCGAAAATGAAACCGATTTTGTCTTAGTTAGTTATTATTAAAATCTGTTTTTACCTTGTCATCATCTCATTTTCAAAATCATGTAGGAAAGAAGCAAGCACTCTCAAAATAAAAATCAAAATAAATCCACTCAACAGGTGCAACTTGGGTGGCGTTACCAGAAACACAGACGTTTCGACAGACTGTCGACAGACTGTCGAAACGTCTGTGTTTCTGGTAACGCCACCCAAGTTGGTTTATTAAATTTACCAAAAGGACATTTGTGAGTGCTGGCTTCTTTTCTATTTTCATCATCTCATTTCCGTCATGGAAAAAAGGTTGCTGATGAAAAATTTTAGTAGTAGTTTTTGTCAAAAAAAAATTAACAGTGCTTTAATGTCATAAAGAAGTGGTACTCTGTTAAGATCATTTGGATCGAAAGAATTATACAACTGCATATCATCTGCATAGAAATATTCAGAAAAAGATGGTCGTTTTCCACCGAAGTTACATAGTCTCACATTAAATGTAAATGCATTAAAAATGTGCTGAAACTCCATTTGTGCTACTGTAACAACACTTCAACATTTGAACAATAGCTTAGCATTTAGCATTTACCTATATTATTAACCCAACTGTCACTTGCAGCCGCAATGTTCAATCTTTGGCAAAAGATAAATATAGTCGTCTCACTTTGAAACCTGTAAACAGTTAAATGTAGGGTTTTTTCCACTTGTGCAACCCTCAGTACATCAGAATTTCAGTTAGTCTAACAACTGCAGCAGAAAAACTATGAATACAATGATCATTGACCATTTAACATACTGTATGACAAGCTGGACCCAAGCAAAAGGTACAACACTGAAGCCCACTCTCTTCGTTTACAAACAGGCTCTCAAAGTGTTAGATGGAAAACCCAATACTCACCATCACTGGGTGAAATTGGGCAATTTCTTGGCAAAATTCTTGATAAACATAACATCCTTAGTTAGGAAAATTAAATGAAACATACTGACCTCTGCCTGATGTTTAAAATACTAAATGGCAAAGCTCCTTCACAACTCAGCACTTTTATTAAACAGAAAACAGGAGGTCCGCACTGAGAAAAGACTGTGTATTCCCTTACAGGTCCAGCTCCTTCAGTCAGTCATGCTTTTCTTCAAGAGTTTCTCAACTATGGCACACTCTCCCATCTGATATAAGAAACTAACACCTTTCACACCTTCACACAAAGGCTCAAGGCCTGGCTTTCATGTGAACATTTCTAATCAACACGGTACATTGCTCATCGAAACACTACTGTTGGTTTTTCTGGCTAACCTGTTGCTAACCCTATGGGCCCTAGGCCTTTTGGGGTATTTTTACTGCCTTTACTTTTAAGCTCATATCACAATCATTCTAAAGGCTACATACACATGCTATATCTTGTTTTTTTTTCAGGACAATCTGGGCTAACCAGATTTGCCATCGTTACATGTCCTCATATGTGCCTGTATTTTATATTAATTTTTATATCAATGAAAAAAAACAAATCAGTATGACTAAATTCTTACATTTTGACATGTATCTCACCATAGCAAGCTGGAAAATGACATATTCTGCTATATCTGAAGAGGGGAGACTCTCTGGAATCTGGCAATATAAGAACCATGATGGTGGGACATTCTGTCACTTCACAGTTGTCCAAAACATGTGGTTTGTACCAGGCGGACATGATTGCCAGTATTTTTTCATTATTGCATAATTCCATTGACTCATTCACAAGTCAAAATGTGTTTTATCTGAAAGAAACATGCAATATTTACATCTAAGGTAATAGAAAAAGAGTCAACCAAGTGCAATGATGTCCTCTAAGATAATATTTGTTTTTCAGATTCAGTTATATATTGGGGGGACATTTTGGGTATTGGTGGGGGGGCACGTGTCCCCCTCAGTGTATATGGTGACTACGGCCCTGTCAGGCATGCACAATTAGGCTACAGTTGTCTGGGTGCGCAAAGGTGAAGTGCGCTGGTTTTGTCATACAAAGTTTGATGGAGTGTCAACTGGACAATATGGAGATATGTGCATCTTGAAAGCTGGACTACAAATGTGGATAGACAGGGAGAAACACACACAAGCCTAAGACGTGGTAAGATACGATATTCCTCACTATATGAAGTGACTGATAACAAGATCTGTATAATGGATTGTAAAGAAATTCGTCAGGTTTTTATTTTGTAGGCACTTGATCTGGATTTATAGCGTGATGGGATGACAGCACAATGATGTGTGTGGTATCACTGGAAAGCTCTAGTCCTGCGCTTTCATGTGATATGCGTGGCATTTCTGTGCGACCCTGCATTCGCAAGTAATCCTTCCAAGAGTAATGTGTGTGCAAAGCTGTATGAAAGCTCAGTTATACATCATTTTAGTGTAACTTTATCATTTTTTTTCACTGTGAAAACATTGGATTACCTTACATTGGTTGCGGAGAAAATCCATAGAGAAGAACAGGTGTGAATTTGGACGCACTATGCGTCGTTTGGGCCCATAGGGCTAACCTGCCTTGTGTCCCTTGCCTGTTGCCAGGCGGCCAACTCTGCATGGATCTATTTTGTCAACAACTGAGCTAACTCTATGTTGCACTGCTCGTGTTTTGGTGCACGTGACCATAGGTGCTAACCCATAACTGCATCTTCTAACGTTTTTTAAAGATCTATGTTATTTGTTGTATTAATCTATCTTTACTGTCTATTGCCCTTCTGCATGTAATGCTTAGCTGTGTGTTGTTGCCTCCTGTTGCTTGCATGGTTGTTTGTGCTAACATGCTGTTTGTTGTTGCGGTGTTATTGTGTTGTGCTGATGTTCTGCAGTTTCTTGTTGCTTTGCATGGCTTTAGTTTTGTCTTGAGAATTCCTGTTTGCTATTGCTGTACCTTATGGTGTCCTGCAGTCTTTTTTTTAACTTGTAGATGCAGTGGCTGCGATTCTGCAAAAGTTACAGACTCACACTTGTAGTGTAAAAAGCACCGTGAGTGGTCGGATGACTAGAAAGGCGCTATACAAATGCAGGTCCATTTACCATTTATCACTCTAAAATGTATAGGCTAATCTAAATAACCTGAATTGTCACTTGTGCTACTATGCTAATACGTTAACAGCAGTTTAGCATTCAGCATTATCCCACTATTGTCATTTTCAGCCACAGTGGCGGTCTGGAAAAAGTTACATATGCCCTGTTTCCACCGAACAGTTGGAACGTTAACTTGTAATGGTACTCAATGCATGAGTTAATGATGTGAATCCATCAGCACACCTTAAATGTCAGTATGACAACTTTGACCATTACTAAAGTTTTTATTCTCACTCTTGAATGGCATATACTTTTAGTAATAAGTGGATGATAAATGAGGTGCAGACTTCTCTCTGTGTCACCGGTTAAGAGCCAGGAAATACACTAAGTGCTGGACAGAGCTGTGAGTGACAACAACTCCGCCCACATGTGAGGGTACTGTTTGTGGTGGCAGTGCTAAATGGACCTAGGGTCTAGGTACCATGTCATGGGGCTATAGTCTTACAATAAAACACATACTCTAATAATATGTTGAAACTCAATGAAATTCTCCTCTATTTCCTCCAAAACTATGAGCTTTATGAAAAAGGAAGCCTATTAATAATACCAATACAGATTCTAGTGATACCATGGCAATATACAGCCGACATAACACATACAGAGTTCATGAGATTTCTTTCATCTAAGCAGGAAGACTCGAACACAGACATCCGATGTAAACTCCAGCACTGATAGCAGCTGTGACAAGATGTTGATTTTGACTGACCAGCTGTCAATCAAAATCAGCAGAAAGTGTCTTAAATGGCTGCTGCCTGGGGATACTTATGAGCAATCAGGGACCCTCTGCTATCAGGGGCTCAATCTGGACCTCAGTTGATTACTCGTGTTGGCCTCAGCGCCTCAGCTCTGGAGGCCCTGGACACTTCACTCAATTCTTATCATAACCATGCATCATCAACAAATTGCCCCGACAAAGAGGTGCCCATTTTCAGAGACTCTCTGTGAGATGAGGAACACGCTTTTCCTCAGATTGTCTGCTGGAACATCGCTAATAGAGTTTGACCTCTTGGATGCCTGTTAAAGAAATCATTCTCTGCAGGAGCCTTTTGGCTCCACGTGCAACACAGGTGTCTGAGATCATTTGCTGTGCAATTACTCTCTTGTATTTACAGCGAATAACAGCAATATTAGTATTTCACGTGATTAACAGCTTAATTTCTTTAATTATGTGTTTGTGTGAAACTTTATGAAAGGGAAGATTAACAGGGTGTGTGCTGTTTGTGTTTGTGCCAGAATACAATGCATTTACTAAACAGGCGTAAACAGAGCAATTTTATGAGTAAGCAGTTAATCGTGGGAGGAATTCGTTATAGATATTAAGGCCAAAAAATGAGGTATAGGTATGTCTTTCTGCCGGGGTTTAAAACATTTACCTCGAGTATAAGTTGCTCTCCTCTCAAGCACAGAAGCTGAGGAATGAGATGAAATATAAGCTTAATTCTGAGCCAACTGGGGACTAAGTCCTCGCAAATTTATGCATGCGGGTGAATATTTATTTCTGCGATTACCCAGCATGAAACAAAACTCCAAAGAAAGTCTGCCTCTGTCTTCTTCCTCTCACGCAGTACAAAAATAAAAATAAATAAAGCGTCCGCCGTCCATTCTGGGGTACCTATTGGTGGCAGAGAAATGAGGCCCCTGCACCGGCATCAGCTGGACGACTGGTCCTTTGAAAAAGAGAAAAGGGGGGAAAGGAAGATCAAAGGCCGTTGCAGCACCATGTTTTATTCTCTGTCTCTCTCCGCAGCGCTCACAGTTTGCCTGCCTTCAGCAAGAGAAATGTCAGACCTGAGGTTTGTGTACTCTATAGTTCCACACAAATTAGACTGGTCCCAGACCTGGGCAATATAAATAATTCTCTTGAGGGGTACGTGTGTGAGTGGGAGTGCAACAGCTTGCTCCTGAAACGCCTGGGGAATGCAAGCAGTGGAAAAGTAGGTCAAAGTGGCAAGATTAGGGTAATAGGGTGTAAAAGAAGAGAAATTTGGAATAATACGTGGAAAATAACTCCAAATGGATCCATCAATGATGCATCAATGTCCAGGGAAACTAGCCGGAGTCATAAAGTAGCTAGTAGAGAAAGTTTTAGCTGGAGATAAATATGAAATGTGATCGTCAGGATGAGCAACTTGTTTGTCTGACAAAAGCTCAGAAAGGTCAAAAATAACAACGTCATTGTGAGAACTCTTCAGAAATCTACTCCTGTTGGAGGTTTTGCACAACGTTTATCTGTACATTTAACAGCTTGACATACCATGGGCACAGATGTTTAAATCACTGTAAGTCTGTGGGGGTTTGTTCTTGTTCCATTTAAATACAACTTTGTGTCTTTTTTGCTTATTATTTTATTTTCTCTTAGTATGAATGTCCTGTTTGTCCGTAACTTTGTGCTGTATACTGTTCTGTCTTGACCAGGTCTCTCCTGAAAGTGAGACCCTTAGTTAGATTACCTGTTTATTTAGGGCTGCACGACTATCAACTTGTTCTCATCCCAACTTGTCGTATACCGCCGCTTTGTCAGTGCACCCACGCATCAAAATGTGACACGCTAGGTAGCCTCCTACGTCAGTTTTGGACGTTAACAGACAGAGTCTCAATTGATGCATTCTGTGCATTGGGTCTTTTCAGATTACATTTCAGTTTTCACAGGAAATGTACAGTTTCTGCTCCTTACATGTGTACAGTGTTTTTCGAAATAAACTTACAATCTATAGTTAGGCTTAAAATAATGTCTAATGTAGCATGTTACACATACTAACACAGTACGTCATTTTTACAATAGCTCCACAGGTTTTTTTTTTCCACACAGGACACAAACAGCAGGCTCTCAGGTGAAAGTCCAGTATTTGTTCGACCCATTCACCTGCCTACCCTATACCTTTGGGTGTGTGTGGCTCAGAAGGCAGAGCAGGTCGTCCACTAATCGGAAGATAGCAGTTTGACCCCCAGCTCCTCCAGTCTGCATGTCGAAGTAACCTTGCGCAAGATACTGGACCCCAAATTGCTACTGATGGCTGTGAGAGTGGTAAAGCCAGTGGCACCTTGTACGGTAGCCTCGGCCACCTGTGTGTGAATTTATGAATGTGACTTGTAGTGCAAAAAGCACTTTAAAATCACGCTATACAAGCGCAGGTCCATTGACCATTCTCACTCTTTATACTACAGTAGTTGCTGGCAGTGTCAGAAAATAGCTGCTGCCCAGTGTGTATCATACTGACATGAGAGGTGCCTCTGTGTGTCAGTATCTGACACAGAGGTCATTGACAAAGCGATAGTATTTGATGAGTTGGGAGTAATGGGCTGCTATTATGGCAAAAAAAAGGATAATCACATTTATTTTGCTCAATATTGAGATCACAGTTATGTTATGGATAACTGAGTTGATGCTGGACAAGGATGGAGGTTAAGTGAGGTAACATTAGAGACATTATTCGTCTTGGCTGTCAGACATTCGTCATACTGCAGATTGTGGTGTTGTCTCAGGTGGTTTAAACGTTAGGTGTGTTGCTTTGCAGCACAGACACAAGTGTCATTCACTCGTTGCATATGATTTGCTCTTGCTTAACATCACTTGCCATGAATCCAAAATACTTGCAAACAGTAGCACTCTAAGTGACAATCTCTTCACCTCCTGCTCCAGACATTTGATTTTTGTTTTGCTTGTCTGCTCTCTGTTTATGTTGCTCCTCTAATCTGGACTCCAGCTGCAGCATTCAGGAAAGTTTTTACAGGCCGATGCAGGGTGCATGCACAGCAGCACGTCAGCTCCTTAAAAGTAGAGGCTGGTTAGAAGAGCTTGATTTGATATGCAGTGGAGTTTTCTTTGAGTTGAGCACGCATTTTAAATATCAATATTGCAGTCGATCATATTCACTTAATTGTGGGAAGCCAAAATTGTGATGAAGATTAAAATTCGAAAAATTGTCCAGCCCCAGTTAAAATTAAGGTTAATCAGAAATAGACATACAGCTGTTAAAGTCATGCATAATACTATTTCCAGTCTACTATTTCTTGGTCCAAGGATTGAATTTCACATTGTATTGGATTCTGGTTTAACCAAGTTTTTCTCTGCATTTTTACATTTTGAGCTTTGAAATCTCACCCTGGAAGAAAACCTTATTACATCATCCAATTTCTTTGCCTTGGATGGTTGAAAGAAAATCTTTCGGAGCAATGTCTCATACAAAATACAATAAGAGCAAGTGGACAGGCCACTCTCTGCAAAAACAACCCCAGCCCTCATTCATTTTGGGTCCCACCCAATTCTCCCTTACACACGTGCCCACAGATACAAACACGCTCAGAGCATCAGTACAATGATGAATTAAAGTAATTAGAAAATGATGCACTGGAGCCCTCTCCAGTGATGATTGGCAAAAACATGTCAGGGCAACATCAGCATTAATGAGCCATAATCGACATAGACCTAATTAGCAGTACTTTGTAATTTTACGTAGGTTTATCATCATTAGCCAAGCCTGGCTTGATATAGCATGGAATATGTGGGTGGCATAAGTGTTTGTTTATCATGTAGACACGGAAAATAGTTACATGCTACAATAGCCTCAGTGGAGGGGGTGTTTCTGTAGGCCTACATCTGCCATGAGGAGTGGCTTCGGGTCTAATTAGATCTCAAAAGACTCTGGAAAGTGGAAGGAAAAATGAATATTTAAACAAATGGCGAGATTTACTGTACGTGTTTGGGGGTTTTTATTAGTCATCTTCATCCGAATTATACATTCAAATCAGGAGGAGTAATAAATCATCTATCAATGGGACTATTACGACCCATCAACAAAGCTTTAACACCACTTCTGTGCGTTTTAGTGCCACCATTGTGTTAAAATCGACCAGTCTGACGTCCTTGAGCTGCAAGTCTGAATCCACTGTGGAAGGTTTTCCTCTCTCTGCTGATTTCAGGCTGTTTGTCTGACATAATTAATGAAAATATTCATCGATCATGTCTTCTGCCATCCACTAATTTACATATTTTTACATGAAGCAACTAAGCACACAGTCAACTCCCTGCTTAATAATTCACTGGCTGTTTTCCCTTTCTATTGTCATTTCAGGGTGTGAGCATGCCGGGTTTATTTTTCTAATAAAACCGAATGGCACAATGAGAGGATGGAATTATCCTGGTTGTATTTAATTGAGTTTGACCAGGTCCCTGCTCAGTGTCGGTCTAATCTCCCCCACAGCACTGTAGTCTCTCTCCCAGGGAGACAGGGGAGGCCGATAAACTTTGAAGCTTGCGCTGAGAACCTGCTCGCTGCACCCTCTGCATTATTCATGATGCAGGGACTAGAGCATCTTCAAATGGCCTGTCATTTCCTTTTACCCTCCATCACAATGGCCATATGCTGCACACACTAGAGGAGGGGATGGGGGAAAAGCAATCTCCAGCTAAGCCTAGCCAAACAGGAACACATACATACTAACAGATACATTCACAAGTAAACCCACACGAGGGGATATGTACAAGTGGGAAAGCTTTGGGAATTCAAAAATCCGCTGTGGCATATTTCAATCTTGTGCCATTCAAAACTAACCTCCTCCCACTGCCTCCACCCCACACAGCCACTGCTGCTAAAGTAAACATGATGATATCCCATATTCCTGCCAAACCAGAGCGGCGGAAAAAGTTACGAAACAAAGAGAACAATCAAAAGTTTGCAGCAATATTTTCAAAGAAAGTTTTGTGACATTTTTTGGAGAGGTAAGAAATGCACAGACTTAATTGTTCTCATAGGAAATGAAAAGATGTAAATCTCTCAGTGAGGTGCAGTTCTTTTTTCTTTTTCAGAACTAAACAAAGTGCGGAGGCGTAATGATTGTTAGCGTATAAGTCGCATGGTCTACAGTTCCTCTATTCTTTTCTCAGATCATGACATTTTGTCAGCCACCCCGGAGTCCTTTCAGCCAATGTTCCACGCGTTATTTGTGTTTACTGAGTTTGTTTGCGTGACAAAACCACACAAGGCACGTCCCTCAGAGGTAATTGGGATTGCCGTCATTTGGCCTCCCTAATGTCTGCCATTCAGCATTAACATATCATTAGCTCTTTCTGGGACCATTCACTCAGAAAATTAGAGGTCTCCGCGGACCCCCGGCTCCATCAATATGGCAAAAACAGTTGACACTTTCTCTTTGTCGTTCCCAGGAGAGAGGAGCAGAATGAAGAGAGGCGTGGGAGTAAGAATGGTATTTCAGGTGATTATATTCATTTGTAAAACTTTGTATTTGTGGCTGGAATATAATGCACAAAGAACATAACTGACGCCTTTTCCCCCCCTGACCTTCACCTTGAAGTAAAAAGGCGGCACAGACAGATTGTGGAACGTGATAAAATTGCATATATGGTTCCCGAGGGCTGACATGGATTCTCCTAAAATAACATCAGCCTTAAAGTGATTCGTTTAAATGCTATTGTAAAAACCCTGTCCTTGTTGAATGGTGGAGATGAACTGCGCTGCCTTGATACCTAATGACAAAACATCTGGTAGATTGTTGCTACACTGTGATGGAATTGCCGTAGCTCCAGCATTTAGTCTTAGTAAATACCTTGTTTTGACACCTATAATGGCGTGAAGTCTAACTTGTTTTTGTTGTTGTCTCACACATTAAATAGGTAGCTGCTGTAAAGTGAGGCTGTGCTTCTCCAGGGTAATTAGAGGTTAAAATTGAAATACAAATATGCAACACCACAAATAACTCTTAGCCTTTAATAGGAGAACGGTGGCTCAGGATGTTAATGTGCCTGCAAGGTCACTGTGGTTTCGCTGATGTCCATTTCATCTTTTTCTCTCATCTCTCCTGTACATATAATTAGTTTGTGTGTGGAGTGTTTAAGTAGAAGCAGTAGTACTCGTGAAAGCGGATCTCATAGTAAATAAAGACCCTGAGGAAGTTCATGAATGATCTCCACATCAAGTACCTTATATGTGAATGTATTTTATTCCACGGGTAACAATCTTAGAAAAGGCTGAGAGAGGGTTCAAGAGGGTTGCTTACATTGTATATTTGTCATGTGGATGGCAGAAAAATACCATCTTTCCTTCAGAAATGTATTTGAAATACAAATGGACATCCTTATTATGTACACACCATTATACTATTAAGAAATATGAGTATGACACAAATACATCCTTGAATCTTTAACAATAGCAGAAACACAAAATATGTCCCTCTGATGTGAGTATATGTTATTACAGTAAGGTTCCCATTTTTCTACTTGTACCGCAAAAAAATGACCTTATATCTGAAGCTGAAACTTAACACTGTAAACATTCAGTGTCCTCTCTGCCGTTATCATCTCAGCTAGTTCATATGAAAACGTCTTTCAATGTATATTTTTAAAAGGGGAGGAAGACAGATCAGCTAAAGAGTTATGCTGTTTTTTTTAGCTGTACATTGTGTTCTTTGTAGATATTTTTAAAAGTGGCAAGTTACCGTAAAACTTCAAATGACAGCCCGGGCTATTATTTGCTTAGATCACTGAAATCAATGGGCTTATATTTAGGACAGGCCTGTAATTCCTTTCACACAAAACTGTTGGTCAGCAAAGATGGGGAAATATAATTAAATTGTTTAATACATTATGAATATAACTTGTTTGTGAATGAGGCTTCAGAAAACTTATCAATTATGAATCATTCATTTGATCCAGCTTTGACAGACAGCGCATCAGACAGAGCGAATTATGGCACCTGGCATACTGACACAACACCACTTTATCCTGTTAAAACAATATTCACAACTTGGATTAATTTTCATGAAAAGCCCTTTTGATTCTTTTGATTTGAGGACCCTTACGGACTAAAGGAATATGAATAACTTACAGGGTAATTAAGGAATGGACACATAATTTGAGGTAGCCAACAACCCGGTTTTAGATATCAGGGGAACTTCTATATAAATGAACTGCTTGGTAAACAGACCAGGCCTCTAATTGAGACAGGCCTTTATTTGTCAAAGTGTGTGGCCACACCGGGCTAGTATAAGGGACTGGGTGTTTAATTGAAGTTTTACGGTAATTACTTCTCAGTAGAGAGAAAAGTATAGTACGTTGTAGTAGCCATTGAAGAAGTAGTAACGACAGTTTTATGTTGTAGGACTAATCATGTGAGATAAGGAAGTATGTAAATTAATTATTAAAATTAAACATTTGCTGGTTCAAGCATCTTTCATGTGAGGTTTTGCTGCTTTTTTGAAGGTTAATGATGTTTTAAAGTAAACACATTTAGGTTTTGGGCCATTGTTCGGATAAAACAGGCAATAAGAAGACTTCACTTCAAGCATTTTTTACTATTTTTGTTTTTTAACTAAACTGTTAATCAGCTGACCCTTGTGTTTTGTGGACATGGGCTTCACTTCCATATTGTTTGGGGTTTCACAGATCCCACTGCTTGCATATTGATCATAACTGCAAAATCAATCATATTTACCCTTGGAAAGTTGTATTCTGACCTTATTTATTTATTTATTTTTTAATTAAATCATATTTCAATTTGTTTGCCAAAATTTCATTCTCATCTTCCCCATGTTTTCCTACATGGTGAGGTTACATAACCCATTTGGGTCCACAAGTGAAAATTTAAAATTTCTTTGGTTGAAATGTTCTCTGGATTTGTTTATGCACAAATCTGAGGACATTTTCTAATTTGGTCAAATTGTTTGGCTGAAAAGTGAGTTTTTCATAATTAGTCTTTAGAAACATAGACCTGCTGTTTTTCTAAATATTTCACTGTTTGTTTGTTTTTAGGGAAAGAAAGTAATTCCATGTGCCCATAGTCTAAATATGGTATGAAAAAGGCCGCATCTAAGAAACTACAAGAAACTCAGTCAGGTATTTGGTATCTATGAACTCATTCCTTCATTCATTTTTCGTAAACGCTTATCCTGTTAGGGGTCGCAGGGGGCTGGAGCCTATACCAACTGACATTGGGCGAGAGGCAGGGTACACCCTGGACAGGTCACCAGACTATCACAGGGCTGACACATAGAGACAGACAACCATTCACACTCACATTCACACCTACGGACAATTTAGAGTCACCAATTAACCTGCATGTCTTTGGACTGTGGGAGGAAGCTGGAGTACCTGGAGAAAACCCACCCTGACACAGGGAGAACATGCAAACTCCACACAGAAGGGCTCCTCCACCTCAGGGTTTGAACCACGAACCCTACTGCTGTGGGGTGACAATGCTAACTACTGCACCACTGTGTCTATGAACTCATATAAAGTTAAATATCAAAGATGCACACATGCAGTGTGAATAATATTTCATATAGAAAACATTAAATAAACCTGATGCTGGCATTTTTCTGTTTTTCAAAAATCCTGACACAAGTAAGGTGAAGCATTTGATCAATATGTTATGTATCAAGGTTCAAAATAATTTTTAGTGTATTTTTTAATGGTATTAAAGGAGGTACTGGGTTTCCTAGGACCCCAAACACACACAACCATAAGGAGTGAGAAAATATGGACATTTTATAATGATGCATGTAGTTTGATATTGTGATTTATTCAACTTTTTTTCTGGAAAATCAATTGAGATCCTGACAGGACTTTGGCTAAACTAGCAAATTAAACACCTGCAGAAAAACACAAATCAAATACTTCATCACATTAATGCAAACATCATTTAAAATCCAATACCGCCAGAAAGTAGCCCTGCTCACCGACTGTAACATTGACCACAATAACACACTGTAATGCAAAGAAAAACATCAGAGGGTTAGATACCTCATTAAACAACACGGCGATTCGGCAAATGTGTATCTTCTCACAGTACCTGTGCTCATATAACCTAGCCTAGAGATTAATCAATAACTTCAGCAAGTTACAGGCGCAGTGGTATTGTTATTACCTTGTATCGCTATTATCATAAAGCAGATACCAAACACGATCAGAGAGAAAAGTTTGAGCCGCTCAGGGCTGCTTGTATCAATCAAATAGGAAAAATATCCTCAAGGTTGCTTCATAGCTGGCAGTTAAATAAAGCTATCTGTCCAGGGGACGAGTTTGGGCTCCTGATGGGCGTATCAACACATGCGAGACAGTGAGTAAATATTTCTCATGGATGGCCATTAAAAAAGTCACTGTTCGGTGGTAAAGGCTGTCTAATCCCTGCTGGTATGTGTTTCAAATTCAGCAGACAGAAGGAAGCTGATCCAATTCCCTGCATCCTGCAGGACACAGATCTGCATTTCCTCTGCACTTTGATGAAACAGCAGCCAAGCTGTCCGCCTCCATTAACAGCCCCTCTGATTTTACACTGTGCTCTGACAACTCTGTGTGTGTGTGTGTGTGTGTGTGTGTGTGTGTGTGTGTGAGTGTGTGTGTCTGCTTGCAAGTGTGTCTGCGGGTGCATATAATAAATATGTTTGGGTGCCTGTGATGTATGTCTTGGGATGTGTATGTTTATATTGCTTTATAGCAGGGAGCTTAAAGGTACCACGGCCAAGACACAGTCTGTGTCTATTTTTAGAAGATCTGGACTGCATAAAATCTGCTGGGAGACATAAAAAATAATGTATATAATGGTATGGTTTTAGATTAGGGCCTGCAACTCCTCCTAATTTACAGTGTAATATCAAACAGCGAACCAGTGCATAGTGGTACACACATGTAGCTACAAAGGGACCAGATGTGACGTTAAATTAGAAAAAATCTGGTAACAATCTGGGAATTTAAAGACGTACAGTCCAGGATTTTCCTAAAAAACAATGCACAGGCTCATACACAAGTAAGCCCTCTCAATCATCAGTTATAACCACCTAGAAATGTGTGGCGTTGTATTTATCTGCAGAGACTCTGCCCTCTGCCTGTATTTTCTTATTTTATTCTCATTTTGCTGATGTGGGACATCCCTGGACACAGCGCGTAAGGTGAGGTCAGGACTTAATAAAAAGGTAGTGACCAGGCACCAGACTGTAAGGAGCATGCATCAAAGAGGAAGCTACAAAAATTGCAGGCACAGTGCTAAAGAAATGCAAATATAGTGAGGAGAAACTCTGAGGGGAATTAATTTGAGGTTGGCTTTCACTTTCGCCATTGTTTACAAACAGCAACCGACAATTCTTCTGTAATATACCTTTAAAACCTTGCTATACTTTTTAAGTATAAACTACTACAGCTTAAGTACTCAGTCGTGTTTTGAACATTGCTTGTTGTTACACAGAAACAGGAAGAGAGCAATTTAATGGAAAAAAAAAATTCTGTTTTTTTTTTTAATGTTTAAAGGGCTAAATAGTTATTTTGTGGAACATATGTTTACTCAAATAGGCTCCAAAGACAAATAAGAGTAGAAAATTAATCAGGGACAGACATTAACAGGAACTTGCCCTCAACAGCCGTTGTCAACTACAACAATGCAGCTCAAAGTAGCCAGTAAACTGGGTCATTCATATCTGAAACACTGGATAAATCAGACTAGGAATATACTGCATGCATTGAGTGAAAGTTTGTAAACTGATGTTCTGATATAGACTCACCGGCCACTTTATTAGGTACACCTTGCTAGTACTGGGTTGGACCCCCTTTTTCTATCAGAGCTGCCTAAGTTCTTGGTGGCGTAGATTCAACGAGGTGCCGGAAACACTCCTCAGAGATTCTAGTCCATATTGACATGATAGCATCACACAGTTGCTGCAGCTTTGTCAGCTGCACATCCATGATGTGAATCTCCAGTTCCACCACATCCCAAAGGTGCTCTATTGGATTGAGATCTGGTGACTGAGGAGGCCATTGGAGTACAGTGAACTCATTGTCATGTTCAAGAAACCAGTTGGAGATGATTTGAGCTTTGTGACATGGTGCGTTATCCTGCTGGAAGTAGCCATCAGAAGATGGGTACACTGTGGTCATAAAGGGATGGACACGGTCAGCAACAATACTCAGGTAGGCTGTGGTGTTTAAACCATGCTCAGTTGGTACTAAGGGGCCCAAAGTGTGCCAAGAAAATATCCCCCACACCATTACACCACCACCAGCAGCCTGAACCACTGATACAAGGCAGGATGGATCCATGCTTTCATGTTGTTTACAATAAATTCTGACCCTACCATCTGAATGTGGCAGCAGAAATCCAGACTCATGCTCTGCTTCAAGGTTCAACATGTTGTTGGTTCAGTGATGGTCTTCTGCAGACCTTGGTTGTAACCAGTGGTTATTTGAGTTACTGTTGCCTTTCTATCATCTTGAACCAGTCTGGCCATTCTCCTCTGACCTCTGGCATCAACAAGGCATCTTCACCCAGAGAACTGCAGCTCACTGGATATTTTCTCTTTTCGGACCATCCTCTGTAAACTCTAGAGATGGTTGTGTGTGAAAATCCCAGTAGATCAGCAGTTTCTGAAATACTCAGACCAGACCATCTGGCACCAACAACCATGCCACGTTCAAAGTCTCTTAAATCACCTTTCTTCCTCTGATGCTCAGTTTGAACTTCAGCAGGTCGTCTTGACCATGTCTACATGCCTTAATGTATTGAGTGGCTGATTAGCTATTTGTGTTTACAAGCAGTTGAACATGTGTACCTAATAAAGTGGCCGGTGAGTGTAGTTTTGCTGTTGTTAAACTTGATCCCCTTTACTTTAAAATTGTTCATCATTTTTGGATTCTTCATTCGCTGCAGAGGAATGCAAGAAAAACAACGTTTTCTTTGTGAATTCAACGTAACACAATATATGATCATTTTGTGGGTAACGTATTTCTCTAACCAACCTCCTCTGACTTTCACTTCAAAGATTCTACACTGTAATTAGTCAGTTTTCACCTTTCCAGATTCTTATATACAGTACATATTTACATGCAGAAGTAGAGTGTCTCTTCTCTGCGTATTTGAGAGTGATTTCTTTGTTAGTTTTGGCAGAGATCTGCTGTTAAACAACAACACAGTGACAGTAAGACAGCAGTGTTTCAACCTGCAGTTAAAGACTGAAGCTTAACTAGCAGCAGGAGGTGTATTAAACACAACATGGCAGCGTTTTTTATTGTCACATGCTGTCATCTTTTAATACAGGTGTTATAAAGACAGAGACAAGGACAGTGTAGTGTAAACCAGCCCCTGTGCCTTTTTTTCCACAGTAGTATTTTCCAGGTCACATCCTTCCAACACTATCAGTATGAACATGGCTGGTGGCTCGAATACTCAGACTTTAGGGTCTGCTAAATGCCACGCAGGCTTGTCACAGTTATGCAGAACAATGATCCACACAGCTTGAAGGGCAGGACAAAAAAAACCACAGTGCATATTTTTGTTCCACCTCCACGATGACGTGTATACACAGGATGGTTAACTACGATAAATTGGCCAGAAATTGGCCAATGAGTTCAGACGTGCTTGTAATGTGGCTTAAATTGCATGCCCTTTCAGGCGGGGGAACAAACCTCCTCAATGTCAGCGCTCTCTCCCACATGTTGAGTGCTTAGTTTGCCATGCAGTACAAGATCTCCGGGCCTGTTTAGTATTCACCCACTTGAGTTTCCTAAAGGTTACCAAACCTAATTAGACATTTATGCAGGATCTTCAAAGGTCCCTCCGTTATTAATGATGTGCTACTTCTGAGGACTGCATCGATGGCTTTTTTTCTGACTCGAAGAGCACACTCCTCACAATATGCGCATACACAATGGAGACACGCAGACAGCTCAAATGCAAGAAGAGACTGGTGGCTGGCTGGTAGTGATTACTAAAATTGCTTGCACAGAGTACTAAACCAAAGTGCACAGACACTCACATTATTATACCATGCTATAGTTTAAAACAGAGTCAGATACACCAGAGAAAGGCTGCCCTACATGAGCCAACACAATGTAACTAAACTAAGCCCCTAAAGCCCCCTTCAAAATAAAAGCAGTGGGTCCCCGCATCAGTGGAACGTTCAGCTGTTAACACACAAAGAGAAAAACAGCTAAAAAAACAAAATAATTTCATAAAATTTAGCACCACAACTACAAGAAACAGCAGATTATTTTCTCGAATAACTAATATATCATTAAGTCATTTATAAATGTATAGGAATTTACAATCAGATTGATTTATGTGATGTCTTTGAGTTGCTGACTTTGTTAGTGCAACAGTCCAAAACCCAAATATATTCAGTTTAGTATCTCCAGTGATGGGAGAAGTATCCAGATCCTCTAATTAAGTAAAAGCAGCATTACCACCATGCAAAAAAGTCCTGTATTCATAATTCCACTTGAGTAAAAGCACACAAGTATTACCAACAAAATGGACTGAAAGTATTAAGAGTAAAGTTCTCCTTATGCAGAATGAAAGCTAATTTGTGCACACTATAACTTAAAACACCCCTGTGGATATTCAGGGACGTTAATCTATAATAATAAATCAAATTTTACAAGTCGATCATATGTTTTGTCTTTAAAATCAAAGTTATAAGTAACTATAGTTGTTGAGTAAAAGTCCACAGTACAGGCAGGCAGTCCAAGAGTGCATCCCAGGTACTCTGATTATAGTTAAAAATCCTTAATTAATAAAAGGATAAACCAACACGTCTTCATCAGGGTGTAACAGGTGTGCAATTTAAGAACTCATGTAGGGTTCATGTGACACAGGTCACATGATATATTGGTATAGCCCTACTCGACAAAATCCACATTGAAAGAAACTGCAAAATTAAAATGAAGTAAATGTATATTAAAAATAATTCACATATCTAGTAACAAGAAAAAAGGTTCAAACACAAATAAAATGAAAAAAAAAAGCAACAGTGAAATAAAGTAGGAAATATTATTTGTTGTGACAAACCTGTACATTAAGTGAAAAATTTAAGAGATATATTTAAGATATATATGACAGGGCCTATATTTGGGACAGGTCTTTTATTCTGGGGACTAGGCTTTTAATTGGAGTTTTATGGTACTCAGTAGAGAGAAAAGTATGTTGTAGTAGCGACTGTAGTAACAACAGTATTATATTGTAGGAGTAATCATGTTCAATAAGGTTGTATGTAAATCAAATAAAAATATAAAAATGCCAAAGATTTGCTGGTTCCAGCCTCTTAAATGTGAAGCTTGCTTCTTATTGAAGGTTAGTGATGTTTTAAAGTAAACACAATTAACTTTTAGGGTTTTGGCTGGATAAAACAAGCAATTAACTGCACATTAAGTGACAGAAAATGAAAAATATGCAATAAAATATATGACAAAGACAAGAAACTATACATACTATATAATTTAATATATATGTACAGTACAGGCCAAAAGTTTGGACACACCTTCTCATTCAATGTGTTTTCTTTATTTTCATGACTATTTACGTTGTAGATTCTCACTGAAGGCATCAAAACTATGAATGAACACATGTGGAGTTATGTACTTAACAAAAAAAGGTGAAATAACTGAAAACATGTTTTATATTCTAGTTTCTTCAAAATAGCCACCCTTTGCTCTGATTACTGCTTTGCACACTCTTGGCATTCTCTCCATGAGCTTCAAGAGGTAGTCACCTGAAATGGTTTTCCAATAGTCTTGAAGGAGTTCCCAGAGGTGTTTAGCACTTGTTGGCCCCTTTGCCTTCACTCTGCGGTCCAGCTCACCCCAAACCATCTCGACTGGGTTCAGGTCCGGTGACTGTGGAGGCCAGGTCATCTGCCGCAGCACTCCATCACTCTCCTTCTTGGTCAAATAGCCCTTACACAGCCTGGAGGTGTGTTTGGGGTCATTGTCCTGTTGAAAAATAAATGATTGTCCAACTAAACGCAAACCGGATGGGATGGCATGTCGCTGCAGGATGCTGTGGTAGCCATGCTGGTTCAGTGTGCCTTCAATTTTGAATAAATCCCCAACAGTGTCACCAGCAAAACACCCCCACACCATCACACCTCCTCCTCCATGCTTCACAGTGGGAACCAGGCATGTGGAATCCATCCGTTCACCTTTTCTGCGTCTCACAAAGACACGGCGGTTGGAACCAAAGATCTCAAATTTGGACTCATCAGACCAAAGCACAGATTTCCACTGGTCTAATGTCCATTCCTTGTGTTTCTTGGCCCAAACAAATCTCTTCTGCTTGTTGCCTCTCCTTAGCAGTGGTTTCCTAGCAGCTATTTGACCATGAAGGCCTGATTGGCGCAGTCTCCTCTTAACAGTTGTTCTAGAGATGGGTCTGCTGCTAGAACTCTGTGTGGCATTCATCTGGTCTCTGATCTGAGCTGCTGTTAACTTGCGATTTCTGAGGCTGGTGACTCGGATGAACTTATCCTCAGAAGCAGAGGTGACTCTTGGTCTTCCTTTCCTGGGTCGGTCCTCATGTGTGCCAGTTTGGTTGTAGCGCTTGATGGTTTTTGCGACTCCACTTGGGGACACATTTAAAGTTTTTGCAATTTTCCGGACTGACTGACCTTCATTTCTTAAAGTAATGATGGCCACTGGTTTTTCTTTAGTTAGCTGATTGGTTCTTGCCATAATATGAATTTTAACAGTTGTCCAATAGGGCTGTCGGCTGTGTATTAACCTGACTTCTGCACAACACAACTGATGGTCCCAACCCCATTGATAAAGCAAGAAATTCCACTAATTAACCCTGATAAGGCACACCTGTGAAGTGGAAACCATTTCAGGTGACTACCTCTTGAAGCTCATGGAGAGAATGCCAAGAGTGTGCAAAGCAGTAATCAGAGCAAAGGGTGGCTATTTTGAAGAAACTAGAATATAAAACATGTTTTCAGTTATTTCACCTTTTTTTGTTAAGTACATAACTCCACATGTGTTCATTCATAGTTTTGATGCCTTCAGTGAGAATCTACAATGTAAATAGTCATGAAAATAAAGAAAACGCATTGAATGAGAAGGTGTGTCCAAACTTTTGGCCTGTACTGTATATAAAACAGTGTGGACGGACAACAAACTCACAACATGTATAAGGTTAAAATATTTATTAAGAGTGTAACTCCTTTGTGAGCTCTATGAAGTGTGTTCCTGCCCTTTGAATATTTAGGCTTTTGTTTGTTATCATGAGTCACACTCTTTATATATATTGTTTGTTGTCCGTCCAAGTACAAGCGCAAGTACCTCAAAATTGTGGTACAATGCAATACTTGAGTGAATGTACTTTGCAAAGATGGACAGAGTTGTAGGGTTTTATATTCAAGTAAAAGTACAGTTAACAAAGATGAAAACAAACTTCAGGCACTCTTGCATGGAGCAGGGAAAGAAAAAAGACACTTAAAAAAAAACCGACCGGTTTCGACTTCTTGGGTCTTCATCAGGGTTATGAAGACCCAAGAGGTCGAAACCGGCCGTTTTTTTTAATTGTCTTTGTACAAGCCATAATAAAATAAAGGCTCTTTAATGAAGTAATCAAGCTACCGTTTTTCTTTCCCTGCTCCATGCAAGAGTGCCTGAAGTTTGTTTTTCGTCTTTGGTAAGATTTTGAGCCCTCTTCTTCAAGAGCACCTGCATTTTTTCCTTGAGTTGTTGGACAATAACAATCGGTCCTTGAGCACACCACTACCTCTCTTCTCAGTTTGAAAAGTACAGTTACTCTTAAGAAATTATACTTTAGTAAAAATAAAAGTACTTGTGTACAAATGTGCTGTGATAAAATTAAAGGGTGAGTTAAAATATATAGTCTGGGTAAATAACTGTGTCATAGCTACAAAATAAATTGCATTAAATGAAACAAAATCAGCAGCATGAGCCGTCATGTTCATATTAACGATAGCTCTAAAGATGGCACTTTGCAGCATGTTCAAAGAATTGATTCTCAGTTATAAATATACAGCTGCTGTCATCAGTGCAACTTCATTAGAATCAAACAAAAAGAGTCAAAACTCGGATAATTAAACAAAAATAGCTGTCAATAAATAAAAAGAGCAAAGTACACAGTGGCAGATGGAACAAACATTATTAAGCCGCATAAGTTAAATAACCTGCCACTTCTTATAAAATTAACTGCAGAATAAAACAAATCATTGCCAAAGAAACAACACAGATGTATAAACATGAACTTAGTAGTTGCTGCAGACACAAACACACATAATTACAGCAAAAAGAGAGCTGACTGCAAACAACACTATATCGCCATCAACACTGTCGTAGTGTTGACACAGATAGCTAACATTACAGTAGGCTGTTATAACCTTACTCACCTGTCTGAATGGCTTTATGTGAGTCTTGTGCACTTCAAGTCCTCCACTATCTATTTTCAACAGGTTCAACTTCTCTGCTCGTTCATTCTCAAAACAAAATATAACCAGTTCACTCAACTTCTCTGTCCTACTGGGCTCGTAATTGTTTTCACAAACAGCAGAAAGTCCTTCTAACACCTCAGTAAAGGTCAATGTTCCTCAGTAAACACAGAAGTCACCGCTGCCGGATCCACTGTGAGCATGTTAGCATTTAGACAGACCAAGCATGCACCTTTAACACCAAAACATAGGTACGTTTTAATTTAGCCACTGTACTGTAATCTGTGATTAATTAAGGTAGGTGCAACATTTTTTGGCACCAATGGTGAGATACAATAAATGCTAACCATGGCTCCCAGTGACTATACATTTTAAAAATACTCAAAATGTACAAGTATACAAGAAAACGGCTTTGCCAAAGCAATGTATCCTCATAGAATGGTTCATGTGATATCCTAGGAAAATACACACAACTCAGGCGGCATGGTGGTGCAGTGGTTAGTATTGACACCTCAAAGCAAGACAGTTCCTAGTTGAAATCAGGGGTGGGGGAGCCCTTCTGTGCGGAGTTTGCATGTGTCAGCATGGGTTTTCTCCAGGTGCTCCGGTTTCCTCCCACACTCCAAAGACATGCAGGTTAATTGGTGACTCTAAATTGTCCATAGGTGTGAATGGTTGTCTGTCTCTATGTGTCAGCCCTGTGATAGTCTGGAGACCTGTCCAGGGTGTACCCTGCCTCTCGCCCAATGTCAGCTGGGACAGACTCCAGCCCGGCTGCGACCCCTAACAGGATAAGCCGTATAAATAAATAAATGAATGAATGCACACAACAGTTTGCATGATATTGATAATTAATGCTTCACAAATGATGTTACATCTTTCACATAAAGTTATGTACTTAATGTTAGCTTACAGAGGTTAGGTTTAGGGAAAGAAACACAGTGAGGATGTAAAAGTTCACATGATTCCGAACTCCAGTCACCTGGGGAAAGTCTCGAGGGAACATCTGTGGTTTTGTGACACATCCACTGCCCAAACCTGCCTCCTTACAAGACCGCTCAGGACCGCTTCCTCGTTTATCCCCGTCAGTGCACTGGTCACTCAATCACAGCCTTTCAAAATACATGCCTATGCACAAATTACTGTCGCATGATTACTTGGGATGTGTACAAATTTGGGTGCATTATTTTTCGTAGCAAAATGTACAAACAGTTTATGAGAGCAGGCTGGCCACATTAATAATAGTAAATGCAATATGTTACTGTTCCCCTAGAACCTACTGTCCATAACTAACATGATATCCATTGATTATTATTACTATTACTTTTGATTTTTGTTGTTGTTGTTATTATTAGTATAAACAGCACCGACAGAAGATGGCACAAACTTTTAAGAGTAAATCATCTGTGCACAATGATGTATTGACTGACTGGATCCTTTTCCCACCCAAAATTACAGGTGACATTCTGCCTCATTCATGAAGAAGAACAGAGAAAAGTATAATTATTCAATTTTAGCATTCTTCTCAGGAGGAAGTAAAAGATCCTCCAAAAAAGTTGAGTCCAGGTGGGCTAAGTGTCAGGTTTTAAGTGCTGCCCTCAGAGGAAGACCTTGGTCCATCCTCTCCTCATGTCCTGAATTTGGAATTAAAACAGGAAGAAATGTAGAAAGACTGAAACAAAAAAAACACAGTGACACCTCTCGCCTCTCTTTGTCCTTTAACACGATTAGCAAAATGTGATTGGCAAATTATTTTGCAATTATGCATCAGTGTTTACATCCAGTCTCAGCAGTGTCTTAGGTAAACGCAGTTGACAAGACACCCCAAATAAAACTCAATTTCCATTTATTATTTACATTTGGACTTTAATCAATTATGAATGACAGCTAATTAGTAGTGTGCAGGGGCCATCACTCTCTACCGTGTCAGAGTCTACTAAATGTACTGTATGTCAGGGAGCGTGGACATTGACAAAAAACCTCTCACCACTTTACAGATTTGGGTGTCTTTCTGCTGAGGAGACTTCACTAATCATCTGTGAAAAGTGCGTGCAGCGTGTGTGTATGCGTGCAGTGTGCGTACGTGCACGCACTCGCATGTGTGTGTATACGTGTGAACGTTGGGTGCATGTGTTTGATAATAATAAGGCAAGTGAAAATGAAGAGGAGCTAAACTGTGTAAGTCATTTCTCATTTCCTTGCTTCAGTGCCTGTCAGAAGAAAGCCCTGCATTTTGAATGATGGCTCAGACAACAAAAAGTGAACAACAAACCCTGTGGCTCTGACGAGAGAAATGGAGGAAGAAAAAGAAAGAGAGGAAGAAGGGAAGAAAGTGTGCAAACATCAATGACAAATACGCAGTTTTTAAAAAATGACCAAACAAACAAAGCAAAATCCCAATATCAATGCCTTGATAATACCACTGAACATGCCCTGAAAGTGAAACATAATAGAGAAAAAAATTACCTATACAGCTGGCACTCATACAGTTTTGGAAGGACCTTTCAAGGGGCTGATTTAATGTGAGAGCATCAATCCTTTGGTAGCACAGGGCCTTGACAGCAAGTGAAAGTAATCTCTTCTTTATTAATGGGACTTTTCACTTTGGACCCGGGGCCTTTGGTATTCTATAATAGTAGTTTCATAGTACAGACCTAAGGAAAGAACAATATGAAATCAGATCAAGTGGATGTGTTATGTATGATAAGTGCAAAGTATTTCTTTCTAAATTCAGCAGTGCCCTTTGAGAAGAAGAAGAAGAAGAAGATGAGATGTAAGAAGCCAAACTCTGAAAATAGCTTTACTTTGTATTTTGATTCAATGGAAAAGTCTCATGGCATGTGCGGAGAGGGAAAACCTTTCCTGTGATGACTCACAACAAACACATTATTCAGCTGCCTCTGCTTAAAATCAAGTTCATTTGTGTTTTGTGTCAGTTTGGCTTATCCCATAATCTTGCCTAAGAATGTGTTCAAAGCCTCATTCCTTGTGAGATAACTGCTGTCCTTGAAAGGTTAAACTAGTTATCTTAACAAAACCAAATCGTTGTACTCCTTATTTGACCAATTCTTTTGATTTATATCACAAACTATCATACAAAAAGTGTTGGACAAATTTCTTTTCCATTCACTCTGGTGCCAGAAATATAGATTGACCTTCGTCTACCCAGATAAACTCAGTAACACTGTCAACATATTGAAGTTACACACCTGCTGGATGCTACCTACCATGCAACCAAAGTAATAAAGCCCCTGTAGCTTTTATATTTTAGAGTTGCTAAAGTCAATATTTAGTAATAACAGTGGCTCAAATTATTATGTGTGATGTGAAAGGTGTTGCTCATATTGATGATTATCACTTGATTCTGCAGTATGGAGCAGCTTTCAGCTTAATGTGTTGGTTTTCTGACTCACAACTTCACTGTTTTGGTTCACTCTCATTCAGCACTCTCATAGCAGGCAGCTGTTTTAGTAATACAGCTCCAAAACCCAACCAAATCGTTAGAAATAAAAAATGTTGGCATAATACATTTCTGAAAACCATGCAAACATTGTATTTGGACATTATTATTTAGCAGATATGCTCAAACTTAATGTTTCAACAACACCGTGGTTAACATGGGGTTAGGTTTAGACACATTTGATTATAGTGAGGAAAAGATAATTTCTGGCTTCCTCACTTGCATTTTTTATTTCCTTGGAGCTATGCTAACAAAAATCAATGCTCATTTTTTTAACAGGCACCATATTTTTTTAAATAAAGGCCTCTACCAAACAGTTGAGATAGCCCTTCATGGTCATAGTAAAACACAAATCATGCACTGTTATAATGCTAGAAATATGTTAGTATACCAACATATATATTCAAATAGTCAATTTAAATTACATTAGCTTTGCTTCGTTACCTTTACCTTAACCGTTTGGTAGAGAGTGTTTTTTTTTTTGTTTTGTTTTGTTTTTTAAATTGACCTTTATTAGACTTTTATTCTTTGTATAAAGTTACAATCATCTGTTTAGTAAGACCTCTGAAGCTATAACATGTCGAAAAACATGCCTACCTTTGAAAATCCCACCACACAGAGCCCTCATGTCCGGAGTTACTTATTTTGTTACTAACTTCCTGTGGGAAGAGAACTGAAAAGACATACTAATTAACTGGTTTATTACAAAAATATATTATTATTTATTTATTTTTTGCATAACATACCCCAGGTTGAGTGAAATTTAACACATTTTTTCAGTAACACATAGTGACTCAAAATGTGCTCTACCAAACAGTTGAGCAGGATGTTAAAGGGATAAAATACCAGCTTTCAGAGGTATAGTCTTGGTGAATATGCAGCAATGTCTTGGTAAAAAAAACCCAATCAGTTTCTGTGGCACTATCCCCAGTGGAAAAAGTGAGAGGTCGCAAAGAAAACAGCCGGTTTTGTTGTTAGTTGGTCTTGTCCATTCAGCAACTTGGCAGGCGTCTCAACTAGGTATCACACCATCCACCAGGCATGTGCACAGAATTTTTATTTATTTATTTATTTTTTATTTCTTTTAATAGCCTGCAGGAAGTTTTAATGCAAAATTACTAAAACATTTTCTTTTGGCAGAAAGTAGTGTGTTCGCACAAGAACTCATCACTTACAGTGAAAAACTGATTCAGGGCCCTTTAATTAACAAAAAACAACTGGCTCAGCGAGGACAGCTCATTTATTTGTATGTTTGGTCTGGGTGCAAGGTTAGTTAGCTGCTACAGACCAAGTGCATCCCCACAAATATAAGGCAAACAGGAAATTACAGAACCGCAGTAAGTGCCAAGCACACTTTGTCAGTGATAATGATGGCTGTGATGGGGCTTGAAGTCGAGTCTTTAGTTGAAGAATGACCTCCCTACCATTCATAACGCCACTCTATTGCCTCTTGTGTAGTTCGCTGTTGAGCTTTCATGAGCCGGAGTGAATTGCAATCTGATTTGTCAAAGGAAATGGCAGGACATGTTTTTTATGTTCATTTTATGCTGGAGTCAAAATGATGATTGGTGATTAGCAACAGGCTCACTAACTCTACAATCACACAATCACAGTCTGCTCTGCTTTCCTCTAATTTCAGGAAGAAGTCACTAATCGGGCTGTTGCTTACAAAATGGTTGCCTACAGTTTGTATTATATTATAAAGCTGGAAAGGCTTTACCTCAAGTGTATGTTGCACTGTGGTGTGTTCAATGAGGGCCAACAATGTCACAGCAGTAAATTACACATTTTATACACCTATGGGTTCTATCAGGTTTTTCTTGGCTGCACAGGTCATGTACATCTTGTTTTGATTTTATGTGGGTCTTAGTGATAAATACAATATAGATCATAACCTCTCAATCAGGTGGAAACGGAAAAATGATTTATTTATCATTCAACTGTTCACTAAGTCCCGTCCCCATTTTCTCACAGCACATATTCAGTTAACAATGCTGTGGCACATTTTCAACCCAAAATTCTCTCAAACTGTGGGTCATTGATTACAGATAAAAGCAGACAAAAGCAGGATTTTCATCATGTGACTGTGGATTTAGCCTTTTCAACTGTCCCTGGAATATTTTATCAGGTGCAACTCGCTACCTAATCAAGCTAATATTAGCCATTCTGTCTTGTCTCACTCCCAGGACATCAAAACACACCGCTTGGACAGTGTCAAGGACACTCTTTAGTGTCTCTGTGTGACACACCAGGCTTTTGACAACCTCCAGTGTAAACCCATCTGTGTCATTAGATGTCCTCACCACCATTCTGCGTCAAGATACAACACAGAAGATTTCTGGCTTCTGCCCAGGCATCGAAATATGATGAGTAGGGATGAGATCACGTTGCTCCATTAATTAATTGAACATTAAGGAGCCCCTCTGTAGGTAACACTGTCGCTGGCTGAGTTTTTAATTAATGTTTCCAGCTGACTCATTTTAAAACAAGAACCCTGGAAAGGGGATCTTTTGCATTTGATGGCTTCATAACACATGATGTGCTAAAAGATTGAAACTAAAGCTACATGTCCCAGGCTGTACGTTAGCATTCTTCCTCACAAGGGAGAGATAATACACAGTGGATGTGCTAGGCATGAACGTGGTGTAACATGTAAATGCACAAACTGCTGTAGCACATCGATATTAAGGCTATAATCACTACTGGGCGCTTAAAAGAGGAGTTTGAGCTAAAACACTTCTGTGGTTTAAATTAATTTCTTTTCATGAGGAACTGTTAAAGTTCATGTCTGTCAAACATGGACTTAGCTTATTTTCCATGATTAAATGAGACATCCCTATAACATAATCACTGTTGCCAACTCCTCAGTAAGAAAAGTAGCTATTGGCTGTCCTAAAAGTCGCTAGAAGTCGCTAAATGATGTCCTCGCCTAATTTGCATAATTGTCCATATGCATGTAATTGTAATGGACGCTGTAGGAGAGAGGAATAATGTTGTGGGAGAGACAAAAACTGAGTAAAAAACACCCTGAATATGTTTAGAACTACAAATGAACCTTCTTTCAGTGATTTATATTAGACAAAGAAAATTTTACATTTACATCCCGCCCTGACTGTAAACCAGGTCGGGATCAGAGTGATAGATCCATAGACATATATAGGTATATATGTCTATGGATAGATCAGCCAGCGGCGGTTCCGCGCATGCGCGATTCACTTGCAGTCTGGACGTGGAGGGGTTAACGTCTCCTGCTCTGACTGCAGCTGGGAGGGAGGACTGGGCCGTCTGTGAGCAATTTGGGGCGAGAGAGGAGCCCACGGCAGCATCCGCTGCTCGTTGAGAAGAATAAGAATGATACGTGCTCTCACAACAGAGTCTCCAGAAGTCTTCACTAACATCAGAAAAAGTCGCTAGATTTGTCACTAGTCGCTTTTTTGAAAAAGAGTCGCTAGAGGGGTCTGAAAAGTCGCTAAATATAGCGACAAAGTCGCTAAGTTGGCAACACTGAACATAATTTAATGTGGAAGTAGATAACATATATTTCATCACTAGTGCTCCAGCTAGCTAACGCCGTCTGCTTATTAACACCTTGATCCTAACAGAATATAATAACTCTTACCACTGCTTATTTAAGAAAGGCCACCACAAGAATATACTTTCTTTGTTTATGTAGTATTCTGGCGTTTAGATTGGTTCCTATGTCCGTTAAGGCAAGGGGAAATGTAAAGCTCGCTAACATTAGCCTGTTAGTTATGTAAACGGGGCTAGCTACATCAGTTATGGCTAATGCTGGCAGCCAGAAAGAAACATCGATGATACATTGATAATCTAAACAAACGACATGTTTTCTTGTGGTGGCAGCGGTGAAAGTTACTGTATTCTGTTATAATCAAGGAGTTAATCAGTACCTCCAGGATCTCACGGCAAAAAACACTGAATTTGCGGCCAATTTTCTCAAAAATTGTGATAAAAATTGTGGCATTTTTATGTGATTTTTTGCAGAAAATTGCATAAAAGACAAAAATTGCCACTAATGACAAAAGGAGAAAAAAAATGTGATTTTTTTTTTTAATTACTCCCTCCAAAAAAAATAAGTCATGTAATCACTTGCTATAATAATCATACTGAATATTACAAAAATAGCTGCAAATGTTTGTTTTTTTATAATTTTCTTCTTGAGTGTTATTCAATTGGTTTCAAAACATTGACTCCAATAATGTTGCAAAAAATCCTAAGTGAATATTGTAGCTCTCAAACCAGACAATGTGACTGTGAAACAACATGTAAGCTACATCTTCTGTAAACATAACATGTTAATACATTCAACACATGCATTTAAATAGTGCAAATTCTTATGTCAATACAGAGCGTTTCTCCATACTGCAATGCCATTAGCGCATTTGATGACGTGTCTGATAACGTTTCAAATGACGTGTGCGCAAAGACTTCCGGTCGGCCGGAAAATGCAGAAAAACACAGAAAAATCGCGGGACTTTTGAAACATTTCAAGCACCCACAAATATTGCGGACTTTCGTTGAATTTGTGTTAATTATTGCAATCGCAAAAATGTACTTTTCTGGAGGGACTGGTTAATAGGGGTCGAGAATGTATCGTCATTAACAGCGAGTTGGCCATTTTGGAGGGAGAAAGGTAAGAGTGCAATCTGCTGGCTGTCTATCATCAAGAACTGCTAAACTAACACAAAACACTAGGCTACTCAGTGAAAACAATTTAAAACACAGAGTGTAATATATAAATTATGTAGCTGGACACAAAGAAAGGCTAATGTTATGTGTTTTACTTTGTTAGATACCGGCTGATCCACCAATGTTTTGTTGGCATTTGCTTAGCATAACATTAGCCAGCTTATCTTTTCAGTCAGTCACTACATTTACATGCATAAGATATTCCAGTTTTGAAAAAGACAATAACCCTACAAAGCTGTTTACAAGTTGAATGAAAATGAATATTGCACTTATATTCCCATTTACATGCACGTGCATACTCTGATTAACATGCCCTATCATGGTTTATCATTCCACAACAATAGAACAGCTGGAGCTACTTTTTTTACATTTTTCTCTTTTGCAACAAGATTAGGATTTTTCCAAAGTTTCCTACTGGCGTCAGAGTGGCTGAACTGTGCAAGCACAGCCTCCATCTTTAATTCCTTTAACCACCATCTTGAAAAGGTTGGTGTTGCAATATTTGCACATATCCAAAAACCCGTTGATATCAAACTCTGTCATAATGTTTAAAAGTGGGTGTGTTTCTCCTTCTGACCAGGAATGATAATCCGACTGTAAACAGACAGGAGGCCATGTGTCACAAACTGCAATAAAAACCCTAGTTGAAACTCATATTATGAATGTGATGTATACATGTCCAAATAATGCAATTAAAACCTGAATAGAACAGGTAAAAAACTTTGCATTTGTTTTTTTCTCTTGTTTGCCTCTGTCAAGAGCATTAGCATTTGTTTATCACACCAATTTACACTTTCTGATGATGAACAATTAACAGATAACAAATGATTAGACTGGTGGCTATGAACGCTTAATCCCTCCAAGATGGCGGGCCTTTTCCAGAACAGCCCACGATTCCCATTCCCTTTAAAGCAGACAACGTTAGCTAGCTAGTGCACTAGCAAGTTGAAAAGTTGTCTAATGTTACTTCCACATTAAATTGCATTATACAGGGACGTGTCCACAAGTATTCAACCATGAAAATTTTGCCAAACTCATGCTTGACAAATGTGAGTTTTCACAATTCCTCATAACAATTAATCATTTTCCACCGTGTAAATAAGTCAGTTCATTAAAGCCTAACACACAGTCCTCTACTGAACGTCCAGCAGTGATTATAGCCTTAATATCCTATGTCTAGGCTTGGAAGTTACTACTTTAGGTACTAAGATAGTTAGCCTGACATGCTAACAATTACAGTTCAGATTAAACAACCTAAATACACTGTTTTAATCTCATCCTTACAGTTTTGCTCCTGTATTTTTGTTGTTGAAACAGGTAAAAAAAAAAAAAGTCACTGTACTCCAAACTATGTGTAGTACTGCTCTCACAACAGCCCCACCCCACCACCTTGGCATGTGGAGAACAGACCTGCTGTACCCAGTTGCTATGCCACGATTGAGTTGCTGTTTGGAGGAGGGGGGTGTTAGCAAATGGTCAATTTGCAATGTAAAACAGTTTCTTCAGCCAGATCCATCAACCCATAACAAAATTCTGCTTGAGCACAAACAGTCTTGATAATAATCGAGTTGCCTCAGGCATGATATGAAACTATCAACTGTCTTGTAAACGAGGCTGCATATTACCCCCCAGAACAGCCACCAATTAGCCTCAGATGAGCAACAAAACAACTTTCCAAAGTTTCTGCACTGAATTATTACTCATCAATTTCTTTTCAAGCTTTGACAATCCCCAAGTCTCATCACAATGAGGGAAAGCTCATTAATCGAAGGCTCACATGAAATAACTTGCAGGAAATGTATTCTGTAAATCCCAAAAATATTAAAGTTTGCATAATCTTTTAACACATTTGCTGACAGATTTGACACCAGCACACATGCTGCGGTGATAACAGCCTGGTTATATCGGCTATACGGACTCGCACATGGAAGTCATCTCTGCTGGTGTCACTTTGCTTAAATATTACAGTGTGGTGAGTGTGGTTTAATATTGATTATTGTGATGTTAAGGTTGAAGTCTCTGTCCTGATCCTGCTCAATTGCTTGCAATCTGACATTACTGGGATCAGTGATTAATCAATAAAGGACTTTAATGTATAAGCACACCAATTATTCACATATCCACCATATTCAACCAGTCATCGAGTTTTCATCTTCCAAAGCACTTTACTGCCATAGCACAGATTAGATATAATATGTAGGGACCTGACTTATGGTGCTCTCTCATTTGGTTAAATGTACATCTTCCTTAAACTCCTTTGTATTGCACGCTTTTGGTTTTTTTTTCTCTGCTCACTTATTTTCTTCTCCTTGTTCACTTTTGGTGTCATATCAATAATTAAAACTGCAAGCAATGTGTGAGATATGTCACATTCTATAACACCACACATAGAGTGCTGCTGGAATGAGTCCTAAAACCTGGAAATTAATTTGCATCTTAGCACTTCCTGTTCCCTTGTCTCAAAGTCAGAAGTTTTTTTTGAATGGGTTTTTGCTTAGATGCTATGGTTAATGCAAGCTTAAAGGGGAACTAATGTTTTTTTCAACCTGGGCCCTATTTTTCGATCTACTTTTGTCTAAATGAGTGATAGGATGTTCAATATTTGACATTTCTCCAGTACGAAGCTAGGGCTGACCTGCCTGCAGGCTTGAGTGCGCGCTATATTAAATAATAGGGCACTGGGACAGCATCAAACAACGTCAAAATATGTCCACTAAAAGTGCATCCAGATCCAGTTGGTCAAAATCGGGTAAAAATTCAGCCATGACTACTCCAAACAGACTAACACCTCGCGTTTGTAAGTTCACTCCAGCGGGAACTTCCTGCAACAACTCAAATCTCGTAAGACCAACTGCCATAAAACACCAAAGAAGAAGAATCTCGCGAGATGTGATATTTCAGAGCCAGACTTTCACTCTCTGAGTGAGTGTTTTGACTTGCCACAACAAACATGTCCAAATTTTCACCCGATTTTGAACAACTGTATCTGGATGAGCCATCTGAATTTGATGACCGCCCGTATTTATCTGAACACGGAGTACACAGACGTACACGGATGCAGAGCTCATTGAAATTGAAGAGCGGACAAGGAGAGAGGGAGCAGCAACAGGCAGAGGAACATGTTCAAATCCAGCTAAAGGTAAACACAGACGTTCATTTCTCCTTTCCGTTATGTTGTCGGATAATTATACTAACAATCCGAGCCTATCTGTGTGAAAAAAATGCACTTTTAGTGGATGTATTTTGACATTGTTTGACGCTGTCTGAGTGCCCTATTATTTAATATAGCGCGCACTCATGGGCTGCAGGCAGGTCAGCCCTAGCTTTGTACTGGAGAAATGTCAAATATTGAACATCCTATCACTCATTTAGACAAAAGTAGAATGGAAAATAGGGCCCAGGTTGAAAAAAAATTAAGTTTCCCTTTAAGATATCTTCCTGTTTTGTTCTACAACATTAAATACATCAGTCAACACCCCACTTGAGAATTGTGAAGGGTTTTTTGTGTCTTTAAAAAGGTGGTTGCTAACAAGTGGCTAAATGTGACTACAGAATGTCATCACGCCGAACACGGCTTAACAGCCTTGTTGTGGTGGCTACGTTGAAGTTATCTGACCATGGTGTAGTTTGACAACATATCCTAATACAACGGCTTCTATCATATTTTATGAAAATGCAGATACACGACAGCTTATATGATGAATAAACACCCCACAAATGGTCTCGTCATGCTACATACTTAATGTTAAATTGTGTACTTAACATAAAGTTAGGTACTGTAAGTTACAGTAGGTTTAGGCAAGTCTAGTTACTTAGGTTAGGTTTAGGATAGTAAAGTTAGTTTGGTTAGCTTTTAGAAAGTAAAGTTACATAGGTTAGATTTAGAAAAGTAAAGATAAGTAGATTAGGTTTAGGTGAGTAAAGTTACGTAGGTTAAATTTAGGTGAGTAAAGTTAAGTAGATTAGTTTTAGGAAAGTAAAGTTACTTGTCGTGGCAATTTTTAGCCGAACTGCTTGGGAGTCAGCAAACAACAACAGTTTATTCTCTATAGAGACGGTGCAACCTCAGAGCTCAGAGTTTGTGCCCAGAACAGTGAATACAGGGTATCTTTATACCTACACTCAGGTGACAAGAGAGTGAGAAATCTATTGTAGCTTTCTTGGGCTTTCCTGATTTAATAATGTTCTCTTGATTACATCAGAGGAGCATACCTGTTGCAATCTAGTATATAACATGTTAGGTCATCGTCTGTATCTGTTAGACAGTCAATGGACTGTCTTTGAAGGAGAGATTATAGTGAATGTAAATCTCTTGATGATGTCAAGTAACGACAGATGTCTACAAAGGGGAATGCAAAGTTCACACACTTCAAACAATATAAACATATGCATGAAGAAGACAAAATTTCCACCACATTACGTAGGTTAGGTTTAGGAAAGTAAAGACATGTAGGTTAGATTAAGGAAGGTAAATATACGTAGGTTAGGTTTAGGAAAGTAAAGACATGTAGGTTAGATTAAGGAAGGTAAATATACGTAGGTTAGGTTTAGGAAAGTAAAGATACGTAGGTTAGATTAAGGAAGGTAAATATACCTAGGTTAGGTTTAGGAAAATAAAATAAAGTAGATTAGGTTCAGGGAAGTAAAATAAAGTAGATTAGGTTTAGGAAAGTAAAGTTTAGCAGAGTAGGTTTAGGAAAGTAATGACACGTAGGTTAGATTAAGGAAGGTAAATATACCTAGGTTAGGTTTAGGAAAGTAAAATAAAGTAGATTAGGTTTAGGAAAGTAAAGTTTAGCAGAGTAGGTTTAGGAAAGTAAAGATAAGTAGATTAGGTTAGGAAAGTAAAGTCAGAGTTGGGTAGGTTTAGAAAAGTTAAGTTACGTAGGTTAGGTTAAGGAAAAGTAAAGTTTTTTAGGTTTAGGAAAGTAAAGTTAAGTAGATTAGGTTTAGGTGAGTAAAGTTACATAGGTTAAGTTCAGGAAAAGAAACATTGTGATGACGTACCTTGAAGTTCATTTAATTTCCCACAGGGCACAAACACCAGTCTCCAGGGGGAAAGACCTGTGTTTCCATCCATCACCCAAACCTTCCTCCTGACGCTGAGACTCTATCTTTACACTATTTCCTTACTCTTGTGAGCACACTTGTCACATGATTGCAGCCTTCCAGATAATGTGGGTTATATACAGATTACTGGCTCATGATTATGTGGGTTATGAACAAATTATATTGCATTACTTATCATAGGCATACAAACGAACAATGGGAGAGAACAGCCTGAGTTTGTTTATAGCCTAGCATTTGCTTTTCACTTCTGGTGATTCAATTTAAGCTTCAAATATCATAATTCTGGAATTGCTGATTTTCTGTAATAATACAAAATCCAATGGAAAAATGCCATTCTTGTCGAGGGACTCAGAGCGATGTTAACTTCAAGGTTGGCCTACAAATATATATTGTCCCTGCACCACTCCACTGTCCACATGCACAGCATTCATTCCCCTGTCTATCAGTGGGTTTTGTTGGATAAAAACAATTAGGAACATACACTAACACTATTGTGACGCTCAGAATCACGTCCAAATCTTAATCTTCATGGTCTATAATTACGTTCACATTACCAGATTGCACATGAATGATTTGATCAGCCAAACCTTGAGGCATACATGTTGCTAATGATTTTTTTTTTCAAATGGATCTCAAAATCCTTTCAGGCATCTTTTCAATCAACTCACTCTCTGCCAAATGAGAGCCCTCTCTCAAAGACCCTCCAGTGAGCATTGTGGTGCTTTGTGATGAGTTTGGCACTGGGTTTGAAAAGAAGAGCTGAATCTATAACCTGTACAGAGGACAGAGACAGTTGACGGAGCGAAATCCTTCACATTGCTGTAATGGGTATAATTACACAAAGAAAAGGGCTGTTAGGTTAAATTACCCGTGATATTCACCATGGGTAATGACAGAAATTCAGAAGGTTAAACGACACCAGGAGCTGAATGACTTTTGACATTATATTACTTTTTGAAAAGGGAATTATAACAGAGCCTTTATCGGACAAATCCAATAGCCTACATGTTGGACTGTGGAGATTGGTTTGAAAGGACTTTAAAAAGACCTTTTTTTTATGAGCACCTGTGTCTTTAGAACCATTGTGAGACAATGATATAGTCTAAAAAGCTCTGGCTGGATAGCTTGTTTCCAACAGTGGGAGCTATTTGAAGCTCACTTTGAGTTGCAGTGATTTTCCCGCTGAGTGGTGCACCTACTCATACAGTACAAGTAACCACGGCAGGAAAGGAAAAGCTGAAAAGATTCAAGCAATTAGTTGTTTCCCACATACTCTCTCTTACCTCGAGGCTTTTTCAACTACTTTTCAAATAGGTTTGTTTATGAAATTCTTCAGTTTTTCCTTCAGTGAGAACTATACTCTCTTTGGTCCAAACGCTGACCTTCGCAGACAGCAAACAGCCCAATTAGTGTATGAGGAGGTGAAGGGGGCTGGACCTGAGTCCCATGTAATTACCTCGAGTCACCCCGCCAGCAGCCACCCACACAACTAACACCATCACGTAGTGTTTGCCAATGATACTGTAAATGACCATGAAGAAAGGAGAGACTCTGTATATTATGTACTTTTTCACTGCACTCCAGCTGTTATGTTTCTCAAGAGTTTCACTCTCTTTATACATTTCAAATCAAGCCTCTTTTCTCGTCTCTCAATCTTACTTTGCTGGAGTTTTGCTGCCAGTCACCCATGCCGCTCTGCTCTCCGCTGCCGGTTGGCTTACACGAGTAGTGTGATCTGCTCTCTCGTGACTCAACAAAAAGCAGAGAGTCATATCATACAGCATAATACATGTTAAACAGTTCATATTTAATGGATACTCTTCTGTAAGTGAAATTCACTTCTGTGAGAAACAGGCTAACCAGGAAACAAAATCTCTATTTAGAAAATAATGTTGCCATACATAAACCCAAGGGAAGTATACATTAATTTATATGATTTCATAATGTAAAATACAAATACTGTACAGTAAAAACTGTTACATAAAACATGATAAGAAGTCAATAATATTACAAATACGGTAGTATCAGAAATGTAAATTTAACAGGTCAGTAATACTGTGGGTATTAAAGAATGAGGGTAATAATGTCACGCTGTAATAAAAAAAAGCATGAATCACATTGGTGCCCTCTTTAAGAGACTCCCCTTGCATACTCTCACCCTGCTCATTACATCAGTGCATTTATCTTTTAATGATGTGCTTTACCTTTCTGATGTACCCATTCCCCCCTCTCCCAAGATGCTTTTCTGCTTAAGATTGTGAGTTACAAACATCTGCCAAAGTGCACTGCTATAAATAAAAGAAAGCAAGAGATCATACAGTCAAGAGACAGTCAAGGTTTGCATACAGTAACCTGTCTTATGGCTGGATCACATTATAGGCCACGCTTTACATTGTTGCGCAGTACCTTAACAACAAAACAGGTTGTTTGTCAATGCCCATAAAAATCCACCCATGTGACAGATTCATAAATTAATCGTATAATTTCTGATCGGCCACCTTTTTGAGTTAAAGTTTGGTTAAAATGAGCCATTTAACAGTAACAATGGATCAAATGACCATGTGCAATGTTGGATTGGGTCGCTTGTACTGATGAACCAACAGAGCTGTCACCAGATTTCCATTTCCCCTCATCTTTAAAGTCATTGTTTTGGTTTTCCAGCCAACAGACTGCCCTCAACAGCCTATTTTCCAGCTGCAGCAGGAAGCTGTTTTCAGCAAAAATTCTACTGGACCCAGCAGGCAATTTGAGAGGGAACGAGGAAGGCCAACACTCCCTCTTATTAGCAAAATGACCAAAATGCACCCGCCTTGTCAAATTGCCATCTCTCTCCATCCCTTGGGGTTCAGACCCAGCAGTGACCCACAACCCTTTGTCACACCCCTTGATGTGTGATATTGATGCTAAAGGCAGCCTTTAGCGTCTTAATGAGACACACCGGGCTGTCAACTGACCCCAGTGTAAACCCATTTGCTACAATACTTGACGCTGAGAGCAACTAGAATAGTATTAGGAGCAAGAAAATCCACATAGGGCGGTAGGAGGGTTACATGGAAGAGTCAAATAAAGCCAGACTTTCATCCAGGAGACAGCAGTTTGTGTCCCTCATGAAACCAAAAGTCACTGCTGTTCAAATGTAACATCATGTAATTTACTTAGGGTCGTGAAGCACTGAGGTCAGTCACACAATTTATTTGTATCTATTATTTAACAAATGTACTTATTTTAACCCAAAACATGATCTTTTCACCGAACCTAACCAAGTAGTTCCATTGTATAACACTAGCCGTGACCGTTTCACAACATTAATCACGTTACAATGTGTTTCAGCTCTGCATCACATAGATAAGCTAAAGGGTGTCCTGTGCCTCGCAATGAGACGCCCAAGGGTGTGACAAAGCATTTGTATTTGACAATCTGGGAAAAGAAACAGGTTGATGTGCAATGTTGAGGGGTTGCTTGTAGTGATGAACCAACAAAGACTTGTCATCAAATTTGCATTTCCCCTCATCTTAAAGCATTTGTTTTGGTTTTCCAGCCAGCAAAGACAACAGCTTATTTTCCAGCTGCAGCAGGCAGCTGTTTTCAGCAACAACAAAAAAAACCCAGTAGAACGAGGGGGACGCTATCCCTTTGTTAGCGAAATGACCAAAATGATTCCCCCTTATTAAACTGCCATCTTTCTCCATACTCCAGGTACGGACCCAAATAACCGATAAATTACTGAGAATAATTGACATTGGAGTGTTCCCATTCTAAGGGCATATTAAATCATCTCATGTGATGCTACCCAGCCAATCAAATGAACAAAACAAACCAGGTCAGTCCTCCCCTCTTAAAAATGAACAAATTACCTACTGAGTAAACCCACTGTGTGCTACCTGCCCAGCACAACACAACAGACAAAGCCTATAGCTAAATATAGTGCCACAGCTACCAGCTACGAAGCCATATAACTTTTTTCAGGGGTTGGTGGAGACAAGAATGGAGATAGAAGATGAGCAAATATTGGATTATGACTACATTCAATTCTTATGTCCACTGGATGTGTAAAAATGTTCACCAATGCGTTTGCCATAACGACTTTATTTTTCAGATAACAGTGTGTCTTCAGCTTGCTCCAATAAATGAATGCAGCTTCAAGGTTAGGGAGGGGCCACGGGTGAAGTTGAGCCAAACAAACTTTGACTTTAAGTAGAAGAAAGGATTCAAACTGCAGTTTCTGGAGTTTGAGTCACATTCTTTGTACACGCAACATGTTTAAATGTTAATCTCACCTTTGCTTCTCAAAAAGGAGCATCGTTATTTGCACAACCACAAGAGGCTGCTTGTCAGGAAAAACAGAAGTTTGTTTTTTAGCATTCATACAAATGGCCAATGGTTTAGATTTTTCTGGTCAGAACAGCCTTATAAATATCTAAGAGAAACCCTCTGCCCTTTGAGTTTAAACCACTGAGACAAGGTCTAACATTTCCATTTGTGTTAGACACACACAGAGTCGTAACTGCTCTCAATGTCTTTGTAGCTATAACATGAAAGTGATCCATGTTTGAAGAGTTATACACCAGCCCAGTCGCCAGAGGAAAATGTTGGCATTGTATGTTTCTGGAAGCCAAGGGTGCATTATATTTCTATATTTCACACCAATAATATCAAGATTTCTCAAGTAATGTAGTTTATGAGCTGACTTTGTCATCAGAGGTTAGAGGGAACTGTGGATGGCATGTCATCTAAGCAAGACACCTGCCCAGCTGCAGATCACTGTTTTGGGACCATCAAACAACAAAACAAGTTCTTTTTTAGGTGACCCATTGTTGCATTTCAACTTGGATAGTGCCACACAGAGCAGATGTTTTTTACAGAGACATCACTGCATTTGCAGGCGGTACTGTGCCCCTGAATTGGGTATTTTCTTTTTATTGAAACATAAAATTGCAATGTATCCGCTACATTGTTGTGTCAAAATGTGACGTATCCATGGTTTGCAGAAACATACCATGCCAACATTTTTTCTGGCGATTGGGTCACATACACAGAGAAAAAAAGAAAATACAGCAAACACAAATGAGCCCAGATATACCCAAGATGTGAAATTATAAAAGGGTTGATTTTAGTTTGACATGTTGTGAAATGATTTTTGCTTTCTCACGGAGAGTAACATGAGAAAACTCACACCACTCTCATGTCTGTATGCTAAATATGAACCGCGCGATCTAGTTAGCTGTGCATAAACACCGGAAAAAAGGGGAAACAGCTAGAAAGAAGGAAATAAGAAAATCAGCCTACTGGCACCTCTAAAGTGTCTAAAAAAAGAGTCAGGCTTGCTGTTGTACCCTGTTCCCAGTCTTTATGTCAAGCTCAACTAAGCTAACAGGCTGCTGTACCTTTATGTTTACTGTACAAGCATGAGAGTGCTATCAATCATCTCATCTAACTCTGGGCAGAAGGGGGATTAAGTGTATTTTCTAAATGTTGAACCTTTCCAATAAACATTTGTTTTCCATCTTGATGTCTTGTGTGAAAAGTATTCACTGGAAATGCACTGAACTGGTTCATCATGCAAACATTGGAAAAACAGCCATTTAAAAAGGAGAAGAAGAAGAAGAGCCCCTCAGAAGGTGGTGTCTTCCTCTCCTCCCCCATACCAAGGGGTGAGTCTAACCACGTAAGGTCTGGGATTACAAACAGGTTGCTCCATAGTGATTGATTCCAGTGAGCTCAGGGACCCTGTAGGAGACCCCGACCCCTCATATGCATAGGTTCTTAGGCAGTCAAATGGGGGAACGTAAGGATCATCATCTGCCTCTGCCAGCCTGTCCAGAATAAACTGCCTAAAGACCTCATCATCCGGCCCGATGAGGTGGGACTCTCTGAGGGACATCCTTATACTGGCCCTGACGTCCTCCCTCCGCAGCTTCCTCTCCCTCCTCCTGGGGTGGTGGCGCAGTGGGACGGCAGGCTGGCAGAAGTCTAGGTCTGCTCTCCCACCCCCAGATTCTCCGTAATACAGCACCTTCTGCGACACCGTCTCAGGCAGCTCCAGCTCTTTTACCTCCACCTCCAGTCCCTCCTGCTGCTTCCGCCTGTGCCTCCTCAGCATCAGCATTAGAACTGACAGCACTGCAGACACAACACAACAGGAGATCATTACCGTTAAACACCAGAGCATGAGCTTAGTGGGAAAAAAAGCATCTAGGGTGCCTGATGGAGCATACACTGTACTTGTGCACCAAAAATAATAGCAGTCAGATTTGTTTTTCTGTAACTTACTGTGGATGCAAAAAATTAAAACGGGGGCAAATTAGGTGATAACTTATCTTTTTTAATTTCAGCTCACACATAAAGGAAGACGTTTTTTTATTTGCTCCATGTGGCACAGAATGCCAAAAGAGTGTTTATTTTATTCTGTCATGTTTTCAGTGGGTATTGTGCTCATCCGACAGAATGTTAGCATAGCAGGTATTGTCATTAATCTTTCATGTGATGGGCACAGGGAGAACACAAAGCAGCCGAGGTCATAATAAAGCTCTTCACTATGCAAACCCATCAATGTCCCAGGGTGGCATTGCTACTGATGTATTGCAACCAATATGCTCATTACCTGACATCATTGCTCTGCAAGCTTTCAGCATTTTGAAAGTGTGTGTTAAAGGCACGCTGGTGAGTTTTAAAAAAGGGATTCAAATGAAAGTGCAAATTTGTTAATGAAAAATCCTGCTGTTTAACACACGTTTATATACTTGCCAAAATGATGTGAGTTGGAGCTGCTCTAGCTCAACAGATCCGCTGGAAAAAAAACAACTTTTAACAGCAAAATATCAGGGGGATTGTCGTTGTTTCACATGATGAGTAATTAAGGACTATACTGACTTTTTGGGAGTTCAAACCTTGGTCACTTTAATATCTAATGACTGAATTAAATAATCATAGATGTCATTATATAAATTGGCAATGTTTTCTGTCAGTCAACATCGTTACAGAAACCTTTTGTCAGGCAACAGTGCAAAAATAATCAGCTCTCTACTACACTCCACTCTTCCTGTGTAAACAAAACACACTACATTTGCACAATGCCACTCAAAGAGTAAATCTCGTTTGACATCTGTCTTGTCAATCTCGCTGAGGTCTAGAGAATCTCTTGCCAAAAAAATTGGCAGAACAAGATCTTTTGCAATCCTGCAATAGCCTTTTTATTGGCTGTTTGAAATATGTGTGAAGATGCCAAACTCCAAAACAGCACCTCTGGATGATTTCCTGTTGATACTTTGTAATTCTTTCTCCCCAGTGTAATTTTACTGGCTTGTATCTCATCAGCCTGCTGTGTTTCTTTTATGAATTGCTCCTGACATCACAGAGGTCTCAAGTGTCTGGAGGATGGAGCACTAGCTATGCAAAATTACACACAGAAGGATCGTCTCTTTTGAAAGCACATTAGTACTTATACATTTTGAGCCTATTTCAACATTCTGTATTTTAACAAACCTGTCAGGTTCAGGTTTGAAGAAGAAGAAGAAGAAAAATCAACTGATTGGAAGTCAAAGGAACAGTTCACCCTGAAAAAAAAAAAGAAAAAAAAAGAAAAAGATTTTTCCTCTTACCTGCACTGCTATTTATCAATCTACACTGTTTTGGTGTTGGAGATATCAGCTGTAGAGATGTCTGCTTTCTCTCCAATATAATGGAACCAGATGGCACTCAGCTTGTGCTGCTAAAAGCGCCAAAAAAATACATTTGAAAAACTCAACAGCAATGTCTCTTTCCAGAAATGATGACTTAGTTACTCAAGATAATCCACAGACCTTGTTGTGAGCAGTTTCATGTAGGAACTATTTTCTTTCTACCAAACTACATCTGCCAACGGTATTATTGCGCAGAAGGAATTGTGCAGCTACTGCTAGCTCACCTAGCACCACTGAGCTAGCTAACGTTAAAGCTCAGCCGAGGGGGATGCCATTATGTTTCAAGAGGTCCTCCAAACAATACGAACACTTAAGTCATATGTTCATACCTCTGAATACAACCCACAGGAGCATATCATGACCATTAACAGTCGCAGTTTTAAACACGTGGGTTAATGTTATGAAACTGTTGCAGTTGCACCAAAGCTATGTGGTTAGGTTTGCAAAAAAATATAATGTTTTGGCTTAAAATAGGTACATTTGTGACTACGGTTGCATAAAATATCTCTTTTGACACATGTCACATAAACATACATCATCATACCATAGTTTGTCGTTAAAATAACTAACACTGAATTTTGGTTCCACATGAGACACAAACACAGATCTCCTGGATGAAAGTCTGGTGCTTGTTTGACCCATCCACCTTCCCTCCCTCCGACCCTTAGAGGACGACTTTCTCTTTACAACAGCCAACAGGGGTCACAGCCTAACCAAGAAACCTAATAATGGGTCACAATTTCTGCATGTAAAAACACCCCTTGTGGTCATGTTTTGAAGGAGGATAGTCTTGCATGTTTACATCTCATGCTGTGTGCGATTTAGTTCCATTTTATTCGAAAGAAGGCAGACATCTCTACAGCAGATATCTCCAACATTTGGCAGCTCACAACAAAGCAGTGTAGTCTGATAAACAGCAGTGCAGGTAAACGGATAAATGTGTTTTTGATTTTGGGGTGATTTAAGGGAAAACTGGAAAGCTTTTTATTTCTTTTACACCGTGTTTTTACATATTTAACAACACTACAACATTACAGCACTCTTTACTGATGTATTCAGTTATATTTTTACTTTATATTTAGACAGTTTTCATTTAAAAGAACTAATCTTTCAGCCTTCATTTTTTTGTTATTTTCTTATGTTGAAAACAGACAGAGATGATTTTAATGCCAGATGGCTAAGCCACCCAACCAAAGGAAGTCAGTCCAAACTCCAAAAAAGTATGTCTTTATATCCATCATAGTTGAATATTCTGGACTGAGACGAGGTTTGAATACAAGGTAGGACTTTGCTTTCTTACCTGTGAGCGTTACAAGGCAGACCAGAAACCCTAACAAGGTTTGCAGGCTGACCCCTATAGACAGGACGAGGGCCTCCACCCCTCCTGTGGGACAATGTCCGGCAGGCTTGCAGCTGCACACACTGATGGTCAGAGTGCTGGTGCTGGAGAGAGCTGGAGAGCCGCTGTCTGTCACCACAACAGGCAGGAAGTACTGGGTTCGATCCTTGCGGGTAAACGTACTCCTACGTGCCACTATGCCGGCTGTATTGTCTAAAAAATGAAGCAAGGAGAGGTGCACTTTTCAATATTCTTTACAAAAACATGACTACTGCTTCCACTGTGAGTGCTGATATTTTTGGGGTAATTCAACTGACACATGTAATGTGATTTAAAATACAATCCAAGTTCTCTGAAAGGCCCGAGCACCCTGTCAAATCTAATTTACAGTGTGTACAAAAGCAAATTTGGAAAATCTGTTTCAGATTCACCTGCGAGGCTTCATCGAGGCACCTAACAATAACTTTTTGGGGAGTCAAATATGCCTTGTGGCATTTGGAAATGTGTTTTATTAAATGGGTAATTCATTATTCATTTCCTGGTTGCTGACTGGATGGCTGTGCCTGCGTGGCTAACCACCCATACACTACACCTGCATACATTTCATCCTAACTTAATCGACACACTCACACATCCCTGTGCTGCGTACTTTAACAAAGCTGTTTGTTTGAGTTGGGCTGCTCATTTTCATTACAAACTTTGAGAAAAGGTTGACCGCCCACTGACTACAAGGCAAACACTCTTTCAATTTACTTACTTGAGAGGCTGTCAGCCACAAAAATAACAACCTACTGAAGAATTTCATTCCAAAATGTGGCAAAAACACTTAGGGGTACATAGTGTTCATTTAAATTCAAATTCTTGTAATCATAAAAATATGCCTTCTTCCTGCGTTTGTCACGCAGTTAGACCACTGCTCATACAGGTTGTGGTTTAGCCACAGCTCACCATCATTATTCCAGCCACCAAATGGGACTTTAAGTACGGCCTCATCTCGTTTCATGTATTCACTTTTGCCCCACAGCTTAAAAGCCACCAAACAGAAAATGTCAGTAATTTGCAGGATGAAATTTCCTGGTGCAAAAAGTGTTATAATACAAATTTAGTTCATGCTGAGGGTCTCACAGCAATGTTACCAAGTCATTCAGCAACTGGTTCACTGCACTTAAAGGGAAAGTCTACAAAAGTAAAATTTAATTTCTGCTATTTCATTGAATTTAGACAATAAAGCAGCTGCTACCTTTTAGAGCTTGTCCACTAACAAATCTGTGAGTCTGTTCTTGTATCAATATTGCTGCTTTCTGGCAGTTGTTTTATCATTTACTGTCAATGAGGCATCTGCAAGATTTGTTACCGCCATAACCAACTCGGAGTGAGTTCTACAATATCATATAAAGAAGGCATGAATTTTATTTCAAGATGCATTGTCCCTTTGAAGAAATAGTTTGACAAGTGTAATGGTGTTATAAAACAATCTTAAAGCAATAATTCAACATTTTGGGAAATACACTACATGCTGTCTTGCCGAGAGCTAGATGAGAAGATTAATATCACTCTCATGACTGTATGCTAAATATGAAGTTTGCAGCTTAACTTAACACAAAGACTAGACTGAACAGTGGGAAAAAGCATAGCCCCATCTTATCAGCTCAGGCTCCTCTAATGCACTGTTTTTAAGTGAGAGGTCCACATAAGGCGGTACAATGGGGTGATTGATGGGTCAGACAAACACAGGACTTTCCCCCAGGAGACTGGTGTTCCAAACCAAGTGAACTTTGAGTTATCTTAAGGTATGTTGTCACTTTGTGATGCCCAACCATGTTTCTTTTGCTAAACCTAACATACATAACTTTTAGGTTAAGTACGTAAGGCGACGACACCCAATCGTGAATGTTTTTCTGAACCTAACCTACATAATTTTACTTGCCTAAACCTTACATGTGTGTGTTGGGGAGTAACTAGTCACATGTAACAGAGTTACGTGATTAAATTAAAAAATAAATATAATTGTAATCAGTTACAGTTACTGAGAAAAAAATATGTAGTTACGCAACAAAATAATGGTGATTACAAAGGGGTTACATCCAAATATTTTTTCAGTAGTGTAGAATAAAACATTAATTCTCTTGCACTGCATCTTTTTGTTGTGAAGGAATGCCTTCTTTTGGCATGTTTCCAGACAATGTGCGTCAGCAGAGCTGTTGGGAAAAATATGTGTGCAACATTTATGCACCTATGTTTTCTGGACTTTAAGGCTTCATTGCCCAGTTTCAAACATTTGTCAGAAAAGTAAAAAAGTAATCAAATTGAATAAGTTGCAGTATTTTGATGAATCAATTAAAGTACTTATTACAATTTCAAAAGGGTAACTAGTAATCTGTAATCTATAACATTTAAAAAGTAACCTTCGAAACACTATATGTAACTTAATTTGCCTAAACCTAATATTTGGAACTTTACATTAAGTATGTGACATGATGATGCACGATTGTCTAGACCCAACCTACGTAACTTTATAGACACTACATCAAGTGGGCCACTTCAAAAAATGACTGAACCCAAATGAAAGGAGGCTGGAGCACTCGATAAAATTGACAGACTGACGTTTTGACGCTACTACGTCTTCTTCAGGTTTTTGACTCTGAAGAAGACGCAGTAGCGTCGAAACATCAGTCTGTTTGCACCTTATTAAAAGCTCTGCAATTTTATCAAGTGCTCCAGCCTCCTTTCATTTGGGCTCAACGATTGTTTGTCTAAGCCCAACTGAACCTATGTAACTTAACTTGCCTAAACCTAATCTATGCAACTTTACTTACTTTACTACGTAACACGATGACGCCTAATGATTGTTTGTCTAAACCCAACCTACATAACTTGACTTGCCTACACCTTAAATTCATAACTTTACATAAAGTACGTAACATGATGATGCCCAATGATTGTTTGTATAAACCCAACCTACGTAACTTTACGTTTAGTACATAACATGATGACGCCCAACGATTGCTTGTCTTAACTCAACCTAGATAACTTTACTTGCCTACACCTAAAATTCGTAACTTTACATTAAGTACGTAACATGATGATGCCCAATGATTGTTTGTCTAAATCCAACCCAACCTACATGACTTTACCTGCCTAAACCTAACCTATGTAACTTTATGTTAAGTACATAACGCGATGACGTCCAATGATTGTTTGTCTTAACCCAATCTACATAACTTTACCTGCCGTACCTAATATTTGTAACTTTACATTAAGTACGTAACATGATGATACCCAAAGATTGTTTGTCTAAACCCAACCTAACTTACGTAACTTTACGTTAAGTACATAACGTGACGACGCCATTCTTGGGGTGCTAATTAGAGATTTCATACGAACCATTGTACAAGGATAAGTTGACTAGCTGCCACATAATGATGCTTACAAAAGAATGCATCAACAATTGCAATCCAATAAAACTCTGAATATACTCTGAACTGTAAAGCTTCTCACTCTAAAACAGCTATATTGTACATATTTGTTATGTTGTCATACTTTTTATAGTATCTTTTTCATATCATTATTGATTTTTTTATATTCTTTATGTATATTCTTGATGGTTTATTTCATTTCCTCTTAAAATGCTCATTGTATGTTTATTGTATGCACCAAAAATCATGACAAGTTATTGGTAAGTGAAGACCTATATGGTATTTAACCTTGTTCTGACTTTGCAATGGGCCATTTTGCATAATGAGTATGTTTACTTTTAGTAATTTAAGTATAATTTGATGCTAATACTTCTGTATATTTACGTAAGAAAAATAAATAGTAGTATTTTGCAGTATTTCTTCAGTATCTCTACACTGTGGTTATTGCAGCTTTTGCTCTATTATATGTTCTGAATGCTTATTCCACCATTGTTGTTTTAAATATAACCTTGATTGTCTCTGATAGTGAAGTTTGGATTGATGTGCTTCTCGGAGACCATAGAGAAGTAGAAGTGGTGTCCCTCCACGGGGTCGTCTGGATCAACAGCACTGAGCAGCTGAATGAGCTGAGAGACACAAAGGACACATTTCTGAGAAAATATAAGCAACACAAGCATCACATTCACTCAACAGATTTCCTTGGAACTCTAAATATTTACGTAGCTTTTGTATTTCCTTTTTCAGAAAGACAGAAAGTCAGAATCTAATTCAGCAGCTGACAATGTAATGGATGTAATATGGTATAGTGTACTGCACAATATTCTAATGGGTCCTTGTGAGTCATTTAATGATTAAAAATAGTACACTGATGTAATACAATATGCTGCAATAACAGAACTTTTACTGTCCACTTTTCATTGCCACACTGCTGATAAATCATGAACATCAGTGCATCATAATATACATACTTCTCCCGCCTGTGTTCCCTCACAGATATATGGCTGGTAATCTCTTGCAAGCCTTGGCACATTGTCGTTTATGTCCAGCACTTTGATGAACACCACCACAGAGGAGGATAAATGGGTCTGTGCTGCAGTAGTGAAGATAGACATTTTCTGGAGTCCACTGGGTGCATGTATCATAAATGCTTTGTAAAAGCTCTGTCAAAATAATACTTAAGACTGATAAATGTTTCTTCTTCTTGAAACACGACTGTGGAGCAAAAAAAAAACATGGGCATCGACATTTCACTGCTTTCTCCAAACCAAGAAACACTAAACAGTAAAAAGCATTGAAAAACTAAACCTTAAATGAAAACTGTAGCTTTTTGCATAACCCTAGGCCAGCGGTTCCCAACCGTTTGAAGTACCTCTTCATCCACATCACTTGCCATGTTGCATTATTTTTAAATGGATATTATGGAGCACTTTTACTTACACAATGTGGTTGTCTCACAATGATGATATCATACAATCGAACTGTCATTGTTAAGCAGATTTTTCAAGTTTGCATTTGCACAATGGCACTGCGTTGGTGCGGCAAGTTACGTGATGTGTGTGAAGTGTGGCCCCTAGCACACACTGGATGCGTTGAGCTGCAACTCGTCAACACATGACCATGCATATACTACTATATATTACTACTTTTACTAAAACATCTGTACTTCTTCCACCTATGCACTAGTTTAAAATCATATCTGAATCAGCCCCTAATTAAACTTGATTTCTCATCTGACTTGCCAGGCAGTATCTTTTTGGCCATTGTTTTTATAATGACGGGATGTGGGTGGTTAAGCTTGGGATATTTCTCAACCTCAACAACGAGTCTCTCCTCGTTCATTCTTTGTCACACACGAGACACAGCAACAGCTACAGAGTTCTCTTTATGCATCAATTGTAAGGAGAGGAGTCGAGCTGCCATAGGAGCAGAGAAAAAGAGCTGCTACAGGAGCTGCTATGTACAAGCAGAGAGAAAGTCGGGGAAAATGCATTAAATTCTGGGAGCGGTGAGGCTGGAAATGGGCAGTGGCGTGAAGTGCCCTGGGGCGTTGCTTCCAGGAGTGCTGACGTGGGTCTAGCAGCCACTGGTGTAGGGTTGAACACTGAAAATCATAGGGGGGGTATTTTTTTGACACACAGCATTCACCACCTGTGTGTTCTGGCCGTAAGGCTGTAAGCATATTTGTAAGTATTATTACCATTTATCCATTACTTTAAGCTATTTCAATCATTTACCTTTGTTTTAACCAACTTGTTACTAGTTTCCATAAACTCTCAATTGCAACAGGTGTTGTTCAGGTACAGCTAACTCAAATCACCCCTGTGATATGTCTGGTTGGGAATCACTGCTCTAGACAAATATTTGTAATCAACACATTGCTGTGAATATATTCTAGTTTGAGATAAGTTTAAATGCGTTATGGTTGGTTTCATCCTTACTTGTTTCCCTGGCTTCAACAGTCACATTGTGCCAGTTTGCAGTCTCTCGATCCAAAGCTCTAGCGACAGTCATAGTTCCATTGTTTGGGTCTATTTTGAAAGCTTTTGAGTTATCACTCCTTTTGTCAATTGAATATCTGGAAGAAAAATCACGGAGACACACATTTAGCAGGCAAGGTTGTTTCCTGGGCAAACAAAACATTGTGATACCACAGGGAGATTAATTAGGCAAACTGCTCATTTTTTTTTTAAATCTGTTGACAGATATCCAACAAGCTGGTGTGACATAGAGACAGCAACACTGAAAACAAAGCATCTCGCACAGACAGCATAAAAACAATTTTGTGTATTTTCCTGTTATTTTAATTGAATATTATTTCAAACCTGACCGCGGACCTTTTTTTATTTGTCTTCAGTGAGGAAATATCATTTAAAAACAGCAAGACAGGGAATCTTGTAAACATAGAGAAACTTTGTTCAGTCTTTTTGGAATTGAATTATAGTCTGTCTACACAAAGTTAAAGGTGGTGCAGCTGCGGTGACAAAATACACATCCTTGTGTCTTGTTTTCTGATAGTGGGTGACAAGTTAAGGCCTGCAATTTTTTAATGTACAAATAAACTATAAAAAACATAAATTTATCATCCACAGACAAAGCAAGCAGAAGTGTTTATTAAGGAGATATTGTTGTTACTACACAGGTCTTTCACACTACTAAACCTTTAACACTAATTAATATAAGTGATTATAACACCATAGTGAATTAGGGTAACAGGGAGAGAGAACACACTGAGTAATGACTCATTTCTGTGAGCCACTTTGCTGATAATAACATGGAAAATAAGCCAATTTGACCAAAGCAAACTTAATCATGTTTAGTAGAACTGTGGAAACCCCTAAAATGCCTGCCTGAATTTATTAATCAATGAGGCACTGTCTCTAAAGGGACAGTAATAGACGCTAGGCTGAGGATGATATGCAGCACCTGCCACTCTTAAGCTCTGCTGAGATGGACTACAGGCACCAGTACTGCTGCTGTCTCCTCTGCAACGTGCCCCACTTGCAAATGACTGCAAATCTCAATTCCATATGCCACCTCGTATGGTGCTTTATTACATTCCCACGTCCTAGCCACGTTGCTTTGTGATAATACCACGGCAATAGATAGAAAAGCCTGTGAGGTATAAAAAAATCGTCATGATTTATTCAGCAGGGCTCATTTCCTACTAAAGTAATATGAGATAAATATGACCATGTACAGGGTATCCAGAGATCAAGGGTAAAAATGGATGCGCTGAGCCAGTAACACTATTTGAAATGGAATGATTTTTCACCCTGTGGAGGAAGCTGTCTAGGGACGTTCCGCCCCCACCAGCTTGGGTATCTACCTTGTCATTATCATACTTGCAGTTGGGTGGCAGATGCCATTCTTCCTAGTTTAGACTGTTCACATTACTGTACCTGATGGGATTGTTGACTGTGTCAGTGTCTCTGGCACTAACGCTGCCAACCACAGTTCCCACAGCTGCATTTTCAGGAACTTTCCACTCGTAGACCGCTGAGAGGAAGACAGGCGGCTCATCTACGTCCTTCACAACAATCTTGAGTGTCGTCCTGTCCCTGAACTCATCCAGAGTCAGAAAACGAAGGTCCACCTGATCGTTGACTGCCTCTGCGGCCATGACAAAACGTCTTTTAGTTTCAAAGTCCAAAGGCTGTGAAGGAAAGAAATACCTCTTAACAATTCATATCAATACAGATAACACCTTGTTCATCACTAAAACATCAAAGAGTAACAACTTTTCAAATCTGCTTTGCCAACTTGTACTTAAGACAGATGATTATTCCCGTGGGAGCAGGACACAACTCAGACTAGATGTTAAAATTGTTTAGTCAATGTCAATAAGCTACCAGCTGTGAGCACGCACTTAAATAATGCTGCGTTTTTGAGAAACATTATGATGCCAGTAATAAGAAAACAGCATGCAAACCATTACTGCATTCCCAAAATGATTCAGAGACAAAATCAATAATGTGTTTTTTATTTCATTATCACGGCATCTAAATTGAAATCTCCTGTGCTACAGAGGCATACTGTGTGTGGGAATACATACAGTATGAAGCACAAGTTCAAGAGGAAAACAACAGTAATCTATCATCCAGCATCAATCTATATTTGATGACCTAATATATTGAGGACTTTCCAGCAGTGGCGCCCCCAATGGGTGGCCAGGGGAGGCCATGGCCACCCTGATAAAATGTTGGCCTCCTCTTGCGAAAATAATTGGATGCCGGCTTTACTGTCTTTAAGAGGCTGTGGCACTCATTTTTTAAGCTACTGTGAAGGTAGTGGTAAGGCAGACATGTCCAAATTGCCCCGCTCAGGGGCCAACTGTGGCCCACGGACAGATTTTAAACGGCCCGTCGCTTGTCTCCTAAAATATACTTGTTGTGGCCTGCTACACAATATTGGTTATTCGGGCAAGATCACTTTGCTCTTTTACCATTCACCTCAGAATGGTAGGACTATCATACAGTTTGTGGACATGCATCAAGTAGGAACTACACAGGCAGAACATGTGTATTTCCATAAACAGATGGTGACAAGCAAACTAACTAAGCGAGAAGGGTAAAGTTGACAGAGAGAGCCGCTGCTTTCAGGAGCAGTAGAAGGTTGATTACTTATTAAATTAGAGCTAGAGCAGTTGAGCTTGTTGAATATGTATGTGATTTTTGTAATAACCCATATGGCAGTGGTTCCCAACTGGTGAGTCGCGCTCCCAAAGTGGGTCACGTGTCCATTCTGAATGGACTAAAAGCAACTTGCAAATGCATCAAGTTTGTAAAAACACACTTTATTTTTAAGTGCAGTACATTTTTAAAGTGCCGTTTCCTGCTGTTGGGTAAGTTACTAATGGACAGCTATTTGACAGAGACAGCAAACTAGCTCGATGACATGGCCAAACACAAGTATGACGCTAAATGTAATATACTGTGTGGACCTCGAACTAATGACTAAGGAGAAATCTGGACCTGTCTGTGCTGGACCAGTTGGTTGGTTTCTAACCCCAGACCGTCCACATGGAAGACGAGTACTCTAACCACTACACCATACTACCACTACATCACAAAATATGTAAAAGTCTGAAATGGCCCATTCAGCATAATGATTGACTTTTGGCACTGTAGGTATATTTTGATGTTGATACTTTTGTACTTTTACTTGCTTATGCGTATTTCCACACTGTAGTATTGCTTCTTTTACTCAAAGGTAACAATACTACAGGTATTTACTGTAAAACTTCAGTTAGTAGCCCAGGCTATTTTTGCTTAAATCACTGAAATCAACCAGGCCTACATTTGGGACAGGCGTCTATATGGGACAGGCCTTTAATTCCTTTCACATAAAACTGTTGCTCAGCAAAGATCAGGAAATACAATCAAATTGTTTGTTTAAAACAGTATGAATATTACTTGTATAAAAAGGCTTCAGATAATATATCAATTATGAATTATTCATTTGATCTGGCTCTGACAGACAGCGCATCAGAGATAGAGAGAGTTATGACACTCGGGGATTATAGCACCTGGCATACTGATACAACACCACTTTATCCTGTTAAAACAATATTCACAACTTGGATTAATGTTTATGAAAAACCCTTTTGATTATTTTGATCTGAGGACCTGAAGACTGAAGAAATAGTAACGGAAGAACTTCAATAACAAAAAAGAAAAGAAAAAAGAACTGCTTGGCAACCAGACTAGGCGTCTCATTGAGACAGGCCTTTATATGTCAAAATGTGTAGCCACACCAGGCTACTAAAAGGGACTGGGTGTTTAATTGAGACAGGCCTTTATATGTCAAAATGTGTAGCTACACCAGGCTACTAAAAGGGACTGGGTGTTTAACTGGGACTAGGCTTTTTATTTAAGTGTTACAATATACAAGGTAATACCTCTTCCACCATCTTCTGTAGTCCTGTCTTTCCAGGCAACTTGCAGAAACCTTAGAAAGTAACCGCCCACAGTAAGAATCAGTAGGGAACATAACGGCCCATAAAATCACAACTTGTCATTTGTCACTTTCTTTTTCTGTCTTTTTTTTTTTTTTTTAAGCAGGGTGTTAGCGTGTATTTGAATATTTCTGCATACTGGGGTCCCTAAGTAGTCTTTGAAAAGCATAAATTAACACATTTTAAACTGTGGATTTGGAAGCAGTGATAGATAGATTTAGGTGTATTTGTTCACGCATGATTTGATCTTATGATTCGATGCTTTGTAGTGATTTCTTCAGTTTATTAAGTTTGATTTTAATTTTCTTTGATTATTAACCGGAGGGCATTGTTTTCTCCTTTTGTCTTGTTTAGAGGTAAAAAGAGGAATATAACTGCCACAGACTTTTTTGAACCACATTTTTTCTGTGTTTTGTAATAACCAACTTACATAACACTGGATTTTAGTGATATTTTTAGAGGCCAAGAGCTTATTTGAAACTGCCCATGTTGGTATTAAAGTTAAGGATCGGTGGGTGGTGGTAGTATTAGAGTGGGTGTGGATGAGGGGCTCACTTTGGAAAGTTCTGCCCCAGCCTTCATAATTCCTAATGGCTACCATGAGTGTGTTAATGAGTGAGCTTTAGAGGTGCTGGTATGTGGATTTTTTTTCGTCACATAGAATTGTTTCCTTCTGTTTTCCAGTTTCCCAGCTGCAACCCTCGTCCCCAAACCCAACAAACTGTACACTGATAACTCCTCCAATGTGCCAACTGGATGCGCTGATGTGCAATCATCAAAGTAACATGTTTACATTCTCTGTTTCTATGTTGTGGCTGATAGTTTATTGTGCATATGGGTCCAGACTGTTGCTATATGTTCATGACCTGTAAAGGACTCGTGCTGCTGCTGCCAGGTGTGAGACTGTGTGATTGTTGGGTCCCTGTGCCAGGCTGTTACACTGTTGCGTCTGGTCGGCTTTGATGCTCCTGCTGCTGCTGTTGTCTCTGCCAGCTGTCTGTGTCTGCGCACAGTGCCAGGATATGTTGCCTTCCCCTTTATCAGGTGTAATGATCTTTTAAATTTTGATTGCGTTGGTGTCTGTAATGTTAATTAAATCCTCAATGCCGGAGATTAAAAAAGGAGTTTTTGTAAAAATAATGTTTCAGAGCCTAATGACCTCTGTGCCCACCCACACTATGATTTCTGGTTACACTTCTGCTTTTTAAACATCAGACCAAAATGAACATATACTGAACAAAAAATTAAATGCAACAGTTTTGTTTTTGCCCCCATTTTTCTCAGGTATAACATAAAGATCTTAAATTTTTTAAGGCACTCAATAGACATATTTCCCTTAAATTTTGGTTGCAAATTTGTTAAAATCAGTGTTAGTGAGCACTTTTCTTTCCCAAGAAAATCCATCAACCTGACAGGTGTGGCATATCAAGATGCCAATAAACAGCATAATTACTACACAGATGTGCCTTGGGATGGTCACAGTAAAAGGCCATTCTAAAATGTGCAGTTTGATCACACAGCACAATGCCACAGATGTCGCGAGTTTTGAGGGAGCGTGCAATTGTCATTTCCCTGAATTTGGCAGTACATCCAACCAGCCTCACAAGTCACAATAAAAGGCCACTAAAATGTGTCTTTTGCTGGAATGTCAACCAGAGCTGTTGTTGTTGCCCATGAGCAACCACAAGCTGTTGTTATGTGACTTTGGCAGTACATCCAACCATCCTCAGAACTGCAGACCACTGTAACCACACCAGCTCAGAACCTCCACATCCAGTGTCTTTGCCTGCAAAATCGTCTGAGATCAGCCACCTGAACAGCTGATGTCTTGACCTGACAGCAATTTGTTATTGTAACTGACCTGTGAGGTTGTGAGGCCGGTTGGATGTACTGCCAAATTCAGGGAAATGACATTGGAGACATCTTATGATAGTGAAATAAAGATCTGTTGGACATTCCTGCAGTCAGCATACTGATGGCTCACCTCCTTTAAAACTTGTGGCATCGGTGGCATTGTGCTATGTGATCAAACTGCACATTTTAGAGTGGCCTTTTACTGTGACCATCCCAAGGCACATCTATGTAGCAATGATATGCCATACCTGTCAGGTGGATGGATTTTCTTGGGAAAGGAGAAGTGCTGACAGACACTAATTTTAACAAATTTGCAGCCAAAATATGAGAAGTGAGAAGAGAAATATATCTTTGGAGTGCATAAAAAAGTCTTAGCTCTTAAACCTGTGAAAAATGAAAGCAAAAACCAAAGTGCTACATTTAAATTTTTGTTCAGTATATTCTACACAAAGAGATATGTCTGGTACATGTATTCACCTTGGCGAGCACAACCACTCCCTCCTGCGTCACTGGGTCTGTTTTGATGAGAAACGTGGTGCTTTCCTCCAGGTCATCCTCCAAATTGTAGCTCATCCTGGCATTGACACCAATGTCTCCATCCTGTGCCATAATTCTGCCCACTGTGGTGCCTACAGCTGCATTTTCAGGCACGGCAAAGGTGTACAGGTCTGAGGAAACAAAAGGAAAAAAATCCTTCTTGTTGACACCATTAGCTGCAGAATGTTGGAATAGGATATCAAAAGGAATACAAAATCTGGATGATTGGTACTTTTGCTGCGTGTTATGATAACTCACGTTTGGAGAAAAACAACAAATAAAAAAGTTTCTCCGCTAAAATACAGCCCACAGGAGTGTTGTTAATAGCTAGTCAAGAGAGTCTGCTAAAGTGATAAGGAGGGAGAACATTGTGGTGGAGGGTCAATTTGTGTGAGTCACAGATAAGTTGTGGCAACTGCACATAATCCCAGCCTAACTCTAATAAGAAGATGAGAAAATGTGATTGTGTCTTTGAGTGACTCCATTTGGATGGCTGCCACAACTGGGAGGAACTCAACAGCAACCAGCTGCTCCTGGAAAAAAAATCCCTGCTGATAATAATTACCAATTATGTTACAAAACAGAGGGCACAGTTCAAAGTGAAGTGTGGTCATACAATATTTATAAGGCCTTCTGACTCAACATGGAATCCGTAGGATACAGTAGCTCTGGCAATGAATGTGAATGTGACATTAATAGTTAAAGGTATCATCCTTGCTCTCTCATTTCTACAGAATTGATTTCTTCCCAGGGCATTCATTTAGCGAGGTTTATCGCTGAGAAGGGCTAGGTTTGTTTCTAAAGGTCATGACAAATGTCCTTTCATGTGTGAATGATTAAATCCGTCCAGTGGGCGACGCATGTACACGTGCACACGCAGATGAACATCCCCATCTCCTTCCCTGTCTCATTCACTCTCTCCATCTCATTCTTCGACTGTCTCCTTTTAATTTTGGCTGCCGGCTGAATAACAGGATGCGCATAGCCGAATGCAGCGCCAGCGGCAGCACGAACCACCCACCCGAACAGGAGAAGTGTGATCAAATAAATGCCTCTTAGGTATAATATTAAACATGTCCTCGAAGTCTGCCCCGCTTTGTGCTTCTTTCATTGATTCCCACAGTGTGTATGGCCTGGTGTTTGCATCACTGTGACTCATATAAGTGACTCACGGTGTTGGAATGTGGGCCCATTGTCGTTCACATCAGTCAGGCTGACGGTGACGGTGGTGGAGGAGGAGTAACCACCGCTGAGGCCCAGCATATCCTTCACCTGCACCACCACCAGGTACTGCTCTCTGGCCTCTCGGTCCATGTTTGGCCAAGATGTTACAATGATCCCTGCAGGTGGGGGAGAAAGACAGAGAGGAGGTATACAAGAGGCTCAATAAGACGGCATCAAGTGCATCTGTGGGTGGCTTCTGTTTGTTTACAAGCACTTCAAGTAGTCTACCAGAGCGCTTGCAGTCAAACGGCACCACAATTAATGTGAAGTCTGCATATTTTATCAATACACAGAAATATCACGAGGGCTTTAAGATGACTAATGCTTCCTCTGTCTGGCCAAAGTGAAGGCTGTGGGCGACGCTAAACAGAAAAACAATTTCAATCAAGAGGACTAGATTGACCTGGCATATTTAAATGCTATTTTCAAATCAGAAGTCATCTTTTCAACCATTAATCTAATCTTGTGTTTACTTGACATTAGCTTTTCAGCAGCCATTCAACATCTGCAATATCGAGTCAGTCAACTGTTGTATTGTGAACGCATCTGACTTAGCCACCTGGCCAGGTAGCAGTGTCAAAAAAAAAAAAAGCTTTTTTATTTTTCAAGGATGCAGCAGATGTTTTTCTTTATTCTTTCCCTCGTAAAGACCAAAATTAACAATTTGTCAGTCTGTCAGTCTCCAGTCCATAAAGAGGCCAAGGGTATACACTGGCGGAATGAATCTAAGAACATTTACTCAAGTACTGTACTTAAGTACAAATTTGAGGTACTTGTACTTTATTTGAATCTTTTCTTTTATACTCTTACAGAGTGAGGGAAATATTAGACTTTTTAATTCACTACATTTATCTGACAACTTTAACCGCTAGTTACTTTATAAATTAAGACCCTTTTGCATAAAAAAATGAGTTGAGTTTATAAAAAATGATGTTTTACTATCCAACAGTTTATACAAGTACAGCTAAAATGATTGGTTGATTAATAATCTATTTGATGACAGAACATTTTGGCAGCTTTTTTGATGAAATTCTCTACTTTGGGTACTTTTACTTTTAATAATTTTAGTACATTTTCCTGATTATTCTCATTTAAATATATATATATCTATATGTATATATATATATATATATATATCTATATATATACAGTACAGGCCAAAAGTTTGGACACACCTTCTCATTCAATGCGTTTTCTTTATTTTCATGACTATTTACATTGTAGATTCTCACTGAAGGCATCAAAACTATGAATGAACACATGTGGAGTTATGTACTTAACAAAAAAAGGTGAAATAACTGAAAACATATTTTATATTCTAGTTTCTTCAAAATAGCCACCCTTTGCTCTGATTACTGCTTTGCACACTCTTGGCATTCTCTCCATGAGCTTCAAGAGGTAGTCACCTGAAATGGTTTTCCAACAGTCTTGAAGGAGTTCCCAGAGGTGTTTAGCACTTGTTGGCACCTTTGCCTTCACTCTGCGGTCCAGCTCACCCCAAACCATCTCGATTGGGTTCAGGTCCGGTGACTGTGGAGGCCAGGTCATCTGCCGCAGCACTCCATCACTCTCCTTCTTGGTCAAATAGCCCTTACACAGCCTGGAGGTGTGTTTGGGGTCATTGTCCTGTTGAAAAATAAATGATCGTCCAACTAAATGCAAACCGGATGGGATGGCATGTCGCTGCAGGATGCTGTGGTAGCCATGCTGGTTCAGTGTGCCTTCAATTTTGAATAAATCCCCAACAGTGTCACCAGCAAAACACCCCCACACCATCACACCTCCTCCTCCATGCTTCACAGTGGGAACCAGGCATGTGGAATCCATCCGTTCACCTTTTCTGCGTCTCACAAAGACACGGCGGTTGGAACCAAAGATCTCAAATTTGGACTCATCAGACCAAAGCACAGATTTCCACTGGTCTAATGTCCATTCCTTGTGTTTCTTGGCCCAAACAAATCTCTTCTGCTTGTTGCCTCTCCTTAGCAGTGGTTTCCTAGCAGCTATTTGACCATGAAGGCCTGATTGGCGCAGTCTCCTCTTAACAGTTGTTCTAGAGATGGGTCTGCTGCTAGAACTCTGTGTGGCATTCATCTGGTCTCTGATCTGAGCTGCTGTTAACTTGCGATTTCTGAGGCTGGTGACTCGGATGAACTTATCCTCAGAAGCAGAGGTGACTCTTGGTCTTCCTTTCCTGGGTCGGTCCTCATGTGTGCCAGTTTTGTTGTAGCGCTTGATGGTTTTTGCGACTCCACTTGGGGACACATTTAAAGTTTTTGCAATTTTCTGGACTGACTGACCTTCATTTCTTAAAGTAATGATGGCCACTGGTTTTTCTTTAGTTAGCTGATTGGTTCTTGCCATAATATGAATTTTAACAGTTGTCCAATAGGGCTGTCGGCTGTGTATTAACCTGACTTCTGCACAACACAACTGATGGTCCCAACCCCATTGATAAAGCAAGAAATTCCACTAATTAACCCTGATAAGGCACACCTGTGAAGTGGAAACCATTTCAGGTGACTACCTCTTGAAGCTCATGGAGAGAATGCCAAGAGTGTGCAAAGCAGTAATCAGAGCAAAGGGTGGCTATTTTGAAGAAACTAGAATATAAAACATGTTTTCAGTTATTTCACCTTTTTTTGTTAAGTACATAACTCCACATGTGTTCATTCATAGTTTTGATGCCTTCAGTGAGAATCTACAATGTAAATAGTCATGAAAATAAAGAAAACGCATTGAATGAGAAGGTGTGTCCAAACTTTTGGCCTGTACTGTATATATGTAACATTTTCAATGCAGGAGTTTTACTTGTTTTATTAGAACTTTTACTTCTTCCTCCAACACTGCAAATATATAGATACAGTTGTCATAGTTTTAAGAGGGGATGGGTCAAAGAAGGGAAACACAGTCATTTCCTCCAGCCTGTAAATGATGGCAGAGCCCAGCTTTTAAACTCACATAATAGACACTATTACATTAACTATAGATATGATTAATTAACCTTACCATAATATCAGTACCCTACAGCCATTACACTATGATGTAATCAACCAGCATGTTATGAGACAGTTAAGCAGCACTGACGTTACTCAACACCATTAGCCATTAGCCTATGTTTTGACCATGTGCTATATCATCATGGGCGGATTATGAGACACTGGGCCCCTGAGCACAGATATCCAAAAGGCCCCAACACCTCTCCTACAAAGGAGCAAGACGGACAGACTTTGTGGGGGTTTGCCTCCTCTTTCGTGGTTGTTTTGTGTCTTTTTGTTGCTATTTAGCCCCTGTTTGTAGTTATTTTGTGTCTCTTTGCAGTTCCTTTGCATTTCATTTTGGTCTTTTTATGTCTCTTCATGGTTGGTACATGTTAATTTGACACTTTGGGCCCTTGGGTCTGTGGCCAGTGGCCCGCTTTATAATCCATCAATGCTTAATGTCACCACATGGGGATTTGCAGCCTCGAAAATTACAGGTCATCGGATACTCACAACCTTTTTACCAGTGGCTAACCAACACTGTTTGGATAAAGCGTTAGATCCTTTTAGTCTCCATCGCCAAACCCACCAGAATATATTTGAATAAACAGTAATTTTAGCATGTATAGAGCCAGCATATTTTCAGATCTAACTTGTTGAATTAATGCTTTATTTCAACCAAACCAGAGCTGGTAATTGTTGGAACAGTGGAAAGTTGAACCAACATGGTTTTTGTGAGTTTTATTTTGTTTCTGTCCATTTTGAATGAAGTTTGTTTTACAATGAAAAAAGTGCTGTTCATTTAAAAGGAGTCTGGTGGTTTAATGATAGCGATTTTGAGGCCGTTTCTGGTTATTTCCAACTTTAAAAAAAGGTCTGTCTCTGTAGGAAACCTTTCCATAATGTTGTCAGACACTTAGAAGAACAATCTCAGCCTGTCAGTGGACTTCAGTTCCACCTTCAATACGATCCAGAAACACCTGTTGATCCGGAAACTGCACCATCTCAACATTCCCCCTGTCTGATCCATCTCATCCACAACTTCCTCACTGACAGACTGCAAGCAGTGAGGTTGGGCTCGGTAACATCCCCTGTACTCACAATCAACAACGGAGCTCCACAGGGATGTGTGCTGAGCTCTTTCCTGTATACTCTCTACAACAATGACTGCATAAGCCCATCACCTACCACAACCTATCTGAAATATTCAGACGACATGGCCATTCTTGCACTTCTCTCTGACAATCTCTCTGCTCTGGATTATCACAACACAGTCACACATTTCACTCAGTGGTGTATGGACTACTATCTTCACATCAACGTCAATAAAACCAAAGAAATAATGATCATCCCCACCTCACCTCAGCACCCCATTGACAATCAAACAGTTGAAACAGTGGACAGTTTTAAATACTTGGGCATAACTCTGGACAATAAACTCAATTTCGATCAGCACACCAGAGACATACAAAAAAGGAGCCAACAAAGACTATCAGCTATCCGAAAACTCAAAGGACTCTATGTTGGCCCCCATCTACTGCTGCTTCTGTACCAAAGCATCATTCAACCAATCCTTCTGTACTGTTCCACATGTTTCTTCACCATGCTTTCTGTCACCAATCGGGCCAAACTCACATGCATCACACACACCGCTTCCAAAATCATTGGTCTTCCCACACCCAACCTCACAGAGTTAAATAACAGGTCCATTACACGCTTTGCAAAATCAATAGAACGGGACACCACACACACACACTCAACCAATACCTCATCCCATTACTCTCAGGGCGCAGGTACCGAACACTTAAATTTAGGAAAGCTTGACTCGGGAAGAGCCTGATCCCAGCAGCCATAGCTGCGCTGAACAAGAGATCCCGTTGACTCAAAGTGTCCACCTCTGTAAATGTGTGTGTAAATGTGTAAATGTGATGTTTTGTGATGTTTTGTGATGTCTGTGATATTTGTGATCGATCTCTGTAAATGTACAGTTAGTGGAAATGAATTTCCCTCTGGGACGAATAAAGTAAATCTAAGTCTAAAAACAAACACTTTGAGTGGATGTGCACTGACAGTGCAAACTTGCCCTGTGTGTTTACACTGCAGCAGTTGCTCTAACTTAAAACTGGACCAGTTTCAAAAAATGTTGTTCCCATTAGACCCTTAGACATTAAAACATGGGAATATAGAGTCCAGTTTGGAAAATTACCCTTTAACTTAGGATTTTTAAGTTTATTTGACATGCAGAAGGCCACACAGCAACCCTTCAGCATGGTAGTAAATGTTGAGAGCTACATCTGAACATTTTTTGATGAACAACCCCTATTGTGATGCTTTGTGAATGCTCTCGGGCATCTAATATAGTGTGTGTGTTTTTTTGGTTGTTGTTAAAATATTGGTAGTTGTTAGTTATTAGTACTGAGTTGAAAAATAATTCTTTGCAACTGCTATCATTAAAATTTAGACAATTTCAAGGTGCTTGTGCTTCAGAGTTTCCATTTTATGCTAGTTACTTTGAAAACTTAATAATAATACAAAATATAATCCACTGAAAAATGGTGATGTATTGTGATATATTAAACTAGCTAGCAGTACATAGGCTCCACCTATACCGGCAGCAACATTCAAGTGATTACCAGTGCGCTCTCTCTCTCTTGCAGTACAGGCGATTATACAAAATGAAAAAAATGAAAGAGAAAACCCAAAATTCGCATTTTTGGTCAACAATATCCTATTATCTTTGAGGACTTGAAAGCATGAATGGAATGAAACATTATTATATCCAGAGCTTTTTTAATTATAAAGCCTATTCTTATTTTTGAAATACATACATACAGCCTCTATACTTCTAAGGCTATTCATAAAACATTCAGGGCTGAGGCCCCAGATGCCCAGGCCTAATTACGCCACTGGTAGCGAATGCTTTGTTTCCACCCTTGATGTAAAAGGACTGTGACGTTTTGTAGGTGCTCCCCTAAGTACCAACTGTATCTTCTTTCTTTAGGCTGCTGGACTGTCTGTCAGTTAGTGGTTATGTTAGCCTTGGGCAATTTGCATTTCTTCAGATATTTACATCCTATTTGCATTTTAATTTATTTATTTAGATAATCACCTTATGTTAGCATTTCATGTTTAATCTTCTGTGCATTTTACATTTCATATTTCCAGCATTCCTTATGTAATACAGTTTTTACTTAGAAGCACCTTCTAAAAAATCTGTATTTGCATTAGTATCTGTACATATATTTATCTTCAACTTTATATTTATCATCCATAGCAAAGTATTCATTACTCCTGCGCTGCTCTTACACTTAAATTTAATCACCATACATTTCAGTACCTGCACTGTCAGTTTGCAAGACCATAATAAGCGTGTCTGTAGTAACAGCTCTATGTAGAAGTCCTAGGACTAGACTATCATTTCATTGCTTTGTGTTTCTATTCTTATTATTTTATTCTCACACTTATATTCTTTATCCCTATGTGTATCTGTGTTTTTGTATGCTATCTATCTATCTATCTATCTATCTAAATAATTTCTTTGAACATCTAGTTTTTAACAAATGTTACACAAACAGGAGTAGTATCAACCATTTATTGGGGACTATTTTCAGTGGTGGATTATTTATATTATATTTGGTTTAATGTGTGTGTTTATCAGGACTGTTAAGTGCCCATGTTCTTTGCAATGAAGGAACATGTGACTGCAGTGCAACAGTGTGGCTCATTGATGATTTCTAAATAGGTTTTGGACACAATGGGGCTCTATGACACAGTGGAATAAGATATTTCAGACTCTGGCAACAGAGACAATACTTGTGTGTGAGATCATTTGCTGCTGCTTTTGGTCTTTTCATGGGATTTGTTGACAATAAGGAAAATGTAAATTATCTTGGCTTATCCTTACAGGTTAACTGAAGCCATAAGCAAAGCTTCAACTTTTATCAACTGCTGCCCACTCCTCAATAAAACTAACAATTGGTTCCCAAAAAAGAGTCAGATTTGCCCTTTTAAACACTGCATTCATTTGCATTTAAACACATTTTTCTTACGTCAATATTGCCCTCCCCCAACTCTTTACAGTTCAGGTCAACAATGTGTGTGGGAAGCGCTACAGCTGACCTCTGTATCACACCAATAAAAAGTGTAAAAGTACATGCATTGGCATCGGTTGAACCAATTTCTTGTCAGGGGTGTAAACACTCACATTTTTCCCAATGGTCTTAAAAAGTCACTATATCTGTTAACAGTTGTTTTTAGATAGAAAGTTGCCAGGGGAATTTATACAATTTTCAAAGTGATAAGTAGTGTATGACTTGTCAAAAGTGACTTGGACCAGAGGGAGCGAGCCAAAGACAAAACAGTTTTCAGTCTCAGCAGTGAGATTGGAAACATCTCTGCCCTTCTGTATTTTTTTAAACCCACTTGTTATAAAAGTTAAACATTATTTCTGCAAAGCCAAATCTCTAGTGCGCCTCCCTAATAGCCCAAACTGTGGATGTTGAGAGATTTGTGCAGCCTCCACTGATTATGATGGTAGAGTTCTGACTTCAAAGCCTCTGTATCTGTACCCGTCTTTGGCTCCACAGAGAAGTAGGGCTCCCCCTGCAGGATGGAGTAGATGAGCTTGGCGTTGTTTCCGAACATGGGATCGTCAGCATCTGTGGCTGTCACCTGGGCCACAGTGGTCCCTGTGGGGGGGAAGCAGATCACACAGTCAGAGTTAGCTCAGGCAGCAGTTCCAGTCGACAGGGAAATAAAGTGATTATGCCACAGTCCCGCAGGGTCTGTCTGTCTGGCTCAGGGGGGGAGCAGTGGAAATGGAAGAAGGGGGGGGGGAGGTTGAGGTAGGGTTAGAGGAGGGATGTTGACAAAGGGACGAGGGTTGGGGAGGAGGCAGTGGGGGAGCAGCGTTGGCCTTTCACAACTCAGTAAGGCTGTGCAGGTGTGTGTGACAACCTCTCCAGCCCTATAGCGACATCTCTCTCACCATCCACCTGCTGCTTGTTTTCTCTCCAACGCACTCTGATTCAGTTTCAGCTCTCTATCTTTCACACTTACTACCCTTTTCTCCAGTGACCATATCCTCTCCCTCATTCCTCTTGTGTGTCTCATTCTTTTTCCCCCCAGAAAGCCCTCGGTTTTTTCCCTACAGGCAGCATTTCTTATTTTCAGTCACCCGCACTCCAACTTTCCCCTCTCTCGCCCTCTCTTTCCGAGTCAAATGCATTATGATTTATTACGAGTGAGATATTACGCTGCAAAAGCAGATTACATATAAATTGAAATGGTAATGTTTGTGGTATAAAAGGGCAGTGGTTATAATAACATTATTTAAGACATTTATCCATAAAGGCATCCAAGCTACGATTTGGAATCCAATACTTTTAACTTCCTGAATGGGGACAGATGACAGACATTCATATAACCTTTTGTTCATTGTCTTCAGTCAAGATTTAACTCAAGAGAATTCATTTTAAAAGTATATCCTTAGAAATAATAAAGCCATTTCCAACTTTTTATTAGCTCAAAAGAAAATGATAAGTTTATTACTAAGCAATCACTTGTTTGTTCGAATAATATAGCGACACATTTGAATCTTGAATAATTCCATGAGCAAAACTTACCAAAACCAGGCATTAAATGGTCTACTGGTTTCAGCCATATATTTACCATGAAGACATGAGAGTGGTATCTTCTTGTCTAACTCTTGGCAAGAAAAGTAACAAGTGTATCTCCCGAAATGTTGAAAGATCCATCCAACAAAAATGTTTACAAGGTAAACAGCAAGAGTTTTGATCCCTCCCAAAAATTGTCTGAAGCCACATAACATATTGAGCCTCATAATGAAGGTACACACACACAGCCCATTAAGTCTAAATGAGCCTACCAGCATTACAAAATAAGCATTCATTAATCTGTTCTAGCAAAAGGTGGCTACTCTGCAGTGAGCTATTTATGATTATTTGGTGTTTCAGCTTTGCAGTGTGGGTGGTGAAAACAAACAAATAGGTCCATGCTCTATTGAATTTTCTAATGCCCTCCTAGATGCCCTCCTTCCTTTTTTGGATTTGAAATCAATAGGAAGCCTAACTAGAGAGACTCACGACTATCAACTTCTGTTGAGGTTTGGCAAAATTTAAGGGAAAAGACACTAGGTCAAGAAGTACAACGCACACAGTTTGAAAAGTGTTAAAACATTTTTTTAGTCAATGTATAAGCTACACATTTTGACAATCCCGATTCCTATAAAGTTGGGACACTGTATAAAACATATGTAGAAACACATGCAAATGGAATAGGAAATAAGTATTCTAAACGTCGAATTTTTGTCATTATATGTATTTCCAAAGCAGATATTCGCACAAAATTTAGACCAGATGTCAATAAAATTACATTGATTAAGAAACTAACATTTGACTCCATAAAAATTGACTGCAATAAAGTGGAATGGCGCAGGGAAAAAAGGATTGAACACACTAACTTAAATTTTTGTAATATTTGGGAAAGCCTTTGTTTACAATGCCACCTCCAAGATGCTTCCTGTATTTAAATCTCGAAAATTTTGGAGGGTTCGCTCATAAATCTAAGAAAAAGATTTTAACTAAATCTAACTTATCAAGAAAATGGTATTTCAGTCTGAGCATAAGTTGCTCTCTTAAAAAATCATCAGCAACATTTTCTGAGTAATCCACAGACCTGAACTGTTTATACAAGGACTATTTATTTGGTACAGTGTACTTCCAAAAACTGTTTACAGTGAGTGAGGACTGAGTAACAGGGGCACAGATTTTGGAGACAGATGATGCTGATAAATTTTTAAATTTTAGGTTTCTGGATTTTGAGCATCAGAAATGACATTCCTTTTACAGTCGCTGTACTGAGTTAATCTCAGAGACATACTGTATCTCACAACCTGTGCACATAGAACCAAACTACCTGCATGGCTAAATACTGTACTGTATTTTGGAATTCTGGTGAAAGGACCCTTTAAATTTCATCCTGCCTGCTGGCACTTTAAACTCTTTCGTTATAATTTCCTCCCTGTCTTTCATACATACCGATTGGACACATCTCAGGGATGCTGGACACATATGGTTCGTTCTGGAACTGCGGGACATTGTCATTGATGTCCTGCACCTTGATGATGAACTCGGACTGGGGTTCCTCTGGTTCATTGGTTCTCCTGTTGATAGCCTGAGCTTGAAGGACGTAGAAGGCCTTTTCCTCTCGATCAAGCTTCTTCAGTGTCCGGATCTCACCTGAATACTCATCTATCTCAAACAAATCTCCAGCTCCTTCTCCTGATAATATGTACTTGATGGAAAACTCGCCTCGGTCATAGTCGGATTTGAGCTAAAAAAAACAAAAAAAAAAAAGAGGAGGGGGTATATAAAGGCTTGATGTTTTTTAAACAGTTCTTTTCGAGGTAACCAAAAAACATGTATTTTCAAAGGGAAGTAGTGTATCAAGGACATGGAGGACATTCAATCTGAAGTGGTACCTGGCCAATAACGCGAGGAGTGGGATCTTCCTCCGGGACAAACAGCTGTTTCCAGATCCAGCCTCTCTTCAGGCGACGGTGCAGATGAGTGGACCCTTGGGCCAACTGTTGGGCTTCCAGACCCTGAGTACCTCTCATATCGCTCAGCACCCCGCCAGGAAACATAGAAAAGACCGTAACCATGGCCAAAACACTCAGCATGCTCATTTTTACTGTCCATCCGTGCATTTCCTCTGCACTTCTCATGGTTAGTGGATGGAGGATGGAGGTTTCACTGGCCCAGTGTTACCAATTCTTCATTCAGCAGCACAGCTCATGATCCCGGTAATGCTGTATCCCATCTCGTTATGATGTGGTTTGTATGCATGTTCATGTCTCTGAAATAAAAATTCACAATTTAATTAATGGCTGCGGTGAAAATAAATTTCCAGCAGTGCACGGGGACTGAAATCTATAGCAGTGTTGTGTAAAATCCATGATCAAGTGTTCAGTATTTAAAGGCTCTGTATATCTATCTTAGAAGTGGACTCTTTATGTTTGAAAAGCAAATCTAACTTAAATGTATTTTGCTGTAAATATAAAAGATGACGGTCTTTTATATAAGTGATCCCCAACCAGGTGCCCTCAGGGACCATTTCTGCAGTTGCTTAACTGGTAGGTATAAAGATTATAAAGCACTTTAACGCATTGGAATAAAAATAGACATCATGATTTGATAATAACAAAAAACAGAGTTAGCTGTAATGGCAAACACTGTGTGCTGTAATTCAGAGTGTGTAAACTGGTCAGCAAGTGTGAAGTAAATGAGTTTGGGATAAATAATTACAATTGTTAGCTAAGTCGGCTAAGGGATCAGGTGTTGATAAAGTAGCCTATTAGAAAAATGGTTGAAGGTAGCTAAAAATAATAAATTAATAGCTAAAGTAGTGGGTTAATTGGATCAATGGTTGAAATAGTTAACCCCATCACATTACAAAATGCCCACGTTGCACTTTAGTAGGAAAGTCGCAATATTACCAACAGATGAAGTTTTGACAACGTAATGGATGCAAAATAACCAGTCCTCACAGAAACTTTTCTTCAACACTGCAGTAAAGTTATAGAATGACAAAAATACAATGTACCACTGTATCACAGTTCTCATCCTTACTTAATGTTAAGTGCTTAATGGTTGTAAAAAGGTGATGAAAATACTCAAAAATCAACTGTGGAATTTAAATAAAATCTGTATGGTGAATTCCGAAAATGTGTTGGCTACATACAAATGTGATGTTTTTAGAACTTAATTGTAACAGATCCACCATGTTGTTGTGTGACATGTGGTGACAGGGCCCTAGTCTTACATCTTTAAGTTGATACTATGTAGTTTGATACATAAAGTTGACATTATGAGACCATTAAAGAACATTAATTGTAGGCTACATTGCCTTTATCCTAATGGATAAATTATTGAAATATTTAATATTATCGTAATGTAATGCGTAAATGGTTTAACGTTAGCAAGATAAATAAATGGATAAGTGGTTGAAATAGTTTATATCAGCTAAATGTAATGGATAAAGTGTCAAATAGTCTATGTTAGCTAAATCTAATGGATACATGGTTGAAAGAGTTTATGTAAGCTAAAATTTAATGGATAAATGATTGAAATGGTTAATGTTAGCTGAATTGAGTGGATAAATGGCTGAGTGTTAGCTAGATAAACTAATGAATAAATGGTTGACATACTTAAAATTAGCTTAATGTAATGGGTAAATGGTTTAACATTTGCTAGATAACCTAATAGATAAATGGTTGAAAGAGTTTTTGTAAAGTTAAATTAAATGGATAAATGTTTGAAGTACTTGATATTAGCTTGGGTAAATGGTTTAACGTTAGCTAGATAACTTAATGGATTAATGGTTGAAAGATTTTTTTGTAGAATTAAATTTAATGGATAAATGGTTTGACATTAGCTATATAAACTAATGAACAAATGTTTGAAATAGTTAACGTTAGCTAAACTTAATGGCAAAAAGGTTTAATGATAGCTGGATAAACAAATGGATAAATGTTTGAAGTACTCAATATTAGCTTGGGTAAATGCTTTAATGTTAGCTGGATAAACTAATTAATAAGTGGTTGAAACAGTTAATGCTAGCTAAACTTAATGGTTGAAAGAGTTAATATTAGCTAAATGTAATACATAAATGGTTGCAGCTTCAGCCACTGCTAGTGGCGTTAATAGAAATACAAACTTTGCCAAGCCTCCTAAATATTCAGCGTTGAATCGTTAAAAAGTATTATTGTAAGCAAACAACATCCTCTATTATATAATTAATAGTGTTAAATAAAACCCAGCTTAAAATCAATTCAACATTATTGGTGGGGTCGATAGAGGGGTAGGCTACTTGAGGTCATCTGGCAGAGCTGTGGGGGATTGATGGGAACCACTGTTGTATATGAGCTCTATGAGTTATGTCAAATCTAATGCACAGCAACAACTCAGATTTATAACAAATTCAAGCAAGAAAGCCAGAGCCATAATTGCATTTTACAAGAGAAAGACAAACCCTTTGTCCAAGCCCTCCTCTTTTTTTTCTCCTTTTTGTCTTGCATCCTGCACAGGCGTCTGAAAACAGCCCTCTGTTTTGAATGCAGACAAGGCCCTGTATTGTGTTTCACGGGGGGAGCAGGGCCTGAACATCATTCCTTAAGCATGACACTGCACTCTGCAGCTGACTAATGAAGACTTCTAATTAGATCAATGTCTCCCCAGACATAGAAAACAGAGACACACATGCCTCTGACAAACTATGAGTCGAATCGATGCGCCAATTATAATGTGCATCAGGGTCAAGAGTGTAAGGACAATGAAAGTCAAACAAGACAGCAAATTAGTCAGGGCCACACAAATACAATATCTTGCTCTGACAACCCTGCCAAAGTTATAAGAGTTTAACTTTGACGATTTCATCAGTTCCCTTCATATACACGGATTAACTGTGGTGTATTTTTTTTCATTTTCTCTCCATTAGTAACAATAACCACCCACTGTCAACATGTCGTTGTCAAAGGGATAAAAATACCTCATCTTTGTCGTCTTATGTTACAGAGGCTGACCTTTGCTGTCAATGCCTTCTCTTCTTAGTAAATTAGCAGTTCTCCCTGTGAATTTTGTGTGTGTGTGTGTGTGTGTGTGTGTGTGTGTGTGTCTGCAGCGTAGGTGTGTTTACCATGAAACTATGGATGTTCTTTCACTTTCCTTCCTATCATATTAGACTTTTGTCTTGTAGTTGTTTGCTTTGAGAAGCAACACAAATTATTGTCTAGACATGAACCCCTGAACCCAACTTTACTGCTCTCCAGTCAAGCAGCAAACCATACATCAGCACTCAGTGGGATCAGATGTTATTAAGGGCTAGAAGCCACAACAGCCATAATTCTAAACCATTTTAATAGAGTTTTTTGACACTGTAATATCAGCACATAACGTATAGAGTCCCACTATGTGGACACTTTAATCCAAAGTGCTGCACAGGAACACAAGTGCATGCATTTTTAGCATGGGTGGCCCCGGTGGAAATTTAGAATATAGAGTATACGGCAGGACGTTGTTTCAGCAGTTAGAGTAGTTGCGGTATTAATGCTTTAACAGCTCATAATGTTCATGTTTAATCTTGTAAAAGTAAATTAGCTGTCAAGATCCATTTGTAATGAGCTGGTAAAATCAATTACTGATGCAGGCTTTCATATCTGAAATTCAATTTCGATACAGAATGCGAATGAGAGTGTGTGTTTGTGCTTATGTATGCCTTTACGGGCACGTATTCATATCTCCGAGCATTGTGGAGTGACAGTCCAATTAGTAGCCAGTGAATCGTGAGCTGTTATGGCCTTTCATAGGGCTGCCAAGCACGCGCCCAAACTGAACGCCTTGAGCCAAAAAACTAGACAACAGCCCCTCAATGATGTTACTCAGAGCAACTGCCAACATGCCAAGGAGTCTGCTTAAAAATCCTTCCCGAGGGTATCAGGCTTTACTGATGTGGCTGGAATAGTGCACAGGTCAACAGATGTTTAGGTGCCAATTTAACAAGATGGGCTTTTCTAGAAATAAGTGATGAAATTCTGGGAAAATAATGGGTATGCCAAAAAAAAACCCCTCCCAGCTCCAGGTCTGTAAATAGCAAAGGTATTAGGGAGCAAGTAAAACACATGTCCATGTGTGACAGCTATCTTGATAGTGCTTGATAATAATTGTGACCTTGCCACTGATTTTGAAAATATCAAATAAATCCACATTTTGCTTTTAATAATACAAATCTCTCAGCTATCATTCACAGGTGCATATGTTCTGGGAAAAGTCAAGAGAAACTAAAAATATCTAAAAACACCATTGAACTCTCAGGTCAATTTTCTCCTTTCAAAAGAAATTCTCATTTCTACATGACATGCAGTACATGCAGAGTGCCCTGTGGTTGACAGCCATTCATTACCTCTAATAGGCCTTCCTCCCATTTCCAGCAGACCTCCTGTAGCCTGTATGTACAGTACACTACTCTACCACATGACAGAATGACAATGAGCTGCAGTCTCACAATGTTAAGCACCAGATGCGCTGAGACCATCACATTATTTTCCTATATGGTGATGTGTTCTCGCTAATAAAATGTTGCTCTGTTGTAGAAATGGTTCCTGGATGCCGTTAAAGATGTTTAAACGCAGCAATAAAGAAAAAGAAGCTCCTACTTGACATTGTGGATGACACATCAATATCAATATGCACCACAGACGCTAACTAAGTAATGCTAGCTTCATATGAGCATGTAGTTTTTCATGCATTATGGAAAAATATGAAAATGTTTAAGCCAAAAACGTGACAGCAGATTTAAATATAGACTCCATTTACAATCTTGGAGACAAATCCATCTGTTAAGCCTTGCCTCTTTAAGATCACCCTTCCAAGACAATATGTCCCTAATTGGTCATTTGGGAGCCTATCATGGGACCTGTTGTTTACTGTTCAGCTCCGTAAAACAATAACACTGACATGAGTTTATGTTTCCTAAATCAGGGCCTCAAATGAGTCCAGAGACCGAGCTGCAGCAACAGGGAATGTCAAGCCATCATGTACTCGCTAGTAAGTAATTTGTTTGATTTTATTACGTGCACAAGTGAAAATCATTACTGCTTAGCAAAGTGTCACGAATTTCCTCTGATATTTATCAGTGATAGGACTTCACCCTATTATTTCTTTCTTTTTCATCAAAAACAATTAACTGATGCTAAGAAAAAAGAGGGCGGTGAATTTAAACTACAGGCAGTTATCTTGTAGACTTAATTATGGTGATAAAAAAAGAAGTTTGTGACAAAGTACATCAAGTTTCAAGGAATATGAGACATGGGCAACATTCAGACAGCAGATAAACATCTTCACTCATTTTAAAGGAACAGTGTGGATTTAGGTGGATTTAAGTGCATGTAGTGGTGAGGATTGCAGCTAAAACCTCTTTTGGTTAGTGTTCCTTCAGTGCTGATTGTTCAGGAGGTTTTTAACAGGAGCTGAATTATCCACAGGGATTTCAGCTATCGGATTGGATCTTGAAAATGGGTTGTTCAGAATAAAAAGAACAATTCTGAAATCAGATTAGATTGTGTTATCCAGTTCTAGCTGTGATCTGGCTCAAACCCTCAGTATGTGTTGTTCAAAACCTTTATACTTAAATATTTTTTTAACATTTTGTACTTGATTTGTTAAACAGTTGCTGTGATGAAATAGATAAAGTAGGCATTAAGCTACCTATTAAACCTTGCATTACACTAATGTAAAAAAAAGGGGGTGCTGTTCCCATAAAATAATCCCCCAATATCAAACAAGAATTATTTCAGGTGATCAGATCAGGGTGATCCAATCCAATGTTGGCTCAAAAAAACCAGCACAACAGTGAGATTGATTAACTGATTCTTGGTAACAAAACATGGGATTTCCAAATTCGGAACATTCTGATCCATTCTGAACAACTCCCCTCAGATGATTTAAACCGGTGAAGAAGCTGACTTAAGCAGTTTCATGTTGCAAATCCGTATTTCTCCACCACTGGTTGGCACGTCACAGACAGGCCGCTAGCCCTTAATTTCATATTTCATTAGTTTTAATGACAGTCATTACTTAACACTGTCCAGAGCCAGTGTTAAGTTTGTTTATTCTGGGCTACTGTACAAGCATGGTGGTGTAACATGGTGATCTCTGTAGACGAGGACCCGCTCCAAGTGTAGATAAAAACGGCTCATTCTAACGTAACAAATACATAATGATTCTCATTTTCAGGTGATTACAGACCCTTTCACTGTTAGTTAACATTATGATGTTTTTTGGTGGGCCAGGCTTAACTGGATGCAAAACTATTCTCCACAGACATTAGCTAGCGCTAGCTATCAAGTTCTGTGGACTTATTTTAGACAATGGGGGAAGATGATTTGAGTGGTGTGTTCAGAAATACTCATTCCTAGTGCCGGAGCACACTCTGGCACAAACTAAACTGTTCATAAATTTGGAGCACTGTCATCCAGAGCACCGCCCCCTCGGAGTGGCAGAGCACCCTCTGTCTGTGGAGATGGGGCAGCAGAGCGCGGAAAGGAGTGAATGTGTGATTAACTTAACCATTTGTTAATTCATCGCTACAAGGAAATCCAATATTCATCTTAATATCTCCCCAGTTTCTGATGAGGTGGACATGATAACCCACATAATACATATACATTATTCATCCCTACAACAGTAAATACTTTTCCTTAACCTGATATGAAGTGTGTGCTGCACATGTGAGCATTTTTGATGATTGCCTCCATCCAGTCCTTTGATCTTATCATATTTAACCATAGTTGTCTTTGTTTTTGTTGACAAGCAGTGGCAGCTAGTATGTGATAAAATTTAAGTTTTGACTCCTTCTATTCTGGCACCCAATAACACAACAAGACAACATATAAAGACTCCTGTGTAGCCTACAGTCCTGTGGTGATGAGTCCTGTTTTGCCTTCAGCTAATAAAATGACGTCATTGTGACGTCAGCCCTAAAAGGGTCTATATACTAAAGAAAACATACTTATTATATTATATTCCATTTCTGCTAATATATTTAAATATTATATATAATATAATAAATGCTACACTTCATTATCAAGAGTACTGTATTCAGTGTAAAGTAGCTTTCAGACCAAAGATTCCCCTTGCAATGACTTGCAACTACGTGCACCCATTTGCACCGTAAACCACTGTCATTTCTACAGCAAAGGGTACGTTACAGTGTAACATAAAGCTGAACAGCACAACAAACCCCAGAAAGCACATGGATGCATCAGCAGAGCACTCAACTCTTCTTGTACGTGACTGTCTGTGGTTAGATACCCTAACGTTACCTTTTATTTGCATTGTATAGCATTGTCTTTGAAATGTCTGACTGTGACAGCTATTACTACTACTACTACTATTACTGTGTGTGTGCAACAGCTCACGCATACGTGGGCACCCAGCTGTACAAAAAAAAAGCATGAGCTTGCTGCTGATTGGTTACAAGGTTGGAGACGATCTGCGACGCATTGCCTGCGATTGAACAGGTTGAATCCCTTGCAACTGCAGGAGCCGACCTGAGCCGATATGCAACTGAGTCATTCAGACCACTGCAACTTTTCTCTGCAATGTCCTAAAACAGTTTTGTTGCATCTGGAATCTTTGGTCTGAACTGGCCTTAAGGGCCTATGGCTGGAAACATGCTGCAATTTCACATCATGTTAAGTTCCCAAGGTTCTCCCTTCAAACGGGATGTTTTGCAGTTACAAACATAGTATTTGTGCATCTGCGTTTACTGTCCTTGAAAAAATGTAGCAAAAATACTGACAAGTTATTTCACAGGATACACGTTTGAAATTCCCACTTTAAAGAAAGGTCATGGAAACTGTTTAATAATTATTTAATTTAACCTCAAGTTGAATAATCTCTGAATTAAATGTTTTCACTCGATTTCCAAAGGTGGAATGCAGTGAAGCCTCGTGTTTTGTTGCTACATACTATAAGCCAGAACACAGAGGTCGTTTACTCAATGTGGGATGAAAAGATTAGATAGTTAGATTAGCAGTACAGAGGCCTCACATTGTCAACTCCAAAAAAATCACGTTGGTACACTTAATTAAATCCTCTTTAAAGTAATTTCTTAAACAATTTTGAACATTATTGTCAGTTATTTCAGAAGGTGCAGCCATCTCAAAAAAGATGCAAGGAATTTACTGATTTCTCACTGGGACAAACACAAAGAACCGCCTGGACTTCTTCAGTTATCATAGATTTCAGCTTCCCTGCTGCTGCTTTTATGTTGAAAGCCTCTTTACCCCTTAAATTCCTCTATACATACTTTCCTGGATAATGTAAAAAATGTGCACCTGACTATCTTCTGACAAAACATGATCTCTTACAGGATGTAAAGCGTCCACCACCACACCCACCTGTTTGTGTGATGCTGCCGTCCCCAAGCCACTTGTCACCAACCGCCGTCAAGAGAGATCATCGCAGGGGTGTAAAGAAACACAATCTGCTTAACTAAATGCCCTGGTACTGGAAAGCAATTCAGTCACCACAATAGCAGAAGCGAGCGCGCGTGGTTCTCACAATGCGTAATCCCTGCTCTGACGACCTCCCCTTTTCTTCTGCTTCTCTCCCCGTTTCTGCCCTTCTCAAACTTCCCGGGGAAGAACAAACACAGGCGCTATTGTCTGAGACACTGCAGAACACTCAGGGCCTTCATCGCCATGCAAATAGTCACAGCACCAGACTTACAAATGGATTTCTATCTTTTCACCCTCTCTGTTTTTTCCTCCCCATTTTTGTGAACAATCCAGCGCTTATTAAAGTGGAGCTGGAGCACGGAGGGGATGGTAATTCATCCACTGTATGACCACTATTCCTGCTAGTGATAGGAAGGCAACAGTCTGTTTTTTGACATTCAGGCCGAGGGGAGCACGCTGTTCCTGCATGCCTTGTCCTGATACGGTCACATTTAAAAATTGACCTGTCGTGACACAGAGTATGCAAAATCACTCGAGATGTTGTTTGTCCTCCACAGGCTCTCGGTTGTTTACATGTACTTGTAATCAGGGCCATAGTTGTAAATAAAAGATGGGTCAACTCTACCTCACCTCAGCTGCTGTGGTTGGAAAGATCCGTCTTAATGTCTCATAAAAAAAATCCATGAGGCCTTTATTATAAATCAATGTTTGGACTATAACAGAATAACACAACTGATGGATGTGGATCTGTTGAAGCCAAATCATATGTCAAATGAACGGCTTGTTGCTTGAGTCCAGGTCTTTGAATATGCCCATTCCACTGAATTCAAGTTGACTGATATGTCTGGCATCGTGACATTGAACAGCGGTTTCTCAGCTGCAATAAAAAAGCAACGACCAGTGAGTTTCATGGAGGGACTCGATTAGTCAATCAGCACAAAGGGCGGGACTAATGCCACTGTCAAGTGTTGTCAAGCGGTTCACCAGAACCAATGAGGAGTGGGCTTGTAACACTAACATTGGGTGCTATGGACAAGATAGACACTGCTACAGAGGCTGTTTTAAATCAACATATCTTCTCAATATCGCCTGACATTGTCGTTTGTATTTCTTCCTTCTGTTCTACTCTTAGAACCCCGTCGAATCAGGTATGTTGGCATGGCTATATATCAGTGTGGACTTGAATGACGTTAGATTTAGGCAGATACAGTACGATGGTTTCTGATTGGCTAGGGAAAATCAAATCCCGGTCTCCCAAGGACATCGCATTAAGTGGACTCAGTGTCAGATTGAAGATGGAAACAGAGTTGATAAGTCTGTCTGATATTAAGCTAAACAGTTTAACTTATTGGTGAAAAATCTGAGTTTTGTGTTTCTCAACTGATCATGACTGAAACTACATGAAGCTTTGTGTTAGTTCATGCAGGACACGGAAGTCATACACCCCAGCTGTAATCAGCTGACAGCCAGTTGATTGGATCATTGTTTCTTTTCAGTCACACACCAATCACAGCCCATTCCCACATAAGGTGATCCATTTAAATATGGCTTCCTACTCACTGATCTCTGTTACAACAATGCTGCCACACACCGCTGCTGCTGGCAAAGCTTTACCTCCACCACCCTAGCCTCTACCATCCTAATTCAGAGTCCTAGCATGGCTCTAAGGTTAAATGGTATTTAATGTTTTGCTTGAGCCCACTCATGTATACCCAGGGGGTTTTCTGCATTGCGCTCCCTGTTTTGGCATAGCATGCTGCTTGTCTAATCCAGGCATCACGTCAAGAGGGGAGCCCTTGGCGCCAAACATAACTGTATTTCCATTTGTTGCAATAAATGGTTAAATCTATGATGAGAGTGTTGCTGATAGAACAGACACTTATACAGCTGTCTTTGCATTACTGGCATAGACAAAGCTCTGACAGCATAACAAAACAATAATTTAAGGAGCAAATCACCCCCCAAATGATCATTTTTATATTCAGTAACTCACCTTAATTTATGTTGAATACAAGGAGAAAAGGTTGTTTTTCTCACATGCCTCCATAGTGAATGCAGACTCCAGAAAGGGCAAACACTCTTGATAAATTTAAGTCATAGGGATCCAAGTTTAACAACAGCAAAACTGTCGCAAAACATCTGTTTACAAACTCTCACACAACTCGTGCAGTATAATCCACGTCTCATAAGCTCAGTACTTTCCAAACATATCCATTTAGGCTAAAACCTTACTATTTAAAACACTTTTGCAAAAACAGCAAACATAAACGAACAAGTACCGTGCCTGGGCAATTCAATAATGCATGAGCAGAGTTGAAATGCAGGCACTTGCCCAGATGTACGACTTGGATGTGGAAGTGTTTTATATATTACTGTTTTGACAAAAAATGTGTTTGGGAAGCACTGAGCATACGACTGGATAAATGAGACTTGGGTTATACTGCGTGAGCTGTGTGAGAGTTTGTAAACAGATGTTTTGATGCGGCCCCCATGTACTCCAATTCATCAAGAATGTTCATTGTTTTTGGATTCTTCGGTCAACATCAAAGCATGGAAGAAAAAAGTTTTCTTGTATATATTTTACACAATACAGGGTGAGTAATTGATATACAAATGATGATTTTGGGGGTGAGGTATTCCTTTAAATGTTGCTTGTGTTTTTCATTATGTTGAATTTATGTTACACTGTAAAAATGAAAACTATCAACAGTTTTCTTTGTATTTTGCTTGACTCTTGACACAGCTACACTTTCTTTACTTTCTCCAAGTTTCTCTGTCTCCTCTATGCCCTGCATTTCAATCCTACATCTGTCTCCTCTCTTTAACCCTAATTATAAAATGCCATCATGTGACAAGTGTTAATTACTACAATAGTGGACTAATGTAATGTCATTGGAGTTAACAAGCTATGGATTTACAGTTATGCCAATTTTAACTACGATGTAAAGCAGCAACAAGTTAGATAAACTTGGAGGATAAAACAGCACTAATGTAAGTGACTTCAGGCAGTGAAATGAAAAACAGATTTTCAGGTTCTTGTGTTAATTGTGTCAACTGTGTTAATTGTACAGTTTCCTGTTACTGTCATTGATGTATACCTATTGAATTTTTTTTTACATTAGTATCTGTCTGTCTGTATATTAGATTGTTCTTGATCACTCATCTTTACTGTGGAGGCATACACACAAATTTACCCAATTAAGTGTGATCCGGTGTGAGCGAACCAAACCCTGTCAATCACATAAAACCACACTTTCCTGTTGGCTTGCAGGGTTGTTGGTTGTTTCACATTTCTGGAAAAGAATAATTATGAGTTAAAGAGGCAACAGATAGAATTTGGGTTTTTTTTAGCTTGGCGCTACCTAGCGTCAGCAGTGTTGCTCCCACTGTCGCAAAGACCAAATTGACCGTGGGGATCTGAGATAATCAATAAAATGTAGGCTGTAAAGCCACCAGTATACCTCTATGTATATGCAGAATGAGAAGGTGTGTGGACACTATACTGAATTAATAAGTAAAGAGACTAAGCAACAATTATCAGATTTATCTGAAGAAAAAACAAATAGTAATGCAAATAATTATACCAGAATACACAGTACCAGTACAAACAACTCACAGTAAATGATACCAATATGCACAGTATCAGTACAAACAACAGTGGACACATAAGGGATAATGTATAGTGAGCTGGTGACTGTTGAAAAATAACTCCTGACAGGGGAATGGAACCCTGAGGCACAGCGGAGTTATTTTTCAACAGTCACCGGCTCACTATACATTATCCCGCTTAGAACGTGGCTTACTACTAAAACATTCAAATGTTACAACTGGCATCAATATTATTAAACTGCTGGCAGAGTGTATTGACAGAGGAGAGGCGTTTACCAGACAAATGGGAGTGGAGGAGAGGATTTTACTCCACTTCTCCCGGTCGGAGAGGCCCAGTAGCTGCGGCGGGGGGGGGGGGGCGTCAACGAGGATGTCAGCTGACCAACACTCGCTACCCGGTCCCTGGTTACGGCGATTTGTGATGCTGGCCAGCTAGGAATGAACTAGCAGCCAGTACAGTACAGTCCTCTCTTGGCTAGCTAACATTTAGCCATGTTACTTACTGATCCATTAGAAAGAAAGCTAGCTGGACATTGGTGTTGAAGCCTCTTTGATCATGGAGCTCCCTCCATCTCTTGAACGCCTGACTAAGGTTTACTCTTGTTTTTCCTCTTCTTTTGTCACACTCCTTCTTGTGCATCCTCGCCTCCTCAGACAGATTACCTCATTTTCTTTTGGGAGGCCGTTTTTCACTTGTCTCCAAACTTTGTCCGTCTGCCATTGTGCTCCTGACTCAATTATCTCATGCCCCGGACAGTTCCTCATAAGGACCAGCACCAGTCCCTGATTGGCTGACCGACCAGTTTGGCAATACATGACGCATTTCCTGCCGTAAAGCAGATTTTTTTCCGCGAAAATTCCGCGGTGGCAGAAGCTTATTACAAAGATTGCAAAGCCACTAAGTAACCTATGGAAACGCTGATAGTCTGATTTTACTGTGTATACTACCCTTGCAACCCATATTATTTTCATAATGAGATATATATAGGCAAAAATGCTGTCTGTTGTGTCTTTAATTTACTGATTCCACTTTTATCATCTTTCTTCTGATCTTAGGGAGGTGGGTAAACAGCTACACTTGTGATCCAATCAAATTAAAAAAAATTCTCTAACTACCTCTTGTAACTAAACGCCATCCACGTATTCACTTAGATACATGCAGATCAGCCACAACATCAAAACCACTCACTTCATAAAGTGAATAACATTGATCATCTTGTTACAATGCAATGTTCTGCTGCGAAAGCTTGGGCCTGGCATTCATGTAGATGCCACTTGACATGCATCACCCACCCAAACACTGTAGCAGACCAAATATGCCGCTTCATGGCAACAGCAGCCCCCAATGGTGCCATGCCCCCAGCAGGAAATTGCAACATGCCACACTACAAACACTGCTCAGGAATGGCTTGAGAAACAATACAAAGAGCTCAAGGCATCAACCTGGCCCCCATATTCCCCAGATCCCAAACTGATCGAGCATTCGTGGGATGTGCTGGTACCCCAGAAGTCCTGTGTCCATGCCTCGACAGGTCAGAGCCAAGTTTGATCCAAGGTAAGGCCTCTAACCTGATGAGGCATGGATACAGGACCTTGGGAGTATTCTGGGGTGTCTGGCACCAGGGTGATGGCAGCGGATCCTGTGAGTACTGTGGGTTGTGAAGCGGCCTTCATGGATTGGATTTGGCTCTGGGGTAATGGCACATCCCACAGATGCTTGACAAGATTGGGATGTGGGGAATTTGGAGAAAAGGTCAACGCCTTGAGCACTATGTCACGTTCCTTGGCCCACTCCTGAGCAGTTTTTGTGCTAGGGGGGCCACTGCCTTTGGGGAGTGCTGTTGCTATTAGGTAAGGTACTTGAGGCCCAATCCCATTCCATAGTTTTACCCCTACCCCTAGTTTTCGAGTGCCACCTTGCTCCTCGAAACAGAGTTACAAGGGGTAATGGTTGAAAAACTTTTATGAAATTTGGACAACCCTTCAAGACACTGATTGATCATTGAAATTCTGGTGTTTCTGTAACAGACAGGATGAGTGTTGCCACATGTTTGAACATGCCGTCTTCTGCAGTGGTGATTTCTCAGACGTGGGCTACAGTCAGCTTTTTGCTGTTTTCAGGATGTCCTTGATTCGTTCACAACTCAGGTTTCAGGCCATCAATTGATCAGACAAGTCATCAAATAAAAAAGAAGCATCATTACCAGGCCACTAGTGGTGCTTTGTAGGCTAACGTTAGGACCCTGTGCTCCTACCTCGCCAGTCTGCACTGACATTGGAGGAGTGGTAAGAAGTGCAGCAACTACACTCAACTTCCAAGACAAAATATGGCACTGTCTTGCACGAATCAGAAAAAACAATGTAACATTAGCTAGCTAGCAATGTAGCTACCAAAACAAAGGCATTTACAATTTCTTTTGTTGTACTTGTTATAAAGACAAGTACCATAATACTTGGCAATGATACTGAACTAAGATAATATGATAGTTATTGTAATTTATAAATCTTTATTGACAAAAAGACAGCTGTGGGTTTCTTTTGTTGCTCATACAGCCATCTTATAGACAATTTCTCAAAAAGGTTTGAAGTATGCCTCTGAAAAACCTCTGTTTGGAGGGCCACATAGCCCTAACACTTCCCATTACCCTTCTATCTCAACAAGAATTGGGACACCCTATCCCTAGACATTAACGTGGAAAATGGAGGGATAAAGGCTGTGTGGTAGGGGCAAGGGGTGTACTGGGATTGGGCCTTGGTCTGCAACAGTATTTGGATGGGTGGTGCATGTCAAATGGCAACACATTAATGCTAGAACTCAAGGTTTCCTAGCAGAAGAATGCATTGTAAGAAGATGTTCATTGTTATTCACTACACTGGTTGATCGGTGTTTGTGGCATTACTAACGCTCTAACTTCCCTTTCACTGTGATTTTAAGCTATAGTAACAGCTAGGACCCTACAATACCAGAGTAGCAACACACATTGGTCAAGCGGAAAGTTGGTCACGTGCCCTCTAGTGGTGGGATAGCGTGCTGCATATCTGACCAAGAACTGACTGAACTTCAGTAGTGCTGCACTGCTGCCCACCAGGAATTCTTGTGCGTTTCCAAAGTCAATCAAACCTAAAACCATAATCTACCATGATAGGAGCATCGGTGACCCATTTACAGGTTAAAAAAAAAAAAAAGTTGTCTACCATAATGTTACTCTCTACACTTTGAAATAAACAAACACAATAAAAGCATGACTTAATATGACCAAGACACCTAAAAGTAAAAACAAGGCCATTTTCATCAACTTACAAGCAAGTGCGCATCAGACATACTGTAAGTGAATGGGTTTTCTGGTCGGAAAGGTAATGCCCACATGCCCCACTAGAGGGCGCGTGATGCTTAACTTCAGCATACCACAGGAGTCAGTGGAAGTGTTGTCACTCTGGTATTGTAGTAACAGCTAGCTACTTACTTCCTGATCCTTCGTATGACAAATATTAATTGATGCAGCAGGTTTCAGATAATATCCATCCTCTGTTGACATGAGGGTACAATGTTTCTACTCTACAACGCTAGAACAGCGTTTACATGCATTTACCCGCTACGACAGCCCTGCTGGTTAATTGTGGTCACTCCAATTACCACGAGTTAAAAGTTTGTCATTTTTCTTAGTCATTTTTTATTTGACGACCAAATAACCTTTTGGATAGAATACCCAAAGTGCCTTCATTACATGCCTTTCGTACACATGCTAACCTCGGAGGGCTAATTACATACCTAAACAATGCAAATAGATTCAATCATTAGAAGGCTCTGACAGGGGCAAGCTAGCATTGTTGGGGTGTAAATGTCTCCAAAGTGGCCGCACCACCCTTCCCTCAGCGCTCTGTGACAGGATGGAATTTGTTATTTCGGAAGTTGAGATTAGTTCTCCCTGTGAACTCCTCCGCTCCCATTCTGATTCCATATCAAACAGAGAAATGTCAGGACCTGCACTGTGACATTTAAAACCCCCATTGTAGACCTTGTCTAATTGAACCTCCCTCATTATAATGATGGAGTGTGGACCGACCACTGCAAAAGAACATCAGAGATGAAAGCTATGGTTTGGTGCCAGCAAGGATTATTTACATTCCCGCTGTCTTCTTCTCAGCAGTGAATCCGACTATCTCTCAGTCTCTACGGTGACATTTCAGGGCTGTCAAATCATGGGCACAGAGTAATGGTCAGCATATTTGCAACAAGATGAAGGTGAGTCTGGTCAAATCAGCATTCACAGGGATGTCATGTTGTATAAATAATGTAAGCTGTAATGGTGATATACTACGTGCTTATATCCTGTATTATTCACTATCAGTGAAGACATCATTTTCCTCACAGGAGGCACAAAGAGAAGATAATGTGGCTCTGACATTAAACTGATGATTTTACACAGGCGTACATTATTGTTTTTCACATTTTTTCCCCCACTATTGTGCTCCTCTGATTAATGTTTTTTGAATATCTCTTTGAAAAACAAGTTATTGCCTAATCTAACACTACACCGACATCAACATAAAGTTCACAAGTTCAGGCTCACAAGAGATGAAGTACTGAACTGTTCAGGCTTTGTCATGTTGTGCCCTTCACGGCTTACATTCATATTGTTGCATCGTCTCGCTGTAATTGGAAGAAGAATAAAGCGTCATTGGCATTCTGCTCAGTCCACTGTGGTGAATTTGATGAGAATGTCACATTAAAAATGCATGTTCCTCATACGTTCTTTGGCCTTTGTCTTTAGCCATGGGAAACAGCGGACACTTATGACAAATAAGGACGGAGCTGACGCTGCCTGAGGTGGATCTCTCTATTCGACAGGAAACATCAGCGTCTCCTCCCAGTGTCTGCCTCCTTCACACGAGACTGTGCATTTGTCAACCGTCTAGGCCGACGGAGGGGGAAAGAAATTGGGTCACAATAGAAAAGTTGGATATACTGCTAAAACATTTCTATGAGAAAAAGACAAACTCTTAGACCTGCTAAACAATATATAAATCCTGGTCACTAAAGCAAGCTGCACACATCCCTGTTTATATATATATTTTGCAGTAGTTTGTTGTAATGTTTAAACCAACAGCTCAGACAGCCGACTAATGGCCAGCAGCCAACTCTCGACCAGCTGCTGGCCGACTACTTGTGAGACATCTCAGGTCTCCTAAATCCTCCAGGAATCTGCCACAAATGAGCACTAACTCTGCGCTCCTGGGCAGCGAGGGAAATCTCCTGGAACCAGACAGCAACGTTTTGTTTACATAAAGTGGTTCTGTCTATAAAATATATAGCTTAAGGTGGGATGTAGCTAAGTGCATTTGATCAAGTACTTAAAAAACAGTTAGGAGGTATTTATATCTAACTTATGCAACTTTATGCCTACACTATATTTATCTCACAGTTGTTACTTTACAGATAAATGTTTTATATGCAGCAGTAAGATCAAATATAAAGCATTGTTTGTAGTTAAGACACCCAGCAGGTTTTAGAAGTGCTAAAATGACTTAAGCAAATCACATTAAAAAACCATTTTGACCATGTAAAATACTTCTTTCTGATTGCCTGGCAAACATGACCTCAACAGATTAGGCAACATTTGAAATCAAATGATAAGTTGCAAAACTGAGAAAAGCTATTTCCACCTCCCCTGCTTTGGAAATATTTTTGGAGCATTCCTGCAGTTTGGACGGACATAAAAACTCTTCTGAATGAATTATTTGAACAAAAGATCAACACTTGCATTAGAAAATATCTGCTTTCTTGATAGAAAGTCAAGAGAAAGAGGTGAGAGGTGAACTACAAATACCAAGGTGCATTTTAGATAAAAAGAAAAAGGATTCAGAAACAGTGAGGAGTGTTTGTTCCCAATTGCAACAACAATGCAATTGAATTTGCTGTAATTTGTGCGTCCTTTCTATAACAATGGCAGCCGAGGATCATTTGTATTGAGTTCATAGAGCCATCTGCCATACCCGACAGGCAGACTTAAGTTTACTTTATTTCAGGAAAAAGTTAAGTAACTAAACATTTTCTCAGAAAGTAAGTTACAATAAGTAAAACTGGCAGCCACTATATAAACCTAAACAACCCAGTCTCATTCCAAAGTTGTTGAATACTGGAGCTTGGGCAGTGACTTCCAGCATCAGGCACAGACGAAAAATGCTGTCCTTTCACGTTGGCGTGATTCGTAAGTGGTCGCCATTATTGTGTGCCAGCGCCCCACAGCATCAAGGGGAAATGCAGCCAGACAACAGCATAAGTTCAGGGGGCGAAAAGTCAGAGTAGGGTGGGTGGTAGTGGTGGTGGGTGGGTCCAACAACTGCCAACTTTCACCCCAGAGGTTTCGCTTTGTGGATAAATGTAAAGCCAAGCCCTGTTATTTCTTTCTAACCCTAATCGCATGCGTGTGTTACCTAAACCTAACCACATGCGTGTTACCTAAACCCAACCACATGAGAGTGTTGGCTATACGTAACCACATGCTATATTGTTGAAGGGGAAAAAAAAATCAATTTGCATTGTTGTACCAACGTAATACGTTTATTTTGAAAGAGACTGTCTGAAAACTGTGCATTTCCTGTGAAAATGGAAGTGTATTTTGAAATCACCCAAAGCATCTAACAAGCTGTCCAAGAACTTTAACGACAAACGGACCCAAGGTACCTTCCACATTGTATGTAGATATGGGAAGTCCATGACTAAGCGTCCATATGTGACGAGGTGAGAGTGAAAATGTGTTGACCTAAAGGACTGTGTAATTATTCAAGAGACTTCTCATTATGAATGTAGTGTAATATTGAGAATATTGTTAAAAATAGAAACTTAAGAAAATGAAAGTGAAATCAAAATTTGATGTGCAGAAAGTACTCTTAGAACTGAAAGCTCCTCCCATTTTGCAACTTAATGAGCAATAACATTAATGCTATACACTGCATGCAGTTAAAGCTGCACTGCAAACCAGACTGAAGGTAGCTGAGAGCGCGATGCGTCTCTTAAAAACTCATTTGGAGTTTGCATTTGGAGTCAATGTCAGACGCTGAGGGGCATGAGAAAGTTTCTCTATTAGATGACCTGGGGATGAAAAGGGCTGTGTCTGACCATGGGCTGTAAATGAAGATGGACAACATGACAGCATCTCAAAAGTGAAGCCAACACTGCGAATTAATGTTTTTTTCCTTCAACAATAAATCCACATGGTTACATTTAGCCAACACACCTACGTGGAGAGGTTAGGCAACAAAAGCACATGAATAGGTTCAGAAAAATATAACGAGATTTGGCTTTACACTCATACGGGAAGCAAACACAGGCCTCCCGGGTGAAAATCAGTGATTGTTGGACCCGTCAACCACCCCTCCCGCCTGCCCTACTTGGACTTTTTGCACACTTACATTGTTGCTTGGCAGCGTTTCCCCCCATGTTACCATCATAAATGTCAGGATATTATTTGAACTGAAGGTGTCAAAACTGAGGTGGGATTTCTCAGTATCTTCCACCAACAATTATCATCCAGTTTTCTTCAGATTTGTCTCTACACTGATAAGTTGACAGGAAGTAAAACACCTCCATTAGCTGCTGTGGTAAGAAAGTCATATCACTGTTTTTTTTTATTTCATGTCAGCAGTTTCATCTTCTGAGAGTGAGAACTGACAGCATCTCTCAAAGGAGTTACACAAGGAAGGAGCAGACTCCTCTCTGTTCTCGGGGGAAATATAGTTTTGAGTTGAACGTGCGGTATCCATCATGCTGATGAAATGCATAATTAATTCTCATCATTCCTATAATCCCTTTCTTGACTTGACCGCAGAGATGAAAATTACAAGCCTAGGCCCGTGTCAGCAGGCCGGCTTGATATCTATTGTAGTTTTCTCCCACAGTGGCAAAGAAATGCAGATGATAAATCGGCAAGGTTACAAAGTATTTACACAAATAAGTTGAAAACAATCGATCCAGTGCAGCACACTGTCATACCCTTAGGGATGTGGTTCCCCTGGAAGAATGCACAATCCCCCTGGCCTGGGTTCATTTGAGACGCAGATTGTGTCTGATTGATCAATGAGAACCGCTGCTGAGCCATCAATCTAACAGGAGTGGAATAGGAAAAAGGGAACATTAACATGTATAAGCTGCCGTGTCCCGACAATGTCCTCTACCTTGAGTTGGTGGGAAAGCAGCCACCTCTGGGGACACGAACAAAAGTGGTAAGTCTAAGACCTGCGACAGGAACGCGTTATATAAGGACAACAGGGACGATGTCAACATCTCAGCTCCTTTGTGATCTCATCTCTGTCGCAGCAGTGGCTCCTTATCTCTATCTTACCAAAAAAATACATCTATCACGAAGCTGCTGCCACTCCTGCACAGCTTTTTCTGCACAGGTTAGGGAGTTAATAATCTCTGAATTGTACAAAACTTGAATTTCACCTTCAACTGCCCTCCAGGTAATCATCGCTGTGAGCTGCTAATGAAAGCATAAAATTGCTGGCACCTTTTTGGCCACCTCTCTGCTGCAGTATTTAAGACAAACAGGTGATTAATGAGTGATTTGTGCTGGTATTGCTGGTAGACAGCTGTTCCATACTGCAGCAATGATTGGGTGGAGCAGTTAAGACTCTGTTCATTAAGGTCTTTCTACAAGAGTGCGTCGCTTCTCAGATCCATTACCAGGAAAAGGGCATCATGTTGTGCTAGAGGTTTGGACAGATTGTGTATTTTTAAACAAGTAGTAGCAACTGTAGTGACAAAAAGTGCAACATGGGTCCTTATGGTTAATCAGAAATTTTAGTGCTCACTTTGTTTGAGGAAATATGAACCATTTAGTTTTCCATTTTCAATAGAGGATAAAATTATTTTTTACATATTTGTGGAAACAGCGTCTTTAACCCTCCATTTGGGTGTTTCCATGGCAGCTGACTGATATCTGAGACCTGCCGTTGCTAAGAGACGCTACTAAGACCTGCTAAAGTCAACCCATTGTTACTCCAACATCATCACATATCGACGTTTGTTTATGGACTTTCCACATCCACATACGACGTGCAAGGTACCCTGGGTGTGTTGGTTGTTGATGGTCTGGGACACCGTGTCAACTTCAGCCTGTTACATGCATTGTCTTCTTTCAAAATATACTTCTGTTTTCACAGGAAATTTACTGTTTACATACTGTCTCTTTCAAAACAGACACACTACGTCGTTTTTTTTTAAATAATTTTACGGGACGCGAACTCCACTCTCCTGTTTGTAAGTCGGTGTTTGTTGGACCCATCAACCATCCCTACTGGCTGCCCCACTTGGACATTTATTGGCTTAACTTTGGTTCTTGTCCCACTGCGTTTCCCCCCGAAACTGCCAGGTGCCGTTAAAGTATAACGGCAACTGGTCATGTATCATGCCGACGGCTTTTCTTATCTGTGTCTGACGCCACAAGTTATTGCCCTAGTGCCAGATTTCAATGACTTCACAATGAGACCGGGTTGCTAAAGTTGGTACAAGACTCTTACCCTGTTTTTTGCCAGGTGCACATTCAAAGCACCGACATTTGACATTTGGGAGGATGCATTAGGCTCTGAAGTTTACATTTCACTTGGAAAGTAGAAACTATTAGCCCAAAATTTAGCACAGACCCCCACTGCCTGTTATTTTTTGCTGTCAGGTTTGGACACATTAGATAAAGCGTATGCCATGATTTCAAATTTCCCAACATGATGAATGTAGACTAAAACTTCCATGCATAGCAGAGAAGAAGATTAGTATGTTACCATCATAAATGTCATGATATTAATTGAACTGAAGGAGTCAAAATTAAGGTGTGATTTCTCAGTATCTTCCACCATCTCTTTAGTTACAGGGCAGCTCCCGCCCATTGAATGCTGTGTGTTCATCATATTGAACAAAGAAAGGAGTCAGAAACTATCAATTCCGCTAACACCGTCAATCTCCATGCTTTCATTAGGGTCATCCCCATGTCCGCATGGTCTAAACAAACTAACATTGTAAAAGCGTGGCAAAGCTAATTTGTCATGTGGTACGATTGTATACAAAGTCAATACAAAGATGAAGCAAATGACGCAAATTTGTGCCGGGCGCCATGAAATCCACTCAGGTTGAAATGTTTCAACTTGAGCAAAAAAATTCACTCGAGGCTGTGTCACAAACGCCTATCAGGTTCGAGAGTCTCCTGACTTAAACGAGAATCAGAACATCACAACACTCATAGTTTTGTCCGTGGGTAGCCAGAGCTCAACGTGTTAGCGCTGTGCAATGACAAAATAAACAAGGAGAGGGCTTGGACAAATATGAGCAAAGCCATAGGACCACAAAAAATACATACAGGATGTGTTACTTGTGTAAGCTATTTTGTTGAGTTGTATAAGTTGAGCTTTTATTGTGGAAAGTAAAACAATGGGAGGAGTAAAGCAGTAATGCGCTGCCATGAGAAAAAGAGTAGTGTTGCCTCATTTTTCACAATGGTTCAGACTAGAGGTCAACCAAATTAATGGCCTGGCTGATAAATTGGCGGCAACAGGACATTTTACAAACAACTGTCATTGGCGGAAGTGGCCTCTGATAGTGGCCGATAGCGGCACAGCCTCCACCTGTCAGGTGAGGATGAACATCCATGACGGGAGCTTAGGAGGGAAAAGTTGAGTCAGAATGAGCAAGTGGGTAAAGTTCCAGATCCTTAAAAGGATCTTGAATCTTGAAAGCAGGTCCTCTCTGCTGTATGACAGCAGCCAAGGGCACTGTTCTTCATTTTAACATGAATTTACATGAAGTTTTTGGCTCAACTGAGAGAGCTGGTCCAGCGCTGTAGTGCTATTAGCACTAGAGCAAGTCTGTCAATCCATGACTAAGTGCATCCTGCCACTTCCTGTTTTTAAGCCAAGTAATCGGCTATCAGCTCATTTCTGTTTCAAACTATTGTTATTATATCAGCCTTAGAAAATCCACAATTGGTCGACCTCTAGTTCAGACCAAGGATCCTCAGTGTTCTGCAAAAAAATAGCCTACATTTGATTCTAGCTGTCAGTTGTACCTACTTTACTATAAACCAAGTTAGTGCTAACACCACTGTAAGCTGACTTCCACAGTTAGTTACCACAACCATAAGCACAGCTTTTAAGGGTGAATATTTGCAGGCTGCAAAATATTCCCGCAGCCATATTTGCGCGGGTAACACGAGGCAAAATTTAGGCAGAGAATTTAATAGCACGTGGACAAATTTGTTTGCTTTCATTGGCAACACTGCGAAGTACCAAATAATCAAAAATAGCCCAGTGCTGAATAGCCACTTTTTGCTAAAACATATTAATAAATGCTCATTTAGATCTTTTAGTGATATTGATGGGCTGAATTCGACTTCAAATGCTGTTACCTTTATTATGAGCCTCAAATATGTTTTGCGGCACCGGACAGATTTTCTTTTTTCTTTTTTGGCCAACAATGGCTCCTTTGATAGTGAAGGTTGGCGGCCCCTGACACAAGGAAACATACATTGAACATATGACCAAGATACTGTTAAGAAATATAAATAAAAATAAAATATAAATAAAAAAATAAATAAAAAATACTGTTAAGAACATGACAACACCCTTTGAAATGTCTCCTAAATGTGTCATATTAATGAAATATTAAGCTGGGGAACATAGATAAGCTTCCTGATGATTAACTGATAATGTGACCATTGGACTTTAAGGTGACAAACTATTTTAGCACCCACATATTGCACCTATTAATTACCAGCCTGGAGAGTACTAATGCAGGTGGCACTAACACAGCAGAAAAATAAATAAAACTTCAAATTTCTTCTCTTTGGTAATTACAATCAAGCCAAACACCAATGATGCTATTGTGTTTTCATAAAAACATTAAAATTTCAGATTGACTTTAAGAAACTGTTTTCATTTAACTACATAAGCAAAGAACATTACTGAGCCAAAGCCAGGTACAGAGGGAAGGACGCCTGCAAACTATAAACAGCCACAAGCAGCTCATCTGAGGATATTAAAGTGCTTGCCAAGGGGCATCTTGACACAAGCTGACAAGTGGCGCGAACAGCATGTCTTGTTAACTTTTGCCACCCTGATTTTTGCACCTAATCTTGGAGGGTGAGTAGGTGATATATTGGAGTTGCTTCTCCAACCAATCCTGCCATGAGAAGACAGCATTTCATCACACACTGTGCATTAAAAAAACAATATTAGCCCCAAATGTGCTTGCAGTTAATGTGTTGATATGTTGGTGCACCAGGGAAGTTTGTCGCCCTGGCTGGTCTATGATAAATAATAGATGAGTTTACAAATTACTACAGACTGTGGCATTATTTTTATAAGCTGTAAAAATATCTGCAGGGTGAACAAATGTCAGTCGTGGGGATATACAGTATGAGCTTAAATATTGACATTCAGATTGCAGCAGAAACAGTCCTCACAGTAGCCAGTCACAGTAATACTCAGCTCGTGGCATTATTCATTCAGTCCTGCAGTCATGCGTTGGCGCAGTAGCTAATCTCTGCCCCCAAGGCACTTCAGCAGTAATGCACCTGTTAAAAAATCCCCATCCATGTCATTCTGAATTGTAAAGAGATTAGCTAATATTTTATAATAGTTTGGGGGGATTTATTGGACACTTGTGTGTTTCTCTCTGGCTGGAAGGCTGCACTGTCACTCCATCCTGTGTTTTTCAAGGAAAATGGTGAAGCTTGCAGAACTGTTGTCTGTGTTTTATGCTCTGAAACTAACAGGAGATTATGTAAAACTTCCCACGTTTTAATTTACAAATGACTGATGACAGAGTGCTGGGAACACTCATAGAGGTGCAGGAAAGTCTTATAAAAGCCACTGTGTGGCCTGGTGTCACAGGGCTGCATTTTGCTGTCTCATGTCCTATCTATTTTTGGTATGCTTCTTTTCTGTTCAAACAGCAGGGTTGCTCCAGAGTATCATTTCCTCCTGATTTTGCAGATATAAAAAGCACCTGGTTTTAGTGGCTGACACATGACTATAGTGCAGCAGGAAAAAAAAAAACCTACGTTGGCACTGAATATTTTGAAGATACTTCAAAGTGAACCTTAAAGCAGGAGATCGAAAGAGAAAACACAACATCAATCCACACGCCTAATCATTTGTTATATATAAATGTAAATCATAGGAGATGTGACTTTATGTGAGCTGCTAATTTGCACGTTTAAATGTTATCATTAGTGAAACACTTGTATTTGTTTCTCTGTTTGAAGCCCCACTAATCTTTCCATCACAGACCTCTTTTCCCTCGGGCATTTGTTGCTTTTTACATTTTTAGAGCTGTTGTACTTCGTAAGCATCGGAATAAATCATTTCAAATTGAATCATGGGCTGCATGTCAGATTTTATGATGCACCGCATCTCTTCTGAGGGGAACAGGAAATTGAATCGAAGCGCTGTTGTCAAATATTTACACCTCTAAACACCCACAGATCAGCTGTTGCTTCCATTTTGACAAATGCTGTAAATTGTTTACTAAATAAATTGTGAGGAAACATTGTGAAATCGATTGGCTTTTAAAATGGTGAAATCTAAAACAAAACAAAAAAAAAAAAATAGAAAGTAGTACTTATAACAATTTTACATATATATATTATTTTAAGAAGATTATTCAAATTCAGTCCACCACCTACTGTAGGGACATATTACTAATATCTTAATATATAGGTTATATTATTATTATCATTATTATCAATAATAATATTAATATTAAATACTAATAATTTAAGTTGCTGTAAAAATAATGTTACATCAAAGCGGAAGTGGCCTCTGATAGTGGCCGATAGCGGCACAGCCTCCACCTGTCAGGTGAGGATGAACATCCATGACGGGAGCTTAGGAGGGAAAAGTCCTTAAAAGGATCTTGAATCTTGAAAGCATCAAAAATAAGCAAAACCTTAATCAAACTGTCAGGAAACCTTTTACAAATTCAATTAACACTAGGAGCTATTTTTAAAACCAATTACCGCATGTGTTTCATGGAGATGTGCCTTTTACTTGAAAAACAAAAAAACAAGCAGCACAGTTTCTGTCAAGAGTAATATGTCTCTACAGTAGGTGGTGGACTGAATGTGAATAATCGTCTTCGACACATAATAGAAAGTCATCTTTATGTCCTTACAATAACCTCACTGATGTTCTTTAGCTCACAAGTTGATGAGAATAATAAACTTCTGTACAATTACCTGCAGCTCTATGAACGCTGTTGGAAGAGAAGTCACTGACAAAAGACATCTTGACACAAGGTAGTGGAGGGGGAGGTGGGAGGTGGGAGCAGGTTATGTTATTGTATTTCACTTCAATGTGCAGTTGGAACTGTGGATAAATGTGAATTGGAGCCCAGGTATAATTACAAGAGCAGAGGACTTAACTTAAAGGTAGAGTCATAAGAATTCTGCAGCAATCGACATCTTACAAAAGTCAACAAAACCAACATGAACTGTAGAAATTGCTGATGTTTAGCATGCTTTTTCATCATTGGCTGCTTTGAAGTGCAACCTTGGTAAGCTGCACCCACGCCAGCCGTTAGAAATTACAGGCAGGGGGACGGCATTTTAGAAAGTGGTCCCCTCGTCTACACTCAACAGGGGGGTGGGGGATTAAAGCCAATAAGCCAATTGTTCATATTTCCATGTGTATTTTGTATCTACTTGTTCTTCTATCTACTGTCAAGACCTTGTTTTCTTGTTTTTAAAAGCAGAGGTAGTCACATGTGTGTCCTGCCCTTCAATTAATGATCAGAGAAAAAAAACAAACACACACTGATTAAGGAATTAACTGCAAGGTATTAAATTATAAGATCAAATCAATCATATTTTATTTATTTATTCAATCTGGAGGCTATTTTAATCACATATTGGTCAAACTGTGTGTAGAACTGAAATAGTGTAAAGAATACATGGTTGTCAACTCTCAGTTTTTCAGTCATGCCCAAGTCATGCAATTCCGAGTCTGCTCAGGGACCCCAGTATGCAGAAATATTTAAATACACTATTATGAAAAATGGCAATGTAGCGTAACTTTGGAGCATTATTTGGCATTATTCGGTCCGACAAGATAGCACAACATGGTTAGCGCCAATGAATGCCGTAGGTCCTCTCGTTTAATATGATTCCTGTGTCTTCACTGTAGCTTTAAAACTGAACCCAATGCAGCAGGTTTTATTTGCTAAAAATGACTCTAAAAATTACCCCTTACTTCTCACCCTCAGCTCTGCCTGTCATACCTGGCGCTTCTTACCAATTTTTTGCCAAGCATGTTTCCATTGCCTCGCTGCTCCTTTCATTTTCTTGTTCTCTCTGTACCCTGACTTTTCCTTTAGGAATCCCTGATGTTTGGTGAGGCACGCTGACTCAGCTAATCAGGCAGCAGTCAGCCTCACATGTTTATAGCGGCACTTGTGAGCTCTTTACTTCACGCACCTGATGTCAGATGGACCGCACTATTTCACGGTACCTGCAGGGAGTGGGAGCATCAGATGGCATGCTGGAATGTGTTTTAATTACAAAATTACATTTATTTATCATGTAAATACATATAACTTGTATTGTCAGTGACTGAAGTCAGTAAGTAAATTGCTGTACTTGATCCATTCAAGAGTCAACCATTGACCTTTTCATGGACCATGGAGACATCTATACCCTTTGACACCCCCTCATGGCGGACCTGTCTGCACCTTCCTCTGTGACTCTACGGATGTCCTACCACAAACATAAAAAAATGATATGACAGAATTATCTAATTCCAAAAGGGGATCTTTTTGACTCATGGGATAAAACGGACGGATTAAACCTTGTGGTTCAGATCTATCAGCACTGTTATTGCAGAAGCTAATTTGGGTGTGATAGCTCAAACAAATGTTAAGCACAGACTCAGTCTCCAGTGAATTATAGTTAATTGCTAAAGGAGGCAGCTCCAGGATTTGTCTCTGAAAGGCAATAAGATCTATAATCTTTAGAGCCTTTAGTCTGTTGGTCGGTCCACCACTTTGGTCCAAAATGAAATATCTCAACAACTATTGAATGGATTACGATAAAATCTGGTACAGATATCCATGATCCACAGATCCCCAGTCATCTTGTGCTAGTAGCAGGTTTATATATTTAACTTTTCTTATCTTGATAATTATTGGAATTGATGGCCATAAAAATTTGTAGATATTCATGATCCCCAGAGGATGAATCCCACTGACTTTGGTGTTCATCATTTTCATCTTGTGCAAAAAGCAGGTTGAAATGTTCAGCTTTTAGTGATCCAATCCATCCAGCTTTTAGTATTGGATGGATTGCCATAAAATTTAACACAAACAATCATGGTCCCCTGAGGGTTCATTTTAATAACACTGGTGATATCCAGCTTTTTATCTTGAACCACCTGCAGGTCAAAGTCTTTACTTATCCTGTGAAATATATCAACATCAACAAGAGCGATTGGCACAAGATTTGGAAGATATTTATTGTCCCCAGATGATGTATTCTCATCACTGTGGTGATCCCCTGACTTTTTGTAATGTGCCACCATGGTTGACATTTGCGATTTTTAGTAAAATATCTAGACAACCATTAATGAAATTGGCAAAGACATTCATTGGATAAATTTGAATAACTTTGGTGATCCTCTGACTTTTGCTGATGTGCCACAATAAAGTTGACATTTGTAATTTAGTAAATTATCTAAACAACTATTGGATGGATTGCCATAAAATTTGGAACACATATCCATGATCCCTGGAGGATGAATCCTAGTGACTTTGGTGATCCCCTCATTTTTCAAGTTGTTCCCACAACAGGTTGACTTATTTGGCTTTTAATGAAATGTCTCAAGAACTACTGGATGGTTCGCCAGAAAATTTGGTACAGATATTCATTGTCCTTACAGATGGATTGGCCCAACATTAGGTACAGGCTTTTATGCTCCCTTCTGGATTCATTTTAATAACTTCGGTGATCCCCTTTCCTTTAATCTAGCGCCATCATCGGGTTAACATTTTGATTCATGACCAGATACCAAAACAAATGACATTTCCATTAGCTTTAACTGTACTTTGTTTTTAGTACTTATTAGGAAATGTCAGCAATCTTGTAAACTAAGATGGTGAACACGGTAAATCAGCTAAACATCAGCATGTTAACACTAACGTGCATGTTGGCATGCTCACATTATTATTTGGTTCAAAGCACCATTGTACTCTAGTACAGCCTCACAGAGCTGCCACCATAGCTATAGACTCTAGCTCCTGCCATATGCACATGTGTAAAGCCACAGCCATTTATCTGAGAGTTTTGAAACCAGCATGTGTTCATATTTTCATGGAAACAAATGAAACAATATGCAGTTTTCACTGGAACAACAAAATGAAGAGGTAAAAGACACAAAGGGATATAATGCCTTAAGGGATAAAACAGTGGCTCAGTGTTTGCCTCACAGCAAGAAGGCCCTCTGTTCAACTCTGAGTTGTCTGTGTGTTCTCCCTTTGATAGACTGGCACCCTGTCCATGGTGTATCCTGTCTCCTGCACAATGCATGCTGGGAGAGACACCAGCCCCCCTGCAACCCTGAAGAGGATTAGCAATAAGACGGACAGATGAATTGGCTAACTGGGCTGACTTGTTAAGGTCCTACTCACTTAATTAGACCTACTTGTAATAAGTACACTCTTCAAAGATAGATTCTGCAATATGAGATAATTAAATTATAATAAATAACTTCCCTCACATTATTGCGTTATAGACTGACATGTTATGGTCTCATCACGTCTCACACTTTGACATTGCATCTCCGTAAAGAGCTCCCTACAACTTTAGTTAGAGTTAATTTTTCCTTGACCATGACAACGCTGCCAGTCCTAACCCCTGAATGTCAGTCTGGACAATTGATACGATAAACCCAATTGAAACTTTCAATTTCCCTCCCGCTGATAAGAACAGAGGGAGTCCGTGAGGGGGAAGAAGGAGGGGGACTCTCTTTTCTTGACGGTGTCAGTAACAGCAGAATCTCCATTAGACTGCCGAGGAAAACAACAGCAAATCTCCTGCAGTTCAGCTCAATACATTTTCTGCAGCAGTATGATTTCAGTTTTTAGAGGAAGGTGAAGAGAGGAAACCTTTTTCATTTACTGTGATTTTGTAAAGACTGCATGATGTTATGTATGCAGTTCAAAAGGTGCTAACAAAAAACAGTAGATGGGTTCTTAGGATAAAAGAACTCTCCACTCATCAGTGTAATGTACTTTAAAATCTCTGTGGTGAAAAATGTATGCAAATTAAAGGGGCACTCCAACAATTTTGAATGTAAAGAAATAAATCTACAAATCATCCCAGTATCTTATTGTAGCTTGGACTTGGAGACTTCAAATTTATATCAGGAGACAAACTAGGGGTGTGGATGCTGTCAAGATGCATTATGGGATGAGTAGGATAAAGGGTTTTCTGAAGCTTCACCCATACTACAGACAAAAAGTCAGTATATTTTGGCCTACTCTTTCAAGTAAAAGTAGAAACATCATGGCCTAAAAACAAGACAATGCATAAGTCCTGCATTCAAAATCTTACTTTAATTCAGATTATCAGTAAAATCTATTTAAGTATCAAAAGTTAAATAGCTAATTTTGCAGAATGTCCTCTTTCATAAATACTGCAAACACTGCATGGCCAAAAGTATGCAGACATTGCCCTTTACACCCTTTTGTGATACGCTGGCTTAACACCCTACATTCCTCCAGGAAGGCTTTCCACAAGATGTTGGAGGCTGGCTGCAGGGATTTACTAACATTCAGAGCATTAGTGAGGTCGGCCACTAATGTGAGTGATAAGGCCCGGCTTGCAATACGTTCCAGCTCATCCCAAAGTACAGGGCTCTGTTCAGGTCAGTAAAGTTCTTCTACGCCAAACTGGGAAAACAATTTCTTTATTAATCTGCATATTTACGTGGGGTTATTGTCATGTTGAAATAAAGGCCTTCCCAAACTGTTTGATAATATCATTGTATACTGGAAGGGGCCCCCGTGTTTTTAAAAGCAGCTGCTGTTGCTACAGTGGATGTGCGATGCCAGGCAGATGGTTTGTTGAACACTGGCAGAAGTGCAAGCTAGCTTGTAGCAAGATAATGGAAGTCTCTGAAATTAGCAAAGATTTCTACATATTTGGACAATTTAACAGTCATCTCAATTTTGATGGAAATGTTATCCCAGGCCCAGTTTTTCTTTTCCAGCAAGGATTGGTAGCAAAAGCAGGTACTTCTACTTCAAGACAAAACATGATCTTTTCCTAATAATAGCCAAGTGGTTTTTGTAGCAATGAAAGAGGGCAATTTTTAATGATATATCAGGACATTTCCAGCCGAGACTGTGGCAACAAAAGCTAGTACTTTAAGCCAAAACATGATCTTTTCATACCATGACCGAACGTTTTTGTGCCTAAAACTAACCACTCATTTATCATTATTGTCACTACATTACACTGAAAATTGAAATGTAAAGAAACAAAAAGTTTCAGCATAACCACCTCATATGAAATGTACAAATGTAACATGTCAGGGGTTTGCAGAAACATACAATGCCAACATTTATTCTGGCAGTTAGGTTGGCACAAAATGGAAATTTGAAAATGCCTCAAAATTGTACCTCAGCTAATGTACCTACTTATCTTCCCCACTTTGAAATCTTGATTTTAAGAAGCGCGCACTACTTCCAGGAAACACTGTTCCCCTGAGATGCTCACGGGTCAGTCAAGGTCTAATGTGATGAGCCAATCCTGTCGCAACACAATACATGAAAAGATCCCGGTGGTTGGGAGCACATAACCACACTGCCTCTGTCACCATGTCCATCAGGGTATCGATCCAAAGACCTTATCAAGCAGTGTATCTGAAGCTAACAGGGTGGTGGGGATTGGCTTTGCAAATCTCTACCTCTTCTAACTTTCCTTTTGATCTGTGCATGGCCTCTTTGGTCTGCGTTTCATAATAAGCTGAGTTGAACTTATCTATGTCTCAGTCTCTCTCCACAAGTTTAGACTAGAGCCAGTCTCTTTGGGGTTGCCAAGTGCCACCTTAAATCTATTTCACCTAATTCTGTCAGTCTGATGATGTGTCTGATTGCAGAAAGAGAGTGTCTTTAGTTAAGTTTCAAATCATTTAAAAAATTTAAATCAACCCATCAGCATATTCATATGTCACACAGCTTGTTGGCTTTTACGTTTGTGTAATGTTTTATTGATGCACCTTGTATAACTATTGCATCATAGATTACAAAGAATAAAAGTGCAGGGCACATCAGTATCATCAGAATAAATTGAATAATTGCAATAGTTGCACTGCCTCTGGTTATTTCATGATGACAAGAGACAGAAGCATATGCCATGTCTCACTTCCTCACAGCAATCTAAAGATGACACAGGGCGATAACAAATACAGGCAGTTCCTATTGAATACAGGACTACCATCCTTCAATGGAAGACTAACTGAAGCAATAAGCAATGTTGATGTGCTGACTGCATGTCCGGTAAAGGGCAGCAATAAGCTTGACGTTACCAACCATTTAGCTTTGCAAAACATCTTAAAGTGACACAGAATTGAATTTTAAAGTTGTCAGTATAAATACCAGTCATGTAAATGAATGCAAATATTCAATTTACCGACAATTCGCTTTGTAAGGTCTAACAAGGTCTGTCTCTAGATGCTGAAGCAGTGTGCATGGGCCTGTAAAAGAGCAGTAGTCAGTCTCTCGCAGGTGTGCAGGTGGTGTCTATTTTAGCTTCCACAAAACAAAAATCAAAACTGCTAATTTGTAAAGAATCAATTAAACTGTGTGCGTAGTTGCTCTTGCTAAGGTTGACTGCAAATAGCCGCTCTTTATTTGGTTTGAGGAAGATAAAATTACAGCAACTCCAGCCAAACTTGCATTCGATAGTGCTGCTTTTGCCAAACTCATCAGTTATCCTGCATTCTCAAATCCTTTTCTCCTGTAAAAGGCAATAAGCATCAACAATATGAGCAAAAGCATACATTTAAACCAGTGTGCTGCTTTTACAAGCATATCTAATAGTTTTGTTTGTACAAATCACTTTTTAGTTACATTTGTATTTATAATAATTCTTTAAAATATTTGGGGCAAAACAAGAGCAAAACATTTCCATGTCACATGAATCATCAGCTGGACGCTGCTAACTTTTTTCGTGAGAAATGCAGCTATAGAATTTTAGCACATTATCATGACTGCAGCAATCAAGTGCATGGGACCATTAAAAAGAAACTTAAAACAGAGTTTTCGACCAACAACTTACTGCCTACATTAGCTTACGCTAGCTAGCTGCAGCTTATTAAGTCTGGTAGCCACAGTGATCATATTAGCCAACTGAAATCGGTGGTCGTTAGCTTGTGCTGAGAGGGTCCATGTCATTGGTCCAACAGCCCATTGGTCCGACATCCCATTAGTCCGACGGTCCGCTGTGCTGAATGGCTCCCGGTGGGCGTATTTCTGCCTTGATGGTGCGCCGCGACCGGCTCTGGGTCAGCTGGGAAAGGCTTGAGGCGGAGCAGGCTCACAGCTTATGTGTTTGCCACTTTCCTTTTCATTTTAACCCACACCATGATCTTTTCCTGACCCTAACCAAGTGGTTTTTGTGCCTAAACCTAACCAGACCTTAACCACAGGGCATCATGATGATTTCGGAACGGACTTCGGAACAATGGGTTTAATATGGTCAGAACAATGGGCTGTCGGACCAATGGGCAGTTCCTGTGCTGAGAGGCTTTTGTTTACTTCTGGGTGTAACTGCGAGCCATTGCTTAAAAAAATAATAATTTTGAGTAGTATATCTTCCACTGTTAGCAATATAAACTTTGTTTGTATCATGCTAAAATAGACATAGCAACAATAACTAAGGGGTCAGGGCTTATTGACCAGTCTGCTAACAAAATTGGCAGTAAAGTGAAATTTAAAACACAGTGTAAGATTGTCTTGGCAACAATTGTTTACAGTGGTAGAATATACATTAATATATTTTATTTTACAACATAAGTAACATTAAAGGGGATCACCACCTAAATTAGCAATGTCAATATATTATTTCCATGCCCTAGGAAAGTTCAATCAATATTCATGAACCAGAGAATAAGTCTAAAACTTCGTCAACATCATCAAGTATAAAGTCTCGAGCTCTTCCATAGACAATCAATGATAGCCTAGTTTTGTAAACCTACAAAATGTGTATTTTCTTTTTTAAGGTCAAGACACACCAAACTGACCTCAAAGAACTAGTGGCGATAAAGACTGACTGTTGCATCGCCTCAAGTTGCCTGTGTCTCGGCCAAAAAGTTGCACTTGAACACACCACAAAGACTACAGCCAATGGCCAGCTAGCACGTACATTCTGTGCCTGGGAAACTAGAGGACTGACAAGACGGACTCAAGACGCTAGTTAGCCAGTAAGCGCGTTAACAACACTACTCGATATTAAAAGAACAAAGGATATTTTCTGTACCCTAGCAAATGTAACACAAACAGTTACAAAATGTTTCTGCTAAAGAGCTCAATGGCTAGAAAATTTGTACCCAATACCGTATAACAAGTTTGTTTTGTTCTCAAGCCCTCATGAATTTAGTCATTTGTTTGCTTTCCTCATTTCTGATTCTTTTCTCGTGCGTTGAGCTGAACTGCCAATCAAAATGATTTCACTCACAGACTGGCTTAGCTGCTGATTCAACATGCTGAATCAGCTAAATAACAGCCGACAAGGTCTGACTGGTGCAAACAGAGCAGAGCACACCTCAAAAACTAGGACGACAGATGTTCATTGACAGCTCGACATTGACTGGCAGCCAACTGTTGGTGTGTCAAGGCCTTTATACCCAAATAAGCTTTATTCTATTGTAGTGTTATGAAACACTAAAAGTACTCTCGGTGCTTTCAGTGTCATCTGTAACATTTTCCCCAATTCATTGTCTATGGAGCACCTCAACACATCATACTTGATGACATCACAAATTTGAGTTTTAGCACTCTAGTATTGGGGTTTGGGGAGAGAGTATATTTGGACTGTCTTAAACCATAGCAATAACATGAATTTTAAAAACTGGCGTAGTTCCCCTTTAAGAGATTTGAAACCCTCCAAGTAAACCATGTAAGCGTTGCACAGCAATCTGTTGAACCTGAATTTGAATAATGTTTACATACACAGAGCTGTTCCTGCTAACACTCAAGGTATTAACCCTCTTAGCCTGAGTCATACTGTTGCTTTTAATACACCAGAAAGGAAATGATGATTCCAGTGTTAGCTGAGTAATCCTCTTGGCACCCAGACAAACATACAGGGGCAGAAAGAGTGAGAGTTTTTCTTCTAAAAACTAAAAGTACGTTGATGGCTGGCTTGTAAGATTTTTGTTCAGCTTTGCTTCTCTGTGTTTTAGCTCCAGGAAAAAGTGAATGTAATTCAGCATTCTGCCCAGGCGCTCCATACTGTTCGATGCTGGAGTTTTAGCTCCCGGAGAAGCAGGTTTTAAGCTGTGCATTGCTACAGTATGCATATTGCATTAGAGGGGTATTAAGAGCTTTGTAACCAGGAGAAAACACGGATTTAGATTAGATGTTCTCTGACTGCTATTTATTTGTCAGTTTGAGAATGAACAAATATTCAATTTGCATGGGATCAGATATCAGATCAAATGGATCTAATGAATTTTAATATATGGTGATATTAAAACCCAAACATTTCTCTGCTATCATTCGATGCTACAGTTTGACCTTTGAACAAATACCAGTCACAGGACACTGCCATGCATTTTGGTAGCTGTTTAGTCTCAGTTTTTAAGCTCTGTAATTATGCATGTTTATTGCGTGTATACAAACTGGAATTTAAGGCATATTTGTCTGAATAATACAAATATAATGAGGGAGGATGAGAGGAAATGCAAGTGTAATGTTTTGCATTTCTGCACAGAAAGATAATTAGTTGTATATTGTGGGTTGTTGTGTAACATACACAATCAATTAGGCTTTCTTACTTAACAATATGTGCATGCTGATTTATTAGACACAAACATTTTTGTTGTTACAGTGTAGGAAAGAAATTATTTAACGTGATAATGCACGTAATAGTGTAAAGGCCCTGGCTTTTATGTCTGTTTAGTTTTATTGTTTCATTGCGTTCTTCTTTTCTTCGCAGCACTGACCTTTACTAAAAGCAGGTGTTTGATTTTTTCATTCATTTTTCATTCAGACTTTTATTATTATTTTAATAATAAAATCATATTATTACTCTGTATATTACTTGTCTGTGCTTGGATGAGGAGTATGTTATGCACACAACTATTTTGAGCATATAAGAAATATTTTAAGGTGCACAGCTGCAGACAAACATCTCAAAATCATAAATCAGCACTGTGAACGCTCGAGGGAAGAGTTGCCCATATTAATCCACGAGAGCGATGCAAGGTCAAGGTCAGTGATCTCACAGTTGTGTAGCTGAGCCAGAAAGGTTTCTGCACAAATGTATCAAACCTGTCCGGTGTCCACAGAATGGAGTTTATTGAGTCTGAGCTTTGCAAGACATGAATCTTTTTCTGTGTTGTGAAATGTGAGGCTGTAGTCCAGCAAGAACAGATCTTGTTTAGTCAGGGCATGGTGTGAAGAAGATGAGGACAGAGCCACAACTAGAAACCATCTGGCAATGGGATCACCCAAGCCACAATACAGCAATCCACACCTTAAAAAAATGCAGGCCAGGGGTATAACACAGGGGGCAAAGGCCCTAATTCCGGTCCCCTTGTTTGGACTGAATCCAAATTTAGCCTTGATTTTGATTTCAACTGCACATCTCTGACAAAATCCGTCCACAGACAAACAAACAAATGAACACATGGCAAAGTATTCAAAACACCTTCTGTGGTAGATCCCACTACAACAGATGCTACCAGGACCACATTTTGCCATGATGACACACACACAGACTCAGAAGGTGAAAACAATACTAGCCGCACTAGCCCTTGCTTGAAAGGCACAGAAGAGTGTATCCCACCTCCTCCACAAGATCGCTACGAAGACACCATAGTGCTTGCGTCTCAAGTCCCAGGTACCCCTTTGCCACACATGCCCAAGAACTGCTCCAAACAACACCATCTCATACCTCCAAGGCTGCCTGGTCAAGGCAAGGTGGAGGGAGGTGGAGGTCAGCAGAACCATCAAACTCCACCCTTACATTGAAGACCCCACAGATGTTCCTGGTCAGCACTGGCCCCAAAAGCAATGGGCAACCCTCAACTGCCTGAGGACAGGCATAGGGCGCTTCGGGGCAGCAATGCAAATATGGGGTCTCGTGGACAGTGCCCACTGCGAATGCAGGGATCTACTACAAATTGTGGAACACATAATAACCAGCTGCCCCAAACACTGGGCACCAAATGACCATCATCATCTAATTGACCTGGACGATGAAACACTGGACTGGCTTGCCTCAACGGAGCTAAAGGTCTAAGGACATACGGCAGAAGAAGAAGCTAGAAGTAGATTCACATTTCCTTCTGTGCAGTGATACAGTTGGTGTGTGTAGTTCAGTTGAAAGAAAATAGCTCCTAAATGAAACTGCTCATAACACTGGATACTGGAGTATCCTGGTTATGATTTCTGGAACAAAGCATTGCTGTTTAAATTCCAAATTTATTTTTTTTAGCACTATGAGCACCACAAGCAGAGTGCCATCTAGTTCCATTATAGTGGAGAGAAGGCAGACATCTCTACCGCTGATATCTCCAGCATTGGCAACTCACACCAAAACAATCTAGACTGATAAATAGCACTACAGGTAAGAGGGAAAATATGTATTTACAATTTGGGAGTGAACTGTCCCTTTAAAAGCTGAATTGAAATCTACAAATAACAGAGGGTTTCTCAAGGTGTTTAATCAATAGGTGCACTATACTGTTGGTTGCATCATCACTGCCTCTCTGATGCAACCAACAGCAGAGTGCACCTATTGACATTTGGCTTCAGCCTACACTTGCCGAGCTGCTCTCTATCTCCTTCACTTTAGCCTCTGCTCTCTTTCACTCAATTCTTGAATGCACTTTTTTCCCACTTAATCTGTCCTGCCTCCATTTCTTCTCTCTCTCCCTTTCTCTAAATACTGCAGTCTTATGACAGGGTCAACATCCCTGCGGGCACAGCACTCTCTCTGCCTCTCTACTGCTACTGCTGCTGTGATTGGAGCCATTGTAAACTGTATGACTGGAAATTACAGCCAGTTATTTGAATCAAATATATTTTGAGACCATCTTCTTGATTAAGTTATAAAAACTATCATTACGTTTGAGTTGAGTAAAGGCTACTCTGCAGAGGACCGGTGACAAGGATTGATTATCATAAAAATTATGTTGAAAAGAGCAAAACAGCAAAACCTTTTCATGCACACATTCCTCTATGATTTATATATATATATATATATATATATATATATATATATATATATGTATATACATATATATATATATATATATATATATATATATATATACAGTACAGGCCAAAAGTTTGGACACACCTTCTCATTCAATGCGTTTTCTTTATTTTCATGACTATTTACATTGTAGATTCTCACTGAAGGCATCAAAACTATGAATGAACACATGTGGAGTTATGTACTTAACAAAAAAAGGTGAAATAACTGAAAACATGTTTTATATTCTAGTTTCTTCAAAATAGCCACCCTTTGCTCTGATTACTGCTTTGCACACTCTTGGCATTCTCTCCATGAGCTTCAAGAGGTAGTCACCTGAAATGGTTTCCACTTCACAGGTGTGCCTTATCAGGGTTAATTAGTGGAATTTCTTGCTTTATCAATGGGGTTGGGACCATCAGTTGTGTTGTGCAGAAGTCAGGTTAATACACAGCCGACAGCCCTATTGGACAACTGTTAAAATTCATATTATGGCAAGAACCAATCAGCTAACTAAAGAAAAACGAGTGACCATCATTACTTTAAGAAATGAAGGTCAGTCAGTCCGGAAAATTGCAAAAACTTTAAATGTGTCCCCAAGTGGAGTCGCAAAAACCATCAAGCGCTACAACCAAACTGGCACACATGAGGACCGACCCAGGAAAGGAAGACCAAGAGTCACCTCTGCTTCTGAGGATAAGTTCATCCGAGTCACCAGCCTCAGAAATCGCAAGTTAACAGCAGCTCAGATCAGAGACCAGATGAATGCCACACAGAGTTCCAGCAGCAGACCCATCTCTAGAACAACTGTTAAGAGGAGACTGCGCCAATCAGGCCTTCATGGTCAAATAGCTGCTAGGAAACCACTGCTAAGGAGAGGCAACAAGCAGAAGAGATTTGTTTGGGCCAAGAAACACAAGGGATGGACATTAGACCAGTGGAAATCTGTGCTTTGGTCTGATGAGTCCAAATTTGAGATCTTTGGTTCCAACCGCCGTGTCTTTGTGAGACGCAGAAAAGGTGAACGGATGGATTCCACATGCCTGGTTCCCACTGTGAAGCATGGAGGAGGAGGTGTGATGGTGTGGGGGTGTTTTGCTGGTGACACTGTTGGGGATTTATTCAAAATTGAAGGCACACTGAACCAGCATGGCTACCACAGCATCCTGCAGCGACATGCCATCCCATCCGGTTTGCGTTTAGTTGGACGATCATTTATTTTTCAACAGGACAATGACCCCAAACACACCTCCAGGCTGTGTAAGGGCTATTTGACCAAGAAGGAGAGTGATGGAGTGCTGCAGCAGATGACCTGGCCTCCACAGTCACCGGACCTGAACCCAATCGAGATGGTTTGGGGTGAGCTGGACCGCAGAGTGAAGGCAAAGGGGCCAACAAGTGCTAAACACCTCTGGGAACTCCTTCAAGACTGTTGGAAAACCATTTCAGGTGACTACCTCTTGAAGCTCATGGAGAGAATGCCAAGAGTGTGCAAAGCAGTAATCAGAGCAAAGGGTGGCTATTTTGAAGAAACTAGAATATAAAACATGTTTTCAGTTATTTCACCTTTTTTTGTTAAGTACATAACTCCACATGTGTTCATTCATAGTTTTGATGCCTTCAGTGAGAATCTACAATGTAAATAGTCATGAAAATAAAGAAAACGCATTGAATGAGAAGGTGTGTCCAAACTTTTGGCCTGTACTGTATATATATATATATATATATATATATATATATATATATATATATGGGCAAAACCAGGTCATTTAACAAGTATTTCACTTCTAGAGAGATGGTCTTTTCATAAAACTAGGCTGTCTATGCAGTGAAAAGATGCCAATACTTTTGAAATTGGTGCCATATGACAAGGAACACAGACAAAGGGCCATCTTTTGCTCAAGAGGTGGAAAACCTACAACCACCAGAATGGACTGCACCGCACCGGTCTGATAAACACTCCCGCTGGTGGGTGACACAATGTGAGTTTGTTCATTTTGACCAACAATATTGTGGCCAGAAGGTAACAAACAATGTCAAATTACAGTTAAACAGTAAGCTTAAATATGTCTCTGAAAACATTTGAGGTGAGAAATAGATAACGCTGTAACATAATATTGGTTCATATTTGATCAGCACTGCTTAGTTTTACTGTTTGATCTCTCTTTGTTCAGCCTTTTGCAATACAAGAAAAATTATGGTGCCCACTCCCTGTTCACAAATTCTCGTTAGAGCCAAACTGTGCATTAAAATGGCAGGAAATAGGCAATACATTAATAAAATGGTTTACATTTGATCAGCACTGCCTAGTTTTACAGTCTAGTCTGAGTGTGAGAGAAACATAGAAAGGGGGCAGGTCTCTGTCTTCTATACTTTTTGTGGCCGTAGTGGTGGGCATACAAAAGTGTGGAAGTACAATCTGTAGTTCAATCAACAGCCTTAGAGCCAGCAGATCTGAGCTGAGAGATGAGCAGGGCGCTGGTAAAATGGAGTGAATTTTACCATAGTTGATTTACACATACCACCCACATTATTATGATACAAAGCTGGTTGAAAAGTATCCTCAAGAGCATGGCACAGGAGTTTTTTTATGAAAGATAAAAAAGCATGTAAGTTTATTTGCAAATCCACTCCCAGCAGTACTTCAGAACATCCAGATCATCAATGCACAGTAACATTTGGATCAAAGCACAGAGGTATTAGGCTCAGTGTATACACAGGTTCAGAGCTGAAATCCGTTGAATTGTTTGCAGTGCTGCAGAGAAAATAAACCCAACGCAGAAAACATGACCTATTATATGTTCATACAATCCTCAAGTTATATTATTGAATATCCAACTGTGGCCAAAACACTGAGAAGTAAAAAAGTCCAAGATGTCAAAAGACCAGACTTGACATTTTCAGCTCTGTTTTTTGCGAATCTTCTGTGAGCTAATCTTTGGATTGCTGAGGATGCAGAAGAATTCAAAACACCCAACAGTCTTCATGCTTAGCATTACCATAAAGCATGATGCTACCATATTGCCCCAACTGTGTCAGTGTTTTTGTAGATTACCGAACATTTGCATAAAAATAAATATGACTGCAAATGCAAAGCCTGCTATTTTCCCCTCACATGAGGGATCATCCCGGAGCCATGACAAATCCTGAGCTTTGTTCATTGACCCTGTGGGGTCAATTACGTTTGCTGCGAGAAGACACGGCGAACGCCTCAGGTTCACAAGACCGTAGTGTTGGCACGTTGATCAATGGCAGGGATGCTTATCAGCCACAGTGTGTTACAGACACCTAATTGCAATTGATCCCCTTTGCTGTACCATTAATTGTAAATCCTGTCTCAATCACAAACTCCACACTACTCATGTTGTACTCTAAAACTAAAACTTCATTCATCAGTGGGCATCGGTTTTCAATACAGGAGTGCTGAGGGAGACAGTACAAGAGCTTAGAGACACACCATCTCGCTCAGAGTGTCGAGCTTCACTCAGCTGTATGCAGGCGCCTGAATATTTTAAAGGTCATGGTTGAGGGCTAGCAGCTGAGTGCTCTCATCAAGATGTCAACACACAGACTCCTGGTGTCAAAACAATAATAATAAGCAAATATAAAGTAACTGATGCTTTCATTCAATTTTTAGCCGCATCAGCAGCAGCTCAAGGCACGTCAGTCATATAGTCCACCAATGTAGTCCAGACTGAAATATTTCAATAAATATTTGACAGATTGCCTTGAAATCTTGTGCAGACATTCATGGTCCCCAGAGGATGAATCTTACTGACTTTGGGTATCCCCTTACTTTACCTCTAGTACCACCATGAGGTTGACATTTTAGTATTTTTTTGTGAATTGTATCAAGAATTGTTGGATGGTTTAACATGAAATTTGGTACAGATATTCATGGTTCCCAGGGGACAAATCCTATCCAAATACAGATCCACTGACTTCTTCTGTATCACCACAATGAGGTTGATAGTTTTGTATTTTGGTGAAATATCACAGCAAATATTTGGTGGATTACCATAATATTTTGTACAGAAATTCATGATCCCCAGAGAATGAATCTTACTGACTTTGGGTATCTGCTGACTTCTCCACTAGGGCCACCATGAAGTTGACATTTAGTTTCAAGTTAAATGTCTCGACAGGATGAAGTACCATGAAAATTTGTGCAGACATCCATGGTCCCTGAAGGATGAATTTGACTTTTCTTACAGCACTATCCATCCATCCATCCATCCATCCATCCATCCATTTTCAACCGCTTATCCGAAGCCAGGTTGCAGGGGCAGCAGGCTGAGCAAAGTATTCCAGACGTCCCTCTACCCAGCAACTCTTTCCAGCTCCTCCTGATGGACCCTGAGGCATTCCCAGGCCAGATATGTAATCCCTCCAGTGTGTTCTGGGTCTGCCCCAAGGCCTCCTACCAGTTGGACGTGCCTGGAACACCTCTGACATCCTGATCAGATGCCGAAACCACCTCAACCGACCCCTTTCAACGCAAAGGAGCAGCAGATCTTTTCTGAGCTCCATCTGGATGTCTGAGCTCCTTACCCAATCTCTAAGACTGAGCCCTCTGAGGAAACTCATTGCGGCCAGCACTATTATCACATCAAATTCTATGATTCTATGATGAATGGACTAGTTTTAATTTGTCCATTACCTGCAAAACTAATGACATTCCCATCAGGACTTAGTTAGCAATTAGCATGCTAACACCTGTGAACTGTGAACACTAGATCTGCTGAAGTAAGTAAGTTAATACTGTTAGCATGCTGACATTAGCTCAAAGCACCACAGTCCCTTAGCATAGAGCTGCTATTACAGCTGTGGACTCTGAGAATGCTTTCAAATCAGGGACACCCGCTTGGATCCAAGTGACTTGATCACAAAGCCCAATTTGTTTGATTACTGTGAACACTGCGTACTGTACCTGGCCACGGTACCTCAATCTGTGGCCAAGTCCATTTGAAATGGTGGTACTGAGTACGGTTTATGTGTACTCAGGTACGGTTCACATCAGGTGTTAAAACCAACTGTACCAAGACACACAAATGGACTGCTATTTAATGCAGCAGCTGGTGACTACAGTTGCAAAGGCATTCCTCTGTGTTGCCGCCGGTCTCCTCCAAAATCTGCATATACAAGCAGCATGCACCAATCTCTCCTCTGAACTGCATGGTCATGGGTAATAAAGTATAAGAAAGTTAAGAAATAACTTACTACTTCTTAAGGTGCTACATGTTAGTCTGGAGGTTTAAACTCATGTCCTCTCACAGAATTGGTGATTTCAGGCTGTTTACTTACAGCCCAGCTACACTCACTGATAACCAAGCCTCCTACTTACTTGTCAAAAGCCATCAACCCATAAACCTTCGATTGAGTGGAGATCAGCTGTGAAGTCCAGTAGCCAGTGGCTGCTTGCTCCGCTGCCATTCAGTGGCTAATGAGCAGAGCTAACTGCTAACAGCCACCACCACAACTAACAAACTCCACAAATCTATTCAACAGCCACACCATCCACAATCAGACACACACAGTTGATTAGTTACAGCTGAATTACAGCTAACAACTCGCACCAACGGCTGCTCCAGTGTGAATGTTTTGGCTGGCTAGTTAAACATCCTGGCGCAGGCTATTTACTGGAGTTTGCCAGCCTGTGACATTTGAAAATAATTACAAACCTGGCTGTTCCTGGCCTTCAGTGTCCGATAGTCGACCACAAACATTTGTCACCTCTCGTCTCATCAATGAAAATGAAACACAGATTTAATTTTAGTTTTTATTATCAAGATCTGTTATTAACTCGTCATTGTCTTGTTTTCATCGTGGAAGAAAGATCATTGATAAAAAAAAAAAAAATAAATAAAAAAAATTCACGTAGATAATAACACAAGCGTACTCTAGTATGGAACAACATTTCTAATGTAAAAACTGAATATCGGGGGAGTGGAGAGAATGGGGCACTAACTCCTCCACAGTAGGAATCAATCATGCCTTTTATGAAAACGCCCTTCGTTTTGTCTGCTTGGCACTAAAGAATAGGCCAATCCACAGCCATTAGGTATAGAAACATTGTATTTATTTTATGTATAGACACGTACAGTGGGTAAAATGAGAGTAATGGCACACAATTTGAATTAATGATTAATCATATGACTAATTTTCTTGCTTTCAAAGACAAATTATATGCTGCATTATGCAAACATCTCTCACCTCTTTTTCCCACAGCTACATGTGCATGTGTATTCTAAACACCTTCGCCCAGTAAAACACCCCAGAGCTTTATTGGAGTAATCATAATATGAGACAGGGCGACAGGCAATGTGCAACTTTAAGGCTAACAGCTATGAAACATCTTCCTTCCCTCTGGCAACAAAGTGTACATAACTAAACAGCAGATTCTCAGCTGCAAAGAGAGGCTTGCCCAAAGGACAAACTCCTCCAGGAAGCCTTGAAAGAAATTGGTTATTAAATAAGGTAGACCAGAGATAAAGATGTCAGCAGTAATAATGCTTTTCATTTTGACTCTGATCTTATTTGTTCAGAGGGGAGGGTGAGCCGTGCAGTCTCACCGAGTTGACATAAGGGTTTCTCCCACTGCTGAGAGACTGATCTGTCAGCAGATACATGGCAATGCCGTCTTTGTCGCCTCCTGCCCTGGTGAGGACAAACTAATATAGTGGAACTGCAGAGGTGGCGCTTTCTTACAAACACACTTAATACTCAGTACATACACACAGACAGGCCTGAACACGTACAGTAACAGTCAGTGCTGATGTATACAGGCTGTGGTGGTTACACTGAGTGCAGCTCAGGTGCTCTGTTACATGTCCCAGTGGCAAACAGAAATGATGGAACAGGCTGTACAGTAGACTCAGACCATTTGGTCATCCCTCTGTAAACAACCCCAGAGTTCAGCCTGTGCTCACTGTACTCTCCTCTGTTAGTGTCAAGTATATTTCTGTTACTACAAAGTGAGTGTTTGTGGGCTGAGGAGGAAAACAAACTGACATAAATACACTAAACTGACACGCTTTAACAAAACGTTCTCAGATATTATTAATACTGTCTGTTAGATAAACATACAACATAAAAGGACACCTAATGGAAATCACCTGGAGACACAATTACTTGGGGAAGAAACTAATTAAAGAGATCAAAATAATTAAGGAAATTTGCATAATTGTTGTTGAAGTTCTTCGGGAGAAAAAGTGCACAAACAGGAAGCTCACAGCAGCGAGTATAACCAGAGAACTTTTTATTGCTAATTGCACTTCAGCTGTAATGAACCACGATCCCTCTGCCTTTTCAAGACCACATAGAAGCAATGGTCAGTAGTTCCATTAGCTTATACAACTGCAGCACTCTGAACTCGGAGCCATATCTCAGGTCAATCTGCGCTACAAGCAGCCAAAGCTTACAGATCCACTAGGTTAAATGCAGGCTAAATGTGTGTACAGTAGTAGTGTGAGCTTATTAGGTACACCAATCAGACACTAATACAGTCTAATACAACAGCCCTGCAATGAATTCTGCCTTCACAAAGGCTATAACGTTCAGTTTTTGTTTTAGAGAGGTGCTGATTCAACTTTATAGTCATTTTGAAGGCTGTAGTGGCACTGTGGTGCTGTTCAATCGTATTGTGTTACACTGACAGGTGTTTTTAATATCCAGTCTACCTCCGTTGACTCCTGTCTGTTGTTGTGGCAGCAGCTGCCACAAAACAATGAAACTCCCTTCCTCATGCCTTTTATTTCTACTTTAAATGTACTTAAAACACGGTTTCACTCATTGGCCTTTTACCGTGCCTCACCTAACATGCTCCTGTATTTCATCTGAACCTTCCTTGGTAGGTGTTTGTCTTCTTTATTCATATTTGTTTTATCTTGTACTTTTCTCCTTTCTTTGTTCTGCCTTAAAGCACTTTGGATCAATTGTGTTTTAAGTGCTGTACAATATAAGTAAAGCTTAGCTGAGCTTATGTAAATGGAATGCAGAAAATATGGGTATATAGATAATATAATACAAATTATTTGTGTTATCTATGTTTTTGTTAATTGAAAACCATTCAGTATGTGTGAATGGATCCATAATGGATATGTGGCAACAGTACTGTGAATTTCAATATATACCAGCAACATGTTCTCATCTCAAGTCATCACATATTGGCTCTGTGTCATTGGCCTTTCAGGTCTACATATTACACGCTAGGTTTCCTTCTGCGTCTTGTAGTTAAGATTCTCAGTCATGTGGGCTATGGTGATCTTAAGTGCTATATCGCAGGCAACTGGACTTGCTTGAGTTTCTTTAAGACATTTCGCCCCTCATTCAGTTCTAACTGGTGTGGAGTCGCAGGCTTTAAACTCTGTGTGGGTATGTGTCCTTATGGAGTCATTGAGGTCACATATGAGTCATTGACCCACCCGGCCATCATCTGTGTCGTTAGGATTAGATGGGTCCGGGTGTTAAGTTGTCAGGGGAGGATTCTCAAAACTGCATTGTAGGTGGGTGATAAGTGGTGTCATAGGCCACCTCCTCTGTCTCTGCGTCTGCCATTGACCGCTACTGGTGCCAGGATGTGAACAAAAGCACATGGTTAAGATTAAATAAAAAAAAAACAAAAAAAAAAACATAGTTTGGCTCTACATTTACACAGGGAGAAAACACAGGGCTCCCAGGTCAAAGTCTGGGGTTTGTTGAACCCATTTTCCAACTCTCCCACCGCCCTTTAGGAGCTTTCCTGCTACTTATATCATGTCGTTACCAGCAGCTTTTCAACATGGCGCTATCCACCTGCACATCATACTGCTGTGACAGGTGCTGTCCAGCCAACCAGTGGCTTATCATATTATAACACTGGAAAAGGTTAGATCCAGCCTTTTTACACACTGATGCCATTATTATCATACTGCTGTCAAAGGTGGACTTTGGCGTCAGGTGTCTGATGCCAAAATCACTGACAATGCGGAAGAATTCAACCACTGCAGAATGGGAACGGGCTGATATTAGATGTACATCTTGTTTAAATTTTTCAAGTTGGTCACAGGAACAGTACCATAAAACTTAAAGGTGCCCTGTGGAGCTTTGTTATATAAAAAAAACAAACAGTCATGTTTACGTTTAGTGTTACTATCCAAAATGAACTGTGTGTCTCCTTGAAGTCCAGTCACCAAAAGAAAATATAAGCAGTGTATCTATCTGCAAACCATGGATATGTTACATTTGTATTAGAGATGCACCGATGGCATTCACCGATGTGAATACACAAAACTGGGGCACACTCATAAAAATATTGTTCTGTAGCACTACTAGTGGTCCAAAACTCCACCAGGTGCCTTTACACAGTGAGGTCTGCTGTTAATGATGACGAGAACTAATGGTCATATTTATTTCATTTATTTTGGTGGTGTTTCACACTTTGAGGTTTTGCAAAGCCAGAAAAGATTCTTAACAAAAAAACAACACATGTAGAGGCAAGTTGTTGAAAGAGCTCTGATGTGGATGGTGCTGACAAAGCTACACCCTCAAGCTTTTTCAGTGGTGTCTTGTTTATTTTTTCTTTATTATTTGTTTTGTGTGTTTTTGAGGTGTCAGGGGTTTTTCTGTTTAGTTTTTTTTTCCAACCACTATCTCACACACACAAACACACGCACATGACTCTCTTGCTTTTAGTATGTTGCATGTTCCCTTGTATACTATCCCTACATACCTTAGTTAGAGCCTGTGTATTTATTAATTAATTCATATATATAAAGACAAAAAGTCTAAAACTAGGATGTCTGAAGACGGGGGACACTCAAAAATAGGCCAGGCATTATCTCTGCAGCAGGACTCTGATTGGACGATTGACAGCAAACCACCTACAGGATGGGCTCGTTAATCGTCAGTCAACGAACTGCAGGCTGGCTGGGGTTCAATATTAAATGGACTCTCTCACTGGCAGCCTCTCAACCTTCCCACTCTGAAAATTCGGCTCATACCACAACAAGCTGCATGGCTGAAAAACAAACAACAACCGGAAGGGTAAACACAATTCACAGAAGAACAAGCCAATTCTATTAAATATTTATACTTCCTGTTTCTTACTTTTCCTAAAATTTCTTTTGGGTACAATGACCAAAAGCCTGCTTTTTTCCTTAGAATAACACCACAAACAAACACTAAAACATGAATAATCAGGCCTAAATTCATTTTTTACGCCCACTCTTCAAGAGGTTTTATTGTGACTTTATAACCTGCTTATATTTTCTCTACAATAAGCACACAGTGTCAGCAAGATAACAGCTGCTGCTGATTTTCTTTTTTTCTGTCTATTATATATCATGAGCTGCTTAGATTTGCTTAAATATACACAGTTTTTATACAGCAAGGCTTTCCCTGACTGGTTTCTGTCTTTCATGTGAGCAAAAAAGTAACAGCCACCCTGACGTAAGTGAAAAAACTGCATCAGGGCATCTAACCCCAGGACTGGAGCTAACATGGAGGACACTGAGGCCATTCGCCCAACATAGAAGGCTTTACACAGACTAAGGGTGCTTTCACGCCTGCCCTGTTTGGTTTGGTTCAGTCGAACTTAAGTACATTTGCCTCCTAAGTGCTGCTCATTTGGGCAGGTGTGAACACAGCAATCGCACTCAGGTGTGCAACAAAACAACTGGACCGAGACCACCTTTGAAGAGGTGGTCTTGGCTAGTTACAAACAAACTCTGGTGTGGTTTGTTTGTAGTGACGACGTGTTTCAACTTTGATCCAAACCAACTGCAGTCACATTACACATTGTTTGGGTTAAACATGAGCTTGTCGGTTTGGTTTGCCTAAAATTAACAATGACAGCAATATAGTGCGCGATGACCAGCGCTAAAATCAACCCGCCTAGTTGTCCCTCCATTGTCACATTAGAAAGTGTCACATTCATCTTGTAGGTGTACTCTTCTCCAATGTTTTGTATACTTCCAGGATTTTTCACGCATTGAAATTCTGACCAATCAAGAGCAGCTATCTCACGCAGGCATTTGATCTGGTCCGCTTGTAAATGCTGCTGTGTGGCATTTGCATGTTCTCCTCATGTCAGCGTGGGTTTTCTATGTGTACTCCAGCTTCCTCCCACAGCCAAAAGACATGCAGGTTAGTTGATGACTCTAAATTGCTCATAGGTGTGAATGTGAGTGTGAATGGTTGTCTGTCTCTATATGTCAGCCCTGTGAAAGTCTGGCAACCTGTCCAGGGTGTACCCTGCCTCTCTCCCAGTGTCAGATGGGATAGGCTCCAGCCTCAGTGTCTGAGTGACTCAGACACTGAGGTTGGCAAAATGCACAGATTTGCTAAGCTACAACGCTACTTATTATGAGCAAAGAGATGTGACAAAACATTCAGGTTTCATCCATTGTCTGTAACCCCTTGTCCTATTTAGGGTCCCTGGGGTAGAGGGAGGGGAAGCACTGAGTGAGAGGCGGGGTCCGGCCAGGACAGGTCGCCAGGGCTGACACATAGAGACAGACAACCATTCAAACTCACATTAGAGTCATAACTTAACCTTACCTGCATGTCTTTGGACTGTGGGAGGAAGCCTGAGCCCAAACTGGACAGCAGGTTTGAACCCTCTTGCACCACTGTGCCGCCCACAACTTTCAGGATGTAGCTTCTTATTTTTAGCTGCCACAAACTGTCGCTTTCAGAGGTTAAAATGACAATCTGCAGCAGCAGTGGGTCAGACCAGCTGTCGTTAATAAAGGTTAATTGAGTGAGTGACTTCATAACAGGCGAAAATGAAACTTCTTTTGGCTGGTTAAAGTGTTCTCTCGGCCAGAAATCATGTGTGAGAGCAGAACCTCCACTCTGTAACACCAATGTAACAGTGCTACTGTAGTTCCACAGAGTGATGCATCTTCTCTCTCACATATCAGATTTAGTCGTCGCATTCTCCCAGTTAATATTTCATTCATATCATATGAGTGATTTCAGCATTAAAACCTTACGATTTTTAAGCAGGACCTCCAGCATTTGGATCAGCTTGTTAAAATAGGGCTTTTATTTCAATTTATCAGATGCATATTTAATCAGTATTTGGGTAAATATGTGTATCAGTATATCCCTACTGAGTATCAGTATTAGTGTCTACATGATGAGTTAGTTTGGTGAAAAATAAACATGACCCTTAATTTAATTTTAAAAAGTATAAGTGCTCAGAGCTGTTTAATAAAAAGTTCAGTCTGACTAAAATATGTTTACAGTTAGAAAAGTTATTAAATATTTGAATCTGATCAAAGGCCTGTACTTCAAAGCCAGTTCAACTTACCCAGGATATCTTTTCGTTATCTGGCATGACTAACCCTAATATTGGATAACCGGTACCACACAGCTGGTTATCAACTAGTTCAGTCAACTCTGTGTTTCTGATCCAGCCGCATAAGCATTCATTGGAAAGAGGCAGGGTTGTTAGTAACGTGTGACATCATCAGAACCATGATTCAAGTAGCCTACTTTACATACTATGAGATTAAACGGCACCGAAAGCCTATGCAACTACGAAACAGTAAAATGTAAATGACACGGGATGTAAACAACACTCTAATCCTTACATGGAAAATGTAGAAACATTGAAAACACTATCCAAAAATGTACCGTCGGCTGAGACTTAAATTACGTGTTGGTATCACCAGGCTATGAGTGACATTAGTGTTGAGTATTTTTTGCTAGTTGGATGATGACGAATATGTCACAAAAACACTTTAAAGTAACACCAGACTGTTTCTGCTGCTGAAGTAAAGGGTGGAAAAGTGACTGCTGAGCTATCTGACCCAAATGTTGCATTTATAACAACGGGAGCCAATTAACAGTATGGATTATTTTACTAGTAAAATATTACCTTTTTTCCTTGTTCTCATGACATAGGCGTCTAGTTATTTTGAGCTGCAGTGATGGAATCAAGGTGCATAATTGAAACATGATCACCGCAGACTAAAATAAACTCTGCATAAATGTGTGTTAAGTGTGTAAATGATCTCTGTGTTTGTTAAGAGCTCTGTTTTAAAGCCAGTGGAAATAGAGCCCTGGAACAATGAAATGGCTCCACTAACCTGTAATAGCATATAGCAGGGGCGGAAATCCCAGGGGGGACAGGGGGGACATGACTCCCCCTTCAATAAAGCTGTCCCCCCCTAGAATAATTTGAGACACAATTAATAATTTCTGAACAATGCAGTAGTATTTATTAAAAACATAACATAAGTGGTGCTCATTATAATCGCGCAATAATGTGCTATTTAAATCTTAAAAGATTTAGTCCCCCCCCCTCCCATTCCTAGTAGTGGTATATCCCACACTCTTTCCAACGGGCGGGGCTAGCAGCCGTTAGTACTTGGCAGCAGTAGCAGCATGTGGCTGCCCACATTTTGCGCATCGCTGGGTAAGATGTACACTCGCAGATAAAGTTTAACTTACACAAGTTACAACACATCCCATTTACTGTTACAACAAGCCCCAGGCCCAGGCTGATAATATAAACTGTCTGCAACATTTCTCCTGCATTGTTCAAAAGCCAGAGTTTAGTGATAGTCAGAGTGGACAGGAGAGAAAGAAGAGGGAGAGGACAGGACAAGAGCAGTCAGTGACGGAGCGGCTCATAGTTAATATCTGTAGGTTCTCCACCTGTCAGTGAGACAAACATGAAAGACGTGCAGTTTAACTGAGGAGGAGCAGTCATTACACGCGACTGTTACGCATGGTTGTGACGGAGCAGCTCGTAGCTAATGGGTACCTCTCTGTAGGCTCTCCACCTGTCAGTGAGACAAACATGACAGACGTGGAGTTTAACTGACGAGGAGCGGCCATTACGCGCAACGATTACGCCCGGTTTTGAGGTGCGCAGCGGCAGATCTCACAGCACACTGTTTATAAACCAGTTCACCAGTTTAATTGCAGGAAATGTTTATCTTACTGCCGGTAAAAAAAACGAAAAAAAACAAACAAAAAGGTTTGCTCCTGCAGCCAGACAGAGACAAAAGATCTATTCCACACACCTGAGCCAGATGAAAAAGAGGGAGAGAAGGAGAGAGATTGAGTTATTATACAGTACAGGCCAAAAGTTTGGACACACCTTCTCATTCAATGCGTTTTCTTTATTTTCATGACTATTTACATTGTAGATTCTCACTGAAGGCATCAAAACTATGAATGAACACATGTGGAGTTATGTACTTAACAAAAAAAGGTGAAATAACTGAAAACATGTTTTATATTCTAGTTTCTTCAAAATAGCCACCCTTTGCTCTGATTACTGCTTTGCACACTCTTGGCATTCTCTCGATGAGCTTCAAGAGATAGTCACCTGAAATGGTTTCCACTTCACAGGTGTGCCTTATCAGGGTTAATTAGTGGAATTTCTTGCTTTATCAATGGGGTTGGGACCATCAGTTGTGTTGTGCGGAAGTCAGGTTAATACACAGCCGACAAGAGTCACCTCTGCTTCTGAGGATAAGTTCATCCGAGTCACCAGCCTCAGAAATCGCAAGTTAACAGCAGCTCAGATCAGAGACCAGATGAATGCCACACAGAGTTCTAGCAGCAGACCCATCTCTAGAACAACTGTTAAGAGGAGACTGCGCAAATCAGGCCTTCATGGTCAAATAGCTGCTAGGAAACCACTGCTAAGGAGAGGCAACAAGCAGAAGAGATTTGTTTGGGCCAAGAAACACAAGGAATGGACATTAGACCAGTGGAAATCTGTGCTTTGGTCTGATGAGTCCAAATTTGAGATCTTTGGTTCCAACCCCCGTGTCTTTGTGAGACGCAGAAAAGGTGAACGGATGGATTCCACATGCCTGGTTCCCACTGTGAAGCATGGAGGAGGAGGTGTGATGGTGTGGGGGTGTTTTGCTGGTGACACCGTTGGGGATTTATTCAAAATTGAAGGCACACTGAACCAGCATGGCTACCACAGCATCCTGCAGCAACATGCCATCCCATCCGGTTTGCGTATAGTTGGACGATCATTTATTTTTCAACAGGACAATGACCCAAAACACACCTCCAGGCTGTGTAAGGGCTATTTGACCAAGAAGGAGAGTGATGGAGTGCTGCGGCAGATGACCTGGCCTCCACAGTCACCGGACCTGAACCCAATCCAGATGGTTTGGGGTGAGCTGGACCGCAGAGTGAAGGCAAAGGGGCCAACAAGTGCTAAACACCTCTGGGAACTCCTTCAAGACTGTTGGAAAACCATTTCAGGTGACTACCTCTTGAAGCTCATGGAGAGAATGCCAAGAGTGTGCAAAGCAGTAATCAGAGCAAAGGGTGGCTATTTTGAAGAAACTAGAATATAAAACATGTTTTCAGTTATTTCACCTTTTTTTGTTAAGTACATAACTCCACATGTGTTCATTCATAGTTTTGATGCCTTCAGTGAGAATCTACAATGTAAATAGTCATGAAAATAAAGAAAACGCATTGAATGAGAAGGTGTGTCCAAACTTTTGGCCTGTACTGTATATCTTATTGTTTTGCTGCTATTAAACAATGAGTGACATGTTTTCTCCGTTTACTTAATAGCATAAATATTTACACTACTGCGCACGAGGAGACAGAGACCTGCTCTGCTCCAGACACACTCAGCACCTTGGACAGCACGGCGCACCTGACTGTTGTCGATGTGTACATGTTAATTTGATTTAAATCATTTTGTTTTAAATCTGGACATGTGCAGGTGGACTCAGCCAGTGCTAAGAAAGGTCGTATGCCTGCCTGTTGGAGAGATAGAGAAAAGATTAAAGCGTCAAATTGCGGTAAAAGATGCTGTATAAAAGACAGGCTACAACTTTTTTCCCTTGTCCCCCCCTGGAATTATTCTCTAATATTTTACTGTTTATTGTCCCCCCCCAACTATGAAATAGGATTTTCGCCCTTGGCATATAGGCTCTTCTTTTTACCTGAGGCTCCCGACTTTCGTCCATGGATAATTTTTACTCAGTAATCTTATTGGTCAGACGTTGGGGTGTTTACAGACTGTGATCCGATACCCTTAAGTTAACTTGCTCTGGAGCAGGTTAGCTGTTCAGCATAAGTTGCCATGGTGATTTATCCTGGTAAAGAGAGAACCAGTTTTGTAGTACTGAAAACCCAGAGTTAACCCTGAAGTTTTCTCGCTAACTCCAAATCCTGCTTCGCAGTACAGGCCTCAAGCAGTCTATACTGACACTTTGATACTTTATACCTCATACACCGTTAAGGTACTCAGACTACATTGAGTTTCGACAGACTTCTGTGTACTAGTAATTAAACTGCATCCTCAGCTGTGCAGGAGAGGAGGCTGTCCTCTGTATAAAATATTTCCAGCAAATAGTAAATGGCCTTAAAAGGAAATCTTTTATAAGAAACTTGGCCTAACTGGGGCAGAGACAAACTTTGGTCATTTAGCTCTGCCAGGTTTAACTAAACTAATAAGATTACTTGTGCCTCTGGAGCAGCACGGCCTCTGAGAAATGCTTATATAACTAAAACTCCAATTTGCTTAATGCAAATAAAGCGCAGTGCTTTGTCTCTTTAGGCCTCCCCTCAGCTCTGTCCTTTTCCCAACCAAACTCCCTGCTCCCCTGCCACTTGATCATGCAAATCAATACAGGTTAGAAATGCTATGAAGAGAGAAAGTTACCAACCATGCAGTTCAAAGTAATACTCAAAAGATATTTCCCATGCCACTAATATTCACTTTTCATGTCTAAAGTTTTGGCCATTTATTGTAGGATACAATTATTTAAACTGTTGCACTAATAATTAAGATTTATCTCTACTACTGTATTTAATCCAACTGATGGCTGGTTCAACTTAAAGCTGCTGTAATCAATATTTCTATATTAACACCATGTCAAATGAAAATGTGTGTGACCAGTCAACAAGCCCTCAGATAACCCTAACCAAACTCTGCAGTCCCCTTCAGCTCTACAAAACTAATTAGCCAACGTTCAGCTCATTGTTTTGATTTTTGGGCCTGAAACTTTAATATTTTGGTTCACTCTCTGGCTCTCATCAGTGGAGTTTGCAGCTCCAGCAGGCAGTTCTCTTTTTTTTTTTTTTTTGGAGAAAATGCTTTGAAAGACCCACTGTACACTACGTGTCTTAAACCAAACAGCAGACAGACTCTCAACTCTCAGCCTTACAAGACATTTAAACCAGGAGGTGCAGGACCAAGGCTGAGAGGATCTTAGTCACCTCAGTCACCGTGACAACGAACTCTTCTCTTTGCTGCGGTCAGGGAGGAGCTACAGCTGCCTCGAGGCCAAAACACAGAGGATAGGGAAGAGTAACCGGTGAATGACACTCATCCATAACTCATTACACACAATTCATCCATCTGCTATACACTGCATATTATACACACCGATCAGCCACAACATTAAAACCACTGACAGACGATGTGAACAACATTGATCATCTTGTTACAATGCAATGTTCTGCAGGGATACCTTGAGCGCTGGCATTCATGTGAATACTACTTGATGCACTCCACCCATCCACACACCGTTGCAGACCAAGTACACCCCCTCATTGCAACAGCACTCCCTAAGGGGGATAATGCACCATGCCACACTGCAAAAACTGCTCAGGAATGGAACATGATAAAGAACTCAAGGCATCGACCTGGCCTCCAAATTCCCCAGATCCCATCTCACTGAGCATCCATGGGACATGTTGGTAGCCCACCTCACAACCCACAGGACTCAAAGGATCCACTGCCAATGCCTCGGTGCCAGACACCACAGGACACCCCCAGAGGTCCTGTGTCCATGCCTCAACGGGTTAGTATCAAATCCAATCCAAGGAGGACCCACTGTGGATTGGGGGTACTTCTAGGGTACTGGCAGGTCCCATAGATGCTCAGTCAGACTGGGATCTTGGGAATTTGAAGGCCAGGTCAACACTTAAAGCCCATTGTCACATTCCGTGGGCCTTTTCTGAGCAGTTTTTGAGGTGTGGCATGGCACATTGTCCTGCTGGGAGGAGCACTGCCATCCACATGCATGCCAGGACCCAAAGTTTAGAAAGAGTGGGCTCTCTGACAGTGTGTTGTGAGGAGAATAGGTCTTTGCCAGTAATTCAGATTGCCACATCAGTAATGCACCTGTGATCAAAGAAGAACTCAGGCTAAAATAAAATCATGGCATTTGCCATGGATGCCCTCATTAAGTGCAATACACACCGCCGCCGTACGCCGCACGTCAAAACGCCCGCCTCCATTATATTCTATGAACCAACCCACACTGGCGTCGGCCGCGCCGCTCTGCTTCAGCCCACTGCTCTATTTCCAGCGTTGCCGGCGCTCATGGCGGCGCTGCGAGAAAAGCCTTTTATGTACGTCTCGTCTCGTAGGATCAACTCCGGTTGTTTCAAATTTTTAATAAGACGACTTTGATAAGAAACTCACCCGTGAAATTCAAGTTGTTGTTGCCTGAAAGTTTTTCCTCTTCTTCCTCTGTTACTAGCAGTTGGCAACCGTTGGCAACTAGTGTAGGTACAGCCACCTAGCGGGCTGGAGTGGGAAATACATGTTGACAGTGCCACTGCGCGCCGCTGCCAGTGTGTGTTGGGGGGCGGCACTTGACGGCCACAGCGCCGCGCCGGCGGCGGTGTGTGTTGCACTTTAGGCAAACCCGTGAAACGTCATGTTGTTGTTGGGTTTTTTTTGCTAAAAAAAAATTAGCAGCATTTTTAACATAATTACATGCTAATTCTACAGAAACTATAAAAAAACTATTTACAAATTATTCAATTAAATGAATAGGTTCTTGTTTTTGTATTTTCATCACATACATTCACGGTCTCTAATTGACTGTGTGACAAGACAACATATGCAGTAGCTAGTTTAGGTGCAAAATCGGTCAGGACTGACAAACTGAGCACATCTGCAAGCCGAGCAAGTGTCTTAAAAACATAAAAGTGGCAGTGAGAGAGACATGAGAGAAAAAAGCAGGACGAAAAGGTAGCAAAGCTCCCTAAATTAGATTCCTTTGGCTTTTTTATAATTTGCCAGCCCACAGAGTGTGTGGTTGTGTGCACTGGGGTCCACTGTAACTACCTTGAGGCACTGATTGTGTTTGTGACAAATGAACATGATTTGATTTGAAAAGGTTAGTAACTAGCTGGTGAACTTTATGGAGAGTGAGGATAGTAAATATTAACATCCAGTACGTAGTACAGTATGGATAATCAACATAGTCAGGAAATGACTCTGGGGGAGGGCTTTAAAGATTGTGAAAATAATAAAAAATATATGGTTACACAACACTTAAGGGCCGCAATCTGGAAAGGGACATACGGTACTTTGAGAGGAGATAAATCTTTGCATAGGTACAGGTAGCAGAGATGAAGATGTTGAGGTTCTCTTTGGGAGTGACAAGGATGGATAGGATCAGGAATGAGTACATCAGAGGGACAGCTCATGTTAGATGTTTTGGAGATAAAGTCAGAGAGGCCAGACTGAGATGGTTTGGACATGTTCAGAGGAGGGATAATGAATGTATCAGTAGAAAGATGCTGAGGTTGGAACTGCCAGGCAAGAGGCCTAGAGAAAGACCAAAGAGGATATCTATGGATGTAGTGAAAGAGGACATGAAGTCAGTTGGTGTGAGAGAAGAAGATGCAGAGGATAGGGTTAGATGGAGGCAGATGATTTGCTGTGGCGACCCCTAAAGGGAACAGCCGAAAGAAGAAGAAGAAGAAGAAGAAGAAGTAGTAGTAGTAACGGTCAATTATATAGCAGTCAAATGTAAGATAAAGTATTATAATTACAAAAAAACTGTTTCAGTTGTTATAACCTGACACTTAGGCCTCCATAGTCAATATGTGGAACGTTTGATACTCAGTTTCTGTACCCCTACATTCACCTTTGAGGGTACCCCACCTATACAGCCCCCCCCCCCCCCCCCCTTTTTTTTTTTTTTGCAGCTGTACTCCAAGGGAGAGGGGCCTGAGTTAATATGGATGTAACTGATGGAGGATTTTGTTTTTACTTCTTGCTGTCAGAGTTATAAGGAACAAACGGAGATCACCTCCAAAGATATCCACGGTATGGGCCTCTTCATATCAACACAATGCAGACATCACAAAAGTCCATTGGTTATGTAGATTTTAGAGGGAACACAGGGGGCACGTCTTCCTTAATAACAAGAATATGTGCATTTGTCCCCCCATAAAAACATGAAAGTAACAGAAGGCTTTTATTTTGACAAAATCTGAGACATATTTACCATAAATTGGTGCATAAAATTCACCAGGATGCGGAAAATTAAGTGTTTGATGCTCAAAATATTCTTGCAGAGGACCCCCAAACCACCGTGTCATATGTGGCTCCCCCAATGTTAAATCAAAACCTACATCCTTATTTGCTTGTAAGAATGACACTCACATTAACTTGTTGGGCTATGTTGTACATAATAACAGCATAAATGAGAAAAAGACACACACTGAGTCAGTGATTAATTCTTACTAGGTTACAGTCTGTTGAACACAGAGACAGCAGCATATGTTAAAGTCACTGTACATAATGTTAGAAAAGCCCTACAAAATAATGAGTGAAAGATTAATTTACTGGAAATTGGAAAAATAAAGTTTGACATGCAGCGTTATGCTTCAAATGCTCTGCTTAAAAAATATTATGCAGAATTGGAAAACAAGACACAGCCTCATTTTCTTAGTGTGCTCATTTCATCGAACCGACACTTCTCAGGAAAATAGATGTTAGATATACAGCGATCTTATTAACCTGATGCAGCTCTCCTTTATTAGTAAATCATTAGTGTTGCATGATATTTGCCTAGCCTCAAACTCCTGGCTTATTATCAAGGTGTAACAAACTCTCTACCTTTCTCCTTTGGTGTGAAACTCTCTCAACAAAAGGTCTCAGGGACACCACAGGCAATTTGTAATGTTTTTCCATTGGCTATAGCTCTATTTACAGGTTGTCAGAGACAATAAAGCTTAATTAAAAAGAACACAGTTATCAACCTCATTAATGCCGCGAATTTAGACAAGTCAACTCAGGCATCTCATTTAATTAACTAGCCTTTACAAAGCCGCTTAGCACCCCCGAAAAGTGAATCTAGGTATTTTTCCCCTGCTTTCCTCTCTTTCCATGTACACACACACACACACACACACACACACACACACACACACACACACAGAGGCTCCGCTGTGTCTGATCCTTTGCTTCATCTCAAGGTTACACACACACACACCTTTATTTGTTTGTGTTTTTCTGTGCTGTGGATTAACACCCTTTGAGTTTTGGACATTTGGCTGATAAATGTAAAGATGAGGTGTGACAGACCTTTATGTTTATAAAGTTAGCAACTGTGAACTTACACATATCTCATCACAAGACTGTCGGCAAATCAGAGGAACAGCAACACCCCTCATTATCCTGACTTTGCTAGCTATACAGCCACATCATTTACTGTAGGCTAAATTAGCTGCTTTCCCTGTGTTGCCTATTTAGGAGGTAACAAGAGAAACCACAAACAGCTGCTTTTAAATTGGCTGAATAATTAGAATTATTGTCAGTATTGGAGTTTATTTTGTTGCTGCAACTTGGTCACAAGTTTGTTTACACTTATGTGGTTCTTATGACTTGCGGCAGTGACTTGCAGTGTCAGAAACCAACGAAAAAAGCCAGTCTTTAACGTCAGCATGATACACAGCCAGTTGCTGTTATAATTTATTGGTGCCCAACGGCGTCAGGGGGAAATGTGGCAGGATAAGGACAAAAGTTTCACCCAGGAAAGCGGTGTTCCTGTCCAGTAAGATTCTAAAGCCAAACATTGTTCTTTTTTTCTAAACCTAACCATGTGTTTTTGTTGCTGAAGGAAATAAAACGCCGATTTGTGGTGTTGTACTGATGTAGTGCGTTTATTTTGAAAGAGACTATATAAATGTTAAATTTCCCGTGAAAACCAAAGTGTATTTTGTAAGAAGACAATACATGTAACAGGCAGAATTTGACACGGTGTCCCAGAACGTTAAAAACCAACGCACCCAGGGTACGCTGCACGTCGTATGTGGATGTGGAAAGTCCATGACCAAACATCAATATGTGACGAGGTCGATGTGAGAATGTGATGGCAAATCTCGGACTCAGAGTTACAAGTTGGAGGTTAAAGTGAACTTTTTTTTCCTGACTTACTCATAATTATGAATAGTATGACATGAGTATACCATCAGGTGCAGTGCATTAAGATAAATGCTCAAATTAGCATGCCTATACGCCCACAACATCAAGACATCAAATTTCTATTTCACAACTTTCATGGCCAAAAGAGCTTACAATAACAATATTATCGCCATTGATAATGCTATCAGTCAAAATTATCTTTAACTTTGTTTATTGTGCGTTTCGTCTTTCTTCTTGGGGCAAATCAATTACACTTAAAATACATGTGTACAAAAAGAGCATTTACACTTATGTATGTTGAAAAGGCAACCAGATGGCATAAGGAGAGGGAAACAGAACCAGAACACAAAGAAACACAGGAGTATTTACAGAATATTTATTTTTGATTAATTTGATATCAATATTTAATCTTTATTTATTACAATTATCATCAGTACTTGTATTGTGCAACATCCCTAATGATGATATTTACATTGACATTTATTAAGGTCATAAGACATTAAGTTTTTGACCTGGTGATGGCGCTAGAACAGTGGTTCTCAAACTTTTTCAATAATGCACCCTTTGAAAACATTTTTCTGCCAGGTACCCCCTAACCAGCAAAGTAAATGTGATTCAACGGATCTTTTGCATTGAAAATAGTAATACTGAATATGAAATGTGGTTTATTTTCCTACATTCCTTTTTTTTTCATTGAACTTAGAGTAAAAACCCTGACCCTGAAAAAGATCCAGAGTTGACAGTCTGTTAGACTGCCCATTCGAAGAATACATTTATGAGATTATTTCATCTAAAGCTTTTTTCAATTGTTGTATGCATTATTTTGAGACTTACAGGATCTTGTTTTTTGTGCTTTTACCTGCCTGAGCAGAGTTTCACACATCTCTGGGAAAATTATCAATCTCAGATTTTATGAACCAATATCAGGTCATTCAAATGAAGACTGATTTGAGAATTATTTTAACCCAACCCTAATCACAAGTGATGGACCAACCAACAGACAGAGAAGTGTCTAAAATATATTAATGTTTAAAAGAACGCATAAACTGGGAACAGGCATGTGGCTGAGATACTGGTTCCATTGCTCCAAACACAGCAGCATAGCCAGTTTACCTTGACTTGGACTGCCAATAAAACCTACAAACACCCTCACCACTGATGCACATGACCTTTGAAAAGCCTGCTCCTCTGTGTGACATTTCATTTAGCATCTACACACTGTATTAGTTTTGGTCTGTACCCACATCATATGTCAGCATGGCTAATTCTTCCCACACATTAAACACACTGGATAAACCACCCCTGTTGATTAAAGGGTGTTTTCAAACCTGGTTGCCCCCGGTTCTTCCCTCTTGAATAAATCAATGCTCTCACCTCAGCAGGACAGTGAAGTGACACTGGTAACACTACCCAGTCAATGGGCCCCCCGGTTGTTGACCACAATTCACCTCATTGCACCTGCCAGAAGCTCTTAGGTGTAAAGAAAGATGAGAAGATTGAAACAAAGACGCAAGACTGGGAGTTCATTACACTCAGGCCTTTTTAATTACACATCCTCAAATAATAATCTTCAGATCCCAGCACTCGTTGAGCTTTGTTCTCAGCTATCAGTTTTGTCTGTGTCTAACCTTGAGTCACTGTAATTATACATTACGTTCCTATGAAGTGGCCCAGCGGCGTAGTCTGGCTGCTGAAATGTGGGTCGTGAGTGTTTTGTGTTCTTTTCTTTAATCTAAAATATATTTAAGGGAGACAGGGGCCAGACAGGACACAGCTCTACATCACCCAGTGGGGTGCTTGTCTGCTGTAGCCACAGGGTCCGGTTGGGTGATTTATACCACAATACCAATGGCTGTGATGGTAATATACTACAGGTAATTGAAAAGAAAATTGAATTAGGTCAACAGAGGCAGTGACAGTCATTGGATGTCACACAAAGGCTTTACAACTACAACATCATTCTGCCGCACTGGCCCCATTAAGTATCTTGCTGCCAATTCTAATATCAGGCGACTAGATAATTGTCGCCATATTTCATTTGGACTTAACACACCCTGAAAATGTGGCTCAACCTATTGTGATACACGCACTGTAGCACTGATAAGGTTTTGTACAAGTTGTCTAGTTGTATAAAACGAGATAAGACCTTATCTCTTGAGGCTCCCTCTCGCTGTGTGGTGGTATCCTCGGGGAGAAGTGGCATGGATGGTCGGTGAACTGTCATGATGAACTGACATCATGTACTGACATCATGACAGGGGCCAGAGGGGCGGCCAGGGGTCATACGCCCCCCTGGAATCTGATTGGCCATCTCTAGTGCCCCCCTCTACCAGAGTCAGGAGGTGAGAGGTAGCTGGCTTGTTAGTATCATGGATGGATTACTGAACAGGTCTACTGATCACAAGCCCAGAGCCCCTGGACCAAAGCTTCTCTATGTGATTATGTTTGATGTTGGGAAGTCAATCAAATGACTACAAAGAGACCAAAACCGACAAGAGGTGCAAAACAAAATTAAAAATGGGACACAAAAATTTGACATAAATAAAATAGAAATCAATATGAGACATAAAATGACCAAAAAGAGACACAAGAGAACCACAGAGAGATGCAAAAATAACCACAAATACACACAAAATGACCAGAAAACAATCGCCAGAGGTATAAAACCACAACCTGAGGTGTCAATGCATTTACAGTTCCTGCTTGTTAGATACGTACAGTCTTTTTCAAAAGAAACTCACGTTGCTACAACACCTCCTATTTGTTTCTTTTCTTGAGCAAAACAGGCAGGTGGTTAGGTTCAGAAAAAAACATCATGGTTTGGCTCAACATTCACATGGGAAGTGAACAGGGGGGCTGCCAGGTGAAAGTCCAGTGTTTGTGGGACCCATAAACCTGCCCTCCTGCCCGCAGCTCCTGATATTTTGTTGTTACTGGTGACATTTCAAACTGGCGCTGTCTGGTGGTGTATCATACCGACACTGTTACCCCCCGTGCTTCAAACTAATGCTGTGCGGTGTAGTTATCAACTGATGCCACCCGGCAGTGTATCATACCGCCGCAAAAGATGCCTTTTTGCATTGGTGTCTGATTCCGAAATCACTGACAAAGCGGTGATATTTGACAACTTGGGAATGAGAATGGGCCGGAGGTCTAAGACAACAACCAGACATCCAAAACCACAATGAGACACAATATGACAACAAAGAGACACAAAACTACCATATGAGGTGTAAGACAAGAAGAAGAGGTTCAAAACTACCACACAGAGACACAAAATGATCAAAAAGAGACTCAAAGGTGCAAAACTACCACACAGAGACACACAATGACCACAAAGAGACACAAAACGACCAAAAAAAAAGGCAGAAAACAACCACAAAGAGATCAAAATAGACTCAAAGGGACTATATGAGGTGTAAAACAACAACAAGAGGTGCAAAACTACTGCACAGAGATACAAAATGACCACCAAGAGAAACAAAACAACAGCAAGAGGTGCAGAAAGACTAAAAAGAGACAAAACAACTACTGATGATGCGGACTGGATGTCTTGCTTCTATATCAGATGGTTTTAGGGCCTTTTACATGTCTGTATTCAAGGACCTGATGTCTCACAGTCAGTCCATGTCTGTAGGGTATATAAAGTACTGGAAGAAATGATTTGGCATTCATATGTTGCACTGAATAAACAATGTAATTGTTAATAATACACAGTTTATCACTGCCATGACTCCAAGCTATACATTTGAAAAGTTTCTAAATCCGCCCATCAGTATTGTCATAATAAACAATGCATTTTCCATAATAGTGCATGTGAATCAGTGCACACATGCGTGAGCGGTACTAAATGAGCTCCTCTTCTATGTCAAAGACTTAGATATTAATCTAACACCTTGCATGACTAAAATGCCACCTAGAAAGTTAGCGACTAAATGGCGGGGCGGGCCATAATTTACTCTAACCATCTCTAATGACACACAATGTAATTAACAGATAACAGAATTAATTAATTTGGATTTAGCACGACACCTTTGTGGCTTTGAAGTCACTTGTTTACTCAAATTAAGCCGTTTTGTTGATGCATAGCCACAGGACCTTTTAAGTGCAACGGAGACGGTCGTGAGCAGGGTACAAAATGAAGGGAAACGTACTGTCCAGACTGTGATGCACTTAGGGAAAACATAAGATGTCTGGCTCGGCTCCAGGTTTACCTTTTTACTTAAAGCGTTGTCACAACTTGTTTACAGCAGTCTACATGCTTTACTGTAATCACCTTGCGAGGTACAGGTATGAAAATATGCACCTTTATGAAGCTGGAATTACTAGACTGGCTCGACAGCTTTGTAAAGCACAGTATGACGTAAATGAAAAAGTTTATTTCCCTGTAATCGTGTCAGTGACATTACTATAACATAACCCTCACTGCCTAACTAAAACATTAATGCAGTTTCCATGACTTCAAGACTTTTCTGGGTTCAATTTCTGCTGTTTGATGTGAAATAAAGCTGGAATGTGTGTTTTTTCTTTGTAGTACACACCTGCTACTCAGTTATTGTACATTATAACAACAGTCGAGAGAGAATATTGACAGAGCTCAGCTAGAACGAGAACATTACTTTTATGCAGCAAAATGTTGGATTATTACAGAATTCTTTTTCCCCAGCGCAGTCAAATAAAAGTCCGCAGCTGTCTGTGTAGAAAGAGAGGAGGGGAAATGAAAATATAATATGCATTGCTTTCATTCACACAATTATTGCCTCACACGTGGAGGATGGTAATATGAAATATCCCTATAACAGCTGGGTCGCAGTCTTTTCGCAGCACGTTGAATATATTCATGATCTGGCCACAAGATGCTAAGCTCTCCCTCTCTGATTCCGTATATCCTCTGTGTGTTGCAGCTGTGAGGCTGATCAGCATGGACATTTTTGTCTGAGGGGAAACAGGAGAGGAGACAGGAGTGACACAACCGTGGCCTCCTGCTGAGAAAAGAGAGGAGGTAAAGCAGGAGGAGAGGGTGGCTAGTAGATAAATAGACTAATCTAATTTGTTACCTCAGCCAAATATATTCCAAATCCTCCTCTGTGCCTGGCTGTCCCAGCTCGTGGTGGATGATGTTAAAATGTTTGGGCAGGAAGGGACACAACTGGGAGAGAGCTCGCCCAGAGGAAGTTCAACACTATCCCACGGTCCTCTCTGACACATTGCACAATCTGTATTCTGCATTTAAAACCTTGGCCCATCTCTGCATACTGCAATGAAATGCATATACTTATGCAAATCAGAGGCTACAGAATAACCTATGATATTACTCTAATAATGTATTGATAGTAATATATCGCCAGTGGAAATTGAAACTGAGAGATTTTGTCTCATCGGACCAGAAACCAAAAGTACAGATCAATTTAAAATGGCAAATGACTGTGCTCCCTGAGCCCATTTCTTAGAAGTGAGTAATAGATCTCTGATCATAGGCTATTACAGCCTGGTCAGGCAGGGGCTAGGCTGCCTGTGGAATACAGAGAGCACTCCTTGACTTTTACATCAAAAAGATGCCTCAGAGAAAGTCCTCGGAGCCCTGGGCACCGTGGATCTCTGGGGCCGCACCACATGAGGAGTACAGTCGAGTCTTTGGTTTCATCTTTCTCTCTGGTCTTTATTAATGGCGGCAGGATTCTAATTCACAGAGTTGTGCTGAGTTCACTGATGCTAATCACGCGTGCCTGTTTCAGACTGAGGGAGCTCATGGTGAGTTAGAAAATGAGTACAGTGAAAGAAAGGCTGCTACAGTTTGAGAAGCTAATGCTGGGTTGAAAAACCTTAACTGAGGGAATTATTGATATCAGAAGACCCTGAGAAGTAAAGTTCCACCTTTACCCTTAGGTTTTGTTGACACAAGCACTGCTTCCTCATCTGCTGTATTTCCATTCGAATTTGGTGCAAATTTTAAACATGGTTCCTCTGTTATTTAAGTTTGCACATCAGTTTCTGTATGCTCTGAATAGTGTATAGTAGTGGACTATGCTAAGGTTATGTTTATATTGACTTAATTCATGTGAGAATACAGGCACAAGTTATTTACACCAGGTCTGGTGCCATAAGGCAGTTTACTGCACATGACAAACAGTGACTTTGAACAACGTTGTGTGTAAAAAACAACGTGGAGTTTGTGTTGGTTTGGAAGGTAATACGTTTTTTGAAGTATAATAATGAGTAAATCGTGAGAATATATAGAAATAGGACATCGAGTCAGGTGGACAGTACAAGGTGTAATTTTGGAAGGACTTGGTCTGCCGTTTTGTTTTCTTTTTGTATTCTCAATAAACTTCATTCAACTTTTTCCCTGCCTCATATGAGTACCACAGATCTCCAGAAAAGGAACAGGAACACAAGTCTACGAACTTTGGTATGAAACAGCCACCTAAGTGTATGTCCATCTATTACTGTTAAAGAAATACTTCACCCCCAGTGATCAGTTGTATATCAATTACTCACCTCGCAATATGTTGAATTTGTGAAGAAAACTCAATTGATCGAATTCTGATGAATTCTCTCACAACCCACACAGTCTAATCTAAGTCTCATTCATCCAATCGTACGCTTAGTACTTCCCAAACACAGCTCTTTCCAATGGGGAACTGAACTAAAAGTGAAACTCTTTTAAAGCCAGACACCATTGAGAAAAATAGTAATTATACCTCAGTGAACACAGAAGCTGCTGGTCTACCACTACCTTGATCAGTAGTTGGTTTTGTTACCATGTGACTTTGGTGAATCCAGACTTTGCCATTAAAACACCAAAGAATCACAATTACACAAACAAAGTAACTGATTGAGGCTGCAATAGACCAGCAGCTCAGAGAGGTAAAATTACTGTTTTTTCAAGAGTCTGGCTTTAAAAAAATTGTCTATAGGTTTAACTGTTAGTTCAGTTACCTGTCGAAAAGGGCTGTCTGTTTGGGAAGTATTGAGCATACGACTGGATAAATGAGACTTGGAATATACTGCATGAGTTGTGTGAGAGTTTGTAAACAGATGTGTTAATGTAGCTTTGGAGAATTTTCTCCATATTTGATTCTTTGATCAATGGAGGCATGCGGGAAAAACACATTTTTTCTTACAAATTAAAAGGAACACGAGCTGAGTACTTGATATACAAATCATCATTTGGGGCGTGAAGTATTCCTTTAACACAAGTATTAGGAAAGTGGGTGGCTATAATTCGCCAGTCAAGTGTCATTACACAGCAGAAGAAGACAAAGCAATGGGGTGATGTATTTAAAGAGCGCCAGTCAAACCTCAAACAAATAAAAATGCTGCAAAAATACAATGGAATTATGGCATTTATGTGTAATTGATGTGTTAATTTGAAGAGGGTTACAGTCTCCTCATCTCTCCACACAGATCTGATGTTCTTGTGTGCTGCTGTTTTAGTGGAGTTTTAAATCACATGCCTCATGTTCAGTAGTAAGTCTGCAATATGTTTCTATCGATAAACCATTTTTTTCACCTCTGCCAAGAGTAAAAATGATTTTGTGTTATTTACGAATTTTTCATTTTCCCTGTTTCCTCTCAGGTCAAATAGAAAAATGCACAAACTGGTCAACTGACGTACACTAACTGTTTGAGGCCTCACAGTCTCTATTTCTGTTTCATAACCAAAAAAAAAAAAAAACTGAAATTGTTGGGATATGAACCTAGCTCAGAGGTGGGCAACCTGTGGCTCCGGAGCCACATGTGGCCCTTTGGCCCCTCTCCAGTGGCTCCTTGTGACTTCAAAAAAATTATATGGAAATTAATAATGTTATTTTTCATCACTGTTGTTGGCTGAGAGTGATTCTTAAATTCTTCAATTGTAAAAGTGTGTAGCCTTTATACTGAATAACATTTCGTCAACTAAAATGTGCTCCGTCAGTCACGGCCTGGTGCCTTTTCCTCTTAATTTTGCCAAACCTTAATAGCAATGGCTGGCCTTGAGTCTCCCTAGCTAAACTAGCTATGAATTCTAAACCCAAAAAAGGGACAAAAATGAAAATTTAATAGTGTGTGGACAGGTTCATTTGCTTTCACTACCAACACTGCAAAGTCAAAGACGCAAATAATCAGAAAAAGTCCACTTCAGAAGGGCAAGGTTGTTTTGAAACATATTAATGAATACTCATTCAGACCTGTTGGCTAATTTAGACTTAATAAGCTGCATTACCTTTATTATAAGCCTCAAATATGTTTTTTGCAGCTCCAAGCATTTTATTCTTCTTTTTGTTTTGGCCAAAAATGGCTCTTTTGATAGTAAAGGTTGCTGACTCATGACCCTAGCTGATGAAGGTGACAAAATATGTAAATTACCATACAGGAAACATTTCTGACTTTATATGCAGTCTGTGCAAACAAATACATCATCCTTCTGTTTGCCAAAAAGTAAAAATAAATACAGTATGCTATCACTATATCAGTGGTTCCCAACTGGTTCAGCCAAGGGGTCCAGATTCATTAGTTCAAGGTCCACACAGTGTCATACTTGTGTTTGGCCATGTTGTACAGCTAGTGTGACTAATGGACAACTACTTAACAGAGACAGAACTCACTTTACATTAGGAAACTGCACTTCAATAGAAAAGCTCTGTGCTGGAAATTCACTGTAAAAAATAAAGTGTGTTTTTTACAAACTTGGCACATTTGCGAGTCACTTGCGGCCCATTCAGAATGAACCAGAGAACCACTTTTGGATCGCGACCAACCAGTTGGGAACCACTGTCCTATATAGTGACATTATGTTTGGTTTCATTTGGACCCCAGAGAGGTTTAAATCCAAATAGAGTTATTTAGGATTCAGGAGTGTTGCGTACAAAGTTCTGTCAACACCAAAACAGATGCAGGGCAGATGAAAATCTGTTAACCAGTTTTTACAGCTGAGACCTCTAACAGGCTTCTGTAGCGAACTTCTGCAACATGTCATCAGCTCAAAATCATGTTTATAATCAACTTTAATGAATCAAGAAAAAGTCATTAATTATCACAGTGTTGAGACAATTTTAAGTGTGATCTCGAGCTGTTAAAACATCAACTTTATGGTTAAACATGTCACTTTTTCGACACAAGCTTTAGAGTTAGAGGCATAAGAATGCTTTTCAGCAACACCAAATTGTTTTAATTATTCAAATGTCTCGCAGACAATGAGAACTCTATATGTGAGATGAAAATTTATACAGGCCGATGCAAATGAAGACCTTTTTGATCTGACAGTCAAAATTGATGGGTGGGTCCTTAGATCACTACACCGGTGTGATGAGAGATGAGAGAAAAGAAATTTGAATTTCAAATGATCCATCCTATTACGTGTGTCTGCGTGTTATATACAGCAGCGCTGAGAGTGGACATACAGTGAATGTGGATTGCACTCTATAAATTGGTATTTTGAAAGCCTCCATCCTCAGAGAACATCATTGTGCAATGACGAGCGCTCAGCCCCTCTCCAACTCGATATTTCTATCTTGATAACAATATTCCTGCCTGTGCAACACTCCCCGGGTTAACCTTAAAGATTTTGTAGGCCTAAGGGCTGAAATGTTTTGCATCTAAATGTCTTATTTGCAGTGTTTCTGGTTTCAACAGCATGCATAAACATAAAAAGGACTGTGTTTATATACCATCGCCTTTAGTGCGTTCTTATTGATCAAAGTTGACAGCTACACATGTTGGATAAAGAGAAACATCATGATGATGTATTTTTGTTGCATTATTTATCATGGCTGGCCTGGTAGGGCGACAGTCCCTGAGGTAATATGTCTCCTGATACATTATATCAGACAAATCTCTGGCTCACTCTGGAGAGTTTTCGCCTCACAGTTTTATAATGCATTCATTTGCTGTTACATAACTTTTATGTTTTAGGTCTGTGTGTGTGTGTGTGTGTGTGTGTGTGTGTGTGTGAGTGATATCCACTGCTAATTTATGTTTTATTTATTATCAGATTGCAGTCATCTGAGAGACTTATATTGTGTTTGTTTGAAGGTCCAGTGTGTAGGATTTAGGGGGATTTATTGTTAGGAATGGGTTATAATATAATAAGTATGTTTGTTTTTAGTGTATAATCACCTGAAAATATGAATTGCTGTCTTTTAGTTACCTTAAAATTAGCTATTTTTTCTTACATAGGGAGCGGTTCCTCATTTACAGAGATCGCCATGTTGCACCACCATATTTCTACAATATTATCTATCTATCTATCTATTTATCTATATATCTATATATATATATATTTTTTTTTTAACATGAAAATGTGTTATTCTGTGTTTTTACCAGTTTAAATCACTGAGTCTGTTTGTGAACGAGAGGAAGAGACCTCTAAGGATAATTTGGCTCCTGGTAAAAACCTCCTGAAAAATGAACATTGAAGAAATTTTAACCAGGAGAAGTTTCAGCTGGTTGCAATCTGCAGTCTTCACTGCTAGAAGCCACTAAATCTCCCTAAATCTAACACACTGCTCCTTTAATGTGGGACAGTTTGCAAAATTTGTGGAGCTGGATGGATGGATGAACTTGCATTTTGTTGTGCCTTTCTAGTCCCGTGGTTTCCAAACTTTTTGTGCTCAAGGCACACCAAAAGACAAGCCAAAATCTCAAGGCACAGGTAACATTTGTGATACTGTATACTGACGGATTTTTTCCCCCTATTTTCTGTTGGTGGTAGTTCATCTTCACTGGTGCTTTGTTGTAATTTGCTCCGTACAATAAAGCGATACATTGTCCCACTCACAGATTTCTCCTTTCAATTGTTATCATCCCTCACACTGGCTGCCAATCAGTGTTTTTAGTGTTTCACACACTTACAATTCCCATGCGCCAACGGTGACAAACAAGTCCCCTGTGAAGGTTTTATTAAATTAGATTAAAGTAAATTACTCTTTATTAGAAAATGCACAACATACTGATACAGTCAATTAAAAATTCATTCAGAACTTTTTGTATAGGCCCATTTGAATATTGCAATAATAATGTATGGTATCACAATATCCCATGGCAAACCTGGACTGGCATCACAACACACCAGTGTGCACACCATTTGAGAAACACTGATATAGTCCTCCAACCACTCAAAGCGCTTTAATATGACGAGTCACATTGACACACTAGTGGTGGAGGCTAACACACAAGGTGCCACATGCTAATCAGATTTTAGACATTCACACACCGTTGGCACAGCCATCTGGAGGATTTTGGGGTTCAATACAAAGGTCCCTTGATGTACAATTGTGTGACTATAACAACCCAAACCAGGGTCATTTAAAGTGGTATTCCACCAATTTAGTAATGCTGGGGAATAGTGAGAGACAGACTTAAAAACGATGGCTGAGGTATCCTCGTCAATTTCCAAAAACGAGATCACACACCTCCCAAAATGCAACTTGACAGTGCCTTTCATAAGACCATCCTTGATCTCAAAAAAACCTATTAAAAAATAAAAATGAGTCAACTCTGAGATTTTTGTTATATTCTTGGACAACTAACTTTTAGTGACTTTAACAACCAAAACCAGGGTCATCCAAAGCGAGAGGGGTATTCCACTAATTTAGTACAGCTCAGCAGTAAAGTCAGGATAATTGTGAGGTTGTTGAGAGTCAAAATGGAAGCAGAAGCTGAGATAGCCTGGTGGTCAAACTCTAAATAGACTTGATCCTACACCTCCCATAATTTAACTTGTTAGTGCCCTTCATTAGACCCTCTTTGAACCCATATTTCTGTCACAAAGTTAAAAATCTCGAGCCCAAACTGATGATATCATCAGGGTTGTCTTCTCAGACTTTACAGAGAACAGAAGACTTTTAACAATTGTTTTGACTGGTGACAAATATCTTCAGGTGTAAATCAGCAGCGTGCCCCTTTAATTATCTCAATTCTAAATTAAAAGCAACTCAAAGTGTTGATATCTTTCAGCGTAGTCTGACTTTTGATTAAAATATTCCATTTTCCATTATTTAAATTTATTCTGATTATATATTTTATCTTATTCATGTATTCAAATGTTTTGAGTGCCTCTTATCTGTTTTATTTGTTGGTATTTTATTCATTTAAATGTTTATTTAATCTATTTTAGTGGTTTTATTTCACTTTTATCAATTATATTTCTTGTGTGCATTAGTCTCACATTGAGACTGTTCATTATTTTATTATCACCTTGTTGTCATCTGTCAAGCACTTTGCTCTGCACTGTCTTATATGGAAGGTGTGAAACAAATTTTTTACTGATTGAAGACTGGATTAAAATCATAGATATTGATATCAAGGATATGAACAAGCATGTTGCTGGCCTGTTAATGTTGCAGCTATTATCCATGTATGCCTTTTTTAAAGGGTCAGTTCACCCAAATTATAACAAATTACTTGACTTCTGAGTTTTCACTGGGACTATTTGTAGGACAGAAAATAATTTACAATTATTCACCCAAATCTGAGGTGTGTTTATCAGAATTGGAGCATCATTTCTAGAAAGACTAATTGCTGTTGAGTTATTCAAATGACAATATAGTTTTTTCATCTTTATTTGAAAGCAGAAAGTAGAGAGGTGAAAGGAAATTAGATGCAGCAAATGTTCCCTGCAGGCCTGAAACTGGGGGCATTGAAAGTACATTTGTGCGAACATAGTAATGTAATTTTTGTTCATTCTGAGCACCACAAACACAGATTCTGGCACATACATTGTATCAAAGTGGTAGACAAAATCTCAGAGGTGGATATCTCAAAACCTCAGCAGATTAAACCAAAATACTCCCAAAGAGTTTATCTGAAAATATATTTTTTCTTCTTGTTGTTTGGGTGAGTTTACAGTTGAAGATTTCTCAAATCAAAGCACGAGATAATATGCAGAACCTGCAATCAGTAAGAGCGAAGGTAAGAACAAGAAGGAGATGACTGACATCACTTGTGTCCTGTATCAGATTTGCAATTATTATATTTAATCAATTACAAGATGCCACATTGGATTAAGATGGAATTATAACATGCTACTTTCCACGCAGTGCTTGTAAACAATGTAATGGGTTTATGTACATAATCAGGGTGAGGACAATAATGAGATTATTGCATGTAAACACAGCTATAGTGCTAATGACATGCTCAGCTCCAGTTGTCTGATGTTGCTCTGATTAGCTGCTGCAGACTCTCATGGAGATGGAGGATTAGATTTCACTCGAGTGATGGAAAGATTTGGATGCCTGGAGTTTATAGTGTGTGAGTGTGTCTAAGTGTGTGAGTTTGTGTGAGAAACTGTAGAGAGAGACAAAGACAAAGTGATTTGAGAGATTGAAGATGTTTGAAGTGTGTTAAAACAGTTCAGAGTTGCGTTCAGAGTTGTTTCAAAAACTGGGTGATTGATGCTAAAGCACCTACTGTGCAGAGAGTTCCCACAGGATGCATACAGTATGTACATGGCTGGCTGGTTGGCTGTCAAGCTTATTTTGTTTGATTCAATATACACGCTTATTTAGGCTCAATGTTTTTTTTATAAATTGCAGTAGAAAATTAATGGAAAGGTTCAAGTTTCCAAATCTGTCTTAACACAGTAATCACGTCTGTTGAATGCGTTGAATGTATGTTTAAAGTCTTATCAGTTGCTGAACAGAATTAAACAACAAAGTTATTTATACGAGTTGAAGCAAATGAACAAATAAAATGAAACAAAGTAGAATATACTGCCTACTCACCCAAACAAAGCATTGGCATTGTATGTTTCTGCAAACTACAAATACGTTACATATGTTCGTTTCATTATTCATGGTTACATGTCTATGAGCTGTCTTTGTCATCAAGAGGTTGAGGTATGGTGGATGGCATGACACCACGGTGAGACAACTGACGAGCTGCAGACAGCTGCACTGTCGAAACCAAAACAACAAAAGTGGCTGTGATTTAGCGACCCGTAGCTTTTGTGGTTTGGTTTTTGTGCCCTAAAGTATATAATGATTTGTAGGAACGTACATCGCAAACTTTTTTTCTGGCCACTGGGTTACAATATAAGAAGTATTTAAGGAAGAAAATAAAAAAGAAACCTGTTTTTACACACACATACATTCTTGTTATTCTATTTGTGTGAGGACCCTCACTGACATAAAGCATTCCCTTGCCCCTTTACCTAACCTTAACGATCAATGCCAAACCCTTATCCTAACCTAGACCTTATTCTAACGTAATCCCTAAAACCAAGCCAAACCCTCAAACAGGCCTTTAAAAAAGGGAGGACCAGCCAAAGTGTCCTCACTTTGCAAAAATGTCCTCCCTCTGTTGCTAAAATATGTTTCCTTGGTCCTCACTGTGTAGCATGTACAAGTACATTCACACACACACAAACACACTGTTCACGCACACACACACACACACATGTTTATATATATATATATATATATATATATATATATATATATATATACATATGTATATATATATATATAGCCAGTAAAACAAATCCAATGGTCAAAGTTACTATATTGAATTTTAAGATGTGTTGAATGAGGGCCTGTTTATACGGTTCCATATATTTCTGAAAACAGGTATTTACCTTTGAGCTTGCACCTATCATTTACGTGTAACTGGCGTCTTTCTCGACGAAAATGGAGATTTTCAAAAATGGCTTCCAAAGCGAAAGTTTTTAAAAATATCCATTCCTATGGACACATTTAGACAGGATAGACAGAGATTTTGGAAAACGATGACGTTGCAACCCAGTTCGCGCATGCCCATCAGGCGCCCGGGAACCACAACAACAATGGCGGATATATGCCGGGTTGTTTACGTTTTGTTAGCACTTTTGGGACTACTTATGAGCTTACAAATGAACTTAGCACTGCTGCATCAATATCAGCTGCCGTTTTCGTGTAAACAGGGATATTGTTTTTACAACTGATCGTGTAAACCCGGATTTTTTTTTATACGGAATAAATAAAAATCTCTTTTTATTTGTATCAGTATCCATGTAAACAAGGTTTGATTCATAACGTAAACTTTTGCATTCAGCAATATGCAAAAAAACATTCCACCTTAAAAGTTGCGGGAAGCTGTCAACAGTAGCCTCTCAGCAGCACAGTTAATTAAATTATTTTTTCCTCAGTTAATAGCAAGCTAATTGTATATGAGTTATGCAACACTCGTGCATGATTTGTGATGCATTTGCAAAGAAACATTACAAACCCACCCTGCTAAACTTGGCCATCTTGTGCTGCATCTACAACGCTTGCACGATATTAAAGCTTGCTACACTACGTTTTCATAGTGTAGCCTATCAGATTAGCCTAACCTCTGCTTGCACCTTAACTTTTCCTCACAACGGATGCTTCGAATGCAGCTTTATTTGCTCAGCACACATAAGTAAATCAAATCATTCAAAACAAAAACTACTTGTGTTCATTTGCCTGTATTGCTTAATGCTACACTAATTACACCCTACTACATCTTTGCTACTGTCTAATACTACATTGCCAGATGTCTGGCAAACTGCTAATTTTCAACATGATGAAACCGTACATTAAGTCTGTCTAACATTTAATCGTGTTGTCAGTTATAGAGCGAGATGACTGTCTTTTTTGTAGGCTGATGTGAAAGTTAACATTGCCCTGGATCCTATGAAGCCTATGGGATATTTACACTGGATTATGGATTATTGCAGAAAATAAGTTCTATGGCAAACAAACATTTATCTAACATTTGTTTAACGTTAATCTTTACTAATTAAAACCACTTTTGTAATTTTTTGAAGTGTAAATGTAATTTGCAGAGGTAAAAAGCAGTGGTGTATTTACTGACTTATTTTATGTATTACTTATTACTAAAACAAAACGTTGAAGTGTCTCTAGCTTTTGTTAACCACAGACCTTATTTTCAGGCATCAAAAACTATTAAAAAACCCAATGACTCTGAGACAAGGGAACTGGGAGTGCAGAAATGTTAACGTCTGGGTTTTAGGACTCATTCCTGCAGCAATCTATAGTTGACTGACGATGTAACCTTGTCACCATAGGAACAATGGTTACATAAACTTCAAAATGTGCCACAACCTAATTGTACATCTGGATGCATGTGTTTGTTTCATAGGTCCGGCAGTGTGCCTCAGTATTTAAATAGACAGCACTACAATCCTGTTGATAAGTTAATGATTTGCACGACAGCAGTCGTGCATATTTATAGCTTTCATTACACTCATCACTCATATGTTGTCAGCACCATGCATTTTTCTTTTCATATCTATTTATTAGTGACAGAAACATGTAAATTCAAATGTTGTTAAACACTGGAGGGAACATTATATTGAGAGGTATTTCTACATTGTATTTCTTTTTCTATTTACATATATGAGGGGGCAGAATATTGGAGGCACCTCTGAATACAATGCGATACCACACCAATAACTATGACCTCAATGCTAAAACATAATTTAAAGGTATACTATGCAGGATTGTCAATTACTGTGTCAACTCACGCCTGCCAGCAAAATTTAAAGTAAAAGTCAACCCCAGATTGTCTCTTGTTTGGCATTTTGCCTCGCTCAGCACTGTCTCTTGGATACCTGCTGCTTACAGTCTGGCACCTGGTGGCTACCTTTTTAGGCGCTGTGGAGGTACGCGCCCACAAACATCCTAAACAAAGAAAAAAAGAAAATACAGACAGAAGACTCTGCAGAAATACACAACCGCACACTTCTAGTGGGCCATAAGGGATGATCGAGAGAGATTCTATACATTGTTGGGTTTTTCTTTTTAGGAAAATCCCACATAGTATATCTTTAATGGACATCTCTATGACCATTATAGGCACCATAAAAGTTGACTTTATGGCAGAAGAGTTGTATTGGATTTAATAAGACTGTACAAATGTGCCTTATAAAGTGGCAACTGAGTGTATATAATACATTATTCAAAAACAATATGTACAATTTGTGTACTTGAGGCAGTGGAGGGAATAAGGGTCGTGCAAAGGGAGTGGATGAGTGAATGAGCAAAAATAGACCAACATAACAGAATGATGCAAAATTCACAGATGCAGTGCAATGTACAGAGCAGTGGGTATTTTAAATCATGTATAACAAGCAGCAGAGCTAAGGTTGGTGAGAAAAGTCACAGGATGAGCTGAGGTGGCATGTAAGTATTGCTTTAAGAGCGCCCTGAAAAAAAAAAAAAGCGAGCCTGTATTTTAATCAGAGCTTTTGTCTCTGTGTGATATCAGCTGCAATCTTCTCATGAAATGATGATTTGCATGACAGCAGAAGCGCGTGTTTACAGCTTTCATTACATTGGCATACAGTAGTCAGCACCATGCAATTTGCTCTTTTCATATCGATTGAAAAATGATGACTTAATTATGATAATTCAGTTTTCGCCTTGCAATTTTCTCCCCTCTCCATGGAGAATTGTAATTAATCCATTGCAAACAACACCTGTTATTCAATATGTTGATGAAGACACCTCTGAGGTAAAACATTAAAATAGTGGCGATAGCAGCACAGTGCATCAATGCGTGCAACTTGTACTCTTCAAAGGGGCGATTAAGCTTTCTTGATTGATTTCCCCAGATGAATCATGGCATCGGTGGGTAAACTCCATCGCAGACTGGAGACACAGACACACAATGTGCATTTTTCATCCCTGAAAAGACGGGAGTAGATTTCTGACAGTGTGCTTTGACTGTATACATTTAAGTATTGTTATCTATTTTTTGTCTTGAAAAAATTCAAGCATTAGTTTGACATTTTAGGATGAGAGTACCTGTTGAATATGAAGCTACAGCCAGTTAGCTTAGCTTAGCATAGAGACTGTAAACAGTGGGAAACAACTACCCTGGCTTTGTCTAAAGGTAATAAGACCCACTTACCAGTGTGTTTTAAGCTCACATGTTAAATCAAGTTTAATCTGCACATATAAACTGAGGTGTAAAATTCATAGTTTTATATGGGTGTTTTATGCCGGGACCAGTTGCCAGGCAACATGTGGAGACTCCATGAAGTTGCTGTGCCCAGCCAAGAAATAGTGCAGTATAAAATCTGGGAATTATTTTCACTCTTGTCCAGATTACAAACAAGATATAACATGATAACTTATGACATGCTACAAGCCAGATTTGTTTTTTACCTGTGGACAGAGAAAGGCTAACTGTTTCTCCCTTGTTTCCAGCCTCTATGCTAAGCTACGCTAACCACTTGCTAGCAGTTGTATCATTGTCACCGTACAGACGCGAATGAGGTATCAATTTTACATCTAACTAAAAAACTTACAAAGCTAATGAGCATATTTTCCAAGATAACACCTTTATTTAACCCCAACTATTTTGTGACGGTGCATCACTGCATCGTGCTAGGAAAAAGGCTAAAATTAGACCTCACTCTGGTACTGTATTTCCATCACTGCCAACTGGAGCCGATCAGAACTGGAGCTGATACATACCCATAACTACAGCAGAGTCATACGACACGGGAGTGAATGCCAATTGTAACCTTTCCCATTAAATACAAAAGCCAGATGTTAGCGGGTTTTTTGTCTGGTGGGAAAGGGGCTATGGATTCAAATCACTGATCATTGATACTTTAAAAGGTAATTTAACTATTTAAATGGGAATGCCATCAAGTAGATTGTCATTAGCCACTCTGAGTTCATCACTGTTAGCAGTGTTAATTTTGTTAACAAAAAATACATATGTTTGTTAAGGACCTTTTGCCCATATCCAAGACGAAAAAATGATGAGACAGTGCTGACTTCATTAAACTGTGACTTTATCAACATGTAATATTGTTGACCAAAGAAGACGATTACAAGCTGGATTTTGTGTGTGTGTGTGTGTGTGTGTGTGTGTGTGTGTCAGTGTTGCAAGTGTTGATAATATGCAGGAGGAGGACAATGTGAAGCTGGGGGGGTGTTGTTTGCTTTTTTTTAATTTTGTTTTTGTTTATTTTTTATCAGATAATGATAAAATAAAATCTTATGGGAAATAAGTTTGACTAAAATTGGATTGACTACATCAGTGGTTCTCAACTAGAGGTGTAGGAACTGCCAGGGGTCCCTGAGGGAGTCCCCAGGAAAATGGGAAATAGTTTATGTTCACTAATTGAGTCAGCTGTGACTTTAAGTCATAAGAGTGACTATTCTTTTTTATTTTTATTTTTATTTTTGTTAAAGATATTTTTTGAGGCATTTTTTGCCTTTAATCAGTAGGAAAGCGAAGTGTGAAGTGGGGAGAGAGAGAGGGGGAGTGACATGCAGCAATGGGCCACAGGGTGGAATCGAACCTGGGCCGCTGCGGCAACAGTCTTGTACATGGGGCGCCTGCTCTACCACCAAGCCACTGACGCCCCATAGTGAGTGACTATTCTGATCATAGGTTTCACTTCCTCCATGGTTATCTCTACAGAATTCAAGTGTTAATCTTATTTCTTCCAAAAATCTTTTCAGATGGAAAAGATGGTTTCTGAAGCAAAATTTTATTAAATGTGGGTCTGTGATCGAATTGTTATTAATTTGGAGGGTCATTGATGTGAAAAAGGCTGAGAACCACTGGACTAGATTGACTGAAATGCTCAATAAAATCTGATGATAGAAATGTCAACAGTTTTCACTGACTAGAACTAAACTATAAAAGGGTTTCTTTGACTCAGATAAGACTAAAATGCCCAGACTTTTAGTCAACTAAAACAGAATGAGGTTGACTGGATATGATTAAAAACTAACAGGGACATGTGGCACATGACTGACACTGAAAGATAAAAGAAACAGCTGACAAAATGAACACTAATTGTTGGTAATGATAATAAATTCAGTCAGTCAGAATTTGTGAACAGCTAGAAAACAGCAATATAAATCATGACGAGCACCTTTCAGCTGCTCCAGCTATAATTATTAGATTTTGTGCACTAAAAACAGTTTCTACAATGCCTGTCTAAACTTTTCCGTTTGATTGAGTTTTATATCAGGGCTGCGCTGCAAATTCCAAGCCATAAATGCATCCTGATCCTCAGGAAATCATCCCGGATTACTGTCAAAGTCACATTTTCTATCATTTACAATTCATTTTCAATGGATCTGCTCAGTGCGAAGTTAGACCGACATCCCACATTATGGCACAGGACAAAATGTTCTTTCTTGTTTCCGGCATAAGGAGACAGAGGCGAATGTTCACTCAGGATTTGAAGCTATATATATTATGAAGACGTCTGCGAGACATTTGACAAGTTGAGTTTCTCTGCAAAATGCTGTTGTCAATGCACTGTTACCGTTTACAGAATTGCTTCTGTCCCTCACATCTACAGTATACTCTGTCCGTATTATCTGTAGCATATCTAAAGCACAGGCAGCATGTTGTTGGTCACAATTCCTCCACCATATATTAAGGCCTTGGAAATAATCCCTTAGGACGACATGTTCCTATTTAGCCAGCCTTTTCAAACAGCTGCTGCCTTATTGTCCTGACATTTCCAGGGAATTAGTTATTATTCAGACGTGTTTATTGAGACTTATTGTCTGATCTTGTATTATTAAACTCCCCCCCCATCCTGTCGGAGGGCTGATTTGATATTCCACTTTACTGAAGTGCTTTGCCTTTGACTCAACTTGAGGTGAGATATGTGAAGAGAACAATCAACCTCAGTCTTTGAGATAACATCTGATACCAACTGTTTTAAAAATAAAGGTATTCTCCATGTTTGTGATCTTCAAGGCACGACTTTTATAATTACAAAACGTGTATAAAAAGGTAAAACATTATGTAACTATCAATGGGAATATTCTGCCCTTATTAAGAAGCAAACATAGATATTACTACAATGTAAAGCACAGATGGCACCAACAAGTGTTAACATACAACTGTGGCCTAACCTGCTGTTTCTAGCAAAACTTTGCATCAAACAGCTTGTGAAACACCCTCCGAGTCTCCAGTCTAGACTTTCTGAATGCCAAAGAGACAGTGCCTTTGAACTCGCAAAAATAGAAAGTTAAAAGTAAAACAGGTTTAAACGGGGGCGACACTGGAGGACGCGGTGTCTTGTTAACAAGGTCCATCATGTGTGGAGAGAAACTTTCAGACTGTGTTCTCATTTAGAGTTGATTTACTGAAAATCAGAAGGGAGGCTTATTGTGCGACTGAGAAAAGGTCAGGAGTAATTTTTGACTAATGTTGTTTTTATCTTTGGCTTGCTGTCTTCCTGATTAATTATGTTCAAGATGAGCATGCAGAGGAGAGCCTGAGGATGCTTGCTGTGGCCTGTGTGAGTGTGAAAGGCACTGAGACCTCAGTAGGTTTAGATTGAAGGAGATATATTTCTGGGTAAAAAAAAATATGATTAACATTATATTTCTTGTGAGTTATGACATGTTGAGTTTGGATTTGTCTGCAGTAACAGGTCAAAGATTTGGCCATGGTGGAACAGAGTGATGGAAGGTTATATTTTAAAAAGAGGACACATATCGTACACTACATAGTATACAGTACAGTATGTTCAGTTTCCTATATTTATTATTTCATTGCAGCAAGAACAATCCACCCACTACCTGCCTCCTCATCACCTATTACCATCATACACACATTTAAAATGCTCTTTTTTCCTTATGTGCATTGTGGCTGCAGCAAAATCCCCCTCTAGCTATGATGTAAGAATGGACGCTCCAGCTACCTCTCTTTCAGCTGCACTAAAACTGTGCTAAATTTAGGCTCTTACGTCTGCTTTGCGAGCCTTACTGGAGCTTACGTGGTTAGTGTTGGACAATGGTGACGTATGGCTGTGAGTCAGTCATCAGGATGAAAGAATGAACTTACCAGACTGTGAATGCTTCTCCTGCCGACTCCTGCCAGGTCGATGTTTTCAAACGTAATCATCAGTAAACATCGAGGAAAGATGGAGAAGAATGGGCACCAGCTGAACTGGCATCCTGCTAGCAATTGTGCAGCATTTATCAGTAACTGTAATATCCATTGATTGACCAAAACTTGGCTAAATCCTGCACAGAGCACAGTGTTGGTAAGAGGTGTGCACGGACAGCAAGCACAAATTACCCACCTGGGTGTCACCAAACCTGCTGTACCAGGTTTGGCATGTCATCCTTTGGGTACTGACGGGCTTCCTAGGGTTCTCCTCCTTAAAAAGACCTGTTGGGTCCTCCATATCATAGACTGGGCGGTCCTCCTCATCATAGTCGGCCCAGGCCTTACATGGGGTTCTCCTGCCTTCTGCCACAAACTCCGGGATGCAGGGAGGGCAGGAAGGTTGGAAGGAAAATGCAGCCACCATTCACACAACTCCCTGGGGAGCGAGAGACAGACAAAGCAGGAGTTGGCCTTTTCCAGATGACGGCGACCCAGGCAGAGGAAACATGACTCGTGGGCGTCCGACAGGGGCATGGACACAATACAGGTGAGGCACAGCATGCTGCTGGTCATACTTTTGAGATGAATCAAATAGAGAAAAAAAGGTGACACTGGAAGGTGACAAAAACTTGCAGAAGATCCATTTCAAGGTAGCGAAATGAAAAAGTGAGTCGAGCCGCGGGGGTGTGGGGTTTATATAAGGGGAGAGTGCATTAGCCACTACCTCCTGATTGGGCAGTGAGTAAAAAAGATCTTTTTAGGGTGCCAAGTCGGTGCCTCAGAGGGATAAACCAATAGCAAAACCTGTTGGAGGGCTATGCACAAACTCAAAGAACTGGAGTTACATTCAGGTAACTACTGTTTATCCACAGCTGGACCGGGAGCACCTCACATTCCCACCAACAGGACGGAGCACATACAAAATAGAATTAACATTATATTTCACCGTGCAGAGGCGACTGTGGTGCAGGGCTGCCGTGCCTACACCATGAATTACCAAAACCGTGCAAAATCATGGACAATTATGACGCATTAGCCAACAATGTAAGAAGACCAAAAAGGACTAAATCACAGTGCACAAGTTAAAGGAGCTGATGAATTCACATTTTACAATAGTAGTACTATATATTTTCCATGTGACAAATACATGATGAGCATTTGTTAAGAAATATTTTAAAGAGTATTCCAAGTGGCAGTGAATAAATATAAAAGTACTTGAATGTCATCATGTTTAACAGTGTTACATGTATGGTTAGGTATTTTCAGAGGCCTCAGAGTCCTTCACAGTCTACAATCAAGTATTTGAGGAGGCTCCAGAGTGTCTGAAGGATAAGATACTATGTACCAATCTGCTCTTTTTATCGTCTTTTCTTAAAAAACCTATAAAATCAGTCTTTGTCTTCTTTGTGCATTTGTACCATCACTTTAAGCTTTACTATGGCTGTGTCCATGCATACATGTTGTACCAAGATCTTCTCTGACATCAGATTTGTGTTGTATTCAACATATATTCAAGGAAGATCAACTGAGGTTCATTGAGTTTATTATTCTTTAAAATGAAGACTGACCAAGAGTATAAGTTTTTTCCACATCATGTTTTATCATCCTTATTAAAAGTTCAAAGTTGTAGATGTGACAAAAAGGGAAATGCTGGTCAAATGTTAAAGGCACAGTCCTGCCTTGATTTTAGTTTGGAGTTTGGAGCACTCCATCTAAGCACCTGAGTGGCCTTGAAATGTTTAGTGGAGTTAAAAGATTGCTAATGCAGCTTGGGTGAAATCCATTTAATACCCTGTGAATAATTTAAAGCATTTTTTAAAAATCAATTCTGTAAATGTTAGGCCACAAGTGCAAAGAGGAGCTGAAATGTTATGAAAAGTGTCTGATGTGCAGTCGTCCATCAAGAGCTTTTCTTTGTTGCACAGCTCTATTTATCACCACATGTTGAAATTACATTACTGCTGCCACTGCTCCAAACAATTGTAGGTGCAGTAAATCTCACGAATTTACCCTCAGAGATGGAGAAGACCCTAGGATACATGAAAATAATACACTGGGGCAGCTGCTCATTTCTCGTCTGAGTGGGGCAGGTCAGGTTTTGCAAATATAGACGTATATTCAAGAGGTGGGAATCGCCAGAGGCCCCACGATACAATATTATCACAATACAAAAGTTAACTTATAGCAAATTTAAATGTGTTGCAATATGCTGACTACTGCAGTAACAGAGGCTATTGCAATTTATTACCTTTTTTCAAGTGCTAATTATGTCCAAAGAGGAAAACTTTGTCACAATCTGTTTTCATATGATAAAATTAAGTAGTTTTGTTTCTTGTTTATTACAGCAAACTGTATCTAGTGGACTGAAAAAAAAAAAAAACATTTGATTTTGTTATTCTAGTTTAATCTGTATTTTTAATATTAACAATTTAATATACAGTCAGGTCCATAATTATTTGGACAATGATACAGTTGTCATCATTTTGGCTCTGTACACCACCACAATGGGTTTTAAATGAAACAATGAATACCTGCTTAAAGTGCAGACTCTCAGCTTTCATTTAAGGCTTTTTTCAAAAATGTAGTATGAACCGTGTAGGAATGACAACCATTTCTTCACACAGTCCCCCAACTTTAAGGGCTCATAAGTATTCGGACAAACTAACATAATCATCAATTAAACAGTCAGTTTTAATACTTGGTTGCAAATCCTTTACAGTCAATGACTGCCTGAAGTGTTGGACACATAAGCATCATCAGATGCTGGGTTTCTTCCCTGGTGATGCTCTGCCAGCCCTTTACTGCAGCCGTCTGCACTTCCTGCTTGTGTTTTGGGTGTTTTGCCCTCAGTTTTGGCTTCAGCAAGAGAAACGCATGCTCAATTGGATTCAGGTCAGATGATATGACTTGGCCATTGCAGAACATTCCACTTCTTTGCCTTAAAAATGTCTTTGGTTGCTTTTGCAGTATGCTTCAGGTCAATGTCCAACTGCACTGTGAAGAATCGTCCAATGAGTTTTGAAGCATTTAGTTGAATCTGAGCAGATAATGTAGCCCCAAACACTTCAGCTTTCATCCTGCTGCTCTTGTAAGCAAGACAAGACTTCACTAGAATAAATACAGAGGGTTTATCACAAGATGCAAACCATTGGTTAGCCTTAAAAATGGAAGGCCAGTGCAGTTGGACAATGACCTGAAGCATACTGCAAAAGCAACCAAAGACATTTTTAAGGCAAATAAGTGGAATGTTCTGCAATGGCCAAGTCATATCATCTGACCTGAATCCAACTGAGCATGCATTTCTCTTGCTGAAGCCAAAACTGAGGGCAAAACACCCAAAACATAAGCAGGAACTGCAGACGGCTGCAGTAAAGGGCTGGCAGAGCATCACCAGGGAAGAAACCCAGCATCTGATGATGCTTATGTGTCCAACACTTCAGGCAGTCATTGACTGTAAAGGATTTGCAACCAAGTATTAAAACTGACTGTTTAATTGATGATTATGTTAGTTTGTCCAAATACTTATGAGCCCTTAAAGTCGGGGGACTGTGTGAAGAAATGGTTGTCATTCCTACACGGTTCATACTACATTTTTGAAAAAAGTCTTAAATGAAAGCTGAGAGTCTGCACTTTAAGCAGGTATTCATTGTTTCATTTAAAACCCATTGTGGTGGTGTACAGAGCCAAAATGGCGACAACTGTATCATTGTCCAAATAATTATGGACCTGACTGTATATACTTGGCATCAGTGTATCAATACAATATTGGCAAGCAAAATATTGCAATACTATGCTGTATCAAATTTCCCCCCACCCCTAGTATCTTCTGACCCTGATAACATCACATTGAGCAGCAAACCACACTGAGTGGGGCAAAAGAATGTCCCCCTCTTACGGCTTTTCCACCAACATGGAGGGGGTACTGTTCCAATATGTACACCTAATTTTTAACTTTTTTAGTATTTTGACCAAAAATCAATTGGTTTGAAATCCAAAAAGTTGGTTCCCTGCTGGGACCAAAAAATAGCAGGTTTTCTTTGACCAGAACTGTGAACCATAACAACATCAGTGGGCGTGTCATGTTCTACAGGCTGCAAAGAGAACATATAATACTCTTCTTTGTCCTCTTATCATCAACACTTGTCCATACTTTGTTTTGTTTTTTGGATAAAACAAAACAAATATCTGTTACATTCATTCATGTTCTGTTATCACTTATCCTGTTAGGGGTCGCGGGGGGGCTGGAGCTTATCCCAGGTTACATTGGGCGGGAGGCGGGTTACACCCTGGACAGGTTGCTAGACTATCACAGGGCTGACACAGAGACAGACAACCATTCATGCTCACATTCACACCTATGGGCAATTTAGAGTCACCAGTTAATCTCGATCTTGAGGATCTCGATATCCTGACACATGGTAGGACACTTTGCTGGAGACTACCGTCTACCTTGAATGAAGAAGAATGTATATTTCTTTGTAACAGTGAGTAATTAACAGCACCAGCAGCAACCCCAAATTCCCAATGCTCCCAATGAACATTCCCACTGGACCCCTTGGAGAACACAGACCTTTTTTGAGAACATAAAACACATAAACTGGCATCCTCTTCTAACCCATTGGTTATTTGTAGTGGAGTTAAAGTCTGGTCCACCTGTCAGTGACCAGGATGAATCCACACCATTGGTCATCTTTTACAGCTTCTTCCAAAGAAGCTTTTTGATCTCGTTGTTCAAATATACCTTCTGGGCGCCTCTCCCAAGACAAAGACCACCATCCAACCATCCAGTCCAACGTCACTGTTCCTGAAATTTCAGTGTCGTTTAAGTGATGTATCAAGCATGACACCCTGATATCCAGAGCCCTCACTACTTCAACACAGATCTTGTCCACCCCTGACCCCCTCCCACTGTGGAGACATGTATAGTGACCTCTGCCAAAGAAATGAACAAGGACTCTCTTACAAATACTTAGGAGAATGTGTCACTGTTGAGTCTGGTCAAAGTGTTTCAACTGCCTTCTGACAATATTTCTAGCCAGTTATCAGTCGTCCATCTACTCATGTTGAGACTTTCAAGGAATTGATTGCTTGAATCTCTTGGCGGATGCCTCAGAGCAGATCTTAATATCTTCTCTGGATAGAGGGGTCATGACTCATCCCGAAAGCTTGTCAGATATTTAATTCATGTCTGAAATCCACTCCAAACACACCCTTGTGGCATTGGTCATTTAACAATATTTGTAACTTCCCAAAATTGACAATCCAATATTGTAAGATGTGTCACTTCATGTGAACAAACAGATGCAACACTGTCATGGTCACACGTTGCCATTTTGATTGGTCAGCAAGCTTCAAAGGTGGGTCTTGCTGTCAGGGGGGAGACACAAAGAGCAACTTTTTGTCAAGACCAGTGAATGATAACCTTTGTCTCTGAAGTATTTTGATTAGTTTGGTTTCTGTCTGCATCTATTTGTTGACCTAAATAAACTGAAAACAACTGTAAGCTCAGTGAGCAGTTGTTGACACAAGAAGAGGACCAGAACATACTGGCTCAATGACACAATGACTGGAGTTATGGTGGGAAGTGAGCTGAGCTCAAAAGGGTTTTAGGTAAGGCCCAGAGGTTGGTTTAAGTCATTTTAATTTCATTTTTTTAATGATAATCAGACATTTGACTTTTAATCATTATTATACAGAACAAGGTTATAGCTTATGCATTTACAGTATAAGCAGGGGTGTAATGTTATTTTTTAAGTACTGCAGTGCACCGATAATCCACACACAAACCCACACATATGCATGCATGGGCACAGTTAAGATGTGGCTCATTCTGAAGGTTATGTAACCACTGTTCCTACAATGGCAGTTTAAATACATTAGTCAACTGTAACTATAAAATGACAGGCTTAAAAAATGCGTATGAATTTTAACTGGATTATTCGAACTGTAAATTTTGACTGTGCAAAGAAACTTTGGACACTCAACTGCCACGCTATAATCTACTAATGCAATGCCCAAAGTCAACTAGACAACGAGGTAATGCCCATGAGATGAAGGATGACCTTCAGATTTTTCCTTCATCGTTCAAAAGTTCAGCCAGTGACAGAAAATATTTGGTTAAGGCAACCTCTGGTAAGGCCTGCAACCTTTCTTGTTGATTGGCTACAGTAGACATTCAGCATAATATGTTTTGGCCTGTAGCTGGTACACCCAAATGGCTTAGTGGTGGTCAGTCCCCCAGACCTGACAAGAAATTGTGTTACTAGTACAAACTGTGCCATGATAATGACCATGACATGTCTTTAAGAAGAGACACTTCTGTCATCAGATGCCAGATTGTAAGAACTAGTATATAGTTGATGTCCACAGCTTGTTCTTGCCACAATTATAGCCATCCACAAACTTTTTTCTGGCTCCAAGCACCTAGCCCAACAGTATTTGCCCCTTAACTCTCTTTGAAAGTTAACTTCACTGTAAGATTAACAGTACAAATCATGAAAACGCACAATTAACACGGTGCATACAGGATCTGTACCATGAGATCTAGCAGATCCACGTGTCACATTTCCACTTATTCACAGCCACGAAAGATTTCCCTCCTTTAACGTGGTGGCTCTCTGACAAGCTGGTGGCGTACAGTGTGGCAAGGGATGTAGATGGCCAGAACAGAGTAATTGCTCTTGTATCCTGGGAATGAGACCAAATTGGAATGAGTCTTGGAGGTTAGAGCCACGTTGATTGAGAAGCAGCGGCGATGGTGAGAGGGGGCAGACTTCCTCCATGGGAGCACAGATAAGGACAAAAAGAGTGGGGAGACCCAGGCAACTATTAAGAGGTGTGTGTGTGTGTGTGTGTGTGTGTGTGTGTGTGTGGGCTGCTGGCAGGGACACACAAGTAAGCAAGGGAGTCAGAAAAGCTTTAGTTTGCTCTGTAATGAGCTGAATGAGTGTAATATTCTGTGGCGGTTAAGTCTAATTTGGCCACGGCGTGGGAGGCTTCTTCCACCTCACCTTGGGCCCTGCCATTGTTTCATCAAAGTGTAATGATCCTGCATGCACTGTGACAAGCACCGGGGTATATTAGTGACACTGTGCATTCATACGTGGCATCGTTATAATGAATATGCTGCATAGGCCAATAAATTAGAGAGCACTCTGACAGTGGCGTAAATCTACAAGTCAAGAGAAAGCAAATATTGGTTTACTGTCTGTCTCAAAGAACTGTATTTACTTTGAGGGTTGGCTGTCTATAATTAGTATCACTTCCACTTTGAAGTACATTAAGTTACATTATTTTTACCAGGGACAGTACCAATACCAATACATGGCCAGTACCTCTACATGCTTGTACCATGTAGAGGTGTACAAAAACGTCATTATCTGTAAGTTAAACCAACAAAATGATTTGTCTCTGTATCAGTGTTTAGATAAAAGACTGGGAGAGGGTTGGGTTTATATTAAAACGCACATTAAATGGATTTTCTTCTCATTGGCATAGAAATTAAAGTGCCTTCAGGAAATCAAATAAATCAAATACTGGTATATAATTAATAATGAAATATATTTTCACTTCGTCATATTTTTTTTTTTATCTCACATTATCTCCTTTACTTTATTTTAACTTAACTAAGTTTTATGAACTATCTGGAACACCACCATCATCTCTTTGACCCGGGGACATTGATCAATCTGAAACCGAAAAATATGTCTTTATTTATAACAAAAGATTTAGTGTAACATTGTAAAGAGAAACTATCTACAGCAAAGATATACTGAAATATATCCGTCAGTTCAGGGAAATAATCTTAAATTATAATGATGCAACATTTTAACAGGGTATTTTAAATGGAGGAAATAGAGTACAGCTGAAAACTACATGTTTTAAGATTCATTTTTATGTATAGGTTGTGGTGGTTTGAAAGAAATACAGTAACCACAACAGGCTTTTTGTCTGGTGGTTCCTATTTGGGAAAGCTTGCAAGAAAATGTCACAGATATGAGCGGGCAGGTCAGAAAATGACAAAGCAGCATCCCAAGCAGGCTTGGGCAATATTGATTATGATATTAGTAACCATAATTGTATTACGTATTAAACAAAGACATACCAATGTATGACTTCTGAATTCAACTTTTACTTTTTCACTGAGCTAAAACTAACGTTAGCTTAACTGCCTCATAAAGTCATCATAAAGACACTTCATTCAAACTAAACAGAAACAAATAAAACTCACCCAAACACTTTTGGTTAGTCTTGTTAGTCTTGTCCAGTTAGTTAGTCCACTGTTCCAACAATCACCAACTCTGGCTTGGTCAAAAGAAATCCCTAATTCACAGAGTTAGATGTGAAAATATGCATTTTTTTTTCTCCCACGGTCTTTCTCTGCTCTTTTTGGCTGGCTGTTTACAGTCCTGTAACGTTATCCCCATCACCTGGGGTCAGGGTGTCTGTTAGCTCAGCTGCCTGTTCCACTGGTAAAGATCAGGGACTGACCTCTAGTGGGACATGATGTGCATTACAAAAAATAAGTTTAATAGAAAGAGGAGTGCCTGTTTTTTTTTTTTTTTTTTAAGTGTTGAAAATCATACCATTGGGATTTCTAAATACCCTGACATACTATATAATATCACGATACTGCCTAAGCCTAGATCTGAGTTAGTAATAAATTATGTGCAGTAGTCCACTTTCTTAGCCCCTGGGACAGGAACAGGACCTGCCAAGTACGTGGCATGTTTTGTGAAACATTTAATTAAAAAGTACACATAGGTAAGTGGAAACAAGGCGTCAGTCTTGTCTTTTTCCTTGTCTTTGCCACTATAATGCATAAAGTTGGCTCTTAACAAGTTGCTGGGTGTGGTATTAAAAAACCCCTGACCCGCGCATCACTAACAGAACGGTCGGCTGCCGTGCACTGACTGGGTGGGGACACTTTTCAGTAAACACTACTTAGTGAAGGTCTTTTGTTGAAAACAGAATGGGTGTTTTAATCTTGTTGTTCACAATGACATTGCTCAGTTCAAAGAAACATAAATGATGATGCACAGACATTCAAATCATCCAGTCATAGGTAGAATTAATATCTGTTTTCATCACATAATTTGTGCTTTCCCAAATAATGTATTCGGGTACAGCCCTGGTATCATGGCCAGTACAGACCATTGTAAAACTGAAAATACCATCATAATACCATAGTACTTTTTGTAATAGTCTGAGTTAGTTAAGTCCCACAACAATACCTGCTTCTCTCACTGCGGCCAGCTGTTGGGAACTCTTTGTCGGTCTTGGCACTTTGGATCTTTGTGAAAAATAGGAGGTTTTCTCACTAGCTGTCCAGCCATTAAGGTTTTTTTCTTTTTTTGTGGATAAAGGTGAACAAGAGGGTCTTTCGCACATAGCCCTATTCTCCCAAAGACCCCTAGATAATTAAAGAGAAGTAGGAGCTTGGGGTTATCTTTGTATCCTGATGCACAGCCATGGAGCTCGGCATTCAAGCACCACTTGTGATCTCTCCGGGCCTCCACTGGGGGACAGGAGAGGTCATGACACTGCCCAGCTTGATCAAGGATTCCTCAGTCTTTTGTTCCCCATAGTTTTCCTCTCTGGTGTGCTTTCTTGCTGTCGGCAGTCTATGCTGTGTTGTGTACTGGCCTTTAATGATGAATAATTAAAATAATTCCATGCCTTTTAATACACTGTCAGGGAAAATTGGCAATACGAGTTAGTATGATAATTAGTATCTGCTGCATTTGTAATCACAGATTGTCTGTTTTGAAAATTCTGCACTATTCCAACTCTACAAAGCACACGTAGGGACACACAGATGTCAGTGTCTCTATGATGCATGGTAGCCAGCCTGTTTTCTTTATCAGTGCAGCGTACTGTACTCTTCGGCTCGCTCCCAGCAACATACCTCCCCTGACTCTCAGATAAAACATGGGGTCTGTCACACAGACTTGTGCTGAGGCCCGGCAGGGGAGCCCTAATGATTGCAATAAAAAACAAATGCAAATGATTACCTTGGGGTTCCCTCTTGTGTGGAATCTGTCGCTCAGCCTCTGGCTGTCAGGATGGATCACTGCCATCGTCTGTGGACATGGAGCGTTAGGAAAATAAACACCAACTGGGCCAACGCAGGCAGCAACAATGCAATAACAATAATATTATTATCTGTTACATTGTAGGGTGGCAAGCTAAGACCATTTTTGTGAAGAATGATGGGTCACAGCTGAGCAGAATCGCACTCTGCCAGTCCGAGCAATCAAATTAGCCTGTTTTCATTTGTAAGTTTTGATATTGCACCGTTTTACAGCCACGCAAGCAGTCTGAAAATGATTTCTGTCATTTGTGCAAACTCTTTGTCATGTTAACTATTGTCCTGTGACTGAGCTAGGAAAACAACCCTGTTTTCAGCTTTGCAATGATGCGTTTTTCTGTAACGAACTGCATTATCCAAGTACTACACCTTGGCCACATCCTCACTAATACATTTTCATTTTAAAATTAGCGTGTAAAAACAAAAACAATCTCAGTAAACACAAGCATTTTAGCACCATTTTAGAACTAATCTCCATCCATTCTAACACAACCAAAAATGCATATCATGTGACTATTCATGTACACTGGGCACGTGCATGCAGGTGTCAACAGACTGTCTAGTCTGCAGTTGGTTTCTCAGTTACAGAAAAAAACTACAGAGATGAAAAAAAGTGAGACCACAGACTGGTTTGTTTGGACTGACAATGAGGTGGAACTGTTAATGAAAGTAACACGACTATAAGGCTGTCAAAGCACCAGAAAACAGACTGGCTGTCGTACAAAGAAACAGGGCAATGTAAAAAGCGGTACGGAGACCATTATCCATTGCCACAGGAAGCCATGGCAATGGGAAAGGAGTACCAACACTTGAAGGATGAAATTATAAAAAGTATGTAGACCTAGCTGTAATGTTGTGACTTGATAAGCTGTGACTGATAAAACCTAATCAGGAAGCCAATGTAGTTGTTTGCGTCACTGTTTCTAAAAGTCTCCATTTTGTACCCGTCCAGGTTGTGTTTCAGTCTGGACTTTAAAAGTGATGCATTTTAAAACAAAAACATATTAGTGAGGAATTAAGCTTGAGTACAGCTCTGAGGTGCTTTACTTGAGTATTTTCATTTTATCCTACTTTATACTTGTACTCCACTACTGCTACTGTATGTCACAGCTATATTTACTGGTTATCTTTCAGAATAAGATTTTACATACAAAGCAGGTCATAAAACAGAACACTGTTAAAGTTTAAACTACCTGACATTAGCTTGTATGAAGTCAGTAATTAGCTCCACAGCGAGCAACTACAACATTAAAGCACTGCATTCATGTTTCACATAATGGGCATTATATAAACTACTCATTTTAAATACTTAAACCCTGCATTATCAAACTCTTCAAGGCAAGGTAAGTTCAAATATATTCTGCACATTTCACAGAGGCAGCTAATGAATCAAGTTTTTAAAAAGTCAGGTAAGAGAAATAAAAATGTGGAACACTTATTTTTACATTAAGAAATTTAAAAAGTCACAAATAATAATACGCTAAAAATAAAATAACAATGATAGTTAAAAAAGACAAAAGGTGAAATAAAAGTGCAGTTGTAGTACACACCTAACATAAAGCACAATGTCAATGGCAATAGCTTGTTTCTCAATGCAGTGTGGTGGGGGGCAGCGCCACAGATTATTACTTAATAAATATGTAATTAATGCCATTTGTGCCACTGCAAACCCACATCCCAGTGTTGGTGTGGATGGTGGGGGGGATTTCAAAATCACGATTGCCAGTTCATCTTTAATAGGGCGATGGACTGGACCAAAGCCCCACCCCTCCAGTGTCTAGCTTGAATTATGATTCAGTGCCAAACAAAGTATCTTATTTTCTGTGCCTTCAGATCTGATTTGACTGAGTATGTCTGCTCAAAAGCTGCTCTGTGCTCGGTCTTGTAGTGGCGCTTCACATAGGCGATTTTAATAATCACCACAGTCTCAGAACATGTTATGAGACATACTGGTTTTGAACTGCCTGTGGGAAGAATGAGCATGTACAACTCTGTCCATTCTTGATTAAAAGATCTGTTTTTCACTGTCTACTTTTCTCTTGTTAGAATATGCCATGTGAAATAACTTTTCTCTGACTGTCGTCACTCGCCTTATCCATCCTGTGTGGTTATCTCACTTGAGTCGCAACGCTTTTCGGAATGCACAAATTTGATTTGCTGAGTAGCATCACATAAGATGATTTAATGTGAGCAATTGGTCTGTGAGATTCCTGGTCAGCTTAACCAGAACCTCCTAGAAATTCTGTTTACAAACAATTAATTTGAAACAGCAGATATGTTTTGGCAGAAACACAATGCAGAACGTATTATGTTTTCTGTAAACATAATGATGTTACTTTTTAATGTTTCTGGCAAGTTGCAAAAATATTGATACAGAATATGTCAACAAAATGTTCACTGACAACGTGTTTCAGATGTTTTATGAAAAAATAGGCAGTCATACAAGAAATTATCCACACATCCTAACTACAGCATTATTTTTTATTACACTTAACTGAAATAGCTTTAACCTTAACCAAAGTGCTTTTGTTGCCTTAAAGGGCCAGTGTGTAAAATGGGTTGAAAACCGTTGGAAACAGTGACATCAGTGGTCAAATTCTAGATCGCAGGGCTCACTCGCTCACCCCTCCCGTCGGGTAAATGATGGTGGCCTCGTAGGGACAAAAAGCCTTGCACACGAGTTTTTCAGGAGTAGGTCTATCTAGCGACGAGGTGAATGTTTATTTAGAAATCTAAACCATGTTACGATATTGTAATGAATCCCTCATGAGCAGGAGACCAGAGGAGCGTTCGGGAAAAAGGCCCGTTTATTTGAGCACTCCAGAAACTCCGGTAACACTCCACTCCGTCCCAAACTCTGACTCTTCTGGCGTAACAGACACACTTGATAACTTTACACACATACTCGTTTATCATACTGAGTGGGGACCCCCCTCCCCTCTCTGCTCAATCTCCAGCCCGCACACTAACTGACAGCGTAGCCGGTAACAGAGCTCAGCTGTTTATTTAGCCTAGCAATATCTCCGGACTATAGTAGCTGCAATGGACGACTTTGAACGCAATTTTGAAGAGTTTCTTGTAGCGGACACAGACCCAGAGCCATACCTGTTTAAGCCGGAGCATACAGATGAGGAACTCCATGTGTTTGATGCTGAGCGGGCGAGAAGAGAGGCTGAATGCACAGAATGGGATTCGGTGCTACTGCTGCCATTGTTGGGGAGATATATCACCAGGAGGAAAAGCGCTTCAGAGAGTGCATCACAAGGAGTGAAGTTACGTCTTCTTTTCCTCGCAGATGACGGTTCGGGTTCATTCTCTCCTGTTGCGTGGTAAGTGTGGTCCATTCGCAAACTTTATAACTAAAAAAACTTTTCACTACTCTCTATCGACGAACTACTAACACTCTCTGCTGTTTCCTCCTCCTTCTTCTTTCCTTCCGCTGTCTTCGTTGGTTCATTTATACACGCGAAACGCGTTCTCTGGCTGGCTGGATTGTCCACTCGGTCTGCCATACATACATGGCAGCGCAAGATGGCGATCTCTCTAAAGCAAGGCCCTTGCTATATATATATATATAAAAGCATAATTATAAGGCTACGAAAACCAAACAAATTTTATTTTATAGCGATCATACACTTGTATAAACATATTAATGGGTAGAATATTCAGATTCAGATTCAGATTGACAATAAACCATGCCAAATATTACACACTGGCCCTTTAACTTAAGGTAGGAATCTGGATGTGACCCTGAAGTTCTGCCCACAGACTGTATGAATAATGCACGTAGCTACCATGATGTCACCCATTAGTTTGTGGACTCCCTTTTAAGGCTTCAAGTTCTGCATCACAGCTGTTGCTATCTTGCTTTTTGTTGTTGTCGGGTTTTTTTGGAGCCAGAAATGACCAAATTTGGGCAAAAAGCTGGTGCTGTGGAGGAGCAAGGGGTGGGTCTCACTGAGAGCCAGAGGACACTATCAGTCACTCAAAGCAGCCTGCCCTTAATTATGTGTAATTTTAAGCCTTAATAAAATGTAAAAGTGTGAGTCAACTTAGCTGTGGAGACTGAAACTGTTTTTTGTACCAGGCTGTAAACATGTTTTTTTCTGCTGTAAAGCTGGGCATTTTAACGTGAGGGTCTATAAAGATTTACTCTGTTTTGGAGCCAGCCTCAAGTGGCCATTCAAAGAACTGCAGTTTTTAGGCACTTCCATGTTGACTTTGATTTTTGACCCCAGAGGTTGCAGCTTGATCCTGCCCAACCATCATCTTCTGAAGCCTACACAGTACATGGATGCAGTGTTTTGTTACGACAAAAGAACTTTGTCTCTTAACATAATCCAGGCAGTGATTACCATGATTAAGACAGTAGTTTGATAACATACAAACGTATTTTTAAGAGACAGGATTGGCTAAGTCCGTGCAACTAATGCTGTGCCAGTTAAAATAGAAATGCTCCATCAAAATGCGATAATTAGGCAATATCACACTTGTGGTCATGATGTTGTACTGTATATCGTCACGGCTGTGATTCGGTCATAGGCACGAGGCCGCAGCTTCCACTCTCCCTCATCCTCATTAGTAATAATAATATCCATCTTCTTGGTGTAACGCTATAGTGTCAGTTTGCGTCAATGTAGCGAGTGTGACAGTTGGTTAATTAACGGTTGTATTTATAATCATAACACCTGTGAGCGGAGTGATTTTACTGTTACATGTCCCAGTGATGTTGTACTCTATATAGAGGCACTCATGGAATGCCTCTTGTCCAATCAAATTACTCATCGGAACTAACTGTTGTATAATTCCCAATAATCCACTGGTTATAGGTGTGGGTCTGGATAGGAGTGTCTGGGTTTGGACACAAGGGTGGAGAGTGTTGGCAGGTTAACAAGGGGGGTCACATTAGCCCAGTTTCCACCAAACACTTTTGGTGTGGTACCTTTAGAACCAAAAGTAATCCTTCAAGCATGGTACCCAGACTCTCGTATCTCCCCTTCACCGGTGACACTTCTGGAGAGTCTTCATGTCGTTTATCGTCCACAGAACACACTAAAAGTGTCTGTCATCCAAGAGAGGCAATAAAAACTTAAGTAATGGACAAAGTTGTCATATTGAAATTTAAGGTGTGTTGACTGATTCATGTCGTCAACTCATTCATTGAGACTACAGCTGCTGCGAGAGGCAGCAAAACATCTTTTAATTTTAGAGTTATATTTTACTAATGTAAAACTTGCCACGGTGTGAACAGTGGTGGCAAAACCAGCCACAACTCAGCCCTGAGCAGAGTGACCCTCTGCTATTGACCAATCAACAGCCAACAGTGTTCACAGCTCCACCCTTTAGTACCAGATCTGTGTGCTAGGTACCCCAACAGAAGGGGTAACAAAAATGGGGACGGTACGGAACGGCTCCATTGGTACCATCCACAACTTTTCACAGTAGAAACGGAAAAAAAGTGTACCGAACTGAACTGTACTGCACCATACTGCTTGGTGGAAAAGGGGCTTCTGCTATCAAGGGGGATGGTGTCTCCTCTCAAATGGCCCACTGTGGACAGCATGATAACTAAACACATCTTCGCCATGTTTTGTTTTGACTCTTGGAACAGTTAGTTGACCTGTTCCCAGAGCCCTGGAGGGTTCACAGGGAAGAAGTAGGTCAGAATTGTATTTGGGTACCAAGACATTAAATGATTTGTACACATCCAGCAGTAAGTTACTGTAAATCCTAGAATTGACTGGGAGCCAGTGAGACCTGAGAACTGGTGTAATTATTTATAGATTTATAGCACCACAAACAATGTACTGTCTTTCTTCATTAATGTCTAACTTATAATATGAAGAGAAAGTAAAAAAAAAAAATCATCAAATCATGTCTAATCATGTCAAACACTCATAATTTAGCTGTGTATGATTATGTTGTTGCTAAACCTTGCTAATTGCCTGACAACATGTAAGCTGCTCTTTACAGCTTATATAATGTTTTATGTATGTGCATGGCCTCTGTAAACAAGGATATTATCATTAGTATTCTAGTCTTGTTTTCAGGCACAAGCCAAGTTGCCCAACATTACTGTAATGTATCATTTTTTGTTTTTTACATTTTATTCCCAGGTCAGGTTTAGACAGAAACAAATGCACCCTCTTCATCCACTTCGTCAACTTGAGGATCATCAGCCGTTATATTTTTTTTTCACCGCAGGCAGAGAAAATGGAAATTAGTCCCGTGCCTGCAGTTGAATGGCCAGAGTTATATTTGAAAATGTTTTGGCTCTAGTAGGTCATAACTAAAGAGTTGAGTCAACACAAAATGAGAGGCTCATATAAAAGGCTTTTTATGAATTATTTCCTAAAGTGTGTCAGGCTTTTGGATTTAGAGGACGAGAGAGGTCAAACCAAACAAGAGCACAGATGCACAGACCAGTATATCACTCCGTAATAAAAAAGAAAGTCATGGCTTTCTGAAATTAGGCCTCAGGGGCTGCATGTTCCACATGAAATCTCCTTCGTTGGTCCTTGGTGAATGGAGCGGAGATGTGATGCTCGACTCAGGGGTAAAATCTGCCTCCAGCCCTCCGTCAACAGGTGAATTGAGACTTGTGGTTATGGCGATGTGAGATTAGTTCAGGGAAGGGCGAGGAAGACTTTCTCTGCAGACACACGGATCATGCATTGTCTCTGGTAAGCATTCCACAGCGTAAGCCGGGCTAATCCGCAAGGCAAGATGTATAGCTTTGGTTGCATTTGTCTGAAAATAGACAGTTTTGCAGTAAAAGAACGCCTATAATACTTAAATAACTTACACAGAGATTCAGTATGCATTAATTCAAGGTCAACAGGAGCCTCCACTTATGTTTGTACAAACCTATAAAATATAGAATAGTAAGATTACAAGCTTGAGATCACATTACAGCAATGAAATACAAACAAATCTGCAGCCATAGTGCAGCAGCTGGAAATGCCTGCTTTTCTATTTCACCTATTTTTCGTGTGTGTTGTAGTTATTTGGTTGTTTGGCTCCTTCAGGGCTCAAGGTGCCTATCGGTCAAAACAATCTAAACAACAATTTTATGATTGATTTGTCATGCAGTTATATAAGAGGCTGATATAAAGTACACACAAGTGTGTCCTGGAAGACCTGAGAAAGAGATTGTATTGGCAATAATGATGATTCATTTGTCGTACGAGGGAAAAACAATATCACAGGCTTTTGTTTTTGGCTCATTTTGTTTAATGATGTCTTTGTCATTAAGCAAATGACCAGAAAAGTCGACAGAAGTGCTTCTTAAAATATTAGAAAACTTCTCTTTAGATGTGATTTTTGCTTGGATAAAAATAAATGAAAAGAAAAGTTAACTTCACATGCCTCCTTTGATATTTTTGGAATGTATATGTCATAATGAATGATAGCAAATGGCTACAATATCCCCAGTGCAGGAGCAGAGAATTACAATGAAACATAATGTCATTAGGGCCGTTCTCCAAGTTTTAGGTGGACTTAACTGTCGGCTGAAATGACTTTTCTAATGAACTAAATTTGAATAATGTATTCGCGGACAGATTTGGAACGCTGATATGGTGATGATTAGGATATATGACTAAAGACCAGATGCGGCAAACCACCTCTGTGTGATGCATGACACATTCACATGATTAATGGTGACTTGTGACGTTTGCGCTAGGTTACTCAAACAGTGACTTGTCGTCTCCGAGACAGCTCCCCTTACAGAGATAAACCATGGGCTCAAGTATTCTGTGAGAGCATGTGAGATGAGAATCTTTATCTGGCTCGTACATTCTCCTCAGCGCTGGGACCTGGCAAAGACAAATTTAAGGCACATGGTGCTCTAATTTTTTTTTGCTTACTGGTAAACAATTGTGGGGATTTCTAAGCACGCAGATCCCTCATTCAAGAAACATTAGCATACATATGTATGGGGTCTGTTTTGATACAACATAATATGCATGTGTTGAATCAACAGAAATGCAGGGCAGAGTCAGTCATGTACAATTTATGAGGCGAATAAAAAAAGTGCTTGATACCTTTTTTCCCCCTCAGCTGAAGCTTTTAAAACACCCCAAAACCTTCACCTCTATTTAGGCCTGCATGTGCCTCAGTGGAAAATGTTGCATCGCCACTCGATATCTGCGATGCTCCAGCTTCTTAATCACTTGTGAGAGAATAGCGAGATATGGGCAGCACACAAATCAGGGTCTCTCCATTGCTGATAGTGTCCTTGAAGACTCTGTGGCAACTATAGACAGCAGGAGATTAACCCAGCCTCGCTCAGCCACCTGCAGCGAGACGCACCACATGAGCTTTTTTTTTTTTTTTTTTTTTTGTAATTGCTGCAATCTTGAGATGTGCATCGCACTTCTAGCAACCAATTAACAAAGGGCATTGCACTGAACCTTGTGTTAAGTTGTATTTTCAGCTTTCTCAAGAGTGTATACAGGCAAAAATGGAGATCAATATGATCTGGCATTGAATGAAGCACTTGTCTAATAATAGTGGATTTGTTTGTGTCACAGAGACACCTACTGGTTCAGGGCTCCTCTGGGGGTTTTTGTGCAAGTATAAAGGAACTGTGGGCTGAAAACTTAAAGAAACATGTCCTCAGTTGTCCACTTCTATAGCTAAAAGAAAGACCAAGTGTGTTTTGTGTGAGTGCAGCTCGTTTGTGCTTTTTTTACTCCACAAACAAAGGCAGATGTGTGTAGATTGGGATTTAAGATTCTGATTTAATTAGCTTTGACTCTTGGGGCTGCCTCTAAGGTAGTTGCTCCTACATGCTGCAAAACTCATTATGGATGAATTAATGAAGTGGGACGTACACTTGGCATCATCCATGTGGCATGCACTGATGCATTATGTATTATTATTATTATTTTAGGGCATGAGTAAATCAGGTTTGTTTGTCGGGTGTATACCGGGGACAGCTACGGAGAGGCATATTGATTCTAACGTCAAAATCAAGTCATATAAAACAACTGCTTTATACACTGTTACTTGTATTGCAGACCTTTATACAAGACACATATGTACGGAATTCTTTTGATATGCATGACAATGTTCTCCTCCAACACTCCAAGTCTTTCTGGCTATCTGTATTACATAAAATATTGTTCACTTCAGGTTCCATTTATTCAGCTGAGGAAGGTGCTTTACAGTCCATTTCCATTTTCTTTGATTAGATGTGGTTTCAACATGAAAGAATAAAAAGACTTAAGATGTTGTTAAGTATGAGGGGAATACTTTTGTGGTGCACTTGATTTGTAAAAGCTTGAAATATCACTTACATTTATGAAACTTCAGCTTGTTAAAAGGAGCAGCTTTTTTGTTGTGTGCTTGGACTCCACGGCTTAAAGCTGCACTTATTAATATTTTCATGTTAACAATGGATCAAATTACAGTGTGTAATGTAAAAGGAGTTGCTTGTAGTGATGAATCCACAGAGATAATCACCTTTTCAGCAAAAAGATCTGTCACTTACTTTTCTTCATTAAAGCTGCTACAAGGAACTTTTAACTGGATATGCAAAAGTCTCTCGTTTCTGCTGATGTCTGTGCGTGACCTACAACAGCAAATGAGACCATCGGTGTGAAGATAAGCTATTTCTATATAGTGTATATCCATACCTTTAGGAAATTGTCTCAGGGTCCGCACCAGGTCGCTTCCAAGACTAAACAATATATACGGCACTCAGACGGCACACGTCATCTTACCTAGCTGCTTACATTTATAGTGACTCTTATAAATAGTCGCTATTCCTCCTCCTCAACCCGACATCCGCGGGGAGTTAAAATAGCAGCAATCATCGAGTAAAAGTTCTGTGAAAGCACTGGACTCACCAACAGTCAGCCACGTCTCAGTCACACAGAGAAAATCCAATACTCGGGAAGTCAGGAAATCCTTCAGGATAAACGTTTTGTTTGCTAGCGATCTAGCATTTACCAGCCCAATCCTGGCAGGAGCCGGCGGGTCCACGGCGTTAGCTGTCCTGGGAGCCACACACAGAGGCCGCAGGTTGCGCAGATTCACCCCACGCCAGCAGGGACGAGGAGAGCAGGGGCCACGGGGCTGGAACACCTCACCCGGGTCGACGACAGGTACCAGCCAGGTGTTGACAGGGACGAGGGACCGCTCCATACTCAGTCCAAGAAGCCGTGGAAGTGCTTGCCAAACAGGCCTTCAGCCTTACCAGCCAACCGCTGTGTTTACCCCGGCAGCAGTGGCGCTTACGCCGGAGAGGTGGAGCTGGGGTGCGGCAGAGGTGAGCTGGGATCCCCGATAGGAGCGGGGGCAAAGTTTTCCCATCTTGTTGTTTCATTCATCCCCAAAACAAACACATGCACGAGCCAGGTAAGCGTCTTTACAACAATACGCGCTAGAGCTCATGGGAAATGTAGGCTTCATTCTGGCAAAACACTACTGCTTTTGTCCACAGGGTCGCCAAAATCAACTCAAAATGAAAGTTCCTTGTAGGGGCTTTAATTGATGTATCAGGTAAGTGTCTGGTTGATAATAAGTCAGAAAAATGTGAAAAATGGCAATCAATCAATATCCTTTATTTAACCAGGTAAAAACTCATTGAGATTTAAAACCTCTTTTCCAAGAGTGACCTGGCCAAGACAGCAGCACAAAAGCAAAATGGTTACACCAAACACACAAGACACAAATAAAATAAGATCACACACTACAGGAAAACCACAGTGGGGTTACATGATTACACAGTGCAATCACAAGATCCAATTGAACTTAATTCTCTGTCTTTTATAATTGTCTTGATTGGCAATCATAGCTTTATGAATTTTACTGTCACATAAAGCAGCAAAAGTTCACAATTTAGAAGTTAAAACAAGTACTGCTCTTGCAGTTTTGCTGAAAAAGTGACATTAACGATTCATTTCTTCTTATATTAACTTATAGATTAATTACTTTATTGTATTTGGCAGACAGAAAAGTTAGAGCTGGTGAACATCATGTAGCATTTAGCAGCTCAATGCCGATGTTTCTCTCTGGAATTGATCAAGAACAAATCAGAGCTTAAAGAAGAGTGAATATTGGATTTATATTTGTTATAGTTGCAAGAAATCCAAATCCAAATTAATGCTAATATTGCTCAGTGTTAGCTGGAAATGTAAATTTAGGGAACTGCTAGCTAACAAGTTAGCTGCATTAGCTTTATAAGGTGATAATATGTCACAGTTGTGTTTCTGTCCCTCCCACCATCCACAAACCAAAAATATGTATAAGTCATGTTGCTTTATAGGGAAGAGTCATCTTAAATGTGACATGTTAGAGTTGTACCATGCATGTTTTCTCTTGCTACATTACTGTCATCATGAAGACATTATGTAGGCATGTGGCCAGTGCAGTAGTAAAGATCTCTGAGAAATATCATCAGGATTCGTCCAGTCTGCAGCAAACGGCAGCTGAATAACAAGCTTTACACAAACTGAGTAAAAAATTAAGATAATTTTGAACAGAAATCTGTTTTTGTATATTGCGGAGTTTATCTCCACACAGCTAACTGCATGTATCTGTTTTTCATTAGTTAGCATAAATTTCAGGCCATGCATGCTAGCAGGGGTCTGTGAGGAACGCCAAAGCATGGGTGCGTCCAGCGGCTCATTTGCAACTGCCTAGATGCCTCAAAGAACAGCTTGATTACTGAACTTGTACATGTATGATAATGAATACATTTTGTCAGTAACACTTGCATATATAAATGGACCATGTGGCTACAGCACAGACTGTAAAGCTCAGTGACCTGGTGTTGCTATGTTTTTGACCCTGCAGGGATGCTGCATCCAGAAAGTTTTAACAATATCATCATGTTTTAAAGATTATCTGATCATCCTTGGTACAACAACAAAATAAAAACAGTTGCTTGACTGAAATAGTGTTTAACACCATTTTCTTGTCGTGTTACAACTGTAATTCACACTGTTACAATTAAGACTCATATGCCTTATTTGTAACATCTGACAGCATCAACTTTCAGATTAATCTTAAAACTTGTTTTCACTATCAGAACACTTAATGTGTTTTTTGATAGCGGACAAATGTGGGTCTGAAAATGTTACACATGCTGGTAAAAAAATCTCTGAGTTTTAACTGTGGCGACTCTCCTTTACTTATTTAAAAAAAAAACATCAACTGATATATGCACTCCACCCAACACCAAACAACGAAGTTAGCGACCAGCATTTATGCCTTGTTTCCATACAGTATAATGTATCTGTAGTTTTTCATAGTATACAGAATTTTTCCTTTAGTGTCTGGTTGTCTTGCAGATGTACACAGAGCTATATGGAAACAAGGTGTTAGCATTTAGCAGCTAAGGGACAGTTCTTTACTTATCAGAAGAGGGGACAGCTGGGATGTGACTGTTTATCTTGACCCTCCTCAAAGCTAAAAATATTTTTCCTCGAGCCTCCCTCAGTGACTGGTGGAAAAAGCATTACCCTTCCTCTACCATGATTTAGGTATGGGATTTTTAAAAACTACCCTTTGCTGGTTTAAAATGAAAAGTTAAAAGTTGAAGATGGAAAAAAAGCTCCAGTTTCTCACTCTTGTCGTGCATGATGGTTTATTTTTGGCCAATGTTAAAATGAGCTTTAGAATAAAGCATTTTTAATGAGATATTACTATTTTAAGCTCAGATTTGGTTATGTTTTTTTCTAATAGAAGAGCTCATCACGCATGATGTGTCCAAAGACTGAAGGAAATTGAAAAAAAACAAAACGATGATAATTTCTGTTTTTATAGTTTCTGGCTATGATAAATGATGTAATCTGGGTGATTTTTTTTTAATAAAACATGGAAGGCAGCGTAGACAGGCATGTTTTCTTTGAAAATTGGCAGTAAAATACAAATAAACAAACAAACAAATTCCTCATCTCATAAGTAACAAACATTCCCTAAAGAGCCAGCATTTCTCTCAGGTATTGGTGACCAGCAAAACAGAGTTAACAAGTAGCTAACAAATATTTTAGTTAATACAAATGTTGCTTTGTGTCAGCTGTAATTGTAAATAGGTGACTATTTTCCAGCACGTTTGCCACAACAACTGTTAAAGGTGATAAAAATGTCAATGCCGTGTTTACAGCTTATTCTGTATCCCACACATGGCCCTGTCACTGCTTCCTGAACTCGGTTTTATACATACAAAATAAGCATTATATAAGTATTTGTGTTGATTTGTGTTGATTAACCCTGGGGCGAAACAACATGTCCCTGACTTATAATATATGTTGGTATTGACCTGGCTTTGTATGAGTCCAGCATAGTAAACAAAGGCATGTCACACCTATGTAATGTGCATATGAGCCCCGTGCATATGACACGAGTTCCACAGGAGGTGATAAACATCACCTCAGCATCATAAATATCCTTGGCTTGTTTATTGCATCTTATCGCAGCGCGTGGTCAACAATGCATCATTAATTTAAGAACCTTTTTAATGAATGTGAAATGAAAGACTCTCAAGCAAGCAATTTCTCTGCACTTATCATACGAAGAGAGACTGTAGTGGCTGTATTTTCAGAGTCCTTACCTGAGTGCTTGTGAAACTAGTGAGCTCTGCCGTCCCGCTTTGCTAGCCCCTCATCTTTCACCCATGACAGAAATTACATGATTCAATGGTCCTGTGGAAGAAGCTGATGGACAGCCAGCTCTAAAATGTTAATAAACACACTGTTTTATATAGCAGCCTTTCATTTTTCACCAACAAATACAGCTTTAACCTTGTATGTTGCCCCCCCCTTCAGCTGCAGAGGTTAAAGCTATGGTGACATCTGCAATTCAATTCCCACCCCCACCCCCCACACACAAAAAAAGACATATGTGAAAATAGTTGAAAATGAGATTCCAACACAGCGAGTTCTTGTCCTTGTCACTTTTGATCTCATCGATACAGGCGGAGTATGAAAGCAAATAAAAGGATGGTTAATGATTTTCAGTGGCGGGCTTGACCTACCAACTACACCACTGCTCGTCCTCAAGGAGACGGTCCAGTGCTGCCTGAGGCTGATCCACCAGGCAGGACACATATAGGATCCCAGACAAATGCTCCCATAAGGAGCTTGTTTTCTGTATCCCTCAGTGTACTCTGACAAAAAATGGTGCTCATGTGTGCTCAGGGGGAGAGAGAGTTCATTGATTAATGCCATTTGCATCAATACTAGATAATGATTTGTCTGCAGAAACTGCACAATGGTCACCGTATTAACTCAAATAATGATATTATACTAAATTTTGCACAGCAGCTTGTTCAGATCGATGAATGATGTGCAACCAGAGTTTCAATATCCTCTCCTCCGGCACATCAAATGATAAATTTGCTCCGAATATTGTTATGGGTCTTTTCATACTGTATTGACCTTTCACTATGATGGATCCTCTTAACTACTGTGATAAGACTTTCACACTGTGCGGGAGATGAGTCAGACATTTTTTTTTTCCCTCCTCTTAAGGTACATTTTGATGAGACACAGACAAACTGTAGCACTTTAAGTGATTGTGAATTATTGATTCATCTCATAAAGGTTTCCTGAGCATATCACCGTAGTTTTTTCACGCTTTCAACACAAACTGATGTTTCATACAAAAAGAAACAGCAGTTCTTTATTATGTCATATATTGTGTTCATTTTTTTGCCGTAAGAGGGAGAGGGGAGGAGGTCATTAGCAAATGCATATTGCCATTTAATTATCGCTGTAATTAAATTACAGTGTAGGCACAAGGTCATTAACTTGCTGTATGTTCAACGGGAGATTGCTGCACATAAACCAACCACACACAACCTATTTGAAGGCAATGCCATCTAGTGGAAGTTATCCACAAGTACAAAAACTGTGCTTAATATGCAACAGATCCTAAATCATACAGTGTATATGTGATGAGGTGTTAAACATCCTTCCATACAAAAAATAAAATAAAATAAAATAGATTGTTCTGCATAGGAATGACTCCAATTTGTCATACAACAATGCAGCACACATGAAATAATGAAAATACCTAAAGTTGCTGCTGAAAGCTTCAGAAAGTTGACAGTAAGAAAGTATTTTTTGATCAAACTACAAGAAAATAAGAACACAATTTAGACTTAACTGCATATAGTCCTGTAGGTGTCAGTCTGGGTGCAAACGATCTGCCATTTTCCACTCAGATGCATGCTGGGGTAGACTCAAACCATTTTAACCCACTAAAAGAATAAAAACAGTAACACTAAATGTTTAAAATGCATAAAATAATAGGAAATGAAATATATAAGATATGCTTAGTTGTGTGAGTGGAGTAGATCTTTTTGCATTTGTGGGATTATGTGGGCATACACTGGTGTTTAAAGCATGTACTACATGTGCAATATATATATAAAATGTCAACAATATCAGTCCAGTCAGATTATTTTTTTGTGTATTACAGGTTTATGGCCACTAGGTAGAGCTCCCCCTCCTTTACTGTTTCTGCTTCAGCCTGCACAGTGACCTGATTTGCTGTAAGATTATACTTAATTAAAGGCCCTGCACACCCACACAGGTGTTTCCAATTACTGGGGCTGATTAGACCTCAGGCTACAGTTGTGCAGAGCTTTACTGCAAATTACACAATGTCACTGATCTGTATGTATTATGAATAATGATGAAGTTAAAGTTGTCTCTCTCAAAAAAGTTTGACAAAACTGTCAGAAAAGCTCACACACTTCTGATGAGAAGTTACATGATGCGCATAAGTAAAAACACATGTGCGGGTGAACCAGGGTGTTAAAGACACAGCTGGTAACTTTTAAAAAAACACCTGTATCATATTTGATTAGACTACATCCACAAAGAATTACAGAGACAGACAGTCTGTAGAAAGAGTCATTGTCTTCCCCCTCAAAGTGCTTCTAATGGCATTTGCTATGGAAAACAACCAATCAGAGTAGAGAAGTCTGTAACACAGCCGTCAATCATTCACTTCTTGTGAAATTAACCTGTCAAACTCGGAAGCGTTGATTAAATATGAATCAAGATCCTGTTACAACATTGCCTATTTCTCACCTCAAATGTTTTCAGAAACATATTTGAGTGTAATGTTTAACTGTAAAATGAGAAAGTTTGCGACCAGGCTGCTATGTTGGAAACAGTTTAGCCAAAATGAAGCACAGCCTCCAACTGGAGCAAACTTTCTCATTTTATAGCTAAACAGTACACTAAAATATGTTTCTGAACCCATTTTAGGCAAGTAGTAGGCAATGCAGTAACAGAATCTTGATTCATATTTGATCGATGCTGGCTAGTTGGATCATTTTACTGCAGCTCCTGAGCAGTGCACGACAAGACTGACAGCTACATAAGAGACCCCTTGAGTCTGACTGGTTGTTTTCTTTCCGGCCGGATGAATTCTTGCAGATGCTATTAGATGCACTACAAGGAAATTATCTGTTTCTTGTCATGGTAGTAGAAGTCACGGCATCATATTGGGTACAACACATGCCCAGTGAAATGTGGTCTACACCTGCTGAAAGGCTCAATAGCTGGCGCCCTAACATGCAGCATGAGGATGATTGATTCGGTTCAGAGGCATCCACAGTCGACCTTGGGTCAGAATATTTTTGTATGAAAAATTAAGATACAGGTGAGAGTTAAAATTCTGTAATTATTTAAGAAGTCTGTCATAAAAGACCATAAACAAATACTTTCTACATGCAGACGTTCAATTGTATGCCGGCTGCCATCCAATAGGTTAACGATTCATCGATCTGGATTGATATATTGATTCAATGATCAATGATCCGTTACCATCAATGCAAAGTGAAAATATTGATCTCTATCGTCATCTTTAGGATACACATTTATTTTGAAAGTCTCTGTCATCGTCAAACAGTGGTATTTCAGAGAAAAAGGGGGTCAACAGACAGAGTACATGCCCTATGTAAACAATGCCGTTACTAGATCAAACATGACGTAAGGTTACCCGCCTGGATGTAATCTAGCTAGCTTCTCACTACAGCAACAATAGCAGCTCTGTTTTGACAATGTTGGCTGAAAAAATGTGCATGCAGGCTGAAATTCAACTGTGATTTTCTGTCGGGAGACACAGTGACTTAAACCAACAGTAAGAAAAATTATAACGTTACATGTAATCTGCTAAGTTTGAATGGAGGAAAGTCAGCTAGCCGCTAGGCTAATTTAAGCAATGTAAACATGCTTGAGCTAATATGGGTGACTAGCAAAGAACAATTGACATGTCTATGAACCTGACAGTCATTACTGAGCTGAATTTAAAGTTAGTTAGTTAAATGGCATTTAATAATGCCTAATATGGATCGCAGAACCCTGAATTGCATCGTATTGAGGCATACTTTGTAATACTGGCAAATATTGTAGCGTTCTCCAAAGAATTTATTTGATATTGTATTGTGATGAAACCAGTGATTTACACCCCATTCAGTTGAGTGTGTCCAAAAGTTCCATCAGACCGAGCGCACCCAAGTAGGCAAAAAAGAGTGCATCCAAAGAGCACCTGAGCAGACACCATCCCTTTATTTCCGTTTGCTGTACCACTGCATGTGTCATAGCCCATGGCTCCCATAGTGTTAAAGAGTGTGTCCCAGCCTTCTTTGAAAAGCTGTGACTTCTGTCAGGATGTAGTGACAGTTGCACCAACTACGACAATATATTTTTATAAAAATTACCAACAACAGCTTTGAGGGCACAGGCTCATTTAACTAAGTTATCTCAGTGGGTTTGGTTATTAATTTATTAACAAATATGCTTGCTGACAGTATTGTATGTTTCATTTATTAATAAGCAAACAGATTGACAGTTGAAACATCACTCTATTGACTTCACTGCATTAGTGTCACTGCAAAGCTAAACTTGTTCGTTATGATGTTTTTCTTCAGTTGGATTTGACACTTCATGAGACGATACAGACGTGAGTGTAAACAACTGCTGTGCTGTCAGTTCATATGAGTGATGTGTGATTCCCGCTGAAATAAAGTAACTGGCCAACTAAGTGCTGCTTATACAAGTGATTTGAGAGAAAATGAGTACAAAACTGTTTCCTCTATACAGCTTATTGATGTACACATCAATGCAGTTAAGCGCGAGTTATTTTCAGCTTCTTTGAACCATTTCCTTGTCATCAATTTTAATGGGCTTTATAGGAAACCAGCGAAATAAATTGCCATAAATGATCAGAGATTTAATGAATGAATCCCAATCAGTGAGTCAGCATAGTGGAAGGGTGCAGCATGTTGGATCTGATCTGAGAGAGAGAGGAACAAACATAGTTTGCATAATAAGCTATATTTTAAAACCATCAGAGTTGGGCTTATTATGTCTGACATTTAAAATCTGACTGAAAATGCAAATGAGGTGACTAAGTGCTTCCATGCCACTATTTCACATTACCAATCACAAAGTACATTTCCAAAGACGAGACAAACAGACAGCAGAGCTGCTGGGTGCTGTCCAGTCTCTGGTTACAGTGTTAAGTGAACAGAAATTATTTTAAGTCAGTCACTGCTTGTTTTCATGCACCACTTAATTATATACCATATGCTGTGCACAACACCCTGTATCATATGCATCGCTGAAATATGAAGCTACAACAGATTACCTTAGCATAAAGACTGGAAAAAGGGGGGAAACAGCTCACCTGACTTCATACAAAGGTAAAAAATGAGTCTACCTGCACCTCTAATTGACCTTTTGCTAAGCCCCGCCCCTTTGTGATGGTCCATCAAGTTGTCAGAGTAAGCATGGAGCCCACACTGTGACTAATTGCACTCCTTTAGGAAATCTTATCATATTTTTGGAAAAATAAAATAGTGATTCCAGAGAGAAGCAGACAGAGGGGTCTACAGTCTGTGTTTGAAGGATATATCCAGGATGTCAAACTGACTCAGCAGCAACAACAGGTTAAAAAGACGAAGATAGTTAGAAGCTAAAGCCGAACTATAGGCTACAGATCACTGTGTAAAAGTGAAACACCACATCACTGCTGATCGACACAGAAGACAATCCCCCAATCCCAAATGGATCCCTTACAGACTCGTTGACTTAAGCCCTAAGCCCTTACAGACCTAGGACCAATTCCATTTCTTCCCCTTAGCCCTTGTCTTGGCCCTTCCCCTTGGTTTTGCGCATTCACGTGAGGGGAAGTGGTGTCCCAATTCTCCATCAGGTTAAGAGCTAACCTGACGGGGAATTGACCTATGGCTAAGTCCTGCCCTCAAACGTGATGAACCAATCACAGTACGTATAGCCATTCCCATACACTCGGACATTCTCTGCCTGGACGTTCATCGCAGTGTGTGCAGATGAACGGTGTTTGACTTCCCCCTGTGCCGCTGCCAGCACCCGGACCTCCACCGCTAGATGGGCAGGGATTTCAGGGGGAAGCCAAACAATGTTCATCTGCGCACACTGCGATGACACACAGCTGGTTGAATATCAGCAAAGGTTCCCTGCTTCCCTTCACTGGTTCCTGTACAGCAGGGTTGGTCTTTTTTTCACTGTTACAATCATTATAAAGCAAAAGCAGCATGTGTATACATTCAGTAGGCTATATCTTCAGTAGCTAGCTAGCTAACCCTACACTTTTCAGGGTTTGATTTTGGTTTTGGAACAGAGAAGAAACGTATATTTCCTCCAATCCTCTCCAGGTAACGAGTATCATTAATACACAACGTGCCCCAGACACAACATTTAGCTCCAAATCCACAAAACCAGCCTGAAAATTAAGGAAAAATGAGACCATTTGTACGGAAGTGTTTTAAAGGTAATGTCTCAGCAAAAATGCACGTGAGTGGGAAGTACTGAGCATATAATTGGACAGATGAGACTTAGATTATACTGCACAAGTTGTGTGTTTGTAAACAGATGTTTTGATATAGTTTTCCTGCTGTTAAATGCAGACCCTGTTGACTTCAATTTACTAGAAATAATCGCCTCTTTGTTCGCTGTGGAGGCATGTGAAAAAAGACAATGGGACTTTATCATTTACAATCTTTAGCTTTCATACTTATTCAAAATAGCTAGGAGAAATTAAAAATGCATATCAAAAAAAAGTTCAGGTCTCAGGAGGTTATTGTCAAAACTTTTAACTATGCTAATGCTAACTCTGCTTTTTGTACTAACAAGTCGGCTCTGCGCTGGAGATTCTAGGTTTCCTTTCTGTCGTAGTGTCAAAGGCTGTTCCCTTTTTGCATTTGTGTTTCCTCTATTAGTCAGTAATTGGCTTGACTCACCTAATGTAGCTTGCCCGCTATATGTTTGAATCTCAGATTTTGGGAAAGAATACAGACATCGCCTTCAGTAGAGAAATGTGAAAATACTACTCCATTGTAAAACTTTGCACAGATACAAGTCTGTATAGTTGAGATCAGACATTTTAGAGGACATAAACATTACTGAGTGGTGGGGGACTTGAAAGTTTTGACTTCTAATAGCAGGTGCTGTTGTGGATGCCAAACACAGACAGTAAATCCCAGGAACTCGCTTCGCTCTTTCAGAAAGACCAATGAAAGAAATGCTGAATCAAAGACTGAGCTACAGAAGCTGGTGGAACAAAGGCTAGCCCGTATGTGATAACAGCATTTTAAGCTCTATAATTATAAACCTCTTCAAATCCTGCTGGATCACATGCATTGTAGAAAACTGCCACACCTCATAATTTACCATTTATCTGTGTGGCCTTCCATATGTAGGATTTTTGTAATACATCAGTCAGTAAGGCAGAAAATAAGCTGTGGCTTCTGAAAAGGAGACTTGAGTTTAGTAGGCTGCTGTGTGTGTGTGTGTGGTCTCCTTGGAGATAAAGGGGGAAGCACTTGTAATGGATACTTAGCCTCGAATGAGTTATTGGCTGTTTGTTATTCTCTGTTGAGAGAACCAATTTGAGGGTTACAGAGCAATTAGCTATTTATGCACGGTGCCTGGAAGAATAAGTGTGGAGACTCTTAAGTGGGACCATCCAAGAGTCAAAAGCCCTACATACACCTCTCCAATACTAAAAATTTCCTTTTGTGTTTGCCTGTAAAGTATCATCAGTGGATTAAATAGGGCATAAAGTGGTGGGAGCTTCATATCACCTAACTAATGCAGAATATTGCCCCTCCATTTAAAGAGGTGCCATTAAAACTAAAGCCAGGTTATGTTATGGCGCCATGGGGGGAAATGGTCTGCTTCAACTTCCCATAAAGTATCGGATTGAGTGTCATGATGAATATTCATAAATTGCTTTAATGAAGACCTCACATTGATTAAGCCTTTTCTAATGGGCTGTATCATAGTGAATGCCAGAATATAATTGGATTACGGTGACTTTGGGAAGTACTTTGAGACAGTGCCCACATTGGAAATGAAGATGTGCAGCCTGCTAACGGCATAATTGACAAGGATGAAGATGGATGGATTCAGGCGACTCCCAAGCTCTTCCTGCCCAAAGCAGAGGAGCCTACAGCTGTGCCCCCTGCACACCAAGGTAAGATTTAATTAGCTTCAAAGGCCTATTTTAGAAAACCCTGTGCCTGCATATATTCAGGAGAAAAGGAAAAGGTTTGTATGCTGTTTCATTTCACAGTAGACAGAACAGGCATCATTTTTGGATAGAATTCAAAAGCAATCTGTTACAAATGACTAATGAGGGACTGTTATCAAACTGCTGAACGTCCATTTTTAGATTTCATGAAAGGTTAAAAAAAAGTTGCTTTAACGCTTCATTCTTACACGTCACATTTTGATGCTTGGGCAGAAGTCTTTTGCTTTGTATCTTGACGCAGGGGGTCAGCAACTGGGTTTAGGCAACATAACTACTTGGTTAGGGTTAGATTGTGGTTGAGGTAAGTCACATCACTCAACTCACATAACTGAAGACTGATGTGACTGACATAACAAAGTAACCCAATGTTGCTTTTTAGTTTCACATGGAACATGAACACTGATCTCCTGAGTCAAAGTCCTGTGCTTGCTTTACCCATCCACCTCCCTTCCCCCCAACCACCCTACGCAGATATACTTGCTCTTGGACTAAGTCTGTTGCTCTGAATGTCTAATAATGACATGGATGGGTTAACACTGGAGTTGGTTGACTGCCTGGTGTGTCTCATACAGACACTAAAGCAGGGGTGTCCAGACTTTTTTGAATGGAGGCCAAATTTGATAATGTGAAAACAGTAGGGCCAGTGGCTTCTAGCATCACACGGGTTGTTAAAAAAAAATTAAAAAGTCATGTACAAATGGCACAAAAACAGCTGCCGCATCTTTCAGTGAAAAAGTATTGAACATCCCACCACTTCTGAAAGCAGCGTCCCTCACTATCGACTTCATGCTTCTTTGACACACATTCAAAAACGTGCTTTGGAGTGATTGTACAAAATATCATTGTTGGTGATGAGTAAGGTGACAATTTGCATTAGATGGGATGAATTGGATCCAATGCTCGTCTTTTCTTTCAATCATCACAGCAAACAAGGATAAAACCTATATGGATTTTGTCTGAAATTACTGTTCACACAGTGTGGTGTGAAATTACCCTTAGCATGTTTTCTCCAATCGACCTCATCTACCAGCAGCAGACTTTCTTTCTACAGTCTGATTTTCTTTGGTTTCTATTTCAGACAATTTCCAGTTATTTTATCACTTTTTCATGATACATAGAGTCAATGGCCACTTTATTAGGTACACCTACTCAACTGCCCATTAACACAAATAGCTAATCAGCCAATCATATGACAGCAACTCAATGCATTTAGGCATGTAGACATGGTCAAGACAATCTGCTGTAGTTCAAACCGAGCATCAGAATGGGGAATAAAGGTGATTTAAATAACTCTGAACGTGGCACAACCATCTCTAGGTTTTACAGAGGATGGTCTGAGAAAGAGAAAATATCCAGTGAGCAGCAGTTCTCATGGTGAAAATGCCTTGTTGATGCCAGAGGTCAGAGGAGAATGGCCAGACTGGTTCAAGACGATAGAAAGGCAACAGTAACTCAAATAACCACTGGTTACAACCAAGGTCTGCAGAAGACCATCACTGAACCAACAACACGTCCAACCTTGAAGCAGATGGGCTACAGCAGCAGAAGACCACACCAGGTGCCACTCCTGTCAGCTAACAACAGGAAACTGAGGCTACAGTTCACACAGGCTCACCAAAACTGGACAATAGAAGACTGGAAAAAAGTTGCCTGGTCTGATGAGTCTGGATTTCTGCTGCCACATTCAGATGGTAGGGTCAGAATTTGGTGTAAACAACATGAAAGCATGGATCCATCCTGCCTTGTATCAAGGGTTCAGGCTGCTGGTGGTGGTGGTGTAATGGTGTGGGGGATATTTTCTTGGCACACTTTGGGCCCCTTAGTACCAACTGAGCATGGTTTAAACACCACAGCCTACCTGAGTATTGTTGCTGACCGTGTCCATCCCTTTATGACCACAGTGTACCCATCTTCTGATGGCTACGTCCAGCAGGATAACGCACCATGTCACAAAGCTCAAATCATCTCAAACTGGTTTCTTGAACATGACAATGAGTTCACTGTACTCCAATGGCCTCCTCAGTCACCAGATCTCAATCCAATAGAGCACCTTTGGGATGTGGTGGAACGGGAGATTCACATCATGGATGTGCAGCTGACAAATCTGCAGCAACTGTGTGATGCTATCATGTCAATATGGACCAAAACCTCTGAGGAAAGTTTTCAGCACATTGTTGAATTTATGCCATGACGAATTAAGGCAGCTCTGGGATCCAGGGTCCAAGGCAGTTCTAGCAACATGTACCTTATAAAGATATCGGTGAGTGTATATTCGATTGTTGTTAAGTTCACATCATTATAGCTACTGAGCATATAAAGGTTTTTGCACAAAAAAAGGAAAAAGAACACTATGGTAGACATTGGGTCATTTATAATTTTCTCCTACTTGTGATTGTTTTTTCATAGAATATTTGCTTCTAATATCCAGAGAATTACACTCAAATAACTTCCCACTCACTCATCAGTTGGCATTGCTCAATCTTCTGATGTTATTTATATGTTTGTGTAATAAATGTACAAACCTTTATCCATAAACTCCTGAAATGACTCTCTGTTTAAATCCATACCTGCAGTAAACACTCATTACTTCATTTGTATTCCTAGGCAGTAAAGCTTTAGCTAATGTCAAAACTCATCCCTGTTCAGATTTCAAAAACATCTTTAGGCTAAGCTCATTATGATCTAAGAAGCCCTCTGTGTATTCCTGCATTTCTACATATATAAAAGCACGCCATTGTACCAAATTATGCAAATCCCTTTCTTTCTTAATCAAGTCAACATCCCATTGGAATTGGAAAGCCTGCCTTTAGTGGTGCATTTACACTGGCTGGCCGTCAAGAAACATCACCGCAAGGCAAAGAAATTACTGTTGTCACACATAAAGTGCTTTATGCTATGCATCTACAGTTGCATTGACTGGGACATTGCTTGTTATTTTATCTCGGAGAGAGGCAGGAACACAGCTGTAACATGTGGTTGCAGAATTGTGCACTAATGAATGAGGTGATGAGAAGCTGCAGAAGCAAAGCTGACGTCTCCTGGGTCTGGTTAGACTGTTGGTTTAATAAGCTTTTTGGCAGATCCATAGAAATCATTCTCAGTGCTCGTCTTCGTATAGATAAAGGCTCAATTCACATGTAGATTTTGTGAGAGGTGAATATTATGAGTCTATGAATACACAAATTTCTGTGGATGTCATTTACCTTTTTTCTCCCTAATGCATTACACACCATTTACCCAACGGAAATTTCATTTTTTATTTTTATAACACCTGCACAGATAAACACCTGACGTGACCCGTCTTGTGCTGTCAGTTACATAAACTCTCTTTGCATGTCATTATGAGCTCCTCCCTGTATGAGTGTGTGCTAAATTACCGTAAGCCTATACACTCAGTCTTAGCAAAGACTCAGTAAATTGCAGCGGGGGAGAATTTTCCCATCATGCTTTGAATGGGAGCGTTACGTAATTCTCTATAATCATAAATCTCAATAGTCACACGGATGAACCTTTTGACAAGCAAACAAGTGTAAACATGAATTATTATGGGTGAAACGGGTGCTTAAAGGCATGCTGTGCAAGAGAATTCTGTGAGAAAGTGCAGGGTGGTGTGTCATAGGGCAGGAAGCAGTCTTGTTTTTAATTCAATAGGTGATGCATTTTCTTTTGTGTCTGTAATAAATCCTTATTTAAATGTTCTATATCTAAAGCTTGATCATGTGCAGTTCAGTTTATGCAACGATATAATAGAATACTGTTATTTATCCCTGGATTGTTCTCATGCAGTTTTGTGGAAGAAGCATTCAGGTCTTCAGCTTAAGAAAAAGTACCAATACGACAATGGAGAACACCTGCAAAATCCTGCGTCCAAAATCCCGCTTCAGTAAAGGTATCATCAGTTAAATGAACTTCAAGTACAGAGATTTGTCTATTTACACCCACCCCTATGACCATTATTATGGACCCCACTGTGTGCAGTGATTGGCTTGTACTTGTCACGTTGATGCTTCGAAATCAGAAGTGGTTAGGGTCAAGGCAAAGAGGTCATGGTTAGGGGTAGTACTAGTACAATCTTGGATATTCTCTGAAATCGAAGTGTTAAATTTACAAGAAAAAAATCAAAAAATATACTGTCAGAAAGTCAGGTAATGATACAGTGCAACAAAGTCCACTGAGGTAGCAAGACATGGTGGGTGAGTGGGTTGAGCACAGCCGTTATACACAGGAGACTGGGATTTAAATCCTGTGTAAGTCAACATTAGATCGTTATTTTAAGGCTTAGTTGACTTGTTTTTAGGATGTATAAACTGCTGAATGCCCACTGTGTACATAAACTGTAGCAGAATAGCTGAATAGACCCATTTGTGTTAACTTTATATTACACCTTTGTGCTAATAGCATCTGCCCTCAAAGTAATCAAAGTAAAAGTAATTATTCGTTAGTAAAACGTCCCCTGTCCCTAATATATTAGTATATGTGATATTATGTTAATCAGTGCATAAGGAGCCGGTCAAGGTGGAGCTAGTTGTAAATGTATTATGTGTGTTTCTGTGCGGAGTTTGCATGTTCTCCCTGTGTCAGCGTGGGTTTTCTGCGGGTGCTCCAGCTTCCTCCCACAGTCCAAAGACATGCAGGTTAATTGGTGATTCTAAATTGGCCGTAGGTGTGAATGTGAGCGTGAATGGATGTCTGTCTCTATGTGTCAGCCCTGTGATAGTCTGGTGTACATTCTGTCCAGGACGTACCCTGCCTCTCACCCAATGTCAGTTGGGCGAGAGGCAGGGTACATCCTAAAGTAGCACAAAGTGGAAATATTCCAATAAAGTATACTACATGATAAAAGTACTTATTACTTTCCACCACTGTCCATATGGACAGCTTAGTTAAATAAACAGGTTGATAAAGATGATGATGATGGAGAAAAAGTACGATATTTCCCTCTGAAATGTAGTGGAGTAGACGTATACAGTAAGATAAAAAGGAAATATTCAAGTTAAGTACAAGTATGTTAAAACTGCACTTAAGTACAGTTCCTTAGTAAATGTATTTTATTACTTTCCACTGTTCATATGAACATGGCTGATGAAGTTAAGGAGCTGCAGTTACCAGAGCCAGCCAGAAGATGGCAGTCATCACAGCCACTGTTACTGAAGTGGAGTCTCTCTCTGCTTTATTGATTGTCTCATATTCATTGATTTGTTTACCTGCAACAGACAGGCACTCCATCAAACTGTTATTAGATGCTTCATGAAAACAGATTTTTTGGAAGTGTGAGCTAAGCTGCTCTTGTACTCACTATCGACAGCTGAGAACATAATCAATCACTGCCCAGAGAAACCTTGATGCCACTCGAAAACAAACAACATCTGCCAAATTTTATAACAGTAAAACTCAGTTACTTTTCCACCAGGGTGGATGCTCTCATGTCCAAATGCGCTCCTCTGTTTTTAGTTTGGCTGTGGAGAGTCCTATCATGCACTGCGCTCATTTCACAAAATCAATCCTGATCAGGGTAATTAAGTGCTCATCCAGTGTGGAGAGAGGAAGCTCAGCCTGCGGTCACCGCCACGTGTTTTAACTGCACGGTTACTGTGCGTGACAGAGAAAGGGTAAAGGTGTCCTAACCGCTTCTCTCATTCATCAAAAGTTGCAACAGCACAGACGCAAAAAAAAACATGACAAATGGGTGGGCAAATGCTGCCCGCTCCTTGTCATCCTCGGGAGGATCCCCTCGGGGCCACAGAGGGTCATAAACCAAGGAGGTCAGAACATGGAAGTTGTCAGTGTCTTTTAAAGCACTGAGAGGGAAAATACACAGTATGTCTCTGAACCATGACCTTGTGTCTGAGCTAAATCCTGTCTTACATTTAGTGATTCAGCCACACACATCATCTCTCCAAAGACTGACAAATATCACTCCAGCAGACAATGACTGATACACTCTGTTTGACTGACACCTCATGCAGCTTAAATTTGTTCACAAAATCTGATCAAAAGCAGCAAATACTTTATGCACAGGTGAGAATTCTGTCTCTCTAACAGATGTCAAGGGATGGTTCACCCCAAATAAAAAATACATTTTTTTGTCTTACTTTTAGTGATATTAATCAATCTAAATTGGAGATACCGGCCATAGAGATGTTTGCCTTCTCTTCAGTATAATGAAACTGGATGGCTCTCAGTGTGTGGTGGTGTGCTCAATGGACTAAAAAAATAGATTTGAAAAACTCTACAGCAATGTCTCTTTCCAAAAATCATGACCTGGTTACTCAAGATAATCACATTTATGTGGGAACTATTTTGTTTCGTTCTTCCACCCCAGGGTGAGGGAGCCCTTCTGTGCAGAGTCTGCATGTTCTCCCTACGTCAAGTGGGTTTTCTCAGGGTACTCCGGCTTCCTCCCACAGTCCAGAGACATGCAGGTTAAGTGGTGACTCTAAATTGCCCATAAGTGTGAATGCGAATTAAGTTGTTGTCTGTCTCTATGTGTCAGCCCTGTGATAGTCTGGTGACCTGTCCAGGGCGTACACCGCCTCTTGCACAATGTCACCTTGGATCGGCTCCAGCTCCCTCCCTGACCCCTAACAGGATAAGCTGTTACAGAAAATGAATGACTGGATGAATGACTGTATTTTCTTTTGACCAAACTACACCCTTCACCTGCTAGCTCACCCAACACCACTGAGCTAGCTAATGTTACAGCTCAGCCGAAGAGGACCTCTTCATCATGTCAAAAAATAAATCAGAGGGGTCTTGGGATAATTAACTGGGTAGGGAAGAAGTGGAAGCAACATCCTGACTTTTATTCATACTTGTTTTTTGTGTGAAGTAATGACTATTTTGACAATTTGGGACTTCAAACACAATTTAAATGCAACCATGTGAGAAGTTAAGAGCAGAAATAATTAATTTTATTTTACAAGTGTATTGCATGTGTATTGAATGTAAAAGCACAATCTGCAAAATATCAAATAACTTAAGCTGTTACAAAACGGGAACTGCCCATTGGTTCGACATCCCATTGTTCCGACCATATTAAACTCATTGTTCTGAAGTCCATTCCGAAATCATCATGATGCCCTGTGGTTAAGGTCTGGTTAGATTTAGGCACAAAAACCACTTGGTTAGGGTTAGGAAAAGATCATGGTGTGGGTTAAAATGAAAAAGAAAGTGACAAACACATAAGCTGTGAGCCTGCTTCACCTCAAGCCGGTTGCGGCGCACCATACGCCCGCCGCAAGACGTTCAGCACCGCAGACAGTTGGACTAATGGGATGTCGAACCAATGACATGGACCCTTACAAAATATACCATAAAACTTGAAATAAAATATTACTCGCTTAAATCACTGAAATCAAAAGGCCTATATTTGGCACAGGCATCTATATGGGACAAACCTTTGATTTCTTTTACACAAAACTGTTGCTCAGCAAGGATGGGATATGCAATCAAATTGTTTATTTAACCAGTGTATTACTTTTTAAAAAATAAGGCTTGAGATAACATATCAATTAAAAATCATTCATTTGATCTAGCTCCGACAGAAAGAACATCAGAGAGAGAGCGTGGGTCACAGCACTCAAGGATTACAGCACCTGGCATACCAACACAACACCACTTTATCCTGTTAAAACATTACTCACAACTTGGATTAATTTTCATGACAAACCCTTAACATTCTTTTGATCTGAGGACCCTCACAGACTCAAGGAATATGAATAACTTACAAGGTAATTGAGGAATGGACACATAATTTCAGTAAGCCAAAAACCTGCTTTTATACAATTGAAGACCTTCAATAAAAACTGCTTGGCAACCAGACCAGATGTCTCATTGAGACAGGCTTTTATTTGTCAAAATGTGTAGCCACACCAGGCTAGTAATAGGAACTGGGTGTTTAATTGGGACTAGACCTTTAATTGAAGTTTTACGGTGGTTGAGTAAAAAGTACAATATTTTCCAAGTAAGTATAAAGTACCATAAAATGGAAATATTGATTAAAGTACATCTACCTTGAGTTAATGTACTTATTTGCTTTCTGCCACTGTTCATATAGACATTTTCGTCAAATAAACAGGATGATGAAGGCAACAATGGAAGTATTCAAAAAGTTTACGTAAGCAGAAGTAGAAATACCAGAGACTAGAAATACTGAGTTTAAATGTTAATTGACTTATGAACACACAGAAGGAAGCATGAATCTACTCATGGACAAAAGGCTTGTATTTGTGACAGCACAAGGAGTAAACATCCATGTTGTCCTCCGTGGCTTAAAGCAACACTTACCTTTCTGGAAAATGCTATTAAAAGGTGATGGTGCACTAAAATGTAAGTGAATTCCACCAGAAAAAAAATCTCATAATTATACCATTCTCATATGGTTCTAAGACAACTCCGACCAATCATTGCATTCGGCTCCTGTCCTGTCTGTCTTCCCCACGTGGACTCAAGTAACCACTCATGTCTCATCTTCCCAATCTGAAACATTAACGTTATCTTCCTTGTGCGTTTCCACTCACTAGTAACGTTAACGCTACTAGCTAACATTAGCACTGTAACCTTATTCTAAAACTCATCAGTCATCACTGACTCAGGTTGAGTTTTAAAACACCGGGGTTGTTAGCTCTAGGCCAAGAGCTAACCCCATCAAACCAGCTGTTCCCAGTGTCCTTCTGGCGAAAGTCTGCTCGCTGGACACAAAAATGAATTACATCCAACTATGGAGATCCACTCACCGAGGAGTGAGGGACTGCTGCGTCCTTGTGTTCACTGAGACATGGATGAATGGTAACATATCAGACTCCGGTGTGGAGCTAACGGGGCTAACGCTACACAGAGCAGACAGGGTGGCAGCATCATCTGGTAAGCTCCGTGGTGTATACACAAACAATTCATGGTGCTGTGATGTGAAGAGGATCTCCCAGTTCTGCTCTCAGGATGTGGAGTTACTGACTGTGAAATGTCGACCCTTTTCATCTTACTATTGCACTACATGTTCTTTCTTATGTGTTGCACAAATTTTTTTAAATGTTTTGTTTCTTTTTGCTTGGGGTGTGCAAAATGTCAGCTCGTTTTTTTGTGCTGCGCATAAAAATGACGAAGAAGTTCAGTTCAGTTCATAATGTTATATGTGACAACACAGCATCCAGTTGCTAATGGCTAACGTTAGCCTACTGTAGCGTAGCCACTGAAACATTAACGTTATCTTCCTTGTGCGTTTCCACTTACTACTAATGTTTATGCTACTGGCTAACGTTAGCACTGTAATCTTATTCTAAAACTCACGGTTGAGTTTTAAAACTCAGGGTTTGCGTTTGACTGTCTTGGTTGTAACGTTACACTCGCCCTCCTCTTCCGTGTATCTAACGTTACCATGCCAACACCTATGTCTATCATAGACATAATGAGAACGTAATGGAGGAGGGGCTAGCAGGCCGTTGGAGGGAGGTGGAGTTGCAGGAGGAGAGGGATGGGACTTTGGAGGGAGACGGGAGTTGTGGATGTTCAATTTTTTTTTTTTTCTAAGTGCTGTGTGAAATGCAAGAAAGGTAAGAGTTGCCTTAACTGTAACATTAGCTAGCTCAGTGGTGCTAGGTGAGCTAGCAGTTGCTGCACGCTTCCCATTGCAAAGTGATATGGTTGATAGGTATAGTAAGGGAAAGAGAAAATAGTTCCTACATCAATCGTTTGTGGAAAGAGGCATTACTGTTGAGTTTTGTTTTTTGGTTGTTTTTTTTTGAGCGTCACAATCCAAGTGCCTAGTTCCATTATATTAGAGAGAAGGCAGACATCTCTAACACTTGGCAACTCACACCAAAACAATCTAGACTGATGAATCCCACTACAGGTAAGAGGAAAAATGTGTATTTTGATTTTGGGGTGAACTGTCCCTTTAACTTCAGCTGAGAAATCTGTGATAAATGTATGCCATCTTTACACCAGAAACATCACAAGGTTGCAGCTCTTCATTGTGCGACACATTGGAACTGTGTCAAAACACAGACCTTGTTAAACCCGTTATTCACAGAAATTACTTGACAAATACAGACCTTGCTTCTATCACCACACCGGGTCTTCAGAACAGCAAAAACATCTTTCATGTGCTGCCATTAGAGCAAGATAAATAAGGGATAAATGCTCCCTGTCACTTGTTCTTTGTTATTGTCCCCTTCAGAGGAGTCATTTGAAAGCTTTTTTGTCATTGATGTTTTTCAAGGGATGAAGCCAGCTTTGTTTTCATCTCCGCCTCACCATTGTAGTATTTTGATAACTTTTCCTTTTGAAGGATGTGAAAGAGCGAATGAGGCAATCAGTGTTCCTTCAAGAGAGGAGGCCCTGCACAAGCGTCCATGCAATATTAATCCAATCTGCGGAGGTGGTTTGGCTTCCAGGCCGGCCCCTCCCGAGGGGACTTCTCCATTACCTCTCCCAGCTTATCTCCCATTCGCCGATACCCCATTAAAAAGCCTCATCCCACTCAACCAAAAGTTACGCTGGCCCTCCACTTCTGACTCATTTCTTTCTTCCTCTCTTGAAGATTTTCTGTTGTATTATTGATCAGTGAGGTTGGAGCTACTTTAACAATGCTTCATGAATAAATTGTATTTCATCAGCGTCAGACGAAAGAGTAGAGATACAGAAATGTCTCCATTATTTTGGTGCTGTAGGTGAATCTTAGAGGACAGGAAAAATAACGCATGTTGACCTAAATATAAAAGGCAATACAAGTACCAGTGCTATTTATCTAGACAGGAAATAAAAAATAAAATAAAATCATCATCAAAAAAAATCATGAAGAAATTTATCACTTTCCCTTCATTATATCTACGAACTGAAGCATCTGCTACACCCAATGTTTTTGCTCCACTTCAGCCTCCATGGTTTAAAGTCGACCAAAAATGTTTTGGATCAAACCAGCAGATGGTGGTAAACTTTCCACAGTGGGATTGTTGTCGATTAGGAATGGAAGGAAAAGTTCGCATGTCCAGGGCATTACTCATATGTTTAGGTGAGCTCTGTCATCTTTACATTGAAAGGACATCAGCAAAGATGAAATCTCCTGTGTTTTGAAAAATGTAATGTTAGCCTGTACACTTCGCTACCTTTGTGATGAGGTACGTAGACTGCTGAAGACAGCTAATGCATGGGCCACACTGCCTCCATGAGCAGCACTACTCGGCAGCTGCAGAAGATTATTTCCACGGTTTTTAGCAAAAAGTAGGCAGTGAAAAAGGTCTTCATATAATCACATTGACATCGTACCACCTGTCACTACTATAGACTGCATATGAAGACGGATGGTACCTCTCCACTTCCTCCCACTGTACAAAAATGAAGCCAAAATACCCCAGATGCAGCCACTGCCATCTTGGGCTGGTGTCGTCATGTGGAGCCAGAGTCTGTGCAGTAGCAATCTCTGCCAGTATCAAGTTCCCACTCAAACAACTGTCCCAACTACTTGCGAGCAGCACCATTGATAGCATGCATGCTTTTGTCAACACAACACTTTTCACTGGGAAATATTTGTCAACAATATTTGTGAACTGTAGTCAGCATCCTCTGTAGCTGTGAGCAAGCACATGCATGAGCAACAACAGTGACTCACAAGAGACTGACCATGACTGACTGGCATCATGTTGATAGAATACTGGAAGATAAATGACAATCATATTTAAAATAACCTTGCTATCTGTAATGTTTCTTTACTTCATTTGGACCATTGGCTTCATGATACTAACAAGCTTGCTGTCTGCAAATTAAGCTGATCTTACAAAGCAATTTAGCTGCGCTACATGGATCTGGCGTTGGTTGCTTGGTAGCTAACGTGATTTGCACACCAGAGTCTGGATGAATTAGCTGACACTAACACTCTATACAATGTTTTGCTACATTTGATTGCGAGCAATTTGTCCACATTAGAAAGCAAGCCAACTTGAGCTAACACTAGCCAGATAAAACCAAAATATAGATAGTTTACACATGTCAGTATTTCTTCTAGGGTTTTTTCAGCACTGGGAGGCACTTAAATTTTGATATGGGGCAGTGAATTTGATGAATTTACTTTATATCAGACCATAGCACTCCCTGCTGTCCTTCCACTTCACTCCCCAATGCTCAGAGATTACTTTCCCCAGAGGAACGTGGACCATAGCTCCAGAGACGGACCTTAAGTCAGTGGCTGTAACAGCTTCATTTTAACCAGCACAGACCTCGGCCATATGTGAGAGTCTGCCTCCCGGCTGCTGCCGTAAACGGCACACACACAGCATGTGTGGACTATGTGTTGTGGTGGGTGTTGGTTGTTTGTTGATGTTAGCAGCCTCCATTTCTAGGGTAACGCTTGCTACTGTTGCACATTGTAGAGCTGCAGCTGAGCTGAAGAGAGATGCAGCATTTTGTTGGGAGAAGTATGCCATGATGGCTTTCTGCCAGAAAGGGATTTATTGATCAATGTTTATCTCATCCTTTGGATTGTGCTGGAAAATTTGGCCTGAGTCCTTTACACAGAAGTCAGTCCACAAGCTGTTAGAGGCAACTGAGAAAGCCAGGGAATATCTCATGGAAGTTTTTATGTTACATTACAATCCAATCAGCCATTGGCAATAAAACACAACTAATACATTTAAAAAGTTGTAGTATCTGACATGCCATGTTATGTGATGACCTGGGTCTTTCATGATCAGGTCAAGACTTTATTATGGCCCAGGTCAAGGATAGATAAGCTAGGTTGAAAGGTTGGATTCCATCTAGATTGTCTCTCTGTCACCTGTCACATTTTGTCTCAAAGTTCACAAAAACAACCGAACTCTATATAGGCATGGTATTTGGAGCTGTTATTCAGAGCAGTTCATACTGGCTTCGAACCCTCTCTAGGCAATCTAGATGCTTGATTTGATGCTGTACTTCTTGTAATAAACCTTTCTATATACAAGCAAGACGGTGTCAGCGGAGTCTCCTTCATCACCTTCACATCATCACTATTTAATAAACAACAAAGTTACCTAAGGTACCTGTCAATGTCAAACATGGAATCCTCAAGCATTATGGAAATCTTCACCCCACATTTATAGGGTTATCTATATGAAAGGGCACTCCAGTGAAGAACTGATACAAAGAACCACTGAAAGGTGTTGATATTGTAATTATTAATGATTGGGTGACCACTGATTGTAGGTCTGTAATATCAGCCATGGATAACTTTACAAAGACGGAGAGCAATAACTACAGAAGCACTGAGGTTGAGAAAAAAAAGTTTAAAAAGCATGTCAGCAAAGTGTAACAGACAGAGGAGTTTTAATGCCTTAATTTTACGCCTTTTTGGGGTAACTATTTAACCCCAACAAAAAAAGTCACTGCTGTAGTAGCACCTAAACAATGCCTAAAGACACGCTGATGCTGCACTCTGCCTTTGAACAATCCTCAGGGAGGGGGGGAAATGCAGCATCCACAAACAAAGTGTCTACTGTGGAATAAAGGTGAAGCAGCCTCTGGCACATCAGCCAACTTTAAGCTCAAACCAGACCCTCAACAACCGGACAACAGAGGCATGATCTGGAAATAAAGTACAGTCAGAGTAACAGTTTTAATGAGGTGCAGCAGCTAATGTTTCAACATGAAGCATTCAGAGTAAAAACTACTCTCATTATGCTGATGAAGAAATGCTTTATGCCAAAATGTTAACTGCTGCACCTTATTAAAAGCTCTTTATAACGCTGTGCCCCAGATCTAAAAATCTAACATTATTTTTCTGCTGTTTTCTCTGTCAGTTTGTCTGTGATATTGAAATCACTAAAATACAGATATCTATGAATCAATTCAATTAGATATGTGATAAACAAAAAAGCCACCAAATCACATGAATTCCAACTGAGTCAAAGGCTGAGATGGAAACTACTGCAATGCTAAGCTAATTACGTTTAGCAGGATTAGCCTGGTATTAGCCTGGTATTTTCTCCGTCATGACTGCATTTAGCTGACAGCTAATGCATCATTTAGAACAAAATGAGGAAAAAGGAAAAAACAAACAAACAATAACTTCATTTCATTTTAGCCTTAGCTACGGGTTTCTTTTGCTGCCTTCAAATAGGGTCGTGGTCCTGTAAAGAATCTATATGAATGTCCCTCTTAAGTTGCAATTATTATTTTCATAACCTCACAAGTGGAAACTTTCTGAAAGCTCAGAGTTTACAAGTTCTGGCATGTTTGCTGATGTTTCAGAAATGGCAGAGGCCATGGAAGTTAATTTTTCGGTAAATGGTGAGTTAATATATTGTGATTTTAGTCATATAGACTTTTTCCTTATTTCCTGCATTAAAGTAGCCTGCTAAATTGTTAGCCTCTAGACAATGAAAGTAGCCTCCATGTTGCTGTTGCCTAGCAGCTGTGTTCTCATGACTTCGCCACATGAACGCCAAGCATATCATGTATGACTTCCCATGTCATAACTACGAGCACATGAGTTGCACTTGAAGGTGGCTGATCATTGATATAGCTAGCTCTCTTGTTGTATGTGTCCAGTCAGCTGTCTTTCTAAAAGGTATAAAGCGTAAATATGACCAATACTGCAACCTGGGTAGCATATCAAATTCAGAATTCAGTAACTACTGTGTGTACATAACTAATGACCACTTAGCCTACTGTAGTTTAGGTTATAGCTTCATTTTATAGCTACTCTAAAAATGTTGGTGCCCTGTTTTCACCAAAAACAAACAAACAAAAAAAACAGTTTAAGATCATAATTCAATTCTCACAAATAGTTACCGATTTTGGATTTGTAGGGCCGGACTGTTGAGTATTTCATATGTCGTGGGTAATCCAGAATGCATCACACCATTAATGGTGGAAGAAGTACTAATGTCTTGTACTTATGTAAAAGTAGTAATATCAGGTTGTAGTTCTCTGCTACAACTAAATGTCATGCAATCAAATTTTTATTCAAGTATATGTATAAGCATGAGCACCAGAATCTACTCAAAGGGCTCATTAAGCATAATTAGAGAACAATATGTCTGTATTGGATTATAATTATTGGTGTATTAATGTGTGAGCATTGCATTAAGGCTGGTGAAGGGGGTAATTTTTCCTACTTTATAAACCTATGATAATACAGAATAATTTTTTGGTTGATTATTGTTAAGATCAACACGGGGGACCCAAATGCCCAGAGTGACTCAGGTGGCTGAATGAATAAAAGAAGGTTTATCGACTGGATGCAGGGAATGACGATGGATAAGGGAATCACTCCTACTGGAGAAGGCAGAGGTAATGAGGAGCTGTAGCTGATGAAGTGAGGCAGAGCAAGAGAGATGAATGGATGTGAGTGTGGCAAAGCTGTAGGCAAGCAGGAAGAAAGGTAGGAAGGTGGTGATCCCGGGCACAGAGGAATACGTGTTAGTAAAGAATCAAAATAAGACACAAGGAAGTAAGCTTGAATGCAAGATTCAAGTGGCCTTAGACATGAAACTACAGCTGTAGCTGAATCAAAGATCTGGCCATGAGTGGACGAAGAAACAGTATAAAAATACAGCATAGGTAATGAGTTGATGGATGGTGGGTGTGTAGCTTACAGCAGGGAGCCGAGAGAGTGCGCTGCGCCATGCTCACAAAACAAACAAGGTGTGTTTCCATCAGTGTTTATATCTTTTTTTTTTTAATTTGTGCATTAAAAAACGTGAGTGGAAATGCTAAAATTTAGAGAGAATCCTGCAAAGATCAGAAAATATTCCAAAACCTTTTTATGATTGGGGAAGGTGAAAAAGTTCATAAAAGATAAATGTGACTGAGTGCATTGGAAACAGATTTAGTGAAGAAATGATAACCTACTGTCATGATGTTACATCACTGCAGAGGCCACTGCAAGTTCTTTTCATCATGTCTGAAGGGTTTTAATAGCTAATGTGTTATCAGAAGTCTTCCAACAGCACATTACTATAATATTAGTTGTTCAAACCTCTCTATTTCCTTTGTCCAGTGTGCTCTCCATTACTTTACACCCATTGTTTTCCTTCATTTGAGGTATGACTGACGCTCTTTTAATCACATTCTCCCATTTCGCCCTCCTCATCTGCAGAAGCACCTGACTGGAAAATTAAGCGGGATTTATACTTGTGCATCAGCTCTATGCAGACCCTACCCTGTAGCCTACACACGTGGCTTACGCCATTGTGAGCATTTATACTTTTGTGGTGGTGTGTCTGTGTCACTCTGCAGTTACACCTCCAAAACACTAGTTGGTGGCGGAGGTGTCTGTGAAGTGCTGGAAAGTTTAGTTGATTCAAAACACACCCAAAACACACATTAAACATGGCTTAATAGATTCACTATAACTCGCAGCGTTCACAGACAAAACACTTGTTTTTATCTGGACACATTTTCGCCACAAATACAACATGCTAACATTATTAGCACAAGCCTATGGCATTTTACATTGTTTAAATTAGCCGAGTGGCTAGCGGCCATTTCCTCTAATGATATGAAGACAGGGACAACAGCAACATTTAACAAACATTACAAAATTCGGCTCCATTACAAAACACGTTTTCCAAACAAAAACAACATGCTAACTTTATTAGCACAAGCCTACGGCATTTTACATTGTATAAATTAGCCTAGCAACTAGCGTAGATTTCCTCTACTCAAATGAGGATGGATAAATCACACACAAGACTTAAAATGCTATTTTGTGGAGGCTTTATTGTCCTCACAATCTGTGAAATTAAAGTAAATAAAAGCTGGTACAGGTCGATTCGACAAAGAAGCATAAATCCTGCTATAGTGCCACCTACTGCTCATCTTGATTAATGAACTCCCAATATTGGCATTGATAAGACAATATGCAAAGTAACAAGCTGTCAAATAAATGTAATGGACTAAAAAATACAATATTTACCACTGAGTAGAACGTTGTATTAAATGGAAATACTCAAGTGAAGTATCTCAACATTGTACTCAATTACAGCACTTGAGGAAATGTACTGAAATACTGAACCACTGCACAAAGCCAACCATGTAGTTAAAAACCAAAGCGCATCCCAATTCTCCAAATGATCCCAAAAGAATCTGCAAGCCACCTACGGATTTGAATGGATTTGAAAGGGAAATCATGAACTTGCGTTTGGCGGATTATACGGAAACTGTTACGGAGGCTGGTGTCAGTTGGAAGTAGAAAGGTTTTATTTAAGGGCAGGTAAACACTGATTTTAAAATATAATATAATTCATAAGAAATGCAGACCCTGTCAGGGCTGACTGATTGGATTTTAAGCGTCTCTAATACTTTGATAGCCAAAAACATAATCATACATTCTGGTTGATTAGGAAAAATTAATTGCAGACAAGTTTGCAGAGTGATACAGACAGATGATTAACTGCCATCTGGCCATACATTAATAACTCAATTTCTGCTGTGACGCGCAGAAATCAGGAACAACATGGTTGAAAAAACAAAACTTCAGTCTGTATTTAGACTGAGTATAATTGAATGTACACAGCAGCTCAGTTTCTGGGCGTGAAGACGTGGCAGGAGAAAATTAACAGCTCTTGTCCACAAGGCCTCTTTAGAGCGACTGTATCCCAATAGCACTGGAACATTCTCCAGTTGCACTATCAACACTTTTAAATATTTAATCGCGTCTGTCACACGATCTCACTTTTGACATTGACGCCAACCTCTGCACAATGAGCTGCCAAGTGTTTCCATTACATCGCTTCTCATACTCCGCAAGTCTTTCTCAAGCACCTCACTTCAGAGATCAAATGGTGTAGCGCTCAATCACAGCGAAGTGAACAAATACGACTAATTTATCTCCCTTGCAGGCACAATCATAACCAAGAAAGGCCAGAAGGTGTGAATAAAGCTCTGTAAGGATGCCTGGGGGCAGTCTTATGAGTCCTCTAAGGGTGTCTTGCCTCGTTGTCACCTGGACGACTGCCTCGGTGACAAACTTCACGCTGAGCATCAGGGACGCAGGGGCTGATCCCAGTGGCAGCGCTGCTGTAAATAGCATGCCTATTTTCCTCCCATGTGCCCTTGCTCCTGTTGGGTTTTGCTTTGAAATCAAAAGGTTGCAGCACAATTAACGGTGAAAAAATAGCAGCTATATGTTACACAAAAGCTCTCTGAAAAGCATGGCACCATTAAAAAGCAACACTCCCTGGAGTTAACCTGTTCACATTGCTTTCTTGTTTTCCCCCCTTTAAAGCGCACCAAAATGATAACCACTCATTTCTGAATGCATGAACATTTGTTTGGCCTATTTTCTACTTGCCATTATTTTCTAAGCTTATCATGTTTTATTCATTGGGTCAGATTTTGATTTCAATAATCCTATTGTTTTGCTCCAAAAAGTAATCTACATTGCAAATGAAGAATCCGGTGCACTCATTTTTCTGTATTTGACAGTCCTGCCAATCCTTTCCCCTCGTATATGGCAGCGCTTAATTCCTGCTCATTTTTTAATTACAACCCGAGCAGTTCAATATCACAGCCTGATTAAAATGTTATAGGACCTGGGTTCAGCTATAATTACAGATTGGCTGGCTGGAATGTGCAGAGTAAATTATTTTATTTGAGGAACATAATTACATCTACAAAATGCATCACTGTGAACGATTTAACAGCACCTATCAGTTCTAGAGGGGAGGTTTAATGGGTCATTTTACCAAGCCCTACTGGACATTATATTGACTTGGAATGAGTAAGGATCCTCTGCTGCATTCAGCAGGAGCTGAGCTGCTGTTGTGGAAAAGGAGTGGAATGAATCTCCTGTAAAACAGAGGCAAAGTGTAGTTTTTTATGCAGACACACAACAGATTTACAGAAATATCACCTTCCTGTAAACGTATGTTCAGGTAAGGAGGAAGGAGGCTCTGTCAGAAAATGTCTGGTTTCCTTTTGTAAGGAGGCATCATGTGGGAACAGTTAGGAGGGTCCTACCTGAGGAGTGCAGGCAAATAATATCATGTGAGTTTGTAACAAACAAAGTGGGGTTTGTAAAGGTTTGTGTATTTGTGGCAAACTTTGACTGAATGGAGGTCATGGTTTGGTGCACTCAGCTGCAGTCAGAATACAGGATATGCAGACTGATGCAAGTAATGTGGATCCAAAGTTCACAAGTGCGAGTTACATCCAGAAACTTTAAGCTGTTCACCATTAATAACATATGCTTAGGGTTAACACAAGAAGAGGATTGGTGTACGAGTCAGTCAAACTATGACGAGTACAAATGAATCAGGTTTCCAGTCAGGTACAGCAGCAACGGAGGGAGAACAATGACAGTACGTCAGCGCAGCCCCACTGTTGTAGGATATGACTGGAAACACATCCAACATGCTAGGCATCACCCAGTTGTGCTGATCACCAGGACGAGGACAAAGCAAACCAAAGCCCAGCTCCTTCTCCCTGATACTGTTAGAGCCTTCAGACACAAAAGCAGAACGGGATGAAACAATTACTGAAGCAACTGGCACACAGTCAAGGTGGAATTATTTGTAACACTCCTGATGCACACGTGTCTTTTTTTATTTTATTTATTTTGTATTTTTAGTTTCATAAGAGATGCTTTTTATTTTTATAGTTAATTGAAATCTGTTGACTTTTGGGAAGGTGTTTGCTCAGTGTTTGTACAGTGTAAAACTGAAGTGTTTGAAATGTTCCTTATTTTTAGAATGAAAACAGTTTATCAAAGCTGCCAGTGGGTAAAATGTTACCTCTTTACGCAGCAAGAGGATTCTCTTTGGCTTTGACACTGGCACTACTGTCTGCTTTTTCTTTTCAGCTGTACCAAACTTGTAACTCCTAAACCGGGACAGATTTGTGTGCAAGACCCACAAAACATTGCTCCATAGCGTTATAGTGGTCATAAACCCCACAGGGTCTCTTTAAGTCAAAGACTGTTTCACATCCACATATATCTTTATGATTATGGTATCATTATGTTTTCTGGTCAATCCAACAAATGACTGCAGTCTTCATTCAGCTGCAAACAGGCTCAGCATGTCATCAGTATTCTGTGATGCATTTTCCTTCAGTCAATGCGTTTCAATTGAGAGCTCCATTCTTTCAAAAACACGGTGTGTGCTACAAAGAAAATAATTCCACTGATTAAAATCAAATTATAACCTTTTAAAAGACTGATTTGGTTATTTGTTTAGCACAGAACAACTCACTCTGAGCGAATATGATTCATCAGCAGGAACCACACTGTGAAATTAATGTAGTTATTATCACAGTTCAGCACAAATGTCAGATTCATCCATTTCTCATCCATTCATGTACCCATTCGTGTAAATTGCACTGACACGTTTAATAATGTGACAGGGGGAAAGAGGAGATGCTGTTGATGTTTGGACTTATCATGCTATTGAAGGCATAATCATCTATATTTCTGCCTGCCAATTCCTTATCTCTGTGGCGCCATAAAACTGGAGCACAACAAAAGCAGTGGCAGCGTGTACAAACATCATCAAAAAACAGTCAGAGATGAGAAGAGCCGCTTTGATCTCACTTTTTGGCTCCGCACCTGGAATCAGGAGGAGTTGAAGGGTGGAAGAAGAAGAAGAAAAAAAAAAGCCTCTTTCAGACAGAAACCACTTACTGTCAGAATCTTTTTAAATGCCCCCAACAAGACCTCTAACGGCTGTCAATGTATTCACAGGTCCTCATACTGCATGTAAACCTACCACAAAACATTACCCCCCCCCCCCCCCCCCATGAAGCACAGCGCCTAGAAGACCTGATAAAATCGTCTCTGTACATGTTCTGTGTTCCCACGATTGTTTGCCAGTTTTTATAACGAGATCTGCAGGTTTGAAGCAGCCAATTGCCTATTGCACCACCTGAATCTAGTTTATGAGTTGCTGCGACACGACATGTCTGTGCTAGTTTGCACTGTGTATGTTGAGACACGTTTCAATCCCTGGGGGATAAAAATACTTGTTAAAAGAGCAAAGACACAGCAACAAATGAAACAGTCTCTGGTCAAGAGGAGAAAGAGGAGGAGAATTCACATGACATTTACTTTAAGGAAAAGTGTTGTCACCATACTGGAATTTCTAATTTCAATTTAACACCTGACATTTAAGGCAGACAATTTAATACCTCCCTGAAAGATAAATATATAAAGGCTATAACACGACAACGCCAACTGTTCTTTCCTTAGTTATCAGCTGAATGACTGAAGTAAACATTAATAATACTTACAACTTTTTTACATTATTGAAAAAGAATATTTTTTCTTGTGGTAGTGCACATGTTCAAAAGCTTCTGAGATGGTCATACATTCAAAATGCTGTAAAGTGCAAGTAAAAAACAAAACAAAACCATGCCACAAAAACCTATGGGTGTCCTTCCTACCATTCAGTGAACACACATTGGAACAGGCTAACAAGTGTCCCCAGGTATACATCATTAAATCTGAGCAGGCTGAGGGGGGTTCAGTTATTGTTATCATTTTGGCACTCTCTAATTTTGTTGTACAATTTTAAACAAATGTATCAGTATTGTTAAATTGGAGTAATGGAGTAAAAACAACAGCTAAAAAAAGTTGTGAATGATTATTAACAGTATGAACACAGACCACACACTCTGCTACAATAATCTGAATAGAGGATCTGATCTGATGAGCTGCGCTGCTCCAAAACGGATGATTTCGCCAATTGTACATTATACCGCCGTGTAATCCTCTGAAATAAATTCACCTCAAAACAACTGAGTGATGCTTTGACCTGCAGGATATTCCAACATCTTTACAGTGGGCGGTCTCACCACAATTCCCCCCAAAAATACACCTACTGAAGCTGACAGAAGAGAGAGAGAGCAGTTATCATGTCGTTATCATGTGAATAGTGGGAGGAGGAGGGGAGGTGGACACTGAGAGCTCCATCTCTGCTGTAAATGATTCATTTAAAAACTTTTATCTTTCAGTGGACGCATTGGAAAGTGTAAATTATGAGGTTTTTCCTCCCACACATGCGTCCTTCCAATTTCTCTGATAGAAGGACTCAGTCCTTTGTGAAACACGGAAGGATCCTTGACATTGGAACAGTCTTTCGGCAGGGGTCCATGACGAAGCGTTGAGAAACACCCTATATGTAGCCAGAGGTCGTCTCCCTCCCTGCAACTGCATGGCACTGTGCCAGGCTTACTGGCAGCGCACCCATATATCTAGTTGGGTTGCCACATCTCCCCCTCTCACCTTTTTGATTCCCTGCCACCGTGGTAAGCCCCAGCCCTGTCCTCCCCCTAAATGCCCCTGCCTGAGTGCAAGCTCTTATTGGTTTGTTATCACTTATTAGTTCTTTATCAAATCCTGGTGTTCATGATGTTTTAGCTTTACGTTTGCATCTTGTTAGTTCATTTTTGTCAAATAGATTCCACTCTTCTTTTGGTAACACGTCTCTGACCCTGTGGATTCATTTAAACTTGTGTGACCTTAATAGCTTAAAGCAGTCTTAATAACTTCATGGGTGAAATTCCCAAGGTGGTGTTGTCGCAACAAACTCTCCTTGCCTCCCAACGCCACATATATTCAACCACAGTGAATTAGACAAGTGAAAAGAAGATAGCATTGTGAGTGAGTGAGAGGAGGCGGGGCTATAAGGGGCGCTGCAGCGGTGTGTTTTCACTACTTGTTGTCGGAGACAAATGAGAGCAAGAAAGTAGTGTCAATAGTATCGACACAGAAGAAAGTAACTGTTGAAACCTTTTCAAATATTCAGAAATGATTGTACTGATAAATCAATATTTTTGACAACGACAGTGAGAAATAGTTCAACATTTTGGGAAAATATGCTTAATTTTTTTTCATAAGCCCCCTGCACAAGCAACCCACTAACACCTGCTAGCATCTGGCTTTTTTGTGTAATGGGAAGGGTTACAATCGGCATTCACACCAAGGTCAAATGACTCTACAGTAGTCACGGGTATTTATCTGCTCCAATCAGCAGTGATGGAAACATTACACCTGGGTTAGCATGCTAATTTTAGCCCCTCTACCGGCGAGATGCAATGACACGCCACCACAAAATACCAGCAGTCTCCGCCCAAGAAGCGCTCAAACATTGTTAGTCTGCAATGAGTTTAAAAAAAGAGACTGAATAAGTAAGAAATATATATAAAAAGAAGTAACCACTGTAACATTTTAACTGGTCCCCATGCTGCTTTCTATTGTTTACTAAGCTGTTTTCCAACCTGTCCATGACATCAAACTTGACGCACAAGTCAAAAAAAAAAAAAAAAAAAAAAAAGACAGAACGTCATACTTCGTCTACACAGCTCTAGTCTACTGGCAATGGGAAAGGAGTCTACAGCCTTCATAGCAACATATACATGCTACTCTTGGTGGAAAAGGGGTATTATAGATTTCGATGAGATTATGATGTTTGTCCCCTAAATATGAAACTGATGCCAGCAGCTTAGCTTAGCACAAAGACTGAGGGGGGGAAAAGCTAGCCTGGTTATCATAAAAACAGTAACAAAATCCAAATACCAGCTGCTCCAAAACATGAAAGTGGACTACTATTTAACACAAAAAGAAGGACTTTTTAACTTGCTCTAAAATATTCTCAATGTAATACTGATGCCTCTGTATCAAAGGGCAACACAGCTCACCAGGGACAGACCCAGATCTGGCTTTGCTGTTGCTTTTGACATGCAGTTGGAGCTTCAGTGGGAGCTGGTGAACTCTGCACCCAACAGCAGCAGCTCCTTTTCCAGCTGGGGGCAGAGCTTTGCCTCTGTTAATGACGGTCCTCAAGGCAGGTTCGTGTCCGGCACCCTTATCTATATCGGTGGTGGGCGGGCAATCTTATTGGGGCACAATACAAATCAGTGGAAACTAGTATGATGACGACCTTGGTGAACTTTAGGTGCTGCTAGAAAGATTTTGTTACCGTCATGTAGAGCAAAGTCGTTTTCCCATGTTTAAGTCTTTATGCTGAGCTAGCTAACTAACTAACCTCTGGTTGTTGCCTCATGCTGGACAGACAAAGATTCATCCTCAAATCTAACTCTTGGCAAGAAAGTTTTTTATCATTAATGTCAAACTATAAGATGTATGGTAAAACATTTGTAAGTGGGAAATGTTCAAAGTAACAAACAGAATTTTAAATCCAACCAAAACTATAAACCAAACACCAGGAGAGAATAAAACAAAGTGTCTGACTGACTCCACCTGCTTATAAGCCGAGGAGGCAATCAGAACAGGTGTCAGCCTTCCAAACTGATGGCCTTGCTGACTATCTCCTTAAGGGATATTTCAACACACACACAGGGCCAAGGAACCGGATCAGGCAACTCTAGACAGCTGTCACCAGAGTGACAGAGAAAGTGAAGTTCTGAAATAGCACCTATTGATTGTTTGTCACCCGTTAATGACAGCTGCAGTTCACAGTAGATCATTTGTCAGAAAGATGATCTTACAGGCCTGAACAATACTGACAGCACACACACTTGTGTAGAACTTATTATTGTTTAATCCTCATCTAAAAGTCCTAAAATTGAACTTGAACAAGCTCAATTTCTGGCTATTTGGCTTTAACTATGTGGCACCATTATTGCCCCATGCTGTTCTATATTAAAGGAACAATTGAGGACAGAGGGACAGAGTGGTCTCACCTTTAAACTAGCAATAGATATAGTAACAGCACCAAATAACGTCTGTGTAAAAGGCACAGCTGGCAAGACGCAAAGGGTATTACGTTTTGACAACTGTGTATGACACACCACCAAGAGTTATAAAAAACAGCGGCAGCAATTATCCGGCTAAGACAGGATTTGTATTTAGGCGTTAAATCGACACCGTACTTAGGGCATAGGCTGCCGTACCCTATTTCATAGCCTGACGTGCACCTCTCCAGAAATGTAACTCCACATCCAGGCATCACAGACTTCCTGGCTATTTTTGTAAGCTGAAAACCATTTCCCTCAGTGGAAACAAACCTTTTATTTACTTAATTTTACAGATAAGAACCACTTCATTGTGAAGACAATAAAGCCTTCACAAAAACAGCATTTTATGTTGTGCGTGATTTATCCTGGCTTCATATAGGTAGAGGAAATCTCTGCTAGTCACTAGGCTAATTTATGTGATTTAAAATGCCATAGGCTTGTGCTAATAACGTTAGCATGTTGTATTTGTTTGGAAAACGTGTTTGGTATAAGACAGTTATTTTGTCAGTGAACCTTGTGAGTTGTAATGGAGCCAAATTTTGTAATCAGAATCAGAATCAGAATCAGAAATACTTTATTGATCCCCGAGGGGAAATTATTTATGTTACAGGTGCTCCTTGCAAGACAGGAAAGATACATGAAAATATAAGAAATTTAAATATATGTATATATATATATATATATATATATATATATACATATATATATATACATACATACATACATACATATATATATATATTGTATACAAAATTTACACAAACAGAATATATACAGTCAGGGTGAACGGGGTTATTGCACAAGTTAAATTAAGTTATTGCAGTGTGTGAAAGTCTCAGGGCCACTCAGAGGGAGGAGTTGTACAGTTTGAGGGCCACAGGCAGGAATGATTTCCTGTGGCGCTCAGTGGTACATCTTGGTGGTATGAGTCTCCCACTGAAAGTACTCTTGTGCCTAACCAGCACATGGTAGAGTGGGTGTGAGACATTGTCCAAGACAGTTCGTAGCTTAGACAGCATCCTCCTCTCTGACACCACCATCAGAGAGTCACACTCCGTTCCCACAACGTCACTGGCCTTGCGGATCAGTTTGTTAAGTCTGTTGGCGTCCGCCACCCTCAGCCTGCTGCCCCAGCACACAACAGCATAGAGGATAGCACTGGCCACCACAGACTCATAGAAAATGGTACCTTTGTTAAATGTTGCTGTTGTCCATGGCTTCATATGAGTAAAGGAAAGTCTGCTAGCTCCTTAGCTAATGAACACAATGTAAAATTCCATAAGCTCATGCTAATAACATTAGCATGTTGTATTTGTGGGGAAAATGTGTCCAGATAGACACAAATACTTTGTATGTGAATGCTGCGAGTTATAGTGAAGCTGATTTGTGCACTTGTGTTTGAAATTGTATTATGCCATATTTAATGTGTGTTTTGGGTGTGTTTTGAATCAACTCAATTTTACAGGGCTTCACAGAAACCCTGCCGCCGACTAGTGTTCTGGAGGTGTAACTGCAGAGTGACACAGACACACCATCGCACAAGTGTAAATGCTCATAACAGCGTAGGCTACGGTGTAGGCTGTGAATAGAGCTGCAGCACCACCATAAATCTACCATAATTCAGAGAAGAACAGCGACCAAAAACTGTCCACAAATTGGAGAGACAATGAGGTCCAGGAGTTCCTCACCCTCTAAGCAGAGGACGAGATCAACTACCATATAACAGGGACAGTAAATGATTGTTATTGCTATGTTATGCCTTTGTTATTCTAAAACACGCTGTCTGACACATGTTATATGTCACCCTAGTGGCTGAAGCTATTGTGTAACAAGTCACACCTGTCATGCCTTTTTAGTTCTGAAACACAGGCGTGCTGTCTAAAATCACAAACTGGGGTGGCATCATGTTTGAGTTGTTTAGTTCTTTATAAAAAAGCAAAGGTAGTAAAATAAAGGCTTTTCATTTCGGCCCTTATCAAGGAATATCTGTGTAAAAAAGGCTTATGTTAGTTCTGTCAGTGTTGCTGCCATTGTTAGCACTGTTAATTGTGTGAGCACCATTGGCTACTAGCTGCCTGTTAAACCTTGTTCACGTTCCCTGTGCAGACTACTCCACCCCAGACTTCCATTCATAAATATGCTCTGAATATTGCATACAGCTCCTTTAAAATGCTTTTGAGAATGAAGCAATGCAATTAAGGGTCACTATTTATCAGAGTTGTTTTGAGAAAGTTGCTATGCTTGTGTTTGATGTCTCACTTTGAAGCCTCTCTGCTAAAAATCTGACAAACCATTAGACGCATGTGCAGCTGTGAACTGCCTAAATTACATGGACTAGATATGAAGTTAAAAGAAATAACAGACATAAGTTTTGGTTTTTGTAAAGAAAAGAGGTTTTGTTCTGCCTTCTGGGTAGAAAGTGTTGAGTGTTTCTAAAAGCCCCTGTAGGATGTTATTATTGTTTGTTCCTAATGCTCAAGTTTATCCACTTGATCTTATTCTATTATTGGATACATACAGTGACATGTGCCCTGAAAAAGAGCAGTACCACTGTGTTACTCTTTTTACAATAATGAAAGCTGAAGGTAACAAAGAAAGCAATGATAGATTCTAAAAGTATTTAATAGGACACACCAATAACAGCACACAAGTGGACAATACATACTGCGAGTGCGTCTTCAGTACTTGAAGCATTTTACTGGACAGATGGTTGTTTCATAAAAATAGGCTGTCTTCGCAGTAGAAAAACGTAAATACTTTTGAATATTGTGTTACATGACAGAAGAAACAAAAAAGGAAAATGGATGTGGCATTCACTTTTGTTCAGATGGTACAACTACCAGAATGCAATGCGCCATACCGGACCAATAAACACCTCCGCTGGTGGGTGACATAATGCCAGCTCGTCTGTTTGACACAATGGTGGCCGGCTAGGGACAAAGGATCGGTGAGCAAAAATATGTTTCTGAAAACATCTTAGGTGAGAAATTGGCAACGAGGTGACAAAATCTACTAATTTTAACATTTGATCGAACTGTGGTCTGAGTTTGAGGGTGCTTTCACATCTACCTGGTTTGGTTTGGGCCAATCAACTCAAGTTTGTTTGCCCCGTAAGTGCGGTTTGTTTGGGCAGGTGTGAACACAGCAACAGCACTCTGGTACACAGCAAGACAAAAGGACCCAGACCTACTAGAAGAGGTGGTCTCAGTCAGGTTACAACCAAACTCTGGTGCGGTTCGTTTATGGGTAGAACACGTTCCGACCTCGATCCGAGGCTAACTATGTGTGTATGTAGTGGCGGCATGTATGGCGGGCAATATGAAAATGCAGAGGTACAATCTGTAGTTCGAGCAACAACCCCAGAGCCAGCTCAGCAGGGAGATCTGGGCGCTAAAAAGATTGAGAGAAGTTAACCATGGTTTATTAACACATACTACCCACATCATTATGTTACGAGGCAAGCTGAAAATCTGCAAAGTAACCCTTTAACCATGAGGAAACTGTAAGAGTATCTTTAAAGAGATCTCTAAAGCATTAAAAAAGTTGCCTATCCATTCAAGACAACATATAACATTGTAAATGACATCAGTTAGTTCCTCTTTAAATGCTGCTCAAGTGAAACTAGTTTCTGTGTATTGACTGATATTGATATGTCAATACATTCCTTGTCCATCACTTGCAAACTATTGGATTCTGCTAATGAGGACTTTCTTGAAACAGCAAATGACCTGTTTTCTTTTTCTCCCATCAAATATTAACCCAGCATCCTTGCCAATAACTCTGATGAAAGCGTGTGGTAAATTGGCATGGCAACCAAAGAAAACACAGCTAACCGGGTTGATATTGACATTACATCTGCCAAACGCTGGCACAGCAATCAGCCGGGGCTGAGGAACCTTGATGAAAAATGACATCAAATCAAGAAATCTAATTTTCAGTCCTTCTAGTTTGTGCACTGGCTGCGAATAAAGGGGAGTATTATCAAAAGAGCAGTGAAGGAAATGTTCAAATGAATTTCAGAATTGTGCACCTTTAGGTTACAAGACCTTGAAATGATTCTAATTTATCGTAGTGGGTTATTATTTCACAATTACTTGGATCTCATTCAAACAGGAAGTGAATTCTATTAGCAGCCTCAACCCAGCTCTGATGAAAGTGGAAAATGTTTTCTTCCTCGCTGCTCACATAATGTTGTCCTTGAGAGAAAATGCATCAAGTGTCGGACAAGAATACATATGGATGGCCTTTATCTTGATGCTCAAAGGTTAGTAAATTAAATTCAGTGAGTTTTCAGTCGAAGGGCATGATTCTCATTTAATTTGACCACACTTTGAGCAAACACCATTACGGGCAGCAAACCAATATGCAGGCCGACAATCTTTAAAGGGAATCTGATTGATTTTCTGAGGAATAAGCTATTATCTACAGTCAGTGGTCTTTAGATGAGAAAGGGCCTGTTAGAAAGGACACAGCAGAGAGTCGAAAACAAATGATGTGATGTGGTGGAAAGTTACTAACAGCTTCAAGCTCCTTTTTTTGACATATTAGATAGCAGAACATGTCAAAGAAGGACATCGAGACAATTCACAGACTCATCAGACTTCATGTTTCTACATTTTTCTTTAAGCAGTTCAGTCACACAAGACAACATACATGAATCAAAAGGAAATGATGGTTAAAAAAAACAACAAAAAAACTGCATTATTCTGGGTTCTATGTTTATAACCTCCAAGTCCTGAAAAATTATATCTTGTGAGAACAAGATCCATATCATTTGTGCACAAGATATAGAAAGATCATCTTTCAGGACTTTAGGGCTGCATATAGACCTGTGTTTTCAGGGAAGGCAATGCTGGTCAAAGGTTTTATCCACCCTTTTGGCCCAGACTGAAATATCTGAACTACTATTAGATGGATTGCTTTGATATGTTTTACACATTCATGATTCCCAAAAGATGAATGACTTCGGTGATCCCCAGACTTTTTCTCGAGTGCCACCACGAAGTTGACATTTTTATCTTTAGTGAAATATCTCAACAACTATTGAAGGGATTGCTGAAAGTGTCCAGAAGATCAATCCCAACAACTTTGTGATTCCTTGACTGCAAGCCCCCAGGAACAGTGCTGGGCTTTCAAGCTAATTTGACATAGTGGAAAAACTGTAGAAATACAACGTTCAGGTCCATCATGTAAAGCAATGGGGCCCAAAAGGACTTTTTCACATATACTTACACTGTGACAGAAACTTAGAAGTGAATCAGTGGAAACATTTTTTTGAGTGTTAATTCCTGCAAAATTTGTTTTACTATCTGGATTTGATATGTTTGGTATGATAACATTTCAAAAGTCTAGAGAAGCCGCACACACAAAACATTTTTATCCACATTCAAGTTAGCTGATGGCTAGACCTGAAGTTACTCACTCTTCTGGCAAAAGTCTCTTGTGCACAGGTCCACCGCAAAGCAGCGCAGAATATGCAGGTAATTTTACACATGGAAGTCAAACTCTTTTGGCTTCATGCGCCACCACTCAACTTTCAGGAATAAACAGGGCACTGCCTCTAACACTGTATCCAGCTCTCTTTATACATCCATGCTGGACCATCCATCTCTCACCATCATTTGCTCAATTTGTACACATCTTTGGTTTCTGACTAAATATCTGCAAACCTAACATCAGCCTCTGTGGTACTTTGTGTTATTTAGCAAATATTAGCACTGTATCATGCTAAGCTGAAATGATAAACTTTACACTTAGTGTATCTACATATAATGCTTCGTATGATATCTTAGTGTCACACACAGCAGAAAAGCAGTGGCAGGGTGCTGGCTAACACTTCATCCCAGCACTTCATGAAAAAGCGCTCCAAGCACTTTCCTTAAGGACATGGGTTTTGTTTCTATGACAACAATACCTTGACACTGTCATTAGCTAGGCAGCTAACGGAATGATGCATTAACAATTAACAACAAGCTTACAATGGTCATAAAAGCACAACGCTCACCAGCAAAACCCAGTGTGCACTGGCCAATCTGGTCTCACAAGTGGGCTTCTCTATCTTTGTTGTGACAGCAGCCTTACTAAAACAGCAGTGGTGACATCGCAAGCACCATTGCGAAAAGTTAAGAGATTTTTAACTTTAAGCGCTCAGAACATCCGCACCATATATTGGAGTGCTCTGACAAAGATGCTGGGCATGGCATGTTTTCTCTAGGCTGCCGCAAACACTCTCTTCTCATTGAGAACAACTGGGAAAAGATGCCAGTGCTGATAAAAAAAAAACGCCATATGGACATCGGCTCTTATGAATTAGTGCCACTACCAGTTAGGTTATGAAAAGAATTATGGTTGGGGGTTCTTGTAACGTGACTTTTGAGTTTACACAGGATGGGACACAAACCCTGGATCCTCAATCAAAGTTCCATATTTGTCTGACCTATCCACCACCCTGACCACCTCTATACACAGACTTCATCCGCCTTTATCCTATGTGACCAGGCTTCCTCCTTCGCCCTTGTCGTTTGAAAGCAGACAGCCTGTAGCTCATAGGTCATGTGATCACAGCCTCAAGGTCCATGATTACACTATGGTGTATTACTTTTTAGGCATAAATATGAACAGCTTGATTCAGTAAAGCATCACAGGGCTGATAGTGTGGCTGAATTCTTGTTTGTTTCATGTTGATCTGCCTTTTTAAAGTTCATTAGAATAAATAAGTGGTTTGTTTTTTACAAGATTGATTGAAAATTCAGGCTCTGGGGAATCCTAAGATGACAGGTAGGGGTGGAAGTTGGGGTGCAAAGCTTTGTTTGAAGGTCTTCATCCCAGTTACTGAGTAATAGTAGAATGCCATCCATTCAATACTGTATTAAAGTTAACATACTGAGGTGTATCCGAAAGAAACAACAAGCCCTTCCATTAATTTGGAAGTTATTACTTGACGTAATTGAAGTATACCCTGTATCCACCTGATTTAAAGGAATGTCTTTTAACATCATGAATCTTTGTGTTCTTTATTAGAATATGGTAAAATAAATCCACTTCTGGTGCTGCAATACTCCCCAAATTTAACTAGCCGTGAAATGGAACTAAAGATATTATGAGAGAACGATAAAATATCTACTGATTTGCCTTTCTTTTGCAGGATTTTATTACAAGAAGCCTCTAAGCTTATCTAGTTATGGTACAATTGCCTAAAATGGTTTTTACTACTTATTCATGACAATTGTTTTCATTTTTACTGCATGAGTGAGGGGAATATTCTTTACTCATCCATTAAAGTTGTATGTTGGGGAAAACAGCTGAAGTTGTGAATATAAACGCTGCGTTCAGGTTAACACATGAAATCAAACACTGTTGGGCGTTTGAGCAGACATGGACATGTGGTAAATGAACTACATTATATGGGTATTGAAGTTGGTTAATGCCCCAAGGAGTGGAGAGGCTTTCACTTCACTCTGAGGCGTAATGGATTATTTGGATTGTCTGGCCCCAACGGGTCTGAAAGAGAAATGATCTCAACTGTTGTTTTTTTTTTTCAATCAGTTAAAAGACTTTACAACAATATGTTGATGGAGCGGGGCAATCTATTTGTGTAGTTGGATTTGTGTCTAGAATATTTCAGGCTATCTACTTCATTTTTCTCCTTTGGGAGTCAGAGAATCTATTAATTGCACACACCTGTTTGCCTTACACACACCTGGCTCAGTGAGTTAATCAGTGCATGCCTGAAATATCTGCGAGGCAAGTGCAAGCGCTGACTGGCATATACTGATGGGTTTAGCACCCCATCATGACAATAAACTGAGTGCAGCATGTTGTTTCCATAGTTAAATTTTTTTTCTGTTGATCCGTCGTGTCTCCAGAGGGAACAGAGAAATGCCTAAGACTCCAACCTTTAACATGAATGTAAACAGTGTGTGACTGCAGCTTCAGCTCAGGGACTCATTACGCTGCAGAAGCTGCCACAGAGCGCAGACATTCAGAGACACAACATCGCTTTGCACAACTCAGTTTCAACTCCTCACTTTGCTACTTTCATAGTTTGAAATTTTAGACACATTTTGTTCGTTTGCAGAACCCAGTGCATCTATCACATAATATTTTACCAACATACTTGCCTCGGGGTTCTGCTTAACGCCAGGTCTTCCTTACAGTTGTAGCACCTTGATGTATGGGGGATAGGGAAGCTATCGCTGCATATGCAATGATGTTCACTGGAGTCAGTAAATGTCACATCAAACTTAGAGGTAGAAATGAGCTGATGTCCTTTAAGCGTTTTTAAAGAAGTGAGTCAGACTGTAATGTATTCTGCCTTTATGAATTTCAAATCAATGTGGGTTTATATATAAGTCATTTGTTATTGGCGGTTGCTAGGAGGGCTTGTAATTTCCCCTGGCATGACTTCAGACAGAATCCTGATAGCAGTCTTGATGGGTCTTAATGGAAGTTCAGTGAGGAGAATGAACTGAATTTGCATGTTGACAAAAGATGGGAAGGAAAAAAGATAATGGAGGTACTGTCCCAAATCAGAGGCTGGATCCTCCAAAGTCCACATTTGTTTCTGTCACAAAAGGCTGACAAGGCCTGTCCAGAGCCAAGAAACGCTGCATTATTCTGCCAAATAAGGACACGGTTTGTTTGAAAGAGACTAGTCCATACAACGTGTTGTTGGACCGCGTCTAAAGGCAGAAGTGTTTGTAGCTATGAGACAAAAAGCATATAGATTGAGGCATAGATTCAGTGTCACTGCCCTCCTCTATCTACACAAACAGTGACTGAAGTATCAAAAAAAACCTCACCCACGAAACGATCATTTGCTTATCAATTCCTCACCCCACATTGAGCCTGGTCTCACTTGGAAGTTGTCAACATCCAGCGCTTGAGCAGCGACTTGCGGCTTCAGGAACAAACGAAAAAAAGGTGTCTTTTAATGTAAGCATGATACAAGGCTGGTGGTTATAGTTTAAGGGTGCCCAGTGGCGTCAAGAGGAAATGCGGCAGGACAAGGATAAAAGTTTAGGTGGCGAAAGTCCAGCTGAGACAGGGTGGTGGATGGGTCCAACAAACACTGACTTGTACTCGAGGGAGCGGTGTTCGCGTCCATAAGATTCTAAAGCCAAACCCTGTTCTTTTTTCCTAAACCAAACCACATGCTTTTGTTGCCTAATCCTAACCACGTATTTTTGTGGCCTAAACCTAACCTCGTATTTTTGTTGCCTAACCCTAACCACGTACTTTTGTTGCCTAAACCTAACCACATACTTTCGTTGCCTAAACCTAACCACATACTTTTGTTGCCTAACTTTTGTTGCCTAAACCTAACCACGTATTTTTGTTGCCTAAACCTAACCACGTATTTTTGTTGCCGAAACCTAACCACATACTTTTGTCGCCTAAACCTAACCACATACTTTTGTTGCCTAAACCTGACCACGTATTATTGTTGCCTAAACCTAACCACATATTTTTGATGCCTAACCCTAACCACGTACTTTTGTTGCCTAGCCCTAACCACGTACTTTTGTTGCCTAAACCTAACCACATACTTTTGTTGTCTAAACCTAACCACGTATTTTTGCTGCCTAAACCTAACCACATACTTTTGTTGCCTAAACCTAACCACGTACTTCTGTTGCCTAAACCTAACTACATGCTTTTGTTGCCTAAACCTAGCCACGTATTTTTGTTGCCTAAACCTAACCACATACTTCTGTTGCCTAAACCTAACCACGTACTTCTGTTGCCTAAACCTAACTACATGCTTTTGTTGCCTAAACCTAACCACGTATTTTTGTTGCCTAAACCTAACCACATACTTCTGTTGCCTAAACCTAACCACGTATTATTGTTGCCTAAACCTAACCACGTATTTTTGATGCCTAACCCTAACCACGTACTTTTGTTGCCTAACCCTAACCACGTACTTTTGTTGCCTAAACCTAACCACGTATTTTTGTTGCCTAAACCTAACCACATACTTTTGTTGCCTAAACCTAACCACGTACTTCTGTTGCCTAAACCTAACTACATGCTTTTGTTGCCTAAACCTAACCACGTATTTTTGTTGCCTAAACCTAACCACATACTTCTGTTGCCTAAACCTAACCACATACTTTTGTTGCCTAAACCTAACCACATACTTTTGTTGCCTAAACCTAACCACATACTTCTGTTGCCTAAACCTAACTACATGCTTTTGTTGCCTAAACCTAACCATGTATTTTTGTTGCCTAAACCTAACCATGTACTTTTGTTGCCTAAACCCAAACATGTGCAAGTTGTTGAAGGAATAAAAAACGTCAATTTGAGGTGTTGTTCCGACGTAGTGCATTTATTTTGAAAGAGACTCTATGTAAACGGTAAATTTCCTGTGTCCCTGAACGTCAACAACCAATGCACCAAGGATACTTTGCATGTCGTATGTGGACATGGAAAGTCCATGAGTAAACGTCATTGTGTGACGAGGTCGACAGCAAACACTCTTGATGAATTGAAGCAAATGAAGGCCACGTTTAACTACAGCAAAATTGTATCAAAACATCCCTTTTACAAACACTCACACAGCTTGTGCATTATAATCCAAGTCTCATTAAGGGCTAGGACAGATGCAGTGTCTTTTACTACCTGGAAAATGCCAGGTCTAGCACTGGGTGCTACTCTTTTATCTACTTTGTCCAAACTTTCAAGGGCGCGGAGGCAGATTTCACCTGACATTGCAAGCTATCATAACCAGCAATGCATCATAGCCTTCTTACCAGAAATCCTAAGTTTAGTTTAGTTTAGTTTATTTGCACATACTTGTGTAGAAAATACAGGAAAAATAAATTAAAAGTTAAAACACTGTGCAGGTTAGAAGCAAAAAATGTCTTGTGAAGATACCTCCCCTATTAAATAGCAATTATACATAAAAAGAAGAAGACAGAAGCTTAGGTTGCATAACTAAACAAGAGTTCCAGACGAAGAAGTAATACAAAATTGTTAGAGTTGTACAATTTACAAAAAAAAAAAAAAAAACAAAGAAAATCAATTAGGTGAAAAAAGTCTTTGCAAATTAGAGACTTTTACAAATGTTTCCTGACTAGTGATAATGTCGATGCTGATTGCAGGGATGGAAGACAATTGTTCCAAAGAGATGGTCCTCTGTATTTCAATGAATATTGATTTAGAGAAGTCCAACAAGAGCTGATCTTCATCTAGGCCTTGTTTCTCCAGGGTGTTTTAGGCCTAAAATGTTGTCTGTGGGACTTGGGGCTTGAGGTATGCCTGCATTACAGTGATCAACTTCTCTTCCATATGTATCACAGACTGATATTTATGAAAGAAAGTTAAGATATCTGTTTGCTGTGATTGGTTGTTTCTTGTCACATGGCATGCAGTGCGCATTGCTGTGTTCCAAAACTTGTCAGTCACATCCTGAAAAATAGTTGATCAGGAATGAAAAAGCCACTGCAGGGTGCAAATGATGAAATCTACTTTTTGATCATGGTATTTCCCCTGATGTTGTTAATCACCGGAAAATGGCTTTGACCTGCTTTTTTGTTATGTTTTTTTTTTTATACGTGTACCACTAACCAGGTGCACTATTATCCACAATAACAATCAAGACTTTGCTTTAGATGTGTCTGAGTCGGCCTGTGTGCATGTAGAACAAGGGAGGAAATTTGGTTTTATTCTAGAGTCCAATGTCAGTCAGTTTATGTTACAGTGTACGGATACAGTATTGTGAATTCAACTGAATGTGTTTAACAGTCCTGCAAAGTTGTGTATTGGGTAAAAACATGTTTATGGAAATTCACAGGTAAGGCCATGGGTAAAATTAACTAAGAGCAGGTAGGTGGCAGCAAGTTGATTTGCTGTTGTTTTTTCCAGAGAAATCAGAGATGAATATGATTATGTGGTATTTTTAACATCTAAATCAGCTATTATAATCAAGCCTAATCAACTGCCAGGATCGTTGTGTAATGTTAAAACCTACGACACAACCTGTGCTCACCATCAAGCGCAGACAGTGAAAGAGCAAAGAGGGTTTTCCTTGGCTGGATTTGTGATTTAAGAACAGAGAACCCAGCTTATGTCCTAAACTGTGGATGATATTCATTTCTGCACAGCAACTTCAGCCTGTTGAGTAGAGACATAGTTAGTGTTTCTGCCAAATAGGCAAGAGTTAAACATGATGTGAATTCATGTTACGAGTTACGATTGCCCAGTAAAAATAAAGCAGCCCAGTTTGCGGGACTTATATTAACAGGTCAGGGTAGGTCCAGACTTTGATATAATTGCAGGTAAGGGTCGTGTCTGGTATTGATCTTTGCTGATGCGGGTAGGTGTGAGTTTGCAAAACTGGACCCGTGCAGGAAACTGTCACAACTCTTACCTTAAACTCAGGCACCATGAGACTTGTTCCAGTTTACAACTTGCATTTACACTTTGTAGTCCATTTGAGGAACCTTCCTGGTGATTAACTTGAAAATGTCTGACTTTACGAGTTGACGTTGCACCCAAATGCATCATTAGTTTTAGTCTCTGTGAAGATAAACCGTCTCATTTGTGGAAAAGGCACAGGTTCAACCTCACCTTCAGATCCACCACTGAATTGATACACAGCTTGTAAACACGCTCCTTGGTGTTGTTAGCAAGCGATTACTTTGGCTAATTCGTTTTGGTCCTGTTGCTCATCTCTTGACAGCTTAATCTTTTATTTTCATCACTTGTCCTGCGTCGCAGGTGCAGGACACCAACATGGAGGGAGACGCTTTCAGTCTCTCAACACAAATATCTCCTATTGTTTAATAACAAGTGACACTCTGCAGATTACTTATGGTTATTACTCCCACCTGGACTGTGCTTATATGAATAATATAATTAACAACGTTCATATTTGTGATTGCACGTAGAGTAAATGTTTGGCAGTGTGTGCCTGTGCAGAATAACAATATAAAAAAAAAACAGCGCTATGCATCAACTGATTACACTCAAAATGAAGCCACTTACTCCGACCACACACATACCCACCCACACACACACACCCTCCCCTGCTGTGGAGGATATTTTCAATTAATCAGGCTCTCTCATCAATAATTCATCGCCCCTGCAGCCAGTCACTCTTCTCCAGCCATTTAATGAGGCAGCCCAGCCAGAGGGACACCATTCACACATTACTCCTATTATAGTCAATGCTCAGGAGCAAAGCCACTGTGACCACTGCCGGTTATTAAAGTAATGCCATCATTTGTGCCTTCCAGTCAAATCAAAACCTGTCAAAGACTGTTTGCAAAAGGACACAAATGACAATAAGTAAACACCCCGAGAGCCACCGTGCCGCCATGTCACCTCTCAGTCACAGAAAACCTCAGGATGCTAATCTCTCTGCAGGAATTCAAGAGTCCAGAGGAGGTTTGTCAGGAGCGATGAATTATTAAAACCAACTTTGCTGTGACAGAGGAGAATGTCCTGGTTTGATAACATTTTTTAACGTGAAATTGCAGCCCAGATTTAAATCATAACCCCCAAGAGCCAGGAGAGCAGCTCTGAGTAAATCTCCAAGCTTACACATACGGTAAATTCCCTGACACATTTTGAGCTGTACCATCTCTAAATTAGGTGTAGTGTTGTACAATAGCCTTAACATTTAACACACAGTTTTCTTCTTTTTGGCATTCATCGCAGAAAGTGATTAAACTAGAGATGAATTGGCCTTTCTAGTTAACTTCAAAAAATTACTCTGGCACTGAGGCGACATCCATTAGGTTCCTGTTGTCTTTGATTTCACTGATACATTTGGTGATAAACAAACATCACTTTGGTATTTATTTTTCACTTAATTTCTTTGCTGTCACAACACAGTGTTGTTGTCTGCATTTTAAAGTCACAGAGTGCTTTATCCTGGAAAGGCACAGACATCTGTAACTGTTTTTGGCTTGTAGGCAGTCACTTTACTTTCAGCATACTTGCCTTCCCCTAAGCAATTCACTACTCATGCTAACCACCCAGTTCTTCCAAACAAACTGCTGTGACTGCTTGTGTAAATTTAAACACACCATCTCCTTTGTACCAGAGGATTTCTTCTAAATATATCCTACTACAGGTGTGTAGAACAGAGAAGGCTTTTGTACAGGAGTATAGTATAAATGAGGAAGATCTGAGGAAAAGATTGGCAACCGCACCACAACTCCAGATGTTACCTTTAAGGGTACTTAAACCTTTCAAGACGTTATAGTTACATTCAGAGTTCTGGACCATAATGCAGTGTGTGTTTCCAAAAAACATGTGTTCAAACAGAAAGCAAAGCAAATTTGCCCCAGGAGTAACCCCAAAAAGCTAAATTTACCAACTGCTGACTGTAAGATAGCTAGCAACAGACTCTGACTCAACTCAGAACTCTTTCCATCATTTCCCTCCAGTCTCCCCCTTTCTCCACCAGTCTCTGTATGCAAAAATGTGTTTTTTCCACTGATTTTTCAATCACAGTGCCTCTAAAATTTGTTTCCTTGTTCTGTCTAAACATCCAAACAAATATGTTACATACATAATAATTTTAAATTCTGCATTGTCTACATCCATGTCTGCAAGCTTGTGGTCATCTTCTACCTCACCTCTGTCAATGCATTGGTGATTCAGGTGAGTCAGTGCTCTGTAGCAGACAGAGCTGGGACGTTAGCGTTAGCACATGAACGTACATGAACGTGCAGCTGGACCGGCTTGTAAACAAGGGGCTGGAGATCAACACAGAGAGAGGTTGTGTGAGGTCATGCTATACTCCAGATAAAATTACACCTCTAGTTCTTCACATAGCAATTTTTTAATTCCTTCAATCTAGAAATGATGAATTTCGCTTATTGCTCCTTTAATTATTGAATTATATATTTTGGGCGGGGCAACTCAATGGTTTGAGTTGAAGGTGTGAGAAAGAATAGTATCAGTAACATTGTTAACACTGTGCTACATGACAGAGAAATACAAAACCGTACTAATGATCCTTCATTAATATAGGCCTATACTTTATCTACAAGTGCACGTCACACACTGAGCGAGCCGCCTGTTAATGACGCTGTCGGCAAAGCAGTAATGATTGTGCTAAGTGGCTAATGGGCATGTAGCTACTTCCATGTTTCAGATGATACGTCATGTTCGTAGTCGACCAATGAAGATGAGTTTACATATCATCTTGGGTTCGTCCTTCACCTTCTCAAAATGATCCCACACTTTGGATTTCCTGTCCGACATGTTATTAACTAGCTTGTGGAATAACAGCAGGTACCAGCCCTGGAAATTAGAGGCTGACACATGTTGCGTCTTCAAGCGCTTTGAAACACGAGGTCGGACGCTGGGTGCTACTCTTGTGCCTTTTCTGTGCCAGCTTTCAAGAGCGAGGCGGCAGGTTGCGTCTGAGGTTCCTTAGCAACTGTAACAAGCATCTTATAGCCTATTTACCTGAAATCCTAAATGTAAAGCTGATCTTCTTCCAGGTGCTGTTTATAAGTGTGTAGGCCTATTGTCTGTGGGACAGATGTAAAGCTCTGGGTAGCCCTGCACTAACATGATCAACTTTTCCGTATTCATCAGACTGAATATTAACAGAAGAAGGGAAAGATATCTGTCGGCTGTGATTGGTTTGTAACCTGACTCCTGTCTGACTGTTGAGCATGGCCACTTCCTGTGTCTGTCCTTTCAAATTAAATTTCCACATGGTCCAGTCATGAAGGTTTTGATGTATTTTGTCAAGGTGCAGCTTCTTATGGAGTTTGACTTTTTTTTCTGCGACTAAGTGACTAGTGAAATCTTGCCAGCTGATGACCTTTCTGATCAACTAACTTTTTTCGACCATCAGGGGGCAGCCCTATTGGACACAAAAAACATAAAGAGTCCTGGTTGAAACATACCTAAGTTTCCTTATAAGGCCCAGCGTTTGAGAGGAGCCTGTGTCTAAATCTAGTTCTAAGCTGGAACTGCTTCTGTGCATACAACGTTGTCAATTTGTTTCTAATCAAATTATTCAAATAGCATACTTTGGGATTCTGGGTGTAATGGGGGCCCAGCAGCTCACTTTTTGCCCCAGGGCCTCCAAGCAGGTTAATTCAGCCGTGGCGATGGTGGACAAACTGTCCTGTCTCCTGCTACAAGACACACATTCAGGCACTGTTTCCAGACTAAAATAGACAAAGCCAAACCTCTTTGTGCAGCTCGTCCTGTACCCGTCTGGTCATTTTTATCAAGGACAATTTAACAGTTGTTATAACCTACAAATCATCATCACTCTGCACCAGCGAAGATGACACCTTTTACAAGGCGGCAACACTTCAGTCTGTTTTTTCCTTTTTTCTTCGGTACCTGTGACAACTATAAAGTGCTGTTTCTTGTGCAAGGTTCTTAGTATGTATTTTTTCGATGAATCAATGCATAAAGGATTCAAATTCCCCCCAGGAGTAGCAGTCATTCTGGTCCGGCCTTGTTCAATTTTTCGTATCATTTCTTAGCATCTCCTCACTCTTATATATTTTTCCTTTTTTTTTGCCAAGCAGGCCAAGAGCGACAATCTCTAAGGAACGCAACCATATGAGCAGAGAATCTGACCATCTGGCTTCCTCTGCAGCTAAAAATCGCGGGGGATAAGAGAAGAGTGACGAACGTCCCTCGTCTCCTGCTGCCTGTCAGTGTCAAGATGTCTCTTTTAAAAATAAAACACTGTCGTTGGAGGCTGTACAGAGCCAATAGTGTGATTGCACGGAGATGTTAAAAGTGAAGTTTCTTCCTTGAAGAAAAGATGAAGAAAATAAAAAGGGAAAGTCACCACAAGGGAATAATAACTCCATTTATGTTTGCGTTCTTGGACTGTATAGATAGCCACACCAGGTGGGACAGTTATGGGAAGGGGATGTTATACAATCTGTGTAGAGTATAATGATTGTCTTATCTCTGAAGCTCACAGTGCAGGAATCCCTTCGCCCAGTCTGGTCTCCTGTCAATTCTTTATTATAGGAAGTAGCTTTCTCATTTCCTCTCTATCACCTATGAGATGAGAATATGTAAGACACGGAAAGAATGCAATTCATTTCTAAAGACTTTCCAGCAATCTGTTGCTCTTCTGTAATCTCCAAAGCACACTGTGACCAATGTCATAGGGGCTGTTACTCCTCCTCAAGACATAAATTCCACTAATTTGAGATCAATGACTCATGCTTGATGTAATTAGGCCGGACGGGACGCCCCCACAAAAACTGTACAACATGCATTCATCCCCTTTTTTCTATCGCTCCTATCTGTCCTATTGTGTGTAACATAAAACATGAAAATTATCCCCTCGGCAGACATGCCCTGCCTACTCATGGTTCAGGAGAGCAGCGGCTGCGGCGGTGCTTTGACAGGCCGGTTATGGTTTCTGGGTCCCAGTAATGAAGGACTACTGAGTGTGTCATCCAGGAAAAGGGCCTCTCCCCTGTCTGTGTGTCGGCCAGCCAGGCCAGCTGGATTCATTCCCACACCTCAGAATAACACCAGGCCTCAAACGCTGTAGCACAGCCACTCTTTGCTTTAATAGGCAGAAACAGCTCATTAAATTACAACAGTGGCTAACCCTTTCCATAACAGAATTGGTAAACTCACATTAGTCAGACAACAGCTAAATCATTTCTTTTTATCTCTTTTTCCAGCTTACACATCATTCTGCTGGTTTCTGCACAGCCAGCAAACCACAATGGTTGAAATAGGAGAAACAGAGGAGCGCTGCACAAAGTCATCCAACAGTGGCTCAATTTGGAGAGCTCCGTCTGCCCTGCAAAACTGTCTATGATATACAGAACAAGAGAGGGGATTAACCAAAATGTCAAGGGAGACAGGTTAAGCTGGTTTATACTGAAGGGTCTCACTTCCAAAGTCAAAAAGTCAGAAACTTCTCAGAGCAAAGTCCTCAGTCAGGACGTCATGTCATGGTGCTAAGCAGGGGAAATTCAATTTTCACAGACTTTCATTTGACTTTCAGACGGAGGCATGGGCACAAAAACTCTTTAGCCTTTGGGAATAAAGTAAACTGGACTATAAAATTATGTTTGCAAATAAACAAATGGGGGAAATTAGAAGTGAAATGCACCAAGGACCTTGAAATCCTCAGAGAACACATTATTAATCATACAGCTCTGCAGCTAATGTGGAATCATCTCATTTTGACAAATTCAGTGATGATATATTCTGTCAAACTGGGAAAAAAATTGGCAATGAAGACTGTGTAAAGCCTTAAGGAGTGTTTGTGGTACACAACTGTGAGCCTCAGCACAGAGATCCGCCTGGAGTGAAATTCAAAATGCCTCATCTGGTCTGATTTCCCTGCGCTATAAGACCAGACTGGGCTTCATTAGCAGTTGCCGCTGTTCTTTATTGGCACGGAAGATCCCATATTCACTACAGAAATGACTTGCCACCAGCTGCAAATTGACAATGCACCATATTTCCTTGCAAGTCAACTCTTATTAATGGCAATTCCCAGGATGTGCGCCTCCCCCAATATCCACACACAGCAGTGTCATCAGCAGGTAAATTTGAACAGTGGGATGTGAGGACCTCACAGACGTTGTTTACCAAAGTGAAAATGACTAAATATAGGAGAGTGGCAACGCCAGCTGCTTACACCTTGTCAGTAAAGTCTGGATGCATCCGTCTTCTCTGTCATCTGAAGGACACGAGCCATGCCTGTCGAATTCTTATTGGAGTTTTAAAACTCTTAACAATGATGGTGTTGCTCTCCATCAGCGGGCTAATTCTCCAGCACAATAGCCTTACACGGTATCGATGATTACTCCTCTCCAGAATATCAGGCTGCTCTCTGACTGATGGCGGCTGCAGCAAAGGTTAATTAATGAGCAGTGGCAGGAGCAATGGCTGCCGGCGAGGGAGAGGCTCTCCCGGGACTTGGACTCACCAGTGGCGAAAGATAAAGGTGGAACAGCGGCGGGTATGACTACTCAGCTGAAATTGAGTCTGCTTTTCTTTCTGGATAACCTCCATGTGCTTAATAGTCTGAGAGAGCTACTTGATCACTTCCCTGTGCTGCTGCATGGAATTAGATTATAATGCAGCTTTTCATCACTCTCTATATAAAACCTTATTTCATGCAATGATTACGTATTGGTTATCAAACATCAAAGATAATCTACGAGGCAACCTCTGAGCTTAAATTAGTTCAGCAAATCTGCTCCTTGTGATCAGACATCAAAAGGTTTACATAAAGCATATTTGTCTTCCTGTGCAGCAGCGGTGTTTATTTCCAGATGGGAAATAGACACTCTGACATATAGCTTTATTTTTATCCCCTTTCTAAGATGCCATTAAATTTCACTGGTAGAGATTATACACTTAATGTGTGAACTAGCTTGATTAGCTTTATAGGGAAGATTAATGTTATTTTGTGCCATCCTGTTAAAAAGTGGTGATAAATCTGTTCCATCTGAAAAAAATAAAATAAAATCAGTAATACTTTCTTTTAAGGCAACCTTTATAAAGGGGTTAAAATAAAGGCTTAGTAAATGATGAATAAATCAACTACCAATGCTTTATAGATCAGTTATGACACATTAGTAAGAGCAACTTTTGGGTTGCCAGGTTGTGAAAAGTCCCTCTAGTCAGTTCATTCACAATTTACACATTTCTCATTTTCTAAAAACCAAAAAGAAGTCTGCAGTTATACATGTTAATATGTTCTTAAAGGTCCAGTGTGTGGGATTTAGGTGGATATATTGGCAGAAAAGCAATATAATAAGAATGTTTTCTTGAATGTATAATCACCTGAAAATAAGAATCCTAGTGTTGACTGTTTTGGTCACCTTACTGTACGTTCACACCAACAGCGACCAGAGCCAAAACGGCGGAAGTCATTCGTTTTCAATGCGAGCCTGGCGACTTGGGCGGCCTGGTCGTCAGCCGCGCGTCTTGGGCTACCAAAGCGATCAGAGCGGTCCAGAGGGGAGTTAAAACTCGTTTAACTTTATGGTAATAAGCTCTGACACAGTTCAACGACAACCAATTGGAATGCTGACGTGCTTCGATGAAGCAGGTCCCAGAGAACAAGCCATGTAACTTTGGTTCCTACAACACACTTGTTCCGACAGTGGATATTGAGAAGTTTATTACTTGCGTTGGCGCCCACTCAGTCGTTGTGGGGGTAGTTGGTTGGTCTGGTAAGTTTTAAAGTGTGTAATGTTAGTAGTAGAGGAGAGAATTGCAGGCTAATGTTGCCACATAGCATGCAAGTCTTCCTCGCTTGGTTTGAATGGGATGACATACGTTTTCTGTTTTCATTGACCAAACACAACTTTCTGTGGGCCAACTATGAGCTTTTTTGAATGAAGTCATTATACAACCTATAAACTTCATATAAAGGCTGACTTATTGGATATAGTGTCATAAAATATGAATCCATTAGACATTCTCATACAGTAGCTTCATTGATTGTAAATTAACCATTTACTAATTATTTACAGATCAAGTCATTAATAAGATTATTTTTAGGGGGGATGTTGCTGGTTGTAAAAATTCTCTCTTGCTCGAGTTTTTCCTCCTGCAGCTGGACACTTAATGTCTTTTAGCTGAATCTGGACCACAATCAATTTATCCATTAACGTTTACAAATAAGCCGTCATGTCCACATGCTTATAAAGTCATTACCAAAGGGTCATGGGTCACAGCAACACCTAATCCAAATCTACAATTAGTTGCTCGTTTGCCATTGTAAGTGTTAATGAGTTATTGACTTGTAAAGGCTTTTACAATCATCCATCAAGTGTCCAGCTGGAGATGTTAATGAATAGTCTAGTTAATAAATGGACTCTGGTGCAGCAGAGACCCTGCAGTGTTCTGCTGGCAGTAGTGTGGAGGTAGTATTCACAACAGAAGTATTATCAGCAAAATGTTCAAGAAGGACCAAAATAAAACTGTTCATTCTGCAGAAAAATGGCCCCTGTGAGAGATATACTATTATATATGAAATTATTAGATACTGATACTGAAATACAGCAGGGTGGAAAATTCAGTATTTCCTTCTGAACTTCAGTGACCTATAGTATAAAGTAACATATAGAGGAAGCACATTAGTACTGGGTCATAGAACCTAAAGGGAGACTGCAACCATTTTCAATGTTCATGTTATTCCCATGGTCTTAAGACAGTCTAAAAATATAAGTAAACATAAACAACTCTCCCAAATCCAAAAGCTAGAATGCTAAAACTCAAATGTGTGATGTCATAGAATAAAAGGTATGGAGCTGCTCCACAGACAATGAATTCGGAAAGATGTTATAGATGACGTTGAAAGCACCCAGAGGACTGTTCTGAGTATATGGGTCCATTTTCTGTTTCAGGGCTGAGAACACTACTGCAGAAAAAATAATAATTTAGGTATAAAAAGAAAACAAAACATTTTGTGGGTCCACAAAACCAGCCTCCCATTCAATGTCAATGTAGCAGCTCCAGACTTTATACTGTATGACATCACAAGTTTGAGACTTATTTCTCTAGTTTCTGGCTTTAACAGAGAGCAGCTCATGTTCACAAATATTAATTAAACTTCAGCCATGAAAATAACATATTGGAATTCTTAATTTAGGCGATGTTCTCCTTAAAGTAAATATACTATAAATTCACTGCCTGGTGAAGATAAATACCAGCTATAGAGAGCCAACCTGGCAATTGAAAGGTTGTTATAAATGATGGCTTGTTATTGATCTTTATAAAGCATCTGTGACTTATATATCCATACAGGAAGTAGTTACAAAGTTATTTTATGAGAGGGGCCACCACAAAATCTGATAACAGCTGTAACGCTAAGGGTCATGATTATGTATGGTTGTCTACACTACTAATCCTCTACATTTTGGTAAGACAATATTGTAGTTTTAACTCCACTACATGAATTTGACATTTCATTATTGGTAACTTTGCTGATCAAAGTTATTAATATTATAATATAAATTAATTGAGAAATTAAGATGTATTATTATAGATTACGCTTCCCAGCAGCATATAAAGAAAACTAAAATTAGCTTAAGATTTACCAGCTGCAATGTTGAAATGTGGATAGATAATGCATTAATAATTATAGTCCAGTAATAAATATACATTTTAAATGACATATTCAGTATACTGTGAACTTTTACACATTCTCTGATGGAATATATTTACATACACTGCACAAAACTGCACAGCTTTCTCATTCAAAAACATGTATATTTTATATATGTTATAGTATTTTTATAGAATTTCTTTTAATATCTTTATTGTATTGCTATTGCTATTGCTATTGCTAGGCAATTTGCCTGCAAGTGAAAAACCCACTTGGTAATAACCCTTTGTCTAATTTTGGTTAATCTGAAATTTGACATTCTGCCTAATGCTCACATTTAATGTCGGTACTTTCAGAATATTTTAAAGCTAAAAAAAACTTGTGGGTTTTTTTTCTTGGGTAAGAGCTTAAATACAGGATTTTTGCTTGTAACAGAGTATTTCTACACTACTAATCAAGTAATAGATCTGAGTACCATTTTTGTTAACTACCCTGACAAACTCGTCTATAAATCTGAATATTAATAATAAGATTATCTATGCACCAATATTTCTGGCACCCAGACTGAATCGAAACAGGCTACTTACAGTTCCATCGAGTGCAAGTCAGGACTTGTAGAAACCTCCCTTCCAAAGCACTCGCCTGAGGTTTTTCCCTTTTTTTTTTCAGTGAATAATGTGCCTCTGCATGGAAGGATTAGGCACAGAGGACCCTGCCAAGCATTAGAGTGTTACAGGAAGGATCAAGAACAAATGAGTAATGAAATGACTGACTCATTGAGACCAGTCAGAAGACGCGAGACACGGCATGTGCACTTTGGAAGGGCTGCTCGTGTTCGGGTCCCATCTCAGTCAGAGCGTGACAAAAGAATTTCCTGACATGTTTTTAATTGTTGGCTCCTCCTTGTCATGCACGTCACCCATGCAGGCAATTAGGCTCCTGTCATCCATGTCTAATAAAATGGAGATTTTGCTGCTGCATAAATGTGGCAGCACAGAGACGTCTGCAGAAGTTTTACTAGTGGGTTAGCAGTAACCATCGCAAAGGAGACTATTACGCTGTATTAACAGTAATTTAACATATCTGCAGCTAATGACGTTACATAATCACATGGTACATTCGCTTATTGAACAGGAAGTCAATCCGAACAAAAAGACTGGTTGATATATTTATGAATTTATTATTTTCTTTACATTATCTCAACCTCTTGCTCCAGAGCCCCACCGAAAATCCCTTATAAAGAAAATGATTGTAATTCAAGGCCACAGAAGCAAGGAACCATATCCCCACGAGCAAATACAAAACAGAGTTGGTAACAGGATTGCAACACCAAAGTGAAAGCATGTCTGCCAAGTCTACACATTCAAAGACCACAAACATCAAACGTTTTTTTTTTCCAAGCAGTCAAGGGTTTCAGTGTTCGTAGAGAAGAAAACAAACAGGACTGTTTCTAGCTGAGGAAAGACGGATATTTCCAAATGAGTACAGTATGGGTTTTTTGTGAGTGTACAGATGCAGTCGTAATCTGCATGTTACATGTGATCCATTTACAGTACAGAAATGTTTAAGCAAGACAGCATCAAAGCTTACTGACTGAGGAGCGTATATTTTCGCCCAGGCCAAAGAGCATAACATCACAGAGTAGAAATGGTCTCTGACTTTTTTTTTCTTTAACTATATTTAATATTCATCCCCTGCTCAGTCCAATGCTCGCTGAGCTCTCTCAAGACAAAGGCCCGAAAAGATCATTGGATATCTGATTGACCAAGACAGGAAATGGAAAGTGTTTGCATTTCCTTCAGGCCTTGAAAGTGAAGACAGCACAACAATAAAACACAGGGTAAGCCTCAGTTATGGCGTTCTGCAGATTAATATGAGTAGCTGAGGGGGATGCTTTGGAAATTGCTTTGACTAGAAATGTGTCAAGGCTGACAGGTTGTTTTTTCTTCAGTTTGATCCCTATTAAGCACTTCCCTCTGATCTAATTCAATAAATGCCAAAGGGAGTTATAATAATCATATTCATCCCTGATCCTTTGGGATATGTGTCTTTGGAACCCATAAATACTTCTAACTTTCTTTCTTCTACACATAATATCTTCAGAGGTTTATATATCTTCAGAGGTTTATATATCTTCAGAGGTTTTATGTTTCCGAGCTAATCGACTACATACAGTAAAGTTAGCTTTGGAGAATGCACTGAATCCCGCATACAATCAGAGGAGTCCCTGTGAAAGTGCTAAGCCGCCGAGCCATCGTGACATCTTTGAGCTTCAAATAAAAATCCCTCCACTGATGTAATGAAAATACAATCCATATCATTCATATGTCTATATTAGAGCAATAAAGCACAGCCTTTCTTTCTCTGCTTGGCAAAAGAGTTTAAAAATTGAGGCATTTTTTAAGTTTTAAAGGGAATAGCACGCCAAGTTCAGATATTAAAGGGATAGTTCCAATTTTTTGAGGTGAGCCTGTATGGGGTACTTATTCATAAACAGTATATTACATGCATTGCTCTCTTCACTGCCAGACTCTACTGAAAAAAACATGCATATGTGACTTTGCCAATTTGAAGACTTAGTTCAGATTCACCAAAGTCACACAATAACACAAATTAACTGACTGATTGAAGCAGTGGTAGACCAGCAACTCCTGTGTTCGGAGAGCTAAAATTACCCTTTTTTCTCAATGGAGTCTGGCGGCTTTTACAAGAGCAAAGGTGGGGAACTGAAGTCTAAATAGGCTGTCTGACAGAAAGGTAAAGCCATAAAAACACTCTCAGTATAGTGTTGACTCAAACTGATATTAGTTTTTTTAGGTGGGACATTTTATTTGGTGGTAAAAATATGTTTCATTGCCGACCCCCATCCATTGTTATATATTGCTTAGCTTCCGTGTCAGACTTCAGCCTGATTCTCCAAACTGGAGGCATTGCAACTGACATCTACTGTATGTAATACACTGACTATGGATAAGTACTCTATAAAATCCCACATCAAAAAATTCCATACTATCCCTTTAAATTCATAACAGCCAAATTACTCTTTGAAAATTCTCTCCCAAAGCTGCCAATTATAAGACTGTCAATAAAAACAATATTAAACAATATTAACAATCTTATTTCTTAATGAGCATCATATTTGTTCCAAACCGGTAAGCATCTCTTGAACCACCCCCACGTCCCGAGAAAAAAATAAATAATGCCACTAATAACAGATATAGATTTTGCACACACATCTCTCTAACATTAAAGATTAGTGAACAGAAAAACTCTCAATTCTCATCTTGTACTAAAACTAACAGTAAATAATCTTCACTATGAAACTGAGCTGTTGTGGGATGCTGCAATAACAGAACAAATTCAACTCTGCATGTAACACAGCAAAGGTCTAAGGTCTCACTCTATAAGAGAGTGCTACAAGTGAGTGTGAAGGGCGGCTGGGGGGGGAGAAAACAACACAAGCTCCCTTCCACCTATTTTAATGTTAAGTATTCCTCCCTCACAAACATCTGTTGCTGTAGTCTGTACAACACCCAAACAAACACAATAAAAAGACGGAAATGCTACTCAGTTTCTCCTCAAGTTGTGACATTATTTTTTAAAATTTAAGGTCAGTGCAAAGAAAAGAAAAACTTTACAGAACTCCATGGCAGCTACAGTAAACAAGACAGCTCAGTATCAGCTGACCAGCAGCAGCATGTTAACTGGCAAACCTGGTGTAACCCAGCCTCCTCATCACACTCCCACACACGTCCTCTATTAGTCTGATGTCTTTTCGAGGCATATTTTGTCTCCACATGTTAATGTTGGCTGGTGAAATGTCCCCTTCATACATGAGATTGTACAGGTTCGTGGAGGTGGTGAACAGGAGTTGGTTGAGGGCTGCGGGTGACACAGGCACCCCCAGAAATGTGTGTATGCTCTCTGCTGTTTCCTGCGGAAAGTTGACCACATCCTCGAACCTCACTTGGAGGTAGGACTCCTCTGGGAGGCTCTCGCTGACCCTCAGCACTGCTGCGGTATGAGCCAGCCACAGATGAGCCAGTATCAGGATGGGGTTTGTCTCTGAATGGGACAGCAGCCTCTGGATTATTTTAAATTCTGGCGCTGCAGCTGGGCACCCGTCACTGACAGCATCCTCCTTGAATATCAAGGAAAGGTGCTGCGGGATGTTTTTAAGGGAGTAAAGGCTGGGTTTGCTGTTATAAACCATGAGATAAATCCACGCTCGAGGGTCTCTCACCAAGTAGATTGTCCTCAGGGAAGATCCCACAACCTCCTGAATGAAAGGCAGTTTGAGCGCCCAGCTTCCACTCCGCATGTTGAGGACCACCCTGGCGTTAGGGTACTCCGCAACATGCCGTCTCATCTCCCTCACATACTCTGCATCTCTGTCCAGACTTGCTCTCAGTTTGCCCTTCAGCTCAGATGCCGGCTCCCTCCGTCTGGATCTTTTCTTTCTGTCCCTAGAGGGGCTAACTCTCTGGGGCTGTTTGACCCTGCTGCCCTCTACCAGCTGAATATTCTGCAGGTGCAGCTTGGTGTTGTGGACCAGCGAATGCAGCCAGCCCTGGATAATCTTAAACCGTCCATGCATGGCATCTGACCTTGACCACTCGCAGGCGTCGACCAGAGAGTCAAACTCAAACTCGGTCTCAGGAATATCCACGTGCTCGGTGGGGACTCTTATGTAAACAAAGTCCGAGCTGTTGTAGAAAAGGTGCTTGAGTATTTCTGATCCCGATCCGGGAAGGGTTGTTATGACGACAGTGGGGAGGGGGAGCCGGTGCTGCTCATACAGTCTGATTTGTTTGTTTACTTCGCTTTTGGCACCCGCACCTTTCCATTTTACCCCACAGAGAAGCTGATCGCAGCTGTTAGACACAAACAGCAGCTCAGCTATCCACAGAATGAGCACAGAGAGGAGGGCGTAACGCATCAGCCTGCCGAAGCAGACATAAAACTTTCTCTGCATGGTCAAAAATCCTATGGCCATGCAGAGAACAACCCCAGCTATCACATTGACTGTGAACCCAAAGTCAAACAGCTGATTATCACTGCTGATTTGTTTGGGGATCAGTTGAGTCCCAAGGCCATATCGAGTGATTTGATATCTATCCTCAACTTTGCAGTGACCTCCAAATCCTAAATATGCCAACCTCGCACCTATGTCTTTATAGTTTGTTGCAATAGAAACTATCCTCTCTGTGTTATTTACAGTTAAAGAAAGTCTCACTCCATTCTTGCTATTATCCACAAATCTACAGTTGGACACTTTGACATAAGGCCCATGTAAGACATATGCTACTCGACTGACTGTGCCTGCCATCGGAAAAGTGACATTGACATACTGAGTCCACCTCTTTTTAAACTCAGCCGCCTGCTCTGCCTCTTGTATCCGTGTATCAGGGCTGTGACCCTGGCTGTCGAACCAGAACATTTTATAATGAGCGTCCCACACATCCATCATGGCACCATTATACCTGTCCATGAATCTGAAAGGAACGTATTTAAAGTCAATGTCAAGATTGTGGAAAAAAGCACTGAGGGACTTCACAGGTGAATCACTCAACTTCTCTACGTGGTCAAGCACCAGCAGAGTCTGTGAGTTCAGCAGAACTAAAGCTCTGTACACACTCTTTAATCTCATAGCAGGGGAATAAGCTGATACCGCCTCCCCACTCACAAACATGGTGTCCCTGTGTGAGGAGGCGACAATCACCTCCCCTCTGGCATCACCCACCCCCTCATCAGTCCATCGCAGCCACTTAGCACACTCACCCAACTGACCCTCCCACGGATTGTTACACTGGCTGGTAGGAGATGGACTGAACACCAAAACATTGTTAAGATAGCTGTACTTTGGACCGTAAAGTGCTTCAGACACAAATACCTGCCCATTAGGAGCAAATGTGAAAGAGTTCTGATCAGGGTGCTCGTGACCTGGGTTAAAGCTGTTCCAGCCCTCCACCCAGGAGTAAGGCTTGTCATGGACAATGTCATAGACTGCACGGCCACCCAGCTTGCCAGACTTAAAGGACACAAAAGTATTACCCTGACCGTTCGGTAGCCCTGCCCCGTAGGTAACCACACCCCAGTTTGAGAAAATATGCATCCTCGCTTTTCCAAAGTCATGGGGAGGCTGCGGCATGAGGTGGGAGTTGTACCAGATGTACTCTGTGTGAAGTGTAGCCCAGCGCTGGGCGGACGACTGCCCCATGGGACCGTCTTTGGGTCGGTGCTTTCTAATCTGTTGAGCCAGCCAGTTTCCCGTCCCATTCCTCATGACGAATGCGTCGAGGAAAACGAGCTGGCTCTCCGGCCCATAAAACCAGTTGTAGTTGGAGTCAGCGATGCCGACAGTTCTCTGAAACCCCGGCAACAGAGTGGCGTAATAAAACCAGAAGTGTCCCCGCAGCCAGTTGTTCTGCAGGTTGTCAATGTTGAAATGGCGTTGAGCTAAGAAGACATACTGTGTGATGGACTTGGCTGTGTAGCTCCCATAGGCTACCCCCTCATCCAGAGACCCATCAACAACATGGTTTAAGAGAAACATAGTTTTCTCCATGTAGTTCACTGCCACTTGTTTCCAGATCATTGACTCCGGGTCGTTGTGTGATCCAACCACTATAGCACCAGTCAGGGTGGCTAATATGTTTGTGGTCTGATGATTCTGGAGATACTGTTTTCCCCATCCCCTGTACTTTGAGAGCTCAAACAGCTCCTCTGTCTCAGAGCGAATTTTCTTGAGGTAAACATCCCGCCGCCGCTCATCCAGGTAGGAGTAAATAAAGTCATAAGCAGTAGCAAACCCAGTGAGAGAGTGCGCCATGGGGACCTCATCGTTAGGGGCACTGGTTACCCTCCAGTCTGGGTATTCAGCCATCCTATCCATAAACTTGATAAGAAACTGCAGGGCAGCAGAGTCCTCTGGGCACAACAGGCAATAGAGAGCCAGGGGAGGCAGGTTGTTCCCATAAATCTCATTCCACTTGCTTGTAAACTCTGCATGTTTCACAGGGGGCATGTAAAAGGGGACATTAGACAACATGGTGAGCGCAGCAGCCCGGATGACTTTAAATATGTGACTGTGGGTGGTGGAGGACCTTTGCCTCAAGTGCAACACATCCACTTGGTTAAAATATAGGTTGGGATGGGAATCAGTAGACTGGAGTTTCCACTGCTTGGTCGCTCTGGCTTGTGTGAGCTTGACCTGCAGCAAGTCATCTGTAAAAATGTCTCTGTCTGTGGCATTGAAGACCCCCGAGAAAGCTGTCCCCACTGCAAACAGCGGGAGTATAAAAACTGAATACACAACCCAGTTCACTACCATGTTGCCGGGCATTTGGGGGTACATTTTACTGCATTTAGAAATGAGGCAACTGATTGTTTTCTTCCTTAAAAATGTTGTCGTAACATCCCATAACTCCAGAGTAAAAGTCCAGGTGGGATATATTTGTTGGAGGTGCAAGAGTTCAAAAAATTTATATTTTATAAGACAAGTGATGCAATATCAAAGTCCCATGCATGATAGCCAGGAAAAAAAACTTTAGTGCAAACACACACTGTCCACATCCACTTGTAACAATCTTGGAACACTTTGCAAAGGCAACAAAACGCATCACATTAAATATACATAAATGTCTGATGGTAGGAGCTTTCAGGTCTGTTTTGAATTTAAATCCAAGAGAAGAAACCCTGCACGCTCTCCTCCGTCCTCATAGTAATACGTGTGCTCGTGAAGACTGGCAATCTCCCCCCCTCGCGTGCGCCAGTAAGTCATATTGATCTCCTCCCCAAAACATTTCCTCTCGGACAAACATCAGTCAGCCCCAGTCTGTGTCCGGTCCAATCACAGCCACCCAAAGGCACCGTGTGCAGCCCGACCGAGCCGCAACATCCACGGACATGAACCTCAGCGAACAACGCATCTCCGCAGATAACATTGCTCGGTGTCCCCCGCTGCAGACTCCAAACTGCCTGCTGCTTAAAATTGCAAATCCTGATCGGGGAATTGATCTGTTTGCATTGTTAAATCCGGTAATCTCCTTCTTGTTGTAGCTCCACGCTTCTTATCTGCGCCGATTAGTATGGTGAAGTCCGAAAAGGAGGAAAGTTGTCGTCACTCCTCAAGTATTCAAAGAATGAGACATTTTTCGGCTTGTCCGCAGGAAAACAGTAACTCAGCCTCCCGGGTGATGGATAATCCACATGGAAATGTACTGTATCAGTCGGGATGTTTATGTATCCGCTGCCGATTGAGACACACATCTCACAAGTAAAGCTGTGTATGTGCGAATGATCTCCGGACGCGTCTCCGTTGTGTCTCCCCCCGACTGTTCAACACAGTCAGTTTGATTGTTTTTCCTGCACTGGATGGAAAATTTCCACTGTACAAACTGTAGAGGGAGCCGTGACTTCAGAAGCCCAGCCTCATCTCTCATGTGGAGAGAGTGGGAAGGCTGAATATTCATTTCATGAGATCTGTGTCTCTCTCATTACCGGTTGACTGATGTTAAATTCCTGCTCAACATTAAGACACAGGCTACACATGCAAAATCATACAAGCGATGATGAAATTAAAACACTCCTTTTTGCCTCAACTAAAAATATGCACTGTCCTTAAAATACACACAAGTTGTTGTTCTGTGCAGTAGGCACACGACTGATATTAAAGGGATAGTTCAACATTTTTTGAAAATACACTCAGATGACAAAATTGATGAATGAATCTACAGCCAGCAGCTCTGCCTCCAAATTTAGAGAGCAGTAAGGTAACTACAGAAACAGTAATATTACTCACCAGATGTAGACTGTGCCCATAGACCCGATTATTGTTAGTAAACTGTATGATGTTTTTCTGGTGGGTGGGACTTAGCTGGAGGCAAAACGAGCCCGGTCTCACTTGGAAGTTGTCGAAATCCAGTGCTTGGGTAGTGACTTGCGGTGTCTGGAACCAATGTAAAAAAAATGTGCAATGTAATTAATGTCAGCATGATACGTCTCTGGTTGCCGTTGTAGTTTTATTTTTTTAATTAAATTTTTATATATTTTATTAATCCCCGAGGGGAAATCCATTTTTTTCACTCGTTGTCAATTACACACAGGTCCAAACACACACATGCACAAACAGGACATACATGCACTAAGTGGAGAGATGTCAGAGTGAGAGGGCTGCCCATGACAGGCCAACAACCAATGCACCCATGGGTACCTTGCCTGTCGCATGTGGGCGTGGAAAGTCCATGACCAAACGTCACTATGTGACGAGGTTAAAAAAAATTCTCTACACACATTAGCCAGCGCTAGATAGTGAATTCTTTTGGGCTTGTTTTGGACAGTGTAGGACGATGATATGAGTGGTGCGTTCAGAAACACTCATTCCAAGTGGTGCGCACTCTGGTACAAACCGAACCGCTCATAGCGCTGTTTGAATGTACTGATTCGTTATCAAGAGCCCCATACTCTCAGAGTGGCAAAGTACGCCCTTGGCACTCTGTCTGGGGAGATGGACCAGCAGAGCGCCGTTCTTTAATACATATAGAAATATAACAGGAGGACGAAGGAGGACGACTCTTGAACACTTTCCTCCAGGTTTTTTTTTTTTTTTTTGCTATCAAAGCTAACATTAGCTAATGCGCTAAAAAGTTAGCGTTAAAAAGAAATCCAGTATTTCTCTTAATACCTCCACAATTTCTGATTAGGTGGACATGATAACCCTTAATACACATAACATTATTCATCCCTACAACAGTAAATACTTTTTCCCTAACCTGATATGAAGTGTGCGCTGCACATGTGAGCAGTGTTGATGACCACCTCCATCCAGCCATCTTATTGTATTTAACCATAGTTGTCCAATTCCTAATCTGTCAAACTATTTCTTTAAGACCCTGTCTAGGTGTGTACAGATATTTTTGAAAACTGATATTTTCCCCTATGTTTTTACCTCTCGTCCACACGCAAACAGTTTAGGTCACTAAAAGTGACCTAAGTGAGTTTTTTAACTGTCTTCTAAAATGAAGATTTTTCTGAAACTCCAGTTACTTTGTATCTGAGTGGACATGTACAGTGGAGCATTTGGAAAACGATGACGTCCTCTCCTAATTTTTTTATTTATTTTTTTTAAAGATATTTTTCTGGGCATTTTAGCCTTTAATTGACAGGACAGGTGAGTGTGAAAGGGAGAGAGAGAGAGAGAGAGAGAGAGAGAGAGAGAGGGAGTAACATGCAGCAAAGGGCTGAGGGCTGGACTCGAACCTGGGCCGCTGCGGCAACAGCCTTGTACATGGGTTGCTTTATGTAATAATCATGTGCCAGAAACAATGACAGCAACGAAGCACTACCGGTTTGTTTACATTTTGTAAGCACTGCTTGGTCTAGTGACTACTTTACACTTAAAGCCACAGTGTGTAGGAATTTCTCCCATCTAACGTTGAAATTATATATTGCATTCAAACTAATAGCACACTGCCTCACTGTTTCAAACGCGTATTGCAACAACGGTAGCCGCTGTGTACCAAAAAAGCTATGATAACACTGACAAACCATGTCATCTGATACTTCATGGAGTATTCATTCAGGCTTCTACACAGATACACGCAACGCGAGTTGACAAACCCCCTGCTATTAGCGGCTAACAGCTAACAGCTAACAGCTAACAGCTAACAGCGCAGTGATGCGAGGAGAGGGATGAGCTGTGTGAGGTTGAGCCACTTGTCGCTGTTAGCTGTAGGCTACCCTGGTTACAACGCCGGTCACATTGCCTTTTTGATTTCCTTTGCAATTTCTTGGCGACAAGGATTCCATCTCCCGTGATGCTGCACATGCATGATCCTGCATTACGCTCAAAGAGTGGGACTTTGTTATGCTGCAGTATTGCTGGTGTAGTAGCAAAGCGCCTCCTTCGGCTTCTCAGTCACGCAGCGCTGGCCTGGCTCTCAACGAAAACGCAGAAGGCGGGGCTGTATGTCCCTTGCTGGCGGATGTATTCTCAAGATGGCGAAACGTTATGGAACCCCCCAGACGACTTATCCGCACAATGTACAAACAAATCTAAAAATCTCCTTTTACGAGAATAAGTCAGATTATTGGTGGAGGTAATAATACACCAATGATGACATATTTATGAATGCAGACATCATTTTTTGCCAATAAACAAATGAACATGTTACAGAATGTCCCTTTAAAGTTAGTATTGCTGCTACAGTCTTGCACATGTCTGATTTTTGAGACCTGCTCCTGAACCACCCGCCCTGCCGCCCACACATTATAAAAACCATGCACCTTTTAAAACAATTCAGTGAGGCAGTAAGTTTAAAGTGATACATTTGAAGATAATATATTTTTTATATATTTTTAAATGAAAGTAATTCAGGAAACACAATTTAAATGAATATTTGTTGCTTTTTCTCATTAAGTTGGCATGCACATCTTCACTGTCAACATGTCTATTAGTCACCTGATTGAAGTGGCTCTACTTCAGCTGGCACAGAAGATGGATCCAACACACAAAGCAAAATCAGTAATCAGAGGATTAAAACATTAAAACATTCAAATACATTATTTTAATTTTATGTTAATATACACTGAACAAAAATATAAACATGACACTTTTGTTTTTGCTCCCATTTTTCATGAGCTGAACTCAAAGATCTAAAACATTTTCTATACACACAAAAGACCATTTCTCACAAATATTGTTCACAAATCTGTCTAAATCTGTGTTAGTGAACACTTCTCCTTTGCCGAGATAATCCATCCCACCTCACAGGTGTGGCATATCAAGATGCTGATTAGACAGCATGAATATTGCACAGGTGTGCCTTAGGCTGGCCACAATAAAAGGCCACTCTGAAATGTGCAGTTTTGCTTTATTGGGGGGGTCTGGGGAGGTCAGAAAACCAGTCAGTATCTGGTGTGACCACCATTTGCCTCATGCAGTGCAACACATCTCCTTCGCATAGAGTTGATCAGGTTGTTGATTGTGGCCTGTGGAATGTTGGTCCACTCCTCTTCAATGGCTGTGCGAAGTTGCTGGATATTGGCAGGAACTGGAACACGCTGTCGTATACGCCAATCCAGAGCATCCCAAACATGCTCAATGGGTGACATGTCCGGTGAGTATGCTGGCCATGCAAGAACTGGGATGTTTTCAGCTTCCAGGAATTGTGTACAGATCCTTGCAACATGGGGCCGTGCATTATCATGCTGCAACATGAGGTGATGGTCGTGGATGAATGGCACAACAATGGGCCTCAGGATCTCGTCACGGTATCTCTGTGCATTCAAAATGCCATCAATAAAATGCACCTGTGTTCACTGTCCATAACATACGCCTGCCCATACCATAACCCCACCGCCACCATGGGCCACCCGATCCACAACGTTGACATCAGCGAACCGCTCACCCACACGACGCCACACACGCTGTCTGCCATCTGCCCTGAACAGTGAAAACCAGGATTCATCCGTGAAGAGAACACCTCTCCAACATGCCAGACGCCATCGAATGTGAGCATTTGCCCACTCAAGTCGGTTACGACGACGAACAGCAGTCAGGTCGAGACCCCGATGAGGAAGACGAGCATGCAGATGAGCTTCCTTGAGACGGTTTCTGACAGTTTGTGCAGAAATTCTTTGGTTATGCAAACCGATTGTTGCAGCAGCTGTCCGGGTGGCTGGTCTCAGATGATCTTGGAGGTGAACATGCTGGATGTGGAGGTCCTGGGCTGGTGTGGTTAGTTGGATGTACTGCCAAATTGTCTGAAACGCCTTTGGAGACGGCTTATGGTAGAGAAATGAACATTCAATTCACGGGCAACAGCTCTGGTGGACATTCCTGCAGTCAGCATGCCAATTGCACGCTCCCTCAAAACTTGCGACATCTGTGGCATTGTGCTGTGTGATAAAACTGAACATTTTAGAGTAGCCTTTTATTGTGGCCAGCCTAAGGCACACCTGTGTAATATTCATGCTGTCTAATCAGCATCTTGATATGCCACACCTGTGAGGTGGGATGGATTATCTCGGCAAAGGAGAATTGCTCACTAACACAGACTAAGACAGATTTCTGAACAATATTTGTGAGGAAATGGTCTTTTGTGTATATAGAAAATGTTTTAGATCTTTGAGTTCAGCTCATGAAAAATGGGAGCAAAAACAAAAGTGTTGCATTTATATTTTTGTTCAGTGTATTTATCATCCAACACATTTATCATCTGACCTGCATGTTCTTTGTTTAACTCCAAACCATATCAGGGGAAAAAAAAATAAATAAATAAAATACCACCAGCAAATCACCTTTCAAATGGGTCACTCTGTGGGTACCACTTCACGGACAGATGCGTGTGCTGCACCCAACGTTACGTGGTCCACTTTAGCGTCCACATTTTAAAGTCTAAATTTCCATTAATTTATTACTCAGTCAGAGCCAGGCCAGTTGTGCCCTGCTTCCAGTCTGTCATACTTGCCAACAATGGGTTGTGAAAAACGGAGATTTTTTTCATTGGTGTATTGGCCCAAGGAACAAGGTTCCTTCGCCAGATTTGCCTATAATTGTCGTCATTTCTTGCCTTGTATTTTAAACCTGATGAAGGAAACTTGTTCCGAAAATGTTGTTTCTTTGATATTCAATAAATGATTCTGTTTACCATTGAGGGCAATGAAAAAATGAGCAGTTTTAATTGTTGAAATGAGTACCAGAAGGCTAAATAATAAGGCGGTTACACTGCAATGCATTTAGTATGCAATATTTATTGCACATCAAATTAAAAAGTATGTGCCACTGACTGTGCAAATCAACATTGCAAGCCTTGCAAAACGCATGGTGGGTACTACACCGGCTGGCTCTAACCCAGGGGAAGGTCTTGGTCCACGCTGTGTTGAATCTGGAAGCATATTTCTTTTTTTCTTTTTCAATTTTTCTTTTCTTCGGAGGAGTGTCAGGTGTCTCTCTTTTTCTATCAATCTCTGTCTGGGCGCTGAACTGAGCGGAAGACAGAAACCAGCGAGTGACTTCTTCTTCTTCTTCTTCTTCTTTTCCGGCAACACTACTTGGCGTATCACTGCCTCCAGCAAGTGATTGAGTCACGTCACCGGCTTGCCTCATACGCGCAGGCAGGCCAGGGTTGCCAGATACTGCGACAAATATCCCCCACAATATTACTTGTTTCCTTCACTGTAAAATCGGGAGATTAGTGGGAAAAAATTACTGACCTGGAGCATCGCGGGAGATAGGGTTAAACATCGGGAGTCTCCCACATGAATCGGGAGAGTTGGCAAGTATGGTCTGTATGCTAAGCTAACTGGCTACTGGCTGTGGGCCCTCATATTTAACAGATACTGTATAAGAGTGGTATTGATCTTCTCATCTAATTCTTGGCAAGAAAATCTTATGAAATACTGGAACTCTAAAACAAAACTATCCTTGTTAGAAATTACTCTGTGAGTCACTATGATTAGGCTTGACATTTATACCAGCATTTGGAGTGGCACAATATGAACTCATATTGTGAAAACAATAATCATTACAGGCTAGATCTCATTAACATGTTTAATTTGAAATGAACCTTCTTTTTTCCCCCAAACTGTCTCTTTACACCCTTTTATCTTCAGTCTCAGTTGCATGTCTTTGTAACACATTTCCTGAGGCCACAGAATAAGGCATCCAATAACCTCAAAAGCATCTTCCCTTAGAGAAATGTGTGACATTTGTCTGTCCTAACACGAGGCTCTGTGCTCTCATTGATCACCTCATTCTGTGTATATTAGGTTTCTGTGCAGCATCTTCATTTAACCGATGGATCGCTTTTTCTATCCCCAGTCCACGTGTCTTCTGCAGCATGCTACAGCGAACACTGTTGCATGATGTTTTTTTTCTCTTTCCCCTCAGTTCAAAAGCACACGCTACAGGCACACAGTTGGCCTTATCAGGATGGCTGCAGGAGACACGAGCAGTAATCTCTCTTAGGACGAGAAGTCTTCAATATGGAGAGGAGATTCACTGCAAAAAAGCTGCCTCAATTTAAACACTGATAATAATCTTGAGCTCACATCAGTCATTTCACTTCATAAAAAAGTCAAACTAAAGAAATCAAGAAAATGCTCAAAACTTTGTAAGCAGATTTGTGTAAAACTCACTACAAGAAAGAAGTGGGTCGGACTTCCCAACAGATTTTGTTCTTAGCATAGTATGTTCCCACTCTGCCCACTTTGCACAGGAACAAATCAGCACTAACCTGCCCTTTTTCGCCTCATAATTCATTATAATTACATAATCTGATAATATCTATAATTATGTCATTATTTCTGTACTGTGCATGATTTCTATTCCTGCACAAAGTGGTTACTGGTGGGCAGAGCAAGTTCATTTTCACAACACACTTTCTTATTTTTTCAGAATAAAATCAAAGTACTAAGGAGAGCCATAAAGTGAAATTCAGTGTTGCTGCAGTTCGCCATAAAAATCATTGAAAAACAACTACAAAGTCTGTACAGCTACACCACACGACTAAAACCATGACTTCAGCCAATGAAAAAAAAAAAACTAATCTAAATTTCTTTCACAAAATATAAAAACACCATGCAGAAATTATGGTGGTATAAGTACATAACCTTAGTGAATATTTGCTCCACATTGTATAAACTACAATAAGACTAAGGTTTTATAATTTCTGTCACGTTTGCTTGATTGACTTGAGCTTCACAGTATCAGCCCATTTTGGTTATTTCTTGTCCCAACTTCAATCATGCTCTGCCTTAAACTGGCCAAAAATTTTTTTGGCAGTAAGATGGCAGCAAGATGTTTGTGCATGAGTGTCCTTTCAGAAACCTAAAAGAGAGAGATAACTGAGGCTTAGCTTTAGTAGCTATGGGCTACATCCAAAACCAACGTAACATGATTAAATAACAGTCTTATTTATGAGTTTTGTTACAGTTTTATATGGTTATACATGATGAAGTAGCGTATTTTGAAGAAGGAAACTGAACCCAAACTAATGGCTTATCGTCCAGTGGCTAATGCTTCAGCCACCAGCTCTTCTCCTCCTCAGCATTTGACATTTATATCTTTTGTCAGAGCATTAAATTTGCATATTTGCTCCAAAATCTGAGCCACTATTCTGCATCCTGCATCTCTGAAGAGAAAAGTATTGTTGCATTTCTGTGGGCTATGGGTTTTAACCACATTGTGCTTCTGGCTGCACCCCTCAGTGATGTCAAGGCTGGTATTTCTTCTTTGGCTGCAGCAGCTTATGACCATAAAATTATTGCCTGGTCTAAGCACAAATGTTTGAGTAAAATATATTCCTACTCACTCCCCCTCCATCACCTTTTAATGTGCTTGACGTCGCTATGCTCACTTATCACGTTACATATTGCCAGTAATCACAGCAGTTCTCAGATGTAATTTTCATGTTAGTCAGTGGCATTCGTGACTTTGGTTCACAGTAAGTTCAGTCCTCATTGATGAAGACTGTTCTTGTGGGGCTTTTTATTTAACAACATATAATGTATATTATTCAGAAATAGCAAACTTTAAATGTTAACTGTTTTATGATGCTTAAAGGGTAAATTCATTATTTTAACATAGACCCTATTTTCCCTTGTTTATGTGTCTAAATGACTACTGGGAACAATAATTTTTGAAACTGGGCCAGCAATGTGTGAGAGGGCTGCAGCCGGCTGTAATGTAACCACTCAGGGCATTTGTGCACCATTAATGTACGTCCACTAAAAGTGCTTGTTTTTTGGCCACTGACAGGCTCAGATTGTTATTATAAAGCGTTTGACAACATGATGGAAAGGATCCCTACAGAGAAAGCAGAAACAGCCCTGAAATTGCTATTGCCAAACCCACTATTCCAATTAAATAAACAATAGTTTGATCTCTGTAGAACACACTGCATTCAAAGTTGACAAAAAACAAAGTAAAACTTACAAAAACCTTCTTGGTTTGTCTTTCCACAGTTCCAACAATCACCAACTCTGATTTGGTTGAAATAAACCATTAATTCAGACAGTTAGATGTGACAATATGCTGGCCCTAGGCATGCTAAAAAAAAAGTCTGGCAGGTTTGGCTTTAGTAATTTAGGGGCTGTTGGTTAAACAACAAAGATCTTACTCTTTAACAAAAAGAGCAAGCTAGGGATCCTTTCTATAATGTTGTCAGAAACTTAGGGTGCTTTCACATCTGCCCTGTTTGGTTTGGTTCAATCAAACTCAAGTTCATTTGCCCCCTACGTGCAGTTCGTTTCCTTGAAGAGGTGGTCTCAGTCTGGTTACAAACGAACTCTGGTGTAGTTCGTTTGTGGGTAGAACGTGTTCTGACCTTGATCCGAACCAACTGCAGTCACATGACACATTGTTTGGGTTAAACATGAGCATGTTACAGTCCTGGAGGATTATTAATGTGCGCCTCCTCCTGAGAGGTGCATCCAGTGCATCAAAACATTGTTTTCTAGTCGGAGCCGCGCCTCGTTTTCAAACTGTATGGTTTGACTAAAATGAGCAATGCAAGCAATATAGTCCACGATGAGCAGCGCTAAAATTAACCTGTGTAGTTGTCCCTCCATTGTGACATTAGAAAGTGTCGCATTTATCTTGCAAGTGTACTCTTCTTCAATGGTTTGTTTACTATCTGGACTTTTCCCGCATGGCAGTTCAATAAAGAGCAGCTTCCTAGCACAAAGCATTTTATCTGGTCTGCTTGTAAATTCTGCCGTGAGAACACAACTCTGGGCAATAATGCAACTTTGTAACAATATTAGTCCCTAGGACTAATATCAAGCCCTGAAAGCACCCAAAAACTAGTAATCTGAGCCTGTCAGTGGCAAAAAAAAAGCACTGTGGATGTAAATTGATGGTGCACAAATGTCTACAGTGGTTGCAGTGCAGCCTGTTTTGTGGCTGCCGGCTGCAGCAGTCTCTCTCAATAGTGGACCAATTTCAAAACATATTGTTCCCATCACGTACTTAGATGCAAAAACATGGGAAATTAGGGTCCAGGTTAAAAATACCAAAGTAACCCTTAAGGCAAGTAATTTTCTTGATTTAATGAAGTCCTCAACCATACCTTGTGACAAGATACTGGGGCTTATTTTGAATACAAACTAAACAGCTTAATAAACAGTGTAGCTATCTGTTTTGAGAAAAGTCTGATTTTTAAAAACTGAATCTGAGTAAAAAACTCACTCAAATGGACTTCTTTTTTTTTTTGCAGTGTGCTCCCCTCTGCTGTTTGCTCTACCCAGACTTTCACTTCCATTAACTGCCCATCTGTTCAACCTCCACGTCTCTCAGCAGAGTACTTTTGACTAATTTGATCTTCATTTAGTCGCCTTCACTTGCATTATGTCCTGTCGTCACTGGAAAATCGCTCCTCCAAATGGGCTCTGAGTGAGAGGAATGTTTGTCTGCTGCACACAACTGCCATCCTTTGAAGTTTTACTCCAAAACTAACTAGAATAATTTCTAATCGCTGCAATGACGCCTGTCGATTCTTCAGACTTGCGTTGCAGAGAATGAGTTCAACTGAGCATCCTAATTAGAGGAAGCCTCGGTGTGGTGAAATGATTGAATGATGTCAACCACAGTAAACTAACACTCCAATCACTCTCACCCGCAGCTGCTCGGCCTTGGATGGAGCAGGAGGTCCTCGAGTTGTTGCTTGGCTCTGGTTGCCTAGCGACATTTCAAGCTTGTGTGATCACAGAAGATAAACAGTTGATTGCCAAGAACGTGTCAAACATAGATTGTGAACACACCGTTGATTGACAGGTGGCAACTAGTGTCTCCATGTCTAGTGTAGCTCTCCTGCTGTTTACGCTGGCTGTTTGAAGCTTTGCAAATCTTGGCTTTCCTTGTTGAGAAAATAATAACAAAAAACAAACCTTCAGCCATACATATTGAAAAGAGAGGTGTGTGCTGACAGCCAGTGCCCTTATTAAAAATAAGCCATGCTGGGAGCAAAGGGAGGCGCGAACCAGGCCCTTGAAAGACTCCCCGCTTTCTCTCCCTGCAGAGAATTTCAATCCCCCCCCCCCCTCCCCCCCCCCCCCCCCCCCCCCCACCCACCCCAAGACTCTCAGGTTGCTCAGCATGCCTGCCTGTGTCCTGCATCCGGCCCTCTGGGTAGAGGCAGAGGGAAAATTGGCTCCAACTGTTCAGGTTCCAAAGATGGTTTCAGCACCTTCTATGAGGCTATCTGTCAATCACAGTAGTATCCACAAAACAAACCATGTAGCTGCAGTATTCTCTGGGTGCCTCCAGAATCACTGTGATCTCTCAAAACCATTAAATCTGCTGAGCCAGAGAACAGATTAGTTTACCTGATGAGCCTGGAAATGAAAACAATGCAGAAAGGCTTTTCATAATAGTAGTAATAATGTCCATACTAGGGATGCAATTTTTGGTTAATTTTGCTTTCAATAGCCAGACACCCATTCCCCTGTAACTTAATGGTTAATTTTTCAGAAAGAAAAAAAAACAAAAAAAAACAAAAAAAAAAACACAAAATGATGTGAAAAGTATGAGGCCCTTTCCTCTTAGTCTGACGTAGGTGTGGACGCCTCAAATTGCCTCTATGTCTACTCTGCTAAATTTGTGCTAAATTTTCTTTTGTCTTTTTTGCAAATCCTTTTGGTGCTTTTTGTGGTTGGTGTTGGACAGTGGTGGCACACGGCTGTGAGTCACTCATCAGGATGAGGAAGTGAACTCACCAGTTTGTAAACTCTCCTTCTGCCAACTTCTAGCTAGCTGCTCGCTAGCCAGGTCGAGGTTTAAAAATGTAAACATCAGCTAATGTCGAGGAAAGGGACACCAGCTGAACTAGCATCCTGCCATCCAATGTACAGGTGTTGGAAATAAACTGGACAACCTCTGTGTTGCATGAGTTTCCTGCAGGATATCAGGAACTATAATATCATTTGAACCGTGGAAACTTGATTAAATCATAACAGTGCTACCTAACCAGGGAGCTCTTCTTTTATATGCTGATCTGACAGAGCAGAGGATGGTGAATAAGGTCTGGTGTGATGGTGAGAATGTGAGGTGCTGTACCGGTCCTGCTGTGGAGTACTGCTATAACATTACACTGTACAGAGGCGTGCCAAGTAGAGTCACTGCCTGTGTTCTAAAGGAGTGACCACAAGACTCTTGTTGAGGTCTGGGTGTGCGGACAGTTAAATCCACATCAAGAAACCATGGATTAACAAAACCATCGGGAAACATGGACAATTATAGAGCAGCTGATAATGTTGGAAGACACAAAAAAGGGCTGACTTACAGAGCACAAGCTGAAGGAGCTGATGGGATCACATTTCACTAGAGTTATACATTGTATGATTCCATAAGACAATTGATTGATTGATAATGCCGTCCAGGTGGTGGGACAGTTGCTGCAGAAACATGGTGGCCTCCAGTCTTCCCCCAGGTAGCCCCTGCAAATAAGCGGCTTCATTTTTAACCAGAAAAACCCTCTAGGATTGTTAACTATGTTAGTGATACTAATTGTGCATTAGTGCGAATACTAAAGGGGGTTTGTGGTTCAAAATTGAGCTGCTTACTCACTGAGACAACCTAGGAGGAAACCAGAGGATGGGCACTAAGTTTTAACAGCAATGCATGGTTGAAATAGTGTTAGCAGCGGAGGAGAAGCAAAATTAAGATATTGACTGACATTAGAGTTGTCAATTTTTTGACCCATTAACCAGCGACTAAGCAGTTCATTACAAGGAAACAAAGATACAAAACATCTTGAAATACAAGACTTTCCTTTTAGTCTGCGCTCTATTGACTCAGTGAGCCTTAGCACTGCATTTCAGAGCACTTACCATTTAGATGTGGTGAAATTTTAATGTTTTGTGGCATAAATGTCTTACTATTTATCTTATCTTCTGTTGGCATTGCTGACACCCACCCTCCAGTCTCCAATTGTTAGCTAACATTGGCCCCGACCATGCTTCACTGTGCAACAGCCCAGTCAGGTGGAAGCTAGCTCATGGCACTGCTCATTCATGATTATGTTGTTGTCCTGGTGGTGGGACAACATTGTCTGTCTGTCTCCTATTTAATCCAAGTGGTGCTTAGTGCAGTAAAATGACTGACAAAATTAACCTATAGACGGACATGCACAATTAGTCAAAAAATAATCTTGGTGGTTAACTAATTAGTCAATAAACATATATGGAAAACATTACATAAAGTGATTACTATGAAACAATCTTGTGAGCTTGTTTATCAAATCATGCTATCAGACTATAGTTTTCACCTCTGCTGGCAGTTCTTCGGTGTTGATTCTGTCATTGACAGTATTTGTGCTGTTGATCACACCTTAAGGTTATCACTCTCTGAGACTGTGAATGCATGTGTAGCCTTCAGCCTCAGAGCATAACCTACATTATCAATTGTGCAAAAACACAGCCAACTCAATGTTTTATTTTTCTTCTGTTTCTATTATAAATACATCTTTAAGGTTCTGTTTGTGCCAGAATAGTTTGGTTGAATACTTGTTTACAAATTTCCTTGCTGTTGTACATTGAACCAGGTGTAACTGGTTGTTAATGACTGCACCGTGTTACCTTTCAGCGGCGTTGGCATCTGTCTGATGTCCTCAATACCTGCTGCTTAATGTGGACTGACATCTGTTGTCATTTTTTGCTGAAGTCATCCCTTCATTGTTCACCCCGTTCATTTCAGTTCGCATATCACTTCCGTCATTTCCTTTTGCAAGTTTCTTTGGTTGTTTACACATCATGTCTGTCTTCACAGTTCTGACATTTGCATTTTTCCATAGCTTCTGTCAAATGGGAAAAAACGACAGCAGCCGACACTGAATAGCAACTGAAAACATCAGATGGATGCAAATGCTACAGCAGGTTCTCATGTTTGTTTGAACCTCATATTTATCTGCTATTGCACAAAGGGTGTGTTTTTTCCAGTTTCTTTAAACTCAGCCTCATAGAGTTGTGTGGATAACCTTGTAGTACACAGGAGTGCTACCATTATTTATTGCCGAAAAAGAGAAAAACTAAAATAAATTCACAATAGCTCAGAGTGGAGCAACATGACCTCCACAGAAAAGCACATACAGTTTCTGGTAACTCAAAGAATATACACTTAAACACAAAAAGGACAAATCCAGTTTTTATAACTTTGATATTTTCAGAGTTGCAGCCATCCTTCCTATTTGTAACCATTGTTGTTCAAGTCCTTTTGCTACGGTGGCTCTGAAGGACTAAATATGACAAAAAGAAAAAGACAAAAAGGGGCATTCGGACATTGCAATACAGTGATAGCAAACACTTGATTGAAATATCAACTGATTACTACGACCTCTTCTCACATCTTTTCAAACATCACTCACAAGGTGCATATTGTCACCACCGAGGAGTTATACAGCGGGTAACAGGAAACAGGAAATGGCCTTGACCTTTGTCAAGGAGGTGAGGACAAAGTTGTAAAAGACTGGAATAGCTAGTGACGGTATTTGCATTTATTTTTTAAGCTTATCATATTTTCTAATGTAACAGCCTATTTTTTTCCCTGTGAAATGTTGTGGAGTACAAGTGCCTCAAAATGGTACATCACCCTCCTGTTATCCTTAGGGTCAATTTGACCACAGGCTGTTTTAGCTGTATAAAATATAATATCAAAGAAACAGGAATGCTTTACATATATTTGTTGCGGCTTACATTGAGGTCACTATCAGATGCCATTATATAATCTTTAAGGTGATAACCTGCCCTAACCAGACCTTTAATAGTACGAGAACCCATGATATTTCCCACGCTGTGGGGGAGGGGAAATGTAGGTCCTGTGAGGAAATTGATAGTTCACACAACGCAGGGGAGGAACAAACATATAAATGCTTGCACAGCAGCCTTCTAAACCATTTCTCATGGTGCTCTGTGAGTTCTCTCTTTATGCTCTCTCAATCGAAAACCTCCAAGCCAAGGTGTTCTGCCAATGAGGTTTTGTCACAGCTCTTTGACAGTGAAAGTGACCAAAGATGAGAATGGGACCTATTTAAACGATCTATAGCTCATGGTCTAAAGTGCACTTAGGGCATTCACCTCCATTTTTGCTAGTTAAACTGCGCATAATCTGGATGCAAAGTAAGGCACAAGGAGCAAAGCAGTTTTATTTAGTCATCATTAGGTGTGATTTGGACGTAACAATGAATTCAGCCAATCAGAGTGTCATCTCCCATTCCCTTTAAAAGTCAGATACACCTGCACCTGGCACACTGCTTTTTACATAGCGGATTTGGCTTTTTTTTGCTGAGAGTAATGCAGTAAGAGCAGTAATGGAACAGCTGCAAATACTGTGGAACATTCAAGGGATGTGGGTATGAATTCGACAGACAAAACAGAACTAAACGTTTAGCTTCTGAAATAACCAGTGAAGTGACACTAGTCCTCGTGTGTAAATGTGCACAGCGTCTCTCTTAATGGGAAGTCGAACAGCAGCTCTGCAGCTCTGCTCTGCTCTCTGCTATGTTCATATTTTACGGAATGTAATCAATATTTTCCTCAATAATGATGTATTATTTCAAACACCTGCAACTTATCTGCAAGACCTTGTATACCAAGCAGAGGGTATAGGTGCTGTGATACAGCCCATGTAGGTGCATCTTACTATCTGAATGATGTACACTGTAAATAGCAGGAAAATACTGTGCTATTCTTACTTTGGACCAGGTAATCAGCATTATCGCTTTCTGCTGCCTTAAAATAGCAATACACCAACTATGCGCCTGACCACACCGCATTTTGAGACCTACACGCCCACTGGCAAACAGATAGGCACAGGTACATTTGCTATTTACCCAACATGGGCCTTGGACATATAGATGACAACTGCGTTGGTCTGAAATGCATCTGATGTAAGATAGGACCCATTTCGTCAGAGACTGAGGATAATGATAGGAGGACAGTGATTATGAAGCATCTGTGAGTGACTGTGGATAATTTTCTGTCCCTCTGGACAGCCTAGCAAACCAGACAAATATGGTATCAAAATATGGGCTGCATGTGATGCACAGTCCAGATATGCTATTAATATGCAGGTGTACACTAGGAAAGCCTCTGGGAGAGTGCTAGGAGAAAGTCAGAACGTGAGGTTGGTCATTCCCATGTTCGTCATTAAATGGTCAGTAAATTACATGTGATCATTTTGTCCCATTGAGGAACTGCTGAAAAGAAAGCTTACAATGTTAGGGTCAGTAAAGAAAAAACAAGCCAGAGCTTCTGTATGATATGATTCAGTATGTATCGTATGATATTTCATCTGAACTGGTATTCAGGTATAGTCAACAAAGAGACAAAGTACCTGACATAGAAAGTTGGATAATCCTTTTAATTACAAACATTGTCTGGAGGTTTAAACTGCTGGGGTCAAATTGATCCCAAGGATAAAATATGTTAGTACAGTTGAGTATAACAGGAGGGTTTAGTGCTTCACTAAAAGTACTTTCAACCACTGGGGCACACACAGTTTTTTGTGCAATGACAGAAACATTTTGATGTTCACTTTCTGTTTTTACCTCCAAGCAAAAAGTTTGGTTAATCTGGCGAATTTGTTGGCTTGTTTACAACACTTCTTCCCAACCAGAAGGGTCTTAAGATAAATCTAAGAGGCCATTAGATGATTAGTGGAATAGGAAGAAATCAACATATTCTGCTAAACAAATCTGCAGAGAATTTTCAGGCGCTTCTTCAAATTCTCTTCAGACATCTGAAATGCTGATAATAGTTTTATCACTTCAGGCTTCTACATTTAGTTTTAAATAAACAATCTGAGAAGACAAAATCACTTGTAAAAATAATAAATACTAAATTAATCCCGTGACAATGGACCACGACTAGACATCGCTGCATTAAAGAATACACTAGTCAGGTTTTACTTATTTTCTATAAGAGAACCACTGGTTTATTGCCTGCCAGATCATGTGACTGCTTATGTTTATAAATACGACACACGTTGTATTATACTGGAATTAGCCTTAAAACATACATTCATTTAGGACACTGTGGGCAATGGTTTACATGAGATAAAAGTCGTCAATCTTGTGTGCATAAGATTATAACTTCCCAAAAGACAATTAACTTGTGCACACAATATAATGACTTTTATCTAGAGGGAACAAGTTATTATCTTGGGCAAACAATTTAATTATCTTTTAGTAACAAGTAACTATCTTCTGCGAACATGTTCATATATTTTGGGAACAAGTTAGAATCTTGTGCACACAAAATTATAACTTGTTCCCAAAAGATATGAACTTGTGCACACAACATAATGACTTTTATCTTGTGGGAACAAGTAATTATCTCGTGTGAACAAGTTCATATCTTCTGTGAACAAATTATAATCTTGTGGACACAAGTGAGTTATTCTTGTACGAAGATAATCATCTTTTGGGAACAAGTTATTTATCTTGTGCACACAAGATTATAACTTGGTTCCAGAAGATGAAAGTCATTATCTTGTGTGCACAACTTCATTATCTTTTGTGAGCAAGTTAATTTCCTAATCTTAGTATATAATGACGAAAACTCTGTCTGTGGGTGTGTGGGTGTGCGTCTGTCTGTGTCTCAGTTCCACGTTTTTCTCCTCACTGACTTTGTCAATCCATGTGAAGGGAGGATGCGAATGAAGCAATATTACATCAATTGGCCAAAGGGGGGCGCTATAGCAACCGACTGAAATTGCAAAATTTGAATGGGCATATTTCATGCCCCGTATGTCGTAGAGACATGAAACTTTGCACAGAGATGCCTCTCCTCATGAGGAACAGATTTGCCTCAGGAACCCATAACTTCCGGTTATATAGATTTTCCGCCATTTTGAATTTTTTGAAAAACACTTAAAATCGATCTCTTCTAAGGAAGTTTGACCAATCTGCATGAAACTCGGTGAACACAATCTAGGAACCAATATCTAAAGTTCCTTCTTGGCAAAAGTTGGAAAACTTACTAAAACTGAGCTTCTATAAGGCAATGAATATTGCAGAGGGCGTGGCTCATCACATAAAGGTGTATAACATCTCAAGGGTTTCACCGATCACCACGCAACTTTGTAGGCATATGACCACACATAATCTGAGGGGACCCCTCCATTATTGACCCCATCAAACAAAATGGGGGCGCTAGAGAGCTAATTTCTTATCTAGGCCTAACTGGCATATTGATTTTGACTACACTTGGTAGATATGTAGAACAGGATGCCTCAAGGTGACTGGAGAAATATAACTCTAATTGGGGGTGCTGGGTGGCGCTATAACAACGGAAAAATGCTTAAAAATGGCTAAAATGCGACCAATCGCTGTGGCTCCCCCTGTGGCCTAATGGCACATAGGTATTGAAGATTTGCATAGGTAGAAAGTGACAAGCTACCAATGGGTATGGACTAGTTTATATAATTCAAGACAATAATGTGTGTACCCAAGATAACAGGCTTACTTGTGCACACAAGATTTTAACTTGTTCCCACAGGATAATAACTTGTTCTCACAAGATATTAATATTTTTTCTACCATATTTCCACCAGATAAAAGTCATTATCTTAATTGGACACAAGGTAATTATCTTGTGGGAACAAGTTATTATCGTATGCGCACAAAGTTAATTATCTTTGGGGTCCAACTTATGATCTTGCGCACAAATAATAATATTCTTGTATGCACAAGATAATGGGCTAACTTATGCGTGGAAGGTAACAACTTGTTCTTGCAAGACAAAAACTTCTTCCCAAAAGATAAAAGTCAATATCTTGTATGCACAAGAAAAAAATATATCACCTTTTGGGACTTCAGGGGCTCCTCAGGTTTATCATTTCTCATCATCTGGCTGGTCGTGTTTCTTGCCCCATCAGATTTTAGTGTAGTAAAAATATGAAAGTACAAAGCTAGTTGTATTAAACTGGAATTAGCTTTTAAACATGAATTAGTTCAGGACATGGTGGGCAGTGGTATTTAAGGACATGGGGTTTTGATAAAGAATCATTTTGAAAGAAGAAAATTAATGTATCTGACGTGTGAAACATTGAGGATTCACTGATCTGAGTTCTGCTGCACAGTGCCCATGAAAAATTTACGAACACAGACTGTGTTGATACAGTACCTGTTCAAGTCCTCGGAGGTGTACAATACAAGTTCTGAAACATGTCATGAATATTTCAGGATGCTAATTTCAGCATCCCAAAAGGATTATTTGAATTTTAAAAAGGCACACTTTTGTGAGAGGTGACAGGAAAAGAGATGAAGATTTTAAAATCTATTTTAAAAAACAGCATGAACCAAACATACAGCCAACTGAAGCTCACAATCGTCCCTGGCAGCGCTGCGGTCACAACACAGTGCCTCTTCTGCTAGGATTGATTTTGCTGTTTTCCCATTTGCTGATGCAGCTATGCAGATATTGGTTTGTGTAACACGACACATTGACTCTGTACAGAGGCGAATAAACAGCTCTCAAAACTAATTCCAATCCCAAAGAATGACATGTGATTCTGAGGGTGCCAAATGAAACACCCCACTGTGGCTGATACATCGTTTACTGCCAGTGTTGTGGTTTAGCTCGTTGCAGAGTGAGATTACAACTCCGGTGATGTGAGGTTTTCTCCCCCCACGCTCATTCTTGCAACTTTCAGAGAGTCCGGGGTTTAATCTGACACTGTCAGGAGTCATCTTTTCGCAGGAAGCACATCAAAGAGTCTGGGAGAGAATCTGTGTTCTCATAGGTGCACATTATTCAAATGGGCTTCTCATAGTTTGGATTCTATATCCCGTCAGTTTCTGCAGCTGACATGTTGCCGTGAAGCAGGAGAATAGGAGATGAGTTTCTAGTGTCACTCACGGTAGCATCCAGTGGGAAACTGCAGTCTCTCTGAAAAGGGACTAAAAGATGAGACACAGAGCAGAGATAACTGTGCCTACTTCACACCATGCAATGCTTTGGCAGGAGAGCACAGACCTCTTCCACAGCCTGCACCGCTAGCCCTATTCCCTCAGCTCCATCTGTGATGTACCCAGACTGGTGTATGAGAGCTTTACATAAATTCATGAGACTATTTGGCCCTAATTAAAATCCATAAACAAGCGCAAGTGCAAGTTCATCTGCAGTTCACAGCAAAATGTCTCATTGATTTCCTGTGTTCTTGTAATAGCCAAGGAATTCTGAATGGTGGCCTTTCAGGGCAAATTCATCGCTTTACAAATAATCCTCCCCTCAGGAAAATCATTCTCTAAATGGATAGTCATGCTACAAAGGTTTTATATCTCAGGCTGTGGTTTTTGTTCCTTTCTTTTTGCTGTTATTGTTTATATGAAAATATCTGCGAATATAACGGTTCCTGCATCAACTTTCTTCCTTTTAGCCACCTTAGCAACACGGCTCTATTGATGGTGATATCGGCTGGTCCGTCCCCCACTTTAGCCCGGACTGAAATATCTCTACTACTGTTTGATGGATTGTGAGGGAATTTTGTGCAAATATTCAAGGTCCACAGGGGATGAATCATCATGACTTTGGTAATCCCCTGACTTTTCCTCTATCAACACAATAAGACTGATGTTTTTGTCTTTTAGTGAAATCTCACATGTACTGGATGAATGCCATAAAACTGGGTACAGAAATTCATGATCCTCTGAGGATGATTCCTAGAGACTTTGGTGATCCCCTGATCGCTCATCTAGCGCCGACAGCAGGTCAAAGTTTCCACTTATCCTGTGAACCTCCTCAAGATATAGTATATTCTATAATTTGACACCTAAAGCCCCCCTCCAGTGTAGTTTGGCATTTTTAGGTCCCGTTTATATGACAACGTTTTCAACTTAAAACGGTAAACTTTAGTTGTGTTTTGGCTGATCGTTTACACGACAGCTGCGTTTTGGGTTTTAAAAAAACGGGTTCCAGAGTGCGATTTTTTGGAATCCGCACCGTCTCTGTTGTCATGTAAACTTGCAATATGCAGTTCCTCTGAAAACTTTTCGCACATGCGCATTACGCTTCCAGTCACTAGGCATGCTCCCGAGCTCTGCTTGTGCGGCTCACCCTATTGAATTTATCAATGCTTCCCCATCATAGTGTAGATTTACTGTAGCAGCTCGACCTCGTCGTCTATCCAGACAAACGCAGCATTTTCGGTCATTTTTGCGGATCTGCATGCACGGCGATTGCTATCAAAACGTTGTCGTCTAAAAGTGGAACTTTTTTCAAAAAAAAAAAGAGAAACGATTCTGTTTTCAGTGGATCATTTTAGTGTAAACATGGCCTTATATATATCATTTTTTTCTGAGTCATGTCCTGACAATGTTGATTAGCACCGCTGTTCGCCAAACATTTTTTGACAACTAACTTAATTTTGTACTCAAAGTTAAAAATAGAAGGTTACTCTTAAAACTGGGAGATGACATATGATTATAGAAGAATCTGCAAGCCATACGTCATCCTCTTGCTTGCACAGGTGCACTCTTATAAACATCATTGTAAGCTAGATAGTCAAGTTATCTTGTATTTCATAATAATTATAGCACTGTGGCCTTATTCATACCTCTCTGTGTAGTTTCTCTCCACCTTAATTTGGTATGTTGTTTATTTTCATAATGGCATTTGTAGCCTATGTGTAGTGAACCGCTGCAATCTTCACAGTAAATAACACAAAATCCCACCAGCAGAAATAGCACAACACATATGTCTATGGTCTGTCTCCGCACCACAGGATGAACAGACATATTACCGAGGTTCACCTTCTCACATGCAGTTTCAGGACGTGTTGAAAGTTTGCACCGCCCAGCAGCATTCGCCTCTCCCAGACATGGGAAAGTGCACAATATTCAGTAAAAAGTTGAAAAGTCATGTTAGAAAAATAAAAAGAATCACAGTGCTGCCTGGAGCAGTGTCGGTGTGGAGCTGTGGTGAAAGCAGACAATGCTGGTGGATGGTGCACCTCCTAAACGTCCCATAACTCCGTTTCAAACAGCGGAGCTCTGCAACATATCTATCCTTCCTTCGGTGGACTGTAGCCAGCATGCGGCGGTGCGGCTCCTCAGTGCAGCAGCAGCCAAACGGCACCTCGTCACTACAACAACTGACAGCTGCAGCAAGTGGAAACAGTGAAGACAAAAGTGAGTGACAGAGAGTGAGTCACTGTGTTGTGCTAATTGTTGTCTCATTTGTGCTCTGATAAACAATAAATTAATCAAAATAAGTGCCATATTGCTATTTTCTAAACTACTGTGGCTGCAATCTGGTTGCTATGGTTATGGATTAATTTTATGCCCCAACTATTATGCACACACCTGTTAACTGCTAAACAGGAAGTAAAATTGACTGGAGGGGAGCTTGAATTTTGTGCAGACATTCAGGGTCCCCATTTGACGTATCCGATTGAGTTCTCTGATCTCCTGACTTTTCCTCCAGCACCGGCCTGTCATGGTTGTAACTGAAATGTCTCAACAACTATTGGATGGAGTGCTATGAAATTTCGTTCAGACATTCATGTTCTTCTCAGAATGATTTGTAATAAGTCTGGTGATCCCTTAATTTTTACTCTAGTGCCATCAATAGGACAGATCTGTCACTGCTTCCCAGCAGCTTCAGCTACTTTGTGTTTGGTGCTAACTGGCACCAGATCGTGTACATGGAAATATTATACCTGCTTAACATCATGTTAGCAATGTCAGTACTCTAAGGGTCGAGTCTTGCTTGAATAGAATTAGTTTGTTTTCAGACAGTTTCTCTTGGATAGCATACATAGTGTTGCACTCTGTTGAACAAATATTTGTGTAACAAATGAAAAAGAAAGCTACAAAAATTGAACCCGCAAATCTGTCACTGAGTAACCGAATCGATATATTTTCAGGTGCTGCTTTGACTCTGATGCAGTCACCTGTCTCTGTCTGCACTCACCACCCTGTAGCCTCATCAGTGTCCTGCCCATAGCACTATCTCATTGGTTACAAGTCACAAGTAATAGCCTATCAACACTGAGGACTGCAGTGCCACAGATAGCAAAGACAAACGCAGACTGGAGCTGCACCAGTGAGCAAGTGGAGCTGTATTTAGTACATAAGATAGCAGATATTACTGAAGTTGTAATAAACATCATAATTCAACACGCTGAAGTTTCAAACACAATCAGGTTCCACTGGTAACATTCTGCTATTAGTCTAATATTAATTACTGGATAAAACTTCGGTTGTGTGAGTACGAGAACTACATGGAGGGGAAGACATATGACGAGTTTATCATAGTAGCTGATCACTGTAGATGCAGATATTTCCTAGACATAGCCCTACACAACATGGACTTGCCAATACGCATTCAACCCACAGTTCATATGAATCAGCCGTCACTCTGTTTGTCACTGCTAGTAGAGAATTCAGTCTGTAGTGTCGTTCAGAAAGTTTCTGTATGGCATCAAACCATGAGTTCATACTCTTCTCAACATGCCAACAGCAGAGAAGGCAGACCACAATACATGCAAAGAAGGTGCAAAAGTAAAAGCCCTTTCATTTTTAAGATAATGATAAAACGTTCTCTTTTGCACCATTTAATTAAACTAAAGGCACTGAAACAAAGTTTTGAGTAGTGGAGTTTGTATTATTCTAAATTTTGACGCCCACATTTTCATTTTTACTACAAATGTGTATCGGTTCCAAATATTGGTCGTCGGTCTCCTCGATTACTAATGACCAGTATCAGAATCTGCCCTGAAAAACATCACTGGTCAACCCCTACTTTATATAACAGAGTCTGACTCACTCTGGTCGGTAGGCAAAGCATATAAAAGCCATCGACCTGTTTTCATTTCCATCTCTCCTCTGAGGTTTTCAGCATGTCCTTATTGTAAGACTGCCATAATTTCCTGCCTGGCAGTCACAGAATGGTGCTCAGAGGCATGGCCTGAAGAAGCAGCTCTGCAGGCCACAGACGCTCTGACTTCAAAGGGACTCAGTATAAGGAGTGACCAGTAGCTGCATAATTCTCTGGCGAGGCTGAGATCACACGTTCCCTGCTTTGTTTAGATTGCAAGTTTGACCCAAAGGCAACGTGATGTTTTCTCAAGAATACTGCATGTTCCTCTTCAAGTGATACTACTTAACATATTTTAAATGCATTAGATTCTGTCGATGGGAGTCGCTTCAACAGCCAAATCATAAAATTATGAACATTTGAAATGTAATTATGCACAGTAAGCAGTCCTGTCTTGCAATTTGTTGGAGGAAATCTGTAATTTAAGTTTAAAATTGCTTAGGCAAGACCAGTAGGGAATAAAATAAATGATAAGGATAGTGGATTCCCTGTTAAGATGTGTCTGCAGCGTACTGAGAATGTTGAGATTAAAACACACTTTGATGAAAAATGGAATTATGAACACTGAAGGATGCCTCACCAGAAAAAGGGCTGCCTTCCTGAGCCTTGAAGTAAATCCCTTGACATCTCCTGATGTGATTTTTAATTAATTCTGAAGTTTCTTGCAAAAACACGGAAACTTTTCCCTCACAGGGAACATCTTTTGACGGTGTGCTATGACTTATAAGGGCATGTCTTCATTCAGTTGCAAAATGCCACTAAATCAATTTAATTGCATCATGGTAACGACTCTTAAGACAACTTCCTGTCACTACCTGTTCAAGGCTAAGCATCAAACTAACTGCCTGGGTGCCAAAACTGTGTATTGATCAAATAAAACATCTGATTAAATAAATGTGTCAACCAAAAATTTGTATTGCCAATCCCTTCAGTAGCTTTTCCTGCCAATGGTTTGGATCAGCTCATCTCTGGCAGCACAGCCAGCACTAATTACATTTTATGTAATAATTTGGAGAGATAATCTAGGCCTTCGATATTTATGAAGGCATGGGCTGAAAAATGCTGCCTCGAACACATTTTCAGACTCACAGACAATCACACACATGCTCAATTTGCATCAGGTATGGTTATTGAAAAGTTCCTGGCAAATACTGACTTTTGTTTACGCAAAAACTTCTGCAAAACTTCTGTCATTCTGCAAGACATTTACGCCCATCATAATGAAATGGAGTCAAAAGTAATGTTTTCGATCTGTCTATAGGTAGTGAAGAGAGCAGACTCCATCCTCTTGTACTAATAATCTGTTCATTCCAATACCCACACCACCATACTAGTATGCCAGAACAGATTGTGTGTCCCAATACATATGAACGTGAAATGCAGTATGCCAAAAATACCAGGATGTTCAACTACATCCGGTCCAATATTGCAATATGCAAGCCAGCAGGCTTTTCCAGCTTTTCTGACTGACAATCCTGTGCGCAATGGACAATACGTCACATCAACTGAGCCGCAAACAGATGACAACTCATTGATGGCAGATTGACAGCTGTAAGAAGTCCCAATGATGGATGACAGCACATTCAAGTAACTGATGACCAGTCGAATAGTAATGATAGGAATATTAATTGTTTAACAAAATAATCAGAAATATCACAAACAACAACAGGACATTACAATCAGTCGCAAATACAATCTACAATCTGTGTAGTTATAACTTTAAAGTTAAACCACATACAGTACATCACAAAGTAACAACAGCAGAGCTCTCTGGGTTGATGTCCCAATTGTGTGCATAATGCATGCCATGCGTACTTTTTAAGGGCAGCTATAGTAACCTACCAAAAGTAAAAAGAAAAAGTATGCAATTTGGAACACACCCAGTATGTCAATACCTCAACCACCCCCACCAGTGATGTCACAGCATAATGGCACAACCTCAAGTCATCTTTTACATCACTGCAGCAAGGTGAGAACTTATGGTGCGTTCCACATAGATCTTACGGCTAGATAAGACGGTAGGAAGGACAGGAAGCTGCGCAAAATTACGCAGCGACACGTCATGACAGTCTCGTACAAACTCGGAGGACTACAAGTTTCGAAAAACTGACAAAAGCAAAGATGGCTGCACCCTATATTTACCTTAAGTGGCTCTGCTCTTTACAATTATTTTTACTGTTTAGCAAATTTGAGTCTTCATTTTAATTACTCGTACACATTATAATGCCTTATGAGAATGCTTTATGATGTGTTGTTGTGCGTGGAATGTTGTGTATGTGTTGTTTATCCATTGGTGTTGGTGAAAGTAGCTAGCAGTGTTGCTTATAATAAAGGCTCTGCTACTGCAATAGTGACGACTGCTTTCGACTGCAGGCATCCATCTTTGTTTACGTTTAGGTCGTAAATGGTACAAACGCAAACGGGGACACATATCACCAATTCAAACAAGAAGTTACTACATTTTACAACATCTTGAGTCTCATCGCTTGAAGCAACGTAAATGGATCACAGCATAAGCTGAAATTATCTTTCATGATCAAACACTGAACAACGCACAAACTTTAAGGCCACAATGTTTCTGTCTCACTTTGGTGCCTCCCAGTGGTACTAACAACTAAACGACTAAAACCCCTTTTCAACTGCAGGAATTTTCCCCAGGAACTACATATCTACTGAGGAACTCACTGCATTTTGACACATGGACCAGAATCTTATTTAAATTCCAGGGGATATTCCTTTACACCCCGAAAAGACCCTGATCATGGGGTAGTACTTTCTGAATGCACAGGAACTTTCAGGGGGGCGTTTGCAGGGTTTACAATTGCTGATTCGTTAATGGTAAATGGACTGCACTTGTATAGCGCCTTTCTAGTCTTCTGAACACTCAAAGTGTTTTTACACTATGTCACATTCACACACTGGTGGCCAAGGCTACATACAAGGTTCCACCTGCTACTCAGTAAGCATTCACACACACTCATACACTAATGGAACAGCCACTGGGAGCAAATTAGGGTTCAGTATCTTGCCCTTCAACAAGACTGAACTGGAAGAGCCGGGGATTGAGCCGCCGATCTTCCAATTAGTGGATGACCAGCTCTACCTTTAAGCCACAGCTGCCCGTCAAACACAGTGCTGCTGCTTCAACTTGTGGACCACTTCATTCATAACAAAAGGAAGTACTCTAGTATCGATTATAGGATGAAGGGGGGACATTTCTCTTTGTTTGACAACATTATAAGTAAAGTTAGGCTTTGCTGGCAATCTAAGAGCAAGGATCTGGTGAGCAAGCTGAGAGAGAGAGACAGCTCTGCAGTGCTGTGAATGAGAGAAATAAAGCACTTCTTTTGTAATGTTTTTTGGTAGTTAGGGTCTAAAGCACAAATTAATAACCATCAAATACTTAAAAGATGACTTAGTGTGGAGACGGTCTTAGTTTAATCTACCTCCATTGCATTTCATTCATACATCCAACTTGTGACAATAAAACAGTGAATGTCTTCACAGTGACAGTGATGTTGCTTTTTCAGCATCAGTGTAATACTTTGCCTAATCTTTATGGGTCTTTTGACCAAAGTGGAAACACAGATAAAAATAGACTGAAGGAACCTTTTGGTTTCTTAAAAAGTAGTTCCTGGGACTAAAAGTCCCTGGAACTTTGGGTCGAAACGCAGCTAAAGTAATAACATTAATTTGTTCTGGCAAAATCTTGAATACCAACAATACTTTAAGTATAAACGTTCTACACATGGCAGCTTTAGTTGATATAATAGCCAGATATTTTGGTAAATATGCTTATTTGCTTCTTGGCAGGAGTTAGACAGAAGAACAATGTCACTCTTATGTCTGTGTGCAATTTATGAAGCTCTAGTCAGCAGTGTGTTAAAATGACAAGTTGCATTTTTCATGGGGGGTAACGAGCCTGACAGTTTTTTGGCAAGGAGCAGTGACTTACTACGTTTGACCCACAACTGTAACTCATTTATGCACTTCCCTGGTTTTCTCCTCTTCTTTATGTTAAGATAACAGGTTACTGGCTATAGCTTCACATTTAGTGCACAGGAATTTCGAGTGGAACTGAACTTTGAAGAAGCAAATGAACATATTCACATAATGTCAAACTGTTCCTTTATATTATATACACCAACCAAGAACATATCTGGACTCCTCATTATAACAGTGATATATTTCAAACTCAAAGTCAAGGGCAAGTGACACTGTTGAACACTTGTCATTTAAATGGTCCAATTTCATTGCAAATAAAACATGAAATTGCAATGTGACTGATATTATGTATGAGAGAAAAAAGGTTCATTCAGGACAAGTTTCCAGAGGAATATTTCCTTTGGTTGTCTGATTCTTGTTCTTTTGCAAGAAGTCTCTTTTTGTTATGCCCTTTGTTTCACTTTAAGGTTCTTCTACTGAGTCCTACAGATATATAAGAGAATGATGTTAACAGTGTTTCAAACTTTCATCTCGATCTAGACATTTTCTCTGAAATAAACACTGATTTCTAATTGGATTCTGCACAGAAAAAAACAGCAATGTGATTAAAATGTCCCACCAAACAAACAGTCCCTGCTACCATTCAAACAGGCAGTGCTGTTGTTAGGTTAATAACAGCCCGCTCTTATCATTTACTTATCATTTTATGTAAATTTGGCTGCAGCAGCGCGACAGCCTTTTAAACAGAGCGTGCAGGAGACATTTACATGTGTTATAAAAGCCCTGTGATTTACGCAGACTGCAGGAGGTGAGTGAATCCAACCATCCAACAGGCTGTCAGGCTGCTCAACCCTTGACAAGGAAAAAATCACATCATGGCCTGCTTGGATTGATTAGCTTCAGGCTCCTGTCTCTTGATTGGCAGTTTCAATTCTGCACCACTCAGCAGGGTAACATAGTATCATGTGTCAAAGTGCTCCACTGATTGAGCTCCACAGACCACAGCGAGGACAGGGGGAGAAGTTGGGTAAAACTTGAAATGTATGCCATCAGGTTGGGACACTGCTATGAACATTTCCATATCATCACGGCTGCAGCTGCCATTGAGGACATTGAGGTCATGTCCAGGAGAATCTGGGGGTTTTAGCAAACTTGAGGGATTTTACATCATACAGTTAAAAACGTACAACTCTTTTGGGCGGATTCCAGATTTTGTAGACACATTAGATTGAAATTTGACGACTTTTTGGCCATTTTTTTTTAATAAAGATTCACTATTTCTCTATCTAATTCCTCTGTGTAAAGGGTAAACAAGCATTTAGACCTTAATATTGGGAAATACAGCCGTGACACTTTATTTAAATGTCTGTAATGTCCTTATAATTTCTTAGAAGTAACTAGAAAAGGGCTACTATATGTAATCTAGTATTAATTTTAAACAAAATAGAGACAGGTCTGATAAAGCCAGTTTAGTTGGATGTGCTGGGTTTATAAGCACATGTTGATATCAGAGCGAAACTTGCAGAAAATCTGATTAAACAAAATTTAAAAAAAAAATACAAATAAATAAAAACAAATATCATTCAAAACTCCTGCCTATGTCACTTCAAATATAAAAGTGACAATGAAGGCTGAAAGGTTTCTAAAGATAGAAACATTATTGCATAGGACCAGATCGTACAACATATGTACAGTACATGACAAAGTTTTAGTCTACTTTGTGTAGTTGTGATGTGCAAAGACTTGTATATGATTGCTTTGACAAGGAAATTCCAGGTATTGCAGATAATTAAAAATGTTTGCATCGCTGCATCTTGTCATATTAAACATCACACTTTTCGTGCTCTAACCTCAACTAAAATAATACACAGCCATCTCAGTTAAACGTTTCTGTCACTCTCTGGTTAATTAAGCCATTTTATAATCCACAAAATACACAAGCAATAACCAAGGATATATACCTTAGTCACTGAAAGATTGACAGCGTGGAGATAGGAGGATTTGACCTTACAGTAAGGATTAGCTGCCTATTGACTGGAAATGGACGTGTTGGGAGGCTGGATATGGTGTATTGTTAGCCAAATGCTAACATCAGAATGCTATCAAGCTGATGCTTAGCAGGTATAATGTTTCTCATGTTCTCCATCTTATTTAAGCGTGTTAGCATGCTAATGTTTGCTAATTAGCACTAAACACAAGGAACAGCTGAGGCTGATGGGGATGTCATTAGTTTTGGAGGTTTTTGGTCATCAATAACAGTACTGCCAAAATTAAAATTTAATGTTATGATGGATCTAGATGACAAGCTGTTAGTATAGTTCATCACGAGTGGAAGATAAATGCACCATATTTCATGGCAACTATATGATAGTTGTAGAGAAAAAGAAAGGGGATCAACAATAGGGCAAGAATCTGGCGATACATTACAGGTTAGATTCAATATACTGTGATACTTTATGATTTTTTTTAAATCTCATTTTAGGAGCTAGCGGTATGTCATTTTGACTCTTACGCCTGTTTCATTGGCCCGTGTTCTTTGTGTTTATGCTTGCGATAAGTTGAAAAGTCAAATATCTGAAGGTAGATTACAACAATGAAAAATCTAGCAGTTGGAGGATTAAACATAACACAACACGAATGAACCACTGCCACAAATGTTTGCATGTAAATTATTGATTAAATATAGAAATCTCTGTTAATGTAAAGGGCACTGTGTTAAATTTTAAATTTAATGGCAAATTTCTTTGACATAAAAAAACTATTTTCAGAATCGATACAGTATCACAAAACATAATATTGCGATAGTCAAGAGTATCAATATTTTCCTCTAATCTAATCTATCACCTCAAATCACCAAAGTTAGCAGGATTCATTGTCTGGGCATCATGAACATCTGTACAAAATGTGCTAGTTCACAACAAGGCGGCTGTGGCTCAGGAGTTAATCGGAAGATCGAGGTTTCAATCCCCAGCTCCTCTAATCCGCATGTCTAAGTTTCCTTACTGAAATTGCTTAAGACAAGGAGCAGTTGGCACCTTAAATGTGTTTGAATGGGTAAATGTGACATGTAGTTAAGTGTTCAGAAGACTAGAATGGTGCCATAAAGTGCTGGCCCATCTACAATTCATCCAATAGTGTGAGATATTTCAGACTGGACCAAAGTGGAGGAGCACCAGACCGACATTGTCATCCTAATATAGAACCTCACTGCTAAAGAGAATCAAAGACCCTGCAGTGTGAATAACAACGTCAATAGTGTCTTAAAAACGTGTGCAAAGTGAGAGTAACCTGCATTGCTGTATGCATCGATTGCATTTAACATCAATTAACACTTTTTGTTGTGTTTTGCCGTTCAATCCACTTAGCATTTATAGCATGCTTACCCCAGCATATCTGCTGTCTTTGTTTATTCATTAGGCTGCTCTATAGCATAGAGGTCACACCTCCTGTTTGATAAGGTTGTCCTTCTGCCCTCTCTACAGCTGATTTGATTAATCAACATCAATTAGGGAAGCTTAGGGTGGCCTGCAGGGAGAGCCCAGTAAATGCTCTCTTCACTGTATAACTGGATGACTCGGCGCTCATATATATGAGCATAAAAGCACTTTCCTGTTCTGCTTCAAATCTCCCATTACCACATCGGATGTCACACGGACATGGCCGCTCATACATTAAGAATATCTGGGTAATTCTGTTAAGATGGCATTTGTCTGAAGGCAGAGCAATTTATACCGCCAAGGACGTCTTCTAGCCAAAGATCTGTTGAAGAAAAGCATTCTTTTCATGTTTCTGCAATTTCACATTCTTGGATAAATGGCACCAGCAGTAGGCATTTGCATGGTTAGGCAGAGGAGGCCCATTTATCTTAATCAGGACTAATATCGCCATCAGGGAGATAGAGGGGCTGAGCTATCTATCACATTCCTCCCTGGTTTTCTTGGGGCAAAAAATTACTTTCGATCAATCTCCAGAAGCAGATAAGTCTACTGCAGAGACCTGGAGCTTCATCACTTCAATGCGGGTATTTTTGGGGGGGGGGAGCTGCCAGGTCAAATTCCATCTGGGATGAGCTATTGGTTACTGAAGACCACACAGTCCGCACTGAATGAAAATGATCGCTAACGGTAATGTTTCCCAAAACATTAGGAGTGCTGTTTTTTATTATTTATTCTGCAGGTTGCTCTCTTAACCTTATGCTATCGATTTCAAGTACTGTGAGACTGCACACGGCAGAGCCTAACCTTACACTGATGTCCACATCATAGCATATAAAACCATAATGATCTAAAGAAAGTCCCTTAACTATTCAGCAGGCATCTGTATTCTGCAAGTAAGCTGTTAGGCGCTGAAGCTAACAAATCTACATTTTGAAACAGTTCATATATCCCTTTCAATCACAGCACTTTCATTTAGCTGGTAACTTAATAGCACTTCTAAAGCAATTAATTTGGAAGTGATTTGAAACTTCTATGGTGTCACATTGTTCCCACATTATTTAGATGCAAATTCATTTTCAACTAAATTAAAACCACCCATGTTGTGAGTGACAATCTTTTTGAGGGCACCCAAAAAAGCCTTTCATTACGGAGGATGTGAACGCGCTGTCAGAAGCTGTCAAATATGAGCGCTTCGCCTCACAGGATATGACAGATAGGTGCTTTTTATGGTCTCATAAATGTATATTTTCCCAGAAGTGGTATACCAACACATTTCCCCATCAATCGGTGCGCGGAACGCAGCCGAGCAGATGGCATATGTCAACACAGCGACGCTCCACTGTCCAGGAAAAGTGGAGGAGTCGCTGAGACCAAGACAGGAGATCAACCGTTGTGCTTGACACAGCAAAGTGGCTCAGCAAACCCGGGCCACAGCACCCGGCTCTCTGGAGCCTCTCATCCCTCGTCACAATCAATCCACCGCAGACCAACCGTAATCCTATTTGTTCAAATAAATAATGAAATAGCTGCAGCCCCACACAGAGGCACGCAGAGGGTGGTAATTGCTGCGTTTCAGGCTGGATCAGATGGGCTCTGTGGGAGGCTGGCTCGGCTCCACTGTGACCTTGTGTGTGTTTGTAATTTTCCACAAGCTTAGTGGATATGCAGCAAGCAGGGGTCCTCAGTGAGTGCACAGGAATCCTAGCACCTAGGGATTGTGCCAAGGCCTTCCGAGCGAATGGTTCGGCGTGATGGAGCCTTTCTCACAACTTCAAAAAAGAAAAAAACACACACAGTATAAGGAGGGAAAGATGACATGACAGCCATTAGGCAAGTGCAAGGCTGTAGAGCGGTTGTTATGTCCTTTGCTGTGCTCTGATGCACTGTAATGTGTCTTGTTCAATTTGTTTACGTGTGCTGCCTCAGTGCATTACAAGGACTTGTGAGCGGCCAAAAAAAAAAAAACATTTCTAAAGCTCTATCCTCCAATTGAACTTGGACTTCACTCTTTGGCAGATTAACCTGTAATACCAGACCTCTGAGTTTTACAATTAATGTTTATCCTACCCTGCCAGGCTGTGTTTGCCCTCATAATCCCATTATCCCTGACAAAATATTCCATTATCTGGAATATTTCCAATGTCGTCCTGACCAGTCAAGCTTTGGGTCACGCTTCGCTCATCGCAGCAGCAATCTGTGCTGTTCAGCATTGGCAGCAACATCCACTTGCAAGGTGAATTATTGCACCGAGGTGGGTTTTCCCTATTGGTCCAAATGGCCGGTCATTCGGCGAAGTTATGGCCCGTTGTTGTCAGTAAGGTGTGATTGCAGTGACTCTTATGGCCCATCTCTCTATATTGTTCAGACGTTAAGCAGAGTCAGGGAAGGGTCAAGCTGTGGAATGTTGCTGGAGAACGAATGTGACTGATCTATTGCCATAGCTTTCCTCAATGAACACGTCAGCCTCCCAGTTCCTTAAAATGAGATGTCTGCAGCTGCATGAGAACACTGTCAAACAGATATAGTGTCAAGCTATTTACTGTATGTAAAGCCAGCAACAACTCTTGTAAAGTTTGGTATTTGGAACAAAAATATCACGAGGCCTCCTGCCTAAAGTATATAACGTACATTAACATAAACATGCGCTTTGAAGCAATAATCTAACATTTTGTGTAATACACTTCTTCACTTTCTACTTAGATGAGAAGATGAACAGCACTCTCATGTTTTCATCGTGAATACAGGGCTCTAAACTAACCAAAATGGCTACATACGAGTTAAAATTTCACCTCGTCACATTTATGTTAGTGCATGATGCAGACGGAAGCATTACATACTAGGGATGTAACGATATGGAAAATTTGATATCTTGATTACAGTGACCAAATTATCACGGTAAATGGTAATATCGCAATATTTTTTAAGCGCTGTAAAATGTTCAAAAAATAGATACATTGAACTAACTTCACTAAATCTTGTAACTTCCTTATCATACTAAAATGTTAACAGCCAAAACCTTATATTAAAATGAAATTTTCACATTAAAGGGGCAAGGGATTGGCACAGCAACAGAAAAAAATATTTTAAATGACAAAATATGTAAACAAATTACAGGAACAAAGCTTATTTGTCTGGTGCATCTTAACAGTCAGCAAAATATGTAAACAATTTATATATTATTTATTTATTTATTAGCAGGAGAGGAAAAATACATATAAAACAAAACAATGCAAGAGTAGAACAAAAAAACATACAATATATAGGATAGATATCACAAATGTGCAGGAGAAACCAAAAAAAACCCTTAGGGCAATGGTCATCATTACACAGAATAATTCACACATTAGCAGTGTGCATGTGAAGGAGAGCCTGTATGAGAAAAGGAGTGCATGTTCGTGTGTGTGTGTGTGTGGTCAAGACTGTGAGCAGTGAATTTAATCAACCTTATAAAACCAAGAGCCCCCATTAAAGCTCTCGGTTAAAGGTTAACACGGCAGCGTTTTATGTTGTTTCCTTGAGCTTATGTCGAGAAAGCATAACTGGCCGTCTAATCATAGTTGATCTCAATTAGCGTTACCTTACGTCGGTTTATATTCTGTCAGCTCCGCTCAGTGTTTTCAGCACCGTTTCGTTTTGAAACACTTCGCAACATAGCTGCTAATACGGCTATTAGCTACTCAGCTATTATTAGCTCCTAAGTGTCTTAAACGAAAAAGGAAAACCTAGTCGCCGTTTAGGAGGACAGATACGGCTCAAATGTCCCGTATACGTCGAGAGTTACACATTATGACAGTCTTAGTAAAACCGAAGTCCCTCACACAATAACTAACGTTTGCATAGCATAACTTGCATTGGCTGTAAAGCTGTGGATGATGGTCACGGAGATGAGCAGCAGATTTGTAGTGTTGCTACCCTTCGCAGCAACTTTCTTTCTGCATGTTCTGCACACAGGATAGTTGTCCTCCACCAGCTGTCCCTCTGCATTCTTCAGAAACCCAAAGTACGCCCAGACCTCAGACTTTGTGTGTTTAGTTGGAGGAAAATGTCCTGAGTGCCGCTATCACCACCTTCCACCATGTTTTCATTCTTTGTGTTTACACATGCTACACATTCACGCAGCGCCAGCATCGCGAGACTTGAATGAGGCTGTTATTACATATCCTGATAATCCACCGCAATAATGCAATTAATTTAAACATAAACGGTAATTCTTACCGTGTAAAAATTAACCGAGATTTACTGTAATATTGGTAATCATTACATCCCTATTACATACGTCTGATGTATGACATGTCTGTATCATAACAATTACATTACACATTACATTCAATAACTACAATTACAAAGGGCAGAATGTTACCAGTCGTACCTGCTGACAGAGAGAGACGGCTACATCCCAGCCTCTGCTGGACAGAGCCATGATTTGATTGAATAACAAGGAAAACAAACGCACATATCCAGATTAAAAGAACTGTCAATAAGCATCACTTAATGTACATTCTTAATCTGGTGTAAGGATTTTTCAGTCAAAGTTAAAACAACAGCAACAAAAACATGATGGTTTAAAGTGTTGTTTGCCGAGCCTGTCCCATGACACCAAAGTCTGGCTGCTCGCATGCTGTTTATGTTGTCAAGAAGATTCCTTCTTTTCTTTTAAGATTCGCGACGAGACAAAACCGTTTTAGAACGTTGCAGAGAGAAGTTGCAGCGGTGTGTACTGGCGGATATGAGCTGCAACTCAGCTGGTCAAATTGCAGGCAACTGGTTTTAGAACGTAAGGTTGGTCACCTGTTTCTATAGTCAATCAGACTGTAGTGAAGTCCGCTGGTCAAGTCGCAATGACCGCAGACAGCGTGTTCACTTGCTGCAGCAGGTGCTCCATTGCCGCTGAGCCCTCTGTTTCTGTCCTCACAGTGTGTAGGTGTTGGACGGTTTTCAGAATCCTGCACAATGCTGCACTACAAGTAGTTGCCTGTTTCAGCTCATCTGGTCGCAATTCTTTGGTCTGAACTGGGCTTTACATTTTCCTTGGAGTCTTGTAATCACTTTAGGGGTTGCCAAACTGGCAGAGACTCCGGCAAGTCAGACTTGATCATTTTTCACTTTGATTTTTAAACGGATTAAAAAAACTAAAATAATACGTGTTAATTAATGAACCTAAGAGGTGCTGGTAGACAGAATTATTAAATTAAGACAGATTCAGGCTGGCTATTTCATCCTGTTTCCAATCTTGATTATGCTGAGCTAAGATAACCAGCTGCTGGCTCCAGCCACATATCTATGGTAAATCTCAATAAGAAAGCAAATGAGCAGATATCCCAAAGACTCTATTTTCTTAAAATTATATATTTCAAAATAAATGTTATATTCATTTTTCCATCCTTGCTATATTTCCTCACATCCGAAAGACCAGTATTGTTTTTGACTTGATGCTCATGTTATGACCATAATTGCAAATACTATCCTTAGAGGGAACATAACGTCAAAAAATGGACAGAAATTACTTATAAATGTACAGTTTATCCCTCTGTTCAAATGAGCAGTGGCCAATCAATCACACAATCATTACTATATACACATATTATCAATTCTTAGTGCTGATAGACTAGGGCTAATTTATAAATATCACAGATATTTATTAAATTACTATACTTAGTTTCACCAATTATTGGGATTGGAAACATATTTTCTGTGGTACAACTGTCTGATCACAGGATGTGGTGGTTTTCTTTTTATATGAGGAAAAAAATGGATTTCAAAATCACAGTTTCATCCACTCCAATCCACTGAAATAATATGAGAACAAAGCACTGAGGGTGGTAATTGAAATATTAAAAGATTTCCTCCTAATGGCATTGTTAGAGTGTCTTTCCTGCTCGAATTTATGGTCAATTTTATACACAGAAAGAGGTCCAGCTACAGAATAAGGGCACTACTTTACTTGGTAACTGATCATAGCAGGAACAGGATTATCCAACCTCATTAAGAAAAGCTCTGAAAATGGGATCCATGTGAAAATGTATTCAACCCAAAGTGAATGATTATTAAAACTCACACAGTTAATTCAAACTGGTGTCATTTGCTGGTGCAGATGTGCTAGTTTCCTATCAGAGTCAGAACTGTGCCATGTTTTGATCCCATAAATCTGTATCTGTTCAGCAGCAGCATGCAAAAGCTATCAATCAAACCAGTTCAGAAACACACATTTCATTCAGATGATGAGTTTAACTTGAACATAAACTATCATTCATAAAAACAAAGATCTGGGATCTAGCTCAGTGGGTGCCAGTAACACAACCAACCACACAAAAGTGAGCAATGTGAGAGTGCAAGGTTGAACTTTTTAGTCACAGAGACGAGAAGCTAAGTGCTCGAGCCTTGAGAGCCTCTGTTCAAGGTGAAGCCTGCGTCAAATAGACCACCTTTCAGCACTTGCAGACATCATTTGTGGGGGGAAAATAATTTCAAGAAATTGCTTGTTGTGATGTTTTTGCCAGAGGCACTCTTCTCCTGAGAGAACATGTTACAGAGGAGCAATTTTGTGTCATGGTTTTATTAGACTTCTAATTCCAGGAAAGTGCAGCGCAATCTCGAGATAAAAGAGAAACTTGGGCAAGGATAAAAATGCAATTTTGGTTCAATTCAAGCCACTCTTTTCGCTGTTGACTCTAAAATCGATAAACAACCTGCATTTTGGTTTGTCTTGTCACAAAGTATAGACTTGGCTCAACAATTCAAGATCAGAGTTCTCCAGTCCCTGTCGATCTAAACCTGTAATTTTGGATTCATTGCTGCTTTTTATTTCTCGCTCGTTGTCAAAGCTTGGCTTTCCACTATCATCAATCATTCATTGCTTTACCAATGTCTCCCTTGTATTCCAAGGCCCCACACCTCCACCGGCCCTGCAGCCAAAATAGCAAGGCTCAATGCAAATCGATCCAACAGACAGAACCTAAATGTAACCTGTCACATAGAAGAATGGTGATTGTACTGCAAGAACTTTTCCTCAACCTTTTATCCAAACTGTTTGAACAAAAGTATGTTTGACTATGAAGGTTGTTTGGTGCCAGCTACAAGTAATTGTTGTCTGAAAAGAAGTTGTCTCAGAACAGTAGAGAAAGAAATTTCATCCACTGTCATCATCCCAGGCCATTAGTGAGGCTATTTGATCAGTGCTAAAGCAGAGCGCGGACATGGATGCCAGCCAAGCTGCAAATCACACTCACACCACTGAGTGAATGAAAGTGATGTACAGACACATGTGCAACAAAGTGTCCATGGCTACACAACAGCTCCATGGGTTAGAGATGACTGTGTGTGGTTTATTTAACCATGCAGTGCTTGAAGAGGTTCACGGTCCAGTAACTGGCAATGACCTAAGGGGTGCAGAGGCAGCTGAATGTGTAGAGCTGTGTGCACGCTGCGAGGCAGAAGATAAGCATCCAGGCCACAGCCTGTTGACAGGAAATGGTCAGAAGTGAAGAAAAGTTGGCCAGAAAGCTTTGGGTTGGATGCTTTGTGGTCACTGTGCACTTCCATTCAAACCTTCCTAGCTCTATTAGCGACATTCTGAACATTATCTCAGTGAAGCATTGCTATGCGCACTTTTGTATGAGCTGTAACTATCCCATTTGCATTTCATGTGACCTAAGGTTTTTTTTGCCAAAAGACATTTTGTTCTGTCACAAGCACAGCCAGCGCTGCTACACAGAAACTCCTCTCCAGACTGTTGTCAATCCAGCTGCGCTAGAGTGCCCTCAGAGAGTCGTGCTCATTTCAATATTTATTGAAATGTTATCAAAACCACTCAGAGCGACTCACAGCAATCAATGCTGTTTAGGCTCTGTGCTGCAAAGGCAGGTCTCTCCACTCTCACTACTATTGTTTGTCTTCATGCCATTCACAGTCATCTCTCTGAGGAGAAGATGGAGTCACACCTCCGTAATTCCTGCCCCAAAGGGAATGGCTCAGCTTAGATTGCATGCTGGCTGACTACAATGTGTTTTAATTGACAGAGCGTATATTTTGTACATGGGGGAGAAGCGCAGGAACATGTTAAAGGGCAGGGAACGCTATGTTGCACAGAGGGCCTGCCTTGCAGGGTTTCTTTTATTTCCAAGGCAATCACTTGCCAATACCGACAATTTTCCCCTCTTGGTAGTTAGAACCAGCAGTTTGCCTGAAGAAGATCCTTTGGCAAATCGAATGATCGCCGTTTCTGTTCTAAAGCATTCAACCTACCTAACAGATACTAACAAACTGTTACGCTGAGAGCAATAAAAAGGTACAGGGGATAATAAATGATAAATGAACAGTAATCCACTGGGTGACAGTATTCATGGGAAAAGGAAACAAGAGCACTTAGTCCCTGCGTTGCACCGTCAGCACTGAGACTGAGATAGAAGTTTGTCACGATGGACCGAGCTTTATGTTCCCAGCAGCCAAAATATCTGCGTGTCTCTCGCTGCACTTACAAAGGGCAAGAAGAGAGAATGGATTTGCCTTTTGGGCTTAAGTGGTCTGAGAGGGGATGAATTAAAGAATCATGAGATAAACAACTGTCAAACTCAAACCTGTAGTCCAGGTCTCACCAATCCTGCTATCCTTTTTTTGTATACTGACTGTTTTAGTTTTATTTTTAGTATACATTCAAATTAGGGTTGGGCGGTATGGAGAAAATCAAATATCACAATACTTTTCACCAAATACCTCAACTTCGATATTGGAACGATATTGTAGGATTGATTATTGCTGCTTTCACAAACATTTACACAATGAGATTATCAGTAAATAATCATCTGTAATGTAGAGATAACGACTAAGCAGATAAAGAAAAATAATAAAGCAGCTTTAACCATCTGGCAAGTTCAGAAAATTACATCACTTTACTGTAATGCAGCCTTTAAAACCAGGTAAAGACAACACTTAGATAATAGAGCTGGTTGAAAAAAATCGATTTAATTGATTCAAATCGATTTTCCTTTAAATGACACAATATCGATTCATTAATTAAAAAATCGATCTTTTATTATAACTATTTATTTTCCTCCGTGGATGTGTTGTACAGCCGGAAGCAAACTGCAGCAGCAGTACCTTCAACCCAGATAATCTCGCGAGATCAGCATTTAGCACCTGTGGTCATGGCGAGAGATCTCGTGAGACAGCCGGACATTGAATGAAGACAGAGCAGCAAACAATGGTGGGAGCGCGTCCATTGAAGGCATGGGTCTACGGTGCATTTTTCTCACTCGCAATTTCCCCTAAAAATATAACGCTAATAATGTACGCATGTTTATTAAATGCACATCAGTTTCACAGAAAGGATTAAGAAATACCACTAAGCATCAGCACACTAACTGTAGCCTCAGTTTGTGCCTCATACAGATCTGCTGGTAAAGTTAACTTAGCGTTAGCAAGCATGATAAAAGACAGCAGAGAGGCGACGTTGTGCAAATAAACCAAACATGACAAACAGCAAGGCTAACCTTACGGCTAACAAGCTAACGTACTGATGCTCCTCAGACACTCAGACACACACACACACACACACACACATACCGGACAGCCTCTCAGTCCTTCCTTAGCCACTAACGTTAGCTCATGTACAACACAGGTACCACACAGAAACTTTTACAAAGGGTCATAATGTGCTTCTAGTGACTGTCAAATCGTGCCTGCTCTCATGGGACAAAGATCCTCTGAGAAGAAAGACGGTTCACTCTGCTCTGCCGCCAGGAACAAACTGGGAGGCAAAGATCCTCTCTGAGGAAGAGGGCTCACTTTGCTGCAGGGTTCACCTACATTGTTTCTCTTCTGATACAGTCAATGTGTGCATCACAACCACTGTAGTGTATTGCGGAAAAAGCTTTATAAGACGGTTACAGGCAGAAAACTTGTAGATGTCCTTTGTTTACATTTTTTGTAGCCACTTTATTTAAATTGTCTGCCTTGTGATTAGATTTGATTTAAAATATTTATTTTGTATGTGTTGGTCAGGTAATGTTAAATAAAAGTACATGATGACTAATGTACTGCTTTGGGGTCAATTCTTAATGTAAACAGTATTTTTAATAGTAATGCACCAGGTCAGAGGGTTCCTTGTTAAATATACTTCGTTAGTTCTCAGAAAATATCTTAATATCCAAGCAAATTTTGTATCATAATTGAAATATACTTGACTGAATCGATATTAAACTGAATTAAATCAAATCGAATCGTGAATCGAATCGAACTAAGTCCTTGAAAATCGAATTGAATCGATCTGGAAAATCTGAATCGATACCCAGCCCTATTAGACAACACATTATAACCATACCCAAAATCTAAGACCATATCTAGTCTCATGTCACAATATTAATATAACATCAATATCTCACCTGGCTCTAATTCTAATCCATGTATGGCACACTATTATAAACCTATTTAGGTTTTAAACAAGTAAACAAGACAAAATTTTAAAGCACAAAATGTATTTTTCTCCATAAGGAAAAAATAAAACAGAAGATTAACAACCTCTTTATTAATAGATCGCAGTATTCAGTGATGTATCCATTGTACTTGTTGTAATAACAATAACAAGCAAATGCTGCAGAGGTTACATGTGGATGTAATAAAAAAATCTTAAATATATGAAAAAATGTAAATACAAAAGTTCACTTCATTGTTCAAGAAAAAAATGAATAAATCAAACCTTACTGAATTGATAATCCTTAAAATTTCAAATCGAATTGATTTAGTATTTTCCTGAGTCAGCACTTAAGCACTTCCTCATCTCAAAGTTTATTGTTTTTTTTGGATGGGTTTTTGGTTGGATGCCTGAAATAAGGTCTGTGGTCAACACAAGCTTGAGAGACTTTCACGTTTGCTCTACGACATAAAGTAGGTCAATATACAGTACAGGCCAAAAGTTTGGACACACCTTCTCATTCAATGCGTTTTCTTTATTTTCATGACTATTTACATTGTAGATTCTCACTGAAGGCATCAAAACTATGAATGAACACATGTGGAGTTATGTACTTAACAAAAAAAGGTGAAATAACTGAAAACATGTTTTATATTCTAGTTTCTTCAAAATAGCCGCCCTTTGCTCTGATTACTGCTTTGCACACTCTTGGCATTCTCTCCATGAGCTTCAAGAGGTAGTCACCTGAAATGGTTTCCACTTCACAGGTGTGCCTTATCAGGGTTAATTAGTGGAATTTCTTGCTTTATCAATGGGGTTGGGACCATCAGTTGTGTTGTGCAGAAGTCAGGTTAATACACAGCCGACAGCCCTATTGGACAACTGTTAAAATTCATATTATGGCAAGAACCAATCAGCTAACTAAAGAAAAACCAGTGGCCATCATTACTTTAAGAAATGAAGGTCAGTCAGTCCGGAAAATTGCAAAAACTTTAAATGTGTCCCCAAGTGGAGTCGCAAAAACCATCAAGCGCTACAACCAAACTGGCACACATGAGGACCGACCCAGGAAAGGAAGACCAAGAGTCACCTCTGCTTCTGAGGATAAGTTCATCCGAGTCACCAGCCTCAGAAATCGCAAGTTAACAGCAGCTCAGATCAGAGACCAGATGAATGCCACACAGAGTTCTAGCAGCAGACCCATCTCTAGAACAACTGTTAAGAGGAGACTGCGCCAATCAGGCCTTCATGGTCAAATAGCTGCTAGGAAACCACTGCTAAGGAGAGGCAACAAGCAGAAGAGATTTGTTTGGGCCAAGAAACACAAGGAATGGACATTAGACCAGTGGAAATCTGTGCTTTGGTCTGATGAGTCCAAATTTGAGATCTTTGGTTCCAACCGCCGTGTCTTTGTGAGACGCAGAAAAGGTGAACGGATGGATTCCACATGCCTGGTTCCCACTGTGAAGCATGGAGGAGGAGGTGTGATGGTGTGGGGGTGTTTTGCTGGTGACACTGTTGGGGATTTATTCAAAATTGAAGGCACACTGAACCAGCATGGCTACCACAGCATCCTGCAGCGACATGCCATCCCATCCGGTTTGCGTTTAGTTGGGCGATCATTTATTTTTCAACAGGACAATGACCCCAAACACACCTCCAGGCTGTGTAAGGGCTATTTGACCAAGAAGGAGAGTGATGGAGTGCTGCGGCAGATGACCTGGCCTCCACAGTCACTGGACCTGAACCCAATCCAGATGGTTTGGGGTGAGCTGGACCGCAGAGTGAAGGCAAAGGGGCCAACAAGTGCTAAACACCTCTGGGAACTCCTTCAAGACTGTTGGAAAACCATTTCAGGTGACTACCTCTTGAAGCTCATCCAGAGAATGCCAAGAGTGTGCAAAGCAGTAATCAGAGCAAAGGGTGGCTATTTTGAAGAAACTAGAATATAAAACATGTTTTCAGTTATTTCACCTTTTTTTGTTAAGTACATAACTCCACATGTGTCCATTCATAGTTTTGATGCCTTCAGTGAGAATCTACAATGTAAATAGTCATGAAAATAAAGAAAACGCATTGAATGAGAAGGTGTGTCCAAACTTTTGGCCTGTACTGTATACCTCATTCGTGAATTTTGAAAATTTAGATGTTTGCTACCAAGTCGCTAAATGAGACCGCACAACATCACCATGCCAAACATGACTTTACAGCCTTATTGTGGTGGTGACATCAAGTCATGCAACCGTGGTGTGGTGCGATTATAGCCTAACGTTAGCTTTTTACTTCTGGCAATTGCATTAACACTTTAAAATTCATAAACATGGCGTTCACTTGTAAAGATTATCTTGCCGAACAAAACGTGCAAGTATCATAAACTTGTTAGCCTCAGAGCTTATTTTCTACAATAATCCAAAATCCAATGGAAAAACCTCAATGGGTTTTTTGTCAAGGGAACCAGGGCAATGCTAACTTCCATGTCAGCGAAAAAAATGTCATCCCTGGAGCACTATATTTGAAGCATATGGCAGACTCTGCCACTAACAATGAAACTTCCATTTAAAGAGGTTATTACAGAATTTAAAGTGATTGAATGGCTAATGCAGAAAATACTGACCATTAACAGTATTGAAAAGACCAGGCTTTATTTCTTCAAAATCTTAAGGTTTACAACTTCAAACGGACTGAGGTTGGTAGTAGGGTTGGTTGGTAAGATTGGTATTCTAAAAGAAAAAAAAAGTCCAGCCTCAGATATGAACAGTCCATCTCAAACTGTAAGGAAGCATCTCTGTGCTTTCAAGAGAAGATTGTTCTCTGTTAGGCAGCTTTAAGAGAGTGACTGTATTGCATTGTGGTCTATTGATGCCACTGTCGGTGGTGAAATTGGTATCTCTCTCCCTTCTAAGATGGATTTCTCCCAGTATGATTGTTGAACATACTGGAGGTGCAAAATAGTGAACATACATCTCTTGCTTTTTGTAAGGGATAGTCACTGAAATCTGATGTGTTTTTTTACTGAGTCTCAAGACATTCTGTATTCATTTCCACCTTTGGAAATAAGTTAATGTTATGCAGTTTATGGCAATATTAACACAAGACGAAGGTAGTAAACAAAAGACACGCAAAGAGCATTGGAGATTTTTCTTCTGACCACAGTTACCAGTACAACAATAAAACAATCCACCCAAAGATGCAGAAAAATATAATTCGCCCTGATTCAAACAAGTTAGTGAGGAGCCTAAATTGTGCATGTTGGAGTATTTAGAGTCAGAGTGCAAACTGCTTCAGGCATTCTTGAGGCTATGACTACTGATCCAGGTGTGTGCAGGTACTGTCCTTTTCAGCGATAAGAGAAGGACCTTTATATTGAAAGGACAAACAGAGTGTATCCATCTGGTTCTTCACCTTTTCACTCATCATCCTGCCAAAACACAGATTCCTCTGGATATGAGCCAAGCATAACGGGTGACCTGTTAAAGCAGTGTCTCAGCAGGACATCTAGTGAGTTTTTTTTAATCTGTCCTTCATTTTTCTCATAACCCTCAACACTTATGGAATTTTTTTCTCCCCTGCACAGTATATAATACATTTACTGCAGAGGTCACGCTAGAAGTATATCACTGCATCACACTCTAGCCAGACAGCCGATGTATGAACAAGCCAGGGATCTCACAGGACACTGAGCAGATGGCGAAACCACACAGTGTCAGCACTTTCCCCCCGGCAACCTGAGAGACTCACTATGGTCAAATGAAACACGAGATATAGCAGACACCTTCAAACTCTATTTATAAAGCCATTTACAGATGGGTTTTTGCTTTTGGAAGAGAATTTGAAAAAATGCACTAATTGGTCCTTTGAAATAGATCCCTGCCAATTCATAAACACAAGCGATCCAAAGAAATGTCATAATACTGTCAAGACAAACTGTATCATTGTATGAGGTTTGTTTTATCTTAGGAATAGTTTGAATTATTTATCTTCTTGTTTCCAGATGAGAAAATTGATATCACTCATGTTTGTGTGGTAAATATGAAGCTACATCCTGCAGCCGCTCAGCTTAGCTTAGCACAAAGACTGGAAACGGGGAAACAGCTAGCCAGTCTCTGTCCAAAGGTAACACAATCAATTACTTGCACCACTAAAGCTCAGTAATTATCTTGATTTTTTAATGTATTAAAAAAGCCAAAGAGTAATGGTTGTTGCTTTGCCATAAACTATACAAAAATAATGGATGTAGCCACTGTGACATCAGCCATTGGTTTATGGGACTATCACTCTGAAGCATTGTAGTTCAGCATTTTAGGCGTCACCTTCTTGGTTTTTTGGAGCCACAGGTAACCATATTTGGGCAAGAGGGTGGAACTGTGGAGGATCGAGGGTTGGATCTGACTTGTAGACGGTGGTGATGCTTCACAGACAGCCTGTCACTCAGAGTGATCCCACCCTTCATTATGCATAATGTTAAGCCTTGATAAATAGGGACACCAGCAAGTTATATAAATCCCCCCCCCCAAACGGGGGCCCACCTCCAATGCTGTATCGATGTCTCTTTATAAATCATTGGGTTTTACAGGAGGTTACGTGCTGCCCAGTGGTTGTCACTGCTCCCAGCAGTTAGTTGCTGGGCCATTTCGTGCCATTAAAAAATACATTTTATCCTACTGCTCAGTCCCAAACGAAATACTCTGTTTTCTACTCCAGACCCAGCAAACAAAATCTGCCACAAAAAAAGGCTCCCCTTCTGAAACATAACTCAAATCTTTCATGGTCATCCAGCCACAAGAAATCAACATAAATGGAGGTCACTTCACAAAAAAATCACATCCCTTATGTCCTCGTAGGCAGGACGGTAAAACAAAAAATGAACCTCATTCTCAATTTCATCTATCTCACACAACAAACAAAGTCTGTCCTCTGGAGGGGCCTTAAACCTACCAGTCTCTAAGGCTAATGGTAATGTCCCTGAGCTTAACTGTGCACATGGGGATCTTTGTCTTTTGATTAAATTAAAGTTCACATAAAGTTCTACACTGTAAATATTCTCTATGAGACAATAGTTCATAGCTTTAGTTTATACCATATATCAACAGACCACTTTTCTTTATACATGAGAAACGTTCTGCTCCTGATCTCCTGAACACCACAAAGTAACCTGTTCTGAAAGAAGGCTATATGTTGTTTTGCATTAATGTGTATTTATGTAAAACAGCTGACGTTAGGGGTGGGCGGTATATTAAATACTTCATGTATCGTGGCTTGTGGGATGTATAAGATGACTATATCACGAACATCGAGTATGAATTGTCACGTCATTTTATTAGCCACTGGCATGAGACTCACTGTGGCATTTTGGCTGTCACACTCAGACACACACACTCCACACATCCAGATTGCTTTCTCCTTAGTGACACTGTAAGAGCAGGTGAAATGTATGTCTTATCTGCAGAGCTCCAGCCTGCTATAATTTAGTCGCATTTTGTGACCATGGAGCACCACTGCGACTTGTAAATGTTAATATATGGACTGGGGAGCTGTTAGTTTGTTTTCAGCTTACAGTAAATAAATCATCACGTTTAACAGAACTGCGGTAACAGTTTAACATAATAAGTTTAACAATAGTGTTAAGAATCATGTCTTTGTACCTGTTGGGCTCCACACCATGACTATTTAGCCACATTTTGCAACAATGGAGCACCAGTGCGACTGGAAAATACTTTTAATATGAACTGGAGGGGTGTTAGTTTGTTACCAGCCTTACCAAACAAATCCCCACCCTTAAAGGTGCCATGGCTGCTAGTGTCTAAATATCGATTGGAAGCTTCAAGTTCACTGGAAAAACATCAACACTTCCAGCCAGATACAAGCTGGGTGCTTCAAAATAAAAGCACCAGTGGTTCCACTTTGATTTATTTAATCATAACAATACTTTCTCTAACATTATTGCAATTCTACATTATTCAACTTTATTATGACTGTGGCTACTTCATTTAACTTTATTGTAACTATTTCATTTGATAATTTTGTATTTTAGCAATCTACAGTTGTTAAGAGGAGATTTAAAAATATCAAGGTATGTATTTTGTATCGGGATATAGCCTAAAGTTATCATGATATTCATTTTTAGCCATATCACCCAGCCCTAGCTTAAATCCTAGGATGCAGGAAAGATTTTAGATTTTTTTTGTTGGTTTTATTTTGATAATTAAAGGCACTGTATGTAAGAATGTGGCCAAAACGGTTACTGCACTCAAATTCAAAATACTGCTGCAAGTCGTGTCCGCCCCCCCTCCCCTACAGATTCAAGGTTGCTGGACAGCAGCACGCTGGAGACTGATTTGTTTGCCCACAAGTGGCTGCCGTGGCAGGGCCGCGTCGCCGCTTCCTTGATCTTCCGTTTTCCAGCGGACCATTCGAGCAAGTCCGGCTTCTCTGCTGCTAACGCTGCTGCCAGTATACAGCTGAGGAGACTGCTAATGCTATGTACTGGGACACTGCTAATGCTGCTTGCCGTGCTGGTAGCTCAGTCGTAACTCTAACTGATGCTGAGACTCTACTGACTGCGTGACTGGTAGACGGCAGTGGGTGGCGCAACAGGCCAAAACACAAATTCAAAACATAAACGTGATTTGCGGACCGTAAAAATTTTTTTTAAATGCGAATATTCTGGCTGTACTATTGTTGTCGGTGAGATCAGTATGTTATATGAACATTATTCCTTAGTCTCTGTGACATATTAGGATGATTTTATGACTATTTGCTTTAGATTTCTTACATATAGCTCCTTTAAGTGTAATCAATGAAATCGAATCAAAGACATCATTCAAATATAATCTTCTTATCTAAATATTGACAATAAAGCACATAAGCACATTTTCCAAAATTCCTAAAATCAATGTAACATACAGTTTCATTTATTTCAAATCAAATGCGTTTACTATGTTTGTTTTTTTTTTAAAAAAGGTACTAATACACCTAAAAGCAGCTTCTGGATAAAATATGAAGCCCTAAGAAACACTGTAAACTATCCACCCATAATGTATGAGAGATGGGGTTTCAATGCATGGTATGTGGTTGTCCCAGTCAGTGTTAGAACACAGTGTAGGGAGGGATTGTCTTCTCACCAGTGCATCGATTGTCTCCCACTCTAATTCCGTCCTGTCTCTCACGTCCCAGAGAAAGGTGGGCAGCCACTGTCGAGATCCATCACATACAGCAGATGTATTGTTGGATGTGAAACAATTGTTTATTGTTTTTCAGCTTAACTTGCTTCCTGATGAAGTTCATTGATCTCTAAAGCAATCCATGGTCCCTGGCTCCACATCATTTGTTCCTCTGCTGAAATGACTGGTTTGATCTTTAGGCCGGGCATCAGCTGTAATTACTGAGATGGGATTCCAACTGTCAGCATGATAAATGGCCATTTGACTTTATTTGTCTTGGCCTGCCATTGGCTCGCAGTGCTACCCGTCACTGAGGTATTCTATTTCCTTTACTCAGCATCACACTCACAGAAACATATTGAATACCTCTTCCATCACTTCAGCAGAAAATCTTTTGATAATAACAGAGATAATTGTCAGAGCAAAATGCCCTCGGTGAGCAAAATGGCTGGACAAGTCAACTTCTTGTTTTTCCACGAAGACCTTTTGATTATTTTTTTTTTTACTGCTGTCAGAAACTTAGTTTGCCTAACTTTGCCCCTCTGGTCCTCAACACACATTGCCTGAGACACACTTGTTTTTTCATTTTGTTACAAATCATTAAGCTGGGTTGCAGTGGGAATTCACAAGAGGCAAGATGCTTGCAGGTGCAGATCTCTGGAGGTGTTTTTGTGCATCAATAAATACAGCCTCCTGGCCCTGGGTGGCCTCAGAGCCCTTAGCCCTGAGAAAGAATCGATTGTATTTCCAGACTCCCCGTTTCGGCTGCTAGGAAAGGAACACAATGCTAACGACAACAGTGAATACCGCGAACAAGGGTTATTCACAGTACTGAATACTTATGTTTTTTGTAATGTTGTTGTTTGTTTACATGAAATACACTGCAGAGAAAGAGCTATGTTTGTCGCTGTGTAAAAAAGTGAAGCGAGGTTCCTGATAGAGATGTTTTCTTAACAGCTGAACACAATGCCCTAGAATGCACCTTTAAAAGCAGCCCATCCATTAGCTGTTAAGCAAGCTGTGGCGCATTCTGTATTTCTGAATGTAACCACACATCAGAGGGCATTTTCTCCACAACAAATCAGAAAAAAGGTTGTTTATTCATTTGGCGATATACAGCCAGGCAGCACCAAACAAAAAAGCCTCAGAATCTCAAGTCGTCAAAACCATAATAGAACTTCTTTTTTTTCTGCCCGGCTCCTAGGAGCCTTTCATTTCTGCATGGCAGTGCTCTTTCCGGATCAATTATTCCCACTAAAAAAGTAAGAGGAGGCCATGAAATATTAAAGCAGAGGCTGAGCAGAGGTTGAAAGCTTCCCTAACGCGGGGGTGTTGTATCTGTTTTATTTTTCATGACGATGGAGGGACTGTGGCGAGGAGGAGGCGCTGCAGTCGCTTGGGGCCGTTTCTGTGGTAGCTAATTCAGTCGGCGGTCCAAACCTACCAGATGAAGAGCCCATCCAGAGTTGAAACAGGGCCAAATCTCACGGCAGGGACCACCCTCATCCTCTCTGTCCACATCACAAGTCTACTGTTACCTATTGACAACAGAGGTACTGTTTATTATTTAATGCTGTTGCAGTTGTAACTTCGAACTCAAACTGGGTCCTCACACATACAGGATGAGATGTGAGACAGTTGCGTGTTTATTCTGTGTGCCTCACAGCATTGTTAGTGTTTTCCTCGGCTTTCATCTTTTTACTTGAGCTCGGCGCCACGAGGCAGGAGCGCAGCATCTGACTAAATGGGGAGATTTGTTTGCCTGATTGAAATGCAGATCAAACTTCCAAAGCAGTCTTTGTGCGGAGCTTGACAAATATATTACATATTTTTTCGGCATGCCACAATGTTAAATGAATGAAGATTTCACCTGCGACATATTTTGGAACCTCCACTTTTCTACCTTGAGCCCACACAGGCTGACAAACTGTCTGGGGCACTAAGTTCAGTATGTTTATTACCCTGTTTAAAGTGTGGCATGAAAAAGTCATGAGCCTTTTCTCAGGAGTGTTACAGTTTGACTGTACAATGCCCTCTGCAGGTCACTGTTTCCCCAGCTGCCATGTCTTATGTATTTAACATCTTTTCCCCCACTGTTCCCATCCCGTCTGCATTATGGAAATGTGGTATTAGCTCTATAAAGAAGCACATGCTACAGTACCTACAGTACACTGTGCGTGTGTGTCTGGGAAATGGGGCAGCAGTGACTAGGCACATCTTGCTGATAGAGCTTCAAAGCCTATTGTTATCACTGTATGCAAGCCAAGCATCAGTCTGTTCCAGATCAAACAGTTCATTTGTCACTCTGAAACTGACGTTGAGTGGATGGGATTTTTATTCATCAAACCTACAGAGCACTTCTCAAACAGTACGGTTCACTGACTCCCTGGAAATGCTTTTGTTGTAATTCAGCAATGATGTAGATTCAGTCTTTTGTCTTTATTATAAATAATACAAGTTTCACTGTAGCGACTCTGCTTGAATCATGAGCAGAAGGTGAGATAAGGTCATGGAGGAAACAGACTGAAAGCTAATGTAGGTATCGCGCTGTAGGGCATCGCTTTATATTGGCTTTACAATGTTGCTTATGTCTGTTCTGTATCTATACGTGATTAAAGGGACAGCTCTCTCATATTAAAGTATCTCCTCACTTACCAATAATGATGTTTAGCCGTGCAGATATTGTGGGGGTTTCTTGCTCAGGCTTTGAGACATCCATCTTGATTTCTGCTGAATACAAACACAATAAAGATGAATGATTACACTGGGAATACTTTATACAAAAAATAGTCCCTCTGAAATGTGATTACAGCAAGGCAGAGGTCTTCACAGGTCCAAAATGACGGACCTTAACCCGAATCAACATAGGAAATTTGTTCCGAGATCTGATTGGACCCAACACCCAGTTTGTAAGTTCCATAAAATAGAATGAAGAGCGAGGATGCATCCATTGACATTCATTCTACTGCTAAAAACACTTCCGGTGCATGTCTGAGCAAGATCGAACCAACACCCAGCGCAGTCCCCACCAACAGCCGGTATGTCGGGTCAATGAATTAGACCCAAGACCCGGGATCTGAGACCTGGATGGATCTTTTTTATAAACCCATCAAATGGTATTATTAAATGTCCCTAAAGAAAAGTTAAATTCTCCACAATTCAATTGTCCACACCATTTTACAGAAACCATGAGCACCAAAGTATAATTCAGATTTACCATCAGCATGGTAAACAAGGCCAGACGAGAAAAAAGTGGTGACTCTTTACCTTTGCAGCAGTCATAAGTATGAATATGTCTCCATTCCTCAATTACTTATATTCCTTCAGTCTGTAAGGATCCACCAATCAAAAGGGATTTTCATAAATTTATCCCAAGTTGTGAATATTGTCAGGTACACTATCATCTTTCCTCTGCTCTGCCTCCAACCTGCTGTTGCCGCTGTTTTTTATTCACCTTACTTTTGCTCTCGTAATCTGATCTTAGGTCAGCCTAAGACCTTGACCCAATTGACAAAAATGGGACCTGGGTGGGGTTTCAGGTCCTAGGGTCTGGGTAGACCTGCGAAGACCTCTACAGCAAGGTCTCTGGATAGTACAAAGTAATGACACTGTTTCTGGAAAAAGATTTTACTATGGAATGTTTTAGATCAAGGTTCAAGGGTTTTTATATACAAGAGGTAACACATAGCTTAACGAACAGGAAAATGAACTATAGTTTTCTATAGTTCCTTTTAAACAGGGATGCCCAAACTTTTTCCTCTGGAGGACCAAAACTGAAACTAAATGGTGGGCCACAAGCCAAAAGCAAACACCTGTTGTATTGGATTAGATTGTTAAGATGCAAAGTGGTACTTGGATCCGGGGTTCCCTTTACTGAGATGCCTTTTGTACATGAGCCAGTCTCTGCCTCTTCATCTTTGTCTTACTTCACTTGTGCCAAAATAGCTTCCTGAGCAAAGTGTCACTCTACTCACCATATTCAGACTATAAAAATATAATTATAAATTAGGAATACTACATAACAAGCATTTTACCTCACAAAAAATAAAACAGCATAAACAGCTATTTATGGGTTTTTTTTTTTAATGAATTTGCCTTTTACTAGAAAGATCTGCAAGTCAAATTGAACCTTATGGCGGGCCAACTTCAGCCCGCAGGCCCCACTTTGGGCAGCCCTGCTTTAAAATAGTGTATGTATGTATCATGCATAATGAATCATGCTCTCTCCATTCTTCATAAACCATGAAGATTGCCATGTACAGTACAGGCCAAAAGTTTGGACACACCTTCTCATTCAATGCGTTTTCTTTATTTTCATGACTATTTACATTGTAGATTCTCACTGAAGGCATCAAAACTATGAATGAACACATGTGGAGTTATGTACTTAACAGAAAAAGGTGAAATAACTGAAAACATGTTTTATATTCTAGTTTCTTCAAAATAGCCACCCTTTGCTCTAATTACTGCTTTGCACACTCTTGGCATTCTCTCCATGAGCTTCAAGAGGTAGTCACCTGAAATGGTTTCCACTTCACAGGTGTGCCTTATCAGGGTTAATTAGTGGAATTTCTTGCTTTATCAATGGGGTTGGGACCATCAGTTGTGTTGTGCAGAAGTCAGGTTAATACACAGCCGACAGCCCTATTGGACAACTGTTAAAATTCATATTATGGCAAGAACCAATCAGCTAACTAAAGAAAAACGAGTGGCCATCGTTACTTTAAGAAATGAAGGTCAATCAGTCCGGAAAATTGCAAAAACTTTAAATGTGTCCCCAAGTGGAGTCGCAAAAACCATCAAGCGCTACAACGAAACTGGCACACATGAGGACCGACCCAGGAAAGGAAGACCAAGAGTCACCTCTGCTTCTGAGGATAAGTTCATCCGAGTCACCAGCCTCAGAAATCGCAAGTTAACAGCAGCTCAGATCAGAGACCAGATGAATGCCACACAGAGTTCTAGCAGCAGACCCATCTCTAGAACAACTGTTAAGAGGAGACTGCGCGAATCAGGCCTTCATGGTCAAATAGCTGCTAGGAAACCACTGCTAAGGAGAGGCAACAAGCAGAAGAGATTTGTTTGGGCCAAGAAACACAAGGAATGGACATTAGACCAGTGGAAATCTGTGCTTTGGTCTGATGAGTCCAAATTTGAGATCTTTGGTTCCAACCGCCGTGTCTTTGTGAGACGCAGAAAAGGTGAACGGATGGATTCCACATGCCTGGTTCCCACTGTGAAGCATGGAGGAGGAGGTGTGATGGTGTGGGGGTGTTTTGCTGGTGACACTGTTGGGGATTTATTCAAAATTGAAGGCACACTGAACCAGCATGGCTACCACAGCATCCTGCAGCGACATGCCATCCCATCCGGTTTGCGTTTAGTTGGACGATCATTTATTTTTCAACAGGACAATGACCCCAAACACACCTCCAGGCTGTGTAAGGGCTATTTGACCAAGAAGGAGAGTGATGGAGTGCTGCGGCAGATGACCTGGCCTCCACAGTCACCGGACCTGAACCCAATCCAGATGGTTTGGGGTGAGCTGGACCGCAGAGTGAAGGCAAAGGGGCCAACAAGTGCTAAACACCTCTGGGAACTCCTTCAAGACTGTTGGAAAACCATTTCAGGTGACTACCTCTTGAAGCTCATGGAGAGAATGCCAAGAGTGTGCAAAGCAGTAATCAGAGCAAAGGGTGGCTATTTTGAAGAAACTAGAATATAAAACATGTTTTCAGTTATTTCACCTTTTTTTGTTAAGTACATAACTCCACATGTGTTCATTCATAGTTTTGATGCCTTCAGTGAGAATCTACAATGTAAATAGTCATGAAAATAAAGAAAACGCATTGAATGAGAAGGTGTGTCCAAACTTTTGGCCTGTACTGTACATTGTACATAGCATTTCAGCTTAGGTTGGATCTGTGGTGCATTTCAGTTTCATGTGCTTATGCTGTGTCCAATTATCCGACAACATGATCTGATTACCCATGACACATTAATGCACATGTAAAGGAGCACTCTGATTTTTTTTGCTTTGAGCAATGCCAGACCCAATTCCCAAAGAAATCACGAGCTGAAAATAGTCCATAAAAAACGGTAATAACTTGAAATAACACCTGACTTCCAACTATTTAGACGAGCCAGTGCTCAACAAGTTGGGTCCGGTTTTGAACCCAAGTTTAATGCTGCAAATCTAAGTTCTTTCAACTTTGTGAAAATTTAATTTGCTGTTATTTTCAGCGCAGTGACTTTAGTTGAACTGTAGCAGCAAGCTGTAAACAAACACCCGAGAGAAAGGTTTGTTGAGTACGACATGAAAATCCAGAGCTGAAGTCAGCCCTACGGAGGAAACAAGGCAATAGCTGTTGCAGTGTGTGAATTACACCGGCAGCACATGAATATTTAAAGTGTGATCAGGAGAGACCTCCATTATGTGAGCTACTGAGCCGTAATGTCAAGGCTGATTATGAGAGCAGGAATGGTTCATGTGCTGCTGTTGAGCTGACAAAATCAATCGCCTTGTGCTGTGAACGCAAACAGGTATCTGTCAATTCACGCTCAACTGCATGCCTGCTCATGTACAGCTCTGTCTCCGCACGTAAACATGTTCATACACAAACAGAGAAACAATGGATTTAACATGAATGGGCTTGAAAAACATATTGGAAAATCATATTCTAAACCTTCAAATGTGATTTTTCTCTTTTCACCAAAATCCAATCCACCATAACAGCATGCTTATCCACAGCCGAGCCTGTCATCACAGCAAAGAGTGCAGTGCAATCAGAAGCCGTGCCACTTCCTTTACATCTCTGCTAATCTCAGGGGCACTGCTGCAAATTACAATCTAAAATTGATGAATTATGGTGTCCGTCCACACCGTGTGCTACCCTGCACTCGAATCAATTTAAGTGACTGCCCCCCACCCCCCTCCAACAGTGAGAATAGACTTTTGTTAAATGACTTCATGAGAAAAAATTATAGCTATAAATTTGAAGCCAACACCAGCTGTTATGAAGATTTATTGCCATGCTTAATGTTAATATACCACCCTGCCCAGACATATCAAATGCTGAGGCCACTGTAGGTCAGCCAATGGGATTTCTGGTTATTCTTGTTATTTCCTCTGCCCAGTGTGAAATTAGTTTGACAGTAAGGTGGTCAAGAAAAATCAGCGGCTTCTGTGATAATTGACAGTTGTTAGATTTAAGGTGGATACGTCCTTGGTGAAGCTAGCTGTTAAAAAAATATATTCAACACACTCATATTTCACAGTTTTCATAATAGCCGGCTTGATTATTGTGAAACCCACCACTGACTTAATCCGTTTGTCCATTTCATCAATTTTTCAGACGAGACAATGTTGGAATATGCAGTAGTTGCCATTGTTCATAGCATTTCCCAATCAGGTCATTAAAACTTCTTGTTATATTAATATATATTATTAAGTAGATGGATAATTGTCATTATCACATATACTGCTATATTAAGGAAGTAAATAGTATAGCCTGTGGAATAGTATCCACAGGCTGGCAAGCATTGACACCGGGGCAGGAACCAATCTGGCAAATCCAGAGGCTCGAGGCTGCTATCTTTGGTATTCTTTGGCATTATGGGTAGTAGATGTGCACATGCAGGAAGGTTTAACTGCTAGACACTTTTAATATAAATTAAAAACTTTGCACTTTGATTTCTCTTGTTGCATCTGGGGCAACTTACAACGTATTACTGCAATGTAACTGCACTTTAACTGCAATTTTCATCTATTTTGCTTGTATTTTATTTAATTGTACACATTTTATTTAATTTCATCTCATTTTTCTAATTAAATTTTATTCTACTTGAATGGGTTTTATCCTGGCTTTTATTGCTTATATCATTCTAATGCTTTTCACTGCCTGTGTAAAGCACTTTTGTTTGCCTTTGTTTAAAATGTGCTTTACAATAAAGCTGCCTTGCCTAAAGTTTACTAAGCAATGTCACATAGCATTTAAAAGCTTTATAACCCAATTCAAGGCTGTAATGATTCCATTTCAACCACTTGTAGACTAGTCACATATAAAGGTCGAGTTTGCATGAAAAAGTGAGAGTTTAAGCAATGTTGGAGTCATGAGGTTATGGCTATTTTCAGGAAGCAGTACTGTATGTACCCTTACCAGTACAGACCTATTACATATCTAGTTATTATGCAAGACTGCCTGGCTCAAGAGGGAGAGAAAGAGAGCTGGCCAAAGCCAGAAGAGGCCAACCAAACAGACTGAGTACCATCATCCCCGGCCTTGTTAGAGGACGATGCATATTAATGGTAATGCTAAATTCTGTCCTGTGGCTATGATCAAACATGATGTCTCCAAGACAAACAGAATACACAGGGGATAAGCAGAAAACCAGTGGGGTGGTACACAAAACCCAGACGCCATAGGTCAATTTCAGGAATTCTATCATGCTGTTGTAGTATAGGCTAGTTTAAAATACATCATTATGAGAGATAAGGAACTACATATGCATTGCATTTTGTTTTAACCAGAAACAGCCCTGAAATCACTATCTCCAAACCCAACAGAGTCCATTTAAATAAGCAGTAGTTTTAGCATCATAAAACACACAACATTCAGAGTCAACAAAAACAAAAATAAAACTCACAAAAAACCGTATTGGTTCGTCTTTCCAGTGTGCCAACAATCACCAATCCAGTTTGGTTGAAATAAACCCTTAATCCACCCGGTTAGATGTGAAAATACGCTGACTCTATACATGCTAAAATTACTGCTTGTTTAAATGGAATCTGGTGGGTTTGGTGATGACCATTTTGGGGCTGTTTCTGGTTAAACAAAAAGGATCTTGCCCTTAAATTAAAAGGTCTATCTCTGTAGAGATCCTTTCCATAATGTAGTCAAACACTTACAATGATAACCTGAGCCAGCGATTGTATCAGGGTGGCCGTGGCTCCCCCTGACGGGAACATCCTCATGTCAAACATGCAACACAGAGGGCCAAGTGTCTCTTTTATTAAAGCACTTCGCAGTGACATGTTTCACAAGTGATTGTCACTCCCAAACTGCAGATACATCTGCAAGTCCTACAGGGCTCTCATACACTCATGCATAAGCAAGAGGAAATTATCTTATGTTGCAAATTATAGCTTGAGTGTAGGATATTTGATGAAACAGGCCCTCCATTCTCTGTTTTTGATTATCTAAAATCTCCTCTGGTGGCTTGACACGAATATTACCAACATAAATAAAGATATATTAACAAATATGAGTTGTGATGTCATTGCCCTGCTTTATTAACTGTGTTAATTTGAACAGTTTAAAGAGCACATGCTGCTGCCCGTGCATTAAGAGCTCCAGCTGCTACAGGAGCTACTGTATATTTTTATGCTTACTGATCCATACCACCTCCATGTAAACTCAATATTTAAGTTATTACATTAGTTAGATTAACTACTGTTTAATTTATAATGTTAAAACTAAAAATATTGGTCAGGAAACTAGAGACAAATGCAAAGTAGGAAGAGCAATTTCCTCCTGTTCCAGTCACGGCTTGATGGCCACCAGACTACAAGCTTGCGTTGGATGGTTGCTTCAGAGCGTGGGTCAATAAGGATTGTACCACATAAATTGAATGCTTTTCATTCCTTGCATTGCCACTTCAGTGCCCTGAGTTTAGAGCACCGGAGTGATGATGTTTATCAGTGCTGTCTCTGATACAGATGATGGAGTTTTAAACGCAACATATGTGCGGCAGATGGTGATGTGACTTTGAATTACATTTATCTCACAATCTATATTTACTGAACAACAGTGGAGGACCTGAGAGAGAGGAGAAAAAATATTCTAACAGTGGTATATTCCTTTCATGTGCTAGTTTCGCCAAGAGGGGTCTAAAGATGAATACTCCCAATGACCGTTTCATCCAAGATACAAAGAGGGGTATTATTACAATTCTTGGGGTTAAGCCAACCTTTACTTTGTTTTTCTAGTTGTTTATTCGTGTAGCCCTTGATCACAGGACTCCTGTACGCCCACATTAAGAGAAAAAATGAAAACAATAAATGAAAACGACACCCCCAACCTTCGACCCTTGCTGAGAACAAGAAAAGAACCCTCATTAAGAAGTTCAAATCAGCAAAAACAAAGTAAAAACAATTAGCAAGCTATTCCACTGTGGGCTTTAACATCAGCAGTCAAGCAGCGTGCTCCTCTTATTGCTTACAAGGCGTTGAGGGGATATTATTGAGATTTGATTTTACAGGGCGCTCCAAGTGTGCTCTTGTCATTAGAAAAACTCAAGACATTTCATCCTGGCACACGCAGCAGTCAGACTGAGCCAGAAGCAACAGCGAGGAAGCCTAATTGAACTCTCTGTGATTCCCTCTCAAGGGCTATTCTCAGTGCTCATTATCTTACCCTTGTCCCCGTAAAGATCAGATGACTTCGCTTTGACTTTGAACCTCCCTCTCCAAACAGGTCACTCGAGCTCCCTTTGTCCTTTCATCTTCCCTTTGGCTTTTATAAATAAGCTGGTCTGCGTTTCTCTCCGGAGGCGCAGTTGCATCACCTCAGACAGCTGCCAGCAGTGGCTCTACTTAGAACAAAGTGGATCCAGGCAACTCGGCTCTAATCACTTTTGTCGTACCGTGAGTGCCGACGATGCCAACAGACAAAAAAATACATAAATACATATATATAAAAATGGGAAAGAATTTCCAGGACACTATTATTTTTCTTGTCTTAACACTTGTCATTTTTACTGACTGTGTTCAACATCCTGTCACTGAAAAGCTTTGTGTGCATCCTCTCCTGTCCATCCAATGCCAACAGAGGCAAAGACTGTAGAAGCTGAAGCCGCTAAAATGCATTGTTTCAGCACAAAAGCACCCAATAGCCATGACCAAACAATCATTACACTGTTGCAGCTGGAATCATCATTTACAGCGCTTTGATCTTTACTCACACACCTCTCTGTTTACTTAATATCAGCAAGGGATCTCAGCGGTTGATGCTGCCCTGTAGATGGCTTTTCTAGCATGGTAAAGCTGCATTCAAACACCATCTGAGCTGCTGAGCTTGATACTTGATCATTTTGCAACTCATGCAGTCATTACTCAATGTATATTTTCAGGCAAAAAGCCACGAGGTGATGCTCAGCAAAAAATTTTGACACTGCATATGTTCCAACAAATAAGCTCTACATCAGGGCTATGGATGGTTCCATAGCCCTGATGGCATTTGGATTGACATGCTACAAAATAAAGGTATAATAAAGGTAAAGGGTATTCAAAGAGCACAAAAGGGCACTGGCTACATCAATGTGTGGATTTTGCATCTATCTTTACCCAGTGTCGTGTCCCAGACAATCATCACCAAAAATTTTCCTGACAAGTGACTTCACGCAGTCATACAAATAATGATTTTATCCTTAACTATAAGAAGTCAAAAGTATCATGATGTTTTGCAGTTGTCTGTCTCAGGCTACATCCACACTTATACATTTTTGGTTTGAAACACACAGCTATTGCTACGTTTACACCTATCGTCCAAACTACTCTGTTTCCGAACCCCTAAAATAGACACCTTTGATGCTGTTAAAGGACAACTTCGGTATTTTTCAACCTGGGCTCTATTTCCCCATGTGTATGTGTGCGTATGATTCATGGGTGCCACTCGTTCTAAAATTGGTTCAGTATTGAGCCGCGAAACAAGCCAAAACGGTAATGGGGGCAAATGTGTCCCATATAAAAGTGCTTTTTTTCGCCACTGACCGGTTCAGATCGCCAGTGCTATCTCTGTAAATAGCATATGGTAGCGGCCCTGGGGCAGTGGTGAGGGTGAAGGAGTGGAGTCAGCTGTCAGTCAGTGTTGGAGCAGAAAGGCGGAAATTGTCCCCGCTTGGTAATGTAAATGAGTATGTGTGTGTGAAGTGTGTGTTACGCTAGAAGAGTCAGAGGACGGAGTCTTTTACGTGCTACCCCCTGGAGTGTTACCGGAGTTTTTGGAGTGCTCAAATAAACGGGCCTTTTTCCCGTAACGTTACAGCTTTCACAGGCTGCCTTTGCTGAAGTTGTGGCTAGTTGTGCTACAAATGGATGCTAACACTCCTGTCCAGACACTGCGCCTTGCAGACCATTGGGTCTGCAGTGCTCACTTCTCCCAAGATGACTACTGCCAGCCGAAGAAGAGAAGACATCCAATCCCGAAACACCTCTTCCTCAAGAAAACAGCTGCCCCAGAAGTAGAGAGAGCTACAGACACAATGGAGCAAAACTCGTGACATCACACAGCCCAGAGGTAAGGGAAAGGCTAAGTTAGCATGCTATTTACAGAGATAGCACTGGTGATCTGAACCGGTCAGTGGCAAAAAAAAAAAAACACACACTTCACACACACACACTCATTTACAATACCGAGCGGGGACACCTTCTGCCTTTCTGCTCCAACACTGACTGACAGCTGACTCCACTCATTCACAGTCACCACTGCCCCAGGGCCGCTACCATATGCTATTTACAGAGATAGCACTGGCGATCTGAACCGGTCAGTGGCAAAAAAAAAAGCACTTTTATACGGGACGCATTTGCCCCCATTACCATTTTAGCTCGTTTCACGGCTCAATACTGAACCAATTTTAGAACGAGTGGTACCCGTGAAACATACGCACACATACACATGGGGAAATAGAGCCCAGGTTGAAAAATACCGAAGTTGTCCTTTAAGCCAGTTTCAGTTGGAAAAATCCAAGGATGCATTTTAGGTACACACTCACAATGTGTCAAGCAAAAAACATTACAGCTAAGTAGGGCTGGGGGCAGCGGCGGACTCTGAGGTTTTTTCAGACCTAATTGTATTGCGGAATTTTGCACAGCGGCGACCGGATCTTTGCTCTCAAACCACAAAAAATGTGATGGCACAACAGTCTCCTTCAGTACATTATTCTATGCTTTCTTCTGATTTTCACACTGGCTAGTCATCCTGTTTAATTTGTCTTCTGATTAAATCGGAACCGTTGAAACAAGTTGTAGGAAGCCTCTGCAAGTAATTGGTTGCTGGCAGACACTCTGTGCTGCAATTAAATGGTTAATCAGCAGTGCCGTGCACTGTAGAGCCGATGCGCTGCTGGTTCTGCCGGCCTGAATAGAATATAATGTCTATAGCCTTACTGTTGTGTGTACAGCCTTTATAGACTGAGCTGCGTGGGTCGACCCGTAACCCACAGGACCCGCATATGGACCTGCGGGTCGGGCAGCAGTGATCGTCTGTTAAACCGGTCTGTAAATGATATTTTGACATTATTGGCTATTACTGTCATGGCATCCGAAGGTACTGATGCGTTGAGCAGGTGGCAATCCGCGATCATTTTCAAAACACACTTGTGTCACACACTCCTAAGGAAACTTGTTGAAACTTTAAACAATAATTTATTGTACAAAACGGGGGAACAAACGTTGACAAAAACGTAACATAATTCATATTAAATTCAAAAGATAACGAAAAAACAGCTACAAGTTAGAGGGAATAGTGATAAAGTGGTAAAACTTGGCATTGATCCACAGCCTCAGAGGGATGCGCTCAAGCGTGCAATGCACAAGCTCAGTTGGTAGGATACTATATTTTCATGTTTTTAACAATGCAATTTGAAAGTTTTGATTTTTATTGATAACCTACATTTACCAACAACAAAAAGACTACATTTAGCACCAAAAAAATATGTTTGTGTTTTTTAAAAAAAAGTAAATTTAAAAAAACGAATATCGAATACCAAATTTTCATAACGAATACCTACCCATATAAACGAATATTCGAATATCTGAATATTTGGGTACAGCCCTACAGCTAAGCCTACATACTTTTGTGATTGTATCCTTATTGTGTGGATATTCCTTTCCCAGTCCAATGGCTTGCTCCAGTGATGGATGATACTCCCGGAACCATTCTGATATGGCACCTTATTTGCTTTGCAACGACTCCCAATCTGTCTGCCGTCACCTTGACTGCCATGTACTTGTGTTGCTTTCAGTAACAGTTCTACCTCATTGTCTGTTTAAGCAAAGACATTACAAGATTTATTTTTTTTGCTATTTTCAAAATTATTTCCTGCATCTAAGCAACAAACCACAGAATAAATTAGCCGTTCTCAACCAGGGGTCCAGGGACCCCCCGTGGTACTTGAGAGTTCCAGGAGGTCCCTAGAAAATTGGGAAACAGTTTACTTTCACAATTTTTATTCAATACAGAAATGATCCCAATGTGAGCAAGAGTCATACAAGTGATTATTCTAATAGGTTTCACTTCATCCAAGGTTATCTTGTAGAGTTGACAACTATACAATTTCAGTCTTATTCATATCTAACAACTAAAATCTTTTTCAGATGGAGGTCCGTGAAGCAAAATCTTTTCAAGTGGGGGCCTGTGACCAAATGTGTATCAATTTAGGGGTCCTTGACACAAAAAAGGTTGAGAACCAATCAGTTTTCTTTTTTACGCTGCACATGAATGCCCAGTGTTCATGGTCATGTGAGATGTGTTTTGAGGCATGTTAGTATGGAGGCAGAGCATTTCTAATATGTTGCTAAATTGTTTGTGTGTATGGAGGTCCTTTCTGTTTTTAAATGAAAACGTATTCATGTGGATGTGGCCTCAGAGAGGATGTCAAGGCGTATGAAGCTAGTGACTACAGCACCATTCATGTCCTGTTTCCTGCTAAAAAACTTTGAAGCACTTATTCACTTACTTGCAGTGAGCTAGATGCAAAGATTGATACCATTTTCAGGTTTGTACCCGTAAATATGAAGCTACTACCAGCTGCAGATTAGCTTAGCTTAGCAAGAAGACTGGAAACAGAGGGAAACAGCTAGCCTGGCTCTGTACCAGACAGTGTCTTTAAAGCTCACTAAACTCTCTGTAAGAAAGCAATAAGCATATGTCACACAATGTCAAACTATTAGTTTTCAGGAGTTTTTGCTTTTAGTCCAGATTTTTTATTGCCACCAGGTTCTTCAATAATTTAGGAAGAGGAGTCATTACTTCTTGTTTTCGCACATAAAAAAAAACAAACCGTGTACTAGCTGTGGTATATGTATCCATGACAACACAGTACACACAGTTCTGCAAAAAGGAAAATAGTGTAAGCTTTTTATGTCATTTAAAAGCCATTTATACCAGTCATGGGTGGGTGAACCCCCTGACCACTGTTTGCAGTGGTTTGGTCTAGAAAAACTGTTTCAATCAGACTTACTATGAAACCTTTAGTTGCTTTATGTGGTAGACCAAAGTAACACTCACATGAATCATTTTTGAAGCAGTCGTGGTTTTGGACGGCGAAGACAAACTTGCCCCCACTGAGTGTGTGAATTACTATGAGTGTGCCTCGCTGCCTGGGTTTAGTGGGAGAGACTCCAGCATCCTGTGACCTTGAACACAAATAAGGCCAAACGCAGCCTGAGTTATTTTTCACTTATTGCAGCACATGGGTCATTTGTTGAAAGTCTACCCCCCCTTTTAACTCTGTGACCACGGCTGCCCTGCAGTTGCTTCTTCAGCCCCACAGTGAAAGGCTTCATATCTTCCACTACACCAGCACACCCTTTGCACCCTCTGTAAGACATCAGTACAAACCAGCACTGGTCCCGGAGCTTTGAAGTTTGTTTCAAAGGTACATCAAAGGCTGCTGGAGTACAGACACATGGATGACACACCTCATTTAGTTACGCAGCATTTCATAATTTTAGACTATTAATTTAACTGTTGTGATGGATATATAGGAGCAGTTACTTCACTATACTATAAATAGCACCTGAGTTTTAGAGGTTCAGTCTTGAACTTATACAGTGAATGGTTGTTAAATGGACATCAGAAAGTAATTTGACATTCTGAGAATATACTACCACATTTAACACTCTCATTTTCATTAAATGTTCCCACTTTTGTTATACAACGCCTAATGCCATCTGCTGCAAACTCCAGGAACCTGTCACTCACCTGTCAGCTATGTTAACACTCACCTTTCTCACACACGCACGCACGCACGCACGCACGCACGCACGCACGCACGCACGCACGCACACACACACACACACACACACACACACAGAAGGTAATTAACTCCTCAGGTTCTGACAGGCAATTATAGTGTTTAAACATACATGAACCCACACTGCAAAGCAGACCATGTATCTGAGATAACAAAGCGTTTAATGGACCGTGGAGAGGCCAGACACTGTGTTTGTTTGCTGGGTAAGTGAGACATCAATTATGGATGTTTCTCACTTTATATATGAATTTATAGAAGTGGGTGAGGCATATACAGCTGACCTTTCACCGCTGCAGATACAGGCCTCAAGACATCACGATAATAACCACCTCTAACAGAAGAGTTGGAGATAGTGGCTTTAATCGATATTTTTATAATCACAATGTATCAAACGACAATGTGAAAGGAGGGCGCCTGCAGTGACAAATCTACAGAGAATAATCAACCGAATCTACAGCTCCCCTCGGCTTTACTTCCAATGGGAGGTACTTCTGCAGTTTGCTGGGTGCATGGAAAGCTCAACTAGTTAACTTAAATAAAAAGAAATAAGTTGTGAAATACTTGTGTTAAGGAGAAAAATAAATGTCCAAATTGGTGTGATGCTGGTTTTAACTCAATAATCTGCCCATCAACCTGAGTCAGTTGTAAAATGTGTTGCAATGGAGAGCATGAAACAAGCAGAAGGTGAAATAGAGCAATTAGAGTGAGCAGTTCAAATAAATAGTTAACTAACTAACTAACTATTAAAGTTGTGCTAGGCAGTTGTATTTCATTGGGCAAATATCCCATAATTCACTTTTAGTATATTGTATTTGAAGTGGACTGAGAGAAATCGAGACTTCTGCACCTCTGCATGGTTCTGTTTTAAGGCTTTAGAAAATCTAGCTCATTATAGGAAACTAGAAAAACAGCCTGCCTATTGGCTGCTCTATGTCCCTTTGATGAAAGCCTGATTCTATTCAGAGAATCCTGCAGAGAATGTTGCTCTGTAAACATTGGTAACAACTGCCTACAATGCAAAGCAGCCCAAAAATGGAGATGGACTTATTGAAAAAAAAAAGAGTCTGACAGTAAACAAAAGAAAACACATGTCAATATCAGCAAAGTGTTTCAGAGATGGAGAGCAAATGTTGATAATAGTTTAGCCTTCTCCTAACTGGCAGTAAAGGCTTCAAGTTCATGTTTATGTAGCTAATGTTAGCTAGAGCTATAAATCAATGTGTTCTCCACCTCGCCAGAAGAAAGCAGGCAGCAGCTAGGGAGATGGACCCTTAGTCAGTGGCTACAGCAACCCGAATCCAGCCACAACAAGTCCCAGCTCAGGGGGACTGGGCAGCCCCGACTCCCCACCAGATCAGCAAACATCCTGTTGCTGCCGTTACATGGGTTAGACCCGGCGCTGCTGCTGGGCACCAGTCCACTGGGACACCTGGTGCTGGGTGGTTTGTACTGGCCAAATTCATCCGCTAGAAAGGACTGAAGGTCTACCTCTGCTCTTCACCCCACAAAGCAGGCCACACCAGCGGGCAGTGAGTCGGAGGGACTGTAGGGTAGCTTGGTAGCTAGTTGTTGTCTCATTTGTGGTCTGATAAACAGGGCAAGAGCTGTACAACTAAATGAGATGAAAAAAATCACTGCATGGGAAACACTGGGTTGCTGTAAAAGGCGCATGCGTATGCCTTTGGTCGTCTGGTGGGAGGGGCTTAGGACAGGGACGGTGGAGCTGCAAGAAGAAGCGTGTTTATTTGTTTGTCGTCTTTTACTTTTTCTAGATTTCTGCCTACTCCAGCTTTAACTAACTAATTCCTAAACATCTATCTCCGAATTGTTAACTGCTAACTGCTAAGTAATTATGACCAAAACAACCAGAACACTGACAAGTGTATGAAAAAATATTGGAACATCCAGTTGATTATTCATCCATATAATACCATAACAGATTGGTGTCAAAAAGGGGGCACTTGAGCTCAGCTGATAGAGCTGTGAGGTCAAACAAAAAAAGGTTTAACCACTGGTTTAGAGGACTTAACTATAAGCAAATACATTTACTCTGTGAATACTAAACTTAATATCTGCATGGCAAATAAGATTAGGTCAGTATTACCGATGTGTTATATTAATCTGAGGTTCATTTCTGAGAATGTTTCTAATATTAAATCTGATCTGTGACATTTTCGAGAGATGAAAAATAGTAATCACCAAGTGGCAGATGCGAACGCTGCGAATGCACCTTTGAAATCTGATACAGATTGAAATGGTTCTTTTTCATGTTAATTCCTGGCTTAATCTACTGCATTTCTTCAAGCCCATCAGATACTGAGAGAACACATTTGTCCTAGTTACTAGGATCATCATCTACCAGCTGGCGGCCAGCAAGCACACCGATTCATTTTCAAAAACAATATGTATTTCACTTATTCAACACTTCCTGTCAACGACTCCTTTGAGGTGTGCTTAAAATTGTAAAGAGAGGCTTAAGAGGAGATAAAGAAAATGATGCTGTGGTCACAGGAGCAGGTTGGGCTCGTAAAACTTTATGTTGACTTCTGTAGAGAGTAAAAATAAACAAAACAAAACAAAAGAAAATATACGGACGCTTCATCTTGGAGAGCTACTATGGCCCTGCACTGTACTTTGATCCGATTTAAATGAAGGCCACCCTCAACAAAACGGCCTCTAATTATTTTGTCTTTGAATCTGAAATGAGAATATCCACAGGACTCTGGTGGAGGTCTGACAGAGCTGCAGCTGAAACTCATTTTCTCATTTCCCTGTGCTCTGTAAACTCGTGCTCCCTGAGCACAGCGACAATAAGAATCAAGGGAATTGGACGCTAGATTAAATCATGCATTTAAGGCTTGGGAACACAGAAAGGCCTTGAGTCAAAGTGTTATTTCAGAGTTGCCTAAGAGTTTATCTGCAGTTGTTCCAAATGGCCGCCACCTATTGAAACATTTAATCTGCGTTCTTCATAAACACATCACCGCCGTGTTATAAATGAAAATTAAAAACCTGGCACAGTCTTTCATCAACACTTCCCTCTCAGAGAAAACACCATGGCAGTCTGCCATCTCTCTGCTGAATCATTATATTCATTGCCACAACCGGAGTGGAAGTGCATGGGGGGACAAGCAGACAGAAATATCTCGCCCTCTTTTCTCAGGAGGCCGACTCCCACCCTGCAGTTCTCACCCCTCAGATTCGTGGCTCACCTTGACATTTCCAGCTAATGACACTGACTGAGGGCTTTGGATTTTTCATGGCTTTGTACGTGTGCGTGCCATTTCTGTGATTGAACTAATAACAGATTCTTAGATGTAATTGTGCAGGTCGGCTCAGGACTGCTGTCCAAGATCTCTCAGAGCGATGACTTTGTGTCCCCAGTGTTTTCTACTAAGACTTTTCTAACTTCCCTTTCTATTTCCTGAACAGTCCGCTGCGTATTTACATTCAGTAATTACCTTTCTATATAAATAGTAATTTTAATCACCACCAAAGGAGTCAGTCATTTTTAATTAGATATACATCCAAAAGGGATTTATATGTAAAGACGAATGTTCTTCAACATCACCTGGGGCCTCATGTACAACGACTTCCGTGGATTTCCTACTGAAACATGGCGTACGCTTAAATCCAGAAAACGTCGTACACACAAAAACATCCAGATGTATGAATCTGTGCGTACGCATGAATCCAAGTACATTTCCTTTGTACATCCCAATCAACATGGAATTGAGCGCACATGTTGGAGTACCTGACCCCTCCCTGTCCACGCCCCCATTTAAATATGCAAATCATATTTAAATGATTCCTGCACCTGAGATTCCCCTCTCTGCACGATCAGAAAACTAAAACTAAAGAATGAGTAAGATGGGAAAAAAGAAAAACTTCACAGAATGCGAATTGGAGACGCTACTCACTGAAGTGGAGGCGCGCAAAAATGTACTTTTTGGCAAGCTGTCCTCCGGCATCAATACAAAACGCAAGAGGAGTGAGTGGGAGAGTGTGCGTGATGCTGTCAATGCTGTGGGGTCAGAAAAGCGTACACTCGCAGAATTAACAAAGAAGTGGTCCGACATTAAGGTGACGTGAAGCGGAGGACGGCTGCCCATTGCCAAAGTGTGGCCAAAACAGGTGGGGGGACAGGAGAGGAGGAGCTCACCCCGTTTGAACAAAGAGTCACCTGGGGTCAACTGAAAGCAGACAAATAATTTTGTGCTACTGGATTTACAGTTTCCATTTGTTAATCTTATACAACACTTACATGGATCACATACTACTGTTGTAAATGAATGCAGAAGTGTGCCGGGGAAAAGGTGAGGCTGATTAAGAAATGTCACACTTTACGCATGGGTTTATTGACATGAGTACTTTACACACAGAGACAATCAGGGGCTTGTTAGGAAGCTCTGAAGCTGTAGCAAAAAACAGCAAGTCACTAACTTTAACCACTGACTAGTACTGATGCTGTGAAGACAGGATAATATTTGGGGCGCACATGTTCAGTGCGCATCAGGGGGATTAATATTAGGATAATTAAACCAATACATTATTTACTCACCAAGAAGCCACCCATCGTGCACAGTGCCAGCTTGTAGTCTGTTCCCAACCATGCTGTTACTCAGAATGTATGAATCGTGCATTGAACCAGGCCACCTCGCCACAATGTTGGTTAATTGCATTTGCACATCACATATGATCTGTACAGTGATCGAATGAAAATGCTTTCTGTTGACATAAACAAATTCATCCTGTGATGGCGCTTTTATAGAAATGTGTGTGCAGTCAATACCTGTTGCTCCGATTACATTAGGAAAACCGGCTCTCGCTGCAAATTGCGTTTTAATGTTGGCCTGTACAGCTGCATATGGGAATTTGATATACCTGCTGACATGCGGATAATTCCGTCCCACACAGCTGGCATGGCTCGGCTCAGGGTCGACTGGCACAGTCCCGATCAGTCGGCCATCTCCCTCTGGAATGCCCCTGTTGCTAAGAACCCCAATGTGGTCAGCACCTGTATGGATACAGGCAGCGCATGGCTCCTCACTGTGTCGCGCTCCAAGGCTAGCTGCAGCTCTGCGTGAAGTTCCAGGAGGATTGCCCTCAGGAACCAATGCGGACAAATACTGCTAAAGCAGCCATTATTGTTAACGATATTTTCGGCACCACCTTGCTCATGCTTTTATATCCACTTATCTAACTGCAGACACGTGGGTGTGTTAATTGTTCATCAGTGTTGATTGTTCATGTGTCTCTGATGTGCACATCACCCTGAGGACTAATTGCTTTCACATTTATTTATTATAACACTTTCCCAGCATCACCTCTAAGCAGTGGTCAAATTGTTCGTTTTTAACAAGGGGGATGCAATGTAGCTTTGATTTTATTTTTGTGTGCACATATCATCAAATATGACAGCACAGATGTGCAAAATTAATCAAGATAAAGAAAAATGGTATGACCTATACCTGCTGCCCTGCTGCCTCCCTGACCCTGCTCTTTATATTGTGGCAATAAAGATTAAAAAGCAATAGTGAGCACAAGTTCTTATAAAGGAGGAGTGGGTTTTTTCCTAACATGAAACTAGCTAGCAAGCGATTTAACATAGGTAACAATAACATTAGTGTTCTTGTTAACTAGCTTAACTTGATATATTGGCATCTATTAATTAGTCATCATTTAGCTAACATTATCTACATGCAACAGCATTACTCAACTTACACAGTTTGTTTGTAAGAAACTGTGTAAGGTTTTTTGCTTCTTGCTGGCTGGTTTGCTGAACATAGTTAAAGGGAAATTTCGGTTTATTTCAACCCGTCTCCTATCGTCCTAAATTTGGTTCAAGTGACTAGTGACATAGAAATAATAGTTAGCATGTTAGCCGTCAGCCTAGATACAGCCGTAGCGTCAGACCTGTTAAAACGTAAGTGAACGGGCATCCCTTCAAGTGCAAAGTTAGTCCACTAAACAAGCTTTTTCTCCACAAAGACCGCCTCATATCGTTAGGATAAATGTCAGAGAACATATAGAAAACGACATGTAAACATGTTGTCTTACCTTACCGGTGTGCTGCCATGTTTGTTTACAATTTAGCTCTGCTTTCCAAAGCGTGGCCGAAATATCGTGAGAACAAGCAGCGATCTCATAGCGTGCCTGAACAAGCAGCAACAGCTGGAAGGCAGAACCGGACGGTCGCCTGAACGGAGGAGGAGGAGGAGGAGAGAGAGAGGGGCGCAACAGGTAACGTTAGAGGACGAGAGGAGAGGAATGGCTGCCACAAGGCTGCGTAGCTCTGGAGATTGGTGGTGTACCTGTGAATGCTGTGCCCCAGTGCCCACAGAAGAAGAATGCCTCTGTTGCAAGGAATGGGACCGGTTGCAGCCTTATTTTCAAGGTCTGGATGTGACCGAGGACGAGACACGTCCACCTGGAGTAGTATCCAGCTAGGCTTTATCTAGAGCTGGCGAGATATATTTCGGTTGCGCTTTGGAAAGCAGAGCTAGAGGGATAAACAAACATGGCAGCACACCGGTAAGGTAAGACAACACGTTTACATGTCGTTTTCTATATGTTCTCTGACATTTATCCTAACGATATGAGGCGGTCTTTGTGGAGAAAAAGCTTGTTTAGTGGGCTAACTTTGCACTTGAAGGTATGCCCGTTCACTTACGTTTTAACAGGTCTGACGCTACGGCTGTATCTAGGCTAACGGCTAACATGCTAACTATTATCTGTATGTCACTAGCCACTTGAACCAATTTTAGGACGATAGGAGACGGGTTGAAATAAACCGAAATTTCCCTTTAACACAGCGGCACTGCCCAGCAGCACACCTCTGGTCTGTGTGCGATTGATTCAGATCACAACATGACAGCGTGTGTATGCCGCCTGGTGCCGCCTACTCATGGTGCGTTTAAAGACAGCTCAGAAAAACACGTTACCACATGTTAAAAACGAATTGAATGGTGGTAACAGCTGTATAAAGTGCGGGGGACGGAGGGCACAGATACGGGAAGTGCGGGGGGACATGTCCCCTGTGGACCCTACTATTCCACAGATTATCAGAGCAGTAGCGCAGTAACAATAATCATGTTTACACCTAAATCAAAAGAGATTTGGAAGTTGAGAGGGGTGGTGTAAACCTTTAATAATCCGCTCAATAGAAAAATATTATTATAGAGAAATCTTTATAAAGGATTTTTAACTACGATCAAGGTGCCTCCGCTGTTTTTGTAGACTGCCAGCCCACACCATGGACTTCTACACTGAGTAATTTATTCCTATGTGACTGTTTGCCCTGTCCTTGAAGAGCACTTTTTTACAATTTACCTACACCTAGCATCTTGACCCAGTGCAACGCTCCAAATTTCTTTCTTCAATATTTGGGAAATATTGGCACCTCATTGGAATAAACACATTCTCTGGCACATGTTCACCCCATGTGGGAGTAACATTAGATGACGTAGGAGAAGTCCAAAAAATTATATTGTGAGTAAGTACTTTGGGCATGAAAACTCAGATCTTACTGGATCGCTTTATTCAGTGTCCATCAGAATGATTTCAATCTGACTGAAGAAATATTGTCTATGCAACCAGAGCTACTGTTTGTAATTTCATCTTGTTGAATAAAAGCCTCCCTGTTTATTGATCACTCTCTACGGCCGTAACAGAATTATGTTACTGCTGATGCAGACTACCATGCTTTCACACTAAAAGCATTCAACTAGTGGCTGTTATTGAGAATCATCCACAAGACTCACATTTGTTACAAAGGTTAGCACTCCCTGCTATTGATCATTAAAACAGGTCTACAAAACACAATGATTTTTCATTTTCTGTACTTTTGGTAAGCAGATAATTTGCAATATTTGCAAGGAAGGAGTCACTGAGATGTTAGATGAAGAACTGCAGGTGACAGGTGACACTGTTCACACACACCTTCAAAACATAATCAGGGTAAACAACTCCTTTTGCTACGCAATGCTGTTCTGTGGATGAAATTAGTTTGACATTGTGGGAAATAGTTACTTGCTTTCCTGCCAAGATTTATATCAGAGGATCAATAATCCTCTAACGTCTGTACAGCCAGCAGCGTGTTAGCTTAGCTTAGCAACAGACTGGCCTGGCTCTGTCCAAAGGTTAAAATATCCTCCCACCAATTCCTCTAAAGATAGTGCAACACAACAACCCTGCAGAAACAGCTAATCATTCTTTTTAGACTTTGGTTTGTGTTCAGATAAAACAAAATAGACATAATGTGTTAATCAGTGAGCTTTAGTGGTGCTGGTTGGTGTATACTTTTGACCTTGCCTGTTTCACCCAGTTTACAGTCTTAACGCTAAGCTAATTGTCTCCCAGCTCCAAAGAAAGAGAATATGTCAGTAGGTAAGTAAGAAAGTAAGGAAGTAAAATTTAATTGTATGGCACTTTTTGCAGACATAAGTCACAAAGTGTTTCATAAGGGCAATATACAACAAAAAAGAAATCAGAGGGACAAAGTGACTATGTGAGCCATGTCGTGAAAAATGTACAACTAGCAGAACTACACAAAAACAATACGTGAATATGTGTAATGTCTCTAAGATTTGAACTATTCCTTTAAGGATTATTACTACAGGTCTTCTCAACTTTTGTTCTTACGGAAAATAAGTAGTGCTGAAAAGATTCCTCGAAAAAATTGAGTAAATCAATTACTGAAATCATTGATGAAAATTGTTTGCTTTGAAGCTCTGTTTAATCCATATACATCCATGCTCAAAACAGAAGACATGATTTGATGATGTGGAGTGCAAAATGGAAGAAGAGAGAGTAAACTGCAAGGGCAAAGAAAAGAGACAGATCAGAGAAAATGACAGAAAGTAACCAAAGTTTGGGAAAATACAAAGCTGAAAGAACACAAAAAACTCAGACTAGCCTACCACAACAGGACAACATCAATGCTTCAGCGTCTCACCAGAAAGCATGCAAAGCATGCAGTCCTTGGAGTGGGCCTGACCAAAGGCAACATTAATGTCACCACTTAAGGTAAATCAACTTGATTGCTAGGCCAGTAAAGAATGACTGTTAATTCTGGCTAATTATGCCAATTTCCAACAAGCTCTATGTCGTTGCACTGTGAGCAGTAACTTAAATGCAAATGAACAACATTCAGCCTCCCTCCTTCCCTGCAAGTGCCTGGAGCTCCCCACTCATTCGCTGCCAAATGTCAGCTGAATGACGGGAAACCAGGGAACCTTGGATACATGGGGAGCTCTGGGCAATGCGGTGGGAAGCCAAACACCAGTCATCCGCACAAACTGCCCACACTGCAGTGACACAGAGCTGATAAAAAATCATCAGTTTCCCTTTTAAGACTGTTGATCAGTATGGTGGCTAGTTAGGTTTTCACAAGTTGACTGCAGCATTTTCTTTTCTGTGTTTATTTTCTTGAGCAAATCTTAGCTAACTTAGAGACATAACCACAGAAAATAACATGCTGAAGTTAATTTGTGAAAGCCTTTGCTTCACTCATATTATTATTATGATAGTCACATACACACACACACACACACACACACACACACACACACACACACACACATACACACCTACTCCACTCACAATGATGCATAAAATATCCCCAGAAGCAAAATATCAGGTGGTGTAAGTAGGAAGTGGGGTCTAATTATTGTATGTAATTAGGGCAATAAAAATGTTGATTTTTTTTTTTTTTTTCCTAAAAATGAAACTAGCTGTTCATTCAAGTGACCTGTCTCTCTTTTCTCTTTTGTATGTTTACTATTGCTCTTTAATAAAGCAGATTTCTAATCTGATAACTTGATTCAGCTATGGATTAATCAGCAGAATACTGGATTACTAAAATAATGGATAGCTGCTGCCCTTAAATGAAGTGTTGGCATTAACTTTACAATCATTAAATCTGCATTTCAAGTCATTTTAAGTGGGTTTCTAACATGAATTTGATCAGTCCAGACGTTATCAGATGCGGTTCTAAAGCTGCTAGTCTGTGGTTTCATCTCCACACATTTGTACTGTAAAACACAGACACTATAAAAGTTGGTTTGCAGGGAGCGCAGTTGAAGTGTTTTCTCATTTGCACTCTCTCCTGGGGTTACTCTCCATAGAGTGCATGACGCCTGTAAATGTGTCATCCGAACAGCAGGAGATAACTGCTGTGCTTTCTTGGTTTTCAAGCCTCTGAAGCCTACCTTTGATTTTCCTCTGCTCTCAGCTTTGCATTGATACCATCTGGCAGGAATAGAGAGCCAGTGAGCTGGGGGAGAGAGGAGGGGAGGGGAATCATGGAGCAGCTCCGCTGTCTGATTAATCATGCTAATCAGCGATGAGGGGTTAGAAGTCCATTAACCTGTTCGGAAACGCCACAGACTGCCACGCTTGTGGGGGTGCAGACCCTGGTGGAGCACGAGCCACAGATGGGGGAGGGGGAGCCAAAGAACTGGAGGCAAAGTCAAGAGCAAAACACCTGTGCTGAGGATGGGATGAGGACAAAATATGGATTCATCTCTCCTCCTATGCGGCAAAACACTCCGCCCTCACAACTATTCCAAGACTGTTCGGAAATCTGCCTCAGAGGGGTCAGCTGTGTCTACAAAACAGGGAGACAAGGATAATCCCATGCTTGGCTGACATGTGGGCTAACATCCCTGAAATAGTAGCTGAGGTGGTCGGTGTTTCTTTTTAAATCATAATGAGCTGAGAGATTACAAAGGCACCATGCAATGATACTGGTTTCTAGTTTTCCTCTTGTCAGACGCTTGATTTCTCTGTTGTAGCCTGAGGCATGGAGCACAATAGCACCAATATTTCCAACACACAGGCATCGTAATTACTTCCAGTACATCCCTGCAAATGAAAATATTGATTTTTGTCCTTTGTTGTGCTTCTTGTTTACATCAGTCAGAGGTTACAGTTCAAGGGAAATTTAACTAAAGGGCCATTTGTTGCTGATGTTCTCATTCAAGCGTAATGAGTAAAAATGTGTTAGAAAGCATTTAAAAACTACGGCATCCCTTTTGTGAAATCTCAGTGCGATGAAAAATGTCACAGTTATCAAACTTCTGATGTTCTCATATTTCAATTTGATTCCCTTGAACAAGTGAGGATGCTGTTTTTGTGACCACCACCATTTATCAAAGCTACAGCCTGAAAAGAACATGGAAGCAACTTTTTTTATTCCTCAACACAAAAGCAGCATTGCTGAGTGTGCCTTCAGACAGCCATGGATTTCTTTCATGGGGAATATGTGATAGAGTTTTTTGTGGGGGTTCCAAAAAAAAAAAAAAAAATAGAAAAAGTTGGAAATGTAAAAGAAGACCGGCAGAAGGTAGCTAATGCAACTTTAAATCAGATATCTCTCGAGTCCCTAAATGTGGATTAAACCAGAAAATAGTCTCTTAGAGCAAAAAACCCACCTTCAAGCACAAAGCCAGTGGTATCCTTGAAATATGAGTAGCTCAATATTTGTGAACAATTCGTCCCACAGGCAGGACCCAGATTACCACGGTTTCTTAAAGCCTTCAAGCAATAAAACTCATTCAGTGGAAATAACCTGGAGATTTCATTTCACATCACTTCTTCTAGTTGGTATCAAGGTTCATCAAGTGAGTCTGCCCTTGGCTCTGTTGCTTCCACCTTTAGGAGAATTGATTTGTTTGTGTTCACAAATCCAAATTGGGGAAAGGAAGGTTATGTACTGTAAATGCACTAGCTTCCTGACTAATAGTCTCTCTCCCCTCTGTCTGTCTCGTTGCTCTGTTAGTGCCTGTGTGTGGGTGCGGCTACATGCATAGGCTGAAAATACAGACTCCAGAGATGATGGATCTTTCAGGAGGGATGAGCAATTTTAAAAATAAACCACTACAGCTCAGTATGAGTAGTTACTGAGCGTGGAACGGCTTTAACCCATCATGTCAACTGTAGTTCCGGTAGCCTAGTTTGCATTTATCCTGCTTTCAAATGTATTGTATATGCACCAATATTTATTCAACTGGCTGGCTCCAATAAAGTGACTTTATTATATTTATGTTGACCTCTGTTGTAGGCATACTGTCTTTGCTATGAGGAAAATACAAGACGATAAAATTATTCAGTGCACTAAACCTTGCGATGGTATCTTTCATTAACCTATGTTTGGTACATTAACCTAGATTGGGATACAGACCAAAGGCAAAGTGAATTTTTAAAGGGATGTGCATACTTAGTCAATGGAAGGAGCTATGTGGATGCTAAAAGACATATTCACAAACTTGAAAATGTTTTGAGTATAGTGCTTGTCCCAGAGCTGTAGACAGAAAAGGGTCTGGAGGAAATGACTGAGAGACCTCCTCATAAGGTTTCAGCCTGGGTGTCAGCCATCACAAAAAAAAGCTATTGATGCATCTCTACAATCCACCCAATATCTGTCGGACTTGCATCCATATTGGATGATTCTTACAAGGTCCAAGGAAGCATCTGTGTACTGCTCTTTAACCAAGGTAGGGAAGTTAATCAGACAAACATTTGACAAAACAACCTGCCAATCTTCATCCTTTAAGTCGACTCGCTCGCAAAACTGAAAAACACAGTATTAAAATGGTTCAAATAGAGCATAAACCTCAACTTGGACTCGCTTGTTGAAGTTTTTATGGGGTGACTTTGAGGTACATTACCCCAATCTCAGAACTCATCAGCTGCTGTCTGACGATGTTCAGCCTCTGTGGGCAACGGCCAACATTTTGAAAGACCAGGTTTACATGGACCACGCCCTTGTGAGCATTTATACTTGTACGGTGGTGTGTCTGTGTTAGGGATGCACCGAAATAAAAATTTGTGGCCGAAGCCAAAGTCGAATAATATTAAACGCTTGGCCGAATACCGAGTACCGAATACCAAACATTGTTTTTTAGTTTTTCATTAGTTTTTGCAGATGAACCCCCTCCAGATTAGTGTTGTCAGGGTACCAATATTGGATCCCACTGTGCAATACCAATGAAAATATCATGGTTCTAAGTAGTATCACGATACCACAGCAAAAATGAGGAAGATGTGCCTTTTGTCATTTATGAAAAGATAAATCACTTTTCTATAATACATCAGTGATGTTTCAATGGAATAAATTACTTATTGACTTATTCATACTTCAAAAACAGCATCAATAAGTGATTAACATAGGGGGGATCAAAATAAAATAAATAAATAAAATAAGAATCAACCAGCCACCCTCCTCCCCTGACAAGTCCATTCATAAGTAAAGAACAGTCCCTAAAGTGCGGTGAGGTTTGTGGGCTGTGAACGGCTCGTTTCTCCTCTGACTCATCACATATCTGTATTCGGCTAGCTCCGATGTTCAGGTACTTTTGGGCAGTCCACACGCCAAGAAGAGGATATTATTGGAGCCGACTTCTCCGTCGCCGGTAAGCCGATGGCCGCCGTATTTGAAAGGAATACATTACTGTCTGTGTCTGTGACCCCCATTCAACCCACAACTGATGGGATTCACCTTTCGTTTCTGCTGGTGGTTGAAATCTGTAGGCTGCTCGCACAGTGTGCTGAATAATTTAAGCCTATTTTGCTCGCTCAAAACTATTTTTAGTCGCAAATGCGAGTGCGGTGACGGGCGGATCGCCACACATTTTACTCCGCCTGTCACGGCACGCTGTTTGATTGCGTTATCAAAACACGCCACTATTATTCGGCCTTGCTTTTAACTTATTCCACCGAATACCGAATGTGTGTTTTTTTGCAATATTCGGCCGAATATATTCGGTTACCGAATATTCGGTGCATCCCTAGTCTGTGTCACTCTGCAGTTACACCTCCAAAACAGGAGTCAACAACAGGGTTTCTGTGAAAAGTTTAGTTGATTCAAAACACGCCCAAAACACATTAATTTCATTCACAGACAAAGTACTTGTCTTTATCTGGACACATTTTCCCCACAAATACAACATGCTAACATTATTAGCACAAGCCTATGGCATTTTACATTGTATAAATTAGCCTAGCAGCTAGCGAACTTTTCCTCTTCTCATATGAAACCAGGGACAACAGCAACATCTAACAAAGGTAATGTTACAAAATCAGCTCCATTACAACACACAAGGTTCACTGACAAAACAACTGTCTTATACTAAACACTTTTTCCAAACAAATATAACATGCTAACGTTATTAGCACAAGCCTATGGTATTTTACAGTGTATAAGTTACGAGACGAGTGGAGATTTCCTTTGCTCATATGAAGCCAGGATAAATCACACACAAGACTTAAATGCTATTTTTGTGGAGGCTTTATTGTCTTCACAATTTATTGCTTCTTATCTGTGAAATTAAAGTAAATAAAAGCTTTGTTTCTACTGAGGGAAATGGTTTCAGCTTACAAAAATAGACAGGAGTTCTGCATCGCTGTGACATGTAGTTACATTTCTGGGGAGGTGCATGTCAGGCTACGCCGTACCTACGGCGTTGTCCCTGCATTGAAGTAGAGCCTACACTGTAGGTACAGCATCGATTCAATGCAGAAGTATAAATTACGCCTTAACCAGCAGACATCTGGGCTAAAACTTTTTTCTTCTGTGCCTCATTAATTGTTTAAATTTCATTTAGCAACTTGAGACAGGTCCACAGGACACTTTGGCTGACCTCTATAAACAAAGTTCTACATACATGTATGAATGAAGATAAATAGAAAGAAATCGAATAAAAAGCAAAATCATCGTCAGTGGATAGCTGATGGATTTTGAGATGAAGGCAACCAAAGCCCACTCAAACGTGAATCGTCAATACAATGCTGACTACAAACAAAAACCAGAATGCCCCTATACCAAAATCTTGTACTGTTGCATACAGAGTCTGCATACATATGCATAGTATATTTTTCATTATAGCAATTTTTCCCCTAACCTTAACCCTACCTTCCCTGCTATGCACGGATGTGAAAGAAGCTAAGAATTTTAAAAGCATTGCCATGGGAAGTTAAAACATGGTTTTTGCAGAATCATCCAGTATTGATATTCTTTTCTGGCAAACAGGCTGGTACAACCAGAACAGTGACTGTCTGAACAGAATACAGATTGCAAAAAACACTCCAGTGTTCAAATTTGTGCAAATAAAGCAGTGTGGCTGAGCCTGAGTGCACTAGAAAACCACAGAGATGTCTAGCACCATTTTTTGGTCATTTTGCCAAGTTGGTTGCAATGGAGACAGGTGTCCTAACAGGGGGTATCGGAGTCATACTATCAGAAGACCAAAGAAATAACAAATGAAATGACAGGTAGCCTGCATGTTGAGGTACTCTGAATGTGTATTGCGTGCTTTTGGGTTGTCACAAGTGATTTTATAGACTAAATCTTGCTTCACTAGACTCAAGGTACTATACATATTACAGCAGTGAGGTGATAGCTGCAACTTGTGCTGTAATTTTAAGTACCTACATTGTTTAAGGTTAAAGAAATCGTTGGGGTTAATGGCCAACTTATTATTTATTCATCCCTGTGGGGAAATTCGTCCTCTTGCATTTAACCCATCCTACCTATTAGAGCAATGTGCAGCCCCAGTGCAGCACCAAGGGACCAACTCTACTTCTGAGGAAAGTGCTTTGGTCAAGGGCAAATTTTGTAGTATTTCTACTTCCTTAAGTACCATGCATATATCTCATAACTTCAAAAGAAACAGAAACAAGGACATGCAAACTCAACACAGAAAGTGCAGGGCTAAGATCAGAAAGCAGTGTCTCTTGGAGCGAGGTTAAATTTAGATTTTCTTCAGTTCACTCAAGTATGGCAGAACCTCATTTCATTGAATACCCAGATTTCAGTGTGCTTTGGTTTGTGTTTGTATTAAGTGTGCTTTGGTTTCGTAAATTCAGAGTTTTCCCATAGCTGTGCAACTGAGATGCTATCACCAGGCTCTGTAAGCAAACTTTCCACTTCTGTTCCTTTGATAAGAAACAAAACATCTCACAACACAAACAGTCTTTATATTGGTGCAGATGAAGAGAGGCTTTCCAGTGACTCATTTGTACATACTGCTATGAATAGAATACCCTGCCTGTGAACCTACCGCAGCACTGATCTGTGTCTCCATGTAACAAAAGCCTCGCATTGCAAAAATGTATATTAATTAAGGGGCATAAAGATCCTTCTCCTGGTCAATGCTGCTGTGCAGACTAATCACTAAGTGCAGCAGAACAAGCTATTTAGAAATGCCAAGGCTCTATTTAACAGTTCTTATCTTTCCTCTGCAGATCTGAGGAGTCCCAGATTACTGTATCTGGTCTGTCCAAACAGTGACCTCCCTTTAGGCTGTGCAGGATACTTTGATCTGAAATGGCTATGGATTTTTGGCAACATTTTTTTGAAGCTTTCAATGTTATTATGACCTTTTAAACTTTTTTTAACCATATATTTTAAGCAATCCCTGAAACTGTTTTCCCTTTTGTATTGTCCCTTGTATTAATTCCCTCATCGTGGTCCACAAAGCACAGAGTAAACATAACATACCACACAGGGGGAGTGCTTTAAAGCAGCCCAACAGCACTAACATAACGAAAACCTGTCACAAACCCAACATGGTCAATATATCACTCAATGCACTGTGTTTCTGGTCCAACCCTGATAGGATGCAGGCCAGGAAATCTGGGCTCGGACGGAAGGGGGCTGAACATCGGATCTGTTATTTATCGCTATAACCGTAAAACATGGAGGCAGCAGAGAGAGGAAAGGGAGGAGGGAGGGTGGAAGTAGTCATGTTAGGAAAAAGCCCATATCTCCATTGGAGTGATTGATGGGGATGAGGAATCGGTCCTGTCATGGTGCAATTACACCAGTCGGACAGGATGTGTTTGAAGGACAGAGCAGAGGAGTACAGACTAGGAGGATGAAGTGATTCATGCTGAAGGAAAGCGCAGCAAAACAAATGATGTTCCGGTCTTGACCTTGTAACGGTGACACCATATCATTGCTCTTGTTAATTTTAAATGATTCCATGCCTGGGAGCAGTTTTTTTTTTATGCTGCAGATTTGTTCATTAAAACTCGTCAAAATGGTCATGGTCACATATGTCTCTGCTGGGAGAGGTTAAGTCTGTTAGCTTAACCCTGTGTGCCCCTGTTTGCTTTTCCTTGGCAAATCATCAGCTGGTGCATAGCTCTGATTTAAAAGAGGTGCAGATAAAATATCTATACATTAAAAAGTACCATGTGGAGTTTTTCACCACTGGTAGGGCTGCAGAGCAGTATTTGTACGAACAGCTCTCCACTGCTTGCATGTATGACGATGATTGTGCATGCATGTTATTCCCATCCTGCCATTAGTTTCAAGCTATTCTTAGCAATCAGATTAGATTGGTGGCATTAAGTATATTTAACAGAGCAATGCGCTAGAAAAGGCAGTGAAGAAGAAGACTGTTACAGAGTAAACATAAAAAATGCATGATTTTAAATATTTATAAGCTCATCTTTTTAAAGTCATCTTTGCAAATGTTTTATGTGGAGGAAAATATGGGTAGACCTTAAGGATACACACAATTAATATCAGTAAATCATGTCACATTACGTCAAAACACTTCAACTGTCTCTCTCTTTTAAATCACCAAACTGAAAGAAGATAGATTTCAGAAAGAGTCTACAGCCAAGCTAGCTGCTCTTGAGACTGAAGGTACAGCTGTGCTTTAAAGGGACAGTTCACCCCAAATCAAAAATACATGTTTTTCCTCTTACCTGTACCTATTAATCAGTCTAGGTTATTTTGGTGTCAAGTGCCAAGAGTTAAAGATAACAGCCGTAGAGATGTCTGCTTTCTCTCCAATATAATCAAACTAGATGGCACTCTAAGATACTCTAAGTGCCAAAAAGATATACATCTGAAAAACTCAACAGCAATGTCTCTTTCCAGAAATTATAATCTGGTTACTCATGATAATCCACAGACTAAAACAATGTAGCCTCTAACTGGTAACATTACATCTGACCCCTCTCACATGTTATTTAAAGAATATCAGCTTTTGCCTTTAAAGAGAAGATTCCCACAGTCTCAACTGAATAAAGGTTAGAGAACTCTCATTTGTTCCTCAGTCTGTCAACCAGACTCTGGCTTCTACTTAGCCTTGGTTGAACTCTGAATGTAATAGTTAATGAGTAAAATGCTGCACTGCATCCACTTTTCGTAATGTGTGCTGTGATCTGTAGCGTTTGTTGTATGACTTTGTTGTTTGATTAAATGTTTTGGATTTTTGTATTTATGTGAAACAGTTGACATCTGACAATAAAAAGAAATCAAATCACACCTTGTTGTGAGCAGTTTCATGTTGGAACTATTTTCTTTTTACCAAACTACACCTGCTAACTGTAACACACAGCTCAGCAGAGGAAGAAATGGATGGATACAGCATTAGAGGCAGGGTCCCCATTTATTCCTATGAAAGTTGCTCAGCGCAGATCAAGCCAAAAAAGTTAAACTGCTGCGTATAAAATTACCTGGATGATTGGCAGCTACCGCACTGTGTGTTCCATAGAGCAGGCGCACCAGAAACATCTGCCAGCCAAGCCGACTATTTTACTATTATTTACTACTATTTTTATTTTACGTTATTTTTTTTTTTTAACACTTGGAGCACCATAAGCTGAGTGCCATATAGTTCCATTACACTGGAGAGAAGTCAAACATCTCTATGGCTGAGATCTCCAAAACTCGGCAACTCACACCACAACAATCTGGACTGATAAACAGCACTACAGGTAAGAGGAAATATATGAATGTTTGATTTTCGGATGAACTGTTCATTTAAGGAGCATGCTAACGTCAGCATGACTATGTTAACATGCTGATATTTAGAATGTTTAGAATATTCACTTTCTTGGTTTAGCATGTTAGCATGCTAACATTTGCTATGGATGAAACTTAATATAACGCATTAAGGACAAAATGTACTAAAAGTGCAAACGCTTCATCTGCATCACCCCACAGTATTTTCTCATCTTGGAAAGCCTTTAATCTAAGGCAATGTTCACACAGTTTTGGCTCAGAGATGGAGAGAAGCAAACTTGCCTTTCATGATATGTAATGTAAAAGCTTTCATAATGTGATTAAGTCACATTGAATCACATTCTGTATATGAGCTGGCATCAGGGAATCATATTAAATATAATCTTCTACTTTCATTACTTAGCCAGAAGTTTCTAACTTTCTCAATACTTTATAGACTCATAGTTGATCTCATCAGCAGTGGCCAAAGGGACAGCTGACCCTGCTGACTGGAAGAGCCCACTCAGCAGTTCTGGGTGGATAACAGAGTTGCAAGTGACCTCCAGATGAGTTCAGCTCCCAGAGTGATTTGGGGAATTGGTGGTGGATTTACAATATCCTGCCTAGCCTTCAAATCTGTTCAATACCTGGCATTTCTTTCCTTCTTCTTTCCTTCTTCCCTCCATCTTCCTTTCTCTTCCAAAAGACACACATCCCCCATCAATTCCCTCTCCTCCAGCATTACTCCATCTCTCCTGTAACTTTTTGTCTAAATAAGCAACTCTGGTATGAGGATCAGCATCTCTGTGCTGCCTCTGTGTCTCAGTCGGACTCAATCTAGTCACACTTATCTCTGTCAGTGGAAATATGACAAATGATAAATAAATGAATATTGATCTTAATAAAGATCCACACCCCTGCTTCAATTAGCTTTGAAAGTGTGATATTTCACAGCATATTAACATCTGTCACTAGTGTCACATCAGTGACATTGTAGAGGATTATCTAAATTGGCCAAGGGACACGAGGGAGACATTAATTTGATCAAGCATTGAATTTATTATGTAAGAGATCTATTGCTGTCTTCAGAGAAAACATCACCAACATCATCAGAGACACAGAGATGCAGTGTGCCGCCTGATCTGCAAAGCTGTAATCATATTTAGAAAATCTGGATAAGGGATGCGGAATCACTTATCTTATCTTGACTGACACAACCTTCAGTGACCTCTTGTCTGGGAAAGCTCTTTAAATGTGCATTTGTTAGAATATATTAAAACCGATAATGATCTTTCAGATAGCGCCAGGGACCACAATCTTTTGGACAAATGTAACACTGAAGTTTATCGTTTCTGCAATGGTGAAAATATCAGTTTTTGCACAGTTTCATGTTTCTAATCTGTTAAGGTTTTTAAAGCAAATGGTATTTTAAAAGGGGATGAAAATATGAAAATACAAACATCAAACAAATTGTATTGGACATGGCTGCCTAGTGGTTGTGCAGTACAATTGTACACACTAACTTTTGGAAGTATTGCTGGTATTTACAGTCCATTATTTCACCCATGTGAGTAATGGTACAGCAGGGATAATTCTAAACAGACCAGCGTTAAAGCTGGGGTAAGCAGTTAATGTTGGCGCCGGCAAAAATCTCCTAATAAACTTTGGGCTTATTATAATTTTAGTGGACTGAGAGAACACAAGATGTCTGCACTTCCTCTTGACTCTGTTTTCAGGCTTCAGGCTTCAGAAGATCTGGCCTGTGATGGGAGACTTTGCCAATAACAGGTCATTTCAGAGCGACAGCGCTCATTTTGGCTGTTCTACTAATGCAGATGTGTGTGCATGTCCCTTCAGTGAAAGCATGATTCAATGGAAAAGAATCCTACAGAGGAAATTGCTATTTCAACATTGGCATCAACTGCCTGCACTGCAAAGCAGCCCAAAAAAGGAAGACAGGCTTATCAAAAAGAGTCCGAAAAACAGTATGACAATAAATGAAACAAAATGTGTCAAGATCAGAGAAGGGTTTCACAAATGAAAGGAAAATGTTGCTAACAGTTTAGCCTTCTGCTAACTGGAGCCAAAGGCTCACGGCTGCAGCTAGCTAATGTTAGCTAGAGCCTTGAATTACAGTGTGTCCTCTGCCTCACTCTCCGCCACTACAGACCACCTCACCGGGAGTAGAACGGGCAGCAGCCTCAGTGACAGATCCACAGTCAGCGATTGCAGCAATCTGAAATCAGCCAGTGCAAACTCCACCTACACAGGTTTGACCCGGCACTGCCGCTGGGCACCAGAACACTGTGACATCAGGCACTCGGGGGTTTGCGCTAGCCGAATTCAAGGCACTACAGCCGTCCACTGAAGGTCCGTCTCAGGAGCTGCTGCCCACTCTTCTCCCAGCAAACCTGTCCACAGCAGCAGGGAGCGAGGCAAACGGAATGTGGGGTGGCTATCTAGCTCATTATTGTGTCATTTGTGGTGTGCTAAACAGGGAGAGCTGGGCAAGGAGGGACTGAGCAAATGAGCTGCGCACAGCTCTGCAAGTAAAATAAGATAAAATAAATTAATATATGGGAAACACTTGGTTACAGGATGAAGAATTTGCATGTGCCTGTGACTGTCTGGTGGGAAGGGCTTAGGACAGAGAAGCGAGAGCTGCAGGAGAAGTGAGTATTTTCAAATTCTGCCTCCTTTTTTTTCTACCTACCCCTGTTTCAATTTTAGCTCCAAAAATTGGTTTTAGTCATGTTCAATTTGTTGTTTGTTTTAGTCGATAAAGAAATGTGAATCTGGCTTTAGTCAGTTATATTTTTGTCTTCTTTTTGTCATTCATTTGAAAGTTTCATGTCTCCTGCTACCTGAGGCTTACTGCCCTCCTCAATGTGTGTAGTTACCATGGTTACATCCATTGCAAGGTTAACAGAACTGTTTATGTCACTCTGCTCTGTAAAACGACAGGCACACTCATCTAAATAAATCCAGTTGTGATTGCAAAACTATTATAAAAGAGCTCCTCACTCACAAGATTTAGATAGTTGGCATTGCTACATTAATCTTGCATTAATCCCCACAAACACAAAGATAGCCTACTGAGAGTAACGTTAAAGTTGCATCACCATCTGTTGTAAATGTTGTGTTATCTTTTTATACATGATGATGTGCTGGGTTGCCAGTTCTTGTTGACTTTTAGTGGGTTTTTGTAAATGTAGTCCACAAATCTGATACTGTACTTTGCATGAGTAATGCTCCTGACAGCTTCTTGAATAAGACACAAGTTATTGAACATCTGTACATATCATGCAGTGAATTAGTGTAAATGATGATTTACAGCGAGTCGTCTTGTGCAAATGATGATTAATTTGAAAAATTGAAAAAGTTGCAATGGATATTTTTAGTTTTTTTAAGAACACACAGAGCTAAAACTATTAAAGCAGTCTTTTTGGAATTAGTCTTTTATTGTATATTATCACTGTTGCCTAACTATGAGAAAACTTCCCTGAATTGTGATTTCAGCCGAGCATGGAATGGGCGTATTAATTATTTTAAGACAGCAGTCTGCCATTGAAGGACAGTTATTGCTCTGCTGTGTGGCTCAATAGATTTCTGCATTAATATGCAACGCTCTTTTAACTTTCATTATTAACCTCTGGGCAAGACCAGTGTGTGGATGACACAACAACAAAGAAAAGGAACCCCATCACCCATGTTGAGCTTGAGTGAGAAAATTCAATAGTGAGCTTAGGAAATGAAAAGAGCAGTTTGATAAGAGAAATGACTGGGAATGATTATTTTTTCTCTATCCCTTATTGTGAGCCGTCTCTATGGAGGGCCACGAGAGTCTGTCACGAGTGATTCTGTTTTCATAGAGTGGTCTAATCCAGGCTCTCCATGCTGTCAGGTCCACTGCCTCTCATTGTGTTCCCTGCCTATCTTATTATCTACAGCATTACAAGTGGCCAGAACCACATCACCTCATTGTTACCAGTATAATACATTTTGGCCTTCTGAGCTTTTCAGAAGCATGACTATGAACTACTTTGAATGAGTTCACCACAAAGTCCGCAGAGAGCTGTAATGACATTCATAACCTTTCCTGTGTCCCCTACAGCAGCCACTGATGATGTATTTCCCTTTGGGTTCCCAGTATTAAAGGGCCTTGACTGATGCCAGCCTTACACCAAATGAATTTTCAAGAGACTTCACAGTTGCGGAAAAAATTCCAATGTCAGAATGAAATCAGAGTTTTGATGGAGTTGTGGCCCACTCCCATGATCTTGGTTACTTTGTGTTTAGGGTGCGCTCTCTCCAGCACCAAACGTGAAGCAGCAAACCAGATAGACTGTAAACATGGAGGGGGTGCTGGGGGGCGCAAGAACATCTGAGTTCTCTTAGACTGTGAAGGAGGTGGAGAAGAAACTAGTGGAGTTAACAAGAGTCGTTGCTTAATTCAGCATGTATCTGACCAAATGCCCAGAACTTACACTGCCTGGCCAAAAAAAAAGTCGCCACCTGGATTTAACTAAGCAAATAGGTACGAGCCTCCTATTGGATAATTATTGCATGGGCGATTATCTTTCAGCTGGCAACAAGTTATTTAACCCCAACTGGTGCAATGAGTTGCTTCTCATTTCCTAAACAACCATGTCGAAAGACACATCCCGTGGTTGTGGAAAAGATGTTAGTCTGTTTGAGAAGGGTCAAATCATTGGCATGCATCAAGCAGAGAAAACATCTAAGGAGATTGCAGAAACTACTAAAATTGGGTTAAGAACTGTCCAACGCATTATTAAAAACTGGAAGGATAGTGGGGACCCATCGTCTTCGAGGAAGAAATGTGGCCGGAAAAATAAAAAAATCCTCAATGATCGTGATCGGCGATCACTTAAACGTTTGGTGAGATCAAACACAGATCAAACAGCTGTGTAGCCTTAAGAAAACCACTAATCAGTGAGGCTAACTGGAAAAAAAAGCTTCAATTTGCTAGGGAGCATAAAGATTGGACTCTGGAGCAATGGAAGAAGGTCATGTGGTCTGATGAGTCCAGATTTACCCTGTTCCAGAGTGATGGGCGCATCAGGGTAAGAAGAGAGGCAGATGAAGTGATGCACCCATCATGCCTAGTGCCTACTGTACAAGCCTGTGGGGGCAGTGTTATGATCTGGGGTTGCTGCAGTTGGTCAGGTCTAGGTTCAGCAACAGTATGTGCTCAAAGAATGAGGTCAGCTGACTACCTGAATATACTGAATGACCAGGTTATTCCATCAATGGATTTTTTCTTCCCTGATGGCACGGGCATATTCCAAGATGACAATGCCAGGATTCATCGGGCTCAAATTGTGAAAGACTGGTTCAGGGAGCATGAGACATCATTTTCACACATGGATTGGCCACCACAGAGTCCAGACCTTAACCCCATTGAGAATCTTTGGGATGTGCTGGAGAAGGCTTTGCGCAGCGGTCAGACTCTACCATCATCAATGCAAGATCTTGGTGAAAAATTAATGCAACACTGGATGGAAATAAATCTTGTGACATTGCAGAAGCTTATCGAAACAATGCCACAGCGAATGCGTGCCGTAATCAAAGCTAAAGGCGGTCCAACGAAATATTAGAGTGTATGACCTTTTTTTTTGGTGGTGACTTTTTTTTTTGGCCAGGCAGTGTATTTTTAGGAGAAATCTTAATTTTTGACTCTCATTCTCACGGTCTTCTCCCACTAGCAAGCAAGGCTAACTGGCTACCACTTGGAAACTTCTTATTTTAATACAACACCTGCTGAGGAGTCGGCAGCTCCCACACACCCAGCGTTGTGTTTGTCTCACATAATAAAGAGGAGAGCTAACTAGCATTGTACGTGGGAGTAAGCTGTGGCTAATTAGCGTCAACCACCTTCTGGCTGCTTGTGCATGGCTGTTGAAGTGTTATAGCAAACTATTTTTAGTGTTTGTCCACACAGATAGTGCACCAATCACAACACAGTTTCAGCATTGTCAGTTGGAACTAAAAATCCACACCTCGAGGACAGCTCTGATGGAGGAGGGTGCAAAGCTCTATTACTGCAAATTAATAAATGCAACAAATATCAACATTAATTATAAACCAGTGTCTTTTTGGTTATTACAATCATGACTAAGTAAGCTGATTTCATATTTTAATTTCAATTCAGCTTCAAGTGCACTGACTTTGACTTTGATATGAAACATGAGGAGTGAAGTTTGTTCAAAATGTAAAAAAGAAAAATCATTATCTGTTAATCATAATTTAGAAAACTCCAAACTCCTCTCTTATTTTTCTTAATGCTCACACATCAGAGTTTGGATTCGGTCTGGTCACCATAACAACCTCGTTATTCAGCCTGATCAGTGCTGAGCACACAATAGGCTCTGCATCAATGGCAGCCAAAACATCACTCTACAATCAGTCCAATCACAGCGCAAGCCTCTTATCAGACTGCATGCACTGACAGGGCCTGAAGCGCAATCAGATCCACCTCATGAATGAACAAACCCAGACGCTCACTGCCACTTTTAATTTGATTGGGCAAACAGTGAATTAATGGGGGCTCGCTGGGAGTTAGACTAGTTTGGAATGGGCGAGCATGAGAAAACCTCATGCAAAGTCTATTATGAATGATGCCTTTGCCCCTTAAAGGCAGTCATTAGAGCACTTAATCATAAAATATTGCTCCTTGGATACCCAGTAAGTCCTGCTGCTTTAGAGCACAATTTGCTCCCTGGTGCACTTCACTGCAGAGCATGCATTTTTCACAGTATCAGACCTACTTAAAGGACAATGTCCCCATTTTTTACCCGCAAAAGTTCATTTGTCATCTGTGCTATGACTAATCCGTGACTCTCTACAGCGTGTTTAAATTATTTAAATTTAAAGGTGTAAAACGTAACATTTTCTCAAGAAAATGTCTAAAAACAACTAGATCTATGTTATATTTTTTGTTAAGATGTGCACTTACATTACCCAAAATGTTTCCAACAATGTTCAAACCCAAAGAAATCTGTAATTCTATCTAAGGTAATAGTGCATTTCACTTGGTTCCCTGTCAATGGCGTCATATCTCCTTTATCCCCTCTAGATGCCCTAAATTCCAAGGGAACACAGGAAACACCAGATGATGCATCAGAGAGTGAGAAGGGAATCATACACTGTCACAGAATTACACTCAATAACAGTAATACACCGTTTTCTCTGCCACACAGAATAATTAAATGCCATTTTGCAACATGGTGGTTCAACAGAGGATAGAATGGAACGTGAGATGGATCGGTGGTTTGGTGCAGCTTCTGCAGTGATGTGGGTGCTGCACCGGAATGACGCGGTAAAGGGAGAGCTGAGCTGGAAGGCAAAGCTTTTGATTTACTGGTCCATCTATGTATGTCCCAACCCTCACCTATGGTCATGAGCTCTAGTGACAGAAAGAATGGGATCGCAGATACAAGCGGCCAAAATGAGTTTCCTCCGCTCTGTGGCTGGACTCAGCCTCAGAGAGAGCTCTGAGTAGAGCCGCTGCTCCTTTGCGTCTAAAGGGGTCAGTTGAGCAGACCCAGAATGCGCTGGAGGGATTACATATCTCATCTGGCCTGGGAACGCCTCGGGGTCCCCCAGGAGGAGCTGGAAAACGTTGCTGGGGAGAGGGACGTCTGGAATACTTTGCTCAGCCTGCTGCCCCTGTGACCCGGCTTCGGTTGCGTGGTTGAAAATAGATGGATGGATGGTCCAATAGAGACCTAATTTACTGAAATATTTCAATATCGATCCAGCTTACTGCAATTTTCTACTATGACAAGTGAACCAACCAAACCAATGCATGGTTTCCTATACATTAACTGATATTGTGGCAGCCCACCACAATATCAACATTAACTGCCAAACATTTTTTATTTATTTTTTTATGATTTAAATTGAGTAAAATGTTAATTCATTGTAGAGCTGCATGCAGTGCATTCATTCACTCTGCTGCCACCACAAATAGAAACTTTTTTCATTGCATATGGTAACATTACAACATTAAACATGTTCATAATTTTTTTTTTGTTTTGTATGATTCTTCTGACCATGGACAACAGTGCTGGGCAACCCCACCATTGAATTCCTTACATAACCATCTACGGAGTAAAACCAATGCTCCCACACACTGACTTGGGAAAAGTCATTCACGCACTCATTTTCTCTATACTCATCTGATGTTCCCCCCTCTTTTGTGGAATATACCAAAAGTCGTTCTTTCGCCCAAATCTAGTTCAGACTGCAGCATCTAGGATTCTTACTGGTTTTAACAGACAACATCCCACCACCCCAGTGCTGGCATCTCTCCACTAGCTCCCTGTTTGTTTTAGAATTGTTTTTAAGATTTTACTGATCACTTTTACAGCTCATCTTGGTCTGGCTCCAAACTACACAGCAGAAATGTTGACTACAAGCCGGTTGGCAGTTTCAGATCCTCGGGTGGGGCCTTTCCAGTTGTTCCAAATTTGAGGCTTAAATCTAAAGGTGACCATGCTTTTGCCATCAGTGCCCTTCGGCTTTGAAACGACTTGCCTTAGACAATCAGGCTCATACAATCAGTGACCTCTTTAATCCCCTCTTAAAACCCATTTTTATAGACTTGCTTTTAACTGATGTCCTTTTATTGTTTACCACAATTTTATGTTTTTTTTGTTTATTTTTTTGCTTTGTATATTTTTCTTTTTCTTTTTATTGCTTTATATTAACATTTTGAGTCTTGCATATTGCATTCAGTCTTGCTGCTATTTACAGTTTTCAGGTGAGCTTTGCCAAACACATACATTTGTGACATACTATGGAGCTTTATCCCTATCTTTATTCAAGAGAGTGGTCTATCAGTTTGAGAGCATTATTTATTGATTTCACATTCAAAAACCCGGCCCTTGCACTCAAATAGCCTCTGCTTGCACTTGGATCTACTCTGTTTCTGCTCAAACTGTGTGCTCGCACTCAGATACCATGTCGCTTGCACTCAGATACCATGTTGCACACACTCAGATACCATTTGCTCGCACAGATTTCGACTTTTCTCCTCGCGCTCAAACTGTTTCTGTGCGCTTGTGGAATTTCTGCTCTCAGATTTCTGCCCTGCGCTTGGATTTTTTTGTGTAACAACCCTGTCAAAATCCCCCAACCAAGAGAATGCCAGATTTACTGTTGACCAATGAAATGATCCCTGCCTTCTTGTGGGCACACTCGCCTTAGTTTTACAGCGTCCCGGGCGGGCGGGTACTCTTTAACCGGGTTCATCCACTCCCACCCTCTTCCCCTGTCGGGAGTTATTTTTCAACAGTCACTGGCTCACCATTATCCCTTACAGACATATATATATATATATATATATATATACAGTACAGGCCAAAAGTTTGGACACACCTTCTCATTCAATGCGTTTTCTTTATTTTCATGACTATTTACATTGTAGATTCTCACTGAAGGTATCAAAACTATGAATGAACACATGTGGAGTTATGTACTTAACAAAAAAAGGTGAAATAACTGAAAACATGTTTTATATTCTAGTTTCTTCAAAATAGCCACCCTTTGCTCTGATTACTGCTTTGCACACTCTTGGCATTCTCTCCATGAGCTTCAAGAGGTAGTCACCTGAAATGGTTTCCACTTCACAGGTGTGCCTTATCAGGGTTAATTAGTGGAATTTCTTGCTTTATCAATGGGGTTGGGACCATCAGTTGTGTTGTGCAGAAGTCAGGTTAATACACAGCCGACAGCCCTATTGGACAACTGTTAAAATTCATATTATGGCAAGAACCAATCAGCTAACTAAAGAAAAACCAGTGGCCATCATTACTTTAAGAAATGAAGGTCAGTCAGTCCGGAAAATTGCAAAAACTTTAAATGTGTCCCCAAGTGGAGTCGCAAAAACCATCAAGCGCTACAACCAAACTGGCACACATGAGGACCGACCCAGGAAAGGAAGACCAAGAGTCACCTCTGCTTCTGAGGATAAGTTCATCCGAGTCACCAGCCTCAGAAATCGCAAGTTAACAGCAGCTCAGATCAGAGACCAGATGAATGCCACACAGAGTTCTAGCAGCAGACCCATCTCTAGAACAACTGTTAAGAGGAGACTGCGCCAATCAGGCCTTCATGGTCAAGTAGCTGCTAGGAAACCACTGCTAAGGAGAGGCAACAAGCAGAAGAGATTTGTTTGGGCCAAGAAACACAAGGAATGGACATTAGCCCAGTGGAAATCTGTGCTTTGGTCTAATGAGTCCAAATTTGAGATCTTTGGTTCCAACCGCCGTGTCTTTGTGAGACGCAGAAAAGGTGAACGGATGGATTCCACATGCCTGGTTCCCACTGTGAAGCATGGAGGAGGAGGTGTGATGGTGGGGGGGTGTTTTACTGGTGACACTGTTGGGGATTTATTCAAAATTGAAGGCACACTGAACCAGCATGGCTACCACAGCATCCTGCAGCGACATGCCATCCCATCCGGTTTGCGTTTAGTTGGACGATCATTTATTTTTCAACAGGACAATGACCCCAAACACACCTCCAGGCTGTGTAAGGGCTATTTGACCAAGAAGGAGAGTGATGGAGTGCTGCGGCAGATGACCTGGCCTCCACAGTCACCGGACCTGAACCCAATCGAGATGGTTTGGGGTGAGCTGGACCGCAGAGTGAAGGCAAAGGGGCCAACAAGTGCTAAACACCTCTGGGAACTCCTTCAAGACTGTTGGAAAACCATTTCAGGTGACTACCTCTTGAAGCTCATCGAGAGAATGCCGAGAGTGTGCAAAGCAGTAATCAGAGCAAAGGGTGGCTATTTTGAAGAAACTAGAATATAAAACATGTTTTCAGTTATTTCACCTTTTTTTGTTAAGTACATAACTCCACATGTGTTCATTCATAGTTTTGATGCCTTCAGTGAGAATCTACAATGTAAATAGTCATGAAAATAAAGAAAACGCATTGAATGAGAAGGTGTTTCCAAACTTTTGGCCTGTACTGTATATACATACACACACACACAGTGAACAAAAATATAAACGCAACACTTTTGTTTTTGCTCCCATTTTTCATGAGCTGAACTCAAAGATCTAAAACATTTTCTATATACACAAAAGACCATTTTCCTCAAATATTGTTCACAAATCTGTCTAAAATCTGTGTTAGTGAGCACTTCTCCTTTGATGAGATAATCCATCCCACCTCACAGGTGTGGCATATCAAGATGCTGATTCGACAGCATGATTATTACACAGGTGTGCCTTAGACTGGCCACAGTGAAAGGCCACTCTAATGCTGTGTTCCCACCAAACGCGATTTAATCGCTCGTAACGCTCATAACGCGCCGCCCGTAATGCCCGAGTTTGGACGCCTGACCATTTTGTGTATATATATATATATATATATATATATATATATATATATATATATATATATATATATATATATATAAAAATCCAAGCACAGGGCAGAAATCTGAGAGCAGAAATTCCACAAGCACACAGAAACAGTTTGAGCACGAGGAGAAAAGCCGAAGCTCGAGCAGGAAATCTGTGCGAGCAAATGGTATCTGAGAGCGTGCAGCATGGTATCTGAGTGCAAGCAACATGGTATCTGAGTGCGAGCACACAGTTTGAGCAGAAACAGAGTAGATCCAAGTGCAAGCAGAGGCTATTTGAGTGCGAGGGCAGGGTTTTTGAATGTGAAATCAATAAATAATGCTCTCAAACTGATAGACCACTCTCTTGAATAAAGATAGGGATAAAGCTCCATAACATAACCGTTTGCTTTAGCATATCTGGCACTTTATTTTAGGGTTTCATCTTTGCAAATTTTGAAAGTACTGCAGACATTTTTTTTAGTGGTGGGACTCGATTAAAAAAATTAATCTAATTAATTATAGGCTGTGTAATTAATTAATCTCAATTAATCGCATATCAATATTTGACACGAGAAGCAACATTTTTCAATTTAAATGGATTTTGGTATATGACTGAATCAATGAATAGCCACATAAATGAAACAACGAGATCATGTTTATTTTCCTAACTGAGTGTTAACATAAAGTGCAACATGAATAATAGGAATGTGATTGCATTGTCCACAAGAAACAAACTTAAATTCAAGCTGGCTATATTCAAGCTTTTTCAGGACTTTTTGTAAACTTTCTATTTCTTAAACACATTTGTTTTTGTTTATTAAAATAAAAAACAGCACTTTAAAGTACATTACAGAAAAGTGGAAACTGAACATTGCAAAATAGTTAGAATAATATACGGACCAACAGTTAAACATAAAGTGCCCTTTCTACCATAAATGGTTTTGAAAAACAACACAGAAACAAAAATGATCCATCAACTGATGACAGCCCCTCCTATTCTGCCATTGTCCTGAGCAAAAAATCTTTGCAACATAGGCCTTAACAGTTTGATCAACATCTTTGTGTGACTTAACAGTAACAACCAACCCATTGGCCTAGCATCACAATACTTCTTCTCCTCCTATTTCTCCCTCTCTTTCAGCCAGTTGCTGAGACAAACAAGAATGTTGACATTTTCAGAGCTGAGGGCTGCCCTCTTCTTTTCAACTATGTTACCTGCAAGTGAGAAAAGTCTCTCACAAGGGACAGACGTGGCAGTGCTAGCCAGATACTTGCGGGCCCGACAGACAGTTGTGGATGGGCCCCTGCATGAGTTGACCACCACTGCAGTGGGCAGTCTGTCTCGCTAATGGTGGGTTCTGCTCTGTAGAGGCCCAAGGCCCTGTTAGGCCCCACATCATCATCTGAATCAGAGTCTGACGCACACAGTAGGACTCTCTTCTTCTTTGCTGGCTCCTCTGTGGGCTCTGGAGTAGCACTTTTGTATTCTGTTTGCAGCAGTGCCTCAAGGCTGGTCCACACCCCTTCTCGCTCTCCTTTGGGTAGACACTTTAAGTCCTTAAAGCGTGGGTCGAGTACTGTAGCCAGCTTGAGCCATTCATGGTTGAGTGTTGCTTGACGATGGGATATATCCTTTGAGAAGGCAGTCTTGAACCTCACCATGTAGGCTGGGTCCTCATCAGAGACCTCCATGGTGCGGTCCAGGTGGCGGAGAGCAGGTAACACCACATAACATGAGACATAAGTCTCACCTCCAAGGAGCTCAGTCACATTTCTGCAGTGGAAAGTTAAGGAAAGGATTATTTGTATTACTGTACAAATTCAATTAATTAAAATGATTTTTTCCTTTTTTAAATCTTAATCTTAAAAATAATAGTCAATTCAAAAAGCTTTTAAAAGGAAAAGATGCCAACTAGTAATAAATCATATTGATCAAACAGTTCATGGTGTAGGTGGGTTTTTACCTGCATGGTTCGAGGATGGTCGCAAGCCTCTGTAGTTTGTCCCACTCCATTGTAGTCAGCATGGTTAGCTTGTGCTTCTGTTTCCAAAGAGTAGCCTTCACAGCCTCTTGTTTCTACAGGAGACAAGAGATTTCCACCTTGTGGAAACGTCCTGTATAAGTGGCTCTCTTTTTTGCCCAAGTGCTGTTTGCTCCTGGTGTAGTTCCTCTGTATTAGCAGGGCTGTGTTTAAAATGACCCACTATTTTGCAACATTTTGCCAGCATATCATTAAACCCGCTATCACCAAGGCAAACAGTGATGGCTCTTTAAAAAATGTGAGCAAAACACGGCATATGCACAAATGGGAGCTGTCTAGCTGCAGCGATCATGGTTCGGGCGCTGTCTGTTCCAATTGTGGTGACCTTTTGTTGAACTCTCCAGGCCTCTGCCACAGAGAGAAACTGCTCCGCGCAGTTTTCAGCATAGTGCCTGGTGGTCGTCTTCTGCACAGTTAGGGCGAAAGACTTAAGATGCCATTCCCTGTCAGTGACATCAATAATGTGTGCAGTCACACCAAGGTAATATGTATCGCTTACCGAGGTCCAATGATCCCCAGTCAAAGCAACACATTTGGCTTTCTCCAATAAATCAACTTTCACTTGCTTTTCAGTGTCATAAAGCTGATGAATTTTGTTTGAAATTGTCTTTGGGATAGACAATCTGTAGCACCGCTTCTAGCCCCTGATCTTCTACCACCGAGAGTGGTCAACAGTCCACTGCAATCCATTTTGCCAGTGAGTTTGTTAGTTTGTCAGTCGTGACGTGGACTTACTCATTTTGGCTCTGAACCCTGTCATCTTGTCGAGTGTGGATTGGCGACACTGCCTGCTCGAACTAGGAGCGTTGTCTGTGCTAGCTACAACATGTTTGGCATTGAGGTGGTAGCGGAGGCTGGAAGAGCTCCGGTGATAGGCAAATTCTTTCTTGCACAATTTGGACACAACTGTGCTTTTATCCAGGTTTCCACCCGGTAGTTTTTTAAAACTAAAATTTCCGCCCAACGAACCCAGCAACCACTTCTCATCGGTTTCGATTTCCACTATTGTTTCTCGTGTTGTGTCCTGTGCATCAGTATTACGGGTATACCGGGAACTTGTGCAATGAGAAACGTTCCGCGCTGTTTGGAGTGCAAAAATAAATTGCGATTAAATGCATCATTTTTTTTGTAGTGTTATTTTTTCTGTAATTAATTAATTGTAATTAACGCGATAAAGTCCCAGCCCTATTTTTTTTCTTTTTTTACATTTTGCAAGACTGTATGCATTCTGTAAGCATTCTGTAAGCCTGTCACGTGTGATCAACTTGCCCAGTTTCAGTAGTGCTGGACTGCTGGTGATTGGCATTAAATGAAAGCCAGTTGGAGTCACAAAACTTAACCAACTTAAACATTCTCTGAGAATAACTAAAAATAATGTTAATGTTGATACATAATAAATAATGTTAGATAACTATTTCTAAATTTATGGGATTTCTGGGGTAATGCATTATATATTAAAAAAAACAACAACTGAGCATTCGAATACTGATTTTGACATTGACTACCCTGGCAATAAATAAAGTTTCGAGGCTCCAAAGCATTCGGGTCAGCCCTAAGTTAACATTACTTGCTGCTTTTTCATTAGAATGAAGCAACATAAGATGATTAAACAAGGCTAAGTGTAATGTGAATAAAACCTGAAAACGTTCCTGGACATGATTTCTGCCTGAATTATGTCAGATAGATTTTCATCAGGAACAGTGGTTGTACAACAATGGAGACAGCAACTCTCATAATCCCACACTTTACGTCATTAATGTCTGTCTTTTGTTTTTGTTTTCACTGATAGACGTCTAGTGACAGAATTCGCATATTGTGTGTTTAGAGTATTTTTTTTTTGCACTGATTGCAAAAATGAGTGGCATCACAAGCTTGTCACTGTGTGAAAAATAACCACATCTCAATCCATATCCAGCTAAGTGCCATAGTGTGCAGCATAGCATCTTAAAAGATAGGAAAGCATGTTGGTATGATGCATCTTTAAATGGAAAGAAAAGTGATTTCAAATGGCCTTTTCATCAAAGGACCAAAACACTCTGTTGTCCTTTCAGCTTTCACAGCATAGAGCTCGGATTTTGTCAAGAGCTGCAACACCTTCGAATTCAAAGTGATGATTTTGCTTAAACTATTTTTCTCCTCAGGGTGGAAAACATCATCTCTTCTCCCTCAATATGTAGAATATCTCTGAGACACAATAGGCTTATGTGAAGGGAAGTGATGCTTGTGGAATATATTTCATCATAGTTTCCAAAACTTTAAAAACATCAATTGTTCCTACCAATTAACGGCCATCACGGAAGTTGCACTCTACTCCTAGTTGTCAGGAAGTGATACGTATACGCCTGTGAAATACTTTGTGGATTCACCATTTAACTGTCAGACGCGTTTGTAATAGGAAATCAGTTCGTTCTCCACATGAGCAAAATATATAATGATTCAACACATGATAAATATGCAGTATGGATCATATTCTACCCCTTTCCATTTATATCCACACATTTCAGTACTTGACACCTCAGTCTATCTAGATAATTGTTGAGACTTCCTGCTTCCTGTTACGGTTGCTGCTGTGCTTTTATGGTTGAATTCAGATTCTCTGAATCTTAATTAAAACTTCTTCCCTCTTGTGAGAGGAGCACCATGTTTAGCTGCATATTCATCATGCAGTGTATTGTGGTTGATTGATCATATCAAAGTGACTTCCTGTGCGCTCCTCTCCAGAACTTCCTGATTGCTAATACAGCTCGTAGAGTGATGCAAATGCTGGAGCACAGATGAGTTTGTCTTTGTTGCCTTGCAGCTGCTTCCTCTGCTCTGCAAAGAAGACTTTAGGTTAAGATACTGTACGCTTTTGGTACTTTTAGCATACTGCTGTTCACTTTTTAGCCTTAGGAGATACTGCTGTACAACTAAAATATCTGTGGAGAAATTAAACATTTTATTTTTATTTCAGATTGATTGTTAAGCTGCTCCAGGCAGTATTTTAAAATAATATACTTGTATTATCAGTGTAAATCATACAGTGGAGCTGTGCTGAGTGTTTTTCTTTTCATCCAAACAAAATTCACGTCAAATATGAACATTTCTCCACCCATAAAAAGTGACAAATTAAAGAAGGAAGTGATAAAAATTCAAATAGTCTCTTAAACAGCAGTATTCACACCCCCAACCACAGACCTTTTCTCCTCTACCATCTCTTTATCTCTGCTTCTCTGTATCTTTTGATCACAGCTCAGTCGTTCTGATAAACAGTATTTTGTGTGGACCTCATTATCATCGGAAAACATGAGCGTAACATGCTTAAGACCATGTCTAGGTGACTGACAGGTCGCAAGAAAAGCACCCCCCAAAAGTCTCATCATCCACCCTAGTACGCAGCTGTAAATCTTAGCCACCTGCACATGTGGGTGTTGGCATTGTGACTGACATCTCTAATTAGCTCCAAGTGTTGTGTTTTAGCTCATTTGCAAGGTATCAACAATCTGTTGGGTCGCCTTTTGTATGCTGCTGACAGTTTCAACAAAAGGGCCAATAATCTCAAATTTATGGTAATTTTGGTAATTAGAACAACAACTGTGTCTTTCTTTTTTCTTCCATTACATACTATCCACTAGGAATGGGCACAAGTACTTGAGTACTCGATTTAGATGTCAGTATTCAACATAGCGGGCAAGGCACTCTTTGACCTTGCAGGGCTGCTGGAGGGGTCATGGGAGTTTACCCATCCAGCCTACATGTGCTTTGTGTATTTGGAGAAGGCTTACAACTGCTTCCCAAGGGGAGTCTTGTGGGGTGTACTGCAGGAAAACTGGGTACCGGGGTTGCTGCTACCAGCCATCCGGTCCTTGTATAATCAAAGTGAGAGCTGTGTCCGCGGACTTGGCACAAAGTCAAACACGTTCTCAGTGGGTGTTGGCCTCCGCCAGGGCTGTGCCTTGTCTCCGATTCTGTCTGTGATATTCATTGACAGGATCACGAGGCGCAGCCGGGGTGAGGGCGGGGCTGGTTTGGTGACCTCAGAATTGCATCTCTGCTTTTTACAGATGATGTTCTGTTGGCTTCATCACACCATGACCTCCAGCATGCACTGGGGCAGTTTGCAGCCAAGTGTAAAGAGTTTGAGATGAGAGTCAGCACCTCAAAGTCTGAGGCCATGATTCTCTGGGGGGAAACGGTGGATTGCCCCCTCTGGGTTGGGAAAGAGTTACTGCCCCCACGCAAGGGAGCCCAGGTATCTCTGGGTCTCGTTCACAAGTGAGGGTAGAATGGAGCATAAGATGGATCGGTGGTTTGGCGCGGCATCTGCAATGATGTGGGTGCTGTGCTGGACCGTTGTGGTGATGAGAGAGCTGAGCCGGAAGGCAAAGCTTTCAATTAACTGGTCCATCTACATCCCAACCCTCACCTATGATCATGAGCTCTGGGTAATGACCAAAAGAATGACATCAAAGATACAAGTGGCCAATATTAGTTCCCTCTATCTCTAAGGCTGGGTTCAGCCTTAGAGATAGGTTGAGGAGCTTGCACATCCAGAGGGAGCTTGGAGTAGAGCTGCTGCTCCTTCACATCAAAAGGGGTCAATGGAGGTGGTACAGGCATCTGATCAGGATGATTCCTGGGCATCTCCCGTTAGAGGTGTTCCAGGTGCGTCCCACTGGCAGAAGGCCCCTGGGCAGATCCAAAACATGCTGGAGAAATTACATATCTCATCTGGCCTGGGAACACCTTGGGGTCCCCTAGGAGGTGGTGGAAAGCGTTGCTGGGAAGAGGGACATCTGGAATACTTTGCTCAGTCTGCTGCCCCTGAGAATGGATGGATGGATGGATGGCTGGATATTCAACATATAAAGTAACATCCATCCATTTTTATCCACTTGTCCAAGGCCAAGTCGTGGGGCAGGCAGGCTGAGCAAGGTTCTACAGGCATCACTCTGCCCAGCAAGGCTTTCCAACTCCTCCTCACCTCTACTACACACATTTTGCTTGGAAGTTTATTTTGACCCTATTCTTATGCAGGCTTGTTTTGTTTGTTTGTTTTTTTTGTTTTTGCAAGTAGAAGTAGAATTACATGTGAGTACACAAGTATGGAAGTTACTTAAACTGTCTGTCCCTACTATCCAGTCAGCTAAGCCACTAAGAGTTTGGTGATGCAGCATCCTAAAATTTAACCTGAGTGTCTCTGACAAAGTTTATTTCTTTCACAATTTGTCAAATTAAGCTAAAAGAAAAGTTGCACTCATGTTAAGCCATCTCTAAATCTGGAAATCTTGTTTCATGCCAAATCCTGTATGTGTATTAAAAAAAATCATGCCAGCTGATATATATCAAGGCTTTCTGCAATATTAATGCAGTGACGCTATTTTGGGTGGAAACGGGGCGAATGAATCAGCAGGCTTGTGCATGGCAGGACTCCAAAATGTTGGGATTAATTGCTGCAGTGTGGGTGATTCAGCACCTGCAGGTAACTCATCTACAGTTTTAGCATGCACCTGTATTGTTCAAGTATTTGCTATGAGGCACAAAATACCGTGTTAACCTGGTTTCATGTGTGCTACAATGATGAGGAACTTACTGATTTGGTTTCCACCATTTCTGCTTGTATCAACATTTTTCAGAGTAGGATATGAGGAAGTGGTGTAACAGAGAAAAGAGCTGGTGATCACAAATTTGCTAGTTTAGATCTTTGTTCTGGCTTTGAAATTTTTGACTACTGTATTGCTTTTAACAGTATGAATACAAAGCAGCAAAAATGTCTCCAATCAGTATCCGTTTTGTTTTTTAGTGGAACATGATGACTCAAGTTTGAGCATGTTGTGCTCAAAATGTTGGGATTAATTGCTGCAGTGTGGGTGATTCAGCACCTGCAGGTAACTCATCTACAGTTTTATCACGCACCTGTATTGTTCAAGTATTTGCTATGAGGCACAAAATATCGTGTTAACCTGGTTTCACGTGTGCTACATTGATGAGGAACTTACTGATTTGGTTTCCACCATTTCTGCTTGTATCAACATTTTTCAGAGTAGGATATGAGGAAGTGGTGTAACAGAGAAAAGAACTGGTGATCACAAATTTGCTAGTTTAGATCTTTGTTCTGGCTTTGAAATTTTTGACTACTGTATTGCTTTTAACAGTATGAATATAAAGCAGCAAAAATGTCTCCAATCAGTATCTGTTTTCTTTTTTAGTGGAACATGATGACTAAAGTTTGAGCATGTTATGCTCAAATGCAACCACTGCAACCAACAACTTGCCCACTGAAACTCAACTATCTTTCAGCCAGGCTCGAATCCAGGATAAGCCCACCTCCACAAATCCCATCAGGACACATTCTGACAGATCTATTAAAGCCCCACTCCAGCCAGTGCTACTTCCTGTTTTTCAGTTAATGCCCTTTTCTCAAACAGAGAATGGGGGTTTGGTTACTAGTCAGATGATATCCATTAGAGCCATCAAATTGCCCTTCTTGCATACATGTCAAGGTCAACACTGTTAGCAAGGATATGGATAGCATGGATATTAGCATGGAAAGTGATAACGGTAACTCTAACATACATGTAAGTTATGAGGTTGAGAATTTTTCTCCACCTCCTTTACCTGAAGGAAATATGAATGAATAGGAATCTAACATTAGCTGGAATTAAGTTACTGCTGAATGACGACCTCGAGACAGAGATGGGCAAAAACACATCAAAATGTATTTTGATACAAAATACCTCTCAAATAAATGTATCAAAATAAAATACAAAATACTGGTGCCAGAAAATGTATCCAAAAAAAATACATGTATTTTGTATTTTCAAATACAAATAGTATTTTCTTTTTTCTTTTTAGCAGCGACCTGCAGCTCTATAGGTCACTCTGTCTGTCAGTCGGCCGGTCCACAAAGCTTTTCGTGAATAACTCAAAAAGTCCTTGACCAAAAATTAGTGCTGCACGATTAATCTAATCGCAATCGCGATGTCAGGCTGTGCGATTACATAACCGCATAAAAGGCTGTAATTTGCGATTTAATGTAGGCTAAATAAATGTTAATGTGTGTGCCTGTGAACGTGGCTGCCTCTCCTGTAGTGTGTGGAGTTTGTTGACATCACGCCCACAAGCTATCCTGGTGCGTGCAGCCGGTGTGCAGCAGTGACCAATACAGACACTGAAGAAGAGCATGAGCACAACCATGAACAGGCTGAGTTGGTGGTGAAAAAAACGTCTGTTACATGGCGATACTTTGGATTCAGGTACGGCGATGTTGAACAGAAAGACGTGCTGTGTAAGTGTAAAAGTTAAAGTCACCACGTCCCGCGGCAACACGACCAATCTATATCAGCACTTGAGACGGGACGTGGCGACTTTAACTTTTAAAATTTTACACAGCACGTCTTTCAGGTACGGTGACGTTGGACAGAAAGACATGCTGTGTGAAAGTTTAAAAGCTAAAGTCACCACGTCCCGCGGCAACACGACCAATCTATCTCAACACTTGAGACAGCACAGCACAGGGAAAAGTAGGAAGAGTGCATGTGAGAGAAAGCCGAGCCGTGTAACGTTAAAGACAAAGAGACAACTGAAAGCCGCCAGAGCCTCATAAAACAACATCCAAGCACAGTTAAGCAAACATTTGTAAGTATCACAGGGAAATCATGGACTCCATAAAAAATGAAAAATTGAGCAATTTTGCTCTGTTTCTGCCCACTTGACATACTGCTGTGTTGTGCTATAGCGTGCTGGAATTTGTCATTTATGTGACAACGCCTGAACGCAACACAGGCTCACTCCGCTGTGTATACAGTTCCGTGCTGCACTGCTGTGCGAGCAGTGTGTTTGACTGTGCTCAGTCTGTTGATGGTCATTGACACACTGTCTGTCCATAACAATAACTATGTCAGGTCAGTGCCCCCCTAATATAATGTAGGGGAAACACTGAATCAAGCAAGAAGACCAATGATAGCATTTATGTGTTATATTGTAATTATATTGTAATCACAACTGCAAATCGCGATATTGTCCACCATAATTGCAATCGCACATTTTTATCAAATCGTGCAGCACTACCAAAAATGCTCAAAATGTGCATACTGCAACTAGAGACCATGAGTAACTATACCAAAAAGAATGCCCAGGATTCGTCCATAGGTGGCGCTATACTAACCGATTCAAATCTTTTTGTGAATAACTCAAAAAGCGCTTGACCAAAAATGCTCAAAATTGACACGCTGCAATTAGAGACCACAAGTAACTATGCCAGAAAGAACAATCATGATTCATCCATTAATGGCGTGATAGTAGCAAATTTGGTCACAGCTATTGCAAATTTGTGCTTGTTTTCTCACAATTTGGTATGACAATCTGTTGGACTTGGAAGACGTGAGCAACAAGGTAGTCTACTGGTAGTGTGGGTCCATCCACATGAGCAGCATGCCTGGCAAGTCTAGTCTAGCTGTGCTGTGAACTGTCCACCAACGGTCTAGCTAAACAGCAGCAAGATACTGTGGCTACTGTAGCTAGTTAACTTGTTTGCTGTCTAACTTGGAGCCTTTGGAGCCCTGTGTTCAACTTTTTTCAAATGAAAAAGAGGAAAAAAAAGCTAGGGACATGTAGGCTACCCTAACATATTATTTATTGATTCAGATTTAGATTCAGACAACTTTATTGATCCCACGTGACACAACAACATACAATTTCCTATATTATGCACAGTCCAGTAAAACAGACCACTAGGTCATTGAAGGGCACATTGAATGGCCCAAGTTTAAAAAGACATAATATAAGTAAAAAATATTGTTACATCCAATATTATAAGAATGTGTAGCCTATTATTTTTGTTTTTTGATTTGTGGAGAAAGTATTTTGAGTATTTTAAATACAAAATTACTCCACTCAAAAGTATTATAAATTATAAGTATTATAAAAGTATATTTTGTTACAAATTATATTTGCTTTTTATCGGACATATCAAATACAAATTACAAAATACTCAAATGTAATTGAAATACGTATTTTAAATACAAGTAATAGAAATACCGCCCATCCCTGCCTCTAGACTTAACTATTTAACTGACAGTTGATATGAGCAACTAGTTTTTTTTTGCTAGTTTCCATAACAAAAGTAAATGAAATACCCTAATTTTAAATCAGTAATTCCTGTCAGTTAATAGTTATCTTTGAAAAATAAGTTAACCATACTGTGCATCCGCTACTTTGTATCAAACAGAGCTCCCACTCTGGGGTTTTGATTGCCCTGTCTGCATTTATTTTGCCAGTACCAGCTTTATGCCTTACATAGCCTACTGTAGTCTCTAAAGATGTTCAACAGGATCTATAGGAAATTCAGAGCATTTGAGTTATCTGGGTACAGTTCTCAACATGGAGTCAGCTGAGCCGGTGGCTAGCAGCAAACAGAGTTAACTCAAACAGTGCTTAACAAAGGCAACAACGCTGACAGAGCTAACGGTATCGGGGCGACCTTCAGCTTTGCTAGTAGAGCATGCACCCTTTGCAGCGGTTCAATTCCAACACTCTCCAGCTGTAATATAATAAAGGCAACAAAAGTCCAAAGAATGATCTTTTATAAAAGAAAGAAAGAAAGAACTAACGGTGTTAACCAAAGTGTTCCACGATGCAGACATCCTGGTATTAGCAGTAACAGCGCTATGAGCACAGTGCAAAGAGCTACCAGTGGGTTAGCCTGTGAGATACACACAACCCTCTTTATTTAACACTGAGTACAAAATAAATTGTCAAACACTGTGGCTAATGAACATTGTCAGAAAATGAAAATTGTAATATATAAATGCCAAAATACACTGGAGGGGGGCTTTAAGCAGAAATGACTACAACCAGACATACGCACTGTATGTATACTGTAAAAAAGAAATGTATTTAAACATGTCTTTTGAAAGTCATAGTACACGTTTGACCTTTCAAACAAGATATGTTCAGATGCCCAAACTTCCTTACTTCATGCACTTTTGGTGGTCCAAGCAAAACAGGCAGTGCAACCAAATCTTCACGGTAAGTAACAATCACATAGATTGTTTTCACCAAAATTGCACTGCACTGTTTGATACTTACTAACGCACCCATGTCCCTGCCCCTCCTTCCACACAGCTCACAGGGCGACACCAAAACACCCAACAGGAACTGGTAAGAAAATAACCTGGGTGCAGTGGATGAAAATGCCACTTTGGCAGCACAAAAGCCCCAACATCCTCTGCGCAATGTCATAAAAATAGAGCCCTCGGTGAGATGTTTTGAGACAGGATAAATAAAAGTCAGAGCTAGAGATGGCAAGTTGGAGAAAAAAAAGTAAGAAGGAAGGCACCTTTTTCATTCACCCACAGAATCAGTAGAAATCACGAACGCCTTGGAGCAAATGTTTGCCTCATGCTGATCACATTTGCTGAATTCAAACAAGATAATTTAGAAAGGAAAATTTGTCTTGGACATTCACTACAGCTGGGATTCATTGCAGGAAAGTGCCTGTACAGTACATTCTGTATTCAAGAAATGCACTTCTGTGGTACACATATTACAGGATGGAAAGCAGAAACAGAGGTTCCTGTTCCCATACCTTCCAATTCAGCCTCGGCTTTGTCGTCACTGTTTCAATCCTGTGTAATCCTTGCACTGGGTCACTCACCGCAGGCCACTCAATCACTCCTTCACCAGCCGTGTTCTCCATGACAAATAGATGTGTTTCTGCCAACCTCTTCTTAAACAAATGAATGTGTTTTCTACAGAACACCACAAGACCAGACCTGTTTCTTTCTGCTGAACCAAGCAAACCACCTCACTGTTTGTCACTTCGGAGGCCTACTGTATATCTCACTCCTCTGGCGATAGGTATTTTTCAGGAAGACAGATTGATACATCGGTTGCCTATTCTCTGCCCGCTGCACTACAAATAACCTGCTTCTATCTTTACATAGTCTGCTGTGTGCACTCGTTTTAGAGAATAAACCACATCTAAGCATTGTTTCTGATATATTTCTTATCTTGCTATTGTATTTCCCCAGTATTACACAGACAGAAAAACACCAGAGTTTCATGACAAAAACACGCTTCTGTTATTGATGGTCACATATAAGCCAGAGGAGAACAAAAGAGGCTGCAATGGTTTAAATCTTTCATAGCCATACTCTCCAAAACGTCACCTTATACATGTGAATGCATAATCTTCCCAACAAGCCCTGACTCCATAATGACAAAATAGGCTGTTTGTCAACACACTCAAAAATGACGTACATGAGCGTTTTGCTCCTCTGATTACACACTTAGCAGTACAAAGATACTCCTGGAGTTTTTCTACTTCAGGCAACTACAACTACTTTATTAAGGTAAGATCATATTTATGGGAGACCTGATTTGATGGTTGGTACAGGAGAACACATCCTCCAGTGGACGCTAAGGCAATGATACACCCAGCGGACGGTCAGCCGTAAGTCAATGTTGGGCCATTGGTGAGCGTCCACTGCCGTTGTTGCTGTGGTGTGTCCTGCACTGTTGGCCCTCATCAGCACTGGTCTAATTTCTTTCTGCCAATTGTTGAATTGCTTGTTGAATCTGCATCAGAGACAGTGGAGCCCATCTGTGAATAAAATTACCTTGATTGGCAGTTCAGCTCAGCGCACGAGAAGAGAAAAGCAAGTGAGGAAAGTAAACAAACAGCTGATGCCCAGAGGGGGTGAGACCAAAACAAACTTGTTATATTAAGTAAGATTATTATTTCTTTAGCGATTGAGCTCCTTAGCAGAAATGTTTCATGCCAGTTTGTGTTACTGTTCAGTGAAGCACAGTAAATATGATCTATTCTTTCAACACTTGATTGTGTTGTTAATGCGCTAACTGACTAACTAGCATCAAATGGTCTTCTGGTTTCCCTTTTTGAATGACTATTACAGATGACCACTGTCTTCTATTATGGAGTTATTTCCTATCACGAAGCACAGAACATACATGCTGGTTGGCTGTCGGTTGAAGTCTTTGTGGTGTGTTTATGTGCAACTTTTTGGCAGAGACACAGGCAATGTCAGGCAACGCAGCAGGGCACTTTTGTTGCTGCTAGTTCTCTAAAGTCAGTTTGGTATGTCTGGGCCTTTAGACTGAACATTATGCTAATTTAAGAGGCATGCTTACAGAGTTGAAAGACTGTGGTTTAACATTTTAGAATAATACTTATTTTGCTCTCTAGCTGAGAGTTAGAAGATGAGATCAACACACTCTTGTGTGTATGCTTAAATTAAGCTGTAACCGCCAGTTGACTTAGCGTACAACACAGACAGGAAACAGGGTAAAACAGCTAGCCTGGCTCTGTCTAAAAGGTAACCCCTAGCTCACCAGGTAGAGTGTGCACCCCATTTAAGCTGAGTCCTTTGCAGTAGCCCGTGTTTGATTTCAGCTGCAGCCCTTTGCTGCCTGTCATTCCCATTCTCTCACCCCCCTTTCTTGCCATACTCAAGCTGTTCTGTAATAAAGGCAGACAGCCATTAAAAATAATCTTTAAAAAAAAAACCTTTCGAGACTCTTCATGGTGGTTTAAAATAACACTTTCCCCCCAAATCATTATTTGTATATCAATTACTCACCATCTGTTCTTTGAAGTCAGGAAGACAAACTTTGTTTTTCTTGCATGCCTCCAGAGTGAACCGAGAATCCAACAATGGAGAAAGTTCTTAATAAAGTGAAGTCATAGGGAATCACATTTGACAGCAAAACTATATCAAACTCTCACACAACTCGTTCAGTATAGTCTAAGTCTCATTTATCCATACGTATGCCCAACACTTCACAAACGTGCATTTTTCCTAAAACTTTGCTTTTTAAAATACTTCCACATAAACAGTCTCAGGCACAGATGTTTTAGAGAAAAAGTGTGTAAAGTACTGAGCATATGACTGGATAAATGAGTCTTAGATTATACCATGCAAGTTGAGAGTCTAAAGATGTTTTGATGTAGTTTTTGTTGTTGTTAATCACAGCCCCCCTTCAATCATTCATAAATAATGTTTGGCTTTTTTGGATTCTTGGTCCACCATGGAGGCACACCAGAAAAACAAAGTATTCCTGCCATATTTAACATTAACTCAGAGTGACTAATTGACTGGAGATGATCATTGTGTGGGTGAAGTATTGCTTTCTACTCTGCCACTGAATTCTTAACAAAGGTCATTTTGAGCAATTTAAATAAATGCCCAGAGCTGTAATTTCTCTGGTGAGGACAGTCTTGATCTTTCTTTTTATTTATAAATGTGCTTTTGATACACTAAGAGACCATTTTACATCAAGATTATTTTTCTATATATATTCCTAACTACAGCCAAATATATAGTAAGTAGAATTAAAATATGACATTGTTTATTATGTGTGAGTAAACCATGAAGGGGGAGGACACTATCTCCTAGCTACCTCTAACTTAAGTAGAAAGCTGTGTATAAAAAGTTTTTTCTGTATGTTTTATTCTATTTTCCCACAGCGCCTGGATTATCAAAGATTCCTCCTCAAAGCTATGAAAAATGCCATGGTGGAATTTGTGAATTAGAATGCATCATTGCTTTTTCATGTGTCAAACAGACCTTGAAATTGTATTTCCAGTGGGAGATGTTATTGATAATATAGAGCCTTTGATTGTGTTTAGGTGGGAGAGGAGACCAGCTTAATGTAGTAAAAACAATCTCCATCATTGTGTCCTCTCAAGCTGTTCCTAAAAGGCCCATCTGTGTTGCAGCACTACAAAGGTGTCACCAGTTTATTCTCGTAGAGAGGCGGATATTTTTGTCTGAGATTTGTAAAGAGATGCAGTTTCAGTCTGTGCAGGTCCCAAGACAAAAACATTACTAGATATAGTATGAAGAATTGACACAGATCTAATGAAGTGTTTGCTATTGTTTCTGCTAAAGCTTCATACGGTACACGTGTTGTGTTTAGGTTGAAAATCTACAATGAAACAAAACTACAATGAATGAATGAAAGAATAATCAATATGTGACATCAATGCATGTGGCTTCTATTTAATCCCTAATATCCAATCCCTAGCTCTGCCGTAATTGATTAAAGGACAACTTCGGTATTTTTCAACCTGGGCTCTATTTCCCCATGTGTATGTGTACGTATGATTCATGGGTACCACTCTTTCTAAAATTGGTTCAGTATTGAGCCGCTAAACGAGCTAAAACGGTAATGGGGGCAAATGTGTCCCATATAAAAGTGCTTTTTTTCGCCACTGACCAGTTCAGATCGCCAGTGCTATCTCTGTAAATAGCATATGGTAGCGGCCCTGGGGCAGTGGTGACTGTGAATGAGTGGAGTCAGCTGTCAGTCAGTGTTGGAGCAGAAAGGCGGAAGTAATGGTAATGTAAATGAGTATGTGTGTGTGAAGTGTGTGTTACGCTAGAAGAATCAGAGGACAGAGTCTTTTACGTGCTACCCCCTGGAGTGTTACCAGAGTTTTTGGAGTGCTCAAATAAACGGGCCTTTTTCCCGAACGCAAGAACAGGATGTCGCGCTACACCCCGTACAGCTTTCATAGGCTGCCTTTGTCGGACGGTGAGATGCTGAAATTGTGGCTAGTTGTGCTACAAATGGATGCTAACACTCCTGTCCAGACACTGCGCCTTGCAGACCATCAGGTCTGCAGTGCTCACTTCTCCCAAGATGACTACTGCCAGCCGAAGAAGAGAAGACATCCAATCCCGAAACACCTCTTCCTCAAGAAAACGGCTGTCCCACGAGTAGAGAGAGCTGCAGACACAGTGGAGCAAAGCTCGTGACATCACACAGCCCAGAGGTAAGGGAAAGGCTAAGTTAGCATGCTATTTACAGAGATAACACTGGCGATCTTAACCAGTCAGTGGCGAAAAAACACACACTTCACACACACACTCATTTACAATACCGAGCGGGGACAACTTCCGCCTTTCTGCTCCAACACTGACTGACAGCTGACTCCACTCATTCACAGTCACCACTGCCCCAGGGCCGCTACAATATGCTATCTACAGAGACAGCACTGGCAATCTGAACCGGTCAGTGGCGAAAAAAAGCACTTTTATACGGGACGCATTTGCCCCCCTTACTGTTTTAGCTCGTTTCGCGGCTCAATACTGAACCAATTTTAGAACGAGTGGTACCCATGAATCATACGCACACATACACATGGGGAAATAGAGCCCAGGTTGAAAAATACCGAAGTTGTCCTTTAAGGCTTTAAGCAATGCTAGCAGCATGGCCCAAGGGATGATAATGGCAGGCAGTCAGTCCATTGAACTACTGAATTACTATTGACTATTGAATGAAGTCCAGTAAAATTTTGTACAGACATCCATGGTCACCTGAGGATAAATAATGTCGACATTAGTGATCCCCTGAGTTTTCCTGTAGTGCCACCATGAGGTTGACATTTTTGATATTTGGTAAAGTGTCTTTAACTACTGAATGGGCAAGCTGGCTGTCAAGTCCACAGTTAGCTTACTATCTAGCAGTATCAGTTTACCAACCCTGCTAGGAGTCACTATCTCACCAAGCTCCCAGGCCAGCGACTACCACTTGTCATGCAACCTCTGTAGTTGAAAACTGAAGCCAAAATCTGCAGTTCCAGGAATGACCACATGAGACTGGCTCCAAACGGAATTCTGGAATATTAACGGCCACATTAGGGGTCAAAATAAGAGTCTTCCGTGAACCCCAATTGCAAAACACTAAATCTTTTTTTGGAACACTAAATAGTATGATTCTATGGCTACTTGAATTCACCGAAGGCCAAAAATCCAAAATGGCGATGGCCAAAAATCCAAGATGGTGATGGCCAAAATGCCAAACACAAGGATTCAAAACAGAAATCCAAACCAATGGCTGACATCACAGTGGGTACGTCCACTATATTTATTCAGTCAATGATTGTGACGGCTGCTTTGGCACAATATATCCATCAAACCGTTTTTCTGCATGTTGTACCTTGACTCTATACAGAAATGCTTGTCTTTAGCAACAAAATAGAATGTTGATAAACAGGATACGGGATTATGGTGTGACACATTTTTCTAATAAATGATAACACGTTGGAGACTGCTTCTATTCCTTTTTCTGGGAGTCAGCACACAGCATCTGCATATAGCTGCCATGCTGACAAATAAGAACAACATCAAAGGCATCATTGTGTGAATGCCCTGATGTACGAGTGATTACAGAGGAGTTACAGGCACTCCTATGATTGCATTGGGGAAGAGACAGTCAGTAGTTGAAGGGAAAACATGCTGATCACACAATTGTTGCCAGTTATACCTATGTTTGCCAATTATCTAAAGTCAAAATTTAATTATCCAGTGATGTGAAATCAGCAGAAAAATGGCCAACAACAGTGGACAAACCATCAAAATGAAATGAAACCAAGCACAGCAGACAAACTTTAAGTATATGGGCACAATTATTAAAGTGTTTTCACTGTAGCAAATATTATGGGCAAGCTAATCTTTACTCCCTGTATTTTAAAGCTCCATGGCACTCCAGTTGTCACGTTTTAATAGAAACCTCTTAAAGTCAAAAGTATCAGGGCAGGTGATAAATTGAGGTGTCAAAGAGCCCAGCATTACCAGGACTAGGTGAGTGTTTTGTTGATGGCTGGCAGCTTCAAGTAAAATAGCCATCGTTTAATAAATGACTTGTTCTCTCTTTTTTTTTTTTTTTTTTTTTTTTTACTGGCAGTAATCTGTCTGGCTCTTGGCGTCTTCCTCTCCATCGGATAATGAGGTGCCTCCAACCTCGCCCAGAGGCTTTTTTTGTAGCTGCTCTGCCAAATTTGCACTTCTGAAGAACTTTTAATTATACTCTCTGGTATGAAAATACACCAGTGGTTGTCTAACAGCATTGGCAGGGGCGAATGACAGTTAACAATAATAGCTTTGGTCCTCATTTCTTCATTTATTCCTTTAAGGTATGTTATTGTTAAAAGATGCATGTTTTCCATTTCTAAACCAGTAGATGCTTGAGTTTTTAGCCGGTAATAGCACTCTCATTTCCCAAATACTGGGTTGTTATTAACTGAACATTAGTGGAGTCGATGATAAATACCATATCAATAGATAAAGAATGACTGATGATAGTCATTAAAGGTCCATGACAAGGCTTTGTCATTAGGAGATTTCTCTTATTGATTTTAGAGAGGTCACTGAATGTTAATTATGCCAAAGAAAAACTGATGATTAAATCATACCACACAGCATAATAAAATTTGAATTGCATGTCAGTGAGATTAAATGCAATGCAGCAACTGGTGGAGAACACCCAGTGTCAAGGCTCAGAGTCTATAGAAATTAATGATATGGATAACCTTTAATGTTCATGAAGATATTGCACTGTAAAATAGGTTTCCTGTGCCCTTAATTATGTTTCCCCTCAGCCCACACCTAAAAAATTATCATCTCAGAGCCGTCATGAGCAACTCAGCTGCCTCTGAGTCACATGTGTGTTGTTGTTGGGAGTGCACTGCACATACGGTGCATTATAGACACTTGAGTGTGAACAGTGCCTTCATAAACCCATGGATCATAAAACTTAAGATTCCCCTTAAAATGTGGCTGTGATTTAATTAAGACGAAAAACTGCAGTCCGCTTCAGTACAAAAGAGCATTGCTGCTGACTCCAGCCATTCCAGACAGTTTTACCACATTTGCCATTTGTTGTTAAAGTCTGTAATTGTTTTTAACATTCGGGGGGAATGGTAGGCTGAGTGGGTGTTGTTGAGCAACAGTAGCAGGAACAGGGCACAAGGCTTTTGGAGCCGCTTCAGTTACAACTCGAGGCATTTCACCTTATTTGCAGTTTTCTTGGCAAGGAAACACTTGCACAAATTAGCATACCATTACCACTGTGGACTGCATTATATATTCAGCCGATTGTCCTGGTTTACCGGAGGCTGATAATAAAACTGTATCTTCTGAAATAACTTAGTGGTGTGGGCGTGACTGTGCTCTGAATAATGAAACAGAAAAGAAATATACATAGCTATTTTAATTTGATCGTTAATCAGTGAGGGAGGTTAATAGGAGCTTCAGGAGCTATACAGCACAACAGAGGGACAAGATGACAGGTTTTCAAAAATATTGTTTTGCAAAGAAAGTGCAATGCAGTCTTATTTTCTACAATAATCTAAATAACTGTAAAGCATTATTTTAGTGTTAAACAAAATACAACACATCCCCCAGTGTCCCTGTCAACTCCTCTAAATTTGTGCCAAATTTGGGCTAAGTTTGTGCTCTTACATCTATTTTGTAAGTGTTTGTGGTGCCTTTTGTGGTTGGTGTTGGACAGAGGTGGTGTGTGGCTGCAAGTCACTCATCGGGACGAGGATATCAACTCTCCTAACTGTAAACTCTCCATCTACTGACTTCTGCAAGCTAGCCATGACAAGGCTTTCAAATGTAAACATCAGTAAACATGGAGGAAAAGATGGAGAAGAATGGGCACCAGCTTAACTAGCATCCTGTTAGCCATTTTATTGGTATTTGATGATAAACTGGACAACCTCCAGGCCCTCATCAGTTCCCAACACAGATCTCAGGAACTGAAATATCCTTTGATTTACCAAAATGTCCTGTCCTGGACAGCACTATTGAGTCAGGCGACTCTTTTTCTTTATGCTGATCGGACAGAGTAGAAGACTCTGGTGAGAGAGGGGGGAGTAGGTGTGTAATACAGTGGCATGCTAAAGTTTGGGCACCCCCATGGGTGCAGATCTGATGACAAGTTTGGGGGGGGACACAATCAGTTGTGATTTTTTTTTAATTGCAAGCGTGCAAATCATGCCCACAGAGCACTTGAGATTGCCAGCATATTTCACGATTTCAGAGGCTCATCACCAAGTCATTCAAAAAGCACTACAAAGAGAATCATATGCTTACCTTTACTGTTTATTTCTCTTAAACAGCCAATAGTACATGGAGCCAGCCATCACCCTCCTCTTCACTGCTTCACTGTTAGTTAATGCTACTTCTAGTTTCAGGGTCTCAGGCATGTTATGTCCACTCACGTTCTCATCTCTCGCCTCTCACAGATTCCCATTTCTCCTCATCATCTTCCCTTTCTCCCAGTATATAGGACTACTGTATACATTTGTTCAATTTCAATCATTTAAGCTATTTAGAATTGGGGGGGACAATTTGTGTTTTTCAGAATTCCCCCCTGGGATCTGCACCCATGGGCACCCCTGGTCAAAATTTAATTTACTGTGAGTAGTTAAGTGAGTAGAAGATGAACTGATCTCCAAAAGGAATAAAGTTTTCACCATTTTAAGATTAGTGTATTATTCATTTTTGTCTTGTACAATTTGAGAGTGAAAAAAGAGGAAGGGAGCACCATGCAAAAGTTTGGGCACCCCAAGACATTTGAGCTCTCAGACAGCTCAGTACGGAGCCACTATCCGCGTTTAGGAATAGTGACCATGCAACCATCTTGTTGAGGTGGTAATATGTAAGCAAGCCACATCACATCCCCCCAGTGATGCAAGAGATGGAGCCAGCGAGACTCTGGATCATGTTCCAGGATGGCACCATAGACATTACCGATGACATCAATGAATTCCCTGAGTCTATGGTGGATTTAATTTGTAAAACAACAGAAACAACTGAACCCAAAACTTCATTTAAATCACTTCACAACCAGAAAGCATGGATTACCAGAACCATCCGGAAACATGGACAGTTGTAAAGCAGCAGCCAACAATGTAAGACACAAACCATACCTTCATTACAGTGTACAAGTGGAGGGAGCTGACAGGATTGTATTTCACTAGTCGAGCGCACTTCCGCGTTGTAGTTTCCTGTAAAAATGTCCGTGAAAAATCCCCGCGATGTGAAAAATACATGCCGAGCAGTCACTGGTATGCGCGCACAGGGCTTGCGGACGTCCGCTTTGAGTCCACGCGGACCTGTTTGGGCCTTTAAAGATGAATGGATCTCTGTGTGTGCGTGGCTCGGGGGGGGGGGGGGGGGGATATTCGAAAAATTGTCGAATACTTGCCATGATTTTCGAATAGTGTTTTTGCTTGTGTTGCCCATCCCTATTTGTTACATATATATGAATGAAGGCTTTATTTGGAGCTCTGATGTATTCAGAGTTTCCTCTATTACTGAATTGCTCGGAGGGGTCAGTCTGTCTAGAGAAGCTACTGGCCCATCTAAGACACTTTAATTATCCAAAAGAATTAATGGAGCGTTTTAATGTGGACAGTTATGTGTTAAATGTTGTTCCAGAGAATGAAACTTTCAGGGAAAATACAGTGCTGTAATTTTACAAAATTAAAACGATCACATTTAATATTATGGATCATTTATATGTATGTAAGTTTTATATGCTGACAATTTCCATCTGAACATACTGGTTTTTCCTTGTACGGACACACACACACCCACACACACACACACACCCACACACACACACTATCCTCTTATCAGACTCAGTATGCAGAACTATATCCAACAGTGAGAAGCATCCTCCCTCCTCAGAGATCAAACAGGATGCTTCCATTCCTCTATTCTTGCCGTCTGTCAGAAGGGCACAGCCTTCCTCAACGCCTCTTTATCTTCCCCCGCAGCCACCCAGACGAGGCGATGGGCTGTGCCTGTTGACAAATGCTTCACTTGTTACAGATAACAGAAACATGTAAACAGGAAATGGCCAGTGGGCAGGCCATACAAATGTTTGAAAACTTAGATTCATTCACCGTGTGATCGTAGTGTTTTCCAGTCAGCAGGAAAACAAAACATTTCACACAACAGGCTGTATCATCACAGACTTCATGATCCGCCTCTTGCTCAAAAATACTGAACGTCACAATTTTGATAATTAATTTAAAGCACAAATGTGAGAATATGCTGCTTTTCTTTGCGTTATACAGTAGCTTTGTGAATTAGATATATTTGGGATTTTGAACTGCTGGTCAAACAAAACATGAATTATAACATTGTCACTGTAAGCTGTTAAGAAACTGATGGGTCATTCCCTTCTTTCATCTTAAAGAGTAAACAATCCAGTAAATAAGCCACAGAAATGAACAGATTAATTCATAATTAATAAAATCATAAACTGCATCATTATGTCAGTTTATTCATCTTGTTTCCAGATTGTGTCTCCAAGGGATTTATTAATTTGTCCACATTAAATTTACATTTAGTGTGAAAAACTGCATCTTATACGTTGATTAATGCGACATAAATCCCCCCATGCTCTATATTGCAATATGCATTTTAGTGTTTGTCCACAGCAATTAAACTGCTGTTTCAAATACATCCAAGATGCTTCGAGGCAAATTTAAATCCATTTGTTCAAACCTGTTCAGTAGGTGGTTTGAGATGCATTCCAGTATGATGTTAAAAAAGTGTAAATGCACCCATCTTTCCAAGACACATGTATGATATTTACTCCCCCAAAAGTATAACAGCGTCAGTAGGCAGTCTGTGGAAATATCCTGTACGGAGTCCCATCTGTCCCCTGTGATAACTGCAGCTGAAGTTACACTGAAATTACACTTCTCTTTCTGACTCGAGCAACAGGGATTACATGGAAAAGGTCTCCAGCAATGTCAACCCATGTACGATCATACACATGGCACACGGTTCCTACAGCTTGAGGAACGTTAGATTTGAGACTTTTTTTTTTTTAAGACTTTTTAATGCCACTCGGAATGACTTTTGAAAAATTCATTTAAGACATTTTAATACCAATTAAGTCCTTATTTTTCAATTAATGAATTCAATACCTTTCATAACTTTTTAAGGAAATCAGGAATCCCATGTTACAGCAATTATCTGATTCGTGATCAGTTTGACCATTAAGAGATTTGTGTGGGTGAGGAACCAGCATGAATGAAAGGAAGAAGAAATTTTATAGAATAAGATAAATAAAGCTAATGGTCTCATCTTGTTCCTTGCTCATTAATACAATTCATCCATTGTTTATTCAAGTGTCTTGATAGTTGATAGGACTATAGAAGCGACCATGACTTGCACGTGGAGAACCAAGACGGGTTACAGTGATCTGTCAAACATAAAAACATGGCAAACTAACAACACTATTACCCCTCAAACCACCTTCGAAGTTGGTGAAATCGATATTAGCTTGTCCTCGTGTGTCTGACACCAGGATTAATTCCAAGATTTCAGTCACAGGAGTGAAATGTAAATAAGCTCTTTGTTATTCCTACAGAAAATCCCTTCAGTAGCCTTTACATTTCAAACAGATATGCTGCTTTGTGTCGTGGTCACTAGGCAATACTGTGGCATGTCATTACAGGTGGCAGCAGTATTTTGTGCCATTCATTGTTGCATGAGACGAGAGATCACAGACCCACAATAATGGCGCTGCTACAGTAAAAAGCTCGAGAGCAAATTGTGTTGATGGAAATAGTGATTGTTGGTGTAATGCAGGCAGAAGAATGACAGCAGCCGAGCACATTAACCTTCATTAGTGGGTTTATCAGGGCTGGTCGGTTTAAATGAAGTAATTACTGGTGACATGGTGATGATTAATGGTAATGAATGTCACTAATGTGTGGCATCTGTCAAATGCATCTGAAGATCTGAGTAACCTTTCCTCTCCAAGTCCGTACTGACATCTGACCACCTGACGAAGCGTCAAATTGCAACCTTGAGAAATTACATGACTATACTTCTAATCTGAAGCAGTAAATATGTTTTGTGAGAAACACAATGCTGCATTACATGTTTTGTAAACATCTAACAAATGGTTATGTGCAGGATGTGTTAATATTGCTGTCTTGCTTAGATATTAGAAAATCAACAGTGACCTTACTTTAACTACAAGAAAATATTCTTTACATTATTAAAGTAGCTCTCATCAATATTTGTTATCATGATGAAAAATACTGGTTTATTGTCACAGCTCTCACAGTGTACTTTTAAACCGCAGCAGGCAGCCATCCTCAGAAAAAAAAAAGAAAAGAAAAAAAAAGCTCTTAAAAACTCACTGTACACTTCCTGCTCAGCACCAGACAACACAGACAAAGTGAACAACTAGCTCATGAACATAGTTGAGCATTTAGCTGCTAACAACCAGATAACTCCCTCAGGAGTTGGTGGAGACCAAAAACAGAGCTACAAGGAAAGTAAGTATTGGGCTAACGCTGAAGTGCCAAAAACTGCAGTTCCTCAAATGGCCACTTGAAGCTGGCTACAGAAAAAAAGTTTATCCACATGCACATCCATGTTAAAATGCCCTAATTTACGCAGAAATAAGCATGTTTAAAGCCTGGTACAAAAAAAAAAAAAAGTTTTGGTCTCTATACCTAATTTTGCTGACAGATGGGTGCAGTCCTTGGACAAGTTGCTACCACGGCAACAATGTTAGGTAACGTAACCATAGCGTAACCCCAGATTCACAGTGTATAGGCGTAGCTATAGCGGTTTCTATTTCAGTGTGTTTTCAGTTCATAAAAGTTAATTGTAACGCTGGCAAATACTAGCATTAGCATTATCACAGTTAACCATGCCCCCTGCTAGCCAAGCTAGCAGCTTGCACAGCTAATACGAAGCTAAATTGCTTTTATTGACTTAACAAGGGCAGCATCTACAAACCCCGACACAGAAGGTGTTGGTACACCTTTTAAGTTGGTTTGCGAGCCGCAAAAGAGAAGAACAAGTGCAGCAAGCTGACTAGAGTGCAAATCATGTCATCCCAGGATTTCACAGCTTCAGAGGAAGGCAACATGACTGTGCCATGGGTCTGATCCCCGACCACCCAACTCCCCCACCAGATGAGCCAATTTTCTGCTGCTGTTAAACAGGTCCAACGTAACGCTCAAGGAGCCTCTAGCCGCTGTCCTCACAGCAAATGGTCAATGGCTTGGTTAGCATGACCCAATGCAGCTGCAGCAGCAATATTAAATCCTCCATATGTTCTCATTACATCTTAACCTTTCTTTTCTTTTGGTGTGCATAAACTACAGGTTAACTTCTTTTTAAAATACAAAAATGTACATTGATTGGTTAACTTATCCGTATCTGCCATGAGAAGCAGGTAATTATTAGTGTCGGTACCAGCTGAAAAAAATCCAAATCGTTCATCCCTGCAAATTTAGGCACAAAAAATAAAGAAATAAAATAAAATCTGTTACTCCAGGTTTAACATCGAACTTAAGCCATAAATTGTCCCCAACTTAATCAAAGTGCTTTTGTTGTCCTAAACCTAAACACATGCAGGATTTAGGAGGCAAACCTCATTCTCTGATGTCAAAGTCTGGCACTGATGCCAACCATTTGACCCTGACCACCTCCCTAGTAAGTACTTCATCAAAGAGAGTTGGAATCTGATAATGTACAGTAAGCCAATCACTGCAGGGAGTTTTATTTATTTTTTTGTTATCCTGCTCTCTCTGGAGATTTTTATTTTCCTCTCATTCTCAAGACAGAAAAAGGAATGATGTAAATTTGAAATTCTGCAACCACTGCAGAGAGAATGGAGTTAATGCCACATCGTATTCAGATATGCAAGCAAAATGCTTGTGAATGTATTTTCCCTGTGATGCAATAGCGATGAAACATCGCCAGTCGTGGCAGTGGTGGGTGGTTGACAGTTATGTCCATGTTGACGTATGGCGCCATTAAGAACAAAAGCTCGACTCTGCCAGAAGAGGCATGACAACAGTATCGCCACAGATCTGACGGGAGCACACATCTTTCCAGTGTCATCTCTGACCTCTATATCTCTTAGCTTAAGATAGATGCAGCTCTATGCCTGGCTTCAGGCTCTAATAGTCCATTGATTCATTCGCAATATGGCCCGCAGTCAGCTAGGTCTCTGATTATTTATTTTCCTCTCGAAAACACTCTCCCCCCTCTCTCTCATCTGTCTTATTAAAATGTAATGGCAAACTAAACCCCAGTCTCCTTCTATCTGATGGTGAGGAGAAAAACAATTTTAAGGGATTCGCGACGGTTTATAACCCATGGCACCAAGTGGGGAAAACACTCAGAGGTCTAAGATGAGATAGACCTCCAAATCAATCACTACCGCCAGAGGATTTCTCACATCGATGCTGGTGCTGATTGACAGATCTCAAATCTTCTCAGTGACTGTCAAAAAGAGCCAAGCTTGACCACCTGCTAACACAGTCTAGCCTTTATGCCCCACTGAGGTGAAGTTAGTGTGAAATTTAAGGTCGTCTACAATAAAAATGTGGGGAAAAGCAGAAGAGGGGGTCATTATAGCATATAAGATATAATTTACTAAGCATTAATTGTGGTGTGGACAAACTTCTGTGGAATATGTGACCATTTAAACCCGCTTTTTAAATCCCCGTCAGAGAAAATGTACCGACAGACTCTTAATTTGTCATATGGAATCATTTTCTGCCATGGTCATTTTGGCTTTTTCCTGGAATGTTACTTATATACTCGACTGGCATGTGATCTGAAATTCTTAACACAGAGATGACTTTTCCAGACTCTACTTGTGCAGCTGGCGGTGAAGTTTGGCCTCTTTACATTCTGGGGGGGAGATAGCTGACCACATTGTTTGGGGCACACCCTGGCAGTCCTGAAATGACAGATGAGGGAAACCTGTGTTCCTAATGCCCATCTATCAGAGCAGGAGCTCACTGGAGGGTAGAAAAAGTTAACTAAATTGAAACCTTTTGTTTTGCAGACGGTAAAAGTTAGAATGGATGTGGCAGCATTGACTTTAAAGTCTGCCCTTTATATAGAGTCAGGAGAGATGTAATGAGGAGAGAATCTGATCATTTAGCTTCAGAGGCACTGGCTGCTGTAGAGGGAAAACAAAGTAAATATTTGGAAGAGTTCAGGCAGGAAAATTAGGTCGTTTTTGATTATAACTTCTCATTAATCAGAGAGGTTTTTGTGCATGAGTGCTTTGCAAATTGTTTCAACATACCTCTTATAGACCCGTTACTTACTTAACAGAGATTGAGTGACAAATTAGAGTAAATTTGCTTGTTGAAAAGCAAGAGCATTAACTATAATAAATTACATTACATTTTGCCACAAAACTAGAAATTCCCTAGTTCTATCTACAGTCATTCTTCTAGTATGTTATCAGGTATAATGTTCATCATGTTCACCATCTTCAGTCATTTTCTCAGATGAACTCGGGGAAATGTCCAGAGCATCAGATCTGGACACTGGGTTTCTCTTTCACACATATAGCACACAAGAGGAGACTGTCCATGTCCAAAGAGTTCCCACCTACTGGAAATACTCCAGTTAGTTAAGGCAAGGGGTAGCGCCTGGGTAGAGCGTGCAAGAAGCAGGACATGACGCAGGTTACATCGCAGTCATAATTAACTTGGTCATAAACAACAGCCTCTTACCGTGCCTTGAATTTTTCTGAAAATTTCGGCTACAGCCCAAACCAACATAAGTTCTCAAATCTCAGCAAATTTCTCCAGTTAGATATTTTCGTTAAACTCACTGTGTAAGTGAGCCTTCTTTTTTACCCTCAGATGTTTGTTTTGTTGCAATTTCATGCAAGCCGCATGATGGAAATCTTGTCAACATTCAATTACCTGCTCTATTCACACAATGGGTTCAATTGGACATTTCAGACTTTGAACTAGGGAGCTGGCAGGGTAAAGTCCATTCAATGTCCGATCCAACTGATTTGCACATTTGCGTTCTCACATTCAGCCTTTGTGGATAGTTAATTTCAGGTTTGCAGCATATGTGAAAGGGGTTTTATTTTGGCATGCTATGATGCTAAAATTTACTAATTAGCACTGAACACAAAGTACATGAAGCTGATGGGAATGGAAAGTACTGGACAAAACAAAATTTTGACCTGATGACAGCACAAGAGGAAAAGTCATCAGATCAAAGTTATTCAAATTCATCCACTGGGGACCAACGATGTCTTGTACCAAATCTGATAACCATCCGTCTAAAAAAAAAGAAAATCAGGTGATCACTAAGGTCAGTAGAACGGGCCTACATCATCTGGGAACCACAAATGTCTGAACAAAATTTCATGTCGATCCATCCACTAGTTGTGGAGATATTTCAGTCTGGTCCTCAGTGGCACTAACCAGCAGACTTGACATTGCCAACACTGCCACTGGCATGGCTAAAAATAAGTAGTTTGAGGAACAGCAGGGACTTAAGGGCTTAATTGAATAAAATAAATGAATTAGACAAGGTGTAATGTGGTCCTGGGTCTCTAAACGAGAATTCAGAAGAATGTATTCTTGTTAGAAGCACTCCCCTTTGCATTGACACCAAAGCCTGTGGAGAATATCCCACTTTTGTTTTGATGTGTCAGCAGAGGTATGTTGCAACTGCATTGTGTGTATTTACGCGTCTAATACAATTAAGTATGGTTTCAAGATAATTTCATCTGAGCCCCACAGTAATAAATAAATACTGTCAGACCATCTTTTTTACATGACTGCTGTGTTGACATTGCTGATTTGCGAATAACAGGTTCCCTAAATTTATTACAACCAGCAGATTTGTTTTTTCAACTGTAGGATTCATGGGAGGGAGAGTTTCATGCCAAGCATGACATCCACATGTAATAAATCCAGCCTGCACAGAGGCAAAATAATAAACAAAAATAGATCACAATTTCTACAAAGAAACATCTGATGTTTTGAAATGCAGATGGTTGCTATTGGCAACATAGCAATGGATACTGCAGAAAAGCCTTTTGAGGGCGGTTTACTTCTCTTCCAAGAGCTGTTCGGATTATTTTTTGGAAAAATTGTTCAGCACAGTCACAGGAAAGGAAGGCTTTAGCATGAAATTATTTTTTGTCTTTAATTTAATATAGAAATGTTGTGATAAAATGTACACAATACACTCTATGAAACACTCCACTGCCCCCATCTCACCATCGATCTGTTTAGCATAATCTGTTGATAATCACTGCCTAGTAATCACCCTGTCAAATGAATGTGACATAATGCTTTATTGGATGATACTCTGCAGTGTCCACGCAGAGGACAAGGGCAAAGTAATAAATGTATTCCAATAGGCCATGCATCTAGGGTTTCTGTGTGTGTTTTGTTGGCTACGACCCCTGTGAGAAGAAAGGTTAATTGCTGTCCCTGTGAACCAGTCAGAGATGGTTAAGTTGGCCAAACACGCCCACAGCAGAATCTTCCCCTGAGGCCAGGTCTGAATTAGAGTAGAGAAAAACAACAACAAAAAAAGCTATGGACAAGACAGGATAACTATGTTGCACATGAGTTTAATTACTCTTCATTCCAAGGCTGCACGCTTTTCTCCTTTCATATACACACACAGTAAGACAAGGTAAAAAAAGTTGTAAGCTCGCAGAGATAAACAGCCCTGAAATTATAGGTGAGACTATTCTATACAGTGTGAGGTCTCCACTTTGAGGAAGACATTACAGTAACACTATGAAGACATATTTTATATTATAACAACTGTAATTTACTAAAGCAACATTACACGAGAGGGTCTGCTTTATCATTAATTATGGAAATTTCTAACCCTTGTTGAGTCTCCCACACAACTTGAGTTAACGTTAATGCTTTGTAGAGAATTTGGGATTTCTCAATATGAATGAAAACCACACATATAAACAAAACTGACTTGCTAGCTCAATCTTGTTGTAACCAAGATAACTGCTGAAAGACATAATTTTTCCACAGACAAATTTAGCTATGATGTCTAGAAACAACACATATAGGCTATTTTTTAGATATGGGTTGTCTCAGTGAAGAGCACTGTTAAGTCCAAAAGGCAAAATGTATGGGGAAAAAAAGATCAATGTCATCATTGCAAAAATTCACAACATGGTTTTATCTAATGAAATATCCATTTTGCCTTTCAAAAACATTTTTACTGCAGTTACAGAACTGTTTGTTCTCCAGCTTGCTGCACAGAAGGGAGGTACACACTTGTACTAATGGGGCAGTCTAGCAGAAATCTAACAGCACCATAAATTATATCCATTAAAAAAACATTTAATTAAAACAAAATAATTAACAACAAAAGTATCCATTTTGTATTAATATTGTAGCTACTGGTTTTTGATTCAGCTCTGTAAGTTACAGTGTTACCATGAAAAAGTAGTGATATTTTTAATGATGTGCAGTCATGCTGATTTGATTACGTTCTGACCAATCAGATTGCCTGGATGGATGTACTTGCTATATAATTCAAATACATAAACACTTCCATCTGATTGCAACTAGATTATAGCATGTTATATACGTATACCATTTCGGATTTTACGAGCATAAATTATATACAGTACATGTACTATTCTTGGCATACCACATTCTCCAGTTGGAGGCCCTACTGTGTATCACAGGAACAATAAACTGGCACCCAATTCAAGGTTTGGGTAGCTTACATGTCGAATTGTTAGGTTAGTTCAACATGGGAACAAAATACATGGACACAAAAACAAACCAAGAAAAAAATCAAGCATTTTAAAAATCACCTGCAGTCTAAAGCTGAAAGTAGCTTTAGGTTTTTGTTATCAGTCTGGTTGCCAGCGGCAGGAATTACTGCTCCCCCCCCTGAGGCATGCTGCCTGAGGCAAATGAGGTCTCCAGGACAATGTCATGGAACCAAATACACACAATACATCCATCACTGCAGGCACCTACTCCATATCCAAATCGCAATGGTGCAGCCACAGCAAGAAACACCTGTTGCTAAGGCCACTGTCCTGCCTTGCAGAAAGCTTTCATGAAACCACAGTATTTTATAACTGATGAAAAGGTACCAAGAGGAAGAACAGCATTCACCTGGGGTTTCCCTGAGACACCCAGTTTCCAGTAGATGCCGCACTGCCAGTGGCAATTTTCCTCCCAATCAATTCTTTAAACTCTCAGGTGACCAACAACTGGGGTAGAAAATTTCCTCAGGCTTTTCCGAGTATGTTTGCAAATTTAGAAGGAGGTTCTAACACTGGATAATTTATTGTGTACAGTAAAAAAAGAGGGCAGTAAATTTAAAGGACAATATGGCCAGCCATTTATCAAAGGTACACCTGGCTGCTCTGCCAGACCTTCCATTAATGTTAGCCTGAAGCTCACGCTGTCGAGGATTTTGTTGGATATTAAGCCTTAAAATTGTTTAGGTTTCGCAGCCCTGCTGAGGGTTTTAATTACCAAGGCATCATCTCTACAGGAGGTAAATGGAAAGTAACTGAAGGTTAAATGTCTTTCCACATGTCTGTACTTCAGCTAAAAGCTAGGGATTAAGACTAAAAATAACCAAAATGTGTAGATTATTCAAGATGAATTTATTCAGCATTTTCAAATCCTAATCACCCTCCAACATGGCTGGAGTGAATGCCAGTCACATGTAACAAAAGACAGTCAGCTCCTTTCATATGGAAATGCCAGCGCCTTTCTCTTGGGATCATTTTCTCTCTGTTTAACATTATCCACAAGCTCATTCCTGGTGTATGGGTTTAGACAGTCCTTTCCACTGAAAAGGACACCACTTACTGTAATGACATCCTGTGCAAACATAATCTAAAACACCGAGCTAAGCGCATCCCTAATACAAACAATCTGGGTGGAATGAAACCGATCAAATTGTTATCAGCTGCAACAAAAGCCGTGTTGTTCCCAGTGTTTGCATTCATTAAAATGTTCCATATCAAGGAACTTACTGTCACAGATATCAAACTCATCCCCTGAAAAAATGAAAGCTTTTGCTTACAGAATTAATTCGTTTGCTGGGGTGGATTATAACTTTGGATGGCAAACTTTTCAGCGGTGAATGCTAATGATATACACACATTAAACAATGTAGAACATCTCCAAATGTTTTTCACTTCATTTAAATTACAGAGATGGCCAACTACAGTCAATCATGGTGTCACTGCAGTTGGTAGATATGAAGTCACAGCAAAGATGGCACTCAGAACTTGTTATCACAGATCTGTGGTGCATTAAAACAAGTCGTTTTTATTCACATACACTAAAATCTGCTAGATACAAGCTAGCAGGGATGCACCAATTATGAAATTCAGGGCCGATGCCGACACCAATAGTTAAAATAAGGAATTAGCTGATAGCCAATTCAGATGTCGTTGATGTTGTTTTGATTGTTATTTACTGCCCCTTTTTTGTGCCATGGAAACAAATAAGTCTTCAATATAAAAAAATATGAAAATAACCTTCTTGCACATTAAAGTGATTTTTAATAACTGCTTCAAAAGCCTTTTTTCTATATAACATATAATTCCGTCTCTAATATCTATTTTATATTGATGTAAAAACAATACATTTCTCCTTCAAACAGCTGCATTTTCTGCCAAAAACTACATTTTACAACGTTACATCATGAGAATGTTACAATTTCCCTGTGCCCAATATTCATTTTTATTAAAGTGAGCATGAATGTGTCATAATTTAACTCAGTGCAACCTTCGTCAGCAGTTCGTTCCAACCTCTGTCTGGCAACAGCTAATTTTACCAAAAATACCAATGAAAAGACCTTGAGGAAAAGAAGAAAAAAAAAAATCACAAAATACATGGCAGCAAGGTGTAGCGAAAGTTCAGCTATGACAGGAGGCAGTTGACTTTTAATGCAACTGTATCAAGGTTAACTGAGCAGAGTGGCTCTGACTCCATTTACACTTTGCACTAAAATGCGCTTTGGGTGTTTCACAGTGCTTGACCACATTAAAGTACAGGTTTAGGTACAGCTTGCGATCCATTTGGCTAAATAACCTACGGAGGTGGTCAGGGATGCACTGTGCCCACATTGAACGCTAATGTAAATGTAATTGCGTTCTTTGTCCATGTACATAACCACATCAATGGAAATACATAATCGCTCGCTTGACTGTCTAAAACCAGTCGATGCTAACACTGGGGGTTCAGGGTGGTCTCCTCTCATCTGATGCTAACACTACTGGGGTGTCTGCCTTATCTGTAATGTATTCTTCCTGTCAATCACTGTCTTTAACATCAGGTCGGACTGTCTCATCCTCTTTGACCTCAATGTTGCCCTCTAAAGGCCAAAACACACCGGCGGCGTCATATGACGGCGGCGTCATATGACGGAGGTGTCATATGACAGCGGCGTCATATGACGGCGCCGTTGGCCGCCGCCGGTGTGGGTTTGTAAATAGAAAATAATGGGGGCGGCTGTTTTGACGCGCGTTGTACGCTGCCGGTGTGTTTTGGCCTTAAATCTTCCTGAATGGCTCTTGTATGTAGATCAGCAAAGATTTATTGCATTATAAAAATTAAAACATCTTTATCTATTCTTGTCATAATAGTTATTGACACGCAGGGGTGGGGCCCATTTGGACTGTGTTCAGTTGTTTGAACTGGACAGAGAAATCAGATCTCAACTGGATCTCAATGTGGACACTGGAGAATCTTAAACACCAGGTGTATTTGTATTCAGGTTAAATCATATCTAGAAACAATCTGGATATAAGGAGACACATTTTGATGCAAGGCGTATAAGGCGGTCTCTGACCTGGACAAAGATCTCACTGTGATATTCCTATTTTCTTTGTGCGACTTTGTGCACTTTTTAAAGCGCCCAAACTCTTCTGCCATCCCAGAATGTACTTTATAAAAACTGTCCGTCTCTCCTTACAGTACTAGTGTGTCTTCTCCTGCCTGCAGCAGCTGTTGCAAAGCAACAATTCACACCCACATACTGTATTAATTACAAAAAAGTCAAATAATAAGCTATTAGATTTAACTTGAACCTTTAAAACCCATATGGAATAATATTAACATAGTTATATAATACTGAAAAACACCAATCATTGCTGGGCAAGATTTAATTGTGACCTCTAATTTAGTCATGACATTATTTTGCAGCGACGAATGGTATTCAAATATGGTTGTACTTGGCTGTGTAAATCCTCTCCCAGTATGTTCCAAGAACCAGTATGTGCAAACATGACAGACTGGCTCTGGGCACACAAACCTGCCATATGAAGCACATGCTGAAAAATGCATATTGCCTTATTATAATGACTATATAGCTAACACATGCTCAATGTTTGTTATACTGCATGAATGTATATACAAAAATAGTATGGCTTCATGAATACTAATGCATGTGGAGGCTTAAGTGTTGAGGAGATTTACAGCACAGGAGGAACACGCATTAGAGTGGCCAGGGATATTTTTACACCTCTGTTTACGAGCCACCTATAACATCTAGATTGCCAGAACTGCTGCAAAGATTTTTTCCATCTTTCATGACATGCAGGACCTGTTTTTATCATATGACGAGAAATGTGTCACAGACAAAGCATTTTACCAAAACGTGCTGTGGTAAATTCTGGAAATTCACCAAAATCATATTGGTACGTATGAGATCTCCTGTCTTGGTAATAGCCCTGACATGCACCTCTGCAAAATTTGGGTCCCACCAATGTCCTGCAAACACTTTCATGGAGGATAATGTGTTTTACTTAATGCACTTTGACACTGATGTGAAATGAAAAGACACCTTCCTTTCCTTTGCTTTGGTCTCACGACAGTGTAGATTTACAGGCGAGAGCAGCGACAGGATGGAATAAAACGAGCAGCTTTCTATCCACAGTATAGTCATTCTGGAGTTACAAGCTGCCACATTAAATCAAGACAGACACTTTACAATATATGTACATAATAAAGACTCATTTTATTCAGTTATGTCAATTGAGGATTAGTAAAAAGACTTTTGAGACTTTTTAGTGTTGTGCTACTATACATACCAAAATGCAAAATGTTATACTTCCTGCATACATAATCCAAGTAATCATATTTCCACATGTATCTTGTATCTACTGTGTCGAGACCTTATTTTCTTATTTTGAAAAGCAGGGGTAGTCACATGTGTCCTGGACCGAAAAAATGTTCTACACTGAATGATAACAGAAAAGTAAAATCAAACACTGATTGAAGAAATTACTGCATGGAAATAAATCATAAGATCAAATCATGAGTGAGCATATACATTTTTTTCTTCATTTGGTCATTTAACCTTGAGGCTGCTGTAATGACACTTTGGTCAAATTGTGTACAGAACTGAGATAGTATAAAGAATATGTGGCTGTTAACTTGGAAGTTTTACAGTCATACCCAATTCATGCAATTTCAACACTGTTAAGAAAGCACTTGTGAGTTTTGCACATCGCTCACCTGGCCCATTTCAGATGGACCGCACCATTTCACAGTACCTGCAGGGGGTGAGGATAACAGATGGCACGTTGAAATGTGTTTTAATGCTAAAAATACATTCATTTTATTATATAAATACATATAACTTCTATTTTCAGTGATTTAAGTCAGTAAGTAAATTGTTGTACTTCCCATTTAAGGGTCAACTATTGACCTTTTTACGCCCCAGTGCCCCTTTATGTGCTGTCATTTTCTGAACAGACCTGACATAGTCATTATATTCACATTACTGATAATTCTTCATCAAAAATCTAACTGTGTAAATATTTTGTGAAAGCATAAAAAGTGAACATTACAATATCACTGCAATATAGATATCAATGCATTTGGTCAAAAATAGTGATAACTGATTTTCTCCATATCACCCAGCCCTAAATCGGATGGGTTGAACTGAAATTTATTATAAACATTTATGACCCATCAGGATGAACTGTAATAATTTTGGTGATCTTTTTCTTTTAAAGCCACAATCTGGTCAAAAGTTCTGTTTGTCCAAATCTTTAGTTTATGACCAAATACCTTCATCCTGTTAATGCATAATAATGTGCCCATCAGCCTCAAATGTATGCTGAATACAAATTTAAGGAAGAGGCCAGAACAAAAACTTTTTGCAAAATTCTTTTAGTATACTGAATAACTCATCACCACAGTCTCACAATGTGAACAAGTTCCCTCTGGTAAGCATGAATGAATTGTATATGTCTAGGGCTTTTATTGTGAAAGGTAAGAACGAAAGGAGTGAAGCTGTTATGCGCTACTGTTGACAACACTTGCCATGTTAGTTCAGATTACAGAGCCTCCCTGTAGCAATTTTATTACTTACATAATTTGGTCGCATCTACCCGCATATGGCGCTTTGCGGGTGCTAATTTTAGACCCTGGTGCCAATTAGACATGTTAGCCTAACACACTAAACCAAGATGGTGAAGATGGTAAACGGTAAACCTGCTTAACGTCAGCATGTTTGCCATTGTAAGCACATTACCATGTTGATGTCTAACAGAGCTTCTAGCACGGCTCTAACTCAATTATACATATTAAACCCATATTGGGTTTTTAAAACTGCCCTGTGGGCCCAAAAATCCAGTTAACAATCTTCATAAAACATTTAAAACCTTTCCAACGCAAATGCTCAGTTTGTTTGTGCCACTTAACTTTAAAAAGAATTCTTAAATATCTTAGCTGCTCCCCTCTCCACTCTACTGAAGTAGCAACTTCTGTGATCTTTTGGAATCAATGCAAAGTCTTCAGACTGTCCCTGTGGTATCCTGACACTTAGGATTGTGAATATAACACAAACTTATCAGTGAGCGGCAAAAACAAAGTGATACCTAAAGAACATGTGAGACATTGCTTCACAAGAACTTTGAATTACAACCTCTCCCTACAGTTCTGTCAGCTCCTGTATGACAACTACTTTGAAGTGGCACTTTTTAAAAGTCTCTGGTTTGCAGCACATACCAGTTCAGACTTAATTGCAAGGACCCGAAGGAAACCACAACACATTTCTGAGTCATTTTTATGTGCGAGCTAGAATTTCCGGTGAACCAAATAGGATGAAAAGAATGTGTCTGGTACATTGGTTTACTAATGAATCTTTAATGGGAATTATATTTGCTGTGAATAACTGTACTCAGACACACTATTTGCCACAAATAACTGAGCTGGGTGGTTTCCACATGTTCAGACAGAACAAAAGGAAGGCTGTTACAGACACATCACTGGTTCCCTCTCATCTAATGCACAGTGATTCATCAGACTGAGTGATATGACACTCACTCATTTGCATATTTGATGCTAATGTGGTGTTTGTTTACGGTAATGAGCACTTGTAATTGGATTTTAATTCATTATACAAGAAATGGGCTATTGGTGGAGATGATTTTTGCTGTATTTATGTCAGTAAAGGCATCAATCTTAATGTCAGTGTTTTTCTTGTGCTGAAAGGTGTCTTGTTTCCAGCGAGGCCCCGAACTAATCCGATTTCAGCAAATGCAATACCTCTTTAAAGAGCTGTTTAGGGTTGTCTGTGACTCAGTTCAATCAAATTAAATTGTTCGGCTCTCACTTTAAGTATCTCCCACTTTGTGTTGCAATTCATGCATCATTTGTATGTACAATGAATCCTCCTGTGCCGCTCAATCGATGTAGCCACACAGCTTCCAGCGGCTGTTAGATGAATATCTCTCTCCCCTCCCCTACACTCCACTGCTGGAGAGCTTCAGCAACATCAATGGCAGAGAACCAGAAGAGCTGCATTGTGCCATGTTAATGAAATCATTTTCTGCAGCCCCTTTAGTCACAAAAGAAAACTGTATTTAGACGTACTGGGACAATCTAGACTGAGATAACCAAAATTAGTTGCCAGTGGTGGTGAGAGCACATGGCACAGTCTCATATTTGAGAGAATGAACGAGTGGATTCTCATTTGATTTCAATTATGTGACTCAAATTTTAATTGCATACAACACAGAATCAAAGCAATACTTTGTGCCACCACAGCCACTACATTCATTTGTTCTGTCTTTAGTGATTTAGAGGGGACAAATTCAAGTTTTTAAGGAGTAGTTTGACATTTTGGAAATATTCTTACTTCATTTCTTGTGAGATTTATCTGACAAGAGAAGCTGTAGCAAACAGCTAGTTAGCTTAAATTAGCATATAGGCTAGAATCAGGGGGGAAGTGCTAGTGTGGCTCTTAATGGTAACAAAATCCACCTACTAAGAGCTCTTAAAGCCAAACACCTCTTAATTCACTAAATAAGTGCTTATATCGATCTTTATCTATTTAATTGGTATAAACCAAAATTGTAAAAATGCCAACTTGTGGTTTTGCAAGGGGTATGTGCTGGGCGAGTTCTTAAGGCCCAGAAACATCAAACCGTCATTAAAGAACTGGTGGCAACGAAGGCCAACTGTTGTGTAGCCTAACATCACCTGTGTCTCGGCCAAAAAGTTGCACTTGAACACACTGCGAAGACTATAGCCAACGGCCACCGAGCATGTAAGTTCTGAGCCAACATGAGAGGAAATAACTCTCCATACCAGCAGGCAGCAGTAGTCTATATTCATCATTCAACAAGGGAAACCAGAAGCCCAACAGGATGGATTCAAGATGCTAGTTAGCCAGTTAGCACATTAAAAACACAACCACACTTTGAAAGAACACATTTTGTTTTGTGCCATACACTAGCAAATGATAACACATTTAATTAGGAACTGTTTCTGCTAAAAAGCTCAATGGTTAAAAAAAATAGTTTTACAGAATATAAAAAGTGTGTTCTCACACCCCCTTGACTTTAGTTGTTTGTTAACTTTGCTCCCTTCCATTTCTCTTGTCTTGCACTGAGCTGAACTGTCAGTCAGAGTGATTTCTCTAACCAACAGGCCCCGATGCTGATTCAACATGCTGAACCAGTAAAAAAAAGGCTGACAAAAGCCCAACTAGTGCCAACAGTGTGAGACACACCACAAAATCTAGGCCAACAGACGCTCACCAATGGCTCAACATTGCGCCACTGCTCACCGTTGGCTTAGTGTGTCAGGGCCCTTAGCCAGGAGCAGTTTCCAGTCTTCCAGTATATGCTAAGCTAAGCTAACCTACTGCAGGTTCAAATTTAACAGACTGTGAGAGTGATATCAATCTTGTCATCTTACTCTTTGCAAGAAAGCGATTGAACATATGTCAAAACGTCAACTGCATTAAGGAAAATTTAAACAAAATCTTGCACTATTCAAAGTTCCTATACACTAGTAAGATATTTTTTCAGTCTTAGCTATTTTTACTGTGTACAATTTTTTTCCTCACTCCTGAGAGCCTTTCTTTATAATAGCAAACATCAAACAACTTGAAAAGCTTTTCTACAAGTGTGTTTTGAGACAGCATTAAAAGTAAATGAGTTTCTCTGGCAGCCTTTGTCAGTTTTCCTGGTATTTTACCTCCTGTTGTGATCATTTAGTGGACATTTTTACATAATTCTGATGAAAAGTGAACTCCCCAAATAGCACCTCCATTATCTTCTTTTTATGTTCACCAGTACAACACCAGTTGACTGTCATTATGGAAAATGTGTGCCTGTAACATGCCGAATGCAGCACGACAAGAAAACGATTTCAAATCACTATACATTGTTGCTATTATCGACTGGACTCTTGGGGTCAACAGCCACTGCTGAGACAATAATTTGAAAGTACATGTTTATTGAATTGAACTGCTTGTACAGTCTTTGTGTGAGCTTTGTTGAGTAGATTTCTTTTTTACTACACTTGTGATTTTGGGGGCTGATTTATGACTTAAAAGCAGAGCATTCTAATCAGACAGCCATACCACCAAAAGACTAGATAATGTACCTCAAGCTTTTCCTCTGGCACCATCAAAGTCACCTTCCAATGCTTTTTTATCATTTTGCCTTATCCTTTTATTTCAGTTTCATTAAGTGTAAGTATCAGAAACAAGTCTCTTTTCTTCTGGCTTTAAAAGAAAAGTCTCTAATCCAGTGCAGGCGCAATTTTCTCAAAGCACAGATGACATTTGTCAAAGCTGAAATCCAGTGGCATACCCCTAAAACATCTCTAAAAATATTGTTTCTATGTGGCAATCAGCTTACTTAAAAAATCATGTCACCTCTCACAGATCCGCTGAAGGCTTGCACACAAAAAGAGGCAACGCTTTTACCCCCGTATTTTCCAGAGAACACAATGGTCTGAACTCAAACCGGCAGCTTGCACTCCCAGCTCATGTTGCCATGGCGATAATGGTACAATCCATAGTCTCCCCTTTGCCATGTTGGTAATTCGGTTATTTTAGCGTGAGAGATAGACCTCGTCAGAGATACAGCTGAGCTGCTCGGACCACAATGAAACGGGGAATTAGATTCTAATGATAAATGTGTTCACTCAGTACATTCAGCGTGATTGAAAGATACAGAGAGAGTGAGGATGTGTAAATGAAGGGGCTTAGAAATAACAATTTTCAAACTCCATAAAATACCTTCATATCTTCTCATTATCTACGCACATGCCGCATTCACTGCTAGCACAAAAAATGCACCTTTTACTTCAAACATTTACAGTAGCTATTGAAATCCCCTGATAGAGTATTGAAAATAGTGAGAAAGTACTGAAATGACATTCTATATTGTGAACAAAATCACTCATCCTCCTAGAAGTCCTTGTGTTTGTTTTGCTACTTACAGACTTTCCATGAGCACAGACCATGAAAATAATAGGATGAAGGATACCATGTGGTTATGATTTCTAGAGTCCTATTTTTCTTTTTTTAAATTAAACCCAAATACTCTTTTATATGTTGCCATGAGTATACATATGCACACAAATAATCAAATTTTAGCCCAATTACTACAAGTATAGATACCTGCATCTAATTACAGTATCTTACTGAGCACAACAGGGTTTCAAACATGTTAAGTTATTTGTGGTGGGCCGCCACGATTAAAACATCTGCTGTGATGTTTTGATTTTCTATTTTTAGAGCTTGACAGTTTATTAGGTATGCCGTTGGAATATATGTAAACCACTCAGTTATTATTTGCTCCACAGATGGAGCAGAACACCAGTTGTAGTGAAAGTGAAAACCTTACCTTCAGTGCACTGGGTCTATAGTTTGGTTTCACTTACAAACAGCTGTTCCTCTCATCCACTGATCTGATCAGATCAGCTCTGGTTGATTGACTGATCAGTTATCCAATCAATCTGGTGCCTACGACCAAATCACAGCCATGACAATATCACAGTACAACATCACTCCCTCTCGTGTGATATTGCTTAATTACAACATTGATCAAATCTAACTTGAGCAGATTAGTTGCTGTGTTGTTATTAGTTATGTATTGTCCATGTTCAAATTACATATGTCTCGGGCTGACACCTTCTGGTTAATAGTCGACTGGTTGCTTGATATGCTCGTGTCCAACCAAATTCTCATTAGTCAGACAAGCTCTGGTGTTACTTTCAGAGCATTTTTTTCCTCAGCTGAAAACATCCAGCTGCTCTCCAGCAACTCCTGGCAACCAGGAAAAAAAAGCAAAACACGTAGCGCTCTTTGGAGTATAATCACGCTGCTGGTGTTTGTAGCATAGTGTAAATGCCTGGCTCTCCCATTGCAAAAATTTCCAAAAATGCTTTGGTCGTATGACAAGATGCTTTGGTCGATGCACAACGCTGCCAGGTAGAGTGCCCTAAGTGCACTGTGGCCAATTAAGTTAATCTAGAGTTAAAGGGATAGTGCACCCAAAAATGAAAATTCAGCCATTATCTACTCACCCATATGCCAAGGGAGGCTCTGGTGAAGTTTTAGAGTCCTCACAACACTTACGGAGAACCGAGGGGGAAGTGGGTAGCAGCACAACTGCACACCTAATGGCTGACGGCGACCAGATTAAAACGTCCAAGAACACAGAATTGAAACCATAAAATATCTCCATACTGCTCGTCCGTAGTGATCCAAGTGTCCTGAAGCCCCGACATAAAAAAGTTGTTTGGAAAAATGTCATCTGAACTCTGTTTTTAGCCTCATTGTAGCCTGTAGCTCCAACTAGTGGTGTCACGGTACCAAAATTGGGACCCACGGTACGATACCAGTGAAAGTGTCATGGTTCTGAGTAGTATCACGATACCACAGCAAAAATTAGGCAGATGTGCCTTTTGTCATTTATAAAAAGATAAATCAATTTTCTATAATACATAAATGTTATTTCAATGGAATAAATTACTTAGTGACTTATTCATACTTCAAAAACAGCATCAATAAGTGATTAACATAGGGGGGATCAAAATAAAATAAATAAATAAAATAAAAATCAACCAGCCACCCTCCTCCCCTGATAAGTTAAGAACAGTCCCTTCAGTGCAGTGAGGGTTGTGGGCCATTACCTGCCACAAAGAGAGAAATGTGAACAGCTCATTTCTTCTGACACATCACATACCTGTGTGCCACCACGGATCGGTTGTTCAGGTAATTCTGGGCAGTCATGACATCAACGAAAGAAGAAATTATTGCACCTGGAGCCAGACTTCTCGGTCACCGGTAAGCCATTATCTTGCGCAGCGGAGCACTATGGTCGTCGTATTTGACGGAGCCTCCGCTGTATTCCTGACTATGACCCCCGTTCAACCCACAACTGGCAGGATTCGCCTTTCATTTCTGCTGCTGGTTGAAATCTGTACTCGCACAGCGTGCGATTTCTTTTGCTTGCACAAAACTCTTTTTAGTCGCAAATGCGAGATAAATGCTCGCACCGTAGAGCTCTGTGGAAAACAAATCACTGTAGCATATAAACAAATATAGCCTACAAGTAAAAAGAAATAAATAATGACTTTCACTGCTTAAAGAGACTCAATAGCTCAGCTAATACCTGAAATGTCACTGGAAAACAAACCACTGCAGCAGCATATTGAGTGCCAGGTGGCCAGCGCGCCATTACTGGATGGCGCATGGACACTCACCCTCTTGCGATTGGACTTCGAACTTATCCCACAGTAGTGGTACTGTGAGGTACCGTAGTACTACGGTACTCCAACATTACATACCGTGGTGTTAAAGTACCGCGGCCTACCGTTGGTATCAGTATACCGTGCAACACTAGCTCTAACTGTCTCTGTGTACACTACCCTGACGTGTGTGCACTTGCACGAGGCCGTGAGACATGGGCACCACCTTCATGTTTTTACAAACAATTTTTATGTCGGGGCTTCAGGACACTTGGATCACTACGGACGAGCAGTATGGAGATATTTTATGGTTTCAATTCTGTGTTCGTGGATGTTTTAATCTGGGTCGCTGTCAGCTATTAGGTGTGCAGTTGTGCTGCTACCCACTTCTCCCTCGGATCTCCGTAAGTGTTGTGAGGACTCTAAAACTTCACCAGAGCCTCCCTCGGCATATGGGTGAGTAGATAATGGCTGAATTTTCATTTTTGGGTGCACTATCACTTTAATGTGTGATTTTTTTATTTCTCCATGGGCCAATCAATTGATTGAAGAGAAGGTAAAATTTCAGTAATCCAGTATTTTGGGTGACTACCGCCCAACATGCGTCACATTAGAGAAAATGTTGCTAGGAAAGTCTGAATTATCTCCTTACCCCTGGTTCCCACCAGGGGCAGCTGTGATGTTTTCCGCTGCAACCATCCACCCAGCCTGATGGCGGCCATTTCAGACAGTGCTTGTGATTCTTGTGAGTCTTACTGTAATTAAAAACAAATAACTGTCTCTGAATATTTTCTATACTTACTTTCCTATAAATCCTATAAAATTTACTTACTTAAAATTACCTGGAAATAACCAAACATTTAACATAATACATTGCTACTGATTTTAACCACTTTTTATAGTGTTGGTTAGTTTAATCTAGTCTGGTGTTCCTCAAAGTGGGGTACAGGGACCCCTAGGGTTCTTTGTAGTACTGTAAGGGGTATGTGAGTTGTTTTTTTAATGTTAATTTTAAAAAAATATCAGTCATGCATAGCTACTAAAATTAATATACTATAGTAAAGTTCAAGAAAAGCTCTAGAGCGTTTGATACAGTATTTAATAGTCAATATTCTAATTGACTGCTGAAACTATCAAGTGCCACGCGCAATCATGTTAACGTTCACTGTATGGTTTCTACCAGTGGCTGCACTGGTCAGAGGGTAGTAGGCTCATAAAATATTGCAAAGGGGTACATTACTGAAAAAAGTTTGAGAACCACTGATGTATACAGTAAGCAATGCATGGTAAGTGACCACTAACTATAGCAGTCAAATACATATAGTGGAGGAAAGAGTACACTATTTCTCTCTGAATTGTAGTTAATTAAAAGTATGGAAAGGCAAGTTCAAGTAAAGCACAAGTAAATCAAATTTGTACTCATATACAGTAATTTTTCTATTATGTATGTAGCACAATTCAGACTGAATCATTACAGTCCACATCTTAACATATAATTTATACTGCCTCTGTAAGGCCGAGGGAAACCCATTAACCTATCCAAAATGTGCCACCAATAAATAGTTCACATTTCATATTCTTTATGAATAAAGTCACCCTTTCTAAACCATCAACCATCTCTGCACAGCTCTGCACAAAGATGATGAGGCCCATTGATCTCCTCTCTCCATTCCAAAAATCTTCTGGATGATTCAAATACAAACTGACTGCAAATCTTCCAGTCAATATTAAGACATTTAGCTGTTAAATCTGATTTCAGCTGCACATACATTATTGTGGCTAGCGGCCAGATGGGCATTTCATATCCTTAAATTGAGTTATAATAAATCAAGAAATGACAGAGATGGACGTAGATGTTATCATTAAGGGAAGCTGCAACAAATCCTGAGAAGTGATTCCGTTAAAGTTTAAGAGTCCTTGAGAACGCCTGTCATGATAATACTGAATAACTGATATCATGGATCAAAAGCTATGAATGAATGATTTTGTTATGACCCCGGTCTTCGGAGACCGCACTCTCACAAAGGCCAGTGAGGAGGCTTGAAGATCAAGCGCACTTGATACTGGCCCCCTGCTGCATACTGTACGGGCTCTGTGAAAGAGGCAGTGATGGCAGTCTCAGGCTCCCTGGGTGCACTTAAATCATCCACCCTGATAAAGACAGCACTGGATGGAGCCTCATTGGAATTTTAAAACTGCAAGCTCCACAACCATAAACAAGGAGTAGCTACTTTTAGAGGTGGCACTGGAGACATAGCATGAGCTATTACTCTAGGGTCCACCACTAACTGGCCGGCAGTCCTGTTTCTCCTCAATTATGTTCAACCCCTACTCCCATATGGGAGACAGGGTAGAGCATCTCACTCCATGAGGCTTTACAATACTCCACTTGCATACATTATCACAGCATTCTTACTTCAAAAGTTTGGCGCTAGCATGTAGAATATAAATGTCTTGCAGAAAACTGCTGCACTTTTGATACAAGGTGTAACATTGTGATAGCAAAGACAAGCGAACAAAGATACCACAAACGTGACAATCTCCATACGCAGCTGCCACCTTGACTGCGTGGGATTAATGAGAAATAAAAAAATAAAGTCTGTGTTTCGCTTGCAACCTCACCCCAAGGGACGTTATCAGTGTGACAGGCCTGGCTTCATGTCGCTCTGAAATGTCAGACACGCAGACACCAGTGCTGTGGTCCATTCTTAATGATTCAAGACACCAATCAGGCTTGCTCAGTACCTGCCAGCTTCATATTCTCTCTCTGAAAACACACAATGGGCAGAGGGCGGATCGTTGCTAGCGGAGGATAAAAGGAGAGGGAGTGCTAGTTTCAGAACTGACATGAAATATCTAGGAAATTGCTACCATCTCCGAGACACTCTGAGAGCAAGGAGGTGCAGATGCAAAGACTAGCACTGTCACATGTTTATGGTCTGTCTTGTCTCTGACATGATATACTTTTACAGCCCAATCTATGTGGTTTGAATGTATAAACAGGCAGCATGATGTAGGACTGGTAATTTGGGCAGTGTGTGGCATGTGTGGGACAATGCACCATCCTCAGGACAGTAATGAGACCTGTCATAAATTGACTGAAACTCGGGGATGAAATGTGGGTTTCCGAGAGCTTTAATCATTCCATTTTGTCAAGATTGAGGTGCATCCTGCCTCTCTTCCTCCTCTCGGCTCCATGGCTTGTCTCTAATTCAGGCCCATTGAAGGAAGTGCTGTTTGTTGCTATTTCTGACACACTAAGCAGTGAGACTGCGGAAAGCCTCTCTGGTTGGGAACCAGCTGGATGAAATTATGCCAGAGTGTCGTCGAAGGGGAGAAATGACCAAATTGGAGCCTTAAATCTTAAGGCTTTCAGATGACATGTTCTTCGCTCACACCCACATGATAATGTATGCTCCCAGATGATGTGTAGAACGGTGAGAGGGGTAGGACATGTAATGCGCCTGTGTCAAAAAGGGTGGCTGGATGACCTAGTGATTAAAGCTACAATCAGTAAACCAAAGAAAAATGGTGCCCTGCCAGCAAAACTCAAGATTGGTACTTCCTTTGACTCCTAAATTGTTGGCAGGTCTTTTGATATAGGAAGTAACACTAGCTATTAACGTCATCAAAGGGATACTCCGCAATTTAGCATCGCAATTCCATAAATGGGGGGACTGACATCAAGCAGATTAAAAGAAGAATGTTTAAAAGTGATGCAGGGGTCCCTGGTTTGGGGTAGAGCTCAGAAAATGCTGGATACTTTATAATGTACTTGGATGCTTATGTAACTTGGACTGGTGGATGGTTAAAGGAACATATGGAAAGGAACATAATATGGTGAACTGCATCCTCAGCAAGAGTTAAATAAGAAGACCGATACCACTTTCACATCTGTAAGGTGGATATGAAGCTATCTTTTTCGCTAGTTTATAATCACCTGAAAATAAAAATCATCCTGTTTTCGTTACCTTAGAATAAATCGTTAATATATTACACACACTGCTACATGTAGCTACATGCTATAATGGCAGGGAAATGCAGTCTTAGTTGCTGATGTTATAAATTCCTCCTGGTGAATTATGTCCGGTTGGGTTTAGAGGAATTTATTGGTGATTTTTCACAGTACAAAGTGCTGCTATTCTCAGTTACAGTCATTCAGCGACTGCAATGATGGTGCAGAGACGCAAAGATGTGGAAGACCCAGAAACGCTGACCAATCAGACAGGGCTTTTTCTGAAGGGGGGCTTAAAGAGACAGGCGCTAAAACCACTGATTGTAAAAATAATGGACGTAGCTACCGTGATGTCACTCACTGGTTTGTGGACTCATGTTTTAAAGCCTCAAGTTCAGCATTTCAGCCATTGCCATCTTGGTTTTTTGGGGCCAAGAGTGACCGTATTTGAACAAGAGACTGGTGCTGTGCGGGAGCAAGTGATGAATCTGACTGAGAAGCCGAAGACATTATCATCAGACAGCCTGTCACTCAAAGCAGCCTTCCCTTATATATGTATAACTCAAGCCTTCAATAAAAATGTAAACAGGTGAGTAATATTAAAATTCGTCCCCTGCACAGTTGTCATGAAGGCGGAAATTAGCTATAGAGACAAAACTGTTTTTGTACCAGGCTGTGAACATTTTTATTTCTGCTGTAAACTGTAGTTATTGGCACTTGGCTTAATTTTCAGCTCTGGGGGTTGCCACTTGGCTAAAATGGAGTGTCAATATAGGTGTTCCAGCACAGGCAGTATGAGAAAAATAAATTGTTTTTTGACAATGAAAGTCTGCAAAGATATTCTAGTAGAAACCCAAAATACAAGTAAGAACTTTAAAATGAGCATTACAGGTCCCCTTTAAAGGTTAAAGGTGTAAAACAGGCTTGTGTTTTCATTTGTGATCATTCAAGAAACAAACGAAACACAGATTTCATCATAAAGTCAAATGCATCAATCACTGTATGTATGTTATTTTTTAGATTTATGTGTAATTCAGAATGGCAAAAGAGACCTATCCTGCTCAAGTGCTCTTCAGTGAGTATTAAATTCCCTGACAGATCCAGGGCTACTGACCCGGATCTCTGCTTTCCCTTAAGGACAATAGTCCGACTTTCTCTGCAACAAAGAGTTGATCTGACAAAGCATATTCGGCTCAACTGACTCGGCTGTTTAATGTTTCAAGTATATTAAAGCTTTACCTATCAGGACAGTTATCCTTTCTGATGTCATGATGCTACATGTGTCAGACTGACATTCAGATATTCTTCCATTTCCCCGTTATTATCCGAGACAACGCCGCATCTTGTTTCAAGCTAACCGCTCAGGAGAAATATATATATATATATATTTAGATAAATCAAGCAATATCTGAAGCTTTGAACATACGATATAAATAAGCAGGATATTTTTGGAAGCTCTCTCTTCCTCACATCATCCTTTCAGGTGCCCTCAAACAAGAATTACTTGTGAAAGTCAAAGGTAGTCTTTGACAGAAGTACAAGGTGCAATGTTCAATGTGCAAGACGGCAAATGTCAGACGTTTGTTTATGAGAAAAGTAGCGGAACATCAGTGCTCTTTTGCTGCTTTTCCTGCTGCAGTATTTTTGTGCTGGTACTGAGGGAGCACCGCAATGCTGTTGGGATCAAATGAAGCCCCTTTTTAACGTGTATCGTGAATGGTGGATTAGTGACACTTTGTGATCACACACATACCTGAGATGCGAAAGACATGAGAGCCACTGACGTTCTTGCCAACTTTTTTCCCTCAAGTGTATTTTCTACATGAGGAGCCATTTCAACTGTTTATCCCCTAACAAAACACAAAGTTTGAATTGTGTTGGTTGTCTGGAATAAATGCATTATGCATAACTCTGCCACAACAGTGCTGCTATTTTGTCTTTAGAAATGATATGCTCAGCTGCAGTACATCCTGTCTGGTCACTGAAGCTGCAAACCTGAGTAACTAAATCGTCACTTTATTGTTATTGTCTTTTAATTAGCTTCAAAGGTAATTAGTGGTCTTTGTAACATCATGTAAAGGTTTACCGACATGCTTTTTTGCATACCATCAATTAGAGGGTGCCAATAAGAATGCATGACTTCTCTCTGCTGCTGTGGTCTTCTCACTAATCACCAATCATCCTGGATCAAAGAACAAGACAGACACTTCAAATTACCAGTGAATCTGCAGCACTGGGACAGCGAGAGAAACGTGGGAGTCTTCTGTCTTATGCATAACCCTGTGCACCTGCAAACTGTACGCCGCACTTTCTGCAGCTAATGTTTTCCTTCTGGAAAATATGTAAATGTGTGCATTTACACAAAAAAAAAAAAAAAAAAACACAGACACACACACACACAACCAGAGATGTCACATTTCATCTGCCTAAAGGTGTGTGTATCAAATTCTGTCTCCATGCTGTAGGTCTATCAGCAGATGAACACTTGGGAAAATCTTCCTCTCGCAGAATTGAAGCCTGGAAATAGCTGACATCTCAAGCGCTGTGTTTGTTGTGAATGTGACACACTGCAATAAACATGGGAAGGTAAATACTTCCCAAGTGCAGAAAGAAATATCTGTAAAAAGCTATTGTTTTTCTTTTCCAGCACACTCTAAACCTGCTTGTTATTATTTCCATTGCTGCCTGGATGCTGTCGTCATCATGTCCTCAGGCGCCGAAGCCACAATTCACCCTCTAATATACACTACAGTTGACCAGCTGGCCGCAAGATTGTTAAACTCACTTTTTTGGCCAAACAAGACTGTGCTTCACTCTAATCCGCCTGGCCCTTGTGTGTGCTCCTTGGCCTGAAAACTGGGTATGTTATCATTTCTCCTCAGACCGCTGACTAGCTCTGCCGTCCAATTGGAGCAGGATCCCTGGGCCCCACAGTGCTCCAAGTAATGCCACTAATGAGCATGAGGAGGCTTGGTAGCAGGGATCAATGTTCTCAGCTGTGAGTCGCAGAACCGGCTGCCCCAGCCTGACGGCCGGCTGCTGCCCTGCATGCACCATAGCCCTGCTGACACCAGCACTGCTGAGACTGTCTGGGTGACTCTGGGCCTACGGGTGAAGATGTTTCTATAATCACCTGTTATCTCTCTCAAACCAGCACCTGAGCCACTGATACTGTGAACCACCGTACAGGAACTACAACAGAGTTCATGCACAGCCTTCATCACTCCGCTGGCATTTTACCCAGCACATGTTCTGGCACATGTTTGATGCAGATGTACTTATATAGTTTATGATATAATGAGTAATGTTAACTTTGTAAGGGATTTGATTGATGATGATGATTTGACTGTCTGTGCTCCTATTACTGTAACATATAACCAGAACGTCAAGCCATCAATGCTCTGCTCTCTTGCTACCACACTGCTCACCTGAAAACCATTATGTCACATGCTGCTACTGCAACTGGTGTTAATACAGCATTCCAAAAGTCTCACCTAGGGCTGGGTGATATGGACAAAAATTCATATCTCAGTATTTACAGGCTGACTAGCAATATGTTATTTATATCTCAGTATTTTTCTACGAAATGGGCTACATGTTCAGCTACAAGTCCAAGCCACATTTGAGGTGTCACAAGCACTTTTATAAAAACAGACTGTGATTAAAATAACATGCAAAGACAGGGATTTTATTCCCCAGTTTGAAGTTGCGCAACATGTAAATTATAAATTATATAAAATAAATAGCAGTGCTGTAAATTAATGTTTTTGCACATAGCACTGGAGCTACAGATGTTTAAAAGGTTTGCAGCACAGGACACAAAACTATAACATGACTATCAAAGTATCAAGAAGGTCTAAATCCATTTTAGTTTGAGACAATTAAAAATCTTTGTAGGGGGAGTTGAAACATTGTTTTCCATGGCCTTTCAAATGAATCTAGTGCTGGAAAATGATTCAAATATTTTTCTGCATTCAGGCTATTAATCTTATTTATGCACAGGGCATCAGAGAGGCTGAGGAATGAAAGGAGCGAGAGACACTTTGTCCTTGTTATATACATCTTGTATATACATCTGTGCTGTCACTGCATTTTTTAAACAGATCTGTCGCCTGCATCCAGGCGCTGTCTCCATGTCACACATTAGACTACAACTACCAGGAAAAACAGCAATGCACTGAAATCCACCTCACACACAAACTAACAGCACAGCACTGGATTACACGTGTGGTGTGGTGCGGTAATTTAATTCATCTCACAGACTGATTTAGCATAGCACATGCAACATATGTACCGATGTTACACCATAGACTAATTAACAGACAGATTAAACAGAGTACCAGCTCTGTGTCTCTCTGAGTGTTGCTGGAGAACTGTGCGGAAAGTGTGAGAGAGGAGAGATGCACACTGGTATGTGTTATGTAACCCAACATGACCCTATATCAATATAAGCGGTGTTGTCTAAATTTATGTTTTACTTGAAAATCTAACGATATATTGTACATTGTCCAGTTCTAGTCTCACCTGTAGGCTCTGGGTCTACCTCCCTGCTGTCCTGAGCTTACTGTTTTCTCATGGGGACTGAGCCTAAATATCAATCCTGTACATGTTTTACTTTGTGTTCTGACAGAAGGAAAGGTACATTTTAGATGTGGTATGTTTGCATGTTTGGACCTAAGTGATTGTGAGAGTACCTTCAGGAATCTGCTTTATAATAGCACAGAGACAGAGACCGGCACCAACAGTGATAAGTGACTGGAGTTTCAGTCAGAGACACTTTTGCCAAGCAATTGACCATTTATAACAAATGGTTACACAGTTAGATTTGGTGGAAAGGCTCTGCTATTTGAGGGAGCTCTCAAAGAATCTGAACAGTGACGAACAAGGATTCTGCTGAGAGAGCTTATTCCTCAAAACAACACAGGGATGTTAATAATTAACCGTTTAACCCTTAACCTATAATTGGAATTTGGATCAATTAATATTATCAATTATACACTTAATAAACTTGCATACAGATGGAGATGATGAGACAGCGGGGTCTACTGCTGCCCAGGCTGGAGGTGTGTGCCACCGCCTGGGGAAAGCTACGATGTTGCTCCTGGAAGACGACCACAGCACCCTTAAACATGCTAACGACCCAGAGGCAGAGGTGGACACCTATATAAGAGACAATCAGTCCGTAGTATGTAATACCTGCACTGTACACCTACGCAAATGATTACAATGGCTGATAAATGACTTCAAAAGCTGCTCTACTGGAGTAAAGAATTAAGTTGTTAAAACAGAAAAGATAAAAAGAAAAAAGAAAAGAGAAATATCCCCAAAAAATAAACTATTTCTAGTGATTTATTCTTATGTACTAATTGGGTCCTCTCTGACATGCTGCAATAAAAACAACATGCTTAACAACATTAGCTTATCATTCCAGCATCCAGATTCTGCCCGTGGATGTTTTTAAGTGATGCCTTCAAAAATCAATAACGCATTAAAAATGAAAACTTCATCAAAAGTTAATTTCTACTGACACTTTTTGACACAGAATCCAAAAGCCTTCATATGAAAGAGAAACCCGTCAAACAAACAGTGACCTTGGAATAAATACGATTGATCCAGTTTTCCTCATCGTTGCATCATTTGCTGTCTGGAGTATTTTGCACAAAACAAATACCTGACTTTGAACACAGTTTGAAACCATAAACAAATAATTTGTCACGCCACAATGTAAAAACAGTCACTTGCATCAGGGCCAATTTCAGAATGGATTAGGGATCTTTAAGTGCCTCTCAAAAACAGATTGTGATTTCACTGTGTAACGCTGCTGAGTCATCGAGCAGTTCAAGCGGCTCGCATAAGTGGGCGGATGTACGTTCCACGAGTGGACTCTCACATGGAAATGAGAGAGCAGGAGAGTGAAGCTTGAAACAGTGTGCAGCGATAATTGCGCTGTCAGGTCACCTTTGTTCACAACATTTGTTTAATTGTGTAACATGTGCTTTAACATTTCATGACTGCGTTGGTCAGCTTTGTTACTCATCACGGCACACAGATTACTGGGGGAGTTACAAGAGTAGATAACAGATCTTAACATACTAAATCTGCTCTACTAGAAGTGCCAAAAAATCTGTTTTAGAGCCGCATGCATACTAATGAAAACATGATAGTTTAGTCATGTTAATGTATTATTACTGTTATTAGCTTTTATAACTGTTGTAATATGACAGAACCAGTAAATTAAGATCCACCTTTAGACAGCAAAATAAAGCACAATAAAATGTCAAAATATACACTAGTGGAACAACATCATGCCGTCTTTGTTTGTGAACCACACCACCAAGGCTTTATGTCCAAACTATCACTAAATTCCTTTTCTATAGACATGCATTTAAAGCCTGTTCATACAACATATTATCAATTATAGATTAACAACTGCCTTCCTACGTGTAGCCCAGCCAGAATCACCCAGAAGCCAAGACAGACCTCAGACAATTACACTACAATGACCAACAATAAACAAAAGAGCTATGGACACCGCGCTGCAACCAGCATTTATTAAGTTTCATAAATTAAATAACCTGCCACTTGAACAGTGGAAAAAGCATCACCGAGGGAGACAACACAGAGATGTATAAACAATATAAACACAACAGAAGCTACAGCCCACAAACACAGAGTAAAGCAAAAAGAGAGCCTGCAGTTTTTAACACACCGCATAGTGCAACACACATACAACGCTACGTTTCTAGGCAATGCTTGCTCCTCTGTGAAGTTAACCATCAGTCACACCTCACTGAAAGTAGAAGCTCCTAAACAACGGAAAAGCAAGCTGGAAGATCCACCATGAGCATTTAGCATTTACTACGTGATTAAGGCAGATGACCCATTTTTTTGTTGAGATAAAATGATGCTTGTCTTAACCATAACCCAAAATGACATTGTCCTTTAACTTACTGCATTTAGTGCTTTTCCCCACTCAGAATTATATCTGTGTAGAGTCTGACCGTTTGAACAGGGTTTGGTGAGACGTTCAAGGTGACAGCAGTTTTCACATAATATAGTAAACGGGCCAAGTTAGCCCTACGAACTAATGTATGCTAACTATGCTAACACAGATCAGCAATGTGCACCAACATATTTTGCTGACACTAAATATCAAACAAAATCCAGAGACTTTACTATAACTACTGTGAGCTCCACCACTTCTAAACAGAAGGCAGAGGATAACGTTGCATTGCAGTCTGAATGGGCAAATCCACTCTTTCTCCCAGCAGCTGCCTCCGTCTCACTCAGACTCACCCTGGGTCTGGGTCAACAGCTGCCTGTGCCAGAAAGCAGTGTGAAAGCTAGTAGTGCTCACTCTGCAGCTAAATATGGGGACCAAATCGTCCCCAGGAGTAAACTACACACACTGACTGACAGAAAAAAAAATACTGCTCGACTTGAAGAATCTCAGCCATCTGAGAGGTTTCCGACTGATGATTGCTCAGCTTTCAGGGGGCAGCCTTAATTTCACTGTTGTTCATTTATGTTGTTCACAAACTGCTAGTCCTGCCCACATGCCTCACACCCCCTTTACCCCCGACACTCTGTCAGTAAACAAACAAAACAAAATTATTCATCAACACTTTTTCCCACAAATTTGCAAAATAATTGTGATGTTCATTCAGAGTAATTAAAGTTGAAAGAGAACTAGCACAGAATTGCAAAATGACAACAACACAGCAATCAGAAATACTTGCTGCAAATCAGGAGAAGGCAAATGTTGTGCCAGCTGACTACATAAATAAACAAGCAAGACACTCATATCTACATAGGTTGATAAAGTCACAACTATTTGTTTTCCTTTAGCCAGCTGTCTTTGATTTATATCTAGCAAGAGTCAAAAGAAATGAAAGATATAAATGAGTTAGACATCAGTTCACATGAAACAATATCTAAAGTGTCCATTGTGGTAAACAGCCATGTTAGTTGACATTTCCCATCCAATGATTCCCATCATTGGTTCAACCTTTCGAAGTGCTTTGGTCTGACCTACACAGGCTCCACAGGGAGGAACAATGCCACTGAGCCTCGCACAAAGCGGCCTCCAATCGATCAGCCTTCGCCTAAAAATAAAGCCAGGGCCCCTGCAATGACAGAGAGGCAAGCAAAAAGCCCTTGTCTGCTAATCAATGGCGACCTAGAATTTTATGTCCTCAATCGATAAATCATTCTTTTCTTGCATGATCTAATGATCTCTTGGATGTGTCTGTCTCTGACACTCCTGAGGAGTGTGGGGACAAAATGTCAGGTGGAAAATTAGTGTCAGTTGTGTTTGTAGTTTTGCTGTGTTTAGGGGGTAAATTGCTTGTTTTTTGCAGTTAAACATAAATATAAATTGGTTTAGGGACGTGTTTGACTCCTTTTCTGAGCTTCCTAACCAATTCTCAAACAGATGTGACCTTTCCAGGCAATGTAAAATTTAATAGGCACTGCGTCAGATTTACAGTTTTGAGACATAAGTGCCTAGTGGTCATTCCTCCACCTTACTTTCTTTATCTCCTCTTCAATAAATCTCTTTTTACATTCCCTCTCACTTTCCATTATTCCCAGTTTCTCCCCATCTTCCTCTGTCTCTTTCTCCCTCCCTGCATCTCGCAGCAGGAGTGCAGCTTGCTCAAGGCTATGCGCTATCTCTCCATATTTCTCTCTGGTGAATATTTTATCTCAACTTTCAAGTATCATTTTCATACTGAAAGAGGGCCTGTGTCCCGCAGTGGTTTTACCCGCGCACTTTACAGTGAAACATCTCTGTTTCAGACAGGGTTACAATCTGTTTGCATATTTCAGGGGAGCTTTTGATCAGAGAATGCAGATGTGGATTATGAATTTTTATCAACAAGGGGCTCATGAAAAAGGCATGAAGCCAAACTGTGGTCATCTGGCATGGAGCCACATATGACAAGCTTAAATTTAAATGCTGTTCATATTTACTGTGGCCTTTGTGGCCCTACAGATAGACTAGTACAGAAAAACTCATTATTTCTTCCTCCATTTCTGTCTCTCTTTCCATCTCCCTCCCTTACTGTTTCTCTCTGCGTCATTGCCCAGAGTGACAGTGATTTAAGCTGTCAGACATTTCAAGGCCCAAAATTCTCGACTTAGTGACTCACATTTAGGATCAGCGGATCCCACTTGTTTGCATTTGACCAATTTATTTCCTCAGGCTGTGTTTCCTGAATGCATGATGATAATAGCCCAATCCATTTTTTGCAGATAGCAAAGGGGTGAAATGGAAAAAAGGAAGATTGAGAAATATGCTAACGTCAGTGATTATGGAATAATGGGTAAAGGGAAAGGAAGGGGACAAAATCTCAAGAGCAATCTATAGTGTATTCATAGAGTTATATTTAAATCAATATATGTGTTTATTCACAAATGTTTTATTCATCTGGCAAAGTCTCTATGGAGGAGAGCATAAGCAATAACTTGCATCTGCAATGCTTCAGCTGGTGCATTAATTCAGTTTGACACTGTCCTGTGCATGTGTGTGTTTGTGTGAGTGCATGTTCATGTTCATCCCACCATGAGCACATGCTGGGATTGACGTGTGTCAGCGCTGTGAGGGAGGAACCGTCACATACCTCCAGCTTCTGATCAATCATAACTGCTCATTGTGATCACACAAGGCTTCCCACACCTTCAGCATATATTAGGAGAACCCATCAAGCTTTCAGTTACACCTCACCGACGTGACCTCTAAAGGGGAAGAGACAGAAAGTAAAAGAGATAAGTAGAGAGGGAGAGTCAGAAACCGAGACGGGAGCAGTGACAGTGACAGAAGCAGTGACATAAATAAGATTTGGATTAAAAAAAAGAGCTGAGCCATAAATCATTTAGTTTCACACAACTCCAAGAACTGATAAATCACCCATTCAGCGTTCTGTGCTGTGGCTAGCCAAGACACCAGATCTGGGTTGGGATTCAGCTGAGACCAAATCTGGGTTAGCGAGTGATTTAAAAATGCTGAAACCACTGGAAGTGGGCCTTTGATAGAATCACATGTTCAGCACTTACTGTAGGGAAACTGGGATACACACACTGCCTTGCCATAAACTGAGGAGACTGGTCCTAAAATGTGTCTTTGAGGTTAATTTACTCAGAACAGCATGATAGTTTGAGGCTGAGACATACATTCTCATTTCTTATACAAAAAACACTAATTTCCTCCCTTTTTCAAGCTTATCAAAACTCAATCTATAAAGCACCTTTCATACATGCAGCCCAAAGTCCACCACATAGCAAAATTCAAACAGCACGAACAAAAATAAAGAATAGCATAAACGACATTAAGCAAAATTTGGTAGACTGCTGTATAAAATTAGAACAAAAAATGAAAAATAATTAAAGTCTAAAGAATAACATGAAATCTACACTAGGGAAAAATTAAGTAAAAACTGGTGATTAAAATTCAAAATTAGGGCTGTAATATTACCCTAAATTAAATGACAAAACAGAGAGGTCTTTAATTTCCTTTTAAAAGAAAAAGAGAAAGAGAAAACCAATACATACATACAGTAAGCATACACAAGTATTAAACCGGTAGCTTTTTGCCACAAACTCAGCTTGCTTATTTGATGAAGGTGTCAAAATGAAAATGACAATAACGCATATTTAATACTCCAGATGACAATAGCCTATTCTCTTTTTTTATATAATAGGGACTACTAATATAGTCATTGGTGTTTCCAAAACATAATTCACATGCAATGAAATGTTTAACAGCTGAATAAACTGTTGTAAAACTCCTGTAACAGAAAGCTAAATAGATTTATTTGAGATTTAGGAGGGTAACACAGATATAGAGCATATGGAAATCCATTGTATTTAACCAGTTTTTACACAACTGTCATAAAATTTAGGAAAGTAATTGAAGTATTTAAGTGATAAAACTATGATAAATGTGTTTCTTAAGCTGTTGCAATCTCCGGTACTCCAAACATGTTAGCATAAAAGCAAAGTGAAAATATTTCCAGCTACACAGAATTATATATATATATGACACCTACTGTACACACCCTTAATATTTGAAATTAAAAATAAATATTCACATGCTTACTTGAGTAAAAGTAGCAATAATAAAGGGAAGAACAGCGATACCCCCATGAATATTTGGGCAACAACTACTTTGGACACATGCGAAAACCAGAAAATTACACAATTTGACATAATGCGTCATTTCACAGTTTGACACAGGTGATTATAATCATGTACCTGATGTCCTGGGGTTGCCGTTTACACTGCTCCATCCCCTGTTGGTATGCGCTGTCAGTTGGCGTAGGCTAAAGTTAGCTTTGTTTTCTTTACCATGTTGTCCTGCTGCTTTCATGTTTGGTAATCCACTCAGAAAGATGCTTGAGATGCTGAAAGTCTGTTCTTGACCAGGTATTATCCTCTCCGTGTAATAAAACACACGGGAAGCAAAAACAAATCCGTCTTCTCCAACAAGCTAACGATAGCCGTCAGCCATTTTGTTTCTAGAGGACCACTCCACGTTAAATCTGATTAATTTTACCAGCGGTTGGGTTACAACGATATCTCGCGGCTAGTAGACACCGAGGTATTTCATGTTCTTCTTTAAAACAGCTTTTCTAATGAGTGCTGTAAAAAATAATCACTTTGTGTCTGGTTATTACCTTATTTCAAAGAAATAACTTCTGACAGCTACGAGGCAGACAACAGGGCAGCCAATCAAGTGCAGCTGGGCAACAGGCAATCAGCTGTGAGCATGCGCACTGTTGTCCTAAAGTGTAAGTACGTGACACCATAGATATATAATCTGTATATATATGCGTGACACTGCCATGCTCTTTACTTGTAGAATAATGATGAATAACCACAGTAACCAAGGATATTTTAGGTCATGTCTTCATCCAGAATTATATTAATTTCTAAATTATGTAGTACCATTAAAACCATATAGTGCCAGCAGGTGATGCCCCCTTTGCCATAATTGTCCCATTGCCTATAAAAATACCAAACACAAGCTTAGTTAAGTTTAGTTTATTTGCACATACATCATACATGTATAGAAAATACGGAAAAATCATTTTAAAGTTAAAACATAGTGCAGGAGATGTCAGAAGCCAAAAATGGCTTATGAAGATACCTCCCTTATTAAATAACAACAATCATACTACAAAGAAAAATATAAAAAATGAAGACTCCATAATTGAATAAGAGTTCCAGACTAAGAAGTAATAGAAAATTGTTATAGATGTACAATTTACAACAATAACAAAAAGCACAAACAAGTAACAAATCAATCAATGAAGTTTTAAGTCCTTGCAAATTAGAAACCTTCTCAGATATTTTCTGAATAGCGATAATGTAGATGATGATTGGAGAGATTGAAGGAGGTTGTTCCAAAGAGATGGTCCTCCTTTTAATGAATATTGATTAAGAGAAGTCCAACAATATGGAAGATAATGGTCCTTAGAGTGTCTTGTGGAATATGAATGAATGCCTGAGGCTCTAGTCATGAGTGAGATGTACATATTTATTCATGAATACACAAGTCTGGTATATGTTAACATTAAAAATTGATAAAAGTTTATATTTTCTAAGGATATAGACAGTGCAGGCAGTAGTGCACTGGGGTGAGAGAGAGTCCTTGTGAGTGAGACTGTCGACTCAGAAATACACCTTCATTTTTAAAACGAATTGTGTCACTTGCTTCATATGTTCTCAATAAGGCAAACCCACTTCTGTCACTGATTCAGTTTTTTATTTGTTTGATTTGTAAAATAGACAGTTGCTACAACAAAAGTAGCCTATATTCTTATTCTACATAAACTAAAAAAAAGCTATAAATTAATAATATTAATAATAGTTTTGTCATGTACAGATATACAATGATGATTGCTGGGTAATATGTGTGTTCATGATGTCCAATGTCAAGTCTCTGTTTGATCATGTGATGATGTGACAGCTAGTTTTGATGCAAAATCTTTGAAGGCTGACAAGCTGAGCACATCTGCAGGCCGAGGGAGCAGTCATGCCTTTCAACACATATACAGGCTGCAGTAAAACACATTTTTAGTCAAATATATATATGCCTAATGGTGTGTGTGTATGTGTGTGTGTGGGTGTGTGGGTGTGTGGGTGTGGGCATGTGTGGTCTGTGGCGTAGTGGGGGGTATTCACAGGTATACAGAGTAAACCCACCTCTTTTTCTGGTCATTTACAGCACACCCACCTATCACCTAAAAAGCCACTGGAATATAGGAAAGTGCACCCACTTCCTCCTCTGCAATCTACCCATCAACTTTGTTGTGCACCCACTCATCAACTAACACCACATCACTGTGTGTGCTTTACAACTAGTAATAGGGCCAGTCATAGTGTGCACTGGGGCCCAGCGTAACTCTAGCCAGAATTTTGATGTTACAGCTTGTAGAATAGAGCTGAGTTTTTGTTTTCAAACTCACATTGAGTGCTATTGAAGTTTAAACTTATTATTATGTTTTTCACAAGCTGATAATGTGTTACTGTATTCAGCAACTAGTTAGTATCTATGGTCAGATAAATATAGTGGAGCAAAATGTACAATATTTACCTTTAAACAGCAGCAAAATGTAATAATTAGTATGTAAAATGAGGTCAAGTATAAGAACCTCAAAGTTGTTTCAAAGTTACCTTCAGCTGCTGCTATATAAAATATAAATGGAGCACATCTCTAATGATGACTTGCAGTTCCTTTTCAGAATGAATGCAGCTTTTCCTAATATATGAAAAATTTTAATTACTCTAATAAAACTGACTTTAAAGTACAGCAATAAGAAATAATGTCCCCTGGATTATCTTCATTTAAATACATCCACAATTATTCCTTGACTTCCTGATCCTGTACAGCACAGTCATCCTGTCATGCAGCCATCATATTTCGTTATGTCATGTGAATGGAGGTCTTCAGTCCCATCCTATCACACACCACACGATGACTGCCGAGGCTGTGAAAACCATCGGCTCCACACAGACACACAAAGATTACAGCTGATATCTGCTAAAACCTGCTGCTTGACTTGACTCAAATCCAATCTCTGGGTAGTTCTGTAACAGTGAGCATACACTGAAGTCATCAAGGCACCTGGCAGGGCAGCCAGTCCACGCCTGATGTTCCCTGGGTGCAGTGTGTGGAACCGGGCTGGACCGGAGATGACAGATGGACGCTGAGATACCACAGACCTGCGTGGCAGTCATTTTCCCCCACAGACGGTGTGTAGTGACAGCAATGAGCCACCTATAAAGCACGGGGGAGGGAGAGAGGGAGGAGAAGAGGTAGGGACATGTGGAAAGAATGATGGGTAGGCGACCCAGTGCTAGGCAACAGGCTTATGAATCACCCAGGGGTATCAGTCACATGAGTCACAGGCAGGAGCTGTGGATGAGACACTGCCAGAGGAGAGGCGTTTCATGACATCCAAAGTGGTGCCATTTGCGAATTTGACCTCGTTTAACCATCTTTCCATTCTAATCAAGTCTGACTCAATGTTGACAAATGTTTCACTGTGAAGGGACTTCTGTCAGGGATCAGGCTGCTCAAAAATCATAAGGTCCTCTAATCTTTTACTCAGAGCTATAGGTGCCTGAGCTCCAAGGCACCTACAGGGAAATCATACTGTGAGGTGACACTATTGGAAAAATACTTACATTGTCCAGTGGAGAAAAACATATGGAGGGACATGATTTGTTTGGGGGGTTTTTTGCACTACATATTTTCTTTGTTGTTGATTAGTGGCAATTTATATTGGTATAAAAAAATCTGCATCTTTGCCGGCAATTCACTAAGAAGCAACTTGAGATATGAGCAACTTAAAGTGACGCTAACCATGTTTATTTTTTTGGCATTGTGTATATTCTGGATTTTATGGATAAGTGTTTTTCGTTAATGAATGGATACAGATATTGGCAGTATGGCAGTAAGAATGTATTTAAAACACATATTCAATTACTTTTGAGTATTTTCTTCATTTGTGTTTGGTAAGACCGAAAAAAATAATATGTACAAAACATTTTAAAAGCTTGTATAAATGCTTAAAATACATTATTTCATATGCCATTTTATTCTCAATATAAGGTTCTTTTTGAACCTTACAAGTTTCTAAAGTCTTTTGCAAAATATGGTGTCAGTTTCTCTGTGACACTCTCTGTGACTGTTATAGTACATAAATGTTCAACAGCTAGTGCAGACCGCCCCACAAACCTTCTCTTTAACACACTACCAGTCATCATGTATGTATATGTTTACATGACAAAGACAAAATATATATTTTGATGAACTGATTTGGCATCCAAGCTCTGAGCTCAGATCTACTCCAAGTGGCTCTACTCTGGGGTCCCTCTGTAGCTCGGAGTAGAGCTGCTGCTCCTCCGCATTGAAAGGGGTTAGTTGAGGTGAACTACCAACTCCTGGGAGCCTCCTGTTAAAGGTGTTCTGGGCATGTCCAACTGGTAGGAGGCCCCAGGGCAGACCCAGAATACACTGTAGGGATTACATATCTCATCTGGCCTGGGAACGCCTTGGGGTTCTCCAGGAGGAGCTGGAAAGAGTTGCTGGGGAGATGGATGATGGATGGTTTCAGCATCACACTTGTAAATAGGTTGGCTATGCAAACTTAAAACCATGTTACAGAAATGTCAAGGACCACTGATGTGTGGTTCTTTAAGGGGCAGTTACCTCCGTAGCCTTGTGCTGCATTCAAGTGGTGTCGGAATCATCTGACAAAAGACTTCCTATAAAATACAACATCTTCTTTGTAGCCCCCATGTTATTTCCTCTTTACAGGTTAAAGCTCTTGAACACACTGAAGTCAGAAGAATAATCATCTAAGGAGCACATGAATGCAGCGTTGGCCTTGGCTGGCACAGTTCTTAACTCAAGTCTGATTCAATCGCTTCTCATTCACTCACCATAGCAGGCAGCGCAAGCAGCACCCTACAGCAACAGCGAATGGGAAAAGGCTTAGTGTATTCTCTCCTTGTGACGTGATTGAACATCTCACATTACAGTATCATTGTTTACAGAGTATACAGTTATGTGCTTTTTAAATAGCCCACACATGCCATCAGACTACAATATCCTTGAGTGTTTTCTTGTATCAGGGACACATAGTTTTGCATCAAGGCTCATTACTGGAATGTAAATACTCCTAAGTGTTTTTGCGTTTGTGGCAACATATATTAAGTAATACATAAATAAATAAAAAGAAAACACAAAAGTAAAGTCCCAGTGTCTCAGTCCTTCCATGAATTTATTTAGCTACATTTAGGCACCTTGCAATCCTAAACTCATCTGCAACATCAGTCAACCCCAAAAGCTTCCAAAGCTGCTTATTTTGTAATGAGTTGCTGCAACTTGCCAGTAATAATCTGCAAATAAAAATGATTTAGAAGACATAATTGCTTTGTGAACGCTTTCTGTGTAGCTGCCTACATTCCACTATTGTGCCAAATAAATATAGAAAGTTGTCAGCATGTATGAATGTAAAATTAAATATGTTATTCATTACAGGCTGAGCAAAGGGCATCCTTTGGGTGCTTTTGGCTTTAATAAAAGAGTCCACTGGCTGTGAAGAAATATGCCTTAAGATGAATGAGGGGAAAAAGAGGAAGTGCGGTGCATCCTAACTCTGCTATTGCAGCTTCTCAGGTTCCGAAGTGTCAGCATATTCACAGTGTTAACTCTATCAGTGTGTTTTATTGCTACAAAAGCTAGAACAGACCCGTGATAGCTTATCATTACACTTCTTGAATGATTTCACAGCTCATAGATTCATTTGGTGCGGTGAATAATGCCACGGTATGTGCAGCGGCGCCAATAAAATTCCTGCTGAGGCACACAGTCTAACATTAGTGAAGTGGAGACAGAAGTCACACTATAGTGGTCTCCCGTATGAGTGTGTTTGTGAGATATGAACCGAGAGAGAGGAAAAGTGTAGTATCGTGCTATGATCACAGAAGTGTCATGGCACGACTGTTGCCAATGAGTCATTATTCACATAACAAGCAAACACGGAGGCCTTCTGATCATGTGCTGTTAAGGATTTCGGCGAGGGAGCAGGGCGTGCGTCGGCGGTTAGAGAGCGCTTGTTAGCCAAGACAACAACACTTCATTATCACTGGCTGAGACCACAGCCCAGACACTCTAGTATTTGACACTGGGGAAGCAGTCATCATCGTGTTTATCTCTCACAGGCATACTGATGTCTGCATTTCTAAATTCAGAGCAGCAGACATATTGGAGGAGTCTTCGTGTTTGACTAAAAGCCAGGCAGTTTACCAGGGCCGCTGCTTCAAGTCTTTCCATCATCAACGTTTCCTTAGTTTTTGACAAGACAATGTCTCAAAACCAGACAAGAGCTTCACTGGCTGTTCGTCTTTGTCATCTGAGTTATGAGGAGCAGTTTTTCAGCTCGTGGAGCTCTGCAGTGACAATTTTAAAATTTCCACATCACTCAGCATGAGCTCAGCAGCAGCCCACTAAGCTCCAGTTCAGAATATGTACAAGTAGGGCTAGCTTACAGTACTAGATACCTTTAAAGGGACAGTTGAGATTTTTTGAAGTGGGGTTGTATAAGGTCATTGTATTACATACAGTAGATGTGAGTCAGCATGCTCCTAGTTTGGAGAAGCAGGCAAGAGTATCACCATGGAAGATAAGCAATGTACAGCTGTGGACAGGAAGGCAACAAAATATTTTAGCCGGCCCAAAAAAACATCAATGGATTCTAATCAGTGGATTCTACATTGATAATATTTTCATCGTCTTACCTCGCCGTCAGACAGCCCCTGTCCTTTGGCACTACATATTCTCAACTGGAGAATTTACGTATTCGTATGCACGAGCACAACTGTGCTAATGTATTATGCCTCAGGTCAGGCTTTTAGCAGTCTATGAAAGAGACAACAATTACAAGAATTTTTAAAAAAGGATTATTATGACAGCAACAACAAAACTGTTCAATATGGAGATAAGAGGATACCTTTATGAACCAGAGTGTACAGGAGCAGAACTTTGCCAGAGGGAGACCAGTTAGCCCAGAAGAGAGGGATGTTTAGGAATATGGACGTTTTACAGTTGAGAAAATGTAGTGCCAAAGGAAAGGGCTGTTTGAGGGAGGCGGATGCAGCTGGCAGCTGCGAAACAAGCTAAAACGGTAACGGGGGCAAATGCGTCCCGTATAAGTTTGCGCATTAAAAGTGCTTTTCTTCGCCACTGACCGGTTCAGATCACCATAGTAAATAGTAAATAGTAATAGTAGTAATAGTAAACGTTTCCCTTACCCTTCACTTCCTCTGGGCTGTGTGTGACATCATCTCACGAGAGCTTTGCTCCACTGTGTCTGTAGCTCTCTCTACTCATGGGGCAGCCGTTTTCTTGAGGAAGAGGTGTTTCGGGATTGGATGTCTTCTCTTCTTCGGCTGGCAGTAGTCATCTTGGGAGAAGTGAGCACTGCAGACCCGATGGTCTGCAAGGCGCAGTGTCTGGACAGGAGTGTTAGCATCCATTTGTAGCACAACAAGCCACAACTTCAGCATCTCACCGTCCGACAAAGGCAGCCTATGAAAGCTGTACGGGGTGTTGCGCGACATCCTGTTCTTGCAATTCGGATGAGCACAAACACGAACCATTGTTTTCAATCGATGCAGTAAAACTCTCAACTGTACTCCGGGACAACCAGCGCCACTCTGAGCGGCGCTCAACATGGCTCCTCTGTTTTCTTCCGGCAACAAGCAAAGCTCTGGCGAGATGACGTCACAGCCCAGAAGTGAAGGGTAAGGGAAACGCTTAGTATGCTATCTACAGAGATAACACTGGCGATCTGAACCGGTCAGTGGTGAAAAATAGCACTTTTAATGTGCAAACTTATACGGGACGCATTTGCCCCTGTTACCGTTTTAGCTCGTTTCGCGGCTCCCGGTTGCATCCGCCTCCCTCAATACTGAACCAATTTTAGAACGAGTTGTACCTATGAATCATACACACACATACACATGGGGAAATAGGGCCCAGGTTGAAAAATACTGAAGTTATCCTTTAACCTGGATGTCTTTGGACTGTGGGAGGAAGCTGGAGTACCCTGACACAGGGTGAACATGCAAACCCCCCCCCGGATTCGAACTTTGGCAGTTCAGAAGAGAAATAAGATATACCTTATAAATCTCAGAGGGGAAATTCAGTGTTTTTCACTCTGTTGTCATAAACACACAGGCCCAAACAGGACCTATACATGCATTAAATGGAGAGATGTCAGAGTGAGAGGGCTGCCCCGAGCAGTTGGAGGTTCAGTGCTTTGCCTAAGGCTTAGCTTCCAGCCCACACTCCATATGCGGTCTGGACAGGAACTTGAACCCAACACCCTCCTGTTCCAAAGCTCAGTCCCTATGGATTGAGCTACTGCCGCCCCCTGAAAGCCGAGATGCCACCAAAACATTCAAAAGTTTGGCTATACTTCAAGCCTGTGGCATCTGCTGGCATTTTAGGCAGCTGAATGCTTGCATTTACATGATGGGTATTGAATGAAGCAGAAAAAAATTATCAAATGAACTACTCTATTGGTATCTGTATCACTTCAAGGGTACTGGCATTAGTGGTGGTTTCAGAATGCTTTTAAACAAAACCTGGCCCTATGCACAAGCCAACAATTCTCATTAAAACACAATTAAAGAGTGGCTACTATCAGTTTTTTTCAATGGGTCACACTATTGCATGTGAGAGAAAGGGGACACTCATAGTGATCCAGGTTCTCTCAAGTCTTAGCATTTCTTTTAGCTCATTGTTTTGGTCCTCTGGCTGCTTTGGTTCAGTCTCACTGGCATCATAGTTTTGTTTTAGGTCAGCTGTTTTAAGCGGAAAGGTTCTACACTTTCTGCCCAGCACCAAACAGCAACAAGACAAAGTTAGGGTAGAGCAAAGTGGAGCATTTAGCAGTTAAAGAGAAAAGTTGATGTAGAGCAAAACAGAGCTAAAAGGAGAATATGAATGAATGTTGGACTTGGATTTATCGGGTTGCCAAAAACACGAGTCCAAATGAATGTTAATGTCACTCTGTAACTGCTTGATGTGTAAATAAGCAGTTGTTTGCAAACAGGTTTGTCATATCAACATCTGAAAACTGATTTAAAGCTGCCCTCTTTTGCTCTTCACACACAGAATTATTTCTTTTTATTTTTTTTTTAAATCAAATCTCACTGGTTGCTGAAAGTTAAAAGGAATTATTTGGTAACAAGTTGGTTGATGGACCCCAGAGTTTTGGGTACCACCCTACAACAATGCTTGTACTCTGATTTATGCTAAATTGTTTTCACTGCTTTAATTCAGCTGACACTTTGACTCTTTTCACTGCTCACACATTAACTTATTTTTGCATATTCTTATTATTCCGCTGTTTATTCCTCCTTTCTTTCACTCCTACAGCTCATTCTGCATCAGTTCCTCCTTTATCTGCAGCTTTTCAAGCAAAAAGCACGCAGCAATCACACTGCATTTCTTCAGAAACTAATCCAGTGTGTATTCATTTCTTTTTAAATATTGATCAGTTATTTATAAAAGCTTTATAAGTCAGTGGACGCATTTATAAAACATGCCATGATCAAACCAAGAAACTTCGGATGGTGTGTTCAGACTGTTAATTTAACTTGGTTTGTCTTTATAGCTGTATTCATGAGGATGAATCTGTCTGATTTTGACTACAGAGCATCAGGTCTACACTGTGTTTTATGAGTTAATTTAATTTGAAGGGGATATAGACAAACTTGCAACGTGAGGACCTTATTATGCACATATTATTAGTGATTCATAAAGCAGAATCAACTCTTGTAAAAGTGTGTAAGCTCTACATATTTTCCTCATTATTAAGTCATAAGAAGTGCTTTACCTGCTCTTCACAGGAGGATGGGACATGCCCTCAGTTCAGTATGTTTGCTCAAAAGATGCTCTGTGCTTTGTCTCATAGTGGCACTTAACATTACCGCTTTTAAAGATTGCCATGATCTCAGAACAGACAGCTAATGAGACATTATGGTTTTAAACTGAACATGAGAAGGATGAACATGTAAGATTATGTCCACTCTTGATTAAACGATCTGTTCCCACTGTCTACTTTTCTCTCTTTAGAACATGCTATGTGAAATCACTTTTCTCTGACACTCCTATCTCTCTGAGTATGTGCAGAACATGCCAAGTACAGCATGTTCCTGGACCAACATTACAATCAGCCAACCGTAGCCCTCTGACATCATCGGTGTGCTGTTCCTGTGCTTCTTTCAAAAATTCCTATGTGCTTCTTCAGAGCTGAGGTCGTCTTCAAAATTGAAGTAAGTGCAATTGAACAAAATCTGCACTTACACTGAACAAAATCCTTATAAACTACAGCAGGATTAGCGAGTTAGCTTGCTAAATTGTTAGGCTATGCTAACAAGTGAGCCCGCGAAGAGACTAGAATATTTGTGACTTAGCTTGCGAGGCTATGCTACCATGTATGCTTGCCAAAAGGCTACAATAATACCAGCAAAGAGTAAGGATAATATAATTTTCAGTGCAAATACCTGCAGTTGGCACATTTCCCTTGTTGATGTTGATCCAGGATCATCTTTGCCACATTGATTCTGGATAATTTGTTTTTGTCAGCATCAATATAGTAGTGATGATCCTGGATCAGCAGTAGCAATTCTACTCAGGAACAAAATGTGAATGATGGTTCTGAATCAATATCAACAAATTATCCAGGGTCAACAGTTTGATGATAGTCCTGGATCAACATAAACACATTATGCAGGATGAAGATGATGATGATGGTCCTGGATCAACACTAGCACTGTAATCTTGCAAAATAAATTGTTTCGAATGGGCTATGGAAAAAGAGGGAAAATGTGTCCATTGCAGGTCTCTGCAACTGCAAAATCACATCATCCTTACTCTTAATGTTTGTGAACAATTCTGCCTATTGCCAAGCTTGATTGTAAACACAACGGTTTTTGACAAACTGTTTTCTGGAGATAATTCAGAAATAAAGAAAATTTTGAGCCGTGCTGACGAAAACAATACAAGATATATGTGCAATGTGTTTTAAAACATCACTTTACTCACTGAAATTAGTTAGCTATTCATGAAAAAGTAAATAAACGCCTGTTTTTTGTTCAAAAAAAGGTCTGTTAAAACCATTTATTGTCATTTTTATGAGGTGATTTCTGTGTTAAGATTCTTTGTCCACTGAAAACGGTAGAAAAAAAAACAACACAAAAAACTCGTAATAAAGTATCTAATAATTATTTCTGAGTGCATTTAGAGTAGAAATCCATCATTACAATATTTTTTTGTGATTGGAACACAACTGGGTTCTGAACAGGTTAAGTTAACCCTGTAAAACCCACTGTTGCAAATTTACAACATCACTTTTAACAATTCTAAAAAAAGGCCTGCAAATGTTTTTTTTTTCTCAAGACCACATAGTTAATGGGTCCTATTGTTTGTCCTCACAATGCTATTGGATAGAAGAAGTGTTTATAGGTCTGGTCATCTGGCCATGAACTCACTCTACCTGCAAACTTCCCGTTGAGCTCATCTCCTTTTTTTGCATGACTGGATTTGTCAGGATTAAAGTAAGTAAAATTCCTTAAATATTTTTTTTGTGTTTATTACAATGACTAGAACATGTACATATTTAGTTATTTTGGAAAACATTCATCAAACTTGATTTATAGCTTGTTGTGTCTATGTTGTAATTCTACAACGTTGGGTCAGTGTGGTAGTCAAAATAGCCTGTGCTTCCTTACACATTACATAAGGTCACTGCACTTCTCACATGGTCACAAATTGAAAAAAAAAATGTAGTAGAAATTTAAAGTATTAGATGATTCATTGTAACGAAGCTCTAAATGTGCTTTTCTGTTAAATTTTTACTTAGTTTAGCTTAGACCATAATTAAACACATGAATAAATTGTATGGGGTATTTGAAACTCCAACATCTATAGCAGTATTTGAAACTCCCTGTATCTTTGTAGTTTTTTGTTTGTTTTTTAACTTCTAAATGATCCTGAGCTATTTTTCTCAGTGTTGCCCAAGCAGCAGTTTGTAGCATTAGGAGATAGAAAAACAGGTTCTGAATGTTCTGAATGTTCTGTATTTGTTGAGGGGATGTCTGTTGCATTGTTCAGGGACAGGTGCGAATGGTCTTGAATGTGAACCTGTAAGTGCTCTGGGGGGATGCATGTGTTCCTTTAGTGATTCAGTAACATCTAAAGAACTGCTTTGCCCATCGCTACACCAAAGTGTAACAACATGGTTCAAACTAACTGATGAACAGAGGCTAATACAAAAGTGGTAAAGTGAGCTCAGCAGTGTGACATCATGTGGTATATAATATATATTTAAACAAGAGTTTAAACTGGAGAAGGATCTGTGGCATGAAAACAAAAAAGGCTGTTTGTAACTTTAGAGTAAATAACACCAGAAGTCCTGAAGTCAGTGAAGATGTGATGGGCTGGACAGAAACCAGAGGATCTGTAACCTCTGTGATGATGATGACGATGATGATGATGGTGTGGGACATGAGTTTCATATTCAGTTTGAATGTCAGAATGAAGCTTAATGACTTCCAGAGAAAGGTATTAGCCAAAGTATTATTTGAATTGTCTTTGAATCTAAAGTCATCTGTTAACTGGGTGTTTTGTCTAAAGGACGTTCTTCCTCTGTTTGAGTAACATTGGTTGTACTTTGGCCACGCTGTGTGCCATCCTTCTGTTATTGTATGTAATGTGATATGGTCTTGAAAATGAAAATAAGAAACTGAATGTATTTGCCATCATCCAAAGGTTTTTATCACCTTAATTGGGATCAGTGGACCAACAGTATGTCTTTAGGCCATGAATTTAACGATCCAATGCCTGTTGCATTGTTCAGGGACAGGTGCGAATGGTCTTGAATGTGAACCTGTAAGTGCTCTGGGGGGATGCATGTGTTCCTTTTAGTATGATAAGCAGAGAGCATAATAGGCCAGCCAGACAGTAACCTATTGTTTGAATGTAGTAAACCACATTGAAAGTGACGGAGGAAAAAGTTTTGTAAATATATTTTTTTCCAATATTTTTATTTATAAATGCTTATTCATAAAACTATGATTGTATGATTATTACTCATGATATATACTGTTATGGGGCTAAGTAAGCAATCAACCCTGCAAATGAATACTTAAATGTTCTGTATATCTGTTCAGACAAAGTGAGTACAAACACAGAAGTTCTGCTCCCAACTATGCCCAACGTTGCAAATTTACATTTCCCTAAAAATGTAAAAAATTTGAAAACTCTTGGATTTCTACATCAGAGGCCTCCTAAAACAATATCTGAGAGGTCAAAAAAAAAATTGCTCATTTTTTTTCTATATCTGGGTCTTACAGGGTTAAGGGTGCCTAAAGTACCTACTGTCAAGAGGTTAAAATCACTGGGTTATTCAAATGTCTGCTTTTTAAAACGGGATCAGAGCGTGTCAATCAGTGTAACCGTTTAATCTTTGATCCTCTCCAGATTCAGACTGTGATTTTAATAACTGTTTATTCACATGCAAAAACATGGTGTCTCTGCTGCATGCTAATAGGCAAAGAATAGCTCCTTACAGATTCATTCTGATAACAGACGTTGCTGACAGAAGCAAAAGAGATAGAGGGGATGAATTATAGAGAGGAGGAGCTGGTTTGTACCATATGTGTGAACATGTTCCTATCTGCACATATGCATCATGAAGGGGTTTGGAGTCATATAAACATAGTTTTTGACAAGCATTTTTGAAGTTAAAAAGGTTGTCTCGGCATGGGTAGAAGGAAGCTCTGTGTGTGTGTGTGTGTGTGTGTGTGTGTGTGTGTGTCTCAGGCTTTGGGGACTGTAAGTATTAAAAAATTGAGGGTTTTCCACAGCAGTATAAAGTGTCATCTACCATAAACCGGAGAGAAGTCTCAGTTGCTCAGGTTGGTTGTACCCATGTGAATAAGGAAGTTAAGGTACTTTCTGATTCCGGCACAGACCATGAAAATGGACAATTTTGTTTGTGCCACATTCATTTTAGGAAGTCATAAATCATATTTGTAGTTATGGGTTTCTCTGCACCCTTCCATTCTCCATCCACCCTGACAAGAGTCCACCATAACATATAGCAAATATATTTACACATGTACATAGAAATGTTTGAGAACAACAAAATCTGGTTAAGAATTAAATTAGGGAATGGATTATTGGCCAAACTCCACCCCCAAAAACTGTGATTATCCAATCATCCAAAACTTTAGCGTTTCACAATGGGGGGGGGATTGTTTTACTACAGCTGTTTTAGTTTCAGCAAATTTCAGATGCCATTAAAAACAAGCCAGCCAATAAAATAATGACTTCTGCTTAGTGATCAACAGATTTTCTTGGATGTAAATGTCAAAATTCTCTTAATGTCATCACACAACAACATGGATATTGATCTTGAAAAATAATGTTTTCTTTGAAGAACATCTGGGGAAGTGCAGCAGCTGAACTTGCTTGTGAAGGTGAGCAGCTGACAAAAGAGGGGTAAATTTCATTGTAATGTAAAACCAGTCATTTCCAAGTCCATCAGCTGATGTTATGCTGCGGACATTTGGCATGTCAAAAATTATGTAGTTATCATTAAGGGTCAACCCAATTGCCAGGATAAATGTTGGCATTGTATGTGTCAGCACATTACGAATATGTTACATTCGCATGTTATTATGAAGCGGAAATGATGGACTATATTCTGTTGGCTTCATCGCACCGTGACCTCCAGCATGCACTGGGGCAGTTTGTAGCCAAGTGTGAAGCGTTCGGGATGAGAGTCAGCATCTCCAAATCTGAGGCCATGCCGGAAACTGGTGGATTGCCCCCTCTGGGTTGGGAAAGAGTTACTGCCTCAAGCAAGGGAGTGCAAGTACAGTACAGGCCAAAAGTTTGGACACACCTTCTCATTCAATGCGTTTTCTTTATTTTCATGACTATTTACATTGTAGATTCTCACTGAAGGCATCAAAACTATGAATGAACACATGTGGAGTTATGTACTTAACAAAAAAAGGTGAAATAACTGAAAACATGTTTTATATTCTAGTTTCTTCAAAATAGCCACCCTTTGCTCTGATTACTGCTTTGCACACTCTTGGCATTCTCTCCATGAGCTTCAAGAGGTAGTCACCTGAAATGGTTTCCACTTCACAGGTGTGCCTTATCAGGGTTAATTAGTGGAATTTCTTGCTTTATCAATGGAGTTGGGACCATCAGTTGTGTTGTGCAGAAGTCAGGTTAATACACAGCCGACAGCCCTATTGGACAACTGTTAAAATTCATATTATGGCAAGAACCAATCAGCTAACTAAAGAAAAACGAGTGGCCATCATTACTTTAAGAAATGAAGGTCAGTCAGTCCGGAAAATTGCAAAAACTTTAAATGTGTCCCCAAGTGGAGTCGCAAAAACCATCAAGCGCTACAACCAAACTGGCACACATGAGGACCGACCCAGGAAAGGAAGACCAAGAGTCACCTCTTCTTCTGAGGATAAGTTCATCCGAGTCACCAGCCTCAGAAATCGCAAGTTAACAGCAGCTCAGATCAGAGACCAGATGAATGCCACACAGAGTTCTAGCAGCAGACCCATCTCTAGAACAACTGTTAAGAGGAGACTGCGCGAATCAGGCCTTCATGGTCAAATAGCTGCTAGGAAACCACTGCTAAGGAGAGGCAACAAGCAGAAGAGATTTGTTTGGGCCAAGAAACACAAGGAATGGACATTAGACCAGTGGAAATCTGTGCTTTGGTCTGATGAGTCCAAATTTGAGATCTTTGGTTCCAACCGCCGTGTCTTTGTGAGACGCATAAAAGGTGAACGGATGGATTCCACATGCCTGGTTCCCACTGTGAAGCATGGAGGAGGAGGTGTGATGGTGTGGGGGTGTTTTGCTGGTGACACTGTTGGGGATTTATTCAAAATTGAAGGCACACTGAACCAGCATGGCTACCACAGCATCCTGCAGCGACATGCCATCCCATCCGATTTGCATTTAGTTGGACGATCATTTATTTTTCAACAGGACAATGACCCCAAACACACCTCCAGGCTGTGTAAGGGCTATTTGACCAAGAAGGAGAGTGATGGAGTGCTGCGGCAGATGACCTGGCCTCCACAGTCACCGGACCTGAACCCAATCGAGATGGTTTGGGGTGAGCTGGACCGCAGAGTGAAGGCAAAGGGGCCAACAAGTGCTAAACACCTCTGGGAACTCCTTCAAGACTGTTGGAAAACCATTTCAGGTGACTACCTCTTGAAGCTCATGGAGAGAATGCCAAGAGTGTGCAAAGCAGTAATCAGAGCAAAGGGTGGCTATTTTGAAGAAACTAGAATATAAAACATGTTTTCAGTTATTTCACCTTTTTTTGTTAAGTACATAACTCCACATGTGTTCATTCATAGTTTTGATGCCTTCAGTGAGAATCTACAATGTAAATAGTCATGAAAATAAAGAAAACGCATTAAATGAGAAGGTGTGTCCAAACTTTTGGCCTGTACTGTATATCTGGGTCTTGTTCAAGAGTGAGAGTGGATTGGGGCATGAGATGGGTCTGCAGTTTGGTGCAGCTTCTGCAGTGATGTGGGCGCTGCGCTGGACTACCGTGGTAAAGACAGAGCTGAGCCGGAAGGCAAAGCTTTTAATTTACTGGTCCATCTACATCCCAACCCTCACCTATGATCATGAGCTCTGGGTAGTGACCAAAAGAATGAGATCGTAGATACAAATGTCCGAAATGAGTTTCCTCTGTGGGGTGGCTGAGCTGAGATAGGGTTAGGAGCTCGGACATCTGGAGGGAGCTCGTAGTAGAGTCGCTGCTCCTTCACGTCGAAAGGGATCAATTGAGGTGGTACAGGCATCTGATCAGGATGCCCCCTGGACACTTACCATTAGAGGTGTTCCAGGCATTTCCCATAGGAGGCCCCGGGGCAGACCCAGAAAATGCTGGAGGGATTACATATCTCATCTGGCCTGGAAACCCCTAGGGGTCCTCCAGGAGGAGCTGGAAGGCATTGCATGGGAGGGGGATGTTTGGGGTGTTTTGCTTGTCCTGCTGCCCCAGCGACCCAGCCCCAGATAAGTGGATGAAAATGGATAGATGGAGTATGTTTTTACACCACTGTGGTTAACATGTGGTTAGGGTTACGCACAAAAACCACAGTTATGGTTGTGAAAAAAATCTGCTGTGCCTTAAAATACCCAGTTTTAGTGGGACAATCTGGTCAGAAAATGCAGTGTTGGGTTGTTAAACCTTCATTACATGCCTCATCACTGTGCATAACTTTTTTGAAGTGCAATACTACAATCACTCTACATATCTATGTGTATTCAGTAATGCCTACTGTTTGTCTATGTTGTGTTTAGGTGAATTTGTTGCTGTCTGTGTGAACTACTTTTCATGTGAAATGTTGTTTTTTACAAACCAACACATTTGAGTGTGGAGAAACATAATTTCGCTCTACTGTGCAATTGCTTATTGTATGGTTTTGATTGACAATAAAGTTCAATTTGACTTTGACTTAAAGACAACCACATCCGAAGCTTGTGGCGGCTGTGGCTTAGACATAGAGTGGAATGTCCACTAATTGGTAGATCAGCTGTTTGATGTCCAGCTCCTCCAGTACGCATGTCAAAGTATCCTTGGACAAGATACTGAACCCAAGTCGCTACCAATGGCTGTTCCATTGATGTGAATGGTATCTGAGTAGCAGGTGGCACTATGTATGGTAGCCTCAGCTGAATGTGACATGTAGTGTTAAAGTGCTTTGAGTGGTCGAAAGACTAGAAGGGCGCTATACGAGTGCAGGTCCATTTATCATTTAAACTTAAAAGTCTGAGTCCTAAACATGTCATAATTCTCTCTTTACCGAACGTAATGCAATTTTAACAACAGTTTAATAACATATTAAATTTACATGAATGCTTTGTAAATTTGTATGTATTTGTATAGGTGATTCAGGAAATTAAGGAAAATAGAATGTTCTGTGAGTAAAGTGTTTGAGACAACATACTTCTTGATCTTTGGGTTTGGGGGACAGTATCAAGGTTTCAAGTCAAAAGGTTCAAATCCAAGTGAAGTCATAAGCCCAAGCCAAGCTGCGAGTCTTCTTGTTTTTGTCAGTTCAAGTCTAAAGTCATCACATATGTGACTGGAGTATGACTCAGCATTGCACTGAACCTGGACAGCTGATTTTCATCAGCAGTAGGGTGGGTGGTTCAAACCAAAACACACTGTAGGAAAAAACTAAAGCGAACAAATAGCCTCTGTGTCCTCTAGTTGCATTTGATGGAGAGGGGTAAGATTATCTAAGCAAAAAAATGTGTAATTTACAAAGAAAGATAAATGGATGAAGCAATGGAGCAGGAGCATCAGCATTCATCATTTCTGTAAGATTGTCATCTTAATTGTATTAAGCTTTATTCCACATAACACAGAGACGTGAAGCTAAGCAGTGCGAGGCTCTGCATTTTGTTTTGTGGCTTTGTCTGAGAGATGAATAAAATATCAGTATGAAGTGCAGACTCCAGAAACACATGTGTTATTACAGATGTAAAAGTGATGCTTTATTGCTCTGTAATACCAAGTGACCTGTTGTAGCCACCACTGAAAACCTAGTTCAACATTATCATCACTACTATTAAGGGAAATGTGGAGTTTTGAGTAAGGAATTCATTTAAAGCGGGGGTCCTCAAAGTTTTGATGACTGAGTGCCAATTCAGGGAGCCAGCAGGGTTGCACAAGAAAATTACAGATGTGAGTTGTCGCTAACTTTAGCTCACAGCACTAGCATTGATGGCAGAACTCTCTAGTGGCATACTCCCAATGTGCACTAATTGCCAGTAGAGCTTTGATTCTCTGCCCAAACCTAACGTGGCCCGACCCGATCTGCTGGGTTTGGGCCAGGCTGTAATCTCTCAAAATTCCTTCAGGCTTAAATCAAGTTGTGTTTGCACCAATTTCCCAGCGTCTTTTATATAATTATTTTTTAATGCAGACCTTATAGCCTATGTAATGTCATGAATAATATATGAGCTGTGTTGCGATCAACCCACTGTAACTAATGAAAATGTTAAGGTTTAAAATTAGATTTAAACTGACATACCATAAACAAACTCCAGTGCACTGCGCAGGAGAGGCATGAAACTGATAGCTCTCGTGTGTAAATGGTAAAAGTTGCATGGCACCGGAGGGAAAACAACAGGAAGAGAGAGCGAGGGGCTGCAAGGCGGCTAGGATGGCAGTGTTTGTCTCTGCTTTCCGGTCAGTGGGAGAGATGTGAGTAACATGCAGCAGAAAGCGGTCATTACCATTTGCGTGCTGCATCGCTGTGGACCACCATGTGCACTCGAAGACTCAAAGAGACTCATCAAATGGAGCATCCCGCCATGCACAAGATGCAGACATGACGTCTCAGGGAAAGGAGAGGTAGTGCAAGAAGACATGAGCCCTCAGTCTGTTAGAAATGTTTTAATATTAGAAATATATCATTTTTTTTCAGCGGAAATTTAAGCTATTTAATCAGGCTTAGTCCAAAAACTGGGATGGTACGGGTTTGGGTCAGGTGTGGACAGAAACTACGCAGGTTCACAAGAGGCTGGGTCTGATTTTTTCGGGCTTGATCAAAGCTTTAGTTGCCAGCCAGTAGCTTCCTACAACTTGTCATTCCAACACGGCCTCATCCAAACTCATCAAATACCGCAGCTTTGTCAGTGCCATTCATGTCTACATATTATGCACAAGGTCTGCGTTTGTTGTTGACATTCTGGGAGTTTCTTACAATGTTGGTAAAACATCTATTTATATCGTATTTATGTTTATTTCTTAGTGCAAAAAAAGCAAAAAAAGGTTTAGCAAAAAAAACCTTCATGGTTTGGCTCAACATTCATACAGGAAGCGAACAGAGGGCTCCCTGGTAAAAGTCCAGGGTGTGTTGGACCCATCCACCACCCCTCCCACCTGCTCCCAAGGAACTTTCCAGCTCCTCACATTACGTAATTATTAGCAGTTTTCCACACTGACACCCTCCAGCAGGGTGATAAACCCAGGTACCAATTAGCCGCGTTATTCACTGATACCACCTGTCTGCATATCATACTGCCACGACAGATGCCACATGGTTGACCAGCTACAGGGGTGTAAATAAAGACAGTGCAGGCAGTGCGGTTGCACTAAAGCCCATTGGTGGGGGTTCCTCCAATGATGTGTTGGACAGAGAACAGGCCTTTATGCATGTGTTAAATAGTAAGAATCTAAAACAAATTATGTGTTTATTCTACAAAAACTATAAAAATATATATAAATGAACTTCATTATGTAATTAATTGAATTAATTGAATAATGTCTCATTTTATTTGGTATTTTTGTCATATACAGATTTGCAATAGTAATATATATGTTGATATTGTCCAGTGTCAAGTCTGCATTTGATCATGTGACAGGACAATAGGATATACAGTAGATGCAAAATCTGGCACTAGGGCCCATCACAACTACCATATGTCATTGACCAGCGCTATATCAGACTGCAGCGAAGTGTGACTTTTGGCATCGGTCTGTTGCCAAATTCACTGACCAAGCAGTGGTATTTTCTTGAGTTTGGAATAAGTATGGGCTGGTCACTCCCAACCTGACAGATGCTTGTTAGTGGCAAGCTAAATATTCTAAATGTAAGCTTATGGCACAAAATGTATTTGAAGGCTGCCATTAACCCGCAGGCCACACTTTAAGCAGTTATTTCAAGTAACAAATGATACTGTATATCTTCACATCTGATTCTGAAGTATTTTAGGTATAAAAATCTGATATTGGACAGAAATCCTTGATAAGAAAGTAGATATGAAGCTATTGTCCCTGTTTTTGAAGTGTGCTGATAACACGTGCATCTTTTTGTAAGGGTGGGGACAGTTGGCATCTGTTTCTCTTTCTGTCTCATGCTGCTGTCAGGACAAGCTGATTGATACAAACTGGTGCAGCAGAGGACTCTCTAACAGGCAGCGCTGCTTGCCTGATCTCTGTTCTTTGCTTGTGACAAATGTAGCCTGTAAGTGGCTGTGGCAGGCTGTGATCCTGCAGGACCCCTTCATGTTGCGTATGAGCGTTAAATTTTTTTTCATTAACTCCAGGTGCGCCGTCCCATCTTACCCCCCTTTGTCATCGTTGGCCAGAGCTGCACAGCCCACTCTGAGCAACGCTTTCACTTTCCGCTCTGTTTAAACCAAGTCCAGATAGGCGGAAACGCATGACAGACAATCTCTGCCCTACTTGCAGCTACACCAACGCAGTTACGCACATCATACAGAGAGAGACACATAGAAGTGAAGCCACAGAAGACAACCCACTTTGGGAAAAAAACAGGGCTGAGGGCCAGTTCTGAATCTGCCTCTGGCTGTCCTTGACGAACCTCCGGGCCAGATCCTCCTGGGTGGTCTAAGCAGCGTGGAGCTCTGAGAAGATTTATCTGGATGGTTGACAACTCTGCACCACTCATCCAGGCTGCCCGCGTCCCCATAGAGAGCACATGTCACTGCCTTAAAAGCAAAGCTGCCTGACAATGACATCGTGGGGTTGTTTTTATCTGGTGTTCGCTTTTTTTTTTGGAGCAGTTCTGAGGAAGTTTTGAGGAAGTTTTTTCATTCTCATTCTTACTGAAACTTTGTGGGTTACTGTTTGTTTAGCTGCTGTATCACATATAAAAATATACATAATGGCAACACAAACACAGATTTGTGATGTCATGCAACATAACATTACACTGTAAAACATACAGGAATTTAGTGGGATGACAAAACATAGAGAAGTAGCAAACAATACAAAACAAAAATTGAAAAGTACACATTGAAACAACACATAGTCAGTATACAAGAGAGGAAATGAAAGAAAGTATACCATTGCAACACAGATGTCACAAAAATGAGGATGCGGTGGATACCATGGATACGACATGATCACTGAACGTCAAACACATATATGAGTCACTACTTCTGCTGGGTTGTAGACCATTCATTGAGAAATGTGGCAAGATTTTTAGGAAGATGTTTTTCCTCGTTGGCAAGTTTATATCCAAGGCCTTCCATGTGAATCACACTGCAAAACTCCCTCAGCCATCGGTGGAATGTGGGGCTGGGCTCTGACTTCTAATGTTGTAAGATGAGGCGTTTTGCTAGCAGAGTGCAGAAACAGAGAGCCTGAGCAGTGCGATTATCAGTGACAGAGGTCACAGGTAACCCAAATATGACCAGAAAAGGGTCTGGCATTGTTGTTTTACCATAAGTCTTTGATATATAATAAAATATAAGCAACCAGAAGGAGCAGAGCTTGGGGCACAGCCATAGTTGATGGGCAAGCATGCCTCTGTCCTGCTTTCATTTATCACACAAGGGGAAGGCATTAGCAGTGGCGCTGACAGCCGTAATCCTGTACGCGCTATTCGTACATTTTTTTCAATGATTTATCATCCTATCTTGAGAATAAAATTGTGACAAAAGCAGCAGATCGTGTGTTTGGGTTGGTTTTTACTGATGAATGTACCCAAGATACATTTTTTGGCTGTGTCCACTGACTATGGTCGGATACATGTGGATGCCGATGATTGGTGCACATGTCACCGGCCACATTTCTGGTGCTCAACTGTGATGCTAGCAATATTGTGTTACTTGTCTTCTGTGTTAGAAAGCAAAAGTAGTTAGATATGAGCAAATGAAAAAGCATTTTTCAGGCTTTCGAAATAAGAAAGTGATCAAGCCTCAGCAGCGAAGAATATGCAGAGCAGCAGGACGAGCACCGAGTCTGCTAACCTTACTGCTGCTAGCATTAACGTTACAACGACAGAGGCTAGCAGCCAGCTACAAGTTCAGGATCCACCCGATTTGCAAAGTGATGAGCCCCAGGATCATCATGATATTGAAACTGATGCAGAGGCCATTCTGGAGTTTGATGCAACAGGGAGATGCAGAATGAACTTCAAATGCTTAATTTTCTCATCTGGCCTTTTTATTGTTTATTGTAGCAGCTTTGTTTGGGCTTCCTGTTACATATTGTTGCTGTATATTTTTTTATACCTAACTGTTGATGTTGTTGTGTCATGCTGCTGCAAAATGAGGGAATCGGTTGTGTGCTAAACGCTTGTACGTTTCTCTGGGCTATATTCAGTGTATTATATGGTATTCCATTATTTTGCTGGCTGTTGTCAGGTCTGTTGACTTGTCCTTGAAATGCACGTGGTCGGCCAGTCCCTATATGAGGACATTACAGTTTGGATTTACTGAACCTTATACTTTATTCTGCTTAACTTGGGCCTGCTGTCCTCGTTCATGGACACTTTTTTTGTGCCATCTAGTGGCAGTTAGACCACAATACACTAATCCATGTAAAAACAAGATGGCAGCCACCTCTGCCAAGTCGGTCAAGGTCCAAAACCTGATTGAATTTAATGGTTGAAACTTGTTTATTTATTATTAATAACATTGGTAGTTTGATAGGCCATAGAAATTTTACCAGTTCTAACAATGGGAAGCAACAACAAGCTAAGACGCTGTTAATTAGAAAGTACTAAAGATATTGGGAGTTTATCATCAGCTCATTGAAGGACTTTTGGATTTCATTATTGTCTCATTTGAGGATATTGGGATTATCATTGTTGACAATGTTTAGTTTCTTATACTTATCAGGTCCTGCTAATCCCAAATAGCTAGGAGAAATTAAAAATGGCTACCAAACAAAAGTTCTGGTTTCAGGAGGATAATCCTGCTGGTACCACTGGACATTAGGACATATCGTGGAGCCTTGCTTTTGTGTAGCAGAGTTATGTACAATCTTGAATTGCATAAGTCTATATCTAACATTTATGGAACTATTGTATATCTTGATAAGAATATCCTCCCAAGTATCATCAGTGATTTCAGTCCCCAGCTCTTCTATCCAAGTGTTCCGTAATTTGGTGTCAGACATTATAACATAGAAAAGAGACTGACCCCTTACTATTGGGGTTGTGGTGGGTAAGGTTGTCAAGTGTGGTGTGTTTAGGCATGTTTTCTAACTGTGGTAAGTGATGCTTAATATTATTTCGTATTTGGAGGTATCTAAAAAAGTGAGTTGAAGGTAGACTATAAAACTGTTGCAGTTGTAGGAAGGATGACACAAACACATATATATACGTCTCCAGTTGTGGCGATATTTTTGTCTTTCAAAACAGACCTGGAGGGAAAGCATGGTTTTTGTAGATAGGGCTATCTATGTATACTGTGGGTAAATTCAGAAAGGACTAAATTTGCTTCCATGTTTTTAACATATTTAGAATAATCTGGCTGGTTATATATGATGGAATCTTTATATTCACAGGATTATTTAAAAGTACAGGAAAAGAAGTGTACCACACAGTCTGCCCGTTTAATCTGGAGCCAGGCAGCCGTGGTGGAATCTGCTGAAGAGCTACTGCACCAAAGATACAGTACTCTCAAGTTTGTGGCCCAATAATGAAATTTAAATTGAGGGAGGCCGAGAGGAATGACAAAAACTTAAAGGCAAATACAGAAATGAATCACAATAAAATATCCTACTGCTGCAAGTCTGGAAAAACGGTTATGTTTATTTATTTTCATTTAACCTTTATTTAACCATAAGCATTGAATTAAATTTTGAATCTCCTTTTCAAGGGAGACCTGGCCATGACAGGCAGCAGCACTAATGAAAACCCATAGTTAGGGACAGAAAACACAAAAAGAGACAAAATGAAAAGGAAATAAAAAAAACAAGCAAAAGGAATTCATGTTTGAAAAGAGAAATTTAAAAGAGTTAATTCTATAACCAGGTAAATATAAAACATTGACCTCTTCTGCCTCTAACTCTTTCATTTTTTATTTTTATTTAAGAGCATTTAAACAGAAACGCTGCTATTTTTCAACATGGACTCTGTTTCAGTTTCTGAAACTGATCTGATATTGAGTGAGAGGGCTGCAGCTGCAGCCTCGAATCAGACTGCAATGTAACACAGGGCATTTGTGCACCAACAATTTACGTGCATTAAAAGTGCTTGTTTTTGCCAGACAGGATCAGACTATTATTCTGACAACATTATGGAAGTGATCCCTACAGAGATAAACCTTTTCATGAAAGAGTAAGATCTTTGCTTAATCAGAAACAGCCCAGAAATAACTATCACCAGACTCCATTTAAATAAATAATAGTTTTACTGTCATATAACACACTTCATTCAAAGTCAAAAGAAACAAAAAAAACCTCACAAAGGCCATCATGGTTAGTCTTTCTGCTGTTCTAACAACTACTAACTCTGGTTTGATCTAGATAACCCTTAAATTCACCCAGTTATATGTAAAAATATGCTAGCAATATACATGCTAAAATTACTCTTTTTTCAAATGGAGTCTGGTGGGTCGGAGGTGGCGATTTCAGGGGCGCTTCTAGTTGAAAAATAACGATCTTGCTCCTTAACAAAAGGGTCTGTCTCTGTAGGAATGCTTTCCATAATGTTGTCAAACTGAGAACAATAATCTGAGCCTGTCAGAAGCAAAAAAAGCACCTTTAGTGGATGTGCATTGACAGTGGACAAATGCCCCAATGGGTTACATTGCAGCCTGTTTTGCAGTTGTCACCTGCAGTGGTTTCCTTAATACTGGACCAGTTTTAAAAAACATCGTTCCCATTAGTCACTTAGACACAAAAACATGGGAAAATAGGGTCCAGGTTAAGAAAAATACGGAAGTTACCCTTTAATGAGATACAACTTATGATATTCCGTGCTGAATACACAAATGCTCCTTGTCCCCCAAATTCTGTACAGGCAAAATTTGTATCAATACTAAAAGTAAGATTTTCACACAAAATATAAGATGATTTGTCACTATGATATTTCTAATAAAAACAAGTACAGTTATTAACACAACATTCTCCTTTAAAACTCATTGCAGTTGTCTTCCCCTAAAAAAATCATTGGCACACAGTGTCTGTAACAGATCACTGCTGGCATTGGAACAGGTTGAAAAGCTGGTTAATGTTTTAAATGTGTCAGGACTCTCACTGTAGAAGGATCATGTTGTGGATAAACTAGATTCTCTGGTAACTTTTGCCTGAACCTGCTGTTTTGTAAGGCAGCACATACTGAAGACAGGAAAATGACATTTTGCTGTCTTAGTGAATGCCTTATTGTTTTCATTAAAATTTCAAAAATCCTGTTTTAGATTCTTTTGTTTTAGACGGGAGAGAAGCTGCATCACCAGCAGCTGCATGCTGAATGTGTTTTTCCGCTTGTCCTCCTAATATTTTGCCCACAGTGAACACATATTAAAGACACTTTTCAGTGTAGCCCTATCCAGTGGCAATAATTCACTGCAACAACTAGAAAAAAACTGTATTATTACACCCCGGAAGGTTTCTATCAGAAGTATTAAGAGAAAGCCCAGAGGAGTGTGTTAGACTTGGTCCCTATAAACAGTAATAGGCCTCCAGTCTCATTATTACTTGTTTTTATGTGTTCCTGAGCCATCCACTACCAACAAGAATGTATTTTAAGAGATTAGTTTGCACCTCTGGGTCATTTTAAACCAAATAACTACTCACAATTATGTTTTCCTAATTATGATTATTTCATGATTACATTACAGAGCTCCCTTGACATGGCAAACACAACACGGTCTCCAGGCTATTGAGGGAGTGAGGTGACAGTGTCACTGAAAGCAATTAAAAAGCTATCAGAGGGAGCTGAAAAGAAAACATTTCCTATTAGATTGCAAAGTTAACCACTGGCCTAAGCCAAATGTGGCCACAGGAGCACTGAGATGTTATTACTCTCTGCAGGCGCTGTGCTGTTATTCCTCTGTGGTGCTAGATGTTAAAGACTCAGTAATGACCACTAACAGCACTTTGCACTGCTGTTTTAAAGAATAGCACATCAGGAGTGGTTGTCTCTACTCAAGTTGTCATTGTTCACATGAATTCTAAAAGACATCTTGTAAATATTAAATGCATTAATTTAAAGGGAGGCAGGGGTGTGCAGAAGGGGGCAAGGGTGGGCTTGTTCTTCTCTGGGGGCCGTTCAATCAACCTGCAAATATGTCTCTATATGATTCTGTCACTTAAAAGTTCTCCTGCTTTTTATCAAGTTGAAATGATTGCAATATTAACACAAATTATGCCTGTCATCTGATTCTTTCTGTAACGGGTGTGACTGAACCCAAATGCAGCACCCTGTAACAGCTGGTAATGACCTTTATTTATACATGGAGTAAACAAGAACTTAAACTGACGGATATTTTGGTAACAGTTTGTTCTTCAGGGCTCAGAGCCCACACACAGTCTTTGGGTTCAGGGGTCGAACAGTTCAGTTGATTAGCTGGCAGAGGTAACAAAGAGGGGCAAACTGATGGCGTGGTTTGAGAAGGAGAGGGGTCCGGAATTAGGAGAGCAGTCCAGCAAAGCAGCAGAGCCGACGAGGGATGAGTAGCAAACACATACACAAGGCAGCGTGCGGCATCTCACTGCAGGCAACTGACAAGCAGGTAGGAACTCTCACACTGAAATGCGTGGCAGGAAAACACCACACAGCCACAGGCAGACAGAAACCAGAGAAGCTGAAGCAGAGTTTGTGGTCTGGAAACAGACGACGTGGGCCTGGTCCACACGAGCATGGGTATTTTTAAAACCGAACTTTTTTGGCCTCCAGTTTTTAAAAAATCTGCATCCATACGAGTGGTGTAATAAAAATACCTCCGTCCACATGACACCGCAAATTCCACTATCAAGCAATGTAATACACATGCCAAAGCAGTAGGTGGCGATATAACATTGTAGCCAATCAGAAGGCAGTAAACCCCCCCCCCCATACCCACTCAGCAGAAAGAACTCCAGATTCTGATTCCTCAGCAGCTTCGTGAGAATCACTGTGTCATCATGTCACTGAGTAGCTTAGTTGTACGATACAGCCACAAAGTGCTGATATGCTGCTAAATAGCAGCAGTATTTTGTTTCGGTCCATCCTCAAATCGTCTCTCGCACACACTGGATCGGGTAATAACACAGTTGTTTTCTGTTTACGTCACACACTGTGACGTCATACAATGGAGACGAGACAAAATAACTGTGGTTAGTATGATCTGAAATCAGGGAGAAAGTAAAAACATTGGTGACCAAGATTAAGTTTCTTTGATGTTAGCATGTAGCTACTGGCAGCTGTGTACTTGCAGTAACAAGAATAGTGACATTTATAACAGTGAAAAACCACTGATAAAAGCTTCCCTGACACGTTCAGGCAGAAATATGATCTGAAATTGGGGACAAAAAAACTTTTGCAACTAATTTTTCATGTTTCTCTGACATTAGCTTGTAGTTACATGTAGCAGTGTGTGTAATGTTAACACTTGCAGTAGCGTAAAAGCTTCTAAAACAAAATCTATACAACTGCATGTTTCAGCAGAAATATGATCCGAAATCAGGCTAAAATGAACAACATCAGCAACCAAGATTACGTGATTCCTTGACGTTACTATGTAGCTTCATGTAGCAGTTATGTAAACACTTGCAGTATGGTTGGTGTCTGTCCAGAGCTGACGTCTGCTTGTCTTGAAAGAAGGAAAAAAAAACATGGAAACAGAGTATTCAGACCAGTCAGAAGCCTGAGGTTTTTGCTCACAGGGATTACTTTTACATACTTTTGATTTAAATAATGAGGTACATCATCCAACATGATAGTATTACAGAAAATAAGGAAAAGCATAAAAATTAGCTGTGAATTTTCATAAAATGTTCATATCTGTCTACATATCTTTCTGTCTGAGGAGATCAGAGCTACAAACTCAGTCTCATCTCTTAAATCACTTATGAGAACCTACTTGTTTAAAATTGCCTTTTGGTGATTTTAACTGCTTTATTAGCCTATTGCATGTTTTACTCTAATATGTATACTGTTTTTATTGCTTTTATCTTGGTTTGTTTTTTTTGCTTTGTCTTTTACTCAGTTTTGTAAAGCACGTTCTAACTGTGTTTTGAAGAGTGTTATATAAATAAAGTTTGTATTATTGTTATTGTTATTATTATCATTATTATTACTGAATATGAAACCAGCCCATGAGACAGTTAGCCTAGCTTAGCTCTGTGTAAAGACTGGAAACAGAGAGACAATGTGCTCGACTCTGTTCTGAGGTGGGTTTTTTTTATTTTCTACTTAAAGTCAAACTTACTAATTGAGACATTATGTGTCATTTGTTTAATCTGTGGAAAAACTGAAGTGCACAGACAGCAAGTTGTGGTTTTATGGGGGGTTATTTCAGGAAGCCACTGCTCCCTTCTGATTCATAGTCCAGCACATAGGCCTCCTGTAAAAACCACAACCTTTGGTAAGAGACGGGCAAACTATTTTGGTTAACTAATCAACAATTCCAGTATGTTATGTCCATGGCCCAGGAAAGTTCAATGAACATGAACATGAGCTATTCTCTTTCAAAGTCAAAAAAACAGAGTGAGAAGTAAGGCCTTGATCACACAGAAAGCATCACAGCACCTGGAGGCACCTTTTTAGTGAGAATCAAGGTTTTTACTTGTGTTATTTGCGTTGCGATGTGCTTCATCTCTTTTTTCAGCATCTTTTTCCCCATTGTCCAATCGGATGATTTGAGAGGCTGGCCTTCTGTGGTGGTCACGACAACAAGTTTACAGTTGGTAAACAATGGAGGAGAAACTGGTGGTAGCAGTTGCTGGATACCCAGAGCTATACAGTTCAACGATAGCAGGTTGTAAAACTCCCCCTGAGTCATCCTAAAATATGTCAGGAAGCGACCATCATGGAGGCGAAGCTCCTGGACCAACAGGTGGTACTCCTCATGATCCACCCTCTTTTTTAGGGTCTCATGTACCCACACAGATCTCTGTTTCCTTGTACCCAACAAACTATTTACTGACAGCCTCTCGCCATCAACCAGAGCTACAGCAAGTACCCTCTGCCTCAACATTTTAGGAACTAGATACTAATTACTGTGACATTAAAAAAACAGTAGATTGATTATACGGGAAGGTTAGGGTAGAGAAGTGATGGGGTGGTTGCCTGGCAATGATTAAAAGGCACAGCAAGCTTTTTGTTTTACCAGTGGACCCACAGAATGTTTGTTTTCTTTTTTTTTGGATTCTGAGAGAGTTGTTCATGTTTACAAATATGTTTGGACTGTCTAAGACCATAAGAATAACATGTTTAAATATTTTAAAACTTGTTTAATGCTGAGCTTAGCTACCCGTCTCCTGGCTGTAGCCTTATCTTTAGCATACCAACATGAGACTGATACTGAGCTTTGCATCTAACTGTCTGCAAGAAAGTGTAAAAGCACATGTCCCAAAATACTGAACTGAATTTTTTTTGATTCTCTGTGGACACAGGATAATATAAGCAGATGTATTTCATGTTATGATAATGTAAGGCATGTTTCTCTCTCATGGCTTACCTATCCACCTTATTTTTCATGGAAACACGGAGGCAAAACAGAACGCAGCCAGCTTCCGTTTTTTTGTGCCACACTTCCGGTCCAGCACTCTTACCACTGTGTAAATGGGAATCCCCTTGTCGTTTACCTTGCTGAGTTTAGCTATATATATATGTATATATCACATTTTTCACGTCACTATATCACCGTTTAGACTAATCTGATGTTTGTAAAGTCTATAAACACAATGACTGAACAAACATTAGTATTTTCTCTGTGTATAATTAATATCGTAGATTAGCTGGGCTAACCGTTTATGAAAAATAAATCTGATCTTACAATAATATATATGTGTTGCACATTGGATTGAATCTGTTTTTATGTTTCGATCTCTTCTCTGTTTTTCTTGTTTTGTGAATATTTGTGTGGAGTAAGTGTGTTATTTGTGTGTGTAGCACAGCATCAAACCTGATTAAATAATGTATAAACAAGATAAAAAGACAGACACCAGAATGCTGCAGTTGATATTAAAGTTAAAAAGGATAATACCAGACACCATGTGAATGATTTAATACACCAGTGTGGGTCCAAACTCTAATTAAACCTAAAACATAAGTCACACATACCCTTTTAGCTACATGTATATTAATTAGAGAAGCCCATTAATATTTTAAGACCTCCATAAGGAGATAAATTGATTGATTGATATCCTGCTCACAACAAGACAGTCTTGAGTCTTGTTTGTGTTTCTGCTCCACTGAAGTGAGTGTTTTTCTATAAAGATTTTATGAACACAGATGTATTTCTAACAGTTTATAATATACAGTACACTCTATATAAACACAGCCGTCTGAGCCTGTGACCCCACCTATTCAAAATATTCTACACATTCCCCTGAAAGGATAATTGCGCAAAAGCTCTTAACTTAAAAAAAATCCCACTTTCCTCACAGAATATAGCACTCAGCTCCTCATGCCCCAGCAGTATTTCCTGAGATATCCAGTTTTCAGGGGTTAAAGGGATTCAGACACTGTTCCCACAAGCTCTCACATTTCCACAATCTGTTCCCTGAGCAGCAAAAGGTCCTCACGTCAGAAGTCTGTGTGTGTGTGTGTGTGTGTGTGTGTGTGTACAATGTAAGTGTGCATGCGTGTACATAAGTGTTGCTACTGTACCATCATTAAAACCCAGCTGTCTGCAGTCACTGTAAGGAGGTTTGGGAATAAGCTTTGGACCCAGCAGGCCAGTCACGTAACGTCCCTGAACATCTGCGTGAAGGGACTAAGGATCAGATTAAACACAGGCTATGAAGGCTGTGACACACACACACATTCACACACACAAACACACACACACACACACACACACACTACAAGCACTCATGCATGTGTTGATGAACCTGTTGTCTTCCTTGACTGTGAAAGCTGATTTTTAAGCTCTTTGGATAATCAGGTTGGAGGATGGAAATAGCCCGTGGCAAGTGGGTGGGAAGCGGCGGCGTCAGCGGCTGCATACATGTCACCTCCTCCAGGAACAGCTACGTCTTAGGTACTGTAAGTCACCCTGACCCCCCTGAGGGGACAGGTCCCTTCAGTAAATGATCACGACCTGGGCAACATCATTAGGCAGCTGCTGTGTGGCAGCAGCTCCTTGGCAGAGTGATAAGCAGAAACACTCCACGGGGAAATGCTTACATTGCACTTGTAGGTGACAGGGATAATATGGGCCATGCACTTGTTATTCTCTGCAGAGCTGCACATCATTTGTACGCTTCGGCTATAAATACAGATTTGTCACAAACCAAGAGCTGGAGTCAGGGTGAGGCGCTGAGCTGCAGTCATCCTGAATTTTATGATTTCTAATTGACCATTTACAAAACCTCTCACCCGAGGAGCTGTTGTCCAATCACAGCTTAGCAACTGTAACTAGGCACTGCAGGCAAATCCGACTTCCATCTGATACCAAATAATAACAGGACCAGAATCACCAATATCATTACTTTTTGCTGCACAAACCAACTAATAATATCACATTAGAAAGATAAACATGATTTATTTAAAGGAGCAGTGTGTGAGATTTAGGGGATTTAGTGGCATCTAGTGGTGAGGATTGCAGGTTGCAACCAACTGAAACTTCGACCAGCTAGAAGTTCTTCAGTGTTCATTGTTCAGGAGGTTTTTACTGGGGGCTGAATTATCCACAGAGGTCTCCTCCTCTCAAAAACAAACAGGTTGCTCACCTGTTTTCTGATCCAGATGTTCAGGTGGTTTTAACCAGACGCCAAATTATCCGCAGAGGTCTCCTCCTCTCCAAAACAAACAGACCCAGGGATTTATAGGGTAAAAACAATGAATAAAGCAGTTTTATGTTACAACACTGGCTGCTAACCACAGTGGCTGACTCAGAAAATGAGCTAGTGTTTAGTTTGTCCATTCTGAGCTACTGTAGAAACATGGTAGTGCAACATGGCGGTCTCTGCAGATCAGGACCTGCTCCCTGTGTAGATATAAACAGCTCATTCTAAGGTAAAAACAACACAATGATTTCTATTTTCAGGTTATTATACACTAAAGAAAAAAAAATCATTATATCAAAACTGTTAAAAGTCTGACAGCCCGTCTGCAGCCCATCCTAAGGTGTTTTTTGATCATTTATGATAGGTAAATAGCAGCTGTATTTGTTGTTGTTTAAGTGGTTTACTCAAAGGACCTATCATTCCAAAGCTATGCTCCTCCCTGTTCTATTAATGCTGACCATTTCATAACCAAACAACCACAGCAGCTTCAAGAAACTCTTCTTTAAAACAAAAAACAGTTTTAACTTAGCTATAATAAATAATTTGAATCCACCGATTGACATTATCCACAGAACCTCTGCTTACACAGCTATCAATTCACTTCTCACACACTGCCAATAATCCAGATGATCTTAATCGAGCTAAATATTTAGTCCAACACACATCATCACATCCATAGATATCCACTAACTGCTGTTGTATCATTTCACATGTTCATATTTCTCCACATATTATCTTGAACTTCTCTCATTCTTCAAAACAAAGTAAACAATAAACCGACTTGCCGGATCTCAAAATGGAGGCAAACTCCTGGCCTTTTCATTGACACCTCACTTGAGCCAATAGGAGCTTCCATTGCTGGTGCTATGGCCTCGACAGCCAACGAAGGTATGTGTTGAAGGAACATGTGTGTACATTTACAGGATAAGACATTTAAATTTCCATTTGTTCTGATGGCTTGTAGGTCTTGTAGTCAATGACACTCCAGACCTCAAAAGGAGATGTGAACTCTTTACAGGCCCCACAGACTGTTATACATGAACAGAAAAGATGAACAAATGTGGAAAACAGTCTTTCTTATCAATTTCTTATCAAAGTTTTTCTAGAAGTGTTTTATATACAGAAAGCTGCTAAATAGACATTTATGTCTGTGTTGATTAGCTTTTCACTCATATTCATACATTCAGTACATTTTTTTTACCCTCTTTTATTGAAAAGCACTTGGATGAAGCCTTAGATGTGTAAAATGTTTTATTTCTGTGATATTGTTATCTACTTTGGATGATGTCAGGCTTCATGTTATGGCCCCAGTCATCTGCAGTATCTTTTTGCAAGAGAATATTCAGGTGGAGATAAAAAAGAAAGCCTGTGTGTTGAAGCTTATATAACTCAATGACAGGAGCACTTACAGTAATTTTTAACTGTTGGGGAAAAAACTTGCAGTGTTACCTTTCAGATGAGACCATGCATGTACATGTGCTAAACATGGAACAAGGACAGCTCTCAGTTTACTTTGGGTAAACCTTGGAAAGGTGTTTTAGGTACATTTAGGGGCATTTCTGCAAACACATCCCCTTAAATCCTGCACCATGAACCTTTAACAAGAAAATACAGACAGAACAATACCAGACACAGACTTGATTAATGAGGTGAATGCATTATTAATAAGTTACTTCTGAATACATTTTAATCACCACTAAATAATTTGCTAAACACAAGGCATTTCCTTTCAATATTTTCTGTTAATTACTTAATCACATGCATGTTTAAATACAAGGCAGTTTTCAATGGCAAATAAATTAACTGAAGATGTGATCATTGCAGACATGCACACAGCAACAGCAGCAGTAGAGATGCAAATATTGCATCTTCATAGCCTGTTTATTAAAAAAAAAAAAGACTACAGAACCATAATGTAGTTCTCTAGAGAAGTAAATCTGCCCTCTCATTAGTGTCGACTACATGTGAGTCATGAGAGAATGGAAAGCATGACAAGACGGGGGCTGCTCTCTGCAGATGTGATTTGTGGTGACCCTTAATAATATATAATCACGGGGGAGCACTAATGGAGAGTTCAGGTTTATATAACACTGCTTCAAAACAGGAATTCTGATTGAAATTTCCATAAAATGGTTTTTATTATTGTTTGTTTATGTTTGTCTTACTGAAATAATCAGTTACCACTGTTTAATTTAGATTGTTGTATTTGCATTCAGAAACACAGTGTGTGTTTGACTCTAATGTGTTGTTATTATCTTTTCAGCTGGCAGACACCATCCTCCTGTGACTGTCTGATGATTTTTGATGCAGAAGTTGTACCACCTTTGATGGGCATCTTGGCACACGGTCATTTTCACGCAACCCCTGAAGAAAAGTTTTCCAAAATGTCAGGTCACAACAGTGGCAGCAACAAGCACCATCAATCGGCTGCCAGGCTGACAAGTGGAGATTAAACCCAGTTGAACTGTTGAACGTGAAGTCACAGTGCCAAAAATAGTCTGACAGGGGGCTACAAGAAATTAAGAACTGCTGATGATGGAGACCAAAACAAACAAAAGAGGCATTTACTGAGTGGAGGCGATAACTCAAAAGGGCAAATTTGCTGACATTGTTTGTGTAATTAGGCATTGAGGTATTTGTGGCAGCAAACAGATGGACTTTAGCAGCTGCAGCCATCTATCAGCTGTAAGGAAAAAAAACAGGATCTGCAAAGGCTCATAGAGAACAAGTGCCCTGCATACATTTATTACATTCCTGTTTACATTCACTGTATTCATTTGCAATATGGTATACACACATTTATATAACATAATTTATATTTTGTTTACATTTAAACAATATTTTAACTCGTACAATTAATTTTATTGAGATTTATTTCGTTTTTAATTGCTTGATTTTCTTTTTATAGATATTTAATGAGTATTGTTCGAGGGAGCCTCAGGCCTCAGATTTTCACTGCCACTGACTGCGTCTTTGTAACTGTAACTATGATAAGAACAACTTGAACTTGACGCAGGGACGTGTGCAGAAGGGGGCAAGGGTGGGCTTCTCCTCCCCGGAGGCTGTTTGATCAACCTACAATGAATTCCCTTCAAAATAAACTGTGCGTTTCCATAACCATACTACCATACTAAATAGTGTGCCAGAAAAAGATTTAGTATGTCTCAATACATAGGATGTCAAATGTCTAAAGCTCACAAGTTAACAAATTATAATTTATGTGTTTAATCTGAACAAAAACAGACATATAAAGATGGCAAGTTGTGGTTTTATGGGGGTTTATATCAACAAGTCACTGCTCCCGGCTGAGGAATAGTTCGGCACAAAACCCCGCTGTAGAGCCAATCAGATGGACTTCAGCAGCTGCAGCTATTCATCAGCTGTGATGTAAAATACAAAACCCTGCTTTTCTAACAGGATCTGCAAAGACTCACAGAGAACAAGTGTGGGTTGGTTTCCATGGTGAGCAAAGCTTTTCAGCCATTCCTTATCTCGTTGAGTGACACAAACCGAGGCCCTGAAACATGGGCTGGAAGCATTAACTGAAATAACCATCTTTACCTTGACCCTACGCGCGACCCTACACCATTAAACACCTCCCATGAGAGTCAGAAATGAGATGATTACTATCTCGCTTTAAAATGCCATTTCAACACCCGACAGACGTCAGAATGAGCAGCGAAGTGTAATTGCCCTTGTCTAGTGTGTGCAATTGTTGGTTCTCCGAAAGAAAAGAGACAGCAGGCCTCCTTCATTTGCCACGCGACGAAACTCATTCTCAGAATATATGGCGAGGTAATTGAGCGATGAATTACTTTTTGCATCAGCACCACTCAATGACACTGATTCTGATGTAGTAATATATTATCTCCCCCTTTGCGGTAAATTATCCCCAAAATGACATCCAATAGAAAATGAACATTCTTCTTTATCAGACCTGAAAAACAAACTTTCCAATAGCAACATTTTTTTCTCTCTCTCAAACTGTGCGAGGGTCAGAAAGTACGCCGTGTCATTATGCTTTTTCATTATGTAAAGTCACGTCTCTGAGTTTGACTTTTGAGCACTGTCATTCCCTAAAGAGAAGAAATAAATGCGTTTCACATCAAGTAATGCAATCAGCCGCGGTTAAACCTGGATCTCCAAAAATCTGATTACATCTGCTATAATTGAGTAGACACCTTTACCTTGGATTATACTGCCGAGAAAACACATTTAAATACGTGTGATAATTGGAGGTAGATGGGAAGAAAAATGGATAAATGGAAGACGGGCAGATTATGTACATCAGATGGAAGAAGAAGATTACAGTCAACAAGAAAAAAAGAGGACAATCTTTATTTTAACCTTTCAAACTTGTAATAAAGTGTGACAATCTTAACTCAAACCCAAAGAGGAAGTTTGGCAGAAAATGGTAGGCAACTACAAAGACCAGAAGGCAAGGCGAGGGCATGGTTCCTTTAGTGCAGTTTCACAGTAATAATACAGATGACCTCTGTATATTCAAAACAACAGGTGTGCTTAGGTTGAGGTGCCAAAGTCGATCAAGTTACAAGATTTACTGAGCTACAAAAGCACGATGAAATAAATAACGAATCTTGAAGCGATCTCATTACTCAGCTACACTTTTAAAAAGGGGGTTACAGAGTGGGATTAAGGATTACCTTTACACAATTACAGCATTAACAGCTCCAAACATTCATTACCATTTGAAAATATCTTAATTCAAAGTCCACTTTGTAGCTTAATAGTTTGCTCAGTTGTTGAGTCTGTTCAAAAGTCCGGATGTAGACGTAGAGCTAAATTTACTCTGTCATATGACTCTTCCAAAGGTCAAGGATGAACTTAATGCTCATTCATCATCAGGTGTTGAAGCTCCCTTGAGAGAAAGCCTGTTTTAGAAGTTTTCTTTGCCTTTGCAGCTTTATATGTTAAATATGTTTCAGATAAGTAATGTAAAAAATATTATCCAGTGTACCATTCCAAAGAAGTAGTTTGACATTTTATGAAATACGCTTATTTGCCTTCTTGTCGAGTTAGATGAGATGATACCAGCCAGCGCCTCAAGCTCTCTAAAGCTGGGCATACACTGTATGACCTGAGACTGTTTCTGACCCCATTTTTGAGCCGCACAATTCATTTTAGAGTCAGACTGAATTTCAGCATCATTGGGCATTGTTTGTCGTGGAATATACGGGGTTTGGATGAATTTCTGACAAGTCAAATTTTGCTTGTCTCTATCACAGTTGAAGCAGAGCCACGAGTAGATTCCCCAAGATCAGTGCCTTTCTTCCCAATCAATCCCTCAGTGTAGCCTAAACCCAGCAAGTTTGGTGGTACTGCTAACTTGAGAGACAGAGAAACAGAGGGAATAAAAACTTAGACCTACCCGTTTTTATAGAAATTGACTTTTAAGTTCTTTTTGGGACGTCTGTCTCAACATTATTGTGAACTGTAAACTTCTACCTGCCCTGGAACTTTCAAATATTTATTGACAATTGGCAATACCCAGAAGAGTCAGCAAGGGGCCAACGAACCATTTTACTGTATATTTTACATATACAGTGTGAGCACTCAGGTCGTGGTTTGACGATCGCACTGCAGTGTGAGCACATAAATTGAGAGCTTTGGTTTTACACTGCAAATGATCTATTCGTACAGTATTTCTCAAATTGTACATTGTATGCCCATTTTAGTGAACAGATTATATCTTGTTTGTTAAATCCGTACATGCAAAAACATGTAGTTTGGTACGTCTGAATCCTTAGTATGAAACCAGCAGTACAAAAGACAATGGTGAACAGCGAGGAGACAGCTCTGTAATGCCAATTATGCTTCAATTTACTTTTAAGTATAAGATTTCACTTAGCAGGGGCAGGGGTTTCCATGGTTATGCATCTTCAGCTGGCAGGGAGGCTCTTAAGAAGTGACGTGGTAATTACAGCTCAGTGACAAAGATACATACCACTGTTTAGTTAAGCAGAAGCATGGTGAATGATAGCATACATATTGGGTATGTAGTGCAGAGTATATGATTTCAGATGCAGTCTAGATGGATGTTATTATCCTTTGACAGAACCGGGCTAGCATGCTCCTGCTGTTTCCAGCCATTGTGCTAAGTTAAGCTAATCAGCTGCTGGCGCTAGCTTCATATTTTCCCTGTCAGACATGAGTAGTATCAACTTTCTCATCAAACTCCTGGCAAGAAAGTGAATATGCATTCCAAAAATGTAAACCTTTTGAGTGATGGGGTCCGACACAATTTACACTGTTACCTGCCACCCTGGTTATTTAACACAAGACTGTTATACAGTATTTGTGTATTTGTCTGTGCTCTTTCAACAAGGTCTCACTCCCAGCTTGTCAAATATGGCAGCCTGGTCAGTGGTCCTATGTTTCAATATATGACGCTCTAGGTACCCCTCTAGCGTCAGTTTTGGTTCTTAGGGATGATGTGTAAATTTCTAACTGTTACATGCATTGTGTCTTTTCAAAATAAACTTCCACATTCACAGGTAATTTAGGTTTAGGCAACAAAACTACTTGGTTAGGTTTAGAAAAACATAATGATTTGGCAATCAGGGGGGACGGAGTTGTCTCGCCTCTGAGCCAAGAATGGAGGTAGTAACAGCGCCAACTGATGTCTGTACAAGTAGGGGACAGCCGACAGAATGAGATCATCAGTGGCACCAGTGTGACACTTTGATGATGTGTTATGCATACGACCCACCATGGTAAATTTAAAAAGTAGCTGATAGCAGCTGGCAGCTAACTCAAAGAAGAACAGCAGCCGAAAATGTCTGCAAATTGGGAAAACGATGAGGTCCAAGAGCTCCCAACAATCCGAGCAGAAGATGAGATCAGCCACCGTATAACAGAGATGGTAAATGATCATTATTGTTTATAAAGCGCTGCTGATGCATATGTTATACGTCACACTAACGGCTGATGCTGTTGTGTTAAATGTCACACCCATCACTCTTCTTTTGATTCCGCAATGTTGTCTAAAATCACACGCAAGAGTGGTGTGATGCTGCTGTTGTTTGGCTTTGTGTTAAAATGCAAAGGCGGCATGAGGTGCGGTCTCTGTGTAAAAAGGGCTAAAGGTCATATGTGACATGTATGTCACATGACAGTAACTATGTTACATAGTACATAAAAACCTTGTTGAGTTTTGGTTTCACACAGGACACAAACACTGGTCTCCTGGATAAAAGTCCTGTCTTTGTTTGACCCGCCTATATCCCCTCCCTCCCACCACAGACTTTCTCACTCTTTAAACTATGTCATTCTGGCGGATGGGTTTACACTGGAGTTAGTTGAAAGCTCTCTGAGTCTCATATAGATGCCAAAGGGTTCCTTGTCCGTCAGAATCTGATAGCCACTGACCAAGCTGCTGTATCTGAGGCCGTGTGAATGAGAACAGACTGGCTTTTCCCACTGGTTTTGAAGTGGGTGTTTTTTTTTGTTGGAAATATGATATTTAAGGTATTTCCATGCTCCAATCATGACCAAGAATCTAACGACAGCTGTTGAAAAATGTGCTTTTGTTGCCACAGAAACACCACTGTGAATCAAATCTCAAAATTACATCCTGAGTTCTGGAGTGTTAAGGGCTTTATCTTTATTTTTTTCCATCTTCAGTCACAAATATTCAATTTTGAAGATAATGAAATGTTTTTCAGATGCTTTAATATGCCCCAATCCAACAAGGTGCACTCTAGTGTGCAATTCTCATAAAAATAGTATTACACTGGGTGTAACAGACTTTAGGAACACCTGCTCTTTTTCATGAAATAGGCTGGCCACTCGAATGCAAGAGGAAGTCATAGCCTCTACTTGACTTCAGCTATTATATACACTTTAGTCGTGAGGGTATGAAAATAGGATAGAGATGAATGTCTCCTCTATTAGAAAACCAACACTAGTGGATTATGGCAGAAAAAAGAGGGGAAACTAAGCAGGAGGAGGACTGGCTTAATGTCTTCTACGCTCAGTGTACATCTCAGTGCATCAGGATTTAAACTTCAACCTGCCTGCTGGATTCAATATAGCAACCAGAGATGGAGGGCAGATTGAAATATGGAAACAGACGCAGCCAGTTTATCTGAGGAATATGAGTTGTTAAAAGCTGCAGGAACTACTGATGCATGTTATGGGTGTCTGCTGTACAGGTACAACCAATCTGTACTAGGAATTTTATGCAGGTTGGTCATGTTGGGTTGAAATGAAAAAAAGAGTGCATTTGCCATGTTCTGGTATCAGACACCAATTATCACTCGAGCTTTTTTCATCAGCAGGTGGCTGGCATAAAATGAGAAGAAATGCACAACAGTCTCGGCACTTTGCACCTCTAGAAGAAGAAATATTTTCAGGCAATAACATACAATAAAAAAAGCACAATTCAGTTATGGCAGATTTTCCTTCTTGGGCACTTCCTTTGCTTTCTGCACGTCAGTCACAATCCATGACAAGCCTACACTTTGGGTTGGGGGTCGAGGCGGACAAAATGACTGTGTGTGTTCATGTTGTATTCGGTTTGAAGGCAAGATTGATCTGTTTTCTACTAGTCTAGGATATCATAGTGGAATCAAACAGAAAAACAGAAGAGATCGGGATATGACAAAAAAGAAGAAGAAGAAGCTATAATCGGAACATTTTAGTGGCTACAAAACAACGAGAGAAAGGGTAACATCACATGGAATAAACCACTCGTTGGTCGAATCATAATAAATAAGTGGTTTGTTTGGTTCACAGCCATCCCTTCTCCTCGTGATCATTATGTGTTCACGCTCCATCATTAAAAAGGCTGTTAGTTTCAAACGATGGCTTCGCTGAGCAGCTGACCTTAAACACAGAACTTTGAGATGGAACAACAGTCTGTGCTCGAGGGGCTTTGAGGGAGAAGTGATATGAAAGACAAAGAAGCAGAATACATTGATATGTCTTTGAGTTTCATGTCACTGCATTTGACTAGGCCTATCATCCTCTATCCGGCGGGTGCCCCTGTGTTAATCGGTTTTCTTCTCCTCGGGATCCTTCTCTCCAGCGTCGCCTTCCTCGTTCTCGCCCTCTTCGGGGCCCTCCAGCTCAGCGGCGCGTTGCCTCTCCTCCTCCTCTTCGTCCTCTTCGTCAGTCAGGCCCTCCCTCTTGAGCGCGTCTATGTCATCCGAACCGTCATCCGACTCAGCTGTGCAGATGCCATAGCACATCAGGCTAATTACACCCAGCGGTAGGCCGAAGAGGAAGCAGCCCAGCAGAGGAGAGCTGCGAAACACTGACTGATGGAGGAAAGGAGACAATAAAAGATGAAAGGAAGACAAAAGGGAGAAAGTGTGAGAGAGAATACTGAGACAAAAGTATACAGACATGAATGGGTTGAGGAAAATATAGAAATAATGGAGCAAATGAGGACAGCAAAAAAAGGACAACATATGGATTTTCTTTCACAATTAAGTGTCCTGCAGGAAAGATTTGGGCTTGTTTACTCTATATCCTGAAAGAACACACTTATATTCAAAGCCTCTATGCTCCTGATGTAAATATACACATACAGTTAAAAAGCATTTCCATCTACAAACACTGACATCACTCAGAATCCCTTCCTAAACCTTTGTCTTTTCTGTCTTATTCAAGTCTGGATTACCAAACCAGACCTCAGGGCCAGATGAATTTGTTTGTAAAAATGTGATTAATTGCAATTTTACTCAGTATATAAGAAGTGATAGGAGACAGAAGGCGATTCCAGCAAAGAGTAACTTAAAGTGGACCTATTATGCTCATTTTTATATTCATACTTGTATTTTGGGTTTCTACGAGAACATATTTACATGCTTTAATGTTAAAAAAATAAAATAAAATAGACTAGACGTCAAAACTACTGCTGCGTATTGTGGAGCTCAGAGCTGCTGCGCCTCCTGTGTGAACAGCCCAACAAATTACAATGGGCGCCAAAAGCAAGCAGTTAGCGCCTCTGCTGTGAACCTGGTGTAAATCTGAGTATTCCTTTGACCACCATGAAAAACACTTGGTTACCTGCTAGTAGCAACCAGCTAGGGAGCCTCTGTGTTGGACAATTATGTCACTCACAACCCAGCACCGTGCAGCTCGATTGGCAGTCACCAGAGAACACCAGAATTGACAAGTCCACCGCTGACGCCCTGTTCTCTTCACAGATGAGAGCAGGTTCACAAAGGCATGAAAGAGTCTGAAGACACCGTGGTGAACGTTATGCTGCCTGTACTATCATCCAGCATGCCTGGTTTGGTGGTGGGTCAGTGATGGTCTGGGGAGGCATATCCTTGGAGGATTGCACAGACCTCCATGTCATAGCCAACGGTACCCTGAGTGCTGTAAGGTACCAGGATGAAATCCTCAGAGCAACTGTCAGACCTTATGTTGCTGCAGTGCCCTGGGTTCCTCCTGGTGTAGGACAAAGCCCGGCCTCATGTGGTCAGAGTGTGTAGGCAGTTCCTGGATGATGAAGGCATTGATGCCATCGACTGGCCCTCTCGTTCCCCTGACCTAAATCTAATTGAGCACCTATGTGATGTTATGTATCGGTGCATCCAACACATGTACAATACTGCATCACTGCATCTTTGACTGATATTAAGCTGCTCTATAATGTTGAAATCTTATGGAGCCTCCATTTGTCAAAATCTAGTTTTAATATTTTATTATTTAATTGAGATTTATTGATGGTGCAGATTCCTTAATAGGTTTGTATCTATTTAAATTACCACAAGCCTTGTCGAGTTACAGACCTCTAAATCACCATCCAAAGCTTCATGGTTTATCCTTTCTCATAATCTGATCATTAAATCATATGTAATATATCTTTCACATCGTTCATAATACAATATCAGAGTTTTAACTTGCCAGATTTGCTCACAGCTTGTGAAAAAATAGACAAGACATCAAAACTATTGCTGCGAGCTCAGGACTGCTGCACCTCCTGTGTGAACAGCCTGTTGGCCAACCGGCTAAGAGGCCTCTGCGTCGGACAATTATGTCACTTAAAAATGAAACAAAAAAGCCCCCCATCCCACCCTCAAATAGAAATAGGCTAACATGTTGTATTCTAGCAAAGAGGAACTGGCTCGTGGGTAAGATATAAAAAAGCTGCCTTGTGTCGTCTGCCATGTGCTCTGTTCATGATGGGAACTTAAAGGCAGAGAAGATGCATGCACAGGCATAAAGAAATTGGATAAATCAGGGTTCAGCGGGAGCCACAAGATCATTTTTACCTCCTAATGGGTTAATCAGGCCCTGACCTTATTCTTAAGTTCACACATAAAACAACAAGCACAAACAGTCACTTTCTGTCATTTCTCTCAGTGCCTCCTCAACATAGTATAGCACAAACTGGAATGATTGTCTGGCTGTTTAATAACAGTGTTACATCTCTCTCAGCAGCCAGTGTTTACAAAAGTAAAAAGCCTACTTTTAGCTATTAGGTAGAGTGAATTCAAAATGCTATTCAGAGATTCAAAAATATTATTTGGAAATGTTGCAGCAGAGATACAGCGTTTTTATTCATTCATTTATTCATTCATTTGCATTAGGCCATTAAGCCTCGCGGATGTGTTTAGAAGGCAGGTCACAAATCATTTGCAGAAACCCGGGAAGGCTTTAATATTTTAGTGTTAATTAAATTTCTGTCATATAATTTTAGGATGTCTGTGTTATGTTATACTGTTTGTATCTTGTAATATGTTGTCTTGTTTGCTTTTGTTTTGTTTTACACCGATGATGTCCACATTGGAGAGATTTACCCTTTTATCTGTAATCCTTTTGGGATGCTTGTATTTTCAGATTGTTCAGTTTGAACTGAAATAAATAAAGAAATCTCACACTTCAAACACAAGCAAAGGTCCACCTTTTGAGTCTGTCTGAAGATATTTTGTGTTATTTTTCTGTCTTCGTCTCCTATAACAGGCTCACCGCCCATAACTACACACCCACACAAACTCAAACACATACTGTAGCTACATGTGTGCAAAGGTTGCATGCACACACATAGTGTAATGTCTCTTGAGAGTGAATTACAACATGTTTTTTTCTTACAGTGCTTCAGTGAATCTAACTTTTCTAGACTTCCTCTTATTGGGTGTCCTCTTTCACCCCCTGTAGATTCAATATAATTTGGTGACAGACTCTTAGAGGTCCCTTATGTTGTGTTCACACCAAAAACAAAGATTATTTTTGTGTCATGTTACTAACTCAAGTTTGAACGCTAGAATATTTTGTGTTGACTTGCTTCATACGCCTGAATAACTCATCATACACACATGAAATCACTGAATCTATGAGTGAACTTCTGCCGGTAGATCCTTGGCATCGTACGTCCCTGGAGGACCTTAATGTTGATTGGCTATCGCAAAAAGTGACGCAAAATTGCACTACTCGCTTCATTCGCTGCTTAATTCATGTATTTCACATCACGTTTGTCACGTCCATCATGCCGCCTGGTGGGAACTCAAGTCTAATCGCGTCTTTACATTGACTTTACATGTAATTCATCCACACAAATTGTTTTATTCGGTGTGAACACAACATTAGAGTGAAAAGTTTTTTGGTAAAAGGAAGTGTAATTAAAGGAATACTTCACTTCCCAAATAAGCGTCTGTATATGAATTACTCACTCTACCTTGTGTTGAAGTCGGGAAGGAAACTTTTCTCATATGCCTCTACAGTAACCAAAGAATCCAAAAACAGAAAAAAATTCTTGATTAAGTCAAACGGTTCGGCGTTAAACAACAGCAAACCCATATCATAATATCTATTTACAAACTCTCACACAACTCATGCAGTATAATCGAAGTCTCATTTATCCAGTCGTACACTCAGTCCTTCACAAACAGACAGCCCTTTGTAATGGGGAACTGAGCTAAAGGGAAAACTTATCTATGCTCTATTCAAAGCCAGACTCCATCGACAAAAACAGTAATTTTACCTCACTGAACACGGGAGCTGCTGGTTTATCACCACCTCGATTAGTTTGTTTGTGTGTTATTGTGTGACTTTGGTGAATCCAAATTAACCCTTTAAAAACACCAAAGTCACACAATAACACACAAATTAACTGATCAAGGCAGCGGTAGACCAGCAGCTCCTGTGTTCAGTGAGGTAGAATTACTGACTGGATAACGAGACTTGGATTATACTACAGGAGCTGTGTGAGTGATTGTAAACAGGTATTTCGATAGAGTTTTTCTGTTGTGAAATGTGGCCAATTATGTCAATTCATGTAAAAGTTTGCCCTTTTTTTTTTGGATTATTCATTCACTGTCGAGGCATGCAAGAAAAATGTTTTCTTTACGAATTCAGCATAACACATGGTGAGTAATTAACAAATAAATGGTCATTTTTAAAATGCAGACCACTATGAATTAAATTCATCAAGAATTTTCTCTGCTTTTGGATTTTTTGTTCACTGGAAGCAAACAAGAAAATGTTTTCTACACAAATTCAAAACAACACGGGTTGAGAAATTGATGTACAAACGGTATTTTGGGGGGTGAAGAATTCCTTAAAAGAACACATAATTCACACCCATGTCATTAAGCTGCATATAAAATTTAACATTTTGTGACAAGGTACAAAACACGATCCCTGTGGGCAAAACAATGCTGGAGTCACTGAAGGACAACTTCTTCTTTAAATGATCTCAGTTACAAATGAGTCATTTGACCTTAATATAGCAGGATACATCAGAGACAATGTACCTAGAAGGGAGTGCTCGGTCACAACTTCTGTCAACCATTGGGCTGAGCAGAAGAGAAATATTCATGTTCCCTGCAGTCATTGCCACAGGAAGAGGGATGGTAATTGCTGGTGCTGTGTGATGCGGGATGAGGTAGAGATGGGTATGCTATGCTAACACAGCTGGCTATGAGTCACTGGGCCTAATACCTCATGTTGCTGTCAGGTGTGCATTTAGATAGGCTCTCCAGGGGCAAGGTGATGGCTGCCGCCTATCTGCTTTGCATCATCTTGTGTCACTGTGAGCAACACTAGCCATGGTGATGCATGCAGCTCGCTAAATTTAGGAAAAGAGAATACCATTTCCTTTCTCTCACTGGTGTAAGACAAGCTCTTCACATGTGGATTCTTCCTTTGGTGTAGTTGCTAATGAGAAACAAATAAAATCCTGCACACTTTGCTCCTGCACAGCCCAAAGAAAAAACTGTTTTGCATTAAGATCTTTTCCTGACAGGTTATATTCTTCCACTGATTTACACTGTCAAACCAGAACTGACGGCTAAAATGTTAAACCTTAAATGAAAATGTTCCGACAAACCCTCCTTCATTCCTCAAGGTTAACTTCCATACCTTCAATTTAACAGTTTCCTTGAATACAATCTATAATTTTCCTTTAGGAGTTCTCTACATCCCTGTAAGGACACTGTTAAACTTCACCCGTGGTTACAGTACAAGTGGAGCATTACAACGCAGCTGTATTTGCATTCCTATCACACCCATGGTAAAATAAACACCAGTTCCCCTAAAAGAACCGACTACTTAGAGTAAAAGTGGGAGGAGAAGCAAGTTCAGCCTCCTGACCCTGTCTACTCCCCCATCACTCCCCCTCCTCCTGCTCTGTTGCCTGTTTCTCTTTCCACATACTGTGTTTACTGCCTGCATTGCATATTCTCAGTTGCACTCCCCCGTCTTGTCCTCTGAATGTTGTTTTTCTCCTACAGGGGAAGAGCAGGGCACTCGGGCATTTGTTTTACAGTGCTACTGAACTTGGCGCAGGTTGCATATGCAGTATGCAGTATTTACTCTAAATTGGCAGTCAAGGTGAGGCAATGTGTGAAGCGAATCAGCAAGTACAAGGTGGTAAGATGTGTCATAGTGTAATAATGAATGCTTTTATTGTAGAGGTAAAGAAATACCAAGGCTGGAACAGAGGTATGTAAGCTGGGTAGAAGATAATGAATAATGGAAGCCTGATGTAAAACAGACCTTAAAGGTGAACTAAACAATATTTTTATATAGACAATGAATAAAGGATTATCCGGAGAAATATGGAGAATTTAACTCCCTGAATTAAAGGCGCTGTATGTAAGAATGTGGCCAAAACGGTTACTGCACTCAAATTCAAAATACTGCCGCGAGTTGTGTCCGCCCCCCCTCCCCTACAGATTCGAGGTTGCTGGACAGCGGCACGCTGGAGACTGATTTGTTTGCCCACAGGCGGCGTCGCCACGTCCTTGATCTTCGGTTTTCCAGCGGACCGTTTGAGCACGTCCGGCTTCTCTGCTACTAACGCTGCTGCCAGGATACAGCTGAGGAGAAGCTGGCTGCTAATGCTATGTACCGGGACACTGCTAATGCTGCTTGCCATGCTAAACAAGCTTTTTCTCCACAAAGACCGCCTCATATCGTTAGGATAAATGTCAGAGAACATATAGAAAACGACATGTAAACGTGTTGTCTTACCTTACCGGTGTGGTGCCATGTTTGTTGTTTACCATTTAGCTAAGGCTGCAACCGGTCCCATTCCTTGCAACAGAGGCATTCCTCTTCTGTGGGCACTGGGGCACAGCATTCACAGGTAACGTTACACCACCAATCTCCAGAGCTAAATCCTTCCAGCAGCCATTCCTCCTCTGTCGTCCTCTACCTGTTGTGCCTCTCTCTTCCTCCTCCTCCATTCTTCAATTTCACGAAGCTCTTCGTCAGTGTATTCTGGCTCAAATAAATAAGGGCGGCCATCGCCTCTCGATGTGGAAAGCCTATATGCTAACATTCCACATTTAGGTGGTCTTCAGAGTTGTTGTCTTACCTTACCGTGTGTTTACCGTTTACCTCTGCTTCCCAAAGCGCAGCCGAAATATCGCGAGAACAAGCAGTGATCTCATACCGTGCCTGAAATCTCGCGAGAACAAGCCGCAGCAGCTGCAAGGCAGAACCGGACAGTAGTCTGAAAGGTTCATTCATTTATTTTATGAAAGATTTATAGAATAATGGCTGACTTTTTGCCAGACTTCGACTTTGTGGAGGAGGAATTTGATTTATGGCCGCCCTTATTTATTTGAGCCAGATTACACTGAAGAAGAGCTTTGTGAAATTGAAGAACGGAGGAGGAGAGAGAGAGAGGCACAACAGGTAGAGGACGACAGAGGAGGAATGGCTGCTGGAAGGCTTTAGCTCTGGAGATTGGTGGTGTAACGTTACCTGTGAATGCTGTACCCCAATGCCCACAGAAAAGGAATACCTCTGTTGCAAGGAATGGGACCGGTTGCAGCCTTAGCTAAATGGTAAACAACAAACATGGCAGCACACCGGTAAGGTAAGACAACACGTTTACATGTTGTTTTCTATATGTTCTCTGACATTTATCCTAACGATATGAGGCGGTCTTTGTGGAGAAAAAGCTTGTTTAGTGGACTAACTTTGCACTTGAAGGGTTGCCCGTTCACTTACGTTTTAACAGGTCTGATGCTACGGCTGTATCTAGGCTAACGGCTAACATGCTAACTATTATTTCTATGTCACTAGTCACTTGAAACAAATTTAGGACGATAGGAGACGGGTTGAAATAAGCCGAAATTTCCCTTTAAATGCGAATATTCTGGCTGTACTATTGTTGTCGGTGAGATCAGAATGTTAAAGGAACATTATTCCTTAGTCTCTGTGACATATTAGGATGATTTTACGACTATTTGCTTTAGATTTCTTATATATAGCTCCTTTAAATCTAAGGTTTCAAGTCTTGGTGTGATCCTTGATTCAGATCTTCAAGTCCCACATTAACAAGGTGATGAAAATAGTTAAGGTATGACCATTTCTAACTGAAAAAGACGCAGAGAAATTGATTTATGCCTTTATTTCAAGCAGCCTTGACTACCGTAATGCACTTTTTACTGGCCTCTCAAAAAAACACCACTGACAGACTCAGCTATTAACCAGAACCAAGAGGAGAGATCACATCAGGTCAGTCTTAGCTGCTCTGCACTGGCTTCCTGTTACATTTAGAATTGATTTTAAGGTCGTCCTCCTTGTATACAAAGGCCTACATGGGCTGGGACTGAGCTACATTGCTAATTCTCTTGTTACCTATTTACCTCCAAGAACACTGCGATCATCTGCTGCTGGTTTATTGGAGGTTCCCAGAAACAGCCAGAAGAAGATCAGGGATGCAGCCTTTGTCAGTGACACCCCAAAGCTATGGAACACACTGCCTTTAGATATCAGGGAGGCTAGCTCGCTAAATATTTTTAAAAGAAAGCTAGAAACATATCTGTTCACTTTAGCCTTTAACTAGCTCTGACTTTCCTGATACAGGTCTGAAACTCTTTCTTTTTACACTTCACACTGCTGCAGCTCTTTTAAAATTAAAATTAGTTATGTTTATTGGGAACCATGCCACCCAATAATTCATGATCAGCCATGCTATTTATAGGCCTGACGTGGGCCTATTTCTGCATCCTAGGTTTACTCGCCAAATGGTTTATCTTCTGCTGCTGCAAGATGTTGCAGATTGTGCCCTGAGGATGGAACGCATCTTCCCGGAGAATGTAGATCTATTTGCAGGGAGTGACAGCCAAGCCTGTTGCCCTCCAGTTGTCAGCGTCTCTCATATGTGTTAATTTAAAAAAATTTGGTGTCGGATTTGATATCTAATTTTCTACATTTTTAAATTTTTTTAAGTTATACAGTATGCCCTTATCCACATACAGCAAGTAATAGCATCCCATGCATCATTTTTTTGTATTTTTTACATTCCCTGCTAATGCTACTAAATATGACAGCTCTTTGATGTTCATTTCCTGCAGAAGTACCTCCACCTCAGAACTACTTAAAAAAAATGTTTTATGTCTGGAGTCTGTCGCTCCATCCTCTAGATTTTGTTTTGGGCAGTCTTGACATTCATTCTCTCAATTTGCTTTTCAGTCTTGGTTTCAGCCCTGCAGTCTCACGCCCTTTTATGTGGACTGACGGGATATTTACCTATGCTAATTAGGATCAGGTGGCTCGTGTTGTCAACTGACGAGGACAAAGCGATTCATCATTATAAAAACACAGGCTCAAACATATCTGCTGTTTGAGAACAGGTCATGAATCTAAAGTGGACTTTTCTTTAGACCTTTCTGAATAAAAAAAAACTGTTTTCCGACTGTCTACATGTAGCAGCAGTGAACTTACCATAATGGTGGATCTTGCATCAAATGCCACACGTTTGATCCTCTGAATGAAGCCATCACCTCCATACGCCTGCAAGGAGACAGATCATTTAACAGGGACAGATGAGCTACTGCATCTAGTTCATTCTAATTGTTTACAATTATATAATTTGATGCAATTACTTGCGGACAATCCTTGTCAGTAAAAAACTTCTCAAACTACTCCTGCAGTATGCACTCACAGTTATATAAGTCCAGTGTATCCAGTCACATGGTCAGTACCTTCTAGACATTTAAAATATTGTTTAATTAACTGCTTCTCTGCACAAATGATCAGATGTGCCCGACTCTGGTTTGTTCACTGTCCAGCAGTTCTACTCAGTCTGAGCTCATTTGTTGGCAACAGCACCTGGCCAGCCAATGAGTGATCTGTCCCGACGCTAATTCATCAGGATGGCCAATTAGCAAGCTCTGACTGAGCAGGACTTCTGTGAACGAGCTGAAAGTGGGCATGGGAGGATTTCTGTGGAAGCAGCTGTTGCACAGAGTTATGTTTATGCTGTGTGAGGACTGCATAAGTAGTTTGAGAAGTTTTAACAAACACTGTTATGGCATGGTGTTAGAGCCTATGTAGTGAGTGGGGAGATACTTAAAAAATTTCGCAATTCCCTAAAAATCTGCTTGTGAATTCCACAGCCTGCCAACTCTGTCCTCCTCTGGCTGATTCATGCTTCATGCAAGGCTAAACACGCTGTCTGTGTACCTTAATGTGCATACTTCTTATGAAAAACACTCCAACATTCAAGAATTTTTAGTTATGCTTGGGGAAAAAAATCCAGCTCTCCGCATTCCCCGTCTAAAAAGAAAAAAAGACTAAGAGGAGACCGCTGAAATCGAACAGTAACTATTGTTACTTCAGTGAATTTAACACATTATTTTGTGTATTTCCACATGAAGCAGAAACCAGCCTCAAGACACTTCATGGGAGATATTACCAGCATGATGTGAAGACGCTGAAGCTGTCCAAGCTTTGGCAGCGACTGGACAGCAGAAACATGGAGGTTTCTGTTTCTGTTTATTTGGTGGGAGGTGGTTTGTTTTGCCAAGCGAAAAATAGTCCAGACCTTTCCTGGAAAAAAAAGGACAGGACCTCTGGCTGTTTGGCTTATGGGTTCATACATCTGGTGACTAGCAGGGAAAGCGATGACATTTCTTTTCCCAGATTAGAGTGTACACTACAATACAGAGTCATGTAGTAATCTCAGTGTTTGACTTGGAGAAGAATTATTGCAGATAATCCATTCAGGGAGGACAGCAATACCAAATCTAAACATGCAAAAGAAGATTGCGAAAATACCTCATCTGGTAAAAAAAAAAAAATTTCCAGGGAGGACTTAAAATGCAAAGCAATGTGGTTGATTAATGAAGACTACTGGTATGATTACAACAATACAACACAGGGGGAAGGGAGGGGAAAGGGCTCCACTGAGCTGAATGCTTAAAGAGGAAGCAGGAGAGGGAGACGAGGGGTAAGGAAGAGGAAAGGATTTGGACCTGCGCAGAACCGTTCAAAACGCTGTTGATGAATTGGACCAGCTGCTCCATGGTCTCGATCGGCTCACTGGGCAGGAAGTACTGCTCGTTGGATGTGTTGAGGATGATAACGGAGGGCACCGTCACCTCCCTGAGAAAAATAGGAAACACAGTGTTTAATCTTCTTAACCTCGGCATCTAGGACTGCCATTATCAAAGTGCATCATTAGATGGGAACAAATTGCGGTTTCTTTAAGAACAAATTGTAACACAGAATACAATAGTGAGATAAACAAACCCTTTGTGCTCAGAGCAACCTAACTTTTCCCATGGGCATCATTTCAAAGAGAGGATTTCTTTTCTGAGGAAAAGGCGATGCAGCCTGGCCTATTTTAGATTGGCACTTCTTCTCACACGGTGTCTACAGGTATCAGATGCTTCAAATTAATGCTTTTTAAGACCTTATCAAGATATAAAAAAATACTTTTTGGACAAAGCTTTTTTTTCTTATTCAAGTAGTGCAGCTCAGTATAAATGTAGTCTTGTGCAGAGGTAGGTTTTATGCAGGAATATGGAGAGTGAGTTAGGTTAACCTACATTTAGCCAACAGGTAAGTGCAAGTATAAAGTAAAAAGACAGCATTAGTTTCAGTGGCAGGTTTAAAGATTTGTAACGTAAGTAATGTGGACTTCACACAGAAGAGCTTGACTCATTTTGACAATGTTACACCCCTCCTCCCATGCACCAGGTTGCTCTGTTGCTGTGTGCTGCTCTGGTTGTGTTGCAGGAGCTGAAAGGAGAGTCATCAGTCGAATAAGCCACACCTGGGCCCAGTGTGTTCTCCACCATAAACACTTCCTTGCTTTGACAGTCCCGGTCTCTCTCTCTGGGGGAGATTTCCTCACCCTGGCCAGGCTCATGACAACACTTGGTTTCTTTGGTGTTTTGTTTGGTATTTTCATGCTCTGTTTTAATAAATGTGCTTTTACCTTTTTGTCACAGTGTTCGAGCCAGGGTGATACCAGTAGGGGCTCGCCCAAATAAATTAAAAGACAGATAAATGAAATTAGATAAAATATACTGTTTAATGACTTTTGAGGCCTACGAATTATAAAACTGAACACATCTGAAACTTTTTAAGGACCCATACACACCCTGTCTTTCTGTCATGCATACAAAGGCGAATGGATTGCACAGTACAGTGATTTGCACATCACCTGCAACAGCTATCTGCCCCGTCTCAAGGTCCAATTCACAAAAGATATTGTGCTGCTTTTATTACAGCACAAACACGACACAAAACAAAGACAAAGTTTTGCAGCTGAGTGCAAATTGCCCTTTTGTTGTGTCAGATGCAATTATCCATGTGGCAAAGTATGAATGTTGCCTATGTGCCAAGAACACAGCGGACAGAACAATGACAGAGAGATAAAGAAAATTAAAATTTTCAGACTGCCAGCTACAGGTCCTGACTGACAAGGTAGGGATGTCTAGCCTGGTTCCAGACCATAGACCCCGCCCACTCAACTGAGTAGGCTTGCATCTCTGGTCTGGCATACTGCAATGAATTTGAGATTTATCTCATCCAAACAATGGAAGGACCAATGAACGCTGGGGGTGGGGACGGGTCTAGCGATTAGCCAATCAGCGCCACGCTGATGTCAAGCTGTGCGCCAGTGGGTAACTGGTGAGGATAGCAACAATGGCGACCACTACAGATCCTACAGACCACATTAACGTTGCTATCAAGGTATTTCGCCACTACTCGCGTTAATGGAGGACCAAATTAAGGAAGCTGCTAAACTGGATTTAACGGCGATGCAGCTGGGCGCGCACGACGACGGAGACATTTTAAACGGGCAATGCTTGCTTGTTTTCGGCACCCCTGAGGCATGGATACTAATGACGTCAGATTCTGGGTGAGTCGTTGATCTCTACTGATTGGTTAGGGAAAAATCAAATTCCCTCCCCCTTGTAAATTGCCTTCAATGGAAGCCATGTCAGACTGAAGGTTCTGGGAGCTTCAGTCTGACACTCAGGTTAAGGGATGTCATGAGAACAGGTACTCTGGTAACAAGTTGATGCCTAAATTCTGAAAATGTGACAGCACTTATATTTTAATCTGCACCATAGGTACTGGGGATGCACTTCTTTTGGACCTGACAGGTCAGTGTATACGTCTTTAAGTGTTCTAGTCTGCTGTTAAATGCCGAAGGAAGAAGAAGACTTCCAGTTGTACAGAGTGAGACATCCGGGTAGCAGAGTTGCTGGGTCCTGAATCAAAGTCACCACTTTTGACCCAGCCATCCAATCACAGTGGAGGAGGGGTGGGGCAAATACAACAAAGACCAGTTGTCACATCTTACATGTACAAGTGCTGAACAACAAGAGAGGAAAAATATGTTAATATACTGTAGGCCATATATTCATATTTCCTCCCCGGCAAAATCTCATGAACCCACCGACAGTAGTTCCTGTTGGATCATCAGAGATTAACAATAAAATTTAAATGTGATTTAATTTGAATGTTTTTAATGGGATTTAGGATTTTTTTGTTCATTCATTTGTTTTTCATCATGGTATCCAACTGGGTATTGAGAATCATGGAATTTCCTTGGTACTGGTATCGACTACTAAATTTCTGGTATTGTGACACACCTACGAGGTGCAGAGGCAATCCTCAAAACTTCAGGCAAGGAATTTAAATGTGACAGAGAGAAACCATAATTGGGATTTATATCCCATTCTGTGCTTCAGTTACCACCAACTCTCTGAAGACGCTAATAATTTCACTGTTACTGTGTTTGGCAATTAGCGCTGTTTTTGTGAATTGAACTGTTTTTGCATTGGTGCTCATTTGCAGAGAAAAGGGCCAATTTGGTGCCAGAGCTATGCATATTACCAAATAGCAACATGTGAAAGAAGCACAAAGGCTCTGAGATGCTATTTGCTTGGCAGCGCAATTCACACTTTGCAGGTGCATTGAGAATTACACAGTTTTGTTTTTGTCTGTTTGTGTGGGTTTAGCGGCTGCAGAAGCCGCACAGTCCTTTTGTGAATTTGAGAGGTTTTATGAGTCTGTGCCGGTCACAGTTAAGGAGACCTTCACAAATTAGAGCTGACAAGTGAATCGCAGGGAGCCCAGAGGAAAGCACCTCAGCATCCATGCTGAGACATACACGAAACATACACAAAGAAGCCCAGTAGTCCAGTGATGTTGCCACATTTCCTTCAGAAAACCCAGAAACAGAGACACAGACACTGCACGCTCTACAGCCCACTTTTTTTCAACAAATCAGCAGAGGAATTACAAAACTCAGCGAGATAACGAACAAGGTCATATAAACAAGCAATCCCTCTTTCACACGTCTCGCACAACACCAAACCCTGGCTTAGATAAGGTATCCTGGTGCTTAGACACACACACAGGCACACGAACAGTCCATCAGAGCGCTGCCACCTCACATCCCCGCAGTGTTACTCAATCCGGCAACAAATTGCACACACATGCACACGTATCCATCACTGTCCCAATCCACCACCCAGCTGAGATCAGGAGTGCAAACACACACGCACACACACACACACACACACACGCCCGCGTGGTAGAGTGATCAACACCTCACTACTCTCTCCAGCTGAGATCTGCAATCACATGAACACACACGCACACTGTGAGTGTGTAGTCCATCTGACATCCAGCCTACTCCAACAGATGGCACCCATTTAAAATAAATATGGATTAGCCTATTCACCTCTGTGAGTGGAGACTACTGGGGGTTTGCCGCCCATAATGAAGGGTCATATACTGTTCTCTATAGAATTAGAGCTGGCAGAAAACACACATTTAAGCCATTTCCTTTTCCGATGCCAAATACAGCTGCAATACTGTACAATTAGGGCTAATTGTTGTTTTATTACAGGAGGAATTTTATCCATGTTTATTTGGATTATTAAAGGAACAGTTTGACATTTAGGTAAATACCAAGCCGCAACCTCCAGGGCTGAAAAAATGAAGCTAACCCAGAAGTGCCAAAGTAGTTCCTATAGCTCCTCAAATGGCCACTTGGGCCGGTTTCAGTCAATATCCATAGACCCTACATTAAAATGCCCAACTTTACGCAGAAATAAACAAATGGTCTTGGTCTCTATGACTAATTTCCCCATTCATGACAACTGTATGGGGGGTATTTTTTTTAAATAACTCGCCTGTTAAATTGTTAAGTCTTTGAGTGACAGGTGGGTGCCGTTAGCTGACAGCAACAAGATTGATTAGGTAGCGTTACGTGGTGTAACCCCAGATTCAGAATATGGGCATAGCCAAAGCTATTTCAGTGTGTTCAGTTCATAAAAGTTAACTGTAATATTTTGGTCGCCTAAAAAGTCTTGTTCAGCATTTGGTTTTACTAAAAGACCCTTTTAGGGTGCTTTCAGACCTAGAGTTGTCTTGCTTTGGACTGAATCAGGGTATAACTTTGTTACAAAGTTGTATAATTGCCTAGAGTTGGTTCGTGTTCTCAAGGCAACATTTACAAGTGGACCAGATAAAATGCCTTGTGTGAGAAAGCTGCTCTTGATTGGTCAGAATTTCCATGCAGGAAAAATCCAGGAAGTAAACAAAACAAAAATAAATGTGACACTTTCTAATGTCACAATGGAGGGACAACTACGCAGGTTGATTTTAACGCTGCTCATCGTGGACTATATTGCTGTCATTGTTCATTTTAGTCAAACCATACAGTTTGAAAACGAGGCGCGGCTCCAACTAGAAAACAATGTTTTGATACATTGGATGTGCTGAATGTGCATATTAAGGCAGTACAGGAGGAGGTGCATATTAATAATCCTCCAGGACTGTAACATGCTCATGTTTAACCCAAACAACGTGTCATGTGACTGCAGTTTCTCTGGATCAAGGTCGGAACACGTTCTCACCACAAATGAACTGTACTTAGGGCGCAAACAAACTTGAGCTCTATTGAACCGAACCAAACATGGCAGGTGTGAAAGCACCCTAAGTAGTCGGATGTTCAGTTTTTCTAGTAAGTACATTTTTTTAAATGTTTTTTTATCGGTCTAGGGGTGGGGAAATAATCAATACAGCAAAGTATGGCAGTATTTTTGCTTGGTGATATCGTATCATTACAAGGATGCCAAATATCAATTTGTTTTATCATCTTATTAGATAATACAGATGTTGACAAAGTTTTTGTTATGGCAACATAATTTGCAGTTTATAAAAGGCGCTACACTGAGTGACTAGCTAACACTGCTAACAGTTATCATCTAAGACACTTAAGTGGTTATCAAAAACGCTATATACCAAAACAAACAACAAATACTTTCAGTTTTCATGTTTACAAAGCTAACTTTGAGAAATTAAGTCACTAACTTAGGGATGAAAATGCACTGTGATCACTAGAGGCGGAGGAAAGGTAATGTTACTGCAAAGTTGACAGGAAGTAAACAGATGTGTAGTGCGTAAAATGGCACACTACATTGTGCAGGAAGAGAGTCTGTGGTTTTAAGGGAAGTGGCATGGTGAAACAAGGTCCTCGCAAACATGTTGTGTTAAACTAAAGCCTGGCTTTAGCTCCATATCTAAAACAGAGAGATGGAGTGGTGTTGATCTTCTCACCTAACTCTCAGCAAGAAAACTAAATGTTAAAACTATTCCTCATACAAGATAAATAAACAAATAAAAAATGAATTAAAATCCAGGTGCAAGCTGGATTTTAAAAATACCATTTGCATTCCAAACAATCAGTAGTTTACCCATTTTGAGTTTTTTTGTGTTGTTTTTTTTTTTTTTGGTGGGACTCTGGCTCATTATCTGCAGTTCATTAGTTCGTTTTTTCCCCAAGTTTCCTTTTCACTTTGTGTTACCGGAGGCATTTCTTAAGCTTTAATTACTGCAGGAGGACTAATTAAAAACACTAACTGTAAACTGTGCTAATGATTATCACAGTGTGTCCAGGAAATGTACATCTGAGATGCATGAGGACATAAAAACTGCATGACAATCAATCGATTAAAAAAAAAAAATAGGTATTTGTTGATAAAGACATTAAAAAGTTGAAAACAGCAGAATGATAGAATTTAATGGAAATCGACTTTATTTGTGCGTGAGCTGAGACTTTCATTGTCACTCGCTGACAGAGGTTCAATAAATCTTTAGTGTAAAAATCAAATGGCTGGTTAGTGTGGTAATAACCTTTCTAACCATTCACCTTCTATGATTGCAAGTGTTCCCTTCACATACAGACTTTTCAGTCACCTCACATCTCTTTAAGTTTTTCACAGCCCACAATGTGTTCCATATAAGGGGTTAGCGATAATCCTACGTTTAAACAGAGGCAGAGACAGCCTCGGGCTCAGAGTGGTGCTCATGGTGTATGTGTGTGTGTTCATGAGTGTGTCTATGTGCCTCTAGTGAAAGCAGGGGCAGCCTTACGCCAGACAGACCGCTGCCAGAACACAGTAATCGCTGTGATGACAGAAAGAGGGATAAAAAGCCATCAGATTTATTTCCATGGCTCTCCTAAGGGAGAGAATTAGTGGACATTGACAGGCCAGGATTTCATTCCTCAAAGGAGGGCAATTAATCCCGTGCTACAGCGGCCAAATTCAGGCCCGTAAAAACCCAGCAGATACATATTGTATCCACTCATACAAAATTAGGAAGGCTAATCACCTCTTTTATCCTTAAATATAAACGCTGCCTGTCTAATTTCAGCCGTGCTACCAGGAGCCTGTTGTGTGAATGTCATCATATTTCCAATACCACCTCTACTGTACTCACCGACACACTTTTAATTACGCAGGACTTAGGAGACCATGTCTGCTATAATCTCCCTCGTACAAACAATAATGTGCTCAAATCAAAATAACATCCTGCAGCGGCCTATTACGCTTGCAGATTCTCACACTAGCGCTCACAACATTATACAAAGACACACATAATTAGATACTGTACACTGCTAGATACAAAACAGACACGCCAACTGCTACAGCCCCGCTGGCCTGTAACACTAGCGGGGTTCTAATTAAAAGTGTGGGATGTCAGTTGCGGGCCTCTCCGAGCACGACACGGCAGCAGTAGGCTTGGGTGCAAAGCTACTGCAGCAAGGCTCTCTGCATCATTAGCGCTGCTCTTTGACAAGCTATTAAAACACATGACCACTATAGGTTTAATCCATGCATGGCCTTATCCGTAAATTCCACTTATACTCCTCTTGCCTTCGCGCAAGCAGATTTGCAGGAACTTGTGTGCTTTTTCATGTGTGCATGATGGTGGGGGGTTGAAGTTTCCAAGCGCACTAAAAAAGAAATGACAGTCTGTCTGTGTAATTGACTTCTCCACAAGAGAGCATCCTTAATGGCAGAGGCTGGCATTACAAGTCAGTCCAGACCTGGATAAGTAGCTGACAGAAGGTAATACGAGGTGGAGAAAAAGGAGGATGACATGAGAAGAGAGAGGCAGGCTGGATTTGTGACACTCACCCCATAATGAGGCTGTTAATGTAGTCATTCCCGTCCATGTGGCCAAACTGGAAGTCCCTGGAGATGTAAGACAAATCAGTGGCATGAGAAATCGAAACAGTGCATCAAAAACAACATACAATAGAGCAAAATGAGCACATTGTGCTGTCTCAGTGGGCTGCACGAAACTGGGACGACAACTTTCCCGCACAAATATGGAAACACATTGAATGCAATTGCATGTTTTCGCTATGGAAACCTGGGATTTTGTCAGTGCTGAAAAAAAAAAAGAAAAGAAATCCCCAAAGCTCTGTCCTGTGCTGTCTCCTGTTTCCTCATCTTTTCCACCACAGAAGACTCAGGTGATTTATCTAAACGATAAGGCAGGAGGAGGAATTCAATTTGTATCTCATTGTGCTGCACTATGTCTGAGCAGAGTGTACTGTGGGTAGACTCGGATAGGGGGGGGTTGCACAGGTCCAGGAAAGCCAGTGACTTCCGCTGAATGACTGATTATGTGGGCCTCTACATATATATTATATTCATTTTGAATCATAGCCACATCTTGCGCGTTTGTCCCCTGGGCGCTACACAATACTGCCTGCGCTTATATCAATGACATGATTATGAAGAGACTGGACTACATAATAAATTCGGTGGATGCAATAAAAAAAATCAGTCTGTGTTAGTGATGATATTGCTGACAATAGTCGGCCAAACTGGGAATAAAGCTCATCAAAAAGTCAGTCTGTAACTTTGGCTCTGAGAGCTGCCGTAGTGTGAGTTACAGATCAGAAATAGTTTGAGCAAACTGATGGGAGGAGTACGAGATCATGGAAATTAAATTCTTTTTTACTTTATCATCAATATTTAAAGGTCCGTTTCTCGTGTATGTCCGTCTTCCCTCCCATTCCCATTGACACTTCCTAGCCAGACTGCTGAGCAGACCAGCCAAGCGGGGTGAGTAACTAACTGAGAAACTTGCATGTGAGAGAGGACGCCTGGAGCAAGGACTATTTCTGGTAAATACTTTAATTTGTCCATAAAAGTTGGATATTTGGCTAAACGTTTCCCTCTGGAAATGTGCAAGTGTCGGTTACTTAGGGAATTTTTCTAACTGAAGGTGATATTTATTGGCGTTATCTTTAATGTCATGTGTTTCTCATGAAGAGAAGAATGTTTTCTGAAGCCTATTCCCACAGCATTAATGTTCCAGGGAAGGGATGTGGGGGTGAACAGCTATTTCCAAATACCAGCCAGTGGTTTGTAATACACAAGAAAATTCCACAGTAACATCACGTCACGCTTACCACCAGCAGGCTTTAAGCTCTCAGAGATAAACTATAAAAACACAAGGTTTCTGTGCAGACAGGAATTAATTATCAACAACCTACGATTATATAAAAAAACAGTATGTTTTTGTAATTATGATAAATAATATGGTGGGTATAGGAAGGAAAAATCTCCCACATATAAACTTTAAACAGGATTTAAATCACAGATCAACACGTTATATTAAAGGGGGCTTATTGTGCTCATTTTCAGCTTTACACCTGTATTTGTATATTTGTAAGCTTCACACTTACAAACAGCACCTGGAAGAAGAACATGTTGGGCAGGAAATCCAAAGTGTGGGATCATTTTGAGAAGGTGAAGGACGAACCCAAGATGATATGTAAACTCATCTTCATTGGTCGACTACAAACATGACGTATCATCTGAAACATGTCAGTAGCTACATGCCCATTAGCCACTTAGCACAATCATTACTGCTTTGCCAACAGTGTCATTAACAGGCAGCTCGCTCAGTGTGTGACGTGCACTTGTAGATAAAATATAGGCCTATATTAATGAAGGTTCATTAGTATGGTTTTGTATTTCTCTGTAATGTAGCACAGTGCTAACAATGTTACTGATACTATTCTTTCTCACACCTTCAACTCAAACCATTGAGTTGCCCCGCCCAAAATATATAATTGAATAACTAAATTAATATCATAAAAATGCAGGTGACTAGTCAACTATTGGCCCTAAATGATGACTATTGGTGGACTAGGAAAATTCTTAGTCGGGGGCAGCCATACTTAAAAAATATACATACATAAAAAAACACACTTTATTTTCCTTATACTGTCTGTGCTAGATCACCTGTATTCACCCTCTGTCTGAGATGCTCTGTTTTGGTGACTGTCTCTATAAGCCACCCTCCTGAAAAAGCTGTCTGTTCTGATTGGTCAGCGTTTCCGCGTCTTTTGAATCTTGGCATTTGTGCAGCTTCACTTCAGCTGGGGAGTGGCAGTATGGGAGAATAGCAGCACTTTCTATTCACCAGAATCACCAATAAAAGCTTTAAAACACAACCAGACATGTTTTATTGGTACACAAAATTGGTAAGAAATTTAACAACATCAACAACCAATTTCTCCTGACATTAGCATGTAGCTACATGTAGCAGTGTATGTAAAATAAACACTTGCAGTTCCGTGCCTGGAACAGACGACCATATAAAGAAATCTGTGAGGAGCTTACGTCAGCTTGTATTGAAAATAAAAAAATCATTGGAAACAGAGTACAAAGAACGCTCTGAAGCCTGAGGTTGTTGCTTTTGATTACTTTTACATACATTTATGTCATTATCTGAAACTTTGGCCACGATTAATAAGCGACAGAAAAGAAGGAAAAGTATAATAAGTCTCCTTTAAAATACAAGGTATCTTTGCAGACAGAAATTAATATAAAAAACAGTATATTCTGGGAGCTATACTGAGTACAATGGTGGGTATGAGGAGAAAAACCTCCCACATGTGCACTGGACAGGATTTAAATCACAGATCATCACATACAATATTAAAAATCATCAAATTTAAAGCGATCCTGTGTGATATTTTTATATGATTTAAGCATCTGTCAAATTATTCAGATTGCATCATTTTTTGTTAAAAAGTTGAGCCTTGACAGAGTATTGGCTTGCAATGCTGTGCATCTTTCATAATACTACCACTGAGGCAGAGGCTTTATATATTCTTAAACCTATTGATTTATTTTGGCCACTTGCAACACAACAAGTTGTTAATGCAATGGTGACCTTGTAAAGTTGATATGAGGAAAGTAGGAAAACAGTTTTATATTAGCATTCATTTAGCTTTTAATTGTAGCTTTTAATTTTGGCCTTCACCCATCGAATATCTGGCTCTTTAGCTGCTTAATGCTCCTCTATGCTCACCAGCTAGTCTCTAACTATATCTGCAATGTAGTGCTGAGCAGGTAGCATACAGTGGATTTATGAGAGCTGTTTGGCTGAAAACAGCTCACTGCTGCGTCTGGCAACAGTGGGTGCTGAGACTGAGCCAAAACAATGAGCTGAAAGACACTTCAAAGCTTGAGTCGAGGCAAACTGCAGAACCTACTGATCAGTAAGATTAAGAGTGACATCTCTCACAATACAAATTTAATCAATTTCAAACATAAACATTTCGATTAGTGCAGCTTCAAGACATTTTAAATGTTAAAAATGTTGCTCAACATCTAATTGCCTTTCAAGAGGTAGGTGCCCATTTATCGGCTGAACAACAGTATTGGCAAATATTCACCTTGTTCACAGATGGCACTGGCTGATGTTTATCTGTAGTCTCATGTAAATTTTGCGCAAGCTCAATGTTGCGTCGGTTATTTGCAGTGACAGCAGTAGCTAGCATACCCAGCTGCTGATTCGGAAAAAGCGAAACTGCTGGCTGGACCGTCTCTGGCCTGACATTAGATGGAAACGGGTGCCATGCAGGACAAGTGGTTTCTTTTTCACATATGCCCTCAGTGAGCAACTGTTTAAAGAGTGTTTCACCAATATTTAAGCAGGTATGTGTCACCATACTGAGGGTAGTGTGTGCAGATGAACCACATGTTACCAGCTCCTGAAGCTCCCTGTTTGTCTGTCAGAGGACACAAAACACACAATCTATGACTTGAAATGATACGTATTTTTGCTCCAGCACAGTGGGGAAACCTGACACCGTTCATGTGCACACTCTCCCCACATCCCGACAAAGAAAAGGCAAAGTATCCCTCTGCGTCTCATACCCTGGATGAGAAGACAAATAGACTGAGCTGCAGCTGGGCAGACATGCTGATCTTTGTAAAGAAAAACATGCATCTTACTAAGAAGTAGGCAGGCAGTGATGTAGCAGTGATTTTTTTCTTTTTATCAATATTTTTAGAAGAGGAGGCACACTGTATGATAAATAAACAACGATAAAAAATAAAAAAAAAATCGATATTGGCATTGGCTATCGGCCAAATTGTTATTTTGAAAATCAAAATCGCCCAGAATTTCACAATCAGTGTATTCCTACTGCATACTATCTGAAGCCTCAACAGTCAAGGGCCGTTTATGGACAGTAAGTCAAAGGTTTCAGTTTGTGAAGAAGCTCTTTTTGAAGAGGTTTCTTGTCTGGCTTTGTTTCACGAAATCTCTGTGCAGCAACTGGCACATAAAAGCCAAGACAATAATAACTGGTGCTGAATTTCAGCCTGACACACACCCACTAACTGACGAAATCAGACTTTCCCACAAGTGCAATTTGCCACATGTAGGCATGTGCCTTTCTCCCCCCCTACACACAGACTAGTTCCACTCAGATCTGCATTCATTGTGCTGTCAAAATGCTACAACTGGTGGGTGAGCTGAACACCACCACATTTATTACTGCTTCAAACGGCGTCAGCTCATTCAAATGTCACTCATCACCTATGATCTATAGTCTGCGCACTGTCACCGCCCACCAACGGGGGCGTCGCTCGAGCCCGCAACTTGTAATTACAAGTACCGTTTAGGTGTGTCAGAACACTGCAGGCAGCTCTGATCTCAGTGGGGTTTCTAAAACTCTAAAGTCTTAAAAAAAAAAAAAAAACACAGCACAGAGTAATGCGGCGGATAGCAGTCTAACTGATGATAGGAATCTGTGTAATTCAATCAGTCCTAATGGGAATGCTCGGAGTGGGAAACACACTTTGATCATGGCGGTCTGAGATACACCTCTTCAATGAAAAGCAGAAATCCATGTGATGAAGCAACATGGTCAATGACGGGGTGCAGTGAGGAACCTAAGCGCAACATAATGATGAAAATGTAATACATTTTTTCTTTTTAATCCTTTTGAGGAAATCCTCTTGTCGCCTGCCGCCCTGCTGGGAGCGATCAGAGATAAGGGTCAGCTACAGAACAGCGACCTTAGAGCTGATTTGAATTCAAGCCACTTGAGCTAAGCATGTTCGCTTTAACCTGGGTCCTCCAGTTAAAGGATGACCTACCTACTGTACTCACTAAATCATCCTGCTGCACACATGCAGCAATTGTTTCAGGGGTCCCATGTTACAGGTCCAGTGTGTGGGATTTAGGGGGATATACTGGCAGAAATGGAATACAATAAGTATGTTTCCTTGAGTGTATATTCACCTGAAATCCTGAATCATTGTGCTTTCATTACCTTACAATGAGCTGTTTGTATCAACACAGGGATCACCATGTTGCACTGCCATGTTTCTACGGTAGCCCAGAAAGGACAAACAAAACACTAACACGTCAGCCCCTCCACAATGAGCAGCATTGGCAAAAACAAAAAACAAACTTTTTTTAAAACCTGAAACTGCTTTATTCTGTGTTTTTACCAGTTTAAATCACTGAGTCCATTTGTTTTGGACAGAAGGAGACCTCTGTGGATAATTTAGCTCCCAGTAAAAACTTCCTGAATGTCTAGATCAGAAATAAGGCGGGTGCACATTAGCGGGTGCTGGGCAAACAGCCCTTTTGCGACACACCAAACAATGTTGGAGAAACACAGATTTTGAACGTGAAACTGCATAATTCAGTGTTTCTACCAGTTCTTATCACCTGGTCCGTTTGTTTTGGAGAGTAAGAGACCTCCTCTGATAATTCGGCTCCTGGTAAAAACCTCCTGAACAATGAACACTGAAGGAGTCCTGGGAGGGATGTATGATAATGGACTCATTTGACCAATACCTGATACCAATATCGATACATCCACTTTTTTCCCTGCCTAATTTTAGTGATAAGTCTCCTCTGTAGTGGAATTAATGTCATATTATGCTGGCAAACTCTTATCGTGATGGCCCACCAGCAGATGGAGACATGAAATATAATACTTGTCAATATATATAATATTCATTCATTGTACAAAATAAGAAAAAGTACGTTGGCCGATTCTGATAGTTAACTTTAAAACCGATATCGGCTAATACTGATGACGTGCCGATATAATCATGCATCCCTAAATCCTAGCCTGAAGAAGTTTCAGCTGGGTGTGATCTGTAAGCCTCGCCACTAGATGCCACTAAATCCCCCTAAACCTTACACACTGAACCTTTAAATCATTTGAGAGTCTGCGATCTAGGGCTGAACAAGTCATAAAATACTATCGAAATCACAATATGGCCAAGTGCAATATTCAAATTGCAGGAGCTGCAATTTTTTGCCATTGTAAACAAAGCAGAGTGGAGCTACAGAGATCCCCCGGCCTACAAATCATATCCCAAACCTAAGGGAACATGTTTGTTTGGTACAGACCCCAGCAAAAACTACATCATTATCATTTTTCTTTTTTTCGGTGATAATGAAGTGCAAAAATTACCATCCCCACAAAAATCGCAACTCATATAGCAATCGCAATGCCTGTCAAAATAGTCGCAATATAATTTTTTGGCATATTGTGAACCCCTGCTGCGTTCTTACCTCATCTGTTTCCTACTAGCTTTTATTCTGACCTCTCCAGTCCGGTGAAAATAACAGTAATGCTGTTGTGAAATTATACATTTGGAGCGCATTCCCTCTTTGTATTCAGAGCCTTGTTTAATTGGCTCCTCTCCAGTAAAAGAACAGGTCGAACAAGGCAGTGAGCAACACAAACATCCCGTCTCCAGTTGGAGCCGGAGAAAACAGAAATTATGCATTAATACAAACCGAGCTGAGTTTTTGACTGACAGCTGAAAAGAACACCTATATTTGGAAGCTGACATTTTGCATAATTACCTTTCTACTGAACCTCAACCAAAACAGACGTGCCCCGACAAAGGCATAAACTTGCTCGTGAATAGACAGCTGGCGCTCCCCGGTGAGCACGCCAACCTCGAATAAATGTATAAATTGGATATTCATCTTTGACCTCATGGCGTATCCGTGCCTTACCTGTTAAAATGTTCTCTGTATTCCTTCGCCACCCTCTGAATCAAGGTCTTTAATCTAAAAGCAAATGAGAAGAGAGCGAAACACCACATGAGTCGGGAGTCTAACCTTTTTGTTTTTAGACTGAAGCCTGTAATTTGTGGGGAAGATCCAAACAATAACAGAAAGTCTTATCTTTATTTGAAAGCAGTGCACTTGGGCACAACTATAGTGGTAAGCGTGGGAGTGTGTGGGAGTAATTTATATTGAACCACGCTTTTTAATTTCAGTGTTCTTTGTACCTGCCACTCTCCTCTGTGGGGTCCTTCTCATCGATGACTGCAATCGCCACCAATTTGCCTGAGGTGGCAGACAGGGATTACAAATCACAATCACACACACAAAAAGAGAAGACAATGGCAGGCAGATAAGAGGCTGTGGAGGAGACGAATCACCTCTCAATCGCGGGAAAGAAAGGAAAGAGGCAACGAGAGCGCTTTACTCATTCATCACTCAAACATTAAGCTAGCTTAGGCTTTCTACTTGGTTGAACAGGAAACAAGTGGTCACTTTCTGGTAGAAGAGCTATTTCAGTACCATTCAAAACCCAAACCCACGACACGACAAATAGGTCTACTTAAAAAAAAAAAACTGTTACACAACTTATAAGGTCTGTTTTTCAGACTTGTATTGGTTTGAGGATAGAAACCCCTTGTTGCTGGGATGAGAGTATCAGCCTGCCCCCTGGTGGTCACTGATGGTGGTTATGTGGGGATAGGTTGAGGTTATGTAAAGGCAGTGAACAGCCTGTCATGAAAAGAGATGATATTTCACATGGTATAAGTTGCAGCATGTGGAGTGGCAGTTCAACCATGAAAGCTATTTCTAAATGGTAACATGTGTTAAGTGGACCAGAGCTACTGGATACGAGAATACTTTCAGCCCTCCCATGTGCAATATTCATCTCAACATATTCCCAGAATAACTTTGATTGCATTGTTCTCAGGCTGGCAGAAAAAAAGGAATGCAGTTAACAATAGTTTTTGTATAGTTTACTCTGTGTTTTTTTCTACAGTACTTGGGAATATAACCTACAAAAATGTGCCTAATTAACTCTTTGCAGTTCCTAAGTAGGGGCACCATATCTACTGTTGATGCAGCTACATCACTCCTGTATACTGTCAGAAAAAAACAAGCCCATTTTGTTACATTGCTCAGCTACAGGCAAATGTTTTCAACTAAAGGAAACACCACAATCTCAGGTTAAAGGAAAACTTGGCAAGAGGCGGGGTACACCCTGGACAGGTCACCAGACTATCACAGGGCTGACACATATAGACAGACAACTATTCACACTCACATTCACACCTATGGCCAATTTAGAGTCACCAATCAACCTGCATGTCTTTGGACTGTGGGAGGAAGCCAGAGTACCCGGAGAAAACCCACACTGACAGAGGGAGAACATGCAAACTCTATGGAATGCACAAGGAGAGTTCAAACGTACGTGCTTGCCCAGGTGCACTACCTGTATGCATTTTCAAGTGTTTTGAATATCAAGCTTTTAACAAAAATGCTTGTGTTTGGGTAGTTCTGAGCATACGACTAGATATACAGCGGACTGGATTTTATTTTTTGCACGAGTTGTGTGAGACTTTGTAAACAGATGTTTTGATATAGTTTTGCTTTAGTGAAACGCGGACCCCTTTAACTCCAATTCGTCAAGACTTTTCTATGTTTTTGGATTCTTCGTTCACCATGGAGGCATGCAAGGAAAACAAAGTTTTCCCGATGACTTCAAGGTAACACGGGGTGAGTAACTGATACACAAATGACTGTTCTGAGGGTGAAGTATTCCTTTAACACAGAAGGGGCCACTTTCTCAGAAGTTCATAAATTGTAACTAATGGCTAAAAGTTATTAGTTTTGTTGGCATTTTTGCCTTTATTTGACAGATGACATGACTGTATAGACATTAGGAAGACAAAGAGATATGGCATGCAACAAAGGTCAAATTGAATCCTGGACATTGCACTATACCCACTGGCTACCAACGCACTCCAGAATGTCTTAAATAATGGTTATTGGTAATGGTTAGTACAGCTTTTCAGATCAGATGTAACTGATCTGATAAGATGTTTTTATCCTTTCTGTGTGGTAATAATGCAGTTCAAATGCTGATAAACCATCAATACTCTGAATAGGTTTTCTCTCTCTGATAAGACATCGAGTCTATGAGGAAGCATTTTAATAAAGTTATTCATTAAGAGTGACAAGCTTTAGTTTCAAATTCGTCTGGTAGAAGCTGAAAGAAAGAGCTATTAACACTCAACCTTCACTGTGAAGTGATGTAATCCATTTACAAGACATCCATCTAGCAACTTGTAAGCATCATATTTCTTAAAATCTTCTAAAGCATATTTATAGACTGGACCAGCTCATTTTCTAATTCATCAGATGGTGGACTAGACGTTGTTTATCTGGCTGACTGTGCTGAATTGACTATTTGTGTGTCTAATGCTGCTTGCATGAAATCAGGAAGACATTAGACAGCAAACCGGATATATCATTTTCACAGACGAAAGCAGGATGGTAAAATGAGGCGAGACTGTCGGAGAAACCTGCAACAGTAACGGCAGCAAGCATTGCTGTTTGAAGTTAAAGTATTTTAACTTTTTGCCATCATGCACAACGAAATTTACCACCGGATGTTACACACATTCTTTGCAAACAATATGGTGTCACCATTGCAACATATTGTCATGCATGTTTTGTTTTAACATCGTGCCATTCTGTCGGACTGTTTGTTTCTCCTGTGCCGTTCAGAGGGTGTTTTCTGTTTGCTGTCTACTGTCTGCCTGATTTCACGTAAATGCAGCATAAATCCAGTGAATGTTGTGTAGAAAGTTTGATGTTTATGGGCCAAATTTTGAGGACATTCACACCAAAATATATAATAATCTTTAGTTTTTGCTGTGCCTGTGACATTCTGTCACTCACTGTACACTACTTTGGATTAAGATGTGGTGAAAAATACGCTGTGCAGTCTTTCTTTTAAGAGGGTTGGTTGTGTTTTAGTTACAAGACATACTATCAACATACTGCCACTGAAGAATAGCCTTCAAATGCATCTGTACACCACAAAGCAGGGTTTCCTTTCATCCGGTAATTATCCAGTAAAATCTGAACATTTTGAAATCTCTCCAGTCATAATGTTCGGTGTAAATGATTCCAAACAAGCAAGCGTCAGCGACAAAATCAGTTTGACTGTATTGTTTTCTGTTGGAATGTTCCAACTGGCTGTGAGTGATGCAGGTGCTGCTGTTTCGAGCTTAACTTTTTAAAAACTTTTGATTCCTGATGCTCATTTTGAAAGCGTCACAATGGACAAGGAACAGCCAATTCATGAAATTGAAATAAGGAGTTATCTACATCAATGGTGTGCCAATCCAGATGTACCATGGAATTTTGTGACAACCACACATTATTACTGCAATATTCAACTGGGACTATGCACTAAGTTATTAATGAATTTTTAATTGACTGTATCAGCATGTTGTGCGCACCCATTTCCTTATAGAGAGGTGAACACTACCCAAAAAATGTAATTTAATTCAATTAAAAAAGCCCTCACTGGGAATCTATAAGTGTCTGACACATCACATTATATTACATTATTTTATATTATTTCCTGTTTAAATTGATGTGTTATTGGTGTTGGATGTAAAAAGTTGGATCAGTTGTACATGACCATCTCTAATAACAACCTCATTGCTGTTGGCTGTATTGTATGTCCTTTCCAGTGAATATCAAAATATAAAATGTGTGATTTCTGTCTAAAAAGTATTAACGTAAGAAGTTAGCAAGAAGGCTACTAACCAATCTTTTAAGTGGTTACTTCTCCATTGGTTTGTTTACACGACGTAACAGCACTAACGGTCATTTTTAAGCTCAGTAAACACAGATAATATGACTGTAATTTCTCCCATTTGTCCGGGACATTGAAATCTACTAGGACATGGAACGGAACAGAAACCCAGCCACAAAGAAAACACAACTGCCTTCTGTGTAACTGTCAATTATATTTTGTTTCCAACTTTATCCTCGCTTCTGCCTGTTCTCTCTTAAGTTTTGACCCATAAATAGATCTAAATTGCAGCTTGAGACTATTCATTGATTTTGGTCACACTGGTATTTATGGGTGCATAGACTTGCGTGGGACGAGGCTTTTAAAGCATCAAAATATCACTGTGCCACCCCAAAATGAGCCCATGGGCATGAAACCTGACACTTGATTGAAAAGCCTTTAGAGACGAGGCTGAAAGATTTTATACTGTTTCCACAAACTCACTTCGGTCTAAACTCTGAGTTATTGTAACAGACTGAAGCTACAGATTACGGCGTCTTTAATCAGTCGCAGTGTTTATCCAATTAAGGTGCTTTAGAGACTGTTTTGTGTTCAGAATGACAAACTGCAAATTTGGTACAAATGACTTAGATACTGACAGTAAGCAGCAACAAATGTAGGTAAAACTCAACTGTTAAGCATCACTGATCACTGAGTCAAATGCACATAAAGCGGTAAAATACTGTGTCTAATATTAGAAAGCACAGCTCTCTTTGCACACATCATCAATTTACTGTTTAACAGACAGTTTGTATTTCACTCTCGAGCTTAAATTTCCTGTGGGAGAGACAGTGTGCGTACATTTGAGTAAGTAGCACAACATGGTCTAAATCTGGAGGGAAGTGACAGATTCTCCTATCAAACCCCCGACACACAATTAATGCTGATACTGTTACGAGGAACTTTTGACAAGAGCAGCTCTGAGATATTTGATTTTTAATTATAAAGTCATCATGTGGTAGATTGGATATTTGGGGGCTGGGATGTTAAATATTAAAGATTTTTAGTGTGAAATAGCATTGAAGAGGCAGGCTGAGTAAGGCTGTGTGCTGCTGCACTTCAAATTATGTGCTGGTAATCATTCGGTAATTTAAAAGTGTTGACTATTGACTTTGGCTCCATCATCATTAAGAGTTAAAGAGCGCAAAATATAAAAATCTACACTGAAAAAGTCATCATGCTCATGACTAACAAATTATCACCGTTTATAATGTTTCAAAATAAAACAGAGCGGAAATGAGGCAGAGAAAGAATTGGCATCTACTCTGATAATCGTTTAAGTGCTTTATTGTTATGCAAAAATGGAATTTGTAGATCCACATTCTCAAATGTGAGGATTTCCTGTATTTCTTTATCTCATGTGACAGTAAACTAATATAATATGTGTACTAATATAACTAAGCATCTGAAGATGTCACCTTGGTAAAAACATTTCCTGAAAATAACAGTTTGTTGCAGGCTTAAATTAATCTATATGTATATGTAAGAGATACTGCCTGATGAGGAATGAGAAATTAATGGCTGGTTGCCTCCTCTGAGTCCATTAATCCCTGATAATGGACACCTCGAAGGGCATTATCCCCTTTATACCATGGTCACTTGCAGAAGAGAAAAAAACAAGACTATTCATTTATATTTTTATGCGTTTTTCAATCAAAATCTAAAGTTTTTCACAAGCCATAACTCCTGGTAACGCTTGAAGCTTGGACTAACACCTGGAACAGTCATTACCACCCCCACAAGGCTCTTATGTTATGTAAACGATGCTCACTCCTCCAGTAAATAGGACGAGCCTTAGATACGACTCAGCAGTGAGATATTTCTAGTCAGCTCAGCTCATAAAACCCTTTGGCCAAGCTTAAAGCCAGAAAGCTAACGTTAGGGCTTGATCACACAAGACGCATCACGCATCATCATTTAGTGCTATTTAATCATGACTAACACTAATTGGGGTTGCATGAGCAGCCTGGTAACTCAAGTCAGTTAATGCTGCTTACTTAGCTAGCTAGCATGTTAGCTTTTGGGCTATGAGAGAGATACAGAGTATGTGAGAGGGGGAATTCATGTCCCATGTTGTGATAGTTTCATGCAGGCTACTGTCTTAAGGCCAAAACACACCGGCGGCGTCATATGACATATATTTGAAGTGGCTGCAGCTGTGGCAACATGTCTCGGTGTGATCAAGGCCTTGTGCTACCAAGATTCAAAGTCAGTAACATTGTGTACAGTTGACAAATAATAAATATAATTTGACAGTATGTTTACCAACAAGACCAGCTAGCTATCCAGCCATGCCATTGTCCCCCAATCAATAGCAAGATGTTAGCTTGTTAACGTGTTGCAATAAATTCTTAAGGGAGGCTGACTGCATCCCTGTTGCTACGGTTACTTATTCTAGATACAGGCTGATACTATGCAGCCAGCGCATTCATCTAGAATGGTGAACAGATAATTTAACAGGAACTTCTTAGTAGGTGTCCGTTACTATTTCACCTTTATGTCTATGCTGGATTATGGTGATGTTTCGTACATGCATGCATCTTCACAGTGCCAACACACGCTGAAAGCTATCTACCATGGATCTACCTTGGCCAGCTTGAAAACAGATTTTTAACCTTAATGAGTCTTTTTACTCCTGGTTGAATAAAGGTTAATACAAATATAAATTATCAGGAATTATTCGACCACACCATGGAATAAGACTACGATATGACTATGTTATTTGGAACAAGTCATGGGAGTGAAGAACATATTCTGGATGACAAATTTTATGCATACGCCACCTGTTTCTCCCAGCTCATACAGTGTGAAGCCATCAATCTGAAGGTACCCTTGGAAACGCTCCTTGTTCACCCACGATGACAAACTCGCATCTTCGTACTCTGCAACACAAAGACACACAGAATCTCTCAGAAGCAGAAGCACAAAATTGACATTCAGCACACAACATATTTGTATTAAAAGCACAGCACAACGGTGTATTGATGCCTGGATTGTGAGAAGATGACAGTGTTTACCACCTGTGCGCTCTCTAGGGAATAAAGAGTGGGACACAAGCTGAGTGTTCATGGACAGAGGTCAGTTAAACAATGATCAAAAATTGTTTTGACAGGGGGCTGCCTCTGGGTTAAGTAGTCAGGGAGGCTATTTTGGCTCTGAGACAGCATATGGATTGAGCCAGAGCAAGCAGATTGCGAATCAATCCAGAGGTAAACAATCAAAGGTATCAGTTTGGTTGTCAAGATGTACATGAAAGAACATTTCGCTCAGTCTGGATTGTCCACAATCAGCATTAATTTCCCACTTACCAAACAGCCGTTTGTCAAGATATAAAATGTAAAGTAATTTTCATTCACAATAGATGCTGTTTTTTTTCTGAGATGCTGGCTCACCTAACCTCATTTTCACAGCTATTATGCCTTTTAAAAAAACACATTTGGTTTGTAAATGATTCTGCATGCGTACTACATTCATTTTCAGGACACAGTTTTGGCAGATTTTTACACATTTGGAGTGAATGCATAATTCAACAGATGCATTAGGCAAAAAAAAAAAAAAAAGATAAAGTGCAACAAATAAATAAAAAATAAAGTAAAATAAAGGATAGCTTCCTGAATGTGAACCACATGTTGTTGCCACCCTAGCATCTGGAGGCAACATGTAAACGGTAACCAGAGTCTGTCCCTGGAGGGTATAAACAGGGTGTAGCGAGGCTGCTCAAACAGTGCTGTTTTCTCCGGCTGAGAGAGGCTACAGGATGTTCATAATTGATGTCAAATGTAGCTGGGACCTCATTATGACATGTTAATAAGTTATCATGACCTTTTTGCTACCATTACAGTAATTACAACAACACTGATGACTTTAACATGGTTCTTGAGCTGCTCCCCAAACGAGCTGGGCACACAATACCGAACATGACAACCTAAAACCTGAACACGCTTTTAAACCCCCCGGGGTCGTAGCTTTTATTAGATTCGAAATGACCTTAATGCATTGCAATCTATTTCTCAGTGCTGCTGCTGTGCAAAGGCAGAGTTGCTGTTAAAGCTGCTGAGTCAGTCATCTGGTAGACATTCCACAGAGTTCTTTCCACAGATGTTCTGGCTTTATAGACAGCACGCAGCTGCCCGACTCTCCTCCCAGAAGCGAGGGAGAGAGCTGAAGGCCCCATACTGGGATCGTACAGCCCGATGAACCTCTACACCGACTGAACCTGCTTCACCTTCAAACAAATTAGAGCGGCTCTCTTCCTGGGTGCCAACCTCGCAATCTCCATACTGCCCTACAGGAGCCTGTCAGCCCAGAGTTCACACAGCGGGAGACAAGAGAAAAAGATGAGAGGCAGGAGGGGGAATAAAAACAGACAGTGGGTGGAGTGAGGATGATCCAGTGTCAGAGTTTCGCGCGGAGGGAGGAGGCAGCTCTGACACGTTTCAAGGATGAAGGTTAATGGCACGGATGACCTCCAAGATAATGCAAATAGCACAGAAAGAAAACTAGAGGGAGAGGCGAAGAAGAGACGGAGAAGAGGAAGTGAACATCAAAGATAACTCAAACAGGGTGAGACGCAGAATGTGGCAAAGGATGAAAAGATTGATGAAAGAGAGCTCAATGAGATGATGGGACAACATGTCTCGCTTTCTCAGAAAAAGGATAATCCTTAAAGATAAACAATGAAAATGCTTTAACTAGTTGCCAAAAAGCACAACAATAAGGCCACAGTGAGAGATGGAAAGCATGTGTGGAAGACATGTGGAGCTCAGTTATGGAATCAGCTTCTTTAAATTTAGGCTGCAGCTAACAGCTATTTTCAGTGTTGATTAATCTGCCCGTGACTTTCTCAATTAATCATTTTGTTGATAAAGTATCATTAGTAAAACATGTCCTGTATAATTTCTCTGAGCACAAGGTGATGACAAATTCTCACATTTAGGAGAAGCATGAAACAAATGTTTGGTGTTTTTGTTTAAAAAATTAATTCAACAACCGTCAACCTACTAATCAATTAATCAAATAATCATTGGAGGTCTACCTGATTTGTAAGAAAGCAGGCTGGTTGTTTATCACATTCTCCAGCCTACCTTAGCATGTTAGTATGCTAACATTTGCTATAACACAAAGTGCGGATAAGCTGATGGGAATGTCATTGGTTTTTCAGGTTTTTAGCCAGAAACAAAAGTATTAGACAAACGGCGTTCCAAATGAGGCAACATTTCGTGCAATGGCAGATGTGTCAAAGATAGTGGTGGCTTTGACCTTGCTAACAGGACTTGTTACATGTCAGCACATAAATGTAGAGTTACAACTCTTCCTAAAATACAGCCGATGAGCGAACTCTGGCTAATGGAGTACAAAAAAGTGTCCAGATCTACAACAAGCGACAACAACACTCAGGGAGTATCGAGCTTGCTGTTGCTCTGAAAACACATTAGAGGTGCACAAAGCTTCACCAGAACAGAGCCAGGGCAAGCGGTTTTCAAAATATGCGTCCTGTCACTTAGCCTGTTCGCTAATGCACGGAGCAGGTTAGGATTTCATTGGGAAACACTGAACCAATCTGATGTTCGCTTGCTCACTTGTTTGCATCGTGACCAGGTAGAAATAGGTGTTACTCTTCCACTATATTGAGGAACAGAGGCATCAGAATGCACTATGGAGGTCACCACTCCATGTAGCCTTTCAATCATAGCTTTTTCTGAGGCTTCTGATTAGCCAACATCTTCTTCCTTTTTGCGTGGCTTCACCGCCTGTTGGTCTGGCATGTTATTGACAGCGATGACATTGTGTTCTTGCATTTTCATTTGGACAGAGACTTTTTTAAAACGGTGCTTGTGTGGACAGGATTATTTTTAAGAGCAAAGGATGGAAAAAAATATTTTTAAAAATACTTGTGTACTAATGGACTAGGCCTAAAACTAACAAACAAAATAGCTGGATTATTTAGGGTTGGGTACTGAAGTTAGTAGTTTAAAGGGTACTAACCAAATTCCATTGGTACTACAGTACTAACTCATGTTACATCTGTAGGTGCCAAATTTCGGTAAGTGAGAGCTCATCTAGGTGAGAACGCCAGGCTTAGACAAGAGGCAGAGGTGCTGCGAAGCGTCCCAAAGCCTGGAAGCCAGATACAGAGCTCTGGGAAAGCTTCGTCAGCTTTCCAGCAAGCCAAAACTATCGCTACAGTGCCGACCTGCCACAAGAGTTTTAGTCTACTATGTCACCCCTACAGCTTGTAAAAAATAAATTTTTGTTATTACAGAGAAGGTAAAGTGCTGAAAAAAGTTACTGTTGGGCATCAGTACCGAATTCCAGGTACTGGTACCCAGCTTGAATTATGATACAGTGGTGATGTTACATGTGTGGAAAATATGGTCACTGTGTCATCTGCACTGACCTTGTTGTTTGCCAACTCAAATAACCGATGAAGTGAATACTTTCCATGTGTGCTGTCACAAAATATCATCAGTGTGTTATCACCTTTTTAAGTGTGATCTCGTCTTGTCATCACATTCATGGGCCGTTAATCCGCCTGTCATTTAAGTGCTACCAATAAACACATGCAAAATAGTGCGGCCTCACAGCTGGCTGTATCTTTCCATACAAGGAGCGGTGAGGCCAAACCATAAACCACTGTAACAGATTAACAGAGAGCCTGATGCTGAGCTCTTGAGTATTAACTCATGTGCATTCACACTCAAAACATGTTTGAAAAAACACTCCTGTCAAGGCAAACAGCATGCTGTGAGGACTAACATACATCCTAATTACATTTTTCAGTCTTCTTACAGCGCTAATACATAGCCCAGCAGATTTCACTGCATGCAAATGATGATCAAAACCATTTGGCCCTTGAAGCACAATAACAGTGCAGACCTGTATGAAACTGAGGATTTGAGTTATTAAATATGTATGAGCCTCTGTGCTGTACCATATTTTAACAGCTCTCTACAAAAGGGATGCTGCTGTTTGTGATGTGCACTAAACCAATCAAAGCGCAACCATATGTCAAATACCATTTTACGCAAAGCGAGAGGCCGTGTTTGGACAGTGTGGCTTCCCTCAATGGTGTCTATTGTTTAAAAACACAACAAGTCAGATCTGCACAATGAGAACAGCAAATGTGCTCTGAATTTCTAGTATTTTGAATCTGCTTCTAGATAAAGGTTGCTTGTATGTTTTGGGAATATATAAGCCTCTGTAGCTGGTGGATAAACAGTACAGATAATAAAAAATATATTATGTGTTATACATCCAGACATGAGTCCTAAAGGTGGAAATGAGTCAGCATTTCAGCACTCCCTGTTCCCTTGTTTTGAAATCAACTGGGTTTTTTTAATGGGTTTTTGCTTCAATGTCTGAATTAAGGTCTGTGGTTAACACAAGCTTAAGAGATTTTCACGTTATGCTCAACTTCATAAATACAAGACGTCATCACGCCTAACACTGCTTTCAACCTTGTTGTGGTGACGACACTAAAGGCATACGAACGTAGTGTAGGACATTTACAGCCTACTGTTAGCTTTATACTTCTGGTGATTGCATTTACACTTCAAAAATCATAAAAGTGGTGTTCACTTGTGAAGATTATCTTGCTGAACGAAACATTTAAGTACCATAAGCATTTGTTTGCTACAGAGTTTATTTTCTGTGAGGGAACCAGGGCGATGCTGACTTCCATGTCAGCCTACAGAAAAACCATCATCCCTGCAGAACTCTACAGTCGGCCATAAAACAGTGTTACTGGGTGCCTATGCAAATGTGTCTCAGAAGTTCAGCCAAATAACATTTGATAAAAAGTGTCTGACAGAACATCATGCAAAGTAAGTGTCACAGAAAACCACATAAGGTGCCTTGGGCTCATTTATACCCTCATTCAACATCCAGTCGGTGGACTTGCAGTGAGAACAGCTCTCTGAGAAAAACACGGCACAGCTGGAAAGAAACCAGATGCTGAGAACCACAGGTGGTAAAAAAAATAGAGCAGGCAAACTACTTTCTCTGATGTAGAGTGGGAAATTTCTTTTTTTGCTGTCATTGTAGGTAAGTGTTTAATGAGCTGCACTCTCATTATTTTAATCCATTTCCACCTACAATAACCAATAATAATTACAGCATTTTTCTTCAACTAGCTCTAAAGGCTTGAAAGGGGAGAGGAGAAATCCACCATTTGAGGAAGGACACAGCCGTGTCATTTTGCTACGCTGCTCCCCTTCTCAGTCCTTGACAAGCTTAATATGCCGTCACCATGGCAATGCTAGACATTCGACACATCCTCCGTATCAAGGTCCTGGAGGACTCTTCAGAATGTGGAGTTTTTGTCATCAGCGTCTGCTGTGGCGAGCCTCTCCTGCTGCGGTTCTGGTGCAGGAAGCCTCCCTTCCATAATGGTCAGGTGGAGCAGACGGATGTGAGCTTACAGACAGCGGCGAAGGTGGATTTTGTTCTCCGTGCGCTACACCGCGCACCAAACCTGCCCAACAGCCACTACTGGTGCCCGTTTGTGTTGACGTTGTGTCTTGATGCTCTTCCCTTCCGCTTCCGCCTCCCAGCTCGGGCCCACAGCGGCAGCAAAATACAAGACATCATGGAGGAATGTGGTGAACTCACGCTGTTGCGGTGAGAAGCTTCGGATTGGGCAGCAGAAAAAAAGCAGCTCCTCTAAGCCTCATATGTCATGTACAATCCTTCTGCAGAGACCTGACAGCTGCTGCAATGATTCAATTCTTGGCTTTAAATGACTGTATGTATACAGCACCAGCTCTGCACTGATTTCTTTGGCCTAAACTGTGGTCTCTCATGCCCATCCACCCTCGCCTGCTATGCATGTCCGCCCAGAGACAAACCACCACAACATCACTGGCCTTGCCACACACACAATAGTGGGCAGAGCCCTGGGTGCTTTATGATGGGCCAGGCACACCATAACTCAATGTGGTGAGGAAGATGAAAGAACAGCAGCAAAGACCGGAAAACTAGAGGAACACAGCTGGAGAAAAAAAAAGGGATCACAGCAGGGAAAAGACAAGGAGCAGGACACAGAGAGCACCCTACTGGCCCTTATAAGCCGTGGTATGACTGACTAAAAGAAACAAGACGACAGTGGCTGAAGCCAGGGTGACACAATACTCACCATCATAGGTAAAGTAGGCCCCATCCTTGAAGACTACAACCGCAGGAAGCTCTGGCAAAGTTACAGACTGTGGAAAACACAAAAAGATGCTTAATTCAAAAGCAAGTTCCATAAATCATTTTTACTCTATGAATGTACGCGCACCTGTAAAATATGGGACAAGACTGTAGGCAGCAGTGCTTTGCAGCAAACTGTGAAACTTATACTGATTTGCATAATGCAAAGACAGCAAGCAAGCCTGGTGTCTGTATATGCAGTTGTGGGAGGATAGTTATGTTAAAAGATTGTAATTATTTGCTTTAATCAAGAACCTAGCAACAATAGAAACATCAACTGGTTGCACAATACTCATGAGTATCAATAGTGGTGTTGAAAAAAAAATGTAACACTCCGCAAGTGATTATAGTATTTTTCTGAAATTCAAAGAGATGCAAATTCAAAGAGTTACCTCTGGAAAGACTTCCTCTGAAGCCGAGAAGAAGTAAGTGTAGACAATGAGCTCAGAGGCTACGTCGTTGTACTTCTCCTGCAACGGCAAATGAGTCTTTCAGCGTGTACACAATAGCTTCCATTAAATCAGTGTTAAACAGATGTAAAGGCTGAGTCACTACAAGGTATTACACACAACCTGCTCTTTGTTTAAAATGTGATTCAACAGCAGCTGAGCCATGCTTCTATCACTCAATCGATGCACAGTTTTAGCACTGCGGTAGCTCTGGAGAAGTTGGGTGCTCAGAATAAAATTCATGACATAAATGATGCTTACTTTGAGGGGAGACTCCCCACCGACATACACAAAAAGAACATCATGTCGTTTCAGCATGTGCTCGAACATCTGCTTGCTGGGAAGCGCCCTGACGGCGGGTCTGGAGAGGGAAACAAAAACCCACACGAATTAGTTTATTTTAATGAGTAAAATCCTATTCAGCACAAAAATGGCACACTAATATAACTGATGGGAAAGACTCCCAACTATTCTGCTCTTGAGCTCTGTGCTGGTGGCACCACCCAGTGGAGACTCAACAATGTGCAGCCCTGAGGTCCAAGCCAAGTTTTTGATCAACCCCTCTGTTACGGATCTAGCTCGATTTCCCTCAAGGAGGAGAAAAATCTGTCAGGCACAGTTGATACAGTGGCTTAAACTGGAGCATCGGAGAGGGGAAACCCACTGAGCTATGAAACAAACACGGCCTACATTGATAAGCTTGCTTGGAATGGTTCTTATTAGCACAGCTGTAATAAAGGAAGTTGTCCTTATTTATCAGTTTCACATAATTTGCTTTCAGAGCAGTGACTGAAGGCTTACCCTGCCACCCTGTTGGCAAACTCCACGATATCATCTTTTGTCCTTGGTCCCTTGTAGTTATAGGCGAGATCACCCTTTAACCTGATGAGGAGACAGAAGCAAAACAAGAGTGAAAAAGTGTCAATTTAAATGTAAAACCATTCTGTACCATCGGTTATTTTGTGTCGTTATTTTGCTGCTGAGTGAAGACATTCATGTGAAAATTAAAATGAAATGGAAATCAATTGCATGACATTGAACTTTGCATTCAGGATATTGGTTTGTCTGAAAAGCCTCAAACAGTGTGCAGCAGGAGGAAGAACGCTACAGCTGAGGCTGAAGCTCAAATAAATTGTTTGATTAGTCAATAGACAGGAAATGAATCAGCAACCAATTTGACATTCGATCGTTTTTGTTGTTTAATCAAGCAAAAATGGCAAATATTAACTGGTTCCAGCTCCTCAAATGTCAACATTTGCTGCTTTTCTCTGTTTCATACGCTCACTGGCTACTTTCTCTGGAACACCTGCGAGATTTCCTTTCATAAATCCCAAATCAACTCTGAATTGCTGCACGTGGATCGGCCTCTACACGCCCACATTCAACCACAACTGGTCAATACAAAGCACCACATAAATGTTTATGCATGAAGAGAGCCTGCTGGTCAATGGCTCTTCACTATAAATCACGCCATAATTATGTGCGCCTGACATCAGTCGTGTTCTCTGCAGCAATTTTACACACAAAATCAATACAAAAACTAAAATCATACTTGGCAATTTAATGCACACTATTAAAAGATATTATTGTAATCTATTGATGCTCTGCTCTGCAATTATTTAAAGCTATTTGATGTTATCTTGTATTTCTCTAACTGATGATGATTATTTCATCAGTTAATGACTGCTTTCATATCGGGGACAGGAAGCACAGACTATCCTGAATCCTGCCACCTGCCACATCCTGGCATCATCCTAGCATTTCAACATCTGACCACGAGTGTCAGCAACATACAGTCCGGGCCCCTCCTCTGTGCTCCGCTGGTGGGGAATGTGATAGTGAGCCAGCGCTGATGAAATACTGAGCAAACTTTGATTTGAGATTGGAGTTGTCTTGTGTGTTATATAATTGAAAGGTGCTCATGGATTAGCCATGGCTCACCAGCACAAGCACAAATAACACTGCAGGATTCAATGTTTATGATAAAGCGAATCTATAGTAACGTGAAATGAAGTGAATCTGAGAGGAATCATCTTGAATCCCCTCACATTTCATTTCTACGACGTGGCTTCAATTCACCACCACACCATCTACGTCGCCAATTTGTCTCCAACATGTTTGTATGCATGGGTCAGAGTTTCCATAAAGGTGCCCCCATTCACCTGTCAAATTTGTTTTTGGAGATCCTAACTCTAACGTGAGAAATGGCATATGCCCTTTTCAGGCTCTGTCTTGGGCACAATTATAGATGAGGCCCCTGGTGACTTTGGAGGTCACTGGAATACACTGAATACACTCATTGTCATGTTGATGGAACCAACAACTCAAACCACGCTGTCTGGTACCAACGATCAGTCTACGGTCTGCCACTTAGGACGCATTCACACTGGCACTATCTGGTCTGCTATAAACGAACCCTGGTCCACTTCCACAGAGAGTTCGGTTCGTTTGGAGTGGTTTGAACGCTCAATCGAACTCTAGTGTGGACCAAACGAGCGAACCCTGGTCTGCTTAAAAACTGGGGGTCTCGGTTCACTTGCAAGTGAACCCTGCTGTGGTTCACTTACAGTGGGAAATGCAAACGGACTATCCAGTGAACCAAAGAGAGGAAGTGACTTAGCGCACAGTGCATTTTGGGTAGAAAAAAAACAAAGCCTACAGTGCGAACCGGGAGAAGCAGAGGTAAAAAAAATATTAGGTTTGAACACCAAAGTAAAAACAAAAAACCCCAAGACTGCATAAATTTGGTGTCGCTCCATTGTTTTTGTGGTGACTAATCCGGCTGAAGGGGAAGGATTTCTGTTTTCAGTCCCGGCCAATCGATGAGCAGGGCTTTCTTCTTCCTCATGTTTTTTTTCTTCCTGGTCAGATGTTGTTTCGGGCAATACCACCCCCAAACGAGCAGCTGTTGTAACTGCGTGACGTTGTCCAGGTGGTTTGATCCGCTTCAAAAAGTGCAGTGTAGATGCGAACCGAACCAAATGAAGGTGTGACATTTTTGGGCATTCCCCGCCAAATCGAACCGAGTCCCCCAGACTATCCTGGTGTGAATGCGCCCTTAGATCACATTTCATCTCCATTCTGATGTTCAAACAACAACAACTGAACCTCTCAACCAAGTCTGCACACATTTTTGCATTGACTTGCTGCCAAATGTTTGGCAGAACAGATATTTGCATCGACAAGCAAGTGTACCTAACACTGTGTCCACTGAGTGTAAACACAATGTCTTTGTGTTTGGGACTGTTAGTCAAACAAAACACAACATGTGGAGCTGTCACCTTAAAACTATTTTACATTTCATACACTAAACAGTCAGAGACAATCCTTAGCTGCTGCTCTACTTCAGCCCATTAAAGACAACATCTGTCTTTGGCACTATTAAAGTGTGTCTGACATCCTAGCAACGGCAGCCTGTCTCTTCCAAGATGTTCTGATGAAACAGCAAATCTATCAGGAAAAGCTGCTTCATCACAAAGGTCAACTTAATCTAAATGCTCTCACCTTAAATGAAAAAACAAAACAGAACAAATGAGTGTCCCTAATTAAGTTCCAGCAAAATAAACTGCTCGAGTCGAGCTCTTACAACAAGCAGAATGCATTAAGGATTTCTAAGGTTGCATCAGCCCACAGGGCTTAATGAACTCAGGGGGAAACAGAACTCTAAATCAAGTCTCCCTCTGTCACCCAGGGAGGTATCTCATGTTCATTCGATGGATGTTTCATCACTTGCTTGGTTTAATGTTATGAACCCTGCCGTGATCCTGTGGCAGTTTTCCAAATGAGCTTGATGAAACTAAATGGGGAGCCTATTATGGCAGTGTGCAGATAAATGATTCTGTTTCAAATACATGGAGGAAAGTCTGCTTTGTAAGATGATCATTTCTCTCAAGTCAACATGAGCTCTGATGTTGAGCAGCTGGCGTCTACCTAAACTCATTTATTTTATATGAAAAAATGTCACACACACACACACAAAAAAAAAGTACTGAGATATATGGGAAAATCAGCTGATAGTTCGGAAGTGGATTTAGGAAATACCTAGGAAAAAAAAAAGTAAAATATAAGAGGAACATTTAGATTGCTAAAGCTGATTTTAATCAGTTTATTGTGCAAGAAATGTAGAATCAACAGCACCGAAGAGTGTTGCACCTAATCAAATTTAAGCTTAAAAGGTGTGAACAGAGTGTGTCCCTTAGTTATGGCTTAAAGAAGCAGCAACAACACCTTGTTCCCTCCTGAATAAGTCATCTAACGGCATCTCAACAGGCCAAACCTCAAAGGGAAAAAAGACAGCGGTGAAGTCAAAGGATCCTGATAATAACACAATACAGACTATGAATTAGAACGCTCAAAAATGACTTTAAATGCCTCTCTGACACAAGCTTAACAAATGCTTAAAACTAGAGGCTTCACAGAAACAGTGTTATCTGCAGATATATTATATTGGACTAATTATTACACTGTGTCCAGACCCTGTAGGTCCATAGTAAATTCAATAAGCCTTTTAATCTTATATGGATTTCTTTAGGCCCATTCAAAGCTGCACTGAGTGGTTATGAAAATTACAGCAATTAGCAAAAAGGCAACGTTTAAAGTGTTCAGGGTTACATCTTCATTCATATATGATTACACAAAGCAAATGTTTTGAATCAACTGTGGCTTTTAAGCTCAACATGTTTACAGAAGTTTGTGTCACTTACAGTTTTATTGTGGGGTAACCGCGGACACCGAACTCTGATGCCATTCCTGCAACATAGAAAACAAATACGGCATCTTACACATAAAAAAATATAAATATCTCAAAAACCGTCTTTCTCTTTGAAGGTCTTAAGAGTCTTGTTGTTTAACTGGCAAAATGACTGATGATTAAAGGAATCATTTTGGAATATGTGCATATGTACATATTCTCTTTCTTGCAACAGGTCCTCCAACACATACAACCACATAGGCTGTTTGTTCCTACCTTCTAATATGACCCATAGGAGTGTTTCCTAAATTAGCATCCCTACCGGTGTCCGGAGATCAACACAAAAACGACATATAAGACCGCTTGAAGGTAGCTTCTGTATTTTTCAACCTGGACCCTTATTTTCCCATGTTTTTGTGTCCAAGTGAATGATGGGAACAACGATTTTGAAATTGGTCCAGTATTGAGCAAGATGGCTGCAGCCAGCAGCCCTGAAATGGGCAATTATGTACCATTAAAAATGCTTGTTTTGCCACTGACAGGTTCAGATTGTTATTTTAATTATCTGAAAACATTACAGAAAGAGACCTTTTGGTTAAAGAGTAAGATCCTGTTTAAACAGAAACAGCCCCAAAATCACTCTTGACAAACCCACCAGACTCCATTTAAATAAACCATAATTACCAAAACAGCGAAACACACGTCATTCAAAGTTGATGGAAACAACATAAAACTCACAAAAGCTGTCTTGGTTCCTGTTTTCACTTTTTTAACAATCACCAACTCTGATTTGGTTAAATTGACCCTTTCCTCACCAAGTTAGATGTGAAAATATGCTGGCTCTGCACACACTAAAATCACTGTTTATTTAAATGGAGTCTGGGGGGTTTGGTGTTGGTGGTTTCAGGGCTGTTTCTGGTTAAACAAAAAAAAAAGTACTGTTTAACCAAATGGATTCTTTCCATAATGTTTTCAGACACTTTAGTGGACATACATTCACGGTGCAAATGCCCTAAGTGGTTTCACTGCAGCCTACTTCAGTGGTCTCGCCTAGGGGTGAGTCCGTGTACACGTTTACACGTGTTAGAGATCATAAATGGTTATGAAAAATTAGTACAGGAAAAACGTTTTTTTTTTTTTTAGGGGAGAGGGGGGTGATACTAATTGTTGACTAACTGTGATAGACTGTGAATATGACAAGAAATGGTGTGAGACTGGGTTTGGCAACAGGTCAGTAGCCTACATGCTCCGTTCTATTAAAACGGCACGGCCGTTAAGGGGGTTGTTCGCCAGTGGGCTACAATGAGTACCGGGCCATCAAAATCACAGCATCCGCAGTGAGAGGACACGGAATTGTTTGCGCTTTTACACACCGGTTGGTGGTGAAGTGGCGCACATCACTCGTGCTACGATGGATGGACGGACAAGCCACGTATCTCGGTGCTGCTTAAAAACAGGTAATACATCTGGCTGCATCTTTCCCACATCAAATATCCGTGATCAATTTGACCTGTGTGCGTAAAAGCGCACACAATTCCGTGTCCTCTCACCGCGGATGCTGTGATTTAATGGCCCGGTACTCATTGTAGCCCACTCTTATAAGACCCAATAATAATAACAACAATAATAATAATAATAATAATAAGTTACTGTGGACCTATATGCTATGCTTTTTTAATAAAATTATCAAAGGAGTTCGCTGAAAAACAGGTAATGTCAGCCTGAATTACTCGCATGCGTCCCCGGTGAAAATCGCTGACATGCATGGGAAATACGGCTTCTGTAGGCTCGCCATAGCTTACTGTCAGGACTCAGAGACCAGAATTCGGGATGGTGGACCGTCGGAATGGCGATATTTCGGTGTGGCTGCCCGTAACCGTTGGTTAAATGGCCCATGCGGTTGGTATTCGGATAACTGGGGCTTTACTGGTATAATGCAATAACACCACCCAGCAGTGAAACCCGCGTACACGTTTACACGAAAAGAATGACCCACTCTAAAAGTTTAGAGATTTTTGTACACAAACTCACCCCTAGCCTCGCCCAGTTTCAAATATTGTTGTTCCCATTTGTGTCTCTTAGACACAAAAACATGGGAAAATAGGATCCAGGTTGAAAAATACCAAAGTTACCCTTTAACGACTGCAGTTTTAAAAACATGGTTAATGTCGGTTTAGGCAACAAAACTACTTGGTTAGTCGTATGAAAAGATCATGGTTTGAGTTAAAATAAGTTTGTTTGTTACATAACATCAGTGTCATAACAATGTAACTGACATAAATTCACTAAGGTACATGAAGTAAGCTAAAAACAAACTCAACGTGGAGTCTTGGTTTCACAAGGGACACAAACAGCAGTCTCCTGGGTCAAAGTCCTGTTGTTGTTTGAACCATCCATTCACCCCGTCCCTCCCCCTACGCAGACTGTCTTTTTCTTTGTACCGCATCACCTGAATCCCTGCTGCCCTCTGCCTCATAATACAACCTAATTGTACGACCTACGTGGTCGTATTTTGGGGACAGTCTCCTTTCTTGCATTCTTAGATGAGAAAATTGATAGAAAAAAATAAGAAGCCATGCTAAGCAACACTAACCGGCTCTTAGCTGTGCCCTTATGATTACTATACTCAGTCTAACTCTCTGCTACAATCTAAAAAGCATATTTCCAAAAATGCTGAATCATTCCTTTGAAAGCCCAGTGGAATATAAACAAGGTTTTAGTCTGTTATTCAACATTAAATAATATATGTCCATGAATTAATCCTAAAGGACGGCCTTCATAATTTAATGGAGGATTATTGGAATCTTTCACTGTATGATTACTGTGGGAAAAATATGAATAACAATATTATTGAGATATCATGATAAGGTCAAAATAAAAAACATCAAAATCTATCTTCAACATTGTTTACGGAGCTTTTAAGACCTCAGACCTGAAGGCCTGTTACACACAGGACGTCATCATGTTGTTGAACAACACAGTCAATTAGGATGATCTATGTTTGTCTCCAGCACATGGAATAATTACCTGGGGACAAACTGGCTCCAAGGGAAGACCTTGGAGTGCTTCATCGTTTACTCACCAGAGTAAGCAGTGGCATCCATCTTTCCCACGCGGACCGGTGACCCAGAACTCTTCAGCTCGACTCCCACATCATGCCATACTGGCTCTAGTTTTTTGCAGTAGCCACACCACGGCGCATAGAACTGAAAATAACCAGGAGAAGGAGGCAATCTTTAGATCATGTGCAACATGTAGTCAATATAATGTTTAATCATACAAAATATAACTATCTATATAATAAATAACCAAATCTAAGTTTTTTTTTATAATCCCACATTGTCTTCATACATTACTGTAATTCATTTTGAGTGTGTTTTTAAAAAACAAATTTTCATTTCATTTTTAATTTTCCATTTCATCTAAGAATATGGATAATACTCAGGCAAGCTGCATGAAGAAAATATTGGCATTGTATTTTTCTGCAAACCACAAATACGTTATAATTGCACGTTTCACACGCATCATATCAACAAAGTATATGAGCTGACGTTGTCATTAGGTGGTGGAGCAGATGGTGGGTGGTGTGTCTTCTTGGCAAGTCACCTGCCCAGCGGCAGACCACTGCAGATCAATGTTCGAGACCAACAAACAACAAAACCAGTTGTGCTTCAGCAAATCACTGCTGCATTTCCAGCAACTTTTTAGGAACCAAATGACAGTGTTTTGTAGTGACCAGACACTGTTTTTCCAGCAGGGATAGTACCTCTGAAACTGGGTAGTTTAAGGCAAAACATGATCTTTTCCCCACCATAACCAAGTGTTTTTTGTGTCTAAACCTAACCACGTTAAACACAGTGGTCTTGAAATTATAAGTTTAAATGTATCTGCTACATCATAACATAAAAATGTAACATATCCATGGTTTGCAGGAATACAAACATACAACACCAACATTTTTTCTGGCAGTTGGGTTAATAATACCACACTGACCAACCTAATTCACTTTATTTGACAATGGGAGTTCTAAAAGCACACCAACCACATGAAATATTTGGTATTGCTGTAGTTTAGTGCTGCGTGCTTCTACTGAAATGGATCTAAATGATTGTTCTGAGCTGTGTTGTTACCTCTACTTTAAAAGACTGTGTGATATTGGGTACAAACTTTGGTATGGATTCTTTAAGTGCAAACTGACAACACTGTGATGCAGTTGCTAGGTTCATCTTGATGCACTGCTGCTAGTTAGGATCAAATTAAGGGCTCTTTATGACATTTTAAAACTGTAACAGCTGATTTTTTGGCCACCTAGGGAGAACAGAGACATGCTGTGAACACAACAGTGACATATCATCACATTTTAAGTCGATATGCTATTATATAACTATTTACCAAACAGTTACTTATTTACCAGAGCAACATTATCATTCATTTGGAGTAGTGTTTCTGTCTACCTGGCAAATGTAACTCCAATACCATTTAGACACACCAATTTTAGCTCTGATTTTGGTCACCACCACCTCCTGAAGGAAGAGCTTGAGATATCTGTCTCTTTAGCTGCTAAATGCTCCTCTATGTTCACCAGCTGGTCACTAACTGTGTCTGTCTGCTGTTTGGTGATGAGCAGGTGGTGTACAGTGGGTTTGTTGTTTAGCATTTGGGGTGTTTTTGCAGCTAACGACTGTTTACTTCTGCTGGCAACAAAACTAACAAGAGCAGTAAGACTAAACCATATAGTTCATGTGTCATAAAGCTAAAACTATTTGCTAAGTTGTGGCTGATTATTCTGTGTGGATTTTTATCACTGGAAACACCACCTTGTACATTACGAAATGTATTTGATTCATTGTTATTATAAAAAGACTGATTAGTGGAGTTTTAAGAAGACACTTATACAACATGTAACTGGCATATATACAGTAATTCAGTTTAACGGAATAGCTTCATGCCCCAACAAATTCCTTTCTAGTGAATTTGGCCAATTTAGTTCTATTTGAACGTTGGACCTGAAAATATTCCATAAGTCTCTGTGCATAAGCTCTGAACACAGAGTGTGTATGAGACACTGTAACGTCTATAAATCCAGTAGACACAGTACTGAAACGTCCACAGACAAGGACTCACTCCTCCGACCCAAACTAGGACTGAAAGCAGCTCGGAGTGCTCATGCTTGATTTGCTTATATGGACCCAGACACAAACTCTGATATAAACCCCTCCAAGCCCCCTGGCTTTGCCTGGCATGCATGACTTCTCATTCTCTAATCACAAACACAGAGGGCAGCCCGCACATCCCCTCCGGCCCCCCGCCCTCCTGCATCCCGACCCGACTGCTGCCACTTCCGCAAGGGATGATCCGGACAGTGGCATGTTGGATATGAAGTAAAGCATAGCTGAATGGACCCAGACTGGTTTGTGTGTGTGTTTGTGTGTGTGTGAGTAATGTCGGACTCACGTCAACCAGCCAGATATCGTTCACTCTGGTGTCTTTAAATCTGTCAGAAAGAAGAATGAATTAAATAAATTATATGCAATATACTGAATGACTCACATTAAAATATGCATGTTGCATGTTAAACACCTGAAAATAATGCTGTAACAGACAGAAGAACAATTACTATTCAAGTTATGTGAACATGAGAGCAGTTGTTAGACTAGATTCAGCTCTGTCAGGTACTGAGACAATAATATGGTCTAACCAGAGGTGCAAATAAGATGCACAGACTAAGTAATGCACATGCCTCTGGTAAATATAAATAATAAATATAATACACAGTAGGGGTGGACATGACTATGCTGGATACAGTGTTAGCAGTGTGAACAGTATGGACAGTGTGTATGATCATACTAAGGTATTATTTGCAGAAAGTTGCAGAAATGGGCCCCCAGTTACAAAATGAGGCAAATTAGAGGATCTAGCAAACACAAATACACAAGAGACAAAATCTCCACAGACTTCCTCACCACAAGCATCCAATTAAAAAGCACTGTGCATCTAGAAACCTGACATGAAATCAAGACTACCCCCATCCTGCTTCTGCTTTTAACAACCCTCCTCTGTTTAACTGTAGTCATGTAGCCCTTTGGAAATGAGATGAAGCTTTAACATATGGTAAAATTGCATTAAACAAAACATGCACACGTTAGAAAAAAGCCAAAGGAAGAAGTAAGTTGAGCTAAACTCTGATTTGCACCCACATAAAGTCTGTTAGTGTACTCGGAAGTTGCATTGCATGCAGCACGTTATAAAGTCAGAGCAGCAGGAAGGTGAAACACTGAGGCAGGAGAGTGCATCACTTACGTGTCATCTAGGTCTTCAACAAATGCCAGCACCGCTGAACACAGGCAGGCCGCTATAACTGTAACAATATAACAGAGATATACATGTTATCATAACGCGAGCAGGAGCTGTACAGTGTCTGTTCTCCAGCCCTCCAGCCTGAAACCTCATGACTGAAGCATCACCAGCTAAAGCTCGTCCCAGCTAACTCAGCATCAGTTTCCCTTCACTGTTTCAACAACAGGAGCTTTAAGGCTCGTTTTAACAGATGCTGTGATAACAGATAGAGTGTAGTATTAAATGTATAGGAATTGAAAAGTGAACGTACCGCCACAAATCAGGGAAGCTTTCACTTCTGCCATCGCTACGAGTGGAAACAGCAAGCAGGAAATACAGCTGCTAAATCGAGCCGGTCTGCGCATGCGCGAGGTTACGCAGGCTCCTAACGGCTTCAACGGCACCAACAGCTGCATATTATTATTTATTATAAAGTTTAAAATAACAACACAAAAAGCAAAAGCGGTGGATATTTTCGCATATTTTTACTTTATCAACGATATCAGCGCATTTTGCTTAAACCAAGAGCTAAACACACCATCATAACCAAACATTGAAATGTGTGTTTTGCTTTTTTTTTTCTTAAATCTTGTTCATTCATCACACAATAAGCTGTTTTTAACCGTATTAAATTTGAATAAAATGACACTGATGGTGACTATCGATACTCACCACAAGGTGGCGCTCTAAGCTAATCAAAACGGGCAACAGGCCAAATCCTTCACTGCCTGCACCCTTTATTTAATGTAGGTAAACTCAGTACAATACACAAACACTCTATAACTACTTCTGCATTATGATACTGATGAAGATTATAATCAGCAAAATGTGTTTGGCCAGTGTATTATATTGCCATACTGTGACACAGCACTTACTGTAATTGTTCTTACTGTTTACATCATTATACATTTACTACATTGCTGTTTACATTACCGTTTACTCATTTTGCAGTTATAGTCTACCACAATTATATATACTGTACTTATATTTGATGTGTGTTATATTTTATCCTCATAACTTTGTACTATTTTATGTCTTAGATTCCTTTTGTTATTTGAATGATTTTCTTTTAATACATATTTAATGAGCACCATTTGAGGGAGCCTGAGATCTAAGATTTTCATTACCTAAAACTGCTTCTCCATAATTGTTTTGCATATGACAGTAAATAACTTGAACTTGGGTACTCAAAGTAGTCATTAATATAACCAGATTAATTGATTACAGGGCCAAATTTTACTGTTGGGCCCCCAGTACTGGATGAATTTCTTAACTGGTGTGACAAGTCTACCCTGCACATTTATATGTTTGAGAAGACGAGTTGAATTTTGATGTGAACACTGATGGCATCTGTAAGAAGGCAAACCAACACCTACTCTTTTTAAGGAAGCTGAAGAGTTTTGATGTAGATAGGACTATCGTGAAAATGTTCTACTCTGCTTTTATTGAGTCCGTTCTTTCTTTCAACATTGTCTACTGGTTTGGTAATCTGAGCCTTAAAAACAACAACAAGTTGGAAAAAGTGGTCAAGTTGTGCTGTAAGATCACTGGTGTTACTTTAAATAACCTGCAGTATCTGGAGGAGAGGGTCACCTCTAAAGCTCGGCCTATTGTCTCAGACTCTAAACATCCCCTCCATGTAGATGCTTCCATCAGGGCGGAGGTTTTGCCTCCCTAAATGCAGCACAAAGCGTTCCATATTGTGCTTTGTCCCGTGTGCTATCGCTTATCTTAACCAGCAGTGACCATTAATGTCCATGATTTACCCCTGACAGCGTGTGATACTGGATACTGTTTTGTTGGACACACGACTACTGGCTATTAAAGTTTACCTTACCTTACCTTACCTTACCCACTAACCAACCACCCCACACACCTAACATCCTCTGTGCATTGTGTGTGTCCTGAGTCAAGTTTACATACAGTGCAGTGCACACACCACACTTCACATGGAGATAGAGATTTGGAAAGACTACATAATAATGATCTGCAGTTAATCAGTTCTCCAAGTCCCATTGAAATGCAGTTTTGGTTCGGCCCTGTTTGTTATCCAGCCTTGCTCATTACACACATGGCCGCTGATAGAGTTTTATCATCATATATGAATATTTATATCAGTGCTTGATTACTATAACTGATGCACATGTAATGAGGGTGGCAGAGAGAGGGCATCTTTACAAGTACATTTAAAACACACCTTTTCAGCCAGGCTTTTATCAGTGTGTTTTTATCCATCCTTAACTTTTATTACCTCAAAATTGTGACTTTTACTGTAAAGTTTTATTACAGTATACTTATACTTACTTATATATTCATTTTAATCATTCCTTGTCATGTTTTTACTCTTTTATGTTCAGCACTTGCAGTTGCATTTTATGTAGGCTATAACTTGTGCTATACAGAAAGTTTGATTTGATCTGATAAGCAGTAAGTAATACAGTTGTTGACATGGAGCTACTTTTATTTTTTCTTTACCTTACTGTTACATGGTGTATTTTATTAAATGATTTGTGTGTTTTGCATGTAAAAAATAATGTATCTGTAAAGTAACTAGCTTTCGGATAAATGTCATAGAATAAGATGTACAATATTTCTACCTGAAATGTAGAAAAGTACTGTACCAGGGGCGTAATTATAAATAGTGCAGGCAGTGCAATTGCACTGGGGCCCCTGGGGTGGAGAAGCCCGCAGAGAGTGGGCCCTTTAAAGTAATTCAGATTGCAACCTTGGAAATATACCTGTGTTCAGTGTTGAATGATATAGAAATACATTATCAATTTAAAAGGGGGCGGCACAGTGGTGTAGTGGTTAGCTCTGTTGCCTCACAGCAAGAGGGTTCCTGGTTCGTACCCAGGAGGGAGCCCTTCTGTACAGAGTCTGCATGTTCTCCCTGTGTCAGCGTGGGTTTTCTCTGGGTACTCCGGCTTCCTCCCCGAGTCCAAAGACATGCAGGTTGGGGATAGGTTTATTCATTTCATTTCATTTCATTTATTCCTTTTGACCTCTCCCCGGGGTATAAGGGGCAGACAACAAAAAATAACATTAACAAATTAGAACAGGCGGCAGCCAATGCACAGCAAAATAAATAGAACAGAATGTGTGTACATACATACAAGTCAAAGCAAATCAAGAGAAACTATTCAAGATTTTCTTTAAAAGTTTCAACAAATTTGACAAGACCTTTACTTTTCGAGATTTGAAACTTATAAATATTTGGATTTGCTCTGTAGAACTGTCCGACCAACTCTCTTCTCTCTTTATCAAAAAAAGAACACACAAGTACATAATGATATTTGTCTCCTTGTTTGCCAGCCAAACAAATATATTGATGACTCTAAATTGGCTATAGGTGTGAATGTGAATGTGGTGTAATTTCTTACTTTGATATTTTTGTCAGATTTAGAGTGATGGTTGCTGGGTAATATGTATGTTAATATTGTCCAATGTCAAGTCTCTATTTGTGTCAAGACAATACGATAGCGTGCACTATGACCCATCATAAATTCCTTATGTCACTGTATAAGCATAAAATGGAAGTGCTCTAGGAAAGTACAGGCACCTTGAAACTGCACTCAAATGCAGCACTTGAGCAAAAGTACTGACCTCTGTACCAACACATGTATTTCCATCATGATTTCCACACAAACACACATCGCATGAACATTTCTTTTATTGAAAACATATTTATTTTCAGAAGCTTTGAGAATAATAATTTGTATCTAATACTGTCTGAGTAGCTTTAAAGTTATCAAACATGTTACCACATAAATTCATTTTCCAAAGGTTATAATTAAGATTATCTTCATTCAATCCTTTTGACATATTTACACACAGAAGGATCTCATGTCACACATAAAAATGAAATCACAAGGCATAGAATGGTTAGCTTCACAGAGCGTGGCAAGAGTTACAAAATAAATAAATTATTTTGTGTTATATTATTTTCATATTAACTGTTACTTTCTCCTCCGAGTCCTCACAATGCTGGCTGGCATGGTGGGCATACTGATATGTTTCATAGATCAGCTGAGTACCATTTTAGTCATAACATCACATAGACTGTGGCAGAATATTTATAATGCATTACCCGGCCTGCGAAGGGTCTTAAGATAGACGGACATCTTAACAGATATTTGATCTTTAAATATGAACTCTTACACCATTTAATAAATGTAATGCAGGTCCTTGAAAGAGAGAGAATTTGACCCTGGCATGAAAATTTAAATCAGACAGTTTCTTTTTATTGAGTCATATTAATCATTACCATAATGTATGCTTTTTCCCAACTGAAACTTTTATGTCCAAAGACTATCCTTCATTTCAAGACGTCATTCTTGGAGAAAAGAGAAAAGCAAAAAGAAGCATGAAATAGTTTCACACCGTGAGAAAGAGCTGTACTTTCTCATGGGGTGAATGGTGATCATGACTGTGTTACTAAATAGACTCATGTGGAGGACCGTCCTGTTGAAGCCCCATGTGCCAAGTTTGTGAGGACTGAATGCCTTTTGTATTTGGAGGGGCAGGAAAGTGGACACAAGCTGTTAGCCCACATTGTAAGGCCACAATGACTTCTGCACTGACAACACTGTCAAAACAATGAATACAGATGGATTTACTTACAGTTAATCCTACACAAACATAACTTTTTTTGCCATATGTAATGCTGCAATGTGTTCCACAGATTCATAAGAGGTGCTACGAGAGGTGAAAGCAGCCCATAAAACATACAAAAGGCATGAATTTTAACCAAGTGTTTGATTATTTCACACAACTCTTTCTATAGAAAGTTTTAATACAGCAAGGTCGTTTGTCTTCTTAAGATAAAGAGAGGACTTGTTCTCCTGTCGCAGGCCAAGCTGCAGACTCCCACATTCAGCTGTCTGACTGAACCCACACGTCTTCTTACAGAACGGGTCAGATATGACCTCAAGTGACCCATAAAACAAAGCTTTCTTTGCCCCATTTTATCACTCGTCATCACGTGGCAACAACAGCAGTGAGATGATTCCACAAAACGGCAACACTCATTCTCCGCTCTCATATATCTAATTATTTCTTTATAAACATAAAATAAGCAACGTTACAAGCTATGTTACAAACACATATTACATTCTACTTTATTACAGAGAAACAACTTCATATAAAAAAATTCTCACCAACGTCTAAAAAGGCAGCATTAAAGGAATACTTCACCCCCAACTGACCATTTGTTCATCAATTACTCACCTCGTGTTAGGATGAAATCATGAATTAAACTTTGTTTGTCTCACATGCCTTCATGGTGAATGAAGAATCCAAAAATGGGGAGAATTCTTGACGAAGTGAAGTCATAGGGGTCCGCCGCTTTTAACAGCAAAACTGTATCAAAACATCCGTTTACAAATGCTCGCACAACTCATGCAGTCTCATTCATACTTCCCTTGGAGTACCAAGCCAGACTCCATTGACAAATCCAGTAATTTTACCTCACTGAACACAGGAGTTGCTGTTCTGCTGCTGCCTAAGTCTGTAGTTTGTTTGTTATTTTGTGACATTGGTGAATCCTGAATAACCCTTTAAAACACCAAAGTCTCACAATAACACTAACTAACTAACTGATGGAGGCAGCAGTAGACCAGCAGCTCCTGTGTTGTGCGAGGTAAAATTACTGGTTATGTCAGTGGAGTCTGGCACTGAAGACAGCATAGATAAGTTCCGTTCAGTTCCCTGTCGTTAAGGGCTGTCTGTTTAAGAAATACTGAGCATACTGGATAAATGAGACTTGCATTACACTGCACAAGTTGTAAGAGAATTTTTAAACAGATATTTTGATATAGTTGTGCTGTTATTAAATGTGGCCCCCTATGACTTCAATTCATCAAGAATTTTCTCTCTTTTTATATTCTTTGTTCACCATGGAGGCATGCAAGAAAAATACAATTTTCTTCACAAATTCAACATAACAGGGGGTGAGTAGCTGATAAACAAAAGGTCATTTAAGGGGTTAAGTATTCCTTTAAGTTCTCACTTTGGAAAGTTGTAACAAAACTTTAATGACACTTCATATTTCTTTAATATTCTTTGATTTGACAGTAAACCAAGAACCAAGTGAAACAGACACTTACATAAGATACTGCATGGTTCGAGTCTATTAGCATAAAAGCTTTGTTTTTCTCATTTACTATAAAGATTTTGTTTAATGCTTAAACAGGAAGACTTTGGACAAAATTTGCTCCAATGACTCCTTTTCATTTATCTTTAGTGTTGGCTAAACTTCACACGTTGTATCCGTTCAGTCCAGTTTCACTTGGATCTCAGAGTACTCTCATGCCAAAGAACATCTGCATGTCACAGCAACAAAACAGGAATCATCCTATGAGTGTCAAACTGGTATTTTACAAAGAAAAACGCTAGTGGAAATTGCACCATAAACAAATATCATACAAAAAGCTTCATGACAGTTTCCTGTGTTCCCAAAGGAATACAACACCAGAGTGGCAACACTGTGGGTAACACTTCAGGGAGCAGGTTTAAATGTGAAGAAAATAAGCTTTGCAGAAACGTCACATTTCTCCTGGCAAATTTATGGAGCATAAATGCGAAAGATAAACAACTCAGGTAGAAAAATAAAGAGTGCTGGTTGATTCAGCTACGTTTCTAAGTGACAGTGAAAGGTCCAATACTGTAAATTCACCTCCAAATTTAGGCCAATGAGTGGCCCTCTCCCTGCTGGTTGCACTCACACTCCACACTCCACACCACAGACAATGATGTCTTTGATAAATTCTTTTGAAGTGGTCAAGCTGCGTATTTGAAACCTCTCCAGCTGTTTGCATCTGCTGCAGGACCAAAGGAGCTCCACTGTTGCTTCCACAGGTTGTGTTACAACACCTGAAAGCCCTTTGTGGCCAGCATACACACAATCCTGTCATGTTTCTTCTTGACACACTCAAGTAAGGCTCTGAATGAGGCACACTGGTGACACTGCCTGAAGGCGAAGTGGTCCTGCTGTTCTTCCAATACTTTGGTGCACACTGTCCATCTGCACCAACTCCAAAATGGGCGAGAAGCAGCTCTAGAGTATGCAAGGATAAGCAGCATTCACTTGGAGCAGCTATTTGCAGTGTTGCATAGCTAGGTTCCATTTCCTCAACGACAGCATCAGATGTCCATCAACAGGCATCAGTCTCTCATTCCAGGATGTCAGTTTCAAATGGGACCAGATGGTAGTAGGAAAGGTTGGTGACATATGCTTCTGTTTCCTCATCACACACGTCTGTTTCCAATGGCAGAAACTCTGTTCCATCCTCATACCTGGCAACAGAAAGAAAGACACATTACTCCAAGGACAGGATGTGTGATGCATTTGATTTAAGACCCTGTGGTAATTGTCGACATCAACCCATAAACACTTTATCTGCTGGTAGAGTGGAAACCTCTTATAGTGATCAACCGCTTACATGCATCAAAAGCTTGGGACAGAATCTGTACAAATGCTGTTTAAATAATGTGCTCATAGTGATCAAGTAGTCTGCTGACAGAGTTCATTTTGGGTCTTGACACATGGAAAAACTATCTAAAACTACGCTAACTGATGGAGACAGAAAACAAATGCATACTAGCAAAGTGGCTGAAGCTGCCATCATCAAGCAGACTGATAATGACCAGCCATTGAATGCCCTTGCAGTGAAAGTACGGCACTGTAATTTGTAACAGTCAATAACATTAAGTAAGTAGAGAAGCCGTTTGTTTCAGTACTTCATATTCTTTTTTATGGTGATCAACTTTTTTTTTAAATGACATTTATTGTACATCATGTAGCAATGGAAAACTCAAAATGGGTCACAACACTGCACAAAATCAACGTCTACAAGAAAAAAATAGTAGTAATAAGAAGGACAAAAAAACAAAAAAACAAAACAAAAAGGACAGTCTCATTTTAAGGACCACCCCAAACTCATGTGAAAAACCGCCAGAAAAGATGTTGGCATTGTATGTTAGGCAAACCACGGAAAAGGTCACATTTGTACATTATTAACCACACTATGGTTAACGTGTGGTTAGGTTTAGGCACAAAAACCACAAAACTCAGCAATGTTTCTGAAAAAATCCCCAGCTGTTTTTCATGGCACTATCCTGGAAGAAAATGTATCGACCACTGACTCCTGACAAAATATTGATTCTAAAGGGCTTTTAAGTTTCAAAGAGACTTTGCTCGACATCTCTATTGTTGATTCCTTTGCCCCATGTACACAGGCTGTTGATAACTCTAAGTACACAATACCTATGTACGTTGGAACTTAGACTTGAAAAGAGACTTAATGGGGTGGCTTCAAGCATGTAGCAAGCCATGTGTTTGCTGCTGTAAGCCCGGCTAATAATGCTTTCTTTTTGATCAGTCATATCCAGCTTAGACAGATCATTTACAGCAGTGTAACAGGTGAGTGACGCACAATTATCTCTAATATATCAGAGAGGTTAGAGGCAACCATTTCTCAGAATCTATCCACTGGAGCACATTCCCAAAATGTATGAAAATAAGTACCAACAGCCTCTCTAGAACACAGAGTCAGCAATTATTTTCATTGAACAAAGCTTTCTGAGTGTCCTATGCACTTGATGCACACAATTATAGTGTATTTGCTGATTTCTAGAGGCTAGCAGTATGTTGGACCAGACTTAGCTCCAATTAAACACAAAGCACAAGTCTGGGATACCAGCCTTACATTATATTCATGTGTTAAATATACAAATGTCAATAACATGGTAATCTGCACGAGAAATAACCAAAAAGAAAAAAATCTGCTATAACAATCATCCGCTTTTAGTGATCAAATTAACCAAGACAGACATGATCACTGCACACATAAAAATATCAGCTATTAAAGAGTCAAGGAAAGTCATATTTTGTGTGAAGCACCAAGAGGAATGTGTTCCTCTTTTGCTTCCTCCACACACCCAGGGAAGGAAGAGGTGCACAGACACACTTCCTGTGCGGGTGGAGGGTCTTAGGGTTGGGTCACATTCAAGGACTCCCACAGTCATCAAGACACTTGTACACTGTGCACTCAGAGCAAAAATAGAAACCCTAATATGTGTGGGAAAACATGCAGGTAATTTGTGTTGCACTGCAGGTTTTAATCAGTCTCATGGCAAGATTTTTTTAAATTATTGCTTACGGTCTTAGAAAGTGTCTATAAAAAAGCTGATATGACAAAGACTGGGGCAAGACACAGACAAAAATACTGAGGAGTGGTCTTAATACTCACGTATGCTCCACAGAGTCAGTGGATGAGGGTCTCTCTTTTTCTTCAGGGAGACTGTGATCAAATACAATGGTTTCTGTATTGGCCAGACAGAATCCATTGGACCGCATGATTTCTAAAAAGGCACAGAGAACCTGTTAAGTCATCATGACATGAGTCAACAGTGACTTCATCTTTGTATTACAAAATAATTACCAATCCATACCTGATATCTTTATTGGACTTTGAAAGCACGGCTGGATTCTGTGGACTTTGTCATTCCTCAGCACCTGATCCAGCGGCGATCTCTCAAAGAAAGTCAACATCACCTCTGACCTGGAATACTGTGGAGTCAGGTTTTATCAGTCCAGTCTACATAGTTGTAAAGTTCAAAACATCTACCTTTTACCCTCAAACAAGAGGTATTATGAAAATCTTCTCACGCACAGTAAACGTGCTAATAAAGTAATAATATTATCTAGGTTTATGATTGAGCGACCAACCTTGCACGGCATGTTGATGGCATTCTTCAGTAGTCTTTCCACCTCGTTCAGTTTCTCCTCAATGTCGTTTGCCTCTTTGATTTTCACCAGCCCTGAAATAAACAAATATGAACATTTGAAATCATCAGCTCTTGTGTGAGCATTCAAAAAGAAATTCCAAAATACACAAAATTAAAGGGTACCTTAGGTATTTTTTAACTTGGACCCTATTTTCCCATTTTTGTGTCTAAGTGATGAATAAAGACAAACATTTTTGAAATTGTTCCAGTGCTGAGCAGGAGGGCTTCACTGGTGGTCACAAATCAGGCTGAAATGTAACCACTTGGAGCAATTGTGCATTGTCAATGTATGTCCATGTAAAGTGCTTGTTATTGCCACTGAGAGGTTCAGATTGTTATTCTAAGTGTCTGACAACTTATGGAAAGGATCTCTACAGAGATGGATCTTTTCGTTAAAGAGTAAGATCCTTTTTGTTTGATCAGAAACAGCCCCAAAGTTGTGACCCCCACTCACAACAGACTCCATTTAAATAAATAGTAATTTAAGCATGTATATAGCCAATATATTTTTACATCTAACTGGGTGAATTAAGGGTTTATTTCAACCAAACCAGAGTTGGTGATTGTTGGAACAGTCAAAAGATGAACCAAGACCACTTTTGTGAAGTTCATTTTGTTTCTGTCGCCTTTGAATGAAATGTGTTTTACGATGACAAAATCACTGCTTACTCAAAAGGAGCCTGGTGGGTTTGGCGATGGTGATTTCGGGGCTGTTTCTGTTCAAACAAAAAGGATCTTACTCTTTCACAGAGAGGTCTGTCTCTGTGGGGATCCTTTCCCTAATGTTGTCTGACACTTGGAATAACAATGTGAGCTGTCACTGGCAAAAACAAGCTCTTTTGGTGGATGTAAATTGATGGTGCACAAATACCCGTGGTGGTTTCAGTGCAGCCTGTTTTGTCTCTCTGTCTCTCTCAATACTGGACACAAAACACACATAGGGTGCGGGTTGAAAAATACCAAAGGTACCCTTTAAAAGTTTATTTTATGTAATTGCACAATCTAATGTAATTCAGTATAATAGCTTTGCAATTAATCCTGTCTTTGTGTGAAGCCTCTAAACTTCAGAATTTGTTGTTACAGTGTCAGTGTCTGCTTTTTTTTCCAACCCCTAAAACCAACATCAACACAATCCAGTCCAAAAGTATAAATCACTACAGCCTACAGAATGGCATAAAAATATCATAAAATATTTATAACAATCAAGTCTGACCTAAAGAGTCTTATGTACAAAGAAACCCCACTATCAGAATGTGAAGTGCAACTATTTCTGTGCCTGTGCGATTAAAAAAAGGGCAGCTGCTTTGACCTTTACCACCACCAGGCTGTTATTTGTCCATACAAAAAGCCAGACAGGTCTGAATTTATCCCTCATCTTGAAAAGGGTTGCCACAAATGCAAGTGAAAAGGCAGTAGTCTGTTTAAAACATTAACCTTTTTATTAACAATACATCCTGATATTTACCCAGAATAGGAGGAGGGAAAAAATAGACTGCTGTTATTGTCTTTAGAACAAGAACACAGTGCGACGCTGTAAAACTCCCACTGTAATTGCAAAGTTTTGTACGATAGCAGTAATAGCAGAGCAAAGTAATAACAGTGGTCGAGAGAAAAGCGACACAATAACACGATAATCCTGCATAACACTAGGAATGCAATTTAAGAAGCAGTGGGAGTGTACCATCAGCACTTTCAGCAGCACAAGGCTGCCGCCCATGCGAACGAGCAGTCAGCAGAGCATCATTTACGGCCATGCTGACAAAGGGATGTGGTGAGGGGAATAACGATGAAGACTGCAGCCACACTGATGACTCTCTGTCTGATGTAAGTGCTACAGACAAGATGTAGTCACACAACGGTTACTGTCACATGGAAGCACTGAGTAAGAGAGAGCCTACAGCAACACTGTGCACAGTCACAGTCTCATCCATTTATAATGGCCAGCCGTGATGACATCATACCCAGGGGGATGTGAAGAGTGATTGGGCAGTTAAATCATCACTAGGAACCAAGTGAGACTCCCACCCAGTCTGAAGCTCACACTGCCTCAGGATCATGTTCTGTTGTTTAAAGTCCCTTTAAGACCTGTTTGCCAGTTTTTTTTCTGTACATGTGCAGATCATCCATGTTTCAGGCGTATACTGATATATTGTGTTGTTTTCTCATAACCAACCAGCTGTGAGTCGAGTCTTTAGGCAGTTTAAGGTCCTTTGAGAGTTTAGAGCCGATATTTAATATTGTAAACATAGGTAAAGCTACAGTTGTTGACTTTTATCAAAACAACTTCATATTTGCTGAAACTGTCACTACATCCACACAGTATCACATGAGACAGATAGTACGTGAGAAAAATCATGTTCCTCCTCCTCCTTATATGACTGTAAATAAAGATGGACAACACGTCATCACTTCCTCCCACTGTACAAAAATGAAGCCAAAATATCTCAGATACAGCTGCCACCATTTTGTGCTGGTGACATTATTTGGAGCCAAAGTCTGCGCAGTAGCGTTCTCCAAGGTACTGAGTTCACGCTATCCAACTAATCGCGAGCAGCGCCCTTGATCAAGAGCACATCCACTGGAATACACAGCTGTCTAAAATGACAGCATGAAAGCATATTTGGGAAACATCTATTTGACCTTTATGACCAAGACAGCCAGACACCAGGGACCGATCAAGATGTTTTTGCTACATTTTGGGTAGCTGTCACGTAATCCTTCTTGTTTATACAGTGTATGGCCACAACTAGTACTGCTACTAATGACATGTGCTGAAAACTACCGCACTCTGTTGGAAAACTACCAATCAGAGCAGAGAAGTCTCTAACACAGCTGGTAATCATGCCAATCACTGCTCATAAACTGCGGAAACTCTCAAATTAGGCAGCACTGATCAAATATGAATCACGATTCTGTTACTACATTGCCTATTTCTCACCTCACATGTTTTCATAAACATATTTTAGTGTACTGTTTAGCTGTAAAACGAGACAATTTGCTCCAGCCATGGCAGCCAGGTCACAAAACTCATTGGTTGTTTTTGTGCACACATGGTGGATTGTTGCAAATGCCATTAGAAGCACTAAAAGGGGGCAGAGGTGATGTTTGTCATATTGTTTGTCTCAAATACTGCGTGTATATAATGACAATTTCAGCAAATAGTGAATGCATCATAGTGGGGTCGACTGTTTTCATGTAGCTACAGTCAGGAAATAAACAAGAAAACTCCAATCTTCTTGTTACAGTGCATGCCATTTTGTGAAATGGATGATTTGTAGAATTACCAGCAGTTAACATCTCAACCGGAAACAAAGCCTGGATGATAACTTCACCACAGAGAGTTTAAACCACACCCAGTCTTGTTAGCTGCTGTCTTTGTAAACAGATTCAGAAAGTTTATGTCCTGCCATGTCCATGCTAATGCTATGAGTCAAGTGCACATTATCTATTAGGTGCCAGCACACAGCGCACACAGGGTGCACATGGAAACAGGGTGGGATTAGGAAGAATGTATTGTCATTTGTTATCAGAGGGTGTGTTAGGGACTGGTAAAAATCATCACAAGTCCTCCGATCCTCTTTAAAAAGCTGTTATCTCCGCCATAACAAACTGATACTTTGGTCATGGAGTGGAAAGTCTAGAGGAACCTGTCCTGAGGGGAAACTTGGGACACACAGAATATTTAGTAGCCCAAATATCCTGCCGTAAACAGATGATGTCTCTTTTTATTTATTTCATTTCTGGACATATTTTAAGTTCAGAGGTCACTATGTTTTGTGTGAGGAGGACTTTATTTTGAATGGAAATCCAGACAAAAGCCACATTTGAATTTATAAATACCACTGTGATGCATTCAAATTAAATTATATACAGGGTAATGGGATTATTTTTGCTGTATAAACCAGCAGGCTGTGTGAGATATAACTGGCCTGTTTGATGTGCAAAAGAGAAGTATGTGTGGTTATTTCTGCAACAGCTTGGTGTTTGTTGCGTAAGAATTAATCGCGCTAACCACAGCGGATCTGGTGTGTGCAGCCGCGGTTGGATGATGCACGCCTCTCCAATTAGAGTCAGCAGATTCAACACATACCTGCAGCCATTAGAAGGGTATGAAGGATATTAATCGGCTGAAAGACTTACATATGAGCAAGCTGTTGTGGATGACAGGTATTGATGTTTACTGTGCGTTCCTAGCATCACTGCCATAATCAGAACACAACTATGTCTAATTCTGTGCAATTAGACACGCCTACGTGTTGAGGAATACATAATAAAGACAAAACAAGGAATAAAAGAGGTCTGTGTGATTTTGGGGAGGTTAATGTGGGTCGCAGCGATCAATTAGAGTGTAAGAAAAGGCACAAAACTCGGGTGTGCCCTGCTGACTTGCAGGAGGGCGTCACAAAATGCAATCAATCCTGACACCAAAATTGCAGTGCACCACTAGTTTGACAGTGACGCCCCTCCTACTGCACCTCTCCTCCCACTGTGGCAGCCAAAAATCAGTAAAAATCCACACAGGCACAGGGAAGAAATAAAAACAGCACACTGAGCTTCATCTACTCAAGAACTTTTAAATATTAATTGGTGTATATTTGATCTCAGATTTGCCATGTTTATGACAATTACAGGTTGTCTTCTTTAAAAGACATTGACACAAAATGTTTTTTTCCTACCAGGGTCCCGAAGTTTATTTCCTCCAATTTCCTGTGACAGTCTATTTCCTGTGTGGGCTTCCTGGCTCTTCTTTCTGAGATTATTCATTCAGCCCCATTTGGTTGATTCTTTAAGGCTTTAATTCTTGATTATCTTCTTTGGAAGATCAGCTTAAGTGGCAGCGTTTATCTGCTTAGTGCAACAAGTTTGTAAAATGTAACGACAATAATGTACAGCATATGAAATTTTATTGTTTGCACCCGCCTCATAATTTCTGTAATTGCACACTCAAGTAATCCGTCTGTTGGTTCTGTGACAGCATGCTGTGTTGACAAGAGACTTCATCTATTAGCTGAAATAACAGAGTAGACGTAGACGCACAACAGGAACTCGACTGAGCCGGAGTCATCCTCAAACACAGTATCTAAACAGTCATCAGATGTTGTAAGCACCAGCTAGTTCTACCGTCTGCGTTGATCTGATAAGCACATGTCAACACATCATCTAACCACTAACGCTCCACAGTTTTGTCAACATGTTATTTTTGGACACCTCAGTCAACAAACATCAGTAAGTATCCATGAGAAGGTCAGGCTGTGTTATACGTTTCTTGTGTCCCGTCTATACAAGCACCAGTCTAGTCTGTGGTTGTGTGTCTAAAATCACTTCTTAATGACATTTTATTTTAAGTTTCTCTGTTCTAACAGTAAATTAAATGCAATATTACCATTGTCACATCCCAAAACTGTCAAAAGTAATCAAATTATAGTTGTTCACTTAGACAACAAACATTACATGTTTAAAATTAAGTTTGCATCATTCTCACTAAGCAGTTGCTTGATTATTTATTTTTTATTGGTTACACAAACAACACTAAGTGCTTAAACTGAGTCTCACTGTCGCTGGCCTTACCTTGAATTTTAAGGAATAGTTTGATATTTTCGGAAATACGAATAACGTATTTTTCCAAATAGTAGCCCGGACGTTTATTTCACAAAATCGATTTTGACCCCAGGCGTTTAAAAGAACCAGGCGGCTATTTGCTCAAGGCTTTTTTTTTTTTGCACCGACCCGTTATGTGGTTACAGTTCCTGTCCAGTATGTTTTTAGTGCAAAAATACTGTATAATGTAGGGGTGAGTTCGTGTACAAAAATCTCTAAACCTTTAGAGTGGGTCATTTTTTTCGTGTACACGGATTTCACCACTGGGTGGTGCTATTGCATTATACCAGTAAAGCCCCAGTTATCCGAATACCAACCGAATGGGCCATTTAACCAACGGTTACAGGCCACCACACCGAAATATCGCCATTCCGACGGTCCGCCATCCCGAATTCTGGTCCCTGAGTCCTGACAGTAAGCTATGGCGAGCCTGTAGAAGCTGTATTCCCCATGCATGTCAGCGATTTTCACCGGGGACGCATGCGAGTAATTCAGGCTGACATTACCTGTTTTTCAGCGAACTCTTCTGGTAATTTTATTAAAAGGCATGGCATATAGGTCCACAGTAACTTATTATTTTTATTATTGGGTCTTATCAGAGTGGGCTACAATGAGTACCGGGCCATCAAATCACAGCATCCGCAGTGAGAGGACACGGAATTGTGTGCGCTTTTACGCACGCGGGTCAAGGCGATCACGGATATTTGATGTGGGAAAGATGTAGCCAGATGTATTACCTGTTTTAGATACGGGGCTTTCTATCCGTCCGTCCGTAGCATGAGTCATGTGCACCACTTCACCACCGACCCGTGCGTAAAAGCGCAAACAGTCCCTCAGAGAGGGACAGCCATGAGGCAATGAATGAGGAAATAATCGCCCAGGCGTTTAATCGGACCAGCGTTTAATACACAAAATGGGGTCAAACCCCCGGTGGCTATTTGCCACCGGGTGACTATTTGGAAATATATGGTATTCACTTTCTGACCGAGAGTTACAGGAGAAGATTGATACCACTCTCATATTTGTCCATCAGACACACCAAACCAACATCAAAGAACTAGTGGCAACAAAGGCCGACTGTTGCGTCACCTCACTTGGCTTGTATCTCAACCAAAGAGTTGCACTTGAACACACCACAAAGACGACAGCCATCAGGCAACTAGCATGTACGTTCTGCACCTGTGTGAGAGGAAATAACTCTCCATACCAGCAGGTGGAGGTAGGATGTATTCATAACTAAAAAGGGGAAACCAGAAGACTGACAGGACGCAAATGTGCATTTTCTAGGATAGTGAAGAAACGACCTGCCATACTCTCCCTCTTAGTGGCTAGTACTCATTGCCTCCATTGGTTGGGTTGGTTAGGGTTAGGATAAGAATGTCGGGGTAATGTTAATGAATATCTCAGTCATCCAGGTCATGGTAATCCTAGGTGCTAATTCGTAGGCAACTGGACTTGAGTTTCTTGAAGACATTTCACCTCTCACCCGAGAAGCTTCTTCAGAACTGAATCATCCCTCCGCAGATTCACCCACGGAAACCTTGTTACGACTTTTATTTCCTCTAGATAGGCAGGTTTGACTATCTTGTCGGCTTCAGAACTGAAGAAGTCTTTTGGATAAGAGGTGATACGTCTTCAAAAAACTCAAGCAAGTCCTGCTGCTTCTTATATAGCACTTAGGTATGTCAAGGTGAGCCAATCCCAAGTAGAGTAAAGCAGAGTAGGGCAGGTAGGAAATTTGCTAGGAAATGCGAATTTGCCAACAGGATGGATTCAAAATGCTAGTTAGCCACTTTGCACATTAACAACATTAACCAATGATTAAAGAGCAAAGGATATTTACCATGCTCTAGTGAACAAGAGCACAAACAATTACAGACCATTTCTGCTAAAGAGCTCTACGGATAAAAAAAAAAAAATCCTTACCTAATATAACAAGTTTGTTTTGATCATATGCCCTCTTGACCTTAGTCATTTGTTTGCTTTCCTCACTTCTGTTCCTCTTGTCATATGCTGATCTAAATTTCCAATCAGAGTGTTTTCACTAAATGACAGGCTCAGCTTTCTCCCATGCTGATTCAACATGATGAATTGGACGAAAAACCAACTGCTGACCCCCAGCTTGGTTTATCAGGGCCCTTAGTTCACTGTAAGGCTATAGCCAGCAGTCAGTTAGCTGACCTTAGCATAAAACCGTACTAAAACTGTGTAAAAATGCCATGTTGCAGTTTTACAGAAGTTTATTTGACAGACTATTTCTTGGCCAGGCACAGTAAGCTTCTGGAGTGTTAAGGATAACAAGTACACTGGTGAGCTTTAGAGATGCTGGTAAATGTATTTTGTTACTTCCAGGCAGAGCCAGGCTAACTGTTTCCCCCTGTTTCCAGTCTTTATGCTAAGCTAAGCTAACCAGCTGCTGGCAGTAGCTTCATATTTAACAGCGTGATGTGAAAGTGGTTTCAGTTTTTTCATTTAACTTTCAGCAAGAAAGCACAAAAAGTAAATTTACAAAAATATCAAATTATTCCTTTAATACCGGCACTAATTTAGACGCCTGTCAGCAAATCAGAGCCAAGAATGTTAAGTGACCATTAAATCGTTACAACATCCTTTAAGTACGTACTATAAATGTATTCCATGATTCTCTCAACAACTACACTACACTACACTACAAAAAAAATGCCCAGCTCTATGATAATCAACTGAAATGATGATTCATAAGTGTCAAAGAGTAAACTGTTAAGTATTTCTCATGTAGGTGGTAGCAGATGAGTGTAAGAGGGAGTGATTTCGGACACAACGCATGTCTAAATTCCTTGTGAAATCTGTCTCACAAGGAATGTGAGCCATCACTTCCTGTCTCCGTTCACTCTGGGGTCACATGTATGGTAAGTGTTAAGGGCTTTAACAGACCACAGGGACTAAATATGGGAAGTCCACTCCTCCCTCTCTCCTCTGTCAGATCATGACATCAGTCTGAACGCTCTGCACGCCTTCCTTGTTGCTTGGACGCAGCACAGACACAGGAAAACATGAGGGGAGCCAGAAACTGGAGCAAAGTGGAGTGAGAAAGGCCAGAGCTGCATTTTTTCACGGCGACTTTCAATCTTGCAGTTAGAAGAGATGAAAATGAAATATTGAACAGAGGTAGGAATTAAGGAAAGGCCATTAGGGGGATGTTATTAACCCCGTGGCTTTCTATCCATCCATGAAATTGTCAAACCAGCCTGAGTCACTAAAGTAACACTGATGTCTCCCTCAGCGGCGATATCACAGCTCCATTTATCTTCGAGCCATAATCAGGACATGAGGGGTGACAGACAGTAAAAAATAGAAGTGAAAAGTGAGTCATGAGATCAGACACGTCTCTTCCCAAAATGCACTGCAGACTGCACTGGCAGCGGCAGAGCAGCGAGCTGTCAACAAGCTCGTCAGCTATTTCAGTGCAGGGGCAGGAAGCGAAGCTTTCCAGTCGCCACTAAAGGGATGTTTCCAAAATATTCATATAGGCTCAGTGAGTAGAGACAAAAGGGGGGTGCCAAGGAACAAGAACAAGCTGGGAGCTCTGCCAAGCCTGTTGGCAGTGCCACAGCACCACAGTGTCAAAGATCCAAACCATGAGGGCAACAGGTTTGGGCTTCTTATGCCTAAAGGCTGCCCTCTACAAAGCTCTGCCTAAAACGTTGCTGTAGAAGAAGCCATGGTACCTTATCATAGATAATCAATATTTCAATTAAGTTATTTTTTCTGTATGGTTAATTCATGTTTCATTCGCTCTGAGTACAACAGAATTTGCAGATTTCTGTCCGATTTTGCCCTATTGCTAAAAAATACTTGAAGAAATCTAAATATTTCTTTTGCCACATACACACAGGATGTATCTATCACTTGATTAACTTTTGGGGGGGGGACAGCACCAAGAACTGTCACTTCGCAGCTGGGCTCGTACAGTGTGTGGCGCAGCCTTGGTCTTTTCTCAGCAGAGTTTAAAGCTCTCCTTGTGTTTGTTTGGGTTCACTCCCACACCACAGACTTGCATCAGATAGAATACATCTGCTGTTGCCTTTGATCAAAGCAGAACCGGGGTTTGTTCCTGAGCACCAGATAATAGCTGCTCCAACAGCCCAGTAACATCACCTCCTCCTGAAGAATTATGATGCGTCAGATGCAGAGAGCAAATTTCCACAAGGAAGTCAGCATTGGTACTTTTGGTATTCTCCCATGGGAAATCCAACGTATAGGTCACAAAGAGGAGGAAGCAGACCTCACAGAGCTAACGGCCTTTTAGCTCTGAAATATTGACCAGGAGAAAAAACATGCTGTCACCATGTTGGTCTTGTGGTCTCAAGGCTATGTGATAGATCTGCTAATGTGACACCTGAAAGTGGACTTTGTTAAATATTAACCTGCTCAAACAAAAACACGCAAATATATTTGTTTAGTTCAGATTATCCAAAAACCATTTTTAAATATTGACTTTGTTTTCTTTCTTTCTTTTATTCTGCAGCCTTAACATATAAATCAAATAACGTTAGTAATTAAACCTTGTATTCAAGTGATGTCTAATAGGACCATCAACCTATAGGATCCAAAGTTTAGGTGCCTGGAAATAAGATACCCTTATGGTTCTCAGTTTAATAGTTATACGTCACACAGCTGGTTAAGTATGGGGTCTGACTTTAAACCACAAAAATGGGGAGAAAAAAAACTTTCGCAAAAGCACAAAACAGCAGTTGTTGTACTACAGTCCCTGAGCCAAAATGTAAACAAGAATATTATTTCGCAGTGATTTTCCTGTGCAGGCAGAAGCAGTTTTCCTCTCCAGCAATAATCCAGTGTTAGGGGAAATTTTCCTGGTCTTTTAATGCCAAATATGCAAAACCCAAACTGTCCAACAAGCCCAAAACTTGCAACCCATTCACCAGAGAAAATGTTGCATTGTAGGTTTCTGCAAACTACGGACATGTCACATTTCCACATTATTATTCAGCAGATACACTGAAACTTTACCTTACAATGCTGTGGTTAATGTGTGGTTATGTTTATGCACAAAAACCACTTGGTTATGGTTGGGTAAAGATAATGTTTTGACTTAAAATACAAGGTTTGGGGGACATAATCCTGGCACAAAAAAACAGCGATGTCTCTGCAACAACACAACCACTCTCAGTGCCACTATCCCAGCAGGAAAAGTAGCAATGTCTCCATAAAAACACAGACACTGGGGTGCCCACTACTTGGTAGAGCAGCAGGCACCCCATGTACAAAGGCTGTATTGGCTGTGGGTTTGATTCCAACCCATGGGCCTTTTGTTGCCTGTCCTCCACCCTCTCTTTCCCCCCTTTCATGCTATAACTGCCCAAACAAATAAAGGCAAGAACCCTCAGAAAATATCTAAATAATAAAACAGATGTTTTTCATGCCTAAAGGCCACTGCAAAGAGCAATGACTCGAAAAATCACAACCTTTTTTGTGGTTTATTGATCTTAAACAGGGGTCTGCGCCCCATCCACCATCCACCATCCCATCAGATGACAAAATCAGCTCATATACAACATCACTTTAAAAATGTTGATATGATATGTATAAAAAGACGCAAACATAACATATTCATGGTTTGCAGAACCTGGAGTCAGGGATGAAAAATTATTTGTAATGATAGTTGCTGTGTAAAGGTGCATTTATGTTGTGGCAACGTGGAAGAGACTTTAGTACTGAGCTATCAGTCAATCAGGAGAAACCCAGTCTACAATAATAATATTCTTTTATCAAGCAAAAATGCCAAATATTTGCTAGTTTTGGTTTCTTAGTCATTAGTTGCAGTATGAGAAAAAATAGTAGTGCAGATAAATAGATAGATAGTGCTCACTGGTGCCAGAAAAAGAGACAGCATTACACCAATCCTAACAATTAAGCACTGGCTACCTATCAAATACAGGATTGATTTTGAGGTTCTTTTATTTGTGTTTAAAGCCATACATGGGCTGGCACCCCAGTTTTTTTTCTTACTACTTTGTTTATTTATTCTTGTTGTAATTATATATTATTTTGTCAGGGATGAAGGACTTTATATCTTTCTGATTTTTCTTTTTGTTTGTTATTTGTATCACATATAATAACGTGAAGAAGGGGCAGGACTAAATAAGCTCTTTGCTTCCTCCTGTTCCCTCTCGAACACATTATTTTGTGGTTGTTGTTTTTTTTCTGGATAAGACTGTTTATTTGTCGTTGTGCTTTTTATGACATTTTGTTACTTATTATTTTTATTTTTTATTTGTTGTTCAAGAAAAACAATAAACTAAACTAAACTAAGTATATTGCTGAACTTCTCCGCCCTTACTACAACTCCCGACCTCTTCGATCCTCCGAACAATGTCTTTTAACTGTCACGTAATCGATGCTGAGGGGTAAGATAGATCGTGCCTTAGCGGTAGCTGCTCCAAAACTTTGGAGTAGCCTTCCGTTACCAATCAAATGCTCCCCCACCATTGACACTTTTAAGTCAGATCTTAAAACGTGCATGTTTTCAATGGCCTTTGGTTGTTTGTAGTGGTTTTAATATTTTGTAATCTTTTTTTATGTAGCCTAATTGTTCTTACTAGTTTTGATATTTGTTACATTTTATATTGCTATACATTTGTCATTCTTTTAGTTTGTACAGCACTTTGGTGTTTTTAAATGTGCTATATAAACTTGATTTGTTGAGGGGGCCCCAGCTACCTCCTGTGCACAGGGCCCCATAATTTACAGCTACGCCCCTGCAGAGAATTTGACCCTAAAAGTGCAACAGTTATATGACTTGTGATGTTCTGTATTAAATGTTGTATCGTCACTTCCTGCCATATTTTCCATCAGACCCACCTTCTATCAGTGGAGACTTGGAGAGGTCTCTTCTGTCCTCAGGAAAGGACTCCAGCAGTCTTTTAAACAGCCGCCCCAGATCGGAATAACTCCGATGCAAGTATAAAATGTTCCTGTCAGACCACTCTGTCCTTATCTCGAAGAACTCCTCTTCCTCCCCCCGCTGGCTGATGATGAGTCTCCGGATCCCGTTGACCCAGCAGTCCCGGACAAACATGTTGACCAGCGACGTGCCTTCAAACACAGCCGATGCCATTCCTCAGACGTCAGTCCAGCATGCTGGGGCGGGCCGGTGGCGGACAGCAGGCTGGGTGAGGGCTGAAGGAGGCGATGTCACAGGGGATCTGCAAATTAAAACAATCCGGCAAACAAGCGGAGACAACTTCGGTAACTTTTCGGGTCTGGCCGCAGCTGTTGAGTACGCAGGAGGAGGGTGATGATTTGCTCAGCCCATCACAGGCGTGATCTCAAACGTGGCATGAGAAAAAAATAGACTTTAGAGTCATAGATACCGCCCCCGCAAAATTGATTCTGGTATCGAACCAACAACAGTTTATTTATCTGTCATCCCCAGCAAGATAAAAACTAAAAAAAGTCCAAAGATCTCTCAAAGTAGAAAGAGCTGCTCCCTCCTGCAGGCTGCCGTTAGTTTCCTTAATCCAGAGCCTGTCACTTCACACTGTCTGGATAAGCCTTTCTTTCAGCACAGTTTCCTCCCTCCTTCCTTCCTCCCTCCTTGACAACAGGGTATTATTATGCAAAGAATGCAAAAGGCCTGCAAAGACGAAACTGTCCATCTCCTTTAGAAGAAATAGCCTATTTTTCCTCTTTTTTCTTACTCAAATAACTTTTACTACCCTGGGATCTGATGACATTTGCCACGTCTTTCCTTAAATCTGTACTGAATCTTAAAATGAGATGCTTGGGAATAACCACAGGAAAAAAAATCCTGGCATAAACAACTCAAACCCAGCAGCATTTAACTGTATGCTAGATTCTCCATTTCTGACCTCACATAACTTGTGTCTTTAGTATTTTAGCCAATATTTAACCACAGTAAAAAGAGATGCACTGTAGCCCATTATTTCTCTCTTGTCGGAGTGACCAAAAAAGGAGCAGATCTTCCTTGCATTGCACAGTTGAGCCGTGCACTAATGTTTCACCAGTAAAAGAGCTTTACAGGAAGTCAAGCAATGACGATTCAGCTGTAATTAACTACTGTACTGTCTGCAAACAGTTCTGGTAAAAGCAATTCATGACAATACAGTACAGGAAGTAGCATGTTGATTGCGAGTAAAAGCCAGCTGTAAACCACTCATTATTGGGCAGACAAATAAATGCACGTAAATCTGCACAGAAACCTGAATATTGCACTGTTGAGGTCAATCCTGCTGTAATGTGCACATTACATTTTATGGGACTGAGCAGGTGGTTGCTGCAGAGGTCTGCTCTCATGCTCCTTATGAGCTCAGAATCACATTTCTGTGAGTGTTTCAGTCTCATTAAGGACTCCAAGCAAGGCAACAGCCAATTAGGAAAATACACAGTTTTAATTTGACATATTTAAACTGTCCAAAGAAGTCTTCTTCACGTGACAGTTTCATATTTAGCTGTTGTAGTGAGGAAACATATAAGACGGTGATATATGAAATATTCTGAAGATCTGACTCAGTGGGGCATTCCTGCTTCTCTGGAAGTTCCAGTTATATGTTTTATCCCTGTACTTTTCTGTGTCATGGTTTCATTGACAGGTTGTCTGTTAATGTAAACCACTTCCTGTAGGTGGTTTTTATAAGCTAGATTTGTACTCAGTGATCATGTTAAAGGGATGGTTTGGAATTTTTGAAGTGAGGTTGTATGACTATAGTCAGTAGCTGTCTCCAAGTTTGGAGAAGCAGGCAGGAGTACCACCACAGAAGCTAGGCAATATACTGCTGTGGATGGGGGCAACAAAGAAGTTGCTGGTGTACCACAGCCTTGATCCGTAGTTAAGTTACTGTGTAACTTTGGTGAAATAAAACTAATTCTTTAAAACACCAAAGCCACACAACAACACAAGCACACTAACCAATCAAGGCAGCAGTAGACCAGCAGCTCCCATGTTCTGCAAGGTAAAATTATTATTTTTGTCAGGGGAGTCTGGCTTTGGAAAGAGCATTGTTAAATTTCACTGTGAGTTCAGGTCCCCATTGGAAGGGACCGCCTGACAGCAAAAACAGTGAAAACACTCAAAATATAGTGTACGCTTAAACTAATATTGATGTTTTTGGTGGGTTAAATGCAGGGCACACCCGCCAAGCGCCAATGGCGGGTAAAAAAATTAGTTTGGCGTGTAAAACAAAAACACACACCCGCCAGTGGCGGATGGAAAATTTTGAATTGCATATGGGTTTTTTATGTGCTTCGACCATTTCTGCCAGCTGTGTCAGACTATTTTGACCCTCACGGCTTATTGTACGTGTGCCGGGAAAGCATGACGTCGGCTACCGGAACCCTGGGCATTCTATGGTAACTTCTGACACATTTCTGCCGTGAAGTCACCGCCAGAAAAGAGGAAAAACGAAGATGAACATGTTGGACTTGGACAAGAAGAACACAGTTAAACGGAGTACAAATGTCGCACGGCATTTTATTGAAAAATGGAAACTAGATGAGGCTGGCCAGCCGTGGTCATGGCTGACCTACGACCCGCACACCACCATGATGAGCTGCAGCCTTTGCCGCAAGCACGCCAAAGAAACACAGAGGACAGGGTTGGATTTTCCTGAAGTTGGATTTTCATACTAAAAACGTAAGGTAATTATTTTTCATCAAACTTCATATAGGATTCATATAGCACTTTACTGGACACTCAAAGATGCTTTACAGAGAGCAACAAAACAAAAGAAAGTAACAAAAATGAAGTAATCAATAAGAAGAGAAACAAGCCAGGGAGGGAGAAGAAGAACACCATTTTTAAGAGGTTGTAGGCAGTTTTGAAGAGGTGGGTTTTGGGGGATTTCTTGAAGGTGGAGAGTGAGGGGGAGTCTCTGATGTATTTAGGGAGTGAGTTCCAGAGTTGGGAGCAATGGAGAATGTCCTGTCCCCCCAGGTGCAGTGGTTAGTCCTGGTGGAGGGAAACAGGAGGTTGGCATCAGCAGACCTGAGAGTGCATGAGGGAGTGTGCCGGTGGAGGAGCTCAGACAGGCAGGGAGAGCCATGCTGTGGGGGGTTTCATAGGTGATAATGAGGAGAAGTGGATACGATGGGAGATGGGGAGCCAGTGGAGGTAATGAAGGTGGGGAGTAATGACAAGACGAGCAGCTGAATTCTGGATATATTGTAGTTTCTTGCAAGTTGTGGATGACAAACTGTAGAGGAGACTGTTGCAGCCGTCTAGTCTGGAAGTAATGAATGTATGAATGAGAGTCTCTGCAGCTGAAAAAGAGAGAGGGTTGGACTGAAGCTGGCAGTGTTTCTGAGATGGAAGAAGGCTGTTTTAGGGATGTGTTTGATACGTTGGTCAAAGGAGAGAGTTAGATTGAAGATGACACCAAGGTTACAGACATGACGGGAGGTGAGCACAGTGCATCAATGGAGAAGGAAAAGCTATGGGTGGATTTGATAAGAGATTTGGGAGCTGATGATAATGAATTCTGATTTTTCACAGTTTAGTTTGAGGAAGTTGGTTTGAAGCCAGGATTTTATTTCAGTGATGCAGCTGGTGAAGATAGAGTGAGTGGCAGGAGTGATGGCTATGGTAGAGATGTAGAGCTGAATGTCGTTGGCAAAATCAAGTTGTGTTGACAGTCGTTCACTGTACTGACTAAGGATACTGTAGGTACCTCATAGAACCCCACTACAAAAAAATCCAAACTGTCTGTTTAATTTTCTAATACTCCCAAAAATATATTTAAAGGAGCTATGTGTAAGAAATCTAAAGCAAATAGTCATAAAATCATCCTAATATGTCACAGAGACTAAGGAATAATGTTCATATAACATACTGATCTCACCGACAACAATAGTACAGCCAGAATATTCTTCTAGGGTCTATATAGCAGATGCTTTTGAACGGTGGAGACGGTTGAAAGCGGAGAAGAATTTGAAATCGGATGTCGAAGTGGCTACTCTTCTCCTTGACAGGTAAGCTTTAGCCAAAGTTGGCTAACTAGCATCATAGCTAGACGGGGATGGACATATTCATTTTTGATCATACATTGTAGCCCATGTGCAGGTGGGTCATCGACCCGACTGATTTTTTTGAGAAACAAATGTTAGCAGCACGGCAAGCAGCATTAGTAGTGTCCCGGTACATAGCATTAGCAGTCTCCTCCGCTGTATCCCGGCAGCAGCGTTAGCAGCAGAGAAGCCGGACTTGCTCGAATGGTCCGCTGGAAAACTGAAGATCAAAGACACGGCGATGCGGTGCTGCCACGGCAGCCGCCTGTGGGCAAACAAATCAGTCTCCAGCGTACCGCTGTCCACCAACCTCGAATCTGTAAGGGAGGGGGGGGGGCGGACACGACTCGCAGCAGTATTTTTAATTTGAGTGCAGTAACTGTTTTACGGATCATTCTTACATACAGCGCCTTTAAAATGCTAAATAGCCTGCAAGTTTAAATGCACTTCTTATTATGGCAACTTGTTTTCAGATGAATTGTTTTATGAATGAAGATTTACTTCATAAGAATAATGTCTAAAGTAGCGTGCATGACTAAAACTGTAGTTGAATTAATTACATTTCCACATTCACACTCTTTTGTGGTGCTTAGCAGTTGAATATGAAGTGTAATGAATACTGAAAATTACACTAAAGGAAAACATCAGGAATGCTGTGGAGCAAAATCATGTGATCGGTCATCTGTTTGTTTGCAGAACAGATTCATATTACACACAAAGCTTCTGTCCGCACAGTGACCTGTATAATTACAAGAGCAGAAATTATACAGTAGGAAGAAAATTACTATGATGCACTGTAATAATAAAGGAACTGTTGGTAAATCGTCATGTGGTTGAGGTGTGAGATGTTTTACAGAGGCAGCACTGACTCATCCTGATAAGTAACCAGACCCCAAACTTAACTGTACATCTTCTATTGGCTGGTCTTTGCTGGTACAAAGCCTAGCTAGTTAAAGATAGATATTGAGGTACAGGTTTGGGGTTTTGATTATGCTTTAATAACTGAGTCCAACCTCAGTGGGTGGCATTGAAGAACCATAATTGTCAGACTGACTTCCAGAGAGAGAATCAAATGGTGAAAGTGAAATCTAGGCAGCCAGTTTAATGCTCCAAAATGATGGATAATTTGGCTGTTGTCTGCCAAAGTTTCTGTTTAAATCAAATTAAATTCTTTGCCATTCAGAGGCGGCACTGTGGTGCAAGAGGGCTCCTGGTTCGAACCCAAGGTGGGGGTAGCCTTTCTGTGCAGAGTCTGCATGTTATCCCCATGTCAGTGTGGGTTTTCTCTGGGTCCTCCAGCTTCCTCCCACAGTCCAAAGACATGCAGGTTAATTTGATCTAAATTGCCTGTAGGTGTGAATGTGAGTGTGAATGGTTTTCTGTCTCTATGTGTCAGCCCTGTGATAGTCTGGTGACCTGTTCAGGGTCGCCTCTTGCCCATTGTCAGCTGGGATAGGCTCTAGCCTCCCACTTAACCCTTAGTGAGGGGAAAATTAATGAATGAATCTTTGCTATTCAGCTCTTCTTAGTTAACATTTATTATGACAACAGTGGTTGTGTAGCACCACCTATTGAGGTTTTATGAATAAAAGAGATTAAAGTAGCTTTGCATGTGTTGGTTTCAAGCTGCACAGTCAAACTGAGGTAAAGTAAAATAAGACTATGCGAAGCTAAAAGCAAAATGCTACAGTAACATCAGCATGGTAATATACTTACAGTCACAATGTTGACATGATGTTGTTTAGCATGTTTACCATGTTCAGCATCTTAGTTTAGCATGTTAGCATGCTAATGTTTGCTCATTAGGATAAAACACGAATTATTATTAGTTTCCTTACAATTATTAGTCAATTGTGATTCATTTTGCAGCAGTTTTGTCATACCCAAAAAGATGAACAATCAAGGTAATACTAAAGATAATAGAATTTTGATCCACCCCCTGGGCACCATGGCAAGTTTTTTTTTTAACACAGCACTATTCAGACTCCAAGCAGTCCAGTTATCAGAAGACCACTTTTCGGAACCAAAAAACAACAAAACGGGTTGTTTTTTTAGGGAGATGGACATTTTGTAGTGATCATTTGCTGTTTTTCCACCGGGGATAGTGCCACAAAAGCAGTTTTTTTAACCAAGACATTACTGTGTTTCCTGCTACGATAGTGCCATAAAAAGCGGTTATTTTAAACTGAGACATTGCTGCATTTATAGCAGCTTTTTGGCCACCAAAATCAGGTGTTTTAAGCCAAAATATGATCTTTTCCTAACCATGACAAAGTGTTTTTTGGTTGACCACAGTGCTGCTACATGGTAGTGGAGAAAAGTAACATATCTGTGGTTTGCAACCTGCCAACATTTATTCTGGTGATATTCTGGTGACATAAGGCAATTCAAAGTGCTTTAAAGAGGTATAGAAATACATTAATGTAAGACGAAGTGAGAACAAGTAAATAATAAAATTTCATGGCAACCCATCTAAAAGGTATTCAGATATTGAACTGGTGGCACTAGATAAAAAGTCAGGGGATTAATAAAGCCTGTATGATTCATCCTCTGGGGACCATGTTTGAAGCGATTTATTCAACAGCTGTTGAGATACATTCATGTGGAACAAAGTCGACAGCCCATCCAAAACTTTTAAGTGTTGGAAAAACAATGAAGCATGTCCCACTATGAAATAATTACTTTATTACTGATTTTTTTCTTCAAGTATGGAGATGCTGTATGCTGCACATTTCATTTTAAGCACGAATGATTAGAGGATGATTGTATTACACAGAGAAACCGCCTCAGTATTATCAAAAACCCCCTTCTCCCTGTGTAATAATAGGATCTGTCTGTCTTGAGCCGGGCTTCAATCTGTGGTTTGGCCACATTTACAGAGTCAGCACATTCTGTCTCAAAACCTCATTCCAGTGTAATTCCTCTGAAAGAGTAAACTTTAAATGGAAAAATAGACTTTTGCCCACTCATCCTTAAAAGCTTTCTCATGCAGAATTCTTAACACATTTGTCTCTCATTACAACAGAACCAAGGCCAAAACTCTGTGGGGGGAAGTTTGTGAGCAAGAGGAACTGTTGAGGGATGGTTTGTTTGATGAGAGACGGATGTGTCACCAGATAGAGGACAGTTTGTTTTTCTGACAGAAAGATATGAAAAAATCCTGCAAATGTAGGTGCCACTCTACTTTTAATGGACGTTTTTAGGATTAGCTAGAGGGTTTAGATTTGAAATACGAATTTAGATTTGCCTGTTATGATGGTATTGATCTTGGCATAACAATAAATGAAGTTATAAGTGTACGAGTAATGCAATAAGAGTGAGGGTTTATAGTGTAGAGTTTACAAAATCAAAGACCTCACAATATTTAAGACTCAACAGAAAAAGATTTACATTTTGGTAAATATGCAACATGTTATTGCTTCCACCTCATCAAATATGGCAGCTTAGACAATATCCCTGTGCTTCAAACTGTGACGCTTTAGGTACACCTCTAGCGTGGCAGCGTGTCAATTTCAGCTTATTCTATGCGTCGTGTTTTTTCAAGATAAACTTCCATGTTCACAGGAAATTTGGGTGTCATCACCAAAACTACGTCAGGTTTACGCAACAAAACTACTTGGTTAGGTTCAGAAAAAGACCATGGTTATGTTACAATAATTACATTAGTTACGTAACTTAAACAAGTTGGCAACTTTGTCATTTTGCCCTCAATGTTTCACATGGGACATTAACACCAATCTCCCGGGTGAAAGTCCTGTCTTTTCTTGTCTCACCCACCATCCCTCCCTCCTGCTTAACTTGGACTTTCTCGCTCATCATGATGAATTCCATTTTCACTGGGAAATTGGGATTTCCAAGTTCCCAGCTGTAAATTTCAACTGGAAAACCCACTTAAGTTGAATTTTCAACTTGAAAAGTCTGAGAACCTCACCAACCACAACCTCAAAATCCAATATGGCTGCTCCGCGCATCAACAGTAGTGACAGCAGCAGTATTACGTTGTTTATTAGCAGTCCTGTCTTATTTGTACTCACAGTGCTGTTCAACCTCTATCTGTGGACATGTTGCTACAGTGTTGTTATGCGCAAAATACAACATAATGCATTGTTGTCAGTTGTCAACTAGTATAAACCAATTTTCAGTGGACATTGCAATTACGTCACAGCAGTTGTGCACGTATACTAGTGGCAGAAAAACAGCCAACAGTGGAAAGAAATGGTTGAGATACCTAGAATAAAAATGTCTTTTTGTACCGCTGGATGTCAGAACAGGAATACAAAAAAATATAATCTTAATTTTAATAGAAAACCCTCGCTGAGGACGCCATTTGAAACGAAGACATTAATGGATGCTAGAATTTGATGTAAACAAAAAAAAATCTATATAATATTCACATTTGCAATTCATAGAGCCCTGCAGTTACAGCATGAAATAATATTTAGGCCTATATTTACACATACCTGGTGGCAGCAGTATTTACATTGTACTAAAATGCATTAATTAATAATGAAAAGGAGTTAAAACTAACTGAGCCATGAAGTGCAGTTTGCCGTCAGTATACAGCTGTTTGACTTGTTTATGTCTTATATAGCTCCGTTTTGTCTTTGTGGCTAGCTCAGCAGCCCGTCTGTCTGTAATAAACAAAAATCATTCGACAAATCTCAGTATTTAACATCCTGGACGTGACTGCAAAGTACAAAATTGTATGCATTTTGTATGGGTGATAGGTTTTTCCACAAGGTAAATGAAGATGTCCGGCCACTGTAACTGGTTAGCTTGTTAGAGACCATAGACATATACACATACATGCATACATCATGATCTACGTGTAGTGGTAAATAAAGTTTTGTCTCGTGGTGAAAATTAATTCATCATCAAAAGGAAGTGTAAAAACTAACATTTGTAAAGCATGGATTTGTCGTACTGTCCTGAAAAAAAGTTGAAAGCCTGGTACAGACACTAAAGGCTGCTTGTGCGTAGGAATCACAGGCAGTCACTGACCAAGCTGCCATATTTGACACCCTGGGAATGAGAATGGGCTCAAATATAACCTATATTTGCTTTCTTGCAGAAAGTTAGACGAGAAGATTTATACCGTTCTCACAACTGTCTGTTAAATATAAACCCTGAGCCAGGAGACAGGTAGCCTAGTGTAGCATAAAGAGTTTAAAAGGGGGGCCTCAGCTACCTTGTCAACATACAATGGTTAGTCATCTAGCAGATGAAGCAGCCACTTATGAATGTGCTTATTAATTTCTTAAAGTAAAGCAATGAAAAGAAACACTGAAAGCAAAGCTATTTGTTCAAGCAGTCAACAATCTGTGTTTCTGAACATTAAGAAAACCCCACAGTGGCACATCCAGTGCAACTTATGGTGGATGTTTACCTTGTAACCTGGGTGGTGGACCTACAACATAGTTAAAGGCTGACATTTGGGGCGTAAATTATCACCCCTGTAAAATTTTACACCCATTTCTAATTATGCAGCTGAGAGGAGGAAAATGAGGGCTTCTACAGCTCCTGTTTACTAATTTGTCACTCCCTGGAAGCCAGACTCCACACTGCCACACCCGAGCCGGCAGTAATGGCGTTAACACAGATGTCTCCAATCAAGCTCCAAATGATGAACAGCCTGCCTCAGATTAAAAGAACCTCTGTTGATTCCTACACCGAGATCACCTGTGATAGAGAAATGATCACCAGTTTCAAAGTCACCCTACATGACGGTATAAACCTGCCTTACCGTGAAGCAAACATAAATTTAAACCTCTGACAAGGCCATATGCTTTGGTCGTCTTTGCCCTTGTAAATCCTGTGCCAGCCCCTGCTCTTTCAGAAAATCAAATATCAGAGGCTCGTAAAGCGAAACTGAAAAAGAAAGAAAAACATAAAGATGGACACATCTGTCAGGGAACAAAGAACATCTGCGTTGATGGAAACAGGCGTTCCCTTTTTCATTGGGAAGCATTGTGAGTTGTGGCAGAGCTTCACTCGGAGGAAGTCATTGTGAGCCATAATTCTGTCCCCGTCCTCACCAGCAGACAAAACCCAATGAAGAGTGCAGGGGCTGGGGTGAAAGTGGGTTAGCGAACTGGCAGAGTGTTTTTAACAGGCTGTATAATGGACTGTGTCTGTCTTCACTGAGCATCTGTTGGACCTCATGTTTTATGGCCTCTTCCTTATTGTGTCTCCAGTGAAGCTTGGAGAGCAGAGGCCCAAAGAGTCAAGGCGGACCAAACGTCTGCTCGCTTTATTTCCTCTATGGAGATCCAAGTTCCAGCTACAAAAGTCGTAAATTAGATCTGTGGTCGGGGCATCAAGAAACTCGTGCAGTTGGCTCTGCTTTTATGCGTATGTGTTCTTTCCTGATTCAACACTTTGGTTATGCTAGGTGATGCTGCTCACAGTCAATTAACCGCACCATTACATCAATTTTAAAAAATCTATTTGTCTAGTGCATCAAGTTATACACATTCCATCTAAATCTTGGCCTGACCTACAGGACCTGTGGGATCTGCATTTTTAATTTCTGTAAGATTTTTGTGTGTTTGAAACTTGACCACAAAAAATGAGTTTGTAAACTAAGGATGACTTGAAGAAGAAGTTTGGGGGGACAGTTATCTTAGATTAGCAGTGGTGACTTCTCGCCTCACATTTTTGAACAGTTAGCATTTGAGCACCAATTTTGTGAGTGTGGAGCCATCACTGATTTGCATCTTATCTGGGGCCTCTGGTGGGGAGAGCCAAAAAATATTTTCATTTATTTTAAATTAGTGGCAAATTAAGGCTTAAGTCTCACAGTGTTAACTAGGCATAACACAACATGGTTCAAGATCTTCCCTGAAGCTGAAGATGACATCGTTGAAGCTCTGAGGATGCTTTCAAATCATTTTAGAGTAATGGAGGAACAACACAAACGCTTGACTAGGTTTGTGTGTGCTTCCTATTACTCAAAAGGAATCGAAACATTCCAGAGCTGAGATGGCACATTTTGACCAGTGTAAGGCAGAGAGTAATAAGCTACCACCTACAGAGGATGCGCTGAAGCAGCTTATTGATGGGGGAGCTACATGTGCAAGCTCGAGTTTGGGGCCAGGCAAGCATTCCTCAGCAAAATGGATACTACATGGATAATAAAGGGCAGTGGAGACCCACTACCCCTGATGTACTACCAGCTCCTCAGGCCATCATTGAAATGATGAAATGCCAGTGCAAAGGAGATTGTTCAACACTAAGATGTTCCTGTAGGTCAAGAGACTTCCGATGCACTGACCTTTGCTTTTGCAGTAAACAATGTGAAAACGATGAGGACTCAAGATCTAAAAACTGGGATTAAGATGAAAGTGATACTGAAGATGAAGAATGACATTTTAAGTTTACAGGCAGTCACTTAAACTATAATTACCGCCACGTGGTTGTATGTCTCCGCCCACCAGTTTCTCTGACAGTTTCCATCCATCTCTGTGAAAACATGGATGCTTCACACACAGAAGATCTACACAATCAGCACAGTTTCAAGATTAGAGTCACCAATTCAGTATCTGACCAAATATTTCCCCTTCTTTTCCTGAGATATGACGCTGAATAACGGACAATAAAAGTGTTTTAGGCAGATCATTATGATGTCACAATGAAGTTGATCTTTGACCTCTGACCTTTTGGAAATAGAGTGATATCACCTCATCATTTTATCCTATTAGACATGTGTGTGAAACGTTAGCACATGAATTCTTGAGTTATGGCCAAAAACATGTTTTATGATGTCAAAGTGACCTTGACCTTTGACCTTCGACCACCAAATTCAATTAATTTATATCCAAGTGATTGTTCTTAGTTTATGTGAACATCTGAATAAAATGTTTTTTAAAAGGCGTATTGAACTAAGCTAAGCTAAGCTAAGCTAACTGGCTCCAGCTTCACACTTAAAGGGACAGTTCACCCCAAAATCAAAAATACATCTTTTTCTTATTCCTGTGGTGTTGTTTATCAGTCTAGATTGTTTTGGTGTAAGTTGCTGAGTGTTGGAGATATCAGCCCTCGAGATGTCTGCTTACCCTCGAATATAATGGAACTAAATGGCTCTTGGCTTGTGGTGCTCAAAGTGCTACAAAAATACATTCGAAAAACTCGACAGCGATGTCTCTTTACGGAAATCATGACCCGCTTACTCAAGATAACCTACAGCCCTTGTTGTGAGCAGTTTCATGTAGGAACTATTTTCTTTCTACAGAACTACAAATGCCAACCGTATCACCACGCAAGGGGAAACATGCATCTACTCATGGACGATATTAATGGCGTCCTCCTCGGCTGAACTGTAATGTTAGCTAGCTCAGTGGTGCCAATTGAGCTAGCAGTAGATGCACGTTTCTATCTTCGCAACCAGTGTAACTCTCTGCAAGAAAGGGAATAAGCATATTTCTGAAAATTTTCTTTGCACTTTCTCTTTAAGGTAGACTACTATAAACTACCATGTTCAAAGTCATTAGTGTTGTTTTGTTTTTAATGTAAGTTAATACATTAAAAACCTAAAATAAGAAGGTAAACAAGAAAATATGGTCCAAACAAAAGAGAAACTTCATCTTTGCAAACTGGTCACACAATATAATAAATCATAAGCTGTACGACACACAGTCAGACAGCAGCACACAGCTCTAACCACACTCTGCACAGGTCTATGATTTACTGGGCACGCTGGGACAGAGGTCTCAACTAATGGAATATCTAATGTTTCCATGACCGACACTTTAATCTGTGGTGAGACCTCCACGTTGCAACTTTACAATATAAATCTGAGATACTCTCCACAGCCCAGACTGTGAGTTACAGCCTTTAGACCCACTCAGTGTACTGTCTATGCATATATTTATATCACACGGGCTCAAGCAAAAACCAGAGTCCCATTAGATTTTTATATAAATTGCTTTATAATCGTAAACTTAATCAAAGGAAACTTTTTTTTTAAATTCGTAGTCAAGCCTACACAAAGCAAGATGTCATTAAAACACATGATAATAATGGTAACACCTGCAGGCCTGTCATCTGCCAGAAGCACTCGTCCCATCTGCCAGGATGTCAACATTAATGCTGTTACATCTACACGCCTCCATTACTCTCGCGCTGCTGTGAATAAGCAACCACAGGTGCCTCACAATAACACGATTTACTGCTTCATATAAAACTGTCAAGTGTGGATAATAACCATCCCATGAATGCTCTTGCATCCTTGAATGTCATGTGAATCCACTGAGCTGTGTTAGAAGCTCAGTCCTGACATGTTTAATACTTTCTGCGTTGCAGCATGTCTCAGCAGCATGATTATGTTTTAAATTGTATATGAGGCAAAACATCCAGTCAGATGATGTGGAGATTAGTATTTTCACACTTTCCGACCACATTTTGTGGCTTCTCATCTGATAAAGATTAACAGAATGTCTGATAGTGGAGTTGTTCTTTGCATGTTCTGATGAGTATCATAAGGCCGAAACTGCAATTACACTTCAGAAATGTAACTTGCATATCTCATTATGAGTGCAGTGCAAATTAAAACTTATCTTGCTGTTTTAGAAGATACCCTCATAGCTAAAAATGAGGTTACTTGTCTTGTCAAGCTTGTTTTTTCAGTGTGAAACACTTGTCATCAGTAACACTTTCTATGACGGTCACGTTTAATGCATTATACACACATTTAAAAGACATTATAATGCATATATACAGCTTTAGAAAAAGCTTGGTGTGATGGTGCCATTGTCTGTTTTAATAAAAGTTGTGTGCTTTGGAAAATAAAGGCACTTTAATTGCAGCCAGTAAATACAGCTCATAATTCTCCGTAACTGTATCATAGTTTCATACAACTGCAAAAAAAAAAAAAAAAACCTTAAACTGTGCTGTCACTTTACTCAAACCTAACAAAGTCATGCTATAGCCTATTATTGATGTTTATAAGGTATTATTCTATTACAGAAACTTAGAATTTATGATCTGTTATGATATGTTAGAGCAGTTCTCTATGTGTCTTTATAACTGGCTAAACTTATGGTTGTTACAATGTGCTCTGTAACCCAGGACTGTATATGAATGATCTTATAATGCATACTAGACATTACCTTCATAGAAAGTGTTACCATGTCATCTTTGAAATATGTCAGTTCTGTGTAATATTTGTCTCAATATTACAACACTATCTTTAGATAAACAGCATCATTTGTGCAAGATTTACACAAAATTATACTGTAAATATAAATTTTTAAAAGTGAGCCAAAACATAACCTGCTCTGCAAGTAAAAGTTAATAAATGTGTTTTTTCTTTGATGAAAATGCTGCTTAATAAAACCACGAAGAATAAACTGGATGCAATATTGCATTATCAACAATTAAGAAACTTTGTAGCTGAATTAATCAGACAGCTGAAGTTTCAGTTTTATGACCTACAGTTAAGGTAACAGGAAATGTTCATGCTAGTGCTGGTGAAGAAATATCTCACACAGGAAATAGGCTAAAAAATACATAGACTGATAGATTGATAGTATAAATACATGTAAATGAGATCTGTATCAATCTTGCTAATGAAAATACACGAGACGTTTGTATTTAGGTTCACTTAATCTGTGTCTAAATTAAGGGGCCGCAGCCTCCAACTGTGTAACTAAAAAGGCAGGTCCTCCACAGGACTTATATACTGTATACAATGGTATATTGTTACTTATTTGCAGAGCTGTATATTTATTTAATTATTGTCTCAAACAAGATCTTAATTATTTAATTTCCAGTATTTTGTTTTTTGATAAACTTCATTTTAAAGACTAATTCTTATGCAGTGGGCATTTTTCATCAAACTCATGTATTTACGAACCTTAAAAATGTTTTTGTTTGTTTGTTTTTTGTTTTGTTTTTCTTACAGAACTTTTAAAGAACGTTTCAGATAGTTCTTTGCTAGTGAATATAGAACCACAGGTTGCTAGAACATTGATGTTTTAGATAGAACCCTAAGACCCTAAGAACCCCTTTTTCTGACTGTGTTCAGAGCTTAAGGGTAAAAATATTCCATACATATATATGCTGCAAGATGAATTCTATATGAAATCAAGTAAAAAAGTACAGTTACAGTTTGTGTAACGGGATGAACTTCTTCTCTTCACACAGTCATGTGCTTTTACACATTATACTTCTTACTGCACCTACAAATACACTGAAAACTGCTGTTAAGTGCAAAAAATCACAGTTGTTTGCTCTTTTGATACCTTAAATATATACTTCTGTGGAAGATGTTTCCCCAATGAACTGCTGTTACAGTGCTGTTCGGTGCTGGAGGAGAGAAAATTACAATCAAGCACTCATATGACATTTTTGTTGCACATACCACGGGTACACAGAGAGGAGCACAACTTGTGCACCCCATGGTGAACGAGGGGCCCTCAAAACCACATGATCCACTAATTGACTTCCAGGGCCATCCTGTGGTACGAGAGAACTAAGCAACCTTCCAGAGCCTGCCTTGTGCTGTTTTCACTCTTTTTCTCTGTAGCCTATTTGGCTGTCTCTCACAGGCTGCACCCGAGGGTGGTGTGAAAGTTCGGTGTTTAACACTGTACAGCACTGCAATGATCAAAGAGAAACTGTGAAAAAAAACTCTCTCTTTGTTTTAGTCTTGGCTCATGCAAATACTGAAGTTCAATTATATGAACATTGTCAGCAACCAATAGGTGCATTTTTTCAAGCACCAAACAGGAAGAGATCCTAGAAGATCCCCAGTCTTTGCAAAATCTTAGTGTGTGAGTAAGAAATTCACATTGTCTAGATGTGAGAGGGCATCAGATTTTAGTCTTTCAATAGTCTTTTCAAAGTCTTAGTGAGCTATTTTGACTCCAGGTTTTGTGCATGCTGTCTCACTGGCCCTGTTTAGACCTGGTATCAACATGTGTTTTGTGTGGACATCACTAAATGCAAGTGTAAATGACCACTAAAAGGCATTGACTCGATTAATCAAACCCACTTGCCGAGGTGGTCTGGTACACATTTGACCACATATCTTTTGTAGCATAAACACAAATGCATCCCTGACAAGGACTACATCATCAAAGCAGGACATGTGTTTGTTTTGGTGACTGTGCGCTAATGCAGTACAACTTACCCATTTTATGTCGAGCTGGACAGAGCGTGACCATCCATTGTTTTGCTCTATGAAAGAAGACATGTTGACCTCTGCTGACAGTGATATCTCCAGCTGTTCTGACACAATTGTGAATCTGACCAGCGAGCTGTCCACTTATGTTCGGATCACCAAAACGGACGTTAATACCAGGTCTGAACAGACTCACTGTCACTCTCTCACTGGGACACTTGAACAGATCTGAGCCCTTGTAACACCTGTGCTTATCCCACTATGACAAGGCAAAATGTCTGCTTTCCACATTTCAGAAATTGTCACCATACAGTATAAGTACATATGTACTTTGTAGATTCAGATCATAACTGACATAGACCTATTATATTGATAAAACTAGTAGGCCAAATAAAGTAACTGAAATAAGCTCCATCATTAGTCCACCAGCTGCAACATTAAACTGATGTTCCAGTGGTGTAGTGGGAGTTGATGAGGTATGTGTACTCCTATGTAGATGGGTAGGGTACCTTGGAAAAAGTGGGTATACTCTCCTATATATTCTAAAGGCTTTTTGGCTGGTAGGTGGGTATAGCGTAAACAGCCAAGATAAGAGGTGGGTATAGCTCATATACCTGCATATATCCCCAATACACCACTGTGATGTACACATTAATGCATCAGCAGGCATAATTATTATTTGGTGACATCACTGCATATGTATTTTTTTGAAATGGTCCATTTGGATAGTCAGTAATTAGCGTACTTTTACTTTTGGTACTTTAAGTATACTTTAATGCTAAAAATAAAAGTTTGATGCAGGATTTTCACTTGTATCAGTATTCTTACACAATGGTATTACTATTTTGGTTAAAAATAAGATCAGAATATTTCTTTCACCACTGGCTGTCAGCTTCTTCATTAAAACCTCCTGTTGTGTTAATGTACTGACGCCAATGATGTTGTAAAAACGTCTGTTGGCCTCAAAACTTTGTACACAAGCCTTTTTACACACCCTGGTGGACAAACTACACGTTTCCTTGCACAGCTCCGGGCTGCGATGCACCGCCAGCACAGCAGAGGGCGCATCAGTGTTTTGATATCTTAGCACTTTTTTTTTGGTCAAAACAATCGAAAAAGAAAAGCCCCTCAGCTGAGGAAAATGGCCGACATTGAGATGGACATCGCGTCCACAAGAATGAATAATGGCAACGAACACGTGTAAGTCATTTATTTTAGGATAAAATGTTCGTGTTAGTATGCTGTAAGTGCCTTCCCCACCCGAAACCAGAAGCGAACTGTTCTGTAAGTTTTAGCTGCCGAGGTTAGCAGAGTAGCAGCTTCACGTTGTAGCCGGGGCTAGCTAAATTACACACCAACGGCAGGCTAACGTTCTTAGCCAACTAGCTAATGTTCTTTAGCTCACCTAGCATTAAGTTGAGCTAAGCGCATAGCATGTGGAAATGTACACTGACAGCATTTTGTGTATTGACCTCCACAATACACACGCGTCACACTTCATACAGCCAAACGCTTACATTTATTATTATTAGTGTAAGTTCGCATAGCGAAAAGCTGCTCAGGGATGTAGCCTGCTAGCTCTAAGTTTGCTAAGATGGGTTAGCGTAGCCTAGCTAATGAGAGAAAATCATCTTGGCGGTCGTGCTCAGGGGAAGAGCGAAGTCAAGTGTACATGGTGACAACCTGTCAAAGGTTGCCACACAACTAAAAACATTTACGTTAATTTATATAACTTAAACTTGCTGTCATTATTCTGAGCGTTGCTGTTCAGTGTTTCTGCAGTTACAAGCTAAATTCAGCACATTACGTAACCATGTTGTACCTATCGTTAATGATAACCACTGAGCTAACTTGTGTCTGTAGAGATCTAAAAGCTGCTTTCTAAGTAATTGCTTTAACTTTATTCTAAACGTGCTAAAAGTACTATAAGTAGGCCATATGTCTATTTCGTAACATACTTACACAACGTCTGTTAATTAATGCTGGAGAAGGTTAGCAGTTTCTGTGGTGTTTTTAAATTAAATTTACATGTAAATAAAGCCATTGCTAATATTGTTGTCTATATTTATTAAAGCGATATTTTTGTTGAACACTGTAATGAACAAAAATCGCTTTTACCATAGCTCAGAAAGTTGTGTTTTTTTGTCACGGTACCCAAACACACTGGTACACTGGTTGCTATTGGTTACAAGTGTTAGAGGAGAGACAACAATAGATGGCTTCTCTTCAAGCTCCCTGCCCTCAGTGTTTATTATGGCTACCAATGGGTGCTCTTTTCAGTATCAGTTGATGCACTGATTATTTTTCTGGGATGTAATGGCACACAAAAGTCAGGATTCAGTTCATACCGTGGTTCAGTGGGAGTTCAGCACAGGGAGAAAAAAACACAAATTCAATTATTTTAAACACACAGCAGTGCAGGAGTCCAAAGCAGACTGTTGCTTGGAACTGAGGTAGCATTTCCCTACCGGCAACTTCGGTAAACTATTTTCATAATAAAATTAAGGGATATTTCAATCACTTCTGTGCTCTTCAAACATGGAGTAAATACTTTCCCAAAAGGCAACAGGTCACAGCAGCCTGTAAAACTGAAAAGCATCTCTTATTCTATAAACATGAAAATTTACTCGAAGTACCCAAACATATTTAATCTGGATGATGCCGTCGAATATGCATAAGTATAGTGGATTACTCACATACTCCACAATGGTGGGGCAACACTGACATATCATCCTTATTTTATGCACATCTCTGTCTTTCTGTTGCTGCTTTAGCTGACCCTAAACCCACAGGTGGGTCTTCCAGCATAGGTGTTTTATTTGTGTTCGCCATAGTGTGACTGAATCACACGCCAGTCCTCTTGTTGTACTAACCTCAGCCGAAGAGGTCATTGTAACCTCTTTGCTTCAGCAGATGTTGCTAATAGTGTATGGCTAAAAGTTTCCAGGCAGAACTTGCACAGTGAACAACGGTTCCACATTACATGCATCAGTCTACGTGCTATGTATTCTACGTGCAGCTGTATGCACTGCACTGGGACCCCTGTACCGTGATGGTTTGGTAGGAATACAAGTACTGTTACAGCCCCATTATATTTCTCAATCAATTGATTGTTCATTTGTTATAACTTTGGTGTAGAAACTGTTTTTATTGAGGATTGGTAATGTCATGGCTGAAACTTAATCCCCTAAATAAGATCTGGATTTGAATCAGACCAGGGTTTCCTAGTACCCATTAATACCTAATTGAAAAAGTACCTACAGTTTGACAATAAATTCTGTCAGTCAACACATGTCATTTTAGCACTACTGTGTGATATTGTGTGCTGAGTAGTTAAGATTTTTGTCTTTGAAACAGGAAGCAGGATCTGGAGAGCCACGAAAGAAGTGGAAATGAGGACAGCGGAGACATGTCTGAGGAAGAGGAGGAGGAAGAGGTAGGGGTGGACAACAACAAGACCTAAATATCTTCAGTGGTATGATGCCATGATTCTGATACACACTTTCTACCTTAAATTTAACTTAAGCAGTCTTCATTTTAGTGGCAGTGGTGATCCATGTCTGCAGTTTGATAATATGAAAATAAAATGCATCATTGAAATAGTACCCATATTCATGCTGCTATGAACACATATTTTACCTTGTCATATGATGAAGACTACTCAAAATTCAACACAGAAGAATGCAATCATACAAAATTGAAGATATAAGATTATAGCTGTGTTCTCAACGTATTTATAAATGTGCATAATGAGGTGATCTTACACCTGAATGACTTGTCAAGCTGATATGTTTTCTTGTTGTAGGAGGAGGCAGAGACAAATGGCGAGAAGACAGAAGAGGGGTCCAAGCATCACAGCAGCAGCGGTAAACACAAGAGGAAAAAACACAAGCATCGTAGTAAGCACAAAAAACACAAGCATGCCTCTGATGAGGATAAGGACCGCAAACGCAAGCATCGTCACAAACACAGGAAACACAAACGCAAAGAGGGCTCCTCTCCTTCCAGTGCTGCTCTCTTTGCCTCCTCCAGCCACAGAAAAATTGAATCTTCTCCTTCCTCTGGAAATCCAAGTCTGGACGACAGGGCATTGTTGGAGGATTTGGAGAAACAGAGGGCCATGATCAAAGCTGAGCTGGACAGCCAGTTGATGGAGGGCAAGGTCCAGTCAGGCATGGGCCTGATTCTTCAGGGTTATAACTCTGGATCCGAAGAGGATGGAGATGCTAGGATCAGAAATGGAGAACAGCGTCAAAGGGGCAGCTCAGGTAAACCCATATCTCCCAGAGGGGGGAAAGGTGGGAAATCTAGAAGGGACTCAACAGAGGGCAGTAAGTCCAGCTCCAAGCGTCGTAGCCGGAGTAAGTCTGCGGACAGGCTAGGACAGGCCAAGGAGTCTAAGCAGGACAAGGTGACCAAAACCACCAAGGACACAGCTGTTAAAGACAGAGGTCGTGGTAGAAGCAGGTCGAAAGACAGAAAGCATTCGGACAGCACTGATAGGTCCAAGGAGAGAACCAGGAAGTCCAGCTCCCCAACCGGCTGGAGAGGAGAGCAGAAAGGCAGCCGGCTTGACAAACGGCCCTCTCCACAGCGGGAAGACAGACCAAACCAGGAGAGAGCGAGCCGGCGGTCCAGATCACCTGGACGAGAACGACCAACTCGCTCAGATGCTGACCGGGACAAGCGGCCGGCCAAGTCCCCGTCCAAGGACGCTTCATCGGGGAAAGAGAACCGCTCCCCTCATAGACGAGGGCCTCACAGCCCCATGAGGAAACGCAGTGCTTCTCCTCGCCACAGGGATTCCCACCACCCCTCGGCTAGTGCCTCAGACAGGACATCGAAACAGAGCCACTCTCCATCCAGAACAAGGTCTCCTCCCAGGAGAGCCCGCAGCCGCTCACCAGATGCCAGGAGGAGGGATGCTGATAGGCAGGACTCACCGCTGAGGTTGGTGAACTGAGCAGTTTGATTTTTATAACTTATCTTAATAATATAAGTTAACGTTGTTTGAATGAAATGCTACACAAGTGAAAAATAGTTTGACTGATTCTATAATATGTACAGCCATCAATTATTTATTAGTTCATTGTTGATGGATGAATAGATATATCTATACATGACTGACAGTGGCTTTGTGGAATGGCAGAAGTCATCAGTTAATAATGACCAACTTTTACTATACAAAAATCAAAAACAATATACAGTATTTGAAAGCCTTTTCTGATAGTCCTTCATGGTTCTTCTAAATAGTTACAGGTTTGTTCAAATATCTAAATTGTAGAACGCCCAGTTCAGCTTGTTTGTCCACTCCTCTGATGTTTTGACAGGAAACGCCCACGGCCGGAGGCAGCGCCAGGCAGAGATAGATCACGGGAGAACAGTCCCAGATCAGCTGCTCGCCGCAGGCCAAGTCGCTCACCTCTGAGACGGAGGTCTCCATCACCACGACGACGCTCCCGCTCTTCCCCCCGCAGACGGAGTAGGTCTCCACTGGCACACAGGTGAGGGCACCCACTCAACTTTCATTCAAGTTTGGACCTTATTCCCGACTTCTGTTTTTTCTCTTGCCACTGGAATCTGGGACTGTGTGTCTTGCAGCGGTATTGTGGCAAGACCGTCTTCAGAGTGGCAGATTTATGAGTTGATAAACTCCTTTACACCTATACTTTGCAGGTCTGGAGAGAGAGACAGGTATGGAAGGCTCAGACAGTACCGTCGCTCAATGTCCCGTGATCGGGAGAGGAGAAGAAGACGCAGCAGAGATGAGGACAAGTTCAAGGGCAGCCTTTCAGAGGGCATGAAAGTCGACCAGGAATCCTCAGAGGAAGAAGTGTGAGTAAAGGAAGATATTACCCCCTCTGTTTCCCTGCAGGTCACATAAGAGGCTAACCACGGACAGCTAACAAACATATAGAGGCTGTTGTTTGAAGATTGCTTTACAAATTCTATCAAAGGCAACATGGCCTACTGTTGAATTTTAGTTCAAAGACAGTAAAAAGTAAGGAAAGTAGATATAGGCAGGCATTTTGTGAACTAATTTCATCTCTAAATCTGCATTGCTAAAGTCAGTCTGTGTCATGCAGGGTGAGAAATGAATGAAAATGCATCCTCCCTGCAGCTCTCCCCTCTCTGTCCTAAACCCCTCCTACCAGACAACTACAGGCATGTGCACTTGCTTTATACAGTAACTTGTACGACAACTTCAAACCCCCCCAGAGCTACATGTCATAGTGGGAAGGTGGCCAGCAGCAGTGCCGGGTCTAACCTGTGTAACAGCAGCACCAGAAAGTTTGCTGCTCCGGCAGGGAGTCTGACGGTAATTGAGGCTGTCCAGTCCTGGAGTTGGGGTTTAAGTTGTCTTGATTTGGGTTGCTGCAGCCACTGATTAGGGGTTATTCTCCACAGTTGCTGCCCGCTCTCCTCCCATTGAGGTGGTCTGAAGAAGCAGTGAGTGAGGCAGAGGACACACTGTGATTGAAGGCTGTAGCTAAAGTTAGCTACATAATTGTGAACTTGAAGCCACAACCGTGAGCCTTAAGTTCTGGGTAGCAGAAGGCTAAACTATTAGTAACATTTTGTCTCCATCTCTGAAACGCTTCGCTAATATTGACATGTTTTATTGCTTTTATTGTCAGGCTCTCTTAGACTCTTTTTGATAAGGCTGTCCTCTTCACTGGCAGTTTTGTGTGTAGCTGTATTTCTTTAACCTGTGTTTGTGTTTGCAGGTTTGACGACTTTGATGGAGAGGAGGTAGATGAAGAGGCTCTCATCGAACAGCGCCGCCAGCAGCGTTTAGCCATTGTCCAGGTCTGTTTACAGCTGTGCTGATTTAAACCTGCTGTTTTATTAGTCACCACATCAGTCTTATATTGGTGAAGAAGCTATAAATTATGCTCATTATACAGTGGTCTGTGTACCTTAAAACAAATTACACTAATGTCCATGATTTATCGTGTTTGAAATGTATTCTTAAGGTCTCTCGATTTCTGCCATTGTACAGAAATACAAGGTTGTGAATGAAGACACCAACATGGTGTCAGAGCCAAGCAGCCCTCAGAGCAGCACACGCAGCCGTTCACCCTCACCTGATGACATCTTGGAGCGAGTCGCCGCAGATGTCAAGGAGTATGAACGCGAGAACCTCAACACCTTTGAGGCCAGCATCAAAGCCAAGCACAACCTCATCGCCCAGGAGAAAGACGGTAATGTCCTGGTTAAAATTAGCACATCTGTTGGCATACAAGGCCAACTGAATGAACCAACCGGTCAGACGTGTGTGCGCGCGATAGTTAAATGCAAGTGTCAAGATGCAATTCAGTCATCTAAAAATATTTTTTGAATCATCATATTGTGGCCTGATGTAAAAAATAATGAAAAGTGCAGCATATGCACAGGAAATGTTCAGATTTACATGTCAGTTGGCAGGCACTCATGTCATCACTGTCCTAAACACTTTTCAGAAGTAGTGCTTCTTCATATGGCACATTTGGTTCCTTTTACCGTAAACAATCAGTGCTTTTCCTTCACATCTGGCTGATCAGAAGTATAATCACACTAGTGACTTGGTACGTTCAATCACGTTTTTTGCCCCCGATTCCAATCCGAGTCATTTAATGATGAGTATCTGCCGATACCGAGTCCTGATCCAAAACTATTTTCCTAGATAATGCATCTGCACAGCGCACATTGATAGACTATGCTTCACAAGTGAATAGTTCTGCATTAAGAAAAAAATCCCTAAATCAAAGCTGTTTAATGATTTCTAATTTCTTAGTATTTATTTTTACAAAAATAATGTATAAAATAACAAACCCTCTCTTTATTTTTTGCCCTTGTCTCTCAATTTATCTTTCCCTTTAAGAGAGTGTTCTCCAGTGTTTGTTGCCTAGGTGCAGCCTTTTCCCCCTGAATGATCTGTACTCCACTGAGCGTTTATTTTCGTCATCTGTAGGCTACATCTTAGGTGTGGATTAGGCTACATTAAAATAGACCTATTACTCCTATAGGTTTTTTGCCCTTGGGGCTTTTGTTGCACTTGCAATGGTGTGGTGAGTGTCGTAATCTCTGCACCACTGTCTGTCGCCATAGATGACAACAGAATGCAAGAGGCTCTCACACTGAGCTGACATGAAACGAATGCTCATAACTTCGGTAAATAATATAAACAGACTCATACAGCGTTTTGCTGTTGTTCATGGCGTGTGGTATTTTTGTAGCTGGCGGGGCTCAGCCCCTTCTCTTTCACATACACGGGAGCTCAGCAGAGTGGAGGAGAGACAGACAGCGTAGAGGTGGAGAGTTGACATTTGCTGTACTCCTTGTTGCGATGCATGATGTGTGATGGCTGATGTAAAACAAAGGATTGGATTGGGCTCTATAAACTCAATATAGCCGAACCCCATCACTTGAAAGATGCTTTCATCGACGCTGATACCATTCTTTGAGATCACATTGAGGCCTCCCTACACGTTACCAAGAAAATATCACTCATGTATTGCTTGAATGGGGGGTTAAAATTGAAAGAGGAAAAGGTTAAGCACAGAAGTACACCTTTACTATCTGTGGCAGAATGGGGTTAGCTTGACCATAGATAACTATAGAATATCCTAATATCCTTCCCACAGCCTCACCCGTCACTTAAACCTTTGAAATGTAGAGATGTGGGTCACTGCATCTGCTCCCTGTCATAACTGAAGAGCAGTCTTATGTAAACACTTACATCAGAACCTTAACAGCCAAAAGCTCTATCTGGGATAGGTATCACTTTAAGCAGTCTCACCTGTTTCCTATCTTTAGTTTTCACTGGAAGCAAAATGGCAGTTTTTTCATTGCAGTCTCCCAGTTCAATCATGGTCAGTTTAGCAGATATGGAGGAAGTCAAAGTTTTGGCGGTAAAAGCTGATTAGTTGCATTTTGGCCTGCCTTTAAAGTCACTGAACTATAGAAGTGTATTAATATTTGCGCTTCCCTGCAGTTTTTCTTGGCCTATTTCACAATATGATGACGTAGACTGACCAAAGAATTCCGGTCTATACAAAACTAAAATGGCATTCGGTGGCTTGATATGTGTGAGAAGTGCAGAGCTGTGTGATGCAGGGATTTTAATTTTGTTTCTTTCTGTCATGTGTTCATTCAGTTGCTGGCTTGTAATCCAAAGCCTGGGTGTCTCTGCCACCTGCAGCATGTTTTGATCTCTGCAGAGTATGTGAACCAAACACATGTTCCAGATATTCTGTTTTACAACATGGTGGATGACTAGAAACTCATCCTGTGTTTTTTGTTGTTGTTGTTGTTTTTGTTCATTTCAGGAGCCAACCCAAAGAAGCCTTCAGCCCCCGACATGTTTACAGAGTCAGATGACATGTTTGCTGCCGACTTTGATGTGAGTATTTTCTTTTAGGAAAATTAAATGTCAAATTTTGCAGCACATCTGAGCATTGCTCTTTCCCTCTGCATTGTACATAATTTTCACTGGTGTTATCTGAAGTCTCTGCAGAGAATAAGATTGTAATAGGAAACACTTGAGTCTCAGCAACTGTTTTGAGATACTGACCTCATTTTTGTGTGGTTTCTGCAGAGTGCCAGGATGAGAGCAGCAGGTGTAGGGAAAGACTTCAAGGAGAACCCCAACCTCAGGGATAACTGGACCGATGCTGAGGGTTACTACCGTAAGTGCTGCCTCTCTAATCCTTTTATGTTCTCAGACAGGTCAAGCCTGTGACATGGACTGTGTCTATATCAGAATAAACACTCATCAATCCTGCTCAGTGTCATTAATCATACACATCTACACCTGTTTGTTTTTAAGTGAAGTAACAGACTTCCTGCTGTTAACAAGATTGTGGATTGTGTCGTTATTTAGGGGTGAACATCGGAGAGACACTTGACAAACGCTATGATGTTTATGGCTACACTGGCCAGGGTGTATTCAGCAACGTGATCAGAGCCAGGGACACTGCAAGGGCCGGCCAGGAGGTGGCAGTCAAGATCATCCGAAACAATGAGCTCATGTGCGTTACACCTTTTTCACATGTATAAAGTATAGGAATGCAATAGTCTCAACAGCAACTACGTTTGATTGAATTTGCATTGATAAAACAAAGTTTATGATTTTCTGCTCAACAGGCAGAAGACCGGGTTGAAAGAGTTAGAATTCCTCAAGAAGCTGAATGACGCTGATCCTGATGACAAGTTCCACTGCCTTCGCCTCTTCAGGCACTTCTACCACAAACAGCATCTTTGTCTGGTGTTTGAACCTCTCAGGTACTGAAAAAGGAAACATAACTCCGTTCTTCTCATCATTTGAGATATGTGCATCTACTGTCATTTTTAACTTTTATATAATGGCCTCACATCCTAATTAATTTGTATTCTCATCCGTAGTATGAATCTGCGAGAGGTGTTGAAGAAATACGGTAAAGACGTTGGGCTACACATCAAGGCTGTGCGCTCCTACAGTCAGCAGCTCTTCTTGGCACTCAAGCTGCTCAAACGATGCAACATCCTCCATGCTGACATCAAGCCTGACAATATCCTGGTATGGTTTAAATACCCAGTCTTAAAGGGATAGTTTGGATCTTTTGAAGTGAGGTTGTATGAGGTACTTATCCATAGTCAGTGCATTACCAGCAGTAGATGATGGTCAGTATAGCCCCTAGTTTGGAGAAGCAGACAGCAGAACTGACACAGAAGCTAAGCATTGCACTGCTGTTGAAGGAGGCAGCAGCAAAATGAGTTTTAGCCACCTAAACAAATCCATATCAGTTAAAGTGTTCGCAATATTGGGAATATTTTAAGCGCTTTACTTTGCCACAGACAGCCCATGCTTCCGTTAATGGCTTCAGTTCCACATCTGTGCTCTCATCAAAGACACCAGACTCCACTGACAAAAACAAGTATTTTAGCTTGCTGAACACAGGAGCTGGTGGTCTCACACCATAACACAAACTAATTTATTTAGTTGGTGGTAGACCAGCAGCTCCTGTGTTCAGCAGTGTTAAATGAATGTTTTTCTAAGTAGAGTGTGGCTATGACGAGCATTCTAGCTTCATTTCCCATTGTAAATAGCTGTCTGACAGCAAATTAAAGCGGTGAAAATGTTCTAAATATAGCGTACACATAAACTGATTTAGATTATTTAAATGGGACTTTTTTAGTCGGCTAAAATAGGTTTTGCTGCTGCCCCCGTCCAAAGCAGTACTTTGCTTAGGTTCTGTGTTGGTACTCCTGCCTGCTTCTCCAAACTGGGGGCGTGCCGACCAAAATCTTCACTTTAAAAAATCCAAATTATCCCTGTAAAATTCAGTCAGTTCAGTTAAGAGAATGATGAAGATGATGTAATCTTGTGTGTACTAATGTTTTGTCTTGTACAGGTGAATGAGTCAAAGACCATTTTGAAGCTCTGCGACTTTGGTTCTGCGTCACATGTTGCTGACAATGACATCACACCTTACCTGGTCAGCAGATTCTACAGAGCTCCAGAAATCAGTGAGTTGCATTATTCGTATTAATCAGTAACCTCGCCATTAATCAGCTGCATTTCAGACTGGACCTTGCTCACAATTTCTTTCCGTCTCAGTCATAGGAAAGCCTTACGACTATGGGATTGACATGTGGTCTGTTGGCTGCACTTTATATGAGCTTTACACTGGCAAAATCCTGTTTCCTGGATCTTCCAACAATCACATGATCAAACTAGCTATGGACCTCAAGGGCAAGATGCCCAACAAGGTAAAATTGCATCATAAAATTTCAGTTCAGTTATTGTTTCCCTTTCCGAAATGATGGGAGTCGTGTTGCTGTTCCATGCAGTGTTCAAGAAGTTATGGCTGATGCAATATCACGGTGTTCTTTCCTCAGATGATCCGTAAAGGCTTGTTCAAAGACCAGCACTTCGATCAGAATTTGAACTTCCTGTACATTGAAGTAGACAAAGTGACTGAAAGGGTAAAGTGTGTCTTTTTTCTCCTACAGCACATATTCACCTGATAAAAAATGATTTTTATGACAAGTATGAAATGTTACTGTACTGTGTTTTTGTCTTACAATCACTATTTCATACATAATGTGCAGTAGTTGTATTCATTGATTTGGTCTCCTGTCCATTTCTCCACCCATCAGGAGAAGGTGACAGTGATGAGCACCATCAACCCCACCAAAGACCTGCTGGCAGACATGATTGGAGGCCAGCGACTGCCTGAGGACCAGAGGAAGAAAGTGATGCAGCTGAAGGACCTGCTGGATGGCACCCTGATGCTGGACCCAGCCAAACGCATCAGCATCAACCAGGCTCTGCAGCATCCCTTTATCCAGGAGAAGATCTGACACCCTGAACGCCACACACTCCCAGAGCAGACACAGAACCAACCACTAAACCAGCTCTGACAGGAACTCTGCAGTGACGCAGCCAACCCACAGACTTCTATTCAGAATGTCATCAATTTTTGTTCTTCCTCAACTTTTGTTTATGGATACATAATTATGTTCTAATGTAAATAGATCATTGAAATGGTAGCCATTATTGAAGACGTTGATTTCGCGTAAACTTCCCTTCATACCCAGCAATGCAGTTACAGACTTTTTTTTTTTAATTTAACTGGCATTGGAGTGACAGATGTTTAAAAGAAAAGTATAATTCCTGTAAATACTGTGTGTCTATTGCATTAACAATCTCAAGCAGCAGACAGTTGAGTTTTGTGTAGTTGCAGATGACTAAAAACATTGATTTTTTTTTTAAAACCACAATTCTCATTGTGGGGCGATGCATGCTTTTGAATGTGCACCCTTTGTGCTCTAGATTTCTGTGGTGCAGGCCTGTGTAAATGCTCTGTATGTGCATCAGTGTCCCACATGTGACGGCAACCCTCCCCCTCCACCCCTAACCAAGTCTTCAGGCCTTGAGGACTGAGCTGAAGGAATAGATGCATTGAACAAGATTTTTGTTTCCCTCAAAGCAGGTAGTCATTGTTTTCTGTTGCTGGACATTTCCGTGTTTTTTACCTTCCTCCCCCTCCAGCACTCTGGCTCGGTCCTGGCTCTCAAGGCTCTCACATTCAAGTGCCTCCCATATGAGCCTCGTGTGTTAAAACACCCAACAATGCGGGCCTATTGAAGCCACACCTGTGACCCTCCTCTCCCATTGTTGTATATAGTCCATAGTTACTGTCATTTCATGTGTGGTTAATCTGTTTTTTTCCATTAAGTGGTAAAAAAACAATCTTGTGATTTCAATAAAGAATAGTTGTGGAAACGCTGCTGAAAGAGCACCTTCAGTTCAAGACAACTTTTTAGTAATAAAATGTTTCCTATTGTATACCAAACCCCCTTTCTTCATTTTATCCCAGCATGTTGGCATGATGGCCTGTACATCCTGTTTATCAATAGCTCGCTTGGTATAAATATGCTCAAAGTGTTGGATAGGAAGAGAAACAGACGTGGAACACGTGTACAGATTTCACAGCTGGATGTTCGCTGTCCAAAAAGGGCCTTTTTTTGATCCTTCTGCCACGCTAAGTGCAGTCTGAAGATGGCAAGAGAGTGGAAGGGGATATTGCTGCAGCCTCAGAGCATTGAAAGTAAAAACAGTCTGCCTTGTATCCAGTTGGTACAATTTGCAGCTCTCACGCTCCCATCTCCACAGTGGAAAGTCTTAACGGTGCCCTTCATTTCCATCACATGATTGCACTTCTGTTGAGCTGCTAAAAAGCATAATGGGAGACTCGCTTAGAAAAGATCCCCATTTTTCTCCCGTCTGGAAAGTTAGGGGATGATGTAAGAGCTCTCTGCTCACATGAAGCGCACTAAAAGGACTTCTGATAGAAGCTGATGGGCTGTCAGCCTTAAAGGGTCTAAATACATGTAGGCTATAGTGGAGAAACCACTGGTGAAGATGTCAGTGTTAATGAGCAGGGATACTATCTCCTACTGGCTTTAATCTCAACACACAGAGAGGAGGGCTTTTAATGTTAATATGTATCCAAACAATTTATAATCATGTCATCAAATTCATGAGGACACACTGCATAGCTCGAACCTTGCGACGTAGCAGTTGTAATTGCTTGATACGATCTGAAGAGGGCATCAGAAGCTCTAGATATCCTCTGTGAGTGAAGTGACTGGTGTCGGAACTTTTATTTTTAATGACAGGAGCATATTCCCAAACTAAAATCTAAGGTAACATTTAAGCTACATACTTATTTACTATGTTTTTATCAAGTTGCATAACATGGTTTCTTTAAATGTGGTTTGATGAGGTTTTGATATATAGTTCATACAAGAAGTGAGCACAATTAAAGAAATAGTTATGTATTTACTCTCTACTGTAAGATAAAAAAAAAAACTCAAATATGTTTCAGCATATGAAGAAGAAAAGAGACTTAAAATATAATTTCTTTTTAATTTCATTTCTCGTTTTTATTAAAACCATACAAACATTTGTAGTCCGTTATAAAAGAGCAAAGTGGCTCTTCTTGGCGGAGGGGCAGTGCTGGGCACATGAAGCTCCGCTCTGAGCCAGATCTGTCTGGCCTCTACCCAGGGCCCGGGAATCCCTGCTTTCAAAGTCAATTCTTTATTGGCCCCAGGATACTCCCCCCCCCATTTCCTCTGCTAAACCTACAGAAAGAGTATTGTATTTACACATTATATATAAAATAGCACAATAAATGTGAAAACTTAAAAAACAAAAACAATCAAAGAAAAGTAGAATGCATTTCGCAAATCTTAACTTTTCTGATAGTCAGACTTTTCTTATATAAATGTTCTGTCATGTTCTCTTTTGTTCGGGTCTCACAAGACACTTTACATGTTTATTTTTAATTTTTTTCAGAATTCACAATGGAAGATTGGCAGTGATCTCTCTCTTTACCGACAGGCAGATACGTATAAGGCACATACCTCAATGTAATTTCCTTCTTTCAAAGGAAATGAGTTCTACTTCTTTGAAAAAAAACAAAACAAAAAAAACACCATCAATGCACAGCTACAAAAATGAAAAAAGTACCAAAGAACAACAAAACCATTTGTACCTCATTGCTTTGACGCTGAATAAAAGGTAAACTACTCAATATTCTGTGTTCAGTCACATAAGACTGCAAGGCAATACTAACACTGTTGACAAAGTCACTGCAATACTTGACGGCAGTACACATTCTGAATTTAAGAGCTTTGGAGAAAACAATACAGGTGATTTCCTATAAAACAAAACACATCACTTTACAGCATTTAGCATCATGAGAGGGATATTCATGTGCTGTGGACCACTGCAGGTCATTAAGACAGATTCAAAAACATGAATATCTATTTATGTAAGCATACATAAAGCACCAAATGGGACCTTTGATCATCAAGGAGAAAATGTCCATTTAACTCCGAACAACCGTGCAATCCAACGTCAATAACCAGATCACAAACAGAATATAAAAACACTGTTATATACATGTGTGAGTACCTTACCAGACTAACTAAATCAAGCCATTTAGATATCAAGGAGACGACTATCTACGGTGCCGTGGATGTGTTCGATACCATACCGCAGTTACAAACACCACTTGGTAAAACTTGGTAGAAGCACTGAAACATTTACAGATTCACAAAAGTAACATACAAACAAAATGACGACAAATGTAAATACACCACTTATCAAAACCTATGATATATAAAGTTATCATCGGGGGCCTGTTCAGTTGAATGACCCATGTCTGACCTGCTGTGACAAGATTTAGCGGCTTTGTACCTGTGGAATCAGAACGGTAGATACTTGGCACATGAGCTAGTCTATGTACTTATATAGACAGTGTTCATGTTTAACCTTGAGTACATGCATTTTTTTTCCAGACAGTGTGTACAGCAAAAACAGTGACAATACACAGAATACTGTTTTAAAGAAGTGAACTTTTTGCTCACCATCACATAGAAATACAAAGAGAAGAGCTTCCAAAAATAGCCTACATTCCAGAAAAGGAATTTAACTATTTATCTATACACAATTTTGACACATCCCATTTCTGTGTGGGATGACTTTTTTTTTTTTTACAAAATAAATGACAACTGCCTGTTCCAGAACACTTTAAGTACATAATAAAGTTCTCATAATTGCCACTTTGGTCTTAATCTTCACATACACCAGAGTATTTCTCTTCCTTTTTTCCATTTTTCTTTAGGGAGGAGAAGCAGAGAGAGGGAGCAGCTACTGCATGATAGCCAGGAACTTGCTCTCCTCAGCCAGTGTGGTGAGGAGAGAGCTCATGTCTCCAATTGCCATGTTGTTTAGGCCGGGGGCCACACTGTGGAAGGTGGCAGATGCTCGAGGGGTGGTCAGGCGTGATGAGGTCCTGGACAGACCCTGGAAGATGGAGGGACTCAGGACCCCTGAGACTAGGCTACCTTGGTCATAGCCATCCTCCAGCATGGCTCCAAAGTCCAGACTTACCCCCTCGTCTAATACACTGGGCACACTGCCATCTACTGTGCTGGTCACCTGGTCTGCACCAGGGGAGAGAAGGGCAGCCGAGTTCCCGCCACCGCTGCCGACACCTTGTCCCACAGACTCAACCATGGAGTCCAGCAGACACTGGTCCTCCAGTACAGGAAACGAGGAGGCCTTGCGATCCACTGATTCGTAAGCAAGGCAGTCACCAAAGCCCTGCTCTATGTATCCATGCTCTGGGCCCTCTAGTTTCAGCCCAGATACCTGATGCGCAAGCGAACAGTGGTCCCCACTTCTCTGCAGTTGTTGCTGCTGGTTGAGACTTGCCAGGATTTCACCGGAGTTCTCGGGATTGAGGTACTGCTGAGTCTTGGCCAAGTTCCTGCAGCCGTTCGGAGGGCGAGGGACATGGACCTGCCGATTGTGATGAAGAGCAGTTCCCTGGGAGAGGCTGGGGAGGCTGTCCATAGAGGCCCTGCTCAGGATTAAGTTGTTCCCGATCTGACAAGAGGTGCTACTGCTGTGGTTCTGCTGGAAGTGGCTCTGTTTTTGAGGTCCATTGGCGGCCTGTTGTTTGAAGCCCTGCTGAAGAGGCCTGTCGATGATCTGTGAAAAATTCGGCCTTCCAAAGGTGTTCGTAGAGTTCTGATCTCTCATCTCCATGCAGGAGTTAGGCAACGTCTCCAGCTTCACCACAGGGTTGACACAGCAAGCACTTTGAGATTGATTCGCCTGGGCACAACTGTTCTGGAAATCAAAGGGCACTTGCTGCTGAACCATCATGTTTCCAAACCTGCCAAAAGGCGCAGACACATGTCCGTGTTCTACGCCCGACCACCTTCCACATTGTGTCTGGTGATTTTGCTCCCTCTGAGGGGACCTGTCAGCACTCCCAGACGTCACTTCATTCCACTGGATGGGAAGCTTACTAGGGCTCGTTGGCTCTACTATCTGCTGGAGACTGTGGGACCCAGGGAAGGCCATATTTAACCCTGAAGTCTGGATCTGTTCTATCTCCTCCATAGATGGGTGGGAGGTGTCCCTTTGGCTAGAAGCTATTTGGTCCTCATTGTGCATGTAGGAGCCACCATCCCCCTGAACCTGGGAGTGGAGATACTGCACCAGGTCATCTGGTAGCATATCCTCATCCCCAAGCAACAGGCCTGCCTCCCCGTCGTCCTCCATCGCCAGGGCTTCTAAGGCTGCGTGTTCTGCGATGCTTGGCGTGTACGGTGAGTGCTGCAGGCCTCTCTGCAGGTTGCCCTCTGAGCGTGTGTAGTTCTGTAGGCTAAAGCTGCGAGTTTCAGGTGTAGAATGATGAGACAGAGGTGGAAGAGGGTTGAGGTTGTTAAGGCTGTTGAAGCGTTGCACTGGGGGCAGACTGCAAATGTCACGAGCCTGTGTCCGCACTGGGTCACTGGCCCTCCGGTTCCCATTCAGCGGCCCCTCACCAGGATAGAGGACCCTCCTTCTGTAACCTGCATGTCCCATATACCCATTGGTGTACCCGTTGGTGCCATCATTGCAGCAATGTGGCCTGACAAGAGGTGGCAAAGAGTGGTTGCTACCACCCTCATCCATCATGGCCATGCGAGTCTTCAAGCTCATGCGCTCCATGTTGGGAAGGGGTGTGGGAGGTGGGCCGCCAGTTGCTGCTGCATACTTGGCTTTCAGGTGGTAGTGCTGTGCTGGGGTTAAAGTGAGCATTCCCCGTGACCCCCCTCCTCCTACACCTACTCCTCCTACACCTCCACAGCCCCCACCTGAGAGTATCCCTCCACCCCCTCCTCCTGTCCCACCTCCATACTGGCTTGCCTCGCTGGACCGGCGGGAGGCATCAGTGGAGATGGGGTCATAAGAGTCGGTGGAGCTAAGGTTGTGGAGGCGGCGATGATGGGTGGCTGCTGTTGTACCCTCACTCTGGGAAGCCTGGCTGGAGCGTCGACTGGAGAAGCAGGGGGAGATGCCTGAGGAGCGACGGCTGCTGCTCAGGTAAGCTGAGCTGGTGGCGCTACCACTGCTGTCACGCCGTTCTCGGAGCAAGTTGAGCACAGTTAGCTCTGTGCTACCCAGCTCCGCATGAGCAGGTGGCTGAGGAGCAGACACCCCCCACTGCCTGCCCAGACAGGATCCTGGGGAGAAACACAGACAGAGAGGGAGGAATGAATAAAGTTTGGACACTGAAATGATGATTATGAGATTAGAGAGAGAAAAGGCCAAACAAGTTAAGTGTGAGTGCAGAGAGATCCCTCAAACAGATGTTTCCACAGACAACAGGCAGCACTTGGCCATGAAACACTGTTACATGCTATTTTCTCTGATATGATATACGGCTTGATATGGTTCTGATACCATTTTACAGCGGAACAGTAAATTTTAAGCATTTGTTTTGCCTGAATGCTTCAGCCAAAATGGGCAAGATGGAATTCAGGATAATTTATTTCTCAAAGCGGGATTTGTGCACACATTTGAGGCGATGTGTAAATTCAGTGTACAGGTGCTTTTCAACTGTAGAAATTCCTACATGAGCTCAATCGTGTTAAAGTGAGGATACTACATGCTGTCAGGAATTTGTGAGGGTTGTTGATTAAGGAGTACTTCACCCCCAAATGACCATTTGTATATCAATTACTCAAGCCATGATGTGTAATATTTGTGAAGCCTCTGATGAACCAAGAATGCAAAAATTGAGGAAAGCATCCATTTATAAAATCTCATACAACTCGTGCAGTATAATTTATGTCTCCTTATCTAGTCATATGCTCAGTACTTCCCAAACAGACAGCGATTTCAAATGGGGAACTTAATTGAAAGTGAAACTTATCTATGCTCTCTTCAAAGCCAGACTCTATTGACAAAAACAGTAATTTCACCTTGCTGAACACGGGAGTTGCTGGTCTACCTCTGCCTCTTTCAATTAGTTTGTTTGTGTAATTGTGTGACTTTGGTGTTTCGAAGGGTTAATTCTAATTCACTACAGCCACACAATAACACAAACCAAAGTGAGGCAGTGGCAGACCAGCAGCTTCTGTGTTCAGCAAGCTTAAATTACAGTTTTTGTCAATGGAGTCTGGCTTAAAAGAGAGCATAGATAAACTTCACTTCCAGTTTAGTTCCCCTTCGGAAAAGGCTGTGTGTTTGGAAAATACTGAGCATGACTGGATAAATTAGACTTGTAGTAGTAAGTTTGTAAACAGATGTTTTGATGTAGTTTTGCTTTTAAATGTGGACCCCAATGAATTCGATTCATTATGACTTTTCTTTGTTTTTGGATTCCTCATTTACCAAAAGCATGTGAGATAAACAAATTTTTCTTTACAAATTCGAAGTAACACAGGGTGAGTAACTGATTTACAAATGGTCATTTGGAGGGTGAAGTATCCCTTTAAGAGCATTTAGAAAAAGGTTTCACTTGGGCCTAAAATTCAGGGACCTTGAAACAAAAGAAAAAAAAGTTGAACTTACCCTTCCCCAGGATGTTGGGTAGTGTGGAACCTTTAGGGGGCGGTGTAGGGGACAGGGGCCCCAGCCTGGGCAGCGCTCCATTCACCTGCTTCAGCCTCTCCATCTTGATGTGCTCCATCCAGCGCAGGGGGCGGCCGACACTTCGCCTCGCCTGCAGGGTCAGCATGGCCGCGGTCGCCGTGGAGACTGTGGAGTCCATGATGGGGGCTGGCTCACCCTCACACTCCTCCTCCACCTCCTCGTCATTTTCCTCTTTCTCCTCGTCCTCCTCCAGCCCCTCCCCTGGCGAGCGTCCGGCGCTCACAGCAAGCTGGACTCCACTGCTGGGATAGGTGCTGACGGGGGACTGGTCACTGCTGCATGTAGACTGACCGCCAGGGCTTGGCTGAGACGTCTGACAAAGAAGAAAGGAAAAAAAAGATTAGGAAGTTTGTCTCAGGAAACACGAGGGAAGGTGTATACAGTGTCACATGTCACAAACAATGACAGTGTAATCGTTTGAAGGATGTATTCCCTAATAATCATAACAAATGAAAGACCATTAAATAAGATGACTCCATCCTTGTGATCACATAATCATCTTGCATAACCACTGCAGTTTGAACTAATTGTCCAAACCACAGAACCAACTGCCTTTAAAAAAAGAGAAGACAGTGTTTTTCACATTACTGGGGCATGAGTAATACCTCCCCTGTGATCCAGTCAGGAAAAACACATGAAGAAAATAAATACAATAAAAGGGAAATCATGTTTTGGGTTGTTTTCAGAAGATACGCAAATAGGATAAAGGCCTCTTGTGAGACAGAGTGGAGCCTAATTAGGTTGTTTACTGAATTTTAGGAACTATGTTGCACTGAGGAATAATGCAATTACTTTTTTTGGCATCAAGTGTCAGCAGAGTTTAGAAGGTATTCACTCGCTTCACTGTTGAACGAATTTGGCTGCACAGTGGGGCCCTGGGCATTCTTTCAATGCCTCACAGTTTTGCCCAAAGGCATGGGCACTGCTTAGAAAAAAAATACATCGCCTTTGGTAAATAACACTGCAACTCTTCAAAGTGTGGTAAAATGAGAATCTTTTTATGAATGTGAATAATGAGGGATGCCTACAATGAGAACAAATCTGCCATGGTTTGGGTGAAAGTCAAGCAGATGTGATGGAATGAGAAAAGATGATAATCAGACAATAAAACAATGAGCAGGACGGGAAACAGTCAGACTTGGAAAGAATATTTTACAAATGCAATGTGAAGGGACACCTATCTCACCTGATTACCCACTGTCCTTAGAAAGGGAAGGAGAGAAATGCCGAAGCATTGGATAGAAAGAAAAAGTTTACTCATTAGATGACTTCAGTGTTAAATGTGCATGCCCCTAATTAAATGTTAAATCACACTATAAAGTAGTCATTTAAACTAACTATGTTAAAGGAATACTTCACTCCCCAATGGACCACTTGTATATCAAATACTCACTCCTAGTTGTGAAAGAAGAATCCAAAAACAGAGAAAATTTTGAGCCAGACTCCATTGACAAACAATGTAATTTTACCTTGCTGAACACTGGAGCTATCAGTTTGCCACTGCATTGATCAGTTAGTATGTTTGTCTTATTTTGTGACTTTGGTGTTTTGATGTTTTTGTCAATGGAGTCTGGCTTTAAAGAGAGCATAGATACGTTTCATTTTTAGTTCACCCCATTAGAAAGGGCTGTCTGAGCATACACCTGGAGAAATAAAACTTGGATTCCTATGTGGATGTTTTGATGTAGTTTTGCTGTTGCTAAACTTGGGCCCCTATGACTTCAATTCATCAAGAATTTTCTTTGTTTTTTATTCTTTGCTCACCATGTGAGAATAATAGTTTTATTCAAAAATAAACATTAACACAGGGTGAGTAACTCATATACAAATGGTTCTTTGGGGGGTGAACTATCCCTTTAAGGTGAAGGAATTATTAGTAAAAGTATTAGAAAATAGTTAAAATAATGTTAAAGCTATCAGTGCAGGCCTTAAATTAAGTCTTACCATGGGCTTCTCTGTCTTGATGGACTTGACCTGCAGACATTCATCCTGTTTTGAGGTAGCATGGTTGTACTCCCTTTGGTCCGTATACCCTCCCAGGGGCAGTTGCCCCGGTGAGCGGCCCTGGCTGTTGCCCCCAGGCTCTCGTTGGGGCGGAGGGCGCGGGTAATCTCCGCGCTGTTTCTTGGTGACGTGCGCCTCCGGCCCGTGCACCGTCTTCACATGCTTGCGTAAGGAGCTGGGGTCCGTGTAGCGCTTGGTGCAGCCTGGGATTTTACACACATACGGTTTCTAAGAAATGAAAGGAGAAAATGAGCTGTGAGAAACACGTTGCTTGTAAACACCACATTCAAGCAGCAAAATCAAAGGAGCATAATTGTTTGAAATTTGTCAGTACCTCATTTGAGTGTGTGCGATTCTGATGTTTCGCCCGGTCTGAGGCGTTGGAAAAGGCCTTGTTGCAGCCTTCATGTTCACACACATAAGGTTTCTCTCCAGTGTGTGAGCGTAAGTGAGTTTTAAGGTTTTCCAGACGGGAGTAGGCCTTGGCGCAGCCTTCAAACTGCAGGAAGAGAGAGTAGAGGACATCACTCACACAGCCCGAATCTCCTGTTAGCAGGTTACAAGTCAACTGAGCAAACAGCAGTTTCCTTACTGTGCACTTGTGGGGTTTTTCCCCAGTATGCCTGCGCATGTGGACCACCAGCATGTATTGTGCCTTGAAGGGCTTCTGCTCTCGGGAACATTCCTCCCACCGACACACAAACTCCTTCTTCTCCCCATGGATGTGGTCATTGTTGATGTGCTGGAATAAGAAGATGAAAGAACTCAATACAAAAGCTCCTCAAAGTGCCATTTTCCCCTTGAATTGATTTGTGGTTCAACATCAGGGTGTTTTGCTCTGCAGCATAAGAGCTAAATTATATAAAATTCTTTTTTTCTGATTTCCATTTCTTTTCATGTGATACTTCATTACATTTCTTCCACCTCATTTCTCTTAACTCTTTCCTTCCTTTCCATTCTTCCTCTCTCTCTGCCTGACTCTGTTGACTTGTGAGTCTCAGTGTCCGATCTGAACAGGATTTTCAAATAAAACCCCTGTCACTTCGCATCACACTGGGGCCCCTCGCCCCTCCATGACAAGTACTGACAGTTGTGCTGCCGTGGCAACTTCCAATCTGAGGCTTAGGAAGGAGGGGAGGCGGGAGGGGAGGTGAGGAGATAGGGCGAGAAATCAAAAGTTCAGTCGTGGCATCTGAAATGCGGAGGGCTTTACAACTCCAGCCAAGCATTATATCTGTGAGCACCACCTTTCTCTTGCTCTGTCCCCCTTCTCTCTTCCCCCTTTCTTCTTCTTTTCTCCCTAACTGCCTTGTAAAATCTGGTAAGTGGTGGATGCTACAGAGGAATGAAGGAGGTGAGGATGAAAAAATGTCACGCAGACCCTCTGGGGACAAAGTCAACATCTGGCTCTCTTTCAGAGACAACACTGTGGTGGCCTCTGAAGTGCCTTTCAGGGGGCAATTTAAACCCAGGGAGACAGACACAATATCCTGACCATAAGAAACTGCTATTATTACATTCCTGAGCAGCGGAGAAAAGTCTTTTTTACCTCGGGGGTGAATGAAGAGAGACGGATGGAAACAGAAGAAAAGGAAGGGAGATAAATAGAGACGTGACTTTGAATGCTCTTAAACGTCTGGGGAAAACGTGTTTTCTTTGAGCACTTACTCGCAAGATTGTCGAGCTATAAAACACACAGGACCAAAGCAAATAAAGCATCCAGGGTCAGTTCCCCTCCAGGCATGACACTGCTCTGACAAAAGCATCTTTGTACCCTCTCTGCACCCTGCCCACTGGCCAGATTATGACCCCACATATAAACATGACACCAAACAGAAACCGCCTTTTTAAAAATCTTTCTGCAGGACATTTTGACCCTAAAGGCCCCATCCCAGTGAAGTCCTTGCTCCTACCAGTTAGCCCTGAGCCCTCTGTGCATGCTCACGTCTAGAGATAATGTCTCAATTCTTAGTGGGATAGAGGGGTAGGACAAAGTTTTATGCTGCGTTCACACTTGGAACGACGATGCAACAGTGTGCCTAGCTACATTATCGCCGAGTCCCTGTGGAAAGGCTTCTGTATGTCGGCGCTACAAAGCACCTCAACTGAATGGCATCTAATTTTTGTATTTCATCATAAATGTTTTTGATCAATGTCTGAGCCCCCTTTTAACATCACATTTCACTGCCCCAATGCATCCGTGTGTGCACCACAACGCACAGAAAGCTAGCATAGCCTTAGCATTAGCTTGGCTAAATGACCCAGTACCATAGCTTGAAACAAAAACATATAATTGGTTGACGCTCCACTGTATCATTGGAACACTGAAGAAAGTTGAGGCCAGCTAAACTTTAGTTTGTAGAGTGTCACGCCCATCAACAGCGACAAGTATTGACGTCAGTTTGTAGCTTCCATTTAAATGGGTCGTTGCTTGTTGCTGTGTTGCTTGTTGTGTGAGCACAGTATTAGGACTACATGGCACTCCAAACGTAGGTTTTTCAGAGGCACGCTCAAAACCGACTGTTATGAGAAATCATCGGCAACATGGCTGTACAAGCAACAAAAGAAACCCACAACTGTAGGCCTATTGTCTTTGTTTATAAAGATTTAAAAATTGCGATAACCATAGTATTATCTTACTTCAATGTTATTTCAACATATTATGGTCCTATTCTTAACAAAACTAACAAAAGAATTGCTAGTACGCTGATGTCTCTGTAGCTATTTAGCTAGCTAGCTAATGTTACACTGTACTGATTTGTACATGACATTGCCGCATTTTGAAATATTTCCATGATGCTTTCTCCCCGTTTTATGGCATATGGTGTCTGAAATGTAACTTAAGTCCAGCACCGAAGGGGGTCTGCCCATTGGTCCGACCATATTAAACCCATTGTTCTGAAGTCCCGTCGTTCCGAAATCATCATGATGCCCTGTGGTTAAGGTCTGGTTAGGTTTAGGCACAAAAACCACTTGGTTAGGGTTAGGAAAAGATCATGGTGTGGGTTAAAATGAAAAAGAAAGTGACAAACACATAAGCTGTGAGCCTGCTTCGCCTCAAGCCTTTCCCAGCTGACCCAGAGCCGGTCATGGCGCACCATCAAGGCAGAAATACACCCGCCGGGAGCCGTTCAGCACCGCGGAGAGCTCCCCACACAACCCCGACCCCAGAGTTAATAACAGGAGGTTATGGTGTTTCATTCTCTTCTCTCTATGACACTTGTATCTCGACCAGTAGCCTACTTTTGGTGTTGCTGATCCTCTATGGTACACAAATACAGTATAGCCTAGTATAATCACATATCGGAACAACGGGACGTCGGACTAATGAGAGGTCGGAACAATGAGAGGTCGGAACAATGCTACGGCACCCACTGAAGTTGCTGCACTTGTTAACACTCCTCTTATATCAGTGCAGACTGACAGGTTGCTAACGTTAGCCTACAGCGTACTGCTAGTGGCCTGGTAGTGAAGCAGATGACTTGTTTGGCTGCCTTGAGCCAACACAACAGAAATCCCAACTACAGAGGACAGCATATTTACAATGTCCGACAACACTCGTGTCTCTTTATGTAAATGCTAGCATACTGATTAAATATCAGGGTCTTGAAGGATTGTCCAATTTCATAGGGGAAGTATTCAACCACTACCCCTTGTAACTCTGTTCAGAGGGTAAGGTGGTTTGAAAATGAGGTGTAAGGGTAAAAAATATGAAAATGGATTGGGCCTCAGTCTTCCACTGCACTTATTTTCCAGTAATACTAAAGGAGAGTATCGACAAATGAGTCAGCGCAGTAACAGCAAGGGTGCAACAGCAAAAGCAAAGGGTAAAATGGACACTAATATATCCGCAAAGGACCTCCATTATTCTCACTTGACATTTTTTTAATTCTAAAGTGACAAAACAAGACTAATTCCACGGAAAATGATTGGGGACTGGATGACCACAGACGTTAGTGAAGTTTCCCCAAGATTGATCTCCTCCCCACCTCGGCCGGGGCCTCAGAAAACCTGACTCGTCTTCTCTTTTTCTTCCTCTCTGTGAGGGAATCCCTGTGGCAAGCAATCGGTCTGTTGCGAGCAGCATTCAATATCCCCTGGCTGAGAGCGATTGGTGAGCGCCATGGTGTTGGATCACGGGGGTGGCTGGCACAACAAGAGCGCATGCACGCACTTACACACACAGGATGGATACACACTCGAACCCTGTTTGTACAAATGAAGGAGGTCGTTGACGGGTGTGATGCATGAGCCTCTGAGCTGACAGAGAGCGGGACAGACAGCATGGGGAGAGGGGCCGCCGAGAAACCTAATGGCATGATCTAATGGCAATTCTTATTGAATCAATAATCTCCATGCTGAGCAGACAGGCCCCGTTGGCCGGCTAAATCGACAAACAGGTGCTGATAGCAGCGGCGCGGCAGGTTATTCATCTTCCCCCTGCCAGCTTATCGGCCAACAACTGTAAAAACGCCACCAAGATGGATTTAGGAGGGAGTCGCACGACAGGGAGCGCCGGGGACACGGACACAGGGGACACTGAAGCCGTCTGTGACGTATGAGAGGTGCACACACACATACACACAGGTGCAGGCACTGTTTTCTTGGTCTAGACCCCTGCTGCTTGGATGCATGGCAAAAAATCCATAAACATAAACAGGAGAAAATTTTACCCTTGGTTTTTGTATTCTTAAAAATAAAAGACTTTTGGTTACTCTATGCAAATGTTCAAACCCATGCATCTCAACATACATTACTGTCTTTTTTCCTGCTTTTTCAAAGCTTTTGCCCACTTCAGTCTCCATTTCCATGTCTCCTTATCAAACTCTCTCTGGGACATAGCCCTCATGCATTAGAATGCAAGGGTGCATGAAAAGAGGGCCTGTTTACAAGGCAATTTCACTAAGCTGTGGGACCCGCAACACCGTTTAGCTTTATCAAACACCGCCTAATAAATCATATGCTCTTTTGTGATGTCAGTTGCTGAAGTGCTTTGTGTAAAGAGGGGGGGAAAAAGAGCATGAAAAAGGCAAAGAAGGGAGGGAAGGAGGAGGGAGGAAGTAAAAGGGGGGAAAAATTTGAGTGAGCAAGGGAAGGAGGGAGGATGAGAGTAAGTGAGTGAGCAGAGCAGGGGGCAGGGAGCTAGAATTGGCATGTGTAATTCAGCACAGTCTTTTCATCTTAGAGTAAGATACTCTTGACAGATAAGGGGCCTAATCCTTCTCCTGATCAAAAAAAAATCTGCATTTTACCAATTAAAAGCCTACGCCAGCAGCCAGAGAGGGGGGCTGCCTTCAGACTGCGCCCGCGTTTATCTCCCTTTAACACCGGGGAGGCGCACAGCAGCCGCCTCAACAGGGCTGCGCACGGGGAGAGCCAGCTCCCCATCTAAGAACAAGGACATCACAGCGCCACCTATGTAGATGACCTGGAAGAGAATGGTGAGACTGTGGAGGGTGGGAGCGACCTGATGAGCTGTGGGAACACACACATACAGACCACCAACCCCATCAGACAATCACCATATAGAGTCAACCTTTTGCCTTTTCTATCATTGAGTAAAGTGGTAACCCCTGACTAAATGACATGGATATTTAATGTTATACATAAACAGTAGAGAGCAGCTCAAAACCTGCACAATAAACCCAAATTGAGAACGCAATAACTGCAGGAAGTTTGTGTAAAACAAGTGATTCGGATGGGGTTTGAGCAGATTATTTCCTGTGAATGTTGCATCAGAAATTATTTTTAGTGATATATATATATATTTTTTATATGATTCTCTGTCCTAATTATGTTTTTTTTTAAATCTCTAACACACTTAATAGGGTTTGTTTTTGACAAATTCAGTGTTGTCTTCTCCCCAACAGTTGGCTGTTGTATTAGGGTTAGGGTTAGCTTTAACAGCGTACTTTTCTAATGCAGAATGAGGCTGTTTAGCAGAGATTGAAAACTCTCTTGTGGTCAGGTCTTCAACGTGCCCTTATCCTGTGAGATTTTTTTTAAAAGTTTATATCTTAAATAACATTCTACACTTCAAAAATAACAATTACAACAAATGCTGAGAGATAGGTCAACTGTTTTTTTGTTTCTGTTTTCTTACACCCCTCAAAATCAAGAAGGACTTGTGACTCCCTGTGGAGCTTTGGTGACCCCTGGGGGGAGCGCGACCTTCACGTTGGCAATCAGTGCTCTAAAACATCCTCTAAAATTGTCTGTTAGCAGACCTGCAATGACAGGACGGAAACTGAACTTTCATGTTCGCAGCCAGGAATGGTTCAGCAGTTGAATAATAATAATAAATTATACTAATTCCTTTAGCAAATGCACACAGGGAAAAAACAGCCAGCTTTTATGCTGATTCAGATTTGGTCACCTTTCATGAAACACTTTGTTGTCCCCATACATCTACATCCAACGCTTCTATGGCCTCTTTACTAAAAGACGGCTTTGCCACACAGACGACAGTATGGCTTACACGAATTGTGCACTGAAAATGCATAGCTCCCTTGTAGATTTCTCCACGGTGAAGTATCAGTAGTAGATCAATGAGCAAATAAAAGATTGTTGAGCAGGGCCATATTAGGGAGTTGTGGGAGTGTGTGTTTGGCATCTCGGGCGACAAAACTGAGTGAAAAAAGCCCACTTCAAGAGAGACATTAAAGAAGCCACCAGGCCTTATCTTTAAAAGTACTCCCTTCAAGGGGCAAAGAGGGGTGGGAGGGGAAAATGAAAGAGAAAATGAGAGAAGGGAGAGGTTTGTGCCTGAAAATGGGGAAGCGAAAGAATGTCGGAGCTGAGTGGAGAGGGAGCCGGAGAGGTATAGAGAGTTGAAATGTAATAAATGAAATAAATACAGCAAACTAAAATTGACACCCGCCTCGCTTTTGCTGACTGGGTAGGCCAGATAAGTGAGCTAAATTGCATAGATCTGATGTTTATCTTATCGGCTGCACTGAGAGCGCTTAAACGCGGATGATAAAGGAATGCCGTGGTGTGTCATGGTGAGAGCATGCTTGAGAGTGTAAAAATATGCATGAAGAGCGCGGCAGGAGTGCTTTTGAACAAGGTGGAAAGCAATGAGGGTGGTGTGAAGGCTTAATTCTAAAATTAGGCCAACCACAAAGGAAACGGGATGTTTGAATCAGTGCAGCTGTTACTTTTAATACTTAAAATATATATTTCATGACACAGGCTTTAATCATAGAATATAAATCTATGTATAAACTTTGTGGTTACATTGGTTACAGCTAAGGAGAAACTGTTTTTTTTCCCCATCATGTTTTTTTCCCCAAAGCCATTTCAGAAGACAAGTACAAGGGGGAAGGGACGCTCCATTGTTTGGTTATATGGAAATCCCCCCACCCCCAAACCCCTCCCAGTGTGCGAGGAGAGCCACTGTGGTCCAAATACTGTACTTATCCTATTACTGAGGGGGGTGGGGGTGCGCAGAGATAAGAGCATTTTCTCGTCCGCTCTGCTGAATTAGAGGGCACGGATTCTGTAGGCGAAGACTTTTATTGGCATCTCCCTGCATATCTGCATGTGCATAGAAAATGAGAAATAAAATGCAATATCAGGAAGTCAAATGGCAGAAAAAAGAAAAACAATTCCAAGACGAAAAAATGGAAAACTAATAAGTTGGTGTCTGTCTACACAGGAATCTGATAATAAGTGCAGCCTGGTGAAGGGTAGGCTGGATGTGGAGGGATGAGAGGACATTGTTTTGCCGGGATGGCCACCTGGTGTGACTACAGTAGGGGGAGGATGTGAGCAAGCTTTTCCTCTATTAAGAAGCCACCCTCCCCTTCCTCTCCCACCACCTTAACTCATCCCGCCTCCTGAAACAGGGGCAAGAAGTTGTCAAGATTCTCAACCTTTGAGCCGAGCCCTTCAAACACGGGAGGCAGCCCATTCCGCGCTGAGGATATCAATTATAGATAGGGGTTACCACCGCGGCTGAGGATTGCAATGTCAAGACGGCAAATAGACAGCTGTGGAGAGCTGAGGATCTTTCTATCAGATGTGTGGTGATGTGTGTTTCGTGTGTGTGTGTGTGTGTACAGTCTGGCGTCCCTTGTTCGCAGCATTATATTGGTGTATTTTCACCACTTCTCCAACTTCAGCCTGCTCTCTCAGTTGGCTGACGGGTGAGCGATTCACAGGCTGCGAGAGAGCAGCAGAGCTAATAGCGTCAGTGTAAGTAGCAGGGGTGACACGACCATAATATCATTAATATTTAGTTTAACGGTGAACCCCTCTGGCGCAATTCGATGAGAGCCATCCATCTCCCGGGCTGTGTGAGAGTTCTGATAACAGACAGGAGGAAGGCCGGTCCAATGTTGTACACAAAGCTCACATCCTGACTCTGGGAGGCTTAACCCGCCAAATCAGTTAGCACCGTTCAGCTGTGAGATGTGCTCTCCAGCTTCTGAGCCCATTACCACCGTCCCTGGATCCAATCAGGAATCCAGCAGCAGTATCAGTCAATGCCTGCAGCTCTGACTCTACTGTAGGTTTGCCGCTGCACAGGGGTTGTGGCCTGATAGGAGGCATTGTGTAGGATAGCACAGCTGCAGTTGATGTTGCTGGGATCTACTGAGCTTGAGGGAAGAAACACTAAAAACTCTCACAGCATACAAACCAGACATTGTAGTGTTGGTGTGTGTTTCTGGGGAAAGCTTTTTATGAGTCTTCACCCATCTTACGGTTGTAAACACCCCGTTGTGTCTCCCTGTTTCCCTGCAAGAAACTCCAGTCCGAGAGAACAATTGAGGTCAAGTGTGAACTCTTCTCTGCCCACAGGAAGTGAAAGAGTGAAATGCAAACCATCTGCTAAACTGCAGCAAGCAAGTGTTAAAAATTAACATTCTGCACAATTTACTGACACACCATTACGGGATCTCTGGATATTCTCAGCTGCCATTTGGAGTTGAACAGAAATGTTCAGCTTTACATGAATAATAAAGCGTTCTGTGCTGGAGTCAGACTTGAAATAAGCAGCTTGTACCACTGTCTTTTCAAAATGTGCTACACTCACTTGTACTAGCTGCTCCTGCGTGTCAAACTCGCGGCAACAGTTCTCCCAGTGGCAGTTTGTCTCATAAACCACCTCTGGCTCCTGTTTGCTCTCATCCTTGTCCCCTTCCTCTTTCACCAGAGTCATCCCATCTGGATGGTCCTGAAGAACAACAGTGAAAAAGTCATAAAACCAGCACAACAATGTCAAAATAATGTAAATAAATGTACTTAAATGGTAGCAACAGTATTCTTCAACATATTTTACCATGTTTTTTTTTTTTTTTTAAGTGACAAAGGGGAGCAATTTTTTGAAAGCAAGAGCCTGTATTGCAGCTACCGGCTGCCCCAAGAGTTCAATGTGAACTCTTGGGGCATGTTCGCACCGTCAGTTTACATCCACTAGAGGTTTTTGTTTTTGCCACTAACAAGCTGAGATTGTTATTTTAAATTATGGAAAAGACCCATACAGAGATAGATCTGTTAAACTTTAAGATCCTTTACGTTAACCAGAAACAGCTCCGAAATCACCTTAGCCCATATCAACCAGACTCCATTTAAATAAACGGTAATTTTGTAATCATACACCACACTTCATTTAAAATTGAAAGAAACAAAATAAAACCCACGAAAACCATCTTGGTTCGTCTTTTCACTGTTTCAGAAAATACCAGTTATGGTTTGGTGGAATTAACCCTTAATTCCCCCAGTTAGATGTGAAAGTATGCTGGCACTATGCATGCTAAAATTACTGTTTATCCAAAGGGAGCCTGGTGGCTTTGGCAATAGCACTTTTTGGGCTGTTTCTGGTCAAACAAAAAGGATCTTACTCTTTAGCAAAAAAGTCAATCTCTATAAGGATCTTTTTCATAATATTATCAGAAACTAATTCTAACAATCTGAGCCTGTCAGCGGCAAAAACAAGCACTTTTAGAAGTTGTACATTTACAGTGCGAACATGCCCCGAATCATTGCACTGCAGTCTGTTTTGCCCCTGTTGTTCCTATTAGTCACTTAGAAACAAAAACATGGGAATAAAGGATATGGGTTGAAAAATACCAAAGTTAGCCTTTAATACCAGTCTTGACGTAGAAGTATAAACACTAACAGAGGCTGCCCTCCTCTCTCCAACATTAGTCTATCCAAGTCTGCCATAAAAGTAATTTTTACAGCCCTGCTGGTTTACATCTAAGCCACAGCCAAAAATGATTTGGTCACAGGTCTCAGCCACAGTGCCCCTGTGAATCTGGCCTTGTTTGGCTGCCTGGGAGAAAAGTGTGGAGAGCGGAAATGTAGCGCTGAAAGCCCCTCTCTGTATTTGGCGGTTTGTTATACGACAGGACCGGGGCGAGTATTTGAGGAATCTAACCCCCTTTTCCTGCTGTAGGTTTCTCTATTAGCCCAGACGTATTTCACTGTCACAGTTAGGAGGCTGAGTGGAGCAGGGAGTTGGTGTGGGCTAATACAGGAGAGCTTCCACAACACACCTCAGGCTGAATCTGCTGCTGCCTGAATATTGACGCTAATAAGGTTTTTCCTGCAGATACAAACACTTACTGTTATCACGTTTCTCTTTCATCTCTCCAGCCACTTAAAATTTTGATTAAACAAAAGCAAAAAACAATTTCCTCCTAGTCTCCCAATGATCAATGAATTATTTTGCTTCGGAAACAGCGGCTGATAAGAGCAGGGTGGGAAACACCAAGAGCAGCCAAACGCAGGTAAAAAAAATACAAACTGTGGCTGGTAAGCTTGTCTATTGTTGCGGCGACTTTGGCAGGTGACCAGTCATTATATGGGCTTCCTATTCTAATGGAAAAATCTAAAATTAAAACCAGCTGGTGAATTCTGGGATTTACCAACCAGTTTGCTGTTTTTGCCAAATAGGTGAAGAATATCCTGTCACTGAAAATATTTTTTTACATTGCTGAAAAATGTAGACAATCCTCACCTGTACGCTCACTGCGCCTGGGCTCGGCAACTCTTCCTCTGGTTTCATTTTGGAGCGTTTGTGGTGCATTGGGTCTCCTGTGCTGCTCACTGCAGATTCACTTGTTGGTTTGGTCTGAGGAAACAGAAAATATTTCATCATTTTGAGCTTCCCATGACATGGATCTGACTATATTGATAATTTAATGCCATATTCTACTGATATTTCTTAAGTAATCCTCTATAGAGCCATTAAAAATGCATGTGATGCTTATAAGTCAATCAATCATTGACTTAATCAAGCAGGAAAAAACAACGGTGCTTAAACCATAATGATTTCCGTATCCTCGGTCCCAGGCAAGAACTTTAACTGCGCTAATGAAAAACTATGCAATTCACTGTATCACATTAGCTCCTCTAATCACAGCAATTAAAACACACTCATGGACCAATTCAATGAGCCATTCACTGAACCAATGCATGACCTGACTTTGGCCCAGGCTTAAAAACACCCCGTAGGGGAATTCTTGTTACATAAAAGCTCACAGGAAAAAAAAGAATTATAAAGTAGCTTCTGGAGAAGTAAGTTTTCTTTTTCTCCCCTGATGTTGCTGTTTTTTTTCACAGGACTCTCATAGTTGCAGTGTTCCTGTCTGTCTCTGTGTTACTATCTTTGCTGAAATACTATATGAGATTTGGCTGTGGCCCCGAAGCAATATTCCGTTCATTCAGGAGGAGGAAAATTGCAATTTTGGTGAGCCCAATTTCAATGAGGCCTCATTTGTGATAACACAGAATCGGAGAGATGGGAAACAGCAGGGAGGATGGGTAATAAACATTGAATATTTACTTCAAATGTGGGCCCGCACATAGAGTAAGGGTTGAGGATGGAGAGAAAAAGCCCCTTTGGATCCATCCATCCATGTCAATATTGCCTCTCTATATCCTTGTTCTCTCTCTAGTGATTAATGGAGTCAGCAGTGGGATTCTATGCTAACAAGCCCCTTGTTGTTTGCTGCAGGCGCGTTCTGGGCCGTGCTCGGCAGCCTAAAAACAAGAGACAACACAAGTAGGAGGAAAGTCCCAGGAGAGGAGCGCGTGGAGGGGGGGTCCTGCCTGTACCATGTTAGCTCGCTGCGTTTTGCTGAGATGTGGCTGGCATGCGACGCCTGCTATCTATTACCTGTGATGATGAATCGCACAGGCGCCTGCCGCCGCACTCACCTGTGAGGAGTCGTTGGAGAGGGCTGAGCGCTCGCTGGCGCTGAGCCCGGAGGGGGGGATGCCGGGGACGGGCCTCTGGGTGGCGAAGGCTGGCGATGGGTGGATGAGGGGCGGACTGTGGCCAAAGGCAGAGCCCACGATGCCCGGTTGACGGCCAATCAGCTGCTGGTGCACGTGCAAAGCCACAGGGGTTGGAGGGTAGGCGAAGCTTAACGCAGGGCTGGGGAACAGAAGAGTTTGGAAAGGTTGAACAGTTATATTGGGCAAAATAATCATAAAACTAAAACTTCACTAAAACATCAGTTCAGAGGCAAAAAAGGAAAAACAGTGAGTAAATGGATTATTCTGGATAGCTTCTCCTCCCTGAGGACAATCTGACAGGAGATGGTGTGGTAATGCTGGAACCACGGGGCTGCCGGCAAATCCCTGCCAATGAATGTTCAGCTTGTTAACACACAGTGAATTATCATGTGGTCTGTGTAAGGCAGTATATCATTCTTCCACTGGGCAAATGATACAGATGATAAACAATCTGGAGTGTGTCGTATAGCCATGTAAATAAAGCTAAATTATTTCCCTGTTCCCTCAACCTGAGCTAACTTTGTTTATCCTAAAAAAAATCCCAGAAGCCACCAAACCTCCTCTGGGGTCTGTGTAACCACAGGTGAACCACCAGATAAACACAGATCTGTGTGGCTCGACAGCAGCGGCCTCCATTCATCCTGAGCTCTGACGCTTCGCTCTTGCTGCAAACCCATATGTCTGCTGAGCTTATTACGAGCCGAGTGGAAATCAATGGGCCGAGACACATTTGGGGGCCCATCCACTTGTCATATCACTCATCAGTCTGTTGGCTCTGGCTATTTGGGTCCTGTCACTAGGACAGTGGCTGAGCGCGCAGCGTGATTGATCAGGCTCTTCTTACAGATCGCTGATCAATGGCTGTGGGTGGGGCAATGGATCTTTCCTTTTCCCTTCTCTTTTCTTTTCTTTTGCTTCCCTTTGCTCGCCTCTGGTACCGGGGCGTGATGTATGTGATGTTTCCATGAGGTGTTACCCGATGACTGACACGAGCCGCCGGGGAGGCAGGCTTGACTGGCTGGCTGGGAGATCGTCACCCACATGGGGGGTTGACATGGACGATACACACACACTCTTATTCACTACACCACAGACTTTCTTTCCCCCTTTCTCTAACGTAAATGCTACACTAATGTAACGATGCCATGTAGAGATGAAACTATGATATATGCAGGTGATGCAGTTGCATCAGGGCCCGCACACACAGGCCCCTCTCATCTCACCACTATCTTATCAAAAAATATCACGTAGTAATGCTGCATTCACATGCTCCTTGGATGGTTCATTCGGATGGATCATTCTTCCAACTTTGGTGTGTTCATGGGCTTTCAAGTGGTAACATGGAAACAAGATGGACGCTACAAAGATGTGCTGTGTTTTTTTGCTCTTAAACAACATGTATGACGAAGTGATTTTGTCCCTGACTTGTTTCTGCACCAGTACATCCCCTAAAACAACTTACATATTGCTTTGCCTGTCTAATGTTGTCAAACTAATCTAGGTCACTCTAAGTGGACCACAACTAACAGTTACGACCCAATACCATATTACAACGTGAGCAAAAAACTGACCGGAAATATGTGAATTAATAAAAAATGTATCACCATCAACAGAACATTTACTTTCGTCTGCCATGTTTCTGTATACACGGAGTCAACCCAACTAATGCATCAAAATTTTCCAAAACTTTCCAAGCTGTTGTTCTGACCTGAGGGTGCTTTGGCATAATTTTTTTTCCTGTCAGAAACTATCCTCATTTTTCCAATTATTCCGACACCACATGAATGCAGGTTAAGTAAACATTAGTCATGTGACCATTTCGCCTGTCCTGTAAGAGGTACATTTTTTACTTATTAGCCAATTGAGCTGGCCATCTTGATGGCCTAACTGATGCCATTCACCAAATAAACAACAACACAATAACATAAAACAGTTTCACACATACAAGCATATAGTTTAGTGACTCATACCTCTATAGGACATTTCTAAATTATGGATGAATATGGATTACTTGATCAATTTGATGTTAAAAAATGCACCAGTGAAATTCTAAGTTAAGGTAATTATGGACATGTGCACTACTTTGTGGCAAAATCCACACTGAAGGGTTAGCTAGCTAGGTAGCAACATTTCAAGACAGCAATGAAGTAATTAACAAGCAATGAAATACAAATACAAAAGCAGGTTCCAAAAGTGAAAACTGAAAAAGCTGTGGAAAGAAAAAGCAAAGACGGTTTCTTTAAAAAAGAAAGACAAAGACAGCAAAAGTAATTCTCCCGGGCAAGAACCAAAAAGGACACCTGCTAATGCTAATGCTAATACTAGCACCAGCGTGCCATCCAACACCACTGAAGATGGTGAGAACGACATGCAAAGGAACAAGCTCAAGGACATTTTCCAAAGAAGGTAGACGCAAATGTCAAGCATGCAGTGGTGGAAAGTAACTAATACATTTACTATACTTAAGTACAAGTTTGTAGGCCCTCACTACTTTACTTGAGTATTTCCATTTTTGTATTACTTTACTACATTTAGAATATTAATTTAAAATGTAACTTAAACTAAACTAAACTATGATGTATTATTATAGATTAAACTACTAATCAGTATATAAAGTAATTAAAATTACATTTACCAGCTGCAACATTGAAATGATGCACACATTAATGCATCTGTAATCATAATACAGTAGCCTAATATAATATTCTGAAATGGCCGATTTTACATGAGTATTTCTACTTTGGTTGTTTTCATGATTTCACTTTTCTACTTCTACCTAAGATTTTGAATGCAGGACTTTTACTTGAGTATTTCTACACTGTAGTATTGCGTCTTTTACTCAGGTGTCACAGTTCATTCCTTTGTCCTTCCTCCTCAGCCACATTGTCCATTTCCCAGGTCCCTTAATTGCCATTTTCCTTCTGTCCAGCAGATTTACTTGAACTTTCCCTCCTCTACCATCACCTGAGTGCCACACCCATCTACACACCTGCTTCCACTTCACTCATCAACTCTGCCTTGCCTTCCCCACCCACCTCCTCACCTGTATCACCTAATCACCCACCTGCTTCCCATTTCCTCTCATTAGCTCCTGCTCTACTTAAACCAGCCCACTGTCTTTGTTTCCTGCCAGGTCGTCATGTTTCAGTGAGGTTACCTGTCTGCCTGTTACCTGCCTGTTGAACCCACTGTCATGTGGACTCTTGCTGCCTGTAGGCTTTTCTAAATAAATCATTGAACTGCACCAGTCTGCCTGTTTTCATCTGCGTTTGGGTCCGTCCCCTGCTGCCTGCTCTCCGAACCATGAAAACCTGGAGAAAAAGTTCTGAATACTTCTTCCACCACTGCAAACATGACACAGTGATCTCCCAGCTCGCACAGAGGGTCACTGGTTTGAGGACAACAGTGGACACATTCAGTGGCACACTGTGCACTGCAACAGATGATGAACTTCATGAGCAAGCAAAGTCACATTTACAAAGATGACATAACCTCAGCATTTCTGACACATCTCCTGTCATTCAGTGGGTGTTTAAGAAAGTACCTCAGAAATGAAAACACACCAAGATGTCGGTGATAGACAGCAGCTATATTGCTGCAAACTTTTGGGAAGTCTGTACCCCTTTACCACCTCTCTTTAAATTTCCAGTGACTTCGCATCTGCTGAATGATCCTTTTCCAAACTGATACTTATTAAACCTTTCTTCTAGGGCTCAATGGGACAGACCCGCTTATCTGGACGTGCCACGTTATCAACTGAGGATGCCCTGTGCCTGCCAGCTGGATCTAAAGGGTTTAATGGACTATTTTGCAGAGTGGAAAAACCCATAGAGTGCACCTATAATGGAAGTAAAACTTTTCAATTATTTGACCAATAATCAAGCAACACACTTGGGTTTATAAGACCTATGAGCAGGAATGAAAAAAGTTGTATTGTGTGAGTGCGCCGTCACCAATAATGTTTTCATCTGTGTCTTGGCTTCGCTATACCGACTTCTCTTCTATAGTCATAATTCATTTAGGCTTATCTGTGCAGTGCATTTCTCTGTTTTTGGTTGTTCAAGAGCTGAGTGCTTCTACTTCTTTGCTTCACTACTGACATTACGTTATGTTACGTCTGATTGTGATGGGCTGGTCAGGTTTTACCATCTTGCATTGGGGCCTGATGTGGCCTTGTTACGCTACTGGTGCCAAGCGTGCTTCAAGAAAAACACCAATCAGTAATTTTAGAACAGCTTTGAAAACATCATTCCCCCTGAAAAGATCCTACTGTTTGAGTGATTATTGGTCAATTTTAGTTCCTGAATGATCACCTTGATAGAAGCGCAATCAAAAATAACTTGTGGAAGACATTCTGTCTGGATAAAAGTTAATTTTTATAACGTTAACCCTTTTATAATGGGTAATCCAGCGATTTAGTATGCCATATTCCATAACATTAGGGGCACAAAAGACAGATTTCACACAAACAAAGACTGACGAAAAAACTGGAAGCTACATTTGCCACAATGCAACTGGATAGTTTGTCATTACAGCTTCCATATAACTCCTCAAAACAAATTTCTTACACATCCCACACTGTCATTTTATGTCTCAAGCCCAATCCGAGATTTTTAATAAGAAGAAGAAGTACATTGTAGAAGACGAGAAGAGAGGTAAGAGAAGGAAAAGGAGGACCTTCAAGAATAATAATGCAGGACAACATTCACAACAGTCAGCTGTACCTGATGGCTCCCGCAGAGAGGTGCCCGTAGGAGCCACTGGTGGAGGAGCTGGAGCGAGAGTTGTTGAGCATGGTGACGAGAGAGTTGGGCGAGTTGCGGATCATGGTCTGCAGGTCAAAGCTGTGCTCAGAGAGCGGCGAGATGGGCAGCGGACGCTTCCTGCTGGGCCGTGATGGCAGCCTCGGGCTCGAGAAACGAGAGTCTGCAGAATGAGGAGTGAGGAGGAGATCAGAGTGAGGTGCTGGAAGAGAATGCCTGTGAGAGTGAAAGGTTAAAATGCTCTTTAAAACTGAGCATTAAACCTTTTCTGCTCCCTCGCTCCGTGTTCTTTTGGGGTAAAACAGCAGCTAAATTCAACAAAGAGCATCCGCTGGTTTATACGTGACTTCTTCCAAACTCTTAACCTAATCTAACCCTAACAGATGACATTTTTGTCAATCATCAGACAAAGGGCTCGTCTGAATGAGTGTTCAGCTGTCACTTGATGCACTGCTTGCATTTCATCCATGAGAAAACATGTCTTTTATGTTGGAGAAATGCTCTGACTGTGTATGGTAATATTTAATCAAGTCCAATTTGACTCGTTATTCAAATGCAATCAGTGTTGACTGGAAATACTAAAAAGGGGGTTTGAAAAGGTAAAAGGCGGAAACGGCGCAACCATTCTCTCTGCACATACAATGAGCCACGGGTAGAGATTAAAACATGACTTTTGTTGTCTTTTCACATGGAGATGTCACAAACAAGACAGGGAAAAACAGAGGCAGATGGAAGGAGGGGGAAAAAAGCGCTGAGGGGATGTCGCGCTTTGTGCATGAACTGACACAATGACTTTGTGACTCAAGACTTGGAAATAAAACATTTTGAGTTATTTTATAAAGGCAAACAAAACCAGCTTACGCAGCCCCGATAACCCCCCTCCATATTTACGTCCCCCACAATCCATCCATCTCCCAAACGTAAATGCTCCATCTCTCGTCTGACACATCCAACGATTACAGAACGCTCCATTCACATGGTAATCAGAGTGTGTGGATGTGAATGTGTGTGTGTGGATGCCTCTGTGGTGGCAGTGGTGGTGTTCTGGCATACATAGGCCTGAGTTTCCAGTACTGCATGAAGCTGTATGGAGAGCAACGCCCCCTTTACATTGTCATTGTATGGAAAATCTGTCCTTCTTTATGTCCTTTTGAAGAGGGTGTTGGAGAGGGGGCTAACGTATGCACATGTAAATCCCTGTGCACACACAATTGCTAAAAACATTGTATTTTGTCATGTGACGCTCCTCGACATGTCTGATTTTTCACCATTTCATTCAGCTCGTACAAAATATATAATACATATATAATCCTGCAAATAAAAATCATCCTTTATCCTGGTTTGGGCAAAAGTTAACACCACAAGTGAATTCTCCTAATTCACCACAAGTGAGAGGGGGGTAGGAGCAAGGCCAGCGTCCCACCACTGCAAAGCCTCATGGGAGTGGTGTTTATTAATGCACAGCCCAAATGATAAATCGGCCAACTGGAGAGACGGAGAGAGGAGCGTCCTGGCTCGTAGCAGGACTGTCCCTTTAATTTCCTCTTGATTTATGGACGGGATGGCTGGTTACGCGCCGCGTCATTAATTCTCGTGGTCAGGGAGGGTTCAGACACGCCGGATAGACGGCCTTGGATATAAATGTTGGCTCCAAAACTGAGGTTGAACCCTCGCTGGCACACTTTGGGGGCCACCTGAGAGGGGACGCTATCACAGGGGAGGGCTGGAGTGTGAATGTACAACCGGACAGATTTTTTTATGACAGAAAACTTTAATAAGAAACAATAACTCTGGACATGAATAAATAGATATTTCTCTACTTGCAATCAGTGGTGGATTGTAACTAAGTACATTTAGTTGAGATTTGAGGTACTTGTACTTTACTTGAGTCTTTTTTTTTCATGTCACTTATTAGTTTTTAATTCACTACATTTATCTGACAGCTTTGGTTACTTTACGAGTTAGGATTTTTACATAAAAAATATAAGAAGAGTTTATAAGATATGATTTTTTGTTACAAATTAAACCCTCTAACAGTTTATACAAGTACAGCTGAAACAATTAAGGCATTAATCCATGGGTCTTCAACAGGGGCCATGACCCTTAGGGCATCCTCTGATTTAATGCAGGAGGAGCACCAAATTATTGTTTGATCATTTTTACTTTTTTGTCTTCCCCCATAAGTAAAATATGTCTTTAAATACACACTAACATGAATCCAACGTTTTGTTATCAAAGATAAATTGGACTATTTGTTCAAGAACAAAAACAAACATTTAATTTGATGATAGACTGTTACCCATGAACCCTTGTCAAATAAATCCATGATGTATAAATATATGAATCTCTTATTATTTTAATAGCTTAGTATCATATGCACCATAAGTATGTTCATACATGGCACTTTGGGCCCTGAACATTAATGTAGGCCCAGTTTAACATGCAACACAATTTTATACATGTAGAATTTTCTGCATTAGGTTCATTTACTTTTTAATTCTGCAGTGTTGCATACAATGTGGTACTTGTACTTTAACACAAGTAAAGGAACTGAATACTTCCTCCACCACTGCTTATTATCAATTTTCAGTATCAATATCATATGTCACTTTTTGTTTATAGAAGTGCTTTAGTGCATTTTGCTGAAAAGATACAATTATTGGCAATATAATAAAAATTACAGCCCAAGAAATCTAATCAATAACTACAATTAAATGGTTTGTTTGTATCAAACATGAATTCCAATTTTACTAGACGTGAACCTATTACTGAGAAAAACACTGCATATGTAGACAAACTAGCAAGTAAATTAAAATGAACTCATAAAGAGCATAAACACAGACTTTAGTGTAGTGATCTATGAGAGCTATGGCACTAATTAGGCAGCAGGAACATAGACAATAGCCCATTAAAGCACAAATAGGCAGGACAGGCCCATTGTTTCATTAGCACAGCTTTCTCTGAAGGTAATTACACTGATGTGAAATAGACTAAAATAGCCGCAGTAACATGGTAGCCCAGATTATCAGCGAAAGCCTCTTGATAGACTCTTCTCTTTGTATGTTTTTTTTTTCTGAAATCCACCAAAGCTTTAAAGTGTTAATTTTTCAGGCGTTGGAACACACATTGTTGAAACATGATGAGTTATTACCAGCAATGATCACAGGCGTTTTTAAAGTGAGGAGCATCGCATCTCCACTTAAATTTGGCCCTAATTGTTTTTGTTTCAGTCTATTAATCTTAAAAAGTGACACAGAAGAAAGGATTTCTCCAGTGATGAATGGCGGGACATTCCAATTCCCACTTAATAGCAATTAATTTTCTGATACCCGCACAAGTTTGGCTAGTTTTAATTAGTTTGTTCTGAGGAATGGGGGGAACTTCACCCCGGATTTCCATGAAAGCGACGTCTGCCTGACTAAATACATTCTCATCAAAGGGAGCGGGGTGAGGCTGTCTGACCTTTCTAAGATTCAGAGTGCGTTTAATTTCCTATTTACACTTTAAAATAACTCATTAGCATAAGTCCTCTGCACACAGTCCTGAGCCCAACACATTAAGACAATAGCTCATTTAAATCATGTCAAAGTAAAGTTGCAGGTCCCTCCTCACTGCGGTTGAGCCGGAGCTTGATCTATATATAGCACAAGTTAGGTGTATTGTGAAGGTGCATTTTAGAGGTTGAATTCCCACTGGGGCCACCCATGCTATAATGTGCAGGCATGCACTCATAATACTTTAAAGTGTAATCCCAGTAGGCGTGGAATGGGTGGGGGTCTTTTCACCCACTGGTTGGAGAATCAAGGTTTTTTTGTTTTAGATGTTTAGCTTACTTAAAATTATTGTTTTAATATCATTCCAATAAGGTCATTCCAGTGTGTAGTTAGGATATGATACTTATTGAAATTAGGGCTGGGAGATATGGCAAAAATCAGGTATCAAGATATTTTGGACCAAATACCTTCTACCCATTGCTGCTTTCATAAAATATTTACACAATGAGATTTTTAATTAATAATCATCAGTAATGTGGATATAATGACTAAATGGGTAAAAGCAAATAAAAGATCAGACAGAACAGTCTAGTAAGTTCAGAAAATTACATCACTTTAGTGTACTGCAAGCTTAAAAACCACAAAAAAAAAGACAACACTTAAAATATTACAAAAGTCTAAAACAACATTTAGTCTCATATTACGATATCGATATAATAGCGATATAACGCCCAGTCCAATATGCAACCTTTTACCAGCCATATTCAGCTTTGTTTTAATCTAGAAACTGTTTAATCTGCACATCAGTGTTTAATTGAACAGATAAAATAATTCACCAAGTGCAGATTGTTGCTGTCCGCTGAACAGGGGCGCACTGTCAGGAGAAGCAAACGAAGCAAATGTCTGGGCCCCTCCAAAAGATATTGGAAAAGGGGCCCCTGATGACCACTCATATTGGCACATTTTGCATTGACAGTACAGTGCACTGCTGCTTTCCCAAAAACCTCCTCATTAGGGCCCCTTCTAGCTACCATGGACATCTAAGGGCATCTAGGATCGCCACTGCCACTGAAAACCCTGTATCTTTAATTTTGGAGATCCTTATTTATTTATTTATTTATTTATTTTAGAGAAATCATGGCTTGAGTGGTATTTAATGAGCTGAGAAATTTCTCCAACTCCATACGCTAAAGAAACCATTTACAATTTTTCATTATTATTTGAAATATCCCTCGGCACAAGCTGAATTTTTTTTTATAAGTGAAAGTTTAGCTTAAAGATGCGTGGTTGAATTCAGGAAACTTCCATGGTCTGTAAATCTCACACTGCTAATCACTTTTCGACCTTGTGTGACGTACAGTGTAGAAAGTAACTACTGCTCCTGGATCAGCACTCCTGAGACAATTAGAAATGGGCTTGTGTGTCATGTGTGAGATCAGCGCAGACTTACTTTCCATCGCCTGCAGGTACTCCATGTGCAGGGCGCTGGCGCTGCTGGCGCCAGCTGTGGACGCCACCGAGGGCAGCAGGTCGGTTGTGTAAGGGCTACGGTGGCCTGCCAGCAGAGCCATCTGGTGATAGTATTCGGCTGTGGTCAGACCTGTGTGAGGGGCTGGAGCAGGAGAACGAATGGGGTCAGCAAATGAGGGAAACAAGGTAACCAAAAATGAAGGTGACAGATGAGGAGGACGAGGATGTGGGTAGAGAGGGCATTATTTGAAGAAGAGAGAGAACACGGGAAGAAAAAGAATGAGGTAGGGAGGAAAAACACGACAGGGAGAGCACCTGCGCTGCATTACAAACCTGCGTTCATTTACATTAGATGATAATCAGCTCAGCAGAACAGTAATGAGCACATTAGCAACACCATCAAGTTAAGCAAAACAGCTGCACAGGGAGCATCACCTGAAGTGGAGAGCCTCACTGGGGATTAGCGGATGCTTGCTCAGAGATTACAGTGAGTGTGCATTAGTGTTTGATTGATGCACTCATGCCGAGCACAGCATAACTGATCGTCTTACAATACAATTCTTAAACAGCCTTTTCTTTTCCTCTTACTGTTCCTTGATCACTTTAGAGAGAGTGTGTATATATGTGTGTGTGGTAAGAGTACGTGGGCTGACACATCTTTTGCCAGAGATGGTGCTTGTGTGTTGTACACATCAGGGCTGCAGTCTGCAGATATGCAACCTGCTCCTCGACTGTGCTCCCTTAAACTCTATAGGCAAACAAAAGGCCTAAATCTGCCTGGTTGTATCTGCATGCATAAAAATACAGCGAACGATTCTGCCTCCACTTCACTTTCTCGCTTTTTTTTCTCAAAATGCTTCTCTTTTCCAAGTCATTCCCTTAGTTAGCTATAGAGTGCTGTAAGTCCTTGAACCGTAGCCTAAAAATAAACATCTGGTGGTGGGCTTCCTTATGCAAATATTCTAAGAAAGAGAGAGCGAAAAGACTAACACTGTGGTTTTGGATGCAAATATAGAATCGGTTCAGACCCACAGAGCGCTGCAGCTCCCCCCAAACTCAATGAAATAAAGACAAAATAAATAAACGCTGTATGAGGAGATTTCCTCTTAAGGCTGGCCTGTATGCCTGCAATATGCATCCATGATTGGCTGAATGAATGTAAGAAAAAAATCTAAATTAATTCGATCTGGGTATTATGTCTTCAGTGGAAGGGGGGAGTTTCTTAATTGTCTCTGCTGTTCCGCCTTAGCTTTGCTTTTGCATTCAACCATGATATGGCCCATTCAGGATCCAACACGCACAGAAAAAGGGCTTTGCAGAATTTCTAAATCAGAAACGCTGGCATCCGAGATTGATCCTGGGGGCAAAAAGTGGGGGGAGTTTGGGGCAGGCTGTCAGTGTGGCACTCAGGCAGCGATGTGCCTCAGGACTTGGTGAGCCACCGGGTGCTCCTTCAGCATTACAATAGGATCAGGGGCGAGCTTACCTCTGAACCCCATCTCACATAGAAAAGAGAGAAATACTGTGTGAGGGAGGAGCGAGAAAAAAAAAAAGATGTGAAAGCAAATGTGTGGCAGCGAGAGGGTGGCACTAAATCCCACCCACTTTAAATCTCCATTAGATTCTGTTAATTAATTCATCATTATTCAAATGTACATTTCGGTAGGAAAAAAATATGCATATTGAAGAAGGAGGCTCCCTGTAAGCGTGGTGATATACTAACAACACAAAAGCTGATGGGTTAATTAATCACCGGATTGATTAAAGGAGTAATTAGGTGCCTCATTCACAATTCACAGCATTATGAGCTGAAAGGGGATCATGTGGTAGGTTGGAGAAACTATTTTGATTTAAAGCAAGCTGAGACTGGCGCACATTATGTTGTGGTAATGGAAAATTGGAGGGTAGAGTTTGAGTGTTCCTGCTTGCAGAGAGCAGTGTTGCAGGGCAGGAGAGGGGTTGAGTGAGACTCTTGGTCTTCACTTAGAAACAGCTTTTAGCAGAGCTGGATGAGATGAAGTCAAGTGTGCTGGTGTAGAGGAAGTGCCCCTTGCTATCTGCCAATTCAGACATACACTTCAACACGAGGTGGGAAGATAAAGTGGGTCTCTGCTGCTGAAGTGTCAAAAGGTTGATGGCTGATGACATGAGGGCCGTACAGGTCATCAAGCCAAGGCAGTAATTATAATTCATACTAGAGGGGACATGCATCATTGCATCAGGCCATTTCAAGACCTTGAAAGAGAATGTAGATAGGCAAATATGATCTTTAATAGGCCTACTTTTTATGGTGTGGTTGTTTGCACCTACTGATACATTGATCAGCCAATCACAGATATGTTGATATCGTCTTATATGTTGTCCGATATGCATCGATATGAAAAGTTTATTTTTATCAGAACATAATGCAGAAAATGACGCTTCGAGTAATTTATAATCATTAAATTCCCCATGAATTTTATTGTTTCAGTGCACAGATGCCATTTTTGGTGATAAAGTTTATAGTTAAACTGTAAAATATCCTGCCTCCATTACAAATCTTTGGTCTTTGTCACAACTGTTTGACCTTATTTAAGAGTTAACTGTATTGCATAATTACATATATATAAAATATGGGCCAATATACTGATATCTGAATTTTTTGCTCCCCAGTATCGGCATTGGCCACAAAAATCCAGTATCAGTCGGGCTATACTTTGGTTTCTACCCCTGGCTGGTAGAGCTTTTTTTTTTAACGATCTTAAAAAACAGAAAAATACTACAATAATATTGCAACCAAAACAATGTTCATTCTTGCTTATTCTGTTGTTTATTTTTGCAATAAACCACATAATTATAGTCAATCAAATGTCTATGAAATAGAGAAACAACCTATTCTGGAGCCAAAAGCGATTTCTTAAAATAGCTTGTTTTGTCTCACCAGCAGTCCAAAATCCAAAAGTGTTCAATTTTAAATAATAGAAAACATTGCAAAGCTGGAAAAAGTAAATATGTGGGATTTTTTTCTGCTTAATAAATGATCTAAAGATCCGTTCCTAACCTTTGATCAACCATTCAGTTCAGCACTGCTAATTACTAACATCACTTAAACGCTACTGATCATTTCATCACTCAACACTAAGTTCCGAAAAGGTATTCATTATAGAAGTAAGTTTTTTTTAAAAATCTTTTTTAAAGTTATTTTCAGTTCTTCATAATTTAATTGCTTCTAGAGACCACTTTAATGGTTTCCTGGTCCAAATCCATCTTGACATCGCAGGAAACAAACGCTCCCTGTAGGACATCAGAACATAACGCCCCCCAACCCTGAACTTGAATCCAACCCTCCCTCGGTGTGCGCGCTGTAACTGTACGTGACCCTGCCGCTCACTGATGCGTCCTCCAGAGGTCTCTGACATGACTCACAGATCAAAAGGATTAGCCTCCCTCCAACCTGCACCCCCACCCACACTGATCGTGCCGCACTCATAATACTCCCATCCACCTCCTCCCTCACCCAGATAACATCTCGCCAACCCCTGGGTCTTAATAGAGATGGATTTAGTTGCCTCTCACCTGACCTCTTCTGATCTCAAACAGGAATTAAACTGAAACAGAGAATCAAGGTTCCCACTAATAGCAATCGAACCTCACTAATCGATTCCAACAATCATTTTTACTGAGGCTTTGTCGCCTACCTCTGCTCTGCTGGGGTTTGTGTGCAGGTGTGTGTGCCGTGAGTGTGTGTGTGTGTGTGTGTGTGTGTGTGTGTGTGTGCATCACGCTTTGTGTTGTCGGTGTATGTTTCACTTTATTCACCATCTGCAGGGCTGAGGCCCCGGGTGGCTGACAGAACGGAGATGGAGGGGCTGCTGTGGAGCGAGCGGATGTAGTCCATGTATGGGTTGATGTAGGGGTGCGGAGGGTGAAAGGGCGACTCCGCCCCCACGGAGGGGTTCCGCTGGGGCGAGATCCGGATGAGGGAGATGTCGGAGAAAGCCGGACTGCCTGCCAGCGCAGGAGGCCTGCAGAGACACACACAGAAGAAAATATAGGAAGAACATAAATACATATTTTTAAATGTACTATAAACTCAAAACTTCAAGCATTTGATTGACACTAATTAGTTCACCACACGTGGAATAATAAGATCGTTTGATTTGCTTAAAGGAATACTTCACCTTCCAAATGACAATTTCCATATCAATTACTTGCCCCGTGTTAGACTGAATTTGTGAAGAAAACTTTGTATTTGTTGCATGCCACCACAGTGAACGATGAATCCAAAACTGAAGAAAATTCTTGATGAATTGTAGTGATAGGGGTCCACATTTAACAACAGTAAAACTATATCAAAACGTCTGTTTAGTAACTTTCACACACTCCTGCAGTATAATCCAAACACCACTTTTCATTTAAGTTCGGATTCAGCTAAGTAACACAAAAGATATGGTCGAATTTGTATTGATAATCTGAATCTCCAAAGTAACTAAATTGTCAAATAAATTTAGTGGAGTAGAAATATAAAGAAGCAAAAATGTAAATACTGAAGCAAAGTACATAAAAAAATGTATTCAGTTGCATTCCACCACATCTCTTATGTCGCAACACTATGTAAACAAAACAATGATCAAGTTGATTCCACAATTTTAACATCACGCTCATTTCACGAGGCCTGACAGGCTCTCACCATCCAGATTTAACTACCGTGGGTGGACTGGCAGCAGCAAGGCCAGACAAATGGACTGTGACACTATCTCTCTCCCTCCATCTGCAAGGCAGAGAGGAGAGCGCTGCATTCCAACTGCTCCCTACGCAGACATTTCCTCAGATCAAAGGCAGCTTTCACCACTGTGTCTTAATCAGAGGGAAACGTTAGACCGAGCTCACCGCTGGCCAGCGCCAGACAAGCAACGCTACACCACTTTACTCAGATGGCTTCAAACTTGGCTTTGAGCTGAAACCCGTGTACGGAATTGCACATGACGGATACAATGTTGTACAAAATCCATCAGCAAGTCTCACACAAGATGCACAATCTTTTTTTCTTTAAATAGAAACTATGAGCGCTATCGGGCTATTCTTTTTTATCACAAACCTTTACTGTGAATTGTCTCTATGGTGCGAGATGTGAAATAAAGTTGAGAACAATCAAGAAAACTTCTTAGGAGCCAAGTTTGAGATGAACTAATTTGTCTCCCTTCTTATAATTGGCTAGGAGGGCTAGGAAACTTCATAATGATGGCCTTCACCACAAAGGCCTTCCCCTGAGGATGTGGAGAAATCCACATATCAGCCAGACATTAACAGGCTAAGAGATTAGACTGAATTAGCCCCTCCACTTCTCTGTGGCTCCCCAGTGGACCAGTCTACTGTGACAAAAGACCCCAGGAGGAGGAGAGGATGAGTGAAGGAGGGAGGGAGAGGAAAAAAAGTGAAGGTTTTAAGAAGTGAGGTGAGTAGGGATGGAAAAAGGGTGGGAAAAGACAGGGGAAAGGGGAAGAAAGAGTGAAAGACCTGGCCCAGAGTTTGTCTCACAGTGACCTTGAGCAAGGCCAGGGGAGCGGAACAGCCCAATTACGACCTCCGCCCCATCCCCTGGTCTCCTACCGGCCCCTCCACTTCACAGCCCCCCTAATGAAAGAGCTCAGGCCAGGGCAAATAATGAGCACTGAGGAACGGAAACCACACACACACACACTGGAGGACAGACAAACAGACATATGTGTACACAGGCATTCACACATACAAACTTTGTCTTCTTTCTGTAATGAGTCCAAAGGGGCTATGGGACGATTTTTAAAAGGCTCTCACTGTGTTCAACAACATGTCTCGGTGATGCTGAAGCAGGTGTATGTGAAAAAGACGCTTTCAGTCTCAGTGAACATTGTTAAAGGGTGAAAAGGTGACAGATTAAGGGATCCTATCTGACACCACAACACAACACAACGGTCATTGGATTTTTTTCTCTGTTTCACCTCCATTTGATTGGTGCGTTTCTGCACGTCTCCTGTCAGAAGATTCACGAGGAGATTGTTTTACTTCCTCCACACCTACAAAGCCAACGCTACTGACGGCGACCGTGTACCTCAGAACAGGTGTGTGAAAGAGTGTGTTTTATGATAAGCAAGTCATGCACCCACATGCCACCATTACATGCCCCATTTGCACAGATCGACAACACAGCTGCAGAGTGATGCTAGCTTTGATGTCACATGGCTGACCTTGCATCTCTCTCACACACACACACGTACACACTTACGCACACAGGAGCACATGCAGCCGAGGGAAAACACAAAAAACCTGATTTGTCATTGATGACTAATGACACCCTGCCAGTGGTGAGAAAGTATTCAGATCCTTTACTTACATAAAATACTAATACCACATTGTGAGAATACTCCATTACAAATAAATATGCTGCATTCAAAATATATATATTATCAGCAAAACGTACCTTAAATATCAGAAATGAACGTCCTAATGATGCTGAAAAATGACCCCTGCAAGTGCTTTACTATTATCTGCTATATTATTTATGCTGATGCATTCATGTGTAATTAGCATTTTTCAGTGGTGTAGCTGAACTATTTTATATGCTGTTGGGTAGCTTCATATATTTATTGTATTAAAACATGTGATAAAGTGATGAATTGTCATCATGGTCCATGTTCAATTGCACTGTTTGTACATATGGCTACAAAAAGTAATGCACCAGATTTCGTATATAACCCACATAACCAGGAAGGCTGTGATTGTGGAACCAATGTGCTGAGACGGAGGCAGGTTGAGGTGGTGGCTGGATCAAACAAACACAGAACTTTCCCCTGTCTGTTGTTTGTGTCTAATGTGAAACCAAGTCAGCTTAGAGTTATTTTTAAGATACACTGTCACCATGTTTCTTTTCCTTAACTTAACCTACGTAATTTAACATGAAGTAAGTAACTTTACATTAAATAAATAACGCTATAACAGCCAACCATGTTTTTTTCCTTAACTTAACCTACATAAATCTACTTGCCTAAATCAAACCTATGTATCTTTACACTGAGTAAGTAACTTTACATTAAGTACCTAACATGACATCATCTAACCATGTTTCTTTTCTTTCACCTAGCCTACAGAAATTTACTTTCCTAAACCTAATCTATGTAACTTAACACTACGTAAGTGACTTTACATTAAGTACATAACGTGACAACAGCGAACCATGTTTCTTTTCCTAACTAACCTAAGTAACTTTACTTGCCTACACTTAGCTTAAGTTACTTTAGTTGCCTAAATCTAAGTTACGTAACTTTACTTGCCTAAATTTAGCCTAAGTAACTTTACTTGCCTAAACATAACCTACGTACATTTAAACTAAGTATGTAACATTACGTTGAGAATATATTTGACAATGGCCAACCATGTTTCTTTGCCTTAAGCTAACCTCAGTAACTTTGCTTGCCTAAACCTAACCTAAGTAACTTTACACAGAGTAAGTAGCTTAACATTAAGTACGTAATGTGAAATCGCCCGACCATGTTTCTTTTCATAAAACCTAACCTACATAACTTGCCAAAACTTAACCTACGTAAATTTACTTGCCTGAACCGAATGTACAAAACTTTTCTTGTATGGTGTTAATACTTTAAATTAATTTGACGACTCCATTCCTGGGGCGCTAATACGTTAGATATCATATGAACCATTGCATAAGGATATGTTGAATGTTTCATAAGTTCCTGATGTGTTTTGTACATAAAATCTTACTCTTGAAAGTAACTAGTTACTAAAGCAGTCCGATAAATGTAGTTGAGTAAGAAGTAAAAAAGTAGAATAAAATGTTAATAGTTCGAAGTACAAGTACGTCAAAGTTAGGTACAAAGTTAGGTACATAGTTACACTCCATCAACGCACACTGCACATGACATTTTAATACACAACTCAGTGGAATACATTTAAAACCATGAGATTCACAGCTGTATAAGGCTCCATTTTAAAGGCAAAGTATATGGGACAAATATTTCTGTGTCCCTGAAATGGCTGCATATAACGTTTTACACATTTTTAATGTAGAAATAAGACCCCAGAAGGAAAGGTAGAAAGATTTCATGACTTTTTTTTTCCTCGTCTGGCCCTCCATATGCCTGTTTGAGGAGAGCCAGACACCCACTCTGGCTGCCATGACACTGATTAATCCTGTCATGCGTTGGCTGCATCTCCCTACACTGACCCTGGCTAAATGCCTCTGCTTGGCTTGTTTTTCCATTTAACTTAGCGAATACGAACAGGGGCCAGGAGAACTGAAAAAATGAGGTGATCAGACAACAAAAGAAAAGAGAGCACACGTGTTGATTGGTAGGAAGATGGTGGCACGGGAGGGGGGGAGATTTCAGCCTGTTGAAAGGTGAAAGGGAAAGAAGGTGTGGAGAGAGGATGTGAGGGAGGGCTGCAGAGAGGGAGGGAAGAGAGTTAGAGCATGAACAGTAGTCAGGAGGCGGTGTGTACAGCTATGGAGTATGAATTGGGAGGGAAGGGCGGACAGAGAAGACTTAAGAGAAGGGGGGAGCTGGTGAAGGAGGAGAAAAAGCGGTCTCCAGGGGTGCAGAGCCAGGTGTGAGGGGATTTGAGGAGGACAGGAAAGAGATGGATGGTTCAGAGGAGTGCGCTGTGTCGACTCTGTACTTGTGAGAGAAAAAGCAAGAGAGTGTCCGCCGCTCTCTGCAGGGCCGTGATCGTCTTAGCATCTGCCAGTATGCATTAATCAACATGACGAAAAAAAAGGAAGTAATCTGACAAAGTGCAGTGTGTGTGCAGGAATGTTCGCCCTGTGTGTGCACTGAGTAGGTGTGCGCCAGAGAAGCAGCGTCTTAGTTACACCTGATTTAAGATTTACATCAAAGCTGTACCGCAGGCTTCTCTGCCTCACCAGAGAGAAAACTTTTCCTTCACTCCTCTACTTCCCTTCGTAGGTTTATAATTCCTATTAACCCTCACAGAAGACATCCTGCAAACAGGGCACGAGGAAAGACTGAGCCTCTGACATATGGAAGCCATTTCCTTTCACGTGGCCTCGCTTAAACCAGCCAGCGCCTCTTTAAGACATCGCATGTTTACACGGGGCGGTCTGTGGATTTTAAACTGTCGTCTTATTTCACCGGATGAATACACACTTGCCAAGTGTAAATATGCCCCCAAAAGATTTTGAGGTTTCATGGAGGGGTGTGTGTTCGTGTAAACAGGCCTTGAATCTTTGTTTGGAACAAGGTTATATCAACACTAATAATTCTTTTGGGTGAAAGCTGCAGTAGAAACATACAGTTGCGGTGAAGGATGATGACTTCACTTAGGACAGAAGGTATCATTGTGGTGCAGCAGTTAGACCTGGTGGTATTGACACAGCGGTCTGCTATAACAGGAACCGGGCTTTTGCAAAATACTTTTAGCTCGAGCATGAAATGGTTGCGCATGAAATAAAATGAAAATTTCTTGATGTGTGCTTCGCAGAAGGGTACAGGAAATTGGCGAGTCCAAATCCAATAATCCAGCGACTGCGAGTGTTCATAGACCATCGTTTTTTTTTTTTCATCCACAGCTGCTGGAGTGGTCCAAGAAGGAGATTTGAAGAGACAAAATATAAAAGCTGAGAAGTCACGATAGCAGCTAAAGTCCAACCTGACAAATCAGCATTAAGAATCATCCGTGAGTGAAAGACAGAGGAAATATTTCCAACATCTGTGTTTGAGTGTGAAAATGAAAGCAACAGAAATGGGAAGTTTGGTCTTTAATCTTGAGAAACAATAACATTGCCACGTGCGTAACATAGAGGTCATTAATTACTTTGACTTGATCTCATGTGTAGCAGGATGGTCAGCAGTGGCCATTATTAGGTTTACTGTTGCCATTGCAAGAACCGTGACAGTTGTAGTGGGCTAACTTCCATATAAACCAGCGTGCCACGAGTCAGGAACTCACTGAGGTGAGGTTTTGCAGTAATGACAAAACAAGCAGTGGAGTAGAACGATGCAGGCGTTTTTTGTGCATTATTTCCATTGCCTATTGAGCATTGCTGGATTTAATTGCTTCATATTTTGTAGTATAAGAAACACAACCTTTGTCCATGTTTGACAAAGTTATCCATGTCTCCAATGTCAGATGCTGTTAAGATTTCAGTTGAGTTTTGACCGTTGTCTTGGTAACACACCCGAACACACAGATGTTGATAATTATGAATGTGATTATAAGCCCAGGCTACATGATGAGCGTACCGTACACACCAAGCTGGAAAACCCTGGCTTACAGTGTATGGTAGGCCAAAACGGAGTTCTCAAACTAGTGAAAGCGACATAATTTATGGCCCCACTGATATGTGTTGTCACCATAACAACTAACAACCATCGCCTTTTTTCTTTTGAATGAATTAAACGACCACTTTAAACAGATCAATGTCTTTTCTACTCTCATTCTGTCTCTATAGCTATGCCATATGCATCCTAACTTCATGTTAAAGCCAATTACTTCGCATGTTGCTTCAGATACCATTATGGCAATAAATGCAATCCGGGAGGTCCAGTTTAAGAAACAGATTAATGAGTTTAAGGGCTCTGTCTTACACTCAGCGCAAAGCAGTGCACAGCAAAACCAAACTGTTATTGCTAGTTTCAAGCCAATGCAGTTATCATTTTCACAGCCAGCATCCTCGTTGTGTAAGTCATTAATGTACTCGTAACCATCTGTACGCCACTGGATGCATAGATTTTAAAATAAGGGGTGGTCAGCTCAGAGAAAACAGCTCACTTCTCCAATCTACCAAATCCACCATGTATATAACAGTGTGTTAGGTTCAAGGTTTAAAGGTTTCTTTATTAGTACCCAAGGGAAGGCGCACCTGGCTTTTAATGGGAATTGGAGATGACACTGATTGACTCAATTCCTGTCACGCCAAAAACACACCTAAAATATATTAAGGGACTAAATACAACCCCTTTGCCCTCTGCACCTTACTCTGCATTCAGATTATACGTCCTTTAACTAGCGTGGGCGGTTGGACACACCCTAAATACAATTGTGCGATGGCCATGTGCTATAAATCATTCAAATAGGGCCCTGAAGGTTTTGCAAATGCCAAAACACTTCCAAGCAGTTTAAGATGTTATGCAGAGGGATTTTTACCACTGTGGAAAGTTATCATAGTAGCATCTATTGCATCTTTCATTGTGATGATCATGTGGTAAACAGTAGAAATACAGTATGGGTTGCGGCAAGTCCCTTCTATGAATGGGAACATTTTTACTGTGGGAGGTAAATTAAGATGATACTACTGCAGCCAGTCTGCACTTTAATTCAAGGTTACAATTTTGTACTGGATACTATGTCCTCATATATATATGATATATACATGAAGAAGAGGAGGTAGTACAAAAATGTAGTGTAGACCCACCTGTCCTGACATGTTACACCTGTGGCCACAAGGGGCTGAGTGAGGTGGGAACTGGGGTTTTGGAGGGAACTGGGATCAGTCGGGTGTCAGTTCCTCTCCTGACCGAGGCTGACAGCATCACACACCTATTCCCCCTCCAACCTCACCTCAATCTCACCACCTCATAGAAACCTGTGCCCCCCCGCCAACCCCTCCGACCCACCCAGCCACAGCACAAGGCTGCCACCGCTCTGAAAGCCTAAACCAGAGAGGAGGAAGAGAGGGGCTCCTGACAGCGGAAACAGAAGCACTTTAAAGCTCCAAACCCTTTCACTGAGATCAAAGGGCCACAGGAACAGAGCCAGCTGAGAGCCAAGGAGAGAGGAAAGGGAGCTGAGACAAGGGGAGAGAGAAGACAGACAGACAGACAGACAGAGACTGAGACACAAACAGAGGAAGGTAGATATATTCTCGGTTCCTAATGATTCAGTGGGAAAGTCTTGATTAAGTCTGCCACTGATGCACATTCCAATGACTTCATTTTCCACATTAGTGATGACAATTACAGCAGCAAAGTAGCAAAACTCACGATACTTTCACATCCAGCCTGCCTTCAAACAAACCACTGACCTCTGGATCTGCTGCTTTGGAAAAGAATTCATTAACATGTCACCACAAAAGGTGGATACATTTAAAAATGCATCCTGTATAGGCCGTCAACCAACACAGGAGTTACCACTGAAATATTTTCCTGTTTCTATGTCAAATCGGCTGATGATTTAGATTTAAACAGCCCGGAATTACTGTTGACAAGCTTTGGCTTACTCTCTTGAACTAGAGCTTTCAAGCATACCCCATGGTCTTCATCAGCACATGGAGTTTGCTGAGTTATCTGAACTGTAAGTGTTAAAACTTTTTGTTTTGATCTGTCATCTATTCAGACTATCTTGAAAGTTGAGCTTGACGGATGGGTTTATGGTTGACACAAGGGTTAACGCTAACAGGAGTCCTGCCACAGATACCTACAGCTCAGGTTTTGATTTATACTTCAGTGATGGATTTCGCTCGTTGATAGCACCACGGCAACACTGGATGGATGTCTTGCAGCTGTTGTGTGCTTTAATTACATTCCCCACATAACTGTGTTTACTATGGATGCACAATAATATTGGCCCATAATTGGAAATAGTTTAAATTTGCCCAGGTTGTGATTATTGTCAGGACTGTTTCAGGGAGAGCATCATCCAACTCTGTTAAAGTGGGATGATTTTTACAGTCTTGTTTGAAAATGTTACATGAAAATAAATATGGCATGTTTTACATGTAACCTTAGCTGTAGCAGAAGATAAGAGTTAGCATGTTAGTATGTTACTTACAGGACAGACTTGATGTTCTCTGTAATAAGGTGGAAACAAACATGCATATATCGTTGGCAGCATCAGCAATTGGCCAAAATGAGTTGGAAAATATCTACGTACGTTGTTTGATCCATCATAATAGAGTTTGGGGTCATGGTGAGAAGAGGGTATGTAGCGGTGATGGCTTTGCTAGAAGTGTCCTTCATATTATCTTCACTATCACCTACCTCAACGAGATCATTAAAAAAGCTGAGATATCATGAGTCCTACTTGATATCTCATGTTAGCTATGGTGTAGCCCTATAGCGTAGCTACAACAGTTGCGATGCTTCGGCTCCGTAGCTACGTCATAACCCCTTAATGCAATACTATAAATGAAGCTTTAGTAATGCATCATTTTACTTACATGGATATTTTGCTGATTTTCAATCAGATCTGTGTCAGCATGGTGTGGAAAATGTATGCAGATGAAAGGTGTTGAGACAGTAGTTCCCAACTAGTGGGTCGCGGTCCAAAAGCTGGTCGCAAACATGTCAAGTTAGTAATAAACACACTTTATTTTGAAGCACAGTAAATATCCACCACAGAGCTTTTATTTTGAAGTGCCATATCCTGCTGTAGAGTGAGTGACTGACCGACAGCTACTTGACGTAGACAGCAAACTGCTGAATATATTGAACTGTGTGGATCTTGTGGTCCAGTTGGGAACCAGTGTGTTAAGGTATCCCTCATGCCTCCAGCCGAAATCCATTGGATGATGCAAAATTATGCACTTTGTATCATCCGGCAGATTTTTGCTTATGGCCCAGGCTGGGAGTTCCCAGCATTGCCGGCACAGAGGGGAAGCCAAACACACAAAAAGGAATTTCTTTAAATGCCGTTAAGTTAAAGGGACAGTTCACCCAAAAATCAAAAATAAGTATTTTTTCCTCTTACCTGTGGTGCTATTTATCAATCTAGATTGTTTTGGTGTGATTTGCTGAGTGTTGGAAATACCGTCTGTAGAGACTCTCTCGAATATAATGGAACTAGATGGCACTCAGCTTGTGGTGCTCAAAGAAAAAAAAAACTACATTCAACTACATACAACTCAACAGCAACGTTGAAATTCCAGAAATCATGACCCGTTTGCTCAAGATAATCCACAGACCTTGTTGTGAGCAGTTTCATGTCGGAGCTATTGTCTATCTACCAAACTACACCCACCAACTGAATCACCGCACAGAGGGAAGCATGCATAATTTTTTTTAAATATACCAAACACATGTAGTTATTATAATTTAGGCTTTCACCCTCTTAGAGCAAACCAGAACAGCAGATGTTGCAGAGATCTAATCTGTCAGTCTCTGGCTGTATATTTGAACTTTTTTTAAACTCTTGGAACTCAATTTGTATAATTCAGGAACTTGTGCTTTCACAGTTTTAGTTTCCTCTTCTCAGCTTCTTTTCCTTTCTCTTCCTTGCTGGCAGAGCAGACCGTGGGCCTGGCATGGCACGGTGACGTTGCCAGGCATTCAGAGTAACTATGTTCTCCCGGAGCTGCGAGGGCTCTGTGTGACCCCCTGACATCAAAGGCCTGGGTGGGTTCAGGGAGGTGGGGATGGCTTTCTATTCATGGTCACATCAAGCAGGATTCCCTCTCTGTGGGATACTTCTGGAGGCGTGCCAGACATTCCCATACGCTGCAGAGTCAGTTCACACACACACTCGCTGTCCAGTTGAATACCCGCGACTCTCTGTCAGTTTCACTGTCTCCTCCCCCCTGTGAGTTTCAGTCACACTCACATTGTCTACATATGAGCAGCAGAAAGAGCACACAGTACATCCCTGTAGGCACGTATCACTTCGATGCTGCTGGAGTGATAACACATGTTTATCAACAGGAGCCAGTGAGTGTGACAAGCTCAAGTCATAACAAACGGGTCCAGGTGTCAGAAGATCTGGTTATAACTGCCGCCTGAGTCACGGACCCGCTGAAGGTGTGTCACACATGAAAAACACTGCTTGTTTTAGATCAAGGCTCCTCTGCATTTCTTCAACAAAGTCATGGGATTATGCTTTATCAAAAAAATGACACATCTCTGCACCACTTGTTCCAAATTACGGCTGAACACAACTACCGTTTTGAAAAGTTTATGTTTGGCTTTGCCACGCAGCAGGAGCCTTTTTTTTTTTCTTCGCAGGCTGTTTCGAAAACCATTTTTCCACACTGCAATTAAATGTAATTTCAGCCATCGAGATAAGAACGTCTACCAAAACGAATCAACAGAGTGTATAGCGAGGGGAATGAAAACATGAAAGTGAAATTACACAAAATGAGGCTGCCTTTTTTCCTGTAATTTCCAGGAGGGCTGGAATCAGGGAACAAACATGAGACCAAAAAAAAACATTTCTTGTTCTTTTTGTGTTTCTCTCCCATGTTTGATTTTGCCTTTTTACAACAGAGCGATTGTTTTGCATGGACCGCTCCACCTTTATCTCCACTTTTTACTTGATTGCTGCTTTTTTTTCCCAAGCACAGGTGGAATTAGCGTTCGGTCTCAGCCAGTGTTTTGAGTTCCTCTGGCATGCCCGGGGCTAGAGAGAAGACAGGAGGGGACTCCTGGGTGTTGAAGTGTTAAACTTGTGAAAACAGGGAGGAAGCACATCTATCTCTTCTTTTCCTCTTAAGTAATGTCTCGATGGCCCCGATGCCTTTACACAAAAACTCAGCTGACGCCCGCAGCTAAACAGGGTTCAGGTTCCACACCCCATCGCCTCCGCTACCCCGGCAAGTCTGGGTAATGAGTGTGCGCGTCTTGCGTGCGCACCGGCCCATCTCAGGTGAGGAGAATGAGTGTGGCCCAGGGCTGCGAGGAGCAGCGTGGATCCCCCCCCCCCTCAATTCACAATGTCACGCTGGGCTGCTGAAATGAGCAGCCGCACGGATGGGCCTGAGCAAATCACAAACAATACACAGCCCTACAAGACAGCAGAGACACACTGCTGGAGATGGTTAATCCTTCAGACAGAGATCTGAGGTAGAACAACAGAAAGAAAAAGGAGGGGGGAGGAAGAGGAGAGGAGGGGAGGGGAGGAAGGGGCGAGCTGAGACACAGAGGGAGGAGAACAGGAGCATCAGGTACAAGACACAAAAATATATGTTTCCTTCTCGGCGCTGAAAATCTCCTTCTCAGACTGAAATCCATCACGTTTTGCTAATACATACTTCTTGTAGAGGAGGGGAAGGAAAGAAAATCCGGACAGAAGAAAGGCAAGTGCTGGTGGGAAAGTGAAAAGACACAGCCTACTTTATTCTGGCCATTTCATCCATCTTGTTGGACTAATAAAATGTCATGTGGAGTTCCTTGATATTTAATCATGACGGGGCTGAGTGCGTGGTGGTGCCAAGCTCAGGCTTGATGAAGCTCTGGGAGGCTTAAACACAGACCGGTGTTAAACTCTGGATCTGCCGACAAGGGCGTGGGTTTGGTTTTGATACTGGGGATGACGTATATGAAACTGGGAAGAAGCACTTCTTTTCCTCCCTTCTGGTGGTTGTTTTATGCACAAGTTTGTGCCTTTTCTGCATCAATCTAGGGTGTAAATGTCTTTAACCCTTCAAACTCTGCAAAGGACATGGAAATGCTTTTTTGCACTGTTTTACGCACCATACATAACTTGGCTTAATGACGTCATTGTGAATGTACAATATGTGTGTATGTGTACATGATGACACGTAAAACTGAAGCAGAACAGAACCTTTCTGCTGCTTTCAATGTTTTTACTTCAGATCAATATATACAGGTTGCAAACAACTATCTCCTGTAGCCATTACAGGGAAATACTAGCATTATTTCGGCAAAATCCTATATTTGCACTGAATATAAGGTAGGGAGATGACGAAGAAGACATAAGTCTTAGCTTTCTACCCCAAAAAGAGTGAATGCTCTAGCTATTATGGTTCATATTTTAGATTAAACAGGATAATACAATCTCAGCTAAACAGTCTCCTGCTGCCATTACAGGGAAATATTAACATAATTATAGTGAAATACTACATTTCCTCTGCATGTATGGTAAGGTAAGATAAGTTAATGATGTAATGATAAGGAAGACAAAAGCCCTACCTCTCTGCTGCTAACAGAATAAATGTTGGAGCTATTACGGTTCTTATTTTGGAACCATAGCGTCCAATTTTAAAGGGTTAAGTCAAAGTAAAAGTTCTCTACTACTCTCATGTTTTTAATTAGAGGGGGGACAAATGCACATGTTCTAAATATTGAGGAGGATGTGTCCCCTGCGTTCCCCCTGAATTCTGCGCCCATGTATAACCAAAGGAAGATGTTTCACAAACCTGCTACATAAGTGACTGATGAATGGGAGGGAATGACTAATAAGCCTGCTCTGGGAAACTTTTTTACTCTTACTTCAGCTCTACAAGTTTCCCAGCTTTATTTAATCCCTTTTAAATAAACGTTCACTCCCAATGTAGCAAAATCACTCACACGGAGATGCGAAAAAATGACGGGCATGCAACACTAAGCTCGCTGCATCCTTACAAGTGTGGTCACCCTGCAGCTGCGTGCATGACTGCACATATCTGTACAGCTCCCGCTGGAACACTTCACAAGCTGACCCCCTCTCAAAAAAAAAAAAAAAAAAAAAAAAAGGGAGGTATCATGGGACACAGAAGTAGTGGAGGGTTTCTTTTCGACATTATTAGATGAAACTATCACACTATCAGATGTAATGGACGCCACATCTGATAAGGGAGATAACGAAGGGCTGAGAGAATAGAATCGCTTTATGTGATATGAATTAATTTGCATTGGTGGGGAGAGTGTAAAAGGAGTGAAATTCTCTGTGACTTGGAAGATAAACAAATAGAAAAGGGAGGAGAGGAGGTGCAGAAGCTGTAAGGGAGGCGATGAACTCATTTCCTCCCACGTTAAAACTGTAATTGGTCTTTAGCAGAACTTCAGCCGGACTGGAGGCATTTTTTAAACATGTGGCAATATTTTACATTGTTGCATTCAAGTTTCTTAAATCACATATTGAAGGCACGACTAGGAAAGATGGAGAGAGGGAGGAAAAGAAAAGGGAGGGACAGAGGGAGGATGGAAAATGAGGAGAGCTGGAGAGGATTTATGACCCTGTTCCCCTGGTCTCGTTACTTGCTGTAACTGGCCCCCAGAGTGGGATTGCAGGGTCTGGAGCCCACAGCCCAGAGATCACAGTAATGGAAATTCCACATTTCTACACTGCTACAGCATGACGTCTGTAGGGCAAAGTCCGAAAAAAAAAAGAAGCTGAAAACTGACTCAATTCAAAAGGTCTAGAACCAGATAATTGTGCATTAGGTAAGGAGCAAAATATTTCCTTTTTTACAATCAGCATTTCCTCTGATTTAAGGCTCGTTTTTAAAAGTATTTGTGAGGAGAAGCAGGCGTCAGGACAGCGGCTGCCTGAGGTTGTGGAGACGATGTGAGGCGGCGTGCTGCCAGTAATATCTTGACAGTCACCGCTGTTCTCTAATAGCTCCCCGCCAATGAGAGGAGGGTCTTTTTACAAATCCAATTAAGAATCAGCACGGCTCATAAAAGTGACAGCCCGCCACACCCATCGAGTAAGTTACCACCAAAACCACTGTGTGCTCTTTATGAATGTGATACATCATTCAAGTTAAATGTTGCTTAAAGTTTGTCAAGTGCTGCTGCCCCACGGTATGTGGAATCAGAGCTGAAAAGATTCGTTGATTAATTACAGTATTTCTCAATCGCTTTGGCTCATTTTTTTTAAATACTCTCAATACAAGAAGGTCAGTTTTGTCTAGCTGTACAGCTTTTTAGATTCCGATTTCAACAGTAAGTAAAAGTTTGCTGTGAAAAGTCAACACTGCACAATACTGTCGTACAGAGAAAAGATATGCATGTTAGTATGTGTACAGTAAATGTATCTGTGTAGCAATGCGTTACATGTACTCTGAACCAAAAATTCTTTTTGATGTATCATGTAAAGTCAAATCAGTGAACAGATAATTTGTCAAGAAATTACATCCATACCAGAAGCCGTTGTTCATTGTGGTCATCCATGTTCAATAACAGTAGTGACTGTGCTTCATACATATGCTTCCAAACTTGACTGGTTGATTGTAGGGATGCTCCCATATATTGGCCACACAACGGTATCCAATATTCGCCTTGTTGACCGCCATTGGCCTACCAGCAAATAAGACGACACTCACCAATGGCAGTGGCTGATGTTTTTCTGTTGTGTCACATCAATTTTGGGCAGCCTAAAAAGCAGGACTCGATGACTTACGGTGTCCCGTCATCCCAGGGACAATAGAAAATGAGTTTGGGATGAACAGAGATCCTCCCTGGGACGCCAACTGGACAAGGTGACGCAGTAAACTTGCTACCCATGGGTCAGAGGACACACCCTATTGCATCTGTGTTGACATCGGCAGAAAGAGGGCTAGTTCAGGTTAGCTGTTAGCAGCCGGTGGCGGCAACTAACAGCTAACGGAAATTGCATTATGATGTGTTCAAGGTCTTTTCAGTAAAAATGAGTACTGGGTGAAGGTGAATTCTCATGATGTGTTCAAATGTAAGCTTGTAGAATATAGCTTTGGTGAGAAACTTGAACTAATAGTTGTTTGAAGAGGAAATTGATGTTTTCACAGAAATATAAAGTAGAGATTAGAGAGGGAATTATGATAGACTATATATAGTGAAAAGACTTCTGAAGCAGTTATTTTAAAAATGTTTTCATGTATATGAAGGTCAATTTAAATGTATTTCTAAAATGTGTATGACTAAATTTGTGTAATTTGAAAGGGGGAATAAATAACAAAAATAAATCAATAACAACAACAAAAAAATGCATGCATCAATAGTTGATTCCACTTCATTGCTGTCACCTGGCAGGTAATTTGCAAATTCAGCGGACATCATAAAAATTTCCTGTGACAGATATTTATGGAATACACATACGTGTCAGGCAGATTTTGATAACTGAATCGATCATTTTGCGTAGCATATTGCTCTAACAATGAAATAATATTTACTCTCTTACACAGATGAAACATGTGCAATCTGCAAATCTGTTTAAAAAAATATTGCATTCAAGAACTGAGCCTAAGCAGATGAGAAAAACTGTAACTTGTCAACTGACATAATATTAATCAGCAAGTATTTTTTATAGTTAATTATTCGTTTGTCATTTTTCAAGCTAAAACAGAGAGCACTGTCTGGTTCTAATGTGAGGATTTACTACTTTTCTTTGTTGTATATCTTCATAAACTGACTACTTTTGTAATTTAAAAAAGCATTATGAATGCCTCACTTTGTCATTTTCCACCACACATCACTGACATTTTATAGACAAAATGATTATGAAGAAAATAACAGGGAGATTAACCGCTAATGAAACCAATCGTTAGTTCGAATCCTATTTATAATGCATATTTTAATTATTTAAATCACAATTTTGCAAACTATACATTACAATATGAACTGTACGAGGGTGACTGTTGACCAGGGAGACCAGGCTGTGTTCACTTTGTCATAAAACACAGGTTGAGACAGCATCTCACTTCTTACTGTACTGTGAGAAATTAAAGGGTGTGAGAGAGGTTTTCTCTGAGAAAATAAATAATACGTATCCTGAGTTTATCTATCTCATTGTTGCTCAGAAACTGCCCTACCTTTGTGAGAAGAGAAGTCAGTGTGCAATATTACGAGAAAGCTCTGCAATACATGTTTCTGAGGGATTATATCTGTGAAAGAATATCTGCAGTTAAAGTATATTTGTTATTTTGAATTATTTTGTTTTCTTGAATAAAATGTAATTATCTAACATTATATAATTTAGTTTTAGTATTATTGTAACTTGAACATTCATGCCAATAAAGCTTATTTTGAATATAAATTTGAAAAAAAGGGAAAATTCATAAAATAAATAATTTAATTTGTTTCATAAGCTATTTAAGAGGAAACTAAAAGGTGAAGAACTGGCAAAAAAATGACTGTGAAATAAACTAACGCTCAATGATGACAAAATATTTCAAACGTGTGTGTGTGTGTGAGCACACACACACACACACACACACACACACTCACACGCACACATTAGCGCAGAGCTGTTGGCACCTGCCTGTTATCTCTTCCCCTCAGACCTGGTTTTCTATTGTGCTCCATGGGAGAGCTACAAATTGAGATCTCAAACATGAAGAGGGGGCAAATGACTCGAGTATAGAACATCAAATCCACTAATGTGTTACATGTGCAAATTCATAGGCCTCGTATTAGAGATTAATGCATTCCTCTTTTATCGAAATGTACCTTTTTCAAAGATATCTATAATGGAGCTTAAAATTAAATTCAACCAAAGGACAAATGGTGAAGAAATTACAAAGAACAGGAAATATTTGCTGAATGAATAATCAGATTTGCATGAGTAGAAGTGTTATGTAAGGAATCATTTGTATGAATTTGCTTCTTTAGTTGAGATTTGCTGTTAGGACATACTAAATCAGTCATAAACCATTTAACAAGGAGCAAAAAAAAACATTAAAAATGCATGTGATATTTAATAAGGGGAGAATACAAATACACACAGCGGCAGGAGCAGCCTCAGCGTAGGTAATCCTAGCCTGGTAAGTCGAGTTTTTGGAACATGTCTTAACAGATCTCCACGGGTAATGACTCAACCCTAAAACCTTTACAGGCCTTGTCAAATATCTGCTGTGCCAAACTCTTTTTTTTAAACCCAACCTGCTGGATCCATCATTCTCAAATACACAGGTGCCTTCAAAATATCACGCTCCTGTGCACAGGCTGAAAAGAAAAAAGACTACACTGCCCATTTAGGCTTCTAAAACTGGTGTATTACAAAAAAATAGATATACTGTAACTTCAATCTGCCCACATTTCTGCTTAGGCATTTATCTACTTTCTCTCTAAATCCTGAAATTGCCTCAGAAGAAAAAAAGGGGAGAGATACTTTCCCCCCTTCTTCGCACATTTTCACAGAGTGGTGCACAACTTTCTTTCTTCCCTCTTTTTTTTTCTCCAGTGAAAATTGAAGAGGCTTTATGTCAAATACGGCTAAAGCCAGCCTCTCCATATCAAACAACGCAGCGCGAAAATTACTGTGGCGATGATAAGGCTGCCAGATAGAGTGGGAGAGGAGAGCGAGGGGGGAAGAAAACTGAAAGGAAGTGACTCTACTCAATTATACTGCAAAATTGGTATGACTGAATATTTTTCATTCAGGTGACTGATAGTATCAGTGAAACTGCAATGCAGATAAATAAAGGAGCCTTCTGTCAAGAATAAACACCATTAATCATGAAGCCAGCTACTGCGTGACCGCCTGTCCCCCCGACTTACTCCATAGAGAAAGTATTAAAGAGGGGGGAGGAGAGACGGGAGGAGGGAGGGAAACCAGTGACTGCACCACAGAGGGGTGACCTATGAAGTCACACAGGATGGGTTTTGGACAGTTGGAGAGGAGGATGAAAAAGTGGCCTTCGTCTCTCCGCCCTGCTTCTCGGTGACAGCAGCCGTATCTGGACACAAATTATCAGATGCGATTATGAAATAATCATCAATTCTTCATGTAATATATGGCTCCACTTCACATTCTGTTTGTCTAGACAATATTCAAATGTGAGTATTAACAGAGAATCATGAAACAGGCAGTGATATTTATTTTTTTTTTTTTACGACAAAGAATGTTAAAAAGAAATGTTGCTTGCAAATAAATCACATCAGAAAAATAAATTGCTGCAAATTCCAGCTGCTGTGTAAAGAATTTGACAAAAAATGAAAACAAAATCAGTAAAATTTGCATTAAAGTTTTGCCTGAAACTGAAATATCAGCTATTAAATGAGGCCCTGACAGTGCAAAATCAAATCGCACTGCAAACAGCCAGTGATGAAGCTGCACACCTCCAAAATACGTCTCCTCTAGCTTCTATAAAAGCTACAGTATACCCTTTTGTCTTTCTATTGTTTTGCATTATATGTGTGTGTCTGTACTTGTGTGTGTGTGTGTGTGTGTGTGTGTGTGTGTTGCAATGCTCGGCCTCATCCCATCTGGAAGGAGGTGTTGAGATAAGACTGTGGTCTTTATGCTAAGCAACACGCTGCTCCTCTATGCCCAGATTGGGCGCTCTGACAACAGTTTATGTAAATAACAAGACAACACGGCGCACATCTTTAAAAAAAAAAAAAAAAAAAGAACCCTCTTTCTACGCCAAAGGCAGAGGACAGCGAGGGGGAAGAGGATGCAAACAGTGTGAAATTGGCGAGAATCTCTGGTGCCTTAAAAAAATACAATTCAGAGGTTAACAAGGTGATCCACTTGCTTTGTGGTACAGTCTTTACATGCCATGGCGCTTCTGAAGCAACAGCGCATGCAGCCGTTAAGTCCTGCTTCATCACTTCAGAGCTGAGGTTGTGCCTCGATGACAGAGACGTGCAGCAGCTCTCTCCCCTGGTACCTCCAGAATACCTTCCAGTCAGGCCGGGGCCCGCAGCTGAACAAACACACTCCTGAATGAAATAACCACACAGGCTGGGAAACACACCCCCCACCTGCACTCCTACCCGCACACTGACAGAAAATACAGTCCATGACTTTATTCATGAGTCCCACTGAGAAGTTTGCTTTAAAATCCAAACTTTTTTTTGGCATCTTTCAGCTTTGGATTGTTGTCTTTTTCAAAACCCATTAATACATCCTTAATGCAGTTGTGAAAAAACTGCAGTTTTTGTGTCAAATGGTCTCTGTATAAATTTTAAGACAGAAAAAATATGCAGTGATTTTGTGGTTCTGAGTCATTAGAAACGCTTCCTCACAAATTTAATAATGTGTATACAGGACAAATGTCTCATCACAAATCCACTATCACATTAAAAAAAAAGAGTCAAAGCTCAGGTCTTTCTATTTGCTTTACAACTTTACAAACTCCTAAATAGACTCGGTCATTCTGACCAATTCTTTCCTAAATCCACATACGGTAACTGCGCTAAAGGTTGCGAGTCAATTGCTTATCCCATAAGAATGTTTTGTTGTTTTAGCGGCCCCATTCACAGCACGAGGGCCCGGGACTCCAGAGTAAACTCCGATGCTGATAATTGACTTGTGACGAATACCTCTGTTTGTTCTGAGTGGTCTCCGAGGTGACCGAGAGCCGGCGCTGAGCCGCATGAGAGGGCTGTTTTGTTTTGCTGTGTACCGTGGTCAGGCAATAAAGCTGGAATGAAAGGAGCGGTCTCTTCTCTTGGCCCCGGCCTCCCCCCCAAAAAACTCCCATTAAGCCAGTCCCAAACAATGGTGGTGGCAGAGGGGACCAGAGCTCCCATGGAGAGCCTGCTCTTCACCGATCAATGTGTTTATTTAAGCAGGAAGCATCTTCACTGGAGTACGGAGGGATCTTTCTCTTTTTGGTTGAGGCTTGAGGTCAGCTGTTCCAGATCAGAGGCAGGAAAAAGTACACAGCTTCAGAACAGGACAGACTTTTGCTCATCCTGGACCAATACTGAGGCATAGTCAGTGTAGTATATACAGTAGATATCAGTCTCCAACCCCCCCTCCCCAGTTTGGAGAAGCAGACTGAATTCCGACACGGGAGTAAAGCGATGTGCTGCTGTGGACGAGGGTAGCAGTAAAACGTATTCTAGCCACCTAAAAAATCAGAATCAGTTTAACTGTACACTATGTTTAGAATATTTTCAATGCTTTATCTTAAATGTCAGACAGCTCATTCCAACTGAACACCCGTAACAGCTTCAGTTCCCCATCTGTTCTCATCAAAGCCACGAGACTCCTTTAAGAAAAACAGTAATTTTAGTTCGCTGAACCTTGAAGCTGCTTGCCTCGCACTGTTTGGATCAGTTAGTTTGTTTATGTTATTGTTCGACTTTGGTGAATCTGAACTAACCCTTCTAAATGCCAAAGTCACACCATAACACAAATAAAGCAACTGTTTGAGGCAGTGGAAGACCAGCTGCTCCTGTTTTCAGCGATGTTAAATCTCTGCTTTTCTCAATAAAGTCTGGCTTTGAAGAGAGCAATAAAATGGCCTCACTTTCCAGTTGGAAATCACTGTCTGACATCAAATTAAAGCAGTGAAAATATTCAAAATATAACGTACACTTCAACTGATATTGATTTTTTTTAGGTGGGACTTTTTCTAGGTGGCTAAAATGCATTTTGTTGCCGACCTCTCCAAAGTAGTACATTGCTTAGCTTCCATGTTGGACTCCGGCCTGCTTTTCCAAACTGAGGGCGTGCCAACTGACAACTACTGTATGTGATATACTGTTGATGGATGAGTGCCCCATACAACCCCACTTAAAAAAATGTGAACTATCCCTTTAAGTTAAGAGGTTATGGAAACTCAAACAAAGTGTGTTGTTAGCTGGCTTCATTTTAAACTGTTGAAACTCTCTTCCATGAATATAAGAGTTCCTTAGTACAGCCAGCACCCACAAGAAGGGACCCCCACCCCCTCTCTCCTGACCCTGAGGCTTTAATATTGAATGGCACATTGGTACCTTCCCCACAAGAATTCATAAACTAAACGATTAGCCTCTGTCTGTAATTGCGCTCTCCCTTGCCTAATAGGGGAGGTGAGGTAAAGAGGGGAAAAAAACAAAGGACAGTTAATTTGTGATTTCCTCTGCTCATTTGAAGGCAAATTAAGTGTCAAACAGCTAATACGGAGCATATTTCATTTTATGAGCTTTTAATTTAATTCTGCCGCCTCATATCGCTGGAGCCCGTTAGCTGCGCTGTTAAAGCCCGCTCCTCGCCTGAAAACGGGGGCCATAAATAAACATGTTTCAATTAGGCCCTTCACAGTAATAGGATATGATTCTGTTCATTTGCCACGTAAGGATGGTGGATGTGTCATTGTGGCGGAGAGGAAACAAGCTGCTGGGCGTTTCACCATGTTTTTCTCCGGCCACGGATGCCCAGTGGTGGCTGGCTTGTGTGCGTGGCGGGGGAAGCTGGCTGGATTGATGGAACTGCCGCGGGGCCAACCCAACTGTAATTACAGGCCGTAATGAGAGGCTGCATGGGGAAGTACTGCAATAATAGTCCCTGTGTACTTAGGCATATCTTTGAGAGGGCTAATAACGATTAATTCTGCTCACCGAGGAGAACTTGTCTTAAAACAATTCAATATTTCTCCATAAGCCGCCTCCTGTCCTCCATTTCCCTGAAGCGACAGCTATACGTTGACTGCCTCTATTTGCTCAGGCCGGCTACAAGCAGCATTACAGAGCTGAATGCATCACTTTTAAATCCTCAGAGAGGCTGCAGCTCTGTGCTTGTAAAGTTTGGCTAAAACTTGCATGAAGCCAAACCTGGAAGTGTAATTAACTGCAATTTGCCATCAGGTGGTTGGGCCCAGCTGTAATACCAAACCTGATGAGTGTTTATTCTCACTGAGGAATTCAGTGCTGCTTTTTTAATCAAGAAGGCAATATTGCTGCTTCCCTGTGCAAAGACTCAAAAGTCGTTTCTGCATAAAACCCACGTAGGTTCACAGATAATGTGTGTGACAGTGAGTTCACAGATTTAAATAAGGCTGGGCACTAAACAGCTGTCTTATAATAATGACAAATAGTTTCCCTCAGCACAGCGTGTCATATTAAACAGCTCTATGCTTAATGGCTTGGATAAATAGGCCCTAAGTAGCATGGCAGAGCACGGCCGTGTTTCCAGTGACAGCAAACCGAGCGCACAGATAAGGCCTGTCCGGACAGAGTGACTGAAGACGCCGGCGCAACTTCTCCCCTTAATTCAATTCCCTGGCTCCGTGTCTCCCTCCACCCCCCTCCTCATTTCTTCCCTCCCCCTCCCTAACCTGTGCTCCAGATCGTACCAAAGCACTCCTGACGGATAACAAGCCAGGCTGTTTGTTTGAGCCTATGTTGCCGGCGCGTGTTCGCCCCATTATCTCTGCATAAGCTAAATGCTAAATTATATTTGCCATTTTGTTTGCAGTGACACGGGGCATCAATCACCTCCCTTTTTTTATTTCCTCGCCTCTCTCCCCTCCTTTTTTTCCCTCTGCAGCAGCCCCTGAGCAGGAGATGAGGGGTTGAGAGGTAGGGTGGGCCGGAGGTGGGGAGGCGGAGGGTAGGGGGGGGGACATAAAAAATTCATTACGCTTAGTGGCACATCAGCAAGGGAGAGATATGACTCCTGAGGAGGAGAAGGGGGGAGTTGATAATGATGAAGAATATCAAACATAATGCGGCCCAAGTAGCTGCCCCATCCAATTTGTCCTCGTCGCGCCATGATCGCTTCCTCGGTGTCTGCGGATAGGAAACAAGCGCCGCAAGGACGATGAAGCATCTCCTCTGGTACTCACTATTTAGATGCGAAGAATACAAATTATGGAGAGAGTAAAAAAGACAAAAAGAGTGAAAGACTAAAAGTGAGGAGAGAAAGGAGTAATATGTGCACGAGCGTATGTAAGTGAGTGAGCTGAGGGAATGCTTTGAAGTTCTGTGCTGACCTGGCCAGCGCCATCTGAAGCACTCCAGGGAAATACAAGACTACTGCAATAAGAGTTCCCCTGCGTATAAATACTTCTTACGAGGCATGACACCATGTTTTACTTTACTTCATATCTGATAGCCTGTACGTGCATGTGATTGGATGAGGCGGGCTGGTTAGTAGCATGCAGTTTGTGTGTCAGGAGCCCATCTGTGTCTGTCAGAGACGGGTAGATGTCAGCGGAGGCATTGCTTCCTGCTCTTGACAAGGCTTGATCACTGCTCTTATGAGAATCGCACGCTCCCAGGCTCCCCTCTTGCCCTGCTCTCATTTCCGCGTCTCTGACACATGTTCATTTGCGTGTCTCTGACATGCGGATCATGTTGCGCACGTATACAGGGCCGTGGCCTTTGATCCTGAAAGGCCTGAAAGAGAGGCACCCGGCACCCATGAGGAGGATGCTCCACACCCCACAGGCGGAAGGAAGTGCAGGAGCTTGATTTGTATCACCATTAGGAGAGCTGGGAGCTTGCCGATGATGCGTGTGATGCAGCTGAATCAAATGTGTGCTCTGGTCAACCCAATCACCAGGATGAATGTTGGCACTGTATAACTGCAAACTACAGATTCATTACATCTGCACGCTATTGTGTATCAGATCCCGTAAAACTTTATTTAAAAAATGCTGTGGTTAAAGTGTGGTTAGGTTTAGGCAAGAAAAAGGAAAAAAACACTTTGTTAGGGTTAGAAATAGATCATGTTTTGGCTTAAAACACTCACTTTTGGTTGCACAATCCCAATAAGAAAGGCAGTAAAGTCTCTGTATAAAACAACCCTTTTTCTTATCACTATCTCAGCAGAAAACAGGGTGATGTCTAAAAAAAAACAACCGCTTTTCGTAGCGCTATCTTGGCAGGAAACGCAACAATACCTCTGTAAAAAAAAAACAAAACAAAACGCTTTTTATAGCATTATCTTCAGAAGAGACACAGCAATGGGTCGCTTAAAACACCCAAGTTCGGTGGCTACAAAAGCTGCTAGAAATGCAGCGACGACTTGCTGAAAAACAATCTTTGCTGTTGTTTGTTGGTCTTGAACACTGGCCCGCAGTGTTGGCAGCTTGGCAGGGGTCTCGCCATCCACCATCCCCTCCATCTCCTTATGACAAAGCTTATATACTGAGTCAATATATGAATTGTGTATGAAACATACAAATGTAATGTGTCCCTGGTTTGCAGAAATGTGCAATGCCAACATCTTTTTCTGGCAACTGCTCAGGTATGATTTGCAGTATTTTGGTTGAGTGTGTGTGAGTTTGAGAGACTTACACATGAAGAGGGGGCACAGGGGAAGGCTCGTAGATGTAACGTCCCTGGGTATGTCTGTCATCGATTGGCACAGGGGGATGGAAGGTAGGAAAGAACTGCGGTGCAGCTGTAGAGAATAACAGAAAGAGAAACAGAAAATTTTTCGTTACACTTTGCGAGACCCCTGGTTCCTCTAAAACATATTGTCATGTGAATGTATTCCCTCCTCAGCTAATCTAAATAGCAGCTATAATGAAACGCAGTGGTTGATGGCTATCTTTCAGCAGACCCACCCAAATGAGACCTCATTAAATGCATTCAGCTAAAAGCTGCATTGCTTCTAAAATGTTCGCTGCGGAAGTCTTTGTAAGTGTTTTAAGGCTGATAGAACTCAAAATAAACAGGGATAAATAACCGTGAGAAAAGCTTCTCACCGTACCAAACATAATATGGTTTTGTACAAAGGATAATGTTTAAGTACAACCAATGAAATGTACAAAACGAGAACAAAAACACCCTCTTCCGTTTCAGTGTTTTGTCACAACTGCCAGAGAGAATCGTGTTTTTTTTCTCCCTCCAGATAAAACATTAAAACATTTGCATAATATGAGCTTCCAAGCCTTTCTCTATTTTTACTCCTGAAATTGAAACTGTTGTGCTGCCACCAGACTGCGTTCACATATGTACGCACTCATCTTCTAACCTTAACTGCACTCCACACCATAATCTTAAAAACTAAAGCTGGAATTTTGTGTTGCAACTGTGCATCCATTGTTGGACAAGTTGCGACAAGCAAACCATGAGTGGGAACCCTGCTGAAATGCTGCCTACCTGAGGGTCGACCGGTGAAACTGAAATGGGTTAAAACTTGCACTGAGACAGAAACAAATGACTAACACGCACAACAGTCCACAAAGCTACAAATCATTTCTTCATTCACATCTCATTGCCAGAACACATGTCACTTTATTGCCTGTTACTCAGCCCATTGCCAAGTTGCGTATCAGAACCCTGAGGCAAAGCATGTGTCAACATCTGCATACCTTCACACAGCAAGACTCTGAGGCTGCTAGCTATGTGTTTTTTTTTTTTTTGCTTGTAAACATTTGCAAGTGAGTGCCAAGAGGGCAGATGGCCAAACAGTGGGGTGCCCGACAGCTCTAAGAGTGTTGCTCAATGCCAAACGCAGCTGCACCGCTGGGCAACGCAGCAGGTGTTGATCCCCCAGTACCTCTCAGGACTGCTTACCTCATCACTCACTCATTCATTGGGGGTGATCGCTGCCAGTTTGGACCAACACAGCTACAATTAAAAGATCAGTTTGGTGTTGTTTGTAATCCTGCAGTATTATAATGTAAGTCATGATGAGGCACTTCGTAATGCACTTCCATAAAGTTGGGGGACTGGCAAAAGACAGATTAAAAACTGAGGGCTGAATTTGCAAAAGGGTTGTGTGGTTTTTTCAGCTGCTAAACCATATAAGACTAAAAGTAATTCTAAAAGCAACCACAAAGATCTCTGTCATATTTCAATCCCTTGCCTAAAGCTTTGAGGAATGTCTCTGCACCTTGTGGGTCAGGATCTGTGGCTTGTGCATGGGCAGATTATGAGACAATGGGCCCCTGGGCACAGATATGCAAAGGGCCCCACTACCTCTCCCACATAAGAGCAAAACACACAGGCTGTGAAGGTTTTGGGTCTTGTTGTAGTCGTTAAGCATCTTTCTGTGGTTTCATGTTTCCTTGTGGTTGTTTTGTCCATTTTTTGGAGGTAATTTGTGTCTCTTTGCAGTTCCTTTGCATCTCTTTGTGGTCCTTTCCTGGTTGCTATGTGTTAATTTGAGTACCATTTTGCAAATAAGCCCGTTAAGTAATCCATCCATGAGCCTGTGGTCTGAAAATTTCAGTTTTCTTTTTCTCTCTGCCTTCTGCCCACTGTAATCTTGACGCAAAGGCTACATTTATATTATCCCACATGGATGATTACAGTCAGATGCAAAAAAAGGGGGTGAATTGCAATCAGCTGCAAAACTTTATGGGTGTGTTTTTGCTGTAATATCATCAGCATGAAAGCTTTTGTGAATTGGACCTTGAGATGGGGCAGATAAAGGTTGCAAGTGATGCACAATTCATGATGCTATCAATGGTCGCAATCCATTATTTGTGAATTCACCCAGGAATGGTAAAAACTGAGCAACAGAGGCCAAGATATGCTAATTTTCTGTCACTACCGTTCAGACCAACATACCCGGGTGAGACTTCATAAAGCTTTCTTAACAGCCAAAGACAACATCATATATAACTGTTTTGACAGGCTATATAGTACCATAGTACTAGTAATTGAATTTGATGAGTTAAATTGGTGGAGTGCCACTTGTACCCTACAGCGTGCACATCGACACCTATTGTTCTCTGAAGGAAGCCACACACCTGCAGCAAAGAGATGGACCTCCCTGCAACAGTTGACACCATATTTTTTTGTGTTGATGCCCCAGAAAAGTAGCCTCTATACAGATTCCATCTATTTGCTGGGCACAATGGCCTGAATGTGGACTTGTCTCTTTTGTCAGGTGATAGCACATCTTTGAGGTCTTGTAGCGGTGCCAATGAGTAAAGAGAGACTCATTGTTGAGGTAGCAAAAGTCTAGAGAGGACTGATGAGCTCCTTAGGGGATGAATCAAGTGAAATAATGCACAAACAACCTTTACATCCAAGTCATAAGTCTGAGTTCATTGTCCTATTGACTTTGGGTAGTTACATTAAGAACCTCTGAAGGTCTCTAGTTTGTAATTACGCGAATGTTCCCAAATGCACCCTGAAGTATCATTCAGAGCATTATTACAGCACATTAACATTTGCTTAATGTGCTCAACAAGTAAAAGTAAACTTAGGCAAACTTCTAAAAACCATTCAGGGGTCTTCATCCTGTTTTCACAATAGTAGAGATAAGTAGTAAAAGCCTCCTCCATGCAGCTCTGGCAAGTATCTGACCACTCAGTCTCTGTCTGTTTGATAGTTTCCTCCTGATGACTCAGTTTTGGCTTGGCTCACCTTGGCTGATTCCAGAGCTGCTGAGCAAGGGAGGGAGGGAGGGATGAGGGGTTTCTGGGATAGAGCTGGTGGTAGACAAGGGCAAGAATCTGCTTTGTTTACTCTCCACAGCTCCGCGCCGAGGCTGTCGGCCCTTGGCTGTCAGAGTGGGAAATGAACCTTCAGGTTGTTGCCGTGCTGTGTTGTAGCTCGATGGGAGTAAAAGCTCCATGTTCTGTAATCTTACTGATCCCTGCCCACATTGCGGGAACTTTAACCTCTGTCCTGTTGGGTAATGAGGGATGACTGTAGAGATTACAAACTGTGAAATCATCTTAAAGACCCCAAGCCCTTCACCCCCACAACACACACCTACATTCACACATCCGCCACTCTTCATTGAATTACCCATATCCCCCCTATGTTTATGTCTCTGGAGCTCCTCACTCAGCACAGTCCTGTGCCTAGACTCGACCCTTTCTTTTTCTTCCTCCTTCATCGCTCCTTCCCTCCCTCCCTCCTCTTACTGCGGCCGCATGGCAAACCATTCTGCCGAGGTTTATTTAAATCCAACTCTGAAGTTTACTTTACCATGGCCCTATCTAAATAGAGCCTGCCACCTCTTTTACGCCAGCGCAGCTCTCCATTAGCGAGGCAAACAGCCCCCATGTCACTGGAGAGAATGTATACAGTTGCAAAGAACAGAGGGCGAAGGAGAGAGTGGGGGGGAGGGGGTGGGGGGGGGGGGGGTGGGGGCTCCATCCTGCAATTCATCTCCAGTGTTTCCTGTAGGGACTCTTTACTGTTTACTCCAGGACTAAATTGCCCCTGCTCTTCTGGATATTCAGTGGTATACTCATCTCTCTAATACAGCTGGAAGGCACATAGGAAGCCGGCACACGCATCACAATTTTTACCTTCCCACTGCGGCCACACACCACAGCAGCTCCAGCATTCCTAAGGAAAGTGTAATCACAACGGTTTTGTCCCGGTTGCATTTGGTAAACCACAACTGGCAAAGTGAGAGGGGTTAAAGAAGTCATCAAACGCTGAAAGTTTGAAAAATCTGCATATCATAGTTTGCAAACTTTTTTGAGATGCATCTTCTGAAATATGAACCCTGTACTGATTCATCAGAACTCCTCTCAAACATTTTAATGACTCCAGAGCAGCAGCATTCATTTTTGGTTTCAAATTTTCCCTTTTTTTATTCTTTTAGGAGACGGGATGGAAGTCATTAAGACATGATTACAAATGGGTCTTAATGAAAGGGCAATTAGAGGCAAACTTTGACCAGGCTCATTAATTCTAATTCAACACAAACACACCGTGCTCAGGACCAAAAGCCAGCTTCCCCTTCATTAAAGAGAGGATGGTAATTGCCTTGTCCTTTATTGGACACTTGAATAATTTCAAAAGAAGGGGGAGGACAAGGGGAGGATAAAGCCTAAAGCACATCATTTGCAATATCCTTATTGGTTAATCTCCTTTCATAAATGGCAGTTTTACCACAAAGGATCTTCACTGTGCTTCAGCGCGCAAGTGATGTGATACTTTAGGAGAATTTGAGCTGTCACTCACAATTCTGATTTGAGTTTTGATAACACTCAAACAATTTCTCATCTTTCTCTTTTGTTGTCAAGTCAGCTCTGCGAGTTTATTGTCTTGACTGCTAAACCTGGGCTCCTCCTCTCCTCTGGTGAGGGTTCAGCGACTCCGCTCTAACAGAGTGTCACCCGCAGCCGAGGACGAAACGCTTTTCCATAAACACTGCACTTCTCATCGACGCTCCGCCGCAAGAGCACAAAGAGCCAGTGACAGATTGTCATAAGCGACTAAGGCGGAGTGAGAAAAGGGCTGCTGGGGCCTGCTCCAGAGGTTTGTGAATTGCTAATGTGGAACATATGAAGCCTGTGCCGGGGCTGTGACTGCCAGATTTCATTATGCCACCTCTCTACCCTGCTCATGATCTCACCGCTCAGGCACGCTTGTCTGCAGCGAGGCCCACAGTTGCACCATAACTCGGCAACGCTTTGCAGAGCGTGCGAAAGATGCTCCAGACTTTGTCTGTTTGCGTGTTTGCAAGCGCATGTGTGTGCAACTTGTGTCACTCCTTTCTGGGAGTGAATACAAGAACATGTACATGACTTTACTGTGCAGATAAACAGGACAATGTAGCTCTGGGTGATTTTTTTTTACTGGTGTTTATATACCTGCTCCTGGAAATGTCACCTTGAGATAACCTGCAGTAATGGTCTCTAACTATTTTAATTTAGAACTTCTTAAAATTAACATCGGCACTCTTTGCATATGTCCAAGGGGTGGGAACAGTTTTGTTTGTTTGTATTTTTCACCAGTAAACTGGTGGAGGTGGCAAAAGATAGAAACTTAGAGAAAAACTGGGTGCAATAGTCCACCTTCCACCTTCTCTTCCCCCTCTTTATCGCTCTCTCTCTCTCACACACACATACGCACACACACACACACTAAAACACACAGGGCAGCATGAAGTCCTACCTCGGTCTGGTGGTTGATTAGCATATATGAATATGATTGCTGACTTTAAACACCCCTCGCATCCTGTCAAAATTTTGAATATTAGCAGGTACTTATCACTGAATCTTCGAAGCCCCAAAAATGCTATTTGGGACAGTCCAACTTCCAGGACATGTGGACTAGCACCATTATTTTTTTCAAACTGAAACCCTGGACTGCTCACATAAATATTTTCGCCCCTTGGAGGGCACAGAACCCAGTGGTGGGAATTGCTGATGAACAGCATAGCTACATTTAAGTGAAGCATGAAGCACAGTATTTTCTCTCCTAAAACACCAATTTTTAGCATCAGGTTTTGATGTCAGCAGTTTAACATCAAAGCACAAGAGTTTTATACCGCATTTAAACAATCATAGGAGGAGAAATAAATAAATCAATCATCATAAAAAAAATAAAATGAATTACACTTAGAAAATAACTCTTGTAATGTGCAACATTTCATATTGAGGGTATCTGAGGGGTTTTGATTTTATTGAACACAGATGTGACATATCAGCTAAAAGGCATGCTTATGTGTATTTATCATGCCTGCGCTCTCTCTTCTGAAACAACTTTGCTCAAAAAGCATAATACTGAGCTTCCCTACAATTATCTGCTGGCAAGAGAAGTGATGGAGAAGCCCCGTGCAGACTATCAGTTGAAGTAGTTTGGAAGCTGGCTCTCTTGCCGACTTCTCCCTCTGATCAGTCCCTTCACACCCCGTCTCTCATCGTGTTTGCTTACACTGAGACCTCAAGCTGTTTGGACATGTAAATAACACTTTCGGAGACTGTTTAGCTAAGCTCAATGGGAGTTGCTGTTGACTTTTGGAGCGCTTTGCTTTAATTACGGGTCCCAGATTGTTTCAGGTCTAATGGCCTAATTACTGCTGTATAAATTAGCCTAATGTTCTCGCTGTGCAGAGCTTTCTCTACTGTACGCGATGCTCGGGCGCTAGAACAGAGGAAGCTTTTATTCAGCAAAGAGTAATAGTAAGAAGGAGGGAGAAGAAAGCAGGTTAAATAACAGAAGAATGTTAAGTGTTGCCTTGCCAATCTCTCTGCCATTCATCATATACGCGAGGCTGGCAGATCACACTCTGCCCTTCCTCTGTAAATCAATAGATTTTTTTTCCCTCTCTCTTCCGCTGTGTTCTCCTCTGTTTCACACTCTCTCTTGCTCACTTGCTCTCACACCCTTTAACACAAACAGTCTTTCTGTGGGTAAATGTAATTAACATGGTGGAAAAGAAAAAAACAGAACAGAAGAAGAGAAAGTGAGCAGTATAAAAAAAAAACGTCAGCTATGCGCTATAAACAGGCTCTCTGTTCGAGTATACATTCCATCGCTACTCGCTGTCAGGAGTAATTTGTTTGTCTAGACTGAACAAGTCGGTCAATGCCAATCTGTTCTCTTCATGGTTCTACAAGTCTGTGCATATTTGCACTGGAGCTTAATGTTCAAGCAGGTTATCTCTTTGTGCCAATATTTACAAACTTGAGTTTAGGATCGTTTTTTCAACCAGTATGCAGCACACCATCCACTTGGCATGCAACAATTTCCTGCCAAACTTTATCTAAGTTAAAAAATTTTTACAGATAAGTGTCCCCTGCAAAATATGTATCCATTTATCTGAAATTATATACAATACGAAACCCTTATTTAAGCAACCAGCTTGCTCTTCTACCCCCTTCCTCCTCTGTAAGCCACACAAATATCCTAATGGAACGCCAGCATCTGCAAGACATTTACAGGGCCGAGTCAATCTTAACAAATTGCACGCCAGCACGAGGACCCTTGCCTTGCTACAGAGTGGAGCTAAGCACGCACACTGCTCTTCCAGGGGCCCCCAGCACCATCCAACCCCAGCTATACCCCGTTTTTTCTTCCCTTCCCCACCTCCCTGCACTCCCTGTATCCCACTGTGGATCAGGGAGTGAAGGTTATTTCACAAGGCCTCTGCGGAGCGCCAATCTATCTCCTACATTTGGTGAATTTCTCCAGATTGGGATAAGCTGGGGAGCAGAACAAAGCGCTGTGCGTTGGCCCTCCTCTCCCCCCTCTTGCTCCAGCACCCTCTGTACCCTACCCCACCCTCCAGCCTCCTCTCCCCCACCCAGCTGGGGAGAGATTTACACAGCAGTTTAGTAGCTGAAACACTGCGCTGCACCTCCTTCCCCTTCTCTCTCTTTATCTCTCACATCTGTCTATCTCCTCCTCTCCAAACAACGATACCTCTCAGAGAGAGGGGAGTTGATTTAAACCTCAGGTTAACTCACCAGGACTTTGCTACATTTATTTTGCTTCAGCCCCCCCCTGTGTGATTTATTCTACTCAAATACAAGGCCGCTTTAGGGTTTGATCTTTTTTTGAGATCTTTATTTACGAATTGGGGGCACAGAAGGAATATTTTGCCCACAATTTGTTTTTAAAGACTCTCTTTAAATGTATTATAAATGTAAGATAAATTATTCAGATTTACGGCGACATCTACTGTATACGAGCGGAGGTCATATCAGTGACAGTGTTCATGATTGCCACTGCTGTATCAGAATACCCTGTGTCAGACTGACCCTCTATAGCCCCGTGTCATGGATCCTCCCTGAGCCCCTGTGCAGGTGATACTAAAACTGCATGTGGCTGTGTGATAGTGACTGTGAGGCTAATACACCTGCATTATAATAACACACTGGGCTGGATTCTGCTCTGGGAAACTGGACAGCTTCTCAATTCTGAATCATGCTGAGAGGCCACTGACCAAAGCCGGTTATTTTTAATGTAATTTTGTTCACAAAATTACATTTCCATGTCTCCATTGTTCTCAGTTCTAACCTGTATTTGAATTCGCTTAGAACTTGCAGAGACTTAATCTTGGTTCAGAGTGGTGATCCATCACAGTGAATGTTCTGTCACCTTTATTTTTATGTCAGAATTGTGTATTATCACATGCTAATGTGGTTAAAAGGAGGGTCCAGTTTAAAAATTCTCCTCAGTGGTGCATTCAAGGGCACTCTGATATCCGAGATTTCAGGGTGAACTGCCAAAAAGCAATGCATTAATGTTGTGGCAAAACCTCAAATCCAGTGTATGTATATTTTGGCGCATTGCTTGACAACAGCTTGACAACAGCGTTAGCCCTGCCTGTGGCTCTTGCTGGTTTTATTTTATTTTAACCAAGAAACCAGTGTTTCATGTTACGATACACAAGTGAATCAGTTGCAGTGCAGTGGGCAGATTCCAGTGCCTGGACCCAGGCAACAATAGTTGCAGTTTGAAAACCAAGTCTGGAATCTAAATTTTGGAAAATCCTTAAAGTTCATGAAACGGGTTGAGTTCATAATTGGCAACAAAATGTCTGAAGCAGGTTGCAAGCTCATTTTCATATGTGTTCAAATTAGTGGAATCCAGTAGCTGTCTGGAAGGTGGGAAATCAATCTGAGGATATGTTGTATCCTTTGGAAAATCATGCATAGGTGATTTTAAGTTTACAAGCTTAACATTCAAAACCACCAGTGCAGTCTTTTAATATGTTTTACATTCAAATGGTATTTCCCCCACACTGTAAGTCTGTTCCTCCATTTTCCACCAACAGACATTAGACAAAGTCTTTGCAGGCCTCTGGAGGTACGCGGCCATTATTTGGGCTAATGGAGGAAACTGTGTGTCACAGAGCAAAGACAAAGCCCAGTGTCACAGCAATCAGACAAATGGCTGCTGGGCTCTGCAGGGCCAGACAGGGGTCGACGCTTCTGGACCAATTAGGTTATATGAGTGCAACAATAGCTGGAACTCTCCAATTCTTTCCCTTTTCCACTTTCTCTGCTCTTTGCATTGCTGTCACCTTAGCCTCTCTTTCACCCTCTCTCTCACTGTTGCATCGTCTTCCTAATTCTTTCAGTTAATCCTGCTCTCTGTCTATCTCTTTTTCTTTGCCTCTCTCATTATTCAAAGCGCATCCTCCTGATCTCTCCCCTTTCCCTCCTCACAGCATCCCAAAAACAAGGACAAAGTTGTAATCCATTTACTGCACCCCTGTCAACAGATTCCACCCAAATAATCCTAAAAGACTTACAACCAGGCCTAGGTACTATCAAGGGAAGGGGAGTGAAAAAAGAGGCAGAATGCACAGGGGAAGGCAAGTGAGAGCCATAGAGAAACAGAGAGGAGAACATACAAGGGGAGTGGAGAAGTGAGGCAACAGACGGAGGGAACTTGTGTCACAGTGATTTGAGTCTTTGTCACGCAGGTGGCGCCCAGGGGTTCCCTCAGCCTGGGCAGAGAGACAAACTGGGGCCCATGTAAACCTTAAAGAGGATTAACCCTGCCGGAGCGCTTTAATGAGACCTGAAAGTGCTGGGCACCGGAGAGCCCCACTGATTGAGCCGCGCTCGAGTCGGCTCCCAACGGTCCGCCAGCCCAGTGGCCCAGCAGCGCTGCTGCAGCCCCGTGGCCTACAGCTGCCCGCTCACACTGAGCCACATCAAAGCAGCCTGTCTGGGAGAACCCCGAGACGGGAGGAAGGGGAGGCAGGCAGGCATGAGGGTGGTGGAGAGTGCGAGTGAAGGAGGAGGAGGGAGATGAGGGTGCCTGGATGGAGGAATCCCTTATCTCCTCCTGAGAGGATGCTGCTCTGTGGTGCGAGATTGTCTGGAGCTGCCACCTGTCCCAGGCATCTTTAAAGGCAACACTAAAGCCTGTGATGGGCCTGACCTCCTTGAGCTCCCATTCTTTTATGTCTCTCTTCATTTTCTGCTTTGTTACACCACCCCTCCTCCTCCTCCTTCTTCTCCACTCTCTCTTGCTCTTCTCTGTTTTTCTTACCCTTCTGTCTCACTTACCCTCAGACTCCTGACTCCCTCCCTCTTTTCTCCTGTGATATCTTACATTTCACCAGGCTGCTAGAAACATTTTAATTACACTGTGTTCATCAGCCTCCTCTTCGTGTAGAACAATATATACTCACGACCCTCCAGAGACGAGAGCGAGATACGGGTTGTTGGCTGAAGGGATAAGGGCGCTTATCTTTGCCACGATGTGAGAGGAATGCAAATACAAAAAAAGGAATGATGAGATTTGGATAAACGGGAAGCGAACATGAAGAAAGGCATGAAATAACTCTGATTCTCCCGTAGCACACAGAGGTGATTATCCTACTGGAGACTACAGGGTAACTTAAGGAGGAGAGAAAAAGCTCAAGCTGAGGAGAAGCCCCCATGAGCATTTAGCCTTGTTGTTTTATAGTATAGTGCTTAATGTTATTGCTGCCAGTGGTGTTTGCTGCAGTTGATTCTCCTTTTGGATGGACAAGATGCAGCAAATCTTCATTTTAAGCCTTCACAACATCAGCAAAGTGCTATTGTTCCCAACTCGCCTCTGTGACTTGACTGATTAACCAATCTCATTTGAAAGGAAGTAAAAACACACTGACAGATGTTGCAACGATGATACCAAGAAATGCTGACTATTCTTCTTTGAACATCTTAAGTTCTCCGGAAATTCTTCTTAATTCTTCTTAGCCCCTTCACATTTAATCTCGTCATTGTTAATAAGAACTGCCATTATTCAGAGATATTCTGTTCACACGCATCAGCTTTGTGGTAAGAGCACCACATGACCTTAAGATGGTATGAAAGTGCATTCTTGCAGCACTTCAAACTCTGCTTAACCCCCTTAAATCATCATGCGCTACAAAGGGGCACATGCATGTGAGAATATGGCCTATCTTACAGCATGAGATGCCTCTAATAAGCTGTATAAAAGGGGATCATCTGATTATCCCTGGTGCGCTAGACCAAGGGGCCACAGCAGAGCGCGAGCCCATGTTGTTCTTTCTTGATGAAAGGAGGTGGGTGGAAGGGATCCCTCTCCATTGCCTGCAGTGTGCCCCAGGCTTCTCTGTGCCGGCATGCCGCTGGGGGACTACATCGTGCCACCGCGCTCAAAAAGCCAATATTGAAACAATCACAAAGACAAACACTTACCCTTGAAACAGGCACGTGTCTTCTCACCCCAGGCTCTCCTCTGTACTCCCTGGTTCTTTTGGGGGAGGATGTTTGAACCCAGCCAGTACTTGTCATATTTGAACCAACAAGAGGCCAGAAAGTTTGTTCTCTGAGTGTGAATTCAGAGGAGTGCTCTGTTTGTAACTTTTTTCCCCCACCTATGAACACTCACACCAGTTTATAATGACTCTTTTTTTACTCTCTTTGCCGCTCTCGCTCTTTTAAGACACATAGAGAGGTCCTGTGAAGTCCATACGAACCGAAAGCACTGTAATTAACTGTGGAGAGCAGAGAGGCCATTGTTGTGCGGATCACGTTCAGTTTGGTGACAGCTTGCTCATTCAGTTCAGTGGTCAGCTGCATTTTGATATTGAGGCAGACAGACTGACGCCGGGGTAGGGGCTGGCGTGCTATGGCCCAGTAGACCTGAGATCAGCCCGGCACAGCAGTTTAGAGTTTAACCCCTGTGAGTGGACCCCACTGCCCCCACCACATCATAAAACCCCAGGACAGGTTTTACGCCGTGGCTCAGTGTTCCCCGCTAGCTTTCCCAGAACACAGGACCAGTGTGATCCAGGTAGCGGACACCTTTGGCCAGGCTCAGAGAGCAGGGTTACTGTGATACATGTGAAGGAATCCTTCAGCCAAGAGATCCATACCTCCACTGCCTCCAGCTTAGCATGGTTTCTGAGATCAGTCAAGGACAGCAAGGCTTTGGTGTGGGGATTAGGCCCTGGCAGCCAGATCTGGGCTAGATTTTTTAAGGAGCTAACCTAAAGACTGTTGGACTGATAGGCAGCCATCACAGCCTGGAGACACATTTCCCAATCCCATTTCTTATTTTTACCTCTACCCCTTGTTTTCAAGTGCCATCTTGCCCGTCAGAACAGAGTAACACGGGGTAGTGGTTGAAAGCTTCCCCTATGAAATGGGACAATGTTTCAAGACCTTAATATGTCATTGTTAGTCGTCAACGCTGGCATTTACGTAAACAGACGTGACAAGTATTGCCGGACATTCCAAATAAGCTATCTTTTGCTGTGGTGATTTCTCATTTGGGCTCTTGGCATCCTTTAGCAGTTGTCAGGACACTCTTGATTTGTCCACAACTTAAGTTTCATGCAATCAATCACTCAAACAAGTCATCAAATAAAAAAGAACACTGCTTCATACCAGGCTAACTTTAGCAACCCGTGCTCCTAGCCTGCCAGTCTGCACTGATATTAGAGGAGCGGAATTTCAATATATTATTACATTGTTGTTAAAATAGCAATACATTTGGTGAAGAGTGCGTAATGACTTGCTTAGGACTCGAAATTCAGTGTTTAAGACTTGAGACTTGACTTGGGATTGGTCAGCCTTAAATTAGGACTTGACTCGGAACTTGCGTGTCTTGACTTGGGACTTCAATTGGGACATGAGTGCAAAGACTTGACTCCCACCTCTGCATGTTAGAAAGAAAAGGACCATAACACACTGAAACAACGTTAAAATTACATAATACAATAGTTATTGTAATTTTTAAATCTTTGTTCATGAAGAAAATATATTTGTAGGTTTCTTTTGTTGGTCGTACAGCTATCTTATTAATGAAAAATCTCCATTTGGAGGGTGATGCTGCCCTTAGTCTTTGCCCTATCCCACAGAATCCGCAGACCCTTCCCCTAGACGTGAACAAGCGAAACAGACGGGTAAAGTGGGGGCAAGGGGTGTATTGGGATTGGGCCTTAATGTGTCTTGTCTGCTTCTCTCAATGACCTACTGTATCACAAATACAGTACAAAACTTAGGTAACTTCTGTGCCAATATACTAAAGCATTGTCTCTAAAGCTTGGCAAAATGTACTTTCCTCCAGTTGCCTTTGCTTCACTAAACATTCTTGGGCGTTTCAGTTAACATTTGCAAGAAAGCCACTGAAAAGGATGTGCTTTAAGTCCCTCCATGGATGTGTTTAGTCTGGCAAAGAAGGGCAAGTGTTTAAGAAAGAGGCACTTTAAAGAAGAAGATCCCCTCGGAGGAAGCAAAGATGCTTCGCCAGCAAGTGGGCTCACTGTTGCTGCAGGACCACTGACCGGCTAATCAGCGCACAATGTAAACAGATGTCGGCGCCGCGCATCCCATTCACACTTCTACACAATTAAGATCTTAAAAAAAAAAAAGACTTCTCCCTCATTAATCCTCATCTCAATCCTTTCTTCTTATCCCGCAGCAAAGCCCCATGTATTAGTGTTGTGGTAAGAAGGATGTGGACTCTTATCCAGTGTTTGCCCAAGAAAAGCGGCTAAGACTCAGGCATCACCAGCACATTAGCTAATGCTAACAATAGGGGCAATGTTTCCTTAGTGCCTCTGCCTTTCTGCACTGAAGTGGGTGTAAAAACCAGAGTAAACACAGTCTTAGGCCACGGACATAAGAGGAGTGGGAGATCACAAGTCTGGGTGAATAGCAGAGATTTACCCGGAGCACAAGCCCCCGAAGATAAACCCCCCTTGCTCTCTTCTTCTTGTTCCACCTCCCACGCCTCCCAGAGCTTCGCCGCCACGTTAACGATCCAGTGACCAGGTGTGGGGAGGCTGCAGGTGCCGTCGCATTTAGGCACATTAAGCACTGACACACAGCAGCGCTAAGAGTAATCGGATTTACCTGGCTGTCTGCTGCGTGGCATGGCACACTATGCAAGCACAGCACAAAGGCTTAGGGCCCCCTCTCCATCACAAACACACACATGCACACACCTGGGATGAATTTAGGAGGTGACAAAGCCCTCATAGAGAGGAACTACCGCTGGTGGAGTAAGAGCTGTGTGTGTGTGTGTGTGTGTGTGTGTGTATGGAACCAGAAACCAGAACAGAAGCCGGTGACTTTTTACACCTTGTGGCACAGGAGTGGTGACAGACGCTACAGGCTTCTGGTTCAAAGCAGCTGAGGGAGGGAGAGAGGGGAAGCGGAGGTTTTAAGGGGAACCCTTTCGTTCTGCTGACCCCTCAGACCGCTGGAGCTCATGGGGATTGAGCTCTGGTACTGGGTTCAATCAGACAGAATGGGACCGCCGCCTTTAGGGACACCCCATGTCCTCAACACCTGGGGCCAGGAGGAGGTGTTTTACACAGCAATGCTCTCATCTCAGATCATAAGTCCTCCTGAGCAGAGTCGGGATCAGAGAATCGACATCAATGAAAAACACTACAAGCCTTTCCGACTTCAGTCAGTGTTATTTTGAGTCTTTGTTGGTGTTATTTCACCTTATAGCAAGTGGTGGAACAAGTATTCAGAGCTTTTGCTAAAGTAAATGTTGCAATACTACAGTGTAAAAATACAAGTAAAAGATCTGCATTCAAAATCTTACTCAAGTAAAAGTATAAAAGTATAAGTATATACTTTAAGTACCAAAGTTCAAGTACTCATTAGGCAGAATGGCATATTTCATAATGATGTGACACATTAATGTTATTTAATATCCATCACTTTAATGGTAAAGGTGGGGATAATTTTAACAACTTTTTGTGACTAGTAGCTATAGCTGCTTAATATATGTAGAGGACTAAAAAGTAGAGTACATGCCTCCAAAATGTAGATGAATAGAAGCAGAAAGTAGTATAAAATGGTAATAATCAAGTGAAATACCCAAAATATTGTATCTTGAAGAATACTTTACCTGCAAAATGACCATTTGTATCCATTACTCACTGCATCTTACCTTGAATTCATGGGGAAGACTTTGCTTTTCTCGCATGCCTTCACCATGAACAAAGAATCCAAAAGTCTTTGACTTAAAGCCATAGGGATCTACATTTACTAACTGTAAAACTGTATTAAAACATCTATGTACAATCTCTCACACAACTCGTACAGTATAATCCAAGTCTCATTTATCCAGTTGTATGCTCAGTACTTCCCAAACACATTTAGTATTACATTATTGCAAAAACGAGTACGTGTATGCACTTGAGCAGAGTTCAAACACTCATGGATACCCAGGCATGCTACTCGGCTGTGGATGAGACTGTGTTTTAAATCGTAATGTTTTAGCAAAACTGCATGTGTTTGGAAAGTGCTGAGCATAAGACTGGATAAATGAGACTTGGATTATACTGCGCAAGTTGTGTGAGAGTTTGTAAACAAAAGTTTTGCTATAGTTTTGCTGTGGCTAAACACGGACCCCATTGACTTCAATTCATTAAGATTTTCCTCAGTTTTTGGATCCTCTGTTCATTGTGGAGGCATGCAAGAAAAATTAAGTTTTTCTCACAAAAACAGTGTAACACGAGGTGAGTAATTGATATATAAATACTCATTTGACAGTGAAGTATTCCTTTAAGTACATTACTTTAGTTAATGTTCTTGGTTACATTACACTGCCTATAGCAAATCGAAACTTACTTTTTTGTGTATGTCTTATACTCATCTACTGACACTATGGCTGCAACTAACAATTATGTTTGTTATCAATCATTCAGATTTTTTTTTTCAGTTGATTGATCAATTATTTTGTATATAAAATGACAGAAAGTTGTTTTTAAAGATGCTATTCATAATTTCCCTGAGCCCAAAGTGGTCCTGTTTTGATTTGGCAAGCGTTGAAAACCTTAAATAAAACTGCAACTGGCAAATATTTGTCATTTTAGCTTGATAATTTAAAAAATATCAGACTACTTAGTTCAGACTTTTTATTTCGGCACTAACACTAAAGACTTATATATTAAGATGTGGAAGAAGCAGTGCAGAAGGAGGATCAAATCTATGTTCATCATGCCTACAGCTTCCCAGCAAGCATCACTGTGCTCCGCTCCACTCTGCCTCGTTTGATTGCAGCCTTCCAGTCTCTTGAGCCCCGATGCACAAAGAAAGCCTCTTGAAGCTCTACGGCCCTTTTGACTTTTCCTGCTGCTTTTGAACTCTCCATTTCAGACTGTGACTTTTCCACATGACCCCAAGCCTCAGAGTGACCCCCCCACCCCCCTCCTCCCCTCTCCCTCCCTGCTCCTTCCCCTCGGCTTCAGTGGTCTGGAACCTCCAGAGCTCCTTCACACATACCCACACACACACATCAAATGAGAAGTGGCAGTGTTGCTGAGTTAGGTCAGGATGTAATGGGCAGTAATGTTCTGCCCTCGAGGGCCCTGTCCACGGCACCATTGCCTGGTTTTGAGTAACCTTTCACTTAAAGAGGCACCTTGGTGACTCTCAGGCACCCAAGCACGAGGGGAGCAGTAGCTAATGAAGTGGCTGAATAAATAGAGTTACAGTACATGGTTGGGGTCCACTGGACTTTTCATTACTGCCACTGGATTAAAATCGCTCTGTCCCACTCTGTCTGCCCCAATTCAGAGCCAATTTAACCAAACTAAACAAGCTATCACATCAAATCCTTGTCTGCGGGCTAAGTCCTGGCTACAGTGGCCGCTGAATTAACCTCCTAATCAGCCTCTTACACCCCAATCATCTATCTCCTGTTCTCTCTTTCCACGTACACACACAGTTTCGCTTTCATCTAACTCCTACTGTCTATCTCACCTTTTTTTTCAAATTATCTTCAGTATCTTGCTCAAGCCACAGCTCTCCCTTCACCTCAATCTCTCAAGTTTCATCTCCATTAGTCTCCTCTCTCTCTCTCTCTCTCTCTCTCTATCTCTCTCGCCGCCTTTCTCTCACACAGTCTCTGAGTCCCAGAGAGAGAGAGAGAGAGAGAGAGAGAGAGAGAAAGAGAGAGGGAGAGAAAGAGGCAGAGTAGGGGGTGGTGAGGTTTGACGCGGCGCTGCTTTGGGGCTTTGAAGTGTGTGTTGATGAGGGAAAGCAGAGTACTGTGTTCAGACAGGCCCCTAATGAGGGAATTAAGAAGCTACGCTGGCCGTTCCCCATACTAACTTCCCAGGCGCAAAACAAGACAAGTGTGCGTGCATGTGTTCACAAAGGTGTGTGTGTGTGAGCACAAGAGAGAGGCTAATCTGTCAGACTTAATCAAGCATCTGGCAGTCCTGCCTCTCACCTACAGTAAAGAGACAAACTTGGCCTCAGCGCTGGGGTGCTACAAATATGTCCTTGAGCTGTGTAGTTTCTTTACTTAAAGGAATACTTCACCCCGAAATTACCATTTGTATATCAATAACTTATCCTGCGTTACATTGAATTTGTGCAGAAAACTTGTTTTTTTCTTGCATTCCTCCACAGTGAACAAAGAATCCAAAAACTGAGGAAATTCTTGATGAAATGAAGTTAAAGGAGACGGCGTTTAACAACAAAACTTTATCAAAACATCTGTTTACATTCCTCACACAGCTCATGCAGTATAATGCAAGTCTCAATTATCCAGTTATATGCTCTAATTCCCTAACAGACAGCCCTCTCCAAAAGAGAACTGAATGGAAAGTAAAATTATCTACATTCTCTTCAGAGCCAGACTCCATTGACAAAAGCATCAATTTTACCTTGCTGAACACAGGAGTTGCTGGTCTGTGCTTTGTGTGACTTCGGTGAACCCTTTAGAACACTAAAGTCACACACGACTACATACAAACTAACTGACCAAAGCAGCGGTAGACCAGTAGCTTCAATGTTTAGCGAGGTAAAATTACAGATTTTGTCAATTGAGTCTGGCTTCGAAGAGAGCATAAATAAGTTTTACTTATCGGAAAAGCTTTTCTGTTTGGGTAGTACTGAGCATATAACTGGATAAAGACTTGGATTGAGACTGAGACTTGGATTATACTGCACGAGTTGTGTGAGAGTCACCTATAACTTAGAATATCCACCTTTTTTGGATTCTACGTTCACTGGAGGCATGCAAGAAAAACGAGTTTACTTCACAAATTTACATGTAAGTGTCACCCCCAGTGGCCTTCTGGGGGGTGAAGTATTCCTTTAACAAAATGTACAAGTTTCCCACTTTAAGAATAAACAATACCAACTTTTTTGTGGACTTACGGTAGTGTGGGTCTAGGTAGCCGTTGCGGGGGTCCATGGCGAACAGAGTGCCTCGGTACGGCAGGGCATGGTCAGTCAGGTGGGGCAGGGAACCATGCAGCTCCTTCTTGAGCAGGGAGGGGCGTTCTTCTGTGGAGGTGGAGGGCTCCTCGCTCACACTCCTGTCAGGACCGCCAGGCGTTGGGGCCTGGGAGCTGATGGCATTGCGCCTCTCGCGGTGGTAAGGCGTGCCTGAACTCTCGTCCTCTACAAAAGGTGGAAAAACAGAGAGAGAGGAGGAGATGTTAAAACTTTGGCAAAGGAAAAAAACAAGCTGCAGATTTATTATAAGCAGATATAAGAATAAAAGTCTGGAGCAGATGTGAGTATCTCTCTCCCCCCCTGGTTATGTTTCACACACACACACGCACACACACACACACACACACACACACACACACATGTTCTGAACACCCACACACATGGTGAGGAAGTCAGTTCACGTAGAAGGCGCGGGTAAAGGGAGGAGCTGGAGATCAGCTTTGTACACCTAAAACCTACTGGGCATTATGGGTGTAAATCTGCCTGCGTTTGCCTTCCACGGCGCCAGATGTGTGAGTTCAGAGGCAGGCAGTGTATGAGGAAATGGACACCGTGGATGAAGAAATCCCAACCTCTTCCTTTCGCACAGTTCCCCAAAAATCTGTTCTTAAATTCGGCTCTGTCTGTTCTTTTTATAAAGAAATGGATTCCCATGGAGGAGGCAACGCAGGCTTACTGTCTGCATTCCAAGCTGCACATTAACCAGCGTCATGGGTTGTATCAACACCACCCTCCTTCATTCTCCTGTTCTCTCCTTCTCCCTGCTCCTCTCTCTTTTCTCAAACTAAATCTGTCTTACTCTGAGGGCAAAATTAAGAGGGTCTCTAGAGAAGGCTTTCTGGCATGCTGGGTAAAGAGGACAAATGTGGAGTTGAGTTCAAGGGCTGAGCTCCACCAGAAAGACATGACCCGTGACCCTCGGCCTGACCTCTGAACTGACACGTACAAAGGTCAACAAGCCTCCTGACCTGGTATTAGTCTTTTCTGTACTACAATACTATATAGACTAAGGCACCCGTCTACATGTATACGGAATATATTTTTGAAAAAGACAACAATAACAATGGCGGACTGCTGGTTTGTTTATGTTTTGTTAGCACTGTTTGGTCTAATGATTACTTAACACTTAAACTTAAGACTTATTTATACTCCCTTAAGATGAAATAGATAAGTTCACTTAAACATTGGAAACTTCACTGCTAACACTCTTCCATGCATCCTTGATGATGGTATTGATACATCCAATGGATGGCACGAGAGGGCAGAGTCAAGAGTTTCGGACAACAACAAACAAGGCGACGGTGGAGATTGTAATACTATACTTTTTAACAAAAGCAGCATTGTAGACGGTGAAGGTCTGTGAGGTCACTAAATACATCACAACATGGGGACGAACAATTCTTTTCACAGTGTTAGCAATATATTCGGTTCAACCAATTCTTAAAATATCTCCGTTGTGTCTCGCTTGAACAATGCAACACTGCCCCAGTGATTCCCAGTGGTACTGCTACTTTTCATCATTTTCCACAAGCTTTAAAAAACATGCACAAATACGGACAAAATGAACGCAGAGTATGGACAGAAGTCTCCATCTGTGTCCATATACATACAGTACAGGCCAAAAGTTTGGACACACCTTCTCATTCAATGCGTTTTCTTTATTTTCATGACTATTTACATTGTAGATTCTCACTGAAGGCATCAAAACTATGAATGAACACATGTGGAGTTATGTACTTAACAAAAAAAGGTGAAATAACTGAAAACATGTTTTATATTCTAGTTTCTTCAAAATAGCCACCCTTTGCTCTGATTACTGCTTTGCACACTCTTGGCATTCTCTCCATGAGCTTCAAGAGGTAGTCACCTGAAATGGTTTCCACTTCACAGGTGTGCCTTATCAGGGTTAATTAGTGGAATTTCTTGCTTTATCAATGGGGTTGGGACCATCAGTTGTGTTGTGCAGAAGTCAGGTTAATACACAGCCGACAGCCCTATTGGACAACTGTTAAAATTCAGTCTTTGAGTGCGCTCCTTCATCCTTATTTCAAAAGGAGAGTCAACAGGGATGAGATCTCCAGCATTAGCTTGTTCACTTTCCTACCTTTGCTACGAGGGGAAATTGTGGAAGACAGCTAACACTGGGCAAGCACTGGGAGTCATTTTTGCATTCTAGTGTGGATGGAGATATTTTGTCAAACAAAGGTCGTGTGGACAGATGTGTTTTGTTTTTTTTGTTTGTTTTTAAACGGACGGGGAAAATGTCAGCTTTCAAAACATATTTGTATACGTGTAGACAGGTTCTTAGTCAGTTTCTACTTTTCTCTTTGCCCAGAGCACATTCTTCAAATCAAGCTCACTCAGTCTGATCCACACAGTCTGTTCAGCCTCTTCAGGCCCCAAGTGTGAGAACAGTCTCCATGTTCAGCCTCAGCTATATGAAACTATGATTTCACCATTGAGGATGTTGGTCATCACTTCACTAAGATGCTCTTTCCTGCATTAATGTCTCTTGCTGAGAATCTGGCAAAATGCCGCTGTGCTGGCGCCAGAGGTTCTACAGTATTAGCAGCCTAGTGGTGCAAGGCTCCCCCACTACGCACTGCAACCCAACAGCATCCAACTGCCAATTAAGAACAAGAGGAGAGGGGCCAGATTAAAGAGCACCACCTTGAGCACTGAAGAGGGCCGCTATAATGCTGCAGCACTTCACAGAAGAAGAGAAGCGATCAGAAAGGGGGAGGTTAAGAGAGGGAAGAGAGAATGAGATTGAGAGAGGCGAAGAAGAGAGGAGCAGGAGGAGCAACCCACGGGTCCCGCTTTTATTCCCCTCACTCTCCCACATCCATTACCAGCGCTCGGGCCTCAGCGCAGCACTGGCAGCAGATTCAAGGATTCTTAACGCGGAACTGACAGCCAGAGAGGCAAGCCACTCTCATCCGCAGGAAATGACAGTGTCAGTTATGATATAAGTATTTAATCCTATACTGCGCAGCCAGTGATCTTATTAAGGGAATAATGGCACTTATACGGTTAAAGCTGGATTAATAGGTCTGCTCTTGCAAAGCGCAATATTAACATAAAGGGATTTTGGAATTGGGTTCATCTCCTGACATGGATTGAAAGAAGTCGAGACTATAAACTATGCTGGGAGCAAGCACTGCTAAGGGTAGAGCGTGTAGCTGTGTGTAGCACACGCTTCCACTGCGTTCACATCCAAAGAAATCTAGCATTACATCTGGGAAAGTAAAAACTGTGTCCATATTTATAAGCTCTTTTTCTTACTTTCATACAGATATTTGATGTTTTATGAATACATTCATCACTGGGGCTTTAGATGGTGTAGCAGTTAGGAGGCTAGTGGGGACGAAAACTGGCCTAAAACATCTTCTGCCAAACTTACGAAAAAATACTAAAGAGACTCGACTGCTTACTTTAAAAAATATACTATGCATTACCAGGGTTGGGGAGTGAAAGAATATAAGTATCGGCAATTAGAATTTAACAGAGGTGTGAACTCAAGTCACAAATTCAACTTGACAAAATCAAAAAAGACTTGCAACTTAAACACCTTGGACTTGGACTTAAACACCAGTGACTGATGACTTCACTTAGACTTTGACAAAAGTTGGTCACGAGTCCATTCTGAATGGACTGTAAGTGACTCACCAACGTGTCAACTTCGTAAAAAAATGCACTTATTTTCAAGTACAGTGAATTTCCAGCACATAACTTTTATTTTGAAGTGCTGTTTCCTGCTGTAGAGTGAGTGACTAACAGCCAGCTACTTAACAGAGACAGCAAACTAGCTGGATGTGGCCAAACACAAGTATGATGCTGAATGTATTAAACTGTGTGGACCTTGAACTAATAACTAAGGAGAAATCTGGACCCTGAGACTCGACCAGTTGGGAACCACTGTATTAGACAAAACAATGACTTGGTCCCACCTCTGACATGAGTAACTGTATTCTTTTACAGGTGCAGTTTTACATGGGTGGTATTCTGAATACAGTTATTGTCTTTAAGAATAGATTACATGAAGAGTTTATTTGTTTTTGTTTTATTTGCATGAACACCGTGTCCCAACTGAATGCAAGCAAGTATAAGTTTGAGTGCATTGTTTATTCTACAGTGTTCTTACTGGACGCCATTTCTATTCATTCTTGTCTCTCATTTTGAAAACTAAGCAATGGACAAGGAACAATTGTTACATGAAGTTGAAATCAACGTTATTGATACCTCGTCATTTCACTACAAAGGACAAAATAACGTGGCAACTAACTGGAGAGACATCACCAGTGAGCTAAATATTTCTGGTAAATGACCATCGCTAATAAGCTTTTGGCTATGCTGTATATCATTTCAAGATCGTACGTACTCGCCCATCTTTTAGGTGGTCATGTCTCTAGTAGAGCGTGCAGCTGATAGGTAGCCTTTGTTCACATGACGTAACAGAAGTGCATATTCAACAAATTCAGTGTGGACAGAAAGCAGTGTTCGCTTGCTGTCAGGACACAGTGATGGTGTAAAATTCAAATGACGCACACATTTGCCATAAACAGTTTTTTTTAAGTGTGTACAGTACACCTGCCACATGAAGATGAACAGATGCGGTATGCAGATCTGTTATGTATACATGCCATCACAATGTGAAACAAGATACCAAAAATGGTCATTGAGGGACCCAGAAAGTTTTAAAGGACTTCTAAAAACACACATTGTAAACTGAACTGAACCTCAAAGATGTAATGCAAATTGGATTGTTGTGATGTATAGTTTTTTTTATTTGACTTATACTTTTCTTGAACACATTCTTATTGAAACTTTTTATAGGTGTTATGTGTCTTGTTTTATGTTTGTTTTGTTGTGTGTGGACCCCAGGAAGTGTAGTTGATAGCTAATTTATCTAAGTTAGTAGCTAATGGGGGTCTGAATAAAGAATGAAGGGGAAATGCAGCCAGGACACTGACAGGAATGTGTTTTTGGCTTGGAAATAAAAGACCCAAACAACTATCTCAGCAAGACGATTCTGAAGTATTTCAAAAGTAATCCAAAGTATTTAGAATATGTTTCTTAGTTTGAGTAATCTAATGGAAAACATTATCGATTACATTTGAGGACATGGAATCTGTAGTGGAACACATTTAAAAGTACCCCTCCTCACCCTATGCATTACAATTTTTTTCACTGTTTTAATTTGTCTCGTTCACTCCCTCTTCTTTCCTTCTTCCTCTTCTCCAGTGACCCCACTGCTATTAGGATACGTCCCCCTCTTCTGAGGGAGGTCAAGCGACTAATGGTTCAATCACAGCAGTGTCACAGTCCCACCATCCCCCTCCAGTCACCCACAGAGGGGGTTCATCATTCTACCATATACCACCTTAAGGGGCTTCATTACTTGGGTTTAGAGCACCTTAAGTGGTTAAACAAACAGTCAGCAGTACAAGGGTCAATTGACCCCTCGGACTGGTGGAAGAAGAAACAGAAATCTCAAGTCTCTTCTCTACCTGCTGCTGCTGGAAACTTTCTGTATCCTTACAACATGTCAGCCATGTCAAAAAAGGGCTAATGAAGACAGAGCAGGTAAACAAATGCAACTTTGAAAAGTTCAACCAATGCAACACTTCTCTAACTCCGACCATCAGCCCAACAGACCCTTTCCCTTTTTCCCTCCCTCATTTTTCATTCCTCTTTTATTTCCCTCTCTTTTCCCATGGTTGCCACATCCAGTCCTCCACCAGTTTGCAGGTCTATTCAGCCCAATACAAAAGCAGCAGGGCCGGTCCTCTGTGGACCAGAGGAAAGCATGCCTCTCAAAAAAAAAAAAAAAAAAAAAAAAAAACAGAAAAAAGAACTATCCCGCTCTCTCTCTATGGTGATTGAATTTCTTAACATCTTTTCAAAAAGCGCTTAAATGCCTGGAGGCGAGAGGAAGAAACAAGCTAATGGTGGATGGGGAGCACTGAACAAATTTCAGAGCCCTTTCCTGCTCGCGTTTGAGGTTGAAAGCAGGCTCCTGCCTTTCAAGTTTCAAAGTCCTCCTTCCTCCCGCAGTGTCACTGAAGGATTTGAAAAGAAGGTAATTGTGCTCACTGCCGTCCTGATCAGAGCACACGCCCCAGCTCTAGTATTTCAGGAGCTTTCTCTGCCACTATTATGGTACCTGGTGCTCCATTCCTGCATTCTTCCTCCCTTACTACTCTTTCTCCTCTCCCCCTACAAATGCACCCTCTCTTGCTCTCCCTCACTTGCTTTCTATCCTTCTTTCACCCCCAGCAAGCCACTCATTAAATCCTTAAGCCCAGGTTTCTCCCTTTTTTCCCCTTGTCTGGGGTCTCTATTGTAAAACTCTGGTGCGAATACCTTCAGAGAAAACCCTATGCATGGCCTTTAATATGGCGGCATAAAAGAGAGCTTGGATGCAATGACAAAATGAAATTTTAAAAGAGATAATGAGATATGGAGTGGGGCCAGTTCCTCCGAGAGCTGGGCTCCGGGACAAGGAGGGGGGCTAAAGTTAAGGGTGCCCAGCCAATTCAAAGAAATGAAAAGTGAAACAAAACCCTCGGCTTGTTGTTTTTGAAGGTATTCTCAAGAGGCATGGGGTTAAAAACAAGGATTGCTGCTCCTCAATATGCCAATCTGCCCTGTCTCAAGCATCCGATTTGCCCTCCGGCCTGCACTCCCTAAAGCAGGGACATGTATGTTTCTAGGGTGCACAAAGCGCCACTGCACATTGCAACTCTTTCCCCCCCGTTGCCGCCTTTCCTAAAAGCCTAAACATCAGAGGAGGTGTTGTTGTACCTCTGAGCCAAAGCCAGACATATGCTGTGTTCCACCTTCGAACTTCTCAAAGCTGTTGTCAGTGGCACAAACAGGTTTTTTGGCTGGGGAGCGCATGGAGCGCGAACAAGGAGGAGAGGAGTGGAGGATATACAGTGAAATCACAAAACACTTCTTCAAAGCGCCTCTCCTCCTGTGCAATAATCTCTTGCTGCTTTTTTTCTTTCTCTTGCAAATCAACTCCCGGGAAAGACTCAAGACTCCCCAATTAACAATGAGAGGGGGAAGAAAAATTCCAGCAGCTGGCTAGAGTTTAATAAGAGCACCTCTCCAAGCGGCTTAGGCTTATGTACCTGATTCACCGGCCCTGGCATTGGCGCTATAGACAAAGGGAATCATTCACGATTAGCGCAGGCTGAAAGACAAGGGACGTGAGACGCAAGACGCTCAAACTCCACCAAACCCAAGACAACAAGAGCACCGGGGGATTACCGCAATTGTGTGAGGTATTTTTCTGATCAACTTCTTGGCTGACGATTCGCTGGGTGCCTTCCCCACAACAGAGTTCAGCTCTGCATTATGTGAAGGTTACCAAGTCCTAACGGAGCGTCCTGTATCAGCCTACAAAGGGTGACATTAGAGAAACTCCTTGACAAACAAATCTAAATGTCAGAAGGCGGAATCAGGTCATTACCCTGATGTCTGTGTGCAGGGTAGTTAGCAGTCAAACTATTTGACAGAGCTCTGGAGAACTTCAGCATAAATAAAGTTCACTCCCTTTAACTTTGCGCTCATGTTTGATTCTGTCTCTGCAGAGTGAATCCGTAGTGGTACATTATTTAACCGTGTGACTGATGTTCGGACGAATTGCAGAGAGAGGCACAGGCAGGTCAGGATGTTCCCTCTCCTGGTTAGCAGTCTATTGTCAGCAGCTGATTTCCCACACAGCGCCCGCAAATGCCCTCTTCAATATTCATCTAGGCAAATTCGACGACTCCCACATCTCAATTTGGCTCTCGGCAGCCCACACCCCAACCCCCCTGCTCCACAGCCCCGCAGTCCCAGCCTGTTCTCACTGCCGCCAGGGGTCTGCCGGGACGCACCCAGAGCTCAGCATCTCGCAGCCCCAGCCTCCAGGCCCCGGGGCTGGGGAGGGGCAAATCAAAGCCTGCTTGGCGCCTTCCTCCTTCCCTGCGCTCACCTCAAATCAGCCTCACAGCAGGGTTGTGTCGTGCCAAGCCTCCGCCTGCCCCTAGCTACCCCTTATTCACCCATTAGGGGCACAGGCCCACCATAGAGCAGCCCGAAACCCCACTACCATTTCATCAGGGCCACATTGTGAGGGAGCAATGAGCATTGCAGCGAGAGAGCTGAAAGCCCCGACTCTAAAATGCACACTGATGCAGCTTTTTTGACCATGGATAGTTATGGCTTTTAAGGTTTTTCACTCAAAGGGCACCTTGGCCTGCATTCTTTGAGGAATCAAACACCAAGAGATGCATTTGATCAAGGCTTCAAAGCAAAAAGTGCCATTTAGTGCTCTGATTGGCTTATAGACTGTATTAGCATTGCTTCAGATGGTCACAAGCCAGCTATGATCAGCCCAAAACCTGTTAGTTATTTATACTGTCCCTCTGTAACAATGTAAAATGATTGTGTGCTAGGGCAGACTGGGGCAGAACTATGTCCGTTTGGGATAGTGGGTCTTTTAGGGTGAATCTGGGCACAATGCCCACCAGACCAGAGCGGGCCAGCTTTCCACTGGGCCTCAGCACTGGAATCCCACTTCTGACACCAGAGTGATCCGGACCAAGTCTGTGGCACTCAGATTAGGAACAGCTCGCCAAGAGAAATGGATATCCAGCCAAAGCAAAGAAACACAGAGCCAACAGTTGGATAAAATAGAAAAAATAATACAGTAATTTCAAGCACATCAAATACGATCCAAAATGCCACTGTGGATGTTTCCCACCTTACCGTATAGAGTCATAAACTTCACTTCACTTAACTTTGAATAACTCAAACTTTATGTTGCATTTGTTTCCTAAATACTCTGATGTTTTTTGGCTTGTGTAAAAATGCACATTCACACATTCTGGTACATGTATTTAAGGGCATAACTGTGCACTGTATCGAGGGATAGAGGCCCCCATTAAGATAGTTAGCCAGCACTTACTGGAAGCTGGATAATTAGACACTTCAAAGGCACCTGCCCACCATCCCAGAGGGGGCAGGAATCGCAGCGCCCCGCCCCATTTAAAAGCATGTTAACTCCTATCTGAGGCTAGCAGGCTAATTTAACTCTTGACATTTGATATCTAAGGAATGAGAGGGATCAGCCATTTAGCTGGAACAGGATTACCCCCCAACCGCCCTCCTTCTCCTCTTCCTCTCCCTCCCCTTCAACCCCAAAACCCCCTCTCCCAGTCGGGCCGGATTCATTAATTTTCCTGCTGCTAAGCACTTTATCAATGACTGGTGAACGTCTAAGTCCAGAGTGGACTCTCTCTCTCTCTCTCTCTCACTCTTTCTCTCTCTCTCTCTCTCTCTCTCTCTCTCTCTCCCACTCTCCTGCTCCCTCTCTCTTCGGTGGTGATTAGGCCTGTGGATGTTCAAATCTGTCTGTCTAATTCACTGCCTGCTCTGTTGCTGCTCATCTATTCTCACACCTGCTATGCAGCCCAGCAAAAGAGCCGTGTCTGAACAGCACTTAGGCTACGACCACACTAAGCAGCTCTAACTAACTCTGAAAATGCTGTTCAAGTGTGAAAGCAATAACAATGTTTCCAGGTCATTTTCATAAAAAGGTCTCAGTCCAAACTAAAATGCCTAACTGGAGGATAATGCCTAAAACTCTTATCCATCCAATTTCACTCTGCAAGGAACAACTTTGGTTTGTTGGATTGGCTTTTTAACTTTACTACCACACACACACAGATTAGGCTTACTTGAAACACATGCTATTTTTATACCTATCCACTCTGAACACCATTTTTGAAAATCTTCATTTACAGGTGTCACAAAGATTGGAATTTAGCCTGCTTAGGCTCCAATCACACAGAGTTTGCTCACTGCTTTTGCATTGCTGAGCGCCTCACATTTTTCCACTCTATGCATGTTACTTTTTGCAGGAGTGCCCTTAACACCTCCCATTTAAAAATCTTCACCTCAGAGCACTGAAAGCGCCCTACGTCATTGGCTTTTTAGCCCATTATCCAGTCAGATGAGGTGAGAGGCGGGCCTCCTGTGGTGGTGGTGATGACAAGTGCAGCATACAGTTTGTGGTTTGTGTTTATCTAACATTAGCTCACTTTCATCTTCGCCCTACTAGGCAAGCTGGAAGACATCTGAACAAACTGTATCCTTACCTACTGACTAACATTTTACTGACCGTAATTAGGCCAAAAATTAACAGCCAATTGTCAAACTGTCTCCAACTCATCTTCAAATAAGCCTTGACCCAACCATCGTCCAGGTGAAGCTCCTGGACCAGCTGGTGGTGCTCCCTTTGATTCCTTCTCTCTATGAGTAGCAACACAGATCTCCATTTCCCTGTCACCAACGTACTATGTGGAAACAGCCCCACACCCTCAATCAGAGTCACAGCAACTGCCCTTTGCCAGATCTTAATCTACAGATCTGTGAATTTACTTCACAGCAAAATAGCAGTTAAGATAAGGACAGGTGATTCTGTGGTTGCCTGCCAACAATTAAGAAGATACAGCATGCTGCCAAAAGCAGCAGGCTTCAACGAAAAAAGGCAGTGTAGTGTGCCTTGCGTTTTGCAACCTGCAAAGTGTGCTCCGTCTGATCGGGACCTTAGTGTGGATGTATGAAAGTGTAATGCGTTCACCTGAGGAAATCAGCTCTGTTTTTCTGAATTAACAAGATTATTATTTCAGATTCTACTATAGGTTTATAATTGGGAAAATCATCTGCTCTTGTTTTTCTGAATTACAAAGGCAAAAATAGGACATTTTTTCTTAAGTGGGTGCATTAAGCTATAGTGAATGTGCGTTCTGTGTGTTGGCACAAAATTTTAGCTTACACTTGCTGGTAATGATGTTATTCATCATAAACCTGTATTCATTTACAGCAATAACAGCACTCCAGCCAAATATATTCAAATATAGTAAGTAACCTTTGACGTATCACAGGTAGAGAGGTGCTGGGAGTTAATTCGCATCCATAACTGTACATTAGTCTCAGTCTAATGCCTTCTGCTGAATGTCTACATTACAGGTTGAATCAGGGGCTACACGAGTGTGACGGATCTGGGTTAAATGAACAGCATGCCGGGGCCTTTGATGCTGCAGCTGGTAATGCTTACAGTTTCTAACCCGTCACATTTGGACATAAGGCCTTTTTACCAGAGAGCATGACAATCAGAATTCCAAACTACAAGCCAAACGCCATAAAAATAACACAACTCAACTGACTCCTTCACTCTGCTCCCACAATGAGAGGCTGTTCTGCACACACATTCAGTCACCTGCTGCTAAAAAAACACAACAACACTAATTAAATCAACTTTTGCCTTTGCAGCTTGACACATTAATTATCTAAAATAACATTAGTTCATTTTCCAATTTTTTTTCATCTGGAGGTGCCAAATCAACGCACAAAGAACTCTTTATGAAACTTTCAATCAGCCTTCCAACATCCTATCATCATTACGTCTGACGGCTGGCTGCAGAATCCCAGACCTGACCCTCACCCCGCCCCCAGCGTGTGATATGAATGGGAGTGCCCGCTTAATAAACAGGGTGTAATTCACCCCTCTCCCCCTGAAAATACAGGTGAAACCTGGACCCCTTCATTACAGTGTCTGCAGCAGGCAGGGAAAGCTCTGCAGATTAGAGGATCTGCTATGTTGGCCAAACAGACTTAACCGCTGTCTGCTGAGAAGGGGCTGGAGGTGAGTCGGCGAGAGGAAAAGACACCAGACTTTCTATATGTGATGAGATAAGTGGCTCTGTAGTGCAATACAGAGCAAAGGACAGGGTGACAGTGGCAGGTTTGGATATGATGGACTGTTGGAGCAATTGTATTGTATGTTGCAGGTTAGATCAGCCAGTATGTGCTGGTAAGTGTCACTGAGTCCCTATGTGCTCACTTGAGGGACATTTTAACACAGTAGCAGAAATCAGCACTTGAACGTAACTTAAGACATTCACCCTTGTATTGAACTTAAGTACAAATTGGAGGTACTTCACTTGAGTATTTCTATTTTCTGCTTCTTTATACTTAGGCCCAATCCCAATACCCCCCCTTGCCCACTACCCTTTAGCCACTGGCCCTACCCCTAGCCCTTGCTCACTACCCCTTGGCCCTTGAAATGAAGCAACGAGGGTTAGGGGTTGAAATCTTTCCCTAGGAATTGGGACACCACTCACTACGTCACCACGTTGGTTAGGTTCACGCATACGTAACTATTTTAAACAGGAAGCTAAGCTGCGAGCCATCTACATTTCCAACCGGTATCTACAACGTAACAGTAACGTTAGCTACTTTTATGCTTGCTACTAACGGTACGTTAGTAGCAAGCATAAAAGTATTAAGATATGTATGACAGGGGACTTCTGCTAGCTAGCCAGCTAACATTATGAGGCAGCATAGTTATACTAGTTGCCGTGTTATCGTAATGTGAAAAATCCAACAATCTTGCAGAACAGGACAGTTGACAGATGCCAGATAGTGCGAGATAGCTAGCTAGCTAACAAGCAACCTGACAACGGTAACATTAGCTAGCTGGCTAGCTTTCTGTCAACTCCAATCTACACATCGTGAATAACAGTAAAAACTTTTTTCCCCGTCTCTTGCCTGGCGGTAGCTATGGCGACGTCTACCCCTCGCTGGCAAGTCAGCATCTGAAATCCCTCGCTCCTAGGGCTAGTTTCATACACACTACCCCTCGTTATGCCCCCTACCCCTACACGCAAAAAGGAATTGGTACACCTCTACCCCTCGCGGTAACGTGCAAATCTAGGTTACTTTGCTCTAGTTACTTTGCAGATTCAGATTACCAATACAAAATATAATAAATATGTAAAGATTATATACATAGGGATACCCAGCAGTATGTAAAGTAATATATCAAATATATAAATTAAAAATAGCTTCACATTTACCAGCAGCAACATTAAAGCAGTGAACATATTAATGCATCAGTAATTATAATCTAATGATATATTATACATTATTCTGAAATGGGACATTCTGTATCATGAGGACTTTCAGTTTTGGTACTTTAAAGGTATACTATGCAGGATTATCGTTTACTGTTTGTTGACAGCTAGCAAAGACGAAGTAAAAGCCAACCCCATGATTTGCACCCATTTGGAGTTTTGCTATAGCCTCGCTTTACTTGCATTTTTTCTGGTGCTGTGTTTCTTGGATACCTGCTGCTAACAGTCTGGCACCAGGTTGCTACCTTTTTCATAAAGCCTCAACCTCACCTGAGCGCTGTGCGGGTACACACCCATAGACGTCCTGAGCATGAAAAATAAGTAGAAATCAAGAAAATACAGACCGAGGGCAGAGTCTCTGCAGCAAAATACAAGTGATGATTAAGAGGGATTACTTCTGTATGAGTCTATACATCGTCTTTAAGGAAAACCCTGCATAACATACCTTTAAATACAGGGTTGTAATGCTATTTGTACTGCAGAACAAGAGCACACCTATGATGGCACGCTCATGCTTGCATAGTTACCTTGTGGTTGATTTTGAAGGTTATGTAACCACTGTTCCTAGAGTGGCAAGTTTACATACATGAGTCAACGATAACTATAAAATAAAATAAGGTTTCACTACCATGTCATTTTTACTGGATACTGCTACCTATAAACTAAGAAAAAATCATATAAGGTGGAATGTTTTCTGGCATGTTATTCAATACATTAGTTCACAGCACGTCATGAATCAATCACTACACCATAAATGTCAATATGACAACTCTGGCCGTTACATTTGTTTTTTATTGGCTCTTTTTAGTGACATGCGCTTCAGTGATGATTGGATCTGTAAGCACATAAAATATGTAGCAATTACAACCGGATTTTGTAAACTAGGAATATTTTATTTCCTCACTTAGAGACTAAATAGTGGCGGAGCGTCTTTCCGGTGTCCTCCAGCAGCACTATAACCCTGTTTAAGTACATTAAGATACTAATACTTTTGTTTATTTACTTGAGTAAGATTTTGATTGTAGGACTTTTGCTTGTGACAGAGTATTTCTTTAGGGATCCGAGTACTTTTTTCATGACTGATAGAGAGTTACTTGAGGTGTCCAAGATTTTGAAGGTTTGGATAGGCATAAAACTGTTTCTGTCACGCAATCAGTGCAAAAGATGAGCAACTACCTTAAGAAAAAATGGTGTCTGTGGTTAAAAAGTCAATGATACAAGCCTGTGCATGACTTTGAAGGAGCACTGGGGAATGCAACATCCAATCGCTGAGTCTAAAGTTGTGTTTCAGATTGCAGATGTTACTTTCAGGTTCCTTAGTCACACCAAACTGATTCCTCAGAAACAAAGTTGTAATATTTCTAATAGATCAAGAAGCCAATTATTAGAGAGAAGCTTCTATGTTGGGAGACACAGCCAGATAATGACATCCAAAACAAAAAAAACAAAAAAAGTGAAAGTTGCTCCTTTAACAGCCCATACATGAGACACGTTCCTCTATCTGCCCACATATTATGTAGCTTCCTAAATCACCTTACAACCTTAGTTCATCTCATCATACCTCCTGCTTCAACACTCCCTTACACTCTACATCTCCCTGCCTCCTGTTGCCGTCCCCTCTCTGTAATGAGCTCTCCTCATGTATGACCTCTCCTGTCACTCCCTCCAGTCCAATCCTCCTCTCCTGCTCTGCTCTCGCCTCCTTCTCTAATCTCTGCATTACTTTGCCATTAATCCCACATTCCACACGAGGATGGCCAGTGCAGCTCAGATGACACACTGCCTTCATAATCTGGTGTTCACATTGGGATGGAAGCAGAGCAGTGTTTAAAATCATCACAGTAAAGGACTCTGGCCTACTTTAGGATTCACCTGTAGCATTCTCCATCCTCTGTTACCTCTCTACATCCCACCTTCTGCATCTAATTCGCGCTCTCTTCCCGCTAACCTCTTGTTACTCACTCCTGGTTTCCTGATATCATCCCTCATTCTCCCAGTTCCCATGTCTTTCCCAAATCTCCTCAATCTCCTTCCATCTCCCTTCATCCCTTTCCCGCACACTCCCTCCCTCTCTCCATCCACTACCTCCCTCCATCCATCCTCCCCCCCTCTCTCCAGAGCCGCAGTGGGACTGTTGGACTCACGCAGCCCCATGCTGAGCTGCTCCAGAGCCAAGCCAGAACAAAGAGCCCATTGAGCCGAGTGGAGACATAATGTGGGCCGCCTCTGACAGCACCGAAGATGAAGTCATGAGGTCGCCAAACAGTTAATAATGACAGCCCATCCTCCAGCTGCACCGAGTGTGTATGTGTGTTGGTGCCGTCGAGGAAAGTGAGAGAAAATGCGAGATTATGTGTCTGCATGCATGCATGACTGAGTATCTGCAGTATGCATGTACACATGTGTACATATCTTAAAGCATGTCGACGGATAAAAAGCTTTTAAGAGCGTAATGAGATACTCCATGACACTCAAAAATGCGCTCAATCACTTTGTAAATACCACAGAGGAAAAACAAAACCTTCAGAGAATTGCACTTTTAGTTTTGGCTTCGCTCCAGCTGCATTGAAGAACACCCACCCCACCCCACCGCCGCCCCCCGCTTTCCTTATTGGAGTCTGTCTGGCGCAAAGTCTGACATGAGACACATCTCCGCGGGACTGGAGCTGTCGCTGCGAGGCCCACACTCCAAACATCATTAGACTCGCAGCTCCAGGTGAGATCAGGCAGGGTAGGGAAGACAGAGAGAGGTGCATGTGTATTTGTGTCTCTGTGCAAAAGCATGCATGTGGGAGATTAGGTTCAAGTATTAATCTCAGTGCCTCTGAATGGACATGGCCTATTAAAATGCCTTTACAGGACCACTTGCTTGTCAAGAGGCCTCCGGGCTGAGTTGGGCTCAGGACAGGGGGGAGGAGGCGGAGGCGGGGCGAGAATGGTGAAAGACAGCTATGCAATTGATTAACATTAGAAGGACTTGGTCAAGTTCAAATTGCACGGCCCCTCTGCTGTAAGCTACAGACATTTGTTTCCCCGCAAGTAGAATGTTTCTTTCAAACCCCGTCTCTGCTACACATCTGAGTTCAATTCTCCGCATGCCCTCTCTCTGAAAATCAATTCCTCCTCCTCTCCTCTGCTCTTTTCCTCCAGCTCTGCGAACAGACCAGGGCGAGGGGATTACACTGTCCCTCCCCAGATCCAAGCAAGACAACAAATGGTTCTTATCAACTGACACCCCCCTGCCATCCAGGAGGAAGAGTCAGAAAAACTGGCCTGGCCGCCCCGGCACGGATGTGTTTCTGGGCTCTGTCTGCCAATCGTGGCAACTCTTTTCACACTTAAAGCCTGAACTATTTACGAGAGCCCTGGGAGAATGCGTACGCAGCACCGGAGGGTGGGAAGAATGGTGGGGAGAGAGCTGCTGCTTCTCAACCTCTGCTTCTAATCAATCACCAGAAATCACTGCCATGGTTTATGGCCTTTGATCCTAGCTCCTCTTTCGCACTGCGAGGGAGAGAGCCGGGGCGGGGAAAGGGGAGGGGGAGCAGGGAGAAGGGTGAGAGTCAAGGCCCAGAGGGTGTGGAGGTCAGGGGAGAGAGATTAGGGGGTATAGGGCCCTTTTGCTCTCTCAAACCTGAAAGCATGTCTTGATTTAATCCAGTGAGTTTTGAGCAGAGAGCGGAAAGTGGCCTGAAACATACAGGCAAAAAAAAAAAAAACGTTTCAGGCTCCAGATAAAAATTCTGCTACATTTCTGGATGTTTTGTTAAACTGGACATCAACCAAAGAGCTTTCCCTGTGATCTCGATACAGCAAACGAAGTTCACATGTTGTCTCTTTAAAACTATAATACCAATAATAAAAACAATCTGCTTTTATTTAACCTCAGTGACTTCTTAAAAATGACACTAGTTTATCATTTTAAACAACTTACCCTCTTTGCCAACATTTTAGAAATGAATGTACTTTATGAGAGGAAAGGACATAAAAGACACAAATATTACAACATGTTTAATAAACTGCTGCATCATTTGGTAAAGCATCATTGTGCATACTCCATAATTAGTAATACATGTTGTTTTTGTGCAAAAAAACTTACTGACAGACCTTTCTCACTTCTCCTGTGGTGCCTTTTCTTGTAACATACACATAAAGCATGTATATGCAGCAGAGGTGTGGACTCGAGTCACAAATTTAATGACTTTAAAGGGAAACTACACCAATTTTCAAAATTCATACATGTTATACCTATATAGCCTGGTTCCAGACCATAGACCCCGCCCACTCAACTGAGTAGGCTTGCATCTCTGGTCTGGCATACTTCAATGAATTTGCGATTTATCTCGTCCAAACGATGGACGGACCAATGAACGTCGGGGGTCTAGCGATTAGCCAATCAGCGCAAAGCTGATGTCAAGCTGTACGCCAGTGGGTAACTGGTGAGGATAGCAACAATGGCGACCGCTACAGATCCTACAGACCACATTAACAATGCTATCAAGGTATTTCACCACTACTCGCGTTAATGGAGGACCAAATTAAGGAAGCTGCTAAACTGGATTTAACGGCGATGCAGCTGGGCGTGCACGACGACGGAGACATTTTAAACGGGCAATGCTCGCTTGTTTTCGGCACCCCCGAGGCATGGATACTAATGACGTCAGATTCTGGGTGAGTCGTTGATCTCTACTGATTGGTTAGGGAAAAAATCAAATTCCCTCCCCCTTGTAAATCGCCTTCAATGGAAGCCATGTCAGACTGAAGGTTCTGGGAGCTTCAGTCTGACACTCAGGCTAATACCTATAGTCTCAGACAGTTCAAAAATATTAGTAACAATGCGCAAGTCTGTCCTGAAACCACAAACTAGAGTGCTAAAACTCAATTTGTGATAGGTTATAAGGTCTGGAGCTGCTCCATAGACAATGAATTGGGAAAGATGTTCTAGATGACACAGAAAGCAACCAGGGGAACATTCTAAGTATATAGGTACAGAATAAAGCTTGCTTGGGTCTAAAAAAGAAAACAAACAAAATCAGTCTCCCATTCATTGTCTTTGAGAGACAGTAGCTCATGTTCACAAATATTGATTGAACTCTCCTCCACCATAGAAAAAATATATTGGAATGCTTAAGTTAGGTGGTGTTCCCCTTTAAACTCGACTTGACAAAATCAAAACTTGCAACTCGACTTGGACTTAAACACCAATGACTCATGACTTCACTTGGACTTGGGTCTGTGGAGTTGAAAAAACTTTCCCCCAAGCCCAAATATTTAAAAGTATGTTATTTTAAAAGTGTGTCATGAATCAATTCATTTCCCTTCATTTCCTGAATCAAATACGATTAACGCCAGATTTACTTTGTTTGAAGCAATCCACAGCATCCAGTCAAGTTGTCAAGAGGAAACATGAAGCACTAACGTTATGCCAGATGGCAAAAAATGATACCAAAGAATTTCATTTACGTACAAAACTATGCAGTGCTCAACAAAAACCTAATGACAGTATGCAAAACATGCAAGTCGAACATTAGCCATGGAAACACAACAACTTTCAACAAACTTGTTTTAACAAATAAATGCAAATTTTTAAAAGCATACATAATTTGTGTGCATTTAATATATTACTCTGTTGATAAGATGGCATTTCACTTGATGAAGAGCGCAAAGACTTGTTGAGGCCTCCAAACTCAAAGTTTAGGTCTTGGGGCTTGACTTGGGACTTGAGTGCAAACGTGAGACTTACTCGTGACATGTAAATCAATAACTTGGTCCCACCTATTATATGCATTTTAATAAGACAATCTTGTGTGCGTTTTATCTTCTTTAGCACACAGAGATTCAAGTATTCATGAGCTAGATTGCATATGGCTTTACTACCTAGATGTCAAACTAGATATAAATCATTATGAAAAACGTTTGTTTTGTTGATTCCAGACTCATGATTATCTTAATGAGTAAACAAAATCACATGCAGAATGCTAAAGTTCAGCTCTCTAGAAGGACCTGTCACTCTTTTATATAAACTCCAACCCTGGTGGCAAGGGCACTAGTTGCTACCTCATCCCATTCAAAAAGAACCCAACTGTGGTAAGGAGGCGTGAGTGAGTGAACAAAACAGAGAGGACGCGGAAAAGAATACACCACAATAAATCCTCCTGGCAGGGTCAGGACACCCCCGCTTTGTTCCTCGTGGCAGGAGGGAGGCCACTGATGCCTACCGACAAATGGACAGAGTGGTAGAATAATCAACTACTGTTTCCCCACTTTATGGGTTTATGAGTTTACAGGGCCCTTGGTGGCCCCTGCGTCTCGCTCTCTGAGAGGAGTGAGATCCAGCAGGGCTGCAGAGCTGCTGGGCTTGTCCATGTAGCCCCAATCCTCTCAAACAGGGCAGGCTGATTTGTCTTTGAGAGGCTGATCGTTGGTTCAGGGAGTTGTCTTTGAGACTTGTCTCTGACCCGGGTGACCTCTGACTCCGAGGCCATTCTGGCTCTCAGCGTGTCAGTGAAAATCATCTCAGGTTCTCCTGAGGCGCCATTGTGATGGTCAGCATGAACCATCACAACATATTAGAATTCAAAATCTATGGCTGAGATGTCAAATTGGGATTGCGAGTTGAAAAATACAGCTTGGGTCTTATATATGTTGTTTTGGCCAACATCTGCACTGGTGATATACCACTGTACTCACTAAGTTACTTGCCAGGATCTGGAAATGCAGCAACATTGCAACAAGGTCCAAGCCCAAGCAGAGAACACAATCTTATGAGAATTGAAAAAAAAAAACTCCCAGGCTTCCAAACTTATTTTCGAGAGAAAACCAATCACCAGTACTGTCTGTTGCAAATGTCCATCACAGTTTCCAGACTGAATTCTTAGTTCAACTTTGACCTGCTGTTCTTACCACAGTTGCGCATCTGTCCAGTTTTCCTGTGCAACAAGGAACCAGCAATTCAGGTTCACTCAATCTGAGTTTCATTCATCCATAAAGTGGTAAAAAAAAATAAATATCTGTTTTATTCGCAACATGTGTGATTGCCTGACTGCTCGTGTCTGACTTCATTATAACAATTAGCCCTTTTCCATACATGTGTGATGGCTTGGCTTGACTTGGTTTGAGTGTGTCAGCCCAGTGCAGCAGGGATTTGCATCTCCATACAACAGAGCTACTCGCTTGAAGGTGTTTCTGTCCGCCCCACTGGTGTTACAACTTTATTGTACTGTTGTGTGAGTTTTTTAATTTTCTCCCAGCACTGCAAGAACATACATCAGATGCCCATCTGCTGCCAATACAATTTTCTCACTCCAAGCAGTGTTTCATCTGCCATTCTCTCTTAAGACGTCGTTGAAACTGATTAACTATGTCTGGTGATAGCAGCAGAGGCTATTTGAACATGTTACTGAATGGTCACTGAATGTTGACGCCAAACAATGACGCCAAGGCTCATCCAAGGTCATTTCACTCTCCTTAGAGGTGGCTGGGCACACTTTGGCCCAACTCTGGAGATGGTCCATCTCAGGTGTAACTGCACGACTTAGCACATTTAAAGTAGTAATCAAAATACAAATCAATGCAGCACTGTGTGAAAAGTGCAACTGGAAAAGCTCTAAATATGTTCCCAGATCTCAATAATTGCTTGCTGAGTCCAGTGTTATCATAATTGATAGAAAAAAACATGACCCATGTAATGAATAAGGATTGCCTTCATTGAGGTTCAAAGCTTTATTTCTTGCTACACCCTCCATAGCAAACAAGTAGGATGATCACTGACCAAAAAACCAAAGATGCAATTCCGCTACAGCTACATTCTGGCTGCATCTCCACAGCGTGCAAAAGTCTTGAGGCAGTGGCTTATATGCATCTTCCAGCAGTGAAGGAGCAGTAGAGCTCCTGCAGGCAGATCTGGGCATGCGGAAGTGTGCCAGACAAGAGAGGCCAGGCTGGGCTGGACTGGGCTGGGCAGCTGAGGTTCCCCTCGTCCTGAGTAGCAGCGAGGCTAAGCTAATCCTGCGCCTCAGGCCCCTGTGAGGTGGCTCTGCCAAAGCCTGTCCCCCTGCTGCTGCAGGAAATTGCCTTCAGTGCAGAGGTCCATGAAATGGCTATGGCTCCAGCCGCTGTGTGTGCACATGGGGCCAGTGTGACTTCACAAACCCTGATCTACAGGTAGATTTTATATTTGCTACCTATATTATATATTTCTAAAACCCCATGATGTCATGAAAACAGACATATTGTGGATAAATCGGTATTTTCTTCCATGTATTTCTGCTTATATAATAAGTTTTTATGTATTTTATGTATTATTTATGTACTATACAGAGCTCTTTTGACACTAAAAGCCAGTTTTCCTGTGTGGGGTTGTGTGTCAGGCTCTATAACGCCTCCTCCATTGTGCTGTTTGACCCATGGGCCAGCCAGAGCTCCCATGAGGTCCCTTATCCCTCCATCAGTCCTCTCTCATTAGCCCCCACAGGCAGAGCCCAGAGTAGGGTAACACAGAGGGGCCCCTGCTTCCTCCTCTGGTCCCCATGAAATACATACAGCACAAATACAGATGACAGAGATCACCATTTAGCAGCGATGCAAAAACAAGTACATTTCTTAAAATAACCACCAGCTTGTTTCCTCAAAAAAAAAAAAAAAAAAAAAAAGGCATTTTCAAGGAAGATATATTTCTTGCAGTTCTTGTCATTTTAAAATCCCCGTCAGATTTAATCATGCTGAATCACTTGTCAGCATTTATTGTCAGTGTCTGGGTGTTCTTGTTAATTTTATGTATATATTAATCATTGTTCTCTTCAGTTAAACAATAAAAGATCATCTTTTAGTGGGGATAAAACAGGGATAAAAAAGTGGAAAGCAGAGGTGGCGGCATGAGGAGGGAGGAGGAGGAGGAGGAGATGGGGCAGGACACAGTGGAGAAACAGTTGATTATGAGTCCCATCAAGTGATCAATGATTTCATTAATAAGACGGATCACGCGGCTGTCATAGCTGTGACACGGGCTGAGGGATGATCCGCTCCCGGTGCTCCATTTCCCCCAAGCCTCCCTCCCTTCCTCCCTTTCTCCCTCCCTGTCCTTCCAATATCGCCTCCCTCTGCCGACGACAAGGGAACGCCAAGGAAAAAAGGGATGGAGCTGGGTGTTGACGGGGGAGGAGGGTGGAGGGGGTTAGTCATGAGGGAGGGAGGGAATGGAGGGGGGGGGGAGGAAGAAAAGTGAAAATCCATTTTGAAACCCATTTTCAATTAGGGGTCCACAAGCTGTTATCACAGGTGTCCCAGAATGGGGGCCCGTAAGTGAAAATGTCTCCTATCCGTTTCTGAAATGAAACCTTATCTGGGAGGCACAAAGATGGCGGGGACAGCGTATCTGTAAATTACTTTCCATCCCCGCTGTTAACGGGAACTTTATTTCTGTCAGATGACATTCCCCTCTATTTACTGTTGATCATTTAAATGGCTGCCTAAAAAGAAGGTGGCCCCTCTATCTCTTTCCTCTCTCCCCTCTCTGAATCATTCTTCTTCCCATCAGGAGTTTTTTTTCTTCAAAGCAGTCAAGTGTTCTTTTTCTTCCGTAAACACTTTAGCCACGCTCTCCATTTGCTTAGGGATTTCTCTGGTAACCCACAAGAAAGCCTAACATTTGTTGCCCTTTAAGGCTTAACTTGTTTGCCTCTGAGACCCTTGCTCTTGCCCTTTTAAGCACAACCATTAAAAGGCCCCAACTTCATAACCTGCTTTACTACGGCTGTGTTATGTTTAAACATTAAAGGGATAGTTCAGATTTTTTGAAGTGGGGACATAATCAGTGTATTACCTCCAGTAGGAGTCTGTCAGTATGCCCCCAGTTTGGAGAAGCAGGCAGGAGTACCGCCTCAGAAGCTGAGCAATGCACTGCTGTTGACAGGGGCGGCAACAAAACGTATTTTATCCACCTACGTAAGGTCCCACCTAAAAACGTCTACATCAGATTAAGTGTAAGCTATACTGAGAGTATTTTCACCTTTTTACCTTTCTGTCAGACAGCCTGTTCCAGCGGTTTCAATTATACACGTACGCTCTCTTCAAAGCCACCAGTCTCCATTGACAAAAACAGAAATTTTGGCTCTCTGAACACAGGAGTTGTTTGTCTACCGCTGCATCGCTCAGTTAGTTAGTTTGTGTTATTGTGTGACTTTGGTCAATCACAGCTTACCATTTCAAACACTAAGGTCACACAATAAGACAAACAAAATAACTGATCAAGGCAGTGGTAGACCAGTAGCTGCTGTATTCAGCGATGTTAAATCACCTTTTTTCTCAATGGAGTCTGGCTTTGAAGAGAGTGATAAATTTGCTTAGTTCCCATTCGGAAATCACTCTCTGACGGAAAGATACAGCACCAAAAATATAGTCAGTATAGTGTTGATGTTGATTTAGGTGGGGTTTTTAGGTGGCTAAAATATGTTTTGCTGCTTCCCCCTGCCCACAACAGGATATTGCTTATCTTCCGTGTCAGTTCTCCTGCCTGCTTCTCCAAACTGGAGGCGTGCCGACTGCCATTTACTGTAAGTAATACATTGACTATGGATAAGTACCTCATACAACCCCACTCCAAAAAATCCAAACTATCCCTTTAAAGCAGCATTCCCTGACAATTTCCTGAACTCCATCCAGTTGTTCTGCTCCCTGTTTTCAATTCTCATCCTCCTACTTACACTAACTCCCTCTCTTTCCTCAAATCAGCAGCGCCCATATCATAAAAGTCCAACCAACCAGAAACTTTTTCCCCTTCTTTTTCTCCTTTGCAAATAACCAATCCCTTAACCCCCCACCCCCTGTTTTTTCTCTTTTTTTTATTAGCAAATTATCCCATGACGACAGGATTTATTCAGCCAAGAAGCATGGACATCTTTTTTTTTTTTTTTTTTTTTTTTTTTAGCTTGGGACCCAACAAAAGAATCAGGGGACTTTGTGGTCCACCTGCCTGCCGAATGATGAGGGTGGGAGGGGAGAGCCACCCCCCACTCTCACCGAACCCCTCCTAAAGAGCACCAATCACAGCATTGTTGTGGCACAGTCGGCTCTTTTGAGCTGTCAGTGCGAGAGGAGGGGGCATGGAGATGAATGGCACACAGGATGAAGCCACCATTTAGCCAACCATGTGGGAACGCTCTACCAGGACTCAATAATTACTCTGGGTCTGCTCAACTTGGACAAAACTTACAGACTATGGACAAGAGGGGAGTGGAGGAGGTGAATTATCCCTGTAGTGCATGTAGAGTGAAGATTTTTTAGCCAAATCCAGACAAAAGTTCAGAATTAGCTACAAGATCTGATCAAATCAAAGCAGATCCCAATCACAGAAAAATGCTGTACTTCTAGCACAGACTGCTTTGGAGGCTAAAACATCCGCGATGTCCACTCCACCTGCCCCCCTCTCCCTACTTATTTTCCACTTTTCACAAGTTATCATAGCATGCTGTTGCCGGGTGCACCACAGGGTTTCCGCTGCGCTGAGATCAGGGGCCGCTACTCCGCTTGACGGGGGGAAATATTTTGCCAGGCCTTCCTAAGAAGAACCAGTCACTGGGGTTCCACAGCTGCTCACAATTGCCTTTTGTTTAGATGGAGGCGGTGGGGCAGGGGGCTACGGGGGTTAAAGTTGAGGCGAGTGTAGGGTTACACCTGATAAGAGGTTATGAGTTCTGGGGGCGACTCGGGAATGCGCTGTAATTATAACAACACAAAGAATGTGTAAGCTATCTGCTGATTCCAAGAGCGAGAGAGATTGGGATCTAAAAGGGGACCTTTCTCTGCAGATAAGTATCATCCCTCCCTTCGTCAAGTGAGTTATGAGACTACTGTATTTTAGGGAGTTGCTTAAAGTTGGAGTGTATCCTCTGACGTGGCCGAGTCCAGTGTAGGAGACAAACCTTATGCTGCTCAGAGCTGTAATTACCAGCACATCACCAAGAAAAATCCACAATCACGGAGCCAAATTACATCCATGCTTTTTCCACAACAAAATTTTTTTCTTCCCCTTGCTGCCCCTTTAATTAATAAAACAGTGCTGGCCATCTGGGAATGAGTAAGAGTGTTCCCAAGATGCGTAAGGATGCATTACCTTACCCACTTCCTGTGATAACTCCCATATGGGGAGCAAGTCACAGCAACTTATTTACCCTTTCGTGGACTGTTTGTCTCCACTTCACACTCAGGATGATCACGTTCGACCTCAGCAGAGTCCCTGACAGACAACTCCAGCTACCAGAGCCAAACCTCCATACCCAAAAACCTCCAAATCCTCTCACTGCTAATGACCACAGCTGCAGCTTATGCCTGGTGATCTCAACTCTGGTTTTGTTATGACTTTAGCTTGACGCTCCAAGGCTTTCCAGCCAAAAAAAAAGCCCTAAAATCGCCATCTAATATTCCTCATTCCAGCATCTGAATTAAGAATGAAAGGCTGAATGACGACAGGCCTGATGAACTGTAAGCTCCACTCCGCTTTTAATAGCATGTGTTGAAGACATTGCTATGTAAACATGCCAAAGTTTTGCTACCAGTGAGGGTTGCATGTGACTCAACATGAGATAGAGGAAAAGCAAACACAAGTAACGTGAGCAAGGATCTGTGGTGTCTACATCTTTAAATCATGTTTTTGGGAATCGGTCAGTTTTATCTAACAACATAGGCACAAAACACATTTCTCTGTCCTCAGTAGGAAAGTGGCCCCTATGCTCAAATATCTCGCTACGTTTGGTAGCACATCTCTGTCTCCAGCTCATAGCAGTCTGGAAAACATCCAAACATGCTTCACAACAAGATGAAAAATGGAGCCAACACAGAAGTGCCAAAATCTGCAGTTCCTTGAATGGTGTCTTGAGGTTGGCTCCAAGAGCGAGTCATTCCTCATAGACCCCCATGTTAAAATGCCCGACTTTACAGCAGAAATAAACATGTTTACAGCATGGTACAAAAAACTTTTCTGGTCTCTGTAGCTAATTTCAACATTCATGTCAACTGTTGGGGGAGGTTGAATTGTTATAACTCACCCATTTAAATTTTGGTAAGGCTTAGAGTTATGCACATGGCAGGGCCACGTTGAGTGATGGCTATATTAGTTGACAAGTCACTACCATGGCAACAACACTGGCTAGGTGACGTAACCATGGCGTAACCCCAGATTCACAGATAGACGTAGCCATAGCTGTCACTATTTCAGTGTGTTTTCAGCTCATGAAAGTTAATTGCAATGTTTTGGTCACCTAAAAAGTTCTTGCTCAACCTTTTTGTTGTGCTGGAAGACCCTCTAAGGAGTCAGGTGTTCAGTTTTACCAGTAAGTTAATTTTGTCTTAATGGGTTTAAGCCTGTTTTTCATGAACAAAATTTCATAATAGCATTAGCATTATCACAGTTAACCATAGCTGTAAATCAAGGATGTATAGAGACCTGGATACAGTGTTAGAGGCAGGACCATGTTCATTTCTATGAGAGCTGCTCAGTGGCGCATGAAGCCAAAAATGGTTAAACTGCCACATATAAAATAACCTGGATGATCCAGGGATGATCGGCACTGCTTCCCCAATGTGTGGCCCATAGAGCAGGCGCACTCGAGGCTTCCGCTAGCTTATACGTCTACTTTGGGTTTAGTGCTCTGCTAACTTGAATGGGGATAAAATGATTCAATTGTGCAGCTTTTCTAGACTTTCCAAATATTACTGGACCAAATGGATTAAATCCTGATAGTGAAACGAGCCATTTTTCAGGGGCTTTGACACTCAAAAAAAGACATATCCACTAATTTACAGACATCTCTTTTGCCATTTGAGTCAATGGGAAAAAGTGTTTTTGGTCTGCAGTTGTTTGGTCACTACGAAAATTGGCTTGAAAGCACAGTGCATTTCCTGGGGGGGGGCCTGCTGTTAATGCACCGTGCTAACCAAGCTAACAGCTAGCATTAAGGTTAGCTTCACCCTCTCGTCCAAAAATTCAAGACAGTGATGGATAAAATGCCAAACTCAAAGCTTAAAACGGGAGTCCACAAACTAATGGGTGCCAGCCTGGTGGCTACGTCCATTATTTAATTAAGTCTATGGCTACAAGCCTTTGTGGCATATGACCAAATTTAGGGATAAAAAATGTGTAATGTGTAAAGTGTAAAAGTTAGGGGTGATGTTTGATTAATAGATGTGAAGAACTTAGCCTGCAAAGAGAAAGCTGAATTTTTCCACACACAAACTAAAGATGGAGGTGGAGGTGCAGCCATGCAGAATCAGCAAGTCACCAGCAAAATCCAAACTATAAAGACTTTTTTTAATTAACTGTTTAATTTTAAAACTGTCAAGAGATGAAAAACAACTGAAAATATCGACCTGGTTGTTATTTTTACTTTTGTCCAATCTCCTGGTAGCATCACATTCACTTATGCTTTTGGGCTCTATGTTCCCATTACTCAACTGGTGAGTTGACAAATGGACCAGTCTCTCCAAAACTGGGTGTGTTCCAACAAGACCCCAAATTATATTTACATTAACCACAGCAGCTGAGTGTGCAGTCAGAGGTGACGCGTACCATTTGAGGTGGTGCTGGAGGCCACCGCCTTCTCACTGATGTCATTGCGCGCGGATGAGCCCTTGGTCGCCACAATGGTCTCCACCCTCTTCTTCTTCTCAGCTGCTGAACTGGCCTGGGACTGGGTTTCCATGGCGATTGCTCATTCCTCAACACCTCATGGAGACAGGATAACTGGTGGAGAGGGAGAGGAGGGTAAAGAGGGTGGGTGAATGTAAAGACGTGAAGCACATAAAACATTTTTTTGTTTTAAAAGTGTCTTGTAAAAGTGAATCATTTAATTTGAGTGTAGAAATTGAGCTTTTCCTGCTTGATTGAAGAGTTAAACATTTTAACAAAAGAGTGCCTCAAAAAAAGACTTGAACACTGAGAACCTTGTGAGAAAAACTTCAGATCCAATCCTCCCTTTTCATGATGCCCAGAGCAGACCACGGGTCAATCCACCAGCTCACCCTGATTTATTTTAACTCAGACCTGCTGGGCTCTGATCCGCTTGTCGGGGGGGGGGGGGGGGGGGGGGGGTGATCTCCTCATCCGCTAACTGTGGTTAAATATCCAAAAAAAAACATAATTTAGCTTACCTTATTTTCAACTATGTCACATTACACTTCTGACTTCTTGTCAAAAACATAAAAACTCTATAAACATAGCAAGGCGGGACATCCTGACTAGGTTTTATATCTCAGAATAGAAGTAAAGGCAGCTTGTGGATATACTGATAATCCTGCTCGAGCAGTCTTTCCAGAGAGAAAGGAGAAACCTTAAGGGGATACCACAGAGAGAGAAACATTCACAGTCCTGAAAAAACAAGGGTTGTTTGAAGGCCCTTTTGGGAATATCATGGTGCCGGGCAATTTTTCTTTCAAAGAATAAAGGTGGTTCAAGTTAATACTGTCTGTGGGTTTAGAAGGGGTTCAGCCAACAGTCTAGCAGACATGCTGCTCAGTTCAGCACCTCAGAGGCTGTCTACAAACTCGACTCTATCTAGGTCACGGAGGTCTCTGATTATGGAGACAACACGGTGATACACCACAACCGCTCATTTACACAAAGTACAGGACAGCTTCATTTGGTCCAATATCAAGCCTTTACTTAGACGCCATAATTCATGGATAATTACTGGAAATATTTAGTCTGACTAACATCTTTCCAATAGCTTATTACCCAACTGTACTATTTAATTGTCCTCCATCCTATAAACATGCATGGACACAAAGGCCAGCAGTAAAGCAGTAAAGTAAAGCTATAATGCAAACAGAGGAGCTGCTGAAAGTACAAGAGAAGAGGGGGGGGGCTGATTTTTACCAACTCCCCAAGGAGGGAAGGCGAGGGGGAAGTGGTGAGGGGTAAACTTCAGACAAACACTGTGTGCTTTGTTTGTTTTTTTTCCCCACCCCCTGAAAAACCAGAGTCTGTCATCCATTCTGACCCGACAACAACATCTGTAAGCAATTGCTGGCTTACGAAAAAAAGAAGGGGAAAAAAAAAACACAATGCAATTACTCCCTTACCAATCAAAACAGAATTAAACAAGAGCTCGTCCTCTAATCACTCCCACATGAATACATGTGTAGCCGTCATCCCCAACCAAAGACATTTTTGTCTTACTTGCGCAGAATATCATCTCTGCATGTGTTTGATAGAATGAATGCTTTCATTTCGCTGCAGCGCAAGTGGGTTAATCGTCAGAATACATGCGGGCGCATGTACGTCTGCACATGCATGGTTGTAAGTTTCTACTGAGGTAACTAATCATAGGTGCCACTCATTCACTTTCATCGGCAGAAAGTGAAACAAGAGCAACGATAAAAGAAAACTTTCTCTCTTTGAAACTGTCATTACATCATTCTAATGACTGAACTTGAGCAAAAGCAGCGAAGCGGCGAAAAGAGCAGGGAGAGATCCCACTTTACAGCTGTTCCTAAATAGCTCCCAACATGCTTTGTGTGTGCAGTGAGCATACATGTCTGTGTGTGTCTTCTTGTAGCCCCCCAGGTGAGTCAGAGCAGAGCTTAAAAAGAGCTGAGAGTGCAGCAAATATGAGGGTCAGGATTGGGGTTTGTAGGGGAGGCGAGGAGAAAGCAGGGCATTCCTCTGGTTCGGGCAAATATTCACAAGTCCGAGCCACTGAAGCGTGTCTGACCGGCCTTTTGTGTTCCACTAGGCAGGCCACAGTTCCAAAGCAGCAATTAAAAGCAGGACCTTTTCACCCATAATCCCTCTGACCTGGACGCCCACACTCAATCCTGCAGATGTTCCCGTCTCTGCTTTCGTGTTGCTCATTTTCGCCCCTGTCCAACCCTCCGAAAATACTCAGAAACTCACCAGCACCAAAACTCTTCCGCCTGTGTTTACATCAGGACAGTGGGGAAAGAATGTTTGTTAATGTGAAAAAGTTTTTCTGTGTTTATCTTTAAAGGTCCAGGATGTAGGATTTATTGGCAGAAATGGTATATGGTATATAATGGTCCTTGTCTACAGAGATCATCGTGTTGCACCGCCATGTTTCTGCAGTAGCTCAGAAAGGACAAACCAAACACTGGCTCTAGATAGGGCTATTCATGTTTTTGCATCGTAATCATAATCATCAGGTCTGTTTGTTTTGCAGAGGAAGAGACCTCTGCAGATAATTCAGCTCCTGGTTAAAACCTCCTGAAAAATGAATGCTGAAGAAATCCTAACCAGGAGAAGTTTCAGCTAGTTGCAAACTGAAATCCTCAACTGTATACACCACTAATCTCCCTAAATCTTACACACTGTTCCATTAATGTCGGCTTAGGGCCAAAAAATGTTTCGAGCGACTTAACTGTTGCAGAAAAATTTGCAATGTCAGAATAAAGTCATTAGTTTTACTGCACTTGGTGTTCGCTGCAGTGATCTCGATCATCTGGTGTAGGGTGGCCATAAAATTTAATCTGAGTTTCTTTTTTGCGTACATTCTTAATATTATCCTGAGTTTTAAGTCTTGGCTCATGCAAATAGTAAAGAATAAGTGTGCTCTCTCAAGTACCAAACAAGAAGCGGCAAAGTGGGTAGACATGGAGGGGGACTCTGGAGAGCACAAGTACGTAAACGGGTCTCGGTTCTCTTGTACTGTGGAAAAGGAGGAGAATCTGGTGGAGTTGTGGAGTGAACAAGAGTCTGTGTTTAATTCGGCATGTATCTGATCGACCAACTAGCACTTATTTTAGTTGAGACTTAATTTTTGAAACAGTTTGCCTCTCATTCCCACAGTCTCCTCCCTCTAAATTAGCAAAGCTAAACAACAGAGTCTGGGTTTGGGAAGTTTTTGCGGACACATAAGGAATTGTCAATATGTCATATTTCTTAAAGGGAGTTTGGTATAATATTTAGTACCAGGAGCAAGATGGGAAATAATCTCTAAAGGAATGTAGCTGTGGTCTTGCAAATAGTGATCCTGCAAGATCCCCAGTCTTTGCAAAATCTTTAAGTCAGTGACTAAAAAAAGTAACAGATGTCAGAGGGTGTCAGACTTAAATCTTTTAAAAGTCTTTTCAAAGTCTTCTAATGTATGGTGGGCATAAACTGAAAAATCTGAGGGCAGAGATAGTTTGAACAACATTTTCATTTCACACTTTGAACCTTCACTGAAGAAACACTACCCACAAGCGAGATGCAGAAATCAGATTTTTAAATACATTTACATTAGACAGCAGAGAAATAACTACCTGCATCAGTGTTGTGTCACAGAGGCCTGGCACAAAAGAAGGAATTACAAGTAGGCATTGGTTGCTGTTGTTACCCAAAATAAATGTTAATTTCATATTAATGTCTTTCCCATGAAATGTCTGTCCTACACCCAATTAGAGAAGAGAGAAAGAGGGTGTATCTTTATTTGTGCTCAACTGTAATCCTTCCACACAGAAAGGGAGGCGATTAAACAGGTTTAAAATACCACAATTCAGACTGTTCCCCCAGAAAAAAAAAGAGAAAAAACATTCTTATTTTATAAGCACATTAAGCAAATCAATTTAACATAAATTATACGCCTTGGTGACAAAGGCACCGAGTTGAAAGTCATCTGCAAATTGTACACATCAAAGTGAAACACTAAAATAAACTTTTGCCTTTGATAGAAAAAAATTCAGTTTTTTTCTTCATGCGAGCTTAAACGGCTGCTAACGCTATCAAAAATCACTGCCTTTTGTTATTTAAAGGCTCCATCTTTACAAGCTTAATTCTATGAAACTGCTTAAGGTGTACCTCCTATTCCACTGCACTCTGTCATTAGGGAGGATTTGCAAATGCATGGCGCACACACAGGCACACACACATACACACACACAGAAACGGTGGAACATTTTTATATAAACTCTTGAAGTGTCTTCTTAGATTTGGCAACCCCCCCCTCACAGACGGGGTACTGTATTTGTGTTCATTTCATTAGGGCGACTGTTCAGTGTCGAGGGCCCCCTGAGGGGGGAGACTGGCAGCGCCACAGCATTCATCATCATTACATCAGCGACCACCGAGATCTGCTATCTTAGGCTTATCAACACAGCACAAACGCAGCACAGCGCGGCGAGTTAGAGGGGAGGGGAGAGATGGGAGATGGAGACGATTGAGGGAGATTGTGAGCAAAAGTGGGATAAGAGGGGGAGAAAATGAATGGAGGAAGGGAGGAGCATGAGACTGTGTGTGTGTGTGTGTGTGTGTGTTCATGTATCTGTGCATGCATGTGTGTGCGCCTCGCTGTGCCCCTGCATGCCTGCACATGCTTTCCTGTGTGTACAATGTGTGTTTTTGCACATTTCGCAGCTATGCCAACAACATTAAGGGCTCCTGCACAGCTGGAATAACTAAAACACTGAGGGGCAAAGAGGGAGGAGTTGCCGGAGCCCTTCAGCGAGATTAGCTGAATCTAGCAATAAAACAGAATGCGCTGGCTCAGGCTGCATGTGTTTGCATTGGATAAGGTCAGTGAGGGGATGAGGCGCCTTAAGGAGACAGTGGAAGTGCTTGCTGGTGGTTAGAGGACCTGTCATGGGTTCAAAATCCCCACTGAGGAGGTGTTCCGAAACTCAATGGCTCTCAGAGGAAACCACATACTTAGGTTTCCATGCTGTGCACTTATGGCTTGCCCTTGGCCCTGGAAGGCAAAGGGGAAGAGGGGGGGATTGGGGATTTGGTGTTTGTGGCTCCCATTCACCAGTGAAACTTAACATTGTGCCCAGATGGCACTAAGTCTGGCCTACAGCTGATGGGGACCAGCCCCTCAAGTAAGGGCCATTTAGCAGGAATTAGTCACACCCCGCCACACACACTCATATCAAATCACAGATATGCACATGCAAACTGGTTTAGTGCGAGGCCCTCTCACCCTTTTGTATGCTGTGACATGGTTGAGCTGTTCAGATCGTCAGTCATTTGCATGTTTCTGTATCATCCTACAATGATATATGAGTCCTGCTTTTTACAGCTGCGTTGTAAAACTTCAAGTTGATGCATTTATCGAGATGATTTATTGGTTCATGCTTTGAATCAGTAAATCATCTCATAAATACTGCATGGGAAAACGAATGTATGTTTTATGCTTTTTCTGCAGTAATATTTTACAAAATACCTACCTGTCTTTAATTTAGCTTCACACCTGAGGTAACACATCATAATAACATTCCCTATGCCAAGGATGTAGGTGTCATTTTAAAATTAGGGTGGGGGCACACACAAATTTGGGCATCAAACACTTAATTTCCTGCATTTTGGTGAAGTTTTATGCCCCATTTTGTGCCCTTTCTGCATCAATTTATGGTGTAAATGTCTTGTCAAAATAAAAGCCCCCTACTACTTTCATGTTTCTACTGGGGGAGGGACAAAAACATCTACACCTATGATCTCAGCAAACAACGTGGGCTACTTTCACAAGTGCACTGCACAACATTTGAATAGCAAAGGCCTGTGCAAATGAGGAGTGCTTGTATTTTTTGTCAAGGGCAAACAGTGCAACACAACCCATCAGTTGCTTTCAGCAGAGCTAATAAGATTATCCTCGCGTGCGTCTTGGTCCCTCAGACCTGTCCACTTGAGATGCTTTGGAGGGCTGGTGAGGGACCCTGTGTGTTGCACAGCAGAATGAGCCGAGCGCATCTTACATTCCTGGGTAACAAACCCACACGATGTAATCGTAATGCTTACACGATGCTTCTTTTGCACTCGCTACCCAGTAGATAAGGGGAAAATAAAGCACGTGCCACAATGGAAATCTTGAGCGTTTTCCCAGCAGCCCCTCGTGCTTATTAGATTGTTTATTTATTTTGACTTGCATTTGTTCGTGAGCCACTTGTGTCAGGGCAAGTGGGGCTGTGAGGCGTGAGACAATGGATAATGCAGGCAGCTTTGTTGCACTGGTGGCCCAGTTATGTGGTATTGGTTTCCCCTGCTCTCCTCTTCATTCATTTTCTTCCCCTGCTGGTCTTTGTTTGATCAGACACTTTTCCTGATTTGTGAGAAGGAAAAGATGCTTGTTCAGCCGTTTACAGGAGGCCGACGCAAACAATGCAGCCTATTACTTCAGCAAAATATCATGACGGTCCTGGGGAAGAAAAGACAAACATTTTTCTCTATGCACAAGTTTTTTGCCTTGAACTTGCAGAGATTAAAAGTTAGTATGATTACAAATACTTTCCCCCACTTTATAACTTTGCTTGTATCCACAAAGCCAATTGAAATTCAGTTTACTATTGAATCTGTTGTTGCAACAGCCACCACTTGCTCTACAACTAAGGTTTCCATTCGAGTGGCCCCTGCACATGGCACCCGCTGTAAAGCAAAAGGGAGTGAGGTCTGTATCCTGTCAGTGGGCCTCTCATCTCCAGTGAAAACAGCCTTGTGTTTGTGGAGGCATTCTTCATACAAGGCTTTAGAAAGCACTCCGCACGATGCCACAACCAGAGCGCGACAACAACATCCTTCACTGTGCTTTCGCAGTGAAAGAGTACATGTTAACGCTGCGCGCTGCCTTGTTTGAGAGCACAGTTCCTATGTAATGCGTGTGTGTGTGAACGTGGCACAGGGAGGAAGAGGGACTGTTTCGACTGTGTTTGAGAGCGTGTGAGCCTTGCCGCTGTGTATAGGAGTTGGATGCACCAGGTGCTCTATACGCCTCTCTGTATGCAAGTGCGATCACTGTGCACAGAACATAAATAACAGAGGGGACCCCAGGGAGGGGATGAGTGGAGGAAGAGAAATTCCTGTACTGATGAAAACCTCACACACATCTCTCCCTGCCGCCTCCTCCTCATCGCACGTGCACTCAGGGAAAGATCAAGCAGACGGATGGTCCTGTGTGAGTGGAGTGGAGGCAGATAGGGCTTTGACAGAAGGCCTTCACACTTAGACTTAGACAGAGGAGTGAAACAAAGAGTTATTTGAGGTGACTGAACTACTGAGAGCAATCCAGGGCTGTGCAGCCACAGGTTACAGAGTCATTGCACTGCACACTTGGACTTCAAGTTCCCCTTCTTTTCTGTTTCACTTACTTCATGCTCACTCCCTCTCCTTCTTTCCTCCTTTCTATCTCCCTTTCCTTCATTCCTTTGTGTCATTGGGATAAGTGTTGGAGCGGAGTGAGTCAGTGCTGCCATGTGATTAATGACGGGCCCTGGCGTCTCCGGGGCCGAACACTAACAACAGCCAGGGGGCAGCGCGATAATGCACAATAATAAAGCCAGCAGACAAACAGCCAGGCAACGCGAGGCCTATTAGCTAGCCCCATCAGGACGGCTAAGTGAGAAATTAGCCCTTCCCAAGCTCCGCCACAATTCATCAAGTGCTGCCCCTGAATCCCCCCCTCAAGAAGTCATAATGTTTACTTAAAGACTGGCCTCGATGCCCCAGCGGCGAGCTTTATTGGCTCTTATTAATTCCCGCTCTGGCCCTCGCGGCCATGCCATTTAAACTGAATTAAAGGGGTGAAAATTGGATGAGATGAAGTTGTCTTGGTGTTTGGCTCTCGCATGATAAAGCCGGACCTAAACAGAGGGAGACTTGGAGAGGGAAAAAAAAATAACAGGGGAGGGCAAACAAATCGGCATGTAAAGGAATGCTGAATGAAGCTGTCCTGAAATGTGCCGCAGTCAGTCAGAGGAATGCAGGGAGAGAGCGGGAGGGGGGGAAAGGAAGAGAAAAGGGAGAAATGGCATCGCTTTAATGCTAGACTTCCTGTGTGGATGGGAACAGATCCAAGAGGGTAACACTGGGTCACACATTCCACAGATGCAGAAGTGATTCTGTTGTATCTTTGCATTGTGCTTATCTTTCATCGCACGGGCTGAAAAAATACCATAAAATAAGGTCACTCTATCAGCACTCCAACCTTATTTCAACATGTCAGTGATGGACAGGGAGCGAGAGGGGAGGGAGTACACTCAACACAAAGTACGTGCCCTTAATGAGGTGGCTCTGCTGGTCTTCACATAACAGAACAATGAATCACACTTATAAAAAGCAATGATGAAATGGGCCAATTTTATCAGCTTTGTCAAATTACCCATCATTTTGAGCTTTTATATTATCTAGTGCTGAAACACTTAGTTGATAAGTTGAATCAATTTGTCATTTATCAAAAAAAAAGCAAAACATTTGCTGGTTCCAGCTCTTAAAGGAAAATGACTCACTGGTCTCTGTTTTACTAAACATCTTTGGGTTTTGGTTATTTCTAATAATGGATGGATTACTGATCGGGCCTAGTAGGGAAAGGCCCGGGGGCCCAAAATGTCAGGGGCCCACCTGGTCTTCATCTGCAAAAGGTTTCTCAAATTAACACGTACCAACCAGAAGGAGACTCAACATGGCCACAAGGAGATGCAAAGCAACTGCAAAGAGTTACAAAATAACTACAGAAATGGTAAAACAACCAAAAAGACACAAAATGACCTCAAAGAGACTTAAAACAACCAAAAAGAGGCACAAAATGACCTCAAAGAGAAACAGAATGACCCCAAAGAGACACAAAATTACCTCAAAAAGACACACACTCACTAAAAAGACACAAAATGACCCCAAAGAGACACAAAATAACCAAAAAAAAGACACAAATGACCTCAGGGAGACACAAAACCACTAAAAAAGACACAAAATGACCATGAAGGTGACACAAAATGACCTCAAAGAGACATAAAACAACCAAAGAGACACAAAATGACCTCAGACACAAGCAAAACCTCTAAAAAGATACACAATGACCCTGAGGAGACACAAAATGACCTCAAAGAGATACAAAACAACCAAAAAGAGACACAAAATGATCCCAAAGAGACTTAAAATGCCCAAAAAGACACAAACTGACCTCAGAGACACACAAAATGACCCAAAGAGACACAAAAGGATGAAAAAAAGATACAAAATTTCCCCAAAAAGACACACAATTCTCTTAAAGAGACACAAAACGACCAAAAAAAAAAGACACAAAATGACCTCAGAGAGATACAAAATTACACCTAAACGAAACGCAAAACAACAAAAAAATGACATAAAATGCCCTGAAAAAGACACAAAACAACCACAAAGGAACAAAACAACAACAACAAAAAAAGAGGCAAAACCACCACAAAGTCTGTGTGTCTTGTAGGAGTAGGAGAGGTGATGGGGCCTTTTGCATATCTGTGCCCAGGGACCCATTGTTTCATAATCCGCCCATGCTTCCAATGGGCACTTTTCACTAGTTTCTGACCCTTCATACACTAAATAATTTATTCATTTATAGAAGCAGATTAACTGATAATGTTAATATTCCCAACAGTTTCATTCTGTCTTTTTGCAGTTGCTATTTTATAACCTTTTTATCTCTTCCTGATGTATTCATTTGTAACCACAACACCATGACTGGTTCCCTGGCCCACGTGCAGGTCTGTAAGTAAGTCTCATCCATGTGAACTATAGGTCTGCTTTGCAGGATTGGCGGCAGGCAAGAGTGTGTTCTACAGAGTAGTATGGAGTATACGGCAGCGGAGGTGTGAGATCAAAGACAGCTGAGGCTCAGAGGGAGTCCCGGAGACTTCTAGCTCCCTGACGGCTCTCCCAACGGCAGCGTCGGGAGACAACTCTCTCCCTTCACTTTCATATCAGCCACAGAGCCCCCCCATCCTTTTGTGCCGGCTCGTAGGCTCCACACACACACACACACACACGCACACACACATGCACAGGGAGTCTCAGAGGATTTGGCAGTGCTGCAAAACCTGTACCCCACCTACAGCAACACTCCTCCACACAGCTACACACACACATGCTGTTGCTCATCAGAAACCCATGCATCAGAAACACGCAGCTGAATATTTTGGATTTTGAAAGGCTGAGTTCGGAGGAAACTCTCTTGCTCTCCCAGTTAAAGAGACTCACGCAACTCAAATACCGACACCATGCAACACTGCAATGAGCTGCCATAAACCTCCCAGCGCTGCCAAGTGCTCAACAAAAAACTTCCCATAAACTCCAAAGAGCTCAGTCACAAAATGGCCCCCTGAAAATCCCCGGCATAAAGAGCGAGGAACAAGACTGTCATTAGACAGGCAGCCCCCTCAGGCCCGCCGACTTGATCGCAAGGAAGCCAAACATCTGGGTGCATTTATTCGTTTCAGCTGTTTGCAACCCCACCTCGAATAAATCTGGGAGCTGTAACACCATTGCTTAGGACAGCTCCTAAACAAACATGCTCAACGCTCGCCGCCTCACTCACTCACTCACTCCACACGCCCCAGCATCCCAAGCAGAGCCGAGGCCGGCTAACGCAGGCAAATAAATTCGTGGAGGAGGAGGCCTTAATTGGAGCATTTGACGGGTGCCTGGGGTTAATTGGGAAGCATGGAGAGCAGCTGGCTCCACGGTGGAAGTTGAGACAGGGATAATAAGTTCACCCTCTGCAGGAGAGACAGTTAGTGATGAATCAGATCAGAGGAACAGTGTACAGTGTAATCATCCTCACATCTCCCCTCCTCCACCCTGCTCTCCTGACAAGCAGAGACAACCTGGCTCCCAGCTACGCAATCTGGCACCTATCACACACGACTGGCGGATCACCCGGCGACGCTTCACACACACACGTTCATTCAGCTAATCACTCACACACACAATAATTCTTACCTCTAGGACACGGAACCTAGTTTATCAGTTCGCCGGTCGATGTATGTAAATCTCTCCAACAATGTGTGTACTAATGGCTTATTACCCCGCGTTAGCTGGTTTGCATTGATCTCTACGCCAGAGGGAGACGGGGAAACTAGAGCAGTTCGCTGCTCATATGTACCGAGCAGGACTATAATCACATCCCAGCTTGTTTCAATAAAAGCAACATTAGCATAAACCATCTCAAACACACTAAAACCTTCACCCCCGCTCGGTCCGTGCAAGAAAAAACTTTCCTGGATTACAGGGTAATCAGGGCCATATGGGATGGGTCGGCATAACTTTGAGTGTCTCTCTGAAGTAGACTGTCTCCGCAGATTACGACTCTCTAAATGAGAAAACTAGTTTTTTTCCAGAGGAGCAAATCTTTAGCCAGCGTATATAGAGAGAGGAAAGATTCTCTCGGGAAACTAGTAGCTGCAAAGGGTTTTGCTATAACACCAAACTGAGTTCCTTGTGCTGGGAGGGTGGCTGAGGGAGCATCTGGGGGCTGAAGGAAGCCCAGGTAGAGTCATAGGCAGTAATGGGAGGAGACAGGGACTTAGAGCGCCACACAAAAGCCAGGCTTTATAAATAATTCCAAAAGCTAACAGGATCCCTTGTATGTGTGAATCTGTGAAATACATTCACACATGAATGCGCACACACCCGCAGACACACACACACACACACACACACACACACACCCCGCCACCAGGGGGAATAGGTTATTCACACCACTGCTCCACTGGGGCTGTTGTGAGCTCGACCTGCCTGGATTGGTAAATTTGGGTGAATATCTTTCTTGCATAGATGATGCATGAAAAAAAAAGGAAAGCAAAAAGGTCCATTTTAGCAACACACACACTCACTCACTCATAATGCAGGGCAGCAAAGCACACCGGAGACCTGTCTTGTAAATCTCTTTGTGAAAGCAGCTTTGGGGGGTAGACAGGGGCTTACATACTGAGCCCTGAGGTAGAGCTACAGACTCCACTCCCTCTAACCCCCCCATGGTCTTTCTCCCTCTCCCACACACATACTCTGCGCTCCTCTCTCTTCCTTACTTTTCCGTCTACCCCACATTTCCTGCCCTCCTCTCACCTTATCCATCGCTCCCTCCCTCCCTCCCTCTATTCCTCCCCTCTCCCCTCTCTCCTCCCCTCTGTCCCAGCCCGGCCTACAGAGCGCCGGTCCTTTAGCCCTGCAGGCTCCCGTGGCGTTGCGGTGACTAATGTCCTGCCTTTGCTCAGACAATGAGTTTGAGACTGAGCCGGGGAAAGTGTTGAGGAGGGAAAAAGACTCCAGCACCTTTTGACAAATGGAACCCTTCGCACTCCCGTGCCCACTGAGGGAGGCTTTACAATGTCGTGCTCCACGCTCCATGTCCTCCGAGGGACGGCTGCAACCCGCAAAGCCGCATCTGGGGGAATATAATGAATTCTTTGGGAAGTCTAACCTGGCTTTCTTCATGAATAAGATATATTTCCAAAGCATGTCGACCCCTCTTAATAAAAACACCAGTCTGGCAGGAATAGCCAAAGCCGTTTTAGGGCCCCATGTACACGTTAATATTTCTGTTTCTCTATAAATTTTCTCGGGCCCACTTTTTTCCAGGCCTGTCACTGCAAGGCCGGCCCTACATTTTCCCTGGAAGCTGGAGGAGCCATGATGACAAACTGTCATTAAAAGCGGCTGGAGTCCCTCTCTTTCAAGGAACTCAAACTCTTGGACACTCCCCTCCTCTTCCCCACGCACCCTACCCCCCATGCAACCCTGAAAGGAACTGGGCTTTGTCTGAGGAGCAAAGGAGAGAGGAATCCCCCCCTCTTCAACCCTGCCTCCCCTCCCCGAACCCTGTTCCTCACTCCCTGTGGAGTATTGTTAAAACACAGCCCCCTCTCTTTCCGCGGCCTGGGCTCTTAAAACAGCGTGCTTTGCATGAGAAAAAACGATTAGTCTTCAAATGCTGCGCTGTCAAAGGAGGGCTCTTTCAGGTTGGGGCAGAAATTTGCTCAGATAGTAGAGTTCCTCTTTTGTTTTTCTAAGATGAGGCATTATTAGAGCCAGGGTCTGTTAGCATTCATTGCTGAGAAGAACACACTAGAGGGGTTTATACGGGATGCCCGCCCACCACCCCCTCTTTTTCCAACTTGCCCCAAGTCCGCAGCAGACGGAAATGAAGGAGTAGAGTGGGGGAAGAGGTACTCATCTAAACATGTTTGGAGAGGAGAGAGAATGTCTGGGCATGTGCTTCTTTCAGGTATTAACCTTGGGATTTACATTTGACATTCAAACAATAGTCCCCTCCTTGACCTCCACTCCAGGATGCAGCAATACTCAGGGATAACTCTCACTGAAAGACAACCACAAGCAGCATGGGACTGCAAACACATGGGGTTCACATTGTGAGCATTATTGCATGACAATGCATAACTTAATTACTGGTGTAAAAGCAGGAGTTTTGTTTAGAAAATGCACAGCCAACAACATTGCTTTCTCTTGCCTATTTCAAATAATTCAAAAAAGAAGAGTGTGAGCACTTGGAGTAGACAGAGCCTGACTCATGGTTTCACACATCAAGAGGCAGGGGTAAGTGACAGATCATTGTTCACAGCAAGCGGCCAGTTCATCTGTCCCCGATCACCACCCCGGACGAGAAAGCACAGACCCCCTCACGGATGCCACAACCGGCTCCCATCAAAGCTGACACAATGCCACATCTGCAATAACAGCCCCGGCCCCAGCAAACTCTTTAGGCGCTCAACTTTTACACACAGCCTGCAAGCAAATGGGCCTCAAACCAAAGCACTTCACCTCTTGCTGCAATACTTCACACCGCAGACTTAAAGACGTTTTTACGGCAGCTACAGCAAACAGAGGAGGGGACGAGCAGCGCCCACATGCAGGCGTGACCCTGTCCTGTTTCTCCTCAAGCGTGTGAGAAAAGAAAACGCAGCCGCGGGCTGGCACACTCTGCATTCTCGCACACACACCGGTGTATTTGCAATAAAATTTACCATGACCTACAACGGGGCTTATGTAAAGCTGTCAAACACAACTTAATCGATCGTAAATTCAAATCACTTGATTTAAATTTACAGTTTTTTACTTTTTTTCTTTTCTTTTTTTATTGCCGTCTTTGGTGCCTCGCTCTGGGAGAGCAGTTGACCAGACTAATTGTCAGGTCCAGTTGGAGTTTCCAACAGGCCAGAGCCATGGAAAACAAACCAGCCCTCTCTCAGCCACTGCTAAGGCAACTTGAGCCCTACTTTTTTTCCTCCCATTTCTTATTTCTTCAGACAGATGAAAAAAAGTTGCTTCCACAAGAGAGGGAAGGAAAAAAGAGACAAAATAAAAACTGAACATGCATGTTTGGGTATGAGTGACAGAAGAAGAAACAGAGGCAGAGAAGTGTAAATGAGCATGTACACGCATGCAGTCTGAGTGTGGTTTTGTATGAATGCAAAAGCCCCAAGTGTATTAAGATTCCAGAATGTGTGTAATATACATATCTAAAATTACAGTGGGATATCTCGAGTCTCACGCCCTCTTCATCGCCACTTTCCCCACATCGCCTTATCCAAAGACATCACCCGGCTTGAAAGGTGCCTTTAGCAGGCTCCTTGAAGCGAGGAGCGAGGGTCCCGCTCTGGGACAATGATGGTTGAGGTGGAGGGGAGCCGGGGGAGCAGGAACACATAGCATATTAAATCTGCTGGCGGAGCTGGGTCGTCCACGCGGAGAGCCAGAGAGCCAGATCTGAGGCATGCCCTGAAGGGATGGCTGGGCCTGGGGATTAGGAGGCCAAGGAGAAGCCCTCACGTGCCCGAAGACCCCTTCTTGTCTCTGCTCGCACGCAAATGCATCCAGACGTTTTGACGCTTCTCAGGTTTGCCATCTCAGCCCAACTTTTCATAGCACTCCTCCGCGCCTTGCAAAACCACACCAGCGAACACACACACACACACACACACACACACACACACACACACACACATTTCCACCCGCTCTCATGCACAGCCTTTTTTTCCCTCAATCACTACCTCTGCCTGACTTGTCCTCTTTCTTTCCCCACTGTGTCTGTTTCATTTGATGTCAACATATCAAAGTACCAAATCATCAAAGTGAGAGATTTCTTTTGGGGGCCATCTACTCAACTACGCCAGTTATATGCAAGGGAAGCAACCAAATTACACAGGGAATTACTCCAAACTTTCACTGGTCAGGTGGTTCCTGTGCATTTTAAAACTTATAATAACCCTCATTATTTACACCTCTGTGTGGCTCCTGTAACCTCCCAAGACACAGGATAAAATGGAACAAACAGCTGCAGAAAAAAAACAAGTGAGATAACACTAAAAATAAACGACAGTCTTCATTATCTTAAGGAAAATCAACTTCCTCGTGTTACCCTCATTTTAACAAAACATTTGCCACCTCTTTGAGAGCTTCAGGTCACAGCATTAGCACAACAACACACCTCATTAGGGCCTCTTGCAAACAAGCCTGATAGCAGGTATTCTTCCTGCGGGGTGTAAAAGGCCTGAGGACACAACCTGCCTTTAGCTGTGAATGCAAGACCCCTTAAAAAGAAGAGAGGGCCATACCTCAAAAGCTAATAGCATGTCATCCCCCTGCATTAACATGACAGGAACTTATTCTGCCAGGTCGCCAGGTCACGGGTGTACCGGGCCCGTGTCGCTGTGCATAATTTTACTTAAAGGAGTGCTTAAAGTTGATAAAAAAAAGCATGCTGCTGCTATCTGACGGAGTGACTCCTTCAGAGGGGAACGATACCCGGCTGCTCTCCACGCGTGGAGCTGGAGGAGCAAAGAGCGGCTGTGATGCATCTCTGCTGGCTACAGTAAGCGAGTGGCTCTGAGCTGTGCATCTCATTCCAGCAGATTAGCATCTTAAACACTGCTGCATTCATCACCGCTGCTGCATCATAATGAGACAAAGTGCTTTTTTTTTTTTTTGGGAAAGGTGCACCTGTTTGACATCAGTATCCCCCTCTGTAGCGTCCTTTAGGTAAAAAGTATTAGTACTAAAACTGTTAGGTATTTTTATTTAATATTCATACATATTTTTTATTGGATTTTGCATTTTTTCATAATATGAAGCTTTAATATGTAACATTATTAAAATATTACTGACACTCACATGTCTAAAAACAATAATTAAACATAATTATGTTTAAAGTTAAAATAAGAATATTAAAACCAAGAATGTCAGAGATTTCTCTGTCATCACTCACTCACTGAAATTTAATTTAATCACATGCAATTTAAATGTCATGGAAATGTATCATATTTATATTTTCTATAAATAAAATCAGACGCCATCCTAATTTTGCCCTCAAGTAGAAATGATATAGGGGTGATCAAATGGTATTTCTAAGTATATTTATTTCAAAATGATTAACAAGCCACAAAAAGCAAAACATGTAGGGGAACAAATATGCAGCCCTGTTTGTAAAATCTCATTAAAGATAATGACATTATTCTCATGATGTCATTTTAAAATATAAAATATTAAGCTTTAAATCTGAGTGAGGCCTGACCCATCTGTTCATTCTTTTCCACGCTAACTGACATGACAGTGATTCATTTCCTACCTACAGGCCCTGTGAAATGTTATTTTGTTATTACAAATAAAATAGGGGAAATATTAAATGACACTTTATGGGACAGTCCCTTTTTTTATTTTATTAGACAAATGTAACCAGGACCTGCAGAACCTCTCGCTCGGAGCCAAATCCACAGTCAGAGATGAGTGATGGAGCAGCCTCATAAAAACAGCTAAAAGGAGATTTTTATCTGTGTGAACTTGTGCTGTTAAACATCTTATTTGGTGTGTTCGCTCACTGCTCCGTCTCAAGGCAGCCAGACCTGCGTTAATAATTTGCCAAGTGTCAAAGAAATAAAAAAAGAAAGAAAAAAGAAAAAGGAGGATTTGAGCTGCACCGCATGGTTGAGCACCTCGGACCCTCGTCGTCTGTATGAAACCCGAGAGCAGACAAGCAGATAAAATGTGGAACAGCTGGCGAGGACAGGAGGGAAAGTTTCAAACAAATATCCGCACATGTGGAGGCTCGGGGGCTCTCAAACGTTTTCATGTCCTGGACCCCCAAAAATGAACACACAGACTTCTGTTATAGAGATTTTTTTTTTTTACACAACTCCATGTAAGATGTGAGTTTGTTTTTTTTAGTGCTGATTTTGTTTTTCAATGAAAGGCTGGCTATGAAAAGAACAAACCTGTGATTGTATTAGCTCTTTCTGACTATTTTTAATTACAATAAATCCAGTGAGTTCTAATAAACTAAATTACAATGACTTTACAACCTTTCTAATTTTGCTTGGGGCCCCCATAAAACTCACATGGACCCCCGCAGGGCCACAGAGCCCACTGTAATGGGCTTAAATTTCTCTGAGCACATGCCTTCAAACACGCCATCCTTACACATTTTTCTCCTCTTAAAAAGGTCAAGCACAAATAATTTTAAAAGCATCTCATGCAAATTAAAGATTGAAATTAAAAAACATCCTGCTTCTAAATGTTTAGACTCTGTCATGTTTCAGATGCTGACACTTGTTAAATAAAAAAATGCAGTGGAAACACAGAGATTTCACCTCACTGGCATAAAGCAGTTTTCACTTGTTTAAAAATATAAGCTCAATGCAAATGCTCAAATCTGAGACTGAATGGAGATTTTTTTTTTTTTTTTTTTTTTTGCAGTACAAATATGACTTTGTATCAGTAAACTTTTACGTTTTGAAATAAATATTATAAAGCAGTGATGTAGAAATGTTTACAATGGTTATAGAATTAAATCTGTCTAATGTCAAAGGTCAAGGCAGAGGGTCAGTCCCAGGCTTGGCTGGATTTATAAAGTAAAATAGTGTGTGAGCATATGCATGTAACTGTTTCAGTAAGTCTGCACAACTCTAACAGGATAAACCGAATCAATAACAGACACTGAAATATGATCACACATGCACATAAATATGCATGCCCCCCCTCCCTCCCCTCCTCCTCCTCCCCCCACGCGCGTTTCTTTAGGCAAAAGTCCAATAAAGTTTCTGCACAAGTTCATAAAGTTTCAGCTTAAACTCCCAACAGAATTACACGTGTTCTCTCCTCTCTCATGACACGCCAAAAAAAAAAAAAAAAAAAAATCCAAAAAGCAAGTTTTCCATTGACTTTACGCAACTTCACACTAGTTTAAAAATGCACATCTGTCTGTGGGATACTTGTTAAGTGTGCCATCCGGGGTTTCTAACAACCAACACTTATTTCACAGAGCATAAATCACACACACCCAGGCCAAGTGTAACACAGGCTCTGCTGCGTTTTCGGGCTCTTTTTGGGAAGATCCAACATCGAAGCTTTTCATCGTTGTTTTAAAAAAAAAAAGAAGCTGGCGTTTCGCACCAGTGTTTCCTCTCTTAATCCACTTCATGTCTGCATCTTAACTTGTATGAAATTTTGAAATGTGAAACCTCAGAGTCTGAGGCTGCGTCTCCAAACTTCCAAAGTGGACAAATAAGCGCAACAATGTGTGGAAATTTTAACAGATTACTTACTTCTTTCTGGGTGATTTCCCCCTCTTGTTCTTGACTTTATTTTATCTTCACAGAAACAAAAAGAAAAGATGTGTCTTCTTTCTTCGGCGTCTTCTCTTCCTAAGTTGCAGATGTGCCTCTGGAGTTGCCTGGGACTTTTTTTTTTTACGCTTCAACTCCAACTCCAAAGCGGCGCTGCCAGAGTTTTTCCTCTTGCCCGTCTTTCTCCTCCTTCTCACAGTTTGCTGTGTCCAACCACCGCCGGACCAACACCATCAGCCTGCCGATAATATCTGCCGATAGCAGACCGCAGATGTGCGTAAAAACAACATAAGCGTCTGAGAAGCGCATGGAGAGTTGTTATTACATTTAGTGCGCTTTTTCGAGGAGAAGAGAGAAGGCGAAGTGTGGGACTCCAGCTGCTCCTTCCCTCGCTTGACTCCTCCCTTCGGATTGCTCCCTCCTTTACTCACTGCCTCCCTCCTTTTTTTAGTTTCTGTACCCCTCTCTTTCTTCCTCCCTTTTTTTCTTTAAACTAACATTTTTTAACTTTAATCCCAGTTTGTCCCAATATCCCAATTTATGGAGCATTAACCAACATTAAACTCAATTTACCCACTTTGCTATTTTTCACATATCACACAAGTCTCCAACTGATCCAAGTTAGGACATTTAAAAAATATAAATTTTCACAGAGAAAACAGTAACATTGTGATCATCTTTGACATCATTCTCCTGTTTATTTTCTCATTGTCTGTTCATGTAACTTAGTTATGAGTGTTTGAATGAACCTAGGTTGGTAATGGATGACATTAAAGACTGTTTTGGGGCTTTATAAAGGACATTATGTTTTCTTTCACCAGTCCTGTGCAACATAAACATGAGCTGCCAGTCACTTTTCACAAAAGTTTAAACAGCAGCAATGAATATGTTGCTCTGTGAACATTTACATACAGCTCTATAATTAAACTTCTATGTGACATTACATTCAGCAAAATGTCAGCCTGCATACGTCTAAAAACATTTATATTAAATGGAATACATGCAAGGGCGCAGGTTTTGTTCCAACATTGAGGGGGCCACATATGAAATTGGGGTTTGGGGAATTTTGCATTTTGGTGAATCAAAATGTCCCAGTTTGTGCTGTTTCTGCATCAGTATTGTTTAAATATCTTGAATTTTGTCAAAATAAAAGTCCTCTTTTGCACATGGTCTAAATATTGAGGGGGGCATGGCCCCTGCGTGCCCCCCAAAATCTACACCTATGAATAATTTTGAGTTACATTGCTAAAATATTAATCCAGCATCACATGAGGATGAGCAAGCAAATATTTGTTTTGCAATTTTGACAGGATTTCTTATAAGTAATTAAATTGAACAGAAAGGTTTGAATGAAGGTTTGCTCAGGCCTTTTTCTCAATTACCCACCTTTAAAAACCCTAATCTGCATGATTGGAGCTCACATATTGGAAACTGTTGATTTATGAGAGCTAAAACAGTCCCCTGGGCTCAGCCGTCAGAGTGATACGTAATGCTGCGGTAAAGCAGAGGGAAGCCTTCCTGTAGGGTTAGGTTATAATCAATATACATAATCAATATACAGGGAAATTATGTGGTAAGAGAGGTCTTTAGGGTGCTGTTTCAATCAATGAAGAGGTGGGAGTTTGGAGAAGAAAATCACCGGTTAATCGTTTAACCAGGATTTGAATGTGTGTGTGTGGCCGAGAGGTCAAGTCCGTCACAACGTAGTTAGTGTGTTTACCCTGATTGTAACACACATCCAGTTAGCTGCTGCTGCAAATAGAGAAGTCTGTGACTTAAAGGAATTTCCTGTTTTTAAAAGAAGATGTTTTTTAAGTCAGTTTCTGATGCTTATTATGCAAATAAAGTCGGCATTGACTAATTACTGCCTTAATCAATCAGAGCCTGAGATCTTCTGTCACAGCTGTCCGCATCTTTGTCATCAATAAACCTCCAAATGTTTGATTCTGATTTTGTCAGGATATGAAGATGGATTTTGGTTGTAAAATTTGGACGACTCTGATGACTCTTTGCGGAGCTATTTCAACTCATGTGTCACATTAATAAATCTAAAGATACAAATGCATTTTTCCTTATGATCCATAAAATGTCAAAATAAAAGCACAAGTGTTTAAATGTGATGATTTTAAATTAAAATCTGGGCATAATTAATACGGTTATGAGCTTAAAAAAGCAAGTACAGAAATGCTACACATGCACAGTGATAGAATACGAGCTGTGATATAAATCAGTGTCAATACGATGAAAATGCATGTGTCCGTGACGACAGGAAGTCGGGCCGAGAGAGGAGACAGTCAAAGATGCTCTGTAAGACACGACTAATTCTCCTGTCAGTTTGTCAGACGGTGCTCATCTGGCCCGGACTACACAGAGATAAAGTCCTTGTTATGAATCTCTCAAAGAGAATCCAAGGAACGTGGAGGTGGGGGTGAGGTGGGGGAGAACATGAGGGTAAAGGAGGAGGGAGGGGGTGCACATGGGCATCAGTAGGGTTAGCGGCTCCCGAAAGTATTTCATCAAAGAGGGCCAGGATCCTGGGGATTGAGATTCTGCCTGGAGGCAAGTAACCAATGGTCTCCCAAGAACATATTCCAAAGTAAGGCTCGCAGAGCCAAAGCACACATCAAAAGCACCTCTGTAGCCAAAGTGATTCTGGAGGAGAAAAAAAGGGGGTTCGGGTCCCTTCTTGGCCCCCTTTAAGCCCCAGATCTCACCCCAATTAAGAAGGAACTACTGTTTGTTCCAGACCCTGAGATCTACAGACAGGGAGGTGTACTCACTAAGGTAGACACTCAGGCATGCTCACAAACACACAGGCACACACAGCCAAGAATGCACACATTCATCCATGCACACACACACACTCACATATTGTCACTTTTCGTCACAGCACAATCTAAAAAAAAAAGCTGTGCACTGAAGATCAACATCTGTGTTCTTGTGCTTATTTCTTAAAAAAAAGAAAAAAAAAAGAAAATGACCAACTGACAGAGCGTGTTTCCAGTTTCAGCCATGATCTCACTGAAATAATATGTAGTGTTCAGTGTGTCCACGTATGTTACACGAGTAACAGTAAATCAATACTTGGCAGATTGTTGTGTAGGCATTTGGATTTTTGCCTTTAATTCTTCGCCGCTGGACAGATGTCACTGTGAAATGGATACGGCAGAATAAGCATATTATATCCACACAGATGTGACTGCTGGAAATGCACTGGCTGCATGAACAGAGGAATGACAGAGACTCCTGTGTCTTTCACAGCAGAAAGGCAGTATTTTAAGGTAAAGGGATATTTAAAATGTCTTTAGTTGAGGTCTTTGCAAGTAACAGTCTTGCATTTGAAATTCTACTGTAGTATAGAAGGAAAGTAATAAGTATTAGCAGGAAAATGCAAAAAAAAAGTATCGAAAGAAATAGTTCTCATTATGTAGAATGCCACTGTGACTGTTACATTTATCACATATACATATTGTTAGACTGCTATTATGTGTGGAAGGTGGAAATGTTTTTGACTTTCCCATATACTGTTGGGCATTTAATTTCATACAAATGCACAGGCATAGATTTCCAGGGGGGGCGACAGGGGACTCGTCCACTTCAGTATCTAGAACATGTGCATTTAAAGACATACAAGTAGCAGAGGACTTTAATTATGACTAAATCAAACACATTTACACCATAAATTGATGCAGAAAAGGCAAAAATCGGTGCAGAAAACTTCACCATGCAGTGAATTGTAATGCAGGAAATTAAGTGTTTGATGCTCAAAATTTTCTGGCAACACTCTGTTTCATATGTGCTCCCATCAATGTTGAAATGCAGTTGTACAAATGTGTTATATAAGATGATCATAAGAGGGTTGTATATGTAAAATCCTGACCTGCAAAGTAACCAGTAATTACAGCTGTCAAGTGTGTTAGTGTGTAAATTTATACAAAGTATCGAGTAACATAAAATTGGAGAACTAAGAACGAGTAGCTTAAAATTATACTTAAGTACACTACTTAAATAAATATACTTAGTTTCTGCCCCTGGCAACACATAATCTTGTTTTAAGTTTCCACGTTTAAATATAAACGGCATATATGTATTACGATCCACCTCTAACTCCCCATGATTCCTGTCTGACTTATACTTTTTAATATGAAAAACATAAAACACTTAGAAAGTAATCTTAAAGACTCTGTGCCTGATAGAATATATCTTGAAACATGGGAAAATAAAAATCAAATGTGTGTGCATGGCTTGATTAGGCAGATTTTTTTTTTTACATTCCCTCGCAATATGTTTTGCACTCTCTCACAATAAATTTTGCGTTCCCTTGCAATAGTTTATCTGCAATAGATAAAGTGAAAAAAAAAGGCAGATATAAAAACTTTAGAAATTAACATTACAGGTTGTAAAGAACTTGTGGTCACCAACTCCTTTTGGCTCTAATCATAGCATATGTGTGTTGTCACTGGAAAGATACCATTAAACATCTAATTTAAGAAAATAGAAATTAAAGTGTTTTTGCAGTGCTGCTACATAAGTGATTGATTGCTTTTCACGCCAGCAGTGTCAGTAAGTAAGCTGCATTAGTACATATGTTAGTTAGAGGTCCAGTGTGTAGGTTTTAGTGGCATCTAGCAGGGAGGTTGCCGACTGCAGCCAACTGACACTTCTCCCGTGTGCCAAGCATGTAGGACGACTGACAGTGCTGCCCATGGCATAGGCAATACGGGTGAATTTCCACTAGTTGCTAGGCTTAGTTGTTTTGTCAATGAACCTTGTGAGTTGTAATGGAGCCGAATTTTGTTACGTTACCTTTGTTAAATGTTGCTGTTGTCCCTGGTTTCATATGAGTAGAGGAAAGTCCGCTAGCCCCTAAGCTAATGTATACAATGTAAAATTCCATAGGCTCATGCTAATAACGTTAGCATGTTGTATTTGTGGGGAAAATGTGTTCAGATAAAGACAAGTGCTTTGTCTGTGAATGCTGCGAGTTATAGTGAAGCTGATTTGTGCACTTGTGTTTGAAAATGTCTCTATTAAGCCATGTTTAATGTGTGTTTTGGATGTTTTGAATCAACTAAACTTTACAACACTTCACAGAAACCCCACTGCTTCCTAGTGTTCTGGAGGTGTAACTGCAGAGTGACACCCACACATCACTGCACAAGTATAAATGCTCACAACGGCGTAGGCCACATGCGTAGGCTACAGTTGCTCTGCATAGAGCTGATGCACAAGTATAAATCCTGCTTTATCCAATGACACGTGAACACCTAAACACGCTGTATCATTATCATTGTCATCAAAACAACAAAAGCTCAGTGGTGCCCACTCAACTACCACTACACTGCTGAGAGGAGTGTGTGTGGAGAGAAAGAACATGAAAAAAAACAGCAAATGTGTGCTCAAGCTCTATTCAATTAAATGAGTTTCGGGCAAAGGTGAAACGTTACATAATGTGTTCAGTGTAAGCACTATAAAATAGATTTTAGGGAGGAAATTGTGATGAATCATATATAGTAAAAAGGTTTTTTGCTTATTTTTTTAAAGATGTTTTTCACGTGAAAGAAGGTTATGACAAAGGGGTCCATGTCATTGGTCCAACAGCCCATTGGTCCGGCATCCCATTAGTCCGACGGTCCGCGGTGCTGAACGGCTCCCGGCGGGTGTATTTCTGCCTTGATGGTGCGCCGTGACCGGCTCTGGGTCAGTTGGGAAAGGCTTGAGGCGAAGCAGGCTCACAGCTTATGTGTTTGCCACTTTCTTTTTCATTTTAACCCACACCATGATCTTTTCCTGACCCTAACCAAGTGGTTTTTGTGCCTAAACCTAACCAGACCTTAACCACAGGGCATCATGATGATTTCTGAACAACGGGACTTCAGAATAATGGGATGTCGGACCAATGGGCAGTTCCCTGATAAAGTTGTTACATGAATGTGTATTATTGAATTTGTGCTCATTCTAAGGTAGTGTAATGAAGGACTCAATGACTTTAAAAAAAAGAGTTAGTTAGTTAGTTAAGCTAACATTATAGCATTAACTCGCTAACTATGTTCATATTGACCTCGACTTAACATTCTTTGTGCAACTGCAAATGCTAAACAAAGTTAGAAGTTGCGTCTTTATCTGTAATTTTCGACCCACGTGTTTTGCAAACTGCAGTTCTTTTTTGCTGACCACGGTGTAGTTTTTGTACAAAAACAAAAGTATTGTATTATTTTGTCCAACTGGCGCTCAGTTCTTCAGAGTTCTCTCCTGCAACTTGATTGGATGCTGTCAGACTGGTTCAGACAAAGTGGATCTGGAGAATTAAGTACTTAATTACTTTTTAATCTATCTCAAGGAGCTCAAGTCTAAGTGAAGTCATGCGTCAGTGGTGTTAAAGTCCAAGTGGAGTTGTAAGTCTTTTTTGATTTAGTCAAATCTGGTCTACAGTCATCAAATTTGTGACTCAAGTCTGTTTGGAGTCACATACAAGTGACTCAAGCCCACACCTCTGGTCTCTACACCCATTACGATTTACTTAAAGCAGACTTGTCCAAAGTACGGCCTGTAGGCTAATTGTGGCCCGTGGCTTGTCTTTTAGAATATACTATATTCAGCCTGCCACACAATACTGGATAATCAAGAAAGGTAATTTTGTATTTTTCTTTATCTACCTCACGTTTTTAGGACTATTATACAGTTTGTAAAAATAAACAGACAGTAAACATGCAAACAAATGGTTACCTAACAGCAGATGTTTCCTGCTGGGTAGCAGACATGGCTACAGCAAAGGAAGCATAAAGATGACAGTGAGGGCTGTGCTTTCAGGAGCAGTGTAAAGTTGAATACTTTTTCACAAGCTAAATCAACTGACTTTGTCTAATGTGATTTATTTTTTTAAATAACCCATATGATGCGAGAAGCAGCTGGCCTGCAGGTAAATTCACGTTATCTAATCTGGCCCCCATTCGAAAAAGTTTGGACACCCATGACTTTAAGTGTTTGCTTGCTCTTAATCCTCTAACTACAAGTGCAAGTGTGCCAACCCAACAAATGACTACAGCCACCTGACACTGGGCCTGTTTGCCAGGGACCAGAGATTTGGGACCAAACATACTACAAAGGAGAGCTTCAGTGACCTGTAGTCCACTGTCAGGAGTGTATTAGAGCGTCATCCATCCTTAAGCTGTGTACAAAGAGTTCAAAAAGTCTCCCTCTACATCTCTACCTTTTCTGTTCATGTTGGTTTTTCCTCCTCTCTTTCCTTTTTCTCACATGTACTGTACCTGTACACACTTGTACATTCAGGACAGTCAACACAGCACTCCCCTCTTCTCTTTTCACCATCCCCCCCCCCCCCTCTGCCGGAGGTATCGGGTGGCTTGAGTTGGCCCATTAGCGTGAATGACTGATAAGACTCTCAGCCCCCAATAATCAGAAAAGGATATTTGCAGTTATTTTGAATCCGTCAGAAATAATAAACGCCAAACTATATTCACTTGGGCTATTTAAGCAATTTCCCCATGATAACATCCCGTGGGGATTTCATGTGGATTCCAAATGACGACATAATAAAACCACGACGCCTGCACCCCCTTATCAGGCTGGATTAAAAGGGAATAATGAAACAGAGAGGGTTTGGAGCCTTGTGTGGCATGAATATGATTATCTAATGGACTCCAATGGAAAGGCATGTTAATTCCACTTTAACGCCAGACCTTTCCCAGACTATCTCCTGCCCCTGGCTCCTCCTAGGACCCCTCCTTCCTCCCCCCCTCGACCCGCTTCTCTGCCTCTTTCTCCTCTTCCTTTAAGTTTAAATAATCGTTCTGCTTTTTTTTTTTCTCCACAGAAGTCATTATGCCCGCCGTCTATCTCTGTGTATGAACGTGAGCATGGGAGAGTGATAAACCCCCCTCTCGTCTTTCACCCTCTTATTCTGGTCTGATTGGAGTGTGTTGGCCTCTTAACTTTCAGACAAAAGCACTCTGGGCAATTATCAATATTCAGATTTTTTTTCTTGTGGGGAGATCATTGTTGCTTGAAGAATGTGGGTCACTCATACAAACTCAAATCAAAGTTTCTGAGCAGCCAGTTGAAAATCATATTACATGGTCTGATACTGGGCGTAACAAGGCCTTAATATTTGAATGCTAGGCCAAAAAAGCATCACTGGAGAGCCACTTTAAACATTAAATTTCCCAGTGCTTATTTATTTGTGAGAGTTATTTCAAGATGATACATTTTAATTTGAAAGTTGACTGTCCATGTAAAACTAAGCATCAAATTAAAGTCTTAAAGTCTGTAATTTCTTTGATTTTTACATTCTCCAAGCTAAATTAAAGGTCCAGTGTGTGCTGTGGCACCTACTGGCGAGGATTGCAATGTTACAACCAGCTCAACCTGCTCCCTGTGAGAATTCCTTCAGTGTTCATTGTTAAGGAGGTTTTTACCAGGAGCTGAATTATTCAGGTCTCTTCCTTTCCAAGACAAACTGATCAAGGATCTCATTATAAACATTGCTTACTCGCAAAACAAGGCCTGAAAGAGGCGTTCCCTACTTCCTACAGAAAAACTGTGATCTAAAAAAACAGACTTGGTGGGAGAAACTTTGACCCATGCTTGCAAACATCTTGGAGACGGGAAATTGGCAAAGCAGATGGTGAAGTGGAAGCTGTCCAATATTTTTTGGGGGCACGCCATTTTTGGCTTTTGTCCCTAAGTACATTTTTAGTATGGATCCTACGCACTGTTTTATAAATGAGACCCCAGGCGATAAAACATACTTAATAAAGCAGTTTCAAATTACAGATCAGTATTTCTCCTACCGTTTTCTGAACATCACAGATGACGTTCTTGCCAAGCACCTGCAAATGCTCACCTATTTTCTCTGATAATTTAATGTGTGCTCACCTTATTTCTGATCCAGATGTTTTTGCCAGGAGCTGAATTATCTCAGATGTCTCCTCCTCTCCAAACCAAATGGGCCTGGTGGTTTAAACCAGTAAAAAATGACAAATTTGTGTTTCTCCAGCGCTGTTCGTCACATTGGAGACGGGCTCCTAGCCTAGCACCTGCTAATGTATGCTGACTTTTCTTCTCTAATGACTTAAGATTCAGATGTTCAGGAGGTTTTTGTAGTGACGCGATTTATCCACAGAGGTCTTGTCTGGTAAAAAATAAACTGGTGAAAACACTGTATAAAATTCAATATAATTTCATGTTAGAAAATAATTCCTGATGCTTTCATGGCAGAGGGGATGCTAACTATGGTGGCTGACACGAAAACGCAAATGGCCCTATCTAGAGGCAGTGTTTGTTTTGTCCGTTCTGGGATACTGTAGAAACATGAAAGTGCAACATGGCAGACTCCGTGGACGAGGACCCACGCCCTGTGTAGCTATCCAGGCCCTCAGGAACTGCCAAGCTTTGAGGTCAATTTTCGTAGTGCCCAAACAGTGGATTTACCATGGCTGAGTCTGTCATGTCATGCAACTGAGCCCGAAAAATACTATTTCCTATATACTGAAATTGGGAAAGAGATGTCTGTAAATCAGTGAATACATTTTTTAGAGCATCATAATCCTGGCGATATGACTCGTTCCATTATCAGGACTTAAACCATACGGTCCAATAACATCTGGAGAGCCTAGAAGAGCTGCACAATTAAATCATTTTATCAATGTTAAAGTTAGCGGAGTGCTAAACAGGAAGTAGCCGGCTCAGCTGGCGGAAGGTTCCAGTGTGCCTGCTTTATGGGCCCAGTGATGTGGAAGCAACACCAATCATGTGGGTAAATTTATACCGCAGAAATAGAGGTGTTTTGGCCTCATGTGCCACCGAGCAGCTTTCATAGGAATGAACACGGTCCCACCTTCACCGATGGATCCAGGTCACTCAGTACATCCATGATATAAATGGCTCACTTTAAGGTAACAAAAACCACAGTCATTCTTATTTTCAGGTGATTATACACTGAAGAGTATATGCTTATTATATCATATTCCTTTATACCAATATATGCCCCTAAATCCCACACACTGGACCTTTCACAGGGAGGCCTTCTCCAGTTAAAAATGTGCATGTTAAAGTATATAACATGCACACTGAAAGCCGTTGCACCTTTGTTTCAAGGGCAAACAATTACCCATCCAGCACCAAAATAAAGATTTAAGTCATGTGCAGGCTTTGCTGTCAAGATCCTGTAAGGATGTTGTCAGATTCACATCACTTGTTGGTGTATTTTGCAATAGGTGTTGACTGATTAAAAGTACACTTCTTTTGATCAACTCCCAGAAACAGTCCCTGACCAATACAGGCCCCGAGTGGGGGGTCATCATTAGGCCCATTAGGACCGATAAGACTCCTTGAGCCGTATAGACAAGTCCATTCTCATCTAGCGAGGCACGGAGCAGTATTGTGCATCAGCGCACACATCCTGAGAGCAGACTGAGCTCCCACAGGACACAGTTAAAAAAAAAAAAGCATCAATATTTCATCAAACTACTCTCTCTTTCTGGTCCAGATCAAAGCCTCGACTCCCACAGTCCTACAGGTAGAGATGGCTCTTTTGTTTTTGCTCCTCAGGTAGAGCAGCAGTCAGACTCTGTTCGCTTTTGGAAACCTTGCAACGCTCAGCCCATCCATCTCACGGCTTACTGCCTCGCTTTTGGAGAGGAGGTAAAAAGGAAGGGTAGAGACCGTGAGGGTGAAAACATGTTCCAGAGATGTCCAGAGATTGAACTTCATGGCCTTGTAGTGCTGTGTTATTTCCTGTTTTTCCCTGCCATGTTGGCCCATAGTGAGACTAATGGTGAAAGCAAACCGAGGCTGCTGTAATTTGTCTTTAAAAGACTGAAACAGTGTTGCAAACATTTCTCACTGTCATCTGCATCGTCATCATTATTACTATTTGAATATATAATTAGGCTATGATTAGGCTCATTTAAAAATCCTGTCACGCCAGGGGTCAGGAAGTTCAACTATGGGCTAGGATTTCTGAACAATGTTCATCAGGCAAGGTGGAAATGCAGACTAATATGTTTTCAGTATGTTTATGCCGTCTTTATGAGTGTAGGTGCACAAGTATCCAGCAGGCACACTTCCAATAAAGAATGAAGACACCAGAGTGCATTTGACACTTTCACTGGAAGCAAATTCAGTGGTCGTGATCACAAATCAGAAAGCAGTAAGATTCCAGAATTAGCTGAAATATTGTTAAACAAACAAACAAAAAAGTACATTAACAAGGAAACAAGATTAACACAAGTAAAGATTAGCTGTCAAATGAGTTACATGGTGCTTCACATCAGAAAGAAACCAGGTATAATCAGTGAAAGATCAACAATAAAACCCTAAACTAAGTACAACTTAGTTAATCTAGTAAATATACACAACAGTAAAACTAAACCAAACAATAAGTCAAAAGTGAACTTAGAAGAGTGTGTAAGGAGAGTCATCTCTATGTCCAGAGCATCCTATGTCTCTTGATATTAACTAATATAGTAAGAGATTGGTAAGGGTTGCCTTCACCATTCAAAGTGCAAAAGAACAAAAGGAGATGGACATTTCAAACACAGTTTGAGTGATAAAAATTTGTTCAGCCACTGTGGAGATATCAATGTCTAGAGTTAAGACAACTGTCTCGCTCACAAATTTGAGGGTGTAGGTCTCAAGGAGTATAACATCAGAAGGTTATTAGCTGCAGGTGGCTGATTTGTACATGTTGACCCGGTGAAACATATATTAAACATCTGGGATATTTAGGAAAGGATTTAGGATCCAGATATTTAGCGCAGATATAGGGTAATGGAATCATGGGGCAGCACCGCCATTTTGAAGGATAGCTAACGTAGCTACGATAGCTGTCATTATCTCTCATTATCTGTCACTAATCTAGTCATCTGTCAGTCATTCATCAACACAAATGTGTAAAGACAAACACACACATATAGAGAAGCTCTCGACAGAAGGAGAGAAGCAGTATATTCCAAAATGAAGTGAAATGAAATGAAGTTATCTAATGATATCCATCCCATAAAAACTAGGAGACATAAAATGATTAAAGGACCTTGGCAACTTGCCACTCATTACAGTCACTGATGTTGGCGCCTATCTGGTGTTTACATTTAGCGCCTACAACTGTCGGCAATACAGAAATATTAGACCTTGAGAGGCTAATGTCCAATGTACAAATGGGTGGGTAGAGAACCTTCAGATCTATGAGCCAAAGCTAGCTAATGTTAGATAATTAATCTAGCAGTATCTAGCAAAATGACACAAATAATGTTAGTTTACAGTACCTTTGTGTCTGATTGTATACTACTATATTTCATGTTTTCGTTCTTATTTGCTGAGTGATGTTGGTGTTTTGTGTTAACAGTTCTTTTTTTACACTTACAATAAACAGCCAGCAGATAGCACTCTATCTACAAATAGCTGACTCGCTGTTAAAGAAGCTCGTTCGCTATAGAGTGGCCCAGGGATGATGTTTTTTCTGTAGGCCAACATGTAAAAAAAAAAAAAAAAGATTTTTCCATTGAATTTTGGATTATTGCAGATAATAAGCTCTGTGGCAAACACACATTTATGATACTTACACTTTTTTTTCAGCAAGGTAATCTTCACAAATGAACACCAGTTTTATGATTATTGAAGCCAAAAGTAGAAGAACGTCACCACCTTAACAAGATTGTAAGGCCGTGTTAAGAGCGGCTCAGCGTGATGACACATTATTATCACATAGAAACTTCAAAGTTAACAAGTTGGATATTTACTAAGGTTTTTTTTATGTCCTAGAACAAAATGTGAAAGTCTCTTAAGCTTGTGTTAACCACAAACTTTATTTCAGGCATCTAACCAAAAACCCATTGACTTTGAGATGAGGGAACCAAATGCAAAAATGCTAACCTATTTCTAGGTTTAGGACTTATTCCTGGGGCACTCTATTCGCAACACATTAGCTTCAGACAGCTAGCATAATTGCTAACTCAAGCTGATCATAGAAAAACTAAATTCAGCTTCACTAATCAACTAATTTAAATTCACAAATCAACTGTCACAGATCAGCTGTAAAGATGCAGCTGCAACAAGAGAGTTTGGCATCGGTCTATATTTGCTTGGACACAGATCTGACAAAATGGTGGATTCAGCAAATTCAAAAAGAGAGATTTTTATTAATACAATTTAAAGATACCAGATTAATTTAGATATAGTGGCATTTATTGTTTATCTTTGTTATTTATCAGGTAGTTTAACTGACATAATTTCAGCAGCATGATCTTTGAAATATCTTGAAGGCACAGTAGCAGTGGTTTGTTTGCCTCACACAGTGGGGCTGTATTTGCTGTTATAACATCATAATTGGGGTTAAGCCTTGTATTTCCATTATCTACAGTTGTAGATAACTGTTTGTTTAAATTTAAACAAAGGGGAAAAAATAGTATCACAGGGTCTAATATCTTAACTGGATGGCCAGATTTGGCCCGCTTTCACCTGTTTACTTATTCTGCTGATGGGAATTAAATATGACCTGAACATTTAATCCAAGCCTAAATACAGATTAACCATTGAATCCATCGTCATCTTTTAACTACTCATCTAGATGCTTTCGTGGATGAAGTTATAGTTAAGGTTTTTGGAGTAATCACCAAGAAAGATAGGGGTAACATTTTATTTTGTAGTTTCCAATTTCCTAGAAATTAAACTAATATTTTACTGTAAAAACACTTCCTGGTAATTTGGTACTGCATAAAGGGAAAAATTCGTGTTAAATGGCAAAATAAAATAAATGCCAGTAGAACCTAAAGAGTCTATGTAAAAATGTGAAATTTGTCGACAAAGAAAACACATGAAAAATACACTTGATAATAATAATGAATGAATATTTACTATCCCATAATTTACTTGGGTTTAAATGCAGCATTGATTCCCACCTGATTTCCAGAAAATATATCACTGGAAATCAATAACTGCTCAAAACAATTAATTTAAATCTATGAACTTTATTAAAACTTTGTCTTGCTTGGCCCTGTAATTAATATCAAATTACAGTTCTTTACTGTAAACTCCCAAATAAATTCTTAAGAAGTTACAGGGCCCGTGAAATAAAGCATCACTGAAATGGGTCCAACAATTGTCAATAAATCATGCTATTAATCAGTGACATATTGCTAATATAAATTAAAGGGAATTATTCACCTTTTAAGACTGAAGATACAGTAGATGTCATATGCAATAGGAAATAAATACATATTTGCAAATCAGAAGGCATGTGATCCCTTACGTCTCTTGATTGTGTTGTTACAAAGGCAGAATGCCTCCTCTTTAAATCCACCTTGAGGTGTTGGTATGTATGTGAATGGCTTTTTTGTTTGTCATATATATACGTGTGTAAATGCATTTCCTCCCCCTACATCAACCGTGCTGTTTTTGTTGTCCCTGAACACACCGTGCCTCTCCTCCTCTCATCATCAGCGTCAATCTGTGGCTGTCACTCGGAGCCGGACAGTGACTAACGACACTCCCAGTCAGTCAAACACTTATCACCACACAGGTAACACACAGGCTTGGAAATGACTGACATGAAATGGAAACGTCTCTCATTCTGTGGGCCCAGGAGCTGAAGTGAAATATTAGCTGTGGGAGAGATGGCGGATGATAAGAGGCTCCCTGTTTGGGCTGGAATTGTGGAGGTCCAAGTTCTATTACATTTCTTTTTACGGCAAGGAGTGCTATGAAGATCCTGTTTGCTTGGATAAAGGATCGCTTTCCTTTTCCATTTCCTCTCTTATATGCATCAATTCACTTTCCTCTTCACAATACGCTTCAAATTTGCCAATGAGCCACACTCTAACTTTCTGGATGAGCTATTTGTGACTTGTTGTAGTTGTAAATGGTGCTCAGTGGGTCATTGTTGCTACATAAGCCACTGTCCCTGAGGCTTTCTGTGGTCCACAGAACCAGACCATAGGCCAGATGAAACAAAAGACTGCAGCCTGCTCAATGTCAACGGGTCACATATGCTCACTTCTTCTCTCCTATTACTCATAGACTCCACCATGTCCTCCCTCTATCCCTCTTTTTCTTCTCACACATCTCCTTCATGCACACACACACACACACACACACACACACACACACACAATTCCCTCTGTGCGGAAAGATGGATGGGATGTTCCCAAACCACAGGTGCTGCTCTACTTGTGAGTCTTTCGCATTCTTCACTACACAGTCCAGACCTGCTCTTTTTTCTTTACTTTTTACTGTTTTCCCCAGTGGTGATTACTATGGTGCTTCGGTTGTGGGATAATGAGGAACATGGAATATTAGTAATGTAGTGTACAATCAATCTGCCTGTCTATTAGCAGCTCTTTGGGAATGTGATTCCTTTGCAAGGACAAGACAAACTTCATGAACTTGAAGCTTGATGTCCAACACTGCTCCCTCAGACACGGCCTCCCAGCCTGACTGCCACTAGAGGGGGTTAGTTTCATCTCTAACTTGTGTGTTTGCTGGTGCTGGTAACTCAATGGAGCCGACACCACAGGCTCATTCTACTGTGCAAGCTACGCCACCCTGTGGTAGATATTAGCAGTAGTCTGTAATAAAGTGAAGGCAAGCTCACACTGTGAGTCTGGTTGATGCTTTCTCTCCAGACAGTTATATGCAGGGGATGGACGGAGGGTACTGTCAGTTGGGACACTTTTGTATTGACATTAAACAACCTTCCATTCTCACAGACTGCTTTAAAATACTTTGATCCCTGAACAGGTACAAGTGTCTGCCAACAGTTTATTGAGTTTTTAGAGCCCCAAACCAAATGTAAAAGGCACAACTTTAAAATGAATCCTCCCTAGGACGGTTAGGACACCTTGTTCTGACAAAAAAAAAAAAAAAAAAGCAGAATAAATTTGAACACCTTATATTTACAATACCATTTACTCACACAATTCTTCAAAGATTGTAGATAGATAGATAGATATTGTAAGATTTGTAAAATTGTTTTACTTAACAGAATTACTGAGATATGGAACCTGGCTTTCAGTAGCAGCTGTCAGCTCAATAGGTCAATAGGTGTATGTAGGCTGTTGAGTTTGTTTAGTTTTACATGAAATGAAAATTAAAAAAACAAGCCAATAACAGCTTGGAAGTTTAAAAAATGTTAAATGGTTAAACTCTGCACATTCAAAATATGCTCAGGGGTTGAAATGTAGAGCCCCTTTTCAACTGCACAAAAAACGCTAACACCTGATAACATCTAGCTTGTTAATAGAATAGGAAAGGTTACAATCAGCATTCACTCCAGGGTCAAATGACTCTGCGGTAGTCACAGTATTTACTGACTCTGCGTTGGTATTACTGGAAACACAGCACCCTGGTGAATGCATTAATTTAAACCCCTTTACCTACGAGATGTATTGACGCAATGCCACAGAAGACCGTTTGTCTCTGCAATGAGTTTGAGAAAGAGATTTAATAAGTAAGAGATATATAAAAGAAGTAAGCACAGTCAAGTTTTTGTAGGCCTCCATGCTACTTTTTACCTGTTTACTAACCTGTTTCCAAGCCAGTCCGTGACATTGAACATGACACACCAAACACACACACACACACACACACACAGATACTTGTCTGCTGCAAAGCCGTGAACACAGCTCTGGTCTATACTGGCAAAGCATGTACATGTGCTATTTTTGATTAAAAAAAGGGCTGTAAGCATTTATGAAGTTCATGCAGTAAACATTTACTCTGTGACTTCACAATGAGTTGGATGTGATTTGGAAAAGCCTTTGTCATTGTATTTGTCTACTTTTTGTTGATTTTTAACAAGGTAGGAACTATGAACAGTATTGTCATAACCGCTCCTGGGTAACTTCAAGAAGAGCAGACACACTTTGGAGTCTTGCGTAAGCTACCAACAAAATTCACACAGCTGGCTAAAGATGGTGTGAACTGATAGGCCAGAAAATGAACTTCCCAACTATGTGTTTTTTGTATGTGGCATGACTAAACTCATGACTGTACTCAGTAGAAAAAAAAATAACAAAAGAGTCAAAAATGTACTTACATGCCATAGATTTCAAAACAGTAAATAAAATATGAGGAATAGTCAGAACGTCTTCACTGCTGAGTATGAACATGGTAAATGGCATAATTGCTTTCTGACTTGTTAAAAATATAAATTATGATTGGAATGTACTTATCCACATATTTACGTTTAGGAGGAAAATAAACACAGAAATGGGTTTACTAATTAGTGTGATTCAGACGGTGGTGGAATGTACATTCACTCAAGTACTTTACTTAAGTACAATTTTGAGGTACTTGAATATATATGTTTTGTTCTCTTTTATACGTGTACTCCACTACATTTGAGAGGGAAATACTACACTTCTATTCCACTGCATTTATGTAACAGCTTTAGTTGTTTCTTCAGTTTAAGATTTGAAAAACAAAGGATGTGTTTCCTACAATTCAACACATTCTTAGAATTTGAAAAAAGCCAGCTGCGTAAGGTAGTTACAATGGGCCCCATTGCACGCTATTATGAGGGGCCCTAGTTACAAGTTATGAAGCACACACACACACATACACATACACATACACATACACACACACACACATATATATTGTGTATATATATTTTAGCAACAGTGTGTCTTACTGCCGCATTTACGTTACATCCACTTGCAGATACTTGATATTGGACGCACTGACATACATATTACACAGCAATCATCATTACATATCTGTATAAGACAAATCTACAAAAGAAAATAGGAAATTATTAGTTTAACTTGATAGTTTTTTTTAAATAGTTTATGTAGAATAAGTTTGTAATTTGTTATAGATTGACACTGTTTTACAAAACCAGAAAACCATGATGGAGATGGGTTTGCCTTATTTAGGGCATGTATAGCACCATTTTTGTTTTAATGTGAGTTCTTCTTTGAACACGGGCGTATTTCCAGGTGGAAGTCAGGCCCCTCCACCCCATGGGCCCCAGTGCAACCACACTGCCTGCACTGTCTATATTTACACCCCTGAAACCAGCAGTTCCCAAACTTTTGCTCAGTGACCCCTCACAAAAAGCTGTTTTTACAGGGGGCCCTTTGTCATGTTTCGGATGTCTGTGAGTTGTTGATCGTTCCACCAGAGAGTTACTTTCTCTAAAATTTCCAGATGGTTTCATTCAAATAACAGCTTAAAACTTGGAGAGGTCACATCATCCAACATTTTTTTCTTTTTTTTTAAATGCAAAAATTAGAGAAAAAAAAGAAAACTAATTTGTCACAGATGTTTGTTCTGTCTTCTATGACACTGGAGGGTTGAGAACCACTGGATTAAACTAGCCACTATCTAAAGTAGTTAAATTAGCATGTCAACAACAACAGTAAAATGATGGGTAAACAGTGTTGAATCAGTAACAATCTCATGATTTTCTAAATATGAACACTAAAAATACTGGGTCACTTTTAACCCAATTTGGGTCAGTCATGGTGCCCAGTGCTGGGTCATTCTGGCACTGACCCAGTATGAGACCATCGAGTCACTAATCATATACAGAAAATTTGTTATTTTGACCCATTTTTTTTAACAAAGAAGTCCACTGTGTGCAGGCTCAACAAGCTCAGTTAAATGAACTAATATTTGGGAAATAAATCAGTCACATGAGATAATTTACTGCTGAGCAATTACTTTAAGTTTTGCTAATAATACTTTTACAAAAGTGAAATTTTGAACACGGGAATTAAACTTTTTTTTTTACAGTTCACTGAGTGTGCAGGGTTTTGTTTTCTTTGTTGTTGATGTTTTGCTAATTTTACTTAATGATCTTAGTACCTCCTCCACCACTGGGCTTTTTATCTATTTTTATAATAACCAAAATGACTGCACAACACATGCCTCAGTTTCCACTAACACGAGGCAGTTGCAGCATCTTCTCATGAAGTGTTGCAACTGAGTGTGCCTGAAAACTTGTTTGCAAAAAGCCACCAGAAACATAAAAAGCAATAACTACTGGTTCCGTCATCCAGTTTCTTTCAGTCCAATCGGTGGTAGTATAAATGCAATTTTGACTGACTACTGAGGAAAAAAAGACACCAATCAACAATTTTGGGATCACTGTGTCTTGTATAGACTCACAACAAGGATTTAATACAGCCACAGTGCTTTCTCTGCAGTAAAATACTATCAAAAGATTGGACAAGCTGTACTTGAGCCCATCTGATAGAAGCAATAAGATTTGCTACACATAATCATTTTGGAACGACTAATATAGGCGATTTGATACAATAGTTCTGGAAACATTACGGCCTTAGTGAAGCTTTTAATGTTGAAATGTATCATATCTCATCCAGTACAGACCACATCTAATCTGATTATTTACAACAGTATAAAACAAAATGATGAACAGTATTTTTGCAAAAGGATATAATACATAAGTACAGTTTCTTCTTTTTTAAGGAGGTGTGAGAGTCCCTGGTGCACCCAAGATGAACTAAAGGATCTACTCTATGTGAGCCATACACTAGATTTAAATAGATATGTTTTATGATAATGTACATGCAAGAGTCAAAGCTGGGGTTGTAGATTAAACCTGAATACACAAACTCATTCAAAGTAAAAGCTGTGCTGAGTGGGAACATTGCCATTAACGTTCTCCAGTTAAGACAAATTCAAGCCATGTGCCAGGGGTCCCCACGGACATCCATGGTGAGGCCTCGGCTCTGCAGCTAAGCAGGAGCATGTTGTTATTGACTTGACTGAAAGTTTCCTGTCGTGAGAGAACGATGAAGCAGAACAAAGGAGGAAAATGAAAGACTGCGTCTGTGGTCTCACCTGAATTCAGCAGGTAGGCTGCAATTGTCTGGGGCCAACCTCAGTTACCACAAAAACATGCCAGCTTTTGTTTTTTACAGTCGATGTGTGAGACTGCAGCTGACATGTACTTTGTAATGTTCCTCTCTTTTCTCTTCCTCAATCTCTCTTTTCCTCTCGTCGACCTGTGTGTTAGTCAACATACAGTAACATTTGGTAGAGATGGAATTGAAGATCTTTAAATTTAACTTCCGACTTGAAACCAATGTTACAGCGTAACTAAACATCTGAAACTAATGAGTATACAGTCATAGTTTAGATATGAAGATGGGTTGATTTGCATCATGGAGATAACACAACAAGCCATGATGCCAACCTCAAATCTCAGCTGAATCTTTGTATTGACTATGATGATGCAGTTATATTGAGCCTGCTGTGTTTTGACGACTGCCTCTTAGTGTATCACAGGAATATTGCCAACTGTACGGCCTGGTGTGACAGCAACCGCCTCATTTTTAACAGAGGAAATTCAATGTGACTCCAGGGCAGTGAGAGTGTGGCTGTAATCATTGGTGACAGTGAAACTGAGCAGGTGTGCTCCACCTTATTTCTAGCCTGCTAGCCTTTCTAACCTTCTAGCCTGATGCCTTGTGTGAATTATGGGTGCAACTTCTGACGCTGAACCAGAACCAGCATTTTCCACTTTTCCTATTACTTTGGAATTACTTGTTGGTGGTTAGCCACCAAGATTACACACTGGGATTAACCCTGGACCGTTAAGACAACTAACTACCTTACAGCTACTTATGCTAAATTACACCCATAATTATTTCTGCAGCAGCACCCTCAGGAATAAGGTGAATAAGACACTGGGGCATACAAATGGACAACAAATTAAAGAGCTGTATGCGACATTCAGAGCCTTCATATAGCAGCTATGTAAACATATAGTGCAGTAATATTTGTTGTGATAGATGGTGCAGTCAAGTGTGCATGTTGGTGCATTTGAGTCCTGGGTGTGTATCCCACTGGCTAACTAATCGCTGCTGCCCTGCACTGCATGGTTAGTGGTGATGACACTGTCCCAACGCACGGTGGCGGAATGGCGTCATTGCATCAGAGTAGCACCCTCCCCATGTTAACACTGTTAGCACTGTCATCACTGTTGTTAGTACTGTTTGCACTGCTGTTGTTAGCACTGTTCATGCTGTTAGCACCATTAGCTGCTGGGTGCTGGCTCAGCCATATCCATGTTGAGAATTGTGTGCAGACTCTGAATCATATGTGTAGAATTTCACATACAGCTCTTTTAAAATAGAGTGCCCACGATGAGTATCTGTGTGCCAGGCTGGCTCAGAGACTTCATGCTCAGACTATGTAGCCGGGTGGGAAAAAGTAGCTGGTTACTAACGCCACCAGAGGGCACTGTCTCATGTGGGGGAATTGTTTTAGAGAGCAGTCCAGAAAACGGAAGTCGCCATCTTGTTTACTGCGGTGTGGACACGCTACGTTTCCCGATGTTTATGGACTGTTTTGGAAGGTAAATATGTTATAAGATGTGACTGTGACATGAAATACCAAGTGATACACGTTCAAAAGTAATGTATGTCTACAGACTGTAAAATGTTGTATGCTAATGAATCTGTTGGTGTTAGATGCTGACCAATAAACAGGCTGTGTCTCATGATAGCCTTGAGAGAAACCCATTGGATGTCATCTAGTTAACGTTCCGCCGTTAACACTGTTTGTGCTCCGGAACAGATGCACACGTTAGTATGCTTTATAATTCTGCACATTCATTGTAATATTTTGACCTGTGAATGTAAGACTGTTAACTGAATATGTGAACTTGTTGTGTTATAGGGTCGAGAGAACCACTATAGTTATTTTTGCACTCTGTTGCCAGCCTGAACTATTCAGTTGTATTTTTGATAGTAGTCTGCAGAGATATATATTTTTTTTGTATACTTTTGTACTAAACTGGAGGGATCATTTTGCACACTTGCGTACTAGCATCCTGATTTCAGTTGTCCACCTTGGAGAGGGGTTAGGCACCAGTAGCTCAGGGTTATCAGTATCACTACTGTGTGAATGTAACAAATTAATTAGGCAGGTCTAAAGGGTTACATAGTACAGAGCAGAGTGTTAGGGGTTACTGGTTTTTGTTTATCTAAGGGGACTGCAGATACAGCAGAGAACAGTCTGCTAGTTTTATCTTGAAACTCTTATTATTTATTTTATTGTAACCAAACACCACATTCTTTTGTTCAGAATAAAGACCCCCAAAAGATAGTTCTGTGTCCTGTGCTGATCCAACTCCGCCAGGCTACACTATTTGGTGTGGGAACCAAGATCATTCTATCTCTATTTTGTAATAGGACATGGCATATTTTTGCACCATGGGGAAGTGAGGCATGAGATTCACTTCCCCATGATGCACCCAAAATGAACTTAGTAATCTACTCTATATGAGTCATAGAGTGAAAAGATTCGTTTTCTATAATTTACATGCAAGAATGTGGGAACCGAAATCATGTTAAAATTCTAAATGTTCGGCTGGAAAGCATCATTAGATATGGTGTGGCATCACCCTTAGAGTCCAGTTAAAATCAAGAACTGACAACATGGTGAAAAGAGCAATGAATGTGATCAGAAAGAAAAGTACAGTTGTCCCTTCACACCATTATGGCAGGCATTATGTTTTCAGGTTGTCCATCCTATTCTCATGAACACAATATCTCAAGAAGGCCCTGAGGAACTTTATTCAAATTTTGCGCAAACATCCCCTCAGACTCAGCAATGAAGTGATTAGATTTTGGTGACTGAAGGTCAAAGGTCAAGGTCACAGTGACTTCATCTGTCCCATTCTCGTAACTGCGATATCTGCGGAACACACTGAGGGAATTTCTTCAAATTTGGCACAAACGTCCACTTGGACTAAAGAATGAACTGATTAGAATTTGGTGGTATAAGGTCAAAGGTCAAGGTCACTGTGACCTCCCAAACATGTTTTTGGCCATAACTTCAGATTTCACAGGCTAATTGTGACAAAATTTCACACAAATGTCTCATAGGATCAAACGATGAAGTGATGAGATTTTATATCCAAAAGGTTAAAGGTCACCTTAACAGTGACATCGTAATGTTCTGTTAAAAAAACTTTTCTGGACATTATTTAACAACACAACTAAGAAACAGTAGAGGAGATATTTGGTCAGATACTAAAATGATGACTCTAGTCTTGAGTGTTCACCTTAAAACTGTGCCGATTGTATAGATCTTCTGTGCTGCTGCAGGGAAGATGTGTATGAAACATCCATGTTTTCACAGACATGGATGTAAACTGTAACTGCAGCTTGGTTTGCAGAGGCATACAACCACAAGGTGGTAATTCTAGTTTTTGTTTCTAATTTATTATTGTGTGTAGCACTGTGCTGTCTTGTTGGCAGCTCTGTGTGGCACTACTGCCCAAGGAAAATTTCCCCCTTGAAAATCTCATCTCATCTTGATATCAGAGAGTGACATCGACAGTTTTTGTTTGGAGGTGTCATGAAACTGTGATTATGTGACACACATTTCATCACCCACAGCTCAACAACAGAGAGGAATGGAAAGCAGTGCACCAGCCCACCATTTAGACTTGATTAGGTTCTGAAGTTCTCAATTTTACAGTAGTTGCACAGACGGGTCAGACAAATACAAGCTCTTCTGCTAGATTGTGCATAGAATTTCATGCAGATTGTGTGGTTTTTACTACAAAAAACAATACATCCAAGCATTCAGTTTGCCTCTTTTTGAAGTTGGTGAAACTGAAATCCTGTGCTTCGAAAGTTGTGGCTACACATGGAAAGTTTTTCAGGCAGTGACATCTGTCTCTCTGCCACCTGTCTGTGCTGCAGCCGTTGTGAGGCGATTGTGGGAAACTTCTTTCATGCCAGTTTGAATGGGCATCCGTTAGCATCCACTGTGAAAAGTCATAACCAGACAAGGTTCAACAGTTAAGAGTGTCGGCACAGACAGTGGCACAGACTGTCAACAGGAGGATGTCTAGTCACATCGAAAACATTGTGGAGTGAAGTGACCACATTCAAGTGTGTTTTCCACCACATTTGGTACGTTACACCAGTGAAAGCAGTTAATTACTTTCCCATGTATAGTAGATAAAAATTGTTTATATCATCACTTGTTGCTGCATTCAGTTATAGTATGAACTTGAACCTACCAACCTGCTGTGTGGTGCAAAAGGGCAATGAAAAAAACTGCAACATGCTTTAGATTTTTCTCATCATTCATTTTTTAATTTGAAAATCAAAATCACCGTTTTTATTCAGATGCAGCAGCACACAAACAATACACAATGAAACAAGTGTAAACAATACAAACACAAGTGTAAAAAAACATTATTTACACTAATATACAGTTTATACAGTGCTTTTATAAAAAAAAATGTGCTTACGACTGTCGGAATATGAATGTCATGAATGTAAATTCCAAATACTATTTTTGGTTTTAAAGTTGAAAATTTGCTCTGTTAGTAGCGAGTAATGCATGAGGAACAAAATATGATCATGTTGAACTAGGCTCAGGTCTCAGGTTTAGGATTTTAGGAAAATGGGCATTTATATGGAAAGGGCTGGGGTGGTGTCAGTGTCTGACATGACAGAGGGACGTTTGGGAACTGCCTGTATTTTACTGAGCCCTCCTTTGCTCAGACCGCCAGTACACATCTTCACAATCCTCAGGAGGTCTTGTCTGAACCGAACTCCGATGAAGACGTACAGGAATGGGTTCAGGCAGGCGTGAGTGTACGCCAAACTCTTGGCAACCTGTCCAGCTACATCAAAACCAATTACAGTTTTGCAATCGGTGATGGTAGTGTTAGCTGCCTGCGTGGCCTCCACGATCAGCAGACTGTTGTAGGGCAGCTGAGAGAGAACAAACACAAACACCACAGCAAAGATGACACGCAGGGCCTTGTGCTTTTCAAAGCTCTTGGCCTGCAGAAGTGTGCGAATTATGACAGAGTAACAAAAGATCATAATCAGTAGAGGAAGGAAGAAGCCCATGCAGATCTGCAAGGACAGCACCAGGATCTTAGTCCGGTTATATGCATTGTTCCAGTAGACCAGAGTACAGAAGGACTGCCCAGTTTGGGGCATCTTCACCTGGGCGAAGACAAACTCAGGGAGGGCCAGGAGAATGGAGACAAACCAGACACCCAGGCAGGCAAGTTTGCTGTAGAACAGCCTCTTTTTCTTCAGGTTCTGGGCCTTGGTGACTTGTACAATGGCAATGTAGCGGTCCACGCTAATGCAGGTGAGCAGGAACATGCTGCTGAAGAAGTTGATTTTATAGACAGCGGACACCATTTTGCAAAGACTGATGCCAAAGTCCCAGCCCTTGATGGCGTCAACAGCCCAGAAGGGCAGCATGCACAGGAAGAGGAGGTCAGCCACGGCAAGGTTCAGCAGGTACACGTCAGTCATTGTTTTCAGGCGGTTGCGCACAGTGGTGTAGATCCACACCACCAACAGATTACCAACAGCACCAAGGATGAAGATGATCCAGAAGAGAGGTGGCTCGTACTGCCCACGAAACCGCCTGACCCAGCTTCTGTCACAGAAGCCTGAGTTTTCAGTGGGCCCTGAACCATAGTCATCTGGGTAGTCAGAGGGGTCCTGCAATCACAAACAGACAAACAGATCATCCAGTGTGGCATTAAAGAACATTTTGTGCAACAGATACACTGCTTTTTTCTCGCCTCACTTTTCATTTCCTGTCAGGTGCTTTTTTTTTTCTCTGTCCTTGTTACCAGACTCACAAGCTGCTGTCAGGTTTCACAGCGCAGCATACTTCTAGTGGGCATACAGTGATATGACATCAAACGCTGTCAGTGACGTACAAGCTAACCAGAGCGTGCAAAAAAACTGCTGTCAGGTGCAGGTGGTGTGTCTATGCAGGAGAAACCACACAACTGCACAACTTCCTGCTGCTATCCAAGCCTTGTGGGGGGAGGGTGGGGGGTGGGGGGGCAGCAGTGTTAAACGATCCTGAGGGGCTCCAGAAAGGGGCTTGCAGCAGAACCCAGTACCCCAGAGGCATCAAGTTTAGATTTAGGGCAGAGATAAACAAGCTGAAGCTTCACAGACAATGGAAAATTTGATGCTGATGCGGCTGTGAATGTGACATTTGAGTATCCTAGAGATGTCTGCTTTAGATAAATCTACTGTACCTAAGAATACCAAATACGTCATATAAAGAGCAGTGACATGTTTTTTTTCTCCACACAGCAATCTGAGTTTTAAGTTTTACCATACAGTTTTCTTTAAAATCATACTTTAAATATTACAGCATAAAAAAATGAGACAAACATGCACTTAAATCACAGATGTTATGGTAAATAATCAGCACTTACAGCGTCTTTGATTACAGCCTTTTTCATCCACTCTATTATTCAGACATCAGCATTTTCTTATATAACTGCTTCATTGTTTTTCACCAGTGCTATGGCCACAGATAGTTCCCTCAAATGAATACTTACAGTTCCACCATAATCCATTCCTGTGGTCATATATGTTGTTGCATAAGTTGTAAATGGTTCCTCCATTTTTATCTACAAAGAACCACGAGACATACAATAAGACAACACACCAAAACTCTTTTTACTCTGTACAAATGCAACAAGCATAAAATATAACATGGAAACAACAGGGGTAAATAAAGGTTAAATAGAACATGCCATGTAAATGTTCTCCCAGTACAACAAATTACTTACCCAGTCAGTGATGTGATGTAGAGAGCAACCTCTCAGTCACAGTTCTGTCTCTTTGTCTGGGTTGTAGCTACAGCTGGTAACTTTAACAACCAGACTCATCTTCACTGGCTTATATGAGTTCCCTTTAACCACAGGATCACGTGTTGATACACATCACTCCATCTCTATGTTCAGAAAAAAACAAGATGACTCTTGGTGCTGTATTTCTTTGTCCAAATGCAGCTGTATAAAAATATCCATCAAACTGAAAGGCAACTTATTTTCAAGTATGATCTTTAAACAGTGGCGACAGTGTGCCAGTTTCACAAGGAAGCTGTGATTTTTAGACTTAACCCACTGAGGCATGGCCATCAAACTAGAACCAAAACAATACACCCACATTCCTTCCACAGCCGAGTAAGTTTTATCAAGTCGAAGCCCATTTTTGACAGACTTTGTATATACAGGTGGAGCACTTAACACCTCAGATGAGTGATACATGAAACTGAAAACCATGGGGTGTGATTTAAGATCAGAACTTGAAGAGGTGGCCGATGCTGAGATGCTGTAAGCAGCATTGTTTCATATAACTTCCAGCTGCTTAAAGGCAGTGTGGCCTAAAATCACTGTCAAAGCAACTGTTATCTTTCCCTTTAAAATGACCTCTTACTGAATAAACTAGCGTGTCAACATTGTGAGGGAAGTCTATTTGTGCAGTTTTGGATTTTCTGAGAATTTCACTTCATTAAGTGGTGATGAAATGTGCTTTAGTCTTCTTAGAAAACAATATCCACTTCTATGATAAAAAATAAAGTGATGTTCAACTTGTTAATGTTCATTTAAAGGGATAACTCTCCCAAAAATAAAAAATACACATTTTTCCTCTTACCTGTAGTGTCATTTATCAGTCTAAATTGTTTTAGTGTGAGTTGCCGAGTGTTGAAGAAATCGGCCGTAGAGATGTCTGCCTTCTCTCTGATATAATGGAACTAAATGGGACTCGGCTTGTTGTGCTTAAAGTGCCAAAAAACACATTTGAAACAACTCAACGGCAATGTCTTTAAACAAACTGTGAAAATAAATAAAATTCCACCCTAATGTTTGTAAGGTAAATATGAATCTGGATCCAGGAGGTGGTTAGCTTAGATTAGCATAAAGACTACAGGCAGATGACGAAAAAAGACATGACGGGTTTATGAATCATATGAAAAGCTAGAAGGACGAGTTCTAGGCTAGGCAAGACTACCTCCTAGCATTCGGTGAGCACACATTAGAACAGGCTAGCGAGTGTCCAGGTGTGTATCATTGAGGGGGCTACGCCTTCAATTCCGGCAGATCGTGTGCAAAGAATTGCTTCCTCAGTGAGCTATCCTCAGTGCTACACACCCACTGAGGATACACACATGCATCCTTAAAAAATTCTCTGGCGGAAGGACTCTGTCCTTGGTTGAATTTGAAGGATCCTTGACATTGGAAGAATCCTTCAGCAGGAATTCCACCATTTAAGGATCCTTCCTTTGAGAAGCACCAATGAGCTAGCTAATGTTACAGCACAGCCGAGGAAGACGCCATTATCTGACACTGTCACAAGCATGAGCCTCTCGTCCATTAGTAGATGCACGCTTCCTTCTGCATGGTGATACAGTTGGCTGGTCTAGTTCTATTACATTCGAGAGAAGGCAGACATTTCTGTGGGCAAGAGGTAAAATATGTATTTTGATTTGGAGATGAACTGTTCCTTCAAATGAAGAAGTCAGCCTTTGAGAATTAAAATACCACTCCAGGAGGTGGTTAGCTTAGATTAGCATAAAGACTGGAGGCAGACGACTCCACCAAGTTACTGCGCCTTCGAGTGTTTGAACAGGTTACACAACAAAAGATATGACGAGTTTATGAGTCAACTTGGAAGAGCTAGAAGGCAGATCTTTTATTTGGACAGAGCCAGGCTAGCTGTTTCCCTGTTTCCAGTATTTATGCTACACTAAGCTAACTGGCTGCTAGCTAATCAGACAATATGAAAGTGTTATCAGTCTTCTCTAACTCTTGGCAAGAAAGTAAATACGTATGTTTCCAAAAATGTCAAACTACGCGTTTAACTGGATTTGGATTTGTTTCATCCCCCCAAAAATTTACTCTATGACTCTGGTAGACGTCTTTAGATGCTGACATTTGGTTGAGTTTAGGTTGTGACGTCAGGTGACCAAACTCAATGTTGGGACAAGGTCTGCCAGTGTCAATTTGACGTAGAATACTGACAACAGATGACATATATATTTGTTGGTTTTAAACTTTGTTGTTACCAGTGTTGTCCAACATTGGTCCAAACATCTCATGCCAACATCATCTTGACGTAGAATAAGAGTATGGAGAACTAAACCCAAAGTCTGCAAAAAGATATGATGTCAATGTCCACACAACATGAAATTCTAACGTCTTTAGATATTTTAAAATATCTCCAACCCGATTTTAATTCCAACCAAAGTTTTAAGTCTGTCCAATGTAAGAGTCCAACGTCTTGCTGACTTCATATTGACATCCGGTGCCAGCTGGGACAGAAGTGTAGGCGTTGCATCAAAAAAACAACAGCGGTCAGCTGCTGCTGAGTTAAAAAACATTCACGTGATATGTTTTGTAAAAACAAGAACGTTCTGTGAAGACAGGGAAATGCAAAGTTCATTGGTATTGCCAAGAGTAAAGGGAAATGAACAGCATGACAAATAGTCACACAGCTGACCACACTGGCATGAAACATGGCAAAGCAGAAAGTCCCTTTGATACCAGCTGCGTCAATTGAAGTTCAAATAAAACTGATGATAAAATACAAACTCATCTTGAGACTCAGGATTGATTTTGTGGCATAAGTCTGAGTTTACAAACCCAGCAATGACCTGGTTTGAAGTCTTTATTAGTCAAGCAAAGTGTTTACATCAGACCTGTTTCCTGTGAGCGTGTCTTACCTTTGTGGAGGTGTTTTGGCCCTTGTGAATGCCCTCTGTAGGACAGGAGTGGGGTGCTATCTCCACACAGTTTCACTTCCTGACCTAATAGGACTTTTAGCATATTGTCAACACTAGATGCGGAGCGTGTGGGCCATCAGCTCTTCAGTCTTCTACCGAATGCTGGTTGCATTTCTCGGTTTTGATCAGAGTGAGACATGGGGAAACGTCTGTGTCATGATCAGATGAGTGTCTTCCTTCTGGGAACAAGCTGCTGAAGAAAGTGGTTGACTGAGAGGTTTCACTCACAGTATCACTTGCAGCAAAGTGCAGCAAGTTGACTTCAGTGCTTTGATCTATGAGCCTATAAAACGCAGTGTGTGACATACTGTAGCAAGTCAATATTAAACTTTATACCCTCATAGACAAAAATAGAAGACAATGATGCATCAGGTCCCACGGTGAAGATTATAGATTCACAATGAGGTCATTTTATCTTTGCAAAGAGATGGTGGCTTTGTTGAGAACTAATGTACTTGGTTTCATTGAATGTTGCCTGTATGAACATTTGCGGTTGAGAAAAAATTGAGCATCAAACACTTGTTTTCCTGCATTCTGGTGTATTTTTGTGCACCAATTTGTGCGGTTTCTGCATCAATATATGTCGTAAATGTCTAATTTTGTCAAAATAACAGTCCTCTGCTACTTTAATGTTTTTATTTGCACATTCTAAATATTTAGGGGAGTGTGTCCCCCATGTCCCCCCTGAAATCTACACCTATGTGTATAACAGAAAAAGGTGCCAAATCTGCATCAGATTAACCTTTACTGGAGGACTATGACTGCCTGATGCTCTATATTCTATAACCTTATATTGACAAGTATCCTGGTTTTAAATATATTCATTTCAGTCAATTTGGAGCCTCGTCCTACTACATGCTGTTAAGAAAAGTCAGATTCACACCATGACATGTGAATGACACTTCTTGGGCCTAAAATGGTGAAAAAACATTGAGAAGCCATGAATTAGTCACCAGTATGCAATGATGGTTTAACAGGTAGCAGTGCATGACGAAAGGGGAAAACCTCCGTCTGGCTAAATAGTCTGACATTCTGTACATTACATTTTCAGCTACAGCTTGATCATTTAAAAGGCACGTCAGCAAGTTTCACAAATGATAATGTAGTCACATAGTCAAATAAAGCAGCTGCAGTGACCCAGCTGTACAACTTACACCTCGCTATCCTGAGAAAAACAGGTAAATGAGAAGCACATTTTAATCGTACTTGTCAAGGTCAAGAGAGCACTGCAAAATAGTGAACACAATGATAATGCGGTGTTTCTTATCTAAAATATATTGCACATTGAATAGAAAGTGAGGTTTTTTATTTGAACATGATTTACATATGAACTGATGACTCTGTGGTGACATAGACATAAATCAGTCAGCAGTTTTTAATCTGATTTCACATGCTACTCTTATAGTGCTGCATCACAGCATCATAGAGCTAAAATGACACAGTAACCAGCTTGAGCGTTGAGTCAGTTTTAGAAACAGACTATGATAAAGATAAACTATTTCTTGTAAATTGATCTATCAACAAGATGAGCACGAACACGTTGAGCAATCATTCTCAGAAATGACTATAATATGCATCTTATATCTGTTAATCTGGATCTGTGCCAACTTTTCACAAGTGGTAGATTATAAACTGATATTGAGCACTTGATAGCTGAGAACTCACATAACCTTTTACAGATTTGATCACTGCCTCCACACTGGTACGGACCTGTTACTCTGTTACAACTTTGTCACATGGATAAAGTCAAGGCCTACTGGTCAGGAGGTAAGGCTGAGGAGCCAAAGGGTGAGTCACAGAGAAAAAAGATCTGTGGGGAAAAATAAACCACAAGTATCATATCTATCTGTGCTTTGCAGTTCACCCTTGACCTTGAAAATTGCTGGTGACAGAACAATATCAATTTAAGGTACATAGATGTTCCAGAGTGTTTCCCTGTATCATAGAGTCTTTATTCTCCTCTTGGAATAAAGAGGTACAATTGTACAACACTGTCACTGGGGTCACTCCAGGCGTGGCTTTGTAAGTATTGCAATGTTGGTCAGTCCAGTTAGTCGGTCAGTCCACCACTTCAGCCCCGACTGAAATATCTGCTGTCTTGCTGCTTCAAGGGCTTCGCCCATTTTCTTGGAGATATTTGAGGAGTTTTTGGGATATGTTTAAAACCATTGTGAATATGAGCCTGTAAAGCAAGACTACTCAATTATAAATTCAATTGACCCTTCGCTGACTGCCCAGTTATAGCGTGGCATCAACAAGCTCCGTCAAGGGTCCGAGAACTACACGGCTGTGTTCCATAGACTCTCAGGCAATCGTTCCAGATTTCCTTCCTTTTTTACACTGGTTTTGTGGGGTTCGAGCTGAATGTTGTGCCTGAGGCATGTGTATTAATGATACTCATTACCTGGAGAGGGTGGAAGGAGATGTGTTTCTTCCCCGTTCCACAATCAAACCCTGGGAAGTGTAGGGTTAACTAACTAGCTACTTAAGGTACAGCCTACTGAAATTATACACATGCTGCTTTTGCTTCTAATGATGATAACAGTAAATAAAGACCTACCATGCTGTACAGGAACCAGTGAAGGGAAACATGGAAACTTTGCCAAAAATTCAACCAGCTGTGTGTCATCGCAGCGTGAGCAAATGAACGTTGTATGGATTCCCCTGGAGCTCCCCGCACGCCTGACGGCAGAGGTCCAGGCACTGGTGGTGGCATTGGGGGAAGCCAGACATTGTTTATCAGCGAGCACTGTGATGACACATACCTGGTTGAATATCAGCAAAGTTTCCCTTCACAGTCATTGCCTTCTGTCTTGATTGCCGGTGGTGTGGTGGTTCACCTATACACTTTCATCTGTAGCCTATAGGTTTTAGCTTCTAACTATCTTCATTTTTTTAACTTGTTCTCGCTGCTGAGGGGGTTTGACGTCCTGAATATATCCTTCGAGCTCTGTGCTAGCTCTGCCAGCTTGGGCTTGACAAAGGGTCAACTGGGCCTAATTTTAAAAACAAGAAATTTAGATGGGCCATGGGACATTTTTTCATCACTGTACTCCTTTGCCAAAGACTGCATACACAGAAAAGACATACAGACAGAAAAAAACTGGCGACGAACAGCACACTAAAAAGAGACTTAAACCGAGCTCAAGCCAGCATGGGTTTTGAATCCTTTCATGTCTCCTAGCTCCTAGCCAACTTAACTATTTTCATACACTATATATGTAGTTCATATATTTTTTCTTATATCAGGTGAATGTATGCTGGGCCATTCGGAGGTTACCTTTGGCCGGATGTTGCCACCAATTTAATAGGCCGGCCGCAAAATCTTTTGAGACATGTAATACTGGGCTATGCAAATAAACTTGCCTTTGAAAGTAAACTGTATTTAACTTTGGATCCACAGCAGCAGTGGTGGGTGAAATAGACAATTATGCAATTGTAGTAGATGATAAAAGATAGTGTAACAACAGTATAGGTAGTAAAGACGTATCTAGTCCATTATACGGCTAAATGGATCCACAGTATTAGCCACAGCTCACAGACTAAGGTTTTAGCATCAAAGCCACTGAGTGCACTGAGTGGTGTAAAGTAAATCTTATTGCTTATGAATTCAATGATTTGTTTGTAAAGGAAAGAAAGTGGTAATTATTTTTTTCAAAATGTACATGGAGGCCCGCCCACAGAAATGGCCAGGCCCCTGAGAAGTTCCTGTGAAAAGTCCCTCCCCAAGTTTGCTTTACGCATGTCAAAGGATGCATGTAAACTGAGAGAAACCCTCAGTTATGGGGGCTACATAGACACTTTCATCCTCTGCCTCACAGGTGGTGGTGGGCCAGGTGGTTTCCGTCACTTTCTAGGTACTTCATGGCTAGCAATGTTAGCTTCTTTGTTAGCCTCCTGGCTATTGATAGCCTTTTCAGCCTGTCTGGGAGCAGCTTTTTTTAGCTGATTGAAAAAAGTTGGCCATCATTACATTATGTTTTGGGTTTAATACCCCTTTCCAGCTTCCTCTTTTTCTTCTTTTTCTGGCATCCCAATTTATGTGCAAGTCCTGGCATAGCAAGAAAATTCACTCCAACATTATCTAATATTTTAGATCAGTACATTTCTTGGGTCAAGTGACTAGCAGACCACCTGTGCTATGTTTCTTACGAAACTGTAGCATACAAAAAAAAGACAGAAAAAAAGACTCATGCTATTTTCAGGAGAAGGTGTTTTCATTATGAAACTGGCTACATTTTAACCAATGAAACAATAAATACAATGTTTGACTTTTTGTTTCAATGAGCACTGCTTATATTGCTTATGTTTAGGATGAACGTGATTATTGCTGGGCCCCCTCCTAATGGCTGGGCGTCAGAGAGCCCCCACTCCCCTTATGGGCAGCCTTGGGTTTCACTTTAAGTAAAAAAAAAAAAATGCGGTTTAGCATTCTGTTTAGTTTGTCACTGCTTCCTTGGATACAGCAGCTTTTAAGCCATTCAATGTGCATTTGTAATGAAAACCGAAAGATTAAAGCCATCTGCTGTTCCTCTAAAAATCACACCATCATTGTTTTAAATGCCACACACCACTCTGGACATCACCTTTAAGCCAGACACTTAGTGTTGTTTCTGCTTGGTGATTCTGGAGAAAAACCAAACAGAAACTTTTGTCTTACTAGTGAAACTGAGAAAACCCCTTTGATGAGCAGCAAGCTACTGTGAATGGGTACACCGCTTTGACATGTATTAACAGTTGCCCCATATTGTGGGAAAGTACTGTCACTGTTGCTGCCGTCAGCAGTGCATGAGAGTTTGGTACCGAGAGACACTTGTCACCGCTTCCTGTGTACCTGCTCGCTGTGATTTATTTCATGCACTGATAGACAACTGTTCTGCATTTGCATCCTATATCTGAAATTATCAGCAGATTTCCCATGACGGTTTCTCTTCAGCTGCTACTAACAGAAAACAGATGCATGCAAATTTTAACTCACAACAATAAGCACACAACTGCTAAACAATCACATTTTCTCAGTCTTTATTTTGGTATAGGAATAAAGAGGTGGATAAGAATTTATCCACCTTTTTGTACTAGTATCACCTTTTATCTTCTCTGTTTTGACAACAGAACAAATAGGTTTTACAGAATTTTGTTTTCAGTGCTGTATGCCTTTCACGTGTTTTCTCATTAGTGCCATTTTACCCCGCCCCTTTTGTCTGCACCTATAGGAAGAAAAGTACACCATGCATACAACTCCTGCACATGATGCAAAACCAACAAGGGTTTAAGTCAGGACAGACTGTGGCTTGAAGAGTTTCACTGAAAACAACAGTGGGGTTGACGGTTGACTGATTGGTGACCACTTTGTTTCTTACTTTGCCACTATCTCAAACCATGGCAAAAACAATGGGAGACACTTGAAACAGTTGAAGAAGCAGATGAAGTGACTAAATTTGTGAATTTCAAAAGAAATTTTCACATTGTGTAAGTGCAAAGAGATAAAATAAGATCCTAATTTTGAGTTCTGGTGTAAACAAACAGCTGGAGGAAGCATTTCACAATCATCTCTGTCTCTCTGATTTTCTGATATTTAATCGGTTCAAACACAGAGGAACTTTTTTGTTATTTTACTAAATTGGTCAGTCTCCCTGATTGAGCAGGACATTATACAGATCCACTTAAGATACCATCATAATAGCCTTGCTTAAAAATGTATACAGCTTTTAATTTATGTTTTGTGTATCTTGATTTGCCAGCATGCAACAAGTACAGTAACAGCAATATTCCCCCTTTTCCCCCTATTCCCCCTGTCTAAATAACATTCTGATCACTACTTACTGATTGCAAGTCAGGAAGTTGTTGTACATGAATTACAATCCTAATATGCTTTGCTGACTGTGGGCTTTGTAAGGTGGTAGCACCACAATAACAACACTTAATAAATCTGGTAAAACGTCCACATGGACTCAATGATGAACTTATAAGAATTTGGTAGTCAGAGGTCAAGGTGACTGTGGCCTTGCATCTGTCTTATTCTAGTTAACATGATATTGCAAGAACATCTTGACAGAAATTCTTTAAATTTGGCATAAACATCCACTTGGACTCAAGCAATAAACTGAATTTGGTGATTGAATGTCAAAGGTCAAGGTCACTGTGACCTCCTGAAACATGTTTTTGGCCATAACTCAAGAACTCATACACTAATTAAAAATGTCACACAGATGTCTAAGAGGATAGAACGATGATGTGATGACATTTTTTATGCAAAAGGTCAAAGGTCAAATTCACTGTGACATCATAATGTTCTGCAAAAACAATTCTGGTCACTAGTTAATGTCATAACTCAGGAACAGAGGGAAAGACAATTGGGTAGACACTGAACTGATGACACAAAACCTGGGTTTGGTTTTTGATACTAAAAGTAAAGAATGTTTTCCTTGGTGTCAGGTAGTTGTAAGAAGTTGCTGGGTCATGGTGACATTGGTTTAAGTTACTGCAGGTGACTGTGGACAGACCTCCTACACAACTTTGAACCATCATGCAATTGTGAGCTGTACGCAGGCACTTTGTGAGTGTTGTGTCTTTGAGACCAAACCCTCGTCCGTTTTTACCTAAATCAATGCAAAGATGAAGAAGTGTGTGCGGGAGTTAACTTTTCTGAGGGACCTAATTCCCTGCACCACTAAATAAGCATGGCATGCTTATTTAGTGGTGCAGGGAATTAGGTCCAGTTAACAGTGGTAGATGAGACAAAGACAACACACACATCCTGTGGGATGTGTGTTGTGTTGTCTTTGTCTCATCTACCACTGTTAGCTCTGTCATCACTGTTGTTAGCACTGTTTGTACTGTTAGCACCATTAGCTGCGAGCCGCTGGCTCAACCACATCCATGTTGAGAACTGTGTGCAGACAATCGTGGCTCTGACTCATATGTGTAGAATTTCACATCTCTCCGCAGACTCAGACTGTTTGGTTTGGGAACCAAGATCGGGTTAACATGACATCTCTATTTTTTCAGTTACTTCTTTTTTTTTAAAGAGGCATGAGATTCACTTCCCCCATGGTGCACTCAAGATGAACTGAGGGATCTACTCTATATGAGTCATGCAGTAGAATGAAAAAGATATGTTTGATATTTATTTACATGCAAACGTGTGGGAAACTAAATCATGTTAAAATTCTAAATGCTGTGCTGGAAAGCATCATTAGATACGGTATGGCATCACCCTTACAGTCCAGTTAAAATCAAGAATTGACATGGTGAAAAGAGCAATGAATGTGATCAGAAAGAAAAGTACAGCTGTCCCTTCACACCATGGAGAGAACTGTTGTCAGACATGCAAACTGATGGACCCATCACACATCATGTATTCTGAATATGAACTATTACCTTTAGGCTGACGTTACAGAGCCAGCAAATGTAAAAAAGACAGCTGCTTTAAGCTTTCCTAAGTTTTCAGACTGTAAAAAGTGGAGGAGTCCAATACTGGCTTTTGAAGATATGCAGGGCACATGTCCCCTGTATCTCCTCCTCTCCGAACTGACGATAGCCGTGGCCGGAGGCATTATGTTTTCAGGTTGTCCATCCTATTCTTGTGAACACAATATCACAAGAAGGCCTTGGGGAAATGTATTCAAATTCTGCACAAACATCTCCCTGGACTCAACAATGAATGGATTAGATTTTGGTGGTTGAAGGTCAAAGGTCAAGGTTATTGTGACCTTGTCTGTCCTATTCTCACAAACAGAACACATTAAGGGAATGTCCTCAGATTTGGCACAAACATCCACTTGGACTCAAGAATGAACTGATTAGAATTTGGTGGTTTACGGTCAAAGGTCAAGGCCACTGTGACCTCACAAAACATGGTTTTGGCCATAACTGAGGAATCCATACACTAATTATGACAAATCACACAAATGTCTAATAGGATAAAATGATGATATGATGCCATCATATACATAAGAATAGACCTTATTTATTAAGTGCTTTTACAGGAGAATGACTAGTCTTGTGGTACTACCACCTTAAAAGTGCTGAGCAGAGCATATTAAGATCCAAATCTGTGTATAAAAACTTCCTTACTTCCTGTCAATAATCAAGTTGTCGAACATATTATTAAAAGATAACATAACATAGTATTAAAAGGTGCTTGATAATGACAAATAAAGAGCCAATATGCCACTACTATGCATGCTAATATGCAACTAGTTAATGATGAATATGTGTACCTCAATATAAAGTGTTACCAAAATATTACACCTTGAGTTTATTTCTTCCTGTGTTGCTGAAGTGTTACTCCACTCCACACTGTCTGCGTTCACCTTTATCATGCTGACTGAGGTATCAGGGGCTTTCTGGAGGCTCAGTGCCTATATCCTATATGTGGACAAATGTCTCCCCTCTCTCTTTCTTCCCCTTTGTCTTTGCTTTCCTCCTCAGAGCCATATAGTGATTAACACATGAAGGAATACTGCAATATGAAAACAACTGTTCATAGTCTCCCACATCCTCTTAAATACCTGGTATATATTTATCAGTGATTATATCAGCAATTGCATGAATTGCAGCCACATTTAGCCACTGAGATCACACATCCCCATGTCATGCAAGTGTACAGCTTTTCATGGTTTTGGAAAGGCATATATTTTAGTGATGTGTGCATTATTGCAGTCTGGCGCCCCCTTGTTAAACCAGTCAGAAACAGTGATGTTTAGTCAGTCTTAAAATCTATCATGATTAAATCGTATATAATTTCCTTCCACTTCCACTTTCTTATTGTTTATCAGTGTCAAAACACCCTCAAGCCTATCCCAGCATGCAGTGGGCCAGAAGAGATAGTTATTCTCAGTCCTTCACGGGGCATATTTACTCCCCAATATTTTCATTAGGGCAGCATATATAGCACAGCTAAATATTAGACTACAGTCATCGGTCAGTAAGCCATTTTCAATTTTCAGTGAATTGACTTGATGTCCAAATGATTAAATATACCCTAAACCTAAAGTGAAATATTCAAATAATATGATTACTACCTACAATGACCACACACTTATTTGTTAACAGCTTTTATTACCCCATACTTTGCACAATACAAACAAATGCACATCTAGTGTAATATAGGGTAGATGTATCATACTCTACAAGAGCATTGTTTCATGAACATCATGTATATATTCATTTTTTTTAAACCTTACACTCCATCACCCACATCAATACGAAAAGTACACAGTTAAAGATTCCAGACAAAAATATTCTATGCCCTTTGTTTGGGGAAGTAGGGAAATCATTCTAGACCGTGATCCACGTCATTCAATATGCGAGAGCAGAAAAAATAAATGTGAGAACATTTTGGTATATTTTCGATGATCAGACTTTCACAGAATGTCAGATCATTGGAAATATTTTATGTGGAATGCTATTAAATCTTTAGGTAACAAATTAAAGCAGGGTTGACCTCAGACGGTCAGGAAACGTTATTTTGAAGCTGCTGGTTATTAAACAAAAGGTTTGCTGGGGTCTAGCTCAACAATGTTTGCATTTTAACTTAAAAAGGGGGGCTGCTAAAATAATATCAATTACCCAGTGCTAGAGAGCTAAACATCACCTATAACCATCTGATAGATAAGACTCCAACTCTTCAGGCAGACAGTGTGTATCTGTCCAAATCAGCAAACGGACAAGGCCTCTTCAAACAGGGACGTGACAGTAATTGCATAGAGCACTGAGGGAAGTCTGCTAGCTACTGTAAGTGAGCTCCAAAACTGAGACGTAGAAAAGAAGCACAGCTGAAGAAGGCTATCATTTATCACTACCTCATTAGTGTGATCAGATGTGTGTACTTGCGACCTCCCCCCACACCCACACACACACACACACACACACACTCTTTACTAAAGCCAATAACTATTGAAGATGCCAGATAAAGCATGAATAAACAATTCCTCGTGGAGGTGCTTTGTTTCTGTCTCTCTTGTCTCACAGCAGTGGAACTGATGGTTTCTTGTCCAAACCACAGTCGTAAATTTTGGTCCTGTCTCACGCTCTGGACACCTGTTTAACCAGCTGTCTTTGGTACAACTCATTCATTGGGCTCATATCTGGAACAGACACACAATGAAAGTGTTACAACCTGAAATTAGACAAATATCTTTGTAAGAAAGACAGTTTTTCAAGTTAAAAAAAGACAAAACAGAATAACTTACAGGGCCACACTGGTATGTTTGCTTGTTTTACATTATTGCCAAATATTTTCCATAACATACCATAGTTTTTTAGATTTTCCCATAGACTGTATACAAGAAGCGGACGAAGATACCGTGACATCATCCATTATTGTGAAATACCATTTGGAAGCCTTGATTTGGCATTTTGGCTGTTGTCATCTTGTTTTTTAGAGCCAGAAGTGACCATATTTGGAGCCAGGATAGAGCTGTAAAGGAGTGAGGGGTGGATCTGCCGGGAGTGGCCTCCAAAGGTCTATTGCTGCTATCCATTGCAAGTTGGAAATCAATAATTGACTAGGTATTCCTGACTTCTGATCTTAATGCGCCAAATGTATCTGCTTGGGAAAACATAGATGCCTGCAGAAAACTGATGGTTATATGTCAAGTCTCTGAGCTTCAAAAGCATCCACAGAGGAGATACATCAGTTACCAAAGCACCACTGGCAAAGAGAAATTGTGTATAAAATAATTTACTGTCTTGTGTGTTTTGCTAAAAAACAAAAACACTCCATAAAACACTACATAAAGTGAAATAAATTATGAAAATATCATTATGCTCAGTTCACTGCGTGCGCCGAAATGTTGCTGTGACATGTGTTTATGTTGGCAAACTCAGGCTAGGTAGATCTTGCCGGAGTGTCTGACTTTAATGTCCAATGTGAATGACAATTCTGATGCACTTTGCCATGTGGGAGGCTATTTTTTTTTCCAAATTGCAAGTACAATGGATTGCAACATTTGCAGCACTGGTGGTGGTGAAGTGGGTGTGGATGAGGGAGCTCTTTGTGGAAAATTTTGCCCCTCTGTCCATAATTCCTAATGGCTGGTCTGGTAGTAGCCACTTGTCTACCACAAGGTAGCCACGCCTTAACGCATACCCCCTTTTAGCATCTATTTTACTTTAAATGTGACCATAATTTCAAAAATAATCATACTGTATTAAAGATGACTTGAAACTAGTGATTGAGACCAAAAAACTCTTCAGGAAGATGTTTACTGAGGTAATAAATCAAGTGAGAATTGGGGTTATTTTCTCATGGACTTCTTTACACTTGCACTACTTTTTGCAACCAGTGGAGTCACCCCCTTCTGGCCATTAGAAAGAATGCAGGTCATTGGTTTCACTTTACAGATCCGGAAGCTACGTCTACTTCTTTTATACAGTCTATGGATTTTATGATTGCATTTTCAGGCAGCCTCTTTATGAATGGCACATTCCTGATGATGATTGAATTGTTTTACACTTAATAATGAAAGCTCACCTCTGCAATCGTTTCCTAATTTCTTTGATCTGCTCATTTTTCTTGGTCAGGATCTCCTTCATGTTGCGGTAGGCCGCAGTTTGCTGGAACTTCTTGTCCAACTCCTGCACACCAAACATACATAAAAATTTTGTTCAAAATTTGATACATGCTAACTTAACTTAGAGGGAAACGCCACAGGGACATACCTTCTCTGCCAAGGAGAGCTGCTCCTGCACTCGCAGAAGTTCATGTTTGGCAGAGATCAGGTTCTCCTGCAGATCCTTCTGGGAGGCAGTGTTGGCACTAAGAGACCTCTCATAGTCCTCCCTCAGAGCTGCCACCGTGTCCTCGAGACTGCTGATCTCCTTGGATTGCGCAGCAAACTTGAAGGGAAAGGAAACAACATACAAGTTCATATGGAGGGAACGACAACCAGTGCTAATACTACAGAATCAAAACCCTACTCCTACACACTGTGACGGAGAGAAGCAACACTTTGTTCAGCGGGATACATACCATATGAGGTCCAAGTTAGCAGATAAAACCATATGATAGCAAACGTTCAGATGAAACAAAATAATAAAAAAGCAATAACAAGTATTAAAATGGAAAGCAAACTCAAAATTTCACAAAAGAAGATGACGCAAGATTTGCACGCCAAACTCCAACTGTACCTGCTGTTCACCTTGCACCTTCTGAAGGTCTTTCAGAGCTCTCTCTGCCTTGGTTCTCTCGTCCAGGGCACTCATTGCCTTGGAAAAAATAATCAGAGCAGTTTAATTAATTATGTAAACTAGAGGATGAATTATAAGAAAGGATGCTGTGTGCCTTATTGTTATACCTGGGCTTCTAAAGTCCGCAGCCTGGCTTTCAGTTTATCATTCTCCTCCTGTAGTCTTGCTATCTCCTAGATAAATATTAAAGATAGATGTGAAGGTGTGTATAAATGTGATAATGAGGGCACAACATTCACGAATTAATCTGTATTCATACAACATATGCGTTTACCTTGTTAAGAAGTTCAGACACTCCACCTTCATTCAGTGGTGCTAGCTTGGGTTTGCTTGTTTCCTGGTTTATCTGGAAATAAAGTGAGCACTTAAGACGGAACAGTTCTTATGTCTCAGTCGTAAACACGTTAGCTAGACCTCCGTGTTACTATGTGAGAGTAAATATCTTTATATCCATTTTGCTTTCCTTAGCAATGTGATGATTGTGCGAGAAAGGTGTGAATAGCCAACCCAATGAAAGAGGAGACTACTGCATCACAAAGTTAATTTGTTTTTCTTAAACGGTAAAATATGAAACCACACGTCGACCTCAGTGGAGTGTGACTTCTGAACCGCAAGGCTACGTGTGAAGGGCAGGTGGTCTGACATGAAAAACAACTTTAGATATTCACATTAACACTGTGTTGCTCTCTAGCTACTGAATTCTATGTGGGTTTGGTATTCTTTGAACAAATGATTAATGACAACTGCACTGATGGTGCTGTTTGGGGCTCTATATGTGACAAAGCTGCACATTACACTCACCTTATCAGTGGTTTTAAAGTCTGTCTTCTCAAATTCAGCCACTTGCTCTAACAGCTCCCTATACGGGTAGAAGAGAGAAGAAATGGGCAGTGGAATAATGACGAAAATTAAAGAGAAAAGGTACAAAAAAAGCTTGAAATCTTTTATATACTGTATACATTTTTAGACGAAATGAAACATTTGTCAGTATCAATGTCAATATCTTGTGAGCAACATTGAACAGAGTGACACTGATCTGATGATATGTACTATCTCACCTAACTGTCAGTCTGCCACCACAATGTTTTTGACATCACAATAATCTACTACTTGGTGGTTATGTATCCTTGGCAAGGAAAAATAAACACCCTTTTTCTTGACAGCAGTTTAGTACTTGCTAAAGCATATGATATAAGATATATGCTTGTGGTGAGCAGAACAGCACTCTGAAAAGCTTAAATGTGGTTTCTAAAAAGCAGCAGAACACACGTAGACTGTGACAAAGGGTGTGTTCCTTGCTTTAGACACCGTATCAGTCACGTACTTTAGGGCTGAACCCTGAGGGGAAAAAAAAGCATAACTCTGAGGCTTATTTATCTACCCACCACCATGTACATTACAAACAAAAGAACTTCCTCAAAACACACTCAGTGTTTTAACAAGGTGAAAGGTCGCAGAGGTCAGGAGGTACATTGAGTTCACTGGAATATCACAGTAGTACATTCAAATCTATGCACAGGGACTGTGGCGCTTTACAGTGATGATGGGTTTGTAACATGCTGAGAGCAGACCAGATCAGACAATATGAAGGTAGTGAACATGGAGAGGTCTGGCTTCCTCAATCTCTACCAAAAAGAGGAACAGATTGACCTGTGTCTTGGGCTTTGGTTTGACCCTCAAATAAACAAAACTGTGAACAATAGCCATTGATATCCTTCAATGTCAGAACAGATTCCTCTAAAGTGGGAGTTATTTTTAATCTATATAACAACCACTATGCTCTGACACCTGACTATATTTGTGCCAACAAAGCCTCAATACATCCTTGTCAAAATGTCAGGAGTGCAAAGTACATTCTGACAGCAGTTTAAATATGATTTATCTTTATTGCTGGTATGTACCTGCCCGCACTGCTCGGTTCAGGCTTGTAATATGAAGAGGCACTCTGGGCTTTCCTGCTTGGAAACAACAGCAAGAACGGCCTTTTAGGTAATCTACGGAGCCCCTAAAGTCGCCACAGGTGATATTTTAGATAAGATAATAACTTAGGTGCACAAGATTAAAAAAAATAAAAATAAATCACCTTTCGGGACTGTAAGTGCTCCGTATGATTCTGTTTTATTGTACAGAATTTTCATTTTATCACACAAGGCCACAAACTCTGTGTGACATCCCCACCTCAAAAGTATGCACTCATAAAACATGAGCTACCAGTAATCATTGAGAGTAATGTAATATTAACTTTATTAAATGAAAAAGTAGTACATTTTTCACTGTACATGTGTGACAAACCCTGAAACCGAAATAGCAACTTTAATTTTGCCAAAGACATTTTGCCATTTACCTCAGTGGTAACTAAAATAAAGAAAGTTTTACTTTTAGTTGGAAAAATTTTGTGATAAACGCAGCTGAGACTTCTGTAATTTGAATTTTTGAGAGGCTAAAAGAAAATTTAATGGAATGCGTCTTTTATTAGGAAGGATTTCCTTTCGAAGGTAGAAAAACTTAAAGAAGACCTGTTGTTAGGTTTGAAAATTATCCTGAAAAACAGGCGATGACCCAGTGCTTTTACGTCCTTTAAAATTTTTTTTAATACTTTGAGATTAATCACCACTCTCCGCTCTATCATACTGGGCTGGCGGCCAAAGTCTCACAATGTGATTTTTTTTTTTTTTTTGTAACTTTGATGAACTGACATTAAAATGTACTGAGAAAATGGCACAAGTTGTGTTTTTTTTTTTTAGCCTAACTGAACATCTGCTAAAAGGAAACCAATATAGTGGAAAAAAGGGTTGTATATACATTGTGCATATGAGCATGTGGCTTGACAATAACCTTTTTGCCTGCCACACACTGTAATATGCACGCTATCTCAACCTAAACAGCTCTGAGGAGGAAGTGGTACAAAGTGGAGGAGTTTTTCTCATGAACATGAAGGTGTATTGCATGTTTAGAGACATAGCTCACTTCTTAGTTTAGTGTGGCACTGTTTGACCTCAAACTGTCACATCATTTTGAATTAGTTTAATGTGAAAATGCTTTTACTGCTTATTTAATGTGGAAGGGTCAGAGATCTGGTGCAATATGTCATGCACACATGTACACAGTATAAAAAAAAACTATATTTCAGGACATAAGAGTGAAGTGTGTTATATTCCACAATATCTGAATAAGAACCTTATGTAGTCATGTGGGTGCAAACCTGATTAGGTCACATTTCATCAAACGTTTGCTGTTAGTCTGTTAACTCAACAGTTAACAGGAAGCTGAATCTGCCTTCTTCCTCACTGCTCACCTGTTCTCCAGCTCTGAGATATCACTCTGCAGTCGCAGGTAAAACTTCTCTGCCTGTGAGAAGAGCTGCCTGAGCAGCAGCACATTAGTGTGGGCTGTATTGATGAGCTCCATCTCCACCTCCCCACGCACCACCGCCTGCAGCCCATCCAGCATCTCCTTTACCTCGTCCACTGTGAAGGTTTCCTCCACCAGCCTCCGGAGAGAAACACACACACATTACAGCTCCATCTGGACTAAAAAAAGCACTTTATTATTGTTATAACAGTGAACGTACAAGCAATGGCACCAATAACTTATGAATGACCAGTCACCTGCTGTCTTTGAGCTCTTCAAAGCAGGAATCAATAGTCTTTAGTCTCAGGACCCTCTTTGATCGTGCAAACCGCATGTAATTGATGACTTCATTCTGATGGTGTTCATTAAATCCAAATTCAGCCTACATGGAGACAAGGTGAGAGAAACTAGCAATAGACTGACCACAAAGATGAAAGATGGGCAGAGAGAGACAGGCTGTAATGGAAACCACAGCTAGCTTATGAGCTAATTTGAAGAGGATTTTCCCCTGCTAATATGACGGCCTATTCACATGAGCTAGCACCTAAACGTGTCATCTCTGGGGAGTGCTTGCTAACTGTCCACTCGTCTTTGAATAAAACAGAGCGAGACGATTAGCATGCTAACTTCTAAAAGCACACAGGTGGCCTGGCTACCACGTAAACAGCAAACGATCGCAGCTACTTACCATGGTGGCTGTGCAGCTAACGTTAACGTTACTAAGTTAGCTAGCTTGTAGACTGAGATGATTCAAAGGAAAAATGGGTGTTTCAGCCTCTAATTTAGGCCACGCAGCGAACAGACTAGAAGCTAATGGTAGAATGCTAGAGACGAGCGTTTTAATAAACTGTTTTGTACTTATACTTTAAGTCAGTGAAGAGGCTAAAGGAGGGTTATATCATAGCTGTAAGATTATCTGACAGATTTGCTAGCCTAGCTCTCCGGCTAGTGTTTGCCTTGAGAATGCCTTGGTAACGGAGAATAGCGTCATTGCCTTGGTTACTAGAGGTGCGTTCAGCGGCGCTACGTACAACACGAAACAACAAGTTACATGGTCGAGATGTATGACTACGGAAATAAAATATATTAATATTATCCTATATTTTAGTAGTCATTTCATCAACATATTAGCCTATGTTAGTGAATCTACTGTCGAAATAGTCAAATTGCGTATAATTGATAGACTTTAACGGTCATTACACGCTATAATAAATTGTGCACAGTGCAAATATCTTTTATATGATATATTCCTTTATGTATTTACTGCTTCATTGTTTCATTGTTTAATTTACCCGAAACTGAAATTATAACTGCTTCGTTTTGGAAAATATTCTGTTTTCTATAGAATTATTTTCTATTTTGTTTTTTTCCTTTTTATTTGTTACCTTTTTTTTTCACCAGCCTACATGTTGTGACAAATAACCGTTATATGACTATGATTTTAATTAAGATAAAAAGGTGTTTAAATTTTATATTTTAAGGCATTCATTTTCTGTAAAAGTCCGTCAGCATCAAAGGATAATTATTTTTTCATTTATTTCATTTTTATATTTTTTATGTTTATTTTTTATTTAATTTTTCATTATTTTATTTTTTCATTTGTTATTTTATTTTGTTATTTTATTTTATTTTATCTCATTTTTATATGTTTTACGTTTATTTTGTATTTTCTTTTTCATTTATTTTATTTTACAAATTATTTTATTTTATCTCATTTTTTTATATGTTTTATGTTTATTTTGTATTTTCTTTTTCATTTATTTTATTTTATTATTTCATTTTAAAATTTATTTTATTTCATTTCATTTTGGACATAGCATGACGACCACCAGGTCTGACTCCTGTCATTCTAGTGGTAAGTTACAGGTGTGTGACTTTAGTTCGAGAAGTGAGGGGACACAACAGTTGCGGATGGGTGTGGGTTAAACGTATAGCATGTCCTGTATTTTTGTGTCGCCAAACTGGCAATTTGGCCTGTTTGTCAATACATTGTATTAAGCAGTAGATGGCAGTGTTGAGCTGTAAGTATGAGAGGTCCTGAAAAGATTTAGGCTTAGACTGCTGTCTCTGCTCCTTATCATCATCACCAGCAGCATTTTATACTGAGAAAATCTACATGCCTTTTCTCCTATGCCACTTACATGTGCATCACATGCATTTATATGTTTTAGCAGATGGTCCTTGTTTGATTTAATAGTTAAATAGCTTCAGATTGGGACCTCATCATCTCAGGATGATGGTCAAAACAAGATGGCATACATAACACTTACTGGCCTAATGTTGACTGTCACATAAACCCACTGCCAGTATGTTTTGAAATATTACTTTTTCCCTCTGTATCTTTGCTTTTTATTGCAGATCATATAGCATTTATATCTAATGGCAGATAATGCAGTTTGGTCAGATGAAATGAGATAAGATCAAATATACCTTTATCGATCTCCAGCTTTAATTTGGTAGTTGCAGCAATATAAGTAACAGAAATAAATACTAAGAGGTGCATAAACTTAAACAGAAATAGAATGAGGATAGAAACTACGAGCAACTGGAGACAAATGACATGGTAAAGTGAGTTGTGCTACTGGAATGACAATTGCATGATTGATAAGACAGTGCTTTTATTTACATATTTACATTGCATTACACGGCTATTAGTATTCTATTATACATATCGCAGTTGATTAACTGATGGGACTCATCATGGCTGTTTCTCCATCAGTTAAACTTATGTGACTCCACATGACCCAAATAAAAACTTCATAGAGATTCTGTTGCACTTACTGCTTGTGATATGTCACAGAAGTCAAAAGGGCATCGCTATACATTTTGTTAAGGAGGTTTCTAAGAAAAAAAGAAGGAGCGCCTCTTCCCTCATGTCTCTCTAGCTATAATTAAATTAGACTAACAGGCAGCACATGGTTGGTCACCTAATCAGATGTCACAAAATGTGACCACTCGGTGCTGCCCCGCTCAAGTTCACTGTGCAACATCAGTCAGCCACACAAGCAAAGATGTTTCCTCTTTACCTTCAATCGCGGTGAGTCACTTATAATTTGAGACAGGAACTATGTTAAGACCATATTCTTAAGGGTTACAAGTCATAGTAGACTTGTAGTACTACATACTATAAGTCATTACTCTCTTCAGTTTTTTTAGAGTCTCATATATTGGTGCTGCTGTTCGACAGTGGTCAGTTAGACAATGGTGGTTTCTTTACATAGCTCTTGTTGCAGAACCAAAATTAGTGAGTGTCGATGTCATATCTGCAGCTGGTCTATGAGCGACTTTAGCAAAGGTGTTTGACTGTGGAAGAATGTGGGGCATTGCAAGAGCAAAAGTATGCAAAGAAAGCAATTGACTCAGAGCGTAAAATATAGCATAATAAACACTAAAGCAATGAGAGCATTACAATAAAACATTGTGGGCTTATACACACATAAGCAGCCGATAGATGCACTTCGAGTAAATCTTTGTAGGATACATCGGACAGAGACATACAAAAGTTTACATATATTGTCTTAAAGTTATTTGCATAGAGTTTTTTTTGCCAGGAGTTGAAGATCTCAGTTGCGTTCTAATTCAGTTTTAAGCCAACCATCTATATTTGACATATTGCTATAAATTGTGAACCTCAGGAAATGAATTCTGCAAAGGGGATTGTGTTTATGAGTGAATGACTTTGATAACTTTTAAATGGTTTTTGTAACTTTGATGTCACATATGTGTGTTCAGTATGTGCCTGTGTATGTGTGTATGTGTGGCCAGTTACTGTTCATACTGGTGTCAATCTTCATGTAGGCCCTTACTGGTGTAAACTGTTGTACTATCAACAGAGGCATTGCTGCAGTGGTGGAACAGTGTCCCTAGAGGGCACAATAATCTTTCTTTCTGCATCTTTTTACCAAGCAAGCAACTGATACTTAGGGAGCTGCAAAAGTCATAAAATAAAATAAAATAAAATTTTGAATTGCCCTTTAAGAATTTTTCTAATTTCCTATATGCTTAAAAAAAGGCAGAATGTGCACAGAGATGTAAATGTAGAAATGGAGAAATTTTCTATTCAGTTTCCATTTCAAAAGATTAGCTGACAAAGAACAAAATTTTAGCCATGTGACTGTAAAATGGACATATTGTCAAAATGAGTCTATACCTGACTCTTTGGTGCGCGGAAAATATATTCAGTGTTACCTTACTACTTCTGAAACTGTCGCTTTTGTTTCAATTGAGCACGAATGGAAACTAAAGATTCCATCATATAACAAAGTCAGCAAGAGCCCCGCTCAATAAACTGTTCCCAGGTCGGTTTCTGCTGTATGTATCAATGCATACACTGAGGGAAATTAAGAAAAACTGATCTCAGGTCGGCAGTTTATTAATTCCGCGTCCCGACAAACCAATCAGCTGACAGCCGCATGACAGGCAGGCCTCGCGCATGCGCAGTGGCACACTTTTGGTATGAGGAATATGGCAGCGTCCTGAGCCCTGTTGAGGGAAATACGGCGTAACTGAGCACCTTCAGCATCAGAGTGGGAAAACTGAGAAGCACCGGCCGCACTCAGAGGAGGGTGGGGGGCTGAGGGACGGCTACCATTAATACCCGTTAGCGTTTTTACAGGTAAATGCACCCGCTACCACCTGCCACTGTCTTCAAGCCATCTTCTCCATGTCTGCTTGATTGAACCCCGCTGCTAAGTGCTAGTTAGCTTCTAGCTGGAGGCTAACTACATTAGCCTGCCACAGCCCTTATTTTGCATTCGGCAAACAAACGCTGATAACAGAGGTGTCCGAACTATTTGATATTCTCGTTAGGAGGAGCAGCAGTGTCAACGTCGCTACAAAGGCGCTGTCGTGCTCGCTCCTAGCCAGACAGATAACCGTGTAGGCCCGCTGCAATGAAGCAGAGTTTGGCTAGGCGCTTGAGAGCCAGGTAACGTTAATGCTGCTTGTCATGGATTTACTTGACAGATCGGGACCCAGCGGACATCCCCAAATGGACTTAAGAATCGCCGTTAGCTATCTTAGCGCATTTCGTGCATCTTGTATCTTTGTATCTATTGTCACGTGTGAGAAAACTGCGAGTTTATTACATTTTGCACGCAAGTGGTTGATGAAATCATTACAAAGCCATAGAAGCTGAAGTAGAGTAAGTGTCCGTCCGTTAAGTTCCGTCTGGTGGTGAGATTGCTTCATATAATTGGCACATAAAGGGAAGACATTGCAACACGTCTTCTCTGCAGAAAAAGCTTCTGAGAGGAAAACCACTCAGCAGAAACTAGCATGGTTTTTGTGTTGTTTCTGGAAATGTCATATGAAAATCTGAATGTCCAGACGTCCCCTGTAGATGTCTTTGCTTATTGGCCAGTGCTCTGCTTTTATTGTACAGTCAGGTCAGGTATGGTCATTGCTTTATGTTCATAATAATTTTAACTAGAGATGTAAAAAAAAAAAAAGTGGTGAGGGTCATATAATGATGTAATGACAGATGACTGTTTGACCCTTGCACCCACACTGATGCTGAAGCAGTCTTTATATCCTTATATTGTAAGGGAAAAGGTGATCTAACTTTTAACAAAAACAGGATAGAAATAAGCTTAAGGCAAACAAATAGGCACAGCAAAAGAGCTGTTTACTTAGTATAACATGTTAATTGTTGTGACACTTACAGAATAGCCTGTTATTGTAGTCTAGTTGTCAGTAATACCCAGCTGACAGTCTGTTTTCAGTTGTTCAGATAGGTCCCATTTAGAGGTCTCCTACAGTCCTATTAGCGGTGCACCAGTGTTCACTATGGGCATATCGTGACAGCCACGGTCATGTCAGCAATGACCAAAAGCTGTGTTTGTTAAAGTTTCAGAAAAGTTGTGAGACCTGTCTGGGACAAGTTATCATGTAAATGTTGTGTGCTTTGCTTTGGGCCTTCCATTCATTTTTACGTCACTGTCTTCCTGTTTGCTCTTGTCCTTTTTTTTTTCTAAATTCTGTCAAGGATAGCCCATGAATAATTTTCTATTGATCTGCATACAGGCAGGAAGAGGTGGGAGGGGTGATCACATGACCCAATCCTGGAATCCGCCTTGGTCTTTTTTTACACTCATCACAGCGCTCTCAACCCAGTAATATAATAAAAAAAAAAACTGCACTGCCCTCTGCGGCAGCAAAGAGCACGCTGTGCACTGCTTGCTGCAAACATCTCCCATTGTGCATTCCATCAGCCCCCCGCTTTGGATTAGATTCATTATGCAGCTCCATGAATGCGTGCTTGAAAAAAAAAACTGTTGATGTAAAACTTGGCTCTTGACTGTTCCTTGCACCTTTGTTTCACCAGCACAGGCATCAATTATTGAGACGCCGACACTGGCTAATTTTAAAAGGTCCTTGTCCATTGTTGTGGCACCTGAAAGTAGCCTGTATTTCCATCCTGATCTCTCTGAACACCAGACAGCTGTCCCCTTGGTAAATGGCGGATTCCATCACTTGGGGCTATTTTGCTGTCCCCTGCTTCAGAAGCACGTTGGAATGGAGAGGAAGGAAAACTGGAGTCAGATTTTTCCAGGATCCTGGTAGAGTGCTGACACAGGTTCCTCTTGTCACAGTGCAGCCGCCAGCAAATTACTGCACTAAGGATAGGAGAGACAGTTATTCCCTCAGTTTGCTTTATTCTGTGCTAATGACTGCTTTGTCTTTGACGTCTTTATTTTTTAACACAGTCTGTCACAAAGCATGACAGATTGTGTCCGCCCCACTGATGCTTTATGGTTTGTCCTAGTTAGAAAAGGAATGTCTTTGAATTTAGTGACAAAAACATGGATGCTAGTTAATCTGTTGTCCGGGTTTGAAATCGTCTAGCTGCCTTTAAGTTAAATTACAAGGTTTTTTATTCAAATAATGCACTGGGCCGTAACACTGAGATGTGGCCTTATCCCTGTTTATCTAAAGCGATCAATAGGCCACAGTAGACTTTATTGACACATGCTCAGCTGGTGCACTGTTGTGTTGTTTTTTGTGCCTGTGATATCAAACTGGAATAAAAGACCTCTGCTTCCTCTCTGTTTTGCTGAGTAGGTTGTGGTTCCTTAAGTTTGACTCTTTTCAAAGTGAGCCCGCGAAAATGCACACATGACCGAGAGAATAAAGAAGTCAAAGAGGGGTTTATGATAGATTGTAAGTCATGTGCCGCCAGTTGCATTGATTCCACAGCTCATAGCTGAGCTAATGACGGTGAGGAATCAGTCAGTCACAGAGCCACGGACTTCTCTCTGACGTTGGATAATCGCTGTTTACTCAGTATTAGTTCTGTAGGCGAGGGAGTGTTTGGTGGGAGTCTCTCCCTTTAAACTGCCAAATGTTGAATGACTGTGTGAAGTGTGTGGCAGTATGTCGGAATGTGTGTTACATAAATTGATGTAGTAATGACTTGTGAAGGTGCAGGTGACTTCTTGAGCTATACATGGAGAGCGCTCTCTGCTGTGTAGCTGAAAATAAAAAAAAAAAAACTCTCTCTCAGTATTCCAATGAAGATCTTCCACCAATTATTTTTGAATAACTTCCTGTGTTGAAAATGTAGAAGGGTGTACTTTCATTTTGATCCTACTCATAACTCACAACTTTTGTTCTGTACTGCAGGTCCTGTGGAAAGATGAATGTCGTCAAAGAAAACAAAGACCTGGCCTGTTTCTACACCACCAAACACTCCTGGAGGGGAAAGTAAGACCCACAGCTTGTTTTTTAACCCCGCTGATAGGATTTCAGGGCTGGTGGCATCGTCTGCTCCACATCTTCTTTGTATTGGTTGACAGGGCGACTTTAACCTAAACTTCTCCCTTCATCACCTTGTAAATCCTGAAATCCTGACTCAGTGCTTCCATTGTGTCGACTTCCTTATCTTAGCCGGGGATACGAGGTCCGCAGACCACTGTCAGCAGTCACTGATCAGTGCTAATGATTTGTGTTTTGTTGAGCTGCACTGCCTTATGAAATGCAACCCCAAAGACACAGATACTGACAGTGAACACAGCACAGAACGACACAACGTATTGTATGGCTACAAAAACATGAAAAGTTGCTGCACCTAGTGGTATAGACATTCAGTCACATGATTTTTAGTATATAAATTAAACTGTTTGTGATAAAAACCTCATTACATCTTGAGTAAAGATCAGATAACATCCTTATCACAGTACAGTACAGATATTTTGGTACAGTAGCTACTGTTGTTGTCACAAGATACTATCAGTGTAAGATGTTCAACAGCATTTCAGGCTGTATCTTATCATAATGATTACACGGCTTTTGTATATGTTGTAATGTATCTATAACAGGTTTTAAACTGTGGGCTTAAAAAATTGATCTGAAGTTTGAGCAGTGAGCCAGTGGGATCACATTACCAATACCTGCTTTCTAAGTGTCTTTGTCCCATTAAGGCCCACCACTGACTCTTGTAACTCAAGCAGGGCTGCAGAGCATTAGCCATCATCAGAGTTTCATCCTGCTAATGCTTCCTGAAGTGTGCGTCTGAGACCAGCGTTGATGTATTTGTTGTGGACGGTGGAGGCCAGTGCCCGATTGAGAGCGACACAGTGGCACAGTTTAAAGGGACAGTTCGCCCCAAAATCAAAAATACATATTTTTCCTCTTATGTATAGTGCTATTTATCAAGATTGTTTTGGTGTCAGTTGCAGAGTCTGTATCTGTATCTGTATCGTCTGTAGAGATGTCTGCCTTCTCTTGAAAGTAATGGAACTAGATGGCACTTGGCTTGTGGTGCTCAAAGCACCAAAAAAAAAAAAAACCCTTGAAAAACTGAACAGCAATGTCGCTTTCTACAAATCATGACCTGGGTACTCAAGATAATCCACAGACCTTGTTTTGAGCCGTTTCATGTAGGAACTGTTTTCTGTCTACCAAACTACACCCGCCAATTATATCACCGCATCACAGCGCAGAAGGAAGTGTCCATCTACTGATACCACTGAGCTAGGTGATGTTACAGCTCAGCTGGGGTGGACGCTATTACTTTTTTTGCACCCTTCACAAGCACCGGCCTCTTGTCCATGAGTAGATGCACACTTCCTTCTGCATAGTGATTCAGTTGGCAGGTGTAGCTCAGTTTCAGGAAAAGAGACATTGCTGTTGAGTTTATCAGATGTATTTTTTAGCGCTCAGATGCTGAGTGCTATCTTGTTCCTTAATACTGGAGAGAAGGCAGACATCTCTACAGCCAATGTCTCTAAAACTCAGCAACTCACACCAAAACAAACTAGACAGATATGTTTTTGACTTTGGGGTGAACTGTTATTTTGAATCGCACTGATTGTTGATCTGAATGAGTCGACACATGTCAACACATCTGGGTCCTTGACCCGGGTTGAGCGTGGGTTGCACGCTGCCTGGCTTTGGTAAATATGCATCTCTATCAGGGATGGGAACTGAATTTATTGATATTACCCTTTAAAGGTCATTTAAAGACTCTCCCAAGAGAAAGAGAAAGAAAGATGAGAGAGTACAGGAGTGATTAGCCAACCATGAGAGAGCGAGTGTGCAGAAAGACATGAAAGTGAAAATATTTGGTGCTTGTTGAGTAATGCAGTTCTAGTGTTTATCAGTGAAGCATGACTGCCATTGCAGACATTAGTGCAGAAACACAGACAACTTGAGGTTAACTTTAGACAGCAGTCTCATGTGAATGGGTCAAATGGAATTTAGTAGATCTGCTTCAACCGCCTGTCCACTGTATGAAAAGAATACAACTCAAACAGAGCTTTGATAGGCTAACAGAAAGAGAAAGAGAGGCTTTCATGTTATGATATCCTCTTTCATCTTGCTTCATATCCAACTCAGATATGGTGGCCTACTTTTGATTTCAGTAGGTAGTAAAACAACCAAGTTTATCTTAAACATAAAAATATATTCAGATTGTATTGTGATGTAATATGAAGATATACTTGTTAGCCAAAGCAAGAAGTACCAGGTTTTGCGAGATGGTTTGATTTACCATGGCCTTAGATAAAGGAAACAGTTTTAGGTAGCCACAGGATCATGTCAGACTTACACAGTTACAGTGTCACAGATGAGATGAGCACAGCTCTTCATTTTGAATACAGAATGCATTCCCAAAAAGTAAACTTTAATAAGACTCATTTCTGATTAGCATGCCCCTTTTGGCAGTATATAAAAAGTCCTTCTGTCATGTGACTTGTGAGTATGTCAGACAGTATTCAGCATCACTTGATGTGCCAACTTCTCTAAGTTCTCTACTTTGTGTAAAGGACATTTCCCTCTGAATGCAGATATAAAAAAAACATCCAGTTTTATTTGAATTAAAATGTGTGAACAAAAATGAGGCTTCAACTCCTAGTTATAAGTTTGGCACAAATGATCAAACATATTTTTGTCAGATGTTTAATAATTGGACTGTATGGCAGATTGGTCGGCAGATGGGGAGAATATCTGTCATCTGTTCTGTAAGGAGTTGAAGGGAAAATTAAAAAGCCATTATGATGCGCGTTTGCTTTGTAGTTTCCTCAGTTTTTTGTCTGCTGTCCTTACACATGTTTAAAACAAGGATTTCTTTGTGTTTCAGACGTATGGTGACATAATTGAATTAGTGGAAATCACTAGATGTCTGAGAGGCTGAGTTACCCTCAGATCCTGCCCGAGACACACTTCTACAATAGTTACATTTACAATACATCTTAACTGTTGTAGTTTTGCTGTAGTGCAGCAGCATTTTCCCCCTCTCTGTGCCCATGATCATGTTTAATTTAAGTCTTGGGACTGTAGCTTGGAGAGAATATTAGATTTGTCTGTGTGCATGTGCTCTCCGAATGAAGGGCATTTTCATCGTGTTTTTTGACACAAATTGATTGTCTCAGATTTTTCTGTGTCATCCAAGGGTTTTCATGCGTAGCACACTTTTTCAGAGCATGAATATGCACATCACAATCTCCTTTAAATCTCTTTGAAGCCCTTCATATTTCTGTTGTTCCTCAACGATAAGGAAGCGACAGATGCTTCAGCTATAGCTGTTTTACATACCAGTACATAGGATGTGCTGTAACTATCATTTGTTCCTCGTATTATATATATATTTAAGTCTTTTCAGTTGTTCCCATCATTATACAATGAGTCTGCTCCTCACATTCAGCTGTCGTTCCACCATTATTTGCGTGTGTGAAATCTAGTGTTTGCTGAGTCTCGTACAGGGTATTATGTAGTGTTGTCCAAGCTTTTTATGTAGTCAAACAAATCTCCAGCTTGATCTTCTTTGCGAGAAATTGTGTTTAAAGAGGAGAGGCAGTTGTTAAGTGGGTTTAGTCAGATACAGGAAGTTGCTTAATGCGATACATTATGAAACCCGTGAAGTGGAAGGAAAAGCTCTGAAGACACTCTGTACAGTACAGTGTGACTGAATGGAGAGTAGCCTTTTACTTATCACAAACTATCTCTGTGGTGTGACCTGCACCTGTAAAGCTTGTTTATAGTGTGCTCTTATCTACTCATTAATCCTTTATGGAGAGTTAAAGGGCTACACCACTGTTGTGAACTGTTCAGTGCAAATTATCTGTTCAGGGTCTCTGTAGGTTCTTAAAAAGTCTTAAATTCAGTTTAATAAATAGACATACATTTGGAATTGTAAGGTTTTAATTGCCACAAACATTTATCCATCTTTTTAATTTCTTTTTGTCAAAATGAGTCAAGCTCTTCTGCCTTTAAGTCCACATTTCAGGTGCTACAAATCCTTAAACTAACCACTGGACCTATCTTTTTATATTTATACCTGCACTTACCTGTAAAATGTTGATTAACCTAATTCATTCTAATAGTATTGTCAGGATACTGGAATTTCTAACTGTGATACACTACCTTTGAGAAATATCAATATTAATATAATAATACTATGGGGAAATTTGACATTGAGGGCATACAAGTTAGAATTGTTATTAAAGATAAATATAACAGAGCTATAACACGACAATCACGACTTTTCTTGGTTAGTAGCAGAAGACAGCAGAATCGCTGTAGTAAACATTAACAGTAAGAGAGAGCGAGAAAGCACTGCTGGTATCAGTGTGTCAATATTGCGGAAAATAAGTACTATATGTATAAATAAATTGAAATTTTTGACAACAATACACGCCATATTCCTTAGTAAAACCTACCTCTGCAGAGAACCACATCTATACAACTTACCTTTATACATACCTGCAATAACTGATTAAGAAAAAGATGATATGTCCAAAAATCTGTCTTAAGTTTGGTGAAAAATTGTCTTGAAAAAGTCATCAAGCATCGAAGTGAAGTGTCTGATACCTGTAGACCCTCATTACATCCATACTGACCACTTTTTAAGGCACACTGTACCAGAGTAGTCTCTTTAAGTCTCTGCTTAGTAGATTTTCATATCTTTGTATGAATGGAAATCTGAGCCACAGCTGTAGGAGTTGTAAAATGGTAAAGCAGTAATGTCAAGTGTACGTGATTTGTTCCAGACAAAACATGCAAAAACACTGGTAAGGTTATTTAGATTCTTAGAGTCTTTACATATTATTACAGTTTACTGGCATTGTCATAGTCTATCTGGTTATCTTTTAAAGAAATTTTCCTCATGGTCATCTTTTTGCAAGCTTTTATTATGTTCACAGTCAAAGTCTGCACCTTAGAAATATTTTGATTGGAAAAAAGGTAAATAGGTTATTATCTGCTCAAACTGAACAGATAACAATTGTGTCTGTCTTCTTCTTTTATAACACAAACCTGTTCACAACTATGTCAAATTTCACAATAATCTAGAATACAGAAAAAAAGATGGTCACAAAGAAAGAGACGTACAGAAAAAGATGCATTGTTAGTCTTACAAACACACACACACACACAGTAGCCAGGGAGGTTTGAATATTGCCTTTGTACTAGAATAGAATTAAGGGAGAAAAAAATTAGCCCACAGAGAATGAATAATTAACTAAGTCTGTGCTGACACCCGGTTAAGCCAGCCACTTAGCACCAAGGTCAAGACATGGAGAGAGACAGCACCCTGAGATCAGAATAGAGACATGGTGTCAGACTCTGTGGCCAAAGACAAATGACACCAAAAATAATGAAAAGGAAACCTCAGTGTGAGAATAGATGGTTAGAACAGAATGAGGTGTACAGGTTTCTAATGAGGAAGGTAGACAAAAAGTATGCGACACTGTATCATTTTGAAAAGGGAAGGAGTGACTGTGGGATGGACCTCATATTCCACTCGCCTCAGGCCACTGCCTGATCTGTCTGTTTATGTTAGTCATGCACTCCGTATACAAGTCCAAAAGCATTATGCGGAAGTATCCTCTCAATTTGACTTCCTTTGACTCTGATTTTTTTACGGGACTAGCTGGTAACTTCACTGGACCTCTTAATGTTGTCCAGGCTTAATGAGGATGTGCAGAAAAGAAAGAAGCGAAGTCAGCATGTTCTGGTTGCACTGCAAGGTATTACTGCTGTGGAGGTGCTAAAAGAACATGCCGTACATAGATGAACACACTGTACATGTACACCAGATGCAATAAAGCACTGCTACTACTACTTTCTGTATTTACAAGTAAACAGACTTCTTATGTAAACTTCTAAAAACCTCACTAAACCTTGGTTTATCATAACCAAATACCTCAAGTGACCCATTTTGAAATCAAACAGCAGACAGAATGTTATGAATTGGGCAAAAATACCAACTCAAACTCTTGGCAAACCACACAGTGAGCCTGCCTACTCACTCACTTACTCACTCACTCACTCACTCACTCACTCACTCAGACACACACACACGCAGAAAGATTGGCAAAATCGAATTTCACAATTCCTTCCTACTAGTGAGAAAGCCCCACACTCGTAACGGTTCTCATGAAAGTCAAAGTCAAAGAGTGAGTCATTAACAAACTGCTAACGCTAAAGTTGTGACCTCTCATTTTAAAGTCACTGAGTGGCCTGATGTGATAATTGCATACAAAAAATAGTATTAAGGTTGCGTCTAATAGGTCAGTATTGAGAAATCACAGTTGCATTGCTTCAGACTGGTATTACATGTCTATACTGAGAATTACACATCAGAGTTCCAGTCTGTTGGATTTAGGGTAATATTTATTTGCAGAAATTGGATTTTCGTAACTATGTTTTCAATAGTTTATAACCACCTGAAACTAAGAATCGTTGTGTTTTTGTGATCTCAGAATGAGCCATATGTATGTACATACAGAGCGGGTCCTCTTCCATTGAGTCGTCTATATCATATTGCTTCTACAGTAGCCCAGAACAGACAAACCAAACACTGACTGTAGATAGGGCCATTTGTGTTTTTTCCCCGGCCACCGTTGTTCTCCTACATGCTTGACTCACAAAAGAAGTTTCAGTTGGTTTCAATCTGCAACCTCACCACTAGATGCCACTAAATCCCACACACTAGACCTTTAATGGAGACTGGTATTGAGAACTGTTACTAAATTGGTACAGGTTTCTGACAGGCCAGTACTGAAATATTGATAAGCTGCTATCAGTATTTATGTAACATTGATTTATTGCAACAAAGCTGTTATTGTCAAAGTCCTAACTGTCCCCTAATGATGACAAAGCTACCAGCATCAGATTATGTTTGACGCTGTGTTATTATGCATTTACATTCTGTACTCTCCAGTCATGACTGACAAGATAATACGTTCAAAAGTGTGGGCTGATTTCGAATGTTGTTTTATTAGTTATTTTCCATGTTATCTATTTCTTATAGCTCCTGAGAAGCTCAAGGACTACAGGTCTTTGGGAATTTGTAATATTGTTTAAGTTTTGCTCCTGGTAGTGAAGCAGTGATGGCACATTGCCACCAGACATTGGTAGCAATCGCTTCTCCCTAATTATATATATGCAGAAACCTCAGAAAACAATTTGATTTATTTCTGCAAAAAATAATAAGGAATTAACTGTTAGATATTTTTTACATATCATCATGTCATGTCTCTATTTTTTGCATCAAACTATGGAGCACAGTATATATGAGTATCTATTGGCATCAACAAAATCCAAACAATACCCATCCCTACATGTTCATGACTTTCAATGCAACTAACTGTCTGGCTATAACAGCTTTAAAAGTGGCAGTTAATAATCTTTTCTCATCGTCTTTTCACCCTGTCTGTACCTTAGCTCAAACATTACCTCATAAAATGTCTGGAAACTGACATAATAAACCTGTGGATGATATCATTGGTTTTCTGAGCCCCAGTGATGTCACCTGTCCTTGACTCATCATTAGCGTACAGAGGGCTACAAGTGGCCCTTTCGTCTCACACCATCCTGCAGATATAGTGGGGTTGTGTTGACGTAATGAGAGATATTTGCCGCATGGGAAGTCTTGTAATCACAAGTTAATAGAGTGTTGTTCAGAGTAATCAGGGCTTACTGGATCTGTTAGCTTTGCTTCAGCTAACCCCCCCCCCCCCCCCCCCCCAATGTTTGAAAGACCGCCACACATTCAGGCACTTTCCCACATTCACTGCTAATGTTATGTGACTGCCCGTGCTGTTGTGGGTGTTGCAGTTGGCGATGGGTAGGCTGTGTTTTTGACTCACTGCATCTCTGTGTTCCAGGTACAAGCGAGTCTTCTCAGTGGGGACGCATGGCATTACCACTTACAACCCTACCACACTAGAAGTAACAAATCAGGTCAGTGTGTGTGCAGCCTGTCGCACAGGAACTCCAGTGTCATTCAGGAGCTGCTTCTTTGCTGTGGCTATCAGTTCTTCACAGGCGCTTGTGGGATGTGCTGCTCTTGGATCCATGTGACTATTGAAAATCCATTTGCTCTCTGGCTAAAAGCTGAAAGGCAGTATTTTTAACGTCTTGTGCTGAGCCTTTGAATACACTAAGCTTTAATGCAGCAGCATGTCTTTACACTGATAAGAACATGAAACATGTAATAATCAATACCCATTAGACATGAAACTTCACTCATAACCCCCTCACTCAAGAAAATGACTGAACATGAAATAGCATCATGGTTGTTTTAAAGGAATAACTTGAAGCTGGGGTAGGCAGAAATCTGGAAAAAGCAGAAAAAAATGGGGCAGAATTTAAAAATGCACTCTCGTCCTGCAGCTCTCCACTCTTTGTCCTAACCCCATTCCATGGGATGACCACATGCATATGCCCACACTTCATAGTTACTGAGTGTTTTCCATACATTGATTATTTATTTAATCTCATGATGTTGTAGAGCTGTGTGTGCACTCCATGCTCTGCTTGCTCTCTCTGTTTATCAGAGCACAAATGAGACAAGAATTAGCTTGCTAGCCATACCCCCAGCCTTCACCTCGCTCCTTGCTGTTGTGGACTGCTTCATTGGGAGGAGAGCGAGCAGCAGCTCAGACATGGACCTTTGGTTGGTTGCTGTAGCAGCTCAGATTTTGCCAGCACAAACCCCCTAGTGCCAGTTGTCACAGCAGGCGGGTGGCCACCGACAGTGCTGGGTCTAATCTCTGTAATGGCAGCAACAGAAAGTTAGCTAATCAGGTAGGGATTCGGGGCTGTCCGTTCCCCAGACCTGGGGTTTGTGCTGGCTCGAACCAGGTTGCTGCAGCCGTTGACTGGAGGTCTATCTCTGGAGCTGCGGCCCGCTCTCCTCCCAACAAGGTGGTCTGTGGCGGCGGGGAGTGAGGCGAAGGACACATTGTGATTCGAGGGTCTAGCTAACAATAGCTACATAAACGTGAACTTGAAGCTGCAGCCGTGAGCTTTTGTCTGTGGTTAGCAGAAGGCTAAACTATTAGCAACATTTTCTCTTCATCTCTGAAATAATAAATGCTAAAAAGGTACCATAATGTCTTTTTCCATGTTCAGACTGCTTGTGTGTGATTTTAACAATGTGTTTATCTCTGTGTTGTTGCTGTCTGTGGTACCAGTGGCCTTATGGAGACATCTGTGGTATCGGTCCGGTAGGAAAAGGTCAGGGAACAGAGTTCAACCTCACATTCCGCAAAGGCAGCGGCAAGAAGTCTGAAACGCTCAAGTTCTCAACAGAGCATCGGACGGAGCTGCTCACAGAAGCACTGGTGAGGACAAACACTTCACTGCCATCGCTCACGATGACTAAACAGACCTCATGCACATATTTTTTAAAAGGGTCTCAGAAGTGATGTTTGATGTGGCTGATCCACGTTTTTCTAGTTGCGTCACAGCTGCACATTTTGCTGTGTTGTCTAAAAACTTATCAGCACAGTCGCTTAACGTATGATGCACTGTTTGGGATTGCAATGCTTGCAAATCACAGGCCCTTTTGACTTACTGTAGGTGTTTATCACAAACATGAATCAGCAGATAGTTTGTTGCTGTGTTGAAATAAAGTCATTATGCTGAGGTGTTTTGAAACAGCAAGAAGAAGGAGGAGGATGGGTATTTCCCCATAGAACTAATTAAATGTATTTGTAATTCTGCAGTGAAGACAGCACTTCATAAGTGTTAGACAGAGATGATTTAACAGCTAGTTGGCACTTAAATATAACACCTTTTATTTCTTTATATTCCTTTTAACAGAGATTCAGAACAGAGTTTTCAGAGGGGAAAATAACTGGCAGGGTAAGTACTGCGATCGTAAAAGAAAACTTATCTACTGGAGTTTGTGTTTGTCACTGTGATGACACTAAAATGAATGCCCCTTACAGCGTTACAACTGCTACAAGCACCACTGGAGTGACACACGGAAGCCAGTGAGTTTAGAGGTGACGCCGGGCGGCATCGACCAGATCGACCCGCACACCAACCGGGTGGTTTGTTCCTACGACTATCGTAACGTAGAGGGCTTTGTCGAGGTCTCTGATTACCAGGGAGGATTCTGCATCCTTTATGGCGGCTTCAGCAGGCTGGTATGCAGTCATAGAGTGTATGTGTGTGTCTGTATGTGTGTGTTTATGTTTTTGTGTTTACTTCTGTTTGTATGCTTTGGTGCATGTGTTATATGTTGTCTTAACATTTCCTTTCCCTCTCCCCATCACTTCTATCTCTCAGCATCTGTTTGCCTCGGAGCACCGGGATGACATCATTCGCAGTGCCATAGAGCATGCTGGGAACTTCATCGGTATCACGCTACGGCTGAGGAAGGAGGCGTTGACCTTCGAGGGTTTTGTGACGGACAGGTTGGGGAAGTACAGCTCAGACGAGAGCATCACCTCACTGGCTGAGTTCGTGGTGCAGAAGATCACCCCTCGACACCCGGTTAGAACGCTGCTGCTTCTCATTGTTCCTCTTAGTGCTGTATGGGAGGGGTTCTCACAGTGAGGTCCAGGGACCCACCAGAGTACTAGATTGCTGCTAACAGGGGTCTACTTGAAAAATGTGCAGCAGTTTGATTTTCTTGTTTGACATGAGACCCCAATATTCGCATGGGACGAGTATTACCAGGGGATGTGATTTAGAAATAACCCTCCCATGTCTGTGTTTATGTGGTGTAATTGCACAGGATAAGCAAAGTCGGTGTTTACTTGAATTTACAGTCATTCTTTCCTGGATATGATGTCATGGCTCTTTACAGACAGAAAAATGTTCTTTACCTCATGCTGCCATGCAAGTCATCCATGTCAAGATTTTGCTCTTCTGATGGATTTGTGTTTGCTCTTTCTGCTAATGGGTCACCATGCTGTGTAGCGAGAAGAGCATCCTGAACCCAAACTGCTGTCAGAATTTTCATTTATAATTGCACACAACACAGCCTCCATAATTCTCTACCGGGAAAGATGCCGAAAGAAGCAGCGGAGATAACAAAGAAGCTAAAAATGACCCCAGTTCACTGAGTCCCATTGGCATGGGACGAATGTTATCACATGACCTCTGTATTTGGCAAAATATGGTCGGTAATTTGCAGTGGAATTTTGATTTGACAAATTATGGACATGGCAGATTCGCAAGGGATTAAGATCACAGATAACCTTCACAGTTATTAAAAATGATGAGAGGTTCCTTGTCCTGTGCGGATATGGCTTATATTCCTATCTTAATCCCCTGCAAATCTGCCATGTCCGGAATTTGTCAAGTAAAAATTCTCCCATAAATTACATACCATAGTTTGCCAAACACGAGGTCGAGGTCATGTGACAATATTAGTCCTGTGTGAATTTGCAGCTCTGTGATTTAGGGTTGTATATAGGTTGTTCATTTTCTCCACGCCTTTTTTTGCCTCTTTCCAGGTGGGAATTACAGAGGCTGCCCTGGCAGTTATAAATGAACACTTTGACAGCACTTTGGGTGCAGGAAGCTCATTTTGCTACACAGCATGGAGACTCGTTTGTAGAAAAAGCAAGCTCAAATCCATCAGAAGAGAGAAATCTCAGAAGATGATGAGGTGGTGACAAAATCAGTTCTGTTTAAAGGTGGATTAAATATTAAAGGCGGTTAACACTGTACATCACTGCTAGTGGTGCTGTGCCGTGATAATATCAGTAAATTCAAGTCAAACTCAGACTTCATTCATCCCATTGGAATTTGCCACATGAAGCATGAAAAGGGCTCAAGACAACTTAAGATTTTATTGAATGTTATCAGCACAGTGGATCCTTAAAAACAATCAATATTGTAAAACTGTTTAACTTAAAAGTATTAAATGTGTTAAATGCAGTTATAGAGAAGCTTTGAGCTTTGCACCATACTCTGGTTTTCAATGCTCTGTGATTCCGCGTCTTGCATAATGATGCAGAAGCAAATCAGTCATGCAATGCTTTACTTCTAATGTAGTATGCATGTATCTTATGGTTATCAATTGATGCTTTATGAAGCGCAATACTTTGATGAATGAGATAGTAAATACTGACTCATTACATTTGCAATCATCTGTTTCAGTTTCTACTTCTGCTCTCAAGCTGTATGTATTAGTTCTCTCTTTTAGAACGATATGTTTAATCTGTTTCTTAGGATTATGCCTTACCTTTGTCTTCCCTCAGGAGCCTGTTAAGCGTATACTGGCCCTAACAGAGACATGTCTAGTGGAGAGAGACCCGGCTTCATACAACATAGTCACCATCAAACCCTTTGGAGAGGTGAGCTCTCAGAAATTACAGTGACATCAAGTTATAAAAAATTCAGGCTGACACGTTTACACTCAAAACCATTTTGTTCTGTGTAGCCGTACTCCTGTAAAGATAAGTGTTAATGGAACTGCCTATCTTTGTGTCATTATGTATGAACTGCATCACTGCGAGTTAACAGCTTGGATGAAAGCACTTGACTCTGTGTGATATGAGTAAACTCTCCCCTCCTCCTCTCTCTGCCTCGTCTCCCTTCAGGTATTTGCTCTCATCTGTGATGTGGACAACCCTCAGGTGTTTACAGTTGAATTCATCAGAGGTCAGATCAGAAAGTTTTCCTCCACAGAAAGGTACACACGTAACACATACACCTGTCATTATGTACGTAGTGACACAGCAAGCTTTGTTGGTTTAATAAATGTTGGGACTTTTTTTATTTTCTCTTATTTGCCTTTTTTTGTACTGTTGACCTAATTTACAAGATGAGTAATTCGCTTGTGTGCATGTGTCTGCTGTATAGCCTTAGCTCCCTCCTGTTACTGTGTGCTCACTGTTTGCCCTCCATAACACAGATCATTCATAATGAATTTAGCTGAGTCTGTTTGTGTGTGCGTCTGTAGGGACTCTCTGTTAGCCAGCCTGCTCGATGGAGTCCGTGCATCAGGCAACAGGGACGTGTGCGTCAAGATGGCCCCCACGCAGCGAGGGCAAAGATGGGGCCTGCTGAGCATGCCTGTGGATGAGGAGGTGGAGAGTTTGCATCTTAAATTCCTGGCAGCACCTCCGAGTAAGTCCATGCTCTTCATCTCATGAGATTCATGAAGTTCAATTAGATTTTTATATCATATATTCAAGTTGGTATAGATGTAGGTTTTGATTTTAATTTGATGATTTTGACAGAGGTATGCACTTTAATAGTGTTTTTAGCCACACTAGCAGCATGGCTCTGGGTTTGTAAGGTTGCTCAGTTGGTTCAGAATAAAGTATTTCAACAACTATGGACATTACATTTTGTACAGACATGCATGGTCCCCACGGGATGAATCCTCAGTTGTACTTTGGCATGGTAATGCCTGCTAAACATCAGCATGTTAGCATGGTAATTGCAAGAATGTCAACGGACTAACATTAGCATTTACAACAAAACACCACTGTACCTAGCCCCCTTTGTGGATCTCATGTGATACCATTACATTTGAGTCACACAGCTATATGACCTGGTTATCTATTGTTTTTTCCACATTCGTAACATTGGATGCTTAGCTCTGTGAGTCAAATAAAATGGAACTACATGAGGTACAAACTGGGTTATGTTGTGCTTACGTATAGTGCTGCAGAGACTCTTAAGCCCATTTTATACAACCTGGTAAGGTGGGAATGTTGCAGCATTATTCCACCCAGTTGTTCTGTATAAAAGGTATGAACACAGAATGAGAGGCATTGTTGTTCTGCCATTAATCTGGCAGCAGTGATAATGACATACCACAATGACATATGTGTGAAATGAAGGAGCAGTCACAGTAGCTGCTGATGCTGTTGTGTTACACGTCACGCCTTCTTTTACTTCTGGATTGCCTGGATGCTATCCAAAATCACACACTCGGCTGGTACAAGCCCTAACCATGAACTTGTTGCCCAATTAAGTTATAGCTAATCAGAGGGAGAGTAGGCCAGGTTATGCCTTTGCCATCTTAGGAACACAAGTTAGTGTTTAAAACTGGCTTTAGTCTCTTTGAGGTGATCTGTTCTTTTGTTTAATTGTTCCATCCCTCCTTCCTTTTCTTAGATGGGAACTTTGCAGATGCAGTGTTCAGATTCAACGCCAACATATCCTACAGTGGAGTGCTGCATGCAGTAACCCAAGATGTGAGTGTGTTCAGATCCTGCGTGATTTCTGTCCAACTATTGGCTCAAACTGGATTCACACTCCCGGTCTTTATCTCTCTCTGTGTTTCTCTCTCTGTTTGTCTTTAGGGTCTTTTCTCTGAGAACAAAGAGAAGCTCATCAACAACGCCATCCTGGCTCTTTTATCCCAGGAGACCGAGCTGCCGGCTCTCAATGCCGAGCTGGAGAGCCATTTCCAGGCCATTCGACGCTTGGTGGCCTCCAAGGCTGGCTTCCAGGCTTTCACCCAGCTGCCTAAGTAAGAACGTAGCAGTTATCCCACTGTAGCTTCCTGCTTTGATTTCTTTAAAGTGTACTTTTGTTGAGCTGCTGGTAACAGGCATGCTCTGTCATTCCAAGGTCTGGTCAAGGGTCTGGAGTCACAGATGCAACGTAAATATGAATCCATACATCTCAGTCTGCCCTTTTGTCTCTGTTTCTTACCCTTCTTGCTCTTTTTCTTAAGTCTTTCTCAGCTGTCTGTCCATCAGCCTTTTCCTCTTTTATCTTTGTTCTTCTTTCATCTCAGGCTTTTAGACAGGCACTTCAGAAGTGAGGTTATGTCACTTCACTGTGTTCGGTCGAGCTGTCTGCTTCGATTTGTCTTGATCTTCCTCTCTGGGCATCTCATACTCTTATTTTTGTGCCTCCGTCTCTCTCCCACTATCTGCTTTGCCCATTCTATCCTTTAGATCATTATACATCACAATATTTGAGAACCCTGTAGTCTTTCCGGGTCACTGAGATGTATGAGAGGAACTGTATTTACTGTTTATTATTTGTTCCTGTGAAGCAAATTGGTTTTCCTGACAGATTCATTGCTGGAGTAGCTTGGTGCTTCCCTCAACCACAAGAGGCAGATTACTATAAATACAGTTTATTTTTGCTTTAAGGAAAACCTCTTTCATATTCTTGCACTCAGTAGTTTAGTAGATGTGACACTTTATGAGCAGAAGAAACAACAAGCCACTTCTGAAGCAATGAATTCTTTGTGTATCCAACCCCAGACCTCTTTTAAATAAGACAGTATTTGTATGCTTTATAATCAGTTGTGTTTCTGTTGTTTACTGTCTGCGACCTTTTCAAGGCATGGTCATTTTAGTATTGTTGGTAAACCTGTGAATGTATGGTTGTGTGTTCCAGGTTCAGGGAAAAGTTGGGAGTAAAGACAGTAAAAGCTTTAAAACGAAACAACAACGGTGTGACACATGCTGCTGTCGACATGCTCTGTGCCCTTATGTGTGTAAGTACACCTTAATGTCTAGACATCAACCAAATGCATACATAAATAATAACTATAAATGTTACTTATATAACGCTTTTCAAAACAAAGTTACAAAGTGCTTTGTTAAACTAAAAGAATGACTGACAATGATTAAAAAAAATTGTTAAAAGTTATACAACATGAGACAAAGAGAGCAACATATGAGGAGGATTTTAAAAAAAACTGTAGAATTTTTCAGGATTTCAGACATTCCCTCGACTTTTTTAGATGCTTGAATTTATTTCAGATCGCATGTGGCTATGCCCACCATGACTTCACTAATGTCCCACAGTTTACTGGCAACCTCCTGGTCTGTTACGCCATCTACACCATTTTAATAAATTAGATCTCAATGCCATCTGGTCCAGGCGCACAGTCATCCTTAAGTTTGTTAATTGCACATTGAACTTCAGCAGGTAGTATTCATAGAAAAGAAAAAGAGCCTCTACAGGGAGAGCTGCTAAAATTGCTGTAGGTGAGTCGAACACAAGGGAGCAACCCACACAGGAGCAGTGTTGATTAAAGATGGAAAGAAAATATTAACTCGTGCACTCGTGCATGGAGCAGGAACAAATGCACTTGAATTAAGTTAAAAAGCCTTTATTCAAAGAACATGGCTGCTTACATTAAAACAGCAGCGGGTTTCGACGCTAAGTTCTTCATCAGGGTGCAAAAGGAAGGACAGGAGTCAAGCAAACATTTTATAAACTTCACTCAGTCCTGACTGATGAGTGTATACAGGTGGGTGACAGCAATGGATCACATTGAGAGGCCATTTTGAAGGTGACACGCCTCCACAGGTGTTCAGAAAAAAACAAACATCCTGCACAAAAATGAGAAATTACTAAACAAACATCAAAATTACATCACATATCTCATAAGAAAGAATTGTTTAAGTTGTATCTGTACAGAAACATATAGAAAAGTAAGGTCTGTATGTTTGACCATCTCTATCACATGATGTTAAGGAGTGACTGATCTGTTTAGGATCTAGGTTAAAATAAATAAATAAATAAATAAATAAAGGAAGGGTGTGTAATCAATTTCCTCATTTAAACCAGCATAATATGCTTGTTTGGATTTTTAAACTTGATGCAGTGCATCAAGTTTAAAAATCCAAAAAATCCACCTCTAATGAACACCTGTACTGATTCTACACCTTCTATCCTCAATAAGGAATCATCATCAGGCCATCGGGTAGTCCTCATTCTTCATCCTTATCGTGCATTTTTGTTCTGAAAGTCTATCTTTAAGGCGTCTTTTGGTGTGTCCCACATAAAAAAAAGTTATGTTGGCATGTTGGACGATGTACGACAAAAGTTGTGTTAATGAAATCCCTTTGGTCATGTGTCCTTCCTGTTTTTGTAGTCAGTGAAAGTCTTTGTTTGAGTCACATTTGGACAGTGCTTACATGTGTTAGGAGACACTTGAAAGTACCTGAGGGTTTCTTTAAACACGTGTCCTCTTTGCTTGCTGGGAAATAACTGGTGTACCAGAAAGTTTTTTAGTGGGAGCTTGTTTGTTCTCAAACTGGGGTCACTTTTAAGGACCGCCCAATTGGAATGTGTGATGTTTTTGATATTCTTGAGATTTAGTGCTATAGCGTGTGACAAAAAATGAGTTGGAGGACTTGTTTATGCATTTTATCTTGAAACAGAAAGACAGTATTGTTGAGGACTCACTCCATTAGTTCCAAAAGAAAATCAGTAGGGGGCATAGTTTCTTGCCTGTGGGATAAATAGAATTTCCTTGCATGTATGCCCTCTGAATGCACAATATTGGTGTACAAGGATTCTACATCACGAGTCACTATATACGATCTCTAACTTTACCTTGTTAAAAACATCTGTAGTATCCTCTACATAACATGAAAGTTCAAGTACAAATGGTTTTAGAAAATAGTCAATAAATTAGGATGCTCGCTCAGTCAGTGTCTCATTGGCTGACACAATATGTCTGCCAGGGGCGGTTGTCTTTTGGCTCCTTGTGGATTTTAGGTAGTTTGTAAAATGCTGCCATTTTTGGATATTCACAACTAAGAAAGCCATACTCACATTCCTTGATCAAGCCTGCATCTTAGGACAGCTGTGAGATCACATTTCAAGCTGGAAAGAGGGTTAATTTGAAGTTCCTGGTAATATTTGAGATTGTTCAGTTGCCGATAAGCTTAACTGATGTATCCATTGTCGTCCATAACTACGACTGTGCCTCCCTTGTCTGCCGGCTTTATTATGATGTCCTCATTGCTGTTCAGCTCTCTGAGGGACTGGGTGATACCCCCTACCAAGTTTATAAAATGTTTGCTTGAGATGCTTACCTTTAACTACAGTTTCCCTCCAGGGGGCGTGTTTATCAATAACTCAGGTTACTTCACAATAAAAATAGCTCCGAGCACCTGCAACATAAGGTACAAGTTGAAATCTGTTCCAGCTTACTGAAATCAAATCTCGATGAAGTTGTCAACAACAACACTGTGGAACTCTAATACATTTTGGAGGAAGATGAGGGGCCTTAGTCTTTCATACACAAAAGATTGCAGAGTGATCGCTATGCTTTTAAGCAGGTTTTTATCATTTGACATAGAACGAACAAGCCAATCACTGTTGAAGTCACCTAAAATAATCATTTTACCTGGGTTCCTAAATGATGTAAGGGTGGATAATATGTATTTTGTTCTATAAATACTACTAGTACTGAGATTTTTAGGAATGGTAAACTCACAAAGTGTGAAGAAACATATATAGCCACGCCTCCTCCTCTTGTACTTCCGTCTGCTCTGTATAATGTATAAATTTCAAGTTTGGTGTCATTGTCTCATATTTTACTGTGCAAACATGTCTCAGAGAAGGTGAGTACATCAGGTTTGTACTGAGTAACCCATATTCTAATGAAGTCAGTTTTGGGAGAAGGCTCCGTCTATTCAGATGCATAACTTTGTGTCAATTATGAGTCAAGGGAATAAAAGTGCTGACGGGGTAGAGTTAAGCAGAGGAAGTTTTTGGGAGAGGAGGATAGGAGAGCCATGGCCATATTAAGCCATATTAATGCGCCTCTGGCGGAAATTAATTCTGTTTAACCCAAACCATGATTTTTTTCCTAACGTTAACCAAGACATCCCTTTCTGGCAGAGAGCCCTGACGGCAAACTACTTCCAACAGCGCAAAGCTCCAACCATGTATCAGATTGTTTACACCAAGTTTGAGAGCCAAGTGGATAAAATGGGGATGTTTTTCAAAGACATGTCAATTTTCTGAAAGTCGTTGCTGGAGCGCCGTAACAAGAGCACATAGCAACTTGCTTGCATGGCAGTGCTGCCAACAACTCTTCCTCTGGGGCTCTACTTGTGCTTGTACGAAACATGTTATGTCAGTTAATCACAAACTGGATACTGCAGTGTAACTAGTTTTAAAAAAATGCTGATTTACTTAAATAAAGATTAAATATGACAGTTGACTTGAGTCATTGTTATTTGATAACTGCCAAAAAAACAATTTGTATGGGTCAAGTAAAAACTGAGTTTAGGCAAGTAGATTTCTGACCCACCCAAGTGAAAAATAATATGTTGAACCCTGTCTTAAAAAAACATTTGACTTTTGTATTGCTGTTTGACTGAGACCTTTTGTTTCATGTTTCTTTGCAGCCGATGCACGATGACTACGACCTGAGGCAGGAGCAGCTGAACAAGGCCTCTCTGCTCTCCTCCAAGAAGTTCCTTGAAAACCTCCTTGAAAAATTCATCACTAACGTGGTACATTTCTTTTTATTGTCGGCAAGCTGGATGCAGTATTGATCAAATTCAGAAGTTGTTTTACAAAAGTCTTTTTTATTTGTATCCAAAATCTCAGCTCTCATTCCCTTTTTCTTTTGTCTTCAGGACCACGGGACTGGAGCGTTGGTCATCAGCTCCTTACTGGACTTCTTAACGTTTGCCCTCTGCGCCCCCTACAGTGAGACCACAGAGGGGCAGCAGTTTGACATGCTGCTCGAGATGGTTGCCTCCAACGGACGCACCTTGTTCAAACTCTTCCAGGTAGTTGTCTTTTATGAATAAACCTTTCTACCCTATCTATGATAGTAATATGACTGATACAAATACAGTAGGTGCTGGAGTGTTGAATTATGTTGTCTTTATCCCCAGCATCCGTCTATGGCGATAGTGAAGGGAGCAGGCCTGGTGATGAAGGCCATCATTGAGGTAAGCCTTTCTGTAGGTCAGGTGGTTTAAAGTGTGAATATTTGATTGCATTTCCTGTAGTATCATGCTTTATGATGATATCACACTAGGGTTGGCCGATTATTTCTATTTTTTATACTGTCCAGTCATGGTTACTCGATCCCCTGGGAAATGCCAGCATGGATGACTTAGTTTTAGTGTTAAAGAAACACAAATATAATGTGCAGTTGTCTATTTTAAGTATGTTTTGGATTTACAAAAACAGCTAATAAAGTAACTAAAGTAACAAATTTTATTATTGTGAACTGTTTAAAGGTGAATTAATACATTTTTACTGTTAAAATATTGGTATTATTGTAATATCATTGTAAATAGCAGCAGTTGTAGTTGTTGTTGTTGTTGTGGTATATTTATTCGTTTTTATTTTGTAATATATTCTCAGTTTAGCATTTTTAAAAAATGTATTATTGATGTCAATTTTACTTGAATTAAAGATTTTGAATTATCATTTTGAGCGTGGCCCAGTGTCTGATGGATCTTTAAAAAGAAATCAAAACTTTAGCTTTTTTGCAACCAATACAGCTAAAAATATGAGAATAAATGTTTATAAAAGGAGTTGAACATTTTAATTAAAAAAAATTAAATTCAAATCTATCTAGTCTGTACTTGGTGGGACGATATCACAGTGTCATGTTCCGTTTAACGTTATAATTTCATCTTTATTATCACAATCTAAATCACATCCATAACATTAACTGCTCTTATGGAGTTGAGAACAAAGTTTGGTGAGCAGGCATACGGAGAACGGAGATGTGGGGTGTAAAGGAGATGGCAAACTGGTTTGCAATTAAGAATTTCAAATTCACTCATTACTCATGCTGATTAATGGAGCTCAGCAGGCGGACATGCTGCTGCACCATAAACACCTCTAAGTGCACGGCAGGATGCAGACTCAGATTATTTTTCATAGCATCTTAGCTCTTATAGCAAGTTAGTTAAAGTCTCCTTAATGTTGGTGTAGGAAACACAATCATCAATCATCGCCTCAATAATTGATATATGAGCCGATCACCAACCTGTGTTTGTTTACATGTAGGAGGGGGACAAGGAAATAGCCACCAAGATGCAGGAGCTGGCCCTGAGTGAAGGGGCTCTTCCACGACATCTGCACACTTCTTTGTTCACCATCAGCACTGACCAGCGGATGCTTACCAACAGGTCTAACCTCAATTAATTCACACACTCACACAATTTATTGGTTCCAGCAGCTAGTTAATTCACTCTATTTACAGTTTCATTCTTCATTAATGCTCTCAACCAGAGAAACATTAATCTCATGTAATGGTAGACAAAGCTTCCATTGCTACAGTAAATGAAAATGAAGCCATGTTCTCTGAGGAACAAATAACAAAACAGTGACTTGAGTGAGATTTTTCTCTCTCAGGCAGCTGAGTCGTCACCTGGTGGGACTTTGGACGGCAGAAAACCCCACTGCCATGAACCTTCTGAAAAGGATACTGGTAAGGCCACAGATCAGCCCATTCAAGACTTTAAAATATTTGATGCCTGTCCAATACTCATGGCAGCTATTAGCATAATGTGATACAGACAAGTACTCCAGGATGTAAGCCAATACTTTTCTCTGGCAGCTGTGGCACGTTGTTTAAGTGTAACCCATTTCACTGTGTCTCGTGTGCTCTCAGCCAACAGGCCTGCTGGCTTACCTGGACAGTCCTGATGCTGTGCCGGAAAAAGATATGGACAGAATGCACGTCCGTGACAACTTGAAAATTGCCACGGTATCTGGACAAACACATAACTTTACTTTTCTGCAGATTGAACAAACAGCTCAATGAGAGTATTTGACATCTCTAACTGTTGTTTTATATTTGTTGCCCACAGGACCAGCTAAATCGAAACAAGGTCCCCGAGTGGCAGCGGATAGCCGGCAAAGCAGCCAAAGAGGTGGAGAAGTTTGCCAAGGAGAAGGCTGATCTGGTGTTGATGCACTGGAGAGATAAAATGGGCATAGCCCAGAAGGAGGTGAGGAGATATTTTCCTTTGCAAAGATGCTGAGAGGCTGATTTCTCTGTTATCGATCAGACAAGCTGCTACTGCTGCTGCTGCTGCTGCTGCTGCTGCTGCTGCTGCTGACTTTGTCTGCTCAGGTGTCTCTGACTGCTGCTGCTGCTCCTCCTGCTGATGCTGAACAGTACTGCCCAGTCCATACTCAATAACACACTTTGCAGCTGCTGTTGTTGTTTTGCATGCAGAGCGGTGCCAGCTCCGATGCTGCCTGACCTTGGGGAAGCAGTACATGCCAAGTTACAATCACATTTGATTTTTCCGCACCCTTGCATATCTGCTGTTCAAACTGCTTGTGCATATTTTTATGTATGTTTCACAGACATTTTTTTCTGTTGCTAAGACAGACTTTTTCCATTGCAGGTGTTTCTGAATATGACCACAGTTTTATTTAAATTTAAAGGTCACCTTTCTGGGGCGACCAGTAGCTCAGTGGTTAGAACAGGGGGTCCCATGTGCAAAGGCATTGTCCTTGTAGCGGTTGTGGGTTCAATTCTGGCCCGTGCCCCTCCGCTGCATGTCATCCCCTCTCTCTCCGCCTTCATGCTTAACTTTGTCCTGTCAAATAAAGTCAAAAGCCCCAAAAAAAAAAATCTTTAAAGTTCACCTTTCTTTTGAAGGGTATCTCTGTGAGTAAGAAAAAAAAATCTACAACATCCCCTAAACTTAGTTTTAGGCCTTCACAATAATTATGTTGACTATCATACAATAAATAGACATGACCTCGATCATATTTATGTTTGTTCACATAAGAATATTGCCAACATTTTAGCCAACATGATGCCAGAATAAACAGCAGGGTTTTTCCAACTTTTGTAAGACTATGGTGCAGCAATTCTCCCTTTTTATTCTTTCCACCCCCAACTACTTGCACGAGTCTGAAGAAAAATAAAACACTTCAAAGATGACACAGTGTAGCTTACTGTAAGCCTGCAGCTGCATTTTTGGGGAGTGGAAGACCTACAGTCCTGAGAGTCGTTAGCATGCCAGCCCTTGGCAATAAGCCAAGAAGTCTGTTTTTGTAGTTTTACCCTCCAACAACTCCACTCCATAAATCCACCAGCAAACTACACAATTCCCAGGGCATGCACTCCCAGCAGCACACTGGCCAAAATTATGGAGGTAACTGTGGTGTTCTGGGATCTTAGCTAAACTTAGTTATTAGTGGCAAAAGGCATCATTTGGTTTTGTTTTTTTGGCCAGATTTTGTAAGGTCTCAATCTGAGTAACTTTGTGCTACTCCTAAGGTGCTATAATTCTATATATGATTTCTTGTATATATTAATAGGTGCTAATAACTTAAAAAAAAAATAAAAGAATTAAAAGTTAATTGTCATTTAAAGGGCGTACTTTATATCAGTGGCATAAAATGCTACTTACTTCACCTGAATGTCACCTGGCTTCCTTTTCCTTTTCTTCACTTTGAATGACTCAAAATGGCTGATCAGCCACATACTTTGATTGGCTTGCTGTCACTGAGTGTTCTTAATCACATTTTGCATCCCATGCTACATGTATATTTGATGTTAGCGAATAATTTGGTAGCCTTTTAAAACATAGTAATTCAGTGAATCATCAGCTAATAACACCTGAATGATTTAGTGTTAGTTTTGTTTGTCAATCTCATAGTATGATGTACTCCAGTGATCTGTGAGCCTTTTTGTTTCGATTCATCTCTGTTTGATCTGAGGAACAATAATCTCTCTGTGTTGTATCTGCCCCACCCTCCCCTTGTCTTGTGTGGTTTCTCTGCTGTCAAACAATGCAGCAGGACAGAAATAACCTGGTAAGTAGGACTGACCAATGGGATCCGTGCTGTTTTCTTTCCATCTTCTGTCTCTTCACCAAAACATTCTTTCCATCTTCATGTGACATATTGGGTATGTTTTTTAAATTCAGCCAGGCGATGACCTGTTATCTACAAGGGCATGTCACATGTGTCTTCAAATAGATACAAGAAAAGAAGAAGTCAGTCATGCATCATGCTTTAGGCAATAAAAACAAAGATGCCTCTTCTTGCCCTGCTGTCAGTGGAACACATGTTCAGAGTATCTGTAGTGTTTTGTCATCAGTAAATAATGACCACATTTGGTCTGAGAGTATGATTACTATAAACAGAGGGATCTCTGCCAAGTAGACTGTGAGGCCTCTGGAGCCACATTTTACATCCCTCACACCAGTTTTGATTATGCAGGAAATTTGCTGTATTGCTTTATTGCTCCAAAGAGAAAAATGCTTCCCTTGCAAGTAATAAGTAATATGCAAATTAAAGGAATACTTCATCTAGAAATTGATCATTTGTTTATCAGTTACTCACCCCGTGTTACCTTAATTTGGGAAGTAAACATTGTTTTTCTCACACGATGAACAAACAGCAGCAAAACTGTATCAGAACATCCGTTTACAAACTCTCACACAACTTGTGCAGTATAATCCAAGTCTCATTTATCCAGTCGTATGCTCAGGACTTGTATTTTTGCAAAAACATAACTATTTAAAACACACACGTGCTTGCCCAGGTGAGCTACTCATATTTGGAAGTGCTCAAAAATCCCTTACATTTTAAAACACTTCTACATAGGTGTGTGTTTAATTTAAATTCAAAGTTCATCTTTCCTTTAAAGAATACCTCTGTTAGGATGCAAATGATTGATGACAAGTTTAAATGTCATAAATGCATATAGTCGCTGTAAAGCTTTATTCACACCAAATCAGGTGTATGGGACAGTTTGGGAGTGTTGCTTAAAAGCCCCATTTGTGGGGGAGTAGAGAGTAGAGAGACCAGTTATAGAAAGCCAATCTCCCCATCTCACCGACTGAGTTTTGTTCTTCTGCTGGTTCCATTAGGCAGAGTTCAAACACATGCACTCGCCCAGGCGTGCTACTCATCCATGCCTGAGACTGTTTATGCGAAACTGTTTTACATAGAAAGGTTTTAGCGAAAATGCGTGTTTAGGAAGAACTGAGCATACTGCTGGTTAATGAGACTTGGATTGCACTGCACAAGCAGTTGCATGGGGTGATTTATTGATACACAAATGGTGATTGGGGGGGTGAAGTATTCCTTGAAGGTTCTAAGGCTACAGTAGCGACATCCTCTTGAAGCAACATATTCATGACAGTTGTTATCATAACTCTGTCTCGCCCAGCAAGAATTACAGAACACACCCAATTTTGGGATCCCACTTTGGTTTTTGTGTTTCATAACCTTATTTTCTATGTTGGTGCAATGATGACAATGTTTTTTGGTCGTTTTGTTTTATGTCCCTAATATCTGACTTTCTCCATTCTCAAAAACATTCTTGTTTTACTTTCCTTCATGCTCATGACATTTATTTTCATGTCTGGTGTCCCTGTGTAAAATGTTTCTCATGTTGTTGCCATTTTAACTTCACAACTCTCTTTATGCCATAAGCTGTGAAGGAGAAATATTGAATGCTTTAAAGAAGCAGTTCCTTAAAGTTTGAGTCTTTCCTTTGATTTCAGAACCCAAACCAAAAGCCCGTCATCCTGAGGAAGAGACGCCAGAGGATAAAGATTGAAGTCAACTGGGAGCTTTTCTACTACAGGTACAGCATGGCTCCCACAGAGAGATCAATTTCTGGCTTAGAGACATTTGTTTTTATGAACACAGTGCATTTTGCAAGAATAAAACCCACCACTGGAGCAATGTGTTAAACCGGTTATTTTTTACTTTACAATCCTGACCTGCTTTTCTGTCTTCTCAAGATTCCAGCTCGACCATGCACGGTCCAACCTCATCTGGAACCTGAAGACAAGGGAGGAGCTGCGGGACGCTCTGGAGGGGGAGATGCGTGCCTTCAGCGTAGACCGTGAGCTCGGCAGTGCCACCGTCATCTCTTGGAACCACCAGGAGTTTGAGGTCTGTGCTCAGCTGGAGTATGTTACACTCACTGAGCTCTCATTTGATTTTAACCATCAATATCTGTGACACACTGGAGTTTCAGGCCAGACCAGTGTATGGTGATACTTGAATCCCACATATAAATACAGGATTATCTCTTGAACTAATACTCATACTGTGTCTGTATATGTTCCCATTTGCAGGTGAAATACGAGTGCCTTTCAGATGAGATCAAGATTGGGGATTATTACCTGCGTCTGCTGCTCGAAGAGGATGAAAATGAAGAATCAAATGCCATCAAGAGATCGTAAGACTGCAAACACTCATCCAGCTGCACTAATATTATCATTCTGCACTGGATCCAAAGTGATGACTCATGCTTCGCCCTCTCTTTGCTCTTAGATACGAGTTCTTCAATGAACTCTACCATCGCTTTCTGCTGACACCCAAAGTTACGATGAAGTGCCTGTGCCTGCAGGCGCTCGCTATAGTCTATGGGAAGTGCTACGAGGAGATTGGCTCCTTCACAGACACAAAATACATAGTGGGCATGTTGGACCGAGTGAGTGCTAATATACTAATATATACTAATATATCTGAGGTGTTTTGGTGTCTTTTAATTAATCCTGAAATGCAAAATGCTCCTCTGTCTACAGTGTACAGACAAACTTGAAAGAGACAGACTCATCCTCTTTCTCAACAAACTCATCCTCAACAAGGTAAGCTGTTTAAAGCAACTTTGAACTGCCCATTCATTTTACTCGCATTTCTGTGTCTCTGTCTCGAGTATTACTTCATTATTTTGCTGCACAGAAAAATGTGAAGGAGGTGATGGACTCAAATGGAGTGCGTATCCTGGTGGATCTGCTCACCTTGGCCCATCTGCACACCAGCAGAGCTACTGTGCCCCTTCAGGTACAAACATGGCTATAGCTTTTGAGTTATAGTATATGAAAAGAGTGTCTCTTTTAATTTGATCAAATATACATGACACGCAATGTTACAAGTCTCCATGAGCCATAGATTAGATTTGATTCAGTGCTGAACTATGTGTAGAAAATGTTAATCTGTCTGGAGTGTCAAACAGAGGGTGTTCTTAATTTCCACAGAGCAACGTGCTGGAAGCAGCACCGGACATGAAGAGGGAGAGTGAGAAGGAGTGGTACTTTGGTAACGCAGACAAGGAGAGGAGAGGACCTTTCAGCTTTGAGGAGGTATGGGATCTCTTTTAAATGTCAAGCACTGAGATTTCACTGTAAAATTAATTTGGAAACAGATGATGTAATACCTGCTAAAAACAACTTATCAAAATGGAATGAAACTTAAAAAAAAAGCTCTTTTGACATAATATATTGCCAATAGTTCAGCAGACATGTTATTTGGTACAGATACTTAATTTTTGCTTTACATAGACAACTGATGACCTGTTTTTATCATGTATAAATTATTGTATAAAGGAATAAAAGTGGCCATTTAAAGCAGAAACTGCTATTTTCCAGCCTGGGCCATATTTTCCCATGTTTTTGTGTCTAAGTGACTAATGGAGACAAAATTTTTTTAAATAATTCAAGAGCGAAACAACCCGACACAGGCTGTAATGTAACTACCCAGGGTATTTGTGCACTGTCAATTTGTGTTCACTAAAAGTGCTTCTGATTGCCACTGACAGGCGCGAACGATTGTGATAAGCTTTTGACAACACTATGGAAAGTATCCCTACTGAGACAGACTTTTTTGTTAGTAAGTAAGATCTTTTTTGTTTAACCACAAACAACCACAAAATTGCCATCGCCAACCTCACCAGACTCATTTTAAATAAACAGTAATTTCATCATCATAAAACACACTTTATCAAAGGCAACCGAAACAAAACAAAACTCACAAAAACCATCTTGGTTTGTCTTCCCACTGTCCCAACAATCACCAACTCTGGTCTGGTTGAAAAGGAAAAAAAAACCTTAATTCACCCAGTTAGATGTGAAAATATGCTGACTCTATACATGCTGAAATTACTGTTTATTTAAGTGGAGCCTGGTGGGTTTGGCGATGGCGATTATGTGGTTGTTTCTGGTTAAACAAGAAAGATCATCCTCTTTAACATGTCTATCATAGTAGTGATCCTCTCCATAATGTTGTCAGACACTGACACCTGTCAGTGGTTAAAAACAAGCACTTTTAAGTGGGCATAAACTGATGCATGCCCCAGGTGGTTACATTGCAGCCTGTTTCGCTGCTAATGGCTGCTGCCCTCTTGCAAAATACTGGACCAGTTTCAAAAATTGTTGTTCCTATTAGTCATGTAGATACGAAACATGGGAAATTGGGGTCCAGGTTGAAAAATACCAAAGTTACCCTTTAAATGTATTACGCTGTCCTATCTAGTTATCAGGTTATTGCAGTGTTATTTTGATTTTTGTTGGTCTCTTACAGTTTGTTGTTGCCTTTCACTTTTGTTTTCAGCAGCCACCTCATACTTATCATTGTATTATGTTTTTACTTTCCTTCTCCAGATGCAGGAGTTTTGGAGCACAGGCGTCCTGACAGCGAAGACACGCTGCTGGGCTCAGGGGATGGATGGTTGGCGCCCCCTGCAGGCCATCCCCCAGCTAAAATGGTGCCTCCTGGCCACCGGACAGGCAGTGATGAATGAGTCTGACTTGGCTACTCTAATCCTTAACATGCTCATCACCATGTGCTCATACTACCCCAGCAGGTGGGTACAGCAGAAAATGCTTCCCTTTTCTGAAATGTCTTTTTATACGGCCTTATAATAATATCAATCTGAAGTATGCATGATGAAATTTGGTTGAAACATGAAACCATTAGTCCATGATTGTAACATACCTGTCTATTTCCATTTTACTCAGGGACCAAGATAACGCCATTATCCGTCCTTTGCCTAAGATCAAGAGGATGATCAGTGACAATGCATGTCTGCCTCACATCGTCCAGGTATTTTTTTTTCCTTGTCCTATACAGTATGTCATATCCACTTTGGTGAATTGCTGAATGATACTAAATGACATGCTGATGGTTTCCCATCACGTTTTCTTTGCCTGCTCCAGCTGCTGTTGACCTTTGACCCCATCCTGGTGGAAAAGGTGGCTAACGTCCTGTACCTGGTGATGCAGGACAACCCGAATCTGCAGCGCCTCTATTTAACTGGTGTCTTCTTCTTCATCATGATGTACACAGGCTCCAATGTGCTTCCTGTAGCAAGGTGAGAACACGCAACAAATGGCACATAAGCATTTTGCACCGACGTCCTAACACGCTAAAGTTATCCCCGAGACATTTTCAAAGAAATATTTAGTTTTTGATTGTCATGAACTCATGAAGACTGACACTTTAATGGTGTACTATGCAGGAATTGTCAGTTATTGTTGGTAAATAGCATTGCCAGCAAAAGTGAGAGTGTTTTGAAACGCTTTGCTATATTTGTAGTTCTTTGGCACTGTGACCAGGACTTTTGTTACCTCCACTTGGATGCGTGCTGCTTACGATCTGGCACCTGGTTACTACCTTTTTATAAAGTCCCAACCTTACTTGTGTGCTGCCCCCAAAATACAGGCAGAGAGCAGAGTCTCTGTAGACAAATACACCCCCACGCTTCTAGTGGCAATAGGTGAGGATTGAGAGGGATTACTTTTGTATAAGTCTATGCCAGTGTTTCTTAAACTGTGTGGCCCCTGATCAGGGTGGAAAAATAGTCTGTAGGTTTACAGAATGGACCAATATTTGATAGCATTGCTCCAATAGTGTAGTCTACATGATATGCAGGTATACGCCATATACCCAATAAGAAAGCTCCGGGATTTCTGCATACCCTTTTAAAAAATACGCAAGGATATGTGACAGCATATTTTTGTAACATAGCTTTCAATTTAGATATCTGTTTTTCGCGAGTACAGGGTCGAGAGATGTGATAACAAACTGAACAAATGCCGCAGAACATACGGTGAGAGAGAGACTGTGATGATGGATGTGCACAGAGCAGACAACAGTTGGCAGTTGGAGTGGAGGATAAATTGGCAGTAAAGTTGTCAAGTCGTAAGAAATGTACAGATGTGAAAAAGGGGGTATTACAGAAGAAGTTTGAGAACCACTGGTCTATACGTTTTTTTAAGGTAAATCCTGCATAGTATACCTTTAACACCACACCGACTAAAGACATAAATATATTTTTTAGTTCTACATAATCGTAAATTTTCCATTGACATCTCAGCCTTACATTTTTTACAATAGTTTGATCTTGACCCTAATGTGGATGTGACTGAAAATTAGAAATTAAACATTACACATTCGCACTGGTAACATGCACTGTTGATGTTGACCTCTGAGACATTCCTGTGATTTCTCAAGGTTCCTGAAGTACACACATCTGAAACAAGCCTTCAAATCAGAGGAGGTAAAGTGTTTGATTTTTTACCATATAAACTACAACAAATTGTATCATATGAATCCAACACCCTTTTACAAAAATGTCAACTCTGCCTTTCTTTCTCCAGGCTAAGGGTCAGGACATTGTACAGCGCAGTGTTCTGGGTCCGGTGCTGCCTGAGGCCATGGTGTGTTATCTGGAGAACTATGAGGCTGAGCGCTTCTCAGAGATATTCCTCGGAGAGTTTGACACACCAGAGGCCATTTGGAGCAGCGAGATGAGGTAGGTCTCTGTCATGTCTAATAAGTGTGCTTTAAATGGCACTGTAGAAATGTTTAGGAGTGCCGCAGTGAAAGTCAGCATGTGGTTCAAAGAAATGTTAATAGGTTGTATTTGAACTCTCTGCTTTAGGCGGATGATGATTGAGAAGATAGCCGCCCACATAGCTGACTTCAGCCCCAGGCTGCAGAGCAACACACGGGCCCTCTACCAGTACTGCCCCATCCCCGTGGTCAGCTTCCCTCAGCTGGACAACGAGCTTTTCTGCAACATCTACTACCTCAGACATCTCTGTGACACCATCCGCTTCCCCAACTGGCCCATTCGAGATGCCGTATGTCTCCTTTTTTTCTCCTATACATCCCAGCTTGTTCTCCCTTATCAGTGTCCTGCTTGTGTTTGCTAAGACAGAGTTCTTTAATGTTGTGATCCACCTCCATTATTCCTACAGGTGAAGCTGCTAAAAGACACCCTTGAAGCCTGGAAGAGGGAGGTGGAGAAGAAGCCTCCCTCTATGTCTGTGGATGATGCATATGAAGTCCTCAACCTCCCCAAAGGACAGGGCCAGTGAGTGGCCTTTGATTTATCACTTGTTCCTATTTGTCTTGCATCCTGAATCATCTTTATTGATTAGTAGCAATAAAAGATGTTGTTGTTGTTGGATAATATGGATTTAGATCGTCGCAGGACTCAAGAGATATTGGTATTTTTGTCTTCAGGCACGAGGAGAGTAAAATCAGGAAAGCTTATTTCAGACTGGCGCAAAAGTACCATCCAGACAAGAACCCCGAGGGCAGGGTATGTATCACCATCATTGCTGTCACTATATGTACATTGGGGCTTACGTAGCTTCATCCACAGATCTCATTTCAACTCCTATCTTTCAGGAAATGTTTGAGAAAGTCAACAAAGCCTACGAGTTCCTTTGCACAAAGTCTGCTCGAATCATTGATGGCCCCGACCCAGAAAACATCATCCTCATCCTCAAAGCTCAGAGCATCCTGTTCAACCGACACAAACAAGGTATGTAGATAGATCAGCTTTCTGTCTTTCATTGTTGCTATTATTTCTACCTTAATAATTTGAGAAAAACAAGTTCTGAAAAAGTGAACTGCTACTCCTCCTCTTCATTGTCTATAAACAGAACTGGAACCCTACAAATACGCCGGTTATCCCATGCTCATCAAAACAATCACAATGGAGACAGAGGATGAGCTGCTGTTCTCCAAAACCTCCCCTCTCCTTCCGGCTGCTGCTGAACTTGCATTCCACACCGTTAACTGCTCGGCTCTTAATGCAGAGGAGCTGCGCCGCGACAACGGCATCGAGGTAAACACACTGTCACATATACTGAAATATCAACCAGTCTAAAATAAACTGTCCATCCACATGTGGACCTGTGCACTTTGGTGTGTTGGAACTGTGATTGAATGAATCATCAATTGTTTTGCTTGTGGGGTTTTTTTTTTTTTATTTAATCAGGTGTTGTTGGAGGCTCTCTCTCGGTGTGTTGCCGTGTTAACAGCATCCAGCAAGCCTGACGACATGGCTGTACAGGTAAAGTGATTGCAAAGCACTGAGGGGTGAATTTACAAATAATGAATTGGGGCTGCTGACAGCTTGATGAATTGCGTGTCACTTGCAACTGCTGTCTGCCCCATCTCAAGTTCTGATTCACAGAAGATATTGCACTAGTGATAATAGAGGTCAAACACGCTCAGAAAGTTACGCATCTGATTGCAATTATCCATGTAGTAAAGTATAAATGTCACCTTGGCACCAAGAACACAGAAGGCAGAGCAAGAAATTAAAAAAAAAAGAAAGAAAGAAAAAGAAAACCTTAATTTTCAAACCGCGAGTTACTGGTCCAGACTGATGAGGTGCCAAGGCAATCCTCAAAACCTCAGGCAGTCTGAAAGTCTGGGTTTGATACTCATAGTAGATACACTTCAGTTACCATCAACTTTCTGAAGACGCTATGAATTTCACTGTAACCGTGTGTGACTGTTGCCACTGACGGTAAGGGGTGCTTTACACCCTTTGCGGGAGTCTTATTTTTCAAGTGTAGTGGCTGCAAAATCTAATCATCTTTTCCTCCAGAGATCAGTGCTGTGGAGCTTATAATGATTTCTTCTACCCTTTTTGACACTGCAGGTGTGCGGGCACATCTGTAAATGCTACAGTGTAGCAGCTCAGTTTGAGGAGTGCAGGGAAAAGATTATTGAGCTGCCCATCATCATCAGGGACCTCTGTCACATCCTGTTCTATGGAAAGGTGAGAACGTTGCCTTGTTTTTTGTAATTGATAACAGAAATATTTTTAATTTGTACCATTTTTCAACATCAATGTGTCATTATTGGATTATCTGTGAGATCTTGAACAATATAGAAATAATGGTCATAGCATTTTAGAGCCTGCAGTTGTAAAAAGAAATCCATGTTTTATCTATTTAATATTTCCTTTTTTTTTCTACTTAAAAGATTAAAGATGCTGTAAGTGTATCTTCTTCACGAGACATTCTCTTCGTCCAACGTCTTTAATTTTAAGCAACTGCATTAAAAAGATTTCAAATAAAGTTTATACCAAATAAATGCCTATTTTTTACATTAAGTTATATATTTCATTTTGCCCAAATCAAATGTAGATTGAAATGTAAAAACTCCATTCAGGCTACCACCATTACTCTTGGCAGTTATCTTGCTTGTTCGTGGTCTCCTCATCTGCTAAAACTGCTACATGTAGCACCTATGATGTGAGCTTTTACCATCTCTGCAACCAGACAGCTTCTTAAAGTATTTACAAAGATGTGTTTCTCTTAACCTTGATTCATGTTCCCTCCCTCACCTCTTCCCAGGGTCTCCCAAAAACTGCTGCTCTGGCAGTCCAGTGCGTGAGCTCTTTCGCAGTGGATTTCTTCCTACAGACCCATCTGTACCATGCTGGTGTTCTCTGGCACCTGCTGGTCCACCTCTTCAACTATGACTACACCCTAGAGGAGAGCGGCGTGCAGACTAGCCAGGAAACAAACCAACAGGAGGTTGCAAACAGCCTGGCTAAGCTCAGCCTGGTGGCTCTCAGCCGTCTGGGAGGCTACAGCCAGGCGCCACACACACCGGATGGAAACAATCCTGTTTCAGAGACCAACGGCATCGAGGCCACACCTCCAGAGAACCCCACCATCCGCAAGAGCTTAGCTGCCATGCTGACACCGTACATCTCGAGGAAGCTGGGAACAGGGTCTCCTGCTGAGGTATGATGTGCAGGTGGATGGGGAGGGTTGGGTCGAGTTTGTACATACATAAACACCAACACCAAGCTGAGTTCTACATGCTCTGTTGTACATTCAGGTCTTGAAACTGCTGAATAGCAACTCAGAGAACCCGTACTTGATCTGGAACAATGGGACACGAGCTGAGCTGCTGGAGTTCCTGGAGGCTCAGCAGGAGGGAAACATCAAGAGGGTATGAACAACATATATAATATCAGAAATATATATCAGTATATAAATAATATTGATAAGCTATGTTGTAAGGAAAAACATTGAGTTATTCATGCATTCTCTCCGATGTCTCTCTGTAGGGAGAAAATGATAAAAGCTTTGGTGCAGAGTTTGTGTTTAGTGATCACAGCAAAGAGCTGATAGTTGGAGAGATCTTTGTGCGGGTCTACAATGAGCAACCTACTTTCCCTCTTGAGGTGAGTAAAATAACAAGATAGTATTACAACTACATCTAGTCTACTTCTCCATTGTATCTGTATTAGATCATGGCATCTTGAAATGCTGTTCTTAAACAGCCAATTCATTAGAGTAGTGAATATTGATGGTAGCATAATGTGTAAAAAAGGCTATTAACTAAACCCCACTTTCATTACAGTATTTTTTCTACATATAATAGTGTAATTGGCATAGTTGTTTACAATGGACTTTAAACCTTTAGTAATGATATCATGTTTTTTTTATCAACTCTGTTTTTAGTATCCAAAAGCATTTGCTGCCAGTCTTCTAGACTACGTAGGCTCCCAGGCCCAGTACCTCCACACTCTGCTGGCCATGAGTCAGAGTAACAAAGTAGAGTCCCAGCAGCATGCTGAGAGGCTGCGCTTCGCTGAGATGGCTTTGGAGGCTCTCCGCAATGTCATCAAGAACAACCCCGGTAAGACAGGACACTTCTTCCAGCTCTGCTTTGCCTGAGGAGCCTAACCTGGGTTTTATTTAGATGTCTTAATATTTTAGCTTCCTTTCTAAGCAGTTGTTTTCATATGATTTCAGGTTCAGAGTCAGAGTGCATCGGCCACTTCAAACTGCTCTTCTCTTTGTTGCGGGTTCATGGAGCTGGCAGAGTACAGCAGCTGGTTTTGGAGGTAGAGGTTCTTGGTCCTGATATCTAATTACTGTAGTTCCCATTGTTTGTGCATTTTACTCATATCCGTTTCCTCTGTAGGTTGTGAATACAGTGACTTCAAACCAAGAATGCGTTAGCAACATTGCTGAGTCGCTGGTGTTGTCCAACCTTCTGTTGCTGCTGCACTCGCTCCCCTCCAGTAAGAAGACACTCTAGAAACAGAAAATAATTTACTGGCTTTGTTTTCTTTGGTGCCTTTTCTTGCATATTAGAGTGTTATCTTTTGACTAAAACATGTTTTTTTGCATTATTTAGGCAGACAAATGGTGCTGGAAACTTTGCATGCACTGACTTCTAACACAAAGATAGTCAAAGAGGCTATGGCCAAAGGTCAGTGTAATTTTGCATTTTCTCCTCCATATTTATGTGAATCCTGAGGGCACAGATGCTCATTTTAATCTGTTTGTTCTCCAGGTGCTCTGATCTACTTGCTCGACCTCTTTTGTAACTGCACACATCCCCAGGTCCGCACACAGACCGCAGAGCTCTTCTCCAAGATGACCTCAGACAAGCTGGTTGGGCCAAAGGTCAGTCTGGATGGATATAAATAGAAAAATTAAACAGATAAATAATCCCTGTCCCTTGTGCATTATTGTGCATCATAATATATCCTCATCTCCGACAGGTGCGGCTAACGCTGATCCGTTTCCTTCCTGGTGTGTTCATGGATGCTATGCGAGACAACGCCGAGGCAGCAGTGCACATATTTGAGGGAACACACGAGAACCCTGAGCTCATCTGGAATGACAGCTCAAGGGAGAAAGTGTCCACCACTGTCCGGGAGATGATGCTTGAGTATGACATGGACCCAATTTGATACAAGTAGTCAAGAGAGTTTGAAATATTGGTGTCTAATATTATATTCTTTACTTTCTTAAATGCTTCCAGGCACTTTAAACAGCAGAAGGATAATCCTGATGTGAACTGGAAAGTAAGTGCAATAATATATTACTCAAAAATAAAGCAGTGATATGTTGTGTATGATTTAATGTGACAACACATTCTCGGTTTGTGTGCTCAGTTGCCGGAGGACTTCACAGTGGCTTATGGAGCAGGACAGGGCGAGCTGGAGGTTGGCGGAGTCTTCCTGCGTATCTTTATTGCTCAGCCAGGCTGGGTGCTACGCAAGCCTCGAGAGTTCCTGGTGTCCCTCCTGGAGACTCTGACTGAGCTGCTGGAGAAAAACAACCCCAATGTGAGCAGCTGCCTTTATGACAAACACAAACACACAGTATTTGCAGTTTAACCTATTCTATTATTGTAAAGTAGTTTTTTTCACATCTTCCTGATATTTCTGGTCTTCTGCAGGGTGAAGCCTTAGAGACAGTTACCACGGCAGCAGTGTGTCTGTTCAGCACACAGGGCCAGCTGGCTGACCAGGTCCCTCCTCTGGGTCATCTGCCTCGTGTTCTGGCAGCACTTAACCACAAGAACAACGCCGTGCCCAAGAGCTCCATCCGCCTCATCCACGTGCTATCAGACAATGAGGTGAGGAGCCAATCATATATATTATATAGCTGACTCTGACTTTCTTTTTTGGTTTCAGGACTCATTACACCTCGTTAAACAATTTATATTTATTAAAAAGGCACTCCAACAATTTTAAACATGGAGTCCAGTGTTATGATGTCCTTGGGGTTATCTCAGACTGCAAAGTCAGACCTATCTCTTGCTGTGTCGGTGCTGGGAAAAAAAAAACATCTTTCTGAATACTGCATTAAGAGAAATAAAATGCTCTGGGTTGTTTTTCACTTCTTAAACCAATTACAATCACCTTTGGTGATGCTAAGCCCTGGATACAGCAACGGCACCTTTGTAGAATAGTGTCGGGGGGAACTTGTTTTGGTGGAACATTTGCATGTGGCGAGGTGAGCCTTGGCATTAAAAGTGCTAAATCCCTGCAAGAAACAAGGCCACATAAAACATTAAAAGATGTTTTAGCATGTACAGTGGTGGAAAAAAGTTTTCGGACACCCTTAAAATGTTACACAATCTCAAATATTATCATGAAATATTTGTGGAAAAATCTTTTTTGTGTTTCAAAAGGTGGCTGCATTGGACAGATACAAACAAATACAAATTATATTGTTTTGTTTATTGTTTACAAGAAAAACTAACAAAACTAAATTCTTGACAGTTTCAGTATGTCAGTTCTCAACATTGTCGGTATCAAAGTCAACAAATAACAGAGAATGTGTTCAAAACTGAACAAAAAATAAACAAACTATCACATCATCAAATTAATATTTAGTAGTCCTGCTATTGGCACGTAGTAGAGCTCTAATCCTGGCTGGCATGTTCCCCACGAGCCTTTCACACTGTTGAGGGGTAATCTTGTCCCATTCTTCTTGAATTACTGCTTTTAATTCTTCTAAATTCTTTGGTTTATGCTTTGAAACAGACCTTTTGATAATCCACCACAGATTTTCAATGGGGCTCATGTCCGGGGATTGAGCTGGCCACTCTAAGACCTGGATACTGTGCTCCTGCAGCCAAGTTCTACTGGCCTTGGATGTGTGGCAAGGGGCATTATCTTGTTGAAACATCCAGTTTTTACCTCGACGGAACAGTGCACACGCAGAAGGGAGCATGTGGGTTTCGAGAATGGTACAATACTTGGTAGACTTAAATGTGCCATCACAGACAGTGAGATGACCAACACCAGCAGCACTCATGCATCCCCAAACCATGATACTGCCTCCACCATGCTACTGTACATGCTGGAGATAATGCTTCGCCTGGCCTTCTGCGTACCCTCACATTAGTAGGAGGAAGATAAAGCTGGAAACTGGACTCATCTGACCACAAAATCTTCTTCCAATTCCTGGCTGTCCAGTTCTTGTGTGCCTGGGCCCAACGACGCTGGGCTAACCTCTGTCTCTCATTGATCAGGGGCTTCTTGATAGCCTTGTAGGACCTTAACCCATGATCTAAAAGTCGGCCACGTACAGTGCGGGTGGAACACTGGACACCAGTTTGGTTTGACCACTGCTGCTGAAGCTCCTGTGATGTCATTCGGCGGTTTTGCCTGCACATGCGGATCAGGATGCGGTCATTTCTTGCTGAAGAAACCCTTGGACGCCCAGATCTTGGTTTGTCTTCCAAGCTGTTGGTTCATCTGTATTTCTGCAGAGTGTATCCAACTGCTGAAGGACTGCATCTGCACTTCCTGGCTATCTGGCGGCAGCTGTACCCTTCCTGGCTGAGAATCTTTATCTTCAGGCGTGTTTCCTGCGTTAGGTTCCTTGTTTTAGCCATTTTTGTGTCTGAAGAACTTTCAAATGTGCTGGCTTTATGTAGACACGAAGCTTGGCAACAAAAATTGTGTCTTTTAATAAAAAGAACGACCTTCATCACTGGTACAAAAATGACCCAATACTCAAAATTTCTTATGTATTTTTATGGAACCAATCAATTTTAAGTTTGGCTTTTTTAGGATTTATTTAGTATTTGGCTGTGACTATACTAAAACAAATTGCACTTGAAGACCTAAGAGTGATTCTTAATGCAATATTTCACAAATGCATGGGGTGTCCGAAAACTTTTTTCCACCACTGTACGTTGCAAGCTTAGAGGGTGTTGTTTCACGCACACTAAAACAAATCGTGGAGATGTGTCTGGCTACACAAGACTATTTCCACGTAGGGACAGGGATTTTGAAAACTTTAACATGCAGGAAGTTGAAGGGGCAGCTAATTCCCACAGTCTACATCCTGTGAGCCAGCCTATCTTAGATGGGACTTGTAGTCTACACATCTGTGACAGTAAGACTCACAAACTGGGGGTGTGAAGTTTGAAATATGTTGGCATTTACCAGACAGGGAGGGTCTGAGGAAGGATGCCTAGATGAATTATTGGAATTGTAGGACCCAGTGTATTTGGAGCCATACTAGGGACTACAAGTCGAGATATATTTCAGCCTCTGCTAGATCGATTTTGGCCTTATTTTTGTCTCATTCCCCCAACATTTTGGAAGTGCAATACTAAATCCCTGAGTACTGCTTTAAGATCTACACTCCCAGAATTTGTGTATCCGGAATATTCATAGTACTCTGTTAAGATTTGCCAACAAACAATTTCTTGGCTAGTTTGTCTCATTTCTGCACTATGACACTCTTGTTGTGTTGTGTAGCTGTGTGTACGCTCCATGGCTTCCCTGGAGACTATCGGCCCCCTCATGACTGGGATGAAATCTCGTGCAGACATGGCCGGACTAGCTTGTGAAGCGCTCAACCGCATGTTCCAGAAGGAACAAACAGAACTAGTGGCCCAGGTAAACCGTCACCATCACTGTTTATTTGATTTTGTTCTGTTAATCATGTTTGATGACCATGTAAAATTACTAATAATTTATTTTATTAATGAACTGAATAGGCTCTAAGAGTGGACCTGGTCCCATACCTCCTGAAGTTACTGGAAGGAATCGGCCTGGAGACGTTAGAAAACCCTTCAGCTACCAAGGCCCAGATAGTAAAGGCTCTCAAGTCCATGACTCGCAGTCTGCAGTACGGAGAGCAGGTATGATAAGAATACATGATCAGCAGATTATCAGTTAAGACCAGTGAATCATCATACTGGTTGTTAATCTTATCAAAACTGTTGGCCAATCACTGCTTTGCAGGTGAATGAGATTCTAGCGAAGTCCTCAGTGTGGAGTGCCTTCAAAGACCAGAAACATGATCTTTTCATCTCAGAGTCTCAGACCGCAGGCTACCTGACTGGTAAAGTATTTTAATTCTCTCTAACTTAACCTGCTACTCAACACCCAGCATCACAACTCTTGACATTTTCTTTTAACAAGCCAGGCTGTTGAAATGTTTTTTATGTTAGTCTTTAAAAGGTAAGTGTACCTTTCTCTGAGCTGTTGTTGATTCTGAACAAGTACTTCCCCCTACAAAGGACTATTTGTATGTCACTTACTCCCCCAGTGTTGCGTTACGTTATGTGAGAAAGAAAACATGTTTTTCTCTCATGCCTCTAGTCAACAAAGAATCAAAAAACAGGAAATGCTTGATGAATGACGTCATGGGGGTTCGTGTTTAACAGCATCAAAACATCTAATTACAACTCTCACACAAGTTGTGCAACATAATCCATGATCATTTATCCAGTTGTATGCTGAGGACTTTCTAAACACTTGTGTCTTTGCTAAAAAAGTAAGTAATCAAACGTGAAACTTATGCTCTCCACAGCCAAACTCCATTGACAAAAACAGTACTTTTACCTTGTTGAACTCAGGAGTTGCTGGGCTGCCACTGCCGCGATTGGTGGTTTGTTTGTGTTACTATATGACTTTGGTGTTTTTAAGGGTTATTTTGGATTCACCAAAGTCACACAGTAACAAAACAACCAGTCAAGGTGCGGCAGCTTCTGTGTTTAGTGAGGTAAAATTACTGGTTTTGTCAATGTATTCTGGCTTTGAAGATAGTTTCACTTTCAGTTCAGTTCACTGTTGGAACGGGCTGTCTGTTTGGGAAGTACTGAGCATGCAGCTTGATATATGAGACTTGGATTATACTGCATGAGTTGTGTGAGAGTTTTTAAACAGATGTTTTAATGTAGTTTTGCTGTTGTTAAATGCGGACCCTGATCACTCCAATCCATCAAGAATCTTGTCCTTTTTTGGATTTTTTTTTTGTTCACCAGAGGCATGTGAGAAAAACAAAGTTTTCTTTACGAATGCAACATAACACGGATGAGTAACTGAAATACAAATGGTCATTTGGTGGGTGAGGTGTTCCTTTAATGCTTTGCTTTATCCTAAAAACCACCTTGTGGCTGACTCCTCACTTGTGCTTAAACCCTTAAGACCCGTTCTGTCTCCACGTCCTATAACTTCCTGGCTCTGCCTTTCCCTTCCTTTTTGTCCTCCACATCTCCTCCTCAGGGGTATCCACTCCTTCTCTCCTGGCCGCCAGTAGCCCACTGCGAAGTGGGCTCTAGACTCCTAAGCTGGGCCCTCACAGCCCGCCTCTCTCTTGCTCTGATGCAGGTAGACCTTGAGCTTGCTCCTACTGCCATTCCTTGCCTCTCTACCTCCATCTTTGACCCACATTTAATTTTCCATTCCCATTTCTCCATCTTCACAGTGCTCAAAATAATATCATACCATCTCCATTCACCACCAGCTTTCAGGAATAAAGAAAAATGCCCTCAAAGATGTAATGTAGTGATTGTAGTGATCACTCCTCAGACATAGAGTAGTTGATTCCTTTTAGTTTAGTACATCATTGTAGCTTACCACTAGTGCTCCATCTGTCCCACCCAGTCACACCTGTACTGAATCTTACTTCCTGTCACCTGTAGGTCCAGGAGTAGCAGGTTACCTTACAGCAGGAACTGGCACCACGGTAATGCCCAACGTCCCACCCCCCGTGGACAACGACATTGGAGACCAAGGCTGATGGACACACACACAGTCACGCTCAGGCACCCAGACTGCCCTGCAGCTTCACAGCCGCAGCTCAGAGAAGGACTGTTCAGCTCCCACACGAGGGGGATGGAGAGAGAGAGAAAGACGGAGGAGAGCGGGCCGTCATTGACCGTCACCAAAATATCCGCAACACCTCCTCCAGTATCACTCTCCTCTCCCCTTACAAACGGCACTCAAGTCTTCATAAACACTTTGAAATTGTTTTAATGGATGACCATGTTTGTTTTGTTTCTGTACTACTTTTCTTGTATCTTCCAATGACACACAGAAGAGTTTACTTTTTGTATGAATATATTTTTTACTCTAGATTTTGTTTTTCATGAGAAAGACATTGGAAGACTGAGGCGTTAATTATGGATGAACTGTCTCTTCTCTGTTATCTTATTCCTCTTCGTCATATCCTGATTGGCTACCCTAAATCTTGGCCTTGTTTGTGAGACATTTGTGCACAGGACCTATCCACCTCTTACATAAACGTGTCATTTACTAGTCTGTATAAAGGATGCTCATATGGAAGAAAACATGTTAAAATTGGAACTCAGAAAATATATGCATTTGATTTCTCTGCCCTGCTTCTCCACAAGAAAATGTCCCCTGAACCCTGAGAGTGATGCTGACCTCTTGTCTGGTTTGGTCAGGTCTAGTTCGATCCACTCACAGATCTGCTCTCCAAATGTCCAGCCTCTTATTCCTCTGATCTTAAATCATAGTTCATTCTGCACTCTCTTTGAAGGCAACCCTTTCTGCCTCACATTTTTTTAAAGTAATTCTCCTTCCCCCAGAATGCAAAAAGCACTAGAATATTTATGAGTGAATAATAACCACCGGAACTGAGCTTCTGCTAAGACATGACGAATGATTATGAATCTATGTGAAAGACTAGTGCAATTTGTGAAATGTTCAATGTAATATTACGTATATAAACTTTCTATATTGAATGTACATTAAAAAAATAAATCAGTCGCACTTGTACATAAAATTTTAAGAATAAAAGGGAACCCACAGTGTTGTTCTTTTGTATTTACATTTGTGTTTGTTGAAGTTACAGATTTCAGTGGAATGAGCAGTTTACTTTTTTCCATGTTTGATAAGAATTTTGTTTTTACCAAAGATGAAATATCAATAGATGTATTTTCTCAGAGTGAAATAATCACAATTTTTCATGAGACTCCAAGTGATGACATCAACATAATCTTATTTTTACTTGCCAGTGAAAGACATGACTTTCAACTTGATACTGTCCAAAGTTCCACTGACAGGTCATGTCAATGGTAATTATTTGTAGATTTTAACACTAAAACACTTTGTTGACATTGAATACATCAGTGGTTCCCAACTGATGGGTCCTCGTCCAACAGTGGGTTGCGGTTCCATTCTGAGTGGACAGCAAGGGACTCGTGAATGTGTCAAATTTGTATAAAACGCACTTTATTTTGAAGTACAGTGAATTCTCAGCTCAGAGGTTTTATTAGTTTCCTGTTGTAGAGTGAGTGACTAATGGACAGCTACTTGACACAGAGGCAGCACACTAGCTTGACATTATGGCCCAAACACCAGTATTATGCTAAATGTATGAAACTCTAGACCATGAACTAATAACTAAAGAGAAATCTGGGTACCTGTGGCTGGACCAGTTGTGAACCACTGGAATAGGCCAATTCTAGTACTTAATAGAATTAGTATATATTTAAATTTTCACCACATTAAAGCCAAGAAAATAATTAACAATAATACTCAAATAAATCCATAAATTAAATATTTCTCCACCAGAATTTTAAGACAAAAATTACATTTTCACTGGCTTTTTACTTGAATTGAAATGAACCTAAATTATAGATTCCATGCAGGAGTTTGTATATTTTATTACAGGTTTTCTTTTAGAGAATAAACTAATGTTTAGAGTTTAGAGAGTTATCCTCTATAAGACAAATTGTCCTAAAACTTATCTTACACATGCCTGTGTAATTATGCGAATATATAGAATTCAAAGGAAGAAAGGCTAACAATACACTTGTGTAAAAAAAAACAGGATGGTCCTGACAATCTACGAAACTCCAAATTTTGTTATTATTATTATTATTATTATTATTATTATTATTAACATTATTGTGTTGATTATATCAACATGTTTTTCAACACATAATTACATTTTTATTCTATTTTATTTTATTTTATTTTATTCTATTTCATTTTATCTTGTTTTATGTTATTTTATTTTATTTTTTAGTTTTGTGTCATTTGATACGCCGAACCTGGGGTCAGAAATGTAGGAATTGATGCAAAGTAGCCCTAGTTATGAATAAATAACAATAGGCCTTAACTAAACTTATTTAATATTTTCGGCTTGTATTAATTGTACTTTTATTTTTAAATTCATTTTTAATTGTTTTACTTTAGGTTTAGTGCATTCATACAATACCTTATCGATCATATGTTGAGTATTTTGAAGATGCGGAACTTTTCAACACTGTCCGACTCCACACGGTCGAATTAGCAGGTTACACCAGAAGCTACACCGTTGGCGCGAATAACAACAAAGCTGATATTTTAATTTCTCCTAACTATTAACACTAAATTATCACAAAATGTACGTGTATTCTTCGGTGCTGCGGGAACTAGTAATTATTCGTTTACGATAATAGGAATACTCGTGTTTTTGAATTTTATTTTTAACGTTATATGCTTGTTTGAATGTTAGCTAACAGTGTTCAAGTAAGTTAGCGCAGCAGGCTCTGTCTAAAACGGACATAGTTAGGTTATAAACTGTTTTATTTGGAGCATTTTCTCGAGGAAAAAAGACATTGACGTTAAGCTAGTCCTCCATGACTAGTTAGCGTTCATGTCAAATACTGTCAGAGTATTGACACTGCCTCTATTTTTCTGACAGCCCATCAAGAGGTAAGTGGCCACCAGTTATGCTAGTAGCTTACCTCAGTAGGCCAATTTGATGTACATAAATATAACGTACAAATATATGGCCAGATGTGTATTTAAAAGATGTTTAGTCATGACATATTCTCTGGAAGTGCTGTCGACTCAGGCTACTGCTAAGGCCAGCTAATGCCATTCTAACAAACGTTGTATCATTTCACTGGTCCTTATCCAGTTACAGGTTGACCATGTCCAAAGGAGACAAGGAAGGCTTCATTGTCAAGTTTGTGGAAAGTAATGGACAAAGGACAGAATATGCTGCCAAAGCTTATGAGGTAAACTTCATTGTCAGCCTTTAATGTACGAATACGTTTTGCCAGGGCTGTTGTTTTGCAGTGGATGATGGTGGTGTTCGTCTCTGTTTACACAGGCCATTTCAGAGCTCCAGTCTGACAAGTACTTGAAAACCATCGAAGAAGATGCAGTTTTACAGATGGACCAGAAGGACAAGTCTCTGTTTGTCTTCAGCAGCTTCACCAGCCCAGCCTTTCTGCACTGCAAAAGGGTCTGACTCAGTATTTCATACATCGTAACTTGGATTGTGTTCTTGTCTCAAGAATTGAGATATAAAATATATAAAATAAATGTAGAGACTGACTCTAATCTCTCACGCTGTTTGTTATTTGTCATGTAGCTTGGCTGCCGGGTGGTGAGCCCACTGGTGGTGTTGTACTGTCTGCAGCAGCAGCATTGTGTTCCCAGAGCAGAGAAACCCGTCTATAACATGGCCATGGCTGACATCACTATTTCCTGCACCAGTCTGGATAAAGCAACACGGGTTAGTTCACTGTGTCTGATGCTTCGCAAATTGTTGTGCCTCAGCAGTGTCTTCTAAAGTGTTCCATCTGTTGATGTCTCTCTAAATGTCCCTCTCTACAGACAGAGGTGATGGATCTGGTGCAGCTCATGGGTGGACGGGTCTATCTGGACTTAAATGTATCTGTCACACACCTGATAGCGGGAGAGGTGGGCAGCAAGAAATATCTGGTAGCTGCCAGCCTTGGTAAACCCATCCTGCTGCCCACATGGATCAAAGCCTGCTGGGAGAAATCTCAGGATAGGTGTGTAATCTTATTAAAAATCACATTTCTCGTCGAACATCTATGGTCGAAAGATACATATTCATTTTTGTGATGTTTTCTTGGCCAAATAAACTCTTTCATGTACTGTATTCGAACATAGGTTCAGAACTATGTTACCATCAAGTGATACAATTGTTATATAACATTGTGACAATAGTGAATACCTCTTTCTGCCTTCCTCAGTCTTTTCAGGTATACAGATCTGCCCATTGAGGACTATCTGTGCCCTGTGCTGCGTGGCTGCACTGTTTGTGTGACAGGCCTCTCCAGCACAGAGCGCAAAGAGGTGCAGCGGCTCTGTGAACAGCACGGAGCCACCTACAGCGGTCAACTCAAGATGAATGAGTGTACACACCTCATCGTTAGTGAGCCGACAGGTAATTCACCACCATCTTTAGCAGAATGAGTTCCATTTTGTACAATTAAAGACCAGATTCAGTTAGTGGAACAACATTTTGTATCTAGCTCTAGTATCTAGCTCTAGCTCTGGTTTTGGGTGTGCTACCGTTATTGCTACTAGCATTAACAAATCACTGAAAGTAATTGTATTTGTTTGCAGGTCAGAAGTACGAGTGTGCAAAGAAGTGGAATGTGTATTGCGTGTCTTTGCACTGGCTGTTTGACAGCATAGAGAAGGGCTTTTGTCAAGACGAGAGCAGGTACGCTGTGGAGCGTAATGCATCAAAGACAACTCGACCTCACACCTCAACCCCCACTGGCACCAACAAGAAGGACGGTGAGCTGCAAACTGATAGTGTGCTTGTTTGTTGTTTACTCTATTTAATATGTTTACATTGTCATCCTCATGGTGTGATAGGGTTTAAACACAACATTTAGAATCTTAATGAGTTTCAGAGTGATTCTCTGTGATTTATTAAAATGAAGAATCCTGTTTTTTCGCTCTAGAGGGTCCATCTCTGTTGGGTTTAAGTCACATATCTGTCAATGCCAGCATGACAATAAATGACACAGCCCTCACCAATGGCAGCATCAGCCGCCTGGAGGCTCCAGACCCCATAGACACTCTAGATCTCACCGTCTGCCCAGCTGATGATATACTGGATGGCTGTAAGGTAAACAAGAGAATATTCCCTTTCATACAGAATGGAGTTTTCTTCCCCTCAGTTTTGTTGTTGTAAGATATTAATGATGTGAAAGACAAAGTTGAGGCTTTATGTGACGCTTGTTAAATGTTGTGCAGCTGTATCTGTGTGGCCTGCCAGGGAAGAAACTGGAGAAGCTGAAGCGTCTTGTGAATGCTGCAGGAGGTCTGCGCTTCAATCAGCCCAGTGAGGAACTCACACATGTGGTCATGGGAGAGCTGGACCAGGAGCTCAAGAATTTTCTCTCCAAAGCAACACATAGGTCTGAGCACCAAAAATGATTATTTTACATGGTATTTATGGCCTCTTCACTTTTTAGATCTTGTCTGTTTTGACTGTTTCAACCCACAAAACTAAAAAGTTCTGAATCATAAGGTCTGTAAACATTAGGTCTTATCAAAGTTCAGTACATATACTTACCTTATCTTTAATCTGAAATTTGTTTTGCAACATCATATGTAGTCACAAAGTGAAATATACAGAACATTGCTTAAAGAGCACTGTTGCAGTTCAGCAAGTTTGCAGTATGTTAAATCACTGAGATGATGTAATGTCTGGATGTTACTTTTCAGACCCCACGTAGTGACAGTACAGTGGCTGCTGGACAGTTTCAACAAAGGCAGTCTACTCCCAGAAGCAGATTACCTCCACCCAGACTGTCTGCCCCTGGCTGCGGCTGCTGTCACTGTGCCTGCCCATCACACTCCCACCTCCCGGGTCTCAGCTGGTCCGCCTGCAGCCAGTCCCAGTACTCCCAGACAAACAAGAGCAGAGGAAGATCTGCTCTCACAGTACATGGATGACGACCCTACAGTAGGTAGGTATCTGTCGTTTAAGTTGCTTAATTTGATTTGACACATTTTTAAGAGATTTTACCAGATGTAGTTTTGTACATTGCAGCTAATCCAACATTCTTTTTATCCCCCAGTGGATATGCCCCCACCAGCAGAGGGCAGCAGCAGGAGGTCCGTCAGTATATCTGTAGAGCCTCAGCCTGAATCCTGGGCACCAAACCACACCAGAGGACCAGAGGCGGACTCGACCTTGCAGGAAGCCAGCGCTGCAGGCCTGTTTTTCAAGAAACGTTTCCTCCTTGTGGGCTTTGGCGCTGAGGCCGAGGCCCAGCTTTCTCTACTGGTGATGGAAAACGGAGGCAGGGTGCTGATGGGTCGCACACGTGTTGTGGCAGACTACGCGGTGGTACCACTATTGGGCTGTTCAGTGGAGGCAACAGTGGACGAGGTGGTCACAGATACCTGGCTGGTAAGATCATATTCATACTGCTTTAGATTTATCTGTGAAGGGAGGAGAGCATAATTGGTGATTTCAGTGCCATCTGATGTGTCAATTCATTCAAATGGTAGAACACAGAGGTAAATATTTATTTTTTAGTAACTGTCTTTAATGAAGGGGTTCTTTTGTGTTGTTTGTCTCATTTTTGAGGCAACACCTAATTTTTGAGCTGAAAACAGTTAGTCATTGATGTATTGACAGAAAATCAACACATTTTGATAATCCATTAATTGTTTAGGTCAGTTATCAAGCAAAGAATTTACAGAATAAACAATCGATTAATCAAAAAATATTTGTCAGATCAGTTGATAATGAAAATTTTTAAAATTGTGAAATACATATTTGTTCTCTGTCAGTTTTGTATCCTACGAAAGTGCTCTCTAAGACAAGACAAGACATGTTTTGCTCTTGTTAATTTTCAGGCCATGTGTGTGGAGAAGGAGTGTGTTCTGCAGCTGTCCTCCAACCCTTTGTTCACCCCTGTTCCTGTGATGGACGGACGTTTTCCTCTCAAAGACTGTGTTCTGTCTGTCAGTCAGTTCACCGGAGCAGAGAGGGAGTCTTTGGTGGACCTGGCCAAGCACCTCGGAGCCAAGTATGGTTACATTTCAGTCTGACCACATACAGTGTTTTACTGTTGAGCTACATGGTTAAGCTACATGAACAGCTGCAGGAGGGTTTGGTGTTTACATCTTCTACAGAGTCATAGGCAAAGGCATTTATTCATATAGCATTGTTTATAGACTTAGGCAATTTCAAAGTGCTTTACATCAGCTATTTTCAACCAGAGGGGCGTGATCAGTAAAGCCCACTGGTGGGCATCAGAGCGCCATCTAGTGGGCTGCAGGGATCCTGCTAAATGGTTAGATTAAATTAAAAAATGGTAGTAATTTACAAAGCTAGCAATTTTTATATCCATGTGCCCAGGACTTCATATTAATAAAAATGTCAAATTAATATACATAATTCCAATGACCAGTTAGTTTGAATATCATGTCACACGTATCATTAGGTGGAGACAAACGTGTTTTTCCACTGTTAGCGAGCTAACTTTCTCTTGGACATAATGACACAAATGGAAAAGTGATGTGGAGGGAGACAAACCTTCGTCAGTAAAAGCTCCATAGCATGTGGTGAGGAAATATGACCCTGGACACATTAAATGTGGATTCATAATATATTGTAGTCATTACAGCTGACAGTCATATAACACATCAACAGCCTGGTTTAATTTGTCCTTTTTTGTCATGTTATGTTTTTAGTTTTTATATATAGATGTATTTTTTTTTTACAATTGTATTCAGGGTTTTTTTGCGTGCTTCATAATAACATGATGAATCCTAAAGTATAACATTCCCTACACTGTTAAAATAATAGCAATATTAGTGGTTTAAGGTTTTAGGTTTAGGTTTTGTGCTTGTTTTGTAATAGCAGTTGTTTTTGTGCTCAGAACGATGGGGTCAAAAGTACAGTTTCATTGTACATTTTTCAAGCTGTAGGAGCTCCTGGGCTGTGGGGTTATACCACAGCTAAATAAATGTTGAGGACCTGGTCTGTTCATATTGTTGTAACACAGTTCATTTGTGCTCTCTCTCTCTCTCTCTCCTGCAAGCTTTTACCCTCATGTGTCCTACCTGCCTGTTGTGACCTACCTGTCTTAAATCTTCTCATCTTCTCTCCCTCCTACAGTGTCCAGGATTACTTTGTGCGCCTGGCCAACCAGAAGAAAGGGATGCTGGCCAGCACTCATCTGGTGCTGCAGAGCCCAGAGGGCACAAAGTACCAGGCAGCCAAGAAATGGGGGCTTCCAGCCGTCACTATGCACTGGATACTAGAGTCTGCTCGGACCGGCCAGCGGGCGGAGGAGGGGCGTTTTCTAGTTGACCTGCCACCCTCACCAGGTTAGAAAAGTGTCTTGACTAAGGCCTATATGTGGATGTAAAAGCATTTTTTGCATGACAGATGACAATAGTGAGTTTATTTTCTTCTTCTACAGAGAGGGATGATGAGAGTTTTGTCGGTGGCTCCCAGAGGCAAGCCATGCCTCCACCAGCACGTTCGTCCCCAGAGATCCCTCTCCTGGGTCTCCAGAGTGGCAAGGCTGTTACCCCGCTGGATCTGGGCCGCTTCCAGAGCAAAGTGTTCCGCTCTGTGTTGGACGCGAAGAAACCAAAAGAGGACGTCAGCACCCCCAAACAAAACCAGGGGGTTGGCAAAAGGAACCCCCTTCAGAAGGAAGCGCCTCTGCAGCTGGACACTCCCTCCCGTTTCCTCAGCAGAGACCAGCTGTTCAGGCCTTCCTTCAATGTCAAGGTAAGGACCCACTGAGCACAAACAGAAGCTAGTGCCATGATTTTTGCTTAATGTCGCAGGCACTAATTGTAGTAATTATTGTGCATGAATATTTGAGAGATAATCCTGTAAATGCATGTTTCTTTGGTAAGGATGCACTTGGAGATCTGGAGACTCCAGGGGGAAGATCCAAACCAGGAGAGAGGGTAGATACTCCACTGACTGATGTCATCAACAGGAATCTGAGGGTAGCTCTCGCCAACAGCTCCCGAAATTCCACCTCAGATATGCAAGCCATCTCTGCTAGCCCCCAGTTTACCAAGACGACTGAGAAGGAGGTAAACTGAAATACATAAAAATACAGTATGCCTGTTTGCATACATGACATTGGTGGTTTAATCTCAGAATCACTTCATTTGTCAAATACAATGTATAGGAGCCCTTACTAAAGGATGTCTTATGATTACAGAAACCAGGAAATGCCTGTTATGTGTGTATCACTTGACATATGAATAAAAATATTATCAAATTTTTTTGTAAGGTCCCAGAAAAAGAAGCCGGCCCTCTGACTGGTGTCGTGATCTGCGTAGGGAAGAAGCTGAGCAAAATGCAAAGTGAACTCAATGCCATTGCTGCCTCACTTGGAGCTGACTTCAGGTATTTGACACATTTTTGCAAACATCAGTAAAGGATGGGTTCATATTTGTTGAAGTTTTTAAAAAATCCTAACGTGCAAAACACCATGGTGCAGGCCTCCGTAGGTGGCACAATAGCTACAAGCATGTACAGAGGCATTTGTGCTCAACCCGTTGTTCATTACAGGTTACTCTGAGACACCAGGGAGTGTACAAAGAAATATACAGTATCTCACATAAGTGAGTACACCCCTCCCATTTTTGCAAATATTTCATTATATCTTGTCATGGGACAACACTATACAAATGACACTTTGATATAACTTAAAGTAGTCAGTGTACAGCTTGTATAATAGTATAGATTTACCTTCCTCTGAAAATTACTCAAAACACAGCCATCAACATCTAAACAGCTGGCAACATAAGTGAGTACACCCCACAGTGAACATGTCCAAATTGTGCCTAAAGTGTCAATATTTTGTGTGCCAACCATTATTATCTAGCACTGCCTCAACCTTTTTGGGCATGGAATTCACCAGAGCTCACAGGTTGCTTCAGGAATCCTCTCCCACTCCTCCATGATGACATCACAGAGCAGATGGATGTGAAGACACCTTGCGCTACCCCACCTTCAGCTTGAGGATGGCCCACAGGTGCACAGATGAGTTTAGGGCTGGATACATACTTGGCCAGTCCATCACCTTCACCTTCAGCTTCCTCAGCAAGGCAGTTGTCATCTTTTAGGTGTGTTTTGGGTCATTATCATGTTGGAAAACTGCATTGCAGCTCAGTTTCTGAAGAGGGGTGATCATGCTCTGCTCTGAATTCATGTTTCCCTAAATGAACCGAGCTCCCCAGAGCCAGCAGCACTCATGCAGCCCCAAACCATGATGCTGCCACCACTATACTTGACTGTAGGCAAGGGACAGTTGTCTTGGTGCTCTTCACCAAGGTGCCACACATGCTGAAAGAGCACCAAGACAACTGTCCCTTGCCTACAGTCAAGTATAGTGGTGGCAGCATCATGGTTTGGGGCTGCATGAGTGCTGCCGGCTCTGGGGAGCTTGGTTCATTTAGGGAAACATGAATTCAGAGCAGAGCATGATCGCCCCTCTTCAGAAACTGAGCTGCAAGTTTTCATTATCAAGTTTTCCAACATGATAATGAGCCAAAACACACCTAGAAGATGACAACTGCCTTGCTGAGGAAGGTGAAGGTGAAGGTGATGGATTGGCCAAGTATGTATCCAGCCCTAAACTCACCTGTGCACCTGTGGGGCATCCTCAAGCTGAAGGTGAAGGAGCACAAGGTGTCTTCACATCCATCTGCTCCATGATGTCATCATGGAGGAGTGGGAGAGGATTCCTGAAGCAACCTGTGAGCTCTGGTGAATTCCATGCCCAAAAAGGTTGAGGCAGTGCTAGATAATAATGGTTGGCACACAAAATATTGACACTTTAGGCACAATTTGGACATGTTCACTGTGGGGTGTACTCACTTATGTTGCCAGCTGTTTAGATGTTGATGGCTGTGTTTTGAGTAATTTTCAGAGGAAGGTAAATCTATACTACTATACAAGCTGTACACTGACAACTTTAAGTTATATCAAAGTGTCATTTGTATAGTGTTGTTCCATGACAAGATATAATGAAATATTTGCAAAAATGGGAGGGGTGTACTCACTTATGTGAGATACTGTATTTTGTGGATAAGCAAGAAGTCAACAAGTATGTTTTTTACTGTCAAATATTGCATTTTTGAACTGTCACTTACATTCAAGTCAAAATAGTTTCATACCTCTTTGTTTCCCACCGGGTCTCCACTCGTGCCTAGTCACAAAAGTTTACCAAGCACTACCAAGCGCTTTGACAAATTTGGGAGCCTTTGCTCTTGACAAGAAATGGATGATTATGTTATTTTCTGGCACATGAAGCTCACACCATGATGAGATTGAACCACACATTAATCTAATGGCTGCATCAGGATTGTTTTAAGAAAGACTTCAAAAATTGTGAACTTATCCTTTTACCTTTATTTCAGTAAATATAGATGTAGACAGTACAAGCATTTCATTATTTCATTACTTCATTACTTGTTTTTAGGTGGGCTTGTGATGACACAGTGACACACTACATCTACCAGGGCCGTGTCGGGGACAACACCCGGGAGTACAGAGGAGTGAAAGAGAGAGGGCTGCATGTGGTCTCCCAGTGCTGGCTACAGGCTGTACGTTTCTCAGTAGCAAATATAAATAGAGCCCAAGTTCTGCTTTACTTCTCTTTTTTTGTTTGTTTTTTGTCTTGTAAAGGGAAACTTTGCTGATTTTTTAACCAGGTCTGTTTCACCACAGTGTGGGCAGTGTATGCAAATAACGGTGCCTGGTCTACCCTCGAGCCACCAGTGCTGGGAATCTGAAGCATGGGGTGGAAAACAAACACTGTTCACACACTGCCCACACTATGGTGACACAGACCTGGTTGAAAAGTTAAAGTGCACTCCACAGGAAGCTGTTCATAAATCTTTATACAGCATTTAATACATTTACACCTTGAAATGTATTGAGAGGGACACTAATGATTGTTTTCATTATCAGTTAGGTAGTTTTGTGAATGAATCAGGTAATCGTGTGTTTTAGAAAATGACAGATAATTGTGAAAAAAGCCATCATGCTTTCCTTCAAAATGAGAACACGAACCCATCTGTGAAACACAGGGGAAAGGATCGGGGCAAAACTAACCACGATGCTGCTCCCACAAAGATTAAGGCAAAATGTTTTGTTGACATTACATCACTTGTACAAGCTTGCAAAGAAATTATGTCTTCAAGAAGATACACAAAGTGATATTAAGATACACTTGATTTGATTTGTGATCTTATTTTCATGGTGGTTGGCGCTGCTTTGTACCTCCCATTACCATTCAGTATTCACTTAGCACATTTCACCTGGGGCAAATGATAATCATCCCATCAACAAAAGCAGAATATTTAATCAAACACAGCTTTGATATGCTAATTTTGCAGACAGATGGGAATTCCAGCCATCGTTCCCTCTCATAATTGTTTCATTCAATTAATTCTCGTGGCAGCTCTAATAAACTTCTGTGTACGTTAATGTGTTGTGTCGTCTTGTGCAGTGTGCTGACGAGCAGAGACATGTCCCCGAGTCTCTCTATCCTTTCACCTACAACCCCAAGATGAGCCTGAACCTCAGCCAGGTGCCCAACAGCTCTCAGAGGTCTCCACCTTTAACACGAACCCAACGCAAAGACGCCACTGACGCAAAGGACGACAAGGTGGGTTTATATTTGTAAATTCACCTTGTGTATATTGTGTTGGTAAGTTCAAGATTCAGTGAGACATTGGATACTGAATTAAATGTTTATGTTATTAGTAACGTCTCATTAATGCAGGTGGTGTCTCATTTAATTGTCTTCACGTTTCCCTGTTTCATTATCTGTTTAATGATCTGCCTCTCAGAGTGAACACGTTGCCACAGAAGAAGCCACAACTTTACGTCGTGTAAGTGATGGAAGCGTCGATCGGGAAGAGATGAATGATACTGCAGATAAAAGTGGTGGGTGTCTTTTTACAACTTCTGCACCTACTTGCTAGAGCCAATAACTTTACTCACGTGGTCGACTCTCTTGTGTCCAGATAGTTCAGAGACTCTAGAAATGAGAGAGAACCTGCAGAGGCAGCTCCAGGAGATCATGTCAGCCACCAAGCTGACGACAGGGAGGCGTACCTCAGTCAGACTCAGCAGGATGGGATCAGGAGGGGCCGACTCGGGCCCCAACACACCTGATGGGAGCCGGGTCGGACGCTGCGGGAGCAGACGAACTCTGGAAGCTCTCAGGTAAAGTAGCCATGGACTGAGAAATGTTCAAATGATGACAATTCAAAGCGTCTCAAAGCAAACTGGTAATATATTTAGGATGGTTGTGGTGCTATAAACCAATACAGTGTATGAATTTTGTGTATTTTAAATCAACATCCATCTGATGTTGCTGCAACCCACTTGAAGTTGGCAAGACATGCTCTGCCCTGACTCCAGAGATACTCCATTTTGGATGCAACTCAGTACTACTCGGCACAACTTGCCGTGTTTAAACTGGCGTAGCCAAAATTGCCCTACTGGTTACCAAAAATAATATTTTCTGGTGTTCCCACACGTCCTCTTCCAAATAAATTCACCTCATTCTGTCCTGATTTCAGGGTTTCCAGAGAAGCAGCCATGGACTTCAACACAGAGCCATCTCAGAGTGAACAGATCGTTTGGGACGACCCTACAGCCAGGGAGGAGAGAGCCAAGCTGGCTGATAACCTACAGTGGCCTGGGAGTCCCTCACAACACTCTGAGCCCCTCGCACCTCCACCTCCTCCCACCGCAGAAAACGGCCCTCAGTTCAGGGACTCCATGACGGACTCAGAGCTAGTGGAGATGGGTGAGAAATCAAACTTACCTAATTGTAACTTAAAAATGGAGATTTACAGATCACTGAATTAAAACAAGTCTCACTGCATAAAGTAGTTTTAGCACAGAGATTACTTGTTGCTCAAGATTTACACCTGCTAACTGCAAGGTGTTGTTGTTGCCTTGCTAACTGAAAGAACTGACAGTAGTAACATTAGCTCACTAACATATGAGTAAATGAAGTAATATGGAATATGATTGACATGACATTTTATCAAAATGAGGTTTAATAATGATCCAAAGGGAGGATGTAATGTTACAGTTAACAAAAAAATACCTGTAATTACAAAGGCCGACCTATATTTACAAAGGATTAGCATGAAAGTTTAATATATTGGTTGCCTCCCTATGTTACACCTTGTGATGCTACAGTGAATTGTTCACATAGCTGATGGTTTTGATTGGACATGCTACAAATTTTTCCTAGCAACTGGTTTTCACATTACTGTCACGTAAGTCTTTACTAACTGAGATATTACTGCAGTTGTAAAGGTGCAGCCTGATTTAAGGGTTGTAGTTTGGTTCATTTGGTGCAGACAAAGCTTAACATATGAGACATTGTTGCATTTTAGTTCTCGTCTGTTTCCTGTTCACACTGACTTTTGATGTAGAAAGAGCTGATTATCAGTATTATTAGACTGTAAATCAACCTCACATTCTGAATAATGACTAACAAGTAGAGACTGGATGAAAAGGAGATGTCTTGCACAGTAATGATTCAGGGCTTTTTATTGTTGGATCGCTTTCACACACTTTTAATGGACTTAATGAACTGACAAAGTAAAAGGAGCCTGATGACGGTGCAGCAGTTTTAACAGCTTTTTAATCAGGGAAAATGTTCACGTTGACATGCATTCATTTTACCATGGTGATCTGGATACACAGGTTATATACATGGCCCTATTCAGATCAATTATAAGAGCATGGAAAGATTTTACATTCAGTGGATGGATTTATCAGTAACTTAGCTTTTGAAATCAGGCTAAAATCACATATCTGCTATCATAAAATCCTCAGCTTGGTTTGTTTGCTTTCACACCACAAATAAACCACACCAGAGTCTGCTTCCAAGCGGACTGACACCCATCTTTTCAAGCGGTCTCCGTTCTGTTGTTTGGTCAGACTCGGATTTGATAGACAGCTTTCACAACAACCCAAATGAGCCCTGCTACTCTGAAAAACAGACCTGAGTTTGTTTTATCTGAACCAAACAGTTTAGGTGTTAAGACACCCTCAGTAAATCACTTCTTTGAAACTGGCCAGTCGTTATCAAGAGCTTAGCAAACTCAGCGATGGATTTACAAATAGTTGCTGCAACCCAATCCTGTAAGGAAGTCTCTAGTTGTTCATTTACCTGCATCTTAAAGGGATAGTGCACCCAAAAGTGAAAATTCAGCCATTATCTACTCACCCATATGCCGATGGAAGCCCTGGTGAAGTTTTAGAGTCCTCACATCCCTTGCGGAGATCGGCAGGGGGAGCGGCTAGCACACCTAATGGCAGACGGTGCCCCAGACTAACATCCAAAAACACAAAATTGAATCAACAAAGTATCTCCAACATGCTCATCTGTAGTGATCCAAGTGTGCTGCAGCCGCGACATAAAACGTTGTTTTGAAAAACGTCATATGAACTCTTTTTTTAGCCTCACTGTAGCCTGTAGCTCTGACTGCTTCTCTGTGCTCCGCGCTTGCGCGCGACCAGCGAAAGCATGGGCTTTGCTCACCCGTGTTTACATCACGTGACACGTGCACCGCAGGGAGAGACAGCAGTAACCACAGAGCTAAAAGATAATTTGCACTACGGTCTTTTAGCAAAGGACAGCCCAACATGTCTGAAGACTTTGAAATTGAGGAGGAACAGCATTTCTTTGTTGAGCTGTATATGTTTGAGCCCGAGTATACGGACACGGAACTCAGGCTACTGGACGAAGCAGCCGCCGCAGCTCATGAGCCTCAGCCAGCTGCAGAATACCGGAGTCGAGCACTGGAAACCTGGTGGTGTACTTGTTTCAAATGCAAAGCAATGAGGAAAGTCTTTGCTGCTCAGACTGGGAATTGGTGATGCCTGCACTTGAGAATCTGGACATCAGTACTGACGAGACTGCTGCTCTTCAGAGACCATGCATCACTTATCACCCTGAGCGCGCACATGTGAGCGTGAAGCACAGAGAAGCAGTCAGAGCTACAAGCTACAGTGAGGCTAAAAACAGAGTTCATATGACGTTTTTCAAAACAACTTTTTATGTTGGGGCTTCAGGACACTTGGATCACTACGGATGAGCATGTTGGAGATACTTCGTGGATTCAATTTTGCGCTGTCTGCCATTAGGTGTGTTAGCCGCTCCCCCCGCCAATCTCCACAAGGGATTTGAGGACTCTAAAACTTCACCAGGGCCTCCGTCGGCATATGGGTGAGTAGATAATGGCTGAATTTTCATTTTTGGGTGCACTATCCCTTTAAGAGGGCACTTTCACCATGTACATGAAATGGCAAACAAAGCTTTTGACACGCTGTAAATTCAGTTTTAACTTTCACTAATGACTGTATCCTCTCCCAGCTGCTTGTGAAGTCATTGACCAGCATATGGGTCCGAGAATCACAACGCCCCTGACAGAGAGGCGAGAAAATGACCTCCTTACTCCTGAAGCCCCGAGCATCGCCTTCCCTCTCGCCAAACCTGCAGTAGCACCGGAGCCACAGGTGAAGATTCATATTTACTTTAACAGCAAGTACAAACAACTACATTCACATGCTAATGTGGTTATTAATATGTGTAAAGTATGGCTTTTAGTGTACAAGTAGTACATCAACTGTAATATGCACCCTGTGGTGTCTCTTTCAAGCGACTGGTGCTAAAAGGTTTTTTGTTTCTCTCAGGAGGAGCGTGAGGAAGAAAAGCAGCCACCCAGATTTCAGCTGTCCTCCCTCAGCCCTCAGGAGCGCATTGATTACAGTCACCTCATAGAGGAGCTTGGTGAGTCCTCCACCTAATTAGGCCTCTTAAAATGTTTCATCATGCTACAGTAAAAAAAAAATGCAACACTTCAGAGGCCTGAAGTCAGAGGAGCTGATCCCCGATGACTAAAAAGGAGGATGCACCTCCAGGGTCCTGGGATATTTCCTCCTGCAAATGTTTCCTGTTGTGAGCTCAGTATTTTCAAATAAACCACAGTTTATCATAAGATAAACAGTCACTGAAACTTATACTGTACTATTAACCAGACTGATGCATTTACAAAGAGAAACTTATAAAATGAAGGGACACATCAATAAGATACACCGTAAGTCCTTGAGGTTAAATTCTTTCCAGAAAACTGTGTTTAATTATGCCTCTAAAAGTGAAAGTGATAAGTCTTGTTTAATTGCACTTTTAAATTTATGTAAAGATCTACATTCGTTGATAATCCTGTCTGTAACTCCTATTTCAGGACAGCGAAATCTTATCTATACTTCTTTTTTTCCTTCCTGTCTATTTCTTGTGTTGCAGGCGGTGTAGTCCTGGACAAGCAGTCTTTCGACCCCAGCTGTTCCCATATCATCGTAGGGACTCCTCTGCGCAACGAGAAGTACCTGGCAGCAATGGCGGCGGGCAAATGGATTCTGCACCGCTCGTACCTGGAGGCCTGCCGCTCTGTTGGACGCTTTATCCCGGTCAGGATGTGAAGATTTCTGTTTTTATTGCCTCTAGCAGACAACTGATGACACTCGTGTGCAGTGGTGTTATTCACCCTGTAATTACAGTATTGTTACGGTTGGTTTAATGTGCTGCATATCAGTTAATGTCCTGTTGTTCTGTATACTGACCACCAGGGTTTTCATTAGCGCCGTACATTTAAAAATACTGGTTTGATTTTGTAATTTTATTAACGTTTGGAGGAATTCTCAGAGAGTTTTAAAGATTTCCAAAGTTCACCTATCCTTGTAACTATAACAAAATGGTCAGTGGCAAGCCTTATTTTTTATGCTCAGAAATATTTAACCTATCTTATCTGTGTGTGTTCCAGGAGGAGGAGTATGAGTGGGGCAGTAGCTCCATTCTGGATGCGTTGCCCTCCATCACCTCCCAGCAGAGGAGGCTGGCGTTAGCTGCCATGCGCTGGAGAAAAGCACTGCAGGGACACTCTGAGCAAGGGGTACTTACAGACACAGATACACATAGTTAACAGTCCTAATTACTGTCATCTGTATTGCATTAGGTACTGCTTGAGTGTTAAAGTGTAGTATGTATTATTTGTCTTCATTGTTTTTCAGGGAGCCTTCAGTGGGTGGACTGTCATGCTGAACATCGACCAGAGCAGAGAATCAGGCTTCAGGCGGTTACTGCAGTCTGGCAGGGCGAAGGTTGATGCTTGTTTATTTATTTATTCACTGTTGTAGTTTTCAAATCAGACAAACAGCTAACTGTTTATCAGAGAGAGAGAGATTTTAGACAGCATCTTAAACGCAACAGTATGTAATTTCTGCTGCTCGGGGGGTCTCTCAATCTAAAACAAGGACAAAAGACTGACTTTGATGTTATCGTAAAGTAGCATGAGATCAGGGGAGTTGTCTTTATTGTTAAACAGCCGCTGATGAAAATCTATCTGATGTGACTTGGGCAGACGTCATGTCCAAGGACTATTTATTGTATTAAAGTTTCATTCAGGTTATGTTTAGTCAAGTTCAGTTGTTTCACTCTAATGAAAGTAACGTTAACTTGCTAACTTACCATGAGCATTAGATGAATTGACCACCAAAACAGCTACTGTTTTGTGGCATTGTGTGGCAAATTCAATCGTGGAGTAGCCCAGCGCTGTTATCCGTGGTCAAAACAATCATTGTAAAAGTAACTTTATGATCATGTTAAACGTTGATGTAATGTTCGAACGATACGGTTGAGATTTTTATGTTACAGATCTTTAAACAACGGCCCTGTAGTGAATCTTTGTCCTAAATATTGCATTGCAATTTGGAGAGTGTCTCTCCTGTGCTCACAGGGTTTCCCAGTGAAAGGTTTAGCCTCAGTGATAAGGCACCCAGATGTTGCCTTGTGATCACTTTAATCAGGAGATGACTCCTCAACAACAGTCACAATCATTAAATTTGACATTTTGCTGGTCTTTGTTTCAGACAAGTTGACTCACCTCCGCTATTAAACACTACAGGAAACCCTGAATCAGCTACTGAAGTATTAAGACTGTAGGAGTTTCTTGTGTTGGCTTTAGAGTGCAGTCATGTAAGAGCAGAGCTGACAAAGAAATGAATCAGGAGCTGAGCAAAAATGATTTTCTTTTAGATTAAATTAATTAATCAAATGCTGGAATGCGTATCATAGGACGTCATGACATATCACGACAACATAAATACATACATATACGTAGTGAAGACATACTTCTTACCTGTAATTTCTCTGTCTTCAGGTCCTGCTGAGTCCCTCCCCGTCCTTGTACAAGGAGGCCACTCACCTGTTTGCAGACTTCAGTCGGCTGAAGCCTGGAGACTTCAGAGTCGATGTATCTGAAGCTACCTCTCATGGAGTCACATGCCTAAAACCAGAGTACATCGCAGACTACCTCATGCAGGTAAGTGGAGCTTTTGATAAGAATTTATTTATTTTACTTTTATAGACAGTTTAACATGTCTCAGGATGTTAAATGACCACATCTTGCGAGAAGTAAGATCGCTCATTATTATTACGATAAAATTAAGTCAGAGTCAGTTGATTGAATGTTAAAGCTGTGCTCGTTTGCGCTGACACTGCCCTGGTTTTTCCCTTCCTCCAGGAGCCGACCCCGCCCATCGAGCTGTACTACCTGACTGAAGCTCCCTCTGAAGAAACTCCAGACACTCCGTCACGTAAGCGCAAAGCAGCCGCAGACAACTCCAGGCTGAAAAAGACACGTCTGACCTGAAAATGTCACTACTTACTATTGTTATGAAAATTCCCATATCTGTGAAAATGATTGTAAATAAGATTTTCCCTTTTTTAAATTAAAAATAAAATGAATGTAGCATCTGTTTCGTCACTGTGGCGTCATAAATCAAGTTGCACTGCATTTTGTGCTGCCACTGGGAGACTGTAACTGTGATGGATGACTCGATGGTCTGAGGAAAATGTTGAGTCACGTTTTGTAATTGGGTGCAATGGTATTCTGTGGCCTGTAGGGGGCAGTGCGTCTTTACTGTATGACTCCGTCCTGCCTTAGGAGGGATTTCTCAGCAACAGCATGAGAAAGTGTGATTTTAATGTGCTCTTTCATTTCTCACGAAAGTATTATTAATGGATTTTCTTTTAATTGACTCATATTTAAGAAGAAGAAGAAGAAGTTATACTTTATAAATCCCTGAGGGGAAAGTCTATTTTTTTCACTCTGTCATTTACACACAGGCCTGAAATACACACAGGCACAAACAGGACCTTAACATGCATTAAATGGAGAGATGTCAGGGTGCGGTGGCTGCCCATGGACAGGCACCCCAACCAGTTGGGGGTTCAGTGCCTTGCTTAGGGCACCTCAGTGGTGCCCCTGAGGTGAGCTAGCACCTCACCAGTTACCAGTCCACACTCCATGCTTGGGCCTGCTCTTGTTCACTTGGTAACAAGAAGTCAAAGAGACACCCAATGGCTGATAAAAGCAATCAAAACACACTCAAAACTAAATCAAACAGGCGTGCTCCTCCCCACCCATGTGATTATGGGCCACTTGTATCTGCCGTTGAGCTCCCCATGCAGTAAACACCAGATTTTGTTTACCCGGTGTTGGTTTAGGCTTTTGGTAGAGCGATGTGCTGTTTCATACCAGGGTGCCAGCTGAGGTTAGATGCCCCTGTTCCCTCCCATATGGAAGGATAAGTGGTTTAACTTTGTAATAGATGGACCAGCTGACAGCCGCCCTACGGATTCAGTGTTGAGCTGCTGTTTGAGAGGTGTGGGATTAGAGAGAAAGAGCTGTACTGACAGACGAACAGACCCAGGCTGCTGGGTCGGGAGCCTCCAACAAAGTGATGAGTAGCTTAAGGTCACTTGTAGAGGTTTTGCACAAAAAGACCATGCAGCATTTCACGCCTTACCACCAACTATACTGTCAGCTATTGAGTTGTAGCAGTGGTTCTCAGGCTTTTTGACTTATGGGCCATTTGAATGAATCAGTTGCATGTTGAATATAGCAATAAGGTTGGAGCTTTTCCATCAGTGGTTTATACATATTTACATTTAAAGGGCCAGACAAACCAAACCGAAATCAAAGAGCCAGCGCCAGCGGCAACTGACTGTTGCGTCGCCTTACGTCACCTTTGTCTTGGCTAAAATGTTGCACTTGACAACACTGCAAAAACTGCAGTCAACAGCCAACAAGCATGTACATTCACCAGCAGGCAGCGGAGGTCTGTATTCGTCCTTCAGAAAGGGAAACTGGAAGACTGACAGGACGGATTCAAGCCAGTTAGCACATTAACAACACAACCAGATGTCGAAACAATAAATCATATTTACCGTGCACTAGCAAACAATTACGAACCATTTTTTGCCAAAGAGCTCTATGTCTAAAAAGACAATCTGAGCTAAACTGCAAGTCACAGGGATTTCTCTCACTGATGAAATCACCGACTCCGACTGATCAGCTGAAAAGCCTCTGACAAGGGCCGACTAGCGCCAGTGGTGCAGAACACACCATAAAAAACGAGGGCAACTGACAACCAATGATGGTGGACAGTTAGCCTGGTGTGTCAGAGCACTAAGACGCAAGCATTTCACAAGGAAAAAAAAAAGTTTTGGCACCTTTCCTGCTCTATCTTGTTGAGACCCCTTAGATTTGTTTTGCGACCCCTTCAGATGCTCCCAGCCCGCAGGTTGAGAACCACTGAGCTGCTTCATGCTATTTTATTATAACTCAAACTGAAAAGTTCAGAAAACCCCAGATTTATTCAGATTAAAGAAACTGGGGAGATAGAAAAGAGGAAGCCCGCCACAGCCTACAGGACATGTATGATCTGCAGTATCATTTATTATCATCATCTTTAATTAATGCTCATGGAACAAAATAATTCCAAGTGTAACCATAGCCTGTTTGTTTATCCTACTCCTTAGCCATCTCATAATATGACTCATAGGATATGTGGATGACTATGCATTCCTCACTATCTTCAGTTATGTTTACTCAGGGACTCTTTAAGTTTCAAGCTATTTATTGTCATCTGTGCAACAGTTACAAAGAAGCAGTTGTTGGCGATGGAAATCTGAGGGCTCCCTTCAACAATGCTCATTAAATATGTATATAAAGAAAATCATGCAAGTAGAAAGAAAGGGGAATCTAAGACAAAGTAATGCAAAGTTAAAATATGGGGACAAAATTTAACATTAATCTACATTTGTGTGAGACTGTAATTATTATTATTTATTCACTTATAGATTCTGGAGCCTAAATGATGTTTGAGAATTACACTTCAAGAGCCAAAACATGTCATAAAATACATGAATATTGAGAGAAGTAATAGTTTTACTCGACTTAAAGGATTGCTGATTAATCGATTAACCCTTTCATATTGATCTCTTGTGTCCAGTCTGTGAAAGCTCCTGCAGCTTTAATGTGAGCCCACAGTTTCTGCAGCAGTGCACCAGGAGAGACTCACAGTGGAGAGGCTTTGTAGAGATGATGAAATATCAGTCTCATTGCACAGTTGGCTTTGCTTGCTTTGTCCACTGAGTCACTATATGTGAGCTGTTCCCAGTCAACAGGTGTCCCACGGGCTAATCTCCCACTCTGCTGACTGGCTGGTGGCCAACAGTTGAGTTTCATTGACGCCTTATTTCGTCATTCCGCCCCCTCCGCTCCTGTAAGGTAACTTAAAGGTTTCCTTGTCGGGACAGTTGGGTTTCAGCACAGGGGGAGCACGACTCTCTGAGCAGGGAGGGAAACTCTGCAGCAGCAGTCCCTCATTAAAATTCCCTGTCCGTACACCCACCACGAAAACCTCCTTTAGTGGGTGGCACCGGCGTCCTGCGCGCCTCTTTAATTGCGCACCACGCATTAACGAGCGATCACGGTTTCATCAGCAGTGACCGCGCAGGATCACGCTGCCTTGAGGCGGAGAGAGTTGGCTTCATGTCCCGCGATCTACGGCGTCAAGGCTGAGAGAGAGTAAACGAGGTGGGCGCAGAGTCCCAGAGGTCCAGCAAAGGGTGGCGCCCTACGCATCTCATCCGGCGGCTGGACACGCTGTGCGGCGACCCACGGCGACACGGTCCGCTCCTGCAGCGGGCTTCACTTGGCTTCTGGCTGCTGCTCATGATTGTGACATTTCTCCGTGGGGACTGGGCAACATGTGCGCCTGGATGGTGTGAAGTGTGACACAGCGGCTTTGGGGGTTTCATTGCTCTCGGATACGCCAAGTACCCGACGTTACGGCGCACCTTGTGTATAATAGGTGAGTACATCAGTTTATGTCTGTACTTCAGATCAGACAGCTCAGCCTCTGCTCTGCAGCCTGGTGTGTGTTTTATTGGCTGCTTGTACAACACCTTTACGTACTGATTGTGTTGAGCATCTTATTTGCTGAAATCCTAGATGAAGGTTTCCAGGCAGTTATGAGCAGCAGTGACAGGAGCATCAAATCACTGTCAGTGCTGCATCCAACTATCACTGCAACATATATGGTGTCTTATTGGTTTTCATTTAATGCATTGCATGATATAGAAGTTGAGCTGCTGCTGGTGAGATCTCTGGTACCTCCCTGGAGCATCCTAATTTCACTGACAAGGATGAAATGACATTTTTTGTTTGATGGATTCATGCTCAACTCTCTTGGCAATCCTTTAGAAAAGGAGTATCATGGTCAGTTAAGAAAATGTGCCTTGAAGTGTTTCGTTAGTCTTTGGGTGGCACTTAATCCTGCCAAAGATTGCTTGCAGTGACTGGTAGCAGTCCCAGCTTATTTACAACACTGGTAGTCTTGTTTACTCCAAAACCAAGGAGCTGAAAGTTTTTGGAGAGCCATCAATCTTGCAACTTGAGGATGTCTGCCCCGAGTGCCCTTCAAGTGGTTTATTTCTCTGGCAACATGGCAGCAACAAAGCAGATAATAGGAGAAACTCTCTTAAAACGTTGAGACCACCATGAACAAGCCGGCATCACCAAATACCCCCATTGGAGTTTGGATCGCCAGCTTTGTTTTCAAGCTCAGTGGGATCGTATAGAGCATAGAGTAAAGTGTGTACTAATTGAACCTGCCGGCCACTCTCTCCATTGTGCCAGGAATGTTTGGTTGCCTGTTCTCCACAGAAACCCCCCATTCCTTTGTTCCGGGGGACAATCCTCCAGTGCCATGTGTGTGCAGGGGTGGGGGGAGGGAGAGGGGTCAGCCGGGGGGATTGACATCTGTAGCTGACAGCTTCCTCGGGGCGAACTGACATGCTGTGATACCATGAATGGGTATTAGGGAACATATGAGCAGCACTTAACAGTAATGAGGACATTTATTCCTTGGGCACGATGCTCGGGGAACAGTCGCAGGGCATGCAGTGCTGCAAACTGTGTCAACATTTATGTAATGTAACTTGATACATAAGGACGATTTGTGTCATAGATTGCAGGTAATGCTTCATAAAAACATGGGCATTATTTGCTCCAAATCCTTTTGTTTCTCAGACACTTTTCGCTGCATTAAAATGGTTTGACATAGCTCAAAATTAGTCGTAAATCAAGTTTGCTTACAGTAATTTGTCCCAAATCTAGTGCAGAAACAAGTCGTCGATTAGTTGGTTATCAGAAAACAAATCACCAACTATTTAGCCAGTCGATTAGACGTTAAAATCATTTATCAAGTGACAAGAATTAGAGTCTACAGTCATACTACAGGGGCTCTGTACAGCCTGCTAACTGGCTCACAATGACGATGCAAACATACTGATGTTTAGCATCTAATATTTACCATGTTCACCATCTTGATATGGTAGAATTTTTTTATTTACTAAACACAAAGCACAGTCCTGATTGTGGTGTCAGAGGTAAAGTTAATGGATCTCAAAGTTGTAAGAACTGACCCTTTGCTAAGTCCCACCCTTGAACACAGACTGACCAATCATAGCGTAGCAATGGCCAACTCCGACATAGAGTTCGACAACTTTTCGACGGTGCTCCAAAGATTCTCATTCAATTCATTTTCAGGCTGGTTTTGTGGATTTCGAGCTCGTCACAGTTAAAAGTTATACCTGGGGGACGTTTAACTGTAATACCGTTGGAATGTTATAGGCTAAGTTATATGCTGTTACTACGTTGGCACCTCCACGCAATGCTAGCTACTGAAGGTACGCTCAGTGTACACGCATGCTGCTTTTTCTGCGTGTGAATAAAGACCTCCCCTGCTTTACAGGAACAGAGTTGCTCCCACCGTCATTGGTTGCCTTCTAATGTCATAGTCTTCTATCTCGATTGCTAGTGGGTATCTTCTGCAAACGCATATTGCAGACTAGGGCTGGGCAATATGAAGATATATTGTTATCGAGATATGAGACTATATATCGTCTTAGACTTTGGATATCGTATCGTCATATGGAATAAATGGCATAAATGTAGCAACTTACAGGACTTTTCTATTTATTTTAACACTTGCCTCAACCCACTTAGTCCTTATATCCACATTATTGATTATTATTGATCAGAAATCTCATTGTGTTAATATTTTCTTAAACAAAACAAAACAAAACAAAAGTCATCCCTACAACTTTGTTGCAATCAGAGGGTATTTGGTCAGAAATATTGTTGTGTTTGATTCTGTCTCCCGGTCCTAGCATCAGTGAAGTGCTTTTGAGGAGATTTAAAAATTTTGAGATATGTATTGTGTATCAAGATATATCCTAAAAATATTGTGTAATTATCAGGACATATTGCCCAACCTTATTGCAGACCCTTCTGTCTGCTTCTCTCTGAAATCACTTTTCTTTTTTCTTTTTTTTTTTTTCAATTTTCCAAAAGTTATATTATGTTTCTTCAGGGAGTGCAGTTAGTGACAGTGGGCTCTGTGCTAGTTCTGACAGCTTGATGGACCATCACAAAGGGGCAGAGCTTAGTGAGTTGTCAGTTCATCCTCTGTGGAACACGATTGCTTTTACCAAATTTCATTGCAGCCTATCATGTAGACTAGTTGTAAAGACATTTTATGTGAAACCACAGTTGTAAACCTCACGGTAGCACCAAAGGAAAAGTCCAAGATATCCAAATTAAGTAGGGTTCATCCTCTGGGGACTTTGACTGTCTGCACAAAATTTAAGAAAAATCCATTTAATATTTGCTGAGATATTTGTGGCAGACCTGACATGCTGTTAGCATAAAACGCCAAAGATTTACTGGTTCTCAGCTTTTCAAATGTGAGAATTAGCTGCTTTGTATCATTTCAAATTGAAAATATTTTAGGTTTTTGTATGTTAATTTTAGAAAAACAAGGAATTTGAAGATGTCACATTGGCTCTTAGAATTTGTGATGGTTATTTTTCAATGTTTCCTTACACTTTATAGACTTAATGTTAGTTAATTTGTTAACTTAGTTAATGAATTGAAAAAACACTTGAATCAAAACTTTGTCCCAATGGGCTTCACAGTCCTTGATGATTTGAACCTTGATTTGATTATGGAATACTCCCAAAAAACATCATGAAAGTTTCAAGACTGGATGTCATTTTATTTAGAGGATATTGCCTAAAGGTTGTCACTGACAAATCCTGACAATTCTTTCTGATGCTGTCCTGTATGATGGAGGCCAAAGTGTGCGTCAGTTATATCAACACCTTCCTATTCAGTGTGATATCTTCTGTCAACATGTGGAAGAATTTTTAAGGGGCAGCGAGTGAACAATCTCCACAGCTGCTCTCTTATCAGCAAAGTCAGGAAAAGTCCACATTAACACTGAAAAACACCCGGAAACTATCAGCTTTCCCATCCAAAGACACAGACCTCCCTTAAACAAACGTATCAGGGAGCTCCACGAAAAGGGAAAATCTGGTTTCTGACTCTTGCAGCAGAAACTCCAAGCCGATGGGAAACTGTTGGGGAATGTGGCTATGTCAGTGTGAGCGGGTTTCATGCTTGTGAGTAAGCGTCCCCTCATGACTGGTAGAGAGTGGTACACCATGAGGTGGAATGCAGCCCCCACGGGCCCCTCATGCTGCAGAGTATGTGCTCAGGATGGACTTCGCACCTTCCTCCAGCCTGACAAAACAACAAGTGGCCAAAACAGGAATTTCACCAAAGCAAAGGGAGGAAAAAGCCTGCGCAGATTCTTTTCCTTTGTTTAAGAATCTAAATGCCAAGCAGTATTAACAAAGGCCCTCAGCCGCTTTCCAAATGGCTTTCGTTTAAGCTGAGAGGGGGGCTCGTACACAGGAACCACAGGGGATGTGCCACGCTGAAAAGCAAGCGAAAGCTGCTGTATTCACCCAAGGAGATAAATAAATTCTTCCCCCTCAGCCACTTATGATCGTATCAGCTAAAGAGCATTCCCATAGGACCAGAGGGAGCCTGGGCTGGTCAGACAGAAAAAACCTCTCTTTCAAAGCTTGAAAGCCATTATACTGTATACAGTAGAGTCAGACAGAGGGGTGGATCCGAGTCACATGACTTGGACTCAGAGTCAGTTTTAAATCACAATGCAGCTCGACTTGAACTTTAAAACCGATGACTTGTTACTTCAATTTGACTTGAGCCTTTTGACTTGAAAACACTTGATACCGTCCCCCAAGACCAAAGATTAAAGAGTATGTTATTTAGAAGTGTTCCACAAAGTTGAAAGTTGAAAGTAAATGTTCAATTAATGGTAATAAATATGTTATAATTGCATGTCAATTTTTTGCTTTCATGTAATTTTTAATATGGTATTAGGTTGTAACCGTCGCTGTCCATGTAGAGTGGTGTAGATTAATTCGAAAAGTTTTAGCATTAGTCGGGTAAAACAATATTTTAGTAGTTTCAGGGGATCAACTGGTGCTGCAACAAGTCTTTGACCAAATTATTTTGTAATATAAAGCTTCAAACTGCCATCAACATGTTGTTTAAACACTGTAATAAAATACAACATAGCTCATTTTAGCATGTCTGCTGTTTCCACATTACCACTTAAAGCTCGAATATACTGAAGTCAAAAGAACACCTTCCCAACTCGTTAATGGGACCATTCGAGGGTTACATGAATTCACAAATAAATCCCCAGAACCACTTTGTTTGAACCAGTCTGACCGATCAAGTTGCAGGAGAGAAAAATTAAGAACAAAAGTTCCTTTACCGAGCACCAGTTGGAAAAAAGTGGTACCAAAGAATTTCGTTCACATGCAAAATCTCCACAGTGGTCAACAAAAAATGAATTGTGGTATGCAAAAAGTCCAAGTCAGAAATTACAGACGGAGACACAGCAACTTCCTACAAAGTTGTTTAAACAAATAAATACAAATTTTGCAAAGCATATATGATTTTTGTAAATTTAATATGTTATTGCCCTGTTGCTAAAATTGCATTTCATTTGGTGTAGTCTGACTGACACGACGTAGACTGTGGCTATAAGCGAAGAGATACAAGAGAAATACAAACAAGCCAGAGCATTTTCCCCCTATAGCTGAATGATAATGTTTGCTTCTAGACCTTTCTAATGTATATCACTGACACAGTGCTGTGGAGATAGGTCTGGCTATCTGAGACTACATTTGGTGAGGAGCGCATTGCGACTTAAGGACTGCTAACTTGAGACTTGACTTGAGATTTATTTGTGACTTTTAAAACAATGACGTGGCCCACTGGGGGTATCAGAGTTAATAATATACCATGTGGCACCTCAGGTAAACAAAAGACCTCAGTAGCAGTGACCCCACCTGCTCTGACCAATCACAGGAAGCAGATAGTTGGTAATGAATAACTAACCTTTATGATGATGAAAGGGGGCGATGGGCACGGTGAGATAAGAGTGTGGTGACCGTCCGAGCATGAGGTGTTTACAAGGGGAATTCCTCACATTCCTCAGCTGCAGCCATGCCACTCCAATCTGCACCTCCACCCACTGATGGTCACCCTCTGTGCCAAGAGGGACCCAAGGGGCAAAAGGGCCCAATAGGTTCCTCCTCAGGAAGTAGCCGCTGTTTGTGTTATGTAAGGCGATTTCTGAGTGTTGCTTTAGAGATTTTCGAGAGTATTTGATAGAGCTAACACAGCAGGCTGAGGAACACGTGCATTAGATCCCCAGAGAGTTAAGATTCACACAAAGGCTTGATTTTAGCTTTGAGTGAAAAATTTTGAGTTGTTGTTGGTATCATTATAACAAATGTGTACTGAAGTGCTAAAAAGAGATGGCATTGGCATTTTGAGACGAGCATGTGTGATGCAACAAATGTGAAGAACATGTCTTTATAGCTGTCAGACTATTCTTTGTGTTGCCCTTATAGAGCCAGGCCTACATTATTTTGATATGATGTTACTTAATAGTCACAGACAGAGAAAAGTAGGCAGACGAAAAGAACAGGCTAGCATTACACAGTTCCCCGTAGGTAGCCCACATAGTGCCCCATGGGTAATGCAGTTTATTTAGGGCCATTGTATCGCCCAGAGAACCTGATATGGAGATAACAGATAGAAGTACCAGCAGCTTGTGAGAAGTTCTGGTGCACAAGAAAAAGTCACAGTGCACTAGAGCAGTGGTTCTCAAGTGGTCCAGCCTCAGGGTCCAGATTTCTTCTCAGTCATTAGTTCAAGGTCCACGCAGTTTAATATGTTCAGGGTCATACTTACGTTTGGCCATGTTGTTGTGCTAATTTGCTGTCTCTGTCAAGTAGCTGTCAGTTGTTTACTCACTCTTGAGTAGGAAACAGCACTTCCAAATAAAAGCTCTGTGCTGGAAATGCACTGTACTTCAAAATAACGTGTGTTTTTTACAAACTTGACATATTCGCGAGTCAGTTGCGGTCTATTCAGAATGGACCCTCAACCCACTTTTGGACCACAACCCATCAGTTGGGAACCATTGCTCTAGAGAGTAAAATGTAGAAGTGCTGTACTGGTGTGAACTGGCCCACTTCGAGCACTGGTACAAACATTCATGGTCCCCAGATGATGTATCCTAATGGCTTAGTGATCCTCCGACTTTTCTTATTGTGCCACCATGAGGTTTGCATTTGTGGTCTTGAGTGAAATGTCTCAATCATCATTTTAATGTCATGAAATTTGGTACAAGCATTCTTGTCCCCCTTTGGGATGAATTGATCCAATACTGTACCGCACTACTACAATAGCTGCACTTTGTGTTCAGTTCTAATTAGCAAACATTAGCATGCTAACAAACTAAACTAAGATGTTGAACATGGTAAACATCAAACGTGCTAAATATCAGCATGTTAGCATTGTCACTGTTAGCATGCTGACGTTAGCATTAGCTAAGAGCACTGCTGTTGCTAAGTACAGCCTCACAGACCTGCTGACATGGCCTGTAGACTAGTCTTGTTTGACTGTTAACGCATATGACAAAGATTTGTTCATAAGTATTATAATCTGAAATATTTGACCTGCTTATGTCAAGCACAAGATGATCCCTCAGGGTTGCACTTAACTCCCAGTGGATTTTTCAATATTTTAATGGTTACATAGCTCACAAACCAGTCTATAAATATATGAGGAAAGGCAGAAAAGCTAGAGGACATATGTAGTCTGTTGCAGTAATATTTTCAGGCAACAATTCAAACTAAATACGTGGATATATTTAAAGAGTTTAAATGCTCCGCTTAAAATGCTTAAAATAAATCCCTAGTCTCTTTTGTATAAGGAAGTCATGAGGCTGGACTTAACGCAAGTCTTTATCCCCTCACATTATGAAACACTTCAGCTTTTTTTTCTACATGCCAGACATTTATGATCACACAACAGCCATTTTCTTTCTCTAGTCTGTTTGAGGAGTGTTTGCGTCGCTTTAATCCAACTGCCTTGTCACAAAAATACTGTGCAAGGAAAGAATTAGTCTTATATTTTTGTGATGTGAGAGGTGTTTAATACCCACATGTGAGAAATGAAACACAGGGACTCCTCTGTAGGCAGCCACGGGACACAGGGTTTGTGTTTAAGGATCAATCATCACATTTTTTGAATGCAGTGCAGATGACTGGGTCTAATAGGATTATAGGAAGGCCTGGTGGGAGGAGAAGAAGTCTGGGGGTGGGAGCATGTTACCCCTGCAAACTGAGTCTCGGTTAGCCCCTGGGGGTGGGGTCATGTGATGGAGGGGGACCAAACTAGCAGGTGTCAGGCCGATGATTATGGGGTCTAAGGCTGGGCTCACCTATGAGGATTACTCAGAGCCTCTAATGGAGGGCAAGTTATGACCCCGGCTAGCAAGGAAGCAAATCGCCACCCTCTCACCCAGAAAAGTGCTATTATGTCAAATATAAAAAATGAGAGAGCTTCTAGTCTCTGGTTTCCTTGGCAACTTCTCCAATCTGGATATCTGTTCTTTCAGCGCTGAACTTCTTCTTACACCAAAAAGCATTTCATTTATAATTTGTGAATTCTTGTCAGTCCTACTTTGTGAATACAGCAGCTTGTATTGCTTTGTTGTTACCCAGCTCCAAAGCTTTTGAGCATGCAGTGAGTCAAAATCAAACCTTGTCTGCTGTCCAGACTCAACTGATGGAGGCTGCAGATTAAAGTTGCACCATATGCTGGGGACTGAGGAGATCCCTCCCCATGGTCCAGCCTATTATTGGGCTCTATGTCACTGTCAGCAGCTAATTGTTGTGGAGGATTGAGGTGACGGGGGGAACAACTCCCCTATCTTGTCTTAAATGCTTGGTCATCCCTTCTTCATTCCCTGCCACCTCAGTCGAAGCATTTCCTTTTCCACATGCACACCCTCTGTATTTGTAATCACCTTGCCAAAGTCAGCATTTGGTTTTTGTGAGTCTAAGTTGAGGCAGCCTGAATGCCAGGAAGGGGAATCTAGAGTTCTTGAGAATATAAAACCATTGTTTTCTCTCTGTGCCCAGCCCATGCCGCATATGGCTCATTTCATGGCTGCTGGAGAGGCTGATTTATGGGCCAAAGAGCAACAGGGCTGATGTTCCTCATGTACAGTTCTTGGCACGGTGAGAGCCAAGTCCTCGGCGAGGTCGCATGAGGTAAAAGTATAGGAGATGGAAGATTCTGCAGAGTGTGCCAAAATAATCCTTGTAACAAAAGCACAGGAAAGGTGGTCTTCCTACGAACTCATTGGCTACATGACAGCTAGCATGTTGCCACAATGGTGTTACAGGATGTCTCTGATGTCTTCCTGGCCAAAGGTGTCACGGGAACTGGCATTTCATTATAATCATCACATTAAGCACCTCTGGGAGAACTCCTCAAATATGAAACTATTGACGTTTGTCATCCCCAATTAGAGAGCAGTTTATGTGGTTTTGCTCCCATTCTCCTTCTCCTCTCCCTCCTCCTCCCATCTCGCTCTCCAGTCTAAGAGATTCGTGGCCCCGAGGGGCTGGAAAGCTGTCTAGTAATCTGAGACAGCATTAATACTGAATAAGATAGAGCGAGGCGTTGGCCCCGCAAATTAATTTCCATACACAGAGCGGCGTTTCAAAAAAAACCCCTGCAAAATGACACAGTGGGATTTCGCCTGGTATGCGTGCATCTGTGTTTGTGGTGCTGGTAGTGGTGTTTGGTGGCAGCTACATCACCATGGAGACAGTGGCATTATCGTGTGGGGATGCTGGAGTGAGTGCAGCACTGGCAGCAGAAAGGAGCAACATGGCAACAACAGAAGCCGAGTGGACAGCCACCGGGCCGACGTCTGGCTTCATCTCAAACGAGAAACTTGGACATATTTCCTCTTTAAAGTGTCTTTCACTCTGTTTCACCGCTAACTTCCACTTTCACATGCTTCTGCCCTGATCCACTGAACCACAAGATCCACATTCACACCCAGATTATCCCACATATACTGAGAGGGGTGCTGCTGTGAACGACGGGCAGCACAAGCCAAATCAAACTGCTGCTGAAGCTGCTGGAATGACTCCCCTTCGCCTCCTCCCTCCCCGAAGAGGAGAGTGTCCTTTGGGGGAAAGAGATGACTTGACGTTTTGGGTTTGTCAGAAGCTGCAAATAAATTGAACACACTGGTCGCAGCTCAGGCTGTTGGTGCTGTAAAAACACTGCAGCTCTCTATGGTATACGATATGTCAAACATGCTGTAGTAACTGCAATGATTTTTCTCTCCCTCTCAACACTGTAATGAGAGTTTATGCAGCTGGTGTTGTTGGATTTATTCCATGTCTTTCTTGGTTCCTTTGCACACACAGTCGCACACTTAAAGGACCATGTCAGAGTGTTTGCAAATGTCACGTCTTTAAAGGTATAATCTTTTATGACATTTTGAAATTCAAGCTCATTTGCTTTCTGTTGAGAGTTACATGAGAGGATTGATACCACTCCCATTTCTGTATGTTGATTTTTGAGCTACAGCAAAAAGGCAATTAGCTTAGCTTAGCATAAAGACTGGAAGCAGAGGGAGTCAGCTAGCCTGGCCTTGTCCAGAGTTTAAAAACAGGCCTGGCCGCTGTTCACAGCGGAGTCGTTAAAGCACAAGGCCAAAGCTTATCTTTTTTTTACACTTCTGATTGTTAAATACAACAATTCGCAGATTTTTGAAATTTTGTAATCCATCACAGTCTGCATTATTTTTTGTCAGTGTTACATCACAACTGAAAAGGTTGGTTTACTGGCTGGGCAAAAGGCCAACTACCCAAGACCCACAGGTGGTCTGAAGGCACTGGGTTCACTATGTGGCATTTAGTGTGTGGTAGTTTATGGTATTACAAATATTTTTTTAATAAAGTGTGGACCACCAGAGCACATTATAAGCTACCCAGAGGCACTGAGTTAAAAATCTAGTTATACAGCCGTTATTATTTTGGCTTAAGTTGTGCTTGCTTCTCATTCCCAGATTGCCAAATACCGCTTTGTCATGCCCCCAGTGTCTAACAGGGACACACAGGGCACCCTTTAGCTTATCTATGTGATGCACAGCTGAAACAAATCATAACATGTGGTATGGCAACAAAACTGTTTGGTTAGGTTTGGAAAAAAGATCATGTTTTGAGTTCAAATAAGTGCACTTGTTACATACTGTACTGTGACAAGTACATCTTGTGACTGGTAGCAATGCACAACGACTGTGACACCTGTACTTATATCTGTGCACAATACCTTCTATATGTGATAAGACATGTTATCACATGTCTTATCACGACATTAGACGATAGAAATAAGAAAAAATAAGACAGGTTACTGTCTTAAGTTTCTTTCAGCGGTAGGTCGCCTTCGCTGGTGCTTTGTTGTAGTTTGCTCTGTACAGTAAAGCGATCCATTGTCCCACTCACAGCTCTCTCCTCTCAGTTGTTATCATCCCTCACTCTGGCTGCTAATCAGGGCTTTTGATGTGTCAACACTTATAATTCCCATGCATGAACAGTGACAAACAGGTTCCCTGCAAAGGTTCTTCAAATTAAATTATGTTAAATTCTTTAGCGAGAGTTTTCCTCTTTATTAGGAACTGGGTGCACACAACATACTGATACAGTCAAATAAAAATTTGTTCAAACTCTTGTATAGGCCCAGTTGAGTACTGCAGTAATGAAGTGTGGACATCACAAAATCCCACGGCACACCATTTGAGAACCACTGGATTGATTACATCACAGAAAGAGAAAATTTAAGCAAATTTAAATATGTGATTTTCATTCAATAATTTAACCTTAATTTTTACTCTGTGCTATGTTAGGAGGAGGAGCGACCGTCTTTTACAATGATGTTTTGTCAATTGCAAAAAACTTCTCCTGGTTGAAAATCCTTTAGTGTTGATTGTTTTGGAAGCGGGCAGCACGGTGGTGTGGTGGTTAGCACTGTCGCCTCACAGCAAGAGGGTTCCTGGTTCGATCCAGGAACCTGTGTGGAGTTTGCATGTTCTCCATGTGTCAGCGTGGGTTTTCTATGTGTACTCCAGCTTCCTCCCACAGTCCAAAGACATGCAGGTTAACTGGTGATTCTAAATTGTCCAAAGGTGTGAATGTGAGCGTGAATGGTTGTCTGTCTCTATGTGTCAGCCCTGTGATAGTCTGGTGACCTGTCCAGGGTGTACCCTGCCTCTCGCCCAATGTCAGCTGGGATAGGTTCCAGCCTCCCCGCAACCCTCAAGAGGATAAGTGGTTACGAAAATGGATGGATTGATGGATGTTTCGGAATCTGAATTTAAACCGGTAAAAACACAGAATAAGGCACTTTCATGTTAAAAAATGAAAATAATTAGTGTTTAAGCGAATGACCCTATCCAGAGCCAGTGTTTGATTTGTCCAATTTGGGCTTCTGTAGAAATATTGGGTTGTAAAATAACGATTTCTGTAGATGAAGACCTTCCTGTGTAGATATAAACGGTTTATTCAAAGGTTATGAAACACAAAAATCCTTATTTTCAGGTGATTACACAATATAAAAAACATGCTTATTATATTCCATTTCTTCCAATATATCCCCATAAATCCTACACACAGGACCTCTGTTTTTTTTTTTTAAATGTCCAAAAGGTACATGTGAATTGATTTTAAGGAGGTGCTGAATTTCATAAAATGAAGAGAAATTAATGAATGCCTTAACAGCAGACAATATACACCCAAAGTTTTAAAACATAGTTGCATGGTTTGCAGAATGGTTGGCTGTAAGTGATTTATAGTAAATAAGCTACAATGTGCAGGAACAGTGGAATGGTCCTTTAAATCGTGATGCGGTGCAGAAACTGTCATCACAGCAACTCTTAAAATAATGTCAGTAAGGTTTGGCCCGCTCCTCTGCTTTCCCCTGGGCATTCGCTCCATTCTTCACTCCTCCACTAATAATAGATCCTGCTGCTCATCCCCGATGTATTGTCCCATGGCCGACATCACACAGAAGAGAGAGGCAGCAGAGTGATGGAGGGAGCGACACCTGCAAATTCTCTCCCAGCCAGCTCTGTCTCCCCGCGGGGCCAAGCATTTGACATTTAACTACGATAGCCGTAAACAGGCCACTGGAATGCCATTGACATTCATTTGTCTGGGACAGTTTTTTCACTGGGCGGGTTTTGTCTCTTTGCAACGGGGTGGTGGTTTAAACCTAGGACTGGATCCCACAATGCAGTCTGTCTAGCCTAAAGCTGTTGGCAACAATCAATACATCATTTAATCTAGTGCTGAAATGATTTATAAAGAAAAAATACCCAGTATCTGCTGGTTCCAGCAACTCAAATGTGACAATTTGCTGCTTTTCTCTGTTGGATAATATTGTAAAAATTAATATCTTTAGGTTTTTGGACTGTTGGTCACACAAATCAAGCAATTTCGAGACATCTTCTGCCGTCACTGTGACAGTTTTTGTTTGTTTTTCCTTTGATTTGTCCCCCAGTGGGTGGGAACCAAACACTCCATGAACTTTCCTGATAAAACACAGTAATCATCTTCTTCGTGTTCATTATTTTACCTGCTTGATGTCAGAACAAAAGGGCGTCTATCATCTGTGGCTTATCGCTTAATCACAGACTCTGTGGAGCTTACCAAACAAATCACCCACCAGCTCTCAGCTCCACCTTACCATAACATTGGACCACCACTTCATCCGTAATATTAAACACTGCTGACTCTGTGTGCGTGTGCGAGCATGTGTGGTGTCACAGATCTCATCCCAACCATGCTGAGTCTGGCTTGTTCCTCTGCTGTTTACCTATTCATTAATTCAGCCGTGAGTGATGGCATGGCTAAAACCAAAGCTCTCCATCCTCTGGTAATTAAACGTCTGTTGGTGAACCATTTTTCTCCTGGAAAGCATTTTTAAAAACAGACACACACACATACACATGCTCCGAGATGCTGCCGGTGGGCGTCCCAGGCTAGCGTCGGTAATTAGCGTGCTGAGTGGTTGCACTGATTGCTTCATTATTTCTCCGATAGGCATCTGTGAGAGATATATGATGGATGTTGCATGTTTGAAAGTAATCCATGCTCATGCTCCTTATGTGATCATCATACTCCTCCAACTTAAAGGCTCACACCTATAGCAACAATATTATTTACTAAATGCATGTTTTGAAGTTGCACCCTCATCTGTCGTGATCCTCTTGCATCAGACTTGCACAATGTGACACCAAAGCTCAATGCAATGAACTGCCATCCTGCAGTTACTCAACATAAACACATGAATCCTCCTTATAGCTTGTGTGCTCCCGTTGAGGAGTGTTAGAGTTGTGAAAGAGAGGTTTCTAAATGTAGCCACATCACAGGAAGACTTGCAAACTGATTCAGGATAATTGGCTTGTTTTGCTCACAGCGGTTCAGCACGACGCTGTGAGCAGGACAGCAATTATCAACTGCGTGTCCCAGTTTCACAGACGAGGATTATTTTTATATGCAACAAGATATTGATGGCTGCTTCTCACTGAAGGCTCCAGTCATTGACAACAATGATTAATCAAAGTCTTTGAAACTGAGATTGAAAATTTCAAAGGAGAGAAAAGTAAACTTCATGCAGCTCATTCAGATTGATTTATTATGTGTCAAAAACTCAGTAATGATTCTATGATCGTGTGTTATTTGTGAGTCACTTTTAGCCACACTGGCAACGTGGCTTGCATGTTAACATGATCCTAGGCAGCTTGTTAAGTTAGCCTAACTAAGATGGTGGACATGGTAAATATTATACCTGCTATACAGAATTGTCATTATGAGAATGTTTGTATGCTATCAGCATTAAGCTCAAAGCACCACTGTACCTAAGTCGGGGACACCAAGCAAAATGAAAAATGAAGCCAACGTGGAAGTGTCAAAAACTGCTGTTCCTTGAATGGACACTTGAGACTAGTTCCAGAAGTGAGTCAGTCCCCATAGACACCCATGTTAAAATGCCCAGCTTTATAGCAGAAATAAACATGTTAGCAGCCTGGTACAAAAAAAAAAAAAAAAAAAAAAAAAAAAACGGTTTTGGTCACTATAGCTAATTTCAACATTCATGACAACTGTACAAAGAGGGAATTTTTCTATAATTCATGCATTTTCATATCATTAAAGCTTAAAGTTATGAATATTTAAGAGTGGGGCTGCTTTGAGTGACAGGCTGTCTGCGGATGGTGTCCCCTGGTTCTCGATCAGATCCACCCATCACTCCTCCACAGCTTTAACCTCTTGTCCAAATATGTTCACTTCTGGCTCCAAAAATCAAAGATGGCGATGACCAAATTGCCAACATTAAGGCTTCAAAGTCCACAAACTAATAGGATGTCACAGCACCTACGCCCATTAATGTTATACGGTCTACGAGCTTAATATAGCCGCTACCCTTCAGCTGTGTAGTCCGATGGCCAGTGGCTGCTTGCTCCGCTGCCATTCTGTGGCTTACGAGCAGAGCTAGCTGGTAACAGCCATCGCTGCAACTAACAAACTCCACAAATGTGTATGATGTGTAGTCTTACGCCGGATTTCCACTGGATGCGTTTCCGTTGCGGAACGGCAGCACTGGTTATCCGCTGCTTGCTCCGCCGTCCGTCAATACCCACCGGCTGCGTTTGCTGTGCGGTGCGGTGCAGCTCCGCCGGAAGACATCTCGGTGCACTGCCATGATTAATATCTCCTCGTCCATGGTGTTCACGGGGTGAAATGACATCTGAAAACCTCTGACCTGTTGACTTCAGGCCTGCCTCTGCCCATTATGTAGTTTTTAAGGTGTAGTGCAGGGAAATATGATCCGCCGTGAACACTATGTACTTTATTTTGAAAATTAACCGGATGTTTTATTGTGTTTCTGTGCACGACTTCCTGCCCTGCATGATCTGCTCTGTGCTGAATTGCTGCGTTGTGCTCCGGCATTCGGCAAAAATAGAAGTCCTGCGTATCTGTTGCGGAGGGCTCCGGAGTGCCGGAGCTGAGACAGAGCCGGAACGCAGCACAGCCGCAGCCGGTGGAAACACACACATTGACTAGAATGGAATCCTGTCGGCTCCGCTGCCGTGCCGGAGCGCAGACGCAACCAACACGCATCTGGTGGAAATTGGCCTTTAGGCAGAGTCATTATTCAGTATCCTTGTGGCCTGAAGGTAGAAGCTCCTCCTGAGCCTCTCAGTGCTGGCCTGGTTTAAGCGGTCCCTCCTTCCTGACCTCAACAGGAAGAAAAGGCAATTTTCCAGGTGGTTGGGATCTTTAATGATTTTCCTGGTTTTATTCTTGCAGTGCCTGGTGTAAACATCATTTACTCAGGGTAGAATAACACCTATACTGTGTTCAGCTGAACGAACCACTCTTTGCAGGGCTTTGTGGTCCTGTTTGGTGCTGTTTCCATACCAGGCAGTGATGTTCTCCGTGAAGACACTCTCAATGGTGCAGGAATAGAAAATTCTCAATATTTCAGGGGATACCCTTTCTCATCACTGAGTCAGTATGCAGCGCCTAGGTCAGGCCTTCGGTGTTGTGGTCACCAAGGTACTTGAAGCTATCATCCTCTCCACCGAGGACCCGTTGATATTAAGGAGAGTGTAGTTCCTTGGCTGCTTCTTCTAGGTATTGCTATTCTACTTTTGCTATCCTGACACCAGCCGGTCAGGTCCTCTACTTCTTTCAGGTTGGCCTTTTCATTGTTACCTGTGATCAGGCCTACCACTGCTGTGTCATCAGCAAACTTGATGATGGTGTTGGAGTCGGAAGTGGCTGCACAGTCACGTGTGTACAGGGAGTACAGCAGGGGACTCAAAACGCAGCCCTGGGGAGCTCCAGTGTTAATACTAGATAGGTTAATCAGTACTGTGAATGATCAGTTGCATCCATATTGAATTCAGTTGTGAGTTTGGGAGAGTGTTTTTTTTCTGTGAGGTTAAATTACCATTTGTGTTCTTTCAGAGATATTTATTTTATGTCAAAGTCCTTGCACCTCAGGATGTCTCTGTCTCTTGTTAAATAACAAAAACGCCCACAGAGTATTGATCACTTGTTCTCATTTATTGTTAATACATACATTTTTGGTTCTTTCAGCGAAATGTCTTTACAAGTAGTGCTTGTCTGCCTGATTCTTTGACATTCCAGTCTGTAGACGCACAAGATTGTTCCGACACTGCCACTTCTAATATATCCCATTCATGATTTGCTGCTTTTCTGGTAACAGTCCCTGCACCACAGGGTGCTGTCTGCTGCGTGATATTAATCCAAATAATGTGTCACAACTCTTCCCCTCTGTCACTCCCCCACTGTAACTGGACTCCTGCTGGACTGGCCCCAGTAGGATCTCACTTTAAAATGTCAACCCTGTCAGGTCCCCATGCCGTCATATCTTCTGTCATCTCCAGGTAAACATCACTCCCAGAGCCGCAGGGAGCACCGGCTCAAGTCATTACAGCTGCGGCTGCCACCGCTCCCTTTCCATCAAGTTTTACACATCCAGCTCCAAACCAAGTACATTTCTTTAATCACTGCACTCTCCTGTAGTGGCAGAAGAAGAAAGGTCACCCCTGTCCAGATAGAAGACTCGAGGCTCCATGGCTCTGAAACTGAGTCACCTCTGGAGTCAGTGTGGCGATCACAAACTTGCATGCATCGTTGTGTGTGTTTGTGTTGTACCACATGCAATTTGGGTTTGGTGTAATTGGCTCATTAGGCCTTTGGTCTGTTTGGAGAATTGAGCAACTGGGCGGCTCATCCATGAGTAAATTCTCCAGTTTCAAGCCACTTGTCCTTGTCATGTTTTTGTAGAGTGCATCTGCCTTCATCTGTCAGTCTGAATCACATGGAGAAGGCCTAATTGATACGATGTGTCTGTGTGTGTGTGTGTGTGTGTGTGTGTGTCTGCATACAGCGAGTCAGACACACTCTTAGGACTAGCAGCTCTTGGAGTTAATCCGTCTCAGTAATAGTGGGGGATGGAGCAGAGGGGGGTGAGAGGAGGAGGAGAGAGGAGAACAATACAAAATCTCTCCCTCCCTCTCCGGACACGTGGTTATCACCCGGCGGGAAATCTCTGGACTTTGGACGTTCTCTACGGATGTTGCTCCTCTGGTTCACTCGTCCCAGCTGGCTCTTAGCGGTCTCTGCTGTGCCGCTCAAGGAAACGAGGTACAATACACTCCCCCCCTCCAAAAAACATCCTTCGTCAGTGCTTTTCGTTCCTGCCATTGTCACCAGACAAGAGGCTGCGTCAAGAGGTAAAATTAGGAATGTGTGTAGAGTAAGGAACTTCCCGAGGTGTGTGCTTTACTGTTTCTGCAGAAAGTATGTTTGAAGCCCGTGAACTATGACAGGAAGTGTAGGGAGACAGTGGAAACAATATGTATTTCCTCCTTCGCAATGCAAACCCTTGTGTACAGCACAGGATTGCTGTGTCTACCTCATGGACATTCCTGAATGCACCAAACGGCTTTGTTTCCTGTGCTGCACCGGACATAGCTCCTGAGTGGTTCATAGACACTTTCAGTAAGATTATCAGATAGTATGTTTACAGGAAAGAGTGAATTCCAACGCACACTGTCACACTTTTGTTCTCTTACATCTTGAAATCCATATAACAGTATTGTTCTAGAACAAAAGAATTTCCTGAGTTAGTTGTCTCCTTTTATGGTTACTTCAGTTTCTTTAGTTTCCTTCATTGCACTTTAGTCTCTGTTGTAAAGTATATTCAGTATATTGTATGTTTTATATTGTTATTGTTATCCTTAAAAAACCAAAAAAGTCTACATATACTGCTACCTGAAAACCTGCTAGAGAAAACGATTACCAGCAGCAGAAGGGTATACCTTTCTGTTTTGTGTCACCTTCAGTGTCACAGATGCGCCTGAAAACATGATAGTGAACAGTAGATAGCAGCATGGAGGCCTGTGAAAATTTCATGGTGGTAACTCCTTTTTTATATTTGTTAGTTTTTCAGTCTCTCTTTTTAAGTTACTGCTGACAAATTTGGAACGTTTTTAGGCACTGCTTGAACTGACCGACTTTGGAGTGGCGCATCACTGCATCGCACCACGAAAGGGTGAAAATTAGCCTGTTCACCTGGTTTTCATGTTTCCATCTGTGTTGGTCAGAGCTGATAAATACTGGTGACTACTGCAAAGTCATTTTCCAGGGAATGAATGCCCATTGTAACCTTTCCCACTAAATACAAAAGCAAGATATTAGTGGGCTTTTTCGTCCAGTGGGAAAGGGGCTTTGGATTACTTGTCACAGGTTAAATACCTCTGTGAGTCATTGTTCAACCAAAGAGTGATGTTCCCATCTCACGTTGTTTCATTTCAAATGTTTTTAGAGGCCTGAAGAGGTAAAATACACAGTTTTGAGCAGAGAAGTTCGTGCTTGGCCTTGGAATAAAAATTAAAAAAACTCAGCTTTCTTTTTGGTCCTCATAACATATTGAGATAGTAAAACTGAATTAAAATAATTTGGTCTACTATCCAAAGCAACAATGAGAGTCAGGGTCAGGGTTATTTTGGATTCACCAAGTTGCACGATAAACTAACCATCGAGGCAGCAGTAGAACAGCAGCTCTCCTTTTCAGCAAGGTAAAACTTAACGTGTTTGTCAATAGAGTCTGGTGGCTTTGAAGAGAGCAATAGAAACAAACAGCAAGATAAAGCAGTGAAAATATTCTACACATAGCATACACTTAATCTTATATTGATTTTTTAGGTGGCTAAAACACATTTTGCTGCTGCTCTCAACTATAGCAGTACATTATTGAGCTTCTGTGGTGGTACTCCTGTTTGTCTGCTTCTCCAAACTGGGGGCGTGCCAGCTGCCATCTACTTTAAGTAAGACACTGATTATGGATAAGCACCTAAAACAAACCACATTTCAAAATATCCGAACCATCACTTTGATAACACTGATACCTTGAGTCAGGCTGCAAAGCACTCTGACATAACTCCAACAGCCCAGAGTTTGTTTTTGCCTAAAACCCTCAGCATGTTGAAATAAGTACAGTGTCCCACCCTGTTAAGTCTGTTATGTTGATTTAAAAGGATTAAGCTTGTTTATGGTATTATGGCCCTCAGTGTTGGCGACAACCCTGAGTATCTTGTTTTTGCATAGAGTAAAACCTAGAAAAGTAGAACTGGGTTCATGCCCACAGGGTACAACCTCTCGGTTTGTCATCTTACACCACTACATTTTTAATCTCTCACCCTCAAGGCAAATAAAATTGCTTTCATGTTCATGCATGATACGTTGTTAGATGACATGAATCATTTAGACATGCAGCTCAACTGCGTCCCCCTTTCATGTGCGAGTATCTGTCCGTTCATCAGAGATCTTCAGGATGGGAGGGTAGTTTAATTAATCTTCATCAATATATGAGTCATTGTTTCCTCTGGGGCCAGTGGACGAGTCTTAAGACCACTAACTCTCCTGCCCTCAGACACAGCATCCCACTTCTGGTGGGAAGCACTTTGACAAATGGTCCTTCACAGTTTAATGTTGCAGCAGTTGTGCTGCAGTGCACTAATAGTGCTTCCACTCTCACTGGGCCCTGAAGTTTTGACTCAGTGTATCAAAGCCAGTGCTTGTGGTCTCGCTCTCTGTGATGACGTATCGCTTGCTTTCTTAACGAGTCACCTGCTCGGTCTAAGAGGCTAAGGTGCGTTCAGGGAGGCCTCGTGTTAACTGTGATGCCCGCTGGGAGGCTGGAGGATAGATGGTTGCTGACAGCACCCTTGGCGTTGCAGTGCTACTGCTGTGTCATGCTATTTTGCTGTGGTGTTGGCTTGTCTGTTTGTCTCAATTTAAAACCTCTGGAGAGGTGTCTGCTTTTATTGAATATCTGGAGCTAAAAATACCTTCTGCCCCACCAATCAGAGCAGAGAACAGACTGAAGAGTGAGAAATGATTGGATGGGATGTCCCATGGATGTTGCTGTTCTCCCAATCTTGACAAACATAAAAGAGCAATCTTAAACAGGAAAAGAAAGCATATTCATGCATTAACAATTTGAATTTAAAGTTGCAACGGGCAAATTCGCACTTTAGTGGCAGCTTATTGTACAGATTATTTTTTAATGCACATTCAGGGATCATTCTGCATATTTCTCCCTCTTTGTAGCTGGTGGAGATGCATAAACATTTTACATCTTGTCCATCTTTTTTTCGATGATCATATTTCTTTGCATTTGCTCACAAGTTTCATTCTGTGCTACGAATGGAATTTGTTAATTTTGGGCACAAGGCCACTCAGCCTGCAATTTCTTTTGAGGTCACAAAGGCCACATGCCAGGACATCAAGGCTATTAGTTAAAAAAAAACAACACAATTTTTATTTCACTTAAATAGACAAATCCATGTCTAAAAGCATAAATGCCTTTTTAATAAACAGTGAAACACCTCTAGAGAAATAAAAAACAGTTTTTATCAAAAGAATAATTTATAGCATAATGTTATAAAGACTTTTTAAAAACAAGTTCTAACGTCTGATGAGGTTTGAGAATGTACGGTGACTAATTACATCACATCTATAGGCATCTACAAGCAAAAAAGCATCTGTACGCAAAAATTAAGTGTATATGTGTGAGACAGACACATATTTTGTTATATATTAGACCTATGTATAGAATTGTTCCTCAGAGAAATAGTCAGTGACATTAAAGCTGGGGTAGGCAGAAATCTGAAAAGGTAAAAAAAAAAAAAGACTATCTGAAAATACACCCTCGTCCCGCATGCGCTTCATACATTAACCTAAAGTTTCTCATATATTGATGTATTTAAACTTATTTCATTGTAGAGTTTTGTGCCGCTCATTTTTGCAGCCCCTACTTGTCATGCTGTCGTTCTTTATTTGTTTATTAGACCACAAATGAGACGTGCATTAGCTAGCTAGCCACCCCATGGTCCCTCCACTTCTCTCCCTGCTACAGATGGTTTTTCTGGGAGGTAAGTGGGCAGCGGCCCAGGAGATGGAGCTTTGGTGGGCTCTGAAGTGGCTCTAATTTGGCTGGTGCAAACACAGCATGCTGGTGGTGGGGGGCAGCACCTGTTCTAACCTGTGTAACAGCAGCAACAGAAAGTTTGCTGATTCATGGCAAGTTGGTGGGGATGCTGAGGTTTGTGCTGGCTGGATTCGGTTTGCTGTGGTCGCTGACTGGGGGGTTCATCTTTGGAGCTGCTGCTAGTGCTCCTCCCAAAGAACGTTTGTAGCTGCGGGGAGTGAGGCAGAGGACGCACTGTTATTTGATTCTCTAGCTAACATGAGCTACATAAACGTGAATTAGAATCCGTAGCTTAATTCCTCGCAACATTTTCTGTCCAGCTCTGAAATGCTTTGACGATGCTGACACGTGTTTTGTTTCATTTATTGTTAGACTCTCTTTCAGACCATCTTTCTCTTTTGGGGTTGCTTTGCAGTGTAGGGAATTGTTGCCAATGCTGAAATAGCAACTTTCTCTGCAGGATTTTAAGCCATTAAATCAGCTTTCCATTGAAGGTACGTGCATGCACACCTGCACTTGTAGAACAGCCAATAGGAAAACCCCCTTTCTGAAATGACTTGTGATTGTCTCCTGTCATGAGCAAGATTTTCTAGAACCTGAAAACAGAGTCAAGAGAAGGTGCAGAAGGATAGTGCTCTCTTAAATTACAAAACACTCAAAGTTATTTGGGGATTTTTGCCCAATGACACCAAAATGCCTACCTCAGCTTTAATTCATAATATTATTAACACTCAATCAATAACATTCTGAATTAAAGACATTGTTTTGTCAGAGCTGATTATGGAGGTAGCTAACAATCTGTGCTGAAATTATATTACAAATCTGACAACAGTTTGAGAATAAATTTGTTAAAAATGAGGCAAATGTGCAGCATCTTATTCAGGAAGTTGGATTTTTTTTCTCTGTGATTTTTAAAAGTGGCTGTATACTCAAGCAGAAAATTCCCCTGAGACAATTTGAATAAATTCATATTAATGCCCTGTTGAATGTCGTACCAGAATTCAACATATTAGTCATTCAGCATTTGGAAGAAAATGTAGGTTGACTCACGTTGAGCATTTTGAAAAGCTTCTCCCGCTGAGTCACTCTGTTTCAGCCACTGGCTGCTCTCAAACCAGGTCACCTTTTGCCACCAGCAGGCCGGCCATCACCTTCATTGGCAGAAAGTGAAGTGTGACAGGTGTTGGACCTGCTGCAGACGGGCTGTCAGATGGAGACATCCACGTCACCGGCTTCACTGCAAATCTGCTGTAGTGCTAACCTCCAACACTCCTGTACACACTACTAGATACATCTGCCAATCAGAAGCTTTGGTCATCATATATTTTAGATTTTTTTTTTTGTATTTGTTCAAAAATATACCTAAAATTAGATAATAATAAGGAATATTTATAAGTAAATCAAGAAAATGTTCGACTTCTGGCTAAAATTTCAAACTTTTTACACTGTGTTATACTTTTTTTCGTGTGCTGGGCTAACATTCTTAGTAATGATCGCTCTCCTAAAAACACAATGCCTGGAAATGCTTTGAAACATGCTTGCTGGGCTGAATGTAGCAGGTAGGTGAAGCAGGGGACAGGTGTGTCCGCAGATAAGGCTTTCATCCATCTAATGTCAGAGTGGCTTCACAGGGTTTTCCAGGGGCCAACAGGGGAGAGTGGACGCTCTCTAATATTGACTCATTCTTCCGTGCAGTAGCCCTCTGTAAAGCAAAACATGTGACCCTGAATGTTTTTCTGATTTTGTTGTCAACCTGCCATAGTTCTGCAAAACTTTTTGCTCAGTTTTTTTCTCCCGTGCTCTGAAACAATTTTACAATTTCTCAATTATAAAAATGTCACTCTCCAGTCATAATTATAACTTGCCTTTTTCTTTTGTGAGCTGACATTTGCATGATGACAGTTAAGTATCACGTAGCAAAAATCGCAACCTTAAACTGTGCGAAAATTGCACACCATATCCTAATTCTCACTGTGCTTTAAGTTTATTCACACTGGAGAAATAGGAATTGAAAATGTATTTTTTAAGCTGCATTAATTGTTTTATTTTTTTTGTGTGTTTTGGTTTTTTTTAGCCACCTGAAGGAAAAAGATGAAACTACAACACTGACTAACTTTCACCATAAAAAGTTGTTTACTAGTTGCTAATTTTATTTGCTGTTTTCAGAAAGTATGTGGTGGGTTTTTAGACCTTTTTTACTGAAAACATCTGTCTGCTGCTGCTGACTAGAGCGGTAATAGTGAACCAAAACAGTAAAGCTGAGGGCTGTTAAGCCAAAACAATGCGCTTTAAGTCACTAAAATGCCCTGCAGATCTGAGGGCAACTGTAGAGTTGGGTAATATTTCTCTGTGGGTTTGTCACAATAAGCAGCCCCTGTCAAATTTCAAATAGAAATTTGATTCATTATTAACACAAAACATTGATTACTGCAGTTTTAAATGCTTTAATTTATAATAAAATATGTTTTTTGGTGTTGACCCTGTAGTTCAAGATGTAATGGAAATGGAGGTGCTACTCACATTTTGGTATAATTTCCTGTTACTAAAAAACAAAATAGTACAATCAGTATCTTATATACTGACTGCCAAAGTGTCATCTATGTGCACACTTAAAATGTGCACAGTAATAAAGCAAGTAAAGATTACTTGTTTGCTTGTTGGTTATTGGGCTGTACCACACAGTTTGAAGTTTCTAAAAATCAAAATTCGACCTCTGTGCACCGTTTTTCTTTGTTTGTTTGTTGTTGTTGTTTTTTTTTAATATCTATTTATTCTGATTAAACCTGGTATTTCTGCATAGTTTGCATAGCATAAACATTAGCTTAACTAACTACTATTTTTAGAATTATGCTGTTTGTGGAATTTGATTCCAGTGGTGGCTGTGTGGGATTGTTTCTGACTCGTGTGATCCAAACATTTCCCATAACTCCAGAGTGTTTGAAAGTCCAAAAGTCAAAATTTATCAATGAAAGTTTAATGTAATAACTTCCAAAATTCATAACATGTTTTTGTATTCTGCTTCAATCCATAATTGTTGCCCACTTTGGCAGTTGGGCCACCCTTTAGCGTCTGTATGAGACGCACAGGGTTTCAACAAACTCAAATGTAAACCCATTTGAGGCATTAGTAAAGAGTTACGTATAAAGAGTGAGAAAGTCTGCTTAGGGCGGCTTTGACCCAGGAGGCAGGTGTTTGTGTCCCATGTGAAACTACAATGTTGAGTAGCAAGTGGTTTTGTTGTCTAAACCCTAAACACCAACTTTTGCAGCACCATAAATTACATTTATTTATTTATTTATTGAAGAAAGTTAATTCAATAAAAGAAAAACTAACTTATTTAATACGATGAATCTCTTTATTAAAAATTAGGATTGAGTTCAAAGTTTTTTTTAAGTGTGATATCAAAAATATGACAACAGACATACAAAGCTTCATCTGAAAACCTCAACAGAAGCTTCAAATGTAAAAACATGACATTTATTTTTTTTTAATTCCCCTTTGCCAGCTGCCAGATGCTGGCAGCTTTAACATGCCCTTCTTGGTTCAAGGGACTCAAAGCATGAAGACCAAGCCTGAAATAAAGATGAGAGAAGGGGGAAGAGGAGGATATTATTCGGATGAAAGCTTGACATGACATTAAAGAAGTGGGGAGCAAAGAGAGATGGGAGATGAAGGAGAAGAGAGGCCCTGTAGCTCAGAGCTTTTCTACAACATCAAGCCCTGTGTTAGAACCGCTGTTGGAGATCACTTTACAGAGCGGCAACAGCCTCTTGCTCTGTCGTCTGCCCGCTTCTGGGAGTCAGACAGCCGTGCACTTATGTAAAGTTAGTCTATCATCCCCAGCCTGCCAAGGATCCATGCCTGGAGAACACACAGCAATGAAAGTTATCACTGAGCAGACACTCAATAAACCGGTTGTCTCAGCCTCTGGGAAACTAAATCAAGAGCCATAGTCAAAACCACATTAGTTAAGGCTAAATCAATTCTGAAAATAGTTTTTCTAAAAGAAAAACTAGTGCTTTAGAAGTTCGAGAAAGAAGGAGAGTCCACAGACGCATATCTATCCAGCGGTGATAAAATCTTTGATGGATGAGGCCAAATACTTCATCAAAGGTCTCCCTGCCTATTTTCCTGGTGTAAATTTAGATCTTTGACAGCCATTACGTGGAGGATTATGTGCTTGTTATCCGTTACTGTGGCCTCATTGAGTGGTGCTGGTCCAATAATCAATGCGGCCAAGCTAGAGAAGGCAGACTTTACATATCAATCTGTTTGTTGGCCTGACAGTTTCCAGCCGCACTGTGAGATGTAACGGTCTGGAGATCTGGCTGTGAGACAGAAGCCAAAGATGAGGCTTTGATAAAATGTTTTTCCCTGGGTGTTTTAGATATGAAAGAGAAGGAGGGCAAAGACAGGGTCGCTTTCATTTTAGCAAACAGATTTCATAGCTCCATATGCAGTCGAATTATTCACTTACTCTCAAAGCTGCTGATCAGAAACCTTGTAAAGGGTGATTTTTCTACATTATTCATCATGCCTTCTGACCTGTTCTGTCTCCCGTTCTGTTCTTTTTCTGCCTAACAAAACTAACTAAGCAGCGCTTTGTCCACACAGTACCTCATTTTCACTTCATTAAATCAAAGGTAAAGAAAACAAATCCTCTTTGAAAACAGCACAGTCTGAAACAAGGCAATCTGCTATCGACCAAATGCTGCTAGAAAGCACTTCTATTTAGATTCGTATGTAATCCTGCAGGCATATCAGCTTGATCAGTCACATAATCTCCTGTGTGATCAAATGTTTATATTCAAGAAGGTGTTTTAGGATTGAAAACACCATGTTATTACTATTTCTAATGGTGACATGTTGTAGATTTGCTTTACTCAACATTTTGAAGTTCACATTGCTGCCTAGTAGACTATCTGAAAGGCTAGTGAGTGAGTGGTATGAGTGTCAATGGTTCATTTGTATATCCATAGATGTACTAAAAGACCTGGATGCAGCATTGGCGGCAAGGCTCCCTTCATATGAAAGTTGCTCAGTGGTGCAGGAAGCCAAAACCGTTCTATGCCCACGGTAGGAAATTAACTGGATGATCAGGGCTGCTTCCGCATCATTGGCCCCTTAGAGTAGGGGCACTAGAGACTTAAGGCTGCTGAGCACAGCAGAGCAGCCAACTTCCGCCGGCTAAGCGGAGCAACTTTTGGTTACGTGCTCCACAAACTTGAATGGGGATAAAAAACTTTTCAAATGTTACCAGACTGAATGGATTAAATATTCAAAGTGGAACAAGTAATTTCGTGAGAGTTGTGACAGTCATAAAAATGTATCCACTGGTTTACAGACGTCTCTTTACCAATGTAACAATAAGGGAAAAGTCTTTTTGGGCCCAATGGCATCACGTGACAGACCCCAGAAATTGCAGTACCACTGTTTGACCACTACTAAATTTGGTTTCAAAGCCCTGGCCACACTACTCAGATCTGGTTGGAAACAGACAACTGGCTAGCTATGTAAATATGCAGAAACATAGTGATAACTGCCGATAACTAGTGCTACATAGTCAACAATGTTAAAGGCTTTTGCAGCTTCCCGTCACTTAAACTACTGTTTTCTTGCTATTCAGACAACCAGCTCAGAGAAAAATTCCTTTTCCTCACATAACCAAGTTTGGCCTGAATCAGCACCAGATCATTTAGCTAAAGTCCCGTCAAGGTAATAAGTTTATGTCAGGTCACGTACACTATATGGCTGAGGTTGGCCACCATGTGTTCACAGCATCATTGTCCTACCACTGGGACGGTGTTACTAGCAAATGCGCTGCCATGGCTAACGTTAGCTAACGCGTTGAGACTGGAGGGTGGGTAGTAACCAGTGTTTGAGCATGTTAACACGGCTAGCTGTTAGTCAAATCAAAGGCAACACATCACAAAACATTAAAATTTCACCACCTTTAAATGGATAGCGCTTTGAAATACGGTGATAAAGCTGCTAAAGAGTTAATGGAACACTGGACTACAAGAAAGAGCCGCTTGTATTTCATGTCATTTTGCATTTTTATTTCATAAAATGAACCAGTTAGTTACCAGTTAATGGGAGTCAGGCTATTGAATGCAAAATTAACGGAAAGTGACATCCCTGGACTGAAAATTTAGTTTTCTCTGATTTAAGGTAAAGTGAAGAACGTAGGCCACAGCAAGTGTAATTTGTAAGACAGAAATGTCATCTCAGGCTCAAACTGAAGCTTATGAATGTGAGAGCATATACACAAGATATATAAGACATGATATTCGCCATAAAGTGCTGGAAAATAATTGTTTTTGATGAGACACTATTTTTTTGTCTTTTTGAGGATGTTGTGGGTGATATTTTAAAATGGGATGGCAGCAAGGCCCATAATCTTATTTTGCTACTTACCCTTTTGTTTCAGGATACTCCCTGTCAGATTTCATACTTGAATGACTATTTATGCAATTATAGGAAATTGCATTTACATCATTTCACCAAAAACATATCCCTAAAAAGATTTTTGGGCCCTCTGAGACCAAACGGGCCCGAGTTGGGGGTGCTTGTTATCAATTTTTAAGCCCAAGGTATAGACTAACAGGAAATAATAGTGAAATAAAGGTAGCAAAAAACACCCTGAGGGATGGATCTGGCTCTCGGCCTACTACCGTGACTTTTACAGAGCTGTGATGCCTTAAAACAGGCATTGCCATGAGTGTCTGGATTGTGTTCAGATCAGTGCACCAAAAAAACCCAAACACTCTGGCGGGTGTCATTATCATCCAGTAAGTGTGGTGAATTTAACTGTCACCCTAAGCCCCTTTCACCTATTTTGCAGCAATGTTATTTTTTGATTGTGTTACTGCTTGTGACAAGCGTAGCGGGGACGTGACACGCTGTAGTCTCACGTTACTCCTCATCACTCGCAGTAGCAGTCAGTCACTCACTCAGTCAGGGGTCACATAAGGACAGAAAGAGGAAGAGAGAGAAGGAGAGAAGGAGACAGAGGGGAGGATATTTACGACTCAGACAGTGGCGAGGGTGAGCTGCATCCCAATGTCTGCTCCTTTACTGCCTGGCTCAAGAACTCTCTCAGGAGAGGTGGAATAAGCTTGTGCAGAGCTTTTGCAGGTAATACAGGTCTGTGTGCACCGTCTGTAACAAAAAAATAGCCAAATATCATCCACTTGGGAGGCCTTACAGGAGAAATCCATCAAATTGGATTCAGTGTTGGACATCTTCTAGCATTGTGTCTATCTGTGATGTTCGGTATATTGAGGTACTTTGTGATGAAGCACTGTAATTTAACTTTTTCTGCTGTGCTCACTTTCTTTCAATCTTCTATTTTTATTTTAGCTGATTTTGTACTCTTGCCATAACCGCCCACACCTTTTCTTAAAAACTGTCAAATGAGGCTTTTGTTAGTTGGCTCTATACTGGATTTCCATGTGGGCAATTGTTGTAACATCACTGATAAAGTTTTCCCTGTGTGCTGTTGGCCTGTCAGGTCTGACTTCAACGCTAATCAAATGCATCCGCTGACAGCGCTCCTCCTTCAATCATTCCAGGTGCTTGATATTCAGCCGGTGGTGTCGTCTTTCCAGTGATATAACAAAGTCTGTCACAAGCTCTTTCCCCTGGGGCTCTGTTACCTGTCTCACTCTTTGTTCCACTGATTCAATCCCCTGCTGAATCTGTCAGACAGTCTGGCCTTCCCTTGGTTTTAATGACTGCCCAGTGTGATACAGTGAAGCCGAGTCCGACACCTTGTCTCACAGTGCAAAAAAAATACCAGTGCTGGCTCGACTTGACTCCCTAAAGACTTGACTTTAGACTAGAGACACAAGACTTGGGTTAGCATTGACTCCTGGGAGACTTGACTGCCTGAAGACTGGAATTGAGACCTTTGTTGGACTTAGAGGGATATTTGCAAATTTTCGACCAGGTCTGTGGGGAATGTGTACAGATGAACTGTGTAAAGGCGCCAGATCACAGAGCTTCCTGCCCATCTGCCAGCCAAAATCTACAGGATGAAACAAAATGGCATGTTTCACATCATCCAGGGGATTTTTGCTGACGGTACAGGTAGGGAGTTTCCAGTACTGCCAGCACGGGGGATGAGCCGAACACTGCTCATCTGCACACACTCCTCACTACGGTGCCACAGACCTGGTTAACAATCAGCAAAGTATCTCTTTAAGTTAACAAAATGAGGCTTTGAGGAGACTTAACTCCTTGACCTGTAAGACTTTACATTTGGACCAGGTTGGATTTAAGTCACACTAAAAAGACTTTAACCCTAACTTGGACTTGACTTCTGTGAGATATGACTTACTTGAGAATTGACTCAATAAAAGCTTGGTATGCGGGACTAGGGTTGCAGCAGCATACCGTGAAGCCGTACACAGAGTATATATTGCTTATCTACAATATTAAAAAAAAAAAGCAAGTGGAAGGAGAATTTCAGCTATGCATTTGCATCTCCCTTCGTCCTGAAGTGACTGTCAGAATTGTTCTGTTTTTATCCCTTTAAGGTTCATTTTAACTAATGATAATAATAATAATGATAGTGTAATACTGTATTAGAGGAATTTGTATGATATCTGACGAATTAGTGCCCCATAAATGGCATTGTCATGTTAAATACTTATCGTAAATACACGTAGCTTAGGTTTAGGCAAGTAAAGTTACGTAGGTTAGGTTTAGCAAAAGAAATATGGTTGGGGGATCGTAAAGTTACGTGGGTTAGCTTTAGTAAAAGAAACATGGTTGGGCATCAAAGTTACGTAGGTTAGGTTTAGCAAAAGAAATATGGTTGGGGGATCGTAAAGTTACGTGGGTTAGATTTAGTAAAAGAAACATGGTTGGGCGTCAAAGTTACGTAGGGTAGGTATAGGAAAATATATGGATGAGATAAAGATAAAGATATGGTGATGATGTACCGTAAACTATCTCAAAGTTCACTTGGTTTTACAGGGGACATGAACACCAGTCTCTTGGGGGAAAGTCCTGTGTTTTATTGACCAGTCCACCACCTTAACCTGCCTCCTTCCATTGACTTTTTGTCTTTACGGTTCTTATTTACTCCTGTCAGCACATTTTTGATCACAGACTTCTGGATTACGTGGGTTATACACAAATTACTGCCTCATGATTCTGTTTGTTATATACAATTTTTGGTGTGCCACTTTTCACAGGTATATTTACGAACAGTGCATGAGAACAGCCTGACAACTTACCTTTAGCCTTCGACATGATTTGAACTTAAGTCACTAAAAATGAGTCTTGAAACTTGACTTGAACTTGACAGCTGTGAGATGTGGCTTTTTTGAGACTCGACTGCAAGGCTTGACTTTAAACTTGAAAGCAAAAGCCTCAGATTCTGACTTGGTTAGATTTTGACATGCACTTTGCCCACAAGGATTTGACTTGGGACTTGTTCTGACAGAGTTGACATTTGACTTGGACCTGCTCATCAGATATAAAACAGCTCTGAAGTGCACAGGAAGCTCTTGCTGTAAACCTTCTTCTTTTAAATGAACTAAATGTTGCAGCTGTACAAATGGGCAGGAATCCGTGCTGGCTACCATTTATCTCTCTGTCTGTGTCTCACATGTGTTCACACACCCACAGATAGGGCTTCAGCCATGATTCCTCTGATGAATTGCTTTAGTCATTGGTCCTGGCTGTGTGTGAGTGCGCTGAGTAATGAAGAGGCTGGCGATGCTGTTCTACTCCTCCTCGGTTGCCCCTGAGCACAGGTGCTGTGCTCTTCCTGAGTGGGAGTTCTCCACTGAATGAGTTAGAGATTCATTCATCCTGCGAGGGCTGCAGCAGGTTTCTTCATTGTTGATGTGATGTGAGAGTGAAGCTGAGATTCACTGTTTTTGGCATGTATGACGGAGGAGGATAGAGGGCTTCAAAGTATGCTCAGAGAACAAATAAAATCCCACTTATACAGTGACTAACACACTAAGAAGAGTATGTTCCTGCTCCTGTGCTGCTCTCCATGGCTTCTGCATTAATGAATATTGACAGGCGCATCATCTTTAATGCTACACTGTCCTGCTTTCTCAGTACTGACATATGAAATATGTTAACTTGGGGACTGTAGCCAAGACATGGATGTGAACTGACAGCTTGCTCACAGAGCACAAATCTATCTGTATAGTCATGATGCTGGCATTGTGAGACATATGAAGATAAACCTGGAGGCGTTTTGTTCTGTTAAAGTTAACTGTTTCATACCTGGAGATTTGTTTGTAGATGCTCTATGTGCATACAGCAAATCTTTACCTGGGTTTTTTGGTTACCTTGATTCCACTTACTGTTTACTCTAACATCATGGTCAGGGTCTCTGTTTGGAAGCAAGGGTGAGAAGAAGGGCTGCACTTAACAATTGTTTTCATTATCGATTGATCTGCCCGTTATTTTCTCGATTAATCGATTGGTTGAATAGTCGATAAAATGTCAGAGGATAGTGAAACATGTTCTGTGTATTTCCCCAGAGCCCAAGGTGAGGTCTTTAACTTGTTCAGATCCCCTGTCCATTCCAATGAACATAACTTTTCTAGGATGTCTAAATTTATGATTACTGTCATCTGGCTCCACCAGAATGCACAGACTTAATTGATTGGATGGCTATAAGCCAATCACCGTGTTCTACATCATCCAAGGTGGGCTGGCCCCTTTTTTTATAAAAGGATGGCCGACAATGAGGCAAGGAGGAATTGCCACGTTGTCACGTTTTACTATATAAATTATATGAATAAAGTACATAATTTGTGTTCAAATTGTCTTTAAAGGAAACATGAGATGTTATATTATTTAAACATGTCAAAAAAATGATTTATCCAATTTATGACAAATTTTTACACCTTTCTTCCTTTTTGTTATTACAATCTGTTTCTGGTGCTGTACATGTATACTCCATACGACTCTTGGGGTCCACTATTTTTAACCAGACAACAATACAGCTACGCCAAATGTTGTTTTCTAGCATGCGCAAAACACTGAAGAGAGCTTCCTGTTGCCCTGTTCTCCTCACTAAGTGAGAGATGGAGAGAGAACTGTAGAGTATTAAGAGAAAGAAATAGTCAAGCAAATTTCAGATGTTGTGGATGAAAAGAATTCCTGTGTCTTACAGAAAGTTTTAAAAGAAAGATTTTGTAAAACCATTTTTTGTTATTTAAAAAGCCACCAGATTGCAGGACACAAAGTCTCTGAAATTATTTTTTTTCTGAAGGAAGCCCCCTGCTTTGGTTTTGGAATCCTCTGTATTTTAGAGATCTGAATGTTGGCAAGAATGCCAACTGTTCAAAAACTCAAAGGTATTTAGTTTGTTAGCATGTATGACACACACATCCATGACAATGCACAGAGCTGATCTTAAACAAGCAAGTGCGTCGTAAACTGCTGTAAAAAAAAAAACAGTTCAGATGCATATTCTGAATGCTAAAACCTGAATAATATCAGCATATCCCACATGTCATAAACGAATAATGCCACATTCGGAATAAGGCATAATTTGGAATATCCAAACAGGATAGGCTGTTTACATGACCCCTTTTAAATTTATAATATTGTCATATCCACAGTAACAGTGGATATGATATATGATATAATCAGTGCGTATGTAAATATAGTAAATATAGTCAGTGAGCCAGGTTCATAGAGAAAATAAAGTGCAGAAATCTTAAACTTTTAGCAATGATACGATAAGAGAGAAAAGTAAAGTTAGTCCTTATATGGGCCTTATGGTGGCCCTCCACCTCACTTTGGTCCGCTTGTTCAATGTGCACACTTACAGGTTTTTAAGCTCTTCAGTGTTTTTTTAAAGAAACAATATTTTGAAGCTCACATGTTGACTCACTTGCACAGTGTGACTGAGTTTTTCATGTGTCCTGCTTTCATATAACAGAGTGAGGTGTAGTAGTGACTGTCTGGGACAGGGAGGCTGATGTGTCTCCTCCGGTGCCACTTCGGAGTGAACAGCATGCTGGGAGCCTAATGTACTTTTAATGGCCGGTGTGTCGCTGTACCGCGGGCAGAGCCTGGAGGGGAGTGATGGTGCTGATTGATAACCTGCACATCCTCTGCCAGCCTTCATGACGTAGCACCTAGCAACTCATCCTGCCAGGTTTACCATCCAGGGCCATGACTGACAGCGCTCACGCATACAGCTCACCACGGTGACTCAGCAACATGGCCGCCTTTCAGGGATGGAGGGATTCGAAAGCTCCCTGGAAACATTTTCCTGCTTTGTAGTTCTTGCTGCTTGCATTTAATTTAGTCCTGTTGCTGCATGGAATCAATACTCGTAATCATTTCAGTTGTTGTGTGTATCCTGGCTGGACAATTAAGTTATCAAAGCCCCAGAGTCTCTCCTGAGTCACCGCCACTGGTCTTTAAGCCTCCTACTGACGAAAAATGGTTTCATAACAGAATTGTTCACAGCTGTAATCAGTAATCAGCTTCCCCGTTTGCACAATAAGCCACAGTCTCACAAGATTGGTGCCAAGCATTCGGTTGTTTTGCAAGGTCACCAAGAATGCGTGACCACCTCCCCAGAGGTAGAGCTCTACTCCTGAGTTACAGCCACAGTCCCTGCCAGTCTGGAAAGAAACACATGGATAGAGCAAGTCTACAGAAACAGAGCTATCAGGGACTGTGTGCTGATTTCCATCAAAGGGTGAAACAACATCAAAGGAAAAATGGGCGCCCTCTGTCTGAGCATGTCCCCTGTGGGTCGATGTGGAAGGGCAGGGTCGAGGAAAGTTGGTTTCACACAACTTGATATGGAGCTGCAATCACGTCCAGCCTGAGCTTTGATGCAGTGATTTCAGCATTTTTGTAATGATGTAAAGATCTTCTTGCACATCACTGTATTTTGCTGCATGTATCTGTCCAATTACATCCAAGCCCCAGCTTTCACACTCCACCTCTCTTTATTTTGTACCTCCGTCCTCAGGCAGAAGCTTCCTCCAGTTTATAACAGAGAGATAAACCAAGGCGTGAGAGCATCAGAGGAAGAAAAGCATCAGTTAGAACAGTTGTGATTGGAGGTCCAGTTATCAGTTGACTGTGTTAGCACAACACTGTAGTTCACACCGTCGCTGTCGACTCCCACACTTCCCCTCCCTCCTCCTACTCCTCCCTCGTTATGGAAAAGCTCTCAAGCTGCAGCCACTGTGGGCAAGCAGCCAGCCTGCTGCCACGGCTCCTATACAGAACTGCAGAATAGAGGGAAGTCCAAAATTAAAAGCATTGTTATCCCTGCGGCTGGTGGCCACGGAGAGACAGAGTGACAGGCTTATTTCATTGTGACGTCTCGGGTGACCTTGGCTTTGGCCTCCAGTCTGCACCCCCTCCAGACAAACTATTCAGAACTGCAGTCTGGGACCTTTGGGGACCAGGTCCTGTCAGCAGGACTGCAATCACAAAGCCTGAGCCGAATCTCACAGAAAAGCAGATTGTTACTGGATTTCTCACTCTGCTCATAGTCAGGGGGAATTTCTGTAATTCTAAATCCCCCTCTTTTTTTTTCTTTTTCCTGATTCAGGTTGAGCCCTGTAATGTCCTTGTGAATGAATTTGAATATAATGTACCATTAGGGTTGCCATGGTGATAGCTGCCGTCTGTGTGCATGTCAGTTGCCATGCAACTTTTTTCCCTCTCCAGTAGGAAGCTACGCTGCTGTGTGTAAAGTGCTAAGCTGAAAAAAAGCTGTGTCAGTGTGGTGCATTTGTACATCTGATCTATTATTGTTGAAGCCAGTGTTGATACACTAAAAGGTTTCGTTTTCAAGGTACACTATGCAGGGTTTGTCTGAAAACAATGTGTTGACTCATACAGCAGTGATCCCTCTCAGTCATCACTTATGACCTGCTAGAAGTGTGTGGCAGTGTGTGGCCTTCTGCCTGTATTTTATTATTTTCTTCTTATTTTCTGTGTTCCGGAGGTTTATGGGTGTGTACTCACAAAGTGCTCAGGTGACGTCAGGGCTTTCTAAAGGTAGTGACCAGGTGTCAGACTGTAAACAGTAGGCATCCAAGAGACACAGCGCAGAAAAAAATGCAAATATAGCGAGGTGAAATGCCAAAAAATGTGAATCTATGGTTGGGTTTTACTTTCACTTTTCCTTGCGAGCATGTTTATGAACAGTAAACAAACTACTGTATAGGATGCCTTTAAATTTTTAATCGTCCGCACCCCCCCCATTTTCTTTCCTGTTTGGACCATACAATGCCTTGTTATTGCTGACACTGTTGTTGGCTCGGAGAGGGAGTAGATATCCATCTGCTTTTTTGAATAAACACAAAACCTTTTTTTTTTTTTTACTTTTCAGTGAGAACACATGCTGTTCATAAAGTTCCACCCAGCTGGCACCAGACGTCAATATGATGTAAGATATTAGACTTTTGTCAGACAGGTGTTTTAACTTTGGTTGGAATGAGAATTAAGTTTTAAATGTCTAACACGATATTAGAATTTCATGTTGTGTGGATGTTAACATTACAATGTTTCGCAGACGTTGGGTTTTGTTCTCCATACCTTATGGCTAAATGTCATTATTTAAAGTCAAGATAAAGTTGACATGAGAAGTTGGATTTTGTGCTCCTAACAACACAACTTATAACCAACAAAATATAATGTCCTCCGTTGTCAGTATTCTACGGTAAGTTGACGTTGGCATTAGACATCCTCACAATGAATTCTGGTCACCCAAAGTCACAAAATTCTGAGTCCTATGAGCCTTTGAGTTAGCATTTTTGCATTTCTGGTTCCCTCATCTCAAAGTTAATGGGTTTTTGTTAGCTCTGAAATAAGGTCTGTGGTTACCACAAGCATAAGAGATATTCTGGTTTTGTTCGATGTGGAATACATAGGTAAATACCCCACTGTAAATTTTGAACCTTTTACATGTCTTAAAAAAGATGGCTGCAGTAAATGAGACTACAGATGTTGTCAGGGACATCAAACGTTATCATGCTGAACACCACCTAAATAGCTTTGTTGTGGGGTTGACGTTGAAGTCATACAACCGTGATGTAGTTTATTTACAGCCTAACGTTAGCTTTTTACATCCAGGGATTGAATTTACGCCTTAAAATCACAAAAGTGGCTTGCTGAACAAAACTTGTAGGTATAGTTCACTTTTGTTTGTCACAGAGCTTACTTTCTGCAGTAATCCAAAACTCAAAGTAAAAATCCCACTGGATTTTTGACGAGGGAACCAGGGCAACGGTAACTTCTGGGATGGCCTACAAATGAACAGAATTTGTACAAGGTTCTGGAGGTGCTCAAATTTGACACAAAGAAATTTAAGTCCTTGAATACCTTAACAATCAGACAATTTTTACTTGGTCCTTGAAATAAGCACTTGAATGAAACTGAAGAGAACAAAATTATCAAAGATTTTCTGAATCGTATTAGAAAAATTTTCTAAACTAGGAAGCTTGCAATTATTTTCTTATGCTGTATGAGCGGTTTGAACAAGTAAATAGTTGGTGACAGGCTATGTTACTACCCTGCAAAACTTCCACAAGAACAGCATCAGCCGTTTTTAGCTATAATTCAGCAGTGAATAAGCAGCCGTGTGATTGTGAATGTTGAATGGATTTGTGGAGTTTGTGAATTGCAGCAGTGGCTATTAGCAGCTACCTCTGCTTGTTAACCACTGAATCACAGTAGCAGCATGTAGCTAGAGCAAGCCACCGCTGGATTTTTCATCTGTCGATCCCCACAGGACTCCACTTGAGGAGGTTAATAGTTTGCTGCAGCATGTGCTGTCCTTTGTACACAATTCTTGCAACAGATGGTTGTGGAGAGAACACTTTGTCTTTGAAAATACAAGTGCTTGAAAAAGAACTTGAAAGTCCTTGAATCTAACTCACCCTTGTCTGTACTAACCCTGAAAAAGTAATCCCTGCAACATGTTCTTCAGGTAGAGACGATAAAATATGATCCTTGAAGTCTTGTTGGAGGAATACATCCCTGAGGTTGAGAGCTTATTAGAGAGGTTGAAAAAAGTATGAAATTGAGCCAGGGTTAATGTTTAATCTTGCGTGAGAACTCTGCATTTTTTTGACAGAGCCTTTTGTGTGTCGGCATCCCTGCTGCACCCACACAGTGGTCTCATTGCAGTGAATGAGGGGGCTGCGTTTCGTAATGTAGCAGCAGTGTCTGTGTGAACAGCTGTACTCTGCCTCCATCCACCCAGCAGGAATCCCTTGTGCAGCAACAAGGACGTGATCCCTCACCAGCTTCCCTTCTAACAAGTCCAAGGTACTGGAGGTTTCTGCGTTGGTGGGTGAATGTTAAGCGTTACAGCAACACAACTGTCAGCAGCTGCCACCTCTAATCCTGTCTGAGGTTTTGGTAGTGCCGCGACCCTGACTGTCATCTCATATTATCTTTTACCTGCACGTGTGCCGAGCTGAACTATGATTCAGCTTCCCTGCAGGAGGCCTACGCAGCCTGTCTTTTGTCCATGCAGCTTGTCCTCCTTTCTCAACCAAAACCTTGCTCTGCTCTGTGATAACACGTATAAATCAAACACACCCTGCCACTATCTCTACTTTCCCCCTCCCTACCTTCCCCTAGCCTCACCCCTTGTGCCCTGCAAATTAAAGAGCGTGTCTATGAGGCTGAGCTGGCTTGGCAGCGCTGATGAGGTGTAATCACCGTGGAGAGGCTCAGCTGCTCTCTTCACACCCTGCCATTGAGCTCATTAGGCCAGGAACATGATGCTCAAAAAAATTAAAGCACAAGGAAGGAGGTAAAGCTGCAATGGAGCTGCTGTCACTGCAGCATTATGGTGTGGCTATGAATGGATGCAATGATGGGTTTGGGATGGCTGCAGCCCGTGTCATTTCTTCAGATGTGAGGCTGGGAAAACTCATTTTCTGCCGCTAAGACTGTATTCTTGCAGCCTCATCTCTTTTGCAATTACTCGCACTATATTGCGTCTGAGCCCACGCCATTATAGTCAAAGCTGTGAGTTAAGAGCGGCGGAGCAGCGAGGATCTCTGTTTTCATTTTCTAAACACTTGGAACAAGAACAAAATTGTGTGCATATGTCATCTAAAAGCCTTGATAACCAATTTAGTTGCTTATTTTACATTATTGTTTTCATTTATTTTATGCTTTATTTCTAATAGGAGAGTGGAGACAGAGGGAGACATAGAGGAGTGTTTTTCCAAACTACTATTTGATACAAATCTGTGGCCATTTTTTTAAGCTTTGATTTTTTCTTGTTAAGAGGCAAACACACCATAAATCCATACAAATTTCGAGCCATGTTGTGTTGTGCAGCTAGCATGGCATAAGTAGGTAGGTATACTCTTAAAAAGGCACTCCAGTATTTTGTAACTTGGACCCTATTGCCCATTTTTTGTGTCCAAGTGACTTATGGGAACAACATTTTTAAAATTGGTTCAGTATTAAATGAGAGGGCTGCAGCCAGCAGCTGTAAAACAGGCTACAATGGAACTACTTGGGGTAGCCGCACGTTGTGAATTTACGTCCACTTAAAGTGCTTGTTTTTGCCACTCTTAGGCTCAGATTGTTATTCTAAGTGTCTGACACTACCAAAAGGACCCTACAGAGAAATCAAACGTTTTTCGTCACCTTTTGCTTGTTCCAGGCTGTTCGTTTACAAGTCTCACCAAAGGAGATGCCTCGTTCTAAAATCTCAAGAGAGGTGATTTGTTGCAGGAAGAAGATGGCGGAAATGTAAATGATAGGTGGAGAAAGGAGTGCCGGTAATATTTTGTTGTGATGAAGTACAGAAAGCATATCTTACTCTGATCTAAAAGACTGGCTGAATATTTACCTGGTTTTGACAATGTGAGAAAGTCTGTGAGATTTCAGAATGAGTGACTTCTTCTTTAGTGAGACTTGGAAACAAAACAGATGCGAAAGATGCAGACAAACATTTCATTTTTCTGAAGGTTCCTTTCTATAATGTCAGACACTTATACTTGCGTAAATTCTTTGGGCGCACCTGCCCCTAGTGGTTACATCATAGCCTGTTTCAACGTTGCTGGCTGCAGCCCTCTTGCTCAATACTGGACCAATATCAAAAATTGTTGTTCCCACGAGTCTCATGGACACTAAGCTATTTTAATAACAAGGTAAGCAAAACTTGCCAGACAACATCCAGACCCAGTAATGACAGTGTCGGCAGCTTGGAATGGGGCCAGTTTATTTGGTTGATTCTGGGGCATCATTCATGCCGAATCTCAGCCGAGTCAGGCAACCAGACACAGCCCGACTTAATTCTTCCGGCGTGCCATGTACAAGCCAATGCTGGGCCAGGTCATTTTTGACAACGGCTCAGTGATGGTCGTGTTGGCAGCTGCAATCGGGCTAGTTTGTTTGGCCCGATTCTTGGGCGTCATTCATGTCTAGTCTCAGCTGAGTCGGGCAGCCGCATGTGGTGCAACATAATTCTTTCAGCCTGCCAAGTTTGGGCCAATGCTTGGCCTCGTCATTTTTGACAACAACCAAGTGATGGCAGTGTTGGCAGCCAAAATTGGGACAGTTTATTTGGCCCGATACTCGGACATCATTCATGCTGAGTCTCAGCTGAGTCAGGCAACTGGACACGGCCCAACTTATTTCTTGCAGTGTGCCAAATTTGGGCCGATGCTGGGCCAGGTCATTTTGGCTACTTGGGGACAAACACAAGCCAATACTGTGGGTGACTACTTGTCAACATATTTACTGTTATACATGAATATGGACATTTATCACATTTGATATCAGCTATGTTGCTCAGCATTTTCTTTTTCATGCTCGGGCATGTCTCGTCCTTACTCAACAATTCTTTCAAAAAATCACAAAAAACTCGTTCAGATTTATAGCTCCACACAGTTTACAAGCATTAAAAGTTTGCCGTAATGGCAGCAACATAAACAGGATGACTCAGATGCAGTGTGTGTGTCCTCAGCCTCCAGAGAGGGGCTCCATTTATGAGGAATAAAACCTTATGAAATGATCAGCACCCTACCACCCTGTGCTTTTGTTGTCGGTCCCTCTCATCTCACACGTCTCCCACAGAAACACAGGTTGTCTGATACCGGACCTCTCATCCTGGGGGGCGCAAATCCAATTTCACATGTCACACTCACAACAGATTATTCATGCAGGTAGGGTGAAGGGTGCTTAGGTGTGTGTGTTCGAATACACTTCTTTAGAAGCATGTGTCTGTTTACGTGGTTTGTGTGAATGAGTGATGTGGGCACGCTTGTTGCTCAAGGGCACTTCCACAAAGGGAGGCAAACACACACATGCACTGCTCTGGGGGTAAAAGGAGATTTGTGTGTGTGTGTGTGTGTGGGTGGGGGGTCTTTCATTTAACAGAAGGCCATCAGTGAGTCATTCTCCTAAAGAGCACCCTTGGGTACTTGTGTGGCTGACACACACGCAGCGGCTGTCTCAGAACAAGACTCACTGCTCAATGTTTAATGCTCCATAATTGGTTTTACTGACCAGCACAGCCTGCAGGATGCCAATGCTGATTTGAAGCCGGGCAGCTGAGGCTGACCACCGCCGCAGCGCTACCTGGTCTTTTATTGTGAATTGTTAGTTGGGCTGTAGTTCATATGATCCGCTGTGAGGGGTGTAACTGTTTTCTGGCAGTCATTACAAGGATTAAACTGTCAAGGTTAAGCCACACAATCTTATCTGCAATCCCTTCATACTTTTCCGTGTCTACTCTACTTAAACCTACCCAGACATAATCACAGTATATCACTCTGATACTTGACCATGACTTGAATGTGATTTTGATACGAGGGAGTTTCACCTTACCTGCCTTTCTTTCTCTCCCTCTCTCTGTATACTAGAGAACCATGAGCACTGTGGAGGAGGAACCGGATCACATGATACCATGAAGACAAGCCTGCAGGTCCTGCGCTGCCAGCTGCTGAGTGAGTACACCCAAGGGGAGAGGCGAGGGGTGTCCTGGGTGTGCAAACAGGGTGATGCTTTTTCTAACCACAAGTCTTGCTGCACTCTCGGCGGTCTGTTGTGTGCGAATGAAAAAAATATTCTTGGAGACCCTGATGATGCCTCCAGGGAACCTGTAGATATCAGATAAGTGCTGTATCCCCTTAGTTCTTGTTCTAGTTGGAGTCTGTGCTGCACTAAATTCAGAGGACAGGATCAAGGCTCTGTACACAGCTCTGGCAGGCTACCAGAGCAGAATGTCACATGAATATGGAACATGGAGGTCAGACTGGGACCCACCAGGCTCCCGGACGGTTAGCCAAACAGGCTGATGATATCTGGTATGCACCCCGAAGCTCCACCTCAGGGCACCGGAGCCAAAGGCTGTCTCTGACAAATCTGCCTCAATCCCTCAGAAGTGATAAACTCAGACTGGACTGTTGTGAGCGAAGTGCTTTAAGCTATAGCAAAGGTGGAGCGAGGTCACTTTGCAGCAGTTAAATCTGAAAAGAGGAAGTCGGAATTGAAGCTGCAGACTAGCTTTGTGTTAACTTTATATTAAGACCATATTTCAGAGCCTTTTTTTTTAATTAGTCCAGGTAGATCTAGTCTTTAAAAGCATATCGTTCTTTTTTGTGTTCAGTTGGAGATCCAGCCGAGGCCTGAGTTTCCTCGGGCACATTACGCTTCCATCAGGGTTTCCTCTTTACAGTGTGCAAAGCTGAAAAGCCCACCTGAGATCTCTGTCTCTGTGCTATACAGAGACATTTCTCATTTCTCTCTTTGTACCAGCCATCTACAGGAGACAGATGTGCCTTAAAGGGATGGATTGGATTTTTGGAAGTTGGGTTGTGTGAGGTACTTATCCATAGTCAGTGTATTACCTACAGTAGACTGCGGTCTGCACGCCCCGAGTTTGGAGTAAGAGACAGGAGTAAGCAGCAGCAAAACAAATTTTTGCCACCTGAAGCTGAGCATGTAAGCCCCTTTTACATCTGATTTTTAAGCTGCACGACTCATTTAAGAGCTGGACCGACTTTCAGCTTCATTCAGCGTCATTTGCCACGTAGTGTACATGGGGTAGTGAGGAGGACCAAACATGGCCTGATCAACTGCTCCTGGACTGCTGTCAGATGTTTGGGTGAATTTTTGACATTTTGGTTGGTCGTCATCAGGCTCTCACACAGTTGAAGCAGAGTCACGAGTCGATTCCCCGAGGTCAGTGCCTTTTTTCCCGACTCAACTGCGCAGTGTACACCCAACCAGTTTATTGATGCTTCTTACATGCTTAATTTTGTGTGTGTGCATATGTGTGAGAGAAAGAGACAGAGAATTTTGCAGAAATCAACTTTTAAGCTGCTTTTGAGACATCTGTCTCCACGTTGTAAACCGTACCTCTGCTAATAAACAAACTTCTACCTGCCACACAGCTTCCAAACTAATCTTTATTGACAATTGTCAATAGCGAGAAGAGTCCACAGGGGCCAACAGACTGTTTTATTATCTATTTACATGTACAGTGTGAGCACTCATCTCTTGGATTTACAATTGGACCGCACAGTGTGAGCACATAAATTGTTAGGTTTGGCTTCACATCATAGATAATTTTCTTGCACCATGGGAGTTGGAAATGAACATCAACATTTCTAAAACAGGCTCAAATAAAACAGTGTATGCCCAGGTTACAAAAAGCCTGCCTAAAAAGAAAATCAATATCTGTTTAAATATACTCTATATTTAGAATATTTTCACGGCTTTGCCAGATAGTGTCAGACAGTCCTCTCTGACAGGACACTGAACTGAAACATAATTTTTCCCTCCTCAAAGCCATTCATCCGTTTCCATCTATTTTCATCCACTTATCCGAAGCTGGGTCCTCGGGGCAGTATGCCAAGCAAAGCACCCTGACGTCCCTCTCCCCAGCAACGCCTTCCAGCTCCTCCCAGGAGACCCCAAGGCGTTCCCAGGCCAGATGAGATATGTAATCCCTCCAGCATGTTCTGGGTCCATCCCAGGGCTTCCTACCAATGGCATGTGCCCATAACACTTCTAATGGAAGGCACCCAGGGAGCATCCTAATCAGATGCCGAATCACCTCAGCTGACCCCTTTTGACATGAAGGAGCAGACGCTGTCAGAGCCACCAAACTCTATTGAAAAAAAAAAACAGCATTTTTACCTCACAGAGCATGGGAGTTGACCGACAGCCAGTTGTCAGCTTGGTGTGTCAGGGCCATTAGTTTCAGCTCAGTTCCCTGTCAGAAAGAGCTGTCTGACAGCAAGGTAATGCAGTGAAAATATTCTAAATAAAGTGTACACTTAAACTGATATTCAGGGGTTTTTAGGTGGCTAAAAAGTTGTTGTTTTTTTTTGCTGCCACCAACACAGCAGTACATTGCTTAGCTTCCGTGGCATTACTCCTGCCTATTACTCTAAACTAGGAGCTTGCAGACTGCCATGTTCTGTAGGTAATACCCTGACTGTAGCTAAGTATCTCATACAACCCCACTTCAAAAAATCCAAACTGTCCCTTTAACATCTGTAGTCAGCAGGCAAGAGAAGAGATGCTTCAGATAAAAGAGAACTGAGATGGATGATCCCGCATCATGACAGGTGTCAGTACAGGAAGAGTTTTCCTTTAGTCTCCCTCTGTGTTGTTTTTGTTCTCCTGTCAGTGCTCTCTATGTAGCCTTCTTGCGAGCATATTGCAGTGACATAATACACCTGAAACAATGGAGAGAACTTATTTGTTTCTAACAAATTAGGTTCTGTCTGGCAGCTCAATCTTGAAAGCAAAGCTTGACAAGTAAGGGAATTGCTTGCAAATTGTGTTTTGAAGCCAGCTTCTTGAAAGACCAGTTGGTGTGAAGTGTAAATGGGTACACAAGGCTTGAGTAATCCTCCCAATCTGACTTTGTCTTGTCTCGTAGGGTTTAACTGTGTTGTTGCAACAGTTGTGGTCTTCTTAAATCTGCCAACAACAGTAAAAATGTTGAAATCCTGTGGAAAATATTGGCAGTGTCTGTGACTTTAATGCAGTTGTTTAACTGCAGGCAGCAATTCAGTGTTCTCTCCAGATTCCAGACAACTTCCTGTTTAACATTTCTCCTTCCTGTTAGATCCTTTGCTGCTGTCAGTCGCGGCAGCTAAATCATTATCCCAGTAAACAGCACAAGGAGTCTTTGTTGTTCTTGTTTTTGCATTCTCTGTCTGCCTGATTCTTAGATAAACGCGTCTCTGTTCAAAGCCGCTGTAACCCGACAAACAATTTGCGGAGCATTCAAACAGGAAGCCATTATCCTGTTACGAAAGCTTTTCCCTCTTATCTCAAGGCTCACATCTGTGGTGCACTACCCACTCCGCCTCTCCACCACTCCGCCCATCCAGTCCTCCTCCACCAGGTCGGTTCCAGCGGTCCACAGGATGTGCCCTATCTGTCTGTTTCCCCCCATGGGACTGACACTCTACCGAGAATGGCAGACAAACACACCCAGGAGCAAACCAAAGGAATTTGTCTGTTTGTGCTACTGTAAAGATGGCACTCTATTTATACACCCATGATATGTATACGCCTCTACATGAGGATGAACTCCAGATGGATGTGTGCTCATAAAATTAGTCATGAAAGGACTGTTAATGCAGAAAAATTGGATTTTTCACTGAAAAGAAAGATGAGTGCAAACAGAAACAGGAAGGGAAAGCATTTGTTTCCTTTGAGGGTGAAGTGGATGACGAGACCACCTGACTCATCCAGTTTTTATAGCTGTCCACCGAGTTCTTGTTTTGTTTTCTTCTCTACAACCTTGGCTGTCAATAACAACAAATGTTGACACTAAAATGTTTTGTAGTGAAGCGTATGCAGTTACAAACTAGACACAAAGATGTGGTGAGAATGACACATCCGTTTTTTTAAATTGTTCTGCAACAAGTGAGTCACAGTGACAGGAGGAAGAGGAAGAGGATGAGCAGTAGTAAGAACAGTGCCTACGCTTAGGTGCAAGTGGGCTGAAGCCCCAGAAGTACAGCTCAGGGCCCTCCCATTCAAAATCATGACTGCTTGTCTAACCTTGTCTACAGCAATAACTCAAGCTCCCAAAGTAATTTCACTGGTATTAGTAGTAGTCATGCTAGCACTAGTAGTAGTAGTAGCAGTATGATATTAACACTAATGATGAAAGAAGTAGTTGTAATAATGGAGGTAGAGGTAGTGTTAACAGTTGGACTTGCCATAGTTGTTAAAGTGATATTAGTAATCATGGAAGTGGTAAAAGTGGTAGCAGTAGGGTTGTAAATTGAAGAGTAGGAGTACTAGAGGAAGTAATGGTAATAAAGCTAGTAGTGTTAGCCCTTGGACTTGCAGAAGTAGAGAAAGTGATACTAGTACTTATGGTAGTAATTCCAGAAGTACGTAGTAGGCCTAGTGTTGATGTACGAATGACTGATGTAGGTAGTAGAGGAAGCCATGGAAGTAGCAGTGGCCTAGTAGTGTTAGTAGTTTGACTCGTACTAGTAGTAGAAGAAATGGTTATATTTGTACAAATAGTTGCAGTACTAGAGGAAGTAATGGTAGTAGAGGTAGTAGTGTTAGCATTTTGACTTGTAATAGTTGTAGCAAGCATATTTGTTGTTGTAGTAGGGAACTGCCCATTGGTTCGACAGCCCATTGGTTCGACATCCCATTGTTCCGACCATATTAAACTCATTGTTCCGAAGTCCGTTCCGAAATCATCATGACGCCCTGTGGTTAAGGTCTGGTTAGGTTTAGGCACAAAAACCACTTGGTTAGGGTCAGGAAAAGATCATGGTGTGGGTTAAAATGAAAAAGAAAGTGGCAAACACATAAGCCGTGAGCCTGCTCCGCCTCAAGCCGGTCGCGGTGCACCATACGCCCGCCGTGAGCTGTTCAGCACCGCGGACAGTCGGACTAATGGGATGTCGAACCAATGGGCTGTCGAACCAATGACATGGACACGTAGTAGTAGTAAAAGAGGTAGTCATGTAAGTAGTAGTAGTAGTGTTAGCATTTTGACAGGTGGTAGTAGTAGTTGAAGAGGTAGTCATGTAAGTAGTAGTAGTAGTGTTAGCATTTTGACAGGTGGTAGTAGTAGTTGAAGAGGTAGTCATGGAAGTAGTAGTAGTAGTAGTGTTGGCAGTTCGACTTGTAGCAGTAGTAGTGATATTTTAACTAAGGGTTGTAATAATACTGGAGGTAGTAATGGTAGTAGAGGTAGTAGTGTTAGCACTTGGACTGTAGTAGTGAAAGTGATATTAGCACTTATGATAATATATAATTCCAGAACTACATAGTAGGCTTAATAGTGGTGTACTAATGATTGATGTAGGTAGTAGAGGTAGCTATGGAAGTAGCAGTAGCCTAGCAGTGTTAGCAGTCTGACTAGTAGTAGAAGAAGAAGAAGAAGAAGAAGAAGAAGAAGAAGAAGAAGAAGAATGGAAGTAGTAGCAGTAGTGTTAGCAGTTGGACATGTAGTAGTAGTGATGATTATTTGTAGTAATTGTTGCAGTAGCAGTAGTAGTGTTTGCATTTGGACTTGTAGCAGTAGCAGTTATATTTATACTAATTGTTGTCATTGGCTAATTGTAAAGGCAGTCATGGAAGTAGCTCTAGTAGTGTACTTACATTAGCAGCACCAGTTGTAGTGGTAGCAGCAGTGTTATTAACTAGCAGTGTATTTGCAGAGGCAGTAGTAATGATACATGTACTAATAGTAGTAATAGTGGAGGTAGCAGAGGTAGTAGAGATAGTAGTGTTAGCAGCTGGACTTGCAGTAGTAGTTGCATTTGTTTTTAAGATATAGTGGTAGCAGTAGTGTTAGTAATTGGACTTCCAGAAGTAGTAGTGATATTTGTACTAATGGCTGTAATAGTATTAGTAGTAGTAGAGGTACTAATGTTAGCAGTTGGACTTGCAGTAGTAGTGATATTTGTACTACTTGCTGTAGTAGGCTAGTTGTACAGGTAGTCATAGAAGTAGCAGTGGTAGTGTAAGCAGTTAGACTTGAAGCAGTAGTTCTGGTGATAGCAGTAATGTTAAAAATTGGACATCCATAGGTAGTAGGAGTGATATCTGTACTGGTTGTGGTAGTTGTAGTAGTCATGGAAGTGGCAGTAGTAGTACTAGCCCTAGTAGTTCTAGTAGAAGTGATATTTGTAGGCTACTCATGGAGGTAGAAGCGATAGTGTTAAGCAGTTGGACTTGTAGTAGTAGTTCAAGTGATATTAGTATTATGGTAATAGTAGTGGTAGCAGTAGCACCAATAGTAGTGGTAGCAGTTGTGTTAACCAGCAATTGGACTTCCAGAAGTGGTAGTGGTAATATTTGTACTAAAGGCTGTAGTAGTAGGGGTAGCAGTAGTACGTATAGTAGAGTTAGCCCCTGGACTTGCAGTAGTAGTTGAAGTAGTTGCATTAGTTTTTGGAATATTAGTTGTAGCAGTAGTTTTAGTAATTGGACTTCCAGAAATAGTGATATTTGTACTAAAGTAGTAATAGGGGTATTGTAATAGTAGTAGGTGTAGTAGTGTTAGTGGTTGGACTTGCAGTAAATTTCATCAGTATGCAGTAGTGGCAGCAGCAGCAGCAGTAGTGTTGCTATTTGTTGTGTAATAATGGTACAGGTATTTATAGTCAGAGTACTATAGTTGTACCATTAGTTGTATTAATGTTCGTAGTGGTAGTGCTAATGGTACAGATTGTAATTGTACTGTAGTAGTGCTGTTGGTAGTGGGTCCATTGAAGTGAGTCAAGGCCGATAGCACTCTGTCCAGGCGTGATAATCCAATCTTAGCAGCAGTTAGTCAGACAGCTCTCCAGTCAGGCTGCTGATAAAAGGTTTTGTCTGCCTGAAGCTGATGGATCTGATCTGTTTCTGCGGCTCGTCTCTGACGGCACGTCAAAGCTTAAAATTAAAGGTTTGGGCTACCTTCAACAAAACTCCCCATTTAAGGCTTATGATTACTTTGATTTGGGTCTGTCAGCCTTTATCCTCGAAAGTGAGATATGAATTCATTTTGTATTAGGGAGCAGAGCCGTGGTGTGTGTGCCAGTATGATGTGATAAAGGCTCATTGGTATTCTGATGAGCACTGGAGATAAAGCCTTCTCCATTTGCCCCGGGGGATTTGAGGGGGAATCCCATGGAGGTTTGTCTGCTGCTGAGGAGTGGTTGTGATTAGCATAAACGAGGCTAAATGTGATCCATGGAGGGCCGGCTGGTGGTGAGGAGGACATCCTTAATTATTGGTTCAATGCCCTGGAGCTTCCAAACTAGCAGTAATGCATGTTTATCCTTTTAGATAATGAGGAGGACATACAGCGATTCCCTTTAGTTCTTGTACATTTACATCTGAGGCATTTAGTTTATGATTTTATCCAGAGCAGCTAACTGTGAGTGTAGGCAGAGGGTTTGTGTCTAACTCAAGGACACGTTGACATGTTTGTTGATCAACACATACTGCTTCTATTATTTTTCAGACACCTTCAGTCTAGTTTTATAAGTCAGATAAATCCATCAAAAAACTTTACAGGTGCTGGAAAACTAACAAAAGTTTAAAATACAGTTTAAAAAGAATTGTTTTGATCGCATGGAGGTCTTCATCGAGCTTTGTCAGATACCTACAGAAAAATTATTATGACATACATACAAACATATATACATTTACTTCGCCTGTTCTGAACTGATGCAAAACCTCCACCTACTCAGGATGACAAGTTACCAATATTCTCCATAAGTCAAGATACTTCTGAGCTGATGTAAGTTTTTGGAACAGGCCTAGGTTGCATTTGAGTGGGTAGTGTGAACCCTAAAAGTTTCAAATTGACCTTCCACTAAGCCCTGTCCTTTTGTGGTGGTCTGTCAAGCTGTCAGAGTAAGCATGGAGCCCACACTGTAATTAACTGCACTTTCTGAAGAAATATTATCAAATTTTTGGAAAAATGAAAGAGCGATTCCAGAGAGAAGCAGACAGAGGGGTCTACAGTCTGTGTTTGAAGGATATATCCAGGATGTCAAACTGACTCAGCAGCAACAACAGGTTAAAAAGACAAAGATAGTTAGAAGCTAAAGCCGAACTATAGGCTACAGATCACAGTGTAAAAGTGAACCACCACATCACTGCTGATCGCCACACAAGACAATGAATATAAAGGGAAGCTTTGCTGATATTGAACCAGCTGTGTGGCATCGCAGTGTCACGGATGATCTTTAGCGACTCATCACTGTTTTTCTAGCGGGGATTATTGCCATGAAAAGCAGTGTTTTTTACCGTGACATCGTCCTTTTACCGCTGGGGATTGTGCCCCAAGGCCGGGTATTTTAAGCCAAAACATGATCTTTTCCTAATCATAACCAAGTGGTTATTGTGCCCAAACCTAGCCACGTGTTACCCACAGCATTGTTGAAACATAATGTGTCAATGCATCCGCTACATAATAATATGCAAATGTAATCTACCCTTTGTTTGCAAAAACATGTAATGCCATCATTTTCTGTGGCAATTGTTTTGCAATAAGTGTTTGATATGTAAATGTCTCAGAAAAGAAGGAACAGTTTGTAAATTAATCATTCCAATTTATTTTTCATTTTATCTTCTTCCTCTAAAGTGCAGATGATCCAGGTTGTTATTGTGCTTGGACATTACCCCCTGAAGCAAATACAATTAAACATGAAATCTTATTTATTTACTATTTAATTAATTTAACTGGGGCAGTGCACATTAATAAGCATTAATAAAACAACTGTACATATGTCAGAACTAAGTAAAAGGCTATTTTTTATCTGTGGTCCCTGCACAACAAGAATATAAGATTAAAATTAAAACAGTTCTGTAAATATTTTATAAGTATGCAGAGCAATAATAAAAAGGGTGGTAAAGCTTTAATACTGGACATCATTATATTATCAGATGTTTAATCTTACTGCAGCTTTTATCATTGTGTTTCACTTTCATTCGTTTCCACATGTGACCTTGGCCAGATTCTCACTGGACGTCTGCACTTTGTTCCCTTTACACACACATTTCTTCCTTTATTCCCCGTCATGCTGCCTGAGCAGGGAGATGACAGAGCAGTAACACTTCAGAAGTACAGCCTGACGAACCGTCACGAGCCCTATTGATGGATGATTTTGCAGCTCCTATTTTTGGCTTCCTGTCGAGCCTCCAATTCGAATAGTGCCACCGCCAGCTGCCCGCTGATGATGCGACACAACCGGCCGGGCTCCAGCACTTGCTTCATAGGCAGATTGTCACTGTGCATTCAAGCCACATCGTTCTCCATCGCATGGAGCATGAGGTGACCCCTGGAAAGAAAGATAAATTTCCCTACCCTCCACGGCAGTGGGTAGCTCCCCCCCTTCCTCAGGATTGATCATGCACCGGGGGTAGTGCATAAGCACTGATAGCCTGCATACCACACACTAAGTGCTCCAGTATGATTGATTAGTGTGCCTGAACAATATGGTTCTTCTGGAATGGAGTCTCAGCATATGATTGGATCCATGGCAAAAGTTTCATACAGAATTTCATCAGCAGGAGTAAATGTTTTGTTTTTTTATTTCACCACAAGTGTAACTTTAGATTCAGTGACAGGCGCTCTGGCCCCTGTCCCCTGACATTGAGTCTAGTAATGAATGATTGGTGGGACAAAGCCTGCATTGGATCAGTGCGCAGGATCCTGCTTTGCAACATGATTTATTGATGTCCCCGATGGCATCAATGGAGGACTTCAGCGAATGTCACCAGCTTCCTATGCATTCAAAAGAGCCCTAATTCAGCAGGTCTCCTGCATAAATTGCCACTCCCTCCATACACCCTGAGCTTAGGTAATGGAAAACAGGCAGCATTAGTCAAATAAATGGGGACATAATCTCATAGTAATTTCACCCAGGACGTTGTTTGTCTTCAGGATATTAGCATGTGCTATTCTGAGGTGATCAGCTGGGTGATAAAGATAGTGAGAGCAACAGGTTGGTGTGAGTGATAACAGTGTAAGCTGTGTGTCACCCTCCAGTCCAGGCAAGGAGAATTTGATTCAATAGGTGTGTTTCTATACACCTGTTTTTGTGCACATTTTCAACAGCATTCCCACACCTTCTTAAATATCAAATTCAATGACTTTTCAAGGACTTTCCAGGCTAAAGGTATCATTAATGTATCAATAAAAGGTTAAGGCAACTAAGAACAATAGAAACAGATTTAGTGAACCAATGAGGTTGTACCGTCATTGCACAGGCCAGTGGTTCTCAACCACCGGGGCATCCCAAGAAAAATGGGAAAGTGATTCCAATGCAAGTGCCCAAATAAGACCCATAAGCATAGGCGTAGATTAATAGTAGTGCTTTTATTTTGACCAACTTCTGAAGCGTGACTCATAGATGCAGCAATGCTTTCGTTGAAGTAGATAGTGGCTGTATGCAACCTCAAAAGCAATGGTTGAAATTTGCCATAAAACGGACAGAAGAAGAAGCAGCTATGCACAGTTGAAGCAGGAAGTACCATGACATTTCCGCCATGAATTGATGCACAAAAGTCACAAATTGTGGCAAGAAAATCATCAGAATGCAGGAAAAGAAGTGTGTGATGCTCAGAATTTCAGACCTCAGACCCTTCGCTTAATATGTGTCCCTCCCAAATGTTGACCAAAAAAACCACGCCCTTGGTCATGAGAGTGAGTATTCTGATCATAGGTTTAACTGCCTCCACACTTGTCACCTCAACTTTATTTGACAATTATAGAATTCTGGTTTAAATCACCATACCAACTGGTTAGCATTGTTGCTTCACAGCAAGAGGGTTCCAGGTTTTAATCCATCAGCTAGCTGGAGCCTTTCTGTGTGGTCTCCGCATGTTTTCTCCGTGTCAGCGTGGGTTTTCACTGGGTTCTCCAGCTTCCTCCCACAGTCCAAAGACATGCAGGTTAATGGTGCCCCTAAATTGGTTTGAGGTGTGAATGTGAGCATGAATGGTTGTCTGTCTCTATGTGTCAGCCCTGTGATAGTCTGGTAACCTAATGTCTATCAATTTAGGGGTCCTTGACATGAAAAAGGCTGAGAACCACTTGCACAGCCACTGCAAGCTCTCCTAGTCATCTCTGGATGGCTTTTAACATACTTATTTATACACACAGGGCCGTTACCTGTTTTTGTGTGTTTGTGAGGAAAAAAAATATCATGTCCAGTCAAAAATAGCCAATAGGCACAATGCTGAATAGGATCATGCTGAGTAGACGAGTGTTGCTGAGCAGGACAAATGTTTAAGAAGTCCTTCCTATATTCTCATACCTCTCACCTTATTTTCCTCTACTGTGTTGAGTGTCCTTTTTTGGTCCTTGCTCTAATGTGTCTAATCCAACCTTTTTGCTTTTGTTCATGTCTTATCACTGATGAAACACCTACACATCTCCCCCGCTCACTCGCCACTACACCTCTGGCCTCCTTGTTGCACATTTTAAGACCCTGTCCAACCTTGCTATTCTTTCCCTTTTCCATCCAATTTTCTCATGTTCTTCCCCGTGCCTCAACTCAATAATGGATGTTCATAAAGCTCAATTCACTTCTCAGGCCTTTTCAATCATTTCTCTGGTTAATTCACTTGCTGTGCCTGCTTCCCCCGCTGCATGTCTTTGTGGAGGCCGGGCCGGGCCGGGCTCTCTGTCTGCGTTCACCCTGCTTACGCTCTCACTCCATCAGCCAGACGCACAGCTGTTGTGACAAATTACACCCATTTGCTTCAGCGTGCAACACAGTGCATGTGAAAGAACACACAGATACTTATGTAATCCTGCACACACATACAAATTTAGCAATATAATGCTGTTTGGGTCAAAATAGATTCCTGTTAACAAATAATCACAGTGAGAAACGCATTACAATGGCATGATAGCTTGTATATGGATATTTTTAGTATTTAGGAGTGACTCTTCTCTGTCCTCTGGTTTGCTTTAAGTAGGTTTTGCTGACTCCTGCTTTTAGCATGTTCTGAAAATGAAGTAAGCTGTTGCCACTGGACATGCTATTCCATCTCCATGTCCCGTGCATTGTTTTCCTATTAAAGAGAATCAACCCGATTTTGGGGCCGATTCCTCCTTCCTGACAGCCGTCAGCAAAGCCCCGGTTCTGTTGATGGTTCTAAAGATCATCTTGCCCAATTTTTCTCTGGTGTAGGGTATGTTGATAGTGTTTTTTTAACATCAGTCAAGCTGAAGTATTGAACATAGTTGTTACAAACCAGCTCGTAAAAGGAAAGGGAAGCTACATAAAACCATAGACTGTAGAAATAATGGACGTAGCTGGCGTGACGTCACCCATTGGTTTGTGGACTGCGGTTTTGAAGCCTCGAGTTTGACGTTGGGTTTTTGGAGCCAAAAGTGACCATATTTAGACGAGAGGTGGGAGCTGTGGAGGAAGGAGGGGTGGACTGGACTTAGAGACTGTAGCAACGCCATGCAAACAGTCTGTCACTCAAGCAGCCCCGCCCATAAATATGCGTAACTTCTGGCCTTGATAAAATGCAAACGGGTGATTTCTAGAAAAAAATTCACCCCTGTACAGTTGTCATGAATGTTAGAATTAGCCGTTAGAGACCAAACCGTTTTTTGTACCAGGCTGTAGACATGTTTATTGCTGCTATAAAGTTGGGCATTTTAACATGGCGGTTTATGGGGATTTACTCTTTTTTGGAGCCAGCCTCTAGTGGCCATTCAATGAATTGCAGTTTTTAGCACCTCCACATTAGGCCCGTTTCCACCGCAGGAACTTCGGGGTAATTTTACGGGGCCAGGGCTGTTGGTGCGTGTCTCCACCGCAGGAACCACCCCCGAAGGACAGAGTTCCGGAACTTTTACTGGGGCTAAACAAGTCCCTGCCTCGGGGTAGGTACTCAGAATGGCCCCGAAAGACTCCTGGCTGGGGCTTGGGGATTACTTGGTGCTGATTGGATATACTCAAGGAGGGATGTGACGTCAACAGAAAGCAACAAAATAGCCGGCATTTTTAAAACTCAGCAGACGAGGATTAGCTCATTTTATATAGCTTCCGCCGCCATGTAAAAACACTCACTAAATGGCCTGTGAAAAAAATATTCTTTCCAGGGGATATCTTAGTTACAACATGATTGAGCTAGCAAAGCAGTTTTGTGTTGATATGTGTGGTATTTATTTGGTTTTGGGAAATCACGATGTCTAGAAAGCATCAGCTAACAGCAGCAGCAAAGCTAACATCAGGACGTCATCTGTTAAAAGCCTCCCGTTGTTGGATACGACATGAAACTACTCCAGTTAGCTCAATCATGTTGTAACTAAGACATCCGCTGGAAAAAATATTTTTTTCACGGGCCATTTAGTGAGTTATTACAGACACCGCTATCGGCTAACGGCGTCCCTACGTCGCCCCGGTCAAAATGGTCATGCAACGATTACGTCACATCCAGAGCCTGTAACTTTACAGGAACCTTCCTCGTACTCCACTCAGTGGAGACACGGCGGTTGAGAGGGCCGAACGAGAGGACGTTCCTGTAGTAGTTCAAATAGTACCAGGAACTTCTTCAGTGGAAACGGGCCTATTGGCTTCATTTTTCAGCCTCGGAAGTTACTGCGTGCATAAAACCAGATACTTTTGGACACCTGATACAAACAAAAATGTGAGGCAGACTACGAAGGAAAAAAGGCTTGTGGGTGCATGTTCAACTCAGAGGAAGAAATATAACCAAAAGAAGACTCTTAAAATAAGAGTTACTAACCTTACCTAAACAAAACCAAAAGTGAAAATAGAAACCTAACTATCCTTAGTTACTTGGTGGAAAACAAACAAATAAACAAAACAGATGAAACAGCACCCCTACACCCAGTGTTTCTAACAAAGCAAATAATGCTGCGTGTTTGTATTGTTAGCTTTTAAAACTACCCATGCCCAGTCCCCCAGGTAGTTTAACAAGTACCTCAATACTAGTTTAATCAAAGAACTAATTTAACAACTATCAGTATAGCTTGAAATGTCTGCAGTAGTAAGAGGCACACTGGTGGGTGGAAAAATTCCGGCCGCACAGACTATGATGCTGGCCAGGCATTTATATTCTAGATCCTGAGCTGTACCCTCTGGATTGGAGAGGCCGACCAGGTGCTGCTCCAATCAGGATCCCCACCCCACCCCACCTTAGCAGATGTGGCAGATCAGTTGCAGGGGACACAGCCTAATAAGCATACATAAAACGCAGAGAAGAGTTAACATGAGGAGTGTGGCTGTGGCCAGTATATGTTCATTAGTTACAATTGAATATCCTGTTGTGTGGGGGGAAACCCTGACCAGCGGTACTGCAGGTCTCAAAGGGTTTTATGCAGTATCAAGCGGGACTTTGCTGTTGTTAAATGTGGTCCCCGATGACTTAAATTCATGAAGAATGTTAGCCTTTTTAATGATTCTCCATTCACCGTGGAGGCATGTGAAAAAAACAAAGTTTTCTTCACAAATTCAAGGTAACATGGGGTGAGTAATTGATATACAAATGATAAGTATTCCTTTAATCCTCTCGTTAACACTAGGTTGTTCATTTTCTACATTGTGTGTTCTCGTATGAGTCATACGACTCTTGGTATAATAACCCTCAATAATAGACATAATACTTAAGTCAAATAAAGAGTGTCACACACAAAATAAACTAATAAATGTCAGAAGTAAACACAGTGTTTCATGCAGAAAGGCCTGTGTTATCCTCACTCATATTCAACACTAATGAATATATGAGCAGTCAGACATCTGAGTACAAGCTTACTTAAAAAGCAGATTCAGCCCTTTAACATTTTAGATGTGATCTTTAATAAAACATGATCTAACTAAACTGCAAAGTCCCGTACTGAATATTAATCTCCATGTTGGTTACAGATCAGGGTGAATCCAAACGTCTCATGCTGTGTTTCTGATCAGCCGGACAAATCAGAGTATTTAGTATGAACATTATAACTTTGTAAAGTGACTCTGGGTGATATGTTTTATTTAGTAGAGGCAGAGTGTCAGGTTGCCAGGTTGTGACAGTCAGGTTATGGTACTGTTTGAAGGTTAGACTCAATCCAGACCATAACATTGTTAACATATTTACTCTTAATTGGCCTCTGATATCTTTTTTACCTCCTTTTTTTTAAACGAATTATTACTCTAATCTGCTTGCAGATTTGTCTCAGTATTGTTATTATTATATTACTGTCATTTGTGTGAACAGATCCACAATCCGTGTGTTAATAAAAATTTACCACCTTCCCCCAGCACCCAACACCTTCCACAAATAGAAGAGAGGTTTGTAAACTCACAAAACCATTTTGCAAGCTGCAAATAAACAAATTCCAAAGCGTAAAAAAATATCTGTGAATACATTTAAATAATTTACAAATAAATGAAAAAAGTTTTTAACTATCTTCTTAACATTTACAACTGTTGAAAACATATTTGTGAATCTCAATTCTGCACTTGCTAATTTGCATTTTACACACACTGAGTCTTTTTTTTTTAATTTTGGAATTTGCTTGTGTGTCTCTGCAAATCTGTTTTATATTTGCAAAATATTTTTGTGGGATTACAAATCTTTTTTTGTGGACACGTACACATGGGTTGTTGATCTCCTCACACAAATAATACTGAGACTGAAGTTAGTATTTGATAGATTATACCTATGATTTTGTCATAACAATGCTTTTATCTATTATTCTTTTGTCTTGTTTTCTCACTTTGGTATTGTGTTTTTGTTTATGTACTGTTTTCACTATAGAGTAATTTGTGAAAAGTATGACCCTGCATGACCCTCCATCCACCATGAGTAGCCATAGTTTTATGAATATTCACAACAGATGTAGGTATTGGAGCCTATGCAACAAGCAAACAGCTAGATTTCAAAACTTACCCCTTGATGTTTGAAAGTTAAAAGCTGAAAACAAGATCCTCGAGTTAGAAAAAGCTTGGTTTTTCATTACTGTTATGCATGCATGTGCTCAGAATGTAATGTTTTTTTTAGGATGTGGTTAGTGCAAACGGTTTATTTTTGGCCAAAATTAAATGAGACTTACAGAACAGAGTGATCAAGGAAAAACATTGAAAAATCCAAAGATAAAATCTGTTTTTACAGTTTCTTGCTTTGATAATTATGTGATTTTGGTGATTTTTTTAAAAAGAAAAGATGCCTCTCAAACCTGCCAGTGGGATTGTGAGTTCAGAGGATATTTATAATAAATACAAACAACCATTTTAAGTTTTATGCCCCTCCCCTGAGCCAAAATAAAAACACAAGTTCCTCCCCAGTGCTGAAAAATTATTTGACAGCCACCCTGTTTTGCACCTCCCCCTTCCCCCTCATAAATAATGAACAGTCCCTAATGTCTTGTGCACATCTCAAAAGAGATGAATTTGTCCTAATGTGACCACCATTCACATAACAGACAATCCACAATAGTCCAGATACTTAAGCTTTGATAGCTTGGGTTTATCTGTGTTCCATTTCCCTGCCTAAAGGATCATCTTAGGAGAGACAAGCAGTCATAAATCAAGGATGGCCATGTGTGTTATCTCCTCAGATATGAGTCTGGAGTGGGCTCCGTGGATTAGAGACGTGACAGGCTTGGTTAATGGAAGACAGGGCCTGGACCCTCTATCCTGGTAGTCTGTGTGATTGAGTATGGAGGAATATGATTAATGATTCAGAGGCTCAGTTTAAATAGTCAGTGCTTTGGGGTTCTGCTGTGGTGTATTTTAAATCCCCTGGTGAACAAAGAGGAAAGAGGGTGGAAAAGCTTTCTCTGTCAAATAAATTTGAGATGTCTGATATTGACTTGCCCGGGCTTGTTGGTTTTTTAAAATTCACCATTTTCTGAAATATTCTGTCCCACTCTGTCCCTTTTCTTTCAACACGTTCAACAGATTTCTTCTCTCACCTATTCTCGAATCTCCTTCTCCTCTTCCCCTCTTGGTAATTGAAACTTGGTTTCCATAGTTACTGAGCACCATAGTTAAACGATGGCCACGACATGTAGGTCACAGTGGTGGCTTTACATTCTGTGTTTTTTTCTATCACTCTTGCTTTTCAAAATTTTTATGAAACAATACAGTTCCCATGTAACGAGCCGAACAACAATGAATAGATCCTTCTAAAAAATCTGAGCATCCAAAGCCCGATATCTCTTTCTCGTCTGTGTCACAGACCTTCCATTGAAAGAAACCTAAGCAATGTACTGCTGTGGGTGGATTGATTTTTTTACTTTGTGTCAGGCACACTTACATGTGCCCAACCCTCATGGGCTTCCAAGACGCTGTTACAATGACGTTGCAGTAAAAATCCAAAGTGGATGGGGGCAGCAACAACATGTATTTTAGCCACTCAAAAAAGTCACTGTTTTATTTTGCCACCAGAGATTTATTTTCGATGAGGAACTGAAGCTGTAAAATTGCTCTCTTCAAAGCCAGACTCCACTGAGAAAAACAGTAATTTACCCTGGCTTAACACAAGAGGTGCTGGTCTATCACTGCCAGTTTGTTTGTGTTATTGTGTGACTTTGGTGATTAAAGGGATTAGTTCGGATTCACCAGTCTCACACAATAACACAAACAAACTAAATGGTCGAGGCAGCAACAGACCAGCAGCTCCTGTGTTCAGCAGGCTAGAATTACCGTTTTTGTCAATTGAGTCTGGTGGCTTTGACAAGACCATGCATGAGCCATTAACGGTTTCCCTGTCAGAAAGGGCTGTCTGTGGCAAGGTAAAGCAGTGAGAATATTCTTAATATAGCGTACATTTTTACTGTTTTACTGTTTTGTTTTTTTTTAAGTAGTTTATGTTTATGTTTTCCTGCTGCCCTCATCTACAGCAGTCCATTGCTTAGCTTTCGTGGTGGTACTGCTGTCTGCTTCTCCAAACTGGGGGCATGTCCACCATCTGCTGTAGGTAATACACTGACTGTGGATAAGAACCTCACACAACCCCACCTAAAAAAATTTGAACTATGAACCTAATACTGTCTTTTTACTTTATACTTGCACAAACCTACTTCTGCACTGGACTACATACTGCTAACCTTTAGGCTATACTTACTTAAGGATTTGTTAAAAAAACAATCTTAAGTTTTGTTGAAATTATCTTGAAAAGGTCTTAAAAAGCTTTAAATGTAAGTGTCTGGTACCTGTAGGCACCCTGTTTTAGTCACTCTCATGTACACTGTCCTGCAGCCATAGACACTCAGTAGCAAACCAAATATGTTTTGACTCCATATCTGAAAATAGTCCCCAGCAAATGCACTATTTATTGCTGTTAGGGTAAAGTTTGCTGAAAAATATCTGTTTTAGGAAATTTCTGAGCCTTTAAATTTTCATCTTCAGCAGGAATGAATGCACGAGTGCCACAGACAGGTTTGGAAGTTGAAAATTATTGAGACAACATAAGGGATTGTTGGATTCTTTTCATGGAGTTTGTTGAAAATTCATTCTCACACCATCTGCAACAACATGCTACATAACCCTAATTCAGACAAGGATTTATTTAATATTAGCTCCGTCTTACTGCATGTTCTGTTCTCAGCTGAACACATAGAAACGGCCCTGTGGGAGCTCCACTAATGTCTCACATTAGCTGTGTTTAACAGTGTCAATAAGGGATGAAAGGGAGGGAGCAAAGGGGAAATTAATAAGCCTTTGCACGTCTCTCCCTCTATGACTTTATGTCTGGATAACATAATAGGACCAATATTCCCCACAGGCACCTGCTAATGGCTTGTCACTACACAGCCTCCTTATGGGATTGAGCCTGAGAAAGTGAATCTGTCAGCTTCTCTGAGATGGTTTTAGCATGTTAAGTGGCCTATTTTGACACTATGACTGTCATGAATCTGTCCACTGTAAAAATATCTGTACAAGTCATTTTGTCTGGTGTTGAGCATGAAGCAAGTGACAATTTCACTGGCTGCAAATGCATTTTCCATCGATCCATCAAGACATCTTATTCTAAAATACTGGAAATGATTAAAACAAGTCAAACTGCATTGGAAATGTATGAACTGTGCCACTAAGGTACTTTTTTCAGTGTTACGTAGAGATTGGAATCAAATAATTGCTTGTTATTTTAAAACCTCGGTAAAGAGTGAGCCCTTTAAGAATTTCTGCAGAGTAACAAAGCCATTGGTGCATGCACGGGTACAGACAGTGCAACTCGTCTAGTGAATAATGCAGTTAATAAAGCGCTCACCTAGTTAAACTAAACACAGCGGTTCAGTAGATTAAAGGCTGAGACACATAATGAATGCGAGACAAGGCTACACGTCTCTTTGAACAGTCGGTTTCTAGCTTTGCTTTGTAGGATCCTCGAGAGCAATGATTTAAAGTTGCTGAAAATACACACATACAGAGAAATAATCCAATAAAGCATGAAGCTAAAATGACATTCTGCATCATTATGTGCTAATCATGGACTGTCCATCTCTTTCTCTACAGGTGTTCTAGCATTCCTAGCACTGCCAGTAGGACTGGTGTCATCAGCACAGGAGCCGTATCTCAGCCAGACATCCCAGGACTCTGTCTCCATGGCAGCCGCCCACAGCAGCCCCCTCTCTGCACCCAAACCTCCCCCACACGACTGGCATCAGGAAGGCTCCAGCAGCGGAGAATGGTCATCCAAAGGAGGCACCCAGGCCTCAAGCATCATCCTCCCGACTGTCGCCCTCCACCCTCTGGCCTTGCTTCACACGACCCAATCTTCCAGCCTGGCTTATGACGACTCTCCAGTCCATGGCGTGACCCCAAACACTGTGAGCATTCATGTGAATCAGCCCCCGGAGCTGAGCTCTGATAATGTAAACCAAGGCCACATGCACAAATTGGTCAGGGTACCTCAAGTCTATAACCCAGTTACTGTCAGCACTAACCAGGCCAGCAGCAGCAGCAGCCCTACATCTCCCAGCACAGCGGTCCCAAATATAGATGTGGAATCTACTGCCAGAGGAGCTCCAAACCCCCCAGCTCCTCTGTCCAGCTCTGGATCAAACAGAGGAGACACGCTTGCTGCACACCACATAGAGCCTCAGAAGCTGAGTGTGGAGGAACGTGTCGACTCTGGCTCGAAGCATGTTCCAGATCATGAGCGCCTCTCTTTTTCCTCTTCATCGATGAATGCTGATCCTGCAGCAGGCCTGAAACTCAGGGAGCATGCTCGGGGCGCCCCAGAGCTGGCTGCACACCATGCCATCACCCTGAGGGAGGTGCACGGAGTGAGTGAGCCCCCCACTCATGAACTGGTGCTAGAGCCGAAGGAAGGGTCTGTCACTCCAGTCCAGAGCCCGCCCGAGAATCTAACTTCCGCCGCGTCCACTCCAGCGCTGTCCACTGTGCTCGGCCTCAACACACAGAATCCTACAGTTATCCCAGACAACTACACTGCATCCAACAAGACCACCACTGAGGAAACTCTTGGTCAGGTGGTGCAAGGTAATGGCACAGACAGTGCCCCTGTGGCACAAACGTTGGGGAATGTGACTGCACTTGGAGGGATGGTATCTAACGGCAGCTCAGTCGAGGACACACCAGGTCAGGGGAACATCTCAGAGCCCGCCTCCACAGCCAGCGGGAACTTCCTGATCCGGCAGGTGCCTGCCACTACCCAGGACCCCTGGACGCCTGGCAACAGCTCAGGCCCCACCGTTGACTCCCCGTCGTCCCGCATGACCATCTGCTTGAGCAAGATGGACATTGTGTGGATCGTGCTGGCCATCAGTGTGCCTGTGTCGTCATGCTGTGAGTAATTTTAGAGCAGCTTGAAATTAATGAATGTAATGAGTTTGGCTGACCTTGAGTTAAAACCTATTAATGTTACTATCATAAAAAAAAATATCTATTTTAAGGATTAGTTGTACATTTTGATAAGCTGGCTCATTTGCTTTAGTGCAGAGAGAAAATCCATACTACTCTGACATCTGAGAGTGTTATTAATCTTCTCATGTTGCTCTCTTTTTTTTAGATCTTTTTTTTTGGGGTGGGAGGGGGGTGCCTTTAATGTACAGGACAGTGTGAAATGGGGAGACAGAGAGAGTGGGAGGGTTGCAAGCCGGAGGGTTGCAAGCCGGAGTCTAACTCGCGACCGCTGCAGCAAGGCATTGCCTCTATACATGGGGCGCCAGCACTATCCACTAAGCCAACGCCCCCTCATGTTTCTCTCTGACAGAAAGCAAAGTATTTCCCAAAATGTCAAATGCTTCCTTTAAAACCCATCTAGACCTGCACTAGCAATGGTCCACCAATGCCTACACTGGTATTTTTGCCCATTGTGATGTCATATCTTGGAGTATCTTCAAATGGTTCAAATCCCTAAAATCTGCACAACCCAAACTAAAAGGTTTTCTAAGTCAATAAACCACAATAATTGATAAAAATATTGAAATTGTGTTATGAATTTAAAAAACAGAAAAAAATAGATGTTTTTTTTTAAATCAAATTTTACAAAATAAACACGCAAATCATTTTAATCACAAAGATTGCTAAATGTAAAAACATGAGCAAAACATTTCTCAACACTCCATAACTTATTTGAACCGTACATATTGTTGAGTTTTTGAGATATGCTTATTTAATCAGCAGAGTGTAAAGGCACTAGTTTCACCAGACTCATCATTTATTCCTTCACTTTTTCAGTTTTGCATCACATATAAGTTAAGGTAACGTAATGACATCATTAAGAGAGTACAATGTGATGACCCAGAGTACAGAAGCCTTAGCTTTCTGCAGCAAAAGAATGAATGTTCGAGCTAATACGGTTTTCATTTTAGATCGATATACACAGTGTTGTGCAAGCAATGATCTTTCATTCATGAATAGTCGCCTGAAACTAATTATTATTGTGTTTTTGTTACCTAAGGATGAGGCATTTGTCTCTACATATGGCGAAGGCCTTTTCCATGGAGTCTGCCATGTTTTACAGTAGCCCAGAGCAGTCAAACCAAACATTGGCTCTAGATAGGGCCAGTTTTCCTACACGATTGGCACACGGGAGAAGTTTCAAGTTGGTAACAATCTGCAGCCTCACTGCTAGATGCCACTAAATCCCACACACTAGACCTTTAAAGGAGTAGTGTGTAGCATTTAGTGACATCTAGTGGTGATGACTGCAGATTGCAACCAGCTGAAACTTCACCCATGTGCTAAGCATGAACTCCCAGTTAGGATTTGTTTATTGTTTAGGACATTTTTACCAGGAGCTGAATTATCCGCAGAGGTCCGTTCCTCTCCAAAACAAATGGACCAGGTGATTTCACAAAAGAAGTTCTCTGACTCTGTTCGGGTCTTCCCAGGGCTGTTAATTATGGTGAAGGACGCAAAAATGCGAATAGCCCTATAAAGCTCTAGCGTTCAGTTTGACAGTTCTGGGATACTGTAGAAACATGGCAGTGCAACACGACTGTGTGGATGAGGACCCGCTCCCTATGTAGATACAAACAGCTCATTCTAAGGTAACAAAAACACGATTTCCTATTTTCATTTGACTATACACTAAAGAAAACATACTTACTATATTATATTCCATTTCTGCCAATATATCCCCCGAAATCCTATGCATTAGAACATTTAGGAAACTTTCACCCAAGGTCACAGTAGAGGTATTTTGTAATAAATCACTGTAATTTATTTATTTCACATTTACTTTTCTTCAATGTTCCTGGTTTACACTGGCTTCAGAAAGTGATCTCCCTCATTTCTCCGAATACCTTTTAACAGCCTCCAGACAACCTTCAGGGCTTCATCTTGTTGTATTAAGTTGGAGAGAGCGCAATAGCATAACAACAGCAAGGACAAGAGAGTATTTATCATAGAGTAGTAGAGTTGCACCTTAAGCAAAACACATTTTTTTTTGCATTCTGTTGGAGACAGAGAAATAAGGATTTCTTCCCCTTTCATAATAAATTATTTTGTTGTGTGATTTCCTGCTGAGAGACTGCTGACAGTTTTATTGTTTTAGATAGCTCTAAATGACTACAAGGCACACCATGAATCGCCATCTCAAACAATGTTTCAAGATGGTATTTTTCTTGTAACAGTGGCATGTTGTTGTGGAACATGACAGCCTCTACCTGAGCAGCTTGTGTGGGCGCTTTCAGAGGCTATTTGAAGCAGCAGCTCTTCCAGTCTCTGTACTAACCCCTCATTTTCCCTCCCTGTCTCTGCCCGCTCTAGCTGTGCTTTTGACTGTGTGCTGTATGAAGAGGAAGAAGAAGTCGTCAAGTCAAGAGAACAACCTCAGCTACTGGAACAACGCCATCACCATGGACTACTTCAGCAGACACGCTGTGGAGCTGCCCAGAGAGATACACACTCTGGAGAGTGAGGTATGAACCACTGGCACACTGACTCTATTAGTGCACAGCACTGCACACAGAAGTGGAGGGACATTTACTTGATGTTTCACTATCAGTCAGCAGAATGGTTTTAATGAGTATGGAAACAACGAGAGGATCCATGTTCAATCTCCCCTGTCAGCAAGCCCCGAGGCCTGCTGAAGCATGACACTGTATTACTACGATTTACAGAGATGCTTTTTGGAACAAGCAAAAAGAGAATTTCCCTGCAGGGAATCTATTAAAATCACTTGTTAGGAGTTCGTTTTTCACATCTAGTAAAGGGATATGAAAGTATTGGCCTATCAGTACACCAGTGTACTCTTATTACGAATGTGTAATGTTGCTGAATTAAAACAGTAAGGGAAAACAATTCAATTTAATTTACAAGCACACTTTTTAAACCTTATACCAACTGTATTGAAGCCCCTTTCAGCCTCTGTGTGACAAAAGAAAACCATTGTAATGAGAAACTTTCTCGAAATAATGACCTAGTGTCTCAAAATAATGAGAAACTTTAGCAAAATGACTTTGTATCTCAAAATAATGAGAAACTTTCTCGAAATAATGACCTAGTGTCTCAAAATAATGAGAAACTTTAGCAAAATAATGACTTTGTATCTCAAAATAATGAGAAACTTTAGCAAAATAATGACTTAACATCTCAAAATAATGAGAAACGTTTGCAAAATGACTTTGTATCTCAAAATAATGAGAAACGTTAGCAAAAGCAAAATTATGACTTTGTATCTTAAAATAATGAGAAACATTAGCAAAATAATGACTTTGTATCCAAAATAATGATAAACGTTAGCAAAATTATGACTTTCTATCTCAAAATAATGATAAACGTTAGCAAAATAATGACTTTGTATCTCAAAATAATGAGAAACTTTAGCAAAATAATGACTTTGTATCCAAAATAAACGTTAGCAAAATTATGACTTTGTATCTCAAAATAATGAGAAAGTTTAGCAAAATAATGACTTTGTATCTCAAAATAATGAGAAACTTTAGCAAAATAATGACTTTGTATCCAAAATAATGAGAAACTTTAGCAAAATAATGACTTAATATTTCAAAATAATGAGAAATGTTAGCAAAGTAATAACTTTGTATCCAAAATAATGAGGAAGAATACTAAGTCATTATTTTGAGAAAGTTTCTCATTATTTTGAGATAAATATGTTATTATTTTGAGAACATTTCTCATTATAATGACTTGCAGGATTTTTATTTTTTTCATTACATTGGTGAAAATGGGCTTCCATACAACTTGTGACAAGTTGATAAAAGAGCTTTAAGTGTTTAACAGGTAGCTACCAATTAGGACACATGGGTCATGTCCTCTGTAATATTTCAGGGAATTTGAAGGGTTTTATGATATCAAGAGGTGGAGACATTATGTGATTACACACATTCTACACAGTTGGATTGGATTTTTTGACTACATATTTTAAAATTTTCAATGTTTGGGGCAAAAATCTTTCAGGATTTAGTATTTTCCACCAGAACTGCATACCAGGCAGTGTAGAGAGAAGGCTTAAAATAATATTTAGACCATAATGTTAGATAAAATTAAAGAAAATATAATTGAGCAGTTAAATTAATAACTACAAAGTGATCTTTTTTATTTATTTATTTATTTATTTATTTGACATTCAAACTGTACAGAGTTTGGTCAGTGGCAGGTCAAAAAAAATTACTTTAGCAAGTAATGTTCTGCAGTAGAAACTTGGACCTTATGGTGATGATTAGAATAATAGATCATTAGTCAGTTTGTCAAGAATATTCTGCTGAGGGTGTTTTAGGCACAGCTTTTAAATACAAAGGCTATAAAGTAACATCACATTCCAGTTAACACTGCTTATGTTTTTCTGTGTTTGGCATGCTCTATATTGTTAGGATTTCTGAGTTCATATTTAATTATTCAACCTATAGTTATATGGAGAAATAGAGTCCAGGGATTAGATCATGTTCCCATGAACATATATAAATTTCCACCAATTCTAAAGAAGAGCTTGATGCTTGAGCTGTCGCTTGGTGGTCATTTTTTATGGGAGCTTTGTTTAATGTGCAGACTTTGACATGTTCTTATGTCCAGCACCAATATTAATAATCTGGATGTTGAGCTTTTGTAAAGTTTTCCAGCTTATAGTTAGACTTCCTGAAGAAGGTCTTTGGTCTCATGTTAGTTTGAAAACTCATATAAATCTGTTGACATGCTGCTAATTGGCTGTTTTTGTAGTTGAGAATGTGAATATGCAACTTCAGATCATTTCCATGAATCATTTGATTTTTTTTTTTTTTCGTTCAGCCCCCGTTTATTTCTGCCAATTTTCTAATTATATTTGGTCTCTTTCATACTGAGAAAAATAACCAGATACGTTTTGGATCAGGTGCATCAGCTCAGTTTTTAGTGCATTACAGCTCCATCTGGTGGAAGTGGTGCTGTATAACACTGGTGTCATTGTTCAGTTAGGACTAAATGTGCCCTCTGCCTCATCTTCCTCCACATTTCATTTGAGGGACTAGTGTTTTGTTATGTTTGCATGTTTTTTCATCAGTTTCTTTCCAGTGAGTTTTTCACTGTGTGTCTCCTTTCTTTTATTCCTCATCCATTGATGTATTTGCATTCTGCCTGTGGGGCGTCAGGAGAGGGAAGCTGAGGTTGGATCATGTGTGGGATGCCCCTGGTGACACCCAGGTGTTGTTTCCCTCCCTGTTTTACCTGTCTCTATAGATCAGCAGCCGTAGCTTCTCCTGATGCTTTAGGTAAATGACAGTGTTCCAGGCGAAATGATCACAAACCCCGAAATGACAGCGTTAGTTTGATTTGATCGGATCTCGCTGATAAAATGGCCTCATAATACAAATCATTTAGATTTTCACACCTCCCTCCTCCAGCACTGCCTTATTACTGCTGACTCACCATCAACAAGCATTTCTACATCATCCCTCCCTTTTACATCTTCCCCTCCGCCTCCTTTTCTATCTCTGCTCATGTAGCTTTGTCAGATATCTTTGTTCACCATCTTCTTAAAAGCCCCAGGGTGCACCAAACCCATATTTAATTCTGTGCGCTCCCACACTAGTGCTTATTGCCCGTAGAGAGACTTAGACACAGTAGACTGCAGCGTGTCGCCTTAATGGTGAGCCCTGAATCATGAATCACTGCTTTCCCTTTACTGTTTTTTTCCTGCGTGTGTATTTGCAGGATCATGACACCTGTCTACCCCCTAATGGAGACTACAGCGGCAGCAGCGTGGTCCTGGTTAACCCTTTCTGCCAGGAGACCCTCTTCATCAACAGGGACAAAGCTTCTGCCATCTAGAGACAGGAAAAAAAAGAGACACTGTCTGATTCTCCTCTTCTACTCCCCCTGCTGTTGTTGTCTATTTTATAAATGTGGTAAATATTCAGAGACTTTATACTGTATATGACAAAAAACAACCTGAAAGAAGAGATGATGTAAACAGACACTATTTACTATGAGGATGCACCTGCATATTTTTCTGATGTACATTTTCTACAAAAGGCTTAATTGTGATAAAAGGTTTTTATTGTCTTTATAAAATACAGAGTATATGTGGTTTTGTTTCATTACGGTGGCTTGATGGTGAGTGCACTGTGGATGTTGCCACATGAAAACTGCTTTAGAGAGAGAAACGTGCTATGAAAAAAAAAACATTAAAGCTGTTCTTTGTAATTTTATTTTCCTTTAAAATCAATCCCAAAATACTTATAGCCTGTTGAACTTGAATATAGCACCTATATGTTCATGGGGGGGAAACAGGGACACTGTGTGTGAGATCAGGGCCCATATTTATCAAACTGAGAAGTACACTTAAGAATGCAAAAAAAAAGTCTGCTGAAAGTGAAGAATGAGACACATTTATTAAGCAAACAGCTTACAGCTAAGTGTAGGAGTAACCTTTAGGCCTTATTTATACTCCCTTTGTGTGTGAAAATAGATAGGCCTGTTTCAAACTTTGTAAACGTCACTGCCCTCATACTTCCATGCGTCCTTTATGTTGGCATAAATGGACAAAATGAAGGCAGAATACAGACAGAATGCTCCAACTGTGTCTGTATACATATCAAACGTTAAGCATAAACAAGCCCTTAAAGGAACACTTCACCCCAAAAATCAAAAATACACATTTGTCTCCTTACCTTTAGAGTTGTTTATCAGTCTAGATTGTTTTAGTGTGAATTGCAGAGTGCTGGAGATATCGGCCATAGAGATGTCTGCCTTCTCTCCAATATAATGGAACTAGATGGCACTCGGCTTGTGGTGCTCAAAGCGCCAAAAATACATTTGAGAAACTTAACAGCAATGTCTCTTTCCAGAAATCATGACCTGGTTAATCAAGATAATCCACAGACCTTGTTGTGAGCAGTTTCATGTAGGAACTATTTTCTCTCTACTGAACTACACCCGCCAACTGTTTCACCATGCAAATGGAAGCATGCATCTACTGCTAGCTCACTAGCACCACTGAGATAGCTAATGTAACAGCTCAGCCGAGGAGGATGCCATAAGTGTTTACATCTCGTGCTGTCACAAGCCTCTCCTCCATTAGTAAGTGCATGCTTCCTCCTGCATGGTAAGATAAGATACACCTTTATTGATCCCATAATTGAGAAATTCCAGTGTTACAGCAGTCAAGGGGAAAGAGTCAGATTAAAGATTTCAAAAATTAAACTTAAAAACTTAAAACTTTAAAACTAGGCATGCAAAATAAGTACAAAAATACAAGACACGGCAATAAGTAACAATAATAATAATAATAATAATAATAATAATGAGTAGCAGTGAATGAAAATGAGCAGTGGATAAAGGAGCACATCTAGTGCAAGTGATTGTATGTGCATATGTTTGGCAGTTGTAGTTCGGTTGAAAGAAAATAGTTTTTTTACATAAAACTGCTCACAACAAAATCTGTAGATTATCTTGAGCAACCAGCTCATGATGTCTGGAAAGAGACATTGCTGCTAGGTTTAAAAAAAAAAAAAATGGGGGCGCCCTGAGCACCATAAGCTGAGTGCCATCTAGTTCCATTATATTGGAGAGAAGGCAGACATCTCTATGGCTGATATCACCAAAACTCTGCAACTCGCACCAAAACAATCTAGACTGATAAATAGCACCACACAGAGGAGGTAAAATATGTATTTTTGATTTGAGGGTGAACTGTCCCTTTAAGAGCATGTCCTGAATAGACAGAGTGCAGTGCTTCCTGAGATACCTAAAAAAACTTTACTTGATGAGTTATGTGAGAAAACAAAAACAAGAAAACAAACACAATAGAGCTAAACAAAGTCAAGCATTTAAAGTGGCTATAAAAAAAGGTTACATATATATATATATATATATATATATTAAATAGGAATTAAATTACAGGAAATTGGATGACATGGATGCAAAAAGCAGGAAAGACATTCTGCTGCTGTAAGACATCAGAGGAATTGTAACTGACAACAAACTCAGACCATAAAGATGCATGGAAATTGATAGCAAACACAATGTCAGCTTTGTTCTTGTTGTTTGCACGGCTGTTACCTCTGGCGTTCTTTTAAAATGTTGGAACATCGTTACAGTAAATGATTAATAGCTTTTATGCCTAAGTTTGCAAGTAAACATGAAGGATTTGTACTGTGGCAAAGTCCAAAAATCAATCAGCAGTTTGATAAATCCGGGCCCAGGTTTTGATGGTTATTTTGAGCAGAATATTTGGTTGCTTTTGGGGTCGGCATCGAGCAGCGATTAAAGAGATGTTCATCACAGGAAACTGGCCTAAAATGGCTTTCCCCCCTCATGTGTCACCAGCTTCTCTTAAGAGGGACCACATAGATGTCTTAATTCCTTATGTTGGCCCTTTATATATATCTATATATATCAGTATGTGTGTGTGTGAATGCCCTGTTTGTGCATGTAAGCATACTGTGTGAGTGTGGTCAGATGAATTCAATGTGCTGCCCCCCCCTTAACCAAATATCACTGTTATTTTAAGTCAGACACAACTTTGTGTCACGTTCAGCTCAGTTTTATCTGTGCGTCTGTCTGTCTGTCTGTCTGTTTGTCTGTATCGTGGAGTGGCTACTGGTTATAGCCCAGTTTGAGAAGGAGTTTCTCAGCGCTGTAGGAAACATGTAGACCAACCTTGCTACTGTAAATGTCTCCCTCCATAAATAATGTGTTTGTCCATCAATGCAAACCGTGTTTGTTGAAATGTTGAATGATTGTGAATTAGTTACTGGACCACATAATATGTGTTAGAGGCTGTCAAAAATCTTGACCAATAAAAACACTGAGATAAATAATGTATGCTGAATATTTACTGTGAGCACATACAGAGGCAGTTTAATTACATACAAAAAAAAGAGCGTTTGAATATTTTGTTTAATTATTGAACCTGTGGTCCTTCTATCATCTGTTTTTATTTTGCATCGCTGCGGTTTTATTCAATATTCAATGCTGCCTGCCTCTATCGTCGCTAAAGATTTTCTGCATTGTGAGATGTTGTTCAGAGATCACTGGTCCAAAAGGTGATGCTGAACGACATGGTTAAACATATTGATATTTCCTGCATTGGATGCTCACAGCTGGGCTTCTTGTTTTGCACGCTCAAAAGTGGATATTTTACAAAACGTTCAGTGGCACGGTGGAGCAGTGTTCAACATTATGTATTTTTTGTACTGTAGTATACACTGTACTTTTTACTGCTGAGCAATAAAACAAAGGAACAAAAAAAACACTGACTGGTTGATTTATTCTCTTAAATCCTAAATTTAATCAACACATTTCCTCACATTGCTACAAAGTCACCCCAGAAACTGTGTCAGACCATGTGTACTGCATGTGTTTGTTAGATATCATACTGGTTTACTACATAACAAAGCAGTGTAAACAGTGTTGCCGACCACAGCACATCCATTGATGCAGTGAGCTAGAATTTTCTCTTTGTCCACCAGTGCTGCATGTGGACAAGTGACCTCCAGCTCTGGGAATATGACGTCAGTGCAATAATCTGTTTATAAGCCTGCTTCACTGCAGAGGAGAGGCTTAATTTGATGAGTGTTATTAACAGATTTGTGCGCCTGTTCAAATCTAGAAAAACGTGACAGTTCAACTTTTGACAGTGTCTTTTTGTGTACCCATATTTGAAAATCTATATAAATGAATGGCCACGTGCTGTTTGGAAAGTTTGTACCAAACATAGAGGGAAGAGTATTGCGAAGAGTTTAAAGTTTATTCTATTTAAAAAAACATGTTTGGAGGTTATATTCAGTCAAAATAAGATTTGTAAGTGCTGTGTAATATTTTAAACACCATCTAATTAGATTGTTTTGTTTCCACGTTTATTAAGATCCCCATTAGCATTTTCATTGCATCAGATATTCTCCCTGGAGTCTACACAGTTACATAGCGACAATACAAAACATACATTCACACTACACAACACAATCAAAGTCAGAGTCAAAGTATCTTTATTGTCCCTTTCAGTGAAATTGGTTTGCAGCCAGGAAAATACACAAAACATACAACATACAAAACACTGATGGACAACAACACATAACATGACATAATGGGCAGATTCTAGGAGGCTTAAAAATAAAATAAATGAAGATTAATAGGAAAACAATCAAAGCATCAAAGTGCAAAGTGCTAATGCAAAGTGCAGATTTCAGCAGCCTGAGCAATGTGTGCAAATAGACATATGAGCACATAAACAGTTTACAGACTATCTGCTATTCAACAATTGAATGGCTGAAGGGACGAAGGAAACCTCAAATCTCTTTGTCCTAAGAGCAGGCACCTTCCACCTACGGCCTGTAGGCAACAATACAAATTCAGAGAGAAGGGGGTGATTTACACACTCCAGAACAGAAGAAGCCACTAAATAACACATCCAAATGCATATCTAATATTATTTGCAATGTGTAATTGTGATGGTAGTTTCTGATTTACCTCCTTTGTAAACAATCACATAAATACATACTAATCTGTTTTGTCTGTTGCTAAATGGTGAGAATTTGATCTTAGAATTGATATTAAAAAGACACGACAAATTAAATCCTGGGAGATCCTGGGACATTTTTTTCTATTTAAACTTACAAAAATTTACATATTAGATGCAAAATAAAAAGTTGTAAGCTACAGTTACATATAACATGGGGTCAGAACATATCTACGTTGATATGGAGTCACCATTGAGCCAGGAGGAAAAAAAGATGAAATGTTAGGAATGACAAATTAAAATTCTGGTAATTCAAACATATTTATTAATTCAAAATTGTGAGCTATGAAATCAAAATGTATGACGCTTTTTGCTATGTCTGCCCATGCATGTGCCAAAAGTTTCTGATTAAAGTTGTATTAAACATATATTAAAGTATGATGAACTGTAGCTCATCGAATTTATTTTATTATTCATCAAAATGAAGATTGACCAAGAGTACAAGTTTCTTCTAGATCATTGTCATTCACTCTTACTTTACAATTCTTTATATTCATCATATTTTATTCCTGAATCTGCTAGCAAGAGAAAGAAAGAAAAAATATATAAAATATATAATATATAATATATATACAGTACAGGCCAAAAGTTTGGACACACCTTCTCATTCAATGCGTTTTCTTTATTTTCATGACTATTTACATTGTAGATTCTCACTGAAGGCATCAAAACTATGAATGAACACATGTGGAGTTATGTACTTAACAAAAAAAGGTGAAATAACTGAAAACATGTTTTATATTCTAGTTTCTTCAAAATAGCCACCCTTTGCTCTGATTACTGCTTTGCACACTCTTGGCATTCTCTTGATGAGCTTCAAGAGGTAGTCACCTGAAATGGTTTCCACTTCACAGGTGTGCCTTATCAGGGTTCATTAGTGGAATTTCTTGCTTTATCAATGGGGTTGGGACCATCAGTTGTGTTGTGCAGAAGTCAGGTTAATACACAGCCGACAGCCCTATTGGACAACTGTTAAAATTCATATTATGGCAAGAACCAATCAACTAACTAAAGAAAAACAAGTGGCCATCATTACTTTAAGAAATGAAGGTCAGTCAGTCCGGAAAATTGCAAAAACTTTAAATGTGTCCCCAAGTGGAGTCGCAAAAACCATCAAGCGCTACAACCAAACTGGCACACATGAGGACCGACCCAGGAAAGGAAGACCAAGAGTCACCTCTGCTTCTGAGGATAAGTTCATCCGAGTCACCAGCCTCAGAAATGGCAAGTTAACAGCAGCTCAGATCAGAGACCAGATGAATGCCACACAGAGTTCTAGCAGCAGACCCATCTCTAGAACAACTGTTCAGAGGAGACTGCGCCAATCAGGCCTTCATGGTCAAATAGCTGCTAGGAAACCACTGCTAAGGAGAGGCAACAAGCAGAAGAGATTTGTTTGGGCCAAGAAACACAAGGAATGGACATTAGACCAGTGGAAATCTGTGCTTTGGTCTGATGAGTCCAAATTTGAGATCTTTGGTTCCAACCGCCGTGTCTTTGTGAGACGCAGAAAAGGTGAACGGATGGATTCCACATGCCTGGTTCCCACTGTGAAGCATGGAGGAGGAGGTGTGATGGTGTGGGGGTGTTTTGCTGGTGACACTGTTGGGGATTTATTCAAAATTGAAGGCACACTGAACCAGCATGGCTACCACAGCATCCTGCAGCGACATGCCATCCCATCCGGTTTGCGTTTAGTTGGACGATCATTTATTTTTCAACAGGACAATGACCCCAAACACACCTCCAGGCTGTGTAAGGGCTATTTGACCAAGAAGGAGAGTGATGGAGTGCTGCGGCAGATGACCTGGCCTCCACAGTCACCGGACCTGAACCCAATCCAGATGGTTTGGGGTGAGCTGGACCGCAGAGTGAAGGCAAAGGGGCCAACAAGTGCTAAACACCTCTGGGAACTCCTTCAAGACTGTTGGAAAACCATTTCAGGTGACTACCTCTTGAAGCTCATGGAGAGAATGCCAAGAGTGTGCAAAGCAGTAATCAGAGCAAAGGGTGGCTATTTTGAAGAAACTAGAATATAAAACATGTTTTCAGTTATTTCACCTTTTTTTGTTAAGTACATAACTCCACATGTGTTCATTCATAGTTTTGATGCCTTCAGTGAGAATCTACAATGTAAATAGTCATGAAAATAAAGAAAACGCATTGAATGAGAAGGTGTGTCCAAACTTTTGGCCTGTACTGTATATATATATATATATATATATATATATATATATGTACAAAAAAATTAAATATGACTGATGTATATGAAAAATGTACTAATATTGTGAATATTTTTAAGAGTACAAGCTTCTTCCACATTATTGTCATTTACTCTTATTTTACAATTCTGTATATTCATGATAATTGATGCCTGAATCTGCTGGCAATAGTATTTAAACAAAAAAGTAATAAAAACATTTTTGGAAGTAAGGAATTAAAACTGAATTTAATTTTAGAGGATTTAATAAAAAATAATAATAATAAAATACAGAAAAAAATAAATAAAATATGACTGATGTATATGAAAAATGTACTAATATTGTGACTAATTTTAAGAGTACAAGTTTCTTCCACATCATTGTAATTCACTCTTATTTTACAATTCTTTATATTCATGATATTTAATTCCTGAATCTGCTCTCAATAGTATTAAAACAAACAAACAAAAAATAACTTCAGGGGAGAAAAATTGAATTATTATTTTTAGTATTTTTAAAATTAAAATACAGAAAAAAATATATAATTTAATATAACTGATGTATATGAGAAAAAGTACTAATATTGTGACTATTTTTTTGTGGCTCATACTATTTCCGGTTCAGGATAGAGGTGTTTCCGGGTGACGGTACAGATTTGTCAAATAGCCCGTGCATGGCATGGTTGTCAGGATAGTCATCAATTCGGCCAAGGAACCAGGGTGGACATTTTTATCAGCGTGTAACAACAGAAGTTAAACCGCCAGAGGAAGGACTAACTCCATCTTTACTGACCGTCTGAGCAGCTGTCCTCACCGCCGGGGAGCAGATTTTCACATTTGTCATTGCTCGGTTAGCTCACTAGTTTAACGTTGCTCTTTGAAAATGGCGGATCTACCACCAGAGAAGAGCCTGGACGATTTCTTTGCCAAGCGGGATAAAAAGAAGAAGAAAGAGAAAGGAAAGGGCAAAGACACCGCCGCTGGGCCGACGTCGGCTGTGGTGAAAAAGACTAAAAAGGAGAAGGAAAAATCTGCGAAAAACGAGAATCAGGACACACAGATTGAAAAGGTAACTACTCCCTGGTAACTTTTTTGCCTCAGTCTTTCCCAGATACCGGTGTCGTGTCAAATTTTGCATCCCTCGTCACAATCTGCTTCCTGCTTATATTTAGCCCGCTTTGCTAACGCGTCTCTAACGTTTCTCCCGTTAATGCAGGAAAACCATGCGTGTAACGTTAATAGAGATGTGAAGGGAGGCAAAGCCGGTTGCTAGCTAGCATATGGTTTCACCTGGAGCACATTCAGACGGGAGACGACATTTAGCACGCGTTGTACACTTAATTTTTTTACAACATTAGCTTCCGTCAAGCGTCAAAATATTAGCTACACGTTGACGTTTGAGGCCCACTTATCAGCTAATAGAGTGTTAAAGGCCGTGTGTGTGCAAGGGGGAGCTGTCATCCTCTTCTTTGAATCGTGGCTGTGCAACTAGGCCGAGCCGCCATTTGTCACAAGTTTGCACGGTGTCCACATCCTTTTTAGCTTTTAGATAACATTATTATGATTGTGTGACAATTAAACATTATCGTTTATAAGGTAAGATAACTTGTCACACTGGTGGGTAACGTTGACCTATGCTGGTATGGCCTGTATATTAGTTTCCTGGGAAGAGACTAGGGTGCAGATGTTTTATTAAAGGAGGGCCTAAGTGAGTTAGGCATCACCCATATTACCAGTGTAGTTTTACTGTAATAAGCGTTGTGTATTAATGCCTTTTTCTGCCAAGGAGGACGAGGAATGGAAAGATTTTGAGCAGAAAGAAGTGGATTACAGCGGGCTCCGGCTTCAGGCTTTACAGATAAGGTGAGAATCACATATGTATTTGGTTGTCTTGATTCCTTGTCCACATGACATCATTTGAGTGTGTTTACTTAAGTGTGTAATCACCTGAACATTAGAATTGTTGTGTTTTCATTACCTTACAATGAGCTGTTAATTCTACACAAGGAGGGGGTCCTCATCCTCGGAGATTGCCATGTTGAACCGCATGTTTCTACAGTAGCCCAGAATGGACAAACCAAACACTGACTCTAGATAGAGCCTTTTGCGTTTTCGCATTGGCCACCAGCCCTTCAGTGACAAGAGCATAGGAAAAACACTGATTTTTTTAAAATTTGAAACTACTTTCCTACACTAAATCCCCTAAGTCTTAAACACTGGACCTTTTAAGTGATTATACTACTGGAAGAAGCAAGAAGACAGCATGTATGTTTTGAACCTCCCCAGTGTTTTTATGTAGCAGTCATTGTGCATTGGTTTTGGGGCAAATTCTGGGTGTCAAGGCACAGTTAGTCTGACTCCAGATTAGGGCTGCAACTAACGATTATTTTCATTGTTGACTAATCTGTCGATTATTACTTTGATTAGTCGACAAATCATTATATCGAAAAATGTATTAAAATGTTGAAAAATGTTGGTCTGTCTCTCCCAAACCCCAAAATTATGTCATCTAATGTCTTGTTTCGTACTCAAGCCCAAGGGTTTTAGTTCATGGTCATGGGAGAGTGTGTAAAGCTGCCAATATTTGAACGTAAGAAGCTGCAGTAAGCGTATTTTGGGGTACCTTTATAGTACTTTTCTATGAAAAATGACTCAAACCGATTAGTCGACTACTAAAATAGTCACCGATTATTTTAATAGTCGATTAGTCATCAATTAGTCGACTAATCGTTGCAGCCCTAGATCAGTTTTATTTTTTTCAGGTCTCCAGAGACAAAGTTACCATCAGTATCCTCAGATCCATAGTGATGGCAGAGGTCCTGGAGAGTGTCTGTAACAGCACTTAAAACTATGTATTTTGACACATCCCCCTCAGTATTTAGAACATGTGCATCCCTCCCTGTATTTATATTCAATGCATAACAATAACAGTACAGAAAAACTGATGAACTGCACTGTTAAACCAAAAGCGAACACCATAATTGCAGCTTATGTGTTTGAGTAAAACATGTGATTTGGATGAATTTCATGCAGATTATTTCCCTTTGAATACTACATCAGAAGAACCTTTCATTAAATTTTCTTTCTTAATCAAGTATATTTATTTTTTTTTATTTTATTATGAAACTATGATTTGAAACGCTACCTTACTATTTGGATTGATTGTTGTGGTGTAATACCCTCACAATACTTATTAATGCAGCCTTACTGAAAATAAACTGTCAAAATGAATTACTTTTTAGGCATAAAATGAACCATTTGTCAGTGCCAGTGTCATTTTAACCATCCTTACTTTATCTGATAGGTTGTGTCGTGAGTTTTAGTGCATATTACAAATGATATGTATTTTAAATTGATAAATAGATTAACCTGTTTTACAAGCAGATCTCTGTCAAACTCAACTGGAGAAACAAAAAAATCTTGGATAACTCACCATGGGTTCACCACAGCTCAACTGCCTACTGTCTGTCTGTAGTGACGAGAAAGAGGAAGAGGAGTATGAGAAGGAGGAGGTTGGTGAGGATGGAGAGATCATTCTGGTCAGCGGAGACAAAATGTCTGGTCCCTGGAACAAGTCTGGTGCCGCCCCAGCTCCTGCTGCTGCACCCGTGCGTGAGTAAACCCACTCAAACTTTCATTTGTTTTAAAGTGTCAGGAATTGACAGTCAGGGAATGGGCATAACGCTGTTTATTAAGGTCCTTAAAAAGTATCTTAAGTACATATTTACTGATAAAAGGCCTTACATGCTCATAAATTCAGATTGGATGGGTCTTAAAGGTCCAGTATGTAGGCTTCAGGGGGATATATGGCAGAAATGTAATATAATATTCATAACTAGTTTTCCTTAGTTTAAAATCATCGTACAATAAGAATTGTTGTTTTTGTTACCTTAGATAGAATGAGCTATTTATATCTACATACGGAGAGATTACTCTTCTATGGAGCCTGCCATGTTGTTCTACAGTAGCCCAGAACGGACAAACCAAACACTGGCTCTATTTGGGGCCATTCACATTTTTGCATCAGCCACCGTCGTTCTCCTGCACGCTGGACACACAAGAGAAGTTTCAGCTCTCCAACCTCACCACTAGATGTCACTAAACCTGACTCACTGGACCTTTAAATATTTTTAGTCATGTCACTGCTAGAATATCAGGTGTTGTCGCACATGGATCAGGCCATCAGTCTGCATTGTTAAACTAAGACCTTGTTTATTTTTCTGTGCTGAGAGCAGTAAGCACAGTGAGTATCATCTGTGTCATTTTACCTTACTGGTCATTTTGAACTGACATCAATGAATTTACCATATTTTCACTTTTGTTGTGTATTTCTTTAGCAAGTTTGCTCTTAAATTTCATTTTAAGAGTCTTACATTTAACTTGTTTATGCCTTTAGGAACCCCACATTATTTTTTCTTCAAACGGGTGTGATTTTTATAATTACAGAGGAGGTAGAGGAGCCTGAGTCGAAGCCTGCTGGTGTATATCGCCCCCCAGGGGCTCGGCTGTCCAATGCCAGAAGAGCTCCCACCCAGGGGCCTCCTGAGATCTTCAGTGACGCACAGTTTCCCTCCCTACTGTCCACCGCCAAGCATACGGAGACACGCAAGTAGGTAGAGTCCGATAGCAATAGTTTGTTTAACAGGGTTTTTCCTGGCTCAAAATGAGGCGGAGGTGGTACCATCCTGATCACGTGTACCGTGGCTTCAGCAAACACTGTTTTACAAGCAGTATGTTCTCTGAGTCATAGTAATCATATGTGTGTGTGAAGTGATTTTCGTGACATTACACTGTATAAGAGTGAAGTTACTGAATATTTTTTACAACAAGAATTCCCCAAAATTATGCAAAAGCACATTTTTACCAAATTAAGTGTTGTAGTGTAACTTAACGGAGACCATTGATGTGTGAAGGGATTTTTGGGGACACTACATTGACTATGAGCAAATATTTTTATAGCATTTCTTTTCAGTGTTGCCGTTAGACGGCCCCTACATACTTGTCTCACAACAGGCTGCACATAGAGAGCAACGTTATTTGCCCAGCTCGGAGGACGACTCATTTTGATGAAAATAAGGTTGGAGCTTATTGTCTGCTCTACTACAGTTGGAAGCAGGCATGTTTTTTGTTTCAACAATGTTTTGCTTATGAGTCCAGGAATTTTGAATCTGCATAGAGCTGCATTCACAAACGCCAACTATCATTTGCAATGGCATTGTTAAATGCCAGCTGGTGATATAAAACTATATTAAAAAAATTGTGCTGCAGGGAAAGAGAGAATAATAAGGACCTCATCGGCTTTCTTTCTTGTGTATCGGGCTGATGCCTGCTTTGCTGCAGTTCAGCCAAAAACAGGCAGCTCTTTTCTTCCTCTTTGGCTGCGCCTTTCCCGGTGCACTGTGCTGATTACCATACAGTGCCACCACATTGGTGTGATGCTGCAATTGCAGTAACAAATGATAGAAATTCACCAAGAGCAAGTTTGTTGGGAAATAGAGTTTACCATAAAGACCCCCGCTAAGAGCTGGAGACGCCGCCTCGTACTTGTCTATGCAGGAAAAACCCTGGTTTAAGTGACAGGTTAATGTCTTGCTGCAGTTTGATTTAAATGTTACATGTCTGTTTCAGGGACAGGGAAATGGAGAAGACCTTTGAAGTTGTGAAACACAGGAACCGTGGTAGAGAGGAGAGCGGTGGCGCCTCTATGCAGCACTTGCAACTCGACAACCAATATGCCATCCTGGGGGATAAGTAGAGCCATTTCCCTCCATCCCCTGGCCCCTTCAGCTCGGTCCTGCCCAGCCCCTCGAAGGAAGCTGAACTCCAGCTGTGTTGACTGCAGTCCCTACAGAGCCCACCTGCCAACATCACCACACTGGTTACTCACACACACACACAGCATCATATTCATGCACAGCAATACAACCGCAGCACATACAATGACACTCCCTTTAAATAAATGGCAGCACTTAACATACACTGGTTGGCAAAACTGAAGGACTGCATCTGAAGGGGCTGTTGAAAGAGGGAATAATTGAAAAGGAATTGGCAAAATACACCCAAACGTACAACACTGCAGCAGCAACAGCAGATGACAGATTTGTCCTGTGTGGATTGTACTCAGAGCAGCAGTTGTGTGGCGCAACCTTTCTCTGGACTTCAACTTGCTTCAATAAAGCCACAGAGGATAACTTTAGGCAAGATGATTTTACAAACTTCTGTGAAAATATCTATTTTTTTGCAAGATCGTTATAACCCAATCGCACACGATATTTTGTGGTGTTTTTGAGTTGCGGTGGGGGCTTCAGGCGTGGGGATACTACCTCAGCAGCAAAGCTGGTGGTGACAACGTGGACTGAGCTTTTTTTTTTTTTTTTTTTTTTTCCTCCCTGCTGTGGTGGTGAACGAGGCAAACATCAGCCCCTCCCCACATACAAGCCGGCCATCAGGCTCTTTAATTTAGAAACTTGAAGCTTTTTTTTTTTCCTTTCATCACGGTGATGACACTCTGCAAAGATCTATGGACAAGAAGCGATAGGTTGTGGTCCTCATTTAGAATTTCTATATAAAGTGGCCTTACTGATAGAAAGAGAAACTGCTTTGTCATCTGAAGAGAACTCTGCTTGTTGTCTCACAGGCTGCTGCCTGCCTCTGGATCTCACCACTTGTGACAAAAAAAAACAACAAAAAAACATACAAATGAAAAAAATCCTTCTGTTCAAGAATGTAGTGCTGTTGTAGTTTGCCTGATGATTACAGCTACTAACTGTTTTTCATATCCACTGTTTGATTTTGCTGCCCCTCTCTTATTTTGGTCTGTTTTAGACATCAGCAAAAGAAATTAAAGCTTGTTTCTAATCTCAAATCATTCTTTCGGTAACAAATGTTTTACAGTGATTTGACACCAGATGCTCACAGATGTTACAGTATCAAGAAAAATGATGGGAAACCACTTTTAACACACATTTATTGAGGTTGTGTGGCCATACTGAGTTCACAGCTTTTATAATTTGTTGTGAAGTGGTACCGTTCAACCCCAGTTTTAACACCTTTTTTTAAAAAAAAAATCAAGGCTTTTCCGCATAAGTAAATGTACTGTCAGCCCTCATTGCAGTTGCGTAGAACAGGAAGCTTGTGCATTATTTCCAGAGAGTTAGTTACTACTCGTCTGTAAAAGCAAACCATCACCAAACCAACAGAGTACTACCAACTTACAAAATAAGTGGTACACTCAGCTAAATTCTTTTTTTTTTTCTTTTCTACAAGCATAGTTATGTTTAGAAAGAAGAAGAACTGGATTTATGTTCTATGTTTCTGTCCTTTCCATAAAAGATGTCGGGGAGCGTTGATCCCTGCTGGAACACTTTGGGTGGACATAGATAATATTTGTGATGAAAAGAGAAGAGCCTAATACAAAAAAATAAAGTGTTCCTTGTTACTGAAGTCTTGTGTGAATCTTTAAACGTTGAAAATTGGGATTTACTGTAAGTGGTGTCTTTTACCAGAAAAAGTGTTGTCCAGTTGTAAACTCAAGACTTGTTAACCTGCTGTCCCTCTCATAGTCGCTGAATTGGTGTCTCATTTTGACAAATCGTGAAATTATCAAGATCCAGCCCCTTTTGGAAAAAGTAGACATTTCAAATGAATTCCAAGCATACTAATAAAAGAAACTTTTCTCACACAACAGACTTGAAATGTTTATTTGAAGGAGGCAGTAACACCAGCAGAGTACTTAAGAGGTCGTCTCTGTCTCTGATTTGAAACATGTCGCCATCTGTTCGGCCCCTCTGTCTTCATGTTTGCTTCCCCTGAAAAGACAGACAGTTTTACATCCTAAAATCATAATAAACACTAATGGTGGTGAATGCTGAAAAGTTTGTTACCTGGTTCACGTTTCCTGTGTGTGGTTCAGTCGGAAACTCATCGCCACTTTTAAGAGGGCTCCAGATACTGAATGGAGGTGGAGTGGTCTGAAGGAAAAGAAGAAAACACTTGAGGAACTTACAGTAAAACTGATGCAAATTTGTTGATGAATTATCTCATTTATCTCATTCCACATGATAACATTTTGTGTTTTCCTATTAGTTCATCAGACTTCAATATTGGCTTAGTTGCACAGTGTAGGTTTTGTCGCAACATTGGGTGGGGGACCTTGGCGTAGATGTCTTTAATTTTGGCAAAGCACAGTCCTCTGCCACTTTCATGTTTCTGTTAGGGTGGGGGACAAATGTACATGTTCTAATATTAAGGGGATGTGTCCCTGGCGTCCCTTCTTAAATCTCATTTTATGTTTTGGATGGGGGGACAAATGTACATATTAGGGGTTCCCATCGTAGTGGAAAACCTGGAAAAGTCATGGAATTTCACCCTCACATTTTGCAGGCCTTGAAAAGTCAAGGAATTAGTAAAACTCATTGAAAGTTTTGGAAAGGTCATGGGATTTTTTTGCATGTGTAATGAAATTGAACAGTAGTCTTCCATGGACAACCTTTCACGTAATATAAGATAACAGCTAATGAATAGCTGTTGATGCAATGTAGCTCTAATATCCATAAATGTGTGGCAACGTTTTGTTTACCATCACGTACATTTATCCGTTTTCTCCTGGTGTTCCAGCTCTCTCTTCATCTATGGCAGCTACCTGAAATTATGTTTGGGGGCACAGTAGCTCAGTCTGTGGGGACTTGGGTTCAGAACCGGAGGGTCACGGGCTCAAGTCCCAGTCTTGACCAAATATGGAGTGTGGACTGGTGGCTGGAAGGTGCCAGTTAACCTCCTGGGCAGCACTGAGGTGCCCTCAAGCAAGGCACCAGCACCCCAACTGCTCAGGGCGCCTATCCATGGACACTCCCTCACCCTCTCCCCCAACATCCCTCCATTTAACATATGTTATAGGTCCTGTTTGTGCATGTGTGTGTATTTCAGGCCTGTGTGTATTTGACAGCAAAGTGAAACATTTAATGTAATAAAATATATCTTCTTTGTCTTTGAATAGAGTTTGAATCTGATCTGATGTTTGGAAAATGCAGAGCAAGTGGAGCAAGGAAATATATATATATATATATATATATATTATAGGTCCTTGAAAAATCATGGAAAAGTTTTTGTCAAGGAAAATGTGAGGGCACCCTGCATGCTCTAAATACTAAGGGGTGATGTGTCCCCAATTATATCTACACCTATGCTACCTTGCAACCCTGCTCTCCTGTGTTAAATGCTAAAAAAGGATTAAATGGCAAAACATTGCAAATAATAAACTAAACAAACACAGGTCTTATTAGACAGTGCTTTGAGTAAACTTTATTTCATTATATTTGAGTGGGATTGTTCCTCCTATTTTGATCTGCTGTTACTATCGCCGACCACCAGGTGGTGCTGCAGCTATCAATGCGCAATGAGCCCGTTCCGGTTTAACAAAACAGATTTGTAATGGCGGGCTAGCTAAACTCAAGTTGTTAGAAATTAGCTACACTTTTACTGTGAAAAGAACTGACTGGAGACACTGACATCTACAAAAACACTGAGAAAGACGGCAAAAGCACCAATTTTCCGAACAAGTCGGTGGATAAAAACAGAAAGGTGCTGAAATTACGTTTAACAGTAATTTATTCTGGAGCTGATGTTGATGCTAGCTAAGCTAACGTTAGCCCTGCAAGTGACAGCCGCGCCTCCATAGACTGAATTAAGTCACCTGTTTGACCAGGTAATCACATGCAACCAAAGGAGCACTTGCTAGTCATGTAGCTGTTTATGGCCATTGTATTAATACTATTATTGTTGTTAGTTTAGCGCTATAACAAGATACAGGTCTGCTATTGCACTAGTGGGCCCCGTTTGTTGCCTCCGCTAACATTATCTGTGCACTAAGGCTACTCACACAACATCCCCTTTGCAATCTTTAACAAAAAATGAAAAGGTTATATTTTCCCATTACCCAGAGGGTGAATCCTTGAAAGTATTTTTGTTGATCTCACAAATCTCTTCTGTCTGTCAGGAATGATAACATGCTTTCCTGAGGCAAAACCAACATTTGAAACCAGTATGTTCACAGATTTGGGCACTGCCTTGACCCACCTTCACCTCTTGAAATTTATATATTTCAGTGATGGTTTCTCCACCATCTTTCCACGCAGACAGTAGACATATTTGCACAGCAGCTGGATAACAGGTGGGACCTTACTGTTTTGATTTCCCCAGCTAAGGCTCTTTTAGGGAATGCTGTATGACAACATTTTTAGATGTAATTTCCCCCCATTTCCAAGAAGCCATTCATTTCTATGTGTGTTAGTTCTGCTGCAGTGGTGCCAGCTGCCTGTATCTTATCAACAGTTCTAATTTATTTGGAGGTAACACTATATCATCATAATGCTATTTTAATTTCCTGGCCGTTCAGTTTGTGCTGTGACTACTACCAGTCAGCCTCTATTGATTACAGAAATCCTCTCAGTGATCTTTTGGACTTGGCTTACCTCCTGCCACTTTTTTCACATACCTTTATTGCCTTTTTTGCAAGCGGCACCGTGCCTCCTTCAGACAGCTGAAATTGGAATGTATAGCACTTGGATTAAAAACATATACATAGACTACAAACCCTAAACCAAAGGCATCACACTGGGTGTTCTGTTTCTGCAGGGTCATTGACATAAGAGTCCAGACGAATGCAGGAAAATAATCAATAAACCTGTTTCGTAGAGGCGACAGTGGTATGATCAAAGCACCAGCTTATTCACTGATTCTTGTGTGTCATGTACATACATATTCCTCATTTATGTCACAGTTGTTGAGTTTAAATCGGACGTCAGGTTCTGCAATCTATGTTTAACACTGTCAGTTAAGCAATAGTTGTACATTGTTAAATATACAGCACATTAAATAACATCTGAAACACTAATATAAACTATTCTTAGCGCTAGGTGAGACAAAGTTGCCAAAATTCAAGTCACTGCAAAATGAAAAGCAAAGTGCAGTACTTTATTTACCAGGTTACAGCCAGAGTAATACATTACAGAATAAAACCTACATAGCAAAAGCAATGTTAAATATTTTTAATCAATTAAAGTTGTTTCCTTTTCAGTAAAGCTGGTCAAATCCACCAATCCATCACACTGTCTTACCGAGGCTGCGAGAATGAATCCCACCAAACACAGCAGTGTCAGTCCTCTCATCTTGACCACAAATTAGCCTCCTGTCTGCTCATACAACTGCTTTATAGTGTCCATGACAGTAGGCAGGGTCTATTGCATAAAAGTGTTCTAGTTTAATACCAAAGTCCAACAGGGTATATTTGTGAGGCTTACTCAAACAAAACTGCTTCCTGTTTTTTAAGTGTTATTGTGCTCCCATTTGGCCGCTGGAAGTAAAAGGCATTATACTTTCAATAAAAAAAACATTTAACATTAATTCATAACAAGATGTGTAAGTGTAATTAAGGCTTGTTTCTAAATTAATTTAAAAAAAAATCTTGCCCTACTTGCCCTGCATTTTTCTAACATATCAGATTCAAACTCTATTCGAACATGATTTCAGCGAGCTAGCTATGGAAGGAGAGACAGAACGCAAGGTAAAAATTAGGAAGTGTATGTGATAGGAAACAAAACGTCATCACACATTTGTTAATTTCATGACTATTCCAGGCCTGGACAATGTGATTTTTCAGTTTTTTTCTGGTTTTTCATGATTGTGGGAACCCTGCTGATAATCATTTTATTCCTTTTTCCCCCCATCAAAAATCCAAAATATTCTCCAAATGTGAGCTTTTCAAAAGTGACAATTTGCCGCTTTACTCTATATTATGTGATAATAAACTGACTATCTTTGACTTGATGTGTGGACAAAACATGGAATTTGTAGATGTCACCTCGGGATCTGTGAATTTATACTGGATATCTCACTGATACTTCACTATTTCTTAACATTTCACAGACAAAACTGTTAATCAATTGGGGGGGGGTCTTTCCTAAAAGAATTATTTTCATTTAGAAACAAGCCTCCTTGAAAAGTCATGGAAAGGTTTTGATATTTTGTCCATGAAATGTGGGAATCATCTTGGAGATAAATTTTACATTAATAAATTGATTAATTGTTCAACTCTGTTGTAATAGTAAATAGTGTATTTGCTGGGGAATATTTTTGCTGTAGATTAATGCTTATTTGGTGGTCCACAATGTGTTTTTTTTGTGATAATGAATTATTATCTTGTTTTATCAGAGTAGTTGTCAATTTTGTTAATAGACCCAGAAAGTTTAACTGACCTTAAGATAACCAAATTAGGAAATGAAATTACATTTTCACATAATAGTTTTGATAACATGTTTAATTAAAAGAAGCAGTAGCAGAACGATGATGTGCCTGGTGGATTCTCATCCTGGTGGCAGTACTGCTCCATTAGGACTTTAAATGTGTCTTTATCTGTTGAGTTGAGTCCTCCGCTGCGTGTTGTCTTTCACTGATTTGTTTTTCCCCGGAAAAGATAAGAAACAACATGTCAGCGAAAAAGCAGATTTCATTATTTGACAAATAATGAAATCTGCTTTTTTCAAAAGACGGTGGGGTAATTAAATACAAATTGTAGTTAATTACCCCACCCTCTTTTGAAACACATGCGCATGTGCATACTGAACAGTATAAATGAGGTTAGTAATTGGATTTCTCAGATTAGATGCTATTTTACTTGTGACACCAAATGAGAAATTCAGAACAAAATACTTGGATACTTTCTTACCTGGGTGTTGTCTCCATCAGGAAGTGGTGGGAACCCATCATCATTGTCAATTGGTTCCCGAGTGCCAACCCACTGACGGGGAAAATAATCAGCAACACATTACGATGATGTAAGTATGATATATGATGAATTAATTCATTAAAATAACCTGAAGTTCACATTCTTGTATTTTAACACTTTGTCTCAGATGTTTAATCATTAGTTTACTCTGTAAAAGTCTACGTACCACTGCACTTATATTGTTTTGTCTTTCCTGTTGGACCTGAAATAGAAAGGCATAACACTTTAATAAGAAAACACACATTTACCCTAATCCAGTGACACAACAGTGGGTGTTTGGTTGTTCCTCCATGTCTGCAGAAAGCCCTTTACAGGATTAAACTTGGACTGTGAAAGAACCCAAAATCCTGCTCTGTCCATATGAATCTGACTTTTTTTGTCCTTTGACTGTCCTGTATTCAAAGGTTCTGTATGCAACCTTAAGAGCATTAATACAAAAGTATACCACTATGTACTGTGTGAAGATATAGTGGCATAATGGCATCCTGAGCAGAGAATGAAGTCATGCTACCTCTGTGTGTGTTATAGTGAGTTTGTCTGAGGTTTATTGTGGTAGGCCGTTCCAGCATTGTGTCCATGTGGGCCTGGTCAATTGTTTTCTAATAAACAATAAATATAGCAACTTCTAATCAAACCTTACCAATTTCAGGTTTAAAATAACTTCAGATTGGGTCCGCTACAAACCACACCCACCTCAGGTTAAAACTCCACCCATTCCTAATACAGATAATGCTGTACTTGGTCATCCGTGGTTAACACCGTTAGCTCTGTCAAGACTATTACTGTTTAGCGTTGTTTATAGAGTTAACACCCTGCTAGCTGCAAGCTCAGTCACCTCTATTTTGAGAAGTGTGTCATATGACAACTCATATGATAAGTCATACGCTCTGAATTTCACAGAGTGCTTCTTTACAAAATATAAGATTTTAATCCAAAGACTGGCTCTGCAGTTTATATTGAACACTCATATAAGCCTGAATATTAGTCCTAAAATTTTAATATGCAGTACACAGAATGAGGTGCTAATGTAGGCTCCCTTTGGGTTAGTCACACCTCTGTAGGTCACACACACACACACACACACACACACATAGCACTGTAAAGTCATGTAGATAAAAGCAGAATACATTATTTTCTAAAATGACAAAGTTTGAAATGGTTTCAATTCGACAGTTCTGGAATAAGAGCTGAAGATTTTTAGTCTACATTTGCAACTGAGGCCTGCTAACAAAAAAAATCATGTACTTAAATCATTGCAAAGAGTGAAGAACTTTGCTTAGCAGGTTAGATATTTATTTATTTTGTTGTAAAAGGACACAGTTGGACAAAGTCAAATTTATTCAAAACCAAGTTATCAGTGGCAAACTTCTCTACCACAAACTCCAAGTTTAACTCAATACTTGAAACTGGTAGATATTATAGAAGAAAGATCCTGTAGATATCACAAAATAAAATCATCTCATGCCTCGAGAGAAAGCTGAAAAAAAAGCACCATTAATCTTGTCCCCTGACATCAGAGGTAAAGAGACATTTGTTGTGATTTGGTATCTTTCCTGCACTGCAACACCCCTCACCTAACCTTTTGTTTGAATTGGAAGTCAAATTCCATTTAAACAAATCAAACTGTTCAAAGCAGGCGACACCATAACCACAAACATTCAACACTCTGTGTACTCTGACTTCTCTTTTTAAAGTTATTTTTTTGGGGCTTTTTGCCTTTATTTAACAGGACATATGGCATGAAGTTTTTCCACAAAGTCTACCCACCGTCGATGTGTTGGTCGTGTTGGTTGTGTTGAACTCGCCCTCCATCGGAAATTGACTCCCTTCTGGCCACTGAAAATTAAAGAATGATTTAGTCCAAGGACATGATGGTATTTGCTTAGTATCCATTTGACAATTTGTTTGCAAAGGATGTTGACATTGGATTTCAAATAAAGCAACTAAATAATAAACATCAGCAGTATTATACACGCTGTAGGCCTTTTCTGATTTGTTAGCTCCTTCGCTCTGACATCTCTCGACTTTGTGCATGTATAGGTCCTGTTTGTGCATCTGTGTGTCTTTCAGACCTGTGCATTAATGACAAAAAGAGTGAAAAAATTGAATTTCCCCTGAGGGTGATTAATAAAATATATAAAATTTAAAAAACAAAAAGAAGAATATTTTAAAATGTGTCCCCAATTATATCTACACCTATGCTACCTTGCAACCCTTCTCTCCTGTGTTAAATGCTAAAAAAGGATTAAATGGCAAAACATTGCAAATAATAAACTAAACAAACACAGGTCTTATTAGACAGTGCTTTGAGTAAACTTTATTTCATTATATTTGAGTGGGATTGTTCCTCCTATTTTGATCTGCTGTTACTATCGCCGACCACCAGGTGGTGCTGCAGCTATCAATGCGCAATGAGCCCGTTCCGGTTTAACAAAACAGATTTGTAATGGCGGGCTAGCTAAACTCAAGTTGTTAGAAATTAGCTACACTTTTACTGTGAAAAGAACCGACTGGAGACACTGACATCTACAAAAACACTGAGAAAGACGGCAAAAGCACCCATTTTCTGAACAAGTCGGTGGATAAAAACAGAAAGGTGCTGAAATTACGTTTAACAGTAATTTATTCTGGAGCTGATGTTGATGCTAGCTAAGCTAACGTTAGCCCTGCAAGTGACAGCCGCGCCTCCATAGACTGAATTAAGTCACCTGTTTGACCAGGTAATCACATGCAACCAAAGGAGCACTTGCTAGTCATGTAGCTGTTTATGGCCATTGTATTAATACTATTATTGTTGTTAGTTTAGCGCTATAACAAGATACAGGTCTGCTGTTGCACTAGTGGGCCCCGTTTGTTGCCTCCGCTAACATTATCTGTGCACTAAGGCTACTCACACAACATCCCCTTTGCAATCTTTAACAAAAAATGAAAAGGTTATATTTTCCCATTACCCAGAGGGTGAATCCTTGAAAGTATTTTTGTTGATCTCACAAATCTCTTCTGTCTGTCAGGAATGATAACATGCTTTCCTGAGGCAAAACCAACATTTGAAACCAGTATGTTCACAGATTTGGGCACTGCCTTGACCCACCTTCACCTCTTGAAATTTATATATTTCAGTGATGGTTTCTCCACCATCTTTCCACGCAGACAGTAGACATATTTGCACAGCAGCTGGATAACAGGTGGGAACTTACTGTTTTGATTTCCCCAGCTAAGGCTCTTTTAGGGAATGCTGTATGACAACATTTTTAGATGTAATTTCCCCCCATTTCCAAGAAGCCATTCATTTCTATGTGTGTTAGTTCTGCTGCAGTGGTGCCAGCTGCCTGTATCTTATCAACAGTTCTAATTTATGTGGAGGTAACACTATATCATCATAATACTATTTTAATTTCCTGGCCGTTCAGTTTGTGCTGTGACTACTACCAGTCAGCCTCTATTGATTACAGAAATCCTCTCAGTGATCTTTTGGACTTGGCTTACCTCCTGCCACTTTTTTCACATACCTTTATTGCCTTTTTTGCAAGTGGCAACGTGCCTCCTTCAGACAGCTGAAATTGGAATGTAAAGCACTTGGATTAAAAACATATACATAGGCTACAAACCCTAAACCAAAGGCATCACATTGGGTGTTCTGTTTCTGCAGGGTCATTGACATAAGAGTCCAGACGAATGCAGGAAAATAATCAATAAACCTGTTTCATAGAGGCGACAGTGGTATGATCAAAGCACCAGCTTATTCACTGATTCTTGTGTGTAATGTACATACATATTCCTCATTTATGTCACAGTTGTTGAGTTTAAATCGGACGTCAGGTTCTGCAATCTATGTTTAACACTGTCAGTTAAGCAATAGTTGTACATTGTTAAATATACAGCACATTAAATAACATCTGAAACACTAATATAAACTATTCTTAGCGCTAGGTGAGACAAAGTTGCCAAAATTCAAGTCACTGCAAAATGAAAAGCAAAGTGCAGTACTTTATTTACCAGGTTACAGCCAGAGTAATACATTACAGAATAAAACCTACATAGCAAAAGCAATGTTAAATATTTTTAATCAATTAAAGTTGTTTCCTTTTCAGTAAAGCTGGTCAAATCCACCAATCCATCACACTGTCTTACCGAGGCTGCGAGAATGAATCCCACCAAACACAGCAGTGTCAGTCCTCTCATCTTGACCACAAATTAGCCTCCTGTCTGCTCATACAACTGCTTTATAGTGTCCATGACAGTAGGCAGGGTCTATTGCATAAAAGTGTTCTAGTTTAATACCAAAGTCCAACAGGGTATATTTGTGAGGCTTACTCAAACAAAACTGCTTCCCGTTTTTTAAGTGTTATTGTGCTCCCATTTGGCCGCTGGAAGTAAAAGGCATTATACTTTCAATAAAAAAAAACATTTAACATTAATTCATAACAAGATGTGTAAGTGTAATTAAGGCTTGTTTCTAAATTAATTTAAAAAAAAAATCTTGCCCTACTTGCCCTGCATTTTTCTAACATATCAGATTCAAACTCTATTCGAACATGATTTCAGCGAGCTAGCTATGGAAGGAGAGACAGAACGCAAGGTAAAAATTAGGAAGTGTATGTGATAGGAAACAAAACGTCATCACACATTTGTTAATTTCATGACTATTCCAGGCCTGGACAATGTGATTTTTCAGTTTTTTTCTGGTTTTTCATGATTGTGGGAACCCTGCTGATAATCATTTTATTCCTTTTCCCCCCCATCAAAAATCCAAAATATTCTCCAAATGTGAGCTTTTCAAAAGTGACAATTTGCCGCTTTACTCTATATTATGTGATAATAAACTGACTATCTTTGACTTGATGTGTGGACAAAACATGGAATTTGTAGATGTCACCTCGGGATCTGTGAATTTATACTGGATATCTCACTGATACTTCACTATTTCTTAACATTTCACAGACAAAACTGTTAATCAATTGGGGGGGGGTCTTTCCTAAAAGAATTATTTTCATTTAGAAACAAGCCTCCTTGAAAAGTCATGGAAAGGTTTTGATATTTTGTCCATGAAATGTGGGAATCATCTTGGAGATAAATTTTACATTAATAAATTGATTAATTGTTCAACTCTGTTGTAATAGTAAATAGTGTATTTGCTGGGGAATATTTTTGCTGTAGATTAATGCTTATTTGGTGGTCCACAATGTGTTTTTTTTGTGATAATGAATTATTATCTTGTTTTATCAGAGTAGTTGTCAATTTTGTTAATAGACCCAGAAAGTTTAACTGACCTTAAGATAACCAAATTAGGAAATGAAATGACATTTTCACATAATAGTTTTGATAACATGTTTAATTAAAAGAAGCAGTAGCAGAACGATGATGTGCCTGGTGGATTCTCATCCTGGTGGCAGTACTGCTCCATTAGGACTTTAAATGTGTCTTTATCTGTTGAGTTGAGTCCTCCGCTGCGTGTTGTCTTTCACTGATTTGTTTTTCCCCGGAAAAGATAAGAAACAACATGTCAGCGAAAAAGCAGATTTCATTATTTGACAAATAATGAAATCTGCTTTTTTCAAAAGACAGTGGGGTAATTAAATACAAATTGTAGTTAATTACCCCACCCTCTTTTGAAACACATGCGCATGTACATACTGAACAGTATAAATGAGGTTAGTAATTGGATTTCTCAGATTAGATGCTATTTTACTTGTGACACCAAATGAGAAATTCAGAACAAAATACTTGGATACTTTCTTACCTGGGTGTTGTCTCCATCAGGAAGTGGTGGGAACCCGTCATCATTGTCAATTGGTTCCCGAGTGCCAACCCACTGACGGGGAAAATAATCAGCAACACATTACGATGATGTAAGTATGATATATGATGAATTAATTCATTAAAATAACCTGAAGTTCACATTCTTGTATTTTAACACTTTGTCTCAGATGTTTAATCATTAGTTTACTCTGTAAAAGTCTACGTACCACTGCACTTATATTGTTTTGTCTTTCCTGTTGGACCTGAAATAGAAAGGCATAACACTTTAATAAGAAAACACACATTTACCCTAATCCAGTGACACAACAGTGGGTGTTTGGTTGTTCCTCCATGTCTGCAGAAAGCCCTTTACAGGATTAAACTTGGACTGTGAAAGAACCCAAAATCCTGCTCTGTCCATATGAATCTGACTTTTTTTGTCCTTTGACTGTCCTGTATTCAAAGGTTTTGTATGCAACCTTAAGAGCATTAATACAAAAGTATACCACTATGTGCTGTGTGAAGATATAGTGGCATAATGGCATCCTGAGCAGAGAATGAAGTCATGCTACCTCTGTGTGTGTTATAGTGAGTTTGTCTGAGGTTTATTGTGGTAGGCCGTTCCAGCATTGTGTCCATGTGGGCCTGGTCAATTGTTTTCTAATAAACAATAAATATAGCAACTTCTAATCAAACCTTACCAATTTCAGGTTTAAAATAACTTCAGATTGGGTCCGCTACAAACCACACCCACCTCAGGTTAAAACTCCACCCATTCCTAATACAGATAATGCTGTACTTGGTCATCCGTGGTTAACACCGTTAGCTCTGTCAAGACTATTACTGTTTAGCGTTGTTTATAGAGTTAACACCCTGCTAGCTGCAAGCTCAGTCACCTCTATTTTGAGAAGTGTGTCATATGACAACTCATATGATAAGTCATACGCTCTGAATTTCACAGAGTGCTTCTTTACAAAATATAAGATTTTAATCCAAAGACTGGCTCTGCAGTTTATATTGAACACTCATATAAGCCTGAATATTAGTCCTAAAATTTTAATATGCAGTACACAGAATGAGGTGCTAATGTAGGCTCCCTTTGGGTTAGTCACACCTCTGTAGGTCACACACACACACACACACACACACACATAGCACTGTAAAGTCATGTAGATAAAAGCAGAATACATTATTTTCTAAAATGACAAAGTTTGAAATGGTTTCAATTCGACAGTTCTTGAATAAGAGCTGAAGATTTTTAGTCTACATTTGCAACTGAGGCCTGCTAACAAAAAAAATCATGTACTTAAATCATTGCAAAGAGTGAAGAACTTTGCTTAGCAGGTTAGATATTTATTTATTTTGTTGTAAAAGGACACAGTTGGACAAAGTCAAATTTATTCAAAACCAAGTTATCAGTGGCAAACTTCTCTACCACAAACTCCAAGTTTAACTCAATACTTGAAACTGGTAGATATTATAGAAGAAAGATCCCGTAGATATCACAAGATAAAATCATCTCATGCCTCGAGAGAAAGCTGAAAAAAAAAGCACCATTAATCTTGTCCCCTGACATCAGAGGTAAAGAGACATTTGTTGTGATTTGGTATCTTTCCTGCACTGCAACACCCCTCACCTAACCTTTTGTTTGAATTGGAAGTCAAATTCCATTTAAACAAATCAAACTGTTCAAAGCAGGCGACACCATAACCACAAACATTCAACACTCTGTGTACTCTGACTTCTCTTTTTAAAGTTATTTTTTTGGGGCTTTTTGCCTTTATTTAACAGGACATATGGCATGAAGTTTTTCCACAAAGTCTACCCACCGTCGATGTGTTGGTCGTGTTGGTTGTGTTGAACTCGCCCTCCATCGGAAATTGACTCCCTGCTGGCCACTGAAAATTAAAGAATGATTTAGTCCAAGGACATGATGGTATTTGCTTAGTATCCATTTGACAATTTGTTTGCAAAGGATGTTGACATTGGATTTCAAATAAAGCAACTAAATAATAAACATCAGCAGTATTATACACGCTGTAGGCCTTTTCTGATTTGTTAGCTCCTTCGCTCTGACATCTCTCGACTTTGTGCATGTATAGGTCCTGTTTGTGCATCTGTGTGTCTTTCAGACCTGTGCGTTAATGACAAAAAGAGTGAAAAAATTGAATTTCCCCTGAGGGTGATTAATAAAATATATAAAATTTAAAAAAAGAGGAAGAATATTTTAAAATGTTGAGTTAGACATGGCTCATTTAACTTTATAAAGCTCCTACACAGCTGTTAGTATTTTTAATTAATTAAAGTTATTTCTTTTTCAGTATTGTATCCAATCCTGCTGCACTACGTCTTGTTGATGCTGCTGGAATAAATTTAAGTTGTAGAATTTTCAATGATTGAGATCAGAAAATCATCAGTCTCACCAGAGCCGTTGCTATGACAATTAGTCCAAACAAACAGATCAGTGTGAGCCCTCTCATCTTGAACGTGGATTAGCCTCCTATCTGCACATGCACATGCTTTATACTGTCCATGTCAGTAGGTGGAGTTTGTTACATTTTTTGTATGCACAAGTGTATTCTTGCTTAATATCAAAGTCCAACTTGTTTACCAAGAGCAATTTACTTGCTCCATACTTTGAATTAGACTTCTCATCTAATGAAAAATACCAGTGCAATGACTTTCTCACAAAAAGTCTACCCACCCTTTCTGTTGAGGTTTTTGGTGTTGTCTCAAACTCGTCGTCACTGTTGAGCGGTGTTCTACCTCCCTTTGGCCACTGAAATTAGAATTAAAAACCTTTATCCAAGGACATTACGTTGTTTGGATAGCAAGGGCATTGACTCTGGATTTCAAACACAGCAGCTACAGAATCAATAAATGAACCTGTTTCAATTTGCAGAGTGAGTGAAGATTTGTATTTAGCAAACCTGAACTAAATTACAAAGAATTACAGAATAAACAAGAACTACAGAGCTGTTCACATTAAAGTCATATCTTTGAGATTAGTAAATCTGGAAAACTCACCAGTTTTACCCTTTTTACAGTTGAAACTGTGAGAATTAATACAAACAGACAGAGCAGTGTAAGTCCCCTCATCTTGAACATAGATTAGCCTCCTATCTGAACATACATGTGCTTTATAGAGGCCTTGTCAGGGGGTGGAGTTTTAGTGGGAACCAACTGTAATGTATGTTACATGTAAGTTAGTCCATGATGGGTGAGCATCTGTAAGATTAAATATTACTCATAGAGGCTGGTGGATCCTAGTCTGAGTGGGCGGAAGTTCGCTACATAGATCAGCCTCTCATTGGGCGGAACGAGCCACCCGCTGAAGTCCCGCCCTACCACCTCCGGTTGTCATAGTTGACAAATGTCCTTTACTAACTTTTGCGGTGTTTGATCTTGCGGGTATGTAGCCATTTTTCTGCCATGGTTGGCGTCCTGTAGGCGATATTTTTGTGGGCGTGTTACACCAAAACCTGATTCCCCCCGGCAATATTTTTGCAAGCGCACTGTTGCTGTGGCACCGCCAAGAACGATTGTGATTGGTTGAAAGAAATAAAAAAAGCTGAGGCATTTTTTTCTCCAATCTTAGATTGAGAGTTGGCGCAGCCAGACCTTTCTTTTCTTGAGAAAGGTCTGGTGAGCGAGACTAGGTGGATCCAAGTTGATGCTAATGTTCTGTATCTTCATGTAAAGTAAAGTAGCCCTTTGTTTTTAACTCTAAAACTATTTAGTTAGCGGGTGATATTTAGTGCTTGACTATATGAGTGCTATAGAGCTTGTTTGTCTTTTTATGGTTGTGTCTTTGTTTTGTCTGTCTCAGTCATGCTCATGAGGGTACAAATGCATACATTTATAGTGACATCACCCCTTGTTTTGAAGCCTCGAGTTCGGCAGTTCCGCTGTCGCCATCTTGGTTCTTTGGAGCCAGAAGTGACCATATTTGGAGGAGTTAGGGGTGGAGCTAACTCAGACGTTTTTGTTTTGTTTTGTTTTTGGCTTTTTATGCCTGTATTGGATAGGATAGCCTCAAAGTGAGAGGGGATGACATAAAGCGAAGGCCAGAGGTCGAAATCGCACCTGCAGCCGCTGCAGCAATGACATAGCCTTTGTACATGGGACACCCACTCCAACAGGTGAGCTACCTGGCAACCCAGAAACAATGATTTTTTACATCAAACTGCTGTATTAAGTGTTTTCACTGAGACATCTGCGGATACATTGGCTCCCGTTAAAAACCTCCTGAATAATGAACACTGAAGGAATTCTAGCGCTAAGTTTGAACTGGCTGCAATGTGCAATCCTCACCACTAGATGCCACTAAATCCTCCTAAATCTAAAACATGGCTCCTTTAAGCCAATACTGATAGACTGCCCCAGAAATGAGTTTTTTTTCCCTAGTCTCGAAGTCAACAGATCTTTTGAGTTGGTTTTTGGGTAGACGCCTGAAATAAGGTCTATGGTTATCACAAGTTTAAGAGACTTTCATGTTTTGTTCTACAACATACAATCCGTCAGTAAATACCTCACTTGGGAATTCTGAAGCTCTTATGTGTCTTAAAAAAGGTGGTTGCTAACAAGTAGCTAAATGAGACTACAGGATGTCATCACACCGAACACGGCTTTACAACTGTGCTGTGGGGGTCACATTAAGTCATGCGACTGTAGTGCGGTTTGTTTATAGCCTAATGTTAGCTTTGTACTTATTTCATTTAGGCTTCAGTGTTCAAGACAGTGGAATACATTTGTGAAGATTATCTTGGTAAACAAAATGTGTAAATAATAAAATAATCCAAAATCCAATCAAAAAATCTCATTGGAATTTTGACCAGGGCGATGCTAACGTCTGCGTTGAACTACAGAAAAATACCCTCCCTGGAGCACTTTATATTCTCAAATGTATAATTTCATCAATACATCAGTTAATTCAAGGTTCACCTCTGTTGTCTCACAAAGAGGATTGCTCTATAAAAACGCCTTGGAGTTGTGCCAAATGCAAAAATTAATGTGACACTTATAATTAACCACTTAATTATCAAGCCTCCATAGATAGGAAGGGTATAACAAAAATAAAATAATTAATTTAATTAATTTACAAAAAAGACAGTAATAAAATAGAATTAGTAAGTGCTGTGTTTACGGGTAATTTTAATTATTAATATTGTAAATTGTGTATTTAAATTTGAGTGTGACTGGGGGAAAAAAAAAAAAATCATAGTCAGGTGGCACAGTGCGAGCGCGTGCTCTGCCACTGTGCCACACTGCGCGCGCGCGCGCGATCGTTGCCATGACGCTGAATGAAAACCTTAGTGAACAGAGGAGATGGACCGGAGCTGTTAAAGTGAGCTGAAATGACCCATCCTCACCTGAACGCCTCTTTATGGTAGTACAGGTGGATTTAGTGCATACGTGTGTACAGTGTGACGCAGGTTGGTTTTAGTTTGTTGTGTCGTCGTCGTGTTTTTGACAGAAGTGGTATGAAGGCTCACAACAGTGAGGTGGAAGTGTTTGTCCGGATCAGACCAACGGCAAACTTCTGCCAAGACCTCATTGAATGTCTCCCAGACGGACAGGTAACTTAACCAGCTAGCGTTAGTTTAAAAATCCATTATTAATGCTAAATCACAATGGTAAACTATCCGCAGCGTTAGCTAGCCGGGAATAGGTTTGTGTAGCTTTTAAGTTAGTTGGTCTTAATGTTTAATTTAGAAACAGTAACAGTTTTGTTTTCATTGGTTGAGGTTAAAAATTAAACTTTATGGTATTTTTTGCCCCCTAAGCACGAATAGTTTTGGTAATTTGCAAGTCAGAACGCGCTAGTTAAAACTGGTTCCATCTTAATGAAAAGTGATTTTTGTAGACTACTAGCTGGGTTTTATTTAGCTAGGCCTAACTGTTTCAGCCCAGGACACATTCAGTCCATACCTACCTTATGTAGTCATGTTTTTCCAATTTGCACACATGTAACCACTAAAACCATTGCCTAATCAGCCTTTTTCATGGCAGACATTTTGACATGCCACAGCAGAAAAGGCACAGGTGCAATTAATCACATTAGTAATGACTGTCCTACATTTAACAAGGTATCTCGTTCCCTGATTTTATGCATGATTGCTTACTAACATGGCTCACTGGGACAATTAAACAGAGTGGAGGTATCATTAATGGTGTTACTTAGACCTGTGCTGTGACAAAATGTCTCAGGTTATACTGAGTTTGAATGTTGCTTACCACTACAGCAGAGCTGACAAAAGGAGCTACTCTGAATTGTCAAAGAGCAGAAAATAAACCTGCAAAAACATGTAATATCCATTAATCATTTGTTTTTTTATGCAGAAATGCCTCTGGTTTCAGCATCTCAAATATGAATAAACTGTTTTTAAGTCTTCAATAGCAAGTTGAATATCTTTAGGTTTTGCCTGCTGGTATGGCAAAACAAGCAATCTGAAGACACCAGCTTGGGTTCTGGGACTTTATTATGGGCAATCTCCCAATCGTCTGACTGTTCATATACCAATTAATTGAATATAGAATAAAGAAAATAATTGATAGATTAATTGATAATGAAGATAACCTTGGTTGCAGCCCTATGTGCCGAACACATGTTCTCGCCCTTCTGCATCTTGTCAAGCACACCTGTTTAAAATTTCTGACCTTTAGATTTAACCTTACGGGAGCTGTGGGGTTTTTAGTTTGTAGTGTTACTGATGTCCCCAAACCTTTTCAAAATGTTTCACAAAGTGCCATTCTTTTTTACTCACTTTTGTGACACTGAAAACAAACTGGAAAATATACAGAAGCCTTTTGATGACTGTAACAGCTTTCACAAGGGGTCAGAGTCCCTGCCACAAGCAGCAGCTGTTCAAACTGCATCACATCCATGTCTGTAATGGATAACCTTATCCCAAATATTGACATATTACCTGTTTTTACTTATCTCTTAATTTAATTTAGCATATCTCATTAATGAAGGTGGAGGTTGTGTTTCCCGTTTCAGCTGTCTGAATACAAATTACATCACATTTCAGATACAATATTTTCATCCTAGTAACTATGTACAGTAGTTTGTGGAGTTAATTTCAATGAATGCATTAGTGTTTATGCATGAAAATAATTCCTGGTAGTGTAGACTCAGAACTTCTTTCTGTGTCTTGCCCTTCAGACAGTGAACATCAATCACAGAAAAGACTCTAAGAAGCCCCAGGACTCCAGGAAAAGTCAGCAGAGCTCCTGGTCATTCCGGCTGAAAGGTGTCCTGCAGGATGTATCCCAGGAGGAGTTGTATGCCAGAGTGTGCCAACAGGTGGTACTGGGAACACTGGATGGCTATAATGGTAGATCTGTTTGTCTACATAAAATGAACAGTGTGTACTCAAGTGTTAATCCCAGATACGCATACTCAACTTAATGTCAACATACTGTAGGTTTGTTGTCTTGTGACTCACTCAGGAAATGGCCCAAATTCCACAAGTGTAGTTTTCGTGATGCTCCAAGAAATGAGTGTATTGAGCAGTGTCTTCTGTTGTTTGCTTTTCAGGTACTGTGATGTGTTTTGGGCAGACAGGTGCAGGAAAGACCTACACCATGACAGGATCCACAGAATCATACAAGCAGAGAGGCATCATCCCTCGGGCCCTTCAAGAGGTAACTGACATACAAAGATATTTTCCTCTCAAACACTCTGTGAACCCAGTGAGTGTGTGTTTTTTATTTAAATCTCTGACATGGTATTCAGGTGTTTCAGGAGATGGAGAAAAGGACTGAGCACGCCTTCTCTGTGCACCTGTCCTACCTGGAGATCTACAATGAGACCCTGGTGGACCTGCTGCCATCACTGCAAGGCTCACAACACCCGTCTCATCGCAGCATGGTGGTGATGGAGGAGCCTGGCAGAGGGGTGACCATCAGAGGTCTGTCTCTGCACGCTGTCCACAGTGAGGAGGAGGCTCTCAATCTGCTGTTTGAGGTGTGTGATCTGATGTTTTCAGTTTTATCGAAAAATATAGTTTTATGTTGTTTTTATCTGTTTTTTTATTTGATGCCAATTTATTTTTATGGACTATAATCAGTGTTGTGTGACTACTTTGAGAGCACAGTAATTTTCCAAAATTTTATAGATTTAACTACATTGAAAATTGATGCTTGATAAACCTTTCCTTACTCAGGGTGAGATGAATCGCATTATTGGATCGCATGCCTTGAACAGGAGCTCCTCCAGGTCCCACTGTATCTTCACTGTGCATATAGAGGTATGAATTCAATTACCTCTAAGGGTATACTTTATTATTTACTGGGATATCAGTGCTCAAACATGCCTTCTCATGCACAATTTTAAATGAGATAAAATGTGTTTCTTGACTACAGTCTCGCTCACGGACTCTGTCTGATGCCAAGTACATCACCTCCAAGCTGAATCTGGTGGATTTGGCTGGGTCAGAGAGGCTGGGAAAGACTGGGGTGAGAATGCCTGACTTCACCTGTTTTAAGGTTGAAAAGCCACGAAAACAATGAACATGTTCAGGTGGAATGTAAAGTCTTTGCTTTTTGATCCTCCAGTCAAAGTAAAAAATAATATGCCTTTCTCTATGATTTGTCTTTTTCCCCACTTGATTTAATCTACCTCTTCTTCCAGTCAGAGGGTCAGATGTTAAAGGAAGCCATGTACATCAACAAGTCCTTGTCCTTCCTGGAGCAGGCCATCCTGGCCCTGGCAGACCGTCGCAGAGACCACGTTCCCTTTAGACAGACTAAACTCACTCATGCCCTCAAAGACTCACTGGGTGAGACTGCCAAGTTTTAACAGTACTGATAGCCGATGTTTGCTGGTTTAAAGGGTCCTTTCCTCTGTAGTAATACTTGTAAAACATAGTGTATTTGTCCTTTTCTGGAGGTGGGAACTGCAACACTGTGCTCGTGGCCAATGTCTACGGTGAGGCTGCACAGATAGAAGAAACAGTAAGGAGAGGAACATTTAGTATAAATCAGAAAACAGTCTCTTTTTTACTGCACGTGGTGTCATTTTCTCCCTGGATGATGATAAATATTCTTTGCAGCTCTCCACTCTTCGGTTTGCTAGCAGAATGAAGTGTGTCCATACAAACCCTGCTGTTAATGAACACATGGATCCAGCAGTGAGTTCACACAATAATATGACACAGAAACGACTCTGGGGGGGGGGGGGGGGGGGGTAAAAATATGTTTTATTTTTCTTTACAGTCTGCATTGTGCTGTACTCTCTGTGTCAGCCATCAGAAAAAGTGATCTCATCAATGTAACTGTTGTGATTAGGCTCAGATCAAGAAACTCGAGAAAGATGTACAGATGCTGAAAGAGGAGCTGTCCATTTACAATACATTGGTGAGTGATGCCAGCAGGAAAGTGGCGAGACAGCTCACATATCATTATAATGTGTTAAGTCTGTTGTCCTGGTTTACTGTCACAACGTGTATTACATATCAGCACAAAATGTATACATTAATGGGTTTAAGTTGTTGCTCATCTTCTATTATTCAGGGGTAAATGTGTGCATATACTACATTTGCTATGACATAAATACTGTAAAAGTACTATACGTCAGTAGAGTGTAGTAGTGTAGTGAAGTGTAGTGTAGTGTAGTAAGTGTAGTTTAAACTCACATAGTATGTTTAAGTACCAGACAGTTCTTTATAATGTTTAATTTTATCACATAAAAATCCAAAACACAATTCAGCTGGTTCATATTACATTTAAATGCCATCATTCATTATCATCAATCATTCACCCTTCACTAGATGAAGCAGCCGAGCATCACATACGAGCCGCTGTCTGAAGCCCAGCTGGCTGAGATCCGCAGCCAGGTTCGAAGGTACCTAGATGGGAGCCTGGAGGAAATCAGAGTGAGAACATAAAGAACACAGCCAATACTTTTTCTGCCACACCATGTTTTGGATGAGAATTGTGTTTTGAGGGCTTTAAATTTCTCTCTGAATGACATCTAATTACAGATTGTAAGTATCAGGCAGGTCCAAGCAGTTTTCGCCCAGTTCAAGCTCGCTGTGCTGTGAGTATCATCGACCTTTAAAAATCTGAAACTTTAAATGCAGCCATTGTTTAGTTAGACAAGAATGGAACAAGGTTTTATTTGTTAATTGTAAGTGATTCAGTGTATTTATGTATGTATGTGAGCAGGGAGCAGGAGCATAAGGTGAAGGCTCAGCTATGTCAGACCTACAACTTGGTGGAGAAAGACCAAAGTGCTACAACAACTGCTGTCAAGGTCAGTCAACATCTGACTCGCCGTTCAAGGTATCTTATGGAAATTATTAGCCGTTATTCTGTTTGTCTGCTGTAGTGTTGACTTTGTCAGCTATTTTTATTCAGTCTTAGTCGTGTGTCAGGTGTCCTTGTTGTTTTTATCAATGTAATCAACCTCATGCTGTGCTTTTTAGTCAAGTTTTGTTTTAGTCATATTAGATTAAAAGAAACCCTTTTTTTTTCCTAATATATTGAGCATATTGGTCATTGTAGTCTAACCCGGTAGTAGGACTTTGTATCAGTACTCGATACCTTTTAACGCCCACTTTAGACCAATGATTCGCGACAAGACAAAACTGTTGTAGGACGTCGCAGCGAGAAGTTGCAGCAGTTTGAACTGGGTGTCTGAGCTTGACTCAAGCCAGCTGGTGGTTTTACTTGCATCACAGCTGGTCAAATCACCGGCAGCTGGTTTTAGAACATAAAGCACTTCAACTGTTTCAGCAGCCAATCGGCTTGTAAAGAAGTCCGCTGGTCAGGTCAAAATGAACGCAGACTACATGTTGGCTTGCTGCGGCAGATGCTCTGCCCCTGTCAAGCCCTCTGTTTTCATCCTCACGTGTGCCAGTTTTCAGATGGTGGGTTGCTGCTACTTCTTGCTGTATGTGCTTATGCCCCCTCCACAACACACACACATTCTCATTGACTAACTTATTGGTGCTGCTTACTTATATAATTGTGGCGTATTGATTATGAATACAGTCCATCTGATGCTCGTTTTCTGTTTTTCACCATTTCATCACTAATACACTTGTTCAACATCTGCCCATCTAGCACAAGCTAACAGGGCAGCAGCGACTGACATCAGACAAATCAGATATAACGACCCCAACAACATCCGTTAAAACTGTTTTTAAAACAGCTTGACTCTGTTGTTACAACCATTGATAGCCGTTATATAATGTTAGCCATGTCACAGTTAGCCCTGTCACTGTGTGTATGAGACCAGGTGGACTCTCACCAACTGTACACAGCATGGAAGTCACACTCCTGCAGTATCAGCTATAACCCATGATGTCTGTGCTGTGGTGAAATTGAGTGTATTAGAGTATTGTGATTTTTCAAATGATACCCAGCCTTACCAAATAACCAATAACTTTGTCATTTCAGTCAAATTTATTTGACGAAAGATTTTACTTTATCATTATCTAATAAAAACACAGGTTGAATGATGACTTGCCCCACTACAATTTCATGTCGGCGTCCCCCCACTTATATCAGACACTTGCTACACCGACCGGCATATGCACTCACACGTACATAGATTAAAGGGATAGTGCACCCAAAAATGAAAATTCAGCCATTATCTACTCACCCATATGCCGAGGAAGGCTCAGCTACCCACTCTCCCCTTGGATCTCTGCAAGGGATGTGAGGACTCTAAAACTTCACCTGAGCCTCCCTCGGCATATGGGTGAGAATTTACATTTTTGGGTGCACTATCCTTTTAACATAAATTTTAGTACTTGAAATCTGATGCATTACACAGTGATATTGCTAAAGGCTGGTTTTCATCCCCAGTCCCCAGCCAAGTAAACTAATAAACAATACATACAATGTAATGACAAATACACAATCCATACCAGCATTATAAAATTCACCCACTTGTCTAAAATATTTCCCCTTCTTTGTTTTTAGTTAATGAAAAATAAGTTTTTATTTTTCAACCACAATGTAGTCTCGTCTTTTTCATCATCAATATTATCTATGTTGATATAGTCACAGTTAATGTTAATGATGTTGGTGCTGATTCATCGCTTTGTCTTAGTCACAGGAAAGGAAAGGCATTTGACGAACTTACTTAGTCATACTTTTCATTAACAAAATTAACACTGGTCTTTTGTACCACTGACAGCCTGTTCAGTGAACGCGACATTGTGACTGAGCTTTGCTTAGACGTTACTTTGTTAACTCTTTTTAGAAGTGGGATACCAGAGGCAGCACTGAGAATGTGGAGGCTGGCAGCTTTGAGGTGTCTGCTCAGTCACCAAGAAACACCCATCGCCCAAATTCGACCAAAACCAAAACTAAAAAGTCTAGGGAGAAACAGAGGTAAGTGAACACTGAAAACTTTATTTAGCTAGAAGTTGTAGCCCTACAGCTCACTGTAGTAGTTCAAACTTTGAGCATGTTAATCCTCCAAATAGAAGTAAGACAAATTATAATACAAATAATAAAAACATCAATATAAACTTTTTATGTTGCATTAAACGAGGATCAGAATGTCAGGATTTAACTTGTTGTAAGTTAAATGTACTGGTTTGGTTTTTTTAATGACACGCTCAATGTGATTATCCAGCCAAAACAGGAGACAGGGAGAGGGGAGTCCAGTTTTACGGAAGCATTTGGAGAGTGCCTCCAAATCAAAGCTGAACTCTGTCCAGACACCAGAGAGGGAACACGAGTCACAAGAACCAGACACAGAGAGCCAGGACACAAAGGAATCACAACCGCCTGGCAACGAACCCTTCCACCCTGAGTATGTGTGTGACATGAATAAAGTCTTATGTATTAAATGGTCAGCTCAGACATCTTTGGTAGTCCTATGAATGGAATGTGTACCGTGTTGTTTTTTATAGCCTTGTCACTGAAAAGTTTGCTGTCTCTGCCCAGCTCTCCATCCAAAGCAGAAGCCTTTGAGGATTTTAAATTAGGACAAGGCAGCGAGATCAACCACATCTTTAAGGAGAACAAGGCTGTGCTGTTGGAACGCCGCAGTCTTCTTCGACAGCTCACTGAGGAGGTCAACATGATCAAGAGAGAGATCGACTGCATCACGGCCTTCATACAGCAGCGCCAAGAAACAAGAGGGGGCCAAGGTACTTTAAATGTTGATATCATCAAGACAATTCTCAGGAAAGTGGTAGATGCTTTGATTTGTGCTTTGCTGTTCTCAATGGATCCATGTCTTTTCTCCTGTCAAGCATGTCATACCCCTAAACAGGATGAGTTTAAGCTTGTGAGAGATTCTCAGTTTTCTTGTTTTCATTTTTTGACAGGAAAATAGCTAGCTAATAGCTTTATTTTTAGTGGAGATATTGGAGACATGGCTGTGACAAAGTACCTTACTATGACATTTTTCAGAACACCTTACAGCATACTATACTATGACAATTTTATGAAATTTGTATGGCATACTATACTATGACAGTTTTATGAAATTTGTATGGCATACTATACTATGACAGTTTTATGAAATTTGTATGGCATACTATACTATGACAGTTTTATGAAATTTGTATGGCATACTATACTATGACAGTTTTTCTAAAAATGTATGGCACACTAAACTATGACTTTTTATTACATGCTATACTATGAAAATTATATGACATTTTTATGACAATATATACTATGACATTTATGTTGTTTTCTATGGCATATTTTACTGTCACATTTTTAAATGATATTTTTAAGACCTACTATACTATAATATTTTTAATGATGTTTTTATGACATACTATACTATGACATTTTTAATGATGTTTTTTGACATACTATACTATGACATTTTTTTTATGAATTCTCATGACATACTATACTGACATTTTTACCTCCACCAAGGAGGTTATGTTTTCGCCATCATTGCCCTGTTAGTTAAAGTCCCACTGATTGTCACACACCTGAGTGAGTGAAATTTGTTCTCTGCATTTGACCCATCCCCTGAGGGAGCGGTGAGCAGCAGCAGTGCCGCGCCCGGGAATCATGTGGTGATCCAACCCCTGATGCTGAGTGCCAAGCAGGGAGGCAATGGGTCCCATTTTTTTATAGTCTTTGGTATGACCCAGCCAGGGATCGAACCCACGATCTCCCAGTCTCAGGGCGGACACTCTACCACTGAGCTGGTTTGTCTGCAAAATAACTCAAAAAGTTATGAACGGATTTTGATGAAATTTTCAGAAAAGGTGGCTAATGGGACAAGGAACAGATGATAAAATGTTGGTGGTGATCGGTTGAAGCAAAGTAAAAAAAAATAATAAAGTCATAAAGTATAAAGTGTACTATGACATTTTCAATGACTTTTTATGACATACTATACTATGACATTTTTATGAAATCTTATGACATACTGTACTATGACATTTTCAATTACTTTTTATGACATACTACACTGACTTTTTTTTTTTAATTTTATGACATACTATACTATGACATTTTTTATGACTTTTTATGACATACTATACTATGACATTTTAATGACTTTTTATGACATACTATGCTATGACATTTTAATGACTTTTTATGACATACTATGCTATGACATTTTTTATGACTTTATATGACATACTATACTATGACATTTTTATGAAATCTTATGACATACTATACTATGACATTTTTAAAGACTTTTTTATGACATAATATACTATGACTTTTTTTTTATGAAATTTGATGACATACTGTACTATGACATTTTTTATGACTTTATGACATACTATACTATGACATTTTTTAATTATGTTTTTATGACATACTATACTATGACATTTTTTATGACTTTTTATGACATACTATACTATACCATTTTTTAATTATGTTTTTATGACATGCTATACTATGACATTTTTTAATTATGTTTTTATGACATACTATACTATGACATTTTCAATGACTTTATGACATACTATACAGTGACATTTTTTATGAAATCTTATGACATACTGTACTATGACATTTTTAATTACTTTTTATGACATACTACACTGACTTTTTTTTTAATAAATTTTAAGACATGCTATGACATTTTTGATGACTTTTTATGACATACTATACTATGACATTTTTTAATTATGTTTTTATGACATACTATGACATTTTGTACTATGACATTTTCAATTACTTTTCATGACATACTATACTATGACATTTTTTATGAAATCTTATGACATACTGTACTATGACATTTTCAATTACTTTTCATGACATACTATACTATGACATTTTTTATGAAATCTTATGACATACTGTACTATGACATTTTCAATTACTTTTTATGACATACTATACTATGACATTTTTATGAAATTTTATGACATACTATACTATGGCATTTTAATGACTTTTTATGACATACTATACTATGACATTTTTATGAAATTTTATGACATACTATACTATGACATTTTTTATGACTTTTTCATGACATACTATACTATGGCATTTTAATGACTTTTTATGACATACTATATTATGACATTTTTTATGAAATCTTATGACATACTATACTATGACATTTTTTATGACTTTTTCATGACATACTATACTATGGTATTTTAATGACTTTTTCATGACATACTATACTATGACATTTTTTATGAAATCTTATGATATACTATACTATGACATTTTTAATGACTTTTTTATGACATACTATACTTTGGCATTTTAAATGACTTTTTATGACTTACTATACTATGACTTTTTTTTAATAAATTTTAAGACATACTATACTATGACATTTTTTATGAAATTTTATGACATACTATACTATGATATTTTTTATGAAATTTGATGACATACTATGACATTTTTTATGAAATTTTATGACATACTATACTATGACATTTTTTATGAAATTTGATGACATACTGTACTATGACATTTTTTACGACTTTTTATGACATACTATACTATGACTTTTTTTTATGAAATTTTATGACATACTATACTATCACATTTTTTTATGAAATTTGATGACATACTCTACTATGACATTTTTTATGACTTTTTATGACATACTCTACTATGACATTTTTTATGAAATTTTATGACATACTGTACTATGACATTTTTTATGAAATTTTATGACATACTGTACTATGACATTTTTTATGAAATTTTATGACATACTGTACTATGACATTTTTTATGAAATTTTATGACAAACCATACTATGACATTTTTTTTTAAATTTTATGACATACTGTACTATGACATTTTTTATGAAATTTTATGACATACTATACTATGACATTTTTTATTAAATTTTATGACAAACTATACTATGACATTTTTTATGAAATTTGATGACATACTGTACTATGACAATTTTTATGAAATTTTATGACATACTATACTATGACATTTTTTATTAAATTTTATGACAAACCATACTATGACATTTTTTATTAAATTTTATGACATACTGTACTATGACATTTTTTATGAAATTTTATGACATACTATACTATGACATTTTTTATTAAATTTTATGACAAACTATACTATGACATTTTTTATGAAATTTTATGACATACTGTACTATGACAATTTTTATGAAATTTTATGACATACTATACTATGACATTTTTTATGAAATTTGATGACATACTGTACTATGACATTGTTATGAAATTTTATCCAATACTGCACTATGATATTTTTTAAATGAAATTTTATAGCATACTATCCAATGACATATTTTACTATGACACTATTATTTTTTTATGGCATACTTTTTAAGTCAAATTGTATGGCGTATTATATTAGGACATTTTTATAAATTAAATTTTATGACATACTATACTATGACATTTTTATACTATAAATGACATTCTTGGCATGGCATACTCTACCATGACTTTGTGAAAGACTTTTTGTCCATACTTTACTATGAGATTTTCAGAATTCCAGCATATATCCTGTTAGTATCCTGAGGTATATTTGGGATCAAATCTCTATCTCTCTATTAGGTTTTTGTGTTGAGCAGTCGTTGTCTGCAGTGTGGATTTTTAAGGATGGTCCTGGAAATAGGTCTGTGAGATATTAGAGCTAAAATCCTTTTTTTCAAATGTGTGTTTTTGTCTGAAGGTCAGTATTTGGTCATGGAGGGGGGGCCAGATGCCACGTCATTGATGCAGCTCAGAGAGCTAAAGGCCCTGTACCGACAGAGATACGGGGTTCTGCGTGACATCAAGGCAGAGGTTAACTACTGTCAACACCTTGTGGATCAGTGCAGGGTGCGCCTGCTCTCTGGTCAGTTCTCAAAATACCTTTTATTTACTTCTTCTCTTATACAGCTCAGAGCTTTCATAACTGACATTATTGGTACCTTGAAAAAGCTCAGAAAAAATAAGAAATTGCTCGTGTGTGTCCCAGAATTTGAGAACTGGTATACAAAGTCTTTCCTGGTACCTGAGGAGGAGGAGCTGGACATAACTCTGGACAAGATGCTTAAACAAGTGAGTCTGCTCACATTTACAACAGAACATCTCTCATGTAGAAAATAATGCTTCTGCACATACAGTTTTCAAAACAGCAAACACGTGCATGTCATTTATTCAAGGAATTATGTTTTCTACTAAGTCCCACTCAGAGTGAAGGAATCTGAGAGGACATTATGTTAAATTGACCTGTATTGGAAAAGTTGTGACTACATTTTGGTAAGGAGTTATTATCTGTGTCGCTGCTGATCTCAGAGGGAGGATAACCAGCTGCAGTATGAGCCTCCTCCTGACTGCTCCAGCTCTGAGTCCTTCTATAATGCCCGCAACAGAGTGCTGAAGAGGGTGGGTGTCCCATTCCATTTTACATTTCATAAATGACTGCTTATTTTAAATAATATTAAGTGAATAGTTGTAAAGGTTTGTATTCATAATTTGGTCATGTCACTTCACTTTGATTTATTGCCGGGGTAACAGTTAAGTAGAGATATAAAGTTACAATCTGCGCAACTGTAACCTTGTGATTTTTCTGTCTCCACAGAGGAATAGCAGAGCAGTGTCCTCTACCCAAGTGCAGAGGACCTTGTCTGCTGTGTCTGGACAGAGAAGACTTCTTCCAGTTCTACCTGTTAGATAAGTGAGTTTACAAGTGACCTACAGTGTCCACATGTGCTAAATGTGACAGTATAATATTCCTTTTCAGTCATTCACTTCTTCTGTTGAGATTTTTCTATGTTTAACCTGTGCATTGTAGTTTGTACATTGGTCAAGCACAAAAAAGACACAACACAGTGGATCAGCTTCTTAAATGAAAAGTAAAATTTATTATTCCTGAACCACAAAATAGACTTCTTTGGTTGTACAAATTCACTAGTTACAGTCTTGTATGAGCTCTAACCCTTGACCCTAGGACTTCTGACCCTTTCCCGCCGACCTATTTGCAAGTAAAAGCCCCCAAAGAGAACTCAAGACAAAAGAATAAACAAAAACTTGAAACACTGCATTAATAATGTAGTGAAACCCATCTGAAAAAAAAAAAAAGATTTATCTACTGTAAGTTTAAAAAAGGAGATATCAGCCATTGCAAATGTTATCAAACAAACTGAATTTCAGTCAGTGAGAGCAACATGGAAAGCTATCATTAGAAGACCCTACATTAAATTAACACAAATGCTACTATGCTGATTCTGCAAAAATACCCATCAGATACATAAACTGACAGTATGTCGAGCACTGAACTGAAAGAGAACAATGTCTTGAGAGGGATTTCTAAATCGGTTCTGCCTCTCGCAGCTCTCCCATTAACAAACCAATATACATGCAGAGAGCATCCCGATACCAAGCCTGTCCAAACCCAGATGCATCAGCAGTCCAGACTCTCGCTTGGTCTAGGTCAAGACTGGCTCAGTTTCAGACCCAAAGTTTGCTTTCCTTTCAGTATTTGTACATTATTCACACAATAATTAACGATTTTTCAGTGGCGTCAGATTTAAATTAACCATAGACAGAAAAATAAAACACCTGCTACCTTCACGTCACTCTGGAATACCTCCAGATAGTTCAAGGATAGAATGAATGATTCACATTGATAAAAGTAAAAAATAAAAACCCTAAACCGGGCAAGATGAGTACCGTTAATTAATAAATGACTCTAAAAATGCATGTCTCCATAAATTTGATGTTGTGATCTGTCTATTTGTAAAAATGCCTGCTCAATGCTGCTGCCTCCAGTGTAGTCATATTCTCTACAAGGGGAATGTAACACATCACTCACAGGTGGTGACACATGGATATGCAACAGCTATACTTTGTCCAAGCAATCTAATGTTGTAGATATGCGTCTCTCTGCAAACGCCTGGAGAATTCATGTTTATATAAAGTAGGTTAAATGATATGAAATTCAATACTTGAAAGCTTTGACTTTGTGACCCACAATATATTTTAGATTTATTAAAGATAAATTATGATAAGCATCGGTCGTGCTTTTGTGCCCAAAAGGACCAGAGGAGTTAAAACAGTGTAAAATATAGAAGGCCTTCAATTTGAGTAAAAGATAAAAACAATAAATTACTTAAAATATATGTTCTTAAAAAGCTGATCAATGGCAGTGCAAAAAAAGATATGTACTAATGTTTTTAAAAGCTCTCCACAAGTAGTGACTGTGAAGGTAGCAGGATGTTCCCTCCTCATTTAATATGTACACTCCTGTCTGCCCAAGTCTCAAGAAACCCCTGACATTTTACAGTCTATTCACTGAAAGCCTAAAAATATCATTCAAGAAGTTAGTATAGCTATGACCCATTTCTTTTCTCTTCCAGTATGTTTTTTTTTTTTAAACAGCAAAATCATTGGAGGTGCGAAAAATAAAAAAACTAAAAGCTTCGGTCACCTGCTTTTTAAAATAGATCAGCTTCTACTTGGTAAACCGAGCGAACAATAACAAAACAAAGAATGGTTTGTAAGTAGCAATCCTAGCTAACCACACTAGCTCTTTCTTGCCGCTGAGGGACTGTTGAGCAACTTGCCAACTCATCCACAGACTGTATAGGCAAGACTGGCACGCAGGATATAAGTGAGTGTGTACGTGTGGTGACTATCAGCGCCGTAGTCTCTGCAGTGGTTATATATGGGAGAGTAAATCCTGCTCTACTGACACTGTGTAGTGTTTAGTGACTCTGCACGTCCTGCGGATGCACTCGTGTGTTACCAGTGTTCCACAGTCTATGTAAATGTATGAGTGTTTGCATGATGTCTTCGGCTTTCTTCTCTCACTGCAAGGTGTTACGTGGGCACGGCGGTTTCCAGGCTGCGGCGGCCCTGCCTCAGTTTGCGTTTGTTGCTGTACAGGGCCATCTCCTCCAGGGCTGAGGTGGCAGGCAGCGGGTTGGGTACCTCGGCCTCAGGGCTTGCAGTGAGCACTAAAAAAACAACAAAGAAAAAGAACAACTTCAGTTGAGCTGCTGCAATTTATCTTCTTTTTGACAATCACTCCTCTACGGCAGCTGTGGAGAGGAGAAGAGATGAAGGCCACTGGACAGTAGATTCCTGATTAGAGTTAATGGATCCCTTAAATCTGCAAGAAAAGCCCCACACTCAGATCAGCAGCTGCAAACAAGCAAAAGTTTTGAGCAGAAGACTGAAGCACCCAGTGACTGCATGTTTAAACCGGGCGGCCACCTTGGTGGGCTCTGTATTCAATCTCACAGCAAGAGTTAATACTATTAAAGATGTTTTTATTAAACTAATTTCAAATTTCTTCTTGAAATTTCTTCCCAACTTAGTGTGTGTGTACATGCACTCAAGTGATTGGGTTAAGGTTGGCATTTTACGTGAACATGTGCAGGACAAAGACTTCAGACAGAAAGTAATTCTGCGCAAAGCCGGATGACAAAATGAAATAATTGCATGTAGCTATGCATCCTTGTGTCTAAAATAATTTCATCCTATGCCAGAGTAAAACTGAAATTAACACAAAGTAACCTCTAAAAGTCTAAAACCTCTAAAAGTCTTTCTACATCTTAACCATTTACACTGTGAAAAAAGACGCACACTTACTACAACAGTTCAGTCGCCAGAGGTTTTCTCTGACTTAACTTTGGAAGAATGGATTAGTTTTGTTTTGCTGCATGTTGTGGATTTACAAAAAGTCATTGTAGAGTATGTCAGGAAAAAAAGTCTTGTATAGTATGCCATAAAATTTCATAAAAATGTAATAGTATAGTATGTCATAAAAACATAATAAAAAATGTCATAGTATAGTATGTCATAAGAATTCATAAAAAAGGTCATAGTATACTATGTCATAAAATTTCATAAAAAATGTCACAGTATAGTATGTCATAAAATTTTATTAAAAAATGTCATAGTAAATTATGTCATAAAATTTCATAAAAAAAAGTCACAGTACAGTATGTCATAGAATTTTATAAAAAAATGTCATAGTATAGTATGTTATAAAATATCAAAACAATGGTATAGTATTGTAGGTAATCAAATTTCATGAAAACTCATAGTATAGTATGCCATAAAAAAAGCCATAAAAAGTATGTTTCCTGGTTTCTTGTATACACGTAAACATACAGAGTGACACTTACATGGTAACCGAATCCCTTGGAGCTCCCTGTAATCACTAATTTCAGTCAACACTTAAAGCATATTCATGCAGTCTGGATCAGTTTGTGTGAGATCATTAGTTCAGACACACATATACTCCACTCTGGTCTCATCATCAGGTGCTGCTTCTTATGTGGTGGGCAGCAGCAGGCAAAGCACACCCAGGTAAACACACCTGTCTAATACCTGAACCCAAAGTTATGCCACATGACTAGCAGGTTAGAGCAGAAATGCACAAACCAACACACGTTCTTCTCACATGTTCTGTAAATACTCAGGCGTACAATCACACACTCAGACCCAAAAACACATGCACACAGGATCCTACCAATAGGAGCTGCTTATCCCAGGTTGTCACCTGGATTAGAGGGAATAGAAGAAGGTCATAAATGCATCACTTCATGTCAACACAGTTTTATCAGCTACCCCTTCACAAAGCCTGTTTCAGTACAATTTAAAATAAAATCCTGAATAATCCGTCACTCACCTGGGTTGCTGGAGCCGTCGTCGATGAACTGCAGGTCATCGGCTGTGTCGGGGGACTGGAAGAGGAGAAGAGACAGTCAGTAACTGAGTGGCAGGTGTGTTTCAGTAACCTGTATCCCATGGGAAGCCATCACCATGTGAGCAGTGGAGCTGGCAGTGAGAGGACGTGCCAGCCACTCACTGCCGGTTTAGCAAACAGCGCTGAAGCTCCCAATCTGTCAGAGCCACAAAAGCCAGAGTGCCTCTACTCAACTACTCCCCCAGGAGAGATTGGCATGTTAAAGGAAAGGGAGGTTAAGTTAGGTCATCAGTTCCGGGGTTTGTTGTGTAGTGTAGGCACATCCACAAAGAGACAGCCAACAGAGCAACAGTACAGCACCACCAAGAGTTACCAATGCACAACGGAAAACCAAGCAGCATGTTACGTGTCCTTTGTGTTGATGCTTTTATATATCAGTGCTCAATTTGTGTATCAATCCTCCAGATATCAGTATTAAGAGCTGTTTATTATACTTAGGAGCATGTTCAAGGGATCACTACATCCTGCAAGCTGACGATCACGTGACTGACCATGTTGTTTTTTTATAACTGCACTGAACTGTGTATTTATTATCTGATATTTCTCCAGTCAGATGTTCTCAACAACTGTGGTTTATTTTATTTTTGGAGAATCTTAGGAAAATTCATATAGAACTGTGATATAAAAACTGTTAAGTTATATACATTACCTTGCAACTTTAACCAGTTGTTATGATTGTATGAATATTGATTAAAAGCACAGTTTCATGTTTTGGAGAGGCTGACTTGCTTAAAGTCTTCAAAGCCTTAAAAAGACAATGAATTTAATAATGTAACCATGTGGCTAACGTTCGCAGGTGGAACAGCTAACTTCCAGCTCCTCTGCACTTTCCTGATGTTACTGGACCAAGAGGATCAATTCCTGATATCGAAATGAGTCATTTCATGGGGGTTGTGACACTCTCAAAAAATTTATCTACAGATTTACGGATCTCTCATCATGTAACGGAACCCCGAAATTGCAATACCACTATTTGACCACTATCTAAAATGGCTCCAAAGCCCAGCACACTTCCAGATGGTCTGGCTAGCAGTCACTGTAACATGGATGACATTGGAAAGTGCAAACTGAACAAAGATTGGCTATTTAACCAAGACTTAGCAGCATGGCTGAAACTAGTACATGCCAATGCGGACAGGACTAGATGTATTTTAGGGATCGACCAATTATCGGTATGGCCGATAATATTGGCCGATCTTATGCATGTTTATGATAATCGGCATTGGCTGTTTTTTTCCATTGATAACCAGTAAAATAAGCTTATTTCTAAATGCGCTCCTCTTGCTCTGATGCAGCCGTCTCTATGCCTGAAGTCCCCACTCTTGGCTGTGTAACAATGTCCCGCCTACAGCCCCCACTGATTGGCTATCACTTGTGCCGTGTAACCAATCAACACTGAAGCTTCTACATGCAGTGCCACAGAACTGGAGGAGAAGCAGTCTGCTCCGTGAGCCAGCGGTATGATGTTTGAAGTTAAGGCAACAGAAACTGTCAAAGTTGCAATAAAAAAATCCTCTATGCTGAAGCTTTAAAGACACCACATCCATATATGATCAACTTCAATGATGACATGCATGCCCAGGAGCGAAATTTCGACCTACCTGCCTGCCTATATTCATATCATGCTACATGATTAAGCTTCTAAAAATAAATAGAACCACGGCAAAAAAAAAAAAAAAGAAAAAGATGTAGGCTAATCGTCATCAAGTGAACATGACCTGGAGCTGTCAACTATGATTTTTTTTTTTTTTTACAGCGGCCATATATCGGTTGTAAATATTGGCTATCGGTATCTCTGTTTCATAATAATCGGTATCGGCATCGGCTCTGAAAAAACCATATCGGTCGATCCCTAATGTATTTTATGCAAGTTTTTCCAACTCACTACGGGAATCAATGCAATGAAATCCCACATATAGAGTGAGAAATATGTGTTGTGTGTGTGTTGTTGTGCGAGCTGTTAAATGAAATTGCCCTTTAGGGGATTAGTAAAGTTGTCTTGAATCGTGAAATGCAAAATTGCCAACAAGCGCCTTATATTTACCAGTTCTGTTCTACACTTGTCTCCGCCATGAGATAAAAAGGTCACGTTTTATGTTACAATAAACATTAGATCAAAATAGTCCCTTTCCCTAAGTATCTCATGTCATGTTTTGTCTTTATTTTTTTCTTTACATTACATTGTAGTAAAATTGATCTTAAATTTAATTCTGAGTGGCATTTAAAGTCTTGCTGTCAGGTGACCGTCACTTTGCAGACTGTAGTGGTCCCTCAAGTCTCCTGCTCTGCATACCCATAATGTTCAACAACACCTTTAAACACTTTAGCCAGTTCATATGCAGGAAACATTATGCAAACACTTATAAACAGTCCATTAAATGACATCCACCAAAGGGAGAACAGGAACAAACTGTGGTCACTGTGCAACAACCAAACCACACAAGATCCCAGCAGACTGACAGTGACACATATATCTACAGATACTCGACCCCAAAAAACAAAAGACCACTCCGAGACAAGCTCACTCCAACACCACTCCAGGGTTCCCCTGCTTCCCCTCCCATCTCTTCTTCCGCACAGAGAAGAGGAAATTAACTATGTCACACAAACCTACACCAAACATCTACCCTAATGACAGCGCAGGAGGAGACCCTTCAGCAGCTCAGTGTTTCAAAAGCCAGAGCATGAGAGGAAATCTAATGGACGATGTTATTCCTCTGCCTGATATGTGATCCATGCGTGCAACAAGACAGCTGATGGACGTGAATGTGAGAGTGGATGAGATGCAGAGTTGGTGGCCATTTCCCCCGGAACCAATTCTGGTTAGTGGGATCAAAAACACGTCTGCGTCTCTGCAGCTGGTGAGTGTTACTGTCTGATTATTAGTTAGCTGAGAGATAGATGGGTGTGAAGGGTTACTGCTACAGATGCTCTTACATTTGTGAGTGCTCAGTGGGAAGGGGAGAGGGAGAATGGAGGGGCATATTTGTTGTGTCATTATGTGGTATCTCTTCATTGTGCAAGTGAGAGTTAGTGAGCCAGTCACTGTAGTGCAGAGCAGGAAGTGCTGATCAATCACGGAGCCAAACCCTAGACTTCAGTCACACTGATGCCTCTTGATTCACAGAGAAACTAGAGGGGGGAGGCAGCAGGGAAAGCCAGGGGGAAGGGAGGAGGCCAGGGCCCCGGGAGCTCAGCATGCAGCCAATACCTGGATGTCGTATACGGGTTTGGAAGAAGGAATGGCAGCAAACTGTCGGTAGTCAAACTTCTTTGACGACAGGGACTAGAAGGATAGCAAACAGGAATGAGCAGAGGTTGAGGGAAAAGAGGAAAACAAGGACAGGAGGAGGGTGGGACAAAGTATGAAAAGGAGGAGAACAGCGTGGAGAAGGTAAAGATAAAAGGAGAGGAGAAGGAATAAAAGATAAGGAAACGGAAAAAGGAGAGGTGGGAGGCAGAGAGGCTAATGGGTGATTCAAACAGCCAGCTGTGGCATATGATGGGAGAGCTGTGTGTGTCCTCAGCTCTGATCGGCTGGAGTGACAATGAGCAAGATGATGGATTAATGCCAATGTGATCTGAAGCCAAGCTACCTTTATTCCCTTTCCCAGCTCATTAAATCAAACTGCTCATCGTCAGCGTTACAGCTTTGTTCAATTATTTGATGATTCCAGCTCTCCAGGTGCGTTCAAAGGATACAGTCACACAAAAAAGGATAGATTTAGCGCTTACCAGCCGGCCCGGAGAGGTTACTCCTCGAGGACTGAGTTCTGTCAGAGGCAAACAGGATGACAGGTTAGAACAGAAAGGCAAGCAGGGGCAGGTTTGAAACATCAAGAGTTATTATCAAGAAACATCAAGCAATATCAAAACAGAGGGAAATATTCCAAAAATTAGGGAAAATTAGTTTCATGACCGGGGGAACCCTGAATGACTGATAAGATAATGCTTGTCATGTAAACAGGCCTCAGTGGTGTTGGGAACAGCAGCTTCCTACCTTCCATAGGTGTGGGAGATGGTGTAGGGGCGGGGGAGGGTGACTCTGTCAGCTGATCTAGCGTGCCACGCTTCTTCCCGTCCCGAGACTTGGCAATGACCATCTGTGCTTTCAGTGCGTCCTGCTCCAGAGACTTCATTCTGTAACAGGAACAACCACCATCAGATAAATGACAGTAGGAACTGAGAGAACAAATACAGAGACAATAACTGACGGAGGCACACACCGTTACAGGTGGGTGTAGTGCCGCTCACTACTAATTTTGGGTGCTCCTTGTCCTGGTTTGCTGTGACAAACAACCAGTTGAATTTAATTGCACAATAAAAAAAAATGGAGGCATTCCAGGAAAAGGATTGCCTACTGCTAGTAGGCTTACCCTTAACTCACAAATAGCTTGCAAACTGTGGGATGTGTGTTAGTACAAATAAAAATATGAAAACCAAGAGAACAGCAAGGCGCAAATGAAAAGAGTGCTGCAGAGGAAGAGAGGAGATACAGAACAGAGAGAGAGGGGAAACCAGAGGAAGCTAGAGATGAACAGCAAAGACGTGCAGAAGCAAGACAGCACTAGAAAGGCAGTGAAGCACTGACAGTGTCGCTGCGAGTGCTTGCTTGGACCTTTCCGAACTCGGCCTCTAGCAAAATACCCCAACACCAAAGCACCCCAGCACACCCCCACGATGCCGTGCGTCTGGCCCTGGTGGCTGGGGCCAAGGAGCAGACCTGAGCTGGGAGGCTGCGGAGGAGGCAGAGGAAGAGGTGGGGGGCTGGGGGGCCTCGGCCGTGCCCTGAGATGCCCTCACTCTGGCCTGGTAGAGCCTCTTAGCCAGGTCCTGCTCATACTGCCTAACATCCTCCTCTAGGCCACAGGGCCTGGGCCCCGCAAGGCCAGGGAGAGGGTGACAGACAGGAGGAGGGAACAGGACGAGAAGTGCACCAGGATGAAGGAGGAATATGAGGAGGAGAGGAAGGAAAGAAAGGCGTACAGACAGGAAAAGAGAAGAAAACCAAAGAATGGAAGGTAAAACACCGACACATTTAGAAGAGCCAGAATAATAAGATCTTATTTTTAGACATGAAAACAGTAAGAGAGGAGACTAACAGCACACACACCACAGAATGAACTGTGAACTTATATTTGTGTTGACTCTACACAGGAAAAACTGAACCTCGTTACTGAGCAGTATGAAATCTGGGACAGAGGTGTCACCGACCCTCACTTATTAACACACCACCCCATGTGAGCTTTGAAACACCAACATTGTGCGCCTTTGGTATTCAGCTCAACATCACAGGGAACCAATAACACAAAAAACATGATACTACATTTTTAAAATCCTTATCATCTTTTGTACTTTTGGTCCTTGTATTATTTACACACTCTTGTTTCTCTGCAGTCACCCACGTGCTGCCATCATCCCGGTCAAGGTTTATATCACATGTACAGTCACGTGATGCTAAAAGACAACAAACCTTCCCCCTCTTCTCCCACTTCAGACTCCTGCTTTGTACACATTAATGCAGAGTAAAAAAACAAGCGTAAACCCACTGTGGTGTCAACTGTAAAAAATATCTATATTCTTGCAGAAAGACATTTAATTTTAGTCTGTAACTCAGATATTTTATCATGTTTAAAACCTATGCTCCACCTTTACAGCTGCAACGTTAAAGTGAAATGTTGAGTGTCAAACACTTTATTTCCTGCATTCTGGTGAATTTTTATGCACTGATTTGTACCTTTTCTGCATCAATGCTACTTCTGTGTATTTATTTGTGCAGATAAATGCACTTGTTCTAAAGATTTATGTCCATGATAGTATGTGTGCTCATCTTTTTGTTGATGGTTATTGGTTAGAATATGGTGAACTTTGACTGTCAATCAAAACAAATAAGGTTCTACAGCCAATAGCGTAGCTTTTATATAGCCCAAGGGGTGGATGACCTGATGACTTTAAACCCCACTGTCAACAATTTATCCACATTTTGTGGGTGGCGGGTGCTACTTTCAGACCCTGATTGGAGGTTAAGTCGCAGACAGAAATTTTCAAATTAACTTTTAAAAAATAAGTGACTATTTCAGTAAAAAAGAAAAAGTTTCAGAAAAATGAAAATATACCAAACACTTTCTGGATATACTGCCAAGATTTGTTTGCTTTTCTTTATTTATATACATCGCTAAATGTATTGTCTGGCTGCTGGTCAAACTAATGTTAAGCACTCAGTTTTTATTCTAGTAACCTGCCATGTACATTTGTCAGAATTAATGTTTCAAAAGCAATAGGACAGTGAAAGTGACAGTGAAAAATAATCACGAGTACTTCACAGGTTTTCACTTTTGTTATCAAAAAGTGAGTCTTAACATGTCACCACTGTCATCACAAATGTAAAGGAAACCACTCTGATATAAATTTGTTAACTCTTTATTGGGTTGATTTATACTTACAGATTCCTTCTTCTAACCACTGTTAAACTGCTGTCACTGCATCACAATGGCTTTACTGGCACTTAATTATTTCTTCCCTTTCACTCATCCCTATTAACATCATAGTACTAGAATGACTAAGTAAGGTGAAGTAAAGTGAAGGCTTTAAAACATACACAAAAAAACCTAATTATCTGTATTACCTTCCTCGTCAGCATGTGTTCAGTGTTGTGTTGTATTTACCGTGCTGCCCTCCACATGGCTCTCTTCTCAGCCTCCAGAGCTCGTTTCTCAGCAGGGGACAGGTCCTTGTCGGGGGCCACAGCCAGCTCAGGGCTCTGCATTCGGAGCCTCTCTTGATGTCGGCGCTCTGCTTTGGCTGTGCGGATGGGAGCCGCCGAATCGCCGGAGTAAGCTGGAATCAGACTGACGAGACACACAAGAAGCAGTGATGACCACACTAGCAAAAAACAGGACAGCAAAGAGACACTCAAAGATGTGTGCAGTGTAGTTACCCAGTCATGGAGTTGGGCCTCTGCTCGAGCCTGAAGCTGTCCTCCAGTGAGTTCCTCTGAGACTCTCCCTTACCATCAACAGATGAAGGCCTACATGCAAAAAAAACTGTTAGCTGGAGAAATTAAAAAATGTTTAAAGCAATAATAATTTATAAATCTTACCCTGAGCTGCCACAGTAGCTGGGTGGTGTGACGTTGTAGTTTGGTGGTGTGGCGCAGTGCCTGGATGGGGCTGATGCTGGCTCCACGTTGTACTCCACTCCATCCAGCAACACTTTGCCAGTGGCCTTCATCTGTGCCACCTGCTTAGCCAGGTCCTCCTCCTCATCTTCATCGTCTTCATCCAGTAGGTACTCCCGCGCTCGCTGCTCAAACTTCCTCTCTGGGGCGAGATGAACAGACAGGGATGTTAATAGCGAGGGAAGGTTAGCAGAGTCTGATGTTTTTATTATCATCCTTTATTAGTCATTAGCAAGGGTTGATCAAGGAGGAACAACATCAACAAACCTTCCTCCTCCCTCATTTTCTTGAGGTCATCTTCTCCAACAAGAGACACTCGAGGTTTGGGTTTCTCTGGTGTCTGCTGCTTCACGTCAATCTCAAAATACTTCTGTCTGTCCCTGAAAGAGCGCTGCTCTGGGCTGTCCTTACCACCAGGAGAGGGACTCTGTTGGTTACAAGAAAAAGCTTACAATTAATAAGTGCTGACATCAGTGCACCAGCAATATTTACAAATGAGAAATCAGCAAAGCAAAGGTTAAAAAGTTGTTGTTGTTTTTTTTTTTTTTGATTTGCGTGATTGCAGAGCCATTTGCCAAAAGAGCAGAGGATGTCACAGAGATAGCAGAGGAGAAAAGTATCACAGACCAAGAAGAAAGAAACAAAATTATCCATTAAAACAGAACCCAGCACCATTTAGCTGATTTCAGATTAATTAACTGGCTGTTCCCATTATTGGCAGAATTAACATGGCTGTCTCCCAGCGTCTGGGAGCAGAGACACCACCACCGATCAAGCCAAGCACACTGCAGCCCAGACAAAGAGCAGGGCTGCTGTAGATGTGGCGGAGGCAGTGGGTACCTGCAGTTCCCAGGAAGGCCTGGAGTAGCGAGGCACTGCTGCCAGGTTCATATACTCCCGACGGTCAGATGTGAGGGAGGGCCGGGGGGAGACGTTGCCACTCAGACCCCTACCTGCTCCCTCCTGACCGTCTGTGTCATCTTCAAACACCTCGTTGTTCAACTCAGGCTGAAAAGGCCACATATGTCGTCACCCCTCAGATTCCTTAGTAAACTCACAATAAGCTTACAGCATATCTAGATGTACTTCAATATTTTGTTCTTGCAGCTGCAGATTCAATATTCACTTGTTTATAACATACTGGCCCAATTTTAAAGACAATACTGTCTTCCTCTACATCCGTGAATGGAAAATGACTTTTTGATGATACGAAATCCTTTCAGATTAGTCCTGCTTGGTAACTTTCCCTGAGATACTGTAAACTCAAGGAATAGAGGAGAGTCCTCATCATCGGTGAAGCATTTTCTCTTGTTAAGTTTTCATCATGACATTTTGTGACAATGGTAATTGTGGGCTGGTTTCTTTTCTTTCTTTCTTTTTTTTTTCTTTTTAAATGGTGGGAGAAGCTTTTGATGCATTTTCAAGATTTTATTTCTTTCACAGCAGCAAAACGCATTACAAAAGCCATCAGAAACTCCTGTAGGTTTTAGGTGTAGGTTCCTGAAGGTTCCTGGGGCAATCTAACTTGAAGAGCCTGTTTACACTTGGTATTGACGTGTCCTGGGCGATCTCATCACAAGTGCACAGCTGTAAGTCTGTCTGTTCACATCTGGCATAAGATTGCGTCTCCACATGCGTCTGGAGAAACCACCTGTGATAGGCTCTCACTTCCGCGATGTATATACAAATATACACGTAGCCTAAATCATTTAAGTCACCATTATTAAAGAATACTGCTGCTGGAGTGTGAGCTCTACACTGAGGACAGTTGGTGAGAGCATGCCTGCACACACAGTGACACGGCTAACTGTTAGCATAACATGGTTAATGTTTCTTAATGGTTTTGACAGGATTCCCACACATTTTCATGGACAAAATTTCAAAACTTTTCCATGACAAAATATCTGATTCAAACTCTATTTAAACATAATTTTTGCTAGCTGGCATATATGAAGAAAGAGGGAACAAGGGGAGAAAATTAAGAGATGTACGTAATGGTAAACAAAATGTTGTCACACATCGACGTTCAGAGCAACATTACGCCGTCAGCTACAGAATATAAATTTGTCATTATGTAACATTATGTGGAAGATTATTACTGTAACAATTTCATTAGACACAACAAAATTTCATTACTTTTCCAAAGCTTTCAATGATTTTTTTTACTAATTTTATAACTTATTGGTCTGCGTTAGATGGTGCTAACCGGATAGACTTTGAATGGAGCGTTTGCCGGGAGGAGAGCAGCTTTGGAGATCGTCCTTCAGCCCTGCATCTAACCTGTGTGACGGCAGCAACAGAAAGTTTGCTTATCTGGTGGGAAGGACATCAGCTGAGTCCTTCCATGTGGTCCATCACACATTAATTTACACACTGCTGAAAGAATGTGGCCATATGTGGCCCAGACTAGTGTTGCACGGTTTACTGGTACCAACGGTAGACCGTGGTACTAAAACACCACGGTACATATGATACCATAATGTAATCACTTTATTGATGCTGTTTTTGAAGTATGAATAAGTCAATAAGTAATTTATTCCATTGAAATATCATTGATGTATTATAGAAAAGTGATTCATCTTTTTATAAATGACAAAAGAACAGAACCGTGATACTTTCACTGGTATCGTACCGTGGGTCCCAATTTTGGTACCATGACAACACTAGCCCAGACCACCACCTTCATATTTGGTCTCAGCAATTGGATCTCGAGTCCTATTGGGTGCATTCACAGCTGTACTAAGAGATGTTCTCTTGTGACTCAATCAATGACCCAGGACGCATTATAATAGCAGGTGTAAACAGAGCCTCAAACAACCTACAAATGGACTTGAAAAACGTGCTAGCCTGGCAATGTTAAAGCCGCAAATCTGTTGTTGTGAACATGTAAGTCTCTAGTCCTTGAATAAAGTCCGACTCTAGTTTTTCAAACGTCAAGAGAAAGAGTCTTGTTTTCGTTCCAATACTGAAAGACAGACGGCTGTCCTTCTAATATTTTTGGTCAGTATGATCACTTACCTCTGGTGAAGGTTGCTTTGGGTGGAAATTGTTCCTCACACCATACAGGTCCTGTTGGGCACAGCAGGATGTTAGTTAAATAAAGTAAACTCAGACGGAGGACAAAAACAGAGATAGAGAGCAGGCAGACTGATTAGCAGCTGGGATATATATTATAAAAAGGGGGGACTGAATATTAGTAAACGAGCCACACATGGATTGACGAATGAATCAAAACTCAACACCAGCATGACAGATGATGGCACTGGAGTACAAAAACCAACGATGAACGCATTCCACACGTCACAGCACGTCACAGGCCCCCCGACACGGCGCAGGCTCATTACAGGACAGCCTGCTCCAGTCAGGAGGGGGCAGGGGCGAGACCAACCAATCAGCACAGCATGCTTTTGTCGTTGTGACCCGGTGGAGCCCGGGCAGCACGGCCTACCTGCGGCGGCTCCAGCACTGCCAGTGAGCGAGGCACGGCGGCAAATGCCTTGTATGCCTGCTTGACATTCATGGGGAACTCGTCGGGCGAGGTAGGGGAGGGGGCGCGAGGCTGCAGGTGGGAGGTTTGGGGGAGGGGGGGCATGGAGGGTGGGGTAGGTTTATATGGTAAAAGGAGCCAAGGAGAAGAAGAGGAGGTGGGAAGGACGGACAGACAGAGACATGGAGGAGAGGGTAGACTATGAAAAAAACCAGCAGAGTTGAAGACTGTGGAGGAGAACAGGTGAACAGCATGGCGGCTGGTTTCATGTGAGAGAGAAGGGGAGTATGCCAGAGAGAGACACACAGTAGGGCTTGGAAAGTTCAAAGCCATGACAGACTTTTCTGTATGAGCACCTTTGTGAAACAAATAGGAAGACGTGAGATGAAAACATAGCTTCTTCATTATTTACACACTATGCTGCCTGACAGAGGAAGAAATAAGTGCAACATTTCAGAAAGCTGCAGTTATGAGAAATGATCTGATTCTGGAGCTCAGCGTTGGGCTGGGCGCTCTGTTTGCAGGCATAGGAGGTCTGGAGGTCACAGACTGCAGCACCTGCACAGACTCAACTCCCCTCTGCATCCAAATACAAATCTTCCTTTCTTTGGTTCTAGCCTCTTAAGAAACAAAAATCATCATCTGCATTTCTGCTGCACTGCTGTGGGACGCAGTGTTTTGGGGCTGTGTGGTCGGAGCTGGCGGCACAGAGCTGAGAGTGGACAGAAAACAGCACTATGTGGTGGTGAGGGGTCTTACAGAGGTCTGGGAGTTGAAGGGGGAGGGGCCATGCTGGAAGGGGTTAGGACTGTGGCCGTCCGGAGTGGCGGGGGAAGGACTCTGCCGCATGCGCCCGACTGGCTGGATGGCACCCGGTCGTGTCTGGAGAGAAAACAAATGATATTTTATGGACTTCAGGCAATTTCTTTTAAAGTAGCCTAAAATCACAAATCTGTGTTTTATTTTAATTAAGTGTTTTTCCATTTTTTTTTTAAAAAATTTGTGCTATTCTTAATTTTCAAACAGAAGAAACCCATGACACATATGTACTAAAAGAGGAGTATATTGGCCTGATATATTGGTAACCAAATGTGATGAGTGTCTCACTCTAAACTACTACAGAAGCTATTTTGTTTTCAGGCTTCTCAGACACTCACTGATGATGAAGTGTTGTCGATGGCAGTAGGAGTGGAGGAGAAATGAATGTTTGCCTGTAAAAAATAAAAGAAAATAACAATGACAATGAAATGGAATGCATGGAGCCGCATCATCTACTTGAGTTTTAACCAGCAGTGCATTCAGTCACTACATTTTCACTTCTTCAGGATGATGCCAAATACAATCACTATCAAACAATGCAACACCGTCAGAGTTTACCTTGAGCTAATTTCATCACCAATTGAGGGCCCTTAGTCACAATTTGACTGCAATCTCAATTCCTCTTATAAATCACACAGTATTTGTACAACACTGGTAACTTTGCTCAGGGAAAATGGAGAATTGATTCTGTTATTGTCATGTCAGAGAATATGAAGCCACAGCTGGTCAGTAGAGATATTAAAGGAGACCTATTATGCTTTTAAATATTTTCTGTCTTGTAAAAGTAATTCGCATGAGGAAAAACAGACAGGCAAGATTGTTGTGAATACACTGAAACTGTTTTTATTACTTTTAAGACAAGCAGATGTCAGCTTGTGACGTATTTCTTTATATCGTCATCTGCTCCAGGCACACTACTGCAAGTGTTTACATTACACACTGCTGCTACATGTAGCTACATGCTAACATCTTGATAACAGGTAAACCTGGTTGGAGGTGGTAATTTCCCCCCACTTTTGAATCATATTCCTGCTGGAACATGTCTTTTGAAGCTTTTTTCCACTATACAAAATGCAGCTATTCTCCATTACACTCCAGGAAGACCCGCAAACACACACTGGGCTTTTTCTTAAGGAGGGCTAAAAAAGACAGGCACTAAAATGGAGCGTCTCACAAAGAGGGTGAATACAGGCCTTTCACTACGAAGAAAATTAAGTGTTTTTTGACCATTAAAGCATGTAAACACATTAAAGTAAAAACCCAGACTATAAATATAAACCTGAAAGTGAGCATAATAGGTCCCCTTTAAGGACAGTCAAAGTCAAAAGTCTATTTCTCCAATGAATTTACATCCAGTCTACATGAGGCGAAGCATCAGTAGTCAGCTGGTCATGGAGAAGCAGAGACATGCTTTTCAGACTGGTAGGACTGCAGCAGAAATGTCGCTGAACTAGTTTCATTAACAGATGGAGGGCTCAGAACAGCAGACGCATATGCTTAAAAAAAAAAATCCAGGCCAGAGCAGAGAGGGCCACAAGACCCACTTACGAAGCGGGTCTCCCTGCCTGCATACAGGGAGCTGTTGGAAGAATGGTCGCTGTGCTACGGGTGGGAGGAAAGGTCAAAAGGGTCAACTGTAAAACACCTCTCCTATAGTGGTAGAAATGACTCATGGAAAAGGAGAACATAAAGTAAAAAGATGGCAGGAGAATGGTGGAGGAGCACTGGGTGTTGGAGCTGCTCACCGGTTGGATTGTGGGAGAGTAGGGTGCTTCCCTGATTGGACTCTCTGTCCTGGTGAAATCAGAAGGAGGCGCCTGGAAAAACAAAAAAAGAGTTAACAGCTGCTCTTACTTTCACTCTGTGCACTGACAAAACAATGTAGTAAGGAAACACAAGATTCACTGGTTAGTCCTGTAGAGAAGTGATCTCCCAGTAAGTTCAGTTAACAACAAGCTCTTGCTGATGAACATGCACTTTTCTGTGCGTCTCTGCAGGTCGTGTTCCTTGATGGCTTCTGACCTCCCCCGCAGCTGTTGGGACAGACATTCCCGTCGGTCCTTAGTATGTAGCGACTATGTGCCCAAATACCTCACGAGGTGCCACAAGCTCTGTGCTCACAGCAAAAACATGCACCAGTTCAGCTGGATGTTGCACTCAGATTAATACACACAACTTAGACACACACTTCCTCAGAGGAAAATGTGTTCACCATGAACCTCAAAACAATGAATTATCAGCACTGATCGTGGCAGTTCTACATCCATCCTAAAGATATGTGCGCACTTGTTACAGTACGGTGCTTTGGATACATGTCAGCTCCCCAAAAAAGTGACAGACGCTTCCTTGGATCAAATCAACATAATTGTTAAAAGTTAAAACTTCCACAAAGTCTTGATGCAAATGAACGATCCATTTCAAGTGAGCCAAACGACAAACTGTGCGTGGTAACAAACCATGCTGCCTCCAAACCACACTCAGGCAGGCGGCTTGCCTTGCTGAACAACCAGGGCTGCAGCTGGCCTTGCCTCCCGTAGCCCACAGGAGGCCCTGACAGGATCTGCTCTCCAGCTGGACGGCCTTTTCCTTTGCGGTTGGCCACCAAGAAAGGATTCTCTTTGAAGCAGATAGGCTGAGAGTCCACCAGGCACTCATCTTCTTCAGGTGCAAATGTTGAGGAATTAATGGTTGTTGATGAGCCAGCACTGTCAGTAGCGGAGGTCCCGTTAGGGGAGAACTGGGATCCCTGAAGATAATCGTGCTCTGTGTTCAGACCGGAAGAGGACTCAGGGTCTGTGTGGTTGATGGGTTTGGTGGAGTGACCTAAGCCGAAGCCCAGAGGCTCTAAAGGGGCTGCGTACTGGGCCTGCAGGGGGGCCTCCATGGGAGCAGTCAGACTTACAGAAGTAGAGAACTGGATAGGAGCAAAGGAAAGAGGAAGGACAGATACAGTAAAGTGACAGAATAAAGACTGAAAGGAAAGGTTTCACTCACCCACACAAACTGTACATTATGGCTGGTAGAATTTAAAAGAATAAAAGCTGAAAGTTTTAAAAACAGAAGAAAGAAGAAATCCAGAAATCGAGCTCATGATAGATTAAATGATAACTAAAGGTTAACTACAATTTTAAATTAGTTATGATAATGTTCTCACCAAAGTAACTGCTGAGATCTGTGAAAACTATCAAACCAGGTCCATCATTTCACCCTCTGAACAACTGCTCTGTCAAGTCGTGGTGCAGCAAGCAGACAATTTAGTTCAGCATCTGCCAACAGACTGTTTTTCGCCACGTTACCCTCCATAGCACTTTACTAGTAGCAGCAAGGATTCTGCTCAGCACCAACATCACTCTGGATTTGATATCATCGCTGTGTGTAGTGTTGCAAGTGATACAAAAGACACACACTGAAATTTGATTTGAGTGTCTGGACTAACACCTCTTCCTTAAGCAACAGTTTGCTGTTGCTCTGAAAGCAGGGTGGAGGCGTGTGAAACTGGATTGGAATCGCAATTAAAACCACCAGCAAATGTGGTTTGGGCAAATTTGCAAATTTCATTTTTTATTTTATCTTTTTTTTTTTTGTTTGCTATCCAGACATTATAAAGTTAATCTGGATACAATCTGCCAAAAGTGGATTTGGGGCTGGCAGTCATAACAAGGCCTATGACATCACTGCCACAATTTCAACAAGACAGAAAACTCAAACACTGACTTTCACCACCATTTAAAACCATTTTATTTGAAAGTAAAATGTGTGTGGCAACCTCACGTTCTGTCAGGTGCAATCACTTTAATCCCTCCTTAAAGAGGAAACTGTGTGTATGCCAAATATTTCAGTACAGCAGGTCAAAGTTGAACCAGGAGTTTGGATATTAAAATGGATATATGGATATATAATGGATATTAAAACAGTTTATGTACTAATTGTTCTTTGTCTTCTCTTCCAAACAAGCTTTTCTTCATTTAAAATCTGTCGGGTTTCCTGACTGTTTGTGTTTTTGACTTCTTTTAAGCATCTAGAGACGTCAGCAGTCATCCTGGTGAGCACAATGTTATCATAACTGATAGCTGAACATACTACATCAACATCCAAGTTGTAATAAATCAGAGCTCTCCTTGAAGAGTAGCAAATAAAAATAGATCTACAAAGGCAGATGTGTTGTTTTCCCCTAATGTTGTAAGCCCCCGTCAGTCAACTTGAAACAAATACAGCAAACACTAGAAAACATTTGGTAAATAAATATAACCTGTTACAAACCTCCAAATTAATCTAACGTAAGATGAGGAGTAATTCCCTTTCATTTAATGACGTGCTTTTGTAAACGGACACTTGACACACAAGCCTGTAGCTGCTAAAAGAGTTACTCACATCACTAAATCTTTCCTAAATACTCTGTTACGCATCATCCACGACTTGTTAACTGCTGGTGTACACCACCAGACATATTACTGCAGTCCAGCCTCTTAACCTCTCTGCCTTAAATAACTATATTATCAGATCAGCGAGACATTCAGGCTCCTTCAGCTCTTACTGTACCTAACATGGAGGACGGGTGATGTCACTGTAGGAGGGGGGAAAATATGTTCTGTTTAACCCGACCCATGTAAAGAAACCTGATACTGTAACTGCAGCCACAGAAGTGTCATGTTTTAACAAACCACACACGAAAAAACACCTCCTAAAAAGCTTCAGGTCGTCCCAGATAACTCGACGTGACCTTGACATATCTGGTGATAATCAAAATAGCCGCACTAAGAATACAGCGGGCATTGTGAGGCAGTAATGTGTGTCCCTACACGCTGACTATAAGAGTCTGTGGTGTGATGAGGGTCAGTGGGTTGGAATGTGAACGAGTGCCCTTTTGGCTCCGACACAAACTGTGAGGGACAGCTGGGGTTTTTGGTGTTAGAGAGGAGAGCAAGGCTGCTGGTGCGCCAGGCATGCCGACACACTGAGCTGCCCGCCATGCTGGGAACCAGAACCTGAATTGTGTTACTCCCTATTTCTACAACAGTGTAGTAAATGCTTCTTGGAAGAATATTTAAGCAGCAGAAGAGATAATATTAGAGATAAAAGGAAGACTTCCAGGTGCAGACTACTGGGCAAGGTAGGCAACTGCCTGGGGCCCAAAACAGCAATAGATTTATCATAATGTTTAGATATGAAAAATATATGCTATGCTATTCTAACAAAATAACTTACAAAGGGCCCCAAAGCACTTTACTGGCCCCTACAGGCATGTTACTGGTTTCATTGCGGCATGCAGTGGGGGGCCGTGGGTTGGACCAAACCCTTTGCCACTGCCGGAAGGACAAGGCCTTTGTACATGGGGCGTCTGCTCTACTAGGTGAGCTAGTGAAAACCCACATGGCAACAAACTGGATTCTGATTCTTCTTTCCAGTGACATTACATGACCTTAAAGTCAGCTCTTCAGCCTGACACCTCACTTCTTATAAAAAACACAGTAAAACTTGTCACTATCACTAAAAACACACTCCGTTTGGCTTTCTTAACATTTCTAGACCACCATTTTTCAACAAGAACCACCTCTGTTTTTTTAAGCTAAACCTTTGACAACACATTGCAGGCAGTTGATAAAGGCTCACTGTGATACAGTTTGAGCAGGACCACGTGTGCTGGAGAAGCAAATCCAGCTCTAAGGCGCCGCACATTAACAGCTGCGTGTGAAATGTAGGTTAGGTTCTCTTGGACAATCTAAGAAGGCCAGAGATCTACAAGTAGGGCAGAAAAACAAAGTCATAATAGCTGTCTATTTAAAGTTATGGGACCTAAATGTTAATAAAAGAACAATAACTCTTTCTTTAGTGCATGGTAGCTCAAAGGTGTGTATTCAAGGGTGGGTAATGGAACACACAATCAAATCCTTTTGGTGCTCAGGTTTCAAGAACTCTAAAAAGTCTAAGCAGGTCATAAACAAAGTCAAATTGATAATCTCCTGTTTGACACTTAACACAGACACTTGGATAAAAATAAAGAGGAGAAAATGAATCAAGACAGAGAGAAAGAAAAATAATAAATTGATCAAACACCAGTTGAACATCTCGGTACTCACTGCAAGATGGAAACAGGACGGTCCACTCCAACTTACTCCTCTGAAGACTTGAGGAACTCCAACTGAAACACTTGTCTGTTCCTCTTAGACAACACCCTCCCTCCTTTTCTATCACCCCACCCACCCAAGAGACTGCATCCAATTCAGAGCCAGATGCAGGTTTAAAATATCGCAGAGGATAGGCCGGTTGATAGCGGGCAGCTGTCCCCTTCCCCCCAATCACCCTACCTCTTTCACACACTCAATTTATCAACCAGGACAGTGCCCTCTCTGCAGCCATGCTTCCTTTCAAGTCCTCCTCCTTCTGTACTTCATAGATACTTTTATTTTTCCGCAGCCACTTTCACTCTTTTCTTGTCTTGATTCCTGGTCTTCATTTTCTTTTCCCAAACTTCTTGATAAGTCCTTGATCTTCATGTCATTTCATCAATCCAGGGTGGTCACATCTGCTCTTGTTAATTAATGTAGGACATGATTACATCACTCTAGCTTGATTTGTTGCACTGGTTTGGCCTTAGAGCCACCATCAGTAATGGTGACTTGGGGTTTTGACATGGAGAGAGGTTAACATTCCTGCTCCTGGTGGGGCAACTGGTCGGCTCTGGGTCACTCAAGAGTTTCCCGGGACATAAAAACACGAGATTCCATAAGGAGGTCTATTCTGAGGCTTGAAGGCCACTTCCAACATACCTCAGAAATACAAGCAGTTTACAGCTTCAGAGGACTGCACTCTTTTTTAAACAGGTTGAAAAGGATTCCTAACAGTTAGGCCACATCCACACTAATATGTTTTAATTTAAAAGTGGTGTTTTAAAACAAAAATGATCACCACACACACACACACACACACGTTTTAGCAGTTTCGTAAGTAAGGTATGAAGGCCTAGCTAAAATGGTTTTGGCTTGACAATAGTGACTTTTAAGAGCCGATTAGGAAGGGAAGTAAACGTACATAGTTGTCTGGGTCATCATTTTCGGAAGTCTCTGCCCGTCCTGATTAAAATGCAACTCTGCAGTTTTCAAACTAATATGGGGTCAGCAGCTTTTCAAAGGTCTTTGTTTTAGGGGTTCAGAAACGCCAGAGAGGTGTAGATACAAGACGAAAACTTATTAGTGTGGATGCAGCCTTAGTGTAAAGACCTGTGTATCTTCTACCTCTGCCTGGAGACATTACAACATACAGAGGGTCTTACCCTGTTGAGCTTCTGCAGACTGGTGGTGGGCAGAGCCGCCAGGGTTTTGTAGTCAAGTTTTAGAGGTCCAGTGCCAATGTTCTGAAGAGAAATAAACAGGAAGCAGAGGTGAGAAGAGGACAAGACTGAGGTTTATTACACAACAGATAAGACGCAACTCACAATTAGAACTTGAAGACTGGGTGCTGCATCCTTAATGTAGATAATAAAAAAGAAAGACTATGGCTGCACTCTATTTTGACTTGTAAATAAAGTCACACAGACATTTTGGGAGGACACACAACTTCATCTTATTTTCTGGCAACAATTACACAATAAGCAAGATTTTTTTCAAATTAAAGACTACGTATAGATTTGTAGATAACCATTGATTCCTGTGAAGTGAAGGATCCACACTTCTGTTGCAAATGAGAACTGGCTAGAGAAATTCACCAATGCTCAGTATGTATCGTGTCATTATATTTAAGGATAAGTCCGGTTTTATTCTAAAGTTTCTTATTGTGGGTTGGAGTCGAACTGCAGCCGCTGCAGTAAGGACACAATCTTTGTACTTGGGACGCCTGCTCAGGTGGGGGTCCCAAACTAAATGGGACGTTCTAATGCATTCTAAAATCCCATAGAGGTAGTGCTGTGGTATTTTTGTTTGCGTAGACTTCCAGGAAGGTTGTCTGCAACCCTGCCGATGAGGAGTGTCTCACCTCAGTCTCCTCTTCTAGCAGGCGAGTTGCCTCCTCACGCTCCAAGCGCATACGCTCCTTCACCAAGAGAGGAAGGGGAGGAGAGTACAGAGGGGAAGAGACCCAACCACACACAGCCACACAGTGATGTGATGAGAGGTGAAATGAGAAGATGTAAGATTTATAGAAGAGGACAGAAGTGTTACAGGGGGGTGAGGTGGAGAAACACAGCAGTGGGGAAGTGGTATGGAGATGGGATGATTGGATGATTTTTTTTTATCACACCAAACACACCAAAAGTAAAGGAGAGATGAGAGAAAAAACAGAAGGGAAAGAAAGGATAGATCCGCACACATTAGAAAGCACTCTATTCATTAGCTATGGGAGCAGAAAATAAAGCATGCAAGGTGGGACATTACAGGAATAGTTCTTTCAAACACATTACCCACACAGGGTGCAGAGGAGAAGCTTCATTCACCCGATAACAGACAAACCTGAGCTTCTGCCTCTGAAAGCTCAACCTTATTGTACACACCCGTGTTCTGCATTTTTCATGAACCACAAACTGTATTCTCTTGCCTTGCTTTATTGACATCTATCTGCTCATCAGTTTTACCTCTAGCCTTCCCAAAACAGTCATGGATTTTCAGTTTCACTTACCACTTTCTCCATCTCTTCTCGCTCCCACTGTGATGTCTCTCTCACCATCTCAGACTCCTGGAGAAGAGCAAGTTTTAAGATCCTTACACTCCCAATAAACAGTTAGTATTCATCCTGTAAACCTTAGTGGAAGAGTCATTTAAACCGATGCAATCTCCATGCCTTTCCATGTGTGTGCTTTGATAAAGGCTGTACGACAAAAACTCCAAGTTGATCAACGTGTGCAGATCAACAGACACTAGCATTCAATAAACCACCAAGCCCCTACATTCCTTTAGTACGGGCAGTCTCCCAAAAGCTCATCTAGACAAAATAAACAACTGTGCTGGCGCTTTCTGGCTGCCATGGTGAAAAGATGGGTATGCGTGGCGTGTCTGTTTGGAGTGAGTTGAACTGTGCTGTGGTTGAAAACTCCACCTGCTAACACCAAACTGCTGTGAGAGCACAGTGCACAGAATGGCTGAACAAAACAGCTGATTCACGTGTTGACTTGACCACTGTCGTTTCAAAATTGCCAGAGTGACTCCTGGTATGTGGATGAATGAGGTGCAGCGTGTTTCCTGGAATACTAACTAACAATGTTCACTCCCTTTACTCAGGGCTTTTGGGCTTTGTCAGATGTAAACAGTGCATGACCACTAAGTGCACAGTGAGTGCAATAACCTCACCTTAACTGCACAGATAATGTTACTGTTCGTAATAACGATAGGTATTTAGTAAAGATAATGGTCAGTGTATAAAACTGTGTATAATCTGTGTCGTACCTTCTGCATGATGTCAATCTCCTCTGGGCTCAGGTCTCGGTCTATAGAAGAGATGCTCTCCATACTGTTCTTACGGACGATGCCAGTTGCAAATGGGTTGGCAATGATGCCGGGAGACGCCTGGAAATGGACCCAAAAAAGGTTTTGTTTCAAAATGTCATCAGTATTGAATTATAAAATCACAAAGTAAAAACACATAAGAACATAACATAACATGGACCTATATTGAGTTTTATTAAATTACTTTTTAAACCACAGTATACCCTTTGGCACAGTAACATCCACAGGAGTGGACAGATGCATTTTTTAGTCAGAGAGAGAAATGTAAGACAAAATGTCATTAAAATCTGGTTATAAATACTTTTAACATCTTATTTTGTGGAAAATGTACATTTTACACGTCTGTTTGTCTCAGAATTAAAAGATAAAACAATTGCTCCTGAGATACTTGGTGCATGTCCTCTCCCGTCCACCATTTTGAATTTATGATGCATTATCTCAAAACAACAAAGATAGTCAATGCTGCCTAAATCCAACTGCTCCTGCTGTCTCACCTCCACTGCAGCCACGTTTTGTGGGTCGAAGCCATCACACATCAGCAGGACCAGAGAGTCTCCCACAGCTCGAAGCACTCGCACGGCCTCTGTGTGCGTCATCCCCAGCAGGCTGTGGTTGTTCACCTCCAGAATACGCATGCCAACCTTCAACCGGCTGTCTCTTGCTGCGGCACCAGTCGAACTCACCTGTTCGAATATAGATACAGGTTAGTTGATGACTGTAACTGCCTCGGAGTGTCTAACAAAATAATAATGAATTTCCTGTGTCATCTTATACGTTACTTTAAATACTTTGTCCTTACTTTCTCCGTCAACAACTTTAATACCGCTTTTTTCTCGGTAGAAATTTGCATTGCTTAATTCTTCTGTAGACAGCAGACTGAGCGTGCTTATAGTTCTCAGTTTGATGGGATATGGATTTAGATAAAGCTTCATAACTGTAATGCTATCCAGTATTGGACAATGTATCAGAACCTTAGAGATGAAGATGCCTTCATCTGTGGGGTCGAAGGGGTTTCCTGCATGACCCTTGGCCCCTCCACGAATACTGATGCCAAGCTTCTCCCCTGGCTGCTTCTGGATCATAATTTCCTGTAATGACATATAAATGGCTCATCAGATGAAAACGCATCAGCTTATGTTAGTATGTATATATTTGGTTGAGTTGATGGCCTCACCTGCATCCCAGGCGGTGAAGGGTCCCTCCGCACTAACATACGGATCTCCTGCTTGTTGGCTAGCAGGGCTCGCACAGCCTCCTGGTGTGTGGCATGACGCAGGTCGATGGCGTTCACTTCTAATATTCGGTCGCCGACACGCAGTCCACTTTGACATGCTAGACCATGAGGGATCACCTGATGACAAGACGGGCCGTAAAGAGTGAGACACAAAATGTACTTTGGGAGAGGTTAAAAAAACACAAGAGTCACAACTCAACTCAAAGACTCAATGTCAAAGTCATACCTTTGAGATGAACACTCCAGGTTCATTGATGCCGAACGGATGGCTGGCATGATCGCTGCCGCCCACGATGCTCAGGCCTAGAGGGCCACCTGACTTCACCAGGGTCACTTCCTGTTAGGATTAGAAATAGAAGATTTGTTGTAACAAGAGATTTTTAAACAATTCAAGTCTAAATCTGACAAAAGTCAATCAACTAAAGATCAGGTCACAGTCATGTCTACATCTATAATTTGTCTAATTAACTCAGACCAACCTACAGCTTGCACATACATCTCTTTACAGGAGCCACTATTAAAGGGATAGTTTGGCTTTTTTGAAGTGGGGTTGTGTGAGTACTTGACCATAGTCAGTAAATAACCTACACTAGATGTCAAGCGCACTCCCAACTTGTAGAAATGGGCAGGAATCTAACACGGAAGCTAAGTAATGTAATGCTGCAGCAGCAAAATATATCTTAGCTACCTAAAAAAAATCTTTATCAGTTCAAGTGTACGCTATATATAGTATATTTTCACAGCTTCCATTAGGGAAATGAAGCCGTTACAATGGTCTCTTCAAGGCTACCAGACTCCACTGAGAAAACTATGATTAAACATTGCTGAACACAGTAGCTGCTGGTCTACCACTGCCTCCATCAGTTAGTTTGTTTGTGTTACTGTGTGACTTTGGTGTTTTAAAGGGTTAAGTCAGACTCACCAAAGTCACACAATAACACAAACTAACTTACTGACTGAGGCAACAGTAGACGAGCAACTGCTGTATTCAGCAAGCATAAAATTTCTGTTTTTTTCAATGGAGTCTGGTGGCTTTGACGAACTGAAGCTGTTAATGGCTCCTTCGTCTGAGGAGGCTGTCTCAAGTTGAGGTAAAGCTGTAAAGATACTTACAATATAGCATACATTTAAAGTGACACTGATTGTTTTAGGTGGCTAAAATATGTTTTGCTGCTGCCCCCCATCCACAGCAGTACATTACTTAGCTTCTGTGTTGGCACCCGGCCTGCTTCTCCAAACTGGGGGCGTGCCAAACGCCATCTACTGTAGGTAATGTACCGACTATGGATAAGTACCTCATACGACCCCACTTAAAAAATCAAAACTATCCCTTTAAGTAAACATATTTGAATTATTGACAACTGCAAATGCTACACTCTAAAGTACACCATTATTTAAATTAGACCAAGCCTTCATACCATGCACCATCTTCTCTGGAACTGGACAGCATTAAGGATAAGGCAGGGGCCAAATAACAAAACATTAACGCTGAATGCCTTCATGAGGCTTTTACAGCATCATCGAATAAAACTAAAAAGCTATTCAACAAATTGAAAAACGGAAGTTGCTCCTGAGAGCTCTCACCTCGATTGGATACTCGTCCTCCATGCGGCTTAGGTTGTTCCCATGAAGGGTGAGGCCGTCCTCCTCCTGGTCTGGTGAATCTGAGGGCTCTGGGGGTGGAGGGGAGTGGGCTCGCGCCCGGGATTGACCTGGAGAGCCCCCTGGTGCACTCAGGTCTCGCTCCACTAGGAGGGCGATGGTGGGGGAGGTGCCGGTAAGGAGCGCTACTGCCTGGTCATGCCTGGCCTCTGTCATGTCTACACCATTGATCTGGATCGACAGTAAAACCAACCACGGAGGGTGTCAGCCCACCAGGACGCTCCCAATGACAATGGGCCACATTTACCAACGGCCGGAGGAACATTAAAAAAACAAATACATGCTTAAAACGGCATGCTGCCATCTGTCCCCTCTTGTCAGACTGCACACCCCATCATTCAAAAATATTTATTTATCAGGCTGATATTTATTTCACTGTGAGTTTGTGAGTGCACCAAAGTGAGTATGGTTATTTGGAGAAGAACTCAACACCTATACAGAGCAACAGGAACAGGTAGAGAAAAAGAGGGAGCAGGGGAAACAGTGGGCTGCTGCTGGCAATGTAAGCTGGCAGAGCTTCCTTGAGGGTGAAAAGCTACTAGCAAGCAAAGCTATATTTCCCAAAAAGTTATGAAATTCCCTAAAGTAAGCTTATGCTGTTCTCCTTTGATGTAATCAACAATTTCCTACCCCTTCTTGCCTTTATTTACTTAAAATACAACTGGTGTTGCTCCAAAAAGTTTGATCTTAAGTCAACAAAGGCAAGCAGGAATGTCCTAAATAATTACTGAATTATTAGCTTTTAGATAAGGGGGTAGCTTTCAGGCATGCACAGTCTTAAAACTGCACTCTGGTCCTAAGTGACAAGCAGAGGTCAGCACTGACCCGACAGTACCAGCTCCTACCATTGGCTGATATGCTGCAGCATACAGGATCAGCCCACTCCACCCCAACCACCATACCCACCACCAAACAGGCAAGGAGATGCACTTAACACATTAATGAGCATGCAGATGAAGAGAGTGTGAGAAAGAGGGGCAGCCTACGAATAGACAAAAGAAAAACTGCCGGACGAAAGAGGAGAGTAAGCCCGGAGAGAAAGCAAAGAGGATAATCAAGTAGCTTTTCTGTGATTTCCAGGGAGCAGGGAGGAGTGCTTTAAAGAAACAGAGTAGGAGCAGTTTCACATTCAGCACACTGGAGAGGAACAGCAGGACGAGTCAAAATCAGCCACCTTCATTCAGTTTACAGTAACAGTGTGTGATGTCAGTAAAAACATGCAACTCAAAGAGCTTCTAATATGCTGACGTTAAAAGAGAGCAAAGCCAAGCTTGGACTGTGATCAGTGAAAGAAATAAAAGAGACTGGAGTCGCCATGCACGAACCTTTTAGCGGTGAAACATATAACCTAAATGCTGCACTATTTTACTAAAAGAGTGAGACAATTTGCATCCAAGAAAAGAGAATTAGTACGAGGACTACATTAGTATTTCATCTCAGCTGCAAACTTATGAACCTGATGTGTGAGAGTGAAGTCTGAGGAGTACATTTTTTTTGCATGTGGTCAGAATGGGATCTGACACAAGTTAGTCTGATCTATTTGAGTTATGACAAGACTTAACTTGAGTGATAAAGCAGTGTTGTGGGCTCATTCACAATAAAAATATTAACACATGTAGCAATAATAACATTAAGTGTTTCCTTTACATTGTGCAAGATAAAATTGGGACACCCTCTGCAAAACTGAGAACAAAGGACCCAGATCTAGATTAATTACAGATAACATTATCAGGTCATGCTGTGTGGCCAGCTATAACAACACCAATGTCCATTTCTCAGGATGTACTGTGTTATATCTAAACCTCTACTAGAGGTAATCCATGAAGAGAAAAAGGAGAAAAAACAAATTGATTCTCATTCTCATATCCATGACAACACTGTAAAGGAAGCCCTGTTCTGATCACACTGAATACTGATGCCTGCATGGAGGTGATGGGTAGTACTCACAGAGATCACCCTGTCGCCTACATGCAGTATGTTGTCTCTGTGTGCCGCTCCCCCTTCTGCGATGCGAGAGATGTAGATTCCCTGAGGAGAGATGAGAGAAATTGTCAAATATTAAACTTTCACCTATTTCTGAATAAATTACTTTGTATTGCTATACATATTTTAAGACTTGTTAACACTGTTTTTTAAAGGTGTAGTATGCAAGAATTGCACGTGTGTTTGGCAACACACGTGAAAATACAGGCAGACAGCAGATCTCTGCAGAAAAATACACCATCACACACTTCTAGCAGGTCATAAGCAATGACTGAGAGGGGTTATTTTTTCTTTTTTTCAGGAAAACCCTGCATAGTATACCTTTAAGAACTGCATATAAAAAGAGACGTTACTGATACTCGGTATCTAAAAATGGTTAAACAAGTGGGAGCAGTTACCAAGTTATTCCATGAATCTTTGCTGGCCTCCTGTGTGTGTATCAAATTAAACAGGGTCCTGGTAAACGGGTCTGGTGCAACAGGGTGCAATGCTGTGATGAATCAGTGTGCTAACTCTGAGCTGTCTAGAAGTTCAGTTACCAGTCAGTCAATGTGTGATATCCCACAGTGTGGATCTGAGCCAATAATAGAACTACCTTCATAAAGCGTGCCAATGGTAATCAATAAAAGAACACTGAGATAACAGCAGCCCACAATGCCACAAATTGTGATTTAAAGTTGTAAACATAAACAAAGAAAACTACACATGCTTTACAGCTGATAAACAATGTAGTCTTTGATCACTAAGACACATTAGGACTCTGCAGCACAGGCAGCTCATTAAAACCACGACCCCTGAGACATGCTGTCTCTTTTCTCAAACAAATTACACACTTTGTTAAACAAATAAAAACACAGCTGAACTCTGCCTCATTAAAACAAAATGTATAAACACATGCAGGAGCAAAGTCTACTGCACCTCCTCCCCAGATCAACCAATAACCAACCAAGTCACTGCATCCAAGAGGCAAGACTTACAGTCAGACCCGCCTAATTCATCAGTGTATGAGTCCTTTCCTCTTTGTGGGCTCGTTGAGCTGCATGAGTTGCAAAGCAGTATTGCACTGGCCCAAATAAATACACCTCAGCCTGTCCAGTTACACTGGACCTATCAGGTGTCAGGGCTGGCTATTCATATCTCCGTCTCCCTGGTGATGACTGTAAACTCTGCGGCTAGAATAGACGCTGTTAAAAGACAGATTGCTGCAACGGAGACTGCAAACACTCTGTGACCTAACTTCCTAACTTCAAGACTTATTATTAGTGACAGTATGAAAGATAGTGTTTTAAGCTTTTGAGAAGGCCTATTAAACTGGCGGCTGTGGGCCAACAACAGCCTGCTGATGAAGCCAGACCTCAGTCATATATCATACATGAAAAAGAAAAGCGTTAAACCTAGAAGATGAGCAAGCTGTAGCCTGCAAATAATTGTTATTGGGGGTTTTTTCTTGAAAAATGACTGATTCGACTGATGAAACTTTTAGTTATCAACACACTTGTGACTCATTTTTTCATCAGTCTACTGACTGATTAATCAACTTATTGAAACCTAATTGAAAAAGGTTCTTAAAACAATATTGGGATATTGATATCAACCATATCGCCCAGCACTATCTGAAACCATGATGTATACAAGGCACCTCACTGAGAGGAAGCCATCAAATATGTTCTCCATAGCCTATACACAATGTAATCTATAGTCAGATCATGGTTTAGTGGTGTCTTTGCATGTCTCACCGTGTCTGCTGTGCGGTAGGGCGTTGAGCCTTTGCCCCCTGCGATGCTGAATCCCAGCCCCTTGTCGTTTCGGATCAGGCAGGTGGACAGCCGCTGTCGAGGCCCGCTGGGAGTCGACTCTGAGTTGAAGGCAATGCCACTGCTCCGTCTCTCCCGTGGGAAGTAGTCGTCCTCTGGCCTCAGCGGCGTGGTAGTGATGGCGTTCTCTGGCTCCACCATACGCTCTCGTAGCACCGACATGGAAACCGTAGCACCGGAGCTACGCAGAGCTTCAACTGCTGTGTGATGTTCTGCTTCATGGAGGTCCACTCCGTTCACCTGAGACAAAGAGAGAATGACTGACTTGTAATGCTGTAAAACAGGTAAGTGTTGCAAAAGGAAAAGTTAACACAAACTGTTTTACCTCCAGGAGTTTGTCTCCCACTTTAACTCCTGCTCTGGCTGCAGGACCCTCTTCAGATACTCTGGAGATGAAGATTCCCTGAACACATCAACAAGAAGAGAAATTAATGTGTGTAATCAACAGGATATGATTTCTTGATCCTATCCAGACTCCACTTACACATCTTACCTCGTCATCCCCCTTGTAAGGTGTAGATCCTTTCCCTCCTGCTATGCTGATACCCAGTCCGCCTGTTTGTCGCATTATGGTCAGCGTGTGCTGCAAGTTGAGGAGGGAGGAGTCAACACAACTACTAATGAAACCCCTCTAAACACCACTCAGCTCAGGACAGATTGAGAGGGAGGCGAGCCCACAATGTTGTTAATTTCATTAATTAAAAGTTGATTGCCATTTATTGTCACATCTTATACTTCATTATATAAATTATGGGTGACCTCCCTCTTTCTGCCAGAAGGTGATGTCAGTCTTATCACAGCAGCATCCTGTCATCATGCTAACAGATAGATGGAGAGACACATTGACTTGTCTGGAGCCTAACGTCAGTTTCAAGTGGAAGATGGATGATTTGTGCCTTGAATTTAGCTTTACAGACATTTTAAAGAGTATGTTTAGTATTTGTTAACCTGAACTCTATTTTCCCATGTTTTGTGTCAAAGTAACTAATGCAAACAAGGATTTTTGAAACTGGTCCAATATTGAGCAAAAGTGCTGCAGGCAGCAGCCCCTTAACAGGCTGCAATGCAAGTCTCAGGGCGTGTGTACACTGTCAAATTACATCCACTAGACGTTCTTGAGTATGAGCCTTTTGTTCAACCAAAAAAAAAAAAAAAAAGCCCTGACATTGTTATCACCAAATCCACCAGACTCCATTTAAAAGAACTAAATTTTTAACTTGTATAGGGTCAGCACATTTCACATTTAACTGGGTGAATTAAGGAAAGATGTGGAAAGATGAACCAAGATGTTTTTTGTGAGTTTGTTTTGGTTTTGTCAACTTTAAATGAAGTGTATTTTACAAGGATAAAATCACTGTTTATTCAAATGGAGTCTGGTGAGTTTGACAGAAGCAATTTCAGGGCTGTTTCTGGTTAAAGAGAGAAGATCTTTCTCTTTGACAAAAGGTCTATTTCTGTAGGGATCTTTTCCATTATGCTGTCAGACACTTAGAATAATCTGAGCCTGTCAGTGGTTAAAACAAACACTTTAAGTAAATTTACAGTGTGCATATACCCAGGGTGGTTACATTAGAGCCTGTTTCACAGCTCTTGCTCAATACTGGACCAGTCTTCTCTGTTAGTCACTTAGACACTTAAAACATGAGAAAATAGGATCCAGGTTGTAAAATACCAAAGTTACTCTTAAGGTAAGTAAGCTGTATGCTTGTAAGTATACTGAAAACAGCATGGCCAAAAAATGGTCATCTATCAGTAACCACTTAACTGGCAGTAGACTTCAGACATATGTAAAGTGAAAAAATAAATAAACAGCCAAGGGCCTTCTTGAATTGGACTCACATAGGGTTGATCCTTACTTAAACATACAATGTGTCTTGTGTATGTGCAGGACAAGGGACTTTAAAACATGTGAGGTAAACACTACATATGGCATAACAGTTTATGTATATTCTGTGTACTTGCAAGCCATGCAAAACAGGGGAGGAACTGCGGACAAATGAGGGACAGGTGGAAGGAAAAGGGGGAAACGTCAGGAGTAACAGATGAAAAGAGTGTGCTGTGTCCTGGATGTGGAGACGGTGTTGGACTTGTAGTGTAGATACCCCAGTATTTGTTATAATGAGATCATTTCTTTAGCAAACAATACAGACATAACTACAAATGTCTTTAAGATCACAAAAACTTGACTGGCAGAGACATTTTTCATGCAATAGTAAATGGTACCCGTCCAGCGACACGTTTCAGTACAAGTTGTCTTCACCAAGACTGGACAGCATTAGAGAGAAATCAACGCTATAAACAAAAGCATGCTAGACATTTAAAAAATAAAAGAAACAAATACAAAACAAAAAAAAATCTACAGACGATTAAAGGGATAGGTTGGACTTCTTGAAGTGGGGTTATATGAAGTACTTCTTGATTGTCAGTGTATTACGCTCCAAGTTTGGAGAAGCAGGCAGGAGTCTGACACAGAAGCTAAGCAATGTACTGCTGTGGACAGGGTCAGCATCGAAATGTATTTTAGCCAAATGTATTTAATCTATATCAGTAAAGGTGTACGCTCTCTTAAAAGTAGGACTACATTGACGAAAACAGTAATTTTACTTTGTTGGAAATATGGGAGCTGTTGGTCTACTGCTGCCTTGATCAGGTCGTTTGTTTGCATTATTATGTAACTATGGTAAATCCAAGCAAACCCTTTAAACACCAAAGTCACGCAATAATAACACAAACAAACTGACTAATCGAGGCAGCGGTAGACCAGCAGCTCCTGTGTTCTGTGAGGTAAAATTACAGTTTTTGTCAAAGGAGTCTGGCTTTGAAGGAGCAATATAATGGTTTCAGTTTCCCTTAAAAAATTACTGTCTGACCGTACAATAAAGTGGTGAAAATATTCAAAATATAGTGTGCACTTAAACCGACAGTGATATTTTTAGTTGGGCCTTTTTTGGTGGATAAAAAACATATTCTTGCTGCCCCTGCCCACAGCAGTACATGGCTTAGCTTCTGTGGTGGTACTCCTGTTTGCCTCTTCAAACTGGGGGCGTGCAGACCGCCGTCTACTGTAGGTCACACACTGACTATGGACACTCATACAACCCCTCTTTAAAAAGTCTGAACCATCCCTTTAACAATTCAAATATTGTCATTTCAGCAATTTTAAAACTTGAGTCATGTGTAATCTATTAGTGTTTACAATATCAAAATCAAACTACTGAGAAGTAAACTTCTTCCATCTTCATCAGTCTGGAGCTCCTCCTCTTGTTGGCAGTTGAGTTACCTGCTATGAACCAAACAAAGACACCTGGAGGAAGCTGGTGAAGCAGCCCATTCATCCCAGGGCAACATGGAGTGGACAGGTGATGAAATGGAGTGAAGCAGCAGAAGCAGAGGAAAGGTAGCGTGGCAGAGACGTAGTGTGGCAGAACCTGATGCTGGACTGGGATTCATACTACTGTGGCTACAGTTTTAGCTGTTTGGGGGCAAATTCTGCCTAAAATGTGTGAACATTGTGTGAACATTTTAGAGATGTGGATTAACTTGAGGAAAACAACACAACTGAGGGCATCCAGGGGACTAATGATTACTTGTGAAGGTCAGGGTTTCCAACAAATTAATAATACTTGCAAGGCGACCAACAAAAGTATTTATGGTTTCAAGTGCTGCGCCATAAGCAAAGCTGTGGTTCACTGTAAACACAGGGGTTGTTGATTCTACATTACATACAATATGTTTATTACCAAAAGTCATCTGGCACTACAGACTATGCTGTTACTCAGAGCTCTGTATTTGATATTTACTTAGCACTGTTTATTCAGTGGATGGCCAAACAAAACTCCAAGATTAAACATTAGAATTCTGTTTAACTTACATGCTCTACTAGAGGACATCTGAGGCTCAACATGTAAGGCTTTAAGCTTAACCTTTTCCTGTACCAGCAAAAAAGAAAAGGAGCCTACAAATGATTAAGGAGATAAATAAAAAGGCCTGCTGCACCTCATCTTACTGGTGGTTATTTTATTTTATAATCAGGGGTCAGTCAAATGTTCACTGCAACTCCTTGTGGATAAAAAATATGGTGGATCACTTTTGTAATGGATAATGTTGCAAGGGTGGTGCCATAAAAGAAGCAGCCGTCATGATGAACCTGTTAGATTTAGAGCTGCAGTACTGGTGGTAGATATGAATGGCACAACATAATTAAGGTTGTAATGGTTTGTGTATATGTGCCAAAATGTCACAGTGCGGGGGCATAGTTTCGTGCATGCAGCCACACACAGAATACACAGTTTGTAGATTGGTGTACATTACGCAAAACCAAATTTCACAAGGACAGGATAGTTTGGCAGTGTTGCTTCATAATTGTAGGTTTTGTGAATGGATAGACATCCAACACCCTAACACACATTCGACAGCATCACCCAGATGTGCCGATCACCAGGATGAAGATAAAAAAACAAACTGGACCTGAACTCCCTCTCCCCGCTGCTTTTAAAGCAGCCTCTAGACTTAGAAACAAAACACTATAAAACAGTTACTGGATTGGCATTCACATTGGCGTAGAGGCAATTTGGAACTTATCGTAACTGTCATCCTGACGCACAAATTTTATTTTTTACTATTCTCTTAATTTTGTATTTTCAATTTCATACCATAAGCAATGCTTTACAGTTTAATAGCCTGCTGTGACCTGTTGCCTTTTGACAAAAATCTCAGCTCAGTGTTCCTACAGTGTAATACAGAAGGGTCTTATTCTGATAAAAATAGTTAACCAAAGTTGCCAGAGGGCAAAATGTGACCTTAGTCCCCTACAAGAGGATTTTGTCCGTCTTTGACACTTGCACTACTGTCTGTTAAAAATAAATGAGGAGAAATGTATCCCTATATGTTTGTTTTTTTCCCGCTGTATCAAACTCAGATCAAGCCGTGACCACTGAACCAGGATATGAACCAAACTGTGATTTCTGTGTAAGGTTACACATGAACATTATGTATGGAAATTTTGTCCTGTGACTAAGAGCTTGCACAAGGATGGACTAGACAAAATATCAATGGTGATTAACAGTTATGACGGCTTTTCATGATAAAATTAACAAACAAAATAAGTAGGAAATATCTGAAATTAAGTCTAAAAGTGAGAAATAAAGGAGAGATGCATGTGCACATTATATGTTTGTCACATCATGAAAAAGAAACTGTTAGCTAGTGTGTAACAGTAAGTTAACCAAGCTGACCCCATTGGCATTTGATTCATTATTAAGGGACCTACAGTAAGTGTTCAGTCAAATCCTATAGGACATTTACTTCGCTAACTGAAGCTGGTTAGATACATGGATACATCTGAGTAGAAAAATATAAATTATTGTCAACAATTTATCAATATCTGGAGTGCATCTAATTTCCCCTGATGCACTTAAACGCAGCACATTTGTGACACCTGCAAAAAGGAAAAGGAAAAAGATAATGACTGTAATAAATAAAACATGGCTACTTCCTTCCCGCATCCTGGTTCTGCCACACTGGCCATCTCACAGATGAGTTGTGGTTAGGGGGCTCCTAATGATTGGCTTGGATTAACCATGGATTTCTGTTGGAACTTTTCCACCTCTAAATACAGGTGGGTGAATGAGTGGGTGAGTGGGGGACATAGAGAGACATACTGGACAGGAAAGAGTATGTACAGACCTCTTCCTCCTCAATTCGAGCAGGTTCAATCAGCAGATTATTGACTTGATCAAATGACACCCCCTGTTAGGACAGGAACCAGCGAGAGGCATGCGGATTAGTCAGGCCAAAATAAAAATATGCTCACACACCCACTGAAAAGTAAAACAAAATACACTTTCTCACACTTTCCATAAACTTCACCAAACACACCAACACTCAAATGTCTGCTTGCAGGTTGTGGGACTTAAAAGTCCACTGGGATGGACCACCTTGAAGCAGAAATGATCCCACACTCACACCCCAGCCACCAGAAGCAAATACAGGCAGAGATGAAAGGACAGGACCAAGGAGCTGAGCTACAGCGCAACACACACAGTGTAGAGAGAGCGGACAAAAGAAGGCAAAAGCTCCCATACCAGAGTAAGCCCAGCCTCCACACCACAGAGAGAAAATTCCTCCAGGAGTAATCTTTAATTCAAACAACATGCCTACTTTCTTAAAAGAAAATATGGTACAAGATCATAGTATACTTTCAGCCTGCAAAAAGCCAAAATATCTGAGAAAATTTTTGAAAAGTAATTCACAGAAAGTTCCACAAAAAGGTTTAAGAAAATCACAGCAACTGAAATTTTTTTTTGCTGGATCTGATTTACAAGAACAATGTTTTCATCAGTTAGGACTTGGTGTTACAATCCCTGGAGTTACAGCCCGCTTCATGCCAGAGCATAGGTGTTTCAGCCGTGACCACCTGGCAGAGCCACCCCCCGATACATCATCAGTTGTGCACCTCAGGATCTTACAGGGCTGCCACTGAATGTCAAGGATTCGAATCATGAGTTGGAGAACCCTCAGTCAAATGAAATCCTTCAAGTCGTGCAGCTGTTTTTTTCAGTTTTGTTTTTGTGTCAGTTAGAGTGCAGTGTACGTTTCAGTCCCCAGATTTAGCTGCAGAGTGAGTGCACCTCGCTTTCACACTGCTCTCCAGTACAGGCAGGAGGAAGAGAGGTTTGCCTGGTCAGGCTCTGTGATAACGTTATCATCTGCCTTCTGCTTAGAAGTGGTGAATTTACAGCTCAAACAACTCAATACCATATCGCGCCTGGCTTTTTATTTGATATCTAGTGTCTGCAAAAAGTGTTGTTTCGCATTTCCAATCTGTCATTTGTGTAGTTAGCACAGATTAGCTTGGAAGGCTAACTTGCTTAGCGTAAACATTGCGGTCATCCTGAATATCCCACAGAAACCCATTCAAACTTTTACTGTGCATTCATGTGGTGTCAGAATAATAGAAAAAATGAGCTCCCAACTGCGAAAATTCATGTGAACGCCCCCTCGGGACGGAACAACAACTGGGAAAAGTGGGCAAAAATTTTGGTGCGTGAGTTGCCAGGTTGACGTCATATATGCAGAGACATGGTGGATGAAAAGTAAATGCTCAGTTGATAGTAATAAACTTTGCTTAATTCAAATCTGGGAGTCTGGGACAAAATCACTTTGTAATATAAAGCTTCAAACTGTTATCAATGTGTTGTTCAAGAGCAATAAAATACAACACATCTTCTTTGTAGCGTTCATGTTGTTCCCATGTTACCACTTAAAGCTCATAAACACAGCAAAGTCAGAAGAACAACTTTTCAACTTGAGAAATGGGATCATCTGAGGAGCACTTAAATGCAGCATTAAAATCTATACTTGAACAGCCAAATCAGACTTGACTGATATATTCTGAGTTGGGTACAGCCCTACAATCTTACTCTCTGCAATAATTTAAACATCCCATAAAAGATTATTACCATATGACACAAACAAGGCTCGTTGGATCTCATATTCCAGCTCTGCCTGCACAAGCTCTGGTTGGTCTGGGGTCAGCCACTCAAACAGACCCACATTCACAAACACACACAAAACAGATTTGGCGAGATGATGATGTTTGATCATAGTGTTAAAAAGGATTTCTACAATCAGCGTGATAAATCAAAAAAAATAATTCATCAAGTCTCCCCAAATACTAATGATCAGTAATAAGGAGATTCATTTTCATAAGCAGCACCAGCGCAGACTTCACGCACTCCATTCATTCTTAACAAGCACACAAGCACAATGTTACAAGAGCAGAGTGTGAAAATGTCATTATTCAATGGAATCAGGAGAAGTTTAGTACTGAGCTGGGCCAGTGTTGTGCAAGAAAGGCCTGCAGCTGCTTGTGTGGAAGGAATATTTAACATTTAACATCAAAGAATTCATATCTGGTACGTTAATTGTGCATAAACAAAGATCAGGAAGCTACCTCAAGTGGAAGCAAAAAGGTTTAAAGTGACATTTATCTATTTCTTCTCCAAGTATAAGACAATGTGTGTAAGCTTTTTTATGTTTACGTGTCAAAGAAATCTCAATGATGTTAGGTACTGAAAGTGTTTGTATGTGTTTGTTGAAGGACATCTTGTCTTTGCGTGAGACAGAGCAAAGACGAAGCAAAGCTCTGAGACTTGTCGAGTTTGTGGTTAAACCACAAAATCAGCTCCTGAGGAAAACACTTTGATTTACAGCTCAAGGGTAGACATCTTTAATTTCACTGTGACCAGTGACCCTGCATGCAATGCCACATCCTTAATATATGCTGGCAGCCCACTCCAAACTGAATGCAACTTGCAAGGTGGTAAGAGCACTCTATGCATACAGTATTAAGCGTTTGCATAGATGCAATGAGCAAGCAAAAAATATATTCAATTTAAATATATTCTCAACATGAATAGAATATATGAGCATATTATAAGTTAATAAACTGATGTGCTGTGTGATGTGCCTACACTATAAGACTATGGACGGGATTTCTAATAAGGATGCAAATGTAGGTGGTGAAATATTGTTTTTTTTCTACTCATAATATGCATAAGTTTCGACCCAGCTTCCTGAACTGCACCCTGCCAGTGGTGGGAACTATTCGTTACCTTTACTTGACTGGAGTTGACCTGGAGCCGGCTGTCGTCAAGCTCCTCCATTCTGTGATGGTGCTGAGGGGTGTGTATATTTTGCTCGTCCTCTTCGTCCTGCTCGTCCTCATCAGCTTGTGTCGAAGAGTTCAGGCCGTCAGGACTGAAGCCCTGCAGCAGCGCAGCCACCGCCTCAGGCTTGGGCAGCTTGGTGATTTTGAAGTGCTTCTTGTAGTGTGGCGTGTCCTTTCTGATCAGACGCTGCTTCTCTGCGGGGAGAGCCGGCCTCTCCTCCTCGTCACTCTTCTCGCCATCTTCCCCATCCTCGTCTTCGTCTTCCTCCAAACCACGGATGATGGGCTCCTCTGCAAAGTGCACCGTGGGCTAGAGAAGAGGGGACCAGAGAGAATTTTCCTTGAGTCAACTAGGGGAACAGTCTTTCTTCTTAAAAAGGTTTTAGCCAGGTAAATACATACAGATTCTCACAATTTTATGAATAAGATGTTTTAAATATTCACCTCAATGTACTCCACCTCCATCTCATCCAGCTCTTCCTCATCCTGAGGGGAGTGGCCGTCTACAAGGTCTTCCCTTTGTGAGGCCACGGTCACGTTTTGTCTGTCCTCATGGGAGGTGGCTGACAGTGTGCTATTGGACACCTGAGAGTCGTGACTCTGATTGGAGAGGTCACTGAGCCGTTTCTCCTTAAACCAAAAGCATCAATTCCATTAATTCAGGATCAAGTTTACCACTGACTAATGACGCAATAAGTGGAGGTACATTTCTGTTTTTATTTTGTGCATAGTGAGGCCTTTTATCAGTGTAAACACAGCATGTGAGTGATGTCACAAGCCAGATAGATTACTACAACAAAATCAAATCTCTAAATGATAACTGGCTGCTGACAGACTTGACAAAATTATCATTACACAGTTTGATGTGTGTACCTGTGGATCAGGGGACTCTTCTTCTCCATCAGGTCTGGATGTGTAAGCTTCATTCCTCCTCTCCTCGATCACCTTCTTCATCACCTTCAGCTCACTAGGGTGCGGCGTGGCTCTGCGCTGAAGGCCCTGACACAAAGAACAACAGATTGAATGTGAATAAGTCAACAAATTGGCATAAGTATGGAGCTTCATAACTTTGATCAAGCACAGAAAACAGTCACATGACTTGGTGAAAATAAAAAAAGAATCCCCTTTCACTTGGACTTGATGTCTCACTCAAAGCAAAACTATTTTCAATCAGGATAAGCTCAGACAAATGACAACAGAGATGTACAGTATCAATGCTGAGAAGAAGGGCAAAACAAAAAATAATCTGAGCGAAAAGACATATAAAGGAAAATAGGTGACACTGTATTGTTGTGTTTCCTCACTCTGCGCTCTGCAGCAGCCTCATCATCCTCGTCCTCAGCCTTGGTCTCTTCCTGGAACTGGATGACTGACACTCGATTCAGGTTGCTGTCCGTCCAGCTGTCATCTACACTGTTCTGCAGCAGGTTCTCTGTAGAGCATGAAGGTTAAGTGTTGAGTGGAGAAAGTTGTCAATATAAGCTTAAAGATAGAATACTTTTGAGAGGACAGCTTCCAGAACAAGATTCTGCAAAGTCTCACAAACCATGTGGGGTTTTATGAGTTACCACAAGTTATCTAAATAACTAATACAAACTGTAGCTCCATATATGAGCCAGCTTTCCTACCAGTTAATACAGCAAATAACATACTATCTTATTATTAAAAATAAGAGATTTAAGGATCAATTTGTTGAACAGATATGTCTCAAAAATATGCATTGTCATATAACAACAAAGAATCAAGTAAAGTCACACTATTGTGATTTAAAACGTGATAGAGTTGCATTAGGACACATGCACAGAAGATTTAAATGTCTTACAGATTTGAGTGACAGACCAAGACTTATCCTGTCATATATGTCTAATGAAAAACAATCCAATTAAAACTTCACACTGCATTGGCTCAGTGCCACTCACCAAGGCTCGGGGAAGGCTGCTGGGGTAGTAAATAGCAGGTCAGCACCTTCTCTCCCGTGCGCTCATCGTCCTCTGTCTGGAACTTGAGCATTGGCTGTGACTGGTTCTCTGCAAGCCACATGGCCTTCAGGTTGAGGTTTGTTAGGGCAAAAGGCAGGTTTTGTAATCTGGACAAAAGAAAGGATGAAGGATGAGCCAAAACGTATTCTGTTCAGTAAGAAACATTAATTATCATTCACCTGGTACTTTTCTGATCTGACAGAGTTAAATCGGCAATCACAAAACTCTCTAACGTGAAGTTAAGAGTTTAAAGAAACTATAATTTAATGCATTCATACATTTGGACGTGCACTGTTAAGTGAACACAGGGAGAATAAAATAATACAGGAATAACCTTCATACTTCTGCAGAAAGCTTGCACCCTCTTGAACCTTTTGGAAATTACCAAAGACCCTTCGACAGTGATGCATTTGCTTGAGGTTTTCGAGACATTATTTCCATAATTTAGTACCACAGCTTTAAAAATACTTCTACATGCGGTGATATTATTATCTCCTGAACACAGTAAACAGGCAAAATTGGAGGAGCAATGTCTCTGCAGGATACTGGTAACGCCAAAAAACCCTCTTGGCAAAGGCATTCTAATTAAATCTTTGACCTTAGCATGAAAGGCTGCTGTGACTTTTTTTTTTCTTTTTACACAGTTCAGCGTGTTAAGTGTGGTTTACCTGTTTCCAGCCACATCCAGCACATGCAGCTCAGTGGCATCTGCAAGCTCAGCAGGCAGCTTGCCCAGGCGATTGTCTCTCAGTGAGAGAACGTTGAGGCTGGCACAGCCGCCCAGCTCTTTGGGCACGCTGCCCAAACGGTTACGGTCTACATTCAGGTTGGTCAGCTTCTTCAGCTTGCCCAGCGAGCGAGGAAGTGACTTTGAGGGAGTAAGAAGGGAGCCATTAATATTCAGTGGAATGATAATGAAGCTTAATAGCTGTTAATTGGACTTGGGTATTGATGTGCACACATAAATCCCAACTGGGTCAGTGCAGGGCTGCTGGAAGTGGTTTATATCTCCCTACCTGTAAAAGGTTCTCTGTCAAGACGAGTTCTGTGAGGTTTTCACACTCTCCTATTGAATCAGTCAGGTGGGTTAGTCTGTTCTGGTCCACCTTTAGGATGGACAGCTGTTTCAGGCAACCTGGACACAAAACACAATAACATTTTAAAAACTGTAGCAATAGGACACCAACAATAGATGAGACATGTGATCTTTTCCAATATGGGCCCTTGCACTTTAATAAAATAAACTGTATTTAAAAATGAAAACAAGCTGTTGTCACTGACATTGTTTTTCCAGTAGAGGGCAGTGCTGGTCTTATTTGACAGAGCACTGTCTGCTGCACACAGTAGGCCCACCCCAGACTTTACTTAATCTGGTGCTGCCTAATTAGATGGCAAAGTTTCCCTGAGTGCTCAAAAAATACACTTTCCACAGAAGGCACAGAGAAAAAAGAAAAACTGAATACACTAATTAAAATGAGCAAACTGTTGCTGTTCTTTCATGTCACCCTACACTGGCCTTATTTTGGGCTTTCTGTTTGAGAAACATTTGACGATATTCTAACATATGTACAAACATTTAAAAGGGACTGACTTTATGAAACGCGAGGAACATTACAATAGAGATGACTGTTACTAACTCAATATTTATCTATTAATTTGGGTGATGAATTTTATGACATAATTTCATGTTCCGATCCTGCTTTCTAAGGCCACGTTCAGACTGACTTGAGCCCTGCAGCTTTCTAATTTTTAACTGAATGTCAGTCCGACGATGTAGCATGGCTGCCAACACAGAGTCATCCAGCAAAAATTACTTTCCAAAGTTGTAAAATCCTGTTATTGAGTATTACACAATGTTGTGCAGGGTTTTGCTGTTCAATAAGCCCTTAAAAGCATAATCTGTTACTCAAACTGGACTTTCAGGATTGTTCTTCATGTCTCACTGGTAGCTTACACAACACACTACTAACACATCTCCCTACAGTTTTAACGCAGGGCTGTTTTCAGTCTAAATAACTATAACAATAGCTATTTTTAAACTACCTGTTCAAGGCAGGAATCTAGCGCTGTTGTTTCGTCTCTCCGCTCTTCATAAAAGGTACAAACACGGATTGGGGGTAAGAGTTGTTCCACCCTTAAGCCAGCAGTCAAAGTAGTAACAGAGCCAAATCATCGTCGCTGAAAAAAGTGTGGACTGGCAGGAGAGGAGGGTGTGATGTCTGATGACATATTATATGTGCGACCCACCACTGGGAGATTTAAAAAGCAGCTAGAAACAGTTAGGAGCTAACTCAAAGACGAGGTACAGCAGCCCAAAATGTCTGCACCCTGAGGAGACAATGAGACCCACAAGCTCCTTGTGCTCCAAGCAGAGGATGTCATCAAACGCTATATAACAGGGACGGCAAATAATTGTTATTGCCATGTTATTGTGCAGAAATTCTGATACTTATGTATGTCACACTAGAGACCATTGCTGTTGTGTTACACGTCACGCCGGCAAAACGAAGGAACTTCACTGCCGCAGTATTGCAGGATCTTTGTGTAAAATGGCTCATGTTCCTTTCTGCCCTTCTTGTGTTTTCTCACCTATGCTGTCTGGCATGACCTCCAGCAGGTTCTGTGTGAGCAGCAGGTCAGTGAGAGCCAGGAGGCCGTTGAGCTCTGAGGGGAGCTCCTCCAGACGATTCTCTGACACATCCAGACACACCAGTCTCCGGAGGTTCCCAAGCTCCTTCACAAACACAATAAATACCACTTTCAGTGAGCCGCAGAGGCACAATACAACCATTACCTTCACAGCACAAACAAGGGAAGAAATCTGCTAGTGGGAGTTAGTTCTGCATATGCGTAATATAGTTTTATAAATATTTCAAAATAAAAAACATAACGTTGTTGAAACAGGACAGCTTTTAAAAAAAGCAAATTAAACTGCACTTACTGGTGGTAATGAGGACAACTGGTTACGGTCCAGCCATAGCTCCCTTAGATTGGGGAGAGCACCGAGGGTGTCCGGCTAAGTAGGGACGAAGCAGAGAGAAGGAGAGGAGGGAGAACATTAGGGCAGTTGAACTATTTTTGTTCATGTTTGAAGTGCAAAGCAAGAGACTGTATGCTCTAATCAACACACGCAACAGTAAGTGAATCTGCTCCATTTGAAAATGGTCAGAGGGGGTGAGACCACAGCAAACAGAAATCACGTGTCCTAAGTGGACACGCACACTGTACATGAAGTGGATGATTAAAGGCATCGTTTATTCACGTCAACATTTTGATGTGAGTATGCGGTAGAGCAGCTTAGCCTTTCATTCACAGTTTTTATTAGTATGACTTCTACAAGAGTGAAATGTTCAGTTTGACTTAAATTGTAATCTAAATTGATCTGATCTGATCTGATTTTCAATCTTTGTATTAGTGTAACAGGTAAATAAATTGAAGAAACATGATCTTTAAACAGAGTTCCTCTCATTGGGATCTGGGATTCCTTACACTTTTGTTGAAGCTTCAAAATTTTTTCAGTATTTGTTTTGCTCACAGGGCTAAAGTCTCAAAATGACGTCAAATTAAAGTGATGAGTGAAATTAAGGAGAATGTATGTTATGCAGTGGCTTATGCCAGGCAGGGTTACATCATGATGTCAGGTATTTGCTCAGCCCCCGCCCTTTTCAGGTCATGAGAATTTGTTTACCATCCCATGAGACATGGTAGGCGTTCCCAAGCTCTAAGCAGCGCTCACTGTGTGGTATAGGACATGCAGGACCTCAGGTCTAGCAGACAGGTTCTGCCATGTTTGGTGAAGTAAACATGTGGTTCAGATCATAATTATGTGGGAATGTGAGATGGATATTTGTGATATGTGTCACACTGTGTGTGTGTGTGTGTGTGTGTGTGTGTGTGTGTGTGTGCGCGCACCCACAGTGCAAACCTAAAAATAGATTATTTCAAGGCACAACTGAGTGTGCTGTTTGGGTACTCAACAGTGAATTATCTATTGTGTAATATACTGAATGGTTAAAGGGGATGAGTTGGTGACTTACCAAAACTTCCAGTTCATTGCTGCCCAGGTCCAGCTGTTCCAGTTTCACCAGGAAAGACAGCGACCTGAATACACACACAAAATAGCACACACAGTAAGTCACACAAGCATGTGCCCTGAAAGAACAAAGAGCAGAACTTTGCAAACTATAACAACATACCATTATTTGGCATGTACTAACATACGCAAAGAATGTTTCTAAACTGTTGTCACGACAGTTAACCTGTAGTTTCTGTCATGTTCATTCACTCTGCTATAAATCTCTCCTAAAACTGTTACATTTGTAAATGAGAGAGCTTCTACCTAAAGCACAAGATGAGTCTAATGCTGATTTATAAAAATAAAGGATAGTAACAGTGATAAAGGAGAAACAGCTGTGACAATTCCTCATTCATTGTGTGATCACTGTACTGTCAACAGGCGCTTATTGTGCTCAGTGGAAATGGTGGGAAATTTTATAAGAGACAGAGCCTTGCGTATGTCCACTGGAGGGAGATGACTTACGTAGGTAGAGACTTCAGCAGGTTCTCCCTGAGCTCCAGTGTCACCAGGTTGGCCAGGCTATAGGAGGAGGAGTGGCAGTGAAAAGGAGGCAAGTGAAAGAGAAAGAGGGGCAGGAGTTGGCATGTGGCAAGAGGAAAGAATGGTGGAGTAAGAGAGGGGGAGAGGAGAGGCAGGTTGGTTAGTCAGATGGCAGGTCTGTTCAACCGGGCTGCCTGGCATGGTGAGGGGCTCCTCCATCTGTCTGAGCACAGCAGTGGCCAAGAGCCCAGAGACTGGCTGCCTCACAGTCCACTGGGCAACAGAATTACACTCCCTGAAAACCTGCTCAGCCTCCTCATGTATCAAGATCTAACTGAGTCGGAGGCCTTCAGTCTGGAAACATGGATCAGTTTGATGGCTTGATTACAGAGATTTTACAGTTTATCAAACAGTTATCAAATAAACATCCTTTAACACCACCCAACCAAGGTTATTATCATTTATTGAAACTAAAAAAAAAAATAAAAACAAAGTAAAAACTATGTGTGACAAAACATTTTAGTCAACTGAAATAAAAAATAAAAACTAGACTTTAGGATAAAATGAAAACTGACTAAAACAATATTGTGTATTTACAAAACTAACTCATAAGATAATATACAGGAAATGTCAATAGTTTGTCAATTTGGTCAAATCTTCAACACAACAAGCACAAGGAGGAATCTGGCATCTGTTTATGGAGACTTGAGTATGACTGTAAATCAACTGCCATCAGATGGTGCTGTCTTTGTATTGTAACACATATTCTGAACTATCTTGCTCCTGACGGAACCCCCTATTATTATAATAAATAAAAAAGACTAAAACTAATCATGAAACTGAAACTAATCAAAACTAAACTAAAACAAAACATTTTAAACAATAAAAACTTAAATGAAAAAAAGCAAACACAGTCTGGAAATGAACTGAAACTAAAGTGAATTGAAAACAAAACTAAACAATTAAAAAAAAAAACTAATAACAGTCACAGTAATAATAAAAATTATGCCCTGCACCGAAATAAAGTCCTGTTTTTCAAGATAATTTAAATGCCCATCTGCACTTCAGTTCATGAACTTTGCTAATGCCATTTCCTTGTGAGTACCCTATCGGCTCTGCACATGTGCAACTGCCAATGACGATGAAAAGGAAGCGAGAGATAGCTCACTCCTTTGCTACTTTTATTATCAGCTCCCAGACAAAAAGAATGTGTTTGATTCTTCACTTGCCAGATCGGGTAAGTGAGCTGCTAGATTACTCGCCCTTTGAGGCATTATATTCGCCACAGGCAGTCAGGCAATCCTTATTCTTTAGCCCTGCTTACATTAGAAAATAGTGAGAGAGCTTTCAAATTGTTGGATGTATTAACTATTTTAAAGAGAGTTGTAAGTCAATATGATTAAGGTTTTTCAAGCAGTGAAAGTTCTGTACCATAATTAAAATCTGAAATTTTCAATCACTTATAAGGACATGACAACAGTTTCTTTAACTATCAAAATATCCACTTTAAGCCATTGTGCACATGTACATACTTTCCAATGTCGTTGGGCAACGTCTGCAATGACACGTCGTTGAGCGCCAAGTGAGCCAGTGCTCGGAGTTGAGTGAAACCATCCGGCAATCTGAAGCAGAAAGACAGGAGGGGAAACAGTGGAGAAGAGACGCTTATAGGGTTTTATTGTACAATGCATGGGATCACTTGACTCACACACAGAGCTATTAACCCTTTCCATGTGCCCACCTGTTAAAGTATTCAGCATCAAAGCTTTAGCCAGTCATCCAATTGTTTTGCTATAGTAGGACGTTATGTGTTACATAAGATGCATCAAAAAATGCAATCAGAGGGCGGTGCAACAGTGACTGGATTTACTAGAATCCAGGTTAGGTTAATGTACACTTGTATTTCATACAGAACCGTTTGGTTGGAAAGCACGCTGTCACACAAAGCATGATCACCTCCGGCCATTTGCTCATGCTCTGTGCATAATTATTTCTTAGCAGACTCTACATTCAAACACACAATACAATTCATTGCACATTTACAACAGGAAACCAAAGTTATTAGAGCAAACAAATGACACTTCTCATGCTTTGTTTCATTTTTCAAAGCAGCTCCGCTTCTCTCCCCTTGTTGCATCTGGGCAAACATCATATTTTCTCACAGTGATGATGAATAGAGTAACCGGCAGTTCCCACTCACTTACCTGGACAGGGGGTTTCCACTGAAGTCTGCGATCTCCAAGGCCCTGCAAAACTTAATGCTCTCGGGGATCTCAGGAATGTCTGCAGGAGAAAAGAGGAGGTGAAGGGGGGGAGAGACAGGCATCAGCACCATGGATACACAGATGTAAAGCAAAGGGGGGGCATATTCTATGAAGCGAATCATTTTAAGTTCCTTATAATCGCAACCAGATGGCCAGGAGCAGGAAAGTGCGAGAAAAGAAGGGAAAAATGAGACAGAAAGAGATGAAAGTTGAAATAGGGAGGACACAGTGAAAGTTCACTAATACATCTTCATTTTCCTCCGATCACATAAAATCTAGAGAGCAGTCTGTTACTTTAGTTTTTTATAGGTTGGTGTACCATGTATGGTAAAACGTAGAAATTAAAGGAAGGTCAAATAAGAAGAGAAAAGGAGGGAAACCAATTTGTAAGAGATTGATAAAACATATAAATATGTAAAAGTTTACAGCAGTATGGTGTTAAGGTCTCTGACCACAGAGCTGTTTGACTAATTCTGACACAGGCACAATAGATGGAGATTTAAGTGACAATAAGAAATGAGAAAAAAGAAAAAAAAACACACTGGTTGTAGCATGAAAATAATGATTTACATTGGTGTATGACAGATCATTTATTCAAAGCTTGCACTGGGCTAAAGTTCGGAAACACTACATCTTACCCCCATATTAAGAACTGGACTATACATACACATATAGAAGGCACAAGGTGAAACCTGACCTATAGGCCTGACCACCAAAGAACATTTACAACAGGATCCTGCAGGTGCAGGTTAAGAAATCCCTACTGAGCCAAGCAGCCTATGACGCTTATCTGGCTCAGCGTCGTCCTGCAGCAGGAGCAGGCGAGCATACAGGCAGACAGATGGGAAAGGCCCTTACAGGCCACTGCACACTGCTCCCACAGCACTTGATGCAGTGTGAGGCAGAGCAGATGTCTCACATCTACCATATAGGCCCTTCCTGCCACTGAGTATCAGTGTATTTGTGTGCAGCATGCAAGGACACAGAGGGCAAGATATTTGTGTGTGTGTGTGTGTGTGTGTGTGTGTTACAGCCCCAAATGAAAGGAGATTCACCTCTCAGTAATGTGTACGTAATATTATTTCTGACAGCATTATGGTGTTGAGTTTCCTTCTTTGCTTGTCTTACAGAAATATTTTGAGGGCATGGTGATTCATGTATGAGTATGTCTGTTGTGCCCAGGGGTAAACTGGATAATCTGGCAAGGCCAGCCAGCTAATATTCATCTAATAGCTGTTGCTGCTAGTGTGTTGATTCTCTAACTGATTTGGCTTTGCTCGTGTTGCTTAACACCACATGGTAGATACTAGTTTACCCCCTTTTTGTTTTGTATTTTTGAGGGCAGGGAATAGAGCATTATGAGGCCACTGCATCTGTCAAATTTCTTGCCTCCTCCAGCTCTTGACAAAACTGTGACAGGTGTCTTCATGGAAATTACATTTTTCTTCAAGTGTTGCACTTGGTTAATTTCTGTCATTTGTAAATGCAACTGCTGCATTATTCCAGTGTGGCAGCACTGTATCGTAATCAGCACAGTGCACCGGGAGAGGCGCTGCCAAAATTGCGAAAGAGGAAGAAAAGAGCCGTCTGTTTTTGGCTAGACCAGAATTAGGACAGCCCGGTGTGCCAGTGTTTCTGCTGGTAAGTGCCACTACAGCAAAAAAAATAAAAAAATAAAAAATCCAACAAGAGTCCTTTTCCCTGTTGTGTGATGTGTAGCCTCATTTGATATTGCTAGGTGGTGTTGATAAATACAGTTGCAAACTGCAGTCTGCACTTGTGAACACTGCTCCATGCAACTAAGCATGTGTGCCTGAACGTTTTCTTGTTCAGCAACTACGACATGTTTACACCGGTGACTTGTAAGGAAACAAAGTAGGTCTTCATTTATCAACTTTGTCCCACTTTCAGTACAAAAGTTCAAACAGACAAATGTAAATCAAGATATCAGTTCACTACAATACGTGAGAATATGACTGCCACATAACTATATGAGAATTTCATTTAAAGTAGGAGGGAGAAAAATCCAAATAAATTATATAAAAGAAACAGGATAGTCTGTCTTATAAAAGTGTCTTGTAAAAGAGTGTGCGAGGGAATTATTTAAAATGAAATTATTTTTTAAAATCTAATTTCTGAGTTCCTCAAAAGATCTGTATTTGTGTAAATAATATTTTGCCAGCAGCACCAAATTGTTTATAAGATATTTAGTTTATCAGTATTTGTGGTCATACTCTAAGTCTCAAACATCACCTAACCACAACTGGACATTTTATGAATAATTTTTCAGACATTTGATAAATATTTGTCTGACATTTTATGAATATGTTTTTTGGACATTTCAGTAATTTTATTTATATTTTCGGACATTTTATCAATATTTTTCAGTTACTTTATCAATAATATTTCTGACATTTTATGAATATTTTTTCTGAGAATTTATTAATATTTGTTGGACATTTTATATATATTTTGCTACTTATCAATTCATCTACAATTCATTAATAAAGGTCATTTTAGTTACTATTATAATGATTAGAATTTCTAAATACATTGCTTGTAAAAAAAAGTTTTTGCTTGAGCCAGTGTAAGGCACAGTACACATGCACATGTGTGCACATGATCGGGATGGTACCACCTCTGCCTCATTTTGAGCCAGGAAAAACCCTGTGGGGGTGGTCTAGACAAGAGCGGAAGGTTATTTTAAACGCATCATTAAAGTAATTGTGTGTTAATGGGTGGTCTTAAAGGGCAGGGATTGTAGAGCAACTGACATGAGTGCACAGTGAACTTGAGTATGTATTTGTGTACCATTTCTGGAGATGTCCAGTTCCACCAGCTGCATGAAGTTGGCCACCTCAGGAGGAAGTCTCTGGATCTCATTGTCACTCAGGCCGAGCTTCCGTAAGTTCAGTAGTCTGAAAAAAGGCTGTGGAGAAAAACGGTAATATATCAATCAAAACAGAACATAAAACTGAGAGATATTACTATCAAATCTATAAAACCCTATACACAAGTGGTAGACACCACAAATGCTTAATTGGTAGGGCTGCCACTAACAATTATCTTATCAATTATCTGCAGATTATTTTTATGACATAATGTCTGGTCTGTAAAATGTCGGGAAATATGCATTATATATATATATATATATATATATATATATATATATATATATATATATATATATACACAAATTACTTTTTTGCGGACCAACCATCCAAACCTGAAAGTATTTCATACACTACACTGTAAAACAAGACAAAAGCAGCACATTTGCGAAGCTCAGGCCTCAGAATATTTGATATTTTTGCTTGAAAATTGATAAATCAACTGTAAAAATATGCCATCTATTTTTCTGTCAATCGACTAATCAATGAATCAGTTAATAATTTCAGCATTAATGACCATTTTTTGACCAATTTTTATTTTTGATAAATAACAATTAAGAACTGACCAAGAGGCAAGTGTTACTGCACGCTGTTTTGATAATCAATATGAGAAATTTTAATAGAAAAAAATAAAATTCCCTGATTGCAGGGTAAACTCTGAGATTTGATATTTTATAGACCAAACAATTAAATAGGTTAATCAAGAAAATAATCGTTTGCTGCAGCCCTAAAATACGACATGATAAGAATACTGTTATTCGCGTTTTAAAACTTGCGTACATTATTTTTGTCCGTCTTAACCAGAACTGTAAACTGCACACACAAAACATCCTGTATATTCAGATGAGGGCCATTTCCAGGACCGGTTTTTAAAAAAACATTCCATCGTCATATTCCCAAAAACTCCTCCTCACCAAGGCAACGCCAACCAAACAAAGTGGCTTTCGATAGGAGAGCTGAGGAGAGTGCTGCAGCTGTGGCCATGCCAAGTGCTTTCACAAGAACCCGGTTGTTGGATGGGAAAGCGTTCAGAAACATTCCTCCGCCAGCCGCGCTGTCTGTGTGTGTGTGTGTGTGTGTGTGTGTGTGTGTGTGTGTCTGTGTGTGTCTGTGTGTCATCTGCTGTTAAGATGGACAGACAAGACAGGCTGGCGGGGAACAGCAAGAGGAACAGGCCAAAACTATGCAGTGATTAACCCCTAAATCAGTCCAGGGTTCTGCAGCCCACAGAGGAGCCACTGTCTGCCCTGTCAAAAGCCAGTCGACTCCTCTAACGCTGAGAGGGAGGAAGACTCTTGAGAAAGTTGCCGACTTGGGCTTTCTGGGGTAGGAATTTGTATAAACTCATTATTCAAGGATGCTTTCTGAACACAGGGTGCTCAGACATCTGCAATCTTGGAGCCTAAACCTTAATTCAAATTAAACCCCAGGCTTTCAGCAAGGCAACCGTTGTGTGTCAATTACCACAGAATAATATACTAAATTGAAAAATCCAGACTGTTACTGAAATCCTCCTTTGTCACAGGTTTTTAAAATGTAGCACTGTTACACTTGTGTCTCCAAACTGTTGCATTAACATTTAGTAAATCATAACACAAAACATTCTTTGATATGTACTGTCAAAAACACACATGTGCACACACCCCATACAATATGCAGGGAGACAGCTCTACAATCATGTTGACAAAGAGAAGAATGCTGCAGCTCAGCTCCACTCTGTTCCTCAATGACAGACATTTCCTGCTCTTAACTAGCTGTGTGTATTGTGTTGTATTGTATTGTGAATGGGGAGTGTGGTGGCTACAGCAGCAATGTTTTTTCCCAGAAACTGTTTAGGGTTTGCTCGAAGTGCAAGACAGAGCTTGCCAGTACTTTCCCAATTATCAAAATTTCCCTACACTTGACTGGAAGCTCACACTACCATCCCCACCTGATGGAGAGTGAAACAGGGAAGAGGAGGGAGGACATAAATACAGGAAAGGACGGAGCCAGGGAGAGACAAAGAGGGTGTTGGCTCGCTGAGTAGCAGGTGACAGGTATCAGATGACAGGAACAGGAAACAGGAGCTGAGGGCGACCATGTGACCGGGCCAAGCCCATACGGAACGGGCCCCCAGGAGGGGAGGCAACCTGGCTGGCAGAACAGGTGACACTCAGAGACGGAAAGCCTCTCAGGGAAAGGGTGTGTCGAGATACAAGAATACACTTCAAAAAACTTTGCTAACCCTCCACAAATGCTCATAAAAGGCTTCAGGCTAGTCAATATGTGTACAATATGCAGGATCTACCTAGCTAACATTAATATTAAGATTTTGTTGTCATAGAAACAACACCCAAATGCAGCACTTCATATAAAAAGCGCTGGGATTTTGCTATGTTTGGGACCTTCCTTGGCACAAGGCAGAGGTAAGGTTGAGACTTTGTAAAAAGGTAGTGACCAGGTGCCAGACCATTTGCAGCATGCATCCAACAGAAAGCTACGAAATTCACGTACACAGCATCAAAAAATGCCACAAATATAATCAGGTGAATCACCAAGCAGACAAAGCTGGGGTTGGCTTTCACTTTTGCTGGCATTACTGTTTACAAACAATAGCCAACAATCCCTGCATAGTCAGCATACCTTTAACTTCCCCTGTGAGGCAGCACTTTCATACCAAAGTATGATGAGCCATATTACTGCTAATAGACAATCACCAATTCTTCCATTCAGGCTAAACCAATCACCTATTAAAAGCTTTTGCATCAGTGCATTCCTGCCCTCTCTTGATACCGTCCAGAGCTCAAACAGTAATGAGGGGGAAACTAGACAGTAATGCAATCATGTCTGAGAACAAGTAATTATGAACACTCACAAAGATGGCCATTCACTCCTGAGTGGCCGCTTGCCGACAGGCTCGCTGTACCCAGTTCTCAAACCAGCTTTACTCCAGCATCAAATAAATAAAACCAAGATTTGATTAATATGTTTATCTCTTTAGCATCTTTCAGAGAAACTGTAAGATGCTAAATAACTTCCATTAAATTCTGACATTTGACATACATGTAATAAATCTGTTCCTTGACGCATCCAATTACTTTCAGAACAGTCAGTAACTTCTAATTCCATGAATGAAAGCTGGATCTATCGTTTCCCACTGACTGATGGACTTTCACATTAACAAAAGTGAACCAGCAGTGCTACATGGGTCAATGGGTCAACTGGAATAACAAGCGGGTTCAGTGGGATTTAGTGTACTGCCACCGTCTCTTCATTGTATTAGAGAGCCACAACAGTCTGCCCAGTGACTCAGGCAGTTTTTACAGGACCATGCTTGTGTGTGCGCAACCATTTATAGAGCGAGGCGGCACTTGGTTAGGACCAGTGTGCTACATTTCCTTTACAGCTTTGCAACAGGGATGTTTTACTGAGTGCCTTGTGAGAGTTGTTTGCTTAAGGAAGGGGGTGAAGCTGTGAACAGGAGGATAAAGTACAGTGCAACAGAGAGGTGTGAGAGGGGAGGGAGATAAATGATAGCCATGTCAGCAGAGGGCAGTGTGGGGTCTCTAGCGCACTTCAAGTGTAACACAGCACATTTGCAAACTACCATCAAAATACTATTTACCAGTTTTGCTCATGTCTAAAGAAGGAGGATAATCAATTCCAAAGTTTTTGGGCCACAATGCTCAGACTTAAGAGCAAATATTTTCTGTTGATAACTAAAACAATCAGAGAAAAGCAAGCATCAATACTAGAAACTGGAAATCAAAACCAGTTACTTAATAAATGTTGATAAGTTGAGCAGGATGTCTGTGGTTGGCAAGTTTGTCCCTTTTAAAGGAAACTTTAGTATCTTAAACATCAAACTGTACATGATGAGTTGAATATAAAGTTCCACCTTAAACGGCTTTGAATCACAGAGAAAAAAGCAGCGGGTAAATTACATTAATGGTGGTTAAGACAGCTATGAGAACTGACACAGCTGCACAGATTGTGTTTGACTACGATAAGGTTTCACACAGGGGAGGATTGGGTCTGCGTAACATCCACAATGTGACCGACTCAAGCCAGTGTGAAATGAGTTCTGCGGTGTGGGTACTTATTTGAGATATCCCCCATTATTATACAGTGAATGAAGCGTCTTCACCCATGAGCAGCCTGTGTGAGAGCGGTGTGTGTGTGTGTGTGTGTGTGTGTGTGATGAAAGACACAGCGTGGCAACTTGAAAAGACACGTTGCACTTCAGTGAGTGTGTGCGCAGCATCGTAAAACGCTCTGCTTTGTCTTATCTGCATCACCCTGCGTAGCTTACATTCCACTCAGACAGTGTTAATGCGCCTCAGGATGTGTGTTTGTATGTGTGTGCATGCAAGCTTGTGCATTTTGCAGGCATCCTTAGGTCAGAGGAGACAGGATCCTGTGCTGTAGGTCTTAAAGTCAACACGCACCACTGTTTACAGAGTCTTAGTTTTACTTTGGTTAAGGTTGCCAGGAACTCTGGCTACAGGAGTAGGACTCAGTGTGTGTGTGTGTGTGTGTCAGAGGGGAAAGAGCAGTATGTTAACGTGCATATCTGTCATGAATTAGCAGCGGTGGGCGTTTAAGTGTTTATGAGTGTGTTTATGTGTTTGTTAATGTTTGCAGACCTCACATCACTCCAGAGAAACTAATTAAAATGTGGCTACAGATATCTGAAAAGCAAAGTGTGTATGTTTATGACACATGTGAGTAAACTGTATGTTCTCTGTTTTCGTAAAGTCCCACTGTAGGTGCAGCGAGCCGAAGCCTGGTGCTCACAGAGGCTGCAGTGTTCTAGTCAAGTGACTCCATTTAGCTTACGGTTTCCCTCCAATCATGCCATCAGACTACAGACAGAGCAGGCTCCTCCTGCCCTGCGAACACACACACACACACACACACACACACACACACACACACACACACACACACACACACACACACACACTAAATTCAACCTTCCTCTTACAGAGCACATTTAGTGTGCAGGAGACCGTGGAGAAACCCCAGACACTCAACTCCATGTTTGCCCTAATTCACTGACCTGAGGCCAGGTTCATTGTTTGAAATACTACCTGTATAATTTCTGCAGAGGCAAAGTTGCACAGTCTTGGCATTTAGTGAAACAAAACAAAAAGAGCTGAACAAACTTATTCAGGTCTAAGCTTGCCTACGGAGGCATTTAATCAATGGACCCACACATCTCCAACTTTGCTAGAAAGAGGAAGTGGAACTACATATCCATCACTAAACCTCTTGCGTCTATTCTTCCCAAATGCCCCCATTTTTCTGTTTTACCCTAACACACTTCCTTTCCTCTATAAGTGGAAGTCCTATTCACACATTCCCAAGCCTCTTAATCTTGTGCCAAATCGGCCCCGTCGGCCTAGTCTGCATGTCCCCACTCTTCCCAATATCAATTCCCTCACAATGCACACACAACTACACACACTGCATGCACACTACTGGAGTGAGGGGCTCAAAGAGAGGGGAGGGGAGAGCACATGCTTTTGTGCTGGCCTGGACTCTTTCAGTGTCCGGGGAAATAAAAAGCAGAGAGGATTTGGTTGACCGAGTAGCTTGGTCGGCCACTGGAATGGCGAGCCTCATTACTGCACACTCTTTTCTATAGATAGCTGCAGTTATTGTTGTGGTATAAACTCAGAACATGAGTGAGCACAGACACAAGGTCGTCCTGCATTAAGAGTTGGTCTTCCTCCTCTTACTAAACTCAATATCTTCAGTTATGCAAAGCTAAAAGCACCAGCAAGACTTCATGCTCATTCATTTCAAGGCCAACGTGAATGGAGCAACATGGGCTGATGTTGCTCTGCTGCTTGGCTAAAGCGTCCCCTTACCGTAGACGACTGTTTTAAAAAGTTCCCAAAACTTTTACACATGAATGACCCCCTAACTGGTCCTCTTTCTCTCCCTCCTTCCCACTGCTCTCTCTGCTGCTCCACCTCTCTGGGTTCCCTCCATTTTCCTTGGCAGAGGGACAAAGGCCAAGCAGCCAGCCCCACACAGGGCTGTCAGTCACAGGCCAGCTCTCGCTGCCCCCCTCCCCGCAGCCCAGCTAGGGGATTCCTCCATTGTCCGAAAGGGCACCGCGGAGAAGAGAGAGAGGGGTAGAAATGGAGGGATGAAGACGTGAAAGAGGAGTGCTGCAAAGGATAACAAAAGGCAGGAATCACTAAGAAGGATAGAGAGAGTGAGTGGGGAGAGCAGCGCGAAGAAGAAAAGGAAGATTGTGTGCGAAGAGGAGAGGAGTGAGCTGAGAGAAAGGGAGTGACGGTGGATTATTAATGAAGAATAGAGGGTAAACAATGGATTCCCACAGTGCTCTGGACACTCTGCACCACTAATGGGGACAGAGACTTCAGCCACTGACCAACAAATTAACTCAACAGACTCATTGCTCTTCCCTCTGGCCAATGAATAATGCCATTTATTAATCAAACATGCAACAAATCAACAGACTGTCATTAATGTGGTTTAGTCTGGTCCACTGTGGCCCATATGCAGTGGAGTACAATGCTCCCATTGGCCTCATCATAAAACCCAAATGCATCAGGGCTGACAATGCAACCATCCACCTACCCACAACTATAAACATACATCCCACTTCCTCTGCCCTCACCCACTGTCTCCCACACACACTCTCTCTCTGCTGCTCGTAGCTCAGGTGTATATGTGAGACAGAAACAGGAAAGAACAACAAATCCAAAAAAACATCAGCATCTATCACAGATGCTTGCACACAATCTACGCAGCACATAAGAAGGCATGTGGGTGTGCATATGTCTTTGTATTGGCCATGTAATTGTGTTTGTGTGCCATTGTAAAACATTGAGCGTATGTCTGCAAGTGTTTGCGTTTCCCTTAAGTGGCACTTTCAGCTGTGACTTCCCTTATCCGGCTCCAGTCCCTCAGCGGGCCACACAGAGAGAAGGGTGTGGTAAAGCCGCTATGAGTGACAGCCCAGCTAATTCCCATCAACTTACACCTGTCCTGGTGACTTTGATCTGAGCAGAGAGCAAACACGGCCGAAACTCAAGCCAAGCGATGTCTGAGCCTACCACTACACATAAGAAGTTTTGAACTACAGTCAGCCAAATTCCGCTCTGATAATAAGACATTGAGGGGAGATAAAAGCTGTAGCTAGCCATACAAACAACACATTTTGGCAGCATTAAATCTGCCCTTGTCAGTACAGTTCCTTTGTGTTTTCAGCAGCTGAGCTCATATAACTTGTTTAAATTAAGCATACCGAGAAAAAGAAGGCATTTTATATTTTACAAGCTCCTAATGAACTCTAATGTTGGGTATAATCAAGTATGGGCACAGCCTTAAATTTACATCCCCAACTCACTTGTAGCACCTGGGGCAACTAGTAGTTATGAATATGCTGACATAAATAATACTCTCTTGTTCTCTCTGCCCTCTGGACATCCTGTGCTTCACCGTGCTGCCATGTTTTCTTCAGTGAGGATGAGTCAGGACAGAGTCAGTGAGCAATTAATGGATGTATGTACACAGTTTATGTACGTGTGTTTATGGCTGTGTGTATGTGAGAGAGCTCTGGATAAACATGGGGGAAGCATGGACAGATTGTCACTGAGGAAAACAAGGACTTCTCAGGAAAAGATGGGACCATGTTTTCAGGTCAAACTGGCTGAAACAATGATAATGACTATGTTTGCATTCATACTAACATTTCAATATCATTCCAAATATGACAATATTCTGAATTTGATGTGGGCAATGCTATTGTTTTTGTTGTTGTTTTTGTAATTGCAGCCATGATAAGCAACTCCAAACTACCCACTGAAAATACAGTCCAGCCAGATAAAGTTTCCACCAAGTCCCCGAGCACCAAAAATCTCCCTATAAAGTCAACATGGTTAATAAACAACCACAGTGACAACAAGGGCCTTTCCCCCTTTGCCTCCTAGGAATGCAGATGAGTTTTGTTTAGTTAACTCAATACTATCATGTTTCAGTGCATCCAAATGTGCAGCCTGGTTATACATTCCTATTTGACAGCTGTATATACGATGTCAACACACACTGTAAAATAAATAGGAAGCCTATATCCCACTTGTGACTGTTGATGCACACTCCACAGGGCTGACACATGAAGATGGAGAGAGAACAGGTGTGTGTCACATTGTGTGGCTAAGAGGCTCTTCCACTCACAAATGTACATGGCTGAAGAGTACCGCCTCGGCACGTGGACGTGTGCTAGGATTTGAATAATCCACACCTTTTACTATACTTCTATTTTGGCTGTGGAAAATAGTTAACAGGATAATTTTTGTTGTATTTGCCACCCATACCTTATCAAATCCAAGTATAAGTGAAATGAATGTGAAAGTGGAGGTTGTTTTTTAATCAGTGAAAATCTTTAGATGCAATCAACTATATTTACTTCCCATAGACAGATATAGTATATAATGATGGTAAATACTGCAGCATGTCACACTCCTCATGGTTATGCTATCTGTAACCAAGAATGGTGATTGCTTGGTGCAGCAAAGCGATTTTCAGTCAGCATTTTAAAAATAGATAAGTAATCCCTCCACTGTTGCCATATTGGTGGGCTAATCACCTCTTTGGTTACTAAAACCGTCACAGTGATGGAAAGCTTGCGCCACCAGTCCTGGGACACCATGTCCACAAGTTGATTAACAACAACACACAGAAAGAGAGGGAAAGGGAGTCCAAGTGCAGATTTGCAATCCAAAGCAAATTCAAAGCAGCAGCCAGGCTGAAAGCCTTGAACTTGATCTTTTCAGAGCTCCAACACCTGCCTGCAGTTTGCTTCCGTATCAGGTTTCATAAAGCCCATCGTCCACCTGACTGAAACAATCAGAACACTTAAGCTGGAAAATCAATAGACTGTTATTCGCAACATCCTACTTCTAGGTTAGATAAAGCAGGACAGTATATAACAACACAAAATAAGAAACTGCAAATCCCTGAGCAAATCATGACCTTGAAGTGAACACAAAAGGATGGGCCTAAGTTTTGTGAGTAACAGCACACACTGCCGCAATTCAGACTTTACTGTTTAGTTGAACTAATGGCCTGAGATTCTCCAGCTATGCTCTCACACAGCAGGAATGAATGAGTAAACAGAGAGATCAGAAACTGTACAGGCGGCCCCTCCACCTCCACCTCCACCCCCTCTCCCGGACTTCATCACATGCTCTCCCATTCTCTTTCTGCGTTCCCACAAACATGACACAAAACCAGAAGCTCTATTGTTTATAGTCCACAGAGGACGTTTGGCTCTTTCCTGGATGGGCTGGATCCGGTATGTGCTGCATGCCTGCCAGCTCTCAGTTTGTCCCACAGTGAGACTGAACTGCAGGGGACCAACATGGCAACCAGGCCTCTGGCACTGCATGGCCCAGGCATTGTATATACAAGTAATTTGCTGGCTAGTTAACATACTGTCAACATGTTACATGATAAAACACTCGCAGCAGTAAGAGGAACAGTGTTGCTCTGTAGCTGCTTGATTCAGCTTAAATATAAAAGAGATCATTTAACAGGCTCTGCTGAAGGTATGCATGAATCTACTTGACATCTTTTACTACAGGGACATTTTCAAGTATTACACCTTAGAAAACTGACTGAAAGTGCAAGTGTGTGTTGTGAGTGCATAAGCAGCCTTGGTACAATTGATGCATTGTATGTGTCCAGGTTGTGGCCTCCCTCACAGGATCATGTGGCTCAGTGTCTATCATTTTCCACTAACGGTCTCTGCATTTTCTCTCTTGAAGCGGGCTTGAAACAGGTCTCTGTCTTTATATTCCTCCCTCAGGAATGTTTAAAACTGACATGGAAATGAACAGCTCTGGGTGTGGATGTACTGTAGCCCCATACAATGTTAACATTAGGTTGACCTGGGCAGGTAAATTGACAGCCCGCCAAGTGCATTTTTAGTTTGAAACTGAGAGGTTTCTGGCAAGATAATCTTCAAACAACCAAGATTTAATGCTGCCAAGTCCTGACATGGTGTACAACGATCATTATTCACAGAACATTTATCACAGCATTCCTTCAAGTCTCGGCTGACAGACTGAATGGGGAGTCTGATGACAAGGATTGATAATCACTTGTAATTATAGAAGGTAATGTTGGTGTGGAATTAGGTGATACTACAGGGACTACTTTTACATGTGCACTAATATGAATATGGCATTGTTCTCAATTTGAATATGGGTCATGTAAACAACATATTCTGTATGGATATTCTGAACTAGACCTTTTTCCAAATGCAGCATTTTCCGATTAAGACGTGAAATATGCCATTATTATTCAGGTTTTAGGGAGCATCCTTTAGACATGTATATAGCTTATTAAGGATATGTATCTCAGCTGGGGATTTTACCGTATCCATCCATTTTCAACCGCTTATCCGAAGCCAGGTTGCAGGGGCAGCAGGCTAAGCAAAGTATTTCAGATGTCCCTCTCCCCAGCAACTCTTTCCAGCTCCTCCTGGGGGACCCCAAGGCGTTCCCAGGCCAGACAAGATATGTAATCCCTTCAGTGCGTTCTGGGTCTGCCCCGGGGCCTCCTGCCACTTGGATGTGCCCAGAACACCTCCAACAGGAGGCTCCCAAGAGGCACCCTTATCAAATGGCCGAACCACCTCAACTGACCCCTTTCGATGCAAAGGAGCAGTGGCTCTACTCCGAGCTCCCTCCGGATGTCTGAGCTCCTTACCCTACCTCTAAGGCTGAGCCCAGCCACCCTTCTGAGGAAACACATTTCGGCTGCTTGTATCTGCGACCTCATTCTTTTGGTCATCACCCAGAGCTCGTGACCATAGGTGAGAGTTGGGATGGCGATGAACCAGTAAATCAAAAGCTTTGCCTTCCAGCTTGGCTCTCTGCATCACTGCAGACGCCGCAACAAACCACTGACCCATCTCACGCTCCAGCCTACCCTCACTCGTGAACAAGACCCTGAAATACTTGAACTCCCTCGCTTGTTTTTACTGCAGTATGTACAAATATTGCAACACCAATCTTCTGAGGAAGGCAGTTGATGTAATGAAAGAGGGAGGCTGTGTTCTCATAGTCCAACAAGTCCATCACAGATAGAAAACCTTGAAAAAAAATCATATTTTGACTTCAAAATACGCTCCACAGTCAATCCTGATCAACCAATTTTAAACAGAAGCTCCTCCAGATAACAGTCCTACATACAATTTCATGACTCAATCATGGGCCTGGAATGAAAGCAACCCGATCAGGTGGCATCAACAACCAGCCTTCTGTTGCATAGACATGAGCTGACAAACATCTGTCACTTTTGCCTGGAGCAAAAAAAAAAGGGTCAAATTTAGAGGGGAAATGTGTTACCTGTACACCACCAAATGACAACAGAAGACAAATAATCAAGTTAACCTAATTAATCTAAAGCATACAGGTTGTTTTTAAAAAGACATGGGGTGTTTACACAATGTCATATTTAGAATTCTAAGCTTTTAATTTGTGCAAATCATCAGAAATAAGCCTACAGCAAAGTTCAGGAAGAGGTCCACAAGAGCAGCACAGAGTCACCTCTATGTAATTCACTGATCTAGCATCCCAGCCCCTGTGAAAAAATAACTGTTCCACTTTAGGTGTTGCTATTACTTGTCTCTGCCCTGCAGCTGCAACTTTTTCAAAGCCCAAGGACAAAGTGTGGCTTTGAGATGAGCAGGTCTATATGACACATTTGGCTCGGGCAGAGGCTAGAATTGCGGTGTTGCAAGAACATCAGGACCTCTGTGCACACATGGAGGTACGGTAGCTCTGCAGTGACAAGGAAGCCCCAACCCATCTGGTGTCTCTCCCTGACAACACAGGCAAACCACCGGCCCTGGGAGATCCATCACCTTGGAGACCAGCATTTGTTCAGTGAAGAAGCCAGGGGAAGAAGGAAGCAGAAACCTCCCTAGTGACGCTCGACTGGCTTTAGCACTTTATCTGCCTGAACATAAAATACATTATCTGAACATCTGTGCTATATCATCACAGACAGGTGAGCTGTTACTATGATGTAATCTGGCTTTATATCTGTTCTCATGTGATTTTTTTTCTTTATGAGCACTGGCAACACCTTAGCACATGTTCTGTCTACAATACAGTAAAAAAAAAGATGTTACTTAGGATTACAAGCCAAACCCCATTAATATGTCATGGAGACAGTATAATTACAGAGTTGTCTGCACACCCCTCCTACATGACTCCAGAGAGGATCAACGCCAGGAACAACCAAAACACTAGCCCTAACCCCACAGGCAAGCACATGCTGATCCCCAACGGCTGTCTGAGACACTGCTCTTCTACATGCACGACGTCATGAATCTGATTTGTGATAGCAGATCTAAAAATAAACGACAGGGGGAACCTGATGATGCACATAAAAAGAATCACACTGTACTTGAGAGCACAGATAGCACAATTTGTACCTTTGCCAGCAGCATGCCGTGTTCCTCGTCTAACAAAGTGTGAAGTGACAGAGTCCAACCAAACATATATGTATGCTCAATCTGTACTCGTCCTTGACCTTGGCTGACATGTTCCTGTGCTGAAAGGAGCCGTTAGACTGCTGAGCTGCAGTAAATGTCACACACAATCACTGTTCACAGACCAGCCTGTGACAGTACATACTCTGCAGCCTGTCCCAGCATTTCTCCTGCAGCCTGAAACCCTGTGCTACCAGACCAGACTGCAAAGGGAAGGCAAGGTGCTATGGTAAACAAGAAGTTGCTTTAAACAAAATACACACAGTGGTCATGGATTTAGGAGGCTATCACTGGTAACTAAGCGTGCGTTGTGCACCAGCACTGAACAACATTTAAACTCGTATGCGACTGGTTTTATTAAAGCTTTACATGGAATTAAATATTTTAGTTTTTGTTAGCTGCATAGTGGAAATAAATCAAGAAAAAGATGAAGTAACAAAACAGATGAATAATATTTGTCAATAACCTTTTATCCATGATAAGATGAGATGTTAATGAGCTATAATAGATCTCTGATGATAAAAACTATGATGAAATACCTGTTTTGTTTTTATTGACAAGACTAAAATGTTAGTGGCGGGCTATTCGGCATTCAAAATGCACGATTTTCCCCCATTGTGCATCTCTATGTCTATCAAAATTATAAGCAATGTCATTGGTTGAATTGGTTGAGGGATGGGTGCAGATTCCCAGAATACCAGTGATGATGTCCCAAACCGACAGCGAGTTAATGACAGCAACATGATGGCTTCACACAATGCAGTGTGGTAACAGGAGACAGAGAGATGACCTCAGGGAAGAATACAACCAACCTCAAGACACTCAAAGGTGGTAAATCATAAGTTCTAATGGTAACTAAACATTTAAATTCATTAACATTGAGTCAGTATTAATGGGCAGTTGGCTCTCACCTTGCTTCCAATTTCCGATACCTTTGTTAGCCTAATAAATTATTTTTGAAAAGGGAAAATATTTTGACTAAAGCTGACAAAAATGTAATGACTTACCATTGCTTCTCACCATTGGAGTTACCTCCATGGCTGGCACCACTCTCTCCGTGTCTTGCGTTAAGCACCATGGCTACCTGAAGGGGCTGAGCTGTCCTCCCTCTGTGTCTCCACACTGCCTCACTCTGTCTGTGTGGGGTCCACATCCTACTTGTCATCATCATCACCCAACTGAATATTTCTATCTGACCTGTTTAAAGTATGCTATGCTAGTTATGAAATGATACTGTGCACCCTGTTCTGTTCCTCTCTCTGGTTATGGATGTATGCACCCTGCAGATTACGTCACATTTTCGTCACTGCTTTTTGGTTTAACAACTCTCCAAAAGCTTTTGACGATTGCATAAAAGGTAGGAAATCACAGTGTGTCAATGTGATCGACACAACGTTAGGTTATATCAACTTTTAAATGTGTGACAACTGCAGACAAAAAACTGGAACTTGGTGTGCAAGGGCCTTAAGACTAAATCTACAACACTGAAAGTGAAACAGAAAAATGCCCACTCACAAAGAGATTTTCCAGACTCATTTCAGCCAAAGCACGATCTATAAATGTTGTTATGGGAAACATCTGTACAGAGTCCAGAAACCCGAATTTGCTTATAGACACAAAGTCCAAAAACACAGTGCATATCATGATCGTGTAGCGATTTGACTGAGTGGGAAATTTTGCAGTTTTAGCCAGGTAACCTTATTAATATGGAAAAACTATTGCTAACTACCAAAAACACATCTGTGGCATTCCTGTACTGCAACTGTGTGCTGCTTTTCAGCCAGCATATACACCAATACCAATACATCTGCAATAAGTTGATATCAGTCTGTATATCAGCCCAGCCAATGTATCGGATGAGCTCCTATCTGAAAACACTGTCAATTTACACTCAAAAATCATTAAGCCTTTGCTTGCATCTGCTAAATGAGCTGAAGTTACCTTGCTGAGACCTGACAAAATATTAATATGAATAGACAGGGAGTTCACTGAGAGGCACTGTCGAGGTGTCCTCTACATTCTTTCAGCTGCACTCCTTCTCAGTATTCCCATTTGTGTTTTAAGTCCCAGAAGTTCATAGGCTACATTAATTAAAATCCTGTTAGAATGAGTAGCGACTAATATTTAACAAGGGGAGACTGAAATTAAGCCTGATTGGCTTGAGAATCCAACTGAAGCTAGGTGTGCGTATCGTGCATGCTTCAGTGTTTGTCTAAGTATAGTGCCTGCGTGTGGGCTTCACCAACAGGAATGTGAAATGAGTAAGTTCAAGTGTGTGCGAGAGCGAGAGAGGGGAGTGAGTGAAGCTTCCAGAGGGCAGGGCAAGCTCCTGGAGATTCCAGGCATGCCTGCATTTCCTCGGATGTCACGTGCTGCACTGCAAACACAGCTATGCAGGATTAATTACACGGAGCGCACCAAGTCTCACACTTTTACCCAAATGATTCAAACTTAAGCAAAACTATTATTAAGAGTAAGGTAAGGAAAAGTTGTTTAAAATGGCACTTAAGACATTAAGTTGACCAAATATGGAATAAAATGATTCATTTTTTAAATCAAAGACAAAAAGACACCAAGAATAGATTTATATTTTCTGTATTTAGGCTTCTGGAGTCTAAATATGGTTTTGTGACGTTTGACTGAACTCTTACACAACAGCAATGGAAGAAATATTATTAGAAAGCTGCCTGATGGGACAATAAAGCAAAGAGAATGAACACAAAGAGCTGCATTGTGAAGTGCTGCAATTCCTCGAGTTAAAATAACTGACCTTTTACTATAAACAATGCCCCAACTATCAACACATGCTGAATCACTCATCAGATTCAGCTGCTCAGTTGTGACCTTGACGAATGACTTAAAAGCAAAAACATCACCACAAGAAAAAGCAAAGTAAAGGGTTATGCTAAGGCCAAAACATATTAGTGAGAAAAAAAACACCATGAGTAGAAAATCAGGGCATTCTTGCCGCACTGTAGATGAAAAGATGTGCTCGGGGGGGCATCTAACAGACCCACTGATGTGCACACACATGTACATGCTGCCATCTCCTTTTCTACCGACTTGTTACTGCTCTGCTTGTTATTCATCGCTGGCATGAGCATGACACATGCATGCGTGCGTGCTGCTTTGTTGTCTCTAAAGAACCCTGCTGGGCTTTCTATTGACCGCTCTCATCTATTCTCAGTCATACACACAAACATTCACCCATCAGCACCTCTATTAGAGATCTGAAACTGCTCATATGGCACACATTCAACCTGTGCTACACTGTGTTTGCTCAATAACCAATTAGCCAAGCACGACTGTGTATCATTATTATATTCTGAGTCCCTCACATCTGAAAAAGATGTTCCCAAACCAGAACTAAAGCCTTTTTCCACACAGGTGGCCCTGACCTCAATACATTTTAGTAATAGCAACAATATACTGACCTGGAGACCGCCTCATACACATATTCACAAGCCGCCACTGTTTTCTCTGTACTTTTACGCAGCTGTGTAGCTTGGGAGGAATAGCTCCAGATTTCACACATATCTTTCAGTTTGTGGTTGTTGCATGGCTGCAGCAAAGTGGCTCAGCTATCTTGAGATCACTTTTATTTATCTCTTTTTAATCTGTGGAGCTGGGTTGCTTTATTTCAAGTTTTATTGACAGAAAAGTTAACTTGGGCTGCACAGTTAATCAAATTATTATCAAGTGCAATATCCAAATCACAGGGGCAGCTTTTAATTGTATATACTTTATTAATTCAATTCAAAATTCAATTTTTCACTCTGTTTGTCAATTACACACAGGTCCGAACACACACATGCACAAACTGGACCTATACATGCACTAAGTGGAGAGATGTCAGAGTGGGCTGCCCAAGACAGGCGCTCCGAGCGGTTGGGGGGGGTTCAGTGCCTTGCTCAGGGGCACCTCGGCAGTGCCCAGGAGGTGAACTGGCAACTCTCCATCTATCAGTCCACGCTCCATATTTTGGTCCGGACGGGGACTTGAACTGGCGACCCTCCGGTTCCCAACCCAAGTCCCTATGGACTGAGCTACTGCCGCCCCACGAAGATAAAATGTAACACGACATACCATTATAAATAAAACACTGTGGTGCTACAGAGGTACCCTGGCCTCATACTCATACTCGAGATGTAAAGGAAACCTGCTTATTTGTTACAGACCCCAGCAAAAATCACATCATAATTTTTAGTTCTTTTTTTTCTTCCAGTCAAACTGAAATGCAAAAACTACCATTTCCACTAAAATTGAGACCCCTTTAGCAATAGCTATCAAATGATGTCTTTTTTCCCGCATATTGTGCAGCCCTACAGAAAAGTGCCTTTTCTTTCATACAGCAAAAATAAAGATATGCTTTGTATTCAATCTAGACATCAAAATAAGAGATTTTTTAAACTTCAAATCAGTGTGTTACACTACAGATAAATATAAGTTAAAACTGAGGGATGTAGACAATGCTCTGCCAAAATTGCTGCACACATTGAAAATGAAAATACCTTAAAGATGTCACACTTTAAATCATTAATAATGTCCGTACTTATTCAGGCACTTTTATAAAAGTTATTTCCTGTGTAAAAAGGGGATCACATGAATGCTCTTTTACAGGGAATCTCAGTACAGACAAGAACACATGCTGTAATTTGACAGTGGTGATGTAAGATGAAGAAAAATATGATCAAGCTAAATAAACCAGTGGACACACCTTAAACAGAATCCAGCATATGCAGCAAAAAAGACATCATAATCAAATACAACACCATAGTTTCCTGGCAAAAGAAAAGGAAAACATGATCCTAAAACATTCAGGGATTCTGGCTAATGGTAGGCAGAATCAATAGTGTGATCAATGAGGAGAAGTAGACAACACAGCAATTTAGATAAGTTGTAAATGATTTTGCAGTCAGTGATAACTTCAGCAATCAGGAAACTCAAAACACTGAGCTCTGCAATATGGCCTGTTACTGCATAGTACGTGTTTGTTGTGTGAGCGTGCAGAAAAAATAGTTGGCTCCACTTAGCTGTCTCACGCAAGCTTGCAACACAACCACAAGAAAGCTTTCAGTATCTGTGATTACACATTTTAAATGTTTTCCCAAATTAGTTCATGGTCACAACATATAGGCTAAATATACGCCTGTTTCTTTTTAAACACATTCAGATCTTTAACTTGTAGTTTCGTTTCAGCTGTGACATTTACGACAGATTTAATCCAGTAATTTATGCTTTGGATTGTGTGGACTGAGTTACTGTTCATTTGCAGCAATTTTAACAGAAATTTTGAAGATTAAACGCAGAAAAATAGCAGTTCTCAATGGAGCACAAAACATTTCTGCTATTCAGAGATGCACCACAGAGTAGTTTAGAGACAATCAATCAAAATTGGCTGGGTTGGTAGAAAAATATTCCCCAAATGGAACCAAATGTTTGCACTCTGGAGTCCTGGAGATGACAGGCAGTGAGATAGTGAGTCAAAGTGAAGAGTGTTTAAGTGGTGTAGACACTACCATCATAGTGGTAAACACTGCTGCAGCCACAAGTGTGTTACTGTACTCCTTTATCATGACTCTTGAGCTCTTGGGCTTAACATTCCTTCACGGGTTGGTGCCACATCTTGTGAGATGACAGAGAAACAAGGTGCTTTACATTACTTATCGTAAATACTATCAGTCAGAGACACTGAGAACTTCTGAGTGTGTGTATATGGGAGAGAGGGAGGGGCAGGGAGCAAAACAGAAACACTGCTGTACTGAGGAGGGCAACGGGGTAAACAACAACAAAACATAAGCCGATTTTTCTCAAACCTCCTAGTTTTTGTATGCCTGGACTTAAAGTTCCCTCAACAAAACAAGGTCCAGAGTGGAGATGGTCTCACAAAAACAGGGCATTCCATGGCTCACTTGATTATTCCCACTTCCTGCTCACAGAGACGCTCCCAACATAAAGGAATCAACAAGAAAAACACAGGCGTCAACAAATCCGCCTGGCCCAAACCTAGACACTGACGACGTGCGTGAGTCGCCCCGTAGAAAAAACAAAGCAGGGTTATGTGTATCCTAAAGCAGCTCTGCCACTGGGTAGTCATTCTGAAGTGGCCACGTTTCAAAACACTGCGCAGCTGTGTTTTGGTGGCTGTTGTATCAATGAAATGATTGATAAATGGTTAAATCAAAATCCCCACTACTAGTGCTGAATATATAGTTAAAAACATTATTATAAAGTGGTTACACACAGCCTACTCCTCTAAATCTAGCAGGTGCCTTGGATGGGCCCATCTAAAGCCACAGGTACAGACAGTACGCTGAGGCTGAGGATGTAAGGGCTATCAGGTTTTAGAGTGATAGATAGAGGCATTCAATGACTGTGTGTGGCCGGCAGATAAAGGGCAGCATTTGTTTGTGGTTGGTTTTTATGCCATCCTGGGTGACCTTTTCCCCCACAGGGACATCGGCACCCTGACAGATTAGCCTCAAAAGGACCATTTGTGTGGCTGAGAGTGTAGTTCCTGAGCTCCTGTATGATCAAAAGGCTCAGAAACAGCATCCTATCCCAAAGAAATGTCATTTCTGAATTTTAACACTCTAAACTTCACATGGTCATGTGCAGCAGTGAAGATAAGTTCAAACTGTACTACAAACAGGAAATGAAATAACAAACTTTATACTCTGCACTTACAACTGATAAATTTGTCTGTGTTGACTAGGGCTGCCCTGTGAAAGCAAAATATTCGAATCATCAGTCAGGGACAACTCAGTCGACTGAGATTCTTCAAGATGAGCAGACGTTTTTGTATTTTTGTCTGTCAGTGTATGTCTGGTGACTGAAACGTCCCCAGTTTTATATGCAGAATGTGCTACTCGCTTTTACTCTGCTCTCCGGAACAGGCAGCTGCAGACCCAGACACAGAGTAAGTCTGCGTGAGATGTAGGCAGCTGCCTGGAGGAAGAGAGGCTTTGCTCAGTCAGACTCCAAGATAGCGTTATCTCCTGCCTCCTGCTTTGAAGTGGTGAATTTACACAGCTCCCACCACTTTATACAATACTCTGTCTGGCTTTTGATCGATATCTAGTGTAGGCGAAAATATCGTTGCACAATTCTGATCCGTTGTTAGCATAGTTGGCCTACATTAGCTCCCGGGGCTAACTTGACTTGTTTACTATATTGGTTTGGTCTGTAATTTTATTTTATTTTTATGTATTTATTTTATCGTGTAACATATTGAGTGAGTGTTTCTTTGTCAGTGTGTGAAGCTCTGCTGAAACAAATTCCTATCGACATGTCCAAATGGCAATAAAGTATTGAATCTATTACATCACCTCGCTGTCACCCTGAACATCCCGTCAAACCCTGTTCAAACTTTCAGACTCTATATGGAAAAAAGGAACGAATAGTTGAATATTTGTATTGAACAGCCAAATACAAATTCGACTGACACAATTCTGAGTCAGGTGCAGTCCTATTATTTACCAAACCTTAGTGACAGCTACTTTTTCTCTCTTCTCAGGAAAGAAACTATTAGGGGTGGGGGAAATTTCCGATTCTTAGATGCATCGCGATTTGGACGTGGACCAATCTTAATCGATTCACAAACATCCAAATTTCGATTATTTAAATCTGTTAATTAGAGTGATACAGAAGGTTATAAATAATGCGGAACTAAGAAGCGTGGCACGCGTCATCTCCGGGACACTATGGGATGCGCACCTGGAGCGGACATGCCGACACGCGCACAGAGGAAAACAAACACGGCTGATCGCCACCCACCTCGACGTGAGAGCTGAACAGCTCCTTCTAATTTAAAAGCAGACACATGGAAATACTTCGGCTTCTACAACGTTGACGGCAGAAGTGAACTGGACAAGAGCCACGTTATATGTAAGCTGTGTCGTGCTAAAATAAAATACTTTGGCAACACAACAAAAATGAGAAGCCATGTAACTCGATTCCACCTGACCGAGGAGTCAGGGAGACGGCAGGCTGTTGTTGCTGCGGCTACTAGTGGCGCTACTGACCAGAGAACAATCGAGGAAGCAATTAGAAAGCTGCCACCCTCATCGGAAAAGGCAAAGCGAATTACGAAGGCCATCGCGGCATTTATTGCCAAGGATTTGTGTCCTTCTTCCGTCGTGGAAAATCAGGGATTTCGAGCACTGCTGCATACATTGGAGCCCAGATACACCATCCCATCCCGACGCTATCTCACTGACACGGCCATCCCGACACTCTACCATCAAACCAAAACAGAAGTCATGGCCTCACTGTTGAAGGCAGGTAGGAACGCAGTTACATATGATGCGTGGACGTCTGTCGCCACCGAATCATTTGTTACTCTAACTGCGCATTTTATCTTGTGATTTAAGATACCTGTTGTTACCTTTGGTTCCGTACAACGAAGTTGTAACTTTCCACTTTGCACGCATTTCCATTTATATGTTTAATAAAATATAATGGAAATGAATTCAACTGTTTCTTATTACAAATGCACTGTTTTTTAAAATTGCAAGTGTTGAATGCTTATTCAGTGAGACAAAAAGAAATGTGTGTTGTGAAAAAGTTCATCAATATACATAAATTAAAGATGCATCAATAATCGTTTTATAATCGAATCGTAGCCCCTGAATCGTAATCGTTATCAAATCGTGAGGTGCCCAAAGATTCCCACCCCTAGAAACTATGCAGTACTGTTCTGAGTACAAGGAAATGTAGGAGTTTTGTGGTTTGGCCTTTCAATTTAAAGTTAAATCTGTAGTCACTCACCCTCCTTTATTAAAACATCCCAAAAACAGTCAAAAAATTATTTTGTTATTGAGATAATTTCTACCTGCTTTGTCTTACAGCACAGTAAATTGGATGTTTTGGGGTTTTGGACTGTTGGTCGTAAAATACTTTTGACTTTGAATAAAGGACTTTTCACGGTGTTATTTCTATAGACAAAATGATTCATCAACATCATACTCTACATGTTATTTATACACTAAAATGATACAATTTAAGAAAAAGATGATTTTGCTCAACTATGGTGGGAACTGAATTTGCTGCTTGATACCCATGGGAGTATTTAGGTAATGAAAAAAGTCACCAGTCACTTTGCCCATCTCACACACAACAAAGATAAAATCTTGCTTTGCATTTTAGTTTTTGTGTGTTTATAGTAAGGATTTAAGTGAACCACTCCCTGCTCCTGAGTAGAGACCGGCCTGTGGCCTTAACCTCTGCGTTTTCTAAACACTGGCTGCTGAGAGGATGAAATCAACATATAAATACAGTAGGGCCAAAAAAATAAGAGAAGATGGCGTCACCTTGCACATCTTGTCTGTGTGTACTTAATGCCTGCAGCCAACAGAGCTCCCGTCCTATCACAGTGCTCCAGCAGGGCATGCAGCGCAGCCACAGACTCACCCCTATCACAAACAGCTGCCACAACCAACACAGCCATCAATTATTCACCGGGGCTTTGCCTTCTTGTTTACCTTTGAGGCTGGCGACCAAGGCCAGAGTGCATGGGAGAATGAGCAATAGAAGCATGAGTGTGCAGACCAGCGTCGGGTCCAAATAATGCTGCCAAGAGAAAAGTAGGGAACTGTTGGATTCATGTCATGTGACCTATGAATAGGAAATGTTACTGTGCACAAAGTCGACAGGACCACACAGGGTTGAACCAGGAACATTATAATAATGGGGCTGTGAGCTGTAGAGTGGGGTTTCTTTATCTCAAGAAGGCTTGCAACCAATAATTACTGCCATTATTGTCTAATCTGCCAATTTATTTCTTCTTGAAAAAGTCATAAAAAAAACTCCCACCACAAGCTTTCAAGCTGAGTCCCGGGAGCTGTTCAAATTGCTTCTTTTGTCCAAAATCCCAAAGGCATTCAACCCACAATGACATAAAAAAGCAGCAAATCTGTATATTCAAGCAGCTGGGATCTGAAGGTTTGGCATTTTGTTTTCAGGCATGACTTGAAACAATTAATTAGTTACCAAAATTGTTCTTAATTTATTGTAGATTAGATGCATCATGCAAGGAATGAACATTGTTTGCAAATAAAACGAACATGGGACACCTCAGGGGCACTGACATTGAGCAATAAGTCAGTGGCATATTAACAGGTGCAGGGCTAATTTCCACATGCACCTTGCCACCACTAGTGTGCAGGTTTACAGGAGAAAATTTAGCAACAGCTGTCCTTATGTGTGCCTTATTGCAGCGATGTGTTTTTCACTGGAAGCTTGACATAACCCAGTTAATATCTCTGCCATTTCCCAGGAAGAACGCATGATTTCTCAAAGTGAAAGCGAGGGAAGGAGGGAGGATGTGTATGTGCCTGTCAGGAGGAACAAAGAAGAAGATCCATCTACACCATGCAGAGGTCCCCAGGGGACCGGCTGTTTGCTCTGTGACCACTTCTCTGGCTGCCTCTCTCCCACCTGACACCGAATGTCAGGCCAGACTCCCGTGTTCATGGCTGGATGGACGGCCCCGACACCAAGAGCCCCAGAGGACCGGGGATCAGTGGAGCTCAGCTCAGCTCCCTGATCACTTCCTCTGGTGGAGGTGCCAGAGCTCCCCCTTCTCCTGTTAATCCATCTCCGGAATGAAATACACCCCCCACCACCACCACTACATACTCACTCTCTCACTCACACGCACACACACACACCTCCCATTACCCCTCTGTCCCACCAGATTGGGGGGAGGGGGCCAGGCAGGATGTGAGACCAGCTGGTCATCAGCTCAGACAAAGAAACCTGCTGAATGTGCTCTTGCATCAAAAAGAAACTCAGATCTCGCTCTCTGCTGTTTCTTCATGGCCTCACCAGCCCTGGATCACTTTTCAGGCACTAAATGAAACAGCCCGATCCTGTGAAGGGAGGGCCTGATTACAAAAGATTTTTAAAAACCACTACTTCTGTTTTTCTTGCTGATGTAGTCCCCTACAATCAGGGTGGGGGTGGGGTCAACTACAGCCACAAACTGAGAAAAAAATTACAGTCTGCTCTGAGACATGAAAACAAAACACTGACACAACAATAATACCGCATTGACACTTTGTGAATACCTCTAGCTTCAACGTGCTTTACCAAAGCAGGAAAGGGGAGAGCAGAAAAGAGTTGCGCCAGAGGAACGATGTGGTTTTACCGCAGAGAGGCCAGTGGCAGGTGTAATTTATCTTTGGTCCTAGCCTACTTCAGCCAGTCGCTGGGGAGAGACAACCCAGGGCTCTCCTGTAGAGTTAACTGGAGACTGAGGGAAAGAAGACAGACTACAGAACTCACAAGTACACTGTGAGGACACAGTGTGAAGTGTATATGCCCTAGATTTCTAAACCAAACTTCTCTCAGTGAGCACTAAACTTTGGGCTTTTAAGTCCAACCAGGCTGCACGTCTCTCACACCTTCATTAGGGCTGCACAATATGAGGAAAATATTCGGTTTGCAATTAAATATATCAATATTACATGCGATAAAAAAACAGATATTAAAGTGTACTCGGTTTTCTGCTGCTTTTAGTATCCTACTAAAATACACCACATTGTTAGATTAGAAAAATCAAATGAGAAAGGATATATTTTGTACAGTCGATGGGTAGAGCACTACTCACTCTCAATTAAACTGAGCCATTTTTCAATCGTCCTTGAGACAATGATAAAGACATAAAAAAAAAAAACAAAGACACATAAAATAAAACACTTGACTCGGCTTGGGTAAACAATGTTAGACCAATTCACATTCAGCAGGAGCTGAGTGAAGGGGCTTAATTTGGGTTTCTCTTGACCCAAGGCGGAACACACACAAGGGACTCAAGAGAAAAGCACTCCGATTTTTATCAGTGCATTTATGTGCTCGAAAAGAGACCCAAATGGCAGAAAAGCTGTTCCCAGAGGAAGCGTACACTCAGACGCACTGGCATGTATGAAGGAGGGTCACAACTGAGGTGCTGAGGGGCATTTTCACGGCCGGGTGAAGCCCTAATCTGCCCTTTAGCCACAGATCTGTTAGCACACACACAGGGAGGGCACTGGTGACAGCTGAGGATTAAAAAGATTGCATAGTCATCCTTCCTATTTATCATGCACATATACGTTCTCTTTATTCAAAACATATCTACACATCTTTTTTTCATTTTTTAAGTGAAACGTGACCTCCAATTAATGGTGTAACTTTATGGATAGATAAAGAACAATTGGTCATTTTAAGACTTAGTTGCTGATAGCAGTTATAGATTTCCTCCTAGCCCAGTTATTAGAAGCAACAGCTCTCCTATGTCTGGCTGTGGCAAGTGTTGAGGCAGGAAATAGGTACTGTAGCATATCAAGTGTACCTGGAAGGTCCTATTAGCTAATAATACTGGGAGCAACATGCAGAAAACCTGTTTCGCAAAGTCTGTTAGGGACACACCCATCAGGGATTTGTTCCCTAATTCAACAATGGAAAACTAAGACAAGTAAATATACTCAGTTGTCTACATGTGTCAGGGACACTCTGTGGGCTGCTGCCTACTGCACCTGCAGCCCACCTGGTTCCTCCAAAAAAGGAGCTCCTTGTGCTTTTCAGCAGGTGTAACTGACCTACAACAAATCTTAAAAGTGATCATTTGAGTCATGATATGCTTGCAGACCTAATGTACGCCTGGTCAAGGGCAGTGCAGCACACACAGGAAACACAAAGAGCCATGACATTGGATATGAGGAGGGTAGGGGGGGCACAATCAGACTTGTGAATGGACTTCTTTGTAACCTGTCATGGGACTTGAGAATGGCTAAAAAGATAATTCCCTCTTCCTCAACATGATCTTTGAGGCAGGGCTAGTTTGTCAAAGCAGCAAAGGGAAATTCAGATTACTTAAGTGCATAGTATCCCTGTTGAAAACAGGGTTGTGAGGCATGTACTTTAAAACCAGACTACCACAAACAATACTTCAATAATTGACAGAAAAACAGTAAACCTTCACCAATGAGAAACAGAAGCCTGCCACTGGTGTTTCAAGAATCAACATGGCACCTTTATAGTTAACCCCTCATTAAACCTCACAAAGTAAACCTGAAAGCTATACAAAAGACCTGCTGTGAACTATCTGAGATTAGCTTTGTGCAATGAGAAAATAGAGCTGCAACGCAGCATTAAGAGCTAAGGATGTATGGACATGAGGGGAATTCCAGACCAGCTGCCTACTTAGGGTTTCTCTAAACTCATTCCATACAGATAGGTCATACTTAATGCAACTATTTCATGTAGTATAATCACTATAATCGCTATAATCGCCTGGATAAAATCTTGCCCTAGAATCAGACAAAAACAGAAAGCAGTCATTCTAAATTTCTTTTTTAACAAACATATAATGTTCTTGATGTGGCAAATGGCGGCACCATTACCGCAGAGAGCATAATCTAAGATTGGTGGGCAGTGCGGTGGGGGTGAGTCACAGCAAACTTAAGAAACTGTCAGGATGTTTAAATCTCCATCTGTTCACTATGTTAAACCCCTACCAATACGATCTAGACCTATCCACCCCCAGCTGCACCACGCTAAATACCTTTTACACATCGCAATTGCTTTATTGGCCATTATCAATTTAAAATGCACTACCAGTTTCCTGTGTTCAATACATTTTAATGGCTGTATTGATTGTGCAAAATGTTTCTGTACACATAAAATCATCTGAATGAAACTAACCATGCTCAACTGGTCTGTAAGCTTGCCACTGTGTTCCAAGACAGTTTGCAGCCCCCCCTTTAAAAGAAGTGAGTTTGTGAGTGTTACCTCTGAGCCGATTATTCTCTATCTATAGCATATGTTGTACATGCTGGTGTGGCCAATATGCATGCCACAATTTGTGCATACTGGGCTCCTTCACAGACACAAACATGGGATGAACTGATGTGCAAAAATGACTCGGGATGTCAGACTGACATCTAAAAATAAACTGACAAGCAAGTCCACACGGACTCATCTCTGACTTGAATACACAGTGACAGAGAAGGGGCACACAAAATGCATAAAGGCATTCAGCCCTTTACTCACTTATGAGCTCATTATGGTAATGCCGTTCATCATAGAGTCAGTGCCCTTGTTCCCAACCCTGTATGGGCCTGACCTCTCACACTGCTCGCTGAAGCCCCGCTGACTCTGAGGACCAGAGAGGGCCCATATGCTTTGTGTCTGCACGCTACGCATTCACCGCGACCACACGAGACATTCTGTCACCACGCATTTATGTCTCCCAGTTGAAGCCAGCACCACACAGAGAGACTGTGTCGGTTAGCTGTCTGCGCTGGAATATTTGGGTGTATCTGTCACTCAGTGTTTTTAGGGGCCATGCACCAGGTACACTGTGGATATGACATATGGTATGAACTGAGTGGAGGAAATGCACTGTCTGTCTGCAGGTAAGCAGGCAAAGTAGGCCTTAGTTTTCGTGACAAGAAAAGGCCCTAACTACACTGAAGATGGGTTAAATATTCAGCAGCTACTGTATGCCTGTCTTCATGAGTAGCTTTCTGTCCATCTGTGCCAAAATAGTGAGGACAAGAGCCAAGTTTGTGTCCCTAGAGTAAGTTGTGCACGAGGCCATAATTTATCAAACTAACTCAGGAAGAGCTGATCTAATACAAGTAGTCTTATGTATAAAAACTAACGCATGTCAAAGCAAAGGGGTTTTTCAAAAACACAAATGCATCCACTGCAGGATGAACAAGTTCTTTTCTGATTCCCAGATGGAAACAGGCTGTCCTGTCAACACTTTGGCCTCTGCTGACCTTGACTCATTAACAATGCTCATTAGTGAATGTGCCACTTGCCCCTTTCACCACTAAGCTGAAGCCATGAAATGTGAGAGACTGACAATGTCTACTAGCACTGACCAATCTATTCATACAAACTCACTGCTCCATCACAACCACAGTCAGTGTCTTGTCCTAATAATGAACAATGCCTTGAACTGAATAAAACAAGGAGAAAGTCGACCAAGCGAGTGCTTTGTTCCACAGCTCTGGAGAACTATAGGGAACACACAGACCAACAACATCTCCGCTTCCCTTAAAATAAACTCTTTGGCCGTGCAAAGAGAACCTTTTGTCATATTTCAAATAGTGGGTGTGTGGGTGGGGACAGCGTTGCAGTTCATTCCACACATGCCTTCCCACTGCATCCAATCCAACTGGGCAGTGATGCCTTACTACGGGCAGCATGTTGTGTGCCAGCTGTTCTGGTCAGGGTTAGTCCCTCTGAACATGCAGCGTATCCACCCTTCAGCCAGAGAACCCTCTGCACTCCAATCCCACTGGTGCATTTACCTTCACACAACTTAATTAAAGGCTCCAGCGCTCTTGGACAGATGAACTGCATTACCTAGCTGTAACATGCTGATGATTGTGACACTGACATTATTGGAAACTTCTGAGATACTGTTATCCACTTGTGTGTGGATGTGCAAAACAAATGCACTCAGCAATGCGTGACTGAAACTTTGCTATCATTATCTAATGCTGTCACAGCACTGCACACCAGAAAGGCCAAACCCATTTCCAAGGAGTCACGGAAGGAGGTACTTTACCTGAAAAGGAAGTACCTGAACAGGTGATATCATGCAAGCTGTTTCACCCTGACTCACCTTTGCTTTTCAAATATGTGGATTGGTCTGTGTGCAAGTGTGTGGTGCTGCAGGGTGAATTTGACAGTTAAAACCGGGTAAACATCAACACAGGAGCCACTTAAGTGGAGAGAATGGTACACATTGCTGATTGACACACAGAAGACATGTTAGGGCTGTGACCCCTGCATACCTTTGGTAGCTCTTTGAGTTGGTTGGCATCGAGGAGCAGCTCCTCCAGGCTGCGACTGTAGCGGAACACCTCATCGGGGACTGTCTGCAAGTTGCAATGTCGCTTGTCCACCGACTCGACGTGGCGGTTGCAGCGCCACAGGGGGATACACTTCAGCATGTCCGGCCGCCGTGGGGGATTGGGTTGCCGGTGCTACTGAAATCTCCGCATCGGAGGGTGAAGGTCGGCGGGAGAGAGGATGTTTTGTGGGAGTGGGCTCACTCAATGTCAAAACACTCACTGTGTCCCCACGACGATCCTGAGCAGGAGGCCGAAATCCACTTAGAGACACAAAAATAATCCCTTCGATCTGTTAGCAATATTCCCAGTTTCAGTTCAGATGGCTTTCACGGATTGTCACGTTCGTCCTCGTGTCATCCGCTCCTCACTTACAGCTAGCATACACCAAAAAACGAGAACTCCCACTTGGCTGAAGTGTTTCCTCACTTCTTGCACTCACTTCTTCACAGAGACGGGAGTTAGCTTGTTGTGCTACCGCCACATCCCTGAATGAGACCGAAGCTCCGCCGCGGCTAGCTGAAAAACATGCAGCCAACGACCCAGCGATGCAGAAACGTAGCTTCAAGTGTCCCAGTCATGAGTGGTGACTGATAATACACCCACTCGACTTAGGTTACAGGTAAAACACTACCTCAAAGCAGCCAACATAACACACGGAGCGAGGCGGCAGAGATTAACCCGAGTATGGCTGCGCAAGGATGTGCTCGTCCTCACCGGCTGTGTTGTTAGCAGGCTAGTTACCGTTAGCTAACACGGGCTAGTAGCTGAGTGAACGTCTTTGTGACTAGCTGCAGTTAGCTAACACCAGTATAACGAACGTTACGGTAAACACTTTCTTAACCGGACGACTCTGTGTAGTAGCAACATGCCCGGTGAGCGCGGTGTGAATGCGACGTAGGTAAAATGCCAGCACCACGAGCAGGAGCTTCAGCAACAGCCGCGCATCCCTCCCCTTGTTGAGCCGAGGCAGGCCGGTTTGGCGTGTGGGGGGCTGGGCTAAATTTGAGCTGGAGCAGAGGCCACACGGTGCTGGAGCCTCCGCAGCACAGCGTTACTTCAGCGCCACCTAGCGGCACATAGGTAGCTTCAACTGCTGAAGCTTCTTCAAACCTCTATCAGTAAAATACTTCAAATGTTCTTATCATGCCAAGAAAATTATTATGAAATAGTAAAGACATAAATCACTGATATTCGTTTAGTTTCCTTGGCAAATTACTCAAAGTTTTCACTGCTGTTTTTTGTTGTTTTAAATCATTTTTTATTGACAATACAGGAAATACAGAAGTAAAGATATACAGATATAATACATACATATATATTTAATACAGATATAACATCAGAGCCGGGTGGAATCTTTAAATGACCACATTAACGCCACTTGCATTAAAACGCGCATACATATTTTATGTATTTTACATAAAAAACATTTCCTTCATCACGGTCGGGACAATTTTTACAAGATACCAGTGTTTTAAATGGGTAAAATACAATCTGTGAATTAGTTTTTTTTTTTTGTTTTTTTTTTGCACATATACATTTATAGAAAAGACATGGAAAAAATAAATAAAAAGTTAAAACATTGTGCAGGAGAGGTTGGGAGCCAAAATGGCTTATAAAGATACCTCCCCTATTAAATAACAACAATCATACATAAAAAGTAAAGATAAAAGCAAATAATGCCTAATTGAACAAGAGTTCCAGACTATCAAGTAATACAAAATTGTAAGAGATGTACAATTTACAAGTACAAAGTATTTATAAGCTGAAATGCAAATTAGAAATACTATACTAAATGCCAAGTGGATTTTTGGGAGGGTTTATCACAGTCTGGTATGTGTTAATGATAAACAGCAACTTTGATCTCGATACATTTTTATTTTTTGCGCAGTGTCATATTTTTAAATTAATCCCATTCAATACCCACATACATATTTTTGTGTATTTCACATGAATATGAGTAGTATATGTATGTATCATTCCTTTTTTTTCTCTTTTTTCTAGCTTCAGTCTTGATCATCATCATCATCAATTTCAGGATTTTAACCAATTAAATCCCCTTATTTTTACATGATGCCAATGGTTTTTGTTTAGAAACAAGGAGCACAAATAGATTTTTTTTGCAGCTTTCTTATTCTTTGAGTCAAAAATGGTCTTAATGTTCTGTTTAGTTTCAAGTTCAAATACTAAAATTAAAATGTAGACTGGCTAAATTTGGATTCATGAATACAATACTTTGCTAGAATGATCATCAAATTGATTGTATGTAATTTGTGTTATATTATTAAATGATATCAACAGTACACCAGGACACATCTCTCCAAAAGTGGTTAGCATATGAATATTCCCAAAACAGCTGCAGCATTGTTTTTGCATTTATTTCACAAAATAAACAATTTTCACACGTGTCTTTCTTAAATCTGAGAAGATAATGCTTATTGCTTGCTTTATTGGGAATATTCTCACAATTTAACTGTTCCATCAGACAGCCCTCTCCAACAGAGAAGAAGCTGTGAACGGCTCCGATTCCCCATCAATGGTCTCTTCAAAGCCACCGGACTCCTTTGACAAAAACAGTAATTTTAGCCCACAGAACACAGGAGCTGCTGGTCTACCGATGCTTTGAGTAGTTAGCTATTTTATGTTATTGTGTGTCTTTGGTGAATAAGAACCCTTTGAAATGCCAGTCACACAACAACACAAACAAAACATCTGTAGACCAGCAGCAGTTATATCATTATTTTTCTCAATGGAGTCTGGCTTTGAAGACAGTGATACAACTTAATTTTCCCACTGAAAATCACTGACAGCCAGGTAAGTGGTGAAAATACTTTAAAAAAAAAAAACAACTTACATTGTTTTTGTTTTTTAGGTGGGATTTTTTAGGAGGCAAAGTTATGTTTTTCTGCCCTTCTGTCTCTTTTTGAGGTATTTTTTACAGTCATTTTGTGTCTCCTTGTGGTTGGTTTGTGTATTTTTGTGGTCATGTGGGTCCCTGAGATAATTTTGTATCTTACTGAGGTCGTTTTATGTCTTTTTTAGTCGTTTTCTGTTGCTTTATGTTGTGTCTCATTGTGGTTGTTTTGTATCTCTGTTAAGTCATTTTGTGTCTTTGACATACTACTTGAATTACAAGATGGAAAGTACTCATTATGCAGAATGGTCCATTTCAGAACAATGTATGTTTTTCAGATATATGTATGGGTATATAATTACTGGTGCGTGAATATGTGCATCACTTTGATGTTGCAGCTGGTAAAGGTGGGGCCACTGTAAGTAAAAGTAACCATTTTGCAAAATGGCCCATTTTAGAATCATGTTTGTTAAATAAATAATCAACCTAGTTAGTGGTGCATTCATGTGTACATCACTTCAGTGTTGCAGCTGGTAAAGATATGGCAAACTGTGGATGTCCCCGAGGATCAATGAAGTCTTGTCTCAATCTGTATTACTTCATTTATTTGTTGGTTACATTTTGTATTATTAATCTGAATGTACAAATTATCACATTATGTAATGGAGTAAAAAGTACAGTATTTGTCTCTGAATTGTAGTGAATTTTTATATAGTAGCAAATAATGGAAAACTATGCACCTAGGCCATCTGATTTTGATTACTGTAACACTGCTTTACTGATCATGTTTATAAATCATGTTTCTCATCAAGGTGATTTTCAATATACAAAATAAATGTGTTAAACATCCACCTACAACGTACGCTTTTAAGTATGTGGGTTGCATGTAGAGAACATACGCTTAGATAATGGCAGTACTGCAGAGTTGCAGGGCTTCAAAAAACAAACTTTAAAGGTGAACATTGTCTCCCAAGTGCATCATCATCATCATCATCAATGCATCTACCACACAACAAAATCCCATTGTGGCAAGTGAAACAGGTTAATAAAACAGAGGCAAAATCCTGTCTTTGTTTGTCATTTCTCAGAACTAGCTGTTCATCTCCTTATAAAAACTACAGCAGTGGCATTTCAGAATGACCAATACAATTTTGGACCATAAACAAAAGATTGAAGTACACATTTTTACTTATGAATCAAATGCTATGCTCTAGAACAAAAAGGCTTAGTTGCAAGCAAATCAAAACCAAAGGATTCTTTATTCATAACCATTCATAAAAAAATTGCATCACACTTTTTGTGAACAAACAATAACCTTTAATCGTAGAAAGGAAAAGTGTTTACATGTCCCGGCAATTCCATAAAGTGGAAAAAAAAAAAACAGAGCTAAAGCAAGAAAACAAGTGTTACAAGATTGGATTACAAAAATTTGAAACTTGCACTAAAAAAAAGGGAGTCTTCACAGATCACAAAGCAAAATCTGACATGTAAATATTTTAATGAGTCCCCCCCAATGGGGCGTTTAACATTAATATCAACAGCAATTAAAAAAAAAAAAAAAAAAAAAAAGGGAAATAAAAACATAATTACAACTTTCAGAGGCCTGCATCTCTAGCTGCAGTGACTGAAATGAATTTGGGGGGCAGGTTTGGGGATGGGTGCTGGTGAACCATCAAACACTCTATGCAGAGAGGTCACTGCTGTTGAATCGATCTTGGTCATACACCTCTGCGACAACTTTGCGACCTCCGAACCAGCGGTCATTGAGGGCCTGGATGGCTTTGTTCATCTCTGAGGCCATGGAAAACTCTACAAAGATTTTGACAATAATATCTGCATCCTCTTCTTCTCCTTGCTTTTCCTGGTATATGATGACTCTGTTGACAGAGCCAAACTTCCCGCACTCTTCTGTCACCTCACCCTCTAGGTCGTCGTCGATGTCCTCTGGTCCAACCATATTTCGAAGCACCATCACCGTAGACTGGAGAAGAGCCAGAATATAAAAAGTTAAAGATCATTTTGACGATTAAAAATTAATTAATTAAATAAAAGCTTTCATCAAGGTAAGCACTTTTCCCAAATCTCACCTCTGATTTTCTAAGCAGTTTCTGCATCACCATATGTCTGGCACTGCTGCCTGAGATGCTCATGTGTTCTTGGTCACTCAACATCTCCTGCCCTGTACCGTCCTGCAGCATCTCCTCTTTCTCTTCTTTCCTCTCCTGTTGGTTGGAGCCACCAGCTTGATTAGACAGGACTGGCGGCGAGGCGAGCACAGGGTTCACAAGACCTACCTGGGGAAGCACTGGTATGGGAGGGCGCACTGGAGTCACACCTTTCAGGGAAAGGCAGACATGCAGTCAGTGACATCACATGTGGAAATAAACAGAAGCTCTTGAAAGTTATACGATGCAGGATTTTCCCTAAAAAACAACGTATAGAATCATACATGATTCTAATCCTTCTCAGTCATCACTTCTGACCCTTTAGATGTGTGTGGCCATGTATTTATCTGGAGAGACTTTGGGCTCTACTTGTATTTTCTTATTTTGCTATGTTTGGGACATTCCTCACAACATGCACATGAGCAGCACGCATCCAAAAGGAACCTATGAAAAAATGCAAATGTAGCCAGGCAAAACTGAGCTGGGGTTGGCTTTCACTTTCAATACTGATTACAAACAGTACAATTCTTGCTTAGTATACCTTTAAGAAGGAAGAGCAAACTAAACAACCATAGTCAAGTAATTGCTTTCAGAGCATGTGCTGAACTCACTCTATAATATTAATTTATTATAATTAAATATTGATCCTATTAATAATCAAGTGTTTAAAATGGCTTCCAACCTGATACCATTACAGTGGACAAGGATAAACCCATCCTGTGAGATTTCATCTCCTTCAATGCTATGCTAATGACTACTAAAATTGTAAGCCGTATCAAGTCATGTAGCGGGCCCATACCAGCTGGCAAGATGCTTTATTAGTGATACATACAAGTGCGGTTTCTCATTTAGCAATTTATACCACAGAAATGACTCAATTCCTTCAGAGACTGCAACAACCCTTAAGTATCACAATTTACTCACGTTTAATGCCCTAAGAACAAAAGGAGGAGCTTTGGGTCTGGGTAACAGGGGACTGCATTAAAGGTATAGTTTGGATCTATAAGTGGGGTTGTATGTAGATCCAAACAATCCCTTGTGTAGTGTAGCCAAGTTGAAAATTGAAAGAGGTACAGTATGGAGAATACGAGAATACATTTGTTTCGTTTTCTCCGCCTACCTACCTACCTACCTAACAATACCTACTGATAAATCCAAAGGAAATTTAAATATATGGTTGCACTGTGTATAAAGCTGTATGTTTTAAACAGCACTATAAAGCACAATTAAGAATTACTGAACTTTATTATTAAACTTTTTAAAAAATGAGCACTCACTCATGTCTTGGTACACACCTGTGATGACCCCTGGTGCCTGGGCAGCCATAACAGCCTGAGGTATTCCCATTTGCTGACCGAGAAGTTGGGGCGCGGCTAACGCCCCCAGGACTGATGCGCCGGCTACAGCCTCCTTAAGAGAGGGGGGCCGAAGACATTAGGTAAGGGAAACACACAGAGCACAGCACAAGGCAGCACAGTCAACGATCACACAGCATGGCACAGAGTGAGCTCAGCTTTGCCTCTCTTTAGTGAAATACATGGTCACCAACATTACTTCAGTACATACTCATCGACTATTCTTAGCGAGTCATAAATATACAGCAGTGATGATAAGAAAAGTTTCAATCATGACACAATCATGAATCATTGTGACTGAAAAATAGCTGTTAATGTGTTTGTGCTAACTAAGAGAAGACTCTTAGCTTACACACCCAATCAGTGAATGGGAGGAGCTTTTATCACTTAAGATACTTTACAAAAGTTTGGTGATTGTTTTGAACACATTATACTATAATAAAAACAATTAAGCCCAGAATGTTTTATATTTTAGGGCTGTTAAATTGACACTGTGTCAGGGCAGCTACTGCTTTAACGTGATCCCTACAAAACTGGTCTTCTCCCAGTCACCTTAAAAATGCTATGCCCATATTATCTGTGCTTTTGGTGTCAATTCTAGCTAGATCTGGGTTATATTTACCTGGAAGGCCATTAAATCCCTTTGGAAGGGATTCATACTTGCCTGGGCCGTTATCTTAGCGGTGGCTGCCGCTGCGGCCACAGCTGCAGCAGGCGGCAGACCACCAGGGGTTGTGGGGGTCAGTAGGGGCATGGGCGGAGTCACTGCTTTGCCCACCCGTAGGTACTGACCCCCCAGGTCAAAGAGGTTCATAGATGACACAGCGTCCAGGGCTGACTGAGGCTTTTCATACTCTGCAAGTGAATAAAATAGTAGTAAATAGCGGAGCGATGGCAACACAAAGAGCACGAGCGAATGAGAGCCCTCCAGCTCACCAATGAAGCCAAAGCCTCTGTGTCGCCCTGTGGTGGGGTCTCTGGCTAACGTGCAAGACTTGATCCTTCCGAAGGCCTCAAACACACTCTTGATGTCATCATCTGACAGGTCAGGGTGGACAGACGCCACGTAGATCCGATTGAAGGCGCGCGCCTCCTCTGCCAGCTGGTCAATGATGGGTTGCGCCTGACCGATGTTACTTGGCCGCCCAACCTATAGCACAGATCATACCAGCAGGGCTACTGAGTAAGGGGTTTATAGTACCAACCAAGAACGCGCTCCAGCAAAACTCCAAATCCCTGCAGCACTAACTTTCGACAGCCACCAAGTTCAGTCAAAGCCACACTCCTACATTTATGACACAATGCTATCCTGGTAAGTACTCTCTGGTTAAGTGGACATGCATATCTATTACTGCACTCTTAAAAAGATCTGATGAAGAGGTTATGAGATCTGAAAAAGCCCTGAACAGCTCTAGCCCATCTCATTTTTTTTTTTAATTCTTACACTGGCCTCCAGGTACAAAATACTCGAACATTTATAACTCCATCTTTTCAAAAACACTAACATGACAAGTTCTGCATAGATCACTCTCTCTTCTGAACTTCGTCATTATAAATGACCACATATTCAAAACCAGCCTGACTGCCAAACAGATGGGGTGTCTTAGTATCTGTCAGGTGAGCATCATGAATCTTATCACTGTACTAACATACATTTCTTGACAAGTTGTGTAATATAGCCTTAAATGAGTGAAATATAATGCAACCTTCCATAGTGCCAACTATCACTTCAACTACTATGCAAATACAACACTATTTTGTAAATAAATGCGAAACTATCAAACAGGAAACTGCAGCGTTATTTCAAAACCACCAGTTCAGCCAGTCACACTGTGCACGCACAGTGTGGCTGGCTGAACTGATGACGAACCGGTAGGCGAACGCATTCCGTGTCTAACATTACTGCTACGCACCCTGACATCTTCCTCTCCCTATGCAAGACGAGCATCTAAGAACGACTGGGATCTGTACTACAGATGGGGCGGCCAAGCAACACCAACCAGGCGCAGCCCATCATCAGCACACCTTGGACACAGAGCGACGCCATGCGCCGCTGGGCATCCTACTGGAACTGGTCACTTAAATAGCCTTGATGACATTGTTGAAGCATAACACACAACACAGACAGTACACTAAGCATACACCCACACACACATACGACACACGCACCTGGGAATCAACAGACACAGACAAGCAAAGAGAGAGAGAAATGAGTCACATATGAGTGATTTCACAGATCAATTAAGCATCACAAAAGCAGTTAATAACAAATTGATTCAGTATTCCAAATGCCAGGAAGGAATCCAAATCCCTGGTTAATCAAACTACACAAGAAATATATTCAAGGGAGATATTAAAATGTTTCAATTCGTCCATGTGTACCTAAGACCTCTTTAGAGGTACTCATATCTCCAGACAACTTACCTTAATGTTTCGCCCCCCGAGCATGACTGAGTTCATCTGCTCCAGTGCCAGCTGAGCAGCCTCTGGCACATCATACTCCACAAAGGCAAAGCCCTGCATAGTCAGACAAAATGCAATGAAAACGGAAAATACACAAACAATAAAGAATTATTAGACAGCTCTGTTTGTTATCATTAGGGCTGTCCTGACTACCATTTTTGGGGGGCTCCAGAGCTTTAGTGGTAATCAACAGCGAATAATATGCAAAGCTTTGGCTGGGGATGGAGGTGGAGGCTGAACACGACTCTTGGAAAGATTCAGCCAGTCATTTGGTTTGGTGTAATTTATGCATGTTTTTGGATCCCAAGGGGTTTGGTTGGACATAGTTCTATCTAAACAAGAGTGACTTTTTTTTAATTTTAGACCAACATAAATGCGTATAATAATAGGCTTCAAATCCAAGACAATGCCTGAAAAAGGGCGACTTAGAAGTACAGAAACAGCATACTAGCTCCAACAAATGTAAGATTTGAGATTTATTTAAAATCTTGTTTTTTTAAGTTGGAGTCAATGTTTGTTACACAGGTTAGATGCAGCGTTTAAGGCCTTTTCCAAAGCCCCTCCTCTATCAGCAAAAGGCCAGTTTAACATGTGCCCAGCTAACAAAGCAACAACAGCTAACATCCAACACAAACCCATTAAATGGTCTACAATTAAATAAGATTTTACCCATTTTAAATAGCTAAAAAAATGTTTTCGTTCAATGTTTGTATTGTGGCAGGCAGCCACAAATACATCAATGTATGGGAAACACTGAGATTTATATTTATATTTCCTTTGTTGTCAATTCTCAGAAAAAAAGAAAAGAAAAGTCAATATGCGGTGGTCAATGCTGATATGGTGGCAGGCCACCACGAAAACTCTATGAAAAGGAAACACTGAGATTTCGATTTCTCAATTACTGTCATTACTACAAACGAAAAAAGGAAACATAACTATGACATAAAATTTAAAAAAAAAATCCAAATCCAAAAACTGAAAACTAAATACCTACACAATTTTTTGTGCACAGAGTTTATGCCATTTTTAACACTGACCTTGTGTTTCATTGTAACTGAATCCCACGACATGTCAATGCTCTTGATCGGGCCGAAGGGGGCAAAGGCCTGTCTGATGGTGTCCTCACCAAGCTCATAGTATATGGAGCCCACATAGACCCGACACATGATGGCTAGGGCACGTTGCCGCTGCGCTGCCACCTGCCAACCGAGGAAAACAACACATGATAAGCATTAGAGAGTAAAAGAAAGGAAGACAAACACACACACACACACACACACACACACACTAATAATCAATGTGTATTTTCTACTGAGCTTGCTTTCCCCCAAAATAGTTAAGAGTCCAATTCCAAGTTAGGGGGTCTGGACAGGTAAATAGGGTAATAATGGGATACTGTAGTCAATGAACAGTGTGAAAAAAAATACTAACATGTATAACAGTTATAAAATGCTGATGTCACCATTTGTAATTACAGTATGACCTCTATTCTGTTACTATTGAACAGACATATGGAGAAAAACACACTGAAGTGATTGACATGCACAGCCCTCACAAATATTTGGCTTCAGTAACTGACCTGTAGTCCAGGGATGCAAGTAAGGTAACAAAAGTAATCGTGGAGTTCAAACGAAATCCATACAAAGTCTTGATGAAAGCATTTCAAACTTTCTTCTCAAGTCTAAAGGGAGGGGTGGTTTAACCACCGAAAGTTGCTGTGCTCTTTACTGATGCCTTTAAGTCAGTCTGCTTCAGTTATTTCATTCTATTACCAACAAAATATAACATGTGTCTGATTCATGACATAATGGAAAGCTGACTTGTTCATTGACAGAAAAACTTGACTTTGAGATGGCCAAAAAGATCCCTGTTCCAGCAGTTCTCTCATTTTGGTCCATTAAAGGGATTGCTATCCCTCTTTCGTCCCATGCCAAGAACTTTCTGTTTTTAAATGAAGCAAATGCATATTTTTCAAAGAGAAGTGACTTTTCTCACATTTAAAACCCTTAAAAAAGTCCACTAACAGCCAAAGAGCTTTGGCCATCTTCTAATTAAAAAATACGAATGTAAATTATCCCGTTGTGACTCAAAAAAGCAAGTAACAAGTGCTTCAACTATTAACAACAGTTACTGATCTCACAAAGGATTACTAACATGGTCGCAGGTACACTAACACTAGAAAGCCATGTTTTCTTACAAAATATGCATTCTTTGGTCAAAGAAAACGGCAGGGAATGTTGCCAAAGCAACCAATAAAAGAAGGGTAACAGTCCTTTTCCATTGGGAATGCGCACAGAAAAATAATTTAATAATCTATTGACCGATTGTAAAGGTGAGAGAGGATCTCCAAAGCCCATTGTCACTGCTGCCATCTGAAAGACAGTAAAGATGAAAAAAGTGCTGAAAAGTAGGTTAGATATCCCTTAGCTTTGCTTTTTCAAAATTGTCATTGCTTTGCTAGATAGACAAAAGTGGTTAGGCTAACACTATATTCAGAGCCTCCCTCTAAACAACATACAGTTCGAGGAGTTACCTCCTCTATCTACATTACAAATCACCACACAGCAATAAACATAAACAAGTCCCCTTTAAAAGTGCAAAGCATTAACATGATAATCAATGCCTTCTTGACGTTCTTCTCCATCTGAAAAAGAACAGAAGTAAAAGCAAGGGCACGTGGTCTACACATGGGGGCTTTTTCACAGCATGGGGGAGAAGGGAGCAAGACTTCCAGGAGAGCTCTAACAAAACTGGCTTCTGAGTCAAGCGATGTCTGAATTACTTAAGTCGGAGAAGGCTAAGATATTCTGTCTAGAATCAAGACTCACAGACGACACGCGCATTACAAACTTTGTGTTTGGCAGAACACCAAAACATTTTAAACATCTCACCTGCAGGTTGGTGAGCTGTTGCTGCTGATGGGCGATGGTCTGCTTCACCAACACACTCTTAATGCTTTGTTCCATGGCATACTTCTTTGCCTGGAAAAGGAGAAAAGCCATTGCAGTACCTCACACACATCTGTCATATCAAGACTAAACAGTCATAAATACAGCATCAGTACATTTACATGTTACTTTTTTATCCTGCACTCTTAATCCATCAGTAGGGTAAATTTCCTGTTAAGCCCACTTGCAATTTCTGAGTTGAAAAATAAATAAATAAAACAAACAAATCCCTAAATTGTATTGTTTTGCTGTGTGATGTTTGTCCCAATGAAGCTGTTTGTTACCAGATTTGTCAATATCAAGTTATTTAAGCACATGTGTGATGTGCCTGTGGAAGTTGCAAAAAAACCTTTGGTGATTTTGGTACCCTAAGATGATAACATTTTTTGCATACTTCTACCCCTGTTTTTCAAAGTTCTTGTTTGTTATCAACATTTGAGTTATTAGAGTTTTGAGCAAGACACATCCTAGATTATTACCTGAATTAGAAATACCATTTATTTTGCAATCAAAATATAAGTTTTAGCATGATAGCAAACAGACCAGATGCTGAATCAATACAGTAGCTGCATAGTATGGTGGTCCTGTATAGCTTACATACAGTTTTGTTTGACGTTAATAATATTATTAGTGTCAAATGGACAGTAACTGAATGTTTATCTTGATCTATTTTTTAATCAACATTTTTGTGGCTTAATCTTAATCTTTTCAATTAACTTCCAATTGAAAAAAGCAAATCTGTTCTCACCCAGTACAAAGAATATCAAAAGGCACATAGATTACATTACAATACTTATGTCAAACATTTACATGATAATTATAATATGCAAACAATAGTAATAAAAATAATAAAAATATGAATACATTTCACTAATATATAAAATAAATAAAGCACTAAAAGAAGGACAAATGATTCGGGCAAGTGTAGAGGACCTTCCAGCAATCTTTGTCACACACATCCCTGTGAGTAAAAAGCTGATTAAACACTCATGTTTTAAGTAAACATAGCCAGGAAACCTGGCGCTCACCAGGGGAAATTAGCATTCTTTGGGCCCTGACCCAAACTGCATGTAAATCATACAAACATAGTGGATATATCTTAATCACTACAGGTACATTTAGGGAGATACTGCATGCTATGGGTTTCCTACCCTCTGAAGTGCCTCCTGCTGCTCTGGGGTGAGAGGCGGCAGGCCAAGCTTGGAGCCTGTGCCCTGTCCATTCTCCATCGTCAGAGCTTCACCTCCCTGCAAATCAGAAACAGCTACTCATTTTTAAAAAGCAAATAAAACAAACTCAGAAACATAATCTGGGGCATTAAGACCGGCCTGTATGTAAATCAATAACTGCATTTTCCCAGTAAGAAAATTCCTGCATTGCAATCAGAAGTGACATATCCTCACACAGCACAGGTTATCATTGAATATGCTGACATATACAGGACATACACCCGGATTTAAACCAGGTGGGACCGGACGAACTTCTTACCTACGCAACCCGCTAATCGCTGGGTCCACCAGACTGAGGCAGGAAAGCCCCCAAGGGGTAGAGGACTGACGGCTTTAACAATTCAACAAATTCTAGGGGAAATAAAAAATGCCTTCAGACTAACAATAACAGAAACAGGCAGCTAGCATTATTTTTTACATTGCAGTCGAACGTTTCACATAGCCGGCCCGTCTTTCCCTCTTTAGGTTTCAGTCGGCTAACGTTAGCGTGATGCACATGAATGCTAATGACGGCTCTTATCCTAACATGAGCTACGTTAGCTAGGTGTAGCAGCAACAACGGGCTTAAAATACATTTTAACCGAAGAAATGTTTAGCTCATTCGATAAAGACATTAACCACGACATATTTTCCTTGCACCTCTATGATCATAAGCGCATAATTACAATAGAAATCACTACAGCATTAGTGAGGCCTGGTTTCTCTGTCGCTAGCTTACGTTATCTTTGTTGCTCCACAGAAGCTAGCTGTCGTTAGCTAATGTAAGGCATTCATTACTATGGCGCGTGAATTAAGCTGTATCCTCCCCAGCGTGATATACTGTTAATTAACAGGATATTTAGTTCAGAATAAATTCCACCAAACATCGCTAATTAGTTGCGCAACCGCCTCTGTAGCTGTAACATGTAAAAGTCTCTTTTTAATAAAGAATGTATTTACCGCAGTCTCCGTAACCGCCATGAAGCACACCTTCTTCGAGAGGCCCACTTAATCTCACCACTCGCGAGATCGTCGCATTTTCAATGAAAGGTATCGCGAGAATGGAACCATCGCGATGATAGGGGTGGACGTGTTTTGAATACAGTTTTTCACCTTCAACATCTCACGGTTAAGTGTTTATAATATCGTTATGATTCATCAGATCAGGAATTTCAGCTGTATTTTTTACAGTCAATGCTGTAAATGAAATGCTGTATTCTTGACAGTTGGATATTAAAACTCTGATCAAATATTTTTACTCAGGTGGTCCAAACAAATTAATTAGGCTATATTTTTCTCTCAATAAGGATTTCTTATTCTTCTAGATTAGAGGACCTCAGCATTGTTTAGGCTATGGACCCCTCAGCTGAAAGACATATATATACACACACACATATATATATATATATATATAGTATAAAATTATATATATAAGTTGTTACGTATTGAGTTGTATATTAAACTGAGCCTACAATAATGTGTAGCCCTTTTATGGTGCAAATTACTAAGCTATTAAAATAATAATTAGTGGCAGATTTACTATACATCATGTTTGTGTCTGAGGTGGATGGTATTTCAGATTCTTCTGCTTGAAAATTTACAAAACGATCCATTGTGGCTCACAAGGATGGCTATAGATGTGGAATAATAATGCAGCTCACTGGCCAGTACTTTTCAATAGTACATAACTGTTGGTTAACTAGTTCACCTCACTGTTATGGACAGGTGCCGCACAGTGATTTAGTGTTACCTAGGTAACATGATCACACAAGGATTCATGGGTAACACTTAGCCTATCATCAATGTTGTGTACTGTGATTTTTTTCACAAATAGGCCAATTTATCTTCACTAATATGTTGGATTCATGTTATTGTGTATTTTTAGACATACAATTTGAAGGGAAAAAAATGTAATTACCATACAATCATTTGGTGGCCCCCTTGGGGTCACAGACCCCCTATTGAAGACCCAGGCTTTATTAAGCCTGTGTACTACCTTAAAAAAAAACCCTTAAGATCTACCGTTCCTTTTCCTAAATGTGTTAATTTGTTAAAAGTAATGTGGAATGAATTCAAAATGATCGACACTAAGTGTTAGTCCAATAAATAAATAAATCCCAATAATTTCAGACATAACCAACATGTCACATATTGTTTATTGTCATGTATTTCTTTGCAGTAGCTACAATATTTAACAAAGTTTTAAGTAGAACACATCCAAAGGCAAGTTCCATTCAACAGATTCACGGGAAAAAGAATTCATCTGACATAAAATAAGACTGATATGGATGTTTTTTGTTTCATGTTTGCACAGTCTAAACATTCATCTTCTTGGTCAGGAACTGAACTGTGACTGACAAAGGCAAAATGCAAAGTTTTCGAATGGTTGCAGGCTATTAAGACATGCAGTTTACTAGATCAAATGAGAGCGACAGTGGCACTGCTTTGCATTGAAATTCCGCCTAAAAGTAAACCCCCTTGATAGCCACAAACAAATATTTACACCACAGCCCATTGTCGTTGAATGTCTGGGAGAATTCAGGACTCCTGTCTTTAGAGACACACTGATAAGAAGGCTTGACACAGAGTAGAATAAGTACTGTAAGCAATGACTGTACAGCAGTGTAACTGTTATGAAACCACGACCTTACCGACCTGGGAAACAAATGAAGCAGAGCTAAGTGAGTCTGACAAACAAGAGAACGCTGCTGAAGACCGATCAGACAATTCACTATTGTTGTTTTTGCTGTCCAGTTTTGTAAAGGAAAAATCCACCCAAATGGTGAGCTTCTTTTATGGTGCCAAGTTTGGATTCTTGACAAGAAAATCTGGCAGAGCAGAAGGAGTGTATTCTATTTTGGTGTCTGTGTAGGCCGCGGTGCAATCGATTCCAAAGTTCACACTGAAATTGTACTGAAATAAACCTACAGTAGACCTGACACTGGAAAATAAACATCTTCAAAGGAAAATATTCCTCTTTTTCTTTCAGTGATTATGTTGTATCACCTGCGGCCCATGAAAACCTCCATAGGTAGGTATTATTAATATAAGACAAAATGCTAAATGCTTCTTCAAATTTTTCCTAAAGATTTGGGGTAGATCTTTCCTTTAAAACACCTCTATACAAAAAAATATAGTATGAGAAAAAAATCCTCCGATGGTTTGGGATATACCGCAAAAAAAGGCATAGCAGGAATATTATCAACAATGTAGCAATTTTTATTAACAAGTCTCAAGATCCCGTCACCATCACCCTTCCTCCCAGTTATATACGACTATAACTTTACTTCACAAGCTTCCTGTGATGTATTCCAATTTTCGTACACAAGCTGCAGCTCTTTCCAAACTAACACTGACTGCAGCAGAGATCGTTATCACCCGATCTATATGTTCAATATACAAAGGCTGCAGCTCTTAATGGAGCTGCCATTACTGGTTGTCAATCTTGTCTTTACATTCACACAGACTGACTGTGGACTCATGATTAGAGACAAGTATGCCTCTGGTTTTAAAACTAAAAGTCAGTCTGTATTAGTTAAATTCCAAATTTTAAGTTGGGTCTAAGTTGGGTACAATGTATGAAGTAAATCAGAGACATAAGTATGTGAATTTTAACAGCTATTGAATACTTTAATTGGAATTTGAACACCACTGACTTAATAGAATTAAAATATTTTACTGTAGAGACCATATATCTGAATGTATTTGTAATTTATGTATAGCCTAATTTGTTATTTATGTAATTCACAGTTTTAAAATGACAGTAATAAATGTCTTGATTGGCAATTTCAGAAGCTGAATTTTAATCTATTTTTTTCAATGTCAACAAATTCAGATCCAAAACGACAAGTTTCAGAATTTAAAAAAGGTGAAGAGGAGAAACAGGTTTCTCAAATTTAAGTGGTCAAATTCAGATTAAATAATTCATGTTGAAATTTAAAATGTTGCAAGAAAAAAATAGAATAATAACAGAATTAAAATTCAGATCTAATAATTCATGTTGGAAAAATAAAATAAGTAAAAAAAAATTCAAGATGATCAAAGTCAATTGGTAAAATTCAGATCTACATGATTTTTTTTTTACGTATATTATTAGATATAAACTTCACCAATGGAATTTGAGCAACCTGAATCTACTTTCTTAAAATTCTGAAATGTTTATTTTTGGATCTGAATTTGTAAACACTGAAAAAAATCTATTCAAATTCAGCTTATGAAATTGCAAATCAAACTTCAAAGGGGTGAATTCAGAATAAATATATTCAGATACATAGTTTTCAAAGTAAAATATTTCAATTCTATAAATTCATCTGTTTAAATTTCAATATTACATATTTAGTGGCTGATAAAATTGAAATATTTATGTCTCTTGGTTGCTTTTATACAATGCCGTTTCATTTGTCCAAAGTACATTGCCATATCAGGCACTTTGCAAATCTTTGGCTTTCAGAACACTTTCACAGGGAAAACCCCTTAAGAGCACAACAGGCAAAAAGAGAGGCATCATCTCATTGCTTGTCGCTACATTTAGGCATGGTGTGTTTTATCTCTGGGAGAAGAAACCTTCAACCCAAGAGTGCAGGGAGGTGTGTTAACTGCACTCATAAAAAGCAAAGAAAAAAACAGGCTTGTGCAAAGCTTCTATTGTTCACAGTTAAACAGAAATAAATAAGTCAGCTGAATGAGTATTAACAGTGCATGTTGGACGGAATATTAAATTCCTAAAATTGTATTAAACTCAGGGTTGTGGCTTGTAAGGGAGAGACGCTTTAGAAAATGACTTTGTTTACAATTCATAGTAAATAATCACCAATCAAAGTGGACACTGGAGTGCAAACAAGGCTAATGAGCAATAACATGTCCTTCTGAAAACATAGCTGCTGCATTTGTAAATAAAACATATCTGTTCCGAATAGTGGCGTTATGGAAAAGTTGTCAGGATATCTTAAGGCATGATAGCCCTTTTAGGCAGGGAGTTTGTCAATCTTCCACTGCTTTGTGGGATTGCTGAACACAGCCATGATGCCTTCGGCCCTCCAACCAGAGGTGCCTTTGGTTCCTTACTCAGCGCTGGCAATCCCTCGTTCTCTCTGGGAATAATTTACTGACTGTCAAGGCCCAGCATCCTTCTGTATTTGTCCCCTTTTTATCCCCAGCTGGGTCAGCTGCGTTCCCGGCTGTGTGATCCCGTCCGCCGCCCTCTCCCTTTCTTGATCTGTGTGGTCAACGCCCAGGCCCCTCTTTCTGGGCCAGTCGCTATCGTGACCCCCTTTTCACTGTGTGCTCCCAGATGCAAGCGCTCGGACCCGGTGTCGGCTGATGGCGTCCTCCAGGAACCCTGCTACCTTCTCACTGTCCTCCTACACAGCACACAGGACATGTTTAAGACCAGATACAGAGCTCCTGTTTGGCTTTAAAATGCAAAAATCTCAGGAAAATGTGAATTGTTGTTAATAAAAAAACAACCAAAAGAAGCTTTTATATCTACCTCATTTATGAAGGCGTAGTGAACAAGCTCACTGGCAAGGTCTTTGGAGGTGTCAGCTGAAAGATTCACATTAAATACATCAGTTACAAAAATCTGCAATAAAATGAACCTATAGAGTATGTGGTTTTTTTAAAGGAATACTTCACCTCCCAAATCACCATTTGTATATCAATAGTTTACTCTGTGTTACGTTTAATTTGTGAGGAAAACTTTGTTTATCTCGCATGACTCCACGGTGAACGAAGAATTAAAAAAACTGTGAAAATCTTTGATGAATTGAAGTCATAGGGGTCCACGTTAAACAACAGCAAAACTATATGAAAATATCCTTTTTCAAACTTTCACACAACTTGTGCAGTGGATGCAGTAGATGTAACAATGTTTTCTTAACTTACATACAAATGGTTTTGGGGGGTGAAGTATTCTTTAAGGTACAGTTATGGTCAACTTACTTGAAAGGATGTCACAGCTAAGCTGCCTGTGAAGTTTGTCATCCATCTTCAGAAACAAAGACAGCTGAGGAGAGATCAAAAAACATTTAATTTAAATCAAACTGGATTTCTGTTTGGCCATCATAACTGACTGAACTTACAACATAAATGCTGGTACAGAGCTAACAAAAAGACTAATATATATACTCGATTGTTAAGAGCCCAACAAGAGTTTATACTAAAATGGGCGAAGTACCTGTACAATACTGTATGTGACTCACATGAGTTTTGGTCCCTTCTTCGTTTGACTCCAAATTACAGTGCATCTGAACAACCTGCAACACCAACGGACAAAAATAGTCAGAGAGTAACAAGCACAGCGAAATGGGGACACAGCAGAAATGTCTTTGATATGTTTTGGCAGGATATCTACAGGCATCAGACATTTGGATTTGCTGCTTTAAAGACCTTCTCCTGATAATTTTTAACCAAATCTGAGACAAATCATCTTTTTCTCATTACCCAACATTGCAAGTTAGGTAGTATATATGTGGTTGTGTGCAGAGGAAGGCTTTTTATAGGAATATGGTTATTACACTGAGTTAGGTTAGGTAGTGCAAGTATAAAGTAAAATAACAGGATTAGTTTTAGAGGTAGGTTTAAATATTTATAACATCAGAAATGTGGACTTTCATGCATAAGACCCTGACTCATTTTGCCAAAAAGAATTTAAAAAATGGAGATGTGAAATGTAATGAAAAATGTATGGCAATTATGATGTCACAAATTTAAATTTAAGACTATTTAATGACTTATAAGGACTAATGTTTATAACATTAAATGCTAAACATTTTAAAACTTTTAGGACCATATAAAGAGACATGATAATAATATTAACAACACTAACAATACGTAACCAAAAGGACGGTCTTTTCATGTGTGAAAAACTCTAAAATCGCCTTCTTAATTCTTGACATATTGCAGAAAGTGGACAATAAACACATTCCTCCTGCATGGACATTTTATAATCTCAGACAACTTTACTCTGTAGACAGTCAGATTATGTATTTAAAACTTTTTTTATGTTTGAAAGTCTAACCTTTCTCGTTTCTGTCTCCTGGGGCTCAGGAGTCGGTGTCTTGACCGTCTCAACATGCTCCTGAGACAAGGAGAGAGCCCGAGGGACAGGGTGAGGCCGAGATGAGGCGAAGTTCATCAAGGGGTAAATCCCATTCCTGAAGAAGACATAATGTTACACTTCATGCTGCAGCCACTGTGTAATCTCTGATACAAAATGAGTCCAATACTGTAGCTCCACTTACTTGACATCCTCCAGAAACTTGTCAAGTTCCAGAGGGGACACATGGGAATATCTACAGGACATGAGGAGACACACAGAAGAGCAGAGTGAGTGCTTCACCTGTCATGTCAGGAAATTCAAGACAAGAAGTCAAAGATATGAGGTGCTTGTGTGATTTTACTTGAGCTGAACTCCCTGTCTGTCTTCATGTTTGATCTCTGCCATGACAGCATTGGGGTCAAAAGACTTGGTTTTCTCCTCCACACAGTTTTCTGGGAGCAAATCTGTCAATGCAAGACAAGCCTGTCAACTGATTTGACACAAATACATTTATTTGAGTTACTTTGAGTTCAGTTCTAAAACCTGCTTGGCAAACACTTAGAAGTCATCAAATTGATCTGCTACATGTAAATATCGCGATGTGCATTGAAAGAGGAGTCTCTGGTGTGGTGGCTCGGCGTGTGGAGGTGAGAAACTCACACTGGTTGTTGATGAGGCAGTGAGCGGCGAGCAGTTTGAGGGAGTGGACCTCGAACAAGACTCGGTGGAACAGAAGGTCGTGAGCCGTAGGACGGAGCTTGGCTTCATGACGCAAACAGGACTGGGTGAACTCCTGCAGAGAGCAGAGCCCAATACATAACTATATGACTGTACAGTATGACCCACTTTACCAAGCGTTACACCGTGTTCTGGTTTTCCTGGCGTTTTATTGAAACGTTCAGTCTAAAACTGTACAAAGTCTCTGCATGTGGTAGGAAACAAACCCAGAAGCAAGGTGGTGTGTGTGGGCGAGTGTTAATAGTGTGGGACAGTTTGTCTTTCTTATCTCTGTGTTTTATTGGTTGCACTGGTGCATATTTAGGACGTGAAGTATTTTTGAGACTCACTCTCATGAGAGGGTCTTCCAGAGATTGACCTGCATTGGCGATGGCCTCCTTGGACACAGCAGTATCTCCATTGGCCTGGATCTCCAGCACTGCCATCTAGGGGTGCAAATAATCTGTTAACACAATCACATATCACAGTTTGTCTCGACTGCTAAGACATGCTTAACTGGGATCCTCTTGCAAATGTGTTTTTCACTGGTGTCACACATTTTTCACACCCTTTTTCTAAACGGTTGACACAGATCTCATAGAAAGACCCAAAGCTCTACTGGATTAACTGTGTTAAACAAAAGGAAAACATCTATTCACAGCTGACAGACATCATTTGCATAATGATGAATCTCTGATGCACCTTTGTGAGACTATTTTGCACAATTCTTCAACCAGCGATTAGTCCTCATCCTCCCATAAAAGATGCCACCTCCGTGTTGCTATTTGCAAGTGTGGATCAAAGAGGCCAGAGGCATTTAAAAATGAATAATGAATATAATGCAGTAAGATGAATGAAGACAACTTTCTTAGAAAATCTGTTTTTCCTTTTTTCACATTTCAACAGGGCTGTGAATTTTATCCTTTTATTGGTTTCAAAACATCTTACCAAAGGACTGCAGTTGAAAATTAGCCAGCTAGCTAGCATTTACAGAAATGTTGATTGATGTGCATCGTCCTTATGAATGAAATAAAGTAAATAAAGTAAAGTAAATGTGACCCCAGGTTGTGTTGACTGATGGAAATATTTGCTATTGTTGCATGCGTTCATGTTCTGCAGGTGTCAGAGCATTTTGCAAACAAGGTGTGTCACTTAAGCGACTTTTAGTTGAGGCCTGAGTGAGAATTGTTTCAAAAATGTAACTTCTGAATCAACAAATGTGTTCATGCAAGCAAAGAACACTTGTAACCCCCATAAACACACACAGGGGAGAGTCTTAAGGATCTATTTCTCTTACCTCTAGAGCACAGATGCCGAAGGAGAAAATGTCTATGGCATAATCATCTTCGCTAGCTAGAAACAGAAATAGAGAAGCAAAGATAAAGGAGGTCAGACAAATAGATAATTTTAAGGACACTATTATTCCATTATATCGTTACACAGCATAGAGTGATTTGCTGCTGTATTTAGTCTCCAAATGTCGCATACAGAACCTTTGAGAACAAATCACGTCAGATTTGATATAAATCAAGCTGCAGAAAGCTGCACACACACTCTGCTCCATCACACTTACATCCATATTCTGGTGCAAAGAAATGAAGATTCCTCTGCTCATCGCGAAGTTGCCTCGCTTTACCGTGGACATTGGCATCTGGAAATACTGGTTAGAGAAAACACAAATAATTTAGATACATTAGATGAAATAAATAATATATATGACATAAATTCAAAACATACATTCACCAACCACTTTATTAGGTACACCTTGCCAGTACTGGGTCTGAACTACCTTTTCAATTCTTGGTGTCATAGATTCAACAAGGTGCTGGAAACATTCCTCAGAGATTCTAGTCCATATTGACATGATAGCATCACACAGTTGCTTCAGATTTGTCAGCTGCACATCCATGATGTGAATCTTCCGTTCCACCACATCCCAAAGGTGCTCTATTGGATTGAGATCTGGTGACTGTGGAGGCCATTGGAGTACAGTGAACTCATTGTCATGTTCAAAAAACCAGTTTGAGATGATTTGAGCTTTGTGACATGGTGCGTTATCCTGCTGGAAGTAGCCATCAGAAGATGGGTACACTGTGGTCATAAAGGGATGGACACGGTCAGCAACAATACTCAGGTAGGCTGTGGTGTTTAAACCATGCTCAGTTGGTACTAAGGGGCCCAAAGTGTGCCAAGAAAATATCTCCCACACCATTACACCACCACCACCACCAGCCTGAACCGTTGATACAAGGCAGGATGGATCCATGCTTTCATGTTGTTTTCACCAAATTCTGCCCCTACCATCTGAATGTCTGACTCATCAGACCAGGCAACTTTTTTCCAATCTTCTATTGTCCAGTTTTGGTGAGCCTGTGTGAACTGTAGCCTCAGTTTCCTGTTGTTAGTTGACAGGAGTGGCACCTGGTGTGGTCTTCTGCTGCTGTAGCCCATCTGCTTCAAGGTTGGACGTGTTGTTGGTTCAGAGATGATCTTCTGCAGACCTTGGTTGTAACGAGTGGTTATTTGAGTTACTGTTGCCTTTCTATCATCTTGAACCAGTCTGGCCATTCTCCTCTGACATCTGGCATCAACAAGGCATTTTCACCCAGAGAACTGCTGCTCACTGGATATTTGCTCTTTCTCAGACCATCCTCTGTAAAACCTAGAGATGGTTGTGAGTGAAAATCCCAGTGGATCAGCAGTTTCTGAAATACTCAGACCAGACCATCTGGCACCAACAACCATGCTGCGTTCAAAGTCACTTAAATCCCCTTTTTTTTAACATTCTGATGCTCGGTTTGAACTTCAGCAGGTCGTCTTAACCATGTCTACTTGACTAAATGCTTTGACTAGCTGATTAACTATTTGCATTAACAAGCAGTGGAACAGGTGTACCTAATAAAGTGGCCTGTGAGTCTATCTATACTACAAAATGATCGTCTTACCATTAACAAATAGCCGATGCCACACTGTGGAAAGAAATTAAGCATAATTTAGATATTTAGTCTGAGGTTACAATATGGGTGCTGATTGTAATAACACAAAAAGCCCTTCTGGGAGCAGACCTGAGCCGATCTTGATGAGGCCGTTGTGCTGAATGAAGATGGTGTCACACGTCAGGTTGCCATGGATTATTGGCGGGTCACAAGAGTGTAAATAACTGCCCATAAACAATAAATCACGGTTAATGTGATGGCTGTGATAATAGAAATTTCTCATGTTAAAATCTTGGGGTAGAAATCAATCAGTACCTGAGGGCAGAGAGAATCTGGGTGCACCATCTCTTCCAGGCCTAAGACAAAGTGTAACAGAGCAACATGAATCCTCTAAAAGCACAAACACCTCCCTCATTCTCAGGAATATATGTGAACAATACCAAATGTAACACTATCAATTGACCTTTATTGCAATTTATGGCTTTATTATAGAATGACAAACAGCAGATGAAGTAGACAGAAGAGAGAAAAGAGAGGAAACACAAGAGATATGTCTGAGCAGACAGAGCCACCAGGGAGTCCTGTTAATCATCTCAAAACCTGCAGGAAATATGGATCTGAATAGTGATTGGACTGCAGTGCTCTGAGCCACCACCAGGGGCCACACTGAGCGAGCACAGCAATAGGGTACAATCTGTGACCAGAAAACACTGACCTTCACATTCATCGTCTTGTGGTTCTTCTTAGTTTTCTTCAGAAACTGCTTGAGGCTGCCTGACGACATGTATTCTGTGATGAATATAACCTGTGGGCCACACATGGAGTTGTGTTAATTCAAGAGTGTGTGTGTGTGTGTGTGTGTGTGTGTGTGTGTGTGTGTGGGAAAATGAATGCCTCTGCAAACCAGTCAAACTGCAGTTTATATCCATGTCTTTCCAGACTCATTTCATATATGTAGTCAAGCAGCTCTGTCGCACGATGCAACGACAGTCACGTGACCTGAAGCTCAATATCAGCGTAACCAATGAGCTGTGGGAGGACCACCAGAGGAACAGGACAGAGCACAAAGTTGTAGCCATGACAGCAGACAGTGCTTTAAATATGGATGTTGCTGCACAGAAGCTGCAAATTCTAAAACGTGGATGCTTTATACACATCTTCAACACAGCAGTTGCCTGATATCAAACAGAACTGTCAACTTGTTACACTCCATTTCCAACTCCAGTCTGACATTACATCCACTCTAACCTTTCTGTGGAAGAGGTGGATTTGATTTTCCCTAACGAATCACTAGAGACCAACGTATCCGCCTAAATCTAATGTTATTTTAATTTCACACCAATGGGTAGCCATGTTAGCATTATTGTTTTGCCAGGGTTTTAAGCTCACTGTTATTGTTAGTACTCATTGGTTCTGGAGTACCGCTTCACAACAGCTTGAAAACAGCATTAGTCCCCCTGTCGTGCTCATTGGATCATTTGTAGTTTAAGAGACAGCTGTTTCATGTCACTATGCCAGAAGAATCAGCCAACTCAAACTCGAGTGGACGGATCCAAAGGTCTGGACCTGGGCAAAACCGGCAGCACAGAAGATCTACACAATCATCACAGCTTCAAGATTGTCACCAGTTCTGTATCTGACCAAATGTCTCTCCTTCTGTTCCTGAGTTATGGCGTTGGATAATGACCAGAGAAGTACTTCTGCAGAACGTTATGATGTTACAGTCTTATATTATTTTATCCTACTGGATATTTGCGTGAAAGTTTGTCATAATTAGTGTATGAATTCTTGACTTACGGCCAAAAACAGGTTCAAAATCTAATCAGTTCATCATTGAGACCAAGTGGACATTGGGGCCAAATTCGAAGAAATTCCCTTAAGGTGTTCTTCAAATACAATGTTCCTGAGAATGGGACAGACAACCCGAAAACATAATGCCTCATTGCTGGTGCAGAGGCATAAAAAAAGGACAGAGGGAGAAAGAAAAACCAGAGAGGACATAAAAAAATCGTACCCTCGCCTGGCTCTCCTTCATGTCCAGCCAGTACTTGTGGAACTTGACAATGTTGGGGTGTTCGACCTGCATCAGGTTCTCAAACATCTCCTTGATCTTCTCCTGAAAAGCATAGATCAGAGGTTGTTCACATCTTCACATCACATCATAGATCAGGTAAGGTCCGTCAAAATACCATAAATGCAAAAAATCACAATTTCAGACCTCTCAAATGTTCATATTTGCTGATTTTCTTGGTCATCCAGATTAATCAGCTATATATTTTTGGCTTTTGGACTCCTAGTTGGACAAAATAGGCAGCTTTTATGTCTTCACTTAGACTTTGGGAACTTGCGATGGGCATTTTTCATTATCTTGAGATATAATCAGGCACTGATGAAAATAATCATTTAAGACTTCTAACTCAAGGTCCTGATGAGAGTTTTGTTGGTAAAACATAATACAATTTGTGACTTGAATTTATACAAAGGTTGCCAGGGATGTAAGAAATGGTGGGGTCAGGGTTGTTAAGAATGGAAGAACATTCTCATATTTTGTACAGACATGAAATTAGAAGTGAAATTGTTCATCCATTTGTTACAAACCAGGGCAAAAGCGTAAGATATGAACATGTATTAAATACTGGTAAATCACTGAAATGTAACCCACCCATCATTTAGTTTGAAAACAGCAATAAAAATAAAAATCAGAAAGAAAAAAATAATCTAATCATTAGTTGCAGCCCTAATTTCTAGTCACTCTAAAATCACAATTACTTTTGTAAGATACTGCCTGTCTTGGCTGTAGGAAATATGAGCCACAATACCTCCTGTGCTTTGAAGACCTTCTTGTCAGAGAAGAGCACCTCGTTCCACACCACCTCCACGCCCTCCTCTGTGTCCATGGCCAGGGAGGCACTTTCCACACCTGGGACATTACCTTGGCTCACCTGCAGGGGACAGACAGAGACACATGTAGGACTTAGAACACTGCTCACACTGCAAAGTGATTAATCTTAAAGGGGAAATTTGGAAATTTTCAACTTGAACGCTATTTTCCCATGTTTCCCAAGTGAATAATGGAAACTGCATTTGTTAGAACTGGACCAGTATTGAGGGAGAGTGCTGTAGCCACAGCAGCAAAACAGACTGCATTATAAGCACTTGGGGCAATTGCACAGCATCAATTTACGCCCAATAAGAGTGCTTGTTTTTGCTACTGACAGGCTCAGATTGTTATTATAAGTGTTTGACAATATTATTGAAAGGGCCCAACAGAGAAATAAAATGTTTTTCTTTACCTTCAGCTTGATGTGGTCTGTTTGTTAGTGTGTGTAACAGCATCTCATTCAAGGACAAGTCTTGTTCTGAAGTTTTGCAGACCTTTTAACACTGACAAAATCAGTTAAATACTCAGCCATGACACTAAAAAATCTTTAAAATAACACTAAGTAGGGCATTAACGACTTTGATTTTTTTCAGGTCGACTTATCTGTCAATAAAGTCGAAGTCGAGTCGACAAGTCATTTGATGACGTCATCACACTGACACGGCGGAGGAAAGTGAAGTATCTCCACACATGTGATGTGTGTCTGTCAAGGCCCGAACATACTCAGGCAGAACGGACTCTGTGGAGGTCCACGCGGATTCAAAGCGGACGTCTGCAAGCCCTGCGCGCGCAAAGCTCAGATTTTACGACCGCGCAGACTCCGCTCTGCGCACCAGTGACTGCTCGGCATGTATTTTTCACATCGCGGGGATTTTTCACGGACATTTTTACAGGAAACTACAACGCGGAAGTGTGCTCGACTATGAAAGCCCGAATGACTGGAGTCTGCTCCGCTTATAGTACGCCCGAGTATGTTCAAGGATGAAGTATCAGTGTAAGCCAATCAGAGGCAGCGATTGCATTCCGTACACAAGCACACAGAGAGAGAGAGAGAGGGAAAGAACACACGACTTGTCGACTCCTCCCGGGGGGTGTCGACTTGTGCCACTGACATCAACACGTCGACAAATCGACATTTCTGTTAATGCCCTAACACTAAGCTACACTTTCTGTATGCCAACACAACAAACTCTTCCGGGCGCTCTCCTCTCCAGCTTTCACTAATGCAGGTGTGCTTATGGTTTTGATAACCGAGCCCCAATTCAGGCAGCCAGCATATGAGTGAGGGCCACAAACCAAAACTGCAGTTGTGAGTCGTCCACTTAAATCACTAACTATAGCTAACACAACTAGCATTAATGACAGAACGGTGCAACTAGTTGCAATGCAACCAATATCTTTTTACAAGCTGGCATCCCTAACCTGACAAACACTTAGGGGGACACAGTTTGATGCAGTCTTTGAGTAGTGTACTAAATGTAAGCTATTGAAAGTTAAAGTATTAAAATGGACAGCAAATGATGCACAAAATGTTTCTGAGGGCTTCCACTGGCCTACGGGCTGCAGTATGAGCAATGCAATAATGTATCCATTGCTGTCTTCATGCAACAAGTCACCTCTCATGAGATTTTAGAATGAGACTTCTCCTTAAGAAAGACTTAGTTACACACAATAAAAACAGACTGGATCAAGCTAAATGTAGAGAAATACTTCTTATTTCTCCATGGGATTCTTTCCATAATGTTGTCAGATGCTTAGAATAATAATCCGAGCCTGACAGTAGCAATAACAAGCACTTTTAATGGATACAAATTGACCGTGGCAAATGCCAGATTGTTTACATCACAGCCTGTTTTGCTGCTGCAGCTAGACCAGTTTCAAAAATTGTTTTTACTTCAGTCACTTAGACACAAAACATGGGAAAACAGGGTCCAGGTCCACTACAAAGACGTAAAACCTGCATTAAACCTGTTAGCAAACACCTGCCTATTTACACAGCCACACACGGAGCACCATTAGCATTCACTCAGAGTCATGTTTGTGTCCTTGATCTGATGAATACACATCCAGCACTCATTCTAGCTCTCACAATTGATTGTACCTGTAAACTCTGTGCTGTGAAAACATGATAGCATTACAGAGCCCTTGCTAAAAACAAACAAAGCATATCTGAAATGATTAGACGCCGCCCCTGCTGTGACTATAACATCTGCTAAAAGCTCCATATAATCCATTCAGAGATCTGACAGTGGCAGCTTCATTAATAAAAAATTGAATCTACTCTCTGTGAGGCTTCATTTTTTTTCAAACATCGTCCAATTCAGTCTTCTATGCTTTAATGCACAAGAAGGCATCAGTGTGGATAAATGGGAGATAAATCACTATACTGTTAGCTATAACATAATGATGAGTGTAGAGGGGCGACAGGATGAGCAGCAGCTTGTGCAAAGAGAGAAGAGATGGATTAGAAGGAGACAGTGAGGGGATTGTGGGATGAGGGACTTAGAGAGATGAGACATGTGCCACAAGATGGAGGAGGTGACACCGGAGATCCAAGAATTAGAAAGAAAAAAAAGGAAGTAGAGTGGAGTGAAGAGGCAGTGGCTGGGTTTGTAATCTGGCAGACACAGACAGCCCAGGGGCTCCATGAGCGTTTATGCAACAGCGGCAAAGAGCTAAAGACTGCTCATCACAGGATATTGCTGTCTCAGCTGGGTAGACCTGATGTAACCTCCCGATGCTTTCATGCAGCAGCAGTGGCGGTGCAGTGAGTAAGTCAATTGCTAATAACTATGATGCAAAACCTTCAGTTCCTACTAATCCTGTATCATGTGATATTACTGCAGAATCAGCGTGATTTCTAAACAGCCAACGTGGGAGTGCCATAAACTGCACTTCCTCTAATGGCCACTTGAGGTTGGCTCTAAAAGAGATTCACTCCCCATAGACATACATGTTAAAATGCCCAACTGCATAGCAGATGTAAATATGATTGAAACCTGGTACGAAAAACAGTTTTGGTCTTTAACCTCCTGTGACCTGAGCTTTTGTTTGGTATGCATTTTTAATTTCCCCCAGCTATTTGGGTTTGATAAGTTTAAAAAAACTATGCATTGACTTTGTGGAACTAAGTAGTTTTTGAAAGAAACAATGTCCTCATAAGGGGATGATTAGTTTATTTTTAATTGTCACAAGTGTGTATTAAAGTATAGAGCAATACAAAAAATAAACTGCAAACTACGCATAATTTGTTTAGTGTTTTGTCACTCTTAGGGGCCACTGTCCAAGTCTAAAACTGTTCAAAACTGTTCATTTTAATGCCTGAATATGAACAAAATTGCAAATAATGCAGCATATCTAAAAGCCTTGTGATTTGTTTGTTTTGTAAGTCTGCATACATTTTCCTCTCTCAGAACTCTAGGAATGTCCTGTTTTTCAATCTCTTTGGTATTTTTAGATGTTTAGACAAAATATAAACACCATAGAGAGCACTGTGTGGGGGCGGACCAGTCGAGTATTCATGAATCCACGTGTTCAATGTCCTTTTATTGTCCACAGACATTCATGGTAAAGCTGCGTCCATGTCTTCTAAAATAAAGACAGACCATTTCCTCCATTTCTGAGGAATATTGCCCCTCTAGACCTCAGAGAAAAACTAATTTTTTTTTCCATTATAAAGATCTAGGACTGTCCTTTTTGTCTGTAGGAACAGTCTGCCATACCTAATTGGTGTGAAATGCTGAGATAATGCTATAAAAAAAGTCCCAGTGTCCTCAAACATGGCTTGTTACTGTTGCTAAATTGGTCAAATATGCATGTTATATCAAACTGTAAACATTATCAAGCATAAATAAACAAGTTTCAACCATAAAATTCGATCAAGTTTTGTAGCTTGTCCACTTTTGTGTCAGGATCGGCTGCAGACTGACTTGGCAGAGATGGCTGCCACCTTGTTTTTACATGGATTGATTAGTGTATTGTTCTCTTACTACCACTAGATGGCATATAAAAGTGTCCACAGATGGGAACAACAGGTCTAGGTTAAGCAGAATGAAGCATTAGGTGCAGCAAACAAAGAATGTAATGTCCTTGTATGATGACGCAGGGTCGTAGGAGTTAATGCTTAGAGTTATGCATAATAAAGGCGTTTGTCAGAGCCACCTTCTCGTCCAAATTTGGTCACTTCTGCCTCCAAAATTCTAAACTCAAGGCTTCAAAATGGAAGTCCACAAACCAACCAAACAGTGGCTACATCCATTATTTTTTTACAGTCTATGTTTGTTTCCCGAGGATGGCAGTTTCCAAAACTCATTAGTTGCCTCAGGATTTCTAAGATTTAACTATGACAGTTTTGCACACATCACTAGACTGAGGTCTGACCATGCAAAAAAATCATTACCAACCCTGACCTCTGACTTCTTTAACATTTCCTGCTGGGGATCAATAAAATATTAGCTCTATGGCTTCAGAGCCCACAATAATTGATCTTGCTATCAATAGCCCCAAACTGTAAACTATAAATCAGTGGCACAACGTCAGAGAACATTTGCCACCAGGCTGCAAAGAAATGATATGATGAGCAGCTGAGAACTGACACTGAGCTTAATGACGGGGTACGGCGACTGAACAACTATTATTTGGGCTTCTCTTTCCACCTAAATTACTGGTTACTACTCCTAAATGCTAACCACTGATATATTCTACAGAGCTCCACTTGTACCACGCTTCATGACAACGTCATCTCACACTCTGTGAAAAATGAATGGAGTCAAAAAGCGCCCCTGTGTATCCGGCCCAACAGGAGGAAGGTTGTAAACTGAACCAAACAGGCAGAAGACAAACAGCAATCACAGCGACCACAAAAGCTGCTATAAATATTCTGATTTTACATTCTGACTTTTCAGGCACCGCAGATGTTTCCATGAGCCTCAAGAGAAAGAAATGCTCCGCCAAATGTTTGTTGGCCAGTGTGGTTTGTTTAATGCTCAACCTGCAGTGCAGTGCAGCTGTGAAGCTTTACAGACGAGGGTGGGCAGCAGAGACATGACATATAATCTCACCGCTCCCCCTCTACAAGAGATGATAATCTGATTACTGGTGTTACAGAGCTGGACAACAAGCCTCTGACTGGCTGACAGGAGAGGGAATTCCTTTAATAAGCTATTAGGAAGGACTCAGTTTCCCTCTGGCATCACGGCCTGGCTGTTGTTTATTTTCACTAGATGTTGAGAAACACATGGTCCCCTGTCCCAGCGTCCCACACCCCGGGGGTTTAACGGGGTCTGTTACTTGGTCATGGTAGCGTGAGACTCGTAAACAGCAAACTGAATGCTTGGCTGCCATTGGCTGCAGGACGGGAGGTGGGTTTAGGGTGTGGAAAGGGATTTAAGGGATCGTGTGTTCATGTCAAAACAACTTCTATTCTGATGTTTGTTAACTCAACATCTGAGCTGGGTAAAACTGGATCTCGAGGGCTGTCACTAACCTCTCATTAGCTCACCACACATTTCTCACTTGGGCTGTACCAAACAGTTGTTGAAGCTTGTTTTTTTATAACGCTGACATTTAAATTCTAAATCAACATTTGAATGCTTATGCACATCTATTCATTCTGTTTAAAGGGACAGTTCACCCCTAAATAAAAACACATATTATAGGGAATAGGGGAACCTATCTCAGCTGACATTGGGCGAGAGGCAGGGTACACCCTGGACAGGTCACCAGACTATTACAGGGCTGACACATAGAGACAGACAACCATTAACACTCAAATTCACACCTACGGGCAATTTAGAGTCACCAATTAACTTAAGGAAGCTGGAGTACCCTGAGAAAACCCACGCTGACACAGGGAGAACATGCAAACTCCGTACAGTACAGAGAGGCTACTGTTAGGCCCAGATTCAAAGTGTCTGACAACATTATGGAAAGGATCCCTACAGAGACAGACCTTTTTGTTAAAGAGTAAGATTCTTTTTGTGCAACCAGAAAGAGCCTTGAAATTACTATCACCAAACCCACCAGACACCATTTAAATAAATAGTCATTTTAGTGTGTACGGAAATAGCATATTTTCACATTTAACTGTGTGACTTAAGGGTTTATTTTAACCAAACGTAAGTTAATGGTTGTTGGAACAGAGGATAGATGAACCAAGATTGATTTTTCTGAGTTTTACTTTGCTTCTGTTGACTCTCAATAAAGTGTATTTTACAATAGTAAAATTACTGTTAATTCAAATGGAGTCTGGTGGGTTTGGCAATGGTAACTTGGGGACTGTTTCTGGTTAAAATAAAAGGATTGTTCATTCAAACAAAAGGGTCTGTCTGTGTAGGGATCTTTTCCATCATGATGACACACACCTGGGTTAATAATCTGAGCCTGTCAGTGGCACAAACAAGCGTTTCTAGTTGACGTACATTAATGATGCACAAATGCCCCAAGTGGTTACGCTGTAGCCTGTTATGGGGCTGCTGGCTATATCCCTCTTGCTCGATACTGGACCAATTTCAAAAGATGTTGTCTCCATCAGACACAAAAACAGTAGAAAATAGAGTCCAGGTTGAAAAATACTGAACTTAACCTTTAACAAAAAACTGATAAAAATAGAGTATTCTGGAAGATTTAGGTATGCAAGCTATTTTCAACCTCATATGTAATATACTCTTAGATACCATATTACCAAGTACACCAAGCTATACGCAATGCAATATTAAACAACAGTCCTGCAATAAATTCTACCTTCTAGTTTTTGCTGAAACTGTTTTAGAGATGTGTTGGAGGCTGTAGTTTGAGGTGCTGTTGAAGTGTAATTGTGTTGTACAGTACACTTTGTTCATCCTATTCAAATCAGTGAGGGACGTGGAAGCTTACACTATGATAGACACACCCTTTTATCTGTGCAGAGCTGAATTGTCTGTCTGTATACCACACTTGTCTTGCACTGGCTACAACCAAGCAGAGGAAGGTGCAAATCTCATGTTAGCTGGAGTGTTTGCAGCGACAGTTTCATTACCCAGAATCAGATTAGGACCTTTTTTTATTTGACACAAGGCCAGCGCATTATCTCAAAATGAGAAAAGGTGCATGATAAGAAGAAGTTTAGCAGGGATGTAGAAGAGAGGGCTATACTTCAGTACGGCAGCTCTTTCAGAGTGAACCTCCCCGCAGAGGCATCTTATATGAAAGAGCGTCTTTGTCTGAGACTGTGTGGGTCCCAGCTTTACAGTGACAAAGAGCTTTGTCTCCGAGACGTCAGTATCTCGCCCCTTCCTACACCTCATACCTCGCCGATGAGCTGATACACCGCGCCACATTAATATTTAATAAGCAGATTTTGTACAGGCTACACCCAAGTAATCTGCATCGCTCTGTACCAGATACTTGCTACAGTAGGTGTCTGTACTGTATGTAAATGAGTGCAGGTTTGTCTCTCTGTTGCTTTGTGCCTTCTCTCTCTCTGAGATTTCGCTGGCATCAAAGACGAGGAGCGGGATCAAAGAGTTGCACTGAAATGTGGAAAATGCAAAAATCATCTCTAACTCTGCACTATGTGGATGTGTGAATATGGAAAAAGGATACACCCCATTCAATTCAAGCATGGTTTTAGATACATGTGTTATAAATCCAAAAAAAGGCCTGTTGACTGCTATTACTTAAAAATGATGTTTTCTGATTATTAAAACGTAATTAGATGATTTTGGTTTAGTTTATTTCAGAAAGGACAGTGCAAATTAATAAATACTCATGGTATAAAAATGCCAGAATTAGCCAAAAGGCTGTTTTTCACCTGTAGTCCCTTGGCCAAGACGTTACACAAGCCTACCTAAAATACAACAAAGCACAAAAAACAAACAAAATACAAAAAAATAATAACAATAATTTGATTTTAACATGATTTTTTTTAGTCAAAAGAACATAATGATCATCAAAAGTGTGATTCAGTGCTAAAACTTGAGGCAAATTTGATGCTTACATCTTTGAATTAACTTGTATTTGATGTAAGTGGAACCCAAATTTTTCTGCACGATCAAAACATGATTAGGCCTGTCATGATCACAACTTTTGGTGTATGATCTTGACCCTGAAATAACTGCAATAAAACAATATTATTGTCATTTTTAGACCATTTCATGCCCCATAATATCATAGCATAATAATCCAACTGCACCCTTTAAAGTGAATGAACTTTTAATTTTTAAGACTATTCAGACATTGGAATTGGAATGTGAAACATAAATAAATAAATACAGAGCCCCACCTTTGGTGAAAGCCTACACAGAGATCACAAAGGAGGACAAAAGCAGTGGGAATAGAAATGACAACAACTGGTCCGTTCACCAGAAGAAAATGTTTGCACTGTATGTTTCTGCAAACCAGGAATACATTACATTTGTATGTTTCACAGATATATCAATGTTTTTGAAGAACGTAGTATATGAGCTGACTTTGTCATCGGGAGGTGGAGGGGACAGTGAACGGCATGATACCTAGCAGAGACAACTGCCAAGCTGCAGACCACTATTCCAGACCAACAAGCAATAAACTGGTTGTGATTAACCAACCTGTCGCAGATTTTCCTGTCGCTTTTTAGCCACCAAATCGGGCTTTTTTTTGTGCCAACACATCGCTGTATTTCCATTTGGGATAAAGCCAAGAAAAGACATTGCTGCCCTTACAGCTGGGATAGTGCCAAGAAAACTTTTCATCACTGCGTTCCCTGCCTTGATAATGTCACTATCACTAGTATCACTTTTTTACAGAGACATTACGGCCTTAACTGCCAGGTAGTGCCAAGAAAAGCAGATGTTTTTTACTGAGACATCGCTGCATTTCCTGTCAGGATATTGCCAAGAAAAGCAGTGTTTATTTTACCATGACATCGCTGTGTTTCCTGGTGGGATAGTGCCATGAAACAAAACATGCTCTTTCCATAATCACTGTGCCTAAACCTAAATCCACTACATAAAAGCATACAAATGTAATGTATCAGTGGTCTGCAGAACCGCAACAATGCCAACATGTTTCCTGGCGATGGGGCTGCATGAACGAGCGAAGAAACACTTACGTGCTGCATCCAATCTTATAATGGTCAGGAAAACCTCTGGCATCATGTCGACTACAATGTTGGTGACATTCTTAATACCTCAATAATATTTGCTGACCTTGACAGGCTGATAATGTAATCATCATGACAGGCCTAAAAATGATTTAAACCTCTTCCTTTTCCTTAGCAATGTCCCCTTCTCATTCTGAAAACACTGTCCGGTTACACAAATATACTGGTGAGTAAACACCAAAGTGATCCAGACTTTACAGCGAATACACCATTGAGACCTCCTGCTACTCGCTGACCCGCCTTGCACTCCTTGTTCCTGTCCAGTCAGTGTCGGGGCCTCAAGCCACTGACCGTCTGCTGACCTTCACCAGCCACTCCACAGCCTGCCTCCACACCTCCCTCTCTCTGTCGCCCTCAGGATGTCACATGTGCAGCACACAATCGGGTCAGCATCTCGGTTAGTGCGTATGTGAGTATGTGTGTGTGTCCCCTCAGCGTGAAGAATAATGTGATGGCACCAGCCATGACAAATCAAGCAGGGGACAGGAAATGTGCAACTCAATCCTTTATATTCACAGTTAGATGTGAGCGTATGTTCCGCTTGAGAGATTTTAAATCATCACAAACAATCTAAGCTAACTTGTCTGGAGCATTATCGCAGATTAATGCCGGTCACATCCCACATTATTTGAATCAAACCACTGCCAGGATCTCGACTTGATGGTGAGTTAAAGGTTCGACCTCTTTCAAAGGATGCACAAGGTCATGCAGGCTCATGAGCTGATATTGGATAGATCAGCCTCCCGTCACGTCTCACTTTTTCATTTTTCTCAGGGAGCAGTTAAAGCTCCCTGCTAAGAGGAATGTAGGACAGCAAGAGCAGATGGATACAGAGGGGAGAGGTGCTGCAAAGTAAACAGAAAACACGACACAACATTGTTGAAAACGCTCAGAAAGTTAGTTTTTATAAAGCTCTGCTGATAATTCAAAATCATAAAAGAAGAATATCATGTCCTGCTGTGCTGTAATATGACCCATTTAATAAAAGAGCTTAGATAAAATCAAATTAATCCTGCTGACAAAAAAATACTTCAGCCTTCACCAAGTCCTGCCCTTTTTTTTTTAATCAAAATTGGGACATAATAAGCATTGTGAGGCCTTCACAAAAGATTAGAAAATGTTTGTTTCTGCAGGTGTTGTGTCCTTCAAATTCAGCATTTAGTTTTGCAGTTCAGAGAATTGTCTGTTTCAATCTGTACCAGCGCTACAAGATTACGCTGGCCGCGCTGCCCTCGCTCCCATTGTTACAGGGACAAAGCTGCAGATTTATAGGGCCAGCGGGAGAGAGATGGCAAAACCACAACTGTATTCAAGAAGTCAGAAGCTGCTCTGACTGAGATGTGATAAGCATGGGAAGTGTTGAGCGGCCTCGTTACATAAAGCTTTAACTCGTTAACAGTGGTTTCTCAGAAATGAGGCTTTAGTCTCACGTCTATCTGCAGACAGAGGAGGGTAAACATAGATGAGTGACTGTGAGTGTTATATACTGTACACATGTGCCCGCATGTGACTTTGTATGTGTAGAGTGTTGTGTTTCACAGCAATTTACACTGCAAGTCAGAGGCGTTAATTAGCAATTCTTCAGTCTAGGGTTGAGTTTCAACAGAGCTTTTTCAAAACCAAATCTTGAAGAAAGCCCTAAGAAGCTGGCTTTCAAGCAACAAAATCATGATTCTGTACCTATTCAAAGCTCCAGTAGGCAACATTGTTTTGGTCTAATTGAGTAAAAATTTTATAATATCCTCTAAGCATAATGTAAATCAAGTGGTCTGAGACAAACAATAGGTTTCTGCACCTCACCATGGCTCTGTGTTCAGCCTCTAAAGAATCAGTATCGTGCCGATGTGCATCAACCATTCAAAGGTCAGCTCAGACCACTGCGTTCCTATTGGCTGTTCTACTGCATATGCGCATTCTCGTGCCGTCGACAGAAGGGGAGAGCAAGTGGCAATGGCGAACAGTGCACCAGGTAAAATAGCTATTCCAGCATTGGCTACAACTGCCTACACGGCTAAACAACCCAAAAAAAGGAAGACAGAACTCGGTTCCCCGGAGCCCCGGAGGGAGGGGAAGGGTGAGGTGGGGCCGGGCCCGGCCAGAGGGCACAAGGGTCGGCCGTGGGAGTGGAGCCGAGTGCTCTCCGCGGAGAGGGAGAGCCAAGCCTCGGGAGTATGTGCGGGGCAGGCTGCTGCACGGTGAGGGAGAGCCGAGGCTCGGGAGTATGTGCGGGGCTGCAAGGGAGGGATGGGGAGGACTGCTGCACGGTGAGGGAGTGCCGAGGCTCCCAGAGAGGGAGAAATAGAACCAAGTAGGATAAAATACTCGCATGCTCGTCTGGTAGGAGGGGCTCAGGGCAGAGACGAACGAACCCTAACTCAGATGAGACTCAAAAATCAACCGTTTTCAGGCTTTCTACCTACTGCAGCTTTAAGAGCTAAAACTCAAAATTTACATTGAAATACAGGCACTAATAGCTCTTAGGTTTGATGCAGACACTAAAACAACATTTTTAATCTTGGTTGCTTGGTCCAATGCTTGGTTATTGGCCCTATGCATCAAACCTTGACGTTTTAAACACCCCTCCACGGTCAGTTTAAGGTGCACTAGATCAGCAAACTTTAATTTTCTGTGTGTGTGTCCCTTTGTGATCTTTCTGTGTCCCTGCCTCTGACTTTGGAGGTTTCGCAGTTCCCTTAAAGCAACGTAGGCCCAAGTCTTCATGAGTTTTACTTTTCCTTCGCTGCAGCTTGTTTAACTTAAGTCGCGGAATGGAGAATTGAGGAAGAAACTATTTGATCATCACACTCAAGACTTCCTTTCGATCAGTTTGCGGTTGGACTGTTTGTGGACCGGCCTTATCACTCCCTGAAGTTATGTTGACATGAGATATTGGGAAGTGATGATTAAATCCCAACCCCAGCCGGAGCCTGGAGGTGGGTGCTGGGGCAGAGGAGGGGCCGAAAGAGCAGGCAGCAATACTGATGCAGGGCAGCAGTGACACTGACAAGGCAGAGGGAGAGCCGGGTAATTTCTGCAGCGTAAATAGACTGCCAAATTGGAAGGGTATGTTTTGTAGATAATATATGCGGTATGATGTATTTGTATGAATGCTGACTCCATGAACAAGTCTGCAGGTGCCACTCCATTAACTTAGTTTCAGTACGTATCAAGGTATGGTACAGTATACTCGGGTATTTAGAAATTCTGAAAGTATGATTTTCAATACTGTAAAAATACAGATGCTCCTGAGGTGATGTAGTGCACACAACACATGCCATCAGAGGTCAGTCTCTACTGGTGTAACAGGCAGCCAAGCTGAGAAAGATGGTGACTGCTAGGAGTGGAGATAATGTTACAGGACCGGTAAAGAGGAAAATTGCCTCTGTCCTTGTTTGGGAGTATTACCACATATAACTTTATCTTGAGATGAATTATTCCAACTACAAAAGCAGTTTATTAACCAAATTATTTTTTTAACACATCATCTCTGTTCAGCTCACTAATGTGTAAGTATCCACTCTCATTTTCAATATCTTTCCTTTTTGCAATTTTGGTCAGTACTCAGGTAAGGGCAGGTAGAAGACTCACAACACTGCAGCTCCCGGTAGAAGAATTCTTTTATTAAGTGACTACATAATAACTAAAGATTACATAATAGATAAAGCCTCTTTATCCGGTCAGGACGCCATTACTCAAACAGTGGTTTGCTGCTACATTAATAATCTTAAAGTCATTTATAGAACCTTTAACAAAACTGGGTATTTTACCAACTTTGAAGCGGATCCCAGAAAAAAAGTGAAACAAGCCCTTGTTTCTGTCTAACAGTCCCAACTCAAAATATATTCAGTTTACAATCATCTAAAAAAGAAGAAAAACAGCAGATTATTTATGACATCAGTGATTTACCTGATTGCAACACGTTATTTTCTGTTGCTTGACTAATTGATTATTGGCTAATCATTTCAGCTCTTATCAGAATCAAACTCTACTTGAGTCGGAGCATCACTGATGAATCTTTGCACTCTGTTGTGAACCCTGAGCACAACTTTGTCCTTGTCGAACTCATGAGCCTTCCCTGTGCCAGCAAGTCAGCAAGCTGAAAAGCCCCACTGCCCTTTAAACACACTCACACCCATCTGTTTCAACCAATCAAACATTCCTGTGTTTCAAGTGGAAAGAAACCACAAGGACAGGTTTTATCTGCAGCACAGATACAGCAAGTACAGCAAGATTAATCTCAATGCCGTTAACAAACCTGACATTGTTTGGACTAAATGAAAGTTAGAAAATAGACATTCAGTAGCATAGACAAGCATTTATTTTGTTTTTATGTTTCATTCATGCGTCTGTTAATCTAGCATGCCAAATATGAGTAGTGGGTTTTCCCTGATAAGCATGTGAAGCGGCACCTTGGCTCAGAGACACAACTATCACGCGCTGACAGTTCGCAGAGAATAGGAAAGGCCTATGTGGCAGAAAAAACACCCTGCCTTATCACACCTCAGCAGCCACCTGGCTCTCCTCTAACGTGAGAGGTTAAAACTGCATAATGTAGCAACATAAATCATTATCAGGCTCTGTTATCACTACGGTATTCTGTGTTCTGGCTTTTCCTCCTCAAACAGTCACTGGAAGTTATCCTAACACAGCAGTCGTTTATCACCTATCTAATCTGTCTTTGTTTCTGACGAGAGTTGTGCTGATTTTACTGGATGACTGGAAGGCATGCGACAAAGGTCGAAAGTCGAACTCACAATGTCACAACCACAACTGATGTAACACAGCTTAATTAACGCGTGAGGCAAAAGAAGTGAAAGCAGGACCTATAATGCTCATTTTAGGTTTGTACTTGTATTTTGAGTTTCTACTAGAACATGTTTAAATTTTTTAATGTGCAAAAACCACTTCATTTTCCTCATACTGTCTGTGCTGGAACATCTGTATTCATCCTCTTTCCAATACGTTCCGTTTTAGCACCTGTCTCTTTAAGATCCCCTCCCAAAAAGCCCACTCTGCTCTGATTGGTCAGCATTTCCAGGTCTTCCATAACTCACGTGTCAGTACCCTCTTTGCAGTCTGGAAATGAATGAAGTAGAGAATGGCTGTACTCTCTACAGTTAAAAATCACCAATTGACATTACATTTTTCCCTCATGTTAGCATGTAGCTACATGTAGCAGTGTACTTGGAGCCAGGGAGTGACTGTAAAGAGTAAAGTAACACTTTCTAAACTGAAAAATCACAGATAAAAGCTTCTAAACCAAAATCTTTAGAACTGGACATGTTCCAGCAGGAGTGTTTCAAAGTCACGGAGCAATGAGCAACACTCGCAACCAAGATTACATGTTTCTACATGCTACATGTAGCAGTGCGGCTCATTTAATACCGGTTTTCGGTACCCATCCCTAGTTAAGAGTATAGTAGCACTTTCTACTATGAAAAATCACCAATAAAAGCATCCAAGCAAAAATCTTCAGAACTGGACATGTAGCAGGAATATGATCTAAAATCAGCAAGAAATTACAAACAACCAAGATTACATGCTTCCCTGACATTAGCATGTAGCTACATGTAGCACTGTACTTGCAGCCAGGGAATGACCGTAACAGATAGTAGCACTTTCTACTGCGAAAAACCAGTGCAACTTCTAAACTAAAATCGTCACATCCCAACCAAACATGTTCCAGCTGGAATCTGATCAGATATCAGAGAGAAATTAATCAGCACTGGCATTTCCCTGATGTTATCATAAAGCAGTGCATAGCAGCAGTGTACGTAATGTAAACACTTGCAGTAATGTGCCTGGAACAGATGACCACACAATGAAATCCATCACAAGCTCAGCTTATCAGCTTAGAAAACAAGGTCAGAAAGAGAGTATTTACATTAGTCAGAAGCCTGAGGTCTTTGCTCACGGGGATTACTTTACATACGTTTACCTCATTAGATGAAGCCACGTTTAATATGAACATCCAACACTGTAACATACACGTGACACAAAATAAGAAAAAGCACAATAGGGCCCCATTAATTATACTAAGATCGACTGGGAATTACTCAAATCCTGTGAAATATTCATGCCTTATTTGATTAAAAAAAACTCGTTTTAAAATGACATTTTATGCCTGAATAAAACATTAAATTACATGTTGGGATGAAGATGTTTTATCCTGTGGTGATGCCTTCCTTTCTCCTTAAAGGAGGGTTGTTGTGTGACTCACTTTAAATAAATCAAACAGACCTCAGATGGAGTCCTATAGAGCAACTCACTCTGCAGTCCCCACATGAAATTAAATTGTGCAGGGAGGGAAAGCTGCATATAAATCTTAGATTACCACCTGAAGGATGCTGTAATTCTTATTTTTATTGTGTTTAAAAGCATTTCAGGGTTACTGCCGCAGTGACGAATCGATCAGGCATGTTGAAACAGTCTCACACTAAGACTGTATCTCCCTATCTCTCCTGCAGCAAGAAACAACTCACAGGAGAAGTCCTTATTTAACCTCACAGCTATTACCTTGATTCACCAATTTCAGCAGCTCCTGTAGAGTTACAGATTCACGCTGAGTCATAATTGTAGAACTTCTGTATGAATCATCAACGGCTCCTCTCTCCTCTTTCAGGGATCGACTGATTGCTGCTTGGCATGCTCACAGTCCGTGTCACATTCACACAGTTCGAAACGAAGCCTTTTCAGTAAATAACACAAACATCCCACTTCTGAGTGACGTCTCCTTTTCCAGCGGCTGTTTTGAACAGGAAGATGTTCTTTAAATGCTGGCCTAGTCCCAGTGTCCGGTCTGCAGACTCACAGACTCTGACTCACGTCCAGGACTGCTTCAGGGGTTTTCCCACGGTGAGAAAAAATAAGTTATAAAGGCCTCTCTCTCGCAGACTTATTCAGCCCTTTAGGCATACTTTCCATCAGTCTGCGGTCAGTAGTGGAATGCATATAAGTGCATTCACTTAAGTAGTGCACTTAAAAGTAATTTTGAGGTGCTTGTCCTTTAACTTAAGTAAGGTTTCCATGCTATAGAATTTTCGCTGCCTTTATGGGGTGTCAGAATAATCAGGCAATTGAGTTTCCTACTGGGAAAATTCTCGTGAACGCCCCTTCAAGTTGGAATAACGGTGGAAATTTGGTTGACTTGCTGACGTTGACATCATGTATGGCCTTTGCAGTCAGAGCACCTATACTTTGGAATGACCTGCCCGAGGAGATGAGGGCCGCAAACTCTCTCATCTTTAATTTATCACCTTTAAAAACCTACTTTTATAGAATTGCTTCAGGTGATGTCACTTATGTTTTATGACATTTTCATTTATCTTACCTCGTTTTTACTACGCATTTGGCTCTTAGCTCATTTCATTCTGTTTATTAATGTCTTCTGTTTTTATTGTAACTGGTTTTTGAAAGGTGCTATACAAATTACGTTTATTATTCCTATTTTTAATTAACAGACACACGGCAGATTAATTCTCATATTGCATATCAATTCTTTGCTCACATGTAATTTGTAATATTACAATTGGTTGTTGTCTATGTAGAAATACCTGGATTAGTTCCTGATAACAAGTCAGGTAAAGAAATAATCATATGCTTGCATCTTCATTGTCATGCAAATACTGGAAACAGCTGTCAACATGTAGTTTAAAAACACTCTGAGCCAGAGGTCGCATTACCTGAATAATTTGTGCATATTAGTTTAGTCTAGTCTTTGATCTTACGTGCATGATCTCATTGTCCAGCTGGCTTTAGCCATCACATTGGTAGGCTATATCACTACATACCATTAAAAAATGTCATGGCAGCTGAGAGTCTTAAAGTGATAGTTCAGGTTTTTGGACATGAAGTTGAAACGCTGACCATCTGTAGCTCTGATGTGACGGTGTCACTACTGTCAACGAGCCTCCTGCTCTGAGAAATGGCCTGTAGCTTACCGGAGAAAAAGTAGTTCTGAAGATGTACAGGGGACACGTAACCAAAAGGTTTTAAGCTACAAAAAAGTATGCATGTATTTTGTTAGACTATTTCAATAATTTTAAAACATCCCCGCATTATGTCAGACCTTGCTATCAATAGGGACTATTTTCTGGCCAGTATCACTCCACCGTGCAGGCCTGCAAGACAGCACGCCAACAGAAATCAATTAGACAGTTCATCACCACGCCGTGCAGGTGCGCAGGATAGCAACGGTTAACGCAAACTTCATCGGCAGATTTCCAGCAGAGAACCAGTAGGCTATTATTAGTGAGGAAAAAGATGTACTAGCCCTATATATACCTACTACTACAGCGCAAACACCGGCTCAGGCTCACGACACACCCTCGTCAGCTGCTGTAGGTAAACAGAGGAATACCAAAATGGTGCGAACTTGTGATTTCCCCAGCTGTGGGAATAAAAACATCGCCGGCTCCCAATTCCATCGGTTTCCTGTTACAGATGTAACCCAGTCTAACGCAATATCTTCTCTGAGTAATAAAACACATCTTTGTAGCGTCCATGTTGTTTCCACATTATGACTTAAAAGGTCATTAACACACCAGAGTTGGAAAAACAATTTCCCAACCCGGGACCATCCTCGGATAACTTGAATGCAACATTTATACTTGGTCATCACTTCATTTCAGAGGCAAATGTTGTACCTCTCCCTATGTTAATTTGACAGAAGAAAGAAACATTTATGCTGCACACATCAAATTTGAAGCCTCATACTTTACTGGCCACAGAAATGCCTGTTACTTCACAATGTGCTGTTTCATTCCTTCATTGAAAATTTGCAGCCCTGGCAGCTTCTTGCACTCTGGCACTAGATGACGTCAGCTAAATTTGTGTGGTTTCAGTGCTTCAGTCTGCGATGGACATTAGGACTGAGCTGCAGATTCACTGAGGCTTTAAAGCCCGAGCTGAGCCTCCACTTTGATTACAATCACTTAGTTTCACCCACAAACTCACTCACTCACTCACACAACCACTTTTTGAAAGAGGAGAAGGTTTACAAAACAAGGAGTGTTTTGCAACTGGTCATTTTTTTTTCAGTCCACTTCTTGGAATAGAAAAACGGTTCTAACTAGACTGCTAAAAAGACGAGTGTTTGCTTTGACCTGAAACTGGCCGCTTTCCTGTTTCCTTAAAAAACGTGCAATTGACTGAGTTCTTGGAGACGCTTAACAGGGTCTGGCAGAGACCGCCTGAGTCTTAAAGTTCTCCATAAAGCGGGGTAATTTCTGCCCACTGGATTACCCAATTCATGCTTGTAAATCCACACACAACTGCTTGCTTCATTGCTACTACAAACCCAGCGGAAGAGCAATATGTTGTGTGAGTTCCAACCAACCGCACCCCCTCGTCCCCTCCCTCTCTTCTGCATCTCCAGCAGAGGTTACTGCAGTACAGCTTTCCAGCAAGCAAGAGGGGTGACTCAGGGTAAAAGCTCAAAAGACTTGGCAAACAGTGCAAAGGCTTATTGAGTATTTGCCACAGTAGCCAGCCAGCTAAAAGCTTGGTCTGGGTAGCAGCGTGCTCGTGCATGTTGGGGACTAACATTAGCTCGTAACACTCCCATTACTGGAGGCAGAAGCAAGAAAACAACATTGTCGAGCAGAAGAAACCACTTAAGAGGGGTGTGAGTTTCTCTCTCGCAGCAATTGTTGCATTTATAGGCCTCAATTAGTCAAGTGGCTGATATTGAGCTTGTTAAAGAAGTCTCATGTAGAGAGAGGCTAAAGGAAAGTAGATACGAAAGTGATGACGGAGCAGAAAGAGTTGTGTTTATCTTGCAGCCTTTACTTCCAGTGGAGATTAAACTGAAAAGCGAGAGTCAACCTGAGCTGGCTCTTCGGCACGTGTTCAAACAAAAGCCTGCTGGCAGACGCGCACGGAGACAGCAAGCTGCTTTTTTGTGCCCGTCGCTGTTATGTAACCTTACAGACAAAGCTCAATAGGGGTGTCTGTGAAAGCACCACGTGGGGGGTTAGTGTCTGTGTTTGTAACCCACAGTTACCTGTCCACAGCTTCTGCACAAGACATCAAGAGATACAATGTGTGTTGTCATCACCAGGGTGATGAAATACAATCCAGGGAGACAGATCCATGAGTTTGAAGGTTTACAATTCAAGGCCGCAATCCTAGCTTTTGTTGTGATGATCATGAGGTAAACATCCAGAGGACATGACCTCTGTATAGGCCACTACAGGCCTGATCATCTCTGTGCAGTGCAGAGTGGGAGAGGGCTTTTATTCATCATCTCCTCCATATTTAATTCATCAGCCATCTTCATGATTGATGGATGCTGGGATGCACATCCAATTCAACTCCTGCATGAGAGTAACCTGCTTTACTTTCAGCTGCCTGAGCCACACAAACAACACAGACAACATTCAAATTCTGAATGCAAATTAGGTCGCGTCTGACACACAGGAACAACAGCAGATTTATGAGGGAGTGGAAGTGTGATTTCAGCCTGCGAAGCAGAAGATGTAATTTCAGCTCAGGAGAAGAGAAGCTGTAGGTAAAATGATGAGGCCTCGAGCAACAACAGTGGAGTAAACATACATACAGCTCAGGCATTGATGGTTTTGTTCATATTTGAGTTGTATATTTTATGCATGACTGTGTGTTCATGGTGCAGCTCCATTTCCATCACATCAAAAAGGAATGATTTGCATTAATTGACAGATTTTACACTCGAGTTGTAATTGCAGAATTTTGTTTTCAAGTGGTAATAAGTGTAGAAGTTATTGCAATTTCCATCTTTTTATTGCTTCAGGGACCGTATGAAAATTATTAGAGGGCAGAGATATTTATTTGTCCCAGAGACACAGTGCTGAAAAAACACAAATTTAAGTCAGGTGAAACACAAAAGTATTTTCTGCTTTCGAGATGAGCTAAAGTCAGTTTGTGACAGATTTATTTATATGGTCATCTGCTCCAGACACTGCAAGTGTTTACATTACATACACTGCTACATGTAGCTACATGCTAACATCAAGGACATATTTCATTTTTGTTACGCAATCTCAGCTCTTATTCCTGCTGGAACATATCCACTTGTGTTTAGACGCTTTTATTTCAACAAGCAAAAGTGCCGCAACACAGTCATTCCCTGGCTTCAAGAACATTGCTACATGTAGCTACATGCTAAAGTCAGGAAAACATGTAATCTTTATTGCTGATGTTGTTCATTTCTCCCCGACTTCGGATCATATTTCTGCACGAACATGTCCTGTACATGTCATTCCTGGCTGCAGTGATGGTGCACAGACGCCAAGATGCAGAAGACCTGGAAACACTGACCAATCAGAGCAGACTAGGCTTTTTCAGGATGGGGGCTTAAAGAAAAAGGGACTAAAACTGAGCGTCTCAGAAAGAGGGTGAATACAGACGCTCCAGCACAGACAGTATGAGGAAAATAAAATGTTTTTTTAGCCTTAAAGCATGTAAACATGTTCTAATAGGAACCCAAAATACAAGTATGACACTAAAGAATTGAAATTCCCTTTTAATCTTCAATGGCAAAATTAATTGTACCAGCTCCTCCCAAGCGCAATAATTTTTGTACTATCCAGAGTAGAAGGAGGAGATACAAATAAATAAAAATCAACGATAGAAATGGAGGTATCACATAATGCAGTGAATGAATGCAGTTTAAATTAAACCATAAATTAAAAAGTGCAGCTTTAAAACATATCTAAACAGCCCTGAGAAAACAAATAATGCATAGCTTAACTTTAAAGCAAATAAATAAATGCCAGACTCTTTTATTAGCTACACGTTTAAACCTTTAATATGACAGTGTGCAGTGTTCCTCCATAAGGTCCAACTGTTGATACATCCCTTTTTATGTGTATATTGACGCACACAAAGATATCCATTGTTGGCTTCAAAGGTCAAGATAGGAGCCGTGTGTGTTGAAGTGCAGAGGAATGAATCAACACTTTGAAACCTGCACACAGGGAGTTCTCATATCAGCTGGTCAACAAAGTGAGGAAAGTTCCCTTTGAAGCTGTAAAAAATGTGTGTGTGCATGAAACATTCATGTGGTATCCCTGCTTTATTGATAGTTAAAACACACAAAGCTCGACAGAGATAGTCATGTTTATTGAGGCTTTACGCAACCTGTTCTCACCTGCCTGGAGCACGCAGAAGAGAATGTGTTTTTTATTGTTTGATATTCACAAACATGTTCTTGGATCAAAGTCGTATACATAACTCCGGGGCAGATGTGAGGAGGTGGATGACCTTGGTCTTTGCCTTAAAGCAGGGTGAGGGTGAAGCAACATGACCGTAACTGCACCGTTAATGTCTTTACAGGCTCTTAAATCAGAAGGCCTCAGACCTCATGGGAACCAGTTGGCACCTAGTGCAGGCAGTCAAAGTGCTTTATTAAAGGCTTTACATTATACAGTAATACAGGAACTAGACTGAGCCTAAAACTATTATTATAACTTAATGTGTTTGTGTGCATCACCATCACAAGACAAAGCGTGGCATGTGCACGGGGAAATTCCCTTAGTAATGTTTCCATTGTTGTACGTCAGAGGTTTGTATGTTTTCATGTATGTTGTTAAAGGACGCATGCAGCAGAACAGACTGCTGCCTCACTTCCTTCTGAGATCAGAATCAGAATCAGAATCAGAAATACTTTATTGATCCCCGAGGGGAAATTATTTATGTTACAGGTGCTCCTTGCAAGAGAGGAAAGATACATGAAAATATAAGAAATTTAAACAATAGTATTTATAAATATATAGTTAAATAAACAGGAATTATTAACAAACATAAACGTAAATAAATATATATATATATACATATACAGTCAGGTCCATAATTATTTGGACAATGATACAGTTGTCATCAGTTTGGCTCTGTACACCACCACAATGGGTTTTAAATGAAACAATCAATACCTGCTTAAAGTGCAGACTCTCAGCTTTCATTTAAGGCATTTTTCAAAAATGTAGTATGAACCGTGTAGGAATGACAACCATTTCTTCACACAGTCCCCCAACTTTAAGGGCTCATAAGTATTTGGACAAACGAACATAATCATCAATTAAACAGTCAGTTTTAATACTTGGTTGCAAATCCTTTACAGTCAATGACTGCCTGAAGTGTTAGACACATAGGCATCATCAGATGCTGGGTTTCTTCCCTGGTGATGCTCTGCCAGCCCTTTACTGCAGCCGTCTGCACTTCCTGCTTGTGTTTTGGGTGTTTTGCCCTCAGTTTTGGCTTCAGCAAGAGAAACGCATGCTCAGTTGGATTCAGGTCAGATGATATGACTTGGCCATTGCAGAACATTCCACTTCTTTGCCTTAAAAATGTCTTTGGTTGCTTTTGCAGTTTGCTTCAGGTCAATGTCCAACTGCACTGTGAAGAATCGTCCAATGAGTTTTGAAGCATTTAGTTGAATCTGAGCAGATAATGGTGCCCCAAACACTTCAGCTTTCATCCTGCTGCTCTTGTAAGCAAGACAAGACTTCACTAGAATAAATACAGAGAGTTTATCACAAGATGCAAACCATTGGTTAGCCTTAAAAATGGAAGGCCAGATTAGAGTTTGTCAAAAACCATCTAAAAAGCCTGTACAGTTGTGGAACAGCATACTATGGACAGATAAAACAAAGATCAACTACCAGAATGATGGGAAGACAAGAGAAGGAAGAAGGGAAGGAACTGCTCATGATCCAAAGCACACCACCTCATCAGTGAAGCATGGTGGAGGTACTGTTATGTCATGGCCATGTATGGCTGCCAGTGGAACTGGTTCTCTTGTATTTATTGATGATGTGACTGCTGAGAAGAGCAGCAGGATGAAAGCTGAAGTGTTTGGGGCTACATTATCTGCTCAGATTCAACCAAATGCTTCAAAACTCATTGGACAATGCTTCACAGTGCAGTTGGACATTGACCTGAAGCATACTGCAAAAGCAACCAAAGACATTTTTAAGGCAAAGAAGTGGAATGTTCTACAACGGTCAAGTCATATAATCTGACCTGAATCCAATTGAGCATGCGTTTCTCTTGCTGAAGCCAAAACTGAGGGCAAAACAACCAAAACACAAGCAGGAAGTGCAGACGGCTGCAGTAAAGGGCTGGCAGAGCATCACCAGGGAAGAAACCCAGCATCTGATGATGCCTATGTGTCCAACACTTCAGGCAGTCATTGACTGTAAAGGATTTGCAACCAAATATTAAAACTGACTGTTTAATTGATGATTATGTTAGTTTGTCCAAATACTTACGAGCCCTTAAAGTTGGGGGACTGTGTGAAGAAATGGTTGTCATTCCTACACGATTCATACTACATTTTTGAAAAAAGCCTTAAATGAAAGCTGAGAGTCTGCACTTTAAGCAGGTATTGATTGTTTCATTTAAAACCCATTGTGGTGGTGTACAGAGCCAAAATGACGACAACTGTATCATTGTCCAAATAATTATGGACCTGACTGTACATATATATATTGTAAACTGAACAAGATTATTTACACAAACAGAATATATACAGTCAGGGTGAATGGGGTTATTGCACAAGTTAAATTAGATTATTGCAGTGTGTGAAAAAGTCTCAGGGCCACTCAGAGGGAGGAGTTGTACAGTTTGATGGCCACAGGCAGAAATGATTTCCTGTGGCACTCAGTGGTACATCTTGGTGGTATGAGTCTCCGACTGAAAGACTGAGATGTCCTGCCTTAACCAGTTTCTCTCAAAAATATTTATGGTGTAAATGTAAATGCAGTGCATGGATTGAAATCATAAACTGTACATTAGGCTTAAATCATTATAAACAGTTTATGATTGAAACTTTTAAGCTTGTTGCATCTGTGGCCAAATCCTACAAGGATTGGTTCAGGGATTGTTTCGAGACTGGGGTGACACATGGTAGAAAAAGCTAAGTAAGGGTGTTTTTCATTAGCTGACAAACATTGTTCTTGTTGAAAAATGTCAGTGTTAGTCCTGTTATGGTGCTGAATTTTTCTGGAACAACACCAAAATCATACTTCAGTCAGAACCAATTAAGTAAAAAAAAAAACTTTATTTGCATTTGCAGTATTATATTTGGAGGTATGGCTCTGTCCTAGGGCCTCTGCCTTTCCTAGGCCTATGCAGAAGGCCTTTTCCATGCACCTATACGGAAAGCCTACAGTGGAGACAGCACACCTCTCCACCCTTCAAAACACTTCCATGGAAAGCCTTCAGGCAGAGAGAGAGCACACCTCTTCGTCCTTCTGCGTGCCTATGTGGAAAGCCTAAGTCAGTAGTCAGTGGTACCTCCCCACCCTTCCACACCCTTCCATGGAAACCTAAGGTGGAGACTCCACATCTCACTGCCCTTCCATGCGCCTACATGGAAAGCCTAAGGCAGGAAGAGCAGCAGCAAATTTGCCAATTGGCTGTATGGAAGGGAATCATGTGATCTGTCAGCGGCTCCATCAGTTGATTGGGCTATATCAGATCAGCTGCGATGAGCTGAGCTTGACATCATGTCCTGCCTGAACTAACGCTATGCTCAATATTTTTTCAAAACTTCACTTTGAGAATTATATTTAAAAAAATTACACAAAACCTTTTATTCCATTTGACAAAGGTCCTGACAATTTAACACAAGCAGCCACAGAGCAACTTTGCTTTAATAAAATACAGTTACACAAATAGATAGATACTTAGACAGACAGAACTTTATTCAACCCTGAAGGGAAATTCAACTGTCCAGCAGCTCACACTTCCCCTCATCAACAACATGGATCCTGTTTAAATAGTTGCTTCCCCAGTTATTTTTAATGATTGATTGTTGTATGGGGAAGCATGAAGTCTTTCGAGCTTCTAAATAGGAGCATGACAGAAAAGGTTTGAGAACCACTTGTCTAAACAGAAGCTCCAGATGTCTGAAAAGTGGAAACCAAAACTGAGATTAACCAACATGGTTCTTGTATTTTTATAAGTTCATGTGATTAAGCTCTGTTGTTGCTCTTCTGGAAATATTCTGACATGATGTCAGACCGATTACATTTTACCCAGAAAATGGGCAGAAAAAAAAACAGCACACCACAAAAGAAAACACAAGAAATATGAAGTTAGCAGCAGACAAAATTTCCCACAGTGCATTTCATTTAACTGCAAACAGAGGCTTAACTATAGATGCTGATGAATGAAGAGAGATGAATAATGATGGCATTATAAAGTTTGAATTATGCAGATCCAAATGGTTTCTTCTGTTTCTGTGTGATAAATGCCTGAATCCTCATGAATTCAGGGATGCTTAAAATATGAAAAATGAAGTTTGTTCTACAAATTTTCAGTGATTTCCACACAGCAGTGCAAAAAGATGACTCCAGGAAACTGCTGTCTTTAAAAGATCTTGCCGACTGTGTGTATAGCATGCCCGAGTAAGTGGGAGACATTCCTCAGAGGTATACATGTCATGTGCTGGACCTACTCTGACAGCTCCATGAAAGCCTGCAGACATGTCAGCCATTCCTAGAAGATTCCTTTTCATGCCAACTTTCCCATCCAGCTGGCGGAAAATCCGGGTAGCTCCATTTCACACAGCTGGGGTGGAAAATGCTGACAGATACCCCTCTGTATGTATATCCCATCAGATCTGATGAGCCCAGCAGAGGCCTTGCAGGCACGACCTGCTCACATTTCACAACCAGGTGACAGGATCCCTCCAGATCACGTGATCCAACAACTCCTTCAGCCACAGATCTTAACATGAAAGTGCTCTATAACCAAAACATTCAGTTTTAAATGTGTGACTTCCTTATGGGAGGCCTGTTCATGATGGAGCCTCATAGGTTGAACACCATCTGTTGTGTTGTTTACAGTAACGCAGCTCACGCCACAGCTCAAAGCCCACAATGTGCTGCAGTGGACGTGACACACAGTGGACCTATTCTTAGCCTGTACAAGGGTTGGTTGTTTTTTGTTTTTGTCCAAGCAGGACCACAGGAACAGCAGCTCTTAATACTTTTAACATACTGTGAAACTATTGGCTTTGTAACTTGGATTTCATCACTACTGTGTATTTGACAGCTACAGTGGAGTTATAGCAGAAAAAACAGATCAGATAATGGCCTTGGGTAAATGTCAGGACTTGATGTCAGTCTGAGAATATAAAGGCAACGGCCTCTTTCACAATTTGGCCCATTCAGAACCCAATTATGATCCAAACACACACACCCCAAAATATCGTTGGATTTGCTTCTAACTGCACTCATAAATCCTAACCTTTTTTCTATTGAAGTACTTTATTATGTCTTGCTTTGTCATTTTAATTAAATGAACATGACTGTCTGCGATATTGACGTTTACAATGCTTGATCCACAAACAGAAAACTCGCTACGCATCAAATACAACGCTTCCTAAACTAACAGCAGCATCCACTTTTGAAGAGCTGTCATGCCATTACACGTGCAGCCTACAGCGGCAGCCTGTGAAAAGCTTTATTGACTGTTGCAACTGCAGACGGACGAAATGAAAATTATCCGTCATCCACCATCATCATCTGAGATAACAAATCATCTGCAAAGAGTGCATGAGACTTGTGTCTGCGCCACAAAGCAACACAACCAACTTGTTAAACCACCTGAAAAAAATACCTCAATCTGCAGTATGATCAATGAATGAGGGCCAAGAAGAATAACCGGCAAACAATATCATTACATTACTGTTAATCGTCGTCCTTGTCCAGCATCAACTCAGACATTCAGGGAAGCTGCAGCACATCACGATACTGTGAGGCTGTAAAAGTAAATGAAGTGAATACATATCCATGGAAGATGAATTCAAGTGAAAAACCTTATTTTGATGCAAAGATTTGTGCATTGGCATGAATGTAGCACAACATGGAAGCGAAAGCAGGCTCTGTATTTTTAAATGTGAAAGTGCAATAGCAGTCTCTTTGGATGGTGTTGGACATGACACTCACAATTGTCCCAATAATGTAAATTCATCACAATCAACTTACTGTGAGTGGTTTTTATCATGATCTGCGATGAAATCATATATTATCCCATCCCTGTTTTTGATAACTCATTCCCTCAGTTTCCTGAAAGACGCCCAGAAAGTTTGGTTTATATTAACATTTTCTCACCAAAAAGCTTCACTTGTGTCCTTGAGGTCTAACAAACATTTTGAATGGGTTTTCTTCCATTGCGAAACATTTATAAAGCAAGTTTTTTAGCAGCCAATTTTAATCATACGTTGTTACAACAAAGCTTGGTAGCTTGCAGTCTCCAGTCTGTTGACTCCTTTGTGCCAACTGGAAGAAAAAATCCTTATCTTTCCTTCTTATGACTACAGCTGACAGGTGGCTGTAAACCTGGCTGTTTGTATTAACGGTCTGTACACTATGACATGGATGTGGTGTCAGGGAATGAGGAAACAAATTAGGTATTTCAAGGATACACATGACTAAGATGAGGGAATGCAATATGTACGTGAAGCACATTAGTTAGTAATTTGAGGCCTTGAACTAATAATGTGCAGGAACAACTGATTTATTGAGCTCCGTGCAAAGCAGACAGAGAACTCTTCAAAAGGAGATCTACACAGTTTTCTCAATTTACTAATTTTACTAACAAGATTCTGTCTGGAAACTTTGAACAGTTGCACCCAAATGCATGACGCCCACTCCTTCGCTCCTCTCCACTGCTCACCTGCAGTGAAGTTTAGATATCAGCTGCAGCTACCACACTTACTCCCAAATTAACTCCTGGAATGCACTCAATATTACAAGCTGATGATAACAGTGTATCTGAGGATGGACCTTCAAGCTGGAGCTTAGTAATGGCGTCCTTGTCTAGATGCTGACCAGTGAGTAAAGGGCGCCTTAAACTCTCATGCAGGTGCAGCTGTTCTGTATAAACAGGCCTCGTCCATGCATTGGTGCCTGTGACACAGCAGCATGTAAACACTAGAAGACATTCAGTTTTCCCTCGCAGAGTAAAAGCAGTATCAAAAGCACAAAAGACAATTAGCTCATGTGAACAACAGTGTGACACCATTAATTTGCAATTTCATTTTAAACACCCCCGCTGACTGAGAGCTTTGTTGTAAAATTTAACAACGACAGCTGTTACATGCACAAATGGAAAAAAAAGCAGGCTATCTCTATTGTAATCTACAGGCTAGGTCAAGAGACGCCCAGGCTGTAAAATACAGTTTGTCATCACACATGAGAAAGTAAATAACACAACATCATTAAACCATTCATGCAGCAAGAGGAGGCGGAGCTGCAGGTCTCTATTATTCTCACTGCAAAGGGGCAAGTTCAACTGGAACAGTGATACAGATGATAGAAACACCACTCTACCAGACACACACCTGTACTGCCACAAACACACAGATGAATCCAGTTCTGAGGCTGATAGGATGCCTTTAGTTTTAAATGTATTTGGTCACAAATCAAAGCATTCAGCAAATTAAAAGTTTGACCTGATGATGGCCCTAGATGAGTCAAGGGTTCACCAAAGTCATAACAATTCATCCTGAGGGGAACATGAATGTGTGGTTACAATTTCATGGCAATATATCCAATAAATGTTGAGACATTTCACTCAAAACCACAAATGTGTTGGCACTAGGAAAAACTCAAGGAGTCGCTGGGAATCTAGGGGTTGTAGCATCTTAGCTGCAACAACACTGCAACTCCAAAGAAAATGCTTTAGCACTCCCAAGTTGGTGTTTTCAGCTAAGAAAAATGATTTGGTGGACAAAAATCCTACGAACCAAACCATAGCAATTGTTCAATCAATGAGAATAAGAGCATCTCGAGCAAACAATTCAGCCGTACAGGATTCATCTTCGAGGAACTATGAATGATGGTACTTTATTTTGCCAGTCAATTGAATTGATATTGAGATATTTGACAGGACAAGTGAAGAGTTTGACCTGTTGGTGAAGCTACATAAAAAGTCAAGATATTTAAAAAAAACTCAGCCTCATTGTGGAAACAGTTTCATTGCAATCTATCCAGCAGTGGTTGAGACATTTCACTCAAAATCACAACTGTGTACCTCATGGTGACAATAATGAAAAAAATTTGAGGATCACCAAAGTCAGTGTGATTCATCATCTGGGAACCATGAATGAAAGTACAAAATGATCCACCAATCCATCAAGTGGATATTAAGATATTTGACAGGACAAGTGAAGACTGTGGCTGGATCCAAATGTCCACCCACTTGCGGACTAAGCCTTCAAGGACTTCAGTCATATGTACTGTGACCTGTTCACCGGCATCATGTCAAGTCTGCAGGGGTGCCAGAGTGCAAGGCTTTAAATCCGCTGATAGACAGGTCTTAAATCTGTTTCACTCGTTGCTGCTGTGGAGAAATTTGAATGACAACTACAATCCTGTACACCGCATTAAACTGCACAGCGTTCACAGGGTAGGTTACAATAATATGATGTGTTTTGATTACTTCAATAGTCTGTACTTCTACATATTTCTGTACCATGTGGCTGGATCTTATTTCTGCCCTACATGATTGAGGTCACATTATAATACCCATTATAATACACATACACAATCTCATTACACATTTATAAAAGTTTGTTTGCTTTGTAGTCATCACCAGGAAAATCCACAACATCACATCCACATTGCAATGAATTCTGAAGTCTGCACTTCATGCACCCTCTCTAGAAGTCTGCAGAAAGCGTGCTTGAGGCCCCGTATGGACTGGATGAACTGCGGATTTAGACAGCCTTTGGTGCTCGCAGATTTCCTGGGAACACAGCTGCAAAGTCTGCAAGGGCTGTGAAGTCTGGTCATTTTGGTTCAGCCTTTGACTTGTTGGTGGTGCTAAAGAAAAAGTCAGGAGATCATCAAATTCATCAAGATTCATCCTCTGGGCACCATGAATACTGCACTGAATTTCATGGCAATCCATTTAATAGATAGAGAGATACTTTAATAAAAAAAATTTTTAAAAAAATCTCAACGTCATGGTGGCACTAGATGAAAATCAAGGGATCCCCAAAGTCTGTGGGATTTATCCCCTGGTGACCATGAATGTCTGTACAAAGTTTCATGTCAATCCTTAAAATAGTTGCTGACATACTTCAGTCCAGACCAAAGTGGTGGATCAGCCAACAGACTAACTATCCCTAGAGCCATGCTACCACCGTGGTTAAAATCAGGCAGAAGTCAATTGGCATATGAGCAAATCTTCATTTTGTATTCTAGGAATAAATGGCCGTCAATGTGTTTCCTAGTAAAGCCTTGAGCCCTGAGCAACAGGCGTGGAAGACCTCAGTTAGCAGAGTGACTGTGTTAACAGGTGAATCAGAGCTGACTGTCCCTGCTCTGTTTCCCCTCCAGGGAAATCTGAGTGGATGTCATTCCTCATAGGGCAGCTGTCAAAGCAGCAAACACGCCTGCACTGCTGAATTATCATGGAGTGTAAGTCATTAGGAGGATCCCCCCCAGGACAGGCAGCGCTTACTGCAAGCCACGACTTGACAGGGGTTTATAGGGGGCAATGCCCTGTGCTGAGGGTTCCTTTGCTCACTTTAATGGCTCCTCTTTATGACCTCAGACATGGGAAACATCCAAAAAGTATGAAAGGTTTACTGTGGACGTACATCATGGTTACTGTGAGGTGATGATTTTGGTCGTCTTTCATTTGACAGTAATAAAATCATCCATATGTGTGTGGCCGACCTCTGGTTTTTACATTACACAACAAGATTATACAACTGTAAGCAATTAATGATTTTCTGATTTTCTTTCTTTTATGTAGGGATGGGAATGGTAAGATTTTATTGATACAGATGCCATTATCGATTCCTTTTGTCAGCCCCATTCTTTATGAATTCCCTTATTGATTCCTATTTAAATTTCTGTGTGGAAAGAAGTAGGCCTAGACAGGTTTCAACCCAACTGCTTAAATATCTCAGAGTCTGAACGCAGTGTAGCAACAATCTGTCACCTAAAAAGACCGCAGCTGGCAGAGCGACCGTGTCTGACTCTTGAAATGGATGAAATGAGACAATATTTGTACTGCATTCATTTTCTTTCTTAGTCAAAGAGGAAATCTGCTGAGCCTGCTTGTGTGGCACTGATGTTATTATAACATTTTTTATTTTATATTTACCCTCTCTAGCAGACGTGCTGCTCAGTGGGGAGGCAGTGGCATTCATGCACAGAGTGTTAAATACATGGCGTTCCTGGAGTTAGGCCCATGTTGTGTGGAAAGATGTTTGAGCAAAATGAGGGTGTTTACACCCTTATTTGAAATTATTGTTTTACAGACATAATAAGCAGCACTGTTGTCTTCTTTCTTCGTGAAATGAAGCCACATTCTGGACCGTTTCTTCCTCACCGCCATAAGTCATTCTTGCTGCAAGTTTCCAGCAGAATAGACGCATGAGTTTGTAGTCACTGTTTTTTTAAAGATTATTTTTTGGGCTTTTTGCCTTTAATGACAGGACAGTTTCATGCGGGGAGAAAGACATGCAGCAAAGGGCTGTGGGCTAGAATCAAACCCGGCAAGGACCATCCATAGTTAATGTAATTGTAAAATGAATATATTTCAGTGTTGAACTGTTACTCCGACAAAACTTAAACATGGAGACATTATTTAGGGGATTTGGTAACATTAAATTTGCATACTTCACTGTTTTTTGACCCTGAATGACTCTCAAAAAATAATCTATAGATTTTTTTTCAATAAAACAGTCATTATTTGCAGCATTACAACCCACAGAACACACAAGCAACATAACCCATCTGACTTAATGGCTACTTAATGATGTTATACTGCTGTAATTGGTATTTCTTACATTCACCCTATAGGGTCAGATTTCATACTGATGATAAAACAAAGCACTTCAAACAGAATAAGCCTGCCCACATGCATGTGTAAGTGCTTGTTAGAGTAACACAGGGGCAGTGCAGTGCTAAAATAAATCAATACAACCATACAGCTGATGAAAGCTCCGTATTAGGGGCTTAGTTTCATATATTGTTTTGAAAATTATAGGACTTTATTCTCACGAGAAAAAAGGTTTTACAATGTGGTTTTGAATATTTTGGTTAATATCAGTGTTTTATGGCAGAGGTTTATTACGTATTATTTGTAATGTACCGCATTAAACTACAAAAACAACTTGTGACGTGATAATCTAACATCCCATGAAAGCTGGGATGATATTCATTAATGAATGTGGCTCTTGTTTAGGGTATCGTCTATTTACTTGATTGTTGTTTCAGGATATATTTTTTTCAATTCTTGTTTTTATTTTCATTTTTTTCCTTACTATTTTTATGTTATACATCAGTAAACCACAGCAAATTCCTTGAAAAAAACTTGGCAGTATACCGAAGTCCTGTTTCTCTGATTCTGATCAGGGCGGCATTGTTACACATCTGCTGAGTAGTTTCCTGGGAAAAACCTAAATGCCATCACACAGTATATGATAAATAATGTTAGTACAATCAATATGGGCCTTTTTATATCCAACATTCTGACTGAAAAGCACAGGTAACTAATAACATTAACAATGGCGCTGTGAGCCAAACCAAAGCAACTAAATGGAATTCAGCCACCTGTGTTTTCCTTACTGTGACATGTCAAAATGTCCTCTGTGAAAATTATGCTATTTTTGTTTCCATATAGCTCACACCAAGCTGCATGGCGTGTGCACTGTGTGCCAATGCCCCCCAGTTTCTCAACCCTGACACATGCATGTGAGCACTAACACATGCATGAGATTTCAGTTAACACACAAGTGCGGAAAACATCATCTGCCCACCAGTTTCAACCTCACATATTCATCTGCGCTTGTGAATTAACGCTGTGACAGATGAATGCGGTCTTTTCCGACCCTGGCTGCCTCATTTTCATCTCTCTGTAAAGCAGATGGAGGCAGGACCTGGAAATAGAAGATGGAGCCATTACTGGAATGAGTGCTGTGTGTGCTGCTGGTGCACCACAGTGTGGAGATGGGTGTGGATTCACTTCGGGAGGTCTATCATGCTGCAGCATCGAGCCAAGATCACAGGGGGTTGGAGATAATCTTCTGTCAGGGCTGTACTATAATAAAGAGAGCCCAGTGTGACAGGTCAAAGTCATCGGTGGGTGTAACACCCACTGAGCTGTTATGACAGATAATCACTCTTTAGAGTGGAAGAGACGAACTATAATGTTGCCATGGAATCAATTAGTTAGCTGCGGGCTACATCTTAAGCCCTTGTTTTCTTTTGGCTTATATTTGTTGACATTTGATTTTGAAACTATTAAAAGTATGCCGAATTTAATATGAGCAGTTCCTGTTTGCAGTGTACCCAAAGATTTACATGCAGCTGTCAGCGAATTACTGTGATACGGAGGAAGACTTAACTTGATAATTCTCAGGCAACTTCTGGAGTTAAAATGAGCTGCTTTTTTCTCTGATTTCTAGGCGGACTTATGGATGATTTTACAGAAATTTCACTGCAGTTAGTATGACCGTTTCAAATTTTAATTATCATTAAAACCGTGTTTAATTACTGTGCTCTAAAAAACTTGTGACAGTCTCCCAGACGCAGGGCATCTTTGATGTTAATGCACATTTTATTTGGTTTTTACAGGTTTACATAAGGTACTATTAGCTATGTTATCATTTAAATGTTTATGCAAACAAATCGTGCAGCTAATTTTATTTGTGGCTTTCAATATAAAACTCTGTGAAATGATTTCAGTGTGTATCGCCATTTTTTAAAATTTTCAGCACATTTGAACAACACAGTATTAAAATTGAAAGCCATGAAAATTTTGGTCATTATACGCAACTGTGATCTAAAATCTAAATACTGTTTCATCTCTCGTGAACATCACACTGTCTCTAAAAATTTCATGTCTTTGCGTTAAGATTTGACTGCGGTAAGAATCTGACAATAAGCAGACGAAAATTGCAAAAATAGAGCGCTCAAGGTTTTAGAGCACCATAGCAGTGTCTGAGAGCTGTGTGTCACAGCCACTGTTGCGGTTCCAACTTTTGACAGTGTTAGAGTTGTATTTCCCAGCTGGAAAGATGGTCTTCTCATAAGACTAGGCTGTCTATGCAGTAGAAGGTGCAAATACTTCTGAAATTTGTGCTACACAACCAGAGAAAACAGGGGGAGAGGACTGACGGATTCACTTTTGCTCAAGAGGTAGAAAACCTACAACTACCAGAATGCACTGCGCCATACCAGACCAATAAACACTCCCACTGGTGGGTGATGTAATACCAGCTCATCCATTTGACACAATGGCGGCTGGTTGATAAAGTTAAAACATGTCTCTGGGAAATATTTTATCTGAGAAACAGTAACAGAATCTTGGTTCATATGTGCCTGCCTACTTTTACTGATTCAGTTTTTCAGCCTCCCTTTTCACAATACAGGAAACAGTATGGCGTCCACTTCCTGTTCATAAATTCTCATATTACAGCCAAACAGTGCACTAAAATATGTTTCTAAAGACGTTTTAAGTGGGAAAAATGCAATTCATCAACAGAATCTTGGTTTATATTTGATCAGCACTGCCAAGCTTTACAGTTTTAATAGTTTGGTCTGAGTTTGAGAGAGACAGAGGTGCTCTTGTGTCTGTGCTGTTTGTATCTGTGGTGATGGGCATATGAAAATGCAGAAGTACAATCTGTAGTTCCAGCAACAGCCATAGAGCCAGCAAAAATCTGCCGATTTGAGCTGGGAGATGAGCAGGAAGATCTGGTCATGGTGAGATGGAGTGAAGCTTACAGTAGTTAATTTACACATACTGCTCACATTGTTACGATACAAAGCTGGTTGAAAATTGGCAAAGTAAACTTTCAATAAGAAAACTATGATAGTTAATTTCCTGGCATGCTTTGTCCCTTCACCTCACACTCTATCTTTTCATCATGTCTCACCTCACAGTTTGATAACCTTCACTGAAGAGCATCCAATGCCTGATCTCTATACGTTTCGTGCATTACTAATTCACAAAAGGGTTAATAAAATTTATTTTTATGCAAAGATCAAAGAAAAACTGGAAAGAAATCAGAGGTTTTTGTCAAATGTGCAAATGTGATGAGGGTGTCCTTGCAGAAGAGATGCTTCCTCTCAATGAAACTTCCTTGAATAAAGAGAAAGGTAAAAGATTCATGTCCCAACAACATGATGTGAGTCATTGCGTTGCCTTTGTAAATCGTTTTGCATTAGCCTAAATGTCCACATTCTGGGAAGGCACAGAATGACTCAGTCAGAGGATACATGCCACCAGTCAGTCAGTCATGTTGACAACGAGCGCAGCAGGGCTGTATGTCAACACTGTGCGCAACAATTATCCACCCACTTTCATTTATTTGGTCCTTGAATAGAAAACACCACAGCAAACCACCAACTTCAGTTTGATTAACTTCTTGTGCCATATCATGTTGAAAGTTGCGGGCAATATTTCCTTTCACACACACACACACACACACACACACACACACACACACACACACACACCAGAGCCAAGAAAGATATGCAAAAACACTTTTTACAGCACCTTCACAGCTGTTACGCTTCACCTCACGCAGCTTTCTAATCACACCAGCACTATTCGGTCCCTCCAAAAATCAATATTGTGTGTTGAGTCAAGAGGAATAAACTGACTTTGAAGGCAACACCTTCATCCACTTTTAACCATTCCCGCCTGAGAAAACAGCCACGCAAGGCAGCAATGCCATGTGCTGACCATGTGACTGCGGCCTGTGTTTATTATAATGCCTGAACTGAATAACAGATATGGCAGCGTGCCTTCTGAACTTTCACCCACTGGCTTATTTATTGAGCATTCATGTGCATTTGCCGCTCAGACATACCGAGGCCTGCTGGACAAAGAGACGAGAAAGCAGGGGCCCTCCGTCACCAACGCATCAAACAAAGACATGTTTCTGATTGATGATTCCAACTGTACTGTACACATCTATCAACACGAGGTGACTTCACAGGTTAAGGCAGCTATGGTTTCAACCTGTTGGGGCAGCTTTATGAATGTGCTGGCAACAGTTAATGGCACGGCTTGTCCCTACAGAGATAATGTCACACGGGTCCATTTTGTTATTCTTGAAGCCTGTCGACTGATGCAAATGTTTTGCTTTGTGCTCTGCATTATTAAAAGAAATGTTTATTCAAGGCCAAATCTGCACAAGTACTCAGGAAACTACATCAAGGTGAGCGCTGAGACTGAGGCACAGTGCGAGAAAATTGTGGGTTTTAACTGGTGTGAATAAGTGCGTCTCCCATAACATCATCAAGAGTAACAGGAATATGGACTCAGCTCATACTGCTGCAATTCATTCATTCATTCATTTGTCAATTAACAGATGATTAATCTGCAAAAATGTCATTTATCAAGCAAAATAGCTACAAATTTGCAAACTCCAGCATCTGAAATGTGAGGATTTGCTGCTGTAGGGTTGAAACTATTAGTCGATTAATTGATAAAAAATAATCAACAGATACTTTGATACTGTCTTAATTGTTCAAAGCTGGGGTAGGCAGTTTAACTTTAGTGCCACTGGGCAAAAATCCCATAATAAACTTTAAGCATATTGTAATTCAAGCAGTCTGAGAGAACTTCTGCACCTCCTCTTGGCTCTGATGTCAAGCTTTAGAGAATCTAGGCTGTGACTTGAGACACTGGCCAATCACAGGTCATTTCAGGGAGAGGCCGTTCCTACTGGCTGTTCTACAAATCGCGAAGGGACACACACACGCCCCTTTGGCGAAAGCCCAATTCAATGGCAGAGAATCCTGCAGAGACAGTTGCTGTTCCAGAATTGTTAACAACTGCCTACACTGTGAAGCAACCCAAAAAGGAAGAAAGCCTTATCAAAAAGAAAGTCTGACAATAAACTAAATAAAACACATGTCGATACTGGTGAAAGGTTTCAGAGATGGACAGAAAATGCTGCTAATAGTTTAGCTTTCTGCTAACCAGAGCCAAAGGATCACAGCTGCCACTTCATGTTTATGATCATGTAGGTAACGTTAGCTAGAGCCTCAAATTACAGTGTGTCCTCCTCCTACAGATCATCTCAAAGGGGAGCAGGCAGCAGCTCTGGAGTTGGACCTCCAGTCAGCGGCTGCAGCAGCTGAGCACATGAGCTGCATGCCACTGTACAATGAAATAAGATTTAAAAAATCAATGTGTGGGAAACACTGGGTCACTGTGTGAAGCATGTGCATATGCCCATGGTTATCTAGTGAGAAGGGGTTAGGACAGAGCAGGGGGAGCTGCAGGGTGACGGTGTATTTTCAAATTCCAACTTTTTACTTTCAGCTTTTCCAGATTTCTACTGATGCCAACTTTAACCAACTTGCTTATTGTGTGGATTTTCTGCTTTACTTTATTTTATGTGTTTAATATATTTATTGTTTTGGGAAAATAAGGGAATTATTTTGCATTGGGCTTTAAGGAAAAGACATTTTTCACAGTTTTCTGACAATTTATTTAAAAAAAAAATGTATCAATTGAGAAAATAATCAAATTAATCAACAAATGAAAATCATCATTAGTTGCAGGCCTTGTTTAGTGACTTTGGATAGGAGTGTACCACCATGATCATATTGCAGTAGCACTGATATAATCGGTCGATTAATCTATCCGTCAACCAGAAAATACAGAAAATAGCCATTTATGAAGCAAAAATGTTCAACATTTGCTGGTTCAGTCAGTTTTATGCCATTTTATACTGAATTGTTTGGACAAAATGAGCAATTTAAAAATGTCACCTTGGTGTTTAGAGTCTTATGATGGCCATTTTGGAATTCCCTTAGCTGACATACACTTGATAGAGTTTTAATAGAAAAAGTCATTAGTTAGAGCACTATATTTTTGCTTTGTTCAAAAAATATCTTCCTCACATTAAGGTTTCTGAGCAAATTGTGCTTAAAAATAAATAAAATTAGTTATTAAAGTTTTTGTATACTGACTTTTGTCTGTAATGTAGACCAGTGGGACAGAGATCATCACACTGAACATAAATTTAATCATGTTACTTTCATGACATATGCCAATACCAGAAAATGATTGATTTTACTACAGCAGCCAGCCCTGACTGAGTGATGCTCCCAGTGGGGGGTAAATGGACATGTGACAGTAGAAGAAGCCCACATGGGTAATCAATAGATGGAAAAACACCAGGGTGGGGTGAGTCGTGTATGCTCAATGGCGGGGAAAGAGCAGTGATGTGAGGTGGTCGCAGCGTTAAGAGGACGCCGTGTGTGTTCCAGAGATAACCTTCAACTTAAATATTCCGCCTTATCTGGAGCTGTTAGTGGAGCCGACGCCCGCTGCTTCACAAAAAGACATTTAGACGTCTGTTTCTTCTCCCTGATAATAACTGCGCTGCCTTTCAAGACTTTGATGTTGACATTAAACAAACATGGGATTATTTATGGGTGAGGAAGCTTTAAGCAAGGCCACTGGGTAATTTATTTAACGCTGCTAATGTGTTGTCTGGACTGGTGCTGACCATCACATGGGAAGGTGGCAGACTCATAAATACAGCTGAAGATCTAGGACAGACAGAGACCTGTACCCTGCAGTATTATTAAAAGTTTCCTTCTCAGAATTGAGCATCTAAGGATATATAGCATATGTTGTATAGATTGTAAATCTACCTGAGGCAAATTTCTATGATATATAAATCAAATAAGAGCTGGAAACATTAGTTGATAACTCAAGTCAGTGGATTGACAGGAAATTGATCTGCAACTGTAGTTTGACAAAACATTCCTTGTTTCCAGCTTCTTAATTGTGAGGATCATTGGCAGGTTTTTTGTGTCAGGTGACAGTAAACGGAATATTTTTGGAGTATTAGTCAGACAATAAAAAACTATGACATTTTCTACAGCAAACTATCAAATAATAAACGGTAGACATACCAATTATCAAAATTATTATTGGTTGGTTCCAGGACTGCAAGTAATTATATTCATTATCAATTAATCCGTTGATTGTTTTTCTTGAATAATTGATTCATCATCATCATCATCATATTGTGTATAAATTGTCATTAAATTCACATCACCATTAAATCAAACGAAGGTGGTTCTTATAATTGCCTGTTTCGTCCAACCAACAGTCCCACACCAATGATGGGCAAAAATGAACCCACAAACCTTTTTAAATGACTCTTGTGATTGACCAGTTTCTACTGGGTCAGCCTGTTGCACATTCAAGTGCTCATAAATCTGTAATATGGACTAATGAGTGCAGCACACTGACTCTGAATGAACAAGTGAGGACTGATTTGAACCAGACTCAAGTCAAGACCTCCACATGCCAATTGTGCATTCATATGCTGCTCGGATGGTCGGTCTTTCAACTTCAATGTGTTCATGTGCTTTAAGTTGTAAGGTGGAAACAGTATGGACACACAATATGGTCTTGGCTGGTAGAGGTTTTGATTCAAGTCCAATTTAATCGCCTTGTGTTCACTCACAGTAGCAGGCAGTGCGAACAGTACCCTAAAATAACAGCAAATGTCAAAGTGAGAAAAGTCGGGGATTTATGAGCAGTCAGATGTTTGACAGTTTGACTCGGTACAAACTGGACACTAAAAAGAGTCGTCCAAAAAGATACACACATTTATATTCACCTATCACTAATGAATGCAGCACAAAGCTGCGGAGGTAACTGGAGCTCCTTTACCCACTAACATCAGGCTTTTTAATGTAATGGGAAAGGTTAAAATCAGCATTCACACCTGAGCCAAATGTTTCTGCAGTAGTTATGAGTATTTATCGGCATTGATAGAAACACAACACCCGGATGAGCGCACTAATTTTAGCTCCATTACCAGCGGGATGCAATGACGCGTCACCACAGAATACTGTCAGTCTCCGTCCAAGCAGCACTCAAACACTGACCCAAAATTAGTCTGCACTGAGGTTTGGAAGAGAGACTGAATAAATGCTAGATATATAAAAAGAAGTAACCACCGTAACAATTTCACTGGCCTCCATGCTCTTCTTTACTGTTTACTAACCCGTTTCCTTGCCTGTCCGTAACATCGAACGTGACACACCAAAAATTTAAAAAAAAAAGGCATACTAATCTCCTGCAGAGCCATGTACACAGCTCTACTCTACTAGCAACTAGAAAAGACTGTATAGTCTAATTTCAGTGGGTTTACCTGTGTTTAAAAAACCGACTTACATGTGCTTATTTTGGTGGAAAAGGGTTATGGGACGTCAAAATAATGTGTTAGTTTCGATTAATGAATCACAGAAAAAATAATGTGTTAAAAAACGTAACACTGATTGATCGTGCTCCGTGGTGCCTTTTGGCCTGGTGCATCACTGAAGGCCACAGTGGCTTTGTCACATGATGGAAACAATGAAGATCATGCTGCTTGGCCCCGTGAATGCAACATTTACATTTAAAAAACACCCAGATGGAACAGCCTTTGATGCTTGGGCTAGCAGCCAGCCTCGTCAGGCCACACTTGGCCAGGCATTCAGATGCAAATTGAGCAAGTGTACTTTCACACCTGCCCTGTTTGGTTCAGTTCAATCTAGGGATGCACCGATCCGTTATCAGGATCAAATATCGGGCCCGATATCATCAAAATAGATGGATCGGGTATTGGAAAATGCAACCTATACCTGATGCGATCCTTTCCCTTTAAATCTATTGCGACGCAAGCTATGTCATACGTCATGGAGCGAAGGAGAGAATCTGCTGTGTGGAGGTATTTCACAGTATTTGCTTATTTTTGTTAAAAATAAATAGTTCATCATTGCATCAATCTGTTTCATCTTGTTTCATTTTATCTTAGGAAAGAACTGTGTAGTCATCAATGCCTGATGCCTTTTCTGTTCTACATGTAAAGGTATATAACTTTTTAGGTCAACCATGGTATCGGATCGGTATCGGGTATCGGCTGATACTCAAAGCCACAGCATCGGGATCGGTATGGAAAATGAAAAAGCTGGATTATTGCATCTCTAGTTCAATCTAACTCAAGTTCGTTTGGGCAGGTGTGAACACAGTGCGCACCAAAACAACCAGACCGAGACCTTCTTAAAGAGGTGGACGTTACAAATGAATTCTGGTGCAGTTCCTTTGTGGTGAGAACATGTTCCAACCTGAACCAACTTAAGTCGCATTACACATTGTTTGTATTAAACACGCATGAGCATGTTACAGTCCTGGAGGATTATTAATGTGCGCCTCCTCCTGAGAGGTGCATCCAGTGCATCAAAACATTGTTTTCTAGTCGGAGCCGCGCCTCGTTTTCAAACTGTATGGTTTGACTAAAATGAACAATGACAGCAATATAGTCCACGATGAGCAGCGCTAAAATCAACCAGCGTAGTTGTCCCTCCATTGTGACATTAGAAAGTGTCACATTTATCTTACAAGTGTACTCTTCTTCAACGTTTTGTTTACTACCTGGATTTTTCCCACATGGAGATTCTGACCAATCAAAGCAGCTTTCTCCCACAAGGCATTTTATCTGGTCCGCTTGTAAATGCTGCCGAGCACCAACCAACTCTAGGCAATTATGCAGCTTTCTAACAAAATTAGTCCCTGATTCGGACCAAAGCAAACGAACTCTAGGTCTAAAAGCATCCTCAGTCCAACTAACTCCCTCGCCAAATTGAATGCACTGGACTGCAGACCATTTTGGGTGGTAGAGGACAGGGGGACAATTGTGACCAAAATCCTGCAGCTTTACTAGGACACATCTGCCAGAGTTCATATACAAGTAGGTCAATAGTATCAAAACTTGAAAGGTTAGAAAGGTATTGACTCAAAGGAACTGATCACTATGCAATATCCACTTTATGATATAAAAGCAAAACACATGTAAGAAGCAAATGTTTGTCAGCTGGCAGCAGTTGGTTCTCTAAATACAACGGGCTTGACTTGCAATTTATATATTTGATTAAAAAGGATATTAAATACATTTTGACTAATGCTGAAAACTCTAATGCTTCCTCTCATACCTGCATGCTTTTATAATGCAACGTGTAGCTAATTTAAGGTGATAAAGGGAAGGTGTCAGACTTGTTGGACACGCCCACATCATGTTAGTGTGATTTGCAAGCCTGTATTAAGAGTCAGATCATAAACTCCAGATCCCATGGGAGCAGAAATCCTCAAGATGCAAAAAAACAGCAGTGGTGGTGTGAAATAAGCAAACTATTCCTGTCACACTGAGATAGACTTTATGTGGGCTAAGCAGATCAACGGATCTGTCACTGTGTCAGATTTATGGTGGTGCAAACACCATGGAGCAATAATACCTCGGCTCGGCTCAACAATTGCATAACAGAGGATGTCCAGCGCGATCCGATGGGGCAACTTGATTTATATCCTGATCAAAGAGCAAATTAGGTGCGTTTTAATGAAATGCGCTCTCACACAGACGCACACACACCGCCAGACCAACCTGCTCTTTCCGTTTCTGCCACCGGCCGCATGGGCTCTCTTCCAAGATCTCACTCTCATCCTCGCTCTCCTCCTCCTTCCCCTCCGATCCTGATTTCCTCTCCGGGACGGACATCGTCATTTTAACGCCGTATATTTCCAGATTTCCTCCACCAGAGTCCTTCTCCGCCTCTGCGCCTCCTTCCCTCCCTCAACTGTCTGCTGTGTTTGTTGTGGATCAGACGAGACGAGCGGTAGCGCAGAGACGCTCCGCCGCTTGTCTGCGCAGTGAAGAAACCCCCCCGACGACACCTCGCAGCCCCCTTGGCGCTCAAAACATCCTGCAGAGAAAAACTAATATTGCTCCAAACAGGCGCTCCTCAGTCTGTACGAGCACCCCACGCCTCCTTCAGATAACAACTAGCAGCGTGCACATTACAAGGTCGCTGGGCTGAGCTGAACAGGGTGGAAAAATATATCCAGACTTCATGCGCCCTGTAGACTGCATGCAAAATAGGTTGCGAAATGGTTTTCAGCGTATGTGTGTGTTCACGGTGAAGCACCGCGGGGGTGAGAGCTCGGTGGGTGAAGCGAAACGGTGCCCGGTGGGTCCACACCGCTCATTGCTTGCCTCGGATACCGTCTGTTTTATGAGGGAACGCTCATTTTCCGACCATCTTCCACACACGCCTCATTGTCGGTGCTGTTAGATCTGAAACCGCGAGCTCCTGCCAGGCACGGTGCGCAGAGATGGAGCGCAGTACCGTAAAGGCAACAGTATGTGCGCACGGGGTATTTAGATTAGGCACCGAGCCTCTTGGAAGATGAAACAACAGCCTTACAAGTTTGACCCCCACCTCAGTCTGAAGCAAATCAAACCTTTGAATCCGAGGCCAGACTGGGGCGCAGTTGTTGTTTTGTAATTAATATTTTTATCATACTATCTAGGTGAATAGGGTTATTAGATACCACCATGAAACTTCCCCACGATAATTTGTTAAAAATTATTTTACATATATTTTTTATCTTATATGTACATGTTTTCTGAAATTGCATGTTTAAATATGCAAATTAGGCACTATCTAGTTAATTATGCACTAGTTTGCAAACATTTCCAGAACAGAAATCTGAACCTTGGATAAAGCCAGGTTCTTGTTTCTCTTTGTTGTCATATCAGACCCAAAGTTTTTTTACAGAAGAGAGTTTTGGATTTCTCTTTTCATCACTCTATACATCCGAAAATATTGTCAACATTCATTCATTAATTTCCATGACCGCTTATCCTCTTGAGGGTTGGACCTGTAGCCTATCCCAGCTGACATTGGGCGAGAGGCAGGGTACACCCTGAACAGGGCACCAGACTATCACAGGGCTGACACATAGAGACAGACAACCATTCACACTCACATTCACGTCTACAGCCAATTTAGAGTCACCTGCATGTCTTTGGACTGTGGGAAAAGGTGGAGTACCCTGAGAAAACCCACACTGACACTGGGAGGACATGCAAACTCCGCACAGAAGGGCTATTGTAAGGCCCAGATTGTTATTCAGTGTCTGACGATGTTATGGGAAGGATCCCTACAGAGACAGACCTTTTTATTAAAGAGTAAGATTCTTTTTGTGCAACCAGAAAGAGCCTTGAATTTTTAGGACTAAAATGTTCTATAAATCAGGCGGCATGAAGAAGGGACTGTGTTGCAGCCCTATCTCTGTGTAAAATGGGCTACAGACTTTGTGGTGGTGTTGTGTCTGTTCGTAGTCATCACACATCTATTTGCCGTTTGTGTCTCTTTGGTGTGATATTGTGTCTCACTGAGGTAATGTTGTGTCTCTTTGTGGTGGTTTTACCCACTTTGTAGATATTTCATGTCTCTTTGCAGTTCCTTTGCATCTCTTTGTGCTCATTTTGTGTCTCTTCCTGGTCAATACATGTTATTTTGAGATTTGAATCTTAACCAGAACCAAGAGGAGAGATCACATCAGGTCAGTCTTAGCTGCTCTGCACTGGCTTCCTGTTACATTTAGAATTGATTTTAAGGTCGTCCTACTTGTATACAAAGCCCTACATGGGCTGGGACCGAGCTACATCGCTAACTCGCTTGTTAACTATTTGACTCCAAGAACACTGCGATCATCTGCTGCTGGTTTATTGGAGGTTCCCAGAAACAGCCGAAAGAAGATCAGGGATGCAGCCTTTGTCAGTGACACCCCAAAGCTATGGAACACACTGCCTTTAGATATCAGGGAGGCTAGCTCGCTAAATATTTTTAAAAGAAAGCTAGAAACATATCTGTTCACTTTAGCCTTTAACTAGCTCTGACTTTCCTGATACAGGTCTGAAACTCTTTCTTTTTATGCTTTACACTTCACTCTGTTTTCATGAGTAGCACTCAGTGCTTCTACTGCCCTCATTGTAAAGCACTTTGTGCTGCATTTCTTGTATAAAAAGTGCTATATAAATGAAGTTTATTATTATTATTACTCTTATTATTTTGCAAGTAAAGGCAAAGGGGGGCTACTGATACTTTAAAGAGCACATTCACATGAAGATCTTGTGGAAGTATACATGGGAAGATATAATATCTAGAATGTGCAGAAGCAGCAGTACAGCATCCTAAGTAACCTATTTGGTCACTGTCCTAGACGAAAAGCTTAAATTTGATGCAAATATGTCATATGCTTTCAAGAAAGTTGAGAAATTTAATGTGGACATGACACTTGTGAAAATGTTTTATTCTTTTACTGGGTCTTTCCTTTCTTTTTCTATGATTTGCTGGTCTTAAAAGGAACAAACTGGAAAGAACTGTCAAGCTGTGTTGTAAGATTTCTGGTGCTACCTTTCATGACCTTCGGCACTTGTGTAAAGTGAGGGCCGTCTCAAAGCCACAGACTATTGTTTTGGACCCTCAACATCCTTCACATGTTGAGTCCAGATGCTTCAGTTAGAGAGGAAGTTTAGTCTCCACAAAGGTAGCACCGATAGATACAGAATGTCATTAGTTCCATTTACTCACGTAACCCAAGATGTCACATCACTGTGTCTTCTTTTTCCATGATTTACAGTGTAGTGTAGGAGTTACAGCTCTGTCCTGCACTGTGTGTGTTGTATCCTATGTGTTTGCGTTGGACTACTTTCTGTACACCACTTCAGGGACTGTGTTTTGAAACTTTTAATATTTAAATATATACTCTTCACATCCCTTGATAAATGTATTTTTTGCACATGTTTTTGCACATCCTGCACAAAACTGTAGCTTTCGCATTCTGTAATGGCTACATATTTATTGTTTGTTGCTGTTCATATTTTTACTGTATTCTTTCCATTCTATATTTATGTTGTTCACTGTTGCAGTGTAGGTTTAGGTTCAACAGAGATATACAACAACAAAAGAAGAACAAATTGTGTAGGTGAGATTATGAAAGGAATCTCACCTCAGTAAGCATAATAAGCAAATACAAAAGTCCCGTAAGTAAACAAGCAGGCAAACAAAGGGTGGAGAAGCAAACATAAAATAAGCAATGTTAATCAACCAAAAACATAAAATAATAAAAAATAGAATAACGAAGTGGGAGTGTGTTTGTGTATGTATGCGTATTAGGGAGTATGTGTATGCGTGTGTGTGAAATTCCTTATAAGTGAAAACCTACTTGGTAATAAACCTTATTCTGAATCTGATACACAGTTTGTAAAAAGAAACCCTCAGTCCCATTACAGTCAAGAGTAATGCAACAAATAAACATCTAGAGACAAAGAAGGAAAAATATATAATAATTGAGGAAAATAATATTTTTAACTATTTAATAACTATTTTTTCCCCCCCAATTTACATTATTGCCATCTGTCATTGGGAGCAACGTTATAAAGGAGAGGGGGCACATTTGTAAAGTGAGTAAACATGTATTAAGACTCTAATTTAAAGCCCAGTTTTTTGTTAATGAGAAACTCTATGTTATTAACACTGCTCAGTTCATATAGTCATAAATGCATGGCAAAAAACAATAAATGTCCTACTTTGAAATAATATTAATGATCTAATTGTTGCCTATGATCAGATTATGGGATGACAGGCTCCTTCAGGCAGACATGTTAAAGGCCACCTCCCCACTTCACAAAGGGACAAAACACAGAGACTGAAAGAGACACAAAATGACTACAAATGACACATCCGAACAGCCAATGTATTTTTCCATGTAGAAAACTATAATTTAAAAATTTTAGGAGAGAACGACTGAAAAATAAACTGCACTGGACAGTCTAAAGTGTTTATAGGGACATTTTTGATAAGTTGAGGACAGAGGGTGTAAGATTTTTTTGTCCTTTACCCCTCAGGGCTGATCTAAGATTATTTAGATATTGACAAAAAAGGGAAACATGGAGTCATAGAGAAAGTTGCCACTGTTGGCTCATGAAATGGACACTGTTTGTTTGTTGCTCTGTTTATGATGGACCCTTTATTTAAAGACTTATCTTTATCTTTATTATAACTGCACCTGCTCTGAGTGATTTACTGAGAGACTAAATAGCTATTGCCAAACCCTCAACCCTGCGGAAAAGATCATATCTATCAATAATGATCAGAGAGGCAGCCCTCAAAGGTAAAACCTGCAGCAGCACTGTCTGTCTATGTATTTGGTTTCCTCTTGAGCCCAATCCAGAAAGATTACGGTACTCAGTGTGTAATGCTAAGTATCAAGCAGAAGTTGGTGTTACTTGATAAGAGCTGTTTAAATATGAGCTTTGTTTGCCATCTAGTGGTTCTGCTTTGATATTACAACTGGAGCAAAATTTGTAACATGATATTGTGTAGGAATGTTTCTTCAGAAATTAATATATTTACTTAATAATATTTGCATTTGATGGCTTGCTTGAGATGGGGGCACACTGTGGTATACTGCAGAGTTGGCTCCAAGTCATTGTTCTGCAAGTCACAAGTGAGGGGCAGGCAAGTCCCAAGTCCTAAACTTTAAGTTTTGAGTCCTAAGTAAGTCATAATGTACCAGAGAGCCAGTGTTTGGTTTGTCCGTTCTGGACGTCCGTAGAAACATGCCGGTGCAACATGGCGATCTCTATAGACAAGGACCTGCTCCTTATGCAGATATAAATGGCTCATTCTTAAGCCCAGTTCAGATCAAAGATTCACGACAAGAATAAACCGTTTTAGAACGCTACAGAGAAAAGTTGCAGTGGTGTGAACTGGCTGGTCTGAGCTTGACTCAAGCTGGCTGATGGTGTCACCTGTAAATTAAGAAGCTACAAATTATATTCAGCCACAAAATAAATCTGAAAAGCAAATCATTGGTCTGAACTGGGCTTATGGTAACAAAGCCATGATGATTCTTATTTTCAGATGATTATACACTAAAGAAAACATACTTATACTATATTCCATATTCCCCTAAATCCTGCACAGTGGACCTTTAAAAAGTGAAAATAAATTATTCCTCATTTATCTGAGGACCTGCTGGAGCTTCCTCAAGCACCCTTGGGAACCCCTTGTTGAGAACCACTAATCTAAAGGGTACACTCAGGTCCTCCAGAGCAATACTGAGCCTCTTCTCACAATGAGATGGTCAAGCCTATACCAAAGATACCCAAACTACATCAAGTGCTCCTTATTAACTTGTAAAAAAAAAGTTTATGAGCAGGCAGCTTCCCTCAAATGGCCCAAAGGTGTTGCTTGTGAATCCTCATTTTGTAGCAAGTTTTGTACCACTTCATAATAATACCAGTAATGAACTATTATTGTATAAAGGCTTTTGAGGATGCTCTCCCTTCAGGTATTTTGTATGGGTGTGATGCTTGGTTAAAAGCGTCCTTGAAGTCTGTTGAATCTGGTCTACTACACCTAACCTGCTTGTTGGAGGAAGGACTCTCTTCAGTGCAAAGCTTTATTGAGTGAAAAGCAAGCCAGGTTTTTGACCAAGATGGAGCAGTGTCAGGGTGTGCTGGATGACCCCTTGTGGTATGTTCTGGAAATGATGAGAAAGAGAATCAAGTCATGAACTCATACTTGTGTGAGAGATAACGGAGAAACAAGATCATATTGAGAGTGACCGCAGAGAGATGATTGAAATATTAAGATCTAAAGAGGGAACAAGATACCACACCGACCAAGCTGAATATCTGTTCATCCACTTTATACCAGCAATACACCCTACATTGACGACCATCTGAGACAAACTTATACATGGTTCCGGTTGTCTTTTCACAGATTGCTAGTGTAAATGGGGAGGTGGAGCCTTACACCACCAGAACAATGTGAGTGTTGCTGTATGATAGGCATACAAAATGAAGAACAAATACTGTGCCCTCTTACACAGGATACCTGTGAGAAATATGGACAGGACTCCACTGAACTGAACTCACTCTTTATGGACACTGATAAAAGAATCTTAGTCATGGGGTCCCCTGGCTTTCACTTGCAAAATGTCACTCATATTAATATGTACTGACCAGGAGGAGACTCACAATAACCACAAAACAGGCATAACAGTCACAAAATGACCACAAATGGACACAAAACAACCACAAAGAAACCAAAAGGAAACACAAAATAACCTCCATGTGACACAAAATAACCTCAAAAAGACCCAAACGACTACAAAGAGACCACAAGGAGACACAAAATCACAAGAAGATGCAACTACAAAGAGACACAGAATGACCACTAGGAGACACTAAATCACAAGAAGATGCATAATAACTACAAGGAGACACAAAACCACCACAGAGTCTGTGTGTCATGCTCCTGTGTAGGGGAGGTGGTGGGGCCCTTTGCATATCTGTCCCAGGGGCTCGTTAACAATGGCTGTGAGGTTTCTGTGGGAAAGTCCTGTAGGCAAAACTGCGGTTTTGCTCTTTTATGCCACATTGTCTCACTTAGTGGAAACTGTATCAGATCAACACTGGTTATCAGTTCAGATGTAATTTGAATTTCTGTCTCTTTATCTATTTGCCTAACAAGTAGAATTGTTGAAGATAACCAGTTAGCACAAGTAGTAGAAAGTACAAAGAGAAAAACACATTTATACATTGTGAAAAAGAGCTTTTATTTGATACCAGATTACATGGCAGGCAGCTTTACTCTTATTCACGCTGACATCCAAAGATGACTTTCTCTTGCAAAGCATTCAATTTAAAAAGCTTTGTGATGTCATGGTAAGACATTATTTCATGCATTTAGACTCAGCAGAGCTCCAGATTTCATCACATTCCCTGTTCACCACCAGTTTGCCGTCATCGGTCAGTTGAAGACGGCACATGTTGCAGTCAGATTTGGCAGAGTTTGTGTGCCACCTGGGTTCATCACACTTGTTGTACATGACCAGGTTGCAGTCAGCCTGCATGCACAGGCGATGAGCGTCTGATCCATAAGTGTCTGAAGCCCACACAGGCTTCCAGCCATAGATGACAAAGTTACCATCATCCTGTAGGCAGAAAAAAAGAGACATCGGACTGTTGTCCAAACAATATCACAGCAAAATATGTAGTCATAAGCTACCATAGCATTTAACTTTAAAGTGAGATTCTCACCTGGAAAATAGCCTTCCACTGTCCGTTGTTGGACAGCAGGTAGTCTCCCCTGCGGAGCTCATCATTTTTGGACAAGTAGTTCCTGCTCATGATTCTGAAACCAAGGAACAAAAACAATTAAATCTGAAATATTGTATCGGATTAAAAAAATACTAGAAATACACTGAAAACACATTTTTGGCATATATTTTGTGCTGAACCAGAAAAACGCACTAATACCTGCTAACATCTGGCTTTTTAATGCAATAGGAAAGGTTTTAATCAGCATTCACACCCGGGTCAAAAGACTGCAGTAGGCATAGGTATTTATCACCTCCGACTCTGATCAGCACACATGGGGACACATCACCTGGGTGAATGCACTAATTTTAGCTCCTTTACAGGCAAGATGCAATGATGCGCTGTCATAAAATTCTATCCATCTCTATCCAAGCAGCGCTTAAACATCGATGCAAATTAGTTGGCACCCAGTTTGAAGGAGAGACTGAAAAAGTTATATATATAAAAAGAAACAACCACGGCAACATTTTCACTGGCCTCTTTGCTCCATTCTACCGTTTACTGATCTGGCCTGTCCATGATGTTGAACATGACACACACAAAACAAAAACCACACAAAAAGTCGCAATAGTCTGCTGCAGAACTGTGTACACAGCACGGATCTACTGGCAATGGGAAAGGAGACCTATTTTTAGCAGGTTTACTCGTGTTTAAAAAGCCTGCGTACACATGCTAATTTTGGTGGAAAAGGGGTATATCTGAGTGGATGCTCTTCTTTTGCTTCCTACATAGAAAATAAAATAATAATTTGTACTGAATCCACCAAATTGAGCCTGATGTATCTTTTATAAACAGATTTAACCGCATCCTGCAATAACTCTGCATCAAACTACTCTTGCACAGTGATGTATGAAACAAACAGAGTACTTACGGTCTTGAATGTCACACCAGTCAGTCTGTGGGTAGAAGTGAAGGTCAGTTGGTCAGTTCATTTTTATATCATCTGTGCTGTAGATGGAAAAGGAGTGGCATGAGGCACAGTGTGATAAACTGGAATTCTTAGTCAGCAGTCCTGAGCCCTGTTTCCCTAGAACTGTTTTCGATTAACATTATTCATTTACTGTATTTCACAACAGCTGCTCAGCCATAAATTCTACCTTTACAAATAAAAAGTAACCCATCATATTTATCATTTACTAGTTATTCAGCGCTCTCTGCAGTCTGAACCACTGCACGATTGTTCACTGTTCACTAAATTAATTGCTGTATGCCTCCCCTTTGTTGTATGTACAGTGAGAGCAACAGAAATTGGGGTGAGATTCCTTGTATGTCCACAGCCAGCCAATAAAACAATTTCTGATTTTGATTTTGATAATAATGTAGACTGACATTGTCAGAAAACTAGGGCTGCCCCTGACTAAGAATTTTCCTAGTCAGCCAATAGTTGTCATTTAAGGTCATGAGTCAACTAGTCACCCCCATGTTCACAGTATTAATTTAATAATTAAACTATATATTTTGGGAGGGGCAACACAATGGTTTGAGTTCAAGGTCTGAGAGAGAATTGTATCAGTAACAGTTAACACTGTGCTACATTACAGAGATATACAAAATATACTAATTAACCTTAATCATTATAGCCTCCTGAGACCCAAACTTTTGTTTGGTATGCTTTTTTAATTTCTCCTAGCTATTTGGCATCAGTAGGACCCAATAAGTATAAATTACTAAAAGTTGTCAACAATAACTAAGTCCTAATATCCTCAAACAAGACGATAATAAAGTCCTCATGTCTTCAAACAAGTACTTCCCTATTAACAGTAACCTAGCTTGTTACTGTTGCCAAAATTGGTCAAATGTGTTGCCATATCAAAGTATGAACATTGTTAGTTTCTACCATAAAATGTGATCAGGTTTTGGACCTTGTCCATTTTTGTGTCGGGATCGGCTGCAGACTGACTTCGCAAAGATGGCTGCCATCTTGTTTTTACATGGATTAGTGTATTGTGCTCTTACTACCATTAGATGACATAAAAGTGTCCACGAACAAGGGTAACAGGTCTAAGTTAAGCAGAATAAAGTCTAAGATCAAGTAAACCCAAAATGTGATGTCCTCATATGAGGACACAGGGTCTCAGGTCACACGTCAAGTGCACATCACACACTAAGCGAGCAGCCTGTTAATACACTGATATCAAAAATCTCACTGTTTTATGGCTCCTCTGTGTGGAGAGGAGTGGACCCTCTTTAGCTTTCTTCCACAGTCATGAACCATGTTGGAGCTGTTTATTATTTGTTTTAAGTGTTTGATTTATTCTAGATAGTCACTTTATGTAGATTAAGGTTAGATATTTTCTTGTCTAGCTATTTGTTTTTGTTAATTAGTTTATTTTGAAAGGACTGGGCAGCAGTATGGGCACATACACAGGCAGGTATGGGATCAGCATGTACCTGAGAGGGTCTCTGTTGTTTTACCAGAGCAACAGGGGCAGACAGAGCCATGCTTTCTTTGTTTGCATGACTGCTAAGGTTACATAAACATGAGAAATTGAAAAACCCATAGACTTTTGTGTACAAGTCATCCCTATAGAGCATAAGAGGCCTTTCAAGATTTCAAGTTTGTTTCACGTTTAAGATTATATACAAAGAGCCACTACACACCATATTAAATCCATCAGCTGTACATTAAGCATTTTATTGATGACGTTTTGTCCATTAACATTACCTTTAGCCTCCTACAATGCCAAAAGAATTTCTTCGTAATTACTTTTAAAACAATAGAGACCGGAGCCGAAATATCAAAGTTTAACAGAATTTATTTTCTTGTACAAGAAGGAGTGTTTCACAGTGCAACACACAAGATGAGGTTACAGAGAAAAGGCTCCCCTGAGGAGTAACAGCTTCAAGTTTTTATACAGCATAGGTGGGCATTGAAATTTCAACCGTTTCAGTTCTCCTAATCTACCAAGTATAGACTTCATAGATAACAACAGTTTTCAGTTGGTGTGTCACACTGCCCTCCAGATGATATGTCCCTGATCTGTCTCCGACCCTCGGTTTCTCCCACTTCCTCTTACAGATGTAGTACTGAACTTTCCTTAACCTTAACTGTCTGCTGATGTTGCAGTGTTGCAGTACGAAACAGGAACAATCCTTCAGACTTGCACAAAATAATAGCATGAATAAACAGTGTGATCACAATTTTTATAATATACAAACATGTGTCTTTCTACATAAATGTAAACTGTCATTATCAGCTTGGGAGAGGTGGAATATGTGGCAGAGCTATTGCACGGGATTGCATTAGATTAGTGTGTACCTAATAAAGTCGCAAGGAGTGTAGATTCTCAGGAAAGACATACAGTCACACCTTTTTCAGTTTATGAACCGAGAGGCTTATGAGGGGATGAGATGCAGGTGAGGGAGTGAGTGGGGAAGGCCATGCAACTGCAGGGTACATTAGGGAAATGGGAACAGATGGGTGGATGGGTGGGACAGTCAGGTGTTGAGGACGGAAGGGAAAGTTCGAGGGCATCTGGTGGACGAATGGACAACAGCAAAAAAGGGGCTTTAATCAAGTAAACTTCAGCAAAGTCAATTGAAGGGTCGAGCTATATAAAATAGAAACCATTGTATGCTACACCAGACAGACTTGCTGATGAGTAGCTGGAGAACATAGTGGAACATTCACAAAAAAGGAAACTAAAATGAGGTAAAACTAAAAGGAGACTAAAACTAGAGACCATCTTGCAATGGAATCACTCCAGCTGTGATCCTCGACTTAAAACACATATGTGCCAGGGGCATAAATTGGAGGGGCAATGGCCCCTTCCCTACTTTCTGCCCCAGTGGCCCCCTTGAACTTGGCCTTTATTGTGATCTTGACTACACAGCTATAAACAAAGCTATTAAATAAAGAATGGGACAGGCTCTCTTACCCAGTGGGAACTAACCAGTATTACAAATGCGCAATATAACTAAACTAAAACTAAAGGGATGATGTCCGCTAAGGTGCCCTTTTCAGGTGCACTTTATTTAGCCTGTTTGGGTGCTTTAGGCCTGACAGAAGTTTTTGGGTCTGCTTAAATGGATGGCAACATACAATAGGACATTTTCATATAGAAAGCATTTGTTCATGGTCTTCATTATGGACTTTTTCAATAATAGCAGAATTGTAATTCTCACCCCTTATCTTTATTTTTTTGTACAAAATATATTCCGCCCCAAGGTCAACTGTGGATGCCTCAGTGTAATAAAGAAATCATCCCTGTTTCAGGAAAACAGGAAATAGGAAAAATCAGGGACTCAGCGATAGAGTGCCCCAGAAATGAGTAATAAGACCCGGAAATGAGTTAACATTTTAGGACTATCCTTTAGAGACTTTCACATTTTGTTTTACAGCATTAAATAGATCTGTAATAACCCAATCATTAATTTGGAAGCTTGCAGTTGTCTTTAAAAAAAAAAGATGGTTGCTAACAAGTAGCTAAACTAGACTACAGAATGTCATCACGGCAAACATAGCTTTACAGCCTTATTGTGGTAGGGATGTCAGTTCATGTGACCATGATGTAGATGGTTTATAGCCTACTGTTAGTCACCTTTTTAGCTCTGTTTTACCTACTTTTTGCACTTTTTTGCCATTTTACTTAGTTTTAGTCTCCTTTTAGCTGATTTATCTAGGTTTAATCTCCTTTTTTTCACTTTTATAAGTTATGAAGCCTAAATGATTGTCAATCCAAATGGCAAGGAAAACCAAAGAATACAGGTCAGCAGGTTCATTTATCCCTCATTTGCTCATTTAATCATTTTACAAACATTCCCCATAAGGCTTCCTTGTTCCACTCAGCAGAATAGGTCCAAAATCAACAGAGTAATCAGCCACAATCCTGTTTCCCTGCCAAAAACTTTACAGACAGTTAGATGCATTCCCTTGAAAACCTGGGTGGTCAAACACAGCCTCATCTTGCTAACAAAATCTTCATAAGACCAGGTTCCTACAGACTGACTTCAATAAATTGCTTTTGCCCAAGCCAATGCTCTTTCTGTTAATAACCCCAGTAAATATTGTACCTTGGATTGATATGAAGCAAACATTTGAGGCCGTTGCTGGAAGACCATAGCAAATTATCATTAACAGTATGAACACAGACTCACACACAGAATCACTCTGTCATTTCAAAGTGATCCATATTAGCGCTCCATCTCTGCTGTGAATGATTCATTTAAAACTGTAATGTTTTATCTAAATCACGTTATTTCAAAAATCTCATTATGTGGCAATGGACACATTGTAAAGAGTAAATTGTGAGGTTTCTGTCAATATTTTTTCACGCTTTTATGATAAAAACTGGTGGAGACATTAATCCAATTAAATGACATCTAAATCCTGCTGAGCTCCGCTGGCGCAGGGTTCATTGACGAGGCCCCACCCTCACTTCCAGCAAATCGTGTACTGTGCAAAGCATTGTGGGGATTTTATACCCGTGGAGGATCCACACATGCATCCTTCGAATTTCTCTGAAAGAAGGACTCAGTCCTTTGTGAAACTCGGAAGGATCCTTGACATTGGAACAGTCTTTCGGCGGGGGTCCGTGACGTAGCGTCCTTCAAATTCGGCCGTTAGAGGATCCATCTTTGACCTTGAGAAACACCTACAGAGACTTTATGCATCCTCCGAATTTCTCTGAAAGAAGGACTCAGTCCTTTGTGAAACTTGGAAGGATCCTTGACATTGGAACAGTCTTTCGCCAGGGGTCAATGACTTGGCGTCCTTCAAATTCGGCCGTTAGAGGATCCATCCTTGACACTGAGAAACACCAACAGACTGAAAACAAACATGAGGCAGTAGTTGGTCGTGGACTTCCCACGTCAAGATAGAGACGTGCAAGGTAGCATGGTTGCATCAGTTCTTGATGTTCTGGTACACCGTGTCAACTTTTCAAAATGCCCTTCCGTTTTCACAGAAAATGTACAGTTTGCATACAGTCTCCTTCAAAATAAATGTACAACATCAGTTCAACACCAGCTTTGGCTTTACATTCATATGGGAAGCGAACACCGGCCTCCCCGGGTGAAGGTCAGTGATTGTTGGACCCATCCTCAGACCCTCCTGTCCACCCTAGTTGTACTTGTCATTCCCTTAACATACCTTGGTGTCCAGCTGTGTTTCCCCCTGGTGCCGTGGGGTGCCATTACACACTGACAGCCCCAGCACATGTACCATGTCAACGTGAAAGAATGGCTTCTTTCATCAGTGTCTGATGCCAAAATCACTGCCCAAGCGCCAGCATGATGACAATTTTGGCATGAGACCAGGTTTGTGGATCTTAAGGGACCGTTCCCCCTGAATTAAAAAAAACATATCTGTCCTCTTACCTCTAGTGATATTTATCACTCCAGATTGTGTTGCTGTGAGTTGCAGAGTGTCTGAGATATTGGCCGTTGAGATGTCTGGAAGTAGATGGCACTTGTGGTGCTCAAAGCGCCAAGAATTTTTTTTGGAAAACTTACCAGTAATGTGTCTTTCTGCACAAAAAGACACATTGAGCACCACAAGCCGAGTGCCATCTAGTTCCATTATTTTTGAGAGAAGGCAGTCTACAGCTGATCTGATCTCTGACACTCGGACACTCACACCAAAACAATCTAGGTTGATAAATAGCACTACAGGTAAGAAGCAAAAATATGTATTTTTGGTTTTGGGGGGGGGGGGGGCTGTCCCTTTAAGGTAGTTGAGTAAGTCTGAATACTCTTGACCAAGAGCATCTACAATGTAAGTATAATGTTAACCAGGACCACTTGAATCGTGCAGTGCTGCTGACACACTTCGCTCAGTAGAAACAGTATCAGATCCCCACTGATTAAGAGTTCAGATGTAATCACATATCTGTATAATAATCACTTTCTGTCTATTTTTAGTGCACAGTGCTCACAGAGAGCCTGCGAGTGAGCCCCTGATCTGCCAGTTCCCCTCACTGTTAATGAGATTTACTTTTGGCACATGGAGCAGAGAGGACAAAGTCACTGTCTCAAGCAGCCACGTTTAGAGCATAAAACAGTCCTCAAGAAATGGGGAGACACCAACCAATATAGTAATGACAGGTCAACATCAAAAATAACTACTGCCCCTTTCAAGAAAAGAGTACTTGAAATGATTGTTCAGGTTTGATTTTAGCAGCTTTCTATCACCATGCCATAACGAAAAAAGGTGGTTCAAAAAAACTTTTACATTGCTATTAACTGTTCTTTATTACGGAAACGTATTGCATTCACTTGACAAATAAAAAAAGCCCTGTTTTTCTGAGTAATTTTTTCTGTTTTTCAGAGTAATTTTTTTTTTCTGTTTTTTAGTGTAATTTTTTCTGTTTTTCTGAGTAATATTTTTTCTGTTTTTCGGGGTATTTTTTTTCTGTTTTTTGTGGCAATTTTTTTTCCTGAACGAGGAGACGAGATACTCCAAAATCTCGCGAGAAGCTCCCACCTGGCACCTGCAAGTGACCTCTGCATCCATGGTGACATCTGCTCATGGATGTATTTTGCATCCGTGCTCCTGCTCCTAGACAATTTCAACTACGGGATCAGTAAGGGTAAGGCACGTAATTAGTTACAGACAGTGTATGATAATCTAGCAATGATTTCGACTGCATCCTTCTAGTGTAGGCCCATCGCTCAATGTAACAGGTTAGGTTGTAACAACGTTAGCTGACAAATTTGTGATGAGTAACAATGTCCAGCATGATGGAAAAAAACTGTTAGCTTGACGTTACCTGACAACCGAAATCATGCCCATATACGTTTGTCAGCTAACGCTGAGTGCCAGGCGACGAGTTACTACAGGACCATTCTCGGAACCCATCAGCTGTATTCGGCGTCTGACTTCTGGCAGATGGTGATACAGCCTCTGGGGGCAGACCCCCGATTTTTTGGCATTCTGGTTTGATTTGGGCAGAGGAGGCGAAGGTAAATATGCTGAACCATTGCGATGGATTCAGAGTTCGCAGTGACGCCAATTATGTTCCGCCTCGTTAGTTCACCGCATGGACTGTTTTAACCTGGCAACAACTGCAGCTGACTCAAACGTGATTGGTCAATATCACACGGACTACAAACAGCCTACAACCGGAAACCAGGGCTCTTCCGCTCTTCTTCCGGAGGCAAGATCTCTGGGGTTTGCCTACAGACTCTACATTCACTGAATGTAGAGTCTGTATATAGAGACTACTACAGGACCAACAGGGCAGGCAGGAATGAGGGCAGTGATAAGCTGGGCCGAGAGCCGGTGAACAGACAGTGATGCAGAAGAAACCAGCGGGAACAGACAGATGGATTATCGAGAGCAGGCAGAGGATTGAAGAACTGGCAGGACAGGGAAAACAGGAGCGGTGAATCGCCACACAGCCAAAAGCCGATGGAGACCAGAAAACTCACAGGCAAAACCTGTAGTCAGGAACGGAAGGCTGTAGCATTTACTGGGGCAGAGACGAGAAGAGAAGATCAGAGGCAAGCCGAGTCGATACAGGAAAGTCAGTCCAAAGGAGATTGCGGGAAGGTCAGGCATAATGCAAAGACAATCTGGCAATGACTGAGTGAATCTGTGAGGTTATATGCAGGGCTGATTGGTGATGTGGAGCAGCTGGGAAGACCAGGTGGGAGTGATGAGACTGATTAGGTGGTATGGCTGGTAGGTGAGTGAGGAGGAGTCAGGGTAAGTGGAAGTTTCCTAGAGCAGCAGGTTACAAGCAGGGTAGATCATGACACTTCCATCTATTGCTCTCTCTTTCCTTTAACAATTTGCAAAATAAGAACATCTGAACAAAGGATGTCACACTTTCCCAAACCTTCATCACTCATTTTTCTATGGAGATCTACTCACAGCATCTTCTTCTTCCTCAGTCATCTCAATAGTTCATAGCCTGGTACTTCAAATCATGTAATAAGGTACTTAGAGCAGTTCTGATCTCTGTGAGTTTATATATCTGATCCATTTTGACCACCATCTCTTGAATTTCTCTGATTGTAGTTTTAAAGAGAACGTCAGTCTCTTCATGGTATAGATTTCTTGAACAGCTCTTTGCCAGTCTTCCAGTGTTGGTGCGTTTGGTTGTAACCACCTCCTTGTCACAGCTTTCTTCCCTCCAATCAGTAATATACTCATTAAATATTTATCTGCTATCAGTTGGTTGTACAATGCCATGGTACCCAGATACATTGACAGGACATCAAATGGAATAACAGTTTGAAATATAGCCGCGAGCGGCAATCTGCGGGTTCTAACCTGTTCCGCCCCAAACCAGCCACCGTGACCCTCACCACCCACCGTGACCCTCATCTGCCGTAGTGCAAGATGTTCCCCACTCTGTCCCTGAAAGCTCCAAGCAATACATACTCTTTCCAAGTCACGCATTTCTTGAAATCGGGTTTTCAGCTAGCCTACATGCTAATAACATTTGTGGTATACTTTCACATAGAGACTCCATTTGAACATCAAAACATAAATTGAAATTTTACCTATTGATGCGTATTTCAAAGTTTCAATAGGTATTTTAATGTTTAAGCAATCACAGTTCCATGATCATGATCATTTTGGGAGAAATCTGGAGATAATAATGGATGTGTATGGGAGAGGCTGTAAAATATTCTGTAAGGCTAAAGACACAGATGTGAGTGTACTATTATGATTTTACCTAAATGAAGGTAAGTGAAAGTTCAGACAGGAAGACCATCTCTTTACGTAAGTATACCTCAAAGCCACTTCTCTGTTTTCCCACTATCCTCTTGCTCCACCCTTCTTCACATATTTCAACAAGTCACAGTCTGCCAGCCTCTCCCTGTTCTCTACCAATCCGTCATTAGCTGTCAAATTTCTCTCTCTGCTGTCATCCAGCTGTCATTTCAGCAAAACTCCCAGCCCACCTCCACCCCTGCACCACCTCCATCAAGATACAGACTGTCTTAATCTGGATCTTCAACCGAGAAGTTCCCTCATCCGGTGACCTCAAGATTCCATACCTTCCCCAGTGTCTAGGCCGGGGGGTGGGGGTAACTTCTTCAGTTGCAAGTTTCTCATCCACAGATCAGTTTACTCAGCTGGTCTCCTCCCCATGGTCTAAGTGGCAAATTATCAAACCATTCTAAATATATTCACGTGACCTCAAAAGTCACATAACTATAGCAACATGTGCACATGCAGGCTTTTTTATTCAAACATGACATAATAGCTTAATTTGCATGAAGTGGTATTATGTGGTAGTGAGGGTCCGTGTACCTTTTGATAGTTTGATATTTTGTTTTCAAAATAAAACGGATGTACAGAAATACGGCCGTTTTCCCGTTATTCCGTTTTGAGACACAAAACGAAATAACCGAAGTGCTTCCGTTTTCCCGTTTTCTCTTTCAAAACCAAATTACGGAAAAACCAAATTGAAACGAGACCCAGATGCATTAGCTAGGTACAAATAGGATAGGCCCAGTACTCTATGTCATTGTTTTCTCTCTGCTCAATTCCTACAACATTGCTTTTTGTGTTTATCTTTCTTAACCCCACCTGAACAACCACTAGTCTATAAAAATGTTATGTAATGTTTTATGTTTCCAAATCAAATGAAATCAAAATGATAGTAGGCCTATTTACCATATTGTTCAACCAGGTGAAGTTCCAAAAACATAGACTAATCTGTGGCATTTTACTAAATCTAAAATAGGCCTACATGTGCCGCCCTCTTCAAGGGTAAAAAATGTCCTGACATCATGTTTGTTTCACTTATGTTGTAGGATGGGAAGTCATCAAATATTAGCAAAACTCACAGAGTGAGAGAGACCTGCAATGTCTGTTTGTCAGTCTGTCAGACTGTCCTGGCCATAATAGTATTAAACTTAAAATCTGCACCATATCATTAATGATTAACAAGACTGAGTAACTACATTGGAGTTGGAACCCAGGATCAACTGTGTGAACATACAAGGAGTTATACATGTAAGCAGAAAGGAGAGTGGAGAGAAACATGATGTAAAGAGAAAGCTTGGGTAAATGACATGCAGTAATCATTTCGTCCATCGCTGCTTACTTGGGTGACATGCATAAGATTTGTCTACTTCTCATGAGAATTGTGTCATATAACACACGCGGCCTGCGTCTAGGACACAATGCAGCGGATAAGGCACGGCGACTTGTTGTTGACAAACTCCTTGAGGAAACTGACATTCTTTGTCTACAAGAAACTTTTCTTGCTAAACAGGACCTGGACAAGCTTAACTCTGTTCATAATAACTTCCATGGGGTGGGGGAGTCAACCACAGATTTGAGCTTGGGGTTGGTTCAAGGCAGAATACCTGGAAGTGTGGCCATTATGTGGCATAAAAAATATGACCCTCTGATCAGTGTGATTAGATTGAGAGTAGACTGGTGTGTTGCAATAAAAGTTTCTTATAATGGTAATGTTCTTATCATTTTGAATGTTTACACACCTTATGAATGTTCCAGTAACGAGGACGAATATCTTCAAAAGCTTGCTTTTATTGGCTCTTTTATTGAGGAAAATGAATGTACCCGTATTTATGTAATGGGTGATTTGAATGCAGATATCTCTGATAGGAAGTCTGTGTTTGGCCGATACCTAGTTGAATTTTGTCATGATAATAAGCTCTTGTTAACAAGTAAGATCCATTTGCCAACAGATAGCTATACATATGTCAGTGAGGCTTGGAATACAACATCCTGTCTAGATCATTGTGTAAGCACAGCTGATGCCCATGAATGTGTGGATAAAGTTGAGATTTTGTATGGGTTTGCAACAATGGACCACATGCCTGTCTCCATTATGCTCAATGTAGAAAACCTACCTACAATGACCACGGATGATAATCAGGTTAATCATGGTGGGAAAATTGAGTGGGCTAAACTCTCAGAGAACGACCTGCTACATTATCATGACTTGACTGAGAAGACCATAGGTAACATTGAAATTCCATATGATGCTATAATGTGTGATAATTTCAACTGTGGTATACCAAATCACAAAGAAGAGCTATGTGTACTATATGACAGAATTGTGCAGGGTCTGAATGAGGCTAGTAAACCACTCATTCAGAGAAAAGCAAAGAAGTACAGCTTCAGGCCAGGCTGGAATGAGTATGTGGATGAACTCCACCAGCAAGCCAGAGAAGCTTTTAAAAATTGGGTTATCGCTGGTAAATCAAGGCATGGACCTGAGAGTGAAATTAAAAAGAAAGCTGTTGCTAGGTTCAAATATGCAATTGGGAAATTGGCTTTAAACAAATCCTGTGGCCTTCATCTGATCTCTGCAGAGCATTTGAAATTTTCATGAATGAAATTTTCATTTTCAAGAATGAATAAATGAGTGAATGAATGAACTAGAAAATTTCACATGAAATTTTGAGTGTGCCTGATGCTCGCTGCCAACTAGTATCCCCATACCAATACGCTAATTATTAATAGCAGTAAATGTATCACTGTGTGTCTGTGTGTGTGTGCGTGTGTGTGCATGCCTGAATGTGTGTATGTTCACGTGCTGTCGCGCGTTTGTGTATGTGTGAGTCTGTTTGTCTGTCTGTGTGTATGTCCACTTACAGATAGAAAAAACAGCTAAACTTAACAGCTAAAAAAGACTGCAGTCTAAAATGTCCAAGATGGACACAGAAAGACAGAGACAGACAGACCCAGACAGGCAGACTGACACATATGTAATTACCTCTGTATGATGAGGCTTTAACTGCAAAGAAGTCAGGTTGCTGAAATATTCAAATTTGACTGTGCTGTGACACACAGACGATTGGCCGAACGGCTGGAGTTGATTCAGCCAATCACCAGTTGGCAATGGCACAGTCAAATTTAAATACACCAAGAAAAGGCAGAAACTGAGCCAAAAGTTCCTCTCAAACTCCAACTGTTTAATGAAAAACCGTAAGTGCTACAGCTACAAAAAGCACACCGTGAGCGAGAGGACAGGATGCGGATCACAAAGGTGTAAATTTCATTTCTGTGGTGTGAAAAATGAGGCCAGAGCCATGATGGACATAAGTGGAATGGTCTGCTTTCTTCCAGAAATTTGGGCTCTCACTTAACATGGGAGTGAATGGGGCAGTTGGTTGGACTTGTTGTCCTTTTAGACCACCTGCAGCCAAAACCCTAAATCCATTTTCTTCAGCGGTCACACCTCTGCGACCGGAACAGCTTTTCCTACAATTTGGTGTACAATTTGTGTATGTAGAGTGAACGATGTGGCCGCACCAGCGAGTTTAAGAGAAAATTTCTTGATGATTTCAGAGGTGCTGTGCACTCTAGCGATGACATCACCCACTCTAACTCTCAACATTCCACGCAATACACACCCATTATAAATTCTGAGAAGGGCTGAAAATTTCATGATTTTTAAACAGCTGGTGTAGAAAAACTAAAAGAGATATGGAAAATATGAATCAGTCACTGAAAGTCGATGGCAATGTCAACATTTCAGAGTTGGAATGGAGTTTCTACGTGAATGTATGAGTTCGTGAAGTGTGGGTGAAGATGAGTGAGTTTGAAGGATTTTCTCATTGACTTCCATTATAACCAAGTTTCAGAAAACGCTGAATATTTTGGAAAGTTTGAATGGGATTGAAATGTTTAATCATATGTAAAAAGTCAAGGAATTGCTGAATATTTTCCAGTTTGAATGGAGTTTCTAGCTGAAAGTATGAATCCGTAGTTACCGTTTGAAATTTTGTGATTTTTGAAGATTCCGTAATTCATTTTCAATGGAGAAAACGGTTTGGGAAAAAAACGGAAATATCTGGGAATGGCGGTGGCGCCCCCTATGTGCCAATCTCAAAATCTTTTTTTGGGTGTGTTCTTGGTCCCCTTCTGATGATATTTACCCAGTTTTGTGACGATCGGAAAAACGGTTAACATTTTACAGCCGATATTCGCTAAGCCCCGCCCTTTCCAAGGACACTTTGCTTGACGGCAGCCGTGTTTTTCGTCCGATCTTGCTCATTTATAATAGAAATGAGTATCTCGGTCCCCCGATGCCTCATACCAAGTTTGGTGTTGATAGCACAAATATTTCAAAAGCTTATTCATTTTACTGTTTTTAATATTATTAAAATTAGCAAAAATTCTGTAAGGGCGGCATTCATGGTCAATCAATCAATTTCAATTTTATTTATAAAGCCCAATATCACAAATCACAATTTGCCTCACAGGGCTTTACAGCATACGACATCCCTCTGTACTTATGACCCTCACAGCGGATAAGGAAAAACTCCCCAAAAAAAAAAAACCCTTTAACAGGGAAAAAAACAGTAGAAACCTCAGGAAGAGCAACTGAGGAGGGATCCCTCTTCCAGGACGGACAGACGTGCAATAGATGTCGTACAGAACAGATCAGCATAATAAATTAACAGTAATCCATATGACACAATGAGAAAGAAAGTAATAATATTATAGTTATAGTTCTGGCTACTGTGGTACAATATGTTGAAAGTATGTATTAATATCTGACAGTATACTTGTGTGACAATAGTCATATGTGTATAATAACAGTAGAAGTATGACTAATGACTAATGATGGCAGCAGCAGCAGGAGGCATCTGGCAGGACCACGGCAGCAGCACAACCACACACGTCACGCTGTCCAGGCACCGCTGCAGTATGAGTTAATCTGAGAGACAGTGGAGCACAAAGGCTCCGGAGAAGAAGCCGAGTTAGTGACATCCAGAATGGCCGAGTTAGCAAGATGCAGTAATAGGATGAGAGAGAGAGAGAGAGAGAGAGAGAGAGAGAGAGAGAGAGGGAGAGAGAGAGCCCGGTGTATTATAGGGGGTCCTCCGGCAGACTAGGCCTAAGTCAGCCTAACTAGGGGCTGGTACAAGGCAAGCCTGAGCCAGCCCTAACTATAAGCTTTATCAAAGAGGAAAGTCTTAAGTCTAGTCTTAAATGTGGAGACGGTGTCTGCCTCCCGGACCGTAACAGGAAGATGATTCCACAGGAGAGGAGCCTGATAGCTGAAGGCTCTGGCTCCTGATCTGCTTTTGGAGACTTTAGGGACCACGAGTAACCCTGCGTTCTCAGAGCGCAGTGTTCTGGTGGGATAATATGGCACTATGAGCTCTCTAAGATATGACGGAGCTTGACCATTTAGAGCTTTATAAGTTAACAGTAGGATTTTAAATTCAATTCTGGATTTTACAGGGAGCCAGTGCAGAGAAGCTAAAACAGGAGAAATATGATCTCGTTTCTTAGTTCCTGTTAGTACACGTGCTGCTGCATTCTGAATTAGCTGGAGAGTTTTTAAGGACTTACTAGAGCTACCTGATAATAGAGAGTTACAGTAATCCAGCCTAGAGGTAACAAAAGCGTGGACCAATTTTTCTGCATCTTTTCGGGTCAGGATAGGCCTAATTTTCGCAATACTACGCAGATGAAAAAATGCAGTCCGTGAGGTTTGCTTTAAATGAGAATTAAAAGACAAATCTTGATCAAATATTACTCCGAGGTTTCTTACGGTAGTGGTAGAGGCCAGAGCAATGCCATCTAGAGAAACTATGTCATCAGATAAAGAGTCTCTGAGTTGTTTGGGGCCAAGAACAATAACTTCAGATTTGTCTGAATTTAACATCAGGAAATTGGTGCTCATCCAATTTTTTATGTCTTTAAGGCAGTTATGGAGTTTAGTTAATTGATTACTTTCTTCTGGCTTCATCGATAAATACAACTGTGTATCATCCGCATAACAATGGAAATTTATAGAGTGATTTCTAATGATGTTACCTAAAGGAAGCATATATAGAGTAAATAGGATTGGTCCGAGCACAGAACTTTGGTAAGTAAGGATGATTCATTACGAACGTCAACAAATTGAAAACGATCAGATAAATAAGATTTAAACCAGCTTAGTGCAGAACCTTTTAGGCCAATTAAGTGATCCAGTCTCTGCAGTAGAATTTGATGGTCAATTGTGTCAAACGCCACACTAAGATCTAATAAAACAAGAACAGAGACGAGTCCTTTGTCTGAAGCAATCAGAAGGTCATTTGTAATTTTAACTAGAGCTGTCTCAGTGCTATGATGCACTCTAAATCCTGACTGAAATTCCTCAAATAAATTATTATCCTGGAGAAAATCACACAGCTGGTCTGCGACTACTTTCTCAAGGATCTTTGACATAAAGGGAAGATTAGATATTGGTCTATAGTTGGCTAACACCTCTGGATCCAGGGTGGGCTTTTTTAGGAGAGGTTTAATTACAGCTACCTTAAAAGACTGTGGTACATAGCCTGTTAATAGGGATATATTGATCATATCTAATATATGAGTGTTAACTAAAGGAAAGACCTCCTTAAGTAGCCTAGTTGGGATGGGGTCTAAGAGACACGTTGATGATTTAGATGAAGAAATCACTGCGGTCAATTCTTGAAGAGAAATTGGGGAGAAGCAATCTAAATATATATTAGGTTCTACAGCTGTGTTTGAGGTTAGATAGGTAGGCCTACCATCTGAGGGCAGGAGGTCATGAATTTTGCCTCTAATAGTTAGAATTTTGTCATTAAAAAAGCTCATAAAATCATTACTGCTAAGGGCTAAAGGAATACAAGGCTCAATAGAGCTTTGACTCTCAGTCAGCCTGGCTACAGTGCTGAAAAGAAACCTGGGGTTGTTCTTGTTTTCTTCTATTAAAGCTGAGTAATAGTTTGCTCTGGCATTGCGGAGGCCCCTCTTATAAGTTTTGAGACTGTCTGTCCAGATTAAACGAGATTCTTCCAGTTTGGTTAATCGCCAATTCCTTTCAAATTTTTGCGATATTTGTTTTAACCTACGGGTTTGAGAGTTATACCAAGGAGCGAACTTTCTTTGCTTTGTTAACTTCTTTTTAAGAGGAGCTACAGAGTCCAGCGTTGTTCGCAGCGAGCCTACGGCGCTATCAACAAAATGATCAATTTGGGAGAGGTTAAAGTCGGCACGGGAAACCTCTGTTACTGAAGGTATTGGTATTGAATTTAACGACGAAGTAATCTTTTCCTTAAATTTTGCGACAGCACTATCTGATAAACATCTAGTATAGTAACTGTTGCTGAGTGGCGTGTAATCGAGTAAAAAGAAATCAAAAGTAATCAGATAATGATCTGATAGCAAGGGATTCTGTGGAAAGACTTTTAGGTTATCAATTTCAATTCCATACGGCAGAACTAGATCGAGGGTATGGTTAAAACAGTGAGTGGGTTCATGTACACCCTGACTGAAGCCAATGGAGTCTATTAATGAGATAAACGCGGTAGCCAGGGAGTCATTATCAACGTCGACATGAATGTTAAAATCGCCTACAATAATAACTTTATCTGATTTAAGAACTAAACTGGATAAAAACTCTGAGAATTCAGATACAAATTCAGAATATGGGCCAGGAGCACGGTACACTATAACAAATAAAAGTGGCTGCGAGGTTTTCCAGGTCGGATGTAAAAGACTAAGAACGAGGCTTTCAAATGAATTATAATCTAGTTTAGGTTTAGGGCTGATTAACAGACTAGAGTTAAAAATGGCTGCAACTCCCCCTCCTCGGCCGCTGCCTCGAGGAATGTGGGTATTATTATGACTGGGAGGAGTGGACTCATTTAGACTAACATATTCATCTTGACACAGCCAGGTTTCAGTGAGACTGAGTAAATCAATATGATTATCTGATATTAATTCGTTTACTAACACTGCTTTAGACGATAGAGACCTGATATTTAACAGTCCGCATTTAATTCTCCTGTTTTGTCTTTCTGTCACAGAAGAGGTTTTAATTTTTATGAGGTTGTTATGCACAACTCCTCTTTGTTTAATTTTAGATTTAAATAATTTAGGTGGTCGGGGGACAGACACCGTTTGTATAAAACTATGAAAACTATGGCTGGGTAACTGAACTAGAAGCTCAGAGAGGCGTTTAGGACTGCAACTCTCTGTCCTGGTCTCAACTCTGGGTTGTCAGGGATTTGATTTACTAATAAAATTTGCCAGGTTCCCAGAAATGAGAGCAGCTCCATCCAAAGTGGGGTGAATGCCGTCTCTCCTAATAAGACCAGGTTTTCCCCAGAAAGTTTGCCAATTATTAACAAAACCCACATCGTTTGCTGGACACCACCTGGACAGCCAGCGGTTAAATGATGACATGCGGCTAAACATGTCATCACTGGTCAGATTTGGGAGGGGTCCAGAGAAAACTACGGAGTCCGACATCGTTTTTGCATATTCACACACCGAGGCAATATTAATTTTAGTGACCTCCGATTGGCGTAACCGGGTGTCTCATTGCCGCCGACGTGAATAACAATCTTACTGAATCTACGTTTAGCTTTAGCCAGCAGTTTTAAATTTGACTCAATGTCGCCTGCTCTGGCCCCAGGGATACATTTGACTATGGCCGCTGGTGTTGCTAACTTCACGTTCCTCAGAATAGAGCTGCCAATAACCAGAGTTTTATCCTCAGCGGGTGTGTCGCTGAGTGGGGAAAAGCGGTTGGAAACGTGAACAGGCTGGTGGTGAGCCGTGGGATTCTGCTTGGAGCTGTGCTTCTGGCGAACCGTAACCCAACCTCCCGGCTGAACGGGAGTTACCGGAGGACAGTTAGCAGAGGCTAAGGCTATGCTATGTGGCTCCGTACTGGCTACAGGGGGCTGGCTAACTACCGCAGCTACTGAATGGTTTTCCATGGTGCGGAGCCGCGCTTCTAATTCACTAAGCCTCGCCTCCAACGCACCAAATAAGCTACACTTATTACAGTTACCACTGTCGCTAAAGGAGGCAGAGGCATAACTGAACATTTGGCACACCGGGCAAGAAAGAGCAGGAGAAGGAGAAGCCATGGCTAAGCTAAAGTAGCTAACAAGGCTAAGAGCGTGCAAACAACAGCTAAGAGATTAGCGAGAAAGTCGTAGAAAGAAGGAGAGCTATAAGTGCTTAAACAGAACCAGTGTGGGTTATGACTTGAAGTAGACGTTAAAGCAGCGTTAAAGCAACTGAGGTGAGAAAGCAGGCTAGCAGAATTCACCAGAGCAGTACAGAGACGCTGTCACAGAAACACCGGAAATGACACAACTCGCTTACCGCAATACGTCAGCACGTCACCACACGTCCACTTCACTGCTGACCATGTGTGGTGCAAGAGGCTTTTTTGTAGAGGACTATCAGGAGGATGTGTGTGTAAAATTTCAAGTCAATAGCACTTGTGGTGCGGCGGGCAGAGCCTTTCAAGCTTTACACTCTATGTTATAGCGCCCCCATAAGGCCAATTGGGACCAAATTTTTTGAGCAGTATTTGGATGTCATTTATAGTCCATGTACCACGTTTCATGTCCCTAGGTCCTTCCAGCTGGTCATAAATTAATAAAACGCAAATTATGACGGTTAATGACGAATAGGCCACGTCCACTTTCACCTATCAACATGGCACTCAAGATATTAGTTAATAGCCACCCCTAGAGCATGCATACCAAATTTGGTGAAATTCCATCCAATGGTCTTTGAGATACAGATGTGTGGCATTTATAGCGCCCCCTATAGGCTGAGCTCAAAATGCTTTGGTAGGCAGCTTCCAAGTCTCATTGTGGACCTACCCACCAAGTTTGGTGATGATAGGTCAAAGGGTGTGGGAGTTATGGCCAATCAATTCTAAGCTCCGCCCACAGCGAAGATTCATTGGTCCGTGGCGGCCATGTTTTTTGTATTTGTAATAGAAATGTGTCTTGTCATCTCCCAAAGCCGTGTACCAAATTTGGTGTTGATGGAGTCAAAATTGTAAAAGTTTATGTCATTTTACTGTTTTTCAAATTATGCAAATTAGCAAAAAATCTAGTCAGGCGGAGCTTAATGGTCCCAGAGGCTTTTTTGTAGAGCACATTGAGCTGGACCTGTGTGTCAAATTTCAAGTCAATCAGACTTATGGTGTGAGGGGCGTGGCCTCCCAAAAAAGTCATTTTTAAGCCTTAATTACAGCGCCACCATGTGGCCGACTGGGCTCATATTTTAGTAAAAGTTGATGCACATCATTTCCAATCATTGGACCAAGTTTCAGGTTTCTGGCTCATTCCAGCTCACGGGAATTTGAGCTCAAGCGGCAGACAACAAAAAATAATAATAATAATAATAATAATAATAAACTGGTACAATCTTAGAAGGGTTCTACCCCTTCGGGGTTAGAACCCTAAATATGTATTCCAGACATTCATGAATGTCATACCAGTAAGACAAAAGTTTTGGACAATCCCAAAATAAATGAAAATGGTTAGCTAAATTTGAACCACACATCCTCCAACAATTTGTTCCAACACCTTGATGCCTCTTCTGAACAGGCGTAATAATCATTCAATAACCATTCATCCTCAGGTAAGGCCAGGTCTCCCTCTCTTTCCCATTTACATTTAATATGCTGGGTGTTCAGATTTAAAGAGTCTTGGAAACTTTTGTTTAATCTAGATATTAATCTACGCCCACTCCCAGACTTGTAAATTGAGACAAAGACCTTCAGTACATCACTGTCTACTTTTTATAATTCTTCTGTCATGATTTTGTTTAACCGATGCCTTACTTGTAGGTACCTAAAAAAATCTTGATTCTCCAAACCATATTCTTTTTTGAGATCATCATAACTCTTCACAGTTCCATTCTGTATAAAGCAGCAGTATGCCGTTAGACCCCTTTCCATCCACATTTTAAATCTAGTATCTGTTTTATTTGGAATAAAATCCACCTCATATGCATACCATCACAATATATTCTGTGCATCTTTTAGGTTGTGTTTTTTAACTACTTTCTGCCAAATCTTTAGCGTTGTTTTTATCCAAGGGTTGTTTTTATACCTGAGACTGTCTATCAGTTTTTGTCTGCTATTACCGCCTGTACAGTCGGTCCCACAGATCCTCCCTCCTGTATTTCCTTCCATCTTGCTGTGAACTGCGGGTCACAAAGACACACCAAAGATCTTATCTAAGCAGCATAATAATAGTCTTTTAAGTTTGGCAGTGCCATTCCCTCTTTATCTTTTGATAGTTGCATTACTTTGTATTTTATTCTTGGTTTCTTACCCATCCAGTTAAGCAAGACATTAATTTACGCCATTCAGTGAAGTGTTGATCACTTATTTCAATTGGCAGTGATAGGAAAAGGTATAACAGGCGGGGTAAAATTACCATTTTAACAGATTCAATCCTTGAGGGTAGACTAAGAAAAGGTAAGTGATTCCATCTGGAGATGTCAGGCTTCAAATAATATTGTAATGTCTTGGGTAAGATTAATTCCCAGATATTTCATTTATGTCTCGTTACAGTCTAGGTTATATTTAGTTACGAAATTATCTGGTGGATTAAAATTAAAAGTCATGACTTGGGTTTTCTGGATATTTATCTTGTAGCCTTATAACTGACCAAACATATGTAACGTTGACATTATAGATGGTAGAGATATGGAGGGCTGTGATAGAAAAATTAATACATCGTCTGCAAACAAAGATATTTTGTGTTCCTGTCCTGCTATATTTATCCCCTTAATATGTTTGTTTTGTCTAATATATTGACTGAGAGGTTCTATAAAGAGAGCAAAGAGAAGTCGAGAACACCTACACGAATGCTCCAAAATAAAGGGATTGGAGAGACTGCCATTTCTTTTGATTCTTGCTGTTGGGTTATTGTATATAGCTTTGAAAGTCTCAATAAGAGTATGATGAAAACTTGTGTCCTGTTTCGTTGTATATGCCACATATATGTAATGTTCTCCCCAGGCTGTCTTGGGTCTGTCTCTAGTGGATAAATCCAGTGTGGTCCAAATAGATAAGAGATGGCAAGTGTCTTTCAGTTCTCCGAGCCAGTATTGACATGAAAATTTTATAGTCCAAATTCAACACTGAGATGGGCCGGTATTGTTTACAATCTAATGAGTCTTTTCCTTCTTTAGGTATTACTGAAATTATGGCTTCCTTCTGTGAGGGAGGGATCTCTCCCTTTTTGAGTGCCCCATTACATATCTGGCAGAGTTTTCGAGTTAACTGTTCCTTGAAGGATTTGTACCATTTGGCTGTAAAGCCATCTGGGCCTGGACTCTTATGTAGTTTTAGTCTTGATAGTCTTTGCTATCTTGACTTCTATTTCAGTGATATCTGATACTCATTCTTAAGGCAAAGGGTCATCATCTGTTGTAACAATCATCATCCAAGAGTAATGACATTCAATACAGAGCCCTTCACCATGGGTAAAAATAGTTTATGTTGTATCAGACTTGCTAGGACTTTAAACTGTGCTCCAGCATAACAATTTATATTATGTGTTTTATAGCATTAACACTGACATTGGCATTTAAATCAGACAGGCAGTGCTGAAGGCTCACTCTCACACCTGTTCTGGCAGTGTCTGGTCCTCAGCAATTTTTGTGTGACATATTTAATTGGTTCTCTAAACAATATAAAATAAATATTCAACCAGATTGCAATCTGGCAATATTTGGGTCTTCAGACAGGACAACCTCCTTGTTTGAAGAGGTGGCTCAATGAAATGGTTTCTATTGCTAGGTTGGAACAGAATCGCTTTAGCAAGCAGAATTCCCAAAACTATTAACAGAAGATGTGGAAGCCATTTTTGGCAGTACTTGATGAGACCTAAATGTACATCTTGTGAGCCACGCTGCTATGTTGTGTCTTTTTTTCTACGTAAATGTTGCCCTATCCTGATACGAAATATTCTGATATTTGTCCTCCCATGTTTCTTTTTGTTTGTTTGCTGGTTTTCTTTTTGTTTTTTTGTTTCTCGCACCCCTGACGATATTGCAGACTGGAATTTTTCAGACTGTAGGCCTATTTGGTTGCTCTATGAATCCTCTGTCCTTTTTTGTTTTTTGATGCAACAGTGTCAGGTGCTGAATGTTTATTATATATGTATTCTTTGTATTATGAATGAGTTAAAAATAAAATTATAAAAAATAAATAAATAAAAAATCAGATATTTTAAACACATTTTGAAAATCTCCCACCAGAGATTCAGTATGGGCAGCACTTAATAGGCACTTGCACCATTGCACATGTCGGGGGTACTGTCATGAAACTGTGTTTGACACACAATTTTCAATGGTAAGCAAAGGTATTGAGGTTATGCTGATCACATTTGGTGACTAATAAAAGGTTTAGAGCCCAAATACTTTTCTGACCTTCTGCTACACTGTGAACCACTGAGACCTCTCAGATCATCTGACAGGTCTACTTTGTGTCCAGAGCAAGACTATACATGGGGAAGCAGTGTTTAGTTTTTATGCACAACATATCTGGAATAAACTTCCAGAAAACTACAGGTCTGCTGCAAGATTTTTCTCTTTGCTGCTGCCTTTTATTAAATCATATCAATAATTATTCATTATCTGTAACTGTAACTTTTATTTTCACTTTTTTTTTTTTTTTTTTACCTCTCTTAGTATTTTTTTTAGCTTGTTTTTATTTTCCATCCCCTAGCTCTATACAACTTGCCTTGCCTTGCTTAGAGAAAACAGCAGTATTAGGGTGACATCTTGTGGCGCCTTGTTGCAGTTGCAGTCATTTCTTTTATTTCCAACCAATGCAAGTTCCTCCTCAGTACCAAACAGCAGTTCAGCATTTTACAGTTTTTTAGACATCCCGGTTGTTGTAAAATGAACACAGACAAAATTTTGAATGACAAAGATGGCATTCTCTTCAAACATTCAAATATTTTTATGTATACCTCGTATTAACCTTCCATCTCGGGTTACTTAATGTCTCACAGTGTCATCATTTCCTTCTTTAATTTGGTTCCAACCACTTGATAAAAAGAGTTAATTTACACTTAAGAAGCTGATTGATTCATTTCTTATTACAACAATCATCTAAAAAACACACATGTAACAGATATAGGACAACAAATCATATTGGTAGGTGCTGGTACATAAAACAGACATTGCTTGGGACAAACAGTGTAACAGAAAAAAAGAACAAAAAAGATACATAAAACAAATAAAATAAATTCCATCAAGCTTTAGTGTTTGGTAGAAACAGAGCTTACTTCCAAACTCAGCAATACCAAATACAGCAATCATGGTGATGAGATGCAGTGCAGGCCAATCCGCTGCCACGGGAATAGAAGTCAGAAAAAACATTGAGAATATACCTAGGACATTGAATCCTGAATCCCTCCCAGTTTTACACCCTAGTCTGGCTCTCTGAGGTAGGAGAGGTTATTACCCTATTTCAAATGGAAATACTTCACTCTGTTCATAAGTCTACATGACAGGCCTTGCAGTGCTGCTAGTCTACTTAAGTGATTATGCCAAAGATTAATTGAGGAGTTTATGCCCCAGTATCAGTGTAGGCTGAACTCATTCTGCATCGAGAGACAAAAGGTCCTCGAGGAGCAACAGGTCCCTAAGAATAAACAGACTCTGGGAGAAAGGCACATTGCACCTGATGATTTTCATGAATCTCAGACAAGAAGTCTTGTATTTAAGCCCAGTTTCGCGACATTTGAGTCAATGAACCCTCTTCATTTTGACATCTCCAATGTTCTGGGGTTTGCTTTACCTTAACTCTGTATAGCCCCCCGGACATCTATCTGAAGTTTAGTAGGATCCTAGTCCATTCCCTCTCAGTGAATGACACATTTAAGTCCATCTCCCAGGTCAGACCAAGGATGAAGGTGCTTTTGTCTGAGCACTTTAGAAGCACTAAATAATAGAGCAAGGCCTCGTGCCCTTTACCAAAGACCCCCCTTATCTGTGTAAGGAAGCTTGCAGAGGTGGGAGGGGTTGAGAGAGATCTGAAGGTATGGAACAATAAATGCCTGAGTTGTAAATATTTCCAGAACTGATGCTGCAGTGAATGAAATTGTGTCTTCGGAACATTAAAGGACTTAACCGTATCTTCCTCATATAGGTTCCAGAGGACCAAGATTACCCTATCATTCCACAGCCTCTAGAGGAATGGTGATTTTCCTATGCAGAGTTTAGGGTTGAGCCATATGGAGGCTGCAGTGTGGAGGACAGGGCTGAATATGAACACAAAGCCATCCTCTTCCAAACCCATTGTATATGTTCAAGGATGGGATGGGTTGATGCCTCAGATAAAAGCTTGGTGTTAATGTAATGTATTGGAAAAAGCGGGCTACAGTGACATCTCTGCCCGTCATAGTGAAAGTCAAACATATTGAATAGATACACTGTGTGATTTTAGCCAAGTTGGATGAACTCAAAACAATGAAAACATGGAAACTGAGTTGTAGCCAGTTAGCCAACGTTATTCTTTTTTACTTCCCCATTTTTTTCTGGAAGCAAATCTTGACAACTACCAGTGCTCCTTACCAAGATACTTGCATTACAGTAGAACTGTTTAAGGTTACTTGTAAGTCATAACCCAGTAAATACAAAGAGAGAAAAAAAAAACTTTTATTGATTCCACATTACATAGTGGCAGGTTTATTGTCCTCACTCTCGACTCCCGACCTTATGTATGCTTAATCTTTGTCAGACTATAGCTGACAGGTTCAGAGATTGCTTGGTCAGTGGACCTCAGTGATAGATGCTGACGCACTGAGGCACACGCTGGGCCGCCCTATCATCTGACACGCTGAGTAGCTGCTGTAAAGAAGGAGGATGACAGAATGTTCGTGTCCTATGTAAAACCCAATGTATGAAACCAAAACTCAACAATGAGTTATTTTGACAATGTAGCATTTTATGATTTCATGTTATGTATATTCTGGAATCACATATCAATGTACTGCCTACTACAAACTTAGTATGTTTGTACTGCATTCTGCTTACTAAATGAATAAGTAGGCTTATGCCTTTGCCAACAGAAAACATAAGTTTACTGAACCAGGACAGTTCTGAGGGCCGGGATGACCTGGCCAGCAGTTCTCACATCTTGGAAAACATCTCAGTATTCTTCCAGTGGCGTTACTCCAAGAAATAATGTCTAGTAAGAACCAGGAACGCTAGTAAACTTACATTGCGTATCCAATGCATGATTTGAAGGTGCTGTGCAGTGCGAATTCTCTAAATATAATGTGATAATCAATCACAAAGATTAAACTCACCATCTCAACATTTTTCACCAGCCGCAGGTGAAAGCTCTTCATGTGACATAAGCTGACAGCAGCCAGGTCAAAGCTAAAATATTTTTAGTTGTTAAAATGTTCTATTCGATAAGAGCCACAGGCAGGCCTTCACACATGCACACAAAAAAATGCCTCGACAACAGGGCACTTTGGACATCAAGGGGCAATGGGGCAGGTGTTCAAGCACAATAGGGATGACTAGTACACAGAAGTCTATTGGTCATAATGAGGTTTTTGAATTTCTCATGTTAATTTTAAATTAGCATTCATGCAAACAAAGACATCATGGCTCTGTCTGCCCCTGTTGCTCTGGTAAAACAACAGAGACCCTCTCAGGCCCATGCTGATCCTTTACCTGCCTATGTAAATAAACTCTGAGTGCCCATACTGCTGCCAGTCCTTTCAAAATGAACTCATTTTAGCTAGAAGAAAATATCTAAACTTAATCTACATAAAGTGACTATCTAGAATAAATCAAACAGTTAAAACAAATAATAAACAGCTCCAACATGGTTCATGACTGTGGAAGAAAGCTGGAGATGATCCACTCTTCTCCACACAGGGAGCCATAAAACAGTGAGATGGTTGATATCAGTGTATTCATATAAAGCAGTTACACTGAAGAGGCTCAAAAAACATTTCCACTGTGAACGTCTGACTCTTGCACAGTTACAGTAAGTTATATAATTCTAATTATATATTTGATAAACAAACAGCTTCTGTTAGTCCTTCCTTATATGGCTGGTATAGATGTTGGTTCAACTGACTGCAACAACATTTTCCATGATACATGATTTCATCAGATATATGTATTTTTTGCACAAGCGATAAATGAATGTCTGTCTAAAGTGCAGACAGCAGGAACTGAACTTCTGACCTTCTTTTCTTCTGTTTTTATTTTATTAAAATGTTTTTAAATCCTATTTTGTATTAAGGAGCTAAGATTAAGAGTGATATTTAAGCATAAAGCTACTAGTTGTGTTTCAGTGAAGTGCACTCATGTTTTTTGACTTCCGACATGTTTTATTTCTTTATTCCTCTTCTACTTCCCCTTTTTCTTCCCCAACAACTTCTAGTACTCCTACTGACGATATTAGAACCGTTATAGATAACTATGAAGTCATAACCCAATGAGTACAAAGAGAAGAGAAACACAATCATACATTTTAAAAATGTGCTTTTATTTGATTCCAGATTACATGGCAGGCAGGTTTACTGTAAAATTGCTGACATCCAAAGACGACTTTCACTTGCAAAGCATTCAATATTTAAAAACTTTGACATGTCATGATTTACATCATTTTGCGCTCCACTCCCCGTTGTTGGACATCAGGTATTCACCCTTACGGAGGTGTTCATTTTTGAACAGCTGGTTCTTACTCATGATTCTGTAACAAACAATCAAAAAAGTAATGTTTTATCTGGCTAAGACACTGCAAATGCATTATCACCACATTTTGGCATTTCATTTGCAAATCAATTGGTCAATATAGAAGTATAGAGTACTTACCGCCTTGAATGTGACACCAGTCAGTCTGTGCACACAAGTGAAGGAGGTGAAATTCACAGCTGGTCACAGCATCTTTATATCATCTGGGCTGGAGGTGGGCAAGTGAGCAAGAGGAGTGCCATGCCCACCTATTTTTGCATAGACGTCAGCTGTCCATTGTGCTATGTAAATGGTAAACTAAGTCACATATTTGAATATGTTCAATAAACTGTGAAGAAAATGAGGAAACATGTTGTATACATATGAAATTATCTTTGAGTCAACAATAAAATGGTTAATTATGTACAGTTGATGGATTTCATATGGTGTGTGGTGGCTATTTGTATGTAATCAAACCCGAATGTGAAACAAACTTAAAAACCAAAAGCCACTTCTGCACCATAGGGATGAATAGTACACAGAAGTCTAATGTCTATGATGAGGTTTCTGAACTTCGCATGTTTATTTAACCTTAGCATTCACACAAACAGAGAAACTATGGCTTCTTTTGCCTCTGTTGTTCTGGCAAACAATAAAAATAATATAGACGCCCCCTGGTACATGCTGATCCTAAATCTGCCTATGTACACAAACCCATACTGCTGCTCAGTCCTTTCTACATAAAGTGACTGCGTAGAATAAATCAAATACTTAAAAAAATAATAATAAACAGCTCCAACATGGTTCATGAAGAAGAAAGCTGGAGAGGGTACACTCTTCTCCACACAGAGGAGCCATAAAACAGCGAGACGGTTGATATCAGTGTGTTCATATAAAGCAGTTCCACAGAAGAGGCTCATAAAACTCTCTCATAAGGCAAAATATGCTGCAGATATAGTGATATAATTATAATTATACATGTGATAATCAAACAGCTTCTGTTAGTCCTTCTTTAAATGGTTGGTATAGATGTTGGTTCAACTGACTGCAACAAGTACATTTTTCTATGACACGAGTTAATCAGATATATGTATTTTTTGCATAAGAGATGAATGAATGTCTGTCTCTAAAGCACAGATGGCAGGAACTGAACTTTTGACCTGAAGGCAAACTCAAACCTCCTCTGGTGACAATACCAACTTATTTTTTTTCTGCTTTTCCATTTTCTGAAGTCCTATTCTGTTTTAATGAGCCAAGAGAAAGACTGATATGCAAACTTTAAGCTACTACTTTTGTTTCAGTGAAGTGTGCTCATGTTCTCTGATTTACTTGTTTTTTCTAGTTCCCCTTTTTTTCCGAGCTCAATCCCAACAACTGGCTGTAATATTTACCAAGATATTTGCATTACAGTAAAATTGTTTAAGATAAGTAATACGTCATGACCCAATAAGTACAAAGTGAAAAAACAACACATTTATACATTGTTTTTAAAATTTAGATTACATAGCAGGTTTATAGTTGTTCACGCTGACATCCAAAGATGACTTTGACTTGCAAAGTATTATATTAGAAGATAATGCAGCTCATCACGACAATGACCTCACAAAATATGCCTTCATTTAACTTTGTTGAAGGTAAAGGCTTCAGGTAGTTAATGGAATACACTGATCAGCCAAAACATTAATACCACTAACAGATGACATGAACAATACTGACCATCTTGTTACAATGCCAAGCTCTGCTGAGAAACCTTTGGTCCTGGCATTCATGTGGATGCCACTTGAAGCGCTTCACTAATCCAAAATACCGCTGCGGACCAAGTCCCCCTCCCCCATGGCAATAACACTCCTCGGTGCCCCCCCTCCAGCAGAACATGCACCATGCCTCACTACAAATGAATCCTCAGAAATGGCCCAAGGACCATGACAAAGAGTCAAGGCATCAACCTGGCCTCCAAATTTCCCAGATCCCAATCTGATCAAGCATCTGTAGGGCATGCCACAACCCCACCTTACGGCCGACATGTCTCAAAGGATCCACCGCCAATGCCCCAGTGCTAGACTCCACAGGACACCCCCAGAGGCCCTGTGTCCATGCCTTGACATCACAGAGCCAAGTCTGATCCAAGAAGGCCCCACAGTAGATTGGGGGTACCTCTGGGGTACCGGTACGTCCCATGAATGCTCAATCAGATTAGAATCTGGGGAATTTGGAGGCCAGGTCGATTCGTTTAGCTCTTTGTATCGTTCTTCGGGCCATTCCTGAAGAGTTTTTGCAGTGTGGCATGGCACATTGTTCTGCTTGGGGGGCCACTGTCATAAAGAAGCAGCGTAGCTATGGAAGGGGTGTACTAGGTCCACAGTGGTGTTTGGGTGGGTGCGAATTTCCAACCCTGTATCTGTGTCACCACTTTACCGTCCCCAAAATGTTCATACGCATAGGTCAAAGTGTTGGTACAGGTGCGCACACGCTCCCTTCAAGTTTGTTTGTATAGATTGCAACTTTTGCATAGTAAATGGCGTACGCCAGTTTTTAGGCCTTGTTTTGTGCGTACGCAATGGTTATGAATGACACCCCTGGTCCATTTGTGTTGGAGAGCAAGAGACCTCTGCTGATAATTCAGGTACTGGTAAAAACCTCCTGAACAATGAACACTAACGGAAATCTAACCAGGAGAAGTTTCAGCTGGTTGCAATCCCCAGCACTACATGCCACTTAATGTCCCCCTTAATCCTACACATTGTTCCTTTAAAGAGAAACATACAGATAGATGACACTCCCATACTACACCCTTCCTCCAAATGCAGTTCATGCTCACAGCTGACCTTACAGTGAAAAGTAAGCTCTGGTGTCTTCACCACTGCCTGGGCCCAGCAGCAAAATATCAAGATTCTACACTTGTAACTGGATGGAAAAAACTAAGGCCAAACAAAGAGCCAACTTTCACCTCCCTCTGACCTCAAAGCAATGTCTGATGAAAATACACGCATCTTCCTCTCATCAGAGTACAAAGTGAAACTCTTCCCAGTATGATACAGAGTGGAAAGTATAATGTTAAATATAGGGTATGATGAGTTTTGGTCTGTAACAAGTCTACACACAACACATTTTAACACCATAAATTCTATTTTGGCAGTGAATTCAACATATTTTTAAGGTCGGCTACACCCCAGACATTTGACAACATCTGTTTCAGTCACTACAGAGACAGAAGATAAGAAGACAAGACACGAGAGGCAATTCTATCAGCAAAAGTCTTGGAGCTGTTTTCTATCTTGTTTGCCAGGGCTTCGCTTCAAATTGCACAGCCAATCAATGCTTAACAGTTACTGCGAAAACAAAGTGGCATGAAGAGACAGATGAAGTTTTGGATACACTGTAGACATAAAATGAATATTTCTCCTTAACATTTGATCAGCACCAAAGGGTCACACTATTTTGTTTTTAATTTCCTTCATGGAAATCACAACAAAAGTACAAATCGGCTGAAGTCAGAAAGAAGCTCATTTAGGAAAATACATCTTTCAATGGGAAATTAATCTCTCAAGACAGATTCTGAAATTTACATTGTAGGAAAGGAAGAATTTTTTTTTTTTCTTTTACAGATGGATTTCCAGATTGATGGGAAATTGACTTGTGTAGCACCTTTCTAGTCTTCTGTCCACTCAAAGCACCTTAACACCACATGTCACACTCACCCATTCACACACCGGTGGCTGAGGCTGCCTTACAAGGTGCCACCTGCTACTCAGCTTTAACACACCCACACACTGATGGAACAGCCATCAGGAGCAATTTGGGGATCAGTATCTTTCTCAAGGGTACTGCAACATGTGGACTGGAGGAGCCAGGGATTGAAGCACTGATCTTTCGATTAGAGGACGACCTGCTCTACCTCCTGAGCCGCAGCCACCCACAGTTTCATGCTTAAACAAAACTAAAGCCCTGGATCTCTTTCCTCTCTTGTCCTTTTGATGTGACTGGATCTTGGGCCGGCAAAGCTCTTAAAACGTTAGTGTTTTGTGTATGTGCGCACGTGCCCACCCGAATCACAGGATTTTTGGCTTTTGAAGTCAAATTTGTCATGCAGTTACTTGCATTTGACATTTATAATATTTTAGTTGCATGCAACTTGTTGTATTATATTTTGTTAAAATTTTGTATCACATGTACTTTGTCAGTGCAGTGTTAAGTACCCGGTAGCTTTCAGAGTTATGCTTTCAAAGTAGCTTCCCTAACACTAGTTGTTTGGTGGTAACAAGAATAAAAGGGCATATTTTGCTGCAGCTGGCTTATAAATTAGAGCAGTGGTCTGCACCTTTCTCCTAATGGGAACATTTTCATACCACTGAGCAAACTGACGACTTACTAAGTGAAATATTGTATGGATATTTCACATTATATTTGATGCATAACAATAAAAGTACACAACAACTAATAAACTGTACAAATAGTGAACTTAACGACTGCAGGATTATTTCCTGGGAATGCTGCATCAGAGATTATTTTTTCTGTTATTTTTTGTAACAGTTTATACCATTTTCTGTCTGTATTATATATATTGTTTTAATTTTTTACAAGGACACATACTAAATAGGCTTCTTGTGTTTAACAAATTCAGTATTTTCTTCTCTGCCATGCTTGGCCATTGTTCTATTAGCTCTTTGGTTGCTTTAACAGCGTACTTTTCTAGTGCAGGTCAAATCTGTTAAACGGAAACTGAAAGCTCTGTGATTATAGTTTGTGTTAAGGTCCTCACCGCACTCTTATCCTGTGGGATTTTTTTTTAGTTAATATTTTGAATAACAATCTGAAACTATCTAAAGAAAAACTATTTTCCATCACAGACATGAATGAATCCTACCATGTAGGCCTACGGGGTTCGTTTTTTTTTTAGGTGTTCTTACACCCCTTAAAATCAAGAAGGCCTCATGACCCCCTGTGGAACTTTGGCACCCTCTAGTGGAGGTCAGGACCTCAAGTTTGGGAACCACTGGATAAGAGTGAACATTTAACAAGAAAGCCAGCTCAGTTTATCTTTCTTTATATGTTTGGCACAGGTTGCGGTTCATCACTCGGTTCCATGGTGTACAAATTACCGATGTATTTCATTGCATAGTGCATACCTAAAAACATGTTGTAACTCATCCTGTGGCAATGAAAGATAATGCATTCTGCATGATAGGCAAACTAACGATTTTCTGCACATGGAATAAAGACATGCTTGAAAAACTTGAGTGCGCTTCTGCTAGATAAAAGACTGAGACTCAGCACCAGCCTGCTCCACTGAATGATGATGTGAGCCACCATTAGATTAAACATTTGTTGGTTTTCATGTTGTTTTTCATGTAATTTAGCATCCCCATTCTAAAGAATCCCCATGTTTTACTGTAACACAACTCATGTTTCAACTCACTTTCCATGTTTTTCATTGTTTTGAATTCACAAAAAATGTGGCTAAAATCACAGTGTCTATTCAATGTTAGATTTTTACTCTGATTTTAATAAAAATAATTGTAAACTCACAAGCAGTTGCGATGCAGAGACATACTTTGAGAGAAGGAAAATAACTCACTTAAACTCACTTTACGAAATGTTGCTTTTATTTGATCCAAAATTGAACAGCAGGCATGTTTACTGGTAACTCAAGTTGACTTCCAAACATGACTTTCACATACATTTAATTACTTCATGCCTTTGGATTTGGCCGAGTTCCAGATTTCATCACATTCTCTGTTCAACACCAGTTTGCCGTCATCGGTCAGTTGAAGACGGCACATGTTACAGTCAGATTTGGCAGAGTTTGTGTGCCACCTGGGTTCATCACACTTGTTGTACATGACCAGGTTGCAGTCAGCCTGCATGCACAGGCGCTGAGCGTCTGTCCCTTTGGTGTCAGACTCCCACACAGGCTTCCAGCCATAGATGACAAAGTTACCATCCTCCTGCAGGCAGAAAAGAGACATTTTACTTAAATCAGAACGTGCATTTCCAAATACCTGCTCTTTTACTTTTGCATTTACTTTGGTACAGACTAGTGTGCATGTATCATGCAACCTGATAGGAGTCTTGAGTGCACAAATAGTGTAAGTTACTCACCTGGAAAACAGCCTTATACTCCCCATTGTTGGATATCAGGTAGTCCCCCCTGCGGAACTCATCATTTTTGGACAAGAAGTTCCTGCTCATGATTCTGCAACAAAAAGAAAGTCTGTGCTATGTCCATTCAAACACTGAAAATACATTGAAAATATGCTTTGTGAGTTGGTTTGCCAGTATAAATGGTTGTAATCTTTCTACCCACAGTACCCACAATAAGCCTTAAGCACCAATTACAAACTTAATTTCAATAGCAGAGATTTAACAGTGAACTGCAACAACTCTTAAATTGTTATTAAACTGCTCTTGCACTAAAATATATGAATCCATCCATCAGTATAAAAGTACAGAATACTTACAGGGTTGAGTGTCCCGTCCCAGTCAGACTGCAAGCAGAGGAAGAGGAGTGAAGTGCAAGATGTGAAATTCACTCCTTTTTTATATACCACAGCTGGGTGTGGAGAGAGGGGGGGGGGGAATCAAAGGGGAGTGCTATGCCCCTCTTTTTCTAATCAGAACTGAATGTTCCTGAACTGCCTGAATCCCCCTGTAACAATGCAGGGACTGTTTTTTAATGACATAAGCATGATCTTTGAAGGGTGAGATGCTGAACAAGAGATACATCTTGAATATTCTTAGACATTAATCAGTGCTCCAGGAGCTTTACCCATCTGTGATATCACTACTCATGTTCATTTATCAAGAGATGTAATAGACATGCCTGAGCTTGACGTGAAGCTTTCATGATTATAAGCTGGATCAGCAAGGATGTGGTGTACTCCACTTTATTTCGCATATGCGCTATTCTACATCATCACCCACCACAGTGTCTGGTTCTCCTCAATGCTTCTGCCTCTTAAAAGGAAGTTTATCTTAGGCGTGGGTGGTATCACAGTATACCAAGGCAGTTAAGCTAGTCTCAGCTTGGTGTACGAGAAAAACTTGAATTCAGAAAATGTATGGTTGTATTTTTCTTTTCAATATGTGTACGAATATTACCTTTCATGACATTTTGTGAGTTTATATTGGTTATTTATTAGACTGAGAAAGTGGGGGATCCACTTTCAACAGCTCTACAGTGAAATACAATGAATCAATGTATGGGAAACACTGGGGCTACTGTATGAAGCATGTACAAATGCCTGTGCTCATCCGGTAGGCTTTTCCAGAAAGCTGCACACCCCAGCTTTAAAGCACACAAAGACACTGCTGCTAGACAACAGCAGGGGTCACCACAATGGCAAGAAACAACAAGGCATGGTTAGTGGGTGAGTGGGGAAGGCCAATGCTGCATTCAGCCCCGACAAAATATCACAAAAATGTTTTAAAAGAAACTGTAGTGCAACAAACATAATGTTTTGAAGTCAATATAAAGGGGGTTTATAGGCATGTGTTAACCTTGCCACAACAAAATAAAAACAAGAATTATATACAATAAGTAAAGATCCACCAGAATTATGTTTATATACACATCACTCCTGATTGGGTGACATCTCTGACACACCCATCAAATAAAAGAAAATGTAGGCTAACCTTAAAGTCTGTTGCACACCACTTTGAGGAAACATGGTCAACCTGGACCTCGTAGCAAAAACAGTGCATACTGTTTTCAGACTGATCATGCCCCAGGCAACTGCAGAGCCGGTGAGTTAAGTGAGAACAGGTGGTTGGATGTGTGGGGCAGCCAGGTGATGGGGAAAGAGGACAAGTCTGAGGGCATCTAGTGGATGGATAAAGAATGAAGGGGCCTTGATCAAGTTAACAACAGCAAAGCCGATTACAGGGTCGAGTCATATGAAATAGAAACCATTGTATGTTACCTGCCCAGCAGGTAACATACAATGTTAACATACAACAGACAGACTTGCCAGTGACTGGCTGGTGAACATGGTGAAACATTAGCACAAGGAGATACAGGGTAAAACAGAGCTAAAAGGGTAGTAAATATTGGACTAACATTCACCAAGTCGACAGAAACACAACTCCAAAGAATCTTAATGTTGCTGTGTGTCAGCTGGTGATTTATTATGAAACAGCTGGATAATTTGAGATTGGGTCCATTTTGAAAACATGTCCAGTATGCATGTGAGATTTGCAGTAAGATGTAAATTCTCTGTAGATCCGGTACGAAAGGGATGTATTGTTCACAATAGGATGTGTTATAAAAATTGTGATCACACTGTTTATTTATGCTATTATTTTGTGCAAGTTTGAAGGATTGTTCCTGTTTCGTACTGCAACACTGCAACATCAGCAGACAGGTTAAGGTAAGTTCGGTACTATATCTGTAAGAGAAGTGGGAGAAACCAAGTGTCGGAGACACTGGGGGGACATATCATCTGGAGGGCAGTGTGACAGGGGGTCACACCAACTGAAAAATGTTATCTATGAAGTCTATACTTGGTAGATTAGGAGAACTGAAACGGTTGAACTTCAACGCCCACCTATGCTGTATAAAAACTTGAAGTTGTTGTTGTGTCTCGTCAAGTATGTTAATGTTATTCATGTTCATGTTTAGTGTTTCATATTTTATGTCATGCCTTAGTTTAGTTTTAATGTTTAGTCCTTTGTTGTCATGAGCACTTTATGTTAAGTTAAAGTCACTCATGTCCAGTCTCGTTGTGCACTTCCTGTTTTATTTTGTACTCACCTTTTCCCTCTCATTTCAGACCCTGACTTCCTCCCTTTGTGTGATTTTCCCGCCATTGTGATTGTCTACCCCACCCCTGATTGGTTTCACCTGTGTTCCCCACCTCATGTATAAACAGTCCCTATCTCCCTTTGTCTTGTTCAGTCTGTGTGATGCCAGGTTTTCATGTTATCAGGTTTGATTTTAAGTTGTGATATTTTTTTATCCTGTGAGTGTTTTGTTTTGAACTTTGTAAATCCTCCTTGAGAGTGCCTTTTGTTTAAATTGATTTTGCCAAGTAAAATACTTTGTTAAACCTACTGCGAGTCGTGCATTTGAGTCCACCAGTTTCTGTAACCTCATCTTGTGTGTTGCACTGTGAAACGCTCCTTCTTGTACAAGAAAATAAATTCTGTTAAACTTTGATATTTCGGCTCCGGTCTCTGTTGTTTTAAAGGTCATTACAAAGAAATTCTTTTGACAGGATGACACTCCCATATCACATTTCCTCCAAATACAGTGCACGCTCACAGCTGATCTCACTGTATAAAGTAAGCTCTTGGGTATGCATTATTGCCTGAGCCCAGCTGCCAATTTATTCTTATGTTATGAAACTGGAGAAATAACTGAGACCAGATAAAAAGTCAGCTTCCACCTCCCTTCGAAGTTCAACCTCAAAGAATACGTGTGATGAAAATATATTAATCTTATCTCAGAGTACAGAGTGACGTCCTTCTTGCTGAGTGGTTCTCTACCTTTTTTTGTGTTAAGGAGCCCTAAACTGAAACACATAAGGTCATGGACCCCAGATTGATAAGATTTCCCTTTAGGAGACTCCATCTGGAAAGATTTTGGTTGTTACATGTAGATCTGATCAAGACCAGCATTTTACAGTTGTCTAACTATAAATCAGAATAGCCACTCTAAAGACCAAGGGCAGGTCTTGGGGTCCTCCTCCAAGAAATTTCGAGCATCGAACACTACATTTCCTGCATTCTGGTGGATTTCTATGCAACAATTTGTGCTTTATCAATTTAGAATGTCAGGGTACTTAGTTGTTTCATCTTATTTCCATTTTATGCCAGACTGCAACTATTTCATGGTTGCACACAACCACCACCAACTTTACCGGTGGCATTGCTGCCTTCATAAGTTGTGTTGCTCATCAAAATAAAAGTGCTATTAAACTAGTCCATACCCACTGAGTGCACAGTTGCCCACATACAGTTTCACATGGTGTGTGTTAGGGTACAGTACAGTACAGTAGAACCATTGCCAATAGTGGGATAGTTAGTGGGCTCAAACTGCACATTAGTAGTTGAGGTAGCACGTTGAAATGCAGATAGTTAAAGTCATTGCCTTATAGAAGCTCAGTTTTAGTACGTTTTCCAACTTTTGCCAAGAGGGAACTTTAGATATTGGTCCCTAGATTATGTTCACCGAGTTTCACACAGATCGGTCAAACTTCCTAGGAAGAAGTCGATTTTAAAGGCACTGTATGTAAGAATGTGGCCAAACGGTTACTACACTCAAATTCAAAATACTGCCGCGAGTCGTGTCCGCCCCCCCCTCCCCTACAGATTCGAGGCTGCTGGACAGCGGCACGCTGGAGACTGATTTGTTTGTCCACGGGCACGTCGCCGCGTCCTTGATTTTCGGTTTTCCAGTGGACCGTTCGAGCAAGTCCGGCTTCTCTGCTTCTCTTCTCTGCGGAGCTGAGGAGACTGCTAATGCTATGTACTGGGACACTGCTAATGCTGCTTGCCGTGCTGCTGTAGCTCAGTCGTAACTGTAACTGATGCTGAGACTCTACTGACTGCGTGACTGGTAGACGGCAGTGGGTGGCGCAACAGGCCAAAACACAAATTCAAAACATAAGCATTACACTCAATGTCAGTTACTGCTGCACTGGTTAAAGGTCCAGTCAGGGGCGTAGCACCAAATTCTGGGCCCTGTGCATAAGCAGTCTCTGATTCTGACTCGACTTGGATGCACATGTACTATATATAAAGCATACATAACAACAATGGCCCGACGCCACGCCCATCTCTTCTTGTGTTGACGTTACTTACATATCCTTACGCCTTAGGCTGCATGGAATAGTACCATCATACTGTATTACACTGCCTTTCCTCTGTTGGTCCATGTCTCCAGTGTTACAGTACTTTAGTATTTTTTGGGAGTATCTGTACTTTACTTGAGTATTTTAATTTCTGTGAACTTTCACTTTTACTCCATCATTTCCTAAATAAAATGTATACTTTTACTCAATAAAATTTCCCCTACATTGTCATTACTTATGACAAAATAGGGAAGAGAAGGAGGAAGGAAGGAGAGAGGGAGGGAAGGAAAAACTGGATCTGATCTTTGAATCCTTTAAATTGTGAAAAAAAAATGTTTTTCTTCACTTGTACACTCCACGTTCAAAGGTTTTAAGAAATGGACTTCATAATTCTCAAACTTCTAACTGCTTGCATTTTAATTAACAGCATTTACTTGTACGCTTACTTTCAATGCTTGAGTACATTTAATGTCATAAAACTACCTTTGATACTAAAATACAGTCAGACCCTCTGACCTCACCAAGCCCACACTCAATATAAGACCCATCAGAGGGCATTGCTGCTAAATAAAATACAAAACAATATCACATCCAACTATGTCATGCTTCTTACATTTTATGCTTCAGTATTAATAATCCTGTATTAACTCTGATCTGGACCATCTGAATAATACGAACATTTTAATAGGATAAGGATTATATTTTCACTTAACCTTATGTAAGATTTTGAAAACAGGACTAGTGCGAGCCACCATAAGAGCAAAGATTTAGTTTTTTTTTTTTACAATGACACAACTTGTATTTCAACTCGAATTCATCAAAAATGTGAAGTTGAGATGCAGAGACATACTTTGATCACCACAAAGATGAGGAAAAAACTAATTTATGCTTTGTTAAAAATTGTTTTTATTTGATTCCAGATTACACAGTTGGCATGTTTTTCAAGTTGACTTCCAAACAAGACCTTCACATACATTTAATTACTTCATGCCTTTGGATTTGGCAGAGTTCCAGATTTCATCACATTCTCTGTTCAACACCAGTTTGCCGTCATCGGTCAAGTGAAGACGGCACATGTTACAGTCAGATTTGGCAGAGTTTGTGTGCCACCTGGGTTCATCACACTTGTTGTACATGACCAGGTTGCAGTCAGCCTGCATGCACAGGCGCTGAGCGTCTGTCCCTTTGGTGTCAGACTCCCACACAGGCTTCCAGCCATAGATGACAAAGTTACCATCCTCCTGCAGGCAGAAAAAAAGAGACATTTTACTTAAATCAGAAAGTGCATTTCTAAAAACTTGCTCTTTTACTTTTGAATTTACTTTCAACACAGATGAATCATGCATCCTAATTGAGTGCACATATATTCTGAGTTACTCACCTGGAAAACAGCCTTAAACTCCCTGTTGTTGGATATCAGGTAGTCTCCCCTCCGGAGCTCATCATTTCTGGACAAGAAGTTCCTGCTCATGATTCTGCAACAAAAAAATCAAGCCTGTGATGTATCCATTTAAAAACTAAAAATGCATTGAAAAAATGTTTTGCCATTTCTTTTTTTTTTAACTAAACAGTATTTATTTGTTACCTTACATTAGTTTATACCCACAGTAAGTCTTATGCACTTATTATAAACCTAATTGCAACAGCAGAGATTTAACAGTAAACTGCAATAACTTCTTCATGCATTTAACTGCTCTTGCACAGAAATCCATCCATTATTGTAAAAAAAAAAAAAAGTATAGAATACTTACAGGATTGAATTTCCCACCCAAGTCAGACTGCAAGCAGAGGAAGAGGAGAGGAGGGCAAGATGTAAAATTCACTCCATTTTATATACAAAGCTAGGGGTGGAGAGAGACAGGGGGACAAAGGAGTGTGCGCCATGCCCCTCTTTTTCTAATGAGAACTGAATGTTCCTGAACCAGATGAACTGCTTGAATCCCCCCGAAACTACGCAACCATGTAACCATGCAGGTTATTGTGACTTAAGCATGATCTTTGGAGGGTGACATGATAAAGGGACAAAGGGACTGTCTTGAAAGGATTAGTTACCGGTGCTGATATGCAGAGGAAAGTGCTCCAGGAGCTTTACTCATCTGTGATAATCATCAGTCATTTTCATCACCCAAGAGATGTGAAGAGCATGCAAGAGCTTGATATAAAGGGTGTCATAATTACAGACCAGGAAAGATGTAGCCTGACAAGTGTGAAAGCCTTTAATTCAGTTTACCAAATCCATTGAAATCAGAGCAGGCATGTTATTTGATTATCCTTTACATTTTATCCAACCAGGCAACAGCAACACAGGAGTGATTATGTAACAGAGAGGGTTTTTTTCTTCGTCTTTCTTTTATATTACAAAAAGGCCCTTACTGACTCCCTCTACTTCCCACGCTCTGTGCATGGAGTAAAGTACAATATGTACCATGTTGCATCCAAGTTCCTATCCAGGCTGCACACAGCAGACTATGTGTAGGAGCTTTATTATATGTGCTGAAACCAAGAAACCAACCAGATGCAGGTCACTTTTTGGACAGTGGTGGAGGAAGCACTCACATCTTTTACTCAAGTAAAAATAGACATGCCACAGTCTAAAAATACTGGTACAAGTAAAAGTCCTGAATTGAAAACTTACTTCAGTGAAAATACAAAAATATTATCAGCAAAATGTGCTTCAAGTATCAAAGTATCCCACATAAGCCTGACACCTATTTACCGGGAACTAACTTTGCAAAGCACTATCCAGCGACCCACCATCTGACACACTGTGAGGATGGAGACTGACACATTTGTCAACAGCCACAGAGATGTAAATGAGGTGGACTTGGCAGGGATGGAGGGCCGCTGTCAGAGAGTGCCACAGCAAGTGAAAACACCGTAGGTTCGTTGATTTGGTTGCATTAGAGGGAAAAAATTATACTTGGTTGCATTTTAGTTTTGTTTCCTGTTCACACTGACATTTCACCAACAAACCAAGAGCAGTAAAAATGAACCGACTGACAGGTAACTTGTTAATTGGACAGTTTGGGCCTTTGTCATCCTGCATCATCAGGACCCACGTGTGGAAATCAAATTCCAGTGACTGACCGACGTTTATGCAGCAGCACTTTAATGCTTCTTAAGTGTTTCTATTTATATTCTTTGGTTTCACAAAGAGCTCATAGAGAAATATCTGACTACAAGCATTTTTAGGAGGCTATTATTAGACTGCATATCAATCGCATGTTATGAATAATGACTAACACAGAGACGGGATGGAAAGAAGGGGTATGGTACAGTAATGACTCGGGGCTTAATACTGTAGGATCACTGTCACATGCTTTTTAACGGACAGACAAAGTACACAGAGTCAGATACAATGATGGCAGTCTTAACAGCTTTTTAATCAGGGGAAATACCCACACTGATATGCATATATGTTACCATGGTTACACGTATGCATTAGCATTCATACTGTAGGTTATAGGATATACATGGCCTTTATCAGGATCAATTATGGGACCAAGGACAGACTTCACAATCAGCAGTTGGACTGATTACTGGTTTAGCTGTTGAAATCCTGCTAAAATCACATACTGTATCTGCCATCATAAAATCCTGTGGTTGGTTCGTTTGCTTACACCACAAACAAACTGTACCAGAATCTGTTTGAAAGCAACTTTCCCATGTAATAAATCTACCATTTTGTTTTGTTTTCACAGTAATTAGTATCTAGTTCCTAAAATGTTGAGGTAGAGGGTACTTGCTCGAGCTCTAATTATGGGTGAGAGGCTCAGGAAATAGTTTGTTGGGCACAGGGAAACAGAGATCTGTGTGGGTACATGAGACCCTAAAAAAGAGGGTGGATCATGAGGAGTACCACCTGTTGGTCCAGGAGCTTCGCCTCCATGATGGTCGCTTCCTGACATATTTTAGGATGACTCAGGGGGAGTTTTACAACCTGCTATCGTTGGACTGTATAGCTCTGGGTATCCAGCAACTGCTACCACCAGTTTCTCCTCCATTGTTTACCTACTGTAAACTGTTGATGTCACCACAGAAGGTCGGCTCTCAAATCATTCGACTGGTCAATGGGAAAAAAAGATGATGAAAAAAGAGATGACTTGGGGTGGTTTTTCGCTCTGAGTGGAAGTTTTTTCAACTTGAGTTCAGAGCACTCCAGCAAAACCACCAGGCAAGGTGTGTAGCAACGCAAAAGTCAGTGGACTTTTACGTCTATATGTGACGCGCTAGCTACCCCTACTGCATCTGTTGTTGACGTCCTGGGATGGCATGTCAATTTACGTTTGTTACATGCATTATGTCTTTTCAAAATATACTTCTGTTTTCACAGAAAATGCAAATGTGAAAATGCACAAAGTCTTTTTCAAAATAAACTTACAACGTCAGTAAAACACCTCGCATTTACGTTTATTTACTTGTGCAACAAAAGCACAAGGTTGGGTTGAGAAAATAACATCATGGTTCGGCTCAGCATTCACACAGGAAACAAGCAGAGAGGGCTCCTGGGAGAAAGTCTGGGGTTTGTTGGACCCATTCACCTCCCCTCTCGCCCACCGTATAGGGACTTTCCAGCTTGTATATACATCATTGTTGCTGGTGGCATTACAAACTGATGCTGTCCAGTGGTTTACAAAGCAAGGCCGCCTGGCAGCGTATCATTCCTAACAAAGCGATGGTATTAGACGAGTTGAGAATAAGAACATGCTGGTGGTCATACTGAAGTCAATTAACAGACACAACATGGTAAACATGTACGTTTTTCTCACATGTTAACATTTTTATGTGATGCACTCTGTCGCAGTAACTAACACTGCTCAGCAATGGATACAATTGTGAAGCTTTGTGCATTCAAATCATTTATAATTCATTAAAGTTTGAGTGAAGATTCAGTCAGGTGGTATCCCAACTAAGGTATAAAAAAATGAAATAAAGAACTCTCTGGCTGCTGCTCGTTCAGATGCTACTGCTTAAAAGGAGCCACGTTGTCACAGCTGGCTTTACAGTGGAAAATAACTGACAGGCTCACACTTCCTGTGTCCAACTGCCAAGTACTGTATGTACAGACACTATAAATGAATGTGTATGCTAGTTATGATATAATTACAGTCAGCACTGCAGTGTCAGCTAATTTCATGTCTCCTGTGTGTTTGTCTGATGTTTAGGAGTGTTTTTTGTGGTATGGTCTTTGATGCATGGACTGTGGGACTGTCACATGTCTGCAAGTGCTGAATGTGGTTGTGGGGGAAGGAGGAGGAGGAGGGAGGCTGATATCCATGAGGAGAAATTCAGCCTATAGCACATCCGGATCTATAGCGAGTCAGCAAACAACAAGGATAAATACCAGCACATTTTTCTTCTTCTGTTTTTTATTACATAAGGTTACATCTGGCATACAGGGACTTTAGGAGCAAAGAGGGAAGTCATTTATCACAGCAGAGAGGAGCTTAAAGTGAATCACCAGCATTAAAGGCAAACATATCAAACATACGTTTTAAATGTGGAGATTTGGTGCTTTTGTATTTTTATTTTATAGTGAAACCTGGATGAGAAATCTTTAGGAAATGATAGTGACATTTGGCATGTCAAAGCAATGTCACTGCAGTGGAATAAGCATGCAACAGCATTACAGATCATTTGCATACTGTCTTATGAAAGTCATTTTTTGAATATATATCTTAGCCAGTAGACACAGCCAGAAGCGTAGGAGCTCCACTGTTGTAAGTCATTTTTTTGCAGTGCTCCGTCCTGGTTGTCCTCATTTCCTGAAACAAGAGAGTAAACACGTTAAGATATCTATTCAGACATCATTTATGTGCAGGAAACAGCACATGCACTGCACCATTTTTCCCCTGCAGACTGTCTATTGTTTTACTTTAATTTCTATCTTTCTAACACACACACAGCAAGGTGCAGACCAGTGTAAGCTTCAATGCAAGTCCATCAAAGTTAAGACATAAGTCATCTCGAGTAGACCATGCTCTACTCATCTCACCAAACTGCTGTTTTGTTTTCTTTGAGGAAACAAAAAGGTTTAATTTATTAGTTAGTTAACATGTCCAGGAGAAAAAAGATAGGGTAGAAAAACATCAAGCGGAGTTTTAAATGTACCATAAAATGTAAAAGATCTAAGGTGCATTTGGGGTTTCTAAATTGGGGGTCTTTAAAGGAGCAGTCTGTAAGTTTTAGAGAGATTTAGTGGTGTCTAGCAGTGAGGACTGCAGATGTCAACCAGCTAAAATTTCTCAGTATTTATTGTTCACAACATTTTTATGAGGAGCCAAATTATCCACAGAGGTCCCTTCCTCGCCAAAACAAACACACCAGGTGAGTTAAACCGGTAAAAACACTGAATAAAACTGTCTCATGGTGAAAAAAATCTGTTTTTCTGATGTCACTTGTTACAGAGGGGCTTCAAACAACGGTGGCCAACACGAAAACGTGAATGGCTCTACCTAGAGTCAGTGTTTGGTTTGTCCATTCTAGGCTACTGTAGAAACATGGCGGTGCAACATGGCAGCTCCGTAGACGAGGACCCGCTCCCTATGTAGATACAAATGGCTCATTCTAAAGTAACAAAGACATATTCCTTAAAAAAGAAAAAAGATGCAGCATAACCAGAGATATCGTCTTCTTTATTCCTCGCATCCTTCTTCCTTGTCCAAGCATGGTGCCCACATTACCCACAATGCAACTCAAATGCTGCCAGTTCAGTCTAAGTTTCAGGTGAGTTGTGCTTGGTTGTGCTAGTAGCGGCTAATGTAGACTTGAGTCAGTGGCATCAAGCAGAGATGGTGAGCAAGCTACACGGGTCTGGTAAACTTTTGTTTCTATAACTCCACACACAGATTTTTTTGTGTTAAAACTTAAGGCAATTTCGCAGACCCCCTGTAGAGCTACAAAAGGTTTTATTCAACTTTTTTAAGAGTACATGAAGCTGGAAACAAGCTCAGACATGATAGCCACAAACATTTTGTGAGAGAATGATAAGTTGTATGATGTGCTTTAAATAGGATGCACCAATCCATAAGTGATTGTACTGGTGAAGTATTGGATATCAAGCTGACACTGAGCCATATAGATGGATCGGTTATCAATTATTGTAGGTGTTCTTTGATTTAATGCAACATGTGATTGGCCCGCTGACGCAGTGGCTACAGTCATAATCTGTGGTGTGGTGAAGTCAAGCGTGGTGTATTTGATGGAGCTGTTTGTACAGTTATTCGATAATTATTTTAACATTTTAAAAATCATTTGGATAAGATGGAGTGATGGTGGCATTTTACGCAGCTTCTTCAGTTCATGTGACAGGTATCAAATTAAGTAGAAAAAATGAAGTGCTCTATTGGCATTGGTATCACTTAGACGTAGACCACATAGCTTAGGGAGCTAAGATCAGACGTAATCGCTGTTTGGAGGTATTTCAAACTTACAACAGTGATATCAGATCAGTACTCGTTATTGGCTGATACCCAAAGCCCAGCATTGTATCAGTATTGGGACTGAAAAGATTTCATTTCTTATAAAAAAACTCATATGGGGCTTTATTTTGTATATCTCAAAAAGCTAAAAGCTGAAAAGCTCCAGTGTTTTACACAGAAACCCCAGACAGCCAATAACAACACAGGACATGAACAATACCTGCGTGAGTCTTGGTTTCTGGATACAGTGCACATAAGGACTGGGAGGGGCCTCTATCTCATCTCCTGCTGTTTTGTAGCAAACTGCGCAGTCCATAAGTGGCTGTGAAGTCATTAAAAACATTTTAAGAAAGCATGACAACGCTGTACATAGATTTGAAATAAATGTGTCTCCTTTTGAAATTCACTCACCCTGTCATTCCTGAAGGGGCATGTCTGAGGGTCTGAGCGAGCTGTCCCTTTGGCACACCTGGTGGGTTTCAGATGGAAGTGGTGGTAGAGGTATCTCACACCGAATCCAGACTGCAAGAGAGCAGACGGTCATTTTTATACAAGCTGCAAATCTTTTCAGACATATTTTAGTGTACTGTTTAGCTGTAAAATGAGAACATTTTCATAGACTGTTTTTAACATGATGGCCAGGACTCTCTTGTAAAGGAGATTAATCTGAATGAGGCCTTTTCCCAGTTAAATCATTTCTAAATAAATAAAAAAATGTGTTTCTGAAAACATCTGAGGCAAGACATAGACAATGCGGTAACAGCATCTTGATTCATATTTGATCAGCGTCGCCTAGTTTGACAGTTTGACCGCAGATCATGAGCAGTGATTGACAGCTGCGTTGGAGACTCTGTGACTCTGATTGGTCATTTTTGTTCATGCACAGTGGATTCTTGCAAATGTCATCAGAGGCACAACGAGGAAGAAGAAGAACACAATTATCTGTCTCATGTACTACTGTCAGGATATACAGTTTCATGAAAACAAAAAAACCCTTATTTTTTTAAAAAGTTACCAGCTACGGTTTTTAATCTGCACCAAGAAAGGTCTAATCTAAATATTCTCAAAGGTCCAGTGTATAGCATTTAGTAGCATCTAGTGGTGAGGCTGCAGAACCGAAACATTTTCTGTGTGCTATCTGTGTAGGAGAACTACAGTGGCCGATGCACAGATGCGAAAATGCAAAAATACGAAAATGCGAATGGCCCTATCTTGAGCCAGTGTTTGGTTTGTCTGTTCAAGGCTACCGTAGAAACATGGTGGACTCAGTGGAAGAGGACCCACTCTGTATGTAGATATTAAAAGCTCATTCTAAGGAAACAAAAACACAATGATTCTTAAGTTCAGGTGCCAATAGACGCCCCTAAATCCTTCACACTGGACCTTTAAGTCGTATCAGGTTAAAACATAAAAAGGGGGTGAAATCATTAAACTTGCCCTCTTTTGTGCTTTGCGTCATATGAACCACAAAATTCAAAACCATAAAAACTGAAACACATTTTGGCCAGGAAAGTTATGCAGAGTGTACCTCTAATTCCTGTCATAATGACTACTAGCGTTGTTGCTGTGTCACTGTAAGGCATTTACTGGACCAAGTGATAATCAGGAGATCACCAAAGATATTAGGATTCATCCTCAGAGGATCACCAATGGCTGTACCAAATTTCACGGCAATCCACGCAGTAATTGTTTGTGTTGTCTTACTGTGAACTTAAATGTTGGACTGCTCTGCTAGAGGCTGTGATATAGCAGGTTTCTCACTGTACAGTTGGCCTTAATAAATCTATTCATCCATTATCCAATAGATGTGAAATCCCTATTCTAGGTTCACTTCATAGGCTTTGTATGGTTTAGCTTTAAAAGATAAAGCAAAAAATATTTTCTTAGAAGTCAACAACTCTCATGACTCTTTGGTCCACTGTCAAAGCCTCGGATGAAAAAGACTTTCTAAAAAAAAAAATAAGAATGATGGGCATCTTATTGACAGCAAGTCACCAGATTTCTGTGTAATGAATACTTGAAGTGCCTCTCCCTGTTGTTTAGATCCAAGGTGCCAGACAGCAGCAGAGCGTCATAGTGCCTGGTTTCAGTTCTTGACAGTTTAAACTTTGGATATCATGTCATATTTTTCTTAACTACTTAATAACTGACAATATTGTGGGAGCTGAGTATTGCTGATTTTCAGGTGTCTCATATTTCAACAACTGAAATCATAAAAAAAAGTCCACGAACGCTGCCAAATCACGCTATTGAACTCGACGTATCAACTTGGATGGATGGTGGGAATGTTAATACCTTTTCCTGTAATCTATACTTCTGATGAATCCAACATTCCTGCAAAGACACGCCTCATCTTTTGTCAAAACCAAACGCCTGCTGAAAACATGTCGCAGTTTGAAGAGTCACAGACCACTTGACTTGAAGCAGTTGTGCGAACAAGTATGAATCAGAATTCCCTGAGGGCAGAGAGTGCCAAACCCTTAATGCAGATCCAAGAAATAAAGGGCACTGAAACCAGGGCAAACCTGAAACAGAACTTCGTTCATTTTCCTCACTTATTAAGATTATAATTAAACTTTTGGCTGTTTAAAAATAATTTTATATTTTCATTCCCTCCTGAGGACTTTTCAGGAGAACATTTGCAATGTTATCACTCCCCATTAATGTTCAAGGAAGCTGATATAAATGTTCTAACATATGAACTTTAATAAACAAAGGTATCCACATTAATTCTTAAAGAACTGATAACACAATCACAATCTCAAGGTTTACCTCAATATCTGACTTCTCCAGGCTTCTCAAGAAGCGAAAATGGTGGTGCACCCCAGCATGGGTGTTGAGCTGCTCTAATGCCAAATCCACTCCCTTCTTGTAATAATTAGGAAGCCCATCATAGTAATCCTGGGCCTCGGCGGAGTACAGAACAGCTCCAGCACAAACCAGCAACAGCAACCCAGCAGCCATCTTCCTCTGAGTGTGTGAAGAGAATAACTCGGCTCAGAGGGGTGAGCTCCCTCCTCTCTCCGCGGGATCAATACTCACAGGCAAAACAAGTCCTATTATGGCTGTATGTGTAACACATAAAACGAAACATGCTGACCATCAGCAGGCCTGCTGCTTCTGCTTTTTATCTCCAAGTTCCCGTAACACCCTGGGGTGCACAGTGGGGAGTTTACGCAAAAGATACTACTTGCCAAAAGTGGAATTACACTCACATCCTTGAAGATGGATTAGTAATCCAAGTTCTGGAAACAAGCCCAACATGGCATGAAAAGCTTTGGCTCCAGGACAAAATCTAAAGGTCAGTGGTGATCAGTGGGTGAAAGAACTGCTTTGACTCTGCTCCAGTGGCTCCCTTGTTGTTGCAATAACAGGAAAGCTGGTCACGTAGAAGAAATGTAGGGTTTTCTTTGAATACACAAACAGGGTGGTAAATGAAGCTGTTTATTCTAAAATGAAACTGACTGAGCAGTGAGTAGACTGACTCATCACCATCTCTGAGTCACACACAATCAGAGTTCTCATCTTAATTTCTTTTCTACTGTTACACCCTGTTGATCTGGATCAAGTTTGACCTACTTGGTACACAATTCGGCAGTTTACGATTAGTTCCCAATGTAGAGGTTGGGCCCCTCTGAAGGGTCACAGCAGTAGGCGATTTAAGGGGGGACAAGGGGGGGTGCCATTCCCCTTGTTAGCAAAATGACCAAGCTGCACCCCCCTTGTTAAAGTGCAATTTATACCAAGCTGTTCACAGGGCCAATGAAAATGAATATTCCACTTATACTGAAGTGTATTGTATCACACTAACACAATCCTCAACCTTTAATTTGTAATCTTCCTTCACCCTCATATTTTCATTTTTTTTATATACTTGTTATCTATCTATATGTATATATATATATATATATATATATATATATATATATATACCATTTCACCATTTATTTATTTTCAATCCACACTTTTGGGGCAGGGTGGACTACATGTGTGTTAAACATTTGGCGGTTGTACAGACATGTTGTTCTGGTATTCCAAGAATATTCCCATGTAGGTGCAACCATGCATATTCCCATTTACGTGCCCTAACATGTTGTTTATCACGTCAAAAAATAAAAAAGTGGAATGGGTGAGGCTGCTTGTGCCATTTTGCTTCTTCCCATCAAAATAGGACTTTTTTTTCCACTGGTGATGAACTTGTTTGAACGTGTAAACACAGCCTCGCTCTTTCATTCCTTTAACCAAACGTCTTCTTGAAAAGGTCAACTTTGCAATATTTGCACATATCAAAAAACCTTTTGATATCCAAGTCTTTTATAAAAGTAGGTGTGTTTCTCCTTCCGATCAGAAATGTTTCTTTTGAGCATCTCTACCCTGCATGACATCCTGAACCAACATTGCATTCAACTAATCACAACCCTCTGACATCATCAGTGTGCTACTCCTGTGCTTGTTTCGGAATTCTTTTGTTGTTGTTCTTCTTCTACAATTAAACAAAATCCTCAGTAACACTGAACAAAAATCTTGTAGGCTACTGCAGGGTTAGCACATTAGCTTGCTAACTAGGTTGGTGATGCTAATGAGTAAACCTGCCACTAGATGAGCATATTAGCGAGCTAGCTTTCTAAGTAGGTATGCAATGTGAACAAGTAAGCTCCGAAGAAGCACAAAGGAATTTTTAGAGAAGCACAGCAGCAGCACACCGATGATGTCATAGGGTTGTGATTGGTTGATTGCAATGTTGGTTCTGGAACGCGATGTGGGATGTTGATCCAGGAGCATGTCCCACTTGGCAAAATCATGTTGTGCTCTCTACCCCAGCCTTTACAAATGTTGGATAGTTGGTGTTTGTACAACGTATCCATGACAGCGCACAGAGCCGACTGTGAAGAGGCATGTGTAACAGGGTAGACTGTATCAGCACCTTCAGCTTACCTGTAGTCTAGTGGCACTGATTGGGTGTGGGTTGTGTGTGCAGTGGTGTTGTCTGTGAGTGTGTTGGTGGAAGGACGTCTCTTGCTGTGGGTCAATGTCTGTGTGGCAGTTACTGATTGAGGACAGGTGTGATTCAGGTGCTTCACTGCTCTCTCTCATTCTCTGTGTGCTTTTAAAATGCAGGCCAAGGTCTCCCCGACATGCTGCAGCCTTAAGGCCGAGTTGCACCTCCAGAAAAGCCGAAGAGTGATGCCGGCCAGCATAGTGTGTGGCAGCAGTCTGAAGTCAGCCATTAAGTAACGGTTAAGGCCCGGACCAGGGGCGGAAATCCCGGGGGGGACAGGGGGGACATGACTCCCCCTTCAGTAAAGCTGTCCCCCCCTAGAATAATTTGAGACACAATTAATAATTTTTGAACAATGCAGTAGTATTTATTGAAAGCACAATGTAAGCGATGCTCATTATAATCGCGCAATAATGTGCTATTTAAATCTTAAAAGATTTAGTCCCCCCCTCCCATTCCTAGTAGTGGTATATCCCACAATCTTTCCAACGGACGGGGCTACTTGGCAGCAGGACCCGCTGCCCACATCGCGCATCGCAGGGTAAGATGTTCACTCACACAGACACAGTTTAACTTACACAAGTTACAACACATCCCATTTACTGTTACAACAAGCCCCAGGCCCAGGCTGATAATATAAACTGTCTGCAACATTTCTCCTGCATTGTTCAAAAGCCTACTCAGTTACCAGTGCTGCTAAGCTAAAAAGCTAATGATTAAGCTCAGAGTTTAGTGATAGTCAGAGAGGACAGGAGAGAAAGAAGAGGGAGAGGACAGGACAAGAGCAGTCAGTGGCGGAGCGGCTCGTAGCTAAGGGGTACCTGTCTGTAGGCTCTCCACCTGTCAGTGAGACAAACATGAAAGACGTGCAATTTAACCGACGAGGAGTGGTCATTACGCGCGACTGTTACGCACGATTATGAGGTGCGCAGTATGGGGTGCCGTTTGTAAAGTGTCTCACGCTGAAAATGACATCAACATTTTGTCACATTTAGCTTCAAACAATGTTTAAAAAAGTGTTGTGAATTTTTTAACGTCACCTTTTACCACATTTACAGCAATATTTGTTAACTTAGAAATATATTAAATAGTTAAATCTAAATATTAAATGTGGCACCTAAATGTTAAATGTTAAATCTAAATATTAAATCTAAATCTAAATCTAAATCTAAACGATAAATCTAAATATTAAATCTAAATCTAAATGTTAAATCTAAATGCTAAATATAAATATAAATGTTAAATCTAAATATTAAATCTAAATCTAAATGTAAATGTTAAATCTAAATGCTAAATCTAAATCTAAATCTAAATGTTAAATCTAAATATTAAATCTAAATCTAAATGTTAAATGTTAAATCTAAATGTTCTTGGTGAAACTAAATATTTAGCTAAATGCTAAATCTAAATCTAAATATTAAATCTAAATCTAAATCTAAACGTTAAATCTAAATATTAAATCTAAATCTAAATGTTAAATCTAAATGCTAAATATAAATATAAATGTTAAATCTAAATGCTAAATCTAAATCTAAATCTAAACGTTAAATATAAATGTTAAATCTAAATGCTAAATATAAATATAAATGTTAAATCTAAATATTAAATCTAAATCTAAATCTAAATGTTAAATGTTTATATAAATATAAATATAAATATAAATGGGACACTAACAACTCAAAGTACACATCAAATAAAATTTCTCCAAACATGTTTCTTGTTATTTTAGGTAGTTATTATCACGCTCATGTATGTTCAAGTGTTCATTTCCCCCGATAAGATGGTTTTAATTCGTTATTTGATTCTATAAACACAGTCTGACCATCTCAAGCTTTTATTTTGGTACTTCCGGGGACCAGCAGTGTGAATTTGCATATTAGCTAAATATTTAGTTTCAACCAGAACATTTAGATTTAACATTTAACATTTAGATTTAGATTTAGCATTTAGATTTAATATTTAGATTTAGATTTAATATTTAGATTTAACATTTATATTTATATTCAGCATTTAGATTTAACATTTATATTTAGATTTAGATTTAGATTTAATATTTAGATTTAACAATTAGATTTAGATTTAGCATTTAGATTTAACATTTAGATTTAGATTTAATATTTAGATTTAACATTTAACATTTAGGTGCCACATTTAATATTTAGATTTAACTATTTAATATATTTCTAAGTTAACAAATATTGCTGTAAATGTGGTAAAAGGTGACGTTAAAAAATTCACAACACTTTTTTAAACGTTGTTTGAAGCTAAATGTGGCAAAATGTTGATGTCATTTTCAGCGTGAGCCATTTTACAAATGGCACCCCATAGCGCAGCGGCAGATCTCACAGCACACTGTTTATAAACCAGTTTACCAGTTTAATTGCAGGAAATGTTTAGTTGTTAAGCCATTTCTCATAAGTATAGACATTCACTCTGCCTGTTGGAGAGATAGAGAGAAGATTAAAGTGTCAAATTGCGGTAAAAGATGCTGTATAAAATACAGGCTACAACTTTTTTTCCTTGTCCCCCCCTGGAATTATTCTCTAAAATTTTACTGTTTATTGTCCCTCCCAACTATGAAATGGGATTTTTGCCCCTGGCCCTGACACACTAAGCCGACGGTCGGCCGCTGACCAAAGTCGTGCCGTTGGTGAGCGACTGTCGGCCTAGTTTTTGCGGTGTGTCCCGCACCGTCAGCACTTGGCGTCGGCGGCTTTTCGGCCAATTGAGCGTATTGAATCGGCAGCATAGCCTGTCGGTGAGGGAGATCACTCTGATTGGCTGTTCAGGTTTTATTTCCTCGCCCCTGTAGTAGTGAAACCGACCAACTGACACAGGGCAACGTGAGGTGACGTGAGGCGACGTGAGGCGACGTGAGGCGACATAGACGGCGCAACAGTTGGCTTTCGTCACCACTAGTTCTTTGATGTCGGTTTGGTGTATCAGCACCTTTAAGTGTGACAATGAAGGACAACTACAGGAGCAACCAGCGTGCACCCTGCTCACCTCCTCCCCCTCAGCCAGTAAAACACACATTCCCCAGCCCCTTTGGAACCAAAGAACTGACCATCCCCCCGGGCATTACATTAACTCTGATTTTAATATATATGTAAATAATAAAATTGTGTTTTAACCCTTTTTAGCATTGTGTTGTCTTTTGCCCTTACATTACTGGGTGTCAAATCGTGACTCTGCAGAACCACTGCAAGTATTGCAGTAGGGGTGCTACACATGTAAACGTAGTCATTGTTGGTTCTGGTCTTTCTACAGGATTTGGTAACAATAGGAACAATATAGATTATTGCCAACTTCATCCCTTAATACACTCTGATTTGGTCAAAGTGGCCCATTCTACTAATAGTGTACACACTGAAAAAAACATTTTGATTGTTCACAAATTAAACTTTATTGACAGTTTTAAACAAAGTCAGCATTCTAACATATTTGCATAGAGGTGAACACTAAACTGCTGAAGATATGACACCAAAATCTCCCTCAAAAGTAAAACAAAATACTACAGAAAGAAAGCTTATGAGGTTGTGCATATGTACGACAGTGTAGCGATCAATTATTAGTATGAAAAAATAAAGATAGCTTAAAAAAGCACACAGAAACCCTGAAAGGTGTCACAACAGATCCTAAATGAGTATTCCAATTATTCACTTTGCTCCTGTTGATGCCAGAAGAGTAAGGGATCCACTGCTGTAACCCAGTGTGTTGCAGTGATTCACTCTGGCTGTCTTCATCTCCTGCCGTTCAGAACAGAGGTGAAGATAAATGGAAAAGGGTCAGAAACAATCTGAAGAAGATATTCTTTAAGTTTATTTTTTGCAGCGTGTCATTAATAAAGGTCAAAGTGACCTTCAAGTGACCGGACTAACCTCTGTCAGGGTCGGTTTGTGGATGCAGTGAACATACGGTTTGGGCTCCTGCTCAATTTCTCCTCTAAATGTTTTGTAACAGACGGCACAGTCTATCAGCGGCTGCATGAACGCACACAAACAAAAAAGCACGGGCAAGTTAGAACAGGCAGTCGCTCTCGAATCCCACATTTCTGAGTGCAGTAAATCAGACACAACTCACTCTGTCGTTTCTGAACTGACACCCTGTGGAGTCAACCGTTCCTTTCTGACACTTGGTGGCTTTCAGGTAGAAGTGGTGGTAGATGTAGCTCACATCAAAACCAGGCTGAAGAGAAAGAGAAAGAGAAGGGTTAGTGCTGAGTAACTCTCAGCCACCTCCAGGGGTGTCCTCTGATAAAATCCTCACATTCCCTGAAGATTATAGCTTCTCTTGAGAATTTTACTCACAGGAAATCACTCAGTAATGACACACACAAGAGAAACTCTGACCCTGAAAAGCAGACATACTGTACCTCGATCTCTGACTTTGTAACACTTCTGAAGAAGAGAAAATGGTGCTGGATTGCTGCATGAGCACTGAGCTTCTCCAGGGCCAGATCCACTCCTTTCCTGTAGGTTTCAGGAAGTTGGTTGTAAGCCTCCTGTGCATTAGAGGAGACGAGCAAGGCTCCAGCGCTGAAAAGCAGCAGGAATAACGCAGCCATCTTTCTCTCTGTGTCGGTAACAATGGGCACAGGGGAGTGTGAAATGGCCCACCCACTCTGTGTTGTTTGCCTGAACAGGAAAGAACATCCAGCCCTCTTTTTCCTGGGAGACAGCAGACTGGAGACACAGAGCATTACCTCTTTTCTTCCAGTGTCTGTTCTTGATTATGTTGATTCACAGCAGATTTTAAACTTTTAACATTTGAGAGTGTCAGTACAGTGGGCTGAGTGCTCAGTGTGCTGCAACTGAGAAAACATATGCAAAATGACCAAACAAAAAAAAATAAAGATAGCATTCTCAAACCCTATAGGGCACAACATCTGTGATAAAAGTCAACAAAAACAAACTTAAACTTATTAGTACTGCCTTTCTCACAGCCAACTAATGTACAGCCACGCAATGGAAAGATGAAAGACAACTTATATCTGAAAGATTAACTAATGAATTGATGTTATGTATTCCAAATGAAAAGATTTATATAACCTGAAGGGAAAGCCTGGAGTGTTTATAAAGATTTTGGGTGTTCTGCTATTTTTGACAACAGAGTCTAAAACATAGTACTCCTTTGTATTCAAACAGGTGTTTAATCCAACTGTGATGTGTAAATTTTATACTTTCAGCTAAACTAAACTGAAGTCTAAAGTTGATGTTTTATTCTTTTATCAAGTTGATGTTTTATTCTTTTGTCAAGTTAATATTTAAGTGTGTTGTAAAGTTGATGTTTTATTCTTTTTGTCAAGTTGATGCTTGGCTCTTTTGTCATATTAATGTTTTAGTGTTGTCAAGTTGATGTTTTTGTGTGTTGTCAAGTTTATGTTTTATTCCTCCACCATATTGATGTTTCAGTGTGATGTCAATTTGATGTTTTATTCTTTTGTCAATTTGATGTTTTATTCCTCCGTCATATTGATGTTTTAGTATGATGTCATTTTGATGTTTTAGTTGGATGTCAGTTTGATGTTTTATTCACCTGTCAAGTTGATGTTTTAGTGTGTTGTGAAGTTGATGTTTTATTTTTCTGTCATAGTGATGTTTTAGTGTGATGTCATTTTGATGTTTTTGTTTGTTGTCACTTTGATGTTTTATTCCTTTGTAAAGTTAATGTTTTAGTGTGATGTCATTTTGATGTTTTATTCTCTTGTCAAGTTCATGTTTTTGTGTGACGTAAAGTTGATGTTTTATTTTTCCTCGAAACGTCACTTGACAGAAGATTAATGGGAGCTCCATCGGTGTGCGGATCATTTTTTCCTTTTTTGATACATGTTAGAAGTTTATGATCCAGCACCCTTTCAATATTTATTTGGGATGTGCGTGTTATTATCTTTTTTCTTATTTTTCCGTCATATTGATGTTTTAGTGTGATGTTACTTTGATGTTTTTGTTTGTTGTCAATTTGATGTTTTATTATTTTTATCAAGTTGATGTTTGACTCTTTAGTCAAGTTAATGTTTAAGTGTTGTCATTTTGATGTTTTATTCCTTTGTCAAGTTGATGTTTTAGTGTGTCATTAAGTTGATTTTTTATTCTTTTGTCAAGTTGATGTTTTTGTGTGACGTAAAGTTGATGTTTTATTTTTCCGTCATGTCATTTTGATGTTTTTGTTTGTTGTCAATTTGATGTTTTATTCCTTTGTCAAGTTAATGTTTAAGTGTTGTAAAGTTGATGTTTTATTCTTTTTATCAAGTTGATGTTTGACTCTTTTGTCATATTGATGTTTTAGTGTGATGTCATTTTGATGTTTTTGTTTGTTGTCAATTTGATGTTTTATTCTTTTGTCAAGTTGATGTTTTAGTGTGACGTCAAGCTGATGAAGATGGGCTGTCAGAACGGTTGTGGTTATAATACCAGTCAAGAAAACATTGGAAAAATACAGCATTCACACCAATTTGACAACAAAACAAGCACTTATCTTTCTTTTGGCAAATGACCAGGGGCCTGTATCACGAAGCAGGATTAATGTCTTAGCGAGGTAACTTCAGGGTTAACCCTGGGTTTTCTGTCTCACGAAGCCGGTTCAGTTCTTATCGGGGTAGATCACCATGGTAACTTACTCTGAACGGCTATCCTGCTCCGGAGCAGGGTAAGTTCAGGGTTGAATCTGATCCTATAAAAAGCACCACCCACTGGCCAATCAGCTGTTCGGAAAAAATGACTCCGCTGACAGAAATGCAGCCCAGTCATGACGGGAAGTTTAATTCATTTGATTGATTTTGATTTGAAAGTTTATTTTGAACATTAAAAAAGAAAAGAAAGCAACAACAACAGACAATGAAAAGATTGTTCAAAAAGGAGTGGAAAGAAGTCGAAATTTCATCCCACCCCTTCATAAGAAAGAAACTGATCATTTGCGGACACTTAATATATTAGTGCCAACATTTTGTTTTGTTGGAGGAAATGATCCCTGTTAAAGATAATGGGCCTAATTGACAGCTTTGCTGCTGGAAATGTGGAAAGTAGCCTATCATGTCTACACTTCATGGTGTTTGAGGGATTTTCCTTTTTGTTTTTTAAAGAGGGAGTCTAGGTATATTTTTGCACAGCTGTTAATTTCTAACACAGCTCAATATCAGGATGATTTTATTCAGACTATCAATTTGGTGTTGATATGATTTAATTGTGGCGTCAGCTTTAAGCTTCATTGTAGCATATATAACGTTATGACAAAGAAGACCAATTTATCAGACGCAATGATGTTAGACGATAATTGTAATACACGCAATTCATCTGCGCAGCATTGATTTCATGGGATTCAAGGGTGTGATCAGTGTCAGATGTACAGGCACAGGTACTGTAGCTACTTGAACCAGTGATGAGTCATTTAACCTACACATAATTTTATTTGCTACCTTGTTTTGTCTTGATTTTTCCCTCTCTCCTCCTCTATTTCTTCTTTCCTTACCCGTTTTTTTTCTTCTCTATTATGTGATTTCATTGATGTTTTGACAGGGGAATTTCTTTGATAAGCTTTTAGTGGTTTCTAACCTCTCCGGCACTTTTCTTTTTTTAATCTTGTAAATTTTATACTGTCTGTTTTTAACATTATGTGCAAATAAACTAATCTAAACTAAAACTAAACATTATTCATCCCGTTATGCGTTGCCACGCATGTTTCCTCCTCCTCCTGCAGCTGCCACGGTGTTGGCCTTTTCTGTAATGTTGCTTTTCTCCTCCTCATATTTTAGTAGAATTAATCTCTGATCCTCACGAGAAATACCTTTTTTCCCTCACATACGGCGCTCTGTGAGGACGCTCAGTGACGCTCAGTGACGCTGCGCTTCTCTCATGATTGTGATTGGTCCGCTGCGTGCGCGTTCACAGCTCTTGATAAAGCAACTCTGGGTTGAGTTACCGAGTTGATATCCAGCGTCGTGATACCGATTATCCTGATTGCCATTGTTAGGGTTAGTCAGCCCAGGATAGGTCTGGGTAACCCAGGAAAGGTTGATCTCGCTTCGTGATACAGGCCCCAGTCTTCCCAAAAAATCTTGGGCAAGTCAGTACATCAATTTGGAAGCTTTGCACCTGTTTGCTTTAGGCTACTCCTGTTGCCCACCCCCCCCTATCCGCCTCCTGCCTCTCTAACCCAGGCACATACCACACACACAAATAAAGGCACGCTTCAAGTCATAACACAAATAAGTTACAATAGAACAGAGGTCTAGCCTGGGCACGTCCATCACTTTTTACTGTCCCTTACTTACTTATGTATGTTATGTTACTTATATAACTCGTGCAGCTTACAGTGCGTTTCTGTGGTTGTTTTCTAAGTGTTGCAGAATTGTTGAAGAGAAAAAAGAAAACCCGACAGAACAACAGCCAGGATAAATAGAAAATAACTTTTATTTGTCATCAATATTTCATCCATTAATGTACAAGGGAACATCAGCAAAAGCCTCTCGGACTTTTATTGCTTTTGAAATGGAACAACGTATCGTATCAGCATTTTGCGACTTTGACAGATACTTTGGCATACACAGACTTCACTCCATCCACAGGCACAGTAAGCAAACATAAAACCGACACTGACTACTTCTCATTAAAATCCCCTTCATTGTCCACGAGCGGGACGCAGCCAAAAGTGTGTTTACATTTAAAAAAAAAAAAGGTTCTGTGACAAATAAATCTTCAAAAACAGCAATAATGCCTCATATTGCAACAGATAAATAATGGAGAGATGTTTGATTTATGAGCGTCTCAAAAGTGCAAACTATTGTAACATGTGTCGTCCTTACAAACACTTTGCTGATCACTTTCGTGGTCCCACAGGCACTTGAGATTTTGTGCGCCTTTGTGACACCAAACAGGCACAAGATCACAGCGACAGTCAGGCTGAGATGGGACAGTTCAGACGGACAAGTAGTTTCCGAAACACACACTGGAGAGTAACAAAGGACTAAGAATTTAAGTTATTTGACACAGTCAAAGCTTCAACCAATCCATGTCACACTGATACAACATGACATAAAACAAAAACAAATACATATACATATATATATATATTTTTAAAAGCCTTCCCTCTCAGTATGAATGTTGAGATTGTCTACAGAGCTTATGTGGAAATTTGGTCGACCAAGCTCACAAGTGTGAATGAAATGTTTAAACTATTAATTGATGCCAGAAAAAAAAGCAAAATGATGATAAAACAAGGAATGTTATACTAAGAAATTTTGTTGATTTAGACTCCTTAAAGAAACATGATCAGGAGATGTGAGATGTATTACTGCAGCTTATTGTTCTGATCAAGAAAACTATTTACACGAGGCATTTGGCACTTGGACAAAGAAAACCAATAAATTAGTGATTCCCATAAACACACCACGTGAAACAAACTCTACATTAATACATTAGTGCCCTAAAGATGTGCGTGGAGACATTTAGAGTATATTCATTATGCCACTGTGTTAATTTCACACTAAATATGTGTTATGATCAGAAACATGATGATAGTGTAACGAGTAAATTTCATGTACTATTTTTGCGAGATCTGCCTCTGGTCGTGATCTTCACTCACTGCAGGGACATAGTTTGACATAAAAGGCCTACTGTCAGCTAAACCGCTGCATATGAGTACAAAAAAAAACAAAAACAACGTACGGTTAAAGAAGGAAAGGCTAAAAATCAATTACAGGTAGTCATTTAAAAAGCAAACTAAGGCAACACTGACATTTCAGGGACGCTAGGATGATAAAATGATCACATAAAATACAGTCATCGTTCAGATTTGGTGTCTTAAAAAAGTGCTACGAGCTTCGGGAGGTGGGTAAAGTGATCGGCTGTCTAAAATAAGACAGAATGAGGAAAAAAAGCACCTCTCAATATAACTTTTTAATTCCTTCATAAGGCGCTTGGTGAGCTTAAAACATGAAAAAAAGCGACAAACTTATATAGCGATAACTCAGCGTGTTAATATAAAAGAACGTATCCCATGTTTCCTCCACATATTCAATGTGAATCAGAGCAACCAGAAAACAATCTGATAAAAAGCTACTTAAATAGTTAAAGTTGACCAAAGTAACAACCGACCAGACCTCCAACGTACTGTACGTTCATGTCTCGGTGATAATAAAGAGGGTGCACAGTGGTGTGGCATCAAATTGTGAGTGTTTCAAGTTTGAAGGACTCCGGATCTCATTGGTTGGTAGAGTGACTGACAGATTTTGGTGTCCACTAAGAGGAGTTAAGTGGTGATACGAGGGCTTGCCGCAGGTTACACAGGCATGTGCATCTCCGTGTACTCGTCGTGACACTCGCGCTCGTCAAATGTCGGCTCTGCGTCGTCTGCATCCAGCTGGAAGAGGGAGACATCAGGGGTTAGTATTTGGAACGTGCATTAAGGATTCAGCAAATTTTATCAGTTACTTGCATTTCATTTACAATTTATTTTTCTCACATGCCTCCACAGTGAACAAAGAGATCCAAAACGGAAAAATTCTTGATGAATTGAAGTCATAGGGGGTCGCGTGTAATAATAGCAAGATTACACACCGGTGCTGCCACGGTGCAACAACAGACGACTACGCAAAGTCATTACTACTTTTACAGAAAGAGCTGTACTTCCTCCACCTATGCATTCGCTTAAAATCCTGTGTGGAGACCTCCTAATTGAGTTCGATTTCCCTTGAAGAGCCAATGACTCACCAGGCAATATCTTTTAGCCATTGTCTTTATAATGACGGGATTGTGTGTCGTTTAGCTCGGGATTTTTATCAACCGCGACAACAAGACTCTCCTCATCCATTCTTTTTCACACGAGACAGCAATGTTCTCTGCATGCATCAGTAGTGAAAAGAAGAGTCGAGCTGCTACAGGAGCTGGTATGTACGAGCAGAGAGCAGATGGGGAACTAATGCATTTAATTCCGGGGGCAGCGAGGCTGGAAATAGCACAGTGGCCTCAAGAGTTTGTCAACAGATGTTTTGATTTTGATTGATTGATTTTGTTTATTTAAGTGTGATGCACATTAAAGTGCCCAGCCCACATTGGCTTACAAGACAGTACACAATATATATATATGTACAAACAATATAGTTATAGATATAGTTTTGCTGTTGTTAAATGTGGCCCCCATTGACTTCAACTCATCAAGAACTTTCTCTATTTTTGTTTCCGTAGTTCACTGTGGAGGCGTGTGAGAAAGAAAAAAATGTCTTCACAAGTTCAACATGACACGGGGTGAGTAACTGATGAACAAATTATCATTTTTTGAGTGAAGTGTTCCTTTAAAGCAAAAGTTACTATCACTATCAGGCATGAATATATTGTATTTCTTGGTGGTGTGTGGTTTGTCTTCAATTTTCTGTGTCTTTTAATATTAACTCTACTAAAGAAATATCCTTTATTTCCCAGAATGCCTTTGAGGAAAGCTCCTTTTCTTTGTCATTTTCTAAATCATAGTAGTTGCATTGGAAATGTGTCAGTTTTTTAAAGTTTTTGGTGAATATTGCCGTTTAGTAACTTCATTGTCAAAACCAGTGATGTCACAGCGTGAAGAGAAAAGGTGGAATTACATTTAAAGATAACAATAAATAAATAAATATAACTAAACTGCAGCAAAACATGCACAATTTACAATAACAAAATTAAACAGATATAGAAACAAATGAGTAAATAAGAACACAAAACTGCTAGAGACACTTTATGTGACCTTTGTCCTTGCTATTTCCATGTGCTTCAGACACTCTTGATCAGAGGTGTCCAAACTCTCTTGAAAAGGGGCCAGATAAGATAATGTGTAAATACCTGGGGGACAGCTGCTTCTTGCATCATATCAGTTATTAAAAAAATAATCACATACAACTGAGACAAACACAACCCCTGCTCCTGAAAGAGACGGCCCTCACTCTTGACTTTATGCTTCTGTACTGTGGCCATGTCTATTACCTCACAGGAAACATCTGGTGTTAGGCAACCGTTTGTTTGCTTTTACCGTCTGTTCACAAAAAACACATAAATTCCACCTGCATAGTTCCTACTTGGTGCATGTCTACAAACTATAGGACCATCCTGCTGTTATGACGTGAGTGAAAAAAAATGCAATGATGATCTTACTAGATTAACCAACATTATGTTAATCATATAGTACATTTTGAAAGACAAGCCAAGAGCCATTTAAAATGGGACCTGAAGTTGCAGCTGATGTCGTCCAAGTGTACAAAGAGGGATATTGCGCCCTCCTGTGGTCAACTTACGCATGCCATCTCTCTGGCGTTGAAGATGCGGTGCAGCAGGTACATCTTGACAGGTATGGTGAGGAGGAGAACGAAGGGGAAAGCCAGTGATGCCTGTGTCGACATGACAGCCCACAGCACAGCCAAACACAACACCTGGATGCAGGTGAACAGATGCATGCGCAGCGTACGGACCTGAATGAAAGAAAGATGATTTATAAAAACTCTCATCAGCACACGTGTGAGACCAAAACAATCATGAAGATTAACACTTCATGACACCATAAGATTTCCTGGTGTGCATGAACTCCAAGATACTTTAACATAATGTGTTTCATCCCTCAGAGATAGAATTATAAAAATCATGAAAATCATTGATGGTTGTTGCTGGAAAGAGCTCCCGCAACCTTTTTATATTTCATAATTAACTGTATGACTAGAAGAATGCTCTAAGAAGCTCGTGTGATTATTTTTTTGGCATTTCTGCTCCATTTGATATCAAGAGTGAGACACAGGAGAGGCAACTAGTGTGATTATTTGATACAGTTATGGTTTCTCACCCCTCAAACCTCCTTTACTTCATGTAAAAACATGCGTCTTCTCGGCCCTCCTCTTACCTTGCGTACGTAGGTGTGGTCAGGGTGATACTTTGGCGGCATGAGCAGCAGCATCATCCGCTCTGTTAGCTGGATGCCATTAAGTGACATCACACCCATGTAGAGAAAGATACCAAACAGCACCGCCAGGGGGATCTGACGCAGCAGGTCACCGATCACTATGGACAAACCTGGGGGAGGAAATAGGAAATTAAACGTTAAATATTCTTTTTTTCAATGGATTTTGGCTTCAACGATTGGAGAAAAAAAAGCAGCGATGACATTTCACTGTCCGACACTCACCGACCATGATGGCCACCAGCAGCCCGGTGACCCTCTGCTCCTTCACCTCCTGGATGCGAGGCTTGTCACCGGGGGCGACGGCCTTGCTCATGACAGTGAGGGCGTTGACGTGGGTCACCGAACGAACGGTCGCGGCGGCCATCCACGGCAGGCCGAACAGAGCCGAGCTGCCGCCCAGCACCACAATCAGCAGCAGGTCCAGATGGAAACCAGAGCCCTTCACCAGCATCCGCTCCTTCTTACTCACTATCAGGCTGCAGGAAGTCAGGAGAGGGACGCAGACGTAAACAACAGGGCACGGATAAGAATAAATCAATTTTAAGTAAAGTTAAATTTGATAAGCAGCTTGTTATTCACGGTCGTTTGACAAGTAAGGTTAAGGTTGTTCATGTGTTTATATCAGACATCTTTTTACTGACTGACTGAGCATGCAAGCATCCACTTTTAAAATGTATTTCAATATTTTAACTCATGTCTGGATTGTTTTCCCGAGGTTGGCATTCTTAATATGAAAGGTGCTGTACAAATAAAGTTTATTGTTACAACTACTATAATTAAGTTATCAAGTCTAAAAAATTGCTACATTTCAGGTTGTCAGTTTCAGGTTGTACAATAGACATCAGTTAATTTAACTCAAAACACACTGACTCTTAAAATGTGACTATGTCTTAACATGGAGTAAATCTGATGATACTCCTGCGGGATGTGACTTGCAACTCACGTGGTGATCTGAGTCTCCATGAAGATGAGGATGAAGACCAGCAGAGCGGGCAGACAGCAGGCGAACATCATCCAGATGGGGAACTGACCGTCGGTGCCCAGAGGACTGATGATCCAGCCGCGTTTGTCGGGACTTGTCACAGAGAAACCTCGAGGGACGCTCAGTTTCTGGACGATGACATAAATGGGTGTTACAGCAAAATGATGAATGTCTGTGTTGTGAATATTTAAAAGACAAAAGTCAAACTTCGACATAAGATTTAGTGGTAGTATTTGAGTCTTACCTGTGTGTACGTGTCGTTTATACTGTTATCCACCAGCACCATGATGAGGATGGCAATCGGGACGCCAAAATCTCCAATAACTCTGCGCAACTGAACACACAAGATGTGATGGTTTGAGCAGCACTGGCAGCTTCACATATCATATCCTAGAATATCTAAAAGATTTGAATTTAATGATTGAAAGTTTATTCTTTACGTACGTCATGGGTCAATTTGATCCACACTGTTTAAATACACTTACAAACTTATATTAAAATTCTATTATGGCTTGCCAAAGAATTCAGAAAGAAGAAATATAAATATTATTAGATAAACATTTAATTCTTTATAAACTGTGACATGTTGACAATAATTCTATGAATGTCATTTATAGTAATTTAGGGATTTTAAACTTTTAATAATCCTATATTTTCTTATATTTTGCAACTGTTTGGGTACATGAATTCCTGTGGGTTATACTGATCTGCAAAAATCATTGTTGTTTACAATTAGGTACACAACATATGCCCATCACTTTAAATGAGGAAAATGAGAGGGTGGCCAGTATTTTAGACTAAAAAATACTCAGAATAAAAAAACTGCAACATAGCAGGAGGGTTAAAAACAGTAGTTAAAAAACTATCTAACCACATGATCCATTTAGTGAAATATCCAGAATGATAACTAAATGGACCTTCAGGTGATTGTTTTGTCAATTAATGCTTCCAATTTCAACTTTTCAGCCAACATTGACAACAAGTTTTAAATTCTTGAAAGTATAAAACCACTCTCATGTGTCTCTGTTAAATTTGAAGCTACAGTTAACAGCCTGTTAGCTTAGCTTAGCACAAAGACTGGGAGCAGATGGAAACAGCTAGCACCTCTCAAACTTCCACCAATTTAGTTCATTTTTAGTCACTCTTGTACTTATCTTACTCCTGTTGTTACTCTATTACGCACTGCTTTTGCTTTTGCTCCTTGGAAACACTTATCATCTTGTATTTTAATACTCTGTTGTTCTAAAACTGGGCCCAGTGAGTGACCCTGACCCGGGGAACCTACTGGTTGTTCTGTAATTTGAAGCATTCTCTGGCACAAGAATTTCCTTTGGGATAAATAAAGTTCTACATAATTGAATTGAACACCTTATATCTTATTTTAATTTTTTCTATAGATTAAATTAACAAAAAAATGTCTAACTGTTCCTTTGAAGTGGTCATAAAAATGGAAATTTGACACTTTACAATTCTATAACAACTGGGCAAACTCTATCTGCAAAGGAAGATCTTATGATAAGATCAAAAGCTCCGTAACAGCTACTATGGACTTTGAGTGTTTCTGAACTAGAGCATTTCAGATTGCCTGTTTTAGTGGCTCAAGTGAGCTTTGGTCTCAATTCTTCTCACAGTTCATTACAAAGGAGGATGTACTTTGACTCTTAGGATTCAAAACATACATGTATCCTTGATATATGATGGTGGGGGTTCAAGGAGGGTTAATTAAATATGTGGGTTAATATATACAGGGGTTCATGTTGCAGGACTGAAAGTGAATTTATTTCCTCACCCTTCCGGGGAAGAACGCACTGTTCTTGAACTTGCGTAGGTAGAAGGCGATGAAAAACGTTCCAGCCATGAGAACCAGAGAGAGCAGCGCAGTGTTGGGCTGCCCTCGCACCGCCACCGTCACCGGCTCCGTGCTGTTGCTCAGCACCAGGGTGATATTTTCTGTCGAGGCGTCCCCTTCTGTGGCGTTGTTGAGGGAGCAACGTTTCAGTGGGTGCTCCTTGAAAATCTGCCCGACGACACAGAGGGTTCAAATTAATGCAAGATATTTCACAACACAATACACACACAAATATGTATGCACACCTGCACACCTACTGGGGATTATCATTTATCACTCTTTTAAGCACCACAACCTCTGGAAAATTAGATTATCCCGGAGCCAAATGTCTTTCAAGTGTGTGGCATAAAAATCTAACAATAGCAAACCTTCCAAAATCATAAGCCTGGATAATAGTTAAACTCTTAATCTATTTACTTTCAAGGCCAATCCATCACAAAAGATTTCAGGTGCACTTGTTAGAAAAACATACTAATTTCGACCCCAAGGTTTGACTATCATCCAAAGATTAGTCAGTTCAGTTTAGTGTCGGGTACATGAACACGCAGCATGCCAACAAAAACTTTTTGTAATCAGGAGTTGTTATTTCAAGTCTCAGGTGTACCCTGCCGAGCTTGATGAAGGTCTCGCAGATGAAGATCAGGGAGATAAGGAAGGAGAAGATCTCCTGGGTGAAGCGGGAGACGAAGCGGACCAGGAAGCTTCCCTCGAAGGCCACCGTGACAATCACAATGATAATGAGCCAAAACCCAATCCAGACTCGGCCTGTCAGGTACTCCATGTCGTTTGCTTTGCAGAACTGTGAGGACACAGAGCCAAGACACTCTATTCATACACTGGAACATATTCACAGCAGCTGTAAAAGCTTTAAGGACCCTGAAAACACACTTTTCAAACAGCTTCTTATGAGTGATGAGGTCCTACTTGAATGCACAATGCTCTACCAAAGTAAATTGGAGATTTCTGTATGATTTGTTGTGTGTACTCAGATTAGTTGTCTGAAGTGGGTGTCTGAATTTTCAGTAACAGTTGTGTGGGGTTGTTTGCTTATGTTGGAATCAAAACAAATCTGATCAAAACACATTTACACAAACTGTATAAGCTGAGTTTCTGAGTGTTTAAAGGAACAGTTCAACATTTTGGGAAATCTGCTAATTTGCTTTTAACAGTACCACTTGTGTCTGTAATTATAAAGCTACAGCCAGCAGCTGGTTAGCTTAGCTTAGCATTAAGACTGGAAATAGGTGGAAAGTGCGAGCCTGGCTCTGTCCCAAGGTGAGAAAATCCACCCTCCAGTAAAAACGACAAATTTTAATGGGGTTATGTGCTGGACCTCTTTTTCCTGGAGTCTCCATAGGTTCCCTGGCAACCTCACTATGATGAAAAGACAGGAAGTTACGGCTCCCAGCCAAGAAATGGCAAAAAACTCCCGTAACCGCAACTTGTTTTTTATACAACAGTTTTTGTATGGATAAAACAAACAATTTAATATGCCGATAAGCTTTAGAGGTGATGTTACTGTAGGTACATTTTGGTACCAGTGGACAGAACCCAGCTAGCTGTTCCCCCTTTTTCCAGTCTTTATGCTAAGCTAAGCTAAACAGCTGCTAGCTGTAGCTTCATGTTTAGCATACAGATATGAGTAGTATCAATCTTCTCATCTGACTCTGGGTAAGACTGCAAATAATGCCCTCCTTAAACCAAATGACTTTTCAAGCAATTTTACCATTGCAGACAAATTTCCAGAGTCAAGAGGACAAAATCTTAAATGTAAAGTGTGTATATAGATGGTTTATTTTTATAGATTAAATTGATGCTGATTAACAAGAATGCTGTCGATATATGACGCCTTTGCTCTTGTGTTCTACAGTTGTGTGTCTTCATGGACACATAAGTTATTGTTAATATGTCATATTTCTTTAAGGGAGTTCGGCGTAATCTTTTCCTCCAGGAGCAGAATGGGAAATAATCTCAAAAGGAATCTGCAAATAGTGATGCTGCAAGATCACTAGTCACATTGTCTTTAGATGTGCAGGGGTGTCAGGTTTTAGTCTTTTAGAGTATCTTAAATGCCTCTGGTGTATGGCAGGCATGATCTTGTGTCCCAAATGACTATTGTGTTAACTCTTAACAGTGCCAAAGATTTTCATGGACTTTGAAAGAACATTCATATAACTTTGAGCACTGAAAGTAATGATTTACTAAAATTTTGTTATCACCCAAAGACACTCATTGTCAGCTGATTTACTATTCATTAACTTACAGAATAAAAGGCTTCTTCAAAGACCAGCAGAGGTCCAGAGAAGCCCACAACAAGCAGCGGCTGCGCTCCGAGCAAACAGAAGACCACACCCTGCACTGCCGTCGACACAATCAGCTCAGAAACACCAATCAGACCCTCCGTCTTCTCACCTGGCAACAGAACACAAATTAACACTGTAATGAACACCAACATGGTTTAAAGGTTTGTCAAACAAGTGAACCAGTGAGACAAAACGTGAAGAGGGTTTGACATATGAGACGATAAACTGTGAACTGACAGTAACTCGACTCCTGCTTTCCCGCGTGTAGCTTACCCAGTAATCCTCCAAATGTTATGGCTGGAGAGAGAGCAGCAAAGTAGATAAAGATAACAGCAGCCATGCACTGACTGTTCAGGGCGTCCTTGAAGTCACTGACATACTTTGGGTAACGGCGCCGCACGTCTCGTATCAGCCCGCCAAAGGGGCGTCCTGTGCGCTCTAAAGGATCGTCTGACTTTTTCAAGGGTGTGAGGAGTGCCTCTGTGCAACAGAAAAGAGCAGGTTGTTAATTACAATACCAGGAAGTCACATAACAACAACAGATATTTGATGTATTACCTTTTTCTTCAAGGCTTTTAGGCTCTTTGGCCAGTTTGACCCCCTGCTCCTCCCTCTTGCGCAGCATCTCCCTCTGAAAGCGAGCAACAGAGCGCAGCAGCTCATCGCCTCCCATCTCTGATGGCGGCAGCACGATGCTGCAGTCCAGGAAGCTGTTAATGGCGTTCAGTAGATCCTGCCTGTCGTCCGCTAGGTAAGCTGCCTCATGGAATTGCTGCATGGCGATTCAGATATAAACAAATTTAACAAATAAAACACGACTCTTTATTTCTCTTCTAGTTGTTTATCTCTGGTTTGCAGGTCTGTCTGCTGGTTTATGGGGCAACAATCCATTTTATTTCTTTGTCCTTTCTATTCTGGTCACAAACTGGCCAATAAATTGACATTTAATAGCCCCAAGAGACGAGTAAGTAAATTTCCATGAATAACTGAGGATGGTTGGTGTTGAAGGTGTAAGACATTACTCCCCTTCATGTTTCATTGGAATGCTCTGTGATTAAGTCTTTACGGGAAAATATACTGAATTATGTGGAAGTGTATTGTGTGATTCCTCTAATGCATCTGGGTTAAATCAAACATAAGACATATGTCATATATAGGTCTTTTGCTAATGATCAGACTGGTTCTTAGAGGATATGCTGTCATTAAACTACTGGTTGCATTTGTTGACGTCATATGAGATATTGTCATTATAAATGATCAAGAAAAGTGTAATTCTTTTTCCAAATTCCTTCTGTTACACCCTAAGGGAACACATTTAATTATTATTAACAATTATGGTTCAAAGTGTGTGACAACATTATTAAAAGGTTCCCTACAGAGACAGACATTTTGTTTAAGAGTAAGATCATCTTTCTTTAACCAGAACACTCTTCATTAAAATTGACAGACACAAAATAAAACTAAGAAAAGCCGTCTTGGTTTGTTTTTCTACTGTTCCAACAATCATCAACTTTGGTTTGGAAGAAATAAACACTTAATTCCCCTACTTAGGTATGAAAATATGCTAACTCTATACATGCTAAAATAACTGTTTATTTAAATGGAGTCTGGTGGATTTGGTGTTGGAGATTTCAGAGCTGTTTCTGGTTAAACAAAAAGGATCTTATTCTTTAAAAAAAAAAAAAAAGGTCTATCTCTATAGGGATCCTTTTTCATAATGTTGTCAGACACTTGGAATATTTGGAGCTTGTTGCTAGCTAAACAAGCACTCTAAGTGGATGTTAATTAATGGTGCGAACATGCTCCAAGTGATTACATTGCAGCCTGTTTCTTGGCTACAGCACTGTTGGTCAATACTGGGCCGATTTCAAGAATTGTTGTTCGCATTAGTCATCCAGATATGATCATTTCCGAGGGGAAAAAAAATACATATTTGGCTTCATTCTCAGCAACAGGGTGTGTCTCATTTATGTGGGTAAACTTTTATGTAACTAAAATGTGGTTTGGGTTTTCTATGGACACCTCACTCACCTTGTCAGACATGAGTGTGGAGATGGAGCGTCCTATCTGGTGATAGTCCATGCTGGTGGTAGGGGGTCCCAGCAGGACGAAGAGAAACCTGACCGGCACAGGGACCTCAAGGACAGACTCCAGCAGCACTGCCTCCTGCAGTCGCACAAACGCCATGGTGGGCTGCTCCAGGAAGTCCACACTGCCTGGAAGATGGTGGAACATGAGAGAGTCATCATACAGACAGTTCACAACACAACTGATTCTAAGTTAAGTGTGTGTGGTTTTCAAGGCTTCAGAAGGAGATAACTCACCCACAAGGACAACAGTGGCCTCAGCATTTTCAGGAATCTTCTCCAGCAGCTTCAGCTCGTGTTTGGATTTGGACCGTTGCATACCGGGCACCAATGTCGGCTCCTTCTGCTGCAAATGTAAAGCAACACAATGAGTTAAATCAGGATAATGAAGAATACTTGTAACTTTTTAAATCACTTCAGACTCACCTGTAACTCATTCTTCTCTATGTCGATGCGCGTTTCTGTGTCCCCCGTAGTGTGGATGGTGCCCATGAGCGGGTCGGTCACCGATGGTTCTGGCTGATGGGTGTGATTGGCACTGTGGTGATGTGTAATCAGGCTGCCCAGACTGGCTGCAGAGATATTCCTGGGGAAAGGGCTACTGTGCTCTTTCTCATCGCTTGGGTGACTAGGGGAGGCAGGGAGAGGAAGCGAGAGGGTGAGCATGAGGAAGAGAGGCAGTGACCAGGCATGAAGCCACCTAGTAGCAGGAAGTGTGCAGCAGTGAGAGAAAGGTCAGTTTAATTAGTGTTTATCCTCATAATTACCAGTGTATTCATAAAGAGGACGTAACAGCCGTTGTGACATTCACGGGTTTGTGGACTACCACTATGAAGCTTCGAGTTTGGCCTTTTGGCCTTTGCTATCTTGTTTTTTAGGCCAAAAGTGACCTGGGGTCCTTTTCTTATGCTAACTTATGTTACCCCCCATCCTCTCTGGAATTCCCCCTCTGCCATTAGGAAGGATCTTCAAATCCTTTAAATGCACATCAAGAAGACAATAAGTGAGGAGAGAGGAGGCTCCTAGAGGGGCTTAGAGCAAGGAAACATAAGTGTATCCAACACAGAAGTCTTTTATCAAGTGGCGTGACGTAAAAATGCACACCGCCGCATGTGGCACAGTAACTGACATTGCTAAGACTGACGCTATGGAACCGAAGATTGCTCATTTAGCAGCTTCAGTTCCTCCATCCTCACATTACTTCCTCGCATCTCTCACATCCTCGCTGAAAGGAGCTCAGACGTGAGGAAGAGACATAATTGGAGAAGCAAGGAGCCATGTTAGCATAATGAAAAGAACCCCATATTTGGATGAGAGGGTGGAGCTGGGGAGGATATGCCTCCATCCTGATTGACAGGTCGCTGTAATAGCAACTTACCAATTTAATCAAAATGGGACCATAATTTACAAAATGAACATTATACAGTATTGCAGAAGACTTGAAACTAGCTATTAAAACCATAAACGCATTAGGAAAATGTTTATTGAGGTAATAAATCTCGTGGGAAGCAGGGCCCTTTTCCTTATAGACTTCTATACAATATGACTTCTTTTTGCAACCAGTGGAGACCCCCCCTGCTGGCCATTATAAAGAATGCAAGTTTAAGGCTATTCCACATTGGCTTCACTTCTCAGACCCAGAGGCTACGTCCACTTCTTTCATTCAGTCTATAAGTGTACAGCAGTCTTCTGATCAAAATGCATACTGTAATGATGCATTACCAAGACATGTACCACACAAACCTCACTGTCTGTGGTTTGAATCCAGGACTTTTATTGCATGTCATCCCCATCTCTTTCTATCGATATTTCCTGTGTCTCAACTGAAACTGAATTAAAGGCAAAAATACTCTTAAAGCTAGTAAGTAAGATTTTTACCACCCAATAGTACAATCACACCATCATATACAGCTGTGGTTTGGCTGTTTAACCCTTAAAATGGATGAATGTCCACTTGTGACCTCATCACAGATTATAGCCTTAGTGCTTAACTGAGCAAAAGAGACTCCCTCTCAGATTGTGAGAGGCTTAAAAAAGTGAGTATCTTGAATTTTATAAGAATCAGTGCAAGTCAGACAAAAAAAAAAAATTGTGAAACAGATATGCACACTTTTCGTCTTTTCTCCCTTTAATAATTTTGCTTTGAATCATGTGCAGCCTTTGATAGTGAAAACTGTTTTTAATATTAAAGGCTACAAATAATAAGTGCACTCTTGTCCCTGTTTGTCATCCTTGTTTGAGAAGCACCTATTCAGCTGGACATTGCGTAAGATGCACAGAGAACCCCTGTTGCATAATCTTGCAATCCCTCAGATTTAGAAGGTCCAGATAAATTGCTTTTACTAATTTATATCAGAGGGTCTATTTGTTTTGGAGAGGAGGAGGCCTCTGGGAGGATTTCAGCTCCAGGTAAAGACCTCCTGTACGTTTGGATCTTAAGTTATCAAAAAGAAAAGGAAACCTCCTGAACAAAGGACACTGAGGGAATTCTAACCTGGAGAAGTTTGAGTTTGTTGCAATCTGCAATCCTCACCACAAGATGCCACTAAATCCCCCTAAATCTTACACACTGTCTCTTTAACTTTGGACATTTTTTTTAATTTAATTTTAATTTAATTTTTTTTTAATTTTATATACTTTATTAATCCCCGAGGGGAAATTCAATTTTTCACTCTGTTGTCAATTACACACAGGTCCGAACACACACATGCACAAACTGGACCTATACATGCACTAAGTGGAGAGATGTCAGAGTGGGCTGCCCATGACAGGCGCTCTGAGCAGTTGGGGGGTTCGGTGCCTTGCTCAGGGGCACCTCGGCAGTGCCCAAGAGGTGAACTGGCACCTCTCCAGCTACCAGTCCACGCTCCATATTTTTGGTCTGGACGGGGACTTGAACAGGCGACCCTCCGGTTCCCAACCCAAGTCCCTATGGACTGAGCTACTGCCGCCCCCAAACATCCACAGAGAGGTCCTGACTCAAAGGTTAGTTACCAGTACTAAGTGTGTTTGTGAAGAGAGTTGTTAATTTATTACCAAGTGCCAAGATATTTGCCGTTTCAAAATAACTTTCCAGCCTGTACTCTGACATTACAGTGACTAAACAATTTATGTTCCAAAACACTGTTTACAAACTGAAAGAGAAAATGACGAGATAGAAGTAATATTTTGATTAAACTTTCCTCCTGCCATATCCTTGGAGGAAATAAATAAATCTATCACTAAGGCTGGAATCCCCTTAATGGGTTACTTAAAGGGACATTGTGTAACATTTTCAGTTGTTTATTGGCAAAAATTGATGTCTGCATTCATAAATATGTCATCACTGGTGTACTATTACCTCCACCAATAATCTGACTTATTCTCGTAAAAGGAGAATTTCGGATTTGTTTGTACATTGTGCGGGTAAGTCGTCTGTGGGGTTCCATTACGTTTTGTCATCTTGAGAATACACCCGCCAGCAAGGGACATACAGCAACGCCTTCGGCGTTTTGGTTGAGAGCCAGGCCAGCACTGCATGACTGAGGAGCCGAAGGAGAGGAGCAAGAGGCGCTTCGCTACTACCCTGGCAAATTTGAAACAAAGTCCCACTCTTTGAGCATAATCATGGATCATGCATATGCAGCATCATGGGAGACAGAATCCTTGTCGCCAAGAAAGCGCAAAAGGGAATAGAAAAGGCAGCGTGACCGGCGAATTAAAAAAATGAAGGCCCACATCGGGGTAGCCTTTCCCAGGTAGAGAGAGCTGCTGAGGGAGAATGGTAATGCAATCACAAGCCAGCGCCGCTGTTGGCTGTTAGCCGCTGTTAGCCGCTATTAGCGGGCAGTCGCTAACAGCCTCATCCCTCTCCTTGCATCACTGCGCCGCTGTTAGCCGCTGTTAGCCGCTGTTAGCGCTGGCCTGTGATTGTATTACCTTTCTCCTTCAGCAGCTCTCTCCACCTGGGAAAGGCAACCCCAATGCTGACCATTGTTTTTTTAATTCGCCGGTCACGCTGCCTTTTTGATTCCCTTTTGCACTTTATTGGCGACGAGGATTCCATCTCCCATGATGCTGCATAATACATGATCCTGCATTATGCTCAAAAAGTGGGACTTTGTTATGTGGCAGTAGTGTCACTGGCCACTAACAGCTGTTAGCACAGTAATGCGAGGAGAGGGATGAGGTGTGTGAGGTTGAGCCACTTGTCAGTTGTCAAAAGACAAGACGTGATCGGTTTGTTTCAATTTACATCCGCCCCAACAGTCCTACGTTGTAAACACAGCCAGCATGGTGAGGAGGGGGTTTGTCAACTCGTGTTGCGTGTGTCTGTGTAGGAGCCTGAATGAATACTCCATGTAGTATCGGATGACATGGTTTCATCAGTGTTATCATAGCTTTTTGGTACACAGTGGCTACAGTTGTTGCAATATGTGTTTGAAACAGTGAGGCGCTAGAGTGTGCCATCTGTTTGAATACAATATATGATTTCAACGTTAGATGGGAGAAATTCCTACACACTGTGGCTTTAAGAGCCTCTTAGAGGGAAATCACTGGCTGTTTGATGCAGTCTGGTGCTGATGATCACCTGTGTTTCAGCAGCAGGGCCCTCAGGACATTGGCTCGGTCCTCAGCTTTGATCTGGTCAGAAATAATCATCTGCTCCACCACCTGGTGGGCGATGCCAGGCAGGGTCTTCTGGTCCAGGTCCAGCAGCACTGCACCTGTGGACGCACACATACCGAGCTCAGTGATCTGTGAACTGCACTGCTGACTTTTAGGCTTAAAAAGCAGCCACAATTAACTCCATCTCTTACCGTGCGAGATGGTCTTTCGGAGCTCCAGCAAACTGCGGAAAGACAGCGAGGCCACGTGAGGTTTCCCCCAGCGGTCGGTCTCCTCCTCCACATCCTCCTCAAACTTGATCCATCGAGCCGTCTCCTTCCACTGCATCTCCTGGTTCTTGTCCATAGTCAGCTCATTCAGCTCCACAAACACCTGGAGGCACATGCAGGTGTAGGTGAGATACAGAGGGAACATTCATACTGTCCACACAAAATGACATGCACTTTCAACACGTGCCAAATACTTAACTCAATAGCCAAGGCATTTTGTGTTTTAGCAGCTGATACACCCAAACTGGTTTAGTGGTGGAAATTTCTAGGAGCATTCTGCACCTCAACAGAAAACAGACTCCATGCTTACCGGTTTATTTAAATTCACTCAACACACAAAAGAGAAATCTCGTTCATGTTATCACCCCACGTTTTACTTAGAAAAGTTGCACAGAAACACAGAAAAAGAACCAATTAATACTAAAAAGTCACAAGAGTGATCATATCTTCAATGATCTTCAGCTCTCTCAGGATCAAATATCTGTTAACAGGTTATTAATTGAACACCATGCTGGTCAGTGACAATCCCGCGTGAGATGAAGACTTTAAGACAGGCTGGAAAACACTCCCTACATTTGTCGTCTGCTGCTGCATGCCTGTGAAATCACGCTCACACGGAGCAAACCTGACTCTGGCCGGTCACCCAGCCTCACCTTCTTGTACCCAGCCATTTCACCGTAGTACGTGTCCAGCAGGACGCCTCCGAGCCGTGAGGCAGAGCGGTACAGAATCACCGGCAATGGCTGGAGGAGCGAGACGGTGCAGGAGAAGACTCAAACACTGAGACGGCCGACAGCAGAACAGAGAACGAGACCCTCACTCTCACACACATACCCAACACAGGTAACTCTTCCTCATCACACACACCTGACAGGGACCTGTTGTTTACCCTAGACTGCTGGGGGCTCAGATAGAGCTGTGTGTGAGAATGTGTGTGTGTTAATAAAACATAGCTCTCCCTCTCTCCGGAGCTCCCAGTGTCCGGTTACCTGCGCTTCTCTCTCCTGTCTTTTTTCTTTTCCGTGTGTGAAAGGAAAGAACTCATTCATTCATTTTTAATTGTCTCCTTCCCTCTCTGTCCCCGTCACAAAAGGGACAAGGCAGTGCTAAATTTGAGTGAAGGAAAGAGGGGAAAACATTTCCCAGGATTTGCTACGATTTACAGTTACATTTTGAAACAGAAATGGTAGCCTGAAGTAGAAACAAAAGGATAATTAAAGTTTTTTTAACTTTCTCAAATTGCAACTGAATTAAAAAAAGAGACCCAGTCAGTCATTTTTCAGACCAAATAAACAAGTTTTTCATTCATACACTTGCAGAATTTCACAGTGATTATTGCAGATCACATTCAGGCCTGTTTTGTATTTCTTTTGAAGCAAATGTTCCTTGGGTAAAATAAAAATAATAAATAAATACAAATAAAACAGCAGCATCAGAAACCAGAAATAAGTGAAAACGTTTAGACTATTTTTTCTGATTTGGAGTTTTAAATATTGCTGAAATAATTAGTTGATTCATAAATAATCGACAACAGCAAAAATACATCTGTATATATTATAGTAAATTTAATATTTTTTAGAGGTTGGACTGTTTAAAACAATTTTAAACATCCCTGAGGCTCTGGCAAACTGTGATGGGAATTTTACACAATTTTCTGACTTTTGATAGGCTGAAGGAAGAGCTTGTCAAACTCACACATGTGTGTCAAAACTTTTTTTACCAGATACACCGTGAGATTTTTGATCAATAACCATCAGTAATGTGGATATAATGGCTAAGTTGGTAAAAGCAAATAATACAGCAGCTAGAACAGTCTGGAAAGTCCAGAAAATGACATCACTTTACTGTAATGCAGCCTTTATAATGATAACTAAAATCTAAGACAATATCTAGTCTCATATCATGATATTGATTTAATATCGATATATTGCCTGGCCCTAAACTGAAGGATTAATTAATGATTTAAACAGTCATGAGTTGCAGCCCTTGTTATCATATATTTTTTCCTAAAGGACAAATTTCTTAAAATCCTGCAAATCTAGGTTGTTGTTGGGGCAGGAAAGGAGCATTGTAACCTTCTGATTTCATATTTTTTCCATGGATTGGAAAAAATAAATAAAAAATAAAGTTTTTATCATCATTCCATTATTTCTTAAATTTTGTAACTTTTAAAAAAACAACTTATGATATTTTGCAGTCCAAATGTTTGATTGCGGTCAGGTAATTGCAAAAATTATTGATAGATTTATTAAGTATGAAAATTGTCCTTGATTCTTGTTTATTTTAGGATCAGGGATTGTGTCGTAAGTGTTACAAAAACTCAAATATTCTACCCCAGTCATTTACAATAGTAATAGTACATATTTCAGGAATTACTTCACCCACAAAATGATATTTACTCACCCAGTGTTACGTTTAATTTGGAAGGAAAACTGAGAAAATTCCTTATGAAGTAAAGTCACACGGGTCCATGTGTTTACCAGCAACAAAACTCCATCAAAACATCTGCTTATAAACCCTCACACAACTCATGCAGTATAACCCAAGTCTTATTTGTTCTTCCCAAACACATATCTGTTAAAATCCTACTATTCAAAACAAATCAGCATGAATAATCTCACGCTAGAATGAGAAGTGTACCTGACCAAGCAAGTGTGTTTGTACTATGCTCAATGGAATACATTAGCAGAGTTAAGAAACACACAAACATGTGCGATTGCCAGGTCACGCTATTCGTATGCTAAAGTGTTCTAAGAAGTTGTATGTGTTTGGGCAGTGCTGAGCACCAACTGGATAAATGAGACTTTGATTATACTGCTTGTGTTGTGTGAGAGTTTGTAAACTGATAGTTATGATGTTATTTAACGTGGACCCTCATGACTTCCATTTGTCAATAATTTTCTCTATTTTTGGATTCTGCGTTCATTGTTGAGACATGCAAGAAAAACAAAGCTTTCTTTACAAACTTTACAAACACTGGCTGAGTAATTTATACACAAATTATCATTTTGTGAGTGAAGTATTCCTTTAATTAGGTACTGCTGAGGCTAAAACCAGGGAACACAATCAAACTCAGCATGGCATTAATTGACATGTGTCCTGCTAGAGAGGATGGATGACAAGTGAGCACTGTAATGTCTCACCTCATGTGGGGTCCGGTCCTGCTTGCGGCTGCGAGTGGTCGGCTCTTTGTGGTCCTTGCCGATGTGCACCACTTGTCCCTTGGTGCTCTTTCTGACCAGGTGTCTGCGCACGCCGGGAACATCTTCAAAACGATGACCTGGTGGAAAAGTAGACAAGAAGTGTGAGATGTGTTGATGAGACTTTAAACATCAGACACCCTCAAACACTAATTTTAACCAAAATCAAACAGCATACAGAATTCAATTAACGTATCCAAACAATGTTACTTAAAATAAAATCCCAAAACAGAACACAGGCTGCACGATTTTACAGTCCTATTTTGTGCTTCTGCAGCTCTCAGCGTGATGCACACGTTGACCTTGGACCCCAAGTTCAAATCTCAGCCCACAAAGTCACAGAGGGCCAGGCCACTTTGCTTTTGTCTGTGGTCCCATAGCTAGGAGTCGAGTTACTCAGGCTGGCAGCACACCAGGCATGTGAAAAGGATGTGGAGAGAGACACCGGATGGCACAGACACGATACTGCGAGTAGGAATTGTCCGATCAGGTGTTAAGAGTTCAAAGATCAAGAAAACTCTGCTGATTCACTCAACTAGAATACAAAATCTTACTGTAACAAGCATGTGATCTGCTCTTCCCAAAACCACAACAGGTCCAGAAATAAGTGACATTCCCTTCAAGAATACCTTACCTTGATCAGAGCTCCTATATCCTATGAAACAAACAGTGATGCTTTTATGGTTCTTCATCAATGTTTTAACTCATTATGCAAAAACAAGGCAGTCACTGCATGTTAAAAAAAGTAATTTTGTCCAAATGAGAAGATTTTCAGCTGCTCATTCTATCCTTACTTCAACTTCTACTGAGAGGGTCACTTGTCAAGTCGCCCTATGATGTCTGAGTGAGGTTTGGGGCAGACCCTGGAGTGAAATGACTCCTGACTTGCATGCAGCTCTTGAAGGAAGAGGCGGATTTGTGGTGGGTGTAGGGCTAGTGCTGGCACAGCAGTCTGACTACGTGATACCCTCAAACTTGGAGCGTGCAACTTGTATGAGTTTTGACAAATTGGAAAAAGTCGCCATTACTTCACCGGCGCCTGACCCCGCTGAAACTATCAGAATGCATCAGTGAGGAGAGGTGTTAATTCGCTCAGGTCGGACAAAAGGGGAGGGACAGTGATCTAATAATTCCTATTGTTGAGTAGCAGCCAGACACAGAGACACTTTCCCAGGATGATTTACGATGGCGGGAAGCAGATAAAAGAAGACACAAAGAATGAGCGGTGATGGACCTTTTGGGAGGCTCGACTCTGTCATGAAGCCGCGTAATTACTAAATTTCTGGACAACATAAAGCCCATACCTCCATCCACTGCCTCCTTATTTAGCTTTCAAGTTCACTTAAGTCTTCCCCTTGTTTCGTTCCACTAATGATTAAAGGTTGTGAACTGAGATCCAGGTTTCACAATTAGCCACCATGTTGGCTCGGGCCCGAGTCCAAGGGCCTCAGCTGACAGCAGGAACGGCTAATTTAATAATGTGAGCCTGTCTGCCACACTCTCTGATAAGCTGCTGCTCTCTGCAGAGGGGTCGGCTCCCTGACGTAAATCTCCCCGGCCCTTAACGCAACCCCACGCTGGGGCCAGGGGCCGGGAATGTCACAGGGCAGCAGGGAGCCGACTACAACGTAGAAGGGACTGGAGGTGGCTCCCCCGCCCTCGCCCTGATGTTTCTGGAAGAATCTGAGCATCAACAAACCCAAGACTTCACTACTGTTCTGGTCTAATCACACAGTCAAGAGGTAATTAACTTATAAAACCTGAGAGGACGAAAGTCTAAAAATACATACAAAACACCATCAGTAAGCCACACATGCAGGAGAAACTGACGATGTTGAGGCAAACCACACCTTTGGATATTTGGGAAAAATATCTGCAAGGAGTAGTAACAAAAATAGATCACAAGTATCTTCTAAAATGTTGTCTGCTGCAGTAAAAAAAAAGTTACAACCAACTCATCTATTTTTTTCCAGGTAAATAAAATGGATAATACTGTCCCTCCAGGATTTCTCAGACTTTATCTGACATTGTCACGGCCTAAAATGTCCGATTTCACACCAGCTTTTCTAAAAAATTGTGATTCATGTTGTTTTCAGAAGGTTTTTTTGCAATGAAATGCAAAACCATAAAGAAACAAGTACAATCTGTATAAAAACAACTCAAATAAATACCTTATTGTACCAGAGGCAATGCTAAACCGCAGAGCAACCTTTTACATTTCATGTGAAAGAAAAATTCATTAAATCAATCCATCCAGTTAACTCAGTACCAGTCAATATAGCCTACGCTTCCAAACCCTGCTTAAACACCTGTATTATCACCATCACTATCACTTATTATAGCCTGGAAGTCCTCCATGCAAGTTTCAATATGACCATAAAATCTGTGTGAATTTATCTGTACTCACTCTTGATGCCGTCCAGGTCAGCAGAGGCCAGCGTCTGAGCCTCGCTCTCGTCAGTAGGGATGCGCTGGTACTTGGCCTGCTCGGTGCCCGTCATGTTGCCTGTGCGCCGGCGCTCTTGCAGGTCGTAGCCGCGGCTGGACTGCCGGGCCAGTGGTATGTGTTCAGGTGGCGCTGATGGGGAAGAGGGGCTGGGAGTCTCGGGTGAGGCCGGCTTACTAGGTAAAAGAAGAAAAACAAGACGAAGTTGTTGCTCAGAAATCTAGAAGCAGTAGAGGAATAGCAGTTTTGGGGTTGGGGTATTTTTTATTGTTTTGTTTTTTAGTTGATCAAACACTTTTTTTATGAAACATTTTTCATGTGTTGCTGGAAACAAACTGCTACTGCTCTCCTTTTATCGTCTCAATCTCTTTTTTCCAGAATACTTGAATAATAGTATCTCCACACTTAAGTTGCACTGATTGGTTAGTTATCATCTTTCAACTGTGTGTTAGTTCCTTTAAATACTGCTGCTAATATCATATGCTTGCATCTTTCAGTTCAAACCCCTCAGCTAAAATATAACTGCACAGGAAAAAATATATAAAAAGTAAATCAATAAGGCGAAAAAAGATACTCGGCAGATGCACTTAAACATAATGAACTCACCGTCCTTTAAATGTCAGTTGTCCACAAAACTACTTTCTTAGTCAGTTATTTCCTCCTTAAAACAAGATATTTCATAAAACAAATCCAATGTCGCTGGGTTGACTGAAAACAAGCAAAAAGGTGTGTCCACACAGCTTTATCCCAGCTCAGATTAGACCCTCATGAAGTGAAACAGTAAATGTCATAGACGGAGCCTGGGGCTGCTGAGGTGTGTTGTGTCGTCTACAGTGACAGGTGATATATATGGGTCTCTGAGGAGAGGATTACTTGGGTCTGTCAGATCATTCCCAGCAGGCCCACTGGATGCCTGAGACATGGTAACGTACAGTGTGTGCCTCACTGGCCAATCAAGCATACGCCTGAGCGGTCTCACCCAACCAACCAGAACGTCTGTGAGAACATTTTAACAACATGGCAAAACACACAATAATTACAGCAGGTGGAACATGATTCTTAAAGCATGAATCCTTCACACCCCTTTTCTCTGTTAGTCCGTGAAGTAGACTCGACTCACTCTGAGGAAGATGCATCTTCAGTATCTGCTCCCACCCCAGAATGTGGTACAATATCCAGCTCACGGGCCGCGCGAGGGCTCTCTGTGCCATGTTTGGCCACTTGGTCTTCATCCGAAACAAAGAACTGTGGAGGGGATACAGAGTGTAAGAAAGCTGCTACAACTATATACCCAAAACTTTGCACAAAGGTCCAGTCTCATGCCAGATATCCTCAGCTTTAAACTCAAGCCAATAGTCCTGATGGTGGCGCTACAGCAAGCGTCTAACGTTCAAAAATTTGAAAATTCATAACAAATCACCCATACGTGCTACAACTTCACAACTTTCATCAAACTGTAGCCTCAATACTGAAGAAACTTTTGTACATTTAAACCTATTAAAAATTATAAAGTTCATCACTCTTTTTTTTTTTTCAAAAACTGTAAAACTTCTTAAACCTATCTCCTCCCACAATTGACACCAAACTTGCTACAGAGCATCTTCAGACTGTCCTACAAAAACTATGTTTCTCAGATTTTTGATTTATCAAAAATTGAGCCTACAGTGCATCAAAATGTTTGACTGTAAACGGTACTGTAAACATATACATGCAAATTCTTGCTAAATAAATCTTCAATGTTCATGAAAAAATGAAAACATGGTAGATGATGTGTGGCAAATTTCAGAATTTTATCTCAAAAACTGAATTTTTGACAGCATTTTGAATTTTGCTCTAATGTGAACAATTGGAGTCAATGTAAAAATGGCAATTTAAAACATCAGTTTTTCACTTATGGAGCAAATCAATCATTGTTACAAACAAATTACCAACATCTCCATGCTGTCTAGATGCAATATGTGTATTTTCAGATTTTTGTCTTAATAACTGAATTTTTTACAGTGGTTTCAAATCTGCCTTTCCATGCACGGATGGCTGCTTTCCTACACAACAGTGAATGGCTTACTCAATTTGTGAAGCCACTGTTGAGTTGATACTTGCCAATTAGCTCAGAGTGGTAGATGACCATCTGAGGTTCCAGAGTTTGCGGAGCCTCAACTGGTGCAGAATCCACATTGTAATGTAAACATCTTCTTGTGCTCCAGCTTATTGCTTACAATTGCCTGAGTGTGACTGATCACTGTGCAGCATCTTCAAGTCTTTTTTCTGCTAGAAAATCTGCCTTCTCATGCTTGAAAATAAACCAAACTTTGCACAAAGATCCAGTGTCAATACTTCAGTGTGAAACCATCTGAGGCTTCTCACTTTGCACATAGCTCTAGTTAAACATCAGTTTTTCACTTATGGAGCAAATCAATCATTGTTAAAATAAATTACCAACATCTCCATGCTGTCTAGATGCAATATGTGTATTTTCAGATTTTTGTTTCGATAACTGAATTTTTTTACAGTGGTTTGAAATCTGCTTTTGCATGCATGGCGGGTGCTAAACCTGCATGTCTGGCTTAGTCAATTTGTGAAGCTACACATGAACTGTCACTGACTAACTAGCTCAGTGAGATAGAAACTGATTCTTAGTCTCAGAGGTTGTGAGTTCAAACCTCAGCTGATGCAAAAGGCAGATTGTGTTGCTAAATTCCTAAATGTCTTCCAATTCTTCTACTTGTTGCTCAGAATTGCCTAAAAATGCCCGGACCCGACCCATTGCTGCGCAGCAGCTATAATTATTTTAGCATTTTCACCTTTATTTGACAGATTAGAGTCAGAGTGTAAAGGGGGGGAAGAGAGACGGGAACGACATGCAACAGAGGTGCCACGGCTGGAATTAAATCTGTGATGTTGCAAGTGGCAGGCACTGTAACCACTCAGCTACCAAGGCCAGAACCCTGAAGAGTTTTAATGAACTGAAGACAGAATTTGAGCCAGAGAAAAGAGGGAAAAACAATCCAATGAGGGCTCCACAGTCTTAAACATATGTAGATGGACATACTTATATGAACTAAGCACAAAAAGTAAGGAAATTTATGTTTGGTAGATTATTTCTTTGTTGTAACAATGCTTCTTGGCAATAAATCTTATACCATTGGAAAGCCTGTTTATTTCCCTTTTAAGCTGTGCCACATTTGTAATGAACATGTATTTGTGGGATGAGCAGCAGAGCTGAGTATGTGGGTTGCGCCCATGAAAAATTTGCCAAATCTTCTCTGCCAATGCCAAACAGCTTTTTTTTTGCTATTGACTCTTGTTTCGAGCTTCTGGAGGTTGACTATATTTCCCAGGCATTCAGCCACATGTCCTCAGTTATTTCAATGTTCAGCTCTGTAAACTTGTGTTTTCTATGAGGAATCCAGAAATGTGTTCACTGTGAACGACAAAGATGCTATTATATTTGGATCCGGATAAATCTGGGGACAATATAAACTCAATGTCAGCAGCTTGGTTCACATGCTGTTGATATTTGTTTACTCCTTTTTGTTTTGTAAAATATATTTAAAGCCATACAAATACAAAGTAAAAAAAAGCTGAAGCCTAAAAGAAACACAAAACTGATCAAAAAGTTAAATCAAAGCAAAACAACTCACCTCAGTCATACTCTATAAATTCTGCAGTGGTGCAATTTAAATCTGGTCTCGCTTTGTGGAGCATATTAACCACCAAACATGAAACCCACTGATGAATGATTAAGACTCTACTGAAATATTCATAGAGGAAAATATGGTAATGCTACAACAGTGAGTGAACAGGTTGGGTTGGTTTGTAGAGCAGCACATTCCTGTACCCTCATTCACAAACACCTTAATGCAAATTACATCTGACATTAAAGTTCCGTGTGAAATATCAGTATTTTTTCTTTTACCTGTAGTGCCACTTATTTATCTTGATTGTTTCGGTGTGAGTTGCAAAGTGTTGAAGATATCGGCCATAGAGATGTCTGCCTTCTCTCCAATATAAAGGAGCTAGATGGCACTCAGCTTGTGGTGCTCAGAATGCCAAAAAAATACATTTGCAAAACTGAACAGCAATGTCTCTGTTCAGAAATCATGACCTGGTTACTCAAGATAATCCAGAGACCTTGTTGTGAGCAGTTTCATGTAGGAACTATTTTCTTTCCACCACACACCCGCTAACAATATCAACACACGACGACATCTGGACGACAATCTTGTGCTTGTGACAGTGTGAGATGTTAATATTAATGGCATCCTTCTCGACTAAGCTGTAGTGTGAGGTAGCAGTAGATGCATGTTTTCTTCTACGCGGTGATACTGTTGGCGGGTGTAGTGTGGTAGAAAGGAAACAGTTCCTACATGAAAGTGCTCACAACAAAGTCTGTGGATTATCTTGAGTAACTAGATCACCATTTCTGGATAAAGACATTACTGTTGAGTTTTGCGAATGTATTTTTTTGGTGCTTTGAGCACCACAAACTGCAACTCACACCAAACAATCTAGAATAATAAAAAGCACTACAGGTAAGAGGAAAAATATGCATTTTTGATTTTGTGGTGAACTGTCCCTTTAAGAATAATGTATCTGCAGTGCAACTTGGAAAGATTTTGCGTCCTTCCCTATATATGATTGTCAAAGTATAAGGGATTCTTGCTAAACACGTGTGCATTGTGAATCGATTATTCGATTTGCAGATAGGCTGAAAATTGTCAGAAACCATTTTGATAACTGATTAATCATACATTTTTAAGAAAAAAAAAACCATTTGATGTTCTCATGTTCTAAAATGGGAGGATTTCCAGCTTTTTTCTTATTTTACATAACAGAAAAGAGCGTATTTTTGCGTTTTAGATTGTTGGTCAGACAAAAGAAAAATTTAGAGGACATTATTCTGGGCTTGAGGAAATTTTTTTACTATTTCATGGCGTTTTATATGTGAGTTATTTGTTACTTGCAGCACTAGTTTTTGTATAAACAAGTAACAAACAACAATATAAGTCCAAAAAGTACGCAGTCTGATACAATATTAGAATATATTTACTCCCCAGTACAGTGTCAAAGGACTCTGCGTTGAAAGCAATAGAACCTAATAATGTATTAAAGCAGAGATCAGTCCCTATCATTGCTTCTCCGCTCACTCATATATTCACTTAAACATTAGAATGAAGGCGAATAATTACCTCCACATCTTTGACTCTCTCCGACTCAGATGGAACAGTAGTTGTCTCCGTCACCTCCTCCTCCTCTTCCTCTTCATCCTCTCCCTCCTCTATGGGGCCAGTGCTGGGAGCATGGCTGCTTTTGTGATCTTTGTCCTTTCTCCTTTTCTTGCCGCCCTTCTTCCTGCGTCCCTCAGAGGGCAGTTTGGACAGAGGTCGGTGGATGTGGTGAGAGGAGTGACGGTGGTCTGAAGAAAAGATAAAGCAGAGATACACAAATATGAACTTATCTAATTTGAAGTTTATTTGTTTTTTTTTTTGTTTGTTTTTTTTAACATTTCCCCAGCTTGCTGGATGTTGAAATACATTAAACAACAAGGAGGCCGTGGTGTGCTTACATTCGATATCCTCCTCATGGTAGTTGTGGTGCTGTTCATCAGGTACGGCAGCAGCGGGGCTGAGGATCTGCTGGAAGCGCTGGACCCCCAAAGCTTTGTTCAGGTCCCCATCATCCTCCTCTTCAGGGCGTGGAGTCCCGTGTAGTGATGAGGCAGCAGGGGCCTCTGGCTGCAACACAACAAATCAACAAATACATTAAAGAAAGTACAATAAAAATAATAATCAGTCCATTGATCAGGATTTTGGAACAAACATGTTTAATATTAATAAATAGGAAATAAATTAGGAAAATAAATGATATGAATAAATGTAGAAAATTAAATAATAAAATAATTAGACAGTGAAATAGTTCATTCTAAACCTTAATCCGATATTACAAAGCTGTTCTTCATCCTGCTTCTTTTCACAAAAAGTGAAGAAAGTGCAACCTCCAATTAAGGCTACAGAGACAGCAAAATGTTTATCGTTAAAATGGGACATAGGCTTACTACTTCGTCACTACATTGCATCTTGAACTTTGGCCCTCTTGCTTATGTCGCTCTTAACGTTATCATTTAACGTGACCTTGGAGATACAACAAAAGAACATTCTGTTCACTTAAATAATTCCTCTGACTATTATTACTACCATCATTATTACCCATTATTGGCTTTTATCTATTTGATTGCTCACCACTCACTTAAATGTGCTGTCATCTGCCATTGTGGCTTCTGACAGCTGTCAAAATGAGCTGTCAACGAGCTGCCAAGCTGTCATCTGTGTCTGGCTCTGTCAATATGACCTATCTTTGGCTGTACAGAGGACTGTGGGTCAGAATAGCTAGGAAAGCATGCTGGCTTGCATACTGCAAAATCTGACCAAATGCAGTAGGACATCCTGGTATATTTGGCACACTGCATATGACATACTACTGTATGTACTGGGACATAGCTGATCTTTTTCTGGCACACTAAACAGTATGGCAGTATGGGTACTGGAATGCCCAGAGCATGAGTTTGCCTTTCACATAATCCAACACTAGAGGGAGTTCTGGTTCTGCTAATTCTCCACTACAGGTCATCATATGAGGAGTCCTCTCATGCATACCTTCCTGAAAATTTGCCTTAAACTGAAATCAATCACCATGTGCTTTGATCATTACTCCTTTTCCACGCTGTGGTGTGACAGGGATCATGTGAGTGATAAGAGATCTGTTTTCTTGCAGCAGGATGCCGTGCCCTGCTGCGCCCTGCTCTGCCGGTGGGATGTTGTGATAAGGATTGGCTGCAATGGCGCAGCGAGTGGATGTGCTCCGACTTACAGGATCGTGCTCTGGCCACCTCACGGCAGAGTGAAGGTTGCCATGACTACTGAGCAGGTGCCTTAGATCCTGCAGCGAACCCTTCCTGTGGCAGAGCTCAGGGGCCACAAGTCACCTGATGCTCCCACAGTTGATTTTCAGGACACCCAACATGTCAATCATATATTAAGTTTTCTCCAGTGCTGCAGGGAGCAACAGGAAGCACGTCATGACTCCTCTCCCACCTGCAGCTACTGCTGTGTTGTGTCAGACTCACTTTTTTTCAGTGAATGCACAGCAAACTGCTAAACGAATAAACAAATGCACTATTATATTCAAAATTACAGTAACAGAAATTAAACAAGTGTGTTTACTCAAGTGGTGTGCCTTACTAAAGCTCATCTATTTCCCTTTATTCTCCACTACATTTATCTAACAGCTGTATTTACTTGTTAGCTTTCAGATTAAGATTTTGCATAAAGAAACATTTAATAAGCTCTTAAAATATGATGCACCATTAAAGATTCTAAGCTTTTTTCCCAGGGGCCATTTTTCTGCAGAACAAGTGCTTTTTCTTTAATACTTAAAGTAGATTCTGGTGATAATACTTCCATGCTTAAATTAAGATTTTAAATGCAAGACTTTTACTTGCAGAAAAAAATATTCTAACAATACCACAGTGTAAAATCTGTGGTATTGTTAGAATATTTTTTTCAAAAAGTGTGACCAACTATGTCAAGAACCAAAAACAAATCTGGAAATAATACAAATCTGCTCTTTCCATCAACTTAAATCATCACATCAGATCCAGAGCAAGAGCTGGCTGCTGCTTATACGCATGATGTAAAGCAGCTCTGTTGTTATGTTTGTTCCACTTTTAACACATTAAGCACATCAAACCCATCAAGACATGAAAATGTGGACAGGAAACTCAAAAGTTCATCCTGAATTTATCATACTTAGAAGCCCAACAGATGGTCATCAATCCAGGCATGTCCACACAAAGTGTGAAGAACCGATTCCCATGACCCACATAACCGTGCAGAGTTTTATGCTGAGCCGCTTTTACATGCCACACACAGGTGACAGAAGCAGAAAGCCCTTTACTGAACTGTGGACAAGCTGAGGCTTATGAGTAAAAAGAGAGACAGGTCAGTCTGTTAGGCACACAATCAATATTGACCCAAGGTTCAAATCCTCATATAGCTTTTTTTTTCCTGACAGATCAACAAGAGTTTCAAAAAAAGGAGTGAACCAACTATACGCTCACCTCAGTGACCTCCAGAACGAATGGATGAGGACAACTCAGCACTCTGAAGCACCATTAATGCTTTGAATAGCAGAGCAGATTACTAAGGGCCTAAGGGGAAAATGTGTTTCTTTAAAGTACACATTTAAGTTGCTCCATAAAGGTAAATTTAGTCAACAGTTTTTGCTCCCAACAGTTTCACCAAATGGTCAAAAACTGGAAAGAAAACCACTTAATTCCTGCAATAAGGCAGGATACTTCCAATATTTAATTATCTGACTGATCCTAAAATCTTAAACACACGTATCCCATCCAGATGTGTGCTGCTACACTATCCCTCAGTTTATTTTTACAGATCTCTCATTCATATCATGGTTTCACAGTGAATCCCTAGAGGTGGGAGAGATGTGTGAGGGATTCTCAAAGAGGTGAGAGAATTTTCCACAACCCAAACCATGTGCAAAAACAAGCCGAGGGGAGCCGAGTAAAAACAACACCGAGCAGACAATGAAGACGACTTTCAGGGACTTACCTCGCTCATGGCAACGTGAGCTTAATTAAAATCAGCGTTTTGGTGGCAACAAGTGTCACTGCCCTCCAACATGACAAAAGTGGAGCTCTGACCCTCGACTCCTCGATTAAGAACTGCAAGCAGGAGACATCCCTCTCTCCCCCGCTTATCAAAGCCGCGTGATACCCTAATCAGAGCCCTATCGGCCAACCTGCCACCTTCACCAGTCTGCCCATTGTGCCAGGGCAGAATAAACAAGACTCTCGTTCTCGCTTTGAGGACAAACGCAGCCTGAAAGGACAAGCCGTGTTTGAACAGCCCGGAACAAAACCCCACGCTGACATTCATCTCCACATTTTAACTTTGATACATGAAGCCTAAATATTGACCAAGGTGCTCTTAGTCAGTGTGCCGTGAAGGGCAATATAAATGCATAGGAACTAAACATCTCACAGTTTTCAAAAGGATGCATATTTGATGGATAATATTGACAAAAGACATGTTAAGTAACAGGCTGGAATTACATCAGATTAAAATGCTGTTTGTGCCAGAAAGGTGACACCACTCATGAGTTTTTCTACATGAAAAATGACTGAAAAACATACTTGTGGTAGATCACTTGACAGCTGAACAAAGACACAAAACTAAGCAATTTGTTAACCAAACAAAAACAAGATTTAAACAACCTTTGTCAGTTCGATTTCAGACTTAAAGCTGTAACATATTAGTGCAGGTATGTTGGTACCTTTTAACAAGATCCTTCTCATCATACTTGATAACACTGACATTAATCTTGTATTAGCAATCAATATCTTAATAAAACAAAAGAATTTCAATAATGTATTGTGGGAATTAGCAGGCAGGGAAGCTTGTCCATCACACTTATTCAAAGAAAGCAAATATTGAAAATCCATTTTACCACTGTGTATCTAAAATATTAGACTTTATAGTCTGCAAGGGAGGAGAGATATGACTGGGCAATTGTGCTGCCAGTTAGAGAAAAAGAAACAAAAATAATAAATCTTTTTGTTTTTTTGCTTAAAGTTATTGAAATCAGTGCCAAATAATAGCTTAAGTCACAGTCTTGAAGATCTGTTTCATTAATTTGGTGGTGACAGCTGAGTGTGTTTGTTGGCAGATGACAGCTTATGTATATTAGCTCGTTTTAGGAGTCCTGCGACTGGCAAGATAAAAAGGTTACCGCCGCATAGACTGTGTATGTGTGTGCACGTACGCAAGTTTTGGTGTGTGTGAGAATGGATATTAAACAGTATGCTATGCAGGAATTGCTGTTTACTGGTTGTGAACACAACATTCAGTTGTAGCCCCTCCTCCCTACACTGCTTGTACGTACACTGCAGACTACTACTGCAACACCGTTACATTTGTTGTAATGGATATACCAGTACTTCAAAGCTGACTAAGCTAACCAACGGCACCGACAGGTCCAACAGAAAACAGGCCAACTGCATCCTCACTAGCAAAAATGAAAGCCAACCCCAGATTCTCTCTCGTTTTGGAACAAGCTTTGCATTTCGCCTCATTTTTATTTTAATTTTTTACTGCTCTGTGCCTGCAACTTTCATAGCTTCATCTTGGATGCATGCAGCCTACAGTCCAGTCGCTACCTTTTTATAAAGTCCCAACTTACCCTGCCTGGGGGCTCTATGCCCAGAAACGTCCCCAACCACAGAATCATAATAAGAAAATATGGGCAAAGGGCAGAGTCTGTGCAATTACACACACCACTACACACTCTAGTGGGTCATAAGTGATAATTGAGAGGTATAACTTTTGTATGAGTCTCTATATTGTTTTTTAAGGAAAATCCTGCATAGTATGCCTTTAATGATTGTGTGCAATTTCTGATTTTTCCCATGAACGTTAGTAATGCTGCAAATGCAAAAAATGCAAGGGATGTCATCAGTGGGCCATCGGTTCAATCACCATTGTGCTATTTGGAGTTATTAAATAAAATTCTTTGAGATTACTACTTAAAGGGAATGTCTGCAAACAAGCCGTGCGAGCAGCTCCGTGAGGCTAACATGCTCACAAGGACAATGCTAAGTTAGTTAGTTTGTCATCTCAGTTCAGCATTTTAGCATGCTAACATTTGCAATCAGCATGAAAGACAAAGTGCAGCTGAGGCTGATAGCACAGTCAGTTTTGAAGGCCCTTTGTAAAAAAAAAACTGTCAAAACTGTTGACCGGATGATGGCGCTGTGTGGAAAGCTAGGCATAAGCCAACGTTATTAAAATTCATCCTGAGGAGGACATGGAGCTTTTACCAAATGTCATGACATTCCATCCAATAGCTCTTGAGATATTTCAGTCTGGACCAAGGTGGTGGAAAAGTTTAACACATATGACTCATACAAGGCAGCAGGAATATTTGCCACAGCAGACTGCAGAAAAACAAAAAATAATGAAACATCTTTGCCTCTTTTCCTAAATTTAGAGTGTGTAAGAATAAGTTATTAGCTTGTAAAAGAGTTAATCTTGTGAAGCATTTTAAAAATGTAGTGTGCATGTGCAGCGGCTGTGTTGTATAATGAGATGGACACTTGACCATGTGTGGAGGCTGCAGGGGAGATTATCTGTGTCGTGAGGTAGGCTCAAATCCCACACAGTCAGCATTCGGAGGGGAAAGGGGGAGATAGGCTGCGGACGTTGTCGTGATCATCATGTCGTGCAGTGTGGCTGATGAGTCACTGCATTCCAACATATCTTAACATGAGTCTGCAAGGAGAGCTGGGTACACACTATGAGTTTCTGATTATTCTGTGAAAGCGTGTGAGTTGTAACCCAGTTTCCCCCTCAGACAATTTTGTATTATGTAAGCACTGATTTTCACAACCCTTCTATTGCATCATATATTTAACAGCATGTTTGCACTGCTTCAAATCAATTACAAATGTTTACGTCATATACTCAATTTAATCAATGCATACTCCAGCCAGTCTGAGACCGGAAAATAGATCTCCAATATGTTTGCTTTTGCTTCCTCTCTGGTGATACCCTTTGATTATATTTGTATTGGGAATTGGACTTCTAGCAGGCATCAGCTTTATCAAACAGGGTTTGCAGCAGCCAAACATGCAAAAAATCATTTGCCTGAGTTTTATCTAAGTTGAAGATGTCCAACTGATAAACTGTTGAGAGAAGGGGATTCTGCAGAAACTGCCAGATGCACGTCACAGGAAGTCTACAAGGTAATAAAACAAGATAGTGAGGAGTGGGTGTGAACCACACTGCGCTGATCCTGCTATCAAAGGTCTGACAGCTCACCGAGAATCACTGATACAGTTGCACGATCACGTCAAAGCTCACAATTACAATATATGGATGGCGACATGATGACAGGAAGGGCTGGGTGCTTGTTGTCTGAACTGAGGCCGCGCCTGATAGTCTTTTTTTTTATTTACTTAGTTTCAACTGAGTGAAAGTAGCAGCCATGATAAGAGCAGGTTGAATTCTCTAAACACTTAGAAAAGGTGCTTCAATGCTTCCTTACCTCCTTAAGCACAGAGTACACTGGACCATCCCTTGCAAAGGGAAAAGAGATAATGCCATCCCAAAATTCCTTTATTTTAAATTACATTTAAAGCAATACAACTTACTGACATTCATGAAAACAAACTATATGCTTTAATCTATCTTGTATAAAATTATTATTTTCAGACAATCATACCAACTGGGACTCGTGTTGATGAATATGAGTGCACAGGAGGGTGAGTGTGCAAAAGTGAGTAACCATTCTAAATAGAGAGGCACTGATCGATGGGCTGGTGACCGGAATTGACCAGTCGTACCCTTTTTACACCAAGATAAACATGTGTATGCAGTAGGGCCGTAACGGTACGTGTATTTGTGTTGAATCGTTCGGTACGCGACTTTCGGTTCAGCACGCCCCTGTACCGAATTATTGGGCGCAGGACATTATTTTATTTTATTTTGTTTTATTTTAATTCCGTTTTTGCGAGCCGAACCACTTAAAATATCTAGTCCCCCGACGGACATAATTGAGTGACGGACCGAGTCCGACCGTAAATCTCTGGCTTCACTTTGTGCAGCGCATTCTCGCATTTTGACAACATGGCAAGTGAGCCTGATGAACCTGAAGACCCACTCACAAACCTTAAGTCCTCCATTCAGGAACACTTTGGTTTTAAGGTAGAATACGAAGATGGAAATAAACAAGTGGACAAGACAAAAGCAGTGTGTTGACACTGCAGAACAGCGGTCGGGTATGTACTTGGAAACACGTCTAACATGCTAATGCATCTAAAGCGACACCACCCGAGTTTGAACGTTAACCGGCACGACTAGACAGAGCAATCTGGTGCAAACTACGATATCGTCGTCATTTAAAACGAAAGAGCGTTTCCCTGACCATTCTGATCGCGCTAAATAACCAACGCCATTGGAGTGTTGTTTAAGCTGCACTTTAGATATTGAAGCATGTTTTGTTTACTGCACTTTAACAAAGTGGGAAAGCTAAGTAAGTTCCTAGTAAAACTGAATCTGAGCAGGCTTTAAAGCTGACCAGCTGCACTATACTTTTTATTTTATTTGAGTAAAATTGTTTAAGCAGAAATTTATATTTATATTTTTCATTCAAAAAATGTGTTAAAAAAACAGCAGGATTTTATTTTTCACTTTTATAGTTCTATTTTCATTCAAACAATGTGAAAAAGCAGGATTTTATATATATTTGTTTCATTCAAAAATTGTGTAAAAAGAGTTAACTGCTGTGGTGGTACATTTTAATAAGGTTACCAATAAGTAAAAGATATTTAATAGTTTAGTATTTTTTTCATTACTGTACCCAAAAAAACTGAACCGTGACTTGTGTACCAAGGTACGTACCGAACTGTGACTTTTGTGTACCATTACACCCCTAGTACGCAGGGTTTTTAAACATGGGAAAACCAGCTAAACATAGGCTACAAACTCCTTTCCCATTGCCAGTAGATGAGAGCAGTGTGCCTAGTATGACTTTCTGAAAGCAGGTTAGTAAAGAGTAGAAAGCAGCACGGAGGCTTGTGAAAACTTAACGGTGGTTACTTCTGTTAATACATCTCTTATTCATTCAGTCTCTCTTTCAAACCTATTATAACCTTGGGAATGCCTATTATAACCTTTCCCATTATGTACAAAAGCAAGATGTTAGCAGGTATTTTTTTGTCCAGTTCTCAATGTGACAACCATTTTGTTTCACTTTTGTAACTGGTAGCTTATATTCCTTTCTTTTTTCAACTCCAACCTTATAATGAAGTAATATTTTTTACCAGCCTGATTTTCCATGTTTATATTGCCTGCATGGAACAATGTGCCATGTGTAAGTGCAGCCGGATGCTCCTAGCACTGCGGTTGTCTTTTCCCAAGCCCTGAATTCTCCTTTACATCTTCCCTTGACCTCATGATGCTTTGCATCGAGGTCAAGGAAACGTGTTAGGAAAAGACACAGGACATATTTTTTCTGACTATTTGAGCACAGCCCAGTAGTTTCCAACCTGGAGATTAAGATCATCCAAAGGGGTCGCAAGAACACTACGACGGGTCACAAGATGATTAAAATTTTCAAAATGAAACCATGAGAAACCATATCAACCAAATCACTTTTGTTCATCTGCCAAAGGTCATTAGACATTAAAGCTGGGATAAGCCCTGTTTTAAAGGAATAGTTCACCATTTTGCGAAATACCCCTCTTCGGATTCTTGCTGAGAGTTTGATGAAAAGATCAAAATCAATTTCATATAATTATGAAGATACAGCAGCAGCCAACTGGTTGCTAGTGATTGGAAAGAGGGGGAAACAGCCACCCTGGCCCAGTCCAAAGGTAAAAAAAAAATCTGCCTACCGGCGCCTCTGAAGTTCTCTAACCAACATTTTATCTTATATCTTGATGGTTTAGTCTGTTCAAAAGCCGATGTACAAGTTCTACTCTAAGATAAGCTAAGCTATCCGACTGCTGGTTGTAGCTTCATGTTTAACTGAGAGACATGAGTAGTGCCAATCATCTCATCTAACTCTTAACAAGACACAAAGAAGTAAACAACAACCTAATTTTAAACATGTTGAACCATCGCTTTAAAGTAATACATTAGCATCTTTCTGCGAAATGTACCAACTCCTCAGACTTTATGCTAGGCTAACCTAAGCCTAGCAAAGCCTCCAACTTTGCAGTTAACTGACTGATACCTCACTCTTGTTTCTAAACTAATCTAACTCTCAACTAGACAGTAAATGCACATTTCTGAAAGTGTCTCACTATTACTTATAGTATATATAGGAGACACAATCCAAATAGGTTGGAAATCAATAATCTAGACAGTTTTCATCTAACAGATGCAGCAGTTGTTTACACTGCTGAAATGCCTTGAGGCAAGACACCAAATCCCTACCAGCCCCAGTTGCTCTGTTCTGCAGCTGACCCTGACCTTTGACATTTCTGGGAGAGAGGAGAAGCAAAAACAAACCTTTGCAAACAGTTTTACACTGAGCCAGCAGCACAGCGGGTTTCTTTATATTAGTTTTCCCTGTTCATTAAGGAAAAACCACTTAAACTGTTCACACTACTCCCCTACAAAGAAACCTTTCGTAATCCACCTGCTGACATTATAGAGGCGACTATCTGTAACTAGTGACACATTAAAATAACATTAGGTTGTAATTATTACCTTGGATTTCAAATGCTTGAGAAAAGTCAATGAGCTGTTGACGAAGTAAAATTGCGTCTCAAAAGTACAAGAACTAGACTGAACATTAACCAGCTGCAGAGTTCGTGTTGAGGTTATATTTACCTAAAGAGCCAAAGTCAGAAGAAGAAAGTCGGTGCACATATAGGCTCAGAAAGTCTCTATTTACCCAATGTAGGATAATGTATAATGACTGACTGGGAATGATAAGAGCAAGACTAAATATCACAAAGAAACACGTTACATTGAGCTCTCCATGCTCGAACTGAACAAACTCACCTTCAATGAATACAGATAGTCCATCACATTACACACAAGTGTGTTGCTGAAGCCTAAAATACAACAAGATAGCTTTATTTGCTTTTCCAATGTCAAAAGTAAAAGCCGGAGACGTCCACGGCTTTGATGGAAGACAACTTGTTTCCCATTTCAGTTAGCCCTTGTCACATGGCCAGGGCAGCTCTCCACAGTAGGAAGAAGACATTACTCAGTTTCACAACGTTAGCCCTTAAAAATCCAAACAGGATTATCTGAACTCACCCTGACCACACACACACACACAACCACACATTGTTAAGAAGATAATAATTAACTTGGTAGAGTTGGAGCCAAGAGACCAACCAATAACTGCTGAGGCACTGTCATACAGCAAACAGTTTTATCTTTAGCGAGCTTCTTGGTCGTCAGGCTACATGTTGGAGAGTCTTATTAGAGCCAAGTCATATTGTATCCCATAATCTTAATAAGTTTATGGCTGTTAACTGTGTTACTGCTTATAATTGGCCATAAAGACATGATACTGAAAAGGCTTGACAGAATAACTTTAAGGATATCATTTAACATCTTCTGCAAGAAAATAAGAGATCAAGGAGGCCAAAGTTGTAAAGGGCCTTATCTTGTTTAAAGGAGTTCTATACGACATAAAGAGCTATCTATGATTCAGAGGTTGTCTGCTGACAGCTCTCAACATGGAGGCAGCTTAGCCCAGTGCTAACAATTCAGACAGCAACAGTGCCAACAGAGCTAAAGGTGTTAACCTGGGGGCAACCGCAGGATGGGTGATACACTTCGACAACAAGGTCGTCCTGATGTCAGTAGTAACTGCTGAATCAGCGCAGTGCAGAGTGGTGGCAAGTAGCTAGCCAGTGGGATACACACACAGGGAATTCCATGCACTAACATGCATGCACGGCAGGACCGTCTACCACAACTACAAACAGATAATCTCGGATTACGACACCCAGCAGGAGCGTGGCGTCATTCTCTGCTCAAGACACCATTATTTCATTAAATCTTCACAGCAAATTGCTGCCATATTAATGCTCTGAATGTTGCATACAGAACCGTTAAGGACAATGTTTAGTGCAATGCATACAACTAATGGCTCAACGTTAAATACGTGCACTGCCATGGATGGAGCCTTCTTTTCCTAATCTGCATTCATTTTGTCTATATTTGTAGACATTTTCTTAAAGTTTATGCATACGGACAAAATGGAATACCACCAGATATCATGGAAGCAGCATCGCGTAGTTCAAGCGAGATACAACCGTGGGACACAACAAAGATGTTTGAAAAGGTGGAATCAAACGAATCAGGAATATGGTGATAAGTATTCTCCGTCCTCTGTATGTATTTAATGGCATCACAGACCATCACCATCTTCAATGCTGCCTCCGTTAAAGGGTATATTAGTACGATCTCCTCCACCGTCGCCATGTTTGTTATTGACAGAGACTTTTTACTCTGCCCTCTAGTTCCATCTACTATATGCATCTATGACAACATAAATGAGGTATGGAAATATGAGGGCAGTGACGGTCATGTTTGAAATGAACATACCTATTTTCTTACATGAAAGAAGTGTGAATGAGCCTTAAAGGGTATCCAAAAATCATATTGAGTATAGACCATAACCTTTCTAGGAAACCTCAGCTGATACAAAGACAAAAATGTTTAAATGTCCCAGTATGGAAATTCTAAACAAAGCAAAGTATATGCTGCATAATATTAAGGCACTCCAAAAGTGTCTAACTTCCCACATACTTCAGTTACTGTGAGGCAATGCACATACAACTAATGTTAATCCATGAAATAAACTTCAGATAATGTATTTTAGTGCGTGGAGTCAAACTGTCAAATAATTACAAATGCTATTAATCAATTGTTCATTTTAAGAAAATGTATGGAGACCAAATAATGGGCCATATATACTTAATGAGTGTTAATGTTTAGTATTTGTGTGTGTTTTGATGTGTGTATATGTGCTTTAAAAATTAAAGTAGTGACAGACCATTGATGATAGACCATAAATGTGACTTTTATTTTGAAAAAGGGGCAGGCAATGTAAGATTTATAGTTGTCCCTGCTCCTTTTTAATTATGCAATGTGTATCATGTTACATATTGTAGCTTATATCTGATGTGGACTTTTGTGTTGAAAGTGCACAGTGAAGTGATTGTAAGAAGAATTAATAAAAAAAACCCTAAACTACTAAATTACATAATTTGTTCCTCTTTTAATTAAAGAAAACCTGAGGAAATAATTTTAGAAACACATCAAAGATAAAAGACTATATGAGAAGTAGTTTAACCCATGGCCTCTGTGTCTCTCTGCACCTCTTTCATGGGTCAGTAGTTAAGTGTCATATATCCACTTCCACTGCCTTAATGCTCTGCATTCTACGTCTGGACTGGCAGGGTTAGATTTCAAACTTGGACAGCACTCATGTTGTTTATGCCCAGATTGCATGCAGGTAGATGCAGGGGTTGTCAGAGTGCTCACACAGTTGTGCAACACTGAAAACGGAAGCAGCTGACTGCACACTGGCGAAAAAAATGCAAAGCCAAGGGAAAGTAAGCATTTCCTATATTGGTGTTGCAGTTTTGGTGCTGCCAAATAATGAGTCCAAAGGACAGATTGAACAAGAACAGCTGATCTTTCAGTCAGACATTATCTCTCAGCAGTACAATAAAGGGTAAACTTCATCAGGAGTCTGTCAGGAGTGGCCTCTATGACTTGTTACTGAGTGGTATATCTTTTCTCTTTTGCTCCCACTGGGCTATAAACATCACTCTTTCCACTCACCTACACATCAACCCACAGCTCAGTAAACTCTTCAGTTTGACTGCTGAAAGCTGTTCTAGGACACCTAGGAATCCTTAACTCATGAGAACATGAGAAAGGTTGAGAAAGGTGGGTAAATCAATAAAAAAAGAACCAATCCTTATAATTCCTGGGATGCATGAAACATAATTCCTAGAATCTACTAACCATGGCAAAGTGATGATATCTAACAATATGAGGGTATTCATGGGTGGATTTTGCCTTTAAGCTTGCGATATTTTCTGCTGTAGCGTCTTAATCATGCTAAGATTAACTTGTTGAGAACCTCTTGAGTTTGGGAATGCAGCTTTCTTTGGCAGCTGACCAGCTGCCCTCTGGGCAGCATGTTTATCACATCAATCCCACCAGCAGCCATGCAATTATGTTTTTCATTATATGCCAATATTGTTTAGTGCTTCCAACACTGGCAGCCCATCGACTTCAAGAAAAGAGGAAGGAAACTGTTTCAGTTGTGGAGCCGTTGAAATTCTCCAGCGCTCTAATGAATAGGGAAATCTAACAGGAGTAGCTTGCTGTTCAGATCTCAGCGTTTTGAACTATTCTGAACTTTTTTTTATTGCAGTCAGCAGTACTGTACGCTGCCGGGGTACTGGCTCTAGGATGTGACTAGATTTGTACACACATAGCTTTGGAGGAACAAACTGTCCAAAATACACACTCTGATGCCAGAGAAGACTGAGGGAGCTGATGCAGCATAAATTCAGCACAGGGAGAATATGAAATGAAGAAGAGGAAAGTTACATGCTGAATCGCTACAGGCCAATGCATGAAAAGACAATAAACTAAGCTTGTGAGCGTCATCTCCTCCTGAACAGCATTTAACCTGGTTTGTTACCAGGGTCACCAACTCTCATGTGTTTTATCATGTGGCCGACGGCGCTGGAGCCTGACCTGAAAGGACAGACTGAGGCTTTTCTGTTTGTGGTCGTGTGGACTTACGCTGTGAATAACCGATGCCACGGCATCTGTAATCTGGTTGGGAGTGCTGGGGTTGCTCATGGCTCCGCAGTGGAGTCGCTGCTGGAGAGGCTCTGAAAAGCTGGTTTGGATCGGTGTGGCTTTAGCCCTTCTCTTTCTCACTGGGACTCAGACAGCTTTTGGGCAGCATAACCTGGAGACAGATACAGAGCTGGGGTTATTCAAGATCAGGCTGGAGATTAGAACATGAGAGAACAACGTGCTGAAATAGTGTAGCGTGGGCCAGTAATCCCTGAATATGACGTGTGGTTAGTGAGTATAATAGCAGTGCTGATTTCATTCTTATTGGATATAGAGTGCAGGATTTGAGACCTTTCTAATACATCGTCCTCAAATTCTAGGACATTTCAGCAGGAAAATGATCATAAACAGACAAAAACAGGGCAAAACAGAGGACTGTTTCATCACCTAACCTACAGTGGAGCGATAGATTGATCAAAAGAAAATTAATCGCCAACTAACTTTGACAATTTTGCTGTATCCAGCTTCTTAAAGGGCCAGTGTGTAGGATTTAGTGGCATCTAGCAGTGAGATTGCAGAACTGAAACTTCTTCTGTGCACCAAGTGTTTCGGAGAACTATGCAAAAACACAATAAAGCAAAAGGCCCTAACTAGCCAGTGTTTGCTTTGTCCGTTCTGGGCCACTGTAGAACAACATGGTGGACCCCACGGAAGAGGACCTGCTCCACATGTAGATATAAATGGCTCATTCTGAGGTTACAAAAACCCAATAATTCTTATTTTCATTTTAACCTTATAAATATAACATACCATGTCTGCCATTAGATGCCCCTAAATCCTACACTGGAGCTTTAATTGTGAGACTCTGCTGTTTTTCTTTGTCATTCATGACAGTAAATGAAGAGTCTTGGACAAAAGAAGCAATCTGAAGGCAACACTTTGGGCTTTGGGAAATTGTGATGAGCATTTTAAAAGTAAAAGTAAAAGATTAATCGATTAACCTAACCTAAAAAATAATCCTTAGATTAATTGATAACAAAAAAAAAATAGCTAGTTGCAGTCCTATTCTACAGGTATATCAAACCGAGAAAGTGTTTCACTGGTGAGGAAAAGGCTGAGGACAAAATGTGGCTGAAACTAAGAAATAATTCCTGCGGCCTGGTGGAACTTTCTTTCTTTCTTAAGTTAAAACAAGACTAGAGTTTTCAGCCATGCTTGCAGCTCTGTGAGACTGTACTTTGACACAGCATTGCTTTGAGCTAAATGCCAACGTGAGCATGCTAACATACAATGACAATGCCAACATGCACTTCAACCTCATAAGTGCTGACTATTTTTCATGTGCAAAAGTGCAAAGTCAACAAAATACAAAACGCAGAGCAACACTTTTCACTGGAGGGCTACACTTTACAGTTTCAGAATTTCCTGAAGGGCCTGTAAGTACCTTTGAGTCCCCAGAACCACTTCAGAAACACAGATGGCCTTAACTGAAGATTGTTTTTATGAGTGGAAGTGCAGAAAAACGACACTGTACTTGAGGCATGATGGCAACAATGGTAGAAGTACATCTAAACAGGCTGTTACAGACAATGCCACCCCGTCTATTTGCATTTGTACGATTCATAATTTAAAGTCCTGCGGCATTTCCTCGCCGCCATTCAAGGTTATTAACCATCAGAGTCAGATAAGAGCTAGATAACACAGTGCCACTGTGCAGAGGACCCTTTGATAAGCGGTCGCACGTGCCTCAGCTAACCTCCACCTCCGTCACTCTCGAGTCACTGTCGTATGACATACGACCACAGAAATCCAAAGGTAATGACAATTAAGTTGGCCAGAGGAGCTTACAAAAACAACCAGTGGTGCTTTGCAGAGACAATGCAAAATGTTAATGAGCGATAAAGGACAGAAGCAATATGCCATCCGGGAGAAATCTAATTTACATTTTGTCCACTGATTGGTTACTTTTTAAATTATATTATGTAAGTTTTTTTCTCCTTTAGTTTGTTTTTCTCCTTAAGGTGAGGGGAGGTCTCTCTATGATTGCAAGCTGAATATATTTGCGTTTCAGACTGTTGGTCAGCCAAAACGAGACATTTGAAGATATCAGCTTGGATTTTAGGGTATGTCACAAGCTTTTTATTTTTTAAATTTTATAGATACAGTACAGACCAAAAGTTTGGACACACCTTCTCATTCAATGCGTTTTCTTTATTTTCATGACTATTTACATTGTAGATTCTCACTGAAGGCATCAAAACTATGAATGAACACATGTGGAGTTATGTACTTAACAAAAAAAGGTGAAATAACTGAAAACATGTTTTATATTCTAGTTTCTTCAAAATAGCCACCCTTTGCTCTGATTACTGCTTTGCACACTCTTGGCATTCTCTCGATGAGCTTCAAGAGGTAGTCACCTGAAATGCTTTCCACTTCACAGGTGTGCCTTATCAGGGTTAATTAGTGGAATTTCTTGCTTTATCAATGGGGTTGGGACCATCAGTTGTGTTGTGCAGAAGTCAGGTTAATACACAGCCGACAGCCCTATTGGACAACTGTTAAAATTCATATTATGGCAAGAACCAATCAGCTAACTAAAGAAAAACGAGTGGCCATCATTACTTTAAGAAATGAAGGTCAGTCAGTCCGGAAAATTGCAAAAACTTTAAATGTGTCCCCAAGTGGAGTCGCAAAAACCATCAAGCGCTACAACGAAACTGGCACACATGAGGACCGACCCAGGAAAGGAAGACCAAGAGTCACCTCTGCTTCTGAGGATAAGTTCATCCGAGTCACCAGCCTCAGAAATGGCAAGTTAACAGCAGCTCAGATCAGAGACCAGATGAATGCCACACAGAGTTCTAGCAGCAGACCCATCTCTAGAACAACTGTTAAGAGGAGACTGCGCCAATCAGGCCTTCATGGTCAAATAGCTGCTAGGAAACCACTGCTAAGGAGAGGCAACAAGCAGAAGAGATTTGTTTGGGCCAAGAAACACAAGGAATGGACATTAGACCAGTGGAAATCTGTGCTTTGGTCTGATGAGTCCAAATTTGAGATCTTTGGTTCCAACCGCCGTGTCTTTGTGAGATGCAGAAAAGGTGAACGGATGGATTCCACATGCCTGGTTCCCACTGTGAAGCATGGAGGAGGAGGTGTGATGGTGTGGGGGTGTTTTGCTGGTGACACTGTTGGGGATTTATTCAAAATTGAAGGCACACTGAACCAGCATGGCTACCACAGCATCCTGCAGCGACATGCCATCCCATCCGGTTTGCGTTTAGTTGGACGATCATTTATTTTTCAACAGGACAATGACCCCAAACACACCTCCAGGCTGTGTAAGGGCTATTTGACCAAGAAGGAGAGTGATGGAGTGCTGCGGCAGATGACCTGGCCTCCACAGTCACCGGACCTGAACCCAATCGAGATGGTTTGGGGTGAGCTGGACTGCAGAGTGAAGGCAAAGGGGCCAACAAGTGCTAAACACCTCTGGGAACTCCTTCAAGACTGTTGGAAAACCATTTCAGGTGACTACCTCTTGAAGCTCATGGAGAGAATGCCAAGAGTGTGCAAAGCAGTAATCAGAGCAAAGGGTGGCTATTTTGAAGAAACTAGAATATAAAACATGTTTTCAGTTATTTCACCTTTTTTTGTTAAGTACATAACTCCACATGTGTTCATTCATAGTTTTGATGCCTTCAGTGAGAATCTACAATGTAAATAGTCATGAAAATAAAGAAAACGCATTGAATGAGAAGGTGTGTCCAAACTTTTGGCCTGTACTGTATATTGTACAGACTGACAGGGAAATCCTATTATTAATAAAGAACATAAGTTACATGCAGTCCTTGTTCTTGACATAATCAAGCTTTACTGTTAAGCTGCAAAGATCAATCCACATTTGCATTAGTTTGTAAGAGCCTACACACTGGTATGGTCAAAATGACACTGAAGATGTGTTGCTAAACGTGACATACCTAAATTAATTGCTGCAAACAACAAAAATGTTTTACAGTTAAATATACTAGCCACCCAGTTAGTCCTCATCAGCCTAGACTTTTTGGAAATCTCCTCATTGTGAACAGAACAGCAATGTTCCTTCAGTCTAAAAGCAGAGAAGGGCCCTCTTTTGGTTCACTCTTCAGTGTCACAGCTAGAAAAAAAATCACATTCTGGCTCTCTGACAGCAGCTATCAAAGACACGATAAGCCTCCCTGCTCCCTGACTACAATCATATCAATGACCTTGTTGATGGCAAGGGATTTCTGAGAGGTTTATTTCACTACAGCACAATCAGTGATGAGAGATTAAATGCAGTGCAGAAGTATTTAGGAGCTGGACAGTGTGAACTTGTTTTTGAATGTGGATCGAACAAAGACATCACCTGCCAAAGAAACTGAGACACTGAGCAGACTACACATTTTGGCAACGCTCTTTGTTTGCCCTGCCAAAATGGTAATCACTGTGCCAAATGTTAATTTCATTCAAGAAGCTGTTCTATTTTCAAAATAACAACTTTAACCAGTTTGAGAAGCTGTAAACCGTGCAGTAGTGGTGATAAAGGCGCCTTTTGGAGATGGCCTGGGTGTGTTTGAAGATTACTTTCTCAGTAAACCTAGACCCCACCACTGTGGACGAGGCAGGGCTGGCTACACAGGGATAAAGTTACAGAACCCTGGGATCCTGAGCAAAAAGCATGGGAACCGGCTAATCTACCTCAGGGCATGGCTGTAATATTACAGATAACAGTAATGATCAGAAGAAGAAAACAATAATACAATTGTCTTGGTAAGCAAGCAGATTTAAAAAAAAAAAAAGCCAGTCCTCAATTATCAAAGTGTTCTTGTCTGTAGTCAGGTACATTCAGTCAGAGGAGTGAGTAAAAAGGAACTGGCTGTCCCTTATGTAATAACCGAAATGACAAAAAGGACACGGATGAATGCTGACAGTGCAAGAGGAAGTGAGGACAAGACGCTCTATGTTTCCCTGGAAGAAGTTCCTCATGTCTTCCCAGAGTGATCCAGAGGCACAGTACCTCCCAAACTGTTCCTACAAGAAGACGATGAGTGTGGAATCTTAATTTTTTCCACTTCTCCATGCAAGATTTATTCACAGCCTCATCATATTTTGCCTGTGCAGGCAAGGCTTTGGGAAAACTATCCTTCTGGGAGGAAGTAAGTATGAAAACAGGAAGGTGGTGAGGAGGAGCTGTAAACGTATCAAAAAAACAAAAACAAAACAGAAGCAGGGCACTTTGGGAGTCTTTTTAGTGTACATAACTTCAGAAATAGTTAACAAGAATCCATGTGCATGCTTAAACACGACCTATATTTTAAAGGAAAGCCGAGTTAATACAAAATGTCTCAATGTCTACCCTGTGGCATTAAAGTTTAACTTAACTTGTCACAGTACAATAAGCTGCCATTTTTTTCTCCATCCATCCCTCCTACAGAGAGCACAATATACAATCAGGTCACATGTGTGGAGATGCTACCTTTGACCGAGAAAACTCATCTACAGAAAGTAAAAAATCAACTACACTGTAGCATCTGTGTAAATTACAAATGTATCTAACATATACGGCTGAGATCTCACAGATTTTAGTTATTCAATCTTAGTAAAATCAAAAATACATATTACCTGTAGCGCTGTTTATCAGTCGAGGTTGTTTTGGTGTGAGTTGCCAAGTGCTGGAGATATCGGCTGTAGAGATGTCTGCCTTCTTCAAAATATAAGAGGGGTATAACATCCCCTCTCTCTTTCCCCCTTTCATGCTTAAATCTGTTCTATTGAATAAAGGCAACTTAAAAAAAGATGACCTCCACACTGCTTCGCCAAGCTGTAACGTTCACTAGCTCAGTTTCAGTATTTGAGATAGCAGTGGGTCCGTGCTTCCTTCTGTGAGATGAAACTGTTTACAACAAGGTCTGGGGATTATCTTGAATAAGTGGGTCATGATTCCTGGAAAGGGACATTGTTTTTGATTTTTTTTAAATTTGTTTTTTGGTGCTTTGAGCAACACAGGTCAAGTGCCATCTAGTTTCATTATACTGGAGAGAAGGCAGACATCTCTACGGCTGATATCTCCAACTCTTGGCAACTCACACCAAAACAATCTAGAGCTATCATCAGCACTACATGTAAGAGGAAAAATATTAGTTTTCTGATTTTGGGGTGAACTGTCCCTTTAACTCTTTTAAAGGATGACCATAAGAGAATAAAAGCTCCTCTATATCTAGGTCCAAATTTATCACACTTCCTATTTGACTTGACAGCTGATGACTAACACGCCATTTACAGTTGCATTAACATTGCAATTATTCTGAGGAAGGAACATTTCCATTGACTGATCTGAAACCGGTCTGGTTTGAAATATATCTGAAATATATCTGAGAAAGCTTTTAGGGAAAAGGAGGAGAAAAAGTGAGGAACAAAAGTCAGATGTTAACAATGTCTTTCTTTCAAAATCTGAGAAGTCTGAGGGAATACTTCACCCCCAAATGATCATTTGTAGATCAATTACTTACCCCATGTTGTGGTGAATTACGACGGAAAACTTTGTTTGTCTTGCTTGCCTTAAGGGTAAATAAAGAATCCACAATAAGTGAACATTTTTGATTAATTGTAGTCATAGGAAGTCCATGTTTAACAGCAGCAATACTATATCAAAATTTTTGTTTACAAAAATCTCACACAACTCATGCAGTGTAATACAAGTCTAATTTATCCAGTCATATGCACAGTACTCCCCAAACACATGCATTTTTGTAATATTTAAAACAATTCTGCACAAACAGTCTTGGGCACCGATGGAGTGCGCCTGTGTCGTTTATGCAGATTGTTTTAACACTCAGGTTTTAGCAAAAATATATCTTTATGGGAAGTACTGAGCATATGACTGGATAAATTAAACTTGGATTACACCGCACGAGATGTGTGAGAGTTTGTAAAGGGATATTTTCATATAGTTTTGCTGCTGTTAAATTTGGACACCTATGACTTGAATTCATCAAGAATTTCCTCACATAACATGGAGTAAGTAACTGACATACAAATGATCATTTAGGAGGTGATTCAGTCCATTAAGGAATTGTTTTAGATACTCTACAGGGCTTTTCTTAAAGACAGTAACACTGGCAAGTTAAATAATTCAGGCCCACTCATACAGTCAGAGGACAGCTCTGCATTAGGAGCCTAAAAAAGTGATGAGTCAGCACACCACCCATCTCAAAAACGGCCAAAATCTGTATTTCATAAATGCCAATTTTGCCCTTCCACATCTTTCACTGTAATCTCATGCAACCTTTTGGGTTAAAGATAAACAAAAAGGTTAAAAATTCTTTGCCTCCTCATAACGACATTAAAGGGCAAGGAGCGGGACAGTCAGACGACGGGACAGAGGTTACGAGCTAGACTCGAACTCACGACACGAGCCCACAACACGGTCTTAAACCAGTGATCTGCCGAGACACCCGACCGGGCCCAGCTTCACTCAGGGCAGCTTGGCACGTGAGCGTCGACCACAGACTGCATCTACAAATTCTATCAAAAAGGGCATAATTAAAGAACAGTTCAATAAAATGCACAAAGTGCCAATAAAAATGCCTGTGCAGAAATAGCCACTTGATCACAATGTCCAAACCTCAACCGACACACAGGCCTGTACTTATAAAGGCAGGACAATGACAGGGAGGGAAGGAGCGGTTTAAGGTTTCATTAGAGAACTGGGCTTACAGAAAACAAGACATTGTGTGATTCATCAGCTTCCTTTTAGCAGACAATGCATGTTTAAAGACTTTTTTCCTCCTGAGACACTGATTGTGTTGTTGAGATAGCTCCAAGTGACATGAAGATAATTTGTGGCCTTAATGTTTTATCTAACACTCACTGTAACATTCTGAACGCTGCCATGCATTCTCAGAATTAGCAGCATTATCGCCTGTTTGAGACGCATGCAAGGTCTGATGCAGAAAAACATGCATGATAAAGAGAAATGGGTCAAACAGACAGTCCTTAAAGAAGAAGACAAAAACTTCAGAAAATAAGGTCTGTTTTTTGTGGCTCTAAATGGTCAATTCTGATTTAACCACAGCATTTAGAGGGCCATCACTTTGAAAATCATGGCTTTTATATGCTCTAATTTAGGATTTATAAGAGTGGAAAAGCATGTCTGTGCTGCTAAAACTAAAGTGGGCTCAAAGTGGCTTGTTTGAGGCATTTTTTCTCTCCTGTGTAACCTGTGGAACTAAGCAGGATTTGCTTATTCGCACTATGGTTGTTAAAGCCTCAGACCCTGACAGGAAGAATCTTGTTAAGTTTGATTAGACATGACAAACAATAGCTGTGGTCACCTAATCGAGGAATGACCCATATAAACAATGAATTAAACAGACAGTAAATTAAATGGAAAAACAACAAGCAGTACAAATGAGACACCTGGTCAATGAATACAAAAAGATATCTATGACTGTACTGTACCTTTGTGTGCTCACAGCAGAGAAGCCACCGCAGACATTGTAGTGCAATTCTGAACTCTGCTGTGAAGAGAGACCCGGGGCTGGTCAGAGTGCAGGGCAAAAACAAACAGAGGGGGAAAAGAGAGATAGGGAGACAAAAGAGAAGAGAGTTAGAGATGTGGAGCCAATCATGTGTGGTTCGGCCTCTCGTCGTGCCGAGTGCTCTCTCTCAGACCGGCATGCACGGACTGATAGCAGCAGCCTTCCTCCTCAGGATTATGTTTCCTCCTGTAGCCTGCTGACAAGTAGCCATGTGACTCCAGAACCTATTCAACACTGAGTCAGAGGCTGCTGCTCAGACACACAAATCTATATGTCTGTCTGTCACACACACACACACACACACACACACACACACACACACACACACACACACACACGGCCTCAAGCTTTAAGGGGAAATTCAACCCCAATGATCAATATCTTCTTTAACAAACCATAACAATAGATGTGCATGTTCTCGACCAGTCATTCCCCACCTGTTTGGCTTGTGATCACTTAAAACAAAGAAATGTCTACTTGCAACTCTTCGTCACTGACTGTCACCAGTTCAACTAAAGAGTGATTCTCCTCACTTTATCTGAGTACATTTTACAGTCCTGACTGAAGTGCAATTTTTACAGTAATTCTCTAAGAAGCAATGGTTAGAGGCGAGTTTAACACAAATGAACATAAGTTGGTTCAACAGAAACCTGTTATCGTGCGACCACTTGTGGAGGTCCCAACCCGGGGTTGGGAACCACTGATTCTACCACCCAATTACAACAGCAGACTAGAAGTCTACATGCTGTGACACTGTATTAGCATGCTAACATGCTAAACTAATATGGGAAACATGATAAACATTAAGCATGCTAAACATCAGCATGTTAGGACGCTGACACGCAGGCGATGGTCGCTCATCAGTCAGTGTTGGGCTCTCAGTGGCCGCCTGTAAACATAGTCTATACGGTGTGTCCGACACCATTGGTCCACACTGGCCCCTGCCAGCTTAGTTTTGGGCTGATTCAGCATGTTGAATCAGTGTCAGAGTGGGCGGCGCCCTTCAATGACAGAAATCACTCTGATCAGCAGTTCAGCTCAGTGCAAGAGAAGAGAAACGGAAGTGAGTAAAGTAAACAAACAACTGAAGTCAAGAGGGAGTGGGATCAAAACAAACTTGTTATATTATGTAACATTATTTTTTTAGCCATTGAGCTCATCAGCCCATAATTGTTTGTGTTATTGTTTGCTAGCGCACTATAAATACGCTTTGCTCTTTCAGCATTGGATTGTGTTGTTAATGTGCTAACTGGCTAACTAGCATCATGACAGTCTTCCAGTTTCCCTTTTTGCAGACTAATGCAGACCACCACCACCTGTTGGTATGGAGAGTTATTTCCTCTCAGAATGTAGATGCTGGTTAGACTTCAGCTGTAGTCCTTGCGCGTGTTCATGTGCAACTTTTTTGGCTGAGACACAGCGAACATGAAGCCACACAACAGTCTGCTTTCGTTGCCACTAGTTCTTTAATGACGGTTTGATGTGTCTGTGACTTTAGCCATATAATTAAGAGCATGTTAGCATTGTGACATTAGCATTTACGTTAGCACCGCACGTTTATCTAGGCCGCATTCAGACTGACTTAAGCCCTGTGTAACAAAATGCATCTAGCTAAATGCTAATGTCAGTATACTAACATATGCACAATGACAAGGCTAACATGCTGATGTTTCGCAGGGATAATGTTTGCCATGTTAACCATCTTAGCTTAGCACATGTCCTAGTCCATCACATGATGCCATGGGGCCCAAAAAATCTTTCTTCTCATTGACTTACATTGTGGAAGAGACATCTATAAATCGGTGGATACATTTTTTTTTTTAGCTTCACAACCCCTCGAAATTACTTGTTTCACTATCGGGATTTAATCTATTTGGTCTGATTTGTCTAAAGCCTAGAAGAGCCGCAAGATCAAATCATTTTTATACCCATTCATGTAAGCGTCACACAAAATTTGTTCTTCAGGTGTTTCGTTGTAGACAAAAGACAAACAATTCTGACCTGATGGTGGTGCTATCTGGAAACTTAAGGGATCAACAAAGTTATCAGAATTCATCCTAAAGGGACCCTAAATCTGCGCACAAATTTCATGGCAATAGTTGCTGTGATATTTCATTCAAAATCAGTGTCAACCGCCTCACAACTGCGCTAGAAGAGGGGTCGAATGTTAGGATATATTGTCAGGGAACTATGAATGTCTGTATGAAATTTCATGGCAGTTATTGCTATATTTCATTCTGGACCAAAGAAGTTGACTGACATTGCCATCCAGAGAGGCACACAGCAAGCATGGCTAAAAACACATCCAAATATCATTAAAAAAGGTGCATTGGAAATTGGTTGGCAGTAATAATGGGCCAAAGTGTGCTAATACATTGTGTGGTCCTTTAATCACAAGGATTACATACAGTGATGTGGAAACATCTACTCGAAAAAGGTCGATTACAGTCTCTTCCGCAATCTACAAGAGTGACATAAATAGATGTTGCGACACACAGAAAATAGGTGACCAGCTGGTAAAGAAAAGGCTTTTGACGTTAAAAATTCAAGGGTGACATGCAAGGGAGCGCCACAAAAGACTGTTTACAACCGCATACAAGAAAATAAATGACATCTCTTATTCCAAATAATACAGACTGCAAGACAGAGGGTGAGTCACTGTGTACTGGCTTTCTTTAGAACATTGGGCCACTCGACTCCCAGTGAAGGGCATTGCGACTTTGCCAGGAAGCCTCTGAGCATCTGTAACATGGTGAAATCGATATTCTGAAATAAGCGATGCAGATGATTCCTGGCACTGTGTACATCTTCAGATTGAAATACAACTAGCACACATCAACTTTAAAACTGCATGCTTTGGGGCATGTTTACACATTTGCACAGGATGTTTATGCTTTTGTTAATGTGCATAAAATGAGTGGGAAAGCAATGACATGTTTCCTTAATATGACTTTATTATTTTATTTAATAATAATTATTAACTTGTAATGACTTTTGATATAATTGTGGATGCGGAAATTTCCACACTGCATTTTAAATATGTCCATTAGGTTTAATCATTTCCCACCTAGACTATCTGTGTGTACCGGTAAAATATATCAGATTCAGTGTAAATTTTCCTTCAAATTCGCCTGGGCATGCCACAGGCTCTTAGTGTATTTGGCAATGGAAAAAAAAACTTGTCATGTTGTGGAGGAATCAACACTATTACACAATTAATCCCGCCTAAAGTCATAAAAGCTGCCAGATTAATTGTGTTTTGCAGCGAACAAAGAACAGTCCTGTGATCTAAACAAGTTGCTTACCCGTTCGCCAAATAATCAAGCGCTGCATTCCACATCAGCTTATACGAGCCTTGAGGCTAAAGAAATACCCAACCTCAGGAGGAACCTGTGTGTGTGGGTGCACGTAAGTGTGTGAGATATAATTGTTTGTCCCCAGGGATGAGGGATCACTGTGGAGTCACATGCATGTCTTGCGGGGGGAAAAAAACACAGTCAAAGCCACAAGCAGCTAAAATTGAAGTCCACTTCAAAGTCTGGGGCTTTCCTCAATCCAAGCAGTGTGCTAATAATAGCATTATCCACTGTGGTCAACCATATTAAGAGCCGTGACTTCATGGCCACAAGGTCGATTGACAACTTTTTCTCAACCACCTTAACCAACAGACGATATGCTTATTTCCCAACACAGCCACAGAATAGACACATTGTTCTCAATCTTGCTTTGACATCAACTTATTGAGAGAGTTGTTTTGGCTAAATGTGGTGAAATTTAAACAATTTGTGCTACGTCCAAATCATCTCATGCACATTTCAAAACACATTTTAAATGGTGAAAGAAATAAAAGGATAAAAGTGACATTTAACGAGAATTTTTACACAGTAAAATCCCGCCTTCAGTTTTTCTAGCTTTTATGTCAAGTGTTAACACAACTCGGAAATTCTCCCTCCAGCTTCCTGTTATTCTTCTCTCCCTTCACGTCTAAAACAAGTCTGCTAGGCCATATTCCTAGACATAGAGAAAACACTCAAGTGGTCAACCCAGGACAAATTGTTTACTTTAAAGAGAATGGTGTATCAACAGGTGGCCAATACAAGCAATAAAACTGCAGCCTTATTTTAAACTTGAATTGGCAGAAACTCACCAGCTCAGTGCCCTCACGCACTCAAGCGCAGCTTCTTGGTAGTGCAAAGGCTGACTTCAATGTTGCCGTATATACCACTGATAGCTGCCCTGTTTGTGGATCTCTATGGGGATTTGGCGGTGGTGTATGCTGATGGACATGCCTCTGCTGCCTCTGAGTGTTTTAGCCTGAAATAGCTCAGCCGTTTAGAAGTCACCCTTCCACCTCCTCTTTCAACACGCAGACGTCTGTACCTCCCTGCTTGGCTCTTCACAGCCCAGTGGCCACACTAGCCTAACTCAGGGCTTGGCAGGGTCCAGCACTTCAGCATGACCGTGCTAAGTTATGTGCACACAGTCACTGGAACACTTCCAGTCTCACACAGCTAACAGCTGCACTTGGTCAGTGTATGCCCATCTTTATCTTGCCCCATGTCCCATCAGAGGCTTCAGCCAGCAGCAGCTGTGCTTACAGCTAAGACAGCACCTGTCTTTGGGGTGAAGAGGGATTGAAGAGCCAACTTAATCCTGGCAGCTTACATAATGCCTGCCCATTGTCCTCAACTCTAGAACAGAAAAAGCAATCACCACTCAAGTATTTTTATACCTTGAGGAGGGTCAATACTCATTCTGAAATGGATGCAAATGTCATGTGGAAACATTTTTACTGCCTGGGGATTAGAAATGTCCATAAGATCAAAGTAACAAGCTATATTCATGAGTTAAATATGACAGGTTTATGCCTAAGAGGGAGACAAAATGTTTTGAATGACCAGACATGCAAGTCTATAAAGAGCTCATATCAGGCATAAGCAACAATAGGCCAAATTCATGCATCACAATTGTTTCTTTTTGTTTTGAGGTTGAGGCTTGGAAGCAAAAGATTCTACTTTGTCACCTCCTCTGAAAAGATGACGCCTGGCAAAATGTCATAATTTAGCATATGAATTCTTGAGTTATGGCCAAAAATGTGTTTTAAGGTCACAGTAACTTTGACCTTTGACTGCCAAATTCTAATCAGTTCATCCTCGAGTCCACACAGACTTATGTGCCAAAATTAAAGAAATTCCCTCAAGGCGTTCCTGAGATATCACATTCACAAGAATGGAATGGATGGACGGCCAACCCAAACGCCTCGTTTCGAAATAGCTCTGTGTGCATATGCGAGTCAACCGGAGGTCCATCCAATCCTATGAGAACCTCCATGATCATGAATGTGTTTGCGAAACTCTACTTCCAATTTTTTTACAATTTGAACTTTGCCTCAAGTACGTTGAAAAACTTTAACATTTACAGTATATTTAGGACGAACTGTCTGCACTACAACAGGAAGTTAGCATAAAGACAAATTAGCAAACAGATTGATGAATTTAATACAGCTCTTTTTATACATTTTTTTTTTTTTTAGTAAAAAATTCGACAGCATATTTGGCTAACTATCATTGGTAGCATGCTAGCTGTATAACTTATAGAGTGCATGCACAGTAGTTCATACATCTTTTGAGCCAACCTCCTTACTTATTTGTCGCATTATTGGTCCTGTTTTTGTCTCCGTAGTGCTCCATGTGCATATTCCACAAGATTGGATGGCAAAAAACACCCAAAATTATTGCCATTTCTGCCTATCCATATGGAGATGCATTTCCTCGCACTGAACACTAGAGGTGTACTCTGTATGATATACAGAATTACGAATACAAAACAAAGCTGTGTGGGAACGTTGCCGGTGCATAAAAATAAGTCTCGACTCAACATCAGTTTTACTTATTGGAGATATACCAACATCAGTGTATTTTGGAGCTATGAATATAACATTTTTGCCTGTTTTAATTTTAAATATCTTTATTGTAACTTAAATAACCAGAACAGTGAGAGTGAAAGATGCTAAACTGCTCCACAGAGCTGAGGGGAACTGCAGAGACAGTCAGTTGTCTGTGGGTTTATCACCACAAGCCAGCCCTTCCACATTACATGTGGTTATTTAAGCCATTCATGATATAAAGGTATTGATTTTTGTAGCTTTTAAGTCTCAAATATCAATTATGGTATCAGCCTCAAAACCCCCTGTTAGATCATAATAAAAACACAGAGCTGGCACACACTATACTGCTGTAGTGCTTCCAGTAAACTCCAATAAATAATGTCTGCAGGGGCATTACATGGCATAGCACCCAAAGGAACTATATATCCATTCAAAAGAAACTGAGGCAGCTAAAATTAAATAAAAAGGCAATACTAAATAGTTGGAGAAGATTTAGTGACTTGTTTTTACCCTCAACTGGACATTAAGAGCTTTTTTTTTTTGGAGTCACCAGCAACTGGTCCTATCCAGCTTCAGAAGTGTTAGGGTGTGGTACTAGTCAAAACTGCATCCAGGGCTGCTCAGGTTGCACCAGCTGCGCAAGACATAAAACCATGTTCTCAGTGAAACACGGTAATTGTGGGGATTTTGACCTGCTGCACTTTTTAATAACTGTATTTACTCTCATGAGACTCAGTCTGGGACGGGAATGAAATATCTCCCTGGCTCCCAGAGGCAAAACAAAGGCCTAAAATCTCTTACAGTGTGGTCAAAGAAACGTCAGCTATTTATCAGTTTCCTGGGGAACAGCATAATTTGATTATGTTTGTGTGGCAAACAACAACTATAAAAACCCTGCTTGTAAAGACTAAGAAAAGGCATGAGAATTTGAAGTTATACCCATGTGGGAAAAGATGACAGCAGCAAAGGAGGAGGTGGGGAGAGTGGCAAGGATCCCTGACTATATCTTACGCAGTTGAGGTTGATTTAGATGTTCCAAAGAGATGACAACCTAACTGTTTAAAAGGGGTTCAATGTAAGATGACAGTAGCCCAAACTATGCACGTTCCAAGGTGTACAGCCAAAGTGCTTCATAGTAATTAAATGCAACTTAGTAGGCTCGAGCAAAGCAACAGCCAAGCAGCCAAATAAATTATAGACACTGATGTGATTCTAATAGTAAACAGATATAAAATAACTGTGTTTAGTTTAGGGTAAGACTAATTTTTAGGGCTGATGTGTTTAGCAAAAGACTGGGTCTGTTTATCTGCAGAGGGGAAGGTAAAATAAACATGAAGAGCTGAGAGTCCATACAAAAAAAAAAACTTATTATCAACCTCTTTTCCTTCCTTGTCTTCTGCATGACCAAGCAATTCACGACAGGAATGTGGAGATACTTTGCTCAACTGTTTGTGCTTTTTTTTCCTCCAGCGAAACACGCCATTGTTGTCACAAATCAGTTTACAATAACTCTGTTTGACATATACCACTGAGGCGAAGGAAAACAAATAAAAGCTGAGAGTGCGATAACACAGATAAGATGGATCTATCTGTTGTGTTTTAGCACTGTGCAGGATTTCACGACAAAAAGGGAAGCCGAACGGTCGCTCTGGAATTTGAGCAGATTGAACAAGGTCAGATTGAACAAGACAAACATTTCAGATTACGCTATTGTACGACTTGAAGCGCTCAAGATTTGTGAGGCAAAAAAACATCACAGTGGTTTGATTTACTTACAGTAGGTTTAATAATCTCTAAGAAAAGATCATCACTTTATCCTGTCGGCTTTATATCAAAGCAGAAATATCTCCTTGAATAACCTGGAGGACACGTGGAGATGATATGGATGAGTAAGCAGAAGAGACACATCCTTCCTCCATCCTGCCAGAGGGCATGTCCTGACATTTATTAACCATGTGACAGAAACACTTTTTGGGGCCATGGTTCACAAACTGGGGTACAGGGACCTGGAGGGGATTGAAATGGGTCCTTGGCACACAGATTTTAACTTATTATGGCAACGAAAGGAGCAAAGTTGGACTTTCTCATTAGTTTCTGTTATGCACACTAAAAATTCAAGTCAACTCCTGCCCACACTGAGGTTTTTGAAATAAACATAACTCTATATTGACACTGAACTAGAGAGAAAGTTGAAGCATTACCACTTTCCCTCCCAGTCAAAACTCTCTCCATCTTGCACGTTACCTGTCGTGTGGTTGTCTGAATAATCCTGTTCACATTAAAGGTCCAGTATGTGGGATTTAGTGCCATCTAGTGGTGAGGTTGCAGATTGCAACCAACTAAAAGCGCCCCGTGTGCCATGTAGCAGAATATGGTGGCCTGACGCCTAAACACAAACACACAAATCGCCCCATCTAGAGCCAGTGTTTGGTTTGGACTACTATAGAAACAACATGGCAAACTCACCGATATAAACGTCTCATTCTAAGGTAACAAAAACACAACAATTCTTTGTTTCAGGTGATTACAAACTAATGAAAACAAAGCTATGACTATTATATTCCATTTCTGCCAGTATATCCCCCTAAATCCCACTGGACTTTTAATCTTGATTGCCTCTCTAGCTTTGTGTTTATTATTGGTCCCAGAATCAGATTCAAACTGCAGACCTTTTTGTAAAGCCGACGTTTTGAATTGTCACAGCAGGAAAAGCACGGGTGGGACTAATAACACAAACCATGGCAAAGTTCCAGTAATGATTTTAAAGCAGAAATTATTGTTATTAGTTTCACCCTGTGTTTGACAAGTCAAAACGTCTCTTGTGACACACAACAGAAAAATACTTGAGATCATTATAAAAAACTTCAACCTTTTAACAGCTGGTAAGATGGAAAACCACTTTAATAACAACTTCTTTGGGCTATTGTAAGTTGTTATAGCCACTTTTCATTAAGAGGACATTTTATAGCATAATGCTATATTATGCTCTCTCATTAGTGTGCTCTACTTTCATCTCCACAGCCATGGTACAATGGAGGCACAGAACAAAAGCCTCAAATGGAGGTCAATAGAATGAAACCTGTGATTTCTTGTTGAGAATGCACGTGTTATATAGAGGAACATTTAGTTAATCAATTAGTTAAATACAAAATTAATTTTAATAATTGGTTAATTGCAAAAAATGCCTGTGGTTCCTGCTTCTCAAATGTGAGACTTGCTATTTTTCTCGAATTCATATCAATGTAAATTTAATATCTTTAGTTACTGGACTGTTGGTTGAATAAAACAAGCCCTATGAAGAACTTGCAGTCAATCATTTTTCATCATTTCAATACCATTTCTCCCCATTAAACAAAAACAAAACCAGATTAGTAGTTAATGGAAACAGTTGCTCTATACAGGAACAAGTATATCAATTGTATAGTCATATTCCTCCAACTTGCCACTGGAAATTTTTTGTATGTCATCATATGACCTGAGAAACAGGGGACATGCCATGCTGCTGTTGTATCACTGAGCAGTGACTTAATGAATGATGACTGAATGAGATAATCTGTCTCAACACTTCCTTGTTGGAAACCTTGTTCAGATATTTAAGACACCAGACAAACGTTGACTCATCCCTGCCAACTCTGTAACATGACCATCACATTTCTACAGTGCAGCTCCTGTCAGGAGGAGTGACCGCTAGCTTGCTAGGATGAGGAACTCCTCCAAACATCACCGTAAATATCATCGTTTACAATCCACCAGTCTGTCAGGAGCCTTAAACCACGACAAAACCATAGACCCGAGCACATTTCCAGGACTTCATCCTCTCTGTTACCTGATTAATAAACCGAAGAACAAAGCGAAGTCATCCACCAGCGGCAACAGCGGACACTTTAATGCATGTGTGGCAGTTGGTGCCGCCTCTCTTCACGGGAAAATATGTCAACAGTCAAAACCAGTTCGTGGTCTTCGAAATATCGGTAGTTGAAAGAAAAAACGCGTTTGAGCGAAGTGAAATCCTTCTGAGGCTTAAAATCACACACACATACGGGGTTATTTACTCACCGGTGCCTGGTACTCACCTCAAACTCTCTCTGAATGACTAGCTCAACCGGCGTCAAAAAGCTAATTATAAACACCTAGACTTCCGGTACAAATTTCAAAATAAAACCCTTTTGGAGGAGCAAAGGCAAATGCGAATATTTACCACGGCAAAAACATTACATTATAATCAATAATGAGCTAATGATATCTAATCTATACGAAAACATTATAGTATCGCATGACACGGGTGTTAACTTCTTTCAAACGCCAGGTTGACCCTTTATTTTGAAGGTCACACTAATCAAATTCCGGTTTAAGTCTGTAAATTCTGGCAGCTTGTTGCCATTTCCTCCGGACTCAAGTTGTCGCGCCTGCGTAAATGATGATTCATATTTCTGATAAAGGCCGGAGGGAAATCGGCGTACCGTTATGATGCCTAGAATCAAACATACGTTAAACGTTTCTTTGTCATAATGTGTCAACACATTAAACATGTGATTTTGCATAAATTCAAATGCAAATATTAGGATTAATTTACAGTATATTTCCGTATTAGCTATTAATGATGTAGGTAGTTATCCCAGCAAAGCTCAGTTCCTTCTCCTGAAAGACTTGACACTGTTTTGTCATCATTATCATCATCATCATCATCAGTGCCAGACTCAAGCTGTCTGAGGAGCAGGGGCGAAAAAAATAAAAAGGGCACCAGCTGTATGCAGTGGGGCCTCAGCATACAGAAGTTTTATTGCATATAGAGCAGCCTATGTATCATTGCGATACATTATTTTAATATTAAAGCCACCCTAGAGGGCACTTTTTCACATTTTCTGCTTGAGCAGGGCACCTGAGAGGGCACTTCTTTGTGTTGTCTCCACTGGAAGGGCACCCTCAAGGGCACATCATCACGTTTCTCCAGTGGAAGGACACTCTAGAGGGCACCTCTTTGTATTTTCTTTGCTGGGAGGGCACACTAGAGGGCACTTTATCACGTGTTCTTGACTGAAAGGGTACACTAGAGAGCACGTCATCATGTTTTATCAATGGGATATCAAAAAGGCCTTGAAAAATCATAATAATTTATTTGAGAAAGCACCCAAAAAGATCAATATAGTCCTTGCCAAGATGCTCTAACCCCCCCCCCCCCCCCCCCTTAGTGTTTTGCCTAATTTACTGTGTTTCATAAAACTGCCACATTGTTATTGGTTCAGCATCATTATTCATGCCTGCCAGTCCTAAACTCTTCCTGCTACTCTGTCATCAGCTGTTGATCACCTGCCTGCACATCTGCCCCTCATTTCCTCCTAATTAGTCACCTATACACCAGTCCATTCACCCACACTCTTTGCCGATGTCACATCAGCTATTGTGCTTCATAGTGGTCCAGCCCTTGTCCACTCTATCCCCCTAATGGCTGCTAATGATCTCTGCCTGTTTTTGTTTTTTATCTGACTTCCTGACTGCCCTCTTTGGACATACTTGCCTTTGCTGGCTGCCTACCTGTCGCCGTGTATTTGAACAAAGACCAAGTAAACGTCCTTTTTAAAAACCTTATCTGCTCTGCTTTTGTGTTCTGCCACAGAACGTGCTGGTCCTGCTTTTTGTCCCCACTACTGCATATATCTAAATTAACACACAGACACACTAGGGAACAGGTCTGGCATTAAAAAAGACTGTTGCATGGAGAGTGGGAGAGCACACAAGTACATATCTGGTTATTTTGACATGGGGCTATGGGCCAACTAAATAGTGCAAAACCATATGTAACATTTCTATATAATAAAGCAGCAAATACTCCATTACTTTGCATTACTTTGTGTATATATAATGACTTTTATGTAGTGGTATTGAAAAAGGCCTTATCAAAGACAGTTATAGTTTTCTTTAGTTTGACTCCCTCATTCTTGTGTCTTTTGTTTTTATCATTTTAACTGACAGTCACATGGAATCATAATAATGCCTCTTTCTTCAGTTGCTGCTATAATATATACCTTATTTTTCTGTTGTATGTAAAATGCCAAAGTTGGCTGTTGTTTTTTACAGGTCAATTTGCAAATTGTATGCAGCATGCATGGTGTGAAGTGTAAACAGAGTAGGAGTGGCCCCTGCTGGTGGCTTGCTGCTATTGAAACCAGTGGATGCACCTGTTACATGAAATGATTTTCAGAGTCAGATCAGATCAGAAATACTTTATTGGGGAAATTGGGACACATTACAGTTGCTCTTATACTGAATGTAAGCATAGAGAAATGAAAAGAAAATAGAAACAGAAATAAGAAGTATGCAAAAAAAAGTGGATTATGCTCCAGTATACAACACAATATATACAGCTTTAATGGCCAAGTATGTTTACAGATACAAACAGTGTTCCAGTTACAAGTAACTGGTAACATGTAATTAAATAACAAAAGTAATGGTATTGTAATCAGTTACACTTACTGAGAAAAAAAAACTGCATAATTAAATTACATTTACTAATCAAAGTGTTGGTGATTACAAAGGGGTTACATAGGAATATATTCTTCTCAGTTAAAAGTTTATATGTTATAAAATTCATTCTGTTGCTTTGAATCTTTTCACCGCACAGGACTGTCTTCTTTTTAATTAGGCTGTTTCTGGACATTTTTCAGCTTTATTGCCCAAAACATTCAAAACATTTGTAGAACATTTGTTGTTCAAAAAGTATCCCGTAAGTAATTAAAATAGCTATACTACTTGTTAAATTTTAACAGGGGAAGTTGTAATCTGTACTCTATTACATTTCAAAAGTAACCCCCAAAACACTGCATACAAGGAATTTGACTCTCAGGTCTCTACAGGTAATATACCAATAGAGCTGAAACTAGGTGAACATTAACATTTGACCACTATGTGAAGATAGATATGTGAATAAAAAGCATACTGACTATTTGTACTATATAAAAAAACTCAATGAAACTTGTATAACAGTAAACAGAAATATAGTAGTGCAAAGGGTGCTGGAATAAATATTGGATAATTAATGTAACAGGTTGCTTTATATACATGAGTTAGGTGGCTATGGCAGTATATGCAGCTATACAGCAACGCTTATATTTATACTGTTTATGATAAGGTTATATTGATGTGTTAAAGACCATGGAAAAGTGCAGATCCTCCACCCTGTTTCCATGTGGCTTAAAGAAATCCCCTCTTAAATGGCATCTGAAAAAAAGTTTAATCTTAAAAGAAAGCCAAGTATGTGAAAACTGCTGGTCTGCTTTAAGGAGTTGCATAGGAAATATTTCTTAGTCTGTTGTGGTCTGACGTATGTACTCATGCTACAGTGTAACACCAGTGCTTTTATTATAGGCCTTGTTGGGTGGTGAGGGAGGGAGGGACTGGTCTTGTGGGATTATTATTTTACTTTATTTTGTTATAAAACTTTATTTAATCAGGTAAGTCCTGTTGAGATTGAGATCTCATTTTCAAGTGAGACCTGAGTACATAAATAAAGACATAAAATAACCAATTTAAAATGTACAATGTACAATAAAAATCTATAATATTATATCATGTTATATATAATATTTTCATATATTTTATATAGTATGTATTTATTCATCAAATATATATTATCTATTATTAGAATAATATATTATAATATAATAAGGCAGTTAAAGCGAGTTAAAAAAGAAGGCATGTTGGAAACTAAAAAGAAAACAAAAACATCAACAACGAAACAAAAAAAAGTCTTAAAGACCAGTGGGTATTTAAACTATGAAATATTATTTATAGTTAATAAGTAAATAAACTATAAAATACATATCTTATAGTCTTACAGAGTTATTACACAGGGATTGTTTCTGATACTTTATGACGTGTTAATGTTCACCAAAGTGATGGCCTGCAAGGAATGATCATACAGACCCTTTCTTTACTTATTTCTTTCCTTCTTCCTTCTATTCTTAATTAATTCATATATATGTGGGTCCATTTTGCAACAATCTGTATGAGTCACATGTGGATGGAAATTACACTGTTTCACTTTGACTCACAGTCTGTTCTGTGTTGGAATAAAATCAAGGTCCGCAGATTACATGGACATGTTTAGTCATAGCTGATTAAATATGGTCATGGCGGTGGTTGGGGTGTAGGTGTGTCACTCACAGAGGGACAGCCTGGATCTGTGCAGCTCTGCCTGTGTGGACAAAGCCTCAGCTCTCCGCAGTGTTGATTGGCTGGTTCCTCGTTGATATCCTGTCAATCTACGAGTCAAAGGACTCGGTCAGTGTTTGCTAGCATAGCATGCGGCGCTGTAGACCCAACCAGGAAGTCAACAAAGTTGCTAATTAATATTAGCTTCACTTTGATTTCCATCCACTAACGCTCAAACAACGGCATGAGTTCCGCTGGTCCTCCGGTAAGCTGCAAACCGCCGAGCTGCCTTTGACATGACACTGCTGACTGCACACAATTATTAGCTTCCTAGCTGCTCTCGCGTTAGCATCGCCATCGCTCTCCCTCGGCTAACCGTTAGTCGCCATGCTAACGTTGTTTGTTGACAGCCCTCACTGTACTGTGTGGACATAACAACATACCTAGCGTTAGCTGAAGGCTAGCTTCACATCTGTTGGTTAGTTTAACATCGCTGACTGTACTTTGAATGAATGCTTTTACCCTGACAGAGGCTAACTAAAGGCTAGAAACTTTGTGAACAAACATTAACTTAGAAGCAGAGAGTTTGAAGGCGACACTACTGCAGGTCAGCTACAGTCAGATAAAATGAAGGACAAAGAAAACCAAATATGTAACGCTTAAATACTGTTACTGTTATCGGTAAATGACGTGTACATGAGTTTTAGTTATAGGTTACAATTATACATTCTCACCAGCACTTAATTACATCCCTTATGAAGTGTTAATTTTACATTTCTGTTAATTATTTTGATATTTCTTTGACAATTATCCATTTTACTTGCAGATATGAAACATTAATGTCAGGACAAAGCTAATTTATTAGATAATAGTAACAAATTGAACAACAATAATAGCTAATTTTATAAAAAAAAAAAAAAATGAAAGAAAAGCCATGTAATATAAATTACATAAAAACACATAAATAATAACTTAGAATAAAGCATAAAAGTAGGACCACAATCAGAAGATACATATTTTATTCTTACTATCTTATTAGTTTTTAATATTGTGGCATAATGCACATTTTTATTTTTATTTTATTTTATTTCATACTCTTACTTGTTAAAATTATCTATTTTTTACATTGGAGCGACTGTAATGAATCACAATTTTCCCTCTGGGATTGATAAAGTATTTCTGATTTAAATTTAATATGTACTGAATATACAAGTACAATTATGTCCTACAATGCATCATACATAAGTATTGGAAACTTAGTAGATAATGTTATATGTTGTAAATCATGGTGCAGTATTGTTCTCGGTAGGACTGCACAACAACTAAAAAAACCCCATATTACAGTTATTTTTGACAGATATTGAGATTGCGATATGAGTCATGATTTAAGTGGGAATGATACATTTTACATTTTATTTTCACTAAAAAAATAAATAAATAAAATTATATTTCCTTGCATCTTGAATATGATTTGTAGGCCTGGGCATCTCCGTAACTCCATGATGCTTCATTTATAATGATATGATGTGACACATTTTACTTTTATGTCTAGGTATTGCACGTCGCCATACTGCCATTTCGATAATAATTCCATTAATTGTGCAGCCTTAGTTCTTATAACCGGATAATTAATTGATTAATTAATTGGATAGTGATATTGGCAAATCAGACAAAGCAGTAATAAAACTATAATGGGGACCAAAGCTAAGTGAAAACAATTGTAAAATGTTTTTAATGCATTATAAACAATATTTCTGAGTTAGTTAACCTGACCTTTGGTATCAGTACATAAAGGTGGATTATCTGCAGTCTGAAAAATTCCTTTCAGTGTTACTTAACCCATCAGGAGCCAGTAACCATTGTTTGTGCAGTCACTGATAAGAGAAAAACAACCACAAAGGTCAACCCTTGTTTACATGTCTTTTTGATGCCTGCCACAACCCGATCTGTAAAGGTCATCCTGTCGATCCTTATGGGAAATCCAATTTGTTCATGTCCTATCTCCTGACCGATCCTGACCCTACCCATTTAATTTCAATGCCTAACCCCGACCATCTTTGCACATGCAAAAAACAAATGGGGTGTCTGGTACAGATCAGACTGTGACAATGCCTATTTGATTTGCTTGTTTTGCAGACGATTGGGGATTTATTCCTCATCCTCAGCGAGATGGGGTTCTCACAGGAACAGATCCAGGCAGCTGTACAGGCAGGGCATTTTTCTGTGTCAGACGCGGCTGAGTGGTGAGTTGTCCCAGCTCTTGTCACTAATATAATTCCCCTTCCCCTTCTTCAAGACCTCTATATTCTGTAAATTGCTTATATGTCCACCTCTCATATGTTTACAGGCTCTTGCAGGGTCAGTTTCCACGGCACAGGTTGGTCAAGCATCCATCACAGCCAGCTGAGACAGCATTTTCTGCTTTCAACCCACCCAAAGAGGCAGCAGGCACTTCAGAGACACAGAAATCTCCTTCTGACAGCAGAGGTATGACACCAAGCTAAAGACTGGGTTTGCTTTGAAGGATAGAGGGCCAGTAATATCCTCTATGTCTTTGTAATCATGTCCTTGAAGTTTAACAGTTTTTTACTTAAACAGCATCCCCTTCACTGGTGCTGAGACCATCAAAATCAGGTGCCCTGTCCCCAGAGCTGCTACCAGTCGAGTCTCGAATCAAACAGGACAAGAGTGACTTTGAAGAGCAGCAGAGACAACGTGTTGCGCAGGAGGCCAGAGCAGAGAGAAGACAAAAGAAACAGGTTAGCAGTGTTGAAAAAACAGACGTCTTGTACTTGTTCCAACTCAGCTGCACTGGCAATTTGATTGTTATCACACAGAGAGCAAAATATTTGAAGTGTCGGATTTGTAATCTCAGACTAGAACATCTTGTCTCATGTGTGCTCTTTCTGCCAGGAGCGTGAGTTGGTGTTGAAGCGGATAGCTGAGGATCGGAGGAGCTTGCAGGAGAAGAACCAGGGCAGTGCTGCTACAGAGACCACTCCTCCCAGTGGTCAGGGGCAGAAGCTTGGAGGAAAGATTCAGACTAATGTAGACAACAACTGCGTCCTCATGGTGGGGCGATGACGCATTTTAATTTACATGTGTGTATGAGGTATATACAGTAAAATTGCAGTTGTTTAAACTTATGTTTGTTTTTTTTGCTGCAGATTCGGCTCCCATCCGGCGAGTCCATGCGTGAGCGCTTCCCAGCTGATGCTCCTCTGCGCAGTGTCGTGGAGCACATCACCGGACGCCACCCCTCCCTACCCTCCTTTTCTCTCCTCCAGGGTTTTCCACGGAAACGCTTTGGCGAGGCAGAGCTTGCCTGTTCGCTGCGCACTCTTGGCCTCACGCCCAACGCTGCGCTGTGTATTCAGACCACTCCTCCAGAGACACCCCAGGATCCTCAGAGTCCTGCAGATCCACCATCAGTGGGGCAGAATGTCCTGTCTCCTTGTGATGTGTCTCCTCAGCCACAGATCCCTGTCCTGGAGAGGGCGAGAGGACAAGACCGTGTTCTGCCTCCTCCACTACCCAACCAGCTGTGGGAGGAGGCTGTGAATTACGCAGGGATACCTGGAGCTGGTCCCTCACTCTCTGGGCCGTCTCACTTCTGGGGTAGGTTTAAAGACCATGTAAAAAAAAAAAAAAAAAATTTTAACAGATTTGCTGCTGTACCTCACAAATGTTTATTCATCAAAGCTTGTTTGTTGTGTACAGTTAAAGGACTTTAGTAGCCCATACAGTTGCTTTATAGAGTTGCAACGTGGGAAGCACTGCTGGTTCTGAAAGTATATTTCCCAATATAAATTCCGATTCTAAGTTTTTGTTTTAATGATTTCCTTAGTGCCACTCAACATAGAAACATGGGATTCTTCCAGATGATGCTACAGTCATAATTTAGGGCTGTGTGTTGGCAACAATCTGGGTATATGATCATGATATAGGGGCTTCGATTTACTTTACTGCAATACTGTAAGCGAAGGCAATATATTGTGTTTTTTTTCTTATGGGATAAAGAACACACCACCATATGCATAAAATCTGAGTAAAAAACTTCTTTTATCACAGTCCCTGCAACATCCAACATCATAGTGCTAATTTTTGTGCAGTCGGAGCAAAGGAATTCATATTTGCCTTCATCAGTAAAAAGTAATTCAAATAAAACACTGCTATCTAGAGATCTGGGGTTTAAACAACACAAAGAAAACCACTGCCACACATCTTTGCATGTAAATTACTGCTTAAAAATCGATAAAGTATCACAAAACATAAATATCGCAATACTCAAGTGTATCGATGTTGCACTTCTCCAATCAAAGAGCTTTTACACTACGGAGCCACATTCACCCATTCACACACACAATCACACACTGGTGACCAACCCACCTGCTCACACGCACTCACACCGAGCAACTTGGGGTTCAGTATTTTGCCCAAGGATAATTGACATGATGATCAGTGGAGCCAGGAATCAGACTGCCAGTCCTCCTATCCCTAGTGAACGACCTCCTGAGCTACAGCTGCCCTGGCACAACAAGCCAGTCAGAGGCATGAATCAGAATAGTAGGAAATATAAAATGCTCTGTTGTTGCAGGTGACATAGTTGCTGGATTTGTACAAAATTAATCTAAAAGTAAACTAAGTTAGGTGCAGATTGTGTGTTTAGTTTTCTCATAAGTACAGTCTTTGGTATCTGCTCCCCCTCCCCCAAAATCACACAGAATTCCCAGCATTATAAGCTCAGTGATCAGATGTTTCTTGCCAAATTGCTCATTGTCATAGTTGATTTCTATCTTTGTTGTTATGCACACAGACCTTAACCTTTGGTGAAAGAATCCCGTTTTTCCTAACCCAGCTTTTCATCTTTTGTCCTGACTGTGATACTTTGATGTTAATCCAAGCTGTAAAAATGCTCCAACTGTGAGTCACCATCATTGTATACGGAGAACAATAATCTTTTATTTTACTTTCGGGAAAGCTCCGTCACTTTGCAGCTTTATAGGCTCAATTATTTCAGCATACCAGAGTGTCGAACATTGTTTAAACGTTATTTAAAAAGCTGTTCAGTCATTAGATGACATTCCTGGTGCTGCTCAACAGGCCGTGGCCAGAGGTTGGTTCCCGGTAATGCTGAGGAAGCTGCTGGCATTGAGGTTGATGAGGAGCAAGGAGAAGAGGAAGAACCGCCTAACATGCTTAACGGTACGGCTCACTGTGTCTGGGGTTGTTGCGGACACCTCATCCCTCATTTGACCCACATTTTCCTTGCTTCCCCCCCACCCTCGCTCCTCCCTTTTTCCCGCTTCCATGTGTCTCCATTTAGTCATCCGCAAAAGAACTTTTTGTTCTCCCGCGTCAGAAATGGATAAACCAGGCTTCTCACTTTCAGCTGTTGGATTAACTTTTAATTAACTGTATGTTGCATAATTTCCCCCGTGTACAGAACATTTGACCGACTTCCCTAGAAATGTGTGTCATATGTTAGAAAGATTAGGATTAGGAAATATGTAGGTGAATGCCCCTTTCTGTCAAACATAGCACACAGGGTCAGAAGTGTTGAGCCCCACCAGTGAGAACTGATTTCTATAAGTGCTCACAGCCAGTCAGCCAATCATACTCAGTCTTTCAGAGCATGTGGTTCTGATATAGTATTCTCAATGTATGCCAGACCTGAGAGTGGAAAGAGCTCAGTCTCAGCTGAAGCTGGAAAGAGGAGAATCAAAGACCCAGAACTGAAGATGTTGGTGTTAATTAGAGGTGTGGGATATAAAAGTGCAACTAGACAGATGTTATATTAATAGACCTGTGACTTAAATTGTATTAATACAGGCTGGTGTCAGTTTCAGCTTGGTGATGTCAGAATATTCTTATGAATTACAGTTGAAAATTGTGTCATTTTCACAGGAATGCCGAGGCTGCCTTTCTTTCCGGAGAACCGGATTCGTGGAGAATTTGAGCCCAGGCACCACTGGCCAGAGCAAGGCAATCGACTCAGGTGGGTGTGTAGACAGAGTGGTGCTAATATAATTTGAAAACTGTAATGCACATGCGTTGATGCAACTTTATATGTATTGAAGATGAAAAATTTTCCTCTTTCTTTTCCTCCATTGATTTGAAAGTGTTTTGCAGCTATTGATTCAGTCTAAAGATCCCCTGTGCTGGCCTTTGACAAATTTAGCCAATTTTTACTGTATTTTGATAAGAGCTGAAGTCAATAAATCATGTAATTGATGAACAGAAAAATATTCTGCAACTATTTTGATAACTAAATAATTATTTGAGTCATTTGCAAAAATGCAATGCAATGCAGTGTTTGTTGTAGCTTCTCAAATGTGAGCATGTGCTGCTTTTCCTGCTTTCCTGAATATTTTTGGCTCGTGAGACAAAGGGACCTATGTCACACCCAGTGCAGAGTGGCACAAGGCACAGCGCAACTTTAATTGCTAGTTTTAGACTGACGCAGTTTTCAATTTCACAGCCAGCACCTACATTGTGTAAATAGCAAATGTACTTGCGCTCATTTTTGTGCCGTGGGTGTTTAGATCTTTAAATGAGGTGTGGTCAGGCAGGTGCATTGTTGGTGTATTGTTGGCGCGTCACGTTGTTGGCGATTGCACCATTGACCGACCAACAAAAACCTGGTCTAAAGTCAGTAGCACTGTATTTTCCTGCATTTAAAGGGTGCATTATTCAGATAGTAAGATGTGCCTACATAGGTGACTTCACAATGGGCTTTTAGAGGGGAGGTAGATGACACTGATTGGTTGAACTCACATGTTACACTACAACACACCTATGTTAAATTGAGGTACTAAATACAATCCCTTTGCCCCTTGTGTCTCACTGTGCGCCTCGATTATGCGCTGTTTAACTAGCAAAAGTGGAGCTGGACACTACCTTAATGCACTTGTGCCATACACTTTAGACTGTGTACTATAGTTTGCTTAAATAGGGCCCAAACTGAGACATTTGAAGACGGATGGACATTTTATAGACCAAACAACTTACTGAGAACATTTTGTTATCCTAATTAATGCATTAGAAATTGTTACCATCAGTGACATGCTTTTTTAAATCCATCGGTATGTGTGTTACCTTTTAAATAGGGTCGGTTTGCTAAGCTTAAATGTTCTCTTACAGCAACGGTATGTGAGATAATTAGTCATTAGACAGGAAGCTAGAGAAAGATTATTGATCACAGTCTTGAAGTGTTTCCAGTTTAATTTCCTGTGGTTCCGTTTTACATGAGAAATTTGTTCTGGTAGACTTTTTGTAACTGAAAATAATAAGCAGTAGAGAGGAATACAAACAAAAATTGCTGGCATTATGTGGAGATGGATGTTTGTTTTTACATAATTTGAACATATACTGTTTTACGTGTTAATTAAATTCAGCAAAAAGACAGTAGTGTGTGTGTGTGTGTGTGTGTGTGTGTGTGTTTCAGGGAGGCTCCAGAAGAGGACCCCGCAGAACCTGAAGATGCAGGAGGTCGGGCAGCACCTGGAGCTGCGGGTCAGGCTGCAGTGGAGCGTCTTCAGAGAGCTGCACAGCAAGAAGACCCCCGTGCCTCCCAGGGACAACCGTCACCCCCTAAAAGACCCTTCAGGGCACCCAGCGTGCCGTCCCTATGTGCCTTGGCCACCCGTGCAACTGTCCACCTCATGACTGGTAAAATAATCACTTGTAAGACTGACTTTCCAGGAAACGTGTCCCACTACTTTATTTACTCACTGTTGCCATTCTCGTCCCTGTGTCTCTACTCTCAGCTCCCAGCATGCAGTACAGCAGCAGCCTGGCATGCCTCACCCCGGAGCTTGCGGAGCTTCTGCTCAACCACATGTCCCGTGAGAGGCTCCTGCGTCCCCGCACCTTGGAGCTCTTCTTCGGCTGCCCGTTGCAGAAGTTTGTTCTGAACAACTACCCTTACTCCACCAATGAGCTCCTGCGGCAGTTACGCGCCTTCACAGCGCTGAAGCATCTGAGTCTGGTCAACTCACCTCTAATCACTGGTACAGATTTTAGGATGGAGCTCTTAGTTTTTCCACATATCATTTTTTCTGTGTTAACTTATACAGGATATTTCAGTTAATGTGCTGTTTCATTGTAAACTTTTAATCTTTCTTTTTCCAGACTCTGGGCTGTCAATCCTGTCCAGCCTGATCAAACTCCAGTACCTTAACCTGGCCTCCTGTAGCAAACTGACCGACTCCTGTCTGCAGCATATCACAGGTTAGACTTTCTACAAACTGTCTTGTGAACAAGGCTCAGATTGTTACTACAGGGGATAATAGATTATGTAACCCCACTGTATAGGTGACTACAATTCCGTGCAAGAACGCCAGATCCCAACATAAGCTGCTCAGGGTTACAGGGATAGTTTGGACTTTTTGACGTGAGGTTGTGTGAGGTATTTAACCACAGTCAGTGGATTACCTACAGTAGCTGCTGGTTAGCACGCCTCCAGTTTAGAGAAGCAGGCAGGAGTACTGCTACTGAAGCTAAGCAATGTACTGCTGTGGACAGGGGCAGCAGCAACACATGTTTCAGCCTCCTGAACATGTCAGTATCAGTTTAAGTGGAAGCTATATTTAGAATATTTTCACCACTTTACCTTGCCATCAGACAGCTTCTATGCTGTCTTCAAATCAACCTCGTACAACCCAGCTTCAAAGAATCCGAACTAAACCTTGAGTATGTGTATTTAGCATTGAAGGGGTTTTTGCCTTGATATTTTTTTTGCCACATATTAACACATTATTTCTCTACTTTCTGTCTCAAGGTTTGAAGAGCCTGTGTTTCCTGTCCCTGGACCAGACAAAAGTGACAGATGCTGGGATGGTACTATATCTTCAGTCAGCTCCATCTTCTCTCTCTCAGCTCAGCCTGAACCAGACGGCTGTGACTGAAGCCACACTGGTGGTCCTGCGCGCCTGCGTGCCACAACTGCGGCTCCTCAGCATCAAGCACACTAAGGTGACTTCAGCTCTGTGGGCACATCTGGCATGTGAATCATGCAGTCGTGTCTGTTCATGTTCTGCACGTTATTTCTTTTCTCATGACATTTCTCTGTGTTGATTGGTGATGTTCTGGCAGGTCAGGGATGTGTCAGCTCTGGCAGAAATGTCCAGCGTGCAGACTCTCAACCTGGATGGGACAGGTGTGACAGAGAGCTCCCTGGAGCACCTGGCCACCCACCCTGCCCTGTCTTCCCTCAGTTTGGCAGGAATCCCCGTAGCGGATGGCAATCAGGCCCTGCAGATCATCTCAGGTTTGTAAATGGGAAGGAACATTCAAAACTAAGCAGACAGACCGTAAAACAAAATGGTTCACGTCTTGAAGTAGGTTTCTTCTTTCCTCCCAGGTCTTAAGTTGACTCAGCTGACCCTCCCTGGGCGCCACTCTGTGACAGACAGCGGGTTGTCATTCCTCTCGAGACTGTCTCTGCTCTCAGAGCTGGACCTGACAGATTACACACAAGTCACAGACCAAGGAGTCAGCCAGCTCTCCACCATGAACAGGTCATTCCCACACTCTGTAACTGCACTGTACAGCACATGCAGGTCATTCTAACAGTGGTGTCGGTGTTGATTACAACAGAAATATCATCAGGAGTATTTGTACTTTGTGTAGGTTGAAGAAGCTGTCACTTAGCAACACGCAGGTGACAGATGCAGGGCTTCCCTCACTGCGTGGCCTGCAAGAGCTGCAGGAGCTCTGTTTGGACCGAACAGCAGTCACCAGCCGAGGAGTGGCCGAACTCATCACCTGTCTGCCGCACCTCCAGGTGATTTTACTGCGGATAGTTCTGTCAACTGCCTTGCACAAGCTTAGCTGAAGAAAAGAAAAACAGAAATAAAGAAAATAGTCCCTACATGAAACTACTTTCTAATTTTGGGATGCAATGTCCCTTTAAGGTATCTGAAAAGATCTCATTTCATATGCTTATTTTGCTGATGTTAATGTTTTTGCTCTTTGTTTTTAGGTGTTGGGGTTAGCCAGCACTCAGGTGGGGGACACAGTCGTGAGGAGAGGTCTGATCCGCTGCAAGGAGCTTGTGAAGCTTAATCTCAGCCGTACACGGATCACAGACCATGGTAAGGTCAGACTCTCTCATCACTGGCCCCTTCTTCACCTGATTATTTTCTTATATACATTCTTTGAACTTGTACATGTTTTCCTCAGGTCTGAAGTTCCTGAAACACATGCACCTGGCTCAGGTGAACCTGGACGGCACCGGTGTGACTCTGATGGGCATTGCGAGCCTCCTCTCCTTCACCAACATCAGCAGCATTCGGGCCAGCAACACTCGCAGCATTCCTCCTGACGAGGTTTCGGATGAGGAGTGGGAAGCCCAGTAAGCGTTGATACTTTCAGTTGGTCCATGCATACTGTACCAGAGCACGACTCTGACTGCTGCGGTCCCCTTTTAACCCCCTTAACATGCTGCCCAAAACAGCATAACTGAAACACTCCTCCTATTTGCACTGTTTCGACTGCAGCTTGTGCCACTAATCTGTCAATCACGCACGCTACCAAGTTGAAACCTTAAACGGGAGCCTGGTTATTAAAAACTAGGCCATCAATAACGTTTACATATATAGAATCAATCTGCATTTCTTGCATACACTGCAGCCCTTTGTCTGTGGACAAACTCCACCTGACAAACTTAAAGCTTTATGTGCAGCCTTATAGGTTGGAGCAATCCGTGTTTCTCCTGGTTGGCACTTTTGGAGCTGACTAGCAGTAACATATTTAATGTTGGAAATGTAACATATAACACAGCATGTATTTTGAGACTGTAATGAATAACAGCCAGGTATGTGTTTAAGTTAAATGACAACCTTAATAACAAATTGTCAATTCAACCAAATGTGGTTGGATTTTTTTTTTTTTTTTTTTTAAGGACATGAAGGCAGATAATGTCTTCCTGTAATCATTCTGTCACCTTATTGAAACTAACATTAAATCTTGAGCTGTATTCATATCATTTGGGTTCATTAGCTGAATAAATATTGAATGAGGATTTCCCCAGACTTCACACCAACCTCCTAATGTTCATTTTATTTGTTAGCTTGAATATTTGGCACTACTATTGCACAACACGTGCAGCTAACACTACTGCAGATGATGTCAGCTGTCAAAGATGGTAAAAATACCTCAGCTGAAGACGAGAGATTTCAGCTCCTGCTGGTTTGTGATTGGTTTGGAATTCATAAAGATTAAAAGAATGCCTTTTTTGCGCCTTTATGGCAGTGTAATGTTGCCACCATGACTTCAGTTTGTAGTGATAACGAGAATAGATGTTAAAACGTTTGATGGATCTCGCAAAATAACAATCTTGTTACAAGAAACTGAACATTTCTTGTCATGGTGGCAGCAAAATGCAGCTGTACTTTACGTCATGTTGCTCCTATTTGACGTGAACACAGCTTTACTGTAAGAGCTTATAATGGAGTTTTTATAACTTGTGATGTCACCTGTATGGATGTTAGTTTACAACAAACCACAAGTCACTGAAAAACTACTTTTCCCCTTTTAAGTGCATCCTGGAGATGCTTCGGATTCGGTTGTTTAATGAACGGCTGTCATATTATGCTCTTTTATTAGCGTTAGTTATGCCAAGACTTGCCAGTATTTTAGTTGGACAGCACAGCTGTTTTCTGTTACGTGGAAAGCAGGGTGAGCAGTGTACATGTAGTGTAGTGGCTGTGGGATGAGGTAGGATCTATGCAGCCAAGGGGCTCACAAGCCAGAATCCAAAGCAACTTCTTTAATCACTTCAAGTTTTGTCCTCATGTTTACAGAGATGTAAAATAGTTTATTTTCCCTAAAGACTTTTGATTTTTGGATACGAGAACTGTATTCATTAAGTGTAAAATGAATAAAGTCTTCTGAATCTAAACGTGCAGTTTTTATGTTCTGTTTATTCAGACAACCCTTTATTGCATTACATTGTTAAATAAGGCAGAACTGCTCTTTTTACACAGAAAAAAAAGTCAACTTTTAAATATCATAAAATATGACCTAAAAGCTGCTGCATGTTGGGATAAAACAGAACGTTCGGAAAAATAAAACTTTTCTATGAAGACAGCACAATGGAATGCATTCCAAAATGCACTGAGATGCTTCAGGTGAATCAGCCAATCAGAGTGCAGCCTGAGGTGAAAGGAAAGGGGGGGGGGGGGGGGTTCAGCATGGTGCGGCACTGTCAAAACCAAGATAGAAATACAGTACGACATGTACAAGAGACGTGTCCAATAAGATGCATAAGAGATTGTTTGAGTTCTAGTAATGACATTTCCTGCAATGTAAACCCTGCTCATCCCCTGCAGGTCAAATCCATGATGCAAGATAAAGGAGTGGCTCAGAGTGCGACGTTTTCTTTAGATATCATGCGCTTGCTGTTTTTCGATCTTTGATTTCAAGTGCTCCTTGTATGCCAGGATGTCCCTATTCCACTTTGTGATGGTTTGGTTCTCACACACCCAGATCTCCTGAGCCACCTGGAGGAAAAAAGACAAAGATTATAATGGGTCCAACTACAACTGGTTAGGTTAAATCTGCGATCATTTAAAGTGGCAACGGACACATTTTTTTGCATAATGTACTGGCTATATAGTGACACCATCAGCATTTAAGCCTCACTTCCACAGTGCAATTCTTTCTGCCAACTGGTACGATCTCCAGGGAAAATAAATGTTTGATTAACAGCAAGAAAGAAGTCCATCAACCATTTAAACAATCATCTACCTTCCCCGTAATATGCCGGTTGACCTCGCCCTCTGCTTATAGAGCAAGAAGCTCCTGGACCTCATTGTCTCTGCTATTTGCTGACATATTTGGTTGATGTTCTTCTTTGAGTTAGCTGCTAACTGATTTTTAAATCTCATGACGGTAGGTTGCAATTATAGCACTTTGACCAACACTCACAGCAATCCAGTCCTGCCTGTTGTCCCTTTTACACAGGTGTCTATCGGCACTGTACCATCTCCACTGTGGAACAACTCTGTCCCAACATAACGTGATTGTACCTTTTATACTGAATGGTGAGGCTGAATAACACCAACATTCCTGCCTTAAACAGGCAAGTGAGAGGGGCTTTTGTCTGATCAAAGTAACATCAACGGAGCAACGTGAGGTTTGATATCAGTTTCTTTTGTTGAGGTTGATATTAAGTGTTTTCCTCTCCCTTTTTTGCCATTCACCTTCTATCTTTGTTTATTGCCGTGCATAAATGCTTCAAGGTGAGTGTGGTGATATTCATCATCAAAACCCAGATATTAAGTGATATTTTTACTGTTCCAAGGAGAACAGAAAGTGATCTGGTTGTCTTTGAGAAGCAGCACCCAGAATACCACTTGGAAGTGTTAGAAGGGGGGAAGTTCAAAAGTTGTCTGTTTCCACTTTAAACGAGTCCACTCAATGATAAACATACCTGTTGAATTAGCCTGAAGTCGTGGCTAACCAGCATCATGCCACCTTCAAACTCGTTGACGGCTTCTGCCAAAGCGTCGATGGTCTCAATATCCAAGTGATTGGTGGGCTCGTCAAGGAACAGCATGTGAGGGTTCTGCCAGGCCAGCCAGGCAAAACACACCCGGCACTTCTGACCATCTGACAAGTTCCGGATCGGACTGACCTGGAAGAAAATTAAGATGTAAATTAAGTGACAGTTGCAGAAAAAGAGAAAAACAGAAACTCAAATACTTTTGCACTTCCCTATTTTGTCTCATTTGGAAGAGTATCCCAATCCTACCTGCTGTTTTCCTGTAAGCCCATAGCGACCAATGATCTTCCTCATCTCCTCTTTTTCTTTGATCTCAGGGAAACACTTCATCATGTACTCCAGAGGAGACAGGTCCAGTTCCAGCTGCTCTGTCAGATGCTGTAACATAGGCAGATACGCAAGCGAAGTTTAGATTTATAGATAATAGGTCTCACAGGTCTTGCATAAAATAACTTGTCCTTAATTAGATGGAGCCTTTTCAGATTACTCTCATGTTCTCTGGTCTTTAAAGGGATGACACTCAAGAGTATAATTAAAAATGCAGGCGAAATAATGTGCTGTCAACAGACTCAGTGTTTTACCTGGTGATATCTGCCAATCTTGACATGAGAATGTTTGCGGATCATGCCGTCGGTGGGAAGGAGCTACAAAAGAGAAAAATAAACTTGAATACTCTGAACACGACTGCAGGTTAATGTGGAATAATGTGGATATATACTGTGCCTACCTCTCCCATCAGCAGCTTTAGCAGGGTGGACTTCCCCGCTCCATTGGGCCCCACCAGTGCCACTCGTGTATCCAAGTCAATACCAAACTCCAGGTTTTTATATATGTGCGGCTGTAGGACATTAACAGATGAATGAGACTGCGGAATGCATTTATATTTCAGTGAAAAGTCCATGCTGTAATATTAACTCTACTCACTGTGTTGTCACTGTACTTGAAGCTCACGTTCTGAACCATGATAACAGGAGGAGGAATCTTCCCACAGGGAGGAAAATAAAATGACAGAGTCTGTGGGAGGAAAGGGGGGCAGGGATATTAGAACCATGGCAATATCATACATGAGCCAATGACCTCAGTTCATCAAAATGTGTCTCAGTGTCAAAAGTAGGACTGAACAATTAATTTAGTATTAACTGTGATTAGGAAAGTCTGAAAACCACTGCTCAAGACTACTGATACTAGTTTCCAAACCATTTCATCCATATCAGTAACCAACATCATTACAGTACCTTGTCATTCACAACTTTTTCAGTCAAGCCTGAGGCCACCATCTTCTGCAGCGTCTTCTCTTTGCTCTGAGCCTGTCGTGCCAGCTTTGCAGAGCCGTGACCAAACCTGGCAATGTAATTCTAGAGGAGAGGGATGTAAAAAGAACAATGAGTACACGTCTTGATGTGGCTAATGACAAACAGAATAATTATGGTTTGCAAAGCTTTAAAAGGCATGTGACTGCTCTAATTAAAAGTTCCTTGTTTCAAAAGAGTCTGCTCTGAACCAGTCATTGTGTGCAGTGAAAATGTTCGACCACATGGTGTCTCTCATTTACCTTCATGTGTGTAATCTGGTCCTGTTCCCAGTTGAAGCGCTTCATCTGGTTCTCTTCCAGCTCCTCTCTGGTCTTCACGTACTGGTCATAGTTACCCTTAAAGCAAAAATAGAATTGCATGGTCATCCAACAGGGCGGCAAACCGACACATAATTAGTAACAACCTCCCCCTGGTTTCCATATTTAGCATTATAGGGTCACATACGGTACACCCCATTCAAGATTCTTTTGAAGACGTTCCAAGGGATGCTGAGACTGTTTTTCTTTCTGGCACTGTGCTTCTTTATTTTACTGTAAGGCGTCAGTGGATTCAGCAAAGCGTTCTTACCGTGTAGTACTTCAGTTTCCTCTGATGCAAGTGGATGATGTTGGTGCACACACCGTTCAGGAAGTCTTGAGAGTGTGAGATGAGCACAAGGATTCGCTTGAACCTGACAACAAGACGCAGGATGAGCAATTCATATAAACTGTTTTGACTAATTTAAAGAGAGGAAGTAGAGTGTGGACTTACGAACGAAGCTCCTCCTCCAACCACACACAAGCATCCAGATCCAGGTGGTTAGTGGGCTCGTCAAGCAACAGCATGAAGGGTTTGATGAACAGGGCTCTGGACAAATAGAGAACAGTAATTACAATTTCATTTAGTGGAAGCTTTTTTTTTCCATGTGAAACTTGTTTTGTTTTTTACTACTACTCCTCCATGGGTTTTGTGTGACGAATCATTAGCTTCCACAGTTTGACTTGAAAAATGTCTTAATTTGACAGCAAAGCATGAACTTTGTGAAGAAACAAAAACAAGTTGTGCCATCGGCAGATTCAGCTAAACTTGGCACCAAGTGTGTCATTAACAATTTGAAGTGGTAGTAACAGTGCTCCAAATTCAGAATGGAGGGTGTACAAAGTTGAAGGTCCAGTGTGTAAGATTAAGAGGGATTAAGTCGCATCCAGCAGTGAGTAATGCAGACTCCAAACAGCTAAAACTCCTCCCAGTTAGAAGTCCTTCAGTGTTTATTTTTCAAAAGTCTTTTTACTGGGAGCTGGATTATTAGCAAAGGTCTTTTCCTCTCCAAAACAAACTGACCAGGTGATTTAAACAGGTAAAAAACAACAACAACACTAAATTTAAGTTTCACATTTTAAAAGTGTCTTCCCGATGCTCTTGTTACAGAAGGGCCCTATCAAAAGCCAGGGTTTAGTTTGTCTGTTATGAGCTACTGTAAAGACATTGCAATCTCTACATACGAGGACCCACTCCCTATGTATGTAGATATTAAGTAATAAAAATACAATGATTCTTAATTTCAGGTGATTATACAATGAAGAAAACATACTAATTGTGATTTTTCACATATCTGCCAATATATCCCCCTAACATTACACACAGGAGTTTTGTAAATCTAAGTTTTAGGTAACAGGCTAGTCTATGTTACAATGTTTGGTCTTCAACTTTCAACTGCAAACTTAAGGGGCAAAAAGCAAGAGCACTTTGCCCCAAACATATCTGCATAGTAGCTCCGAATGTAGTATTTTTACACATGGCATAACGGAAATCGGATGACTAGACTGTTCAAATTCAAACCTAAGTAGACAGAGAGAAAGGATGCATCACATTGTCACTCAACGGCGTAATACTTAGCACTTCTTCTGTACCTGGCCAGAGCTACACGCATCCTCCATCCTCCACTGAAGTCCTTCAGTTTCTTCTGCTGCATAGCAGCGGTGAAACCCAAACCATGGAGGATCCGAGAGGCTCGCACCTCTGCCTTGTCTGCATCCAGCTCCTCCAGACGCTCATACAGCTCCATCAGCTTCTCACATTCAGCTATGCAAGGATAACAAAATGGCATTTGCTATTAATTTCAACCAATATAGCTACAGAACAACTATATGTGAAACAGTTGTCCTTATCTTTGCTTCAAATCACGTCAGCTACACTTAACTAGGACATTCTGTTAAATCTATTCAAGCATTCGGTTTGTTGTGGCAATTAATTTCCCCTCTGCACTTAGTGCTTAGTCCATCACATGCAACTCACAGTCCTCATGGGCAAGCCTCTCTGCCTCCTTCTCCAGCATAATCCTCTGTTCATCCACCTCCATGACACACTGCAGAGCGGTCTTTTCGCTGGGGGCCATCTCCCGGGTCAAGTGGTAGATATCTATGTGCTCTGGAATTGGAATCTCCCGATGCCCGATGGCTGACAACAACATGGACTTTCCTGGCAGATGCAAGTAGATAAGACAATTTTGCTTGACATAGTGTATGACATAAAAATCCAGTCTGTACAACATTCATCCCATTTCAATTTAGGGGAACTGCTGTAAATGAGAACATGTGTTAATGTGGTGACTGAATACAGTATGTATGTGCTGTTCTTTGTGTGGAAACAATCTAACTTTTAAGATGTTCTTATAATGGCATCAGGTACTGGGATATGTACAGGCTACTGACTAACAATATCACGTGCCACAAGAGACTTTTTACCTGTGCCATTAAGGCCAATAAGACCATAGCGTCTGCCTGAGTTGAGCTCCAGGCTGGTGTCTGCTAGCAGCTCTTGACCGTGGAAGGTGAGCGACAGGCTGCTAATGTGGACATCAGTGCTGTTGGGGTGTGAGGCCAGAACGCCGGTCACTGCGCGTGCCTCAGTCTTTGCTAGTTCAAATTCATCCAGCTCCTTTGTCAAACTGGCGACCCCTATAAAAACAAAATACTGTTCACCATTTCGCTTACATTTCAAGTTACACACGAACCTACTGGACAGAAAAAGCAAGTTTAAGTGTAGTATATAACCAAGCAGAAATGTATATATCAATCCAAAGCCAAAACTGATCACCAGAATGATACAAGCCCTAGTAACTCACAATTTAGCTATAATATTAAGTTTAAGATCAGTCCTCTTACCATTGCTCTCTGCTCCATTAAGCTGGGTCTCTTGTTCACCCTCCCCATTTAGCTCATCAGTTTTCTTGGTACGCTGGCGGGCTTTGGCAGCCTCCTTCTTCTTTGCTGCCTTCTTCTTGGCTAAGTCGGATGGCATGGTTGTGAAAATCTATTCAATAATAGAAAATAAAAAGGAAAAAAAGAGACAGATTTCAACATTCTTATTATCCAGCAATACCATGTTATGTCATGTAAAACGGTGCCATTCCCAAACTCTCAATTTTTGGGGATTTCAAAACTTTGGGACAACTCTAATTGTGACAGTCAGATATTATAAAAGTGTGAAAATGGGTAAAAGTGGCCAATCGCTTACAGAAAGTGGCTTTTAATAGTGGTTGGTAGGGAAACACTATTCGACGGTGGCAACAGACTTCGACACAACACACCGGTAACTGAACTCAGAGTGTAGCGCCAGCTTACAGCCGAGTTTAAGAAAGGACTGACGCTACTGAAGGCCTTACATGGTTAACGGTACAGCCTAGGGAGCGGTGATGGTGGTGACAATGCCAACGACGACCGCATTTCGCTTCCTTCCAGTCCCACCTGCTCGCACGTTGGGCTCCTCACAATATAAAACCCGATAGCCCCAAGTGTTGGAAGCTAACGGTAAGTTAGCTGATGCCGCTCACATCAACGGTAGAGCGGTCACTTCACGATGAATTAACCGACGACAGTACCTAAACATATGTTTTAGCTGATTACGACAGAATGTCATACATAGAGAAAACATCATATCGATTTTGATAAACTAGCCGCTGACTGCGTTAGCTCTCTAGCTAAGCTAACAACGGCAGCTAACTACAGCTGATAGGCCTGAACCGCTAAAGCTAACGTGACGCAAGGCCCAGTTAGCTACGACAAGCTCTGAAACCGGCTACTTCGGCGATTAACGTTTGTTTTTCAAACCCATTATATATTCTGAAAGAAACACGTGTATGTTACCCATTCGAGTCGTAGTTGTCAGACACTGTAAATATCCCTCTTACCTGGATAATGCGTTACTGCTCTCCGGAGCACACGGATGTCTCGTGTCCACTTTTCGCCGGGTGGATGTAGCCGCACGCCAAACCGCCAGACGGACCATATATAGTCATAGAGGGCGGTGAGAATGGGTGGACCCTCCCCTTCTCGTGGGACTGCAGTAAAATGTCCCTTTACTCCTCAATTAGTCACAGTTTTGATTGAGCAATCGGTGAAATTGTGTAATTTATGACTAGGACTAACTAAACAGAGGCTAAGTTATAGCCCATAAACCTGACAATTAAAGGCTGGTGTGATGGATACATGGTCATCTTATTAAGTTGTTGTCAATGGCTGTACTTTGGGGCTGTTGGTTACTTATGATGGGGGGAGGGGGGTAAAATGGAAGATACATGTCAAATAATTTTTTTAAGCACTGAGGAGGGACTTAGGTTATTTGGCATAGGGGAGGGACATAGAATTTTTAGTGGTTGTATTTTTTTATATTTATTTTAAAATCTGAACCCCAAAACCTGCCAGCGGGTTTGGAAGGCATGTTTTTTTTTAAAAATCGCCCAAATCACGCCTATTGTCATAGCCAAAAACTACAGATCGAATCACAATATTTTGTATATAACCCGCAGCCCTTTACTGCATGTCATCCGTCTTCTTTCTGCTCCCTTTCCTGTCACTCTCAAGCTGTCCTATAATAAATGCAAAAAGCCAAAAAAACAAAACAAACAAAAAAAAACAACTTCCAGGTAGAAAAACCCGTGTATATAAAAATTAAACGAAACTCAGCAAATGCTACCTACTAAATGCTACTTATCAGTGTATTACATATAGTAGATGGTGGTCAGCTTGCTCCCACTTTGGAGAAGCAGACATAAGTACTGCCACATAACCTAAGCACTGCTTTGGACAAGGGCAGCAGCAAAATATATTTTAGCCACCTAAATGACAATATCACTTCAAGTGTACACTATATTTAGAACATTTTCACTGCTTTACCTTGACGTCAGACATCTTTTTCAGATGGTGAATTGAAGGCGTCATATCAAAGCCACCGAACTCCATTGGCCTACGGCGGCACCAATCATTTAACATGTAAGGTAAAGCAGAGCAAATATAGCATACACTTATCCTTTTTTAAATGGCTGAAATAAGTTTGCAGCCCCGTCCACAGCATTACTTAGCGTCTAAGTTGGTAATGTTAGATTTGGTTTATCAAAGATGATAGCAAAGCAACAACGTACATAAAATGAGCACAGCAGAAACGTCAGATAGGTTGGACCAATGTGCTTGAATATATATCTTTAAACATTAAAGTTACAGTTAAAAAAATGACTAGAAATCAACAAGTTTTCCAAATTTGTATATCTCTGAAATTGGAATCAATTGCCAGTTTTCTAATCTGTAGTTAATGTCAAAACTTAAAGTAGATGGGGTGGGATTTATTACCCATGCTGCAACCAGCCATGAGGGACAATCAAGATATTTTTGCTTCACTTTTTGCTACAAAAAATACTGTTAGGGCCTTTTTATGGTGGAGGGAGGGTCATGCATTTTCCCCTAATCACTCAGGGAGGCTCATGGAAAAATACTTGTAGATGTGGGAAGGGTCAAGATTTAAAACACAAGTCTCATCCCAGCCACCCACCTCCTCTGATAAGTAGAGAACAGTCCCTAATAAAGTCTCTAAATGAAACACTTTGAGGCTGTCACAACAAACATCCAGTGTCTTCACACAGATCTACCCATAAACCAGTACCTCCATATAACTATATTTTCATGCTGTGGTTAGGGGTAATTTGTTGAAAGCAGTCGTTATCGCAAACCCAGGTCCCTTGACTCCGTGATAGGTGATGCTGCAGCAGCACAGGCTCAGTCAGTGATGATGAGGGCAAAACACGACGTGAGAGAGACGCTATTCCCCTCTGTGTGTGTGGCACTCAAATTTTGAGGAAGTCAAGAAACTGAAGAAAATGGACGACGTGTGTGTGGCGGTGCTTGACGGATTTTTACCTGCACCGACGGTGAAAAATGGGATCTATGCCTTCATGTCGGGGTTCGTGGAGACAGACGGATCGAGGATCTGCACTAAAACGACGATGCTAGCCTGCTAGCTTGCTCTTTGATGTCTGTTCCTCTGGCACATAACGTTACTGCCGGGGTTATAACTAATTTCAACCGCTGCGTTAAAAACTTTTAGTGCTTTTATTTCGATTTTTTATTACTCAATAATTAGAGTAACTTAACGTAAACTCAAACTGGCAACTTTACCTGGTGATATTTAGCGTCTTGCTACATTAGTTAGCTGACTTTAGTGTAGCTATTAGCGTTAAAGCTAGCTTAAATATGTTACGCTAATTAACATAACGTTAGCTTGAAAGTCAGTGAGTAACGTAATTTACGTGACAGTGACTACAACCAGCTTGGTTCGTTAAACAGCCGTTACGGAGCGATAAACGTTAGTGAGGTTAAGCTATTTGCAATTATTTCCTCTTACATAAGAACAAACTTATACCGTTAACGTTACCTACATGTTTTTTATTAACTTCGATAATGGGGTTGAACATAAACGTTACATTTGCAAAACCTGTAATGTATTGCTCTTGAAGGTAACGTTAAAATACAGTCTTTGCTTGTTAGGTTGATTAGAAACTTTAACGACTACCTCACCGGATGGGACCAGAAAAAGAGACATTATGTGACATTTGAGGCAATTTTCTGCGTGTGTCAACATATCAGCTTCCCCTTATGTAGGTTTTCCCTTAGCTAAAGTGTGTTAAGCTACAGCAGGAGCGCTGACACATCTGTAAGTAATAAAATTTTCCAGAGCAGCCTCATCAAGTGTGGCTCATAACTGCTAGATATGCGTCTTTCCTCCTTTTTGGCCGTGTTCAGGCCTGCTTTACCCCTTATCCTCGGGCTGTCTCTGGGATGTAGTCTGAGCCTTTTGATGGTGTCCTGGACACAAGGGGATACTGATGATTCCTGTGGAGATGAACTGGGGAATGGGAGGCTTTTAATAGGCAGAGGAGATGCCCCTAGAGACTCAAGGGATGGAGCTGGAGAAGAGGACTTCCAGCCACGTATTGTGCCCTATCATAAGGATCCAAACAAGCCACACAAGAAAGTCCTCAGGTGAGTGGGGAAGTCATGTCTTTGTGAGGTCATACATAATGCAGCACCCTTTTCCCAACAAATTTGCACACATCACAGCCCTTTATATCTCATGGGTTTGTTTTAAGAAACTGGGAACAATTGGCATCCACAGGAATTCTCAACTTAATAGTCCCACATTTAAATCTTCCCACAATTATCTAAATGTTAGTGGCATGTACAATATAGGTGGCTAATCGACATCTAAATCTGTTCACGGATATACACTGCCTGGCCAAAAAAAAAGTCACCACCAAAAAAAAAGGTCATACACTCTAATATTTCGTTGGACCGCCTTTAGCTTTGATTACAGCACACATTCGCTGTGGCATTGTTTCGATAAGCTTCTGCAATGTCACAAGATTTATTTCCATCCAGTGTTGCGTTAATTTTTCACCAAAATCTTGCATTGATGATGGTAGAGTCTGACCGCTGCACAAAGCCTTCTCCAGCACATCCCAAAGATTCTCAATGGGGTTAAGGTCTGGACTCTGTGGTGGCCAATCCATGTGTGAAAATGATGTCTCATGCTCCCTGAACCAGTCTTTCACAATTTGAGCCCGATGAATCCTGGCATTGTCATCTTGGAATATGCCCGTGCCATCAGGGAAGAAAAAATCCATTGATGGAATAACCTGGTCATTCAGTATATTCAGGTAGTCAGCTGACCTCATTCTTTGAGCACATACTGTTGCTGAACCTAGACCTGACCAACTGCAGCAACCCCAGATCATAACACTGCCCCCACAGGCTTGTACAGTAGGCACTAGGCATGATGGGTGCATCACTTCATCTGCCTCTCTTCTTACCCTGATGCGCCCATCACTCTGGAACAGGGTAAATCTGGACTCATCAGACCACATGACCTTCTTCCATTGCTCCAGAGTCCGATCTTTATGCTCCCTAGCAAATTGAAGCCTTTTTTTCCGGTTAGCCTCACTGATTAGTGGTTTTCTTAAGGCTACACAGCTGTTCAGTCCCAATCCCTTGAGTTCCCTTCGCATTGTGCGTGTGGAAATGCTCTTACTTTCACTATTAAACATAGCCCTGAGTTCTACTGTTGTTTTTCTTCGATTTGATCTCACCAAACGTTTAAGTGATCGCCGATCACGATCATTGAGGATTTTTTTCCGGCCACATTTCTTCCTCGAAGACGATGGGTCCCCACTATCCTTCCAGTTTTTAATAATGCGTTGGACAGTTCTTAACCCAATTTTAGTAGTTTCTGCAATCTCCTTAGATGTTTTCTCTGCTTGATGCATGCCAATGATTTGACCCTTCTCAAACAGACTAACATCTTTTCCACGACCACGGGATGTGTCTTTCGACATGGTTGTTTAGGAAATGAGAAGCAACTCATTGCACCAGTTGGGGTTAAATAACTTGTTGCCAGCTGAAAGATAATCGTCCATGCAGTAATTATCCAATAGGAGGCTTGTACCTATTTGCTTAGTTAAATCCAGGTGGTGACTTTTTTTTTGGCCAGGCAGTGTACATTGGCTTCAATGTGGATGCTAGACATTTTGATCCAGAGATGCGTTATGATTTCATCCTCTTATACATGTCTTATTTCAAATCCAACAGTGTATCACTGGCTGGAAGTCTTACCCATTCCCATCACTTTTTATGCTTGTTTTACAAGAGTTTTATAACTTTGCCTAAACAAGTTTTAGTCTGTTAAGAATATATATTTCTTGTGATGGAAACACGTCGACTGTTATGAAAAATTATCACTTTTATTCTGTTTGTGATTTGATGTCCTCTATTTATTTGCTCTCTCCATTTGTCCTCACCTCTCCAGAACTCGTTACATTCACACTGAACTGGGCATCAGAGAGCGACTGCTGGTGGGTGTACTGACCTCCCGTGCCACCCTCAACACGCTGGCCGTGGCGGTGAACCGCACAGTTGCCCACCACTTCCACCGCACCTTCTTCTTCACAGGCCTGCGCAGCCCTAAGGTGCCTCACGGCATGACTGTGGTTGCCCACGGTGATGACCGTCCAGTGTGGCTGATGTACGAGACAGTGCGTCACCTCCATCAGCATTACGGCTCGGACTATGACTGGTTCCTCTTAGCCCAGGATGACACCTACATGCAAGCAGATCGTCTGTCGGAGCTGGTGGGCCACCTCAGTGCGGGTCAGGACCTGTATATGGGCCGAGCGGAGGAGTTTATTGGTGGAGAGGAGAAGGCACGATACTGCCACGGGGGGTACGGCTACCTGCTGTCTCGCAGTCTGTTGGCCCGTCTGCAGCCCCACCTTGACACCTGCCGTAATGACATCCTCAGTGTGAGACCTGATGAGTGGCTGGGCCGCTGCATTATTGACTACCTGGGTCTCAGTTGTGTGGAGGTGCACCAGGTAAAAAACACAGACGTAGGCATGGACACCAATAGAAATGTGCATAGAAATAAAAAAAGAAAAATGCATTTGCACAGTTTTATTGATGGAATAACATTTAATTTCATTGTCATTGTTTTTGTGTCTTATAGGAAATGACCTATCGTTACTTTGAGTTGGGGAAAAACGCAGATCCAGAGCGTGAAGACAGCGTACAGTTTAAAAATGCCTTCACAGTCCATCCTATATCAGAACCTAATCTCATGTACCGCCTACACAAACGCTTCAGCCAGATTGAGCTGGAATGGACTTACCTACAGATACAACAGCTGCAGGTTTGTAATACTTAAAGGATCAGCGTGTAAGATTTAGCGGCATCTAGTGGTGATGATTGCCAATTACAACCTGCTGAAACGTCTCCCGTGTGCCAAGCATGGACTCCTAGTTCGGAATCATTCAATGTTTAATGGTCAGGAGGTTTTTACTGGGAGATGAATTATCTGCAGAGGTCTCTTCCTCATCAAAACAAATGAACCAGGTGATTAAAATCAGTAAAAAACACAGAATAAAGCAGTTTCACATTAAAAAGGCTGCTGGCCCAGCACCTGCTAATGTGTGCTCATATTTTTTTCCTGGTTACTAGAGAGCCAGACTTTCAGGAGGTTTTTACTGGGAATTATCTGCAGAGGTATCTTCCTCTCCAAAACAAATAGACACGGGGAATTAAATTAAATTCTTATTTTCAGGTAATTACACTAAAACAACATACTTACTATACTGTATTCCATTTCTGCTAATATATTCCACTAAATTCTACACACTGGAACGTTAACACTGCTATCTCCCAGCTAGAGACAAGTTTTTATGTGCCAGGACAGTATCAGGCTCCTTGGATGATGAGCTCCGTATGTTTGTTCTCCTCTCCACCACACCCCTTTTTTTGAACCAAGGCACAAATTCCTGACTAATACAATATTTAAACATGTCAAAAAGCCAAGACAAGGGATTGGGTGTTTTACTGGGGCATGCATTCCAGTGTCATCATCCTGTGAATATGATCTGTCTAAGAAGCCATATTGTCTAATTAAAGTTGCTGCTAATGATAGTTCATTAACCCTGTGTTGACTTAACGTTAAATATATCTTGCACCGCAGAGAAATCAAACATATCATGAAGGCAAATGTTGACACAGTACACAGTGCGTTCCTTTTTGACAGATTTGTGTGTGTACTCATTAGGTGCAGATCAACAACCTGAGTGACCTGACACCAGAGGGGAAGGCCGGAGTCACTTGGCCCATTGGAATCAACCCTCCCTTCAAACCAAGAACCCGTTTTGAGGTTATAAACTGGGAGTACTTTACGGAGGAGCATATTTACTCCTGCATCGACAGCTCCCCAAAGTGCGAGATGAAAGGGGCCGACCGTGCGGATGTAAACGCAGTTCTGGAAATTGCAGTGGAGCGCCTGAATGAACGCTACCAGCCCCAGCTACGCTTCCGGAAGCGGCGTCTACTCAACGGTTACCGACGCTTTGACCCCACGCGTGGTATGGAGTATGTGCTGGACCTTGCACTGGAGGCCTACACCCAGAAAGGTCACAGCCAAGTGATTGCCAAACGGGTTAACTTGTTGCGACCTCTAAGTGCAGTTGAGATTATCCCCATGCCGTATGTGACAGAGGCAACGCGGGTGCAGGTCATCCTACCTGTCACTGCCCAGGATCAGGACTTTGTTGGTAACTTCCTCGACATGTATGTGATGAACACTCTGGACACCCACGACAATGTCCTCCTCACGTTCCTGTTCATCTATGATCCCTTCGACGCACAGCGAGTCAGCCAGACTGATGTGTTTGCTGGCATTAAAGCCATGATCGGGGAGGTGGAGAAGCGCTACGGAGACGTGAAGATCCCCTGGATCAGCGTGAAGACGGAGGTGCCCTCACAGGTTAAGCTGATGGACATTATCTCTAAGAAGCACCCAGTGGACACGCTGTTTTTCCTGGCCAGTGTGTGGACGGAGGTCAATGCTGACTTCCTGAACCGCTGCAGAATGAACGCCATCAGCAACTGGCAGGTGTTCTTCCCCATCCACTTCCAAGAGTACAGTCCCGCCGTCATGTACCGCGACCAGCAGCCTTCTGCCGCCTCCTCCTCTTTTGCCTCAGAGTCGCTGCGAGACGGCCACTTTGACCGCCACGTTTTCGACGAGGCTTGCTTTTACAACGCGGACTACATGACCGCACGGACCAAGATGGCTGCTGATATCTTGGACAACGAGGAGCTGCTGGAGAGTATGGACGTTTATGACATATTTGTCCGTTACTCAGGCCTGCACGTGTTCAGAGCCGTAGAGCCAGCGCTAATCCAGAAATACGTGCGGCGAGTGTGCAACCCTCGGTTCAGTGAGGATATCTACCACCGCTGTATCCTCAGCAACCTGGAGGGTCTGGGGTCACGCTCACATCTAGCCATGGCTCTTTTTGAACAAGAGCAGGCCAACAGCACCTAAAGGCGTGTTCGTGCCTCAAACATACTGCCTGGACACAGAATAATGTGAATTATGGTACTTTTGTGATCCACACACTGAAATGCGCACCCTTGTATTTGGCAGAAAGAGGTCAGGATCAGCTAAAGAACAGTGTCGCCTGCTCATGGACACTTTGACAGAGCGAAAATGTGCTGATGCATACGTTCCTCCAGCTGAAAATCTCTCTGCTCAGTACATATGAGTACCTCTGGCTTATGACTTTGTCTTGTCTAGACAATTTATGAGTCATGGAGGTTTATGGACATGGACCGCAGTTACCATTGACGTATTCTTACAGAAGCCGAGCAACAATATTTATACTCCTCTTTTTTAAAAAAGGAGGCTGTGTCTTGAAGTAATAAATGAAAAAAGGCCTTTATTGTCGATGATTAACTGAGAAAAAACTTGAGCCATAAGTCTTCCTTAGTGAAGATGTTTAAAAATGATACTGGAAACAAGCTGAAGCTGTCGGCTGCCTTTTCTTTTTTAAGAGGTATTAAAGAGTGATAATTCCGTTCAGAGTTGTTTCTTTATTCATACTGCTCACAGTGTGTAAAAGGCTTGTTTCAGTCTCATTAGACGGAGAGACAACTGTTTATAGGGATCTGTATATGCAGCATGCTTGAGCAGTCCCTCCTGGAGGTATCTGTTATGTGCTTGGCAGAGCTGAAGAAAAGGCATTATGGCAGAAGAATCTTGCGGTCAGTTGTGATGGCGTGCTCATATTCACAGTAATATAATGTAGTCTTCCCGGTTTGCCTAAAAGCTTTACTGCAGCGCCTGGAGGCAGTGAACAGTTTGTTCCAGCAGCCTGCCCCGCCTCGTCTCCCCACATTAAGTCAGTAAATCTCCAACCCGGCCCGGGCCTCCCTGGGTTTTGGCGAGTATTCTGTACACACGTCTTTGGGGAGAGAAGTGAACCCAGTGCCCAGAGGGAGGGTCGTGTCTACCTCGCCAAGGTCCGCCGTGGTGTGGGTGGTTAACCTTCACAGCGAGATGGTTGAACAAGCTGAATGGCTTACTTCACACAGCCTCCTCCTCCTCTCTAAAGGGGCGAGACGATCGCACTGAGGCCCCTTAACCTCCCCCCACCCACAGGACTCCTCCATGTGAGGGTTGTCGGGAGAATAGCGGAGCAGCAGAGTGAAAGAGGCTCTTTCTGAGGTGGGAGCGGGGCTGCAGTCAGCATTACACCACCGCTGCAGCGCGCTGTGGAAAAGGCCTCCACCTGCTTCCTTGTGGTGAGGTCAGTGAACAATAAAATGCCTGTCTGCCACCTTCTGAGGAACGCCTCACTCATGCATTTAACCACCAATGAGCTTGAGCACAGAATCAACACTTTACATGCAGAGTATGAGAGTGTTCTTTTAGTGAAGGCTAAGTTAGCAGGGCTGCACAATTATTTGCATAATAGGTTACTGCATTTTCAGATCCCACTGATATTTGGAATATGGAAAAAAAAACATTTGATGTCACCTATTAAATGGAGTTCTGCTGTGGTGGAAAATAAAGATGTGGATATCAAAGAATTCATCTGAGTAATTCTGCCCTTTACATGTTTGAAAGTAACTGTTTATTGAAGTCACACAACTTTTTAAAGGAATACTTTTGCCCTTTAATAATCATTTGTATATCAGTTACTCACGCTGTGTTACATTTAATTCAGGAAGAAAACTTTTTTTTTGTCTTTTGTCGCACTGAACTAAGAATCCAAAATACGGAGAGAATTCTTGATGAATTGAAGTCATTGGGTCTGTGTTTAACAACAGCAAAACTATATAAAAACATCAGTTTACAAACTCTAAAACATTTACAAGTGTTTTAAATGGTAAGTTTTAAGTGAAAATGCATGTGTTTGGAAGGTACTGAGCACACAACAGGATAAATGAGACTTGGATTATACTGCACAAGTTGTATGAGTTTGTAAACTGATGTTTTGATATAGATTTGCTGTTGTTAAATGCGGACCCCTATGACTTAAATACATAGAGTTTTAGGCATTTTTGGATTCTTAGCTCACTGTGGAGGCATGTCAGAAAAACGGTTTTCTTCACAAATTCAAAGTAACAAGGGGTGAGTAATTGATATACATTTGGTCATTGGGGGTGAAGTATTACTTTCTGGTAAATTTCAAATTTTATCATTTACCTGGAATTACAGGTAGGTTAGTCTTACAATGACCTCAGGTATCTGTTGTTGCGAGCAGGCTGGGGATGTCTTTTGATGGCGGCCATGAAACTGGTGTACCAGTATATGTGCTCATCTGATCACCTCATATTAAGTAATCTCATACAGTGTAGACTTAGCTTGTCTTACACAGAGCAAGGCCTATGTAGTATCTATAGTCCAATGAATATATGAAAGTTGAAAGATAGATTTAACCTACTGCCTATTGAAAAGCTTTACACAATATGGATTTCAACTCAAAGATTATGTGTTTTGCCTTGGTGTACAGTATATAACAAAAAAAACAAACTATATTGAAATGTACAAGAGAAATTAATCTGTGCTTTAAGACCCAACTCGATTTAAAGCTGCTAAGTGCTGAAGGCTGACAAACAAGATCAGGGGACAACAGATAAAGTAAAATGCAAGGATGTCTCCAATCATTTTGTGCTTTCTGTGTTTATCCAGAACTAATTTAATCTATGTATAAATCAACAGAAAGAGAATGTAGCAAATTAATTCATGCACTCTCTAAGATAAAACACACTGACGTGTAACTGCACACGCCTTGGTACCACAGGTAGAACTTGTAATGCACCTTTTAATCCTTTGTGATTACTCACCATCAAATATACATTTAAAGAGACAGTTCACTGCCCTTCTGTGCAGAGTTTGCATGTTCTCTCCTTGTCAGCATGGGTTTTCTCTGCGTGGGTTGATGGTGACTCTAAATTGGCTGTAGGTGTGAATGGTTGTCTGTCTCTCTGTGCCAGCCCTGTGATAGTCTGGCGACCTGTCACCTAAAGTCAGCTGGTATGGCTCCAAAGCTGAGTGCCATCTAGTTTCCTTTTTTTTTTTGGAGAGAAGGCAGACATCTCTACAGCCAATATCTCCAACACTCCACATCTCACACCAAAACAATCTAGATTGATAAATAGCACTACAGGTAAGAGGAAAAATATGTATGTTTGATTTAAGGGTGAACTGTCCCTTTAAGATCACTGCAGCAGCAGCAGTACTATTTGTGTCATAGTATGCATACACTAAAACTGACCCAGAGGTTGACCCAGCTAAATTACTGATGAACTTTGCAAAAAGTATTTTATAACCTTTAAATGTGGAAACAAGAGGCTTTAATCTCAATGACGTTTACTGTGTACATGTATTGTTGCTGGTTCTTAAACATCCTACAGAAAGCTGAATCTCTTCATAGTAAAAGCTACAATCTAGAATTGCTAAACCAGATATAAACCAGAATTCATGCCTTATTTTGTTTGCATGGAGCAATGGCAGAAACATCAAACACTGAAAGATCAGCTCTACAGTTTGTAGCTTTAGGAATAATTTAAACTCATTTTCCTTTTAAAAAATATCAAAAAAGCATCCTGGCTTTTATTTCAAGATATTTTTTGACGCATAATATCACCTTGTAAAACATTTAGAAGTTAGGTCACTTTAAGAGGTTCAGTTTGACACAATGATATGTAAATTTTTGCAGCAAAGCACCAAAAAAAAGTGATGACATTGTTAACCTACAGAGGGAAGCTGTGGTCTGAGTAAAGTTCCTATTACATGCACAAGAAAAGTGCCTCCACTTTGATGTGTTGTAGTCATACACATGGATGGATAACTGAATGGGCCCACTAGGCACAGGCCCAGGGGCCACAAGTATCAGGGGCCCCGCAGCCTTCATTTGCAAAGTGTCACTCAAATTATGAACCAGGAAGAGACTCAAAATTAGCACACAGAGAAACAAAAAGACCACAGAGATGCAAATGAACTGCAAAGAGATATAAAATGACCAAATAAACACACCAAACAACCTTAAAGAGACACAAAACCACAAAAAGGTGCACAACAATGAAAGAAAGATGCAAAACAAAAACAAAAAAGAGGCAAAACCACCACCAGTCTGTGTGTCTTGCTCCTGTTCAGGAGAGGTGGTGTGGCCTTTTCCATATCTGTGCCCAGGGGCCTGTTGTCTCGTCATCCGCCATGGTTATAAAGATGGAAAAAAAGACACTTCAGATATCATGGCATTTACAAACTTTGGCAAGCGCTTCTTTATTTACATCCAGGCTGTCTCGCAATGTCACAGCTGTTTTCCCTTTTTTCTTTTTTTCAGTTGAATGTAATCACCAAACGAGTTTGCTCTTTACAGATATACAGTGTTATTATGTATACTATCATCTCCCTGTTGGTGACGCTCTGACAACAGTGTAAACAGAGAGAAAGAGCACTTCCCACTCTTCACAAACACATGCAGGGAGTGAGACAAACATGTCCACAGTATGTCAGGGTGTAGCAACAGGAGACGCAGTAGTCTTGTTAACGTTTCCGTCAGATATTCTGATGCTGTGGGTCTCAGAGCTGTCGTCACCCAGGAGTTGCAGCTTCTCGTTTCCTCCACAAGAGGGTGCAAGTGAATTAGTGACTGTATGACAACAATGTGAATGCCCTGGCCATACAAAGACAAATCACTCCTGGTCAGACGCAGGACTAAGATACTACCATTGACTACTGTTTCTCCTCTAATGAGTGCAGTTAATATAACTTAGTCCTAGTAACAAAAACACAGTTCAGAAAAAATCACACCTACAGTTAGTTGCTGGTAGGGCATATCATTTTTGGCAAAAAAGTTTCCAGAAGGCATTTCAACAAAAGTCTTTTGCTCGTCACATAGATTGCTATGCCATCTTTTTATATTTACACACACTATCTCATCAGATGTAGTAATTAATGTCCATGGAGCATGCATAGGTCATCTTGAAATCATCCAATCACTTTTTGTGTATGCTGGGATAATAAAGGTCTCACCCGTGATGACGAGTCCCGACAACAGAACTACAGCACAGTGCAAAGAAACCCAGAAAAAGGTTCCAGCTCAGACTGCTGACACAAAAAAATCCTCCATCTGACATTACAACATATACATACAAGTCAAGTGTCATTAAAAAAAAGTGTAAAAGGAGATCGGTGCAGATTATATCGTGTGGTAACAGCTACTGAGATTCAAAGCGAGGGAGGTCTTTCTTTGTTGCAGCTTCCAGCTCCCACGATAGTAACGGGATGGACCTAAAATAAACCACCCCGACCCAAGATAGTACACAGAGGAACACTAACATTCCTGCCCTACTAATTCAAAACTCATGGAGCTCCCATAATGCACCATGTAACTCACACCCCCCTCCCCAAAACAAACACACACAAATAGTCTGTCGTATACTGTACAGTTGGCCCTCTTCAGGGAAAACATATTTACATTCACATCTCTAGAAAAGAAAAACTTTTTTTTTTCTTCTTCATGTAACATAAAAAGTGTAGAAATGGACAAAAACCTCCAGACCTGGGCTCAAGTGCTCGCTGCAATAACAGTTTCAGGCTTTGTTTATAGAGACCTGAGGCCTAATTGGCTACAAAAGGCAAACATCCAGGACTAAGCCCCTTTCAAATTGCTCAGATTTGTCACAACCACCTTACAAGGATATGTTTTTGCAATTTCTGTTAAACCCAGGTGAGGATTTTTTTTGCCCACTTCTATTTCAGTGATCGTGTTTCTCTTCTTCTTGTTGCAACCTTTGGTAACACCTTCAGCACACTGACTGGCAGAATACTACACAAGAAAGAGGCAGTGAGTGAGAAAACAAATCAGTCGACAAGTCCCAACATGTAGAGGCATATTTGTCATTTTGCTATGATTAAAGGGACAGTTCTGATTTTCTGAAGTGGGGTTCTATGAGGCACTCATCCATTGTCAGTGTATTACATACAGTAGATGGCAGTCAGCACGCCCCCAGTTTGGAGAAGCAGGCAGACGTACTGCCACAGAAGCTCAGTGATGTACTGCTGTGGATGGTTTTTTAAGCTAAATGTACTTTAGCCACTTTAAAAAGGCCTATCTAAAAAATGTCAGCATTAGTCGAAGTGGACGCCATATTGTCAGGCAGCCCTTTCCTTTGGCTCTGCATTTTTTCAACCATTTAACTTGTGTATTTCTACGCATAAGCATGGCCACTGTATTGTCCATCAGGTTTAAAGAGATAACAAATACAAGAAAATTTTAAAAATCTGTAATTGAGAGCTACGATGAACGCTGTTCACTGTGGAGACAAAGGGATACCTTTTTCAAAGAGTGTAGAGAAGAACAACTTCTATGGCTAGGGACTGAACGGGCCGGAAAAGAGAGTAAAAGGGGAAACTTCTGTGGAAACTGGAGGTAAAGAAAGAGCACACGCTAACTATCAAAACGCTAAATGCATGTTTTTGGACCCAGAGAGCTGCTGCTGCCATGAGTGGGACTTGGTTCCAACACGACGTCAGGTTCTTTCTGAACCACCAGATGCCAGCGCTTCACACTTGACTTCTTGTTTGGTAAGTCATTTCAATTATTTGTAGCTATTTAGCATAATTTTAACTAGCAATTTGGTTTGCAATTAGCCAAAACTATTTTTATTTCTCTGTTTGAAGCGTGCACCATCTTAAACATCTTTAGCAAAGTGTCATTACAGTTGGATCGAGAACAGCCTTTTCTCACCCCCCAAAACCTAACCTGAGGCATAATACAGTGCACGGCGCAGTTGGACTTTTGCATAGGAATATATATTATCTGGTTGAGAAATGTAGTGCCAAAGGAAAGGGCTGTCTAACGGCAAGGTAATGCGGTATAGAATATTATGAATATACTGTCCACTTGGACTGATATTGATTTCTTTATGTTGCCTTTTTTTTATTCACAGCAGTACATTGCTGAGTTTCTGTGGTGGCAGTATGCCTGTCTGCTTCTCCAAACTGGGGGCATACTGACCACCATCTACTGTAGGTAATACACCAACTATGGATAAGTACCTCATACAGCTCCTCTTCAAAAAATCCAAACTGTCCCTTTAAGGGAAGAAATTATGTTGATGATCAATACTTTGCTTCTCCTTCATTAAAACACTATTCTCTTGGTGATAATACTTAAGTTACCTAATACTGTTGTCAGAATTACTGTATAAAGAATTCTGTTTACTGGCGAATGCGACTAAAATGAGACACACTGGAGGTTTTCCAATTGATTCACTCCAACCTGAAAATGAATAAAATCCACACCTCAGGTTTATAGATAGAACTGATTCCCTGCAACCCAATGTGTCACATTGTAATCTCCACTTTGCTGGTGTAATTAATCAGTCTTAAAAAAACAAAACAAAAGAACACTCTCCTAATCAGAACAAACAAAAAAAAACCACACAGTCACACTCACAATCAAACAGAAAGAGTTAGAACACATAAAATACAAAGACTTATCCAGAGCGCCGTAAGGATTGACTGTGACACCGGGTTACATCATGTCGGACGCAGCAGCAAACTCTTTCAAGATGAGAATCCGAAAACACAGCGGTGTGTGAGCAGCCGGTTCAGAGTCTGTCTTGACATGATTGCGACATATTTACAGAAGCAGAGAGGAGCGATGATGGGGGAGGTTTTTGTTTATTAGACAGTGAGTCTGAGGATGCTTGCGGTCTGAGGGGCTCGACCTCTGAGGGTGCAGCCGAATACATGCGGTTAATGATGATGTCCTCACAGTCCTGCACAATACGGGAACAAATATGCAGTGGACGCGTCTGTGCATCGAGATCTGGGCTTCCACACGTCCACATCGCTGCTGTCGTGTGAAAACCTCCTCCTCTAGATTCCCTTTTCATTTCAAATCTTTGGAAAGAAATTGCATTTTCTTTCATCACGAAAGCAAAGGATGGTTTTTTGTTTGTTTGTTTGTTTTAGTTACTTACATTTCTAGAGGTGTAAGCTTTCACCAGACTACAGCGATGGCCTCACACACATCCAAACATACACACACACAGCTCTGATATCAGATGCAGGGATTCAGGAGGGCCTTGGTTTAGGTGTTGCGGACAGCTAAGGCCTGTTCCAGCTCCTGTCTCCTCTGCTGGATCTGTCGAGGAAAGAGGAGAAAAGAAATACGTCATAAGAGCTCCTGGAGACAGAGCCAGAGAGTGGTTGTTGTGAAGTGAGCGTAAAAGACATTTCCTCACCTTGCAGTAGAAATAGCGGCTGACGGCCTCCTGGGACCAGGGCTCGTGGTAAAACGCCGCCCTCCTCTCCTCCTCAGGGTTCCCCACCACGTCTGTCATTAACTACAGCCAGTGAAAGGGAAGTCATTAATGATAGGACTAAATAATAACCAGCATAAATATTATATGTGGCAAGATGAATGGCAAGTATTCAGGTCTTTTACTGAGAGGTCAACTTCAGTATTTTCAAACCTGGACTCTATTTTCTACTGTTTATGTCTAAGTGACTAATGGGAGCAACTGTTTTTGAAACTGGTCCAGTTCAGACGGGGGCTGCAGCTGGCAGCCACAACACAGACTACAATGTCACCATTCAGGGAATTTGTGCAATGCCAATGTGCTTAAAGTGTTAGTTTTTGCCACTGACAGGCTCAGATTTTTATAAAATGTGTCTGACAACATTAAAGTTATAGTTGGTAATCCTGTTCAGAAACACTTCTTGTTATATTGGGTGAAATGGTCCTTCCATCCTGAGAGTAGTCAATACATAATGTGTTCAGAAAAAGGAATGAAAAAAATCCGACCTCTGTGGCAGCTGCAGGCCTGTAAAAACTCTGACCAATCCCTGCCATTCGGTGCGAATGGAAAGAACCAATCAGATGCCTTCATGTCTCGTCCTGCCCGAGCCCCCCCTCTGTCCCTCCCTCCCTCCCTCCTCTCTGCGTGCACTCATCACATGTCACCGTTGTCGGAAATATTCAGCACACTCCTCAGCAGAAATACAGAGTTAGCAGGAGTTTGCTGAACAATGGCAGAGAAAATGCAGCCAAAACTACCACTTCCAGCGTTATTTTTAACGGCTCGCCCTGCTAAACAGGCTGAGAAAGGAAAGTCAGAGGCAGAAAAGGCTGTGACGAAAAAGGCTTAGGATAAAGCGAGAGGACAAACCAGACATCAACATCCATGCAGCTTTTGAACAGTGGAGACAACTGAGGGAGCTGAAGGGCCTGAAAAGTGATGCAGATGTTGCTGTCTTTCTGTTGGACAGGTCATTATTTGTTTGCTTCGGGGGGATTTGTTATTTTACTCGGCTCTCCTTTGCCCTGCTGACTGCAGGATGCGCGTTCAAGCTTGTGTGGGGCCATGGCTTTGGACGGAGCACTGACGGGAGGGGGAGGAGGGGGTGGAGCTTAGAGGAGGTGCCGCTTTCAAATCTTGCTAGCTCTCCAACATTACCAACTATCTTTAAGTAGAGGATCCCTACAGAGACAGACCTTTTGTGAAGATTAAGATTCTTTCTCTTTAACCAGAAACAGCCCCAAAATTGCTATTGTCAAACTCACCATGCTCCATTTAAATAAAACAGTAATTTTAGCGTGTATAGAGGCAGCATATTTTCACATCTAACTGGGGGAATTATGGGTTTATTTCAACCAAACCAGAACTGGTGATTGCTAGATATGTGAAAAGATGAACCAAGACAACTTTTGTATAGTTTGTTTCCGTTGACTTTGAATAAAGTGTGTTTTACAATGATAAAATTACTGTTTATTTAAATGGAGTCTGGTGGGTTTGGCTATGGCGATTTTGTGGCTGTTTCTGGTCAAACAAAAACAATCTTACTCTTAAACAGTAGGGATCCTTTCCATGGTGTTGTCAGACATTAAGTGGCAAAACAAACATTTTTAATGGAAATAAAATGATATTGACATTGAACTGATATTGGACCAATTTCAAAAGTTGTTGTCTCCATTACTCCCTTAGACACAAAACATGGGAAAAGGGTCCAGGTTGTAAAGTACCAAAATTACCTTATTAATAAAGTAAAACTAAGGTAAAACTCCTACATTAAAAATCTTATGGAAGTACAGAAGTATCTAAGTATCAAAGGAAAAGTACTTTGGCGGCAGAATGACTTGTCAGTGTGACATTATATTATTATGTATGCAGTGTTGGGAAGATTACTGTGGAAATGTAATAGGTTACAGATAAGTAATGACCCTGTTAAAAACATAATTAACATAACCATTTAAATTACTTCATCAAAGTGCTGTAACATATTACATTATGTTCTTATTACCTTTTAAACAAATGTTTTAAGCTGGGCAATGAAGCTGAAATATGTCAGGAAATAGTCTATGCCAAAAAGAAACACCAGGAAATAGTCCATGCCAAAAAAAGGCATCCCTGCATTTTGAAAAGATTCAAAGCAACAGAGTAAATGTTGTACATCTTTTCACCAAAAAGAATATGTTTGAATGTAACCCCTTTGTAATCAACATTTTGATTAGTAAATGTAATTTAATTTTTACTTAAACTGTATCTGATTCTAATAACATTGATTTAGTAATTTAATAAAATGTAACTAGTTACTCCCCAACACTGTATATGCAGCATTTTTTTGTAGCTGGTGAAAATAAAGCTAATTTAACTGTTTAAACTGTTGGTTAGTTTAGTCTACAAATAATTTATCATTAATATGTAATACATCACATAAACTGAAAATATATTTAGTGGGACCTTGATATTCAGAGTAACAACAGCTGCTAGAACCCTCTGCATTTTAATATCCACCAGAAACAAACAGTATGCCCAAATAAAGGCAGCCGGTTGTTTCAATGGAGCTTTAAATTGACTCGAGTGTGCGTGCATATAAATATCAAACCTTAAGGTCTCGGCTCTGGGATTTGAGCCAGTCCTGGATGTAGCCCTTGGGATCTCTGGAGAAACTGAGCATGAAGTCCCTCTGGATCTTCAGCTGGTTGATGGACTCGATGGTCTCATGGATCTGAGAAAGGAGCAGTCACATACTGTGCATCAAATCAATTCCTTTTGTTCATTTGACTGTAAGTTTAAAGACTGCAGCGACCACAGCTGAATAATCTATGTATACTGATACAAAAATATCCACAATGAAAAAATGAAATAAAAATGATTCAGTGTCAAGTCTCAGAATTAAAATCATTTACATACACAACATTTATAAATCAGAAACACACAGTTCTAAAGGAAATGACGGGTTTATAGATGTTACCATCAGGAGAAGCAACAACAACTAAATATGCACTTCAGTATAGGCAGTTCTACAATATGCAGCTGTGCTGAAAGTATGGCAGTAAGTGTTGCCACCATGGCGGGATATGTAACTTCAACACAACTCCTAGAAAAATAGATATTCAATACCATTTTTGACACTACTGGAAAAATCTGACATTGAGGGCATGAAATAAACTATTTCTTAAAAGATAACCATAAAAAGGCCGTAACATGACAAAAATGACTTTTCTTGGCTAGTAGTAGAGAACAGTAGAATGACTGTAGTAAACTTTAATGATAATAGACAGCAACAAAGCACAGCTGATAACGGTATATTGATGCTGTGGAAAATAAATCATTTTGATTATTCAGAATCAATACATTTCGATAAAATTTTTGACAACAATAATGGCGATATTCTCAAAAGTATAGGTGAATGAATTTTAAAAAAAATAGACGGAAAAAGAGACATATCTCTGCCATCATGAAAAAAAGAGAAGAATAATTTTGTATTCATACATTTAACAGTGGTTTGAAGAAGTACTCGGATATTTTACTCAAGTAAAAGTAGCAATAAAACTGTGTACAAATACTCTGTTACAGGTAACAAAATTTTACTCAAGTAAAAATGCAAAAGTATTGGCATCAAAATACCTTTACGTACCAAAAGTAAAAGTACTCATTACGTAGAGTGGCCATTTCATATTACATTAACGGACTGTAATTGGTATCGTGTTAATGTGTACATCACATTTATATTGTAGCTCATAAAGGTGGAGGCAAACTTTTATTTCTTCATATACTGCTGGGTTTCTTAACCTGTAATAATGTTTTTTTTTGGTCGTTTCACATTTTTTTTAATGATAGTACAGCCAAAGACAGACAGGAAGGCAGGAGAGATACAGGAGATGGCATGCAGTATGGAGCCCAACCTGTTCCACAAAAGACTCACCATAATATATAATCATTTATTAGTGGATTTATATGTTTCATTATTATCTGAATTTGCAAAGTAAGTCGTAACTATGGAATCAAATAAATGTAGTGGAGTAAAAAGGACAAAAAAACTTTTAAGTTAAGTATAAGTACCTCAAAACTGGACTCAACAACAGTATTTAAGTAGATATACCTCCACCACTGAGCGGCGATACTTGCTGGTGTGTGTGTTTTGTACCACCGGGGACAGTATTATTGAATTTTGAACAAATGCCAGCTTACAAGTTCAAATGTGTCTGTTAAGCATAAATCTTTCCAACATTAACAGCATCCACATTTAAAACTGAAGGGTGTGAAATCCACTGCAAGCAAACTACTCTAATAAAACAAAAGCTCCTGTTAAAAATATATGCAGTAAAATTGGCTGTTCCCATGAGGCAGCTTGTTTGGGACCTCGGTGAGATTTACAGCATCAAAGGTGAATCAGTCCACAGTGTGTAGTATTTTGTGATCTCACCTTGTTGTCGAGCGAGGCAATCTCCTGCTGGTTGGCGGTGGAGAGGAGGAAGCTGCTCATCTGACCCTTCAGGGGGTCTTCCACCTCCACGTCGATGTCGTAGCAGGCCGTTTTCTTCTGGTCGTTCGGATCCACGCTGACAGAAAGCGAACGTTAATTTATGCAAAGGAAAATCATTACAGAGCCGAGAGAGAGATCTTTCAATAAATCCTTAAAAGCATGCCACAGTGCCCGAAGATTACTGAATCCATGTTCCCTACTTAGATGTCTCTTTTCTTTTTTTGTTTTCATTTGTACAGTGAATAATAACAGTCCTGAGTGTGTTTATGTGACAAACCTACAAAAGCATTAATTAGGTTTTGACTGTGCAGTCAGCTGCTACCACGTATGGTTTATGAAGTCCAATGGCCAACACTTGTGGTGCAGGAGTGGTTTATTAATCTTATTATATTTTATTTCTTATTTGAAATGATCCTATTTTTATATTGAGCAATAAAGTTAATTGAAAGTAAAAGAAAAACAATACATCCAAATTAATAAGAAAAGCCCTTAAGACACATTTTCTAACTCATGAGGCTACACTAAGAAAACAAAGAAAAGTTTTATAGCTGTTTTAATAAAATATCTTTTTAAATGTCACTTTTTTCTACAAAAGCAGGAACAAAATCAACATACATACATACATATCAAAGTGCTGTACCTAAGTATAATATTGAGTTGCTTGTACTTTACTTCAGTATTTCCATTTTATGGTACTTTATACCTCTACTTTACATTTTGGAGGCAAACACTGTACATTTTATTCCACTACATTTATCTGACAGCTGTAGTTACTTTGCAGATTTAAATTATTAAACCTTGGGTATGCAGTTTAATGTTGGTGTTATTCAGCAAAAATCCCATAATAACCTTCGAGCATATTCTAATTAAAGTGGTGTGAGAGAACACTAGACCTCTGCACCTCTGCTTGGCTCTGTTTTCAGGCTTTAGACAATCTAGTCCAGATGGAAGATTTTGGCCAGTCACAGGTCATTTCAGAGAGCAGCTGTCAGCCATGTCAATTACTGCTTATGAACTGTGGTCAAACTGTCAAACTAGGCAGCGCTGATCAAATATGAATCAAGATTCTGTTCCTGCATTGCCTATTTCTCACCTCAGATGTTTTCAGAAACATATTTTGGTGGACTGCTGGAAAATGAGAAATTTTGTGACCTGACTGCCATGTTTAAAAAAGTCAAGCCAAAACGAAGCACTGCCCACCAGCCGGAGCAAATGTTCTCATTTTACAGCTAAACAGTACACTAAAAAGAAATTCTGAAAACATCTGAGGTGAGAAATAGGCAATGCAGTAACAGAATATTGATTCATATTTGATCAGCGCTGCCTAGTTTGACAGTTTGATCACAGATAACAAGCGGTGATTGACATGACTGACTGACTGGCTGTTCATGATGCCATGAGGAGCACAAAAAGGAGAAGGAGGAGCATGACTTTTTTTATATGCCTTGTGTACCACTGTCAGGACTAAAAAAGTTACCTGCAGTTTTAATACAAAACATAAAATCAACTAATATATTAGACATTATTATAGGCTGAGCTACCTGGCAGCATATTAAAGTAATTAACATGAGCCTCACCTCTACCAGCTGCATTATGTATGCATAAATGCACCAATAATTATAATCCAGTAACATATATTTATTCTGAAATGGGCCATTCTGCATAATGAGCATTTTTTCTTTTGGTACTTTAAATATACTTAGATGCTTTTGATGTACTTTTACTTAAATATGTTTGCAACTGAATATTTTTACACTGTGGTACTGCTACTTTTACTTAAGTAAAAGATCTGAATACTTCTTCCACCACTGCTAAAACTCTTTCTAATACATACTTCTTTATACTTTTGTCACCTTGATCTTAGTCAGGATTTTTCCTGGTTACTTGCCTGAATAATAAAAATGCTCACACCTTAAAGTTATACAAAATGCTGCGGGAAGACTGTTAGCTGGATCAAACAAAAGCCGTCACATAATCCCCATTTTAGCCTCCCTGCACTGGCTTTCGCCTACTTTGAAAACACTACATGGTCTAGCACAAGCATATATTTATGAAATTTTAGGGTTAGGCCCCAATCTACCTGCACGCAATCTCAGATTGTACGACAAAAAAACCTACTAACAGTCCCCTGATTTAGATTTACAACAACAACCTCTCTGATTTCTTTTAAATCACTAATAAAAACTCATTTTTATAAACTTGCTTTTGTGTATTATCTTTGTTTGACACGTTTTCTTGTTAGGAGGGTGCAGACGTACTATTTTGTATAATCTGTGACTCACTGTGACACCCTTTTCTGAGAGGTACTACATAAATAAATCAAGTTAAATAAGGTCTATATGCAGTGAAACAGGAATCTACCTGATGACATGGTTGATGACGATGGGGTCGGGGGGTAAGAGGAGGTTGGTGAGACGCTGAGGGATCTCAGAGAACTTCAGCCGAGGACAATCAAAGATCTGTGGAGGTAAAAATATTACGTGTGTTTAGAGTAAATTAATGTGCCAACACACATATCACATGGGGTGTATTGATAACTGTGGCAAGGTCAATTGATTTTACAAAAAACTGAGGCATGTGGGTACAGAGTTTATATAGTAGTCAGTGCTGCAAGATAGATATATTTCATGTTACTCACGTTGTCCCAGTATTATCAGATTCTCAGCAACACTGATATTAATATTAATGCAACAGCAGTGAGATTTACAGCACATAGAGTCCCATACCTGTTGGAAGTACTTGTCACAGTTGATGTACTCCTTGTCATGGGAGTCCTGCAGCTTGTTGGTCTTGACGTACTGCCAGAGGGCCTGGATGATGCAGGAGCGAGTCTGAGTGTGAATGCCAAGCAGGCGAGCCAGGCGAGGGTCCAGCTTAAACTGGGGAGGCTGCAGAGACGATATAATCGCATTACGACACTTTTGCACAAACGCCCACCTCGGAGCCTTTACATCATCTCATCTGACATCCTTATCATATTTCCTCCAGTGTGGAGACGGGTGTCAGGTTCAAAATGGTCTTTAATGCACTCTGTAATGTTTCTGTAGACTGGTGGTTATCAGCAACGTGAGGCCTGCAGGTTGTCACTACAACGGCCGATTTCATGGCACAGATTAGTCACAGAGTAGTAACAGAGAGAGAGAGAGAGAGAGAGAGAGAGTGTCTATTTGTGGTCAGAGGAGTGAGACTGTGGCACTCTCACCTGGTAGTCCAGCATCAGCAGCAGAGTGCAGCGCACGCTTACGTCTCCCGGCCTTTTCACCTGAAAGCCGTCCGTCTCCTGAGTGGTGGGCGTGCGGTGCCACTGAAAGAGCAGAGCACCACGTGTTGACTACACACCCCATGCTGAGGCTGTTTGTTCTGACTGAATGATCAATTTCACACCATTCTCTTTGTTTCACACATTAGTAATAAGAATCGCTGATTAATTCCTGCTTAGAAGCCCTCGAAACCTTTTTTATTCTCAACCAGCGTCTTAATAACCACCTACCTATAAATGATGAATTATGTTGAAGGTTTAAAGGAACAGTGTGTAGGATTTAGTGGCATCTAGCAGCGATGACTGCAGATTGCAACCAGTTGAAATTTCTCCTGGTTAGTATAAATATTTAACAATGTTCTACTGTATATCAGCCGCCATCCATTCGAGCAGATCCAAAAAGAGCCAAGGGCAACCTCTGCCTTTATTTTCTTTAATTCTTATGCTGTCTGCTTTAACCCTCCAACATCGTAGCTCTAGCTACATTGCACATGAGTCATGTGCCATAGCTCCCATGGGGTCAGAGACCATGTCCCAGGCTTCATCTAACAGCCTTAGGGGCTCGGTGGAAGATCTGCTAACTCACAAACCAGCAAACCGTGGGAGCACAGTCATACTCACAAAAAACATGGCTCTCCTCTCTTTGGCCCAATTAGTCAAACAAAACACGAAGGTAAGCAACTAACCACCATAGCAGGCAGAAGTAGCAGAGCGCAGTCCTCACAAGATGGCGCCCCTGTCTCACACGGTGTGACATACCTTCATGTTCCCTACACCTACTTTAAATCTTATTGTTGCTTAATACTGAATGTTATAGAGAGATAGAAAGATTTCAAAACCAGTTTCCAGGGGTTTTAATGAATCTGCAGGCTGTCTGAGGCTGGAGATTTGGCACAATAAACAAAAAGAAAACAAAGAAGCCACCTGAGTGCACCTGTATCTGGCAGCCTTGATCTTGACCTAGAGTCTGTGGTTTGATGAGAGGTTAAATTTCTGCAAATCAGCCATGCACAGTGTGCCGAGCAACCAAGATAGCAAAAGGTTAACCATGTGGCTGTGCAGCTGAATGTTATCACACTCAACAGGATCACACTGTCAGCGCACACATGAAGTGAAATAACAGATAAACTAAATATCAACCCGCTCAAATACAACATAAGACTCTGTGATTCAGTCTTTGCATTCATCGGAACCTCTTCTGTATCTAACCGCAGATGAAATGCCTTTTACATCTCCATATTATCTTAACTACTCAGGAACTGAAAAGAAAAGCACTTTAAGCACCATCTTCAGTACAGTGGATTGCAGTAACTTGGCATGCTATACAGAGTAATGTTTTCCTCCAACCAATGGCTGACTCAGAACAGATTAAGTGCTGATTGTACCTCAAGGTAGAGAAAAATTTCTTTTGATGGAAAATCATTCAAAGCGATGCACCTGAGTGCCTTGCCAAAATACCCTCTTAAAAGGAGGAACCTTGAGAAGTCATAATTTTCACTTTGGAACTCCTAAAGTGGGTTTTCTAAAGTCAATACATTTTGTGAAGATACAAAGTGAAGGGCAGCTAATGATTGTTTTTAATATGTAAGCACTTGTTTTCTCCAGCGCTCACACCTGCATGTTAAAACAACCTTGCAATTTTGAAAAAAAAAACAAAAAAAAACAAAGAAACCCACAACCTCTCTTTTCTGTTGTCATAGAAAATCAAGTTATTAAAAAAAGAAGAGGGCAGTCCACTCTCTGTCTGTTTTACTTTGTATTTATCCAACGGGGATGTCAAAAAGAAGCAGGTTAGTTGGGGTGATTGTAGCTCAAGCTTAACCAGGCATCACAAAAAAAAAAAAAAAAATGTTTTCAATGTACGTCTCTCCTCTGCATGATGAAGAGGTCGTCACTGACCCTGACTGCACGGCTGAACAGTCCAATTCACGGATTTGAGCCACATACAAAAACTCTTTACTAGCTATTGATGGATGTGATCTCGGATGAAAGCACTGACCTACGAAGGGACAAAACAAGTTGTGCAGACTGTGAATGTTGAAGAGATAAAACTTCAATTGAAGCTACAGTGTGGAAAAAAATAAGCCATTTCTTGCAGAGATTATGAAAAAATGTCTGCTTCAAAGAGCAGCTTTGGTATTTTTCAACCTGGACGTTATTTTCCCGAATTTCAGTGTCAAATTGAAATGGAGACAACAACATTGCAACAGGCTGCAATGTAACTACTTTACGCATTTGTACTTCTCCTGAAAGTGCTTTATTAATCTAAGTGTCTAACAACATTATGGAAAGGATCCCAACAAAGGCAGACCTTTTTATTAAAGAGTAAAATCATTTTTGTTTGACCAGAAACAGCCACAAAATTATGATCCCCAAACCCACCAGACTCCATTTAAATAAACTGTAATTTTAGCGTGTATAGAGCCAGCATATTATCATGTCTAACTGGGTGAATTAAGGGTTTATTTCAACCAAACCAGAGTTGGTGATTGTTGGAACAGTGGTAAACAAGCCAAGACATCTTGTGTGTCTGAGTTTTATTTTGTTTCTATCAACTCTGAATGAAGTGTGTTTTATGATGATAAAATGACTGTTTATTTGAATGGAATCTGGTGGGTTTGGCGATAGCGATTTCGGGGCTGTTTCTGGTTAAACAAAAAGGTCTATTTTAGTAGGGATTCTTTCCATAATGTTATCAGACACTACTAACAATAATCTGAGCCTGTCAGTCACAAAAACAAGCACTTTTAGTGAACTTAAAATGATGGTTGCACAATTGCCCATTCACGTTACATGGCAGCCTGTTTCACTGCTTCCAGCTGCAGCTCTCCCACTTAGTTCTGGAACAGTTTTGGAAATTGTTGTGTTCATCAGTCACACAGACACAAACATATCGGAAAATAGGGTCCAGGTTGAAAAATGTTGGAGTTACCCTTTAAGAGAAGGTCTAATCAGGCAACATAAGTAAAAACACCTGTGCAGGTAGACTACAGGTGTGTGATGGAACTGAGCCATTGTTTATAAAATTAGCTTCACCGGTGATATCATTATCAGCGCCTTAAATATGAAGCTAGCTTGACTTAGCATAAAGACTGGAAATGGGGAAACAGCTGGCCTGGCCTGTCCAAAAATAACAAAAAACACCTCTAAAGCGAATTAATTATTAACATGTTTTCATTTATTTAATCTGTACAAAAGCCAAAGAAAAAAATAATTTGCAGTTTTACAGGGCAGCCTTACGATGACAAACTAACAGTCTCCTGGCTGTAGCTTCATATTCAGTGGACAGACATGACAGTGGTATCGATTTTCTCCTTGTCTCTTTGCAACAAAAACAGTAAGCGAATTAGTATATTTTTAGAGGCACCTTTTCAGACTGCAAGGCTTTGTTTTCACAAATCAAGAAACACATTTTAAGTTGTTCATTCCTAACCCTTTTTTTTCCCATTTTTTATTTTCTTTCTTCACACATTGCCCTCTGTTGCTTATTTAAGCCCTTTTATGTTTTGTCAATCAGTAACGTCTGTAAATTTATTGTTGCCTTTCTTTATTTGTTCATATAACATATGAATGCACTAATTGGTGAATAAAGGGATAAAAAAGAGGTGAATGTTAGTGTTTCACCCTCATATTCATAGCTTAATTACCAACTTTCTGTCCAAATACTGACAGACTGCGCTGTATTATCTACCTAGCATTTTGTTAGGTTAAATGGTTGATGAGAGAGTAAGTGTGCAGTATTTAAATGAGCCTCTGTCTGTGTGTACAGACTGCAGCAGCCATGTTTGAGACTGACCTCAACCAGGTGGTTGTCAGGACCGTAGAGGTCTTTGTCCAGCTCGATCACCAGGCTCTTAAAAAATGAAGAGAACTTCTTCTTCTGCTTCCCTGGCTGTGAAAACAGACAGAGAGAGGTGGTCAATTAATGTCTAAAATCAAACACATATGAACACTAAAATATGCTAGTCGCCACGTCTTTGCTTATAGCAACGTTACTCATCAAAAAACCCACAAGAGGCCGAGTGAGATCAGAAGGAAAGTGAGACACTAGACATTCTCAGGGTCCACTTCCTGCGAGCTCAACCAGAAATATTTGTGGTTTGTGAAACCTAAATGCTTCCTACCGCTGTGAGACGACAGCCTTGCCCCAGACTGCTAAGAACATCAGAGCTGTCTGAAGGGAAGCTTACGGTCCAAAACAAATCTAAGATCCTTCTGCTTTTCATGCTGCATCAGTCTCCCACTAAACACTCCTCATGACATCAATCATTCATTTTATATTCAGAGCCAGACGATACTTTTCTGAAGTTGTTTGAGCACATCATTACCGAGTGGGACTGCTGGCCAAAAACAACCCAGAGCGGCACACTTTCATACTAAATGGGAAGATTATAATCTCAGTTATTTTTTAGAGGACAAGCAGCCATTTGATGACATAATATACCCTGCAACAAATCTGTATCACAGAAACTGTAGTTTAAGGTTATTTAAATTTCAAATTTGCTGTGTAATTAATGAAACAGGTATAAATCCAACAAACGGAACATGTACTGTATATTTTAGATGAGCACAACTCACGTCATCCAGCAACTTCCCCTCTACTCGCAGCTCCCACGATGCTATGCTGCCATCTGAGTCATCTGCATCGGGTCTGGCAGGGTTGAAGGTGTTTGATATGTAAAGCCTCAGTTTACGCTTCTGCTGCTGACACAAGGGCACATTAAAATACCACAAATTAAACGCACATTCCACAAAAATCCTAAATTGAAATGTCGTGCTGCGGTTGCCCCATCTGAACTGATTAGCTAAATATAACAGCACATTTACAACATTAATACTGGATATATATGAATGTATTTCCTGTATTTTTTCATATTTTCTATTGTTTTGTTTTTTTAGTCTGTCTTTTGACTTTTGCACTGTTTATTGTTGCGCACCAAATCAACGAGACAAATTCCTCACATGAGGGAGTCTTCAGTCTTAAAAACATTTTTTTTGTGTTTTGTAAAGAGACAAAACTAAAGAAAATAAATCAAATAAAACCCTCTATACAAAGACACATTAGTTACTAACAATAAAACCTTTCAGTAGTTGTTGAGGTGCCAAAATGACTTCTAATAACATTTTTTACCTTTCACAATTAACGTTTTAGGCCGACACCTCAAGGACAGCAGGGGCACAATGGCTCCTGATTTTCCTTTTTGTCCTTACCTTCATTGGTCTCTTTAATGCTTCCTGGATGTCCACACGTTTGCGCATGATGGTCTGGTCCAGTTTGCGCTCAAATGCCAGCAGATCCATGTAGGCCTGAGACTCAGGTACCAGCTCACGGATCTGCTCAGAGGGGAGACAATCTGACATTAAAATCTTTAGATCACACATTTGATTAAGAAGTTAGATTTTCTTCACTTATACTATCTGACTATCACTTAAAGGCTTAAGCAGTTTAGCTGTCTGTCCTGCCTTAGTGTTGCAGGGGGTCCAACGTCTTATTTCAGGGACATCTAGCCCCTTAACATTTGGGTTCTTTCTAAGGAGTTGTATAATATATAGAATAACAGGAAAGGAATAGTTCAACCTTTGGTGAAAAATGATAAGTCGCTTTCTTGCATAGTCAGATGAGAAGATTGATACCACTCTAATATCTGTGCTGTAAATATGAAGCTACAGACAGATGCCGCTTAACTAAGCAGAGTGTGGAAACAAAGAGAAACAGCTGGCCTTGCTCTGTTCGAAATTAAAATCAATCTACCATTGCCTCAAAAGATCACAAATTAACATGCTCTATCTTGTTTTCTATATATTCTCTAAAATGTCAAAGTGTTCATTTCCTGTCAGACAGTATCACATATATATTCTGTATTAACTTATCTCACTTCTTCATTGACACTGAGTGAAATAATCAAACCAAAGACTCCACATTTCTACGGCTGTCTTTACCATCAAATAGAATGTGGTTGATGAGCATCATTTTATTAGCCTGGGAACCAGACCAATCTGTGAGCTCATTTTTTTTCTTTGCTCTGGTGATGACAGATCATCATTTTCTACCCATTTCCCCCAAATTCAGCCTGACATATTTACTATTTTTAAAAAATTTATGATCTCCGCTAGAATTTGAAATGACGCTCAGAGAGTTTTTATAAAGTCTGGCCATACAGCATGAGTCTGTGCTGCCTGACCCAACTGCAGGTCAGTGGGGTTCATACAGTAGGTCAAACTCAAAGCTCCCTGGTGGCCTAAGGGTTTAATAGAATGCTTCACCCCCCAAAATGCTCATTCGTATCTAAATTACTCGCCTGTTTTGCGTTAAACTCCAGTTGACTAAGAATCTGAGAAAAACTGAGAAAATTCTTGATGAACTGAAGTCATAGGAGTCGGCATTTAACAACAGCAAAACTATATCAAAACATCTGTTTAAACTCTCACACAAAACCTGCAGTATAATCCAAGTCTCATTTATCCAGTCTGATGCTCAGTACTTCCCAAAATAAAAACAGCTCTTGACAACAGGGAACTGAATGGAAAGTGAAATTTATCTCTGCTTTCTTCAAAGCCAGACTTCATTGACAAAAACAGTAACTTTACATCTCTGAACACAGGAGCTGTTGGTCTACCGCTGCCTCAATTGGTTCATTTATTTATGTTATTGTGTAACTTTGGTGAAAGTGAACAACCCTTTAAAACACCAAATAACACAAAACAAACTAGCTGATTGAGGCAGCAGTATACCAACAGCGCCTGTGTTCAGTGACGTAAAATTAGCGTTTTTGTCAGTGGAGTCTGGCTTTAGATAAGTTTCACTTTCCACTCAGTTCCCCATGAAAATGGCTGTTTGGGAAGCACTGAGCATACGACTGGATAAATGAGACTTGGATAATGCTGCACAGGTTGTGTGAGAGTTTGTAAACTGGGGTGAGTAATTGATATATAAACGGTCCTTTGGTGGTTCGATTATTCCATTGAGGTGCTGACCATAAACTGTAATGTCCTAAGTTTAACTACAGCCAGGGACTTATGTTGCATGCCATTCTCCATCCCTCTGTCCAGTACTAGCTATCTAATGCCCCAAAATACTTAAACATACCTGTGACACAATATGTTCTGAGTTTGAGGAGACTAAAGACTTTATACAGTGTCAATAAAAAGCTTCATCAGACTCAAATCTTTACAGTACATGGAGTAGAATTAACTGTGTGCAACATTTGCTTTATATGAGACTCATTTTTCTCCAAAACTGCTGCCCAGTCTGCCATCCTCACCATCCTGAGGACGCTGGGGGATAAAAATGAGATGCAGAGTGTGCAGCCAACCAGCCAGGACTCACACATTACCATACCGATGAAAGTCCTCAGAGCATCAAGGGCTGCTGCTTACTTACCAAACTGTGCACACACACACACTCCTACAGTTCACTCCTTCTCCTCCCTCCCTCTTCTTCCCTCTTTCATGTTTCTTTCTAAATGGCTGCCTTCATTGTTCCCTCTCATTCCTTCTCTATCTCCATCTCGCTGCCTTTCACCGGGGCCGAGGTGCCGAGCAGACAGAGGAGTGTGGCAGACATTCCCTGTCCCTGACTCATTATTGTGGAGTGGCGCCCCAGCCATGCCTACTGCTATCTCTCTGTCTGGGTTATGTTAGGGGGGATAAGACCTGAGCCAAGATGCTCACAGCCTCCAGACCTCCATAGTTTCAGTGTGGATGCCTTCTGTGCGCTGGCCAGGACGTGGTGAAGTGATGGCGTGGCACAGGGCCGAAAACTGAAACCACGGGATGAAAATCGCAACCTCAGTCGGCACAGACTCACCTGTGGCAACGTGGCGATTCTGCTTCGTTCTACTTGTGGTTGTGTCTCTGCCATATCCCGCTGACTACTCCAATTTAAATCAATGAGCCACCATCCAAACAACAGAATGAAAACCTAAAAAAAAAAAAAAACCTAAAACCTCCTGATCGCTCCCCTTCATCCTCTCTCTCCTCATTTGGAAATAACACATAATCATCTGGCCCTCTGCGCCTTCCAAGAACCCCTGACATCAAAAACCGAGCAGGGTTTTTCTGTTCTGCACACAAAAGATAATAACACACACACACAAACACACACATGGAAAACACAGCAACAAAGGTAAAAAATATGCAGCCTCACCCTTTGCGGAAGAATCTTGTCTGCCATTTTCCTTCTCTTAGCACTAGAGAGAGGGAGAGAAAGACAGAGAGAAAGAGGAAAAAGAGAGCATGTTACTATGGTGACTGATAGCGTAGCACCCAGGCCATCTGCTAAAATGCTGGGCCATATCCAGCACCCCAGCATCCCAGCTGTGTGTGTGTGTGTGTGTGTGTGTGTCTGCGTCTGTGTGTGTGCGCATATGTGTGTGCTCATGTGTTTCTGTGTGGTGTCTGAAATGCAGCAGTCCACCTGGAGAACGAGAGCCTCTAACAGCCAAAAAAGTGTCACATCACACACTTCTTGCCTGACATATAGGCCTAGTCAATGTACACACACACACACACACACACACACACACACACACACTTTGCAGAATCACTGGGGCCGCTGCAGCAGGACTCGGATGGTGACAGGATGTGTGTTCAAGAGCTTTTAGAAATGATTTCCACAGAGGATAATGTTATGTGTGTGTGTGCAGATATTTTCATTCATGGACTCCTGGTATTTCCTGCTGAGTGAGGACAACATTTGTTTACCAAAACAATGTTTTTTTTTTAATCTTATACTTACCAGGGAGGAGCTGAGAACAATAAGACAATCTGTGCCAAGCTGGTGCCTTTGTCAGAACTTTCTTACTTGGTGACACTGATTAAAAAAAAAAACAACACTACGGCTTCCTCCGCTATTCAGAGTTTCCTTAAATATTCAATCTGTGATATCTGGATCATGCAAGTGTTCTGTTGTTTGTGCCACCGCCTATTAAACACCTGGATGGCACTACACTGCAAAAAAAGGCAATAAAAAAAAGTCTGTACAAACTTTTTTTTATTTAGGATGATTTAACAATATTTTTGCATCACAGATAAATAGTCTTGCCAGGTGGAATGTCACATCCTGAAAGTGTGAAGAAGCAAAGGAATTTGTGCCTTGTTTCAAAGATTTCAGATTCTTCTGTTGTCCTGTTTTAGTTTATTAAGTCTTAAAACTGAGCTAATTAATAGACAGTCTACCCTGAAGCACATTTATTATGCAATTTTCAAGTTTCACTGTGTTAATGCTTTTTGATTCTTTTTGCAGAGAGAGGGTCAGATCCAACGTGATTTCAGAGAAATAAGTGAAATGACCAAGACCTCTTAACTCTGCATTACCTGGTGGCAGCATGTTTGGGTTTATGCACGAAAAATACTTTGCTAGGTTAAGAAAAAGATAATGTTGACTTTTAGTTTCAGACAGGATATGAACAGCGGTCACCTGGGTGAAAGTCCTGAGTTTCTTTAATCAGTCCACCACCTCAACCTGCCTCCCTAACCAGACTTTCTCACTCTTTGTATTACCTTTGGGGTCGTAACATTAATCTCCACTCTCTGCGTTGATTATGTTGAACCAGAGAATTTGTGTGTACGCCATGACAAAGGATTCTAAATGTCTTTCTACTGGCATTGTTTCTGGGGTGGTCGCACGTAATTTTAACACATAATCTACTGCCACCACCACCACATAATGTGGCGTTACAAGGCCGTGGTCATTTCATGTATTTCTGTGAGATCAGGTTGGTCGGATGAGAAGACTGATACAACTTTCATATCTGTCCACTATTTATAAGGCGACAGCCAGCAGGCGGTTAGCTTATCTTAGCTTAGAATGGAAACAGGGGGAAACAGGGGCTTTGTCTGAAGGTGGGAAGATCTCCCTACCATCAGCACTGAAGCTTACTGATTAATATGTAATACCTGTTTGATCTCTACAAAAACAACTAAAGCTCACTGACTAACACATATCTTCTTTCTTTAGACTGTACAAAAAATGATGCTCATAATTTTAATGATTCATTTTTTGTATTGATTAAACAAACAAGATATGTTGTACATGTCATGTTACTTAGTGAGCTTCAGAGTTGCTGTTTGGTGGATCTTGTTACCTTCAAACAGAACCAGGATAGCTGTTTTTCCCTGTTTCCAGTCTTTATGCTAAGCTAGGCTGACTGGCAGCTGGCAACATATTTTGCATACAGACACAACCGTGTATTGATCTTCTTCTCTGTCTTACAGCAACAAAGTAAATAAGCTCATTTCCCAAAAAACAGATAGGCAGGTAGACGTCTTTTACATCTCAAATCTTTTGCTCTCCTGATTATTTGTTAGACACTAGGAATGGGCAATATGGATAAAATTTTTGGTGTAGGTTAATTTAAAGGCAGCAAAAATGTATACGCTTTTGTTTTCTCTCCCATTTTTCACAGCTTTAAGTTGAAGATCTTAGTGTTTTTAAGTACAAAAAAGTCTTACTTGTCTCAAATTTTGGTCACAAATTCATTAAAATTTTGTGTTAGTGAGCACTTCTCCTTTTCCAAGATAATCTTCCCACCTAACAGGTGCTGAATATCAAAATGCTGACTGAACAGCATCATTACTACACAGCTGTGTCTTGAGATGGTTACAATAAAAGATGGCTGGCATAAACTACAGACAACAAACACAGGTGCAGTTTATTGATGGCAGTTTGAATGTACAGAGATACCGTGACGAGATCCTGAGACTTATTGTCAAGCCATTCACTGGCCGCCATGACCTCATGTTGCAGCATGATAATGCACAGCCCCATATTGCAAGGATCTGCACACGATCCCTGGAGGCTGAAAACATCCCAGTTCTTGCACGGCCTGCATACTCACCAGATCCAGAGCATGTTTGACAGAGCATGTTTGACATGCTCTGGATCAGCGTGTATGACAGTGTGTTCGAATTCCTGCCAATATCCAGCAACTTTATAGTGACCAGCCCATGGTACACCTGTGTAGTAATGATGCTGTTTAATCAGCATGTTGATATGCCACACCTATGAGGAGATACACTATCTTGGGAAAGGAGAAGTGCCTAGTAACACTGATTTTTACAACATTGTGACAAAAACTTCAAAGAAATAAGTCTTTTGCATGCATATAAAGTCTCAGATCTTCAGCTAAAACCTGCAAAAAATGGGAGCAAAAACAAAAGTATTGCATTTAAATCAATAACTATTGTGATTAAATCTATCTATCTAATCTATTATGGGAATAGACACCACAGTATAAACGACACAGAAAAATCTCTTCATATATCATCATATTACCCAATCTTATTTAATGGTAATTTTCTTGAAATAACATAATATTTTTTCTTGTTAGTAAAAATGGAGTTATTTGCAGTGTAGAGAAATTTTCTATCACAGAGCACTGTATTGGTCTGTGGAGCAATATGTTACATCAGCATGCCAAATACTGAAACAAGCCTGCTGCAAGGATAATTGAAAGATCCGGGGGTGCATTGCAAAGGAAAAGACAAACCTGCATCACAACAATCCACTATTTTAAACTGTTTTTAAAAGAGGGGTTGAGATTTGATTCTACTTTATTTTTTCTGTTCTAGCTGACTAAAAAAAAAAAACTGTTCCCATCATGCCATGCTCCAGTCCAAAGCATGCACCACTACATTTCAGGGGGTCAACCTCTAGGCCTGAACCTATGGTCGGCCAAAACATCTCATTCAGGGAGTGCTGGGCTCAGGTGAAAAAAAGGCTAAAAAGGCCAGAGTCATCAAACGTGAGAAAATGGACATGCAGCAGAATAAACTCCTACTTTGATCCGAGCGTGGGATCTGATTGGGGCTCTCTCATGTCCATCTGCCTCGCCGGCATCTCATTGGCTCCGGGGAATCCGACTGGCTTCCTAAGAATTGGTGAGGATTCGAAGGTCGTCCGATTAGAGTTGTGGCGAGACACACACTCAATAACGATGTCAGAGGGGCAACACCTGGTGGTTCTGGCTGTTTGTGTGTCTGTATGTGTTGGATGTGTGTTAAGTTCAAGGGTCTGTTAGTAGGTGCAAATTCTAAAACTCAGACAAGGGCAGGCACTGGGATGGGCGTGTAACTGCGTCCATGCACGCACAGAGTGCAGCAGAGGAGGAGCTGGGAGGCCTCCTGCTCATCTGAGGGACACACTCATTCAACAAAGTTTCTCTGTGAACCAAAACAAGCATGCTTCACACACACACAGATAGACAATACACTGACGATGGACACACTGTGAACTTGTGCATCACGGGGAGAGGAGCAAACAGGCGGTGTACAAGTTCAGATCTATTGCTCAGCTTGTGTCAGATGTATTGATGAAGTAATGTGCACATGAAAACATCACATGTATGCTACTGACAACTTTTTGTTCATAACCAAACTGCAAACCTTTAAGAGCATTTCCACTGTCCTGCACCTTACACCAGCTGGCCCAGCGCTAAGAAACCTGCTTTGTTATTGTATGGAGCTGGTGATGTTCCTAAGCAACTCTGGGTGTCTGGGGTAACCAAGCATCATGAGCGGGAGGGAACGCTTTTACGTTACTTCAAGGACAAAGACCAAAGTTAACATTAAAAACCAAGGTTCAGAGATTCATATGAAAGATCAGAGCTTTATAAATAATGCAGTGCTCGTGGGAAATAAAAGGTCAAATTGAAAGTTTAGAAAAAAATCCCTAACATATGCATAAAACTTCTGAATGGGAGGAGATGAATGAAGCCTGGTTCTCAAGAGCAAAGCAGCAGATTAATAAAGAGTAACTTCACAGTGACGAAAAATCACTCCAGTGGTTAAACTTCTCTTGTCTCACTGTTGGGTTTGGTTAGTCACAAACCTGTAACTTTTATCCAGAGGAGGTGACTGAAACAACAGTCTGCATCTTGGTGTTAAGGGGACAGCTCACCCCAAAATTCAAAAATATGTATTTTTCCTCTTACCTGTAGTGCTATTTATCTAGATTGTTTGGCGTGAGTTGCAGAATGTTGGAGATATCTACCATCTATGTCTACCTTCTCTCTCATATAAAGTAACTAGATAGCACTCTGCTTGTGGTTGAAAAGCTCACCATCAATGTCTGTTTCCAGAAATCATGACCAGGTTACTCAAGATAATCCACAGAGCTTGTGAGCAGTTTTAAGCAGGATCTATTTTCTTTCTACCAAGCTACACCCGCCAACCCTATCACAGTGCAGAAGGAAACGTGCATCTACTCATGAACGAGAGGCTCATGACAGCATGAGACGTAAACATTAATAGATAGATAGATAGATAGGGTAGGCAGGTAGAGAACTGAAGCTTTGCACTGGAGAAAGTTGTGAGAGTCCGCCCAGCCGCACACACTCAGTTATGGGGCTGACAGTTAGCATAACACAGGTTTTCATCAACAGGTTTAACAACAGAGTCAAGCCGTTTCTGTATCACTATCAGTTTGTTGGGACCATTTAATTGCATTGTGTTGTATGTTAGGAGCGTCTCTGGAGATGCCTGTAACAGGAAGTCTGCTGACCTGGTGGGGGCACAGGATCGGTCCGGGATCAGACCCCCAGAGCAAAAAAGATTGAATGTAGGTATTGTTTGACTGGAAATGTTTCAATACTACATGATACTGAGTTATTTCAGATGATACGTTAAAGTTATTTAGTACTGATATCCAGCCCTAAACATTAATGGTGTCCTTCTCGGCTGAGCTGTATTGTTAGCTAGCTCAGTGGGGCTGGGTAAGATGCACAGATGCACACTTCCTTCTGTGTGTTGATACGACTGGTGGGTGTAATGTGATAGAAAGAAAATACTTCCTACATGAAACTGTTTACAACAAGGTTTATTTTGAATTTTTCAAATGTATTTTCTGGCTTTTTTAGCACCACAAGGCCAGTGCCATCTAGTTTCATTATATTCAAGAGATGGCAGACATCTCCAACTCTCCGCAACTCACACCAAAACAATCTAGACTGATAGACAGCACTACAGGTGAGAGGGAAAATATGTATTTTGGGGTGAACTGTCTCTTTAGGTTACTCTTCAAGGAATTAAAAAGTCTGGCTTTCACTGACTAAGATGGATCATTCAGTGGCTGCCATGTTTGAGGGAACTCCCAGATTAATGCAATCATTTGACTCTTTAAAATGTGAAGTCGCAGAACAGTTTTCTGGAAAAGCCTCAAGTTTTCAATTAATGTTATACAACTAAAGAAGTGTTTTACCCTCAGCCTTTGTGATACTGCACAATGAAACACATGAACTACAATAATAAATATCTGCTTGCATTAAAACAATCCAAAATTTAGGTTGACGAAAATTGCGCTGAGAAAAGTCTGGTCACAAGAAGAATTTTTTCACATGGCATCAACTTTGCTTAATATATTTTTTAAGATTCACTGTTTGAAGTATTTCCTGCTACAAGACACTAACCACAGGGGTAAAAGCCACTACATTAAAATCTACACTTTTCCCTTATTGTGTTTGGGTGATACATTTTCTAACCCTTTCTCTTAGAAATTATATCTAGATATTAGTCACTTGCAATGGCAAATACGTTTTCTATTCACATAATTAGTTTAAGTTAATTAATGTGCTTTCCAAGTCTCTCAGCCATATGTGGGACCCAGGATGCGAACGTTGGTGTCAAAGTCCTGTGTCCTGTGAGTTATAAGGTACTTCCTAAAGTACACAAAGTGTTTCCGTATTTGGGGAAACAAATTAGTAGTATATAAACGTAACTCCTAGGACACAAGGTTGAGTATTCATAGCACTTTATGCAAAGCAAACCGGAATTAAATCCTATTTTTAGCAGCAGCTTTGCGTAGGACAGCGTTTGCTCTGCAGAGCGAGTGTCACTGGGACCATAAGGTCTCAATGACACTGCAAACACAGGTGGCCCGCCCTCAGCTGGCAGCAGCGTGGGGGTCTGAGCTGGATGGAGTGGAGCAGGGGAGCTGGAGCATCAACTTGTTTGCCAGAGGAGAGGACACGCACTCTCTTGCAAAGCAACAGAGAGACAGAGACACCTGGACAGGTCACCCTGGACCATCGATCAGACCCTCGGCAGCCAGCCGGGCCGCTCTGGGGGTTGAGGCCCCGACGCAGGACAACATTTCCCCTGACCTGTTCGACAAGCCTGCTTAATTGTAAGTGGATCAATCGTGCTGCAGATACTGAGAGAATGAAACCGAGAGAGACAGAGGTCCACTGAGTGCGCATATTGATCCCCTTTCTAATGACCACACCTGTCACACACTCGTCTCCTAACAGACATCTATCCACTATCTGTGTGTGTGTGCTTGGGATACTGATGTTCAGATCCTTTGTCAAATAGCAGACAATAGATGGCACTAATAGAAGTACTAGAGCCTGAACGCCTACAGAAAGCAGTATGGACACCACATAGATAAGACCATGGGGAGACAACAAAGACACATGAAGAGTGAAGAGAGAAACGTTCAGTCACAGCGGTGGTTGGGATGGTGAGAAGTGGATGCACAGAGCAGTGATCAAGGCAAAGGATGCAACAAAAAGAAGGAGCAGTGGAAGGGAGTCAAAACAAAGATTGAAATGAAACCTGAACAGAGACACACAAAGGTCATGGTTTCACTTCTCATCAATATAGTTTTTTTAAATTAGATTTCAGGAGATCACGGTATGGAAATGGCTCTTTGGTTCAGGTTTGTCCACAGTGGCTGTTTTGTATTCTAATGCTGCAACTTGTGATTTATTATTTAAGGACCTAATATGCTCATTTTCATGTTCATACGTACTTTGGGTTTCTAATAGAGGATGTTTACATTCTTAAATGGTCAAAAAACACTTTATATTCCTCATACTGTCTGTGCTGGGACACCTGTATTTACAAACTCTTATTTAGCACCTGTCTCTTTAAGCCCCCTCCCAAAAAAAGCCCATTTTACTCCGATTTGTCTGCGTTTCCCAGTCTTGTGTATCTTGGCATCTCTGCCATGGATGCAGAAAGAGAACTGGAAAGAGCATTGGAGGTGGGGCCCTGTTCATTTCTATGAAAGTTGCTCAGTGGCACATGAAGTCAAAAAAAAGCTTGATACCTGTGGTGTGATCTTTCGCATTGTGGGGCCCATTGAGCAAGCGCAATAGAGACTTTAGAAATGCAGTCAGACTGAATGTATCAAATTCCAATAGTGAAATGAGTCATTTCACTTGGGTTGTGACACTAGATAAAATGTATGCGCTAATTTACAGACGTCACTTTCACAATGTAAGTCTGCGGGAAAAAGTCCTTTCAGGGCCCTGAGGCATTATGTGACAGACCCAGAAGTTGTAATTTTACATAAGGCCACTACATTAAATTGGCACTTTTCCTGAGGGCTTAGTCTCTGCACCGTCACTGCAGCCACGGGAGTTCAGTAACAGAGAATAGCAGCACTTGACAAATATTACATGTTCCCTTGACCTTAGCATGTAGCTACATGTGGCAGTGTGTGAAATATAAATACTTGTAGTTGCGTGCCTGCCGCAGATAACTATATAAAGCAATCCATCCCGAGCTGACGTTGGCTTGTCTCCGAAGTAGAAAAAATCGTCGGAAACAGAATTTTCAGAACAGTCTGAAGCCGAAGATTTTGCTCACAGTGATTACTTTGACATACGTTTGGTTCATTATTTGAAACTTTAGCCATATTTAATGAACATCCAAATTTGTAGCATTATATGACAGAAAATGAAGAAAAGCGTAATAGGTCCCCTTTGATAAATATATCAATGAATATGCAAAACACCATTCATAACTTCCATTGCTTTTGTCCGACCAACAGTCGCAGTATTTAATCTACAATTATTTAAAACAAAGAGAAAAAAAATTAGCCATGCTAATGGTGTGGCTCTAGTGATAGGGCAATGTCTGTCTGATGGCCCTCCATTTTGGTCCCTTTGGCCCCATTCATGCCCTCCATGTTTCATCTAGCACTCTCATCAGATCATAACTTTGATAACTTTGTCCATTACCTATGAAACTAATGTTGTCCCCATCAGCCTCAGCTGTACTCTGTTTAGTGCAAATTACCAAATGTTAGCGTGAAAATGCGCTAAACAAAGACTGTCTGATTAACCTACTAATCATTAAAACACTATTGTAAAATAATCTGTACGTCCTAACAGCAGACTGTTTATTGTCACAAATGTTTTGATGCTGGTGCCAGTATGATGCCTGTGTTTCTAAACCATTGAAGCAATACCTTTTTGATTGCCTACTTTCAGGAATAGACATTCATTTTTTCTCCACAAATCCTTTTAATCATTTAAAAAACTTCTCAATATCATTGTGTTGAATGTTGCATTAACAGGAGCAGCCATTTGAGAGTGTTTATCTGAATGACATCAAGTCTAAAATTAGCAAAATTATGAGTTTAATCTGGATTTGTGTGATCAGAAAATCAGTAAAAACCACAAAGAATCTGATAAATAATTTCATACCAGCTTTTGGTATTTGGTACGGCTGTTGCTACACGATATTGTGGTTCGATGCCCAGCTCTTACTACATCGCCTGCACATGATTTGTAACCATTTCCATGTTTGGTTTTGAAGATCTTTGCCAAACTAGTAAAGTTCAAAGTGTAACCACAGCCTCTTCATGATGTCAACCATTCCTCACAATAGCAGACAAATAAGGAGATGCTGTATGCGAGCCATGCAGTGTTTAGGCAGGAGTTGGAGGTCGACTGGATTCAGACTCACTTTCTGGCCCGGTTCTGGACGGCCTGCTGCTGCTGCTGCTGCTGTTGCTGCTGCTGCTGCTGCTGCTGGACCTGCTGGGAGGGGGCAGGTCTCTTGCGACTGGGCTCCATCACCGGGGAGGGCAGGCCGGGCCGCACCGCCGGGCTCCCTCCGTACGGTGGGCCGGGGGGGCCCATTGGAGCTCCCTGGTGGGGCATCCTTGCTCCAGACGGCATGCCAGGGCGCTAGGAGAGAGAAAGCAGGAGACAGGACGGGTCACATGAATGCAGAAAACATTCCCCACTGTGTCGTCTGATTTATTATAATCACAAATTAGTGCTTCTAAAAATATAACAAAGGAAACATTAGATCAGTTGGAACTTTTATGCATTTCCTTGTGATGGATTCAAGGTGGACTGGGGAGAAGTTTTTTGTAAACACACCCATCTTATCGAGCCGCAACAAAGAGTATCAGCTCCTCATCCAGACCTCACAGGTTTTTCCAACTGAAATTAAAATTCTGGTGTCTGTTCTCGTTACAGCGATGGACATTTCTCCACCATCAGGAGCAGACAGATTGAAGCTGGAGAGTCATCTACTTTCTGTAACCTTTGGTTACCTCTGAGTAATCAAACAACAGCTACGATGGTAAACATGAACACACACTGAGCAATTTTGTGACGTCAATTTACACGATTATCTGTGTTTTGAATCTTTTCCATGTGGAGCTGCACACATGAAAGAAACTGACTGGGAAAGTTTTAAAAGAGTGCAATCCAATATGGGATTTGTTTGTGTTACATAGTCGACATTAGAGACCAACTTGAAATATCGAGCATGTAATTCAGGCAACGGTGAAGTGTCACTGAAATGAATCTGCCAGCGGTATGAGATTCATTACAGCTGATCCCAAATCATTCAACATTTGAAAAATAATACTAGAGCAGTGATCTGCTCCATTCTCTCTTGTTTAAAGTTAACAGAAGAAACAAGAGCAACCGCACTGAGAACAAGGTGCACTGTTTAGTCTCTATCGTCTCTCTTGTTCTGTTTTCTGCTGCTGAAAATTAGATTTGACAGCTGAAATATAGACTAAATGTATTTTTTATCACGGTCTCACACACACACACACACACTCTTCCTAAACAATGCCAACAGTGTCAGAGTCCACAGTCTCGCACTCCCGTCATGACGCCTGGGAACAACTGGGGAACTCTCACCTGTGCTTGTCACTCCCATGGCAACAGCTGCCTCCCGCCTCAGTATATTGTCTGAAACCAAAATGGGGTTCGTGTGGAAGAAAGAAATCCTTTGACTCCTTTGAACAAGCGCGCAGACCTCCTAATGCATGTGTCAAGACCTGTATGTCCTCTAATATAACACAATTTAATTAATTGAAATGCATCAATGGTGGAAGGAATAGTCAGATCCTTTACTTAAGTCAAGGTAAGCACTGCAAAATATTCCATCATAACTAAAGGTCCTGCATTCAAAATCCTGCTTATCTAAAAACACAAAAGAATGTACTAGAAAAATCCTCTATGTCCCGCATTTCCTACATTACTGAAGCTACTAGATGCTCTAACTGAGGCTTTAAGGGGCTGTGTCCAGCAAAACGTTTTTGGTAGGCTTGTGAGTGCTTTGGAGGTGAAGTGTTTTTTAAGTTGAGATGCTTTGGCTGTGTCTGGTTGGTATGATTCTGAACAGCCGCATAAATAAAAATGTCAGCACAAGGTAGAATACTTGCTCTGAATAAAGAGAAGGCTGAAGCATGTAGGGAAAGACGACGGGCCCCGGATCGGTGTGGATCATGGTAATTGGTTGGTGAGGAAAAATATATTAATATCAACATATTTCTCCTCTGTTGTTGTTGTTCAGCACTTGTGCATGTACAATGTGACTGCTGTTTTTCGTGGTATTTGTCCCGCCCCTCGTCCACTGTAACTGGACAAGCACAGCATTTTACCTTAAGGTGAATATCTTTTTTAAGGTTCAACTTCAAAAATGCCAAATGAACAGATGCTCAGCTCCTCACGCTGCTGCCATTAGTAGGTTAGAATAAGTACACAATGCTCCCATGGCAAAGAGTTCAAAGTCAACACCATCTTTCTACTGGGTCACTTCAGCCTCAATACAGCAATTCACAACTTAAAGCGAACGGCAGCCAGGGGTGCAAAGTGGAGGGGCCAATGACCTCTTCCCTACTTCCTAGCCCCCTACTTTCAGCCCCCTTTCTCAACTCAGCTTCAAACTCGGCCCTCATTTTTTGACCTGCGCTGTAACTTGAAAACAATACCAGCTGTTGTGACATTGTCATAGTTGGTAAAAATACACTGGTCTCAGAAAATCCCTCTGTTGGATTGTGTGTTGGTTTCTAGTAATACTACAGAGGGCCGATATTGTTAAAGGTTACGACAATTCACAATACAATTTGAATACATTTTTTGAAGACTGCTTTTAAACTCAGAAACTCTAAAACATGATTGAAATATCATTTTTGTTTTGTTTTTATAAGCAAGAATAGCAAAAGACCTGCACCACCTGCTAGGCTGCTATCATAATGCACACACAGTAAAAATAGAGGTTACCTCATATAGCTACGGACTTAATAACTAAGGAGAACAAGGACATTAACTTTAATAACCAGTTTCATTACAGAGAGAGCAGAAAAGTCTGCAGTGCTGTCATGACTCAATGTTGCCAGCTATTATTACTTATTGACTGAAAATAACCTTTTGTGCACCTTGTAATAGCTCAATATTTACAGTGTGGATATTTTACACATATCCAAAGGCAACAAAGGGCTGTATCTGATTTGGGTTTTTGTCAGTTGAATACAAATATTTAACAATTCGTGTTTTTCTATATAAAGTTTTAACGTTTGAACATGCCTAAGTTGGACGTTGACATGACAGCAGCTTTCATGTAATACAAGCCCCTTTTACACTGCCAGATTTTCCGTGAATGATGGGCCGTTTTGCTGGCAAGCTGCGAGTGTTTAGACACACAGAGCCAGATTGGCGAGTTGATCTGAGGTGCCCAATTTTTCGCCTCATAGGGTAGTCATATTGGCGGAACCCTTTTAGTTTAAAAAGGCTGAGGCAGCCTTCCGCAATGGGAGGGGCTGTTGATGACTTATGACCAAACTAACTTGAAGAACCAAGAGGAAAAAGTGAAGGGTGGGGGGTCTGATTAGGGGCCCATTAGTTACTTTTGCCCTGGGGCCACCTAGCAGGTTCAACCGGCCCTGACTACTGTATGGTTTGATCTAAAACAATGCATCATATATGTCATAGGATCATGGCAGGGTTTATATATAAAATCTCAATCTGTTAAGTAACCATAGCTTTCAGAAAAATGTAGAGAATTAAAAAATGTTCCTTCGAATCTGTGTAAAGTGTAGAAGTGTAAAATCATATAAAATGGAGGAACTTTCATACAAGTACCTCAAAACTGTACTTAAATACAGTGCTTGTGTAAAGGTACTCTACCAGTGACACACATGAGCATGAATTGATCCAAAAATATGAGATCATTGATTGTCACTCAGTTAATATCAAACTATAAATATTCTACAAAGGACAGACAACTTGTCACATTAGACATTTGAAATCACAAGTCTATTCGTACCTCAGCCTCTCTATTAATTAAAAAAAGCATCTAAACCTTGTCGTTTAGCAAAGCCATGACTTCACAGACTCAAATGTTTAACCATCACCTTGCAAAAAACAACAACAATGTCCTCTTTCAAATTGGAACAGAAACTGCCTGCTACATTTTGGTAACAGAATGAGTAAACGTTGAAGACAGAGAGGACAGCTGAAGGATACAAATCAGGAGTTTCATAACCTCACGTTTTCCCAACATTTCACACTGTTTGTCACCTCTAAATGTGGATTGCGGCATGAACAAACATGCATCAGATTTGATCTTTAGACTGTCCACAAACACACGTAAAACCAAACAAATAAAGAAAGGTAATAAACAGCGGGGAGGACATAATAAGAAAACTAGATATCCAGCTGGGTCTGAATGTAAATGCATGTATTCACAGGGTAATAACTTTAAAACAGACTATGACAGCATACGAGAGGCTGACGTATTATGTGCCCTTTGAAATGGTGACCAAGCAGAGACCCTACGATAAGAAGCCCGAGCAGGCGTCGCTGTCACTCTGGCTGGGCGTTTGGTCGGCGAGGGGGGAGGGACATTGGGGGTCAAAGCAACTGGGAAGGGTCTCCAAATGGGAGAGGATAAGACAACATATGGTCTAGGCCTCCCGCTTGAATGTTGTCACCTCGTGGAGCTTTAACAGACCCCTTCTTTTTCTATCTACTTCCTACCTAAACTACACAATAACACCCAACCAGGCAAGACTTTCAGCAGCCAGACAGAGACTTCTGTTACAAGCGTCTGTCTGGAGAATTTGAGCCCTTCAGATAACAGATACAGAAAACCATAGCTGGATGATGTGTAGGATGAATTTCCCCTAAATCCACGCACACACAATGAGTGGTACTTTATAATCTGACCTGCTGAACTGACTCCAACACTCTGCCCGGAGCTCTGCCAGCCAGCCAGCAATCGAATCTGCCATGTGGATGGATATCTGAGAAGTGTGTTGGCATCTCTGGAGGGATTTGAAGAGGCCAAACTTAACCCACACTGTACTAAACATACGAGTATGTGGGTAGTGACATGGATGGTCCCTTTTAAAGGCTTTGACTGGAAACAAATCTATTTAAAACGAAAATAAGGTTCCTTGCATGGCACATGACTTATTTTTAGGGCTCAAATTTATGATCATTTTCATTATGAATTTACTGTGAATGAAGTGTCAAAACACAGTGGAAGCCCATTCCCTCCAGTGTGATGGAAAAAACAGATCCTGTAAGTCATTAAAATGAGAAGCTTTCTGTTAAGAATGACTTAGTATCTCAAAAATAATGATTAGGTTCTCAATCTAATGACTTGGTTATTTCACAATAATGACTTAATACCTTAAAATAATGAGAAACATTCTCAAAATAACGAGTTGATATCTCAAATAATGTGAAAGTTTCTGAAAATAAGGAGATGTTTTCTCAAAATAATTACTTTGTATGACATATAATGTAAAACTTTCTCAAAATCTGACTGATTTAGGTTAGAATAATGACTTTGTGTGTCATAAAATGTGAAACTTTCTCAAAAAAATGACTTCATTCTGAAATAATGTGAAACTTTCTCAAAATAAATGAGACAAAAATCTCTAAATAATGAGACACTTTCTTGAAATAACGACTTACTATTTCAAAATGAGCTTGTTTCTCAAAATAATGAGGAGTTTAATTTCTCATTATTTTGAGATACTAACTGGTTATTTTGAGAGAGTCTCATTATTTTTGATAAAGTTTCTCATTATAGTGAATTACAGGATTTTTTTTCATCACACTGGTGGAAATGAGCTTCCATAGCAGACAGTGAGAAAAAAAAGTAAAGAAACACTTGTTTTATCAGATATTCAGTTTGCTATTATGGATTTTTTTAAATTGTGAAATTATATGTTGTTTCAGAGGCAACCGTTAATGTAACTCATGCATAGTTTATCTCGTTAAATAGACTTACACAAGTCTCAGTTTCTATTATCGTTCTTATCATAATTGACAATCTTCATTAAAAACGCCTTCAGATGAATTCATGCCCTTGTAATTATAGACATAATATTGTATATCAATGTGAAGGCTGGAAAAACATTCAGTAACATTGCTCATTGACTTTTGGTGGAATTGTATCTGGATGATGTGAACATGAGATTTTGAGTCATACATCTCTCTGATATCTGCATCTACCCCAATACAGTGAAGGTAAATGGAGTCTCATTTGTGATGCTCATACGCTGAGAAAAAAATTATTCAATGAGATTCAACAATGACCTCTCTTAAAAAAAAAGGTGTCCCTGTAAGTCTGGAATAAATTCTGGACTTTTTTTTATAGTGTCTTCAGTAGAAAGCTATTTTGATGATCGTGGCAAGGTCTGCAGATTATCCAGAGCAACCTGGACATCGTGTTTTCGAAAAGAAGAGTGGCTGTTGAATCTTTTTAAATTTCACTTTTCAATACTGTGAGTGCCAGAGATGACATTTCTTCACCTCCATTGTACAAGGGGGACCAGACTCAGAGGCCAAAAAAAAAAAAAAAGAAGAAAGAAGAAAAAGATATCTCACAATCTGGGCGAATAAAATCCAAAATATCTGCATAGATAGATACAACTTTTCTGTAATTCGGTTGAACTAAACCTTTGAGCAAGTAATCCAGTTTTAATGATTCAGATCTGAGAGTAAAGGTGACGTTTGTATTCAAAGCGTCTCGCATAAACATTGTATATCAATGTGAGGGCTGGAAAAACATTCAGTAACAGTGCTCATTGACTTTTGGTGGAATTGTATCTGGATGATGTGAACATGAGATTTTGAGTCATACATCTCTCTGATATCTGCATCTACCCCAATACAGTGAAGGTAAATGGAGTCTCATTTGTGATACTCATACGCTGAGAAAAAAAATTATTCAATGAGATTCAACAATGACCTCTTAAAAAAAAGGTGTCCCTGTAAGTCTGGAACGAATTCTGGACGGTTTTTATAGTGTCTTCAGTAGAAAGCTATTTCGATGATCGTGGAAAGGTCTGCAGATTATCCAGAGCAACCTGGACATTGTGTTTTCGAAAAGAAGAGTGGCTGTTGAATCTTTTTAAATTTCACTTTTCAATACTGTGAGTGCCAGAGATGACATTTCTTCACCTCCGTTGTACAAGGGGGACCAGACTCAGAGGCCAAAAAAAAAAAGAAGAAAAAGATATCTCACAATCTGGGCGAATAAAACCCAAAATATCTGCATAGATAGATACAACTTTTCTGTAATTCGGTTGAACTAAACCTTTGAGCAAGTAATCCAGTTTTAATGATTCAGATCTGAGAGTAAAGGTGACATTTGTGTTCAAAGCATCTCGCATAAACACACTCAGAATTTACAGATGACAAAGCTACAGTGTGTCGTATTATGTTTTGGCTTATCGGGGTTTCCCACGCAGAGCCCTGGAAGGCTTTTCTCATAACTGTGGCCCTCGCTGACCTCCACACACACACACACACACACACACATATATATGAGCCAGAGAAGTAGATAATGAGAGAGAAAGAGGAAGAGACCTCAGCCAGGCCTTCAGCCCACCCGTCAGTCCTAGAACCAGACCTCGGCCAAACACTCTCCCCCACAACACACACGCTGCAGCTGGGAGGCAGGAACACTACGACCTTCGGTAACCACAACAATGTGTGCAAGTATTTATATATATTCCTATGTGTGTGTGAATGCATCTCTACATGCATGTGTCTGTGTATAAAAGCTTTGCCTCTTGAAGGGGGAAAATGAAACGTCATCCCTCTCCACAGGCGAAACAAACTGCGCCGAATCACCCCCATATCCCATAGTATAAATATTTCTCCATTCTGCAGTATACACAACGAGGAACCTGCCACAACTATTACAATAAGACTTTTCCATCCTAAAATGTTGGGGGGAGAGAGAGAGAGGAGAGGGGAGAGGCAGAGCATGAGAGACAAATAAGCAGAGGGAAATATTTGGCTTGGAGCAGCCAGAACCTCATCAAGGTTAATTGGTCTGTTGAGAGGACACACTCATCTGGCTCATCAATCACCCGGTCCATTGTTTCCTAAAGTCTGTCTCTGTGCGCAGGGCTTCAGCTCCAAAGCCCCTGTAATGACCGCTCCTGTCAGAGAGACAATACCTCATCTCGTTTCAGTGTATAAATCTACCTGGTGTCAGTACGCCCAACATCAGCGCTGATTAAAACGCCTAAAATCAGACCTTAGTCGAGGTTCTTCTGTCATTTTAAGACATTAAAGAATTTGACAAACAAAGTCTTTTTGACCTTCGCGATGTACTTGAGGATTAGGAAATGATGCCAAGTTTCAGACTCTGTGCAAAGGTGAAATTCAGTTCAGCGGAAAGTAAGAACCACGGAGAGTGAGACAACCGTTATAAAGTAGGAGTTAGACTATTACTGATTATTTTCTTATTAACTTGTTAGGTCTGAAAAGTGTCAGAAAATTGTGAGACATTCCCATCACAGGCAGCTTGTTTGATTCAACCCAAATATTCAGTTAACTATCAAAGACAACCAGCATATGTTCACATTTGAGAAGCCACAACCAGTGCATTTTTGCTAAATGAAATTACAGATTAACGTGACGATAAACAATCAACAAACCGCTGCTCTACAAAATATTTCAGCTTCGTTAACTTGTGTTGTCCTGATACCAAAATTTTGAACGTCAATATACTAATGTTTGATACCAATTCCAGTACCACGGGGAAAACTGACATTGAGGGCATACAATTACAGTTTTTTATTATAAGTTAAATATAACAAGGCTGGAACTTGACAGCGTCCTTGTTGGTAGCGGAGAACAGCAGAATGACTGTAGTTACAACAATACAACAATAAGAGAGAGCGATAAAGCACAACTGGTACCACTATATTGGTGCTGTGGAAAATTAGTATTGAAACCAATTCAAATATTCAGTATCAATATGCATTGATAAATAAATACTTTTGACAACACTACCAGAAACTGTTCCTACAGGTGGGGCTTGGCAATATATTGGTATTTGGTCGAAAATATTGTGATACTTGATTTTCTCCATATTGTGACCTACCTACAGGGGGTAGGTAGGAGTCCCCAGTTTAATTTTGGGGTAGGAAACAATACAAACTAAATTCTGCTGCAGAAAACTCTGATTCTTTTGTTGGACTTTTCTCTAAACTTCGTTCTTTTACCAGTGGCGTAAAGTAGTTGCGACAGGCCCTAGTGCCTACCATTGTCTCATCACCATCTTGTCACATGATCAGAGACTTGACAGTGGATGACATCAGCATACATATTACCCAACAATCATCATTGCACGTCTGTATGTGACAAAAACTACCAAAGAAAATGAGAAATTATCAATTTAATTTAACAAATTTAAAAGTTTATTATAATTTTGTTATAGGTGCTATTGACTGTTTAACAAAAAAACATGACACAGGTGGGTTTACCTTTTTCAAGGGCATATATAGCAAATAGCACTGTTTTTAATTCAATGAGAGTTCTTTGAACAGAGACATATTTCTAAATTAGCAATCAATAAGGGCCCATTCTCCACCTTTTCAAGCCTCTGAAATAATTGAAAGAGGCACCCTAGCACTGACTATGAACCCCAGCATCCCTGTTTCAAGTCTGGTTGTTCTTTCTACCCCTCTCTCTCATTCATCTCTCTACTCTCAATTCTCTACTGAAGGCATAAAATGTCCCCAAAATATACATCTATTCAACTGAAACAGTTCTTCGATAGAAGAAATAAATACTAGAGTCTTTTTGACCTTCTCAATGATCTTGAGGATTAGAAAGCAATGCCAAGTTTTAGGATCTGTGCAAAGGTGAAATTCAGTTCAACATAATTACAGAGCAGACATCACATTGTTTCTCCAGAAAGAAATGGACGTTTATGATGACATAATACTTTCCAACTTCAGGAAAATGGATCTATTAGGGGGGCAGGAAATTCAGCCGCATAAAAGTGTGATTATTTTGGGGGACTTTTCTGTAAGCTCTGTGCTTTTATACGAATACTGTGAGTTTTACCTCTTAAGTCCATTAAAAATCACCTTGTTGGTCAAGAGGTTTAACCCACTGAACATGAGCCGCAACGTCCCCCTGTTCGAGTCTGGTTAGAGACTTTGTCGCATGTTGTCTCCTGACTCTCTTTACACAGTCTCTGTTTCCACCCAGCTGGCACCAGACATCAGTATGACATCAGAGAGATGTTAGATTCTCATGTCAGACAGACGTTAAACTTTGGTTTTAGAAAATCAGGTTGACAATATTTTAATGTCTAACGACATTAGAATTCCATATTGTCTGGACATTAACACTCTGACGTTAAGCAGATGTCAGGTTTTGTTTGCATAACGTACGACTAAATGTGGCTATTCTGCATCAAGATGACGTTGGCATGAGACGTTTGGAAGAATGGATTTTGGTTACTAAACAACACTACTTAAAACCAGCAAAATAGCAACACCCTCTGTCGTCAGTATTATACGTCATATTGACATTGGCATTAGATGTTTCCCTGACATTGAATTTTGATCACCAGACGACGAAATATAACTCCTTATGACAATGGTGGTCAGCTGGGCAGGTTCTTCAATTTGAGGATATGCTGTTTTTCTATTTCACATATCAAAGAAACTGAATAACTCTGTTTTGGGGATTTTTGGCCGGACAAAACAAAAGATGTCACCTTGAGCTTTGGGAAGTTGTGATGGATATTTGCTCACATTTTTCTGACACTACAATCAAAAAAATAGCTGAAACGTGAATCGACAAATAAAATAATTGTTAGCTGCAGCCCTTATAATCAAATCAAACAATCTAAAAAGGAAAAATCCCTTTTCAAATGAAATCATGGATGACATTACACCTGAGACGAGGGACCGCAAGCAGATAAAGACTTTGAATAACTGCCATTAACCACCAGTTTATTTACACACTTGGGTCAATGTCAAAGTCACATCTGCTAAAACTTTCAGCTGTCACTGACCAGGACTTTTACATCATCCTCAAGCCTCTGATTCATTCAGCTCATTACCAAAACAAACTGTCCTCCACGCTCTGTTATTAATGTAAAGTATGATAACAGTTGCCTTAACCCTTCAGCCATGAGCAACACTTGACTTGACATTTCATGCTAGCCTCACATGAATGGGCTGACTGTTCTGCATGATTTCCAGGATTGGCTGTCTGCCTCGTCTCCGTCTACGCTACTACGTCCGTCCGTTTGTCTCGTGACCTTACAGGTTCAAATCCTTCCACCAACCAACAACACGCTGCCTAGAAGGCTCCTCTGACTGTGTTGTTGTGAGTGGACTCGTCATTTCCCCCCTCTGTCTGTGACTCTCAGGGAAGCAGTGTGCTCCTCTGTTAGCCAAAGGGGGAGCTGGCTGCTCTCTGCTGCTGCTGCTTAGCTTCTATTCCTACAATTATCCTTTTTTTGTGTGTGTCTGTGTGTGTTAGAAATCCTCTGCTCCCTCATCCTTCTCCCGCTCAGCTCCATCCATCCATGCTGCTCCACTTCTTGTTCTCTCAAGCCATCTCCTAACAGGCTGGGATCCAGAGGGGGCTGGAAATAACCTTCACATGGCCAGCTTTACCCAGCTATCTCTCACACACAGACCGCTGCTGCTGCTGCCGCTGCGCCGACTCATGCACACACGCGCACACACACACACACACACACACACACACAGACAGACACACACACACAGATGCATGCCAGCTCCCTTCACGGGAATGACGGACAGCGCCACTCACCACTCCATGGACCAGGAACTCAAACAGTTTGCTCTTGGTGGCTTTCCTGGCTCCCCCCGCCGTCTCCTCCGTAGCCATTTGCTCAGTCCCCTCCGTTCACCCTGCTATGTCTCCCCTCTCCTTCTTTTGTCTTTCCCTCTCCCTTCACCCAGCCTCCTGTTCCCCTCCCCTGCTCCACTTTCCTTCTCTTTGTGCTCTCCTTTACAGCACTGCCTGTCCCTGACTCTCCTTCTCTCTCTCCCTCTCTCTTCCCTCCCTCTGACTCTATTTTGAATGTGCAGCAGCCCTGCCGAGTCTCTCACTGTGTCTAGCTCACTTTTTAGTTGAGCTGCCTTTCAGGAGCCCGGCACGTCGCTTGGAGGTGGAGAGGGTGGGGGGAAGGCTGTGCGGGGGTCTGGCAGGGGGGTTTCAGCCAGCCCACCCTGCCGCTCCCCCGCACAGCTGTTGCATTCCATTGGTAGATAAGGGCATGCGGCGCGGCGAGGCTGCCGTTTGGTCTGAACGGGGGCTGGGGAGGTTAGTGTCTCTGCTGCAGCTTCCCCCCTGGTGACCAACCCAGAGGCCACGGTCAGCACACAGACCTCCAAGTCCAGGGCTCATTCTCAAAAAAAGGACATTGGGCTCTTAAAGGGGCCAGGCTGCATATCATTAACACATGTGTACATACATATATGATGGTGTCATGACGTGGTGATGATGATGATGAGGAGGGGGGTGATGCTTTTTTTTTTTTCTCAATTGAAAGCCACTCAAGGCTGGGGAATTTATCCGTTTGTCTGAGTGCAAAGCTTCTCCAACAATGCGCTCTAAAGCCACTTCACAAAAGTAGAAGGCCACGTCAAGAGCACCTTCACTTCCTGTGTTACTGTGCTGGCCTTTGTCAGAGTGCATTCATAGGTTAGAGAGTATTTCCTCCACTCGCCTCATTAGCTGTTACCTTTCACCCACTAGTCGGCCCAGAGGCTACATACAGGCTGTGGCTACAGTGTAATGGCAAACAAACAGGCTGGTCTGCACAGCAAGGTGACTGTGTCAGTGACACGTGTAATTAGGCTCTGTTGTGATTTCTTTCAGGCTGCTTTTTTTTAAAGATTTCCTCTAAACATGCAGAAAACTGAATGCCCCCCCCCCCCCAAAAAAAAGAGGAAAAAAAACACACCATCCCTTGATGCGCACAGGGAATAAAAGACTTATTGAGGCACAGCAGAAGTACACACACTGCCTGTTTCTGTGTGCTGGGAGTTTTTTTAATGTCTCACACTCCAATTACACACAAGCCCAACGGTCGCCTGTCGCCACACAGGTCATTACTCTGACTACAAACCACGCCACGTTGAAGATTACGACTCTTTCATGTCTCCTCCTGCGCTTTCTTTCTCTCCCTCTCTTCTTCCTGCCGTCAGATCAGGGGAGTGAAATATTCATGAGGTTATTTGAATGACAAAGGAGGTGAAGTGGGGCAGATTCAAAGGGGGGCTCGGCATGTGACACATGACGGCAAATTGTCACTGTTATTGTTTCATCTTCTGCTGTTCTGCTGGTGTGAAAACGGAAGAAAAGTGTCGCACCTGGTGTCAAAGTAAAAATTACCCCCAAGAGTTGATGGAAAGCTTTGACACAAAATCTGTCCTTCAATTATCACTGCATTCTGACAAGCTTGTTTAAGTTAACACGATGCAAGGCGGATACATTAGGAAGAGGGGGTGTCGCTCCAGTTCAAGGAAAACTGCAGTTATTGTGTGGACAGCTGGTTAGTGTTTCTGTGACCTCTAGGCCAGAGGTCATGACCTTCTGGAGGATGCGCCATCCCTCAGAGGCGTCTGAAAGGACCCAAGCTGTTTTAATGCATGCATATCATCCATTACATGTGATGTAAAGACGCCATTACTGACAGAAAAGTTATGCTTAACGCCTAAAAGAGAAGCAGGAAGAGAAGAATGATCAAAATGTATGCCCTTCAAACTTCCTTCACACCCCTGATTATTGGAATCGACTTATTGATAGGCAAAAGCTGGCCCTCCCATGTGTTGCTGACAGCTTGCAGCCTTAGTTTGCTTGGTGGTGACACCTGCTGTTGAGATGAGTGTACTGCTGCTGTTATTAATCCAGTCTGGAAGGCTTGGAGGAACATAAGGAACCCAAACCTCCTCTGCAAAATTTCTCTATGCTGCCTAAATCCATCTGTGTCCTCACTTTAGTCAAATGCTGCAAAAATATCAGTCCACACTGACACTATGCATTAGATTAACCTTGTGTTACATAACAAGTGACAGGGGCTTTAAATATATTAATCACACAGGCGCACAAGGTGTGCGTCTCAATTTCCTACAAGGTCAAAAGCTCTACTCCTCGAGCGTATCCACGCAGATTCTGAGATTGTGCCAATCTCCCGTTTCTCCAGCAACGGCACGTGGGTTCAACGATAACAAAGAGATCTGGCAGCTCGGGCGATGCAAAAGGGAGCCTTGAGCGCAGGAGTACCCCCTGCCAGAGCCCCACAGTCTCCCTCACCAAAGCCAGTCAGTCTCACCAAATGGTAATGTCCCAGTGTGTAGCAGACAGGGGGGTAGAGGGGGGCTAACAGGGGGTAAAGGAGCAGCAGCACTATTATTAATGACCAACAGAGGGAGCAAGCAACCAGGCAGGGAGGTGCTGACTGTCTGAATGGAGGGAAGGATCCATGTTCAGGGCCTGGTTGCAAAAAATGATTGAAGTATCATAAAGCATGAAATCCTTAAAATGCTGCAGGGACCAAACTGTAATCACTGCTCAACCAATTTCATTTTCTAAGCATCTTTTTGTGTGTTTAAATTCTTCATTAACTCCTACGGCCACAAGAGGGAGACAAAGAGCACAGACTTAGAGTCATGCTTCATACAACACAGTCTGCAAACTGTCTAGCTGGTTTTCTTTACTGGCTGCATCATCATTTTACAACCAGTGGATCCCTACCAAAGACCCCTCAGTGTGACATATTGAATACTATCACCTCATTAAGCCTCTATGCAACATTCAAAATGATGCAATGAGTGAAGTAGAGCTGCAACAAACAGTAATTTCCATCGCAGGAATTTCCTAAAAACAACAATATATAGACTCATACTTAAGTAATCCCTCTCAATCATCACTTAGGTCCTACTAAAAGTGTGTGGCAGGGTATTGTTTTCTGCAGAGACTCTGCCCTCTGCCTCTATTTTGTTATATTCTCATATTCTGTGTTCAGGGTGTTTATGGATGTGTACTCCAACAGCTCTCAGGTGAGGTCAGGGCTTTATCAAAAGGTAGTGACCAGGTGCAAGACTGCAAATAGCAGGCATCTGAGAGACACAATGCTAAAAAAGGCAAATATAAATATACAAATATATAATATTAATATATAATATTAATTGATTAATCATTGGTCTATAAAGTGTCAGAAAACTGAAAAATGCCTATCACAGTACTCCAGAAACCCAAGGTCTAAAACTGACATGTTTTGTCTGACCAGCAGACCAAAACCAAAACATAATCAGTTAAGATAAGAAGATACTCATAACTAGTTGCATTTTAAAGCCCCTGACAAAGTGTTTTTTAAAAAACATAATTACTAAGTAATCAAAAATCTAAGTTAAGCTGGAGTGCAGAATTTTCATCTCCCTCCTCTGGCAGTTAGAGTAATTACACACTGTCGCCCTGTGCCTTGAGCATATGCCTGCAGGTGAGCCTGCCGCATCCCCACCCCCAACCCCCCAAAGGAGCGCTCTCTTTAAGTCTTCCTCTGACTTTAATCCTTCCTCTGAACACCAAGTTTCTTTTTTATCTGGAGCATCCACTCTAGAAACTTTCTTAGACGCTTCTGAGGATTTACACCATAGCTTCTGTCATAGGCTGCATTTACACCAAATCAGATGATGCTGTGATTAGCAGCGATTAGCTGTATGGGAGTGTCACTTGAGACAGCCAATCTCCCCATCTCAGCAACTAAGTATTTGTCCATGCTAAGTTCATGTTGTCTTAAAATATCTGCAGAACTGTAGTATCTTTACTGCCACAAAAGACACATGCGTACATACACACACAAAGCAAGGGTTCTCCTTTGTAAGATAATACACACAAGCTGTTAAGACCTTTACTCATTATCATAATTATTGATAGAAAGAGACTGTATTATTTGTCCCTGTGGAGTGCAGGTTTCTTTACGATCTGATTGGCCACTGCAGTATGACGTTCCGGTTGCATTTGCCATAGGACACTACATTTTTTTCTGGCCCCCCTATAGCCCCACCGCTGCAGCCTATACACACTTCCTACATTCAAATTCTGGGTAGAGTGGTATTTTCGTTGATCTTGGTGTGAATGCAGTCATACTCATAGCTGCTGCTTCGTTGCGATGGTCTCTCCCCCCTTCCTGATGCTTTTATCTCTGGGTGGTTGACGTAAAACGCATTACTTCTAGGGCACCAGCGCGGGAAAGTCGCCACAGACACCAGTCACCACAACTCCAGTATAGTACATAATAGAGAAGGCTTTCCCTGGTGGTGATAGGCTTAATCAGCGTTGTGTGAACGTGTTTGGCGAGGGCTTAACGGACGTTCATTTATATGCAAAAGTGCCACACTCCCGCAACATCACACTTTTCCAACTGAGTCCCGCCTGATTTAAACCAGTGAGAAATCTGGGGAGTTAAACTGAAACCTCTCATGTGAAATAACCAAAGCTGTTTTTAACTTTGGATTTAAATGTAAATGTTGGACAGCATTACTCAGTGAGACGCAGGAGCAGCTGTTGTTTAGAATCACAGTGACATGAAATTGTGCTGCATTCAGTCAAAGATCCAAAAGTGTTGGAAATATCAATAAGCAATTACCTGTAAATCAAGTGACATCGGCGTAATCAAAATGTTCTTTCATCCTTTCTAAAATTACACATAATAAGATTTATTATTGTTAGGAAAGGCTTGGTGGCGGCACATTTTCATGATTGCTTTGCTCTCTTTAGCTGAAGATGATGTGCAACAACAAAAGGCTGAGCAGAAAGCAAGACAGGAAGGAAGAGAAATCCATACATTGATGGTTTCGGCCTGTTTTTCTGCCATCTCTTCTCAATGAGGAAGGAAAAAGACAAGGAGAGAGTATACAAAGAATAAAAAAAATCATATCGCTGCTGATGTGTAACGCACAGTTCCCAGTGGCAACGTTTACATACCAGAGACCACGAACCTGCCCTCATCAACATTATTGTCACAGACAGATGGGGTGCACTAGGGGGAATATGGACTGTACTGAGGGCATGGAGTAAAGTCTGATTCCCTCCCACTGCTGGGCCCCTCTCTTTTTTCTCTTTCTTCAGTTTAAGAGCTGCACACAAAACCCAGCTCAAGCTGCTTAAAGGCCAGGGCTCTTGGAAAGCTACTCAATGGCCATCGGCCGCCATCAAAGGGACTGTACAAAAGCACGCAGACCTGCACCTTCACTGAGGGGGGATTAAGGAGTGGAGAAGTACATTTCAGGGCCGATTTCTTGCAGCTAGGCATGTGTAATGAAGAGGAACCTACGGAGAGAGAGAAGTCTCCCATGGTGCCTGAAAATAATAGGGCATCTGCTGATATTCTGTGATCAAAGTGATTTGGCACAATATACCGCAAAGAAATAGGCGAATGATTTTGCACAAAGCGGCAGTGCTATGTGGAGCACCTAACCTAAGAAGCTGCAGAAAAGGAGTTTAGGGTCGACCTTGGTTTTTCAGGGCTTGTTTGGGACAAAGCATCTTTATCCAGACAGCGTTTATGGTTCAGCTCTTCGGCTGCTCCCAACAAAAAAGAAAAAAAAAAAAGGAGGCATTGTGGGAGCAGATGGAAAGACGGAGCAACAGTAATGAGCCCAGTTTCCCTGCAAGCAACTAGCAACACACCGGAACAAGGCCTGAAGCTTTACCTGCTTCGGGGCATTTCCTGTTTGCTGTAGCCATGACAACGGCATAATCTGCCTTGCGTCCAAAGCTAACAGCCAATCGGGGGGGGAGCAACGCCGACTGCAGTGGCTTTAAAACTGGAGCAGCAGCTGGTGAACCGAGCAAGGAACTATTCCAGAGCTTAAACTATGAAACTAAAAAGAAATCCCAGTTTTTGAGACACAAAAAGGCTTCAGTTTGCTGTGTTAGTCAGCGCCGAAGTCACCGGGGTCGACTTTGACGCAAATAAACAGTGAAAAACAGTCACTTTCCGTCAATAGACCCGACCCTGCTACTATATAAAATTCCATGGGATGAAAAATAAAACTGGCAGAAAAATTCCACCACTACAAACTCCCCTCTCCCTGCTCTCTTCTTTCCTACTCTGCATCCAAGCTCAGTATTAGCCCCGATCTTTCAGCACCACTCTGCCCGTGCAGGATGGGAGACAGAGGCGACAGAACGAGGGCAGGATTGGTATGCGCAGGGCCGCATCGAGATTGTTCCGAATCCAAGAAAATCAGACACAGATGAGGCGGCACAGAGGTAGCGTGAAATATAGACTGCTACCTTGCCTGCACAAACAACCAGCCAAGGAATAAATAAAATGTTATGTCGAACAGTAGATTCATTCCCTCAGGAAAAGAAGCCATCATCTAAGTAGCAATTAGAGATATTCATCTACAAGTACACACATACTGTATTAGTCACTTTGTGCTTCTCATGTACCACTTCTACAAACAGAGCCAAGCATTTGATTTTCCAAAAAATTAAAACCAAGATTTACTGCTGTTCTGAAGTTTTTCTCCAAAATCCTCAAAGGCTTCTTTCCCAATCCAGGTATCCTGAAATGTCCATATGTCCTTGCTTTTTCTGCATAACAGATTATTTGTATAAAAATACAAAATATTTGAAAAGTAACCTCAATACATATGAACATTGCTCAATATAACTTTTAAATTTTGGGTGTGTATGCTGTTATTTCTGGCTACTGTTTTTGTTTGAATAAAGAAACAGGTTAAAAAATATATTTTTATTTTGCAAAAGCTGGAATATTTTCCATCCAGAGGGTTAGAAGAGTATTTGAGGGTTTGGAAATACCTTTAGAGACACAACAGGTGAACATAGGGTAACATTTTTAAGATACGGATTTCTCCATGAAACTTCTATGTTTAAATATGGAAATGCATTGTCTAATTGAATATGCACTGATTTACATACATTTCCAGAACATAAATCTGAACATTAGATAAAGCCATGTTCAAAACTTTATTTTGTTGACATTTAAAAGTCAAAGGTTTTTATGGAGGGAATTTTGGATATCTCTTTTCATTACTCCATATATCAGAAAATACTGTCAACAGCCATAAAGAGAATCTACTTTCACCATGTTGTCAGGAATATAATGTTATAAAATCAGGGTATGAATGATATATGAGCAAACCCCTCTGTAAGGACCTTCAGAATATAAATAGGAATAAAAATGGGAAAGTGTGATGTACATAAGTGCTACTGACGCTAAGATATGTGGCTTCTGAGCAAACGGCTTTTAAAGATATGCATATTAAAATTTCATACATTTTAAGTCCTAATATAAGACAGAAATCAGAGTCAAATTTCTCATGTTGATTACTTACATAAAGACAATTATTTGTTGTATTACAAGTTTTCTAAAATTGTATATTTTATGTTTATGTGCACTATATGCAAACTGTATACTATCATATTAAATATGCACTTTTTGCATACATTTCCCGGAACAGAAATATGAATTAAAATAAACCTTAATAGATATTTTGAACACTTTCTTTCCAGTAGTCTGAAAGAAGATGTTACGGAAGCATAATCTTGAAACTGATGAGTGTATGAAAAAATTGTTTTCACCTGTAATATGTCCCCTTAAGTGTTGTTAAATGACTGCAAACATTACCCTCACATATTGAAGCTACTACTGTATGCATATGTCCTATCACGTGCACCTAAACCAATCAACATACATAAAAGAAGAACATTAGTGTAGAATTTGTACACAGTCATGTTCAGGTACATTACCTTCGTAAAAACAGGAAGGTTAACTGGTGTCTGAAGAAAAATGGCTTTTAACGTCTATAATGACAAATGATGGTTTAAAATAGGACAGAGGGCACTGAGTTCTTTGTTTGCGATGTAATGCAACGCTGCACAATGAACAGGGTTGGGAATTAACACCAGCCACCAGCCAAATGCTGGTAAAATATGCAAGTGGCTGCTAGATTTGCTTTACACACCAGCCAAAAAACTCTGGTAATCTATTGAGTGGCTGGTAGATTTTGGAATCCACCAGCTGCAGTGGCAGGCTGACAGAAAGTTCATCTCCAATCCCAATGATGATTAAATACAATAGACGACAAGATGAAACCCGAGCAAGGACAATTAATTATCACAAGCTTTGTAAACAAAAGCCAAAATGCCAAATGCAGAAACATTATTTTCAGATTTTATCTCATCCAAGTGACAGAACAAAATCATAACCACTTCTTCAGTTCCCTTGAACAACTTCACACGTATGTTATGGTATAAAGTACAATATAAACCCAAAAGAATCCACTTTCAGTTCCATGAACAACCACAGAAATGTTCATATTCCTCAATCCCACGGTAGCTACCTGACCCAACACATCAAGGTGTTGTAAGTACAGTAAGAGGGTGAGAAACGCATACAAGAGCTAAAACAATTAGCCCATTAATCAATTAGTAAATCAGCAGAAAATGAGTCTGCAACTATTTTGTTAATCGACTTACTTAAATGTGAAAATTTGCCACTTTACTTTGTCCTGTGTGATTGTACATTTATTATCTTTTTGGCCCAACGGTCAGATAAAACAAGCAATTTGAAAACTTCACCTTGGGCTTGATGAAAGTTTGATGTGCATTTTTAAAAACTAATTTTCTGGCTGATTAATTGAGAAAATAACCAGCAAATTAAATGATAATGAAAATAATTGTTGGTTGCAGCCCTAAAACTAATGACACAGGCATTCATTCAGTGCTGATCCAGATTAGAAAAAAAATCATTAATCTCTTTGGATCCTTTTGTTGTTTTGCACCTTTTTTAGAAATCGTTATTAAATAAGCTTTTTGCAACTGAGAGGGAAGGTGCCAGGACTGGCTGCGACATCCACACGCATGTGTTATATTAGGTTACACTGAAGCTAACTCTCCAGCAGAGTATGGTGCAGTATTGAGCGTTAACATCTAAATGGGTCAACCAGCCGCTCGGTGAACTGTAGCACCATTAGGACCCAGACAGTTTGTCTCTGAGTCCTGCGCACAATCTCATTAGACAGCTAACTCTACATTATGAATGGGGATAATATGCAACTGAAGGAAAAACCCACAGATAGTGCTTTAGGTGAGATAACAGTGATTAAAAAAACAGTGTTATAATCTGTTGGTAGGCAGGGAGGGCGCCATGTTAATTAGGTTACAAAGCACTCGATTTAAAACCATGAAAACCTTTAATCTCTCTGTGGAAATGACACAGTGGAGGTTCACAGGGCTGTGTGAAACTGGTGTTTATAGGTTGGAAATTGTATAAAAGTCATATTCAGTATTGCGGCTATAAGTCTACTGTTTGTCTGTGAAAAATGTGCCAGAGGTGCACCTCTAAATACAGCACAGAATGCAACATGATGCATTGCTATACTGCAGTACTCTAGATATTATAATGGTATTAATGGTAAGAAATGATATCAAACTTTAATAATATTTAGCAGGGCTGCAACAAACTCATAAGGCAGATTATTTTCTCTGTTACTACGTAGTATAGTGGAAAATGAGCATCACAATTTCCCAGAGCTTAAGTATGACAAACTGTACAAGAGTCGAATATATTTAAGTTCATATCATGTAACATGAAGAAGAACAGCAAACTGTCACATCTCTGGAGTGGGAAGAGACCACTACTGGGGCATTTTTGCTACAAAAATGACCTCGAAAATTCAAAATTCGAAAGGATACTTTAAGAAATATCAACTATCAATACCATTTTTGATAACACAGGAAAAATGTAAAAGCAAATATTTAAAAAAAAAAGTCTTTAACATGACAATAACAGCTTCTCTTCTTGAGTGGGGATGCACCGATTTATCGGCTAAACATGGGTATCGGCCGATACGTGCCTTTTAACAGCCATCGGCCTATCGGCAAACAAAATGGCACCCACTCATAGCAGTGGCCGATGTTCTTCTGTTGCATCATGTCAATTTGCGCTAGCTAAAAAGCAGGGCTTGAGTCTAAGGGCCTCCCATCGTCTAACAGACTATAGAAACCGTGTTTGAGATGAAAAGAGGAAAGGACAAAATGACCAGGTTTAACTTACCATCTATCCATCAGGGGACCCACCTTATTTTCTTTCTGTTAATGCTACATTACGAATAAGTCCGTGTTTACATCGGCTAACAGCTAACGGCTAGCAGCTAACGGTAGCTAACCGCTGGTGGCTGTGAAAAAACTTCTGACGGAGGTTGCATTATGTTACATAATGATGCGTTCAAGCTCTCTTCGGTAAAAATGAGCGTTGGGCAAAGGCTAATTATAACATTCTTAGAATGTGTTCATTGTAATCTTGTAAAATGTAGTTGTTACCGATAAACAAGTAAATACAGCTGTTCGAAGGAGACATTCATTGGTGTTTTACAGGAATATAAATTAGATATTAGAGAGGGAATTTTGATATATTACATTTAGTAAAAAAACTGTTTGAAGCACTTATTCAAAAACGTTTTCATGTGAAAGTAGTTTATTTTAAGGGTTGTTTCATTAAGTTCCATAATAGAATTTGTGCTCATTTAAAGAGTGTAATGAAGGACTGAATGACTTAAAAACAGTTCAGTAATTTATTTATAATAAAGGTTTCTTTGTGTCCCTGGCACACAAGGGTGCATCCCTGTTGGTTGGTGGCAGAGAACAGCACAGTGACTGTAGTAAACATTTACAATAACAGAGCGAGAGAGCACAACTGGTACCAGTGTATCAATACAGCGGAAAATGAGAATTGAAACAGTTTCCAATATTCTGAATCAATATGTATTGATAAATTGATATCATGGGCAACACTAACAACTCGATTATCAAAACTGTATGCTGATTAATTTACTCTCAGTCGACTATTTGCTAATCGTTTCAGCTCTAATATTTGTTGAAATTATAAGTCTTCCTGTGAGCTCAGTTGTTTCCGGGGTAACAAACAGCCATTGAGCCAGCACATTCCTCACCAGCCAAAAAAAGGAAGTGCTCCATTGTCCATTTATCCCCGCAAATAACACAAAACACAAAGCTGGGGAACATTTAATTGGGTGACCTGCTATGTAGGAAACGAGAGCCAAAATGTGTACGGCTCCAAGTCTGTCTAATCAATCTTGCTGCTGGTGCGGAAACAGTGTGAAAAAATAAAGTTTGACAAACTTCTGAGAGACTCTGGAGCTGAAACACTCAGTGAAACATTGATTGAACTTGATGAGACGCCCAAACTAAATTTCAAACATGACTGAACAGAGTGACCGGCGTGTATATATGTGTGTGTGTGTGTGTGTGTGTGTGTGGGGAGGAGGGGAGGGGGGTTCCTGTGAAGCTTTCCTTAAAAAGCCAGGTCAAGCATTCAGCAGACTGTAAAAGGAGCTGATCCTCTGATCCTCTATCAGACCTCAGGAGCTGTGACGGCACCTTGCATACTAATGGACTGTTCTCCTTTTTTTATACTGAAGGGAATATCTGTGCCAGCAGCTGGGTCAGGGAACACTGTGGTTTGAAATTTAGCTATTTTAGTCCTAGTTTTTGTGCCTGTATCGCTGACAAGGATCAAACACGTCTACGGCAAACACTAAGTTGAAAAAGCATTGCCACAATTAAAATAAAAAGCTTCAGATACAAGCTATAATGCAAATTAAAATTGAGCGGGTAGGACATTTCTATAGCATAGCCAGGAAATTTAATATAAACACTATATGGAAATAGTCTTTGCATACAGTAGGGGACTTCAGAGGGACTAAATCTACAGAAAACCAACGTACTGCAGCAATTTATTTGAAATAAGACTGGTTATGCAATATTCTGTGTTGACTAATTGCACCCAAATGGCTGTGGTTTTTTCATATAGAGCATCAAACTGAAGCGCATGTGATGGTGCTCTTTGAAATCAGCAAGCAGCTGAGTCACCAAGTCCTTCATAACTCAACAGTTCTGTACATGAAACCAGAGCAGCAAGGATAGAGAGGGAGGAGGAGAGAGGGGGGCTGAAATCTGAGAGAGCCTTTAAAATACGCAATTAAGTCAGTGACAACGCAGTTATTTTACAAGAATTATTGCCTCTTCAAAAAGTTTTTAGTGCCCTCAAGCTCTTCTAAGCTTTTAGTTTTACTGACTGACACTGTCGGAGCAAGAATGAGATGATGGCATACAAAAAGGATAAAATGCTGTACTTTTCCTGATGTAATACAATAAAAATTTGCTTTTTCCATTGCTCAGAGTGAGATGGGATATTTCACTGAATCGGTGCCATCTGCATTTTGTAACTTTTCTAAAATCAAACTTGATTTTTTATTTTGTCTTTTATTTCAGCACTGAATCTAATAAAAGATTTTTATTTAAAATGTGTAATGGTCCATCTCAGGCCATATCATTCATTTTTTAATCTCAATGAAAGATGATTTATAGAACTAACCGTAGTATTTAGTCAGCATTACCAATACGTACAATGTAGCTATGTGACATCAATGCAAATAGCATGAGAACATTCAGCACCTTTAAGTGGTTTGCCAAAACTATCTTTGGAAATAATAAAAACAAAACAACACATAAAGCTATAACAAATAAAAAACAATTTAGGTTACAGGACTGTACGCTGAGATTGACAGTCATATCTATAATATGATCAAAATACAGAAAATAAGTTAGAGAATTTACTTTTGGTCTTCCCCCGGCCTTTAAGAGACTCAAACATGCTACTTCCTGTTGATCACGAGACTTGTGTAATGTCCTAAATTTTCAGAGGGGGGAACAGAGTACCCCAGGGATGATGTTTTTTCTGTAGGCTTATGCAGAAGCTAGCTTCGCCCTAGTAAAAAAGGCGTATAGAATTTTTCCATTGGATTTTGTATTATTGCAGAAAATAAGCTCTGTGGCAAAGAAACATTTTGATACTTACATGTTTATTTCAGCGAGATAATCTTAATACTTTTATGATCTCTGAAGTCTAAATGCAATCACCAGAAGTAAAAAGCTAACATTAGGCTATAATCAAATTACACTACGGTTACATGACTTAACATTGCCAACACAACAAAGCTGTAAAGTCATGTTCGGCGTGATTATGTTCTGTGGTCTTATTTAGCCACTTGTTAGCAACCACCTTTCGTAAGACACATAATTCACAAGTGGGGTATTTACTGACGCATTTTATGTTGTAGAAAAAAATGTGAAAGTTTATTAAAACGAGACGAGGGAACTTGAAATGCTAAAATGCTAATTCATTTTCAGGTTTTAGGATTCATTCCTGGAGCACTCTATGTACCAGGCTAACAGGACTAAGGGTGAGTTCGTTAATCCTATCTGACACTCTACACTAAAATGAGATCCCTGCTGTTCACAGAAACAGAGTGTCCCGTTTCTACATAATTAACAAACAATTAAGTCAATCACACATTCACTCCACCTGGCATTTCGCTGCTCCATCTCTCTGAAGGGTACATTCCAACAATGCTCTGAATTTATGAGTGGTTCAGTTTGTGCCAGAGTGCGCAAATGCACTCTAAATGAAAACCAGGGGAACAGTGAAAACAAAGAAGTGCATTTTAACAACATATTACAAATATCTGATGAGGTAAGTGTATTTATCTCTAAATTGGAAATAGAGATACACAATAATAAAAAAAAAGAAAAAGATTTCTTAAGGACTCTTATCATTGCCAATATCTCATTATATCTAGGCTATATATCATTATACTTCTCACAGGCTAAAATCCTATTTTGTGTGTATTTATGGTAGTTTTTACTAAGGGTTTACATTATGTTAGCTTTAATTCATAGTTTGATAATATAATGTATTATACAGATACTTCTCTTGCATATTCATGATTTTAATGTCCTAGGGATGGAAAAGGCACCAGCAGAATGGTCCAAAAAATAATTGACATTTTGGGAAACAGGCCTTTTCCATTTCTCACATAAAGTTTGTTAAGAATATTGCTAGCACTCTCATATTTGTATGCTAAGATAAGCTTAGCTTATCTTAAAGGCTTGAAGCAGGAGTAAACAGCTAGCCTGGCCAGGTGCGTTGACTAAATCATATTCAAGTGTATAACCACCAAGCAACATAAGGTGTTTGGTTTTTGCACAAATTAAAACAAACAAGCTATAAAATGTGAAATTTAGCCAGATATTAGCCAAACTGGCTATTTCCTGTTTCCAGCTAACTGGCTGTAGCATCATATTTTAAAGTCCAGTGTGAATGATTTAGGAGCCTCTATGGCAGACATTGTATAATATTCATCACTATGTTTTCATTATCTTATAATTACTGGAAAATAACAATTATTTTGTTTTCATTATCTTAAAATGAGCCATTTATTTCTACATAGTGGGCAGATCATGTTCCACGGAGTCTGCTATGTTGTTTCTACAGTGGCCCAGAAGGGACAAATCAAACACTAGTCCTGTAACTCTACCAAAATGTACCAAAATGTCAACATATTCCTCTCTAATAAAGAGCTTAGTGACTTCTCTGTGTGGATTTTAAGGCTCTATAAACAGTGAGTGAATCTATTGCAGGCTACAGTTGCAGTATAAAAACTACATTTTCCTTTGGATCAGCAAAAGTAGATCTGGCTTCAACCCTACACCCCAAATTCCTCTCCTGCTGCTGTGTGCACCCACAGCTCTGCCAGCAGATTAACACAGTGAAACTGAAACTTTTCCCGCAAGATCCAAAACACACACATGCAGACTTGTGAGGGCACTAACATGAAGCACCATTATATCATTGTGTGAGCCCTGAGTCAAAGAGGGGAACGAGAGGGGAAGGGGTAGGGGAGGGGAGGGACGGGGGAGAGACGGCGAATGAATTAAAGGCATGCGTAAAGAGGCGAGAGGATGGTCCTCCTCACTCTCGCTTCGCCGTGCATCCCCTCTATTACTCCTCAAGTGTCTGTTTCCCACACCAGACAAGGTTAACAAGCCGCGCTGGTGTCTGCGTCGGCTGGAAAACGGGAGGGGTGGGAGGTGGAGGTGGAGGGGTGAGGTGCTGCAACTATACAGTGTGCTATGTGATGATGCAGACAGGCTACTGTAGCCTACAGTCCCCTTAAATATTCTCAACCACATCCCACTCCCTGCTCAAAATCCTCTGATACATTGTGCACCATGCAGCTGTGCGCCGGAATAAGCCTGAATACACCATGAGGTGGAAAATAATCCTTTTTTTTTTTTTTAGATGCACAATAAATTACAGCTAGACGAGGAAAAAACTCCGGTGCGCACTAATCTGGCTGGCAACGCGCTGACAGGATAAAGAAAATATATAAAGAATAGTTTTAATGGTGGATGCGGATACTGAGCAGCGCAGCGAGGCAAAGTGATGTGGAATAAAACAAATGGTAGCATAAGCATCCATACCTTTCTCTCCATCACTATGCGCTTTTTAGGCTACTCAACAACAGGAACTGTAGGATGTGTCTCTGTGGAGGTGTCCGGTCCGGCGCGGCGCGGAGCTTCCCGTCACTCCTCAACTTCCTCGCGGCTTCAAAGACAGCAGCGTCTCCCTATCACTTCCCCATTACTGGACAGCTAGGCGACTTATTAGCACTGGCCTGTGGGACGCCGAGCCGGGGATGGAGCCAGAGCCAGGATTGGTGAAGCCTTGTTCGAAGGGAGCAGGAGCGCAGGCGCGGTCTCTGCTGGAGAGTCGATATAATGAAAAATTACCAGTGGCAGGGAGTGTCATCAAATTATCCCCAGGAGCGGGTTTTTTTTGGGGGGGGGGGGTTTACTGTCCGATGTAAGCTCTAACAAAAGGAGTGTGAAAGGATGACTACAGGTTATTATTATACGTGCACTGCAAGAACAGACTGACATTTTTTTGGGATGTTAGGCCTCCAGGGATGCACTGAATGAAAAACCTGTTTACTACAGCAACAGAACAGCAGGACCACCAGCTCCCTAACCAAAAGAACTGTAGCACTTTTTCATAAAGAAACCTTTATACTGGGGTTTTAAGTTGCAATTACAAACCATTTGAATAACAATTAAGTCATTATAAAGACTGTGAAAAATTCCCTTGGCTGCAAAGGAATATCTATTAATGGATTACCAATATTTATAAGGATGTAATTTGTCATGCAGCTAGATATAAAGTTTGCTTATATTTGTTTGGGTGTTTTGCAAATTTGAGTTCATTTAGAGCTACTAAGAGCTGGAGTCAAATTCTTCATGTATGTCAACAGATTTGGACAAAGAAAAAATTGATTCTGACATTATTACAAAAATAAAGGATAAATCACAGCCAAAGGGCGTTTTCACAACCTGGCAACCCAAATTATGCTCCTGACAGATCTATAAAGCATGAATTCATGATCCAGTACATGTGGTGATACATGATATTGGGTATTTTTGCCAATATTTTCTAACTCATTTTGGCTAAATGCAGATATATGCATTTTTTAAACCTGCAGAAAACATCAAGTCTTTCCTGTAGTGGAATTATGTTAACTCTTATTGTGATGATCCACTGGCAGATGCTGACATAAAATTCAGTGCAATCTACTTTCACTTAGGATACATATAAAACATTCCTTTTTTGTGTGACATTTTCATACAAACCTGTAAAATTCATCCTCCTCTAACAGGCTTGGATGATGCTCTCCCCGAGACAGTCCTGATAAAAGACGCAACCAGGGCCAATCTGACTAATTAAAGTCACATAATTACAGTGTCATCTTATCAACCTGTCCTATCAGCAGAAATGCTCATTTCAGGCCGATATTTCATTTTAAAGCTGCTAATAAGCCGATAATAATGACGTACTGATAATATCTCGCAAATGATCTGAATATGAAGTTGGGGATTTGGGTGAATGTACAAGTGCTGCAGAAATATACTGATGTCATGAGGGGGAAACATTAATCATGGGCATGTTATTACCACTGAAGAGATACTCTTCGATAAACGGTTCTATAAAATACGAGAAACATACTTGAAATTATGTATTTTAAAAGGATGTACAGACATTAAAACATGTCACTTCTAGTAAAACTTAAAGACATTTAGTTGCTTTTTTGGAATGAGGCATAAAAACTGCACTGAAGAAAAATTTATCTTTATGTAGTCTTTACATCAAGTCTCTTGAAATCAGCAAAACCACTCTGTGAGGAACGCTGAGCACAAAATGTCCGTGTGGTGGCCTGTAACTAATGGTGTGATAGAAGGTAAAATATAAGGAGAAAAACTGGAGTGTGGAGTCAGTGCAGGACAGTCCATGGGTCTGTCATGTCAGCATATTTGGGACTCAAATCTGAGTCAGCATCTGAACTCGTTTGAAGGGTAACTTTGGTATTTTTCAACCTGGACCCTTTCCCCCATGTTTTTATGTCTATAGGAACACTTTAAAAAAAAAAAAAAAAAAAACTGGTCCAGTATTGAGCGACAATGTTGCAGCTGTGAAACAGGCTGCAATGTAAGCATTTGGGCAAATGTGCATCATCAATTCAAGTCCATTTAAAGTGCTTGTTTTTGCCACTGACAGGCACTAATTGTTATTTCAAGTCGCTGACAACATTCTTGAAAGGATCCCCACAGAGGCAGACCATTGTTTAAGAGTAGGATCCTTTTACTTTTAACCACAAACAGCTCTGACATTGCTATCGCCAAAGACATCTAACTGAAAGTCAATAAAAACAAAATTATAACTCAGAAACCGTCTTGGTTCGTCTTTCTGCTGCTCCAATAGTCACCATCTCTGGTTTGGTTGAAATAAACCCTTAAGTCACCCAGTTGGATTTGAAAATACACTGGCTCCATGCAAGCTTAAATTACTGTTTGTTTAAATGGAGTCTGGTGGGTCTGGCAATAGCAATTTTGGGGGTGTTTCTGGTGAAACAAAAAGGCTCTTACTTTCTAACAAAAGAGGCCTATCTCTGTAGGGATGCTGTCAGATACTTAGAATAACAATCTGAGCCTGTCAATGGCAAAACAACTGCTGTTCGTGCACATATATTGACCGTGTGAGGCTTAACATTGCAGCATTGCAGAGCCCTCTCATTCAATACTGGATCAATTTCAAAAATTGTAGTTGCCATTAATCACTTAGACACAAAATATGGGAAAATATGGTCTAGGTTGAAAGCTACTGAAGTAACCCTTTGACCCCTTTCTCTCAGGCTGCAGACTGAAATAGTCTATCAGGTAGAGATCAGGTTCAGAGCTGTCAGGCAGACAAGTAATCCTCCTGGTTACATATCTTTAATAATCCCTCTCAGGTCCACAAGTTCTGAAACTGACCTCACCCCAAAATTCCTTAAGGTTTTACCAGGGAAGAGTTTTCAGAAAGTGCAGCACAACTCGGCACAATGGCCGTGTTTCAAACAAAGCTTTCTTTCCGCAGTGCAGCCCACTCCTACCCACCCACAAACTCAATCAGCAGAGGTTTACTACTGAAGCCTTGGCTCACCACCAGCAGAAAGAACAAAAGATATCCCATGGCTGAAAACATTTTGTGGCAAACCCGTTACACCAGAGAACTCACTCTGAAGAAGCACCTGCTGTTGAGATATGAACTATTCTTATGAGGAGTGATTGAGTATTAAAGCTGATGCATTAAATTCATACCAACAACTATACCCTTTAAATAAGGCAGAATTCAGCTTTTATTAAGTTGGGTTCAATGAGAGACTGGCTGCATACAAAGGAGGCAAAGAAAACACTCTGAGGCCTTTCAAAATCATCCGTGCCAGGCTCAGTCAACTTTAATTTCTCATTTCAAGGGGAAATTTACAACTACTACACTTAACTCGGCACTCATTCACTTCTTCCTCCTAGATATATTAAGTGTTGTTCCCAAACAATTTTATTTTATTATGGAACCAGAAGCCTATTGATCATTGATGAACACAAATGAAATAAGGTTATTCAGACTTTTTGGCAGATGAAGACTGATGTTTGTGAGTAGATCCTGAGGTTTTTGACTTTTTTTTTTGGCCTCATTTTAGTCCTGGACATCAAAATAATCTATCATAGGCTCTTCTTTAGCAATCTTCGACCAGGCGCCTCCACTGACGGCCCTGAGAGGAGAATCAAGAAGAAAATGAGTCATAAGCAGACCGTAAAATCTGAAAAATAAGGAGACAGACTGAAAACTAACGGCTGTATAATACATCCTTATTCTACACATGTTAGAGGTTCAATCGTAGCTGTTTAAAGACACTGTTGACATTTGGCACATTGTGATGATTTGGTTTGTGGCCCTTTGGTTACAGAACAACCTCTTAAAAAGGAATAGTTCAGAGGTGCATATCCATAGTCAGTTGTTGGTTGGCACATCCCCAGTTTGGACAAAATATTTTAGCCACCTAAAAAAGATCAATGTACGTTTCAGTGTACACTACATTTAGAATATTTTTCACTGCTTTACCTTGCAGTCAGACGGCCCTTTCCGACGGGGAACTGAAGCCGTTATATCTATCCTCATAGCCACCAGACTTCATGGATAAAAACAGTAATTTTACCTTGCAGAACATGTGGAGTTGCTGGTCTACTGCTGCTGTGATCATTTAGTTTGTTAGTAACTTTAAATACCAAAGTCACAGAAAACTAACCAATAAAGGCAGTGGTAGACAAGTAACTCCCACATTCTGTGAAGTAAAATTACTGTTTTGTCAATAGAGTTAAGCTTTGAAGTGAGCATAACTAAGTTTCGGCTGTCTGACGGCAAAGTAAAGCACTGAAAATATGTATAAGTATAGTGAACACTTGAACTGATAATAAGGGTTTTCGGAAGGAACTTTTTCATAGTCCTAAGAAACCCCGTTTTGGTTGTGTCCGCACCGAAAGAACTAGGAGATCATAGTGATCATAGTTCTTAGTATGCCATGTTGAAGGACTTTTTTTTTTTAGCTCCTATTTCAGAGTAGGTACTCAACCAGCACAAGAGGACCTTAAGTGATATAAGTGTCCGGCAATTGGTCCAGACGTCGTAAGTGTATGTTAGATGGTTGAACACCAGTGGCAACTACCATTTTTAAAAACCCTTCAGCCTTGTAAACAACAGACAACACAAAAAAGTGACATTGCTATACCAACCACCGGCTGGCTTACAGTACGCCACTCCAGAGTTCCTATTAGTGGTGCGATTGAAACAGAACGAAAAAACCTTAAGGATTGTAGCTCTTGGGAGAGATCCCCAGTACGCAGCTCCTATCAGGGATTCCCCAGAACTGTTTGGTCCAAAAACACCAATTGATTTTTTTAAGTAGACATAATTTTAGGGTGGCTTAAATTTGTTTTGTTGCTGGCTCCGTTCACAGCAATACACTGCTTAACTTCAGTGGCGGTATACCCGTCTGCTTCTCCAAACTGGGGGCAAACCAACCGCCATCTACTGTAGATAATGCACTGACTATGGATAAGTAACCCCTACAACCCAAACTATCCCGTTAACCACAGAGGAAGACTTACTTGCTGCTATGCTGTTTGATATGAGCGATGGGAGGAGGGGCCCTCACAGCCATCTCTCGCTCTATCAGTGATGTCAGGGTTGAGTTTGGACACACTGCCTTCCCCCTGAGAAGAAAAGCAATCTTTTTAAAATCCACAATCAACATTGTCTTGTGTTACAAAGTTATCCAGGCTGCGTGTGTGTTACTGATTGAACAAAGTCTTACTTGTGGGCTGTGATGACCACGTTGCGTTTGGGCTCGTTGTCGTAGCTCACGCTCTCCACAGTATAAACCTCGGCCAGCTCGTGGATGATCTTCCGGTGTTCTCTGTTCATGGGTGGAAAACGGTGGGTCCTCTTTGGTTGTTTTCCCTGCAGACATCAGTTTAGCATGTCCATTAGGATTTATACTGAAAAAGCATCTCAAAGCCTCACTGATCTGCTTCCCGCTGCCCTCCAGTGACACATGATACATGTCGGGAACTAGCAGAGTTGTGTTGCTATCACTCAACTACATCTACATTCTGTTTTCAAATAAACTGGGAGGTCAGGACCACTGGGTGCAGTCTGAAGGGTTGTGAGATGATTAACAGGATAGGAAAGTTGAAAAATCATTTCCATAAACAAAACCTCATGATATTTTTTCCAGACTTTCTAAGAAGTTGTTACTCATTCCTTGTGAATCCCACGATTATTTTACCATTCTGACCCCAAAAAAGGTCCAGGCTGCTTTTCATGAGTTGTCCAGTAGTTTCAGTTGAGGGAAATTTTAATGCTACAACATACAGTACAATAATATTTACTGTTATTGTCTCACATCGAAAACAGGCCCTGAATTGAATCAAATCGAAATTGTGTTGTGGCAGACTTTGTGATATAAGCAAATATTGTTTTGTTGTCCTAAGAATTGATATAAAGTTGTATTTTGATTAAACTTGAGAATAACATCCCTAATATTTTCTGTTAATTGTGCATCTCATCTGTCAGTCGAAATATAAGCAATTTCGTTGGTTGAACTGGGTGAGGAATGGTCACAGATTTCCAGAATCCCAGCCATACAAGTGAAGATATTTCAAACCCACAGGGAGTTTATAACAACATAATGGCTTCAATACAAAAAGGGTTTGTACTGAAAAAGATATAGATCTTTGGGCACACTTCATTTATAATTCAGCAGAAAGTAAAACACAATGATCTGTAGTAACTGGAGAGCTGGGAAATTAGGTGGGAAGAATATGACTACTACTACTCACTTGAAGGCGCACCACTCTGCTTTTTGTGCTGTGTTAAATTCGCTAACTTTAATGTAAAATAATAAGTTCTAAGATAGCTAATCGTAACTTTTCATTGACTAAAACTAGACTAAAAAAACTAAATGTGAGTAAAACTGATTTCGTCTAATGACAAAGAATAAATCTAAAATAGCTGCCAAAATTAACACTGCACCCTGCATCAGTATCCAGTCTCACCGATGCTCTTGTGGCTGCATGAAAACAAATCCCTGAAGCCAGGTTACAAAATCTGAAACCAGCCTTCACAGAGGAGGAGTGGAGGCTGTTAAAGCAGCAGATTAACAATTGGTTTTGATATGAGACATTCATTAATCACATATGGGTATAATGTGTGGATGTTCACATACTTTTGGCCACGTGGTGTATGTGTGGCCTGTTTTCTGTGGCCTGTTCGACCTGATGTTTTATAGTAGTGTAGTACACACGGAGAGGTTGGGAAAACAACAACTGGCATCAAACTGATCCGCTCTCTCTGCCAGAAGCTAGTTAGAAATTACTATGGCAACATTTGGATAGAGAATAAAATTTAACAACATTGCTTTTGGGAAAGTGGAAGCCCACACAAGAAGGTCAAGGGCAGAATATTAAGTCCGTAAAGGCAGCGCAGTATGTAGTAAATTTAAGATGTGAAAAAAATATAATCAAACCTTTGACATGCAGACTGAGGCAGAAAAGCTTTGCCGCCATGACTCACTGTTCCAAAAAGAGACTCAGCTCCTCATAAACAATACATTTTTACATCTGGCAAGACACCAAAGCAACAGTGACCTTGACAGCCTCACTTCTGTAAGCCTCGATGCATCCAACAAAGCCGAAACAAGAACACGGAGACTATTTTGCTAACTGCCCCATGAGGTACCTGCTAATTTCGTCTGGCTTAGAAACTGTTACTAAAGAGGCTTCGCCGTCCTGTCAGAAATCTACAAGCAACCACAGCTGGTTCCTTCCTGCAGGTCCAGTGGAGATTTAACCGAGCTCAAAAATAGCTGAATATACAACAACTGGGTCAGAAAATAATGGTGCAAGTTGTGGGCTGTGGTCCATACATTGTCACAGCTAAAAGTGGGCAGTCTAATCAGGTAGAGCCTGGCCATTATTTCTTTTTTATTGACACTAGATCTAAGCAGCCCATATAAGTGTTAATATAACAGTGAACAGTGTAATAGTATAAATACTGAGGAACAGTAATAGACAATAAGTTAGGGTCGGTCAGAATACAGACATTTTGAAGTGGTTGTAATGATTATGGTATTGCAGCCCATTGACCAAAATAAAATGTTCGTGTCTGCAAAATCACAGATATGTTACATTTCTATGTCTCATACATATCATATCAACATTTCTAAAGTGACTTAGCTCAGATAACACACATATGAGCCGAGGTTCTCATTCAGAGGAGGAGGGAATGGTCGATGGCATTAGACTAAGCAGCAGACAGCAGCAGACTACTGTGTAACCATTTTTGTGCGACCAATATTTGTATTTTTAACAAGGCGTCCAGACATTTCCATCCCTGCTTATGTCGACCAAACGGAGTATTTTAAGCCAAAACATTTTTTCTAACCCTCACCAAGTGGTTTTTATGCCTAAACATAACCACTCGGTAACTACAAAGTAATCGCAACATAAAACTGTAACACTGAAACATGAAAAAATGTAAAGTTTGAACATATCCACTACATATGAAACAAGGGCTGGTGTGATATCAGATTTTCACCACCTGATTTTGTGTCTAAACGAGTTCACAATAACAGTATTATTGCGATAGCTATAGGAAATTTAACTTCAGTCAAATTTATCTTCAACTCAATTTATTGTGCATTTTGTCTTTTTTTTGGCTAATGAATTACACTTAAAATACAAAAGCATATAAAAAGAGCAATTACACTAAATGGATGGTGAAAAACCAACCAGATGGCGCTGGGGGAGGGAGAAAAGCAAGAACTGAAATCGCCTAGGTTCTTGTTGTGGTAGGAGTTCAAAAGCTTTTTCCTGATGGTGCACTGGCTACCTTACAGTGTTGTATGGGAGCTGACAGCCTGGGACATGCAATCAATTCCTTGGGCACAATAAAGTAACCTTTGTAATTATGTAAATGCAAAATCAGTCAGATGTTTCAGTATAAAAATGTTCGGGACAGGAGTTAAGGTTATCAAACATTTCATCACCTCTTCTTCAGTTATTGGGAGCAGTGGGCTGCCAGCACAGCCACCAGAGGGAGCAGCAGAGGTCACCCAAGCTGCCATTACCATACCGACACAAGGGATTCCTTGTATCATCTTACCTTATTAGCAAGCTCAACAAGATTCCTGATCTCCTCTTCTACCTCGGAGACAAATTTCAGGTCTTTTCTAAAAGAGAGGCGAATGGAGAGTTGTTAGTGTGTTGTGTGGACACACTGTTTGCACAGACAAAATTACCTTATGCAAATTATAGACGGTAATAAACAGAACTATGATGAGCAGACCTGGCATCCTCTTTGAGGCTGTCGCTGTATACAGAAGTAGAGCGGACGTTGAAGGGGTCAGAGGATGGGTCTATTTGCAACGCCTCCGCCAAACGTCTGTTTCTCTCCAAAGTAGCACAATCTTGATCACATTCAAGCCTGAGAAAACAAACCAGCTCATTTAAAACAAACACTCAAGCAGATTTCGCATTAAATCATGAAGCTGAATGTGAATCACACCTCATTTGCTTCAACTTGCTGCACTAAAATTATTCTGATTAAAATGGGTAAATCTGAGTGGCTGCTGCAGCTGCTGTAATCCATTAAAATGCATTACCTTTGATTGATGTATTTAAATATTAATGCACAAACAAAAAAAGTAATCACTCATAGTGAGCAGGAAATCCATTTCTTCTATGCAGGAGTACATTTAAATAATGTTTCATTATTGATTTAAGGAAACTGCTTTGTGCCCGTACTAAAATCACTGCAGAGAACAGCCTCTCATGCCTCGTGTCCTAAATCATTTCATGTGCGTCACTTTCAAAAAACACTTTACATCAGCAGCTTGGCCCCGAATCTTAGTCATCGATTCGCTTTGTTACTGCACCTGGTCTGTTTCAGCTCCTTCTTAGTGAGGAGTGGGCCGATGTCCATTGAGTCACCGAGCTGCATGTCAGACAGTTTGCTGGCCATGGCGATGGCTGCATACCTGCAGTACAGAGATTTAGGGGATCTTTCAAACACTTCGTATATACAATTAAAACAGCTAAATACAAGGCTGGGGCGATTGACAAGATTATAGTTCAACAGGACATATTGTTCCTCGCATGTCCACGAAAAGACAATATTCAATTACAAGTGTTATGAATTACTACATTTAGTCTCCCTTTTTCTCTGGGTTTCTCTATGCTTCCCCACATAGGTATAGCCTATTAAAAAAAAACAGAAGAAAGAAACAACATGCTAGCTTATGTCTGACACCGTAACGTTAGCCCATGCTGCTTTCACAACAGCGTGGCAGCTGCGTTATCGCCTAGTTGCCTTTGAAGTGCAGCAGGTAAGACGTCTGCTTATTAGAACACAGTCCATAAATATTTATATCTTTGCCCATCTCTCTCTTCAGTGTTTTTTGGATGGTAATTTTGTATATTGTTTTACATTACTGCTTGAAGCCATATGTCTGTAGGGAAATTTCAATCTCGCCCAACACTACTGAACAATAGTTAAACTGACCTCTGATATGAAGTGGCTGCCTCTGCGCAGACCACCGTTTCCTTTCTTCGCCCACAATCACACTGCACAGCCACCTGTGAAAAGTATGAAAGACAATGTTAAACATACGAGTGAACAGATTTGAGTCTGGTGCCAAAAGGCTTTTGTAAGCAGACAAATTATGTTGGTTTCTTGAGAATTCGATGCTGCGTGTGTAAGGAATTCCTGCAGCTGTGAAAGGCCTCATTGTTTGTTGAGCTCTTGTGTTTGGAGGACTGCCACTGAAATGTTATTATTTCATCCAAGTTAAAGATTTTTGACAGCTACGTACTATTACAGCAGATTTCATCAACTCGTTATAAACCACATGTAGCTGAAAGAACAGAGAGAATACACAGCTGGACTGTTGAACATAAACTTCAATAATTAGAAGATGTGACACGTACAATCATTTTTCATCAGGGTAATAAGTTATCAAGTTGAGGAGAAATATTTGGATGATGGGAAAATACGCCTACACTCCCCATGAACCAAAGCCCTCGGTGTAACAACGACCATCTGTACCAAGTTTGTAACCCATATTTTAGCTACTGGGAGCCCAGCTGCTCTCAGTGGCAGTGTGTTGTACCTTGGCGGTGCAGGTGGTGCGTGGGCAGCTGCTGCCTTTATGACAGGGAGCGGAGCAAGGGTGGCCACAGTCTGGACGAGGTAGCGTGCAGGGCTGCTGGCAGCTGCCTTCTGCTAAACACTCGCCCCGGTGGCAGATCCGTCTGCAGCGGTGCATTTCACATGGCAGCGCTTTATTACACACCAGGCCGCAAGAGATGTCTTGCAGATGACATGGGATGTTGCTACGTTGCTGTGAGCCAAAGAAAAAGTGGTTACTTTAATCACATAATAAAAAAACATGAAAACGAGTTATGCAGACTGTCAGCTCAGGGGACATTACCTCGTGCTTTCCCATGCACCACTTCTGAGTAAGGTAAGTGCAAGGTGGACACTTCTCTTCACTGTGGCAGTTGTGAAACACTAAATGAGAGATAAATGTTAGGATTCTCATTTACAGTTTATAACTGCAGTCTATTTTCAATTACAATTTTGGCTTCCAATGATTATGAAAACAAGATAATTAAGATTAAATGATTGTTGTGGTGCATTTAGTTTCGCAGCGATGCTCTTGTTTGTGTTTGTCTTGTGTTAAGGCCAAGATACACCAAACTGACATCAAAGAACTAGTGGTGACAAAGACCAACTGTGGTGTCACCTCACCCTGCCTTTGTCTCGCCCAAAAAGTTGCACTTGAACATACCGCAAAGACTAAAGCCCACAGCAAACTAGCACATACATTCTGGTTTGTGTGAGAGTAAATAACTAGTCTGTATTTGTCATTCAAAAAGGGAAACAGGAAGACCAACAGGACAGATTCAAGACGCTGGTTAGCCACTTAGCATATTAACAAAAAAACCTTATGTTGAAAGAAAACAAGATACTTATAGTGCGCTAGTGAACATTAACGCAATCACAAAATGTTTCTACTAAAGACCCCAGTGGCTAAAAAGATAATCTTATCCAGTATAACAACTATGTTTTGACTTTACATCCACTTGACTTGAGCCTTTTGTTTACTTTCCTCACTTCCATTTTTCTACTTGTGCACTGAGCTGAACTGCCAATCAGAGTGATTTCACTCACCGACAGGGCCGTCTCCAACCCCGATTCAACACGCTTAATCGGCCAAAAAAGTTGAAAAGGGCCAGACAAGGGCCAACTAGTGCTGGCGGTGTGAGACACACCAAAATTAGGGTAACAGACACTGACCAATGGCCAACCGTTAGCCCGGTGTACCAGGGCCCTTATAAATCCAGTGCCTTCAGTGTTGCCAACTTGGTGACTTTCTTGCTAGATTTAGTGACTTTTCAACCCTCTTAGTGACTTAATTTCTAAAAAAAAGCAACTAGCAACAAATTTAGCAAAATTTAGCGAGACTTTCCCTTTCCTCTTGTGCCATGTTTATAGCTATAAATCATGTAGAAATTCAAGAAAATCCACTGATAAAAAGACAATTGTTTAAAAAAAGTTCAATAAATTAATGTTTCCAATATCAGCGAGTAATCGTGTTAAATAACTGTGATATCACCATTAACCAAAATATTTCTGATATAATTTTTGCCATAAACGAGCTGCCGTAACGTTTCCTGTTTCATCTCACCTGGGTGGTCACACTCGTGTCTTCTTGTGCATAAGTTTTTGCACTCTGGTGGCTTTGTGCCGCAGGGGATGGGCGGGTACAAGACAGTGAGCCCACAGTAACAAGCCAGCTCATCAAAACCTACAAACAGAAGGAATCATGACACCACATAGGATATGAGCTCTGTGACATGGTCACGGCACATTACTGCCAGACATAATACCACAGAAGACAGAAAATGACACAAAGATGATGTAAAGCCTCAAATTAGTTTTTTTTTTTCTTAAATGGCAGAATAACACTGTGGTACTTCTGAGACTTGACTCATAAATACAGTGTTGTTGGACCACATTAAATGCCTGCAGGACTCACTGGACTGCCAGCAGGGCTCACAGTTTCCACGGTGACAGGGCTCCTGGCAGCGGTGGAGGCCACAGTTGAGCTTGTAGCCGCAGATCAGGGGACACTTGTGCTCTACATTCTAGATAGACAGACAGACACCAGTGACACCACCTCCTATTGAATAGCACTGTCCTAAAAATTAAACTTTTACTGCTATTTGAATGGATTGCAAGACCTTGAGTTCAATATAAAAGAACTCTGAACACTTTTATCAAATGTGTGCTTTAAGCTGAAATTAAATTTCTGTGTCACCTTAAGATGTGTATCTAGCCTCTTTGTGTCTGTTGTATTGTATTGTATTGCAGGATCTCTATTTAAGCTGACATACCACTGAACAGCATTTGACGTCACATCACTGTACAGTGTTACTCAGGCCATGTGTTCAGTGGTAGAAAACCTTTTTATATTATTACACAAAATATCACAAGTTAAACTACACAACACCAGCATAATCTGAGCTCTTTTGTCACTTTTAACATCAATTTGTTTAACTGTATTGAGAGTTTGGAGAGTGTAAACTACGCAACATTAATACAGAGTCATAGAATACTCACCACACAACACAGCTCGCCGCACTTGTGTCGACCACAGGAGCGCTTCTTGTTGCAGCGCTTCTCACAAGTGAAGACAAGCTCATCTGGGAAAAAAAGGGCAGAAGAGAAATACCAGATAATGCAGGAAGGTGGCAATCCCGCATTTGCTTAATATCATTTGAACTTGTTTGAATCTCACCTTCTTTTTGGATCGTTTCACACGGGACCTCCTGAAAAACAAAGGTCAGTTTTAACTCTGGTGTCATGAACACAGCACAGCAAATGAGAGCAGCACTAACACTGAAGACAAAAGTTCTGCTGGTGTTTCTGCCTACCTTGGTCTTGGAGCCACATCTGCATCTGATAGTGGAGGTCAGGGAGCAGGGCCCGCAGCTGTCCTCATGGCACAACTTCTCACACAGATGGATGGTGTCTGAAACAACATGAGTCCATTAAGAACAGTGCTTGCAAGCTCAACATAATGCATATCCTGTCTGAACACACAAAATAAAATTGCTGTCTCAGGACTGAAAACAGATGGATAATGGTGGAGGAAAAATAAAATGGATGCTACGTAAGTTTCATTTCTTAGAGAATTTCTTTAGCTCTAGTTTAAGGAGATTCATAGAATGCATACAACATGTTACAAGATATCCAGAAGTAATGCCAACATCAAAAACACAGCACAGCAGGGTGCATCCAAGAGGAAGCTACAAAAATCATGGACACAGCATCAAAACAAAAAAGCCCCACAAATATAGCAAGGCTATAACGCCAAGCAGACAAAGCTCATTCCAAAACAAGAGTGACTCTTGGGTTGGCTTTCACTTTTGCTTTTGCTGGTGAGCACTGAAGGAGAGGATGGGGATGAAAAGTGACAGAGTTGGCCTCTTTTCTGTTGCAGTTAGCTTAGTTAGCTTGCTTTGTATCTGCTTTTCCATTACCACAAATGTAAGGTTCCTCTAACAGTAGCTGCTGAAAGCATTTCCCTTATGAAAAACCTTTCAGAGCCATAACACGAATTCATATCCTATACCTGGTCAGTTTCAGATCTTGTGTGAGGATAGCTTCACTTCCCTTACTTAACCTGTTATGCTACATTATGAGAAATTATTCTGAATCTAGTGAGAGGGTCTGAGCATGTCGACAGGCAGCTACAAACTTATGAAAAACACAGGCCTGTTACTAGTTAAGACACCCTTTGTCCCTCTTCCTTACCACTGGAACCACAGGCCAGGGGTTTGTTGCACGTCTTCCCACAGGAGGGGATGGCATCAGAGCAGCTTCGTCGTTCAGAGTAGCCCAGTTCCATGAGCTTGGCCAGTGGTGTCTGACCACAAGGACACGTCTTCACCAAGCTTGGGGAGAGTGGGCACGGCTGACACGTGCCACGGTGGCACACCTGCTGGCACTGGTGAGCTTCGCAGTTTAGCATCCTGAATGGAGAAAACTAAGTGTCAGGCAGGGGTGGGAACTGTCTCACTGAAATAAGATTTTTTAATTAATATTATCAGATGTTAGACATCATTAGTGCTGACTTACTTCCCACATAATTTTTGACAGGAGAAATGTCCCGAACCATCAAATCCATCTCTATCTGTGCCACACAGGACTTCACGAGTGGTAACGCCACAGTAGCACACTAAAGAAAAAAAAAAAAACAGACAAGAATTAAAACCATTTATGCTAAGACAAAGTTGCCAAGATTAAAAAAATAAACACTACACTATGTGGAGTTGTGCTGGCAAAGTGAGACTCACCCTGCTGAACTTGCAGCTGGCAGGGTTGACATGCCCCACTGTGGCACACCTGGGTGCAGGTGTGTTTAGCACAGTTAAGGAAGGCACCACACGCCTTGTCACACCGGAGAACTGTACCTTGGCCACAGCGCACTGGTTGACTGCAAAGTTATGGTTTTATCAGTATCATGGCATCAAGACAACACAGGAAGCAATCTCTTAGAATAACACAAAAACACACACACAAGATACACAGAGAGATGCAAACATTGTTAAAGTGCAGAATACCTTGTCTTCCCACAGGTACAGGATTTTGTTACAAAGGCAGGACATTGCGGACAAGGTCCAGGGTGACATAAGCTGAAGGGAGACACAGAAAGTATAGTTAAACACAAATACTCACATTATTAAAAAATGCATGCAAAATCTGTACTACAGTGTAATTTTTGCTAGTTTTGAAAATCAAGATCATAGTACTTTTTCCCACATATTTTACTAATTAACTTTTTGTTCTATGCTGGACTTAAATTCCCACCTAGGATATAATCACAGATCTTTAGGGGCAGCTGTGGTTACGTGGATAACATTCCCTCAACCTTATTGAAATCAATCTGATTAGAGCTTCCAACTTCACTGTTTACATGGATGCTAAATAAGTGATCCGATAAGATGTGCGTTTACATGCCCCAAAGCATTTCATCAGAGTATATCTTTATTGACTAATCAGCAAGTTCACGACTTGGGAATGATCAATTTAAAAAAAAGGGCCAACTCATAGCTTTTCCCAAAAATACCTTGACATTACAAGAGACAGACACCATGACTGTCTCCCTGTGATTTTTAAAGCTCACATGTTACAGGGGTGGTTACAGTCCACTCCGCTCCTTTTCTTCCCACACATGTCACCACAGGTGTGAGGAATCTCACTGCGCTGCCACTCTGGGTTTGTCACTTTACCTGCCAATCAAATGTGGAACAAAAAGGAGTGATGACTTTGATTATCTCATTTGCAGTCACAAACTTGATCAGTTATAGGACTAAAAAATAAACATTAAATAATCTGACCTGACAACAAATAGATTCATGTTTATAATACGTATTTAAATGCATAACTAAACAGTCACTCACCACAGAAACAGGTGTAGGACGTTGGTGGTTTCAGTGCAACATTCTGGCAGGCCGGACATCTCCAGCCTTTAGCTGATTCTGAAAAAACAGCTTTGTTTTAGCATATAAACATTTTTGTATTAACTTTTCATACAGAGAACAGCAGATATTCCCACTGGCCTAAAACTGCAACACAACACAACACACATTGTTGATGCAGCGGGAGCTTCAAAGCCTGGGTGCTGCTTTTCTTTGCTATTGTTAATGGGCACAAATAGGTATTGTCCATCTCCACAACAGTATTATGCATTACAGTGGATTATGTCCTGCTATTTCATAGCCTCACAGAGATAACCATTCTGAGTGCACTGTGGGTCAGAGCTGCTAAAATTGTGTAGCAAACATCCAGATGTTGTTTAAAGGTTGTACCGTCTGCCTGAGAGGCCGGGGATCGAGCCCACTTCTTGATACAGTTCAGGTGGAAGACGTGGAAGCAGCTCTGGCAGCTCCACACCGGGGCCATGCACCGGATGACATCACAGCAAACCATGCACTCGTACTTCTCCTCTGACAGCTGCTCTATCAGACATCCTGTGGAAGGAAGAGATTGGCAGTTCAGGAAACAAGGAGTGAATCAGACACTTAACATCTTTAACCTCAGGAAAAAAAGGCAGCTCTGTTAAAAAATAATGATGTGCTGAGGAGGCTGATTCAAACCCACAGGTTATTATCAAAATCTATTCTGCTAAATTACAGGATATTGAGTATAGAATGATACACACAAGACAGCTAAAATGTGTACTCGCAAAACTAAATGTTTTACTCAATGACAGGCTAGAGAAAGTGTCACCAGCACACAGAGTTCTTTATGAAAATTAAGGGCAATATCAAGAAGCGGTTAAGTAGGTAACAAGGCGTTATGTGTGTACAGCTTCCAAACAAATTTAATTTAGGATGCTGTCAAATGATGGGAAAATACTGCTGTGGCTGCTGAATATCTTTAAATATTAAAAAAAAATCAGCGAGAGTGTGCTTTTAAATGCTATCTTTGACTCCTTGGTTTCTACTTAAGTGATTAAAGGGAGCTGCACACTAACCTGTCTGTGTCTCCTTGCTCTCTGGCATCTTGTCCCAGTTCCTCTGGCCTGGCCTGTGGTTTTGATAATGCATTCTTCTCCCCCCTCTTGCCTGCTGGGGTGTGTGTCGTCCTGAGCCTCGTCCAGCTTTACAGACCGGATCCTGAGATGATCTTCTATGGCCAGAGTCATCTTGGACACTGGGCCTCATCTCCAAGGCTGTTTCCTCTTGAGATGGTTGTTTGGGCGGTTTGATTGGTCCTTGACGTCGTTTTGCTTCAGTGTGTGCCCTCTGATGATCATTACGTTGAAAGTCTGGACCAGTACTGCTCCTCTGACTTCTGTCCCTGATGTCTAACGAAGGGTTCTCTCCTTTGGTGTCATCTGACCTCTGACCCCCAACTGCAGCGTTGTTCTCCTTAAAACGACTACCCTTTTCAGGTTGTTGTCCTCTTCTCTGCTCCTGGCTAAACTTCCTTGGTTTTTTAGCCTGGGCATCCTGGTCTTCATTTGTTTGTTCAAAATTCCTTCCTGTATCTTCTCTTCGCCAGTTAGGTCCATCAGGTCCATCCATGGGATGTGCCCCAGAGTGAAAGCCCCCTGCACCTCTGTTGTTGCCATTATACGGACCAAAGTCGCCTCCTGGTCTTTGCCAACTGGAGCTGAAGCCACTAAAATTCCCATTTACACTTCTATTCCCCTCTCTCCTCCCTCTACCTCTGCCTCGCCTTCTGGCTCCATCCTCTCCTTGGTATGGAGGTTGATGATGCAATGCATAATTTGAATTATCATGGCTAAATGGGGGTTTGAAGCCCTGGTGAAGGTGTCCATATTGTTGAGAAGGATCATAACTATTCAGGTTTCTGTCATTGTTGTGTCTGGGGCGGCCTCTTCTGGATTTGTGCTGATAGGTTTTTTGATGTGACGCCTCATCTGAATGGAGGTCAGGTGGATCTGCAAACAGATAAAGTGTCAAAAGACTGAAGCTGTGTGTATAATAATCCCAACCAAACACAGCTCCAGTAAATATGTTCAACATAAGAAATGACAATAACAATGACTCAGTAGTTTTCACCGCTGACTCACTAGTCAATTACTGAGTCTGTAGCCCAGAATAATGTCTTTAAATTTACATAATGTCATAACACCAACATTAAAACTCTCAAAAACAAACTGATGTCATTCATTTACTTATGGTATGAAGTCATTTGGTACTTTTCTGTCCTGTACTGTAACCCATACTCAGGATATGTAGCCAGCAGTTATACTACAGCTATTAGGTAACGCGTTAGCTAGCTAGCAATCACAACTTCACAACTTTCGCACACCCACACACTCGTGATACTGGGAGCTGACAGGCTAATCACATGTTTATTAGCTCCTGCTACTGTATCCCAGGTCAGGTGTTATATCGGATTTCAAAGTTCACAGTCACGTGTTGTCACGTAAGATGCAATACTACCGTTAGCAACCCTTAGCAAGTCGAACGAGGATCTTATAAATGGAAAAATCAGCTGCTCGGTCAGTTAGCTGGTGTTAGCTGAAAATTAATGTTAGCTAACGTTAGCTAAGCAACATGCTAGCTAAATTAGCACATGAAGAGAGTGTGTATAACGTTAGCAAGCTATTTTAAAGGGGCAGTGTGGCATTACAGAGCAGCTGAGTTTAAATTTGGCGATAATTACTCTATTGATAAAATATTTTGACAGCATGTTAGATAACTTACCTGAGGAGCCCTCAGCCATTCAGTTTGAACTCTGGATGTTGCTTCTCACACGACACAAGTTTGAGGACAACAGGCTGTTTTGCGAGATATGACAGGGGTGTCCAGGTACTCGTCGACAATGTCCACTTTCCCAGTTGTGTTCTGGTTGCCAAAACTGAGGCGAACTCCCTAAACAGGCAGAGTCAATCCCCTCCCACCTTCAACTCACTTTATCAACACAAGCTTAAAGCTAACACACGCTATATTAAGCTAGCAAGAATTAAAACAGGAACTTCTGGTCAGTGTTTCCAAAGTAAAACCGGAAGTGATTGCATGTCAAGCGAATTCTAATTATTTAACATAACACATACAGAACACGATAAACCAAGTTAATGATATAACAGTTATTAGTTATTAATAATTAACTGAGAACCATAAACCCATTCATGGCATAAAAAGACATTTGACAGAAAATAATGTTAATGAACGACCACAAGGTGGCGCTCCATATTTGGATTAGTCTGATGGAGATTAGAGAGGCTTCTCAGATTGAGATGAATTAGGAGCATAATAAAATGTATTACATCATAGTTTTGCATATATTTATACACTTTTACACTTGTATACTGCCTGTATACTTGACTACAAATGTGAAATTAATGTTAAGTATAACTTGCCTAGAGATCAACGATCATTCTGTGCACAGTTTAGATGTCTCGTATTACCACTAGGCTATATATTGAAACTGGAAGATACAAAGGTGTAACTAAAGATTAAAGAATTTGTGAATATTGTGAGCTAATTGACGTGGAAAATAATTTATTTCATTTTGTACTGTCTTCTATATCATGATTTATGACAAATATTGTTTAAAAAAGTTAAAATTCCTGATTTTCCTTATGGAGGATCAAGCTCTAACTGTATCCCTTTTTGATTTGATTTGTTTTTGCATTCTCCGAGTATCTTTTTAGGGTGTGGGAATGGAGGAGAAAAGTAACATGACGGACCCCTTTAACCCTGTTTTGTTTGGACACCCTTGATCTGTGAACTGAATCAAATAATGTTTGGCACTGATTCATGTAGATGCAAATTTTGTCTTGTTTGGATCTGTGTATTTTGTCTTGCACTCAGGGGGCTGTGTTTGTGCTTTGTATTTCTTTTATTGTTGTTGTTGTTGTTGTTGAGGTTGGATGTCTTTTGAAGGATTATTTGTGGGAGATTTATGTCTTTTTTGCCAGATATTGTTTGTGTTTATGTCTGGATGTTAGTCATGTATTGTGCTGTTAGATGTTGGTGGGTTAACATTCCTGAATGTTTGGTTTGTTATTGGTTAATGTGCCTGAATAATCCCATGATGGATGGGTTATTAGATGTCCAGGAAGAAAATAAAATGTTCATTCATTGTATAACTGTAACACCAAACATACGCTGTACTTCACTGTACATGTAAATTATATATTTTTACAGTTAATACACACTGTAAATATCATCACTGTCGATATTAATATAAGCAAACAGTATATACTCCCAAATCCAACTACCTATGTATAGAAAGCAACAAACTGTTACATTAATAATTCTGTATTTATTCCAGCACCCTTTGCACTCTGCACCATTACACTATTGTCTCACTGTCTGCAAAAATGTTTATGTTTACCTTGTCCAGATATGTTTTTGTCCCTCGTTTTAGCTGTTATGTCTGTATATATTTCTGTGCACTACACTGACAGCAACAAAAACCAGAGTTAAATTCCTTGCATGTGTGCACACTTACTTGGCCTATAAATCTGATTCAGATTATTTTTTATAATAACAGATTAAAGAATGGATATGTAAAAACTAGTACGGAGTGCTACCAGACACTTTCTGTGATTTTATGAGATAAGTTTGAGATGAACTTCAACGAATTTAGCTGGGTAAGACAGATTTGTGATCTGTGAGTTGAGAATAAGGCTCATTGTTGAAGAATTTTGAGGAGATTATGACACACAGCTGCAAGGTCAAAAACGGAAGTAGTGTACATTACTTTTTAGCACACTTCCAATCTTTGATTTTTATTTTTTTTAAATCATACAAAGATTACATATCATGTATTACATGTGTATAACATTTTCTATGTTTTCCTTTTTTGGCTTTCTGTACATATCTGATTCCCTTGAGGATAATAAAGCTTTGAATTATTTTAATTTGAACTGAATTTATGTCAGATATTGATTAGTCTTTGGGTACCTATATGACAATAATATATAAACAGTTAGTTTCCAGAAAACACATTTTTTCCCAGTGACAGTTGAACTAAATTCAAATGAACTCATCTGACAGTAGGGGACACTAGTGCAAGTGTAAGTGTTATCAGCCCATGCCCATGATAGCCTAGGAAAATGAATGTAATGACCAGTAACAGCTCATGGTGATTCACTTTCTGAGCTGGTAGGCAGCCTAGTAACTTCCACCCATTGGTTTAAGGAATAGAACACTTTAAAATGGTGAGGTTAAAACATTTCTCAAGGTTTTGCTGCATTACAGTACAAACTAGAAGGCCTCAGTGACGATTTTCAACTGTTAACATTGATGAAAAGAGGCTTTACACTGAATTGTGCTGCTTTTGAAGGCAGCTTGCTTTAACTGACAATAATTATGTGTGCTCCTATTCTTTTAATGACACTCAAGGACTTTAAATATCCCTCTCATTGTAGCTTCGAGTCAAACAAACCAAACCTGTATGCTTATTTTCTGTAAATTGTTGTTTTCTGTGGCAGGCCGACAGTCACAGAATCCAGATCACGCATGCGCAGAGTGACTCCTCGGCCCCGTCAACCAGGCGAGGTGGGTGGGAGAAAGCTGCGTCAAGGTGCCGTTAATGGATAGAAATGACCGGAAAATAGGCACGGTGGTTTTCAAAATAATATATTAAAATACTGAAGTGACAAGAGCGTTCCGCTTTTTGTCGCAAAACAGCTCTATTTGTGTGCATCATGTTAACTATTTGAGTTCATATCACCGGAAGCTCTGTTTAGATATTTATCACGACCTTGTGTTTTGTTTTCAACTTCAAATAGAATCTCATCGATGATTCATTACTATTATACAACACTTATTTGAATCAGGATCAGCTTTAATTAAAATGTGTGTATAAATATAAGGAATTTGACTCGGTTTTTTTTCAGTGTACACACAGAGAAATTAACATGCAGCTAAAACAAGGCCAACAAATGTGAACAAGGCAAACATTTGACCACTATGTATAGATATAATTTACTTAATTAACTGAATTTACAATATATGCATAATTTAAAAAAGTGATACTCTTCTTTAACCTTCCACACAACATAAAGCGGTGCCGAATATTTTGTGTGATTGGTCAGCTGTTTTGTAAAAGTGTCAATACAGTAACACTCAAAAATATTAGACTTTGCAGACGTATGTGTAAATTTGCCTATTCTATGTGGCAATGACATTCAAATAACATTCTTTAAATAATTTAGTACGTCTGAAAGATTTAATAAATAAATTTAAACATTTATTATTTGCTTGTCATTCCGGGATTTTATTTTGAAACCCTTTACCGGAAACCACGCCGTTCCTTCCTGCAGGCTTGACGGTTGCTGTGAGAAGCTCGAGCGCGGCCGAGCAGGAGAGAGTGGCAGTGAATGTGTCTGCGGCAGCGTTTAGCGTTAAAAAACAAAAACCACGGCTGAAGGAGAGAGGACCAAACCCCGCTGCAGTCAGAGACGACCTCGGCAGACCATGGACTATGATAAATTTTAAACAGAGGCTGGTAACGGCGGGCTGTTTTGACGACAAGCGGTTTATTGAACATCTGTAGACCATAATGAGGGCATCCGCTATTCTTTACGGTGGTTTTTCCTCCGAGGTTTAGTTAGACGCAGAGTGACACTATTTATAAATGCGTCGCTTTTAGACATCCTCGCAAGGAATAGACACACCGAGGGGACACAGCCTGCAGAAATTTAGTTAATTCCCTCCTCCCATGGCCCCTGGGGAACAGTGAAGTCATTTGAGAAGTCACCGGAGAAGAAGACACGTCTTAATCATCTCGATAGTTTTACACAGTTTTGCGAGGAAAACAGGCTCTCCCCGTCCTCCCATCGGCTCGCGGTCGCACCAGACTCCCACTGCTTTTTCTCTGTTTTTGAATCTTACATGGTTTTGTCCTTCTGAGCATTCATCGCCAACCCTCCCGTGGGCATTTTCCCCGTTAAAGGATGCCGGATCAAATATCGGTGTCCGAGTTTCTCTCGGAGACAACAGAGGATTACAATTCCCCGACAACATCCAGCTTCACCACCCGACTGCAGAGCTGTAGGAACACAGTCAATGTGCTGGAGGAGGTAAGGCCACGGTGTCAGCCTGCCTGCGAGCTGTGTGCATGATGGATGGATGGATGATTGAGGATGCCTGAGTAAACAACACAACATTATGCTACATTATAACACACAAATAAATCTTCAACACAAATACAACATGTTTTATTGGTGGAATGCAGTTTAAATACAACCAAGGCCACATGCAATGAAGCCTAAATTCAACTGGTGATATTTGACAGCATTGCAAAATCCCATTAGAGGCCCAAATGCATTACTGTGTTGCACCAGAAAAGAAAATAATTGCACCTGTTGAGCTGCAGTTGCTGTGAAACTGCATATTGGTATGCACTAGTTCATTACCATCTGCAGAAATGGACATCCCCCCCCCCCCCCACACACACACACACACACACACACATAGCTGCTGCAGAGCTGGTGTGTGTAGGTGAGCTCTCATCTTGTGCTTGTGAATCTGCTGCCTTTTTCTTGCCAGATATGTAGAGTAATAATAGAGGGGGTGGATGGCTTTGGTGGTGTAGGGAATAGGAGGATGTGCACTCAGGCCTGCAGCTCTCTGTGTTCACTATTACATAACTCACAGCTTCAGAGCATGCTGCCAGGCTGTAGCAGTGTGTGTGTGTGTGTGTGTGTGACAGAGAGAGAAAGACCTTCTCTAGTCGCTGGCAGTCAGATCTGGATTAACTGTTTCAGGATTATAGAGATTCCCCACTCTCACGTAGGCCAGATTGCATTAAAAGACAGACAGATTTCTCCTCAGAGGGAAATACTGCGCACACAAAGTCACTCTCTGTGATGCTGTGTCACCTTTGATCATGTAAGGGTGAGTGTAATCAGGCCAGGCAGGTGGGTTGCTATGTGTATGTGTGCTTCCCACCTCCCCACCCCCACCATCGCCCTCCGTTGGCATCCTTCCTGCTATGATTAAATGGAGCATCAAACCAGGGGAGTGCACACCTTCACTGCTGTTAGTTAATGCCAAAAGGTGACCTCATTTCCCACTTTAAAACACATTTAGCTGCAGACGTGAATGACTTCAGGCTCACTGAATGAAAATGGGGTTTATTTGTGATTAAATAACTGTACAGATGCTATGTAAACATAAGATGAGCATGACAGCGACCAGATATGTTTGCTGAAAGGGGATAAAACCGCAGGCCTGGTCCTTTCTCCAACATCCTAACAGTCCTAACAGCTACTACAGCAAACAGCCCGTGCTATCCATCACTTCTATCTTCTATCCTTTACAAGCTTATTATATCATGATAATAAAAAAATCAACCAAAACAGAACCAGGGCCGTGTTTATTCTCCACCCAGAGCCCACTCTGTGTCTGCTGACTGTAACAAGGAAAAGGCTCACATCATGAATCACCTCTCTGGCTCTGTGCCTCTGAACCCAGAGACTGCAGCAGCACAAACGAAAAACATCTGTTAGAAAAGGCCGCCATGTGCGCTAGGCTTCAGTAGCCGCTCTGGAATTTTTTGCAGAGATCACATGACAAGGAAGACCATTATGCTAAGAGTGAGCAACATGCTCTTCAGTGTTTAAACAAAAGGCAAGATGCCCCTGTAACATTTGGGCGAGGATGGGCGGCTTGTCGGGTAACTCAAAGCAGGATACACCCATCAGATGGAGACTGTGGCAAACACGCCTGCAGCACACAGCCTGCCTAAAGCCATGGATACTGTTAGATTAGTGTCTGTTTAATAAAATTAGCTACCCTGTTTGATCCCTGCGTAGACATGTAAGGGCTCACTTGCATCATACACCCAGAGCTGCTGCAGAGAAGCAAAACTGCCTTGGGCGTCACTTTGCCTGAAGAGGAGTTAGTTTAAAATGTCCTGGGTTTTTTCTGAGCTCCGAGTTCTAGTCCTCAAACTTAAAGCAGTCGTCCCATTTTTTTTTCCCCTCCAACTCATTTCCTTGGTATGTTGACAAGGTAAATTATGCAAAGGTACAGCTTGAATATTTAATGCTGTAACTTGAGGGGGCGAGTTGACCCACAGGAGGGTAGTCATTCTCTGAGTCATGTGGAGGTGCAAAGAAAGGAAGCAAAAAAGTCATTGCAGCATCATATCATCTTAATTCATCAATTATTGATTGGTGTGTAATGACACAAAAGTATTCATGACTCACCAGCCCCCACCCTGGAACTTTTCTCACACCAAGGTGTTTACTGTTTACACTTGAATCAGTGCTGAAATATGGAAAACAATGAGCAGTGCAATGGAGAGGAAAAAGTCTTAAAAATAATCTTGCTGTCCTGACTGTTTGAGACACAGGAGATGGGGGCATTGTGTGTGTGTGTGTGTGTGTGTGGGGGGGGGTGGGTGGGTGTTAGACCGGAAGCTGTGTCGGTATGTGGTGTGAGTTTTATTTTGGTGTCATCTTTAGTGCTAAGCAGTCATTGTTGTGGTATTTTTTCCACTGCATTTCCCAGAAAGCACAGTTGGATTTTCTGTTGGTGAAGTCAGAGGGAATCATCCTATTATTCATCCAGATTCCAGAGATTATGGCTGCAAACAATAAGTATTTTCATTATTGATTGTTGTCAAAAATAACAGTTAATGTTCTTCCATATTCCAGGAAAACAAAATCTTAGAAGTGGTTATCTGATGTATTCAATTAACTATGATATGATTTAGGGAAAAGCAATAGCAAAGCTTTGGATTTTAGACACTGCAACCCAAAAATATTTGGTGTTTTTGATCTACTAGAGGTTGAGCACAAGGAAGACATTGTTACTCAGTTGGTTCGTCAAACAGCTTGAGCCAAAGTAAGATATCTTAACAGCTTCAAGCCTTCATACCATTAGAGTTTCCGGTTAGGTCTGGTGTAGGATTTTAAACTAGTTGGATTTTATGCAAACTGATTAATCCTGCATTTGTCACCATGACAGGTTCTGGCCAATTAGTATTAAGCAATATGACAACGTGTTTAACATAATATTATATTTAGTCGTTAACGGACTAATGGAGTCACTAGTGTCTGACAAGTTGTGTGAAATTTACTGCTGAGTCCAGGAACATGAAGTAGATCAAATTTCAGTTGAGGTAGGATGGGGGAAGAGCAATGCATGTTGTGTTTGCTTACTAAGAAGCTTGTGGGTTTTTTGGGGTGACGAGACAACACTTGACGAAGTTAGTTTTGAAGAAAACTAAAGCTTCGCAAACATGGCGAAGTCGACAGAAGAAGTGAGCTGAAGAGTGAAACCAAGTGGACTGGAGTCGATACCCAACACTGGATGCCCGGGTCGCTCGCTTTCAAAGCGCAGCAATGGATGAGAAACGGCTGTTTTGTTTTTTGATGTTGAAATATGGATTTATCTACAGGATATCTCCTCATTTTACTTCAAAAACCTAAATAAGGTGGCAGCTGGCTGAACGGAGTTCACGAGGGACATGAAAGTTTCTGGTTAATGACCATCCTCAATGACTAACTGCTTGCTATTGACTATACGGTTTGTCATTTCCTGTAAATATCACAATACATATGTTTTCAGTTTAAGAACCAACGAATTGAAAGTACTCACCCATTTTTGAATAGTTACGTCTCCAGTCTGATCTGGAGGTACATGGATAGGTACATGGTTTGTTTACATGACGAAAGTGCATATTTTTCCAGATTCAGTGTGGAGAAAGAGATCCGATGTGTGCAACAAGATATTTGAATGCTTGCTCACTGTTACGATGAAGTGTCTGACTGTCCCCTAACTACTATTTCCTAACAGCAACCCAAGCAGTCATGGGCTCGCTCAGTCTTAAATCTACTCGAGAGCAGCCGCTGCGTTGTGTGCAACATAAAATTCTGCAGATCGGTTTAAAAATCTTAACATCGGACCAACACTGATTGCCATAGATTTTTGTTCAAAATTCATGATCCTAAACCTTGAGTTTTCATAACCTAGGTGGCAAATTGCCATGAAATTTGCCAAGCACATTTTGGCTACTTTCATTTATTTTTTTGGTACATTTTGGTTTATATTACGCTGTGACCTTTTCTTGAGTGCAACCCTCAACACAAACGAAACATTTTTAGCACTGCAATATTGATAAAACCTTAAAGATAAGAAGACTTGTATGTTTTATTATGTAATTTTGGACATCCAAGACTTATATCGACTTGTATCGATTTATGTCTTGAACATTGTGCTGTGTGTTTTGAATGTTGCATCTCTTGTTGCTGTTATTTACCTGGAGAACAGCCTATAACAATTAAGCCAATGCCAAATTGTCACTGAATATTTTTCTGTAAATTTATCAACAAATTATCTCAGCAGTAGTGAAGATTGCTGATAATCATAACCACCACTTTCTTCTATACAGTCTCTACAGTCATAATACAGTATGTTTTATACAGTGTATTCTATTATAATTGCCAAAGTATTTTTGCTATTTGCCGTAGTGGAATTGTTGTGGTCTTGTTTTCTAGGAGAATGTCCTTTCAGCTAATACAACCCAACACCCCAAATTAGAGCTTCAATGATAATTCATTCATTCATTCATCCATCTTCTAACCGCTTCATCCTCTTGAGGGTCGCGGGGGGGCTGGAGCCTATCCCAGCTGACATCGGGCGAGAGGCAGGGTACACCCTGGACAGGTCGCCACACTATCACAGGGCTGACACATAGAGACAAACAACCATTCACGCTCACATTCACACCTATGGACAATTAGAGTCATCAATTAACCTAGTCCCCAATCTGCATGTCTTTGGACTGTGGGAGGAAGCCGGAGTGCCCGGAGAGAACCCACGCTGACACGGGGAGAACATGCAAACTCCACACAGAAGGGCTCCCACACCCGGGATTGAACCGGCAACCCCCTTTGCTGTGAGGCGACAGTGCTAACCACCACACCACCGTGCCGCCCGCAATGATAATTGATTAATCAATAGGTGGAAAATGAATAGGCCACTGTCCAGGCATTGGTTAATTATTTAAGTTATTTAAGCAACACTATCAATCATTCTCGGGTTTAAGGTTTCTACACGGGTGACTGTATGAAAAGATTGGACGACACATCTCCACCTCCTGCTAAAGTACAAAAATAAAACCCAAAATATCCTGGATATAGCCGCTACCATCTTGTGCTGGCAACATCATTTGGAGCCAGAGTCTGAACAGAAGTGATCAGAGAGAGGAGCTGTGGTGTCCCCGTCCCACCTTTAGTTAATCATGAAAATAATACTTATAATAGCAGCTCTACAATAAATGTATCATGAAGTATTTAAAAACACAAAATCATCTGAGATGTTGAACATAGGCACGTCTGAAAGCTTTAATCTGATTTTCTCCTGGTCTGTACAGACTCAAACAAAACTGGACAGTATATGAGCAGCCATCAATGTGTTATTGACATACAAAAATATCAGCTCATCTCTAATTTGCTCCACACACACTGCAGCCTATGAGGTGTAAAAGCTCATATTTTTCCTCCCAGAGTCCAGAGAAGAGCAAACACAATAACTATAAATGCTATCAAGCAGATTGTGTTTGTCCATGCAGCAGCAGAGACCAGCAAATCTGACATTTGCTTGTCTGAAAATGTCACAGGTTATTACTCTGAGACTCTCCCGCTTTCTCTGATATAAGTTAATATTAGCAGCAGGCACTTGTTATTCCTCTGTGGGGCATGTATTGTGTCCCTCTCTACCCCACAGATGGTACTTTGCGTCATTGGGTTTGCTCTCTTAAACCAGAGAGCCATAGCAGCGATACAAGGGAAACCCTCACTGCATTGGCATTCCTTTGAGCATGCCTCTCGCACCACATCACATGGGCTGGACCAGAAAAATGTTGACTTTTCACAGTCATTCTATTCAAGCGTGGCTGGGCTTGACCTAATAGGCAGAGGCCCTTTTTATATTTTTTTTTACTTTTATATAACAGCCTTTTCAGTTGCGGCATTTGAAGCTTAAGACACTTCAGAGACTTTGATGCTATTCTGTGTTTGAAAAAAAAAAAAAAAAAAAAAAAAGCTGAATGAGATGTATTATTCCGAACCACTGCGTTTTTATATTGGAGTGAAAGTCATTGCCTGAAGACGTCGTCATAGAGTAATACTAAGATTGCAAAAAGATCTAGTTAACAAAATGTCCCATAACTGTTCCTGGAGAAGGATTTTACATTCCTACCATTCTTTTAAAAGCTTAAAAGTTATTTATGTCAATTTATATGAGTTAGTGTCACTACAGTTTACTGTTGGATGTCTCATTTTGTTAGAATCTCATCTCAAAAGTGCCCCTGTGGAGATTGTGACCATTAGTGAAGCTGTAAGGTGAGATGTCAGTGGGTACATGCAGAAATGCGTATGTGGCGGTAATATGCTGTAAGCATCAGCAAAGCACCAAGATAAAGGAGTACAAGACAAACAAGATTATTGGAACAATGCCGAGACCAGCATTCACTTTGGGGTGGCAGGAATAATTATCATGTTCAGTTTTCTCTTCAGCAGCGTTGGCCGAGTCCTCAGTGTTTTCAGTCAATCACTCTTTGAGTCACCTACTCAGACAACAGAGACCGAGCACCGAGCTTGCACGTACACTGGAGCTGCAATTAAACTGCTGATTTTCTTTTCAGAGTAGGTGAGTAATCATCTCGTCTATAGAATATCAGGGGATAGTGAATGCACATCACAGTTCCTCAGAACCCAAGCTGATGTCCTCATATGTCCTGTGTTATCAGAAATGCGAAAATATCCATGTACTGCCAAAGAAAGCCAAGAAAGACAGCAAATCTTCACATTTAAGAAGCTCACAGAAGGAACATTTTGTCATATTTGCTTGAAAAACTACAATTATTTGACTGTCAGAATAGTTCGTTAAATTTTCAGTTGATTGACTAGGAGCCTGTTCATATCTGTGTCTATCATGCGTCTCCATCTGACTACTGGTGTTCAGATTTCGTTACTGTCTATGTCACTTACGCTCAAAGGTCAAAGCACAGTTATTGTGTCCAACACACTCTGGCTAGCTGCTCTCTAGCATGCTCGCTAGTCACAAAGGTTGCAGCGGTATACTGGTTTGAAGGTATACTGTGGTATGGAAATTGACAGTTATCATGTTGTGTACATTTACTTATTACAATACTGAAAAAAAGCAACTGGACAAAGAATCTCACCTTTATTTTAGCTATTTTGTAAAGGGAGACTTTTTACACATACCTCCGTTTAAAAAAAGGTTTCAAATTTCAATTATAGTAATGAAATGTTCGTTTAACCAAAAATAGTTTCCTTTCATTCTTTAAAGGGTCATTTTAACTGACAGTAATAATTGTTCTGTAATACCATACCCTGAAACCGCAACATTTTCTGAGACATTTAGCATACAGTGAAAGTCTCATACAGTTGCAGTCCTCCTAGTCACATTAGCGGTTTTGTCAGTACAGCTGGAGATAGCTGTCTGCAGAATTCAACATTTCTCCTTCCATGGGGCAAAATGATGGACAGTCACGTAACATACTGTCCAACTCGTCCTAAAACGCGCAAGTTATAGAGGGTTAGCACGCTGTCTTCAAAGCAACCACCACATCCTGCACTAATGACTTAAGACCCAAACATACTCGGGCGGAACGTACGCGGAGCGGACTCCGCGGAGGTCCGCCCGGACTAAAAGCGGACGTCCGCAAGCCCTGTGCACACAAAGCTCAGATTTTACGACCGCACAGACTCCGCTCCGCGCACCAGTGTACACAAAAGACTGCTCGGCATGTATTTTTCACATTGCGGGGATTTTTCACAGACATTTATACAGGAAACTACAATGCGGAAGTGCGCTCGACTATGGAAGCCCAAATGACTGCGGACATTCCTCGCAGAGTCCGCTCCACTTATAGTACGCCCGAGTCTGTGAGCACCTTTAGTCCTTGTCAGGGACGCATCAGGACACAATGGCGTTAACATAGGTCATGAGTGATCTAATCAAGAGGGGACATCACCAAATACGAGTGTAAACAACAGGGATGCACTGATATATTGACTAAACATTTGATATCTGCCATAGGCCTATCGGCAGATACGACAGCACTCACTGAGTGGCAGTGGCCCATGTTTTTCCATTATGTCACATCAGTTTTTCACATACTAAAAACCAGGGCTCCCATCTAACTCCGCCAAGAATTTCGCAGTCGGTGTATCCCTACTTGACAGCCCCAAGACACATTGTGATCCGACCACTCAAAGCACTTGTTGAGGGGGTCTGGGATGCATTTGATGACATATCTTTTCTAGTGTTAATACCAGGTATAAACAGGGTCTAAATGTCTTCAGTATACTATTAAGAATTATAAAACGATTGTATATAGCCCTCAGTTGATGAAACAATGTCTGATACTCTTCAAGTACTCATTAAAGTTATTAAACAGTGGAAGTTAGAGGATGCTGCTTTCTGCCAATATGGGGGTATGTGCAGATTGAAAATCACGTTTGTGCCTTTAGGAGACATGCAGTGGGTTTAGGTGAGAAACGCTTTAAGTAAACAAGACCATGTTTGTTCATAATAAAACATCCATATGTCTAAAGAAATCTACTGATGCACAAAAGCATCGCTGTTTCTTCTCGGGTCATAAATGTCAACAGTGTTAATGGTAACAGATAAATTGTTAATTATCATTACTTCAAGTTGTTTTTCTCCAAAGCACCTGAGGTCATTTTCTAGATGACACGCTGTCATGTGATGCTTCAGCTTCATCACATGTAACATTCATTCCACCAACAGAAGGTCAGTTGTAACAATATCCACACACATAACAGATGTTTGTGTTTTTTACTCACATATTTGGTCATTAAGACTCAGAGGATGAGTTGGCTGCTTCTTTGACCGTTCCTCTGGAAACTACCTGGAGGTCTTCTCAAAGCAGGGATTTTTTTAGTTAAAAGGAAGTTTCATTTTCACATCTTGTGGGTTTTGCCTATTGGGGAATGTCTTCTGTCATAAACCTAATTAACACAGAGTACATTTGTGTGCGCCATGTGCCTGTCTGTTAGTGGAGTGTTGAATGCTGTAGAGGATTAATAAGGCTTTGTAATTGTTGTGTTTTGCTTTATTGTTGATTCAAATTTGAATCATCCCTAGATACATAAATAGATTATTTGGTTCATGGATTATTTTTCCTCCTTGTTTGATTTGGCTCCATATTTTTGGACCGCTTTTAGATTCCCCCCTCTCACCAGAAATGAGGCAAAAATGATGAATAATTCAAAAGGACGAGGCAGGTTTTTATCATTCTTGGCTTTACATAACAAAACTGAGTGCTGGCTATTTAAGGCTCCGTTCTGCAACATTTGCAACTGAGGAGCACAGCTGTGTCAGATTCAATTATTAATGAAGTTATGGCTTTTTATTCATCATTTGTCCCCTGTGTCACCAAACCCAGTGAATCATATGGTGTGAGAGAATGGGAGCATTTTTCGTCCCATGGCACTGTTACTCACATGACATCTTGTTCCAGTTAAACTGCACTGTAAAAAAAGCAGTTAAAATGGTCATTTGCTTGGGAGATACTCAGATTTAGTTTGGACATTTTCACTGCGGAATAAATGGTGTTTCATAGATAACAGTGACACAAGTGCTTTGATGTTAGAATTGGATTCAGCTGAAGTTCGACACAATAATAACCTGCTCTCACAGACCTGTAGTACCTGCAGTAAAGGAGTAAAACTGACATTTTTTGTATGAAAATGTTTCAGACTGTTGCTTTAAGTTAAGACTCGAGCATGTAGTTTGGGTTTTAAAATGCTTGCTATGATCAGTAGGGCAGAAAAACCCATAACTTGAGTCGTTCCCTAAGTTGAATTATTTGCCTCAAACCGTACACATCATCAATGGAGCTATTATATGGAGGTCAAGTGATGCTTATTGACCATATTCAAGTTGAAAGTGGAGGAAGGCAAAAGCGTGAAAAGAAGATAAAGGAAGTTAAAATAGCAGAAATTATCAATGGAAGAATTTTAATTTGAAAGCTGTTGTGTTTTGGCTGCTTCTGTGTGCTAGACAAGAATTAGCTGCTAATGCAATGGTGCAGGCTAATGGGCTTTATTTAGCCTGCTAGCTTAGCTACTGTACCACAAAGGTCTTCTTAGACTGTAAGCAATACTTTGACTGGGTTAGGGTTAGGGTTGGATCCATGGGTTCTCCTTATGTGATTAGACAGACAAGTGCTCCACAAGTTAATGCCAGGCACTCTGCATGGTAACCACGGAAACGGCTCTGAGTACTACTGTATCCCTGCCGGCACAACTGCATTTTCTTTATAGGCTTTGGCAACATATTAAAATATATTAGTGTCAAATGAGGAGAGTCAAATAACATGAGTTGACTGTGGTATCAAAGGTCGATTTGTTTACACCAAGTGGCGCTCCGAGTCTTTGATAGCTAAAGTTATGTAAATTAGCACAAGTATAGTCATAACTTTACAGCATAGTTTAAGAGAAACTATATGAAGCACTACTTTATACAACACAGCCTTGTGCAGATGCTCTGCCATGTGAAAGCCCTTCTGTTTATGTCCAGATGACTGTCTAGAGGACAGTCATATATTTCAAGGAGCTCACAAACGGCAAGGATCAGTCTCTCATCCATTGATTTGCACTGTGCGTCGCGTAGAAAACATTTGTAGACAATTCAGCTCTGGCGGTGGGCGTGAGCGTGAGACGAGTACAAACATTGTTTCTTTCACAGGATTGTGCCGATTGCTGTGCCGCCTCTCAATCTGCCCATGCCTCCCTACCTGCCCTCTTGCCGCTCATTGAAAATTAATCAGTAGCGACTTCGATTTCTCCTCATCTGAAAAGCCCTTAACTCTTCATTCATGCCATATCATCAGAATGCAAAGAACTGGAAAATCTCACGTCATTCAAACGGAATTTTTAAATGGTTACCCCCCATTAGAAGCCACATTTATATCAATCACATAAATTAATCTTAAGCTATGTTTTATCGTGTTATTTAAACCACATACAGATAAAAAGTTAAGCTCCTTTTTAATTGATTGCTTTTGTGTTAATGTAGATGGTGGGTTTGGTGCCATTTTGCCATGAGTTTGAAATGTTTACTTCCACCAAGTGGGAGATGCAGATGCTATATTGTAGCTGTTAGAAATCCCCAATTTTTCCAACTGGAAATAAAAACTAGGAGGCTGACATGAACAGTTTTATCCCCTCATCTGCTCATGATAGCATTCTCTACAATATGAATGAGGCATAAGAGACAGTTACAGTACAATGCTGGTTTGTTAGTTAATTTAATAAAAGAGCATCTGAGAAAGAAGGGGAAATGTTCCTTTAAATCTCCTTCTTTAAACACAAGCAAACCTCCAAGCCATTTTCTAATTTGTTCTGTCTCCCACAGCAGGAGGTGAGACTCTGTTGTGTTGCTTGTTTGTCGGCTTGTTTGCCGTCTGTGGCTGAAATCTGATAATCGGTCTGTGGGCCACAGCTGTTGGCCTACCTTCCTGCCACAGCTGCACTGCGTATATCATCAAGGGCTATTAGCCGGCAGCGGATTAGCCCCGGACCAGACTCTGCCCTGGCACTCTGATCCCCCTGCTCTACCCCAGATTTAGGCGAGGAAGAGTGGGTCAGTGTTCACATCTGTCTGCGGCCCTCCTCACACGGAGAAATAGTGGTCAAGTCTTGCTCCATCGACAGCCATTTTAATCTTCAGTGTGCCATCGGTGCAGCAACAATTTGTGATACATTCACGTGACTATCATGGAAATAATGTCTTATACTGTACAAGTATGTTAGGCAGGCCAGGTCCCTTTAAAACTGTGCTGCAAACGTGGTATGCCAAAGGTAGATGTTGATTCTTGGCAAAAATTGAAGGTTACAATTTCATTAGCCATGCTAGCATTTCAGCTATAGGGATGGCAGTGTCATTCTATTGATCTGTTGGTCCACCACTTTTGTTCTGACTGAAATATCTCAACAACTATTGGATGGATTGCCATGAAATGTTTAACAGACATTCATGAGTCCCATACGATGAAAGCTACTGACTATGATGATCCCCAGCTTTTCATCTAGCGCCATCATTTGGTCAAATTTTTAGTTTGTCCAATACTTTAAATATCTGGAAAACTAATGAAACTCCCATCAGTTTTAGCTATACTTTGTGTTGAATCCTCTGAACCTCAAGCAGTTTCAGGGCATTTTTTGTTTCTGTTACAATTTTACTTGCCGTGGCCTTGTTTTAAAATGCAATAGGCCTATATAAATTCTGCACCACTGTGAAAGTAGCACAATCATGGCTAGAAGTAGGAATATCATTTGTGTGGGATAACAGTTCTAATGCCATAAATAATAACATTTATAAAATAGATTTGTATTTATAAAAATTGGATCTATACATATATGCCATTTTCATGGCTTCTCAAGCACATTTAATGTCTTTTAAAGGAGCTGGTTCATGCACACATTCATTTTTGGTGACATTTTGGATGAGACATATTGAATAAATCTGGATGAAAAATCAAAATTTTAAGCTTCCATTTTGTTATGTTTAATCATGGAAGCATTTATCCTACATGACGTGTTGAAGGAGAGTTGAAAATGTGAAAATCTGACAATAATTTCTGTTTTTACAGTTTCTTGTTATGATAAATGGCATAGTTTTGGCGATTAATTAGAAGAAAACAGGCCTTTCAAACCACCAGTTGGTTGTGGAGCACATAGAGTTGCTAACACGCTTCACAAAGATGCTGAACGTGCTAAGCATTATACCTACTAAACATGTCAGCATGTTAGCATGCTGATGTGCATCACAGAGCTGTGGACTCTTGTCTTGTTCCTTAGTGACCATTATCAATCCTTACTGTGGTTTAGATGAACTATACTTTACATTTAAATAGTGTCACTTTATCATTGCTAAGAAAACAGAGTAGAAAATATATTTGCTTTTGTCAGTATCATGTAGGCGAATTGAAGAAACCCTAACGTTGCTTTTTTCCTTTTTTGGTCTACGTCTGCTCTTCAGCTGCAACAAAACACCCACAGATACTCCTCATCCTCCTCTGTTCATCATTTGTGGCTCTTCATTTTTCGTCTTCTGTGATTACAGTACAGGCCAAAAGTTTGGACACACCTTCTCATTCAATGCGTTTTCTTTATTTTCATGACTATTTACATTGTAGATTCTCACTGAAGGCATCAAAACTATGAATGAACACATGTGGAGTTATGTACTTAACAAAAAAAGGTGAAATAACTGAAAACATGTTTTATATTCTAGTTTCTTCAAAATAGCCACCCTTTGCTCTGATTACTGCTTTGCACACTCTTGGCATTCTCTCCATGAGCTTCAAGAGGTAGTCACCTGAAATGGTTTTCCAACAGTCTTGAAGGAGTTCCCAGAGGTGTTTAGCACTTGTTGGCCCCTTTGCCTTCACTCTGCGGTCCAGCTCACCCCAAACCATCTGGATTGGGTTCAGGTCCGGTGACTGTGGAGGCCAGGTCATCTGCCGCAGCACTCCATCACTCTCCTTCTTGGTCAAATAGCCCTTACACAGCCTGGAGGTGTGTTTGGGGTCATTGTCCTGTTGAAAAATAAATGATCGTCCAACTAAACGCAAACCGGATGGGATGGCATGTCGCTGCAGGATGCCGTGGTAGCCATGCTGGTTCAGTGTGCCTTCAATTTTGAATAAATCCCCAACAGTGTCACCAGCAAAACACCCCCACACCATCACACCTCCTCCTCCATGCTTCACAGTGGGAACCAGGCATGTGGAATCCATCCGTTCACCTTTTCTGCGTCTCACAAAGACACGGCGGTTGGAACCAAAGATCTCAAATTTGGACTCATCAGACCAAAGCGCAGATTTCCACTGGTCTAATGTCCATTCCTTGTGTTTCTTGGCCCAAACAAATCTCTTCTGCTTGTTGCCTCTCCTTAGCAGTGGTTTCCTAGCAGCTATTTGACCATGAAGGCCTGATTGGCGCAGTCTCCTCTTAACAGTTGTTCTAGAGATGGGTCTGCTGCTAGAACTCTGTGTGGCATTCATCTGGTCTCTGATCTGAGCTGCTGTTAACTTGCGATTTCTGAGGCTGGTGACTCGGATGAACTTATCCTCAGAAGCAGAGGTGACTCTTGGTCTTCCTTTCCTGGGTCGGTCCTCATGTGTGCCAGTTTCGTTGTAGCGCTTGATGGTTTTTGCGACTCCACTTGGGGACACATTTAAAGTTTTTGCAATTTTCCGGACTGACTGACCTTCATTTCTTAAAGTAATGATGGCCACTCGTTTTTCTTTAGTTAGCTGATTGGTTCTTGCCATAATATGAATTTTAACAGTTGTCCAATAGGGCTGTCAGCTTTGTATTAACCTGACTTCTGCACAACACAACTGATGGTCCCAACCCCATTGATAAAGCAAGAAATTCCACTAATTAACCCTGATAAGGCACACCTGTGAAGTGGAAACCATTTCAGGTGACTACCTCTTGAAGCTCATGGAGAGAATGCCAAGAGTGTGCAAAGCAGTAATCAGAGCAAAGGGTGGCTATTTTGAAGAAACTAGAATATAAAACATGTTTTCAGTTATTTCACCTTTTTTTGTTAAGTACATAACTCCACATGTGTTCATTCATAGTTTTGATGCCTTCAGTGAGAATCTACAATGTAAATAGTCATGAAAATAAAGAAAACGCATTGAATGAGAAGGTGTGTCCAAACTTTTGGCCTGCACTGTATATCAGCGCAGTGCTAACATTATTGTCCTCAAGGACAGCCCGGCAGAACCAGGAGACAGTGTTGTCCTGTGACGACCGACTGTCTTGTTGTGGCCTGAGGGATAAACAGTGCATCTCTGTCTGTGAGCTTTGATGGTGTTTGGCCTTGGACCAGTGTATGTGTGTGTGTGTGTGTGTGTGTGTGTGTGTGTGTGTACTGCAGCTCAACAATTGATACGGCATTTCAATGTCGAATTTGAATACTACCTTGCCCAGAACAGCCAAGTGCATTCAAGCCTGGAGGAAAGGCACTGACAGTTTTTCAAGCTAAGTTGTTTACATCTTTTACTAATGCCATTTAATGTCAATGAAAAGTGTTACATCACTTCCTTTTCCACATCGTGACAGCAGCTGTCAAAGCTCCTGTTGCTAGTCTCTGAGAGTAGTCAAAGGGGGAAATCCAAGTGAAAATGTGCTTTAGGATTGGTTAAAGCTTTCATTGGACGTCACAGTAAGGCTTATTTCTGTTCCTCTGTACGTCCAGTTGCTCAAAATATCTTACATCCAAATGGCCCGTGGGAGTGGATGAATACACCTGTGGTTTTGGAATAGCTGGTCTCTCTCCAGGCAGAGTCCCATAAAGTGTGAAATTCGAGACTCGTCTGCAGAAAAACTTCAAGGAATGCTGTAAAGCGCTCTGACTTTGGCCAAGGACTCACGACCGAGCGCTTGTGCAGAGGCTAGAAAAATAGTGTTACTTCTGATAGTGCATGTTTATCAAGGGAGCACATTCTTTGGCGGCGTGCCCTGAAGATTTACAACTCGGGCGGCTGGTTGATAGAAGCAGAGCTGGCAGGCTTATCAGCTGATCAATGATAAGTGAAAGATTAGCAATAGAAGCTTGGAGTAGTTTATTTTAGTTTTCCTTGGATCGACCTACACAGCGCTGGTTTGTTAAAGTCTTGGTCTTTTGCCAGCTCTCCTCGTGTAGTAATATTCTACTGTGTTATGAATCAGTGCTCAAACACTCAAAGTATTTAAGTATTGACATAACAAGACAGATTTTCTCTGATTGTTTCACATTTCTTACTGATTAATATTATGACAACACACAAAAAAAATATCACCACAAGGTCCACTCCGTAATTTGAGGAGATTGTTTTAATGGATTTATCCCTCTATTATTTTCTCAGTTAATTAATTAATAATTTGATTCATAAAGTGTCAGACAGGGTTCCCACAGTCATGAAATTCCTGGAAAAGTTATGAAGTTAGAAAAAGTGTTTTCCAGGCCTAGAGTTAACAGAATGTTTTGGACAACTTTTGAAAATTCATACTGTTGGTAAAAATGTGTTAGAACCCTGACTATAGACAAAAACACCCATCACAGTTCCCCAAAGGCCAAGATGTCATATTGAAATGCCCTGTCCTGTCTGACAAACAATCCCAGACCAAAAATATTTAGTGCCATGTCATAAAAGACTAAGAAAACCATCAAATTCTCACACGTGAGCAACTGGAACCGGTGCATTTTTGGCATTTTAGTAGGGTTGAGTATCGGTAGTCAATACCTTTAAGGTATAGAGGGACATAAGCCAGTACAAAGTCCTTTCAAAAACTTTTCCAATCAAACTATATGTGCATGCCATCCATCTTGTTCCCAGATCTAGAAAAAAGACAGTTTTATGGTTTTGCTTGCAGCCATTCATCGTAAGCTGTCTTCGATTTAATGCAGTGAGTGATTGGCCCACTACCACAGCAACTGGTGTGGTGTGGTGAATATTTGATGGATCAATTGTGGTGTATTTGATGGAGATGGCAGTTGAGTGTGCTAAGATACCACCAAAATCTTTTAAAGTATGGCTATACTACATGACTGTGGTGTCTGGAGGCATCTTACCCAACTGAATGCTTCCATTCACATCAAAAGATTGTATCACTATAAGGGTGCTGGTTTTGGTACCATTTGATACCCAGACATACATTTTAACTTATAGAAACTCCTCGCACAGTTATTATTTTGAAATCATCACGGAAATATAAATGTTTAAAATGTAGGTTAATGTATAAATCCTCTTTTTTGTTAACTGCTGTCAGTAAGGTCAACAATGAATCTTGAGTTTTAACCCAGTGTAGACAATAAGTAACTAAAGATCTACTGTTCATTTGCTAAGGAAGGTCATGTTAAAGCAGTCAAAAGCTTCAGAACAGCTATGTGAACATTGTGGTGAGGTCAAGAATGAACTTTCAATCTCAGCTAAGACCAGGCATACTGTCTGAGTCTTGGATTCATATCACACAGTTGTGCGAAAGCAAACATGGGTTTCTTATCTGAAGCACCATCACTGATCGGTTTGTTCAGGTGAAGTAGTTTCACATTTCTGAGGTTTGTGGGTGAACAAACTTCTTTCTGGTTCTTGTTTTGAACTGGAAGCTAAAAGAAAAGTGCTTCAATAGTGTGACGGTGACAGGAAACACTGAATGCATCTGTGTTTCCAAAGATATGACGAAGATATACCTTCTTGGTAGGTTAGGATATAAGGTATTGTGTTGAAATGATTTGTCAGTCATTCAATGGAATGAGCAAAAGAAAAATCACAGATTTGTCATTTTAGTAATGTAATGAAACGAAGCATTTCCTGAACCCTTTTGGTTTTTAGAAGACACCATTTTAGCCTGGATCACTTCGAGTTACAATATGCATTTGTCATTAGTCCTAAAAACAATTAGTCAATTAATTGTTTAATTGATGGACAGAAAGTTAACATTTATTTTGATAACCTGATGATAATTTTAAGTCATTTTTAGCGAAAATACAAAACATTCTCATGTTGCAACTCCTCAATTGTGATGATATCCTGCATTTCTTATATTATGTAATAGTAAACTGAACAACTTTGGGTTTTGTACATTACAAGTGTCTGTCTGTCATCTTATAGGCCAAACAAATAATCACTTCATGGAGAAAATAATAGTAGTAGACCCTCTTCCTCATTATTTGCCATTTCAAGGACTAAATGATCGACCCAAACCATAGTTAATAGAGCATTTTGTCATAGTTTGGGAGTTTTGAGGTTCATATCTGTCAGGAAACAAACAACCTCTTTGCTCTGCTGCTCCTTGTTTTCACACTGATATTAGACACTATAAAATAGAGGATGTGAGCTGTCAGTTTTTAATCATCAGCTGTGTGTTCCTCCCACTATTCTCCTGTTGGAGGCTGTTAATAGCAGCTGCTTCACATGAATAATGACTTCCTGACTGGTGAGAACAATAGAGATAAAGGTATGCTGCTTGTTTGATGTTAGGTGAGTGCATTCTAATGCAGCAGTGTGTGGGTGTGATTGTGAAAACATGCGCATTGCACGAAACAAGCGGTGGGCTGAGCGAGAGAGCAAGCATCGCAGAGGGAAGCCGCCAAATGAAGTGCAAATGTAACGCTGCTGCATGCTTGGCTTGACTTTTTTCGCCGGCCGCACGCATGCGTGTCAGTTCCTGAGAGATCTGCAGCAAAGAGCCGGCGTCCTTGCAGCTCAGCGAGTTGGCTTTATCCACCGTGTGGCCTAACCAAACTCACCACAGGAAGAGCACAGCTGAGCAGCTCATTTCTCTCTCTGAGAGCACAGAGCAGGATGCTAATAGCAGGATTGATAGCAGCGATACATTATGGAGTAATCTCTGACCTGTATTGAGTTCTCTTAGTGGCCAATAACATTAGCAGATCAATTTTTATGCAATAGATACAAGCCAATTAGAGCTGATATCCAACATAAACTACAAGTGCCTTACAGAGTCTTATTTTCTTGAGATTGTTTTATCACCACATTAAATGTCTTCATCCTTTTCAAAGTAACATTATTCTCACATGGCGATCCTGTAGAGAGCAAAGACTGTTGAAATTTTATTGTGGTTTGGACTTCTTTGTGGGACATTCGAGTGTTAATGGGAGGTTGCCATAAATGGGAATTGAGAGTTGGCTGCAAAAAGGCGACGCATCGACGAGCTGTGTTGCTGGAAAATCTGGAAAGAAGGCTGAGCATTACAGGCCAAACATGCTATCAAGATAAAATGAAGTCTGAACATGTATTGTTAAATCAGAGAATGGGTTCTCAGGAGGCCAAGGGTAATTTACATCTGATATAATGCATTCAAGCAGTGTTATTTTAAAACTTGTATAGATCAAGCACTGAATGTAAAAGCAAACGATTGCACGGCAGCTGCTTTTTGTAATATTTGATTACAAATGCTTCATTAAAGCTGACACAATTTGCTTTAATTTGGTTGTCAACAAAAATTCTTGATTGCTTTGTGCTGTTGGTCTGTAGGTCAGTCGACTACTTTTCTCAGCCTTGTTGACACCTGGCGTTACAGTGCCTCTCCACACGTGTCTTGAGTGACCACTTGTGATCGGATCTCACTTCCCTGCTCTATATGCAGATGAACACGTACATCAGTTCTGATTGCAAAGACCAAATGTGTTGTTGTCACTAACTGACGGGAGGCAGCAGTGCGCTACCCATGCCTGGTCTGCCCAAAGTTAAAAAAAACTTTCCATTGTTTATGAGGACCTTGGTAAGCGGGCAAAATAAAACAATGCTGACATGGTCTACTCCTTGGTGTGTTCCAGCCAAACCAAATCAAGATGTTTGACTCACTTATAATAAAACAATGCTGTTGGTGCATGAACAAGTATGTACTTCGCCTACTCAGAGGACATCAGCTGAGTAGGCGGTCCCTCAGTGTGGCCCAGGACACATTACCATAGACACTGCTGAAAATTTTTGGCCATATACAGCTCAGACCACCTCTGAATGTGGTCTGAATAATCAGATCTCAAGACGCATTGAGGATGCAACAGGTGCATTCACACCTGCCCTTGGAGCTGTCCACATGTGATCCGATCACCCGGGATACATCAACCAACTCAACTGTTGGATGGATTTAGTTCAGACCTTCCTGTAGTTCAGACATTAATGGTCCCCTCAGGATGAAATGTAATTCGCTGCATGCTGTTGTTGGCGGCATAGATTCACAAGCACGCCTGTAGACTCTTCATTAGCGTACTGTATATTATGGTATCTTGTCAAGGCCTTAAAGAAAAAGCAAACATAAGCGGTATGACGAAGGATAATGTGAGTTTGGCCGGTCTCTTGTATTAAAAAGCATCTATATGGCAGCCAATCCAAGTTTTCAAAGTGTGTATATACTAATGTAATCTTAGCAACAAAAACAAAACATAAATTCAGTTTATTGTTCACTTTGAAGTATGACCAACAGGATATCAAGCAAGTTTCAGTTCTCTGTAAGTGAATTTTTATACCAAAGACTTCCCTGAAAAGAAGGAAATGCATTTAAACACATATGCTGTGGAGAATGATCAGCAGTAGTGTGTAATCAGAATGTGTCGTTAAGGGGCTAAAACATGTAAAACCACTGGTTTGACCCTGTAGAACTGCTTTGTTATTTTCTGTTTTGGTTTTTAAGTCTTTAAGTTACAGTGCTGGACTAAGTATGAATGAAAGTGAGCTTTGAATTACACAAGTATCAGCATGTGGCCACTCTCTCTGAGTGTGAAGAGGTAAAAAAACAATATTGGCTTTTAAACTTCTTCGGTCCTTTCAGAAAAAGACATCATCTTGATTGATGTTTTTCATCCTCATTTTCTTCAAAACCCTGAAAAAGATGTAGTCTCACTTGATACTTCTCATTTCAGATGCACTACATCGGTCATATGGTCATCCTGATACACCTCTTACCCAAAACCAAAACCACTGGCAGTCGATTGCTCTCTTTCAGTTCCATGTGTGCGTGTGTGTGTGAGAAATAGGCCATCTGACCTCAGCTGCTTTTGGAAATGTAACATCCTCTCATTTCTCCCATACCACTTGGAGTGCTGAAGGCCTCTCCGGCTGCAGGCCCAGAGAAAGGGATGTGCATTTGTTTCCTGCCAATGAAAGCAGCTCCCCACCCTTCCTGCTTGAGTCATGCCACATAGACTCGACAGACAGACAGACACACAGACACACAGACAGACAAAATGACTTGACAGACTGATCTTATCTCTTCTATGACTTCTTCATTCAGACAGAAGTAGAGGCAGCTTTACCACTGTAAGATTCATGAACATTTACAAGTGTTTTGATTTTTGTGTATTTCTTATAGTAGCTGTTGAGTAATTGTGAGCCAGAAGGGAAATGAGGATACAATTGTGAAAAAGGAAGAAGATATAAAACCCCATTGGTAGTGTGGAGAGTTCAAGAAATAATGATCTGGTCAGTCACTTTATGTCTAAAAATGTCCATGCAGATGTTTTTAGCCCTGTGTTCTGACTCTGGGGAAGTCCACTGATAACTGTGCCCTTTCCTGTTTTCGTGTTCTAGGAAATAATTAGCATATTCGCAAATCTGAGAACTCTGGTGTGCAGTCTTTGCCGGGTGAAGAGTCAAATCTGCCACAGTGGCACAGTCGGGTCCCAGTGCGCCGCTGACAAACAGAGAGCAGGCCAGTTAGTCAGAGCAGCTTCCCACAATCTCCATGGCAAAGAATGTTGAGTCGACGCGTGAGACGGCCAGACCACATCTCCTTGGTAACCGCACAGCCGCCTTGCCGGTGCGATGCCAAATGCCGAGGTGGCGGAGAAGATGCAACGTTCAAGGAGCTGGGAAGGATAAGTTCAAGGAGGAAACGAGAAAGACGACTAACGTGCCATGAAAGTGACAGAGCAGGAATCTTAAGAGCAGATCAAGGAAAACACTTTCCCAGACAGCCAGAGAGTGCGTTGTTTTTTTATTCCTCAGCTGTCAGCGGAGAGCAGTTTGGTGTCATTAGACGGAGTGCTGCCGACCCAGGACAGGACACTGACAAGCCTGGTCGCTTCCTGCTTCCTGTCAAAGGACGGCTGCAGGGGAAACGGCAGGGCTGCTGAGAGAGGATAAGGCCTCGGGCAGGAAGCGTGAAGCTGAGACAGCCTCCAGTCAGTCATGCCTAGTCACTTCGACCGCCAATTTCCCCTGAGGCTTTGACCTCCTGGGCATGACTGTGTATTTGTGTGGTTGTTTGGGAACCAGGAAGTCAGCCCCATTAACCCTGTTGGTCACATGGGTCACACTTTAAGGGCGTTTGGTCCTTGTGGGGGTTATTTCTGTTGAAACTAGTAATAAAGAAAGGCTGCAACTAACTTTTTGTCTATTTTTGACTGTAGAATTCAGGGAATTGTAAAAATGCCTTCACACTTTTTAAAGTCAAAGATGATGTCTTCAGATGTCTTGTTATGTCTGATCAAAAGCCCAGAATATCAGGATATTCAATATATAATATGTAATACAGAGAAAAGCAGCACTTCCCTACAGTGGAGAAGCTCCACATGTCTTCCGCAGATTTTAAGTCCAACAACTGATGCATTCTTTGACCACTAAAATCTGTTTTCTTTTATTTTAAAAAATATTTCCCACCTTTCTGTCGCTGCAAAGTTGTGCCAGGTTTTACAGAAGAGGGTGGGGTGTTTTACGAGGCTTAATATCCCTAATCAGTCCACCTTCCAGCTTTTGATTGCAGAGGTTTTTTTTATGGTATTTGTTGTTGATGAAGTGGTTTGTGTTGCTGCCAAGTGCTTCTCAAGCTGCTGGACCGCAATTGATCAAAACCTGCTTAAATTTTTTACTCAGTATGCACCAGACAGAAACCCCCAGGTATATGCTAAAGGTTTGTGATAACGGAACATCTAGTTTAGATACCGAGCAAGAAAGAGGCCAGCATCTCCATTAATAATACAAATCTTATATGTTTTTTACTTAAGGTGGCTAATGTGCTAGTCATTACTTATGAGGTGAGAGCATCATCATTAAGCTATTTCTGAATATATTTTACTCACCCACAAATGTCCTCCCAAACATTTCTTACCTTATCATATGCATGTTAAAAAACCAACTACCTTTTCATGGTAAATAATAAACCTTTACTATGTGAGTTAGAGCTAAAGTGGTTAGTCAAACAGGTGGAAAAATTTGTCTGCACAGTTTCAGTAGTCACTTGCTCATTTGAATCATTTTTAAAGCAAAAATGCCAAACATTCATTGAATTCCAGTCTTTAAAGTCACAGTTTTACTCCAACATCAAGAATCCATTCTCTTACTTGTAGTGCTGTTTATCAGTCTAGATTGTTTTGGTGTTACTTGCTAGGTGTTGTAGATATTGGCTGTTGAGATGTCTGCCTTATCTCCAATATTATGGAACTAGATGCCACTCAGGGCTTTTGGTTCTCCAAAGCACAAAAAAAAATTCAACTCAACAGCAATGTCTCTTTCTAGAAATTGTGATCTTGTTACTTAGAAGAGATAATCTACAGACCTTGTTGTGAGTAGTTTCATGTAGGAACTATTTTCTCTGCCAAATTACACCCCCTAGCCGTATCACCATGCTGGTCTTCCACATCCCACTGAAAGAAAGAGGATAGTTCGATGGAAAAGAAAATAGTTTCTACATGAAACTGGCCACAACAAGGTCTGTGGATTATCTTGAGTAACCAGGCCATGACTCCTGGAAAGAGACATTGCTGTTGAGTTTTTCAAATGTATTTCTTGGCGCTTTGAGCACCACAAACCGAGTGCCATCTAGTTCCATTAGATTAGAGAGAAGGTGGACATCTGTACGGCCAATATCTTCAGCACTGGACAACTCACACCAAAACAATCGGGACTGACAAATAGCACTACAGGTAAGGGAGAAAATATTTACTTTCTCTTTTGGAGTGACCTGTCCCTTTAAAATATGAACTTACATAGATTTATTTTAAGTCTTTTATGACAGTAAAGTCAATATCTTTGGGTTTTAGACTGTTTGTTGGATAATATAAGCAGTTCAGATATGTAAACCTGGACTTTAGGAAATTAAAATGGGCATTTTTCACTACTTTGAGACTTTATAGACCAAATGAGAAATCGATAAATCAAGAAAAATAATCATAAAATACTCATTAGAGCCATCATTATTGTGAGCTCTGTGAACTAACAAGATGATGGCTGCAGGCATGCACAGTTAGCAGTACAGTTGCAAAGAGTGCATGCACTGAGCAATGTGTTCATGTTTCCAGACTGTGATCAAACATGACATGGATCTATTCTCTGGGTATAAACCCTATTGACGCCACCATTTATACTCAAAACAAGACTCAGAAGCTCTGAAATGTCAACTATTCAGCTTGTAATAGACATTTTACTGCTTTATAAGTGAATATATATCAAAAAAATGATGTTTGAACTGGATGAAATTTCAGAAATGCCTTTCATCTCACCTGATTTTAACATCAGACATTTTATGAACTTTCAAGGACATTACTTTCTAACCATGGTGCTCATGCTGGTTACAAATCTGCTCTTGCTGAGGCACCATGCTCCGCCACTGCCCTTCACCTCCTTTAAGTTGGCCCTTGACCTCTCTGGCTCTGTCTCTGACAGACTTCTACTTAAAAGCATTCTGACACTGACATGTTGACTTTCACAGCACAAGTGGTTCTCCGAGATAGATATTTCTCAGTGGAATAACACAATGTGCTCTTATGATTTGCTTCTTTTTCTCAGCCGCACTAAATAAATCATCCACATGCATCATGACCGCAGATGTTTTGGCATTGTCACACTTTCTAATCCCCCTGGGTTGAGTGGGAGCTTGCTATTGGTTCCTGGCAGATAAAAAACAATCCTTTGACTATATTCAATAGTTGTTGGCCTTTTGGAGAGCAGAGTTTGGATGCATTCTTGCCTGTTGCCAAGGGTTTGCAAAGAATGTGTGCCAAGACGGCACTATTTCATTGATTTCATTTCCCCACTAAAAAGCTGAGAGACAACAGCTTTAACAATCTGTCTTTCCAAGTTACATTAATCACATTTACCAGTGAAACAGTGCCGGCCAGTGTGTAGATATTTATTGTTCATCCTCTGATGATTTGCTGAGATTTTGAATGAATGTTCTCAGTCTTGCTGTCTTAAACACTATAAATCATTTACTAAATCAGATTTTGACGTAGTCTTAAAATCTCGTCGAAAAAACAGCCAAGAAAGTGAATATGTAAACACTTGTTCATGTTACGGCTGAACATCTAATTACAAACACAGACAGATTATGGGTGACCCTTGGGTGGTGGTGCCAGCTGCTCTCAACACGAGCACCACAAGAGTCAGCCTGCCTGCTCAGCCTCCGTTTCGTGCTCCTCATCCTAATCAGCAAACAGCAACACAACCTCTGAATAATCACAGATTTTACTCGGGAGGTGTTTAAATGCAGACTGACTAGAGCTGGGTGACGAGGGCGGGGTGTGGTGTGTTGCAAAGAGGCGAGGAAACGCAGCTTGTTAATGAATGTGTCGGCTGTTATGGAGATCTAATGTGTGACTTTTACCGTATAACAAGACGTGTCTAATCATTTAGATGGAGTCTGCTTGAAGTTTCTGTCATAAGACAATGATTCCAGTGGAAATGAAGTCTGCTGATTATTTTCTTGATTAAATTATTCAATGTTTAGTCTTTAAAGTAATGAGCTGTATCTCTCACAGTTATGCAGAGCCCATGGTGATGTCTTCAAATGTTATGTGTTATCCAAAACCAAAAGATATTCACTTGTGAGTGCTTCTCATAGTGAAGCACTTCACTCGTGTTATCAGAGAACAGCGGTGCTTTTTCATCATCAGGAGGTTCATAAGTCTTGGTGTTATTTCAGTCAAAGCGTTTGATATCTGTACATGTGTACATGATAATAAAGTCCTTTACATTTTTCACAAATGTACGATATAGGAATACTTTTTCAACCAGCTTTGAATCTCAACAATGTAGGTAGTATGTGTAAATAAACTGTGGTAAACAACTTCCCTCCATCTTACCAGTGCCAATGGTAAGATGTGGCAGATGTGAGCTGGCTCTCGGGCTGTTGCTCACACTTTAGATTGTGCTTCCTCATTTTCGTATGCCCGCCACTGTGGACACAAAGAGTATAGAAGTGCTTTGAGAGAGACAGCAGCCCTTCTTTCTCTCTTGAACTCAAACCAAATTAAGATCAGACATTAAGACTAGGTTGGCTGATGATAGTCTGAGATTCTGTTACTTGGTTGTGTATTTCTCGCTGAAAATGTGTTCAGAAACATATTTTAGCTTACTGCTTACCTGTAATACAAGATCACTTAATGCCAGATGGCCACCATTTTGTTTCCTTTGGAAAAACATACATGCTGGCATTACGTCGCCCACCAGCAGGAGTGTTTATTGGTCCGGTGCAGCACAGTGCATTCTGGTGGTTATAGGTTTTATACCTCTTGAGCAAAAGTGAATGCCACAGCCTGTTATCTCTGGTCATATAGCACCAATTTCAAAGGTATTTGCATCTTCCAGCAGTGAAGTACTTCTTTAAGAGACATAACAAATGTGTAGCTGAAACGATGAGGCATCAGAACCATGATTTGACACAATTCTAATGGTTTTGGAAATATACCCAGACATATATTGAGGTTACCCTTGTCAATATGCTTATCATAGAAGAGTGGACTATCTGCCTTGGCGGAGGTCTGCGCTCTCCGAGTGCCCTTCCTGTTTAATGAAAAGTATGTTTTCATACTGTTTGAAGATTTTCATTACAGTAATCAACATAATATCATAAACAGAGACAATATTGAGCAAGATGATGGTACCATATACTTCTGTATTAGCGCAAGCCTGTTGGAGCCACAGTTTAGCCAAACAGACACAGGGCTAAATAATGAGGCAGTGTGGGGGGGGTATTGGGCAGCAGAGTCTGTTCCCATGTGCAGGGGGATCAAAGGGCTCGGCCCTGGCAGAAAGGGCCCTGCGGCGGCAAACTACTGCTGCCATAATTGGGGAAGAGCCATGTAAAACTGTCCAGGGGAGGCCAAGGACAGCTACATTATGCTAATTTAATTAGCCCTGTGTTGTGTGTGTGCTTCTGCTCTTAACCACATGACCTTGATGTAATGGTGTTTTTGCTGGTGCTTATCATCTATTATGAGCGAACATGGCTGAGGTATGGTTCCATTCACTCTGGTTAAGATGGGCTGGATATGAAATGATTGTCAGAATAGATTATGGTGAAAACCATCAAATACTGGCTCACAATTTAAATCACTCAGAGACAGGTCACTCAGGTGTGTGTGTGTATTTGTGTTGCTTGTGTCCACTTTTTCTGAACTTGACAAGTCTCCCAATTATCTCAGCTTTTCCTGCGGTGAGTGAAACAATAATAGATGTCAGACAGACAGACGGCATTCAGTATGACAGGTTATTTTCATGTTTTTTACTGAGAAAAGTCACCAGGTTGTTTGGCTCACAGCAGGAATAAATACTTGACCTAAATAATTGCTTCATTCTCAACTCATGGAGCAGATCAGGAGGGCACACCTGTAGTATTTAATGCCCATATTTACCCAACAAATAAATACCTTCCTTTCATTTTGTCACACTGTGATGACAGATACTAATCTGGGAAATACAATACAACTGGTGAGTCAGTGCTGTGTTGGAATACTCCAGGGCTTTATCACAAGATTAAACATATATGTTGGACAGATAGTGATGGTGGGCATGTTGAATAGGATTTTGTATTGACGCCAGGATGATATGCATCCAAGTATGCATGCAGAATATCCTTAAACTATCAGAAGAAGAAGACATTCCTTAAGCAAGTATTTCTTATTTGAGTAATTTGGATGGTCCCCTTTACCAAAAATCCAACAAATGGCAGTTCACCAAATTAGCTGATAGTAAATCTCTCTTTGGGCTTAAATGGTATGTTTATACATTCACCAAACATGACATCTAGTGACTGATAGTATCAGACACAATCTGATATCTCTTTTACTGTTTATTTTATTACCAACACTGTACTACATTCACATTATTCAAATACAAGTGTTGTTGCTCAGTCCATAGGGACTCAGGCTGGGAACCAGAGGGTCACCGGCTCATTTCTCACGCAGATTACCATCTAATTGACATTTGTATGTTTATCACATGATATTAAATTTGATATAAAAAACATGAAATAAAAATGGCTGATCAAATTACAGCTGTTTTATTGTGTGGCATTATGTGACCGGGCTTTATCAATTCTCCTGATGAAGGCAGCCTCAACCACAGGTGCTTTTCTGGTGCACTTTCATTCTTTGTCTCTATCACTAGCAACCATAAACTTTGATGAGACTATGTTTTCATTGAGAGAAAATTTTTTTTTTCCCCATCATGCAGCAGCTTCAGGTAGCCAGTTGCAAGCAGGCAGGTTATCGCCATGGATGTATTCTTAGATCTGGATACTGGACCTCAAAATGGTACCTATTCAGTCCAATGGAACTGCTTACCTAGGGGATAAGACAAAAAGGTTTCTAGCTTCTGGTTTTACTTCCATGGGTATGTGCCAAGGAAAAAAGAAGGAAGGGTCATTATATCAGTGACAGAGTTTGAATTTTGCATTGGTGCCAGACTTTGGTGCTACTTCCACTGACGTTAATGGGGCAAGCTTCGCAAGCCCTACCGTAGCCCGTCATATCTGTGCTTCACCTTTGTCTGAAAAATGTTTCCACACTACGCGATGTTGACTGATGTTTTTTAATCAGAATGTGGTGCCTATTTATTCCAATGAGAACTGCTTGCTTGGCACGTATGCCAAAAAAGTTTCTAGCTTTTGGATGTACTTTTGGGGTATGTGACCAACTGTTAAAGCGCGGTTCTCCTGCTGGCAGAGCCTGCGAGTTCCGGCTTGACTTGTAGACTTTACATTATGATGACGTCACATAATTTCAAATAGTTTTTCTCAGCTCAAGGAAAGTTAAACGATTACAAAACCACAATGATTCAAAAATTCATAATGGAAAGAATTGTTGAATTGTTTTTCCATGTGTTGTTATGTATAAAAGGCCCAAAAGGAACACTGCAAGCGGACTACTTGATTACTGAGAGTGAATTACTTAGTACAGCATTTTTATAGGAATGATTCTGTCCTATCCATATAAGCTGCTGATCTCTGTTACTGTGATCAATATAAGCGGTTTCCACTGTACTGGAATGAAAATGAAAGGCAACAGGCTATTTAAAGATCATTACAAGGCAGGTTGATAAAGACAATACAAGGCTATAAAATCTAAAAGCCTTTAGAAATTGAGTTAAAGGGTAATTCAAAATGTCTTGAATTAAACATACTTGTGTTTAGGTTTTATCTGTGTGGCATGTAAGATGTGTATGAATGTGGTGTAACTTCAGATGTAGTTGATATTTTCTGTGGCAGGGAGCAAGCTGAACAATAAGGGCACATGATGAGTTTTTCTCATATGTGGGTGATGTTTATGATGATGAATTTCCCTTGTGTGAAGCTGTTTCTTGTGGGGGGTGATGGGTAAATCAGTTCGAGAGTCACTCCAGCATGGCTTTGTCTTAAATGGCTTTGCAGGATTTTCTCTAAATATAGACATGCATCATCGTTAAATGAGTAACCGCGAGTGTTATGATCTATAGTGTCTCTGAAGTGGTTTTCTATTTATATTGGTCATTATTTCAACTCCCTGGAGCTCTGGGTGCTGAACTTCTGGGCATTAATCTCCAAAACATGCAAGGAAGTGAGACAGATAGCTCACAGTGACAATGGGTCAGTGGCAGTGTTTATTTTTCTCGCATTTAAATGTTTCGTCGTGAATAATTATCATAATAAATAGCATAACCGTTTATAGAATTGGATATCCTGCCTATTTGTTTTGCCTGTTGGAGAGCACAAAGGCTTTGCTCCAGCAGTCAGCAGTGAAATAATGATTCATGCCACATTCAGGTCAAGCAGTGTATTGTGAGCACTCTGTCTGCATTAGCTTTAAGGAGTATGCATGCTTTAAATTACTGAGCAACTATTGTTCTTATGCCCTGAATTTCTGAAGTGTGTTGTAGCATTAAATTGAAATTATCCTTGCTGTCTTTTGATGTGAATGTTTCTAGTATGTTCTTACAGGGTGAAAGAGATTCAAGGGTTTTAAAAGCTTCCTCTCCTCCTCTTTTCTCAGGCGTTGGACCAAGACCGAACCTCCCTGCAGAAGGTCAAGAAATCAGTGAAGGCCATTTACAGTTCAGGACAAGGTGAGACTGTCTGTTTCTAAATATATCAGGTCTGAATAGCTGATGGTTGGGTACGTGCTCACAACTCTTTCCAAGCCCACGAATTCTTAAATATCTTTAATAAAGATGAGGATTGCATTTTTTGGCCTGGAACATTGCCTTTTGTGGGACAGATGGTGTTTTGTGTGTGTGTTTTCAGGCTGTCCCAGAAACCAACACCTGAGTTTGTTTTGCTCGTTGCTGTGACATGGATCCCCAGTAATTTTCCACTGAATACTTTTGAGAGCAGCCTCCTCCCTGTAAATTGACAGTTTCAGATGCTTGACCCACAAAAAAGTTTGTTTGTTCTCCGCAGAAAAGACAGTTTACCTTTCTCAGTGTGGATGAGAAACTTTTAAAGTCTCAAAACAACTGGAGCAAGTGTTTTAATCAGTCAGCCACTAGCTTGGATAATTAGTTACCTCGGCTAGATGAAGTTATAGTGAGACAAATACTGTGTGTGATCTAAAAATAGAGATAAGAATGGGATGTTTGTGCATCTCGCAAATGTAATGAATAGTTAGACTCAGGGCTGGAGCCAGGAGTTTAGAAACACAGAGGTTATGAGTCCCTCCAACACACACAATCCTCCAACAACTATATGCAGTTTAAGTTATAGTCCTTCAAAAGGACCTATTATGTACATTTCTAGGTTTATACTTGCATTTTAGATTTCTAATAGACCATGTTCACATGCTTTAATGTTAAAAAACCCCACACTTTATTTTCCTCATACTGTCAGCGCTGGAACTCCTGTATTCACCCTCTGTTTGAAATGCTCCGTTTTAGCATCTGTCTCTTTAAGACCCCCACCTGAAAAAAGCCCTGTCTAGTCTCATTGGTCAGCATTTCTGGGTCTTCCGCATCTGTGCTCTTGGTATACTTGCACCGTCATTGCAGCCAGGGAAAGCCTGTAACAGAGTGTACTCCTAAACCTAATACACTATATAGAGAGATAATTACTAAGTGTTAATACATCAAATAGGCAGCACGGTGGTGCAGTGGTTAGCAATGTCGTCTCACAGCACGAGGGTTCCTGTTTTGAACCCAGGATGGGGGTTTTGAACTCTAGGGTGGGGGGAGCCCTTCTGTGTGGAGTTTGCATGTTCTCCATGTGTCAGCATGGGTTTTCTCTGGGTACTCCAGCTTCCTCCCACAGTCCAAAGACATGCAGGTTAATTGGTGACTCTAAACTGTCCGTAGGTGTGAATGTGAGTGTGAATGGTTGTCTGTCTCTATATGTCAGCCCTGTGATAGTCTGGTGACCTGTCCAGGGTGTACCCTGCCTCTCGCCCAATGTCAGCTGGGATAGGCTCCAGCCCCCCGCGACCCCCAACAGGATAAGCAATTACGGAAAATGAATGAATGAATAATACATCAAACAGCTATTGTGGGAAAATCCAGATTATTAATAGTATCAAAAATGGGACTTGATTCCAGGACTAAAATTGGAAAACAAAAATACTAAATCCTTTTATATATCAAATTTATGTTGGGCCAGAAAATACCCACCTTGTGTAGGATTTTCAATGGTATAATGTTGACTAAAAAAATGTCGCTAAAAAAAGAGAAAATCCAGAGAAATTACACGAAAAGACAGAACATACAAAGAAGAAAAATGCAAAACAATACAAAGGACATGACCTCATTGTCGTCAATGGTAACCACAGCCCTGTTTGGACTGTATTTGAGTTTCCAGTATGATGAAAGTTCAAAATGGCTGCTGCAGGGATAAACTCTACAGGGTGCTCGTCTCACCTCACCTCCCTCTCAGGACTCTTCCTCAGATTTGGCAACAGTCTGAGCATCCCTCCCCCACCATCTCTCACTTAACGACAAGGACAGATGGATGCTGCTGTTTGACTGACGGCTCCCACAGAGTCTCGCAGACCTGGAGAGCCACACATCTTGTTATGCTGACATTTGCTGTGTATAAACATGACTTATTACAGTTAAAATTTATAAAACAAAGCCTCTCTGGAGCAGCAGTGATCAGAAATCACAGGCGAAGGTCACATGTGTCTGTTATTGTATTGCTTGTACTGCTGCACTGATGAAGGAACTTTCCATTGTAGGATCTGTCAGCTATTTCTGCCACATCTGTGTTATTATGAACATCACTAGGAGATCTTAGAAGATTTATAAGCCCATTTGTTCCACGTGTTTTTGCCACTGTTGCTGTTGAGAACAAAGAGTGGTGTATCACTGAAATATTTTCTTATCCTCAGCCCCCTTTCCTGACCTTTCTTTTACTTATAATCTCTACTTGTAAAACCATTGGTAGACCTTGTTTTGGATATTTTTATATGTAGAGCTGCTAAGTTAACTGGGCCTGATATAGATTTGTTGGAAGACATTTTGAAACAAAAAGCTTCTTCAGTGTTGACTGACGTGAGGAGTCACAATGGACAGTTTTTTTTAAAAAAAAGGGCCAAAATTGATGCAGGAGAACCAGAGATATTGTCTTTTTTTATTTCATTAATTCGCCAAAACCAGCCTCCTACAAAATGCAACTCAAACATCGACAGTTCAGTCAGAGATTCAGGTGCATTATACCAGTAGCAGCTAACGTAGCCTCGAGCCGCTAGCCTCAAGCAGAGATGAAGAAGGGGCTACGCTGATCATCTTTCCAACCCACTTAAAATAAAACTGTGCCTAGTGGTTTCAGATGCGACAGGTCATGTCGACAGGGCAGGGCAGGGTGTTTTACCTGCTGCACAGACTCTTTCTTTATAGTGATTGTAGTGGATCATTTAACAACAGGATGTATTCATTTGATTGACTTATCTTAATGTGGAATAAAAAAAACAACCACATTGCTTCTGGTACATTGAGGTATTCGTTCATACCATTTTTAACAGATTGTACTGTTTTACACAATTCTATGTACTTTTTACCTGAGTGCTGCAGAGCCGCGCAAAGAGAAAATAATTAGGTCAACTGGGTAAAATTAACATAGAGCAGTGCGGTCACCTTGCGGGCAAGCGGGGGTTCCGTGTTCAGTGTAGCAACTTCAGTTGAATGTAAGGACGGACAGGCTGCAGCAGACGTGTTGTGCTTCGACCGTGTCCAACGTATTTTGTCCGCAACTCCACACCTCCAGATTTATGTCATTTTCAAACATGTAGTCTTCAGACCCAGCTGAATTTATCAGATTTTGCAGCTCCCTCTGGAGCCACAAAAGCCTTTATTAAACTTTTTTTTCACATATTCATTAGCACTCCCAAAGACCTGTGAATGGACTTTGATGTGCAAAATTCCCCTTTAATCTCTGTAGGATCTTTCACACTCTGAGAGTTATTAAGGTCACAGTTGGATTGCCACATGCAGAAGAAATGTATTTGATTGTTTTTGCCATTTTGGTTGATGGGACTCAGTGTGTCGGAATAAACATCAACTGGTAGAGGAGGGTGTGATTGGAATTTTTTTTATACTGGTTCCTGAGTCATGGCTCCAATACTAGTCAAACCCTTTATTACATTGCTCCCAAAGTCCTGATTTTTTTTTTTTATTCACTCAATATCATTTATTAAAGTTTAACAAGGAGGAAACAGCAGCATAAAAACCCAGTTTTTAAACAGTAAATCTTGAAATGTGTAACAGTAATCAACATCTTAAGCCAAACGTGATTAAGAGCATAAACCCTAATTATTTGGTCAATTAGACAGTTTTAATTTAAGAGCATGAGGAACAAAGGAAAGTTCATGTCTTTTGGTCCTACTTGTGGTGCTACGAAGCAAAGCAAGAAAGTGAAAGTTGAGGCTGCAGGCAGGAAACCGTGCAGAGGTGATGAACTGACTTTGAGTATGTTTCTGAGGGCGCACAGGGTGGCCTCATCTCGCCTCTCACTCAGTGATCAGAGAGAAGAATGTAGATGATCCTGAAGCACTGTTTTGGTACCCCCTCTAGCTTCTTGGATAGGCCTTTTGACAGCCCAGACCAAAATGGGCTGGAATACTCAATGATTGGGCCAATGAAGGTCAGGTATATTTGGCAGCTCTTTTGGCAACACTGAGGTAATGGATCCTTGGCTGTGTCTTCCAGAACATATATTTATTGTGGGCATCCCATAACAGATCAGATGATTGCCAAACTCCAAGCAGTTGAAAGGAGGAGATTTTTCTTTATGTTTTGACCAGAAAGTGTTGGAGATGGAGGATGTTGTCCTCTTTCCTGGCGCTGATTATCATATCGATGGTCTCAGCTCCATTCATTGAAAGTGAAAACTCTTGTCCCCATTCAGCTACAGAATCCAAGCCCCTCTGAGTCAGACCAAAAGGAGACTTCATCAGGAGCTCTGTAAATATAAGGTCATTCGCATATTTCACAGGGATAAAAGAGGGAAGGAGACATGAATCCAGGCTGTTGATGCCTGGCCTTAGTACATTTTTTTCTATTGAAAAAGCCAAACTTTTCAAACATTGAGGGCCCTATTTAGATGGTCTAAAACGCAAAGCGCCAGGCGTGTGGCACATGGGCATGTCCCAGTCACTTGCTAGTTAGACAGCGCGTTTTCAGACTGTGCGCCATGGCGGAGAGTCTAAAAGGGTTGGACTTACTCTGAATTAGTCACGGGTGTGTTTTGGGCGTATCATTCAATAAGCCAATCAGAGTGTCACCTCTCATTCCCTTTAAAAGAGGCGCACGGCAGAGAGCTGGTTAGATGGCGGACCTACCAACTGGAAAGAGTGAGCGTTTTACAGCTGAGGAGACGATAAATGTATCTCTATATCGACTGTCCTGTCACATGTGATGTCAGATCAAAGGGGATTGGCACCGTTTGGCACGCGTAATGGAAACCCAACCTGATTTGATTAACACAGCTGCAATCTAATAAGTTCACATCCCTCTCAGCCACAAACAGCCACAGCATCAGATAGGGAGTATATATTCAGCATCTGTCATCTTAGAAAAGTCAAAAGAAAAGAAACAGAATGAGACTGCGAGAGAGAACGAGAGAGCGCGCGCGCATGAGAGAAACGCTGTTTTAACCCAGGAGGTTAGAGAGCCCAGCTCCCTCTCCAGCATCCTGAACCCCCCCGCCTGAAGGTGCAGGAAGGGCTGCACCCGGGCCCGTCTGGTCTGGCTGCGCGCTGGCTGCGGAGCTGGGGTCATCCTCCTCCTCCTCCTCCTGACAAGATGATCTTCAGTTTTACGTTCTAAAAGCTTTTTTTTTACACATACATTTGTACTTGTAGGGCTATAAGTTTACGTTTTTAGTTCACAGAAGCTGGTTATTGTTGTGTTTATGTCATAATAAAGTTTATCAAACGTTTTCACATCTTTGATTTTGTGATTTACATGCCAAAATGATCACAATTCAATTGGGAAAGACAAGTTCATTTTACAGGCTATGCATGATCAGCCCGTGGAGGTCTGCTCGCAGTTGCGTATATTCGGACACTGCGAGCTTGGACCTCCCGGATTATGATGACCATTATTACTGCAATTAGATCATTCTGATTAATGACTGACCATTAAGACGTGTTTCTGATGAATATTTTAATGTGCACAATAATAACCTTTCACATTGTAATCATATTTTTATTTGTTATCTTTTGCATATGTGTGGCTGCTCCGTGTGTGTCTGAGCAGAGTGCACCCGTCTAGAGACGCGTATTACTAACTTGTTTAACAGCGAAATACTGCCCCGTTGACTTTAGACCAGGTTTTTGTTGGTCACTGGCGCATTTGCTTTTTATGTCATCTAACTAGCAACGCGCCATGACTGCGCCTGACCACTCCTCATTTTTAGACCAACACACCCAGAGAAGCGCAAGTTCATTTGCTAGTTAGACAAAGAGGGCGCAGGGCGTGAAAATGGCAACTGCGCCTGCATCTAAATAGCAATGACACTTGCGACATGGATTATGCGCCCTCCGCCGTCCGCTTTAGACCATCTAAATAGGGCCCTGAATGTTTAAACACAAGCAGTGTTTTACAAGAAGAACAACAACAAGATAGACTTTATTAATCCCTAAGGAAAAAATTAAGTTTTTTTCACTCTGTCATCATATACACACAGGCCCGAAATACACACACATGCACAAACAGGATCTATAAGCATTAAATGGAGAGATGTCAGAGCGAGGGGGCTGCCTTGGACACGCGCCCTGAGCATATGTTGATTGCATTAATTGTCCCTGTGATTCAGAGCTATGATTGGGCCCAGTACATCAGGCCTGACCTGACATGAACCCAAATATTTTGACCTGAGCCTTAACCACAGCAGCAGTTTTTGTGCCAAAAATATTTGAATTGCCATTAGATTAAAACATTTATTACAAGCTAAAGCAAGCTGACGTTTTTTTAGTGGGGTAACCGACATTTGTGACACAATCTCCGACATTCTCCTTATCATACCGAATGTTCAGCACAGCCCAAAGACTGTCATATGCCATGTATAAAATGGAGATTGCATAACATTTCTCCTCATTAATGAGAGGTGGGAGTTGGGATGGGTTGATGGCGACACAGCCCATACGTTTTTATAGAGGGGGGCGAAGGTATTGAAATAGAGCCACTGAATGAAACCCTACTATCCAAAAGGACTTAACTTCAGGGCGGTGGCAAAGGATATGAATCAAAGTTCCATACATTATTCAGGACGTTACACAGACTATGAGGTCTACGACAAAAAACAGCCCGGCATGGCCCAAACCCGGCAGGTCAGGAAGGGCCCGATCAAGTTCAGGCAGAGAATCAAAGCTCTACCTTGACTACCTTTGTGACTGTAGCACTTGCAGTATCCCACATGTGTTGGCCACTTCACATGCTAATCATGCTAATCATTAAGCAGAGTCCAGGGAACATAAACTGACCAGTGGTTCAACCTCTGTTCTCTGTTTCCAACACAGACCACGTCCAGAATGAAGAGAACTACGCTCAGGCTCTGGACAAATTTGGCAGCAACTTCATCAGCCGGGACAACCCCGACCTGGGAACGGCCTTCGTCAAGTTCTCCTCCCTCACCAAGGAGCTGTCTGCCCTGCTGAAGAATCTGGTGAGCTCAACATGTCAACACGTCTGATGTCATTAAAATGAACAGCCTGTCGTACAGAGCGCTCTGCATTTGTGTGAGTGCTAGTCCTCACATGGATAGAAAGAGGGAAATTCTTCATAAAGAGTTTATTTTTTCCTGTCTTCTATAAGTGGTTTAGGATTTGGGTTTAAGGTTAAGATTAGGATTAGGACAGTGGTCAGGCATGTAGTGGAGAAGCTGAAGAGGTTATTGATCAATGTAGTCAGTAAAAGCTTGACAAATGTAATAGAAGAGGTGTAGGTGCCTACAGGTTCATCTGTCTCAACACTTTTAAAAACTGTTTAAAATTTGCCCACACAGTCAGAACCGTCATCAAAGTCAGACAGTATAGCTGACTGCAGCTATATCCACCTCCGAGCTTTGTATTTTTTTTCCAGCCGAGGCTCTTATCTGCCTGCCGTGGATTTCCCCTGACGTTTCTGTTGAATAATGTGTCCTGTTTGAATCCTCTGTGAGTGATTGTTGTTGGAAGAAGAGCCAGTCTCCGCTCTCTCCCTCTCTTCCTGTGTGGCTGACAGCAAGATTAGACTCCATAAATACACTTGGCAGCACCAGGAACAACTGTGTGTGTGTGTGTGTGTGTGTGTGTGTGTGTGTGTGTGTGTGTGTGTCCATAAACCTTCCTAAATCACCCACTTGTTGGTGCTACCTGCATATTGCAGGACAGTGAAATTGTCTGTACACATTCCTCTCTTAGTCTCTCCTTTTCTCTCCCTCTTGACTATTCCATTTTGAGTATTTTATTGAGTGAGTCTTTTCAGACTTCAATAACTGCGCCCCAAGGGCTGCTGGTATGTGCATGCTCTACAAATGAGAATTGATGAATAGTGCTTGTCCTGGATGTCCTACATGTGTTATCGGCTTAAATTTAAGGATTTTATAGACAAATCTGGCCGCGTTGTTGCCAACTTTTCAGCATCTTTCTCAGTGGTAATTTCCTCTTTGAGGATCTTATACTTAAAGAGACGTTGCCCGCTTCCAGGATGGGCTGTTAGGCCACACCGGCAGCCGGCCAGTACAGGATTGATTTTGACGTTGGCCATATGCAAGACAGGCACTTAAGAAGCACATTAGCGCCCATTAAGCGTTGTTTGCTTCCTTGACCGCTGCTGTGTGTCTATGTGGGCTTGGCTAACAACAACATGGACTTAAATGCTTAGCACTGTAGTAAATGACCTTGCTGATCCTAATGGTTAGAGCTGCTGATCATAACTGTGGCAACCTGAGCTGTTGGCAACAAGCTTTTGCTAATTCTTCAATAGACTAACTTGCGCTTTTGCTATTATGTTGCTGATTTCTTCAGTCAGCAGCAGCATGGCTGTGTTGATGCATTGCTCTGTAGGTGAAAGGTTAAGGGCAGCGTTATTCTGTATTTTTTTTCATCGTCCACAAATCCCATTAACAGACCAAACCCAGTGCTTTCGGTGCTTCATTGTCACCATTACTCGAACCCAAATCTATTTGTTCTCACTGCAGATTTAATTCTTTAAAGCTGCTCTAATCACATTATTTTATATTGATAATGGATAAAATGACAATATGGAATGAGGCTTGCCAAAGTATTGTGTTACCAGTGTTACAGACATACAAAGATTACACAGCGATTACATTACTTACCCACCACTCCTACTGTTGTTTTACTTTTTTTAAAGAAAGAATAAAATCCATTTTGCTCATGTTCATCAAGTTTAAAAAAACCCCTGTAATTTGTGAAATACGTAGTGTGTTATTAACACTTAGTCAGATGTGGGACGCCACCATTATAAACTGAAAGTGTCTCCTACGTAAAGCGGCAGCTGAGTCGCAGCACAGAGTAGCAGGAGTCAAATTTCACTTAATCATGTGAAAAAAGTAAGGAGAGTTGACGACAACATGATGATGATGATGATTTGGTGTCAAAGCATAAAGTAAAAGCGCCTATTAACCAATATATCAGATTTAAATCCAAAACTAATAGGCACCCTGATAACGACAATGAGGCAGTCTGTAAAAGTTGTCTGATGAGGGTGAAAGTCTCTGGAGGCAACATCTCTAATCCACACATCACAAGAGCGAGGCTGCCAAAGTGGCCCTGCAACGAATGTAAGGAGTAGATCTAAAGATCTAACGTTTAAGATCAAAGTAAGCACTCTAAAGATATTGAGTGTCAGTGGAAACATTTCCCCATGCTGGCATCCCCATATGGAATAGGGAAGGGGTCACCTGAAGTGCAAACTCAAAGAGAATCATCACCTGACTTTGCAGTTCCCCTCACCTGTATGTAGCACTTTAGCATCTTTCAGCTCATTGTTTTGGTTTTATTGCCTGCAACTTCTGTAATGTTTTGGTTCACTCTTACTGCTCTTATTGTGTCAGAAGTCAGCTTTGTTAAAACCCAAAGTTAGCTACCTGTTCAGCACCAAATGAAAGATGGACAAAGTTAGCAACTAGCCAGATGACACAGAGAAACATTTAGCAGCTCAAGAGTCAGATATTTCTCCCAGGAGCTGATTGGAAAAACAAAGCTAAAAAGAGCGGTAAATGTCTGACTGACATTTAACAGGTGACCAGACTCCAAATGAAAGTTCATGTTGCTCTGTAGTTGCTGGATGTGTGAATAGACGGGTGTTTGCTAACATATTTGCTATAATGACTTAATAAGGCGATAATATGTCAGTGTTGTGTTTACAGCTTGTTCTGCTGGCCCCAGATGGTGCAAAAATAAGTTAATGCTGCTTTGGTAAATGGACTTGTGCTTGTGTAGCGCCTTTCTTGTCTTCGCACCACTCAAGCACTTTCACAACACGTCACATTCATCCATTCACAGACGTTTATACAGTGATGGCCAAGGCTACCATACAATGTGCCACCTTGTATATATTACTATTACTTAACCATTCACATGGACTCACAATTTGGGGTTCAGTATATTGCTGAGGGACTGGACTGGAGTTCAAACCACCGGTTTTCTGATGAGTGGACGACACGCTCTACCTACTGAGCCACAGCTGCCTGCTTTAAAAATGAGCCACAGTTATGCAGTTTCATTTTTTTTTAGCAGGTGTGAATTATAGTTTTTAGCAAATGTTACTAAAACAGGAATAAGTAGTGCATTTACTGGAAACTACTTTCAGCTGCAGCTAAATACACATTTGGGGACCTACTGACTATTTAGAACAACAGGACAGTGCAGACAGACAGATGGATAGAGAGAGACAGACAGGCAGACAGACAGATAGACAGATGTACGTCATTAATCCCAAGTTGGGAAATTCTTTCGTTACAGTTGCAGATACACATATCACACTAGAAGAGAAAAAAATATGTGTCAATAGAAGAGTGAACCTCAGCATACATTTAAGAATAAGATACATATGTATAGATTATTTTTCTGGAAATGACAGTACCAGCGTTTGTGTAAATGCCGTCGCCCAGTAGACACGTGGATGTTTTTTTGATTTTTTTTGGACAACAATGTCACAGGAGTGAGTTATATCAAGCGTCTGCCGCAGAGACAACACTGGTTTGTAAGATCAGCCTTATCTTACAAAGAATCTGCCTTTGTACTGTGTTATGATTTGTTATCTATATTTTCTTGTGACAACAGCTGCATTATAACCCCCTGTGTGTTCTGTGTGTCCTCTCACAGCTCCAGAGCCTCAGCCACAATGTGATCTTCACTCTGGACTCGCTGCTGAAGGGCGATTTGAAAGGCGTGAAAGGGGTAAGATTTACTGTAAAACAGTTTCTGTTCCTGACTTTTTTTTCCGCTCTCTCTTGACCCTCCCGTGGCACCGCTCAGCAGGACAGGAGACATAGATGCCTCGTCAGCACATCTCTCTATTAATCTGTATGCTGAGTGTAAGCGAGAAGAGACCACAGAGATGGGGGAGAGCTCTCTGTTTAAAAGCTCACACTGTAAATCTTGCAGAAGTAAACACTGCCTTTGTACTGTGCTTGAGGCGAGTGGCGAGTAACTGGGTCATGAACCATTGATGTTTGGGGTTCAAAAGGGGGCGTGGTCACTCGCTCACCATCCAGGGCATAAATTGTGAGCAAAGCGAGGCGTTTGCAGAACTCTGCAAGTAACTCCGTCCCCACGGTGACCCCTCTGCAGTTTGCTGATGCTTGTTCTCTTGTGTCTCTGCAGGACATAAAGAAGCCCTTTGACAAAGCATGGAAAGACTACGAGGCCAAGTTGTAAGTGGATAATTAAAGTTCGCTGTTGTAATACAGCATACTTTCACCATCCAGCTCATTACAGAGCACTGAATAATGGATCAAACACTGTTGATAATGTGCTGCAATATTGTTTGTACCCTCCGGAAAACATTGCACACATTGTAGAACAACAAACCTGCACACATGATGCAAACGAAGACACAGCCAGTAATTGTCTTCTCCTCTGTGTCAGTACAAAGATCGAGAAGGAGAAGCGAGAGCACGCCAAGCAGCACGGAATGATCCGCACTGAGATCACCGGGGCTGAGATCGCAGAGGAGATGGAGAAGGAACGGCGTCTCTTCCAGCTCCAGATGTGTGAGGTAGGTTGTAAAAAGAAGCTGTAGGACATTTGTGGTTGTCTTCTCTGCAGTAATCAAGCATCAGAGCAGCCCACTAGGCCCTGTAACAGCAGGTCACAGGTTAAATTCCCACAGTACAGCATTGTGTATCACTTGGGATTGTAAAAATGACCTTCGTGTTTATGTTGTGGTAGGTTGTGGTCAGAAAAGACAGCTTCCTCGTTTCAGTAAAAGCGTTTGCAGCAACCACTTGTAGTGTCATCTGACATTGCCTGCATGGTCAGGGTCGCTACTCAAAAAAGTAATGTATTACATGTTACTTGTCACTTTAAAAAAAAGTAAAGCCTTACTTAACTCAATTAATCCCCGTAGAAAGTAATTTGTGACACTACTTGTCACATTACTTTTGTGTTACTCTGCAACATCGCCTGAGATGCATTGTCATGTAATTGCCAGTTAACAAAAGCCCTTTATACACAGAGGATGTACAATAAGGCTGCTGCGAAGTCATTACCCTGACTGTGCTTTTGTAAACAGACAAAGGAAACAAACTGCCCTTGTTACGTGGTGGTGATCTTGTCCTCTGCTCTGAGGGTAAGGAGCTCTCGGACCTCATTATCGGCCCAATTTGCAAACATTAAGCAGCTGCTATTCTTCCTCTTCTTGGAGTTAGCTGCTAACTGCTTCTAGCTGCTTTTTGAATCTCCCAGTGGTGGGTTGCACAAATAATATGTTGTCAAAACATCACAGCCATCCTGTTCTGCTGGCTGTCCCTTTTACAGAGACATTGATTTAGCGATGTTACTACCTTCGCTGCTGGCTTTAAGGCAAGAAAACTCTAACTTTCCCTTGTACCTTTTATACAGAACGATGAGGCGGGACATTCTCACCTTGAACAGGCAGTGTAAAAGGGGCCAATATAACATTAAACAATATACCTCTGAAATCGTTATTCAGACAACCTGTTCCTCCTCTGAGTCAGCACAATTTTTTGTAATTACTTTGACATCTTTAGGCATTATAAGATGTTTTAAGATACAGGTGTTCGATAGGTAACCATCCAGATGTGTCAAATGCAGTCTTTATACATTATAAACCACTGTGCAGTGTTTCAGTGTCAAACTCATGGGTCTATCACCCAAAACTGTCCTTCCCGGATCGTGTTTCCTCTTCTCGTTGCAGCAGCACTGCTCCACCAACGCAGTGCTATTTTTGGTGTGAGCACTCACTTATTAAGGTCCTATATGTATATGTATGTAAAGTCTTCCTTACCAGCTGCACTTGGGGATTTTAAGCTTGAGTAGATTTTTTCTCTCAGATGATTTAAATAATTTATAGTATGTCTTTAACACTCATGCAGCTCCACATGTAGGGATTACAGCAGCCCCAAAAGATACAGCTGTAGCTACATTAATTCATGAGCAAGGTATGTCTCAACACGAGACTTAAACTGGTTGTTATGATGATTGTATGTCAGTGGATATCATGATTTAGAAAGTATAACACTGAACATCTCACGTAATGAGTATAAGTCAGATATTTGAGCAGCTCGCACTAAAGAGTCAAACTGTTTGCCTTTAATTCAAGTGTTTTCAGATGTTCCTCTGGTTCTGTAAACTTGTTTGCTTCTAAGCATGTTGTGACACTGTTTGATTTCTCTTTGGTATTAACGTTCAAAGACTAACGCTTAAAGAAATCTGACAGCTAGAATTAAGTGTAAAACAAATGTGGGCTCTCTGTGTGCCCAAGAGAATCAGAACAAACTGTTAGAGCTCACTCCGATTTGCCAAAAACCTCTCTAGTGGTGGGTGGTGACGCCTACGCCTTGTTCACTGTTTTATCCTGTTAGGATTTTTTACTCAAATTACATAATGGACCAATGGCTGTTGCACTGCTGTTGGTTGTGTGAATTATTCACTACAGAAACTTGCTGCAGTCCTTTTGTGCCCTGCTACACTGATCTGCCCTCTTCTCACAGTGACTCAGAGAGGTTTCCTCGCCCACATTTTCCACCTGTGTTCTTATTCTATTACAGACCACGTTTTTAATTAAATCAGGTTTATTTACATTTACGTTTTTTAGGCAGTGCTAAACACAGACAAGGGGAACAGATAATAATACAACTGGATCATACCTATGTTCTCAGGGTCCGCTGTCTCTTGATAAAAACTGAAATTGCAAGAGTTTAAGGGCTTTCAGCCCCACAGCAAAGTGATATGAACTTTAGATTGCAGTTTGAAAGGTAAAAATTCCGTTCAGCCATTGCAACGATATCCATGTTTAAAGTCAGAGAAGGCGTAGGTGTCACAGAGTATAACATCACTTTGCTTTAAGCTGTAGGTGGGTGATTTCAACATATTGACCTAAGGAAACATACACTGAACATTTGACCTCAGGAAAAAACCTTGCTGAGAACATAAAACCCTTTCATGAAAGGTTTCCTTAATGAGTCATATTAAGAGGTTATCGAGCTGGGGAACACAGAACCTTGGAAGCATAGGTACGCTCCCAATATGAGATGGAAACAAGTCTGCAGCCATGCTAGCAGCTCTGTGAAGCTATACCAGGTCCCCAGGCACACTCATAAGCCTTGCACTTTTTTCCCAGTGGTCACTTGCAGTATTACAATAAAATCCCCTGTGGCCCAAAAAGCATTTTCCCCATAGACTCCAATTGTAAAAGAGTAAAACAGTTGACAGGACACCTCCAGCCTCCAAAGGTCAATTATGAATCTCTCTGTTCTGAATTTTTGTGACATGATCCCAGTGCAAAGTCTCTGAGCTGATAGAAGCTCTTCTAGAGCCTCGCAGTGCTGGCCTGGTATATGTGGTACCTTCTTTCTGACCTCAGCAGGGAGAAAAGGGTATTATCTGAGTGGTTGGGATCCTTAATGATTCTCCTAGCCTCATTCTTGCAGTGCCTGGTCCAAACATCCTCAAGGGTAGAGCAGTGCCTAATAAATATTCAGCCAAATGAACCACTCTTTGCCGGGGCAGGGCCTTGTGCTCCTGTTTGGTGCTGTTTTCGTACCAGGCAGTGCTGTTCTCCGTCAGGATGCTCTCGATGGTGCAGGAATAAAGATTTCTCAGTATTTGAGGGCATTTTGTCACTCCTAATGTCACATTTACACTGGCATTTACACAAAGCTGTCGTGTTAAAGATCAGTGGGACATCCACATGGCCCGTTGCAGAGCCTGCAGCAAATCAATAAAAGTTCACAGCATGGGCGAAGCAGCTTTGACGAGCCATGCTGCTGGCGCATCACACAGGACGGCACTCCACATGTTAACAGTAATTAACCTTGATCCATGTCTCAAACTATGGGTACTTGAATTGAAGAGAACTGGGCCTGAAAAGTCCTTGAATTTAATGTTGAAGAAGGTTTGGAAACCCTGCAAAGTACTGTGAAGGTTGATGGGAATGTCATTAGTTTTGCAGGTAGTCATAAAATCAACAACATCAGTAGCGACTTAAAAAATGACTTCACCAAAGTTATTGCAGGAGTACAAATCTGCTGCCATCCAATAAAAAGCTCTCATCTCAAACAGCAATTTATCCCTCTCAGTAATAGTTCCTAGGAGGCCAGTTGCTGAGTTGCTTGGTTGCTGTGTTCAGACCATTTCAGCAGAGTGCCTGGAGAAGGGAGCACAATTTCAGACACTCTTAAATGAAATATTATTGTATCACATAGATTTATAGGGCAAAAGTTTATATTAATAGATTACTATTCATGGGCTTACTTGTGCTTGATAAGTTTTGGAGGATGTAAATAGGAAGTATAATGTTGCTCTGGATTAATCATTTGCAGAACTTTGCATGTTCGTGCTCTGTCTTACAGCATGATGCTGATGTGTTGTCCTCGTAGGACTGCACGAGTCCTCTGAACAGTGCCTGTTGGTTGTTCTAAGATAAAAACAAAAGGCCTTTGTGGTTTTGGCCACTTGTTACTGCACCAGCCTCACTGTAAATGGTAGTTAGATGACTCTGTGGTTTCAAGGATTTGCCCTAAAAAGCACTTAAGGGCTCTATTATAAGCACATAATTGACCTGTTTCTATACATATATGATGTGATAGTTTCAGGTCAAGGGAAGTTCAGTGTTCAGACCAAAAATAATGAGTTTGGGAAACCAGATATCTCACTAGCTGCTGCTGTATTTATGGAGTGTTTTCTAGTGATCCTCACTGTCAAAGCACTTTAGAGAGGAGCTTGTTAGGCCGCAGGAGTTTAAATTGTTATCACTGTACCTCAGTATTGCACGCTATGATGATTTACACTAAAACAATGTAAATTAGTCAACTGTCAGAGATCTTGTTATTCCATATGTCATGGTAGCTACCCCAGTAATATCCTCAGTTGAATTTTTGCCATCAATAAGCAGGATAGGGCTATGGTAATATATATAGATTTTTGCATCGATGCAGCAGAGTTTCTTGATTTATCAGGGAATTAATTAACTGGGTTTGCCAAAACTTTAGTCCATGTCTGGATATTTTGAGTTTATTATGAAGAGAAATTACTTTACTGAGATAAAAGAGCTGAAACAGTTACTGCAACTATTATGTTAATCAATCAATCAATCATTTGAGTAGAACTTTGTTAGAAATGCCAAACATTTTCTGGTCCCCTTTTATGCTGTATGAACAGATTTGCTGCCCTTTGAAACCTCCATACTGGCGACAGATGTGACTGGAGGCAATATGTTTTTTGGGGCTGTCCTTCCATCCCATTCTTGTGAACAGGTTATCAGGAATGCTTTGTAGGAATTTTTCTCAAATTTGGCACAAACGTCCACTTGGTCTCAAGGATGAACTGATTAGATTTTGCTGGTCAAAGTTCACTGTGACCTCACAGAACATGTTTCCACACAGAAATATAACAGATAAAGTGGTGACACTTCATATCCAAAAGGTCAAAGGTCAACTTCACTGTGACATCATAATGTTCTACAAAACTACTGTTTAGTGTCATAACTCAGGAACAGAAGGGGAGACATTTTGTGAGATACTGAATTGGTGACTCTTTTCTTGGGTGTCCACCTTGTTATTGTGTATAGATCTTCTGTGCTGCGTGGTTGAAGATGTGTGTGAAGCATCCATGTTTTAGAATTTGTAGCTTCTTTGCAGCAACATCCATATTTAAAGTATTGTCAACTGTCATGGCTACATATGAGTCTGGACAGACATGGATGTAAACTGTAACTTGACTGGTTGGCAGAGGCAAAAAGCTGCAAGGCAATAATAGATAGTAGTTGTCATTTATGGTTGTAAACAGCATATTTAGCCTCTGTGTTTTTGAATTAAAAAAGGCATTTTCCAGAGCTTTTTGACATTTGGTAGAGTAAAAAATGTAATCAATTTATCAAGAAAACAGCTGGTATAATAGTTGTTAATGGTAATAACTCAGCTGCAGCCTACAAGATAAACAGCACTGATTATTATCACAGTGTAAAAATGACACATACTGTTATACAGAGGATTTTATCCATATCGCACAGTGAATATCTACCTTTTACAGTCTCTGAAGCATTTGCTGAATCAGACCTAGGGTGTTTTTTTAGTTTTGTTTTTTGCTTAGAATATATTTATTGCATCTTTAACATAAAACACAGAACAGAATAGCTCAGACATAACATGGTGAATAGAAGGAGTAGTTGAAAATAAGAATATAAGGGAAAAATGAAAAAAAGAAGAAAAAAACAGGAAGTGTAGAGAGAGCTGATTTAGAAAACCCCTGCAATGTAGAGGATGACAGTGTTGTTCCAACGTACTTTAAGTTAGGATCCCAAACTTTATAAAAAGCCCCTACTGAGAATTGAAGCATACAAGAGATATAGTCCTTGGAAATACACTGCATTATAAGATTGTGCCACGACTTTTTTGTTGGAGCAGCCTCCGTGGTCCAGAGCAGCAGAATACTTTTCCTGGCAGCAAAATTTAAAAGATTGAAAAGTCTCTTGTGTTTAATATTTGCAATATGACCATCCGGGAGTCCAAGTAGGAGGCACATAGAGTCCAATTCTCAGACCTAGTTCTGTGTTACGTAATTGACAATGTTACGTGATGTATCTGTAATTTTAAGCTTGTATGTCTATAAGATTTTGTACCAATAAAAGAGGAGACAGAATAATCACAAACATTAGAGATTTCCTAAATCAAACGTCATCATGGCTGGAAACACCAGTGTTGCTGCTGCTGTTGTGTGTGTGTAGGACAGTTGCAGCAGTCAGTGGTACAATCTGTTCATCCCACTTAACCTCATTTCTCTGTGTATGCGTGCACTCTCTTGCTCTCACGCTCTCTCCCCCTCGCTCTCCATGTTACTCAATCACCAGATTACAGGATGCTCTCACTCTCTCACCCTTTTCATCCCCGTGCTGCCAGTGAAGGAGTGCGGAAAGGCAGGGCTCAGCAGGCTGCATTATGTCCCACTCAGACATGGCAGCAGTGCGAGCGACGCTGCTCATTCACACAAAAGAGTCCAAACACGCACATGCGGCAGCGCTCTCCAAAACACTGAACCCACACAGGGCTCAGACAAAATGTAGATAATCTCCCATCCAACAGGCGCTGTCAGCCAGACAAAGGGACAACACATGCATGCATATATGCACATACACATGCGCTCATGCGTATGCTAACACATGCATCCACGCAAAGGATATAAGGAGCAAATTGACACTGTATGTTGGCGTCAGAAGCTTTTGTGTCGTAGATTAAATTTTGCTGTGGGGCTGAAAGTGGTCTTGACTCTTTGTAAATCTCTGTGGATTGGCATGATGTGGGATTAGCTCAGATTAAGATTATATTTTGTTCGTTTGTTTGGTGGAGCGCTGTCTGAAGACTCCTCATTTGTTTTGAATCCGCAGACACCGAGACTGAGCGCACAGGCTACAAAGCACTTCCTCTGGAGGCTGTTCTCCCTTTTCTTATAATGCTAATGTAAAATATTTCTCGTCATCCTTTTGAAATTTATTTAGATCAAGGCAGACGGGAGGGTATTCTCTTGTACTGCGAGTGTGTTTACCAGTCTGTTCCCCACACCCACAGTGTCGAGGCAGTCTCTGCGTGTGCATCAAAGCCTCCATAAAACACTCACATGCGATTACCATAATGCAAAGTGTTCATACTCGTAAGTGTCCATGGCAGAGCAGAAGTCTTTATTCTCTGTGTAAAAGCTCTGCCACATTATGCCTCATTATACCAAAAAAATCCTTTAAACACACCCTGAATTTCAACTCCAGGCTGAACTCTGCACCTCTCTTTGCTTTGCAGTACCTGATCAAAGTAAATGAGATCAAGACCAAGAAAGGAGTGGACCTCCTCCAGAACCTGATTAAGTATTACCACGCACAGTGCAAGTAAGTACCACCTTAATCCCCCTGAACCCGAATGTATGAAGCCCCCCTGTTGTGTGCATCACACCCACTTAGAGATGTATTTCAGAACACGCCAAAGAAAATGGCTGTGCCTCTCTCCTTCCTTGCAGCCCTTAATGTCAATTTTCTATCTCCTGTATGATTCACAGATCTTGAGGGTGCACAGTCATATATAAAGCTCTCATAAATATACACAGGTCATCATACAGATATGTCCTGACAGCTGTGGGGTTTGGTGGGTAAATAAGTGGGCGCGCTCCTTTCCAGAACCGCAGTTCACAACGGCCTGTGACAGGATGACAAATTTTTGCTCAGCGTTGCTAGGTCCTGTCATAACACTGGGGCAAAACAATATACTTCCACCATTTAATCTGTTCAACCTGGGTCCTGATGGATAGAAAAACTGCAGGGGTGATGGATTAGAAGCATAAAAGCAATCGATGGGGAGCTGTGGGACGATTGTGTGACTGCTCGCTGTCAGAAAGAAGAAAACAATTTGTTTTCATTTTTGAACCACTTCATTCAACTAATTAAGGATGGTAATTAAAAGGAAATTTGGGTGTTTGTCAGCCCGACCAAGGGAGACATGGATTCTTGCAAGAACAGCATTGATCAGGGTGAGATGCCGACAGCCTTCCAAAAAACTTAAAAGCAACAGAAATCATCTGAAATCATCTTTTATTGGCAGGCAGTAAAAACAACTCGGTGTGTTGCTTGTCATTTTATTTTATTTAACTATTTTACTAATTTACAGACACATTACTCATCCAGCATGCACACAAGCTACATGAGAGACGAGGACATCTACATCGTTGGACCTAAAATAATGTTACAACTATAGCCACTTTGTTAGCCTCCAGGTCGCACATTAGCCATAATAGCTAGAAAAAAGAATACTTTGCAAGATGGCTAAGGTGTTATTTTCAATTTTCATGTGAGCTTGTTGTAGATTTGTGACATACTTTCCTTTGGCGGGTCTGGTTCTTGACTTCTGGGGGTCATCTTTGCATATTTTGAAACTATTCCAGACACCTGACACTTGATTTATGGGCTATTTGGGATTTTTCGGTTAATTCAAGGCTTTGAAGCATTTGAGTCAGCCCTAGTATGTATCTAACTGATGCATTCTCAAAGTAACTTTTCTGCCTTCTTGGCAAGGTTACAACTGAAAAGGAGATTCCATGTCAGTTGTTTTTTATCTGGTTAAATAAATAAATAAATAGTGAATAAAATGTCAGAAAATAGTGAAATATTCACTGTGTAATTTCCCAGAGTCCAAGGTGACATCTTCAAATAGCATGTTTTATCCAACCAACATACCAAAACTCCAAAGCTATTCAGTTTATTATCATGTATAACAAAGAAAAGCATCAAGTTGTCACATTTAAGAATCATGAAGCAAGGAAGTGTTTGACTTTCTTGCCTAAAAAATGACTGAAACACTTATTCGATTATCACAATAGTTGCCAATTAATTTGTGTTGATCAACTAATCGATAAATCGACAAATTGTCGAAGCCAGAGGTATAGATTTTGGAGGGGAATGCAGACGGCACGTCCCCTTCAATATTTTGAACATGCATTTGTCCCCCTAAAAACATAAAAGTAGCAGGGGACTTTAATTTTGACAAAATTTAATACGTTTGCACCATAAATCGATGCAGAAAAGACGCAAATTGGTGCATTAAAATTCCCCAGAATGCAGGAAAAAAGTGTTTGATGCTCAACATTTTTTGGCGAAGACCCCCAAACCCTCACTTCACATTCGTCCCCTCCCCATTGTTGAAACAGAATCTGCTCTCATAATGTAGCTCTATTTGAGAAGCTGTCAGAGTCTCCCACTCCTCGCCCCAGTGAACATCATTCTTGTTGGAGTCCATATATTCCAAATCTCTACAACAGAGATGATGGGTAAAATGTTTTTATGATTATTTCTCACAATGATTACAGAATCCCCCATTACATGATAAGTAAAAGAAATGCTGGATACATTTATAACTGTACAGTGCAGCAAAATGCGCAAAAAGTCAGCCGAGGTGAATCCTGTCTATACCTGCAGAATCAACACTTAATACATCCTGTCATTCTGCAAGGCCGTCAGTACTTGACATGGAGCGCTGAATGGAGTGGGAGGAGAGCTGCGGGATCCTCGATGCACAGATTAAAAGAAAACAAGCAGAGGAGAGATGTGACAGAGAAAGTAATGAGCAGAGGAAGGGAGAGGTGGAGGCAGGGGGTGGAGAGAGGGAGGTCATTAGCGGTGATTTGCGGCTGCGGCGCTGCATCGAGGTGTGTAACACCGACAGATCTGTGATGGATTTCAGGATGGGCTAAGCACCTCTGCAGATCTGCCGCAGACACAGCCAGCTACGGTTTCTGTGCCAAGAGCCAAAGGCGCCAGAACAAGCCGAGCTATACATTAAACATAAACTGCACCAACCTCCTCTCTCTGCGTGACCTTCATAGTAGCCAAAAGCAGCACAGCGCAGCACCTGACATTTGCAGAGTAGTAATTCCCATAAATGACGGGCTTGTCTCTCATATTTATTCCAATGCATGTTAAATGTCAGCAAGATTCACATGTACCTTTGTTCCCTAGTTTCTTCCAAGATGGCTTGAAGACAGCGGATAAGCTGAAGCAGTACATTGAGAAGCTGGCAGCTGATCTCTACAATGTAAATACTCACATCTTTACCTTTTCTACTCTTCCTATGCTTTTCTTTTCCACAGAGTCAAAGCTGATGTATGTTTGTGTACATGTACTTTTCAATGCTTACCTTTTTTTATCTCAGTTAAATCAATACAGTTGTTTTGGCAAAAAAATCTCACCTCAAGGTCCACTTACTAGCTTGTCTTGAATTTCATGCATCTCTAATTTAGCAGAAGAATTTGCGATAAAGGCTCAGGGAAAAGCTAGTAAGTGGACCTCAAGGTGAGATTTGACTTTCTCCAAGGTAGAGAATAAAGTTGCACGATTATACAGTTCATGATTCGTATAAAGGTACCTTCAGACTGCAGGCAAAAGTGGCCCAAATCAGATTTATTTGCTCATATGTGACTCAGATCTGTTTTTTTCCTTCATAACAGTGTGTCATATCAGAATTAATGCGACTTTTATGTCACTTGCCTGAATCAAGTGTCTTGCCGCAGCGGTCTTGTGGAGAAGCTCTGACACATGTAGATAATTAAAAGTAGCCCCTGACATCCTGAAATGTTGGATGAAATCTGTCTCAGTGAAGCCATTTACATCACGATCCCGCCACTCCTGGCTCCAACTCCACATCCACACACACACCTCCGTACAGACGTAGCAGCAGTTGCTTCACAGAAAGCCATTATTCAAAACTTGGCTCTCTTTCTCCTTGTCCTCGTCCTTGTTATCATCTGCTCGTTAATTTGCTGGCGTCCTCTGCACATCAGCTTATAAATGGAACTGTAAACGCTGGCTCGAGTGGCCTCCGTGTTTACTTCCGTATGACAGCGTGCTGCGTTCGATGTCTTTGTTATTGTTCTTTTACGCATGCAGGTCAATTCAGGAAAATGTGACCAGTTCAAATTGGAATCTGATATCGGCCACTTTTAAAAAAAATAATGTGAACATAGCCTCAAAGTATTTGCATTAGCCCTAAAAGAAATGACTAGATAAAAGGGCCATGCATCACAATAAGTAATTGTAAAATGATGGCTCTCAGTGAAGCAAGTTTAGCACTCCATCACAGACAAATGTTTGAAAGCAATGAGCCTACACTGACTGCTCACCACCATTTCTTATTTACAGTACCGCTCTGCTTTCCCCTGAAGCAGCAGTTTTATCAGGGTATAATGCTCCTGCAGTTGTTATATGGACGGAAAGTAGCACATCTGCAGCAACTGTCATGATTCAGAATCTCCTGGAAACTCGTAGACCTCACATATCCAAAGATGGCAACGCCTGGGAAAGTAGATGTCAGACAGAAGATCCTCACACTGTACTGATCCCTCCCAATGACTTTCATTTATTCAGTCAATCATTTATGTGTCACACAAATTGATACAAGGTAGAACTCAGCTCCTTTAACTTGTGCATTGCAGTTTAGTCTTTTTAGCCTCTTTTTACACTGTAGTCTGCTGCTTTATAATTTTCCATGCTTCCAGACCGGCTGCAACGTGTGTTTATGGCAGTGCAGATGGTTCTGGTAATTATGGTTTCTGGTTGTGGAATGAGTTAACCTAAGTTTTGCGTTCAGTCGCTTTTGTTGTTTTACAAATTAAATCCACCAGACTCTGATAGGCTCTGTCTCTTGTGACACTGGGGGGATGCAGTGTAGTTTGTTTACATATCTTGACCTCAACAAGATGGCCGCATGGTCGCTCCTCCCAAACATGGGCAGCAACTCTGCCTTGTGGCCCAGGGTGAGCATGGGACAGTTCCTCACATTCCCCCTGTCACACCAGTCCTCATTCACCATTAAGCAGACACCTCCTCCCTTTCTCTTACCAGAGTCCTCTGCCATGTCAGATTAAAGGGTCACCTGGTAGAATCGCACTGTCCGGTATTCCAGGATTTGGCAACGTTTCAGTGAAACAAAGGATGTTACAGAGCTACATTTTGATCTAACAGAGATCTCACAGAGGCTGACACTTCGGAGCTGTCAGCACAGTGTCTGGATCTTCTCTCTGAGTCCTGCTCTTTGTCTTTGATCAGCATAAAAAGTTTTTGAGATGTGCGTTCTCACTGTTTGCTAATGCCTGGGAAAGTCTCACAACTCTAGTGTGAGAGGTGTCATGTAAATTACAAAATAATGTGAAAGTTTAAAGTGTATCTTCAAAAAAGAAAGTAAAGTGAAGTCTGCACATTTATTTTGTAATGGAGAAGTTGATTTCAGTCTTGGTATTTTTATTTGTGCAATAACCTTCTCTATGTCAATATCTCCCAGTTCTGCCGGTGCATCTTTTCCTCAGTCCTGTATTTGTTCTCCTCAGATCAAACAAACTCAGGATGAGGAGAAGAAGCAGCTGACTGCCCTGCGGGATCTGATCAAGTCCTCCCTTCAGCTGGACCAGAAGGAGGTAGGCAGGTCACTTTCAGAGACACTCAGTCACATTTAAACGTGTAGCAGGACCAACCAAAACTTAGACATACGGGGCTAAACACAACAATAGCAGACCTCACACCAGTCGTATTGCTCCAGCTGCCGCACAGACATGTTGTTAGAGACTGATGATTTGACACTCCTATCACACTTTTTTTTTACCACACACCTCCTCTCACTCTGGCCACTACCAGGTTTGGAGCTTGTCTCCTGCAGCACAGAGCGAGTGCCCAGTGCTGTACCATGCTGGTAGCCAGTGTGTGGTAGGCTTTGCTGGTGACCAGTGTTGTGCCTCACTGGCTGCTCAGTGGAGAGCCACTCACTGCCCGACTTAACACCACATCGCATCACACTTATAACACTGCCAACCCCGGATAGTCTGCTGCGGCTTGTTCTCACACATTCTCTTTCTCTGTCCGCTGCTCTGCATGATAACAATGTACATAGTCTTTCACTTTTAATTTACACTTCCTGTAGCTTCTCTTGTTAATAGCACCCACGGTAAGCACGTTATGTAGAAAGTGAAACACACGAGACTGCAGTTTTGGTCGGCACATTGGCGGGCGGCACACTCTTTCACACCCACGTCTGCACCTGAGCTGGATCTTTCACACCTCTCCCCTCTATCTTCCCCCTACTGCCTTCTGCTTGTCTGGAATCAAGTCTAGAAGAGTAAGTGCTGGTGCATGCTGAGCATGCTGGCATCTGTCTGTTCTGCTTGACACTAGAGTGGTTTGGCCCTGTAGAGGCTTCAGAGCATGCCCTGTAGTGTTAATTTTCCTGTTATCACTTTTGAGAAGAGACTTTGATGTTAGAGGAGTTTGTAGTGTGTTTGTGTGCATGTTGCATGTCTTTCAGCAGCTTCTCTGTACTCCCTGAGTGTTAAACATTGGTGTTTTGTGTTTGCACGTATCGTGTGGATTCGCACAGGACTCGCAGAGTAAGCAGGGCGGCTACAGCATGCACCAGCTGCAGGGAAACAAGGAGTTTGGCAGTGAGAAGAAAGGCTACCTGCTGAAGAAGAGTGATGGGTAAGCTGTTAGCACAGCCATTATTTAAAAATGCTGCGGAGCACCATTCATGTTGCATTAAAATTTAAAGTGCACGCAGAGAGAAAAGACATGACAAGTCCTCTCCTAATGTGCCCCCCATCCCCTCCACCTCTTCTTCACAGGCTGAGGAAGGTGTGGCAGAGGAGGCAGTGCTCAGTGAAGGCGGGCATGCTCACCATCTCTCATGCCACAGTGAGTCCAACACACACACACACACTGACTGTGCGGATCAAAGGGAGAACATCATGCGGGGAGGTTGTGTTGGGCTGTCTCAATCTGGAGGCTGGCAGAGTGGAATTGACATAGATGGGTTGTCATGGCAACCCTACCCCCCTCCCCTCTCTCTCTCTCATTGCCCCTCCCCCCTCTGCCTGCCGGTGACTCATCTCAGAGCGAGTGTGAGCGTACTGTATATGCTGGCAAGTCTGTGGGGTCGTCTCCACTCTGGTGCAGCAGCAGTGGCTGCTGTGCAGTGTGATATTTTCTTTCCTGTGCGAGCTGCAGGAATCTAGAAACTGCATTCAAATCTGAATTAACTCTGTAACACTGTCTGTCATCTGAGTTATAACCTCCCGCTGAGCCTCGAACAAAGAGAGCTGCTGGACTGAGGAGCTTAGCACAATCCATAAGTTTAGCTTATTGTGGCAGAGCAGTGGCAGGTGTCTCATCAGGCACAGATGTAAATCCAGTTGGCGACTTAAAAAGAAAAACAGGAAACATTTCATTTGGATTTAGGGATTAACAAGGTATGGTCTGTGTATTTTGGCGGTCAACCTGACTGTCAATATACTCTAAAGTTGTCAAATTACATCATCTAGAGTATTGGAAAACATACAATATGTAATTTTCTGCCACTAGGGGTCTCTCAGTTATAACAATAACAAAAGACGGGACAATGCAGTTAATTGTGAAGGAGGTTTTTTCACTAGGAGTCGAATTATCCATAGAGGTCTCTTCCTCTCTAAAACAAATGGACCCAGTGATTTAAACTGGTTAAAACACTGAATAAAACAGTTTCATGCTAAGTGTTTCTCAGACACTTTTCAGCAAGGAAGAGGCCAGAGCAGAGCTGCTGCTAACGTCTCTGTTGGTTTCTCTGATAACTTAAGATACAAACTTGCGATGACTAAATCCATCATCAGGTTAAAATGTACAGATAAAAACAACAAAGACCTAAAAAGATACTTGATCTCAAAAGATGTGGTTGAAAACCTGGTAAAGAGTCAATTTATGACTGACAACCACAACCAAAAATCAAAAATAATAGATTTCTATGAGTTTAAAAGTTGTCTGAAACATTTTGGATAATGTATGTGCACAGCTCAACAATATTTTTAACATTGGCATAGTAGTTTTTACACATTTAATGCAGAAAAGTTATAAATTGTATGTTTAAAAGAATCTCCTAAAAGATGCCAGAAGATTTTGACCTGACAAGGATCTTTATGTCTGCAAACCAAGTTAACGCCTTCGAATTTAGGGAAGGTCATCTGATTTATACTAGCAATGGTACTATTAATGTCATTCAACCAGATAAGGTGGCTTAACTCATGTTATTGTGAAGCAAAAAGCAAACAGAAGCTCAGTTTGTGAAAGGCAGCAAATCTTCAACAGTCGTTTGGTAAGTAGCTATTAAAGTCATTTGGAGAGGATTTGAATTTCTATTTTTATTCTCAGTTCTTATCATTTTGGCACTGCTGATTTTCCTTTGGCGCTAGCTGAAACTTCTTGGGGGGTGCCAAAAATTCCTTTGCGGAGGAAAAACCCTGGTAAGCCTGGTGAAGTTGGCACTCGGGCGGCTTTTTACCAAGAGACACAGCTGGATGTACCATGGTAGGGAGGATAAGCTGTGGCAGTGCGTAATGACTGATAGATCTGACTGAGCCTCTGCATTTCTAGTGGGCACATTTGCCGCTTTTAGTGTGAGGGTGTGAGCTCAATTTGAACCTTCACACAGCTGCTGCCTAAAACGTGATGATTCTGAGAAGCTCAGGGGGAAGTGGTTGTCTCACATATGATATGAAAGGTTTCCTTTTGTTCAGCCGAGCGATGGAGGGACTAAATCTTTAACCTTTAAATCTTTAATCTGTCTTCTCTTGGTAGTTGTGCGAGAGCTTATAATCATTCCTCTCTGTCTGGAAGCGGTTTACCGCCACGCCACGTTCTTTTTTTCTTTCCTCAGCCCTTGTGGCAGCTGAACTCTAGGTGACTCTAGTTGACATGGCGGCTTGCCAGCAGGCCAGCCGAGCTCCACGGCTCATCACAGCCTGTTAGCATTTCATTAGCACGTGCCCTGCCCCCCCCCCCTCCTCTGCCCGGGCACTGGCAGGAGACAATGCTCAGTATACATGTGCCAACTGGGCCCATTATTACAGTACACAGCCCAGCCAGCACGGTCCAGTTTCTTAATGGGGACAACTGAGTTCATGCAGTTTTGTCTTTTTTGTGACAGAATTCTGTAGCTTCATTATGTGAATATTCAAATTCCTGATTTATGCATTTGAAACACAGCAGTAGTGTTGAATAAAACAGAGATAAGTTGATAAAAAATACTACAGTAATTTTGTTTTACATTACTGTGAATTTAATATTTTGGTGTTTGGACCAAAATATCTAATAAAATGCCAAACGTTTGGTGGCTTCAGCTTCTTGAATATGAGCATTTGCTGCTACTTCCTGTTTTATATTGTTGTGAATTCAATATATTTGGGTTTTGGACTGTGGGTTGGACCAATCGAATCATTTGAAAACATTATCCTGGCATTTTCCACTATTTTCTGACATTTAATAAGTTGAAACAATAATAAGTTATTTAAAGAGACGCTCAGTTTGTTGTGATTGCATATTTCCTGTCTGACCTTCTGTCTGTTTGTGCTCGCAGTCCAACAGGCAGCCAGTCAAGCTCAACCTGCTCACCTGCCAGGTCAAGCCGAGTACCGAGGACAGGAAGTGCTTTGATCTCATTTCTCGTAAGTTTTCCTCTCGCATGCTGCACATTTCTCCACACGCCCAAACAGCTTAGTTATACACTGCGTATGTTAGTATGAGACAGCTGGGGATTTCCTGCCTTTAATAAACATCAAGGAAAACAAAACTGTGAAGGTACTACAGACTATTTTTAGACCACTTATCCAACAGGTAACACACAGCCAGTGAAGCGATATATTTAAATAATTTACTGTAATCTGTTGCTATTAGGATTGTGAAACGTAAGATAAGAAATTTGCTCACTTAAAGGGGACCTATGATGCAAATATTTAGATTCATGCTTGTAATTTGGGTTTCTACTAAATCACATTTATGTGCTTTATTGCTCAAAAAACACTTTATTTTCCTCATACTATCTGTGCTGGAACACCTGTATTAACTCTCTGTCTGAAACGCTCCGTTTTAGGACCTGTCTCTTTAAAAAAAAAAGAAAAAAAAAAGCCCAGTCCACTCTTATTGGTCGCTGCCTCTGGGTCTTTTTTATCTCTTCATGTCTGCAGTCATTGCAGGAGAGTAATGACTGTAACAGAGAATGGCATTACTTTCTATCATGAAAAATCCCCAATAGAAGCTTTTAAACATGACCGCACATGTTTGATTAGGAATATTTCTGAAATCTGTTATGATCTGATGTCAATTTGTTTCCTAAGTAGAAAAACTGTTGGAAAGAGTATTGAGAATAATCTGAAGCCTGAGGTTTTTGCTCACAGGGATTACTTTGTCAAACATTTACCTCATTAATTGAAACTTTGGCCACGTTTAATATGAATATTCGTCATTTTAACATTATATATGAGAGATAATGAAAAGCGTGATTGTTCCCCTTAAACATCTTTGTTTCTGTATTCCACAGATAACCGGACATATCATTTCCAGGCTGAAGATGAACAAGAGTTTGTCATGTAAGTACTGTAATAATACTGCTTAAAAACACATAAGATCTGACCACATTTACCTGAATCCAGTGAAAGAGTTTGTGTGATCACAAACTGTCACCTAATGGTTTTTATTAATGAAGGGGCTGGTTACTGGCTGCTCTTTGTGTCACTGCCATACTCAAAGGCAGGAAGTCACAGAGAGACTGTTGAGAGTGGGTGGCAGTGTGAGGATGGCAGTGGGATTTGTGGTCGGCAGTAATCCAGGTCGCTGTAACCTCATACTGTTGTTTCCCAGGCTGTCACACACACGTACATGTCGGTAGGCAGACACACACACACACATGCACAGACACGTAGCACTACAACAAATCTTTTATTAAATGATCACACACTGCTGTTCACGTTTCCTGTAAACTTTGTCGTCACAGCAAAGCAAACATTGTTATAGTATCTCTACCAAGTGATAAAAAGGTAGTTGTATGAAAACAAATGTCTGTCCTACGGTGTTGTTAGAGTTTTGCTCGCGTTAGGCTTCTTTCTCTGTTTCATGCACCTTAAAGTAGGTAAAACTGTGGCAGAAACCCTCACCCTGCTTCTGGGTAATGTAGGCGCCAGCTTTTATATTTCTGGTTCTCTTGCAATGATTTTTAAAATCTGTTTTTTAAAGCTGTTCACTGTGAGTCATCAATATTATAGGAGTGCAATGCTAAATCAACGAGAACTGAAGAGTCTTTATTTTGTGTCTTTGTGAGTTTGTGGAAATAATTTTTTTTTTCTCTTTTCTAGTTGGGAAGGTGGGTCAGAAATCTACTTGCCCAAAGTCAACTTTTACTTGCCCCAATACAAACAGTTTAATTTATTAGAGCTTATCAAATTACAACAAAGACTAAAGTTAATTGTCATCTTGTGATGTTTTTAGAACATTGACGTGCCTTTGAAAAACTACCCCATTTTATTCACCTTGCTCTCACTTGCACTGCAGGTCATAAAATTTGTGTTGATAGATACTGAGCATGTTCAGCTCTTGACAGAGATGACAAGGAAGCGAGATGGCTCACTCCTTTGCTACTTCCATCATCAGATCTAAGGAAAAAATGATGTATTTAATTCTTTTTTTTTTTGATGGGGGCATGTTAGTTGTTAGATTTACTAGCCTTTAACTAGCCACAGGCAATCAGGCGATGTTTATTGTTGAGCTCTGCATATTTTTTGTAGAAAGAATATCAGATGTAGGGGAGGTAACAGATTTTGCACAACTTCAGCTTTTGTTCAATTACATGTTGAGGGCTATGGTGAGAAAGGTAACGCTGGTGTCACAGACTTCATATGCATGTCTCTGGTATTCAGATGACGTCTCAGCCCTCAGGCCTTCCTCAAGAAAAACAATCCTGACTTGAACAGTCTCGACTGTTGATCTTAAAGAAGGCCCGAGGGCTGAAATGTCATCTGAATACCAGAGGAAAGTGTGTGTCTTGTTCCCTACTTTCAAGTCTGCTGCCAGTGATCAGCACCGCACTCCAACCCTTGGTGTGCAATACTTATATATATCCAATAAGGTAATGCTGACATTGCTTTTTTAGACATGGAATATCATGGTTATAATGTTTGTTCATTTATTTATTTTGATTTGGTATTTAATAAACCACAGAAGTCAGTTGAGAACCAATTCTCATTTACAGCAGAGCAACATAGATCTATGTACTGTGTTCCTGAGAAGCAAATTCAAAAACAGGCTCTTTATATCAAGAAGAATTATTATATAGAAAAATTACAGACATAAATAAGAACCCTTCTGCTGCATCTAAAGTCATCTGAACACTCAGAAAAACACTGAATCCCGTCAAAAACATTGTGAATCCTCCTGAGCTGTCTAGACTAAAAACACTCTTGAAACACACTTTGATTTGTGGCACTTCTCTGTTCCGGCCTTGCATGTTCTCAGTCTGATGCCTCGCTGTGGTCGAACACTCTGGATCTCCATGTACTTGTCGTCCTTTGGGATCCCGCTTGCTGCTCCTCACTGCCGCTTCAGTCACGCACCTCCAATTGCAGCAGCGGCAGCAGCGTCTTCATGGGATTTTCCATGAAATATTTAGTATTCCATAGGGCTCCCGCTTTGTGCAATCACACTCCCCCTCAATTAGGCTGGGAGCATATTATAATGCATAGCATAAGTAAACACATAAAGGCTTTGGCTCAGCATCTGTACACCTACGCATCTGTGGATTAAAATACCTCGGTTCTTCACACATTCTGATAAACTGACAATCTAACACATCGGTTTATGCGCCCACTCCCTGTCTGGCCTCTGCCTCTGCAGACAGGGTTGACTGACAATGACAGAGGAAGTGCTGACATCAGGCTCGTAAAAACCCAGTGTGTTGGTGCATGTGTGTGCATGTGAGTGTGTGTGTGTGAGGGCCAGTTCAGTGGGTAACACTGCAGGAGCAGATTGTGCATTGTAGAGAGCTGCAGGAGGCCATGTTTGAAGGGCAGCTACATCGTTTCGTATCTGCATGATTCTTAATAATAACAATTTGTGCGTGCGTGCGTGTGTGGGTGGGTGGGTGGTTGTGTGTGTGCGTGTATGTGTGTGCGTGTGATTTACCTTGTCAAAGTAAATAAATTTGCAGGCACAAAAAAACTGTCGAGGGAATTAGACACCTAATTTTAAAACAGCCATTTAAAAAAAGAAAATAGAAATAAGTCAAATTGAACTAATATCGTTATGATCTCAGTATTTATGGAAATAAGTTCTCCATGCGTCCTTTGTGCAGTTTAAGGGCCCTAATTTATGTGCAGCAAATAGCAGCACACAGGGCAGTGCAACTGTCATTGTTTCAGACTGATGCAGTTGTCATTTTTACAGCCCATCTGTGCACCCATGGGCGTGTAGGTCCTAAAATGAGGTGTGGTCAGGTGCATTGCTGATGTATTGCTATTTTGAGGCAGCAAAAAGCCATTGAGCCACTGACCAACAGGACCCTGGTGTAAACTCAATAGCACTGTATTTTCCTGCTATTTCAAGGCTGCATTGTTGAGATAGTAAGATGCGCTCATACACTCTGCTTGTTACACACACAGGGACATGTGGATGGGTTGCAGGTTGGTCAAACAATACATCATTAATTAGAAAAATATTAATTACATTCCTTATAATGTGAACATAGCAGAGAGCAGAGCTGCCATCCAACTCAAACTAAGAGAGACGCTGTGTGCATTTACACACATGGAGCAGCGTAACTTCATTGATTATTTCAGAAGCTAAAGGTTTAGTTCTGTTTCCTCTGTCAAGTATGTAACCAGAGTTTTTACTTTTGCTGCTGAAATGTCCCACAATATTTGCTGCGGGGACATTACTGCTCTGGAGAAAACAACTTGCTTTTCCAATTTGCCGAATCCACCATGCAAATAGCAGCACGCCAGCTGTAGGCACACCTGGCCTTTAAAAGGAAATGGGAAGACACTCTGATTGGTTAATTCATGTTATGCCCAAATACACCTATGATTAATTAAAGGACTAAATACAACCCCTTTCCCCCTTGTGCCTCACTTTGCGCCCAGATTATTAACTGGTAAAAGTGGAGTTCGACACGCCCCTAAATGCACTTAGGATGTGCACTTTAAACCATGCGCTATAGATTGTTTAAATAGGGCCCTCTGTCGAGTACTGCATCATATGTGTGTAATGGAGAATAACAGACTATTGTTCTTTGTAGCTAATAATGATATAAATCAACATCTTACTCTTTCTTAGATTTTTTTTTTGGGGGGGGGGGGGGGCATTTTGCCTTTAATGGACAGGACAGGACAAGTGTGAGAGGGGGAGAGAGAGAAGGGGGAATGACATGTAGCAAAGGGCCACAGGCTGGATTCGAACCTGGGCCGCTGCGGCAACAGCCTTGTACATGGGGCGCCTGCTCTACCACTAAGCCACCGACACCCCATCTTACTCTTTCTTTACTATAATTTACATTTTTAGTGATTTATTTCTATTTTTTGTAGAGTAGAAATGATTTGTTGATTGAGTCCCAGCTTCTCAATTGTGAGGATTTTCAGTTTGTTGTTTTTGTATCATTATGAACATTATGATGAACATTTGTCACAATTTATGGACATTTTTTAAACCAAACAACTAACTGATTTGAGAAAATGATCATTTTGTGGCAGTTGCACCTTGTTTTTTTATTTTAGCTGTGATGGTTATATGTCTTGGTAAAATAATTTTTCAATTGTGCTTTAAAATATGCATTATAAATAAAAATGTCTTATTATTAAAATTGATGTGATTATTGATGTGTTCCCTTGTGCAGCTGGATCTCGGTGCTGACCAACAGTAAGGAGGAGGCCTTGAACATGGCGTTCCGTGGCGAGCAGAGCAGCGGAGGCGAGGATGGTTTAGAGGATCTGACTAAAGCGATCATAGAAGACGTGCTGCGCATGCCAGGCAACGAACTCTGCTGCGACTGCGGGGCTGCAGGTGTGTACTGCTGCAGTTTGTGTTTCCAGAGAGGCCACTCACACATTCATATATATCCTCCTCCTGTTTTGTGCTTAGTCAACCCTCACCTTGTTACGGTAAAAGACAAACACCTTCACTTCAGCATTTTATGATTTCACTGTGGGCAAATGTTTTATTTAAAGCCACACACCTATCTGGATTCCTTTGCACTGTCACAGCTGCCCTGAACTCAGCGTCCTTCAGCTGGTAACTGAACAAGCCACAAATCCCCCTGCAGCCTTCAACAAACAACTGTGTGTGTGTGTGTGTGTGTGTGTGTGTGTGTGTATGTGTATGTGTGCGTGCGTGCAAGCTTTGTTAGCATTCAGGACACAACCCCATTTCAATCCTCCCCCACATTAGGAAGCAAAGCATCAGCACTTGAGAGTGGCGTAGACATTCAGGCCCTCTGACACTGAACACACTCACATACATACATACATGCATACACACTCACACACACTCCTCTGTCAACACAAACACACACAGCAGTTCACCGAGGGACCGACGGGAGGACTTTATTCTCTGAGGGTTAAAAAAAAAGCATTTCTACGCTTTGAGAAACAACATCATTACATCACGTTGTTACATAAGTCACACACGCTCCGTCGACCCCTGCAATCTGCAGAGAGGGGAGGTAATTTGTCATGTCTATACTCTTGTTGCTGCGTCCGTTGGTGTTCATGGTTTCAGTATAAAACACGTGTTCCAGATGTGGGTTTAAGCTCTTTTTCTGTTGTTTTTCTTTACAATAGAGTTTAGGAATTGCTCTGACAGGACTTCCTTTCCTCAGTGCATAAAACTAACTCAACGGTTGGAAGGTCATTGTAATGACTTTCAAAGGTCACCTCTGTGTTCCCTCTGGTCTGAGTAGAAAGAGGACAACTCCATCTCATTTGATACTCCCAGGATCTCCCTCTGTGCAACACAGCTTTGCAGCTTTAGCATTAATCAGCTATAGAGGTCACTGTGCGTCAGCTCGTCATGCCCAACATGCACTCTGTGACCTATCACCAGCCTGCATGTGGTTATGATGTGACAATGTGTGTGTGTGTGTGCGCCTGTGTTTCCGTGCATGACTCATTGGTTTTTTGGGCTGCCTTTGACGTTTCCACCGGCGTCTGCCTGGTGCTCACTTGTCAGATCCAAACAGAACAGCATCCCCGGCCTCACGGCATCAGCGAGCTCACAACCACTGCGGCACAGCTGTATGCTTTAAAGCTCACTTAAATCTCCTAGAACATCAGGCGGTGTCGTCAGTCAATAGCGGCAGGTTAGAGGGCGCTATGTGCTACATCGCAGCATGCTCATGCCCTTTGCTTGGTAGTAGGTTATGCAATGGGCTGTATCTCCCTCTCTGCAGTATGAGGTGACTGTGCTCACTGTTTGTGCCTACGACAGTCCTCTAGTGGTCTGAAATGTTTGTTGTTGTACAAATAAAACCAATATGTAGTTAACATTCACTTAGTTTAAAAGCAGAGTTCATGTGTAAAAATGCACCTTTCTCATCAGCTGAAATCATGTTTTTATCAGGTGAAATCATTATGTCAGGACACAGGATTACATTAAAACATATGCATCACATGTAGGTGCATGCAAGCAAAAATGTATCAAATCTTTGACCTGGACTAGTATCACAGTGTTCGATGTCTTAGATGCTACTCTTATTCAACAATGACATAACCTGACACAACGGAGCTGCAGCAGAAATAAAATGAGGCCATTGATATGCACTGTTTGCTTGAATGGAAATGCAAACTTCTCTGTCTAATGGGTACGGAAGCCCATTGCCACCAATGTCATGAAAAAAAAATATCCTGACAGTCATTATAATGAGAAACTTTCTGGAAATGATGACTTAGTGTCGCAAAATGATTTATGCCCCAGTCAGACAGAGCGCGTTTTTGTAATTGTTTTTAATGAAAGTGAGGTTTGCCACTTTTGCATTGCTAAGCGCATTTGCTAAGAGCATTTTTCTCCCCAATGTTCAATCAGATGAATTTAGAGGTGGGCCTTCTGTAGTGGGGATGACAGCAAGTAGTAGTATACATGGTTTGTGTGAAGCTAAAATAAACTCACCTTAGACATTGGCTTAGGCAAGCTGCAAAACATATCTGAACAAATTGTTGCCTCAACTACCATTATCAGGCCAGATGATTGACAGCAGATTGTCAAACTGTCCCAGACTCATCCACAAAAATGTCTTAAACCGACCATCAACCGAAGGCGAAGCTCCTGGACCAGCTGGTGGTACAATAGTCCCTGTGATTCTCCTCTTTCTGAGGGTCCCATGTCCCCACACAGATTCCCTGTCACCAACATACTTTGTCGTAACAGCCTCTCAGTCTCAATTAGAGCCAGAGCAGCCACCCCTGCCTGTCCATTTCTTATGCAGATTACACGGTACAGACCTGTGAGTTCGCTAAGCTAAGCACAGGTGATTCGGTGGTTGCCTAGCAACAATTTGCAATAGCAATAAAGACAAGGCAACCTGCAATATGCGCTCTGTCTGATCAGGGCCTTAGTATCTCAAAATAATGAAACAATACTAAGTTGTTGGTTGTTTTTTTTTGAGAAAGTTTCTCATTATTTTGAGGCACTGACTTATTATTTTGAGGTTATTTTGCAATACTAAGTCATTATTTTGAGAAAGTTTCTCCTTATAATGACTTACTGGATCTTTTTTTCATCACATTGGTGGAAATGGGATGATATATAGTTATTTGAAACAACAAAATCAATCCACAAGGAGGAAAAAAAACATGCAGTGCTTATAAATCATGTATTTATGGGCCTGTTTTTTCACAATCAAATTTAGAAAGTGTCGCGTCTCGTTAAGATGTTCTCAGCACTGTTATAAAGTCATTTTATAGCAGAAGATGTATGGAAAACTATCTTTAAACATTGGTGTTAGTGGTTTTGGTGTACGTCCCTCACAGTTCAAGTAAGAGTAATAGCCTCTGTCGGGGCTCACCATTTTTCTCCCAACTTCTGCAATCATACAAGAATAAATCAAATGTTAGAGACGCTGAGAAACCAATTTCTCTACTGACAGCAGCCTTAAAGCACCAGAATACAATGCAGCCACACAGAACGTATTATCAGTAAAGGGCAGGACTTTTATTGCTGAAAAATCTCTCGTGTCTTTATTCTTAAATACGGTTTTAGGGCGTTTAGTTGACAGTTGACAGTAGAGATAGGGATGACGTGTCCCAGGCTGGACTTAAATTGAATTTTACTGACGTGTATTTGTGTGGTTTCTGGCACGTCTTGATGCGATTTGGAGCTTTCAGTGTTACCTGATGCAACTTAAATCAAAATCTGTTATTTGACATTCAGTATAGGATTAAATCCCTCTGAGACACATTTGTTTTCACACTGGTTATGACAATAATGATACTGTATTGTAGATTATGAAAAGCACTGGCACATATTTTCCCATATTGTCTGTGTTTATAGATCCTAAGTGGCTTTCCACCAACCTGGGCATCCTGACCTGCATCGAGTGCTCTGGTATCCACAGAGAGATGGGGGTCCACATCTCCCGCATCCAGTCCATGGAGCTCGACAAGCTAGGGACCTCAGAACTCTTGGTGAGTCAGAGAAATGGTCTACCATGTGAATAAATAGCTTTTTTTGAGGCAGCAGTCCACGCCCTTTACTATTTTCATCTCGAGTGAAATATTAGAAATAATGAAAGAGTAGTGGAAACACAGCAGAGAGCAGAATTTGATTCCTAAAGCAGCGGAGAAACAAACACACTCCCAGAACCAACGTCCCCATCTGTCCCCAAGAACATGTGAAAGCTGTTATGCTGTTATGATCTGATGCTGACTCTTTCTTCTTTCCCACCAGCTGGCCAAGAATGTAGGGAACAGTAGTTTCAATGAGATCATGGAGGGAAACCTCCCGTCCCCTTCACCAAAGCCCACTCCATCCAGTGACATGTGAGTGCTCTCTGAAAATGCTGCCTAAAAACTAGATTCGTTTAATATGACAACAGCTGACTGAACTCCTCTTCTCCTCTACAGGACGGTGAGGAAGGAGTTCATCAACGCTAAATATGTGGACCACAAGTATGCGAGGAAGACATGCACGTCTGCGGCAGCTAAAATGATCGAGCTGTTTGAGGCGGTTCAGTCCAGGGATCTGCTGTCTCTCATCCAGGTCTATGCAGAGGGGGTTGAACTTATGGAGCCGCTCCCAGAGGTTGGACCGGTGAGTCCTCTAAGTCTATGGGACTATACATACTCGCACTTGTTAGCTAACAATTGCTTATTTATTTAAACAGCCAGCAAACAGAGCAACATTATCATACATTTGGAGCCGTGTTTGTGTCCACCTGATGATTCTAAGTCCAATATTCACTCTCCTTTTAGCTCTGTTTCTTGTCTTAATAAATTCCTGAGGGAAATATCTGTCTCTGTAGCTGCTAAATATTTTCACAATGTTCATTAGCCAGCTGTTAACTGTGTCTGTCTGCTTTTGGGTGTTGGGCAGGAAATATTCAGTGGGTTTTTAGAGCTTCTTCCCTGAAAACAGCTGCCCGCTGCAGCCAAAAATGAGGCTATGAGAGCAGTGAGACTGAACCCAAACAGTGAAGTTGTGGACCAAGCTCTGTCTTTTGACACCTTGTTGTTATTAAAATATTGCTTATAGCCACTCAAAACACAATCCGAGGCAACTGTTTTAATTGGAAGCACTTACCAAAGAGGTATTCCCACTGAAAACTGCTGACGGTGAGGTCTGTGGATCATTGTAAACAGAGCCCACATAGTCAATGAATCAATTGGTCAATTGACAAAAACGTATCTGCAAATTGCCAGACATTCACTGCCTTTAGCTTCTGAGATATGATTATTCTCCGATTTTCTTTGTTATCTGTGAATATATTTGGGTTTTGGACCATTGGTTAAACAAAGTAAACAGTGTGATGTTTTCTGACATGTTATAGACCAAGTGAATGATCCATAAATTCCTGAGGCTGGCATAGAGAAAAAGCATCATATAGCAGGACAATACATGAATGACGAGCGGTGACCTTGTGGTGCAGACATAGTAAGGTTCTTACATTTACCGACTCAGTGTGTTCAAACATATTTATAAGTAACCCTGCTGTATTTGTCATCCATACTGGTGACAGTAGTTGCACCTACTGTTACTGTATGTTATTTAGTCTTCTTGTGTATTTTACTCTTTGTATCTGCACTGTTCCCACTTTGTATTGCAGCCGTTGCTCAGCAGTTTCCGTAGGATGAATTAAATTGTAAATCTTATCAGTTCACAGCAGTGACAATACATGACCCACTGCAGCAGTGGTCACGTAGCAAAGGTAGAGTCAGATGGTCAAATGTCCTGCAGTAATAATAAATAACTTAAAAGCCTTAAAGTGCGAGACAGTGGAGCCGGTAAAGTGGGTGGGGGGTGGCTGATTCTGGTGTCAGAACAGTTGGTATGGAGGTTAGTCCCAGGCGGGACAGAAGGGGGGGGCTATAAACAGACTGGAATTCTGTATATTTAAAGGTTTCCTTCCTCTGGTTAGTGCTATCTGCAGGGCAGCGCAGACGCCTGTCAGTGGGCAGCCATTCAAAGGCATTATGTAGAGCAGAGGTGAGGTCCTCTAAGATGGAGCAGGCGTTACCAAGTGTTTGCTGATCATGCAGAGATTCTATGTCCTATGATTTTGGAGCAGCTGTTCATTGTGCTCTGGAGACATTTCTTGTCACTGATTGTGATAGAGTTGAATCAACAGATAAAGTAGTAGCTCATCATGCTTTTGTTGAAGGAGCTGTAAAATGTAATGAGGATATTCCTGCCTGCCCCAAAGGAGTTGAGCTTTCCTAAGAAGCACTGACGCTGTTGGCACTTTTTGATGATCACCTCTGTGTTGGCTTTAAAATGCAGTTTGTCATCTCTGACAGTTCCCAGGTGTTTGTGCTGGTGTGCAGCTTCCACTGGTTCCCCATAAATCATGGCTATAGTTCACTCAACTCCATGCTTGCAACATCTCCTTTGTCTTGGTGACACTCAGCCCCAGACAAGAGCCGTCATGGCACTCTGTAAACTCACCAAGGACAGGTCCGTGATTTAGCAGGGCTTGAAAGCAAAGAAAGGAGAACAGTATCGTGCACAAACTCCCCCAGATGGTGATTAGGATGAATATGATAAGCAGCACGTTATAGATAATAAAAATATCTGTAAAAATTGTGAATTTTTTTGCTTATTTGGCAAAGATGCATGTCATGTAACATTGACATTCGAAGTTAGTATGTTGCCTTGAATCTTGGGGACATGTCAACCTCCTCATAACATGATTACAGTTTATTTCTGTCACACAGCTTTACCTCAGCGCTGACACATTTCTACCAGCTGCTGAATTTATTTGGCGGGTAGAAACGAGTGTAACAGTTGGAAAAATTAGAATCATCTGGATAGCTTCACCAGCAGGTGGTGATATCCAGCAACCACATTAGAGGGCATCATCTCATTTTGAGTTCATATTTACTCAGATGACGACATCTGCGGCGGCAATATTCATGTTTTTCATTCTGTGGCGGCCTCTTTGTTTCCTCGCCTCTTTGCACCGCCGGTTCGGGCATAAATGAAAGTTAAATAATGAGCAGTAAATGGTGAAGATGCTGCACCGTAAACAACACGACTGATCAGACTTAATCTGACATAAATGGGTCAAGGTTTTATAACGCAGACACGGTGGTTCTCCTAATGAAAAATTAAGTGTACAATGCAGCAGCAGAATAAAAGAGGATATTGTTTGGTGACAGAGGGAGCTGCTGCTGCTGTCTGCGCTATGAAGTCTGACTCACCGATATCTGATCTGCTGTTGTCAGTAGATCTGAATGGCTGCTGACAGCACAGTGACAACCCCCCTCTCTAAACCCAGGCACAAGGACAGGGATGCATGACTACATACAGCCCTTAGTGTTCCCTACAGACACCACCAAGTATACAGCACATATATTCCATATATTTAATCTTTCATCTCCATCTTTAATGCTGCATTTAAAGACATAACATTTAGATCTAGTTTTAGTTCACAGAGAACCATGAAATCACTGCAAGATACTTGCCAAAAAAAAGCAAATTCCTGCATCATGCGTGCTGAAATATTATTTTTAGGAGCCATTTTGTTTACTGCAGCTTGTTTAAATGCTGAAAGAGACAGAGAGAGAGAGAGAGAGAGAGAGAATACAGAATGGATGCTGCCCAAGATTGTCTCACTGTGTCTTTGCTGTGTTTGATGGCCCCCTGCAGGAATCCGGAGAGACAGCACTGCACTACTCTGTACGGACTGCTGACCAGACCTCACTGCACTTAGTGGACTTCCTCGTGCAGAACAGGTACATTTATGAGTCATCTTCACCAAAACACCAGAATAGAGCTGCATAAGAGTGTGGATTGGTTTCCATTTTTCAACCTTGTTAAAAAAGCTGTCAGAATTTCCTTCAACACATCAGAGGTTCAGAGATAAAATATGTAGTAAACAACAGTTTAGCGGAAACACGCAGTATCAAATGTGATCCGTGTGTCTGCTGTGAGTCTTTCTTGTTCCGTGCTTCAGTCTGTAGCGCAGCAGTAGAAGTGCGGAGGAGAAGCTTAGCGCTTGCACAGCTCAGCTCACATTCCCACAAGGCAAACAGAAATGGGTCAAGCACTTGTTCTCTGCCTTAATTTATTCCTCTCTTTTCAATTGTTTACCCACCACTGCTCTGACTGCACACACAAGAAGTGGAACCCTCTCATTAATTAATAGCTGTACTCATGCCATCTTAGCCCTCATTATTTAAGATATTTCTCCTGCCCTTTCTGGGAGATACAAGAGATCAAAAAGGGATAATTTACCTGCTTTAATGTAGCCTGAAGCTGGTGTTGCATGGCTAACACAGTTGCATGTGTTATTTGGTGTGTTTATGACTGATTTTCATTGCTTTCCTCAGAATTTTAAGGTCAAAGATAGATTTCTGTTTCTCTCATGCTAAATCACAAGATCCTGGGTAATAACACATTAACCTGACGCTGCAGGACCGTGGAAAACACCCTCAGGCTTATGACCTGTGTCCTGACTATGTGTGTGTATGTGCGTGTGTGTGTTTTTTTCTCCCAGCGGTAACCTGGATAAGCAGACGGAGTGGGGGAACACCGCCCTGCATTACTGCAGCATGTACGAGAAGCCCGAGTGCCTCAAGTTACTCCTGAGGGGCAAGCCGGCGACTGATATTAGTGAGTCACGCGTCGAGGTTCATCCTCTCCTTAATGTCATCTGTTCGCACGTATCAGACTCCTCAACTGTTGATTATCCCTCCTCTCCCTTCAGCCAATCAGAACGGAGAGACGGCGCTAGATGTTGCCAGGCGACTGAGGAACACTCAGTGTGAGGAGGCAGTAAGTACAGGAGCGCCCAGCTGGTGATTTTGGACATCACAGTGGATTTTAATGCTCTAAAAACATTACTTAATTGCAAAAAAATGGAAAAATTAAACAAATGTTGTGGTGTTTAGATTGTGATGTTATTAGGAAGGTTATTCAGAACACTAGATGGCAGTCAAAGGTCTTCCTTCAGCCTCCAGGCAACAGTGACAGCAGAGTGGAAGTAATTGTTGATGTATGTTCATTATTAACGCTAATATGACCATGCAGGCAAAAAAAGCTATTTTAAATGCAGGGTAAAGCCTCTACTAAACAATAAATGTCTTGGCAAATTTAACACTTAATGCAGTGTCCTTGCAGTAGCTCTGTATACTGGACAATATCTCATATCCAGAAGAGGGTAATGACTGATGTGTAGTGTTGCATAGTTATCATACTAATTGTTACTAATCCTGACTTATGACCAATGAATGTTTGTGTGTGTGTCAGCTCGTGCAGGCTGCAGAGGGCAAGTTCAACCCTCACATCCATGTGGAGTACGAGTGGAGCCTCAGACTGGAGGAGATGGACGAGAGCGATGACGACCTCGACGATAAGGTTCGGGCAGAGCGTCACACTCAGTTGCTCGAGATGGAATTCAATCAGGTTTTCAGCACACCTCGTAACGTGCTGCTGAATCTAATAATGGAAACTGCTGATGAGTCAGACTGATGTTCAGATATGAGCGAGCAGCGTTCCTTTGTAACACACTGTAAAAACAGCTGCTGTAAATGTACTTGCCTTTTAAAACCCCCACATCTACATTTCGAACAATTTAAAGAATCAATAAGTCTAGCTTTGATGCCATTTCTACAGAATTAAAAACGTTCTGCTTTCTATATTCTCAATTTTGCTCTGACTGAACATCATTATGTATAGACAGAAATCCATGGTAGAGGCAGACATACTGAGTTATTGTACTCACTATAGCCCCAATGCACCATTGTGCGATGCGGCCTTGAAAATCTTACATTAAAGCAGTGGTTCCCAACTGGTGGGTCACAGTCCAAAAGTGGGTCACAGGTCCATTCTGAATGGGCCGCTAGTGACTCGCAAACATGTCAAGTTTGTAAAAAAAAAAAAAAAAAAAAAGGTAGGCAGAATTTCTGGCACAGAGCTTAAATTTCAAAGTGCCACTTCCTGCTGTAGAGTGAGTCACTAACATACAGCTACTGGAGAGAGACAGCACACTAGCTTGACAACATGGCCAAACGCAAGTATGACACTGAATGTATTTAACTGTGTGGACCTTGGACTAATGACTAAGGAGAAATCTGTGACTGTGTGGCTGCACCAGTTGGGAACCACTGCATTAAAGGAATCTGGAGAAAGATATTAACTCAACACCCAAACAAATACACCCCTCCCGTCAGTGCACTCTCAGAAGCTCTTGTAATATCTCGGATGTTATTTATCTTTCATTACTATCATGGTGCGGCTTTGTCCTCTGAAGAGGGAGAGTAGCCAGCATAGTGTTGTGTAGCTCCCTCTGAGCCACTGTGTTTGTTTACTATTCACAAAAAGAGGCCTGTGTATGAGCACTGGATTTTTTTTAGTACACACAGATTGAGAAGCTGGCGGACCTGAGGAGATATTCACTGAATTTGACAAAAACTGGATTGTAATCACAGACTGCACCTTAAAGTATTAAATAAATTAAGTTGAAGGAAGATGGGTGACTGAAGAATAAACAGTTCTTCGTCCTCTAAACATCTGGGTTGGATATAAGTTTGTTTTAAATAATGAAGGTTTTTGGGCATCGTTTTCACTACATTTCAGTGGCTATATTTTAATGTGAAGCAGGTCCTAATTACATGTTCATAAAGTCATAGAAATGCGGTTGAAACAATGGTTTTGGGTTATCTACATGTCTTAAAGGGATAGTTCGACATTTTGGCAAATTCGCCTATTGCCGTAATCCCTATAGTCATATGAGTAGGTACATTACCTTTAATTGTCAGTGCCTGCTGTTCTGAGATTGGTGGAGCAGAGCTGCCCGCTGCTTAGCGCACAGAATGGAGGTGAACGGTACAGCCCCTTCTCTCCCTCAAAACTAATCAAATACACCATCAAATGACGCTCAAAAGCGCTCTTGTAGCTTACACATTCACCACGCTATGAAATAATAATGTAATATTACGAGACAGAGTTGTTTTGAAGCCAAATGCACAGCCGGAACTACATTCCAGACATACAGTACTTGCTGGGTGGAGTGATTTCAAACAGCATATGTTTAGTGCAGTTACTCCCGTCATCAAAACAAATTTGTTGAGAAGAAGCCAGAATATACAGAGGAAGAGTTACAGGTTTTGGAAGAAGAGAGAGCAAGAAGAGAGGTTGAGGCTGCTGAGCAACCAGGGGCTGAGGGGAGACCCAGAGCCGGTGGTGTAAATGTGAGGCTTACTGGCCACTTTATTAGGTACACCTGTGCAATATAAATATAGAGTACGCCTCAAAATAATCACCGGAACATAGGGAGAACATGCTAACTCCACACTCATAAATCACCACAACTCCTGAAGGAACAACAACATAAAATGTTCCCTAGCAGTCTGTTTATTCCCAACAATGAGAAGTAATGCCAGTCACTTCACTATATGCTCTGGGCAAGCACTTATCCATAACATGACCACAACAACATTTGCATTTTAGCCTTGTTTACCATTGCTTGGGTCGTAGGCTAATGTTATTCAACATGGAGGTAACGTTACAGCAGAGAGATTGCTGTGCAAAATACACAACGATCACTTACCACGTCTGCTCGTTTTGTGATGCCGACAGATGGTATGGCAGTGTCTCTCAAGAAAGGAGTTTGAACCATTCCTGAGCTTCTGTGCTCCATCCTTTCAGCGTAGTCCTCTGGTAAAAAATGGCAGGAGCACACAAACATTTTCCGGACCATTTCCACAGGCGTGTTGGGATCAATGTCCAGCACAAATAGCCATTGTTTCATCCTGTCCGTATTACTGGTTGGAACTACGTGAAACTTCCCTTTGCTCCATGTCTTCGGCTTGTTACTGCAACCTTTTACAATGCATGTGTAAACCATGATTTACAAAAACACTTGTAAACTTTCCTCAAACCTTCTGGTGCGTCCAGCTGACGATACCGCAAATGGCTACAAGCATTAACAACGGCACTGTCTCAGCTGCACACTGTGTCACTCCGCCCAGTCGTTTACTCAAGAAAGTAGTTCCGAGTATTTGCTTCATGTGTCGTAATGTTACTTAATTATACATTATTATTTCATAGCGTGGGGAATGCGCAAGCCATGTGTTTTCCACTAGAGCGTTTTGGAGTCATTTGATGGTGTATTTGATTAGTTTTGAGGGAGAGAGCAGGCTGTATCGTTCACCTCCATTTCAGCGGGCAGCTCTGCTCTACCGATCTCAGAACTGCAGGCACTGACAATTAAAGGTAATGTACCTACCCGTATGACTATAGGGATTACGGCAATAGGCGAATTTGCCAAAATGTCGAACTATCCCTTTAAAAATGTTCACTTTTCAACCAAATTTAATAGAGTTTAGAGATTTAGAAATATTTTGACCAGCAACTCACCAAAGCTGTGCTCACTGTGCTTTTAATATACAGCACATCTTACATAGTGAGAGAGCATTCAAGGGTGGATTTTTCTTTAATATTGTCAATTTGAGCAGTTGGATTTTCAGCAGTTTAAAGGAACAGTTTGACACTTTTAGAAACATTTTTTTATTTGCTTTCTTGCAGAGGACTAGATAAGATGATTGATACTGCTCTCATGTGAAGCTACAGCCAGCAGCAGTTAGCTTAGCATAAATACTGGGAAACAATAGGAGCAGCTAGCCTTGCTATATCCTTGCTATGTTGATATTTCAGCCAGGGGAGGTGTGTTATGTCCTCCGTCACAGTGTTGTGTGCCTGATGCGTGTTCCTGTTAGCTTACAGTGGGTTGTCCCATAACTTTTTGTACAAGCTAGCAAAATCGTAATCTAAAAAGTTGTATTTTAACAAAATCTTTGCCCTTACCCCAAAATTAACCCTAGAGGAGGCAACATGATTTGCAAAGATACACCATGACTAGGTTTCCCTACAGATCTTAAAAAGACTTTTACCTGACTGCTGATAAATTCCTGAATTTCATAACGTTGTACGGAAAAATATGTACAACTAAAGGGTGCTAAAATACACAGACTTTTAGATGATCTAAATTATGCCTAACAACAAAAATGTGCACTGCTACATCCTGCAAAACCTCCCCGATCCTTGTGAAATACCAAGTTTCTGAGGAGTCCTGTAATAAAATCTGTCTAAAGCTCACTCAATCCTCACAAATCCTGAAGTGTAAAAATCAGCAGGGACTTTTTAAAAATGGTATTGATCCTCTCATTTAACTCAACTAAGTGCATTTCCTAAAATGTCAAATTATTCCTTTAAGGCATCTGTACATCAGGTTACGATGTCAGCCCCGTGTAATCAAAGAGCAACTAGACCAATGTCGGCTCTGCCTCAGCTGTCTCCCTCATGTCCCCCCATGTCCCCCCCTGCAGCCCAGTCCCATCAAGAAGGACCGCTCCCCGAGGCCTCAGAGCTTCTGCCACTCCTCCAGCCTCTCCCCTCACGACAAGCTCTCCCTGCCGGGCTTCATCAGCCAACGGGACAAACAGCAGCGTCTGTCCTACAGCGCCTTCACCAACCAGATGTACAGCGCCTCCACTGACCTCACCTCCTCCCCTGTGGCAGACGGGCCGCCGCTGCCACCCAGGAACCAGGGCAAAGGTCAGACCTGCCTGCTCCAAGTGCTTTTCAACCATATTCACAGTTTTATCAGTCTCTAACTTATGACTATGACAGTCAGTCAATTCAGGAGATTATGCTCAGCTAATATATCTCTTGCAAATGTCAGACTGTAATGCAAATGGTCATTTGTATGCTTTACTATGTCTCATTACTGTGGAGGGAAGATAGTCTTTGAAACTGTACTTTATTATGTCTGTTAATGTTTGATTATATCCAGGACAGGATTAGGTGCAGAGAAATGCTTCGCAATCACTTTTCTGGAAAGTTTCCTCTTTGCGCTGTCAGTCAGTCCACACACACAGACACACACACACACACACACACACACACATAAACACACACCCTGCAGTGGAATGTAATTTGTCAACACACAAATCAGAGGGCGGGATGCAGGTGTCATTAAGATTGCTTACACAGTAAACCTTCAGGAAAATGTGGCTGCAGGAGAGGGCAGGGTGGCAATAGTCAGTCAGGCCTGTGAAAGGGAAGCAGGGTGCACACTTCATCATTTTTCTTGACACAGTACACACATGGTATACTGTGGGTGTGCTGTGTCTGCAGTATTAGAATTAAAGATAACACTCCTCCCTCCGCGGAGGGGTTATAAACACTAACAGCTTTAGTACATGGTTGAAAACATTGCTAGAGCTTACGCAGCACAACATCCATCCCAGCAAGTCATTTTAATCCATTACTGAGCATTTAAATCTTATTTTTCTTAAAACAAGAGGTGTGAAATTTCACCTGTTTCCAGTTGGTTGAATTAACACTTTGCCAAGTTACTGTTACTGTTAAGTTACTGTAAGCTTTCCATTTTCACTGTTCATTATGATAACGCAGTAGATTAACCATCAAAAAAAGTGTTTATTTTTGAAACAATGGGCCTTAGCTTTCACACAAAAGTGAGCAAAAATTGGCTTCTAATTTGTAGCTGACAGCTGGTGATTTTATTGGCTGAAGTGATGACTGCCACTGGCAGATTATATCAGCTGTAGCAAACTAATTAACACTAACTCTGTCTCAGGCTGTTCAGTGGTTTAGCTGACCTCACTTAAAACCTAGAACTCTGTAAATTGCTCCTAAATGTGCATATTCTACCCACATACTTGATAAAATGCTAAAAGGCTGAAGCTGCATGTTTCTGGAAAAAGGGAAGGGTCCATGTACGGTAGAAGACATGGAAGCAAAGAATTGTTCTTGTATTGCAGTCTAGAGCTTGTTTGTCCTGCTATTATAGTACAGTATGTAATAGACAGCCTTTATAATATGTAATACATATTATAAATAGATTATTTATTCACACTTAACCTTGTTGATGCTTACTATAAAAAATCATTGGACAAACCACGCAGATTAAATTTATGCTCTTATTTTTAGTATTTTCAAACAAAATTGCCAAAAAGTTTTTGAGGACGAAGACTAACCAGTGTGTTTGACAAACATTGGCGGGGGTTGCTGAAGTAGAAACTAAACCCCAAACCAAATAAAGAGCAGGGCAAAGCCATTAATGTTCACCTAAACTCTTAAATAATGCATATAGCACTGTAGCTCCCACACTGTGGATGTTCTTGTCCTGAAAAGATCTTCTTATAACTTAAACTGTAAGTCCAGCGCAGCTTACGTTAGAGGAGATAAACTAACTGTTAAATTCATTTATTTACAATTCAAGACGTTAGCCAGTTTGCACATCAAAAACCTGATGCTTAAATAGCAAAAGTAGTAGCAAATAGTCCATTAGCGAAGAATAACGCAAACAGTTATGAACTGTTTCTGCTTAAGAGCTTAATAGCTAAAAACATAGTCTTACTTAATATATGTTTTGATCTTACGCCCTCTTGACTTTAGTCATTTGTTTACTTTCCTCAATTCTGTTTCTCCTCTTGTCCTCTGAGCTGACCTGCCAATCAGAGTGATTTCACTCACTGACAGGCTCTGATTCAACACGCTGAATCATGTGAGAAAAGGCGACAAGGGCCGACGAGGGCCGACAAGGGCCCGACAAGGGCCGACTAGTGCCAACGGTGCGGGACACATTCCTGGAAATTAGGGTGACAGATGCTCACTGACGGCCACTGACCGACAGCCACCCGTCGGCTTGGTGTGTTAGGGCCCTTAAATGATTAAAAAGCAGCGCTGGAAACAAGTGAAATTTTTAAGTTTGATTTATGCAAAAATAAGATAAAAAGCCTGAAGAAGAGGCTAAATGACATACATATAGAACAACATGCTAACTCTTCAGATGCTCCAGATAAGCAGCGCAGCGCTCTCTTTCGCTCTCTTCTTCCTCTCAGTGGGTGCTGAAGAGCTCGCCCCTGGGGGCCAGCTTCGCGCCATTTTTCCTCTTTTTTTCTTTGCTTGTCACTGATAAGATTTCATCTTGTTATTTTACAGTGTGTGGGAGCAGCTCTTTTAAAGACTGACATACTGTAGATTCTCTCCCACACTCCTCATCTCGCTCTCTTTTCTTTCTCTTTTTTTGTTTCTCTATTCTTTCAGCTCCACACTTGGCATTCCTTGGCTCTCATTCGCACTACGCCACTCTGGCTGGCACTCGACCATACATCAGTGAATATCCTGGTTTTATGTTCTCCCCCTTACTCGGCTGTGTGCTCCATATATACTTATCCCTCAGTTGTTTCCTCCTTTACAGCTCAGATTCACAGGGTGGTGGTGTTTATTTAAAGGAACAACGGGACCATGTAGGCAAGCCGAGTCTCCAGTTAATTATTTCCTGCCTACATGAATTTTTATCTTGCTGGAATCATGTCCCACCATCCTTGAGCTGTAAACTCTTAACCACAGCTGATTCCTCTCTGGCTGAGCTCTCTATTAGCTGCTTTCGCCCTAATTTTCTCTGTACTAGTGACCAGCGAGTGCGTCGGAGTCCCATTAGACACAAACAGGTGTATTCAGTCTGATTCTCACAGTAGAGCGAGACCAAAAATGTGCCCACACCCCAAATCATAGTATTCCTTCTCATCATTTTGCATTCCCGTCAAGACATTTCTGTTATATATTTGTTCGGACAGTATTTTGTTGTACTTGCATTAATGTGTCTCCTCATTTCGTCCTATAAAAACTTCCAAAGTCCTTTTTCATATTTTCACCTCCTCTTCTCCTCTCCATGCTTCGTTATCCTCTCCTCTACCTTCTCTGGGTTTTTAGGGGTTAACAACAATGACTTTTTTGGGGGGCCACATCACCTCATGTGTTTTATGTATCGCTCCTCCAGCTCCTCCCCCATCTGGCCCTCCCTCTACACTCACACCAGGAGGCAGCTCCACCCTGTCCAAGAAGAGACCTCCGCCCCCACCTCCTGGACACAAACGCACCCTGTCTGACCCACCCAGCCCGCTCTCTCACAGTCCACACAGTAAAGGGGGCTTGACTGGGGGTGAGACACAAGAACATGTCTAAAGTGTAAAGCTGGTTTCACTTGACTCCAGCCTGAAGTTCGATATTAGCATCTTTCAAAAGTGCAGGGTTATTTTAAAGTTCTTTATCAGGTCCAGAAAAAGCATGTAAGAGGACTTTGAGTAAAGACTAGTTTATCAAATGTTAAGATATTTCTTGAAGGTTTAAGGGTTTTTGATTTACAATCATACAAGTGGATGCCTTTTTATGTCTCTTTGTGCAATTTAAAAGTATATTAAATGGTAGTCTGCTTCATTACATGGATATGTGTAGGCCTCCAACTATTTCTTTTATGGATTAATCTGGTATTTTTTTGTTTACACTTATTTAAAGTCCAAATACAAGGTTTAAAAGTAGCAGATCCTCGCACTTGAAAAGATAGTACTAGAAAATTGTTGGCATTTTTTTTAACTGATTATCAAAATGGTTGCTGATTAATTTTCTGTCAATCCATAACTAATTGTCCTTTCAGATCTCGGTATGTGCTCCTCTCAAAGTAGAAACATATGCAACCAAACTTCTCCAAAGACCACCGGGTGTTTTTACCAAACTACATCTAACGATTCATACATCTTTAAAATGTTTTATTAGATTATATCAAACTTATAAACTTACACTCCACATGGTATTAATTTATTTTCTAAGTCCACATCTGTGGTTAAATTCTCAGGATCTTTTATGTGCCTATAAAGATGTTTTTCCACATTATATATTTATTTATTTATCATGTTTTCAAAGTATTTAAGTCTTAGCTTGGCGCTACATCCAAGTCATATATGATAGATGGTCATGTGACCATTAAATATACTGCACTTCATCTTCTTGTTTTAATTACCTTGAATGATGAGCATCCAAGTCAGAATGTGGATGTTAACATGGACACCATTTATGTGTGGGGAACTGACAATTACGATCACTTCAATATGAACGCACTGTCAGGGGGGATACAATTTACTGCTTTTATCCAATAAACATTCACAAGTAAAGCTCAGTTCACCAATAAACATACTGTCAAACTGCACAAAGAGACATGAGACATGAGTTTGACTCGGAAAAACAATATTTCAGAGGAATGAAATAATTTTTTTTAACTCTGGTTGAGCTACAATAAAAAGAAAAGTTGTCTTGTAACCACCACTTGGAGACAAAAGAAGACACCTCAGTCATCTTACCTGCAATCTCTTATCTCTTATGTGTACAATGGGGATATTATTACTGTTCTGCTTTTATCATTTGTCCTCTGTGGTGTTTTGTGCATTCTGTGTCACCCATACAGTAACACCCAACCACTAATTAAATGATGACACTTAATTGCACAACCTCCAAAATAACACGGGCTCATGGAAAGCTCAGCCAGATGACGCCTCCCTCATTGTTTTTTTTAAACCATCATAGCATGTTAATTTATCTCCACATTTTTATTAAATTAATCTCTTGATGAGTTCTCCGTGATGGTATTGAATAATCTTGTGTCATCATCAATGTCAATGTTTTAGGAAGCGACTCCACCCCTCCTCCTGTCAGCAAGATGTCTCCTGTTTCTAACAAGTTTGAAGGAATTCCTCAGCAGCAAAGGTAAAGAAGGTTCTAGGCTTAATTGGCCTGAAATTAATTGCATCACTCGCTGTAATAACATGTAGTCCAAGTTATGAGGTGTATGCGTCATCTTAGATACTGTTTTTTATTTAACTTTAACTAAAATCTTTTCCCAGCACTACTTCAAGCAACACAAAGTCTACACTTGGTCCAAGGGTTCTTCCCAAACTACCTCAGAAAGGTAAAGTCCTGGTCCAGTTGTCGGTGTAATTTTAGTTTTTAAATGTAAGATGTTAATAACATAGGTATTTCTCAACCTGGACCCTATTTTCCCTGCGTTTTTGTTACTAAGTGACTAATGGGAAAGACAAAAATGAAATTGGTTCAGTATTGAGTGAGCGTAACCACTAAAAGTCCTAGTTTTTGCCACTGACATGTCCAGATTATTATTCTAAGTGTTTGACGACATTATGAGAATGATCATAATGTCGTCAGTCAGTGGACATACATTGACAGTGCGTACATGGTCCCAGTGGTGACCTTGCAGCCTGTTTCATTGCGGCCCGCTGCAGTCCTGTTGATTAATACTGGACCAGTTTCAATAATTGTTGTTCCCATCAGTCACTCAGATACAAAAACATGGGAAACTAGGGTCACCATGAGTAACTGTATGCTTCACTCTCCAGTGGCATTGCGGAAGATTGACACCATACACCACCCGTCTATGGATAAGTCCAGCCAGCCTCCAGAGGTCTTCCAGAAGTCCCCGCCAGCAACCGACACTCCACAGAAGGCTCCACTGGCAGACAGGCCTCAGCTGGGAGACCTGCCCCCCAAACCGCAGCCGTCTGAACTTCCTCCTAAACCTGGAGAACTTCCTCCGAAGCCACAGCTCTCGGACCTTCCTCCTAAACCTCAGCTGGGAGACCTCCCGCCCAAACCCCAGCTCAAAGACCTGCCTCCCAAGCCTCATCTCGCAGACATCCCCCCGAAACCTGGAACAGCTGAGTCCGCTCCCAGGCCGCCTCCCGGAGAGGTGCAAAGGCCTCAAACGCAACCCCCACCTCCACCTCAAACTCAGCCTCAACCTCAGACGCAGCCTCAGCCTCAACCGCAGCCTCAGCCTCAGTCTCAGCCTCAGCCTCAAGACTCACCGTCACCTAATCAGCAAGCAAATATAGGTACTCCCACCCAACAAGCTGCTGAAGACACCAATGGGACACCAACAGGGACTGCAGAGACACCAATACCCCTCCCGAGGAAGATCAACACGGTATGAACATGCTTCTCTTTCTTCAAAGCTACTAAACTACTACTCTTTCCATATTGGTAGAGTAAATCTATGGATATATTTTTTATGCTTCATTCAACACCCAATGTCTAAATGATAGCATTAATCTCTGTAAAATACCACCACCACTTATTTGGTGGCATCTCAGCACACTGAACTGGCAGCTCTGGTTGTAGTTGCTGTGATCGTGGGCCAATCACACGTTACATTAAATCAAAGAATGCTTGCTGTGACTGGTTGCAAGCAAAACCATACAAATACACATTTTTTTCTAGATATGGGTACAAACAGCATGAAGGTATGGTTTGACTGGAGAAGTTCCATTAGCTCTTGGCACTGGGTCTGTTTGGGTGACACCTAAGGTACCAAGTACCAATACCCAGCACTACACATCAGTCTTTTTTCTGGGCAATTTTATAAAAGTAATTTATAAATAAATATAAATTACAGCCTGACCAACAATTTATGATTTTTGGATACCTTAGCTGCTAAATGCTAAAATAAAGTTAAAAAAAAAAAACTACAGCCGCGTTCCATAAAAGTATTTTTATACACTTCATGAAGGATCACATTAACTTCCGCAATGACACAAAAACATTTTTACGCTTGCTTGAGGTGGTTTTTGCCTTTGTCAAAAAAATATTGATGCTCTAAATGGGATATGGAAAAGCCTTTGCCAAATAAGTTCTGATGTAGAGAACATTGACAACTCACATGACTGATCAGCTGTTTCTGCTGTCTGCTTTTCATTCGTGCATTAGAATCAATGCATTAATTTGCCTTTGTCTTCTCTTCGGACAGCATGAAACAAGGCCAGTACTAGCTGACATGAAAGAACAATTACGTAAAACTTGCCCAATTGAAACAAATTCCTGAAGACCTCTCTTCATTATTTCCTTATAGATGGGTTTGATGGCAAAGGTGATTCATTTTGTGTCCAGTATGCAGCCTCTACTTCCTGTACTCCATTTACTGGGGGATTACAGCCATGTGTAAAGCTTAGACTATAACGCCAACTTCTGACCAAACTCCACCTTATGGAGCCAAATTAATTTGCTCTAAACCACTTGACTGAAAAGCATCTAACAGCATGTTCGCACTGACGCAGAAGTGCCCCAATATGTCAGTGCATATTTTATCATTTATCATAATCAGATCACTTATATCATATCTAATTTATCCTTTATATTGTTCACGATAGATTATCAGTGTGGGTTTATTGCCAGATTTGCTTGCAGAAAAAATAGTCCAGATGGCAAAACTATTACTGCAGACTGCAAGTCAGCCACAGAGATCGGTTTGGGGCCCTGGCATGTCCTGTGTGAACAGCCCAACTGATTAACAGTGCAGCCCCACTATACCGGATTAGAAATTTGCTCCCATTCATTGTGTATCGGAATCGACTGATTTGCTGCACAAAGCACGCTGGAATACCTGCGATGCGGACCAAGCTGGCGGTGCAACAAAAGGGCGCCACGATTTAAAAAGCTGAAACCGGCAGGGCTGGGCAGACAGGGCCAGTGGGGCTGCACTGTAACATGGGCGCTGAAAGGAAGCAATCAGTGCACCAGTGTGAACCTGGCGTAATTTGCTTTTCTTTTTTGCGAGACTTAAGAAGTTTGCTTAAAATGAGCTTGACCATTGAATAGAAATAAGACTTATAATAACAGTTTTGTTATTTACATGTCCAGGGGAAAAGCAAAGCCCGACGAGTGAAGACGATCTATGACTGCCAGGCTGACAATGACGACGAACTGACTTTTGTTGAAGGAGAAGTGATTATAGTTACAGGAGAAGAGGACCAGGAGTGGTGGGTGAGTCCAGCTTCAATACTACTCCATGTTCCTCCACTTTCTTTCTAGCACTTCACAGTCCTCTTTGAACCGTGTCAAGGGAACAAAACCAAACACTGAATACCTTCTTACTGTTTTTCACACATGCTCTCTTTATACTTCCAGATCGGGCACATTGAAGGAGATCCAGACAGAAAAGGGGTGTTCCCCATGTCTTTTGTGCACATCCTGAGTGACTGACAGCCAGAGAGACTTGCACTACACCTCTCCCTAAATTGGGAGGTCCTGTAAATAGCTATCATAACACCTCTTGTCACACGACAAGTGTCCTAAAGAAAAAAAAAACAACAAATCAACAACGAAGAAGAAACCCAAGAAGGCTCATCTAGCCATGGATGCCTCATCCATGCTGTACAAAGAATGTGTGTATTCTTCCTTTACCAGTATTATCTTAACCCTATAGCACGGCTCAGACGAAGCCACTCTCAAACCCTAGCACTTACCTAAAGTCTATGTTTATGCTGTTACTGTGTATATATGTATGTAAATATATATATTTGTGTGTGAGTGTATATACATGTTTTATTGTACAAAACATGTACCATTGCTCTCTCTACCTGTCAGATTAAGCATCAGGGCGGTAGACTTTGAATTTTATCTGTATTGATTTTACTGGCCCTCATGAAATTATCAGCTTATATTTCTGGAAAAAGGACAAACATGAAAAGGAATGTGAAATAGGTCATGTCACTCTTTGTGTCTTGCATCCCTGTTTACCACCATAATTGACTGAAGAGGCTGGAGTCTCCCACTGATCTTCCCCCGAGCTGAAAACATTAAATGTACTCCTTGTTCTTGCTTGCTTTGTGTGTACACGTATTATGGTTGTTTTACAGTATAGAAACCTGCTGCTACTGTGTGGTGGAATATCAAAGCCTGTGGTTCACTGTAGGTCACTAATTTACTCCTTGTTACACTGTTCACTGTGTGTATGCTCTGTGTGTGAACTCGACGCCATCTCCACAGTCCTTTGACCTTTTCTGTGCATGGTGTAACAATGACTGGAATTGAGTGGAGTGCTGCGTTCAAGGACGCTCACCTCAGGGTTTGAAGAGCCACTATTGAGCAGGACTACACAAAAAGAGGTATCCTGTTGTTAAAGCCACTATTAATGACAAGTGCGGGAAACTCAAGAGGACATCTTAGCAATAACTTGATTTTCTGACAGGCTAGAAATTTCAACCTGTGTTCACAATTCAGTGTCTTGTTTAAAAAAACAAAAACAAAAAAAAAAAACCTCATGAGCTTGAAATTTTTAAGTTTGAGTCATGTAATATCATTCCATGTTACTGGATCCGATGCGTTTCCAGGTTTGCCTGTGAAGCAGAGATGTCTTTTAGAAGCACGGTGGACTTTGTAAAAGGCTGGAGAGCCGATGTATTTTCACCCAGTCCTCACTGACTTGCAGTTTTACCCATGTTAAGGAACAAACCCATCAACCCATTGTATCATTAAAAGTGCTGTACTTCAACTCCGAGCCTGCTCTGTTGCTTTATAGCCATTATTCCATGTGGTGTTAAGATCTGTTTGTGCCTCCCTTTGGAATTCAGTCTCTGGTATGAGAGGCAAAGTGCATTTTTAAGCAGCTTATTGAAGTTACCGTTGGACTCAAGAGAAAGACATGGTAGATGTTTTGGGAAATATGCTTATTTGCATTCTAGAGAGAAAATCAATACCACTCTTATATCTGTCTGTTCAATGCAACCAGGGTCATGCAATGGTGGATTGTAGTTGAGTACAATTTTGAAGCAGTTTTATGCCGCTTTACATTCTATACTTCATTATAGATATATAACTTTTTCTTCTTCTTTTTTTTTTTTTTTTAACTTCTAGTACGTATTGCAGCTGCCCTTCCAAAGTCTGTACTGTTGCATGGAGTATGCATACAGTTGGGACAAACATTAAATTTATCGTTATAGACTACCCAAAAGTGAGTAACTTCAAACAATTATAACAGGAAGTACTGCTTATTATTACATCAATTGTCATTTTGTTGCCATTACTTGCAGGTCATTTACTTATCAGGTGGTGTTTCTCAAAGTCAAGGATCCTTCCTTGGTAGGACAAGTCCTTCCAAGGAAGGATCCTACAGAGGCAAGGAAAGAGTCTGTCCTAACATTCGATGAACTCACGCGCGTGCCCCCAGGAGAGCGTCATTAACCCTCCGGGGACAGAGGGGGTTCAAGGGAACTGTGATAATTTTGGCACTCTAATGTCGTACTATTTGAACAAATGTAAGCAGTATTTTCAGAGTCATGTGACTTTAAGTGAGAATATAGCCTATTTCTAGATTATGCTTAAAAACAAAACAAACTAACAGGTAGGCTAGATTAAACCCTTGTAAAAAGTAGTTTTAGAATTCTGCTACCATGTGTAAAAAACAAAACAAAACATGACCTTAGCCACTTAGCACTCCATCCCTGCTGTGACTGATGAATTCAAAAACTGGTTTTATCTAAATCACATTTTAAAAAATCTCATTTGGCAGTGGACACATTGGAAAATGAGGTTTCTGTCAATATTTTTTTCATGCTTTTATAATAAACACTCCTGCAGATATTATCCCAAATAAATGACATGTATCTAAATCCTACCAAGCTGACACTGAAGCAGCCCCACCTTTACGTCCAGCAAATTGTACACAAAGAATTGTGGGTACTTTCTATCAGCTGAGGATACACACATGCAACCCTGAAAACTGTCTTAAGGGTTCAGTCCCCAGTAGAAATTTGAAGGATCCTTGACACTGGAACGGTCCTAAGGTGGGACTTCATGACATCCTTATAATTCAGCCATTTAAGGATCTGTCCTTGACTTTGAGAAACACCCAGGGAGTCATTTCATACTATGGTGTTTCAACACCATGTAGCCTGTGGGAAATTTTAATACTTTTGCCACCGTATGCATCTGATTCAGCTAAGGCCACAGCTAGCCGCCATTAGCTTAGCACAAAGCTCTGACCAGTTGTAATAAGAGTAAAAGCTCACCAACATGTTTGTTTTAACCCGTAACAAACCAGTGTGAAAGTTTGTTTTTTTTTTTAAGATATTTTTTCGGCATTTTAAGCCTTTAATTGATAGGACAGACAAGTGTGAAAGGGGGAAAGAGAGGGAGTGACATGCAGCAAAAGGGCCACAGGCTGGATTTGAACTCAGGCCGCTGCGCCTGCTCTACCACCAAGCCACCGACACCCCCATAGTGTAAAAGTTTTGTGTGAGGACTTACTGCCTGAAGTCTCTGCTGGTTGCTTGGCAACTGCTCAGATTTGCCATTTACCTAGCAGCAGCTTTACATTTAACCCTACAGGTATAAGTGGCACACTTTTGTATTTCTAGAAATAGCTAACTGTTCCTATAAGGAGGAAAAACCATGGTAAAGGCTGACTACTGTAGTTTCAAATTCTTTTACACACCTTGCTGTGCAAAAAAGACAAAGTATTTGTTTCTACATTAACAGTAAAGAACATTAAAGACAAAAGTTCATCTCCAAATAATTCTTTATTTTGTTGGGTCAACAATTCACATAAACCAAAGTATACCATCCAACTCTACAACTTCTTTTGGATTTAACATTAACACAGGAATACATCACTTTTAAGACAACATAAATACTTTGTGTCACAACACAAATTGTGTTTTACCAAATAAAACTGTTCAAAGCATCCATACCAGAATGTACTGGTAACCAAAAACAAATTATTTACACACTTGGGCTTTGTGGAGAGGTTTTGACCCTTTGTCCTTCTCCACTGACTTGATGACACCCACAGCGACTGTCTGCTTCAGGTCTCTTGCTGCAAAGCGACCTGAGGAGAAAAACAATGAGTTGTTAAACACTGCGGAACATGGGTGACATTTATTTTACATTAAGACTGAAGTGGATTTATGTACCTAAGGGAGGGTATGTGAAGAAGCTCTCCACACACATGGGCTTGATGGGAACCAGTTTGACTGTAGCAGCGTCTCCAGACATCAGTATCTGCGGGTGGTCCTCCACTTTGTTTCCCGTGCGCCGGTCAAGCTTCTCCTTCAGCTCGGCAAAGCGACAGGTCACATGGGTGGTGTGGCAGTCCAGGACAGGAGAGTAGCCTGTTTTTATCTTCCCTGGATGGTTCAAGATGATCACCTGAGGACAGAAACAAAATGTCAGCACAGGGAGGGCCACTACACATTAAGTAAACATTTTAACACCATTGAACCCACCTGAGCTTCAAAGCTGCTGACATCTGATGGAGGATCCTGCTGAGCGTTGCCAGCCACATCCCCACGCCGCAGGTTCTTGACAGCCACGTTCTTAATGTTGAAGCCAACATTGTGTCCTGGCAGAGCGGCCTGCAGCCCCTGGTGGTGCATCTCAATGGACTTCACCTCAGCGGTGATCTTGGCGGGGGAGAACAGGAGGGTCATGCCAGGTTTGAGGACGCCAGTTTCAATCTTACCTACTGGCACAGTCCCAACTCCTGAGAGGATGAAAAAACAAGCATTTTAAGTCAACTCCAGGTGTTAAAATTAAAGTTTAAAGCCATTTTATCAGCCAACAAACATTGTGACATTGCTTTTCTTCCCCTACTCTGCTCCCTCTGCTGCACCTGCATCTCATTGTCTTAATGGAGCTCATCAATTAAGCTCACAAGCTTGGAAACAGAGTCAAGGCAACTTAAAAATTACATTAAAATTAAGGTTGAGCATTTCTAACCCCCAATTTTGTAGACATCTTGCAGAGGTAATCGAAGGGGCTTGTTGATGGTGCGCACTGGTGGTTGAATGGAGTCCAGGACCTCTAGAAGAGTTTTCCCACTTGCACTCCCCTCCTTTCGTCTGGATTTCCAGCCTTGGAACCAGGGCATCTGTGGAGACATTACTTTAGTTCAATGTGTTGCATGTCCTTTGCAGATATTCTAAATTTAAAACCATAGTTACCTTCTGAGTTGCAGTGATCATGTTCTCCCCAGTCCAGCCAGAGATGGGAACAAAAGGCACAGTCGTGGGGTCGTAGCCAATCTTCTTGAGGAAGCCACTCACGCCTCGCACCACTTCGTCAAAGCGTTTCTGGCTGTAAGGCGGTTCAGTCAGATCCATCTTGTTCAAACAGACGATGATCTGCTTGACACCCAGAGTGTAGGCCAGCAGGGCGTGCTCTCTGGTCTGACCACTTCTAGACACACCAGCCTCATATTCTCCTTTAGCTGCAGAGACCACCAGGAGGGCGACATCAGCCTGAAATTACATTTATGGTATAGGTATAAAAAACCAAAAACACTTAAGTATACAATTAATATGCACTTTATGCTGCTTACCTGTGAAGTCCCTGTTATCATATTTTTGATGAAGTCACGGTGGCCAGGAGCATCAATTATTGTCATGGTGTATTTTTGAGTGTTGAATTTCAGCAGAGATATGTCAATGGTGATTCCTCGCTCCCGCTCAGCTTTCAGCTTGTCCAGCACCCAGGCAAATTTGAAGGAACTCTTCCCCATCTGCCAGAGAACATAAAACAAATCTTGTAACATGTTTTAAACAGTTTGAAGCAGCAGCTTTCTCCCTTCCTCACCTGTGCTGCAGCTTTCTCAAACTTCTCCAGTCTCCTCTGGTCGATGCCCCCACACTTGTAGAGGAGGTGGCCGGTGGTGGTCGACTTGCCACTGTCGACGTGACCGATAATCACCACATTAACATGAGTCTTCTCTTTTCCCATGGTTGAAGGTGGGTTTGCGAACCAAACAATTTGACTGTAGGCTTCTGAGATGAAATGACCACGTTCACGCTTCCAGGTTCTTTTGTAAAATGAATGTGGCCAGCCTCTAAGGCCTGACTTTATAAGCTCCACCTGGCCTCACAAGACTCTTGATTAAACACAGGAGTGCTGCTCAATTAAGCTTAATTGGTGGCTGATGCCTGTGTGGATGCTGTTCAGTATCAAAGTAGCTTGAACACCAAAAAAATAAAATGCTGGAAAGCTAAAAAATGCTTGCAATTTGTTTTTGTGTGTGTACTGCAATGAGAAAATTAGATTATTGTTTTATGTGAACTACAGTGAGAAGGATTAAATTATCTTTCATCATTGCAGCAACAGGCAGGTACAGTCCTTCAAAGCTCTCCACTACGGATCAGTTAATGACCTCAAAATACAACCAGGTGTGCCATTCAGAGGTGGCCGACTTTGAAGAGTCTAATAAGTAACCTCTGCCTATGTATCAAAGGAACTATGACGCATTAAAGCACTGAACTACTACAGGGAAATATTAAAGAGACTGCTGACTGTAGAGGTTCAAATGTGTGCTCGTGCATATAAAATAAGAAAATGAGGAGCTTAATAAAGATAAATCTGCCATCACAGATGGTGCAAACAGACAAAAACTACAGTCTCTACAGAGGTGAAAGCCCTCTAATAAATGTCTCATTTCATCTTCTACAACTCCAAATTAAAATTACAAACATATGTTTGCATATAAACTTTGAATCCTTCTTTCGGTGAACAATTATGGGTCAGTTCAAAGAGACAACAGATTTTTCACCCTGCATTTTTGTGTGTGTTTTTTTTTTTTTTTTAGTTCCTATCATGCTTTTAATTAGACTATATTGTATTTAACCAAAAACAATTCCCTGCAACACTGTAATTTTTTTCATCATTAATATTTTATTGAACGTTTGCATAAACATAAACAGTGTCACTGAGTGTTAATAAATCAAAAATATGCACATAAACATGAGGGGGAAAAAACACAATAACAAAATAAAATAATAATAATATAAAAATACATAAGCAAATCTTTAATATATATATATATATATATATATATATATATATAATATTTTATATATATATATATATATATATATACACACACACATTCCTACATAAATATGCAATACAATCTTCTCTGATTTCCAAACAAGTTCTGAGACACTCAGAAGGTGTGCAATGGATCACCACCGTCTGATTCACTACAAGATACATCCACACCAGCTTCTCCACTTCGCCACATATTTCTCCGTCCTGTCCTCACAACTGAAAGAGATTTGTTCATATGATACAACTTTTGCCAACTCTGTGAACCATTCCTTAAAAGAAGGCTCACCTGGTTCCTCCAGTGTGTCATTATAATTTGCTTTCCCACCACTATACTGGTCTGAGATAAGCCCTCCTCCACTGTGAGATGTCATTTGTGGGTCACTGAGAACATACAGCCTCGGGCAGTACTTGAAGTTAGTCTGGGTAAAGTTTTTTTATACATTCATGAACCTTTATCCAATGGTTCTGAAACATGGGACATTCCCAGAGTAGTTGAAGACGTGTCCCTTCAGAACAGCAGAACTGGAGCTGAAGCTTAAACAGTCTGGAGGGGGTCAAATAAAAACAATTAAGTATTTTAAATTAGATTAATCTACATATAGTGTAATTTAACAAATTTTCCTTATCGACACTCAGCCTAGTGTAACCCACTTTTGAAGGAGTGTTTGTAAATCAAAGTAACTTCCTAATTAACATCTCTTTTCATTTATTGTTTAGCCCTGTTATTGTTCCATCTACCAATGACAATAATCAGTGGCGGAAGTATTCAGATCCTTTATAGAAGTAAAAGTAGCAATACCAGACTGTAAAAATATTCTGTTACAAGTAAAAGTACTGCAGTGGAAATAGTAACTTTAAGTACATTTTGTTGATACTGCTTATTATAATCAATATTATCAGCAAAATGTATTTAATGTCTCAAAAGTAAAAGTTCTCAAAATGCTAAAAAAATAAAAAAAAAAAAGCAGTTTGTCTGGGCTGATTTTAACAGTTTCGTATATTGTTGAGTAGTTTAATCTATTTTATGCACAAAAGCAAATAATCTAAAACAGTTTCATTTTTATTATTGTTTTATAAGTTCATCAGTGGTGAAAAAGTATAGCCTGAGTGTCAGACTGAAGCTCCCAGAGCAAGCCTACTCAGTTGAGTGGGCGGGGTCTATGGTCTGGAACCAGGCTAGAAAAAGTATTAAGATCTTTTAATTAAAGGTCCAGTGTGAAGGATTTAGTGACGTCTGGTGGACAGGTTGTGGAACTGAAACTTCTCTCGTGTGCCGAGCATGCAGGAGAACTACGGTGGCTGATGTGACAATGCAAAAACACAACAACATGACAACACAAAAACACGAAAATGCTTTCGCTAGTTTAAATCATAGAGTCATAAAATTGTCACTAATTTATTGTACAAACCTTTGATGGAAACATGATTATGATGCACTACTTCTCTAAAATCTAATATGTTCATATCTTGTGTCAAGCCAAACCTAACACTAAGCCTTGCCCTCTTAACCCAACCTTTACTAATCCTGACTACTTAAGTGAAATTTGGTGGGGCAGAATTAAGGGAGGATGTGCGAGGGAGGGGGTTGTTGTGGCAGAGAGAAAAGACAGCTGCATATTGTATGAATTAGACGGACGTCAGAATTTAAGTTCAACAGAAATCTACATGTAGTCTTAATTTATTGGAATGAACAGAAAAATAAAAATGGGCATGTTAAATTATATCAAAGTATGAAATACACTGTGCAATAGATATGCTTACACAAGCCTATATTAGTGATAAGATGTCCTGTCCCAATCACCCTTAATTCAACCTACTTAGTAAATGTAAGTAAGTTAATGTAGGCTAGTTAGTTACATTAAAACAACACCAGTAATACCCTGACAGTGATAAACCCTCATATTAAAGAATTACATATATCCAAATTGATCTCTAAAGTGACTCAGGGGTCAAAGTGCAGGGTCAGACGGCTCATTAGCGCCCTCTAGAGCTTATTTGAGGTTTAATTTAGCGTCTTGCTCAAAGATACGTCGGTAGAGTGAATGAATAGCGGACAGCCGGTTCTACCTGACCGGTTTCCAAAGGTGAGGAGAGCTAATTAAGGCCACGGCGAGACCACAGGGTGACACATATTAATAGGCTGGGTCAGTTGTAATCCGGTGGAAATCACTGTTAAAACAGGCCAGCGGGTCTGCGCTGACCGGGCGGGTCTATGTACAGTTAGGGGAGGAAGGTGTGCAGCTTTCCCCTCCGCGCTCAGAGGTGCAACAAACCGAGCTCCCCTCTCGTTTGACGGCCACAATGACGCTCAATAACTAACCCGGAAACAGCAACAGCAAATCGCTTTTCTTCTTCTTTCAGCCCGTACCGCTGGTTCTCTAGCGTGGTGTCCAGACGTCGACTCCAGTGTTTTCTCTACGAGCATCAAGGTAAAAACTGAATTAATTACCACTTTATCTCGCCTTTTTCTGCCTCCTAAACTAACCGCTTTCACCGTCCACCGGTTGCCATTCAGCCCGGCTTGTTTTAAGTGTTAAATTTTGTTCCTCGGAGGCAAAAATTAATGATGAATCATTAACGTCTGCGGCGAAAATTAACCCCACGTATCGTGAAGTTACTGTGAAATTCAAACAGTGGGGAATATGAGCTTGTGTTTTTAACTTACACCCTTTAAGCCCCGTTAACTTCCCCTTTTCAGAACAACGGTCTCAAGGTAGACGTTAGGCGACACCGCTAGCTTGGTTCTTCCTTTATTTGGCCACAGGCAGTGAATGTTACATGCTTGACCCATATATTACCAGGTTTATCACATGTGTTTGGCCTCGTCTACATTGTGGAGACAGTTAATGTGCTCAGTTATCAACTAACCGTATGGCTCGGATTAAGACTGCTCGCTTACAGGCAATAAGTGATGCATCATTAAAGCTGCATTAAAGGAAATGCACACACTGACAGCTGGTTAGAGCTGGTTTTTCTTTGATGATTTACATGTTCATCAATGCATCACTGGAAAAATTGTCACAGGTTTCCAAACTGTGGTGTTGGCAGTGGTGGAAGAAGTGCCATCAGGTCTTTTATTTAAGTAAAAGTAGAAATACTCTTGAAAAAATACTCCTGAAGTCCTGAATTCAACTTCATGCATGAGAAAAAGTACAGAAGTTTTATCAGGACATTTACTTAAGCAAAAATAGCAATGCTGTATTATAGAAATACTCCTGAAGTCCTAAATTCAGAATCTTGCATGACTTAGCAAAATATAACACTATTATATTATAGGATTATAATGATTATGAATGATGCACTAAGATTGTTTTAAGAACTGTTTTATATACTGTTGGATAGTTTAATTCACTATGTAATAACACATCGGGTTACATATACTCATGTTAGATTGATAGATTAAAATCTCAAACAGCAAAATAGCTAGTAACAACAGTTGTCAAACAAATACAGAGGTGGGAAAAGTGCAATATTTCCTTTTGAAATGTTGCATAAAATTGCATGAAATTGAAATGCTAAAGAAAATGTCCTTCAGATTTGTGCTTAACTACAGTGTTCTGGGAGCTTCCCAGAGTCCACAGATACAGATAAACCTGTCACTGTTAGTTCATCTGAAAGTATTTCACCAAGTGGAGTTGGTCGCTTTAAAGTTTTCTCTTTGCATTGGTTTTCTGCATAACTCGGCTCTAGCATGATGGAAGTATATGTCGTTTCCTTTCCGCCCAGTCTCTGCAAAGGTCTTGAAAGTGGAAGTGAAACGTCCCAGAAAGCCGGATTTGATGGCGCATTGGGCAAGTTAAACTCTGTTGTGGTTGTGATGCAGCGTCTTTTGTCTCAGAACTCTCACGGTCTCTGTTTGTGTAAATTGGGCCAGTTTCATTGCACTCAGGCTAGTTAGACATGAGTATGGAGACTCATACAAGAGTTTAAAGATATGTTACCTCCTCATGTCACAAAAAATAAACAAGCTTTACAGGCATGTCTGTTAAGTGTATGGTTTTGTGGAGAAAATACTGCAGGTGCTCTGCTATAAATGATGTGCTGCATTTATTTGTGTAAGGAAAGATGGGTTTACTGCCAGCCAGTGTAAAAAGGCCTCCGTCTGTCATGGCAAACCCAGTTTTGCTGTGTGAAATGACATGCCTCCAGGTTATTTGCCTTGTCCTCTTTTGCAGTTTGTCCTCCCTATATCTGCCACTGTACATTTTGCAAGAAGGATGTGTCACCTTGCTCCATATTCTTTAACAGATGGACCCAAATGTATGCTCTCATAGTTTGAGTCAGTGTAGATGTGTAAATGCGGGCTGGAAAAGACATGACAATACCTGACTTGTGCCACAGTTGTACGACTTTTCAGACATGGTACAACTTGTTGTGCCATGTCTCATACTCTGTCTGCAGTGGTGTGAACAGATAGACAGAGTGATTATCAAGGAGTTCAAAGCTCAGTTATCGCAGGGCTGATTCTTCCTTATTTTGTTTGTAAAAGTTGCAGCAGCAGTTACAAAGATTGCAAAAGTGAGGGGACCACTTGCAACAAGAACGTGAGATCTGGTGTTAGGTAACCAAGTGGAGCTTTTTCTCACAACCTTGGCATGTGGCACAAGCATGAAATGGGAATAGGCTCATTTGGCACAATATAGTCCCTCATAAACCCCGGTTTAGTTCAGGTAGAGGCATGCAGGTGCACTAAGTCATGAACCATTCTGAGACACGTATTGGATAATGCAGCAATATTATTATACAAAGCAAACAGTAGCAGCCCTCCCAAATAGGATTTAGCTTGTGTTACTGTTTAGTTAAAATCTGGCTGTAATCTGGTGATACAGCTTTTGACTCTCAGTCTTTGTCTATGTAAGGACACTGTTGACATTAGATAAGACTTTTGTCAGTGCTTTACATCAGTGTTTGCATTATGGGCGCTTGAATAACAATAGGGGCAGAGATGTGTCGAGTATGATTAAAATAGTCTCTCATTGTGCTAACGTAATGAACTCTGTTAACCCCTGAGGAAGCCCGTGTGAGAGGATTTTCCACATACTTTCTCAAGCAAATGTATTTTCTAGTTCGGACAACTGTACATACTGTAGCTGGGGTGATAAGATGAAGGGCAGAGTCAGTGTAATGGTTGTTAATTTGAATTATTAATCGTTTTTCCAGGAGTCCTCCCAAGGACCTTCAGGGCAGAGCAGCTCAGACAAACTGATCTATATTTTATCATTTTAGAGGAAATATTTTGTTTATTATTCTGTAAACTGTCTACACATTAAAGAAGAAAACAGTGGTGAGATTAAGATCTCAATAAATTTTTTGGATATTATGTTATTAGGAATAAATTGTTGGCTTCACTGGAATGCCACAAAGTCGCCAAAGGGTCCAGACCCCTTTGAACACACCCAGTGTCACTGAGCTGCTGGCTGCAGGTTGGGTTACTGCAGTTATTCTTGGTATGAGCTTCACTGTTGACTCCTGCTGACAGTCAGACTATTTATTGTATTTCCGGCTGCAAGTGGATCCACTCATGCTAAACGTCTCATCTAGTTGACTCATTGTTGCAACAGTTAATGTACCATTGTGTGGTTGTGCTGTATTGTTGTGACATTTCTGGCAGCAGACGTGCGTTTGTTTACTATACAGTGACTGAAAGACTTAAATACTTTTCATACTATCAGCTGCATGTCGCCTTTTGTCTTAAAATGGAAAAGTATTCGCCATAGTGAGAGTGTAAGAACCACTTACAGTAACTTCCTCTTTTTATTTAGTGGTTACGTAGGCTGTTTTTGTTTTTGTGATCTATGGTGGGAGGATACAGAAGCATGAGCACTTGTGCAATGTAGTAAAATGCAATCACCAGCAGCTTCAGAAAACAACCACAGGCTTAAACCAACACCTCTCTGAGACAGTCGCCACCACAACTATATTTGATTTAGAAATCTGTTTGAATCATATTGTTAGTGTTAACATTATTGTGTCTACCCCGCCTGTATTCCACACACTACAGGCAGCTATAGACTGTATAAAATAATGGGCGAAGCCACAGTGACATCACCCGTTGGTATGTGGACTCCCATCTTGAAGCCTTGAGTTTGGCATTTTGGCCATCACCATCTTCCTTTTTAGAGAAGTGACCATATGTTGGAGAGAGGGTGGGGCTAATCCTAACGCTAGCTTTTAGTTTAGTTTGCATGATGCATTTACAGCTATAGTTTAGGGAGCAGTGTGTAAGATTCAGGGGGATTTAGTGGCATCTAGTGGTGAGGGTTGCAGACTGCAACTAGCTGAAACATCTCCAGGTTAGAATTTTTTCAGTGTTTATTGTTCAGGGGATTTTTACCAGAAGCCAAATTATCCACAAAGCCCTCTTCAAACAAACAAACAAATGGACCAGGTGATTTAAACAGGTAAAAACACAGAATAACCCAGTTTCACAGTACAAATCAGTGTTTCTCTTACGCTGTCCTGCATGTCGCAGATGGTCCGCGAACCCAGCACCTGCTAATGTGTGCTCACCTTTTTCTTGATCCAGATGTTTTGCAGGTTTTTACTGGGAGGCAAATTATCCACAAAGGTCTCTTCCTCTCCTCTCCAAATAGACCCGAGGAGTTAAACTGGTAAAAACACTGAATAAAGCAGTTTCACGTTACACATCAGTGTTTGTCCGATGCTCTGATTGTTTTTCTCTGCTAACTTAAGATCCAGACATTCAGGAGATTTTAACAGGGAGCCGAATTATTCCAAGAGGCCTCCTCCTCTCCAAAACAAACAGACCTGGTGATTGATGAATTTAAACTGGTAAAAATACTTTGTAAAGAAGTTTTACATTAAAAAATCAGTGTTTTTTCCGACACTACTCATCACAGAGGGACTACTTACCAAAGTAGCCAACGCAATAGCGTAAATGGCCCTATCTAGAGCCAGTATTGGTTTTTCTGTTCTGGGCTACTGCAGAAACATGGCGCTGCAGCATGGTGATCTCTGTGGGCGAGGACCTGCTTCCTGAGTTGATATAAATTGCTCATTCTAAGGTAATGAAAACACAACCATTCTTATTTTCAGGTGATTATAAACTTAAGAAAACATTCTTATTCTGTGATATTTCTGCCAATATATCCCCGTAAATCCTACACACTGGACCTTCAACTGTGATAACAGCAGGCTTGAGACCATTATATATAAAAAATGTACATTGAACTCCTTTTGGAACAACCAAATGCTGAACTTTTTTAGGCGACCAAAACAATACAGTTAACTCTGAATCTGGGATCACGGCATGGCAACATCACACAACCAGTGTAGTCACCATGGTAGCAGCTTGTTGTCAGATGGCACCCGCCTGTTAGTCAAAGTAGTCATGCCCTTAATTATGCATAAGATGTCCTTGAGTGACAGAAAGGTGCCTAAGAAATAAAATGTATTATTATTATTATTATTATTATTATAACTGTAAGCCTTAATAATATTTTTAATAGTTGAGTTATATAAAACTTCACCCTCGTACAGTTGTCATGAAAGGAGAAATTAGAAACCAGAACTTCTTTTTTGTACCAGGCTGTAAATGTTTATTTCTGCTGTAAAGTTGCATTTTAACATGGGGGTCTATGAGGATATACTCGGTCTTGGAGCCAGCAGTTTTTGGCACTTCTGCGTTGGCTTCATTTTTCAGCCCTGGAGGTTTCCACTTGCAGGCAGCATTGCGAGGTCAGGTGCTGCTGCCTGAGCTTCATGCAGAGTGGAGCTGAATTGACCCCTTTCTGTGGCATAATACTGTTTGTTCAGTTATTTGGATTAACTTCCTCTAACTGATTATGCCTGTTCAGCATTCTGCTCTAACACCATTATCATGACACGGCTTAATGCTGGAGAGTTAGCGACTTCAGCATCATTTAATTCGTACAGTGCTTTCTATTGTTGGTTTTAGAGGCACTTCACTAACAATTACAGTACTTTGTTTGGTGTTTTGGAATTGTTCTATTTGACAATTAATACATCCACACATCTGTGCTATAGGAGTAATCTCATTCGCCTCTTGAGTACACATACTCCCCCTTCCATTGCTATTGCATGTCTGCTCTTGTCCATAAGCAGATCATGAAATGATGACATGTATGAGTCAGTCAGTAGGAAAGGCTGACTGTGCCCCCCTTTTTTAAAGTAGGTCTGCGTGTTTCTGCACACAGCTGAATTATTGGAGAGCTGATATCACACACGATGTCACCGTCTACTTTAAAAGTTGAAAAATGACTGCATGCTTTTATTAACCTTATGAAGAGCCCCCGCTGCTCTGAGATTCATTTAATAGTTTGTTGATTAACACATGCCGACTGTTTTGCTGTTAAACAAGCAGAGAAAGATGGTCTGTAGCAGCTGAGGTCCTAGCTGTGGTGATTTGTGTTTGCAGCCTTTGGCAGTGGCGAGTAATGTACTTTTGATGTGTGTCTCTGATGTGTATGAGTCAGTATGTGTGCCAGTTTCTGATCTGCAGCGCTGGCTGTGCTGGTAGGCTCGAGCATTCCTCTCAACTTTCTCACTTCCATCCTGTGATGTTGGCTTATCTGAAGCCCTGAGCTCGAATATAATGAGAAGAGAGAGCAGTCTCTGTTTTTGTCCTGTAGGCAGTCCATCCAAAGGACTCTAGCAGGATGCTTTCATTTGTTGCTCACCGTATGCAGCAGCAGCATCTTCAGAGTAAATGTGATACAAAAGCAAAGTGGACTTTGCATAGATGATCTCAACATGACGTTATGAATAACCCATTCAAAAGGAAATAAAGGTCTGTGTGCCCCTACCCCCACACCTTTCACACATGCACAGAAAAACCCCTCAGGCTCAGATCTGAGAAAATCTACAGAGAAAACATCGGAGATCAGGATCTGTTGATTTTCTCTTTTGACTGCAGTTAAATAATTTTTCAATTGTCCTGCTGTCTTACAAAAATACAATAATATGATGACGATTTTATTATGTCAAACCAGGCAGGCATGAGATCCTCATGTGGCCGCCTACACGTCAGTGGACACACAGAGTAGGGGTGTTGCCACAGATGGCAGATCAGCATGTTAGAAATTCAGCTTTTGCATGAAACTGTTGCCATGCCTGCTGCCCCCGCACCAAACCTCCACCCTCACATGGTGATAAGACTGTCAGACAAACCTGTCCTACTTTTTACCCCAACTGCCTGTGCATTAATTAAACTGTCTAGATTTAGGAAAGGATGGATGAAAAAATGTCAAAAGACTACTTATTTTTAGCTCCATATTTAATAATATATATCATAGTGATGCATGTTGTTCTGTTTTATCATGAGAACATTGCTCTTATAGTCAAAGCTGCAGAAACCTGGACCAAAGGAGGAGAACTTCCTACTAATAGCCAAAAATGTTCATTTTATATTGTCTATACAGCACACAGGGCTCTTTATATGGGGTTTTATTTTGCAGAACAAAATGAGAAGCAATTTCAATGTTGATATAGAAATAAAGATTGCATTATTTAAGATATTTGCATGGTAATTGCATTACATGGTGTAAACCAGTTTTGACTCTAGCTGAGATGCACGAGCCCTCAGCAAGTCATCTGTTGTGACATTTTGGTTAGGGAATCTCCCGGTCCGTGTAACTGATCTGTGGAGGTTTCTCCTAATGAAATGATTTTCCACAGAGGCTCGGCTGTGCTCTGTGGGCTTCAGAGACTCAGTCGATAATATCCCTCCTCAGCCCCTCAGCTCTGGCTCACCAATAGAGACAGGGGAATATAAGTTGTCATGGCAACTTATATTGGAAGTTTTACTCAGTGGTACTGATATACCACAACGACCTGTTGAATTTAGACTGTATCCCAGTGTCACTTGCTTCAGTTTGGTTTCCTTTAAAAAAAGTAGTTGATCTACTAACTGTGTAGCCTACATTAAAGGTCCAGTGTGTAGGATTAGGGGAATATATTGGCAGAAATGGAATATATATGTATGTATAATCACCTGAACGTAAGATTTTCTTACATGTTTTCTTTACTCTCTGTATATGGAGCGGGCATGCTGAACAGGGTCGGAAAAATACTGATTTGCAACATGAAACTGCTTTATTCAGTGTTTTTACCTGTTTTCATCACCTTGTCTGTTTGCTTCGGAGAGGAAGACACCTCTGTGGATAATTAGGCTTACAGTAAAAACCTCCTGAACAATGAACACTGAAGGAATCCTAACTGGGAGAAGTTTCAGCTGGTTGCAGTCTGCAGTTCCCACCACTAGATATCACTAAGTCCTACTAACTATTCCTTTAAGAGTAAGACTAGATTTCAGTTTCCAGTATCTGGTAAGGCTGTGTGATACCATACGTATAGATATGTTTATTTACTGGATTTTTTGCTGCTGATGTTTGCAGACTCATTAGTTGTACTTAAATACGTATTTTTTATACTTTAATGTTGCTTGTATTTTGAAATGATAGTGGCTGGATTCTTATTGTTGAATATTTATTATCCCTTACATTCATGCCTTTTTCTATTTTTTGTAAATACATGTGAAGATTTAATAAGAAGCACCATTTGAGGATGATGCTTTTGCAATTTTGTCAGGCTTGCATGATGACAATAATGTTCTAGAAATCTTAAAAATCATGAAACAGGGGTTGTGATTCAATGTATTGTGATAAATAGTGATACTGTAAGCAAGGTGAAATATTTGCCCAGTCGTCAGAGGAGAATTTTGGCGTTGTATGTTTTTGTAGTCCACAAATATGTTACATTTGTGCCTTTCCTAAATGTCTTACCAGTGTTTCTAAAGTGATGTATTCTGATTAAATGTTTATGAGCAGATGTCATCAGGAAGATGGTGGATAATGTGATGCCTAGGTGAGATGCCTGCCAAGCTGCAGATCACTGTGTGACACCAACAAACAAACTGGTGGCCTTGTAGCAACCCGCCTGTGATTCAAGGGTTTCAAGCAGCTTTTTAGCTGCCTAATGTGGGTATTTTTTAGCAACTCGACACAGTAAGCATTTTTTTTTTTACTGAGATATTGCAGTGTTTCCTGCCAGGATAGTCACACGAAAAGCATTTATTTTTATTAACGGTTTCTCCAGCTGTGATTGTGCCACCAAAACCTGGTATTTTACACCAAATCGTTGTCTTTTTCTAACCTATGCTATCCTATTGTCAGTGTTGTGTATCCCTTAAGATGTTCTGAACTGAACTCATCTGCCAATTGAAGTACACCCAGTTTAGACTAATCCAAAATACAACAGTCTTGCAATAAACTTACCTTGACCCTTTTGTAGATGGTAGTTCGTGGTGCTGTTTAACTGGTGTTTCTGATATTTTGTCCACCCCATTTACACCAGTGTGGTTAGACTAAATAAACTGGTAAGTGAGCATGTATTATGTATGTGTGTGACAAATGGACATGTCCCACATATAGATCCTATTGATTACCTCAGTGGTCTGCTCTGTAGTCAGACCCGGCACTCGTCAGTAGCACACATGGTCTACAGCAGGCTCACACATGTTGGCTCACATTTATTGACCCCTTCATGTGGTGGAGTCAATTAAAACCAAACAAATGTTTGTGGCATGTTGACGTACTGCTGCTTCAACCTCCAGATATGAAAGCACAGATTAAAATATATCTTTGCCACTCTGAGCTTTGTTGTTGAGATGTTGCTGCCTCATAAAACAGCTCTTGTACACAAAACTCACAAATCCAGTTTTGCTATGTACGTAGCTACCGTTCAAGACAAAGCAAAACAAGGAAATAAGTCTTTGAAGCAGCAGGAAGTTAGATCAGAGAAAACTTGACTGAGCAGCGATGATTTATTGCCTCTGATGCTGTGGGAATAAAGCAATATCAGACTAGTTGTGTTGGTAAACATGACCATGCTGTGTGCAGTTTACCAAAGTTTTGTTGTGTAATTTTAAGGGTATTGCAGTTCAGATTTCTCTTCACCCCTAAATTGCTGCCATTACTCATCTGCTCCCATGACTTGATCTTTACTCAGACGACCTCTTTCAAGTTTTTGTGAGGATAAATGACTCCTCACGTGACGAGTGGATGTCTCCACGGTAATTGAGACACAAAACAGTGAACCCCCCACAGTGACGCGGGTTAACTGGGCTGTAGTGGTTCCCCTGGATTTAATTGTTGCTTGAAGGGACACACACATATACACACACAGTGCCACCTTATGATCTCATCATGTGGGTCTTTCCCACAGTAGCTCTGAGGTAAATGACAGTATTCCTAAAAACAGTTTGGGCCACAAACCTAAAGAGCATAATAATGGTATGAGTAGCACAGTAGTGATGTTTGTCATTTGACACAGTGTTGCTAAAGGAACATTCAGAACATTAATATGGCAGTAAATCTATTTGCTATGTAAAGATATTGTGAAGTAATGGCGTCCTGAGCAGAGAATTAAGTCACACTTCCCCTGTGTGTGTTGTAATCTGAGCTTCTTTGATGCAGTAGACAGCCTGGCTGCACGTGCATGTTAGTGCATGTTAGTGCATTTGAGTCCCTGTGTGTCTGTATCCCACTGGCTAGCTAATGGTCGCTGCTCTGCACTGTGCTCTTTAACTGTTGTCCTGACCCACAATGGCAGGGCTATCGCTGCAGATGCACAAGGCCCACCCACCCTCTGATCCCCCCAAAGTAAAAAATGTTTGCTCTGTCAGCACTGTTGCTGTTGTTAGCACTGTTTGCACCATTAGTGCCAGCCCCCGCCATTGTAACTCCCACATCCATGTTTGAAGCTCAGACTCTGAATGTCACATTCACCTCCTTTGACACTTTCATATAAACTGATTGAAGATCCTGGAAAGAAATTACAGACAATATGTTTCTCACTGTTACAGAGATGGAGAGCTAACAATCAGCATGTTAGCATACTGACATTAGCATCAAAATCCAGCATGCTGACCATAGACTGTTTAAGATAATGGGCGTAGCTACCGTGATGTCAACCACTGGTTTGTGGACTTCTGTTTTAAAGCTTCAAGTTGGGCATCTGGCTATTGCCATCTTGGTGTTTTTGGAGCCAGAATTGACCATATTTGGACAAGAGGGTGGAGCTGTGGAGGAGTGAGGGGTGGATCTTACTCATAGACTGTAGCGCAAGTGGCCCAGCCCTTAATTATGCATAACTTTAAGCCTAAATAAAATGTAAATGGGTTAAATATAAAAAAATTAAATATAAAAATTCATCCACCATACAGTTGTCATAAAGGGGGAAATTAAATATAGAAACCAAAACTGTTTTTGTCCCAGGCTGTAAAAATGTTTATTGCTGCTGTTGGATGTTTTAACATGGCACTTTCGCATCGACTTCATTTTTCAGCCCCGGGGGAACTTGCTGCTTGATGCTGATGTTAGCATCAAAGATCAGCCTCATGAAAAGCATGGCTGTAAACTCTTAGTTTTGTTGGCATAAACAAACGCATCTTGTTTGGTATTCTTAATTTTTTCTTTCTTAATGTTATGAACTTATGTAATTTATGTTTGGACAAAAGAAAATGAGGATCTTGGTTTCTTTTGTTCAGTAAAGTAAAAGTACGGATTCTAAAAAAAACACAGTTTTGGAATTGGTACCAAAAGTCTAGTGTTGCCAAAAATAGATGATACATATCGATTTTAAACGTTTTCAACATTCATTTTCTACTTTATTGATACACTGGTACCAGCTACTGCAGTCAGTCTGCTGTTCTCTGCACCTAATCAGCAAGAGAAAAGTTGTCATATGTTTGAAGGTATTGAATCAAAGTTAGAAATTTCAGTATTGTGACAACACTACTCAGGTATGGTATTGGGACTAGTAGTGGAAAAATTCCAAATTATATCCATTCAACTTTATGATAGCCCCACAAGATATGTAATTTATTTTAAAGAAAGTAAATAAAAAAATAATTAAAAAGCTAAAATTTCTACTCTTTTTCAACTTTACAACCTTTTCCAGCTTGAAGAACATGAAATCATACAAACAACACACATTACTTGTTTTGACTCCATCATTCTAGTAATCTTGCTTTTGTGTATTGAGGTAATTTCATAAAGAAACATTAAGTCCCTTCTTTTGTGTCTCCTGAAATCCTCATGTGGTGCTCCACAGTACTGTAACCCCGTTAACCTCATGTGCTCATTCAAGGGATGATTTGGCCTTATGTTGTGGCCCCCAGCTGTAGGCATGATGCATAGCTGACTCTCATGATGCCCTGCAGCAGATGTCACCCAGAATGTCCCCTGTGTCATGTCAGCTGTAATGGATTAGAAGCAAGACATGGTCAGTTTGCATGAAGGGAATCCTCTGTCACAAGGAGGCAAAAGAACAAAGACTGTTACGTCGTTGTTTTTCAGATTCTTTTACCTCAGCATCTAGTCTACTTCCTGCTTTTACTTTTGTAGTCTGCCCTTTTCACATTGTCTTATTCAATCGTGTTACCGTCTCTCCCACAGCTCTCGGAGTCCCTGTGGGTTTAAAGTTTCAGGGTTTGAAGTCTGATCACATTCATGCATGACCAACACCATGCATTTGTATGCAGGCTGGCGCAGAGAGCAGTGCCGTGGACCTAATGGTCTCACAGTCTACTGAGCTTGTACTCTCATTCAGGGCTTGTGAGCAACTTGTGAAATGAACTTGTGGCTTAAAGAAACTGTACTGAATCTTTAATCTGGGGCGACTCTTGTCTCACTTCAGGCTGAAACTACGTGTGTGTTTTTCGATCACAAACATTTGATTGCCTTTTCCAACTCTTGTTCACACAGAATGAAAAGACATAAATGTGAGCCTGACTGAGTCAACTGTGTTGCTAAGCTCTTACAGGAGGGCGCAGGGAGCCTAAAACCTGAAGTGAATCAGAGGAAGTGTTACACAATAGGAAGTGGTGTGGGTTTTTTTTTTCATGTCCGTCTATTTGTTCCATGTTTTATAAAAACTCTGCAATTAGCCCATGTTTCACAAGGAAGGTAGGACACAAGAACAACCCAGTTATTGCATCCTTAAAATGATATCGTCAGGCTTTCTATAATGTTCCCTTTTGTGTGATTTTAGTGTTTTATCACCCATTTTAAAAGGGAACTTGCAGTTAGATGCAGTGTTTTGTTAAGGGTGTGACCAGTATTTGTGAAGAGTGTGCTAGTTTGTTCAAGTGTAATTTGTTCCGCTGATAATGCCCAAAAGGAAGCAGTCTTGTAGGCACTTGAGACAAACGAGAGGAAATGGATGTTTTCAGTGATTTTTTTTTTCTGTGCATTTGTGTGTTTTTAGAATTAAGCATTTTATTTGCAGATGGCTTCATTTTGTGAAACGATGCCACACTGTTGTCTCTATCAGTCAGTGTTTGCATTAGTGCCTGAAATCCTCCTTTTCACTCTATATAGTTATACATTTTAAATGCCTCTGCGCCGGACATAGCTGTAGCTGGACTCTGTTCATCTCGTTCTTGTGAAGATATCTCAAGAAAGACTTCAGGGAATTTCTTCAAATTTGGCACAAACGTCCATCTGGACTGAAGAATAAACGGATTAGAATTTTTTTGGTCAAAGGTCAAGGTCACTGTGACCTCACACTTTGGCCTCAACTCAAGAATTCTTGTACTAATTATGACAAAACTTCACACACATGTCTAATAGGATAAAATGATGAAGTGATAACATTTTATATCCAAAAAGTCAAAGGTCAGATTCACTGTGACATCATAATATTCTGCATAAAGCACTTTTCTGGCCACGACTCTATGTCATATCACTGTGACAGAAGGGGAGACATTTGATCTGATGCTTAATTGGTAAAACTAATCTTTGATGCCTACCTTGAAACTGTGCTTGTTTAGATCTTACGTTCATCTGGGCTGATAATATGTGTGAAGCATCCATGTTTTCACAGACATACATGTAAACTGTAAGAGAAATTTAACTGGTACGCGGAGGCATACAACCGTTAATTCTAGTTGCATTGCATCTGATGTGTTACTGTTGACCTGTGTTTCAGAGACTGACCTCTGGTGGAGGACTGTGACCCGGGGCCACCTGCCAGGCTGGGCCTCCCTGCTCCTGACTGACAGTCACACAGCTCCACTGCTGGTAAGTCCTTGTAGCAAGTTGTACTTCTGGAGAAGGCTTGTTTTTAAAGGAGTCATTTCAGGCTGCAACTAATTATTGTTTTCATTATCAAGTTTCAGTTATTTGTTTGGGCTTTAGTGTCAGAAAACAGTGAAAAATGTCCAAAATCTGAAGATATTTGATCTACTGTAACATAGGACACTCACACCTGAGAAGCTACAACCAGCTATTGACTGAAAAAACAATTACTCATATATTAAAATTGTTGCTTTTTTATTTTCTAATGATTAGCTAATCGATTTATGGACTAATTGTTTCAACTCTAGCTTGTTTCAAGAGTGTCTCAAAGGGAACTTTAGTATTTTTCAACCTGGTTCCTATTTTCCCATGTTTTAGTGTCTAAGTGACTAATGGGAACAACAGTATTGGTCTAGTATTGAGCGAGAGGCCTGCAGCTGCCAGCAGTGAAACAGGCAGTAATTTAACTACTTGAGGCATGTTTGCACCGTCAATTTACATCCACTAAAAGTGCTTGTTTTTGCCACTGACAGGCTCAGTGCTCAGTGCTCAGTTGCTTGGTGTGTTTTTGGCTTAAGATCCCTTTTGTTTAACCAGAAACAGCCCCGCAATCGCTATCTCCAAACCTTACTCCATTTAAATTAACAGTAGTTTTATCATTGTAAAACACACTTCATTCAGAGTTGACCGAAACAGAATAAAGCCTACAAGAACTGTTTTGGTTCCTCTTTCCTCTGTTTCGATATTCACCATCTCTGGTTTGGTTAATATAAGCCCTTAACTCATCTGGATAGATGTGAATATATACTGACTTTCTACACTCTAGAATTACTGTATTTTTAAATGGAGTCTGGTTGGTTTGGTGATGGTGGTTTCAGGGCTGTATTTGGTTAACAAAAAGGATCTTACGCTTGAACAGAGAAGTCTGTCTCTGTAGGGATCCTTTCCATAATGTTGTCAGACACTCAGAATAACAATCTGAGCCTGTCAGTGGCAAAAACAAGCACTTGTAGTGGACATAAATTGATGTGCAAACATGCCCTGAGACTTCTCATTGCAGCCTGTTTCATAGCTGCCACCTACAGTAGTAGTGCTCAGTACTAAACCAGTTTTAGGTGTTGTTGTTCCCATTAGTCAGTTAGACACAAAAACTTCTGAAAATAGGGTCCAGGTTGAAAACTACCGAAGTTACCCTTACAGTAATATTTACATCTTTACATGTACATTGAGTTGTTCGTCTCGTTAATATGATAAAGAGAAATTTCCACGACTGATAATTCTTTAATGTACATACCAGCATGTTGGTATTGTTCTAAGACTTGGAAAGAATGTCAACCTATCCTCTAATTCCAACTCCACAAGCTGCATGTCTGTATTCTGTTCATCAATGCAAAGTTTGACCGTTTGAACTATTTTCATACTGTAAGCTTTCCTTTTCCACTCCAGATAACCATCTACATATCGGCTGTTATTTGTTTACATGTCTATTTATATCTGCTCAAGGACATAACTCCTATCTGATCCTAATTTGAATCAACTGCAACGTTTGAAAAGCAGGTTGTTGAGAATAACAACCGAAAATACTCTACGGCAGGCTTGTTTGTGCGCCTGCATTTCTCCCTTTGTTTCAAAGCAATTTGGGTCATGGTGCATAGTGAAGGGCTTTGAATGAATAGAGGCATTTCTCTAAATGGCAGTTGAGTCAGTTACCTTGTTTTCTTTCCACTGGTGTTGTTTTCCATGTAATGTGGGCTCAATATAGGTAGGAGGGAAAAATCACACAACTGTTGGTGGAAATGTCCAAATGCAAGTTGCATGTTAAATGGCTTGCACTCTAATTTCGCACCTCATATACCTTTACCCCAGACCTCAGAAAATACAGCTCCTTCAGTTTTCAGACTGACTACAAAAATAGATACAGGTCAGGTCAGATTTTTTAGGGGAAAACATGTAACTAGGACACTCTCGGCCTCAGTTTGAATGCAACATCACATGGCTCTCTATGGACATTGTGCCCCAGCCGGTGGAGAATCAAACCTTGCCAGAAATGCCCCTTGTGTGTCTCTTGAACTCCCACACTCTGAAGAAAAAATAATGAAGGGGAAACTGGAACACTCACTTAAAAATCATCTTAAATGCTGTAGAAATCCTTTCAGCTTCAAGACAGACTCTCCCTACTTGCTTTAGGTAATCATGTGGAGGAAGAAGAAGCACACTCACCTAGTTTAACTCCTCATGAATCACCCACGTAGAAAAAATTACAACTTAAGTGGAAATCATCACCTTATCTGAGGTTCAAACATGAACAAAAACCACTTTCCGAGCTGTAGTTGGGTGCACTGATACAAAGTAGACATGTCATTATGTAAGAACGCCTGTGGTATACCTATTATAGTCTTAATGTGCCATTCTGTGGGTGTATGTGTAATGCTTGCTCAGGAAATGAAGTGCATTGTGGGCCATAAAAAGGAGTTGAGTAATGTAGGTGCTCCCAGCTTCCTGCCCCCCCTCTCAAGGCCAGAGTGTTTATGTAACTACAGGGCACAGGGTCACCACTCACACGACAAGCTGGCAGCTCTGACATGAGACTCGCCACTTGCCAATTATGTTTGACATATTTTTTGTTTCATTTAATAGTTGATTACTCTGTGGTGTTGGTGTGTAGTGGTTTTAGACTCATTTTAGAGCAGGTTTTCTATTTTTTAAGCAGGGTTTTACTAATATTTCCTGCTCACCTCAAAAGGAACTATTATTATTTTTGCTCTCAGGTTGTCTTTTTTTCATTTCTCCCCTGCTTGCATGTCTGCCCATCCCTGTTGTATTTTCCTCTGTGTCTCCTTGGAGATTGTTACCATGACACACAGCTATCATTCGATTGGCTAAGCTCTGGTGCTGGAATTCTGTGCCGGTTTGACAGCTAAGCCTCAGGTGGTACATATATAGGATCACTAAGTCAGTGTATCCCCAGAAGAGGTCTGTGGTCTGTATGCGTGTGTGTGTGTGTGTGTGTGTGTGTGTGTTTGTGTGTGTGTAGGCTAATGCCGAGCTACCGTGGTGCCCTAGTGAGATTCAAATCCATTCACTGAAATAGCCTGAATGGCAGAGCTATTTTAGTTAGCACGCAGTACACAACCCTGTGGCAGTACAGGGGTGCAGCAGACGTGTTGCATTATAAGCGGAGAATGGAGCTGAGCTAATGCAGCAGGCCGAGTTTTGTGTGAATGTATACAGGATGGATTAGCCTCGCTAAGCCAGGGGGAGGTGTGGTGCAGTAGCCTGAGGTGAAGCTTTTCTTGGCTCGCCTGTTGCTATGATCATAACTGGGTCAATAGTGCCCCCAGCTGGTGAAGTCTAGTAATGCTATACCTGTGGAGATGGTGGCTTATACACAGATTTTTTTTTTTTTAAATTTTGTAAGAATTACAGCTCTAAAATGGGATTCCCCAACTCACTGCTCTATCTGTTATTTGGTTTTTGGCAGCAAGTATGCCATTAAATGCACAACAAAAAGTTTGGCCCATCAATTTCGAAGGCATGCTTTAATAGTGTGGAAATATCAGTTGCACCACTCTTGACTCAGCATATGGAAGACGCCCAGCCCCTCTTGACCTCACCCGCTGAGCAGGTAATTTGAGACGATATGTCTGAGTGAGTGTAATATGTAGAGTGGCTTGTTATATCAGCTAAAAGCTCCCAGCTTCTCCTTGGTTATCTATTATTTATGCCACTGGAGGGCTGACACTGTAACTTCCCGCCCAGGTTCCCTTAAGGAGCAGGTCAGGCTGCTGCCATTCCTCTGCAGACATGTTGGGAAGCCTTAATGTCTGGCAGATCAGGATGAAACATGGCATGGACATTTAGTCTGCAGAAATGTTATTTTAACTTTGTGCATTTTACCCTGAAATGGCTGCATGTGAACACTGGATGGTGCTCTTACATCAGGCATCAGTGCTGCTTCCCATCCCGCAAAACTGACCTGTCGACTTGAGTTAGAAATTCATTTTATTTTGCAAATAATTCTAATAAATTCTGCAGCAAGATTCTTCTCAACAAGTCATTTCACTGTAATTGCTCTCGTTTGCATTTATGCAATTTAGACTAAGCTTTCCTGAAGCTTGCATGTGATGGCAAAAAGGTTTGGGAGTGGTCTTCCTCACCATTCACTCCTCGTGCATAGTGGTTCGCATCCTCCAGATGGCACTCCTCTCTTACTGAATGAAGATTCTGGTACTCCTCAATCTGACACTCATCATCCATCCAAAAACCTCCACTGTGCCCCACCCAAAATCCTGTTAGGGTAACACTGTGCAGGAAAAAAAAGCATTCAAGATGATGCTCTGCTGTATTTCTTTGAATTTTTATTTCAATTTAAATCAGGCTTTAATTTTGCTCAGCAACCACTTATGTAAGTCTGAATGCTCATCCTTTTAAATCTCACTCTGTCAACACTCTGAGTGAGATTTAAGGACGCAGTGACGTCAGTGAGTCAGTCAGAAGGTCACTCGAGTAATGATGGTTTCAGGGCTATTTTAGCAGAAGAATGGGAGTTCTGTGTTTGAATAGGTTTAGGAGGCAGCTGCCCCGAGGGAGGTGCTGCTTAGACCGACGACAGTGAGTCAATATGCCCCCCTTAATGATTTCCCAACACATCCTAGAAAGGAGTCAGAGGACTCTCAAGGGCAGGGTGGGGAGGGCTTCCTTCAGAGGCAGATGTTCAGCGGATGGAGCAGAAAATCAAAGTGGTGAAATTGGGGTAGAGTTCTTACAAACACCATGATCTGGTTTTACAGGACTCTTTAGATGTATCTGTCACAAAATATATCCAGGCTATTTTAGAAATGGAGCAGCATCTTCACTTGGGATGATCATATAAGGCCCCTGTGGTGTTGATGCTTGCTAGCTGCCCTTTTTCCAGTTAAATGCATTGATGTGAAATTAACATCAGGACGAGCTGTCAGCATGTGTGTGTATGTGTGTGTGTGTGTGTGTGTGTGTTTTGATGGTAAAAAGTGTTGTATTGCTGTGACTGAAGAGCAGCGCTGAGAGCCTCTTCATAGAGCTCCATTTCAATGGAACCAGCGTTTTAGCTGACTCTTGTGTATGTGCCTGTTGCCATGGTTTCCAACTTTCATCAGGTGCTGTCCAAAGAGAGGGGCTAAGCTGAGGATGAGGCGCTCCCACTTTCATCCTCCTCTGATCTGCCTCTCTGGACAAACTGCCGGTTTCGCGTGTTCGTTTCCATGTGTGCCGATCGGGTTCATCACGGCTGCAGGAGTTGTTTTTAGCGAGGGAATATTTTTAGCAGCCTGTGTGGTTGCGGGAGTAAGATGAGACAGCTGATACTGGATGTCACCTCATGTATCACAGTCGGTTGTAATGATTTAGTCATCCTGTGAGGTTTGTTTTGATTTGCCAGAATCTGGGTGAGGGGGGCATTAGCTGATGTTTGCAACAATACAGGGGCGTGGCTACGAAGTAATCGAGTTCACCCCCATAAACAAACAAATGGCAACCCCCCCCCCCCCTTCTTTCCTCCCCCTAAGCCATTTTTAGTCAGCTGTGTGGGATTGGCAGGAGATGGTCTGGGGTGAGGAGATGTGGAGTGGGGGGAAGGTAGGAGGAGGAGCAGGGGCGGTATAGGGTGGGGTGGGGGGGGCGGGCGCATGCCAGCCCCATTTGGGAAGTGCTCCCCCATTTTCTGCCTGTCGAATCGGGCCAGTGTCAGCGAGCTCCGGCGGGTCCAGGTCTGGCCGAGTGGGCTAATGCGATGTGGCGTGTCACCCGGGGAATCTAGGTCAAGTTTAAAGCTGCCTAGCTCTGCCCGCCTCTGCTGCAGTGTGACGCCTCACAATCCCTCCCCTTAAACGCACACAGTAATATTCAGCACACGCCCTTACCTACATGTATTATTTTATTTAAACATGACATATAGACAAAAATGAGACATGCATTTTCCTTTCTGGACCCACATAATCTCAGACATAAACCCACATACACCCTGCTGCCTCTCCCCATCCCCCCCCTCCACACCCCAGGCAAGCTCTCAGCCTCTCCACGGCGGGGCCCACGTGATGCTCCGCGCTGTGTCTGCACCCAGTTGGGGAGGGGAGGGCGTTGTTTTTCTTCCATAGTAAAGCAGCAGGGCACGTGGATCCTCATGTTGCAGCCGAGTAGTGGAATGTCAGCAACTATCCCTCCCTTACATTAGCCAGCCATCAGCCCCCGAGCCGTTTTTGTAGGACGTTGCCGCAGTGCTCGGTTTCAGCTGTGCCCTCCTTGTTGAAGGGGAGGCACAGAGAAGGCAGTGCCATCCAGAGGTCAGGCTGCTGCATGGGCGTGGCACTGTTTTGGTGTCTTTACCAAAATAAGCCTCAACCTCACTGCACTATCTGCACCTATCTACAAATATTTGCAATTTTTTTGCCTCTGTAAATCCAGCATTTTATCATTTTATTGGTGATTTTACTGTTACAAAGTGACAAATATATCATCACATTCAGCTGCAATCAGAATATAATAATGTGTTCAAACTCATCAGTGTATGGTTTAATTTTGCAGTATATTTTCATTTTAAAAATGAATGATAATGTGAATTTGCTGAGCTGCACAGAAAAAAAACATCAAATCACACTGAATCACTAAGTGCTCAATAGTGGAATTAAATATTTCCCCATTTCCAGTTGACTTCACTCCTTGACTAATCCGCTGTTTTTGGCGCATTACCTCATCTGTATTAATATATTCATGTGCTTTCAAGTCCTACTACTACTGTACTCGCTCCTCACCCGTAGCTTGCCTCTGATTGGCTGCTGCAATGTTTTCAATGGCACCAAATTTTTTTTGACTCCATGGATACAGTGAGCTGTTGGGTAGATCAGCTCAGCCAATAGGAGAGCTGCGCGGGCTCCTGCTTGTCAGATTCTGCCCCTGGCCTTAGAGGCAGCCCTCCCTCCCTTGCTGCGAGCACGCGATGGCTCAGTGGGGGGGTTCAAAACAACAACAAGGCTGTCGTCGGGCTCTCTGTGGTGCCCCGGACATGCCAGCACTACTGGGTACTACTACAGCCACTGAGAGAGGGGGGGGGGGGGGGGGGGGGCTTCAATTCCTCAATCTCCCTGCTGATACAGTATCTGTGTACTCTCAGCCAGCACTTTATCCTCTCACTTCTCTCTTACTACGCTATCGCTAAGCAACCAGTTACTCAGCTACTAACACATCATGTTTTGAATTTATCTATAAAGGAAGGGTTGTCATCATTCAGTAAGAAGTGCATATGAGTTGCATGTTTTTGTAATCTGTAAGTGCTTCTCAGGATGAAAATTAAGTGGAAGAGCCGGATATTAAAAGCTGTAAAATGTATGAATAGCTCTTTTTCTGGTACACTTGAAGATCCTCTGCTGGACTTTGAAATGCAGCCACGCAAATCCCCGTCCTTAAAATGACCTCATTTCAAGCAGCACAAGGGAGCAGCGCTGGGCCTGCGAGGCTGCCAGTGCTTGCGTTGAAACACTGCGAGCCCTGGCAGCTCTGCCAGCCAGCCGGTTGGTCGGCCTCAGCCTGCGAGCTGCTGAAAGGTGGCGGTAGAGGACCAGAGGATGCCCCGGCAATGATGGGCAGTGCCCACATCATCCAGCAGGGTGAGGTCAGTGACAGCTCTCATCCCTTCTGAGGCTGGATCAGGTGCTGCTGTCCGACAGCCAGTGAGGTGCCAGCGCTGGCACAGTCAGACATTCAGGTCACATTAGTGGAGGGTAAGAAGACGAGGCTGGACAGGGCAGGTGGGTCCTTGCAGGTGGTCACTGGGTAGCCTGAGTGACTAACAGTTGATAAAGTGGCTTTCGAAGTAAATAAAAATAAACACAGTTCACACAGAGTTTAAAAAAGTGGTGCTGGTTGCCAACTGTTTCAGGATAAATGGAGCGAATTTTAGTTTTTATAAATTAAACACAAGTAAAATGCTTAAATATTTAATTGAGGACATTAATTAACAGATTATATTAAAGTCAAAAATAGGGCTGCATCCAACAGTAGGTTTAATTATCGATTAATCTGCTGACTCACTTTTCAATTCATAAATTAGTCATTTAATCTATAAAATAACCTTCCCAATTTCCTAGTCAAGTTAGGGCTGGGTGATATTAATCAAAAAGCAGTATACATGATATAAACGCATTTATGTACCGCAATATTAACCTATCTTGATATAAACAGTATCTTGTCATCCTATATCTTGTTTGAAAATACATCAATATACCTTGAAAAATCAATAAAATGCCCAGCACTAATCCAGTGTGACATCTTTAAATGTCTTTTTTGCAGAATGAAAGTCCAAAACTTGGAGGTATTCAGTTTACTGTCATAGAAGACTAAGAAAATCGGCAAATATTTACATTTAGCAAACAAACAATAGAATTTTGGGCCTTTTTGCTTAAAAAATGTACTTAACTTAGCAATTAATTGATCATCAAAATAGTTGCAGATTAACTGTTTGCTGCTCAATTCATTGTTCCAGCTCTAGTCAGAAGTAGTCACTCATAGTCAATCTGTGTTCTGTGAGAACCAGAGGAAGCATTAACGTGTCAAAAGCGCTGCATGCTCCTTAAACATCTATTAATACAGTGTTGATGAAGCACCTCGTTACAAGGAAGGTGGTTTTATAAAAATCTTTGTGTACTCAAACTCAACAGTCGTATAAAAATTGGCCACTCATCACTAATATTTTCTCTGTCAGAGTAAGGACATGACCCACTGCTAGATTTTCAAGTCACAAGACATGTCACCCCCCCTAACCTCACCCCCCTGATGGTGCATCTCATGCATTTTAAAACCTGCTCCATCTAACCCCCTGCTCCCAACTGCTGAGTGTGTACCTTGCTCTGTCGCAGCACCTCCCTGTCTCCCAGCATTACCTGTGTTGGCATGATTTACTCTGTCACCGCCGGCCCCTCACTCAGTCACTTCGGCTCTTCACCTGTCACTCATCTCAGATGACACCCGCCTGCCGAAGTTTAACCTCGTCATTATTATGCGTCGACTCTCCTCCCGCCCTCTTGAAGTACACCCTGTCCATCTCTGCTCTGTCACCAAGGGTTGAATCTGTCTGCATTGATGGAGCCTGTCACTGTTTCCCTCTACGAACTGCCACAGATCTCTGACTTGTCATATGTCAGTTGACCTTTGCTTCTGAGAGAGATCGGCTCGGTGCTTTCTAGGAGTGAGGAACACCCGAGCAGAGAGCTGTGCAGGGCTGTCACTTCTCATTGCACACATCACAGCTGAGGTGTGCGTTGAGTATGGATATACAGTAAATGTGTGTATCAGTGATGTGTGTGCCTCAGCAGGTAAGGTATGGGTGTGACAGCAATGTCAGTGTAGGGCTGCCAAACCTTGGACACACTGATCTTCCCTTTTTCCTCACTCATCCTCTTCTTTAACCTGCAAGTTGCCCGAAGTCAAAGTCTCATTTACAACAAGTATATGGCACATTTGTTGGGTCACTATCAGTAAAGATCATGTGTGATCATCAAGTGTGAAGAAGTGAAATAAAAGGTGTTAAAGTCTGTCAGGAAGGAGTGCGCTGTGTAAGAGGAATACTTAACCCCCCAAATGATCGTGTGTATCAACTACACACTACTTGTTACACTGAATTGATGAAGAAAAATGTTTTTCTCACATGCCTCGACAGTGAACCAAGAATCCAAATAATAAAGTTCTTGATGAATTGAGGTCATAAGGATCCATCTTAATCTGTGTTCTCTTCGAAGTCAGACTCTATTAAAAAAAAATGTGTTTAAAGTCACACAATAACATAAACAAACTACTGATCAAAGTAGCGGTAGACCAGCAGCTTCTGTGTTCAGTGAGGTAAAATTACTGTAGCATAGATAAGTTTCATTTTTAGGAAATGGCTGTCTGTTTGGGAAGTACTGAGATTACGACTGAATAAATGAAATTTGGTTTATACTGAATGGATTGTGTGAGAGTTGGTAAACTGATGTTTCGACATAGTTCTGTGGTTGTTTAACGTGGCCCCCTATGGCTTAAGTTCATCAAGAATTTTCTCTGTTTTTGGATTCTTTGTTTAACCAAAGGTATGCAAGTTAACAATTTTTTCTTCACAAATTCAACACATAATATGGGGTCGAATAATTGATAAACACATGGTCATTTTGGGGTTGAAGTATCCCTTTAGTTAAGGTGCTGTGTAGCAGTGGTCTGTTGGCTGATTAGTCATTTTTGGGTGAAAGTCCACAGGACTGCACGATGTTGTTTAAGTGCAAAGCAGTTTAAGGTCTGCTTTGGTTTCAGTGCAGGATAATGTCTTCTTCCTACACATGCATATCTATTGCTGAAATGATCAGTCGATTTTGATAATCAGTGAATAGCATTCATCAGTCCAAAGAGGGAAACATTAGCTGGTTTCAATCTCTGGTGTGAAGATTTGTTGCTTTTCTCTGTTTGTATTTAATTGCTGTATAGTGAATATCTTGGTTTTGTACTGCTTGTCACCCTAAGATTGGAAAATGTTGATAGCCATTTCTTTTATTTGTTTTTGAAAATTTGACATTTTTAGACCAAAAACACCCAACAGTAATTATTATACACTGTATATATATTGCTAAAATGATGTAGACATTATTCAGTCAGGGCTGCAACTAACAGTTATTTTCATTATCGATTAACCTTCTGATTTTTATGACAGCTGTGGCCAGAGGCATTATGTTTTTAGGTTGTCCAACATGATATTTCAGGAATGCCTTGAGGGAATTTTCTCGAATTTATCACAGATGTCCACTTAGACTGAAGAATGATCTGATTAGATTTTAGTGGTTAAAGGTCTCTGTGACCTCAGGAACTGTGAACTCAAGAATTCATACACTAATTATGGTAACATTTCCCACAATTGTCTAATAAAATAGAATAATAAAGCAATCACATTTCATTTCCAAATGATCAAAGGTCACCTTCACTGTGACCTTGTAATGTTCTCTGGCCATTACTCACTGTCATATCTGAGGAACAGAAGGGGAGACAGTTGGTTAAATGCAGAATTGGTGACACTTAATCTTGAGTGTCCACCTTAAAATTGTGCTGATTGTATAGATCTTCTGTGCTGCCAGAGGAAGATGTGTGAAGCATCCATGTTTTGGAATTTGTGGCTTCTTTGCAGCAACATCTGTATTTGAAGCATTGTTAACTGTCATGGCTACATATGAGTCTGGGCAGACATGGGTGTAAACTGTAGCTGCAGCTTGACTGGTTGTTGGAGGCATACAGCTGCAAGGGGGTAATTCTAGTTTTCACAATTAACCACTAGTTCTGTCTACAAACTAACGAAAGGTGTTCATTATAATTTTCCCAGAGCACAAAGTCTTTAAATTCCTTGTTTGTCGACCATTTCAGCTTCATAATAAGTAATTAGTTGCACTTTCATTTCTCCAGAATCAATTGTTGTCCAACATGACCAAACAGAATTCATATGCGTACTATGATATGACATATACAGTACTGTACAGACGCACTGTGCTCTCACAACAGATGTAAGTCACTGTGCCACATGTGCTGTATGTGCTGGTAGCATGTTAAATATTGATGTCATGTTTCAGCTCCTATCACAAAGACACTGCATTGCACTACCTGACTCTGAGTGAATTTCATATCATAGAAGGTCTAATTCACAAACAAACAGAAAATGGTCATAAATGGGGCTCTTTGTGTTTCTGTACGGCAGCTTCCTTTATAAAAGTTTAATGGGATGTGTCCTGTTATGTGTGTAGATGTGATTATATTTGATTTCCCTGCGGTGGCTCTTGAAATGGATTACTTTGCATAGCCTGTAAATGCTCACAATTGCTGGGAAGAAACTTAACAAAGCAGAAAAACAAACAGATTTTTTGTTATTTTGGGGGACTTTCTGGTCTGACATCTGGTTTGGCGAGAGCCTGGGCACAGGAAACACACATGGGAGGGAAGTCCAAGGGGAACGCTGGTATATGCGAGCAGTGGGCACATCTGGGGCACCACCGAGTTCACGCAGGCACCAGAGCAGTGAAGCAGAGCAGGAGTGAGGTGTCATGGATACAGCAGTGTTTCACCACCTGCTCACTTTTTTTTCTGCTGCGGTCCTTCATTTACTGACTTCTCTCTCTTCTCTTCAACAGGTATCGTAACATGGGGAACCTACTGAAAGTTTTGACTTGCACAGATCTGGAACAGGAGCCCAATTTTTTCCTCGATTTTGAAAGTGAGTTTCTTTTTTAAGTAATTGCTCCCTCTCCTGATATCGATCACGTGAATATCTTACCATAACATTATCAACTCTGAAATTCTTAAGTCTATTCACCCCGACTTATCTTTTACGCTAAGTTCTTCCCAGCGGCAAAAAGAATCAAATCTACCACTCGAGCTTCTGCACTTCCCATCAACCTGCCTCTTCCATGCTGGCATGTGTGGAGAATATCAATCAGGCAGCAGAGTTGCAGCAGAGCCCCCTCCCCAAATATAAAGCAGTGAAGTTCAGCTGCTGCGTAGCCTAAGGCCCCTCAACACGGCTTGATCCTGCACTGTAGTGTTCTCACACTTGGCAAACCCAGAGACTCAGTCATACCTTTAGAAGAAACAATGCCTCATGAAGCTCACTGTTTCTAGGTGATTTTTATATTAAAAGAATATCACAATTACATATCCGACACATACGTTCATGCAACACTCAATATTGTAGCGTTTTCTCTAAATTTCTCTGCATTGTAAGCACATTTTTAAGAATGCAATGTTACACCCTGATATCAGACCTCACAGAGGCTCACACCAAATGTATAAATGATGGTTTTTAAATGAATAATGCACAATAAATTACAATGCAAAATAAAAAATACCTTATACAGTAAAAAGACTGCTGCAGCTGCCAATGTGAGCTGTGTTATAGGTGTTTGTTCTGCAGGGCAGTAGGAGTTTACAGACATCACACTTGGCAAGGTGTTCTTGCTTCAGGTGGTAGAAAAGGTTCATAGTGTTCTTTGTGTTCTTCATTGCCACTTCTCTCCAAAAAAAAAAAAGTCTGAACCATCTCTACTCCCACATTTGTTACACAGTGTGTATGTGTGTATAACCCTTTTCATTTGTCTTCTCTTATCTTGTTCCATTTTCCTCCTCTCAGCCAGGAAATGGGCGGCGTCAAAACTTAAACGGGAAACGGTGGAAAGATGAGATTATTTCAGTGAACTTTCATTTGCATAATTGGAAGTTGCATATTAGACTTTCTATCATATCGGAGGATTTGATGAAGTTCCTAGAGCTGCCTTTTACTGTATTTTGAGCCCAGTGGCTCCCAATTGGCCCCGATGACCTTGTTGTTTCTCTCCTTGCAGATGCCCAGCCCACAGACGCAGAGCGAGAGGTGTGGGAGCAGGTGGACGTGGTGCTGAAGGACGCTAAGGGGATCCTGGACGAGCTGCAGGCGTACAAAGGAGCAGGGCAGCAGATCAGAGAGGTACACCTCCGATTGACAGACTGACATAGAGCTGTTGCTGGGTTAGGGCGGACTGCTGTGTTGACAAGGCGTGTAAGGGTTTCTGCATTAGTTTGTAGGGACAGTTTAAGTGCCTTTATTTAGAGCTTAAGAGGAGTGTAGGTGTTACCTGTATCTGGATCTGATTTTGTTATGATTCTTTGTCTTCAATAATGTGCATCATGTGTTACATTATTTATACTTGTTGCATGTGCCCTCTTCCCCAAACCTAGGGTGGTCTACAAGAGCAAACATGCTCCAACAGCCCAAATCATTTCCATTAGGAGAAACGTACTGCAGCTTCAGACACGATGCCAATTCAAAAACACATATGAAAATCCAAAACAAATACAGCAATGGAAATGTGCTGCACATAAAAAAAAAACTTGCTGCCGAAAGCCAAAACAAATATTAAAGGCAAACACGCCACAAGTACAGAAACAATGCAAATCAAAAACACACAAACCATGAAAATAAATTCAACAGAAATAACAAAGCGTATCTCATCAACGCAACTGAAATTTTTCAGGCCTCTAGGGGGAGCTCTAATGATAGTGTGATGCTAACGCTATCTACGTACATCTGTTAAGGACTAAAATCAAATGTAAAAAAAGAATACGTAACTTTTTATGTCACCCCTGTACTCCACTTTTCTTAATACTTAAAAAACAAACACACTCCCTGGTCTGGTCTCTCTCTCAGGTCAAAAATCAAGTAGTTTCACTTATAGTATTGCTCCCTCTAGAGGCCTGGAGGACTTTTGTTGTGTTGACAGGATAGGTAGGGTTTTTCTGTTTTAAAAAACTATTGCAAGAGACTGACTTCTTGTCTCAGTCTGTTTATAAGCTCTGACATATGAATAAAGCCCGACACTAGAGACATTTTTATTTTTTGCACTGTGTACTATTGGCATCCCATTTTTGGTTTAATGCAGACCAAGAGTGAACAATAGTAGTTTTGTGTTCAGCAGGGTGCAGTTGAATATCCTTTTAGCTTCAAAAATCAGCAGATTATAAAACTTTCAGGGTGAGTTCAGGAGCACAGAGTGAAAATTTGGTTTCATCTCATTTAGCTGAAAGAGATAAATATTCTCTTTTTAAAAGAGTCCTCCTACGACATCATCGGACTCACAATAGACAGTTAAAAAAATGATGCAGCAGAACCAAAGATATTGGCCTTTTTATTTCCTTATAAAATCTTTACCCAGTACATTACCCACAATGCCACTTACTGCAGGCAGTTTTGTCTCTGAAGTCCTTTTTACACAAAGTCCCTCCTTTATGCCACCTTTGCTTTATACATAGAACCAAACAAGGGTGGCATAATGACACCCCTGTGTTTGATTTTAGGTAGCATGGAGCTCATTTTCAGTAGCTGTTCTTTGGGTAACTGACTGCTAACTGCTGCTTTTTAAATCTCCCTGTGGTGGGGCAGACACATAACACGTCGTCAAAATGTTAGACCTGTCCCTTCCTGCTGGCTGTCCCTTTTACACAGACATTGATTTGGTGCTCTTACTACCTCCTCTGCTGGCTTAGAGAGGAGACAACTCTGTCCCCCATTTGTACCTCTTATTAAGAACGGCGAGGTGGAGTAACGGTGTAATATTTCTGCCTTGAACAGCTAGTTTAAAAGGGGCTTTAGGTTCACATAAGTTATGCTTGTGGCAGCTAATGTAGCCCTGAGCTGTTAGCCTCAAAAGGAGATGAGTAGTGGCTGCAGAGGTCTGGTGAGCTCACCTCTTTGTGACCTCACAACCCTGGATTTTTTTCATCTTTTATCTTCAGCCCCAACCAACGCTGACTCACATAACATCACATGAGGAAATTTAACAGCCACAAAAGTCTTGATGCAACATATGGAGTCATACTCTCTAAGACGTGTAAACTTTGATGCATAAAATTCATGGTGTTCCCCTGGATAGGTGTCTCTTTACACTGTTAGAGGTGCCTTAACTTGTGTTGAACCTTTGCAAACTGTTATCCACTGTAACATATAGACTAATGTTTTTTTTTTGGTGTTTGAATTTCCAGGCAATCCAGAATCCAAACGATGAGGCATTACAGGAGCAGGCGTGGGCGGCTGTGGTTCCCTTAGTGGGGAAGCTGAAGAAGTTCTATCAGTTCTCCCAGAGATTAGGTATGTTTCTGTCTGTCCAATGTCTACAGGAACCTTCATTATGGAGGCCAGGAAGAGTTACATGAGTGATTCTCAGACTCAGATTCACTGTCTCAAGTGGGACAAGCTCAGGTGTCCTGTAAGATTTCTGTGACACGGGCACTGCAAAATCCCAATGTGCAATCATTTCAGCTGTCAACAGTTTCAGTGCAGTTTATCATTTTAGCACCAGACGTGATACCATGAAGGACGAAAGCAGACGACCTTCATGTAAAAGGTCTTTTAAAGTGGCACTACATAGACATGACCTTAATTGTTTGCATGTGCATCTGCATTATTGACTGCTGAGCTGCAAAAGTCAACAGACATGCAACACACACACACACACACACACACAATATGCACCCCAGACTTATATAAACATGCTTTGAAAACCCCCACAGCCGTGCATTTCTCAACATGCTGCTTGCGTTGCGTTGTGCACTGACCTCTGTATGGGATGGGGCTATAGGTTGTTTAATTAGCATGGATACAGGGGGGAAGGGGGAGCAAGCTTACTGCTCCCTGATCTTCTTATGACCCTGAGGCTGAAGGGGGTGGGCTGTGGAGCCCGCCATGCCTTGACGTCCTCAACCCCGTAATCCCAGTTGCGGTGGAGAAGGTAGTCAATGGGAGCAGTGGGCGGCAGAAGCCCGGCGATGACTGTTATGTAACGAAGTAGGCCACCTCCCAGCCTCGGCTGCTGCTCTATTTCACTGCCTTGACTTTAGGCTTCAGGGGCTGTGATGGCCTCTGCAGCCGGCTGTCCTGCCTGATATGCATGAAGCTGAAAGTCCTTTACTACAGGCTGGTGGATCTAAAGAGCAACACTACCAAGGATGAGCGATATTATGGAGGGGAGATTATGCAAGTAGCTTTGCATTTGAAGTGAGGGGACAGATTTCTCCCGCTCCAGCTAATAGTTCTGGCAGTGACACACACATTTTTACTTGAATTTAACATTGCTGATAGAACTTTGTGTATTTTATAGCTTCAAAACTACCTAAAATCCAAGATTTTATCCTCCTATTGCTTGTTTTGTCTGTCAAAATAGTCAGTATTGATTTTACAGCAAAATAAAATGGAAAACAACTTCAAAAGTGTCACATTTGAGAAGCTGGAACCTGTAAATGTTTCCCTTTTATGCCTGATAAACTACTAGTTCATGCTCTGACACCAAAACTTGACTTAATTGCAACATTTCTGACAGTAAAAATACAAATTTTCTACCTACAGACCTTCTTAGAATCAATGTGATGTCTTCATATTGCCTATTTTGTCCAACCAACAGTGAACTGACTTGAGTGAATAATCAGTTATGTAAATACAGTAGTTGTTTAATTTTGTAGAGCTGAAAAGCTTGGTCAGTTAATTAGCTTTGCATATGAAATGAAGGGATATTAAGTATTTCTTCTTCTCAATTTACTGCATGTAAACTTGACTTAAATTTAGCATTGCTGAAAGAACAATATAAATATCCAAGCTACAAAACTACCCAGAATTCAAGGTGACATCTTCATATTGCTTGATCTGTCAGTCGCTACAGTCAGTCATCTTCATTTCTTATTTTTTCTGACAAAAATATTCACTTTACAGCAAAATAAAACTGAGTATAGCAGAAAAATAATCAGTTCTGCAAGTGCAGTAGTTGTTTGTTTTATATGTTTTTAGAAGAGAATAGAAAAAACCTTTGTTGTCTGCTAGCGTGGAAATTTGTCTTCAGCCCATTTAACTCTGATAACTCAGTCATAATAAAAACAGACACGCAGTTAGTGAAACAAACATATAGACAAGGTCATTATAAACACTTAACACATTACATCAGTTCGTGTGAGTGTCTGTCTGTGGTTTATGACTCATGGTTTATAGCTGAAAAAGCCTAGTCGGTTAATTAGCTTTGCGTTTGAAATTAAGTGACAGATTTGATCAATTAAGATATATTTATGTTGCTGTTCTTTCAGACGAACAATCCAAATCCTGAAAATATTCACTTTACACCAATATAAAGCAGCAAAATTCTCACATTTGAGAGGCTGAAGTCTGTAAATATTTGACATTTTTGCTTGATGAATGAAAGTAAGTTATGCAAGGGACAGTTTTCTCCTGCTCCAGCTATTAGTTCTTGCATTGACACCCAAATTTAACATTGCTCTCAGGACAATATACATCTTTAGCTACAGACGATAACTGGTTATCATAATTTCAGGTTTTTTCAATTCCCAAGAGAAACAGATCTGATTCAGTGTCAGCTGGGTCCATCAGACATTGTCGACCAGACTAAAGTCCCGCCATGCTCTGACCCTCCCCTCTCGGCGAGTAAAGCGCCTACGTGCCCGCATTCTGCTCGCCTGCTCTGCCGTGACCTGATGAAATCAGACATCTCCCCCCTGCCCCACCCTCCACCGACTTCCCGACATACTAGAGTGGCTCATTTCTGAAGGCCTGAAAGCAGCTCCATCTTAACTTCTGTTTTGACTGGGACGTAGAGGAGGGGGGTAAAAAAAAAACTGCACCACTAAGGCCATTTTTAATCAGCCGCTTCGCTGCAAACGCTGGCCCAAGCAGATGGGAGTCATTACTGAACGGCAAACGTGCTCAATTTACTGCACTGCACTGCCAGCGCTGTGTCCATCTCCTGAAAGTCCCCCTACGATCATCTTAAGTGGTCCACTGTCTGAATCTGCCCTTCTCTTGGTTATGTTGACATCGTCATGTGTAATCAACAAGAATTATAAAGTACACTTTGAATAAATCTGTCTAAAGTGCTCATTTGGTTCCACGCAGCCTCATTGCATCAGATGTGGAGCTCGTCTGGGTTATGTCATTATTGATGCCTCTCCTCAGCGTCTAGACTGAATTCTGAACACCGTCTGCATCTATAAATAAAAATTCCCTCTGGGCTTTAAAGGTTTTCTATTTTTTCTTTTTTTAAAACCGTGTTTGAACAAGACATGTTTGCCTAATAAAATTACTTGTGTGGAAGTTGTTCATCGCACTTCACTTAATCTTTTCCTCATTTCCCTGCCGGTGCTTCTCGTGCATGCTTAATTATGGGTCTGTGGGTATGCTATGTCAAGGCATGGCACAGGCTTTGTATTTACTTACTGTCAAAACAATGAGTGTAATCCTGCTTGAATGAAATCCCGTTCCCCACCCCCCCCCCATTTCATGCCAATGAGATAATTAGTCCCATGTCTCATCTGCATCTGAGCAGGAAAGCCTCTCGGCCCCCCCAAACCCTCCCTCTGCCCCCCTCAGACTGGCACTGGCACACCACCGCTGCCCCATTATCTGTCTCTGTCCTAATCAGGATGCTTCAGCTGGCTGACACACTACGCTGTTCACATATCTTACTGTGTTATGATCCACTTTAAGAGCTGTACTTTGGCCTCATCCAGCGTACATGTAGAAGAAGGGTACCTCCTCTCATGCTTTTCATTCGTCTCTACAACAGTTTTTGGAGGGAGTTTTTTCCTTCTGAATTTATGGTGTCACAAGTTGACCTTAAATGTATATGGATACGCAGCAAATCTGATTCGTAAAGATAAGATTAACTAGCGTGATGCACCATAAGTCGAACACACTGACTACAATATTGACAGATGCATTTAACATGCAGTCCCTCCAGGATTTCACAGGCTTATTTGGGGGGGAACTGTTGCAGCGTGAAATTCCTGATTTATGGCTTTTCTAAAATACTGCACTACTTTTTTTGTGATGAAACTGTGAGACCATGTGAAAATTGCAAAAATTGTAATTTTTCTTTTTTTTTTTCGTATGTGTGTATAATTTATTTAAAAAAAAATCAAAGGCAGCTTGTTCCAGTGAGAATAAAACCCCACAGTTTGTGATTTATATTACACTAACGTTTCCAATTAGCACGCATACTTAATCTAACTCACTTTGAATCTTTGAGCTTGTGCAATAGATTTGGATGCTTCTCTGTCATGATAAAATCGTCATCTGTTGTCAACGCATTTCAATCATTCAGCGCATGTTTTTTGCGGTAGAAAAGTGTCGAATCGATGACTTTCATTTGTGTTTCACCATAAAGTTGTACATGGTGCAAAACAGTGTACCCTTGCTTTCATGCAGCACATCAGCACATTGTGATGCACAGTTTTTAGCAGTAATTTTTGTTTGTAAATGTGAGACGTTCGTGTTGCACATGTGTGTATCTAAACAACAAGGAAGTGAGTTTGATATTATGCGGGGGACTGCTATGATTGGCATACTCACAGCAAACAACGACGATTGGTCAGATTTGTGAAAAAGTTGCAGTGATTGGACAAAATTCCAAGGTCGCACAGAATTCATGGGGATTGGTTGTGATAGTGATATCCTGTAGGGGCTGCATTTTATACCTATTTATTATGAATTTGTGCTGCAATGGATTACTTTTATTATCAATTAATTAGTCAGTTATTCTTCTAATGAACCGATTATCATTTAAGCCTTCAGACAGCTCCTGGCAGAGCCCCAGGAGCTGTCTCTAATTTGCTTGTTTTGTCCAATAAACTGCAACGATTCAGTTTACGATAATAGAAAACGGAGGGAAGCTACAAAGTTCTCACATCTGAGAAGCTGCAACCAGCAGATGTTTGACATGATGACTTAAAGTATTTGTCATTTAGGTTGTTGATTAATTTTTATGAAGCTGAAACGACTCTTTCATTTATAATAGTAGGCCCTCTTTGTTTTTGGGTTGTTGTTTGGACAAAAAAAGACATTTGAAGACATCACCTTGGGCTGTATTTCATCATTTTTTGACATCTCACAGTCTAAGAATCAGTCAGTTAATTGAGTAAATAATCTGCTGATTAATTGATGCCCGACAATTTTTTTCAGTTGATTTACTGATTGACTGTTCTGCATATTACATCTTAATATTCATCACTTCTTTGTGCTATATGCAGTACTTCTTCACTCTTTTGACCTTTGCATCTCTGCATGTCGAGCTGATACTTAAGCTGCTCACTGGGTGCTTGAATGACAAAAACCTGAGTGTGAAACATTATTCAGCAGCACTCACTGATGACCTGAAAGACTTAACACACATCAGCTGCTATCTCAAGGTTCAACACCTTCATCAGGGTCATGAATAAAAGCTCAGACCATATATATTTTACACAAAAAGGCTGATGTTTCTGTGGCCGCCCTCTGACAATGCTGCAGCTCTAACACCCTTATCTCTTGTTTTTCCTCACAGAGGCGGCGCTGCACAGCCTCCTGGGAGCTCTGACCAGCGAGACTTACGACGACCCCACTCAGCACCTGGAGCGGGAGCAGGCGCTGGCCAAGCAGTTCGCCGAGATCTTGCACTTCACACTGCGCTTTGATGAGCTTAAAGTACGACCCGTCTCTTTTCTCCAATGTATCCTGAGTGTCAGTTTCTGCTTTTTAAAGCCCTGAACTGACCTTTTACGTGTTGATATAAACTCTGCACTTTTCTCCTGTGATACAAGCCAGACATCTGAGTTGCCCTACAAGCTGCTGATGCCTCTGAATTGATTTTTTTTGCTCTGTGCAATTTCAAACTGCAGCCAGTGAGCGCGTGATTAGCATTTAATTAGAATCCTGATACTGCTTGGCTGTTTATAATACAGTGGATGTCAGTGAAATGGCTAATAAGGGTTACAGCAGGGAGAGGAGGTCTGCAAATTGTTGTCGTTCTGAGTGGAGTTGTGCATAATGTGGCAGGTTTTTATAAATGATAAACTTCAAGAACTTGAATTAAACACAAATTGCTTGTCAGCAACCATAAAACACCAGGAATCAAGCGCGGGTGTCGGTCGAATGCCCTTTGTCAAAAACATAATTGTGTGAGCACTCATCTGGGTAGACAGTGATTGAACTGGTTCCCCTTCACCCCTCGCTCCGCAGATACAAAAAAACTTAACAAAAAAAACACACCCCGACACCCCAAGGCGATTTGCAGCGACGTCCCAATTAGTGCCCACTACCCAGGCTGGCAAGATAAAAACATGAAGGTGGGGGGGGCCAAGGTGGCATGCCAGGCCTATTCATCAATCTTTCACACCCATACACGAGCTTCTGACCTAGTTAAAGTGTCTGTGCAGCGTGCAGCCCCTCCCTGGCGAAGCAGCCTGTCTCTCCTGGTGCACACAGTGGACACAGACTGAGCCATTGTAGCGGGATTAGCATGCTGCCAGTGCAGCTTTGACTGTGACAGGCTCATACAGGAATGAGGATAATTAACCACATGATGAGCTCTCACTGGTGGTGACGTTTGACAGAAGCTCTCTGGTTGGCCAGCTTCTGTTTGAGGGGTCAGTTTGGCTTCACGGTGAAACCAGATGATTTATATTTTTGTAGGAATCAAATAAATAAACCGACTCCTGTGGCTCTTATCTTTAGCCTGCACTTGTTCTCTGCCTAATGAGACCTTTCATACTTTTTTGTCAGCTCTATACTTGTTGACCCTCTTGTCACAAACTATACTGATGCAAAGCCTGACTGTAATGGCAAAACAACCAAATAGTTCCTGACGGGATGAGCGGAGACGTGGATGTAAAAGGGGGATGAGTGTCAGAGGATTCAAATCCAGTTCACCAAATAAAACTGTAATTGTATCCATGTTCTTTTCATGTCGTTTCCCCCCAAAGCTATGTTTCTGCCTTGTTGGCTAAAACATTGTGTCATGACGATGGCGTGTTTGAACCAGAGCTGAATGTCCTTCTGCAGGCTGTGCCACCTACAGACATGCAGAGAAACTCTCTTCATGTCTCTTTTTAGATGCATTTCTATTGTCTTTTTTTGCAGATGACAAATCCTGCCATTCAGAATGACTTCAGCTACTATAGGAGAACCCTGAGCCGAATGCGGATCAACAACGTACCGGTGAGAACATTGCGTCCCTCTTCTCCCTGGGTGGTGAATCTGCTGTAGTTAAAGAATCAAACTTTTTTTAAAGCAGATACAATTGATGTTTTTATATTAACAATGGGTCACATGGCAACTTGTAAGTGAAAGGAGATTCTTGTGGTGATAAAGCATGGATGCAGGATTATAATCATTGATGCATTCAGGTGTCCATCACTTTAATGTTGCAGCTGGAAAAGGTGGAAATTACTTCATAAACTGCTGGGTATCTTAACCTATAATAATTCCTTATTTGATTTATATTTTGTATTAATAATCTAGATCTGTAAAGTAACTTAAGATGTCAAATAAATGTAGCAGAATAAAAAGTAAGTTAAGTACAAGTATCTCAAAATTGTTCTTAGGTAAACAATGCAGGAATTGTCAGTTTGCCGTTTAGGCAGTGCTGTTTTGCAGCACTTTCCATAGCTACCTCCTGGACGCTTGCTGCTTACAGTTTGACACCCGCTTACTAACTTCTTCTAAAGTCCCGACCTCACCTGCACGATGTACAGTACAGGCCAAAAGTTTGGACACACCTTCTCATTCAATGCGTTTTCTTTATTTTCATGACTATTTACATTGTAGATTCTCACTGAAGGCATCAAAACTATGAATGAACACATGTGGAGTTATGTACTTAACACAAAAAGGTGAAATAACTGAAAACATGTTTTATATTCTAGTTTCTTCAAAATAGCCACCCTTTGCTCTGATTACTGCTTTGCACACTCTTGGCATTCTCTCGATGAGCTTCAAGAGGTAGTCACCTGAAATGGTTTCCACTTCACAGGTGTGCCTTATCAGGGTTAATTAGTGGAATTTCTTGCTTTATCAATGGGGTTGGGACCATCAGTTGTGTTGTGCAGAAGTCAGGTTAATACACAGCCGACAGCCCTATTGGACAACTGTTAAAATTCATATTATGGCAAGAACCAATCAGCTAACTAAAGAAAAACGAGTGGCCATCATTACTTTAAGAAATGAAGGTCAGTCAGTCCGGAAAATTGCAAAAACTTTAAATGTGTCCCCAAGTGGAGTCGCAAAAACCATCAAGCGCTACAACGAAACTGGCACACATGAGGACCGACCCAGGAAAGGAAGACCAAGAGTCACCTCTGCTTCTGAGGATAAGTTCATCCGAGTCACCAGCCTCAGAAATGGCAAGTTAACAGCAGCTCAGATCAGAGACCAGATGAATGCCACACAGAGTTCTAGCAGCAGACCCATCTCTAGAACAACTGTTAAGAGGAGACTGCGCCAATCAGGCCTTCATGGTCAAATAGTTGCTAGGAAACCACTGCTAAGGGGAGGCAACAAGCAGAAGAGATTTGTTTGGGCCAAGAAACACAAGGAATGGACATTAGACCAGTGGAAATCTGTGCTTTGGTCTGATGAGTCCAAATTTGAGATCTTTGGTTCCAACCGCCGTGTCTTTGTGAGACGCAGAAAAGGTGAACGGATGGATTCCACATGCCTGGCTCCCACTGTGAAGCATGGAGGAGGAGGTGTGATGGTGTGGGGGTGTTTTGCTGGTGACACTGTTGGGGATTTATTCAAAATTGAAGGCACACTGAACCAGCATGGCTACCACAGCATCCTGCAGCGACATGCCATCCCATCCAGTTTGCGTTTAGTTGGACGATCATTTATTTTTCAACAGGACAATGACCCCAAACACACCTCCAGGCTGTGTAAGGGCTATTTGACCAAGAAGGAGAGTGATGGAGTGCTGCGGCAGATGACCTGGCCTCCACAGTCACCGGACCTGAACCCAATCGAGATGGTTTGGGGTGAGCTGGACCGCAGAGTGAAGGCAAAGGGGCCAACAAGTGCTAAACACCTCTGGGAACTCCTTCAAGACTGTTGGAAAACCATTTCAGGTGACTACCTCTTGAAGCTCATGGAGAGAATGCCAAGAGTGTGCAAAGCAGTAATCAGAGCAAAGGGTGGCTATTTTGAAGAAACTAGAATATAAAACATGTTTTCAGTTATTTCACCTTTTTGTGTTAAGTACATAACTCCACATGTGTTCATTCATAGTTTTGATGCCTTCAGTGAGAATCTACAATGTAAATAGTCATGAAAATAAAGAAAACGCATTGAATGAGAAGGTGTGTCCAAACTTTTGGCCTGTACTGTACTCAGGAACATCCTGTACAGAGCAAAATAGGAAGAAAATATCGGCAGACGGCAGAGTCTCTGCAGATAAATACACCACCATGCACTTCTAGTGGGTCATAAGTGGGTCATACTGAGAGAGAATAGTTTTGTATGAGTCCATATATTGTTTTTCGGAAAATCCTGCATAGTAAACCTTTAAGTCCAGTACTTAATATACTTAGAGTTCACCACTGACCAATGCAAACAAGGGTAGCATGTATGTCAGCTATCATTAGATTCAGCAGATATGTCTGATGAGATTATTTTATTTAAAAAAAGTAAATTTTGGTTTTGTATTCCTTTAATGTTTCCATGACGCTGGTCCTGATCAAATACCAAAAATATGAGTCATCGTGATTCATCTGTGCTCAGACCTGATGCTGATTAAAGCCATCAGTTCTCATTATAATCCCGGATCAGTTCAGACTCCCATCAGTTAGAAAGGCAGGGGTGATGGCTGAAGTTTTCAGACTGTTAGAGCTGCCCAGAGTCAGGACGAGTGTGGCAGGAAGCATCTCGCAACATGAAGTCGGAGCCCCACGGGGAGTTTCAAGGAGTTTGAAGCACAGAGTGTTGGGCAGCGGTGCGTGGCGGCAGAAACTGATCCCAAATCAGTAGCATGGCCCCAAACCCTCTAGAGATGAAACGCTTAAGTACAGGTCATGTGGAGTCTGTACAGCAGATCACACCCAAGACAATAAAACCCTTTTAAAAATAGCGGTGCGTTTAAGATTTGTGCATTTGAATTAAGATTTTGATTGCTCTACATGGATGCAGGATGACATCACCACAGCTGGCCAATCAATCAGTCCATATGACTTCATGTTTACAGCTCTACAAGGTCTGATCTAAAATGACACATTTTTCAGTGTGGACCAAATTAATGACCTCCCGCTGTACCTTGAAGGGACAGTTCACGTCAAAAATACCTATTTCTCCTCTTACCTGTAGTGCTCTTTCTCACTCTAGATTGTTTTTGAGATGCTGAGTGTCGGAGATATTGGCCATAGAGATGTCTGTCTTCTCTGGAATATAATGGAGCTAGACGGCAGGTCATGATTTCTACAAAGAGACAATGCTGTTGAGATTTTCTTGAGTTTCTTTTGGTGCTCTGAGCACCACAAGCCGAGTGCCATCTAGTTGTATTATACTGGAGAGAAGAGAGAGAGCTCTACGGCCAATATCTCCAACACTCAGCAACTCATCCCAACACAATTTAGACTGATAAACAGCACTACAGATGAAATATGTATTTTTAATTTTAGGGTGAACTGTCCCTTTAAGTTGATATATTGTTTGTGGTTAAAGTGCCAACCAACGGACCCAATGCTATTAGAGTGTTGGATGTTTCCTGTATTGATTGCAGACAATAGCTTTCACAGGAAATTCAAGGACACATCCACTCCCCTATATCATGCGTGCTACACTTCACCAGATGCATCTTTATTCAGCATCTTCAAGGACATTTAAAAGATACTTTTAATGCAGGAAATGGTGAGATTCCAGCGTCCCTGTGTGCGCAGAACAAACTGCTCTTAGTTTCGACCGTCTGACAGGAGGTCTTATTCTCCAAACCAGAATGTGCCATTAGGCAAATGGGCCCAGACAAGTTGTCGTTAGGACCTGTCACTGCTGAGAGATGCTCAGGCTGCCGTCCTCTCACACAACCGCAGCAGCAGACGCATTTTAGTCACCACTCAGACAACTGAATCATTCAGACATCTGAGATGAAACACATCTGTCCCCGCGGTAACAAAGTCTTTGAGCTCATATGTCATCATTTGTTAAAACATGAATTGGTTTGAAATTTTTGGGAGATTATTCATATTCTGTCAGTGTTCTCAAAAAAAAAAAAAAAAGAAAAAAAAAAAGAAGGCAGGAAACGATCTTATTATTTAAATATGCAGACAAATTTAGAACAGGCTGTTCAAGAGATACCTTGTTCTTTGTTAGCCGCCAGGTGTTTTCAATGTCTCGTTCAGTCTGAGACTATAAAGCAGCAGGATGTGTTAGTCAGCTGGGAAACCAGGAGGAGCAGCAGGGCTCAGTGATGGGGTTCATATCAGTGTTCCTCAGTTATGACTTTATTTAATTAAATTCCTTTTTATGTGCAATCTATTGGAGCTGCACGACAACGACGAGCGTGACGCCGAACAAAACTTCTAATATTTCCAGATAAAATTTTATATTTCATGCTTTCTTTAAGAGGTTCAAATGGAATTAGCTGATTATATATTTTAATAACAGGATTGTCATTTCACAGTGAAGAGTAGTCTACAGCTGCAGCATTACTAGATATACTAATGTCAACATATTAATCCACACAGACTAAATAAATGTCAATACATTGTCCATAACAAAAACTAGACACATTTAACAAGACATCGAGGGGTCTTGACTCAGTTTCCCTCTAAACAGAGCCTTGAACCTGTCCACAAAAGGTGTGAGATGCTGATCCAGGTGTTCATTTTGTCAGCTGCATTACGAACACTCAGGTTTAGCTCTGGACTCCATTTCTCCTTCGTTCTCTCGTCGTTTCAACTTTCCTTTTCTTTGCAAACTTTGATAACATCTCGCTGCTAACATTAGCGTCACAAGATGGTCTTTTCTTAAAACTGTGCTGTCTGTGCAGTAGAAGAAGGTTAATACTTTTGCAATAGGTGCCACATGACCAGAGAAAACAGAGAAAAGGGGCTGTGGCATTTGCTTTTGCTCAAGAGGTGGAAAATCTACAGTTACCAGAATGCACTGCGCCATACTGGACCATTAGACGCAATGCAAGCTTGTCCCTTTTGATGCAGTAACATGATCTCAGCTCATATATAATCAGCACTGCTTAGTTTTACAGTTTAATCTCAGTTGGTCTGTGTTTGAGAGAGAGAGAGGAGCAGCTCTCTGTCTCGATACGCTTCTATAATCTTTGTGTCCGTGGTGGCGGCGAGTATACAAAAAAAAAAAGAGGAAATGCAATCTGTAGTTCAAGCAACAGCCAGCAAAACAAGTCGTCCCATAGGGAGATCTTGGCGCTGGTAAGATCATTAATACATACTACCCACATTGCTGTGATACAGAGGAAATTGGCAAAGTATCCCTTTAGAATGTGGATACAGTAACACATGCAGTGCTCAACCAGAGGCAGATATATTCCTATGTAATATATGAAGTGTTATGTGGGAAGGTCTGCATTGATTTTGAGTTCAGTCCAGATTTTGAGAGACTATACTAGCTTTCTATTTGTTGTGAACATGCAAGCTGTATTTGTAAAGGTCGTGGTGTTCAGTTTCACAATGGGCACATAGAGCTACAGTGGGCAGAGGAAATCAGTAAATGAACCAATAGATAAAATCAGTGGTGTTTTCTTCATGTATGCTCCTCACAGAGCCTCTGTAAACTATTTTTGACCATTCAGGATAGTAGTTATTTTGGGAGAGAAAGTTTGCTGCGGCAGTCGTCCCTTCAGCTCATCAGGATGGCTGTTTCAATGACTGTGTATGTGGGATAAAGAGTCCTCATGAGCTTCAGGATTTGTTTGGTGGCAGAGCCTGAACTTTGACCTGAAGAGATGCAAGAAAAAAATGGAATTTCACAATAAAATGTCTTCTTTTTTTTTTTTAAATGATTGTCAGGCGGAGGGTGAAAATGAAGTCAACAATGAACTGGCCAATCGGATATCTCTGTTCTACGCCGATGCCACACCCATGCTGAAAACATTAAGCGACGGCACGACGAAATTTGTATCAGAGGTGAGAGTGATGGGAGAAAGCAGTGAGCACTTTGAGCACCTATGAAGTAGCATCCTCTCATTAGCTTTTCTGCTTATATATTAATTTATTTATTTACAGAACAAGAACCTGCCCATCGAGAATACAACAGACTGCTTAAGCACAATGGCGAGTGTGTGTAAAGTCATGTTGGAAACACCGTAAGTGACTTCCTGCAGTATTAAAAGCTCCTTCAGTTCTTGTTCTTTGTGTTCATGCATCATATAATGGCGTCCTGTCTTTTCAGGGAGTACCGCAGCCGGTTCACCAGTGAGGAGACGGTGTCATTCTGCCTCCGGGTGATGGTCGGTGTCATTATCCTGTATGACTACGTTCATCCTGTAGGAGCTTTCGCAAAGTCGTCCAAAATTGATGTGAGTACAGCCATGTTCAGTAGGGTGGGGGGGAAATGATTTTTTTTTTTTTTTTTTTTTTTTTTTTTCATTATTCTGTTTTACAATTTTTAGTTGACTTTTTAATGCCTGGATTGATATAATTCAAATGCAGAGGTTGAAATAAGTTGCTACTCTTATTGTGGTAGTCTATGAGTAAGGTGACCGTTTCAAGAAAAACAAAGCTGAAGCAAGGAATCTGAAAATTATGGACGGTCCGAGGAGTAGAGCTTTAACTCTGCCCCGAGCCTGACTGGGCCCCGACGCAAGCTGCGCTTTGATTTCTCATTTTTTTCCATGGGCTTGAGTCTCTCCAATTCTCACCAATTAACCGTTTCTTCTTTTTTATTTTCGGAAATGGGCAGATCTTGTTGATAAATTGCAGACGTTTTAGTTGATTGAATTGAGAGAAGAAGAGACGAGAGGGTAAGAGACAGAGTGTGCGCAAGAGATAAGGATGAAAACTAAGAGAAAAATATATGACATAACACAACATGACATAATTTTTACAGTAAAAATTTGGCTTCTTAATTGGGCATGAGAGTAAAACTCCTGCCTTAGGTTGGGCTCAGGTCGAGCTTGGACAGAAACTGCGTGGGTTCATGTGGGGTCAGGCCAGACTTTTTGGGCCAGATTAGAGCTCTACTGAGGAGACAGACCCTCAGCTGCTCGACTAACAAATCAAATTCAGCCAGCCTAGTGCCGGATCACCAAACCTTCTGTTGCTGCAGTTACACAGATTAGACCCAGCTGGCTGTGAACCCCAGTGCTTGGGTTTGCCCCGGCTGGATTCAAGTTGCTACAGCTGCTATTGAAGCTCTGTTTATGGTTGATTGTTGCAATTCACATCAAATAGGCACCCGAGAAGAGTGATGGTATCAATCGGAAGCCGCGCATATTGTCCCAGCATTAATGTTCAGAGTTGGAAGAAGTATTCACATCCTCTCTTAAGTAAGAGCACTAATACCACATTGTAAAAATGCTCCACTACAAGTATAAGTCCTGCATTCAAAAACCTTACAACCTTCTCCATGTAGTGGAGCAGAAGTACAAACCTGCATAAAATGAAAATATTCAAGGAAAATAGAAGTACCTTGTACTTGACCAGCCACCTTCCCTCCACTGTCCCTCTTCACAGCTCTCTATATGAAGCTAACAATGTGTTTCCTGTCCACAGATGAAAGGCTGCATCAAAGTCCTCAAAGATCAGCCTCCGAACAGCGTAGAAGGCCTTCTCAATGCTCTCAGGTAAGCTTATGTTGAAATCAAGTTGAGTTTTCCCCCCACAGCCCAGCATGTAATGTGATTGTAGCCACAGTCATGGCTTTGACTGAAAGGGAGAAGGCTGCTCATGCTGTGAGCTGAATGATCCTGGTGTCTGTTCATGAGCAGCAGTCAGGCCTCAGTGACTCACTCTCTCCACAGTCCAGCAGGGACTCAGCTGTGAGCCCTCGGTGCCAGATCTGGGCTGGGTGTCGAAGACTCTCCAGAAAGGCCGATTACATCTGACACCTCTGCCCCCTTACAGCCTCCCAAATTTTTAGCTGCCTCGCCTTGCTTAGAGCTGCTCGAGATGACCGGGGACATTTCTGTGGCGACCTAACATCTGTATCTCTCTCTCTCTGTGTATCGGAGCCCAAGGCACGTCGACACTACACGGTCGCATGAAGTCATTTGCGTGCACAAATCGCCAGATTTTCATTCAGTGGTTTCATCTCTGATCTGACAGAAGATGACAAAATATTGTAGATATAAGCAGCGGTGGAAACTGAGGATTTGTTTAAGTACTGTGCTTGAATTTTACCATTTTATGCTCCTTCATACTTTTACTCCACCACATTTTAAAGTGGGATATTGTACTGCACTGCAGCTATAAATACATGGTTATAGATTTTACCAGTGGTGTCCAACCTGTTTGGCTTGTCCAAAAGAAAGTGTCTAGTTAAGACCCCTTTTTACATGTATTTATTTATTTATTATTTTATTTGACAGGGACAATACAAGTAGGCATTGTTAACATTTACATAAAATGCAAATGATGCAATGTGCATAGGACTTGAAGCTGTGGCTCATTTGCAGACCTCGTCCCTTGTTAGGCTTTTGAGGAATAAAACACACAACACAGCACTCTATTACAGGCATAGAGACTAACAATAGAGCAAACAGAGACAAACAACCACTACAAACAGTAGCTGAAACAGCTTCCATCAGTGTCTTCACAAAGTTTGTGTTGACATCTACCCAATTTTTGTGCCTCCACACTGGTGGCCAGAGGCAGTATGTTTTGGGGTCGTCTGTCTCGTTTTCATGGGTGCAATACCTCAGGAGCGCCCTGAGGGAATTTCTTCAGATTTGGCAAAAGGTCCACTTTGACTCACCAATGAATAGATCAGATTTTAGTGGTCAAAGTTTAAGGTCACTGTGACCTCATAAGACATGTTTTTGGCCATAACTTAAGAATATTTGAGCTAATCCTTACAAAATTTCACACAAATGTCTCACAGGATAAAATAATGAAGTGATGACATTTTGTATCCAATAGGTCAAAGGTCAGCTTCACTGTGCCATCATAATGTTCTGCAAAAACAATTTTCAAATTGGTGACACTAATCTTTGGTGTCCACCTTGAAACCGTGCTGATTGTTTTATCTTCTGTACTGCCAGTTTAAAGATGTGCATTAGGTATCCATGTTTTAGAATTTGTAGCTTCTTTACAGCAACATCCATATTTGAGGCATTGTCTGCTGTCATGGCTTCATATGAGTCTGGACACACATGGATGTAAACTGCTACTTTACTTGTGGAGGCATACAACCACGATTAATCCTAGTATTTTTTCAAACAAAAAATGTTAAGTACAGTAGGATGCACATAAAATCTGAGGAGGCAGATATAAAATGCAGAGGCCTTGAAAGAAGATGGAACACAAACAAGCAAAATGTCTTTAGAGTCTCTGAATTCTCTTGTTGCATTAACAGTTTCAAGTGCAGGATTTCATTTCTTTATAAATATGGGTCTACCATCTCACACAATTTCAGATGTTGTATGTTGGAGGTTCAGGTTTCAACCATCTAATTGTGATATGTTACAGAGCAGCTCCCCAAGAGTACTTAAGAATAGATAATATCCCTCTCCTCAAAGCCTTCAGGACTTACTATGTTGTGATTTTACTTCAGTGAATGATCTCTACCCCTCTTCCTGCAGGTACACAACTAAGCATCTGAATGATGAATCAACCAACAAGACTATCAAGAGCATGCTGCAGTAGGACTGAGCTGCTACAACTGCTTGCCTCACACCCTGCTGGGGGGAGACGCCACTCTCCTGACTGATGTCGGTGCACAGAATGTTTTCTTTTTTGTTTTTTGTTGCTTTTTTTATTTTATAACAGAAAAAGAGCTACAGCTCCGCCCTCTTTTATAATGCAAAATGCTACTGCCATTATGAACGTCTTTTTCTGTGCCAAAAAGATGTTGCTGAGATGTAATGTTTTCGATATAAAGGCCATGCGACAGTGGCAGCTAATGAAAGCATTGTGGACCCTCTGGTGTTTTTAAACCTTGTTTTCCCTCTATAAGGGACGGGAGTGCTTTGACTTGAAAATTTAAAAGAGAGAGATATATAGAGAAGTATATATTATTTTTGTTTGATTCGTTATTTAATATTACATCCTCTGCATGATGAAATGATGTCTTTTCCTTCTATTTAAAAAAACTAATGGTTCAGTTTAATTTGTCTGCTCTGTTGTGCATTATGTTGTTGAAATGGTACTTGTCGAAATGAGATTTAAGAGTACTGTTTTTATATTTTTTATAGGTTTTAATTTGTGCATATGTCTTTTTTTCATAGTTGTGTTGTATTTTTCATTTGAAAACTTTAAACTGTGATGTGTGCAAAATCAAATTAAAATTGGGAGTCTGTACTGTAAATGGACAGTATGCTGTGGCTGGAGGAATTAAAAGGAGAACTCTTGTTTTCTACAATCCGCCTTGTCAGGTTTGATCTCTTATCTCGCATCATCGTCTCCAGATGGGGAAGGGTTTTCTTTTTTTTTTCTTTTTCTTTTTTGCAAAGGTTTGGGTTTTCAGAGAAATTTATCTTCTCATGCTCAACCACTGAACAGACAATGAGGAAGAACCTCGTAGATCTCACAGCCTGATTAAATACACACAGTGACACACACACTGAGGCAGTTTAGTTTCTTCGAAATGAGCTCAGCTACAAGAAATAGTTTTAGCATTTTAGCATCATTAAGCCAAAGGTTTTGTTTTTGGGCCTGCAACTTCTGTTTTCTTTGACTCTCGCAGCTCTAATAGCATTGTATTTGCTGCAGCAGGCAGCAGGTTCTTATACCTCCCCACAGACGACAGCCATGGCAGGAGGCGTCATGTTTTCAGGTTGTCCACTGTCAATCTGTCCATTTTTGTGAATGCAAGATCTCAAGAACAACTCAAGGGAATTTCTTCAAATTTGGCACAAATTTTCACTCGGACTCAACAATTAACTGATTGGATTTCAGTGGTCAAGGTCAGTGTGATCTTGCATCTGTCTCATTCTTGTGGATGCAATATCTCAAGAACACCTCAATGGAATTTCTTTAGATTTGACACAAATGTCATTGTCAATTGTACTGATAAGAATTTTGTGGTCAAAAGTCAAGGTCAGTGTGACCTTACAAAACATGTTTTTGACCCTGACCCAAGAATGCATGCTAAATATGACAAAACATGACAAAAGTGTCTAATAGGATAAAATAATGAAGTGATGACATTTTATATCCAAAAGGTCAAAGGTCAACTTCACATAATTTTCTGCAAAAAAACACTTTATTGGCCATTACTCAGCGCCATGTCTTAGGTACAGAAGGGCGACATTTGGTCAGACACTGAATTGGTGACATTCATTCTGGGTGTCCACCTTGAAACTGTATAGATCTACTCTGCAGCTGGGGGAAAGATGTGCATGAAGCATCCATGTTTTCTTTCAAACTGTAAGAGAAACTAGACTAGTGTGCAGAGTAATACAACCGCAGGGTGGTAATTCTAGTTTTTTAGAGAAAAAAAAACAACTGTACACTACCTGCACAACACCAAACATTTAGCAGCTAGCTGGAGAACACAGTGGAGTATTTAGTTGCCAAAGAGCCAGATGTTTCCCTGAGCAGTTGGTGGAGACCAAAAACAGAGCTAAAAGAGAGAGAGAACGTTGGACTAACAGTCATCAGGTGGACACTAACCACGACTCCACATGAATTTTAATATTGCTGCGTAACTTCTGGATCTTAGATAAGTAGCAGTTTGCTAATAAATTCACAAACTTAAAAGGTGTTTACGTCAATTCGACATTCACAACTTGTTTCCACTGCCCCCCCAGTGGCCGAAAATATCAGTTATTGCATGTTTGAGCAGAAAAATAGTGCTGTGGATCAATTAAAATACTTCCATTAGTACACTTCAATCAATCAATAGCTTTATTTGTCCCCAGTTGGGCAATTGGTTGTGCAGCAGTGGGATGCCAACAATTAGCACACATGAAAGACAGGGCACACAATAGAACACTATCACCAGTGGCGTAAGGTAGTTAGGCACCAGTGCACACTAGTTACTAGTTATAATGCGCACACACACACACACACACACACACACATCACTGGCAACTGTTTATAAAATAAAAAAAAACAAAAAGCCAATTTAGGGGGCCTTGCTAGTTGTAGTAGAGCACATTGTCGGGCTTGACAAGTTAAAGTTAAATAAAGTACTGTTATAATCAATTTAAATAAATGATTGCTATGATGACGTTAAATGAAAATAAATGTGCCTAAACAAGCTACCAGATATTGTCTTGTCACATGATCAAATAAAGACTTGACATTAGACAACATTAACATACATGTCACCCAACAGTCATCATTGCATATCTGTATATGACAAAAATGTCAAAATTATTCATTTAATTCATTCATTTGGTCTTGTCTCAAATAGAATACAGCTACTGTGCACTTACCAAAAAAGATGATTGCAGTATTTGACCACATCTTCTTCTTCCTCTTCTTTTGAATTTTAAAATATCTGCCAGTTTGTTTGCTTGTTCACTGAATCAACCGCAGTCATTGTAGCTTCCTCTGCCACCAGTCTCTTGCTTTCCACTTCGTAGCCAAGATGGTGACCATTGAGGCTGAGGAGTGTCCAGTGTCCACACTTTGTGACCGTTATGAATACATCATCCAGGTACTCAGTAGTGTTAATCGTCTAGATCAGTGTGCTTTTGTGTGCTCTTTTGTATAACAATATAGACTTATGATTTTGTATGGTATAAACACTGAGAGTGTTGATAACTGAGCTGTACTGTAGAGGTGCTGGTAGTTGGAATGCTTTTTACCTCCTCACAGAGCTGAGCTAGCTGTTTCCACTTGTTTACAGTCTGTACACCAATCAAAGCTATCCAGCTGCCAGCTGTAGCTCCGTATTTACTGCTCAAACATGAAAATCGGTATTAATTAACGAGATAGGATTGATTAGTTCCAGTCTCATGAAAGATAACTTATTAGAGAAAACAGGAAATGTTTTGTTTCTCTCTCAGATAAAGAAAAATAACCATTTGAGCCTTTGTCACGGTTACATATTCACTAAATGTGCTTCTACATTTGAGCTCTTTTTGCCTTTTGTGAATGCTTCATGTTGACTGTGGTTAATGGCTCATTAAGAAATATAGTTTTATGATGTCAGTGACGAGTGATCATCTCCCTTTCATAAGAAAAAAAAGCTTTTTTGAATCCATTATTTCGTCTTTACATATTAAAGCTTTTCACCTTTTACTCTCAGTGAGAAAAAAACAGTAACATCCTTTCAGTTCATTTCAGTCCACTAACCTTTCCTTCTTTTTTTTTTTTTCCGGTTATGTGTCAGAGTAAGAAGGGGGCTACTCTTGGGTGGGCACTGCAGCACTATCAGCAGTGCGTTGGAGAACTTCTCAGGGTCAAAGACAGAGAGGCAGCAGAGTGTGGATGGGTGTGTCCTCTGCAGCATCACTGCACTAACAGACATGTGAAAGGAAGGAAGCGGGAGGGAGTGAAGGAGGGAGGAAATAAAGTGGTTTAATCTTGGGTGGGTTTTAAAATCCTTGAGGGAGAGAGTGATAAAAAAAAGGGAAAGTGCTGCTCCCTTAGCTTCGGTTGCAGTTTATTTTTCAAATGAATGAATGCAGCTTAAACACGGTTGTAGAGGATGCAACACTCACAGCCAAAAAGCTGCCTGTTCGTCACCGTGACAACTTCTCAGTGGGCAGCGGTAACCTTGTTCTGATCTCCCACCGTGACCCTCGATGCAGAGGCTCTCACTCATCCTGCACCATCAGCTGCTGCAGGCGGAGACGGCAGCTCTGATAGCCAGATGAATGAACTCTTTCTCAGTGGAGGGCTGTTGCATTTAATCGAACAAGAAGTCAACCTTTCCTCTGATGAGTTTAGATCTTCCACATCAAGAAATTGTGCTGTTTGGAGGCGTGGCTGCAGCCAAAAAACCCTCTTAAAATGTGTTATGCAGATTAACAGAGGATACAAAGAGATAGATAAAAATCTGTGTATATTGTGAAGTGAATGAGGTGGAAAATGACATAAATATTTTTCTCAAGTCAAGTCCATGTGAGGCTATTTATAGCCAGATATCACAAATCACAAATTTGCCTCAAGGTCTTCCGTCCTTAGACCCTCGACCCAACTCCCTCAAACAACATGAGGAAAAAAACTGTGAGAAACCTCAGGAGAAGTCCATCTTGCAGGATGGACAGATGTGCAATAGATGTCATGTGTACAGAATACATAAACATAATAAGATTGCAGTATGGATAATCAGGATGGCAAAATTATAGATTGATCTGCTGTCCTTTAATCCATGATCTGTGTCAGATGTTTGTTCTAAAACAGCAAATGTTCTGGATTTAGATTTGACATGAGATAATAGAATTAAGGATGGTGCTTTAACTGAATAACTTTTTGGACATGTTTTCTGAGTAGGCCTGCAACTAACGATTATTTTTTATTGTCAATTAACCTGTCAATCATTTTCTCGATTACTCAGTTTATTGTTTGTCTATAAAGTGTAAATCAGTGTTTCAAAGCTCAAAATGATGTCCTTTAATGTCTTGTTATTCAGCATGTTGTCATAGAGGAGTAAAGACACCAGAAGATATTTACATTTACGAAGCTGCAATGACCTTTTCTCTTGAAGGGAAAAAAAAGTCAAACTGCTCAATTGATTACCAGATTAGGTGGCAATTGATTTAATAATCAACTAATCAATGAATCGTTGCAGCTCTATTTCTCAGTTAATCATGGAAAAAGAGAAGAAGGTCAACATTAACTCTTCAGGAGTGATTCAGACATCATTTGTTTTAACTGACACGAACTGAGGCATAAATGTAGATTTTGTTGCTGTTTGTGTTTTACATGTATTATTATAGAACCATTTTTATTGTTACATATCTGCTGGGACATTATATTGTATATAGGTTTTACATATTTGTATGCAGTCAACATATTGTGCTGTAAGATGCTGAGAAGAAGGTGGACACTGTGCACATCCGCCCCTGTAAGGTGAAGGTGTTGTAAAAATGCAGAATCAGAATCAGAAATACTTTATGGATCCCTGAGGGAAAATTGTGATTTGATACAGTTGCTCTGATGTAAAGAATAGAGAATTATAAGAAGAATAAGAGTATGAAATAGATGTAACTATAAAGCAATAACATAAAATATAATAGCAATAAAAATGTGCATTAAAATAAACATAAAATATGCATTATGCAACAGTGTTAAACAATACTACTTAAAATATCAAAAATATTAAAAGATATTAATATTAACATATCATCACGGTGCTGAGGCTGTTAGTGTAAAAATTTAACTGCAATATATACATCAATGGAATAAAACAACAATAGAATAAGAGTGAATATAACAATATGTACAGTTACAAGGATAGTATGTTGAATAAACATGTACATATGAAAGCAAACATTTAATGAGGCAACATTTCGACCTTCAGGTTTTCCTATGTTGACCTTGAGTGTTTGGACTACCCGTCTTCTAACTTTAAAATTGTGGATGTGAGACATTATTTGAATGTGGTTTGTTTTTTGACTTGCTGGATGTTACACCATGCCAACGCTTCATTTTGCTTCTGAAGTTTGTATCAGCACTTAATTTGTCATCTTGGACAAGGTGCTTCTTCTGCCTCTCTCATAAACAAAACCCAGATGGACTAACATTGTTGGTGACATTATGAATTTGGAGTTGTCTGCAGAAAGGCCACATGATGTTAAGTGTGAGACAGCCGAGCATTTTATCCTACTTGGAGATGAGGTGCTGATATTTTTTAAATTGTATTTTGAGGTATTATGTTCATAGAAAACAGAGAGTGGAGCGTCTCATTCAATGCAGAGTCATGAACAAATATTTTTCATGTCTGATTTATGCTAAAATGCACTGAGAGCACCAAGCATGAAACATGTTGCAATTAGAAGTAGCCTTTTTGTGTTTCTTTTTCCTTTTTGCACCTGTGTTGTGAGCGCATTGAGCACATTTAAAATGTGATTCTGCTTTTTCTGCATTGACCCATTTGGGCGGCTGATTCCTCCACTGTTACTGTGTGTTGCTGCGCATATGAATCGTGTTATTTTCATACTCATTAAACCGTTCAGTGACCTCATGTTGCCCTATAAGGAAGCATCTGGATTTGTAATGTTGCTCCACTCAGGTTTTTACCTTAATTTGACGTTCATACAGATATTTTTTTTCTGTTTTCTCTTTTTACAAAACATCAAATAAATAAATAAAATATTATCTGATTAAAATTTGCCCAGTTGTCATGGAGACAGTTCAGCTGTGTCATGTCACGAGAGGTTTGAAACCTTTAGAAACAACCTTACCTTTTAATGTGTGAAAATCTTTACTGTTCTTCTACCAACCCAATCACCAGAATACATTTTGGATTTGTATGTTTGGATTCCGAAGTTTACCATGAATATGTTATATTTGCAAATTTTGTATGTTGAATTTGTACATTTCATATGTTGAAACTTTGCATTTCAATTTTCAGTTTTAGGTTGTGACAATGTTGTGGTTTATGTAGTGTGGTTATATTTTGGCACAAAAACCACCTAGCTAGTTTTGGCTCATACCCAGTTTTGTCACCACAAGCACAGCTGGAAATGTCCCAACGTTTAGTTAAAAATGTCCATTTCTCAGCACAAACACAGTTGGAAAACTCCAGATGTTTCGTTAAAAATACCTGTATTTGTCACAACAAAAATGGCTGGAAACGTCCAGACTTTTAATAGAAAAAAAAACAGGTTTGTCACCACAAACACGACTGGAATTGTCCCAGTGATTCAGCCTGTTCTTATTCCCAACTTGTCAAATACCTCTGCTTTGTCAATGATTTTGGTGTTAGATACTGATGCATGGGGGCACCTTTGGCGGCGGAATGATATGCACCAGGCAGCTGCTATTTCTGATCCTGATGGCCACGGCCGAACTTGACAAATACCACTGCCATGTCAGCAGATGTTAGTGATAAACACCAAAGCACCGAGACACTCTTCTTGGCAGTATGACATGCACCAAGCTAATTCTGACACAGCTGGAAACATCCATCCATCCGTTTTCAACCACTTGCCCAAAGCCAGGTCGCGGGGGCAGCAGGCTGAGCAAAGTATTCCAGACATTCCTCTACCCAGCAACGCTTTCCAGCTCCTCCTGGGGGACCCTGAGGTGTTCCTAGGCCAAACAAGACATGTAATTCCTCCAGTGTGTTCTGGGTCTGCCCCGGGGCCTCCTACCAGTTGGATGTACCTGGAACACCTCAGGAGGCATCTGCTGGAAACAACCATAGTGTAAAGACAGAAAGTCCGTAGGTCCATAGGGTGGGTAGAGGAGGAAGTTGATGGGTCAAACAAACATTGCACTTTGACCCAGGAGCCTTGATGTATCAAGTGATGTGACACTACCTTAGTAAAAGCTGGACTTATTTGAAGCCAGACCATTGTTTTTCACACCTAACCATGTGCTTTTGTTACCTCAACTTAAAGAAAATAAATGTAAAAATGAAGTGTTTTACCTACGTAGTTTATTAGTTTAGTTTATTTTGAAAAAGACGATGATAAGATTTGTATAAAACATTCAAATGTAGCATATCCCTTTGCAGAAATCTACAGTCCCAACATTTTCTCTTGGTGACTGTGTCACTTCTGCGGGTCGTTTGCCAGCAGAAGAAAATATGAATTGATCCTGGCTGTTAAACTTACAGGTATCTATAAAACCTGGTTTCATTTTAGCTTTTTTCAAGGACAGACTCCGGACAGATCTTACGTACAGCATCAGCAGAAAACAAGGCAACCATAAATTATTTCTTGTTACCCTACTTAACCACCGTAACTTGGGCCCCTAACAGAGGAACATAATTGAGAGGAAGTGAATTACGATGTTATTAACACCTCACAGATATCATCTCTTTTTCATGACCCCGAACGCTCATCGTGTGGCGCACGATGTCACACCTAAGGCAGAAAGGAGCTGATGTTGTGTTAATATATTTTCGGGTTTGACTGGGTTTGAAGAAGTGAAAAACCATTTTTGTGTTTTTTGGGGACAAATCGGCCCCTTCTTACACAACGAGGCCTTCTCTAAACACACACTGAGTTGATGTGTTGACAGTTTGGACTATTACAGTACGTGCCACAGTGATCTGGCACAACTGTCAGTTATTTCTGAGTAAAGAGTTTCTTCTTTTATTCCAGTGAAAACCCCGGCAGCCTGAGAACAACTGTGTTCTGTCCATAAACCACAAGGCCCTAACACATTGCTCATCTGTCTCTTGGGTGAGACAAGTTCACTTTTCTGAGAAAGACAACGGCTATCCTCTGAGACCACCCCGCCACCCTCTCAACCACCCCCTCACAGATGTAGACCCCCACCCCCTTAAAAAAAAATCCCACTTCCTTCTGCACGTTGCTTTAATCGGGGGAGTCTTAGTTAATCAGTCGTGTCAAAACATTAACGGCTCATTGAGGATCACGTTTCATGCCAGCAAAACTGTACCAAGAGTGCTGTAATCTCTGTCCGTTGGGCAGATAGCACTATTTGCTTGGGCAAAGCATCAGTGCTTTATCAGGAACTAAGAGTCAGTTGAAGTGTTGCCACACATCAGTGAGAGAGCAAAAGTTCCTCTAAAATACTGTCAAAGAAAGTGAATGTTTTACACCAAGAAATATGTGCTTTTTGTTTTTGTCTGCTTTTGCTCATAAGCAACCTGTAACACTTTAAAAATAATTTCATACAGTCCATACGAAGTGACTGGACACACAGAGGAACATGCATCATTAAACAAAATTTGGAATAATTAAAATAAAACAAAACAACACTCTTCTTCCCTTTTCTTTGTGCAAATTACTGCCAAAAGTGTGAATATTCTGATTATTGTTGTAGACAATTAATCAATTAGTTGTTTCACAGGAAAAATGTGACGTGAAACTATTTTGATAATCTATTAATTAGAGTCATCTTCAAGCAAAAATGACAAATTTTACCTTTTAACAGCTTCTCAGTGGTCAAGATTTTAAATTATAAACCAATAATTTATTGGCTTTGTGATATAAGTTGGAAAAATATGTGTAAACTTGAAAATTTGTCTTCAAATTTTTCATCGATTAATCAATAAATGTAATAATTTCGGATCACTCAATAAATATATAACTGTTTGTTGTGTTTATACACAGGGGCGTCATAGTGGGGGGAAAAGTGGGACTGAGAGAGGCCCTCAAAAAGCCTGGAATGAAGAGTCTGGTTTTGTTTGCAGTTTTTATTTTTTATTTCTAAGTAATTAGTGCCATAACGTAATTAAAACTGGCTGAATAAATCGGTTGAAGGACTACACTTTGTATTTAAAAAAAGTGGAAGCTCTCTAACGGCCCTCTCACCCCTTAAAGGTGCAAAATGGTTTAGTCCACCCCTGAACTAAGATTCGTCTCTTAACGCGGAAATCGGGATTTCAAAACAGAAAACAAAAGAAAAACTAAAGAAACGAAAGGGAAAGAAAGCAAACCGAGAAGAGAAGAAAGGCGGGGGCCCTGCAAAGGTTGCTTATGCGTCTACACAGACCTGATAATCTGGAGTGCTCTTTCAGTCGTATCGCACTGTTTTCCTCAGAAGCTGGAGATGTTGTTGAAATAGAAGATGTTTAAATTTCCATTTTACTGAGAAATTTAAGCACTTTTTTTTGTACACGTTGAGATTTATAAAAGTTAAGATTCAAGGTTGTTGACCTTGCAAACAAAACTTGACAGACCAGGGATGGAAATCTCGTTTTAGCTGTTAGTTGGTTGGTCGGCCCATCACCTAATTCCAGACTGAACTATCCCAACAACTATTTAATGTATTTCCACAAACTTTGATACCAGCATTCATGGTGCCCAGAGTATGAAGCCTCCTGACTCTGGTGATCCCCTGACCTGTCCTTTTCTACTGAAACACCTCAACATCTGCTGGATGGATTGCCATGAACTTTGGTACAGACATTTGTGTCCCCTTCAGGATGAGTTATATTCACCTTGGTGACTTTTATCACCATAATCAGGTCAAAAAATCGTTTTGCTCATGACAAAATACCTGCAAACCAGATTACACTCCAATCAGCCTAAGCTTTTCTCTGTATTTAGTACGTATTATCAAATGTTAGGTTATGTTTCAGGGATTTGAGGATTTGTGACTTTGCCCAGACTTTTGTTGGGAGGTCTGGGGGATCCGCCCTTGGCACCCTGTTTTTTTTTTTTTTTTGATAAACTGGCTTTATTCTGATGCTTTATATGCACCCTGGCGTCTTTTTTACACTCAGGGTACAAAATCAATTCCCCCTGTGAATCAGTTTATTTTCATTGTAAATTACATAATGATTGGCAGGCAGCCAGACACCCTAGTGTGGGACAGATTTGGTCCGTGGGCCATATGAGTATCACTGCTGTCAAACCTACATCCTATTTTGTATCTAATTTTTCTCCTATTGTCTCCATCAGTCTGACACCATCACAGAACAAATGTGGAGAATGACTTATTTTCACTTCTGCCACATAAAAAAAGAAGCAAAAATTGTCAGACGTTATTTACGTTATATATCATAGGTAGGCCAACAGAAGAACATTTTCTCAATTATATAGGATCTCCTCAGGGAATAGCATAGGTTCAAGGCTTTTTAGAAAACATTTGGGAATGGAGCCCTGAGGCCACCCTTCCACTCTACTCCTGGTCTTGTCTAATAATCAGTATTGATACCTAACAGGATGTTCAGTCTTATTAGTGCCACAGCGAGAAAATGGAGTGACTTCATAGAGTTTACTGTTTCCAGGATGTTGAACTGATTTGATTTATCCCCAGTCTGACCCACAGTGCGCTGACAGTTGCAGTAAGTTTAGTATTGCGTGCAGATGCGTGATGATGATACTGTGCTCATGTTTCACACCTTCACAAGATGCTGTGTGAGTGTAAGAAGCACCTTAAGTCGTTGTCTTTTCCTTGTTGACAGAAGAAACCATGTTCTACATGTTGAACATCACAGCAGTTGTTCACACATGGAAAAACAGCCTGTCTGGGTGGAGGGGCAGGCAACAGAGATTTAGGCTAAAGATGACGGCAGCTTTTGCTCCTCTAAAGTTGACTGTGAATTTTGCGTTTACTTATATAACTAACACGCTGTGGTTCATTTTCATGATATGGCTGATGATATATGATATGGACTTTGTGGTTGAAAGCTCCAGATAAAGCTAGTAAGTGGACCTTGTTTAAAATCATTATGTCAGATTTACAAGATCCACAATAAACGTTCAAAAGAAATATTGGTACCACTTTCTGCTAAAACACACTTAACAAAGGGTTCATAAGTTGTAAGTGATGTTGATAGCAGTAATGCACCATTTGTATTCAGTACTGTTTTATATCTTGATTAAATTGACCTGACCTAAATTAAATGACCTGCAATGTTTTAATTATTTAGAGAGTGAAAATGATCAACCAAGTTATGGCACATTAACAGTGAAATTAATTAATCACAACCTGGCAACCCAAAGACTGTTGTTATGAAAGGGTTATTACTGGCCAGCAAAGCATTAATAAATCATTTATTAACCATAATACAGCTGTTTGTTATGTTGTTGTAAAGTGTGGTTTGTGAAAAACTGCATTGTTCTTTTATACATTTAGAGAGATGTTTCCCAAAGTATTGCAATAACTCTATAAAGCATTAATACATATTTAATAAAATTAACCACTGACAATTGTTAAAATTGTTATAACTGTATCAGAACATGTTAAATTTGGTTTTTCATTAATTTTGAAGAGTGGTTTCCTAATTTATTACAAGCTATAAAGAACTGATGAATAATTAATTAACCATTAATTTTAGCTACAAGCTCACAAAATATGGCTTATTAAAAGGTAATACCTAAATGTCAAACATTTTGACAGATTTTCCTAATTAATTACTAGTTGATTAAGTATTCTAAATAATAAGTGATGTATCCTTAACGTTTAATTTGTTAGAAACCAATTTGTTCTTTTACAGGTTTATGACAATCTATAAAGCATAAATAAATAATTTAAAAAAAAGTGGTACTGAAATATCACCTGTTTATTCACACACTTTGGCAGATGTTTTCCAGTTGTGACGGGCCAGCCACAACCTCAGTGTTCAGATTCAAAACTAAGAATAACCTCAAAGCTCCAGGTTCAGATTGAAACTTGGACATCAAGATTTTTCTGTCTGCGTATACAAAAGTGTCATGGCCACATTCACTTCCACTTGCAGTTTTGATACACCCTGCCTATTGCAATTTCCTCAGACGGAGGTCCTGAAGGGAGTCGACCGTTTTCTGTCTTCTGTAGGACCATAAATCATGGCTCTGAGTCCTGATGACTGTGCAACTGTGGTTACAGTCTCCACCATCGAGGTTTGTCTCCAGCCATCCTGTCACTGAGTAATATCCGACAGAACATTCAAATGAGAGGCCCCGGCTGTGTGTGAAATCTGCTGGTGTGGTCTCCCCAGGTTGTTGTGTTTCAGTGGTCGTCCTGTTCAGGCTCAATGGTGAAATAGTTTCAGTTTTTTATTCTTGGTAATAGGAAGTCTTGGGTACGACAGTGTGGAAATGTTTTAGAGCTCTGTAACACTTATGAAAATGTAGACAGCAGCCAATTAGCTTAGCTTAGCATAAAAACTGGGAACAGGGGGAACAGCCAGCCTGGCTCTGCCCAAATGTATCGAATCAGCCTGCCAGCACCTCGAAAGCATGCTAATCAATATGTTACATGTCATAACCAAGGTGTTAAAACAGCAAGTTTTTTAATGGGGGGTTTATTTCTTGGGTTGAGTCCTGTAAAACCACAACTTGTCAAACAAACAAGATATAACGTCTTTATTAATGAGTTTTAGAAGTGCTGATGAACATCTTTCTTTACACTTTGGACAAGGCCAGCTGTTCCTAATTGCTAGCTGTTCTCCACTTTTTATGAATGCTAAGCTAAGATAACTGGCTCAAGCAGCAGGGCGCTACACTGGGACTAGGGGGTGCTATAGCCACATCACAAAACTGTGTGGCCCCAGTTAAGCTCCCTCAAGCATCTTGAGATCCAGACATGCCAAACTGACTTCAAAGAACTATGGGCAATGACAGCCAACTGTTGCATCACCTCACATTGTCTGTGTCTCAGCCAAAAAGTTGCAAATGAACATTCCGGAAACGTAGGTTCTGCGTCTGCATGAGTGGGAATACCTCTCCACACCTGCAGACGACAGAAGTCTATAATTGTCATTCAAAAAGGGGAACCTGAAGACCGTTTTGATGCTAGTTAGCCAGTTAGCACATTAGCAACACAATCCAGTGTTGAAAGAACAGAGCATATTAACTGTGCGCCAGTGAACGACAACACAAACCATCACAAAATGTTTCCGCTGAAAGGCTCACTGGCTGAAGAAAAATAATCTTATCTTATGTAACAAGTTTGTTTTAGTCTCACTCCCTCTTGACTTCAGCTGTTTACTTACCTCACTTCTGTTCCTCTTTTTGTGCGCTGAGCTGAACTGCCAGTCAGAGTGGTTTCATTCACTGGCAGGATCTGCCGTCTTCAACCCCGATTCAACATGCTGAATTGGCTGATAAAAAGCCGACGGGGGCCGATGAGGGCCAACGCCGCAGGATACACCGCACCACCTAGGTAGACAGACGCTCACCGACTGCCCAACATTGACTGATAGCCGACCGTTGGCTTGGTGTGTCAGGCTGTCTGATGTGTTTGCGTACATAAGGCTACATTATGTGACTTATGGACCATTTTCTGATCAAAAGAATTATGATCAGATTATGCATATGAAATAAATGCACTTCTTGTTATTGTCGCAGGTTGGGTGTATTTTGTTGTTTGTCATTGTGGCTGCTTGGGCGCTGTCTGGTGCTCAAGTCTTTCACCTTTGCATGTTAAAAGACATTACATTCATTGCTTTGTGGTCTCTTGTATAAGGCTTATAGCTATTTTGTTGATTATTCTTTGGCCAAATTCAGTTAAAAACTACATTTATGTTTAATATTTTGTGTACCATATCTGCTTTTATTGAAAAAATAGGATTACTTTCTTAGCATCCCCACATATTGGTCTATCTATCTATCTCTTGTCAAGAAAGCGGATTTTCCCAAAAATGACAAACTGCTCCTTCAGGTTTATTTGTTGTAAATGGTCATACGATGTCATGAATTGATGTGTGCACTTGTTCCTCATTTGTTTTCTGACACACACATGATTTTGTTTTGATGTTATGTTGAGTTGACGACACAATAAAATCTTCAGAAGAATACAGTTTTGACAGCAGATCACAGAATAATAATTTATGTTGAGACAAACTGTTTTCTCTCTTGTGATCTCAACAAGAAAATAAAACATCTTCATGTTGGTCTCTTGAGTTTACTGTAGTGGCATTTATGCAGCGCAGATAAGTGTGTTTATGACTGATATGCTTCTTTACCAAATAGACAGATAAAAGCCAAATTAAATGTATTTTGATGTATTTAGTCTGTAGTATCTTTACAGTGCTCACAATTTGAAATGATCATTTGAATTCTTTATGACTGTAATAGATCAGAGGAGAGATTTATTGATTTGAAAATGTCACTGATTATATCTTCCAAATCATAGATCATGTCAGTGATACTCTCTTTTGGCTCCACAGTGTTTCCTTCCTAAGGCTGATGAGTGTATTCATATTGAATTAGAAACCAGGCAGGGTGTGTGTGTCTGTGTGTGTGTATGTGTGTGTGTGTCTCTGTTTGTGTGTGTTGAGAGATGGGAGGGGTGTGTCAGCCAGCGCAGTGCTGCTGCTGCTGACTTTAGCCTGAGCCGAGAAGCTCCAGCTGCTACTGAGCGTTCACATTACTGTAATCAAGCCCTGTTGGCAGCAGTCACACTGTTCCTCTCCACCTCCAGCCCTCATGCCATGCTTCAGGATAATCTTACATTACTAGAAAGGGCGCTGTAAAAGATGTTCCGGCTTAAATAAGACTTTTAAGGTGAGCAGATTTTTGCACGTGGGGTTATTATTGGCCATTGCACTTGTCTCTAGTGCAGGTTTAAAACCTTTTTTTTCCTTTTTAAAAGACAACACATGCGACTTATGGCAGATCGCTCCTTCAGTGAGATTCAAGCTGAAGTAAAATAACCTCACCTGATTTTATGATATGATTTAAGGACTGAGGTGCATTTGTTGCAGTGCTCATCCCTCTCCAGCAGCACTCTCATTAGTGACCTGCTACTCTGCAGGGTGTGTCACATGAAGCAAGAAAGGACAGCAGCAACTACAGCTGCAGCTGTTTGTGTCTAACATACGAGAGGAAATCTTTTATTTATTTCAAAATGAATTTAACAAAATGTCACCTTACAATTTACATCCTCTGCAGTAGCAGTCACGGCTGCACCCAGAATAAAAAAAAATCCAGCAAGGTTATCTTTTTATAATATCCTTTTTTGATATGTGAAAGATGCACTTGGGAGTAAAAAAAAACTTCTCAATGTCAAGATTTTTTGACTTACTCACACCCACAAACACACACACTTGGTCTGGTGGTGAGCCTGCAGGTGGTGCAGTAACATTAGCTTTGGCTCACAGCTCTGGGCCTCTCCCTGACTGGAAGAAGAGCTGCTGACTGGAACACATTTCCTCCGCTCTGCTCTGCAGAGGGAAAATACTGATTCAGCTCTTATGGGAGCACCCCGTCTCTGGGGTCTGCTAAAGACACCCACATCCCGTCCTCATCACTCTCTGACACCTTTAGAGCATACAGATTAAAGATTTTTAATAAAACACAGATATTGATCTGCTGTTAACCATGGCTAAATGTGAAAGCTTCTGATGATGCTGAAGATTTTTTTGCACTGGTTTTGTGAATTCAACATATAGTTGACATGATTAGAAGCCCAGGTTGATGTTCAGGCTCTTCTTATGTGTCAGAACCATGCATTTGCTAAACACAGTGCCGTATAGAGGAGGATTGTCAGTGTGTGAGAGGGGCCTTAAGGTGATGATAACTGACTGAGCCCAGCTTCTGGCTGGACGACCTTCTCTGGTCTTTACAGCCTGGCAACACCCTAACACCTTCACATGACCCTGCAGAGAGCATCACCCCCCTCTTCCTCCTCCTTCCTCTTTTACATCACCCCTCCTCAACCACCACCACCAAACCCTCACCCGCGCCTGCTACGCCACATGAATAATGCAACGGGCCTCCTCGTCGCTACCAACATGCCACGGCATGTTTTATTCACACTAAAGTCAGACAGATCTCCCCTCGCCACTGCCCAGATCCGTGAGCCACTCGTCGGCCCAAAAGACATCAGCATCAGCTCAGTGTGTCTGCTCGCTCATCCTCCTTGACCTGCACATCCCTGCAGAGGAGAGCGACCCCAGTTTTTAATGGAAGTGCAGCACTGGAGGTAAATATTTGCATTTAATTTTGGACACCCTGTCACATCCTGCTGAAAATAAATGGGCTTCATTCAGTCGTCCTTTTCTATTCAATTTAGCTGTTGTCTTGTTGTGGTTGTTTGTTTGTACCTTTTCAAGGTGGTATCATTTCTACACTCTTAATAACACACTGAAATAAAAATGAATACCTCTCTCATCCTGTGCTGCTATCACCATTGTTCTGCTGTATTTTATTGTGTGCTGAAAATGAATTAAAATCTCCTGCATTTCACATCCACAGTTTGCACTTTGGGTCTTATGGATACATTTGCACCACATTTCTGTTAAACAAACCAATATAATGGGTCAATAATAAGAGCTAATTAGGGTCAGGTTGTTAAAAATCCCTCTGACTAATTGGACCGTGTGACCTTTGACCTTCTGGAAAAGGCCTGCAGAGGATCTGGACCAAAGTTCCATTTATTAACAAGCATTTATTAAGAGAATGCTAGCATGTATTAGTGCATTATTACCAAGAAACAATAATCACCAGTAAAAAGGGATTCTGGTGAAATATGTCCCTATTAAAGGAACACTTCACCCACAAAATGATAATTTGTATATCTATTACTCACCCCGTGTTATGTTGAATTCAGGCCGAAAACATTGTTTTTCTCGCATGGCTTTACAGTGAATAAATAAATCCAAAAATGGAGACAATTCTTTATGAAATGAAGTAAAGGGAGGTTGCATCAGGACATTTATTCACAAACTCTCACACAAGTCGTTCAGTGTAATCCAAGTCTTTTTATATCTGTGTTGTTTATCTCCAGCTTCATGTTACGATACTGTTTACCTATCACCTGTGTCACTTTCTGTCTGTAACCTCTTTGTCTACTGTCTCTTCAAAAGCACTTCCATGTTCACCTGAAATAACAACATAAAAGCAACATAAATACATTACAAATGCAAATTTAACACATCAACTACTCAACACTGGGGTCATTTACACTTACTATTTGAAACACTTCTGCATGAAAAGGTTCATGCACAAACTAGTGGCACACCTGACAAGCGCATGTTTGAATTCTGCTCATTGAAATGAACGCACAGAGTTCAAACTCACAAGTTTGCCCTGATGCGCTCCTTGTCTGCAGAAGTATTTTTAAGGGTATGGTCTGAGCCAAAGTGCATGTGTTTGGGAAGTACTGAGCTCATGACTAGATAAATGAGAGTTGAGAATTTTTGAAGGGTGTTTTCATATAATTTTGCTGTTGTTAAATGTGTACCCCTATGACGTCACACACTGAGCGAGCCGCCTGTTAATGACGCTGTCGGCAAAGCAGTAATGATTGTTTTAAGTGGCTAATGGGCATGTAGCTACTTCCATGTTTCAGATGATACGTCATGTTCGTAGTCGACCAATGAAGATGAGTTTACATATCACCTTGGGTTCGTCCCTCACCTTCTCAAAATGATCCCACACTTTGGATTCCCTGCCCGACATGTTATTAACTAGCCTGTGGAATAACCGCAGGTACCAGCCCTGGAAATTATTGGCTGTACACATGCTGCGTCTTTAACCACCTAGAAACGTGAGGTCGGGCACTGGGCGTTACTCTTGTGCCTTTTTTGTGCCAGCTTTTATGAGGCAGGTTGCATCAACCTAAACAAGCATCTTATAGCCTATTTACCTGAAATCCTAAATGTAAAGCTGATCTTCTTCCAGGTGCTGTTTATAAGTGTGTAGGCCTATCGTCTGTGGGACAGATGTAAAGCTCTGGGTAGCCCTGCACTAACATGATCAACTTTTCCGTATTTATCAGACTGAATATTTACAGAAGAAGGGAAAGATATCTGTCTGCTGTGATTGGTTTGTAACGTGACTCCTGTCTGACTGCTGAGTGTGGCCTCTTCCTGTGTCTGCCCTTTCAAATTAAGGTTTTGATTTATTTTGAAAAGGCGCAGCTCCTAATAGAGCTTCACGATTGTTTTTTTTTTGCCTGCAACTAAGTAACTGATATACTGATATATTATTTTGTGCATGACGTATTCCGTTAATGGCTTATGGCCAGTAGTTACAACTTACAAACCCTCTATAAAGTATGCTTTACACCAACAATTTCCATCCACTCAAATGTGATTTTGGACCAGCTAATCCTTCCAATCATATAAAACTGCACTTAACCGTGTAAACTTGTGTGTCAAAGAATTATGAGGTGTAATATCAGGAGTCAGGAGCATCTGTTTGGATATCAAAACGACAATAAGTTTTAAATTTCTCACTCCTTCATGTTCTTCCTGTTCCAACAACACAGACAGGTGATCAAATCCCTGAATGACTGAATCAAATCCATTTGAATGCAGGCCCAACCTGCTCACATGCTCTGTTTCACCTCCTAATACGTCACATCACAGAAGATAAATATGCACTAACTGCCACATCACTGTGTTTTGAAGTTAAAGAACACCACACAGTGTTTATTTATTTGAACTGTTTTTATTTGGATTTTCAATAACAGAGGATGCCAGTCACAATATAGACACTATAATAGTAGCAGTGACTTAGTGGCATGAACATATGACCATGATATCAACAGAGATCATGAATAACACATAGCAGGCAACACCACACAATGTTTACCTGTAGCAAATGTTTGCCTGGACCGTTGTCCTGAAGGTGAGACGCTCCCAAATCCCAACTGTTTTGTGTATCATTTGAACATGCATGCACCCATGAGTAACCACCTGTGTTCCTGTTTTGAAAACAACACGCTTCCCTTACTCTAACAGACGGTGTTGCCACATCAGAGTTTTTCACCCTTATCTGGCAGCCCGATCACCTCAGCTCATTATCTTATGGCACGGTCCGAAAGGCGGCTGTGGTCACGCGTTACCGACCCTCCATGGCTGCGTCAACAAGGGATGACAGGACTTTGATGAACCATGTGTTCCCCTACGGGACTCTTGTCTCTGCACCTTTCTGAAGTATTTGATTTATTATTCATTTGTGTTCCCACCACAGCTGAACAGTTGTTTGCAGGAAAGTCCCAGGTTCAATACTCAGGGTTTTTGTGCAAGTTTGGTCCCTTTTTGTCCCAAATACGCTCAGCTCAGATGGACTGGGGACTCTACTATATATTACCTACTGCACATCTAAAACAGGTTAAATGACGAGGACTGTATGAAGCCGACGCCCAACTCACATTCACCAGCAATAATATCTTGCATCAGCCTCTCTCTTTAGTATGCATCCCCAAAAACGATCCCTCACCTCTGAGTGGCAAAACGTCCAGTGTCCAGATGGTCGGCCATGGCAGCCTCTTCATCCTTGGAAGCATTGTTAAGTGCTAAGATTGGCTGTTACCAAGCACGAATACTGCTGCTTTATTTCTCCTAGCAAAGAATACAAGCACTTTTATTATCCCAAATCCTGAACATGTTAGTTTGTTGTGATATTTATAATTTTTCAGAGATAATAGTCAGGTGTGTGTTAAAGGAATTTTTACTCCTTCCTGACCCACATACAGATAGAACTTTTGTTTTGCAACAAAGACTTAGATCATGATAAACTGTACGACACATGGTGATACTCCTGAAACTGACGAGTTAATGTCAGGTCAAAGGCAAAAAGTCATGTTAATATTTCAGCCTGCTTGAACTCTTCAACACCTTCCTCTTTATTTATGATGGGTCTAGATTAAAAACTGAAATCGTTATTGGATAAAGGCTTTTAAAATCATTGATCTTGAATAAGAATAGTCCCAGATACTGTCTCACTCCCTGGTAGTGTATTTATTAATGACATTCTTTTTTAAATCACATACTATAATATGATTTTATATTAACATTTCGATCACACAATATACTATGACTGATTTAAAAGACATTTTTATTACATACTATACGATGACTTCTGTCATGAAATTTTTATTGCATACTTTGCTAAGCCTGTTTTTCACGACATTTCAATCGCAAACTATACTATGACTTTTTTCATATTTTCATCATATACTATATGACGTATTTCATGACATTTACATCACATACTGTAATATAACTTTTTATTATTACTTTTTTTTTTGCATACTTAACTATGACTTTTTAAAAAGAATAAATAATTATCACATACTATACTATGACTTTTTTCAGCACATTTTTATCGGATAATATATTATGACCTTTCTTTCCCTTACACTTCTTTCACATACTTAACTATTACATTTAAATGACCTTTTTATCACATACTGTACTAGGACTGTTTTTTATTGACATGCATGGTGGTGCAGTGGTTAGCACTGTTGCCTCATACCAAGACGGCCCTACCCTGGGTTTGAACCCCAGGGTAGGGCCCTTCTGGGCGGAGTTTGCATGTTCTCCCTATGTCGGGTTTCACCGGGTCCCACAGTCCAAAGACACGCAGGTTAATTGGTGACTCTAAATTGTCCGTAGGTGTGAATGTGAGTGTGAATGGTTGTCTGTCTCTATGTGTCAGCCCTGTGAAAGTCTGGTGACCTGTTCAGGGTGTACCCTGCCTCTCCCCCCAGTGTCAGCTGGGATAGGCTGTCACGTACTATACTATGACTTTTCAGCACAGTTTCATTACAAACTATGCTATGACTTTTTTCATGCCATCATATTGCATATTTTATTTTGACTTTTTAAATGACGTTGTCTCATACTATTCTATGACATTTTTAAATTACATTTTCATCACATACATACTTCACTATGACTTTTTTCCCCTGACATTTCAACATATTCTTATCAGATAGGCCTACTACACTATGGCTTTATAATGATGCTTTTATCACATACTATAGTAGGAATTTTTTAATGAAATTTTTATTGCGCACTATACTATGACCTTTTTTTCATATTTTTATAACATACACATACATTTACATCACATACTATACTGTTATTACATACTGTACAATGACTTTCTTTAATAACATTAACACACACTATACTATGTTTTAAGCACATTTTTAGCAGCACATTTGATATCAGCACAGCACATTTTATATTTTTGTCATGACATTTTTATCACATACCATAGTATGACTTTTTTCGGCAAATTTTTATCGGTTACAATACCATGACCTTTTTTTCCCGAACACTTATTTCACATAGGCTACTTAACAATGACTTTCTTTAATAACATTAGCACACACTATACCCTGGCTGTTTTTAGCACTTTTTTTTCAGATACTAGATACTATAGATCAGATACTATATAATGACGTTTATTTTCATCAAACTTCTTTCACATACTTAACTCTTTTTTTCATGACATGTTATTGCATACTCTACTATGACTTTTGAAATAAAATTATTACATACTATACCATGACTTTTCATCATGACATTTTGATCTCATTTTATACCATTACTTTTTCTTCTGACATTTCGTAACATACTATACTATACTATACTATACTATACTATACTATACTAACACATTCAACATTGTGACTCTTTCATGATGTTTTTACTGCATACTATACCATGACATTTTTAATGTCATTTTTATTGCAATATTATATGATGTGTTTTTTTTTCATTACATTTTTATTGGATCCTATACTAGGTTTGGAAGGCAATTGTCTTTTATTAAATCTTTTCATAAAAGACCATGCTCTCAAAAGATTAGAGAAAAAATGTGGCAATCTTCATCATAACAATACTAACTTTGCATTGGCATTTGAGGCATTTAGTGTAAACATAATGCTGCCTTGATAATTTTTAATCTTCAGTGAATGTTTAAAGAATGAGACAGTGTTGTAAAAGGACAGGGTGTCTCTAATTACCCACAAACACCATATGAAAACCTCATTTAAAGCCCCATAAAGCACTTATTCATGTCAAACATGTCTCATTTTATGGATTGTGGATGCTGAAATGCCCTTTACACCCAACAAGGAGCCTCCTGGGAGTTGAGAATCTGGTCCTGTCCAAGTTTAGTAAATAAAAGCCTGAAAACAGATGTCGCTGCTCAGATAGCTATCAGGAGGAATGACAGTGGGCCCAGTGGACCGATTCTGGCCGACAGAGGTCATGTTCTGCGGTGGGAGAGTAACTGAGCACATCATAGAGCGCTCAACTTGACCCTCGGTGAATTATTGTGGTGGAGGTGGTCTGGTCTGCAGGGAGGCTCTACTCAGATCACTTACATCCCACGCTACCTGTGGTGCTCCAGAGACTGTCCTGAGAGGTGTTTGTACTTGTAATGTCTATGGGTGTAAAAGGGAGGACTTCAAAGAGGGACCATTTTTGCCTCAGCTGAAGTCAATTTTTGTGTTTTTCTCATGCTAAATTCATAAAAAATTGAGCTGCCGTACATCAAGCTCTTTCCTTTCCTCCCTATGCGAAGTGTTCCCATCATTCACTCAAGGCTTACTTAACCAGCAGAGTGGAGATGAAAGCTTGAGCATTCAAGTACCCCCAAGTTCCTTTGATGCCCAACCATGAAGTATGTCTTAGAGCTTTTAGCATTCCTGACTCTGGAAATCAGTCAGAAAGATTTTTTTTGTCTCAGAGAGCAGGAGGTCCTCACGGTGAACGCTTTCCCTGAATTGAACGTATGTTGTTAGACTGTTGAACCGAAATGCAGTGAGTCAGGTACTGCACAGCCACAGTGTGTCTAATCTTACCATGCTTGTTGCTGCAGATAGCACAACTGCTGCATACAAACTGTTGTCGAGCGTTCAACGGGTGAAATAGCTGTTTGTGATAATGTGCAGCAGTTGTGCATTGTTTGTTCTAGATACAGCACAGAGCCAACAAACATTTCTCTTCTATTTTGAGCACAGCTGTCTATTAGCTGAGTGCCTGTAAGCCTGTTTCTCTGCTCTCAGCTTTTTGTCAACTCTGCGGAGATTTGGGTAATGGCTTCCGCTCAGCTTAAGGAACAGCTCTAAGTGTGCAGACAGACTTCATCTCCTTTTCCTCAACAGGCTTTCCTCATCAAAAAGTCCCAGAGGCCCCTCTGCGCTGCCTGCACGGGCCCTCGTGGTCTCAGCTGCTCGGGCTCTGGAGAGCATCGGGTCTACTCAGCTGTCTGTTCCTGTCCTGAGCCCCCCGCCCCTCTGCTAACCACCGGCAGTATAACCCCCACTAGGATTGACAGCATCTGTCAGTGTCACTCATTCAGCAGCTTTTTGATGTGTGACCTTTTGAGACGGGAATGTGCTAGAACTGTAAACACTGTTTGTTTTATCATTATTCTCCACTGTTATGCTGCTACATGGGGATATTACTGCTTGACACGGCTGTAAATATCGTCTTTCACCATTGTGTGTACAGTATATAACCTAAAGTGGAACAATATATCATATATGAGAGTGCATAAGCAGATAAATTACCTGCAGCAGCACTTCACATTGACCCTTTCTTTCAGATTGGAAATAAGAAACGGACAGAAGCTTCATGATGCCGCCGGATAAGATCACGCCTTCACCTTTTTTATTACAGGCACTCACTGATCCGTGGGCTCCATTCCCCTCACGGGGAAGTCGTTTGTCAAAGACAGATCCCCTCAGGAGCTCTGCAGGATTTAGGGGTTTCCTCTGCTGTTCACGGGGCACATTTCCCAGAATCACACTCATTCATGATGAGTGAAAGCATCCAGAGGAGAAAAGAGCTGCCTCTCGCCTCCATTCAGCAGCCCAGGCCCCTAATCTCTGCTGGGACGGCCCACAATGAGAAAGGAAGGCCGGCACTCACATCAAGCACCGGCCTCTGTAATAAGGCACAATGACAATAGATAACATTTCATGGTATAACACGGGCTGTCTCATCTGTGTGTGCTGCTGGAAACTTTACAACACTTCAAATACCTCATATGTTTTTAAACCACATTCCTTTGTCACACAGCAGTGATTACTGTGTCGTTATAATTTCACTTTTGGCAGATTTATGAGTTTAGATTTGAACAGAACACATTCTTGTTACTTTTCAACACAGTAATGACAACATACAGAAACGTATGTATTGCCAGTAAGTGGTGCTATTAACAAAATATTGCTGCACAAATGTGTATGTGGTCCCAAACAAAGACACATACTGTATTTACATTTGCTCATTCGAATGCTTAAAGGGACAGTTCAGCCCAAAATCAAAAATGTAGATTTTTTTCTTCTTTCTATGGCGCTATTTATCAGTCTAGATTGTTATGGTGCGGGTTGCTATGAGATGCCTGCCTTCTCTGGAATATAATGAAACTAGATGTCTCTTGGCTGGTGGTGCTTTCAGTGCCCCTCAAACGCCCCCAAAAAACAAAATATTTTCTTTTTAAGGTGAACTGTTCCTTTAAGACACAGTTTTCCCCAGTTTTTTTGACAGTGCTTTCACAGCTCTCCAGTGATGCTTTATGATGTACAAATGCACTTTTGCATAATTTTATACACGTTCCCCGATATTCACCCTGACATATCTAGTACCTCTGCAAAATGTGGGACCTGCACTAGACTTTAAAACAAAGTTCTGGGGCTTTGAATAACACTTGGCTGCACAGCATGAGTTTGTAATGACCCATCAGTGGACCACTGCTCGGTAAAGGTTTGTTAATGAACGAAAAGAAGCAGCTGCATTTTACCCTTCGAGACAAGTTTTAAAAAAGGTTTACAAGCTGACGAAGTGGGAGAGTTCTCCCAGCCTATTAGGGTTAATCATTTCATAGTCATTTCCTACAGAGTTTCCTGGAAGAAACTGTGTAATTTGGTACTAATTATGGGGAAAAAATAATTCTCAATTTATTATTGTGTAAAATTGCATGCTTGGCTGTACATGAATTTCACATTTTTGCAGGTTTAGCTCACCTGCTGGGCACAGACTGGAAGACTCTCTTGGTTATACTACCAATTACTGAAATTGGAATTAATTATTTAGAGACTGTCTCTATTTTCATGGTCATTATTACCAAATTACGTAGCTTGTTTCCAATAAAATTTGAGGAAAATATTAGGAAACTTACAGACACTTTTGCATTTAATTTTTCAGTTAATCAGAAGCCATCAATATCAGCATATTTTGGGATGCATGCTACTCCAAAATGCAAATATTGCACACTCTATGAGGAATAAATGATATTTGATAAAAAAAAATTTGTGAAGATCCATAAAATGTACAGTCATAATTAATTGCTTGCTGATGCAGTCTTGGCAGTATTGAACATCAGTATTGATGTGCAGTAACAGTTCTAAATGGGTTACCACATGTTTGGCTTTTAATATCAATATATGCTTTGCATTAGTTGTGACAACTGTTTGGACTCAAAACAGCCACCTGGGAAAGTAAATGCTTGCAGCAGTATGTGTGTTGGTTGCATAATGAGATGCATTTACAGATTGCTTGGAGGCAGTCTGCAGGATATCTGACTAGGAGAAACTTCACCCTGTGGCTGTGTGACCTGATCATCACCTGGAAGCACGCTTCACTCATTTATACTTCACACCTGCTGCAAACCACAAATAAGTACATTCTAATTTGTCCTCTGTCTCTTAACCAGCTCTGTCTGGTGCACCAGAACCGGTGGCCTAGTTTTTTTTTTTTTTTTACCAAAACAGCCAAACAAAGCCAGGGGACGTTTGGTAAATAGCAGTAGCCCTTGGAGCTGGTGCCTCTCTCCTCTTCTGGTGTTGTTGCTAGGAGACAGTGGGTCTAAAAATCTGGCTTCCGCGAGGTGCACCTGCTTCACGGGGTCTGGCACATTCAGCGTCTGCACATTCAACACATGGGAGGAAGAACTGATCTGAGCGGCATGAATCTTGGGGGAGTTTCCCTGCTTCACTATCCTGCATCTTGTGATTAGATAATTGAGCTGAGTAAAATCTTCAGGGGCAGGTGTGCGTGCGTGCAGGTGTTTTCTGCTCCTGTGCCTGTGCTCTGCAAGTTGTAAGTTATTCATGCTCTCCTAAAACTAGAGAACATCCTTCGTCTGTCATTTGCGAGTCAGTAAACACAGCACGGGCTCAAAAGTCAATAAAGGACAAAAGGATTTAAAATCACGCAGCTTATGTGATTTTGAAGCAAAGCAGAGCATCCTCTCTGAGAGCAGTCACACCCACTTAGCAGCTCATCTCCATTAGGTCTGTAAAGATGGAAAAGACTCTACTTTCCTGTGTGAAAAATGGGTCAGTTGCATTAATTCACTGACATCTCATGTAGGATGTGAGCTGAGGTGATGAAAGCACAGAATGTGTGATTATATAACTGGAGGTTTGGCTTTAGGGTAATCTCCAGTTGTTTTACTGTTGACCAGTCAGCTGAGACCCAACAGCTGCCTGCTGTGACCCTGAGAGCATCAAGAGGAGCTCTACTGTACATGCCATCATGTGGGGATACTGTATCAGCCTGCGCACCTTTAATACCTTCACACCTTTTCATTTTGTCACTATTCACAGGGAGAATAAATAGACCTCATTTACAGACCTGTACGCAGGACAGTGAAACACAGCTCTTCACTGTGCATCACGTGTGGATGAAAATAGCCCTTGACTTTTCTGGTGTCTCATTGGTCCCTATATGTGTGTCAGCCTCCTTCTGTGTGGCTGCTGGGTTCCACTGTACTGTGCATGTGTCAGACTGGAGCGCCTCCAGCTCCAGTCTGGAAGATGATCAGCTGGGCGCGACAGGGTCCGTGAAGGAACCAAAGCCAACAGCCAATAAACACGTCCGTATCCGCGCGCTGACCTGCTGAGCTGCAGAGTGTTAATTGTGCTGTGGGTCATTAGGCTGAACACAGGCATATTTCAGACCTGGCCTCTTCGCAGGCTTTGACCTTCTGCTGGGCACCCTGGGTAATACTGTGTTTGGGCGCCAGCACCAAACTCACTGCTGCGAGCTGCCAAGCCAAAATTATCACTTTCTTCATAAATAATAATGAGGAAAACTGACCTAGTGGCCGTGATACTACTACACATATACTGTATGAACTTCCATGAGTTGGTTATCCCTCCTACTTTACAATAATCATTTCAGGGGCTGTTTAAAAATATGTATTTAATTTAGTATTTCCATTATTCTGATTTATCCTCAGGTTTTCTGATACAGTATTTTGTATTTGTGCTGTTTTCTATGTACAGTTTGGGCCTTAGAGAGCTATTTTCTAGATTTGGGTTTCAGTCTGGTCTATTGGGAACATGCAGTCCACTCAAACCAGCAGCTTTTTCCCAAAATGACTTAATAATCATAGACCAGTGTCTCTGAAAAACTTTGCCAACTGAGAGTTTTTTAAGAGGCTCAGTTCTCAGAATTACAGTATCTGCATTTGTGCGGACTAACCAGCAATCCCTTAAAAACAGAACAACTGGTTTGAACCTTGAATGTGTGAAAACTAAATCTTCCTGACGAATTATAAGGTATCAAGCCAACTAGTTTTAATGTGATTTACTGTGGTTTGGAAGCTATCTGTTGTAGCTAACAGTAACACCTCTTCCTAACATACAGTCCATCCATCCACTTTCAACCGCTTATCCAGGGCTAGGTCACGTGGGCAGCAGGCCGAGCAGAGTATTCCAGACGTCCCTCTCCCCAGCAACGCTTCCCAGCTCCTCCTGGGGGACACCGAGGTGATCCCAGGCCAGATGAGATATGTAATCCTCTAGCATGTTCTGGGTCTGGGCCCCCTACCAGTGGCATCTTGATCAGAGGCCTGTACCACCCCAACTGACCCCTTTCGACACGAAGGAGCAGCTGCTCTACTCCGAATGTCCGTGCTCCTTACCCTATCTTTAACACTGAGCCCAGCCACCCTAGTACGGAGGAAACTCATTTTGGCCGCTTGTATCTGCGACCTCATTCTTTCGGTCACTACCCAGAGCTCATGACAATAGGTGAGGGTTGGGGTGTACATGGACCAGTAAATCGAGAGCTTACACATACAGTGAGCACGAAACATCGGCCAAAACAAGACTACTGGAGGGTGAAGTGAATAACATTGATCATCTTGTTACAATACAATGTTCTGCCTGGAAATCTTGGGTCCTAGCATTCATGTGGATGCTACTTGATGTGCCCAACCCACCTCCAAGTGCACCCCTCCCCCATTGCAATGGCACTCTCCACTGCTAGTGACCCACCAGCAGGGTGAATCACCATACCATACTGCAGAAACTGCTCAGGAATGGCCTGAGGAATGTAACAAAGAGCTAAAGGCATTGACTTGGCTTCCAAATTCCCCAGATCCCAATACCACTGAGCATTCATGCGATGTGCCAGTACCCAAGAGGCACCCCCGATCCATGGTGGGTGCTCCTTGGATTGGACTTGGCTCTGACCTGTTGAGGCATGGATAGAGGACCTCTGGGGGTGTCCTGTGGTGTCTGGCAACAGGGCGTTGGCAACAGATTCTTTGAGTCCTGTGAGATGTAAGGCTGGGTACCAGCACCTCCCATGAATGTTCGATCAGATTAGGATTTGGGGAATTTAGAAGCCATGAGGAGGCTACTGGATCTACAATGGTGTTTGGATGGGTGAAGCGTGTCAAATGACGTCCACATGAATGCAAGGACCTAAAGTCTCCCAGCAGAACATTGCATTGTAACATGATGATCAATGTTTTTGATATTTTGGCAGATTTTGGCAGGTTGTTGCTTGTTGTCGGCTCCCTGAATGTTGCTGTCGCTTGTAGTATATCTGGACACTTTTACATGCTCCATCCACCACAGTTTGCACGGTCACTGTATGTTAGGAAGAGCTGTAACTCAGTGGAGATAGATAGGATTTGGTAAAATTATATCTGAAGTTCTTTCTCCAAATATAACAACATGGTGAACAGTTTGTTCCCTCTGCAGTTGGCAGGCACACATTTGTAAAGAAAAAAAAAGTCACCCCAAAACACAGTGAAAACACATTTTCAAGAACATTTAAGCACCTTTCTGACGAGCTCCAGCTCACCTCAGCACATGATCCCAGTGTAGGAGTTTTTGAGCTCATTATTCAGCCTGTACATTTGTGTGAGTTCAGTTTGAAGGAATTACCTTAAAACGTTCTCTGATGTGACGTTTATTAGATCTGATTGGAGGAGACTGTATGTGTTCTCACTCACTAATTAACTGTTTTATTCAGTGGGGAAACATTTGTTTGTGTTCATAGCTCATTTGTTGTTGTTTTTTGTCTCCGATTAAGAACTAAACTCTCTCCTCCCTCTGTTGCACTGCAGCTCTTTTTGTGTTGAGAAGATTCAGCAGCAGGAGAACAAAAACACACTTAGTCATGGGCACAAATGTTCACACAAACACACACGTTGACACCTGAAACAGTCTGACAAATCATTTCTGTGATTATCCAATCCTCAAAGTTATACAGTATTTACACAGCTTCACTGTCAGTATCATCCCCAAAAATATGGAGTGTCATTTTCTTTACTGGCTCAAGTTAACAGTTAGAAATACTGCACATCTCCAAACTGTCCCAACACATTTCCCAAGCAAAGATCTCCACAGGGATTCAGACAGATTCCCCTTTTTTAAAACTGTGGATTGGGGGCAAAAAAAGAGCAGAAAGGTTCACTTTATGACCCTTTTACCTTACAGAGAACCCACCTCTGGAAGCCATCACGGTGATTTACGAGCCCACTCGGGTCAATTGGCAGCTCCATTTAAGAAGCTCAGTGAGGCAGATGGGGAGAGAGCACAGTAAGACTTCAGGGAGGCCAGGAATCATCCGCTCGGCTCGTTTGATGTGTCTGTCTGCGGCCGAGGCAGATGAGACTTGGGGTGAGTGTTTGATGGGTGGTGGTGCCTGCTGGCCATTTATTTTTCCAGATTTTGGGAACAACTGTTGGGAGTCATTTTTGTTCTCGTTAATGTTTATTTGCTCAGTGGGGCTAAAGGGGTTCAGGGGAAAGTGAAAGACAGATAAGGGCCGAGAGCTTCAGACCTATTTCATCCACTATCTACACCTCTCCAGGGCTTTTCTCTATAATGGGCTGCTGGTGGGGAGTGAGTGTGTAAAGGGGTGACGAATATGGATTCTCTTAACGCAATGATACTGACAAACTTTCTATTATTATTCATATGTTTTTATTTGGCATATATGTAATTTCATGCCCCAAATTCCCACATCCCACCCACCCCATCCCCTGGGGGACTGACCAAATGTCAATAAACGGATCCAAAATACACACAGCATATATGCAACTGTTTAAACAAGGTTGACAATAAGGATCATAGGTTTCTCATATGTTTATGTATATAAAGGATTTCACCTTTTAAGTGCTTTTGCCAAGAAATCTGTCCTGCAGATCTTGTAGATCTCCTTATATGTTAAAATATGGTCATAAAATGTCATTAAATAAAGGCTTCAATCTACAAAACTTAAATTTATAACAAAATTTAGTCCAGTTTTAACAGATGGTTTGGCGTCCTTTCAGGACTGTGCCGTTATCAGCTGCTCCAAGAACAAACTGAGACTTTGGGGACTGCCAGAATAATGTTGGAATTGTACCTTTGTGCAAATGTTATGTTATACTTGAACCTGTCATATATAGCAGGTACATATATATTCATTCACTCATTTTATGTAACAGCTTATCCTGTTGGGGGTCGCACGGAGGCTGGAGCCTATCCCAGCTGATGTTGGGCGAGAGACGGGGTACACCCTGGACAGGTCACCAGACTATCACAGAGCTGACACATAGAGACAGACAACCATTCACACTCACATTCACACCTACGGACAATTTAGAGTCACCAATTAACCTGCATGTCTTTGGACTGTGGGAGGAAGCTGGAGTACTTGGAGAAAACCCACGCTGACACATGGAGAACATGCAAACTCTGCACAGAAAGCCTCCCCCACCTATTGGCCTGTGATAGTACAGGTGAAGAGTGACAGGAAAGTGGGCAGAGAGAGAGAGGGGACAACATGCAGCACAGGGCCCCAGGTTGGAACCAAACACAGGCCACTGTGGTAAGGACACAGCCTTAGTACATGGGGCTCATGCTCTACCAGGTGAGCAACAGGGGGCGCCCCCAAAGAGATCATGTGTTGGTTATAAAAACCTGATTTGGTTGCTACAAACAGAGCTGGAAATGTTCTGAGCTCACGATTAAAAAAGGGCACTTGCATTTGTTGCTACAAACATGCTTAGAAATGTTGTAAACTCTGAAAAACACTCACCGTGTACAATGCCAACATTTTATTCTGGCGAGTGGCCTGTTGGTAGAAAGTTAAAGCCACAAGTTATCTAGAGCCATTTTCTCATATGAACTTTGGACAACCAACATCTGGACAATCAATTCCAGAGTTTCCCTTTTACGTATGTTGCGCACAACAGTTTGTGTTTGACGTGTTCTCACCCACTAGACTTACTTCGTTTAGTTTAGGTGAGAGTCGGTGCCTGGGTAAAGCGTTCAAAATATTGTCTGACAATGTTTGTGATGACCCTTCTTGAATCTCATTGTCTCTTCACTTTGACATTTTCATTGGCAGCTTTGTCTATACGACCCTTGTTTCTCACCCTTAGGTGTTTGTATTGTCACGCCAGTTACATGATAGTAACATCATCAACACAGATATAAGGATAAGGACCAGCTCTGTTCACACATGGGGTCAACTGGATATTACATGGACTTTGTACTGGAGAGGTGGCAGGGTAAAGTCCATTTAACATATGATCCAACTGATTCGGACATTTGGGTTCTCACACACAGTTCCTCCGGATAGGTTCAGGTAAGTTCAGGGCTGCAGTACATGTGTGAAAGGTGCTAGGAAATCTTCTCAAGAGCTTTGTACTTTGTTTCCTTGCTGAAATTCCACATAAACATCAAGATTGGTTTCTATTAAATGAAACATTTCCTCTCATTACGAGGCAGGGAATCATGGAGCAATCATAAGCTAGCCAGTAAATCCTGCCGGGTTCAACTACTCCACACAGCAATTCACTAACAGAGCCCTGAGTGTTGTATCTAACCTCCTCGTCCATCAGATGAACCGTCACCTCACATACCCAGCAGCTATGTATAAGAGGAGGGCTAGTTTACTGTGTAGGATGAGAAGTCTCGCTAAAAGCAGCTAGAGGGCCACAGCTTCAGCCTCAAGAGATTCAAATCACTACGTGCCACCAAAAAACTGCTAAACTTGGTTCTGGATCTATGACCTTGTTAAACATGTTTGAAAAGCTTCCAAAAACACCTCTTACTTTGCACAGACATTTTGTTGACAGCAGCTGCAGCTGCGTCCAACATTAAAGTAGAAAATAATGGGTTATTTATAATTGGCAGAGAGGATAAGCTTGTTTTAGTCCAATGTGGCTCCACCTCTGTGCTCAGATTTTTAATAAACCTTTAATAACAACATTTTCAGCAGCCTTCAAGTTAATAAGAGCTGAAGCACAGACTAAGAATCCTATGTTTGCAGGGCCACTGAGACTTTTTTTCCATGTTTATCTGCTCTGGACCTCTCTCATCCTCAGGCGCTGAATATTTTCAGCCCAGTACAAGATAATAAAAACTTTCCTTCTTGCATCGATGAAGGAAAATCACTGATAAATTTTAACATTTGGCAGTTACGGCAATCTCTACCATCATGGATACATTTCATATTCTATTGTGTCTTGTATTAAATAATATCAGGCAGCTAAACTGTTCAATGAAAGCAGCTACGGTGGGTTTAAGGTGTTAAAATTCAGTTTATGTCCAACAAGAAATTCCACTTGACATTTTCATTCATGGTTTGAACCTCTGGGGTGATTCTCGGTAAATGACAGATCAGCAATGTCAAAAGACAGCGTCGGCGTCTCTTTGTTGTCTGAGAGACACTGAGGAGGCTTGTTGTCGAGTGCCACTCCCACACCCTCAGCTCCCACTGTGGCACGAGCCTTTTAACCTTGACTTCTTCCTCACTAAACAGTATTTCCATCAGACGGCGCAGAGGACCATGGTGGTTTGCACTGATGTCGCAATCAATCTCCCTCTGCCAGCCAACAGGGACCTTTCACAGGGTAGCACGCAGAAATCAAACACTACAGCAGGTACCTTGAATCCCATTGCACGGAGAAACTCATTCAGTTTGAACATTTGGTATTCACAAAATTCTAGATGTTTGTTTTATCCTGCAGGAGAATCAAATGGGAGCTGCAGAAATCATGACGAGTGCCAGAAAGTCTAAAAAATCACAAGTAAAATTACTGCTTATCCTCTCTGCCAAAATTACTGAGGCAGATCCAGCAAATTATTTAACTGTTTTTAATGTGCTGCTGCGAATATTTTAATATGTAAATATGTAAATAATTGTCAACACAAGTATGTAAATAGTTAACTGTACAAACATCGCAAATGTATTTTTAGTAAATTACTTGAACACATGTATTAACTTAACTTGTAATCGTTAGACAAGGTAGATTGCCTCTACCTTGAAATGTGTCCGTGTTCAAAGAAGAATGTTAAAGTGGAAGCTGTGCCATTTGATGTATTCCCTCAAAAAGGCAAACCTATCTATGACATGATTTTTAATTTTTTGATTTTTAATAGTCAGTAACAATTTATAACAAAACTCTATGCTTATGCTATAAGCTTAAAAAAACTATAGATTAACTATAATAAACTATTCAATTACTTGAATAATTTTTTATGTTGTCATACAGATAAACTGAGATAGTGTAGCTGGTTTAGGCACATGTCATGACCGGGTGGCAGTAACCGTCATTATTAAAAGAGTCAGTGGTCTATTTCTGTTCATTTGGTATTTTAACAAGTCTGCTCACCCACTATTCTATTTTCCTTCAAGACTTTTACCGTTTTAGACTTGAAACCAATAGCTAGCCTAGCTAGACTCAGGACGAGCCAATGCTATTGAGGCTCATCAAAATTTATAGGAAACGGTGCCAAGTTGTAGACAAATGATGCACATTTTAGTTGACAACATGTTAAAAAAAATGTGTCACTGTAAGAGAAGCAAGTAAGTAAAGTAAAATGTATTAATAAAGTGCTTTTCGCAGACATACAGTAGGTCACAAAGTGCTTTACAAAGGCAATATACAACATAAAAGAAGGATAACTACTATTCGCACAGTACGTACTGGAAAAAAATATCCCATAAAGAATATACAGAGCTAGTCCATGCAAGCTACAATACCCAAACACCTGTCTAAATGGGAACTGCCCATTGGTCCGACATCCCATTTTTCCGACCATATTAAACCCATTGTTCCGAAGTCCATTCCAAAATCATCATGATGCCCTGTGGTTAAGGTCTGGTTAGGTTTAGGCACAAAAACCATTTGGTTAGGGTTAGGAAAAGATCATGGTGTGGGTTAGAATGAAAAAGAAAGTGACAAACACATAAGCTGTGAGCCTGCTGGGTCTGGGTCAGCTGGGAAAGGCTTGAGGTGGTCGTGGCGCACCATCAAGGTAGAAATACGCCCGTCGGGAGCCGTTCAGCACCGCAGACCGTCGGACTAATGGGCTGTCAGACCAATCACATGGACCTGTCTAAACAGGTGTGTCTTTAGCTGGCTTTTAATAGGAACCACAGAGTCAGCAGACTGTATGGGTGCAGGGAGAGCATTCCAAAATTTAGGTGCTACGGCCTTAAAAGCTTGATCGCCACCTGCCTTGAGGCGAGTGCAAGGGACAGACAGCAAATTTAGCATATTTTTACAATTGGACAATGTAGGAATCACTTTGGGCCTACAACAATGATGAATTTAAATCAAAACGTTTTATGTTATTATATACCCTGACAGGTCCCCAGACTATCACAGGGCTGACACATAGAGACAGACAACCATTCACACTCACGGACAATTTAGAGTCACCAATTACGTCTTTGGACTGTGGGAGGAAGCCAGACAACTTGCACAGGGGGGCTCACCCACACCAGGGATCAGACCCCAGGAACCCTCTTGCTGTGAGGTGACAGTGCTAACCACTGCGCCACCATGCCGCCCATGTCCATAAAATATTTGTCAAAGCCACAAGGAGCCACTGGAGAGAGGCTCAAAAACCACATGCAGTGTCACAGTCACAGGTTGCCCACCCCTGGTCTAAACTGACAAGCTGAGCACGTCTGCAAGCTGAGCAAGCAGTCATACGTTTCAATCATAAAAGCAGCGGTAAGACACATTGGTAAAATATATTTACACCTTATGGTGCATATGCTCCATATCTAGTAACTATGGGGTCAGTCATATTAGAGTGCACCAGGGTCCATCAAGCCACTGCTTCTTCTGCAAATAAAACATGACCTTATAAATATGGTAATTTCTTTCCTTACGTCCAATTCCATTGTTTCATTTTTTAACTCTTTCTGTCTGTAACATCTGCACATGGCAACTACTACAAATCAACTAAGACAGAGATAACTTCATACATAAAGGGCATTCAACTTCCTGCATAAAATGTGGGCCTTGGATATAAATTGTGAGAATTTGGTGTTTGTGCTGATTCACAGAGGCTGCAGCAGTTGTGTAGCTTTTTTGTCGTGTTACTTTTTATGTTATTATAATCTACACTTTTTTTCTTACTTTTCTCCCTGTTTTTCCAGCTGTATGTTGCGTGGCTTTAAGTCCTGTATATAGAGTAGGTTAAATAAAAAGGGGTCACTCCTGTATCAGATCTCACCTCATCCTTTCCAGTAAAGATAAATAAATTCTTGATTACGTTGGGCTATAAGGAGAACAACTCAGGTTACTGCCTCCTAGCAGGGTATGTTATGGTTGCACATTCCCGTTTGAGGTTTGGCCTCGATGCCTGAGAGGATGGACCCGTTCAACTGCCGCCTCGTATGAAGGATTCATGCGTCCCCTCCGGCACGTCTCCTCACCTGCCAGCCAGCTCCTCATTCCTCAGGTTCCACTGAGGTCAATTCCTGGATCCTATGGAGGTCACTGAGTCAAATAGAACAACCCGAATGGGGAGCACACCGTGTCCTGACGCCTGTACTACGAAGCAAGTTCAACAAACGCAGGATTTTGCTATCTGGCTTCACTAATCCTAACGCAGGTCATCAGGATAATCAGTAACATCAAGCTGATAATGAACCAGCTCTGTTAACTCTGGGTTTTCCTCTCCAGCCAAGTGTTAATGTGAAAGACGCAGGGTTGTTAAATGCCAGCCGCACCATCAGTACCATGAATGAAGAGCTTCATATACCTGTAGGTATTTTGAAATACAAGTAAAGTAGAGAGACTATTTTTTGCTATCTACTCTCAATATGTCACATAAAACACTTTAAAGTTAATGCCAGACTGTTTCTGCCAAAGCACAGAGTGGAGAAGTAGTTAATGACTGATGAGGTCTGTCTGACCGAAATATTGCATTTATATTCACAGGAGCCAGTGCACAGTGTGTGGATTATTTTTCTCATGAAACGCAATATTTTTATTTCCAGTTCTCATCACACAGGTGTCTCATGTTACTCTGAGGTGCAGTGTTGGAATGAATGCTTTTCTAAGATGTGCCATTAAGATTTTTCTTAAGATCTGTGGTAAGTTTTGGGGGTGACTGCGGCTAAGAGGTAGAGTGGGTCGTCCACTAATTGGAAGATCAGTGGTTCAATCCCAAGCTCCTCCAGTCTGCATGTCGAAGTTTCCTTGATCAAGATACTGAACTCCAAATTGCTCCCGTTGGCTGTTCCATTGGTGTGTGAGTGTTTTAAAAACTGAGTAGCCGGTGGCACCGGCAGCACCAGCACCTTGTAGGGTAGCCTCTGCCACCAGTGTGTGAATGGGTGAATGTGACGTGTAGTGTAAAAAGCACTTTGAGTGGTCAGAAGACTAGAAAGGTGCTTTACCATTTACCGTTTGCCTTAAGTTAACTCGCATACTCTAAATCTTGCTTCATAGCACAGACCTCTGGAGATGTGAGTCAGCACATGATGTCATGGTGTCATCTGTTACGGTGCAAAGTTTAAGAGAATTTCCATAAAAGAAATTGTAAATTAATTCACGTTTCTATCCACCACTGTTATGTGAATATTAGGAGTTGGCTCACTGAGAGTTAGTGGCGCTAATTGTGCAGTCGGTTGCCATTGAACCACTGCAGCAAAGGAGGTGCAATGAGATAATGCAGATAAGTGAATTCCAGTCAACCCTTGGTGGAAAACCATGTGGGACTTAAAGCCTCCTCATTGCTCCATACAGGTCTGGTGTTGATGTATGTAGCCATTTCTCCTTTCTTCAGTTGAACAAAAGCTTGAGTGACAAACTAGTCATATGCTTCATGTACATAGTGATTTATAATTCTATAGTTTAAGTGTCGTCATTGTCCTAAGCTAAGCTTAAAAACTTTTTTTTTTTTTTTGCAATTTTTAATAAACTTTTTTTTGCAATAATCTTTTCTTTTTTTTTGCATTTCTAGTGCTTCCATCCAGTTTTGGGGATTTTTAATTTGCAAATAGGTGGATAGAAATGCCCCCAATCACACACAAGGCAACTGAATACTAACCATGAATTCTCACATTAATACCCCTCACTGCGTCACAGATAATAAAAAAACATGTACGTGAATTTTCTTGAAACACAGATGACATGTACAACTGAAAGACCCCCTAGTAGGAAAATAAAATGAAATGTTTTAAGTCTGTGTTAATGAGAGGAGTCAGGCTATGGATTCATTAGCTACAGCAATTAGCTAGTTAATTAAAAAGGCTAATTTAGCACATCAGCCAATGCTAATGCATTAGTGTTTGCTTCTTCTAAATACATGGTGAGCAGATCAAGTGTATCAGTGTGGAAATGATACAGTGCTCTGTCGAAAACACCACAGACATGAACCAAATTTTCACTGGCTAGAAATGAGAAGATGCTTTAGTCCACCTCCGTCTGAAATATTTTACATGTAAAACTACCACTGCTATCACTGTAAACCGCTCTAGCAACAGTAACTAAGGGGGCGGGGCTTGGCAATTGGTCGACAGAGAGTTTTACCTGAGAAATCCTGATAAAACCGGAAAAACCTTAATATTTTTTGTGAAGTTAAACCCCACAAGATAAATCTTAAGGTTTTGTCACTTTATTTTTCAGGGAGAGCTGTGAACATAAACATCTGCCCCGAACATCGAACTCCATTATCTGATCTTCCTTTACAAGGAAAAATGAACACCTGAATTTTATCGCTTCTGTCAGCGTTTTTTTTCCACAGTCCTCCTTGCTATCTTGTTTCCAATTTTCTTGTGTATTATAGATTGTGTTGTACTGATCACCATGATAACTGTTTTGTCAAAACTAGGACCAGTGGTGCAGCATCAGTGGGTCTAGTTAAAAAAAAAAAAAGAAGAAGCAGGGGAAGACAGTTTGATCATAACCTGCACTTCTCCTCTTATTACCTCTGCCAAGGAGGTTATGTTTTCAGTTTGGTTTGTTTGTTTGTCAGAAGGATTACAGAAAAAGTGTCTGGATAATGGGATGTGGAGCAGGACTGAGCACTGGATGTGATAAAGACTGGAGGTGAATGGGTTGGAGCAACATGATTTCAGTCCCACTCCTCACATTTTGACACTTGGGCTGAAGCTGAAGTTGTTATTGTAATGAAGCGGGGGGTGTTTTGCATGTGACTTTGGTGAATCTGAACTAATCATTTGAAACACCAAAGTCACACAATAACACAAATAAACTAACTGTATTCCGTGGCAGCCTCCATGGCTGAAAAATGAAGTGCCAAAGACTGCAGTTCCTCTAATGACCACTTGAGGCTGGCTCCAGAAGTAAGTCAATCCCCATATTTTTTTTTTTTTTTTTTTTAATATATACTTTATTAATCCCCGAGGGGAAATTCAGTTTTTCACTCTGTTTGTCAATTACACACAGGTCCAAACACACATGCACAAACTGGACCAATACATGCACTAAGTGGAGAGATGTCAGAGTGGGCTGCCCATGACAGGTGCTCCGGGAGGTTGGGGGGTTCGATGCCTTGCTCAGGGGCACCTCGGCAATGCCCAGGAGGTGAACTGGCACCTCTCCAGCTCCATAGTTTGGTCCGGACGGGGACTTGAACAGGCGACCCTCCGGTTCCCAACCCAAGTCCCTATGGACTAAGCTACTGCCGCCCCACAGACGCCCATGTTAAAATGCCCAACTTCACAGCAGAAATAAACATGTTTACAGCCTCGTACCAAAGCTGATTTGGTCTCTAGAGCAAATTTCAGCATTCATGACAACTATACAGGGAGTGAATTTTTATATAAGTCAACAGTTAGGCTTAATTAAGGGCAGGTTGTTCTGAGTGACAGGCTGTCTGCAAATAGTTTCCTCAGCTGCTCAGTCAGATCCACCACTCACTCCTCCACAGCACCACCCTCTCACCCAAATATCATCATTTCTGGCTCCAAAAAACCAAGATGGCGATGGCCGAAATGCCAAACTTGAGGCTTCAAAATGGGAGTCCACAAACCAATGGGTGACATCACAGTAGCTATGTATAGCATCTCCTGTGCTCTGCAGGGTAAAATTACTATCAAAGGAGTCTGGTGGCTTAGAAGAGAGCATAGATTACCTCTTCAGTCCCTCATCAGAAAGGGCTGTCTGATGGCAAGTTAATGTGGTGTAAATAATGTAAAGATAGCGTACTATTAACCTGAGTACACACTGGATGCAGAAGCACTGCTGAGCACCATGGACAGCTTGTGATCTGCAGCAATAGTTTTGGTGTCTGGTCTATTTTTTCCGTGAGCTGTGAGTGAGTTTGGCAAGAAAGCACACTGACAGAGGATATATTAGATATGATATAAATGATCTGACTATGATAAATGATAGAATATGCACCACATGCTTTCACATATTTGTCAGTTGTGTCTAAACTGAAAACGAGACGAGCGGACACACAAACACATGCACACAGAGACACAGAAACAGAGCTATACATGTGATTAGAACGGATCAGAGAAGCAGAATCACTTGCTGACCGGCACAGAGAAATGTGCTTCTGGTGTAGCGCCAAGGCGACTGCTAACACATCCAGTGTGAACCCACCACCATCTACTGTTGGTAATACACTGACTACCGATAAATACCTCATACAACCACACTTAAGAAAATCTGAACCATCCCTTTAAAGTGAGGAGATCGCTGCCTCCTCTGCATTAATAATGACCCAACTTTATGAAAGTACACAACTGCCTTACTGGAGTGACCCGTTGAATACCCCCATTGATGACATTGGATATTTCAGAGGTGGCTGCCAAAGCAGAAATGATTCTTAAATTATTCTTTGAATCTTTGTTTAACTATTTGTTGTCTTCTGAGTGTCATTTTTCAGCAGAAAAAAGGCTCATGGACACAGAATCGGGGAATCAGAGATGTCCTTGAAAGCACCATCATGGATAGATATAATACTTACTGTAATATTACAGATTTAAATGCAACACCAAGTTTGGAGTCTTAATTGTTTATGGAAACTGATGAATAAACTTGTACTCTACTTTGATTTAGGTGGTAATGATATGTTTTTGGGGGGTGGCACGGTGGTGTCTCCCCGTGTCAGCGTGGGTTCTCTCCGGGCACTCCGGCTTCTTCCCACAGTCCAAAGACATGCAGATTGGGGACTAGGTTAATTGATGACTCTAAATTGTCCGTAGGTGTGAATGTGAGCGTGAATGGTTGTTTGTCTCTATGTGTCAGCCCTGCGATAGTCTGGCGACCTGTCCAGGGTGTACCCTGCCTCTCGCCCGATGTCAGCTGGGATAGGCTCCAGCCCCCCGCGACCCTCAAGTGGATGAAGCGATTTGAAGATGAATGAAGATATGTTTTTGGGCTAAAACAAGTAAAACCACAGGTATGGTCCTTAAGGAGGAGGAAAAAGTCTTAAAATTGTAGAAAATGTGTGTTGGTCTGTCTCTTCCTGCCAGTCTGGGAACAAGATGCCAACATGAATTTACAGCCATCTGTGAATCCCGCCCGTACCAGCAGCCACATGTAGACATCTCAGGGCTCCTCTGATAATAGGAGTTAATAAGCACAATAACCTAATTACACTTCATAATGGAGATGACTAGCATGTCTCAATAACACAGAGGGGGGCCTTGCATGAACAATGGGGTCCATTGCTGGCGGGGTGGAGACCTCCTGACTGTGACCCTGACACATTCACCCACATCAAATAACTGCAGACAAACATGCGGCCGTTGCTATACGGAAGGAAGCTTTTAGTGTTTTTGCTTAACCATGGAGAGCTCAGGCCGTGTGTAGTTTGTCTTTATTGACATTGAAAAAAGATTGAAGGCCACAGAGTAAAACCAGGCAGAGGTCAAACAAAAGATTTGCACACTGTACTGATTGCTCCCAAAAAAAAAATCTAATTGAAGTTTTGATCTCACAGAGATCTTTGTCAAGTAAACAGCACAGAGCAGCACAATAAACACAAACACTCATCACTCAGGTGGATGTGATCTGCATGATTAAAAGTTAATCTTCTCCAAGACTGAACTAATCAGAGCACTGCTGGGTAACGCTGTCTAACACTCCGTATCAGGACAATGAGAAGATACAAAAGATTTAAAAAAATAGTTCAAAAATATTATGAAGAGCACTGAATGATGTTGAATCTACTACATCACAAAAAGCCAGTAAATCAAAAAAGTTAGTGAAAAACACACATGATTCACATCAATTATCCAAGAAAGGAATTGTTTTTAAAAAGAATCAATATTGATATGCTTTCCCAAAGAAAGGATTTGAAAGGAAAAAAAGTACAAACTACCAGCACAGAATTAATATAGAGGTTTGTAACGAAAAAGGTAACAAGAAAATAGAACAAAAAAGTGTATCCAGTACATCAATAGATGTAAACTACTGGGAGAGGGAGAAATACAAATTACCTCAAAGGGGAACACAACTGAAATTTGGAATTCCAATGTGTTATTTCCGTGACCTGAAAATCAAATTAATATTTCTGAACAGATCAGAGCTACTCTCTCTCAAAGCCAGAAACCAGAGAGGTAAGTCTCAAACTTGTGATGTCATCAAGTATAAAATCTGGAGCTGCTCTGTAGACAATGAATGGAAAGTTTGTTTTCTTTTCTTTTTACACACTGAGTTTTATTCTGTAGTGTTCTCAGTTCTGAAACAGAAAATGTACCCACATACTCAGAACATTCCCCTGGGCGCTCTCAGTCTTGTCTATGACATCTTTCCCAATGCACTGTCTATGGAGCAGCTCCAGATTTAACATCCCCAGTGACATCACATATTTGAGTTTCAACACTCCAGTTTTTGGATTTGGGGGGAGTTATTCATGTTTACTTGTATTTTTGGACTGTCTAAGATAATAGGCTTAACATGTATGAATTTTGAAAATGGGCGTAGTTCACCTCTAAAATCAGAAATGAGAAAGGAGCATTTCTGATATTTCCCAAGAGACTTTTCTTCTTTCTTTTAATAATAAAAAGCTATTGACAATATATGTAAAAAAAAAAAAAAAAAAAAAAAACCCCAACACATTGATATTTATATTTTTTTGCTACAGAGGATAACTAAATGTGATTTAAGTTTCCCTTTTGTATTATTGTCATTCATATATTGTATTTTATGTTGTTGTTGTAATATAGTAGATTCAACGCGTTAGTATTTTTCTACAGTTTTCTCATTTTCTTTATCTCTCTGTTTTACTTTAATAAGTGTCTTCATACTTCATCCCTCCAGACAGTGTTACCCAGCCCTGCTCTGATTGGTCCAGTCTGGGAGTAGATTCATGTGGATCACAGCCAGTTGAGTCACTGCTATGTTTCTGGCTTTAAGCCTCTCAGAAAAACATACATTTATGGGAAAGCATATCCTGATTTTAAGTCTCATTTATTATCTTGATTCTAGTCTTTAGTTTCCTTATTGTAATTTTTTATTTTGGTGACATTTTCTGACATTTTAGTTCATGTCAGTCTTCTGGTGTTTTAAATGTGTTAAGTTTTATTGTAAAGCACTTTGTAACTGTGTTTTAAAAGGTGCTATTTAAATAAAATGTATTATTATTATTATTATTATTATTATTATTATTATTATTATTATCATCGTTTTTATTGGCTCTTTATCAGCTCTGTGGTGTTTACTTGACTTGACAATGGTGCCAACTTGGGTTAAACATTCAGGGTGGGCAAAGCAAGTTATTAACATCTAATGATGTCATGTTGTGACACAAGCGTGGTCAGGCTGTATTGGTAGTTGTGGCTATAATAGCTTGCAGGTGCTAGGTCTTTTTAACATGTAAGTATCAACACTTGTGGTCTTTGGTGGGCCTTACTACTATACTGACGGCAATTCCTTTATACTGATGACTCTTTTTACAGACATCTGACAGCAGCAGATATCTGCTCCATCTGTAGGTTCTCACTGGAGTGATGTTGCGCACTGTCGAGCCACAATTACAAACTGCAATGCTGGTTGCATTTTGTGCGGCCGCAGAGTTTCTTCTACTGCTCCACGAATAATTGTGAATCACTTAAAACTTCTCACTCTGTTTATAACTCCCTCAATACGTCCATTCCTGCCAGTCTTTAACCCAGTGTCTCCATCCTAAACACCGGGTAACAGTGATAACAGCATATGTGATCATCTGTGATGATGTGATAAAGACTGCTGAGGTTCAAAACTAAACTTAAAAAATAATTTGTGTTCCAAAGCTCGGACAGGAATAAGTTTCCTCTGAGGGAAATGCTCCACAGGAGTCCCAAATTGTCAGTGTATCATGACGGGGAGAGCTCTGTGATTAAAAGGCATGAAAGCAGTGAAACACCAAATTATAATAATGCATTCCCTCTGATGCCACCTCATGCCCAAGTGTGCCACAGGTGCGCCAAGGGAGCCTGGCTGCTAAATTACCAAAAGTGTTTTGGAACGCTCCAGGTGTACTTGGCAGGGCGCACCTGACTGTGATCTGGCCATACCGCTTGGTTCACGATAACAGAGTTACCGTACCTGCCTGAAAATGGAGGCACAAAAAGTGTTGTTGTCTCCCTTATTCCGGCGCCAGTGGTCTGTGTCAAGCAATCAGTACAATGTGGAGATCTTTTGTTGGACTTCTATCTATAGTTGGTTTTCTGATCCATTACCTGTACAAAATTTGGGATGTTCTCACACTACACTTTTTCATAAACCAGGCCAGTTAGCAAAACTTTAGAAAAAGCCTTTAGCAGTTATTAAGGAGGACGTTTAACACAAGTTTTGCAATGAGTCATCATAAGTGTAGCATGAAATATTAAACACCAGTGGCCAAAAGAGAACAGATCTGCCGGTCACCTCAGTCACAGCATCTATTGGTGGCTTTGTCACAGCATCTATTTTCGTGTCCTAAAACTTCATAGATGTAGATTATTTTGAGCTTATATTCTTCTATTTTCCAAAAGTTATATCTGTATTTTCTGATAGTATCCAGGACAATCAGTGAACTGTACGAAAACCTCCTGCACAAGTCAGTGATCCTAACCTGTTGTCGTGCACTCTTGTCACTCTGCCTTCAGGCCATGGTTAACAATGTGCTGTTTCATGTCAGGAACAAAAGAGCCAAACTAAATCCTCCTCATATGTTCAAGTTGTGGGAATTCCAAGCCCTTACCCTGGTCATTAGAGCTGTCTCTAATGAAACTCAAGCCTCACCTTGACTCAGGGATAATGCCGGTAAATTGAGCCAAGCAGGACGTGCTTAGAAACGTGTGAGAGTGTGTGCACATGCACGCATTTTATATCAGGAAAAATGTCAGGATGGGATCCTCGGAGTGTAATATGTTTACCAAATTCAGTCATGATGTCTGTGCATCTGTAAGTCATGTGTGTGTGTTTCTTTCCCTGCAGCTTCTTCTTGTTCAGGATATCTGGCTGCTCCTTTTCCCTCAGCTACCGTGTGTGTATACAGAAAATTACCTAACTAGCTGATTTATTAGGCTACACAAACATCATACAAACCCAAACCGCATGTGAGCTAACCCTCTGTTTTTCCTCAAGGCTACTCTTTTCCGGCCTCTCATGCCCCTTATGGAAATATGCAGGAGGTTGTGGGGTCAGCAAATTCATTGCAATGAAGGTGCTACAAGCAAGAGCGACTCGTTTGATCTCAGTATGGTGCTTGTCTCCAATAAATTAACCAGCAATCGAGGCTATTTAGTTTGGTTGGGGGCCATTTGTGCAGGCATCATTAACTGGCCAAATTCAGGTATTTATGGGAAACGTGTGCTTTGTCCTTATTGAAGCTCTTTGTAGAGGGTAAATGTGCAATGCAGGGGTCCTGCTTAAAATTGCCTTGACTCAGTACCCGTATGATGAACTTTCAGGGGAAAAGTATAATAACTTTTTTAATGAATGCATTGCAGAGGTGGTGTTTTTTCCACTTCAAAAGCCCCTCGTTTCTCATATAAATGAAGGGCACTTATTGCAAACAGAAGCCTCTGAATTATGCTTGTCTTAATACATCAGTCACTTTGCAGTCAATAAAGGCCTTTGGTTGAACTGCTCTATCATTATTCAGTCCAGATGCCCAATGAGATCATAGTTTTTCATTAAAAAACAGGCTAATCCTCATGGAAAACTGTTTTATAAGAGAGTAAATTGCACCTTGTACACCTCCAGATTCCAGCTGTTGCTCTATGCAAACACCTACCACAGACCCACCACTTCCCCCTGTGCTGAACCTGAGACGATGCTTCCTCTCTGCTGCTTCAGTAATGCTCAGAATGTGAGGCTTCGACACCCTCTTCTCTTACTTCTTGGTTTCAAGCTGCGGCTGGACGTCTCTTCTGCCGTCAATGGATTTCACATGGCTTCCTCTCTGAAAGCTACCGTGAAGTCATCCGCCAACACTCCATTACAGGTGGTCAAAGCGTCTGTCTGTTCGCCCACGTCACGGCAGCCTTTTTAGCTCAAGCAGAGGAGGTTTCCATGAGGAGGATGGCTCGGCTCTGAAGTATCATCATCTGGCCAGACTTCCTTCCTGGTTAACCATGTGTTTGAACAAAGAATGTGAGAAAATCCTCATGTTATGGGGGCAGATTTTTACAGATTTAGTTTTTGCATACTGTACTTTTACTTAATGAAACGCAAGGATAGTACTTGTTCTCTCTTGGGTACTTGCAGTGCTCTAGTATTCAGTCTGCTGGTACTGTCACTGATTTTAAATCCAGCTTTAAAACACATTTTTATAGAGTTGCTGGCTTATATGACTAAGAGATATCGTGCCTAAAACTGCTTTGTCATAGTTCCATTTTTTGCTTTTCATTGGTTTTAGCTTGCTTTTTTGTATTTTTTTTCTGTTTGTTTTTGTTTTGTTTTTACACTTGGTGGTTATTATTAATTTAGTTTACTGTCAATTTATTGGGGATCTCTTATTGTTTGTTTCTTATGTCTTTTGCCCAAATTATTGCTGTTTTCTACACCCTTTATGGGTTAGAATCCTCTACTTATTGATGTTGTGCTCTATTTTACTTTGCACTGTACTGTTATTTGTGATTCCCCAGTCAATGATGCTATATGTTCCCTTCTTAAACAGCAGTATTAATATGTGCATCTTTGCAAAATTTCAAGAAGCTTGATGACGTAGTGACTACATCTCTCTCCTGGTATTTTGTTCTCATGACTGTACATTTATTTCTACACTTATTTAAGGAGAAATAAGTCTCTTGCTGTAAGTTAGCATGCTTTTGTCGCTAACAGGGTATTGATTTTTGTCCATAAACTGTATAAAAGAAGTGGACATAGCTAGTGTAATGTCACCCATTTGTTATTTTGTTAGAGCCAGAGGTGAGCATATTTAGATGAGAGGGTGGAGCTATGGAGGAGTGATGGGTGGATCTAACTGACACCTTAAGGACGCCGCTATAGTAGCAACGTGTCGATCAGGAGTAGTAGTCCTGCCTTAAACAACCCAGTCACCAGAAAAATGTATTTGTCTCGTATGTTCTTGCAAACCATGAATATGTTACATCTGTACATTATTTTGTATCAGATACACTCATCTCAACAACATTGTGGTGAAGGCGTGATTAGGTTTAGGCATAAATATAACTTGGTTATGATTAGGAAAAGATCATGTTTTTCTTTTAGCACCCACATTTGGTGGCACAAAAGCTGCTGGAAAAGCAGGGATGGGTCGGTGAACAATGTAGGTAAGGTGGCTCAAATGCTTGCCGGGAGATGGCGCAATGTGGCGCTAAAAACTCACAGGTTTCATGCCACAAACACTGGTTATAATTCTGCAATGGTCACTAAAAACAACTGGTGTTGTTAGCTTCAGACAGTGTTCAGCAGCTTGGCAGGTGTCTCACCAAGGTGACATGCTGTCCACCATGGACTCCACCTCACAATGACAAACCAACTTACATATTAATCACTTTAGAAACGTTGATATGATACACACAAAATGTGCATATTCAATGTATTCATTTGCAGAAATATATATGCCAACATTTTTTTCTGGCGTCTGGGCTTTATGGCCTATTTTACTCTAAATGGGAGCATCATTTACAAAGTGAACATCAGTGGTGATGATTGAGAACATTAACTCATTAGGAAAGTGTTTAGTGAGGTAACAAACCAAGTGAGAAGCAGGATTATTTTCGCATAGACTTGTGTACGATTTGGACTATATTTGCACTTCTGGAGTCGCCTCTTGCTGGCTGTTAGAAAAAATGCAGGTTTAAGACACGCATTGGCTTTACTCTCAATACACAGATAATCGCTTGTTCCTGTCTCATTACTTTCAGCGAATTCTAAGGTATCAGTATTCAAGAGCCTAAAGGTATCGACTGTAATAACCAAATACCAGGTAGCGTTCCTCAGGCAAATACAACCTGATTTGGCCCACTACTGCAGCAGCTACAACAGACAGTCTGTGGTGTGGTTTATTTGGCAGTTCAGTGTCCCAAGAAGCCACGAAAAACATTCAAAGGTATGGCTATACTACATGTCTGTATTGTCTGGTGGCATTTTATGCAACTGCATGCTTCCAATCACATCATGGGTATCACACGGAAGAGAAAAAAAAAAGGTTTCAAAGAAGTAAGGTCAGGACTGTGAAGACGGCTTGGTGGTCAATGGTGTGAATTTGCATGTCGAAAATCAACTCACTGTTTTATATGCTGGTGTGTACTGGAGCTTTAAAACGATTATGTACTGTCTTGTCTAAGAGCTTATTTGTATGACAACTTTTAATATTTCTGCAGTGGGAAAGATGCAGGTCAAATAATGTATCAGCAAGGAGGCAACACTATAGAATGACACCCAGTCATTAAAATTAGTTTCATCTGTCCATACAAACTCAACTAACACTGTCTCACACAGTGAATTGAAGCTTCTCCCTGCCCTGATCTGTGTAGGGAGAGGCTGCCTGCTGAGCATACCAGGGTCATTCACAACTAAAGCTCTGTGGCCCCAGGGGTTGTTTTTCTTTCATCCGTCCAGCTCCATATTTTCACAGCACCGGCTGGTGCTTGTCCTTTTCCACGTAACTGTCTCTCCTACTCGGTGGGACCTGCTGATGGTGTAACACTAAATGATTTACAGTAGCGAGAAAAGACTGTGCTTAAAACGGGACACCACGGGGGCTGACACGTTTTGGAGTAGGAATAGTGCTGCTAATGGGTGTGTATGGAAGGGATGGCGCTTCAGAGAACATACATGACTCATGCCCATAAATACTCATAAACACTTGGATGTGTGTGCTACTGTACATATGAAACCAAGTGTAAGGTGTCTGCTTGTATGTGGCACAGGCTTATCCCTGTATATTTGTCACTGTGTGTGTGTGTGTGTGTGTGAGTGTGTGTGATATGTACTGTAACATAAACCAAGAGACCGTCTCCAGATTCACCCTCTAAAAATGGGGAGAAGTCATCGACGTACGGTTTCCTGGAAACAGGAGGTGCTGTGCAGTATAGTTTGCTAAGTTAGGACACATCTGTCTGTGTTCACATGCACACACACACACACGCACACACACACACAAACAGCTGAGATTTATGAAGTTGTTTTCGTGGAATGTGGAGCTGGCTCAACAATTCCTCACACAACTCAAATTGCAAGTTAAAAAAGACACAAAAGTGCCAAGGGGCCAAAACTCAATTTGTGTTATATGTTCAGTTAAGGTTAAGTAGAGTCAAAGGTCAGTAAAGCACAGGTAAATAGTGTAGTACACGTGTGTTAGAGTGCAGAAGATCATGAGAGAATCTCCGTAGCTGTTAACACCCAATACAACATTACACACTGTGTATTTAAAGCCTCACTTCAGCCAGTGTTACTTGCTGTTTTTAAAGGGGCAAAAAGCGAAATCGTTTCAGCGCTAGGTTTGCTGTTGTGCACTGCCTGTAGACCAAAACAAAGTGTGTCATGAGCCACACCTCCCTCTACCTCTGCTCTCCACCCCCCCACTTGCCTCGTCTGTGCAGCCGTGCACCGCAGCCTCTCCACAGACTATTACATCAAGACGGTCCCGGTGTTTCTTCCGCAGGCTCCACTTCACTCAGCTGCCCGATATACTCGCTCCTTCTTCCCACATTAACCTGAATAACAAACCAGGGCTCGGTGCTCCGGTTGAATCCAAACGGAGAGCTGGGGCTAACGTTAGCTGGGAAGCTAGCGAAGGCTAACTGGCTGTGCTGGCAGCGGAGTGAAGTGGAGCCTGAGGAGGAAGCATCGGTTAGCCCCCGAGGAAATAAAACCTAAACAGCCAACTTAGTTTGGCTTAGTTTAGCAGTTAGCGATGTCTTTCACTCACTCTCGGTCTCTGCTGTGTTTAGCTATTTCCCTGCTTTCCTGTTAGCCTCAGCACTAGTTGGCTGCCACGCTAACGTTCCTACTCTTCTCCGTGAGCCCGCGGCTCATGGCTCCGGCTCACGCAGAGTAGGGACGTTTGCGTTAGCTCCTGGAGTTAGCACTACTACTACTACTACGGCTACTGGAGTAACTTACAGCTATGGAGCGCTTCTACCAGCTCTTCTAGTCACTGAGCCTCGCCTCCATCTCGGGGGGGGGGGATTCACATGAACGTACATGAACGCGCAGCCAGACCAGCTTGTAAACAAGGGGCTGGAGATCAACACACAGAGAGGTTGTGTGAGGTCATGCTACACTCCAGATGAAATTACACCTCTAGTTCTTCACATAGCAATTTTTTAATTCCTTCAATCTAGAAATGATGAATTTCGTTTATTGCTCCTTTAAGTAAATGTTCTTTCTTCAACAGAGAATAGGGATGTTGTCAGTAGTCAGACATAATCCAGCTATGTTACCATGGCAACCCAAAAGGCTTTTCTTCTAGTGTCCGTGTTAAGATCAACATCATGGCGCACACATGGAATCAGGCAGACAGTAGACCAAAGACAGAGAGCACGGCACAGGAAAAACAGACAGTCCGAAGGAATGGTAGGATGGTAAAACAAAACACGCATAACAAATGTTGCAATAGGGATGCTGAATTGTTTACGAAGAATGGAAAAGAATGAAAAGAAATTGTGTTATTTTATGTAATTATTCGAGTAATTGTCCAGATCTCCGTGTTTTCTCTTTGTGTGAGGGAGCTACGTAACATCTGGTTGTATATCCCATCACAAAGAACGGTGAAAACATTTTGATATTTTAATTTTGATTGGCAATGCCATCAACCAGTAGCCGGTGTTCTCCATTGCCCTCTGCTGATTTTACCATCCTGCTCTCGTCCACTAAAATTATGTCCAATTGGCTGTCTACTTTCTACTGGATATCATGTGGATGCAGCATACAGTACAGGCCTGTACTGTAAGTCATAAAGAGGTGGATTTTGCCTCACCTTCTTCACTTGCAAATGAGGATCCCAATGAGACAGGGGTCATTAGACCATATAAAGTCTAGCCAGTGGCTTTCATTTTGGGGTACACTTTGGTTCCACTTTGGCTCTGTGGCTTCTCAACTTGCAGAGCCGGTGCTGCGCCCCCACCTGAATATGTGTGCTGCTTGCTCATGTCATCAGCTTGGAAATTGGTGAGCAGTTGAGCGGCGAGTTCGCTACATTACACAAGCATACTTAACTTTTTTTGGCAATATAAGAAGAAATAAACAAGTGTGTGAATTTTTATGTGCCAGTTTACAGTGGAAACGTCTTTAATTTGTCAAAATAAAAGTCCTCTGCTACTTTCATATTTTCTTTTATTGGGGGTGTGTCAATGCACATGTTCTAAATATTGAGAGGGACGTGCCCCCTGTGCCCCCCCTGAAATCAATACCTATGCACAATCATATAAACACAAGCAAAATAGCTGTCACAAAAGTATTTTTTGCTGTTCCTGTTTGAATCGGCTATCGTTCGTCAGCTCTGTGGGTGTGCTTTTTGCTACTGGGTTAGCTCGCTGAACGAGAATGTTGCTGAGCAGCGGCTGTGAATTTGTTCTTTGGCTCAATTTGGCTTTTAGTAACAACCTTCTTTTTTAAACCTTGAGCACAAAATTGAGTTATTTGTCAAGAAAATATTTGGAGAACAGTATAGCTAATCAACATTGTCAGACAATGACTCAAAATATGAGCCAACATATATCGAAGAGAGGTTTTAAAGCACATTAAATCTCCATTTAAATTGCAGTGAATAAACATGGAGTAAGTGAATCATATATATACAGTACAGGCCAAAAGTTTGGACACACCTTCTCATTCAATGTGTTTTCTTTATTTTCATGACTATTTACATTGTAGATTCTCACTGAAGGCATCAAAACTATGAATGAACACATGTGGAGTTATGTACTTAACAAAAAAAGGTGAAATAACTGAAAACATGTTTTATATTCTAGTTTCTTCAAAATAGCCACCCTTTGCTCTGATTACTGCTTTGCACACTCTTGGCATTCTCTCCATGAGCTTCAAGAGGTAGTCACCTGAAATGGTTTTCCAACAGTGTTGAAGGAGTTCCCAGAGGTGTTTAGCACTTGTTGGCCCCTTTGCCTTCACTCTGCGGTCCAGCTCACCCCAAACCATCTCGATTGGGTTCAGGTCCGGTGACTGTGGAGGCCAGGTCATCTGCCGCAGCACTCCATCACTCTCCTTCTTGGTCAAATAGCCCTTACACAGCCTGGAGGTGTGTTTGGGGTCATTGTCCTGTTGAAAAATAAATGATCGTCCAACTAAACGCAAACCGGATGGGATGGCATGTCGCTGCAGGATGCTGTGGTAGCCATGCTGGTTCAGTGTGCCTTCAATTTTGAATAAATCCCCAACAGTGTCACCAGCAAAACACCCCCACACCATCACACCTCCTCCTCCATGCTTCACAGTGGGAACCAGGCATGTGGAATCCATCCGTTCACCTTTTCTGCGTCTCACAAAGACACGGCGGTTGGAACCAAAGATCTCAAATTTGGACTCATCAGACCAAAGCACAGATTTCCACTGGTCTGATGTCCATTCCTTGTGTTTCTTGGCCCAAACAAATCTCTTCTGCTTGTTGCCTCTCCTTAGCAGTGGTTTCCTAGCAGCTATTTGACCATGAAGGCCTGATTGGCGCAGTCTCCTCTTAACAGTTGTTCTAGAGATGGGTCTGCTGCTAGAACTCTGTGTGGCATTCATCTGGTCTCTGATCTGAGCTGCTGTTAACTTGCCATTTCTGAGGCTGGTGACTCGGATGAACTTATCCTCAGAAGCAGAGGTGACTCTTGGTCTTCCTTTCCTGGGTCGGTCCTCATGTGTGCCAGTTTCGTTGTAGCGCTTGATGGTTTTTGCGACTCCACTTGGGGACACATTTAAAGTTTTTGCAATTTTCTGGACTGACTGACCTTCATTTCTTAAAGTAATGATGGCCACTCGTTTTTCTTTAGTTAGCTGATTGGTTCTTGCCATAATATGAATTTTAACAGTTGTCCAATAGGGCTGTCGGCTGTGTATTAACCTGACTTCTGCACAACACAACTGATGGTCCCAACCCCATTGATAAAGCAAGAAATTCCACTAATTAACCCTGGTAAGGCACACCTGTGAAGTGGAAACCATTTCAGGTGACTACCTCTTGAAGCTCATGGAGAGAATGCCAAGAGTGTGCAAAGCAGTAATCAGAGCAAAGGGTGGCTATTTTGAAGAAACTAGAATATAAAACATGTTTTCAGTTATTTCACCTTTTTTTGTTAAGTACATAACTCCACATGTGTTCATTCATAGTTTTGATGCCTTCAGTGAGAATCTACAATGTAAACAGTCATGAAAATAAAGAAAACCCATTGAATGAGAAGGTGTGTCCAAACTTTTGGCCTGTACTGTATATAACATGTTCGGAAATCAAAAGCTGTATTGTAATAATACAAATAGTTCTGGCTGCTATTTGGTCACTGTAACATGATTGTTGTCCTACCCAGCAGGTCATACACACTTGGTCACCCCTATGTACTGTAGGTATTATTACACAACACAAGTCTCCTGTAGCATGTGTCACATGTGGCTGGAGTCAGTTGTGTGTGGACAGGACACTGCCCTGATAAATACGGGCAGCTGCACTTTCATGGCACTGATGGTAATTGAACACGACTGAAATTTTGCTGGAGTGACATGTATCATAAGAAACATGACACTTTTGCATCATTTGTAGGATTTAGGCTATTTAAGGTTATAAATGTTTTGAATTTAGGACTGTCCAACTCAGATTCTGGTCTTGAACTTCACACCAGGGGTTGGTGCGTTGGTTCAGAGGGGGTCAGGGTGAGGGTGGTGTGGGAGTGATGGTCACAGTATGTCCTGTCCTGGCCCCTCTCCTGCAGCGAGGCCCTGCTTGCTGACAGCGGAATGACATCACCAGGGGGGCCCTTTGTCCCCCGTTTTGGGAGCGTTGAAATTTTGCACACAAAGGCTGCACGGCGCTCCTATCTCCAGATCTGAGTGGACGCAGCACTTTTGAAAATCCCTAACAAGATTAAACCATAGCGCAATCAGCTGTCAGTCCGCACACACTAGCTGCTTCTCAGAACTCACATAGGATCTAAGCCCTGCTGTTTAAACTGAACACGCAAGGGCCACATCCACAACTATAGAGGGTCCAACGGAAGAATTGACTGATCCACAAAGGCACTTACTATATAATGGAGAAAATGGTTCAAAGTTTTCAGGCTGGCTGGCAAGCTGTGTTACAGATAGAAAGGTTGTATATTTATGACTGTAGGTTGATTAAGAACCTGCTGCTGCAGAATCTAAATGAGATCTAGAAAATACACACAGTATCTCAAACATGTTAAATGTGTCTGTTATGCTCGTGTATATCTGTCTGTCAACTATTGTTATACAACCATTAGTCAGGACCTACTAAGAGGCGATCTATGAGTGCTGATGTTGAGAACAACAGCAGAGGGACTTTTAACTATGCATGTATCACTCCACTTTACAGGTGTTCTACCGTTAATTACACTAACCGTTAATTAGCCTACATTAACAACACAGTCTCACTCCCACTCGTCCAATACTGGTGCTTGCTCTGTGACACGTCAAACTATGATGCTCTGCATACACTTTCAGTGTCAGTTTTGGACACTCCATGAAAACATCTCAATTTTTAAGTGTTTTATGCATTGAATCCCTTTTTTTCAAACTTGTCCACAGACAAACAGTACATTCTTACACAGAAACCAATTCCATTTAGTCCATCATAACATTTCCATTTTTTTGTTCAGCTACACCTGCTGTATTTCCTCTTTAGAGTCCTCAATCAATGAATGCTGAAACTAAAAATTCAGCAGCATGTATCAAGTAAAGGTAAAATCTGGTCAGGTCTGAGTTCCTAAACAACCTGCGTAACCACTATGTTTCTCTTCTAGTATGTCATAATCCAGGGTAAATATAAAATAAGTGCAATTTCCAATGATTAAAACACATAAATTGTCCTGGTTGCGATTTACCTTATCCTATGGTTTCTTTATTCTTTTTGCTTTTTGAAGTTGTTTCTGGGAAAACCTCAAGTAGGTGGGGAATCTGAAGGATTTTCAGCAGAAAATGTCTGACTATATACATTGTACAAAAAACTTTGAGAACATAACAAGAGATTAACAGAGCCTGCAACAAGTCTAACTTCTACCTAGTCAGTGCTATTGTCTTCTCAAATTTTTACAGGAAATGTACAGTGTTCCTTCATGTCATGCATACAATGTCTTTTCAAGATAAACTTAGAATGTAGGTTAATAAATGTCACTTTTAGGTTTACCTCCTTAAGCTTGGGCAGAAAAAAACTGGTTTGACTAAAAATAAATGTGTTTGTTACTTACATAATGTAACGTTATGTGACATACAGTACAGGCCAAAAGTTTGGACACACCTTCTCATTCAATGCGTTTTCTTTATTTTCATGACTATTTACATTGTAGATTCTCACTGAAGGCATCAAAACTATGAATGAACACATGTGGAGTTATGTACTTAACAAAAAAAGGTGAAATAACTGAAAACATGTTTTATATTCTAGTTTCTTCAAAATAGCCACCCTTTGCTCTGATTACTGCTTTGCACACTCTTGGCATTCTCTCCATGAGCTTCAAGAGGTAGTCACCTGAAATGGTTTTCCAACAGTCTTGAAGAAGTTCCCAGAGGTGTTTAGCACTTGTTGGCCCCTTTGCCTTCACTCTGCGGTCCAGCTCACCCCAAACCATCTCGATTGGGTTCAGGTCCGGTGACTGTGGAGGCCAGGTCATCTGCCGCAGCACTCCATCACTCTCCTTCTTGGTCAAATAGCCCTTACACAGCCTGGAGGTGTGTTTGGGGTCATTGTCCTGTTGAAAAATAAATGATCGTCCAACTAAACGCAAACCGGATGGGATGGCATGTCGCTGCAGGATGCTGTGGTAGCCATGCTGGTTCAGTGTGCCTTCAATTTTGAATAAATCCCCAACAGTGTCACCAGCAAAACACCCCCACACCATCACACCTCCTCCTCCATGCTTCACAGTGGGAACCAGGCATGTGGAATCCATCCGTTCACCTTTTCTGCGTCTCACAAAGACACGGCGGTTGGAACCAAAGATCTCAAATTTGGACTCATCAGACCAAAGCACAGATTTCCACTGGTCTAATGTCCATTCCTTGTGTTTCTTGGCCCAAACAAATCTCTTCTGCTTGTTGCCTCTCCTTAGCAGTGGTTTCCTAGCAGCTATTTGACCATGAAGGCCTGATTGGCGCAGTCTCCTCTTAACAGTTGTTCTAGAGATGGGTCTGCTGCTAGAACTCTGTGTGGTATTCATCTGGTCTCTGATCTGAGCTGCTATTAACTTGCGATTTCTGAGGCTGGTGACTCGGATGAACTTATCCTCAGAAGCAGAGGTGACTCTTGGTCTTCCTTTCCTGGGTCGGTCCTCATGTGTGCCAGTTTCGTTGTAGCGCTTGATGGTTTTTGCGACTCCACTTGGGGACACATTTAAAGTTTTTGCAATTTTCCGGACTGACTGACCTTCATTTCTTAAAGTAATGATGGCCACTGGTTATTCTTTAGTTAGCTGATTGGTTCTTGCCATAATATGAATTTTAACAGTTGTCCAATAGGGCTGTCGGCTGTGTATTAACCTGACTTCTGCACAACACAACTGATGGTCCCAACCCCATTGATAAAGCAAGAAATTCCACTAATTAACCCTGTTAAGGCACACCTGTGAAGTGGAAACCATTTCAGGTGACTACCTCTTGAAGCTCATCGAGAGAATGCCAAGAGTGTGCAAAGCCATAATCAGAGCAAAGGGTGGCTATTTTGAAGAAACTAGAATATAAAACATGTTTTCAGTTATTTCACCTTTTTTTGTTAAGTACATAACTCCACATGTGTTCATTCATAGTTTTGATGCCTTCAGTGAGAATCTACAATGTAAATAGTCATGAAAATAAAGAAAACGCATTGAATGAGAAGGTGTGTCCAAACTTTTGGCCTGTACTGTATGTCACATACATCAAGTTAAATACTTCACTAGTATAGTATGCTACACATGCTGGCGCACCATGTTGTTATTAAAATAACTTAATTGACTTTTGGTCTCACAAAGGAAAGCTCTGCTGAACTATAATGGTGACAGGCAGCATATCATGCCGCAAATCAGTGCCCAAGATCTAGATTTCAACGTCTTCGAAGTGAGACCAGGTTGGTTTGATTTGTCTGTTCTGGGCCACATTGTAAAAGAGGCTCCTTATGTAGATATAAATGACTCATTTTAGGGTAACAAAAACACAGCAATTCTTAATTTCAGGTGATTATACACAAATAAAAAACACAGTTATAAATAATATATTCCATTTTAGCCAGTATATCTGCCTAAATCCTATACTCAGATACAAAAACAGATGCAAAAAGTCAGATTCCCATCTTGATTTTGACAAAATGTAGGCAATTCACTGCAACTTGCATGATCTTTGATCTAAAAATTTTAAAGAAGGATAAAAGTTTGAATGCTGTCATGATAGTTTTTAGGTAATTTAAGGGTCTGTCTGTGTTTGTGTTGTGTCTGTACATTCTCTACCTCTAGGTGCATATCCATCCTGTTACATCACTGCGCCCTTGAGAGCTGCTGACTAAACACAAATCAAGGCCATACAAGTGGATTCTGTCATCCTCTTTAATTTCAAAGAAACGTCTTTCCTGTGCGAGCACACTTAACCCTTGTGCTAATCTTCTGAAACAGATGAGTAGCTCTTGTTACTGCTGTTGTCCAGATGTGAGCCTACAGTATCTCAACATTTTTCTCAGAATACAGCATAACTCAGAAGACACACGTGATGTGAATGAATTCCAGCGTTGCGAGGGGTACGTCCTCTGTGTAACAGCATATGTCAGGACTTCACAGCTCGTGTCAGGGTTTCTTCTCGTGCAGTTGCTATGCTAGCCTCTCCCTGGAATAACACGCTGTCATTTTGTCAGGATGCAAACAGCTAATAACTGTGAGGCTGGTTCTGCATGATACAACTCATGTTGTCTCATCATGTGAGTTTCAATTTCACTGGCTTTGACTTCTGTGTAAGCCACACGTCAGGAATCTGTGTGTTGCAACTTGAACAACAGATCTAAATATAGAAACAAGACAATGTAAACCTCTTGGAGTCTGGCCAGGAATATATATAGAGTACAGTGTGTACTGTTGCCCATACCATTATGTCACACACTGACTCAGGGAATGTGACAAAAGGGAGTCTGTGCAAGGTTACACCTAAAAAAAACACAATGTTTTAAACTAATGTGAACACAAATGAACAGTTGTGTATGTAGTGAATACAACCACTGGGTCAGTCACATGACGCAATGGGGCCCAGAAAGACATCTTCCATAGACTTACATTAGGGAAGAGATACTGTAAATTGGTGGTTGCATTTTTAAGAGCATCACCGATACAGCTTGTTGTTACTTTTGAGATTTGATCCATTTGGCTTGATGACATTTTGAAAGTATAGATGAGCTCCACAATTAATCATTCCATCATTATTTCATCCCCATTCAAGTTAGCAGAGGGCTATTTTAGGATTTGGCTGCTCAGCTGGCAAAGTTCCTAGTGTGCTTGCTCTGTGGGCACGATGATGCAGAAGATCCTGGTAATTTTACACCCGAAAAGTCAGACTTTATTGGCTTATTTAGTTGTTCATGTGCCACTGAGCAAACTTCTTTTTATTCATCCATGATTCATTATATGTACTGTTTCCACTGTAACCATTGTAGCTGGCTAACCTCTGTATAAACTTCCATATAAATAAACTGACTTGGCGGCAAGATTCCGAACTCACAGAGATGTGATTTTGCAGTGACGACCAAACCAAAAACTTATCCTAACAGTTATTTTCCTGCTTCTCTTGTTGCCATAAACAACATGTTTGTAGAAACATGATGTAACGTTACTGTAGCTGACTGTGAAGGAGTCGGTGTCATGGCTCAATGGACAGCTGAGAGGCAGAGAGACTTTGAAGATAAACAACATGCAGATCAAGTCCAACCGAGATGGTTTTGGTGAGTTTTATTTAGTTTCTGTAGAGTTTTAATAAAGTGTGTTTTATGATGAGTTAATTAAGCTAAAGTTAGTCTTAGTTTGGTGAAAAAGAGAGAGACTTTGATTGGAATATAGATGCAAAAAGAGGCCATAACAGATGTCTGTAATTAGTGAGTGCGACACACTTTACAACCCCACTGACGCATGTTACCACCATAACTAAAAGCATCTTTTGTCTATTCAAATGACACGGCAAACAGTTGAATGTCTTTTCTATTCATCCTATTTCTATGTGCTGCAGGGTGGACGTCAGAGAGACAAAATGAACACATGGCCCAGCTTTTATAGCCTCAGGATGCAGGTGAACCTAATCAGCTGACAACCCTCTCTTGTCAGCCAACTGCCTGTTGAGGTTGGCCAGCACAGCCTCCAAGACAGTCCAATATATTTACTGGCCCATGTCTGATGTCCAAGAACAGCTGATAAAAGACTGTGTTCTCACATTAACCTGAATTCTAAACTAATGGTTAGATTAAACTTTTAAGTCCAATTTTTAGATTCGTTACATTTCATCATCCTCAGGGCTGTTTTCTAATTAAGTGTGTCTTCTTCAAAGGAGTTTTAAACGAGTGTCTTCAACAATGGGGAGCTGATTACCTCAATCACTGTTCAATGCTCATTTGTTTCCAGGCGACTTGCTTTGTGTTTGTGTGCTCTGACCGTAAACACTGAACAGCTGATGATATGTGCATGCATATATTAACCAATATCATGCCATCGGTGGTAGCAGGAGTTTTGAGACGATATTAAGATGATTTCCTGTAAGGATGTCATAAGAAGATGTCTGAGGTAATTTACCATGAAACAAAATCTAATGAGCATGTTAGTGCACTTCATTTGAAATGACATATATTTAATAGCATGTAAAGCTGTATGTTGCAGGGCCTAAACTCTCATGTAAAATTTAAATAGTAGTTAGCTGTGGTGAAACAATAACTTCTGGGGTCTTTTTCAGAAATAAGAAAAACTCATTCAAAATCAAACTGACATATGTAACACTGCTAATTACAAAGGCTCTGTCCAGATAGAAATGGCTATATTTGTAAAAGTAGCTTTTGGCCTGTCGTCCACACACAAACTCTGTTTTAGGTTACTGAAGATAGACCCTCCAGAAACTCAGTTTTCGGTGTTGACATGCAGACAGGGAAAACATTGTTTTTGGCTTGTAATGTCAGAGTTTGTGTGGTAATCTCCTTTGTGAGGAATCACAAATACATATTGTGAAATGGCAGACATGACCAAAATAGTGCTGGTCCTAACCTCACTGACAGGACTCGGTTTACAACTAAACTGAGGAACAGAGGCATCAGAATGCGCTACAGAGGTCACTGCTCCAGGTAGCTTTTTTTCAGGCTTATGATTGGCCAAATTCTTCTTCCTCCTCTCCTTCGCTTGGCGTTAGGGCTATGGTTAGATTGACGCCTGATGTTTAAGCACGCTCTTGACACCACTTCAATTGTGTTTTTGCATTATTGATTGGACAAAGATTTTTTTGTAACAGTTTCTGTGGACCGTATTTTTTTTTCTTGACAATGTTTTGTGGCTCATGTTATATGCCTTTGTTAAAGTCAGGAAATTAATGTGCTGTCATGGATGCTGATTTGTCCTAAGCCTAGTTCAGACCAAAGACGAGACAAAACCATTTCAGAACGTTGCGGAGAAAAGTTGCAGCAGTGAGACCTGGCCAGTCTGAGTTCAATTTAAGGCGGCTGATGGTACTGTATCACCTGCAGCTCAGCTGATCAAACCGTTGGCAGCTGGTTTTAGAGAGTAAAGCACATCACCTGTTTCAACACTACAATTGGCTTGTAGTGAAGTCTGCTGGTCAAGTCAAAATGACCGCAGACAGTGTGTTCGCTTGCTGCGGCAGGTGCCCCATCCCTGCTGAGCTCTCTGTTTTTGTCCTCATGGTGTGCCAGTGTTGGATGGTGAGTTGTTGCTGCTGCTCGCTGTATGTGCTTATGCCCCCTTCCCAGCACACACACATTCTCACTGACTGATTAATTGGTGCTGGTTATTTAAATTATTGTGATGTATTTATTATGAATACAGTCCATCTGATGTTTGTTTACTTTATGTTTTTTGCTGTTCCATCACTACAAATGCAACTGTAGCCAGTATCTCATTATCACTAGTAGAAGTACAGAGAGTTGTTGCATAGAGATGATACATCATCATGTCTAGTTGCATTGGTGTGAACTGGGAGGTTCACCTGTTTCAACTCATCTTGTAGTGAATCTTTAGTCTGACCTGGGCTTAAGAATATGGAACGTAAACCCGAATGTAAACCTCCAGAACATACCTCATTTTTTCAGAAAGACCAAAGAAAGAAATGCCAAATGACAGATTGCATTGACTTACAGAAAGTGATATCAGCACTTTGACTCTCTAAATGTACACCATCTTGGAGGTCTAATGTGTTGGATATTGGCATCTGGCCGAACAGAAACTTCTCCCATGTGCCAAGTGTGTGGGAGAACTATGATGGCAAATGTGAAAATGTGAATGACTCTATCTTGATCCAGTATTTGGTTCATCCATTCTGGGCTACTGCAGAACAACATGGTGAGCTCCATAGAAGAGGGTCCGCTCTGTATGTTAATATAAACGGCTCATTCTAAGGTAACAAAAACATTGAGTCTTATTTTCAGGGGATTTGACACTAAATAAAACAGAGTGATGAATATTATCTTCCATTTCTGCCCCTAAATCCTATACACTGGACCTTTAATTAAATGATCAATTAAATTAGTTAAAAATTGGAACAACTGAGTTTCATGTAATGGAGTCTCTCCTTTAATTGCAGACCTGAGACATTTAGGGGGGAGATGAGCTGACATGAAGACCTTAATGAGGCCACCAAAACAATGGGAACACAAATAGGTCAGTTTTCCCTAATGATGATGAAGGGCTGCCTTTATTAGTGAGGGCATTTTCATTGCTGACAAAAGTGTGTCACTTGGCATTTAACTTAACTTGTACACATTCAAGTCATGTGCCGAGTGAAGCGTCTGGAATCTTAACACCAGTCTCTTTGATGCTGAACACTGGTGGTTGGGAAATCAACAGCAAAGTCAAATAAACACTATTTTCTACACTGTTCCCCATATTTCTAGCAGTAAAAGGAAAAATCCAAGCTCTCATTGAGGAATAGCTTCCGGCTCCAGAGTCTCCAGTCAAGGGTTTAACTTCTCCAGTCTGGAGGTTAACACCACAGCTGCAGGATCTAATCAGAGTCTTTGCATAATTAAAAAGAAAATGAATGTGGAACAATTTAGGAATACTTTGCAGTTAAGTACTCCTTTCATTTGTACCTTTTTGGGTGGGCCAATGTGGTTAAAAATTGCATGTGTTCAGCCTCTAGACACAGTGAGATACAAAGAAAATGTTTAATGCCCCTTTTCCTCATCTTTTCATATGCATGCCTATAAAAAACTAGACGACAGATTAAAAAAAATCAGACATTTCCAAGTTGTTTCATCACCTCACCCGTGCCACTGATGGTACATTAAACCTTTAAGTGACAACAAAACCCATGAATGCACATCTGTCAAATCACTGCACACAAGTCTCTGACAAAACCAAAGGCCCATCAAAGTATGGATGACCTCTCCACCCTGCTGATCCCGATGCAGCCGTCTGTAGATTCGCCCCGGCGGGTCAGACTGGTGTCAAGCCCTGCGGTTCAAAGGTGACAATAAGACCAGTGCCGTCCTGGAAATTAGACCAAACTAATTGTCCGTCAGTCCACTTTAATTACAGTTGAATCTAAAGCAAGTCTAGTTCACCCGTTCCAGGGCCATGACACCAGACATGGGTGGGGGTTAAAATTACAGGGGGAAAATTAAATTATGTATGCTGCAGTGCGCTGGACACAAAAGCAAATTCCCAATTTAATTAACAAACAAAGACCCTTAAACAAGAAGCAGGCACTGTAGTAGGGTAACAACAAATACAGTGCAATCTCTGGAAAACAGTCATTTCCTGAAGAGGCCTGTTTGTGTAGTATGTTGCATTTCCAGGAAAAATAGAAGAATACCGTCTAATTGATCCTGAAAATGGGCCGACCCACTACTATGTCTGTATTTCACCCAATAATTAATGTCTCTATTTGTTGTTCTGCATTACATTCACTCTAAACTGAGCTTGACATTTTTAAGTATATATTTTCAGATTGTAAATCTATTCTATCTGAACAGATTTACATCACAGTTCATGGTAATCCAAATGGCTTCAGCTCCAGCCGTGTTTATCATTCCTGCCTGTCCCAGAGGTGAAACCTGACCCTCGTTAAATTGCTCGTTGCCCGGGCTAAATCCCTGCGCCTATGCGGGAATTGTGATTAGCATATTAACATTAGCATATTAGCATGCTTTCTGCTAGTTAACAGTCTAGGCGATTCCCCCCCTGTTACTCCCGCTGCAGTCTGTTTAACTCAGTCAGCAGCAGGGATCTCCATCTGCAGACAGCGAGTGCTCCCTTGGTGAAAGGTTTAGCGCATTGCCTTTGATCAGACAAATCCTCATGCCAATGGGTGCACCACACCCTCCTCTGTCTTTGCTGCATGCTGCACCACCTCTGGAAGATAAAACCATTGATCTATACCCTTGCTATCCCAGGCTGTAAATCTAGAAATGCTCTGGCATCATAGCATCTCCTTATTTATGTGCAGAAGAGGGAATGTGTGAAGCACTTAACCTTAAAGATGGTGCAAGTGCACTCCAGTCTGTAGAGCCCTTTCTCTTGAAAGTGCCACCAGACGGAGGACTAGGAGTGTGAAGAAGTAGCTCGGACATGTATGGCGCTTGTGCTTGGCTGTTTTCTTGACCCTGATCTATGCATATGCCCAAGTATGCTCTAAATGTGTTGTGCTGGTGGCTGCATTCCTTATCTCGGCTCAAAGTTTGCCGCCCAAGGTTTGAGCCACGTGCGGCTTCGGAGACTGCTATAGAATATCATCCTGCAAGCAATTCCTCTCAGCGTGGAATGCCTATTTTTGGCGGGACTGCTGCATTTTTCTGCATAGAAAAAAAAAAAAAAGTCAAACCCTCCTGACAGCACTGTTGAGCAGTCCCAGCCAGCTGTGAAGTGTTGCTTTTACGGACTCTTACTGTAAAACATGTGGCTGCCTTCCTTAAATCAAGCTATTTGTGGCTACATGATTATAGTCTAGACATGCTTCTGCTTTTTAACATGTTTCTGGAGTTACATCTGAGTGTACAGATAACATACGCAGGCTTTGTGCAGTAAAAACATAAAGTTTGGTACCTTGTCAGTCAAATGAGGGAAAAACCCCAACTACAAGCTTTTTGTCAATGTTATGATTGATTGTGCTTGTTCAAAAGTACTGAAGAATGAAAGGAATAGTTTGATATTTTGGGATATACATGTATTCGCCTTCTTGCAGTGTGTTAGGCGCTGGCTCCAATCCAGAGTTTTTTGAAAACAGATGTTTTCATCTGTGTTTCTACCTCACATCCGCACACAAGTGGAGTTTTAGGTCAATAAAAAAGAGGTTTTTGAGAACGCCTTCTAAGGCGAGGATATTTTTGAAAACTTCAGTTTTGTGTATCTGTTTGGACATGTAAAACAGAACGTTTGGGAAACAGTGATGTCATCTCAATTCACACATTTGGGTAATGGGCATAGACACAGTAACAACAATGGTGGACTGCTTGTTTGTTTACATTTGCTAGCACTGCTAGGGGTAACGACTACTTTACATCTCTTAAAACTGTATTACTGCAATACTTCACAGCTGAATGGAGGTATCTACTGGGGGCGATGTTATTTGGTTTGCCTCGGCATCTGTGGTTTAATGTCCACCATAAACAACAGTTTCAGCAAGTGGAGTCATTTTTGCGTCCTAGTTTGGAGGAAGATATTTTGCACAACAAAGGTTTTGCGGAGAGATTTATTTTTTAAATGAAGGAGAAAAATATCAGTATACATGTAGACTGAACAGAACATGTAGACCTACATAGAAGCTGGGGCCGGCAGCCAAATAGCATAGCTTATCTTAAAGAATGGAAGCAAGAGGAAATCATCGTCAACAATTGACCAAAAGCAACAAAATCCATCTACCAGCAATTCTAAAGCTCACAGGCCTTTTGGTACTGTTTGATTTCAAAGCAAGCAGCTGAGACTCCAGTAAGTCACTACACTGGAAAAAGCCCAGCACATTACCCCCTGTAAAGCACTTATTTTTTTAATATGGATTAAACAAACAAGATATAACGTGCTAATTGATAAGCTTTGGGCACAATCAGGCGAGCTATTTCCTCTGTTTCCAATCTTCATGCTAAACTAAGCTTACTGTCTGCTAGCTGTGATATATTTAGCATTTAGACATGAGAGTAGTGTCAATCTTCTCATCTTACGCTCAGCAATAAATAGAATTACATTTCCCAATGTTGAACTGTTCCTTTATTCCTGCACACTGACTCTAAACCAGATATTTATTTAAATGGACAGTCAAATTGTCCATTAAACCTTCTCCAAAACCATGCTTATATGCACCATACATACCTGAGAGGCTAACCAGCTAACCCTAGCCTGGGAGCCAGATGAATCTGCCAACTCATGTTCCATTTGCTATAGCAGATGCATCTGGTCCCCCTCCCACTGAAACAGATTTCAAGCCAACCTGGCCTCGGCCATGTCAATCACAATTATGCTTGTTTTTTAATACATGGGGCGGGTCCTTGGGGAGCCTTTGCGCTTAACGCAAAATACATGGTGACGTCATTTCTTGCTCACCCACCCTTGTGCCAGGGACACTATAGCAAGCATAAATCTAGCTTGGTAAAAAGGAGCTCTGTAGAGGCATTTCGATAGGAACCAACTGTGGAATGCTCTGCTGAAGTACTATTTTTACATTCTGATGGCAAAACTGGCAACGCATGTTAACAGACATATTGATGCTACACCATCACGGCTCATCTCTGCATGCTGTGGTCTGCTCACATTTGTCCAATGGTAAGCATTACATCACGTTTCATTGCTCTGATTGGTTGTAGCTCTATCCAAATGCATTCAGAAGCAATATGGTCTACGGCTGTTGATAACGCCCCTTGGAAGTTGAAAGTGAACTGAAAGGTTCAAGAGTAACTTGAATTTGCAGATTGGTGTGGCGATGCCTGGGTAATCCAAATCACACAGGCTGAAACAGCTCAAAACAATTAACAATTCTATTACTATGCTATTAGAGCCACTCAAAAGAACATTAATCTAATGTAACAGAGTTTTCATTGTACAGTCCTTGAATTGTTAATCATTTAGAGATGTTTATCCTCTCGTTTCAACAGCCTGGCACCAAACTGTGATGTGTGTATAATTACAGTTCTTCTATTGAGGTGATTTTAAAACCTGATTATTTCACATTTGAATTTTGCCATTCAGCCAACACTCCTACTCATTACAGGTATTTACCATACAACACCCGCAGTCACAGAATCTGAAAACAGCTCACATACAAAACAAAAGGTGAGTTTTCAGTTTGATAACCATAAAGCCATAGAGGAGTCTCTACTTTACAGAAATCACGAAAACTACATATAAGCCGGGAAAAAAATAGTATTTTCAAAAATGTGGATTTCACTTCACTGCAACAAAATATTCCCATCCTTCCCAGGGCATTCATGTAAAACAGACTGTGGAAAAAAAAAGATCCAGGGAGGAAAAGTTTTATTTTTGACATCACAGCTGCAGGATCAGGTCCAAGTAAAGGCTGAGGGAGGTGAAGTTTTGCAGGAAGAAAATGAGCTTTCAATTCACAGCGGAGGAGAGGCAGGATTGGAAAAAACTTGTCTGTTGCTTAATGAAAATTTATACACTTGCACATTACTCAGACACACAAAGGGGCCTGTTATCTTGTAGTTATGCAAAAGATCATAACATGTCATCACTCCAGTTTAAATCCTTATTTTACTTTCATTACAGATATTGCATCTATTAAAAACACATGTTTAATGGCTTGCAATTACATCTGAGGGATAATAAATCTGTCCATATGAGACAGATTGAACACACACCCCTGAGAGAACGGGTGAACGTTAAGTACACTTAATGCCTTTAAGGATAAACGAGCAACATATGTTGGTGATATAATCTTAATGTAGACACCTAAATAAATCTGCTTCAACAAGGATTAGGTTTCATTTATAAAGGTATATTTTATCATGAGCAACATATGCTACTTTGACTTGTACTGGACATGTAGTTGTACAGTTTGTCCTTCTTATTAGTGTTGACAGAGTAATGAACGAATCATTACAAACATCACTGATCCCTTTTAGCCTTTAGACAAAGTTGAATTGCTAATGCCAATCAGAAGCATATCCACTATCTTAAACACTTTGAAGCCATGAACTATGTGATCACATCCCTCTTGTACACTCAATGTAAAAGGGAAAGTCCATCAATCAAAGTGTCCTTTAGGGGAGCTGTGAAAGGCTTGACGTTACGCAAACAGTAATTTGACTCGTCCTACCTCTAAAGGGGCCCAAGCCATGTCATGTTGTCCCCCTGCGCTGAGGTTCACAGCAGGGGTCTATACGGGCCCGACCGGGATTCCTGCATCAATCTGGAAGTGTCTCCTCGTTCGGAGAAGAGAGGCCTAATGGGAGAAAATGTACCACCTCATCACCACCTCCCAGGGCTGCCATAATGGAGCATCCATGGTCATTAATGGAGCGTACCTCCCACCTCAAGAGTCTCTATTCAGTCTCTGTCATCATTCACGGCCATCACTTCCTCAGAATTTAATGGCTTTGGAGGTCCCTTTTATCCCATTGTCTCTACGCCTCTGTGTCCCTTCCCCATTTAGGAGCCCAAACTAGAGAACGGGCCTGTTAGTTGGGCGTTGGGGCTGACCTCTGCACCCCTTCACTGGAGACTCCTTCAGCTTTGTTTTGGGCCTCTGTCCCCCTTGCCAAGGCAAATCAGACCCCAGGCGGGTCATGGAGAGAGGGAGCCACTGGGGGTCTTATTGTCTTCCCATTCACATCATAGACAAGTGGCCCAGAGTGGACATCAGACGCTCCCTATAGCCACACACACTGAAGGGACAATGTCCACACAAAGTGACAGCTCCTATTGGGAGAGGAATGCATGTGAATCAAGAAGGTTCAAAGAAGCACGCCAGCAAACCAACGACATGGGAATATTTGATTGCCAAGCGCTATTTCTCCCTCTTCTATCATCTTCATGCAACAATGAGGAAGATTACAGTCAAAACGATTTATGGTAATGTAAAGTTCATCATATAGTATACTTAATGCATTTGGAAGGTAGCTGCGTTTTCCAGTTTTCCACCTGCTTTATTCAAACAGGCCTCAGGAGATCCACCAGGACTGACCATCACAGGCTGATTCTATGTTTTGTGCTTTAGGGGGCAGGAGAGAACCAGAGGAAAAAAGATTGGCTGGACCGCACAGGCAGGGCCGTGGGGTCGGAGCAAGCCTGTGGCTGGGGGGTAAGATTAGGAGGCAGCTGAGAGAGGGCACGCGGCCATCCTCCAGTACACATTCCCGCCATGGCCTGAGGCCAGGAGCTGGGGATTAATACAGACTAAAGAGAAGGGCTGGCGTTGGCAAGTCACCGGCAATCATTCCCATGCATTTTCTAGTCGTCTTTCTGATGACAATGTACGTTTGAATGCATGCAAATCAGGGTGCAAGGATTAATTTGGAGGACTGTGACGAAACTCATGCTTCGCTCATTTAATCACAGATTCATTCAATTACCCTCTTGGACACTTGGCAGGCTTTGCAGATCCATATAAAGTATGGGGTATGTTGCTATTGTGTGCGCTTTAATTTACTGAATTTCCTCCTTTGGCTCTTTTCAGAGAACATCATAGCAGCATGTTCTCCCGCCTCAAACTGTACATTCTCTTATCTCTCATTTTCCCATCTATTCTCAAGTGGTAATGTAGTGAGATTAGAGCACCAAAGCCTCCTGTAGATCCACTGACCACCGATTCATCGGCTCATCACAGGACATATTGCTGTTTTGTTAGCCCGGTGACAAGCAGCTTAAGAGGTTCATACTTGGCGATACCTGCTGAGAGCAAGAACTGAACCTGAATAGGAGTCTGTAATAGTCTATCCAGTGTCTGGGAGGGGTGCCTTCAATCTATGTGTAATCACATCTGCAGACGAGGAAAACTGGAAATCCATGTTTGAGAGCCAGGTAAGTGGAAATTGGATGTTTTTCACACTGCTTCCTATTATCTACTGTTTGCAGCATAAAAAAAGGAGGCAGGCGATAAAGGAAAGGGGGTTTAAAGGCTTAAATCCTAAATGAATGACTCATCCACAAAATTTCATAATAACATTAAAGGTTTATTCATAATTCAAATATTCAGAAGTGCTAATGTTTTTAAAGTGAGATGAGGCAGGGACAAATTGAAATTAACTGACTCATCTTCTTTTGTCATTAACCAGATGTACAGTGACACAACTATTCACAGTATTTATCAGAAATCTTGTCGTGTAAATATTTTGTTTCATATCGAGGTATTTGGTCCAAAATATTGTAATATTTGATTTTCTCCATATCGCCCAGCCCTGAAGGGTGCTCATAATTGTTTAATCGGTACATAAAGACAGTAATGATGAGACTGCTGATTAAATCCAAGCAGATTAAACGCAAGCCCAATTATCACTCTCAAAACAATGCATTCATGTAGGTGCCACACATTCAAGAGAAATGGCATGGGGAATGCAAAGTCTTAGGGCTGCTGTGAAACTGCGCCTACTCAGGGCAACAACAAAGTTTGTCATGGGTGTGTCGGTGCAATAGACAAACAAGAAAGGATGGCAGAGGAGATACCCCCACACCAATGCAACTGGGTTGGGCAGCCACAAAAAGGAAAGTGCACTGATAATAGTCAAGGACTGAAACGTTTGCTGCTGTTTTTATTCACTTGTTATTTTTTGCACTTTGAGCACCCTTCTTTTTGTGCATGGATGCCCTAAATAAACTGTATTTTGCATTGATCTCAGCCTCTGGACTTTTTTGTGGCTGTCCAGCCCAATGGCACTGGTGCATGGGTATCTAATTTGCCTTCCACCCATAGGGAATGAACATATGAATAGATTTAAATGAATCGCATGTCGGTATGTGTGTCTTTGCAAACATCTTTTTGACAGCTTGGGTTTGATTTTGTTCAGGAGCTGAGGCATTTAATTCAAAAAGAGGTAATTTCATTAAAGTAGTCATTATCCTAACAGATTACTATCTCCACCTGGCATGAGCCTGGAGGGGATCATGCCTTTTGGTCGTGTATGTGTGTATGTGAGCATGAGTGTGTGTATCTGTCTGTCCACAGCTAAACTGGCAAACTACTGGACCAATCAGCCTCATATTCTTGACTGTATGCTCGAGGACGTCTCATGGTTGCAGTGATTCAAACCTGTTTAACTGGCTGTTTTTTTACACCTCTGACCATTCATCACATGCACCGCAAGTCATCAGAAAGATCATGTAGCAAAGCATAGAGCAAAGGGCATTTCTGGTACTCGTCTCAGCTATAAAACAAGAGGTGTTACCATCTGTTGCAAGCCACATTTTGGCCTCAGTCGTGGCCCCAAAACTGACATCTATAGAAGAGTTTGGTTTCCCTTTGAACTGGAGCTTCTGCAGATTAATTCCATATCCAATGTTATGATCTACTAAAGTTAGGCACATTACGAGATTAAAAGAATTCTGATTTTTGCCACCATCTTCACTGTAAAGGAGCTGACGCGGACAATTCCACCAGGTACAGCTATACCTGAGATGTCTACAGTGGCTACAGTCAGTTCCTGTAGCCAAGTTGCAGCCTGAATGTGGCCGCTTGGAAGAGACCTCCAGTGAAGGATTAGGGTTAGGGTTAGTGAGAGGGGCAGTCAGTGAAAAAACATACTTTTTTGACAGTGTTGAGATAGACAGGACATGGGAAAAGAGACAGGGGTACAACATGTAACAAAAGTCCACAGCTCGAAACCAGGGATATTGCATGCATCTTAACCACTAAGCCAAGACGTACCGGATAACTACAGCTAACTCTACTTATTCAGGCTGGAAATTATAAACACAGGAAGAGTGAAAATTTGTCACTAGTCAAATATCTGAAAAACAGAAAAATCCATGGTGCACAAGACATCTAGAACATTGGATTTGATAGACATATTCATGCCATTCCTCCAGCTGTTTATTCTGTGTATATCTTGCTTGTACTTAAACTTAATACTTATACCTGCACCGCTCACTGTAACTGCAACACATGTTCATACTGTACATATCTAGCATAGTGATATCTACCTCTTACTGTTTATTATAGTTTATATTACCACTATATAGATTACTCTGCACTTTACTGCTTTTTGCACCTCTGGTTTGATGTCAAACTGCATTTTGTTGTCTCAGTATTTGTACTCTGAGTCACTGCAACATCAGATACAGATATACCATATCTGTGATATTGTTGGAAATATATTGGGAACAGCAGGGTTTTCCCCACACAAAAGTCTTTCTGGCTTAAAGAGGATCAATTGAACACTGAGGCTGAGTCTGAGTTCGCCCCCTCACCTCTCTGCTTTTCACTGTTGCCACGTCGACGTCATGGAATGTGTGATGTCATCGCCAGTGCACACACGCAGCACATGCTCTCACCTGGTTTCCACAGTAACCAAACCACAGCAGTTTCCTCCCTGCACATGTCGCAAGATGTGTTCAGTGAAAGGCCCCCTGCATACCTAGAAAACACGGGAAAATCAAAAAAAGCAGGTTAGACGTGTGAGCGCGGTGACGGACAACAATAGCTTTTTCTCTGGTTTTGTCTTTTTTTGTCTCAAACTCACGTCTTGTGTGTGCCTGTGTGACTCACAGCAGCTATAGACTCAACACATTTCACTAACAGCTTTTTAATACATCAAAGGATCAGTCTGTGACATGGTTTTGGCTGCACTTGCACACTCAAGACCCAAGACAACTAACTTGGTGTTAAAAAACACAAAATGCATTTCATTTCAAAATCCTTATTAGCTTCATCTTTCACCTACAGCTCTCACAACTCATTCAGAGGGCATTAAGTCAGTAAAGAAGCACCTCTGTGGGTAATGCTGCACATTAAATGCACCATGAACAGAACAAACTGAAGTTCCCAAGCACACTGTAATCATATAAAAAAAGTTACACAACAACAGATCTCAATCTTCTGCTCATACTAAAATTCTTATCTAACAATAACAATTGACTCGTATACGCTTCAGATTTCTAGATTTCTGGCACTAATATGTCTTTTGTGATCCTTCAGCAGGATGGTAGCCAGAATTTAGGAAAGTCTGATATCACAGGTCCTAAATGTTGTTTCTTTTGGATAAGAGGTTGTTTTTTTATGTCTGGTTTGAGTAGAAAAATGACTAACAGTTAGGTTTACAGAATACTGTTTGATCATTTCTAAACACACACACAACTGTTAGACCCGGTAGATAAGACCCGTCCATCACCTCTCCCACCTGTCTCACTCAGACTTTTGTCGCCCTAACTTTTGTTTGTGTCCTGGTGTGTTTCACTCTGACGCTGCTGAATGCCTTTAAACCATGACGGTGACCAGCCCCATATTATGCCGCACTGAAGGATGGCTTTTTCGTCAGTGTCTGACGCCACAAGTCATTTCCCAAGTGCCGGATTTCGACAACTTCCAGGTGAGACTGGGTTGTATAAACACATAAATGAACAAATACCACAGACTCTAAAAAATAATGGACGTAGCTACTGTGTCATCACCCATTAGTTTGCTGCATCCCGTGTTGAAACCCTGAGTTTGGCATTTTGAACTTCAGTTTTTGGCACCTCCATGCTGGCTTCATTTTTCAGCCCCGGATGTTGCTGCTTGACAAATATACTGTATTTCACATGTTACATGAGCCCACAGATAGAGAGAAGATAGTGGAGCAAAAGCCTTACTTTCTCAATGAAAGCAGTCACAGCAGGCGATTTCCACATCTGATGTTCAGCAAAACTGAAAGCTCATCAGAATACTGAGGACATAACCTCAGTGTCCGTCAGACTACAGCACATAAAAATCTGTCTGGTTTGAACTCAGCCAGGTCAACAGATTTACTTGATCATGGTTTTTCAACAGCACACCCTTGAGCTTGTAGAGATTTTAAAGAAATAGTTTGACATTTGGTAGACACACTTACTGGCATACTAACAGAGAAATAGATGAAAGCATTGATAGCACTCTGATGTCTGCATGGGAGATATAAAGCTACAGCCTGCAGCCAGCTAGCTCAGCTTAGCTCCTGAAGTAGTCCAGCAGATAACTGCTCAAAACTTGGTGTTGTTTTTAAGTTTCTGTTTTTGTACAGACTAAACAGCAGAGGTATAACATATTAATTAGTGAGGTTTAGAGGGGCTGATAGGGGGATTTTGTTGTGTTTGTGTTTCATTTTTTGTGCTAAGCTAAGCTAACCAAAGGCTGTAGTTTCAGTAGCTTTGTATTTACTGTACAAATATGAGTGGTACAATCTTTTCATCTAACTCTTGGCAAGAGAGACAATAAGAGTATTTTCCAAAATGTCAAACAATTCCTTTAACTAACTTTTCCAGGTGCAACACAAACAGTTTACTCAGTAAATCTGAACAGCAGCTGCAGACACAGGCTCAATTATGTGTTCCAGTGGATGGCACAAAATGCCACAGGTGAGTTTTCTGTTAGTAAAGACTAAACAGGAGCTTCGTTTTCAGAGCGTGTGTTTGCCCCCCATCTGTCCTGCGCCTGCAGACAGGATAAAAGGCTGCACAGACTTTCTGCTCCACAATTAAACAATCAGACAAAAGACAACGTTCAATTGACTTCAGCCAACTCTGTTGTGCACATTGTGTACAGACACAAACACAGAAAGAAATAGTGTACAGTGCGTAACCACTTAACAGGCTCAGACTGACAAACAGCTGGTAATGGCAGTTAATCAAGAACCTTTTCTTTCTCTGGCGGTTGACAGACCACACGGTTTGACTTCTAATAACACAGACGCACATTATGCAGTCACACACACACACCAGCACGCACACGCTCACTACACGCGGCCTGCTCGGCGCAGCGCCAGGCCTTATGTGTAACTGGCATGACTGGTTATCTCCATGGCAACGGGAATGTTGGCCCTGGCAAGTGCCAAGAGAGCAGCTGGTAGGTAGTGGCAGATTAGTCTCCAAACAGATTTACAGCCAGTCAAGTACTGCATGCCCTTTGAACAGAGGAAGAAATTATAAAGAAGCCATTAGAGTGAAAGAAGACAAAGACGGGATTGTAGTGCCACTGAGTGAGTCCACTGACTGAGAGGAGGAGAAACCTTTTTCTAGTCGATCTGCCAGCTCGCTGGAGGTGTCGAGTGCGAGTGAGGAGCTTGTAGCTCGAAAGCAAATGATCAAAAAGAAGCTCCGGCTCTCTGAGAAAATAATACAAGGCAGTTTACCTCGTCTCCTGCTGTGACTCAGTACTGTGGGGTCTTCTGCAGGGAAGACAAATTTCAATTGATTATGTGTTATCACTCAGTTAGCCTCTTTTACATAGTGCTTACTTATATGTAGATCAGGAAAAAGACTATCTGCAGTCAAAATGTGGATTTTAACAGTTTTGATGCTGAATTTCTGAGTCAATAAATGCTGGATTCATGATTTTTATTCAAAAACTAAGGTGCCTTTCGCGTACTTTACATCCTGTCAGTGGTGGAAGAAGTACTTAGATATTTTAGTTAAAGTCCCTGTGAAATAAAAAATACCTTTTCCCAATTTAATCCTGTCCCCTTGTTATACATCAAATATACGTCAAAAATCTGTATTTTTACATCTAAGGCCCTGTCTCTTGTCTTTCTGTAAAACCAGATAAAAGTTTCAAATGTCTGATGACTCATACTGAACTCAGGAGCATTTACAAAAGTTCATCCATTCAAATGAGAATTAAGGTGACTAGGTGACCACATCAATCATTTAAAACTCCTCACCTCTTCATTTGTGGGTTGTCGAATAGCTAATAGAGCAGTGTGGAGGGAGGCAGAAGAGATGTGTGTTTGGTTATCAGTGGGCAAAACCTTTGTTTTCATTTGCAAAACAATGTGGTGGGTGTGTAAATCATTCATTTCTTCCTTGGCCTCCTCCAGATCAAGACCAAGGGAGGTGTGTGGAGCCAACAGTCCACTCAGCAGAGGACTCCACTTTAGAATTCTATATTATTTTATACTTTTTATCACTTTAATGCTTCAGCTGGCAAAGATTGAGCTTATTTTATTTACTTTATATATAACTGAGTATCTTAACCTATAGTAATACATCATCTATTATCTATCTATCTATCTATCTATCTATCTATCTAGCAAGCAAGTATTGGAAACAGTCAAGTTAAGTGGAAGCACCTCAAAACTTTACTTGAATACCATACATGGATAAATGTATGCTCCACCATCTCACCCTATGTTGATGTGAGAAGAAAACACCTGCTGATGAAGGCCATGTGACATGACAGAAAGCTGCAGAACAGCTACATGATGGATCTTGTTTTCAAGGTCAATAATAATGAACTTTGAACCTCGGCTTTTGAACCGAAGTGGACGAGAAGTCCTTAGAGAAATGTGGAAATCTTCGATTCCACAAAAACTGGCCAAACTCCTACTGATGAAGATCATGTAATATGACTGAAAGCACCACAGCAGCTGCTAGATGGACTTTATTGTAAGGATGTTTTCAGTTACAAAGTGTGGGAACTGATTTGTTTGCATTGAACACCAGCAGCCTCTCTTGTTGGTGGCTGCTGTCCATCATTAACAAGACTGATCTGTGCTACCCAGTCATAACTTCAGTCGCAAGTATGTAAATTAACACCACCATGCTCGCAGTGACAGAATGAGTGCTCCGCTGAGAGGGTGAGTCTGATTGGAAGTGATGATTAAGAATATTTATTGATGCTTTTTTTGAGAGGCACTATGTACCATTAGGTGTCAAAGATTTATTCAAAACGAAGTTGGGATGACTGCAGAGAATCGTTGCTGTCATATTTCAGCTCCATCTGTCTCAGCCCTCTCTGGTAGGAAGTTTGAAACAGATGTTTCTTGTCAGTCCAGACTGGTTACGCTTAAATTACAGTTTGAGTGCAACTTTTATCATTTGATTACTTTAGGAACATGTCAGCTGTAGGTGCATGAAAATCAGGTTTTTGTCAAGTAATGTGAAAAGATGGAGACAGGAACTGGAGAAAAGCGATGAAAAGCCATGTTTGGTGAGTCGCGTTTTCAAACTAAATGTGAACATACAGTATGTTGATGCCATTTCATGACATCTTTGAAATCTGAGCAAGAATATTACATCAAAATGACAAGTACAGCTCCATACTTACCAAGTGGTGGGTCGTGGTCCAAAAGTGGGTCGCGGGTCCATTCTGAATGGACCACATGCACTGCTGTGAATGACTAACGGACAGCTACTTGACAGAGGCAGCAAACTAGCTTCAGGACATGGCCAAATGCAAGTATGACGCTGAATATATTAAACTGTGTGGACCTTGAACTAATGACTACAGAGAAATCTGGACCCCGTAGCTGGACTAATTGGGCACCACTGCTTTAGACTGATGTCTACCCAATGTTAATAAACCAACCAAAACCAGTTTTACTGGATTATTGGAGTCAATGCAGGTGCTGTCTGCATCCTCAAATTTGACTTAGGGATTTGAAACTTGCTGTTTGTTTGTTGTGTTTATTAATACATAATTCAAAATGCAAGCCAGTGCAGCATGTAATAATGTTACAATGAGCTAAGCACGCCCTCCTGGTTTAATATGCTTTTGCATACGCAATTGTTTTTATGACTTTCAGAAAATGCCAAAACACATTTCTCATTCTGGCATCAGGTGATTTAAATTCATAGAGAGTCTGTTTCAGAAGAGTTGGTGTCCATTAAAGTGTTTTATGTCTGCTGCTGTCACGATTTACTGACTTTTATTGCGGCATCACAAAAAAGTGAAGCGTCTGAGCAACAGAGACATCGTTTTGAGTATTGCTGCTTTGAGTGCTAATGAAATCCTTACAGGTGCTGGTGAGAAGGACAGCAGCAGATGTTTCAGGTTTCTGACACCAATATAAGATACAACTAACGCCTACTTAAACATAACTTTCTGTTTACTGCCACCAGACAGTGAGGAAACACATCAGTCAGACAGATTACTCTGATTCTGCCCCCTCCTTTTACCGTTAAAAAGAAACAGACATAAAAAAGGGTGGCAGCGATTGAACGTTTATCTAATTATGAATTATCATTTGGGATTGTTCCTCTGATAAATATCACACCCTACAATAAAAGTTTCTTTTCTCCAGCACTGCAGAGCCATCCATTACCTGTCAGGGTGGGGCTGATGATTACATTGATTCAGTTTGACTCGCTGCAGTATTCCCAATCCAGTCTGACTCAGGAATATCTGTCCTCGCTAACAAGGCTCCCCTTTCTGCAGAGCTCATCATGTTAACACCACGCTGCATGCTCCAGCAGCTCTGAACAGATAAAAGGGAGCATAACCAACAATGAAGGTGGTGATTAGCACACGGTGTAAGTCTGTATTTAGCAGTCAGAGCCTATTTGTACAAGTTTTTTAATGCTCATGAGGAAATGAGGGCTGTTAGTGTTGTCAGTGGGTGTTCAGCTGGCAAGAGGTTAGAAACACCTCGCTGCAGGCACTTGACATTACAAACTTCCAAAATGCACCTGACATTAGCTCCATTATCTTGATGTAAACATGACATCACTGGTGACCTCATGTCAGCTTATCAAAGATAATCACCTCTATGCTGCGAAGCTACATGCAGAAGAAAACAGATAAGGAGTGAGCAGGATTTGAGCCCCCCCGATGAACAATTAGGAACAAGTCCAGGCATGTCGGGTGAGCGTCCCACTGCCATCCCATCAGTGGGCGAGCATGAAGTGCAGCATGAATCCACAGACTGTTGGGAGTTTGCACTCTTTCTACAGGCCAGCAGCTGCCTCGTGCAGCTGTCCAGGGATGCAGCTTGTGAAAGATCCAGCAGAACTGGTCCAAACAACGCACCACGAAATCAGAACAGGTGAACAAAAATGGCCACCACAAAGAGGCTTGCTGCACAGATTTATTCAAGAGTCCAGTAACTGGAAACATGCTGTACTTCCAAATGACAGTTTCTTATAAAGCATAACAGGATCCATGGATGGATTACTGATCTGCCAAGCACAGGCCCAGGGGCCCAAAAGGTCAGGGGGCTCTTGGGCCAGAGCTTCTGTCTGAAGCATTTACATTTCTTGTTGGAAAGAAAAAGTTGACTAACCTTAATGTAACCTCAAGGCTGACCCCAATGACCACAAAGACACGCAAAACAACCACAAAGACGCACTGAATGACTACAAAGAACCACATAAAGCTGCCATAGATACACAAAACAACAAGTAGATGCAAAATGACTACAAAGGCACACAAAACAACCACAAAGACATGCACAATAACTACAGAGACAAAAAATGATAGACATAAAATGGCCACAAAGATACTCAAAACAACCGCAAAAAGACGCAAAACAGAGACAAACGAATGACTACAAAGATACACAAAACAACAAAGAGATGCACAATAACTACAAAGAGACACAAGATGTCTACAAAGAAACACACAACAACAACAAAGACACACAGAAACAGACACAAACAAACATGACTACACAGACACTCAAAAACAACCACAATGAGATGCACAATAACTACAGCGACACAAAATGATAGCCACAAAAATACTTGACACTGACACATAAAATTGCCAAAAACAAAGACACAAAAAACTACAGAGACACACAAAATGACCACAAAGATACACAAAACTACCACAATGACACACAAAACAACTCCAGAAACACACACCAAATGGTCACAAAGAGACACAAAATAATCGCAAAGATGCACTAAACCACCAGAAAGACACACAACTACAAAGACACACATATCAACCATTAAGATAGCTACCCCAAAATTACCATGAAGAGACACAAAACAACTGCAGAGACACACAGAACTGCCACGAAGATATGCACAATGATAAAAATGACAATTGACAAATGACATTTTGTGTCTCTGTCAGTGTGGTGGTCTTGCTCCTGTGTAGGAGGGGTGGGGGGGCTTTTAGATGTCTGAGTCCAGGGGCCCATTGTCTCATAATCTTTCAATGACAGGCTGGACAATGAAACCATTTATTTTATAAGCCTTTGCCTGGACATGCCACTGTACAGTACTCCTGCAGTATCAATGAGAACCTTCAAAATAAAACTTTTACAACATGGAAACACAGAGGCAAAAAGAGCCAGTGTCTCTTAAAAGCTTCTCTTATGTAATTCTGTAGCTTGTTAGTTGGCTCAGTGCCTTAAAAGCTAATGAAAGAGCTTACAGAGAAGTTCAGTCTTCATATGAAAAAGTGCAAAGTCCACACATTAGGGCCTTTAACTTGTCCTAAATCTCAGAGCGGCAGGAACAATGGCGTTTGATTTTAAATGCATGGAGAGGACGTTAGTCAGAGATAAGTGAGGTGCTTCTTTATCCTACAGTTTCCATACTGGGCTGTATGTGAGGAGGGCTGGCACTCTGTCAAATATCTGATCGAAAAGGAAAGAGCACTCACGTGGCGTTCACATAGGTAAAAATAAGCCATGCAGTTGCTGTGTGCCTTCCAGCAACTTAGACTTTCGTAATTTAAAGAAATAAGTTGTCATTTTGGGAACTATATCTTATCTCTAACAATTAATTCTGGCCTTACACCAAACAACTTTACTGGCAATTTCACTGTTGCAGACAATGTGGTCATAAAAATGTCTAAAGTCAGTCTTTATCTTGTGTTGATGTTCCAAAAAATGAAACATATTTAATATTACCGACTCATGCAAATACTGAAGCTCAGTGACATGAACACTGACAACAACCAATACCTGTGCTCTCTCCAGCACCAAACAGGAAGCAGCAGACATAAACATGGAGGGGGCTCAGGGGAGAAAAGAACATGAACAAGTCTTGATTCTCTTGTACCATGGAAAAGGAAGAGAAACTGGTGGAGCTATGGAGTGATCAAGAGAGAGTGTAGAATTTTGTGTGTATCTGATCGACCAAACACCACTTATTTTAGTGAGAATCCTAATTTTTGAAACAGTTTGCCTCTCATTCTCACAGACTCCTCCCAGTGTCAACCAGTGATGCCATTTATCTTGTGTGTCTTGAGTTATGTTTTTACAAACAGACAGAAATTGTTAATATATTTCTTAAAGGGAGTTTGGTGTAATATTTTCCACCAGGAGCAGGATGGGAAATAATATCGGAAGGAATCTAGTCGTAGCCTTGCATATATTGACCCTACAAAAATCTCAAGTCTTTCGTGTGTGATCCTGTCGTGTGTGATTAAAAAACTCTCATTGCCTTTAGATGTCAGAGGGTGTCCGACTACTTTTAAAAACATTTAAAGTCTTAAATGCAAACGCTAACTGGCTTTTGGTTGTAGCCGTACATTTACCATGTAAATATGACACCAGGTTCACTGCGAAGTGCAACATTTTTTTTTTCACAAAGTGCTCCCCCCTTTCTCTTGGCTCCCATATTAATTAAAGTGATAGTTTCAGCATCTGATCTATTTTTTTCCATGAGCAGGAAATGAATCTGGCTAGAAAACGCACTGAAAATGTATTGTTAATGATATAAAGTGTATTTTAGACATGCTATAAATGATCTGGCTATGATAAATGATAAAACATGCACCCCATGCTTCCACATATTTGTCAGCTGTGTCTAAACAGAGCGAGGGAGACGAGCAGAGCCACACACACCCACATGCAGACACGCACACAAACAGATGAAGACAGAGCTCTCCATGTGATTTAAACAGAGCAGAGAGCAGAATTGCTTGCTGACCAGCATGGAGAAATGCACTTCTGGTTTGTACAGCCAGGTGACTGCTGACTGGCCACAATAACCAAATCGGGGTCCAGTGTGACCCCGGCACGAGAGTTCTATTGATAGTATGTTGTCATTTAACTCTCAGCAAGGAACTGAGAAAGTGTACTTCACAAAATGCTAAACTTTTCCTTCAACAGCTCGAAAATGTGTCTTTCCAGCAAAAATGAGTCATTGCTTGTCTTGAATTGTAAAAAAAAAAACATAATGGCAGTGTTGTTGTTTTTATTTGATCTGACACACTGATTTCATTATTCCACACCACATGTTGAATTTCATGAAAGAAATGTGTTATTTGTGAGACTCTTGGGTGACGAAAATAAATGAGGATTCTCACTTTTGGTGCAAAACAAAACTTTTTTTGAAGAGGGAAAGCAGAAGGGAAAATCAGAACCACATTTCTTCAAACTTGGGAAAATTTGAAATGAATCGAAATGGGTAGCTTTCTGTAATATTTTCCATCCAAGCCCAGCTACCTGTATTGTGAGAGGCAGAATTTCCATACACTGTAATTATATATTCATATGAATCAGTGTGTGGTTTGTTCTAAAGTGGGAGAAAAGTGAAAAAGTACAGGCACCATGGTTTCTGCTGCAGTGGTTAATGGATAAACAATGGCCCGCATTCTCCACTCTCCTTCTCCCTTGTCTTTTTATAGATGCCTTTCGTTCTTTTTAATGTCTCCTTGCCTTTCCCTTTGACATGGGTTTAAACCAAGCCATATCATTAGGGAGTCAAGAGCATCTCTGTTGTGCCTGTGAGGTTTCCCCTCTCGGTTATATAATGATCTTCCCGTAGGCCTCTTCTGGTGTTGGCGGTGCTCCCTGCCTGCTAACCCGGCCCAGCTTTGGCCCGGCTCCAGTCCACACAGAACCCACTTTGTCCTCGACTCTGTTTTTGGCACCAGCTGTTCATGCACGACTCCAGCAGCTGACTCCTTTGTTTCACTTACAGTCGGCTTTTTCTTCTTACATCACCTTCTTTTCTTTTTTCCCTCCAGTTTGATCTGTTTTTTCAGGCCTCTCTGTTCCCTCTCTTTCTGTTTCTCTCTTTTTGTCTCATTTCCATTGCCATTTTTTTCCGGCTCTCGCCTCAAGCCCCTTCTCCCCCCCACTGTCTGCAGAAGAGGCTGTTAGTGCTGTGATGTATGAGGGCAGCTGACGCCCACCTGCTTCCCAGCAGTCAGCCTGGAGGGTGTTTCTAAGCTCTACCATCGGCTATTGGCTATTCACTCGGCTCTACGGATGAATCAATACCAACTGCCACACCTGTCGCAGCCCCTGGTAAACACTGGCCACGCTCGCTGCAGTTAAACCATTAGTAAAAATGACTAATGACGATATAATTATATTCCTCTACCACTGCCAACAATGTGTCATGATTGGTTATTCTTTTACAACTTCATGATAGCCCACTAAAGCTGGATTAAGCCGTATTTTATGGAGGAAGGACGTCAGTGTCATTAGCGATGATTTACAGCCCCAGTAAGTGCTTTGAAACAGTAAAATTCATAAAGGGAGGAAATTGGCTTAATAATTGAGAGCCACTGAGAGGCGATTCTCCAATAATCTCTCTCCTGCCGTTGGCACAATCTTCCTCTTTGCTATCTCAGCTTTGCACAGGTATAAGAAAAGCTGGTGACCTTCTCCTCGTTGGGAACAAATGACTGATCAGTGGTCCTAATAAGGCCCCTGATTAAATGATTTTATTGTTCACAGCGTTTCTGCAGGCAATAAACGAGATGTCTTTCGTCTTGGTTGGTGAAGCAGGCAAGAAAGTCATCTAATATCTGTGAAAGTCTAACAGAAAAAAATCAATTAAAGAGCACGTTTGTGGAGAACAATGTGAAATTAGAGTCGGCTCTTAACAAGCTGTCAGTGCTCAACTCCATTTCTATCATAGACAGAAGACAAAGGAGCTCAAAGAAACAGGACAATATCAACACTGAGGTCAGATGTCAGCCCCATCATTACTTTATTATTGCCTCCATACATGTCTCAGCTTCAGTCACTCACAGGGTAATTGAGCTGAAGGATATTGATTTGATGTCCAGGCTAATTGTGTGTTGGAGCTGAATAGCTGTGTAATGTGACAGCTTTACGCGCCAGTGAAGTATAAAGTTTGAATTTTTATGTAGTGCATCTGTCAGATCAGGGGTGTAACCCAACTATCTATAACGGCTCAACGGCTCTTCTCTGAGCTCTAAATCTTGATTGATATGTGCTACACGCAGGTCTCATGCAGACAACACTGATATTTACTGTGAGGCATTTGGAAAATTTTACAGATGGCTTTGTTTGAATATCGCACAGTTGTGTGGCTGTTAAATGCAGATGAACGATACAAACTGTTAACTGTTGTTGCAGTGAAAAATACTTGTTTCTGATTGGCTGGCAGGTTGCCGTAAAAGTTGCCAGTTTGACAACACTCCCTGCTAAAATGTTGAACTGCTCCTTTAAAAAAAGAAAAATTAAGCTTTAGAAGTTGACCGTTTCTGTTCCGATGAAACTTGGAGGGATGATTCATCTTATTATTGACTGTCCAAAGGTGCACCTGCATGATTCATGTTAAACAGCATAAATTGTGTATTCATTTTTCTTCCTGTCCCTAAGAAGATCTATTATGAATGTATTAGTGGACTTGTGGATGCATTAATTTAGCAGTAGGCTCTCAGATCTGTTATTTGGCTGTAGAGACTCTTCCCATGTGCAGAAAAGTACTAGTTTAAGATCTTTAGCTCACCAGAAAACTAGTTTTTTTAGCCACTCTTTAGCCAGTGACATGACTCATAGTCAACTTTGGTCCAGAGTGAAATGTCTCCACTATTAGACAAAAATTTGGTACATACATTAATTCAGTCTGAATCCTGATGATTTTGTTGATCTCTTCATTTTTAATCTAGTGCCACCAGAGGGTCAAATTTTCAATTAAACATCTACATGATAGATTGACACATTTTGTTCTGACATTCGTGGTTCCCAGAGGATATGTCCTTAGGATATGTCCTATCTCCTGAAGCGCCACCAACAGGCTGACATGAGATGTTTTAGTAAAACGTCTCGACAACTCTTGGATGGACTGCCATGAGATACAGTACAGACATTCATGTTCTCCACAGGATGAACGCTATTAAGTCTGATGATCCCCTGACATTCATCAAACACCATCATCAGCTCAAAATTTTAATTTGTCCAATACTATGTTTTGTCATCGCAGACAGTTGAAAAAGGTTCAGCTTTGGGTAGAAGGCTGTCCACGTCACTGCCACTTTTTACCCAGCCATCTTATCATAGGGGAGGAGGGGCAGGACAAATACCACAAAGACACAAGTGCTGAACAACAGCAATACAGGAGAAATTTATACTGCTGGCAACGTAGACCAGCCGGTTCGTCCTCTTTCTCTGCATGCTTTAGCCTTCCCCTTATCCAGAGCAATGACCAGAGTAAGTATTTTAATGGTGCTGATGTTTTTACTCCTGTTGAAGTACCTAGTAATAGCCTAACAATGATGCTTACTGAAGTCATGGCGTCATTGCAATTAAGTCATTTGCATTTAAAAAAGAAGAATGCATATCATGCTGTTGAGCCACTCTTAATCACTGCAGGGAAAATACCATCACTGCAACAGCTCCAATCTTGTCTGACAACGATAAGGCTTTTGGGGCAACAGATGATATTTCGGGAGATCTGGTGTGGCAAGTAAATTTCCAGGCCAACACTCCCTCTTCAGTGTGCCGCCCATTTCAGCTAACCTCTATAAACAGATATCTGCATATGAATACAGAGAAATTATAGAAAAAAGCTAAATCATCATCACACAATAGCTACTGGGTTCTGAGGTTGCATTTTGGCCAACACATTCTGCCTCTTCAACAGACTGTTTACCAGTCGCTTAAACCCGATTGGTCAATACTTGTGGGACTACAAACAGAAACCAGAATGCTTCTGATACCAAAATCTTGTCCTGCTACCTATAGATTCTGCATACATATGCATATATCTGTTCACAGAGACTACGGTAGCCCTATTTAGCATGTGATAAAAATGAAATGTAAGACATTAGCATGTTAAAACAACAACAGCTACAATTCACACTACCATTTTCAGCCATGCTAGCGACATGTCTCTTGGCAATGTGGGCCTGTCAACTTCCTAGGTCCACACTAAAATATCTCGACAACTACGTTATAAGATTGCCATGAATTTTGTACGGATATTCATGGTCACCAGAGGAATCATTTTACTGACTTTGATGATCCTGTTACTTTCCCTGTAGCACCACCAGCAGGTTAAACTTTGACTTTATCCAACAGAAGATGTTCTCTTGTGTTATGAACTCATCAGCAACTGTCGAGCCTGATTTATGGCAGGGCGCTCAACACTTGTGATGAGTGTCACTTGACAAAAATTAAAGAGTCTACAATGTTTTCAGTGCATGCTTCAAGGTTTCAGTCATCTCCATGCCAACCAGACGCTGTCCTCCAGCCAGCTTCTCTAATCAGTATATATATCCTGACAGCTGTTAGTTTTTTGTATCTAGATTTTTAAAAGTTTGTGTCCTTTTGCATTTTGGAGCGATTTGATGATATCAGTGAGTTAATTGAAGAGGAAGGAAGAGGAAGATTTTAAACTTACTTCTACTGAAACAACAGGAGTGCAAGAAAAGGAGGTGGTCAGTACATTCATTGAACCAAACGAGGGAGCTACAGGGTGAATATGTTTTCATCCAATAAATGCAGGACATGGAAAAGGAGATGCGCTTTTCAGATGTCAGCCAACAGTTTTGATGATCTAGTCAACCGGCTCCGGGCCTATGTTGCTAATGCCGGGACCCAAAAAACTGTTATAGATCAGAAAGGTTTTTTTTAACTTTGTCTAGCAGGATTTTGGTGTTTGCGGATTTTGCTCTGCATAAATTTGTTGTGTATTTGTCCCTCACAAACTTTTCTGTGTGTTGCAGCATTTGATTTTGACTCCTGCCACTGTTCTCTCTGCATCCACACTTCTTACTGACAACTGTGCTATGACGGGTTTCCATCACTCTGTCGCCTGCTGCCACATTATGCAACTTCTTTTGTTTCCGAGTCTGTTTAGCAGTTTCTCTGTTTGCGCAGGGTACACTGTGAAATGAACAGACACACACAAAAAAAACACAACAAGCCTCGAAACATTTCGTCTGTGCAGGAGGGATGGAGGCCACTTATCAGTCAGAGAGATTAGAGTGAAAAGGAAACTCAAACACCAACACCCTGCGCATTATGGAGACACATTTATTACCAAGATGTTCCACTAATGGCTACCTCTGCCCCTTTCTGTCTGTTTAAACGTCTCCGCCTCTGCCTCCCCTCGTCTCACTCAGCAGCACTACTTAGAGAGTGATGAGGAAATGGCTTCTTCCTGATGCACCTTGACAGGATAAGGGAAAGTGTATAAGCGTGTGGTTAGTGTGTGTGTGTGTGTGTGTGTGTGTGTGTGTGTGTGTGTGTGTGCGCGCGCGTGAGTGTGTATCTTACAAAAGTCCACACTCAGCTGCCTGTGGGGAGAATTTGTTGTGTAATTACAGAGGAGAGAGCGAGAGATAGGGACAAAATAGAAAGTGTGTGTGAAGCTGAGAGGAATGTGCTGATTAATGGGCGATCGAAGGCAGCGTCCCTAAGCAGCCCGCCTCATTACCGTTCAGTCTGACCCGACACTGCCTTCATTAGGCCTTAAAACAGCCTGTTAAAATACTGCCCGTGTGTGGTATCCTCATTAAAGCTACAGATGATAACCAAACAAAGGCCAGATTCCCTTTTGTCAGTACAGACCGCTGTGCTTCAGCCAAAAAAAAAAAAAAAGAGAGAGAGACTGCTTTGTGCCAGGGCTGTGCAAAAGGGTCATCTTTCATCACTCTTATTTTTTAATTTCATAACTGTTGAAACGACAGGTTTGGTTTGGGGAAATTAAACAGCGGGATCAGTGAAATAACAAATAAAGAACATTTTCTGGTGCAGTGGTTTTAAACTTTTTGGCTGGTTTACATCTTAAAGGAGAATTTGTCATTACTTTTATATTGAAAAGAATTACATGACAAAGTGAAAAGGAGGGAATCATCACCTAACTTTGAAACTTTCTTAGCCTCTAACAGTACATTGTTAAGCTGTCTGCAAATTTACTGTTTTGATTCACTCTTTCAGCTCTTATAGTTTTGTTAGTGTTGAGTAAAAGCTCCATAACACTGTAAATGACCTGCTCAGCACCAAACGGCAGACACAGACACAGTTAGCTTCTAGCCTGTGAACATAGTGGAGCATTTAGCAGCTAAAGAGTCAGATACTTACCTCAGGAGTTGGTGGAGACCAAAAACAGAGCTAAAAAGAGAGTGAATACTGGACTTTGATTCATCAGGTGGACACAAACACTATGATGTGTTTGCTGGACTTGTACAGTACAGGCCAAAAGTTTGGACACACCTTCTCATTCAATGCGTTTTCTTTATTTTCATGACTATTTACATTGTAGATTCTCACTGAAGGCATCAAAACTATGAATGAACACATGTAGAGTTATGTACTTAACACAAAAAGGTGAAATAATTGAAAACATGTTTTATATTCTAGTTTCTTCAAAATAGCCACCCTTTGCTCTGATTACTGCTTTGCACACTCTTGGCATTCTCTCCATGAGCTTCAAGAGGTAGTCACCTGAAATGGTTTTCCAACAGTCTTGAAGGAGTTCCCAGAGGTGTTTAGCACTTGTTGGCCCCTTTGCCTTCACTCTGCGGTCCAGCTCACCCCAAACCATCTCGATTGGGTTCAGGTCCGGTGACTGTGGAGGCCAGGTCATCTGCCGCAGCACTCCATCACTCTCCTTCTTGGTCAAATAGCCCTTACACAGCCTGGAGGTGTGTTTGGGGTCATTGTCCTGTTGAAAAATAAATGATCGTCCAACTAAACGCAAACCGGATGGGATGGCATGTCGCTGCAGGATGCTGTGGTAGCCATGCTGGTTCAGTGTGCCTTCAATTTTGAATAAATCCCCAACAGTGTCACCAGCAAAACACCCCCACACCATCACACCTCCTCCTCCATGCTTCACAGTGGGAACCAGGCATGTGGAATCCATCCGTTCACCTTTTCTGCGTCTCACAAAGACACGGCGGTTGGAACCAAAGATCTCAAATTTGGACTCATCAGACCAAAGCACAGATTTCCACTGGTCTAATGTCCATTCCTTGTGTTTCTTGGCCCAAACAAATCTCTTCTGCTTGTTGCCTCTCCTTAGCAGTGGTTTCCTAGCAGCTATTTGACCATGAAGGCCTGATTGGCGCAGTCTCCTCTTAACAGTTGTTCTAGAGATGGGTCTGCTGCTAGAACTCTGTGTGGCATTCATCTGGTCTCTGATCTGAGCTGCTGTTAACTTGCCATTTCTGAGGCTGGTGACTTGGATGAACTTATCCTCAGAAGCAGAGGTGACTCTTGGTCTTCCTTTCCTGGGTCGGTCCTCATGTGTGCCAGTTTCGTTGTAGCGCTTGATGGTTTTTGCGACTCCACTTGGGGACACATTTAAAGTTTTTGCAATTTTCCGGACTGACTGACCTTCATTTCTTAAAGTAATGATGGCCACTCGTTTTTCTTTAGTTAGCTGATCGGTTCTTGCCATAATATGAATTTTAACAGTTGTCCAATAGGGCTGTCGGCTGTGTATTAACCTGACTTCTACACAACACAACTGATGGTCCCAACCCCATTGATAAAGCAAGAAATTCCACTAATTAACCCTGATAAGGCACACCTGTGAAGTGGAAACCATTTCAGGTGACTACCTCTTGAAGCTCATGGAGAGAATGCCAAGAGTGTGCAAAGCAGTAATCAGAGCAAAGGGTGGCTATTTTGAAGAAACTAGAATATAAAACATGTTTTCAGTTATTTCACCTTTTTTTGTTAAGTACATAACTCCACATGTGTTCATTCATAGTTTTGATGCCTTCAGTGAGAATCTACAATGTAAATAGTCATGAAAATAAAGAAAACGCATTGAATGAGAAGGTGTGTCCAAACTTTTGGCCTGTACTGTACATAAACAACAGTTTGGCAACTGCTCTGACTTTGCTTATGAGTTTGCACTCTACCACAAGAAAAAGATCAGAGAAAAGTCACAAAACATTAAAGGTCTTTAGAGTACAGTGAAGCATAATTCTTCCAACTTTATAGTGTAATTTTTAAATGGTATAACAGTAAAGTATGTACCGATACATAACTGTAGGTACAAGGGAACAAGATGTGAAGTTAGAATAATGTGGAAACTTAAAGCCGCCCTACAGTCAGTGTTAATGCCTGTGTGACGGTTACGTTCTTTCGCAAAAAGATAATTGGGATGTGGTCATTAATACTCAGACCTAATCCATGGCAACCACATTGTAGCTACAGAAGCTTGAAAAACAGTGATATGGCACTCAATTTGATGAGTTTACTGTTTATCAGAGCACAAATGAGACAAGAATTAGCTCAACACACTGCCTGTCTCGCACGCTCTATAAGACACACCTTCAGGAAGAGATGTAACTAAGGATGCTTTCAGACCTCGAGTTGTCTTGCTCTAGTCCGAATCAGGGACTAATTTTGTTACAAAGTTGCATAATTGTCTAGAGTTGGTTCGTGTTCTCACGGCAGCATTTACAAGCGGTGCAGAAAAAAATGCATGTGTGAGAAAGCTGCTCTTGATTGGTCAGAATTTCCGTGTGGGAAAAATCCAGGAAGTAAACAAAACGTTGAAGAGTACACTTGCAAGATAAATGTGACACTTTATAATGTCACAATCGAGGGACAACTACACAGGTTGATTTCAGCGCTGGTCATCGTGGACTATATTGCTGTCATTGTTCATTTTAGTCAAACCATACAGTTTGAAAACGAGGCGCGGCTCCGGCTAGAAAACAATGTTTTGATGCATTGGATGTGCTGAATGTGCATATTAAGGCAGTACAGGAGGAGGCGCACATTAATAATCCTCCAGGACTGTAACATGCTCATGTTTAACCCAAACAATTTGTCATGTGATTGCAGTTGGTTCTGATCAAGGTCGGAACACGTTCTCACCACAAACGAACCACACCAGAGTTCGTTTATAACTGGACCGAGACCGAGACCGAGACCACCTCTTCAAGAAGCCCAGCTGTTTTGGTGTGCACCCGAGTATGATTGCTGTGTTCACTCCAGCCAGATCTTACCGCACTTAGGGGGCAAACGAACTTGAGTTCAATTGAACCGAACCAAACAGGGCAAGTGTGAAAGCACCCTAAAGTTAAAAGGCTTCTATTATGGTAAAAACTCAAGATAAATTGACCAGCTACCTGACAATGATGTTTAAGCTTGGAGGCTGACGTATGACCTGCAGTTCCTACTGAACATCAACTTCCCATTTTAACATCAACCTTCTTTTATAAAGTTATTTGTCAAAAAAGTGCATCATAAAAATGCCAAAATACACTGTAGGGAGGCTTTAAAAGGAATTTATACCGCAGCAGAATCATTCTGGCCCCTTGTTTGAAAACCCTTTCTCTACTGGTCTGTTGTGGTCCTGAAAGTTTTGGTTTTATCATCCAGGTTTTGAGATATCGTTTCTGAGATTCCTATTTCCACACCAATAAACTGGAGGTGAATGGGAATTGATTTACGTGAACCTGCCCTCTAAAAATAGATCCAAGACAACATTGCACAGCAACTTCAATATTTGTGCTTTCACTTTCACCTGTAAAACAATCTCAATAGATTTATGGGCAGACTTTGAGAGTGATTAGACTTCTGAAGAGTTCAATGAGGTTATAAAAGAGCAGAGAAGAAGAGCGGTGTGTCAGCATTGTCAGATGATTTAACACCAGCATCACAGCACCTACGTGCTCCGCTTAGTCATGACTTCAACACCCATCACAGACACTTACTGGATTTCTGAATTCAATAAAAGTGATGGAAGTGTAATTCTGGCTGAAGATGATTATAATTAGTCTGGGGGAAATTCCTGCTGAAGTTCATCTGTGCATCATGAACGAATGTACAGTTAATGGTATAGACAATTACAATAAAAGGGGAAGATCCCAGAGAGTCAGTTTGGTGAGAAAAGGGCAGGTCTGTGTGGGCTCTCTCAATCAAAGTGGGAATGTTTCTGCTGCAGTTTCAATAAAAGAGGTCACATCAGGAGGCAGTCATTCAGCTTTTTGTATTTGATTTAGTCTAAACTAGAAATACATCATGCCTTCTTTAGTTCTAAACCCTTCTCTACTTTGGAAAGAAGCTTTTTGGGTGATGAATAACCCACATGTTGGTAGAAAAGTTATGTCCTCAAGTGATGACACATCCACTTTGTCACCAAAGCTTTGTCACTGAGCCTCTACCTGCTCTTTCACTGTGAGAGACCATCTCAGTCTCTTAAAAATCTGTGACTGTGCTGCCCTTTGTGTCGCCGTCAGGTCATATCGACCGTCTGATCAATCGTGCTCGCGGGTGCTGTCTGGAGGATATATCGCCGTGGTAACAGAGTCGGCCATGCTGGACAGTAGAAGGGAAAGAGTGAGTCATCACGCTCAATAAAACAAAGAGCAAACAACAAGTGCGTCAGGGACGGATGTGCTGCAGCTATAAATGTCAAAAGCATCATTTCCCAGGGAGCGAGGCGGTCGGATCACAACAGAGCTCTCCAGGCGGGATGTTATGACAGAGAATATGTTACAGCCGGCTGACCTCATGATCATTTTCCATACCTGAAAAAAAAAACTTTTATATTGACGTGACAACAGGTGGACGGAGAGACATTTTTATGAACCAGGGGATTGTTTCAAATTATGAAAACATATTATGTTTTTAAAGCCCCGGTATTTTTAAGGATTTATATACTGTATAGACAAACAGACACTTTTGTGGGTTGACTTCATGATCCTTGGAAACAATCTCACCACAGGGTCCATTTAGTAGCTGTTGTGGAGTTTTCAGTCACATCTCACTTCCTCAGCAGATGGAGTTTGCCCAGTTGTCAGGTGTTTAAATTTAATTTTCCTGAGTACTTTGAAGGAGAACTTCACCTGTTCAACATGATCTCATCCCTACTTGTCACATGTTGACACCTGACACCACGGGCAGCCTTTTGCACTGGATCCTGAAGCAGTAGGGGTCTGCAGTAAGTCACATGATTCGACTCGTGACTAAAGCCTAGTTCACATTACATGATATTCACCCTGATTTTGCGTCGCAGAGACAATTATAATCTTTTGAGTGTTCATACCTGGCGACGTGTGTTTCTGTCAGCGGGGGTCTCGCCAACTGCGATACGACCTGTGTGTGCACACCACAAGATTTCTCCACGGAGCCCTCGCCGACAGAGCCCCAGATATTGCGGTGACGTCACCAAACTTGGAGACGACACATGGTAAAAGCATGGATATTCTTTATTATCCTGGGTCCAAACACAACGCGTTCCCCGTGATCCTGTGGACGCTGCCATTGTTGTTGTTGCTTGCCGGCCAACTTGTCAGTGTTGCCAGATCTTGGGAGAGAAACAAGCAACCAGGGCTATGGAAACAAGCCCAAAAGAAGCGACTATCATGCGTTTAAATAAATTGGTTGATGGATTTATATAGAGAAAGGTTACGTTTAGAGAGCAAACCCAAATAAGCAACGTCACTTTAGAAACAAGCCCAAAGTCGCGGCTAATAAGCGGACCTGGCAAGTGGCAACCCTGCGGCTTGTCCTCACATTTCTTCCGTCCTCCAGCATGCTGACATGGGACGTATCCCGCTTCTCATTGGCTGATGCTCTTTGTCAGTTGTGTCACACTTCTCCAGTTTTCTATCATGCCAGATATCCAGTCCCAGTCACAGACGAGGGGGCGACTTGCTCACATGAGGACTTGTCGTGGCAGACTACCTGCCGACTCACCTCCGACCCAAGGTGGCTCTCAAGATCCTCTGTGACGTCAAAATCGCGGTGAAAATTGTGTAATGTGAACTAGGCTTTAGAAGGGGTCGGCGGTTAGCTTTGTGATTGACGCTGATAATGCAAGTCAGCTCACGTAATTAAAGACTAACGACTCATGTGACAAAATAACTTCACATTAACTTTTGGTTTCACACGGGACACAAACACCAGTCTCCTGAACTACGTGCGCTTGCTCACTCTTTAGACTACGCCAGCTGCTCTTAATGTCTAATAATAACGTTGATGAGTTTACATTAGAATTAGTTGAAAGCCTGGTGCATTTCATACAGACGCAAAAGGGTTCTCCCGGCTCCATTACAGTGACGCCACTGCCCAAGCGGTGTATTTTGATGCCCTGGAAGTGAGACCAAGCTGACTGCTTTTACTCACCAAAGTCTGTTGACAGGTCTTGGTTGTACAAAGATTTCTGAGCCGTGCAAAGTCTGATAAACTTCGTCGAGTGATGTCACTTTAGTTAGTGTCAGTTGAGGCTGAAGACCACAAGTGTGATGAAAAACATCTACGGGTGCGGAGTTTAGGATCGTCCAAGAACCAAGAGTGGATGGGCGAGTCCACATCAACAACAATGACGACAGTGGTTAGCGATATCATTGGGATCACTTTCAAAGCGATTTAATAGAAACACTGACAGCCAAATAAAATCCATTTGAAAGTACAGGGAATCACATTGGCTTGTATAACATAATATAGGGCTGCAGATTACACATAAAAATGTCACTTAATGTGAGACAGAAGTCGGCCAAGGACAGCAGGGTTTAATTCTATAATGGAGCAGGCTACATTTTACAAAAGCAACAATAAATACAACGTTTATTTTTGTTGTTTTGATAAAAAGTGATGAATATTTTGATATTTTAGTTTTTAATAAAGTGTGGTTATCATTGCTTATTTAGGAAGAAGGTGATTTTTGCAAGCCTCCATGGATGCCCCTGGTGGCCGGGCCCAAGAATGCTTTCCCCTTTCTCCCCTCATATGGGCAGCCCTGCTGAGTCGTAGCGCTGATGGGGGCTTTAAAGTTTGGTTTATTCTTACTGATGTCCTCTTTAACGATTGCTGAGATACCAACAAATTGAATCATGAGAAATTCTGAATAAAATTTATCTTTAAAAGATGACAACTCTTGCAACAGGGTTTTGGATTTTCCTAACTCCTCTCATCTTTATTCAAGAATTTCGTAAACCTTCTGGTTGGAGCGTGCAGCGAGTGCTTGGTGCCGTGTGTTTAGACAACATTATTGTTCATCAATGTGGAAGCTCACATTGTGATCATTTTAGTTATTATATAAAACACTTGGTGTGGACGGCCCTTTAGAAAGACATGATCTTAACAGACCTCTGTGGTCCGCCTTGAGTCTGCTTGCTTGAGGCTACATTAGCTGCTATTAGCATAACACAAGGAATCTCTGACCAAACTGTCAATGATCAGGCTGCATTGTTAGTGATGTAGGCTCCATGTTTTGACAGGGTAGAAGAATAAAAAAAAGACGATATATCTGGTTCTGCTACACTGATTTTGATGGGAGTCTTTTAAAGGGCTTGTTATCTATTAACATTCTGTTGGAGGAAAGTCTTCCCCTTAAGTCTGTACACATTGTTTTTTAGGTTTAATTCTTAAGTTTTACTTATTTTTATCCCTATTTTATCTATTACCTGCATCATGTCTGATCTAGAAAGGTGCTACATAAATAAACTTTACTTTATAACCGTTTGTTTCATTGTTCTGCATGTGCATGTTAAAGCATGTCTGTGCTCTTATGTTTTTCAAAGATCATAATCTCAAATAAATATTTGATGAAAGCTGCATAGGCTTGTTTAGAAAAGGCTGAAATGTTGACAGTAGGTTAGGTACATATTTCACCAGCTTTATTGTGTCACCATTGTGTCATTTCCTAGGAAGCGGCCCACAGTCAACCTCAACCTTAAGTTTCTTATTAGAGAAATTTCCAGTTTTAAGGATGTGTTGAGTATTAAAATTCAGTCTTTCATGAAAGCAGTGAAAGCGTCTGTCTGTGGGAGGTTGCTGCAAGTGGGTGTAAAAAAAAAAATCCCTTGTTTGTTTTCAAATACAGGATGTTTTAAGGATCAGATGCTATTACAGTGTGTACAGAGTGGGGAAAATCATAAACAATGCCTGTTTCAAGAGACTGTTGTTTAATTCAAAGGAAACAAGCAAAGAGCGTGTTTGTGGATGTTTGCCTGTTTGATTGTCTGTTTGTCAAACTGTCACAGAACTTCAAACAGGCTGCACTGTATTTGGAAGAAGAGTGAAAGTACATCACTGCAGTAGCTTTTAAAACTAGACTTGACCATACATTTGCATCTTTGATTGCCCATAGAAAAATTTTATTGTATTGGCCACCCTGATACAATTGCTGGCCTCTCCCGGCCACAACATTTGGAGGCCAACATCACTCAGTATGTTTACATGCACGCAGTAGTCGAGTTAAGCTCATAGCTCCGCTAATCAGTCAAGTTGGACTTCTTGTCTTGTCTGAGCATACATGCAAAAGAGAAAATCGAATTTCTGACCAAGTAAGTCTGACTCCGCCTTGATAGGCAGCGCTGTGTCCTTTTTAATATAGTGCGTATTGAACTAGTTCCGGTTCTTGTTCAGAAACTTCAGAATCTGCATTTCGCGCTTTTCTACCATCCATAAACTTCAAAATGTTAAGCTCCTTTAGCTGTCGGAGCATGACTGTAGTTTCCTTGTCCATCCAGAAGTGCATCTGCTGCTTCTCGGTCACCACTGTGTTTGTTTGTTTGTTTTTCCGGGAGTTACTGCACTGCTGCTTCATCATTTCCTTCTTCCAGGTGAAAGCCCTCAAAAGAAAAAGTGGTGCATGCGCAGAACGCCGACTCCGACTCCAGTTGGACTGAGTAGATACATACAATAGTTTAATTGTCAATCAAACTATCTAGGTGTGTTAGTCAAGCTACAGATAGTCCAATTTCAGTTCGACTAAGCTGTTTACACACATTTAAAGTCCAGTATCAATCGGACTAAGCCAGTAATTCGATTTAATTCAGTAAATAATTTTCCAAATTTAGGAAAAATCTGGCATGGCAACTGGCATGGCGATTTTCAAAGGGGTGCCTCAAACTCACCTCAAGATGTCTGATTTAAAAAATGGGCTCTATGGCTACACACGAGTCTCTCCTAAACTTGAAAAGGCTTGTTCCCAGTAAATGTTTTGTGAAATCGATGAACTCCTTCAAAGTAAATCTGTATATTTGTCTTTTTAAAGAAAAGGACAACCAGCCTAGTCAAAATGTTAAGTGCACCATCATCAGATAATTAGCAACATTAAAGCAGCTGTGCGGTTGATTATAGTGCCCCCTTTGGTCGAAGCGGTATGACACCCACAGCCTGGTGTCGTAAAATCTCGACTGCAAATGGAAATTACCGCATGCATTTGTTTTGGAGAGCGAGAGGAAAATCATAAATGCTCTGGTGTAGCTCTGAATTTCTTATAAACTGAGGACAACTGCCTGCTGTATATTTGTGTTCATGGTCACAGTCACAGATAATTTTGTGGTGTTTGTTGTAACGTTACTAGACAAAAGCGGTTCACATCAGCTAACGTTACATTTAGCTTGCTTATAACTTCCATGTCGTCATATATTGAAGTGAAACAACGTCTAACAAGTTGCGGTATATTCTCTAAATAAAAACAAAAATTACATACCTGTCGATTAGGAAAAGGGCCAACTCGGGATCAGTTTTAAAACCTTTCAAATCTCTCAGCTCTCTCCACTTGGTGAATGCCCGACCGAGGTTTACACGTGTTTGGACTCGAGTCCTATCACTGTCCCGTTTAGCCTTCTTCTGTTCTTCTGTTCTTTTTCTTTTAGATGGTGCTCCTTCTTTATCCGCCATGACATCGAAAGTACAACCAAGTCCTTATAGACACATCTGGTAAAACTGTTATGGGTTCAGCAATGCCCGTTGCGTGCTGCTTACTTGAAGAACACTCTCTGTAAACGCGGCTCGTCTTCTTCTCTCAATTTATTGGCGGATCATAAACAACTTTCAGGTGCATACCTCCACCTACTGTACAAGAGTGTGCAATGTGTCCGAAATCATTCACTTTTCCCTACTACATGTCATTTAGCCTGTTTCTTAAATCCTACTCGTAAACACGGCTCCTTCTTCTTCTGCGGTTTAATGGCCGCGGGCCGCTGCGGGCGTGCAGACTTACTTCCGCCGCCGGGTGCCGTATTCTGGTTTGCTGACTTCCGCTGTGTCCGACCTGACCGAAGCTACGCTAAATAGCCATATAGAGAAAGGCTTTTTTGTCAGTGTGGGGTTCAAATAAATATGCAGATCTTCAAGGGGGCGTGATACGAACTAGGGACAGTTTTATAAATGGTAAAAAGTTCTGCACAGCTGCTTTAACTGGAAAACAGGAAACCAAAATATATCTGTATGTGATTCCTTAAAGGGATAGTGCACCCAAAAATGAAAATTCAGCCATTATCTACTCACCCATATGCACACACGTGCACACATGAGCACAGGGCACAGAGAAGCAGTCAGAGCTACAGGCTACAGTGAGGCTAAAAAAAGAGTTCATATGACGTTTTTCGAAACAACTTTTTATGTCAGAGCTGCAGCACACTTGGATCACTACGGATGAGCAGTATGGAGACTTTGTGGATTCAATTTTGTGTTCTTGGACGTTGCCATTAGGTGTGCTAGCCGCCCCCCCCGCCGATCTCTGCAAGGGATGTGAGGACTCTAAATCTTCACCAGGGCCTCCATCGGCATATGGGTGAGTAGATAATGGCTGAATTTTCATTTTTGGGTGCACTATCCCTTTAACTCTCTGTAATGCATTGTTTTCAGCTAGTCTACTGTGTAATTCAACAGCATAATGAAATATATGAAACTCAGTTATGACTTTTGGTTTTGGTGTGCCACCTAAGATTTTCAATGGCTCCAACTCGCCACCCCTATGAAACATCACTGGGGACAGTCCTGCACACACAGTAGATAGGATAAGAAAGTTATCACAACACTCATAAGAATCAAAGGCTATGAGCTAAAATTATGAACGTGGTTTGGTAATGACTTGGTGATAAATAGATTTATAAAAACAACAATGTAAACTGCTGCTTTGTAGGTAGAAGTGTGAGTTACATATATGTTTATTTTGGGTTGAGGGTGGGAGGAGGATGCTGCTGTCTGCTGTCAGGTCTCACACCTTGCTGTTCATCATAGAAAGAACGTAATGAGGACACTCATGTCGCTACTTGTTGCTGAATAATAAAGTTTTTTCCAGATAAAACAGTATTTAAAACACAAGCATCAGTCAGAGACTTTCTGTTTCTCTTTTGGTTTTGGTAGATAGAGGGAGCTACTCTCCTGTAGTTACTGACCCTATGACAGTTTGGTGACATTTCATGAAACAGCCTCTTCTTTTTGAGGGTCAGTGTGTGTCCCAGTCACACAGTTTCCACTCTTTCATAGTAATAAGCAGCTCTATCAGTGGAAAAACCTCTTTTTTGACATCATTCATTTCACACTGTATTGGTTTTAGGATGAATCATTTTATCTCAGCTCTCATGCTGACCTTCCTCCTGTTCAATTTTTAATGAGCGGAGATTGGACGGTCAGCCCCAGCTCTTCTTCGTCCTTTCCTGTTTCTACAAGTAGTGGTATTGGCTTTATTTGATTTGAGGACAGTTCAAACGAATGCTCTGTACTCCAAATGGCCATCTGCTCTAACCTTGTTTCGTCGACCATAAACAGGCCGGCTCCATCAGTGAAAAAAAAGGTCTTGGCCAAATATTTGCTGCTCTTCGACCCCATTTGGTTTAGTGTGTTCTCTGTTTGCATTTCAATGACCCACGGTCAGTGTCAGAACGATGGCACGTGTGTCCCTGACGAGCTGTCCCCTGATAAGACGCCAGCAGAGGAGAAAGGGACCGAGGCCTTGTGGGATAAGAGCAGGGTGAAGGATGGAGCAAATGCAGACCGGCTGCTGGTTCACACACACATATTACACACACACACACACACACACTCCAGCTCTGGTATCAATCTCCTCACACACATCACACACCCTGCCGCACTGCCAACTAGCTCTCTGATAGCTGCTGAAGTCTCCTTGTCTTGTGTTTCCTACCTTTAACAGCTTGTGTAATATCCTCACTGAAGTGTCAAGAAAATGCATCGGGGACCAATTGTTATTCATTGCTTTATTATCTGAACGACACTTGTCGATTAAGTAACACCTCCCACTGAGCGCCTCCTCCGTCAAGCATGTCTTTAATCCCCAAGCCCCCTAATTATTGCTCATGCAAATCACAGATCAAGACTCACCAAATATTTTTCTGTGGAAGAGCGAGAAAGAAAGAGCGTGGGTGTGAGAGGAAACGGGATGCAGGACTGCGTCTGTGCATGCACGGCTGTGTGAGTGTGTAGCACTTTTCTCTTCTTTTTTTTTCCTGAATTGCAGCAGATTTGGAATTAGCTGAGGAGGACAGGATTGTGCGGATTAGGCGGAGAGATTTTACCAAACACGGACTCCCTATGTGTAATTCATTTTGGCGTCCTTGAAATTGCTACTGTGAGAAATTCAGCAGCTGCAACAGCAGCACTGAGAGTCCTCAAATAGGCAGAATCCAGCCCCCCTACCACCACCCACAACACCCACACCACCACCACCACCACTCCCACATTTCTCTGAAGCATGACTGCATGAAAGCCGTTGGGGGTGTGAACACAGTGGTTTGGGTTTTTGTGAATTTTGCAGCTCCTAAAAATATTTGAGCCCTTTGTGGGGGAATGGATGACATATCTCAGACTTTGATGCCTCTCAGTGTGCACCCCTAATCCTGTGAGAGTGTGTTAAAGGGCTGGTCCACCCAAATCACTAAAAAACATACATTCCTACTTAGTAGTATCTCGCCGCACAGAGAGTTTCAGATGTTTGCTACAGAGACTTCTGCTGCTGCCTCATTTTGATGAAGGTAAATGGTCTTCTTTGGTGCTCCCATCAAAAAATGACAACTGAGGAGCAGCTATGAACCCCTGAACCCCAACCCCCCTGGTTCTGGTTCACGACCTCTGTTGCATGCCAATCCTCACCTTTTTGTCCTCTCATTTCCTGTTGTATCTCCACTGTCACTATCCAATAAAGGAAAGTTGTTCTTTTCAGGAACAATATCTTGGTAACCCTTGATAATCCACACACCTGGATTCATATGAAACTATTTTCTACCAAAAGACCTGTAGATTATCTCAAGTAACCAGGACACCGTCTCATAAGATGCTGTTGACATCTTTTGTTGTCAATTTCCAAGGTTGGGGAAATTCACTTTCATTGCACTTGGGTTGTAAAAGAAATCTGGGAAGGCAGCGATCTCAAAACATCAGAAAATAAAGAGAGTACAGCTGGATTTATACTTGATACATGGGACGAACGGCAGCCCAGCACAGTGTCTTTACTTGTTGATAGTACCACTGCAGCACTAAACTGATTGTACAGCAGAACCTATGATGCTTTACATATCTTGCCCACAATACCCGTGTTTACATTATTTACTTAGTGATATGGAGCTACAGCATGCTAAAGATGCTCTATAACATGAGGTGATGCATTACAAGCCATGTCAGTGGTACAAAATTGTATACACTTCCAGTCTCCTACATGCACGCAGTTGCCTCTCCCCCGTGAGTCTCCTAGAGGGGCGGTGCAGTGGATACAGGAAATGATTCTAAAGTGCCCTGGCTCATTTCTAAACCATCTGTGAGTGAGCTCTGCAGCATGTACTTCTAGATTGGAGTTACATTCAAATAACGTCTATATTGTTTTAGTCAACACATTCTCACTCTGACCTCGTCACATATCGACGTTTGGTCATGGACTTTCCACGTCCAGATACGATGTGAAAGGTACCCTGGGTGCATTGGTTGTCGACGTTCTGGGACGCGGTGTCAAGTTCTGCCTGTTACGTGCATTGTCTTCTTCCATTCTGTTTTCAACATCAGTAGAACAACGCGAATTGACTTTTTTTTTCCTTCAACATCTGCAGGTGGTTAGATTTAAGAGACAATAACAGGGTTTGGCTTTATAAACGCGAACACCGGCCTCCCGCGTGAAAGTCTGTTTGTTGAACCCATCCACCACATCTCCTACTTGGACTTTCTCCACCTTAACTCACATTCTTGTCCCACCCCGTTCCCCCCGACACTGCTGAGCACCATTAAACTATAACGGCAACCCCCGCGCATGACCATGTCAACGTTATAGGACAGCTTTTTTTGTCAGTGTCTGACGCCGCAAGTCACTGCCCAAGCGCCGGATTTCGACAACTTCGAAGTGAGACTGGGTCGTTTTAGTCACTGTGCTAGAGTGTGACAATAGCAAGGATCACATGCTGCTGTTATTGATCCTTTCTTTAACCTGCCTGATTTTCTTCACCATCAACATTCTCCAAATGCATGTGAAACCTGTTGGAGAAAAGCCGGACCGGCACTGATTAGTTCTGGCATTTGTAATGCTACACTTTTACAGGTAGGATCCAAAAAATTTTAACGTGGAGCTTGAAACTAAACTGACAATGTAAGGCATTTAAATTCACTTTACAGACATGGGAGTGGTATCAATGCTCTAACTCTTGGCAAGAAACCAAATAAGGCATATTTCTCATAAATGTCAAACTATTCCTTTCAGGACAAAATTTGGGCGAACAGACCCTGTAAAGGGCTGTTGGACTCTGTACCCTGTGTGTCCTCAGATTGCAGAATGTGTACTTGTATCAGAGAGCCAGAAGCTGCACCTGAATTATAGAAGATGGTGTTGAACATAAAGGTTAGTAGCACAGGCAGCACTGATACACAACTCAGGGAGTCAGGTGTTCATAAAACTGTAACATGCACTCATAAAACATCATTGCACTGCAGTTGCAAGATAAACACTGTTATACCCCCTGCCAAGGCCACTTAGTGAGAAATTACAGCTTTTTTTTCTGAATTGGCGCCTGAAACAGCATCAGAGAGTGACGCTGCCACAAGTTACATCTTTAAAAGCACATAGATGGATGATGAAGTGCAGCATTTCATCAAGCGTAACTCATCGTCAACATGGCCTCCACTGCCGCACCTGTGAGGGGGGATCATAAAGTTCCCAGCTGCTTCCATCCATTCAATAAAAATAAAGCTGAGAACAAAGTGTCTCAGCCTGTGTGATGTGTAAATTCAGAGCTACCTGTCATGCTTTCTCTCTGTGCGATGTGGCTCCGCAGGGCAGCCGAGCACGGAGAGGTCTACTCGAAGTTTACTCAACCCATTACAGCATACAGCGTACAGTAAGAGGATTATATCACCAATCCCCTGATGTCACTGTAAAGCCACAGAGGCCTTAGCTCAGGGTGAACCCTCCCCTCCAACCCCTCCTCACCCTCTGCTGTCAGTGTGGCAATCAGTTCACAGGTTCAGACCATTTCCCCCTCAGGCCAGCGATGACAGGAGCCTCTGCACATGCTCAGATGCATTCTTTGACTGTTTGAGTGACAGGACAACTGACACGCAGGAAACAAAGGGCCATATGTTGTGAGCAAAGGTGTCATATAAAGCCATCAGGCCATTTGTTCTTTGAGACAGAGCTGCTCCTGTTTGGGCTGAGAAGAACTTAATCTGGGAATGGCTATTTTGTCTCATCCACTAGCCAGAGGTCAAAGCTGGAGCTGGCACCCAAACCAAAGTTTAGCTGTCCTGATCAGGCAATATCAGCTCCACTCCAGCCTGGAGTGCAGGGGCAGATGCAAAACAAGAATCTGGGTGGAGTTCTGGGAGTTTTTTAAATCTTAAATGTATACCGTGATTTGTGTAGCTTCCTCTTGGATGCTTGCTGCTCATGGTCTGGCACCTGGTTGCTACCTTTTTACAAAGTCCTGACCTAACCTGTGCGCTGTACCCAGGAACATAACACAGAAACATAATAATAAAATACAGGTTTTTGTATGAATCTATACATTTTTCAGGAAAATTCTGCAGAGTATGCCTTGTTTAGGAAAAACAAGCGTACCAGTTGTGAACTTAAAGACCCTCCAACACCCTTACAGCCCTGACTGATAAAGATCACCCCCAGCTCACACACTCAGTTACAGCTCTGACCACTGCACAACAGTTGCATGAAGGCGCAGAGTTACAGCACAAAGAGGAGGCTCAGTGCATATGTTCATGGTAGCCTAATAAAATTAATGTATTCATGTACATCTGCTTACAACGTTTCAACAAAATAAAACAGGCCCATCGATGAGCAGGGTCATTCCTGTGTTTCCAGGGTCCCGTGTTTCCAGTTCTACATATGTGCTCTCCCAGGATCCAGTGTTCCCCAAGTGCTTATATACATTTCTGGGGACTCCCTGAGAGGAACTGCCCATTGGGGAGCTCCCCCAAGAGCTACATACCCTTGAGGGCTTTTTTTCCCTACTTAAAGGAACACTAATGTGGTGTACTGTAAGCTTGCAAGCAGTTGGTACATCAACGTCCCTTTCACTTTTATGAGTCAGAAGCATGTTGTATTTTCAACGTCACATATATGCTCAGTAAAGCCTGGCCTTCACTGTCGGACCATTTGTCATTGTTTTCTTCCATTTTTTTTTCACTGCGAGCTGTTGTTTGTGTTTTGTGTTGTCTGTTGTTTACATGGTGAACAAGTCAGTCCCTACAGACACCCATGTTAAAATGCCCAACTTTACAGCAGGAACAGACATGTTTACACCCTGGTACAAAAAACAGTTTTCTCTATAGTTAATTACAACAATCATGACAATTGTATATAACTCACCCATTCACATTTTATTAAGGCTTAAAGTTGTACATATTCAAGGGCAGAGCTGCTTGAGTGACAGGCTGTCCCTCGCCTAAAGATGGTCACTTCTGGCTCCAAAAAAACAAGATGGCGACGGCCAATATGCTAAATTCGAGGCTTCACGGTGGCTACATCCATTATTCTATACAATCTATGCTTACAATTTTGTTACAAACCAGAACTTTAACACAGAAATCACAATCATAACATGCCACAGTGAGCCATGATAAAAACAAACAAACACTGGCTTATCTGCGGCTAATAGGCCTACACAAAGTCTTCTGGGCTTTGAGACAATGATTATGACAGTGATTATGTCATTGTAATCCAAAGCGTCAACTACATCTCTTTCAAAAGACAAAAGCATCATGTTGTTTAGGCATCCAATCAGCATGGATGATCTCAGACGTTTTACTATATTCAGTCCACTTCAGTGAGGGCCATTTCTTGCTTATGACAGTTGCTGGATATGTTACCAGTGCTTGGTTGAGTGGCTGGTTCCTCCATGGCTGATACATCTCATGGTGCCCATATACTCTATATAACTTGCATTTACTGTAAATTTAACTTCAATATATGGCATCATATTTTAACATGTAATCAATTATCTGTTCATATATATATTGTAATTATTCTTATATGAACTTCCAAAGGCCTAGGAACAGAGTAGTCAGTAGAAATAGTAACTCAGTTTCTAGCATTGAAGTTTACAGAATGTAAAACTGTCCCAAAAATAATGATCTGCAATTATAGATAACAATAAAACATTCAAGGTATCAATCAATACATACCCCAGATGCTACCAAAGGTGTTTGCAGATATCTCTGGATGAACTCAGATACAATAAAACAACAGCTATGAGTCATGCTCACCTTACTTCCTGATTATTGGTCACATGACATCCCTGTTACATCCATGTTCCTGTCATGTGATTCTTAAAGTGACCATGACGAAATGCTGAAAAACACATAAACATTACTTTAGTGAACAGAAACAAGATGTGGAACATATTAACTTTGTAGTAACAAAACAGTCCTGAGTGGCTCTTTAGACGCCAGTGACAGTGAGTGTGAGTTAGCAAGACTACTAGCATGGGAACATTCAGGCCCATCCACAGGTTTTTCCTAACCTGATAGTCAGGATTCACCCAAAGCATCTCAAGATAAATCTGAGTGGCCACGAGATGATAGTCAGGATAAGACAACAGAAAAAAATGACGAACTAATGAAAATCTGTCCTTGTGAGGTGCTGGCTCGCAGGCAGGTATTAAAGAATGTGTGGGAAAGCTGCACACTCATAACTCAGGTGAAATCATTTACTTCACTCACTTAGGAAGATTGACGTTTCAGCAGACTTCAGGAGACGCAGCAGCATGTTGAGGGCCCGGCCTTGGGCTACAGCCACGGGTCTTTTTAAACAGCAAAAATATTTAATATAAATATGAATTATGAGCTCATGCAATCAATGAATCTTTTGTAGCTTGTCCCCGTCCTCGCACTCACATGCGGCACACACGTATACACATATAGTATTGCCAACTTGGCAATTTTCTCTCTGGATTTAGTGACTCCTTAGAGCCTCTTAGAGACTTTCTTTCTGAAAAGTGACTAGCGAGGAATCTAGCAAGCATTATGAACTAATGGCCAGGCTACGACCTCAATAATAAACATACCCTTACTAAATGTAGAGGTTGTGGCAGACCTGTTGTATTGGATTGCATAGAGATACCAAAAAATGGCCAGGGACTGTGACCTAAAGGGATAGTGCACCCAAAAATGAAAATTCAGACATTATCTATTCACCCATATGCCGAGGGAGGCTCGGGTGAAGTTTTACAACACATCCTCACATCCCTTGCGTAGATCCCAGGGGAGAGGGGATAGCAACACAACTCCACCTAATGGAGGCTTACGGCACCCCAGATTCAAACGTCCAAAAACACAAACCACAAAATATCTCTATACTGCTCATCAATCTGGCTAAAAACAGAGTTCAAATGACGTTTTTCCGAACAACTTTTTATGTCGGAACTTCAGGACGCTTGGATCACTACAGATGAGCAGTATGGAGATATTTTGTGGTTTGTGTTTTTGGATGTTTGAATCTGGGTGCCGTAAGCCTCCATTAGGTGGAGTTTTGTTGCTATCCCCTCTACCTTGGGATCTCCGCAAGGGATGTGAGGACCTTCACCTGAGCCTCCCTTGGCATATGGGTGAATAGATAATGGCTGAATTTTCATTTTTGGGTGCACTATCCCTTTAAAGGAGGCAGGAGTGTATTTATTGTTATGATAATAATTAGAAGAGGAAGATGAATAATGATAATAATAATAATTAGTATTCATACATACAGTCAGGCTCATTTAAAGGTTTTGGGGCTAAGCTCCAGATCTCCACTAATTTTAAAACTGCAGGTACATCAATTATCATTATCATTATTATTATTATTATTATTAATTTTATCTTATTTTATGTTAATTTTTTTTTTTTTCTCATTTTTGGTTCTTCTCTTGTGAGTTACAGGATCGTTTGACCTCACAGTGTAAGAAGAAAGAATCACTTTTGTGGTTGAACTGGTCACACCTCATTGACATAAGTAACCTGTGACAAAGGGTCACAAGCAGATCTTACTTAAGTGTAAGGGGTCACAAGGCAAAAATTATTGTATCATATCGGACATAATATTACACAGGTAACTCTGGTATTTTTTTTATGTTTTTATTATCAGTGAATTGTATTAAAATAAGGGACGCACCGTTCTAATACACTGGATTGGATGTTGACCTTGACCGACCCACATTAATACAGTTTCTTTGTCAGTGTCATTATAATAATTTCAATTTAGTGCAGTTCTCGTTACATTCACTCGCTCAAGGACGGCCATGGACTTAGATTTTAGTCCCACAGCAGCCCCTGGCCTCATTTTAAATAAATTATTCCATTGAGTTCCCTGGAGTGAGGTACACAGACTTTAATTTTTTTGGGAAAGAAGATCACTTGGATTGGATTGGTATTTGATATTGGCAGGTATCCTGGGTTAAATCTGTGTTGGGGAGATAAAGTTAAAGTTAAATATCCTCAACTGACACAACTATTCTATAACATAGGAAGCCACCATAGTCCGAAAACAATTAAAAACACATGAAAAAAGGCATACTGTCGCATTTTGCTTTCACTGTTTTGTGTATTTTGTCCTTAGGGGTCACCGTAGCTGCTTCATCTGGTCATGTTATCATTCATCTGTCAGACTGGAGGAAACAAAAGGCAATGCCAAATCCAAGTGCAGCTCTCTGTAGTTTTCAATGTCAAAGACAACAAGGATCACTAAAGTCACTCTAATTGGCTAACCTTGGTCATGTATCGTCCTGTTCTCAGACCAGCTGTACTTTCCCTCCAGTCCACTCCTCTTGAGCACAGATGGCCCTCAAGAATGACGTCTGCCAGGTGACGGAGGTTTGCAACTCAGCATTTTGGTCGAGGTTAAGTGAAGGCTGCTCATTGTGCTTCGGGCCCCGGCGTCTGACTCTTACCTGGGATTAAGTCCCTCCATTAGTTAATCACCCTCACACTAAACCTCCTAAGCCTGGCGCTTGAACAATAGAACACATCTCATACAATCAATCAACATTTTACAATGGTGCTGCTCAGCAAGATCACAGCGCCGGGCGTCGTATTATTCATATGGGCGATAAAATTGGTTGTCTCTGCTGTGACATCTGCTGAGTTTTATCTCTTCCATCTTGCACCCACATGGCAGACATTTTAAGCAAATTACTAAACACATTCCCCCCCCCGCCGGCGTGATCACTATATTGTCATTAAAGAGGTTTTGTTGCTTTGATGTCTGACGCCGTAACACTCATCAGGCAGTAAATGTCCAAACGCTGGGGGAACACTGTTGCGTAGGTATGGATAAGACTTTCTGTTCTTTTAGATAACAGTCCTGTATCACTCAGCCATGCTTGACTGATTGTGAAATTTCCCCTGGGTTCAAAGCGTCTGGTCACTCTGACCACATCTGTTGGACACAGAAAATAACTGGAATGACGGTTCTGAAAAACCACCACAACAGCATGAGCTCATCGTATTTGGCAATGATTAATTGACTTTTCCTTGATGTCATGTCACATTCAACAAGGAGGTCCACTTGATCCTTTTCTCATTGACAGTATACAGTATGTTTAGTACTTTTTTAAAAGGTGATGGTAGGGCAATTTCTGAAGAAAGAAACATAAAAAAAATGGACATAAAGTGCCAGTTAGCTGCAGCATTTTCTGACAGAAAGATTCACAGTCTAATAGCCCCTGCTTTATGTCTGGTGTGCTTTTCCAAGGTGAGAGGAAAAAAAAATAGAAAAGGCATGGGAGAGTGTTAACTGTCTTCTGTAGAGCCATTCATAGTCCCTCTACCTCTGGAAATGCTGGTGAGGAATTCACGGAATGCAACTTCTCGGCAGAGATCAAAGAGTTGAACATTAACTGCTCTGAACTCTTCAGCGCTCCGGTGCTGCTCCCAGGGACTGCCTCTCAAGTTCAAGGGTCCCGCAGGAGCCCTGTTGAATGCTCAGTGTCAATAACAGGTACGTCACATGGAGCGGTTACACGTGAAGCCGTGGGTCATCCCCTCTCTCTGGCCCCACGCACACATATATACTGGGAAATATACAAACCATTAGGTGCTTATTCAGTACACACCTGCCGCTGCCACTATGAGGCAGAGCAGGGGTGACTTTCAGAGGGATAAACACAGATGTAAGCACATATGTCCGAGGAAAGTTAGGAGCCTGAAATGTTTTTCTGCGAGGCAAGCAGAGCACAGAACACGACATTCTTCTGCCGCATTTTTTCCACTTGTCTAAACTTTTGCAATAACTGAACATGTCTTTTACAAGAGCTGCCAGGTCTTAACCTGAGGTGACAACTGCTCTCCAGATGAGCTCTCAACACCGCTCTAACACCTGTAGTGTTTGAGGCCTGCAGGGCTTCGTCTTTGTCGGACACTTTGAATAAACCCGACTGGGTGCCCCCCGTATCTAGGAACTGTCAGAGCAGGCTGCAAATGAGCGGACCTAAAGATAAATCATCCAGATTAGGCACCATAAATAAGTGATCTTTGTACTGAGATGCCCCTGGTCCTTTCAGTCCACCTGCTGACGGCTGTTAAAAGCAGTCTGATTAGTTAATGAGCTCATCTGAAATTCGATTCGGTTCAGTTAATTCACTTTATTTCAGGTCACAGAAGGAGAAAATTAAAGAAAGGGACAGTCAGCACCAGTTGATTGATCAGAGGAAAAAGCACCCACACATATCCAGCATGCACACAGACACACACATAATACAGCTGAGGAGGGATTAGTGTCAAACGCTACAACTATTGTACATACAGTATCTCTTTGCGGAGGCCTTGGCAGCGTTCCCAGGTAGTAAGCAGCTACTACTGAACAGGGCTTTGGGTGGGTGCCATGTTTTGACAGTGAGGGATGGGGACGTCCATGCAGCAGCTGTGGGTCTCTGTCACAGGGCAGGAATGGGAGGTAAGAGGGTTCACTGGGTGACGCTGTGGTGGAGGCGCCCTCTCTTGTAAGAGTCTCAACCCGCTTCCTGCTGGGGGCCTGGACAGATTTATGGCCCAGCAAATGAAATGTTAAAGCAGGATGTGTTGAGGAGCCGGAAACTTGGGCGTGGATATATCTGCATGTGTCTGCTATTATAATAGCTTGTGTGTATAATGAGCTATCACCCTGTTTTTAGTAAAACTTTGTCAACACCTCACCACGCACATTTAAAGCGGGAATCTGGGACCGCCTTGGTAGCTGAGTGGTTTCGGCGCATGCCACATTACAGAAACGTCCTGGGTATAAATCAAGACTTGGGACCTTTGTTGCTGTCATACCCCACGCCCTCTCCCATTTCCAGTGTCTCTACTCTGTCAAATACAGGCCAAAATAACAAAATAATCTTTAAAAAAAAGTAGAAATGTGTTTGTTTCTGTCCAAATGCACTGAAAGCATCTGACGGGCATCTTAAAGTATTGTGTTAAATGGCCGAACACGTACCAAAAGTGTTAGCCGTACTGACTTGAAATCCAACAATCAATCATATCCCCAGATTCATTTTTGTAATCGTCATCCATCAAGTAGCAAGCTAGCTTGGAAGATGGACTCCCTTACCTTCAGCAGCTGTGGTGGTGCTAAGACTCTTTCCACTACGGAAAACACAACCACAAACCTCCTGAAACACCTACTGTGACAGACAGCACAACAACGTGAAGCTTTGGGAATACACCCCACCACAGATGAGCCCTCCTTGGCCGCAGAGGTTAACATACTGGTCCTACACTGGCTGGATAATAATCGTGGACAGGAGGCCACAAGAGATAAAGAAGTAATAAAGGTTGTGGCTGAAAATATGGTGGATGAAATACTGCCTAGTTCCATGTCTGACTCTTTGGCTTTTACACATATATCTTTGGGAAATACCAGTCACAGACAACAGAAAACCCCCAGGTAAAAACGGCTATCTAGACAGCTGCACTTACAAGCAATTACCCTGAAATTCACAAAGAGACACACATGCAATTCGAATTTTAAAGGGGAACTAATGTTTTTTTCAAGCTGGGCCCTATTTTCCGATCTACTTTTGTTTAAATGAGTGATAGGATGTTTAATATTTGACATTTCTCCAGTACAAAGCTAGGGCTGACCTGCCTGCAGCCCATGAGCGTGCGCTATATTTAAGCAATATAACACGAGAGGGAGCAATGTTATACTTGTATATCGTCACGGCTGTGATTTGGTCATAGGAAGACAATCACAGCCATGACGATATACGAGTATAACATCACAAGCTCGAGTGTGATATTGCTTTTATACAACAGTTCAACAGTTAAATAAGCAAGGCTGATTAAGAAATGTTGAAAAATGAGGACAAAATAGATAATTTAAGCATTTTATTTGTCTTCCGCCAACAAAAATAGTTCCTTCAGGACTCCGCTGTCACCGTTGCTATGTAACGCAGACATGGTGCGCCAGGCACTTACTCTTTATACACATTTATCTGCACATTTCCATTAATTGTGCAGCCAGTGAAATAAGTCTGTGGTGACTGCATGGTGGACTGTCGCTTCACAGGCACAGCCGACTCTGCCTTCTGATCTGACAGTATGTTGCTTTTCTCCAAGTCATTGAGCTCCGCTGATGAAACACTGACAAACCTGGATGTGTGCTCAGATGGATTCAGCTTCTCCTCTCCCTCATCTTCCTCTGATGACCATTCATAGTTCAATTCAAAACTTATTTTAGGAAATCAATCCATATTTTTGGCTGTTTGACAGTGGATAAATTAATTAGCCTACAAGGCAACTGCTGACCTATAACTGACACTAACCGTCAGTTTTGATTTGATTGTTGATTGCAATCAGCTGTGAGGCGGAGTGATACATACACAGTGAAATAACCGTGATGTTGTACTCCAATATCGTCACGGTTTTACTGTCTCTCGACCAATCAGATTGCAGGGCCGGAACTAACTGTAGTATAATAAATAATAGGGCACTCAGACAGCATCAAACAACGTCAAAATATGTCAACTAAAAGTGCTTTTTTTCCACACAGATAGGCTCAGATTGTTAGTATAATTATCCGACAACATAACGGAAAGGAGAAATGAACGTCTGTGTTTACCTTTAGCTGGATTCGGACATGTTGTTCTGCCTGTTGCTGCTCCCTCTCTCTCCTTGTCTGCTTGAAAAAAACACTAGTTCCCCTTTAAGAAGCGAGGACACAATTACACATTCAGTGGGGTGTAATGGGAAATTAAAATAACAAGTAATGTAAGATTACTGTGGGCAGGGAGTACTAATTAAAGTAATAATATTTATTTTGAAAAACGGTAATGAGTAATGAATTAACATTTTCAGCAGATTTCAGCTCATGTTTTGCATTTTGGTGGAGGGGCCACCCTTTGTTTACATTTGTTTTACAGACTGTGCAGATTAAGGACTCTCAAAGGGTTTTGGTATCATATAATGTGGTCATAGTCAAGCAATGCCTTTTTTCACTGTTTTATTTTTAATTTCATATTTAATCATGTGGAAAGACAACAAAATACAATTATTTTAATAAAACTGGTGCAAATTTCATGTTTTTTAAAGCAGTTTTGGAGAGAAATCGTACTGTAAATGATATATTGGAGGCTGATTTCCACCAGACTGTATGTATACCCCTAAGATTTGCATTTATTTTAACATAATATAATATTGGGTGAATAGATAATCAATCAGAGCCTGCTGCCTCACGCTGCAGTTGGTTTCTGATCAAAAGCTCCTGACAACACCTTCAGTGGCCCGTGGGGGACAGCAGTTGCACTCTCACATGAATATTTGACAACCCATCAAAGACATGTGAAGAGAGTGAAATGCAAAAGAGGCTACTCATAATTATCAGGGGCGCTTTTTGCCCCCTCATTTTACAGGCTTTTTATGAACCTTCAAGGGCACTTTTGCCCTGAGCTCTTGTTAATTACTGACCCTGGTTAGTGTGTTTGGGTGTGTGTGTGTGTGTGTGTGTGTGTGTGTGTGTGTGTAAATGTTTCTTGTCTGATTTCTTTACTTATCATGCAGTCTAGTTATCAGATAACAGTCTAAAGGCCCTGCAATCTCTCTGACAGAGGATGGTCTCGGAGCAGTGGGATACATACTACTGATATGTTGAGGATTTCACTCAGATGTGTACTTTGGACCATCTCAGTCAGTCTGAAGACAGACAGCTTTCAAATGGTGTCTCTTGCTACCAATTTGGCATCTTTCTGTGGTCAATTTATGTGTCTGTGTTTTTGTTTTGCATCTCTTTTTGGCCATTATGTGTCTCCTTGTAGTTTTTTGTAATTTGCATCTTTCTGTTTTGGTTTTGTGTTTCTTTGTGATCATTTTGCATTTATTTGAAGCTCCTTTGCAGCTCTTCATGTTCATTTTGAATTATTTATAGTTGTTTTACTTCTCTTTGAGGTCATTTTCTGTCTCTTTGTGGTTGTTTTGAGTCTTTTTGTGGTCATCTTGTGTCCCCTTGTAGTTGTTTTGCATCTCTTTAACATTGTTCTGCGTCTCTTTCAGCTCATTTTGTGTCTCTTTCAAGTAATTTTGCATCTGTTTGCATTAGTTTTGTATTTTTTTGTGGTCATTTGAATTTCCATCTCTTTGAAGATGTTGTTTTTTTGTCTTTTTGTAGTGGTTTTGTGTCTCCTTGTAGTTGTTGTGCGTCTCTTTGTGCACATGTGTGTCTCTTTGTTTTGGATGTTTTTTGTCTACTTATGTTTGTTTTGTGTTTCTTTGCCGTTGTTTTGCAGCGCATTGTGGTTATTTTTTGTATTCTTGTAACTCTTTAGCATGTCTTTGTGTTCATTTTGTGTCTCATTGTAGTTGTTTTGCATCTTTCTGTGGTTGTTTTGTGTCTCCTTGTAGCTGTTTTGAATCTCTTTTTGGTCATTCTGTGTTTCTTTGTGTTATTTTGTGTCTTCTTGTAGTTATGCTGCTCTTTTTGGTCGTTTTGCTTGTGTCATTTTGTGTCTATATATAGTTATTTCATCAACTCTCCAACAAGAAATGTCAACAGTCACTTCACACAGAGCCTCTGATCCAGGGGCCCCAGGCCTTTGCCTGGTAGGCCAGTTCAGCAATCCATCCATAATAAGCCAACTACCTATCACCCTCTGACTTGTGCTTGTTCTCACAGAACAGAGTGACACGAATGACGTTAAAGGGTCAAGTTTGTGGACAGTGCAGGTCAGAGCTCAGCTGAGGTGGCCTTTAGCCCAAAACCCTGAGGAGTTATTTCAGTCCAAAGTTAGTAATGAGATGCATACTTGTGTGCACGGCAGAGACACAGAGGGCCCTTCATGTACACAGCATCCCAGAGTCTCCTCCTCTGTGAGCTAACACAGCCAACCATTCACTGTCTGTCACACTGCAGCACATGATCCTCACACCCACAGCCGTCCTAATCAGCCTATTTATGAACGTGGTGGCACATAAAAAAGACACTTCGTCTCGCGGCTGTGACTGCACACAAAGACCATAATTGATTTATTCAGTTTAAATAATAAAAGCTTCTTCATGAGGTCAAGGGCGTTATTCCCCCAGAGTCGTCACTGTGGACGCAGTCATTTAGTGTTGAATCATCAAATGTTCTCTCTGACTTGACCTTTTCCTGCCGCTGCATTCGATCACTTGATAGTAAAAGAGGTGAATTAATTTCAGACGTCGCAGAGTTGCACTCTGCGAACTCGGTCTTTTTTGGGCCTGAGCTGTCATTTGTGGATGTACATGATTCTATGCTGCTTCTCCACAACTGTACTCCTCCTGAACAACAGACACTACATTAGATGGGAGATGCCTAAACGCCACTGCGCCGAAAATTACAAGCTTTGATCCAATTGTGGGTTCTGTGTGTGAGAGAGCTTGAGCTGTCACATGATCTCTGCCCATCAGATCACTAACCAACACAGTGGGTGGATCGAGTAGCTGCTTCTGTGTGTTCTCGTTGTCTCCACGATGTCTGAGGCTCCACAAGTTAATTCCTTATTGAATAAAATGGATGGTATAATGTGACTGCACATACTATTAAATCAGGAAGTCCTGGGATGTCATGCTCATGTATCTCTAAGTCTCTGAGTCTCTATCAGCATTGTCTATCTGCAGATTACATGCTGTCTGAATCAGAGCTTCCTACTCAGACAAGATGTATCAGAGAAATTACTGGAAACGACTCTGTATGTGTGACCTGGCACAGGACAGGTGCCAAGATGAAGTGACTGAGGGGGCTGGTAAAAATTGCGAGGCAGTAATTTTTTTCCTAAAATAAAATTAATTGATTAACCATGCATTAGCCTCGGCATTAGAACGGCTACATAACAACCAAACTAAGTAACTGTTCTGTCCGTCTGTCTATCGATCTCCTCCTCCAACAGTGCTATCCATTGTTCTGATACAACAGCTAAGTGATAGTCACATGTATCTTAGCCAATCATTTAGTTGTTTTTGCTATTTTTCTAAACAGAGGGGGCAAAAAAATACAACTGAGGGACCCCTCATGTTGCTGGGCTCGACCTAGAAACCCTATGTGCCCTCATGCCCTAAAATAGTGGTTCCCAACTGGTCCAGCCACGGGGTCCAGATTTCTTAGTCATTAGTTCACACAGATTAATAGATGTGGCATCATACTTGTGTTTGGCCATGTTGTCGAGCTAGTTTGCGCTCTCTGTCAAGTAGCTGTCCCATAGTCACTCACTCGACAGCAGGATAGTGCACTTCAAAATAAAAGCTCTGTGCTGAAAATTCACTGTACTTAAAAATAAAATGTTTTGTTTTTTTTTGTTGTTTTTTTTTTACAAACTTTTTGTTTGCAAGTCACCTGTGGTCAGGGTTGGATATTAACCTTTTCGTCCACCTGCCACTGTGGCTAGTGGATTCCAAAATCTAGATTATCATTGTTTTTTGGTTGATGAGTGAAATAAATTTAGCAACCGCTTGCATATTTTATCAGCATTTGGCTGGTGGCTGGTGCTAATTTGGAACCCTACTTGCGGTCCATTCAGAATGGACCTGTGACCCACTTTTAGACCGCAACCCACAAGCTGGGAACCACTGCCCTAAAACACCTTTTTGCACCAAGGTTTTCCAAACTTCAGATTATAACATCATGACATTCTTACTTGTTTTTAATGCCACAGGTACGTCCCCTCATGTAAGAAATAGATTGTTTCTAACACACTATAATGTATTTGTAATGAAATGTAATGACATTTTAAGTGTTTATTATTGTTCTTTTCCACATTCTCCTATGAGGCATCTGTAACTGGTGTATAAACAATGAATTAATGATTGATTGGCAACATACAACATAGCTATGATCATATTCTATGATACATAAATAATCAGATATAAAACAGATGTGTGTTATAAATCATCTATTTTTTAACTGTTTATACACAAAAGAACCTGCAGATAAAATTGAGCTAAATACTCAAATCTGGCATAAATAATCTGTTCTCATTTTGAAATGAGTGTTTTCAGTGCATGGTCCTTGTTTAATAAAGACTAATAATAATAATAAGAGACGTGTTGAGTTTAAATAGTTCCAAACTCAGTGTCTACTTACTAGATTTTTTTCAAGGACTTTCAGCTGCATCTCATGGCCATTATCAGCAGGTTGAGAGTTATAAAGAAGTATTCATAAAAATACGAGTACTTCATTAAAGTTGCAATACAAATATTTCAGTCCTGACTGATTTGGTGAGACCTGTAGTTACCATGGTAACATCAAGTGCAACTTAATACCACAGCAATCATTCTTTGAGTGGCTACTTTCTTATAAATACAACAGAAGAGCAACGAGTGTATCAGTTTATAGTGCAGCCAAACAAACTCACATCGTTTTAATGGAAATGCAGAAAATCACTTTGGTGACAAATACACTGCGTTTTCTGTGGCTGCTCCACATTGAAAGCTTCCTTGTGTTTCACCAGTTGAGCAATTTTAATGTGAAGCAACATAAAATGTTCACTTTGCATTAGCAGTAACTGTTATGAATGAGATAAAATGTTGCATGTTGCATTGTGTCCTGTGTTCCTTGTGCATGAGGATGGCAAACCCCGCCACTCACAACTAAAGCTACTACACAGAGGGGTAATTATTGAATGTAAGTGAATTGTATGGTTATTTCAGAAAAGGTGTGGACCAAAAATAGTAAGAAACATGGAGTGTGAGTTCATGAAAATCTTAATATTCATAGCTTTAATCCATGTAGCAAAAATATAGTTAAAAAGTACTTCATAATTCATATTACAATGGCCATATTGTCAGTCAATCATTGTCTGTTTATACACCAGTAATGGATGCTCTTCAGGAAAGACATGTCCTTAAATTTACATTAAACTACTCTTTATTCATTCATTCATTATTTGTTTCCATGCTGCATATAAATGCTGAATAGGAGGGGTTAAAACAAACTGTTACCAGGTCCCCAATATGTTTTCCAACCTGCCCAAACATGGAATCCAAGTCTACAAAGCTGAATACTTTCCTGCCTGTCTGTGAAGTGAATCTTCCCCGAGTAAACTTCAAAAGGCTCGGTCATTAATAATTCTGATTTTGGAGCTAGTCCGCTTGATATTTGCAATTCTGATAACCGATGCTTGAACTGCAGGAAAGGACAGAGGATGGAAACGGGGAGACAGGTTTGGGGGAGGTGGGAGGTGACTACTGCTGCGGTTTTTCCCAAATTATACCTGAAAATGCTGACACCCTCTGGGGCGCTGCAGCCACATGGGAGTTCATCAAATACCCCGACAAATAAATTATTCTCGAACAAATTGGTCTGTGTGTTTTATTGATGCATATTTTATGCACCGTTCTTAATTTATTAACGTTAATCTTTGGCTGGTTTCAGAACACAATGACTTTGGGGGGAATCGGAAATTAGTGGGGGTGCGCTAGTAGGTACAATGCTGATCAGCAACATGGACACAAACTTAGACTTAAAGCAAACACAACAGGCTATTGATATCAGGTTAGCTAAGAACACAGCTTTTTCTTATTCAACACTAGGCTAGGATAACATTAAAATCTTAGCTTCATTACCCTAAACTGAAGCAACTTGAACTAAATAATTCACTCTATTATTTATAAAGAAATTATGGCTAGGTCGATTTATATATACTAAAAATGATGCAAAACAAAAAAAAAAAAAGACCAATAACGTTGCTGTCACTGAGCGTATCTGCTAGCTTACCACCGCTAAAGAAAAACCCAGATCATAGAAAGCAACCTCCAAAGCCATCGGTCTGACTACAATTAGCCTTTGGGCAACAACAACTAATATTTTTAGAGACACAGTGGATATCCGGGCAAGATTTTCCCTTTAAGTGTCAGTTATTTCAGCTAAACTTGGCAAACAGATATCTGCACATGAATGCAGATAAACTGAACTAAAAAGACAAAAAAAAGCTAATAAAAAGCTAACCCATCGTCAGACAATAGCTGATAGATTGGGAGATTGTAGTTTGGTCAATGTGTTCACATTTCCATATGGACTGTTTACCTGCCGCTAAAACAATATTGGTCAATACAACTCAGATTACAAATGGAAACCAAAAATCTTGGTTACAGATTCTTAATTACATATGCAGATATCAGCGGCACTGTAGTAAAGTGGTCAGCATTGTCGCCTCACAGCAAGAGGGTTCCTGGTTCAAACCCTGGAGTGGGGGAGCCCCCTCCATTCGGAATTTGCATGTTTTCCTTGTGTTTTCTCCAGGTACTCCGGCTTCCTCCCACAGTCTAAAGACATGCAGGTTAATTGGTGACTCAAATTGGCCATAGGTGTGAATGTGAGCATGAATGGTTGTCTGTCTCTATGTCAGCCTTGTGATAGTCTGGCGACCTGTCCAGGGTGTACCTTGTGGGGCGGCAGTGGCTCAGTCCATAGGGACTTGGGTTGGGAACCGGAGGGTTGCCTGTTTGAGTCCCCGTCCGGACCAAAATATGGAGCGTGGACTGGTGGCTGGAGAGGTGCCAGTTCACCTCCTGGGCACTGCCGAGGTGCCCTTGAGCAAGGCACCGAACCCCCCAACTGCTCGGGGCGCCTCACCAAGGGCAGCCCCTCAGTCTGACATCTCTCCACTTTGTGCATGTATAGGTCCTGTTTGTGCATGTGTGTGTCTTTCAGACCTGTGAGTGAAAACATTGAATTTCCCCTCAGAGGGATTAATAAAGTAAATAAACTAAACTAAACTAAACCTTGCCTCTTGCCCAATGTCAGCTGGGATAGGCTCCAGCCCCCCTGCAACCCCCAACAGGACAAGCAGTTATGGAAAATGAATGAATATGCAGATAAGCGATTACATACGTAGACGACACCTTAGTGTATGTGAAACAGATTATTTAAAGTTTATTGTTTCTACTTGTTTTTTAATATCATTTAGAAACAAAAATTTGACAACACACAATAATATGCTCTGAGACAGCATCATTATGTTTTTTTTACATGTTGGTTTGGAGAGTCTATGCATCCCTACTGACTTGAAAAAGTTGTAAAGTAGTGGGTGAATACAGCATGTCGTTCCTTTTCAGCAGTTTGCTTACTAGTCAGAACGGCAGCCGTACCATCAAATAAAAAAAATCACCAGAATACAGGAAACTAGGTGTTTGATGCTCCAAATTTTCTGGGAGAGGACCCCAAACCCTGAGTCATATGTGCCCCCTCAAATGTTGAAATGAAACCTATGCCCTTACCCAGCATTACGCCTGCCACTATGTACTGTAGGGCTATCATGATACGACTAATTTACATATATTATTTAATAATTGTTTGGCAGATAGTGTGAAATTCATCATTATCATTTGCTCTTTATTGTATATAAATGTATTTATTATTCAATTTTAAGTGAAGGTGCTAAATATTAAACTGAGGGTGCAATGTATACTTTTATAGTGGAGAGCTATAGTGGAGAAATACACATTCATTTCAAGCAAAGAGGAAACTGCAGTTTTATTTTAAGGTCCATGCTACAAAGACCATGCTCTACATTCTGCGAAGACGTGACAACCATCGTTCCTAGAAGTGTCAGTGGGGTGATAAACATATAAGGACTGTGGCAAAGTCAAAACACACGTGCACAACATGGTCTCCATTCAACATACAGATTTTAAAAGAGGCAGAGTAAAGTGGTTTACCACATTAAATTGAGAATATGCACACTGACTTCCTTCTGAAGCGTTCATGATGCAATTTCCTATACTGTTGTGCAATTTAAATTTTAAAGTGTGAGTGTGTAGTATCTTAAAGCTATAGAGGTATAGAGCTATAGGTGGCAGTCAGTGTGTTTAAGTCCCCAGAAAACTGCTTGTTCTGGTTTTAAATGTCTGAAATGTTTTCTGCATTTCAAACCCCCATCAGCTATGAAACCGGTGTCAGAAAGCAGCTCTGAGTGATGTTAGTTTGCTTAACCAACATTCACACACCCTTACCGGCTGACTCATTCCCAGGGAGAGACCCAGGAGGGGGCAAAGAGCGACAGTGGCACCCACTTACACCAACTCAGCAGGTAAACAGACAAGCGAAATGTGCCATCCTCTCACGGGCCGTTATGCTAGCCCTTAACAACACACTCTACTATAAACATTCAGGCGATTCACTGCCTGCAACCTGATCACTCTGCCTTTCCTCTTTCTCATGGCCCTGTCTAAATGTCAGCATCTGTGTAAACGCTAAGGCAGTTCACTTGTTGGTTCCCTGCTGTTAGCGTGGAAAGTGCAGAGAATCACTCTCAGTGCGTCCTCTTGGATCAGCTGCTACTGCCTCTGATGTTAATTATTGTCTAGAGATAATAATGTGTGTCATATTCAAAGTTTGTGGTTTTTGTGGAGATAGCAGTTGATATTTCAGTGTACATTTCTGGTATGTGCACTGCTGTTTAATTGAGTCAATGTGATCATTTTCCCCTACAGTGCAAGTCACAAGTTCTTTGAGGTTATGGAGCGATGCAGTGAGTGGATACACACTTTGCTAAGCAGAACTGAGACTCCGGCTGACCAGGGGAGGCCCCACTGCAGACACTATGTTTTCTAAATGGCACCTTTATAAACGCAGCTCTAGTTTTCACAGCCAGTACATATGCATAAAGAGAGCGTCAACTTCCCCTAACAGTGACTCAGAGTGAAGATGCTGAACAAAATAGATTAAGCAAAACTGAATTTTTCAATACCGATATGGCTGTACATTTTCCACAGACATTAACGGCAGTGTCTTCAGTTTTCTCTGGAATCAAAAAAGAAGTGTGATGTTTGAAGTTTGATGTGGCAGCTGTAGTGTGAGAATAAAGTGACTTTCACTGTGTGATGGTGTGAAATGAGCTGGACATCTTGTCAGAATGCAACCAGTGTCAGTTTTTGATAAACAAAAACATACATGCATCTTACGAGTCAGAATCAGGTGAACAGAATAGTCATTTATAGGCAAGTCAGTCAATGTGCATCTCTGCAAACTATAAATATATTACATTTGCGTATTTTGTACGTCATATCAACAAGATGTAATATAAGAGATGACTTGGAGGGGATGGTGGATGGTGCGACACCTAGGCGAGACGCCTGTCAATTTGCAGAACACTAAGACTAACAAACAACAAAACCTGTGGTGATTTAACGAGCCACTGAGGTTTTTCCAGCAGCTTTTTATCCCCCCAAACATGGCATTTTTTTAAGCGACCTGTCTCTGTTTTATCTGATGAGATAATGCCACGAAAGATAGTTGTTTATTAACTAAATGTAAATGGTAGATGGTGTGTCACTGTGGTGAGACACCTGCCAAGCTGCCAAGTTTAAGACCAACAAACAGCAAAACTGGTTGTGATTTAGTGAGTCATTGCGGTGTTCCCAGCGGCTTAAGACACCAAATGTGGGTGTTTTTTAGCCAACTGTTTTTCCACTGTCAATAGTGACACAGAGAGCATGTGTTTACAATGTATAGTCATACAAGGGTTTGTATGATATCTTTTGAAAATGCACCCACAGCAGCTTGTTTAATAACGTACGAATTATCACCCCACAAATTACGTTGACGTACTTAACGTTAAGTTACAGAGGTTAGGTTTAGGCAAACTACGTCACTGGTTAGGTGAAGGAAAAGAAACATAGTAACGAGGTATCTTAAAAAGACTCCAAGTTCCAAACATCTGTCTCCTGGGCTAAGTCCTGTGTTTTGTTGCCCGTCTGGCACCCCAACCTGCCTCCTCAGAAGGGCCAGGTCCTTCTTTATTCTTTACTCCTGTCAGTGTGTTCCCAAATATGTGGGTTATACACAAATAACTGCTCATAATTACACAGGGTATGTACGAATTTAGGTATATTACTTGTAAACTTGTTTTTAACCGAGACATCACTACATTCCCAGCTTGGATTGTGCCCCCAATACTGGGTAACCATCTGTTTACCACAGCCTTGTTAAAATGTAAAGTTTCAGCCTATCTGCTATATAATAAATGCAAATGTAACGTATCTGTAGTTTGCAGATAGTACAACATGTCAGCATTTTTTCAGGTGATCGGGTTGTGAAGGGGATATCTCGAATTTCTTCAAGTGTCTTGAGTAAGTCTCTACCTTGCCTTTTAGACCACTGAGTCAGTATGCAGCGCTCAGATCAGGCCCTCAGTGATGTGAACACCAAGGTCCTTGAAGCAGTCCACCCTCTCCACTGATTAGTTCCTTCTCTGCTTCTTACAAAAGTCCACTATCAGCTCCTTAGTCTTGCTGACGAGGAGTCAGCATTAGAGTTAATACTGTTTACAACTAAATACTACATACATAGTTATTTGTTCTTTGTAAGAGAGTATTTGTACACTGTATTGCTATACTTCAGTAGAAGATCTGAGTACTTCTTTCCCCGCTGAGGGTTTATCTGCAGCAGACTGACAGTTATTTTGGGGTTTATAGTCTACTCTTTTATCTTCTTTGTCAGCACTGATATAATCACATGCAAATCAAGCCAAATCTTCATCCTATGTGGGACTCTGCCATGTTTTTGCTCTTAGCACTAAAGCATGTGCTGATGGAAAAACACATATTACAAACGTCAGGAGTCTGGTGGAAAGTCTTATTTAAATGTATGATAGCCAACAGAGTCACACTGTTCATATAGCGCTGACTGACTGACAGTGTTCTGGGAAACATTCCAATCACGGCTCCGTCATACATCCACATTAAAATGCAACACAAGCGAAAAGCTCAGCAGTCACGGCCGTGACAGAGCCTGTATTTCAACGCCAGAAATGAACAGGGCTCACTAACAGAATCTTTTGATATAGTGCGTTGGAACTGCAGAGCGGTTTAAGTCTATACAACGTGTGACAGCTCTGTATACTGTGGCTGGTTCAGCAGTATAGGGTGCGCTCGCTGCATTAAATTCACTTTCAGTTGTATCATCGTTATTTGTGACTACGAGCCAAGCCTTTGATTAAAGACCGCTGTTTAAATTTACGTTGGAACTTTATAGCCTTTTACTGTGCCTTACGGTACAGAATGTTATTTTAAGAAATCTTTTTAACCCAAACAAAGTGATGGGTTTAAATGAAATAAAAGTGCCTGGCTGGGTATGGAGATCGGTGGAGCATGATTCCTGGAAAGTGCTTTCCCATGTGTGGGCGGGCAGATCAGTTGGACAGGAGCAAGTAGCAGCCTGTGCTGGTGTTTGACTTAGCAGAGGGCATACTTTTGAACACACTCCTGCCAAGTTACAGGCACTCAAAGACCTCCCACAGCCGTCTGACTATGTTTTTTAACACCGAGCCTGGGAACACAGGGTTAGCCACTCACCTGCAGCATGTCTGGACACTTTTTAATCTACAGACTCTATGCTCCAGGGAGTTATGGGAAGTATTGTACCTGTGAGATCTGAGCAAAATGGAAAAAAAAGAAAGATAAATGAGATAATGTACAGTGAGGGCAGCTGTATAATATTACTTGATGGGGAGATAAGAAAACACAGTTGCATACAAACATAAAGGTGCACGTGTACATGCACATTAGTGTAGTCAACATGGACCAGATCCTTAAGATAAAGGGATTAAATGACTGTCCGTCTGAGCCGTTATTTTAATTGAAGATTTGCTGATGAAGGCATACTAATGCTTAATGGGCCTTTTCTATTTTTATCTCGCCACACCCTCACTGACCTTTAGTAGTAAAAATACTGGGCCACATAGTCACAGCAAACTGTATTACTGGCATTAACACCATTAAATACGTGAGTTTTATCCTCTGACATCTGATCTATAAAGCCATATGTAATGGAAAATACTGATATGTGGTTGCTCTTTAAAGTCAGAATGCAGTGAATCACAAGCTAAACTTAAGCAGCGTTTTTGCATGCAGTTTGACAAAAGCATTATAAGAATCAACTGTGTGAGAGACTATTTTGCCTATGCATGAGCTGTATTTGCATTTTTACAGTAAACATGCACAAGAAAAGTAAAGTACTGCTTTGTTTTGCCTCTGTGTTCATGCATGTGCATTTTGCAAGCTGCAGGTCAGCTGCAGGTCTCAGGATCAGAGGTGGCACCGGGTGCTGTCATGGGTTCACAGAGTGCAAATTTGTGAATGAAGTTCCTTCCATTTATGGTGTTGATGAGGCTGCGAAGACAAGAGGAACTTAACGTGATATTTGATACGTGATGGTTTCCTCTCCTCAGTTTCAGCTGTTGTGTTTCCTTGTCAATGAATTGTAAAACCACTGAGTTCACATCAGTACAGGTTGTATTTACTACAGTCATAGTTCAGCTGCTCATTGTGATAAAGTAAACTAATGTTTCATAAATGTCAATATTGACATATTTGTGCTTCAATTAAGCTGTTGCCTTGCAGTCTGGAATATCAACACAGTGTTTATCTTTCATAGTTCCTCTTGATGATGATTCATAAAGTTTTTGTTACGCTGGACATTATCCTGTTAACAAATATATCTTTACTTTTCTAACTCTTCAGACAGTACGACCGTTTTTCACCATTTCCTGATTAATTTAAAAACTAGCATCATCAGCGGGTGAATCATGGTTTCAGGTAGTTTGTGCCTCTCATGTAATCATTGTTTTACATTTGAGTCAGAGAGTCAACTTTTCTTTTCACGGTTCAGTTAATACAAAACCCTGCAGGTTGTTTGACAACACTTTGCAGAGAACTCAGACTCGTTCCATCCAACTGGAAAATTTTCCAGCCCATTTCCCACGCTGTAACTTGTTTAGCCAACAAAGTCATGTATTCATCTCCTCGCTCATCATTTTGTACAGTTAATTTTACAGTCAGGTATCTACATCAGTCTTATTTTGTTACACATTAGAAATCACTGGGTTAAAAATTGATAGGTTAACCCATCTCCTAGTTGGTTTTGTATCCATGGGTACTGGGTAAAATTAACCCAGAATCGCATTGCTGTTATACTGGGGCACTTTTAAACCACTGTGTTTTAGTGTGTCAGCCAAAATAACTATTCAATAGCAAACGGAAATACAAAAATAACACTAAAGCCCTATTTGTGCGAGATTATTAATACATGGCGACCTTGTGTGATTTATAAATTACCTCCCATGTCTGTTTTGTGTGCCGCATTCACATGGAATAAATAATAGTCTGTATTTTAGCTCAAATTTACGACATTACGATGTGCCCAGTCATTTGTAACTCCGCTCTACACAGCACAGAAACACACCACAGCACCACTAGCAGTGATGTACAGTGTTAACCTCCTATCTTCTTTTAAATCAGTGTTAGGAAAGCAGAACCGATTCTGTTTGTTTATCTATCCATTCTGTCATCTCGTCGACTCCATGCTGCGTAGCGAGATGAGCTTCCTGCACCCAAAATGCTGTCAGAACTTTCAGATTCATAATTGCCAACACAGTCTCCGTAACTCTTGACCAAGAAAGAGGCAGAAACAAGGAACAGAGAAAACAGAAAAACCTGAATATGACCCAAAATCATTGAGATGCTGGTTCACACAGAACTAATATTAAAAGATGACCTCTGTGTTTGGCGAGATGTGGTAGGTTATTTGCAGTGGAATTTTTACTTGACAAATTACGAACATGGAAGATTTGCATGGGATTCCAATCACAGACAACCTCTGCAATTATTATGTTTTCCAACAGGTCCCAAGGTGAAACTATTTATTCATTATCCTGTTGGGGGTCGCAGGGGGGGCTGGAGCCTATCCCAACTGGGCAAGAGGCAGGGTACACCCTGGACAGGTCGCCAGACTATCACAGGGCTGACACATAGAGACAGACAACCATTCACACTCACATTCACACCTATGGACAATTTAGAGTTGCGCATGTCTTTGGACTGTGGGAGGAAGCTGGAGAACCCGTGGAAAACCCAGGGTTTTGACCCAGGAACCAGCTTGCTGTGAAGTGACAATGCTAACCACTGCACTACTGTGCCAACCAGGAACCAGCTTCCTGTGAGGTGACAATAATAACCACTGCACCACCGTGCCGCCAAGTCCCAAGGTAAAACTAGTCCCGTGTAAATGGGACTAAACACTGGATACAAAAAAAATTACACCTGTTTCAGTTTAATTGATGACCCAACATAAAGATTAAAAATAACATTACACTTGGTAACAGTAACTGCTCTTTTAGGTTTAAGGTATGGCCCAACAGAAATGTAGATATGACACTGTTATGGGTCCAAATAATCACATTTTGGTATGGCTGAATGACCCAATCAGGGAGCTGTGGTAGAGAGAAAAGTGGGACTTATTATTCAGGGCCTTAATGCGGTGGTGGTCCTTGAAAAGCCTGGAACAAAAAGTTTGGTTTTATTTGCAACTTTTTATTTCTAAGTAACTGGTGCCATAACATTACAACTGGCTAAATAAACTGGTTAAAACACCGAACTTTGCATTAAAAAAATAGTAGAAACTCTCCAGTAGAGATAATACAAAAAACACTAAAACTGGGTCAAAATAACCCAATGTGATAGTGGTTTTTATACCCATGATTACTGGGTCAACGTTACCAGTACTTGGTAACAAGACTGACCCAAATTGGATTAAAATTGACCTAGTATTTTTTAAGTGTGTATGAAATTGTCAGTTTGTCTCGCACTGTACAGAATAAGAGAATCTGCAAACACTTTTAATTCCAAAGTTTAAATGTGGACACAAGATGCTTCCCACTTCACTGAAAAGTCTGTTGGTTTCAAGTTGCATATTGAATCACAGTTGGCTAGATGAGAGGTCAAAAATCATGATCACAATTACTCATGGTAAACTCAGATTAAAGGAAGGAGGAATGTAAAACCTGATTTTTGTTCAAAGTCCAGTATTCAAAATATTGTTTGTTCCAGCTGGGTGAAACAATATCTAAGAATGACAACATGAGAGGCACAGGCTGAGGCTAAAGGTTTTTTCAGAGGTAGCATTAGTGATGACAGTGGTGCCTGCGCTGGATTTGAATGCAGGTGAGAAGTCACACTTGATTTCTGTAGAATGCACTCTGTAGCCGGGATGGAGGCTGGAGAGGTGTGAATGAGACCGCATGTTTCTCACCTCCCGGTGTAAAACGCAAACAATGACGCCGCTGCCCAGTCAGAGTGAGGGATTTAGCAAGTGGCAGATTGTTGAATGGGAGCGAGCAGACCGCTGGCGCTGGTGAACAAACAGAGCAGCCACATCAAAAGGCGGAGGGCGTGAACTGAGGCTGGACCATTGACGATGAGGTCAGACAGTCGGGACATTTCCTTATGCTGAAAAGCTCTGGATGATGATGATGATGATACTAAATGAATTTTTTAATGCAAATCAGCCTTTAAGTTATTCATTTTAACAGATTGTTTTATGGAATATTTATTAATCATCAGCTGGTGAGTGGTGTGCACTGATTTAATATGAGGCTAAATGAAGATCAAGATTCCCTGACAAATTAATTTTGTGGATCCCATCACTGACTTTAAATGTAATTTATATTTAAGGGTTTACTATATGGAATTTTCCCATACAGCAATGTATAGACTCATACAGAAGTAATCCCTCTCAATCTAGAAATGTGTGGCAGTGTATTTTTCTGCAGAGACTTTGCCTTCTGCCTCTATTTTCTTAATTTCTTCTTCTTTTATTGTGTTCAGGACGTTAATGGGCTGCGACCTCTGGGCAGTGGTGTGTAGCCCCCAGCTAATAACAATGGGCAGGTGAGGTTTGGACCTTATAAAAAGGTAGTGGCAGCACACATCCAAGAGGAAGCTATGGAAATTGTTGACACAGCACTGAAACTTTTGTACAAATTAAACAAATGCGTTGATTATCCCCCCTTTCCAACAAAACTGGTGTGCGTTTTAAACATAGGTAAATCAGCTAAAAATAGGTTGTAGACCCCTTTCCCATTGCCAGCAGACCAGAGTATGCCTTTCTGTGTGTGGGGTTTTTTTGTTTTTGTTTTTGTGTGTGTGTGTGTGTGTGTGTGTCACATTCTGACAGGCCGGAAAACAGGTTAGTAAACAGTAGAAAGCAACATGGAGGCCTTAACGGTGGTTACTTATTTTACATATCTCTTACCTATTTTTGTGGTGGTGTGTTATTGCATCTCACCATTTAAGAGTTTTAAATTAGTACATGTACCCGGGTGTTGAATTTCCATCAGTGCCAATTGCTCATGACTACTTTTGACCTGGGTTGTTGATTGTAACCTTTCCCATTACATTAAAAAGCCAGATGTTCATGGGTGTTAGCGGTTTTTGTGCAGTGAAAAAGGGGCTTAAATGATCTTTAGAGGTGCTGGTAGGTCATTTTTTTTTACCTTTGAACAGAGCCAAGCTAGCTGATTCTCCCTGTTTCCAGTCTTAATGCTAAGCTAATAAGCTGCTTGCCATAGCTTCTAATTTACTTTACCGGCATGACACTTTTGATCCTCTCATTAAACTCTTGATATGAACTCAAATAAACATATTTCCCAAAATGTCTAACTCTCAGTTTTAATGATGAATATAATACCTTTTGTTTCTCTCTCCTCTAACCTCCATTGTCTTTGTCTTTCACTTCACCTTGCTCCCTTTTGTGAGCCAGTAAAAACAAAGAGTGACATGGGAAGCTCAGCTAAATTGACATTTAAACAGGTTAACTGGGCTGTAAAGAATTGCAGCACGTTGTGAGCACATGAGACGACTCCACAGGAACTCATCATAAACTTCACTTTGTTAAGCAACAGAAACTATTCTGTTTCAGATCTAGAAGTCCCTCAACACCTGGTATCAAATCGTCTATATAAATTACTTCTGTGTATTTATGACTAAATATTCAATAATCTAAGTTAAAGTTCAGACAAAAAAATCTTAAAGTTTCATGTTTCCACTCACAAACTCAGTCAATCTACTTTACCAGGAATGTTTCTAAACTCTGATTTGAGCCTTGAAGTAAATGACATCACAAATCCAGCCTCAAAATGCTATTTTCTCAAGCCCTTATAGGAACTCTTTCCGACATGACCTGACATAGGTTTCTGTATGATAACATAAACCCACATACTGCTGTGGATGCCATGTTTTTTGGTTTCAAAAGTCACACAATAACACAAACAAACTAAACGATTGAAGTGTCAGTAGACCAACAAAATTACTGTTTCTTTTAATGGCGTCTGGTGCCTTAAAAGAGAGCGAAGATAGCAACTTTAGCTCCCTGTTGGAAGGGCTGTCTGACAGCAAGGTGAAGCAGTAAAATAATCCAAATACAGTATACACTAAAACTGATGTTGACTTTTTTGGAGGTCCTCTTTTTAGGAGGCGAAATAACATTCTGCTGCTGCCCTCGTCCAAAGCCACCAGACTCCTTGACAGCAGCTTCAGCTTCTGTGCCCCAGTACTCCTGTCTGCTTCTCCAAACTCAACTGCTATCAGCTTAAGGTAACACACTGAATGTTGATGTCTTAATACAGTAAAAATGCAGTAGTAAGTTGAATATCAATGTGTATTCCACCTGGTTAAATATTGGTTTAATAGCATCATGTCCTTCCTCCAAGCTAACTCCTTACACTGAGGGGATGTGGGAGGGAATCAGTGCTTTTACCCACGTCACGGCTTCTTGACAACGGCTGAGAAGGAGTTTCAATTTTGAAAACACAGAAAAGAATGCAGATAGTTCCGCCCTTTAGAATCAGTGAGAAAACAGACAAATATGGACATTTCTCATGTGAAATAACCACAAGTGTTGAAACTTGGGAGGAAAACACTGTGTTAAAGTAGCACTCCATCTCTTCTAGTGAGAAGTTAAATGAGAAAATGGCCTTTTGGGGGGTTTTAAACTACGAAACAAATTTATTACAAATATCAGGAAGGTGATTTTCCTTTTTTGATGTATTTCACTTCACCTAGTACGTGTTATAAATGATTAAAATAAAATTATAACAGGATCAACAGCAGACACTAACTAGACTTCTTGGGTCATAGAAAAATCCCTGAAATATACACCGCTGTACAGAGATGAATGATGAGTGCACTGGTTGTTGTTTGTGTGAGTTAAACAGTCCTGTATGATGAGGTGGCACAGTGGTGGGAAACTCAGTCATCCTTCACCAATCTGGGAGTGAGGGTTTATGCAGTTTTGCTTTGTTTCCTGGTTGCTGGGTGGGCATCCCCGGTTCATTCATTACCTGAAGTCATGTAGTAATTCTGTGTGGGAGGTCAAGTGCGACAGTGCATTCCTGTATATCAGAAAAAAAGGGAGTGGGAGTTGACAGAGGGTTATTTCAATGAGGTTTGTGTTTGTTTAACCCCCACGCTTCTCTTCCAGACACAATCTCGGCTTCACATGAAAGCGAGCGAAAGAGAAAATCAGACGGCTTGACCTGGCACACTTGTAACACAGTTGTCTTATGAGTGTTTCAATGTGCAGGAAGGGTAAAAGAGACAAAAAGTGACATGGCAGAAGGATATCCAGTCCAGTGAGCATGACTAACCGCTCATCTGACCACATCCAAAGGTTCCTGCTGGGCTGACAGAAGTGAGAGGGATGTAGTGTGAAGTCCATCACATGAACCAACACCTGCTCTGTGGTCAGACCTGCAGACTGAACTGGAGGTGGCAGAAAGTCAAATGATTACTCAGCCGCTCTTTAGCAAGGCGCTTTAGCTGCCACCAGAATACTGTGCTGTGTGTACAAAGGTACTGTTACACATTTTGGGAAATACTCTTGCTCACTTTCTTGACAAGATTTACAAAAGAAGGTCAATATGACTCTGCACGGTAAATATCAAGCTACGGCCAGGAGATGGTTAGCTTAGCTTAGCTTAGTATGAATACTAGAAGCAGAAGGAAACAGCTCTCCTGGCTCTGTCCAAAATTAACAAAATCTGTTACAATCTCTAAAGCTCAGTAATTAACTTGTTATAATATCATGTTTGAAATCTGTACATAAACAAAAGTGTGACAACAAAAGCTTTTACTGGACTATTTCTTGGCCTTGAGCAGTAACTTCCTGGAGTCTGCTGGTTGCATGGCACAGGCTCCAAGCCAAGAAATAGTCCGGTGCATATTACGTGAACACTACATACAGTTTACAAATAACGTGTAATGTGTTGATTAGTAAATTTTAGAGGTGCCGGTCAGCGGATTTTGTGACCTTTGGACAGTCAGTCAGGTCTTTATGCTAAGCTAAGCTAAGCTAAGCTAAGCTAAGTGGCTCATCTTAACAAAGATACCTCTCTGGCTGTATAAAATAATGGACGTATCTAACGTGCCGCCACCAATTGGTTTGTGGAAGCCTGTTTTGAAGCCTCGAGTTTTAAATTTTGCCCATAGCCATTTTGTTTTTATGGAGCCATAGGTATTTGGACGAGAGGGTGGAGCTGTGGAGGAACGAGGGGTGGATCTGACTCATGGACTGTAGCGACGCCTGTAGAAGTGGAACTGCCCACCCAAAAAACAAAACAAATGTATCCCCCTTACAGCTGTTTTGACAGGGAAATTTAGCTATAGAGACCAAAACTGTTTTTTGTACCAGTCTGTAAACATGTAAAGTTGGACATTTAACATGGAGGTCTATGAGGAGTGAGTAGAGATCAGTCAGTACAGTTTCAAGGTGGGCACCCTACATGAGTGTCAGCAATTTAGTATCTGACAAAATATTTCCCCTTCTGTTCCTGAGATGTGACATTGAGTAATGTTGAGAAAAGTGCATTATGATGTCACAGTGAAGCTGACCTTTGACCTTTTGGATATAAAATGCCATCACTTCATTTTTTTATTGTATTAGACATTTAAATTAAGTTTTGTCGTAAATAATATATGAATTCTTGAGTTATGGCCAAAAACACATTTTATGAGGTCACACTGATTTTGACCTTTGACCTTCAACCACAAAATTCTAATCAGTTTATTCCTCAGTCCAAGAGGACTTTTGTGTTAAATTTAAAGAGTTTCCCCTTAAGTCTTCTTGAGATTCATGAGAATGAGACAGATGAAAGGTCACATTGACCTTTGTCCATTGAAATCCTATCAGTTCATCTTTGAGTCCAAGTGGACGTTTGTGCCAAATTAAAAGAAATTCCCCTCAACATGTTATTGAGATATCGCCTTCACAAGAATGAAACAGATAAGGTTGCACAGACCTTGACCTTTGACCTAGGACCACATAAATATAATCAGATCAGAGTCCAAGTCAATCTTTGTCCCACATTTAAAGAAATTTCCTCAAGCTGTCCTTGAGACATTGCATTCAAGAGAATGAGATGGATGCAAAGTCACAGCAACCTTGACCTTTGACCACCAAAATCTAATCAGTTCATCATTAAGTCCAAGTGGACATTTGTGCCAAATTTAAAGAATTTCCGCTGAGGTGTTCTTGAGATATTGCACTCACAAGGATGGGACGGACAGACAACCCAAAAACATAATGCCTCTGGCTGCGGCTATTGCCAGCTTGGAGGCATAAAAATGCAAAAAAAAAAAAAAATCTTAAAAACAAAGTCAGAAAGGACAAGAAACACAAGCTGGTAAACAATCAGGCAGGTAATAAACAAGTCAACAGTTTAGCCAGATTATTTTTCTCTCTGTTTGAAAGTAAAACTGAAAGAGAGAACCGGTTATGAAGGTAATAGCCATTCACTGTACTGGAAAACTTTGTCAGCACAACTGTGACAAATATGCAACAGTCTGTAAACTCTGAAGAGCGTTTAAACGCTTTGCTTGCTTTTACTTTTGTGGTTTTATTCTAATGGTCAGACAAAATGAGTATCTATGTTTTTTTTCTTACAGTTATTTAGACCATGTTGAGCCTGTCTCATTTGGTTTCTTACTACCTCAGACTTCTTTTTAATAATGTTGCTGCTTTCCCAGATCCCAGAAATGACTCTGGTGAGTAAAATATTACCAAGAAAAACAACTGCCAAAGCTCTGACAATAAGATCTGAGTTATAATAAAGCATGAAACAAGAACTGCGATGACTGGAAATTCTGCAGGACAACACCCGCAGAAAGCAAAACCTGTGTTGTGGTTAAGATTTCATAATAAGTGCACATACAGTGTCTTGTGTGTGTAATTGACCCTTGTGAGGAGTGTGAGGAGCTCATGTACAGATTAAACGCTTTCACTCTCTGCAGCTGTAAACAGGAGGCAGCGATGCAGAACAGCCTGGACCGGCTTCAGTGTAATGAGTACGCTTCACCCGCTTGTTGGACTCTAAGAAGAAACACACGCTCAGTAAACATCTGCCAGAGTGAGAGATTTATTCAGACAAGTGTGCAGCTTTTTCAAAACATACAACAGTGTTAAGTGCCAGAACAGACATACAACATGCACGCTGAATACACAAGGAAAAATGTATGTGGTTTTATAAACTATTGCGAAACAAATTCCATTCCTCTTTCAACTCGCTGTGGTTAGACTTCATTTACACTATAACACGAATTCTCAATGTATTCTGGCACTGAATCCTCATGACCTCAGCAATTATAAATTTGTCAAGCTGGGAAAATTTGAGCAGACTTCTCTCTTTCTTTTTTAAGAGCATGAAGATGGACACCTTCAAACATATTAACTCTGCAACAGAAAAGGTCTGAACGTGCCTATACTGGTATTTTTGCCTATTGTGATGTCATTTCTTGGAGTATCTTCAAAATATCTTCTTAAAAGGTTATGTAAATCAATAAACCACAACTATTGATAAAAGTATCAAAATTGTGTCAAAAAAAAAAAAAATCCAACATTTTTTTCACCTGATTTTACAGAATAAACACACAAAACATGTTGATCCAAAAGAGTTTCTACATGTCAAACATAAACAAAATATTTCTTAACACTCCGCAAGTTATTTGAAATATGTACATTATTGATTTTTTGAGATATGCTCATTTTTATAAGCAGAGTGCAAAGGCGTTAGAGTAAATTGTCTATTTATGTCTCTTGCCTGACGTGCTGTTTTGCACCATACTTAACATAGTGTAATGACATCATCATTAGCATACAACATGATGACCTGGAAGACAGAAGTCTTAGCTTTCTGCTGCGAAAAGAAAGGATGTTCTGGCTATTATGTTTTTTATTTTAGATCAATATATGCACAATTATACAGACAATGACCTCACGTGGCAATTATAGGGAAATACCGGCATAAATGTGGTGAAATACTGCGTTTGCACCACACATACGGTAAGGTTATGTAAGGTAACAACATTATGATGGAGAAAACAGACGCCTTAGCTTTCAGTTTCAAAAAGAATGAATACTCTTGCAATTATAGCTCTTATTTTAGAGCGATAAAAAGGATCATGCATACAATGAAAGGGTTATATTAAACAAATATCAACGTCAGTCCCCTTCAACTCTTTCTGCCTTTAAGTGAGTCAATGTGACGTCATGATCATTTACAAACCGCAGTGTTTAATACAGAGAAGACCCTTGTTGACTCCTGAACTCTGCACAGAAAAATTGCTCACTCACTATCAAGGCAACAACTCAAAAACATTCAACTCTTCGGATAAATGAAAAGCCCTGACAAGAGAACGCATTGCACATGAAAGTAATCAGCACTGTCCCTTTAAGCGCACCAGCATGGCAGTTGTAACATTAGGTACTTCCCAACCACAATGTAGATCACCACAGGGGCCCATTCAGGGTGTATCTGTGTCCTCTCAATGAAAGGGGGAAGTAGATAGTATTAAAAACCATGCTGTGTGTGTGTGTGTGTGTGTGTGTGTGTGTGTGTGTGTGTGTGTGTCATTAAGACGCAGTGAAACCGAATCCAACACTGACTGCTTCCACCTTTACATCCCCTCAGTATCTCCAGTCATCTTAAGCACAGCAGCTGCGAGTAAAAACCTGGGACTGCATGAGGGTCTGCAACACCACCCACCCTGCAAAACAGAGAGAGACAGGAGATGTTCAAGTACTGATATGACTCTTTGTGAGCTGACTTTTGTTTCATAATGCAAGTAAAAGTTTCAGCTCTGCAAATGAGCCACCCCTTTCATTATGAGTTGTGGGAGTGTTGGTTGTAAATTTTCTGTGAAATAAAAATGAAAAAGAAATCTTCATCTTCAGCGTAAAAACACAAATTTACATAACAGTTGGTGTCTGATCAACATGTTAAGAGTAAGAAAAGATATATAAAGAAAGTGGAATTACCACCTCACACTTTTATGCCTCCGCCAACCAGTCAGGTTGAAGTTTACAGTCATGTCTGTCCAGACTCATATGAAGCTACGACAAGAGACTTCTTCCCCAGCAGCACGGTTAGCACAGAAGATCTATGCCACCGGCACAGTTTCAAGGTGAACACCCAAGATTAGTCTCACCAGTTCAGTATCTAACCAAATGTCTCCCTTCTGGTCTGAGATATGATGTTGAATAATGTCCAAGAAAGTGCTTTATGCAGAACATTGTGATGTCACAGTGACACTGACCTTTGACCTGTTGGTTATGAAATGTCATCACTTCATAATATTTCTCCTGTTTGTCATTTGTGTGAAATTTTGTCATAATTAGCATTAGCACTCTGGCACAAAACATGTTTCATGAGGTCACAGTGACCTTTGTCCACCAAATTCTGATCAGTTCAACCTTGAGTCAAGTTTCGTTTGTTCCAAATTTAAGGAAATCCCTTTTAGGCGCTCTTGAAATGCCCCATTCACCAAAATGAGAGGGAGGGACAGACAACCTGAAAACATCATGCCTTTAGCCACGGCTTAAAAAGACTAAACAAAAGGACAAAAACAAATTAAGCATCACGATAGTTGATGCAGGATGTGGAAGTCCCCCCACCCCTAGCTGTGCCCCCACCACAGTCTCTCCCTCTCTACCTGACACAGCTCAAAAGTCAAAATGCTTTTTGATGTCATTCTTTAAGCCCACTCTTCTATACCCATGGCAGTTTTGTGCATTGTGCTCTCTGTTATGGCTGAGCATATTGCTTGTCTAATCCCGAGAGAATATTGAGAGCGTAGCCATCGATGCTAGGTGTAACTTTATTTCCATTTGTTGCAGTAAATGGTTAAATCTATGACAAAAGTGTTCCTGACTGAACCATCTTGTATGGTTTTCAGCTGGTCGGGGTTACATTCTCATGTAGCTCTGAATAAAGTCTGTTTTTTTAGGTAAATATTCCTAATAAGCTGGTGACCCAGCAGTTTGTTCCAGCTCATCATTTCAGCCGTATAATGAGTTGTACACTCAAACCCGAGACTCTGTGGTAAAAGTCTTGTCTGTCTTTCTCAACACATTTCCCCAAAATTCAGCCTGACATCTCTGTTATGTCCCAGAGTTTTGCAGACTCAGACAAACTGCTGAATTTGGTTGGATCTCAGCCCACTTTAGCCGGCTCACAGGCTGTAAACCCCATGACAGTGCAGAGTAGCGTCTGTGTGTGTCTGGAATGCATGTATGCAGTACATGTCATACATCCAATGTGTTGTGTTGAGGCAACTCAACACATTGGATGTACGTGTCATACATCCAATGTGTTGAGTTTCCTCACTTTCAGACACCTTGTTTGGTTGCGAGTGGAAAAACCATAATCATGTTATTTACTGCATGTCCTGTGAAGATATGGGAGCAAAACAAGCTATTTTTGCATGAAGGGGTCTTTAAATTCAATTCTAGAAATGTGTCACACACAAGGACACTCTTAAAAAGAGCATAAAAAATGGCTGTCACCATATTTCAGCCTAAAATCAAGACTAAGATTCTTCTTGTTAAACATCAATGCACCATCAGAAAGCAGGGTTTGCTTCAAGGTTTCTCACACATTAATTTATTTGTGGCAGCCACAATATAAATATTTCCCGCCACAACGATTTTCTCTCTCTCTTAAAGACATTGGGTGCATTCAGAAACAGCAAATCTGGGCACACTCTGGCATAAACTGGACCAGTCATTAATTTGGAGCGCAGTTGGAACACACCATTCGGTTATTCAGAGCACCACACTCTTGGAGATGCAGAGCAAACTCTGGGCACTCTGTATGCGGAGACGGAGCAGCAGAGCTCTAAAGCCCTGTTTCCACCAAGCAGTACAGTACGGTACAGTTCAGTTCAGCATGCTTTTTTTCCATTTCCACTGCGAAAAGTTGTGGATATTCTAATCCTCACTCGGAGAAAAGAAAAGGGTTGCATAGTGTTGAGCTGTGGCAACACTAAACCCCCGAGCTTGCCTGAGAGGAACTACGTAGACAAATCCACTATTTTTTAATTTCCCATGGAGAGAGACTCTCACTGCAGCCTGTTTTAATTTGTTCTGAAAATGTCGGCACACAGCGTCGTTCTGTGGACAATAAACGAGGTGCAGACTTTCCTTTGTGTCACCAATAATGAGGAAATACAGTGAGAGCTGGACGGAGCAGTGAGTGACAACAACCCCGCCCACATGAAAGAGTACTGTTTGTGGTGGAAACACTAAGGTCTAGGTACCATGTCTGAAGGGTTATTTTTGGTTCCAAAGGTACCATACAGAAAATGTTTGTTTGAAACAGGGCTTAAGGTTAGTGGAACTTGGCTGTTAATTCACATAGAAACAGAAAGCTCTATTTCATCGAATGGTGTTATCATTTTGGTGTCAGATTGTATTTATGAACACACCCTTTAACAATGGAACTGTCTGCATCTATCATTTTTCCAACCTATTTTAAATTACAGTGGTTGCATCAAGCGCTTGGTCTAACCTGTGAAACGGCAGCAACACACACCGTCACCTAGTGCCACTCATAGAATCTAATTAACACTGTTACCGATATTAGATAGCAGGGGGGAGACATCACCAAAGAGCTCTAAATTCTTATTTCTCCCAAAATTTGGAGATAAACACTCACACAAGAACACTCAACAATCTGCATGAAAATCAATTTTTAACTCTTTGTTGTGGGACTCTGGTGCAGATCTTATATCTTCAACACATTTTCTAATTTTGGGAGCATTTTATGTAGAAGCTATTTTTTCATTAACTTCAGTGATGAGGGTCTTCTTGACACAGGAAGGAACTTTTGGGTGCACAGGGATTTTAAAATCCAGTTTAAAATGATCTGCTCCTTTAAAGGAATTCTTCAACTACAAAATTATCATTTGCATATCAATCACTCGCCCCATGTTACATTGAATTAGTAAAGAAAACTTTGTTTTCCTTTAATTCCTCCACAGTTATCAGTGAATCCAAAAACTGCAACAATTCTTGATGAATTGAAGTCATTGGGGTTCATGTTTAACGACAGCAAAGCTATATCAAAACATCATTTTTTAAACTCTCGCACAACCCGTGCAGTATAATCCAAGTCTCATTTATCCATTTGTATACTAAGTACTTCCCACACACATCCACATTGCTAAACACATGCTAGTATTTAAAACACTTCTGCATTAATAGTCACGGGCTTGGACAAGTTGCACGCCTGCGCTGTTTATGCGTAAGTGTTTCATAATCATAAGGTATTAGCACGAAATGAAAATGCATGTGTTGGCTGTTTTTGGATTCTTCGTTAGCCACGGTGACATGCGAGAAAAACAAAGTTTTCTTCCCAAACTCAGCATAACACAAGATGAGAAACTGACATTGTCGTGCTAGACTACTCTGTTAGAATGTCTGTGGGTGGAAATCACTATATTGACGTTTCTGTACTTTACTCAACTTAGGTGGGTGAGTACTGAACATACAGCCATTTAAATCAGTGAAAGCAACTACGCTGGGTTGCGGACTCTAGCTCGGGCACAGAACAGCGAGCTAGCACTGTCCATGCAATGAGCTGCAAGCATTGTCCAACCTTTACTGACTGACTCCTGTGAAAACTTGCGGTCTTCATATTTAATCGTGTCACGGCAACTAACCAATCAACACTCTACATCTAGCAACAAGGAACACATTTGAAAGGGAAGAGAGGGGTACAAAATTAAGCATCGTGAACTGCCTTACAATATACAAATGATAATTTGGGGGGTGAAGAATACCTTTAAAGAGATACTCCAGTGATTATTATACTCCCATAATGTTGGTGCACTTGTAAGAGACAGATTTGAAAAAGAAATAAATTAAAAAAAGGTAATTTTTGTATTGCAGACAATAAAATAAAATGAAAGATTAGACTCAACTTAGTCGACTATAATATATGAATGAATGTGTGCAGTGAGTGAAATGGCCCTTTAAATAAAAAAGAATCCAGGTATGTTCTAGTGAACCAGCCTCCTACATTACATTCACAAAGGTCATGTCATATTTGGTGCTTCTATCAGTGTCCCATTATAAGAGCATTACATGGTTCACATAGAGGTTGGCTTCTTGGGCAGCTGAGTGGCTGGAGAAAAAAAAGAAAAAAAGCAGGGATGCCACGTGTCAGAGAAAATGTATTTCCAGGGGGCTGACAGAAATTTCAAAGGAATGTGGGCGAGGTTGTAACCAACACGACCCAACTGGCACCATGCCCCGCTGTCTTCTCACGTGATCCCACACTATTTGTGGAGGGTTGGTATCTGAGTGCGGCCCGGCTAAAACTGGCACTGAGATCACATGTATCTTTACAGTGAGGAGAGACGGGCGCTGCACACTCATATCAGTACTGCACTTTCATTTATGCACTACTGCTATTTATACATGATAAGCAGCAACCAGACTAACTGCTGCTGAAACACTGAGGCATGCAGGAGAGCTTTTATGACATTTCCTCCCTGTGACTTTGGTTCGCTGTGGGAAATCCCATTTCATCTGATGTTGATTAAACCAGGTCACTTGATAACAACGGCGCTTGAAGGGATAGCCTCGTCTACAATAGGTCACTGGCTGGCTGCCGTCCATAAAAGCTCTAATGCCATGATACCAGCAGGATTTCTCTGTAATAGAGGCAACACATTAGACTGGAATCACAGTGTAACATCAAATCACGTTTAACTATCTGAAGAGGGAATATGGTCAGAGGTACAGGGGATGCTCAGGAGCATAAGTAGAAATATACAAAAGTAAGAGAGGAACAAGCCACACAAATGCTGTAAGTGGTTGTCTCAGGTTGCTGTGTCCACACACTGACTTCTTCTAAACAAACCATCCTCTTTAAATACAACAAAACATTACAGTTTCTTGCTGTTTTCTGCTCTCCAGGACACAGGCAGAGTGACAGCTTGTTCACACCACAGCTCAGTCTCCTGCTCTCTGTGGCCACCGCCACTGTACTTAAAAGCAGCTGATTCTCACTTACATAGTTATCTGTTTTTGTCAGAAAAACTTGGACCTAGCTCACACGTGCACGGATATTTTGAAAACTTGTGTTTTTCCTGTCCACACAAGCAGTGTTTTGAAAAAATCTCGGCCTAAATGACAGTACAGAAACAGAACTGAATTGCTGCCAAACACAAGCCAAACCAGCAGGCAGTGATATAAGCGCAAAAAAGAAAAAGATGATGATGTTGGCCAGTCAGAAGCCCGGAAAAAAGCTATTACCAGAAGGCTACCTGGCTCATACGCATTCTGATGCTGCTGTTTCTCAATGTAGTGGAAGAATAACTGTATACTTATGTGTAAAAATCCAACAAGTTATGTTTGCAAAGCCAGAGCCAGCACCATTTGGTTGCAAGAAATAGAGATAACATTACAAAACCATTACAAGCAAAAAACTCCCTGTATCCCTGTCTATATGTCCACACTAAAAAATAGTTTGTGAAAATTTTCAGAAATCAGAAAAGTTTTACAAAAGTTTTCAGTGACCTAAAACGCAGTTTGCTTGTGAACAAAAGGGCAAAAATGCATTGAAGAAGCTACAGTTTTGAAAGTGCGGACTAGGCTTTAGGCCACATCCACACTTATCTGTTTTTGTTTAAAAGCACACAACTTTTGCTACATTTTCATGTAGCGTCCACACAACTCCGGAGGATTCAAACCCTTAAAACATCAAAACATATGTTAAGCGAGCAAGCAGACACAGTGACTTCTGAAAATGACACAGACATTCACATTCGCTTCCTGATTGGGTCTTATCAGTCTTCCTTTATTTGCTTTGCAATGACTACCAATCTATGTTTTCTGCTGTCTTGACTGCCTTATACTCGTGTTACTTTCAGTAACAGTTCCATCTCTTCGCAGTCGAGCCCAGCAAAGGAACTTCTGGTCTTACTTTCCACTGATGTTCTTCCTCCATTGTATTTTCTACAACTAAGCAACCGACCGTAGAGACGATCTGCTTCATGTTTATATGCAGGCACGTCCATGACGAGTATATTTGAATGCTCATTTGATATGCGTTTTCAAATGTATTTGTGTGGATAAAATGAAAACCTATCATTCTGAAGCTGCTGCTGATGATATCCTTATTTTTTAAATCGCGACCTAGTCTGACAAGGTTAGCAGAAAGGTTAATGCTTTGGTCTGTGTTTTGCAAAAGTTCTGTTTACACTTCACACACTTAAAAACCAAAATTACATTTTTATTAAGATTTATATACTCTGGAGGCCATTCTGAAAAAGCACCATTTGGGGGGAGAAAGTAAAAAGTAAAAGTTCTTCACCCTGATGAGTTTACTTCATTGGTTACTGCGTCATGGAGGATCAGGCAGGATATAAGATCTGCAATGAACTGCTTCCAACTAGTTGAATAAAAGCAACGTCAGCCCCTTTAAGTCACCAGCAACTAAACTCGTTGACCTTCGGCTGCTTCATATCTGTACTGTAACGTGAACCGGCAGGAATGTGCAGCAGTGTCAATGCTAGCAGCGGCTGCTCCGACGATGATTTGCGACCCGTCTTTCATCGAAAACAAGCTCATTACCCGAAAAACCTCTTGACTGGACTGACAAACACGAGGGTGACAGTCAGCAGAAACAATCCTGGAGGGAGGTTAAAGGTCTGACCTGGACTGTCCTGGGGTTGAAAGACCACCCAGAGCTCACAGATCACCACCGTGAGATCTCAAGACTCCTGTATACTTAGTCAGAGAAGACTGTTAGTAAGCTGCAAAGCCAGACATCTCAAACTGCACACGAGCGTGCAGATTTATGTGATGTACGTAATATTCAGTCTGAAACTTTCCCCGAGTGCAGCAGGGGAGCCTCGTCACTCCTCGCCGCGTGTTGCTGAGTTCAGGGCCAGGCCTTGCTCAAGAGCTCCAGCCTCATTAGCAATCCGTATTTCAGAGATTTACCCACTGACACGCTGACCGACAGCTGCTCCAGAGGAAAGCCAGCGGGCAAAAGAGGAGCTGCTCGATAATGGGGCACTTCCTAAAATCATCCATGTACAAAGCGGAGATTTCTCCTCATACTGAGACTCTGTTATCCAGTGGAAGTGTGCTACATCTTTTTCTGCCAAACCAGAAATAAATTGGCACAGACTTCTCAGCTACTCTTTGTAATGAGTCAGCATTGCTAATGTTTCTCTTCACACAGCTGCTAGCCTCATAAAAAGTCCATTTTCTGGTGCCAAGGACCACACATATGAAAAAATAGGGGGCATTTTAGTGGTCTCTTCCTGCCTCTCTTTCAGTCACATGAATAGATACAAATGAGACCACAATGAGAAATGAATACACCTTTTTATTTCTCTGAATGCAGTTCAATCGGATAGAAACGAACAGCTGATGGAGGCGGCGTGTCAAATCAGGCTGCTATCAGGTTCAAGGTGCACAGAGAGAGAGCCCTCCCCTCCTTAACGTCTTTTTACACGAGGAGCCAGTGAAGTCATCACAGCTGCTGTGGCTCTCCCATAGAGGCTGAGTGAAAGGTCGTCCCTCCAGCTGAGGGCTGTAAATCCAAGACGTAAAACGGGGAAGACGTACGCTCCATTCAACAGGTGCAAATCCTGAGTGAATGCACACACGTTTTTTTTTCTTCCTCTGAAGGAGCAAGGACAAAGAGGAGCGAGACAGGAGCATTCAGCCTGGTGAACGACGCTTAAACCGCCTTAATTATAAACAATGATAGTCCTTCATGAAACCACTGCAAATTAAAGAAGACGGACAGAAACTTGGCTTGTTTGACTCATTTTTAAGTTTTTTGTGGATGCAGTGTGTGAAGAGTGTAAACAATCAGACATCTATATGTGACACACGACAACCAAGTGAAACTAGCTGAGAGATGTTTCCTCACGTCTGTTTGCGGAGTGCTGCACTTCTCAACTTCCTCTTAATAAAAGATCTGTCACATGAGCTGCATCTAATGAAAGTGAAATACTGACCATGGCGGTATATTATACATCAGCACAGACAACAGGAGATGAATAATGTATGAATGCTTATTTTCTAACATAAATCTTTTTGCTAATGCACATTTAATTTCAAGGCCACTCGACAGCTCAACCATTACTCAACAGAAGCAGACACACTCTTTGTTCTGTCCTTTGAAAACATGTTAAAAATGATGTTTTAGGCTACAAGTTTCTGTGAAATAAAGTCTATATTATTATATTAAAGGTGATACTATCATTTGAGCATAAAACACAAACACACTGTATAATGTTTTGTTCTATGAAGCCCATTTTTGCCAATATGATAAAAAAAAGTCCTGGAAGTCATTATCATAAAAAGATTTTTAACAAATAATGACTTAGTATCTCAAAATAATGACCTACTTATCTCAGTCATTATTTGGAGATACTAAGACATTATTACGAGGTACTAAGTCATCATTTTGAGGTACTAAGTCATTATTTGGAGATACTAAGATATTATTTTGAGGTACTTGGTCATTATTTGGAGGTACTAAGTCATTATTTGGAGATACTAAGACATCGTTACAAGGTACTAAGTCATCATTTTGAGGTACTAAGTCATTATTTTGAGATACTAAGACATTATTTCGAGGTACTAAGTCATTATTTGGAGATAGTAAGACATTATTTGGAGGTACTAAGTTATTATTTCCAGATACTAAGACATTATTTCGAGGTACTAAGTCATTATTTGGAGATAGTAAGACATTATTTGGAGGTACTAAGTTATTATTTCCAGATACTAAGACATTATTTCGAGGTACTAAGTCATTATTTCGAGATACTAAGACATTATTTCGAGGTACTAACTCATTATTTTGAGGTACTAACACTATTTGGAGATACTGAGTCATTATTTCCAGAGAAAGACAATATTTAGAGAAAGATTCTCTTATTTCTCTTACTTACATTGGTCTAAACCACTTGTCGTTCATTGGCTCATCTGACAAACTCATTTCCTGGTGTAGTTTAACTAATTGATTCCCAGGCATGTCTCTACTTTAATTAATTGATTTCGTCAATAAGCGTTGCCTCACATCACATGGGGAAGGAGAGATAAGAGATGGGAAAGATGTATGACTTCCGAGCCTTTACGTCACGGGAGAACTGGAGATGGTTATGTCAATGCAGAGTTGATCATGTGAGTGTTACAAATACTGTCCATTGACAGTATAGCAGGGCCGACTAATCGATTACTCAGATTTATCAGTCAGATTCAGTCATTTGTCAAGCGGAAACAACAAATATTTGTTGGTTTCTGCTTCTCAAATGTAAGAAATTGCTGCTTTTACTACATTCTTTGACGTAAATATGTTTGTAAATGGACCAATGGTCAAACATAAAAGTAATATGAAGATGTCACTTTGGTTTTTTCACTATTTTCTGACCCTAAATAGACCAAACAAACAAAATAAATGTCTATGCAGCCCTACAATGTGGCACTATATGTTTGAAATAGGGATTTAATTGCCTTAAACACAGGGTTTTAAGTATTCAGGCATCCATGTTTGTTTGCTTATTTTATCCACCTTTTTTTTTTCATTAAGATTCAGTTTCCCCAGTTGAAATTACATCATTGATGTTGGCATGAACCAAGTCCAAAACGGCCACTTTCCCATGTGATATGAAAACAGCATGAAGACCTGAGTTACGACATACAGTTCTCCCGACCAGTAGAGGAGCAGAAGACAGGTATTCTAAGCTGGGTATAGACGGTATGAGTTTAGTAATTTTCATGCCCCAATTCCTGTGGTACAAGTAAATCATCTGCGATGTACAGACAAAGCTCACGATTTATGTGCTCACACTATACGGTTCGATCGACAAGCCACGAACTGAGTGCTCATGCTGTACGTATGAAATAGAAAATAAACTGCCCGCTGGTCCCTGGAAACCAATCTGGCTATTGACAACTGTCAGTAAAGATTTGTTTGAAAACTGCAAGGCAGGCAGGCATTTGTTGCTAGTGGAGGTCTCTTAAGTTACACCTGTATGGTTCACAAAAAGCCATCATTGCCAACATTTTTCTAATAGATATTAGTTGTGATAGGAAAAGGAAACATCAAAGAGGCATGTATGCTGTTGCCACAACTCAACCAATGTGGCCTCCATATTTTCTGTCCTTCACGACACATTGTGTTGCTATGGTACTTTCAGACACTGTTTGTCACTGCCTGGAGGTGCAGTGAGGATAAAGGCATTGATCTTTGGGAATGGACACATGGCTCTGCTTCAACTGTGTGAGAGCCTGACAATGGCCGACCAAAATTTCGGACTTATCGGATATTCATTCGAATTTCCAATGGCCAGTCAGGAGCAGTTGATCGGGGTATGATCGGACCTTGCTTCCCCTAGTACACTGCACGGCAAACAACACCCAACAAAACCTGATATCAGTCTGACTCAAATTGTGCACCTCATGTGTCAAGTCAGAAATGGGCTCAAATTGTACAGTGCATGCCCAGCTTAAACTAAAGCCCTGTGTCTTGTACGGTGTCCTTGAGTGCTTTGAAGGCACCTAATAATTATTATGCATACTAATGAGCTCAACAGGGTCTTCAAAAACTAAGTTCTTGTCCTACCTTTATAACTCTTAATGACTCTCATTAGCTTAAAATATGGATGTAGCCTACTGTAATTTTTTATTTTTACAGGATAAGCAGGACTGTTTGGAAGCATTTCTGAATTCTGAATATGACTGCTCATTACAGAACAATAACAAGACTAATATGGGAGATGTTTTTGGTAGACCTGATAGCAACTGTGAGCTTACAGTGGCATGAAAACCAATAAATAAAACAGTACAAAACAAACTTCTACTAAAGTAACTTTTACTTTCACTCAAGTCAAACTACAACACTAACCTTTCCGACTTCACAGGTTCAAGAGTCAAAACCTAGATTGACAACAGTTTACAAAATCATGTGCAATCATAAATAAATAAATACAGTAACTGTAGTCTTAAAGATAAAAGTTCTTTTTTTGAGCCAAAAGATTTGTTCAGGTCACTTCAAGATCACACTGGGTCACAAACTAAGTTGATAAACCACCAGCATGGTCCACAGTGCACATTGTTTTACTGACTCCCTCTTAAACAAGTACATTTGTGTGACATTGGTGTATGACATAGGAACAGAAGAGGCATATGATTCCTATAGACAGATCGTCATGCTGATATAAGACCGTCTGTTCCCAACGACATTCATGGAATTTCACCCTGTTTATTCTTCTTTCATCTTTGCTTCCAGTCATTAAGAAGCATCCCACACAAATCCAATAACTGAACAACCAGGCCTCACATTAGCATTCTGATGGCAGTGTGTTTATTTCCTGCTGCAAGAATGACACCATTATCATTCTCGGAAAAAAAACAGGAAAGAAACTTAATTTGGGTCTTTCCACTTTCTTAGCTCCTAATTTGCTTGATAGCAGAAGCAGAGAAATGAAGTAAAAACTCCTAAGTCAGTTACATTGAGCAGTTTTGGTGATGGAACACAACAAAGTACGTTTACTAAAGTACTGCAAACAATGTTGAGGTACTTGTACTTGACGTGACTCCATTTTATGTTACTTTATACCCGTTTCACTAAATTTCACTCGGAAATATTGCAATTTTTATTCCATTATATTTGTCAGCTTTTGTTAAAAGTTACTTTGAAGATTTAGATGATTAATATCAGGCTTAATCAACTAAGAAATAATGATGTATAACTATTACTTAAGTAATTAAAATAAGCTTTACCAGCTGCAATATTTAAGTGCTGACCACATTCATGGATTAATAATTATAATCTGGGTTATATATGTACTATTGTAAAAGTCCTGCATTCAAAATCTTACTGAGTATTTTTACATTGTGGTATTGCTAGTTTTACTTTAAAGAGCAGTTCATCTCAAAATCAAAAATACATATTTTTCCTCTTACCTAGCACCCTTAGTGCCATTTATCAGTCTAGATTGTTTTGGTGTGAGTTGCAGAGTGTTGGAGATATCGGCCATAATGTCTGCCTTCTCTTGAATATAATGGAACTAGTTGGCACTCGGCTTGTGGCGCTCAAAGCGCAAAAAAAATAAAAAAATAAAAATTGAAACACTCAACAGCAATGTCTCTTTCCAGAAATCATGACCTGATTACTCAAGATAATGCACAGACTTTGTTGTGAGTAGGACCCGTTTTCTTTTTACCAAACTACACCGCCAACCGTATCACTGCACAGGAGAAAATGTGCAAATACTGCTAGCTCACCTAGCACCACTGAGCTAGCAAACGTTACAGCTCAGCTGAGGAGAATGTTTATATCTCATGTTGTAAAGCCTCTCGCCCATGAGTAGATGCACATTTCCTTCTGCACAGTGATACAGTTAGTTGGTGTAGTTTGGTAGAAAGAAAATAGTTCCTATGTGAAACTGCTCACAACAAGGTCTGTGGATTATCTTGAGTAACTGGGTCATGTTTCTGGAAAGAGACATTACTACATTTTTCAAGTTTATTTTTATGGTGCTTCAATCACCACAAGCAGAGTGCCATCTAGTTCCATTGTATTGGAGAGAAGGCAGACATCTCTACGGCTGATATCTCCAACACTCGACAACTCACACCAAAACAATCTCGACTGATAAACAGCACTACAGATAGGAGTAAAAATATGTAATTTTGATTTTAAGATGAACTGTCCCTTTAAGTAAAACTTCCTTCACCACAGTACCTTTAAAACTTTAAATATTTTTTATGAGAACGTTGGTCTTTGAAGTTCGTTTCTGTTTCATTGACAGCTTTGACATTTTCCATGCTGTCAGCTCATCTGGTCGACCCCACTGTGAACCATCTGATGCTGTAGATAATAAAGATATATCTGATTTATCTAAATGTCACAAGGAATTTCATGTCGTTTTTGTGCCCAGAGGGCAGCAGCTGAAGCTCTGCACGCTGAGGAAGAAACAGAAACAGTCAAGGCATGTACTTCAAGATACCAAGGTGACACACGACAAATTAACTTTCAGACTATGAAGTCTTCATCAGGGATACCAAGATAAAATCATGTGATCATTGTTTGACGTGGGATTTTTAAATTCATGAAGGAGTCAAAGTGAGGAAGTGTAATGCCACCACATGAACTGTTTCTCTCCCACGCTTTTAAAAAGAGGTCATGACCTTTCTGACCAGTCTAGACAGTGGACACCAGTCTGTGTTTTCCAGTAACAGCGATTAAGCTCGTGCCTAAAATGACTTCTCATGCCATGAGTTTTCATCCTGCATCCAGACCTTTGTGACTCTTTCTCGTACACACCCAAGCATGCCTGGCATCTTGAGGAATAACCAATAGCTAACCTAGCTTTACAGGACAGTGGAGTTTAAATCTGAGGCACATTAATCAACAACTGATGGTGGGAAACTCGAGGGACAAACTGGAAGCTTTGGTGTCCTACATAAAAGACGGCTTTGTGATTAATTGCTGCCCTTTCACAATGAAACTGTAGGTTTAGCTGTGAAGTTTCTTTATGGACATTTAATTCAGTTTCTTTTATCTGGGTTGCAGAAGTTGGAGCATGTCCCCCCCATTCATTTCTGCCGCCGCCTTTGAACTCGCTCAAACATGGAAGGCTAAATATTTACACATCGGCCCTTGCTTGTTTAATGTTACAGGCACACTCACACAGCAGAGTAAATGAATGAAAAAAGCTTTAGACAAAACACCTCCAGCGGCTGATGAGTACCAGGCCACTTCGCAGCGCCGGTCCCACAGGTCCAACCTCCTTTTCAGGGCATGGGAGGCAGGGACCCAGGGGTCTGCACGAGGGGGCTCAGCGGAGAAGCACAGCCGTGCTGACACTGCTGTCTCTGTGAAAAGAGGCGATCTGTGCATTTAGAGTTGGCTCAGGCCCAAAGAGATTAAATGGAGGTAGGATAGAATACCATGTGAGGGTATTACGGACAAAGAGCCATCTGATCAGCTGTGAGCGTACCATTCATGATCACAAAAGAAGGTGGTGTACAAAGGCATGTACTCACTTTTACTCTTTTTTTTTTCTTAATTGGCTCTCCCTCACCTTAGCAGTGATTGTCCAGTCATTACTTAGCAACAGCAACTCTGCCAAATGTTGGGTTTTTCTGCATGTCGGAACTGTATTTCTTTTTTTTTAGCTGTCCAAATACCAGAAACATGAGTGAAAGTGTAAGGTCTGCTGGCCGAGGAGCATTTAATAATTTGTTGGATTACAAATTACATGAAAAAAAGAACAGAGAAACAGAGAAAATCCTTGATTAATTGAAGTCACATGGGTCCACATTTAACAACAGCAAAACTAAACTAAAATATCTGTTTACAGACTCACACAACTTGTGCAGTATAATTCAAGTCTCAGTTATCCAGTACTTCCCAACTGACAGCCTCTTTGATAGGGAACTGAACAGAAAATGAAACGTATCTATGCTCTCTGCACAGCCAGACTTCACTGACAAAAACAGCAATTTAATCTTGCTAAACACAGTAGCTGCTAATTTACCACCACTTCAATGGGCAGTTTGTTTGTGTTATTACGTGACTTTGCTGAATCTGAATCAACACTTTAAAAACACCAAAGTCACACAACAAATAAAAACTAACTAACTGATCGAGGCAGCGGTAGACCAGCAGCTCCTGTGTTCAGGTAAACCACTGTTTTTGTCAATGGAGTCTGGCTTTGAGGGGAGCATAGGTAATTTCACTTCCTGTTAAGTTCCCTATCCAGAAGGTCTGTGTGCTTGGGAAGTACAGAGCATATGACTGGATAAATGAGACTTGTATTACACTGCTGTGGTTGTGTGAGAGTTTGTAAACAGATGTTTTGATAAAGTTTTGTTGTTGTTAAAAGTGGACCCCTATGACTTCAATTCATCAAGAATTTTCTCAGGTTTTGGATTCTTCATTCATTGTGGAGGTATGCGAGAAGTCAAGTTTTTCTTCACAAATCTAACGTATCATGGCATGAATAACTGATAAACAAATGGTCATGGTGGGGGTGAGGTATTCCTTTAACCTAAGTCTATACATATTCTTTATACTTCTTACTGTGAACTTGTGCACATTATTGGTCGGTATTTTGCACGTTCCTGCAAAAACTGCATGTGTCTTTCATTTTAAAAAAGATATATTGTTCATATTACATCTCTTAATAAAATTTTTTTTGTCATTTTTGTCAATTATGTTCCTTGACTTTTGCAGTACATGCTTTTTATCTTATTATTTCCTCTTATTTATGCACCAAAACACCACAGCAGATTCCTTGTTTTTGAAAACCCTCGCCATCAAGGGTCTGTTTAAGACCTTTTGTTTTAAAAAAGAAACAAAGAGTTCAACCAACTCAGGGTGGTAAAGTCATCTTAATAAGTTAGCTTTCTACAGCTAATGAATCTGATTCATTCGACAGTTGCTGGCTAAAAATGAGAAAGCCTCTTTTGTACTACCAAGCATGCAGCTGGCCAACTTTTTACAGAAATTACTCAGAAATTCTGAGTGGTAAAGTTGCCACTGTTATCACTGCAAACTGCCCATGTGCTGTGCCAGAACAAAGTGCTAGGCATAGAAACAACAATTAACCTTTTCACCTGTATTTAGTGGATGCCAAATGGTGTCAGAGGTGTGAAAATCTGTTGGATTTTAAGCTTTAAACCACTTCCTTCCATGGTAGTGCAACCAAAACTGCCCCTGTGACATTTTTCCAGCCAGTATAAAGCCTCGCTGAGCCAACATGGGGTGCAAAGAGATTTTTTGGTGATATTTAAGAGAAATGTGCTGCAGGAAAAAGGGAGACAGGATTAAAAGAATGAAGTGAGCAATAAAGAGAAAGAGCTGTGAGGACTGACTCCACTCTACTCCTAATCCTTAATCAGTTTACATTTAGAGACTGAGCTAATTCTCACAAATGAAGCATCTGTTTTACTCCCCACTAAGTAGAAAAAAGTGCCTGAGTTAAACTCCCAGGGAAAATAATCAGGGGAAGGAAGCTATTAGTAAATGTGATCGGCTAAATCTGTCACAAATGCTTTGGACACAGCCTTGAATCAATGTAAGGACCACTTCTAAGACATAAAAGAGCCTTTCCTTTATATTCAGAGCTCAGAACAGCCACATATAATGGCATGCATTATAGCCGTAACTATAAATACTTCATGTTATGTTACAGAGCGGAACCAAGTAATCTCATGCCTGGGGACAGCAATCTAATCTGTGGTGAATCAGCAGCAACTGAAAAAGTCCTGTCCTGCTTCTCCCTGATAGTGAAAAGAAACAACAGCCATCAGCAGGAAGTCGGAAACAATGTCCAATGTCACCACTGAGGAGAGCGGAGGATAAGATATGTTCAATTCTCCCAAAAAAAAAAAAAAAAAAAAAAAATCCGAGGGTTAAAACAAAAGGAGACGTAGATTCGTAACAATTAACAGGGAGTTTCAAAACTGTCTCCTCGGTCCAAGATGTAGAATTCATCATGAATCTGAGACAAACAAAGACAATCTGCTGTGTGAATGAAAGGCTCAGGAGACATGGCGGAGCACAGACGCTTCTGGGACGGAGCTTTTTTTTCAGTCTGGTGCTGCAGTTGTCTCATTTGGCAGAAGCCGATGATTTGATTTACAAGTACAAGTGCATAATGTTATTCAGACAAGATGAAAAAAAGCATTCTGGCACAAAAACACTGAAACCAGAAAACGTTTAATTGGCTGTTTTACTTCTACTTTAACAGTGTTCTACATGCTACTCATATCCAACTCAGAATTTATTGACCTTAAGCTGTTACTGTCTGAGACACTCCTAAATCTTAATCCTCGGGAGAAGTGTCAATTAAATATATTATATCTACACATGGTGGGGAAGGCTGGAAGGTTTACAGAGTAGCAGAAATGAAACTGTTTCTCTCATTAATTTATCATTTCAGTCTTTTTTTTTTCAAACCAAAAAGTCTAATACTTTCTGATTTCAGTTTCTCAGATGTGAATATCTACTGGCTTTCTTAGTTTTCTGTGATATTTAACCACATGTTTTGAGGTTTTGCACCGTTGGCTGGATAAAACAAGCAATTTGAAAACCTCACCTTCAGCTTTGGGAATTTTTTAAGGACATTTTATTCACTATTTCCAGACAAAGATGTAACAATTACTGATCAACTGAGAAAACTGAGACAATTAAAAAAATTCTGAGTTGTTTATCATAAGAGTAGACCGATCCATCTTTTTCTCTTCCAACACCAATCCTAATAACCTTATTTTAAGGTATCTTCAGCCTATACCAATTAAACAGCCGTATGCATTTCTGTGTCTTTATTTAAGAGCCTGTTTATAGGTGGTATTATCATGTGTCTTGGGTGATCCAATCACAAAAGGACAGCTCAAAGTCTGTCTGTTCACACCTGGCATTATAATGCCTCTCCACGTGTCTCAAATGACCACTTGTGATCTGATCTCACGTCCCTGCTCTATATGCCAATAAATACATACCTCATTTTATGAGGTAGGCTACTACTGCTGCAGGAGTGTGAGCTCCAAGCTTGAGACAATTGGTTAGAGTCCACCTGACCGCACACACACAGTGACAGGACAACTGTTAGCATCACAAGGCTAATATTAACTAAAAGTTATTAACAGATTTAACGACAGAGTCAGGCCGTTCCTGTGTCGGTGTGAGTCTCTTTGGAGCATTTAACAGCTGCTGTTGCGTTAGGTCATGCTAACTAGGCAGACGATGAGGAGGAGAGCAGCTCTGGAGACTGTCCTTCAGCACTGCGTCTAACCTGTGTAACGGCAGCAACTGCTGGATTAATGAGGACATCAGCTGAATATGTGGTCCCTTGATGAACACATTAGTGTACGCAGTGCTGAAAAAAATGTGGCCATATGCAGCCCAGATCATCTCCGTATGTGGTGTGATTGATCAGATCTCAAAACACATTGAGGACGCATCTGCACTTAGAGCTGTCCATGTGTGATCTGATCACCCAGGACTCGTGTAATCAGGTGTAAACAGGACCTAAGGTGACATCAGGCTAGGGATCACTGTGATGCTAAAAACTGAGTTACAGTAGCCCATTTTAAATAGGAATTGTGCAAATTTGCAGGAAAGCCCAATCAGTCTTCTTTCAGCATTGGCAGTGTAAAAGCAAAATCGGGGAGTGCAGCGAAATGCCGCCTACCTACTTTTGTTTATACAGAATGCACCTTTTTCGGAGCAATGGGGTGCGTGAGCAAGTAACAAAACATGTAGCTCAGCGTGTGACGTAAACAGTGACGTACTCCGAGGGAGGCCACGGCTGGTCAGTCCTTCGGCCATTCTCTCATAAGTTGGCCCGCCCTTCACCGTCCCCGTCACTCGTCATCAACAGCCCCTCCCATGGCGGAAGGGCGCCTCATTCTTTTTAAACCAAAAAGGTTCTGCCAATATGACTACACTACGAGGCGGAAAATTGGGCATCTTGGATCAACTTGCCAATCCGGCTCTGTGTGTCTAAACGCTCGCAGCTTGCCGGCAAAACGGCCCAACATTCGCCGAAAATCTGGCAGTGTAAAAGGGGTTAGTGATTGATTGAATAAACCAATAAAGACAACATTAAATTGAAGTGACCCTGGTGAAACTGTATGTTAAGTGGATCAGTCACATTACCAGCAGCAATCCAATAAATTTAACTTTTTGTTATGGGAAATAGCAAAAAAGTGACCTTTTCAAACACATCAACTGCCCAACACCAAAAGTTAATAAATTTGCAATTTAAAAAGCAGAAAAGATAAAACTTCACATTTGAGAAACGTTTGTAATTACTGCCTACTAAATTACTTAATTATTTTGGATTAAGTTTCTTTCAGCCAACTAATTAATCAATTAATCAATTTATCTTTTTAACACTTACACCTCAATAGTTTAGGTGACACACAGTCCCAAAATATGCTGCCCTTTAAAGTGGACATGAAGTGGGCTTATAATGATGCAGACTAGTGGAATAGAAACAATAGCAGCATAAATATAAGTCTTCACAAACAAACATGCGACCAACATCTGAATACCTGAGTAACATCACACCACAGTAAGATTCTGTAGGATAGCAGCATTAGATCTGTCATTCTGCCAGTGTGTCGTCCTCCTGCAGGGCGACGACAAAAAAACAAAAAAACAAAAAAATGAAGAAATAAACCTGACAGTACCGGAGTAATGAGCCGTTGTTTTTCTGAGTAACTTTGTGAAGGTGGACGAGTCACAGAGGTCACCTGTAGGTCAGGTGGCTCCTGCTCAGGAACCTGTTCACTGATTAAGATGAAGGATGCTGAGCGCATAAGGTGCAAACGAGCCAGGGGCCTCAGGGGGCCCATCTGTTGTGGGCAAATAAACGGGGGCTTCGGTGAATGGGAACCAGTCCTGCTCTTCCCCTGCGAGGCCCAGCAGACAGCTCCATTAATCAGGAGCAGGATGAGCCTGCTGGGCTCGCAGTGACAAGTCAGCAGTGGCACAAACTCTCCTCCTCCTCCCCACACTGTATCTCCATTAGAGGCTGGAGGTGTCAGCTGGCTGCAGCTTCTGTTCCCCTGTTGTCACTATCAATGTTTTCACAACTGTCCTCCAAGAATAACTTTAAAAAAGTGACACAGGAGGAGCAGGGAATAATTTACGAGCTGCCATTAATCCCACCAATAAATAAACATTTGTTTAAGGGGCTGGTTTAGGAGCAAGTGACCAAACAACTTCAGCTCTAGCTGACTTTTTAAAACAGCTCACCCTTAACTTAGATTTGAGTTTGACTGTAAGAATTATTCAACACTGACTTAATTTTAGTTAAAAATAAGTCATATTTCACTGCAAATTACTTTACTGATATGATTTCACCATGATTTTTAGATTTCAATACAAACCTTCCTGACCCCTACAAGAGCCTGTTAAATCTGAGGGGTCACAAGATCATTAAGAAGAGACGAGCCATAAAAAAAAAACACAATTCTGCTAGATAAAGGCATGTTCATTTTTTTAGACTTTCCTCTAACTTTCTTACCCATATTTTGCTATATATTGTCCAAGAATTAAGTTGATTGAGGGTTGCAAGTAGAGATAGGAATCACCAGAGGCCCCACAATATGACATTATCATAATACTTAAGTCACTGTGCAAATTAATCGTAATTTTAGACATTTTGCCCTGCAAAATTTCGCAATACTATACTGTATCAGTTTTTTCCTCTGATCTATATAGTCGCAACCAGTGATGAGAGTTTGTAACACTGTTTCATTTTAAATGGGTCACAAGCACAGACTGTAAAAATAATGGATGTGGCTGCCATCACGTCACCCATTGGTTTGTGGACTCCTCTTTTGAAGGCTCGAATTCGGCATGTCGGTTGTCACCATCTTGGTTTTTTGGAGCCAGAAGTGACCATATTTGGACGAGAGGCTGGCGCTGTGGAGGAGTGAGGGGTGGATCTGACTGAAGGCTGAGGACCCTTAAGCTACCAATTCTTAATTATGTCTAACTTAAAGCTTTAATAAAATGTAAACAGGTGAGTTATATAAAATGCGATCTCCAGTACAGTTGTCATTGAGGGAGAAATTAGCTATTGAGACCAAAAGTGATTTGTGTACCAGGCTGTAAACATGTTAATTTCTGCTGTAAGGTTGGACATTTCAACATGGAGGTCTATGGGATTGACTGGCATCTGGAGCCAGCCTCAAGCGGCTGTTCAAAGAACTGCAATCACACTCACATGTTGGCTTCATTTTTCAGTCCTGGGGGTCGCTGCTTGGTCACAAGCCAATAAGGTCACTACTTTAAGGCAAAAGTGGCCAAACAAGCAACTAAAATAAATTAGAGATACAGCACTTTAGGGCTGGCTGTCTTGATTAATTTGTCTATAAATGACTAAAGACTGTAAAACATGTCAGTATAATTTCCCACAGCCCCAGGTAATGTCTCCAAATGTCTTAAATTTGTCCAAAACCAAAACATAATTATTATATGTGATGAGGAGCAGCAGCAAATCCTCACATTTGAGATGCTGGAACCTGAGATATTTGACATTTTTGTTTGAAAATGTCTGAAACAACAATTTGATATCAAAATTAATTTGATTATTTTCCGTAGACTGACTGACCTATTAACCGACTAATTGTTCCAGCCCAATAGTACAGGTAGAGTACAAATACCTTTGCAACATAGCACATGGTTGAGGTATGTGGCCTTTAAGATATATGGATGTATATGGACTGGAGGATATAAGTATTACCTTGTGATAACTTTCCAGAGTTGTACAATCCTGTCTTATAACACTCTAACCTTTGTGGAATGGAGCATCTCCTAAGCATTACAGCGCATGTGTGCGTAATTAAAAATGGACTATGACGTTCGTATTTCATCTTCTCACCAGCTTTGGCACCTTTTTGTAATGCAGTGGTCTATTTTCAGTCTGAACACGGCCTTAGCCCCAACTGGCAGACGTGTCTTCTGCATAGCAGTAAGATAACACATGTCCCCTCAGAAAGAGAGGGAGGGGGGGAGGGTGCGGGCAGAGACAGTGGAAAGGAAGATGGAGGAGCACTTTAATAGTATGATTCAGCAGAGGTATCAATTCCCACAGATGGCAAGCTGGCTCCTATTGACTTACATAGGAGGGGAGTAAAGAGGCAATCAAAACCACCCCGGGGACAGACAGTCAGCACATCAAAAGGGAGCGGGATCAGTGTGTTCAAGGCTCCCCATCAGATCCGAGTGGGGAAAGAATGAAGGCTGAGCTCTGTGAAGTGTGAAGTGAATATACATTCAAATGATCCAAAATGGAGTCGATTTGTTCGGGGGCAATATACAAAACCTTTAAATGTCACTGTAAATACAAACCTCTATATCTTAATGTGTCTTCCCTGCAGACTCACTGAGGTTCCCTCAAACTGCTTACCGCCTGTCCCTATTCATCCTGACAGATAGCTGAGTGGCAACCCAAGGCTATCCAAACAAGAACCAGGCTGTATTCAGCGGGGACCAGGTGTCAGAGGATGTCCATTGACACCTAAACAAACCGTACAACAGACGCAGTCGTAGCCTGCTGGTGGTTTGTCTTGGAGGCCGGCGGCTTTCACACTTTCTCACCACCAGCCTGCTTTGAGTAACACAACAACAGGAGAAGACAGAGGAAAGGTGAGAAAGTCACCACTTCCACCTGAAGACAGAACGACCTGCAACCTGAGGATCTTACCTCTGCACTTTAACAGTTCCTTATTTGGTGAATAACAGAGTTGAAGCTACATTAACCTTTTCGCAGGGACTTTTAATCAGTCTGATGAATTCTGCCAGACAGACAGCAGCCTGACCTCCAACCCCTGACGAGTGATGGAGAGAGTTGGCACTGACAAGACACTATTAATGATTCATTAACGGTGCTTTAATGGTCATTAAACTGCACTGTGAACTCCGCTGGTAACATGTGATCCTGTGTTGTGCTGTCTGCTTCTCTTTGTAATAAATATGAATGACTAGCCTGTAATTATAGGTAAAATAAGAACTGGTATTCACACCAAAAACAGTGCAAATATAGCTCAATAAACAAAAGTGAGATGGCAATCTGACAAAGTAATGTTTCCGTGGCACAGCTCAAGTCTGATTTGAATGCTGATTTGTTACATTAATGTAAAAGGCTGCAGCTACGCAATTTGAGTTCTTATGAGTTAAGATAATAAAACTGATTTAATAAAACACAGAATTCTATAAATGAGCTTTAAGTTGTGCCAGACATTCTCCTCATGTTGGATGAGTCTATAAAAATGTGTTTGCCTTCAGTTTTTCTCCTATGCAGCGTGTGGTGAAAGAGGGAAATAAAACAAACTTTCTGCTTCATGCCAACTGGTTGAATATGCAGCAAACAGAGCTGCAACGATTAGCTGATCTGCTTGATTAGTCGATTGAAAGATATGTAATTGCAAACTACTGTATCGTTTATAATCATTTTTTTTCAGGTAAAAATGTCAAACACTTACTGGGTCTAGCTTCTTAAATGTGGTGATCAGGGAAACACTCCCGAGCAGTCTTGTAAGGAGGCAGGTTGTGGTGGCGGATGGGTCACAAAAACGCAGACCTTCCCCCGGGACTTTTCCCTGGAGACGTTTCAGAATCATGTAACTGTCCATTAAGGACCTAATGTCAATCATGGGGCACTAAATTGTAGGATATCATATGAACTGGTTTATGTTGACACATTGTCTGGAGATGTTTTGGTCTCCAGGTTGTGCTGCAGAGTGAGCGCACTTCATTCTCGCACTGCTCTTTAGTACAGACAGCTGCAGACACAATACAACGGCCAAGAGGAGGAGAGACCTGCTCAACCTCCAAGATAACAGTTACCTCCTACCTTCTGTTTAGAAGTGTTGAATTTACAGCTTACAGCATCTTAATACGATATAGTCTCTGGCTTGTTTGATATCTAGCGTCGGCAAAAAATGTTTTTGCACAGTTGCAATCCACCATTTTTTTTTTGGTTTTTGTTTTTTTAGATATTTTTGGGGCATTTTTAGCCTTCATTTGATAGGACAGACAAGCATGACAGGGAGAGAGAGAGAGAGAGGGTGTGACATGCAGCAAAGGGCCACAGGCTGGAGTCCAACCCGGGCCGCTGCGGCAACAGCCTTGTACATGGGGCGCCTGCTCTACCACTAAGCCACCGACGCCCCTGCAATCCACCATTAGTGAAGTTAGCTTATTTACTACATTACGTGACTGTCACTGTCACACTGAATGTCCTGCTGACCCCACTCAAACACTATATAGAAAAAAAGAAATGGACAGTTGAATGTTCCTGTTAAACGACGAGATCTGATTCAAGTGACATAATTCAGTCAGGTACAGACCTGATTAACAATGTACTCTGTAGTAAATGTATGATAACCTCTCAGTTCTGGACTGTTGGTTGGACAAGAGAAGCAATTTGAAGACATTGCCTAGGACTCAGGGACGCTGTGATGAGCATTTTTCACAGTTTTTGGCATTTTACACACCAAAAGAATTAACGGATTAATCATAAAAATAACCGGCAGATTAATCAATAATAAAAATAATCTTTAGTTGCAGCTCTATCTGAAAAATGCTTTACATAAACAACAGAGCTGAGACAATTCAACGATTAATGATTATTAAATTAATTGCCCAGTAATTTGAAAATCAAGTAATTGGTATGAGTCATTTTTAAGGAAACAAACTTCTCTGGTACCAGCTTATTAAATGTCTGTATTTTCTGAATTGTTTTACTACTCTATGACAGTAAACTGAATATCTTTGAGTTGTGTGGACAAAACAAGACATTAGAGGACGTCAACTCATTTTATACTAATCAATGGATCGAGAAAATAATCTACATATTAATTAGCAATTAAAATAACCATTAGTTGCAGCTCCACACAACAAGGGAATCACAACAACAACAGACAAACAGCATTTTCACTGTGCTTGGACACTGTTGGGTTTGTAGGAAAACAGGCAGCAGAATTGTTTATTCTAATAACTGATAATGAGACTGAATCACCACTTTGTTTGACTCCATTCATTAGTCTCTCATGTTGTTTTGCCCTGAAAATCAGCAGCAAGTGAAATATCTGTCTCACTGCAAAAGTTGCAAGCATGTTGCTGTTAATATTTTTCATATTGATACAAAAATGTGCATATTTAAGAGTTGTTAACTCTCCAAATGACTCACAACAACCTGTACAGCTGCACTGATGTCTTTGTTGCTGTTTTTCATAGTGATTTATCTGTCGCCTTTTTTGGGCTCTGGCACATGAAGATAAAGTCCTTATTCCTAATACCGCCTACTGTACAAAGCTCTGATTGACTTGGTTGTTACAACTGCACCGCATCAACATACGCAGCCTCCACATTCATGTCAGGTCTGCAGATTCAAAGGTTTAGGTAAAAAGAAAAAGGATAATCTGGCAGACACATTGAACCTGGCTCATCTTTTGCAATGCAGCAAAATCTGGAAATACGCCAATCACATTGTTACATGGAAGTGCACATTCCTGGTAAAATATTCTAAGATGTGAAGACCAGATTCCTATCTCACAATCAAGAGAAAGCATGTAAGGATTGCCCCGTGATAGCTCTGAGAAGTCATCTATAAATCCTGACATGAAAACCAGGGAAACAGCCGTCAATGAACATCAACACCAGACCTATTTCAAATGCTGAAATTATTGCGAAATGTGGACAGTAACTCAGAGTCTAGATTGAGGCAATAAATTATGACATTGATGTCATCATGAACTAATTTATTAGGGGATCTCTGCGTTAGTTAGACTTGTGAGAAGCAGGACTCAAGCATCATTTATGCCTTATGATGGTCATAAATTAAGCCACAGAGGTTCGCAGTCTTTCAACGGAAAAATACATTTCTCAAATCCATCACTAATTCAGCCCTTGAGAATAATAAAGAGGACATTCTTCTTCCTTCATATCATTATTTTTCTAATTCACTGCTGTTTCCTGTATAGTGCCATCACTACCTCGACCACATCAAGTTCCAAATACAACATACGTACTGCTATATCCACAACACTGAAGGGGTTTCAAACTATTTTTGTTTGTCATCCTTTCACATAACTAATGTCTATGTCTTCCAGTTGTGAGTAGCTCAGACAGTTTAGTTTAAATATTGTTTAGCAGCCCAGTCGAAAAGAAGAAAATGCTGGCATTGTACGTTTCTGCAAACTATGAATACATTACCTCTGTGCGTTTCATATGTAGCATATAAACATTTTCAAAGTGACACAATATATGAGCGGACTATGTCATTTGGAGGGGATTATAGATGGCATGACACCTTGGCAAGCTGCAGACCACAGTTCAAGACCAACAAATAACAACAGCACTTGTTTTTTAGGGAGTCACTGCTGCATTTCCAGCAGCGTTTTAAGCACCAAACATGGGTGTTTTATATCGGCGCGTCAGTGTGTTTCCAACGGCAATCTCGGCACAAAAGGTGAGTGTTTCATAGCAACTTGTCACTGTTTTTCCATCAGCTTTTTCCACACAAAACATGGGGATTTTGTAGTGCCCCGTCAGTCATTTTCCAGCAGCTTTTCAGGCACAAAAGGCAGTTGTTTTTTTTACTGAAACATCGCTGCTTTTCCTGCTGGGATTGTCCCCCTTTAAACCGGGTATTTTAAGCCCAAACATGATCTTTTCCTACTGGTTTTTGCACTTAAACCTAACCACATGTTAACCACAGCGCTGCTGAGTCATAAAGATTCAATGTATCCACTACATACTAACAGTAGTGTAAAATGCCAACATTTTCTCTGGTAATTGGGTTGCGTTTAGAGGCCTTAAGAGGTAAAACTATACAATATTCCACAAACAAGCAGAGATTACTGTACAGAAACAGAAAATGTATGCTACTTTGTGTCAAGAAATGTATTTTTTTTTTTCTTATTTTCTGCCCTGGTAACCATTTCATGACCTGTCAGATTAATCTTCACTTAGAAACCACTGGGACAGAGCCATTACAGAACCTTTGTTGGCTACCAACGTTACAGATTCCATGTGTGAAAAGGGTTTATGTAGTAATTCTGGTAACATGTTAGATTATTCATTGTCTTTGCACAGACTTGGCATGCATCATTATCATCGCAACACATGTGGGCTTTACCTTTCACCACTGTGGGCAAACAAAAGGTGTCTATCTGTCTCCTCCTCTGCCCTGTCAGCTCAACAATGATTATTAAATGTGTGGGCATGTTTCCTTTCAAACTCAATGTCCTTCCACTAGCACAGCAGCAGGACACATAAACACAGTATGTAGGTCACTCAAACAGTTTGTGTCTGTTCTCCCCTCTCTCTCCACGGCTGAGGTAAACTGACAGCAAAATCAAACACACTGTTTGCCGAGTGTGACTCATCTCACCCGGAGAACCTGGGAAGTGGGGCAGAGTTTGCCTCCTCCTTGATGTTGACCTCCACGCTGCTGTCTGAATGTTTGGTGTGAGCGACCAAACATCTACCTGCTGAGCTGCGCAGGCCGACTGTCTGACAGCAGCTGAGGATCGAGTTTCCTCTCTCCCTTATGACTGATGGTTAACATCGACCTCCTGTGTGTTTATAGCAGTGTGTCACTTGGTGGCATAAACTGTGTCGGGCTACTTGAAGTGAGCAGAGGAACCAGGAAGAGAAAGATGTCATGCGATGAAATCCATTAAATCCGATCAGTGAATTACACGGATAAAACACATGGTATGTACAATTTTCCATTTGATGTAATAGAACAGCCATAAAAAGCGGCGCCATGGGTTAGAGTGTTGCACATAATGTAAGTGTGACAAAAGTCAGTGGAACAGAATATATGGGGTCATTCATATCTCTCTATCTTTGAAGTGACTTGAATGGAAACTGGGGGAATTCACATGGAATTTAAAGAAGTTAAAGATGAACTAACTCTTATGGACCATGGATTGATTACGGAATGGGCGTACCATACATAGGCTCATCATAAAGAGATGCAAAGGAACTGCAAAGACACACAGAATACCTACATAAACAGGGAAAACAACCACAAAGAGACACAAAGTAACCACAAAACGACCAAAAAAGACCAAAAATACTTTCAAATTGACACAGAATTACCTCAGTAAGACAAAAAATGACCCAAAGAGACCCAAATGACCAAAAAAACAAACACAAAACAACCACAAGGAGACAAAAAATAACTCCAAAGCGACACAAAACAACCAAAAAGAGACACAAAATGACCTTCATAAGTCACAAAATGACCCCAAAGAGACCCAATGACTAAAGACACAAAACAACCACAAGGAAACACAAAATAACCACAAAGTGACACAAAGCAACCAAAAAAGACACAAAATGATCTCAGTGAGACCCAAATCATTACAAAAAGAAACAAATATATTCCTATATTGGAAAGGTTTTGGGGCTCTTTGCATATCTTTGCCCAGGGGCCCATTGTCTAATATTCCACCCATGAACTATACGTGGAGTGGAGTACTAAAGCTAAAAGGAATTAAAAGCTTTTAAAGACACACACACATGATGCAGACTAATTATTGTGAACTAACTAATTCTTCCACAGCGCAGAAAGGTATTTTTATTTGACAATAATATTTAAAAAGACATGCACGCTAGACTGCACTCTCTTAGTAAAAACAGATGCGAACAAGTTTATTTCAACCACAAAAAACAATAAAACCCAACAAGTTTTACTAGAGACCCTGGTGCTTGTTGTAGTTCTGGTTCTGTGAGGAACGTTTCACGTGTCTGAGAGGTGGACGGCAGTGTTTGTTGATGGAAACAAGTTTTTCTTTTCCATGACATGCTTAAGCCTGAGGTTTACTCCTGCCCCAAATGAGGGAGACGCAGCTCTTTTCTGCTTTAAAAGAAAAGTAGCTTTGAGGCACAGTGGTGCTTTGAGCTAAACGCTAACATCAGCATGATAAACTGCCCACAATGACCACGCTAACATGCTGATGTTCAGCAGGTATAATGATTACCACCATCATATGTTAACATGTGGGCATGCCTCCACAGCATTTAACACAGCATACAGCTGAGGCTGAATGTCATTAGTTTGACAATTATTTAGTCGTTAACTGTAGTATTGGACAAATTGTAATTTAGATTGTTATCCTCAAAGTTAATGCAGTTAATCCCGTGGGGGACATGGTACTAAATGTGAACCCATCTAATAGTTGTGGAAACGTTGAACTCATCGGAACAACAAATGTCAATCTTCTGGTGGTGCCAGAGGAAAATTCAGGGGATCATCAAACTCTTTAGGAGTGATCTGTGCTCTCTGGGCACTAGGGGTGGGAATCTTTGGGCACCTCACGATTCGATAACGATTACGATTCAGGGGCTACGATTCGATTATAAAACGATTATTGATGCATCTTTAATTTATGTATATTGATGCACTTTTTCACAACACACATTTCTTTTTGTCTCACTGAATAAGCATTCAACACTTGCAATTTTTAAAAACAGTACATTTGTAATAAGAAACATTTGAATTCATTTCCATTATATTTTATTAAACATATAAATGGAAATGCGTGCAAACTGGAAAGTTACAACTTCGTTGTACGGAACCAAAGGTAACAACAGGTATCTTAAATCACAAGATAAAATGTGCAGTTAGAGTAACAAATGATTCGGTGGCGACAGACGTCCACGCATCATATGTAACTGCGTTCCTACCTGCCTTCAACAGTGAGACCATGACTTCTGTTTTGGTTTGATGGTAGAGTGTCGGGATGGCCGTGTCAGTGAGATAGCGTCGGGATGGGATGGTGTATCTGGGCTCCAATGTATGCAGCAGTGCTCGAAATCCCTGATTTTCCACGACGGAAGAAGGACACAAATCCTTGGCAATAAATGCTGCGATGGCCTTCGTAATTCGCTTTGCCTTTTCCGATGAGGGTGGCAGCTTTCTAATTGCTTCCTCGATTGTTCTCTGGTCGGTAGCGCCACTAGTAGCCGCAGCAACAACAGCCTGCCGTCTCCCTGACTCCTCCGTCAGGTGGAATCGAGTTACATGGCTTGTCATGTTTGTTGTGTTGCCAAAGTATTTTATTTTAGCACGACACAGCTTACATATAACGTGGCTCTTGTCCAGTTTGCTTCCGCCGTCAACGTTGTAGAAGCCGAAGTATTTCCATGTGTCTGCTTTTAAATTAGAAGAAGCTGTTCAGCTCTCACGTCGAGGTGGGTAGCGGTCAGCCATGTTTGTTTTCCTCTGTGCGCGTGTCGGCATGTCCGCTCCAGGTGCGCATCCCAAAGTGTCCCGGAGATGACACATAACGCGCTTCTTAGTTCCGCATTATTTAGAAGAACCTTCTGTATCACTCTAATTAACAGATTTAAATGATCGAAATTTGGACGTTTGTGAATCGATTCAGATTCGTCCACGTCTGAATCGCGATGCATCTAAGAATCGGAAATTTCTCCCACCCCTACTGGGCACCATCAGTTTCCTCAAATGGCAATCAGTAATTGTTGATATATTTCAGCATGGACCAAAGCAATCTCTGAACCCCTTATTGGTCTGACGAAAATAAGCCTCTGAGGACAACGGCCAATATGTCAGGAGATCTGGTGCAGTCAGCGGGTATTTGGGCACAGACTTCTTCCTCTGTGTGCCGGTCATTCGGGTAATCTCTTTAAACAGATGTCTTCATATTTATGCAGACAAATAACCTTTTTTTAAAACAAAGTTAATGAAAAGCTAAATCATTGTCAGACTATGGCCACTGGGTTCCATTTCAGTCGATGCGTTCTGCCTCTCTACACAGACCTTTACCTGCCACCCAAACCTGATTGGGTGCTACTGGGACTACAAACTCACTACAATCAGAAAACACAACACTTCCTATACCAAAATATTCTTCTGTTGCCCACAGATTATGCAGGGATTTGCAGACATTTGGTTATCAGTCCCCCAGAATGTTGGGATCACAACAATAAACGAAATTCAGCCAGTCCCTTTGCAGCCTGCACAACCTTGCAAATTTCTCACCACAACTTTATGGCAAATTTAAGTTTTTAAAATGGGTAAAATATCATTTGATTGTAGAGCTGCATGCAGTGTACTGATTGCTCAGCCCCTCCTTGTCCGTTCTCTCTCTATGCTGCTGCAAGAGTGTGAGTTCTGTGTCTGGGGCAGTCACACACACACACACACACACACACACACACAGTAACAGGGCTAACTGTTAGCGTCACATGGCTAATGTGACAGCTAACCCAATGGTTATTAATGGGTTTAACAACAGAGTTGAGCCATTTCTGTGTCGGTGTGAGATTGTTGGGACTGTTTAATAGCTCAGTGTTGGATGATAGATGCTGCTGCTATGTTAGCTTGCGTAACCAGGCAGAGAGCTTAGCTCTACGTCAATCTCAGCAACAGTTCGTCATTGCCGATCAGCTGTTACTGCCTCCCACCATCACCATCACACAGATTCTAATTCTGTGGGAAACAATGAATACTCATTATCGGCTCCAAATCTGAGACAGCATCATAACTATTTTGGCAATTTCTACTTGAATTTAATTATAATAAATGCTTATAAACATGCATTGCAATTTTTTTTAGAAAACCTGCTGTGAACGCAAGCATTTCGAGCCTCAACGATCCCAAAAACAGTCCGCAAAATCCTGGAGGGTCTGGTTTATAGACATTAGGACCAAAGTGGTGGACTGACTCATGACTAGTGTGGCTAAAGGAACAGTATGAGCAGTCCCTCAACTATTGTATTAACTTTTATAGATCCAACATGAATATTTATAATAGAAAAAGTGACTTTGATGATATCAAGTAAGTACAATTTTATATTCAGTTTTTGAAACTCTGGGAACATTGAGTTCTGTCCGGATGCATACAGAAGGTCACATGAAATCACTTTCATTCACTCATATTGAGTGACTCAAGGCAGGACATCAGTGTGACTGACTGAAACACTGGGTGTGTCATTTCTTTTTCTGGATGATATTAATGTGATTGAACACTGATGGGTGAGACCTTGGATAGCCTTTCTATGGAGGGTAATTCCTCTCTTCTACTCCTGCTGTCTCTCTTTAAACTCAACACTACTACTCTGTAGAAACTGTAAACATAAGACACAGACACTCATGTTTAGACCCAAAATGGAAACTTTGTATTCACAGTAATTTTAAGAAACAAGTCACCTGTTTGCAGCCAGAGCCATCAAGCCAAACTGTGATGCCAAGCCAGTGCATCTCAAGGAATGTATTAACATAGGAGTTAAATGGCTTGTTCTTTGATAGCAGTGTGAAGGGCTGCAGCTTATGATTATTCTTACTATTTATTATTTGGTGTATAAAATGTCACAGAGACGGAGAATAGTGGAAAATCCCATTCAAAATTTCCCAGAGCAGAAGGTGGCATCGTCCAATTGCTTCCAATAGTCTAAAACCAAAAGATTTTCTTACAGTTGAACACCTAGATGAACATTATTATTATTAAGCACAAATCTAACAGGAACATCAAATTTCACACATACCACAGAATTTTGCTTAATATACATATAATCCAATTTGTCATGTGACATGAATTAAAAATGGGAATGAAGTCAGGTACGGCTAAATACCAAAGATAATTTGAACTTCCTTCAATATACAACTGTATCTAGCCTGCTGTATGCTGCAGCGTTCCGCTCCTCCACCAGGACGTGTCATCAAAACTCTTCCCTCCTTTTGGCCTCCTGTGTGGAGGTCTGCACACACCACGCTGACGGGGAACTCCTGTGGGAGAATTAACTCTAATCCAGCTGTAGCGTCCTGCTTTGATGAGGATCGGCGGTACAATATAGCACATGACAATGCACTCTGCTATGCACTGACACCCCCTGCATGCAAATAGAAAAAAGGGCTGACCGGCCATTCAGCAGCTTTTTCCATCAGTGCTGCATGATGGAAAAAAAGATATGTGATTTTTTTTTTTTTTAAGGCTTGTCAGAGAGACTTTCTCAGAGAAATGGCTAAAAGTGAAAACACCACCATTGAAAGGGAAGGTAATGTGTATTGGTGTTACAGTATGCTGCTAATCTGGAAGAAACATCAAGCCAAAAAAGTTTTAAATGAGAGTTTTTTAAACTGGAGTTTGAAATGTATACATTTTTCTCATATCTTGGTTTTCTTTATCAAATTGTGCATTTAAAAAGCATATGAGGTTAGCCAATGACATCATCCACCAGAGGGACCAATACTGTTACATAACAGCCAGACATGGCTGTGAGCGCCCCACACTGCTGCTCCAAATGGTCTCTTTCTGAGACTCCATACAGTACGAAAGCCTTACTTATCTAAATCTGAGAAAAAAATATAAGTCAGATAGTGAGCTCAAGAACTGTTTGCAAGCAACAGTGACGTTAGGAAAAAGATGACGAATCTGTACAAGGCAAAAATGTCATGATTTATACCCTTTACTAAACAAAATAAGGAAGATATGGAATGAGCCCTTTTAAGGTCAAACTAAAATTAGACTTCGTTTTTGCTTAGAATCAGGAAGGTGTAATGTTGTTTTGACCTGTTTAGCCTATTTACTTTGTCAAAACAGTTATTACAAATTCCAGTTCAAGGCAGTTAGCTGGCCATTTTCTGTCAGAAAAAAACTGTAACATGGATGTATAAAGAGAACTGGATACAGTGTTAGAGGCAGGGCCCTGGTCATTCCTATGAAAGTTGCTCAGTGGAACATGAAGCAAAAAAGTTTCATTTCTGGGTATAAATTGCCCAGATCTCCTGCATCCATGGGCCCATTGTGAAAGCACACTAATATTCCTTTAACCCCGCCTGCAAACCGCTTGGTCTCAGGTTTGCTATAATGAATGCCGTAATATAACTTTGGCTATGATTCGGCTATTAGTGAATTTTACAACATTTAGGATCCACTGATTTACAGATGCCATAATGTAAGTCTGTGATGAAAAGGTCTTTTTGGGCCCAATGGCATCACGTGACGAACCCAGAAGTTGTAATTCCACAGTTTATCCTACAGATGTAAAGAGAAGACTGGATACAGTGTAGGAGGCTGGGCCCAGTTATTCCTGTTAAAGCTGCTCAGTGGCGCATGAAGCCAAAAACCTTCAACTGCCGCATATAAAATTACTCAGATTATTAGCACTGCTTCTGCATCATAGGGCCCAGAAGTCTCTAGAGCAAGTACACCAGAGACTTCCACCAGTCAAGTGATTAAATCTTGATAGTGAAATGAGTCACTTTGCGGGGGTTGTGACGCTAAAAAAAAATAAATTAGTGCACTGATTTGCAGACGTCTCTTTCCTGATGTAAGTGTATAGGAAAAAGTCTTTTTGGGCCCAACTGCATCACATGATGGAGTTGGAGGTTGTAATTTCACCGTTTAGCCACCATGAAAATTGGATTCAAAGTGAGACGCACTTCCTGGGGGCCTGGTTTAGCCACTATGTCAAACTGGCTTCAAAACCCAACTCCGTTCCTGGGGATATGACCTGGACCCAGGCCCCCAAGAAGTGCGCCAGGCTTTGAAGCCAATTTTCATAGTGGCCAAATAGTGGTACTGCAATTTCCAGGACAGCTGATGCTATCCAGCTAAACCTCAGATCATGCTGGCTGTCATTGGCTCAGCAGGTTTTGAAATAGCAAAGGAAAAGTAATATTTAGCTAATAATGCTAATGTTAGCAAGCTAGGCTAACTAGCTTCCACTTTCTGAGCAGAAGCTAGAAGTTAGCCTAGCTTGCTAGCCTCCAATTTCCTAACTTTCTTAAAGTAACCTAAACGGGGCTTCTGCAGTCGCTAGGGAACCACGGAACTTGATGCTGTGTCTCCTAGCAACACTACGTGACAAATGTCAGTCAACTGTTGCCATGGGAAATGCCCAGCCACAGGTTTGAGGCTACATGCTAATTCCACACATATGTCCAAAAACGATTTGGAAAATGGAAAAATAGCTGCAGTATCAACGTAGTTTATATTTTCCTGACACATAAAAATGAGAATTCAAACTTTAGTTCCACATTAAGTATGTGGTGGCATTGCATTTAAGAGCACACGTGTCACATTCCTCAGCAGCATATTCCTAGATACTCTCACGTGGTAGAATGAAAACACTGTGCAGGCGAGACGCTGGCAGCCAAACACAGGTCATCACCGCCAATAAAAACCAACTGACAGTTCAGAGACAGAAACAGAGCATGCAAATGAGGCAGCGTATTCCCAAAGAAGAAAGTGATGTCATGTGATAATAATGATGGTGTAAAATGAGACGCAGCCAGAGAGAAAAGTCTAGCTGGCGAGTGGCTACAGTTCTGACTTCAGGAGTATGAACCTCTTTAATCTATTCCAGCTCTGGAAAACATTACATAACAGCAGACCTCCATGTATTCCTGGGCCTCTAAAGTATCTGAAAAGTATGTGTGCAGCCGTTGTGGTGAGGCAGTGAAGTTTGGCTCGCTGTGAGTTTGACTGGAAAACACACAGATCTCTAAGATACAATGTACACAACATTTACTGCAAAGCCTCTGTAGTGAGGAGTACAAGGTCGAAAGCTGATGCAATCACAGCAATGCAGAAAGTAAAAATTCCCTTTCTCACTCGAGGAACAGCAACAAATTTGGATGTGACTCAACTACATTCAACAATCTCTCTCCTAAACAGCCAAAGTCACTGTTAACTGCAATGATTTCACACTGAAATGTTGTATGGTTGTTTTTAACGTGAAATAAGTATATTTAGAGCCCAATAATCATCCTTAATGAAGCAAAAATGACAAATATTTGCTGTTTCCAGCTTCTTCAGTGTGAAGATTTGCTTCTTTTCTCAGTTTCACATCACTTTAACTTGAATATCTTTGTGTTTTGGACTGTTGGTCAGACAAAAACGAGATATCTGTCATAGTGATGATTCTTTTAACTACTTTCTGACATTTTGCTGACCAAATGATTAGTCAAAGTCATCATCAGATTAATGATCATGAAAACAATCATTTGAAGTGGTGTTAAAACACTGTCTGGGTTTGTATCGCTCCTTATTTATCTTTAAAAGAAACAGACACTTTGTGACTCGAATGTAACACTAAGACAATGCAGTGGTGGAGGAAGTAGATCCTTTACTTAAGTAAAACTACTAATACCACACAGTAAAATACTCATAATAAAGTTTATGGGCGTGTACCCCCAAGCACTCAGGTAAGGTCGGGGCTTTATAAAAAGGTAGCAACCAGGTACCAGACTATGAGCAGCAGAGACACGGCATCAAAAAACACAAACATAGCTGAATCTAGGGTTGGCTTTTACTCTCACTTTCCCTGCTGAGCATGTTCACAAACAGTGACTGACAATCCTGCATAGTATACCTTTGAAGTATCAAAAGTAAAAATACTCAAGACAGAAAAGTCTAAAAAAGAACAACCTCAAGCTGACAAACAGAAATGTTAGACTAGTTAATTAATCAACTAATTGCTGTAGCTGTACTTGTATATACTGATGGGCAGTTTAATTCATAACAAAACTTCATATTTTAGAAGATCTTTATATGTTTTGTTAGCAAAAATTGTAACTTGTAAAGTAGCTAAGGCTGCCAGATAAATGAAGTAAAAAGGGTGTCTACAGATATAACAAAGCTAAATTTAAGACTATTTAAGACCTTTTTAAATACCAACTTATATGAAATTTAAGACCAAACCTGCAATGGAAATACATATTATATATAGGGATGTCAAGATTACTTGATTTCACTATTAACCGTGAATTTAAACGCCACGGTTAATTATTCATAAAGATTTCTCAACACCGCCACTCTCCAAAGATTATGCCGGGACGGAACCATATACAGTAGGCAGATCAGCCCAACTCTCACGGAATGAAAACAAAGTTACACAAGCGGTACAGGTGAATAGGCGTCTCCGAGTGATGAAGTATGGATTATTTATGTTTCAAAGGGCATCTATAAGTCAAAAGCTAGCTAGATGTTTTTTTTCCTGTTTAAAAATTCTTTTCTCAGGTCCAAAAGAAATGTTCAGAAACATTTTTGTAATATAGTTTACAGAAAGTCTGTAAAGAAATATATGTAGCTTTTGAAACCTTTTCCCAAAAGGGAAATCCTGCTGTGGATGTTTAACACAGAGATAGTTTTTGTTTAATTCCAATGGGATTATTGTCATTAAATCTTGTACTTTTTAGTTACTTTTCTATGTTGCTATATTATTTTTGTTATGTTGGCATGGCAATAAATGAAACTTAAAGATCTATAAGGAGTGTTCATGTTTTTTACACATTTATAGTGTATAGTGTATAGTGTTAATTAATGCATAATAATAGTGATAATTGTAAAACCATGATTATTTCTCTGACAATAATCGTACCAAGAAAATCTATAATCGTGACATCCCTAATTATATATACATGTGTGTGTGTGACACGCATTTCTACATACTCTTTCCAAGTAAACACACTGTTGTCAGCTCAAAATGAACAGTAAAGGAAAATGACAACAACTAAGTTGAGTTTAAGTTTAATGTGCTTAATGTAAAAAGAAAACAAAATCTCATCTCTGTCATAAATGCTATTTATTATTGCAAATCTTCGGTCTGTCCAATGATTGTATTGTAAACAGTCACTGGGTCTGTCAGGCCGGAGAAATTTTCGTGGTTATGTGACTGAAAATATTCAAGACCCATCATATCTGAACTTAAGACAATTTAAGATCTTTTAAGGCCTTGTATTAAGAATTTTTAAGACATTTTAAGATGTTTTAAGGACCTGTAGACACCCTGATGAAGTAGGGTAGAGGCAGAAAGTGGCATGAAAAGAAAATGTTTAAGCATAATAAAAGTACCTCAAATATGTACCAGATTAGATGTACTTGGTTACATCGTACAGTGCACTAGAAGCCAAAATGGGGCTCGTTTAAGCCTCAGTTTCAGGTACAGTAAAGTAGTTCTTATACTTGACACTGAGCCAGTTTGGACTTGAATTGCTGAACTTAATTCATGTAATGATGAAATATTAACAGGAGCAGTTGACAATAGATCATCTATGCAAGCTGCTGAAATACTGTGGGTCATTTTGCAAAAACAGTCCCAGTAGGTATGACTTCTGTAGGGGCTTTGCAGGTGGAAAGACACTGACATGTCGGGGTAAAAACTGGGGTAAACACCAGTGGACTACAGCCACAGAAATGTGTTTTACAACGGTGGTTATTTGCAACCAAGACACAAAAGTTTCACTTTACACCCAAATCAAGCACAGTGTTAATCTAAAGTGTCTCTCTGTAGATGTCTTGTGATAATCAGATTCTTTATTTGTGCCAAAATGACATCATCTCCGCACAGGGATCCAGTATTTCCCTGGACAAAAACTTCAGCAGGGTGAATGCACGTTGTCATGGAGGCTTGAACCCAGGTCAGCCACTTACAGCACACTTTCTCCCTGCTCACAATACACTCGTCCTGCCCACCCACAAAGTGCACACAAAGACACCACACTAATCCCATCTTTTGTGGTCCTCCCATGTCTCAGTGTGGCTTTACCTCATATCTCCACCACCAACTGCTTTTATATGCACTCACAGGTCAGCAGAATAAAAAAAAATATATAGTTTAAAAATCCTCCTTTGTTGCACACAAACAAGCTGCACATAAAATAGCTTATAAATTACGCATAAGAGAGCCCTGAGCAGTACCTGATGCTATCACTGATGCCTTTTATCATCTTTTGTTATGATCACTGTACTATCACACTGACAGCACAGATAAAACAATGCTTGAAGCAGCTCTAGACTTTGTGCTCCATGGAGAATAAAGGCTTGGGAAGTATACAGAAACAAAAAAAACATGAAGTAAGCATCAACAATAGCTTGAACAGATCATGCATATAAACATCTCCAGCAGTATTAATAGGAGTTGGACAGACAATAGAGAAGCCAGACGAAAATAACACTTGTCCTGAGAACAATAGTTTCACATCACATTAAACCTCTGCAAACTCCTTCACAACCCCACAGCCACTATTACTCCTTTATATCAAGTTTACAGCAGGCACATTGAGAGATAAAGAGCTTTTACTTTGTTATATCATCCCGTGTGTTAATCAGTGTAATTACAGAATTAGTTTTAAAATGATGAATGCAGTCGATAGAGGACACATAAAGAGCTCTTACCGCTGGGACCACAGTTTGTCTCGATCCTTTATCGCTTTTATATTCCCTTTTTTTTCCTGGTGATCAGTCGCGCGTCTCACAGACACAAATCTCGACCTCACTTCCATGTGCTCGCGACCAGGACCACGCGCTCAGGGGAGCGCTCGGGATACGGCGCGTGACGTCACGGCGAGGCTGGAAAGACGGTCGAAAAGTCGGCACAATATCAACAATAATACAGGTGTGTTTTAGCAATGTAAGACACGAAATATAATGTAAAGGCTTACATACATGTGAGTTTTCAATGGGAGGTTATTTGGAGTGTTTTTATTGGTTATTATTGATTATTTCTTATAATATTTTCATTATGATAGAGCTTTAATACCTTGATTTAAGATAACTATGAGTTTCTGGCCAAACAAAACACACATTTAGACTGTGTTATAGTCTGCAGAGGGATAAATGCGTGAGTTTGCAACTGTAACCCAACTTGTTTTGCTTTCACACATCCAAAATTTGACTTAAATCTGACCTGAGACATGAATTAAATGATCATTTGGCCATTTTAACAATCAGCTTCATTGCCTAACTGTGTCTAACAATGCAAGGTGTTTGAGGTAGCTGTCAGTGGACTTAATTAGGGAGAAAATCCTGCAAGTTTGTGTGCATCCATTGATCTTTTTAGGTGTTTCTGGTCCAAATTGGAAGCAGAACAGGTCAAATTCAGATACTTGAATGCCCTTACATATCCACTCCACTTATGCAGGAGGGACTGTGACAGGTTTTGGTTACACTAGTTCACTTAATAGTGTCAGTGATGCTGGAATATTGTCAAAAACTAGCTCTCATCTTGGTTAAAGTGATGTATCTATGCATCAAAGTCTGAGCTTACCTTGTCTTCATGACCATGCACCCGAACAGCATCCTCAGGTGAAAATATTTAACCCTCAATGTACCTTATATTCTGACCTGGAGCAGCCAGTGGGAGAGGAGTGACTCTGTCTGGGCATCCTTACATCTAAACATGAGCATCTTATGTCAGTCACTTATTCAAATCATGCAATTATCTGTGGCTTATCTGCATCTGTTGAAACCACTCAACATATCCCCAGTGTATGTTAATGTGTCTGCTGTGATGACGTGTGTGGTGTGTGTTTTTGCGCTGCAAGAACAAGGACACAGATTCAAGAAGAGCCATTTTTTTATATTTCAAAAAGAACCTAGGAACATAATGGAAAAAAACAAACACTGGGTCTGAACATCCAGACAATTGAGATCCAAAAATACATTTTCTTAGGAAATATTAATTATATACAAAACATAAAAATTTATATTTTAGTTTGGGCCCTCTGCAGGGTAGCCCCATTTTTTAATATTTTATTAATAAAAATAAACTTTTAAATATTTATTCCACCCATAACTTCAATTGAGGCAGCTTTAACATTGAAATCAAACAGATTCCAAACAACTTAATCCGCTTTGCATTTGCATGCAACAACAACTGTACACCCCAAGTCTTGAACTTGCATAAAAAACAAAAGGCCAATGAGTCTGAAAAGGTTTGATGCCTCAAACTTTAAGCGCGAGAGCTCTGCAGCTGTGCAAGTCTCTGCTTTAGAAGTTCACTTTTCCTCCTCAGCTGTTCTTTGAGCGAGAGGAGTCTCTGTTCGTCTGTCTGCATGCTGTAAATGCACTCTGTAGCTTTCTTCAGGATCACCACTTTGGCCGCCTTCTCGTTGTTGGCGACTTCAGGGATCTCATCCCGCAGGGCGAAGAAGCTCAACTTGAGCTCGTTCCTCCTCTGGCGCTCCAGTACGTTATGTGTCCGTCTCTTGTCATAGTCCTCTGTGTCAGACGTTCTCGGGCTCGAACACTTGCGGTTGCTGCTGATCTGTTTGAGGACCCTGCTGTGTCCGCCGCTGCTGCCACCTCCTCCTCCTCCAGTGCTGCTGCTGCTGCTCTCCAGCTTCAGCCTCTTGACAGCCGGCTGCTCGTGCCTCATGGATGGATGGGCGGCGTAATTATGCTGGTGGGTGGAGACGTGGCACCTCTTCAGCACGAGAGGGCTCGGGTGCCTGGTCTCCGCTGGGCTGGGGTCGCACCGCTTCACCGCCTGCCTCTTCTCCACTGTCACCACATCGATCTCCTCCTCTTCCTCCTGGTCCTCCTCCTCTTCCTCCTCATCATCATCTCCATCCTCGTCTTCTGCAACACAAAAATCAGAACAGTCACACACTGATTCAGCATCAGCAGCCCATTCACACTGCATGGCACAGAGGGAAGGGAGGGGGTACAATCTCTCCTTCCATATCAGTTGATTGCTTAACATTGCAGCCTCTAGCTAATCTCACAGCAGTCTACAACATGACATGGGTGGAACAGGCAGCACGCCTCTGCCTCCTGCCTGCAAATCTGACTGCGAGTCATACCAATTAAAGCGAGAGTTGGCCTCCTTTTAGGCAACACAGTGGATACAATCTTTGCACACTCAGCAGAGGGAAATTCCTAATTGCACGGAGGGGTGTGACTGCATGATGAGCGCATCAGCTTACCTGAGTCACTACAACTGCTGCTGCTGCTGCCGCTGTTTGGCGGCGTGTCCAGTCCCAAATCCTTACTAGGCGGCGTCCCTGCGCTCTGCTTGGGCGTCTCTGCAATCGGATACGGGAAAACCACAGATGGATCGATGCACTCCGACGCGGATGTGTTGAGGTCTTGCAGGTAGCTGCTGTTGAGCCTCCAGGCGGCTGCACCGGCGGGCTCCGCGCACTCACCGGCCGCCGACTCCTTCCTCGCGGCGTGCAGGGATGCGAGCCGCTCCGACACCACCTTCTCCAGCTTGGCCGCGGCGGAGAAGCCGCTCCACATGCAGTCCTGGATGATGATGGACTTGAGGAAGGTTTGGGAGTAGTCTGCGTCGCAAATGATGCTCTGGTTGACCACGTCGTCGCCCAGGAACTCGGTCACCATCTCCAGCTGATCAGCCGTGGAGGGGAAGAGGCTTGACAGGGACGGCCGGCGGCTCGGGGAGAGGGGAGGGGTCGGCAGCAGTTCAAATTTCTTCCAGATGTCTTCGCTTGGTGCCGGAGGCTGAAGCTGTTGAGGGTAGAAATCCTCCTCCTCGTTATCATAGTAGAAATACGGTTGCAGGGAGTCGTAGTCGTAGTCATAGTTTTTACTCGCCAAACTTGAATTCAGCGGCATTTTGACTCCGTTGTCTTTTTCCTTATAGTGAAGCTGGTTGAAAGAAAGAATGGATGATTAGATGATTACTCTTACAGGTCTGCAGGTTCAGAGCAGCTGCTTGGCACTGATCCTGCTCTGCAACATTAAGTGTAAGCAACGTCACATGGTCACTCCAAAACATCGACCCGCGTTTGCACGCCTTGCATGCATGCACAAGTGCTGCAGCAGCAGGTGCTCAATTTGGGAAACTGATAGTAAATTAAGGGCAACAGGGGGAAACCCCACCTTCACTTAACTGCTGCTGACGATAAACGATTATCTATTTGACTAAACTGGTGTGGGAAGCTGACGTACAAGCTCCTGAAACCCCACTCCCTCCCTTACCTTTTAGATTTTAAACTCTCGGCGGAAGAACACAGGGCGAAATCGACCCAAAAAACGCAAAAAGGGCAGGAAAGTTATTCCAGTATGAAAGTAACATTAAATCCTTCCACGGAGGTGTTGCAGACTGTTTCAGTGAGGCGGTGTGAAGCATGCATAGGGAGTTGAAAGGCTGCACCAGCGACCCGGTGAGGACGACGCGCAGTCCACCATCAGCGGCGTGAGAATCACAGCTGAGCGCTGCGCCGGCTGCAATAAAACCGCCGCAGCACTCCCCCTCTCGCGCCACTGCTGTATCCTTCCGCCCATTTTCCCGCGAAACACTCGCCGGCCTTGAAAACCTTACACGTCAAATTAAATTCTCACAATTATCATCGAAAACAACTCACACACGATATTATTGTTGATTTAAACTCGAAACATGTGCTTTCATCGGTATAATCAGTCAATAAATTGTGAAGTTTTTCTTTGCAGCGGGTCTATTTCGGGGAAGCAGAAGTGGGAGGGGTCATAGTAGTGTAGAGCTCCCATTGACGGCAGACATGCAGAAAATACTAATGCTGTAATAGTAAGGGATAATTAGGAGTTATGTTTCCAGTATCCCGCCCAAAATATCACCAAACACCTCAAACTGTCTCTTTTAATCTGTTGCACGTTTTGATCTCATCGTAATGAATTAATAACAAAGATGTACCGCCCAAAAGTAGATTAATTTACTGCTTTTGCACAAACCGCAAGTTTGTTTTTTTAATTACGTTGATAAGCAACCGTCTGCAGAGACAATATAAATATAAAACGATGCTAAGTTTGCACAGTCTGTGCAGCATTATTTCGATAATGCAACGCAGAGCTCACAGGTGCAGGAGCTTACCTCGATCTGTCTGCAGACACTGACAGCTCAGATTCATTGGCTGAAACAGGTGAATTCAACCAGCAAACACACTCAATACTTGCAGGTAATGTTTAAATTAACATGCACCAATGGGAAATAGAGTGTGTTTGTGATCCAGACAGTGTAATGTAGCTCGATATTTTGAGGCTGGACAGATTGGCACCAATTAACAACAAGAAGGAGGCAATTAGAGGAATCAGATCGCCACCGCAGTTTGATGGAAGTGTCCTCCTCTGCTGTGATGGTGAGGCGGGGATTGAACGGGCTCGGAGCGCCCTCTGCTGGTAGAAGTGCTCCTGGACTGGACTGCAGCCATGTGGGTGCAAGGTCAAACTATGGAGGTGAACATAAAGTCCACAAATCAGCCATGAACTGGAGGATTATTGACTGAAGGTAGATTACAGAAAGATTGTTAGACGAAACACTATCTATGGCTCAGTAACAAACTGGTGGTGTGCAGTTTGTTTGTGCAGCCTTTTATTGGGGTTACTGGGTCACTTCATTAGACAACAACAAATGTACCTAAACGTGCCGCCTTTTGACAAAGTAGGCTGTACTATTAAACAAAGATTTTTAGAATGTCATATATTATTAGCCGTATATGATCCATAACTTATTATTATTATTATTATTTTATTCAATATGATCGTTTTTTGTTTTGGCAGACACTTCACTACCTGCATAACTACAACAATAATTGTGAGTAAAAGGATAGTTTCACTTATTTCTGTTCTCCAACAAATTATTTTTTAAATGAATTTATGTACAGTTAATATGAGCATGAGAAAGAATTACAGCGTCCAATAACTCTTTCAGTGTAGGGTGAATTCGCCTAATGTGGGACACTTAAGCTTAAGCAGGGATAGGTCTTCCCCTAGCAAAAGAAAGTTAATGTAACTGTGGGCTCACACAAGCTGTGATATCACATGATCAAAATTACATGACATCTGAAATGTCCAATCATTTGTTGGGGCGGGGCAGCCCTCAAACAGGAAGCACTCTGTGTGAAGACCACCAAGAGGTTAGTGACATACTGTTCAGACAAAGTTGATATTAAGGGCATACATTTCTTAAAAAAGCAACAATATTTCTAATTGTTTATCAGAATGTGTTTGTAACATGTTTATGCATCACAAAATATCCTAATGTGGTGAAAATATTCTCAATATTCAGAATTTTCAATCAAAATTCCTACTGTCCAACTTTAGGAAACACGTCTCCCTAAAGTGGGACAGGATGGTTTGCCTAATGTGGGACAGCTCCAAATGTGCTTCTGTTAGGCAAAACTGTGTGTAGTTGAATATACTGAGCAATAGCAATGGTTGTTTACATGATTTTATTGTTATAATGCATTATTTGGGATATTTTAAATAAAGAGCTAACGTTTTTCAATAACTGGGAGTTGCAGTATCATTGTATCAAATGCTAAAATGGTTTAGGAGTTTTTTGTTTCTAACTTTAGACTTTTTTAATAATGTTCATGATAAATGTTTAAATTCAGAAGTTAGCACAGGATATCACATTACTGATTAATTAAATGGAATGTATTTCAGGTCACAATGGCAAAGGTGAGTAAGGCAGGGAGATGAAACGAGGGAAAGAAAGAAAGCTCAACCACTGGAGGGAAGACAGAATGAGGGGAGCCATAGCAGAGTTCAGAGAGATTGCTGGGGCTAGTGAAGTCCCACAACTGAGGTTGCAGGGCCTGGAATGTCCCAAAATCCATGCTACAACTCAGGGTTAAAGGTGTGTGGGCGTGTAGACGACTATGGAATAAAACATGGAGCACTATTGCAACCCTATCTATTTTATTTGCTGTTGTTTGATTTGCCATTAACAGCAATAACATTAAAGGTTATTTTAGTAAACAGACACGTTTGAAAATTAGCATTTATTATGTGAATTAAGGTGACTTTTAAACAGACCTTTCAGTGTCCCACATTAGGGAAATGACTGTCCCACATTAGGAAATGCTGACTACCCGAGACAACTTGGCAATCAGAATTTTGATATGTATAGCATTTCTTTTAGGAATGTAATATCAGTATTTTTTCTTTTGATTTTATTAGATCACAACCTGGGGATTTCAGAATGGTATTGGATGTATATTGAAAGTGTTTGCTTCATATCGCAATATAGACCGGAAGTCTGAATTGCAAAAACTGTCCCACATTAGGTGAATTCACCCTATGTGGACATATGAGTGCTGTTTTATGTGAAAACAAACTTTTATATCCACATCACTTTTTACAGTTTGATGTACTAAAATTTGATTTTAAAATTCATTTATTGGGTACATTATTGCATTAATTTATGTACTTCATTATTCTAAGTGCCACTTGTGGAAAGGAGAAAGGAAAGGAAAGCGCTCCTTGTAGTAAATGGATATCAAACATCATTTATTGAGTGCAAAGTTTAATTTTTGATGTTGGAAGAAGTAGCCTAGTAAGACATTTTAGTTTAACATTTTTAACATAAAATTACATTGCTGAACATAAAATATAAAGTTTTTTGCAAGGAAATTATAGGTTAATTATACTTATTCTGTATTTTTGGTATATTACCATTTACTATTGGAAGCACGACAAACACTTTTTTATAATAAAAACTGATGGAACTCTTGAAACTAAAGAGCCCTCAGTGTATTAGTCCTCTTTGATAAAGCTTATAGTTAGGGCTGGCTCAGGCTTGCCTTGTACCAGCCCCTAGTTAGGCTGACTTAGGCCTAGTCTGTTGGAGGACCCCCCTATAATACACCGGGCACCTTCTCTCCTTCTCTCTCTCTCTCTCTCGTATTCTATTACTGCATCTTGCTAACTCGGCCATTCTGGATGTCACTAACTCGGCTTCTTCTCCGGAGCCTTTGTGCTCCACTGTCTCTCAGATTAACTCATATCGCAGCGGTGCCTGGACAGCGTGACGTGTGTGGTTGTGCTGCTGCCGTGGTCCTGCCAGATGCCTCCTGCTGCTGCTGCCATTATTAGTCATTAGTCATACTTCTACTGTTATTATACACATATGACTATTGTCACACATGTATACTGCCAGATATTAATACATACTTTCAACATATTGTACCACAGTAGCCAGAACTATAACTATAATATTATTACTTTCAATAATGTTGTTGTAAGCTACTGTCATTTCCTGCATCTCTCTCTCTGTCTCTCTCTCTCTCTCTCTCTCTCTCTCTCTCTCTCTCTCTCTCTCTCTGTCTGTCTCATTGTGTCATGCGGATTACTGTTAATTTATTATGCTGATCTGTTCTGTACGACATCTATTGCACATCTGTCCGTCCTGGAAGAGGGATCCCTCCTCAGTTGCTCTTCCTGAGGTTTCTACCGTTTTTTTCCCTGTTAAAGGGGTTTTTTTGGGGAGTTTTTCCTTATCCGCTGCGAGGGTCATAAGGACAGAGGGATGTCGTATGCTGTAAAGCCCTGTGAGGCAAATTGTGATTTGTGATATTGGGCTTTATAAATAAAATTGATTGATTGATTGATTGATAATGTGTCTAAAGTTGATTATCTTTGAATTGTGAATAATCGTCTATGCTTTTATTTTGCTTATGTTTTTTTTCTCATACACAGATCTTAATCTCCACCGTACTACCTGTTTAAATAAAGGATTAACTAATCAACATGTTTTCTTAGCAGTCAAAGAAAATAACATGTACAGTATGTAAAAGTACACACAAGAGTAGCAGGTGGCACTTTGTGTTGTAGCCTCAGCCACCACTGTGTGAATGTGTGTGTGTGTGTGTGGATGTGTGAATGTGACTCATAGTGTAAAAAACACTTTGAGTTGTCGAATGACCAGAAAGGCGCTATACAACTGCAGGTCCATTTACCATTTAACCCTGCAACATTACTCAGTTTTTCTCTGGAAGAAAAGGCAAATTACTGCAATTGCAATGAGCACTACAGACAGGAATCAGAATCAGATGACAGTTTATTAAATATCATGTATTTAACTAACTCTAAGAGCTTAAGAACTTTAAGAGTATGTGAGACTGTATTAGTAGTAGTAGTAGTAGTCGTAGTAGTATTAGTGTTATTATTAAAAAAGGAGTACCCATTTGCTCACTGAGGGAATGGATGGGTGACTGAATGAGCCTACCAGGCACAGGCCCAGGGGCCCCCTATGTTCTTCACCTGCATAATGGCCCTCAAATTAACATGTATCAGCCAAGGAGAGACTTAAAATAACCACAAAGTGACACACATGAACTGCAAAGAGAAATCAGATAATGATTCAAAACAACCACAAAGAGACACATAACAACCACAAAGAGATGCAAAATGACTTCACAGAGACACAAACAACTACAAAGAGACACACAACAACCACAAAGAGACACAAAATGATTCACAGAGACACAAACAACTACAAAGAGACACAAATGACTTCAAAGATATACAAAACAACCACAAAGAGACACAAAATGACTTCACAGAGACATAAAACAACCACGAAGAGTCACAAAACAACTCCAACGAGACACAAAACTACTACAAAGAGACACAAAATGATTCACAGAGACACAAACAACTACAAAGAGACACAAATGACTTCAAAGATATACAAAACAACCACAAAGAGACACAAAATGACTTCACAGAGACACAAAACAACCACGAAGAGTCACAAAACAACTCCAAAGAGACATAAAACTACTAAAAAGAGACACAAATGACTTCACAGAGACACAAAACAACCACAAAGAAACACAAAACAACTCCAAAGAGACATAAAACTACTACGAAGGACACAAAATGACTTCATAGAGACACAAAACAACCACAGAGACACAAAATGACTCAAAAGACACATAAAACTACTACAAAGAGACACAAATGACTTCACAGAGACACAAAACAACCACAAAGAGACACAAAACAACTCCAAAGAGACATATGATGACTCCAAAGAGACACAAAACAACTACACAGAGACACAAAACAGCTACAAAGAGACACATGATGACTCCAAAGAGACACAAAACAACTACACAGAGACACAAAACAACTCCAAAGAGACACATGATGACTCCAAAGAGACACAAAACAACTACACAGAGACACAAAACAACTACAAAGAGACACATGATGACTCCAAAGAGACACAAAACAACTACAAAGAGAAACAAAATGACTTCACAGAGACACAAAATGACTTCACAGAGACACAAATCAACCACAAAGAGACACAAAATGACTCAAAAGAGACATAAAACTACTACAAAGAGACACAAATGACTTCACAGAGACACAAAACAACTCCAAAGAGACATAAAACTACTACGAAGGACACAAAATGACTTCATAGAGACACAAAATGACTCAAAAGAGACATAAAACTACTACAAAGAGACACAAATGACTTCACAGAGACACAAAACAACCACAAAGAGATACAAAACAACTCCAAAGAGACACATGATGACTCCAAAGAGACACAAAACAACTACACAGAGACACAAAACAACTATAAAGAGAAACAAAATGACTTCACAGAGACACAAAAAGACTTCACAGAGACACAAAACAACCACAAAGAGACACAAAACAACCACAAAGAGACACACCATGAGCAGAAAGGATCAAAAGTTACATCAAAGATACTTGAAATGTCAACTCATGAAAAACAACCAAATGAAAAACAACTACAAAGAGAGGAGAAACAAAAGAGGCAAACCCCCCACAGAGTCTGTGTGTCTTGCCCCTGTGTGGAAGAGGTAGTGGGGCTTTTCAATATCTGTGTCCAGGGGCCTATTGTCTATTAACCCACCCATGACTGAGGAATATGGATCACCAGTGCTCAAGGGTACATAAGTGTTCACTTCTGGGGGCGTCAGAGGAAACAATAAATCCGTAGTCGAGTGGGCAAATGGAGGAGAGCAGACAGAAGGAGACAAGGGGATAGAAAAGGAGAGAAGAGAGACAAATAAATTTCTCTTGTTATCGGATGTGGAAAAGAAAACTCAAAGTGAAATAACACCCTCTCACCTTTCCTCTGTACTCCTTCCTCCATCATTTCCCTCCCTTCTCTCCTTTCCTCACTTTGGGATGCTATGTGGAGGATAGCGATCATAACCACCAGACTCATGTGTTGTGGTCATTGTGTTTATCGGCTCCGGATGTTTCTTGTGTTACTGTGTTTCCAGAGCGTCTGGAGACACAGAGGGAAGCTTTGAGACTGGCTGGCATCATTTCCTCTGATAAGTGGGGACTGAAGGTGCTTGGGAAAAGTTTGATGTGTTTCTTCTCTCACTCAGTAAAACTGGTTCTTCCACTTTTGATTGACACAGTCTGAAGTGCTGAGGTTATATGTACAAAAACATTCAATATTTTCCTTTGCAAAAAAAGTGCTTATACTAATTACTGTATAAATCTCTTTTTACAAGCATCGAAGTCAACCATTAAGGTGGATTTACAGTATTCATTTATATCATTCTGAACAGCAAAGACTAAAAATATTCAGCTGTATGACTTCAGAAACCAAACTCTTCTGCTAACTATAAACCGTTGACCCCCCCGGCAATTTTAAGTGCTTTTATATAAGACATAAAATATGTTAAATAGAAAATAGTGAAGAACATAAATACTAAAGCAAAACAAAAGGATACAAACTGTGAAATTATAAATAACAAATTTAAGATTAAAGTGAAAAGCTAAAGAGATTTGTGATGTCTTGTGGTGTTAATAATGTTAAAGATACCAGGCAGGGAACGTCCTGGGTCCTCAACAGGGGGTCCACGACCCCTCGGGGCTCCTCAGAGTTACAGCAGGGTGCCGCCAAATATTGTTTGATAATTTCATTTCTAATTTAAGTAGGGTTTTGTTTGTTTGTTAGATTTTTTCAAAATTAAAATGTATCTGAAAATGCACACTAACACGAATCCAACATCAATGAATTAATTCATTCATTCAACCTTTGTTTTAACTCAGAAATACATCGAGGTAGAGACCTCACTTACAATGTAGCCAAGTAAAACAATATTAAAAAAAAGCACTTAGACAAAGAAAAAACAAAGAGAAACATACATAAAAGTGGCAACAAGCAGTAAAAAGCAATAATTAAAAATGTAAAAATAAATAAATAAATAAAAGCATCAATGATGAATAAAAACTGTTAAAACTTAGAACGCAGTAATCAGGTAAAACAGGAACACCTAGAAGTAAAATATGATACAGTTAAAGATTTAAATTTCCCTAAGGATAAAAACGAGGAAAGCTTAAATTGTTCTGCATGTTGCTCCAAGTTGCAGGTGCACAATATGAAAAACTGGAGTTTCCAAGTTCAGTAAACAGCCGGCACCTGGAGTGTGATCCAATCACTCGACCGAGAGCCCACATTAACAGAAAGCATAAATAATAATTAACGCATTGTTAGTGAAGATAAGTATATTCATTAAACTCCATTTCATTTACAGTATATGACATTAATGACAGGCCAACTGTTACCCATAGATCCTTTTTTTTTAATTTCACCATGAGGCACCTATCCATTATGGCAAGGTGAAGTAGTTAGCTAATATTATTTAGTTAACATTTACATACTATTGAAACATATTGATTAATTCGCTGTATCACTATTATTCCAAATGTATCAATATTCTTGTGATGGATCATTTTGTAACTTTTCGAGCAGCTACAGGCAAACCCAAACAGATAAGGCCTGAAAAGTAGGGGGTTCCTGATCCAACAAAATTACCAACAATTATTTTCTTTGTCAATTAATCCATTGATTCTAGTTTCAATTAATCAAATGTTTGTTTAGTCTAAAAAAAATCACAGAAGAATGAAAAATGATCCATCATGATTTCCCAGAGCCAGCAGTCCAAACCATAAGAAACTAATCCAAGGCGCTGGTGGCTTAGTGGTAGAGCAGGCGCCCCATGTACTAGGCTGTTGCCGCAGCGGCCTGGGTTCGACTCCAGCCTGTGGCCCTTTGCTGCACGTCACTCCCCCTCTCTCTCCCCCCTTCACACTTGTCTGTCCTTTCAAATAAAGGCTAAAAATGCCCCAAAAAATATCTTAAAAAAAAGAAACTAACCCAAAACTATATATATTTTTTATTTGTTTGTTTGTGTTTCTTTTCTTTTCTTCCATTTTTTGTTATGTATGTGCAATGACCAGAGGATGGTTGCATGAAAAGATGGTGTCATCCCATGCAGGATGGGCCAGAAAAGGCATGACACTGAAATAAATAGAAATGAATAAATAGATGAATGAATGAATGAATAAAATTTTCAGTTACATACAACAGAGAAAAGCAGAAAATTCTCACACTTAAGAAGCCGTAAACTGACTCAATAATCATTGAATTTCCCCTCAGGGGGATTAATAAAGTAAATAAACTAAGGTTGTTGGTGATTAATTTTCTGATAATTGACTCATCGTCAACTTATTGTTTCAACACGCAGTAGAAACTAAAGAAGATGATTTAAAGGAGTTCATGTTGTATGAAATGTCTCAACAAAACCCTACACTATTGATGAGCAATAATTGGAATGGCTCTTTAGTTTTGGGTGTGTTTAAGTTTGCTAAATTTGTCTCAAAAATCTGGAGAAGAAGGCAAGATAGATTATTTAATTAGTATTTATTCAGATTTTTCCAATACTACTTTTTCAGTCATTGATACATGTATTTTTTAGATTATGTTTGGGCGTCCTCCCCTTTGAAATTTTGAGCATCAGCCACTTTCCCTACAGTCTTGTGAATTTTAATGCACCAATTTGTGCCCTTTCTGCATCAATTTATCTAATGCATGACATAATAAAAAATATTTGATTAATTTAATACATCTTGCACATGATCTACTGATCTCGTTTCCGTCGAATGCACAGTTAGATACACGACTGTTGAATGAATCATGAGGGAAATTTTCACAACTGCTGTCCCTCCTTCCTTTTGACTTCTCTCTGAACTTCTGTAATTTCTGACTATAAAATCCAACATCCTGCGTCCTGTGGCCTCACATATAAATACAGTATATTCAGCACAAGCTCTGCTACAGCACTCATTTCCTCTGCTGTCCACTGTGTGTTACCATGCAGCAGAGGAAGTGATGCTGACATGAGCTTATGTGCTTGCACCAGTCAGTTACGTGCACTTAAATTCATTCATACATTGTGAGCTCTCAGCAGACACATATAGATGAACAGAGGGTGTGCTGCTCCTCATCCAGTCAGGACACAGTTCGGCATGATGCCGCGGTGCGAGGCAGGAAATCAATATCTGTTCAGCTGAGTCGCTGAGAGGAGGTTGCCAACTAAGCAGTCAACAGTGAGAGCATGGCAGATCTGTCAGACTACTCAAGAGCTAATTGCGTCATTAATTATTGACAGTGACAACGGGCGTTATTGACAAAGCCTGTATCAGCTACAGAACCCAACCTGCAGTGCATTTATAGCAACACACTCCCTGTTTTCTGTTTTGTTGTTTTGATTTGTCTACTCGTGTGTGCACAGATGATCAAATTAAAAGAGAGAGCCACTTCAAACAGCTCTGATTTCATTCTGCACCCTCTGCGTGTAGAAATCCAGCCAACTGTTCTCTCTTATGATCAAATTTTTATTGCTTTTACTACATCCTCTACACTGTGCAGGCGCAGCAAGACAAGACCCTGCTCCTGCCCTGGTGATATTTCATCACCACCTTACCCCACCCTCACCATCATCCCACCCTGTAACATCAAAATGAAATAAAGAATAGCTTCAGAACAGAGAATAGAGAAATTACATACTAAATAGATAAAAAGAAAACTTTGCAGTTTGTGACATGTGATGCAGAAAGAAAATCATTGTTTTATATTCAAACAGGTATCATGAGACAGCTCTGAAGTTGAAAGAAAAAAGATTAGATTGATTGGTAATTGTGTATACTTCAGTAATGGCAGTATAACTGTATCAGAAATGCTATAACCTCTTCTTGTAACCCTTCTTAAAGGTCCAGTGTGAAAGATTTAGGGGGATTTAGTGACATCTAGTGGTGAGGACTGCAGATTGCAATCAGCTGAAACTTCTCCAGGTTAGGATTCCTTCAGTGTTCATTGTTCATGAGGAGTTGAATTTTCCGTAGCGGTCTCTTCCTCTCCAAAACAAACCAAACAGGTGATTAAAACTGGTAAAAACACTGAATAAAGCAGTTTCATGTTACAAATCAGTGTTTCTCCTATACTGTTTGGCATGTCATAGATGGCTTGCTAGTCTATAGCACCTGCTAATCTGTGCTCACCTTTTTTCTCTGATTAACTAAACAGAAACACCACGTAAATGAAGAATCCCAGAATGTTATTTCCATGTTCAAGATAAGTTCAGTCAATATTTGTGATCATGAGCTACTCTCTCTCAAATCCAGAAACCATAATAGGAAGTTTCAAACTTATGATGTCATAGGGTATAATATCCAGAGCTGCCCCATTGACAACAAATGAGAGCCTGACTTTGCTGACCCACAGAATCTTTGTTTTCTTTTTACACCCAGATGAGCTTTGTTGTATTGTTCTCAGTTCTGAAACAGAAAATGTACCCATATATTTAGAATGTTCTCCTGGGTGCTCTTTGTCTTATCTATAACATCTTTCCCAGTTTATAGTCTGTGGAGCAGCTCCAGACTTTATACCCTGTGACATCGCAAATTTGAGTTTTAGCACTCTAACTTTTGGAATTGGAAGAGAGTTGTTCACATTTACTCAGATTTTTGGACTGTCTTAAACCACAACAATAATATGCATAATTATTTTGCATAATTTTTTTTTTAATTGGCATAGCTTCCCTCTCAGATCCAGACATTCAGGAGGTTTTTACCAGAAGCCAAATTGTCCACAGAGGTCTCTTCCTCTCCAAAATAAATGGAATTGGTGATCTAAACCAATCAAAACACAGAATAATGCAGTTTCACATTTAAAAATTCTTGCTTTTGACGCAAAGGGGCTGATGAAGGCTAAGACTGATGCTATGGAACTTTTGATTTGTGACCTTTGCTCACATCTCCCGTGGGTGAGACTAAGATACGAAGAGAGTCCTACACACTGGACCTTTAAAATTATTTTGTTTCCTTTGTAAATACCTGATATTTTATCATCAGTAATGTTGTATTTGCATCTTTACTTCAAAAAGCTGTCTCTAACTTTTGACTGATGTTATATTTGATATAAATATGCATACATATAGTCAAGATGACAAGAGGAAAAAATTTAAGTGACTTTGAAAGATGGTTCATTGATAGAAGGAGCTTCCGTCACAATGGCTGCTCACCTGACTAGTGTTTCAATAGCAACAGTGGCTAAAGTGACATCTGCAATTAGATCTATGGGAAAGACGTCAGTGAATAGGATCAAGAACTGTGGTCGACAGCTCGCATTTAATGACTGTGATGCTCAAAACAGAAGCTCTTCCTCAGGTGACTGAAAAATGCCAACGCAGGACGTGACAGCAAAGACAGTCCATCGACAGTTACACAGAGAGGGATGTTAAAGTAGAGTTACAGAGCATAAACAGCTCATTACAAGAAGGAATGTATACTTGAGAGACCATTTTGGACCGACTTGCTAGACAGCACTCTCCCCCACCATCTCCATTTGACCAAATGAGGGAATATCTTTTGAGAATATTGTGTTCATCCCTCCAGGAGAGTTCAGAGAACGGTAGGATTAATGCCACGGTGCACTGAAGCTGTTCTGGCAGCACATGTTGGCCCAACATCTTGGTTTTCCTTTTAATTTGTCACCCGTCTGCACTTTACTGCTTTACTGCCTTACTTTACTGCAAGTATCGCGATTGATGTCCCATTCTAGCATTTTTTTCTATCAGAATATTTACTGTATATTAAAATGTTTCATCCAGAAATCATGCAGAGGTGTTATCTCAGCTGTATTCAGCATGAAAGGAGTACCAGCAGACACTGCTCAGCACAGCATGAGAAAACAAGACGTTTTAAGAGCACCCATCACATTCAGAGGGTCAGTCCTCCTGAATGTGTTGTTGTAGTCTGTGTTATTTGGCAAAGGGTGTTCTGCAGCAGCACATGTGATGCAACATAAATCACCTACAAGGAGGAACACCTGGCGAATGAATACTGCTTAAGGAAATATCTTCCAGATTGTTTACCCACGTCTCAGCATTCTTTGACTAATCAGTTCCCCTCTCTCTGCAGTTTGTGACTAACATGCAGTACGACACTGCGTCAGTGACGACTCAGCATCAGCTGCTTTATTTGATGCTAAAGCTGAATATTTTTTACTTACGTAGGAAAAGTTTGTCACAGGAAGGAAGATAAGTAGAGGATCCCACTCCCTGAACGCAGCTCATCTGTGTCTACGAGCGCACTGCAGCAACTGGCCGCTAGAGGGCGTGTTGTATCACCTGAAAACCTACATTAAAAACTTAAACATTTAAAACTCTGCTGTTCTCCTGTGCCTTTGACTGACTTGACAATCTGCTGCACTTTTATCTCCTTTGCTGCATTTTTGGGCAGCATGTTTCAGCACTTTAACTGTATTTAAGGTCTGTTACATGTGTGTTTTTATTTTATTTTATGTCTTTTATTTCATTTCATCTTATTCTTAAAATCAAAATTTGCTCTGCCTTCATGTATTTTACTTTGGTTTTTATTGCTTACTGGTTTTAATATAATTCTGATGGTGTTCTTTGTCTGTGTAAAGCACTTTTAATTGTCTCTGTTTCAGTAAAGCTGCCTTGCCAACATTTGTCATTCATTAACAATTTGGAAATATAAATCTGTCTTGTGTGACATCACAGCAGCATACTGTTTTACACTGCACATTTATTTGAAAATTCAACTCATGTGTACTACCATGTTTTTATTTGAAATTCCTGAAACCAATTCTTGCAAAGTATTGTCAAAGTTTAGGAAACATTAAAGGGACAGTTCACCCCAAATTTAAAGATATATATTTTTCCTTTTACCTGTATTCGTGCTATTTATCAGTCTAGATTGTTTGGGTTTTTTTTGGTGCTTTGAACACCATAAGTCGAGTGACATCTAGTTCCATTATATTTTATAGAAGACAGACATCTCTCTTCTAATATCTCCAACACTCTGAAACTGGACTGTCCCTTTAACAACTCCCTGCATCTAACTATTTAATCTCTGGCTGTCAATACAAGTACTGGAATGTATGTTATGCCTGCTTAATGTTTGACAGCCAGATGTGCGTAGACATCCTGGAGTCAGAGCACCGTAAAAATCACAAGACGTCTTCATTATCGTAAATGTTAAAAGCAAATGGGTGTTTAGATTAGTGTGATAAGAGACATCTGCTACACATGGAAAAAAGAGTTTCCGACTCCTTAAAACACACATGCAATAGAATAAATGTTGCAGGAGGGGTTTTATAATCTGGAAAACTCGTAAACACAGATTTCGAAGTTGTGAAAAATGAATAAATAAACATGTTCATGCCACTTTCAATGATCTTAGTCAAAGTCACCATCATACATCAACTGCAGAAACAACAGTCTGCTGAATTACATGACTTATATTACTGATACATACATACACTAACTCATCTGGGGTCCTGGCTGCTGCAGCACACACACTCAAACACATTCATAAGAGGATACTTGAGCACAACTCCATGCTATGTTATCCAAAATCACTCCCACAAAATGAGTGTTCATACACACAGTTGCACTAAACACACTTCTGGACATAAAACCATGCTTGTGAAAGTCCATGGTCGACTTTCAAAAGAAAACCACAAAGTCCTGTATGATCGAGAGCCCTGTGAACGGTTAGCAGTAGCTGTGATGAAAACCTGACATTATAAAGGAATTATATTGTAGCTGTAGGATTTAACACACAAACTGTGCTTGCAGGTAGCTCTTTAGTAAACATCTGACTTTAGTTACAGCTGCAGGGGAAAGGCATGTCTGCTAGTAAAAGGCTGTCTGTGTCAACTGTTAAACTCACTACAGAAGCTGGAGCTCCCTCAGGCACCGAGCAGACGCACAAACAACTGTGTGTTTTGACTGAAAATTAGGTTGCAGACGTTACTCGCAGCTCTTACAGCAGTAGCATGGTAACATTTTACAATAACAGACAATGGAAGCATATCTCTGTGTGTGAATGATAATGTGCATTTTGATTCTCACATTAATGAGCATTTTCTAGTATTCTTCTCAGGTTCAAAACTTCAGCTAGTAAGTATAAGCTACTGTAGTGAGCTGAACTTGCGTAGAGAGTTGTATTTTTTATTCTTTTGGTCAAACTTCTGTTTTTGAAGTCAAAAATAAACCTGAAATTTATACAGCCAATCTCAAACCAGTTTCTGACCAGTGAAACAGCATTTGGTTTTTCCCTTGAGCAACAGAATCAGAAGTTGCTGCTCTCCCTGGGACAGGCAGAACAGTGACCCAGGGGCTGTTGGGTCTGTTTGGGGTGGGGGCTGGAGCCTAGCCCAGCTGACACGGGGCGAGAGGCAGGGTACACCCTGGACAGGTCACCAGACTATCGCAGGGCTGACACATAGAGACAGACAACCATTCACACTCACATTCACACCTACGGCCAATTTAGAGTTATCAGTTAACGTGCGTGTCTTTGGAATGTGGGAGGAAGCTGGAGTACCTGGAGAAAACCCACGCTGACATGGGGAGACATGCAGGCTCCACACAAAAGGGCTCCCCCACCCTGGGTTCGAACCAGGAACCCTCTTGCTGTAAGGCGACAATGCTAACCACTGCACCACCATGCCACCCTTTTTAGTTTACAGTTCCTACCTTGTTACAAATCAACAAAAACAAGACAAATACTTTTCTTGATTGAATAATACCCGATGTGAAGTCACTGAGTGAATGTTTACTGCATGAACTTCATACAGGCCCATATTTTAACCCCTGAACATATTTTGAATGTGTAGAGCTCAAGTTCAAATTGAACTTTTTTAACTTTAAAGTTGTAATTTAGTTTTTTTTCTTCCTTTCTAACCTAAACCAACTCAATAGACCACATAAACTTATAGGCCACATATAGTCTATAACCACATCGAGCTGACAGGTGCCACTGAAATAAAGACTCAGGAGACTAACAAATTCCATACCTCAATACCTCAAGTAACTTAGTAACAAAAATATAATAGCTAAATTTTACAAATGTCATCTTTTTCTCCAATAAATGGGTAAACAAGTCACATTGTAAATATATGGTGTTCAAATTTAGAACACCACATATTAACCTCCCCCCAATCCCTTCCAAGGTCGACATATATAGGCTACATGTACATTAAAATAGCAAAGTTTAAGTCTTCTGTTTTCACAGTCTAGCAAAGACTAGTGAATAGACTGTACATGTTAATACAAACAGACAAACCGATATACAGAACAAAACAACCAAAGTGTGCAAGATGCAACTTTACAAAGTGGTCAGATTGTATACTCCCTTCTTTAATGTCTTAACGCTATAGATATAGTAGTTAAGGGGACACCAGTATATTGTGATATGAAGGTTTAACTCAAGTGAAGGACAGGGTTCCTATGTATCTTACAAAAGGGGACCGGGTTGTGTAAAACTTTGTCTGAGACTCTCCTAGTGAATATTGTTTTTACCTTTTCTAATTTAAGAGTGATCATCATCTCTATGATCTGTTGTATAAATGAGGGAGACTTTCTTGATTTCCAGTTGAGAAGGATGATACAGAGGGATGAGGTATGAATGCAGGCTATACTGTCCAGATCTGCACTATAGTTCTTTCCCTGTGTCTTCTTCCCAAGCTTTGCTGTTGTCAGCCCAAGTAAGTGGGTGGATGCTTTGAAGTCTTTCACCTTTTGGGTTGGGCTCTAAAAAAGCTTTATAAATTGTTAGCTGACACCTCTATCTGTTCTGGGATCAGATTATTCTAATTACTGGTAAAGTGGTCTGTGAGTAATGGATGATCTCATGTCGATAGAAAAATGACCCAACCAACCCTGCTCTCTTCCTGTGCAACATGATTAGGCAAAATAACAACACATAACTCAGTTAAAGAGATTACAGGGTTATTCTTCTTGTTTGTCATGTTAGACTCTGAAAAGGTGGTTCACACTTTTATTTCCAGTTGGCTATATTACGGCAATGCACTTTTTGCTGGTCTGACAAAGCAGACATTAAATAAACCCCAGTTTATTCAGAATGCAGCAGCCAGTTTTAAGAAAAACTAAAAGGTCTGATCACATAACTCCTGCTTTAATAAAAAAAAAACATCATTAAAAAAAATCACCAACATAAAAAGTAGACTCATTTCATTTCTTTTGCTCTGTCCACCAGGGGTCAGTGTTTCACTAGATATTGCTACCAGGGTTGATTTGTTTATCTGACATATTTCTGTCCCCAAAGCAGGGAACAGTGTAAACATTAAAAAAGTTTAAGACTTCTTTGGGACCAAACTATCATTTTATGTGGTGGTATGTTATAACTTTTAAGTGTATGGGGGATTGTCACCATGTAAATCCAGCTGTGCGCTGTTTTATTCAGACTTTGCTCCAGAGTCAAGTTAAATTTTAACAAAATTTTGGTGTCTTGTACAAACAGAAATAATAAAAAATATATGTTTATTCACCATCTGAAGCAGTACCCAATCAGAACAACAGTGTTTCTGTGTGGCTGCTGCAATGTAAACACACATTATGCGGTGCTGTGTGTTCAGGCAGTAATAATAAAAGCCAGGTTTAGACTTGCTGATGATGTCACGGCCGGGATGCCTGGCCCACGTGCGGGCAGCAGTGTGTTCCAGCCTCGGGGAGGGTCGACAACAAGCGGCACAGGCGCAGTCTAATGCGGAGCGAGATAACTAATCCAGACCAGTGTCGGATTATCGTTTTCATCCACAGATATTTCATCGTGAGATACCGCGGGACGCCTCCTTCGCTCCAATCCGGCGCTGTGTTTGATGTCACCTTGCGTCTCCCCCCACCCCCTTGATGATGATTCGCGAGGAAGATGCGCCGGTCTGAAATTTCCGTTGACCTTCGCCTCCGCTCAGCAGCATCGAAGCATTGTGAAGCGCTGCTGCCGCCGCCGCCGCCACAGGAGTGCCCCGGCTCCTGCCGCTGCCCCACTTAACCTCCCCTTCTCTCGCTAGGAACACCCACAGGTGCTGTGACTGCCTCCTGAAGCCTGCTCATCTTTGATTTTCTCTTCAATCAATCAAGACCGAGGCAGATGCCCCTCGCTCTCTCATCCCGGCTTGTACTATGGTGGAGTTTCCATCTCTCAGTCCTTACTGGCCTCTCATCCGCTTTCTGGTGCCTTTGGCTATCACCAATGTTGCCATCGACCTCGGGGAACAGGTAACGTTTGTGTTTTGCTAACCGTTGTTTTTCGCCCAGTAACTGTAGCGGTGCCTGTTTGCTAGCAGCGGCTAAGGGTTATTAACGGTTTCCTTTCCCTCGCTGTGGGAATTATGTCTCAGTGTGTCAAACACTGCTGTTGCACAGCGGTCATTTTTTTAACACACACACACACACACACCGTTTGTCCAACACGGACACCGGGAAATTTCCCCGTTAAACACGGCTGGCTTGTGTTTGTAGCTATAGCTAGCTTAGCTGGCAGGCTGAGAGGCACTGTGAAGACACCCATTAGGTTTTATATACATTATTTAGGAGGAGCAGAGACAGAAGGAGGCCCTTGTTTATTCTGAGAAATGTCACTTCTGTCACCAAATGAGCCACTGCGGGTTTTTATGTATCACCCAGTCTGAACAGGACAAGCAGCTCACATACCTGCCTGTGATTTGTTTGACATTTGATTAATCAGTACATCTGACTGAGGGCCTGTTTTGGGATCATGGCGGATCATGTGCACACATTAAACCCAGTGTCATGTTTCCTGCTTTGGCCATTTCCTCTTCTTTTCTCAGCCATATATGATCTGCTGGCTGCCCTCTCCACAGAGACCCCGAGCAGATAGTGTGAGAGAGTACAAGAAAAAAACACATTGTAGCCGGGAGATGTTGGGATTAAGCTTATGTAATGTCTCTGTTAGCCGGTATAAATAGCACACAGTCCTGCAAAAGGAGAAGGGCAGCTGGAGTAGTACTTGTGAATGGAAATAATTCAGGGATAAAGAGTTGTAGGTGTTTCCTGTTCAGACTTCTGCTTTGCACTCAGTCAAAGGTCTCTTTTTTTTATTGTGTCTGCAAAGCACATGCAGGCATTCAGTTTTAATGCAGCACCATTTGGTCAGAGATAAAGTTAGGCTAAGTCATGGTCATGTGGGCTGGTCACGCTGCCATACTGAACTTCTCCCCCCCCACCCTCCCCTCCTTCCCCATGTGCTGTCTCATTCCCCTGTCACCTCTCCCTTGCACCCACTCTGTAATATCTCTCCCAGGCCCTCAACAGGGGCATAGCCACAGTCAAACAGGATGCAGTGGAAATGTTGGCCAGCTATGGCCTGGCCTACTCCCTGATGAAATTCTTCACCGGGCCCATGAGCGACTTCAAGAATGTAGGTTTGGTGTTTGTCAACAGCAAGAGGGACCGGAGGAAGGCTGTGTTCTGCATGGTGACGGCCGGGGTCATCGCGTTCATCCTTCACATCTTGATAGGTGTGTGTTTAAAGGGTTGTTTGTGCACATGTGATGACATGCTGAGCTTAAACCGCATCCTGTAAAAGTGGAGTTTTGGAGTATTTGTGGCAAACCTGAAGTTTCATTATTGTGTGGCGACCTGTGACAGCTTTCTTTCAGCTCAAAACAACGGGTAGAGACGATCTCCTTAACCTCCACTCACCCGTTGTTTCCTCTTTGTTTCTGTAGCTTACACAGATTTAGGATATTACATCATTAATAAGCTCCACCATGTGGATGAGTCTGTGGGGCACAAGACAAGAAAGGCCTTCTTATACCTGGCTGCATTCCCTTTGTTGGATGCGATGGTGAGTGGTGAGGATGGTGAGAATTATTCTACATGAGAAGTCTGACGTTTTATCATGCAAGCATGGATTTAAACACACCTGACCTATAAATAGCTGGTTTTTAATCCTCTGTCCATGCTGGTGACAAGTGATAGTGTATTCACTTCTTTTCATATATAGCCAGCCATCCAGCTTGTGGTTGAGGAAACGGCCAAAATAGAGCTTTTGTTTTTAGTTTAAAGCTTGGTGTCTGAGGATAACATCTCTGTCCATTGTTCTGTTCTGAAGGCATGGATTCATGCAGGGATACTTCTCAAGCACAAGTACAGCGTCATAGTCGGCTCAGCCTCAATCTCTGATGTTGTGGCCCAGGTAATGAGATCCATTCCTTTCTTTGTAATGTAACGCAGAAGGCGACTATGGAAGAGTTTTGTAGTCAATGATCATTGGAGTTGAATTGCCGCTGTTCTGTCCCGCAGATTGTGTTCGTGGCCATTCTCCTCCACAGTAACCTAGAATGTGTGGAGCCTTTACTCATCCCGATCCTTTCCCTGTATATGGGTGCCTTGGTCCGTTTCAGCATAGTGGGTCTGGGTTACTACTGTAACATTCACGACAACATCCCAGACTCCAGTGGACTTGATGTGGGCGTAAGTGCTGCCTCTTTATTGTTAAACCCTTTAGTCTTTGGTGAGGAAAAAAGACAAATATGACAGAAATACATTAGAGATATGGACGTTTTACCTGCACTAAAAGAGCCAGAGGAATTAGTTGAAAATTGTAGTAATAAAATAAGGAATTAAGCAATGTATTGATCCCTGCAGGGCGATGCCACTATCAAAAAGATGCTGAGTTTCTGGTGGCCTCTGGCCCTCATCCTGGCCACTCAGCGTATCAGCCGACCCATCGTCAACCTTTTTGTGTCTCGCGACCTCAAGGGGACCTCTGATGCCACAGAGGTGGGTGTATCAGGAATTTAAATCCACCAGTACTGTTTATTTAGAAAGCATTTTCCTGTCTTTTATGTATACTAACTAACAGTCATGCCTGATTAAAAAGAACTAAAGTTTGTTTTTTTTACATTTAATCTGGATGTTATTAATAAAGCTGCCAAAAATCACTTAATAATAATGCTTGTATAATTATAGGCTATTTTCCGAGTGCCAGTAAGAGAGACTTTACAGCTTTGTGAAGCCAGTGGACTAATTTTTCCCTCAAGTTATTGCAGATGAAAAGCCAGATGCTAGCAAACTCCTGCTGGAGCTTTCTGGCTTACAGAGACCCTAACTACTAGAGACAATACAAAGCTGTTTACCAGAATGAACTGGAAATCATTGACAACACTGGCTGCCAGTGGTTTGGGTGATTCACCATGTACATGTGGAACTCAGGGCATGATTACACTGAGTGAAAACATTCCTACATGGCCCTACTGTCCCTGCGTAAAGCCTCACACTGCCCGTTGTTGTTTGGGGCACAATGACGAGCTCAAGGCTGTTATCCAATCGTAAACTTGTGAAAAACCACACGCCGCTGGGAAAGTGAGAGACACACATGTTGCTTTCATGTCTGCTATTGTTAGACACCTGCCATTAATTTAGCTGTGTGTGCCGCGTGCGGTATTTTCAACATTAAAGTGGTGGTGTGCCGATGACTTATAGCTGCTGTGTCTTTGTCATTCCAGGCTGTGGCTGTCCTCACAGCCACATACCCTGTGGGTCACATGCCCTACGGTTGGTTAACCGAACTGAGAGCAGTGTACCCTGCATTTGACAAGGTAATTCAGACTCCCCCGACTAATGTGTGCTGCACTGCTAACAGTTGATCACAGATGGGTTTCTTTATGGCACTAATGTTGCTCTCTTACCAACAGAACAATCCCAGCAACAAGCTGAATGCTGGCACCCCCGTCACCAAGTCACATATTAAAAAGTTTACATTCTGCTGTCTGGCTCTATCACTTACGGTAAGACAAGGATGAATCTTTGTTTTTCTTCTTATTCATGCACTTTTTTAACCCTCAGAATGTGGTACGAGTTAGCTCAGAAAGAAGGTGTGGTCAACAGTTTGTTTTTGTGGGCTGTGTGGAAAACAATGCTGAATGTCTGGCTGGAATTTTTGAAGGAAAAAAAGGAGGTTGGTGATGAAACTATAGGCCAATTGACATAAAATGAATCAGCAACAATTTTGATGACGGTTTGATTTTTCTAGTTCAGTGGTTCTCAACCAGGGGGATCATAGAAAAAATAGGGAATAGTTTATTTTTGCTTTTTAGTTCACTATAGATGTGCACTGTGAGTAGGAGTCATAAGAGCGACTACTGTGATCATAGGTTTCAGTTCCTCCACAGTTGCCTCATAAGCTGTAGTTGACTACTGTAGATTTCTGGTCTTAATCATATCTAATGACCAGAATCTTTCAGATGGAGGTCCCTGAAGCAAAATCAAATGGGACTCCTTGAGCTATTGTGTATCATTTGAGGGGTCCTTAACACAAAAAAGACTGCGAACCACTGTCACAGATGGGAGGCTTTGACATTGTGCTTGCTCACTGGAATAGCTACAGTGACACTAACTGGAACTGAGCCATCATTAATGTTATCAATTTCACCTGTGCTTCTTCTCCTATGACAAATCAAATTGTCAGCTGTGGGGAAAAAAGGTCTATTATTAAATAAAACTGCCAACTTTTTTGGCCTCCAGCTTCACAGATGTGAAGATTTGCAGGTTTACTCTTTGTTACATCACCAAAAATTAAATTGAATATCTTTGAAGAAATTGTAAGCGGCGTTTTTGACTGTTTTCTGACATTTTGTAGGCTAAACAATTAATTTAAAAGTTGCAGCACTTATTACGTTTGCTGAAATTATTTGTTTCAGGCATTGCTCTAATTTAGATGGTGCTATTTAAACATGTAGACCCAAGCTGGAAGGTGATACAGCTAACATGAAGTTCCAGTATTCATTTCATAATAGGCTTTCCTACACTTGCAGTGTATTTGTTTACAGTCTAAGGTGTCCTTCATTGAGACTTGACCTCCCCTACAGTAGGTGTTAGGTGTCAGTTGCCCTACCAAGGTGTCCTACAACAACCTCATATCCAAAGCAAGTCATTTTTCTTTAAGAAATTCATTTAAAAATGCCTGATTATACAGCATACAGCGTTTTTAAGCAGATGTTTTTTTAGCAAATATTATGGCTTTTTTAGGGTGGGGGTTGTAATTCTATTTCTGTACATGCTGATAATAAGGTAAAAAAAACCCATCACCAACAGGCAGAACATTTTCCCCAAAACACAACACCTCTGCTTTGTTTATCTTTTTCTAATCCCATCATACCACAGATTGTAATATAAGTGAGAGTAGGTCAGGGTTCAGCTGAGCACTGACACAACCAGTTCAGTGTTGTGCCGAAACATGTCTGACATAGTTTTTGCAAAGCTTGCTAAAGGCAATTCCATCAAAGGTTTCCCACTATACAAGCTCTGAACCTGACTGCTTCCTCAGAAACTCTGACAGAACGTGGGGGTTCTAAAAAAAGGTCCCACGTTCGAGTTAATTATGATGGTACAGCTGTACGCTAATGTACAAAGTGATGGGGGCTTAAAGCTTTAGTTGCAGGCGTACTGAATGTACTTTTCCTTTGCCGTCCTGTCGCGGTTTCAGGTTGCAGAGAGAGACACATTAGGGTGGAATTTGTGAAGAGGCTAAGGGGCTTTTGTTTCCCCCTAAACACTCCCACTCAAGCTTTAAGAGCGTATTAAAATAGGCATTCACGTAAAATATATCAGTTAACACATTCCAAAAGCCGCTCGCAGGTGTATTATATCTTCTAAGTAATGAGTGCTGTAGTCACACCATGTACGCTGCTGCTTTGTGTTTTTGTTTTTCAGCATACTGTTTAGTATGCCAGCAGACCTGCATGTACACTGTATGATCCAAGTTCTCTCATAATATTTGTTAAGTGAATCTGTGTCAAGTCAAAAGCAGCCTTTGACCCAGATAGTTGTCGTAACAGCCCGTATAAGAAAAACAGGAAGTTTGTGGGTCTTATAGTAGGCGGGGGAGGAGGATGAGGGTGGCACTCCAGATGTGGAATACCAGAGCTGTACACATATACGTGAGCTTGCGTGTGCTCGACACAGCAAAACAAGCAGATAGGTATGTCCTGTAGCAGCGTTGAAAACACAAGCTGACAGCCCGCATGCCAGGGCTTGTTCTGATTACACACAGAAGAAATCCAACAGAATGAAAAAGAGCAGAGGAGGCAGACGAGGTGTATTTGAGAAAGAAGCTGAGTAATGTTCTGTAACAAAATAATTTCATCTTATGAAAGCAGACTGTGTTTAGGATGTCGAGGCAATGAGTGTGGATGTCTCACCTTGTTTAGAGAAACCACAGCTGAGTCAGGGGAGACGGCGGTTTCGCTTGAGCCAAACAAATTAGTTATTATGTGCCTCAATCTTACTAAAATAATGATAGATGGTAAGGCAATACCAAATGAAATCATCAGTTACAAGTAATCTAGTACTATATTTTGGGCTACGGATCTAAACCCACAAAACCACATCAAAGGCACATCATTTCCTACTACATGTGTAGTTCTTTAAAAAGGGTGAGATGGCGAAATGTTGAAATTACTCTGGGTGATTATTCTTTCAGTGGACTCAAAATATTGTAGTAGTGCTTTCATCTTGTGCTGTGTTAGTCTTTCTCCTCCCCTTAGTTTCTCTTACCGTAAAGTAATCTCAGCAACATAAAATAATTTTACATTTATCCATTTGCAGACTCTTTTGTCCAAAGGGACGTACAAATGATGTCAAATCCAAGCCACATTTGATCAAGGAAAAGCCTCAGAGAATAAGTAATGCAATACTCCATGTCTTGAAGCGATTGTTTGAAGAGAAGAAGGGGTTCTGCTGACTGAATTGAGTTGCATTGAGCGGCATATTCATATAGGACTGAAAGTTTGTGAAAGTTAGCTGGCGTCAAACGGATGTCCAGATTTCTTGCAGCCTTTGTTGGAGAGAGTGAGGTGGAGCTGAGGTGGATGCTTATGTTGTGCTGAAAGACTGGCTGGGAACAACAGGAGTGTCATCAGCATAGAGACAGTGTGCATATATGCTACCTCTCTGGTAGATATAGGGTGCTAAAATAATCCTTTGACATGCTGAAATCTAATGTTTTAGCTAGCTACAGGCATTTCGTTAGCGTTTCAGCCCTTGGTTGCATATTGTGGCGCTGGTTATTTTCCCCTTCTATGGGTGTGGTTTTAAGAGTGTGACAAGTTGCACTTTGACTCCATAGCAATAGTAGGAAAAACCTAGTGAGTGGATAATTGGACCAAGAGAGGGGCTATGTATTGAGGGGACAAGGGGACCAAGCACTGATCCTTGAGGTACCCCAGTGGGGAAGAAGTGATGTTTGACATCTTTCCTTAGCACCACTTTGAACAATCCCCATGAGAACTGAGCCCTGTGAGCTAGGACTCACTCAAGAGTAGTGCAGCACTTGAGATGCCTAGTTCAAATGGGGTGTAGGGATGTACCCAACTCAGAATTGTGTCAGTCAAACCAGATTCGTCCCTTTTCTCTGTATAGAGTTGAAGAGTTTGACAGGGTTCGGCAGGACATGCACGGTGACAGTGACTTTTATAAGATCGTACACAGGCAAAGTTAGCCCGAGCGAATGCAACCAAACTACGCTAACAACAGTTAGGAAACAATGTTTTTTACAAAACTAGTTATCAAACAAAAGTCAGTAACTATCTGTTAAGTCACTGTGAGCTGTGAATTTACCACTTCTGAGCAGAAGGCAGAAGATAAGGTTATCTCAGAGTCTGGCCGGGCAGAGCCTTTCTTACTCCAGCAGCACCCTCCATTTCACTAAGACTTACCCCGGGTTTGTGTCTGCAGCATGAAAGCAGAGGAGTGCAGTTTATTCTGGGAATCTGTCCCGTCCCTAGAAGTACACTGAACATTGACTGACAACAAAAACCCAAACAAACACAAAAAACTGCTTAAAGAGATAGTGCACCCAAAAATGAAAATTTAGCCATTATCTACTCACCCATATGCCGACGGAGGCTCAGGTGAAGTTTTAGAGTCCTCACATCCCTTGCGGAGATCGGCGGGGGCAGCGGCTAGCACACCTTATGGCTGACGGCGCCCCAGACTAACGTCCAAGAACACAAAATTGAAACCACAAAATATCTCCAACATGCTCATCCGTAGTGGTCCAAGTGTCCTGCAGCCGCGACATAAAAAAGTTGTTTCGAAAAATGTCATATGAACTCTGGTGCTTGCACGAGACCAGCGAAAGCATGAGCTTTGCTCACCCGTGTTTACATCACTTGACACATGCGCCGCAGGGGGAGACAATAGTAACCACAGTAGCTAAAAGATAATTTGCACTACGGTCTTTTAGCAAAGGACAGCCCAACATGTCTGAAGACTTTGAAATTGAGGAGGAACAGCATTTCTTTGTTGAGCCGTATTTGTTTGAGCCTGAGTATACGGACGCGGAACTCAGGCTACTGGACGAAGCAGCCGCCGCAGCTCATGAGCCTCAGCCAGCCGCAGAATACCGGAGTCGAGCACTGGAAACCTGGTGGTATACTTGTTTCAAATGCAAAGCAATGAGGAAAGTCTTTGCTGCTCAGACTGGGAATTGGTGATGCCTGCACTTGAGAATCTGGACATCAGTACTGACGAGACTGCTGCTCTTCAGAGACCATGCATCACCGATCACCCTGAGTGCGCACATGTGAGCGCGGAGCACAGAGAAGCAGTCAGAGCTACAGGCTACAATGAGGCTAAAAACAGAGTTCATATGACGTTTTTCGAAACAACTTTTTATGTCGCGGCTGCAGGACACTTGGATCACTACAGATGAGTATGTTGGAGATATTTTGTGGTTTCAATTTTGTGTTCTTGGATGTTAGTCTGGGGCGCCGTCAGCCATTAGGTGTGCTAGCAGCTCCCCCCGCCGATGTCCGCAAGGGATGTGAGGACTCTAAAACTTCACCAGGGCCTCCGTCGGCATATGGGTGAGTAGATGATGGCTGAATTTTCATTTCTGGGTGCACTATCCCTTTAACTGAGAGGTCTCTGACTGATGATTTCAAACTGTGACTTGAAGGAAGCAGCCCTGATAGGGTGGACAGGATGATTTGGCGGTTCAGTGTCTGAGACTGCCAACAGGTTTAGCAAGATGAGACCTCAGCATTCTATCACTGACAGCAGTACAAGTGGAAACCATTTTGATCTGAATCACAGATTATGTTGATGGAGAAAATCTGAGACAGACACCATTTTTCCTCCTTGACACCAATTCTGATACCTGAACCTAATTATCTGCCAATACCGAGTGCCGATCCGATACCGTTGTGTTTGGAAAAAAGCTATATACTTCAAACTCTGTATGGATGTGAAATGATTGCTATCATTGTTGTATGGCATTGCTCAGATTAAAGCCTTTGCAAAAGTAAGTAAATACATACTTGTATCCAATATAAAACTATTGCCAAATTGCTGACATATTGCTCACAGTTAACATTACTCAGTTTACCAGAAATCAGTTTTTCTTCCCTATTCAAATACACAAGTTGCTGTGTAGGCCACTTTTTTAGAGTCACAAAGAAGAATTGATTTCTAGAAAAACTGTGGTTTTATCTGATTGTGACCCTGCTTTAAAGTTTGTCAAAAATGACATGGTATCAGATTGGTGCGTAGACTTGTGTTCAGCATTTTGGGCAGTATTGGAGGCCTTTCTGATATTTTTATCAGTTTCGGACCAACTCTAGTGTTCAGGATCCTTTTTTTTTTTTTTTTCCCAACAACGGGGTAACCTGGGCTTGTACTCAAAGCTTGTGTTTAGAGAGGGAAGATGGCAACATGTCCAACTCATCAACAAAACTGCACAAATGTCTGATGGACAGGAAATTAAAAAAGCGATGTTGATCACAGCTGATTGCATGGTATTCAAATGAGGGTGAATTTCCATTTGTTGGAAATTAGAGAACCTGTCTCACCTCCTCGCTTATATGCATGAGCAGAAAGGATGATTGGTGGAAAGCACAGCTGGATTAGCAGGATTGTTTTTGGATGTATCCAGGTGTCAGTGGGCTTGTGTGTATGATATGTGACTGGACAGCCAAGACAGAGATGAGATTAGGTTTATTGACCGCATACAGGAAGCTCCACTGACCAACTAAGAAGGAGGTACAAGCAAGTGGGGACTGCTGTAAAGTCTGGAGGTTTTAAGGGTAGGTTGCATTTTTGCATCAGAGCGAGATTTGCGTTTGCTTTGAATAACAGAAACACCTTTTATGGGTCTCCAGGCCTCCTGGTGCTCGTTCTAAGTTTGGAGTGCAGAGAAACTATCTTAATACAATTTTAAACAAACTGATGTTTTATTCATGCTCAGATCAGTCGGGTTCATACTAATGCTTAACACTCACTAACTTGCTTTTAATACAGTAATAGCTCTGAGATGCATCGGTAATGTTGCACGTGCCTCGGCAACTGCTTCCAGAAACAATAACATTGTCTGTCATGTGTTTGCTCACTCGCTTGTTTTATGTGAGCTTCAAAGGCCCACATTCAATCCGAAACCCCTTGAGTTAATGAACTAATGAAATCTAATGAGGCGTGCCGGGCAACTCTTTTGTGGTGCAGCGAACGCAAAAATTAATTTGCTTTTGTCCGTTTTGTGTCCAGCTTTGCTTTGTGGTGTTTTGGACTCCTCATATATCAGAGAGGATCCTGGTTGATGTCATTGGAGTGGAGTACGCTTTCGCTGAGCTGTGTGTGGTCCCGCTCCGAATTTTCTCCTTTTTTCCCCTGCCAGGTAAGACACTTGATTTCAGATGTTTTTCAGCATCAGAGTCCAGCTGCATTTTCCTTCCTGCTGCGGCTTTAGCCGGGGCGTAACACGGACCAGTGGGGTGATGTTTCCACTTTGTGTGTGTGTGTGTGTTTGCAGTGACTGTTCGGGCTCATTTGACTGGATGGCTCATGACCCTGAAAAAGACCTTTGTGCTGGCCCCCAGCTCGGTTCTACGCATCATTGTCCTCATCACCAGTCTAGTTGTGCTGCCTTATATGGGGTAAGTCAACACTTCAGAGAACAGTGTCAGGGTCACAAAGGTCAGCACTGTGACTCAGGCTTGCTGTGTTATTTCATGCAGTATTGTGTGTTGTTTCTGGTAAAATACTTGCTTTTTTATATTTTTCCTTTTTATTCCTGAATAGATCAAACAGGAGGATGCACTTCCACACTTCTAAAATAATCATGTATTTATAATCCTTTGTATTTCAGGGTTCACGGGGCCACACTTGGAGTTGGATCCCTCCTGGCTGGCTTCATAGGAGAGTCAACAATGGTTGCCATAGCAGCGTGCTATGTTTATCGCCAACAGGTGAGCACACCTGGGTTGAGGATGTTGCAAACAAGAGTGTACACATCTTACTCGGTACTTTCTGCAAATTCCACGAGCAACCGGTTTTAACGAGGCACATCCCTCATGTATTATGCTCATCCTGTTTCGTGTGAATAGAAATGTAACAGAAACTAATCCATCATGAATATGTGCAAGAAAAAAGACCTCTAAAACCTTTTATTTATGACTTCCTATCTTAACTCATACACGTTTGTTGTATTTGACACATATTCCTCCGTAGTTGAAGAGAGATTGGCACATAATGCTACATGTATACTCCATTTTGGGTCTGAAAAGTCACACGTTTCTGTCCCTGCAGTCCATTGCAAGTCGGGAGTCGATAATCCCTTTTGGTATTCCCAACTTCTAAATAGGTCCCAGTGCAGCTGCTCAGGACAGCATAGACACCAGCAGCAAACTTTTGTCTGTGTGGTGAGGTTATGAGGTTCACAAGCATCTACAGAGGACCTGTTACCACAGTGCCGTGAACATAGAAGCAAGAGCGAGAAACAGCGTATAAAATAAGTCAACTGTTCAGCAGCTCAGAATTGTGTAAACAGGTGTTGCATGAGATACACGTTTGCAAAGACTTCTGTTGAGCACAAATCACCGAAATCTGATGGCAGTGGCTAACAGTGGCTAACCTGGCTAGAACTAGTATTGCTAACAACATCTTGGGTTTCCGACTTGTTGTACTGGAACGTGGTCAACTCAGGTGTGACGTTATTCCCAGCTCCGACCTCTGACGTAATTGGAAAGCAGCATATGACAAAGAACTTGGGCTCGATGGATCTTCCAAACTTAAAGACTTTGAATTCTGACTTAAATGACAGTTCCATTGCACTTGTACTGTCGGTGGTATAGACCGTATAATGAAGATGGACGACATGACAGTAAAGTTAAAACATCTCGGATCGCCCCCTGGTGGCTGGCTTCAGTATGGGTCATAAACGCCACTGCCTCGGTTAGCAGATGGGACATAGGCTAGACATAAAGTTCAAATGTCAAATTTTTCCCAAAGATTTAGGTAGTTCTTGTCACACTTAGGTATGTTCAAGTGTTCCTTCCTATGAAAAGTGGGTTTGATATAATTAACAGCTGTTTGTGCCAATTTGTGTGATCAATGGCGCTGCTCACGATTGTTCGGGCGGGTGTATGGGTGGGAACTTGATACCATGAAGATCATGACTGCGCAGACTTCGGCTCCAAATGACGTCACCAGCACACGAAATCAGCAGCTGTATCCAGAATATTCTGGCTTCATTCTTGTACAATAGGAGGAAGTGGAGACACATTGTCCATCTTTATATACAGTCACTAGTCAGAGGAGTTCTGAGTACAGTGTATTGCAGCATATGCTCCTACTAGAAAAACAGCCAGAGTAATTATTTGGATTTATTTTTTAAACTTCTCCATAAGAACCCTTCTTAATTTACTCTGAGTGCATATTATTAATTTCCCAGTTTTAAGTTTATCGTAATCACATCCAAGTCTTTTAAATATCCCAATTTATGTTTCCAGTTTGTAATTAGTGCTGATAAGCAGAAGCGTAACCTAATGAGGTTATTGTGACCAGGAGACTCTGTGTATATACTTCCTTGTACATTTGACGACTGAATCACTCAGGCCCTGTTTAGACGACAACGTTTTTTTCTAAAAACGGAAAATTCTGTCCTTTGCGTTTTAAAAAACTTCTGCGTTTATGACGACGTTATTGAAACGATCCCCGTTCACACAGAGCCGCAAAATCTACTGGAAATGCTGTATTATGCACGCCAGGCCAATGGGTGGCAGTGTAAATTTGCAAAGCAACACTACGGCATGACGCCATGCGCCTGCGCTGAAGCACCTTCCTCTACAACGCGGTGATTACAAACCGAAACAAAGAAGACACAATGGCGAAAGCACGCACAGATAACTTTGTCTGGACGGACGGCGAGGTGGAGTTGCTACAGTAACAGATCTACACTTCAAATCAACAGGGTGCACAAACAGAGCTCAGCATTGTTGTTGTGACAGTCGACTTTCTCGCGCATGCCTAGTGACTGGAACCGTAATGTGCATGTGTGAAAAGTCTCCGTTTTCAGAGGAACTGCATTTGCAAGTTTACATGACAATGGAGATGCTGCCGTTTCCAAAAAATTGCACTCTGGAACCCGTTTTCAAAATGTTGCGTTTTCAGGCACCCAAAACGCTGCTGTCGTGTTAACGATTGGCCAAAATGCAACTAAAGTTTACCGTTTTCAGTTGAAATCGTTGTCGTATAAACAGGACCTCAACCTGTTAAACTGTGCTCCTCCGATTAGTCTCAGCTGCAGTTTGTCGCAGTGCCAGTTCTCTGTTTCTCAGGGACTTGTAAGGATTTCTTTCTTGTCTTTCGTCTCCACAGAGAAGCAATGAGATGTCCAATGAGCTGGTGGTGGAGGGCGAGGACTCTGCCCCGATGAGCGAGGTGTGCTCCCGGACTCAGATGGACGCCATCGAGGAGCTCCAGGAGGAGGAGGAGGAACAGGAGTGAACTCTGACTGCAGGGGAAGGTAAAGCCGACCTCCATGTGGAACTTTGCTGAAGAGGAGACGGCCGAGTGTTACAGTGCTGGAGAGGAGAGAGGACCCGAGTATGGTTTTGGTTTCAGAGGTTCTCCCCGACGGACTAAACTTTGAATAAGAGTGACGAGGTCTCCTTCACGTTGACCTCACACACCATTTAAACGCACACTGTAAAGAAAGCCATGCACCTCCAAGTGTTCATCCATCAGTGTAAATACCGTTACGTCTTCCGATCTTCAACATCAGCCGGTGTATTAACCACTATCATGTGTTTACTGGTAAACAAGGGAAAATGACACAGGAGAACTTTTCCTCCTCAGCAGCGAGAATGAAACGTCTGTCGAGTGGTAGTGGAGTTGCCAAAATACAGAGTTCATTATTTTATGTTATTTTATCAAGATTAAGCGGCAAGGCCTTGCTTGAATTCAAATATAGACATTTTGTGGGACTTGTTGGGTTGTGCAATCGTATTTTACATACAACGGTGTACAGATTATTGTTGTTTTATATAGGTAATGCAATGTGTATATTTAATTGCCCAGAGGGGTCAGGAATCCCTCGTTATATCATTGCGTGTGTTACCGAATACAATTATGATTGTTCACTTTTAATGCAGTCTGGGAGTCCATCTACTTTTGTTTTGCCAAGCATTTTCCTGGTAGTATTCAGACTGTCGTACGTACTGTATATACTGTATAGGCATTCTTATTTGGCAAATAAATTGCTTTATTATTAACCCTTGTGTTTTGTTGTCATTGGCTGAAGGTTTTTTTTTTCCTTTTTAAAGGTCCAGTGTGTGGGATTTAGTGGCATCTAGTGGTGAGGTTACAGAACTGAAATTTCTCCCATATGCCAACTGTGTAGGAGAACTACAGGGGCCGATGACAAAACACAAATATCTAGAGCCAGTGTTTGATTTGGCCGTTGTGGGCTAATGTACATGGCAGACTCCTTGGTTGAAGACCTGCTCTGTATTGTCACGGCAAACACGACCCTGCGCACTTAATACTATTACTTGAGATAAACGCTTGACTAGGGCTTCCGGGGCTTGGCTGCCTGTACATATATTAGCAGAGAGTAAGCATGCGGCTGCCAAGCTAAAGGTAAGGGATGTGGGCCTACCTGTTGCTTTGCTGTTTTGGCCCTCATCCAAAAGCCGTCACTCAATCAGCTCGCTCTCTGTGGTACTACACTGACAGTTCATTTGTGGACATTAAACACACGGTTAACTAGAAACAAAACTTGAGAGGGAAGGGAGGAAACTCAGAAAATGATTTGGTACGTCCCAATACATAGTATGTCAAATGCAGTATGCCAAAAATACCAGGATATTCTAGCACTACTACTACTGCAACAGCATTCTTTATGGTACACCATCCAAAGTCCTAAATAACATCCAGAACTCTGCTGTCTACTCACCCATTCCTGCTCCCACGATCACATCACCCCTGTCCTGTCCCTCCTCACTCCTAAAGCCCTCCATAACCAGGCCCTCTCCTACCTCACCGATCTGCTCCACCGCCACACTCCTTCCCACAGCCTTCGCTCCTCTGATGCCAACCTCCTGACTCTACCACTCAGGACCAAGCACCAGACCTGGGGCGACAGCATCTTCTCCATAGCTGCCCCCTCCCTCTGGAAGACTGCACTGACCTCTCCTGATTCAGATCACTCATCAAAACTTTTCAAAACGGGTTTTAATGTGTGAATGATGTTGTGTGATTGTTTTTAACTCATGTAAAGTGTCTTTAAGTACCATGAAAAGCGCTCTATAAATAAAATGTATAATTATTATAATCATTACTACATCCAGTCCGATTTTGCAGTAACGTTAAACTATACACATTACAAAGTAACAATAGCAGATCTCCATCTCTTGAGTGGCACTTGTTTTTATCTCCAAGGTAAAGTATAAAAGCAAGAGAGTCTAATTTCAGGGCACAATGTTATAAGAAAGTATGTCCCGAGTGTGTGCATACTGCAGTACATACTAAAAGTACAAAGAAAAAGTATGCGACTGGGAACACACCCCCAGGCTCTATACCTAGCTTAGCCCAACCCACCAACCTGACAGTATAACCCAATATGTAGAGAAGTATCCTCCCCCCTTTGACACAAACCTGTTTTGCACATTTGATGCAGGTGACAAAAACACATTACCATAAAGTGTTCCTGTTTTTTTGAGTTAGGGGGCTATGCATGAACACATTCATCACTGACAGGCAAAGTAAATACAGTACAGTACAGTTTGTTGTCGTACTGTAGTCCTACAGTGACATTACTTACTAAGGGTATACTATGCAGGATTATTGGTTGATGTTAATGAACTTCCCCAGTGGCAAAAGTCAAGGTAAAAGCCAACCCCAGTTTCCCTCTTATTTGCCCTTTCACCTCACTGTATTTGCAGCATTTCGGTGCAGTGTTTCTTGAATGCCTCTTGCTCAGGCACCTGGTCGCTACCTTTTTATAAAGCCAGGACATCATCTGAGCACTGTGGGTGCCACGTCCTTTAGTGTCCTGAGCACAGAAAATAAGAAAAATGCAGGCAGAGGGCAGAGAAAAATACACCATCACACACTTCTAGTGAGTCGTAAGAGATGACTGAGAGGAGATTACATCTGTATGAGTCTATGATGCATTGTTTTTTAAGGAAAATGCTGCATAGTATATCTATAAGTTTGGAGTCACTTAAGGTCCTGAACAGGTTTAACTGCCTGTTACACCTCCTACTAAACTGTAAGAACAGAATGAGACAGGGATTTGAAAGGAATAGTGCAGCTAAGAGAAAGAACAGTCAACACCAGTAACAGATTTAGAGGATAGGAAAATTGTATTCAACCATGTTTTACAGATTGAGTCTGAGACCCCAAACATTTGAAATGTCATTTTCTGTAGCATACTTCTGAAATGTCATCAGCTCAAATTCCCGTTTATAGTTTTAATAAAATTAGGAAAAGCTATAACAAGCTCAAATCAATCATAAAGAGAAAAAAAGACTTTTACAAAAATTGTACTTTGATTTCATCTAAATGCCGTCCAAAAATCTGACAGAGAGAGAGAGCATTCCTGCAAACGGCATCATCGATGTTTTACTGTTAACAGATCACCTTCGCCTGCTCTGGAATTAGGGCAAGAAAATGGCCTCTTAATCACTGATAACCAACATTCATTCTTATTGTGCATTATTTCTAAGGCAACATGGAGGACCAAGCGAGCGTTTACTACTGAATCCAGTGGCTGGTGGTTGGGACTGTTGCCAGTATTTGCAGCAACATTGGCACGTTGTTCCCCACAGAACAGCTTGGTTAAAGGCAACATGTTACACATTGAGTTTGACACACACACACACACACACACACACACACACGCACAGCTGCAAACACACACACACACACACACACACACACACAGTCACAAAACACACCTCTGACACAGAGGCTGCGACTAATCCTCCAAGTCCTCCGATCGGGTGTGAGCTGTTGTTAAACCTGATAAATCATCAAACCCTTCATTGACTGATTCATTCGCTTCACTTAATTTAAAATGTATTTTTCTGACACCTTTAAAAACAATAAATTAATAATACACAAATCAAAGTGCCCAAATTCCAGTGTAAACACCAACCATATAATGATTTTGGCGCTGTTGGCAGCTTCAGTTTTTTACAGAGGAAAATGTAAAACAAAAAAAGGTTGCTAAGAAGATCTGGGCTCCCCCCACCCACCTGAATGTCAAAATGACACCCTGCAAACTAATTGGGACTTAACTGAGATGATCCCGCAATATCGGATGCACAAATATGTACACATACCCAAATAGAAAAACTCTGTATACAGTACAGTGTGTACAGAAGTGTGTAAACCACATCTTGTACAGGGTCTCAAATCAGCATATGTTTTTTTTGTTTTTAAACAAATAGAGCGACATTTTGGGAGCTACGCCTTTTTGCTTTCTTGACTTAAGTTCTGCTGCGTTCACATGGAATCAGGAAGACATTAGATTGAATGGCAATGCCATCTAACATTACTGTTACCAATATTTTTTGCTGCCCTCTCCTCCCTTTACCGTCCTGCTCTCTATCCAGTTTGCCATCTACCATCTCCCTGATTCCACGTGAACTCAGCTTTAGATAACAAAGATCTATACCACTCTGAAGTCTGTGCTCTGAAGCTACTATTAGCAGCCGGTTAGCTTAGCTTAGCACGTAGACTGGTAACAGTGAAACAGCGAGCCCGGCTTTGTCAAAAGCTAATAAAATCTGCCTACCAGTACTTATGAAGCTCATTAATTAACACATTATGTCTTGTAAAGGCTCACAGTGACGACAAGACTCCGGGAAGTGACTGCCAAGAAATACTGTGTAAAGTAATGTTGAATTTTTATACTTAAAGGTTCTGTACGTAACTTTCGGAAAATCCTTATTAGTGGTGACCCCTCTCTCTGAGCCCGTTAAGTTAACTGTGGTCAACATCCTGTTGATAGGCATGAGGGAGCACCTGGGCATCAGTCACAACAGTGACAAACACAAGACTGACTGTGACTGGCCGACATCTTGTTGATAGATTGCTGGAAACTAAATTACAATCGTATTTAGATTAATGTTACTATCTGTATGTTCCCATATTGCATTTGGATCATTGGCGTCATGATACTAGCTTGCTTGCCATTTGCAAATTACTTTATCAGCTCACGTTGCAAAGCAAGCAACACCAGATCCATGCAGATTAGGTTTGAAGCTAGTTAGCTAAATTTAGCTTTGGTTATGGTTAGCTCGTTGGCAGCCCATAAGCTAGCTGTAACTTAGCTATTGATCTAGTGTTGGTTGATCTGAGCTGATAAAGTAACTTGCAAACCAGTCCCAGGAGTCTGAATGCATCAGCTGACATTATCCACTCAATAACGTATGTGCTACATTAGCTAACTAGCAATTCATCTGCGTTAGCAAGCTAAATTTATCTAACGTTAGCTACCAAAACCCACAATATATTTCACATAAGTGTTTCCTCTTCGATGCTTTTCAGCACTGAATTTGACAAATTTACTGTTTATCAGACGACAAATGAGACAAGAATTAAGGCTCATTTATGCTCCCTTTACGTACAACAGATGCGTTCATTTCGCATGTTGTAAATGTCACTGCCCTCATATGTTCATGCTTTTTTTATGATAGCGTAGATAATAGATGGCACTAGAGAGTCAAAAGTTTCTGACACCAACAAACATGGCAACGGTAGAGGGGATCCTAACATTGTACCTTTAAATAGACTGCGCTGTAAACTGCGGTGGTCTGTGCAGCAATGATATACATCCACATACATACATGGATGGAGAATTCTTTCCACCATTTGTTCCATTTTGCCAATAATTAAATTTCTTCATTTCATCATTTCCTTCAGTTGCATCTCACGTGAAATACGCTACACTGCCTCCATGATCTCCAGTGGCTCAGTTTCATTTGTATCCGTAAGCTTTCCGAAAATGTGCACAGATACAGACGAAATGAACTCAGAGTGCAGACAGAAGGCTCTGTCCAAATGTGTCTTCATATCTAACATTGAGCATAAATAAGCCTTTATCCAGTGTACCATGTGGTCATTTCTGCTGCAAGTCACATCTTTTGACTTTTCCTGGAAAATTCGCTCTGAGTCCCTTCCACTGAAATCAGTACACAGGCTGCTGGAGGAGACTGAGAAAGTCTCAGTTTTTAAGTTACCTTACAACCTGTTCACTTATTGGCAACAAAAAGGATGAATACTTGTTAAAAGTAACATAAGGAACCTTTAAGTTTTTGTTCAGATAAAACAAGATATAACAACATTTACTGGACAGACAAGAGTGGTAGCAATCTTCTCATCTAACTCTCAGCAAGAAAGCAAAAGTCCCAAAATGCTGAACTATTCCTCTAAGTGGCGTAAATCTGTTCATCTTGATCGACCTGAGGAGTGTTTTGTTTGTATGGCAGGAGATTTCTCTGCAGTGGCAATCAGCTTGAGTCGAGCTGCTTATGCAGTTCTGCAGCTTCTACAACTGGCACATTGTAGTGGCGATCATCCTCTGTGACGAGGCACACGGAAGGCCAGTCATCTTTATGGTCGTCTGGGTAGTACGTGACAAACTCCTCTGTGTCGGCCTTGTACAGTCTGTAAACTTGAATGGTGCACTGCAAGGCGTAGCCCAACAGGAACATCTCCACCTGCAGAAGAGCGGTGAGATAATAGCACAGTCACACAAGAGCCGAGATTAAAATACATGGTGTTAAATAACCCACTCAAGCACATATTTACAGGCGGGGATTCTTTACAGAGACCGTGCCTGTAAAAGCTTTAATCAAAGGAGTGAAAATAACAATTAAATCACTCAGCAGCTCGTCCTTCCTGAAGTCTCCTCACCCCTGAGGGCGATGAAGTGGAGACGCTGTGGCTCGAAAACAAAAAAACAGAACGAGCGTCAGCATGTTTTATAGTTCAGATCTCAGATAAAAAGAATGTTATTCACCCCGATCTCATGACATCTAACATTAGCGGTTGTTTTGTTAGTTACCAAGCGTGCCACCAGATTATTCAGCAGAAATGCATTTCTGGATTTAAAAGCACAAGACAATCCCTGCAGCTAGTTTGTTGTAAGTGTTGTTTACCATAAAAAGGTTCATGTAAATGCTCCCTACCTGCCAGGAAACTACTGTATGTAGCCTATAAAATGTCTTTATATGCCTGTTAAAGCGAGTCTGCGGTCGGCTGGGCCACAAATAAAAAGAAGCACTGGGTTTCTCCTACCTGCTCCAGCCCGGCGCTGAGGCCCACGTGGCTGAGGTGGTTGTCGAGGAAGGAGCGCGGGCAGTCTGATGAGTCCCGAGCAAACAGCAGCCAGCAGAAGAGCGGGACGTCTCCGCCGGCCTGCATGCAGCTGTGCAGCTCCACCGCTCTGCCCAGCATCAGCAGCTTCAGCGCCTCAAGCAGCCCCAGCTCCTCTTCTCCTCCCTGAAACACTCGCTCGCACAGCTGCTGCCGCTCCACAGCAGAGGAGCAGTCCACTGCTGCCTGCCACTAGAAACAAAATCAATGAAATCAATCTATACTTAATTTTTTAAGCATCTAATCATTGGAGTCATTTGGCATGTACACGTGAAACATTTTGCTGGTTATAGCTTTACAAATGTGAGGATTTGCTGCAGTTTTCTCTTCACTTTCACTTTAGACTGTTGCTGTCAGAGAAAATCTAGTCTTGCATACCTCCATGTGCTGTGTCAGCGCTAGAGAAAGGTCTGAAAGCACACATTCTGCTATAGGGGAAAATAACGCTCTGGCTTGTTTGTCTTTCTTTAAAGCAATTACAGTCATCTTAGGTGGTGCCAAGCACTGGATGCAGCGACTGTGCCCTTGCAAATAATGTCGGGAACTTGTTTTCGTTGTACTTTTGCACATGGAGGCGAGCACCGTCGTTAAAATGACTAATTCTCCACAAAAGAAAACAGCACAAAAAAAACATGTGTCAACTGTGTGACTCAACTTTTGCTAATAAAAAAGATTATTTGATTATCGGTGCCCTACAGGTGAAACCTGAATATATGGTGTAAGCTCAGTACAGTTAAAACCGCAGACAGTATGCTGGCTGAATGAGGCTCTTGATGAACATTATTACGATGCCCCCGACTAAGAATTTTCCTAGTTGACCAATAGTTGTCATTTAAGGTCATGAGTTGACTAGTCGCCCGCATGTTTATGATATCAATTTAATTAATAAATGCTATATTTTGGGCAGGGCAACTCAATGGTTTGAGTTGAAGGTGTGAGAAAAAATAGTATCAGTAACATTGTTAACACTGTGCTACATTACAGAGAAATACAAAACCGTACTAATGAACCTTCATTAATATAGGCCTATATCTTATCTACAAGTGCACGTCACACACTGAGCGAGCTGCCTGTTAATGACACTGTTGGCAAAGCAGTAATGATTGTGCTAAGTGGCTAAAGGACATGTAGCTACTTCCATGTTTCAGATGATATGTCATGTTTGTAGTCGACCAGTGAAGATGAGTTTACATATCATCTTGTGTTCGTGCTTCACCTTCTCAAAATGATCCCACACTCTGGATTTCCTGCCCGACGTGTTATTAACTAGCCTGTGGAATAACCGCAGGTACCAGCCCGGGAAATTAGGGGCCGTACACACGTTATGTCTTTAACCACCTCAAAGCGCAAGGTTAGGCGCTGGGTGCTACCCTTGTGCCTTTTCTGTGCCAGCTTTCAAGTGCACGGTGACAGGTTGCGTCTGAGGTTGCTAAGCAACCTGAACAAGCACCAAATCATAGCCTATGATAGTCTTTTTTTTGTTTTTCTTCCTGGGTCTAAGTGACCAATTAAATCTTGCCGACTAATGACCTTTCTGGTCGACTAACAATTGGTTGACCATTAGGGGGCAGCACTATTACGATGAATTCACAAAAGCTCTTGTTAAGTGAAAAAAATACTTGTATTGGTAAAGTCAATGTCACTGGCACATTGCAATACCAGAGTAACATGATGTGGCAAATTATCTCTGGCTGGCCAAATCAAAATGATGGAGCAATATCTTCCTGCGAGATGGAGTTTAGGCTTTTCTGAGGCATGCTGACAAGTTGTTTTAGTCGTTGTAGATCTTTACAGCAATTCACAGAGAGGAGAAAGCATGTCTTATTGCACAATCCAAATCTTCAGCAAAACTAGCCATTTTTAGGGATTAGGCTGTTAGCTTAGAGGTTGTTGTTTCCTGTAGCCAAGGGAATTTTGAAAACAGTAACATACAGATAACTGAAGGTGGTAAAATGCCAGCCTGATAGCTGCAAATAGCAGGCTTGTAGCTACAGTCTACATCCACTGAGTCAGACTAGACAAAATAAGACAAAACTCACAAAAATATTTTGTTTGACTAAACTGAAATTTACTGATGAGCTATTGGAAGTGTCAGATGTGTTTTTTCCCCATTCCCTGCATAAACATTAGTGAACATAAAAAGTGATTTATGTGCAACCAGCTCTGACCTGAATAACAGCACAGAGTTTATTCTGAGTGCAACTGTATGGAATCCATAATGTCGGGCACAAATCCAGCACACAGCAACCTCTCATAAAGCAGAAGAGGTTGGACTTTTAAAAAACACGTGTGCTGTAAACACAAGAATTCCTCACAAGCTAGCAGCAGCAGTGAGCGACTATAAATTCAGCTCAGGGCCTCATACTGTTACAGTAAAGAGGCACTGTGGTTTTTACAGTTGAATCGGTTTCTTTGAGGCTGAGGGTGCATCTATCCCTCCAAATCCTTTAGAGCACGACTAGGCGGTGTGCTAATGACACAGAGGCAGAGCAGTGCAGCATTTAGAAGACCACCTCCCTTTAACATATGGAAGCAATCACAACTGAAAGCTCTGTGGAAGACTATCAATACCCTCAGTGTCTACGGACAGCAAAAAATAGTCCTGTGGTTTACTCGCTGTGTGTTTAAATACTTTCTCACTGTATGCATGTGCAGCCAGTACCTTATTACGGAGAAGCTCCATGTAGCCTTTTAGCTGCAGGGTGGCATCTCCTGTCCCGTCTCCCTGCAGGCACTCTCCAGGAAATGTCCACTGGCTTATCAGACCTTCCTGTGCCTCCAGTTGCTTCGGGAGCTGTAATTAAAATGATGAGATTTAAAGTGTGTTCAAATGAGCTGAAGCAGTGGCATCATTAATGCATAGACTGTGTATGAATTCATTCACTGTTGATTACATCATTGCTGGTGCATGGTAAAAATATGCTATATAAACATCTGCTCGTGGACCATCCATAATAAATACCAACATGCATGTGAATAACTACGTACTTTGTTGCGATACGCTGCTCTGCTCACATTAAACATTATTTATTGCACCACAACTCAGGGATTTGGATTATGCCTGTCGTGATAAGGCAACACAAACTATATTCCTAATACTCCGTATAAAACAACAACAGCTACAGGCTGCAATCCCATTGCTGGTTTGGGCACCCCAGGTCAAAGTTTCATGTACTGTGAATAGTTAAGTAAGTAGAAGATGGACTTAAGTTAAGGATGAAACATGCTTTTCAACACTTTAAGCAAGATTAGTGTCTTATTTTTGTTTTGTACAATTTTAGGGTGAAAAAAAGGAAAGGAGCACTATGCAAAAGTTTGAGCACCCCAAGACATCTGAGTTCTCAGACAACGTTTCCCAGGGTCTCAGACCTTAATTAGCTTGTTAGGGCTATGACTTGTTCATAATCAACGTTAGGAAAGGCCAGGTGATAAAAACTCAGACTCCTGAAACCTTGTCCCAACAATCAGCAGCCATGGGCTCCTCTAAACAGCTGCCTAAACCAGCTACAAAAAGTGTTAAGGAGCTGTGATGCTTGCTAAGGAGGCGCTACTACTGCAGGGGTGCACTAACTTTTGCTTCAGGCCCTTTTTCTTTTTTGTTAGCTTGAAACTGTAAAAGATTGAAAGTAAAAAGTAATCTTGCTTAAAATATTGAAGAAATGTTTCATCTTTAAACTCCTGCATGCCACTGTATAGTGCTTGGTTAGTGACCATCAGTTGTACACTGGACTACTTTTCACAATGCATTGTGGGATACTTCATACACCATATAAGGCATAATAATTCTCATATCACGATTACAGTGACTAAAATTGTCATAGTTACTGGTAATGTGATTGTATTGTTAAAATGTGCTGAAAAATGCTGACACACAAACTGAAATAATTACACCATGATCTATATTAAAACCACAAAAAAATAATTCAGCAACACTTTTTGACTGCATAAACATTTAAATACAAGCATAACCAACACCTTATGTCAACGTATATAAAACCATATCAAACATGCATTAACATTAAATATAGCCTGTCTCTGAAATGCGTGCTCGAGTGTCTGTATCACTGTACATGAAGACAATAGACCATTAGCATCACTGGGTTTGCCTGCTGCATGCCCACTCTGTAAACAAGGGAAGAGCAAAACAAACATGCTGCAGCCGCAGCTGGGAGACGGCTGCTAACTTTGGTTAATGCTGGACAGTAATTACAGTGAGTTTTTCAAAGCACGGAAATCAAAAACACTTTTAAAGATAATAAAAAATTTGAAAGCGTAAACTGTGAAACCTGTAACTGTTTCATACCTACTTACAGTAAATTTAGTATTTTGGGGTTTGGAAATGTTGGTTGGACAAAACAAGATACCTGCTGAACTCAATTAAGGCCCTGGAATGTAAGTGTTTTCTTATGTTTTGTAGACCAAATGATTAGTTGAGAAAATAATCTACAGATTACCAGTAACAAACATCATCATTAGTTGCAGCCCTTGTATACAAATCCCTTTTACAGCACTCTTATTTTAAAGTCACCCAACTAAACACAGTAAAAAGTCAACGACAGACAGGGTATTAAAATCAGACAGCTTAAAGCTATAGTGCGTAACTTCTGTCACCTTCCAGCGGATAATGTGTTATTACAACTAATAAGCCGGTGGCACTTCCATGTACACAGAGTAACATTCGCCAGTCGCCACACACCGTACACAGAGTAACACTTGCCTTTGTGGTAGGATCCACTTCTGAACCGTGTCTCGGCTACTTCTCCGCCATGTTGCTTTCTCTTTCTACCTGCGCTCTACCTCTATATGACACTCTCCGCTCTTCCTCCCCCTCCCTTCTTGTTGTGAGGATGCATTTCCTGTGCACCAGCGCAGTAATGTCGCTGGTCGACACGCATACTAAGAATGATATATATTGAAAAATAGATGTTAGAGGAGCCGATCGGCTTAATCAGCATTGTGTCATCTCCTCTAGTAGTGGCTTGGGTGAAACGGACATTTACGGACCTGTAGAAGTTACGCACTATAGCTTTAAATATTCAATATGCAACATTTAATATAGCAGCAACTGTTTGCTATGTAAAGATATAGTCGGGTAATGGCATCCTGAGCAGAGAATGAAGTCACGCTACCTCCGTGTGTGGTTTGCTGTGGTAAGCCAGCCTGGCCGCATGTTCATGTTAGTGCATGTGTGTATTCCACTGGTTAATTTATCACCATGGCTTCGCACTGCGTTCATATGGTGATTACTGCTGATAACAGGACGGCTTCTAAGCGAAAGTTTAGCGGCCACCCCTCTGGTTCCACCACCACCCGTTAACACACTGTTCAGCACTGTTTATGGAGTCAGCACCAGTAGCTGCTAGCCGCCGGCTCGGCCACCTCTATGTTGAAAGCTATGTCCAGACACTCTGAATTTCACATAGAGACCCTTAACTTGACTAATAAGCCAGTTACAGCTAATCAAATCTGGTAGCAACAGTTGGACTTTTCAGTCATTGTCTGAAATCAATGATGCATTTGTTAAAAAATTACTAACAAATTCGATGGTATATCTTCACGTTTATCAACGAGAATGGAATGCCTGACATGCATAGCAACAGTAACCAAGGGCCATGGGGCAATGGTCAACTGATACCATCCCATTAACTGAGTATTTACCATATTAATGTCCTCGTCCTGCAGCCATGTGGGCAGTTGGGTGCTGTGGGAGAGCACCTGGAACAGTGTGGCTCTGAGGGCGCAGTAGTTGTCTCCCCTCACTCTCCTCAAGCTGCCAAACCTCTGGGACATCTCTTTATAACCCTGCAGCAGCAGCACACCACAACACCATTAACGTGAAAAAAACAACAACACAGCAACCAGCTTTAATCTGAAACACTTCTTCCCAGGAGCCACAGACACCGACCTTTCTAATGAGAGCACTTTTGGCAGTATTTCCTTTCCACTCTCTCTCACTATAAAACAGAATATCCACCGCCGGGGCCAAACTGCATCTGTCCTCCTTTAAAACTGAGACAGAGAGAAGAGAGTGAGAGGAAATGAGGGGCAAAACAAAAAGGACTATTGTCTGCGTTTTAAATTACGAAACAAAAGTAGTGTTGTTTGAAAACTGTGGTGCAATTTCACAACATGGATGTGTGATTTAGATGTACTAACGTGTAGTTTCTGCTTTATTTTTCTGTGATGCAGACAGCTCCTCTGCTCCTCTGTACAGGTCTTCTTCACTGAAAGGAAAAAACAACATTTATTCTGCAAGTACAAAACTTAACCCATAAGACTGGCAATGATTTATATTTTTCTTATTGTCAACACCTCTCATTAAAAGACCAAAATCATCAATGAACTGATCTGACTAACAAGTGTCTTTGTGTGCAGAAAGACAGATATATCTTACTCCTCTGTGCCATAGAGCTCCATTTTTGTGCCAAAACTGCAAAGCTGCACTGGGTGATGCGTTCCTTTAATTCAATGAACATGGGCAGTGTAGTTTATTTTGAGTTAATCCCACACACACCATCCTGCTGCTACAAATACTCATTAGCGTACCAAATTGGTATTAATCCACAGCTGTAAATAGTCTCCAAAGAATGCACTATTTACTCCTGTTTATGTAATGCTTCCTCACAAACATAGTGCCAGGCTATTTTAGGAAATAACTTGGACTGTTTTAAAAAAAAAGTGAAAATGTGCTGCATGTTTGTAACCCATGTTCAAAGAGTTACAGGAAACCACTGACAGAACAGGGAAGACAGGCAGGGTGGAGAGACAGGCTTTGGTGTTTTTATGGAATTTGTTGACAATAAAAAACATACGGAGAAAAACACAAACATTTTCTCCTGAGCTCAAAATAAACATAAAACTATTTTTCAATTTGTTAATCTTCCAAAACCATGACAGTAAACACCAAAATATCTACATAACTTAGTATTTTCTAATTACAAATTACAACCACTGTCACATCTACTCTGTAACAACGTGATGATGTGAAAGCTGAGGATTGAACACATGGTACTGAGTCTATGTTGCCACACAGTTTTGAACAGTCTCTTCCTGTCTTGTGTCCCACTTTAACATCCTGTCTCAGAATAACAGAGGCATTAATACATTCTGACAAGGGATGAAAGGGTGACCAGTTTCTCAATAAACCACTGTATAACTCCAGATGGTTGGTAGTATGATCTTTTAAACAGCGTTTGATAACCGCATGGGGATCTCAGTCTCGATTAATTTTGCTTTTGACAGTCCGACACCCAATAACCAGAAATGTTAACTGTTACATTTTATCATTGTATCAGACAAAAAAAGAAAGAAAAAGATTTGAAATACAAGACGCCTTTCCTTTTAGTGTGGTGCTGCACTGACACAGTGAGTTTAAGCAACACATTTCAAAACGCTATCCAGTAAGAGGTGGTGAAATTAGGACATTTTGTGATGTCTTGCCTTTTTTTTTCATTTGCTGTTAGATCTGCTGACAGACAGCCGGCTAGCCGCAATAACATGTGGAAACCCAGTGCCCTCCAGTCTCCCCTGGTTAGCAAAAGTTAGCCTTGACTGCTCTGCACTGCACACCACCCATTTGAAGTGGGATTTGTACTTCTGCATTGAATTGACACCGTACCTACTGCATAAGTTCTGCGTCAACGTAGAGCCGACGCCATACTCTACGCCATGGCCTGACGTCTAGCCTTGCATTGCTATGTAAAAATGGTGTTCACCCTCTTGTCCCCCCCATGTAGCCTCGCTGAGCAAGCAGCTTCATTTTGAGCTGCAAAATCCCTTTCGCAATGTTAACTATGTTAGCACCACTAACTGTGCTGACACTGTGAATGGCTCTATCAGAGCTACAGTAGTAACCAAAGCTGAAGGGGTTTGCAGTGTTAATTGCCAAATGAGCTGTGCCACTAGCTTCCACCAGACCCTGGTGGTGCACAGTGCAGTAAACTTAAGAGTTTCAACATAACTTGAGGCCGACATGCATAACTGGTCAACAATATTCTTGGTGGTTAATTTACTAACAGTAAACCACTGATATCCCATGCTTTGAAAAGTTTAATACTGTCCAGCATCAAACAAAGTCAGTAACAGTCTCCCAGCTGCAGGCGCAGCATGCAACGTTTGTTTTGCTGTTCCCTTGTTTACAGAGTGGGCGAGCAACAGGGAAACCCAGTGATGCTACTGGTCCATTGTGCACATTAACAGTAGCACTTCAGCAAGCATTTCAAAGACAGGCTATCTTCAGTGTTAATGCACATTTTAATTTGATTTCATATGTTTATTTTGTGGCTTTGCTATTTCTTTTAGGTTTAGGCAAACAAAAAGTGCGGCTGATTTGATGTATGACTTTCAAAATAGAACTTGGTAAAATGATTTCAGTGTGTGTTTTAGTATTAAGTGGACATTTTATAATAATAATAATAATAATAATAATCTTTAATTATATAGCACCTTTGAATGAATGAACTAAGAGCTGGAGCTGACAAGTAGCGCCAGATCTGAAGATCTAAGGGTGTGAGAGGGGATCTCTGGCAATAACAGATCACATAAGTAACCTGGAGTGAGGCCTCTCAGGGCTTCATATTAAAATCTATTGTAAAAGCAATATGTAGCCAGTGTAAGGAAGCCAGGTTTGGTGAAATGTGGTCATGTTTCCTGGTTTGAGTCAAAATCCTGGCAGCAGAGTTTTGGATGAGCTGAAGGCGGGAGGGATTTTTTTACTGATGCCAGAGAGCAAAGAGTTATAGTAGTCTAATCGAAGGCGTGGATAACACTTTCCAGATTTTTGGTGGAAAAGAAATGGTCTAATTTTTGAAATGTTTCTGAGCTGATGACAGCAGGATCCAAAGCTTTCACCACATTTTAACAACACCATGATAATACTGACATCCGCAATCATTTTTGTGTCTATAGTCATGATATGAAACTTAAACATAGCCAAGACATGACTTGATGTTAACTTTATAAAGCAACTACAAAAGGATCATTACAAACCTGTTCCCTAGGCCGTCTTCAGCAGCAGAGTCTTCCTTCTCTGTGACTGGTATCTCTTCGGCCTTTTCATCAGTAGATGTGCTCCCTGCTGGCTGCTCCTCTTCCCCAGTAACCTCCTGAACTTCAACATCTTTTCCAGCCTGAGTCTTGGCCTCAGCAGGAGCGCTCTCCGCCTCCTCCTCCTCCTTCCTCTCATCGTCCTCCTTCGCTTTGGGAACATCACCATCTTTGTCCTGTCCTTTCGGCATAATTTCCTCCCCAACATCCTGTTTGATGCTCTCCAAGGAAGTGACCTCTTTCCAGCTCGTAGTTGTACACTCACGATCTGGCTGTGCATCCTGATTGGACTTTGAGCTGCAGAGAGAAAATACATCTTTGATACTTTCCCTGACTTACATATAAATCTAAAGTTTACTGCTTATGTCTTAAATGTGCTACTTAGATGACATGTTATATCATAAAACAGCTGTAAAAGGATATAAGAAGGTACAAAGAACAAAAGGATAGTGGCGTGCACTCAAACAAGAGGTGAGTCTGACAATCATTTTGCTAAATCAACAAGTTGTAGTGTCTACACGCCCCCTAGTGGTCACAGGGAGGCTCACAAACACACAGGTTCTCAGTTTATGTAAACAGGCGTCTTGTTTTGATATCACTAACTCTGAACCCACTGACCTCTCGCTGGCGTCTGCCTGAGTTGTGGTCTCTGGCTCCCTGACAGAGTTGGTGGAGTCTCGTTCCTCACCACTGTGGTTGAGTCCCTCAGGCTCTGAACCAGGAGAAGACTCACAGACATCATGGCTTTTTACGACTTCAGGACCAGGCTCCTTGCACAATGACAAACTCCCATTCTCTGAATCCTCTGCCGCAGCACTAGACACAGGACAACAGGAGAGAGATATTAATCATTTATAAAACAGGATCAGTCTGCTGATGCACACCTCTGATCGTACAGAAGAGAGGTTGTGTGATATGAATCTTTTATTTTTGTAACATCACTGTGTTGATAATATGGAACTAATCAGAGTGGAATTTATGCTCAACAAATCAAGGTACTTCATCACAATGGCAATAATGACATCAGCGCTGTTTAGATTGGTTCCCTATAAGCCTCCCTTTCACTACACAATCCTGTCTGCCACTGGGTACTTTCTCCTGGGAAAATCTATGCTTTGATTTACAGCCCAAAGGAAGTGCGTCAGCCATTGCAAAACCAAAACAGGAAGTGGATAATGCTTTTGTTTACCCCGGCTGAAGCTATCCCCTGTTATCAAAGAGTATCTGTCTAAGTTCTTTGCAGTTTCTATCCCCAGTAGCAGAGATGGCAGATCATAACAATCTGAGCCTGTCAGTGGCAAAAACGTAAATTAATGGTGCAATCATGCCCCGACTGGTCACATTGCAGCCTGTTTCACCGCCGCCAGCTGCAGCATTCTCTCTCAACACTGGACTGATTTAAAAAAATGTTGTTCCCATTAGTCAGTTAGACACAAAAACTTTAATATAGCAGCAAACCACTATCTGCTATGAAAAGATATAGTGGAGTAATAAGAGAATAAGTCACGCTCCCTCTGTGTGTGTGTTGTAATCCCAACTTCTCTGTCATTTGCTGTGATAGATGGTGCAGCTGCGCGTGCATGTTAGTGCATGTGAGTCCCTGTGTGTGTGTGTATCCCACTAGATAGCTAATCACCACTGCTCTGTGCTGCACTCACACAGCAGTTATTGTTGATATCATGCTGAAGTTAACACAGAAGTGTAACGTACACCCCCTGGTTTCCTCCTGTTGCTGTTGCAGGTGCTATCTATAGAGACAGTACCATACTGCCAACTCCATCTTAAGAACGACGGTCAGGCGACTCACTCTGAATATCTCATAAAGCTTATCTAAGTGAACTAAAGAGGTCGGAATATGAAATAATTCAACAGTAAAAAAAACAAAGGAAAGTCTGAAAAAATACTCCCACAAACCTGTTGTGTAGTTGAAATGCTTTTTCTTTCTTTTCCTTTTAATCAACCATCCAACACCTTATATTTAACCTGCTAGCAGACCACCATATTTGGAACCACTGTTCTATAGCTGTCAGATTTACAGTATATTGTTTAATTAATATAATTAATTAATTAATATATTTAAAAATATGAAAATGCAAACTGAATGATATGAGATGAAAATAGCTCAGCCCTCATGACACATATTCCATTTCAACCTCATGACGTGCTTTTTAAAATTCACATCCACAACAGCAGCAGCAGCAGAGGCAGAAACTTTACAGTATGTTTTGTTAAGTGACTCACCAGCTCCGAGACTGTTTGTCGTTCTCCTGCCTGACCACAGAGATGGACGACACCTGACAAGCTGCTGCAGTGAACTGAATGTTTGGCACAGATAAGACTTCATTGTTTCGACAAAACTCCCCCGATGGCTCCACGGCGGCGTTTTCAATACTGACTGTGGAGCCTGCTTCTTCATCATCACCATGAGCAGTGTCCAGTGTAATGTGCTCTCTCGTTGTGTTCGCCTCAGTGTGGTTTTCAGGGCAAACTGCCTCGGCTGTTAGTGAGCTGCTGTCAGGGATTCTGTCCTGCACCAAGGCTGGATTTTCTTCTTCTGGCACCGCATTTGTTGCAGTAAAAACTTCCCAGTCAGCTGTAGCATGTTTCTGCAGGGAGTTTAAAGTGCAGTGCACATGTTCGGCTTGTCCACTGTCGGCAGGACAGTTCTTCGTGTCTTCATCTTGTGCTCTGGTGGAGTTTTCCATGAGTTTGGACCGTTTGCTGGGAGAAGGCGATGCTGTTTGTATGACCTCCTTCTGCAAGGGTCCATTCTCCTGAGTGGTGTTGGGCTCCATCTCTGCGACCTCAGGGATCTGCTTCACCTGCACAACCTCCTCCACCTTTATATTGGCCTCATCAGGCATTTTCCTGAGTGATTTAACACAGAGAGGATGAGTAATGTCACACCATACAACAAAATCATCATTTAAATCCCAACTCAGCTGCACTGGTATCTTGAGTAACAGCATTTTTTACGAACAGGAAACCCGAGGAGATACTATGTGATCACAGATAAGATTTTGCTGCAAGATGTTTCAAGGAAGTGGCACATCTATAATCAAAACAGTCATCTTTTATGTAGTTTCTCTGCACTAACCACTAGTGCATGAAATGACAAAAAAACCCGGTATGACATCGGGGAAGTCCCCTCACCCTGTCCTTATGTACTCTTTGATTTGGTCACATAATAACACACCCTACGCAAAGCTTTGGGGGGAAAAACCAAAATGTTATTTTTTATACCTCCTATCTAGCAGTGTGCCACATCTTTAAAGGAAATTTTATGACCTCACATTTGTCTGAGTCAAAACCAGCATTTAAATGCAGACAGCACACACACACTTCTAAACTTCCTTAAAAAGTTAGTTTGGTGTTGAAAAGTCCTTAGAAAATGTTCCATACATCTGTTACTGAGTAAATTCTAACTCCCACAATAATCCAAGTCTGAGATTAGACTAGAATAACCGCCTTGCAGCTGTGTGCCTCCGCCAACCAGTCAAGTTGCAGAGTACATACATGTCTGTCCAGACTCATATGTAGCCATGACAGTTAACAATGCTTCAAATACAGATGTTGCTACAAAGAAGCTACAAATTCTAAAATGTGGAAGCTTCACACTCATCTTCAACCCTGCAGCACAGAAGCTCTATACATAATGTCAAAGTGGACATCCGAGAAAAGAGTCACCAATTCAGTATCTGACCAACTGTCTACCCTTCTGTTCCTGAGGTATGACATTGAGTCATGGAAAGAAAAGTGTCCCTGCAGACCATTATGATGTCATAGCAAAGCTGACCTTTGACCTTTTGGATGTAAAATGTCATCACTTCATCATTTTATCCTGTTAGATATTTATGTGAAATTTTGTCATAATTAAAATATGAATTATTGACTTACGGCCCAAAACATGTATTGTGAGGTCACAGTGACCTTTGATCATTAAAATCTAATCAGTTCATTCTTGAGTCATAGTGATGTTTGTGCTTAATTTGAAGAAATTCCCTCAAGGTGTTGAGGTAACACGTTCACAAGAGTGGGAGGGACGGAAAACCCGAAAACACAATGCCTTTAGCCACGGCTATCACTGGCCTGGAGGCAAATGTGTGTGTTTCCTTGGATAGCGGAGGAGTGGCCCACCCTAACATTTACATCCTAACCCAACAAATTCCACTCCTCTTGCCTAAACCTAACCAATCCAACCAACAAAGGCAACAAGTACTGGCCAATCATTGGGAGAATAGAGCAATTAATGTCTTTGCTATACTTGGATTTACAAATTTATGGTATACGTCATAAAAACTGCAAATATCTACCAAGCAGTCAATGGTGTAAATTCAAATTATCTTTTACCATTTGCATCATGTTAGAGCCACACAAAGATAATATTGCACAATATTATCATTTATCATTATTTGTGCAGCTTATTTTGAGCTTTCCTCGTCTCTTATATGTTTTTTGTTTTATTTTTCTATATTTTATTACCTACTCTACGTGCCTACGTGCTGCCTGGGGACAAATTGTTTCAAACTGAATTGAAAAGTGGCATTAACCGATACATGAGGTATGTTATTTCATTGGCTACTGGGTTTTTTTTAAATAAAATGTGATGTGGCCTGTTAGCAGCAGTGAATGCTGCAGTGTCCTCCTGGTTTCTGGCTTCTTTTTGTAGCCTCATTCTAAAACTGCAATAAGTGACAATACCACCAGTGACAGTGTGTATTTTTCGTATCCATTGTCTTTATTCACTGGTGTATATTTTTGTATTTGGCTGCTGCCTTTTAACCAAATCGACCTTCTGAAACATTGAAGGTTTACTCTACTCTCTACTCTACGTCTGTGGGATCACGTAAATACCTTTGAGGATGTAACTGACTTTGTTTATTTTCCCCTGAAGTTTGCATAAGGAAACACTATGTCACCTGCAATGAATGAAAATGATGCTGGAGGTCTCCAAACTCCCCCCCAAAAAATTTGTTACTGCAGAAGTATTCTCACCTGATCTCGTCATCTCCATCAGGACCGCAGGTGCCCACCACAGCTGTCTCACCAGTGGGCACCGTGGCCTTCGAGTCATCTTTCAGCAAACCACTTCTTTCCTCCGCACTGCCACAGGGACTCTCAGCGCGACAGCAACTGTTCCCCATCTGCTCGCTCCCTCTGCTTGGGAGGTCAGACGGGTTGTAGGCTGAAGGGCGACCTCTGCTCCAAAACAAACGCAAGCGACCAGACGAGTCGCTGAAGCCCGAAGACTTCAGGAGTCCATGATGATGAAGGTCAAGCTGCTGCTAAAGCCAGGTAGCAACCATGTCTATGTCTTGTTACTGGGTTGATACCTAGAAGCACAATGTGCAACATCACCACATGAATGAATGAAAACACTCCTCACTGTGTGGCACAACAGGCAGTAGTGGAATGTAACTAAGTACATTTAGTCAAGCACTGTACTTAAGTACAACTTTGAGGTACTTGTACTTTACTTCAGTATTTCTATTTTATGCTACTCCACTACATCTCAGAGGCAAATACTTGTGTTCCTTTAAGGGTTAAGAAAATCATCTTACTTCTTAAGCTAAGTAAACTCTTTAAAAACCCTCTTGGATCAGCTGGAAAATGCACCGTCACAAAGCTGAAAAGGTGTCTGTTTTTCTGACACCATGAACAGCAGATTTTTTAAAGAGGCATGGTTCTCACAGGACAGTCACGCTACAAACACATGAGGATCCTATAGAGTACGATGCATTGCTGTAAATTAAACTACCCGCACATATATAAAGGAGTTAAAATTTGCAGAACCTTGCACATGTGGAACAGTAAAATGCAACATACACATTGACGCAGCAGCAATATTAATAAAAACCATTATCTATAATACTAGAACACAAACAGGGAACATTTTACTGCAAAAAGCTTCTGTGTTAGTTGTCTGTACCCTATGTGAGCCACCTTTTAATGTGACCATCCCAACTCCCACCTATGTATTAATGTTACTGTTTTAACAGTATCCTGTTATGTCACACCTGTCAGGTGCATGTATTACCTTTGAGCATGGAGAGGTGCTCACTAACACAGATACCAACAAATTTGAGCCCAAAATTTAAGAGAAATATATCTATTGAGTGCATTAAAAGAGTTATAGGTCTTTTGCTTTAACCTGTGAAAATAGGAGCAAAAATTAAAGTGGTGCGTTTGAGTTTTTAACCACTATAAATGCTTAACACTAAGGGGACACAATTCATGGTAACACCTGTCGACATACAGTATGTGGTTATAGTATAAAGCACGTTTGCAGTGACATTATAACTGAATTTATAAACCGGGTCACAGTATTTGGTGTGACACCTGCTGCCATGTTTTTACAGTAACGTCATACATTTAGTGTCAAAATGGCTCAAATCCCTGCTACACCCCATTGTTAATTTAAATACAATAGAGGGAAACACCGACAATGACAGCACACACCGCAACGCACATTCAGCTGTCACTCCCATATTAGTAACGACACAGAAACATACCTCGGTCGAGTTCAGCTAGAGAAACACTCCGCAGGCTCGAGACCATGTAGCTCCGAATCCTGTTTCACTTTTGGTTAGCTGGAAAACAAGCTTAAGTTAGCTAGCAAGCTAGCTAAGGTAAACTTAAAATATAAACACGCGCTACTAAATACGGACCGCCGCTCTTGTGAGTCACTGCCGCCACGCTGGTTACCTTCTATACTCACTACACCGTTACCGTTCAGCGCGTTACACTTCATAAATAACGGGTATTTGCTGGGTTTTATGCGGAACATCTGTTGGTACGGACCCCTAGCATAGCCGGAGCAGCAGGTCACGGCTCGGTCCGAACGCATGACGTCATACTCATGTGCGCCGGGAGTTTTGCTGCGTTCACGTGCTCCTCAGAAACTCGTAACTTCACATTAACTCCTGCTTTTTTTGACGTATAGAAAGAAAATTAATAAGGTGGGTTGATCAAGTTTTCGAAAAGATCACTTAAAATTATTCGATTATGTAAACTAAATCAAGAGGCACAGTTTACAGCTTGGCAAATGTGACGACGCTGCTTTGCTTTACTTTGTATGGCCTTTGTGTTAAATATCCTTGGGCATGGGAACGTTTGTCAGACAAAACCAGGAACTTGAAGGCATCACCTGTTCCTCTGGCTCCGAGAATTACACACAGTTATCTGTTAAAGACTGAACAATAACTTCAACTTTATTATTATCCCGAAGTAATTTTGCTCTACAGCAGGCATCAAGACACAAAACTACATACAGGACAATATCATAAATAAATGTAAAATTCCCCAGCTCAAGTGAAAACTAAGTTAACTGATTAATTAGTTAATTTAAAATGTAAATATTAATTAGTAAATAATTAATTGATAATAGAAATAGTCAGTTGAAGCCCTACAAGATGTGAATATAGTACATTATTGGCTAGAAAGTTTTGGGGGATTTTTAGTCCTGTTTTGTGGTTTGAAGTTGTCATTTATTTGTTAAGAAAATGCTATGTCTTACAGTATATTTTGCACAGTGTCTACATCGTCATGATTAAATGACAACATATATGAGACAATAATAAGAGATTAGAGAGACTTTATTTTCATCCATCCGCAGATAGTGGAACAAAATTGTGTTTCCCTGGTCCCTGGTGCAAAACAAAATAAACAAACATAAACAAGCAAAAACAGAACAAGATACAAGATGAGGTACACACATATAGTGCAATAACAAACAGTTGAAATGTAATAATAGAAAACATTAACAATTAAACAAACAATATAAAACTCATTTAATATCTGAGGTATTATTAGTGAGGGAATAAAGTTGGCCATATTCTCCAGTTGTGGGAAAAGAAACAAGTAAACAAATAAACTAACTTAAGCTGTCTGAAAAATTAGGATTTTAGTTTAAATGTTTTGTATGATAATAAATTATTTATTGATGCTCTGTGTTGTGGTAGGTTTTGTATCTGAAGCTTAACCCTCTCAATGTGTTTTCATGTTAAACTTTGCAAATCTGATCATAGCAAAATATTTAATTTAGATATTTTTTTATTACTGCCACTCAACATAGTTGGTGGTAATTGTTTTGGTGCAGCATGGTTGCTCAGCTCCAATGCAAATCTACCTTGTGGTTTTCTCTGGCACTGGCAATACTTTCATATGCCTTTAAAGAAGGATGAATGTTTTGCAAAGGGGCAAAATATATAGATATTAAAACAAATTAATGGGAATTTCTATTGCAAAAAAAAAGGCCAATAAAAAATAAGGGGTGACAAAAATATTCTTCTCTCTTTTCATGGGGAAACAAAATGGGTGTAAGAACAGAAATGCAGTGAAAATAGCAAATCCATTTTTATTTTCAAACACTCTTGAACCATTTTATACAAATCATAACTGCAAAACTATATTTTACATTATTTACATCAAAAGCACTTCATTTCCCTGTAAGGAATTTACAGTAAAACCTGTTTTAATTCATAGTTCATGTGTCCGTCCAAGTATCGTCCAGCACCACTGCGATGCTAATTTTCAGTCACTACAAATTCTTCAGCTCCTGTATGTGACTGATCAGCTCCTGCGGCAGTCTGAGCTCTGACACTAGATCCATGCAGTGCTGCACAAGGTCGTTCATGTTTGAGTTGGAGGAGCAGTCAGTGGAACCAGAGCGGAGCTTTTGTTGCTGGTGAGGAACGTCCACATCCATATTTTCTCCTTTCCTGCAGCAGTCTGTTTCTTTACACCCCTGTCCTCCACAGCAGTCTGGACCCGCCTGCTCTACCTGCAGCTCCTCCATGCTCTCAGACACACTGCTCACACTGGGAGGAGGATTCTCCAAAGCCCTCCTGATGCCCTCTTTGATTGTGTCCTCATGCTGTGAAACCCGCTGCAGGAGGTCAGTCAGCGAGGCTGGGAAGGGGCTTCCCGGATGTTGGATCTGGCACCAGCACAATATAGCACTGTGACGCAAGACACAAAGAGGCAACAGTGTCAGAAACAATGGCACAGAGAAGTGACTGGGACAGGAATCAGCTGGACAGAAAAGAGTCTCCAATAATGAGCAGAACAAAAGAGGCTCACGATGTTTCTGTGCAAAAAAAGAGACTGAAAGAGTTTTTTAAAAGAGTGTTTTTTTTAAAGAAGTGAATAAAAATTGAGAGGCAGGGAAAAAGAGATAAGAATAACATAATGCTCTTTTACAATATATATGATTATGAGCAAAATCACAATATGCTGTGGTTGATGTTTACTAACTGGACAACCACAACAACAAAATCCTGCAGCATAATTTTTAATATTTAAAAAGTGACACAAACACATCAAACAATATACTGAACTGCTCAGCCCTACTACACAGTTTTCAGTTTCTCTCCTCATCCATTATAAAAGGCTTTACAGAGGGGTGCTAACACCTGCCATTAAACATATATTCAATGCAAGTACATCAACCATCATTTCTGTCCCTATTGTTAGAAGCAGGAGTCAAACATTTTTTTTAATCAGCAGACATGAAACCATATTAATATTATATTGTGAGATGTTTGGGATTTTACTTATTGAAATATTGTGACATTGCCTAAATAAAATTTCCTGAACTCACTACACCTTTCTAGCTGAATGGGGCTGTGTTTCAAACCTCAGTGTTTTTATACATGGCACTAAGTGTAAAGTACAGAAGCGTAATGCAGTCATGTTTCTCTGAATGAACAAGATTACTATCTCGAGTTCAGATAAACAAGATCAGATTTTTTTCTTGTTAAAACTTTTCTCAGATTTCTGAGATAATAATCTCGTTAATTCAGAAAAACAGAGCCAACAGATTTTTTTCTCAAGTGAATGCATTATGGAAAGTGTCCAAAGCACAGAGGATTAAATGCTGTCCACCACCCTTTATTGAGATTAAATGTTTGTTCAAATTCATCCTCTTTTTTTAACTTATTCATTATTCATTAGATTTGTTTTAATCTGACATTTAACTTCAAAGATGTTAAGCTCATTTCCTAAAGTGGAAAAAGGTGTTTGTAGAAAAACATGTCTGTAATCTTTAAAGTAGTACACTGAAGAAAGTTTAATTGTGGTGTAGACAGAAACTTAGGTATTATAACACTAGTATCAAAAACTATCAAGTTATACCTGGCACACATAATGAGAAAATATTTTATTATCAGTGATTTGCGATCTTATTTAAAACCTTGGTGATTTTATCACTCAGCCCTAGTTTAATTGGAATCAAAAGCACATGGCCATACAGAAAATACTGTCAGTGAGACTTGACTTTTCACCCAAAATTAAGATTGACAATAATCACTCTGTGGCAACAACATATATCACTTTACTGTTCAAAAATGGTTAATATAATACAGTCTATCTGCTCAGATGGAGGTTACTTAAACCAGTGGTTCCCAACATGTTTGGCTCATGACCACTTTGAAATGAAGCAGTGTGTCTCTGTGACCTCTTTTTAAAGACCATGGGGCAGCTTCACCAAACTCTGACTGACTCATGTTAAGGACGGTTTATAAGGGACAATCAAGTGCAGATATCCAGTGTTTTACAAGAAAAACAAATAAATAAACTTAACATGATTTTGTGTAATATATGTCATGTCTTATACCTTTAATCAAATTGGCACTTCATGGTTTTATCCACTGTCCTGAATCCAACATTAGTATGAGGATATATCATATGTGGGATACATGATGTAATGGTTTACCTTACAATCCCTTTGAGTCGACCCACAGCTACAGTCTGAGCCGCTCCTTCCCTGAACCCGAGGTTAAACCCGACCTGCAGCGAGGCCTCCTCTCCGGCATCAACTCCGTCCACATACCCGTCCTGTCCGTAACATCCGTGAGGAGAGAGGAGACTCACATTAACATGCTGAACTCAGCTTCATAACTCTGTTACACACAACTAGTTACTGGAATACAAACATGAGGCAGCAGACTGAAAGTTACTACGACATTATAAACACACAGATAAATATTCGTAATAAAAGAGAGCGAATACATCACATTTAAAGGATAGTTATGGAGGTACGTTATGCTAACGCTACATTAGCTTTACCCTGATTCGCTTCTTCATGTTGGAGGTCCACTCTCTACTTTGCAGACTGAGTTCGTCCCCATCCTCGTCAAACACATCTACGCTACCCGACACAGCTTTGACCCAAGACATGGTGAGTTTAAAATTAATCCTATGTCTAAAAACACTGTTGATATCTGAACAACACTGACACGCAGCAGCCAACTTTGTTGCCTCAGCAGCAACTTCTAGCTAAACTACGTCATCATCCCGCGCCCGAAACAGGAAATCCACCATAAAACAGAATTCTTCGATGGTCCATAACAAAAAAAAAAACGTTACAGCTAATTAATTTTCTTAAACCTGAGTGGAAACTTCACCTTAATAGTTTTTTAATTTTAGGTTTTAATTTAATATTATTCATTTATTTATTTCCATTGTAGGCTATGTTTGTGTTTCTTGACTTTTGCATTGTCTTTGTATCCTCTCTTACTATGTTTTAAAGTAGTTTATTTTCATTTATTTTCTTACAACTAAATAAAGAACACAAAATACACAAAATATCCTTTCCACATAAACTCAACTGGAAAAAATATCTTATGTTTATTGTTAGGCACCAAGGTAAATTACCTGAATATGAAAATCTGTTTGCCAACAAATCTGACTGAGTTTTTTGTTTGTTTGTTTTTTGCTCCCATATCAAAATGTTTTGATTTGAAACTCACAAATGGATCTCTTGCTTGATAACATGAATTTGAATGATATCCAACAACACAAAGCCACTTCAACTGATCTGACTTTAATTGTGGATAAATAGCACATCCATTGCTGCAAATAGAAGGGTTTTCATGTTTCTTTCTTTCTTTCTTTCTTTCTTTTTAAAAATGCATTTTATCAGCATTTTCAAAATCCCTGAGAAATGTCAGTTAAAGACACATAAATAAAAAATAAATTAATTGCCTATTCCATAAGTTGCTATTTTGCAAGTGTCCACTGAATGACACAATTTAAATATGTAAATTATATGTTTGTTTAATTTAATTTTAATGTGTTTTATGTTTACGCTATTTTTTAGTCTTGTTTCATCTTTTTTCACTAGAATTATTGAAGCTTGCAAAAATAAAAGTTTTGCATTTAGGGTGCACCCTTCTTCTGTGGTGTTTATGGCCACACTGTGAAGTCGTGGTGCTCACTGACATCTAGCGTCGTTACACATCAGATAATTAAAATCATGCTAAATCCTGCAGGGGGCGCTACTGCCTCACTGTAAAATTGAGTGTGGCTATACAGACAGCCGAGAAGACTTCTAAACATCAAACATCCTGAGGCATCAGCTGTGTTTACAGAGGACGGGAGAACAATTTAACCACCTGAACATTTACAGCTCATCATCATCAACATCATCGTCATCATCTTCCTGTTTATCTAATTCTTTTCTGCACTTACTCAACACCCTGATTTTGTCTCCTTACATCTTTTATTTTTCTCTTAGGGTTCATATTTATCATCCCAACAACACTGTCACTGTTTGACATTGTTTGTGTTGTCTTTAATCAAATAAAGGCACAAACAATTAATACAGTAAAAACACAGAAGACATTATTTTCATTTTAACTGTGCATACACTGTAAACGTTTATTTTAATTGTGTTCCCCATCAAAAAAAAAAGTCAAAACAGGTGTCAGGTAAAAGATGGAAAATGTGTCATTGTTGTTTAACAATAATGTAACTGTTTATTTATTTATTCATTTATTACGCTATCAGATAAATTGAAAGATTTAACTTGGGCTCCACAAAATGCCTGAAATTAAATATCTAAAATAAAATAATGCATCGTCTCAAAGCTTTTACAGTGCTGTTTTATTTGTTTCTCATTTCATTATTGACAGTTTGCATCTCAAAACAGCAGCATTAAGACAGTTAAAATCAAATCACAAATTACTTAATTTAAATGTGTCTGTGAAATAAAATAAAAAGGACACAGTTTTGTATTTATATTATGAAGACATATCTGTGGTTTTAAACAATGAATCAAAATTGATAAGTTCCACATGAGGAAAATGATGCACAGAAGGTCATATTTTATATACATCCAGCTGATAAGCAAAACATGCAATTTAACAAAACTGACAAACAAATGCAAGTTTGATGTTTTGGTCAGAAACATGTTGTCGAGGTGTCACATGTCGAGAAATCATGTCTGCTGTTGTTGTTGTTTTCTTCTTCCATGAAACACTTAGTGCAGCCTGAACACTCCGGCTGTTCAAATCACTGTCCACTGCATCTTTACAGCTTCCTGTTTAAGTTTTCAAACAAGAAAATGTCATCCGTCATGACAAACACATTATTCGCTCATCAATAATGCATCTCACCTTCCTCTTTTCTCTCCTCACTGTTGAGTAGAGAGTTGTTTTATTTTCAGATTTTCTTAATGCTTCATGGAAAACACAGGAGAGAGCGTGGACACGTGCCTCTCAGCTTTGGTGGAAGACATTTGCAGCCGCCGGACAACAATGGCCTTGAGAATACTCGGAGGCCACGGTGGAGTTGTCTCCTGCTCTGGAAATGGAGGCCTCATTCGCAGCAGCCACACCTTCAGTCCCCCCCGCTCAAAGAGTCGAAACAACAAACCGGGGCAATCACCTGACACATTTCCATCCAATTTCCACTGCAGAATGTGTTCATTTTCAGGCTAATGGCATGTCATTTTGCTGGAGCCTTTGGTCAAGAATTAATCCTGGAATCAAAACAGATTTTCCGGGGAGCAATCTTCCATCAAGTATTGATTTTTTTACACTCACGGAGCCTGTACTCCCTAATTTAACCTGACAGCCAGCAGCACAATGGACTGGGAGCACCTTGGCATCTCACAGAGGGAGCTCTCCTCCTCCTCCTCCTCTCCATGAAGTGAAAGAGAGATTGAGAAGGAGAGAAAAAAGGGACTCCCTGATGTATAAAACAAAGAGCATTGCTTACAGAAAACACAGAGATAAAGCTTCCGTCTCACTGTTTTACCTCTAATTATGTTTTCTAGTATAGTGCAACTTGGGCAGGTAAGGCTGAGAGGGAAAAGGGGAGAGTGTTCTGGGGCCATCAGCTATCATTATGTGCCTGTTGACATCTCCCTGTCTTTGAGTGATTCTCATCTGTGATTTCCCCTGGCCATTTTCCGCAGATGCACGAAGAGGGGTTTCATCATGGCCCCCATAAAAAGGGCCCAAAGTGTCCGCACAGACCCCCACTAATAAGAAAGCAAAGATGTGGCCGACCATGTCACTCCTCTCCCATCCATATCTGCTCTCTCGATGCCTTCAGATATGCAATCATTCTCTTTCCTAGCCCCCCTCCTCTGTCTCTTTTCTCTGTGTGCTGTAAGTATACTATACCGTACGTATAGAGGTCAGCAGGATGAGAGGATGATGGAGGGCAGGCCCAGTTATTTTCCTCGAGCTCTTAAAGCTGCGATGACCCATGAGCAGGAGAGTTGCACTTTGCCAAAGGGTTTTCCATGCACTGCTTACAAACTACCTGACAGGAGGGGAAACAATTTCACTTTTCATCTGCTGCTTTTAACTCATAATCGTCCATTTCAGGCAGAATGGTGGTGTGAAGTTTCTATTTGGTCATGTAGCACATTATTACACATCAGCAGGGCCGTAACCAAGGAGAGCTTTAGAGAGGGCGGACCTCTGAGGACAGACACATAAACCCTGCAACCACCATCACCCGCCCCCTGCATCAGTCCTGGTCGTTCTGCATCTTTTTCTGTGATATTTTTGTAGGTTAACCGCAAGCAGTAACCTTGGGGGCTGAAAAATGAAGCCAATGCAGCAAGTGCCAAAACTGCAGTTCCTCTAATGGCCGCTTAAGGCTGGCTCCAAAACAAAGTCAGTCCTCATAGACCCCCATTTTAAAATGCCCAGCTTTACAGCAGGAATAAACATGTTTAGAGCTTGGTACAAAAATAAAAAAATATCTTGAACCAATTGTCCCCTTCATGACAACTGTATGGGCATGAATGTTTGTATAACTCTACTTAAGTTATGCATAATTAAGGGCACAAACACTTTGAATGGCAGGTGGATGCCGTCTGTTGACAAGTTGCTACCACAGCGACAAAGTTGGTTTGGTGATGTAATCATGGTGTAACCCCAGTCAGTTCATTTTTAATGGTAATGTTTTGGTCATTTAAAAAAGTCTTGTGCACTTGGTTACACAAAAAGACCCTTTAATGCTGTGTTCACACCACAGAGTGACACAGGAACAGGCTACAGGTCATTTTCAGTGGAAAATGGTGACATAATGCTACAAACTGACATCCTACACTTGTCACTGCGAATGGGCGTAATGCGCTATTAATCAAAGTTTAGGTGGTCTCAACTTTTCTTCAGCACTCCAGTGATGCAGTGAAGCTCCAACCAATCACATGTTCTTGTTTCTAGCTTTGCTACCGTGTTATTTAGCTTGGTTAGCTAATGCTATGCTAGCTTTCTGTGTATTGCGGCATACACAGTTATGCACTGGGGTGGTGAATTGTGACATTAAAATGGAGCTCGGACATTTAACAAAAGAATAAATGTTTTTTGACCAGATAGAAAATTAAAGAGGACATTTAGCAGAGGTGGTTTGTGGCAAGGAGCAGACACAAGCTAGCCTGGTTTGAAGTACGTTAACGAGCGTTTGAGCAACACTTAAATGGCAACTCGGTGATGTAGGCTGACCAAACGTCCTCTTTTGCCTGGACATGTCCACTTTTCACATCCCGTAGGATTTTATTTATTTTTACACTACATTTTCACTGAAAGCTGACCGAATCCGACCTGAGCCTGAATACAATTTATAGCTACATTTTTGACCAAACCCGACCCGACCTGTTGGGTACCGTCGGGCTCGGATCGCCACACTCTAGTGTGTGTATGTGTCCCCTATTGGGGCCTATCTGAATTTCTGTTTTTGAGAGATATTATTTTGTAATATAACTGAATTTTCTATCCATACATATAAATTTTAAATATATTAAAATGATAAGGCATCTTTGAGTAAACTGCGAGTATCATTTAAGTAGGCTATCTCGTGGTCAGCCGAGTGTCCTCTTTTTTGGAAATCAAAATATGGTCACCCTAGATAATGTAGCTGGTAACGCTGTTGCGTTGTTGCTCATAGTGTGAACACAGCATAAGGAGTGGGACGTTCAGTTTTTCTGGTGAGTACATTTTGTTTTAATACATGTAATTTGCTGGCAAAAATTTGTGTTAGTATTACAATTATGACAGTTAACGATAGGCTACTGTAAAAGCACCATGCTACCTAAGCTAGCAGCTAGCTAGGGTTAGCTCCACCCTCTCATTCAAAAATGGTCACTTCTGGCTCCAAAAACTGAAGTTGGTAACGACGATCATGCCAAACTCAAGGCTTCAAAACAGGAGTCCACAACGGTGGCTACATTCATTATTCTATGGTTTACCACAGCCCCAAAACTCTGTTGCTGGTTGCAAATGAGAGAATGGCTTCTCGCCACAACACATAAAATAATATAAAACAGTGACTCCCAACCTTTGTTGCTTAATGCCTGAAAATGTCTTCTTGGCTGCTCTACACAGGCAGAGAAAATATAGGAGCTGTGACGTTGAGAGAAAACGGTGTAAAAGACAGAAAAGCTGCAATGCCTTCATTTTAGGCCTATTTAAGCCAACATAACACAGGAAACATACCGAGCAGCAGCGAAGTGCGGCCTGCAGCAAGCTGCCATGCAATGTCTGTAGAAAGCTGCTGCCATTTGATTCTGCAGTGAAGTGCGGCCAAACTAAAAGCTGGTTATCAAGTAACTTTCAGCAACAAATTACAGCCAGTGAACACCTGCAGTAAATCGCTCAACAGTCCTGTGTGACTCCTGTGACATGTTGACTTGTTACAATAAATTTCTTCCCTGCTTTATGCGTTTTTGGCAGAAGACATAAAAATGAAGACACTGCCTTCGGACAGCCTGTACCTATGAACAAAATGTGTTTTTATTTACCCCTCGAGCATGTTCAAATTGCTTAACAAATTAATAGTTAATTGAATTACTACAACCCCAGTGATGCACGATGCTCTTTAGGGTCCAGTTGGTAATCCAACCACTAACAGTCTGGTGGGAAAATACTGAATTAATTCATCAATTTGTGCTGAAAGAAGTCACATTTAAATATAGTGAGTCTGGAATCAGCCCATAATATACCCTACAATGTAGGGTATATTATGGGCTGATTCCTGTCACCTTCTATAATGTAGGGCCTACATTATAGAAGGTGACATCCTGCAGGTTGATACAACCCTCAGATTCACAGAAAAATCTTGAGGACATGACCTCAGTGTTCTCACTATATAGGCCTACTACAGGGGCCCAAAGGGTCGGGGGCCCCTGAGCAAGAGCCTCTGTTTGAAGTGACTGGGACATGTTAAAAGCGGGGATGTTAATTTTTCGTTCATTCTTTTCTTTTTAATTACAATCCTTAAATGGTGAGTATCTGCTGATACAAAGTCCGGTATTTATTTTTACTGAATTTTGTCATTTATTCCCTAACACAATAGTACAGTGTGTACTTAAGCCACAGTAAAGTTCCTTAAAGAATAAGTACCAATAATGCATGTCATCAACTGAAACAATAAGTGTGTTAAGGTGTGTCCTACATTATTATGTGTCTTGGGACTTGTGTCAAAATTAACATACCATATGTGTTAAATCAGAAAAAAAGGGGTCAGCTGGGGCCAACAGCAGGTTTTTTGTTTTGTTTTGTTGTTTTTTTAACACGAACCCCTACTAGCAGGTTAATCCATCCATTAGTGCGGCTTTTAAAGCAGCATTAAAATTTACAGATGAAAAATTAATAATTAACTGAATCAATTAAATATGAAAACAAACATAAAGTCCTGACTACGCCCTGCATATTCAGGGATTGTATAAAATGATTGGGGTGGTGTTTCACTTTATAAAAAAGCAACCACATCCCTACCTTTATTAGTGTTTACATATTGTAAAAAATATTTTCTTTGGTCCTCGCCTCCTTTATCTGACCTCCTGCTCTCCCAATAATAACTTTCATACAGTTCCTAAATAGAAAACCCAGAGGCTCAAAACACCCACTCTTGTATATACAGTAAACTGCTGCAGTGAAACATTAGTTAAAAAGAGTTATTGGTTAAGTCAGGATTTATCTTATAAGGCTAATTTATAATAAAAAGTTTCTTTTTTTCCAGACCTGATGAATATCAGGTGAAAACCAGATGAATACACTTTAAAATGAACCCGAGGACATAATGTAATGAGTCGGATAAAGACATATGAAAATAATGGACTTGATGTTCAAGGTCAACACAAAGAGAGTCATAATTTTCATAGCAGCATAGCTATTGATTTAACACACACTCTGCTGTGGACTCTAACCATTAAATAAATAATGAAACTATTGAAACTATTTACTGACAAAGATTTGAATGTTATGATTGTGTCTGTCCCGTCTTTGTGCTCCTGTCTGTATGTTCACTGTGTGTTAATAAGAAACACTTTCAGTATGTGTAGGACAAGGATGTGAACTCTTAAATAAAGTGTTTCATTCGTTGCTTTTATCTTCAACAATATAGAGAATAAAGGAGCTGTGGAAGAGGTGTTTATATGCTTTACACAAGTAAGATTTGCAATAGCACACAGTAAAAATACTCAATTTACATAATAATCACATAATATAACTCAATTCACATAATAATCCTGCATATGATGTCACCTTATTTAAATTAAAGTATCATCAACAAAATATACTTAACGCAGAACAACTGACCAAATGAGACAAACATTAAATACAGAATTAGATTATAACTGCTGATGCAGAAATGTGTATTTCACTGTTGTAGCTGGTTGAGATCTAAATAGGTTAACACTTTATGCAATTTCCCAGAAAGGATCTGATAAACTGTGTGTGGACACAATGTTTTATTTGTCGTAATTAATTGATTAGTTATATAATAATAATAACATTGATAAAAAATACCATTTTGATTTCAGTTGTTTCTATAAGGAATTTTCTCTTTAAAGAAAGATCAATATCTCTTAAATTTCATTCAACACAATTAACTGTCTCAGGGCATTTCCTATACTTCCCTGTATTTGTTTTCAATTACATAAATATTTCTAGAAAATTCCTAGAAATCTGTAAAATGAAAATTTACCTCTACTAAGCTGTTGGTTAGTCAGTGGTGGAAAAAGTAGGCAACGATCTCTTTCTCTGAAGTAAAAGTAGCAATACAGTGTAGAAATACTCTGTTACCAGTAAAAGTCCTGTGTACAATTATTTACTTAAAGGTACACTACGCAGGATTGTCAGTTACTGTAAACCCACTTGCCAACAAAAGGTAAAGTAAAAACAAACCCAGATTTACTCTCATTTGACATTTGGACTCACTATATCTGCATATTGTGCTGTGTCTGTGTCCTGACCTCATCGCTGTGCGGGTACATGCTCATAAACATCCTGTGCAAAGAAAATAAGAAGTAAACAAGAAAAGTCTCTGCAGAAAAATGCACAGACACACACCTCTAGTGAGTCATAAGTGATGACTGTGGGAAATTACTTCTGTATGAGTCTGTACAATGTTTTTTTTTAGGAAAATCCTACATAGTATCCCTTTAAGTACAAAAGTATTAGAACCAACATATACTTTTGGAGATTATGCAGAATGGGCTATTTCAGAATAATATATAGCCTATTATATTACTTGATTATAATTAATGATGCATCCAGGTCCAAGGACAACTTTACTGTTGCATATACTAGCAGTATACTCCAATAATAACATAATAAATTCAATGACTATTTTTCTTTTTTGGAATATGTTTCTGACTTTTTTGACAGAACAGATGGATAGGAAAGGGGGAAGAGAGAGACAGTGACACACAACAAAGGACCACAGTTAAGTACTTAGATAAATGTACTTTCCCCACCCCTGGTATCAACTGTATGTGCAGGTGGAGAGCAGGTGTGCTCTACCAGTCTCACCTGTATGTTTGCGAGACTTTTGGGAAAGATTCCCGCGCAGCAACAAGAGGCAGAGTTCGAGGCTGCTTGAAAACAGAGACATCACAGCCTAAAGACATGCATTCAAAAACTGGGCTGCTAGAAAGTTAAATGGACTATGAGCCGATGCAATCAGCTGCTCAAGTCAGACAGGTGTCTCTGTAAAGACCCGGGCTATTAACTCCTCTACCTGCAAATACCTCACAGTGTGTCATTGCTAATAACGCTGGGAAAAAAAAGAAAAAAGAAAAAACACACAGGAACAACGGTGAAAGCAAAAGGGATCATATGCATGGCCAACCTCGATTGCATGTGAGGATTGGTAATTGCACCCCCAGAGGCATCTGGGTGTGCAGAGCAGCAAAGTGGGAGACGCCTGAGCAGCTCGGGCTTCACAGTCAGTGTACCAACATCTCAACCTTGAGGAGGAAGTGAAAACAAGAAGGCGGAGGAGCGGGAGGGTGAGGGATACACCGACAGTTCATTTACCCAGAACATCAGCCCACCGCGCATTGTCTGAAAGATAAGGAAAGTGAATGCTTCATGCCTGATGGAAAACAAAGGCAGCAATTTAAAACCATCTGCATCCAACACATGCACTCTCTCCCTCCACCTCTCTGTTTCTGTGTCCTGACTGATATTGAAACATAATCCATTTGGAGCGCCGACATGTCATAATATTTCTATCCAGCCTGCCTCTCCCCTATTCAGGACAATTTCAGGTGGCTGCAGGTTGAACAGGAATGTTACATCGCAGCAAGTCAAACTGGCGTCTTCACTTTGATTCTCTATGGAAGAAGATATTCTGTATATATAGAGAACAGGACTTATAGTTCACTTTAAATCCTCCCTAAAGAGACTTCAGCTGCTCCTGTGGGTTCAGAAAATGATCATAAACCACAAGATTCAGAGGTCAAAACTCTTCTTTACCGGATTACTAGAAACATCATATACCATAAGGGCTCGGGTGTAAATCCTCTAACTACTGTACTGCTCTCTGCCAAGTTAACAAAAGAAGAAGAAAATGTATCTTGTCCACTCTGCTTAGAAGAAAGCAAGAACTTTCTTCAAAAATATGTTTGTCCCTTGTAAAGCACTTTGAACACTTTAACTTTCACTTATTACACTTGGGTCCTCTCCTCCATCCTTCCTCTGTTGCTCCTTCTACTGAGATTTCTTCAAGATTTTTTTAAGGTTTTTTTTAAGGTTTTTCTTTTCCAAATCAAGGATCTAAAGGTAGAGGGTTTACTATGTTTATTTATTTGTTTACAGAATTTAATGTTTTTTGCGTACAAGTGCATAGTGTGGATTGATGCCACACATCGTAGCATTTATAGCTTAATCTAGTTTATAATACGAAGTCCATTAAATGATTTGATAATGGTAAATTAATCTAGCACAACGTGAGCTGACGTAATTTTCAGTGCCATCCCGAAGGGGGGACCAGGGGGCCATGGCCACCCGGGAAGTCTACAATTGCTTGTCCCCCTGGCAAAAATAATTGGAGGAGGATATTAGTGTCTTTACAACCCGGTCTCACTCCGAAGTCGTCGAAATCCAGCGCTTGTGCAGTGACTTGCGGCATCAGACATAGACGAAAAAAGCCGTCCTTTAATGTTGACATGATATGCAGCTGGTCGCCATTATGGTTGAACAGTGAAATCCAGTGAGTGAAAGGCAGCAGGACAAGAACACATCCTGTAAGATTATAAAACCAAACCCTGTTCTTTTTTTCTAAACCTAACCACGAGTGTTAGTTCAACGTGTCAATTTGTGGTGTTGTACCCATGTAGTGCATTTATTGTGAAAGAGACTGTATGTCAATGATAAATTTCCTGTGAAGTGTATTTTGTAACAAGACTGCATGTAAAAGGCAGAACTTGACACAGCATCCCAGAATGTCAACAATCAATGCACCCAGGGTACCTTACACATTGTATCTGGACGTGGAAAGTCCATGACCAAATGTCGATATGTGACGAGGTCGGAGTGAGAATGTGCTGGTCTTTAAGAGGCTGTAGCACACTGATTTTTTTAAGATAGCGTTAAGATGGTGGTATCTTGTGAAACTAGACAACCTAGGGCATCCATTGGTACCAACCATAGAATGTGCATAAAGATGGACAACGCATCTCCACTTATTCCCACTACACAAACTAAAGCCAGATATCCCGGATACGATCTCTGCCATCTTGCACTGGTAAAATCATTTGGAGCCAGAGTCTACTGAGTAGCGCTCTCTAGGGTTTCAAGTTCTTGCCCATACACCTGTCAGTCCAATTGCAAGCAGCGCAATTGACTGCAAGACGATTGGCACACAGCTGTCAATCATGATGTCAGAACCCGTTTTCGTAGCATCAAATAACTAATTAAAATCAAACTAGAAAATTGAACTAAAAGAAAATTGAACACTTGAACACACATCAAATCACTGTTTTGCAAGTCACAAATAAGTCTCAAGTCTTTGCATTCAAGTCCCAAGTCAAGGCTGACAAGTCCCAAGTCCTAAACGGAGTTTCGAGTCCTAATGAAGTCATAATGGGCTCTTTGCCAAGTTTAATGCCAGTTTAAAGACTAATAATATATAAATTAAAAAAAAGTTATATATTAAAAAAATATTTTCATTTATGATTTTAAAAATCTAAGTTTAAAATTTAAGTAAAAAGTTAGTGAGCTGTTAAGCTAACATTAGCTTAACATTGGTTTGCTAACTATTTAAACATTAGCCTTGACTGACCATTCTTTAAATGTCAAACAATTTTGGAAATTATTGTGTGTCCGTCTGTAATGTTTGACCCCCATGTGTTGCAAATTGCAATCTGTTTTCTGTTATCCACTTGTAGTTTTTGTACGCGAATGAAATTATCTTTGGTATCATTTTTTTTAAACTGGGATTAAGTAATGTATCGTTCATGGTTCTCACGTGTAGCTTGACTGGACGTTGTCGAATTGGTGGATCTGAGGAATTAAGTGTTAGCTTGGTAGGAATGAATAGCGTTACTGTCATTTAATTCGGGAAAAGAAATGCTCAGTGTTCCACTTTTTAAATAACATGCTACTAAATCTTTGGGCTTGGGGGAAGTTATCACCAACTCAAGACTCTAGTGCCAAACCCTGTTCTTTTTTCCTAAACCCAACCATGTACTCAATTGGTGTTGTACTGACAATAGTGCCTTTATTTTGAAAGAGACTGTATGTAAATGGAAAATTTCCTGTGAAAACCAAAGCGTATTTTGAAAGAAGACAATGCATGTAACAGGCAGAACTTGACACGGTGTCCCAGAACGTCAACAACCAACGCACCCAGGGTGCCTTGCACGTCGTATCTGGATGTAGAAGGTCCATGACATCGATATGTGACAAAGTTGAAGTGAGTGTTAACTGTACCGGTATTAGTGTGTGCACATCAGACAATTGGTCATTTAACTGTAAAATAAGAAACCAAAGTATGTCAGTATGCGATTTCTTAACTCTCATGCTGACAAAGTTTTAAACTAGCTTATACCTTAACAGCATAATCAAATTTCGGAAATTCAGTTAGGGATTTTAGTTTTGGTGTGCCACCCCAAGATTTTCAGTGGCCCCATCTGGCCACCCCTATAAAAGAAAAACCTAATTTTAATGGCTTTATTTTACTTTATATTTAGCTAATGGTCCTACATTAATTTGGTATGAGGTGACTCAGAAATTCTATAATCATTTACATTACCACAAACTAACTGCAAATGAATCGGGTGCCTTGAACCTATGGGCCCACTGATTTAAATTTCTTTACATTTCCGCAGGTTAAAGTATGACAAGGACGGTTTTTGGAATAGGCTACGACTTTCTTGTATCACAATCTTTCTGGGGATTTTAGCTGTTAAATCTTGGATACTATAAAACTTAAAAACTTGTGCACAAAGAGGAACTTTTTTAGCATCTTATCAGACTCACATCCAAGAATGATTGATAAAAAGCTCAAACCCTGACATTTACTCTATAATTCTGCACCAGGATTCCTTTTTAACTGTGCTGTTAAACCTGCCATGCTGCTGCAGACAGAGAGAATAGAAAGTAAACTTTTATCAGCTGCAGAATACAAACAGTTTGAGAAAACAGATATGGGTCAGGCGCTGCATCTGCACAATTACATTGTTAATGGGGAAGACAATGAAGATGGCGCAGCTGGAAAACAAAAGAACATCAAATAACTGACTGGAGCTGTGTACACCTCAGCCATCACCACTCAAAAATACATCCAGTGTTTTGAAATGAAGAGGGGGTAGAGAGCTGAAAGGAAGACGAAAAAGCATCTTGAACATCAGTTTTCAGTCTAATGTTAATAATTTATGTTGTCTGTGCTTTTTATTATTATTATTTATTTATTTACTACTTTCTTTTCAGCAGCCTGCCCGTTTTTCAAAGGCATCATGGACAGGGAAGCCGTATCAAACTTTTGAGTTTAGTTTCAAAAGGCTTTCTCCGCGTTTATTTATATATTTCTTCTTCTTTACACTTGTCTTGTTGTTATTTGGTGAGGCAAACACATGAAGCTTTGATGAGAAGCAAACCTGACATGTATTCTTCTCGACTGACCCCAAGGAAATCTAAATAAATAGCTAAATATTGTATGTAAGGCGCTTTTTGTAGCCTCCTCTCTCATTAAACACATCAAATAGTCAGTTCATCTATTTGCCATCAATAGGTTAAATGTCGAATAACACCTTAAATTCGAAGGTGTGTACAGGATGATTTAAGATACACTTGACCATGACCTCGCAGAGAGTGAAAGTCAGGACAAATTTGATTTTATCTGACATTTTTCAATCACTGTGTTTATGTGTTTAGTTGAGAAAGATGAAAAGAGAAGTCAGCGATGTTTGAAGAATATTTGTGTTACTGAAACCTTTGAACTCCACAGCAAACACTACCTGTGTAACTTACAGTTTTTAAACCAAATACAAAATATAAACTCAAATCTTGATTATATCTCAATCAAATATCTACCTATCTATCTATCTATGATTAGCAGGCTTAGATTAAAATCAATGATAAATGAATTTATAATTTAACACATTTAAATGCCATTTATAGGTTACCCATACCAAATTGCATACATTTCATTTTGAAAGATGATCACTCCAACACATTCTCACTCCGACCTCGTCACATATCAGCGTTTGGTCATAGATTTTTCACATTCACATAAAACGTCAAAGGTACCCTGGGTGCGTTGTTTTTTGAAGTTCTGGGACACCGTGTCAAGTTCTGCCTGTTACATGCATTATCTTCTTTCAAGATACACTTCCATTTTCAAAGAAAATTTACTGTTTACATACAGTCTCTTTTTTAAAATAAACGCACTACGTCGGTACAACACTCCAATTGAGGGTTTTTTTTTCCTTCAACAACTAATGTATGTGGTTGGGTTTAGAAAAAGAGAAAAGGGTTTGGCTTGATAATCTTACGGGATGCAAACACCGCTCTCACGGGTCAAAGTCGGTGTTTGTTGGACCCACCCCACTTGAACTTTTGCCGCTTTATCTTTAGTTCTTGTCCCGCCGTGTTTCCCTCTAACGTATAACTGCAACCGGCCGCGTATCACGCCGATGTTATCGTCGGTGTCTGACGCTGCAAGTCACTGCCCAGGTGCCGGATTTTGACGACTTCGGAGTGAGACCAGGTTTTTAATTATGATTGAATTTAGGTACAGTAGACTACTGCATTTTTTTTAGTTTGCCTATGTGGACAAACAAACTGGATTTCCAATATTAAATTTATCTACAATTTGATGCATTTTATGTGACTTAGAGGTATCTTAACCAAACCACATCACATAATTTTCACTACAGTCAAAAGCTGAGATGGCTGTTACTGCTACTCTACTAAGCCGTTAGCATGAGTTTAGCTTTTTTTTCTTTCTCGTGCATGATTTCATTTAGCTTCTTTTGCAATTATGCGGACCAACATAGTGCCCCAGGGATGAGTCCTAAAAAACTGGAGATGAGTTAGCATTTTACCACTCACGGTTCCCTCGTGAATGTTTTGTTCTACAACATAAAATATGCCAGTAAATACCCCGCTTGTAAACTTTAAAGCTTCTATGCATCTTAAAAAAGGTGGTTGCTACAAGTGGCGAAATGAGACGATAGAATGTCATCATGTAGAGCTGCGTTGAACACAGCATCACGGTCTTGTTTTGGTGGTGACGTTCATCATGCAACCATTGTGTGGTTCGTTATGTTAGCTATAAACTTCTGGCAATTGCATTTAGGCTTCAATAATCATGAAAGTGGTGTTCATTTGTGAAGAAGATTATCTTATTATCTATTTAGTTAATAACACATTGACTTTGCTTGGCGCTCTGCTCTGTCTGCCCAGACAGCATTCCCAGAGTACGCTCTGCTGCTTGAAGAGTGTTATGTCTTGAATAACTGGACAATACATTCCAGCAGTGCTTTGAATTTACAAACAGTCCAGTATATGCCTGAGTGGGCTCCACCACTCAGAGTGAGTATTTCCGAATGCACTCTAAAGGCCCGAACATACTCGGGCGGAACGTACGCGGAACGGACTCTGCGGAGGTCCGCGCGGACTCAAAGCGGACGTCCGCAAGCCCTGTGCGCGCAAAGCTCAGATTTTACGACCGCGCGGACTCCGCTCCGCGCACCAGTGACTGCTCGGCATGTATTTTTCACATCGCGGGGATTTTTCAGGGACATTTTTACAGGAAACTACAACGCGGAAGTGCGCTCGACTATGGAAGCCCGAATGACTGCGGACATTCCTCGCGGAGTCTGTTCCGCGTATGTTCCGCCCGAGTATGTTCGGGTACTGCTGCTACTCTGCTAAACTAGTTAGATTTAGCAGCACCCCCCCCCCCCCCCCCCCCCCAATAATTATTTAATAAGACAGCTGCCTCATTTAGTTATGTGGAATAACAATTTATGTACAATATCCACCTTACTTTTCACAGAAACACGGAGGCAAAACAGAACGCAGCCAGCTTCCGTTTTTTTGTGCCACACTTCCGGTCCAGCACTCTATTGCCACTGTGTAAATGGGAATCCCCTTGTCGTTTACCTTGCTGAGTTTAGCTATATATATGTATATATCACATTTTTCACGTCACTATATCACCGTTTAGACTAATCTGATGTTTGTAAAGTCTATAAACACAATGACTGAACAAACATTAGTATTTTCTCTGTGTGTAATTAATAACATCGTTATCGTAGATTAGCTGGGCTAACCGTTAGCTGTTAGCCGTTAACCGTGTCTGTCTCAAAGTGGCCCGTGAAAAAAATATTTTCTCCAGCGGATGTCTTAGTTACAACATGACTGAGCGAATTGGAGTAGTTTCAGGTCGTATCCGACAACGGGAGGCTTTTAACGGATGACGATCCTGATGTTAGCTTTGCTGCTAGTGTTAACGTTAGCTGTCCCTGTCAGCTGCAGCCACGGATGCTTTCTAGACATCGTGATTTCCCAAAACTGAATAAATACCACACATAGCAACACAAAACTGCTTTGCTAGCTCAATCATGTTGTAACGGCTGGATGGTTGATGCGTACATGCTGATTCGGGTGCTATCAGAGCCGATCCGCGCATCACTATGGCTTAATGATCAACTCAGTCAATTAAAACAACCCGTCCTGTGTTAGGAGTGTATGTCGCTGACAGAGAGAAAGAAAGAAAAGGGAAAAAAAGATAGAAAAGCAGCGTACACCTCACATATTTATTTCTCACAGTTGCGCACACGTGTGGCTGGCATGCAGAAGCACGGTCTGTGTGTCTGTGTGTCGAGGGTGCGAGCCGCAGCTTCAGCTGCTCAGGTAGAGAGGCTGTGTAGCCCGGTGTGTTTTTTCGCTGATTCAGTTCTGCAGGTTGTCTGCTGGTACACTGGAGACGGGAATCAAACAGTTTGTCTCACTTGGGATAGATTGTGCTTTTTTGGTTCATAGTTTATGATTGACGTGCGATTTATTCGCGTTTAGAGGGAATAAATTTCCGTTATAATGGAAACGTGGGCACAGTTATCTAACGTTATACAAAATACACAGACTAACTAACTAACTAACTAACTGATTGACTAACATAAACAACTGAAAATTGAAAAAAAATTAGCTTGCACCGTTAGCTCCGGTAAGGGAAAGCATGAGGGAGAGCGGCTGACTGGAAGTCACACACAAAAAAACGGAAGTTGATCACTATTTACTTCCGTGTTTGAAAATAAGGTGGATAAATATGTGATTTAAAGGCAGCTTAATCACTCCAAATCCTATGAATTCCACTTGAGTCAAAGGGCAGTTCACGTTAGCTTACTGCTACTCTGCTAAGCTGGTTAGCTTTAGCAACATCAGTTATTGCTACATTGCTAAGCTAGTTACCATTAGCAGGAGTTTTTTTTTTTATCGTAAAAGATAATTTTATGATAATTGAATTTAGCTGCTATCGCATTTAGTTATAGCAAATAAACTGAGTGACTAAAATTCTAATTAAAAAAACCTTAAAATACAATTTAATACATTTAAATATTTGATGTGGGCCGACAGCTAAAACTAAGTTGGTAGTTACTGCTGCTACTCTGCTAAACTAGTTAGCCTTAGCAGTAGTTATGTTTATTTCCATCATTATTAAATTATCTACTGCTTCATTTACTTATGTAACAATTACTTTACAAAATAAAAGGCTCAAATATATGAATTTAATGCAGTTTAATCACTCATAATGCTAAGAATTCCACTTTAGTCAAATGGCAGTTCACATTAACCTAGCAAGTTGGATTTAGCAGTCAGTTACTGCTGCTCTGCTAAGATAGTTACCGTTAGGAGTTTCGCTTGCTTTTTTTTTTGTCTGTACATGATTAAATTTAGCTAGTCTCTTTTAGTTATACTAAATAACAAATTGAATGACCAACATTGTAATTGTTGTCAAACTACAATTAAATACATTTAAATGTTTGATGTTGGCCTACAGTTAGAAGATGGTAGTTAGCCTACTGCTGCTACTCTGCCACACTAGTTAGCTTTAGCAGTAGTTAAGCTAAGTTATCTCCATCATTATTGAATTTAGCAATTGTCTTATTTAGTTATGTGGAATAACAATTTATTTCACACATAATATATTCACAAAATGTAATTTAAAGACATTTTTAATCACTTAAAATCCCATGAGGTCTGCTTGAGTGAAATGGCAGTTCATATGCTGCTTCTCTGCTGCGCTGGTTAGCTTTAGCAGGAGTTTAGCTGGGTTTGTTCCATCATCACATCATCTTTTGTTACTGCCTCATTTATGATATGGAATAATAAACTAAATACTATGAGTGTTCATATTTTTTAATTGCAGATTACAGCAAGGGAAAAATTGGTGGGCCACATGGCTTATTTCTAGCTTACGGCTAGCAGTGGCTATCTCCCAAGCTAGTTGTCTGTCTCTTGACTGTTCTACATATTGTAAATTATACATTTCTATGTCGTAGGCCTAATAATTTTTTTATATGGTAAAACACATGCCAACACGTATTTTGGCTTAATGAGGCTGAATCTTTAAAAAGTAATTTCATTGATAACAGGACACAAAGTTCATGTCAAACAATTGTTTATTACTAATTATGGTACAAATCAATGTGACAGACTTGAAGCTTTTTTTTTTTTTTTTTTGGAAATACACAAAGTGCTGCTTAACTGACCAAACAGATATTGCTCTATAGATTAAGTACAGTTTTCAGTCTATAAAAAAATGAAAACCAACCTCTGCAGGCTCTTCAGCTTTGGTTTCGAGTTCTTTCGACTATTAACAAAACATCAAACCAGTTTGTTTGTGTTAGTAAAATTTCACAAAAACATTTAAAGGTGATTAACAAATCATCCAAATTGGGTTAAGAGCAACATTACTGTAATCTCCTTTTCCTCTACTCGGGTCTACGGGTCTGTGAAAACTGAGAGGTGAACATCACAATGAATGAGAAATAATGCAACGATAATAAAAAACTGATGACCAGAGAGTCACACGTGGCTCGGGCAACCACTTCACAAAAATAAAACAATCATGTGTCACATAATAATAAATAAAACACAAGCCTCTCCCTCCACATTGAAGGTGAACATCGACACACACACTGCAGAGTAACCATCTGTTTTTTTCTCTACTGACCTGCTGCTGCTTGTATGGCGTTTGTATGATTCTTACAAGAACAGTACTGAGGTAAACCTTGGATTAACTACTGTACATTTCTACTCTTCAATTATTTTATCTCAGTTTTTAAAGATTGTCAACATCATGAATCTATTTCTCTGTACAATGTGCATAACTATAGAGCTTTGGTCCAGCATTGAAAAGTTGAGCAAAGGCGTAACTCCTTTCTGTGTCTTCTTTTTTATTTATTTCTTATTTGGTTTTGGTTACAGCTTTATTGATAAGCCTCAGAACAGATCCATAATCTACCTGCAGGAGCCTGCTGCGTTCTCACGTTTGTCTGGTGGGTGGGTGCAGACATGTAGTTTCTTGGCCAAAGATTTGCCTGAATGAAGCAGTGGAAGCAACTTAATGTGAAAATACAATAAAAACATAATTGTGAAATAGCTGTTGCTGTGGACGAAAATTTAAACACATAAATATATCATCAAAATTATATTAAACATCTCTTTGAACCAAAGTAAAGGAGAGTCTATAGTTACATTTCCTGCAATTCTCACTTATTTCTTTAAAAACACAGATATGTAAAGCTTGCTCATGTGTTTTTTTTCTAACATTTACCGAGTGTGTGTTGTGTGCGTGTTTTCCAGGCAGTGAAGAAGAACACAGCGGTGCACAGGGGAATGAAAGACTGAGATAACCAATGTGACATGGAAGGACAGATATCGAGCAGACACATGATTCTGAATAAATTGCATCAAATTTCACCTCACTTCAAATTAAGTTCACTCGTTCTGACATGTGACACTTATTCTCAACATTCACCTCTTTTTTTTTTTTGTCTTTTCCTGTGAGGGTTTTTGAGCCAAATATATGTAGGGACGTTCTTGCATGGAATATTGACAATTCTGCACAACCATATAAAATGAAGAGTTTAGTAAACAGTGATGGAGAGTCAAGTAATTTCTACCCCCAAAATAACCACAAATACATGAAATCTTGGTAATAATCTGCTGAAATAAACATTTTAAAACATTTTACTGCAGTAGAAAGCAATTCATGGGTGCAGAAAAGAAAATATTTCCATTAAAGTGGCTGATTGTAACACCTGTAAACCTTCACTTGGTTGAAAAGAATGACGAATATAAAGGAAACAACATTTATCTTGGCAGAAAAGCAAGTTGAAATATAAAAACAGCTAAACTGGAATGAGCTCAGTAGTTTGGTCAGTGGCAACAAACAGGCTTTAACCACACATTCACTTAATTTCAGGGCTTAATTAAAGGGTTTATCGTGTAAAATCATGTGTTTTCTTTCAGTTAAATTTCGGGTTGCCTGGTGAAATTGGCTGTAAATGATCCTACATGTGGTTTGAGTTGAAGCATGCAGAGAAAAATTCGTTTAATAGAAAATTCAACACATTTTCTATATTGCCGTGATAAGTTACAGCAGACACCGTCGCAGCTGTTTGACATGGTCGTGTTTTTTTTTTCTTTTTTGTTAAAGTTGACCCACAAAGTAAAACACTTTAGAAAAAGGGGGGGAGAAAGCCGTGTGAACGTGTAAATAAAAAGGTAAAATCTTCACCAGTCCTTGAGCTGAAATTTATGTGTTCTTTGGCTATCAGGCTTTGGCAACAGAATGACACAGTAGCTCAAAACAAAGCTGCAGTCGACTTGACAGACACTGAAACCCCTCATCATCATCATCATCATCATCATCATCATGTGAATGTCCTTAGTTTACTCTTGCTCTGTCCATCCGTCCGTCCGTCCGTCCTCTGAAACAATCTCATGAGATTATTAATAAATACCTGTAAAAGTTGTACAAAGTTACACCGTGACTGAAAATATTTGCAGATGAAACACAAATCAGAGGCAAACAACATTATTATGCAATTGTTTAACAGCAAAGGTTCATTTTTTTTGTCCAAAAGAGAAACTTTATCAGTGTGATTTCAATTCGAAGACAGCATTTTTTTTTTTTAGATATTTACATACAAACAATGAAGAAAAAAGTAAGCGAGACAAAGATAAAATGTATACTCAACCTCACACATATAGCTTAGATTTGCCAGTACAAATGTAAAAATTTAGAGCACATTTACATTACAAAATTATTCTTAGTACTCAGATGCAACAGACTTTGGTAAATAGTGTTTTGATTTGGTATGATCTCTTTACTAAATCCCTCCTCATGGGAACCAAAATTTGGGCGATAGTCTGGCCTGTAAGGCCAGAATCTAAAACTCTTTGAAACAGCACACTGTATGTTTTTACATAATTCTCAGATATTAATCTCTTTTTTCATGTTTTTGGTTTCGCCAAGGTCATTTACATAGCTGTGGTAATCACACTGACAACACATAGTTTTTGTTTGCAAACTCATGACTGTCCATCCAGGTGACTTGGGAACATTTTTCATTTCAAGATGAGTTCATCCACCTTTGTTGTTTTTAATGGCTGCCACTCTTCCACTCCACTGTTTGGCCCGAGAGCTCGTTCATTTCGGGAGCTCCTCTAGAGAATCAGTGAGAGGGTCCATTGGTGCAGCCGGGCCGAGGTCTGGCTGTTTCAAACGCTTTATTGTGTTTTTCAAGGCTTGCCTCTTGTTGCAGAACCAGACACGCACCACCTCCCTGTCATAGTTCAGTTTCTCTGCGATTTCCGTCATTTCCTGTCCGGAGGGGTGTGTGTTCTTCTCAAAGTGGCTGTTGAGGATCTCAAGCGCCTGTGGGGTGAAAGAGGTCCTCCGCTTGCGTTTTTTGGAGGGCTCGCTGCCGATAAACTCAGTCAGGTTCTGCATGCCGGATCGGTGGCGGGCCTCAGCCTCGGCCATCCAGCGCTCCAGAACGGGCTTAATCTTCTGGGCGCTTTTAGGGGTGATGTCCAACTTCTCAAACCTGGCAGGATATAAAAGGCCAGGGTTCAGTTTGCCTGTCAGACTGCTACCTATAGTGTTCTCTTGGGCTTCCTGTGGTAGGAAAAAGTGGCTTCTCAGGATGGTGTGTCTGGGGAGAATTGAGAAAAAAGAATCTTACTTAGGTGCCCTGCCAGAACAAGGGATAAGCTGCCTGCCTTTTAGTCTCCTCAACCAGAATGCCACAGGGACTGAGACTAACGTCCAGGTACACATCCGAGCCAAACTCCTGAATTCTGCACCTGGAAACACCTCAGCTGCAGCAGCTGGAGGTGACGGTTGCCAGTGGTGTGTTAATTTTCTGCAGGAAGCTGTGCCTCTGTCCCAAATTGGCAATAGTGGAGCAAGGAGATATTGCCAAAGACTAAAATCAGGTCCAGCTGAACCAAAAACATACCAAACATCTAACTAAATACTGCACTTCAAAATTCTCATAAATCAAAAAAAAAACAACAACAAAAAAAATAACACAACAGGAATTACTTCCAAACATCCCATTGCTTTCCCTCAGGTGATAAAAAACAAAAATCCACTAATGCATGCAGTTAAATATGGCGCCATCATTTATTTACAAAAAGAGCTTGAATTATTAATCAAAATGTACATTTAATACATTTTTCAAACTTTCTTTCATCCTCTAACAACGCCTCATTTTATATTTAATAAGAATACATTTACACACTCTAATCCTGAAAGTCCTGAAACTTTACGTGACACATAATTCTGACTTCACATGTACTCTACGCTTTTTAGCAAGTCACAGTAAGAATGGAGAATGAAGCTTTTTATAAAAACACTGCTGGCTGGCGGCTCAATGACTCTGTCAGGTGCTTTGGTCTGTGATAGGAACAGATACTGTGGATGCTATTAGAATCAGATATGACGGAGATGATTGTTCTATATTTGACAGTAAAAAGATTCCTCTCATGTCTGTTACGTTTGTGTTTTTTGGCAGGCTGTCCTGATGCACTGCCACTTTATCTTTATTTTGTTCAGATGTTTTTATGACAACTGATAGTAAGATTAATCCTCGTGTGTTGAAAATGACTAAAACTTTGGTTCAGTTTATTGATTTAATTTACTGTTACTGAACTGACCTCACCAAAAGTGGATTTTTGAAATCAACACCAACATTGATAATTGAGAGTTTAAAAAAAAATCTGCTAATGATATATACATATAGAAGCAGATATGTGTTCATCAATCACGTGTAGTCTGTGAAACTTTTAGTGCCATCACTTTACTGAATAATTTATTTAGGAAAAATCTTTTAAAATAACTGTGTATCTCTGCAAAACCTTGAATGAAAATTTCTGTTAATTTATTGTTTTTGCATTTCATTTAAATTAGGATATTTGACCTTAATTTCCAGTTTGTTTTTTTACTGTTTTTTGTTTTGTTTTTTACAGTGATAATATCAGCACACATTTTTGATAAGGATCCATTACATTTGATTAATGATTATAACTTTGACAATGCAAACACACCAAGGTTCAGGCTTTAATAAGTAAATGTTTTTTTTGTAAATATTTCAATGCTGCTTTGTATTTCTGGTGATTTACAAGTTACATGACTAATTAATGGACTTTATGAACACCACCCTGACAGTTAATATTCACCAATAATGTCTTCAAAAGTTGAAGTGATGCAACCCAATCCGACTGAATAGATTTTAGTCTTGATTTGGGCTTTTTTTGCTTGTTGTTTGGCCATTTTGACACTGAACACATAGATTGTGTATATTCTATTTAAAGTATAAATACACCCTTACCAGCTGCACTTTCTGACTCTCTCTTATCGTTATTGTTTACTACAGTCATTCTATGATGCTACTAACCAAGAAAAGTCTTTAATCGTTGTCATGTTATAGCCTCATTTTATTTTCCTTTTAATAACAATTTTAAATCGTACGTCCTCAAATTTTTTCACATGGTAGAGAAAATAGTATTGAATTTTGTTAATTTTCCAAAGTATTGTATAGACGTTGGCAATTCGACTATCGTGACAATGCTATTTGACAAGCTGACAACAAACATGGGAAGAAAGATTCAGGATGATATATGATAAAGCTTCAACACACGCTGAGTACTTCAACTTTTTTAATGAAAGGACTGCTTTTTAATGGGTGTCTCTGTGTGAGATTCTTGTTTGTGAGACTAAGTCGTCTTGCTGTGACCTTGGTCATCTTGTATATTTGCAGTTCATTCTGTAGTTTCTCTCTCTGTACTTTGTCAGGAATGTTTTCTCTTATTTGATAGCAAATAATACAGAGGCAGCATAATATGAAGGGAGAGAAAAGAGTGATGACAGAACAGAGGTGGACTGCACCCAGGGACAGTGTGACTATACTGTCAGCGTCTAAGATGCCTAGGTCATGAGGACCCACCCTCAGGTCTCTTTTGCAAATCTTGATCTAACAGAGACGTCCAGAATAAATAGCAATTAAACTTAAGTTAAAATCTTCATTAAACATTACGTCAGTTAACAGAGGAAGATTTCTTACAATAGCTGCTTCTAAGCTCTGATTTCCAAACATTTAAGCAATTTTAATATTGCAATAATACAACGGTTACCAATAATATAAAAGATATAATCAAAGTGCATTAATAGTGAGAGGTGATTCGCTCTCTAAATAAACTTTATGCCAGTATAATCTCCATTTCCATGGTAATCCATGGGGTCTGTCTGATAACGTCAGTAGACGTAATGAACCTAGTTTATTCCTCCAGCAAGTAGGCCGACCCTAACGACCAAACAGAGACGATTTCTAGTCACTGTAGAGTCTGACAGCTTGAGCTAACGTTAATGCTGTGTAGAGATGGTGGAATTTCCCAAACTGAATAGACATATAAATATAAAACTGCCTTGTAAACTCAATATTGTTGTAACAAAGATATTTGCTGATTTTTTTCTCTATGACAGATTTAGCTACTTTAACTTCACATGGGCTATTTTTAAGACAGCGCCTTGTCACTAATTCACCAGCACAGTGGATGTGATCAAACATTTCCAATACCAGTTAACTCCAGAGCACTGTAAAGCTCCAAAGTCAAAATGTATTGAAAAAAGACGGATGAAAACATTCTCGAAAATTCATAACATGTTTTTATCTAATGAAATATTCTACTTAAATCCATATTTGTTGGCATATAGGCTTTCAAAGACAACATTTTCACTGCGGTCACAAAACTGTTTGCTCTCCGGCTTGCTGCACACGAGGGAGACACACGCCTGTATTAACAGAGCGGTCTAACAGCAACAAAAATGATATTCATTAAAGAAAGTTGATTTAATAATAATAAAAAAAGAGTTGTGTTAATATCATAGCTCCAGGTTTTTGATTCAGCTCTGGGAGTGGTGATGTTGCCAGTGAAATGGAGTAATTGTGATCGCTATCTAAATGTTGCGTTGACCAGTCAGATTACCTGTTTGGATCTACTTGTCATATAATATTAAATAAATAAGTGCACATGAGTTAGCTGAAAGTGTTTTTGAGACAAACGTGAGTATGTGAATGCTTTTAGTAAAACAACTCCTGAGCTGACAGCAGCCCTGACAGAGAGACAGCAGAGATCTACTCTGCTCTCTGTGGAACAAACAATGCACACGAGACGTTTTTAATGGCGAGGTGAGCTGCTGCAGACAACAACCGTGAGGGAGAGATGACCAATGTGTGCACGAACTTCCTCTGCTTCTACACCTCGTTTGGTGCATTCCTCCTTGTCGACAGGCGGTATTATTTATAACCTCCTCCTAAACAGTGGAAAGAGGAGGGCTCCATACTGCGGGGAATACATTAGTAAATATGAGGAGTCACCAGAGACAGGACATTTCATGGATCAACAGGAACCGCAGATACTAAAATGAGTTGAGAGCTGCTCAGCTGGGGTATGCACTCCCTCCTCTAGTGCATCAGCGCGTGGGAGAAATGGCCCTGAATGCACCTCCAGCCTCTCTTCTTAAAAGTACCTCAGGAGCCTGCTTAGACATGCTGTATGTTTAGGCCTGAGTTACAGTTTGCCTGAAGGTCTGCCGCGGTGAACCAGAGACTTTAAGAGGTACGTGCTTAAAATCAGGGCTGGATGATACGCATCCCTTAAAATCTACAGTGTAATTATCAATTTTAGCTCAATGACAATAAAAATAAATTTTTATTATTATTATTTATTATTATTATTATAATTTTTACACACCTGCACGTGTCTCTTTTCTAATGTTGGTTCACTTCTGATATGTTTGTACTGCTGATTGGTAAAAAGTCACTGGTTCATGTAGCTACTGTCTGTGTAGACATTTATTTAAACCTGTCAGGAAGGACTACCTGATATAAAACACAATAAAGAGAGAAATATATCTTTTTAGCTGTAAGAGATTTTGCCACACTGTTTAAATTGTGGTGTCTGTCCTCTTAGTATCTCTGGTTGTTACAGTAAAGACTTACGGTCCCTAACCTTTTTCCTTAAGAGCCCCTGACTGACATATTTTATAGATATTTCGTATTATATTCAATGCTTAACAACAACAGTATACAGATCAACTGATAAACTGTAAAATTAATCCAACAGTGAACTGCAGGATGTTTGTGTAAAACAAGCAGATTACTTCCAGTGAATGTCACATCAGAGATGAGTTTTTTGATAGATTTATGAACACTGTAAACAATTCTCTGTATTTTTTGGTTTTATTTGTAACAATCATATACATTTCATAGGCCTCTTTTCGACAAATTCAGTGTTTTCTTCTCCCTGACACCTGGTCATTGTCCTATTGGCTCTTTGGTTGTTTTAACTGCAGGACGAGGCTGTTAAGCAGACAGAGACTGAGAGATTGTTTCTAAGTTTAGGTCTACATCTTGAGTAATGATCTAAACTTTAAAAAATAACTAATTTAGTTTTCTTCACATACGTGAATGAAATGCTGAGATATAGGCCTACTGTATATTTTTTTAATACGTTTTCTTACACCCCTTAAAGTCAAAAAGGTTTTGCGACCCCCCGAGAATCCTTGGCGACCCCTAACGGGGCCCCCAGTTTGGGAACGCGTTTGTCACGGGGATGCCCCGTGACCTCTAATGGAGGAGCTACGGTCTATATATGCAGGAGTTGGAAGCTTCTCTCGAGTTTCTGAGATCTGTCTAGCAAGCCGGCCACAGCGGCTGTTACTGCCAGGGGCCCAAACTTAAAGGGGGCATAGCCCGGTGCAGAGTTGATTTTTGTATAGACTATTGTGGGAAATGTTGAAAGTCATTGATATTAAATGCTATTTATTGACATAAGATAACATATACTGTAATATTTTATCCATATCACTTAATCAGACAGTCACATACTCATGTTAGATACTTGATACCTGATTTAGGTATTAATTTTGATAATTTTAGACTGTATTTTATCAGGCAAAGTTCTTGTAAGGCCTCTGTTTGGCTTCTTTTTGTTTAATAGAAGAAGAACTTTGTAGAAAAGCATTTTTAGATTGTGTTGTTTTAGTGCAATATTGAGAAATTCTGAATGTTAACCCGTCTGTTTGATATAAACATTTGAATCTGTAAAACATTCATAACATCAGTGTGTTTATTGTCTAGCTCAACTTAGAGCTGCTGATAAAATATAAGATTATGTTTTTATAGGCTGGTCATGTTTATTTATGTTGGGTCAAATATGTCTGTTCAAGAGATACCTGATGAGGACATTTATAACATCTTTATAATGGTGCACTGAATCCTGGCAGTGAGAAAACACTAATTATGGTGAGTTATTAACATTTTTCATTTTCAATTGTGTAATTAAAATGAGAAATGTGTGACAGTTTCTACATTTTTTATATTCATATTAGCTAAACTGAGCCAGATTTGAGCCAGGAGAGGACACACTGGCACATCATTGGTTTGATGATGCCCTCTTGTAACGCCCGTGCCTGTTAAGATAAACTAATAAAGTGCCTGGAAACATACTGAGCAATGAAAGCAGACAAGATGGAAGCATCTGTCAGTGTCTGTTCACTGTCTGGGTTCAGAGCTGGAGCCCCAGAGCTAACGTGACGTCCCGCTTCTCCTCAAACTTCATGTCCGTGTTGATGTTAACTAAACTAAAGCATGTGAAGTTTGCCCCTCTACTTAAAACATCAGGATGTCATGTCCAATGTCATACAAACAAAAAAATTGTCTTAACGGCATGAATAACAGCCCACAGAGTGTTTATTTTTGAAGCTAATGGCTTTTAATGTATGTTATAAATATTTGAATTATGCCTGGCCATAAATATTTCATGTGTGATTTCAAGACTTTAAACATTAGTCAGAGATGGCTGGGCTTCATAAGAACCCCGGCTCCTGTACTGTTTCACATTTTATCGGCTGTTTGATGTTGATGTGATGAAATTTTTAAAAGTGCGTGGCAGCGCCGTGTCACATAAACAGTACAGGTCATCAGCAACGCACATGTAGAAGGACATTAAAATTAATACAGGACTGAGAACTGAAAACAGAAACGAATAAAGATTGATGCAAAACAGGCCACGGTTAGATTTTACAAGATATTTAACATTAACTTCCATTTGTCAACTTAGTAATTAACGTTAGACTTTAAATTGTTTTTAGCATTGTAGAATAATTTATTTTACTATTTGGTTCTCTTTAAAAATAATATTTGGACATGATGTAGCCCAATTATTCTGACTTGAAAGGGAAACGTGGCTCATTTGGCGTTTTCATGCAAAACGTAAGTCAAGTGGAAAAACAGGAGGGATGAAACACTGATTGTCTGATTGTCTCATGAATATATAATGCACCATTTATGACTAAACTGTCCTGGTGGCAGCTGTAAAACATGGCAATCTTATTAACAGATCATTGCCGTCAAGCTCTTTCATGTTCAGGCGGAGTAGGCGGCGTTGGGCCTTAGTAATAATTAAATGCTTTAAGTGCTTCGTGTAATACTTGTGTATGTATTTTGCATAAGTAACGCGCGGCTGTCATGTCAGCGAGTGAAAGAGATGGGAGAGGCAGAAGCGTAAGTACAGACATGAGAGCTTCATTTGTCAGGGTGGTAATAGTCAATTATGTATTTTAATATCTTAATAATGTCTGTTAAAACACGAAAAAGAAAAAGAGATGGCACCAGACAGCTCAGTGAGGCTGCATGACTTTATCTGCTTTGATCTGACAGATTTAGGACATGTTGATCAGAAATAATGAGCCATTTATTGTTAGAGTTTTTCCCCTCTTTGTTTGCTCTTACCTGCAGATGGCAGACTGGCTGTATGCCGGCCCCTCGGCGGCACTGAGCGCCTGGCCCACCTGAGTCTGTGTCAGGCCCAGGGACAGCCGGCGGATCTTGAATGCTTTGGCGAATTCACGAATCTCCTCCAGGTTGACCCCGTCCACCTCGCTGGGGGCGGTCTGCGGGTCTATAATACAACACACACATCTCATTTTATTAGCCCTCTGCTCCTTTGTCGCTTACCTCATTTTCCAGAGTGAATGAAGCAAACATCCAGACATATGTGATCATGATCGTCTCTAAACAACTTAAAAAAAAATAGTCCAGCTCGGGGTCAGGATTTATTATTTCTCTCTGCCCCTCTGCTGTACACTACATGTATCTAAGAGATGTTTGGAAGACTAAATCCATCTGAGGTGTGAATGCAGGCATGTCATGGCTCTGACTTGCAAGTGTAAATCTTTAATCTCACATACAAAAGCATATGGACAAGACCACATGACACAGAGCTTGTTGATTCAATAGATGGATCGATGTTGAGCAGATAGATACTGTGTGTCTGTTTCTTGTATCTCATCTGTATGAATACACATATATTCTAAAGCTGGCGCTCCGAAATAAACATTAAAGAATATATAAAGACATTACTTCATCCATCTGACCCTATGTGAAGACAGTTCAGGCCTTCAAACCTCCAGCGAGCCTCAAACACAAATGATACCCGGTGCCCAACAGAGAAAACTCTTTATACAAAGAAATGCTGTTTGTGAATCTCCCCATTTGAGCAGATCTGAAAAAACTTCAGTGAAGCATTCTGAAGAATTTCCCTGCTAATAAAAAGTGATTTCACATTGTACATCAATGTCAGGTGCCCTGGCATCCTGCTTACTAAAGCAAAGTTTGTGCCTCTGAATTATTCATCTTGGTCATTATCAATGAATTATTAAAGGAATCCTCCAAGCGTATTTAAGCAAAAATCTATGGGGCTGCCATCTCGTTGTGCCTCATAAGTGACGTGTAGCGTATGTGGCGTGCTCCAGACGTGTGAACACTTGGAAGATGAGGGACTGGAGACGACTAAATGGGAGGGATGAGCACTCACAGCTTCGGGTCCCATCATCTCCACATTGATGAGCATCTCTTCATCATTCCCAACAGAGTCTATTTACTCAGTGGTTTGAAAGACTAATAGCACTCTCCAGCAACTGGTCTAACCTCTGGATCCATATTTGTCTTTAGACATGAAGTCACAACCCAAACATGATTTAACATTTAAACCCTTCTAATCTATTTTGGAATAAAGAACGGCGAAGTAAAGCCTGACAAAAAAAAAAAGAGACGTAAATAAAATGTTTGAAAAGCCAAATTAAAAAACAACTGAAACAATGGAGATAAATCAATATCTCCACCTCCAAAAGCTACTTTTCTTCACAGCACTAATACGCTAACAAGCCTAATAATTACAACAGGACAATAGCAAGTTAAACACTCAATTTATCTGCTGAAAAGGAATATGAGAGAGAACACTGACATAAATTACAGGCAAAACTCATGCTATTAAATGCGAGTCCCACAATGAAGTCAAGCTTTTGTCTTTTTGTTTTCTTTTGTTGAAATGTTCATAATCAACCTGAACTAGACTAAATGAAGTTTGAAGTTGTGACCAACTATTCTAGAAGTTAGAAATCTCAACCCAATCAGTGGAATAAATGTTGGCATTGCACATTTCTGTAAAACACAGTAACCTTTGTGCATTATAATGTAGTGGATATGTTGGTAAAAAAACAACCACTGTTCGTGGTGCTATCCCCGCTGGAAATGTGGTAATGTCTCAGTAAAAAACTAGTCTCGCTCACCAGACCTTTCTCAAGAAAAGAAAGGTCTGGCGGGGCCAACTCTCACTTTGAGATTGGAGAAAAAAACGCCCCGGCTGCTTGTATTTCTTTCAACCAATCACAATTGTTCTGGGCGGTGCCACAGCAACGGTGTGCTTGCAAAAATATTGCCGGGGGGAAACAGGTTTTGGTGTAACACGCCCACAAAAATATCACCTACAGGACGCGAACCATGGCAGAAAAATGGCTACATCCCCGCAAGATCAAACACTGCAAAAGTTAGTAAAGGATGTGTTGAAAACGGTTGAAAACTGCTACACAACCGGAGGTGGTAGGGCGGGTGGCTCGTTCCGCCCAATTAAAGGCTGATCTCTGCAGCGAACTTCCGCCCACTCAGACTAGTAAAAAACAAATGCTTTACGTGGTGCTATCCCCGCTGGAAATACAGCAATGTCAAACTAAAAAACAGCTGATTTTCGTGGCACTATTCTGTCAGGAGACGCAGTAATGTCTCTGTAAAAAACACCCATTTTGGTGGCTAAAGATCTGCTGGAAATGCAGCGATGTCTTGGTAAAAAACACACCACTTTTTGTGGCACTACCCTGTCTGGAAAAGCTGCAATGTTTCAATAAAAACGGCCCCTGTACGTGGTACTATCCTGGCTGGTAGACTCACAAGTCAGTCTTTACACGCTTTGCTTAACTAAAGACTGATGTCTTTCTCCCTGATTTTGTGTTTAGATGGGCAGTTTAAAAAAACTCCCTACGTTGCAGAACCAATAGTAAATCCGCAGGGCGGTCCTTCGGTGGCTTGCTGAAGTCTTGTGCTCATAAACATAGTCCGACTGCGTTAAAAGTTTTAAACAAAGTTGCTGTAAGTCCTTCATTTCCACAATCTTGTGGATTGAGCACACGTTTGATAAAACAGAGTTAAATCTCTCGGCATCCATTTTCAAGCTCTCTGTGTGTTTGTTTCCTTGTGGACGAGAAAAGGGGGAGCGCACATTTCCGAGAAGGCGTGTCCTTTTCAAAAATGCAAGAGGCGTTGCTTTGTTGCCGGACGTTTTCTCCAGTGTGTTAAACACACTTTAGAAAGGAGTGTCCCCAGACTATCAGAAGGCGGAGATCTCTGATTGTCTGGTGGCGAGACTACCTGACTGGAAACATAGCGATATCTGTAAAAAAAACAACCGCTTTTTGTGATACTATCCCCGCTGGAAATGCAGCAATGTCTAACTAAACAACAACCACTTTTTGTGGCACTATTCCATCAGGAGACACAGTGATGTCCCTGTAAAAAACATCCATGTTTGATGTCTAAAAATCTGCTGGAAATGCAGCCATGTCTTGGCAAAAAACAACCACTTTTTGTGGCCCTACCCCGTCTGGAAAGCTGCAATGTTTCACTAAATACAATTGCTGTTTGTGGAACTATCCTCGCTGGAAATGCAGCACCAAACCCACGTTTGGTGGCTAAAAATCAATCAGTAAAAAAACAAACATTTTTTGTGGTACTATCCCTGCTGGGAATATAGTGATGTTTGTAAAAAACAACTGCTGTTCGTGGTGCTATCCCCGCTGGAAATGTGGTAATGTCTCAGTAAAAAACAAATGCTTTACGTGGTGCTATCCCCGCTGGAAATACAGCAATGTCAAACTAAAAAACACTCGCCTTTCGTGGCGCTATCCTGACTGGAAATGTATAAAACATCAACATTAACACCTGCTGGAATCGCACCTCTTGATGACAAAGTCAGCTCAAACACTAGGTCACTTTAGACACAGTGATATGTAGGGCTGCACAAAATATTGAAAATTTACCTTCATTGCAATATTGAGATGCACGATATAGGTATCACAAAGATGGCTTGAACGGCAATATAGTATATTTATAGTATATAGTATATAGTATATAGTATATAGTGTTTTGGATGTTATTAACATACATACATATTACAAATCTGACACCTGTCCGTCCGCTCACCTGCTCTCATCCCTGGCTCTCTGAAGCTCGGTGTGCCACAGTTTCCTGGTATCGCTGGTAGACAATAACCTTGTATTTTAAGGTTCATAAAATACATCTAAATTCATGAATATGTAGAATATTACCACAGACAGTCCTGTTATCTTACATCTAGGATGGTGTTTTACCATCCAGGGGATGCGCCACATGTTTTCCCCCTGATAATGCTTCATTGTGACAATGTGATTGTGTTACTGATCGATGCTGTCCTGACTCATGTCTGATGATGTTTACCTGCCAACAGAAAAAGAATATTCTCACCGGCAGCTGCCATTTTCTTACCATATATGTCATAGATGTCACATGAGACCTGTTTTGTTGTTGTTTCCTGTTTTGTTCATAGCTTTAATAAGTGAAAAGAAAACAAAAAAATCTTCTCAGTATGAAAGAGTTTAAGTATATCTCTGAAAATGTTGAACTATTAAATTTATTAAATAACTTTTTTATTTTTTTTATTTTAATTGATTATCACATATTACAATATATATCACATCTGATTGACCTTATAGTGGGTGGATGATGTTGGTGCTCTCTAAACTCGGTTAAAAAACACAAATGTTATTGGAGACCCACTCAAACGACCACCTGTGGGACACCATCAACATCATCGCATTTCTTTCTTTTTTTTATTCAGCTTACATACATTGGCTATTCATTGTCTGTTGTCTATGTTGGCAGCGCAAACCTAAAGTAGAAAGACATCAAAGCTGTATCCTTCAATATTTATCACAAGTCATATCATCATCCCAATATTCAAAGTTACCACATATCACATGCTTTTCTGAAACTGTGCAGCCCTAGTGATATATGTATGTATATATATATATATATATATATATATATATGTATGAAATGTACATATGCAACATATTTGTCATCTCCTGTCCCCCTGCTGTGCTGTTTAAGACCTAATTTAAACCTGGTATTAACATACCATCTGTATCTGTATCCGTTATCTGGATGTGGACATCAGATTCAAGGTTTTGTTTAATTTAAACTGGGTATTAATGTGCATCCTTGTTATGTTAACTCTAATCACATGAGATCAGATATCACTGTAAATGTTTAGTTGCATTTCTCTGGATACATAAAAGTTAAAATAAAAACAAAGCCAAAGAAAAACACTGCTGACATTCCTCTTTCTCATTGACATTTTCCCCATCTGATTATTTTTAAATAACAGTAACAGACATTCTCAGCTTTTTAATCTGTTTCTGGCACTTTTGTTTGTGGCCAGCGAATGCAATGACATTTCATCTTCTCTGCTCGGCAGATGACTCTGATTCTGTCATGGGATTTTCCTTTGTGTATGTATGCTGTAAGTGATATTGAGAGGAAGTGATATGGCTCGTACTCAGCATAAAGCATTAATTCTATTTACTGCAGAACAGAGCCACGATGATTTTGTGCAGACTCAAAAATGGTTTATAAGATATCTTCCGAGCTACGAGTAAACACAAACTAAACACGGTGTCTACAACAAGTTGATCAATGGCGACTTGTTTTTTTATTAAATTCAGTGGCATTGTAGCTGCCTTTGAAATGAGTTTACATGGAGTTTAGGGGAATCGACTCTGACAAATGAAATTTATCTGAATAAAACAGAGTTTTTAAAGGCAATAGCTGCATGCTGACAGGCTGTGGCCCAGTGATTTATAAGGCTCTGCCAAAGGCCCACGCCTTGGGAGAATGAAACTTATGTTCATTAAACATAACACACGCCACTTTGGATCGTCTAATAAACCAAAGAACTGACAGTCAGGAAAAAATAAAACAATCGTAGAAGGTGGGGATCAGTCAAAAGCTGTCCACACTGAGAGTAATGGAGATACTGGGTGTCCGCCATGTTGGATTTTTTAAGGGACAGTTCACTGAAATTAGAAAAAGACATTTTTATTCTCTTACGTCTGGTGGTATCGAGCCATACAGATAGTTTTGGTTTTATTTTGAGATATCAGTCTCTGAGACTTTAGCCTCCAACTCAAAACAGTGGAGCTAGGACTAGGCTTTACACCGATATCTCGATATGAGACTAAATATCGCCTTAGATTTTGGACGTCATTATATTGTATACTGTGTCCAATCTCTTACCATTAAATCAAAAATGATCAGAAGCTTAATTCTGAAATTGTTCTGTAAATAGTTTTCTAATAAATAATAAATAAAGCAACTTCTGATCAACCCATATCAATGTCAGGTTGAAATATAGATGTCTGGTTTGGCCCCACCCATTTTTTATTTAAACCCCTCCCACTTTGGATTAAACTCTGCCTATTCCAAGTTTGGATACAGATAATTTAGTTGGCTAAACAGATATATACAAACAATATATAGATAGTGGTGTACTCGCTCATCCCTATCTTATGGCCAATGTAGCCATGTCTTGATATGTCTTATTCCTCTGTTCCATAGAGCTCCATTATTACGACTACCATTTATTGTGAGTAAATACCAATACCACATGCGTACTCCTGCTGCTGTACATTATTCGCCAGAGCATCATTATTAATCCGCTGTTAGTTCCTAACAAATCCACTATTTCCTCCTGTCTAGATAAAAGCTAAAAGCTACAGTGGTTTTAGGGAAATTATTTAGCCTTCTTTAAAAATGAAGGTATATATTTGTGACCCTTTTTGTATTTACCTCTTCACTAGAAACAAATTAGTTTGGGGCTGCATGGCTGGAAATCATGAGAGGTAAGTGAGAAAATGGACGACCTAACCCTCTTTTCATGTGTTTTCTGTCTTTAACTACGTGTTTTTATTTATGCTGCTGCCCATCTTGGCCAGGTCTCCACTGAAAAAGAGATTATTTTTCTCAAGGGGACTCTCTTGGATAAATAAAGGTTAAATAAAAATAAATAAAATTTCATTGCACATTCGCTGTCATATGATCATGATACAAGAGTCAGTGGACTTGTATAAACAGAGGAGGGTTACAGTTCTTTCTTCCGTGTATTTGAGGGCATGTTGTGTTTTTGTGAGCTGTGTCGGACACTTACTGCTGACCAGCTGCCCCACGCTGAGAGCCGAGGAAGAGGAGGAGGTGGAGGAGGAGGAAGAGGCCTGGTGGAGAGGACTCTGTCTGTGGGGCATGTGGAGCAGGTTGGGCTGAGACGATGCGGGGCCTGTCTGACCCTGCTGAGCCTGAGGCAGCTGGACACACACACACACACACACACACACACACACACACAGAGCTGATGCAGTATATTGACAGCATGTAGTACAGAAAAATATCCATTATTCCCTCCCTCACATCATCACAATAATCATCATTTACAGTAATCATGTCATTATGGTGATTGGGCGATAATATTAAATCTCATCAACCAATCAACAGCTATTAAATTAGCCACTTAGAAGCTGACTCTAATGTAATTTACCTGGTACTTGATGAATAAATGTTAATTACTGCCTGCAGTATTTAAACTGACAGAGCAGAGGGTCAATAGTCTGCTCAATAGACTACAGCAGAGGTTTACCATTGCAGGAGACAGTGAGAGTCAACTCAGGTACTCCTCAGCTTTACACACGCTTCTCTGCAGAAATCAACTAGAAAAAAGGAAAACTGCTCATGACAATTAGAGCCTTCTCCCTCGTCATCAGACCTGTGAAGATGCTAATAATGGCAGCCTGAATCTGAAATATAAACATGTGGACACAGCAGTCCCCATATCAAACATAATTCATGATCCACAAGCTACGTGCTCTGATGGCGAAAAAACGATGTATTTTCATGTTTTATGCACATTTGAATTGCTTTTACAAGATCAAGATGGTACGTCTTCACTTTTAAAGCGAAAAGCTGTCTCCGCCATGAGCTAGGCCGGCTTCTCCTCTCCTTCTTTGCTATTAATTATTTTCTCTGTGGCATGTGTTTGTTTGGATGGTGGGGGGTGTCAACAGCGATGCACACACTGTCAGGACTGTTGACAGGCTCGGAGAATTATCTAGCTTCACTGGAAATATTCTAGACTGCAGGCTCTGACAACCGTAAATTATGCCTGTGGAACAATGTGTACATGCAGGCTTTGAAGTGGAGACAAAAGCATAAACATTATTACAAATGCATTAATTCATTCAAGAGTATGATCTGGTGTTTCAGGGAGCCGCAATTAGGTGTCCATCTACTGAGAGTTCATCCATTCCGCACTGTACGGGCCTTCAATGTGAACTTTTACCCTGTAATTCTGTGCTGACATCGTCATTATCAAGTCAATAACATTTTCATCGTTGTGTGCATGCATCTGACTCCACAACTGAATACTGTATAGATCTTTGAATTGGGTGGAGAAAATGTTCGAGAATTTCTCGCAGTTTAAACTCAAATGTAGTGTATAGAAAAGAAAGAACTTTTGTGTTTTATGCAGCCTCCCCTATATCAAAACAAAATACTTGTTGTTCAGGTCAGAGAGGACAAATCATCAAGGCTGGAGAGTGTGATTGAGGAAGGAGAGGTGGAGAACAGAAGCATGAGTGTTTGAGTTTTAAGTGGGGTGATGAAAAGTGTGTCTTTGTTTTTTTTTGGTTTGGGCTCTGCAGGGGCGCAGCAGGCTCCCTGAGAGAGAGTCTGAAAGGTTGGGTGACAAGTGCCTCCCAAACATGCACAGACACACACTGAAACATGGAAACACACATATATTGTGAATAATTTTACCAAAAGCTACAATTTTCCAAGTGGGATGATGCAAATGAGCGTTATGAGTGTTGAAGCAGGAGAAAAAGGGGGTGTTTAGCATAAAGCAGACCTGACTAGCGGAGCTGGAGTATTGCTTTCATGAATAAACAGAGCTCTGGTGTGACTCCACTAGGTGTTGCTCATTCAACAGTTTTAAAGTCAGCTCTTGATCATTGTTGAAATACCAGTATATAATAAGCTGCTCTACAAGATATCTTCTTTTGTGTGTGTTTGTGCATCAGAGTGTTTGTTACCTGCTGTCCAGGCTTGATTGGTGACAGCGTGATTCCCTGGGTGTTGATGACAGGCAGGATCTGATTGCCGATCACCGTGGCGATGATCTGGCCTTGAGCGTTGGTCAGAAGCTGAGGTGTAATTGGCTGTACCTGCAGTGCTGGGTTGCCACCCCCTGATTGGCTGGAGGGCCCTGCAGAGTTGGGCATCAGTGGGATTGTTCCAATTATCTACAAAGGGGGTAGAGAGGAGACGAAATCAGCTGGGCAGTTTTAAAAGGAAGATGGAGCAGTGAGGGTAAACGCTACTGGAGGTATCAGTCTTAATGATCTCTGCTAGCTGCAAGTCTTTTTGTGGCTTTTTGCATAAAACAAAGCACAAGCCGACCATTTGTGTAATGAGGTTAATCAGAGTGTTAGAGTCGGTCTGTGTGTGTTTTTGAGAGACAAACATGCACAAGTGTCCACTGATCATCTGTCACTGAGGTGGTTTTACAGGCTTGAGCGGGTGAAGCCAAAGCAGACTGCTGGGAGCGCACTGCAAAGGTCAGCGCTGAATACCTGTGTGTGTGATGGTGCACACCACTGACTGTATTATCCATCACCAGGCCAAGACCGGGATGAGTGTGCGTATGTGTGACTGTGTGTGTCTAAGTGTGTTTGTGCCTAAGTGTCTTTGTCTGTCTCTGGTGAGAAGGAGTGAGGCTGCTGAGAGACACAAACCCCCATTTCACCCTCTCTCTCTTACAAACACACACGCACGCACGCACGCACACACACAGACACACACACACACACACACACACACACACACACACACACAGAGGCAGAGAGGATGAAGTGGAAAGAAAGAGCAAGAAAAGAAACAATAAGAGGGAGAAAAGAGGAGCATCAGAGAGTGAGACAGGACCCTGTGTTTCTAATTCAACTCTCAGGGTCCCAGGGGTACTTCACCCCTCCTCCACCCCCCCTCCAGCCCATGCTTTCCTCTCCTCTGTGGCTGTAATCAGGAAGGGCAGATCAAAGGGGGCGGCAGAGTGTCACTGCAGCGTTTTAGCTCTCAGAGCTGCCAGAGTGTGGCCAAGAGTGGCGCTTTAGGGGGGACTTAGCGCCTCTTCACTATGATGAAGGTTAATGTCATCTGGGGACTGGTTCTGAGCAGCCGTCGCCCCGTCCCCCCGCTGACATCGCTCCTCCACCAAGCCTCATTACACCGGAGAGCAGCTCAACACGGATGAGACGCCCATCATTCCAAATTCTGTTATTTGGCATCTGGGCAAAGAACTGCTTTTGCAAAAATTGCAACTCTCCTTCTTTAACTTTACATTTTAGTGCAAGATTCTAAACCTCAACACAAAACTACAAACAGCTTCTACATAGCATTAGCTGAGCCTCGTCTGCCTCCCTAGTCCCTATCGTCACCACTGATGTGTTTCAGTGCGTGGTCCTCCTCCCCCTCCTCTCTCCCCCCGTCTCTTTGACATAATAGGGAGGGATCAGCGAGAGAAAGGTGGGCCGACAATCTGTAATTCATCCCTGCCACGGCTCATTTGCTTACGTTGCTTCGCATTAGGGGAGAGATAATTTATCTCTCTCTCCGCGCCGGCTTTACAAATTCGCTGTAATGCTCTCCTGCCACTTAGCATATTTTATTGCCCTGCCTGACGCTCTTGTCTCCGGAGTCCCACTGATCCCGCTTTGCATGCCACTGTGGCAGGGAACTTGTTCCGCTCAATTATTCATCGTCATTGGACTAAGTGGTTGTTCTATAAGCATAATAAAAGAGCAGGCAACTGACAGCTTAGCTCTCATCCCTGTCCCACTATGTATCGCCTCTCCATCTGACTATCTCGGGCAGATGTTTCATGGCAGTGTCTCACAGCTCTGCTCAGGCTGGACGAGTTCTTGGTGTAGTCAACTGTTGGAGCGCTAATTTATAGACAGAAGGGACTTTATTATTCACTTTTCTAATGGGAAGTATTGACTTCATTAATGCTAAGGTTTACAGAGCAGGGCCATCATTTATGAAAGTGTAGGCTGGGTATCAAACCGCAGTACTCTTTGAGTACTACAGCGTGTCTGCAACATCAAAAAGGGTTTATTATTGAAATTATTTCAACTTTAGGAATTCTTTTAATAGGAATTTTCAGATCTAAGTCAAGACATGTCTTTAAACTTTAGCTTATATTTCATTTTGGCATTCATTAAGTTCATCATTTAACACTGATGTATTTGTCAGTTTGAAAACATGTTTATATTCTCCTAATTCCTATCAACAGATATCTGCATATATGTGCATAAAGAAAGATTTTGGTACAGGAAACATTCTAGTTTCTGTTTTTAGTCTGAGCAGTTTTGACCAATCACGTTTGAGCTGCAGGTAAACAGCCTGTGTAGAGAGCAAAAGAAGTGGAAAGCACTCGATCTTGAAACCTACTGGCTAACGCCTGATGACAATTTAGCTTTTTATTGCTTTTTAAAAATATATCTGTATTCATATGCAGATATGATCGGTGCACCGAAAAAGAAGTCTGGGCCCACATATCTGCTGTCTACACTGGAACCCCTGAACTATTGAGACATGTATAGCTGCAGCCACATTTCGTTTAGGCGTACATGACACCCCTACAAACAAGACCCACAACCACACAAGACAAATCCACCAATGTGAAGGTTATTTGAACCCTGCTACAATGCAACATATTAGTTAACTAGTCCATACTTGGGTATGTGTTATGTATAGAGGAATAAGACATCAAAAACAGTATATTAGAGAAGATGCAAAATCAGAGCACTGTAAATGCACTGTGTAATAAATATTAATGTAAGACAAACAATGCACACAGTATTTAGAAACATGCTTTATGGCAAAATACATGGAGCATAGTTTTGGCTGATGGCACAGAGGCACGCACGTGCGCGGGGCCGTGCGCAGGCACACAGGTACACACATACAGGTTTCGATCTGCAAGTGTTGGAGATAAAGGCTTCCCAGCCAAACTGTGGTCCCAGCGCGCATGCGCGAGCTGCTGATGGTGCTCACAGCATGAATGGGTAGTGGACAAAAACGTGAATGTAAACAGTAGAAATGTGGGAAAAATGCAAAAACATTACTGTGGCTGTCTGCACATGACCAAGATGAAAGCCTATGTGCAAGTTCAGAGAAGTAGGTCAAAGCAGTGAGGAGGAAAACGGATGATGACGGACGGATGGAGGGATGGACGGACGGAGGGAGGGACAGAGGTTTCTCCATTTAATAGTAGGATAAATGGGGCCAAACACAGCAATAATCCACCTTATAACTAATTTTGCATGAAGACATGAACCATAAGTAATGAGATGTAACCCCAACCCTTACCCTAACCTTAGCCACCTTAATTTTACCCTTACACTTCATAGCTAGCATTTTCATCAGGGGGCTGACGTGTAGGTTTGTATGTTTGTGCATAAAAATGCTTCTAGGCAGCTTTTTAAAAGAAGTACAAACTTATGCAACACTTCTCTAATATTTAAATCTCAACTTAATTCTGTGAGACAACAGTGACTAATGGCAGCGATTGCCAAGTTACTGGTTTTCTTCTTCTTAAAGCTGAAACACATCAGGCCTGGCTCTAAATCCCTCAGGTTATGTACACCGGTGACATTACTCTTAAGAAGGCTACACAGCAAAAATTTGGTAAATGTGTGCTTTCGAACCTGCAGTACTCCAAATCAACCAGCACTCTCTGGACAAAAAGTCCAAGTTTGATGGTGACATGCAATCATTTCCATTTCTTAAGGTGCAATTTCATCGTGCCGCTGTTTCATAAATAAGCAGCTTTTAGGACCTCCTCTAATTCACTGCTCTCTTCAGTTATCTTTCAGTTTGTTCTCCTTTATTTGGCTTCCTGTGTTTGCTTCCCGCTCTACTTCGTATGGCATGTGAGTAACGTGCCTCTCTCCACCCAGCAGAACTCATTAAGATTATGCTGCTCTTGTTTCCACAGAAATGTCATCTCATCTCTCCAGCCAGGGCAATCTGTGTCTTTAGCCATGGTCGCCAGGCAATATCTCTGCCCATTTTCTCTCCTCCACTGTTCATGCGGTGAATTGAGGCCCGAGAGGGAAAATGTTTGGGAAGTTTGGACTCGTGTCAACACACAAGTCCAAAAAAGCTAACATTCAGAGCAAATCAAAGGCTAAAACAGCAGACTCATAATGGTGCAGTGGACAGAAGATATTTCCTGGGTAGGGTGGCAGGTATTTCCTATCCATTCAACAGCCTTTGTTTTATTTTCTCAAATATACAAGATGCAGATACAGTAAAATAGATTACAGTGATTGGTTGTTTATTTATCCAACCAAATGTCAAACATTAGCTGGCTGCAGCATCTAAACACAAGAATGTGCTGCCTTTCTTTGTTTTAAATCATTAGAAATGTAGTATCTTTGGTTTTTGGAGTGTTGGTCGGACAAAACAAGCAATCTGGGAACTTGTAGAGCATCGACAGAATAATTAATACTGAAAATAATCAATAGCTGCAGCCTCACAGTAGATTTACAATTACAAGGGCAACAGCAGTTTACACTGTGGTTACACTTGATCTAAGGGCTGGAAGCTTCCATCAATACAAAGGGCACACTTGCTTTGCAGGTTAACCGTGCATGTATTCTTTACCTGTTGTTCTCTGTATTAGCACCAACAGTATCCACCCTAAGTGCCAAACTCTCACCAAAGACTAGCAACGCTGAGAGTAAGAGGGGTGGATAGCCTGACCACCCAAATTCAAGGAGGAGAGGGTTTCCATACACAGAGCTAAGGCAACTGTGTTTACCAAACTGGGGTTTGCCACACACACAGACCATTTCAGTGTGTCTGAACCTGCTAAGACACACGGTGCTCTCCAAGAAACAGCCCTTAATGTCCTCATTTCCCAACACAGTTTTACTGCCATATTGAAGCTGGAGGCAAAGTGAGAATTTGCACTGAATAGAAGATGTTCACAAAAATGCCACAGATTCACAAAGGGGAAAAAAAAATCAGGAGTGAGAGTGACTTAACAATATTCTGGCTTTTATCCACAGCCTTAATCACTGTTGTAGAGGCGGTGAGGATAAAAGAGCCTCATTGATTCTCCTTGGAGAATAAAAAGACTGGGGCCAATATAATTAAGGTTTAAAAACATATTGAACTCCAAACGTCCATCAAACCCGGCACTTTTCAAGGTCCCCAGAGCTCTCGCTTATGAAAAGGTCTTTTGACAGAGTTGTAGAGGAAATTAAGAGGTCAAAGACAGTATATCGTGTTTTAAATTCAAGAAATGGTGACTTTTACTCATGGAGCCCAGTGATGATAAAGATTATTCACTAAATTCCAATGAAACACTACACTAACGGATAAAAGCAGTTCTTTTGTAAATACACATCATAATTGAATAAAAGCTGCCTCCTGCTTTGTAGCTTTTCCATGCTGACATAAGTTCTCAGAGTGTGTTTGGTGGACCTCCAGCCTTGTTTGAGGTATGTATTAGCCTGTATAATCTCCTCAGTGCAGGGGGAGAAGGAGGGGCAGGACCTTCTGATATGGTAGTGCATGTTTCAGAGCCCTCTGTCTGAATAATGCTGTGGAATAATGAGGTGGGGAGCAAAGGCTGTAGCCCACGGCTTTGACCGTCTCTGTGACCTGATTATGTCAGGGACTGTCAGCCGCCAAGACACTACAAAAACACAGAGCATCCCATCAAGTCCATATCCACAGTGATCTGTCCCCAGTGCTCCAGGCACCTTGTGAGCCAGGGAAGTCCATACTGTCTCATTAGCGACGTTTAGCATCAAGCGCTCGCACATGGACAACACTTTACTGACTGGCTCATTTAACAATGAGGCATGGTCACACTGGTGGAACTGAAACCTAATTTCAGCAGGCTAAATGTCAAGTTTAACAAATACAAACAACTGTTTTTCTTAGTGCTAAGACATGTCACCCCCCGCTTCCCTTTCACCATGTTTATGTTAAGTCTACACTAAGGACAGTGCAAGTGTTAAAAGATGAAACAGGGGTTAAGGTAAATAACACAGAGTGGCATGAAAGGGCACATTGTCCATACAATTTTCCTTTAATATGTGCTGTGTGCACCTGCGATAAGATGATTCATTAGATAAGGTCCCACAATGACAAGCATCATCGTTCAAGCCTCTGGCTACTGATGGAACAATTCTGCAGCCACCCTGTAAATATGACAAGGTCAGCATTTTACTGCGACAGGCGCATGCGGATAAGAGAAAGAAAGGCTTTGTTTATTCCCAAAAAGCTTAATATATGGTGGGCTGGTTACTAGAGTGTGGCTTCAAGTGAACACACAGACCCACCACTAGAAATCTATGAGGAAAGATCAGAAATACTATACGAATGTTTTATTTGAAGCTGCACATTTGTACATGATAGATGGTCTGGCAACATCTCTTACAGATCTGCTACCAAGGAAACTGTAGTATTTAATTAGCTGTATGTGTAATACATCATTCAGTGTTTTTTTTTTGTGTGTTGGCGCCCACAGTACACACCTGTCCTTGTGCATTGGTGACCAGCTGTCCAGTGGCTCCTTGCAGGTTTGACAGGGCGTTGCCGAACACCTGAGAACCGGCAATGGATCCCATGGCTGCTGCCGCTGCTACCGCCGCCTGGCTGGCCAATGGATTCAGCTGGTGAGGACATGGTGAGAAATCATTTGTCAAAACTGCAGCATCACTCCTGCTAATGTTTATTAGTGTAATGAAAGTTCCTAAAAAAACAGGGTTGGGAGAGCTTGATGTGGGGGGCTTCATTGTTACAGAGGCCAGAATAGGCTAGCTGCAGAGGGGCCTGTATAGTCCAGCAGACTGGGCTATGCAGTCCATCATACAGCTCCCAGAGGTCTTTGCTCCTGGACCCAGTGGGAGGCTCGAGGGTAGGGAGGAGCAGTGAGAACGGGAGGGTGGTTGTGAATAAGTGGCCATTTTACCACTCTAAGTGCTTCCTCTGGCCCCCGGGGCTCCCTACAGGCTGAGCCGAGCCTCTCCACCCACAGCAACGGCCAAACAGCATCCTGCTTTCACAATAGAGCCGAGCAGCGTGGCCATGCATCACTGTATCGCCAACCCCTTCAATACACTTCGACTAAGAATTCCTCCAGCGTCATAATGCACTAGCACACTGCTACTTTTGAAGGAGAGGAGGGTTAGAATGACCATCTTTACCCCCGCTGTAATGGACTCATCTGGTCTGGCCTGTGGTTGTGAAAAGAGGCTCCTTGCATCGGGGACAGGTTGTAGAGCCCCGCCACATCGCCGAGATTACCCATATAAATCAAGCTAACCACTTATTAGGGGGCTGAAAATGCACTGCTGATTTGGTTGTAGTGCAGCAGAGCAAAGTCTTATTAGGTTGAGTAAGTAGATCAAAGACCAAGAAGAGATAGGAGACCTCCCAATTACTCAACAGAATAGAGAAATAATAGAAACACTGCTAAGAAGCAGGCTGCCTCCTCCCTGCTGCTAATACTGGTTGGAAACATATTCAAACAAAACTGCTATAAATTGAAAGTACAGTTTAAAGAAAAGGTTTCAAATAAAGCATTGCATGTTTTATACACTATTACGTTCATATACTGTAAAGAAATCTTTTCCTAAAGCATCAATGTTTCCACACTCTGTGCTCTGCGGGGAATTCAGCGTTGTTCATCTGAAATCATTCGGTTGCCATTCATCTTTTATCTTATCCCACCACCATATATTATTACACTTTCTGAAATCAAATGATGAAAAAATGCCACAGAGCGATCAATACTTTTTCATTGACAGTAAAGGTTAAGCACATTAAGAATGACACTGCATTTGTCTTATGAAATCATATTTCATGTAGGTGGCCTCAAATTGGCCGTGATTGATATTGCCTCCCCTCGTCTGAAAGTCATCCAGTTTTTCCTCGATAATCGCAAGATTGTCTTTTATGTGTCCAGCGGTTGTCCTTCGGAAATCTGGACGTCTCAAACGTTAGAGAAGTACAATCCTGAGTCTGACTTTATATGCAAAAGTAACAAGATTACAGAACGTCAGTCAATCTGCAACATTTGATAGTCAGTTCCCTAACCTTTATGTACTACAGGATATGGAAGATAATTTAGGTGCTCCAACACACAAGGTAAACTGATATATATGTCAATTAAATTCAGAGATCAACAGTAGAAGATGCATGGTGATGTTTAGAGCTAAAAATATTAGCCAAGTAATACAGGGTTTCTGTTTGGAAAAAATGGAGCTGGTCTTCATGAACTGTAAGATTTTAATTCATCATATGGCACAGGATTTATTCCAAAATATGTGATTCTAATAATATTTACTGATGTTTGATCCACATCAGAGAGTTTACTTTTGTAACTTGTAAAATACTCTGCTGCAGATTCTCCTAAAGATGCATCTTTAACAAACTTTCCTTTACCCAGTATGCTTTGCTAAATAGCACAATTTTGATTTGTTTAGAGATCTGATTAATCTGACTACAATATACATGGATGAAACAATAACTGTTATTCAGTCTGGTTAATAAAGCAATTGGTTTGGTTTGATGCAGTGACCATGATGCAAAGTAAAATGTCATTTTCACTATTTAGCACGTAATTTACGTGTGGTTTTGCAAACATTTTATATATAATATATATTTTTTAAATAATATGTGAACATATTTCAACCATGTCACCCCATAACTTATACTTGATAAATGTACAAATCATTATTTTATACATTTTGTTATTATTATCATCATCATCACAATTGCCAAAATGTGCACACACTGTAGTGATAAATACAGATTAATTATGGTCAAAAACAGCAAAACTAAAATTGTGTTGTAAGAGACAGTGAAAGAAACAATCCTCTCTGACTTTTTCTCCACTCAATACAAATGTGAAGTGATACTTTTGTTTTTGAAAAGCCTTTACAATCAGCTGAAAATGTTTTTAAAAAGAGCAGCAGAAAAAAAAGCTGACACATCTTGCAGTGCACATTGACATTTTAAAATATGATTTAAACAGCGAGAGTTTCAAATTTTCAGGTATCACATTTATATATCAGGATAAATTTAGCAAAGACATATCAAAGGAAATATAATGCACATTAACACACGTATCTTCAAAATCTTTAAAGTGACGGACTTTTCTTGAGACAGAAAGTGCTGAACTGGTTCTCAGCAGATAATTCCCCCTTCACTTATGACTGGAGAAGTAGTAGTTGAAAGGGTGAAATAAAACCTTGACCAGCTGCTCTGGTAGTTTTGTGAATATAAAATACATTCTTAAGTGTTGATAAAGGGGGGGTCTTTGAGCCAGGTTGGTAAAAAAAAGAGTATTATGGATGTTGTGATGGTGAATGGGGACACACAGAAAAGCCAACACGGCCAGTTAAACAGAGTTAAAAGGAGGCTACAGATCAACACACAGATAATGTGATCTGCTTGGGCGAGCACACCCAGAGTCTCTCTGAAAATCTGCTGTGCTTGGTGTCATTGTGTGAGTGATGGGTTGTTGGAGAAGCTTTCAGATTTATTTGAAATATTATCATTGTGTTTCATTCGATGATAGCCCTTTCAGGTGCTATGTTATTCTGGTAAATCTAGGTGAAAAGAGAGCAGGCTTTATTGCTGCTGCATCTTCCTGGCACTGGGTAATATGGATAGCAGTTGAGCCAGGAATAAGGAGAGGCGAGGCTGTGTTCAACACCTAAACAGGTGATTTTCCGCCACGGTGACTCCTCTCAACACCTCGGCGGGAGGCACAAAATGACAGACCTGGCCTAGCATTTGTACTGATTGCATGTGTTGGAGGAGATAAACAGTGATCTTCCAGTTTGCAGAGCCTGCATGTTAACCATTGTGTTTCATTCTTTTCATTCCCCATGAAAAGGGGCGTCATGAGGATTTTCAGCAGTGCAGACTGCTCTGGTCAGTGTTGAGATAACAACAATAAACTGAAGTTATTTGTTAAAGAAATGTTAAGTTACATTTAAGTCAGAAATGTAGAAATATGACATGTCAGTTTTGTTTCTCATTCTCATGTGTAGCAGCAAACCTAAGCACTGCTCAAGCCTCCATCATATCAGGTGACATCATCTTGTCACCTTTAAGTCACCACAACTGCTATCACTCTCTGCGCTATCACAGTTTAATATAGCCAAATATAAAAGGGCTACATAGGGATCAGCAAATATAAAATAAGTGTCTCTGAGAGGACAAAAAAAGCCTGCAAATTGTTAAAAATACATCTTTTCTCTGGACGGTATGAAGAGGAGGGAATCTAAACTCCACCAGGCTCTCCGTCGCCTGTTTGACCATGAGGGTCACCTGGTGCAGCAACCCGTGTAATCTCAGGAATAGAGGGAAAAATAGCGTTCCCGCAAACCGTGGAGAGTCCCCTGGAAACCAAAATTGTCTGACACAAACTAACTGGAGTTTATTCTGGGTTTGCTCTTTTCATGTGGCCGTTTTAAACTTAATTGCTTTTTTTTTTTTTCAGGGGCCTGCACAGGACAAAAAAGAGCAAAGATAAATGGACAAAGTGTTGCAGACACCAGCAGGCAGGCAGATTCGTCTACGCTCAGGCTTCAGCGGTGTGTAAAACTTATTTTCAGCTCATCTATGATTCAACAACAGAATCAAACATTTATCTAATATATCAGAGAAAACTGAAAGAGAATATGAGACCACGGGGAATGATTTAGCAAATTAGTAGCAGCTATATGTAAACTAAAATCTCTTCCTTTTCAAAAAGTCTCTCAGATTGATTACAGGTGGAAGTAAGTATGTTTGGGAAAATGTGAGACGTGCCAAAGTCTTCATGTTTTACTCGCTACCACTCAACCAAAAAGCATCAAAGTGGGCCAGATTAACAGTCAATAGCACTACTGTTTCTGAGGAAAATGTCCTTTATCTGTGGAGCAACATGGAAGTTTCCCTAGCTCATCCTGGCCCCACATCCTCCCTGCTCTTTTCCCACTTCGGAGTGAATGTAATCAGCTGTGACATGAGAAAACACGTTCTCTGTCTGTCAGGACTCTGCTAGTCTTCCGCTGACAGTCCTCTGCTGACTCTCCTCCTCCTCCTCCCCGAAAACGGCCTCCCCCACCACCTCCCTGTCTCCCCTCCCCTCACATCCGCTGTGCTTATGAACATCAAAATGCCATTAGGCCCTCCAAAACACCTCTGGTCCCTTGGTTAGCGGGGCCTCGCACTGCGGTCGTGCACTCTGAGTCCTCCGAGCCCCGACTATTGCTCACCACTGGGCCTCTGCTCCAGCCGTTGTGAAAAATAAACCCCAAAAAGAGCCATTCTTGAGGAAAAATATTGGGAAGTGAAAGACAGATAGAACAACTGGGGCAGATAACACCCGGCAAAATACAATAACGCTGCATCCGGAGACAGTCGGACATTGTAATTGCTTAAGGCAGTGGAGGGATGGTGGTGGCAGCGGGTGTGGATGTGGAGGTGGCTGAGGTGGCATGGCGGGGTGCTAATGGAGTGATGTCATATGAAACGCCAGAATGACAGCTAGTTAACTGAGGAGGTTTGGCTGATCAAATAAAATGCATTAACTCCAGGAAATGGATATCGCAGGCAGCCTCAGAAATGGCCATATCTAATGAGGCAAAATGCAAATGAAGGAGGAAAAGAGTCGTGAAAACGTTTAAACTAACTATAAAGGGATGATGGAGTGTCGGACAGTGGCCGTCAATCTCCCCACTCATTACCCTCATGTGAAATTAACAGCAGCTTTAATCATTACATAAAATCTGCTCCAGCCCATTTGTTGATAATTGTGAGGCACAGAGGTTCAGAGTGGGTTCTTTGTCATCAATCACGGCAGCAGTGTATTTCCTCTGGTTAGGGGACACTCTGCGAGTAAAAATATAAGTTATACTACATTCCTCTTACACTATTTCTCTTGCTGAGGAATGATCTATAATATTTAGCTGTTTCCAGATGTATTAAATTTGAAACTACTTGGTGATTAAGTATCTACAGGAAAGTGCTGACCATTTCAGCTCATGATGTGACATATTTGGTGCAGTTATTTCTGTACCATACTAGTGTTGGGTTGGAAATCATAGCAGCGTTAAACCGGTGTTGCAGTAAATCTACTGCTGCTCGGGCTATGACTTTAAAGTGGATACCTGGCTACGTTTTGTGGTTGCTGTGAGAAAATGAAAAATAAAATCATTAAAGTCTGGAGATCAAACTATAAAGAAATTATGAAGACTATTATTTTAGTGTATAACCCAAGAATCTCTGCAGCCTTTGGATTACAAAATTACCTCAATTATTCAATACGTAATAAAACATATGTCTTGATTTTAGGAGTTCCATTGCAGCAACTACTTCTCATTCGTTTTCATTTAGTTGGAAATGGCTTCTCTTTTCACTCTGCTGTTGTTTGACATATAAATATAGCATTTGAATGACTTTAATATCCTTCTAATCAATGTCCAGTGATCTTTTGATGTCCTCAATTCAATATAGGAAGGGTCATCCATGCCGCAGCTTTATAAACACAATAAAGGTAAATGATTACTCTCCACTGTGGTGTCCAAAAATACGGCCAGTAATGAAGAGAAATGGAGGAGTTTGAGGGGGAGGCCTGTCATGTGTCATTGGCCAACTCTAAGCCTTAAGATTAATCACGAGAGAGGGGCTCTGTGGCTAAGATGTGGTCACCCTTGATCGATAAATCCACCTCCCTCCCCTCCCTCTATGTGTCTCTGCTTCACTGTCTCTCTCTCTTTTTCTCCAAAATATACACAATCGTTGGCACGAGCTAAATCAGCATAAGTGGAGAGATGAATTGATGACATTTACAGCCGTATTTTGTATTGATTACTCAAGTTTTGACTTCTGAGGCTCTCCTCTTTGAGGAGTTGACTTAAGCACTGTTCTTACATTCTAGTTGAGTCCATTTACAAAACCATCAATTGCACAGTCCCATAATAAAAGAGGGCATGAAATCACCCACAAGGAAAAATATAAAAATGCAAAATGCTCCTCATAGAGTTCAGGGCAGCAGGGCACAGTTTAGAGGAATTTCAATTTACACAGCAGCACCCTATACATTGCAAAATATATACCAAATCTACTGTCCACTAACCACAACTGAAAACACTGTGGAGAAGAATTTCTGATAATATTCTGCAGGGACCACAAATGGGACTTTTGACTTGGTCTTTGAGGAGGGCATAATGCAATAACATTGCATTAGAAGGGTCTTTTTACAGCGTGGCAGTGCTGCGCGGCTGTATTCCTTGTGTGAACCGGTGCTCTGTTTGCGGTCACTAATGGGCATCAGAAATTACAGGCAGTGGAATCGCGCCCCGCGGGGGGACTGGCCTTCTCAGCGGAGCGGAGCACTTAGACAGTGTCTGGGAGCCTGCTGGAGGAGGAAGGGGGGAACTCAATGTCACAGCCCTGCCTCATAATTAAAGAAACCCTATTCCTTATCCACTGTTAGGTGAGCCCTAGCTTGGTGCTCCATCTGAGGGCTCCCCTGTGGGCGTCTAATGCGTGTTGCCCCCAATGTGCATGTGGGCTGATCAGGGATCTGCGCCTTTCTGCTGGGTGTCGGAGCTGGGAGCCCTCTGACCACCGCGGGAGTAGCGGGGCCACGTTTAGAAGAATCGCAGACCTCAAAAAGCGAAGAAAATATCAACTGAGGTGACGTCTGACAACCCAAGAAAACCAGAAAAGCCAAAAAGTAAGTGCAAAGGCAGCCTGCAGGTGTAATTTTAAAAGTGAAAAAGCCTTTACAGTTTTCCACATGATCCTTCTGAAATATGATAAATTTAAGTTTCTCTCTGTTTATAAATTCAGGGCTCATCGTTGGTCCTTAAGTCTGTAGATTTTCTTCCTGCCTAATCCCTCATTTGAAGTAAATAAAAGTAGTAGAGCTGTCATGGTCAGGTTGTTTTCCTCATCTAGCTCCCATGCTTTATAATTATTCATATGAAATGTGGTTCTGTTGATGGGCAACAGTCTTATTTTCTGCTTCAGTCAACAGTGCACATTTGTATTTCTAAATTGTGGAGCGCTTGTTATGTAAGGCAATTTTCTGCCTTCTTAAGAGCCGGATCTCCTGTGCATTAATAAGAGGCTAGGCTGAGCTGCTGGAGAGCTGAGGGCCTGTTCATGCTCTAAACCACACAGCCAAAAACTAGCAGCACACAGGCTGGCACCACATACCATTTATACATATTTAAAAGTTTCAGTAGGAAATTGTGATTTTTAACAGGTGTTATCGTGGATAATGGTCAGATGTGAGAAGTCTTACAGCTTAAGGGAACACAGATTTTTTTGTACCTTCACTTGAAGATTAATGTTAATTGCAGGAATACAACTTTACCAGAGCTGCAGCCAGGATTTTAAGAAATACTGAGATCGTAAATCCAGATTCCCACAGCACCACCCCAACCCCTTAAGACATTCTCCACTTTTGGCTTTACTTTTTATTTATTTACTCGCCTTTATTTACCTGATTTATTGTGTTTTCTGACAATTAATCTCCCAACATGACAGTCTGGATGTTTTCTTTAAGCCTTGAAGGAAAACTAAAGACATTTATTTAATGTGCATTTTTTGCCCCCAAAACAGTCAAAATGATTGTCTAAAAAAATATCAGAATAAGCAGCACATGAGTTAAGTGCCCTCATTATTAGGTATTGTTGAGTGCTTTACTTCTACAGTTCTCTGACTGAACAACCTTGTAAACTGAACCTTGAACATAATTTTGTGCCTTTACAAAATGAAAAATGGACCTACATGAATTTGCTTTCACAAGCACTCAAAATGTATTTTTAAGTTGCACAACGAATTTTGTGGCAAGAAATCAATTAAAAAACATCTACAAAATCACATTTCTATATTAAACTCTATGATCTTTGTCCAAACCACAGACACCACAGCTGAGTTATGAGACATTCAATAGATAATGGACTCTTTCCTCAACTTAAGCGTTGCCAGTTTCATCGACAAGCCACAGTATGAGCCATTGGGTCTACATTTGAGCATGTCATTTTAATTTTGATTTAATACCCCGTGGAATGATGGCGGCCCGTTTTGCTAAATTGAATAGACGTGGAGCTGATCTGGAAAATCAATTAATCGATGTGCAAGGCTCATTTAATACACATGTTAATATAATGGGAGAGACACCCACCGCCCATAAAAAAAAAGACACATTTGGAGCAAATTGGACAGTAGTGATTTTAACAGCGGTTGACATAAGTAAAAATGCACTGCAGCGGAAAACAGTGACATGAGTGTCTGAAGGGGCCTCAGCTGGAGACAAAAGCAGCAGAGATGGGCCCAAGACTTGAGGAGGATGGTGAAGCGAATGGGGGGAGGAGGAGGGGGAGGAGGGGAGAATGGCAAGGAGGTGAGGAGAGATGGAGAGTGCAGACAGCCAGGCCTCTGAAAGGCCGTTGTGGTTGGCAGCCGCTGACCTTGGTGACGATGGGTTTTCACCAGAGGCTTCTAATGAAGGCTGATTGCCAGGGAATAGTGAGGGAGCCAAGGGGTAGAGAGGGGAGCAGGGGGGAGGGGGGAGGAGAGAGAGAAGGAGAGAGAGAAAAGGATAGAGGAGAGGCTCAGGTAATTGCAGCACTTGTGGGTCTGAGGCCCTGCGGTCCTGTGATGTCGGGGTGCAGTAGGGAAGAAGAGAGATGTCTGTGGACGCTTTGGTGGTAAATTGTGGAGCACAGGGATGGGAGGCAGGCCCCTAGGCTGTAATTACCCCTATGAGTGTGCGGATGGAGAGTGGACAGGCCCAGTGTGGGGCTCTGACAGCGATCAAGGAGACGACTGCGAAAGGGGAGTAGAGACAGACACACAGACAGACGGCAGGAGTCTGACGGAGGAGGAAGACAGGACGCCTCCATCTCCGCCAGGCCCCCCGAAAACCAGCCAGCCAGACACTGGACCAAGGTCAGAGGCTATTAGCTAACACACAACATGCCGGTGACAAGACAGCCATGACAGGAGCAGCAGAGAGACAGCTCAGCAGTGTTGAAGATGCTGCTCCTGGATGGAGAAAGACATAATGTAGAAGGATTTGGCTAAAAAAAAAAAAAAAAAAGGCATTAAAAGACGGATAATTAGATCAGAGCCACTGAGAGAGAGATGTTGGGGCACCACTGGATGGCGCAGCAGGGTCAGGAGGGTCTGGGGCATACCAACTGGAATGAGAGAGTTGATAGGCTGGCCTAAGCTTCCTCGCTGCCACGGATCAGTATGTACTACCTCTCCTCTCCCTGCCTGGGCTGATGTAACTCACTGGAGTGGCAAATTACACCAGACCTACAGCTGTAGCCCGACATTATGATTAATTTGATCAGTAATTTCTCCTGTTTTTCATTTTAATCGCCGCGACCATTCTGCTGTGGCAGGTCTTTCAGATCTAATTAAGATCAATTCCGGTGTAACAGACTTGGCGAGCGCCTTTACCCCGTCAAATCCCTGAGCTCTCCGGGCGTGGAGAAAACCCGCAGCTCTAATCAATCAACTTCCAGCAAAATCCAGCGGGCTCCCGCAATCAGCCCATTAACACACTTAAGCAAATTTCATAATCTCCCCCCGTCTATTTGTCATCACTGTGGTGGCTATTTCAGGCAGCCACAGGCTGCATCTCACTGTACTCCGCATGTTGGGGAGCAGAGAGGCAGTGGGCGGGGTAGAAAGGTAAATTCTTACTCCGTTTAACCAAATTAGCTGCAGTAATCTGAGTTCAGGCCATTGACTCAAGGGGACACAGTCTGTTGTGGTGTGATTTGTATTCTAATCGGGATAATAATGAGGCAATTAATGAATTCTGTTTCTCAAATTAAAAACACCAAACTCTAAAAACACCAGGGATGTAATGAATGCTCAGGATTTCCTCACTATGGGTTTAGACGAAGATCACACACCTCCCACGAGAAGAGAATTACAATGGGACATTAATTGGAACATAATGAGTGTTTGTCTCTCTGTGCTGTATTTTCAGCAAATAGTTGAATGGCTGGGTGATTCTGCACGTCTGAATAATGACGCCAAGAAATAGGGGTGTTATCTGTGTAATGCTGATTGTATTATGGTAATTATGACTCGACTTTACTGCACAGACCAGTTCCTCTGGGTGAAGCATGGAAACACCAGAAATGCCCTTCTGTGTCTTCAATTAAATATACAAAAGGAAGATCACAGAGACAATTCACATGTGTTTGTGAGAAAGTCTTTGCTCAAGGAATCCCTCCCCCTCCAAATTAAAAACTTTTGTGAATCAACCAGCGAGTCGCTCGGTAATTCTGGGACTAAAAATCCAATCACTGACCCAGGTGGTGGAGAGGGAGGGGAGCTGCTGTTTAAATCCTATTGCAGCCTTGAGTGGGTGCTGAGGCTGCGACCTGTCCTTGGGCGAGCCCCTCGCTGGGTGACACACTCTTTGACAACACCAGCACTGACCCAGAGAAACTAAACCTTTTATGGCCATTCTGCTTCTCACACACACACACACACACACACACACACACACACACACAAGGTCCATAATCCTATTTGATGAGGCAATATCTTAATGATACCTGATGTGGCCCCTTTGGCCCCCCTCAAGGGAGGTCTGTCCTCAGTCATCATAATCAGCCTCGCTGCTTCTTTTAGAAGAAGACAATGTGTATATAGCTAAAAGTCTTATGCAGTTTGCTTTATCTAAAGGAGCTGCTGTCTTTGTTGAATTTCCTAGAATCTGTGAATAGTTTTCTAAGGAACAGTTTCCAAGTAAATCGGAGACTTATGAGCAGGATAGTCTGATTGTATTGTACTGGTTATCCAAGGTCTCTGTACGTCGCCTGATGCAAGCTTAATGTGTGAATCTGTATATTGGTCAGTAGCGCTTGTATCCACAGTGAGACTGGACAGTGTGTTTGGTGCGATGTAGTGGCTAGCCTTTGGAGCCCATTAAATCCAGAGGCTGTTTTTCCTGCTGAGTCTCACTAGGCCGTGACAGGGCCGGAGAGGGCTGCAAGGGGGGAAACAAATAGCCCAACTCATCCTGGCCATAAAGAAGGTTGCACCACAACCCAATAAGGGTCTGACGCTGATGAATGTGACCAGGGACAGAAAGGCGACCCTGGCCAGTCTCCACCAGAAATGAAACCACAGGGATATAAAATAGGTTATTATCGTCACACAGTGACAGCCAGACGGACAGAAGGGCAGAGATGGATGGACGGACAAAGTGACTAAAAAGGAGGTTGAGTAGGAAGAGCAGCAAAGATTAAGGGACTGATTACAGCTGGAGAGCTCAAGGTTAGATAACCTCAGAATCCCTCCTGAGTCTGCCGTAGGAGGATGTGAGTCGTGCTTCTTGTCCAGTTGTGAGGTTGGATGTGCTCAAGTGCATCAAAGCTTCAGCAGCTAGATGCATATTCTAACAGCTCCACATAGACATAAGAGCTGCCAGCATCCATTCAAAGGCTGCCACTTGATTAAGATCAAGTGCCGACAGAGAATCAGGCATTGTGTGTATTGCTTAAACACTTCAGCTCTTTAAGTGGAAAACTACAGAAATTACAAATCTAATTTAACTAATTAGCTGGTAATATTTATGGTTCTTGTGATGCACTTCAGTGTGTCCATGAAAAATGTTTTGAATGGGCTAAAGGAAGCTGAGAGCCTTGTATCTGTGTACAACGGCGGGCATTGATACAAATAAAAAGTGAATATGCAAAAGAAGTGAAGCACCACTCTGATATATAATATACTCCATAGGTATAGAGTGCTGCAGGGATGTCATTTATTTGTAGGCCAACACAGAAGCTAGCGTCACTCTGGTTCCCTCAACAAAAAGCCAACAGGATTTTTACATTGGATTTTGGATTATTATAGAAAATAAGCTCTGTGGCAAACAAATGTTATGATACTTACACATTTTGTTCATAATAATCTTCACAAATTAACACCACTTTTATGGTTTTTGAAGCGTAAATGCAATCACCAGAAGTAAAAAGTTACCTTAGGCTAGAAACAAACTACACCATGGTCACATGACGTCATCATTACCACTGCAACGAGTTTATAAAGCAGTGTTCAGTGCGGTTAGGAATGATGAGACTCTGTAGTCTAATCTAGCCACTTGTTAACAACCAGGATTGACTCATGCCTTCACCATTCGATTGCTATTGATACTAACCAACATATTGGATTAATGTAATCAGGCGTTAGACAGAAATAACCAATCCACATTAAACACCATTTTTTTGGTGATTTTTTGATATAAAATTTTGAAAACACAATTAATAAATCTTCCAGAAAATAAACTCAGTGGTGTATGAACACCTCAAATTACAGCTAAAGGGTGAAATGTAGTGCTCCCCTTGTTTTTAAGTGTGTTTTGTGTCCGGTTGACACATATGTATCACTTTGTTTTCTGCGTTCTTTAAAGAAAAGCTAATAAAAAGTAAATAACAACAACTACTGTTGCATACAGTGAATTTTAAATTATATAACAAAACATAACAAAACAAAGAGAGTCAGTGCCACATCAATATGAGACTGATTCTCAGAGTTTACATATCACAAAGAGTTAGTCTGGTGCAGTTCATAGACTCACCGACAAAGGCATGGGTGGGGTGACGGGTGAAGGAAGGCTGCGGGCCGGTGACTGGTTGGGCCGATGCGGTGGGGAGTGCTGCGGTTGTCCAGAGGTGGAGGAGCAGGTGGAGCCTGGAGATGGAACGGAGGTCTGCTGCTGGCTGGGTGGGGTCATGTGATGCTGGGATGACAGCTGGTTCTGGGTGTGGGAAAGGGTCTGTTGGTGATGATGTTGCTGCTGTTGCTGCTGATGCTGCTGCTGTTGTTGCTGCTGCTGTTGCTGCTGGTGGTGCTGCTGCATCTGTTGGAGCTGCTGCAGGTGTTGGAGCTGGGAGTTCAGTGATGAGGTAGCTGTTGATGGAAGAACAGCAACTTGTTTGATTCTGCTTTGTGCTGAGACCTGAACTCCAACAAACACAAATGAGTTTGGACTGACAACATGACACCTTGTGTTTTAGCACATTAACAGGAAGCTCTCATTATTTAAGGAAAGTGCTGACACCTTAGATGCACATGGAGGTGTGGGATGCATAGGGTGAACGGTGAGAGACAGATGTAAATTGCATGGAGCCACAACAAGGTCCTCCAGGGTTTTTAGCCTGCATGATAGAGTCTCTGAATTTAATTTAGCTAGTTGGAGGACAAAGCTATCAAGCCTGACTGATATAATTGCTCTCTCTGGAGCCAAAAGTCTTCATTGTCACTTGGAGAATGTCAGAATCTTTGGTTTAATGGCTTAAAATCTCATAGGAAAGAGACATCCATCTTCACTGAAAGACTTCAGAAATAAATCCATTAACTAATTGGATCCAATAATGGCATGCCATTAGAACCTAATTTCTACATTTAAATGCTTATAAATTTTTATGCTGTTTAAAAAAAAATGGTTAACACTTAAGCCGAGCCAGTCTGCAGCCACACCAGCATGCAAATACTCCCATGGATCCAGAATGTCCACCTCAAATTTAATATGAAATAATTAGACAAATATGTTGCGCATCCAGGGGTGGGTAGTAATGCATTACAAATAACAAACATAAGCAAAAAAACTTGTACTTTTTATGTTCCTTTTTATTTCTTTTATGTTCCTTCCATGCTCAAGTATACTGAGACAATAATTTTACTACATTTGCCATCGTTGTTACAGATACTCTCCTGTAAATGCAGGGAAATTTGGCAGGTGTGGTGGGGGGGCATGCAAGGAGCACCTCCACTGCAGATGCCAAGTTTCCACCTACCTGGAAGAAAAAGAAGCACCCCCTATCTTTTGACCATGATGTAGTGATGACGGAGCAACACCCAAAACAAGATGCAGCTCCCAGTGACAATCCCTGATCACATCTGGCTACACTTTTTATATCAAAATCTAAAAAAAGACATCAGTTCCATGATAAAGAACTGGCTCTACCTCCTCAAAAACAACAACTATCTTTCAGGTAACAAAGTGCTGCATTCAAGTATCACGTAGCCTTCGAAAGGAGGTGGTTGGGGAAGGTGGTGTGTGTATAAACTGCAGGAGCTTGACACCAGAACCTTGGGTTTGTGTCCAGACTCCTGTCTTGGGTTTAGGCAACAAAAGCCCTTTGGTAATGGTTAAGGAAATATTGTTATTTCTGTTAAATTTAATAAAAAATAATGCCTTTATCACCACAAGTGGATACTGTAATGCAAGATTGCCTGTTTTTGTAACATACTGGGTACGTTTATTAGCAACATTTCCTCATCAAATGAGCAAAATCATAATTTGCTTTTTAGGAGACAGGCCAGAGATTTTCAGTACTCTGCCCAACATTGGTGCATCTCAACTTCATGGTAATTGTCCATGGCAGTTCACTCAAAAACATCTGAATACAGAATGTGTTTGATCTTCTGTCAGTTCACACATAAATCCATACCACAACACAGTGAAAACAAAATAATGTCTACTAAAGGTATGAACTGTAATACTATATGTGGAGAATTGGGCTAAAAAACAACATCTAAACTGACCTTCACAGCTCTTTAAATAGAAAAAAGGGGGGGAAAAGTGTTTTTATATCTGTGCTCACATTCAGAAAACTCTTGACAGCTATTTTTCAAACGCAGCAGAAAGATCCTTAAAGGAAACTATATCCTACATAGAAAAACTGTCTGATGTATACAGTGACACCAACAGTTTAGTTGCAGATCACGTTAAATGCAGGGGCATAACATAAATAAATAAAAATCAATGACTTTAAACTTTAGAATATGTTTTCCCCACAGTACAATGACCAACAGAGAGTTAATCTGTTGCCTCTGACTCTGTGATGTAACAGCTTTGGAGGATGAATACAAGAGATGACCATGACAGGATTCAACATGATTTTCTGTGGATTAAAAGTTAACACAAGCTTGGAGGGGACCAGACCTGATCTGTATGTTGATATCTGACTGAACGTCAAAGACTGGGCCTCACTGAAGAAAGCAAGCGTAAGTGGAGTTCAACAGATTTTTCTTAAACTGAGGCCAGACAAGGTTACGATAATGAATAAGTCCCTGATCACACAGAAAGTTTTTTAGCAGCTGGAGGCGGCTTTTTGTAATTCTTCTTAATGAGAATTAAGCTTTTTGCTTGCTTTTTGTGTTGCTACTTGCCTTGTATTTTTGCGCTTGGCACCTGGCCTTTTTGCTGGAGTGCTCTAAACTTCTGGAGGTGAAATTTTTTTAACTCAAAGCAGAAAAGTGCCTCACGTCATCTCTGCTTTTTCTCCCCATTGTTCAATCAGATGATCTGAGAGACGAGCCTTCTGTGGTGGTCACGACAACAAGTTTACAGTTGGTAACTGAAAGAGGAGAAATTGGCTCAGTTGCTTGGGAGGACCAATGGACTCCCTGTGGTCAGTATCAATTTCTGTGATAAACAGCAGTGTTGTCAAATTCCTCATGAGTTGTCCTAAAATATGCTTGGAAAGGGTCATCATGGAGTTGAAACTCCTGGACCAACTGGTCATACCATCCATGGCCCAGCCTCTTTTTTAGGGTCTCATACGCCACACAGATCTCTGTTTCCCTGTGCCCAACAAAATATTTGCAAACAGCCTCTCACCCTCAACCAGAGCTACAGCAAGCACCCTTTGCCTGAACATTTCAGTGAGAAACTACTAATTACTGTGAAATAAATAAAATAAAACAAAATAAATGCCTGTGTGATCTGGGCCTGAGAACATTTTAGTACACTGTATTGAGTCAAAAAGTAAATGACTAAGAAGTAAGATAGATAAACAGTAAAGCATACTCTATATATACTGTCTGGAGGTAACTAAATTAATACAATTGTTCTGATATCGATACCAGTATCGGAAATGCCTCTGATACTGTCTAAAATGCTGGAGCACCCAGCAAGCAAGTCTACGCATCGATCCGATACTACTGGTTTATAAACTTTAAAGTAGTTTCACACACAGATAAAACAGCGTTTGTTTTTTTTAACAACAGTTCTACACAAACAGTAGCACTGTGCAGCCACTAGCAACTACTGTTTTAGTTAGCTGTTGATAAAATGTCAGCAATTTGGCAATATACTGGGAGGTCCCACCACTTTAGCGTTTCATTTGAGCCATGCCATATCACAATGCTTATAATCATTTCACAACCGCACAGGGTTAGGGTTATACAGCTTTTTGTTTATTATTATTTTTACATATGTGTATATATATATACATATATATATATATATATATATACACACACACACACACACACACACACATATATATATATATATACATATATATATTTATATATCGGAATGGTTCTCAGTATCGGCCAATATGCAAGTGTCGGAATTGGTACTGGGAAGGAAACACTGGTATCGGAACACCTCTATAAATTAATCAAACGTCCTTACTGAAAATATATTATTTATGCATTATCTAATAGCCAGTTTGATAAGAATTGTCAAACTGGTAAATAAAATAAACCAAATGTCCGATTTAAAATTAGAACAGATTAAATTGCACAAAATAAACTACCATAAATTCCCTCATTACAGATGTAGTTTAATATGATACATTGCATGTAATAAATATATGTACATTGAAAAGACCTCTGACTAATATCTACAGAATTATGAAAAAGCACTTCCACAATAAACTAAAATTACTTGAAACACAAAGGACTGAATAACAAAAGAGTGTTTGTGAACATCTATTGATAATGCAGCCGAGCAATCGTGAACGCAGGTGTAGACAAGCTTGTATACATACAGAATCAATGCACTTAAATAATTTAAGTATGGTTGCCTCATAAAAGATGAATAAAACATCAGGGCAGACAAGTCTTTGATTAGTGTGGCCACTACGACTGCAGGACAGGCACATATGAACATTTGATGAAGATCAGATCATCCTCCTCTTTCCTCGCTCGGCAGCAGCACAGCAAAAGAAAGCCAGCGTTTCTTGGCCAGTAAACAGCACACTTTTACATTTCTTCTACCTCCTGACACATTGACACCTCTCTCACACCCCCATCATGAATTATATATCACCTGTGCAAACGGCAAGAGTCCAATTCTCACTTGAAATGTTTGGGGCAAGTTGTCTAGCGAGCGCCAAGCCCCTGACAGGACCGGCTCTTTTCCTTTGCAACTTCACAACGACAAAAATGTTGAGCCCTATTTAAAGATGGAATAAAAGGGAACAAAGACGGAGAAAACAAAAGGGGGGTAAAATGAGATTTCTGTCAAAAAATTATCGAAACCAGGCGAAGATCAAAGACAACTGGAGAATTTCCTGCAGCGCCAACCATTACGCCGAGGAACAAGAGGTACAACAAAAAATATGAGGCAAAAGAAAACAAATACAGAGGGAATATGGAAGAAGCCCCATGTGGCCTTATTATAAGGGCTACACCGCAGGTACTATATTCTTTAACAGCAGTGCTTTATAAATTCTGTCATCTTGTTAAGACTGTCAAGACCACTGACCCTCCCTTCCCCTCTAACTGGGCAACTGGCATTTTGAAGCTCATTCTTTTAACCACAGCTGTCTGATTGCTTTGGTTGAGCACATAATCCAAACGGCTTGTCTCAGCTAATTGTTTGTGCTCCTTCCTCCAGCAGACACGGGGCCGAGGACGAGAGTGTGAGCTTCACTTATGATGGAGAGAGGGCAAAAGGGTGCCAGGATCCTATAGTGCTCATTATATCTCCCACTGTCTCTTTGTTGTGTTTCATATTCACTCGCTCTCCGCCTGCGATGCAACAGCGCTCCCACTTGATCATCACGCTCGAGGGGGGTGTAAGAGCAAGGGGTCCCACTTTCACTGTTGTCACAACTCGCCTATGTTAATGTTTATAATGAGGAATGATCATAGAGGAAAGTCATGCAGCTAAATGATCAGATACATGCTGCACTGTGGCATTTTGTGCTCCATTTAACCATTTAACAACGATCATTTGGGACCATGAAACACAAGCACTGAGGAGTCTATGGCCTCCAACCTCAGTGCTTTGAGAAACTGTCTGCCATCTCTCTTTCTTTTCTGCTTTAGTGCCACAGCAGAAATCAACTGTTATCTCTGACTGTCCCAGCCCTGGCTTCTGAAGTACTGGAGGACGAAGCGAGACTGATTGTCAGAGGTCGAAAGGCTAGGTCAAAGACGGCTCATTCGTCAGACAAAATGCTATTTTTGTTTCCTGTGCGGTTGAAGAGTGAAGGTGGGGGGAAGCAGACCGCTCTCTCATTACCAGCGCTATCTCAGTAGTCCCTGCCAACCCCCCTATTACAGCACTTTTCTCTCTGGGGCTGATTCAGGCTCGACTCCTTGTTTTCCTCTCAACACCTACGTTTACAACTGTTCCCTACCAGTTATCTTATATATCGTTTGGGTGTGTGCATGTTTGTGTAGAGGCAGAATCACGGCAGGAGCTAAACTGTGTACAGGAGTCCTGCATGGGTCTCATTTTCAAGAAATGTTCCTGCCTCCTGCACATATGACCAATTAGTTCTGAACCCAAACCCACCTGCAGACAAAAGATCTGAAGCCTGACCCAAAACCGCAAACCCTACAATGACCATGTGCTGTTCAAATAATTTGATTAGGCAGCATGTTAAAAGTGATAAAAAAAAAACAGAGGCTAGACAGGAAATACACTCTTGTATAGCATTTTGACTCACTATATTTGTGTTTTTTCGGGACTGTATCTCTTCGATGCCTGCTCACGATCTGGCCCCTGGTCGGTACCTTTTTTATAAAGCCCCGACCTCACCTGACCACTTGGGGGTACACAATCATAAACGTCAGGCAGAGGGAAGAGTCTCTGCAGATAAATAGTGTACACCACCACACACTTCTAAGAAATCATAAGTGATGATTGAGAGGGGTTACTTCTGTATGAGTCTATACGTTGCTTTTTAGGAAAATTCTGCATAGTACACCTTTAAGGCACCTGAGTGAAGCGGCTCTCAAATTCCAGTTGGCGCAGAAGACAGAGCTGAACTGGAACATGCAGGGCATTAATGCTGAAAAACTACCACAAATGCGCAATATGTGTGATGTGCATGTATGAAAATTTGTGTTTCGGCCATATTTTTTGCAGCTGCACTAAAGAGAAATACTGCATAACTGTTTTATGTCAAACCAACTGACACTGAAAACTGTTAAAAGAAATATCTATTGATGCATTTTGGCTTTCTAGATAGCCTATACAAATAAGTGTCCATCATATTATATCTCTCAGAAAAGGCCCAGCCAAGGCCAACATGAAGAGTGACTACAGTCATCACATCTACACAAAAGGACTCTGACTATCTTTCACTGGATCAAACTGTGTGTGCTCCACACAGAATAATGTACAGTCAGAAGAAGGCGGACGACGAAAGAATTCAGGTTTTCTGGGCATCAAAAAGGAAAACATAGCGTACAAACCTTGAGGAGACTGTATTGAGTTCACAAGTATGAATAAAATCTACCGTAGTTTTTATGTAAGATCAGTAGTGCACTGCATGCTTTTCTGAAAGTCTATTGGAATATGTGCATTGGCTCCTCTACTCAACACTGATACATAATTAAACTGGGAACAGAAAATCATCGCTAACTGCTGTTGTAGTGTCTGAAAATCTTTGGCATCATTTAGGCATGCTGTAAATTTAGAGCTAATCAGAAGCTGCGGAGAAGCCTGTCAGGAGTTAATGAAACTGTCCAATGTGACCCACCCTGTATTTTTTAGGGACTTCTCTAGTCTAAACACAGCTGTCATTCTCTAACATGAGAGGTAAGAGGGGACAAACAAGCTCCCCATTACTGCTCTGCCTCACGTTCCACTATGGGAGTCCATAAACCACTGTCTCAATTGCCTTTTCAGAGAGTCACACTGATAATTACTCCACTGGAGGTAAGGAGATTTAGCCTCTATGAGATCTGGTAATTACAAAGGTGGTCAAAGGAAGGTCATTTTTACTCTGCGGATTAGATCGGAGCACTCGCACACTGATGAAGTGGATAACATTACTGTTTCTGAACTCATTTCTTTAGCTCACTATTAACTTTTATCACTGCTGGTCACTTTGATAACTGATTACAGGGGACCTATTATGCTTTTCCTTTTTCGTCATATATATGTATCATGTTACAATGTTGAATGTTCACATTTAATGTGGCCAAAGTAAGTAAGTGTATTTAAAAGTATTCCCTGTGAGCAAAAACCTCACACTTCAGACTGTTCTGAATACTCTGAACCATCTTTTTTCTACTTTTGAGACAAGCTGACATCAGCTCGTGACAGACTTCTTTACATGGTCATTTGCTCCAGGCACCCTACTAAGTATTTATATTACATACACTGTTGCTAAATGTAGCTATATGCTAACACATCAAGGAAATATGTAAACTTGGTTGATGATGTTGTTCATTTCTCCCTGATTCAGATCATATTCCTGCTGGAACATGTCCGGTTGTGTTTCAAAGCTTTAACTGGTGTATTTTTTTACGGTAGAAATTCTCACTATACTCTATCACAATCATTCCCCTGGCTGCAATAATGATGCAGAGACACCAACATACGGAAGACGGAAACTCTGACCAATCAAAGCAAAATGGTCTTTGTCAGGCTGAGGGTGAATACAGGTGTTCCAGCACAGACAGTATGAGGAAAAAGTGTTTTCTGAACATTAAAACATGTAAACATGTTTCTGTAGATACCCATAATACATGTATAAAACCTGAAATTGAGCATACTAGGTCACCTTTAATAATCAATCCATCAATTATGTTTTCGTTTTTCACAATAACTGTTGAGCCTATAAACTTTTTCAAGTAACTAGACTCAAAAATGACTCAAAAGTATTATTAGCATAATGTACTTAAAGTATTTAAAGTAGAAGTATCATGATTCAAAAAATGGAAACTACATAGTGTCTGGAGGTAGCTAATGAGCAAGTCATCTCACTTTCTTCTCATCTCTGTTGAGTTACACGTGTGCAGTACTGATCAGGCAGGATATATGGAGCAGTATATCAACACCACCAATCATACCTCTCACAAATAACGTATTCTCATATGACACAGTTCCAACCATGTTTAGTGGCTTTTCAAAACATCTAGGCTGCAGTTCAAGAGTCAATTTCCTAAACACCCTTCCTTGACCTCAATAGAAGACGTCATGAGGTGAGGTGTGTGTGTGTGTGTGAGAGGGGAGAGGAAGACACTGGTAGAGAGAGCCAGAGTGCATTAGTTCCTTGACTGTTAACATATGTACAAAATAGAAATTAAAAACAAGTACGAAACAAAATTGTTTCTTTACACAACCTGTAACAGAAATTTGTGTTAAATTCCTTTTACCAGCAACTCCATGCATTTTGTTATCATGTTAAAGGAATGGAAAATAAATTCCTGCCTTGGCGACGGCTGGAATAAACATGGAGAAAATGAAACGTTAAAGGAACTAGTGAACTACTGAATAAAAACATTACTCAGAGCCACAGCAGGCAATATCACTGTTTCAGTCCTGCTGCAGGGGGAAGTCAGCGACTACAAAAAAAAAAAAAAAAATATATAGGCAGTTAAGATTTGAGTGGAGTCGCGGAGCCACAGGATTTTAGAGAGTAAACCACATCGCTTGTAGGGATCCAGAGATAATGCTTTCACTTTGTGATGCAAGGCAATATCAAGCTGTGTTGTAGAATTCTCACTCTGGGGGAAGCATTTCAAAGAATCAAATCCTCTCCATGGAGATGTTACACATACAAGAAAATCCCTGTGTGCTCGATAATGTTGCCCTTTTGTGTGTTGCTTACGCGGGGTTATTGATTTCCAAAGTGTGGTCTAGGGACCTCTGGGGGACCTTGAGAGAGTTCCAGGGGGTCCCAAGCAAAGTAATGTCTGGTTTAATTTAATGATTTCCTTCCTGGGATAAAATATATAAAGAAGATTGTAGCTTTTTCTCCCCTTTAATACTGACCTGTGCTATCAAACTTTGAGCTAATGAGGCCGGAAGTAAACATATTCTTTCCAAATAAAGACTATATAAATTAAAGACATAGTTCAGATTTTTTTAAAAGTTGGGTTCTATGAGGTACTTATCTATAGTCAGTGTATTACCTACAGTAGATGTCAGTTGGCACGCTCCCAGTTTGGAGAAGCAGGCAGAAGTACTGCCACAGAAGCTAAGCAATGTACTTCTGTGGACAGGGGCAGCAACAAACTTATGATAGTCACTTACAAAAAAAAAAAATATATCAATATCTGTGTAAGTGTACATTATATTTAGAATATTTTCACCTTTACCTTGCTGTGAGACAGTGATTTCCAACATAGGACCAATGCTCTCTTTAAAGCCCCCTGACTCATTTGACAAAAGCATTTGCATTTTACCTCACAGAACACGTGGAGTTGCTCTACCACTGCCTTGATCGGTTAGTTTGTTTTATTGTGTGGATTTGTTGAATTCAAACTAACCCTTTCAAAAGCTAAAGTCACACAATAACACAAACAAACTGGTTAAGGCAACAGTAGACCAAGAACTCCCATGTTCTGCGAGGTAAAATTACTGTTTTTGTCAATAGAGTCTGGTGGATTTGAATGGCCTCAGTTCCCTGTTGAGAAAGGCTGTCTGATAGCAAGGTAAAGAGGTAAATATATTCTAAATATAGCGTACACTTAAACTCATATTGGTTTTTAGGTTGTTAAATATATTTTGCTGCTGTCCCCACCCACAGCAGCAGCTTAGCTTCCATGGCGGTACTCCTGCCTGCATCTCCAAACTGGGGGTGTGCCTACTGACATCTACTGTAGATAATACACTGACTGTGATTAAGTACCTCATACAACCCCACCTAAAAAAATGAACTATCCCTTTAATTTTACAAATGAGTTGAACTCTCTCTGCTAGTTAATCAGTAAAATTAGTTTGTTCACTGTCTGATATTAAAAAAAAGGCAGACTCTTGGCTCTCCATGGAACAAGGCTGCTGTACTGTTTTTTATTTAGGTCTTAAATTAAAAATCTCCTCCCATTAAGACAAAACATTCAATCACATGATGCCGTTTGGTAAATTTTCATTCTAGGAACGATTTATAATTAGAAACCTCATTATGTAGGGTGATGAATCTTGGTTTTTATGCATTTTCAATAAGTGTCAGTGTTTTATGAATGTTCAAGAAATCTCCCAAAGGGAAAGTGTTTAACTATATGGCTAAATATGACGCCTCAAAACAATTGCTTAAATCAAATTAATGAACACACAAACTAGATCTCCCCCTGTTTTTGGACAACGAGGAGTTTCACTCTTATTTCAAATACTATGTGGGCAGTATGCAATACTGTGGTGCCCAGCAAGGGGTCCCTCACTTTTGTCCTTCAGAGCCCAGAAGGTGCCGGACCCCCCCGCCCTTCCCTTCTTTGGAAAAAAAGAGCCCGTCCGCCTGGCAGGACCGACTGGGTTATTACAGCGTGTTCATGGTCCCATCATGTGTCGTCAGACCAAAGCGGAGGCCGCGAGTAAAAGCCTCATGCAAAATTTATGTTCATGCGGCTGTTTCAGTGGGTGGAAAAATCAATATTGCGGGCCTGATGCACGGAGATGACTGAGTGCTCTCTGACTGACAGTAAAAGCTGAGAGAGATTGAGGGGCTACATTTACTGCTCTAGAAATGGAGTGGAGTAGAGTTGCTCTAATAGTCTAGTTCACCTTAAATTTGAATTTCATTGTGGATTATTTTGGTAACAACTTGGATATTGAGGGCTTGAAGAAATTACGCCATTAGACAGAGAGAACAAATGAACAATGAGCAAGCTTGTTTTCAAATTGTCTAAAACACATCTTGCATTGTGGTTTCTGAGCAGCTACAGTATTGTATATTATGGGGTTATTACGCCTTCCCTTCCTTTCCAACTTACACAGATATAAAATGATTGTAGAATAATCAAAAGACAATGTGGGTATGAGGAGGACATCATAGGGATTTTGTTCTGTGCTGCTTCGCTTACTTATGCTTTTGATAGTGTGCCACATACCCACAGTGCATTTGGGGAGGAATGTGAGAAGAGAGCAAAAGAAAGTGAGAAAAAGAAATTCAGTGGGATGAAATAACCCCAAACAATGGGATTTGCTTTCCATTCTTCTGCCTCCATCTTCTGTCTTTAATTATTCCCTTTGGTTGTCTGAGGGAGCGTGTAAGCACTTTCACACAGCACAACATGCCCAGCAGCACAACACTGTCTGCCTTAGTGATGTGGAGACTTCTGAGTGACACTGAGCCTCTTGTGATTATTAATGCTGTTTAATACAACACAGGGCAGCCACTATGATTGAGGGAAAAAACAGATTTCAAAATGCATGCATTCAAAATGCAATGTGAATGGAATTATGTACAACACGAGCACTGCACTTGAGATACATTTCCCCCCTGCTACATAAACACCATGTGTACACCATGAAATGAAGGCTAATGTTCTGTAGATGCAACACTGAAAATGTGTATTTGATAACAAGTACCAACTGTGCTCTATTTTGTACACAGCGTTTAATGGAACCTCAGCTGATCCTGGTGGGATCCTTTGTGCCGGTTTAGTAGTTTCTTCCTGAATCGCATATGAGATATTTGAGAGCCCAGAACGATGTATGATGAATGAAGTAGCATGCTACTTATACGCTTATCGTGCTCACTGACTAGCAACAGGTTCAGCAAAGGGCAGCGGCAGTAAATGAAATTCCGCACCGGGACAATATATCATCAAAAGAAATGTATGCACCTGAAACTTACAAGCCTTCTTCAGATGCGGACAAGGTGCCTGACGGGGTTGGGGGAGGGGGTGAGGATGGGATAGTAGGGAAAAAAAAGGGGTGGGGGGGGAATAGGAGAATAGGGGAGGAGGGTTTTTTTTCTGGATGGGTGAGGAGCAAGCAAGGGGAAGCAGCAGATTTTGTTGAATCAGTTCTATTTTCATACTGGCTGATCTGTGTCTTTTAACCATTTCACTGCAGCTGGAAAATGAAAGTACCAGGGCTAATTTCACAGTGAGAGCTCACTGAACAAAACCCCCCACGGTCTGTGCAAAAAGGTGCTAAGTCTACTTTGTCATTGTGAATTACGGCAGTGTAATTCAGGAAACGGGGAACGAATGTATGAGAGAGAAAAATATGTTCAGAAATAAAGGCAAGAAAAGCCTTTTTCCTCTCTGGCCCGAGATGTACTTAGTGAGGTTTACTTATGATCTGTAAGTAACAGATATCTCTCTCCCCAAACATGCCGTCCTGTACTGATGCCACAGGATCCATCTGTGATGTGTCTGCAGTTAGTCCAGAAATAGCACCCACGGGAGTTAACACTCTCCTCAGGCCTCCTACGGGACCTCTTAAGCTGCACTGATACTGATAAAAGCCCCCACAAATCTGGCCCCCAGATACCTCAGCCATTAATTAAGGTAATTAGGCCCTGGTCAGCAATTAGTAACCACAGATAGCTTTTAGCAGTGGCTAAGACATCCCCACTGGTGAGGGGTTTGGTTGCATACCATCTGCTGACAAATGTCACCACGGACTCTTTGGTTTCACAGACGGGGAACTGGAGAGCCGTGTTTAAAAATGACCTCTGTGTGATCCAGACTGGCTCCCAGACTCCCACAGCCTCTGTGCTGCTGCTGCACGATCACTTTGTTTGTTCTTCTCACTTCTTTGGTTCTTTCCTCTTTCAAACACGCAAGAGCGAGGTCTATGAAAATCTATACATACTGTGCACGGCCAGAGTGGGAATAGGAAACATTCACTGCACAAGGTATTGATCAAAATTAGAACATCTGGGCTGAGTGTAAGTAGTATTGATTAGAGCGTAATGCTACATTGATTTGCTTGTATTATTAAGTCCATGATAGATCCATATTGATAATGTGTTACATTATAATGTTCTATTGAAAGTTCGGATGTATCAAAATTATGCTGTACATAATAGTCTTAAGCAGGTTTTCTCAGTCACTATATTTTTTATTGTAGTGTAAGTGCATTATTTATACCAGTACATTCCTCTAGACATAAAAATTGAATACCAACAACTCAATGTGAGGAAACAGCCATTAACTTCCTTTTAAATCTTTCTTTAAAGCACCTGTGATACACAAATTCACAGGAAAGCATTAACAAACGCAAAGACCTACTGAATAAATGTGAGAAACCTTCTCAAACAAATTTGGCATTTCTACTAATATGAAAATACAGCAGTGTGTGTATTTCATCCTGTGGCAGAGGTGTGTGATTTAAGGCGCTCCGAGTAGAAACACTGATAAAAACACGCTGAATACTCACATTCAACCTTAAAGAACAGATCATGCAATAACTCACATTACTGGGGAATGGGAAATAAAGGATGCAGCTGTGCTACTTTACACAATTCCACATTTGAAGCAATCGGTGATAACACCATTTTCATTCCGGTTCAGTCCCATAAAATTACCATTAACATTACAACTCATGCAGAACACAGATAAATGTAAAATGTCACCCAGTTCTGCCAGGCGGGAATTCCAGTTCCACAAGATTACCATCTCTGTCTGCTCTCTCCCACTGCACCTTGTCTAATATTTCATTTACAACATTTCATAAGTTCATTTTCCCCTCACTGACCATGTAAATCACAAATCAATTTTCATTTAAAATGCTTGACTACAGATTGTTGCTGAAAGCCTCTGAATTGCGCCTCAGCAATATGGCAGACCTTTAGCAAATCTTTCGGAAACAGTCTGGCCGGAAAAGAGGGGGAAAATAGTGAGATGTAATTTCTACAAAACAATTCGGGGCCAAGTGGTCAAGGCATTTACTGGAAGCACTTTACAAGTGTTGAAATATCATAAAAACAATACACTAATACGTATTGTAATTTGTATTAGATCCAGTTGTCCCCCCCCCCCAGTTACTGAAGCTTCACACGTGTGATCGACTGGTCTGCTCAACAGGAACAAAAGACTGATTATTAATATGATGAAAAGATGAACACTACTGATTGGGCATAATTGTTTGGGACATCTATTCAATATATGCAGCAATCTTAAATACCTAATATTAAGGATATCATCATGAAGAGGATTTTAGAAAGGTAATTGAGATTAAAAAAATATCCACATAACTTGTAATATTTTTCTATGGTAAACTGTTAATTTGGTTGAACGGTGACAACAGCATGCATGTTTCACATTTAAAAACTTAATTACACCAGGGAGAAGGTTATCTGTTATAGCTCAGGAGCTAAGGGAATAGAAAACAGCTGGATTAAAATGGAATAATTCCGCATGTTCCCAATTATTCATTTAATTGGAAGCTAATTTGAAAATTTGTCATGTTGGCGTTCTGATTCGAAAACCCATCCTCTCCTACAACACTTCTACTACAAAATGCATTTAAATAAATGCATTACACTCTGTGCATACACAGTGCAGACAGACACACTGTGTAATGTAGAGAGACTGTGTTTTAGATTGTGTATTTATGGCAGGAGGTTTGCAAAAAGCTTTCCTCAGTGTTTACCAGTGAGGGCAGATGTCAGGGTTTGCTGTGGAGGAGCAGACACAGCCACATCTGATTAACAATATTATTGTCCTCCTCCACACCGCCATAAAGACTCACCCCCCCCACCCTTCTTTTTCTTTTCTTTCTTTCTATTTCAGGCTCTGGCAGCATGCTGTCCTGTGGCATGGCTGAGCCGGAGTGACACCGCCACCATCCACAGAAACAAAACACGAGTCAAGAGCCAGAAGGTTAAGACAAACAGCACGGCTGCGTTTTACCTGACAGAAAACATAAAAATATCCAGGGATACATACTTTTAAAAATATCACTGCGTATTCAAACACGCTGTGCATCATTTGTAATGTTATTTTTGTGCAATTATGAATATATGTAACTTGAATTCGGAACAAATCATTAGCATGTCTGCAACAAGTGAAACACCAGGGGGTAAAATTTACTTACATCTCAGCTTCAAAAAAGACATCAGAGTATAAATCATGAGTCTCATGGGAGTGTCTGTGTGTTCATATGTGCAGGTACAGTAAATCTGCGCTTCAGCTTGAGTGTAAATTTGTGTGTTTGATTCCAACCCTCTCATCGCTCCTCTGTATGTTTTGATTGGTGATTTTTTTTCTTCTTTTTCCGTCGCCAAACTGTCACAAAGGCAGTAACCCCACACGTTTCCAAGCTGCTTATTGAAGACAAACAATAAACCACTGGCAGATATCAATGGCAGAGATGAGAACCCGGGTGCCATATCTGCTGGGACTGCCTGGCGAACCTGCCTCTGCCTGCGCTTCATCTCCAGCAGCACCTCTCACTCTCAATTATTTGGCTGCTGTCACAACAAATCAATCAAATTACCGCTCCAGGACTGTGTGCAGCTGCTCCTATTGCACCGCTAGTTGCATTAGCTTTGAAATGTATGAGGTCTACATTTTATCACTGTTATTTATTTAATGCAGCTCTCTCCCCTGCGAGTCATCTTACAACCACAGCAAAGTTAAATCATTAAAGGACGACGTGGAATACATACTGCTTGAGAACACTTCAAATTAAACAGCGATAAGGGAGAAGGGATGGGTTTGGCCTCTATTGTGTTAAGATGGCAGATGTTGATGTGAGGAAATGTGGACCGCTTGCACTGGGTCCTCTTAATGCACTGCTCTACCGGCTGAATGTGCACACGAACAATGGCTTATTTCTTTTCTTATCCCAAAATGATTCAACAAATACACACAGGAGAAAAAGCAGCCTGCAATGAGCAACTAGTGTGGCTGTAACAAGCCCAAAAAGGATGCTTGATTCTCTAGCTCCGATAATGTAATGGTTAAAGGGACACAGAGGCATTCCCACAGCAGACAGAGGTTAAGTCAGTGGCCCGGCCCGGTGATCTAACCTCTTAAAGGAGCAGCAGTCAGCTGAGGCAGAAGAGATGCAGTCTGACATGTCTTACTAGTGTGGAAACATTTGGCTCTTCCCCTAGAAGCCCACCCTTTGGTGGTGTAATGAGCAGAGTGATTTCCCTAATTTGTATCGCACCAACACCCGCAACCTGCGAACGACACCGCTGAGCGTTTTCATCAAAACGGCAGACATGCCTTTGATTGGCACTGACAACGGGTCTCATTACTGCAGGTGAGTGGGATGCCGACCTTTATCAGGAAGCTTGAGTGCTGTTTTGTGTTTCCTGCGGACGAGTACAGAGGAACAATGCTCTCACCTCACCATTAGAACTCAGCTCTCTGATGTGATGCGCTGCCTGGCTTTCTGCTGAGAGCAAATAAGATGGGATGTGCTTATTAATATGAAAGAGCTCCAGTAAACTAGCTTCTTGCATTACCTTTGAGTGAGTCTTAGAGAAGAGGAGTAGACAGATGAGACTTTGTTCTGCTTCCTCCCATTGGGCATTACATGTACAGTGCTTTGATACAACTAGTTTTACAAGTATGGTAATCATGCTTTGCTTGTTATAAAATCATGTGAAATGAAAACCTATTAAAAATGCATCAGAAAGTTAGCATCATATCTAACAACAAACAATTATGCAGATGTTTTGTCTGCATCAGTCTTGCACACTTACATTTGAAATTGTGAAAATCACATATGATTTTTTTTATTCATATGAGCTGTCATATTTACAGACCTCTAGCATGACCCAACCTAGTTTTTGCCTCTGTGAAGTCAGCTAGAATTTTGTGCACTCTGTCACAAAAGATAACTTTCTCCCTTGTTTAGTTTCATTGGGAATTTGTTTTTACTGCATGTTTGCAGGCATAAATCATTCTGACAAATAACCAGTTACACTGGTGCCTGTGTTTACCGAGTCTGCCACAAGATGCTGCTCAGTTTTATTTAAGCAACCGCTCCAAATTTATAGCACAACCCCATTACAGTGATAGTTATTCATCACAGTCGGAGAGAGCTGCCCTCCTAAGGCTCTCAGCAGTTCAGCCAGTTCCCCTCTGTCAACATTCACTCTCACAGAGCCAGCTTTGATTAGTATGATCAAAACGTGTGATCAAAGATGCTGTTGTTACTGTTTGTTCTAATTTTATCTTTCAATTTAAATTCCCTCATTAAAACAGAATATGAAAATGTACAAGATGCAATACAATCTGGACTGAAGAAAAAATTTTGATCTTATATAACTTATTAAATATTGCATTCTTTAAAAGACTATGACGATGAGACTACAAGCATGCTGGCTCTCATGTAAAGAATACAATCCTGTAGGTCCCACTGCCCATTTCCCAAGACAAACAGCCTCATTAGTTGGTCATTAGCCGCCTCATTACATTTAAATACAGCCATTGGCTGGGCTCCTCCTGGAGTCTCATTACTGTGCCTCACAGTTGTCTTGTGTCTGATCTGACGCTAATTAGCTAGCAGCGTGAGTGCTGTAAAGCACACTTGCTCCTGAGGTCGTGAAATGAGCTGAGTGCTCCCCGGCGACAGTGCGCCGCTGTATTATATGTGTGATTAATCAGGCCTGGAGACCCGGAGGGGTGGAGAGGGGAAGCGAGGGGGACGCGGGGGCAGAGGCCAGAGCTGCAGTTGTCTGACAGAGGTGCTGTGCCAGCAGGCCTCATTCAGCGGAGCTGTGATGAACTCAGACAGGGGAGAGTGGAGGAGCGTCGCGTGGCCAGAGGGGCCCGGACACAGTCAAGACATTTAGCTTCACTCGTGACTTGTGTCACTTTCTCTCCATGGAGGTCCCTTCAATGCATCCCCTTCAGATAAGAGGACGTGCGAACAGGCAGTCTGTCAGTCCACACGCTTAAAAAAAGATCTGCCACAGAGGCATTTCTCCACAACAGTTTTTTTTTGCTATCTCTCATGGATGGGGAATTTTATCAGGACACTGGATTCCAGACTGTCTATTGGTTTGTTTGTCAGTGGACAATAAGGATGACTGAGAGGTGTTTGTTTTGGCGTTCTGACACCCTGACAATGTGTTTGTCAATCAGTTCATCAGATCACTGAAGCCTCTGGGTTGTTCCTCACACACCAGGAGGAAGATCTGCTGAAGTGTGAGTCAGACGGGCCTGCTGGGCCCATTATCGTCCACCACTGATGGATACATTGAAGGGCTTGCTGGATAGATGCGGGTTTATTAAAAGCTCTGCCCACAGTGATGGCTGCTGTTATTTATGCATGTTTGTGTCCATTAGGCTTCTACCTCCACATTTCCTCACTCAGGGCATCTGTCCATCCATTTCCCCACATGAGGGGAGCCTTCCCTGCACTTTGTGCTGCACTGGCATTATTGTAATCTCCATCCTAAAAACACACTGCTTTACATGTAGCCTGGCATCTTTTTACATTAGTGCAGCTCTCTCATCCAAGATTTATGACTGATGGTTTCCCCATCCATCCCTCAATCTAATGGTATAAAAGAGACAATGTTTTAAACATTAAAATGAAAACCATTTACAACTATGATCAAAAGAGAACACTTGGGCATTAAAGTTTAAAAGGCAAGGATAAGTACAGCCATGTGGATGGACAGATGAGGTGGAAAAGAGATAAAAAAGTGAAGTACAGTGCACTCTTATGCACAGGAAAGAGGCATAAAGTGCTTTTGCGCTGCACTGCAAAACGTTGACCTGTAATTAATATGGTTGTTTCTCCAGGCAAGTTGAGGATAGCGGCTTTTTGGGATACAAACCCCTGAAGGATTCTTACCTGGTCAAAAGCTCTGTAAAGCATTTCTATTAAAGAAAAAACAAAAACTGTTTTTTGTCATACAAAGGACGTACAACAAACTCTTGTTGGGATTGATATTTGTTGCATTTATCACTAATAGTTCCTGGTGTCTCATGTTTTATGAATCTTTTTATCTTATAATACTGAAAAACCTTCATTATTGTACATGAGCATTAGACAGAACATGCATCAGCCTCCTGGAGTATCTGAATTATTTTCTCTCATCCCGGGACATCATGTTGACCCTGTTTTGTCATAGAAATTAGTTTTCACTGCCCTCTTTCTTACCTTGCAGGTTCTGGAGGGGGAGTGTCATGATGCCCCCTGCAGCAGCAGCAGCCACCAGGCTCTGGATGTTGGCAGTGGGCAGAGAGAGAACGAGACCCTGTTGCCCGCCCAGGTGTCCGCCTGCATTGAAGGGGATGAGGATGGGCTGGTTCATGCCTGGTGCTGCCCCGGACATCACGCCGCCTACTGCGTTGGCCAATTGCTGGGCCACCAAGAGAGACTGTGGCAGATACACATAACATGCATAATCAGTTTCATCGGTTATATAATCACAGATGGGAAGTTTTACTTTTTTAATGTGTTTTAGATGACAAAACATAATCAATAATGTTAGACAGAAAAAAAGTCTTAGCCTTTGTTCATAGTATAGAATCATGGACGCCAATTCTCCATCATGTGAACATGACTTTTCCTTTTTTTTTTTTTTTTACTATTTAAAATGAGTAAAATCTTATTTCATTGTAGAGCTACATAGAGTGTATTGTCTCACTCAGCACGTCCTTGCCCCGCTGTTTGTTTCTCGTTGTTTATCATTAGACTATGGCTACAGTGGTGAGAGTCTGCTCGCACACACAGGCGCACAGTGACAAGGCTAACTGTAAGCATCACATGCCTAACACTACCCAACTGTTATAAAATAAGTATTTCACTGCTGCAAAGATGGTCTTTTCATAAAACTGGGATGTTGATGCAGCAGAGAGACACAAATACTTTTGACATTGGTGCTACATGACCAGTAAAAACAGAGAAAAAGGACTGCGGCGTTCGCTGTTTTTCAAAAGATAGAAAACCTAGAACTACCAGAATGCACTGCACCACACTGGACCAATAAACACTCCTGCTGGTGGATGACGTCATGCACACTTGTTCATTTAACACAATGAAGGCTGACTGGCAACAAACAATCTCAAAGTTTGAGAGCTAGGGAGAGAGGCGAGTCTGCCCTTGATCTGCTTCTATACTGTTTGTGACTGTAATGGCAGTATGGGTGGCGGACAAAGCAAAAATGTGGAAGTACAACCTATAATTCAACAACAGCCTGGGAGAGCCAACACAGCTGAATGACACGGTTTACATCATTTACGGCATCCAGTGGAGTTTTGCTGAGGGGGAAGAGGGATATCTAGGCACTGGTTAGTTGGAGGGAAATTTACCACAGGTCATAATGACAGAGTTGAGATGTTGCGGTGTGAGTTTGTTGGGACCATTTAATGGCTCTGTGTTGGATGTTAGTTGCTGCTGCTGTGTTAGCTCATGCTAACTGGGCAGATGTTGAACTGACCGGGAGAGCGGCTTGAAGACGATCTTTCAGCACTGCATGTAACCTATGTAATGACAGCAATAAAAGTGTGCTGATTTTTCTAATGTTAACTTTAAATTTATGGGTTAATATGCTAATTGAAGCCTGGTTGATCAAATTGCACTTGTTTTCGGCTGTTGGTCAATTAACATTCCTATTCTCAGGTACTTTACTAGCCTGAGTGTCAGACTGAAGCTCCCAGAACCTTCGGTCTGACATCGCCTCCATTGAAGGCGATTTACAAGGGGGAGGGAATTTGATTTTTCCCTAACCAATCAGTAGAGATAAATGACTCACCCAGAATCTGACGTCATTAGTAGCCATGCCTTGGGGGTGCCGAAAACAAGCGAGCATTGCCCGTTTAAAATGTCTCCGTCGTCGTGCACGCCCAGCTGCATCGCCGTTAAATCCAGTTTAGCAGCTTCCTTAATTTGGTCCTCCATTAATGCGAGTAGTGGCGAAATACCTCGATAGCATCGTTAATGTGGTCTGTAGGATCTGTAGTGGTCGCCATTGTTGCTATCCTTATCAGTTACCCACCGGTGTACAGCAGCTTGACATCAGCGTGGCGCTGATTGGCTAATTGCTAGACCCGCCTCCACCCCCGGCGTTCATTGGTCTGTCCATCGTTTGGACGAGGTAAATCGCAAATTCATTGCAGTATGCCAGACCAGAAATGAAAGCCTACTCAGTTGAGTGGGCGGGGTCTATGGTCTGGAACCAGGCTAGTACTTTACTGTACTCTACAATAATTTAATGTGAGTACACTAATATGGAAATTGCTTAAAATGCCCATCCCAAGTTATAATCCTCTTTTCCTGTGTAATTGTTCGCAAATATCTTGGCACATACTACAAAAATCTAATTTTTAATATTTTTATAACAAAATGCCTCTCTTTTCTCTTTCTCTAAAAGATAAAATTACTTTTGATGCATTGATACTTTCAATCTCATCTTGAACTTGGGCGCTGTTACATAAATTTAACTAATCAAATAACAGTTGGGGCAACTAGCAACATACTTGACTATCAGCTAGTCTGGGTAGCTAGCAGAGAAATATGATAGGAGGTGTGTGTTTGCTGGTAATCCCATGAAAACAAAGAATGTGTTTGAGGTCTAATTTGTTTGTACTGCATTGCCGTTTTCTCTAAACAATGCCCATCTTGTAGTGATCAAATCACTTGTTAGGGCTTTGATTTAAGTCCCCTAATTTTTAGGTAAAATAGTGGAATTCAGTAATCTTTTTTTATTTATTTTTTTTTATTTTTTTTGAAGGCACAATTAATACCATTAATGATAAATATCCCATTACCAAACCAAACTCTAATGTAATGCTGACAATATGGTTGAAATCATTACCGCAATAAAAATCAATCACAGAATAAACACACAAATAAATGAAAAATCATTTGAAATAATCAAACAGTTGTGTATTACATTAGACTAAACTCTTCATATGTGTACAATGATTGCTTACATAGATAATTTTGTTGGTTTTAAGTTACAGTTTTAATCAAAATCAATAATTTCCTATTTTTGTAACAATAACATAAGATTCATCTGTAGCTAATAAATAATAACACTGAATTATAACGACACTTCTTGTGTGCAGTGCAGAATACCTGTTTCAAAGAAGATAAACACAGTGTCTACTATACATTATTTTATATCCTGTGATGCTTAATTAAGAAAAGCAGGAAAGCAGATGTCACCAGAGTAACTGTATGACTAATCAGTGTGTATTGATGAATGCAGTTATTTTGCAGATGAATTCTTTGCTTTGCTGTGTCACAGACTAACAGTCAAAACACACTGACGTTGGTACTGACAGAGATCAAATCCAATCTTTGTGAAAGGGCTGAGAATTTTTCTTTCACAGAGATGCAGAGTGATTTATGTTTCATCCCACTGAACAAATCCCTGGTACCACGGAAATGTGCCTGAAATACACAGTGCTTTTCGAAAAAAAATAAATAAATAAATAGCAGCAGTACTTTACTCTTTTGATGAGGGATATAACACATCACTCTCAACTCTTCATGTATCCATTCATTCACATTAGTTCAAGTGGATTCGGTGCAGTCATACCCATAGAGGAAAAGATATGTTATCAGAAGTATCGCTCTGAGATATTTTGCACAGTAGAAGATCTCTTCAAATGTATTTTCCGAGGAAGTGGGTTCGGAAATACACCAACACATTTTTCATCGAGAGCTTTGAGCCCGAAGTGGGAATGTTTGTACCGTGGCTGAAATCTCCATGAATACACAGGGAATGACATCTTAAATTTCATTCATTCAGATAAAACCTTTTTCAAATTATGTCAGCGTTTGAGCACGTCAAACTGAATTTACACAGGAGGTTGGAGACAGGAGATACTGAGGATGCTGCAAAATCCAACAAAATTACTGTTTAAGCATTGAATTGAATTGTTTGGAATAAAATAATAAGAGTACACTGTCAGCTTGTGTTGTGTCCACAGTAAAGCAGCCTTTCGACGTTGCTAGGTAAGCCTGGCTACACTGTGTTGACTCCTCCACTGTGACTTAAGTTCACAAGCCTTTAACTCCAATTGTCAGCTATCTGCTTCTGTTTTGCATGGTGTGTCTGCAGCTTGCACAGGATGCAGAGCGGGCTGACTGGTGCGAAGACCCCACCATACTCCCAAACCTGGTGCTCGTAGGTGACAGGCGTGTCACTGTGATAACCCTGCATGGTGCAGAACGCCTGCACCCACTCCGACATACATGCGATCACAGTTTAAGAGGTACGAGGTCATGTGGGTTTAAAGCCACAACACACAGAGAGATCTCAGGGCGAAATATTGGCACTGAGAGACAAAATGAATACCTGTTTGTGTTTCTAAGCTGTTAAAAGGATAAAAAAGCACAGATAGGTGATTGTTGCTGGCAGGAGTAATCAGACACACTATATAGGATTTCTCTTCCTCAACATTTGCTTTGATACACAACAGCAGCGCATAACAAATGACAATATCTGATGCTTCTGAGAGCATCCAAAATGACATTTGCCATTAAATTTAAAAAATGAATTAATAATTCGGGAGCTCAAAGAATCCTCAAAGGACAATAACAAAGGCAACCCGTTTGTTAGCTTCAAGTGACATATGTTTAATCTCGTGTTTTAAACTAAATTTAATCTCAAATCGAAGCGGCATATAATCAAAGACGCTCTTTGAACATTTCATCTCTGAGTCAAACAAAATGAGACTGCCAGGCTTGACAGCAAAGACAGCCTCACATAGAAGGGAATAACATTAAAAGACAATTCTGCAATTATCAGATGTAGCCCTGATTTATTTATCATTACAGGCAGCTTTGGAGAAACAGGCAGCTGTTATAGGCACATAGGCAGCTGCAGAGAGAAAGGAGAGGAGATTTGTTTAAAGCATCTAAGAGCTCTTGGTCTTTAGGTTGTTTGTTGTGCCAGTTCACGACTGATAATGATCTTCATCTGAGGTGAGAACACTGTATATGCACACATCAAAATCAGAGATAAGAAAAAATGTAGCATCTTAACTAAAATGCGAGAAGTCTCTGTCTGATTGTCTGTCTGTATGGCTGTCCTTTTCTACACAACTGTTCATCCAATCAACCTCACACTTGGTGGGTGTATTGCCAAGGACACACAGAAGTGCAGTGTTGAATGCAAGTTCTTGAGATCTGCCGGACATAATCATTAGTAGTGTGTTATGTAAACACTGTACGGTATTGAGAGGGCACCCCTATTAACTGTTAAATTCCAAATGGCATGCATGGTGCAGCTTGATATACGTTGCTCACTAAAGTACATTCAAACAGATGAAGAAAAAGAGACCAGTTCCCATAAGTAGCCAGGCTTTGACTTAATTAATGCCACAAAATGTTTGTGTGAGCTTTCGTACCCAAATATTTGCTAGGGAACACAACTGTGTCATGGGAAGTGTATCGCTCAGGACCCAAGGAAACACAGTGTGGAGTGTAAAGTTGTTTGGATGAGTCATTCTTGAGAAAGCTGCAAGTGGCAATGCTAGAGGATGAGCAATCGGTCCATTCCAAACAGGCACGTTCTGAATGAGTACTGCACTAGTTAACATAATTAGCTCAACTCTGCGGCCACTCAACAAGCTTTTACTACTAGAATCCCCAGCATCACTCATCTAGATTTAAAAGCAGTTCACCTTCTGCCTTTTCACCTGATACTCTCTCCATTTGCCCGAGGCCAGAATCCTTTGAATCCGCCCATTCCACCAAGTCAACTGATCCGTCTGGCATCATGACATAAAAGAGAGGTTTTTCAGTCAAAATAAATACCGATCCAATGAGTGCTGCTGCTAACAATTAGTCCATCAGTAATAAAAACAATGGACTGCACTAGGGCTGTGAACTTCTGGTCAGTCAGTCAGTCAACTGTATGGTCGTTAAGCTCTTGTCCGACCAAATTCTCATTGGTCAGACAATCGCTGGGGTTAATTTAATAAGGGCATGTGTCCACCAAAGCCTTTACATAGCTGAAAAACATCATCTGTTGTATACCACTTGTATTTGTTCTCTGTGACAGCTGTTCTACGCTGTGTTTGTCCCACCCCTTCTTCACTGTAATTGGACAGCTGGTGACAGTGACGAGCGCAGCAACTATGATTTTTGATCTAAAAATGTATAAATAACCACAGAAGACATTTATTGTCAGATTTAGTGGTGGAATGGCTTACTTTAGCTTTCTGGGCTAAAAATGATAAGTCTCTCTCTCGCATGTAGCATTACAGAGATATTTAACGTGATAACAATAAGTTGTATATGACATCTTCATCTCCAGAGTTACCCTTCATAGTGTCCAGTATGTCAGATTTTTGTCATCAGCCCTGTTCAGCGTTTAGTGGTGGGACAGACTGGCGCAAGCAACTCATGTGAAAAAGTGTTAAATGTGTGCAGATTATTTTCAGACATTATTATACTGGAAATCACATTTAAATTCCACTAAGGGCTTTCCACTTGCCTTAGAAGAGAGTTAACTTGCCCTGGTCAAGTGTTAATGTCAAACACAACACTACCAGGGAGTGCGGCAATTTAGTTAATCAAGAGATAACCCATGCAGATTTATTTCACCCATTGGTTGATCACAGCCCTAGAGTGCACTACAGACAAGACAGATGCTGCTGTCTAGGCTGTTCTAAATCTACATGCCTTTATAATGACACCAAACATCGTAGTTTGTTTAACTTTGCTCCCCTCCACTCCGAAAAGTTTTCAGTAAGCGCTGCCAGATTCATTTAACCATTTCACAGACATTCAAACATTTCCAGCTGACTACTTTCTCACTGTTTCAAGTTACGTCAACATCAATTTTTTTAGATATTGCTCGTTTTTAAACAGATAAATATAAAATAGATATGGGACGTATAGATCTTATGTTATCAGACAAACAAGCTGAGTAAACATTAGCGGCAGCTGAACTCGTAGTCCCCGTTGGACGTCCTGTGTCAGCGAAAGAGCATTGGTGAGATGTTGATTATTAACGTAAAACTGCTTTATTTAATGTTTAACAAGATCTCTGCCCCCCCCTCCCCAAACCCCCCCCCCCCCCCCCGTTCCTCAGCTGGCAACTATTTTTACGTAGCTGGATGCTGTACGCATTTTTACGAAACACTGGTAAAACCTTGACGAAATCAATATGCTGGCATGGCTACGCATCAGTGTGGACTTGAAATGACGTTAGATTCAGGTGGATACATTGGTCTGTGCCGATTGGTTAGGAAAAATCAAATCACCCTCTCCCACGGAGATCGGTTAAAGTGGAGGCAATGTCAGACTGAAGATGGAAACGGAGTGTAACGAGTTGACAATTCTGTCTGATATCAGGCAACCTCTCCATACAGTAGGTGCGGTTGGAAAGCTGTTGTACAGTGCTTGGCAGGCCTGACAGCTGAGTGTGGAGAAGTGGTCTCCTAGGGGCCACACAGATGCACAGATTGGGTGTGTGTTGGGCTCTGGATGGGGAAGCAGCCCCACTCAGGACTGGATGTGGTACCCAGCCTCTCTGCCCATCAGGGGAGAATAGGCCCTTCTATCTGCTTGGCAGCTCTGGCACTGAGAAATTGCCCGTAATCACCCAGATAGCAGACTTTTGTCATCCTAACTGCGAGTGGGAAACAGAAGGAAGGTGGATTCATGTTGGGTAAACTACCATCGGATAATGGTTGTTCGAACAATATCCGGCTCTGGAGCGAGAATCTATCAAAACATATTGATCCTGGAACAAGAGAATTGGGTATGGCATGCGGAGCGCCTTTGTTTCTGAAAAGTGTTAGCTTCACAGAGACTGTACTGACAGCATTAATATATTAGATGGTGACTGTTGAGAGCCGCCTGCTGAGGCTCAGACTGTAACTGCTGCCTGCTCGAGATGCTTTCCTTTTGTGTTTATTTCTTATCTATTACAAAAACAGTGGCTCTGACCAGCCAGGGTGTCTGTAATCAGAAAAGTGCTTTTAATTAGCTCATTCTTCATCTCCACTTACAGCAGATTGACTCTTTCACTGGGGATTTCTCACCCTACAAACCTGCCCAACAAAACTGAATCACTTTCCTCCTCTCATGTTTCCTCTTGTGTTTATCCTGATGAGGATTGACTGTCATTGAGTAACACTGAGTGCAGGGAGAATGGCCTTATTAAAGAGGGTGGAGGAAACCTGACGCTGTGTGCATGCGTGCGTGTGTGTGTGCGTGTGTGTGTATGTGTGTGTGTGTGTGTGTGTGTGCGTGTGCGTGTGTGTGTGTTGAGCGGTGACATTGAGCAACACTAATGAGATAGATGTTCATTAAACATCCCAGAGCCACCAGGCCAATAAATCCAATCAGATAGGACAATGCCTGATTGAGCTATTAACAGGGCTGCAGGCTTGGGCTCTTTGCTCCCCTGCTTGTTTTGACAAGGCCTGTATCGTGAGCTCATTAGTGCTGCAGCTTGATTACATTTGATGTGTGGTCACAAAATACTTTTCACATTTTAGCTGAAAATGATTCACACTGCAGCATTTAGTGAGGGTGTTTTAAGTTTTAGTTCCATTCACCACATGTTCTGAAAGAACACTGAAACTGTCATGCAAACACCTTATTCTTACTCTCATTATGGCTGTGATCAGAGTATATGTAGCTTAATTAACAGAGCTGAGTTTAGGTCCTTGCAGACTAAGTCTGTATTTTTTGTACGCGCTTTTATTCAAACTTTCATCTGATAAAAATAGTTATGCACAGAAACCTTACACACTGAGTACGATGCGTTTTACTGCTCTATTCGTTGCAAAAATTTATGAGAGAAAAATTGAGTTTTCAAGTAGTAACGATGACTGCCATCCAATCCTGAGGAGGCGTCCAGAGCAATGAGAATTTACCTGCCTTTAAAAGAGCTGCCAAATTATCCCAATCGCTTCCTGGTCTGTTTCAGGATGTCAGTGGTTCACCTTGCTACGCTGCTAGCAATGTTGGAATCACAAATTCAAAAGACGTTCACCAATTTCCACAATCCCACTGATCCTGAAGACCTGAACCTGAGGTCCTCTGTGAGGTCTTTAAATTCATGACAACTATATACTATATTAACAATTTGTTCTGTTCACCATTTTTAAATGTCTTCATCGTTTCCTACGGTTGTATCTCGCTTGATCTACGCTATACTGCCCATACGATCTCCGTTGGTATTGCTCCATTTCGTCTGTATCTGTGAAGCTTTTAGAAAACGTGCAAAAATAGAGAGTACAGACAGAAGGCTCCAGCCATGTCCTTATACATATCTAACGGCAGGACATAAACATGATTGGCACAATGTGAGTTTGCATTTATATATTAAAAATGTTAAAAATAACAATAATAATAATAATAATAATAATTTCAGACGAAAAATACAGACTTGGTGTGCAAAGGCCTTTAATCGCCAATTTTTCAAATTGCTCTTAGTGTACTTAACTTAGTTTGGCTCCTTTGAATCACTCCACGTGTAGAGGCAGAAAAATATATGATGAAGGACCTCACACTAAGCACAACACGGAGACTGTGGACTATGTTGGAGCTGGGGTTTCAGTGATATACTGTGAAACTGTGGTATGAAAAATGACAATTAAACTGTGTACATTGCTTTTCTATGATACTGAAAACAAATAAAATGCAACCAGTTGGAGAATCTCACCTGCATGTGTGCATCTCCTCTCCACCTTGACTGCCTGTCATACTGTATATGTATATGTATATGTCCACTAAAAAATGGTTTCAAGATTCAATTTTGATAAAGTGTTTGCATAACCACAAAACCCTCTGTTTTTACTCCTTTAAGCATCATTGTGACTGATGATAATAATAATAATAATAATGATGATAATGATTGTGTAATACCTTATACCATGAAACTATGATATTCTCTGAGATCGTACCATGAAAATCTCATACCCCAATTCTAGTCAGAGCGCTCATAATCAAAAAGAAGGATACTTAAGGCAGTCAAAGAAGGCAGCCCTCCCATGACTGACGTCTCCCAATTTATCTAATCATTTATGATCATTACAGTGTCACTGGTGGATACAGTATGACACTGCTACAGCCAAACCAAACAGTGGATGTTGTTTAAAGCCCATAATAGGAATAGAACGTGCTGAATATTTTGTATACCTTCCACACTGTTCCTGTATTAACCAACATAACTTTGAAATCAGAGATCATTTGAGGGGGGATAAGGACAGGAAAGGGAGGCATTATGACTTAACAGCTGTATTTTTACCTTCTAGGCATAAAATGTTTTGTCAAAATCCTCACTGGACTTGATGTAAGTATTGTAACCTAATGTCTGGTGTCACCTGTGTCCCCTTCCCTATTCAATCCTCTGGGTGAAGAACAGGTGGCTGAAACCTAATGAGGCTGACAGCTCTCTGCCTCAGTCACATCAATTTTTCACAGTAATTTTTACAGTTCTTAAGAAAGAATAAGGTGGATACACAGTGGGCTATCAAAATAGTTAAAATCAATAAAAATGCAGTATGAATAATTGGACAAACAAATCAGGGGATGAATTGATTCTTTTTAGTCCTAAATAGCATCTTCAACTTCTTCAGCATACCTGACTGCTGCTTGAAAAGACTGGGTTCAAGAGTCCAAACCCTTTAACACTTTTTGTTACACTTTTATGCCAGTTTTCTTTTAATGAAATCCCCCCAGGCCTCTTGGCGCTTGACAAGAAGGAGGCTAACTTAATGTTTTTAGTTGACTATAGGTGTCACAACTTATGTAAATTTGAGTTATGTAGGGCATTTCAGCATTTTTCAAACTTCCATTATGCCTCCATCAAGATATTATCTTACTCAAAGTGTTCATATTATCACTGACTAAACAGACAGTGTTTCAGATCTCCTCACTCACCTGTGGACCCATTGGGTATCCTGGGTGGGACTGGCCCAGTTGACTCTGCTCAGAAGGACTGCTGCTGGTGTCAGACTGGACTGAACCGTCACGAGCTCCTGGGAAAGAAAAAGAGACAACAGAATCCACCTTAGATCAACACAGACACTGTAAGTAGATAAACACACAACACAGACTGCTTTGTGATATTACAACACAGAGTATCGTACGCCGCAGAGGAGGGCAGTTGGGAAAGGAGGGGAATTTGTATTTAAGTGCTTTATCAATAACCGCTGTAGCGCTGAATAAATTACCAACCAGTGGAGAGGCTCATTGATGGGGGATGATGCATACTGGCGGGTCCCCGATGGCCCAGATTACCGCTGAGAGATAGAGCTCCACCACAAACGCCGGGGCCATATTATTCAGCCATTTACATCGCCGAGTATCACTCATCTAAACCCACTCCCCCCTCCGCTCTGAGCCTGCAGCTACGAGACACAATTAGACCTGTTTGCTATGAGGGCAGAGTGGAGTGGAGCAGACAGGGACATGATAATAAGCTTGCTGATGGCTGCAGGGAAAACAAAGGACACCGACGATTGGATATCATAGCAATCCCCATCTCACAGAATCTCTCAGTAGTGCACAGAGTGTGGATGGCTCTGAAAGGTCAGGAAGGCTGCTTTGACCCTCACCCTTTGACCTCGATGATATCTAGATCACATGATGCCTCACTGTTGACACAAAGGCTTGCTGAGTGCAAAGACGAGTAAATCTTGCAGAAAGAACTGTCAGAAAGATTAAATGTCTCTTAGATGTCTTTCACCAAACCGACTGTCCAGAAGAAAAAAACAAAAAACAAACACCTGACTAAAAATTACTTTGTTAAAATTTCTGGGACTATTCCTTTAAAAGAACTGAAAACTAAAAGCTGGAAGAATGTGAAGGGCACTTCAATTTTACTAAAGCAAGAATGGGCCAAATACTTGAACAAAACAAAAGCCTTGTGAACATGGACAAATATCTAATACTGGTGTTGAAAAAGAAAAGACACTACGGTAACATTCAGGTTGATTTTCCAACAATAAAAGGGATTTTTATGATTTCATAATAGAACTTTTTTTCAGAGATTTGAGAAGATGTTGGTACAGAAGATGTCTTTTAAATAAAGAGGTGAAGGTGAAGGTGCAATGCCATGGAAACCACATGTGGTGAAACTATGTCCCATTATAAACAAGGACCTCTGTTCCTTTACTGACATCTCACTGATTCATCTCATTCAGCTGCACCAATGGCAACTTCAGGATTCTAACATTACCCTTAACCTGTGTGAACATGCTGTCCTTGGTCGACCTTCAAGCCATTATCCAAAGTATTAAGCCTTTTCTTTGGAGTATCTGGATTAAGTTTTCTTTTCTGTGCAATTTTTTTGCTTGTTATGGAGAAAGTGTCACTAGTACATCTCCGTCCTTAGATTTTCTACTCTGATTGAGTTTTCAGTTTAAAATGCACACTTTTTTTTTGTCTACTGAAAACATTGATTTTTTTTTTCTGAAACACCTCACAAAATTAGTTTAAAGGCCCCAAAAACCTATTTTCTCAATTGGCCTCTTATTACGAGTGATGGGGTCCTACATAAACTCAATATTTTCTGCCACAGTTACAACAGTTTTTCTTCTTTAACTTGAGGCAATTCTGTTTTTGTTTCATTGTTTTGTCTGCGCTCTCACTGGTTAGTAGTGGGTGGGGCTCAGTTGGAAAAACGTGATGTCATATCCTTCTATTGTATGTAATGTTGTAGTACTCGAGATCGGTCTTGGTCTCGAGACCGGTGTCAAGACCACTATTTGAAGGTTTTAGTCTCGTCTCAAATTCGACCACATGTTTACTGGGCCTCGTCTTGGTCTCAGACAGAGGACTCAGGACTTTAAGACTGGTCAAACCCACAACTGGGGGGATATCACTAAACTTCCTGTGCAAAAAGGGAGAGTTGAGTAAAGATGGTTGAGTTGATTTCAGCTCCTTCGTGTTTGTATTTGTTTGCTCATAGAAAACAAAGGAAACTCCCACTTATAAAATTCACCTCTGTAATGGCTTCTAATTATTTTATCATCACATTTCTCATAGTTCACTTATACATACACACAAATACATAAATGGCAATCATTTATGTATTTTATTACATTTGTTATCTGTGGGTGTTTTTATGGGAATGTAGATCTTTCAGATGCCTATGACTGAAATGTTCTATATCTAAGTGTATCATGCAGTATGGGGCTCGTACTGGTCCGGTCTTGGTCTTATCTCAGTCTCGATACACTCTGGTAGTGGTCAGGACTTGGTCTCAGTTTAGGTGGTACTGATTACAACACTGCTTAATGCACCAATCAGGATTCAGCAACATCTGAATTAAAATTTGGTGATTGCAGGTGGGTTTTTGCTTGTGTTGCAAGGTAAGTTTTTCAGTGGAATTCCTGCGATAAATATCAGAACTTTATTTGCTACTCATTTAATAATAGGGTTCAAAAAATAAGTTTTCAGTGGCTTTAAAAATCCAATTATTTCATTAATACTAGCATAAATCTTGCTGTTCCAGAGTGAAACACAGATTTGAGACATGTTCATTTTCAAAAAACATACATTTCAGTAATATACTGGAAGTTTGTAGAGTTATTAATGAAGTGCACAAAAAGTGAATAAAGCAATTTTATTCAATTCTCTCAAAAAACACGACTGAACTTCTCCTCTTTGGTTGATATTTCAAATTTAAGGGCTTTATTACATACAGATAAATGCCTGCAACCTCTACCAGTTAGTTTTTAAGTAAATTTACAAGCACAATAAAATCTGGTCTTACATTTTTTTTAAGAACACCAATATGAGCATCTCACAGAAAGGTCATGTGCCATCTGTAACTCGATGAGCATGGCTCTGTTTTAAATGTATGAAACAAAAGCCCTCACAAAGGGTTCGTAAAATATATTTTTAAATGTAACCTAATAACAGTTATTCTCTTCAATAAGCACACAATGCTGGCACTGAATTAAACAACGGGTGACACTTTCTATGAAGGTCATGTCTATAATGCATTATAAGCACTACATGCGATACTATAATGCATTTATAGGGCTCTATATAAACTCTATAAATGTTTATAATCACGAATCACAACTTATAACAAGGTTGATAAAGAATTATAAGTGCTGGACATTATGTATTAGAAGTTCAGCATTCATAATGCTTTATATCGCCATGACAATGTGACCACACTGTTTGAAAGAAGAATCCTGGGTTACACAGCACATCATAACTACCATAACTTTAGCCAGATATACAGACACATAGGCCCTGTCCAAATACCTGCACTTGCAAAGTGCACTTGCCAAAAGTGCAGTTAGGGGCGTAAGTGCGCAAGGGACCGACGCTGTTTAAAAAGGAGAATTGGGACAGGTCCAGCTGGTCCGTCTCCTAGGAGACGAAACATGGCGTTAGAGGAAATAACGTTGTTCGCAGCACTGCTGCTGCAAATGATAAACAGATACAATCAGCGAATGATGAGGAGGATTAGGAGCCGCAGGAGAAGGCGGCATCTACATCAGATCCAAGTATTGATGCTGATGCCCAACCAACAGATAAATTAAATTAAATTTTACTCTTGAATTTACCTGTTAATAATGTGTGTATTAGCTGTAACGTCTTTTCTTACTCTACCGTTAACGTAGCCTAGATTACCGTTATTCCTATTAAAACGTTTTTTTTTTGCTTGGATAAATTGTGGTAAATTGTGATATAAAATAAACTATAAAGACATACGGTAATAAAAATAATAATAATTAAAGACACAATCAAAACTGTAAAGTGATGTGGACTGTCATACAAACCTCCAGTCAACTGTAAACTGTTTATTATTTCATTATTAACACCCTGTCATGTATTATTAAGTCCACACAGCGTGTTGTTTGACGTTATGTTCCTCTAACAGTTGTTGTCAGTCGGAGCTAACGGCTCGCGGAAGATTGTTTGAGATGGTGAGCCAGCTGTGCAGTGTTAGGCGTCACGACACTACGGAGGATTCTGGGTAAAATCCTTCAGCGAAGTGAGGTCTGATGCGCACTTTCGGAAGGGGTGCATTAAGGGCGCAGGTTTGCACCCCTTGATAACAACAGAAGACAATTGGGACACCCTACGCACTTGCGCCCCTTAGCGGGAGCGTGCAATTAAGGGGCACAAGGGCGCAAGTGCGGGTATTTGGACAGGGCCATAGACAACTGCTCCCTCATATCATAACAGATTATAATATAAGTTATATATATATATAAGTTTATATATAAGTCTCTGAAATGGAATCGTGTTTTAGAAACATCAAAAATACATTATAGCATGACACTGAGCTTCAAAGTAGGGATGCACTGAAAGTCTGGTCAAATTCCAATGTTTAAAGTAACAATTTGGCAAATAATTGATGTTCTTATATTGTTGTTTATTTTGTTTTTGTTATTATTTGTTCCACCCTTTTTGCCAGGAAAACAAAGAGCACTCTTTGAATGAGCACAAATTCAATCACACAAAAAACAACCTTTAAAATATCTTTAAAAAAACTTTTTACTATGGATAATATATTATAATTCCCTGTGAAAACATAAACAAATTTATCCTTCAAACAGCTGTATCTATTCAAGTTTCTGGCTACTTGCCATGTTGTAACACAACAGAAAGATCACAGAGCCCAACAGTCATTGTATTCCTCTTGTACCTGCTCATTAATTTAACTTTGAGGCCGTCAGTCTCAAGCTCTGCTTTAGCCTGTGCAAAATTTATGTGACACAACAGAAAGACAGACATTGGCCACTGCCATCAGCGAATGTCATCCTATTCGCTGATAGGCTGATGGTAGGCAATAAGGCAAATAACGGCCAATAGCTCTGCTGATAAATCGGGTGCATTCCCAGCTTGTGGCGCTCAAAATAAATAGATAAATGAATAAAATGAAATACATTTTTTACTTTCTTTTTAAACCAGCAATGTCTCTGTCTATAAACCATGACTAGGGATGTCCCGATCCGATATTCGGATCAGTATCGGCCGCCGATATTAGCAAAAAACGGGCATCGGCATCGGATCGGACTGCATGGAAAAATGCCGATCCATGAACTCCGATCCAGTTTTTCAGGGAGTCCGTGCCAGCCGAGCGCTCCGCGATTCAAGCAGTCCATTCCAGTGATCCGCTCCAGCTCTTACTATCAATCCACCAGGCCAGCATGCAGACGGCAGACACACACGGAGGGTAGGAAGAGTAGCGGTCAATTTAGTTAACTGACTATTTGTTTTCTGCTCTGGTTTTTTGAGATTGATATTTTTATTTGGTTTACACTCTTACTGTTTAAGTAAAGAGCACTGATGGCATTGTTTTGGGCACAATTAGTGAAAATGGAGCCATGGATGGACTACAAAAACACTACTAAAATAACTGAAAAGGAAAGGCTGCATTGTTTGTTAAATGCCAACAATATCTTGTGGTGTTAATCTTTTTTTTCATTTATTAGGGGAGCAAAGCACAAGTGTGTGGAGTCTTGCTGCTATTTTAATTTCATTGTTAGACATTTTAAAGATTTCTTGTGCTGATTCATTTTCATTTATTAAGGGGCCAAAGCAGCCAAAGCAAACCAGCTATATTTTTTATTTAATGTTAATGTTCAAGTTTAAAGTTTGTTTATTTAACCCTGTTAACAATAAACAGGTCAGTTTCTCATACCAACTGTTGTGGATCATTCTAACTAACCTGATTAAGTAGTTGTTCTTTGCTTGATCAAACCTTTTCTAACATGACTGACAACAAAATAAGTGAATATGTATAATACGTGCTTGGATCGGATCGGTATCGGTATCGGCCAAAACTCAGGCTGTAATATTGGTATCGGATCAGAAGTGAAAAAGCTGGATCGGGACATCCCTAACCATGACCCAAGAAAATCTACAGATCTTATTGTAAGCAGTTTAATGTAGGAACTATTTTCGTTCTACGGAACTACATAGAAGAAAGTGTGCATCTACTGGTAGCTCACCGAGCATCACTGAGCTAGCTAACATTACAACTCAGCCAAGAACGACATCATTAATGTTTACATCTTTAGATGTCACGAGCACATGCCTCTCATCATGAGTAGATGCACGCTTCCTTCCTATGGTTGGCGGTAGAAAGAATAATAGTACTATTAACAGTAGTAGTACTCCTACTAGTAGTAGTAATGGTACAAGACTGGGGTGGTAGTGGACACAGGACAGGTGTGAACATGCAACAGAGAGTGAAGCATGGTGTTGCTGTAAGTGGGCATGTTAAAATGAAAATACCAGAATCCCGCTTTAAGGCTTTTATTCTCCATTGCAGAAAAGGTTGCAAAGAGGTACCTCGTTTTTAACAATTCAGAACAGCACATAACCTAACATCATTAAACTGACAACAGGGCCACACAATACAGTATATTGTTTTTTAGTTGTCATTGTAATGTCCACTGTAGGATAAACACATCACGCAAGAGTGTGTTATTGCATTCAGAGATTTTTTGAATAAGCTGAGACATTATCAGAGAATTCTTTTTTACTGGTGCCTTTTGAGTATAGGCGTAGGATGGGTAGGGACGGTAGGGACACGTCCCTACCAATATTCAGCCCCTTCTGTATTGTCCCTACCAATATAAACACCGGCTGTCAGCGTCCGCTCAATATGGTACACAAAGGGTTAACAATCGTTAGTGTCTACCATATGTCCCGCCTCTAACCTCATATTGCTCATCGCGTCACCGTTAGCGCTCCACAGCGGGCCGCCGAGTGTGAAGGGTGAGTCGGTTGGTTCAGTAAATAAGCTAAAAAAACACCTGTTGATGTTAGGCTAACTGAATGGCGTTCCTTGGCAACTCTTTGCTAGATAATGAGATGCTAACGAGCTAATACTAGCTGAGCTAAGTTTGGCAACTATGAGATCAATATTATATGCCAGAGAACATGAAATTCCACTTCACATGCTCCATCAGCAATCATAGATGTCATGTAGTGATGACACAGTTCAAATTAATGTTTGTAGTAAGATGACATGATAGAAACAGTCTGAATAAATAAAGTGCGAACACTATAAATAATAGCTCCTTCAGTGACAGTCTTCAGCATCCATGGTGTGTGAAGGAGAGACTTAGGAGAATAGAGATCCACTGCTCCCAGTAAAAACACCAACACTGAGTCATAGTTATGTAATAGATATTAGGTGTAAGTGCAACATTTTGCACACAGTTGTATTATAATGATTTTGGAGTATTTACATTTTTGTTGATTTATTTTATTTATGTTTATCATGATGAAGCTGACTAACTTGTGGGACATTATGGCTGTTCTTTAGCCTATATACATTCAGATGTTGTTTAATGAATTACACAATTGTAAAACATACAGTATGTTTTCCTCAGGCTACAACAATCAAAATCTATGACTGTTGCATCTCAAATTGTCCCACTGTTCACATGTCTTGCATCAATATATTTTTTGTCAGATGACAAGTAGTAAAGAGACTGGAGGAGATGGAGTAGGAGAGGCAGGAAGAGAGACAGAAGGAAATGGAAGAGAGACGGGGAGATAGAGGAGAGACAGGAGCCTCACAGGTGAGACTGAATCGTGAAGGATATATGTTGATAGTGAGATTCAGCATTGTGACTACGGGTAAGTAAAAATATTGATTCATACATAATATATGTTTTTACCCAATATCAGTATCAATTCGGATCACTGTTACCAACCCAAGTGCAGACCGCAGGCTGGTACTGAAGTTAAGCCCCTTCGGAGTATACTGTTATTGTTATTATTATAGTTTACCCTGGGAAGCACATACGGACAGATGTGGTGAAGTTATCAGTGTATATTCATGTAACTGATAACATTAGAGAATACATTAACTAAGACATTCTTGTATTTAGTGTAGATATCTAAATATGCATTATAAAGCAGTGATCAGTTTCACATGGCGTGAAATTGCATTAAAAAATCATCAACGTACAGGTCACTGCCATGGAGCACTTTTATGTCCCTGCCAATGTGAAAATCAAACCTACGCCCTTGCTTTTGAGTTCAATTTGTTCAAGAATGTTGGAAGTAATCATTTTTCTCAATTTTCTAATTAATTCAACAAGCAATTTGCTTTATTTTAGCACAACACTGAAAGCAGCAGAAAACTGAGTACACTTTAGTATCGTTTTTTTTTATTGCAAGTTATGTTGTTATCCCAATATTCAACATCATTGAATATTTTCCTGATATTGTGCACCCCTTACCAATAACATGGGATCTGTGACTCGTGCCCTGCCAGTATTCCAAATCAATCAGCCTTGATAATCAAAGAGTTACAGTAGTTTTAAAGAGCTGGGTAAACCAGGACTTCTTTCAAACACTGTGGTCACTCTGTCATAATTCTAGATATGAGACAACAATTTCACTGGTGTCAATTTATTTTCAAATCCATTATCAACCTTAACTATCTTTATTGTCTGAAACCTTTTTGTTTCTTATATGCTAAATTATTCACTAAGACACTCTGATCAGATTCTCTCTATAGTCCCCTCTGTTTGTAAAGAGATTGGTTAAAAAGCCTTTATGATTCAAGCTTCTTCTGGTTGAAAAAGTTACCATTTAATATCTGTTCTTTGCTGTCCTTTCACTTATTTAAAATGATCTGTTTTCTCTCAAGGAGTTTATTCTAATACAGTACAATAAATTTCTATATATACTTTAAACCTTGTTTAAGTTGTCATGCATGATAATAACCATTAACAGTTTCATAATGCCTTATATGTAATCATTATAATGTCTCATGAATGTGCTTATAACAGATTGCACACATGACCTTCATAGAAAGTGAAATGCAATCACAATTCCACTGTTAGATTGATTTTCTTACATGGAATATTGCAGCTTTTCAATAAAGAATAAAGCCCTGATGTATCGTGTCTTTTTTTTTCATGAACAGGATGAATAGGCTTTTTCTTGTTAAACATACAGTGCATGCAGTGGTTTCTAGTCCTTGTATAAAAGCTTCATACAAAGCGCACTATTGAATAGCCTTGCCAGAAAGATCTCATTGCCTGTCAAGTATATTTATGCATTACATTTTAAACTCCCCTCCGCCAACTAAAATCATTTCATCTTTACATAAAATCCAAATAATTGGTGAGTGGCATGACCTAACAAACCTCAAGCATTTGATGGCGGATGTAAAAGCCCAAGGGGGAGCCTGCTTTTCTAGCTGGTTTCTACCTCTGGCTGGCTGGCTGGCTGGCCCTGCTCCTCGATGAAGGTCCACATCCTCTCGCTTATCAACCTCGCAACGTAGTGGATATTTTGACAAGCCAGTCTCTTTTCACCAATTATTTCACCCATTATGGATCACGCTGTGCACAGCCCCACCCTGTGCACTCAGTATCCGGAATTAAGATCAATCTGAACATACAGGAGAGACTTTGTGTCTGTATTAGAGTCGATATAAAGCGACAGACAAAGTAAAATATCATCATAATCTGCCGTATAATTTCACATTTATTTTGGAGGGTGGATATTATGAGGCTGTGATGTTTTTACTGGATTTCATTAGCGGTATTGTCTCTACTCACTTTGGATGTGATCAAATTAAAGCCTTCCAGTGTGATTTTCATTTACAGCAACTCAAACTTCACACCCATCTCGAAGGCAATTCTCTAAATGCAGCTGCCACACTGTGATAGTATATGTTCAGTGGGTTTATTCCATAATAAACCCAGCAGAGCTACTTTACAACTTTTACACCTGTGAAATATCTAGTCGCATCATAGCAAAGCCAATTAGCTAAATGAAGATATTCAGCCATAATGAAGGAATGAGACTTTATAGCATCATCAGTAAGCTCCAAACTGTTTGGCTCATGACAGTAGTTAAGATATTGGTTGTGAATAATGTATTCTATCTGATAAACAGTGTGGGAGACTTACTGAATAACGATTCCTTGATGCCTTCATTTCACAATAACTTAGAAAGCTTCATCCCCTTGCAAATATTTGTAACGTTAACACGTTTATCGCAGGGGAAAAGATCGATAATAAATAAATACACATGCACATCTTTCCCCAAAGGATTTGTGTAATTTCTTTAACTAAATTAAATAGCTGACAGGAGAAATGCCAAGGGAGTCAGTCTTCAATTCTTTTTTATTACCAAAATCTTTGTACATGTTTTGCTTTTCTTTTCTTTTTCAGAAAAATCTACTTATCCTATGTGAATGATTCTTAAATGGATTTCCAGATGGAGATTAACACTATATATGGGGGGGCAGAGAAAATATCTTGCTGAAACCGTTACTAAAAAGAAAGTCCTTTGATGCCGTGATTATACACAGGTTACACAATGGGTAAAATGGAATGAATGGATGTATTGATGTGAGGAGAGATGAAAGAAAAGGCCAAACAGATGAAAGAACAGGCGATGCACATTCAACATAGCTTTACATTTATCTGGGACATTCAGGCTTCATCTTTGTGAGCAGTTTAACTGCCGATGTAACAGTACAAGTGCCCTTAAATCAAAACTCTTTAGTCCTCAAATGTACCGTTATGTAAGTTTTTCACAGCCTTGACCAAAAAGAAGAGGACGAATTTAATTACATGAATCAAGTCTTTTTAATTCCAAACTCATACTGACAGTGACATGATATTTTCAGTAAAAAGTGAAATAATTTTATTTATTACAGGGCACAGAGTGCAATTTGATGTGACTTATGTCATGAAAATATTGCCAATATACACCACTATATAAATTCTGTATTATTGATCACCAAAGTGGCCACTGGAGAGCGACTTTCAATACCACACAACACAGAAGGTCTCTATGTGTGTGCGTGTGTTGGGTGGTTGAGCAGGGGTGGGGGCATAGAATCATATTTATTTGACTTCATTCGGCCTGTCTTAATGCAGGGTGCCCCAAGGACTACACCACAAAACAATTAGCCTGGATTTCATAAAGCAATCAGCATGCCACCTTGTCTAATGCAACCGCTTCATACATTGACAGTCTGAATAAAATGGGTGTTATTGAAAGCTTTGTGTTCATGTTAGCTTTCGCCTCAAAGCATTCATGAATCAATTTTTGCCCATAAAAGAAGCTTTAACACTTAAGCTATTTTAGTGGAAATGCATTATGTAAGTTGTCAAATGTACGAGAGAGGCCGGGTAACGATTCAGGCTATTCAGAACGAACAGCCAACCCCCATTTTTATAATGGTCCTTTTGAAAATGTCTGGCTGAGTGCATGTGTTTGCTATTAAGATGGTGTCAATCATTTTGCCACTGAAATCTAATCCATGGAAAATAATTTCACATGTGAACACATTTAAAAAGACTGAAGATTAAGGAATAATTACTTTATTAATTGTTATGATAAATTGAATTATTGAAGTAGAGATAATCATAGCATAAAAACATGCAAAATAGCAATATGATGATGATCATCATCATCGACTGTGTTGTGCTGTTGATTGAGAGCGTTTGTTGGACAGCGATCTGTGAGCTGTTGGAGCGTAAAGGATGGGCCCAGATAAACAACAAACCACATCATACACAAGCTTTAATTCCATCAATACACACCCAATTGTCCCAGATTGTTTGACCATTGATTTTGTTAATACCGCTTGGAAAGTTGATGTGGCGTTGCGGAGAGAGCTGAGAGAGAAACAAATGTGGAGCAACAACTCATTTCACTTTCCTTTTTCTATCTAACGCAGCCTGGCACAAAGTCCACAAAGTAATGTTACATACAAAGGCCTTGTCTGCGGGTTGGGGTGTAACCAAATATAAGTAATGGCATTACGTATTTAAAATACAAAATATGAGTGACTCTATTTCTGTTACAGTTACAATTAGTGGTATTGTGAATACAGTTGTTGTCTTTAAATTAGATTACTTGAAGGCTTTTGAAAGTTTATTTGCTCAGTGTCCTAGGTGAATGCCACGTAAGCAAACATCAGTGCGATTGCATTGTTTTCTGCTGGAATGATTCAAGTGGCTGCGAGCAACGTTGTTTTAAGCTGAACTTTTGTCAGACGCCCTGTTTCTTTATTTATTCATTATTCATCTCTGCTGCTTGCTTTGTAAGGTCCACAATAAACAAGGAACAACTGATTTGTTAGGTTGAAATGAGTGGTATCTATAGAGTATCTTCTCATTTCACTACAAAAACCTAAATAAGGTGGCAGCTGGCTGGAGGGAGATCGCCAAGGAGCTGAAAGTTTCTAGTAAATAACCATCGCTAACAACAACCTACTTGCTATTGGCTATTTTAGCCCTGTCTCGTGGAAATTACATTCTAATTTGAAAATGGAAATACATTTTAAAGGAGACATAATACTAAGGAAATTAACATACCTGGCAAGTCGCAAAAAATGGTGATACCAGCAAAATGTTCAATGACAATGTATTTCAGTTGTTTTCCCCAGAAATACGCAATCTGTAGTACACTATCCACTTGCAGTGACTACACTATTGTTTTTGTATTACCTTTTTTAATTAACAATTAACCAAAATCATGGTCTTTCCCTAACCTTAACCAAAGTGCTTCTGTTGCCTAAACCTTAGACAGGAGTCTGGACGCCAACCTGAAATTCGGGTGTCAATGTCCTGCAGTTCGTACACTCGCCATTCTCCCCAACCACCTCCTTATGAAGCCCACACTGCACATGAATGTAGTCTATTGTTACCTGAGAGAAACGCTGTCTCTGAATACAACCTAGACAGTGATTACGTTGCCACAAAAATGTAATTAAGACATCAGTTTAGCAACATACAAACTTAGTTTCCAGGACACAGGCTTGCTATATTGTATGTCACTTTCAGTAAATATCACAATATAAAACATGTTTTCTATTTAAAACGTAAACGTAGCAAGATCGGAGGTACTTGCACATCTTTTAAGTGGCTATGTCTCCAATGAAGCGCACAGCAGACAAGTAGCCTATGTGCATATTTCATGGATTCATGGTGGACAGAAAACAATGCTCACTTGCTGTTGACATGGTGTAAAATTCAAATGAGGAATGCATTTCCCAAAAACAAATTTTTTTAAACAACAAAAAAAGGGGGTGTACTGTGCACAAGCCACATGACGTCTGCAGAGGAGAAGCAAAGCCAGGACACTGTTGCGTATTTCTGGCATGGAAATATAACTCCCAGAAAAATGAGCACAGCAAGACAATCCTGAAGTATTTCAAAAGTAATCCAAAGGATTTAGAATACTTTACTTAGTTTGAGTAATCTACTGGAATACTTTACAAATTACATTTTGGAGCTTGTATTCAGTAATCTGTAGTGGAATACGTTTTAAAAGTAACACTCACACACTGTACAAGGCATGGTGCCGTATGAAAGAGAGCAGCCTACAATATGCAGTGCTGGCTTTATAGTGATTTACTTAACTCCTTGTAGAATGCATGAGAGCCAAAATCACCAGTGATTTAGCTCAGTGTTTCATTACTCCCACCAAAGCCCTCAACAATAACACAGGGCATAATCTGCTGCCAATAACTCCAGGTGCTCTTAGTCAGATGGCTCCCTCTGGACCAGCAGGGAAGTAATACTCTGTTTAGAGGCTGGGGTGGAGAAGCTGCTAAGGATAGGTCAATAGTGTTTCTGGGGATAGAAAATCACCAGAGACGGACTTTTGAGTGGCTGCCTGTAACACTATTAGCTACATTATGGCTACTGCTGCAGCTAGGAGAGCTGTCATTTCCTTAATTAAGAGCCCAGCGCAGGGCAAGAGGGAGAAGAGGCCACGGCACTCTCTCCGGGCCTCTAACATTAAGCCTGATTCCTCATCGCGCAAGGGTGGAGACCTTACAGGGGAGAAAAAAAATCTATCTCATTCATTATTCTGGCATAAAGTGGAATTATGGAGTTAAGGAATTACATAGGAGGTGGTGCCGTGGAGTGTGCAGAACAGAAAGGATTTTACACCTCAGCAGTTGTGACTATTTCTGACGTGATTGTTAAGCCACGAGCAACAGAGGGAAGACTCACAGGACAGACAGAAGAAGACGAAATGGATGCGATGGTGTAATAGATGTCTCCGCTGGCTGGAGGTTTTGAATGTAAACACCAGAAAATACACACTTCAGGTTGTAGAAGTAAGCCCCTGGTGAATGGGTGGAGAATCTGCATGCAAACGATGCTTAAAGCAGTAAGGACCCTGTGCTCCAACACTTAGGCTCTCACTCGTGGCCGCAGGTCTTCACCGAAAGGCTCTCTGGTATGAGAGTGCTCTGCTCCAGCTCTTACCTGTCTCTCCCTTGATGCTGGAGTGGAGATGGAAGCAGCATAGGCACAAGAGGGACCAGAGGGAGGTAAATTGGTGAGAAGAGGCAATGCCCATTTCAAAGGTCAAGAAGGAGAGATGGTGTGATGGAGAGAGGAGGATGGAGAAGGGGAGAGGAAAGGGGAGGGGAGAAGAGGGCTTTTGTGTTGCATCTTCACAGGAGGATTTGGGACACTTTGCACATGAGCATCATCTGTTATGGAGCATCCTCCTCATTCCCAAAGCAATGTCAACCTGATTAGCTCAGGGTTGAAAGAGGCAAATAACAATCCAAATTATTCTTCATCCTTTTACAGGCATCAGCAAAGGAGGGTATGCTGAGATGAAGACTAGCTTTAGAGAGCTGTAAGCCTTTTAGGAGATGCCTGCTTCACTATTGCTCCTCCTCCTAAATTACTTAAATGATATTTGCTGTAAATAGGATTCTGCTGCTGCCAGCCTGCAACCCTGTGCTGAATAAAGGCCTTCCTCTCACTCTGTGTCATAAATCTTTGTCCTTACTTTGTGTAGAAACCCGGGGTTCTTACGACTAAAGTTGAAATGATTACCAATCAGTTAATTAATCAATAGAAAATGTATCTATTTTTAAAAATAAGTTCATTTTTCTGGAAAAATTCCCAAAATGTTTTGATTCATGCTTCTCTGATATGAGCATATGCTGCTTTTCTCTGTTTTATATCATGTAAGGTAAATATATTTGGGTTTTGGACTGTTGGTTGGACAAAACAAGACTTCTGAAGACTAGAGTTGCAGCAGTAAACTGTAAACCATCGTATGAAAATTGACAGTTAACATACCATGTACATTTGCTGACGGTGAACTCACTTGCGCATTCAAATCTCTTTTCCTCCTCAACTGCCTGTCAGACTTTTAACACATACTTCCATTTAAACAAATGTTTTAAGTGTCCATTATTATAAATAAAACTGAGAAAATAATTGGAAGATTTAACAATAATGAAAATAATAAATAACTGCAGCCCAGCTTGGGATTTCAAGAAAATAAAGAGTAACAAAATCTAATTGCCAAAGCACCAAAGTTAAAAATTATGTGAAAGTGAAAATTTCTTATCAATAATTCTGAAATGTTACATCAACAGATAATTAATCAAAAACAATATTTACAGTTGAATAACCATTTGAAGTTGTAATTAGGCAAAAATGATTTGGTGATTTTTTTTCTGTTTAAATCACTGGAAATAGGGCTGGGTGATATAGAGAAAATAAAATATAAAATCACATTATTTTTTTTTTTACCGCATACCTTGATATCAATATTGCAATGACCATGATTGATGATGCTTTCAAAAAATATTTACACAATGATATTTTTGATAAATAATCATGACTAAAGTGGATATAACAACAGTCTGTCTATAATGCAGCCTCTAAAACCAGGTAAAGCAACACTTATGATATTACAATATCCAAAATCTAAGATGATATCTAGTCTCATGTTATGATTAGGAATGTTTCTAACAACTTATTTCCCTGATGTTTAGCAAAAGTTTAAACTAAGATTGGTCAACTAGTCTAAATGTGAGAAAAAACTATACACAACACAATAAAACACAATAAAACAGAGAAAACCATCAACATTGAGCATAAATTCATCAATAAGGTTTAACATTGTCCAATGTTATGTGTATTAGAGCCATTTGAAATTGTTATTCACATTTTTCAATAACCAATCGTATTTAAATGCAGTTGAAATGTGTGACACTTTGCACATTGCCCTACAAAACACGACAACAACTCACTAAATAAAAATTAACAAGCAACAGTTATTGAAAACAATATTCTTAAGGAAATTAACACGCCCAGTTATTACAATGACATTTTCACCGGGTAAATGTAATCCCATAAAATAATAATCATTTTACTAAAAAGTTACCTGACATACTATTTTGGTGCCAACTGCTGGCGGTAGAAATGTTTAATTGACTAGTCGACTAATCGCATGCATCCTTAATCACGGTATCAATGTTGTATCGATACATAGTCCAGCTCTTACTGCAAATTATATATCTTTTAGTTTTGTACTGTTTTTATGTCTGGAAAGTGTAAATTATATATAATTACCTGATTAATTGATTATAAAAAAATAATAATTTATTATAGCTGATCTTCAAACTACAATCATCTTAACAACAGCATCTTTTGGATTGTTGTTCATCCTGCGTTGTGTCTGGTCAGCTGCAGGACATTTAGAAGTAGCCAGTGGGGTGTGAGGACAGTCCGGGGCGGAGTGTGTGTGTTTGTGCGTGTGTTCGTGGGGGGCTAGACACCCACATGTCATGCCTGACACATCAGCCTGGGCCCCCCAGGCTATCCGGCACTAATGCTGCCTATGTCCCACTTTCTACCCCTTGCCCCCCAAAGCCTCCTCTCCTCCCCCCTCCTCACCCGTTCCTTCTGTCATAGAGGTATAATAACAATGGATCACACCAGTGCTGCGGCACAGGCTCAATCACTATAGGATAACATCAGGTGATACAAGCCGCGCAAGACTATATCTTACCTCCACTGAACCTGAGCTAAACGGAGTTTATCTAGAAATGAGTTTATCTGGAAAAAGTCCTGTATTAGTTGTTACTGTATTCCTGTGTTGTAGTGATATTTACAGAGCTGAGTGGGTAAAGGTGGAAACAAGCAAATAATCATGTAGCTAAAAGACACCCAGCCCACCCCATCACACCCCACCCCTCCCAGCACATTATTCTGGTGGTGCAGACAAATAGTGGAAGGAGGGACGTCTGGAAATAGTATTGCTTTGAAGCCCATAACTCTATTCTGGAGAAAAGAATCATCACAGTGTTATTCCACATCCTCAGATATAAAGGGAAAAAACATAATAACTTCTCGATAGCCTGGATCTCCACTGCTCTATACTAGCTCCCCCCCCTCCGCCCGCCCACACCCCTGCCTCATCCACCATACACCCACTTCTCCTGCCTCAATCTTTGGTTTCAAAGGAAACGAATCAGCCAGAAGGACAGAAGGTTATGCATTAGTACTGGTCATTGCTCAAAGAGCGAGCGTTATAAATAATAAAGGCTTGTGAAGGACACAAGGGCTGTGGGATGCATCTCTGGTTCACGCCACACAAGTCAAAGACAAGACTGTAATTTCTATTCCGAAAATGTGACCCTTGCAGCTTCAATTACATCTCAACAACACCAACCGTGTCCGTGCCAGGAGATGTGATGCCTCTTTGTTAGCTCTACATGAAAGCCTTATTGATATTGGTTATGGAGTGCATGCTACACAACATATAAGTTTTGTCGAAAATGATTTCCCAACTTAAAGACAGTGTATAACTAAAATAAATGCATATTGAAATTCAATTTATTTTCTCCACAGCCATCCACCTACAGAACTTGTGATGTGCTTTTGTTTTGGAATACTTTCTTGTCAAGGCAACAATAATCTTCTTAACTTTAAATATACAAAACAACAGGGAGAATTATATTGTCAGTTATTTTTTGAAGTTCTTTGTTTTGCTCAAAGTCATTTCTGCATAACCAAGCATCCGTGAAACCTGATGACCTTTACTGCTGTTTGCATCGAAAACAAAAAGTCCGCCTTGTGCTCATCCTCCCTGTCCTCCATGCCATGTAGTGATTGTGTTGCTGTAGCCATGGGCACTGCGGGCACATTAGCAAATGTATAACACCTGCTTTATAGGCATGCATTAAGCCTGTTTTCAAGTTTGCGCAGACAGCTGAAATCCCCATAATGAGATCCACCTCCTGGGGAGAGACTTGTTCTCCCTCGGTCTCCTTTATCCACTCTTATTTACTCAGCATGGCCCATTCAGCACTGGTTTGCACCACTTTATTACTTAACCTCACCACACAACATTACGAGGCTCTTTGCATCAGCAAGCAGCCTATCCCACCATGCATCCTGCTCACTAAGCTGATTACACAAAAATAATAAGAACTCGTGCCTCCAGCAGTGTGTGTATGTGCGTGTCTCTTTGAGTGTATACATGTGTATGAATTTGCACAAAAGACAGTAGAATTGTCCCACAGCTACACTACATGGTAACACTGTGAGGCATGCACTAAATTTGTTAATATACAAAATTAGAGTATTCAGTTGTTAGAAATTATACAAAATGGTACGAAATCAAATCAAGTCAATCAAAGTCAAACTGAGACTTGTGATGGTTACTGCAAATGTAGAATTTAGAACTGAACAAAGACAAAGAAAACTGTGCAATGATTCAATACTTTTTCTGTGTTTTAAAGGTATTCTTGAAGCTGTCTCACCACTGTCAGTTTGGATTAATTCTATCTTTGAGTAGCTCCATCTTTTCCTATGTCTACCACATTATGAAACAACAATGTCCAACAACAGTACACTCAAACATTAAAAGCAAAGCAAAGAAAAACTGACATTTTTCACTTTCAGTAAGTAGAATTTGGTCACTTTTACATGAATATTAGATTAAAAAGGTGGAATTTCGGACAAAGCATGGTCAAACTCAAAATCTGTGACACACCCAAGGGTTGATGAAACTTTGTATTATAAAATTGATTTAAACAGGGTTTCTACAGCTTGAGGCAAATTAGATCTAAGACTTTTTTAAGGCTTTGTAATGCCTCCCCGAATTAAATTCAAGACCAATTTTACAACCCAAATGGTTGTGGGAAAAAGTGGGAAAAAAAGAGCATCAGTTACTATAGTTAGACAAGATTTCGACCAAATGTATATTGAATCATTAAAACAAGACTTTTTTTGTCTCCTGGCAGAGACGAGGGTAGAACTGAACTGGGAAATACCTGTCATGCGATTTTGTGTTCCTCACTCAGCATGTGGGATTCCACTGTCTTCATTTCAGTCGTGCCAAGTTTGTAAAATACGTGTGCATTGCCTTGTGCCAGTTGTCGCAAAATCTTGTTTTGAAAGCCAGTTTTCGTACAATTTGCACTTCCCCATGCTGTCCTGGGTTCAGTGACAGCTAGCTAGCAGACAGTGGATCCATTGCTTAGCATTCTGGTTGTAAACAAAATATGAGTGTTGATTGTTCCTCTATCCTGATCTGCATGACATCAATGCAAAACACATTCTGTATTTTTTTTTTTTTTAAAGACATGTTACCAATTATTTTGAGATTTTACAATGCAAGGTCAGAAAGAAAAAAACAATTACTAAAGTCCTGCTTCCCATGTATTTGCATTTTAAGACTTTTGGAAGATTGATTTAAGACATTTTAAAACCAATTAGGGACTTATTTTTAAATGAATGAATACAATGCCTTTTAAGACTTTCAAAGGATCTGTGGAAACCATGTTTAAAGCTCAGTTTAAGAAGTACTGCAACTTAACTAATAAGGCAACTCTATGTACTCCCCAAAAAGTCTTGTGTAAGTGACTGGGACATGAATAGCATAGATTGTCCAGATAAAATTAATTTCACCAATCCAGGACACAATCTCATTGTAATGGAAGTCAAATAAACCTGGAAATACATAAAAGAGAGAAGCAGCATTACGGCAGATGTTGCATTCAGTGTGGACTTTTTGTTCTGAATGACCTCCGATACCAGGAATCAATGAAAGATTCATTTTGCTCTTTTGGGGAGGGGGGTCTCTAGGTGACCTTTGTGAAAATGTTCCACCATTTTGGCAGAATCCGAATAAGTGCAGACCATTTCATGTAGACAGTAAGTGTATGAAATGAGTGCTCCTGTCGTTCCAGCCTGGCTCTCTTTGACAGCATGATGATAGAAGCGTCACATCCTTGGGAGAGTAAATGCAAACTGACAAGAGATGAGCCTTTGGTTGCTGAATATAATACGGAATTGTGCTCTGAGTGTCTTATTATCTTGTCTGTTGATGTCTGAAAGGGGGAGATTTGCTTGAGAAGAGAAGACAGAAACTGTACGCATCCAACACCATCCCGTCCTTTGAAAAAAAAATTGCTTGCCCTACTAACCACAGCTTTCCCACCTAATGTCCACTTCTACTTGGAATAAATACAAGGCGGCAGGATGTTTGTGGTGCCTCGTAGCCCCTGTTAGCTGAAGTGGAAGACTATTTGCACAGGCAAGCTTTTAGGAGGAGAACGACCCTTTCACCACTGCAGTAAGCATGTGGTGGGTGTAGAAGGTGGACAATTTACTGTAGACAAACATGACCGCTACTGTCATTGTCTCCAACTGACTTCTGGTTCTCACACTGGCACAAACTCTTATACATAGTATTAAGGCACTAAAGTCATACATCAACTCTGCAGGAAAGAAAAGTTTATGGCAAGCTCTACAAATATGAAAATACATATATGGCACATGTAATCGCAGCACAAAGTAGACATGCAGCCATATCAGCGTTCAGTGATATTTCAAAACTGCTCAATATCAATATAATAATGTGTACATGAATGTAAACAGTGGGGTTCAAGGTGGCAAGTTTATCACAACTTCTGTAACAAAAAGCCTCAGCGACAAGAGATGACTTACAGGCTCATAAACTGTGTATGCATGTAAAAAAACATACTAAACTTAGTAAAGATGTGCTCAGTTTCAATGCATTTACTATATTTTTTCTATCTACACGTTAGATACAATACTACTTGAATTCTAGAAGAGCAAACTACGTTTTAACATGATTTGCATTTCCTTGAAACTGTTAAGTGTGTGCTCTTACTCTGTGCATGGGATAAGCGTGTTGGTTTGTGTGAAAATGTCACTCATGAAATTGGAGCACTGTATCAGAGAGATTATGCAAAATCACGGCCGTAAAACTGAACAAAGTTTTCATTTTTCTATACTCTGAAACTGAGGAATCCAAAGTATTCTTGCTTCTTTACCACAATGCAAGTCAGGGAGAAGAATCTTAATGTTGTGGCTTCTGCACCGTTCTGAACCACATAAAGAAAACCTCTGAATAATGTAAGGCCTGGTTTTAAGGCTCAATTCAGGGTTGTTTTCATATCAGTGGCTTCTTGTTGATAATACAACAGTGAGAATTGCAAACTTAATACAATCTCCCTGCAACCACAAGAGTTCAATGCAAACACATACACAAGCAAATGCGGCTCAAATAACGGCAACATAAAATCCAGCTGATGTACCAGTAGGGCTGCAGCGATATACCGTGAACCGGTACTAAGGAATTGACAACCTACCATGTACATTTGCTAAAGTACAGTACTGAAAAAATGCAACCAGATGAAAAACTTCACCTGCACATCACACAGCTCCTTTTCCCCCTTTTACACACACTTTCATTTAAAAAGATGGTTTCAAGTTTCAACTACATCATTCCTTTAAGGGTAATTTTAATTGATTATAATAACAGTAACTGTGTAATATGTATTCCGTGATATTTTCTCAGAGGATAATCATATCGTGAAAATCTCATACCGTTGCAACCACATGCATAAAATCTAGAAATCCTAATTGTTTAAACTATTTGCTGTTACGAAATAGTTCAGCCACTCAAAGGGTCAATACACCTTCAGATGCCTCTCACTGTGTAGAAATGGTGCATCTCCAAAATGTCAACTTGTCAGGAATTAAGATAAACAGGATAGCTTTTACCTTTATGGCCTCATGTATTACGCTCAACTGCTTTAAGAGAGGTTTCATGGACCCGACTCAACACATAGCAGCTCATATAATCCATCATCTGCAGGTAAAACAAAGTTTCCAAAATGCTTACTCAAACTTCAACTTAACATCAAAGAAAACAAGGACACTTCCATCCTAATTTTAGGCTGAGAAAAAAAAAATGTGAGTGACAAATCAAACATTTCCCTACTGTCTGGTAGCATTTAGAAAAATGTATAAAAAGATGCTGAGTTTGTCTTCTTCAGCTCTCTCTTTTTCTTCCCTCCTCTCTTCCCCAGCAGTAACACAACTCCACGTCTCCGCCACGGTCCGTGCCTTTCCCTTTGACAGGTCATGTGGGCAGCGGTACCCAAACCAAGCCTGCCGCTGGCACAGCCCAGGGCTCTGCCACCGGGCAGCAAGAAACCATCCCCAAAAAAATTCTCACTGGGAGGCTCTGACCAGCCATCAGCAAACATCAAGCACAAAACACACACACAAAATCTTAATTTATGGTTCAAGAAATACAACAAAACAATCTGTTTTTTTTCCTGAGTAATTTCTCACTGATGAAGGCACGTCAGTAATGTAAAACTAAAATAGCTTACAATATAGACAAATAGTAAAGCTTATAACAAGATTTAAGTGATTGTACACGTGAGAAAAAGAGAAGCAGAAAGTTGCAACTGAGCAGCAGGAGAGGACTCAGAGAGAGACTGATCAGAAACGAAGAAAGAGAGAGAGACTTGATGCTTATTAAACCAAATTGCAACACTTCTGAGACAAATCCTGCAGTACACAGTCCTTGTTTAGAAGACTCTCGCCTCGGGTTATTCTTGAAAAAAGGATTTAAAAGACAGCTGAACTCTCACTGATTAGGTTTGAGCGTAATATTTGACTATCCCTCCTACAAATTCTTATTTTATTTTGTTCACAAATGTTTGGCAAGCTCATCATATAGGCAATATACTAAGCTCCCTGCCACTTCCCAGGAAACACACACACACACACACACACACACAGACATCCAGACATAGTCATATTCTATTAACAGCTCTCATTAAAATCTTGAGCAACAAAAAATATGCACTCTTTACCACAGTATAAATTTATAACCTGCAATAAAACAAATATGCCAACATCTCACACACATACACACTTAGACATGCACGTACAAAATAAATAAACACAAGCAAAAAAGACAAGATAGTTTGTATAAATATACAAAACAGAAACCAACATCTAAAACCATGAGAGAGGGATTTTTGTCACCTTGCATCCATATAAAAAAATCAAATACTATAATAATAATAATAATAGCAATATTAAAGCCTAAATGATGATGATATATTCAGCAAATAAGCTCTTCATGTGAAGACCTTCAAATATGTTTTGCACAATATTAAAAAATGGTCTCTTCAAAGAAGCTTATTGCTGAAATTAAGCAAATAAAAAAAAAGTCTTGGAAATCATTTGTTTAGATGATATGAATACATTTAATAAATATCAAGGATGAGAGCACATTATTTACTTGAAATTAAATATATAAATTAAAGTGTCAATTCTGTAGCATTTTCCACAAGGACAAATCTGTTAAATCTACAGTTAATAGACACTGCAGTTTAATGTATATACAAAAACTCAGTTTGTAATTATTTCTAATTCTAATCATCATAAAACCTCTTTAATGAAAGCAGCTCTGAGCTAAAGAACTTCATAGCTACATCGCCTTTCTCATTACAACAAATATTTTGAAAGTTTGCTAAAATGGTAATTTATATCATTATGCTTATTGAGCCATAATGAGGCCCAATGATTGAATTAGTCCACACAATTGAAACTTATCATACTAAAAAACTCACACAGTGATTTGAAATAGAGTATGAACACTCAATTAATGAGATAACTGCAAAAATAATGAGGCATGCTGATATAGAAATTGGCTTATTTTGAAGGTAATTTGCAACTGAAGATGCAAAAAGACTAAAAATGACTTAATAAACTGAAAATAAATAAATAAATATAAGAAGAAACGTCTCTGCAATAAACTAGAAACAATACTATAATATCTGATGTGCTGGTGAGAAATATTATTTTTGACATTAAGTTTTTTATATTACTTAGTTATTATTTATCCACATAAGTTGCCATTTATTCTAACATTGAGATAAATATAACATTTTCACCGTCTGAATTCAGAAAAAAAGTACATATTACTACTAGACACCAGCAAGATTGTGAAGTTGGGATTGAAGCAAAATATCTTGACAGGGAAAATCTGATTTTTAAGAGTCAATTAAACTTTTCAATATATTTTATATTAAGGAGAGTCATGCAACAATGCTGCTATAAAATATACATCAGTAATTAAGTATTAAACTTATCCACTGTTGCTTTTATTAAGTATTTAAGACAGACAATACAACAAAAGTGTACCACCTCTTCAAAGGGAACATTTCTGCCTGTTGTATTGTCAATGCACTTTCAACTAACTAGACTGTTCCCTTAAAAAATGAACTGGTTTTATAAGAAACTCCGTGTTTGAAAGTGTATGAAACAACAACGCACAACACTGACATAAAATAGAATCTCCCCGTAAAGGTATCCAAGCGTTAAAGAGCCAAACATTGACTTTGTCTTTGCACTTAAACTTAGTTTGCTGCCTGACACTGCTGACACCTGTCCCAGCACTGGAAGCTCTCTGCTCTCACCTCACCATTGCCTCAACCAGACCTCAGCCAGCACCTTTATGAAGGAGAAGGGACAAACGGGAGGCGTGAGCCGACTTACCGTACAGCTTGTTGGGAGTGCCCTCTCTGTCCGTGGCGTCGGAGGGCAGGAGCAGGGGCTCGTCGTTCAGATCGCTGTCTGGGGTGGCCGCTTTGTCGTCCGCCCGGAGTTCTGCCGCGCTCATGTCGCTGCGCAGGGAGAGCAGCGGCTTGCTCAGCTGCCCTGTAATCATCGGATCCTGGAGGGAGCTGGGAGCCCAGGTGGGAAACAGAGGAGAAAAAAAAGAGAAAACACCCCTGGTTAGATGTGCTTCGGCGTCTCACCCTCACCGGCTCCTTCTCTATGTCTCTACTCACTCTCTCCTCACCCAGCTTCTCCTTTCTATCGCTCACTCATCACTCTCCCTCTCTCTCCTGCTCCCTCCCTCTCCAGCTCTCTCTTTTATCTGAGGCTGGTGCTACCCCGCTGATACTGCCGGCTGCTGCCTGGTGAAGAACTGTTACGGATCGCGTGGCGTTACCATTATACCCTGCAGTCCTAAAACCGTGATACATCCATCTCCAAGGGCTCATTACTACCTGACATGTGCCTCATCTTCAGCAAACACTAAGCTGACAGCAGTCTAAAAAGAGGTCTATGGGCTGTGCGCTGATAAATAAATATAATTCTACATCTAGAAAGAAGATATGAGTGAAAATACACACCAGTGATTACACCAATTTTCACATAGTTGGGGACACAAAATGTGATCAAAGGTGACATCTCGCCGCACAGTGTAAGGCGACATGAACTTAAGGCCTGATTTAGACAAGAGATGAAGGCAGTGATGCTCCCAAATTTTTGTCCAAATTATTTTAATTTTTTTGTCAGCACTTAGAAACAAAAATGAAGAGCATCAACATGACATGATTAGAGCACTATCTGCCTGAACAGCTTGGAAGAGAATAAATTCAGTGAAGTGAAGAATCAAAAACTTTGAAATAAACTGGTTTAAAAATACAAAAAGAAAACACTTTAAAAGCATTTTATGAATGTATCAGAAATTCAAAAGCTTCCATCAATACATTTTATCCGAGGTAGATGCAACACAATCAATAGAATCCACTCTATGGATATTTTTTGACTTAAACAAATATCAAAGTAAAGTTTTTTAAAAGCCGTTGCTCTTACCTAAACAAAGCTCCAGAAGAAATGGGTAAAAAAAGAGTTTTCAGGAAGTCCAAATGTTAAAGTCAGTGAAACAGCAGCTAAAACATGCCACCACAGCGCAGAGACCAGCTAGTACATGTTTCTACTGAACCAGAAGCAGCCTCCTCAACCTTCGTGTATCTGAATGGCCACCACAGGTTCAAGCCTGAGGTTGCTTCCTAAGACAGGCACTGGAGATGTCACCTCCTCCCTCCCCCCCCCCTCTCTCTCTCTCCCTGCCTAACACACACAAACACACACTCCCTCCTGACTTTACTCCCCCCTGTCTCTTCCCCCTTGTGTCCTCTGACTGGAGAGCTCCTCAGACAGTGTTCACCCCACCTCAGGCTCTGAGACACAGACACAGAGCAGCAGGACTATGGCCCCCTTCCTTATTTATGGCTAAAGTCCAACCTAAATATATCTGAGCAAAGGACAGGTGACCAGCACATATAGGCACAGAAAGGAAAAAGGAGTCTTATCTTACCCATCAACTCCCCCCTCGTCCCCACTTCTATCAGGGTGGTCGATGAGTTCCTGCCCAGAGGGGCATTTTTAATGTGCTCATCACGGGAATCAGCCCCCTTTGATATGACACATGATAATCTATGAAAATGTTAATCAATAGAAATAGTTTAAGCTGTCGTTAAAAACGTGAGCCGGCTGGTCAATACTCATATCCCTGGTAACAATGTCACTAGTCATCAGGGCTTCATTTGTGGAGCACTTAAATGTGGGACACTGCGCATCAATGCACCTCTCTGCCCGCCGAGGTAAACACATTTTCCCCTCTGTCTGAGCCTGGCCACACTCTGCATGCATTTGGGTCCACCCCCACCTCCTACCTCCTCTCCTTTGAGTTGCTTGATAGGTCCACTGGAGGGCAAAATTAATACCTAATTGAATCTTGCAGTCATCAAAATAATCAATAGTTTTTTATTATTTATTCTTCACAGTCTGTTGACTGTTTGAAAGCTCAGAGGGACAGGGGAAAGCACAGGCAGCCCTGAAATTTCTACCGTTTCACAATGTAATTTTCACTGGGGCATGAGAGTTTGCAAGACCTATAAAAAATGAGAGCAGTGGTTTTTGTTGGGAGGTGAGGGGAAAAAATAAAGGAAAAATGGGAATCTTTGCCCCAGCAGCTACGATGAAAAATAGAATAAACAAGCTACTGACACTTCAGAGAAGGGCAGGGTCCTTTCTGTCCATCCCTCCATCTTTTTCCCTTTCCCCTTTTCTCCTTATTTCATCATATCAGGAGTGTGGCGGTACCTCTCTAATGCTGGCATTTCTCTTCCTGACAGACTCCAAACAAGTGCTGGGAATGAGATCAGAGCTCTAATCTTCCCCTGGCCTCCGAGGCTCGAGGATAAGGGGGCAACACATCTCTCACCATCTTACGCAGCTGTTAATTACCTCATTTCAAAACGGTTTGCTTTACCTATTTGCAATCATGCCACCAGATTGGTCGTGTTTATCAATTTAAGCTCAGTGAGTAATGTAATTACACATAATGGGATAACTGTAATCTTATTGTAAAAATCCGTAATAAAAAGGGATGTTTAAAAATTACCATAAGAAATTACATTACTGATTCTAAGCAGTGGATGTGTAACGGATTAGCTTCATTTTTTTAAAGTAACCCTCAGACCTCTGATTAAAGCAATAATGTGAGTTTGTTCATGTGTGTATGTGTGTGTGTGTGTGTGTGTGTAAGAGGGGTGGCGGGAGCAGACATGAGGGAGTTTTTTTTTCTGTTCACTCAGTCTGGCCACAGCTCAGGAACAGGTTGCAGGAACAAGAAAAAGCACTTGATCCCCCCCTTTGCCTCCCGCTCACCAAACTCCCCCAGTGGCCAAATAATCAGTGGTAAGCGGAGAGTCCAGCGCGTCATCAGATACCCATGCTAATAGCTAGTGGTCTTACCAGTGCTATAGCAGTGTGAGGGAGACTGTGTGAGGGGTTTCAGCCCGTGACCGACATGCTCCACTCCAACACTCTAGGCTCCTTTGGTTATCAAAGAGAAAAACACATTAATTATCATTATAATTGTCATAATATCATTTTACCTTATTCACAGTGACCTCTAATATGTATGCCAGTGTTCAGCATGGACTGCCCAAACAGCTGGAACAGTACAACTGAGTATCTGTAGCTGTGTTCATACATACTAAGTTAGCAGTTACAAAAAATGTATGTACTTCACTGGTTTGTATCAACAGGAAATGGTTCAATGCACTCAATAATTATCAATAGTGCGATATTAATATGGACAAATAGAAGTCTGGTCTTGGTGATGTAGTCATAGGCCACAGGAGTACTTGAAGACAGTAAAGTTGCATACCAGTAGAGCTGCAACAATTACTTATCTAACTGTTTAGCTGACAGAAAATTAATTAACTATTGATAATGATAATCAACATTTTTTTTAATAGCAAAAACAGAAACTTTTGCTAATTTTGGCTAAAATATTGTCTGAATATCTTTGGGTTTTGGGCTGATGGTAAAATGAAACTAGCAAAGTGAATACATCACCTTGGGCTGTGGCATACGGTCGTTTTTTAATATTTCCAAAGAACTTATAGACAAGATAACAGGCAGATTAATTGATTCACAGAGCACAAATGGTGCACAACAATAGTACATGCAAATATCAGCCTCTTTCAATATGCATACTTACTTATGTAAATGTGTGTGTTAATGTGTATACTTAATTGTCTTGCTTCCCTAGGAAAATCCTTCTCGGCATTGGCATGTAATATGGAATTGGGACACAGCTTGTCAGTTTTATAATCTCCATAATGCACTGGTGACCTGCCCATTTTCCTGTTTTGTGCCCAATGCATGCTGGGATAGGGCTCAGCACACCTGTGACCCTAGACTCAATAAGCCGGTGTGAAAAAAATCATTAAAGAATAAGGTGTAAAATCTTCCCAAAATACACCCCATCATGTGTCAGACTGTTCTTATAAACATTACTGTTGTCAAATCATGTGTTTGCCTCGCTTGTCTGCATGCATTCAAAACACTACACAAATCATCTATTGTCTCATTAAACTCATTATCACTGTTCTAAGTGGCCTACTGGCTAAAAAGCAAATAAATTCATACTGTCATTAGCTGATTAGTTTTTTCTGCTGAAACCTAATGAGTTAGTGTTCCTTGTAATGCAATCATAATGACCTGCGTAATGAACGGACACAGATACTGCCAAAATTAATATCCAATATCAGCCACAAGAAATTAGTTTTCATTGCTGCAGTGAAATTAGTTAAATCTGTCACTTTTTCCAGTCACTCTTTAATTTACTTTTCCAGGAATAACTTTGAATTTGAATGGCTCATTGGGCTTTAATAATGTATGTATGAATTTAAGGAATGTTTTACACAAAAAAATGACTGTAAACATGTAAGACTAAATCTAATAAAGAAGACAAACACATTCCAGTCTTTTAAAGAAAAACCTCTTTTCTGAAATGTATAGCGTTAAATGGACTACCTTTAATACAAAATTTTTAAAAACTAACAAAACTGCGACTTTATTTCAAGAACTACAAACTGAACATTACATGTATGTGTTAATGTATCAGTCAAAGGCCAACATAAATTCTGAAACGCCTATTTTGAGTAACTGTTCTGTTGTTTGATCCCATTGCATTGGGCAAATATCCCAAGACCTAAATGTCTAATGTGGTATGGTAGATGATGATTTGTCTCCCCCTTAGGGTTATTAACCAAACTGTTCCCCACTACCATGGCAAATGGATCTGTGTGTAGTTTCACCAAAGCCCCTTTACGCATGCAGACACCTATAAGTGCTATTAATTAACTTGTGATTTACTCGTACAAGTAGAAGGTTCCTATTATTTTATCTGTTACATTACTAGCTAATATACTTCCTCTGTACATATTCTTTTGGACCAGAAGGCCAGTGTTTTAAGTAGTCAAGATTTGAAAAGATTTTTTTTCCACATTCATTAATATGATCAGCAGTTATTCCTCTCTACTCCAAAGCTAAAATGCTCCCCAGTGGATGGTCGGTGGGTCAGTGAAGGCTGAGGGCTATCAAAGCAGTGTATTAAAAGGAGCTCTTTGAAGCTTGTAAACCACGGTGCCCAGCAGGTCCACAACAGATAGACGCCTCTGATTGGTCAGGTGTGTGTGTGTTTTTTGCTAGATCGATCCACGGAGCTGACATTCTGGAGCATCAAAGCTTTCAGCACACTAATCTGACTCCTCCTATGAGGGCAAGGGTTGTTTTTATTATTTTCCTTTTTTTCCCCTCTCTATGAAATGCTTATACCTCAGAGGGGCTCCTGCATGCTTATGATATGAGAGTGGGCGAACCATGTGTTTTAAAGGTTTGAAAGGGAATGAAAACATATTGAAATCAAGCTCGGACACTGTATTTATCAACCGATAAATAATGCAAAACTATAGAGAGAGAGAGATGGGGAGAGCAGCAGAGAATCACAGGGCCATCCATGGGGCATAGCACTGGCAGAAGAGGAGTGACACCACAGAGATTCACACACCGCTGCTCCTCAAAGTCAGTTTCCCCTCACACTGTCTCTGGAGACCTGTGCCACATACACACTCATGAAAGGTGTGAAAATCAGATTTCCCAAAAAGGATCGGTAATTCTCTGTGAGGGTGGAAGCCGCAATCAATAAATCATTGCTAAGTAGATTGTAAAGAAAAAAAAAATTATTCCCCCTTGGTATCAGTGCATTAGGATTCTCCTGAGGATGGATGAGGCAAGATGGGGGTGTGAGACAATCTCAATAAAGAAGAGGCAAATCATACCTTTGGCATTCATCTGGACTCTGGCAAGCAGGTGTCAGCTGGGTGAGGAAGGACCAAGAGAGTTGACTTATATCTGAGGGATTCATTTGGCCATCGACTCCAGGAATGTCTGGAAATATACAAAGCAAATGAGCAAATAGGCTGCCTTTAGAACACGCATGAACGCTGTCTTCTACATTGTTTTAATACTGATTATTGTGACATTAAAACCATTCTTTTCTTTGTTTTTTTTTAAGCAGGCACTGTAGAGATTTGTTCATCACAGAATGCACAGGTGACAAGTCCAAAAATATCTACAGCAGCGATCCAGTGGTTAAAACTGCTGTACTGTATAATGTTGAAGTAAAGTTGCATTTAACACATCCTTATTTGTCTATTCATCTGTCTACTTTGTAGAGGGAAATACTGTTCTTTCAGAATCAGAGTTTACATACAAAACCATATGAGCTCTACAAAAAAACAACACGTTGCATTGTTAAAAAGAGCTCAACCTTAACCAAACATCTGCATAATAAGTACTTTTACGTTTAGTATATTTTGCTAATAATACTTCTAATTATGCAGGGCTTTTACTTGCAATTAAATATTTTAATATTGTTGTACTGCCATTTGTAGCTACTAAGTGGTGAAAGAAGTATTCAGGTTGTTTCCTTAATGTAAAAAGTACTCCATTACACACAGAAGTCCTGCACTCAAACTCCTTTATAAAAGCATTACCAGTAAAAGTAAATGTACTCATTATGCATTAGAAATACAACTGAGGGTCTTTCATGTCTTAAGTAGTACTGTAATGATGTTGCTGGCTGAGATGGTGCTGTTTTAAACTACTTTCTGTAAGCCTGCTGCTGTGTAGGGCTGGGAATCACCAGAGGATCCTCGGTACAATCTTAAGTCATGATATAATATTATTGTGATTTTAAATATGTTGAAGTGTGCTGAGTATTGTATTGCGATAAAATATATTGTGATTTATGACCTGTTTTCAACTGTAAATTATGTCCCCAAAGGAAAACTTTTTCATCATCTGTTTTCTCTATGAGATATAGTTTTCAGTCTATTTATCTCACTTCAGCCATTTTTATGTAGCAGCAAAATGTAGGCTATCCTGCTGGTTAAAAAAAGCAATTGATCATATTATTCTAGTAGGCTACCTAAAGTTGCATTTGTCACACTAATAATTTATTTCATAAAAAAACAACACTACAATATTGTCACACAAATATATTGTGATACTGGACAATCTAACATGTTGTCATGATCTGAATTAGTGGTTATGTCCTCATTTCATTCCTGTATGTTGGGGCTTATGTGCTTTTGTATAGTACGTTTTCCTCAATGTGCTTTGGTTTCATAGTTATGTCACTGTCTTGCAAATTGTGCTTGTGTGCTGTTGTCTTTGCTTATGTGCTTCGCTAGTGTGTTTGTTTGTGGCTATGTGCTTTGGTCTGTGTTGTGTTTCATGCTGTACTTCTCTGTAGTACGTTCTTAATGTTTTAGGTTATATGGTTTTGTCATTGTTTTATTAATGCATATGTCTTGTTTTTGCCTATGTGCCTTGTTATGTTCTTTTGTCCATGGTTAAAAGCTTGCTCTGTGCTCATGTGTCCTTCTATGGACATGCTATCAATCCATTTTTATCTGTGCTTATGTGCTTCTGTGCTTTTTCTTATATACACTTACATCATCAACAACCTGCCAGGGACTGCAGATGAAAATTAGCCTCTATGGCTAAATCTGGCACATTTACATGACTTAAGTGATCATGTTCATTAATGTGCACTGCCCCCTTTCAAAAATAAAATGAACACTAACATAAACTCAAGGAAAAGTATTAATACCACACTGTAAAAATACTGTGTTACTACTAAATGTCCTGCATTAGAAATAGTACATAAGCAAAAGTGTGTACGCACAATGAGGATCAGAATACAGTCAGTATTTAAAAGTAAAAGTAAAAGTACTCATGCATAACATTTTAAATCAATTTAATAAATCAAGACAATTAAAAACAACTAAAAGTTAGTTACACACAATAGTTACACCTGCACTTTTATATTTTCTAATAGATTCTGTGCAAAAAAATCTTAATTTGTAGAGTAAGTAACGTTAGTATTAAAGTTATTAAATAATTGTGGTGGAAAAAAATACAATATTTCCCTCTGAAGTGTAGTGGAGTACTGAAGTAAAGTAAAAGTACTTCAAATTTCTAACCAAGTAGAGTACCTGAGTAAATGTAGCCTACCAAGTTACTTTCCACCACTGGTTAGCTGTCAGATAAATGTAACGTTATAGTTAGTGGAGTAAAAACTATTTTATAGCTCAGTAAAATATAGTATGTATAAGTATAAAATACCATAAAATGGAAATACCCACGTACGTTAAAGTACCACGATAGTACTTCAAACACTACTGTAGTTGAGTAACTTATATTTATGAAGTTAACTTAAGTTAGTTTTCTGTCACAGTAATGTTAGCAACCAGCTATTGTATCGACTAAGGTAAAGTCTGGAGAATTAATGTTTAATAGCTAACATTAATTTACTGAATTTGGCACTTGTTAAAATTGTTTAAATTGGAGTAATACAACTTATTTGAAGAAATTATTTCTGGTTTAGAGAGTATCTACCTGTCTTGTCGCACTTCAGGACTTCGAAGGAACTTTACTTTACGTTATCCCACGAAATAAGCTAACGGCCACTCTGCCAGAAATTTCCTAGCTTAGTTAATTAACTGTCTCAAATATCAATAGAAGTAACAAAAACAAAGTTTAAACCGAGCAAAACCGAGTTACAATGGCGAAAATAATGTCGTTAAATATGAATACCTCGTTAAAAACACATTTAAGCTCTCACCTGTCGTTAATTATTGTCACCTTGTCCACTCTCGACGGTTATCGTTTCTCTGCCAGAATGACTTCAATACCCATAATGCTTCACGGCTTTGTTTCTGTCATGTGATGTCCTTATGACAGAAGGAGTAGGCTTCGACAACAAACACGATTTTGTGGATATTCTTGACATGAAGCAAACCTAGCTGCGATATTGTGGACCTTTATCATGTATTCTCTGAAAACGTATTGAGATAGTTTAACTGTTTTACTCGGATACAGCTAATAACGATGGCGGAAGTGGAGGAGCAGGTAAGCACAGCATGCTAACTTTAGCTGGCTAATGTTGATGTTTCATACGTGTATGCATGAAAATTAATATGAACTGTGATCGGTGAATGCTGTCAGTGGCCTTTTGTTTTGGTTTAGCTTGTTATCTCATGTTTTCAGTTGTAGTGAAAGCTTAAATTTGTGATGTCATCGCTTTGTATTGATTTGATGTGTTGCCTTTTGTATGTAAAACATTGTAGCTGCAGTGCCTAATCTCTACAGTCTATGTTTGATTTAAATTATATCCTAATCCACACATGCTTTAAATATGTTACTCCTCTGTGCTGTGGTGCTTGACTATAGTAAGGCATTTAATGACAGACTGCTGAAACCCATTATAAATGTCTCTTCATTCAGGGCAGAAAACAAAGTGAGGAATTCACAGATGAGTCTGAGGTAAGAAACATCACATTGTGCTGCCAATACTTTCTCCAACAAACAGACAAATAGTGAGAGGAAGTTTATATGGAGGTAAAAGAATTACATCTGAAAGTGTCATGCAGTTGCACCAGTCTGTCCATACTGAAATGCATCAACAGCAGCATATTGTCAATGACAGCAGTGTGCATAGTTCTGTCAAGCATGGGTGATTTTTGAGCTCAAGTAAAACTCACTGCCTACTGAAAGGACTTTAATACATAGCCAGCCTTTATCAACCCGGCTTGATCCCGGAAGGATCTTTGTCAGGTTTTGAGAGGTGTCAAACACTCATGAATTACAGATGGCTTTCGAGATCCATCAATATCATGACTGAGCTTCAGCATGTTACAGTACACTTGTGCTTCCGAGAATCACAAGTAGGCTAAATAAAATATAGCTTTATACATCAGTTTGGCAGGGAGGGGAGTGTCTTTATAGGAAGCAGAGAATTGAATGAAATATCAGAGAATGGCTCTCAGAAGAAAACAGTTACGAGTGAGCGATAGAAAAAGGGGAAAGTTCCTGGCTTGCTATAGAAAGAGCTCCCACATCCTGTTTTCTGTCTGTGCACAGTGTGTTCAGTACTGCAGGACATGAACACTCACAGGGAAACAAGCACTAAGGACTGTGAGATTGTGTCTCTCCTTCAAGTGGCTGCAAGCAGCTGATTATTTACTAAGAATACTGCAGAATAATGTAGCTGCTGCTGTTGTTACCTGGTTGACAGCAGACTCACTGGATAAAGGAAGTGAGGGCCTGTGTGCTCTACACTGCAACACACAGAGGAAATGAGCAGGATAACAATTTGATCTTGGAAGTAAGAGGCATGCTCTTCACCACATTTGTAATCTGGCCAAACTAGTCTGATTTGTTGTGACCGAAATACAGCAGTAGAGCTGGTTGTAAGTGTTTTATGATTGGTCTTGTTTTGATGCCTCACATAGTCAAGAAAATAGGTTTCCATTTTAACTTTGGAGTACGGTGGTGACAACCCTTTTTGGAATAGATGACACATAATACTGCTACAGCACATTCTTAGAAATAAGAGTTCTTCCTGAAGGGCTGAGGTTCCACCCAGAACCACTTTCTTCTGACGAAACCTTTTTAAAGAAAGGGTTCTCCAAGGGTGACTTACAAGACTAAGAAAACTGACTTGGCATGGGTGTTAAGATATCCTCACCCTCAAATATTAAAATGTTTACCCATTTCATTTATTTTATTTTATTTGTAAGTATAACACACATTAATCAACATTCCTGTAAATGTGCCAGTGTTAGCCAGCTGGCTAATTTTCAACCACATGTTTCAAATGGTATTTTTAAATGTACGTGTACCAGGAATCCCCTTAATTATTTTAGTTAGTTGTGTTCTGCCATAGTTGATAATCTTTTCCATCAATTCATTCCATACAATACCACATGGTCTGCAGATTTTGTTTTTTTTCGGGGATCTGGTGCGATGTATTAGGTTCTAATTTGAAACCAAATTTTAGCTCCTAACCCTACTGCATAATTCAAATAGGAAATAACCCCCAATTATTGTAGTATTTCACAAAATCTCCACCCCATAAAAACGGGATAGTGACTATGAGTTTGTTGGTCGCACTGGGGGCCAGCCCCAGACCTTTAGGAGCCTCATGAAGCCCAAGCAGCTGCACGTGGTTCCCTTGCCCCCAGGCTAACCTGTTAAACCAAAACCATGGTTAATGGGAGAGGGATCATGGGTGATGTAGTCAACTACTATTTTTGAAGCCCTCTGGGTGGGTTCTAGATGAAACCTTTGAAAAAGGGTTGCAACAGTATGACATTTTCACTGTACGATAGCCATATTGCGGTTACACGGTATCAAGGTTTTATAGAATTTTTATTATTATCAGTCAGAATGACACTTAAAGGAATGAAAATGGAAGGTTTGTTTTTGGATGAACAACATTTTATTACTACAACTGAAACATGAAACCATTTAGTTAATGGAATTATGTCTAAAAAGTTCTCCCCTTTGAAGATAACTAAAATAAAGGGGAGATTGCCCTTCCAGTTGCATTTTTTTTAAAAATATCATAGATAAGCAAATGTACACCGTATGATAACCGTCAACTATCATAGTAAACCTTGAAAGCAGTATATCTCTGCGACCATACCTTGGAATATAAAAGGGTTTTTGGTAGGCACCCTTCGGTGGATCCTTGTTAGCACTCTTATATTAAAATGCATCTTAGGTGATCTAGTCACAAGTCAACAGCACTAAGTGTAAACAACCACCGAAACACATTATGATCTGATTACTTAAACCCCTTGCCGAGGTGGTCTGACATGCATTTTATCACATTTTTGTATCATAAACCCCAATGCATCCTGATGTGTCCCCCGACAAGGACTATGTTATCAGTGCAGGATGTGTTGGTTGTTTGGGCGACAGTGTGCTAATGCCCTTTGGATGTTGGATGAAGTGTTGGAGGAAGAAGGTGGAAAGGTTCTGGATCATACCCTAAGGGAGGGTTCTGGGTGGACCCATTACACCACAGAAGGGCTCTCTATAGAACCTCTCATAGAGGGTTCTGAGTAGGACCTTTCGTAGGTGGATCAAGGTATATCCCTTTATGTTGGGTTTTAGGTAGAATCCTCTGAAATGGTCCCAGGTGAAACCTTTATAAAAGGTTTAGGAAACTAAAAGGGTACCTACATGGTTCTAGTTAGTACTTTATTTCTAAGAGTGTAACAGACTAATTGTACATCTTCTTTACTTTAGCACTGGAACATAATAATCAGACTTACTTGACAAATTCATACATAGAGAGTCAGGAGAATCAGTCAGGAAGTATCTGACCAATCACTTGGGTCCTAATCTGATGATTTTTTTGTGTATAAAATGTGTGCTCAGTCCTAACGTAATTTAAAGTCTAAGTCTAATTTAATGTCTAAGATTTAGTCCATGTTTTGTCATATTATTTGCCATGATATGACAGCTACGGTACCAAAAAACACAAATAGTTGAAGAGTTTGAGTCTGACAAACATGCTGATGTGGGCACAATCTGTACACCAATCGACACCCTCTATTCTTACTCCCTCAAATTATTTGTAACAAGCGTATTCTTCCTTGAGTATTTGAAGAATATTGTGGGTCAGCCTGTTGTATTTCAAATGCTAATAGGCAGAAACGGTTGTAACACAAAAGTCAGCTCAGTAGTTGACAAAACACAGAGGAAGTTTGCAGAGGTTTAGTCACAAAATGTGCTTTAATCTAATAACTGTGGCCCTAAAAGCATAACAGATAAGTGGGAAAATTAAAGAAAAACAAAACAAAACAAAAAGTGTCTTAAACAAGAGATGAGCCACCACAAACCTCCAGAACAGCCTCAAGGAGAGCATTGTCTAACATGTCTTCCATTGTAAAGGCCGTAGCTCAGAATGCACATTGTTCTACATTTATCGCATTCATCAAGTTTCTTTAGTCATTTATTCTGTTTTTTTCTCATTATCCATCCCCCATCTGTACATTGTATTTTAGATGAAAAGAAAGAGAGGTTTGGGTGGCAGGATGATTCATTATTTTGTCAATACTGAAGAGGACATGTCCTTCTTTCCCATCCAGATAATAAGTTTTTGACTACTGCCTTCTTCACAGAAAGCTCGGTCCAGGCTGTTGTATCTTAACTGGCAATTGGCAAAGAATATGGCCAAAATGGTAACAGCACAAAGGCCATCTCAGTAGTTGACAAAAACAAAAGGCAACTTAGAAGAGATGCCAAAAGTTTGGAAATGGGTAGTTTCTCCCTGGGGATGAAGTTTGCCTTTGTTGTTTGATACACCTTTGAAACCCGTGACAAATGCCCCCGCATCAGAAATCTCACAACCAGAATACACAGGAAATAGCCTAGATATGGCGTTGTTGAGTGGGAAAGGATTGTTTTTGAAAATAACATTTTTCCACGCTATTGTCCCCCACCTCCAACCCAGTAGCACATAATGGCAGACAATGTTTTGAGTTGATGCACCCTCTGGGCAGCCACAGACTGTGCAGCATTGGTTATAAACTGAATTATGAGTAATATTCAGGCTGTGACTGGCCGCAAATGTTGGCTCACGCTGGAAAGTGTAACACAGTAGAATACCTTAAGTTTGCTTTATGAAATGACTAAATTCATGTATGTCACTGGGGATGAACTGTAGCATGAAAAAATAAAGATTACTTTATGCTGCATTTCACGCAAGGTAATGGAAATTTGTCTTTGTGCATACATCTCCCGACACACACATGTGAGACATATGAATTTCTTTGAAGAGGCCAGAATACATGTAGGAACGGGCATGAGTGTGGTCCTGCTGGGTTCAGTGTCTTGCTTAGTGACACTGTGTTTATTCTCTAGTATTATGTTTGTATATCTGTAAATAGAAGTAGAACTGAAAAAAATTATTTGATATCAAAAGGTGATTCAGCAACTACGCTGATAATTGGTTAATCACTTAAGTCATTTTTCAAGCACATATATGTTCTTAAATGTGAAGATTTTATGGTTGTCATTTATGATAGTTAATAAAATATATTTGGACAAAATTATTAATCCAGAAAATAATGAGCCGATTAATCAGTTATGAAAAGAATTGTTAGGTGCAGCCCTAAATTGATGCTTTTTTCTTCATGTTCAAGTAAAGTGAAGGTAAATTGTATATTCTGCCTAGTGTGTGCCTAAAGTGGCACACCTTAATGTAAGCAACAAAACCCTAAAACATATCACCATGGAGGGCTGGGTAATGACGTGTTCATCAGCTGTGGCTTTATTGCATTGTGATGATAGGTTGGAAGTATAATTCTCAGCTAAATGTAGATTAAAAACCAACAACATGCCAAGTCAATCACAGATTTTACTCAAGGGGCTTTACATTTTTAGTTATACATGATGAACAGAGGAACACATTATTTGTGTTAAACATCAAGTCAGTTTAGGGCATCTTATGTGATTGTGCATGCATTGATATTATTAATGGTCTTATATGTATTTTTAACCATTTCACCAGCCTTATAATTGTTTTAAGCTTATTTCATGAGTGATAGACTTAAAGGTGCCCTGTGGAGTTTGTTTTTTTAACATACAAAAAGTTTTTCTGTTTATCTTTGATGACTAAAGGTGCGTTGAATGCATTTCTTTGTTTTTGCACTGCTGATTTTTTTAAAAAGTATTTAGAATTATGAATGATTGACATCCACGTTTATTACCTAGCAGCAGAGGGGAGAGTAAGTCACGCATGTGCGAGTCTCAAATTTAACCCTTAAGAGTTATGTTGTGTTCACACCAGGCGCAAATAAAACAATTAATGCAAGTGATTACAAGTAAAGTCAACACTAAGACGCAATTAGATGCAAATTCTTGAGGGCATCTGTGATCACACGTGAAATACATGAATTAAGCGAGTAGTGTGAGTTTGCATCATATGCTTATTCGTGAGAATTGAAAATCTAAACTTCGGCAACCAACTTATGCCGCGATAGCCAATCAGCATTGAGATCCTCCAGGGACATATGACGCCAACGATGTACTGTTGGAAGTTTATTCAGTGATTTCACGCATGTATGGCGCGAGTTATTCTGGCATCAACACAAAATATTCTAGCGTTTAAACTTGCACGAGTACCGTGATGCAAAAATTCGCATTGTGTTTGGTGTGAACATGACATTAAGCAAGTCCCAAATTACTGTGGTGAAAATCAAGCAAGTCAAGTCGAGTCCCTGCTATAAGTCAAGCAGGACAAGTCAAATCGTTGATCAGGTCAAGCAAGTCACAAGTCAAGTGAAATTCTGATAATTAAACGCTAGCGTTTGACCAGCCAATAGGCTAACAAGTTAGCTAAAAAAACATGTTGACGCACCTTTCTTTGTGAATTTTGTAGTTTGGTGTTGCGGCGGTCATTTTGCTTATTTTTGACCTGCAGGCATACCGCTGTTCTATTCTTACTACTGTCATCTACAACATGGTAGTTGAATCCATATTTTATTATTTTTGGACAAACCCCCCTCCAGGATAGCCACCTCGTGCATTGGCCTCTCCTGGTCCACCATGTTCTAGTAGGTTGCCTGGTTTGCGTGCAGTGCACAAGAAATCACCCAATCGTGCTTCAAAAACAAAAAATTCTAATATTTGATTTAAAAAAGTAAAGTCCTTTTGAGTCATCTGTCTCAAGTCTAGGTCAAATAGCCCCAAATTTGTGACTATATGTATGACTCGTGTCAAGTCACGTGATTTGAGTCCTTCACCTCTTCCTAGCAGTCTTCTTCTTCACTGCCTGTGTTGGCACATTGCTACGTTTTGTGGTGCTTTACCTCCACCACCTGTCATCCAGTGGAATAGTGGGAAACCAAACGCAGAATGTGTGGGGCCTTGAACATAAAATTATTGCTCCATAGTGCCACTAGTGGTGAAAAACTCTGCAGGGCACCTTTAAGTAGAGATCTGAAGTCATAAAGTCATGTCGCCCCCTTCAAATCGGATTTACAGGATTTAAATGTCTTGAAGTGGACACTTTGTATATTTGGAGTTTTGTCATTGGCTTTCAAAGAACACTGTGAATTATAGCATTTGTGAGAGGACACTGTGTTGTTGTAATGAATACCTTTTAAGACAATTTTACAGTGAGAGCCCATCTTACTTGTCTACATTCTCAACCAGGAGGAGGACAGCGAGGAGGAGCCCAAGCTGAAGTATGAGAGGCTCTCCAATGGGGTGACAGAAATCCTCCAGAAGGATGCAGCCAGCTGTATGACCGTCCATGACAAGGTAGAGGTTATAATCCACCATCCACAAGGGCATTTCAGTCTTGAGTCCACCCATCTCAAGTACAGAGTTCACATAGTTTATGTGCACATTCGAGAGATGGCAGCCCATTCTTTTCTCACCTTCCTCTGCTTTCCCTCTCAGGGAGCTACATTAGAAGACACCAGGCGCCATTGTCTTCCCTCTTTTTATTCCCACCCTTACATATTTTTCGCTCCTCTCCTCCGCTGGTCCAATGTTGATATTTTTAAGAGCGCCACTCTAGGTGAGATGGTTAATCGTTGTGGCACCAGCAGCACACATGCACGCCTGAGCAGAGCAAAAGTCATACCCAGTTATGTCTCCTCACCTGATGTTTTATTAACCGCTATTGATTTTCATTTATTTATTTTTACTTTGAGGATTTGGTCCCTTTTTTTTAAACCTCAAAATAGTAACGGTGCCACAGTGAGAGACGTTGCTTTGCTGAAATTCTAAATTTGATCTGACTGTCTTTCTTCCTGGGATTTCTGTGCTTGTGTACCTTCTGCCAATGCAGCTACCTGTGTGGTCACACCAGCCCCCCTCCACTCCCACAACCTTAAAGCCACCAACGGCACATATTGCCCTATGTTGCCTCATATTTTAAGTGTCTGAATCGGAATTTCATTTGAACAATTCCATTCTGATAAATCCCTTTAAAAGTCGCTCCGCCTCACAAGGTTGAACCCTTTATTTATTTATTTTTGGTTATTTTATTTGGGGAGATTGCAGGGGCTCTGTCTGACATGCTCAGCTGTGCCTGTAAATATAAGCATTTCATTATAGACTGCACTGAAGCATGGTGGGCTCGCCGCACATCCACATGCTGGTCGAGAAGGGAGGGGGATTAGAGGGAGGGCATGGAGCAGGGGCTGGGGTGGAAGAACACACACTTAATCTAATGCCAAAAGCCCCCAGTTTCTATAATTTTTTTGTCCCAGTGGACTCACGTACACACACATATGCACACATGCACTTCTGCTGAAGCACAAAACACAGAAACCAGTTGCTGCTCAGGAGAAATAATAGCTCTGTGCTGGGCAGGGAGGTGATTGGGTTGCATGGGGAGCATGGGAAGAAGTCAGATGTACAGTGCATTTATTATGCTTAAGCATTTTAATTTGAGAAAAAAAATGCCATTTCACACTGTATGCTTTAATAAATAGGGCTTTTCCACCCCCTGCAATTTCACAGTTTTGCCTCCGAGCCCACCCAATCCCCACTCTGCCCATGTCGCTCCAGCTCCAGGAAGTGTTTTTTTATTTATTTATTTATTTTTTTTTATCCTCTTCCACAGCCGTCATCAGCACAAGATTTTTTTTTTTTAATCTTGAATTTGTTTTACATGTCTTACGGTTTAATTTACATTACATGTGTCCCTTTTCAGTTTCTTGCTTTAGGTACCCATTTTGGAAAAGTCTTCCTGTTGGACATCCAAGGAAATGTAACTCAGAAGTTTGAAATTGTAAGTACATTAAATTCCTTTAGATCATGGTGATGAAATTCCTTAAGCCTACCGTGATTAACTTTTTAGCCACGCCAAAGACTAATGCTAATATAAGTAATTATATGATATATATTATTAATAATATTAACACTAGGTAATGCTAAGGACTTTTCTGACTTTTCCTCTAGCATCACCAGCAGGTTGATATTTATGTTCTTTAATTAAATGTCTTGACAATTATTGGATGGAATTCCATTAAATTTGGTACAGACATTAATGTTCCACTCAGGATAAATTTTAATCACTTTTCATGATTATACTTACTTTTCATATAGCGCCATCATCAGGTCAAAATTTTGACTTCTTGAATAATTTTGACCAAATACCTGCAAAACTAATGACATTCTCTTCAGCCTCAGCTGCATGATGAAATGTTAGCATGCTCAAACACTCAATTATGATGGTAAACATGGTCAACATTATACCCATTAGGTGAAGCCAATCAACTGCTGGCCATAGCCTAATAATAAACAGACAGATGTGAGATATTGGTTTTCTTATCTGATTCTTTGCAACAAAGCAAATGAGCATATTTCCCCAAAATGTTGATATATTCAGTCCTCAAGTCATTTTTTTCCCCAAAACACATGCCATTTAGATATACCATTTAATGCAGGGACATTAATGGGGACCTATTATGCTTTCCTTATTTTCTGTCATATAAACGTAGCCTATTTTAAATAATGAGGTAAACATATGTAAAAGTAATCCTGTGAGAAAAAACTCAGGCTTCAGACCAATCTGAAAACTCTGTTTCCAATGGATTACATGTTGATGTACATGATGTTTACACTAGGAGCTGTACAAATACCGAGTCTTTAACCACCTGGAAAACACGAGGTCGGGTGCTGGGCACTACTCTGTGCCTATTTTCAAGGGTGTGGAGGCAGGTAGCGTCTGTGGCTGCTTAGTCTGAGTGGGCGGAAGTTCGCTGCATAGATCAGCCTCTCATTGGGCGGAACGAGCCACCCGCTGAAGTTCCGCCCTACCACCTCCAGTTGTGTAGCAGTTTTCAACCGTTTTCAACACGTCCTTTACTAACTTTTGCGGTGTTTGATCTTGCGGGGATGTAGCCATTTTTCTGCCATGGTTCACGTCCTGTAGACGATATTTTTGTGGGCGTGTTACACCAAAACCTGTTTCCCCCTGGCAATATTTTTGCAAGTGCACCGTTGCTGTGGCACCGCCCAGAACAATTGTGATTGGTTGAAAGAAATACAAGCAGCCGGGGCATTTTTTTTCTCCAATGTTAAAGTGAGAGTCGGCCCAGCCAGACCTTTCTTTTCTTGAGAAAGGTCTGGTGAGCGAGACTAGTGGCTGCTAAGCGACCATAACCAGTACCATATCATCGCCTACTTAACAGAAATCCCTAGTGCAGAGCTGATCTTCTTCTAGGTGTTGTTTTGGAAGTGTGTATAAGGCCACAAATATTGTCCATAGGACAGATGTAAAGCTCTGATTAATTTCTCCTCCATATTTACCATGGACAGACATTTACAGAAGAAGGGAAAGATATCTGCCAGCTGTGATTGGTTGGTGTTTGTCACATGACATGCGGTGCACGCTTCTACATTCGAAATGTTGAACTCATTGAAAACAATTGAATTTAGTGCGCCAAAAATCCAGCATGTGTACGGCCCCTTATATAGCTGCATGCTGACGTCAGGAAAATGTATCTTTTGGTTGCTGATGTTATTAATTTCTCCCCAATTTTTGATCAGATTCCTGATGGAACATGTCTGGTTGAGTTTTATTATCAAGCTTTTATTGATTATTTTTCTCAGTAGAAAGTGCTGCTATTATCCATTACAGTCGGTCAGGCTGCAGTGACAGTGCAGAGACGCCAAGACACGGAAGACCCTGAAACACTGACCAATCACAGCAGACTGGGCTTTTTTTTAGGAAGGGGGCTCAAAGAGATGGGTGCCAGAACGGAGTGTTTAAGACAGAGGGTGAATACAGGTGTTCCAGCACAGACTCTATAAGGAAAATAAAATGTTTTTTGAGCATTAAAGCATGCAAACACATTCTAATAGAAACCCTACATACAAGTATGAACCTGAAAATGAGCATAATAGGTCCCCTCTAACATTAGCTCCAGTAGGGATGCATGAGAAGACATTTGGCGTGTGTTGGATTTATAACCAGCAGCGATCTTGACATAGACCCTTTATTTTACTTTCCCTATACATTTCTGCTCACCTGTTCTGGAAGGAATGATTTCTAAACTGTAATTTAATTTGCAAGTCAAAAAAAATCAGTAATCAAGGCTGATTTGGCCGGCACAACGGGGCTTTTTGACATTAATGTACCTGCACTTATGCTTCTAACTGCAGTGTCCCTGCTGAGTGCATTGATTCAAGTGCTACTCACCTAAGGAACTTACTGCCAGTTATCAGTCATTGCCTGAAAGAAACAAGGTAGCTATTTCACTGAATAGAAGAAACACTGCTGAGTTCTGGCCTATGGATTTGTGACGTAGTTTCAAAATGAACCGGTCAGAATTCAGTGAAAGGCGGAATAGGATTTTCTGTGATAATGTATACCAAATGCCTAGTGACTGTAAAGCACTGGAGAAACTGTAAATATATGATAAACAAAAACGTTTTCTCCTTTGGTCTACACAGTCAGACCTTTAAAGGAATACTTCATCAGTTACTCAACTCATGTTGCGCTGAATTATTGAAGAAACGAATGAAGAATTCAAAAACAGGCAAAATTCTTGATGAAGTGGAGAAAAAAGGAGCTGCATTTAACAACAGCAAAACCATATCAAAATATCTGTTTACAAACTCTCGCACAACTCATGCAGTATAATCCAAGTCTTATTTATCGAGTTGTGCTCAGTATATCCCAAACACATGCGTTTTTGCTAAAAGCACGATATTTAAAACACTTCTGCATACTAGTAACACTCCTGGCCAAGCACGTGCATTTGAACTCTGCTTGTGCATTCCAGTAACCAGAGTTCAAATGTAGTCATTTGCCCCATAAACTAATGATTGAATGATGATGAATGTAAAAATAATGAATGTGGCCACCGTGAAGTCACCAATTGGTTTGTGGACTGTCATTTTGAAGACTCAATTCAGCATTTTAGGTTGCCACCTTGGTTTTTTAGAACCAGAAGTGACCATATTTGGCCCCACCCTTAACTATGTGTATCTTTAAACCTTAATGAAATGAAAATAGATGCCAAATATAAAAAATCACCCCCTGCACAGTTGTCATGAAGGGTTAAATTAGCTATAGAGACAAAAACTGTTTCGTACCAGGTTGTAAACATGTTTATTTGCGCTGTACAGTTGGGCATTTTAACATGGGAGTCTATGGGGATTGACTGGCTTCTGGTGCCAGCCTCAAGTGGCCATTAGGGGAACTGCAGTTTTTGGTTCTTAGGCATCGGCCTCCTTTCTCAGTCCCAGAGGTTGACGCTTGCCCAGACGCGCTACTTGTCCGTACATGAGGCAGTTTATCTGGTGTTTTAGATAGTAAAGCTTTAGCAAAAATGCATGTGTATGGGAAATAATGAGCGCATGACTGGATGAATAGCATTTGGATTACACTTCACAAATTATGTGGGAGTTTGTAAAAAGATGTTTTGATTTAGTTTTTCTCTTGTTAAAGACGGCCCCCTTTTACTCCAAGTCCACTTTACTTTTTGGATTCTTCGTTCACCATGGAAGGATGCGAGAATAACAAAGATTTCTTTACAAATCCAATGTGACACGAGGTGAGTTATTGATATACAAATGATCATTCTGCGGGTGAAATATTCCTTTAAGGATGGTTTTTAAGCAACATTTGCTATAATTCATGCCATATGCTCGATTCTTTTATGTAAAGAGCCCTATAGTGTCATGAATGTGTAAAATTTAAAAGCATCAGCAGTGATATGGGACCCCCTAACCTTCACAGTATTAATGCCACGCTCTATACATTGACACATATGGGACTGTGCATCCATTACCTACTCAAATTTTTTTGCCGTTCGCTTTTTCTGGCATTTCACTTAATGGGGTAAAATGTCAGCCAGCAGCATTTGGCCGGCCGCAAAGATATTCTGCCGCCTCTAAAAAAAGATGCCATGATATTGTGTCTCCGCAGAGTTCAGTGAAGATCAACCAGATCAGTCTGGATGAAAGTGGAGAGCATGTGGGCATCTGCTCCGAGGATGGGAAGGTGAGATCTCTCTGCTCATCACCGCTGGTTACTGATCCTTGGGCCTGCAGCGGAAAAAAATCACTGTTTTTCATCTTCCATAATTCATCCTCAGATTCATATAAAACTCATCTTATCAGTGTTAAACTTTATGCTAATGAAGTGGAACTTGAGGTGTTTGGCAGTGAATTTTTAGAAGGCAGTTCTTCCACAGTCAGAGCATTAAGTTGAAGTTTTATCTTCACCATATCTATACATATTTTTTTCATGATGCGTGAATTTATAAAAAGCTTGTACCTATTTTGAATAGTAGGGGAAAGGATTGCACTCAGATCCGTCGAGCTGTCAGTCAGCCATCAGCCGTCTATGGATACCCTCTCCATGTTCTCCACCTTGCTGTTATCTTGTCTCTTCTCATCATTACCACCATCCTTCATGGATTTTGCAGTCAAGATATGCTCTCTGATATCACCCTCCCCCTACTTCTAGCACTCTGGTGGCAAAAACAAGATCTTGTCGCACAAAAAAAGTGGAGCAGACAATTAAAATCAATGCTACAGCAATTGTTTGCCCTCAACCAATTCAGTTGGCTGTTAATCCTTTGAAAATCTAACTTAATCCTTAATCGCTGGTGCGCTTCGAAAAAGGAGATTGCATCAGAGTTTTATATTATTCTTCTACTTTAAAAAAAAAAGTCTTCTTTTTTGGGGCCTGAGATGGAGAGAAACTGGGTGTCATGTACTCTAATGGTACATTAGGGTTTGTTGTAGCCAACGGAGGCTGTGGTCGAGTCCAAGATGAGGACTCCTGTTTCTAAACCCTGCGGGGTTCGAAGAATCAACTTGTCCACTAATTGGTGACCCAGCGGAGAAGTAGGGAGCCAATCAAAGTCTTTTCTGACCACAATTCCCCCCGCTGGCCTTGGATAGTTGCAGAGGCAGCAATTAAAGAAGAAATTTTGAGTTATTCACCTTTTGCTTGTTGTTCTGCCGTCTCATCTTTGCTTCAGGTTCAAGTGTTTGGTCTCTATACAAGAGAGGGCTTCCATGAGAACTTTGACTGTCCCATCAAAGTAAGTTGAAATCAGATTTTCTGAAAACTTAAGTTCCTCAGCATGCGTCTGTAACAACAGCGTTACTCAGGTCTGGGTATCGATACTTGATACATTTAAGGTCTCATCTGAAATAACCACAAGTAGTATTGAAACTTCACCAATCACACGAAACCTGCACTCAACCCTTTTTGTACCAATATCTAAAGAAAATTACTATTTGTCCTGTATGGTTTTGCTTGAAACCAATCACAGCAAGTGTTCTGTTCTATGTGAGGCTACACTTCTGTAAACATAATTTTTGTCATATTTGCTGAAACTGTCACTACATGCTGACAGCATTACATAAGATAGATAAACTGAAAAAAATCATGTTCCTCTGCCCCTTCAAATTGCTCCCGAAGGCCTTACCACACATGAACAAAAACAGCCCATCAAAGGCACAGTGCTCAGCAGCCCTGTTCAAATACAAATCAAGATTCACTAACTGCATTGCCTATTTTTTGCCTCTAACGTTTTCAGAAACATAGATTAGTGTAATGTTTAGCTGTAAAATGAGAATGTTTGTCGCCAGGCTGCCATGTTTGAAACTGTTCAGCTTCAAACAAAGCGCTGCCCATCAGCCTGAGCAAACGTTCTCTTTCTACAGCTAAACAGTACACTAAAATACGCTCCTGAAAACACTTGAGGCCAGAAATATGCAATGCAGTGACCGAATCTTGAATAATATTTGATCAGCGCGGCCTAGTTTGACCGTATGACCGCAGAGATTGACATTATTGACAGCTGTGTTTCAGACTCCTCATCTCTGATTGGTTATTTTCATTCAGCTCTAGGTTCTAGTAAATGCCATTAGAAGCACTACGAGGAGGCAGAGGAACATGAATTTTCTACAGATTATCGGTCTAATGTACTACTGTGTGGATATTGTGACAATGTCAGCAAATATTACAGATTTTATAAAAGTTACAAACTGTACTTTTAATGCAACATGTGATTGTCCCACTATTGCAGCAGCTACAACCCACACAGCCTGTGATGTGTTGAAGTCAAGCATGGTGTAATTGACAGAGTTGACAGGTCAGCGTCCTGAGATGCCACTAAAACGTTCAAAAGTACGGCTATAGTACACGCCTGTTGTATCGCCTGTTTTGTGTTTCTACAGCTCACAGGACTCCTTAATGTAGGCGGGGTTGTTACCGCATGATTAAAATCTTATGCTAAACATTTAAGCTGAAGTGTTTGGAGTCGAGTTTGTGCGTTGAGTCCCTGTCGAGTAAGAGTAACAATTCTCTCTTGACCAATCAGCAGACTGCAGTGTTTCTAGCACCACCTTTTAGTATTTGATCAGTGAGCTATGTGCAACTTTTTCTGATGGAACAGAAAATAACTTTAATGTGTAACAAACTGAACTAAACTGAACCGGACTGCTTGGTGGAAATGAGACTTAAGGGTTCTGGTATTAATACTGACATCTTAACTTTTTAAATGATACCCAGCCCTAGTATAACCTGCATATAACATAAGGTTTTGACAGTGTAGTCTAACCTGCCCCTCATGGATTGTTTTGCAGGTGGTGGCATTACACCCTCAGTTCACCAGATCAAACTACAAACAGTTTGTCACTGGGGGCAACAAGGTAGGTGTGAGTTGTACTTTTTTACTGGTGCAGTCATTATGGCAATTCCCTGCCACAATAATTTGTCCTGATTGCGTCCGGGTGAAACCGAATCCTGCACACCTTCTCACTTTAGCTCGGCTGGTGCCGGCGGTGCACAGGCCTTTGTCTGGTGTGAAAGGCTCTTAGTTTTCTGTCTCTTTGCTGGAGTGCTCTCGGGAGAGCTGCCCACTTTCACAAAGTGCTGTTCGCTCAACAGTGTTTGAAAGGCAATGCTTCACAAGCACGGCAAGTAGATGTCATTATCAAGAGGGTACATAGTCTTAGGATTTCCGGGCGCATACAGCGATCTCTGGTAGGTATGTCTCTATTGAGGGAAGGTGAAAACCATCTTAGACATTAGTCATTTTGTTTTTCAGAAAGTAAAACCGCCTACATATTACCACATGCCAATTTCTGTACACACAGCTATAAACTGCGAGGAAGTAGCGTCATTGTAAAACCAGCCATAAATAAAGTATACTGACATTTATACAACAGGGGTGAGGAAAAACAACTTTTTTATGAAACCCCATTGTTAGTGTTACTTTGCCATTTTCTTTCAATTGGCGCTGATTCCTCTCAGTTCCAAGTTGTGAAGGCCTCCACAATGTGCCTGTGATGAAAATCAATAAGCCTCAACGGGAGCCACATCCTGTCAAAGGAAATTCAATTTTGTCTCCACAGTTCTTTTGTCATATCATCTCTTTGTAGAGCAAACTGTTTATTAACATCGCCCAACCGCTGAATTAAAGAGCCTATACAACCTTCTCCCGGCATCCTTGGTAATATTATGCACATTTTGTATCAGTTTATATAGTAAGGACAGTAACAATGCAGGGAATGTGAATAACAGGCTTTGTCCTCCACAGTGTGTACAATACAAGGCCTGAACATTAAACTGCGGTTGATGAAGTAGTCCAGCGGCCGCCTTGATACCCCATTGCATTGTGGTTAAAAACACAACACCCTAGCTGAGCTTCCACACCTCCGAAGAAATTAAATATGCATAAGGACATATGAGTTTGTGTTGAAATACTTTGTGTCTATACTTTACACTTCCCACAGTAACTAAAATAAATGGCGTGTATCCTAAAGAAGTCATTAGGACGAGAGTTAGACAGATGTATGAAATCATGCCTGTAATGCGTCAAGTTTTTCAGCTCTTTCTTTATGGCTCTCACACCATCTCCTGCTTGAAAATGACGTCAACCATGTGAGACTGTAAAATCACTTGAAGCTAATGCGAAGCTCTTTTCACTTAGATGGAGTCTAATGAACAATCTGTCTTCATGGTCTTTGTGCCTAAATGCTTTGAAGTGGAGTTAAGATCTTTAAATAAGGACTAAAATCTGGTTTCACTTCATCATTTGCAATATGAATGAGAAAGTTCCCTACAGTTTAAGTTTAATCTATAAGGCTATTTTACCCTTCTATCAGACACAGTGCCTGACTGTGCAATGTGCTGTTCATTTACTGCCCTCTGTAGGCCAGGCTGCACAACTGCACACTGTGTAGTGTTAAATGGTTTACTGTTTTCTTTCTCAGCTTCTCCTGTATGAAAGAAACTGGTTGAGTCGCTGGAAGACATCTGTTCTGCATGAAGGCGAGGGCTCAATCACAAACATCCAGTGGAGAGCTAACCTCATCGCCTGGGCCAACAATGTGGTGAGTGATCAGTCACTTGTACCATAAAAACAAGTACAATACTGAATGTGTAAAATGCTAAAGTTTTGGTTTCTTTCAGGGAGTTAAAATCTATGATATCAGTACAAAACAGCGGATCACAAACGTGCTGCGGGATAACGTCAGTCTGAGGCCTGACATGTACCCCTGCAGCCTGTGTTGGAAGGACAACAGCACTCTCATTGTCGGCTGGGGTACTTCCATCAAGGTTTGCTACTTTTTGATTTAAATTCATCACAGACACAAGCTGTTCCAGTGTTTCGGACTCTCTGTAATTTACTTATTTCTCACCAGATCTGTGTTGTGAAAGAGAGAAACCCTACTGAGATGAGAGATCTGCCCAGCCGCTACGTGGAAATAGGTATAAAATACACCGCTGCGCATTATAATAAATTATATGATAATAAATCTTTTATAGAGCACGTCTCTAAACCAAGGTAACAAATTTCTTTATAGCCAGTCTTTCTCAATTGGGGGTACGTGTATCCCTAGGGGTACTTTAGATAACTACATTGGGTACTTACTTACTACTTATTTACAAAAAAATATTATTATTAAGTCAGCCACTGATGGTGCAGAGCTGTATTGCACCTATTTATAAAGGCATTATTTTCCTACCAAAAGTGTTTTATGAAAAAACACTTCAAAGGGAGTACAATATTGAAAAGATCCACTGACATAAAGTCAGATCAGGCAACCGCAAAAGTAAAATTAAACACAACATAAAGCACCTATTGATGTCAAAGTCCTGTATTTTAGTGCAATAAGGGAAGATGTGATTAATAAAAAAGATTGGTATCTGTGTAAAATACTGTTTGTTACCAGCAGGAAAGCGATTACAATGAACTGGTACAAACCTGAGCCTCTGAGCCTTAAACAATGGATGGACATAATCAAGGAGATCTTTAAAATGTAAAAAAACCTTTTTCTCTGAGGTCAAGAGGAACAATATTCCTCAGAAAATGGGAGAAATGGACTGTTTTCATTTCAGAAGACACTGATGCAGCTTCACTGTGAATGTCTGTGGACAATAAAGGGACATTTAACACGAGGACTCATGAATACTCAACCACACAGTGTTCTCTATGGTGTTTAACTTTTGTCTTAATATCTAAAAATACTCTAAATAAAGGGTTTAAAATAAATACAACATGAAGCAATAATAAAACTAGATGAGAGGCTTAAAACATGGTAGTCAACATTGGTACGATAAAATAACAAACAGCCACATTAACTAAAATCAAAGTTACATGATAAAAGACTAATCCAGATGCAGATCACTTTGTCTGCCCACTATGGGGAACAGACAGGAATTACTGTCAGTGATAACGATGCAGGGACATACTAACATCAAGGAGAGCAGCAGAAGTCGATACAGTAGACCTCACATTCTGGTTGGGTTGTTAATGTGTTCGTGAGGCTAAAAACAAATGGCTTCTTAGTTCTTAAACAGCTGAAGATGCAGTGACAATACAGCATACTTGTACTGTGATGGTCTTACTCACAACTTAGAAGTCCATCCAGAAACATGAACAAATATAAAGCAGCAGCCATCAATGTAAGAAGAGACAAGAAAGGACCAAAGTACAACGTGCAAGTTAAGAAGTTATGATTCCATGTGAGAAATAAGTGATTGATTGATATTTCTTTGAACCTTTGTTTGGTTTCTCTTTTCAAACAGTGTCTGCATTTGAGACCGAGTTCTTCATCAGTGGCCTGGCACCTCTGGCAGATCAGCTCGTCACCCTGTATTTCGTGAAGGAGAACTCTGACCACATGGTAGCAATACTTTTTTTTTAAAAATATATGTTATTTGCTCTTTTAGAGCATTAAAAAAACATGGGACAAACAAAACCAACAGGCAAAGCACATCATATGTAACAGTGGCCACAGAGTGATTAGTACTGTATTAGTAGTGAGTAGTAGTCAAAATATGCACAGCAAGGTGCTTCATCTAAAAAATATCATTACATCAGCCATCACTCCAAAAGAATTTCAGTACAGGGTCCCAAATCTTAGCAAAGACAAAACCTCTATGCTCACTATAGAATCAGTCTCTCCAGATGTAATGTGTTTGCCATTTCATTTTACCATAAATCATATGTAGGAACATAGTCCCTCTTCCACACTTCTTTGCAATCACCATTCCAAATAAAACAAACATTTTTTTGTTTTAAAAATTCTTCTGTGTGTGCAGGATGAGGAGTTTCGTGCACGGCCTCGCCTCGACATCATCCAGCCTCTCCCTGAGAGCTGCGAGGAGATCTCCTCAGACGCACTGACCGTGCGCAACTTCCAAGACAACGAGTGCCGAGACTACCGCCTTGGTGAGACTATAAAAACAGCCCTCAGAGAAATGTCACGCGGCCTTTTGCTGCACTCTGATTTCATTATGCATCGACCGTCAAATGTCAGCTGTAATGCGCAGTACGCAGAGGCATAAATGTATTTTCATTAACAGAACATTCTGAGGGAGAGTCACTCTTCTACATCATCAGTCCCAAAGACATCGTCGTGGCCAAGGAGCGGGACCAGGACGACCATATCGATTGGCTGCTTGAGAAGAAGAAATATGAGGTTTGTGTTTTTGATTTTACGAATGTTGCAAAAGGTTACGGTTTACAATTATATAGTTTAACTGTGTGTCCTGTTATTGTGGTTTAACTGTGACAGGAGGCACTGATGGCTGCAGAGATCAGCTTCAAGAACATCAAGAGACACGACGTCCAGAAAATTGGGATGGCGTACATCAATCACTTAGTGGAGAAAGGAGACTATGACGCTGCTGCCAGGTGGGTTTAACTTCGGCATATGTTCAGTCATTCAGTCCATCTGGTGAGTTGTACTGTGAGTGTGTGTGTGAGGTATTTATAATCTTTCCTTTTCGCATCTGCGTTGTCCAAATCACAAAATCTTAATATTTTAAATGCAAAACAGGCTACGATGTAACCATTGGTGTTATGTTCACACTGTCAGTTAAGCTTGACTAAAAGTGCTTGTTTTTGTCACTGACAGGCTCAGATTGTTATTATAAGTGTCTGACAACATTATAGAAAGGATCCCCACAGAGACAGACCTTTATTTTAGAGTGAGAACTTATTTGTTCAACCAGATACAGCCCCAAATCACCATCGCCAAACCCACCAGACTCCATTTAAATAAACACTAGTTTTAGACTGCCAGCAATTTTTTCACATCTAACTGGGGGAATTAAGTATTTATTTCAACCAAAGTGCAGTTGGAGATTGTTGGAACAGTGGAAAGACAAACCAAGATATCTTTTGTGAGTTTTATAATGTTTCTGTTGACTTTGAATGAGGTGTGTTTTACGATGATAAAATTACTGTTTATTTAAATGGAGTCTGGAGGGTTTGGTGATAGCTATTTCAGGACTGTTCCTGGTTAAACAAAAAGGATCTTTCTCTTTAACAGAAAAGTCTGTTTCTGTTAGAGATACACCGATCCAGCTTTTTCAGTTTAGACACCGATCCTGATGCTGTGGCTTTGAGTATCAGCCAATACCTGATACCGATCCGATACCATGGTTGACGTAAAAAGTTATATACCTTTACATGTAGAACAGAAAAGACTAGAGGCATCAGGCATTGATGACTACACAGTTCTTTCCTAAGATAAAATGAAACAAGATGAAACAGACGAATGCAATGATGAACTATTTATTTTTAACAAAAATAAACAACTGTGCAACAGCAGGTCAAATAGTGTGAAATACCTCCACACAACAGATTCTCTCCTTCGCTCCATGATGTATGACGTAGCTCGCGTCGCAATAGATTTAAAGGGAAAGGATCGCCTCAGGTATAGGTTGCATTTTCCGATACCCGATTCATCTACTTTGATGATATCGGGGCCGATATTTGATCCAGATATCGGATCAGTGCATCCCTAGTTTCTGTAGGGATCCTTTCCGTAATGTTGTCAGATTCTTTGAATAACAATCTGAGCCTGTCAGTGGCAAAAACAAGAACTTTTAGTCAACGTAAATTGATGGTGCAAACATGCCCCTAATGGTTACATTGCAACCTGTTTTGCTGCTGCCATCTGCAGCTGCCTTCTCATTCAATACTGGAGCAATTACCAAAATTGTTGTTCCCATTAGTCAATTTGAAAGAAAAACATGTTAGAACAGGGACGTGGTTGAAAAATACCAAACTTACCCTTTAATGTCATGAATAACACATCTTATTAATTAATGTGACTCTCCAGCCACAAGCAGGTCCATTGATAACAAAGTCAAAAATCAGTCTTCATTTAATTTGAATGATTAATGGGTTTTTTTCTAATTCAGGAAGTGTCAAAAGGTTCTTGGAAAAAACATGGAACTATGGGAAAATGAAGTTTACAGGTTCAAGACCATTGGACAGTTGAAGGTAAGAGAACTTAATTATCAAAGTGATTATGGTAGTGAATTGACAATGAAATAATGATGCTTTTTCTTCAGGAAGGTTTGTGTCTTCTCTCCCCCCAGTATCAGTCTCTTATCAGTGTTATTCCACCTCTCTCCATGTTCAGGCCATCAGTCAGTATCTGCCCAGAGGAGATCTGCGTCTCAGACCGGCCATCTATGAAATGATCTTGCACGAATTCCTCAAAACTGACTATGAGGTACTTTGTCTATTACTCGTCTTGACTTCCTGGTACAAATTCACTATTAATCCACTGGTTGAACGTCATCTTATTGGTTTGTCCCACTTCCTATGCTGCTGTCCACAAAAGGGTTTTGCCACACTGATCCGGGAGTGGCCTGGAGAGCTTTATAACAACATGGCCATCGTTCAAGCAGTCACTGATCACCTAAAAAAGGACCCCACCAACAGAACCCTGCTCACCACGCTGGCTGAACTGTAAGTGATTGTAAAGGAACAGTTCACCTCAAAATAAAATACATATTTTTCCCCTTACCTGTAGTGCTATTTATCAGTCTAGACTGTTTTGGTGTGAGTAGTCAAGTGATTCCAGGTGAGCTAGCAGTAGATGCACGCTTCCCTTCTGCACAGTGATATGGTTGGCTGGTGTAGTTCAGTAGAAAGCGAATAGTTCCCACATGAAACTGCTCACAACAAGGTCTGTGGATTATCTTGAGTAACTGGGTCATGATTTCCGTAAAGAGACATTGATGTTGAGTTCTTTAAATGTATTTTTCCGTGCTCTGAGCACCACAAGCTGAGTGGCATCTAGTTCCATTATACTGGAGAGAGGTCAGACATCTATACAGCCGATATCTCCAACACTTGGCAACTCACACCAAAAAAAAATCTAGACTGATAAATAGCATTGCATGTAAGAATGTAAAAATGTGTATTTTTGATTTGGGCGTGAACTGTCCCTTTAACATGTGCACTCCTTTAACAACTCAAGAAATATTAAGTGCAATAATCAAATACTGGTTTTTAATATAGCAACAAAATGGAAAAAGTTCATATCTTATGCATACTTTTATACGCATTTGCAAGGAAGTTAGTGTCACTTATTAGGAACTTATTAGAAACTCAAACAACTCTGAGTGTTTGAAATCAATTTCTGTGTATTTATATGCTAGGTTGCACAATATTTGTCTGAAGGGCCTGTAGGGTTGACAAAGTAGTTCTTTTTTGCACTTAAAAATGACAGCTGACACAGGCTCCCATTTTATAAAGTAACTTGTTGTCGTTGGTGCTGGTGCAGGTACACGTACGACCAGCGGTATGACAGAGCCTTAGAAATCTACCTGCGACTGAGGCACAAAGATGTTTACCAGCTGATCCACAAACACAACCTGTTCTCCTCCATTGAGGACAGGATCGTCCTCCTCATGGACTTTGACAAAGAGGTAAAACCTGACAACATGGCAGTTTGCATATTTAATTATTACTTTTCATTTCATGAGAGAGATGTTTGAGTAATAAATTCTCTAAATTCACAGAAAGCTGTTGACATGCTTCTCGACAATGAAGACAAAATTTCGGTGAGTGTACCCTCCCTCTCCTTCTCTCACTCTTTTATTAAGGATATGTGCTGCCCACTGATCCTGCTTCTCTTCTCTAATAGACAGACAGGGTGGTGGAAGAACTATCAGACAGGCCGGAGCTTCTACATGTGGTGAGTTGAAATAACTTTAAATGTAATCATATTTACTCTTAAAGTTTAATTCAGAACTGATGTGACTCATCTTCTCCCCACAGTACCTCCATAAACTGTTCAAGCGGGACCACCACAAAGGCCAAAAATACCACGAGAGACAGATTGGCCTGTACGCTGAATATGACCGGCCCAATCTCTTACCTTTCCTGAGAGATAGCACGCACTGTCCGCTTGAAAAGGTACTTAGACGTCACCCTGATGCGCATTCAAGTATCCAGAAGCTACAAGACATGACTTGTGTCGTCTCTTTTCTCTCAGGCTCTGGAGGTTTGTCAGCAGAGGAACTTTGTAGAGGAGACTGTCTTCCTGCTCAGTAAGTCAAAGTTGAAGTCTGTTTTCCTATTTTTAAGTGTGTTTGAATGATTAAAAGTTAACTAACCCGACATGTTGGCTCCCAGGCAGGATGGGGAACTGCAGGCGGGCTCTGCAGATGATCATGGAGGAGCTGGAGGACGTGGACAAGGCCATAGAGTTTGCCAAAGAACAGGACGATGCAGAGCTCTGGGAGGATCTCATCTCTTACTCTATTGACAAACCACGTACGATACAGTCTCCCACTGATCCTGTAGTTAGTTAATTCTGTTTTTGTAGTCATTTTCTCACTTTCATAATAATTCTTTGCTGCTTCTGTCTCCTCAGCATTCATCACTGGACTCCTTAATAACATCGGTACTCACGTGGATCCGATCCTGCTCATCCATCGCATCAAGGAGGGCATGGAGATCCCAAACCTCAGAGATTCTCTAGTGAAAATCCTCCAAGACTACAATCTACAGGTTTGATATCTTACTTTCTTTTTCGCTTGGGCTCTTCATAATTGAGAAATCGGTTTTAACAGGTAACAGATTATCAGTACAGCTATAAACACTGTTCTGAACTATTAGTCCAGCTTGTGTTCAGCTCAAATAAAGGATAAAAAGGATCAAGAGATAAAGACAGATATCAAAGCAGCAATAAATAATTTAATGCACAAGTATTGGTGAAACTAAAAGTAAGTAAAATATCCACAGTTGCTTAAATTTACCATCATACACCGGTATAGTCAGTTGGGGGTTGCATTAATGCTCAAAAATCAAGAAAAAGAAATGAAGTGATTCTGTTTTATATCCTGCTGCATGTTCAATCTAAGTGGAACAAAATATTTAAATACTTTTTTTGCAAACTATGTCTTACTGTGTTTATACACACGGATAATTAGTAGGGGAAAATTATATTTGAGGGTGTCATAACTTGGCTCCTGGGCCATGAAATAAACAACTAAAGAAAAAACTGAGTATGGATTGTGGTCAGTCAGTATCATCAGTAATGTCCATGTCAACAGGTGAACATAGTGAAGTGTATTTGTGAAGCAAAAGCAAAACAAAAACCAAAGCGTGCTGATGCCGGATTGGATGAGTCTATGTGCAGAGAGACAGAGCAAAGCTGGAGTTGGGCTTTATTCCCTGGTAGCGCACTGTCCAGGTGCTCTGAATTAGGCAACCGCATTCCTGTGGTACCTTCAAGGACACATGAGATAAACAGTCACTGGCAAAGTATGCCCATCTCAGTACGTACGCAGGGGCTGTCCCAGGGGAAAATGACTATTTATGTGAATCATATAACCTCATTAGCTCCATCTAGTACCTAGAAGGGCACTCAGACAGAGTAGACTTCCGCCAAGGCCAATAGCCCAGACTTTTTTGATATGCAAATCAGCAAGATCAACCACTATATATATCGGGATATGTTTCCAGAACTATTAAAATGACATCAAAATATAGTTGCTTAGCTGAAGCCTTATCATCTCAGCTGTGTGTTTATTGTGTGATCCTAAATTGGAAATACTTTTACATACATTTGTTAAAAGCAGATATGTACAAATATCAAACACTTGGACTGAAATAACATCATGAACATGGCAGCTTCATATCAAAAACACTTCAGTCAAAGTTAAATTAGGGTCTCCGTTCGGGTTTAATTCCCATTTGGATGTGAGAGACTAGAATTAGTTGCATATTATGTGTCTATTTATGTTTCCAGTGTTACAGTTGAACCAGTTCTCCCATGAAACCACGGTCCCAGAATGCTTCATAATGACTGCTCTCTGTATGAAGTTTGAGCAAGTACATGTGTAGGCATAGGCCCCCTCTTAATATTTAGAACATGTGAGTTTGTTGCCCCCAGTACAGACATGAAAGCAGCAGAAGACTTTTATTTTGAGAAAATTAAAAACATTTACACCATAAATTGATGCAAAAAAGACACAAATTGCTGCCTAAAAAATTCACCAGAATGCAGGAAATTTAGTGTTTGATGCTCCAAATTTTCTGCCATAGCACCACCAACTTATTTCATATATGTGTCCCCCAGTGTTGAAAGGAAACCTGCGCCCTTGTGTTTAGGCTACCCCAGAGGATGACTGGTACCTGAGAATATGAATTGTGGTTTAGAGTCATCATGTTTCTACAGTTGGCTGTGTGTTGTCACTGTTGAACTTTACTCCCATCTACTGGATTTTAGGATGTATGACCTTTATTCAACAAAAGCTAAATGCCCTACTTCACAGTGTTAGCAAAAGTGAAAAATATTCTGTGTCCAAAATTTAATGGGTTATGCTTCATTCACATAGAATCAGGCAGAGAGTAGACAGCAGACAAAAAAATGAACAGACAGTTGAACTGAGTGGCAGTGCAGTAAAACGAAACATGCATGACAATATGTTGCGATAGTGATGCTGTTTTGTATAACACATATTAAATTAAATAAATGTTTATTATTTTTGTTTAATTTTTCTAGTAATGTCCAGTAATTGTTGAGATCACTCATGTTTTTGTCTTGTGTGGAGGAGCTACCTCACATCCAGTTGTAATTTCTGTCACGGAGGAAGGCAAAAAGTTAAAATATCTTAACTTTGAATGGCAGTGCAGTCTACCATTAACATTTCAGGTGCTGTGTCAAAGACTATTCAATATGTATTTCCCCATACATAAACCTAAACGAACCCCTTAGCTCTAACCCAAACTATCTAGGAGGAATGTTCGCATTAACGGGGGGGGGGCACATTTAGTTACAACAGATATTTTCTGCCAGCATCACCTAATTTTACCGTGCTGCTCTAGTCCACTAAAATGATATGCAGTCTGCCGTCTCTGTGATTCCATGTGAATGCAGCACTGATTCATGTTACACCCTTCCACCGAGTCTTGAGAGAATGGGACCCGTAGTTTTTCTGTAATCAAAAACACAGTATACTTTGCGAAGGTAATAAGGTTTCACTCAAGCAATAATTAGGGTGATTTTAGAGGGGGAAATAACATGACATTTTAAGAATGATTAACCTATTGTTGTTTTGCTTGTTAACCAGTTTTCCTTTTCTTGTTTCTCAGATTCTTCTGAGGGAGGGATGTAAGAAGATCCTGGTGGCAGACTCCCTCTCTCTGCTCCAGAAGATGCACCGAACCCAGATGAGAGGAGTCAGGGTCGACGGTGAGTGAACAATCTTTGCCTTCATTCAGAATCGGGGGAGATGAAGTCATTGTTAAACTGCACTCACATGTGGGTTTGTTTTCTTTTCAGAGGAGAACATTTGTGAATCGTGTCATGCTACAATATTACCGTCAGGTGTGTTTGCAATGTTGCTGTATCCAAGTATTTTACCGCTGTGTTGCATTTGACAGCAATTCATCGCTGTCTTTTTTGCTTCACACCTGTGTTTCAGACATGGCCAAACCCTTCAACGTGGTGGTGTTTCACTGCAGGCACATGTTTCACAAGGAATGTTTACCATCCTCAGGAACAGTAAGTAATCTGTGTCACTCTTTACACAACATATCACATTATGTCTTTCATTTGGTGTTTAGTTTTAGGCATTATTCTATTTTATCTGAGGATGTCAAACATGACTTGGCTCCTCCTGAACCTCTTCTCTCTTTCCTGTCTCAGATTCCTGTGGTGCAGTTTTGTAACATCTGCAGTGCGAAGAAGCGTGGGCCAGGAAGTGGAATCCTGGAAATGAAGAAGTAAACACGGATTTACGCACCCACAATGTTATTATTGATGCTTTTACCACCCACCCCCCACCCCCCATCCCCACCCCACCCCCGTTGCTTTCCCTTTACTGTCAGTGCGTTGATCAATGCATATCACTTTCCATCACCCACCGAACTGTGCACTCGCAAAAATGCAAACCATTTATATTGGATTGTCGCTGTATAATCACATCTAACAACTATAAAGAACTTGTTCGGCTTGCCACTAATGTGATTTGTTGATGAAATGTCTGCAACTTCTGAAAAATAAAATCACATAAAAACTGTTTGTGGTTTGTGTCTGATAATTAGGCACGTCAGTCAATTCTGAGGAGAGAGAAAATTCATTTGCTTTTCAGTGTTAGAGCTTTTGTGTTCTTTTCACTGTGGCATCTGTAGTTGAGAACACGCAGCAGTATACTGTAAATATGTTCGTCATAATTGCACAAAATACTCCCTGAAAAACATGTCAAGAAGGTTGTAAATGCAGCAAAATCGAGTTGGAGTGACTTAATATTTGATTCTGTCAGACTTCTCCCTGAAATTACTGATATTACAGCTTGAATTGGTGCACGCAGACAAATAACCACCTTCAAACCTGGTGAGAGGGTGTACAAAGACGCCAAAAGGATGACTCATTCAAGGAATTTAACGAGGATCTACTAGATTTTAAAATATTTAATGGTTTTGCTCCTTTCATATGCACAAACACTTGGAAGAAAATCAAAACTTTGTACACTAGAGCGGGTAATAATTAAAGTTCACATACACAAACATTGACATCGAGCTGACTTTTTGAAACCTGACATGCAGAGGTGGAAGTATTCAGATTTTTTAATCGTGGAAGTAACAATACTACTGTGTATTATTTTATTTATTTTATATTATTTTATTTAACCCATATGGCCAAGACAGCAGCATACATAAAAGTTACAGCCACACAACACAATAAAAAACATAAAATACATAAATACTCAGTTACAAGTAAAAGAAATGCTTGAGTAAAATACACAATTATTAGCATCAAAATATACTTAAAGTGCCAAAAGTAAAAGTTGACTCTGCAGAGTAAGCCATTTCATTATATTACTGGATTAAAATTATTGATGCATTAATGTGTTCATCACTTTAATGTTGCAGCTGGTAAAGGTGGAGTTAATTTAAATTACTTTATATACTGCTGGGTAGCTTAACCTATAATAATAGATCATCATTTATTAGTTTCTATTTTATACAAATGATCAGAATCTGTGTAGTAATTATATCCAATAAATAGTTGAGTAAAAGGTAGAGTTGGAGTGGAAGTATAAGTACACACACACACACACACACACACACACATATATATATATATATATATATATATATACATATTCTATATGGTGGCATGTGATTTTTTTTTTACAAATATATCTTACATACATACATCTCTACCTTTTTGCCTGTATAATGTTTGTTATTAACTTTTAACACCAAACTACGCAAAGATATCTTTAGTCTAAATTTGGCTCATGTACATCACAACAATGTCCAGTAGTGTGTCTTGTTTGTATGCAGTTGTGAAATGTAATTAAGTACATTCGCTCAAGTACAGGTTTGAGTTACTTAACTTGAGTATTTCCATCTTGTGCTACTTGATACATCTACTCCACTACATTTTGGAGGCAAATAATGTACTTTTAACTCCACTGTATTTATTTACCACTGCATTAGCCACTATTTACACTACTTTGCAGACTCCTTTTATTAATACTACATATAAAACAATTAATAAATTATGATGTATTATTATAAGTCAGCACTATTTATGTGAAGTTATTAAAAGTAAGCCAGTAATATAATATGCATTGGTCTGATATGAGTACTTTTATTTTCCTTACTTTTTTCCATGCCCGTTTACTTGAGTACAATTATGATAGCAGGACTTTTATTTATATTTAAGAAAAATATATGATTATGTCTTCCACCACTGATTATTTGTTTCTGATAGTCTGTGATAAATAAACAAAAGTAAAACCCAAATTTCCAAAACTTCGATCTTAATCTTAAGCGTGCCGGGAAGCCCGCTACGTCACATCCGCCGTTTCCCTCCGGAAGTACAGTTAATTTTTATTCACAGGGAAAAAAACAGCTGTTGTTGAAAAAGAAAACATCAAAGTGAGTTTCATTGACGGATGTCTTGGCTTTATCTTGTTGCAGCCATTAGTGCAGTGATGACTAGTCTGTCCACTTTGTCCTCTGCGTGTCTGCCTGCTGTTTTTACTGACTCGATCAGCGAGTCTTGTTTCGCTCATTTGTTGCGAGTTGGCTGCTGCTGCTAGCGTTAGCTCCCATCACTGTGGACTTCCAGTTAGCAACACTAGCCACCGCTAGCTAGCTAACTCACCGTTTCTGACTGTCTGCACAACTCCTGGTGACAACAATCTCTGTCGACTGTCAGGCAATCAGTAAGATAATTTGCGTAGATGGTGCGTAAGTGAGTAAATGTAGATCGTACATTGTGTGACTCGCTCGCCACCTAGTTTAACTGCGATTTATCACTGTTTATGTCCAGCGTTAGCCTTGGTGTTTGTTAGGAAGACCAGGTAATAGTTAATGCATTTGAGAAAGGGTTATAGTTCATATTAGTATAACACTAGTGCTGAATTTACTTACAGAGTATGGGTACAGATATTTTTTTGTCTCCTAACCTACCCTAACCCTAAAAGGGAGAGAAACTGCAGGATGCCTGAAAAAATGTGCTAATTCTAGCTTATTTTATTAAGTTGTAATATTAGGGTTAAGTTACATCTGCTCTGTTGTCTTAGCTTCATTATGCTTATTTATAATAACGCTATTTTCGTCTCTTATTTTTGACAGAATGCCAGCTCCAAAGAGAGGATCATCTCCTCATGATTCTCAGCCCAAGATGAGGAAGTTAGATGAGGATGGGGAGGCTCTGCCATCCAAAACTACACCAGCTACTAATAATAAGTCCCTTAAAACAGGAAATACGCAAGATAACACAGCAGCCCCACGGACTAAGAAAAAACTGTCGTCTTCAGCAGAAGGGGGGAATAAACCAGCCAAGTCATCCAAACAGAGTTCCCCTCCAAAGGATTCCAGCAAAACCATTTCTGACCCACCTGTCAAAAAAGCCAAGCTCCTGAAAGCCACAAGTGCCTCCTGCGGAGAAGCTCCCTCGCAGAAAGCTAACTCCAAAGCTTCCCTGAAGCGAACAGCCTCCACAGACTCTGAGGACGAGTTGAGTAGTGATGGTAGTAAGACTGACCTTTTCAGAGAGAGGGGTGACGGCGACAAGGCCCGCTGCATCAGAAAATATTCCAATCGAGTCAAAGCTAAGCGTAAGGCTGAAGAGTCAACATCGGACCCACGGGAGACAAGCCAGGGGTCACCAGCTGCACCCGGAGACCCTGTTCAGATGGACCATAATTATGGCAGGTTTTCAGATTCAAGTACGGGAGAGGCCGATCAGGAGGAGAGAAAAGAATCTGCGCAGTCTGTCGCTGAAGGAGAGAGACCAGAAATTTCAGTTAATGCAACACAAGCAGAGTCAAAAGAAGCTTTAGTCTCTGTGATAGGGAGTTCAAAAGCTAGCATTGAGTCTGAGTGTGCAGCTAAACACGAGGAATTTAAAAATGTAGAAATTCAAAAGCTCATAGATAATGAAGCATTAGCATCATGTAGAGAAAAATTAGATTCTCTCACTGCAACAGCTGCAAGGTCGCCTTGCTTCATATCTGAGGCAGGGGAAAATAAAAAGAAGGATGTTGCCATCAAAAGCCAAGAGGGTGTAGATACTGAAACACTTGAGACATCAGTGCAAACATTATATTCAAGTACTGAAGAGGCAAATCCGGGCTGTGAAGGTGAAGTGCAGGTAGATGAAAGGAGAGTTTGTAGAAATCAGACAGGTGTGAGCAGTGGAACTGAAACAAAGGAGACCACAGAGTCTGTTTCTGAGGAGATAAAGCTGGATATAACATATAACAGTAAGGAGGGAGAGCATAAAGTGCAGGGAGTGATTGAAGCAGCCTGTGTCTCTGCAGACCACAGTGATGTAGAAGATAAAATATTGTCAATTGAAACAAACTCTGCACCTGAAGAGATCCTGGTAGGACGTAGTAATCCAGAGACTGAAGAAAATCGAACAATGACAGAGTCTGTTGGCAATCCAGAGACTCAAACAGACCTAAGTGTTAAAATTCAAGTCACTTTCAAAGAGGAGTCAAAATCTGAGGGTCGAGTGAGCCATGAAGTGCCAGTTACCATTACCAACTCCTGTGAGGGTGTAAACAAAATAGTCAGAAAGACTGAGGAAAAGCTTGAAGAAAGTGAAAGGAAAGGAGTGGAGTTCCTGTCGACGCAGACTGTTGCTGGTCCTCGGTCTAATGCTGAGCTACAGCTAAACCAGGAGGTGATGGACAAGATGACCTACAGCTGTGCTGAAATACTGACACCCGATTGTGAGGCTGTTCCTGAGCAAAAGCGATGCAACATGCTCTCTGATTGTGTCACAGTCTCAGAGGGTCAGACAGATGTGGAGACTAAAATAACATCAGAGGAGAAGTCTGACTCAGCACCTGAAGAGGTTAAACAAAACCATGAGGAGCACAAAGGTGATGACCACAATACAGAATTACCTGTTGACGTCAAAGAAGATGCAATGACAAGTAGAGAAAAAGAGATGAACTCTGACTGTGCCACTGCAACACCAGGGCAGGAGATTTCTTATCAAGTGGAATTACAAAGCCAAAAGAGCCAGGAAGTCAGTGAATGTGCCACAGACATATCTACAGAATTTAATAAGGATCATGTGTTAAATTCTGTAACAGTGGAAAATGACTTCGAAGGTACCAGTGGCCCTGAGAGACAGACCACAACGGCATCAGAGATTTCTTATCCTGCATCTACAGTGGAAGTACAAAGCCAGGACATTCTGGGAGACAGTGAACGCACCACAGACATGTCGGTTGAAGCATATGAACGTCCAGTTGCAAATTGTCAGAGCACAAAAGATGAAGGCAGGATTGCTGTATGCGCTACTGCTGCTGAGAATCAAATACAAGTGGACATGCAGACTACAACGATATCAGAGATATCTGACGTCACACCTACAGTGGAAATACAAAGCCAGGAAGTCAGTGAGCCTACCACAGACATATCTACTGAACTTCACGTGGACCATAAGGGTGAACGTATGGAAAATGAAAACAAGGTGGACTTTGAATCTGTGACTGTACCAGAGAGTCAAATCGAAATGGAAATGCAGACTACGTCAGTGTCAGAGGTTTTAAATCCAGCTGCTTCAGTGGAAACACAGAAAAGCCAAACAGAAATGGACATGCAAACTACAGCATCAGAGGAGATATCTAACACAGCACCCACAGTAGAAATACAAACTCAGAAAAGTCTAAGTGAAGTGACTATAGAGACTGCAACGACATCAGTGGAGATTCCGAACATGGCACCCACAGTAGAAACAGAGGGTCAGAGGAGCCAAGAAGTCATTGAACCAGCAGCAGGCATATCTGAGAAAGTTCAAGAAGGTCTAATGATTCAGACTCATGAGAGTAATGGAAATGACAGCAAGGTTATCAACGAATGTGTCAGTGCAACTGAGAGTCAAAGAGAAATGGATTTACAGACAACACCAGAGGAGACTTCTGATCCGGCAACTACAGTAGAAACACAAAACCAGCAAGGTAAGGAGGTCAGTGAATTCACTACAGACACTGAAGTACTAAAAGATTTTACTGTTGTCGATACTGAGAGTGGAGAAAACAAGGATGAGGTTATCGCAGAATGTGTGGATGCTACTGAGAATCAAATAGGAATGGATGTGCAAACACCAGAGGAGATTTCTGATCCACCATCTACAGTGGAAATAAAAAGCCAGGGGGCCAGTGCACTCAATGCAGAAGTTCAGAAAGGTCTAGTGACTGCAAGTTGTGAGAGTAAGGAAAATAAAGACAAGGTTGCTTCTGAATATGTTGCTGTTCCAGAGGCTCGAATAAATATGGAAACTACTACAATGCCAGAGGAGATTTCTTATACAGCAAAACAGGGGATGGGGGAAGTTGATGAACCTGCTACGGCCTTATCAAATGAAACTCATAAACCTCTTCCTATGGCGGAAAGTAAGGATAATGAAAACATGCAGACAGAGCCCAGTGCTGAGGAGATCCGAGGGGATATGAATGTAATAAGTGGATCAATAGGAAGAGTAGATTCTGCTTTAGAAGAGGAAACAGAGAGGCAAGAGATTAATGAGGTCAAAGAAGAGGCCGCAATCATTTCCTCTGATAAGTCTGACAAAACAGTCAGTAATATTGAAGGACAACAAGAAGGAACTGGAAGCAATGAAGTAATAGTTTTTGTTTGTGGCCAAACAGATGACGTTGATATTGTAATTCAGGCATCAGAAGAACAGATGAAGACGATTAATCAGCCAGAAGTGGAGATTCATGAAAACCAGATAGTGTATGAACCAATTAGTAGTCCAGAGAGTAACGATGATCGAGAGATTCCTACAGCATCAGAGAACCACGATGGCATGTCTTTACTGGACATACAGAATGCACAGCAGATGGAAGGAGATTCATCCACTAATGAAGAAAACAGTTGTAACCAACAACTGGAAAAAGAGGAAACTGTAAAACAAATCTGCATCTCAGTCAGCCAAGAAGTTGAAATGGAAGCCGTCAGAGTGCCGGAGAGTTGTGTCCCTGCACAGTTGGAGCAGGGTAACATGAACATGAATGTGGATGTGAAGCAAGTTGCAGTGATCAGCTCCAGCGATGACATCAGCACGCCAGATGGACAGTCAGAAGTTGAAACAGAAAAAAGTGAAACTAATGGGTATCCAGACTGCGTCAGTGCTACAAAGTTTGCTGAACAGGTGCAGGAGAGTGCAGGAGTTCAGGAGGTTGCAGATGTCACAGTGACAACAACTACAGCCGCAACTATAGTGGAAATACCAGACAGTACATCTGAGGAGTTTGTGATCTTAGAACCAGTCCCGCAAAGTGAAATTCACTTTGATATTGTCACTCAAGCGGCGGCTGAATCGGGTTTGTCAGCCTCGCTTACAGAGCAGGTGAATCACGACGGTGCTTTGATAGGTGCAGAGGAAAATCAAAGAATTTTAAATGGCTCCCAACAAACCGTCTTCCCTGAGGCAGAAGTACAGCAATGTCAAACAACTGATGAGATCAAAGTGATAAATTCGAGTGAGACATTAGATCAGGAGACAGGGGTTGGGATGGAAATCACACCTGAGGAAGGGGTTGAAGTTATTCAAAATTCTGACCACAGCCAGCAGCCATACTCTGACATGATGGATACCTCAGAAATTGAGATGGCAAACTCTCACACTCACGTCACTAATGAAGACTGTAATGCACTGGTGATAGAGAACATTGAGGCTAATTTGGACCTACAAGAGGTGCAGATTCTGGAGGATATAGAAATCGGTCGCGAGATCGTAGTAGCAGAGGAAGAGAACGATGAAGATAGTGACATTATGATAGTAGAAAAACCCCAGGAAACACCTGAGGCAGTCCCTCCTAAAAAGCCTGAGCAAAAAGTTGATGAGAAAACTAAAGACGACACTTGTGGGACCAGCTTAAAGCAAAACAGCACAGCTGAAAAGACTAAGGATGAGAAAAAAGGACAGGAGGCAGAAAAACCCAAGAAACAAGAGATGAACACTCAGGCCAGAACCAAAGCTCGGCTGGCAGCTTTGGCTGAGCAAAAGGCTGCAGCGTCTAAGAGAACAGCAAACAGACAGCAGCTGAACCTCTTAGCTTTGTGTCAGGAGATTGCAGAGGACATTGCTACAGACAGCCTGCTGTTGAAGAGGATAGAAGAGGAAAAACAAGCAGCGGCAGCAGCAGCAGCAGCAGCAGCAGCCAAGAGTGAAGCCAGTAAGAAGGAGAGTCCACCTGTTAACACGCAGGAGGCAGACGCTGGTGATGTTGCCACTCCTGCTGGGCCAGAAGGGAGCTCTGCTTCGGTGACCCCTGCTGAGGAGGAGTGTACAGCTCAGCCCTCGACAGATGATTCAGCTGAGGCTAAGCCTGCTGCAGAGCCTCCAAAGAGGCGTTTCTTTGTCACACAGATTGCAGTGCCACTGAAAGCCCATGAGAAGAAGAAACTTACTAGATATCAAAGACTAAGACAGGTTGAACTGCAGAGAGAGAAAATGTCTTGGGCACGTGTGAAGAAACTTAAATCTGACCAGGCAAATCAAATGTTTTCAGACTTAGATTGGCAAGTACCCATGACTGCGTCCCCTCTATTCTCAATGAGTCCTGTGTCCACGGCTCCTCCACCTGCAGGCAGTCCATTGAAAACCCCTCTCCCGAGTCCCTCCTCAGCAAGCAAGCCTGCAACACCCAAGGCAGAAGCCCCTAAGGTCGATACTCCTAAAGCTGAACCCAGTAAGAAAGAACCCCCTAAAACGGAAACTTCCAAAACTGAAGCCTCTAAACCGGAACCTACTAAAGATGAAGCCTCCAAAACCGGGACTCCTAATGCTGGAACCCGTAAATCTACAAGGCAAACTAAGGCTCAAGCTTCTAAAGAAACCCCAGCTCCAGGGCCCGCACCGAAAGTGACCAGATCAGTAGCCAAGAGGACGCTCCCAGCAGTACCCCCGCCTATGCCCAACGGGCTTAACGCTCAAAAACCGAAGCCTGTTGAGTACAAGCCATACAGACCCAGGCCCAAGTATACCTTTGCAGACTTTGAACTAGATGACGACCCGTTACCAGTAGCTCCAGCAAAGCCTGGCCCTCAGTCAGCGCCCACACAGCCAACACGACCTATCGTTCAGCCAAACCCCGCAGCTCAATCTAAACCCACAGTTCAGTCAAAACCCACAGTTCCATCACATCTCGCCAACCAGGCAAAGCTCAGAGCTCAGACCACACCTGCTGGACAGATCTCAGGTCAGTCGAAGCCCACTGTTGCAGCTGCAGCTCAGTCAAAGCCTGCTGGTCCCACCGCTTCTCAGTTAAAGCCTGCTGCTTCTACAACACCCCAGTCAAAGGCCACAGCTACTGTCACAGCCTCTTCCAAAGCCGCTCCTTTAGTTAAAGCTCAATTAAAGTCCCCAGTTTCGACGACACCTCAGTCAAAAGCTGTCTCAGCTCCAAATCAGTCCAAGCGTGTTGCTACTGCCTCATCTCAGTTGAAGCCCACTGGTAGTGGAAGTACAGCTCAGATCAAGCCGTCAACAGCGTCTGAGACTGCTGCTTCAACCACATCTGAGACAAAGCCTGCTGCTGTGAAGGCCGATGGTTCAGTGCCTCAGAAAACCCCAAAACCACCATCATCTGATGACAGCAAATTAAAGGTAACTCAAAAAAAAATTGTGCCATGTGTGTCACAAACAGTGTTTTTGAATAAAGATGTTAATCATCTTCTGTCTCTTTCTTATGTAGGAAACAGCTGATCCCACCTCCTCCCTTCAGTCTGAAGACAGCTCCAAAGCATCTGATGACAAACAGAAGTGTGAAGAAAAGCCTGCAGGTATGCATTTATCTGCAGTTGGCATTATTTCTTCAAACATCTGCCGTGTTGTTGTCACATTACTTAATACAGTCTAGGTGAAAAAAGTTATGATATTAATTATCAAGGAGACTGTTGATTTGATAATGTGTTAACAGTTGCTAATTATTATATAACAAGGTAGAGCTCAAAGACTCTATGTTCTTGATTTAGAAAATGACACCAGTGTATAAGCCTTTTACCTTTTCTCATAGTCACTGATGCTGATCCGTCTCCGGTGGATAAGCCTGTAACAGTCAAGACAGCCGACAAGACGTCGGAAAAACCTGAAGAGTAAGAAGTTTCTTTCAAGTAATTTGACATGTTTTTCCTCATAGCAACAGGAATCTGAAGTAATGTGATGTGTGTTTGTATCACAGCGGAGAGGAGAAGCCACAGGATGGCAGGACTCCTCTGTCTGAGGCTTGTCTGCAAAAAGAAGTCAAGAAACTAAAGGAGGCTGACAAAGATGGCACCCAAACCATTATTGTGAGCATCTGTTTGTTATTATTATGCCGTGTGCAGCCAGGAAACTTTTAAGTAGACATTACATTGTGGGCTATTCCGCATCACCAAGGATATTTTAAGAATTTTTTTTTTATTTCTTTATGCCACAGTTAATTACATTTTCAGGGCATGCATGAATCAGTGGTTCAATTTCCAAGTTTCAGTGTCCATTTCTGGACAAATAATCAAAATCAGAATTGGTTTTATTGCCAAGTAGGTTTTCACATACACGGAAATTTTGCTTGGTGTATTGGTGCATAACAAATAATATAAAATAAATATATGTAGGTAAATACCTCTATAGGTAAAGAGATAGAGATAGTAAAAGTGATAATAAAATTAGGTCTAAAAGAAAAAAAAAACACAATAAAATAAACTAATAATAATAACAGCAATAACAATAATAATAATAATTATTATTATTATTATTATTATAATTATTATTAACAAATAAGTAGAATAAGTAAAAGAATAAAATAAATAAAGATCATAAATGTATCTAAAATAGAGAGCTAATTAAATTAAAAAAAAAACAAAAAAACTATTTTTACAGTAAAAAAAATTTGAATTTCTTGTATATACTTGCAGGGTGTATTTAGATGTGCGAAGTGATCTGTTGTTTTCTTTGTCTCTTAGGATGCAGGACAGAAGCACTTTGGGGCAGTGGCCTGCAACGTGTGTGGCATGCTGTACTCTGCTGCCAACCCTGAAGATGAATCTCAACATTTACTCTTCCACAACCAGTTCGTCAGCGCTGTCAAATATGTGGTGAGAGGACGTTTCCATAAAGTACACGTCGTATTATTTGTCTTGCCTTCTATCTCACAGTATTGACTCATCAGGGAATATACAGATGCATCCATGCACAGTGTTTTGTCTGAAAATACACTGATCGAGTATCACATCAAGTGTGTTGTGTAGTTGAATTTACCAAATAAATCACAAATAGTTAGACGGTAGTCTGAACCAATTACAGGAAACAACTGTAAGTGTGTGGCACATACTGCAGGTTTGAGTGTGAGGGAGATGCCTCCTCTGTATTGGCTACGGAGAGCATTTTCTCACACATTTGTCCTGAATCTCAGCACCATTAAAGTGAATAGCACTTTCTGTATAAAAATGATTCATAAATGTCATGGCATACTTTCACACCTACCTTGTTAGCTCCGGACTTTTGGACTTTTGGACTTTTCAGTCTGATGTGAACCAAAATTATAGGTATGAAACCTCCCCCGAACCAAACAGCTGAACTTTGGTCTGATGAAGAGGTGGTCTCACTTATGATCAAACTGAACCATGATTTGGTTGTTTCTAGTGTGAGATTTCTTTTGGATGACTCGGATTTGGGACTAGTTACAGGAAGTTTTGGCAGCCTGTTGTCAGGTGTTAAGAGTAGTGTAGTGCCTCAGTGCGGAGGGTGTGTGTGTGCTAGCAACAGACAGTGACGGTGGCTTTGCTCAGAGTAAACAGGTGTTGGCGATTGCAGCAGAGCAGAAATTACCAGTAAAGTTGTTAAGCAGTCTTAAATGTACTGCGTAGGTTTCAGTTTGTCCATGAACACATCATAACAAAATGAGGCACAGTAACACGTGGGGAGAGGAGGAGACGACTTCATAGAGAGTTACTTGGAATTTTTTTTTTCAAAAATGGGAACCTTGGTTTGAACATTCAGATGTTGAAAGGCCCTTAAACATTACTAAACTATTACAAAAAGAGCCACTCAGTATTCTGATAGTTGATACTCTCACTGCTCAGTATACTTCACAGTCACCTTTATTTAGATATCATTTATTCATCCAGCTAAGAAAACAGTGTCACTGCAGCAGCTCGCTGAAGGATGGAGCCGTGAAATGACGGAGCAAACAATATAACTGACAATATCAGCACTGAACCAGATTATATGACCAAATGAAGTAAATAAAAGTAGGAACTAAAAAATTTAAGAAAGAACATTTACAGTATTAAGTATAGTGAAGTATGCATATTTGCAATATTTCTAGCACAAAGGAAGTTAGTTGTATTTATCAAATGAAGAACATGAGTGCTTCAGCAGGACAATAAAAAGATTTCTTAAGAGTTCCCATTTATAAATGCACCTTTTTTTTTTTTCCAGGGATGGAAAAAAGAGAGGATTCTGGGAGAGTATCCTGATGGCAAGATCATTCTTGTCCTGCCAGATGATCCCAAATATGCTCTGAAGAAGGTACAGTATATTCACAGGGACTAACCTTAAGTAGAAAGACCAAAAAAATACAAGATTATTGTTTCTTTGTTCCTCATAAGCTGCATCCACACATTTCTTCACCACACAGTATCTGTTTGTGTCTCAGGTGGAGGAGATCAGGGAGATGGTGGACAACGACCTCGGCTTCCAGCAGGTGGAGACCAAGTGTCCCTCTCAGACCAAGACCTTCCTCTTCATCACCAATGACAAGAAAGTGGGTGGATGCCTTATTGCAGAGCACATACAAGAGGTAAGAGACTGCAGTCTTCAGGAATGGTTTAACACACTTTGATGTACGTTTATTATGTAAAAACATGAACAGACTGAATTAGTTTGAGTAAGCTGAGCCTTGTGAATGCTCACAGGGCTACAGGGTGATTGAGGAGCCAGTGCCAGAGGGTTCAGAGGGAGAGAAGGTGATGTTTGAACGCCAGAGAGCTTGGTGCTGCTCCACAACACCGGAGCCAGCCATCTGTGGCATCAGCCGCATCTGGGTGGTCAACATGATGAGACGCCAGGGCATCGCCTCACGTATGCTCGAATGCCTCAGGTCAGTTCATCTTCAGACCTGCCAAGTTTTCATGTCACATCCCCTTAAAACAAATGGACATAATTCTAACTTGTTTTTGTTTTCCTTGCACAGGAACAACTTCATATACGGTTCATACCTGAGCAAAGACGAGATCGCTTTCTCCGACCCCACTCCTGATGGAAAACTCTTTGCCACACATTACTTTGGCACTTCTCAGTTTTTGGTTTATAACTTTGTGAGTGGAACACGCTCGTCCCCACCAAAAACTGACGCAGTATGACAGTCTTCGGGAAAGACAACAGTGGATATAACTGAGACACTCACTGGCCAACGGGACGCACCATCACTTAATGGTCTTGCAGAATCCGTGTTTGCATAACGATTTAAAAAAACAAACTGTAAATTATTCCTTGGAGAGGACACACATTGGTTTTAAATCTCAGGATGAAAACAACAAGGTGTTGTTGAAAAATGTTATTAATTCACCCTTTAATCCTTCCCTGAATAGTATTTTGAAAAAAAAAAGTATTTTCTTTATACATTTTTAAGTAAACAATTGGTTTTATTAGAAGTATAGAGTTTACATGCATGACCTGACAGCAATAGGAAACAAGGAGCATTTCATTGGGTTTTAAAGTCGGCCGGCTGCATTGAATAAAATTATTTTAGAGTGTTTTTTACTCACACAGTGTAGTGAAGGATATGTACACTGAGGAGTTTTACATGTTCACCTCTTAACAGTTAAAGTGATGCTGCTGTTTCTCGAGTTGTCTTTTAAGCAGCATTGATGACACTTAAAGGTCACAGTTTCTACTGGGCGGTTGAATATTTCCGCATCGGTCCCCCTGACTTCACTGTCATGTTTTATTGTAACATTTCAAACTGATCATCCAAACTAGAGGATGTAACCGGAGGGACTCATTTCAACGATGGCGTTGAAGAGGTGTGGGTTAGAACTGTAGCTCGGGCATTAATCGCGTGCTCTGATTTTCTGAGATCGCCCTGTCTGAAACGTTTAGTTTTCCAAGCTGAGCCATAAACTGTTCACCGTTTAGCAGGGCATTGTAGCCTTTACTGTATGAGTGATGTCTTTTAATTTCACAGAGGCTGTCTATTGCTTTGTTTGTGCCTGAATGAACGCCGTGTGACTTAAGATGTTGATTTGTTTTGTTTTTTATGGCTTTTTATTGAGTTAGTGTAGAGTATCATCCTCCTATTCCTTAGTAACAACAAATTAAAATGTATATCAAATTATCATGTAGAGTTATGCATACTATAACAACATTTATAATGATGAGCAAGGTCTTAAGGCTCAGGTATTAAATGGTATTTGAGTGATGGTAAATGTCATCCAGGTTCAAACAGGAATATTTGCTCAGTGATCAGCATGAGGGGTTGAGATGAACCTCTGCCTCTCTCAACACAGATTTACAGTATCATCATACTACATCCCTTATTTTCTCCTTCCCTCTTGGTAAAGCAGTTGCTTTTAGAAAGATGTGTCGTGTAAGAAAAATAAATTTGATTTATACGAAGCCGTTATGTAAATATTTATTTAAATAATAAACGATTTAAAACAGTTTGGCTTGCTCGGTTTTCTTCTGCAGGTAAGCGTGGGATTTTGTGCTCTCTCAGCTTTCAGGTAAATTACATCTGACCCCTCAACTCCTGTTGACCCTCTTCAGTCTCATAGTGTTGTGCTGGTCACGAATGCCATCTAGTGGACGTTGCTGCAAACATGTCCCTGTCAGTGATATTTAAGGTGAGCCACCCCAGATGATAACACTGTTTTTTTATGCACTACATCAGTTTTGAGATCTTGCTTCCATAACACTTCCAGAAAACTTATGATACAGAAAATAATAGTCTTAATGTAAGTAATCAGCTAGGGAAGTTTTATGGTGATATCTATGAACATTTTATCCTGTTTAGCTGTGGTGTCTTGTGTATTTTTTTAATTATTTTTTTTAATGTATGGAATTTTTCTGATACACATATTTAAAGTCCATTTCCTGAGAACAAGTTTTTTCTCACACCCTGAGCCAAAAATCTCCACCTCACTCGCGCTTACATACACCGAACTTAAAATACAACACTTTTGTTTTTGCCACCATTTTTCAGAGGTTTAAAACATCAAAGACTTTTTTTTTGCTCTCTAGGTATGTATTTATTTTGGTGTCATTTTTTAAAAATAAAAATCCGCACATTTTAGTGTCCTTATATCGTGACCACCCAAAGGCACACCTGTGTAGTACTGATGCTTTTTAATCAGCATGCTGATATGCTGCACCTGTCAGGTGGATGGATTATACTGGAAATGGAGAAGTGCTCACTAACACAGAATTTTAAAATTTCTGATCGAAATTTAAGATTTCGCTATTCATTGCATATAAAGTCTTAGATCTTTAACTTAAACCTGTGTGAAGTGAGAGCAAATCCAAAAGTGGTGCATTTAGATTTTTGTTCAGTGTATATTTTGATGCTTTTTTTTTTTTACAGAAGGGTTTGCTCATACATCATTCATTCATTCATAGCCTGATTTATAGAACATTTTATTCCTAAAAACATGGTGAAAATTAAATTTTTTTTCATGGCTGTTTTCTTTTGTGTGGAGTGATAAGAAGAGATGAACAAAATCCTCCCTGTAAAGACCTTTGACTTTAATGTGTCAACAAGATGAAATAAGGATTTTTAGCCTTTATCCAATGTTCAGATTTCTGATCTGGGAGCATATGCAAATCAGTGCATATTCAACTAGGGGGGCAGAGGCTACACGTCCCTCTCCCTTACCCCCAGTAAAACCATGAAAGTAGCGGAGGACTTTTATTTTGATTAAACTGAAGACACTTACATCAACTGATGCAGAAAAGGAAAAAGAGAAGCAACTGGTGCGTAAAAATTCAGGCAGATTACAGGAAATTAAGTATCTGAAACTCAAAATTTTCTAGTGGAGGACCCCCAGACCTCCCTTTATATGTCCCCCCCAAATGTTGAAACAAAACCTACGCACTTGCTCATTTGCATATTTAGACATAGCACTTCAGAAAAATTGTAAATACAATAATTAAAAGATTTAACTAAGCATCATTTTTATGTTAAATCATTCATTATCACCAGAATGACAACATAATGAGTTTTTTTTTATGCCACATATACACACATTTGAGATACGTTTCAAATGGCTGTCATGTTTTCTCTCTGTAGATGCAGATGTAAACACTCCCCTCTTAGTGCATTCCTCGACACTCCTGTCACAACACGGGCCAGCTCGATGGCAACTTCTGAGAAACAAAACAACCTTAGAACAACATGGATACTTCCTCAGGCCCAGAGTAAGAAAACAGAGGTCTCCGCTCCTCCTTGAAGATCTGATACTGATCAGCAGGGGAAAACAACCCGAGCTGAGCTTCCTAAGGTATCTTTAACACCACAGTCACCTTGGCCTGCTGACTTTCACTGACACTAGGATCATCTCTACCATCTGATTATCAACGGTATTATAGTGAAGTAAAACTGAAAACTGAAAGTAGGAAACATTTTCGTTCACTGAAATAAAAATGAAAATGACTTTATAGGTAAAAACTAAAAAGATATTGTGTACTTACAAAACTAACTATACTAACTAAATGTCTTAAGTTTTGGTCTGTTAATTAGGTCAAACTTGTCAATACAACAAGCATGAGGAAGCATTGGTGCATATGTGAGTCAATGGTCAATTCACTAAGTGCTGTGTTTGTATTGTAATACCTGTTCTGAACTTCTTAAATTTTGTGCCTGACAAATACCCCTATAATGTAATTTTAAAAAAGTAAAGCCGACACTGAAACTAATAAAAACTAAACTATAATGAGCAAACTCACTCTGGAAATTAACTAAAACTAAATTTAATTGAAAACAAAAAATTAAAAACACAATCAAAAACTAATAAAAAAAAACAAAACTGTAATATTTTTGTAAAATTAGTGATTTAGTTTGGAAAAAAAAAGGTCATCACAAAATAGAAGAGGAAACGCAGTATTTGTAAACACACAATTTTATTCTGACACATCAATTTAAAGAGACAAAAATGTCACAGCTGCCACATTGAAACCAAAAAACCATTTATCCTAATTATAAAGTTCAGGTTATTTTAAATATGTTAAGCTATGGTTAGTGAAAATCATTAATGTCTTATTTACACTTTAGAGAATCACCATACAAAACACCATTAAATCAATTCCTACAATCTGCACACAGCCTGTCATTCAGGTTTCTTTTTTCAGCACGTTTTTGACCTGAACTTCATCCCAAACCTGAGCTGCAACAACAAACTGACCCGTTCACTCAGTGCAGTGCAGATTGGCCTTGTTGCCTGACATCTGTGGGGACTTGATCTGTTTTAAGAGTTTTAAAATAAGATTACAGTAATGCTCTGGGTACTTGATCTGTTGACAGGCAACCTATAAGAAGATAAGAGCTGCTCTGGAGTGTGCGTGGCAAATACACAATCACGATGTTATGAAAAAACATTCACAAACTTCACATTAAACAAGGAGCATAATCTGACAAAGTGATCACAAGCTCTTGACATTCATGGTAAAATATGAAGGTTGAATCCACTGGCTTGTAACACATTCGGTAGTTGGCTCAAATGAGTTGACATATGATTGTGTATTATGCCAAGGTTATGGCAACATCAAAGTGTAGGCACCAACAACAAGCAATGTACACTTATTTAGATGAAAAAAGTCCTTGTCTTGATTGTGTGTTAAAAAGCTAAAATGTCCTCACAGGATGGGACAATTCTGCCCACAAAAATCATACAGTATGTCCAACATATCAGGTTCCTGAATCCTCCTGCTCATGACACCCTGACCTTTCCTGGGCTGTACAACTACAGCCTCGCCATCAGGTGGAGGCTCTACCAGCGGGTGCACTTTGTTATCCATCATCTTAAAGTCACTAACACCAACTCCGGGTAGCGTGCCGTTCCTCTCTGCCCACGTTTTGGTGTCCTCTGAAATGTCCTTTGTATCCATGATACTGTCACCATTCGCACTGCTCTTGCTAACCGTGCTCGCCTCGTCCTGACATGCGTCTGAATCACCTCTAGAATTGGGCAACGAGAAGTAGGTGCACTTCCTGGAAAGTGACGACTTCTTGTCTTCCACTTCAGACTTTGTGCTGAAAAGGGAATATGGGGTGTCCTCCTCTGTGTCCTCACACATTCCTTGAGAAGAGCTTGTGAAGGTTTTGTTGATACCAACTGGGTCTGAAGCAGACTTTCTGATCAGTGTGTTGTCTCTAAGGAGCCACTGTTCATGATCAATAGGGACGCCGTCTCCAGGCCCAACTTGTGCATTAAAAGCAATGCAACGTGCTGCTTCACTTAAGGTGTCCATTGCATTAGTGGAATTAAAGTAAGACAACTCAGACATTGCTTTGGACCCGGCTATGTGGAAGGGAGAGAAAATGCTTGATGGCTCTTTCTTTTTCTGTTTTGGCGCAGATGGCGGCCTTTCACTCACTTCCTCATCAGGATCTCTTTTGCCATAAAGTCTTTCGATCGTTCTTCTCACGAAGCCTTTAGTGATGGATTTCCGTGCTGAATCATCCTCGCCGCTGGACAGTTCACTTGATGTTTGAGACTGATACCCACCACTAGCTGAGGTCTGTGCTCTTAACTCTGATCTTTTCGGGCTCTGGAAACGTCCATGCCCATGCTGAATATCTGTGGCACTCTTTGCCAGGAACATTTCCCTGATGTTTCTGACCCTGCTGCCTTCAGGCTCTGTGGTTATAACCCCGCTGGAATCATAGCTGAAAGATAAGGACGACTGAGGAGGCAAACGAGCGCAGGGAGCCGACTGAGATGTGGGTGATTCAGAGGGTGAATCTTCGACATCTGACTCAAGAGGGGCATTTCTTTGTGAGGATCGTCTGATGGCAGAACTTTCTGTTGTCTTCTGGGCATCAGCAGCTTGTTTTTCCAGAAGAATTACTCTCTCTGCCACAGATTGGGATATTATTTCTTCGGAGTTATGCTTGAGTTTTTCCACAGCCTTTTCATATTTTGCATCTTCAGACTGTGCTGCTAGTGCAGGAGCTTCCTGGTATTCTGCACCACTCTCTTCTATATATCTCCCCATATTGGCATGTTCCTCCTCTGAGCTGAACTCCTTTTCATCATAGCTTAATTCTTCTTCATTTGAGCTGCTGATCTGTTCATCTTTGACCATTGGTAACTCTAGCTCTACATGCTCGTCACAGCTGCTGTGGTCATTCCCACTATCCTCTTCTGTATTCATTAAACTGTCAGACTTTTTGGGATATGAATCCTGATTCTCGATCAAATTGCTTAGATCCCCTTCTACAGGACTTTTTGTCTTATCACAAATTTGTGTTTTGTCAACATGGTAGTCCTCATCATCTGAGCTGACCTTCTCTTCCTCTGTCTCTTCTATCAAAGCCTTTAACTCTCTACATTTTGGTATTTGTTCCCTGTGATCCAGAGGATTGCCAAGGTGTTCTTCCTCCTCTTCCTCCAAGCCAGATGAACTTTCCTCAATTATAACATTTAGTCCCTTACATTCAACCTCAGGCTGCTCTTCCCCTGAAGACGGATCATCCACATCTGAGTTACACGTGCTTTCATCAACACTGACATTCGGTCCCATAGAGCCTACCTCACATTCAACCTTTTGCTGCTCTTCCTCTGACAAAGAGTTGTTTTGGCTATCTGGGCTGGATATTCTTTCCTTTGCATTCAGTTCTACATAGTAATCAGAGCTTTGTAGCTTTTCCTCTTCTTCCTCAGAGTGACTTTCACGGTTGGACAAGTTGTCACTTCCCCTGCTCTCCTTTTGTAGCTCCTCCCATTCAGCTTCTGGTTCATCCTCTGAACTATGTCGCTCACCTGACTCTGAGCTGGATACCCTTTGCTCACAGGTCACATTCTGCTCTAAATCTTTAGTGGCACTTGACATGTTCTGCCCTTCCTCATCTGAACCTGACTCATCACCAAGGGTAAGCTCATTCTCAGGGATGCTCTCCTCACCATGCATGGGAAGCTGATTACCTTCCATGTCTTCCTCCTCTACCTCCGAGGTACAACTGTCTTGTTCAAGACTTTTCGTGCAGCTGACTGCTTCATTCATGGTAGCCTTTTCATGGCTTGTTTTGATTTCATCGTGGCTTTGCTGCCCGTTGTCTTTTACAAAAAACACTGTACTGTCAGGTTGCCTTTCTTCAGGTATCTGTCTATCAAGTTCAGCTGATGGACATTTGGCCGAATCTTTCTGCCCATATAGGCTATCCTTGTCTTTAGTGTCTCTAGTTATACTACCTGTGCTGGATTGTTTTGGTTGGGCAATGTCTGTGAATTTTTTAATGATGGAGCTCACGTCAACATTAGCTTCTTCATCTTGAGTAACACCCCTGACATTAACAGCATCTTCTGTGGAGAAAGTGGATTCCTTCGCATTACTGTTATCTTTTGCTTCCACTTTTTTGATTGTCCTTGCAGGCGTCTCTTCTTCATCATCACTATCACATACAACACCCACTGAAAGAGAGGCCAATTCCTCCTTGAGCTCCTCAGGTATGTCAAGACTATCCATGAGCTCATCAGTGACATTTTCATCAATGCTACAGTCTTTTTCAGGACCACCCTCAGTCTCGACTTCTTGCTCTGAACCATTTGGTGTTGAGCTGCGACTCTTGCATTTGTCACCAAGTTCCTGAAAACCCTTCCAACTTTGCAGGAGCTGCTTCGAAGCAGACTGCTGCAAATTGGACAAACTAGCCTTCAACTTCTGGGAATCCTCCATGCTGGCAATTTCTCTTAGAGAGTCAATCATTCTTAAAGCCTCGGCACAACTGACATTGTTTGCATTCAGCTCATCCATGTTCAAGCTAGACATGCCTTCCTTTAGGGTCATGACAGACAAGAAAGCAAGAAGAGCTTTAGATGATGAGCCGAACGTAGAGGCCACATGAGAGGAGAAGTCCGGCAGGCTGTTGGACTTTTCCAGACATAACGGTCGTTTGTTCTGGGTGATTTGTCTGATTGACTTTATTGAGTAGCAAATCTTATCAAGGACAAGTTTCATGTTTGGCTGATTTGAGGTGTTTAATGGCTGTGGAATTATTTGAGTTATAGATTTCTCTTGATCTGCTCTTAAAAGGTCATCTGTCCCTGTATTGTCATCACTCTGATCAACTTCTAATGGCATGAGAGGGTTGGAAATTGGTGTTTTGTCCAGTTCAGATGTTGGTTTTGTTGACTGTGGTGTTTGGTGATGCTTCTTTAGGGATGATTTCCTTTGTATTTGTTCCTTTGCATTGTCTGAGGAGAGATTTCTGGAGAGCAACTTTCCACTTGACTTATGTCTGATGGGTGGTGACACCATGTCCAGAGACTGAGAATATGGAGATGGCCTCTTTTGCATTCTAGATTTATAAAGCTTTCTCTCAGTGGAGGGGCTAGCAATTGGTGTTGGCTGTCTTCGTATTCCTATATTTGGTGACCTAGTTTTATCTGGAGGTTGGTTATGTAATGCTTTTGGAGAGTTTTGAGGAAGCTCAGAAGAGAATTTTTTGGTTTGGGATTTTCTCTCCATAGATGGACTGCTAAAAGGTTTTTTCACCAAGGGTTTCGGTGATGATGTGTCTTTTTGTGTTAAAAATTGTGTTTTTGTCTCTTTAAATGGAAGATCACTCAGTGCTGGAGCCTCACTTGATAAAGTACTGGCTGGTGACATCCTCTCTTCAGTTGTTAAACTAGCCGGAGATACAGAACATGACGGACTACTTTTCAAATCTAACATGCTGTTTGATTGGTGTGTCTCTTCTGGTGAGGTTTCACTTGGCCGTTGTATCCCCGTGGAGCAGACGCCATTTGGCAGCACATTATCACCCACTATGTTGATGGGCGTAGATGATGTCTCTGAAGTGGCATCGCTACATAAAGTATATTTATCTAGACAAGCCTTTCTGAGAGACATTTTCCTGTCAAGAGATGTATTACTAACCAAAGGGGCCCTTTTAATGGATGGAGTTCTTTGTAATGGTGCTTCTCTCTGCGTGGGAGGAACGTCAGTCTGAATTGATGTTGTTGTTTGCATTGTGTGGTCAGTTGGTGATATGGCCTTGTCAGATGCAGGACTGATGGATAATGGATGATTATCTGACAGCTGACTGCTCACTGATGAAAGCCTGTATAGTGGGCTGCTGGCCACTGAGGATGCATCCATCTCACCATATTCAGCGCCTGACAGCTCAGTATTTTCAGCAGGGGGTGGTGGTGGTAGCTCCATGGAAAGCGTACTGGAAGGTGTTGCTTTTTTAAATGCGATTTTGACTGGACTTTCTACTTCACTGTCTGGTGGCATTTTTGTTGACATCTCATTAGTTGGTGGAATTATTTCAGAGCTGTTATGATCCGAGAGAGGCTTAATTTCTTTAATATTTTTCTGAGCCAAACTGTTGTAGTTTTCTGTTTGCTGATTGACTGTGGTTTTTGCCACTGATGGACTTGATGATTTATTTTCAAAGGACTTGATTCTTTGCTTGACAGAAGCTCCTCGCACATGCTCAGGCAGTCGATCAGTTTTGAGAGTTTGTATTTCTGATGTCTCCTCCAAATGCTTTACCTCATCTGCCACAGTTAAACCATTCTTATTTTCAGACTCCCCGCACCTGTTTTCTGTTTGTTCAAGTACTTCTAATATTTTACTTTCCTGATCTGGGTAGGCTGTGGGGTTAAGATGGGCTTTCTCCAGCCAGTTCTCCACATATTCATTAGTAACAGAGCTGGCAGAGTTAAAAGCAGGCAGTGACATGCTTTCACTGACATCATAGGACCCGTTTTCGTTCTTTTTCTCCTGATGCACTGATGTCTGCCGTGTCAGTATTCCCCGTGGCTGGCTTACTTCATTGGGAGCAACGTTCAGGCTGCTTTTTTCAAAAGAAACTGTCTCATTCATGGCTTCTGTCGATGCTGATGGCATGTTTGGATCTGTGAGAATACATTTTATTGTGTCATCTGAGTCTTGTGAGCTCTTTGTTGCAACGCCCCCGTCTCCTTTTTGCATTGGTCCCTTTTTAAGCTTCATCATGCTTTTTGCTGATTTTGATTTATTCCCATAAATTTTCCTAATGAAGCCAGCACTGGAGAAAGTTTTTGCTTTCTTACTTTTCTCTGTTGCAGCTGCAGAATTTTCTTTTTGTCTCTTCCCTGGTGACATTAGACGGCGAACACGTTTGTTGATCGCTTTGGGTTTTGAGGACACCTTCCTATCTTTATTGACCTCTCTTTGTTGAGGCTTACCTTTGCCTTTAGTTGGCTTTTGGTATGGTTGCCGAGCATTTGTTGCTTGAGTCCTCAGTGAAGGCAAGGTTAAATCAGATGTTACTGACATGCTCTCAGCTCTCCAGATGCTAATTGACTCTGAAGCTGTCGATGGTCTCCAGAGCTGAGGTTCAAACTCATTATTAGAGGAGAGCTGTCCAGTTTCTGAAGTAGCTGGCCTGCAGAAAGGAATCCCAGCAGCAGCCTGTGCACAAACATTTGCAAAGAAATTCTCCTGGCAGGTCTGCTGTTCATATATGTGGAAGACAGTTTCAGTTGCCTCCTCTCTGCTGGAATCAGTCTGTAGGAATTCAGTCATCCCTGCTGATTTGAACGTGGATACATTTCTACTGTTAATATTGCTTGCATCTACAGAGCCAAGTCTTCTAGGTTTGGGCACTGGTCTGCTCTGTTTGACCATGCAGTACTGCTCAGTCATGGCTCCATTTCCTGTCTGCTCCCTGTAGGAGTAAGAACCGATCATACCCTCCTGAATCCCATTTGCCGTCACTGATGTTATGCTTTCCACAGAGGCTTGCTTTTTTCTAATTTGTTTGTGCCCTGGTGTAGGAGCTCTCCGAGGGGACATCACTTCCGTCTGTTCTTTGATATCATCGCCCTCATTACCACTTTCACTGAAAGTGCCATTGCTCAGCGATGGTGGATCCTCATCATTATTATCCTGAGTTTTGTCCCGGTTGATGGTGTCAATAGAGGAGGCAGGACTTTGTAAATCCAGTGAATTTGATTTTAGTGAGCTGATCTCCTGCTCTGCCTCAGGCTCTGGTAAACTGGCTGCATTTAGCTGATTGGCAACACTTGAGCGTGACAGAGTGGTCGTCCAGTGGATGGTTTCCTCTTCCTTGATTGTCAGCCGCACCTTCATCTCCACTGTCATGCTGCCATCTTGGTTCACTCGAAAGGACTTTTCAATGTCATCATCTGTGGGCAGCAAGCTTCCCTGTCCTTCAGATCCAACACCAAGGCAAGTGTCAGGTGTTTCTGGTACTGACTCCAGCATACGACCCGACTCCAGCTCGACGGAGTGACTGGGTAGGTCACATGAACTTTCTGCGATGGAGTCATGGATCCGATTCATGATGTACATCTCTGATGAGGGGGAGAAATTTCTTGACTTTGAAGTGTATAATAGTGGCTTCTTTTTACCTTTTAGGTTAATCAAAAAAAGCCAAATGGGTGCAAAAAAGATTTGTGTTGAAAAATGAAGTAGAAATGTCCAAAGATTCCAGGCAAGGATTGAAGAGGGAAGGCAGGTGGTTTGAAGAGGAAACCCAAGAAGCATGAAAGGAGAATAAAGAGAGAAAAGAAAAGTTAGAAACATAGTAGAACTATTCACAGCTCATGAAGAACAATAGCCGGCAGCTATGTAGACAGCGTATGTAGGTCATCCACAGTATTACGCATAATATCATTGCCTCAGCACTTTCTCAATCTTCATCCCATGAGAGCAGGTAGATTACTGCTCACACCTCTATGTGTCCATCAATGAGAATAAATGTCATACTAAATTAAACAAAATGACTGCATACAGATCGCCCCCCAAAACAACAGATTTTTATGTAAACTTACGTTTTAATCTCCTGTGAACCATTCCTTTGGTAGGCAGCATTGTTGGAGCTGGTGATTTCTGTGCATTGTAGTTTGCATGCCTGAATGGCTCCCTGCCTGCAGCCACTACAGTCCCAGAGCACAGTATCAGGCCTGGAAGACTGTCCACCTGCAGCAGACAGAAACATTTGTCACTCTAATGGCATTTGTCCAAGTTAGCATTAGGTACAAAAGGTAGAACAGAAAAAACTTGAGTCTAGATATATGTATGTTTGTAATTGCAGAGTACAAATATGTATATGTAGGGCAGGTTTAAAGGTATACTATGCAGGACTTTAAAAAAATAAATCAACGTATAGACTCATACAAATTTAATCCCTCTAGATCATCAGTTTTTGACCAAAAAGAAGTGTGTGTTTATGTACTTTTGAGCAGAGACTCCTCCCTCTACCTGTATTTTCTCCTTATTTTATGTGTCCAGGACATATATATGGGTGTGTAACCCAACAGGGTGCAGGTGAGGTCAGAGATTTATAAAAAGTAGCAGCCAGGTGCCAGACTGTAAATAGCACGCAATCCAAGAGACCCAGCACCAAAAAGAAGAAAATATAACGAGGCGACATGCCAACTGAGAGAGAATCTAGGGTTGGCTTTTACTTCCACTTTCGCTTGTGAGTGTGTTTACAAACAGTAACCCACAATCCTGCACAGTATACCTATAAATTAAATGAATTGTTTGTTGAAATGTCACCTTGCCAATACCAGCAGGCTTTGAATTTACAACAGATCCTTGACCTAAAGCCTTTCAGGGCAGTATCCCAGAATGCCTTTCTGCGTATTAGGGTGAGTTGGTAAAGAGGATTAAAACTTTCTCTCCTCATGTGACGGTTATTTACAGGCCAGGTTCAAGCCAGTCCTCTATGGGACAAGAATGGTGATGCCAAAACCTAAAACATACATATTTGAGTTATATTTCAACAGACTATTTTTTTTAAGTAATTTAATTTCTAACAGTCTAATTTCTTTAGTATTTCTTAGTTCACACAATTTACAAGGTAATTGGCAGTTGAACTGTATCTATTGCATATCCCTATTATACACACAGCACACACATGCAATTAAGGGCTAGCGCAGAATCAGCCAATGGTACAGCGCTCCTGGGGTAGTTTGGGGGGGTTGGTGTCTTGCTCAAGGTCACCTTGGTAGTGCTCTGGAGGTGAACTGACGATGCACACTCCATACTTGGTACATCCAGGGACTTGAACTGGTGACACACTGGTTCCCTAGCCAGGTCCCCACAGACTGATCTAGTGCCGCCCCCAATAATAATATAATAATTTGGGGGTAATGTACCTGGCTGGCAAATTTTTAGTTGGAATGAAACTCGGGTTGATGATATTTTAAATGTCTACTCACATTAGCATTTGACATTGTGTAGATGTTAACATCATGATGTTTTGTAGACTTTGGGTTTTGTTCTCCATACCTTACAAATAATGTTATTATTCTACATGTAGATGAGACGCCCTGAAGACGCTGGATTTTAGTAATTTAACACAACTTAAAGCCAACAACAATTAACATAATCTGTTGTCAGTATTCTATGTTAAGTTGATGCTGGCACTAGACATTGTCCTGACAGTCAGTATGTTGACAGGACATAAGAGAAAATCAGTTTATTGTGTTAGTCCGACTTAAACCAGGATGTTAAAATACATGTAAAAAAAACACTTTTCAAAGTTGGACTAACACACCCAGATAATGTGACTGGAAGTCAAATTATTCCTGCGTGTACACAGTCAAATGGACCCTAACCAGCCGAGGCCTTCTATGCATGCTACACAGTTTCTGCCCTGGGCTTTGACCCAGAAGTCAAATAGCATTAAATGCGTAACAGAAGAAGAAGAAGAAGCCCGTAACAACATGGCGAAATCTATATCCAGAGCTGTATATTTTTGGATGGATGAGGAGACAGTTAATTCTGTGTCAGTGCCAGTTTGCGACTAGCTAACCATAGATAACTTGTTTGTCAATTGTTTGGACAGTGATGTAATACTGGAAAAAGGTCCAATACTAATAAGCTGAAAGGAGGCATATCACCACCTATTGTAGTGGAGTCAGGCATACTTCGGTCAATAAATCAATTCCCCTCCTGTGTTTGTACACTGGGACAAGGACAGTGGTCCAATTAAATGGCCCAGTCATATTATAACCGTAGCTCAACTTAACTGTGCATGTAAACGTTCTGACTGTTACTCTGAATTTTGATCACCTGGCTTCACAACCTAAATTCAACCAAATATTTTGCAGTCTTTGAATCTGTTCAAATATACTCTTGAGATATAAAATTATTTTGTAATAGTCATGATCATGGTCTTACAAGATGAGGCTACACTTGAGTTTGCTCTTAGATTTAAGACTACACCTGAATAACTTTGTCATTCTGTTTGTTAATCTGTACAAAAGGCTTTCAGTTTTCTTTGATTCCTTGGCATTGGAAGGTAAAATTTATAGAATGTGTTATGATGTTTTTTTTGTAGTAGGTTGTCAGTGTATAGTGCTTGCAAAGTCCTATTTCTTAGAAAGAGATAGTTGTGTATGTGTCGTGAGGAGGACACTCACACGTCTACCATCAGCTGTGTGTAATTTCACGACATGAAACTGGACCAGCTCTGATATATATTCCAGGATGGACGCAAACGTTGGCGTAGTCCTCTTGTTAAGCACCACAGTGTGTTTTACACTGGGGTCACCATTGCGAAAAACCAGCAGCTTCTTTGGAGTGCGCACAAGCACAGGCTCCTGCTTGTGAATGTTCCTGCCAGGGAAAAACCTGGCCTGCTGCACAGTCCGACGACGGGAACTAACAGGCCTGGCGTGGTACCAGGGCGGCAGCTTCTTCCTGGCCAGCGCCAGATTGATCGGTTTTACTTTACGGCTGTCAGAGCAGATGTAGGATTTGCCATCCTCCAGTTCATCCAAAGTGTAGACTGCATGAACCCCCCGCGGAGTGGTGATGTTTCTCACCCCAAACGGCAGGGGAACTTTCTTAGAGAGACTGTCCAAGAGTGCATCAAATGTTTTAAAGGTGCGGTTGTTGATGACCATGCGTAGGCCATTGAACTGAGGATCTCCACTTTTGTAAAAGCAGACTCTCTTTGATAGAATAGGGTCGATGATGCTTGGGTGGCGTAGGGTGCCAATGGTGTGCCCGCTCCCTGATGACTGGACAGGGAGGACCCTCCGAAACCCTGTCTCATTCATCATTGGTGATTAGCTGGAAGAAGAGAAGTAAAAAACATTAATTTAGTAGAAGCATAAGGGTTTCCCATTTTTTTCACTTCTCAGTTGAGAAAATATTGATTCTGATTTCTGATGGCAGAATTAACACATTCTCACTCCCAACTCCGAATTATGACGCAGGTACCCCTCTAGCATCAGTTTTGGAGGCTCAGGGACAGCGTTTCAATTCATGCTGACACTTGTTACCTGCATTTTGTTGTTTCAAAATACACTAAGAATGTATGGAAAAAAAACTTCTGCTTATGGTTTACTTCCTTGGGTTTAGGTAAAGTACGTGGTTAGGTTTAGAAAAAAAATTATGGTGTGGCTAAAATTAGTATGTTTGTTACTCACTTTATGTAACATAATGTGGCATATGTCACATACAGTACCTGACACGTCACTAGAGTATTATTCTACACAAACAAGCACATTACATTATTAAATGAATCAAGAACAGCGGGCTCCCAGGTGAAAGTCCAAGTTTGTTTGACCAGCCTGCCCTATGAGCGATTTTCTTACTCTTTATACTACAGAAAAAAAATTATACCGACCGTTATGTGTCATATCGCTGCTCTCAAATGTGCCTTGGTGGTGGTTGGTATCTGATGCTAAGGGCCCCTGACCAAGCATCAGTTTTGACAAGTTGGGAGTGAGACCGGGTTGATAGAAAAGCTTTCTCCTCAGAATCAATAATGAGAAACTCCAAAAAGTTGTTTCTACACATAAAGCATTACACAGTTTTACAGTAAACAATGATTTTCACACATATATATCATCCATTTGTTTTCTTCAGTTTCTAGTGATGCAGTATCAAAATATCACGAAAAAATAAAACATTGTTTTTCATGTTTCTTAGCATAAAATTGTCAAAAGAAACATCTGCACACAGACTTCTGCAACTGGGTCAACAAACAAACATAGCTTTAATGATTTGTGATGTATTAAACATCTGATGTGCATGTAAACAGCTGAATGACGTCTTCCAAACATATGTTGTTTACTTGTGGCCATCAGGTAAGTGACCTGACTTCTTGGAAGCCTGCCACGTGAATGGATTCTTCCATTATTTGATTACTGGGTTTTAACAGCACAGTGGAGCACTTAGCAAGTGATACAGAAGTGTTTGACAGATCTTTCTCTTTTACCAGCATTTCTTTTACCATAATTAATAGGTTATGACAATAATATTACACCACATTGCAGTATTATGTTTTTAATATAGAAATAATCCAAAAATATGTTATCATTTATCATGTCCAGAAACCCTATCTTGTATCACATAACTCATTAATGTCTCATAACTCCTCAAATCAAGTAACCAAAAGTTTTTGAATATTGAATTACTAAGATCTTGTACATTTTATATGATAAATTAACATTACATTTACATTTTTTATCAATTGTATTAAAAGCATATGTGATAATACATTTTAAAAGTTGCTTAGTAGTCAGTATAGTTTTAGTAGTAGAAGTTTTTCTTATTAGACCAACACAAGATTATTTTTTCATTTTCAGGAAGAAATACTTGCAGCAATTGTTGGAAACAAAATCAAAACAAGATCTGGTTAAAGTGTATGGTCATGATGTTTCTACTGCTGCAAGTGTAACATGTAAGAACAGATTGTAACTGGAGGCAGCAAACAAACAAATAAATACACAAAAATAACAGGATTTTAAAGTAAACTCACCTGCGTCAGCATCATGAAATTCCCAAGCGATCCATGAAATGTTATTCCGTGCTCTACATGATGACTGCTGTTCAACTGACTGCACAGCAACAGTTTATTTCTGGAGACACCATCCCGGTTAATTTGCTTAATCTTTGCACAAAGTTAATCTCCGCAGCAAGTGCACTGCTAGGAAATCCTCTTCAGAAAGGTGTGTCACACAGATGCACGTAGAGCTTTCATGGCAGGCTGAGGAGGTGGACTAAGAGCCTGAGACTGATTCATTATAATGTTAAACAGGCCTGAAACACATTTCTGTATTGTCAGTTGGGATTATTTTGCTTAAACAAAACTGTTTTAAAACAAAAAATAATCCCACAAATTCACTCTTACAAGTTTGACAGTGATTTAGACCAGTTACATTACATCACAACAGAGAATATTTTAATGTTTTCATATTTGTGTTTTTGCTCTTATTTGAGACGTAAAGGCCTAAGAGCACAAGGCTGCACCTGCAGAGGGTTATGGGAACTAGAAGAAGAGCAGGGTTTTCTCCACCAGTGACAGCAGATGGTAAATTGGTGTCCGGTTGTAATATTCGTGCGGGGTTGTAATCTCATTGAGGACCTCTTTAGATAATAAGGATTAAGGAGCTCTCCATCGCAGGACCCTCAGAGAAGCACACTTGCTTTGAATGAAAAGAACATTCACTTTAATGCCTCTTAATAATGAGAAATAAGATTACTAATAAGGTTTGTATTTGACCCTGTGTGATCTGAACGCATACAGTGCATTTTAGTATAAGATAATACATTTAAAAATAACATGGATGTTCCTTTAACCCTCTGAACCCAAAGACTTGATTTTAGTGAGTCCCAATCACAGCATACAAACTAACATTTGTCTCTGTATATATCAGAATATAACCTGATAATAACCTGAGCTGCTGGCAATTGGCTCCATGTATGTTCAATCAGGCCTTGATGACTGACAAGGTGCACCTGCAGAGTAACCCACATAAAGGGTGACTCATCATGCATGCCTCATTTTGCACTGAGGAAAGTCCAACGTAGACTGAAACGTTTCCACTTTTGCACATATTTTCCACTGTCTGTAGCCTAAAGATGTAAGAGGAGGTGTTTGAAAATCCAGACTGGTCTGAATCTCTTTTGTTCTCATGTGCAGTCCCCCACTGCTACATTATACCTTTTCCCTGACTACTCCACAAGAGAGGAGGACTAACAAAGGACAGTTCTTTAAGGTGCGGCTCACCCTTGTGAACTGCTTACAAAATAAAGTCCATAGTTTTATTTTTTTTATTGGCATAAATTCAGCACAGTAAAAAACAAATTAATTTAACTAGTTAAAATTGAAATTACAATCCATGTAAAAAAGAATTGTAATAAAAAATGTTAGAAAATGACTTGTCACTGGAATTTTTTTACCTTACATAATATGAATTTCATTACGTAACTCCTCCACAGTTTCTCCATATTTAAGTAGGAGAAAATTCAGTTTGAGTGATATCATGACTCAATGATGAGGCCTTTTGTGTGAATAAGTGATGAATTCCAGTGATGAAGTCCAGTGTTGCTTTTTTGCAACATTGACGCCAGTTCTTTTAAATTATATGTTATACTGTTTTTTGTTATACTGTCAAGTTTTCTATCACTAAACTTCTTAAGAATTAAGGAAAAAAATATTACAGGTCAGATACTTACTCATAAATTAAATTGTTGAAACTGGTAAAAAAAAAAAAAAAAAAAAAAAAAAAAATTGAATAAAAAACAATGCAAAATTAAAGTGAAATATCCTAATTCAAATAAAGTGCAAAAACAATAAATTTACAGATTTTTTCATGGAAGGTTTTGCATAGAAACACTGTTATTTTACATGTTTTTCCAAAATTATTACAATCAAACACCTTCAATATAGTGATGTGACTAAAAGTTGTCGTCCCCCCCCCCCCCCCCAAAAAAAAAAATAAAAAATATGATTTTACAGGTCACAGTTACAGTTATTACTACCAGATACCTTCAGACTGGCTGTCGAACAAACAAAAGTAAAATATCCTGTTACAAATTAAGTGCAGAACAATTAATCCACAGAAGCTCTCATTAAAGGTTTTGCAGAGTGGGGTCAGGTGGAGACAGCTATGTTGTTTGAACTTTAAATGTGGTCTGTCTTATGTCTTACAGTTTAACAATTTTCCTGCCAACAATGCTGTTAATATAAAGTTTAGAGTCTAGGGTGTTGGGATATGTAGTGTTTGTCTACATTAGGTCAGGAATAGATGGGCCCACTATCAGACAGTTTCAAATAGATGTTGCAGTCTCACAGCTGAGGGCTTCCACGTGTTAATAGCAAACACAAGTGGAGACGTTTATAGTTCTCACAGAAATATACATCTAACAAAAGAGTGCATATTCTAGAAATACAATTAAGTTTAGCAGGGTAGTGGAGTCCAGTAGATTAGGTTGAACCGTATTACTGAGGGCATTAGCCGGTCATGTATATGCTTAACCGTGAACTATCTCGAGTTGCATAACAGTTACCAAAACTGGACTGAAGTGAGTCTATTCCTGTAGTGAAAGGGATTAGCTGACAAGGGATGACTTCATGCCACAGTAAACCTGGGGCTGAAGTCAAGGAATCAAAGGAGTATACAAAAGTTATCAGGTTTCAGCTCAGTATAAAAGGATAAAGTGATGACACTCGTGTTCTGTTTAGTTTACTGCTGTAAAAATATCCCAGGTGTGTTTGAAAGGGACGATATGTGCTGTAGGAAAGAATTCCAGCTGAGCCTGACCAGACGTAGATTCAGGAATGCCACAGGAGGCTCCCATGTGCCGAGCCCATGACCTGTTCCCAAAACAACAACGAGCACAAAAATGTGAAAAATCCTTCAAAGGAAGCTGGGGGGGGGTGGGGGACAATGGAGGAAGCCCTCAGAGTAAACAGGTAGGCCTGAAGCCTGAATGCCCCTCATTCCAGCCCTCCACTCCAGAGATAAGAGACAAGCAAATGTTGAAACCAAAGCGGGTAAAAACGGCTGGCCGCACTGATACAGCAGCACAGATCCTGCCAAACATACTCGAATCAGTCTGAAAATAGGCCTGCGCCGAAGCTCTGCACTCAAAGCAACATGGCAGGTAATAGCAACAAATGTCTGAAGCTCCATTTGTCACATAACCTTCCACGTCACAGAGTTATAATGAACCAGCTGGTGATATGAATACTGTTATTTTCCCTTCACATGATTACACGTGAAATCACACGCCGCCATGACAGAGATATCTGTCTCTGCGTTCCGGGTGTATTGCCACCCCTGCCATACGCTATTTTTAAGTCCTTGCGCCTATACTGCAACTAATTGGCGCCAAGTTAGATTCAAACCTATGCTGTTAATGGGAAAAAATGTGTGATATGTTTTGGCCCTTGTCCCCTTTCTATATTTGGCCCAGCGTCCTCTATGCAGCTGCTCCTCCAGATCTGTCTGCCTGTGTTCCCATCAAACACCTCTCTTCAGTCTGCATATATTACCTCAATTCAAGGGGCAAAGAGTGCTGCTGCTTAAAGGGCAGAAAACACAGTGGAGGCTACATAGAAAATAACAGCAGTTTGCTCTGATGTGGCGCCACGTTTAGCCTCTTTGCTGTCATTTGAAATAAAATGCCCAGCTCGTTTTGTCGCCCTTGTAAGAACTGGTTAAAATTCCAAGCGTTGCAGCTGTCAGGAATTCAATTAGAAGTGATACAGCTGCACTTTGACCAACAGCAGTTTAAAACATTCACTTTAATTAAAAGCAAAGCAGCTGATCCTGCAAAAAATGATCTCTTTGAAACTTTTCTTGCACCCAGAATCTCAATTCTTTAATAATTATTGATACAATAATGTTGATAAATTCCATTTTTCCTTTGAGGGCTGTTTAATGTGAGCTAAAAAAAAAAAAGAAAAAGAAAAACTTGGCAGGCGTTGAGCCAAAAATATGCTTACTATTCAAAATTCCATTCAAGTAACATGCCATATCTCTTTTCCCCTGTTAACTTCCACTGGAATTCCCAGATTTTGAATGAATCCCTGCCAAACAGGACTCACACTGTAAGGTCACACCACCGCCCGTCCCCTCCCCTCCAAAACCCCTCGCACAGCAGTCAAGAGGTCCCCACCCCATCCATTTTGAGCCCTCCGTATCAGCTGTGCCAAGCTTTTAATCTGCCTGGTGACATCCCAGTGTTTCCTGCATGGGACAGAGGGAAAGATAAGCACGCTTCTCTGTGCGGTAAATCACTCCGCACTCCCACTCGTTCACTGATATGACCATTATTCAATTAGGCTGCGCTCAAACTGACCACAATTCTTAGTAATTACAATCAGAGGCTTGGTGATTGTTTTCACATATTTTCTTAATCTCTTTCTTCCCTTAACATCATCTGCTTTCTTTGTTAAAGGACAAATAAAACAATGTTACTGCCAGGAAAGACAGTAACACCTTCTGAAGTGTTGTAGGTTAGTGTATGGGGCATACTTTATTAAAGTAAAAGTCCTCTGCAATTTAAGAAACAAGAATGCAGTGATATGACATAAAGAAAAAAGTGTTTACTCCTAAACTACATTTATTTACTAAAAAGTCACAGCTTGTCAACCCCTCACTATCTAAGTCTTTGTTTACACAACATGTTTAGGTTATAGGCCTATAGTGATGCAGGAATAAGTTCCAAAACCCAGAAATGAGTTAGCATTTTAGCACTCACGGTTCCCTCCTCTCAGAGTCAATGTTTCTTTGGTTAGCCCCCTGAAATAAGGTATGTGGTAAACACAAGCTCAAGAGACTTTAACATTTTGTTCTATGAAATGAAGTACGTCATTAAATACCCCAATCCTGAATTTTGAAGCCTTTAAATGTCTTTAAAAAAGCGGTGGTCCACCAACCATTTAAAAATAAGGTATTCAAGCTGATTTTCTTGCACTTCGACATCAAAATATGGAGCTTGGGGAGTGACTTTTAAGTGTGTCCTTTAAGTGCGTCCTTTAATGTCAGCATGATATAAGGTCTGTTGCCGTTATAGTTTAGCAGCGGCCGGCAGCGTCAGAGGGAAACGCAATGGGAAGAGGACAAAAGTTAAAGTGGCAAAAGTCCGTCTGGGGCAGGTGGGAGTGGTGGTGGATGGGTCAAACAAACACCGACCTTAGCCCGAGAGAGCGGTGTTTGTGTCTCATAAGATAATAAAGCCAGACTACATGCTTTTGTTGCCTAAATCCAACCATGTGTGTTAGTTGTTGGAGGAAAAAAACATCAGTTCGCAGTGTTGTACAATGTAGTGTGTTTATTTTGAAAGAGACTGTATGTAAACGGTAAATTTCCTGTGAAAATAGAAGTGTATTTTGAAAGAAGACAATGTATGTGACAGGCAGAACTTGACACGGTGTCCCAGAACGTCAACAACCAACGCACCCAGGGTACCTTGCACGTCGTATGTGGACGTTGAAAGACCATGACCAAAATGTCGATATGTGACGAGGTCGGAGTGAGTTGTAAAAAATGCAGAGAAGGCAGACTACTGTTCTCACTGTGTGCTGCTTGGTGACCCACTTTAGGGAGGTTGAAATTCTTTGCTGCCTGTGACGCTAACTAACTGACTAGCTAACGGTTAGCCTTACTGACATGCATAATTTGACTCATGCACATGTGTTTTTAATTTTTTTTTCGTATTATTATTATTATTATTATTATTACTTAATATTTTTATCTAATGTACATCTACATCTCAGAATTATTCAACAGCTACAGAGAATGTTGGGACAGGGGTGTCCTCATGTGGGGCTCGCACTCTTGTTGCTTGTGCCTGCAACGGTTGTCAAGCAACAGGTGGCTATCTGGACAAACAAGTCACGATAAACAACATAGATCTATATGACTTGGCAGCCCCAGGCTGAATTACAGACCCCAGACCACTCACATACCAGGAGTACATACACTTTGGAAATAGTAATAACAGAGCACGTACATCACAAGGTGGTACCCGTGTCCCACACGGCATGCCGTACCTTCACATTCTCTATAGTTCTGCCTTTTTAAATTAACATTTTCATCAGACTAGTTCATATAAAATGATGCTGTTTTGTAGATAAGACTGAACAGTTAAATAGTTTGAATTAAAATGCTGCTTACTTGTTAATGCATCAGTCATAACAATCAATTAATATATAATTTAACACAGTTAATGAGGCCATTATTTTATCACACACACATTTCTTTTGATACTTCAAGTACACAACGCTGCTGCTACTTTAACTAAAGCTACATGTTATGTCTAATGGAGTATTTTTAGATAGTGGTATTGCTACTTTGAGTAAACTGGCTATTGATAGACACATAAACAGTCTCATATTTTTCTTTTTTTTTACCTTTCAGCCCTCCCTTATCTCTTTTTTGACAAGAGTCTTTGCCGAAATGGCAGCACAGAATAAGACAATAAGCACACATACACACACACACACACAGACACGGACACACACACTATAAAAACACAGTGTATTTTTAAAATCATAAAGGCTAAAGAAGCAAGACAATGTGGACTGACAAAATAATTACACGAGGGGAACAAAGACAAAACACAATGGCAGATTAAAAACTGATGTGTCTTCTGAACGTCTGCAGATTGTGAGGATACAGTATATCAATAACAAAGCCTCTCAGCAGCAATATAAATACTGATATGCACAGAATGTGGACTATTATTCTCCAGAGGGCAGTGGCAAGCGGGGTCCTCCACACCAAAGGGCTCAATACCACATGGCTGTTAGCTTTGGAGGGCCCGGGCGGAGGGCCAGTCCGCTGACGGGACAACCTGGCTACGCGCGACCCAGATAGCAGCCCCGGGTGAGGAGTGATTTATCCGTCTGTGCTCGCATCAGACAACCTTCCTCTGATTAAGGGTCAGTCACTGAGCGACAGAGCTGAGTGGAGTGGAGAGGGGCGAGACAGGCAGCCTCCCTGTGTGAGACACTGGCATCCTGACCGCCACATAAATGGACTTTCCAGACGCTGCGAACAGCACATGTAGCGTACCGTGTGCCTACAATGAACACACACATTAACCAATGGGCATTTACACAGGAATGTGCACGTAGTCATTATTTCTCCTCTCTCTTTTATTCATATCCACTGGCTGACTTACACGCACGCCAGAGCCAAGATAAAGACTTATTGAGCTGGCCTTGACACTCGCTCAACCCAACAACAAAAGGATGTGGTGAATCTGAGTCGCCCACTGTTTGACTTGTCTCTGTGGGCTGTTAAAGACCAGTGTTCCTGCTGTTCAGGGGTCACAAACAGGTTACTGCCCTCATCAACTTCAGCAGCAGTGGTGCCTATTGTATGCATACATTGTGAGGGAATTCTGCAGGGTGAGAAGTACCCATGGCATTATTGTTTTTAAGGAGAGACACATGGTGATAGCATTTTTAACATATACATATTACCATGAAACTTCCCCAGCTGATTACTTACATTAAGACAATTATTTGTGGTATTACAAGTTTTCTGAAATGTTGTGTTTAAACATGCAAATGAGGCATTATCTAAATACATATGCACTGATATGCACACATTTCCTGAACAGAAATCTGAACATTGGATAAAGCCAGGTTCAAAACCTTATTTTGTTGACATATTAGAGTCACAGGTTAGAGGGACATTTTGGATATCACTTGGTAAGTCAGAAAATACTGACATAAGATAGTCATAAGAAAAATCATTTTTTGCCATGTTTTTGGGAATTAAATGTTCCATAAATCCGGAAAATAGAAAGGAATAAAACTGAAAAGTTAGGTGCATAGAAGTCCTGTAACACAAGACAAAACATTGCAAACGTCTTTTTTTCCCGCATTTCTGTACATATTCCACAAAGTCTGGAGGTTACTGATGCCAAAATATCCCTCAGGAAAGTACCATTAAAAGATCCCTTTTGCTGGAGCAGCAGTTACAAACTCCTAGTAGCAACAGATCAGATGGATTTTATGGCCCAAAGCACACAGTTATTCTCAGAAAATTCACAAGACAACTTGCAGATATTCTTATTGCAATCAACACCATTTCCAATATGTTTAGTGTACGCAGCATCATATGTTTTATCTTTTAAATACACTTCTAAGTATCGTACTATGACAATTTGTGAAGACAACTTTCATGACTATAGCATGAGGCAGATAACAATGTAAAATTCCATAGAAACACAATACATGTGAAAATGGGTAAAACTTTTATCTAATAAATATCACCATGAAAAATTCACAAGTTGTTACTTACATTAAGACAATTATTTTTTGTGTTAAAAGTTTTTTTCAAAATTTATTGTTTAAATATGCAAATTAGGTGTTATATTAATAAAGTTCAGTATATTGCTGATCTTCTCTGCCCCTACTTCAAATCTAAACCTCTTAGATCTTCAGATCAATATATTTTAACTGTCCCACGATCAAGGATGGTGAGTAGGGGTGATCGTGCCTTTGCGGTAGCTGCTCTAAAGCTTTGGAATAACCTTCCACTACCAATTAAATGCTCCCCCTCCATTGACACATATAAGACAAATCTTCAGACGTTTTCAATAGCCTCGTAGTGGTTTTAATATTGTAGTACTTTATAATCTTGCTACATTTTTTTGTGTCATTCTTTTAATTTGTACAGCACTTTGGTCAACTGGGATTTGATTTGATTTAAATATGCACTGATTTGCGTACATTTCCAGAACAGAATTATGAACTAAAATAAACTAAATGTGTACTTCTGCGTTTTCTTTCTACTTGTCCACTTGAAAATCTCAAAACTGACCAGTAAATTAAAAACATAAATATATGTTTGCACTTGTGTTGACTGACATGAAGTAAATTCTCGGATGAGTACTTGTAGAAAATACTGTACTTAACTCCAATTTGCTCAGATCAGGAAGATATTATATTCAGGTTTGGTTTGAGCCTTCTTTTAGTCGTGGGGAAACCTACTATGTTGGTAAGTTTATGTCATATTATGCTCACAGTCTCTTACAATATGAAAACATCTGTTGGTCCCGTTAATTATTTTGATCCGTTTTTGTTGCATCTGCCACACCTCACATATTTAAATACCTCACACTTTCAGCCTGTCTTAATGACACAATGTGTCAGAATCACAGCTGCTGTTTCATGCATTACCTCAGTTTGTCCGTCCTTTACCACCCCCTGCACCCTGTGATGTCCTGTGTTGCTTTCTTTTTTTTTAGTTTCCTTTGTTGGACTTATTGTTGCTGTCTTCCCATGTGCAGTCTGAGCCACAATGGCACTGTCACAGTGACAAGGGTGTTGCTCAGAATTTTCTTTCTACTTAACTAAAACTTAATTCATACTTCTGCTTGAGCAAGAAATTCAACTTCTCTTTCCAGTTCAGCTGTTGAATTATGTGATGAAGAAAAATATGCTAAGGGAATGGTTTGCATCTAGGTTTGTGATACTTGCATGAAACCTAATCCCATATCACAGATGAAGGGGCTATTTAAAAATTGTTTGAATAATTTGTTATTGCAGAATTTACTAAATCTGAGGATGCAATAATTTGCATGGTAAATATTTGGAGTAATTATAGATCACCAACAGTACCGGGAGAAGCAGACAGGGAGATTTTCATAAACGGACAGAAATAGAGTCACAGCCGTTAAGGGAAATGTTAAATGGTAAAGATCATCAGTACAGATTAAAGATGTAACAATACACAGTATAACAATCTGTCCATGAATTGCAGGGCTGCAACCTCCCTCAGATTTTTACAGCATTCAGGAAAACAGAACACAAAACCTGGAAACATGCTTCATGATGTCAGATGTGACAAATTTAGGAAAATATTCAGAGGACTTTACTCCACATTTCTATCAACAGTTCCACTCATATAACTAAATTAACTATGTGATATATCTAATATGATAAGAAAACCCAACCAAAACATTCTTTTATCAGCACACAGTGTTGCCTACCGTCCTCACCGTAGATCGAACCATAAAAGTATCATCGGACAATATTCAGAAGCAGCCTGAGTACACACCCGCCCAGTGACACAGGCACACATACACACGTATCTGAATATTATATTAATAAAGTAGTGACTCTGTAGAGGACCTCTGTAGGAACAAAAGAAAGGCATTACAGTCTGTGACGGGATAATGACTCATTTGGTTTTCGTATGAGCCTCACAAACACCACAGTATTTAAACTGTATAGAAATATAAGTGTTACACATGTAAAGTAATTAAAAATTCACAGATAAATAAAAAAACAGTGTTACAAGAGACTATTAGATAAAACGATAACAAACACAGTGAGCATTATACACACTGGACTTTAAGTAGATAATTACATCATGTGAATTATAATAAATAAATAGCTGTAAGGCTGTTTTAAATGATTCATGTTTATAAGCATGGTGCTTTTCTTTGTTCGCCATATATCTGAAGCTGTAGTAATATCAATCTTATAAATTTTCCTGAAATTAAATTTAGTTTTACGAAAGAAATCTTACATTTTCCTCAAACTTTAAATGTAAATTATGATTATTTTATAGTGCACCTATAATGTAATTAGGATAATAGTTGTCATGTGTTTATGATGCCTTACAGCGTAACATAAGAAGCTGTTTTAGCTACATGTTATGCCACAGGTAACGGCAATAATGACAGCAGAGCTGGAGCTTGAAATATCTCCCTGTGCGTGACCACAGCAGGACTTCTGTCAGGGATTACTGGGCCACGCCACCTCACCTGGATCCATATGGGACTCTCAGCAGGCTCACGTGCTCTAACCTTCCCACACTCTCTTACATTTTCACAAGGAGTCTGGACTCTTTTGTAAATGTGATAAAACCTGCTGTCTTGTTTTTTTTTTTTAAACACATTTAACTATAACTACAACTCAGGTTGAACTGAAGGTTATTTAAGGTTAAGTAAGCAGGGATTTTACTGAGAAAAGGTTGCTTAAGGTCCGTTTATGATTCCTGTGAGAGGTCAATAGTAAATTCCAAAAAAGGGACATAATGCATAATCACTGGTTATGTAATAATTAGCCAAAATATAAAACAATTGTGGCCGACTATAACTGATTATTTTCATCAATAAGTCAACATTAAAGAAATCATAGTTTACAGGTTAAAGCCATTATAGATTTTATCTATCATCAGGCTTAAAAGTTTTACACCTGTGATAGAATTATAGGTGCAAATCAATCAATAATAAATAATTATACACATTTTCTGGGATTTTAGATGCTCACATTAAATGTTATAGTTTACACATTTAACTGACTACACATTTTTTACATCATAATTCTCAAAGCTATCACATTACATTATTATGTACAAACAGACCCACACCTAGTATAGGTTTAATCTCACAGTGAGCTTCATGTAGTCCTGTGCACAGCTGACCCCTGGTGGCAACAACTGACAGTACAACCGTCGTCTTTACAGCATCTGGAAAACCCAACCACACCAGCAACACTCAAATTAAGAAAATATTAAATCAGTATTTCACTTTTAGAAAACTTCCTGTAGGTACGGCTGTGTTACAGATTGTACAGACCTGACAAGACCACAGAGAGGAGACAGGACCTGTGGAGGGAGGAACACACTGTCAGCTTTTGGGGAACTGGAAGTGGACTGTTTGCTATTTCAGTGGAAATGTGTTTGATATTTGTTTGAAGCTCATAATCCAATAACAAGAGCACAAATACACTTCCTGTGTAAGAGACAGCTTTCAGACTGCTTGTGTTATTGCAAAAGAAAAATACCAAACAGTGTCTAGACTATGTGTCCTGACTGTAGGTTCACTCAATTTAAACATATAAAAATGTGATACGCAACCTGGTTTACACACATTTTTTGACCCCATTTTAAGTCCCAAAAACAGACATTTGGGAGTCTGAAAATTGTTGAGTAAATTGAAGATGATAGACTTCTGGTTTTTGTATTTAAAAGGATGAAAGAGCCACAGAATTGCTTGTTTAGTTAGTCAAAAATATTAATAAATATCAGTGTATTAGTCTCACAAACACCCCATGATCTGTTATCAAACAATGTTGAAGGTGGAAAAATATTTAGAAAAATCAAACATTTTCAAGTTCAGTATAACTCTAAATAATGCCAAACACATGTTTACACAAATGTGGTAAAATGTTCAATTCTACTAAGCACATGAACAGTAAATACAGTGTTTTTATTGGATGTAGAGGAGAAGAAAAAACAATGTGTCAGCTGCTCACATATAAAACACATGCACATACAGACTCATTCACACACACACACACACACACACACACAATGAGACAACAAAGGGTAGTTGACCCGGGTCATGACACTCTGCCCCCTACCCGCTTTATTTAGACTATATTTTTATGTATTTTTATTTTTGAGGAAGTCCTACCGGTGATTCCCAAAATGGTGCGAGTGGTGTGAATTTCACAGAGCATGGTTTCCTCTCGGATAGAGGATGTTCCCAGCCAATCTTTCATGGATGGAGCAAACAGGAGTCATTGGAACGAGGAAGTGGAGACAGGTGCTCTGTGGAAGATTCAAAGATCCACTGAAAGAAAGAAAAAAAAACCCCTCACCAACAGACAATGGTCCACATTTATCTTGTGAAATGCACCTCAGCTGAGCGTCGGAGTAGCCTACTTTTACTGTCACTGAGTTCATTCAGTTTCACCCAGTCTTTCATCAAATAAATTAGTGATTTCCAAACGTTTTGTCAGATGTACCTTGATTATTTCACACCACCATTTATTCAACTATTTCCCCATTTATTTTAACCTACAGTTTCAACTTTTTATCCATTATTTTTGCTTTTTCACCATCTATAAGCATCTATTCCAACCATTTATCCACTGGCTAACTATTTTTCCATTAGGCTACTTTTAGGTTTCAACTAAATATTCCAACCATTGAATCAGAATGAGTCATTGGCTTTTTCCGAAATCATTCACTCATTCACTATTCCATACTCACTTTATAGGAAGCTCCATATATTGCACTCTATAGAGAGTAGTGAGTTCGGACACAGCCTTTCTATGATTCCAAATGTCTTAGCTATTTCACCATACGTTAGCTGTCTATGGGTGCGTTTGTTAATCCAAAATGAGGCTCTACACTAAAATGAGAGCTTTGTTGAAGAAACTGAGCTTTCTATGTCAACATGAATTAACAAACGGTTAAGTCAGTCGGACATTAACTCTTACTTTTAGCTACTGAGCAATTTATCAGTAACTGTTAGCTAGCTTCCCTTTTTCTGTAGGCTGATGTGGGAGTTAGTTTTGTGCTGGCTCCCTAATCAAAAAGCCTATGGGATTTATTCATTTGGATTTTGGATTATAGCCGAAAATAAGCTCTGTGGCAAACAAGCATTTATGACAGAGATTTACACATTTTGCTCAGCAAGATAACCTTCACAATGAACATCATTTTCATGATTATTGAAGCCTAAATACAATTCCCAGAAGTAAAAAGCTAGCGTTAGGCTATAAACAAACTACCCAACGGTCACGTAACCAAACGTCACCACCACAACAAGACTGTGTGGCTTGGTGTGATGACTTTCTGTAGTCTCATTTAGCCACTTGTTAGCAACCACCTCTTTAAAGATACATACATGCTTAGAAGTTCAGGAGAGGGGTATTTACTGACATATTTTATGTCATAGAACAAAAGTGAAAGTTTCCTGAGATTTTGTTAACCACTGTATTTCAGTCATCTCACCAATAACCTGGTCAAAAAACCCATTAACTTTGAACTATTTCATGACCTACCAATTACTTTAGCAAGCTTTAATCACTGGCTAACAGTTTCAACAGTTACACGTTAGCTACTTTGAACTATTTTATAACTTAAAAAATTGTTTTTTTAGCTAGCTTCAAATATTGGCTAATGTTTCAACAGTTTACCTGTTAGCTAACATTACTTTTAACTATTTCATAACTTACCAATTACTTTTAGCTAGCTTCAAACATTGGCGGTAAAGCAGTTTACCTGTTAGCTACTTTGAACTATCTCATAACCAACTTAACAAGCTGCAAACATTGGCTAACAGTAAAGCAGTTTACCTGTTAGCTACTTTGAACTATCTCATAACCAACCAATTACTTAACGAGCTTCAAACATTGGTAAAACAGTTTACCTGTTAATGTTAGCTACTTTGAACTATGTCATAACCAACCAATTACTTTGTTTCAAACACTGGCTAACAGTTTCAACAGTTTACCCATTAGCTACATTTAAGTATTTCATAACCTACCAATTACTTTAAGCAAGCTTCAAACATTGGCTAATGGTAAAACAGTTTACCTGTTAGCTACTTTGAACTATTTATCAGTTCCTAAGCTTTTTCCAAATGCATGTTTGATATACTTTTACCTATTTCAGCTGTTTACCCATAAAATACAGCTGCTACAAATGTTATACCATTGTCTATTAGCTAACTGGATCTATTTTTGTAATCAAATTGTGATTTCTATATATATTTTTAATGAGTTGAGGTATTTCGCCACCTTTCTACATATGCATAGAAAATACATTATCTGTAATTATAGGATACATCTGTGCTTTTAATTCAAATTAATTTTTTTGTTACTTTCCTTGGTAATAAACTTAAATTAGTCATCAATGATGTTTAGTTAGTCACAGCACACCATGTCCTTGGTACTAAACAGTGTTGCTCACTTTTCTTTCATGTTTCCTCAGAAGGGAAGGTCCACAGCCAAGAGGGAGTCCTGTACCGGGAGGACACGAGACGTAAAGACAGCAATGTGTGGCTGTACTCTGCCTACACCTTTTAGCCTCCCAAAGAAAAACACAGTGGAGAGGAAACTGACTGCTGATGTAGTCATCTTATACTCACTACCCGCCTGGACACGAGCTAAAAATTGTCCTGAATGCCACAAGGGCATTCAAACAAAAGAACGGAGAGCGCTGAGCTGATCAGGAGAGGCCTGGAGTTGATTCAGCTCCCTGAGTCAATTCCTGACTGTGAAACAAATGTGCCAGCCAGCTTGAAAAATGTTCTCTGGCACCAGACGACCATTTTATAATCAGTCCTAGCTTCTCTTTGTTTTATTGCTCTCATTTGTATCACACCTGTTTGTTATATCTCCATGTATTTTACACTTTTATTCACCACAAAGTCTGTTATTTGTTGAATTAAGTCCTGTATTGTTCCTATTTATCATCTTTATATTTCCCCTTAAAAAGCAACGTTATACTAAATGTTTGACTGTATATCACACACTTGGGCCTATTGTGTGAAATATTAAAATGAATGAATGAACTCATTAGTGATTTTTATAACTTAACATTACATTCAAGACAGAACTATTAATGTCTAATGCACAGTTTTACACAACTTTCCTTGTATTTCATAAGACATACTAATTATACTGAAAGTCTGTCGATGTTTGGTATCTAAATTCAAGACTATGAAGCAGAAAGATGTCTAACCAATGGTTTCTATACGTTACCTGTCACGTTTATGTACATTTCTTTAGCTACCGAAAAATAAAATATAAGTAAATATAGGTTTAATGGTTTCTCAAAAGACAAAAAAATGCTTTATGTGTTTTGCTTTTCACCTAATTGCTAATTTTGTAAGGATTTTGAGGTAGATCTTTCAGTAAAATGTCCCAGATTTCTGATTAGTTCTTCTGGTTAGATGATGAAAATCTGAGTTGTGCTTCAGAAAAGGAACCTTTTCTAGTGGCAGGGTAAATTTTATTTGTAAATCCTGGGAGAGAAAACAAAGTTCTTTGTTTGCAGTGTAAGGTTTTATGTCCATGTAGGCTGGGCACTTGTATGTGCACGCACACAGTGGATAAAATAACTTAGGACCATGCTGATATTGACCACAATTTAAAAGAAATTCAAGCCTCAATTCATCGTCAGAATTTAAAAATAAGGACTGATGCAAAGCGGTTAAGGTGTTGCACCTTATGTGAACGAACCGTTGCAGCCGTGCAATAAAAACACTCCAAAAACCATTTGTGAATAATCCCTGTGAATTTTGACACAGCAGCTAACATGTTGGCACAAAAAGTGGGAGTACCTGTTCAATCTTTCATCTCACGAGACAACTATTTATAACCGAACGTGTGACAAAAGTGGAGCTGGAATCAGAAGAGAAATAAACTATTGAGTCACAGCGTTGAGTGGAGATTGACTGGATCCACTATATATAGTGGGAGCACAACTGGACGGTGGTGTGACTGGCAGAGACCATAAAAGCGATCAGGCCAGAGAGGGACAGCATATGCCTGGGATTATGAGCAACCAGCCCTGCTTTAGACAAGGGACACACCCTCTCCTGCAGCTGTCTCACATGCTGTATTTGCAATCTACTATCAATGACTTAATCAGTTTGGGCCCTCGCAGCCTCTCTGTGTCTGTCTCTGAAACTGGACAAAGGAATCTTCACCTCCACCAGTTTGCAGAGAGCATTTTTTAATTTATGTGTTGGGGCCATTTGTGATTAAACCAAACACATTTCAAACACAGATGCAGATTTTGTGTTATGCGCACATGTGCTTTGTTGTCATAGTAACTTGAGACGAGGCTTTGTTGACATTAACACAAAGAATGCATGAATAATCAGACTTGTGCCTTATTTGCTGAAAGTGCTCGCAATTTGGGGTTTGAGCTGCAGCTAACCTTATTTTTTACAATCGATGAACCTTTTAACAATTGATGAATTAATAATTTAGCCAGTAAAATACCAGAAAATTGTTAAACATGTACTTCATACATTCCCAGAACCTGATGAGATGTCTTCAGATTCATTGTTTTGTTCAGCCAGCTGTCCAAACCGAAAAGATTTTTAATTTACAATAATACGAAACATAAAAAAAGCAGTATATCCTCACATATAAGAAGCTGATGGGAATGTTTTTCCTTGATAAAATAAGATTTATGATTAATTAGGCACCACTTTCTAATAAAGCACCATTTATAAAAGATTTAGAAGTTGTAACTAATGGATTTATTAATGATTTATGAATAGTTTAATTATCAAGGTTGAGTTATAAGCCATCATTGGAAGCAGATTTGGGGTTGCCAGGTTGTGGAAAACCCCTTTGGCTAATTGATTGATTGATTTTTTTGATTTGATTTGATTTTTTTAATTTTTTTTTTGGAAATAATGTAGCATTTAATGTTGGTCAGTGCTTAATAGATATTTATTAAGTTGTTAATAAGTAGTCCAGATCCTCCGCAGTCCTCTTCCAGCAGTGTTCCAAGCAGTCAAAGGAAGTTTTTACAGCCTGGTGGCCCACAATTTGCTCCTGCTAATGACACATAGCGACTTATATTAACTGTTAATTACGGTAATACTCTTAAAAAGGGAGTCTTATTAAAAGGTTATCAGCATGACTGTAAATTGATTTCCTTTCATTTGATTAAAGGCTTAATTAAGTAGGCTAATTGTGACAACACGTGTCTTGTTATCAGTCTATTTTTACACAACCCACATCTCTACTGCACCCACAATTAAAAATCATTGCTTGAAACTAGCTGTTTATTTGCTCTCCTTGTTTCTTAATGGTGGTAAGTTAAGAGACAGAGAAACCAATTAAGCATAATTGCTTGCACCTGGATTCAGCTCATGACGAGGTGGTAAATTGTCTTTACAGTCAGTGTTTGCTCAGGATGTACAGCACATTCAACCACAGCTAACTGTATAATGACTTATTAACCCTCTAACCGAACATCACTGTGTTTGCATCCAAGCTGGTCAAATAAAGCTGATATTGACGGTTTATTGGAAGCTGAATGAAATAAATTGCCGCTTGCTTTGTGGGTAAATGAAGCTGTGTTTGTGAAAGGCAGCTACCTGAGATGAGATTAGGGCAGTGCCATGATTAAGTGCTGCTGTGTTAATGTAGCCGGCCGTCCTGATGTAATCTCTGAGTGGCTCTCTGCAGACCACTGGCAGCTAGGCCCCGGGACACACACACACACACACCCTACAGCAGTGATGGGAACACCATGAAAGCCCAGATTTCCTGAGCTTTGAGCTGCTCTGACTGGATTTCTTGCTCTTACCTGGAAACGTCTTGGTGCTACTGCTCATGTAATGCAAATGTAAACACTACAAATATCAGCGTGGACTTACGTTTAAAAGAATCTTAATTGTATTGTTGGGAATATATACTGTATATTTTATACAGGCCTATAAACCTACAATATTTGCATGCATTTGTGTTTGTGCTCCTTATACTAATAATGTTTTATAGATGCGCAAGGTGTCTGTGCCTGTTTGATTTGTATTTATATGAAATTCGTATATAAAACATTTGGTAAACACATTGCAAACAAAATATATATGACTAAACTGTTAGATGCAAAATATATATTGTACTGTATATGTCATATGAAAGTATCCATGATTCTTTTTTATAATTCTTATTTGTGACACTGGTCTTAGGAGTAACCTTACTGCAGTTCACTATTGTTTGTGTATATGACAAATCAAACGTACCCTTATTTAACAGAACAAAGACAAAACCAGTCAAAGTCTCATATTAAAGAGGACTAATTGTGCTCATTTTCAGGTTCATACTTGTATTTTGACTTCAAAAACATGTTTATGTTAAAAAAAAAACAACTTTATTTTCCTTGTACTGTCTGTGCTGTAACACCTGTATTAGCTCCTGTCATTTTAAGTCCCCCTCCTGAAGAAGCCCAGTCTGCTCTGAGTGGTCAGTGTTTATCGGCTTGCCTGTATCGACGTCTCTCGATGTAACTGTGACTATATCAGAGAATAGCGATACTTTTACCATGAAAAATCACCAATAAAAGTGTCCAAACATAACTAAACATGTTCCAGCTGAATTATGATCCAAAATCGTGGCGAAATTAACAACATCGCCAACCAAAACATTATGTTTCCCTGACGTTAGCATGTAGCTACGTGTTCGTTAGCAGCGTACTTGCAGCCAGGGAATGACTGCAACGGAGCAACAGCCAGTCATTCCAGCAGGAATAAGATTCAAAAACAGGGAGAAATGAATAAGTAGGCAATGGAATTTACATGGTTCCCTGATGTTAGCATGTAGCTTCATCCGAAATCCTGCACACTATTATGTCATAGTAGGAAAAATGCCAGAGTAGGGAAAATGTTGGAAACAGAGGGTTTGTTCAGAAATTCTTACTTTGAGTGCCGGAGCGCATTCTGGCACAATCTGGAAAGGTCTTAAATTCAGAGCACTGTTGAAATGTACCATTTGGTTATTCAGAGCACCACATTCTTGGAGCAACAGAGCATGTTGGGCACTCCGTCTGGGGACAAGCCAAACGGAGTAAATGTGTGATTAACTTAACTGTTTGTTAATTCATGTAGAAACAGAACGCTCTGTTTCTTTGATCAGCAGGTTTTTGCTCCCAGGGTCTACTTCTACCTTTGTTTACCTCATATTTTTGAAACTTTGGTGATATTTAAAATGAACATTCTCCATTGTGACACGGAAAAGCATAATAGGTCCCCATTCATTTTTAGAGTTGGGGTGGACACACTATATATTGTTACCCAACACCTTCCTGTGTCTTAAGATAAAACAGTGAGCTCTTCCTCGTCAATTAGCCCTGATCAGTTAGTCTGAGGAGATAATATCATGGCTGACATGGGGGGTCTGCCTCTCCCTAAGTCTGCGCAGGTGACCACCACCCACTCTGCTGAAGCCTCGGGGATCGTGGCCTGAGCCTGTTGTTATGCACCCATTAGCTGTAACAACAGAGAGGATAAACCTGCCACTCAGCTGCAGACTGAATTTAAACACATTCACACCAATTACAGTGGATTGCTCTGCACGGCCTGAAGGGAAATAAGTCAGTTTGTGTGTGAGGGAAGTAAGAAGACATAACACCTATCAGATCAACAGTTTGGAGTGAAAACAACATGTTGATGTTAAAAGAACTGTTTAGACGTGAATAAGACCAAAAACTTATTTGATTTTAACAAAAGCTTGGATCATTATTACGACCGTGGGAAGAAACAGATATTTACCTTGGGGCCCAACCACTACTTCTCCTACATAAGAGAATATTTCAAAACATTCAGCATGAACAAAGCACATGAATATATACACCTCTGGAACATGTTTCCTCTGAAGTGCTAAAAATGGATCGTGAGGTCATGGTGATTGACCCCGCAGAGAAGAACCTCTTCCTTTTAGAATAGGGAAAATCTTTATTTATAAAACGGGACTCTTTCTTAGCTATAAATACTGCAAATCATCCTCAAGGTTTGACCTGATCTCTTAAAGACTTTTACCTGATAAATGTGACATATGATGAGGCAATAGCCTGGAGTAAGCAGATAAATATATCGTACCCTTTCAGAAATAAAACCTGATGTCATTGCTATGTTATTAGCTGGAGGGTGGTTATTGAATTATACCTCATGTTCAGCTGTAAAAACACAAAAAATAGAGTGTCACCATTGTTTAAAAGAGGTGTAGTGGACCACTGTGAATTTTAATGGCCCCTTCCATTAATCAGAAGAGACTAAATCATTCACAGACAGGATGTCCGGAGCATAAACTGCGCTTCCATGCTGCGAAAACAAGGCGCCATGTGTAACGCAGACACTGAGATTACCTCCACTCTGCCCGGGCCAGGAAGCTGGGTCGCAGCCCTCCGCTGCCCTGCTTCCAGGTGAGCGACTGGTGCTGCTGGGAGCCCATTTGTGGAAGTGGGGAAAAACCAACAGAGATCGTGCCATGTAATACAGAGCCAACACTATGTAAACGGCAATGTTGTGGAAAACATCTAAAAAGTGGATCTGTTCTTACATTTTTTCCGAGTAAATTCACTAACCAATCAGTCAGGTCTGCTTTTTATGTGATAAAGCTTTTGATTTAAGAAGTAAAAAATACCCTTAAGTAAATAAATGTAAAAGAATTCATTCAGCGTTTTCTGAAATTTAAAAGAAAGTGAAATAATAGAAACAAGACAATATGAGCATATTTGCAAAATTTATTTCTCAAAAGTGCAAAAAGTATAAAAAAACACCTTCAGTATATACATAAACTTTAAAATAGTGACTGTACAATATTTATTATCACAAAATGAATTCATATCCCTGCAACAAAGGAAGAAAAAAAAAGTTAAAACCAGTGTTTGAAATATTCTATGGCTTTTTCTCAGACAGATACAGTACAACAGTCTTCTCCAAAGCTCCATTTTTAAAATCTCATGAGCCTAGCAGTGTAGGCTGGTAGTGAAGAATAAAATTTAAAAAAATAAAAGACATTTTTGTTCAAATTTAGCTACAGAGATTTGAGGTCAGATCATGTGTCCTTGCAGCAGGGTTAACAGGCCAGGCAGGAGGTTAGGAGTTGTTGTAGCTACAGTAATACACAGCTGTGCTGGCGTCTGACAGCACCGATGATATGAGGCTTTCAGGTCCTTGCATGCCAGCCTCGTGTGGCCCGTATGGCAAGCCTGTCATGTCCGCACGCGCCGACGAGGAGCTCAAATACTGCTCAAACTCGCTGCGGTCAACCTCCGCCAGCAGCTCAGAGTGGTGCATCTGCTCCACGCTGTCTGCTGAGTGAGGGTGGGAGTCAGGCGGAGGGGAGAGCTGTCCTGCCCCACCGGGATGCCGTTTGGGGTGGCTGGGACTGCAGTGCTGGGTGTAATACATGGCCAAAGGGTTGGGGCATCCCATGTAGGAAGGGGGAAGGGTTGCAGGCTGAGGAGGCTGCTCTGGAGCTGAGGCAGGGAGTCGGTGGAGGATGGGGTTGCTGTGGTGGTTGGAGAGGGGGTCCTGGGGCTGGTACTCTGATGCCTGGGAGTGGTAAGCGTATGCAGGCATCATGTGGCAGTCCTCCTGTGAATGTGGAGGGAAGAACATGGAGTCTGACTCTACAGCGTCCAGGGGAGACGTGTCAGGCGTAGGGAGGCTATAGGCCTCATAAGAGGGGCCCCCAAGAGCCTGAGCATCTCTGTAGTGGCTGAGCGGCTGTGGAGGAAGCTGGAAGCCGTGCTCGTGGTAGCCCAGGCCCAGACTCTCCACACACACTCTGCCGTCGCCAGGCATCGACGGGCCCTGGTGATCGGACACACCATGGACTAGAAAGCCAGAGTCCAGCCTCTTAATCCTCTTCACCTGCTTCCGCCGCCGGGGCCGGTACTTGTAGTTGGGGTGATCCTGCATGTGCTGAACCCGGAGCCGCTCGGCCTCCTCCACAAAAGGCTGCTTTTCTGTGACCGGAAGGGCTTTCCATGATTTCCCTGCAGGTCAAGAGGAGAGTGCACATCAATGATATGTCAGCAGATACTGTATGCAGCTGGGTGATGCACACAAAAATAGCTTGTTGCCATTTTAGGGGGCAGGGACAGGTTTTTGAGGTTACATGTGAAGCTTAACTGAGACACAATAACTTTCAATAACAGGGTAACATCACCTGCACTGACTGAGAAATAACTATTAATTGTTGTTAGAGAATAAAATATAAAATAAAAAATATTTTAAAAAATCTATTTGACATAAAACATTAAACTAAAGTAGCCTATATAAAATTAACAAGCACCTAAAATTAAAATCACACAGGAATAATAATCTGGAAAATAGGGGACCAACATGATTTATTTAAAATAAAGTATGAAATTACTTACCCAACATTTTGCTCAGCTCCGCGTTGTGCAGGTCCGGGTTTTGCTGCGCCAGTCTCTTGCGCTCATCCTTTGCCCACACCATAAACGCGTTCATGGGCCGTCGGATCCGCGGTTCCGTCTTCCCGCGATTCTGGCTGCTGCCGGAGCTGGAGGCGCACGGCTCGTTCTTCACTTTGGTGTCCCCGAGAGGACTGAGGGGGTCGGCCCACTGGCAGTGTCCCATTCCAGGCATCATGACTGACATCGTACACCTTGCCTGGGTCTGATCGTCGCTGGCGTAACCCGCATCGGGACTACTCATCTCTGTCCAGCTGGGAGGTTTTGGAGAGCCACCGGGCAGCAACACGCCACAGCCGAGAACCAAAAGACAGATCTAAAGAACTTAGAAATGTTTCTTGCTTTTAAGTTGGAAAATTATTTGTCACATCCATAAGCCACTTCCAGGAGTTGCATGGACTGAACTGTACCGACTACTCAGCTCTGGATGTGAAGGCTGGTGCGCTATAAACTCACAGGCAGCCAATCACCAAGTGGTGGGAGTGCCCACTACTACAAAGGTGTAAAAAAGTTGGAGTAGCCCGCCTCCGACCCTTGTTTGAAGAGCTGAGACCCTCTTAAGGATAGAGGCTGTGACATTTCGAATAGATGCAAGCTGTACATGATAAAAATAAATGCTCATGTGCACATTTAATTTATAGCGAGATTACAAACTCAGATATAAATCCATGCATTAGTGCAGCATTGTAAAAACTGGCAATGTGCGTAATTTTTATCTACTTTACGCGCGAAAAAAAGGGTGAAACTAATGAACTCTTAAATCCACAATGACGTTTATTTGCTCCAGTTTTAATTCAGACTGACACTGATGCTCAGACATCAATACACTTGATGGTCAGTCTGTGTATTGGGGGGTTAACTGTGTTAAAATCTTGAATATCAGGTTTACGCGTGGAGTTAATGGCTCACTCATTCGCAACTTTTACGCACGGTCGTCTCGACTGTCTTTGATTGCAGCCTAATGAGACGCGCTGGACAAAAGGGCGTTAATTGAGGATTTAAAGTGAAATCAATAAGAGCGGGGAAAGCTTAAATAAATACCCATGACATTACCTGTGAGGTGAGGAGGCCTCTGGAAAAACAAAAACTGTAAAATGTTGTGATACTGGTGCGCTTTTGTCTCCGGCTGTGACGCTCAAATGTCAAAACAGTTGTAGATGTGCTGTCTTTACCCGACTAGACGTCGGTCTGGGATGTTAATGAGCCAAACAAACAGCTGATTGATTAAGCTGAGGGCGTAAAACACATTATATGGTATCACATTTATGAGGAGAACACACATAATGTCTGAGGAAAAAGCCCAAATTATTTTTTACCAGGATTACATCATACAGGGGCACAGTGGGAGCAGTGCCAAGTCTGCAATGACTAAAAATAAAACAGCACATGTGTAAGAACCAGAAAGTATTTTATTATTTATGTGAAGTCATCTATTGTTCCTCTTTCAACAAAGCTTTAAGGTGCTTTTAATCTAAAATATCAGAACTATTGTGTTTCAATCAAATTATTTTTCCCTCATTAGATGCTCATTCACTTTATTGTTTTAAAACCTTTGAGTTTAAAAAGTTCTAAGCAGGGGCGTAGGTTTTATTTCTGCATTGAGAGGGACGCATGAAAGGGGGGGTTGGGGGTCCTCCACCAGAAAACCTTGAACATCAAACGCTTATTTTCCTATGTTCTGGTGACTTTTATGCACCAATTTGTGCATCTTCTACATCAGCTATGGTGCAAATGTCTTTAATCTTGTCAAAATAAAAGTCTATTTTCATGTTTTTATGAGTGGGGGGGGGGGGTTGCAGCATGTTCTTAATATTGAGGGGGGTGTATCCCCTGCATCCCCCCTGAAATCTATGCCTACATTTCAGCATACAAAGAATATATTCGCCCTCCCTGAGACTTAACAACATGCAGTTTCACTCTGAATTTGAGGTGAAACTTTTGGACTGCTTCCTTTCAGCATTCATACTTCATGAAATATGTGTAGATGACATCAGCCGGTAGTCAAATATAAACTCCATTAACTCTCTGACACACGTGCACGCTACAGAAATGTGTGAGAATGTGTTTCCTTGTTTTTGGAGCAGCTGTGCCGGACCAGGACGGTGATACAGAGGGAGTGAAAGGTTAAAGCAACCTGTTGCACCTCAAATATCCAGACTTTGGGTGTTTATGTAGCGCAGAATGAAGCCACTGTCGAACCCAAACAGGCTGATGCTGGGTCTTATCAGAGCCGACAGACCTTAATCTGTCAGCTCCGTCCTCTCTTGGACCGTTCCCATCTTGTTGTGGGTTTACAGCCGCTGTGACACGGCAAAAGCGGCTGACAGAAATATGAGAGATGCTTATGCAACCTTTTCGTGCCCCCTGTACAGACACCAGCGGGGACTCCAGAGCACGCCGGGTGACCCTCTAGGGGTTGGTGGGAGGGTGTTTTGGATGGAAGGTCCAGCCAAGCACTGCATGGGACAGGATCTGGACTATAATACTGTCATCGTCTATTTTACCGCTGATGACCTGATAAGGTTTCCCCCCTATGATCCGAAGAGAGCGGAGAAAGAGAGACTGTGTGTGTGTGTGTGTGTGTGTATGCGTGTGTCGACATGGGCGTGGGTATGAGTGTGCCCCGGCCACCTCTCTCTCCCTCGCTGTGTGGGAGTGAAAAATCCTGGCTTTTGATGGGAGAAGTCATAAAGTCTGGAGTCGTAGCCACATTTCCTCTACAAGGTGAGGTTCAGAGTCAACCCAAGGATTGGAGGGGAGGTGGTGGTGGTGGTGTGTGACACGCCTCACACCCCCCCCTCCACCTCCTCCCTCCATTCCTCCCCCTGTCCCTCTACCAAGTCCCCCACCCCGTGCCTGGGGAGTCTGGGGCTGGGTGGGGGCCAGGGCTCTCGACGCCAGCCTCTGGACTCTGCGCTCAGGGAGAGGTCACTTGGCTTGCTTACACAATGGCATTATCTCAGTTCCAGCCTCGGCTACTGCAGCGGTGAGCACTTCCTGTCCCTCTGCAAGCACTTCCTGTCCTTGGCGTAGCAGCACAAACTGTCCGCCTTCCAAGTGAGTTCTGAAACGCAGTTGAGCTGCTGGTCGCCAGTCTCGCTGTATAAATGTCTGCGGGTGGCTTTCTTGGGAATTGCACAATGTGTTTGCTGGCTCCTTTGTGCCGAGCTGCGAGGCAGTGGTGTTAGTTTAAATCACAGGGACGGAAGGTATATATATGTTAGCACTCTGCACTGATTCCCTGAGCCACTTGAGCTGTGAAGGCCTAAGCTGCCACAGAGGGGAAAAGTGCTCTGAGTTAAAACAATACTCTGCTAATGTTTGGGTATTCTATTCTTAAAAGCTTACACCTCAAACATTTTTAATTTGCAATCAACAGATGATTAATTTGAAATCATTTTGATCATCAGTTCATGAAGCAATTCACGAAAAAATGCCAAATATTTGTTTGTACCAGTGTCAATTATTAGAAGATTTGTCCTTTGTCTTCTATGTTTCTTTTTTGTGACTGTTAGTCGGACAAAACAAGCAACTTGAAGATGCCAAAATTAATATTTCCCAGAGCCCAAAGCTAATTTGAGAGCATTTTTCATAAATTGATGACATTTTATACACTAAACAATTAATTCATTAACCATTTTTCATGCTTCCTTCAATGCACCATCAATTTACACCCCCTGAAAGTGCTTGTTTTTGCAACTGACAGGCTCCAGTCTCTTACAAAATTATGGAAAGAATCCCTATTGAGATAGACCTTTTGGTTGAAGAGTAAGATTCTTCTTGTCTAACCAGAAACAGCCCCAAAAGCACTACCACCAAACCCACCAGACTCCATTTAAATAAACAACAATTTTATCATTGTAAATCACACTTCATTCAAACCCAACAGAAAGAAAATAAAACTAAAAAAAGCCACATTAGTTCATCTTCTTACTGTTCCAATAATCACTGTCTCTGGTTTGGTTGTAATAAACTCTCATTTCACCCAGGTAGATGTGAAAATATGCTGGCTCTACACATGCTAAAATTACTGTTTATTTAAATGGTGTCTGGTGGATTTGGTGATGGTGATTTTGGAGGTGTTTCTGGTCACACAAAAAGGATCTTACTCTTTAATAAAAATGTTTGTCTCTGTAGGGATCCTTTCCATACTTTTGTCAGCCACTTAGTATAAATCTGAGCCTGTCAGTGGCAAAAACAAACACTTTAGTGGACACAAATTCAGGGTGCACAAATGCCCCACAGGGTTACACTGCAGCCTGTTTTGCTGCTGCTTGCTGCAGCTTTCTCATTCAATATTGGACCAATTTCAAACATTGTTGTTCCCATAAGTCACTTAGACACAAAAACTTGGGAGTCCAGGTTTTTAAAATACCAAAATGAGTTTATCAGAGGTTTTCCTGAAAACAGCTGCTTTTAGAGTTCTTCTGTCGTGTGTATTGTTGGAAAATGAAGCTAAAGTGTCAGTGTGTAGACCTTTGTGATTATCAGTGGTGAGACAGTGATTGTTTAGATTATCTGATTAGACTGACTTCCTCCAACACCTGCTCTGGAGAACAGGAGGTGTTTCACGATGGGGGAAAGCGGCGGCGTCATGAGGAGAGAATAATGAGGAGGTTAAAGAGGGGAGCAACATGACAGGTGTGCAGGAGAGAAAGGAGGAGTGAAACATCTCATCTGAGATCGATTCTGTGAATAGAAATCACACCTTTTTTTCCCCACAGCTTCAACACTGATATTGTCACTCTGGAATTTAAAATGAGTTTCTGTTCTGCTGTCAGCTGTCTATCAAACTCCACAGAGGACCCGTAATGGGAATATATGTCATGAAAAAGTTTACGGCCTTTCTTTAAAGATGGCTTTTTGTTGGTGGTTGATCTGTAGTAAGTTGAAAATCATCCCATGCGGGGGATTGCAGATATGAGAGATCATTTACTGGTTAAGGTGGTTTAATTATGCTCACAAAAAGGATGTGAAAGTCTGTGTTTGATCACGTTTTTTCCCTGGGCCCGTCTTTGGTCACAGAAATTGGGGACTTGAAATTCTAGCAAGAAACAAGACAGAAACTGATCACGCTGCCGACAGCTTTGGCTTTCACTCACATGCACACTTATATGTTTCACACAGATGTTTTTTATGGTGGTCCAGGCTTCCCCCTCCCTCAGGAGATTGCTGGGAAAGTGTCCTTGCCCGAGAGCACACACCCGAACCCTGCAGAAAGGGTCGCACTGCTGGGATGTTGTCTGCCTCAGACGAGCAGGGACACAGAGGAAGCCGTCTCCACTCTTGTCTCATTGTTCTGGAGGCGTTAATCTGTCGGGAATCTGCTGGGAATCAGGTGGGAATCTACTCTGCCCTGGCGTGTTTATTGGCCAGCTCATTCCACGTTGAGCAAAGAATACATTTTGATATCTTCACCCTGTACCCCTCTGCAGCACCATCCGGCCCCCGCCTCATAAAGATGCTCTGATGATAAAACTATTTCTTGTTTGTCTCTGGCGCTCAGTTTGGAGATGAGCACATCTGTCTTATCTCCTCGTCTTGCCCTCATTCTCTGTCTGTTTGACTAAACTCAAGCCTCGGTTCCAAGACAAATCTTAAATATGCCTTTAGTCATGCTAACATGAGGATGTTTGGAAACATTTTCACGGCAAGTTGTGGTGACCTCAGGGTTTGTGCGCTGCCAGGGGTCAGCCAACAATAAAACGGAAGCAACAAGTAAAATAATCAAAGTCTCTTTCCTGAGAACATCCATAGGGCTGTAGTTTCACTCAGGACGACTGAGAGGACACAGCAACACAAAATCATAATGTCAAGGATGTCTTTGAATCAGTGGCATTAAATGTGGGAAGAGGCCTTTCCAAATGCACCATCTTGGAGAAAATGAATATACACACTTGTGATTTTTTTAAAGTAGCAGCAAACAGCAGCAGACCAGTGTTTGAGACCAAAATAAAAAACGGATACTTTTTCATTGCAAGTTCACATCATTTCCGGCCATTTCAAGCCAAAATATGATTTTTCCCCCCTATGAATAACCCAGTGATTTTTCTGACTAAAACTAACGAAACTTTAACATGTGCAAAAATGTACAATGCCAACATTTATTCTGGCAGTTGTGTTAAAGGAAAGCCAGGCTAGCTGTTTCCCCTTGTTTCCAGTCTTTATAAGCTAAGCTAACTGTCTAAAGGCTGTACCCTCATAGACCACAAGCATGAGAGTGGTATCAAACATCAAGAAAATGTATTTCCCATAATGTCAAATATTGACTCTGTGACAACTATTAGCTTTATATCAATATCACTTTATTTTTATATATATTAAACATATATGATGTAGAGTAAGTCAAAGGTCAATCAGTGAGTCAGTCTGTAATCAGTGATGAAAATTCAAAATGCAAAGTTATAATAATATCACTATACACTTTTATTTTCTCTTTTATATTAGTGTTCATAGTGTTTTAGACAAGGCAGAAGTAAACAACAGAATTTTAAAATACATCCTTCTCCTGCAGCCCCTCCCTCTCTGTCATAAGCCCCTCCCATCAGATGAGCACAGGCACATTCATGTGTTTCATACAGTAAACCACCAGTGGGCTGGTGACCAGCGGCAGTGCCAGGTCTAACCTGTGTAACAGCAGCAACAGAAAGTTTGCTGATACAGCAGGAAGCTGGGATTTGGGCTGGCCTGCTCTCCTCCTGGCGAGGGCATCCATAGCAGTGGGGAATGAGGTTCTAGCTAGCTACAAGTACATTAACTTGAATTAGCCACAGCCATGAGCCTTTTTAGCCTGATTAGCAGAGGGCAAACTGTTAGCAACGTTTTCTCTCCATCTCTGAAACGAATCGCGAAAATTAATATTTGGATTGCTTTGCAGTGATGGCAGTTGTTGCCCATGTTGGAATAGTATCTTTCTTTGCAGGACTCTCTGCCTTTGAATAAAGCTTTAACCGAAGATGTGCACCCACATCTGCATTTGTAGAACAGCCAGTAGGAACACCCCCTCTCTTAAATGACCTGTGATTGTTTAAAGTCTCCTGTCACTGCCTGAAAACAGAGCCAAGAGGAGGTGCAGAAGTCTTCTCTCAGTCCACTTGAACTACAATATGCTCAAAGTTCATCATAGGATTTTTGCCCAATGGTGCCAAAGTAAAATTGCCTATTCCAGCTTTAAGTTAACCTGGGGATTTTGTTTTCCTTGTCCCATCAGACTTTGTAGCAGCAGTGTCCTCCCATTATTAATCTGTTGTGTACCTTGTTATTGAATTCAACAGAAACAATATGCAGACCTTTCAAAATAAGATCCAAGTTGTAGTAAACACTGTAAACTTACACTAAGCCGGCCCCTTTACTCTCCTGGTGACTTTCACTCATTTGTAAATCTGCTCCCACTTCTTTATTCCAACACCACAGGGAGAACAAAGTCTATTAATAGAACGTCTTGATTGACTGATGAATCACCATTAGTAAGCGGGGAAAGGGAAAACCCAGGTTTCCTCAGTGGAGCGAACAGGGAGGTCAGCCACACGGGAGAGCTGACTCTTTCATCTCCTCACTTTTACTGGCCCGACCCGAGTCCTCCCTGCCGCTGACCGGCACATTGTCCTGACGGAGGCTAATCGAGACCAGTGTTTATCATTTTTATGACTTTATCCATGAAGACAGAGGTACGGTGGGCTTCCTGTTCTCCGGGTTCCTTGACAGGACCAGTCGCATTATTAGGGTCAAGCTCAGCTCCCATCTCACCACGCCATTGTTCCTACTGGTGCTATGACCATTCCCAAACTGATAAGACTTGTCTATTTTGGGTCTTTCTTTTCTTTTTGCCCTTGACACATGAGTATGAGCCTGAAATAACTTTTTTTTTTTAAGGAACAAAACATGCACACGAAACATTAGAAAACACTTGAAAATGAACTGAAGCTATATAGTAAAACACCTATCTCTCTTATCTATTTTTTCACCATCAAAGGGATGAAATTGACAATACATTGTGTGCCAACAATACTTTTGTCCAGCCAAACAGATAAACACCAAAGTCTTTTTTCTCATTTCCAGCTCTTACACAATCCCTGCACTTGCTTTGTATGGCAAAATAAGGAATTGCTTCATAAGTATTGGTGAGAAAACAAATGATAGATTACGTCCAAGCAGCATTATTGTTTTCCTGACAGCCACCAACCACATAAATACTACTCCCCAGCACCTGACCTGCCTTTGACCCCTCCACCCAAAGAAGTCCCTCAATTCATCTAATCTGTTTTGCAGAAGCGTGATGATGCACGTTGAAGAGATTGCACCTTCATTCCAGAGAACATGGAAATAAGAACAATATTTAGACTTTAAAGGTACAGTGTGAAAGATCTAGGGGGGTTTAGTGGCATCTGGTGATGAGGATTGCCGATTGCAACCAGCTGACAAAAATCTCCTTGTTAGAATTCCTTCAGTGTTCATGGTTCAGGTTTTTTTTTTTTTTTTTTTTACTGAATTAACCACAGAGGTCTCTTCCTCTCCAAAACAAATGGACCCAATGATTTGAACTGACTGAAATCACTGAATTAGGAAAGCCACTTAGCCTTGCTTCAAATTTTCTTCAGTGGCCACTTGCAGTATTGCAGCAAAAAAAATCCACTGTGGCCCAGGACGACCACCATTGACGATTACAAAAGAGACATCTGTAAAACTGTTGACAGGACACCTCAAAGTCAATTATAAATCTTTATATTGTCAAGTTTTGAAGCATGGAGGTTTTATATTTGTAAAAATTTCCTTGAGCCAAGAAAAGCGATTTAAAAATATATGACATCATCACAATGTAAAGTCAATGAGCCAATCTAGAACTTCCGGGTGGAGCCAGTGGGAGACAAACTACTCGACATTTATTCAATGGGTTGCACAGCATGAAAGTAAATCCAAAAGCTAGAAGTTTTTTTTTGGCGTATACACCAGGTGAGCAACTCCATTGGAATGAATAGGTGCCGTATTGGCGTCCAGTATCTAGTTATTATCTTACATCTATGAGCAATCTCCATAGACGAGTGCCCACTCCCTATGTAGATATAAATGGCTCAATCTAAGGTATTGAAAACACAATGATCTTATGTTCAGTTGAATATACACTAAAGAAAACATACTTATTATGTTATAGTCCATTTCTGCCAATATATCCCCCTAAAACGCACACACTGGACCTTTAAAATCAGCATTTGATGCCTACATAATGAAAATTGATAAGTTAATTACTGATCAAACTCAGCAGACTATGATTTTTTTGGAAATGAGGGAAAAGACAGTGAAGCCTTTGTATATGACAATCAGGGTGTGAATTGATCCCTCAGTTGCTCAAACACTCTGAATCCTTTCATGTTTGGCCTTTGCCTGGTTGAGGCGCTAAAGTGTAGAAGAAAAACGCAGATGCCCCCGAGGGTGCTAACAGGACACCATGTAGGCCCAGGGTGACCAATGTCGATCAATAACAGCGTGTGTGATCAGTGGCATCGCACCTAGCAAGAATCTGGATCAATAGAGGTGAGCAAGGGAGCTGCAGAGACAGAAGATAAGAGAGACGCTCACAGCTCCAACCTATCCCAAGCTGTGGTGGAAACAATATCATAAGACACAGTTAATATGGGACTTTTTAATAGTTTTTTTCTCACAGTGAAATAATGTGCTGTCATTCTGGGGATTACAGAACAAATACTCCAAAACTCATCACTGGAACTTCCTCATAGATGCAGCAACTTCTCCTTTAATAGACTGCGGTTATAGCTCCTTCAAACTGTTTTCCCACATTGACTCCGGCACTACCTATTGATGCTGCAACACTTTTATGTAATCTTACTATGATTGCAAACTTAACTGCACATATTTTAACAGTGCAAACATGAGTCTTAAATCGACTCACAGACTACAGTGCTCTGCAGACCCTGTTGTCCTTTATTGTACTAATGTGAGAGAAATGGCCGAGGAATGTGTTGTTTTCACACAGCTGTGGTTTTATGGAGGAAATGCACTGTGTGTGTGAGGGCTTCCTCCCTACGTTGTTCCCTTTACACTAACGCTGTATAGAAACAAGCAGCGCTGATAGGAAGATCCACTTTTAATCAGATTCACACATATTTTCTGTCAAAAAGTTTCTTCTCGCTCAAATTAATGTCCTGTCAAATTTACCAAATCACAAGGCGGATGAATTGGTGTCAAGTTTGCGACACTGTGGGGTGGAATCAAAACCAACCTCAGGTGTGAAAATTTAGCTTTCACCTTTTTTTTTCACATTTCCTATTTGAGAGGAAAGTGATGGCTGATATTAACATGTCACAAAAACACATTGTTAAGATGAAATATGGGTGTTTGTCATGTCACAGTGAATGGTACGCCGTGAGAACACTTTATCAATACACTATCTTACATATCTGGCCTATCTTTCACTTCAAGGAGTCCCTGTGTTTGACTAAACTTCTCAGTGTCTGAGTTCACCTGATGGAGATTATCTCCTCAGTTCATTTACACACAATGGATCATCAATATACTCACTCCTCTCCTGAGGTTGCGCTGCACCAAACCCAGCCCTGTAGCTTCAGTTTAAAGGAATACACTTTAGTACATATGCTTCTCAGTAAGAGGTTGCTTTCTTGCAAAGAGTTCGCTGAGAAGATTGATACCACTTAAATATGAATCTACTGTCAGCGGGTGGTTAGCGTAGCTTAGCAGAAAAAACTTGAAATGAAGAAACAGTTCAAGTATTGAGCTGAGGCCAGTAGTCAGTTAGCTTAGCTTAGCATTAAGACTGGAGGCAGGGGGAATCGAGCTAGCCTGGCTCTATCAAAGTTAAGAAATATACCTACCATCCATAGGTGCAGAGGACTAGCCCCCCTCAATATTTTGAACATGTTCCCCTCAATGTAAACATTGAAGTAGTAGAAGAGTATTATTTTGATGAAAATAAAGACATTTCAAGTATAAACTGATGCAGAAAAGGCACAAATTGGTGCAAAATTCATCAGAATGCAAGAAATTAATGCTCAAAATTGTGTGGGTTATAACCCCCAAATCCTCCATTTCATATGCAACATATCCTCATGCAATGGTTGTGTGTGATAAATTACAAATATGCACATACAATGGTTCATGTGATATCGAACAAATGACCGCTCCAATAATCACATTACAAAGGGAATGTAAAGTCAAGTACTCAACATAAAGTTACGTTTGCTTTAGGCAAGTAGAGTTTGTAGATTAGATTCAGGAAAAGAAACATGATAACAACATACTTTAAAATGAGACAAAGTTCACCTGGTGTCACACGGTTCTGGGGGAAAGTCCTGTGTTGTTTGACCCATCCACCACCCTGACCTGCCTCTTAGCGTGGACTTTTGGTCTTAATACTATCTACTTCTTTACTCCCCTCAGTGCATTGGTCAATGGTTACATGGGCTATACACGAATTACTGGCTCATGATTATGTGGGTCATATAAAAAATTTCCCCTATGTGTACGTACAAACAGTGCATGAAAACAGCCTGTCAAATGAGTCCCTCCTAATGTTGAAATTAACCCCACGCCCTATAAATTTATTTAACAAACTACATGTAACGCAATTATTTTAAAAGCAACTACATGGAGTTTTTAACTGTTTATGAAACAGTCTCCATACTGATGCCTCTATATGACCTACATAAGTAAATAAGACCATCAGTGAGAAGATTAGCTATTTCAATATACAGTGCCGGACCTAGCACATTTGGCACCCTTGGCAAGCTTCCCTGATTTACAGCACACACACTGGAAGAGCCTATGTCCACATTTTCTCAAGCAAAGTTTCACAATGAGTAGTACGCTAGCCGTGGTTTACATCAATATATGAATTTACATTAGTGGCTTGGAACAATGACCGCTTTTGTCCACAGGAGCCACCAGAATCAACACGAAATGCAAGTTCCTTGCAGCTGCTTTAGGCTACAGTCGCACATGAGAGAATATTGGCCTCTCGTTCTCTTCCATTTATTACTAGCACGGAGGCGAGTAAAAAATTGGCCTGCGGTGGTAAAGCAAATTTGCATCTTTGCATTGGTTGGAATTCAACTTTGGTGAACTTTGATTGTTGAAATCGCAGCCTCATCCAATGGCAAACACGTTTGTGTGAAGGAAACATTGAATGTTTCCGTATTTAACCAGTCAGTACTGTATGATATTGGCTATGGAAAATATAAACATAAGAGATGCTTCCTAGCTGGCGGTAAGTCAGGAGACAGGCATTGAATGTAAGAAAATGGAAAATGGACCAATGACATAATATTTGTGTGTTTATGTATTTACTGGCAAACTAGCTAATATTAGCTAGCAAGCTAGCTTTCCTGGTCTGTTACATTAAGCACTGCCCACATTCAGCACGAATATCTTCCCAACAGGTGATGGTCACTCGTTCATTTGCTTGTGTGTGATTGTACCCTTAAGCATATGAAATGTTGATAGGTGTATTTTTTTACCTTTAAGCAGAGTCAGACCAGCTGTTTCCAGTCTTACTAAACTAAGCTAAGGTCCGTGCGAGACTATAGCTCAGAGAAATGAGAGTGATATTGATCTGGTCATCTCAGCAGGAAAGCAAAATCATGCATTTCCAAAAACGTCTAACTATTCTATTAAAGAAGGTGAGGAATATGTAATTACTCATACTTTAATGAATGAAAGGCATGATTGACATAATTACATCAAAACAGATTTATAAAAAGAATCTATCCAATCACATTTTAGCAACCAGTGTCAGCTGATCAGCATCCCTCCTGTGATTATTCCTATATGATAACATGGGAACCGCTCATGTCAGGAAACTCAGGGGGGAAAGTCCCTCCTGATATCATCACATACTGCATCCAGACAAAAGCCTGCTACTACCTACACTGACATGCTGCAGTGTGTGGAACAATGGGGACCCAAGAGGACGCTATCCGCAGCTGAAAAATGGCATCCAGATTTTCTGATCACTGCCCGTGGTGCGGACTTTGAACTTTGCAGTAATTGTTGCATTCTGTGCAGCGGCAGGTTCAGCTTTTTGGCTCGAAACCATCCAAAACATGTGTTATCGCTGCAGGCTGTGGAGCATGGGGCCTTATCAGATGGCCTTGTGGCCTTACAATAACACGGGCTCTATCATGCCTTAGCAGACCCGTATCTGGCAGCGGTGTCATAAAACAACAATAAATATACAACCTGCAAGCCATGCATATAATGTTAGCAAACATGCATTTCATTAAATCTGAGATGACATACTGAGAAAATACACCAAACTGAGGAAGATTTTAAATTAGTGTTTGTATGATTTTACTTTATACTGAAATCCAAACCCAAGAATTATTTTATTCTTTAAGGATTTTCAATAAAAGAAATCAAGATTCTGTCAGCTCGAGCATGATTCTGCACATTTTTACCACAAACCATGCTCCACAGCCTCAGCCTTGTGCGAGCTCCTCCTCACCTTGCTGTGTTATAAAGCACAGATTTACAGAGTAAATCAAAGCAGACTATTTCCTCAGCTCAGAGGAAAACCCCTCGGAGGAGAATGAGTTGATAAAGTCCCAATGTGCCCACGGCTTCCTCTCAGATAAATAAATACATAAATAAAAACACGCCTGGCCACTTCAGATTTATTGTTCCTCTGTAGGCTGTGAAGTAGAGGCTATATTGTTTATAATAAATAAGCCCATTAACAGATTTGGCCCAGGTGGGTGACATGGCCTCTGTGATATCCCTTCACCCCCCTACAGGCACCTAAACCCCAGCGGGGCCACAATACTTCCATTTAAGGCAGTGATGGCCAAGGAAAGGGGGGCTTCAGAGGTTAGTGTTGGTTTGACTGGGCTGAGACCGTGTCACGTTTTCTGGAGTGATAAGAGCCGGAGCAGGAAGCTGTGAGAGGGCAGGAAGGAAGAGAGCTTAGGTCTGGAAGGAGAGAGGGGAGCTGTGGAGACGGAGGATGAGGGTGAAAGAGAGTGGAGCAGCAAAAACAAGAAATCTTTAAGAAATCAAACACGATAGACGGAAATGCAGAAAATCCTCAATACGTGCAGCTGTATGTGGTGTTTGAGGTGTGTGCTCTCTGCACGGTGCTTTATGTATGCATGCATGCATGCAGGCAGGAGGGAGGGAGGGAGGGAGGGGGGGCCGAGCTCTGCTGGGAAACGCAGAGGGAACCTGGGGTCCAGGGGGAAGTGAGTGGATGACTAAATTTGGTCTGAAAGGCCACACGAACATACACCTGCTTCCCGCAATCAAACAGGCCACACAATGATGACGCTATCAAGCATCGGGCTTTTGTCTGTTAACACCAGACTGAGTAGTATGCCAAGATGAAAGTGCTGATCTGCTGCCTTCACTAAAATCTGCACAAAATGAAAGAGTAACAACAAGTGGAGCTCAAAGGGTTTCTGATTCTGAGTTGTGCACCAGCAGCCGTGTAGTTTTGTGCACGTTTGCACCACATACTGCCTTTTTGTCCTGTGTCTGTTTCTTGTTTCACTTTCAGTAATGATTTTGGTGTCTTTGTATGAATTGTTGAAATCAAGGGAGGGACTGTGATTAAGCCCTCCTGTCCTCTCTTATCACTTGCACATTTCTTTTGTGTGTGTGCGTGTAAATACCACATGCAAATAGTAAAGAGAAAAATGTAAGTATGTGGATGCATGAACCCAAAACAGGTTTGCAAAATGCACTGCTTTTGTTCAAGGGCGAAAATCATGACAATACAGGGAAGAGAGAATCAGACTTTCATCAGAAGAGGGAGAAAAAAAAGCATGTGTGTTCTCTCTTGCAGTTACTTGATGAGAAGACTAATGGTAAATGGTAAATAGTCAGCAGCTCAGGGTTACCAACCCTCTTCAATGAAAGGAGCTAGCACCAGCTCCAAAAGCCACTTAAAATCACAGGATTACTTCATATATGCTTTTGCATGTTGGTAACATCATTGCACATAATGGAAGCATTAAAACTTTGCTGAATTAGATTCCATAGAGTAATCTTCAAGACAACATTTGAATGGAATAAGAACTATTGGCACCACTTTCTTGCACAACTGAACTACCATGGCAAGTAGCATCTCTTCTCTTCCGGCCTGTCCCACATCTACCACACAGCACAAGAGGAGAGAGGTGGAGAGACCTTGGGATGATGGCGGAGGAGCCGATAATTGAACAGCATGCATGGGAGCGAATTATAATCTAATATATTGATCTCTTTTTTCTCTTGAAATTGCTTAATTTGTCACTAGTTGCTTTGGACCTACAATTGTACAGCGCCTTTCTAGTCTTCCGATCACTCAAAATGCTTTTTACGCTACGAGTCACATTCATCCATTCATACAGACATTCATACACTGGTGGTTGAGGCTACCCTACAGGGTGCCACCTGCTACTCAGTTTTTAACACACTCACACACTGATGGAACAGTCATCAGGAGCAATTTGGGGTTCAGTATCTTGCTCAAGGAAACTTCGACATAGGGACTGGAGGAGCCGCAGATCAAACCGCTGATCTTCTGATTAGTGGACAACCTGCTCTACCTCGTGAGCTACAGCAGCTTTTTAGAAATGAAGTTGCTAAGAGGGTCAAAAGGTTGCTAAATCTAGCGAGAAAGTTGCCAAGTTGGCAACAATGTAGCAGCCAGTTAGCTTAGCATAAAGACGGTAAATCAGGCCCCCAGGAGCAGAACCAGGCTTTGGAGCCACTGTGACATAGTGGCCAAACCAACTAAATCTTCTAGGTCCGTCACATGATGCCATTTGCGTCCAAACAGACTTTTTCCCAGACTTACATTGTGAAAGAGACGTCTATGAATCAGTGGATTTTGAGCGTCACAACCCTCTGCAAAATGACTCGTTGGTCTATTGGGATTTGATCCATGTGGTCCTGTAACATTTTTAAAGTCTAGATGAGCAGCGTGATTAAATCATTTTATCCCCATTCCATTCTACTAAAAGGTAGCTGCTCAACCAGTGGAGCATGCTTGCTTTACAGGCTCCATGATATGGTCATTTCAAACCTTGAAAGTCAAACTTTTTTGACTTCATGCACCACTGAGCAATGTTCTTGAACAGGACCCTGCCTCCAATGCTGTGTCCACATCGCTTTATACATCCATGCCAGAAACAGGGAAAACAGCTAGCTGAGCTTTAGAGCTGCTGGCTGGTCAATTTAACCTTGTACAATGGTTCATATGATATCTCCAGAAAATGCACATACAGCGGTTTGTATGACATTCAGTGGATTAGCACTCCACAGATGACGTTACATACACAATATAAAGTGATGTACGTTAGAGTTAGGCGAGTAAAGTTACATGGTTTGGTTTAGGAAAAGAAACATGGTGACAACATATCTTAAAATAACTGAAAGTTCACATGGTTTCACGTGGTTTTAACCAATGGTGTCTGAGGGGAAAGTCCTGTTTTGGAAAGTTTTGTGACCACCAACTTGCCTCCTTACATAGACTACTTACTTCTTTACTCTCATCAGTACATTGGTCACGTGATTGCAGCCTTCCTGATTGCATGGGTCACACATGAATTACTGGCTCATGATCACATGTTGTGGTGCATTACTTTTTGTAAGTATACGTACAAACAGTGCATGTGAACAGTCTGGGTTGGTGGATCATGTTATCTTTGGGTAGCAAACCTGCCAGGCTAGCTGTTGCCCCCTGTTTCCAGTCTTTATGCTAAGCTAAGATAACCAGCTAACAGCTAGCTGTTGCTCCATATCTATTGGCTATATGAGAGTAAGATTGTCTCATCTAACTCTCGGCAAGAAAGGGAATGAGTATATTTCCGAAAATTATGACAGCTGACAAATGTATTGTGCAAATACTAAAACAAAAACCTTAACAAGGCCACAGGATGCAAATGCAAGCATGTACAAAATATTTCTCGTACACCGTTCATTCATTCTTCCTACCAGATTTGTTGAGGGACAAAGTTCATGCAAAATACAGAGAAAAGAGAAATCAGACTGTCATAACACAATGAACAAACTTTAAATTTATTGAAACTATTTGGTTGAAGTTTGAATTCATCAAAGGTGAACACACATTCTGAGTTTTGACTGAGCACCAAGTGGACTTTGGCCGTTGGAGAGCTCCCAGGTGATAATATCAGCAGCTCAGTTCCACCACACACTCATCTTTTCCCCTTTTTAATCAATCTGTTCATCTAAAAAGGATTTCTCTATTTTGAGATTTTAATCCAGTGTCTGAGTTAATCTCTGAAACTCAGGGATTGGAGGAAGGGACGGACGGGGGCATCAAAGCCACTCAACTTCAGCCCTGCTCTCACAATTACACCCACAAGGCATCAAGGCAACCAATAAATCATGCTGCCATAATGCCTCTCGGAAAATTAATTTTTTGAGGCTTGGGACTCGGTCATGTAGGTCAGATAGTCGGCACTGGTTTGGTCGTTTTCCAGGCATTTTTCAGTCAGATTAAAACATGGAGGGAAACAAGTGTAAATGATGGTCAAGCCTGTGTCAGGCTGTTTTACTGAAAACAACAGATCAGCTGGAAACTGTGAGGTTTAACCTTCAGTCTAAAATAGTGAGAGTATATATGCAGCATTCTTCATACTGTATGTGGATATTTAAGGGATTTGCAGCCTGTCTGACATTACAAAATAAATGTTTATCCACAAGTTCTGCTTTACTGTGTTTTACAGATGGATTATGAATCAGTACAACAGAGGGAGCCCTCCATGGGAAGTCAACGGTATCACACACAAACCTGGAAGCTTTACTGCTCATTCCCACAGCTCCTAATGACACAGTATGCATTGGATAAATCTGCACACATGCTCTGTCTCAGTATCAGGTTGGTATAACTTAATTCTAACATTTTAATTGTAAACTCCAATGAGTTCCCTTTCAGGAAAGATCGTGTCTGTGATCAGAAGAACAGGAACCTTTTTCATGTTCGGGCTTCTGCAGAAAAACGTGGACTTTGATGGCAGAAAATGACAACATGGACATAAAATACACATAAGACAAAGCACTTTTAGGTGCAAGAATAAAGCTGCACTCCTGCCTAGAGTATACACACATTTTATTTTCATGTAATAGCGTAAACCTCTTATTTTCCCACCACTTCAGGATGGATTTCAATATTTCCTGCCTTTTCCATATTATCAGGTTGCCCCTCTTTCACCTATATATTGTAAATAAAAACACTTTCTTTAATATAACAAACGAGGGCTTTTCCATTGAACAGCCTGCAGCATTTTGGCAACTTTCAGACCTGTAAGATCTCTTTTTTTGAGACCATAATAATGCAAGCTGAGGGTTTATTCAATTGATATTTGATTTAATTTGGAGTTATTTTATTCATATAGACATAGGACAGATTTCCTGCCCAAAATATTAAGATATATGCTGCTATCCAAATTGCATACTTTCTCTTTTTCTCTTTTTTTTTTAACTTGAAATTTTGCACTATAGACTGTGATGGATATACGAACAAGGTGGTCAGAGTTTAAGGCACAGTGTTATGACAAGTAGTATGTCCAAATTATGTGCATGACAGTACGTATCTGTAAAGGCAGCTGCACTACCTACTAAAAGTAAAAAGAAAAAGTATTTGGAACGGAGTGCATATTGTGCTTGGCAGGAGGGATGAGCGAGTTGACCATTATCTGTATCCGTGTCTCCATCTCTTTGATTAAATTTTCTGTGTTTGTATTTGGATACTTGTTTCATCCAAGTATTCGGCTCAACCCTACTTGGCATTTTCCAAGACATAAACACAAATTGGCCTCACCAAGCTGTGTGATGTGGAATGAAATGCCCCAATACAACATAGTGGAGCATAGTTCACAATTTGTAGACAACAGCAACTTCACCTGGTATGATGATGTACAAGAATAATTTGAATGCACTTTCAACATTCTCACTGTATTGAATCACACCAGGTGAGAGCTACTGTACAAACAGAAGACGTTGCAGAAATGATCTGATGTGATGACTGTGTTGTTTGAGCCTAATTCATTATCATGATTAAATGGGGGAAAACTCAAGTCTTCGTATCAGATTTAACATTTCATTGGTTGTGTTTGAAGTGGACCCGGGACAGAGCCAGAGAGTCTGGCCTCTACTTGCCCTCTGAGGTCTTTATTAGAGGTCTATTACTGTAAAGCTGCTATCAGCTATTGAAGGAGAGGGGGGTCTCCCTGGCTGCCACTAAGCAGTAAATAAATATGAGCCTATTGTATTCTTGTAGCCTCACTGTCCTTGCTCCTCCATGCTGAGTAAACGCTCACATACAATAGGAGGCCGGACTGCCTTGTCATTCTTGATCCCACTAGATTGCTCCTCCAGGTCCTCTGCCTGGGAAAGTGGCAGCAGAGGAAGGAGGAAGCAATGAAATGAAAAGGGCATCTGAGAGAATATGTTAATGTGTCGCATCCCAGAAATTAAATCTGAGGACTGACGTGTTATTAAACAATCCCGATCGTGTATTCATTTTGACGTCAGAGGTGGAAAGTAACTGAGTGCATTTACTCAAGTACTTTTTCAAGGTACTTGTATTTTACTATATTTCAATTTTCTGATACTGAATACTACACTACAAAACAAAAAGAAATCACTATTATTGGATCTAGAGAATCTTCTTTTCTTAAAACAAATGAAAAAAGTGACATAATTTCAGCCTGTTTTAATAGAGGTCAATGGGTCTTGTGAATTTTCTAGGATAAGGTGTAATTTTTCCTATGATTTTACAGCACCTCTTATTCTATTTTCTTTTAACATTCTCATAAACAGATATTTAAAGGAAAAACACTGAAACAATCTGACGTGAATGGTAGATTTTTTACCTATTATTTTAACAATTAACAACTACTAGGAATTGAATTAATGATAATCACTAAGACTGATTTCTTAAAGTGAAAAACATAATATGACCAGCTACAACATTAAAATGGTGTTTACGGATGATTTCACAAGTAATAAATGAAGCAATTTTATTAAAAGGACTATAACTTTGGATACCTCCGTACATTTTGGTGATAATACATGTTTACTTTTACTTTTTTTTTAAAGATTTTTTTTGAGGCATTTTTAGCCTTTAATGGATAGGACAGACAAGTGTGAAGGGGGGAAAGAGAGAGAGAGGGAGTGACATGCGGCAAGGGGCCACGGGCTGGAGTCGAGCCCGGGCCGCTGTGGCAACAGCTTTGTACAGGGGCGCCTGCTCTACCACTAAGCCACCGACGCCCTGTGTATACTTTAACTTAAATTGAGACTTTGAAATGTAATTTTTGCACTAAGAAATAAAGCATTACTTCTCTTTCAAATGAAAAGTTGAGTTTAAAGACACACAGATTTAGGACCCTGACACCAAGCCGACACCAAGCTATCGGCCAGTGGTCAGTCTTACAGTAGTCGGACAGAGTCTGTCACCCTAGTATTTGTATTGTGTCCCACACAGCTGGCACCATAGTCAGCCCTTTTGCCTGCTTTCCGGCTTATACAGCGTGTTGAATCAACGTCAAAGCCAGTGGAGCCCATCAGTGAGAGAAATCACTCTAAGTGGCAGTTTAGCTTAGTGCACGAGAAGAGAAATGGAAGTGTTGAAAGTAAACTAACAGCTTAAGTCAAGAGGGCGCGAGATCGAAACAAACTTGTTATATAAGATAAGATTTTATTTTTCAGCCATTGAGTTCTTTAGCAGAAATGGTTTGTAATAGTTTGTGGTCATGTTCGTTGTGACATGGTAAATATCCTTTGTTCTTTTAACATTGGGTCGTGTTATGAAGGTGCTAACTGGATAATTAGCGTCTTGAATCCATCCTGTCATTCTTCCTGTTTCCCTTTTTGAATGACGAATACAGACTACCTCTGCCTGCTGGTATGGAGAGTTATTTCCTCTCACGCAGGCGCAGAACATACATGCTAGTTGGCCGCTGACTGTAGTCTTTGCGGTGTGTTCAAGTGCAACTTTTTGAGTGAAACACAGACATTGTGAGGCGATGCAACAGTAGACCTTCATTGTCACTAGTTATTTGATGTCAGTTTTGTTTGTCTGTGCCTTTACATGGTTTAATGTGACTGGCAGCTTATGTTAGCAAACTTTAGCTAGATGACCGACATTACTGACTCAGTTCACTGATTTAAAACTATTTTCCACTTGTGCTACTGCTATGCTAGCAATTATTATTATCCCATAATTGCCGGAGTTGGAAAAACTGTCAAGACCTAGATTCAAGATTTCTTTGCTTGTAATGGAGTATTTTTACAATGGGTCATTCGTCCTCCACTTGTTGATGGTTTATGTGCAGCAGTCTGTCATTTGTTTTTACTGCAAAGAAAGAAATTGAAAGTTGTGGAGGTTTCGGGCCACCTCGGGCTGCCTGGTGGAGCTTCCTCCTCAGTTTCTCCACAGGAAGAGTGCTGACAAGGCTGCATAAAGTTACTTGCATGGAAGCAGAAGCGAGGCCTTGAGTGAGGAGGGGTGCGCAGCGTCGTCCTCATGGGACTGCATTATTCAGGCCTGCCCCTGCCCTGCGAGCCGGGGCATGAGGCTGCCAATATGAGGCACAGGCGGGCGCTGCCGTCCTGTAATCACCGATGACATACATGAAGTAGTTTTCCAGATCGGTTTTCCTGTCCCTCCAGCTGCGAGTGGGGCAAACAGCACAGGAAGAATAACACAAGTTGCAGCCAGGCTCAGGGAATGTGGCCTTAACAAACACAGCACAAGTATAAAAAAGTTAAAAGGCACACTGCTCTCCTCCTGAGAGCCTCTGAGCGAGGGAAGTGAGGCTACGTCCTGAGAGAAGGTCCCACCTTCCTCAACACCCACACAGACTCAACAATAACCTGCCAATCAAACCAAATACTGTTTACTCTGCATTACCTGCCAGGGCCTCAAATCAAGACCACTTTTCTGACATGTTATCTTGTATGTATTTTGACTCAGATTTATCTTGATCTCAGCAGCTTCTGGGTGTTGAATCAGCTTTTTCCTGCTTATCCTAATATCTGCAGAGAAATCTTTAACCACGAGTAAAGTCAGAGACCTGCATAGACTTGGAGTGAATTAGTCAGTTTTGCTCTTGAAACAGACCTAATTTGCCCCCTGGCTTTACTTTGTCTCAAACACCTAAGCCTGGTTTTGTGATGTTATTTTAACTTTATTTCTGACATGAGCTTTAATATCACTCCACTGTTTCCCATCCTTTTTACTGTGTGACACATTTAGAGGAAGCTTGTGACCAGCCGTCACCACTTTCATATGTCTATTGGTTGTGATCAGTTCAACCTAAGACAGATTATTTCCCTTGTTTTATTTGAATGCCTTTAAAGGTCTGACATGGTGTATTTTTCTGGTTATTCACAAGAGAAAAGCAAAACTTAGAGGTAAGTCTGAGAAAAATATGTTCTTATCTGCTTTCCCAACATGCCAACCATCTCATGACCCCTCAGATAAATCTCGTGACCTCGTGGAGGCCGTCAGACTGTGAAGACAAGATGTTAAATTCAAGCTTTTTCCCACCATATCAGAGCATTATAACCAAAGTGATTTTACAGTAGCAGCTTAGCACACAATGTGCTGCTCTCAGGTGCTACCAGCTTGCTGTATGCACACAGTGTGCTACCTGCTGAGGGGCCTGGTGAGCTGTTAGGATTTTACCTTGTTAAGTCAATCAGCAGAGGTGTTAAAGACGCCACGTCAACACAAACTAACAGGTGTCCACTGACAAGGCTGAGGTGATGGATCGACTGTAACTTCAACACAGAGCCACTGGTGCTGTCACTGTATGATAATTATGTGAAGTTAACATGCACATGCTCAAATTACATGTAAATTTCAAACAGCTGCATACAAGTCATTATGTTGTTGTATAAATTTACAATTATATAAATGCACAATTATATTATTATAGCTAGGCTACTATGAGAGTTCATGTCAGTGTTAGTGGCTCTGTCGATCATGCTCTTTATTAGATTTGGGGAAGTTATAATTTCAGATAGCCCAGCCAATACTAAACAAGAAAGGCCTATTGTTATCTGACAAAATCATAGTTTAGTTGTCATGATAACACCTTATGGTAATTTTAAAACGTAACATAGCCTACAATTTGAAAATATGAACAATGTCATAAATCTAACCTCTTTCTTGTCAAAGTATGAAAGCTCTACACTATAATACGAAAACCAATTCTGTTACGTATTTCCACGCTCATTTTACTATAAGTCAGCTGAAAATATAATAAAAAGTCAGAGGAAAAAGCCTATTTGTCATCAAGCTCATGGGGCTAAGGTTAGCTTAATTAGCTATAAATTGACAGTCTTCATTACAGTAGTAAAAATTTTGAGTAATTCAATTGGCCCTTGTTATTATTGGAAAATGTGGGCTAGCTGTGCGATAACAGAAAGCGTAACCACAATAGCTAAGCAGCTTCAGCTGACATATTCATTCCGATATGATCTCATTTCAATATGAATCAGGTGAAAACATTAAAAATCAGATGACAGCAGCATTGCTAATGTTAGCTTGGGGCTAATGTTAGCTTTATTAGCTAGCTAGTGCTAATAAAATCTGCTTGCAACAGTTTTCATTTTTAGCCGGCAAATGCAATATACATCTAATATCTTTCTCATTATGAAAAATCAGCTAAAGACATTAAGACGGGAAACAGCATTTTCATCCAGCTCATGGGCTAATATTTGCTTTAATAGCTAGCTAGCAATAACAAAGTCTGCTTGCAACAATCTTTATTTCAACCTGTGAGGTCAAAGTTCACTGGATAGAAATAGGAGGCAGGTTTTGTCTTCCTGTGTCTGAAGGACCCATTGTATCAATATATTTTGAATTTTGAGTTGTAGCCTAGCCTAAATCTGCCTCTGTTGTTAATGTAAACTGTAAGCTAACGTTAGTACAGTATGAGAAGATTTAACAACAATAGCTAAGCGGGGTCAGCTGACTTATTCATTTTATTATAAGTTTAATATTTTTCTCATTTTAATATGAATCAGCTGAAAACACTAAAAAGTCAGGGGCTAACGTTAGCTTTATAAGCTAGCAACGATAAAATCTGCTTGGAAGAGCTTTTATTTCAGCCTGTGAGGTCAAAGGTCACTGGATAGAAATGAGAAGCTGCCTCTGACTACCTCTCTAAGAAGAACCCATTGTTTCAGTGTGTTTTGAATCAATAATCTGCTTCTGTTATCATTATAAACTGTATGCTGTGTGAGAACAGAAAGCTTCACAGGCGTAGCATCAAGCAAACTGTCAGCTGGCATGTCAAAAAATGTAAATGAGGAAATACGAATGTTTAATTCCTGGTTACAGTTCTGCTGTTTTATTCCAGTGAAAAGGGGGTAGTGGTCAAATAACAAGGAAATGCACTTCAACAGAATATCAAAATAGAGTTGTGTCCTGGAAAAGCTCTGATAGGTGCGTCTCAGCTCTGTATCTGGAATGATCATTTAATCAGTATCCGAAAACAATTATGCTTACTCATATCACACACACACTACACACACACTGCAGATACACTCATGGACATACTCGCAGACTGAGTCATAAAGTACCAGAGGACACTGAGGAAGAAGGTGTGATGTTATTTCCACACGAAATAATCTGGTAGGAATGACTCTGAACAACATACCACATTTCATTCTAATGAATTCAAGTTTAAATACCTCAGTGTTTATTTTTGTCAAAACTGTACAGTAAATAGATACACATCATAATATATTTAAAGATAAATATTAAAAAAACGCAGCCCAGACACAAACAAACACTTCCGGCCAGTTTGAGGATTGTGTTTGTGTTAATGATCCCCTGAATGTTTGTTGACAGGCGTTAGTGTCTTTGCTGATAGAGTATTGTATCTGCCCAGCAGGTCGCAGGGACACACCCAGCTGCTCTATTCTCCTCAGTGTGTCTGTCAGACCCTGTTACAGTAATCATCTGTCTGTCTGGCGGTCACCGACTGTCTGTCTCTTGGCTGGAAACACTGGCTGAGGTCATAATAACCACAGAGGAGTTGCTCTTTATGACTTTCTGCACACCAGAAGGAGACCTCAGCCTTATTTGGTGCTTTAATTATATGAGTGCAAAATGATATTCATTAAAGGACTAGTTCACCCAAATTAACACCCAGCCATGCAAATGATTTTGGTTTTATTTGAACAGGCTTTGAAATATTTCTCCCACCATTATAATACAATGGAGATGTTCATGGTGGATGTAACTAATACTCCATTACTGCACCTTTTCAGGTACTTCTTGCAGGTGCTTCTTTACTGTACTACATTTAAGCAGAAAATGGTATACATTTTGCAAGAAGTTACATTTAGCTCCTCTTCGACCAATGAAAACACCAGTTGTAATTACTTGCAATGGAATATTTTTTATAGTGTGGTGTTTGTGGTAGTTAAATAAAGGATCCAAACACTTTCTGGCACTTACTTTTGGTAGTTTATAGTTTTATAGGGTTATATGATATCCATCGCTTGGATTTCTGCTGAATACAGTGAAGGTTAATCAAATTTTCTTCATATTATAAAACACATTTTACAGTAATTGTCATCAACGTACAAAAACAACATCCTGGTTCCTCTGGATTATCGACTTTCAAGGTGAGCAGTTCTCGCACGGACTATTTCTTCTTGAGAAAGTAGTTCCGATAGAGGAGAAATTGATGTAAACTTTTTCATTCAGTTCCTTGCAGTTTCATCGGGGTTAAAGCAGAAATTTAAGAGACAGATATCTCAAAATCTGGGCAAAGAAAACCAAAACTACCTCTGTGGATACACGAGGAAAGAGAACATTAAGTTTGATAGCTACAGTAAACATATTTGAGTTAACTGACCCTTTAAAGGTGTCCATGAGATACAGTATACACATGTCGGTCCTTCTCTGAAGTAACACAAGATACAAACCTGTGAAGCATGCCGGTGAAAAGCTGCTGAAACTCCAATGCATGGCTCTCCTGATGAGGTTATAGTAATCAGACAGGCCCAATTAGTGCTTGATTAGAGGTGGAGCAGACTGACATAATGAAGTGATCACACAGACACCAGAAACTATGAGCTCATGTGAACGCCTTCAGGTTTGGTTTATGGAATTACATTTTCCAGTTGCACACAATTCTCTTTACTTCATTATATAATGCAGAAACTGTCGAGTATCTCACTTCAGGGCTCTTCCTGTTTGAGTTTCCTCCGACGTCCCTGCAGGATAATACTCGGATGAACATTATCTGCAGACAGCAGCCCCAAATTTACCCAAAGGAAACTATTGATGACCTTCACGCAGGAGGTAAGACAAGACAAACCTAATTATGGCTCACAAAATCTCAAAAATGTTACAGGTAGGTGATCTCCAACCTATTTTTAGGTTTAATATAAACTCTAGCTATTTGTGCTGGTTGATATTGGACATACAGAGTTGACATATTTACATATTTAATCTGTAACGAGGATGGTATTTTATTGCTGAGGAATCTGAATTACAGCATGTTTGACATGTTGGGATTCCTCACATTCCTCACTGGAGATAAGTTCAGACATGCCTCTGTGAGCTCTCCAGCACATTTCTGATATACATGTCCATAAATAACTCAGGATGGAGAGGATATAAATGGTGGATGATCCAAAAATGCACACAAGAAACCCATTTAATCTAAGAAAGTTTATTTTTTATTGCATTTGACCTGAGAATAGTTGGGTTTGTTTGTTAATAACAGATGACATCTTCAGAAAATGTACCCACTAGTACTGCTAAATAAAACACTGTTCAAAGAGGAAATCTTGTATTTTAAGGTTTTAACATTACCTACTTAAATCATACAACAAGTTTCCTCCCCTTCCTTTTTTGCCCATTTATATTCCAGTTTAAGCGCCTCCACCTTCACTTTCAGTAGTTTTATATGATTTCATAAACCAGAAGCCTGTTAAAACACAATGTTGTAAATATTTGACAAAGATATCTGATTTGTCCAGCTGCCATTTCCATCTCTGTTTATTGTTGATGATATTTTCACCTGAAACCCTGATATCATCCCGTTGTTTTTCCTTCAGGAAGTTCCTGCAACTGCTCATTAATTGTTGCTGAGGGGCCGACATTTGAGAAAAACAACAAGATGAACTAATGGCTTTGAGTTCAAGTTACTTAAAAGAGGGAAAACAAAGACTGCCTGCACATAAAATAGTGATGTTTTAATGTCATCATGTGTATTTCGTGTTATTATTGTTGCACTTCAGCACATTTGTTCACTTCACATTGCAGCCTGTTTTGTATTAATGCCATGGGAATTCAACTGACGTCAGATTTCTTCCGCTTATTCAGGTGGCGTTGGATTGCATCAGGTCCTCACTTTCCTAATCAGCTCCTCTGCTCTCTCCTCCAGAAAGGTCATCCTTCGCTCAGCCACTGTGCTCGTCCATTTCCTCCCGACACCTCCACATCAGATTTCCAAACACAGCTGCAGGCTGTCTTCTCCACTGTTTGGTGGAGCACATTTAAAGTTGGGATATGTTGTTGAAAAATGAGTTGTACTTAATTTAACCCGACAGAGCCTCTAGTACAAAAAAAAAAATCCCCAGGGTGCACTGCTGTTGTCAGGTGGCTTCCTTCCAAGTGTTGACCAGCAGAAAAATCGTTCTTTGCATGGTGGAGCTCTGATTTCAAAGGCTTTACTGAATATAATGATGTAAATGCATGCTGCCAAAAATATTCTGATGGCTTTAAAAAGACGTCCAACCAATCAGTAAACATGTCCATCAATGGTAAAGGTGTTATTATTAACAATATTTTACAAAAGTTGAATATCTCAATGGTGTTGCAACACATTTTCACTGCAACCTTGTCACGTATCGACGTTTGGTCATGGACTTTCTACGTCCAAATACGACGTGCAAGGTACCCTGGGTGTGTTGGTTGTGGACACTGTGTCAAGTTCTGCCTGTTACATGCATTGTCTTCTTTCAAAATACACTTCCGTTTTCACAGGAAGTTGACCGTTAACAGTCTTTTTCAAACAAATAAAAAAATAAAATAAATGCAATAGGTCAACAACGCGAATTGATGTTTTCTTCCCCTCCAACAATTAATGCACTTCGGTTTAGGAAAAATAAAACAGGGTTTGGGTTTACAATCATACGGGACACAAACACTGCTCGTTTGCTGGACCCATCCACCACCCCTCCCTCACGCCCATACTCAGATTTTCGGCGCCTTAACTTCCGTTCTTGTCCCGCCATGTTTCCCCTGAAGCCGCCAAGCACCATTAAACTATAATGGCAACTGGCCGTACATCATGCCAGCTTTAAAGGACAGCTTTTATTGTCAGTGTCTGACACCTCAAGTCACTGCCCAAGTTCCAGCTTTTGAAGACTTTGTAGTGAGACCAGGTTGGGAATACAGAGTTCCTGATTATAAACTGTTGTCAATACAAATAATATTTAATTGTATATTTGTTGAAATTAATATATCAGTATAAATTTGGGATAATATGTAATTGTTGTCAATGGAAATACAGTCATTACTGAAGCAAATGCAGGGTGATGCTTGTTATATTAACAATGACTGTTCATATAAAAAGACGTATTTAAGCACAATAACAGTTGTAGATGCGGACTACTTCATACTGTTGACTGGATATGGTGCAACTTCTGATCACAGAGTGTGTTCAGATTGAAGTCTATAGGAAATACTTGGTTTTCTGGTGTTTGAAGTCAGCAATTATTTGTGGAATAAAGAGTAGTAATCACCCAAAATGATTAAGCAGGTCTGATCTAGTTTTACAAAACCTGCCCTGTGTATTACCAGACTTTAAAATGTTTATTTTCTTATTTTTACTTTATACATTTATCACCTATTTGTTGATCTTATCCTAAGGAAAACACAAAAAAAGCCCACACATTTTCTTGAAGTACAACTAATGGATAATGTGCGGGATCTTTTTTTATTTCACATTTATTAATCGTTTTTAAATGTTTATCATATAGAATTGAGTTTTAGTCATTGCTCTTGTCAATAAAAAGAGATGCGTAAATTTTTTCACTCGCAAACATTTGAACTGATTGGAAGAGTCTCATGATTTATTGTAAATGTCCAAAGGAAGTATAAAATGCAACATGATGGAGTGCCTTGATTTTGAGTTCAGCCTCGAGGCTCTGACACAGAAAAGACAGGGCAGGGAAGTAAACATTCTCCTAAATGAGTAAACATTTGGCAGCCAAAGCCCAATAAGTTTGGAGATATGTCGATTTTTGGGGCATATTTTTAGAGCCTTTGTGAAATGTTTTAAAATGAAACAGGAAGTTGGGAAGTTTATGCCCCTGGCGCCCACCCTGCTTCCCTCTCTGGGCCGAGAAAGACATGAGGATGGAGATAAAACAGCGTGTCAACAGTTTGGCTTCTGCCAAAGGGCGGGTGGTATAGCTCCAACATTGTTTAATCTAATAGATATTTAGAATCATTAGCTTTTCTTAAAGGAGAACTCCACCCAAAAACTCAATTTTTAGGTTTACTCCCCTCGGTTTAGGTAATAAAAGTATGTGATTAGATTCACAAAATATCATGGTTTGGCTTAAAATCTGTAGGGTTGTTACTCACAAAATGTAAAATCACATCACCAGCGTAGTATGCTACACATACTAGCACACTGTAATGTTAGTAAAATAGCTTGATTGATTTTTGGTTTCACACAGGACACAAAAAAGTGATCTCTTGGGTCAAAGTCCGGAGTTTGTCCGACTCATCCCCCTCTTCTTCCACCCACCCTACATGGACTTACATAGTCTTTATGCTACCCTAGTTTGCTGGAGCATAACTTTGTGTTGGTATCTGACACTGAGGGCTGCTGACGAGTATTTGACAAGTTGGGACAACACATTCTCACTCCGACCTCGTCACATATTGACGCTTAGTCATGGACTTTCCACATTGACGTGTGACATGCAAGGTACCCTGGGTGTGTTTTTGTTAATGATCTGGGACACCATGTCAACATCGGCCTGTTACATGCACTGTGTGTTTTCAAAATACACTTCCATTTTCACAGGATGTGTAAAGTTTGCAAACAGTCTCTTTCAAAATAACCCTACTATTGACATTTTTTACCTTCAATGACTAAGGCAAGGAGATCAGTTTAGCAAACACACGCATATGGTTTAGGTTTCTTAAAAAAGAACAGGGTTTGGCTTTACATTCAAACAGGAAGTGAACACTGGCCTCCCGGCTGAAAGTCAGTGGTTGTTTGACACATCCGCCAACACTCCCACCAACCCAACCTGGTCTTTTCACTCTCTTATCTTATGCTGTCGTCCAGCTGTTTTACCCCCTGACACCCACTAACAGCAACTGGCCGAGCATCATGCCAACGTGAAAGGCTTTTCTTTGGTGTCTGATGCTGAAAGTCACTGCCCAAGCGCCAGTATTTAATGACTACGGAATGAGGTTGGTTAATAGTAAGAATGTGTTGCAAATTTTGAAACAAAAAACATGTATTAATCATTCAACAGATACGGGATTCATAGAAAAGTGAATAGATTCAATGCACGGTTTGATGTCATTGGTGGAAACCAAAAAGTTTTGGCTATTTATTTTTACAATGCATAGAGTGGCCTTTGAACACCCAGTTTCTGAAAAGTAATGTTATTTTAAATCTTGCATTTTTGCTAATTTATTTTGTTAATAAAGACATGAACATTGAAAGTTGAATTAATTATTTATTAATACATATAATTACATTGCAAGACAATACAGCAGTCACAAAAGAACACAACTTGTCAAGAAACAAAATGCACAATATACACATTCAGCACATCAAATGACTCACTGACATAATTTAAATAAATACAGTTTTTTTTTAGCAGTTTCATGACACTGAGCGTCCCTCTCTGTGGCTGCTCTGCTGATGGTAGCTGCTGGGATCCACTGACTCCAGCCTGTGAGAGCTTGGACCCAGGTACTGTTCAAACTCGCTGCGGTCCAGATCATACAGCATGTCCAGCTGAACCTGCTCCAGGTAAAACTCCAGGGAGGGCCCTGCGGGGCACAGCAGGCCCCCCTGAACCCTGCTGGACTCCCCCTGATCCACATGAGGACCTGCAGCGCTGGAGAAACCATACTGCATGTGCCCGTGCTGACTGCCAAAATACACCTGAGGCTCTGCGGGGTACGCAGGAGGGTTTGGGTACACCACAGGCTTATTTGAAAAATCATCTGCTGCTGCTGTGTCTGGAAAAACTGGAGTGTTTAAGTAGCTGCTGCGCAGAGGGGTGAAGTTGGCCGGGGAGTTTGGGAAAGCAGGCGTGCTCAGGTAGGTTTGCTGCTGGTTCTGGAGTGGGTAGGTGAGGTTGTACGGCATGGGGAAGCCTGAGTGAGAAACCTCTGCACCCTGGGGTTTGGAGCTCTTCTTCAGCTGCCTCCTCCTGCGGGGCCTGTACTTGTAGTTGGGATAGTCGATGGTGTGCTGGACTCTCAGACGCTCTGCTTCCTGCATGTACGGACGCTTCTCAACCAGGGACATGGCCTTCCATGTTTTACCTGCAGGAACACAGAGGGGTTAATGATCTGCACACTGGATGGATAATGAACTGGTCCAGACCAAGGGGCCTAAAGTGTCAGAGGTTGCCCTGGCCTTCACATGGAAAATGTCATTCAAATTAACATATACTGACCAGAAAGAGACTCTAAGTGACCACAAGGAGACATGCAAACATGCATAAGGCCACAAATGGATGCAACACAACAAGAAAAAAGAGGCAGAACCACCACAAAGTGTGTGTCTTGCTCCTGTGTAGGAGAGGTGGTGGGGCCTTTTGCATATCCGTGCCCAGGGGCCCATTATCTCATAATCCACCCATGCTCATTCGTTTAGCAAAACTGACATTAAAGCAACATCATAGTGCATTGTTTCCCCCATATGAGACATGTTCTATAGGCCAAAGAACTACAAATATGAAGCATTTTTTGGCAAACTTGAGCATCTCCAAACTACAGCAACTTATTAATAACACAAGCTGTTGATCAGTCTCTTACCGAGTATCTTGCTCAGATCCGTGTTCTCCAGGTCTGGGTTCAGCTGTGCCAGCCGCCTGCGCTCCTCTTTGGTCCAGATGATGAAGGCGTTCAGGGGCCTCCTCACCCTCTGCTGCGTGGACGCAGACTTGGCCTCGGGGCTGGTGCAGCTGGAGTCCGAGTTCATGGACAGCGGGCTGGAGGGCCGTGAACTCGGGGAGCGCTCCCCGGTCATCTGCTCCCCGTCTACGGAGCCCGAGTCCTCGCTCTCGAAGATGGGCTCTCTGTTTGCGCAAAGCTGGTAAGGAGCGGGGTCGTGGCTGAAATGCATGTTTACGCACAGTGTGGCGGTGTTTGGGACTCTGCTGCGGGCCGCTGTCATCCTCCTGGTGATGCACAGTGACGGATATATGTGGGTGCTCCACCAATGGGAGGGCGGGAGGAGTGGATTTAAGGTGTGAATTCCAGGTGTTTTCTCGGGTCGGTGATAGGCCCATCTGACGCCCCAAATCAACGATCTCACGAAACTTCAGGTGGAAAAGACACGTGAGTCTGAAATAAAACTTAAACTGGCTTTTATATAACAAACGATGCCCAGATTTAAAGGCTTTACACCAGAGAGTGTTGAACCCAGTGTCACAAAATGTGTCTTTATGGTGACGTATGAAGTGATAAATCAAAAGTATACTTGTGCAAAAGTTGCCACATTTACTGATCATATTTAATCCTCCTTTAATCACCAATAGGCCTGTTGATTGTTCATAAATAGGCGTATTTATTGTTCCTGTCTAATTTGAGAAAAAAGTACAAGATCTTTCCTTGATTCACTTATTTACTCCATATTAGGGAAATCAAATGCCACCTCTGCCTATCGGAGAGAAACGGAATCTAATCAATAGTGCAGGTAGGCAGCAGGTATTGATGGGTGAACATCAAAGTGTCCAGGAGGCTCGGCTGGTTACTAATTACATTGTGGCTCTCAGCTCTTATCGGCCATCCACTGTCTCTATCAAAGTACATTTTACAGGACTGAAACAAACATGATCAAGGCGTGTTTATTACTGCAAATATTTGCCCGACGCAAAAACCGATAGGTGTGCACAAAGGGGCGTGATGAGCTCACATTTAGGACATCAAAACCACAGAAATAGCTGTGTTTAGTTACTTACATTTATCAGATTAAATTAAAAGACGAGAAAAATATAACAAAACAGACTCACAGAAAATATAGCTTTTCTCTTTCAGCCTCTTATTTATATTCCTATTTATTTGGACAGTTTTTTTGTTTTGTTTTGTTGTTATTACAATTTTTTTGCGTTATTTAAAAATAATACAGCCCCAAAATTATATTTAAAGGTAAAAAACACATAAACTAAACGATTATTATTACCAGAAATAAAGGTAAAATAGGATATCAGTCACTATTGAGTGTATAGACACATTTGTTGGAGAATTATTTTTGTTTTTGTTGTCGGAAAGTTAGAAAAAAATGCCATGGAAACTCATTTCTGAGCACTATAGCACTTTATTAATAGGACATAAGACACACAGATAAACTAAATCACTACAAAAGTCCAAGTACAATAACTTCATTACTGAAAATGCACTGAAAATAATATTATAAGACTTTTAGTCATTCAAAAGAGCTCAAATAAACAATGATAATTTTGTGTATCCACCATTAATGACTTCTCCAGAAACTCTAAAGGCGTGTGATCCCACTTGAATATAATAGGATGCCATTACAGGTTTCAATGAATATCTGTCTTTGACACTAACATTACACAGACAATAGACGCCATTACAGTGACAGCGGCGACGTTAAACCCGCAATACACGGACCCACAGTGGATCCTGCACCTGCTTTGTCCCGGCAGACGAGTCACTTACGCAGGCCTCTTTACATTGTAAATACTGTGTATTATAGTGTGGAGCAGGGAGGCTTAATACACAAGGAGAATCTAAACATCTGAGTCTGCACTTTTAAGGCTTTGTAACACGTGCACACTTTTATATCACGACTAATAAGGAGCATTTTGGATTTTGTGTCAACCCTGCAGGAGCGGTAAATCAGGCGTAATGGAGCCTGATATGTTCATCAGAAGATCAATGATCAATACTGTGACATTGGTAAATTCAATAAGTGATAAAGGTGACTGTGCTCCTCAACTTAAACCATTCCGTATCAGTCCAATCTGATGAAGTGGCATGTGGCTTTGAGGGGAGGAAAGTCTCTTTAAGATGTATTTTAAACAGAATTACTCATTTAAATGTGTATAGTTTGTTAGTATTTGGTGGAGTGAAGGAGGGGGTGAGTGAGGGGGGTTTCTTCACGGGTTGTCAGAATTAAGAGGTTGAATCCACATCCGGCGCTGTTAAACGGGACGCACGCTCCAACACACTGTGAACAACACTAATGGATTTAATCAATTAACTTGAACGACGCAGCGTGAATACAATAACGTTAGTTTCGGCTGAGCTTCTTCTGTGAATTGAGTCGGGGCTAAATATTAGAGAGCGTGTGGGAGATCATATGTGTGTTTAATGTCTGAATATTAACCTTTTTTATTATTAATTTATTACCAGCACCTTTATAGGGTGAGCTCAGGTATTTTGGGACACTTTTTTTGGTGGATTACTAAGAAAACACTCTGCAGATTACCTTAACTTTTACTGTTAGAACTTGTAATGCTTCTCTGCTATATTTCGATCAAGAAAATGTGTTGCTAAGTAAAATATTTAGAAACTTGAAACATATCAAGAACCCTTACCTCACTCCAATGATACGTTCAGGTGAAATGGGACAGTCAAAGTTGTTTGTTTTTTCATCAGATCAGCCATTATGTCATCATAAAAGTTCACTCAACCTTTCTGCCATGCTTCCCTGTTCATTTGCTGTCTCTTTCCTTGGTTCTATATCACCTACAGTGGACATGTGTGTGTGTGCTTGCCTGCGTGCAACACCGATGGCTAATTCTGGACTACTGTGGCTGACATGGACTCACTGCATCACCTTTAATATTTTAAAGTGACAAAAATGCTACAAATGGTGACACCCAACAGCATAAGGCATGATTTTATGGCACCTGGTGGTATCAAAATCATGGATGGATTACTGAATGGGTCAATCAGGTACGGGCCCAGGGGCCCAAATTGTCAGGGAGCCCCTGGCCTTCACCTGCATAATGTCAAATTAACACGTACAGACCAGGCAGAGAGAGACACAAAACAACAACAAAAATACACACAATTACCTCAGTGAGACACAAAACAACCACAATGAGACCCAAACCCACAAAAAGATGCATAACAACTACAAATATAGGCAAAACAACCACAACATGACTACAAAAAGAAACATAAACTGACCACAAGGAGACAGGAAATGACTTCAGAGACACAAGATCTTTTCAAAGAGACTCAAATGACCACAAAAATACAAAAAACAGCCATAAGAAGCCCCAAAACAACTAAAATAGGCATGCAGTTGCATCAAAAAGACACAAAATGAGTAAAAACACCAGCAAAACAACAGCAAAGAGACAGGAAGCCCCAAAAGGATGCAAAACCACTACGATGTCTGTGTGTCCTGCTCTTATGTGGTGGTGGGACCCTTTGTATATCAGTGCCCAGGGGCCAGTTGTTTCATAATCTGCTCAGAACATGCTGGTTTCATTTCAGAAAAATGTCCCGTTTTAGCGTATTAGTGCATTAAGTACTCACTCAAAACCCTTTCCTGTGAAAAGTAAGGTATATTGTCAAAAATATTTTGATTACAAGTCAAACAGTTAATAAAATGCAAAGTCCTGAAACCATTTTTATTGATACACACTTATCATTTTATTACCAAAAACAGAAAATCAAACTCATGACTTATTTTGCAAGTTTTGAGATTTTGTCTCTTTAATCTGCCTGCAGTTATCTCATATCAATCAAAGCGTTTGTTTCAGGTAAAGCACATTTGTAGCAGCAAAACATGTTTGACGATTAGCTGCTAATATTTAAAGAGCCCAGGATGTAAAACCTTATTTGTCCCATTTTACCTGACTTCACCCTCTGACATTATTTTGCTAGTATTTTTTTTAACCCTGTGATTTGTCCTTTATTCAGGCCCTGCTGATGAATCCTAATCTATAAGGTGACAGTAGGGTATCACTGCATTGTCTCACAGCCAACAAGCAGAATGAGCACAATGCTTTCTGAATAGGGATTGTTCTGATCACAATGTACCATTGTATTGGACAGAACTCATATATGGGACACTCCTCTCCGTCTTCACTGTGGGTCAGTGATGGCCCAGCTGGCACAGGTAGAGCTGAAGACCTGCACGACGAGGATTTACAAAGGCCCTGGTGGATTCTTGGGAACTCTTGGATGATGTTTGGGGTTGAATATCAGATGGATTTTGGATTGGAGCACTTAGGGATTTGCTGTGAGGTGAGTCTACATTTTCAAGATGTGGACTGGAGCTTTTTGTCAGTGAAGATGCCACAACAGACACTTCTCCTCTCTCAAAATGGATATTTGAGGATTTGCTGACCCGCAGACGTCCATCCAAAGAAGACACAGACTACGGGAGAGTGAAGCAGGAGAGCTCTGATAATGAAGCACTATATTCCACCTCAGTGCCATCCCACAGACTTTCCTTACAGTGGCTCATTCATAAAGAGCCGCATTGTTTCATAGCCTGAAGGTGTGAAGGGGATATAATGACCGTGATCTTCGCAGCGAGGGACTGTATTGCATTGTGTTGTATTGTATGGACACAGCAGGCCAGCACCAAGATACACTGTGTCAAGACTCAGACACCATTCTATGCAGTGGTGCGTGCCTCCCCCTGCTCCCACCTCCACCTCTTAATCACATCTCTGAGCAGATTCAACAGTAGACTGAGGTCCTGAGTGCTAGCCTCCACACTCCCCGTGTAAACAGCGCCCTGCCCGGCCCCACGTCAGGCCAGCTGAGAGGATTACATGCCCCCCTGGTGTAGACAGGCTTAATGTAGCCTCATTAGCAGAACACAATGATGCCCCCACCTCTGAGCAGAGATAAGAGGCCCGGCTCAGCCAGACTTCAAACACAGACTCAAACCCAGGTGCTGCAATGTGCAGGGTGCAAAGCCAAAATATTTTTATTCATATGACATAATTTCAGGGCTGAAACGATGAGCTGACTTACCATTGATCAACATTTATGGTGTCTCACAGTGTGAAGATCTACTGCTTTTCTCTGTTTAAGATTATTGTGAACTCCTGTATTTGGATTTTGGACTATTAGTTGGACAAAGCAAGCAGTTTTCCAACATCACTTTTTGCACTTTGAATTTTTTTTTGTATCTTTCAACATGACATAACGGAGAACTTGACTGTAGAAAAAAATAAAATGATGAATTCAAATAATTAAATTAAAAAGGAGGGTGAATAAAAAGTAAGTAAATATTTGAAAAATCAAATTCAAATAATTAAATTAAAAAGAAAGGTGAATAAAAAGTCAGTAAATATTTAAAAAATCATGATAAATTTAAAAACAAGTTAGAATTAAGAATATTACTTAAAATATAGTCATTTTAATTACTTTTATTTATTAGTATATTTAAGGATTTTTGCAAAGACATCCAATTTATGGCTGTTTTAACCTTTAATGGGATTTCTTTTTACTATTTTCTTACATTTTTTAGAATAAATAATCTTAAAAGTAACTGACAGACTAATTTGACAATGAAAATAATATTAAGTCTCAGTCCCAATCATTTTAAAACCCAATAAATGACTAACAATGTGCACTTACTCACAATATATAGGTCTGAATTTTATTTAATTCAAGAAAAAAACAACCAGTCTGGCTCTTGAATTGCCGTCACACTGCTCTCTAATTGTATTTCATCTGTCTATCATGCAGACTGACTAATGAAGCAAAGAAAAAACAGCACTATTCTTTGTAAATTAGGAATTGTATTCTCCTGATAAGAGTCTTATCTGAGGAATTCAGTGAGTCTTCCAGTTCTTTATTGTGCAGACAGCTGAGCTTTGGATGTTAGCCGCTTTTATTACATGCATGATTTTGGACACAAAGTCCCCCCACAGTATATACAGCATGTATAGGTCTGACCTCGATCCAACACCAGAGCCACACGTCTCTCCTCAGCAGACTGAAGAAAGGAGGCCAGCGGTAATTAGCCCTAATTATTAACTGGAACTAGACTGAGACCTGTGAGACACCATAATATGTGTCTGTCCTAAACGGCTCATTCAAGGCAGCAGATAACCAAAACAACCTGGCCTGCTCAGCTCCAGCAGCAATGCTTGGATGTTTAATTAAATAGTGTGAACTGGTTAGACTCAGACATTAGATTATATGGAGCAGAAGCCACAGATAAAATGTCTGCCCTGAAACAGACTAACGAATCGTTTTAGCCAAAGTGACTGTGTCCGTGTAAGTGATGGGGAAAGATTTCTTTATGCAAACTTTCTGCAGCCACACACTCGCAGAGCTGCTGTCTGCGCTCACTCTTTCTCTCTCTTTTGCTCGTCTGAGACCTGATAGAAATTCAAAAGGATCTGCTGCTTTGAAGATAAGCGCTGCAGTTCTGCCATAAACAATGATTGTGCTGTTTCTTTCCTGTGGCGTGATTTATTTAAAGTATTATGCTGTAAGGATTTGGGCTGGTTTTCCTGGCAGGGCCGGCTGTGTATGTATCCACTACTTGTGTAGTTTATTGGATACTTGAGATTCAGGAAAACACTCAGGGAACCACAAGCAATGTCATCAAAGTGTAACCTTTGTCTCTCATAGTCACAGATTATAAAATGTACAAACACTGACAGAAATTCACCTTGAAATTGCCTTTTTTTTAAAAATTAAAAGCAAGAAAATACTTACTGAAATACACTATATTTAACCCTGTTTGTTGCATCATATTCTTGTCACTTTTATTTTTATTCTTGCGTAACTGCCTGCGAGTAGCTAACATAGCAGAGGGGACTTTGTACAGAAACACAATGCTCGTAGTCTTGCACACACACTCACGAACATATGCTTCCTTTGATAAAGTGTTTTTATACCAGCAGAAATTCCATGGCAGCGTCCTTTAAGACAATATCTGCGTAAAATACCAAGTTATTTATAGCGAGTGTGCCATTTCGACTTCAAAAAATAAACATGAGCGTAATGGAGAGTTCAAACACAAGGGAGTCATTATAAAGCCAAAACCAATAGGGGTAAAGTCTGGTGCAGGCAGGGTGTAAATTGCCATAAAGTGTTGATTGTAATATCTCAAAATCTTAATGAGACTCTGTAGTACAACTTTCATTTAGAAATGACTGTAAACATGTGAACTCAGTGAAAGTGTGAGACATCCCTAAGTGACAAACACCAGGTCAAGATTAAATCAAAGTGATTTCCTTTGATATCAGAAGTGTAAACATTTCTCTGTGGCTTTTTTATGTCTCTAAAGCATAACGGGGCAAAGTTGTATGTATGTGTTTGCCTGTGATTGTATTCCAAGAGGATGGAGAGGGATCTTTTGAACGTCCACACCAGGATACAGCTGCCTATGACTAATTTAAAACTCCCCTTCTAGGGCCTAGGCAACCCATTTCACAAGTAACACACATCACCAGGCATCTGTTTCCTGTTTTCATTCTTTGAGTTATCTTATTTTCCTTATTTCCCCCTCACCTGTTACAGTTCAAGTTCCTTCCATCATGCCGCACGGGCTGGTTGTGCTCGGACACGAGGCTCTCGGACGTCAGCCACTCAAACGCAAAGACATACTCATGAATCGAGTCATAAATATTCTGTGTGCAATGCCAAAAATGACATAAGATAAAGTTTAATGACAATGCTTCATTCAGTTTTCCACATTTTTAATATAAAATGGAAACATGTTCAAGACTTTTTTTTTTTTTTTACAACATCCAAAAAAATGTTACATTTTTCCTTTGAGATATACACACTTAACATTTTTCTCCTCACACCTATGAGCTGTAATATTTCAGCAGTTTTTCGTCAGTGGGCTTCAGGATCTTCTTCTCCGGCATGTTAACGACCCAGCCTGGAGCCAGGCCAAAAAAGATCTGTCGAACATCCTTCCTCATGGAGAGCATGTGATACAGTTCATCCTTTGAAATGTCTGGCAAAGTATATCCATACTTCTGAGCCAGGGCTAGCCGGGCCTGCCGGATCTTCTCCGGGTCTGCCAAGTAACCCCGGTTTTCGGCATCTGTGTAATACGGGACCATGTCCTCCCCTGGTAACATGCGCTTTGGTATGGGCTGCCCACGTAAGAAGAACGGGACAGGCTTGATGAGAATCCCTGCACCAAAAGAGAATTTTTTTTTAGTTTTATCTAAAACACACAAGATATACAGTGGGTGAGTGCATAAGACTGATCGTTCATTAGTTACCAAGACTTATAGGATCATAGAAACTGGTAGTGATGACCCCTCCGTTCCTCTCAATAGCAGCTATAGCTCCTTCAGAAGCTCTCTGAACCTCAATGTTGATTTTTGCAACAAAAATGTCAGCACCCTGAGACAGAGAGAGCACATGAGAGGTGAGACTTCAGACAGAGCAGGGTGGGAAAAAACAGGGGTCACAAACATCTTGATCTGTGACAGAATGACAACATTGTTATGTGGTGCCACCTACTGGCACAAGATGATCCAAGATCCTCAGAGTCTGCATCCTAAATACCTAGGCTGTGGTCAAATAGTCTTTTAGGATGATTCCTAAGTGAGTTTATCTGTTCGAATTCTCCAACACTAAGAAAAGTAGCTTCACTGCTTCCTTTATTATCTTCTTAAGCATAGGATACACTGGACCATATTTGACAAAAGGAAAGGAGGTCATGTCGTCCCACAGTTTCTTGCAGCAGCAACATTTAAAGCAACTCACCACATGGCAATTCTCTGGGAAATCAGCTATTTTGTCATATTCCACATCCACAACCTTCAGCCAGAACAACTCCAAAGCACCATCAAGTCAAGATAAAAGCTGTTTAGTTGTGCAGTGGTTCTATTAGGCTTATAATCAGGTCTTTGCTTTGAATGTGTATTTTTCAAAAGCATATATTTTTATTGCTTCTTATATTCTCATTCTGTTATATGTCTATTTTTTGTTTTTCTTTAACAGAGCATCTCAACAAAAATATTATATAGTGGGTAGGAAAGGAGATTTTTTTCTTACTTTCCTAATGCAACCCTGGCTTCATTATTTAACAATTAAAAAACTAGGACCCTTGAACACCTTATATTGCACTGTTTGAATGTCCAAATAATAATAAAATGACCCAATGAGCAATGAAAACAAAACCAAGTGTCTACACTGAAATTATAGTTGCCCTATCTCCCCCTACTTCTATAATTTGCTGTCAGCATCCAGTCTTTTCCTTGTGGTTACATATAAATTATTCAACCTAAATCATTACAGTTACAATGTTATTAAGAAAATGCAGTATGTTGTTAAATATAGTCAATCAATCAATCAATTTTATTTATAAAGCCCAATATCACAAATCACAGTTTGCCTTACAGGGCTTTACAGCATACGACATCCCTCTGTCCTTAGGACCCTCACAGCGGATAAGGAAAAACTCCCCCCAAAAAAACCCCTTTAACGGGGGGAAAAAAAACCCACCATGTGGTGCCACCACCATGTATTTTGCTCTAACATTTTTTTACTGCAGCTACACTTGGTACAGCAGTGTAGTGTAGTAGTGGTACGTGTTTTTAGACAGCAATATTCACCTACATTAGGTGCACTATTCTTTTATATGATGTATATTACTACTTTTCAACTTTGTGTGCAATATTACTTTTCAATATCATAAACACTTGTCAATGCAGTGCAATATCCTTTACTCAGTCATGTGCAGTACTACTTATTGTTATAGCATATTCAATATAACATTGATTATCAGGCATAGTCTGCTTTTTATAGCATTTCAGTTCATTTTTAGTAACTTCTGTACTTCTCTCACTCCTACTGTTGCTCTATTAGGCACTGGTTTTGCATGTGCTCCTTGAAAACACTCATTATCTTGAATATTTGTATATTTTGGCAGATATTTAATAATCTACTGATCTAAAACTGGACCCAGTGAGTTAACCTGACCCGGGGAACCCACTGGTTGCCCTGTTAGTGAACATTAAATTGTGGTTACTGTAATTTGAAGCATTCTCTAGTATAAGAATTACCTTCAGGATAAATAAAGTTATACTGAATCGAGCTGATCATTTCTCAAGCCTGTAACATAAAAAACACGAACACGAGGAAATGACTAGTCCGTCCATCCATCCATCCATCCATCCATCCATCTTCTACACCCACCCACCCGAAATCAGTTGTTCCCCTCAGATTTGTAGTAACATCTTAAGCCCACAGAAAATTTGATTTTACTCAAAAAATATTTATTTACTTTGACCAAAATTACAGACATGTTTTCTAATCTTCTCTCTCACATTGACAGTAAATGCATTTCTATGACTTAATTATACAAGGTAGCTGCTGTTAAGTGTTTTTTAACCGTTGCAGATGAGAGAACAACTTTCCATCTCTCTTAAGCAAGGTGTGAAAAAGTCAGTGATCAACAAGCAATTACCTCATCAACAAGCTGGACTCCATAGTCCCTCTTCAAAGGCTGGATCGTCACTCCCCTGGCATTGACCAGCTGGGTCAGGTCTATGGGCTGGGTTGGGTCGACTCGTCCCAAATCAATGAGGTACTGCAGTCGTTTCAGTGACAGAGGCTGGTACTGAGGACGGCGACTGAAGAGGAGCGCACAAATGTTGTTAAATTGTTTAAGTCATGTGTGATCAATAGAATCTGGTTCTCAGCTTAGCAAAATCAAAACAGCAAATGTAAATGCATTGTCACTTCTTTTTGGAAAGGGAACAATTAGGGGTCTTTGGGTGAAAAATGTCTTCCTACTACTAAAGCAACAAAAGTGCATCATCATGTGTTGGACTTGACGATTTAAATTTAGTTTTAACACCAGGTACAGTCACAAAATACCCAAATATAAGACTGAAACTCACTGAAGTAGTAGGTCACTATTAAAAAATCCATCTAGTTGTGGATGCTTGTGAGAGGAAAACTATTTAATATAAGAGGATGAAATAATAAATAGTATTTACTGCTAGCATGTTATTGACAACCTGCATGTATGATCTATTAGTGTCATAGCAGAGACAATATTTTACTCGCCCAATGCTCCCTGGTTAGTTTCAAAGGTGGAGTACAGTGTGACAAGCTTTTACCTGTGCCCTTCATTGTAGCCATATTTTGGGATGATCAGATAAAACGGAGTCTGACCCCCTTCAAACCCCAGCCGAGGCCGGTTGCCTCTCTGTCGCTGTCCTTTGTGTCCTCGGCCGCTTCTGTTGCCATCGTACTGTCCTCTGCCCCGACGTACCTCCTGCAAATAAAGACAGGTGAGCAAGAGTTTCTGCTTGCTAGCGAACGCTGATCAAGAGAGGACTAGCATTTGGCTAACAGAGCAGGCTAACAGGCTATGCTAGCTTTACTGAGCTGCAAAAGATAGCTTTAACAGAATTGCGCAAATAAAACGCACCGGCTTTCTGGCTCCTGGTTCAGGCCGCAAGTTTGCTAGAGTCAACCGCGGCAGAGTCTTTAACACATCTAGCGCTTTACCACCAGGTTTTTGGGGGAAAGACATGTTTCTGCTGCTCACATGTCAAAGTTAGCCAAACCAAGGACATGGAGGTCACATGACCGAGGTGAGCGGAAGTACTTCTTCTTAGCTCGTCGACGTTTCAAAATAAAAGCGGGACAGCCAAAATGTAGTACATACACTGTTGAGATGTGACTTTCTGATGATTCTCATTACACATTTGTATAACAAATGTAGAAAATAACTTCTTTTTTTAAAGATTAATCGGTAAACAGAATAAATGAAAACCGTTTTTGGCTCTAAAAATCCGTGTTAAAGGTCACGACACAATATGCTTCACGTCTAATGCATATATATATTTCTTTTGTAATCTAATGCTTGTATTTTATGTAATATTATAATATTTTATATATTTTTTCTGGGGTGTGAAGTGTGCTTTGTTGTAATTTTGTTTGACTTAACCGTTATTAAAGCAGCGTTTATTGACATGTCATCGAACCATTCAGTGCTTTGCATCTGTAAGAGCCTCTGTTGTCAGCCAATCACGAAGTGGAGGGGGCGGGATTACATAGTGTGTCAGTGCAGGTGGCGAGTAGTGTGATCTGGCGGTGTATTATTGTCAACAAAATCCAACTTTTAAAAAGAAATTCACGACTGCCAGCGGTAAGACGAGGCGGCGGCACCTCGACCTCCATTTTCGGTCGACATTCGCCCTCAAACAGTTTGGTTTTTGGCAGCTGGAGTCGGACTAACATCGAGACAGATTGACAGTTGGGGATATCGTTATTAGCTAACAGTAGCTAACTTGTCTCTACACATCAGCTGCCTCAGCGCTGTATGTGCGGCAATAACATGTCAGCGCCTTTACCTGCCATTGTGCCTGCTGCCCGGAAAGCCACTGCAGCGGTGAGTTAACCAGGCGACACTAGTTAACGTTTAGTTAACGTTAGGTAAAGTTAACCCAAAAGCAACTGTGGGCTCCAGTAATTACCCAGCTAACTACAAAACTGCTGCCAAATGTCGACATGTATTAGCTTGTGCCTGCCTCTGCAGTCATGTGTGTCTGGTCTTTACAGGTGATATTTCTGCATGGCCTTGGAGATACGGGGTAGGTGGAGACAGCTTTATGTCCTCTTTTGGTGCAAAATTCTTATTGCCTGTCTCTAAAAAGCACAAATAGTATTTAAACTAGTTTCATTTTGTCTAATATGACAGACATGGCTGGGCTGAAGCTTTCGCAGGCATCAGGATACCACATGTGAAATACATCTGTCCACACGCGTAAGTATTCATAGCAGCTGTAACATTACACAGGACGTCTGCAAGTGCTGTAAAAGTTGAGAACAGCTACTTTAAAGGCTTTATATACTATGTCTTCCTCTATAATTATCATTAAAGAGTGTAAAAGAATATGTAAACAGCAGCTTTCACTTTGTGATGCTACTTTTCCCCACTGATTACAGTCCTACCATGCCTGTGTCTTTGAACATGAGGATGTCCATGCCATCTTGGTAAGTGTCAAAGTGATTTTGAACATATTTGAAAAGACAGAGCAGTTGTTACATACTCAATGAGCCTTACATGTGTCTCTTATATAGGTTTGATATCTATGGGTTGAGCCCAGATGCGAATGAAGATGAGAGCGGCATTAAAAGAGCATCAGAGAACAGTACGTCCCGAAATTTCATTTCAACTCATATCAGGGATGTGCTGCTATTTTTGTCTGAGTTACAGAAAGAGCTTGTACATGTGTTGAGGTGTTGTTTTTAATTTCTCAACAGTTAAAGCCTTGATAGACCAAGAAGTGAAGAACGGGATACCTTCACACAGAATTCTCCTGGGTGGATTTTCACAGGTAAGTGTGGCATGCACTCTGTGCAGATGAAGTGTTACATAACTCTGTTTTTACTGTGATTCACCGCTTATGTGCTTAATGTTTTTGAATAACCAAATCCAAAAGATACACACACACACATAAGTCCTCTTCTCAAGGGACAGAGTATCAAATGCATACATTTGAAAAACATTTCTCGCATGGTTAATTAAATGCTCCAAAACGTAGATTTACCGTAGAATGCTTTGAAGAAATCTGAGGTCAAGAACTCTGGAGCAATTGAACTTTGAAGGGATTACAGAAGCTAATACCTATAAAAATAGGTGTGTGAGGAATAATATTATAGTAGCTTGTGTTACAAAAGTATTTTGACCTTTCTTTCAGTTCATTGTAAGCACAAAAACCAGTAGTTGTTGTATTGCAGATGGTTGAGGGAAAGAGGAACTACTTTCACTTGGAGCAAAATAACAGTTATTTCAGTCTTTATTAACTCTCAAGTTATTTCAGATAAAGCACACGAATGAAACACAATTTAATGAGTGTAATTACAAGATTTGGTGTAAGTAATTGTGTGTTAGACTAAAAGAAAAAAGTTCGACTTTGGGAAATACATTTATTTGCTTTTTGGCAGAGGCTTTAATACCGCTCTCATATTTGCCTTTTAAATATGATGCAATAGCTGACAGCTGTTTGGCTTAGCTGGAAACAGGAGGAACAGTTAGCCTGGCTTTGCCCAAATGTGACAGTATCCGCCCACCAGCACCTCTAAAGCTCACATATTAACACGTTATATCTCGGTTGTACAAAAAGCAAAGTGTCAAAACAACAATTCTGCATTTTACAGTGTGTTATGTGCAGGACTGTTTTTTGGCTCTGTGCAGTTGCCAGGCAACCAGCAGAGGATCTAGGAAGTTACTGTGCCGCCCCCCCCGAACTAATCTTTTCAATATAGATCACAAGGTCAATACCAATATTAGAACTTGAGAGATTTGTGATTCAATAAATCAGCTGTCAGTGTGCATGTCCAGCTCTGCAGCTTTTTTTCATGCTGCAGGAACCTGCAGTCAACTCATTCTTTGCTGTCATGATGCTGATTCTTTTATGCTTTCTGTCTCTGTTAATATCAGGCACAAGAAATACTTGACTTGGAATTTGTTTTCCAACATTTTGTTTTTTTCTCCAGGGTGGAGCATTGTCTCTCTACACGGCTTTGACAACTCAGCAGAAGCTAGCTGGAGTGGTCGCTCTGAGCTGCTGGCTCCCTCTCCGCAACTCCTTCCCTCAGGTAGAACAAACAGGACTTACACCATTTTGAAGTAATTCAGTACATACTTAAACAGAGGCTTAAGTCCCACGATCAGACAGAGCTAATTTGTATCTTGCTTTGTCTTTTTTTTTTGACTTGCAATTTTTAATTTTCACCATGCAACACAATCAGAGAGCAGCAATTCAGTGCACAAATGCAACTTAATTCCTACCCCATCCTCCCTACCCACCTGGTGTAACATCCAGAACAAAGGGGGTAAACATCCATCAGAAATGAAGACATTAAAAAACATAACAAAGACATAAATTCTCAATGAGGACTTTTAAGAACAGAGGACATACAGTCCACCTGACAGTGCTTGTGCCTCAGATGCTTCCTCCTTACCCTTACTCCTGTGCTCTTATGAAAGCAATATACCTTTCCCACATAAGCCAATACTTTTCTGCCCTGTTACAGTTCCTTTGACATTTACATACACAGCAACATGTCCCATTTCGGTTACCCAATCCTGAAAAGCATATGTTCCAGGTGCTTTCCGGTTCCGAAGAAAATTCTGCTGTCCTATCATTATTGCTGTCTCTGGATCCATTTCTTTGTACCTCAAGGGAGCACTGGCAGAACCACACTGTCTCCCAAATCTTGAAGTTTTAGACCTAATGCAAATATGCAATGTTGGGGCATGATCACAGTGCATGTATCAGTGTGCCCTCACACTTACATTTCGTACAAACCACAGAATCCTTTAAACCAAATTTATGTAACCTACTCTGGGTCCAATAGTAGCAATGTAGAATTTCAGACTTTATCAGTCACATCTTCAAATCTCTTGAGGTAGTACGAGAATTGCCACAAATTTGACCCCATTTATCCCCCTCAAATAATACACCCAGATCTCTCTCCCAAATACTTTTCAAAGCTGCCACAGTTTAATTTTCCCCAGAGGACAATAACAATTTGTAATATTTGGATACCTCATGTCCCTCTCTAGAAACCTTCAAAAAAATTTTCCAACTTCTCTGCCGGTTGTGGTGCCTTGCTGCGGCTTTTTTAATATTGTTGCTAGGCAACCACTGAATCACCTGTCCTTATCTTATGCCCTGTGTAGCTGAGAAGTAAACCCACAGATCTGTACCTTGAGGTTTGCATAAATAATGGATAGGCGGACTTGCTCTGGCTCTGATTGAGGGTGAGAGACTGTTCCCAAAAAATGCATTGGTCACAAGGAAACAGAGATCTGTGTGGGTACGTAAGACCCTCAGAAAGAGGACAAATCACAGGGAGTACCACCAGCTGGTCCAGGAGCTTCGTCTGGATGATGGTCAGTTTAAGGCTTATTTTAGGATGAGGTGGGGATAATTTGACAATCTGCTGTCAATCTTCAGCTGTAATTACAGTTGGTAACATGTTAGAAAGTAGCTGAGGCTACACTTGGTTCAGATATTTCATGCAACTTGCCTAGGACGATGTTGAACAAGCTAATGTTAGTTCAACACAAACCATGTAAAGGTATTCCTTGTTGTTATTGTAACCATGGAAAACCCGCCTCTCAGTTTATTTGACTGGACAATGGAATAAAACGTCAGGCGCTTTTTCCACTGTAAATTGAAGTTTTATCAACCGGAAGCTTTCAGGGCGCCCAAGCAAAAACGCAAGGCACATAGAGTGTAAAAATACAAGGCGCGCAGCAATGCAAAAGCAGCGAGCAAACCGCTTCACTCCCATCGAAAACCATTATGAAAAAGCTGCCATGGGCTGCTAAAACTAGGCCCGTACTCGACTCTGAGTCATGTCAGTCGAATCAGATTTAGCTGTTCAATACGAATCTGTAGTCAATTTGACTAATTGTTCCTTGTTTTACATAAAGAGTTTATAAGTTTGGACAGGGCTCAGTGGGGACATTCAGTGTGACAGTGACTCTCAAATAATATAGTAAAAAAAGCTAACTGTGCTAACGACGGATTGGAAATCTACAACATTTTTTGCTGAAACTAGTTGTCAAACAAAAGTCAGAGACTGTATCATATTAAGTTGCTGTGAGCTGTAAATTCACCTCTTCTAAGCATAAGGCAGATCATAACGTTATCTCAGAGCCTTACAATGCAAAGTCTCTTCTCCTCCGGACAGCTGCCTGTACCAAACAGCAGCATGAAAGTGGATAGCGCTCCCTCTGCAGCAAAATCTGGGGACCAAAACATCCCCAAAAGTACACTGATTGGCCAAAAAAAGGCAACTGCTCCACTTAAAGCAATCTTAATTGACTGAGGGGTGTCCAGCTGATGATACAAATCTCCGCCTTTCAGGGTGCAGCCCTAGCTAAAACATGCGCTAACCCCCAAAATGCTTAATTGTATATTATTTACTGACCCTGTTTTACGTCGCATTTTTTAAGAAAACTTTTTTTCTTTTTTTTTTTTTTTTGCACGCCTCCGGTGATCATAGAATCCAAAAATGGAGAAAATTTTTGATGAACTGGAGTAAAAAGGGTCCACATTTAACAACAGCAAAACTACATCAAAACATCCGATTACGAACTCTCACATAAATTGTGCAAGTCTCATTTACCAACTCATATGATCAGTACTTCCCAAACACACAACTGCACATTTTTCGCTAAAACGTCTTACTACTTAAAATATCTGCATATAAATAGTCTTACGCATGAAGTAGCTCACCTGGGCATGCGTGTGCATTTGAATTCTGCTCATGCATTGCACTGAAAATGAAAGGCATCAGTAAGCGACAGCAAAACTCCTGGCCAGTAAACGAGCCAGGAGGCAGGATTGTTCAAGTTCAAATCCATCATCTTGTTTGATACTTGAAATGTAATATAGCGCCACATATACTTATACAGGTAAAAAGCCCCAATGTCCATTTTATCATGAACTATTCCTTTAATTGAATTACAGTATGACTCACAGTAAAGGGATATCCCATAGCTAAATCTTAATCCGTCATAATTAGTTAGTAAGAATAATCCTAATCGCTTCTATTCTCAGGCGTCTGCCAACAGTGCTAACAAGGACATGCATGTCCTACAATGCCACGGGGATGCCGACCCTCTGGTCCCCTTTATATTTGGCAGCCAGACAGCAGAAAAGATGAAAAGCCTCATCAATCCAGCCAACATCACCTTCAAGTCGTATCGGGGTCTACCTCACAGCGCCTGTCCCGAGGTCAGTGTGGGAAAAGTCACATTACACTCTGGAGCTCGTTACGTTCTGTGTTACATATCCAGTTTCATTCTCTCTCTGTGCAGGAAATGGTGGATGTCAAACGATTCATAGAGAAGCAGCTTCCTCCCATCAGCGATGAGTGAACTCAGGAGGAGCCGCACAGCAACATCAAAGTCCTTTGGGCTCCAGTGAGACTTCGTGGACTCCAGGAAACACTGACTTACTTGACAATAAAACCATGCTGCTGCTCATAGAGCCAGACAGGACTGGGGCTCCGTATTAACCCAGGAGAGGCATAACAAGAAACAATGCTGTACCCTGACCTCACACACAACCCTCAGTGTTAGAGTAACATTAGTTGCTTGATTGTAAAGCTGTTTGCCATCGAGACAAGCCATTTCCTGCAGGAAACGTATGTATTGGAATAACTAGGGCTATACTTTATGGTTTAATATCTCACAATAAATGGCCTGTTGTTAAATGCTCTTTTTTATTAATGGATGTGTAGTAGTGCTAAAACATTTATTAGACTATAAATTCATTTAATTCAAGGCATTTATCTAGCAAAAATGAGCATTTGTCGCTTCTAGCTTCTTTGGGTGTTTGCTGATTTTTCTCGTTTGAATGATTGTAAATATATTTTCCGGTTTTGGATGTGTTGTCGGACAAAGCAACCAACTTAAAGACATCAAGCAGACTTACGTAACACCTGATGGACATTTTTCAGTTTTTTTGACGTCATAGACTAAACAGTGAATTGAAAAACTCATTGACAGTTAAAGCTGGGGTCGGCAGTTTAATTTTGGCATCACTGGTTGAACATTTCATAATAGTTGAACATATTGTAATTCAAATGGACTGAGAGAAAACAGGTCATTTCAGAGAGAGGGCATTCTTATTGGCTGTTTTATGCAGATGCGTGTGCACATCTCTTTGGTAAAACCCTGATTCAATGGCAGAGAATCCTGCAGAGAAAGTTGCAATTCCAGCATTGGCAACAACTGCCTACTTGGCAGAGCAACCCAAAAAAGGAAGGTGGACTTACCAAAAAGAGAGTCTGACAGCAAACACAGTAAAACATGTCAGTATCAGCGAAGTATTTTAGAGATGGAGAGAAAATGGTACTAATAATTTAACTGTCTGTTACCGGCAGCCAGAGGTTCATGGCTGTGGCTTCAAATTCATGTGTATGTAGCTAATGTTAGCTAGAGCCTCAAATCACAGTGTGTTCTCCGCTTCACTCCTTGCCACTACAGACCACCTTGTCAGAAGCAGCTCCAGAGACGGACCCCCGGTCAGCGGCTGCAGCAACCCAGTTTCAGCCAGCGCAAACCTTGGCTCTGGAGTCACTGTTGGATCTGTTAACTTTCTGTGGCTGCCGTGACACAGGTTGGACCTGGCACTGTGAGACGTGGTGCTGAGGGGGTTTGCGCTGGCTGAATTCGAGCTGCTACAGCCACAAACTGAAGGTCTTTTTCCTGAGCTGCTGCCTGCTTTCCTCCGAGCAAAGCAGTCCACAGCGGCGGGGAGTGAGGCGGAGGGACTGCTGGATGGCTCGCCAATTCTTGTCTCATGTGGTGATAGGCTGTGCGTATGTGTCGCAGGCAACTGTATCGTGAAATAAGGTTAAATCATTGTTAAGGAAACATTTCAATGCCGGATGAAGCGCCTGCATGTGAATGTGGTTGTCTGGTGGGAGGGGCTTAGGACAGAGGGGAAAGCTGCAGGAGGAGGGTGTATTTCAAATTCTGCCATTTTGTTTTCTGCCTACCCCAGCTTTAATTCTAATGGAAGTGATTACTTTTTGCAGCCTTAATCTCTCAAGTATTTTGTAAGGTCCACAAATGTTCATATAAAGCATTTCCACAAAGCACATATGCAAAAATGATATTAAAAGTATTTGAAAGCAGCTGTGTTTAGTACTATATGTTGACGACACACAAGCAAAAACAACATACGATTGTGCTTTATTTAATTTGTGAGAATTTAAATAACTATTTCACACAAACTCCTTTTTAAATACACAAATATATCAGTGGTCATGGTCATGTGTTCAGTTTTTCCCCTCCTGTTTTCTTTAAATTAAATATAATATGACTAGTATCACAGTATTGAAACACACAGACAAAAAGATCTATTTGTGGGTATCAGCTCAGTGAGTTGTAAAAACCTTTGTCTTTGAGAAGAGCTGAAAGCACCAACATATGAAGTCATTGTTGCACCATTCGTTTTAGATCAAAGATGCTAGTGTAGAAGATCTTACTCCAAGGCACTTTCCTTCTTCTTAAGTTACTGTTAAATAAAACCTACTAGTTTCTACAAGAACTGGATATGCATTAAGGCTCACAATATACCTAAATACAAATGCAGTGCTCACAGATACATGCGTTCTCTCATTAAGGTAGAAAAGTGCAATGTCAAGCGCTAGGGAGTATATAAAAATATAGATATGTTTTCGAACAAGTTAACTGATGCTGGACCTAGCATTTGTTCTTGTTTGCTCCAAGTGTTTTGGTAAGCTAATCATGGGTAAATAAACAGCAGTTAACAGCTGGATAAAGACCGGTTTTTTAAGTAGTGTTCATTTTTCCTGTCTGTCTTTCTCTAAATAGCAGGAACTCCAACAGGAACACAAAACTTCTTCGGGTGGGACGCATGCGCCATTTTGAAAAGCTAAGTGTGTGGCAGTGGAGAGTCTATGGCTCGGGGGGAGGCTCCTCCAGGCTCTTCAGCAGATCTGTGTACGCAGATGAGTTTATGAAGCGGGGGTACGAGTCTCTCTGCATCAGTGTGTAGATCTGCTGCTGGGCGTCGTCGAACGTGTGTGAGGTCGGCTCCAGCATGTTGCGGTTTATCACCTCTCGAACACGTGAGTCCAGACTGACCTAGAGAAGATGAGCAGGTAAAGAATTGAAGCTCCGACAGATGTGAACACAGCATACAGAATGAAAGTGGTCAGTTGATTGACAGAAAATTAAAGGGACAGTTCACCCCCAAATCAAAAATACATATTTTTCCTAATACCTGTTGTACAATTTATCAAGCTAGATTGTTCTGGTGTGAGTTGCCATGTGTTGGAGATATTGGTCATAGAGGTGTCTGCCTTCTCTCCAAAATAATGGAACTAGATGGTACTCAGCCATCTAGTTCCATTATATTGGAGAGAAGGCAGACACCTGTATTGCACCAGTCACTTTTAACAAGCATGGATAGCAACAACTCCCTGACTCTTGCAGACAGGGTGGAGGAACTGTCCTCTCCAGAGCCTCAAATGAAATCTACCTGAGTCTTGGCTGTTTTGTAACATTAGTGAGGACACCGAATTTGGCTTCACTGGCCTCTGAGGTGATGCATACTATACCAGTTAGTGTTGCAAAAGCAGTTTTTAAACATGTTAGGATAATTGTATCATTGGAAAAACCACTCGTATTAACATCAAAGCCAACAAAAATTGATGTGCTTGTATGTACATAGTCAAAACAAAAAAAAGGCAACTTCTTTGATAATAAATTAAGGGATTTTTCAAGCAAAAATGTCTCCTGCTGGTCTTGAGGATTTGTTAGAAAAATGTGTCTCAGTTTTCTAGCATACGTGTCTTCACAAACTCACCCTCAAAATATGGCTTTGATGCTATATCGTTAGCAATAAGGTAACTAGCTTTCACAGCTGCAATGCTAATCTCTCGGCTACGACTAAAAACTGCAATTAACTTATCTTCTCTGTTCTCAGTTGTCCTGGCAAAACATTGTACTTTTTGCCATGAAGACTCTGATAGTGGCGCTGAATATTGTATTCCTTGGGCACTAAAAGGTGCTGTGAACACACCAGGCCAAGTGGCTTACCATTCACCTCTGTGCAGAAATAGGAACTTAAATGGACCAGCTCCAGCATGACCCCCGGGAGACAAATAGGGACAGCAGTGCAGTTTACTTAAAAAAAAAATGGAATTAATGATTTAAATGTATTTTTCACATTTAGCAAAGTCATCCACGTTGGACCCTTTGACGGGCAGATTGTTTGACACCCCTGCTCTGAATGGATGTTTTCTGATTTTGGACTTTTGGTCAGTACAATTTACAAGCAATTTGAAGATGTTGTCTTATGTTCTGGGAAACTGTAACAGAAACTTTTGCGTATTTCTGAAATTGACACACAGATAAATCGAGAAAATATAATACAGATTAATTTGTGATGGTTTTTATTTCTTTTTTTTTTGCTTAAACATTATCACACGTTAACGCGGGCGTTGTGACAACATAAAATTAAAATGTAAAGTTTAAATATAAGCACTACATTTGAAATGTTCAAATTTAACATATGAAATGAAAAAAAATGTAACATATCTGTAGTTTGCAGAAACGTAACAATGCACACATCTATTCTGCCGATTGGGGTGAAAAATTAGCCAATTAATGTATTGATATTCGGGAAGTTAATCAGCAGCAATTTCGTAGTTGATTAATTGTTATCCACTTTTTTTAGGCTGAAAATTTTAATGAGAATATTTGTTAATTTTCTCCATGTTTCATGATTGTAAATTAAATATTTTGGGGATTCCAACTGTTGGTCAGACAAAACAAGACATTTGCTGACATTTTTTGAGACAAAATGAGGAATCAATTGAGAAAAATGAAAATAATCATTAGTAGCAGCCTTAAATGATCATTTTTATGATCAATTGATCTTGTTAAGTCGGTAAAATGTTAACTAAAACATGAAAATGGCCATCACAATTTATTAAAGCTTGAGGAGATGTTGTAAAATTTGCTTATTTTGTCCAACCACCAATCTAAACCCAAAGAAATTCCATGTACAGTGATCTACAACAGAGAAAAGAAGCAAGTCCTCACATTTAAGAATCTGAAACCAGAAAATGTAAATGACTAATTAATTATAATTAGATTATTCAATTAATTTCTGGCAGTCAACTTACCGATTATTCTTCTCATAATTGCTGCACTATAATCGTTGTAGCTGTGACATTGTACATCCTTTGTAACAAATATCATGTCTCAGTGGCTCACCTCTTTAGGGGAAAGGATTGAGATGAAGTCCTCGTATATTTGGCGGACCTTCTCCTCCACCACAGTCTTGTTGGTCTCCTTTTTCAGCTCCTCGCAGGCGAGCCAGAACATCATGTTCTCCTCGCTGAACTCTGTCCTCAGGAACTGCCTGAAGCAGCCGCGACCTGCTGCACTCTTCATCACCTTTTCAAACGACACCGACCAGGAGCGAGCGTCATCCAGAGTAGGCTTCGGGCTTAAAGATGAAACAAAAGTGGGTGCATTGGTTCACTGTTATTTAATTTTGTCCATAATGGCACATGGAAGGGGAGCAGCGTTTACCTTTCTTCACAATTAGCGGTTCCCTCTGTTCTGCGCTCAAAAGTGGACCTCTGTATTGTCTCGTCCTCGCTCCTGACAGTCAAACTGAGAATAAAAAACAGAGCACACACAGTGAGACTGCTTTGATCATAAATAGCTCATCATCCAGCTTTGATTTGTGGCAGGATGCTGCAGCCGAGCATTTAAAATAACTCTGGAGTCCTTTAATGTCAGCTTTCCTTGCTAAAAATAATGTGGTTGGTTACAGTGTGAAACCTGCCAAACAACAGTACCTGCTATAAAATACACTACATGGCCAAAAGTGTGTGGACACCTGAACATTAAGTCCTACTATGTGACAGCCTCCACTCAAGGTTTTGACACCTGAAACCTGTGTGATGTTGGGCACAGGGTCTACCTTTCAGTTCATCCAAAAGATGCTGAATGGGGTTGAGGTCGGGACTCTGTGCAGGCCAGTAAAGTTGTTCAGCACCAAACTCCAAAAATAATTTTTAATGGATCTCACTTTGGACAGACGCTGATTATCAGATAGAAAACAGGAGACTCAAACTGTTGCTGCGACATTTGATACAAAATATTGTCTAAAATACAAAGGCAAAATGTAACAGTAAGATTTCCCATGAAGGAATAGTTGACCACTCTCATATCTGTTGAAGGAATACTTCGCCCACAAAATGACTATTTGTATATCAATTACACCTTGCTACGCTGAATTTGCAAAGAAAACCTTGTTTTTTCTCACATGCCTCCACAGTGAACGGAGAAAAATTCTTGATGAATTGAAGTCATAGGGGGTGACGTTTAACAACAGCAAAACTATATCAAAACATCCGTATACAAACTCTCACACAGCTCGTGCAGTATAATCCAAGTCTCATTTATCCAGCCCTATGCTCACTGCTTCCTGAACACATGTATTTTTGCCAAAACCTTACTATTTATCACACCTGAGTACGGCGCCTGGGCAAGTGTGTGTGTGTTTGAATTCTGCTTGAGCATTCCCATTGAATTGAACTGAATTGAATTAGGCACGCTATTTGTCCCTGCGTGAGACTGTTAGCGCAGAAGTGTTTTAAAGAGTAAGGTTTAAGTGAAACTGCATGTGTTTGAGAAGTGCTGAGCAGGATAAATGAGACATGAGTTGTTTTCTCATATGAATTCCAGATGCTGTCTGGACATTTCAGGTCTGGATATTGTCCCTTTCGCACGTGTAGCACACACCAGGAGACTGTACATGTCAGAAGCGTTCCCATGAGTTGGAAGTACTCTGTTTGGTTTAGGCATGGGGTGGAGCATCAGTGAGCAGAACGTGACACAGTTTCTATTCCATTGTGGAAGATTTAGTAAACAAATGTTATGATATACAACGCGGCCCCCTTTTACTTCAGTTCATTAAGAATTTATTCCATTTCATTCACTGTGGAGGCATGCCATGAAAGCCGCAAAGTTTAATTTACAAATTTAATGTAACACAGGGTGACGAATTCATATACAAATTATATTTTGGGGGTGAAGAATTTCTTTAATGAAGGTACAGGCAGCAGCATAAGCTTAGCATAAAGACTGGAAACAGGGGGAAATGGCCTTGCTCAGTTTAAAGGTAACAAAAAACACCCACCAGTGAAGCTCAGTAATTAAAACGTCATATCTAGGTTGTTTAAGCCACACAAAAACAACAACCAGCAAAAGCAAGAAAGCAAATAAACTATAGGAAGTAAATATCATAGCATAAAAAAACAGCCCCAGACCAGAGGTATAACACTATATACCTCTTGTTACATAACATTTCATTGATTTTCTGTAGGCACTGTATGTTGGCTGTTTCACATTTGAAATCACAGAACACCTTCTGAAGAGTCAGTAATGATCTACTAGGAACGTTTGCGTAAATGGTAAAGTGTGTCAACTGTCCACATCATCCTGCGGGGATCACCTGCGTGTAATTAAAATGCTCCCAACACCTGATGGCTGTAGACTAATTGGCCCAGGTGAGGTTCAGCCTCTCCATCTGGGAATGTGGCCGTTGTAGCTGTGCAACAATCAGATGAAATTGATATAGATGTAAGGACAAAACGTGTTACTCATCCCCAGCGGAGTGAACTAACGCGGATGTGCTCTGCACACAACAGGTTGGCTGTCCTCAGAGGAAGCACAACTTAACGCTTGATGATTTCAAAACAGATTAAAACCCCCGAGGCCTCCATCCAATGAGAGCCAGCGTGGGTCACAGGACCACTGTGTTCCTGTTTTTCTTGTACGATGGTGTGGGCTGTGGTGTTGCTGAATGAGTGGGAGGACGGAGGCAAAAGGAAGTTGTCTGCTATTGAGCTGCTACTAGTAAATGAGGTCCATATAATGTGTGATTTTCCACAGGCCTTTAAATGTGGTTGAAAATCTGTGTGTCTGAAAACCAAATTTCTGCCAAGAACTCCTGTAATTTTCAATTTTCAGATACATTACGAGCTCTGCACCCTTTAATTGACACAAAATCTGCTGCATCACATTCACAAACTTGTTGACGAGCTACAGTATGCTTGCAGAAAATCAAACTTGGATAACAATGAATGACAATGTAAAAATAAATAAAGTGACAGCTTGACTTTTGAAGCAGGTGAAGCCAGAAACATGCACTTTGAAATCTAATGCGGAAGAGAAAATGGTCAACTATAACAGTGTAGTGTGTATGAATATTATATATGCATAGCAAACAGCAAAAACAACACTATGGTTAAAAAAACAAACAAAAACAAAAAAAAGAGTGTAAAAGCAAAGCAGTGTGGCAGCTGTGACAGGAAACAGATGTGTGAAAATACAAATTTGTGCAACCGCTTATTTTCTTTGTAATGACAAGTTAAATTGAATGCATTTTTATTTTATATGCTTGTATTTATGACACCCAATCACAGCTGACATTAATATGTATAATGTGTTTTTATAGACTTCTATCAAACATTGTCTGTTTCCTTTATAAATAGAAAAATGTATACTGATGAAACACTGACTTGACTGTTAGTGACAGTCTAGAATAGAGTAAAAAACATGGCCTGAGGCTGCAAATAGGGATTATATTCGTTCATTCATTATATTAATTTTCTTGAAATGTCAGTAAATGTCTTGTTTTCTTTGAGCAACAGTCCAAAACCCACAAAGATATTTAATTTACAATAATGCAAAACAGAGAAAATTAGCAATTATTCTCATGAAATTTTGTAACGGTGACTACCGTAAAAAAGTGCTCAATGATTAATCAGTTATCAAATTGCTGCTGATTAATTTCCTTTTCACTGACTAATTGATTAAGCATCTGATATTTCGACCCAGCTGACAAAAAACATGGGCACTGTACATTCCTGCAAACCACGGTTAGGTTATATGTAGCGGATATGTTGAAAATCTATATTTCAATTTGGTTATGGTCAGGAAAAGATCACGCTTTGCCTCTAAATACCAGGTTTGGTCACAACAAACACGGCTGGAAATGTCCCAACATGTCGTTAAAAATACCCAGTTCTGTTGTTGGTCTCAAACAATGGGCCTTCTACACAGCAGACATTTTGACTTGTCATTGTGGGGAAAAGCACAGATGAAACTGATACAGATTCACGATGGCTCAGCTCCATTATGTGTGCTAGTAAGCTATTCCAGTGAACCATCATGTACAATACCAGGTCTTCCCCTAAATGGAATGCAGCCACCATTAATGTTATTAAATACACCTATTTCTTCCTATAACATGTCAAAATGTCTGCTGTGAAAAACACCAGTGGTCTGCTACTGTCTCGTCTAGGTCTCATGCCATCAACTGCCCCCTGGTCCTGATGAGAAACTCAGCTTATATACATGTTAATTGAGCTACCTCACTTTAGAAATGTTCAAATGACACGTATGAACCTGAAAATGTAACGTATCCATGGTCTGCAGAAACGTACAACGCCAACATTTTATTCTGGTGACTGGGCTGGATTGTGTCAGCTCTTCTCTGATCATAAAGCTGAGGTAAGCAGTTTAATTTTGGCTTAATTGGGCAAAAATCTCATAATAACCCTTGAGCATTTTGTAATCCAAGAGACTACTAGACTTCTGCACCTCCTCTTGGGTCTGTTTTCAGACTTTAGAAAATCTGGGCTGTGATGGGAGACTTTTGGCCAACCATTGCAGAGAGAAGGCGTTCCTATTGGCTGTTCTACAAAGGCAGATGCCAATGCATGTCCCTTTGGTGAACGCCAGACTCAATGGCGGAGAATCCTGCAAATACAGTTGCTATTCCAGAATTGCCAGCAACTGCCTACACTGTACAAACTAACAGTTTAACCCTCTGCTAACAGGAGCTAAACGCCCACAGCTATGGCCTCAAGTTCAGGTTTATGTAGCTAATGTTAGCAAACCACAGTATGTCCTATGCGTATCACTCCCCACCATTACAGACCACCTCACTGGGAGGAGAGCAGGCAGCAGCTCCAGAGACAGACCCCTAGTCGGTGGCTGCAACAACCTGAATCAAGCCAGTGCAAACCCCAGCTCAATGGAATCGAACAGCCTGACTTCCTGCTGGTTTAGCAAACTTTCTGTTGCTGCCTGTACACAGGTTGGACCTGACACTGCTGCTGGCCACCTGCCCACTGCGACACCCTGTGCTCGGGGGTTTGTGCCGGCTGAATTCGAGCTGCTGCAGCCATTAACCAAGCTGCTGCCCGCTCTCCTCCAGTCCACAGCGGTGGGGAGCGAAGTGGAGGGATGGTTGGGTGGCTAGCGAGCTAATTCTTGTCTCATTTATGGTCTGATAAAGAGCGAAGGGCAAGGAGGCCTGAATGAATGAGCTGCATGCAACTCTACAATGAAGATTAAATACAGCAAGTATGGGAAATGCTAGATTATTGTATTAAGCCCGTGCATATAGGGGTTGTCTGGTGGGAGGGGCTTAAGACAGAGAGGGGAGAGCTGCATGAAGAGAGTGTATTTCAAGCGCTTCTCTTTTTTCTTTTTTGCCTTTCCCAGATCTCTCCCTACCCCAGCTTTAAATTTCTTTTGTGATTCTATTTTACGCTCTCTTTCTAGTACAGCAACTGCGTAAAATATAATGTAAACCAGAAGAGGAGCCATTTGTATTTGATCTCTATAAATAAGTTCTGAACTCTGCGGCACTGATTGAGTTTAGTAATGACAGCAAATGAAGAAAGGCAGGTATAGATAATGGATGGATAATCATTTTATCATAGTCTAGCTATCTCTCAGGAAATCTTTGTGTGGAGAAAATGAGATATTAAGAAGACAGAATACAGCAAATGGGCCCTTATTCCCCTCCTCATGCCTTGCACCACATCTCCCACCTCCAGCCCTGCTGTGTGGGACGCAGTGGAGTGTGATTACCAGGAGCAGCTACAGCAGCAGCACCAGCAGAAGCAGCAGGCGTTTGAGGCGTTGGTGGGGGTGTTTCCCATTCTGTGGCGCGCTTGGAGGACACTGGCAGCTGCTTCCTGATGAACCTGCATCTGTCTCTTACGCATCTCCTCCCGCTCTGAGCCCATGGACTGCATGAGGAGAAGACATGGAGACCACAGTGAGAGCTGATATATATATTTATATATATATATATATATATATATTTATATATATATATATATTTTTTTTTTTTGCTGGAATGTAATCCCGCATTAAGCTGGAGCATCACGCACACACGCATCATCACAAGATCCAAGACATCACAAGAGATTAAAGATGCTCCTGGATCCTGTACATGACATCTGCAAATGAAACAGCATAGAGGAAAACGTGTCTTGCGGAATGCGCGAGCACTTCACGACCATGAGGCGTGCATGGGGTCAACTTCTGTGCAATGCAACCTAAATAATTGACATTTTCCCCATCACGAAACTAGGATTGTGTTGCGTTCAGGTGCAATCATCTCAATGCAAACTGCTTTAAATGTCCTACCGGTTTGTTAGATCATGCTGGATGCAACAAAACCAAATAGTGGGGAGCAACAGCCGCCCTCCTCTCTTCTCCTGTCTCTTTCCCTCCGTCTGTGAGGGATGAGCGGTAATGATAGCGACAAGGCGTTACTCTTGGACCGCAGCAATCGCATCCATCAGTCGCACCCTCGGGAACACACACGCGCGCGCGCACACACACACACACACACACACACATGCATGATGGTCGATCCAAGACAAGCAATCACCCCGAAGCAAGCAGCCATTTATAGAAACATAATGACATTATTTGATGAGAAAAGCTGATAATTCAGTCTGGTGATTTCTCTTTCAAGGCACAAAGCAGCATATATTCACACGTGTTTCATTATCATTTTAGTGCAGATTACAATATGCACGAATAGAAGATGAATGCTGTTTCTGCTTGCTGGAATATCCACATAGATGCTCCAGCTGTACTGGAGCCTGATATTTATCCGCCTCATTTTTTTTTTATTTTATTTATTTATTTTTTGCAGCCGAAGATGCGTCAACACGAGGGTTTATAATGAATCCCAAAGACAAATATAAACGTTTACTCACTGTGTCACCATGAATGCCAGAATACAGGTGATTTTTGGCTCGATCACATCCGTCTGCCTCGGCTTGACACAAACCAGTTGGTACCCTCTGTGCGCATGCGTTTCCTGCAAGTGTGAAAAGATTTTTCTGCGCCCCGTGCATTAACTGCCAGAACACAATGTGCGCGCACTGTTACAGCAGTGTTTTCTCCAGGACACACCGAGGCTGCCAGAGGATTTTAGTATACATAGTTAGATTTTATATTATTGATTGATGATCTGTAACTGTGTGGAGATGTATCATTAATACATTTTATAGTATCGGAAATATTTATAGTTGAAGAAAATGTCATATAATCCCTTTTTTCCTACCCCACTAAAACCCCTTTGGCAATCATTCATAAAACTGCACGACAATATAAGATTTATAAAAGCTGCTTGATCCCTGACTGCAGCTGTCAGTTTGTTCCTTATAAACCGGTGAACATGGGTAGATTAAAGGAAGGTATGGACGCCAATGCTCTGAATAATTTAGTGAAACATCTGGAAAACCCCAATCCCCACATCTGCCGCTTCACCTCTCCTGGTGCGCCCAGGTGGCGCAGTATCGAGGGTGTCCACCAGAGGGAAGCAGCGCTTTAGTTAAACACAGCAGGGCTCTGCTGAGGCCTCAGAGGAGGAAGAAAACGAGGAGAGCAAGTTAAGAGAACTGAGCTGGATTAAGTGAGTGTTAAACAAGTGATTAATTGATTAATCAAGACAATAAGGGGCAGATTAATGGATAATGAAAATAACTGTTAGTTGCAGTGCTATTGTTAATAACTGAGGAGGTAACTCGGGGGGGATAGTTACTTTTTTGTCTTTTTTACCTTAACTCACCCTGGACTCACCTCTATGGTGAATTTAATCGTGAAAATAAACTATTCCTAATTTTTAACTAAGAACTAAGAATATGTACTGTACTAAAGCTAGTAATTGTATTTAACGCAACTAATTATAGGCTATTGCTGTTATATGCACTTCTTCTTCCACTTCTTACTTCATTTCTGACAGACCGTGTTGGTAGTTCATTTCCGCTATAGGTGACCTGGGGTAAGATGCCCCCCTTAAGAACAATGTCTATTTTCTTATAAAATAGCCTGTATATATGTTTGAAAATCAGTGTAATGTGTACCAGAGGAGCATGCTTAAGTAAATATATTGAGAGGCTTATTAAGTCATGACAGACTACAACTTTACAACTTTTTAAGTTATGACATACTACAACTTTACAACTGTCTTTATAAACTTTTTAAAATCTTGTAAAGGGGCATGTTCCCCCATGTGTCTTGCCTCAGGAGTCATTTTGAGTCATACAGACTGATGCAGGAGATTAACTTTATTTGCAAATTTTGATGCTGCTTGTACTTTAACTGCAACATAAATCTTACAAGAAACAGAAACTATTTTTGATGGTTTTTAATTTCAAATTGACAGGTCTAGGACAAATCCCAATTGCAGAGGTTTTTTTTTTTTTTTTTTTTAAAAAAAGATAACTTTATCATAGTCTCGCTCACCAGATCTTTCTCAAGAAAAGAAAGGTCTGGCTGGGCCGACTCTCACTTTAAGATTGGAGAAAAAAAATGCCCCGGCTGCTTGTATTTCTTTCAACCAATCACAATCGTTCTTGGCAGTGCCACAGCAATGGTGCGCTTGCAAAAATATTGCCGGGGGGAATCAGGTTTTGGTGTAACACGCCCACAAAAATATCGCCTACAGGACGCGAACCATGGCAGAAAAATGGCTACATCCCCGCAAGATCAAACACCGCAAAAGTTAGTAAAGGACGTGTTGAAAACTGCAACCGGAGGTGGTAGGGCGGGACTTCAGCGGGTGGCTCATTCTGCCCAATGAGAGGCTGATCTATGCAGCCAACTTCCGCCCACTCAGACTACTTTATCATAAATATTTCATTGACTGACAAAAATATTTTATAAAACATGCAAGTGCTAATAAATCATTAAAATGGGTAAGAATATAAGCTGGATAGCTAGCACAACCCCCCCCCCCCCCACACACACACACATACAGTACAGGCCAAAAGTTTGGACACACCTTCTCATTCAATGCGTTTTCTTTATTTTCATGACTATTTACATTGTAGATTCTCACTGAAGGCATCAAAACTATGAATGAACACATGTGGAGTTATGTACTTAACAAAAAAAGGTGAAATAACTGAAAACATGTTTTATATTCTAGTTTCTTCAAAATAGCCACCCTTTGCTCTGATTACTGCTTTGCACACTCTTGGCATTCTCTCCATGAGCTTCAAGAGGTAGTCACCTGAAATGGTTTTCCAACAGTCTTGAAGGAGTTCCCAGAGGTGTTTAGCACTTGTTGGCCCCTTTGCCTTCAGTCTGCGGTCCAGCTCACCCCAAACCATCTCGATTGGGTTCAGGTCCGGTGACTGTGGAGGCCAGGTCATCTGCCGCAGCACTCCATCACTCTCCTTCTTGGTCAAATAGCCCTTACACAGCCTGGAGGTGTGTTTGGGGTCATTGTCCTGTTGAAAAATAAATGATCGTCCAACTAAATGCAAACCGGATGGGATGGCATGTCGCTGCAGGATGCTGTGGTAGCCATGCTGGTTCAGTGTGCCTTCAATTTTGAATAAATCCCCAACAGTGTCACCAGCAAAACACCCCCACACCATCACACCTCCTCCTCCATGCTTCACAGTGGGAACCAGGCATGTGGAATCCATCCGTTCACCTTTTCTGTGTCTCACAAAGACACGGCGGTTGGAACCAAAGATCTCAAATTTGGACTCATCAGACCAAAGCACAGATTTCCACTGGTCTAATGTCCATTCCTTGTGTTTCTTGGCCCAAACAAATCTCTTCTGCTTGTTGCCTCTCCTTAGCAGTGGTTTCCTAGCAGCTATTTGACCATGAAGGCCTGATTGGCGCAGTCTCCTCTTAACAGTTGTTCTAGAGATGGGTCTGCTGCTAGAACTCTGTGTGGCATTCATCTGGTCTCTGATCTGAGCTGCTGTTAACTTGCCATTTCTGAGGCTGGTGACTCGGATGAACTTATCCTCAGAAGCAGAGGTGACTCTTGGTCTTCCTTTCCTGGGTCGGTCCTCATGTGTGCCAGTTTGGTTGTAGCGCTTGATGGTTTTTGCGACTCCACTTGGGGACACATTTAAAGTTTTTGCAATTTTCTGGACTGACTGACCTTCATTTCTTAAAGTAATGATGGCCACTCGTTTTTCTTTAGTTAGCTGATTGGTTCTTGCCATAATATGAATTTTAACAGTTGTCCAATAGGGCTGTCGGCTGTGTATTAACCTGACTTCTGCACAACACAACTGATGGTCCCAACCCCATTGATAAAGCAAGAAATTCCACTAATTAACCCTGATAAGGCACACCTGTGAAGTGGAAACCATTTCAGGTGACTACCTCTTGAGGCTCATGGAGAGAATGCCAAGAGTGTGCAAAGCAGTAATCAGAGCAAAGGGTGGCTATTTTGAAGAAACTAGAATATAAAACATGTTTTCAGTTATTTCACCTTTTTTTGTTAAGTACATAACTCCACATGTGTTCATTCATAGTTTTGATGCCTTCAGTGAGAATCTACAATGTAAATAGTCATGAAAATAAAGAAAACGCATTGAATGAGAAGGTGTGTCCAAACTTTTGGCCTGTACTGTACACACACACATAAACACACACACACACGCAACCACATGTGTACACAGACCACAATTTGTTACATCACTATGGCACACTATTTAACCTAGCTACCTCATCTACAGCAGGCTAATTTTGTTAGCTTATATTACCAGCTATAATGTTATTATCATAACATAAAGTCAACTAGTTAGCCATTTAGACTGATAATAGAGTGTTTCAGGGATGATGTTTTTCTGTAGGCCAGCACAAAAGTCAGCGTTGCCCTGGTTCCTTCATCAAAGAGCCTGTGGGATTTTTCCATTGGATTTTCAATTGTTGCAGAAAATCAGCTCTGTGGCAAACAAATATTTATGATACTTATATATTTTGTTCAGCAAGATAATCTTCACAAATGAACACCATGTTTGTAATTTTTGAAGCCTAAATGAAATTGCCAGAAAGAAAAAGCTAACGTCAGGCTATAAACAAACTACACTATGGTCGCATGTGTTAATGTCGCCACCACAACGAGGCTGTAAAAGCCATGTTTGGTGTGATGACGTTCTGTAGTCTTATTTAGCTTCTTGTTAGCTTGTTTTGTAAGACGTATACAGTAAAAGCTTCAAAATTCACAAATAGGGTATTAACTAACTTATTTTATGTTGTAGAACAAAACGTGAAAGTCTCTCAAGCTTATTTCGGGGATCTAAACAAAAATCCATAAAAAAAAACACTGGTTTTGAGACAAGGGAACTGGCACTACTTAAATGCTAACTCATTCCTAGGGCACTCTATAATATCTAAATTTATTACCGATGGTTAGCTGTTACTGGGATGTGGAATGATGGTGTAGCCTACATACTTTGTTAAAAATCTACCATCACCCTCCATGTGATTCTTATATGAGCCGTAAACAAATTTTGTGTATGTATATATCCTTATAAATAAACACAGAGGCATATTTCCACTATCAAATAATATAATCTTATCTCAGAGCCACTTCTTTTGATTTCCTCCCACCAGCAAAATGATTTTGCTGCTATTTAAAGATTAGCACGGCTACTACCACCCAAGAAAAGAGCTGATATGAAAAGTGGCTCCAGTATTGGGTCAGGAAGGGAATAACATGAGGGGGCAATTTACCTCTAGGGTGCACAAGCTTTAGCAGAATAGATGAATATACCCGTTCACTTTTTTGACATTGCGAAGACACCCAGGAATATACACCTGGGTGTAAATAGCATGGTTGCAAATCTGCATCTGCCTTAAATATTGAATCCAAAATGTTAGAATTGGCCTTAAAGAGCCCGTCATGTGTAGTCTGTGTGCATTTGTATAAAGTATAACTCCTCCTTGGTTAATTAAAACCCCTAAATTCTGAGAAATGACTTGCACGACCTCAGTGTTTTCATCCTGCTTCGCCCCTTACATGTTGAGTAAACTGAACTTGGACACCAATTAAAAGGGTAAAATATTTCTTTGCATGAATGAGTCCTTAGATCTTCTAGCCAAAACAGAATTTACATATCTCACTGCAGTCCGGTCACATTTACAGTATCTTCCCAACACACATAGGAGGAGAAAATTTAATGGAATTGCATGCGCTTTGTCGCTCCTGCTCCCTGATTTAATTGCACAGCACATACTGTGGAATGTGATTATCGGCCGCAGCTGAAGTTGCAAATGCAACATTGGAAATATGGTGAACGGTGATTGCAGCAGAGGAGGAATATCCATCTCCTTACACTTTGTATGTGCGGTACAGCTATAAAACAAATTCAATATACAGAAGTCCCTCTCTCTAAGCACTGCAGTAAATCATACATCTGGTAGTCGTTGTAATCTTTGAGAAGAACTGCCTCTTAAATGGCCCCTGCTCTCTGATGAGACCACTGTTACTGTGATCTACAGCTGGAACACATAAGCACATGACTGAATCTTTTCATCTTCCACGCGGGTTAAAGCACCTATAAACCGTCAGCAGATCTCACTCGACTGTATGTGTATTATCTCTAAATTCAATACGGTCTTGTACAAGAAAGATGCAGCCCTCCAAAACACATTCAGTAAATCAGCCAACCAGCTGTCTGCTGAGGTGCTTTACAGCTCAAAGTGCAGTTATATTCACTCTGGTTATTATGTTGTCCATTTTCCAAGTCCGGACCTCGATTCATTACCAGTCATTATTCCTGCTGTGGCAGCGCATAAAAATCTTTGAATGGGTTGAGGCTGGAAAGTCTCCTTTTTTGCTCTGTAATACAAAGTAGAGTTACGCACTGCAGAGTTTATCTCAGAGCCACAGAGGTTCCCGCTGTAACGAACCGTCTGCTTTTTTATCCCGCTGATTAAATGCCCTTTTTTGTACTCTGTTCTGGACTGGTGCATGTCTGAGCGAGAGGGGAGACAGAAAGGGCCTGCAGCATGCCACAGGGCTCTGCTGCACAACACCAGTTTCGAAAGGAGAGGACACCTATATGTGTCCTCAGGTGAATCACATCCACTGTTGACAGGTTTGACTTGATTCAGAGACTTCTTCCACACCAATTTAATCAGTCTGACTCAGCAGAAACACAGTATTAACAATGTGAAGAGAAGGACAGGAAAAAAAAAGTTATTGTAAGAAATATTATGTGCCTAATGAAAAATGGGAATTTAAAACCCTTTATTTAATAATTATGCATAGCACTATTTTTTTTTAAGCAAACAATTGCATATTGGAAGGATCAGTATGTCATTTTCAGAAACAGCGCTGGCCTCTGGTGTGACATCTAGACCCTTTTACTGTTAGTAAACAGTATGTTGTTTTTGGGGGCGGGGCTTAGTTGGAGGCAAAACCACTGAGAGAACAAGCTAGCAAGTTCTGTTGGTTTGTTTTCAACAATGGAGGAAGATGATGTGAGTGGTGCATTCAGAAATCCTCATTCCTCCGTCCAGTCCTTTTGTCTTATCACATTAACCACAGTTGTTGTCATTTTTGGTGACAAGCAGTGGCGGCTGGTATGTAATAAAATTTACGTTGAGCCATGACTCCTTCTATTCTAGCAATTACACACAATTACCCAATTACACAGCAAGACGACATTTTAAAACTCCTATTTAGCCTACAGCCCTGTTTTGGAGAGACGTGTTTTGCCTCCAGCTATTAAAATGACGTCATTGTGACATTGGCCCTAAAAGGATCTATAGCACACACATCGGCAGGACTTAATAAATAATAACAATGGTATTTAATGGCAATAACAATCATTTAGGGTCCCAGTGACGGCTGATCTTGAGTAAGGAGCTCCCAGCAGCTAGTCTCGCCACCAGACAATCAGAGATCTCCCCTTCTGACTGATTTAGTTAAGCACGGTGTCTAAAGACTGACTTGTGAGTCTACCCAGCAGCTAGCTCTTCTTCTTTGAGTTAGCTGCTAACTGCTGCTAGTGTCTTTTAAAATCTCCTGGCGGAGGGTCACACACGTACACACGTAACATGTATGTCAAAACGTCCTACCAGCTGTCCCTTTTAAACAGACATTGATTTGGTGCTGTTACTACCTTAACTGTTGGCGTAAAAGTAAGACAACTCTTAGAGCAGATCCATGAAATGTAGCTTTACAGCTAGCTGGCTAACCTTAGCTTGGGTTACAGTCATTAGCGGCCAAGCTAGCTGTAACTTAGCTACACTGCATAGATCTGGCATTGGTTGCTTTGTAGCTGATAAAGTAGGCTAATTTGCAATCCAGTCCCAGTAGTCTGGATGAAAAAGCTGATGTTTATCTAGACAATACAGGATTTTACTACATTTGCTAGCTAGCAATTTGTCTGTGGTACAAAGCAAGCTAATGTTAGCTAACATTAGCAAGCTGAAACCACAATATCACATTCAATTTCATGTCAGTGTTTCCTCTGGGATTTATTTCAGCACAGGAGGGCAGTAAAATTGTAATATGGGACACTGATTTTGATGAATTTACTGTAAATCAGACCACAAATAAGACAGGAGTCTGCTCAGAGATACTTTCTGCGCAGGCACATGCTGCAGCTCTGGAGATGGACCTTAAGTCAGTGGCTTTAATAGCTTGAATTCAACCAACACAAACCTCAATGGTAAGTGAAGCTCTGTCTTTGGGCTGCCGCTGCAAGTTGTAGTGTTATAACAGAAATGTGTGGACTCTGTAGTGATGAGTGCTGGTCCCTTGTTGACGCTAGCGGACTCTATTTCTTAGTTAACATTAGCTAACGTAACTGAAACACACTGTAGCACTGTAGTGGAGCTGAAGAGAGATGCAGCACACTGTTGAGAGATGTTTGCCTTGAGGGCTTTCGGCCAGAAACAGATTTTTATGGACAAGGTTCATCACATCCTATGGATTTTCCATGAAAAATTCATCCTGAGGTCATTTCATAGAAGTTACTCCACAGACTGTAGGTAACCGAGAAAGTCAGGGAAGGTCTCAGTTTTTAAGGTACGTCACAGTCCATTCACCTATTGGCAATAAATCATGATAATTACATGTAAAAAGTTACATTCAGTTCCTTTAAAGATCGCAGCTGCTACTAATGGACATTATCATTCATTCTGAGTCATGTTTCTGTCCACCTGATTAATATGTCCAATATTCAGTCTTATTTTAGCTCTGTCCTTGGTCTTTGCCAACTCCTGAGAGAAATATCAGTCTCCTCATCTGCTAAATTCACCACTATGTTCATCAGCTAGTCTCTAACTGTGTCTGTCTGCTGTTTGGTGCTGAGAGTAGAGTATAACAAATTAACAGCTGCCGGCTGCGGCCAAAAATGAGACTGGGAGAGTGGTGACACAATGACCCAAAACTCATTATAAATCTGCATAAAGCAAAACTGCAGATAGTTGTCTGTCGGTTCATCACTACAAATGACCCCTTTCATATTGTCATTTGATACTGTACATTAGAAAAATATACATTAATGCTGCTTGAAGTGTAATATACTATTTATATTTTGGTCTGAACTACACAGTGCCTCAAAGTCTGATGTATTGGTGGTTGCAAATAGTATCCACACATTGTGTTTGGCGCTGAGTGAACAGAAATCCTCACCATGACTTTTGATACAGGACTCATCTTAGACTTTCAGATCCCTCTAGTTTTTCTATCAGGTCAGGTAAACATACTAACTCCCCCTGCAGGATATTGCACAGTATAAGCAACATCAACACGGGGGCAGACAGGAGTGAAATTAAGACGTCCACTCAGTGTCAAGTCATTAGGACTGCTTCCTCTGCAACCTGCTTCCTAACCACTAGATGGAGGTTGTTGCTTATAAGGGGCCTGCAGTGTTACTATGTTTGAAGAGAGAGTATTGAAATATTGTTTTATAAGAATGCTGTTTAAGTTGAAATGGTTTGCTGCACACACTAAACTTTTTGGAGTCTCTATACATGAAAACTTTATAGGTATAAAAAAAACACAACAGTTCTTACTTTCAGATGTTTATGCACAAAACAAACCATACTTATTATATTATACTCCATTTCTGCCAGTAGCCTATATCCTCTGGATACTGGACCTTTAAAGGGCCATATCAGCATTTTTGTAAGCACTTCCTCTACTGTTTCAGGCAGCGAAACCACCCATCCTTCAAAGCAATGTCAGTGAGATCCTTTCCTAAACATAACCAAGTGGTTTTTGTGCTGAAACACGTCCACACGTTAACCGCAGCGTTGTTTAAACATTAAGAAATGTGAAGTTTCAACATATCCACTACATAATGACATATAAGTGTTACATATCCATACATAGCCACTGGGTTGAGCTGATTGTCACTGGCTACGTTTGCATGCATGCTAATATGTTACTATTATTCTGAATATGACAATATTCTGAATTAGATGTGGATTATGTTAACAGCAACAGCTATCCGTAACCACTTATCCTAGTTCAGGATATTCATCCTATCACAGGGCAGGCACACATGGAGACAGACAATTATTGACGCTCACATTCACACGGGCAATTTAGAATCACCAGTTAACCAGAACTGCATGTCTTTGGATTGTGGGAGGAAGCCAGAGAGCCGGGAGAAAATCTGACACGGGTAGAACATGCAAACTCCTGCCAGCTGGCATATTCAAACCTACAACCCTCTTGCTGTAAGGCAACAATGCTAACATCTGTACCACCGTGCTACCCTTAAAACAGCTTATTCTGTTTAGATATTGCGAATTAGTAATTTTTCTGAGTCGTGTCCGCCCCCCCTCCCCTACAGATTTGAGGTTGCTGGACAGCGGCACGCTGGAGACTGATTTGTTTGCCCACAGGTGGCTGCCGTGGCAGGGCCGCGTCACCGCGTCCTTGATCTTCGGTTTTCCAGTGGACTGTTCGAGCAAGTCCAGCTTCTCTGCTGCTAACGCTGCTGCCGGGATACAGCTAAGGAGGAGCCGGCTGCTAATGCTATGTACTGGGACACTGCTAACACTGCTGCCAGGATACAGCTGAGGAGACTGCTAATGCTGCTTGCCGTGCTGCTGTAGCTCAGTCGTAACTGTAACTGATGCTGAGACTCTACTGACTGTGTAACTGGTAGACGGCGGTGGGTGGCGCAACAGGCCAAAACACAAATTCAAAACATAAACATGATTTGCGGACTGTAAAAATGTTTTTTAAATGCAAATATTCTGGCTGTACTATTGCTGTCGGTGAGATCAGTATGTTATATGAACATTATTCCTTAGTCTCTGTGACATATTAGGATGATTTTACGACTATTTGCTTTAGATTTATTACATATAGCTCCTTTAAGACGTGGAATTAGCCGATGTTAGTCAGGTTTTAGGAGCATTCTTTGGACATGTATATAGAGAATCATTTTCATTGAGCAAAATTAAACACGCTGATTTCAATTATTACAACATTTTTTCCTTTTCAGTTCTCCTATACGTCCCTGTCCCTGTCTAAACTCTACTTTCATCCACACCTATATTCAAGCATACGCCCCTGCTCATACACGTCTTCATCCCTACCCTCATCCGTTGCCCTCTGCCTCCTCATCAACTCTTTTTCATTATCTGTGGGACATACCCAACCAGAAACAATGTGCTTATAAAACCATTAGTAGCCCAATAAAACTGGAAAGAACTGAAAAAAAGCTCAGTGTTAAAGCCTTCTTGGGTTTATTTCTTCCCTGTTTATCACTGCTCCTGGAGCAGCCCAAAGGATGGCCAACAGTGGGTCCCTGGGTAGTGGCTTTGAAAGCCAAATATTATATCAAGTGAATCAATTATCTCTTTGAAACTTTGAAGAAATCCTTTTTCGATGCAAAGAAGCAAAATGGCACAAGTGGCTCCAGTTGTTCCACTTTTCCATATTTTGATGTGATAAACAACATGTTGAAGCCTGTTAATCGGAGTATGCATGGCTGCATATTAACAGTAATATTAATGGAATATTTATTTTCATTTGCCATAAAAAAATGCTTAGTAGGAATATTGCCTCTTTTGGACTAAGGGCAAAAACTGGAACATATTGTGCATGGGCTTGTTGGGGAATCCTAATGCTACAGCATTCAATGATATGTTAGACCAGGATTATTGAACCTTTTTGGCTTTTGACCCCTTGAAATTAATCAGCATCTGCTCATTACCCCTCATGACTAGATATGGCCTTGACTGACCTGCACTGAGGGCTGAACTCTACTCTGTCCAACACCTCTGGGATGAAGCTGAATAGCAACAGGACTTCTTGCCCAACATCAGGGTTGACCTCTTTGATGCTCTTGTGGCTGAGTGGGAGAAAATCCCTGCAGCCAGGTTCAGAAGCCTGGTGGAAAGCCTGAAAACTTGTGCATGGTTTTGGATTGAGGGTGACATGCTTGGTTGTTCACATATCGTATTAATGTACAGAAACATACACTATGGATGTAGAAATACAGTACAAGTCCGCACACACATGGATCCGGTGGGTCATAGAAGCATTATTCATGATGCAGAAACATTGTACAGAATAAAGTAAGGAAACATACATTTTTAATTCAAGTCCTGAATGAAAAATAAAAGTTTAATGCTCTGCTGTGAATCCCAGAGAGGTTATATTCATCATTGTGATTCCACCTCCCTGCTGCAAAGAATTACAAGGATGATGTTCTCTCTGAGTGCTGTCACAGCGTATAGCTTTCCACAACATACTGCAAACAAACAACTCTCTGAAAATGACAGCTGTAACCAACACTTTAGACAACTGTGGGGGGAACAAGTTATGACACTTCTGAAGTCGTCATTTTATCAAAATGAATAATGATGCCCCTCTGTTGAGCTGTATGCAGTCTTCTGTTCCTTTCTGTTGCTCTCTCCTGCAGGCATATGACAATCCATACAATAAAATCATGGCGAGACAGTTTCCTCCGGTATGAAAGCTTTGCTGTGAGTTAAATAGGAAATCAGATGCAATTTGCTAACAGGGGCAAAATTCTTCCTATACGTGTGCTGAAGTTTGAATTAAAAGAAAAGTAAACCTGATCAATACACAATTATGGTGAGCTAATTTGTGAAATCCTACTGGTAAAGGCTCGACTCATTTAAATGGGGAATGAAATTTTAATCTGAGCTTTGTTTCACTATTGTACATGAAGAGAGGTTTAAATATTTAGCATTTATAAATAGTACATTAATGCTTTAAAAGGCATTTATCTTTTTTTTGGGGGTGGGTGCCTGCTGCAAAGGGCTCAAGGCTGGACTCAAGCCTGAGCTGCTGCAGTGGAGATGGAAGTGTCATTAGTTGTGCAGGTATTTTCTCAACTGAAGTACTGGAAAAACTCAAAGTTTGACCTGATGATGGCACTAGACTAAAAGATCCAGTTCCGCTTAAAAACAACTGGTTATGCTGGCACAACCATGGCTGAAAATGCCCCCTATGTCTCGCTACAAAACAACCAGGTACGGTGGCACAATCAGGGCTGGAGATGCCCTAACATCCCACTAAAAAGACATTCAGTTTTAGGCGGTATTTATACTTTGTGTTGAATCAACACCGTAACTACAGTGTGGGCTCTGCTGTAATCTAGCCAATTTTTGTACTGTTACCTTTGTTAAATGTTACTGTTGTCCCTGGTTTTATATGAGAAGAGGAAAAGTTCGCTAGCTGGTAGGCTAATTTATACAATGTAAAATGCCATAGGCTTGTGCTAATAACATTAGCATGTTGTATTTTTGGGGAAAATGTATCCAGATAAAGACAAGTGCTTTGTCTGTGAATGCTGCCAGTTATAGTGAAACTGATTTGTGTACTTGTGTTTGAAATTGTTACTATTAAGCCATGTGTAATGTGTGTTTTGAATCAACGAAACTGTACAGCATTTCACAGAAACCTGTCGCCAACTAGTGTTTTGGAGGTGTAACTGCAGAGTGACACAGACACCATCGCACAAGTATAAATGCCGCTTATGGGGTCCAATCTCAGCTTGAAATGTCCCCTTATCTCACTAAAAAAACACCTGCTTTTGGTGGTACAATCATGGCTGGAGAGGCCCCTAACATCTTGCAAAAAACACACAGTTTTAGTGGCACAGTCTCAGCTGGAAATATCACTGATGTCTCACTATAAAACAACCATTTTTGTTGTTTGTTGGTCTTGAGCAGTGGTCTGCAGCTTGGCAGCTGTCTTGTCTAGTTGTCCTGCCATCCACCATCCTGTCCACCTCCTGATGACAAAGGCAGCTTGTCATTTTAGAAATGTTGACATGATAAGTATGAAATGTTTATGATAATACATAAAAATAAATGTAAAAATGAAACATATCTATTGTTTGCAGAAATGTGCAATGCCAACATTTTCTTCTGCTGACTGGACTGATCGGCCCCAGGCCAGAAGCACTTGAAGTCCAACATAGAGTGCAGTCAATAAATCATACAAACCTTTCTGTTGATATAGCAGAGAAAGCACAAAAGGAATCAACATGTTTTAAAAAATCAGATTCCAGTATTCAAGCCATTATTTAGATTTTTTTCAGGGAGTAAAGATCATCTTATAATACATGTCTGATCAATTACAAATTCAATGTAAAGACTGTGATTTTAAATGCTCTGTCCACTGATTTAATATTTGCTGAAATATATACACTTAGGGATGAACAACAACAGGAACACCTGACACTAACTGAATGTAATCCAATACAGTAGCCGTGCAGTCAGTGGTTCCTGCAATCTCAGAGGGAAGAGGCTGTAATGAGAAGCACGGAGAGCAGGTAATGAAGTGACGAGGATGAAGGTTCTTCATATTCACGCCTCATTTACTGCCAGACAGCGACAGTGTCCACAGGAAGTCCAAAGGCAGACACGTAAAAAAGATATCAGGAAACTGAAATAGATTCTTCTCCTGATGTGTTTGTCTTCGTACACCTGGGAAACTGAATGATTTAGTGGATAACCCTCTGGTTTCTGGTGGAGTCCGACTGATATGTCGCCTCCTCTCAGTCTCTGAGCGCACATACATCCTGTACACACCATACATCTTGTGTGTTTTCAGCACAGCCAGTCAGGTGGCTGTCTTTAACACCCATCTAGAAACCTGTAAAGGTTTAATGACCCTCCACATCTATTACTGTTTCAAGGCTTAACTCGTCTCCTTGCAGTCAGTAATGTGGAAAATACAACTAATTAGAGATCTCTCAGGAATAAAATGAAGGTTGGGAGAATGGTACATGTTCCTCCAAAATAATTGGACTGAGACAGTTGATGGCTTGCAGATATACTGCTGCTCTGGGGCAGTAAAACCAGACCTGGTGTCCTCTTCCACCTCCTTGATGTCGGTTGGTCTCATATTTCAGGATTTGTCAAGGATCCATCTTATTAGTTTAATACAGGAGAGGAGTGGATGTGAAAACAGGCTCCTATATCACCAGCAGTGTTGAGCATTACTTTCATTTCCCCAGCAGCAATACAGTGAGCTATATACTGTACTACCAACTGAGAGCAGGATGGAATCAGTTAAATTGAGAAAACTGTGTAAAAGTTTAATATAAGTGTCTTGATTTTATGCCTTCAGGCCGAAAATCATTTCCTTTGAACCTGAACACTGCTTAAAAATGCAGATACTCTACTTTGCTTTTGCACAGCATGCAAGAGAAATGTAATATGGTCTTTCATCTTTCTTGTCCATTTGTTGCCATAAAAATAAACTTTATAATGTTTTTACAGCCCACAGTGTGCCCACAAATGTCTACCATTTGGACTTCCAGTCTGAGCCCTCGTGGACTCGTACGTACTGTGATGTGTTCATTGTTAACATGTTAAGTCTGTGAGAGCAGAGACTATAAACCACTGATAGACAGTCCTTAAGTTAGTTTCACTTGTTGCTGTGGGAACGTTTGACCGATAGCTACTACTGTCCTTACATTTTCTCTGTGTTCTAATACCCATACTACCATACTATTTAGTATGCTGGAAGATTTAGTATGTGCCAATACATAGTATGTCAAATGCAGTGTGCCTAAAACACCAGTATGTTCTAATGCATCTGGTTGCATTTTGCAGTATGCAAAATGCTTTCCTGGCTATTCTGACCCACAATCCTCTGCACAGCAGAAGAGTCATCACATCAACTGAGCCGCAGACAGTTGACAGCTTGACAATTCGTTGACAGCTCATTTTGACAGCTGGCAGGGGCCACAATGATGGATGACAACGCATTCAAGTGACTGGTGACCAGTCGAAGAGGGAGTGAAAATAGTGCATGAATGTTGAATACATTCTAAATATGTAATTTAAAGGTAGTTTAAATGTCCAGTGTGCAGGATGTACAGGGATATCTTGGCAGAAATGGAATATAATATAATAAGTGTGTATCTTTGGTCTATAATCACCTGAAATTCAATGTTTTCACTCAGTTGTCATATACACAGGACCTATACATGCATTAGATGGGCAGATGTCAGAGCAGGGGGCTGCGCATGGATGGGTGCCCGGGGCAGTTGGGGATTTGGTGTCTTGCCTAGGGGGTGGCACTGGCTCTGGCACCTCTCCACTCCATGCTTGGAGTCTACTCCACTATGCTAGTTAGCTTTAGCAGGAGTTTAGGTGCTTGTTTTTCTAAGAGCAAGTCTGTGTGTTTAGATTGGCTGAGTGGTGGAAGGAGAACACACAGAGGCTGTAATCGTCACCCAGTGTATGTGTGTATGTTAGTTTGCTCAACACCAAAAGGCAATTCAGGCTGGTTTTGGTAAGGCTGTGAGAGAAAACAATATAAATAAAAAATATATATAATAATAAAATAAAATACAGTGAAATTAAATCTTTAAACTGAACACTCCTCAGTCACAGAAGTTAGACTAGGAAATACACACAGAAATATTAAGTGTACTTACAAACACTCTGAAACAGTAAAACCCCCCCTCTACTCAGCATGGTACAGTCTGACTTCCCTCCACTATAAAGCCTTTTGGAAGCTCCCACTTCCTGCTTGCCTGCTTGCCTGGAGTGGAGCCATGACCAGCAGGTAACATGAATGAGTGCTCATGCAACAAACATAGCAACAACCATAAAAATAACTTAAAATGAAATGTATTAACTGAAATGAACAGACATTAGTACCAACAGGTTAGCATGCTACACCCACAGAGACCTGGCAGAGCCACACAACTTAGCATTACTAAGACTACAGATATATTGTGCAGGCAGTATGGAATAAATTAAATAGGTGTATAAATTATACAAGGCCAGTGTGCAACCTCCTCTGAAGGGCTGGGGTCAGCAGTGACACAGTGGTTTGGTTTTTTAGCTCTGTTTTTCTTCATTTCATCCTGTTTCCAAAAAAATGGTTTGTTCTTTTCTGTGGCACAATATTTTCAAAAGTGATGTCCAAAAAATTCCAGTCCTATAATATATGTTGTTGTTACTGTGTTTTGGCTTTATAGGGCACTAGAGCGTGCACCTATCCTTGCTGCTGGAAACAAAGACAGTCCTCCCTGCACTCCAACGCTCTGTGATCTATGGAGAGCTGCCTCGTTGCATCATCACCAGCGCCCACAGCACAGTAGGTAATTCACACCTAACAATGTTGGCATTTTCTTTTTTTATTTTCAGCAGTTTGTTTATGACAAAAGGAGCAGGAGGACTCTGGGTGGCAGAAACATGCCCACACACATGCAGCGGGTCATTAAGTCCTTGACAGCTCAGCACCTCGACATCACATCACAAAACACATGGCTGCAATGATTGAAATGCAGTTTTTAGAAATATAGCTATATTTTTCCTTTCCTCTTGAGATCTTTCCCGAATCTGCAGGCCCCTTTGAATAGCAGCTAATAGTTTTGCTCCATAAACGGCACCAATGGACGAATTATTTGTCAACTTTAAAGCTCCCCAAAGACGAGTCGGCTCTCTGCTGCTGTTTGAATCAGTTAACCTCCATTAATTTCCCTCAAGAGGCTGAAGAGGTAAATTATTTATTCTTAATAGAGGTGGCTGGGTGAAGGTGGTGGAGTGGAAAAAGTTGTAGAGCTGCAGTGTTTGCAGACAGTAATGTGGCTCACTGGATTACTTCACAGTGGCTCAGGGGCATCAATACAGAAACATCCGAAATCCTCTCTTATCTCAGTGTAACATTACATTTAGGATTTTTGGTATTAGAGGAACATGTTTCCTAGCTGCAGTTTGGAAAAAATCCTTTCTGATCTGAGAATAGGAATTGAGAATTAAAGAACCATCCTTACTCAGGATTTCCCAAGTTAGAAATCCTGCCAAAAATGGCAGCAGCACTGTTGTCCAGTCGATATGTTAATTACTTTGAAGATGACCATAAAATTATCACAGAGGTATAATGATTGAAAGCCCACTAAAACTGTATGATGACGCTGTAATTTTTAATGAATAATTCAAATTAATTAATTAATTGTGACAAGTGACAAGTGAGAGCCATTGATCATATGGCCCTTCCATCTCGAGTAGCCTACCAGTACATTTAAAACATGGATTCAGACATGACAGGATGAGTGCCAATTGAAGAATTAAATTTACAGTTGTAATTGTAGTGATTCTGGATGTCTTAAATTAAGATAAGATAGGAGGTCTGAGATGAGTTAAGAAATTGCTTCTGTAGTAAGGCCCTGACACACCAAGCCAGCAGTCGGCTATTGGTCAATGTTGGGGCATTGGTGAGTGTCTGTCGCCCTTGTCTTTGTAGTGTGTACCGCATTGTCGGCCCTCGTCGGCCCTTGTCAGCTTTTTGTCAGCCACTTCAGCATGATGAATTTGACTTGTGACTTTAGTAGATGAGGTCACTCTGATTGGCAGTTCAGCTCAGCGCACGAGAAGAGAAAAGGAAGAGGGGAAAATAAACAAACAGCTAAAGTCAAGAGGGCGTTAGGTCAAAACAAACTTGTTACATAAGGTAAAATGATTTTTGGTTACTCCTTGATGGTTACTGATGTAAAGTCTTGACCTGGCTTGCTAACAGCTAGTTACCAGAGGTCAGCAGAGGGAGAGTGAGTTGATTTCCTTGTCCCCATAAGTGACTTGCAGCCAACCACAAAAAGCACCACCAACACTTTCAAAATAGACATAAGAGCCTTAATTGAGCACAAATTTATTGGAGCTGACACAGAGGCATCTGGAAGCGCCCATGTCCTATGCAATGATTATGTAGTTGTTGTGGGGTTTTTTCAACCCATTCTTGTTCTCACGTTGTCCGACGCTTCGTCACGCCCTTCAGTGTCAAATAGCTACACACTGGGTAACTTTTAGTGTATCTATATGACACGTAGCTGAAATAGATTGTAACACGTGGTTAATGTTCTAAAATGGTTGTGGTCAGGTTTTGGCAAAAAAAATACTTTTTAGGTTTACAAAAAAGATCATGTCTAATCACATCTTTTAAATAACATAACTTGATGCGATATAAATACATGTTAGTGTACATAAATTGCGTAACATTACATTCAAACAACACTGATTTTTGGTTTCACGCAGGACACAAACTGCAGTCTCCTGGATGAAAGTCCTGTCCACCCTGTGCAGACTTTGTCACCTTTTATACTCAGTCAGTTGCCTTTAGTGTCCAGTATTGCTGTGAATAAGTTTACACTGGAGATAGTGGAAAGACCGCTGTGTCTCATAAAGATACTTAAGGCTGGCTTTGGCATCTATATATGTTTTTTTTATCCTCCACAGTGAGTCATGGTGATTTATATTCAGTCTCAAAGGTCTTCTTTTATTGCAGAAAAAGATTGTTTATTTTGTGAGGCATGATTTTACTGCAGAACCTTAAGACTCAAAGTCATCCAGATCTCTGTTGATGTTTGCAGTTAATTACTTTAAACTCTGTTATTTACTGAATAATTTAAATTCTAGAGAGGACATTTCAGTAATCCATCACTTGAATGTGTCTTCTCCAGAGGTAAAGTGATGATTCACTTAGGAAGTTGAGGTTTATTTATTCTAGGGATGTCCCGATCCAGCTTTTTCACTTCTGATCCGATAGTTTTGGCCGATACCGATCCGATCCAAGCACGTATTATACATATTCACTTATTTTGTTGTCAGTCATGTTAGAAAAGGTTTGATCAAGCAAAGAACAACTACTTAATCAGGTTAGTTAGAATGATCCACAACAGTTGGTATGAGAAACTGACCAGGGTTAAAGAAACATACTTTAAACTTGAACATTAACATTAAATAAAAAATATAGCTGGTTTGCTTTGGCTGCTTTGGCCCCTTAATAAATAGAAAATAAATCAACACAAGAAATCTTTAAAATGTCTAACAATGAAATTAAAATAGCAGCAAGACTCCACACACTTGTGCTTTGGCCCCCTAATAAATAAAAAAAAGATTAACACCACAAGATATTGTTAGCATTTAACAAACAATGCAGCCTTTCCTTTTCGGTTATTTTAGTAGTGTTTTTGTAGTCCATCCATGGCTCCATTTTCACTAATTGTGCCCAAAACAATGCCATCAGTGCTCTTTACTTAAACAGTAAGAGTGTAAACCAAATAAAAATATCACTCTCAAAAAACCAGAGCAGAAAACAAATAGTCAGTTAACTAAATTGACCGCTACTCTTCCTACCTTCCGTGTGTGTCTGCCGTCTGCATGCTGGCCTGGTGGATTGATAGTAAGAGCTGGAGCGGATCACTGGAATGGACTGCTTGAATCGCGGAGCGCTGGACTGGCCAGAAAAACTGGATCGGAGTTCATGGATCGGCATTTTTCCATGCAGTCCGATCCAATGCCGATGCCCGTTTTTTGCTAATATCGGATCGGGACATCCCTAATTTATTCAGGAAGATCGCTTTTACAAAATGAACCTGAAAACAAAGGCAGAAATTCAACAACAAGACAGTTTAGTCACACCAAAACACACCAATTAAACCAATCCATAACTATTATTGAAAACATTCAGTAGAACTTAGTTTTGCAATACTTTGATAGATTACGGTGCAGCCACTGAGGTTAGACCTCTCTGTTTTTTAAATCATCTGCCTGCTCAGTCTCAGTTCAGTGAATAACCTTCTCTTGGAGCTGTGAGTGAGATCCTGGGCAGCCTTGTGTCGACTGGAGTCATTAAGGGGAATCGATGACCTTTAGCTCAGCTGCTCAAGATATAAATGCAGACGGGAGTCAAACAGACTGATTCAAGTGGGTACTTCAACTGTTTTTCTTTTTGTTTGTAAAGAGGTTAAGGGAGGTATTAATCCTGTCTTGGTCTTAAGCCTTCCAATTAGCTCTATTTAAAACAGCCAAATTAATCTAAAATGTATTAAGACCCAGAGGTTCATATCTTTGAACTGCACTGATGCAGAAACTCATGTCGGGGGCTGCCTATCCATTGTTAAGATGCTAAGAGGAGAAGACAATTACACAATTTTGCTATTAGACGAAGTGTTTTTTTAATGTTCAAACACAAAGCTGTGAATATTTATGTAAAGGTCAAACATCTTGTTGCTGCAAAGCAAAAAGAGATGATTAAATAGCAGGAGCTGTATGCAGGAGATATATACACAAAAAGAAAGCTCATTGTGAAACAGAGGAACCAAGATTTCTGCCTACAGGGTACATGTTTCAGTCTTCACTCGTGTTTACAATATGCACAGTGTGACTAAAGCTGAAAGGGTTTGCCCAATGAAACGCCACAATCATGTCCCAAAAATAATATCATATGAAATTAATATAATAAAGTGTCAGTTTGGGCCTTTATCTCAAGGTAAGCATCCATATGTGAAAATCCCTAGGCAGCATTTTCTTATCCTATCAGAATGTAGACTTACATGAGCAGATATCCCTGGACCTGGATTAATATTCATTAATGAGGCATGAATATGGAGGACCACTGCCCCCTCCGCTCTGTAACATTCTCTCTCTGCCTTCTTAATTTTATGGCTATTTTACATTAAACTATTAATTATTCAGGGCAAGACAATGCAAAGCAGACAATGCAGTGATTTTCCTGCAGTTGAGAGATGATATTCCTTTCTGAGGTTTCAGAAACTTCTCTAAATGTATGAGTCTACTTCTACAAGAAAGCTGTTTTTCTCATGCTAAAAATTGTGGCATCTTCAAGGTTTTCGCCTCACAATGTGTCCTATCATCACCTGGAAAAACATTAGACAACAAGTTTTTGTGTCATAGTCACGACACAGGGCTTGGCAATGGAACAACAAGTGATATGTTATTTTTATGTGTGTCTGTTTTTCTTGTTTTTAGCCATGCTGGCATTGTGGCTCTAGGAATGGCATTGGTTCGTCCGTCTTTTCCTTTCCTTCAGGGCCACTATGAGATTGACATTTGTGGTTTGAGTGAAATATCTCAACTACTAATGGACAGATCAACACAATCTCATTCCTACTTGTCTTATTTTGCTGCTTGGGCAGAAGCCCAGCATTAAAATGATGCTGGTAGCAATCTTTTGCATTGTATCTTAATGCAGAAGGGGTCAACAGTTAGGTTTAGGCAACAAAACTACTTGGTTATGGTTAGGAAAACACAGCAGATGGCTTTGAATGCTACAAACACAGACAGTGTGTCCCTAAAAACTACTGGGCTTTAAGTGGCACAAATGCAAGTGGAAAAGCAGTGGCATGTTGCTAAAAAAAACACATAGCATTGAGTGGCACAAACCAGGATGGAAAGGCAGCGCTGTGTTGATAAAAAATACCCCACCTGAGTGGCACAAATGTACCTGGAAAGGAAGAAAAGTGTCACTATAAATACACCCAGCTTTAAGTGACACAAACGAAGACAAAAAGGCAGCGGCGTGTCGTTTATGAAAGCACCTCGCTTTGAGAGGCACAAACACGGCCGGAAAGGCAGCAGTGTGTAGCAAAAAATATACCTGGCATGACTGACACAAATGTGACCGGACAGGCAGCAGCATGTTGCTAAAAACACCATATTGCTTTGGGTGGCACAAATACAGGCTGTAAGTCAGCGGCGTGTTGCTAAAAAACACCAGGCAATGACTGGCATAAATGCGACCTCAAAGCCGTGTGTGTTCCTTAAAACAGAAATGGCTTTGACTGGCACAAGCGTGGGTGAAAATGCAGCAGCGTGTTGCTAAAAAACACCTGGCCAGACAACAAACAACGGATGTTGTTGTTTGTTCGTCTTGAACACTGGTCCTCTAGGTCAAAGTCTGGTCTTTGTAAGACCCATCCAGCTCCCCTCCTACCCACCCTGAGTGGACTTTCACACTCTTTAAACTATGTCCATTGCTTTGAGCTTCTGATAATGATCCGGATGGGTTTACATTGGTTTTGTTGGATTGCCCGGTGCGGCCAACATGGACGCTAAATGGTGTCCCCATCGTCATTGTAGTGATGCAGGGCAGACTGACCAAGCGATGTATATTTTTACACACTAGGAGTGAGACCAGTTTATCCAATACTTTATGCTATGGGCAAATACCTGCAAAACTTACAACATTCCCATCATCTTGTACTCATGTTTACTGGTAATAAGCAAACGATATCATGCTAATATATTAAACTATGATGGTGAAAATGATAAACATTATGCCATTGTGCTAAACATCAGCATATTACTTTTGTCAAGCATGTTAACATTAGCTGAAAACAACAGTCTCATGAAGCACAGCTTTAGACTTTTAGTTTTGCTGAGTATACATTCCTGTTTAACAGGGCAACATTGCATTGACATTGGGAGTTACCTCTTACATTATTCTTGCTTGATTCTGTACAGAACGCCTTATGCGAACAAACTGTGTTGCAACTTTCGAATAATTTCATTTGAAGTACGATTTTGTTTTTCCTAGATTTAATGTCTGTATAAAACAATGGATGTAGCCTCCGTGATGTCGCCCAGTGGTTTGTGGGATACCGTTCTAAAGCCTCGAGTTTGACATTTCGGTTGTCCAACATCTTGGGGGGTTTTTTGAGCCAGAAGTGACCATATTTGGATGAGAAGGTTGAGCTGTATGGGGTGGATCTGAAACATACCCTGCTCTATGGTCTATTTTCCTCTAAGTGGGACCATAATTTACTAAATGAACATCATGCTGTGTTGAAGAAGACCGGAAACGAGTGATTGAGATCATAAACCCTTTAGGAAAATGTTTACTGAGGTAATAAATCAAGTGAGAAGGAGACTCATTTTCTTATACTTATATACAATCTGACTTCTTTTGCAACCAGTGGAGTTGCCCCCCGCTGGCCATTAGAAGGAATGCAGGTTTAAAGCACTTCCACATTGGCCTCACTTTTCAGACCTGGATTTAATCAGTGTAGCTTGAAATGACCAGGGCTGCATCCCAAGTCTCTTATTTTATACTGCTAACTCCTAACTCCTGACTTGAACCGGAAGTCGTTCGAGGTCCACCATCTTTAAGGCCGTCTCATGTCTCTTATTCCTGCCAGTAAGGAGTTAGCATTAGGAGTTAGGAGGGATCTGTTAGATGCGATGAGTAAGGTAACACGAGAGGTTCCTAACAGGAAGTCTTTTTTCAGCTTGAGGCCCTGACATATAAATACCCGCCCCCTACGTCTGGCTCATTTGAACGAGATGGCGGAGAAACAGTGCAAATGTGCCCGTTACATGCATTCTTTGCAATGAAATGCTGTAATTCACATGCCTACGTGACTACAAAGAGTAACGTTAATGATATTTCGTGTAAGACTGTCATGTTGTAATTAAGTTTATTTACGGCTTTGATCAGCAAATATAATGTGACTTGGGATGTACGCCAAACGCTGGCTCCGTTATGCAGCAGATCCAGCTGTGCCGCCGTCACCAGAATAGGACGTCGCTTTAAGTGACGCTTTAGAGTAAGGCCGTCTCATGTCTCTTATCAGCAATCCTCGCTCCTAACTCCTGACCCCTTAAATGTTTTCCTAAGTGGGAGGGACTAAAGAGTTAGATAAGGTGGCTAGGTTAGGTGGTTAGCAGTAATTTTAAGGGACTTGGGATGCAGCCCAGGCATGCAGTCATTGTATTTCTACAGTTCCTGATTCTTAGCAGAAAGCTGTTTCTACTGAATAAATTCATGACACCTGGAACAGTATGAGCTGTCAGAGCAGATCTGATGGCTGTCTAGTCTGTTTTACTGTATAGCTGTTTGGACCAAGTGCACACAGTTGAATAATACTGCATCAGCCAGGGGGAACGTTAGTGTCGGACTGTGTATCCACTCACTGATTTTACTGCTCCTTGTTCAGTGTGAGCCATAAAGAAGAGGAGAATTTAATGAGATTCTCACAGCTACTGTATGAGGCACCATGCTGGTTTTATACATCCCAGGAGGAATTGTATGGCCATTATCAAATCCGCTTGTGTGAGCGTATTGTCTTGAAACTTGATCGACAGCATGTTAATGTGTGTGTGAGGTTAAAAAAAAAAACCTCCGGAGATTTACCAGAGCAAAAATCACACAGTTGCTATGTTAGAGTTTTTTATTTCACTGTTCATTTATGAAAATAAATTGGAAAATGAAAAAAAAAAAAATGCAAAAAATGGTGGAGGAGAAGGAGTCAAAGCAGCATACTAAAGTGACATTACCAATTCACTCTGGCAAAGTGTCAATTAATTGAGCTTTTTCATACGAGTCTCAGTCAAGATTTCCCACAAGAGCGGATATAATGTCAGATTTGATCATTTATTAGGCAAAATCCCATTAAGACAACCTCCATGTTCTCACTCAGCATTAGATAAGATATGAAAACATCAATCAAAACAAAGCAAAGAGAAGCACAAATACAAAAAGGAAAATAAACACAGCAGAGACTGTTTCAGTCTAATTGTTATTTGTACAGTACAATGAAGATGAAAGTTTGTGTTGTAGACTTGCAAAAATAGTCAAAATTATGCTGGTCGCCTGGCAACCTCACAATGATAACAAACTCTAGGAAGTCACTGTGCCAAGACAAGACACACATAATACACTGTAACACTGCAAGGCATTTTTGTGCACAATAAACAAACTAGATATAATGTGTTTTATTAGTGAGTTTAAGGGGTGCAGGTGGGCGGACTTTGTTATGCTTGGAGTGGATAAGAAGCAACAGCAGGCTTAATCAGAATATTAAATCCAGAGGGCTTACTTAAATGAACTAGATAGATTACGGTTTCATGTTCATCCGAGGGATTCTGTGCATTGGACGGGAGAAACAGGGAAAGCGATGTTTAAACATTGGCTCAACTAATTAAACTGTCAAGGGGAGAGTAATGTTTAGAAATGACTCCCCCAATCCTCGAACATAATGAATCTTAGCCACAGGGAAATTGAGGTATTAGAAAAGGGACTCACCTTCATCCCAACGCCCAGACCACCTGACAGATTGGAGCTCCATATAGAGAACTTTACATCCACCACAGGAGGCCCTAATTGATGGGCTTTTAAGACTAAATATATTGGGACAGCATTTGCTAATCCCTCTTATTAGGAACCAGAACATAATACATTCTCCCTGAACACTGACAAGTTAATCCAAAAAGACAAAGCTTCTGTAGCTCAATTTAGGATTCCCTAACCCTGTCTTAATAAAATGTTATTCTGTGGGAAGGTTCAATATATGTTGTTTTATTAAATTGGCGCAGGACTCATACACTTTACTCACAAAATAAATGCGTATGCAGGTTTGTTAAATGCAGGAAAACCTGTTCTGGACACATCCTGATCAGATGCCCAAACCACCTCAACTGGCTCCTTTCGACACAAAGGAGCAGCGGCTCTACTCTGAGCTCCCTCCGGATGTCAGAGCTCCTTACCCTATCTCTAAGGCTGAACCCAAGCACCCTACGGAGGAAACTCATTTCGGCCGCTTGTAGCCACGATCACATTCTTTTGGTCGCTACCCAGAGCTCATGACCGTAGGTGAGGGTTGGGACATAGATGGACCAGAAAATCAAAAGCTTTGCCTTCAGGCTCAGCTCCCTCTTCACTACGACAGTCTGGTTCAGTGTCCACATCACTGCAGATGCCATGCCAAACCGCCGATCCATCTCAAGGATGGAAGGTGTTCTGGGTATGTCCAACTGGAAGGAGACTCTTTTTCCATTGCCAGCAGATGAGTAGGAGGCCCAGAGGCAGATAATTGTATGGACAAGTGGATGAAAATTGATGGATGGAGGAGATGAATGTGCCTCTCTGTTTTTTTGTTTAGTTTTTTTTTTTTTCTTCTCCTGGTGTGTCATGTTCAACTTCACAAACATGCCATGGGAAATAGGTTGGTGAACAGTGAGAGCAGCATGGAGGCCTGTGAAAATGTCTTTTCCATCTCCAAGATCTCCGAGACTTGCAGAAGTTACCGATGCGTATCATAGCATTGTGCCAGAAAAGGGGCGAAAATTAGCATGCCCAAGTGTCATGTTTCCATCACTGTCGATTGGAGCAGGAGTCGATAAATACCCATGAATACTGCAGAGTAATTTGTCCTTGGAATGAATGCTGATTGTAACCATTCCCACTAAACACAAAAACAGATGTTAGTGGGTTTTGTCCAATGAGGGCTTTAGAGCACTTGCTTCAACTTCTATTGGTGTTTTACAATTAATATCAAAACCTGAAACTAATGTCTGACACACACTAGAAGATCTGGAAAAAACTTTCAAAAGACTAAAGTCTGACACCCTCTCACATCTAAAGACAATGTGACTGTAAGATTTTGTAGTCACTATTTACAACACCACAACTACATTCCTTTTGAGATTATTTCCCATCCTGCTCCCAGTGGAAAATATTACACCAAACCCATAACACATAAACACATAAACACATAAAAACACAAGATTAAAAAGTCATATGTTGACAGGATTCTTGTCATTTTTGCATCAATATAATCCTTAAAGATAAACTGTGTTTGCGTTCATACCTAACAGTTTTGATGTATACTGCCAGATATTAATACATACTTTCAACATATTGTACCACAGTAGCCAGAACTATAACTATAAATATTATTACTTTCAATAATGTTGTTGTAAGCTACTGTCATTTCCTGCATCTCTCTCTCTCTCTCTCTCTCTCTCTCTCTCTCTCTGTGTCATTGTGTCATGCGGATTACTGTTAATTTATTATGCTGATCTGTTCTGTACGACATCTATTGCACGTCTGTCCGTCCTGGAAGAGGGATCCCTCCTCAGTTGCTCTTCCTGAGGTTTCTACCGTTTTTTTTTCCCTGTTAAAGGGTTTTTTGGGGGAGTTTTTCCTTATCCGCTGCGAGGGTCATAAAGACAGAGGGATGTCGTATGCTGTAAAGCCCTGTGAGGCAAACTGTGATTTGTGATATTGGGCTTTATAAATAAGATTGATTGATTGATTGATTTTGTCACCTCAACTAGCCTCCAAGAGGTGAACTCGTTCTTGCCTCCCCAGAGTCCCCTCCATGTTTACTGTCTACCTGGATTGCTGCTTCCTGTTTAGTGCTGGAGAGAGCACAGCTATTCTTGACTATTTGCAAGACTAAAAACCTAAGATAGTATTAAACATGACTGATTTTGTTGCAATGTCAAGGCGACAAAAAAATTGACTTCAGACAGCTCAGGCTGACTTTTATCCCAACCTTACACCAAACGATCCAGATCATGGGAGTGCTCACCAACTGAGGTAAAATTCTCATGATTTTATTCTGACACTGGAAATTTGTCTGCAACAGTGACGTCAATTTGTAAAGTCATTCGGTGTGTGGTCAGCCTAATTTACAGCTGAAGCGAAGTTGTCTTAAGTTTCTATCCTTTCTAGTCTGCTGTTCGACACAGGTTTTATCAGGACAGAAACATCTCTAATGGCACTCTTATTCCAATCTTTGATATCTTAAACCTGTAATCAGGGTGTCTTTGATCTTCTGCTGTCTTTGAGACTCTGAGTCCTTTCCGTCAGCTGAATCTGTTTGATGAGCTTTGATGAGCTCATATCAGGCATTTCCCTTGACTGTGATGGCTTGAGTTTTGTCCCACATCATTTCCAGGGGATGAGTCACATTGAAATTATCCTTCGGTCCCTACTTATGCATGCTCTGTTTAAATCACTCCTGCTTCCTTGTCTTTGCAGGCAGGCAGGCCTGTGTGGGACAATCTACATCAAAGTAGAGACATATAATTGCAGCTATGTTGGGACTACATGTCTGAGAGTAATAACAGAGAGGAAGGAAATATGCAGTTCAGTGTAAAGACCATATCACTGTTGCTTTATGACAACCTTGTAACTCTAAGTCGGGTAATGTTTATGTTCTGCAGTGTGAAGTCCATCATTGTTGCAGTAGTTATCCAATTTTAAACCATACTGGATAAAAACAGAAATCGTTCCAACACCACGCAAATGATTCCTCACAGAAAATGGAACAGCAGGAGTCTGCTTTAATTCTGTTATGTAGTTTGTGGGAAGACCGGTGTGGATGTAAATAGGAGAGTAGGCACAGGCAAAGAGAGGAGTTATGTGAGAGTGCAAATTGGCAAACACCAGACACACATATTTGCCTCGCTGAAGTGATGGAGGAAGAGAGTGAGCAAGTGTGCTGTGAGGGGGAGAAACTTCTAAAATATTTATTAGCTTGAACAACAGCCACCCAATTTATTTAGCCTGTAGTCTAATCTACAATGTAATTAATTAGGTCGCGCAACAAAGTCTCTGTGTTTATTTTCTTTAGAGCTGGACGACCAGTTTAAAACGAAGCTGGTGATCCTGGTTCTGCAGTCAGCTGTCTCTGTGCGTCTGAGTGAGCTTGTTCAACTGATTTACTGAGCACAGGATGAGAAATCCAAACTTGCTGGGCCATTAACTCCATAATGATAGCGTCTCACCCGATACACACATCAAAAACATTTTCATGCTCCGCTGTTTGCTTTGTGTTTGGTGGACATGTAACACATGGACAGGCTATATTCACATTACAGGGCTCAGTGCTCAGTTATTTCCCCAGGTCTGATCGTCCTGCTTAGACTGTTCACATTCATGTTTGAAGTGACCCACATCTGATGTTAGTGTGACTGGGTCTCTGCCCTGAAATGCCTTGCATGCAACCAATAACTTCACACACATGTGCGTTGGAACAACAATAAAACATGTCACATTTAAGAGACAGGTATTTGGGGCAAGAAAATTAATGACATAGCTTGAAGCACAGCTGCCTAGCTGCATCATACCCCTTGGTATGGTTTGTTTGGGCAGGTGTGAACACAGCAAACGCACTCAGGTACGGACCACACAACCTGACGGAGAAGGTGGTCTTGGTTTGCTTACAAACAAACTCTAGTATGGTTTGTTCGTGGTGAGAAGCTTTGGGTCTTTTGGACTGAACCTGTAGCAAGCTGCGCTGTGATGGTGTGATGGTGTGTAATGACATTACAACAATCAGTGGAAACCATAATCATCAACCCACTGAGGGCTGGATTCAAAATCAAACCAAAAATTAAAGTAAAAAATTGAAATCACAGGCTGATACAACTTGTGTGAATTTTATCACAGCAACTCATAATGTGAAACAGTAGTGTGTGTGGCCCCATGCACCTGTATGAACTCCTGACAACGTCTGGGCATGTTCCTGATTAGGGCTGGGGCTTAAATACATCATCGCGAATTATTTGCGTCGATGCGTTGGTTCAAACAAAAAAAAAGGCGGCGTGCAGCAGCAGCAGCAGTGCTGTGCTATTGTGCTATGGCCTATTCAAGTGCTGGAATTTGTTATTTACGTGACAACACCTGAACGCAACACAGGCTCCCCAGGCATTTCATTTGAAATTAACCCATTGTTTTTAAAAAGGATTCCATCAGTGGTTTCAGGGTGATATGATCAATTGGGTGACAATCATCAAAGCCTCCTCTTTTCTTTATCAATTAGGACAACAAAGCTCTAATTAACTTTTCAATCACTCCATATGACGTGTCTCATGGGAAATAAGGTCTACTGAGTTGACCTCAGCCTGTGTGCTGATGGGTGCAGTTATCTGATCAGTTTAAAACATTCCTCTTTGTATACTTGCTTTTCCTCTCCGCTGTGCGGGCAATAGGGCAATTGGTCCGGCACACCTAGGATGTCAGCTTCAATCACTTCCAAATGAGCTGACATGTCATAACTGACGGCCGCTGACTGTGATCCTGTGGAGCCCAAGGGAAGGCAGGATAGAGACGATAAAATGAAAAGGCAGGGAAAGAGAAAGCTGGAACACAGTTTATTGATCTGAGATAAGCCGTCTGTGCTGTTTGTTATGTGGAACAAATGCTTTTACTTTACAAAGGGATTTCCAGGTAGATTCTGGATGTGTGTCCCTCGTTGCTTCCTGGAAGAGGTTAACCAATTACCGTGTGAAGTTCTTCTTCCAGAGCACACTCCGGCCTTCAGGGATGACACGGTTCAGTAGTAAAAGGTAAACAGTGAAAGGGAATTTTCTGTATGCTGCCCACAGCCTCCTGGGCTGCAAAGACGAAAGCATAGAAGAAAAGGCAATTTTCACTTTCACTATAAATCAGCTGCTGAAGATTGTGCTTCACTGTCAACATCTGATAATTTTCTGACCAGCAACCGATAAATAATGCACTGTTGATTGAGATATTTGTCTGGTGAATCCATTTACAATGAGTCCAGCAGTGAGCGACACAGCCACGCTTTGAATAATTCAGGTTTCTGTGTATTTGAATAATTAAGCTATTCGTATTTTGCACTGGCCGTACTTCAAAGACAGAAAATCCATCTGACATTAACAACGTGATTTGGAGGAATAAGGGAGAGTAGCCCTCGAGGAAAAACTCTGCTCTGAGCAAGTGCAGCTTTGATGGTGGGATGTTGTGCTTTTAAGACTGTTTTCAGTTTAGACACGGAGACACACACACATGTTTTGACCACACAAATCTCCCCCTTTCGAATGTTATCAGCCCATTAAATGGTGGTTATCAGTTGTCACCACACCATTATCATACTTCAGATGGGGCAAACTGCACCTGGCAGTAGGCCAGAAGGTGCTGATCCAACTTTCGGAAATGTTTCAGAGTTTTGTTGGGTTTCACTTTGTGATTTTTAGGCACCAAAACTACTTTATTAGATTTAGGAAAAGATTTGGTTTGGGTTAGTGAGTGTGTTACGTTACCTCACCTCATGGGTGTATTATGGGCCAGTGGGGCCCTGGGCACAGATATGCAAAAAGCCCCACCATCTCTCCTATACAAGAGCAAGACACAGACTGTTGATGTTGATTTACGTCTCTTTGTAGTTGTCATGCATCTTTTTGTTGTTTTGTGTCTTGTTGACGGAATTTTGTGTCCTTTTCTTGGGTCATTTTGTGCCTCTGTATAGTTGTTATAGTTGACTATCTGTGTATCACTACAACATACAAATACTAATAATATATGTATATATTAATATGTATATGTATGCATGATATATGAACTGGAGAGCTGTTAGTGTGTTTCCAGCTCACAGTAAATAAATCCTCATGCTTAAAGGTGCAGCGGCAACAGTTTAGCTTTGTGCTAACTGCTAACATCTAACTGTTAACCAGAAGCTTCAAGCCAGGTGCTTCAAAATAAAAGCACCAGTGATTGAGCTTTGATTTATTAAATTATAAATAATACATTATGTAACTTTATTATAACCGTACTTCATTTAACTTTTTTCTCACATTACTTTATTTAACTTTATAATAACAGTATTTTGCTATACTTTCTGTTGTTGCTGTACTGTCTGCTATGTTTTCTTTGAATGCTGCTGCTGTTTTTTTATTCTTTTATTTCTAGAATTATTGTTGTTGATCATTCTGGTTTTGCTTTGTTTGTCAAAGCACTCTGTAAACGTTGTTTTTAAAAGGTGCTATATAAATATTAAATATTATTATTTTATTTAACTTTATAGAAACTGTTTTATTTAACTAAATAATAACAGCATTTTATTAAATTTTATACTAACAGTATTTTGTTTAACTATATAGTAACACTGTTTTATTTAACTTTATAAAAACAGTGTTTTATTTAACTGTATAACACTATTTTATTTAATTTTATAGTAACACTGTTTTATTTAGCTGTATAGTAACACTATTTTATTTAAGTTTATAATAACACTATTATAGGCTCCAGCTACTGTGCATTTATACCCAGTAACTATGCGTTTTATTTTTATTAATAAAACACAAAGAAAGGTAACGCTTTAGATTATGACACGCAGTTTACAGCATAATTGTCCCCACATTACAGCGTAATTTTCCAGTGGGTATAATAGAAATTTCCTTTAAAGTACCTGGTAGTTACACCTACAGTAATTCTTTTGAAATAAATATTGAAGATATCAGTTCTGTTTGATGTGGCATTACTTATAGGTAACAGCAATTGCTAGTTAATACTGCAGGTCACAGAGTTCTCGGGCCAGCAATACAAACTACTGTCGCTTTAATAAAGAAGTCAGGCAATAAAACGCCTCTTCCCATCATGGTGCGAGCTACCGTGATCTGATTGCTTTCATTATTAAATTGCTTTCATTTGTCAAATACAATGCCTGTGCAAGGAACATAACTTGCTTAGTTGCTACTGACAATACACGACAGTTACAACACGCAGGGCTGACACTGTAGCTGCAGGCTGGATGGCATATTGGGTGGGTGACACATAAAAGGTTTTAGAGGAGGAAAAATGCATAGACATGCCATTTAGCTGCCTCTCAAAACCTGACATTGGGTTTATGTAAATGCCCAGGGGATTTAATATTTGCTTTTCACAGGTTACTGTACAATTTATATCCTGGGGTCACTTGTTTGGTCCTCCGCTGGATTACAGCATTATTTCCGAGCACATAGCCGCCATCACACCAGCACTTACAGTAGATGTTAGAAACAAACAAATCCTCCTCTGCCCTGGAGCCAGTGAGCTATAGACACAAGCAATACCAATACTAGACATAATGGAAATTTAGTCATTAAAAGTTATTTTAAAGTTTAGTGTTTTTTTTCTTTGTCCTACTTAATTATTTTAACATTTAGTTGAGTAGAGTTTACAGTTTGATTGATTTTAAGCTTTTTAAAAATATTATACTTGTATTTTATCTACTGCACTTGCCCAATCTAAAATCTCTTATTCCGAACCCCTCCAAGACATATTTTATGATTCAAGCTGATCCAAAATGTTATTAAAGATCGTGGAGATGCTGGCACTTCAGTCACACAGAGCTGTCCTCTTCTGACCCCTCAGGCGCAGCTCTGTGCTTGAAAATATATGATTTTCGTGTGCCCTGAGGACTGATGCAGCTGTCTGAACACATCGGCACAAAAAAACTTATTAAAGGAATCACGTTGCTGTCCTGAGGCCTGAACTACAGAGCTGGATTTGGGGTGTGTGAGGTTACTTCCACCTTGAAAAAAAGAGTTTTCAAGGTTACAATGGTGGTTCACTTCTTAGGTTACAGTTATGCTGCACACATAACCTGAGGATCTCTTAGGAGGGCAAGAGTGTTCAGGGAGCAGCAAAGACCCTTGGCTTTCCCTGACCATTTTTTATATAAGGAATAAAGATTCTCGTCAGAGGGAATAATTTATCTGTGCCAGTTTCTTGAGCCATATTGTGCCAGTGTGACATGTTGGGGTCTGTCGTTTACAGGACCACAGACTGTATGTGTTACTTTGCTGTGGTTACTTTTCTGTCTGCTGTGGATGATGTGGAGAACATAAGCAAAACCACCTTGGTGTTTTTTTTTTCCTGATGGCTTTTTTATTGTGCTTTTGAATATTGATATCATCCTACAGCCTAGACTGAAGAACTAGAGCCTCCTACTCACAAGATATGAATGTAAGCCTACCTGCTGCTTTGAGTTATGTTTTTAAATTCATTATTTATTTGCACATATTATTTTACACCGCTGCAGTTTCGGTTAAAAATACATAGCTAAAATCTTCATACACGTCATAAAAATACATCTAAGCAAACACTGATTTTTACCCTTTAAGCATATTGTAATTGAAGTGATCTGAGAGAACACTAGACTTCTGCACCTCCTCCTCGCTCTGTTTTCAGGCTTTAGAAAATCTAGGCTGTGATAGGAGACTTTGGCCAATGACAGGTTATTAGAGAGAGGGTGTTCCTACTGGCTGGACAGCCCTGACTCTTCGCTGTGACATTTGACGCTGGGGGGTTATTTCTGAGTGAATTTCAGCTGCTACAGCCACCAACTAAAGGTCTGTCCCCCAAGCTGCTGCCTGCTGTCCTCCTGGCGAAGCAGTCCACTGTGATGGGGAGCGAGGCGGAGGGACCATGGGGTGGCTAGCTAGCTAATTCTTGTCTCATTTGTGGTCTGATAAACAGAGAGAGGGCAGCACAAAGGGGTGAGCGAATGAGCTGCGTGCAACTCTACAATCAAATAAGATTGAATAAATCAATGCATTGGGAAACACTGAGCATTTATGCGGTGATGTGTCTGTGTCACTCTGCAGTTACACCAACAAAACACCAGTCGGCGGTGGGGTTTCTGTGAAGTGCTGTCAAGTTTAGTTGATTCAAAACACATCCAAAACACACATTAAACATGGCTTAATAGAGACAATTAATTAAAAAGTGCACAAATCAGCTTCACTATAACTCGCAGCATTCACAGACAAAGCACTTGTCTTTATCTGGACACATTTTCCCCACAAATACAACATGCTAATGTAATTAGCACAAGCCTATGGCATTTTACATTGTATGAATTAGCCCAGCGGCTAGTGAACTTTTCCTCTACTCATATGAAGCCAGGGACAACAGCAACATTTAACAAAGGTAACGTTACAAATTTCAGCTCCATTTCAACTCACAAGGTTCACCGACAAAACAACTGTCTTATACTAAACACGTTTTGTATAAATCAGCCTTGCGACTAGCAGAGATTTCCCCTACTCATATGAAGCCAGGATAAATCACACACGAGAATTAAAACGCTATTTTTGTGTGGGGACTTCACAATTTATTGTTTCTTATGTGTGACATTAAAGTAACTAAAAGTTTTGTTTCCACTGAGGGAAATGGTTTCAGCTTACAAAAATAGACAGGAGGTCTACGGGCAACAGTGTAGGGTTCGGTGTAGGCTCTATGTCAATGCAGACCCTACGCTGTGGGTACAGCTTCGCTCTGCCGCAGAACTCTAAATCCTACTTTAGTGTGATTGTGGTTGTGAGACTCAGTGAAGCCAGCTATAAAAAGAACAAAAAGCTTGCTTCATATTACAGGTCCTTTCACTTCTTTACCTTCTTGGCATTTAGATCAAAGAAAATGGTGCCTCACGCTGATCTAAACCCATATGTAACTTTCAAGTGTCCTCCTGAGGATGATAAATGTTTCCCAGATACTTTGGATGAAGAGATAACAGTTCTATTTAATTGCCCCAGGAGTGTAGTTCAGAGCAGAAGGTCAGTTAGGCATGTTGACGAGGGATACAGCGCCCATTAGCAGGCTGCCTGTCAGGATATTGACCATTAGCACAGTGGTACTTGCTGGTTGTCACCTCTCTTAGACTTAGCTGTCTGAAGAGCCTCTGGCCTCGAAAATGCTTAAGCGATATGGCAAATAATAGCTCTGATTCTCATAAATTATTCATAGCTTGAGCCACGGCATCATGTTTAAGAATCTTCATGTGTTCACCACTGAAAATGATCAATATTTTATTAAAAAATAATAAGTGGTGGTTTGGAGATGAAAACTCAGCAGTTTCCACTTATGACATGAATATTGATGAATGCATTTGTTGATCTTATTGTTGCAGCTTGCATTAAAAAGAAGGATATTAGCATTACTATTGATGTGCTTTTTACTGACAAGACGAGATGTTTTGCAAAATTATTGTTGTTTTCTGACAGCAGGTGATCCCCAATGAATTTCCATCTCAACAGTCTGAAATTGAAGTTTACTACTCAATATCTGTCAAAATCTCAGCCGTCCACATCGTGCATGCAGCAAGTATTCTTATTATTTATGCGTAAAAAACATAAAAACTGTTCGTCTGTGCTATTGTGTTAAAGTCTTAGCAGCTGAGTGTGTCGGAAATGAAAATCAAAATACTAAAAATATCAAACAAGCTGTCACGTGTTTGTTCCATGTCCAACAATCCAAACAATCGCTGACATTTCCTGTGATCCTCAACGACCTGTACACACTACAGTTTCTTAATTTTTTGATCATGTAAATATGAATTGAAAACAGAGTGGTTCATTAAAGGGATATTAGATGGTTCACATGTAAACAAACAATGCCTTAATTTGCACACAGATATTTGCATGATGCAAAAAGCATGTACAGACAATAGCATATTGCTTTTGAATGTAGCTTCTGTCATTTCTTATTTTGTCTCTTTTAAAATAGTCCTTTATCATGTCCTTAGTATAAAGCCCTTTATCTTTAGCCTGTGTCTTGTTCTGTTGTAACATTGAAATCTCCCCTCTTGGGATCAGTAAGTCATACTGATAACACTTCATTTTATCAGTAAATTCTTCACAACACAGTATAATATATACTTATATGCAGATGCAAGGGTATTTTTAGGTGGTTTTTAATGTATTTGAACAAATACAACTTCTCTGTCATAAAATATGAAATAATCCAATGTTATTTACATATTATAGGCACTGTACCAAGAAGGATCAATTAATCCCTTGAAAAGACTCGACAGTCATGACAGAATCCCTGCAGGGATTATATCAACTTATTTAGACAACTCACTTTGTCCACATGACAAAATATGATTACATTTTGAGAATGGAGTGGAAAAAGACAGATCATCTGAATGTTCCTGAACTCACCACTCAAAGAAGGGTAATACTAGTATAAAACCATTGAATGTCACGCAAACTAAATCACTTGGAGAAATTTTTGGTATCAAACGTTGGATACGTTTCATTTGTATGTTATTATGCAGCAGATAAACAATACTGGGGTTAACTTGTGGTTAGGTATGGGCACAAAAAACTGGTTTAGGGGTCACAATCCTGGCAAGAAAGCAGCAACATCTTGGTACAAAACAACCCCTTTTGGTTTCATTATCTGGGCAGGAGAGCAGCAATGTCATAGTAAAACAATGGCTTTTGGTTTCATTATCCTGGCAGGAAATGGTGTGATGTCTTGGTAAAAAATAACAGCTTTTGGTTTCACTATCCCACCTAGAAAGCAGCAATGTCTTGGTAAAATACTACCGCTTTTGGTTTCACTATCCTGGAAGGAAATGGTGTGATGTCTTGGTAAAAAATAACGGCTTTTGGTTTCACTATTCCAGCAAGAAAGCAGCAACGTCTGGGTAAAAAACTACCGCTTTTGGTTTCACTATCTGGGCAGGAAATGCTGTGATCACTATAAAAAAACAAAAACAACCGTTTTTGGGGGCACTAACCCCGTGGGAAAAGCAGCAATGTTTCAGTAAAAAACAACCACTTTCATGGCACTGTCCCGGCAGGAAAAGCAACTATGTCTTGCTGAAGAACAATCACTTTTCAAGCCTCAAAAACACTGGAAACACAGCACTGACTAACTAAATCATAACCGGTTTTGTTGGTCTCAAACAGTTGTCTGCAGTGGTCATCTCGTTAAGGTGTCACACCATCCACTATCTCCTCCACCTCCAGATGACAAGGTCAGGCTTATATACTACATCACTTTAGAAATGTTGATACAGTATGTGTGACACGTGAAAAGGTGATGTATTTGTGATTTGCAGAACATTTTCCTGACCACAAGGCTGCACAGGTGATTATTTAACTCAGCTTCAACCAGCAGAAATTGAGCGAGAGTATTCCTTGAAAGACCATTTATTTATTTTGCCTCAGTGATTAACTGGCATTGTCCTGCATGTTCTACACATTCAAGGTAGACGCTTTCGTTATTGGCTGATGGATGAATGGTGTGTTCCACTTTGACAGGGCTTATTAGTAAGAGTAATGCCTGCTGTCCGGAGGCAACCTCTGGCCACTAACTAATTGCATGTGGTGTGTGTGGGACGTGCCGTTTTTGTGTCTACTGTTCGTCATAGCTAAGAAGAAGGGCAAGCGCGTTATGCCTGCTGGTTGACGTGTGAACACCGCAGCATCAAATCAGAGGAACAACTCTGTTCTGTGCCTCTGTTCATCTGAAATACATCTGAAAAATGACTTAAGGAGGAATAAATGCATCAGTTAAACATCTGAATTATTCCTGAGACATAAGCACACACAGGATCACATTTTCCATGAAGTAAGCATGCAACAGCAACAACATTGTATCCTTTAAATTGAGGTAAACCTTTCAGACTTTTAGACCACATAAAACCTGATCAAACCATCACAGATCTCTGAATAAGCCAGCCCATCTGTCCCTCTCTTCCTAATGGAAATCCCAGTCAATTACATTTGATTCCTCCGTGTGTGATGTGCAAATTCAACGTTCTGTTTCAAACTGAAATTATATGTCAAAATGATGAGCCTGGATGAGCTAAATGCACGTGGATCTAATTATCTTTAAAAGAAAGCTTTTTTATAATGTCACAGAAATTGACTAGTTTGTCTCCACTGGTTGACATTAAGTGCATTAAATTGTTTCCTGAAAACTGAATGAGGCAGCTGGGGTTTAAAAACTGTGATTTAGGCCAATGAGAAATGTTTTTAGGAACCAAAATTCCTAATTATTCTCTGAGATCTCCATGATAGAATTCTGTGATTTAGTAATTACAGGAAAATAGAAAGTTTTTATTTTATGTTAGTTTATAATTACTTGTTTAGTTTCAGAGGAAAGAAGAAAACCTCAACTTAAACCCAAGTAAATAAAATTTATAATTTGTTTATCACTGGAAACTTTATTGTACTGTATAGAAAATTGTATACGTAGAAAAGAATGAACGATTTTAGCTTTGTTGTGTCAGGTGGTTGGTCCAACACTTCGGTCCAGACTGAAATATCTCAACAATGAGTTGAATAACGGCGTCCATCCCTTTATGACCACAGTGTACCCATCTTCTGATGGCTACTTCCAGCAGGATAACGCACCATGTCACAAAGCTCAAATCATCTCAAACTGGTTTCTTGAACATGACAATGAGTTCACTGTACTCCAATGACCTCCACAGTCACCAGATCTCAATCCTATAGAGCACCTTTGGGATGTGGTGGAAGGGGAGATTCGCATCATGGATGTGCAGCTGACAAATCTGCAGCAACTGTGTGATGCTTTCATGTCAATATGGACCAAAATCTCCAACGAATCCAACCTGGGACTAGCAAGGTGTACGTAATGAGTGTATTTCCCAATAAATCCAAGCTTCTTAGACTTATGTGGTTTGGTACTAATTACAGGAAAAGGTAGATAAAGGCAACTTATAGCAACTTATTGGAATTAATTAATTAAAAGTGTACCAATTAAACACTGTTTCTATTTTCCCTGTAAATGCCAAAGAAGGCCATCCTCTTTAGACACTTTTCCTATAAATTTACAGCCACCCATCAGTTCCTTTCTAAGAAATTATAGCAAAGTACAGGACAAGTTAAAAAAACTGAATTATGTATGAGGCATGTGGAGATGAAAAGTGCAAAAAGCCACATGCTAAGACATTTGTGTGACGTCGTGTGTAGGAAAAATAATTTACATAACTTGCTCTAAAGCTACTTTTGTGTAACTGATGATTTGTCAGGTTGATGCCGTCAAGCTGGAGCTACAATTCACTTAATTCAAGTCATGTCATTAAATTAAAATTACCACAAAAGCTTTCTGACTGAAATCCAGTCACCTGTGAACTCTACAACCTTTAGACAGGAAAATCTTGAGAAAAAGGACGTTCTGGTTTTCACCGGTCTGCACCTGTGGCTCTTTACTCAACACAAACAAATTCATTACAGAGCCAGAATTGAATCTGCGCTGTCAGTGCAACAGTTTAGTCGACTGTGTAGCCACTATTAATGTTTTCAGGTGTGTGATTATATGTCTTCCTGCCATCAGTGCTCAGGCTCCTCCACCAACAAATATACAAAGAGCTTAATTGGCTCGGTATCCGTATGGTCTGCACCTGGCACTCTGCTCAGTCTCCACTCCACTCACTTTCACATCTGAAGCCCACACTCTGCAGAAATGTCTTCTGAATAAGCTATGGAACATGTGTCTCCACTGCAATCTTGTAGTGTTTACAATATTCATAGCTCCCTTTATGATTGATGTCCTTACCAGTGTAGATACACTATAGCACTCTCTGTCATACCATATAGATATGCCTGTTTTATATAACTCCCCTGCTTTTAACTTTAAGCCTGGTGGAATAGATTCATATGACATTAACTTGAATTTCTCTGCTTTTTAACAATATGATAAGGTATGAACAGTTCAATACATTACCACAAAGATCATCTGCATCTTGATAAATGCTGTTAGTTAACCGTAGTCTGGTTTCTGTCCAACTTTAACCGGAAATCTTCAAAGGAAAACACAAATTAACACGGGTCTCGATCCACTATTGTTAACATTACAAGTTGGCTCATCAAGACCTTTTGCCCAGGCCAGCCTATCTTGCAATATTCAAAGTGTGTTTTCGGCATTCAGAACATTAGTGTAACTGCAAATTACTCTTGTTCGGGACCCCACTGGTTAGCTAGTCGCCACCTCTCTGTATTGCACACTAGACTGGAAGTGCGTAGGAGAGCAGGGCTCATATGAGACACTATGAGCACAGCCGGGTGATCACTCTGTTCGCTCCGTCAGCACTGTTGCTGTTGTTAGCGCTGTTAGCATAACACCACCCCGACTCTCAGCAGCAGGAGCACAACATGATTTTACCAAGTGGGACATGCTACTGGATCGACATCCCACATCTCGTTCCAGGACCAGCACTGCAGTCAACCAATCACAGCCCTCTGACATCATCAGTGTGCTGCTTCTGTGCTTCTTTAAAAAAAAGCTTCCAAAATGAAGTAATAAAACTGAACAAAATCCTCAGTAACATTAAATAAAAACCTAATAAACTACTGCAGGGTTAACAAGTTAGCTTGCTAAGTAGGTTAGCGATATACAAGTGCGCATGCCAATTGGCTAGAATATTAGCGAGTTAGCTTGCTAACTAGGTAGGCTATGCTAACAGGTAAGCTTGTCTATAGGCTAAAATATTCATTAACGAAGAATGTGGATATTATCATTTTTCAGTTGCAAGTACCTGTGATTAACAGAATTCCCCTTCTTTTTCATAGCCTAATAAAAACTTACTTGTTAGCATAGCCCACCTATTTAGCTAATTTTATAGCTAATATGCTAATATTGTAGTCTATTTGATGATATTCTAGTCTAGTCTGATGATGTCATAGGGTTGTGATTGCTTTACTGCAATGTTGTTCCAGGAATGTGACGTGGGATGTTGATCCAGGAGCATGTCCTACTTGGCAAAATCACATAATGTGTGGCCTCTTTGCGGAAACGTAACGCCTACTCTCCAGATTCCCTCCAGATGCCTGTGAGCTAACCCAGCCTGGTATAACTTCCAGAGCGTCACACGCACCCTTCCAACAAGTTGAATGAAAATCGGGCCAGTAGTTTTTCCAGTCCTGCTGACAAACAGATGCACAAACCAAGCTAAATATGTGACATCCTTGGTGAAGGTAAATATCACATTTATTTTATTTATTGGTATTAATTTGCAGAACGTAACAGTCTTGTCATTGTCAAACGGATCTGATCGATAAAAATGTCACATGCTTAATATATGTCATCATTTAGTCACTACCTCTGTTACCATTATACTCACATTTTGTTTTTATCAGTACACCAATATCAATACCACAAGTAAAAACAAATTGGATATGCTCATAAAACCTTTTTCCCAAATTGTTTAGCTTCTTTGCAGAGGAATCTTTGATTTAACTTCAAGTCCAGATGCCCAGCTGTCTACCTTAAGTGTTCCCTCTTGTTGGGAAGTTCCCTCTCTTCATGTATTCCCTCACAGCCTTTAGATAATTCTCCTGCACTGTAATTTGATTATGATGTTTGCTGTTAGGTTTATTTTGGACACATTACTATGATAATCAGAGAAGGGCTCAGACAGCAGAAGTAAGGAGTGTCTTGTCACTGCTCTCAGCGGGTCAGCTCCTTTAAAAAATGATTAATTACACCACTGTGATGCAGCCTTGCAAAGTACAGTTGAAGCTTGTTCACAGTGATGGATTGACCATAGCGAGTCTCTGGAAGTCTCCACTCAGTTGCTGCTCAGAACTAAATGAGTTGTAAAGATACCACATAATAAAACTGGACAAAAATATATCTGAACCGTGGTTCACACATGTTACAGTTACAATTAAAGGGCAGTAAAATGTAATACCAGACATGATAGTAAGTCATGCTCAAAATTAATTTGTAATAAAGGCCCTTCAAACTCACACAGGTGTTTGTATTTACAGGCGGTTTACAGATCTGCTCTGGTTGAAGGTGGGTGGAGCTATACTGGGAATTACCAAAGTCACCAAACTCAGCACATCAATAAGAATGATAAAAGCGTTGATATGTCTCTCCTCATGGTACAATCACATTATTAACTATTACATTCTACAAAATGACCCCAACTCATTCATGAAAAAGTATGATGCAGTTCCACCATGCAAAATATGTTTGCCCCACACCTCCATCACAAAAATATTCTGACTCTGGGAAACACTGAATGATTATAATAATAGGCTCTGAATCTGGGACAGCATCACAACTGTTCTCAGGCTGCAACAATCCCCAAAAACAGCCTGTGAAATTCTGGAAAGACCGTCGAAGGCCCTGATCACACAGAAAGCGTTTTAGCAGCTGGAGGAACCTTTTGTGATTGCTTTAAATGGGAATGAAGCTTTTTGCGTTGCGATGCGCCTCGTAATTCTGTGCTCTAGGCGCCTCGCGCTTTTGCTGGAGTGCTCTGAACTCCTCAAGTTGAAAGAACTTCCACTCAGAGTGGAAAAGCGTCCCACATCACCTCTTTTTTTGGTCATCTTTTTTCCCATTGTCCAATCAGATGATTTGAGAGGCGGGCCTTCTGTGGTGGTCACGACAACAAGTTTACAGTTGGTAGACAATGGAGGAGGAACTGGTGGTAGCCGTTGCTGCTGGATACCCAGAGCTATACGGCCCGATGATAGACAGCAGGTTGTCAAACTGCCCCCGAGTCATCCTAAAATATGCCTGGACACTGCCATCATTGAGGGGAAGCTCCTGGACCAACTGGTAGTACTCTCCATGATCCACCCTCTTTTTTAGGGTCTCATGTATCCACACAGATCTCCGTTTCCCTGTGCCCAACAAACTATTTACTGACAGCCTCTCACCCTCAGCCAGAGCTACAGCAAGTACCCTCTGCCTGAACAGAGGCAATTAGATACTAAATACTGCCAAATAACTAAAGTAAATAAATAAACAGTAGATTGATTACATGGGAAGGTTAAAGTAAGGAGGCGAGTCCGTGGTTGCCTGGCAGCAAAAAAGGGCGCAGCAAGCGTTTTTTTTTTTTTTTTTCACTATTGGCACTCACACACACACTTTAGCTGCTTATTTAACTTATACTATGGAAAAATACTGTCTGCAGGTAGTATGCAATCACTTATCACACACTAAAGCATATATACACTACAGGCAGCGACATAGGAGAGATAGAAATATGAATCCTCTCTTCACATATATAGAATCAGAACAACAACATCAGCTGTATTTAGATGTATGTGCTGCAATGTCCTTCATTAATTCACTGGACTCTGCAGCAGCTCGAGGACTGTGGAGGTTGTTCATCAGTGCAATCAGACTCCCTCGGGGTGTTCCGGCCAGTCCTTGATCATGATTTCAACTGTGGCCTCAGTGAAAAGGGACCAGCTGAGGAGCATGTGGGGTCAAAAAGAAACCTTGTCCTCATCTGCTCTGGCATGCGATGGAATCAAGCTCAGCCAGGTTCTTGATTATTTCAGGTTGTCATTATCTAGAACGTCTTAACGGAAGTCGATTCTGCAACAGTGTTAATGGATTTGAAGCGCTTTTCCCTGTTACCCCACAAGCTGTGTAAATCCTTGGTTTTACACATGCATGTGTTTTCCCCTTTGTGGCCGCACATACAGAAAAGCCGTCTGTGAAAAGCTTATGTTTAGCAGAATAAAATTCACTGAATATGTAGTTAATAAAATGCGCTGTCGTGAAAATGGAATTCTTTAGACTTGGAGTATTTGATTATTTTGAACTTTTGTCTGAATGTCGTCACCTTTTCACATCGTTTTATCCTGCTCCACTGTATTCTCAGATGCATCCGGTCTCTCTGTTGCACACCATGCTATCATTATTCCTCCAGAAGCACTCTCTGGTCACTTAAAGCTCCTGGCGCCATTGCGGATGAGGACTATTGGAGCCAAACTCCCCACTGCTCAGCAGCAGATGCAGCTGATGTCTTGAACCCATGTTTAGATCTAATTGTTCGAGCAGCTGGGCTTTTAGAAAGGAACACTGCACAGAAAATGAGCACTTTATAGCCTCCAAACAAGCCGTCACGCCTGGAAGTTTTTCTGAGGCGCAGAGAGAAATGACCATCCCTCTGTGGGCTCTCACAGTCTGACTTATCGCATCGTGGCTGTCCATGATGACCCAGTTTAAGGTTTCCCGTCAGGAGCAAAAATAACAACCTCACTTGAAAACCTAGAGGGGACATGAAATTAAAGAAAAGGCAGAGGATCATTCAGTAAAGAAAGGTCAGGTCTCACCCTCTCTGTATTCTCAGATGAAAAGTGAAAGAAATGACTGTGTAGGACACTGTGGTGGAGATTCCCGAGAGGCCTCTTCTTCATCCTTTTGTTGTAACTTCAAAGAATATTTCACAGGGGAAGGATCTTTTCTTTCTTCTCCTCCTCCCCTCCTGAGATCAGACGGCTGTGAGGCTGCCTTGAGTTGCTTTTATGCTCTAAAGGAGTCACATTGTTCGGCTGCTGCTTTCTTAATCCACCTGATAAGCAGGTGGACTGTGGCTGGATATCAGATCATTGATAATGAGATGGTGGGATTAGATATAGTTCACTGTGAGATTACTTGAGAACTTTTTTGATGGTTAAAAATACATCATGATCATATACTCAGTGGTCATTAGGTATATCTGTACAATCTAATGCAATTCAATACAGCAGCTCTGGCATCATTTTTACCTTTACAGAGTTTATAACACTGTATTGTTGACATTGTCGGATATACAGTACAGGCCAAAAGTTTGGACACACCTTCTCATTCAATGCGTTTTCTTTATTTTCATGACTATTTACATTGTAGATTCTCACTGAAGGCATCAAAACTATGAATGAACACATGTGGAGTTATGTACTTAACAAAAAAAGGTGAAATAACTGAAAACATGTTTTATATTCTAGTTTCTTCAAAATAGCCACCCTTTGCTCTGATTACTGCTTTGCACACTCTTGGCATTCTCTCCATGAGCTTCAAGAGGTAGTCACCTGAAATGGTTTCCACTTCACAGGTGTGCCTTATCAGGGTTAATTAGTGGAATTTCTTGCTTTATCAATGGGGTTGGGACCATCAGTTGTGTTGTGCAGAAGTCAGGTTAATACACAGCCGACAGCCCTATTGGACAACTGTTAAAATTCATATTATGGCAAGAACCAATCGGCTAACTAAAGAAAAACGAGTGGCCATCATTACTTTAAGAAATGAAGGTCAGTCAGTCCAGAAAATTGCAAAAACTTTAAATGTGTCCCCAAGTGGAGTCGCAAAACCCATCAAGCGCTACAACGAAACTGGCACACATGAGGACCGACCCAGGAAAGGAAGACCAAGAGTCACCTCTGCTTCTGAGGATAAGTTCATCCGAGTCACCAGCCTCAGAAATCGCAAGTTAACAGCAGCTCAGATCAGAGACCAGATGAATGCCACACAGAGTTCTAGCAGCAGACCCATCTCTAGAACAACTGTTAAGAGGAGACTGCGCCAATCAGGCCTTCATGGTCAAATAGCTGCTAGGAAACCACTGCTAAGGAGAGGCAACAAGCAGAAGAGATTTGTTTGGGCCAAGAAACACAAGGAATGGACATTAGACCAGTGGAAATCTGTGCTTTGGTCTGATGAGTCCAAATTTGAGATCTTTGGTTCCAACCGCCGTGTCTTTGTGAGACGCAGAAAAGGTGAACGGATGGATTCCACATGCTTGGTTCCCACTGTGAAGCATGGAGGAGGAGGTGTGATGGTGTGGGGGTGTTTTGCTGGTGACACTGTTGGGGATTTATTCAAAATTGAAGGCACACTGAACCAGCATGGCTACCACAGCATCCTGCAGCGACATGCCATCCCATCCGGTTTGCGTTTAGTTGGACGATCATTTATTTTTCAACAGGACAATGACCCCAAACACACCTCCAGGCTGTGTAAGGGCTATTTGACCAAGAAGGAGAGTGATGGAGTGCTGCGGCAGATGACCTGGCCTCCACAGTCACCGGACCTGAACCCAATCGAGATGGTTTGGGGTGAGCTGGACCGCAGAGTGAAGGCAAAGGGGCCAACAAGTGCTAAACACCTCTGGGAACTCCTTCAAGACTGTTGGAAAACCATTTCAGGTGACTACCTCTTGAAGCTCATGGAGAGAATGCCAAGAGTGTGCAAAGCAGTAATCAGAGCAAAGGGTGGCTATTTTGAAGAAACTAGAATATAAAACATGTTTTCAGTTATTTCACCTTTTTTTGTTAAGTACATAACTCCACATGTGTTCATTCATAGTTTTGATGCCTTCAGTGAGAATCTACAATGTAAATAGTCATGAAAATAAAGAAAACGCATTGAATGAGAAGGTGTGTCCAAACTTTTGGCCTGTACTGTATGTGTAAAGATTGGTCCTTTGTAACATTTTTGAAAGGCAGTAACAAACTGTGTTTTCCTGCTGATGTTGGCATCAGATCAAAAAACATTCATATGAGTCATTATTTTCTTGTTTAGGTTTGAGTTTATCAATGGATATTAGTCTTGGATGACTTGGTTAGTACCATAGACTGTATGAAAGAAGTGGACATGTACACTGTGATGTCACCCTTTGGTGGACTTCTGTTTTGAGGCCTAATGTTTGGCATCTTGGCCGTGACCATTTTTGGACGAAAGGGTGGAGCTGGGGGGAACAAGGGGTGGATATGATTGAGAACTTGAGGACACCGCTGTAGTTGTGGCTTGTCAATCACAAGGTAGCCATGGCCTAAATTACAGTATACCCTGCTGTATCGTCTGTTTGGCTTTGGAACCAAAAGTAACCCTTCAGACATGGTACCTAGACCCTAGGTCCGTTTAGTGTTTCCCTTACAAACAGTACCCTTAAATGTGGGTGGGGTTGTTGTCACTCACTGCTCTGTCCGTAAGTTTGCACCTTGTTAATTGTCCACAGAATGACATTTTTTAATTTATTTTTTATTTTCAGAACAAAATAGAACAGGCTGCAGTGAGGGTTTCAATGGGATATTTAAAAATAGCAGGTCTGTGCATTTAGTCCTTCTCAGGCAAGCGCAGCCGGCCAGAGCCCGCAGGAACAACGCTTCACGATGCTTTGTTTTCTCCAAGTGAGGATTAGAATATATGTAGTTCACATAATTAATATAGACTGTTGAAGATCCACCCATTGCTAAAAGTCTGTGTCATCCAAGAGAGACAGTACAAACTAAAGTAATGGTCAAAGTTGTCACATTGAAATTTAAGGTGTGCTGATGGATTTACGTCGTCAACTCATGCTTACAAATAAACGGTCCACCTTAAAAGTTGCCGGCAGTCGGCCCAGTGAATTGATTTTTTTTGTCCCCGACTACAGTTGCTGCAAGAGGCAGCAAAACATCCTTTATTTAATAGTTCTAGTTTACTAATTTAAAACTCTCCACGGTATGAACAGTGGTTACAAAACCAGCCACAACTCAGCCCTGAGCAAGAGTTACCGTCCGCTATTGACCAATCAACACACTGCAGTGTTCACAGCTCCACCTTTTAGTACCAGATCTGTGTGCTAGGTACCCCAACAGAGGGGTGACCAAAAGTGGGGATGGTGCTTAACATTTCCATTGGTACCATCCACAACTTTTCACAGTGGAAACACAGAAAAGCAGACCGAACTGAACTGAACTGAACTGAACTGAACTGAACTGCAACATACTGCTCAGTGGAAATGGGGCTTAAATGAGACCATCATTTACAAAATGAACATCTTGTTGTATTGAAGGGGAAACTAGTGATTGAGACCATAAACTCATTAGGAAAATGTTTACTAAAGTAATAAATCAAGTGAGAAGTACTGTAGGGTTATTTTGCAAACATTTTGGGCACCCCTGACCAAAATTGTGTTCACTGGGAATAGTTAAGTGAGTATAAGGTGAACTGATCTCCAAAAGGCATGCAGTTGAAGATGAAACATGCTTTTCAACATTTCAAGCAGGATTAGAGTGTTACTGGTTTTGTACAAATTTGAGTGAAAAAAGGAAAGGAGCACCATGCAAAAGTCTGAGCACCCCAACACCCCAAGACATTTTACCAGGGTCTCAGACCTTAATTAGCTTGTTAGGACTTTGGCTTGTTTACAGTCATCATTAGGAGAGGCCAGGTGATGCAAATTTCAAAGCTTTATAAATACTCTGACTCCTGAAACCTTGTCCCAACAATCAGCAGCTATGAGCTCCTCTACACAGCTGCCTAGCACTCTGACGATTAAAATAACTGAAGCCCACAAAGCAGGAGAAGGCTATAAGCAGATAGCAAAGTGTTTCCAGGCAGCTGTTTCCTCAGTTTGATAGTAATTAATGAGACGCTGTGACATTTTCAGCCATTTTTGTGGCAACAAAAGCAAGTATTTTTGTCAGGACATTTCCAACTGTGTTTATAGCAACGGAAGCAAGTCTTTTGAGATGTCGGGAAATTGTGTTGTAGTGTCAAAGAAATGACTTGTGTGACTCGAGGTCGGTCTTACAGCCATAGCGAGTTTATTGAGGACACAACTTATAACTTCACATACCGCAACAATGAGACAGCAGCACAGAACAGTTCACCAAACATTCTTGTAATCCTCCTCCTCAGATTCAGATAGACATCATACCTAACTTTTCATGTGTGTGTGTGATTTATGAATTGTTTTGGAAGATTTTGCTCTTGTCATTCTGCCCTAGTGAAGGCTGTTCAATCTAAGTAAACATGTTTTGCTTCTAATCTGTCTGACAAATCCATCCATCCATCCATCCATCCATCCATTGATTTACTGGTGCATCTATGTCCCAACCCTCACCTATGGTGATGAGCTCTGGGTAGTGACTGAAAGAATGAGGTCACGGATGCAAGCGGCTAAAAATGAGTTTCCTCTCTGTGGTGGCTGGGCTCAGCTTTAGAGATAGGGTAAGGAGCTTGGACATCCGGAGCGAGCTCGGAGTAGAGCCACTGCTCCTTCGCGTCGAAAGGGGTCAGTTGAGTTGGTTCAGGCATCTGATTGGGTGCCTCCTGGGCGCCTTCCGCTGGAGGTGTTTCGGGCAGGTCCCATTGGTAGGAGGCCCCGGGGCAGACCCAGAACACACTGGAGGGATTACATATCTCGTCTGGCCTGGGAATGCCTTGGGGGCGCCCAGGAGGAGCTGGAAAGTGTTTCTAGGGAGAGGGATGTCTGGGGTGCTACAACTCATAATAAGTTTTGATTGTGTGCTTTTGGTTTACAGACACTGGCAGCGTTTTCATGTTTGAACTGAAGATTTCTGGGATGCATTATAATGCACTGAATGTAGTTTGAGCTTCACTTGAAAAATCAAAGCAAATTCAAATCTAAAATCGTTAATATTGATTTGTCATCCATCTTCTTTGCACAAATTGAATATCCATGTCAGGTAAATATTGGATCTCTTCATTCTGACATTGCCATCATTCTTTACCGCACACCCTGTCAGATTGAGCACACATGCTCAGTATGCAGTACGTGGCATGACAGAAAACTGCTGTTATTATTCTTATCGCAAATATCATACTGATCATCATCACCTCAAACTTATTGTAACCACTGAAATCCATTTCAAACCCAGTATTTCTGTTCTCTGTCCATTACCTTTTGCGTAATCTGCTGATAATTCAAACGCATCCATCATCCACCAGTTTGGTCACGGAACACCTTAGAGGATATAAGATATTATACATGCACCAAGCAGACCAGAGGGAACAATGAAAAGTAGAAATGTCCTGTAAATATTCAGCTGCTAATCATTAATTAACTCTAGATCTGCTCATATGTGACCTTTAAGTGCTGGTGCTTTTTGTTCCTGACTTTGGGTTAAGTAGCTAATCTGGCTCAGCTGTACGGACAAGCTGCAAGGTCAGGAGAAAGTCACATGTACATCTTCATCTTAATTTGTCTCACAGTGGCTGAAGCAATTGGGTCTGATTTATCAATGTCATATACAGAGCTCAGATGGAGGATTATGAGGATGAAGGAGGGTTACAAATGACAGAAATGGGGCTCAAATTGGGTTTTGGTCGGACAGCCCTGCGGGGAGAGTTTCAAAGGCGGCAGGTCGTGCAGCTCTGGTTCAAACCCTGCTGATGTGTCATAGAGCAAACTCTATCCTATACTGAAGCTAATGAGGAGGGAGTTCCCTTCAGGGATAATTTGAGAAAAAGAAAAACTTATAAAAAAGTATGTGAGTTCGGTTGATCTAATACAAGCAGAACACAACAACACGCTAACAGCATTTGACTCGAACATTCAAAATATGTTTTTGACTAGTAATGAGCACAAACTGTAACTCCTGGTTGGTATTTTTATTTTTATATATTGTTCCTACTGAGCAGCTGCATACATTTAATGAGCCTGCTATTTGCAGAGCTTTTGGGATCAAAGCATTCGGATGTTCATGGTCAAACTTCACATGACAACTCCACACTGTGCAGGGTATTTGTGCAACACTTGGTACTTCATTAAGAAGTAGCTGGAGGTGCATTTTAATTGGTACAATGAAGGTGAGAGCTGTCTCTGATTCTGTGTGCGGTTAAAATTTTGTATTCACACCGCATCATCTAAAGCACATAGTGCACTCTCTCTTTCTATATGGCAGTCCATGAGCTTCTATCACTCTGCTCTGACTTTAGTGGTTGTAAAGCTGAGTATGAATCTACAACTACATGCCAAACCACTGCTAGCCATCTTTACGTCCTGATAATTTAGTTGCTGCTGACAGGACTTAATAGAAATGCACTTCCAGGGCCTTTAACATCCCTCTTGGCCTGATATATGAATTAATATCTGCCTGTCCAATTTCCCAGAAGCTGCATGAATGAATTCACACTTGGACACGTCAGTTTCCGCCGAAGTATGCCTCTGGATTTAAATTTTATTGATCCACGTGGAGAAAGGTTTGCTTGTCATGTGTTTTAACTTGCTGTAGGCCTATTGATGGTAGCACGCCCAGAGAACATTAACATACGCTGGTGTCTGAAAAACATCATGTAGCTGTATAGTACAGACTGGGTAGTGACCATTGCCTTCGATGTTTGGGTTGGTTAGGTTTAGGCTAAAGGGGTGGGACTGGTAAGGGTTAGGATACAAATGTCAGGGTAACCCAGTCAGCGACAGGGTAAGGCAAAGTAGGGTGGGTCATGCCTTAGCCATTACAGGAAGCTCAAATTTGCTACCGGGTCAGCCTATCAAACGTCTGAGTGCTCATGAATCTGTAACATGACTTCACTTAGTGCAGCAAAGGCGCTGCATGAATGAGTGAGGACTGATTAAATAACACTCAGATCAGGCCCTCTGCCAGCCAAGGCCAAAGGTACATTCAAGTGCCCATTGGATGGTTGTTATTTCAGTTTCAGCGTGTTCATGAACTTCAAAATGTAATATTAAGTAATAATAGATGCCACAAAGAAGATGTGCTGATTTTAAAACTCAGAGCATTTAAATAACCACCCAGTTCATATTTTATTAAGACTTAAAGTTACGTATAATTAAGTGTGGGTACCACCTAAGTGACAGGCTGCCAATAGTGTCTTCGGCTACAGTCAGATCCACCCCTTGCTCCTCCACAGCTCCACCCTCTCACCCAAATACGGTCATTTCTGGCCTCAAAAAACCAAGATGGCGACAGTCATAATGCTGAACTTGAGGCTTCAGAATGGAAGTACGCAAACCAATGGGTGACATCACGGTAGCTACAGCCATTATTTTTGTAGTCTATGGTTGATACTAGGGTTAGATACCATTCACATTTGAACCAGTATAGGTACTGGTTCCAGTACCTGGAATTTGGTAGTGGTACTCAACTGTACCATTTTTCAATGCTTTACTTTCTCTGTAAAAACAAAAATATGATGTTTGAACAAGCTGCAGAGGTGAGTTATTGGACTAAAATGCAGCTAGGTACTAAGCTACTACTACATTAATACTGAAAAGAAAAAAGACTAGACACAAACTATTGTGTCAGATCAGCACTGCAGCGATAGTTTTGCTCACTTGGAGGCCCACAGAATACAGCCTCAGGGTGCTTCCTTATCCTATCTTAAGTTTAACCCAGTGGCTCCGCGGTGCTCCGTTGCTAGTCTCTGAGTACTCAAGTACAGAGTTCTTTACCTGACCCAAGTTGATACCTTAAAGGTATCAAATATAGATAACCAGTCCTACTCCAGACCAGCTGATGGACCTCCTTACTTGCATGGATTTATTTTTTGCATAGTTTTAAAACTTGAATATACAAAAACAGGTTTGCACGTCAGAAACTGCTACTTTTGGAAATGTAATTGTATCACCACGTGATGTTTCAGTCACCAGCCCTTCATCAGACGTAAACAAGATACAGAAACACACCTCTAAATATACAACCAATGGTGGTCGCCCAACAGATCATGTGGTAACAAATTCAAGGTGAAATTGTAGAGGAATATATATTTATATTCATTTATTTTTAAAAATTTGGGGATTTTTTTTAATTTGGTGGCCTCTTATACTACAAAAAGTAGTGATACTCAATGAGAAATACCACAGTGATGTAATAAATCTTGAGCTGTATGTGAACATGGTTTAATTTTAAAACTTCACTTTTGCTTCACAGTTGAATGGAAACACGACTACTGTCTATGGAAAAGACTTAATGGAACTTAAACTTCTGGGATAAGGAGCGCCTGTAATAGCCCTTCTCGCTCTGGAGTGCTATTGCACAATTCAAGACTGTGCTTGTGGTAACACTAAAGTGATTGATATTCATCCTCTGGGTACCACTGGGATATCAAATGTCATGGCAATCCATCCAACAGCTGTTAAGGGATTTCACTAGAAAGAAAAAATGTCAAGATCATGGTGGGAAAGTCAGTGGATTACCGAACTCAGTATGCCTTTACGAAAGTTATGGCAATCCATCCAATAAAGTTACTGAGATATTTCAGTCAAAGTGGTGGAGCAATGCCTCCAGCGCAAAAACGTGCTGCAGCCTATAGAACAGCTACAGCACTTTAAGTAACAGGACATCACTTACAACAGTAGTGGTGTTGCCGTTGTGACTGTTTTTCTGATTACAATGGTCTTTCCCTCCTTTCAAAACATTCTGGGACAAATATTAAATTGCATTCATGTTCTCCCAGGTCACTGCTCTAATGAATTGAGGCCATTAACATCATCAGCAGCACAATGTCACAGACTCTTGTTAGTATGCGTCAGTGTCTCCGATGACGCCCTCAAAGCTTCAGTGCATCAGCAGGGGTGTTGATGAAACCGTATTAATAATGTGGCAACACAAAAGCTTTTCCTTTATTCTCTTGGCCTAATGCACTGCGGCATTAGCCTCAGTGCTCCTATTATACAATGTACAGTCAAATCAGTGCCACTGCAGCCGCGTGTTATTAAGTGCAGATGGGAAAAACAGCCCGCAGCCTCACAGCACAGCATCAGAGTGATTTATCACATTAATTCCTCTGATGGGGGCGATTCATTTTGTGATGTATACAAACCATTGCCAACAAACACACATACTCCTGAGCATATGTAATAGAGCATTCATTTTCAAGCAGCCTCATTACAAAGCAATAATTGTGGAGCGGCCATAATAAACGCTGCTAATCTCATTGTCATATTTGAGTTTGTTCAAGTTTGTTTTTGATTTACGAGGCTTGTTTAGCTCAGACAGACTGCAGCCAGTTCTTTTTATGTACAGGTCCCTCATGAGCTCCCCAGAAAGCTTTTTTATTTAAATGATTTAATATATGAAACCTTTCTAAAGGTCACCACTTATTCTGGCATGACTGCCGCCTATGGTTGTCATGGAAACGTGGACACAACTGAGCAGCGAGTGATTCACTACATCGCCAACAGACCACATCCCTACCTCCATCTGTCTGGTGTGTCATTGACTGTGTGCGCCCATCTGAAGATGAGGGAGGGAGCTGCTCTGATGCACACAGGCATCCCTTGATGAAATATTAAAATGTAGATCAAACTGAGCTGCATTCATTGTTCCTGACCTGTAAAATATATGTCGGAGCAAGCGAGTAGATCAGTGAGGGACGCAACCTCCCCAGTTCAACGTCAAATAAGGTGTGAGGACAGAGAGTTTGAAATGCTGTTCAACAACTGACCAGCACTTCATCGGAAGTACGTTAACTCCTTTAGAAAGTAAACCAAAATTAAACTTTGAGAAGCTGTTCATAGCTTTGTTTTAAGTAAAATTGTTTTTGTTAGTGGAGTCTGGTGGCTTTAAGATAACAGCTTTAGTTCCCCGTTGGAAAAAGACACACACTTAAACTTAAGACTTAGGTTGGTTTTTTTAGATGGCTAAAACCTAACCACTTAAGACAGCATTCACTCAGCGCTGATTGATTATATGTACAGTACAGGCCAAAAGTTTGGACACACCTTCTCATTCAATGCGTTTTCTTTATTTTCATGACTATTTACATTGTAGATTCTCACTGAAGGCATCAAAACTATGAATGAACACATGTGGAGTTATGTACTTAACAAAAAAAGGTGAAATAACTGAAAACATGTTTTATATTCTAGTTTCTTCAAAATAGCCACCCTTTGCTCTGATTACTGCTTTGCACACTCTTGGCATTCTCTCCATGAGCTTCAAGAGGTAGTCACCTGAAATGGTTTTCCAACAGTCTTGAAGGAGTTCCCAGAGGTGTTTAGCACTTGTTGGCCCCTTTGCCTTCAGTCTGCGGTCCAGCTCACCCCAAACCATCTCGATTGGGTTCAGGTCCGGTGACTGTGGAGGCCAGGTCATCTGCTGCACCACACCATCACACCTCCTCCTCCATGCTTCACAGTGGGAACCAGGCATGTGGAATCCATCCGTTCACCTTTTCTGCGTCTCACAAAGACACGGCGGTTGGAACCAAAGATCTCAAATTTGGACTCATCAGACCAAAGCACAGATTTCCACTGGTCTAATGTCCATTCCTTGTGTTTCTTGGCCCAAACAAATCTCTTCTGCTTGTTGCCTCTCCTTAGCAGTGGTTTCCTAGCAGCTATTTGACCATGAAGGCCTGATTGGCGCAGTCTCCTCTTAACAGTTGTTCTAGAGATGGGTCTGCTGCTAGAACTCTGTGTGGCATTCATCTGGTCTCTGATCTGAGCTGCTGTTAACTTGCAATTTCTGAGGCTGGTGACTCGGATGAACTTATCCTCAGAAGCAGAGGTGACTCTTGGTCTTCCTTTCCTGGGTCGGTCCTCATGTGTGCCAATTTCGTTGTAGTGCTTGATGGTTTTTGCGACTCCACTTGGGGACACATTTAAAGTTTTTGCAATTTTCCGGACTGACTGACCTTCATTTCTTAAAGTAATGATGGCCACTCGTTTTTCTTTAGTTAGCTGATTGGTTCTTGCCATAATATGAATTTTAACAGTTGTCCAATAGGGCTGTCGGCTGTGTATTAACCTGACTTCTGCACAACACAACTGATGGTCCCAACCCCATTGATAAAGCAAGAAATTCCACTAATTAACCCTGATAAGGCACACCTGTGAAGTGGAAACCATTTCAGGTGACTACCTCTTGAAGCTCATGGAGAGAATGCCAAGAGTGTGCAAAGCAGTAATCAGAGCAAAGGGTGGCTATTTTGAAGAAACTAGAATATAAAACATGTTTTCAGTTATTTCACCTTTTTTTGTTAAGTACATAACTCCACATGTGTTCATTCATAGTTTTGATGCCTTCAGTGAGAATCTACAATGTAAATAGTCATGAAAATAAAGAAAACGCATTGATTGAGAAGGTGTGTCCAAACTTTTGGCCTGTACTGTACATAACGCAGGGGGTTTCTACCCAGAATTTATCGCAAACCAACATGATTTGGTCTGTAATTTTGTAAATATCTGCTGTGGCATAAGGCTTTGCAAAAGATGTGGACAGCCTCTATTCATCTCCAGCATGAACAAATTTCAGTTTTCATCCAACAGCTGCACTTTAGAGTTATGAGTATTCCTCAAAGTGTCACCAAAAAAAGACACAACTTCTTTTTCGTGTCCATGTTCAGGCTCTCAAGCCATTTCATCCTTGTGTGCTTGAAACTTCACTGCCCATAAAGACCAAGGGTACAAAAAAACAATAGGGCTTGATATTGTGCTTTTTCAGCCACTTGGGCAAGTGGTGATGGAATGTTTTACCTGCCCGATATCCAAACTTACCGATCCAAAATGGAAAATGCAGGCCAATTTAACAAGGACTTGGACTAGGGCTATATCCAACTCAGAAATATGTAAGTAAAATCAGATTTATCTGTTTAATACAAATATTAAACATATTAAAAATAAACAAATATTATATATTAATTTTTTTTCTATGTAAAGTTTGAGAGTTTTGACAGGGTTCGGTGACACTTTTAGGGTGACAGACAGTGACGTTCACATATAGGCTACAAGCCAAGTTAGGCCTCCAAGCTAACTATGCTAGCAGCAGATTGGAAATATGCAACAACATTTTTTGCAGACTCTATACATTTAAAAAAAAGCCAGACAGTGTATCATATTAAGTTGCTGTGAGCTGTAAATTCACCACTTCTACGCAGAAGGCAGAGGATAACGTTATCTTGTAGCCTGACTGGGCCAAGCCGCTCTTCCTCCAGGCAGCTGCTTACATCTCACTCAAGCCCCTTTTACACTGCCAGACTTTCCATGAATGTTGGGCCATTTCGCCAGAAAGCTGCGAGTGTTTAGACACACAGAGCCAGATTGGTGGGTTGATCTGAGGTGCCCAATTTTCCGCCTCGTAGGGTAGTCATATTTGTGGATCCCTTTCAGTTTAAAAAGACTGAGGCAGCCTTCTAACCTATTGGTTAGGTTTAGGCATGAGGAGTGAAATTGGTCAGGGTCAGGGTCAGGGTAAGAATGTCGAGGCCAATTAGAGGCAGAGGAAGGCAGAGAAGGGTGGGTCAAGCCTTTCCTGTCCAAGAAAACACAAATTTGCTGGTGAGCCATGTGAAAGCAAGAAGCACTCACTCTGCAGCTTATTGTCCCCAGAGGTAAACTGCCACCGACTGTCCCCCCAAAAAAGAAAAACACACTACTCCGCTAGAAGAATCTCAGTTGAGTGAGGAGTCTCTGACTGATGTTCTGAATCTTCGACTTTCAGGGGGCAGCCCTAATTTGGACAAGTATTCCAATATATTAACATAGAAAACATACAGTTTACAGGTAACAATAACACGGCTGACACAATTCTAACTTAAACAAACATTTTACTTGCCAGTTTTAAGTTGATGGAGGAACATTTCGAGCCAAAACCATCGCTCATTATTCCATTGCGCAGTGCCTTTGAGATGAGAGCTGCCACAGACACACAGCCTCAGACTGGTCGACAGACACAACCCAAGGCATCATGGACAGCCACTGGGGACAGCCAACAACAACAGTGATTGTTCTCAATGCAGAGAAGTAGATAAATAATCACAGTAGATATTCAGTGTTGGATTTATCATTATGGATTTACTTTACAAAGTCTTCAAAAAGATGCAGCAGTTCAAGGCTGGATTACAGATGCTGAGAGGGAGACGATCATATCTGAGCACTCTTTGGGACAGTACAGCGGTTCGCGTTAGCTTCTGGCAGGGCTGCACCATCAGGCAAACCAGGCAATGTTCGTCCCACTGCCCTTGAAAAGATACATAACACTGGACATCACATTTATTTTTCAAATGCCCAATTGGACAGCTGCATGAGGCATATCATGTGCCCAAACACCTGGGTTTACTTGTCCAGCCTTGTCTTATGTAATTCCCTTTTTGTTTTGTTTTGTTTTGTTTTTAATCAGAAATATAATAAAACTCCAGAGACATCATTATCTTAGGCAGTCATGAGCATCATTCATATATTGTACTCGCCAAGTGGAACAAGTTTATTATTTAGAGAAAAGCGTCATGTTTCCTGAATGCGGGGAGTAATAAAACCCATTTTTATGAAATGTTAAGATTGTATCTGTTTACACAGAGAAATGAGATTCCTTGCACATAAATTAAAAATGACGTTATTGCTGAAAATAGCCATCCGTTCCCCATATTAACTTGTGAATACAAAGCAAGTTTGTTTTATGATAGTAATTTAATTTTCTCTAAGCGCTAATACAGTTGTTATCTTTATAGATTTGTCTCAATGTTTTTCCTTTGTATTTTTGTTTCTTATTGTCAGCTCTGATTTTGCGTGTGCCATTTTCAAACATTTAAATCAAACCAAATAACAATACATATAAAAACTAAATTAAATCAGCAAATTAAATGAAAACAAGTAGTCTTAGCTGTGTCTTTGATTATACATACAGGCCATTGCACAGATTTAGTCCATAAAAAAACCTCTGTCTCTCCATGCCTCTTTTCCTGAGCTGTACATTTAATACAGTAGTAATAATAATGGATGTATAAAAGGAGAAGTGGTCCTCTGAGGGTGCTAAACCATTACGAGCCTCATGAACTGGAAAAAACATCTATAGGTGATGGAAAGCCTGTTGTGGTTAGTGTCTTCCTTCTTGGAAACAATATTTATGATTAATGTCTGTGTCTGGTAAATTGGTAATCACAGTCATAATTCCATTTTGTCTAAATGAGGCAATATGAATGTTAAATAGACAGTTATTGCTCTGTGGTGAGGAGGAGCCATCTGTACGTGTGATACATGGCTGATGTTTTAACCATCTGATCCCATCAGTGATTTCATCATCAAAGCACACCTGATGCCAAAGGCAAAATGACACCATGTGTTACAGTATGTTACATAGTTCATATATTAACTACCAGTCCCCGCATTGTGACTGAATTGAGTTATTTCTGTATGTTATTTCTGTATCTGAATTGAACCCGCGGCCGCTGCATGAAAGGACACAGCCTTTGTACATAGGCGCCCTCTCTAACAGATGAGCTAGTGGGTGCAACTTCATATAAGTTCATATACAGCCACATGTAAAATGCCTGCATATTTGACCATAATTATAAAGATGTATCTTTCCTAACTTATGTGGATAACTATCAAAATGCAGAACAGCAAGAAAATCTTTCCGGTGCAGCCACATGAAATGCACTTTGACAATAATTTAAGCAGTCTCAAGACTCAACAGGAAGTGTCTCCAATCAAAAAGCATAGGCGTTTTCTAACTCCCGCCCCCCTTAGTTACCGCTCGTCCCCACTCTTCATATTGTGCTACTTGGGCAGAGGCTCCAGCGTTACTAAAATGACCCAGAGACAGCCTTTTGCATTGTATGTTGCTGCAGAAGGGGTTGGCAGTTTGGTTTGGGCAGCAAAACTATGTGGTTATGGTAAGATGTCAAAGCACCCACTTTGAGTGGTACAGAAGCGATGATAAGAAAGGGCTGGCTATGTGGTTCAGGGCAACAAAATCACTTGGTTATGATGCAGAAGTGCCCTGTGGCATAAACCCGGCCGAAAGAGGGCATAGGTGGTTAGGTTTAGGTACCAAAACTACTTGGTTAGGTTAGTAAAAGGTCACAGATATTGCTACAAAACACCTAGTATCGAATGGCATGAACACAGCAACCGATGTTGTTTGTTGGTCTCAAACATTGTTCTGGGTTAAAATCTGGTGTTTGCTGGACCCCTCTAACTCTCCTCCTACCCATGCCCGTGGGAACGTATCTTCACTGAGGGGCTCTGCATAGTATAAATGTGTGCACATGACTATGGATGTGCACGTGCTTACAGGAGCTACAAGAAAACTGCTCAGACGTATTTACATCAGTGGCTTTGTCAGGTGTTGGTCTGAAGAATGTGCGCTCCCTCCCCTTAGAATTAATTTCTCTTTAGACTGTATGTGCCAAAATTTCTGTAATTTCATTTTAAATGGTTTCAGACGTGAAGCCATTTACATTAACTGGGCAAATCATAACATGTTGTCCACTTATCGCCTGCTCCATCTGCTGCCATACAACTCCATCCCAATGGCTATGACCCTGCAGTGGATGTCCCTTGCGTCCAAGATATTTTATGGATCTAAGGGTGTTTTCACACTTGGTCTTTTTCAGCCTTCTAAACAGACTCAGAGCGGTGACTCAGCACTTTTTGTGATTATGGGAACACTCCAAGAGAACTCAGACCCCTGAAACGAACACCTCAGAGGGGTCGCTTTGCTCTTTGTCATTGTATTTAGCCCTCTAGATCGCATGCTGTTGCACTGGGACGCTTGAAAAACATAGGAAACCAACCAAAGCCTGGTGCATCTCACTTAGACCCCAAATGATGCCCAAGGGGCGCATTTTGACACCCTGGGAGTAAGACCAAGCTGCCAGCATGGAGAGCACTTTTACCATGGCAACGGCACTGTAGGTAGTAAATTAGTTAGCCGGACATGCTAATGATTGCAGCTTACGATAAAACAGAAAACACACTGTTTAATTTCATGTTTATAATGTTGGACAGGCTAGAAAAAGACACCACCGCCTCAAATCCAAGGACATTCTTGCTGTGCCAAATTACAGTTGTTAAGTTCTATTTGGAAAATAATTGTGTAGGAGTGGGTTAGACAAAATTAAGGAACAGCAACGTGCTGCATTTTGAGTGTCATATTGGGAAACTGTTGCTAACACAATGACCTCTGCAATTTCAGGCAGACTCTCTGGGGGATGTCAAACGTTACTGTGATACGAAGATCATTAGACCGCCTCCTCACAAAACACAAAAACTGAATTTCAGCTGTGGATGATAGCTTCCACTGTAGTGTGCTGGCTCTATTATGAATCACATTCATCCACTGATGTGTTCAGTTTTTGATGTGTGTATGAATGCATGTGTACATGGCTTTGAAATGAATGGAGGACGAACACGTCTCTGTGAAATGAAGCTGCCCAGATATGCATCAACGGGGTCTCCAGGCTTCTATGTTTCCCGTGTTCTATGTTTCCCGCTTGGTTGAGCGGGCAACATAGAACCTTTTTTGTGTAAGTGGGGAACATAGAAGCTTTTTTGCAAGGTTAAGTGGGACACATAGAACCCTGGAAACATAGATACGCTCCCTGCATCAACACGCCTATTGATCCTGCCTATTGATAGCTCTCACTTCTCATTAAGTCGCAGGCATCCATCAGAAAGTCGTCGGTTTCCCTGCTGACTGCTGGTGGAAGATCACAGCGAGAAACTTCAATGTACCGTGGCCGCCATGCAGAGGGGGACACCTCACTCTGTGGGAAACACAGTCCTCGCTGCAGATTACATCAGGCTTACATCTGACACAAAGGTGTTGTGAATGTGTGTGTTTATTATTCATGAAACACACAGTGCACAAAGCTGTGTCCGTGGGGAGCTTCCACACTGGCCGCTGATGCTAAACAAGTTTTAAGACCGAGGGGCAAATCATTCAGTACAGAGCGCACGTCTGTGAGACAGTAGGATCTCTGCAGTGTGTTTTCTCTGGGTAATATCAGGCTCCAGCAGGTTTGTGATCCGTCTCTCTGTTAGTTTTTTTTTGGGGATATTAGAATTGACAACTATATTCAACTCAAGGCAAACAAACTGACAAAATATGAGGATTTTTACTAAAGAAAATAAAGCAGGACCCTAATACTTTTATACAGTTTCTAACATTTTACCTCAGACAAGTAATAAAACAAAGATACGAAAAAAGTTATAATCAACCAGAATTTTCCTTTACATCAGGAAATACAAAGATTAAAGGTCCAGTGTGTAGGACTTAGAGGCATCTGAAATGGTATATGATATTCATAGTTACATTTTTATTAGTGTATAATCATCTGAAAATAAGAATTGTTTTGTTTTTGTTACATTAGAATGAGCTGTTTATATCTACATATGGAGCAATTCCTCTTTCACAGAGTCGGCTATGTTGTTTCTACAGTAACCCAGAGGGGTCAAACCAAATACTGGCTCTAGTTAGGACCATTTGCGTTTTCGTGTTTGCCACTGTAGTTCTCCCACACTCTTGGCACAAGGAAGAAGGTTCAAGTTAGTTTTTCTCACTACAGAAAAATGTGTCTCTAACCCCCCCCAAGCCAAATTTGAATGGTCAAAGAAATCGCCAGGTAAAATTAAGTTTCAAAATTGTGAGGTGCTGTGGGCGTGTCTGCTGAAAGAGCTGAAACAACAACAACAAGCCGCTGCGCAGCAAGACTCTTGTTCGGCAGCTAACATTAGCACAAAGCAAACACCTACAAATGTGAGCAGTAACTGTCTGCGAGGAAGGTAGCTGAATGACTAAAAGGCACGTTTGTGTTTATATTAGGGCTGTGAAGCGATTAAAAAAAAAAACATGCTCTGTGATTAATGAATCTAAATTAATTGCATGCATCAACTTTTATTGTGAGAGTATTTAAAACATTTCAGTTCAAATGAACTCTGGCAGATGTGTCGTAGTAAAGCTGCAGGATTTTGGACACAATGTCCCCCTGTCCTCCACCACCAAATCCGTTCTACAGTCCATTTTGCAAGGGAGTTAGTCAGTCAGTCACAGGTAGACTTACTTAGTTTGCATCTGAACGCCTGGTCGAGTGTGGCTTGATGAGGCTGGCTGCGAGCGTTGAGGTTATATTTCAGGCTTGCAGGACTCCGATGGTATGAAAATTCCTCACTGTAGAAATTGCGGAGAACAGTGCGTTTATCAACAGATCCATCTGGATGTTTTTTAAATGTGAATGTTCCATTCACGGGGCCAAGCAGTTTCATCTCGTCTGCCATCATGTGACACAGCCACTGTGCCCTTCAATGATGCACTGGGTCTAAGGACACCACTGGACACGATTAATCAGCGTTAATTTTTTGAATGCGCTATTTTTTCTGTGATTAATTAATCACAGTGGACGCATTATTATAACAGACCTAGTTAATATGATTATGGCATTTAACAGAGATGTTTATTCTTTATTCATGAATTACACTGATTAAGTAAGAGAACTTGTGGGCCGCAGCAAACTTGCCACTGATGGATGGGCTGAACAAGACGACAGTGATGCTATGTGCTCTAACGTTTGTACTAACATAGGTTTTATAAAGGAGGGGAGAGTTGATGTTAACGATGGCTCCAGTGTGTCATTGAGCTATGATTTCAGGCACATGCAAAAATCCTGAACCTTCTTTGACCTTTCTTTGGCTCCCTCCCTCATACAACTCCCTCATACATTTGTAATTTGACTGAACAGAGATGTGACTGTAGCTATAGTCTGAGAACTTTTTCTTTTTACCTTTAGTAGATACTGCAGGTGCCCCACAAAATATATATGTACTGTCGCATGCAGTACGCACACAGTCGGGACATACTACTTTCTCATAACATTAAGCCCTGAACCCTAACCCTCTTGCTTTTATATCTGTTACCTTGCAGATACAACAAACGCTGAGAGAGACAGAGATCAACTCGGAGAGATCTGCTGTTGTTACTTTGCAATGTGTGTAGTTTAACTTTAAAGTTATAACTGCACAGTTTGTAGCTTCTAACATATTTGTGACAGTGAAATTACATCTGCAGTTCTCTGTCAGTTATTTTTATATTCATTTCCATTTGTTGTTTGTAATATTTATGATTATTTTGTTCACTTAAATAATCAATATTCTTATTGTTACTGTTCGACTGGTCATCAGTAACTTGAATGCGCTGTCGTCCATCTTTTGACAACTGTCAAACAGCTGTCAATGAGCTGTCAAGCTGACATCTGTTTGCATGCTGGCTTGCATACTGTAAAATTAGACTGGATGTAGTAGAACATCCTGGTATTTTTTGCATACTGCATTTGACATACTATGTATTGGGACATACTAAATCTTTTCCTGGCATACTATACAGTATGGTCGTGTGGATATTGGAATGCACAGTTTGTCTCGTTGTCTGTTCCTTGGCGCACCGACTGACCAAGAAAGCTTTTATGTGCTCTGCTCCTCTCACTTGGAATAACCTTCAAAAACAGTTGAAACTACGTGAATTGGTCCCTCTGCCTGATTTTAAAACTCTCATAAGTACAAGGATGTATGACTTGGTTGATTCTTGTCATTGTGCGTAGGTGTTGTAATATTTCTCCATGTTACTGTGTATCTTTGTGTTTTTCTTTGGCTGCAACTTTTTTGTGTACTTCTGTCCTACCAGGTCTCACTTGTGAAAGAGATTGTTGGTCTCAATGGGACTTACCTGGTTAAATATTGGTTAAATTAAAAAAAAAAAACAGCTAGATACCACACACTGCTCCTTTAAGCTTAAAGGATAAGTTTGATGTTGAGTATAATGTTACAGCATATAAAACTGGCATTCAGTCATCACAGTCTGCAGTTATAATATTAATAATAATAAACTTTATGTATATAGCACATTTCAAACCACAGTTATAAAGTGATTTACAAAAAACAGAACACATTTAAAAACATAGAGAGAATGAAATGAGAGCCAGACACGTTAAAACAGGGTAGGATGAATAAAAAAATAAAACATAAGTAAAATCAGTGGCCCTCATCTCCTCAGGCAGGCCATACACTGGTCATACACTGAAATAATAATATGATGCTTTTCTGACAATCAAATACAAATTTCCCACGAGAACAGGTTCATTTATGACACTGTTACTAACTGGTAAGTTTTTAAGTTGGTCATACTTTCCTGCTTTTTGAAATTAAATCAGCATGAGTCCATAGTTTACATCAGGACACATAGATTACATTAATGATTTTCCTCTGTCAGTGAAAGCCCCTCGTGCAAACTTGCCTCATCATTTCTGGCCTCTCTCCACACTTCCCATCACTCCTGCCTCCTCCTCCAACTTTTTCACCGCATCAACTCCTAAATTCTCCAACTTTCCTCCCCTCTCTCTGTTTGATGTAGAGGACCGCCTGTGTGCACTCCAATCCCTCGGCCATTGATTGTAAATGTCCCGCTCGCTCGCAGGGCACAGTCAGCATTCTCGGAGATGATCGGCTGCTCCTCTGAGTCGTAGATCAAACACAGTGTGGCCTGCTGCCTCCACACCTCAAGGTGCATCTCATAAACATCTACAGGATGGATGTGCTTTAGGGAGACTTTTGTTGCATTCACAGATCTGTTATGTGTTCGATTATAATTCTATAATTTCACTCCACTGATGTCTGATGGCAAAACTCTTACTCTGTTTTCTGTCTTATGCTAAAATTATATTTTAATGTTAATATACATCATTTTAACCAAGGTTTATTCTCGTTACTCCAGTAACTGGTTGTGATTTTTCATGAGGAGTGCCTATGATCTATTTATTTTTCACGGACACCAACGTCATGTCCTCAGTATTGAGAATTTGGGGTAGGGATGCAACCAAGATAATTTCCATCTGCTCATTATTTTCTTGATTAATCAATGAATTGTTTCATCTATAAAATATTTTAAAGTCAACACTGGTAGAAAGCAAAATGACCATCAGAAATTCCCAGGTGATGCTATCAAGTAACCTTTTTTGTCTGCCTGAGAGTCTAAAGAAATTTAGTTTATTGTCATATATTATAATGGTGTGAGGAAGAGCATGAGGTTTGAAATGTCACATTGTTGGTGAATTAAATATTTACTTTCTTATCTTCTGCCTTTGACTTATGCAGCACAAATCCTTTGTTCCAATCAGCTCCCTCATTGACCTGACGGATGTTGAACTCCACCTTGGCCGATCCTTGTCCTGCATGGTCTTCCATTCATCCAGAGTCATCTCCTTGGGGCCGTCTTCCTTCACTTGCTCAACCTCATTCTCCTTGTTCTCAGTCAGCAGGTGGATGCTCCTCTCCTTCAGGGTTCTTTTCAGTAAAGTTTGATTGGTCAAGCTCGTTTAGTTCATCCTTGACGGTGCCCAAGTTGTGAGATCCACCTCCACCACGCTACTCCTCACCTTTCAGACAAGATCAGTCACTGCCACTGTGTCTATCACATTCATGTTTTCTTCTGGAGTCAAAGCCATCGTTGTGACCCATGCCACAGCCTCTTCTTCCTCAGCCACCTTTGCTATGGCCCGACCTCTCGTCGGCCTGTCATCGATGGTTTTTCCACAGAGCATTTGCCTCCCTCAGACTTCTGCCCAGCGTCACGAGCAGGCCTCTCAAAGTGGCAGCCTGTCCACCAGGCCATCTCTCTGTAAGGGGGGAGCCCCTTTCTGTGGCCTCCCTGGGGTCTGGAGTTATCTCCCTTCAGCTTGCAGCCTCACACCCGCACCGTCTTTCGTAAGTGGGATGGGTGTCTGGTTCTGCTCCTTCATGTCAGTCAGTGGGTCTTTCTGTCTTTTTGGGACTCCTTTTTCAGCTGCTTGACAGCCTTTGCTGCCGTCTTGGCGGCATCAGGAGCAGAAGCCTCCTTCTTTTTCACTTCGGCTTGTTTCAGCAGCTCAAATGTATCTAAATTACAAAGAGGAGTTGCAAATCCTCTCATTTGAAAAGCTAAAACCAGCAAATGTTTGGCATTTTTGTTTGAACAAATGACTGGAATGAGTAATCAGTTATCTACAGCAGCGTCGGGGGGAAACAACAATGGACAATAGGACAACAATGAATGTTACGGTGGCAGAACTCCAAGCAGGCAGAACAGGTGGTGGATGTGTCCAACAACCACCGACTTTCACACAGGAGGCCAGTGTTTGCTTCCCTTAAGATTGTAAAGCCAAACCCTGTTCTTTTTTCCGAAACCTCATTTTGTGTTTCTGTTGCCTAAACCCCACCGTGTGTGTCTCGGCAAAACCTAACCACGTGTTTGTTGTTGAAGGAAAAAAATGTCAATTTGTGGTGTTGTACTGATGTAACATGTTATGTTAATATATTTTGAAAGAGCCTGTATGTAAACGGTACATTTCCTGTATTTTGAAAACAGACAATGCGGCGTCCCAGAATGTCAACAACCAACGCACCCAGAACCTTGCACGACGTATGTGGACTTGGAAAGCCAATGATCAAACGTTGATATGTGACAAGGTGTTCAACTGGTAATCTTGTTAATCAGTGTATGGTTTTGTTTTTATTTTTTGTTGGCAAGTCAAACCTCTTATGTTTTGTATAGGCTTCATGACCATAGGGGGGAGCTTGGAGGTGCTTCGGCACCCCCAAAGAAGCCCATAGCACCCCCATAGCACCCCTGTAGCTCAATTGTGTGACATTATCTTGTGTCACACAATCTTATATCTTATATATCTATGAATAGGCTAATGCATCAATTAGCGAACGTACCATAAATATCGGTGTCGTTCTTTTGTATTGCTCAGTGTGTGTATTATGGCCCGTGAAATATGCTCTCTCTCTCTCTCTCCCTCCCTCTCAGGTGCTGCTATATCTAGGGTTGCCTCGATGATTGTGAAGACCAGCAAAATTAAAATAAAGATGTGTTGTTCAAAGATGGTTGTTGTTGGTGGTCCCTCTAATTCCACAATGTGCATGATTTTTTGTTGATTTGGACTCTGAGTGCTTATATTTTGGTAGGCTATATCCACAACTCCTAAGCACCTCCAATTAATAGTCAAGCTCCTCCCCAGCACCTCCAGGAAAAATCGGCTGCCGCCACCACTGCTCATGACCTCCTCGCTCCGGCCCTGATGTGTTGATGACAGATCGGTTTGCCAGATTCTTGTGTCCATTATGGTGAACAAACAAGTTTGAACTTGCTGAAGTGCTTAGGAATGGAAAAACAAGTTGAATCAATGAGGTGTGTGTTCAAATACTAAAACATAAAACAAGGTTGCATGCAACACGTTTCATGTCAGTCTACCCACTGTGTGAATGAATGGCTCAGATTGAAGAACACAGCTTGTGAGATACAGATTATACCAACAGGGGTTCACCTTAGTGAGTTTACTTCGGGGATGGCCGAGTACTTTCTCCAGTAACATAAAGATGAATTACTACCTCCATGTTGGGAGGAATGACACAACAGCAGATCAACACGCTCAGTTTCCCACATACACTGTGTGAATCCTGCAGGGAAAACCTCCAGCCTGAAATAGCTGCTCTCTCCTCTGAACCTACACGTTCTCATCTCTGCCTCTCTGCCTCATATTAGCAAGTGAAGCACTGTGGCACACAGTACACACACACAAGAGAGCTGGTTTGTTATCAGACATCAAGTAGTAATGACCTTCATTACTGTTACAGGTGAGATGATTTAGAAAAAGAAATCAAGGGGAAAACACAGCAGGCTGGAGATGGGGCGGCGATTCACATGCAAAACATAATATCCACGTTTCTTAGATTTTAAGTTGCGTCTGTTTTTAGTCATGAGGAAAATGTAAATGAGGTTTTGATTAAACCAAAATGAAGGGGTTTTGTGGGCGTTAGCGCACAGTAATGGCCCAAGGAGATCAGAGCAACAAACTTTTGATAGACTGTGAGTGACTTTTTGCAAACAACAGTAATTGCATTTTTTCTTGCATTTTTTTTCTATTTTATCTCTTTTTGAAAAAAAGGACCTCCAGACTTTAAGTGGTCTGTCTCAGAAATCCTTTTAGACTAAACTTTTAGAGTGAATAGCAGGGCCATGAAAATTAAAATGCATCACTCAGCTTGCATAATTTCACTGAATTTAAATTAGATTCAAGATTTGACCCACTCATCTCTCAGGCGGGGGAACGGAGCGCAAACATGTTATGGCATCCATCTGTCCTTTCATCCCTCTGAGTTGAGACAAAGCTGGGAGAGACACTGCCACATGTCTTCACAAAAGATTAGATTATAAACAAACTGTGAATGTCATTATCAGTGTTGCACGTAAGTAAACAGCTAGATCAGTCATCCTTCTTGTCAGGACTGGATTCAAACTATTTTTTAGTAGTTTGAGTTCTCAGTTGGTGCTGTCATGCTCGAAGTAGCTGTTGAGATGGAGATGGTCAACCATAATCTTTTCTGCACTATGTGAAGTCAAAATAAGGTGTTGGAATTAACTTTTTTTTTAAGCTGTCGCCGACCAAAGCGTCAAAACATTTGTGACAGGAGGAGCTACAAATCCCAGGTTTCTGTACTCCCTCTCAAAATAGCTCAGAGCATGAGTCACATCTGATGCTGTCTGTTGTCGAGCACAGCCGCAGACTTTCAAAGTAACCTTCTTAATCCATTTAATCCCTCACTGTGGATATACACTTGAAATACTTAAACTGACAGATTGTGTCTGTTTATATATAGACAAGAATTTTCCTTAATCTCAGCAGAGTATTAGTGCATGAGGAAGAAAGGATGGGATTTACTTAGAATATTAATTTAAAGTTGTATTGACTCCTGGGGTGAAATTCCCTTGAGTTTCCTCCCCTGCAGGGTCAGAGGTCACCAATGCAAGCGAATTCCAAAGCAGTGTGGCTCTATTAGTTCACCATTTTGATCCAGACCGTTACCACATTACAGAATGAATGACAACACATCTCCATTTCCTCCTGCTGTAGGAAAAGGAAGCCAAAATATCCCGGATAGGGGTGATACTGTCTTGCCATGGTGATGTCATTTGGAGCCAGAGTCTCAAGAGTCTAGAAGTTAAATACCTAATTAAAACAAAACTTGTCAGAAAAAATAACGCTTGAACAAATATCAGCGTGTTAAGAGCTACCTAAAATGACAGAAACCATTCTTGGGAAAAATGTATGAAAAACATGTACTTAAAGGGGCAAAAAGCGAAATCGTTTCACCGCTAGGTTTGCTGTTGTGCACTGCCTGTAGACCAAAACAAAGTGTGTCATAAGCCACACCTCCCTCTACCTCTGCTCTCCACCCCCCCACTCGCCTCGTCTGGGCAGCCAAGCACCGCAGCCTCTCCACAGACTATCACATCCAGACGGTCCCAGTGTTTCTTCTGCAGGCTCCACTTCACTCAGCTGCCCGATATACCCGCTGCTTCTTCCCACATTAACCAGAATAACAAACCAGGGCTCGGTGCTCCAGTTGGATCCAAACGGAGAGCCGGGGCTAACATTAGCTGGGAAGCTAGCGGAGGCTAACTGGCTGTGCTGGCAGCGGAGTGAAGTGGAGCCTGAGGAGGAAGCATCGGTTAGCCCCCGAGGAAATAAAACCTAAACAGCCAACTTAGTTTGGCTTAGTTTAGCAGTTAGCGATGTCTTTCACTCACTCTCGGTCTCTGCTGTGTTTAGCTATTTCCCTGCTTTCCTGTTAGTGTTAGCACTAGTCGGCTGCCAAGCTAATGTTCCTACTCTTCTCCGTGAGCCTGCACTCCCATGCTCACGGCTCCAGCTCACGCAGAAGAAGAACGTTAGCGTTAGCTCCTGGAGTTAGCACTAGAGCTACTATGGCTACTGGAATAACTTGCAGCTATGGAGCGCTTCTACCAGCTCTTCTAGTCACTGAGCCTCGCCTCCATCTCAGCAAATATATTACATTTATTACAGGTACCATCATCATTGAAGTAGACAGGGGAATACCTAAACACAGCCTGCCAGGCTGCCCCGCTACATTTTACAGTGCTAATTACAAATGTTAGCTGGGCTGCCGGGCTACTCACCTAACACAACCGTAACGCCTGACCCATTGCTGGGACCGAGCCGCTAATAACTCAAGCTCCGGACATATGCTACGATAGTAACATTAAATTTAATTGAATCGACATGGCGACAGGTGCCTAACGTTACTGTAACACTAATTAAAACAGACATTTGACTCCGAAAATATGCGTTGCCATTGCTCACTGGCTGTAGCCTTTTATAGTATGTGTGTTTATAGTGTATGTGATCTCCAGTAAATATTACAATATAAAATGTGTTTTCCTGTATTTACCCATCTTTCTGGTGGTCCAACACTTCTGAGTGCACAGTTGATCAGTAAAGAGGTTTGTTTACATGATGTAATCAAGTTCGATATTTACGGATCCATTGCGGACAAAGAGCCTCTGATGAAACATGATGGGGTGCAAAAATTGAATGCTGGCTTGCTGTCTGTAGATACGTGTATGTGAAGGACGCCTTTAGGGATTTTTTTTTTTTTTCAAATTTGGCATAATTGTCCACTTGGACTCAAAGAAGAACTGATTAGTTTTAAGTGGTCACAGGTCAAAGGTCAAGGTTGTGTCAAGTGTCTCATTCTTGTGAATGCGATATGTCAAGAATGCTCTGAAGGTATTTCTTTAAATTTGGCACAAATGTCCACTTGGACACCTGATTAGAGGGACTTGAGGGATTTTCAAATTTGGCACAAACATCCCCTTGAACTGAAGAATAAACTGATTAGAATTTCGTCAATGGTCAGGGTCACTGTAACCTCACAAAACATGTTTTTGACCATAACATGAAGAATTCTTATGCTGATTATGACAAAATGTCATACAAATGTCTAATAGGATATAATGATAAGTGATGATTTTATATCCAAAAGATCAAATGTTAAATTCACTGTTACCTCATTATTTTCTGCATGTAACACTCTTTCCTGCCCATTATTTAATGTCATATGTAAGGAGCAAAAGGGGAGACATTTGATCAGCTACTGAATTGGTGACACTATCTTGGGTGTTCACCATGAAACTGTGCTGATGGTATAGATCCTCTGTGTGTGAAGCAATAATGTTTTCACAGACGTGGATGTAAACTGAAAGAGAAACTTGACTGGTGCGCAGAGGCATTCAATTGCAGGTCGGTAATTGTAGTTTCCTCCTGACAGAAGCTGCTTTCATTCATTGCTTGTCTTGCATTCTTTAAATTTTTTATACCATCTTATTTCTATTCAGGACTGCAGTCTATCCCAACATGAACTGGGTGAGAAGCAGATTCATTCTCTCCTCAAAGGGACACTGGGGATGCTGTAACACTGTACTTTGACCGCGTAGTGAGTAAAATTTTTCCCACCTATTTTCAAGAGTTCACCCTTTTCTCCTGAGCCCCAAGACAACCCAGTCAGTGAGTGTGAACATGCACCAGTATTATAGTAGCTACATTACCAATAGCTATACTAAAGGTGAAAGTTAGTATTTGTGCTGTCGACTAGCAGGGATATAAAATCAGCCAGTTAATGGAAAACAAATGAAGTAATGACTTTGGGGAGCCAGAGGATGCAGATTTTGAGCTGTCACACCAAAATGAAGTCGTCTAATAACATTCAGCACATTTAAAAATCAGTTCTGCAGCTTAAAGCTTTAGTACAAACTTGGCTATATTGGATGAAGAACTCAACATTCACAAATTGTTTACACAAGATGAATACGTTAAAAAGCTTTACAGTTTTGTTAAAAGTCGTAACGTTTTACTGGTAATAAAATAAAAAGAAGACATTTCACAAAGTTAACAGTTAGTGTGGGTAGATGAGAGAATATATATGTGTGGATACTTATCCATTTCCTTAATTTAAATAACTCTAGTGAACTGACCCGACTGCTGCAGAGAAATTTCTGACAATAAAGAAATGCAATGGAAGCAGCTACCCGGAGCAGAAACGAGCTTGTTCATGAGTCAGCACAGAAACGGTTTCAATAATTTTCTCTCTGCAATAATGACTTTTGACTTCTCAGTGGGTTTTCTTCTTATATTCACCATAATTACTGACAGAAGCTCCACGGATCCATTTCTTCCCAGAGGCCTTGAGGAATCAGCAAATGAGACCTTTTTATATTCTCAGACATTAGCTTCAGTGTAATAGATTGGTTTCTCTGCCGACCAATGGCATGCAGAGGATGACTCACATTATGAGCCTCTTTAAATCACTGTTGCATAAAATTCATACAAAGGACTGCTCTAATGCATTGGATGTAAACATTTATATGTTCTTTATTTTTAGTTTGATTGCCTCATTAAGCCTCAGCCTCAACATCTGCTTTCTCTGATACAACTAATAAAATGAGATAATATATAATGCAAATACATAGGCTTCTAAAAGAGGAAAAGAAATGATGAACAAGACAAAGAAGTTATAAAAGGCAGTCCTGTTTTGAGTGAAAAATCAATCCATTTTAAACAGATTTTTTAAAAAAAATAGAGGGATAAGAAAAATGTAACCCTTGTATTTTGTTGAAATTTGCCATTTTTCCCCATTGATTGGGTCTCATAGATCCACTGCTGTATGTCTTAAATATATAATGATATTTTTATGCCTCCTTGCTGGTGACAGCTGTGGCTGAAGGCAGGATGTTTTCAGGTAGTCTGTCCATCTGTCCATCTATCCCTCTGTCCGTCTGTCCTTCCCATTCCAAGCTGATGTCATTCCAAAATTGTCAAATACCAACACACCCCTCAGCATTTCGTGATGACTCACAGGGCACCCTTTGGTGTCTTTACGTGACACACAGCTGAAACACATTGTAATACATGGTTAATGTTGTAAAATGGTTCGGTTAGGTTTCGGCAAAAAATCTAGATTAGGTTAGGTTGAGAAAAAAGATCATGTTTTTGGTTAAAATAAGTAGGTTTGTTGTATAGGTGAGTCAGTGATGTCAGTGCACAATGACTGGGTAATGTTAGAATGAAACAGCACTGACTTTAGGTTTCACATGGGATATAGGTGATTTAGGCAGATCAGTGACATAGTGTAACATTAAAACAATATTGTCTTTTGGTGTCACGACACAAAATACAGTCTCCTGGATGACAGTCAAGTATTGCCGTGGATAGGTTTAGATTGGAGTTAGCTGAAAACCCAGTGTGTCCCTTACAGACACTAAAGGGTGACTTTGGCATCAGTTCACCTGCTGTCTAGAGTGCTTTGAAGGAATTTCTATCAACATATGGCACAAACATCTACTTGGACATAAGGGAGAGCTGATTAGAATGTGGTCAGATGTCACTGTGACCTCACAAAACATCTTTCAGTCAAGAACTCTGTAGTCAAAGAAAACTTTATGTCCATTTGTTATATTAAATTTGGCGGTATGGCTCTGTTCTGGGGCCTCCCTGTCTTTCCTAGGCCTGCGCAAAAAGCCTAAACCAGGGAGAGCACACCTCTTCGCCCTTCCACATGCCTATGTGGAAAGCCCAAGGCAGAAAGAGCACACCTCTCTGCCCTTCCATGTGCAAACGAGGAAAGCTTGAGGCAGAGAGAGCACACCTCTCCGCTCTTCCAATGCCTATGTGGAAAGCTTCCAGCTGTTGGTGCTTGTTCTCGCGAGATTCAGGCACGGTATGAGATCGCTGCTTGTTCTCGCGATATTTCGGCCAAGCTTTGGAAAGCAGAGCTAAATGGTAAACAAACATGGCACCACACCTGTAAGGTAAGACAACACGTTTACATGTCATTTTCTATATGTTCTCTGACATTTATCCTAACGATATGAGGCGGTCTTTGTGGAAAAAAAGCTTGTTTAGTGGACTAACTTTGCACTTGAAGTATGCCCGTTCACTTATGTTTTAACAGGTCTGACGCTACTATGCGCTCCGGCTGTATCTAGGCTAACGGCTAACATGCTAACTATTATTTTTATGTCACTAGTCACTTGAAACAAATTTAGGACGATAGGAGACAGGTTGAAATAAACTGAAATTTCCCTTTAAGGCTTAGGGAGCACACCTCTCTGCCCTTCCATGCACCTACATGAAAAGCCTAAGGCAGGGAGAGCAGCAGCAAAGACCCCCTGGAACAGAACAGAGCAGCATCAATGACAAACAGAAATTATATTGATAAGTCAGACACAGCATGAAAAGGAGGAGCTGGGGTGAAGGCGGATTGCAAAGTGGCTTGCAGATCAGCTGATGTAGCTGGGATGTAAGCTAAGCTTGACATCATGGCCTACCTGAACTACTACTACTACTACTACTACTGCCACTACTGCACAATTTTTGGCCATAGCTCAAGGATCCATCCACTAATGTTGTTTCAAGTGGTTTGTACTGTCTTATTATCAGGTTGTCAGTCATTTGTAAAGCACTTTAATTTGCAATAGCTGGTATGAAAGGTGTTAAAGTTTGATTGACTGATTGATGGATTGAACTTAAAAAAATCACAATAACAAATATCTAATAGAATCTAATACTGCTGACACAATACCCAATAGAGCCATACATTGTTTCCTGGGGTTCATAGATTTTCTTTTATCCCAACATTTCAGGGAGACATGGGCTGGGTACCCGGAGTGGTGCAATGAAAATGTGAAATGATCCAAGTGTGAAAGTGTCTAATCAAAATGGCAGTGGGCGAAATAAATAAGAAGGTGTTTATGTTAAGTAAATCATTCTGTTCTCCATGGGAAAAAGAGTTTTTCTCAATCTTTGACGGGGTGGGCATGTTGTATATTTCCAGGAATAACTTGTGTTGTAATGTTTACTCTGTTAAAAATAAGCTGTTATTAAAATTTGAAGAAAAATGTTTCAATAACATTTTGCCAATGCCAAAACAGAATGTGTGAGTTGGATGATGGGAAGTGGAAAGTGAGTCCCATTTTCTTACATACTGTACAGATTATGATGACTTAGGAGAGTTAATGTTCCATGAAATGGCTCGTTAAACCCCTGACATATTCTGCTGCTCAAATGACCAAAAGCTAGAACGGCTGTTTAATTTCAATGTGTTTAAGTTTGAGACTTTGGTTGCAAAAGTCTGGAAAAGAAGACAAAACAGATTTACTTATTACTTATTCTGATTTTTCACTGCAACACAGTCACTGTCTCCATGAGTGAGTCATGAGCACTGTTTTCCTCAATGATGATCTGATTATGTAGGATGCATGCTGGGCTCTGGGTCTGGCATGTTCTAATTTTATGGTGTCTTGTAAGCTCATGCGGCCTGGGCATCTTTTTTGCATGACACAATAATAAAAAATAATTCATTCATTCTTAAAGGGATAATTCAAATTTTTGAAGTGGGGTTGTATGAGGTACATACCCATCGACAGTATATTATGTACAGCAGATGTCGGGCCACAAACCCCAGTTTGGAGAAGCAGGCTGGAGTCCAACATGGAAGCTAAGCAATCTACTGCTGTGGAGGGGTCAGCAACAAAACATATTCTAACCACCTAAAAAAAAGTCCCACTTTAAAAACATCAATATTAGTTTAAGTGTATATTTAGTGTAAGCTATATTTAGTGTAAGCTGTTTGATGTATTGTTAGACGGTATGACTTGCTGCAGTATACAGAGCTATAGTATATTTCAGTGTAATGTTGGAGAGGTTGTTAAACATGTTAGGTTACTTTGTTCCAGTATATTTTGACCTTTGTGAATCTTTAAATTGGTCCTTTGCAGCTACCGTATGTGACACAAGAACATGAAGTGAAGGATTCACCAAAGTCACAAAATTACTGACTACTCAACTGATCCAAGCAGCAATAGACCAGCAACTCCCATTTATTTTCAGCAAACTAAAATTAATGTTTTCGTCAATGGAGTCTGGTGGCTTTGACGAGAGCATAGAACTGAAGATGTTTTCGGCTTCCATGTTGTAATAGGCTGTCAGACGGAAAGGTCAAGTGATGACAATACTCTCAGTATAGCATACACTAAGACTGACATTGAGGAGCTTCTGTGTCGCACTCCAGCCGGCTTCTCCAAACTGGGGGGCGCACCGACTGCTAAAACCTGTATGTAGATATGTAAATGGATAAGTAACCCATACAACCCAACTGCGAAAAATCCAAACTATCTCCCTAAAAGACTATTTGGGGATTTAGGAGCTATAGCATGATGCACTGCCAACACCATTTACACTTATAAATTCATTATATTTAAGCATATTTTATAGCTGGAGTCTGTGAAAGAAGAAATATACGCTATGAGAACCTGTTAACAAGCAATTCTCATAAAATTACATGAAGAGTCATTGAGCTAGTGTAGAAGGACTCCAGACACAACATTATAAGACTGGCTGGAGACAGATGCAGCTCACACATTTGTGCAATCTGCCATTTAACACAGTTCGCTGACTATCATAATACGTTCACTAACAGCCTGTGGTGCCAGTATTGCAGGATGGAGAACTGTTTACTGGCATTCACACTGCAGGAGGAGAAGAAGAGAGCTCAATACATCAGGCTGGGTGTGGGGTGAGGGTCTCCAGAGTTTAAAGCAACATTGTTTGATGGGTATATAGAAAGATTTTTCTATGCATGCTTTAATAAAAAATGTATGTGTCTCCTCAGATCTTGTTCAGTCTGTATTTTTGAACACTTGCTAAAGCAAAAAATAATAACTGTTTGCTCTGTAAAAGATCAAAAGTAGAAATACTTTAAGATTTAAGGCTGAAGTGTATCAACTCGTGACTTACAAGGTGAAATTATGGGTCATCCTCTTTGCTGATTGGGTGGTTTGAACCCTGCCTGAGGTGGCCCTTGATCATATATCATCCCCCTCTGCTGTCCCTCCGGACTGTGCCCACTGAAGCAGAAGTGCCCTGAAATGTGCAGCGCTGTGTCCACGGAAAGTGGTTATGACCCCAGAGCTGCCAGATTCATCTCTCCTGCCTTTCTTCCACTATGCCTCACCCTCACCTCCCCCCGAGTCTGCTTTAATGCTGAGAGAAACTGAGTAAATTGGCCAAATTCCTGTAGACTTTGCAGCGGAAAAAATCTTTATGCCTCCAGAGAAATGCTGACATGAATATAGATTTTGGACGTCATGTGAGGACAAATACATTACATCAGTGCTGTTTTACTGTGGTTAATCTTTTTTTTTTTAAATGTCTCAATATGCAAATCAGAAATGTCTCGGTTAATGATGAATAGTTTTTACTCCACTGTGACATGAGATTGTAAGATGCTGGGTGCCTCCCTGCAAGTTATTGCTTTGTCATCTCATATTTGGGCGAAGGTTGGCTGTTAAATGTGTGTGCGTGTGTGTGTGTGTGTGTGTGTGTATGTTAGTGTGTGCGTGTGTACTTGTACTTGCTACATAGTGAGGACCGAGACATGTTTTTAATCAACTGAGTGAGGACATTTGTGGAAAGTAAGGACATTTTGGTTGGTCCTCACTTCTTCAAATGCCTGTTTGAGGGTTAGAGGTCCACTGTGTAGGATTTAGGTTGAATAATTTTTAATATAACTAAATAAATCGTTGCCTAATGCCAATGCTTCGGCAGTGATTTCTGGCGTCAGACACCCATATACAGGAGAGGTGGAGGCTGGGTTCTAACAACTAACAACTACTGACAGTCACCTGGGAGGCCAGTGTTCGCTTCCTGTATGATTGTAAAGCCAAACCCTGATCTTTTTTCCTGAACTCAACCACGTGCATGTACTGGCTAAACATAACCACATGTGTTTGTTGTTGAAGGAAAAAATGTCAAATAGCAGTCTTGTACCAACATAGTGCATTTATTTTGAAAGAGCCTGTATGCAAACTGTGCACTTCCTGTAAAGACAAAAGCAGACAGTGCATGCAACAGGCTGAATTGACATGATGTCCCACAACATCAACAACCAATGGACCCAGGGTACCTTGCACATAATATGTTGATGTGGAAAGTCCACGATCAAACATTGATATATGAGAATGTGTTGAAATAAAAAAAAACATTCATTTATTTAATTATCATTTATTTAAAAATGTAAATCCAACATATATTATACATATTATATGTTGATTGATTGATATCATCTCCCATTTCTTTCTCCTGCAACAGAAGGGGTGTTTGGAAGCTGTCAGCATCACTGTCAACAAGGTCAGAGAGAAGAAAATGTGAGGAGAAGAAGGTGGTGAAAATAAAGTCGAAGTCAGCCAAAGGGTAATATAAGGTCGCCCTGCAGGCAGGGAGAGAAGGAGAGGGAGCAGCCAGGCTCTGTGCTGGGCTCTCTGTCCTTCAAGCAGGAAGCTTCTCTGGTTGGAAAATACAGTGTGGAGAATCAGTGATCCATCAAGCTGGTCCATTTTTCTGCTTGAGACATGCATGGCTTGTGCCATTGCACAGACGGTGTGGTCCAGGCGTTAGCAGCTGATGAGGTTTTTGGGGGGGTGGGCTTGGTCAGGCTTGGGCTCAGTATTTTATGTGGTGATATTGGATGGGTCGGGTTCAGACTTCAGTTCATGCGTTGGGTTGGTTTGGGTTGTAATATTTTCAGCCCATTGAGAACTCTAGTATCACCTGAAAATAAGAATTATGTTTGTGGTTTGTAAGTCAAGCACAGCAGAGCCCCATGAGTCCAATTCACCACATCCTACAACCAAGGCTAAGATCCAGGGATGAAAGCTACTCATAAATTGGCCATAATCCTGTGAGAAAAATGAGTGGAAAACGGTCAATACAAACCTCAGTGAACTCCTGTGGGGAGTTTACTAAGCTGAGGGGAACTGCATTGAAGAAACTGGAAAGAATGGGAGAGTTGATCTACAGCGACTGAGCTGAGCACTTTACAGCTGTGAAGGAAAAAAAAACACCCATCCCAACAAATACCATAAGACATCAGGAAATAGAGCACCTGGTCAAACAGAGAAGGCAGTTGAAGAAGGAGTGAAGGAAAGCCTCAGAGGAAGAGAAGCAGGGAATAAACTTACTGCGGGCAGAAATCAAGAACCTGCCATCATCTTCAAGGAGAGCAGAGAATTGGAGACAGAGGCATAGAAAGAAGGACCAGACAATGAAACTTCTTCAAAGATCTGTTCACAAAGGAGAGAAGTGGCAAACTCTAAAAATGAAGGCGGGATCTCAAGGGTCACCTTAAGGCAATCCATGCTGACAGCCGGCCTTTCATCTGATATGCCAACAATACGCTTCCCAGAACAACAGCTAGATGTCTGCCCTCCCAAGTGGAGTCAAGTGGGAAGTATTGTGTGTCGGGCAAGGGCTGCATCCTACCCTGGGCCTATCAGAGTCCCATACAGGCTTTATAAAAATGTACCAGATGTACTTTGTTTTCTGTGGACACTGACGCAGGTGGCGGGGTAGAAAAAAGCAATACCAACAGCTTGGTGGAGGGCAGGGGGTGTCCTAATCCCAAAGGAAAAGGACTCTACTGACATCAGCTAATTTAGCCACACAAATCCTTGAATGTTGAAGGCAAAATTTTCTTCAGCGTTGTGGCTCACAGGCTGAGTGTCTACCTAGCTAAGAACCACTACATTGGTACATCAGTTCGGAAGGCAGGGATCTCTTGCTCTTTCTGGGTGTCTGGAGCTGACAAACATTATATGGCATCAAATCCACACAACCAAAAAGGATGGAAGAGATCTCCGAGTTGAGCTCTTAGACCTTGCCAACACTTTTGGCTCAGTTCCTCACATTTCCGTTGTCATCTTCAATTTGGCGTGTGCTTTTCATTTTTTGCGGAGCGTTTAGCTTCTTGCTTGTGTTGTGAGGATTTGCAGCGTATGTGTTGTGAAATTGATGAATGTGTTTTCTGAATTTGGGGGTGTTTTCTTAATGTGCATGTGTTGTGTGGATTTGTGGGTGTTGTGGAGTTTGCGTGTGTTGTGACCTCTCTCGGCCACCATAATATTCAGTATTTTTACCATTTTTAGCCACCTGGTTCATTTGTGTTGGAGAGGAAGAGCCCTCTGTGAATAATTTGGCTCCTGGTAAAACCCCCTGAACAATGAACACTGACGGAATTCTTACAGGGAGAAGTTTTAGCTGGTTGCAGTCTGTGATTTTCACCACTAGATGCCACTAAATCCCCCTAAATCTTACACACTGCTCCTTTAAAAATGTGCTAAAATATTTATACCACACTAAAACACACTGTGGGTTAGGCTAGTGGTTAATAATAATAATAAAGTGCTATAAGTTTAAATGAATAATCATGAAATCACTGAAAACGCAATTTAAAAGGACACACTAGGTTAGTAAATTAAAATGAGGAAAGGAGCTTATTAAGTTTATGTTAAGGTTAGGGTAAGGGACTTGATAATGCACCATGTCAATAAGGGTTCTCACAAAGGCTGAAGTACAACAACGTGTGTGTGTGTGTGTGTGTGTGTGTGTGTGTGTGTGTGTGTGTGTGTGTGTGTTGAGTCTAGCCTGATTGCGCGCGCCGCCTCTCCATCAGTGCGTGTGCACGAGTGTCCGCAAAGCCGCTGCTGCTCCTCTCCAGGCGCGCAGTGCCATCCACAAACTTTGATGAGCTGTAACCTTCACCGAGGGAACAAAACAACCCGGGCTGAATATCATTTTAATAAAATATATTTTCACAGGCTGTGTCCGCTAATTCGGATCCATCAAGGTGAGTAAACTGCGAGCTTCAAATTACGGTCAAGTGTTGACGTTTTTTACTGAAAAGAGCACCTGCGAGCTTATTTCTGACTGTTTTGCATGATCTACAAGTGGCTCAAAGTCAGTCCTGCAAGGCTGTAATTGTTTTGCAGCAACGTGATGATGTTTTCTAATATATATATATATATATATATATATATATATATATATTATTTTTTTTAATCAGTGGGTGCGTTTTTCTGGCTCAGTCGCACCTTATGTGCCCACCTCATTATTACTCTCAACATCGCAGATTGTCATATGAGACCATGTATTCACTTTAAAGTCTTATTTTGAAGCTTTCTCTCAACAAACTGGTGTAGATATGGAAAGCACTCCGGTGGAAATATTCAAAGACGACAATAAGTGCCTCTCCACGCTGCTGGAGGACTGTCCGCTGAATTCTTCAGCCTGGATGTCCGGATACTCCGAGAGCCGCAATGTGACCCACGATGATAGCTGGGAGCCGGAGGGCATGTCTCCCATCATCCCCATCATTACTGCAGTCTACTCCGTGGTGTTTGTGGTCGGCTTGCTGGGCAACTGCCTCGTCATGTATGTGATCATCAGGTAAGGTCGTTTTAAGGATGTCGAGATAAAAAATCCATATTAAAATCATGGGGTCCCTGAAATATACGTTAAGCTTTTAAAGTAACACAATATGAATGTTATTGATTAAAAGTTGCAGTTTTCTGGAAATTTTATTAAAGACAGTTAAAGTAATCTCTCTTTTTCCACATCCAAGGAAGCTTAATTATGCCATCTGTTTTTGGAAATACAGAAAACAGCAGAGGTGCAGCCAGAAGAATGTGCTCCTTCACAGTCACTGTAAATGTTATTACTTGTGGAGATGGCACTGGCACCAACCCTTGGGCTTTCACAGTGACCTCAAGGCCATCTGGTCTATATCATAAGTTTCCTTAGTGCTCTCTAATGGCAAGTCCATTGCTCTTAAGCTCTCGTATACAGCTCATCAAAGAGTTGGCATGTGGTGTGCTGAATGGTTGGGTCAGTAGGGGAGAACGGGGCTGGTTGTCACAGTTCTTACTTGGATTTGAATCCCTCAAAAACTGTGTCCTTGATAGATTCCTTACTATGTTTAATGGAAGCCTGAAGTGTCAGGAGAGGAGTGGCCTTACTCTGAATACACATATTCTGTTTGAAAGATATGAGCTGTCAAATATGACTTGTGCACTTGTGGCAGCCATCTCCAGTGTGGAGTTGGTGGTAACACACTGTGGGGTTGGTTGTCCCTGTGTTATTTTAATGGGGAAAAATTAAAAACAAATGGATACAACCTTAAAAATGAATTTCAGAAGTTTCATTTTGTTGAAAATTTTCACTGAAATGGAACACCCTAACAAATCTGTTGTATTGAGAGAACATCAACAGGAAAAATCATTACTATAAGTGCATTTTATATCCTTATGGAACAATATAAAGAACAATCAAAACATCCTTCTCTAACCTCACATACTGACGTTTGTTCATGGACTTTCCAAGTCCACATAAGACATGTAACATACCCTGGGTGTGTTGGTTGTTGATGTTCTGGGACACCGTGTCAAGTTCTGCCTGTTACATGTATTGTGTTCTTTCAAAACACACTTCCGGTTTCACAGGAAATTTAACATTTACATACAGTCTCTTTCAAAACACACTACGTCAGTACATCAATGCAAATTGATGTTTTCTTTCCTACAACAACTAACACACATGGCTGGGTTTAGGCAACAAAAGCATGTGGTTAGGTTTAGGAAAAAAGAACAGGGTTTGGCTTTATAATCTTATGGGACACGAACACCGCTCACCGTTGTTGGACTGATCCACCACCATTCCCGCCCACCCGACTTGGACTTTTGCTGCCTTAACTTCCGTTCTTGTCCCACCCCTGATGCTGCCAAGTGCCTTTAAACTACACCGGCGACTGGCTGTGTATCAAGCTGATGTTAAAGGCCGGCTTTTTTCGTCAGTGTCTGAAGCCACAAGTCACTGACCAAGCGCCGGATTTTGACAACTTTGGAGTGAGACCGGGTTGGAACAATAGCTGACCCCTGAAAAAAATGTGACAAGCATCCCCAACAAGGATTTTGTGCAAGCGACTACACTAACAACCACATGTTGTAGCCTGGCTAAACAAGGCTATCTAACCTATAGTCTACTTCTCCATTTTTACCTTGTCATTGTTTTATTATAAACTCTTTGTATAAAAGGCTAGAAAGAAAAAGCTGAGAGAGAGCCGGATGTTTACATTTTCACATGAACAACACTAAAAGTCCTCTCACTTCAATTGTTACATTTACATTCGCAAAATATTCCAGTTTATGCCCGTATTCCAAAAAAGATAATATTCTGACTAACCTGTTTACAACACTAATTAAAATACATATATCACTAATATTTCTCTTCACATGCAGCTGTTCATACTGTCATTCATCACGTCAAAATATGGAAAAGCGGAATGGCTGTAACCACTTGTCATTTTGCTTCTTTGAATCAAAACAGATTTTTTTCAAAGTTTTCTACTGGTGGCAGAAGTGTTCAACCGTGCAAACCCAGCCTCCATCATTCATTCCTCTAACCCCCTTCTTGAAAAGGTCGGTGTTGTGATAATTGTGCCTATCCAAACACTTGTTGATATCCAAGTCTTTCATAATATTTAAAAGTAGGTGTTGTTTCATCTTTCGATCAGATATGTTGTTATGTCTTTTGGGCATGCATCTGCAGCCTTGTAAACTCTTGGTGCATTGGTTTGTGTACTATGTATTCATGACAACGCACAGAGCCGACTGTAAACAGGCAGGAGGCCATTTGTCACAAAATGCGGTAAAAACCCCTGATGAGTCGCATATTCAGAATGTGCTGTACACATGCCCAAATAATGCCATTAAAACCAGAATAATACCGACATAGCTCACGTCATAATCAGAAAATGCTAGAAATGGAATAAGGCCTAATTTGGAAAATCCAAGTGGAATATGTGTTTACAAGACCTGCATCAAATTCAGAATACTGTCATATTCAGAATAATATGGGAATGTTAGTGTGCATGTAAACATACCCAGTCTCAAGTGTCTTACCCCTGAAATGACTCTGTAAATGACCTCTGACCCCAATTCTGAAAATTTCAGTAGCAACATTTCTTAACAGTGCTCTCTAGGAAGTGAGATCTAATGAATGTGACAACCAACCCTGTTCTTCCTATGAGTATTGCAGAGAGACTGAACTGAACTGAAGTTATTTTGACAAAGAAAGAGTTAAGATTAATGCTGTCATTTCTAATTCAATGTTAATGTGTAAAAAATGGCAACATTGATTCTCCCTCCTTCAAAAGTGGCCTGTTTTATGAATCTAATAACCCTGAGGCCGCCAAAATATAATAACAATATTGTGTAAAGCTCTCCCAGTCTGTTGGACATGATATTAATCATAGTTGAAACCAGTGGTGCTTTATCAAATCTGATAGCCTGCTTGCACCTCATTGGCCGTTATTTATGGTGTGTGAGAGCCAATAAATCCTCTTTGATGTAATGTGCGATGCAGCGAATGCTACAGCTCGCAGACAACAATTACCTCAAATCAGATTGATTGCAATGCCTGTCGCTAGAAGCCAATTTCATCACCGCGGTTACAGAAAAGACTGTACGTTGTACTGTTTAGTTGGATTCAGCTGCAGTAAAAAGCTGTTTTGTGTTGATTTAGTGCAAACAAACATCCAAAATTACCCTCATCCAAACCCTCACTAAATCAGCATAGGTAACATTTTAGATGTTGAGCTACAAGCTGTTAATGAAAGTATCTGACATGGCAGTGCGCCCTTTATGGCTGTAAATGGTTCATACTATTAAAGCTGCAGTAATCAATACTTTTATATTAACAGTGGATCAAATGACTACATGTAATGTGAAAAGGGTCGCTCCTGGTATTGAACCCACAGATTATAATCACCTGGCTCTGCAGTTCTCCTCAGCTCTACAGTGCATTGTAACGTCTTTCAGCTCATTGTTTTGATTTATGTTCTGATTTACTTTCATGGCTCTCATCACTGTTGTTTCCAGTCACAGCTGGCAGCTGTGGTCAGTGAAAAATCTCAAATAAAACCATTGTGTGCTACCTGGCCAACACCAAACAACAGACAACAAGTTAGAAAACAAGCTAGCAAGTAGTTGGTGAAAATAGTGGAGAATGTAGCAGCTAAAGTGCCAGATATTCCCCTCAGGAGGTGATTAAGACCAAAAAAATGTGCCAAAGGAGAGTGAATGCTGGACTGTCTTTAAGCAGGTAGACATAAACATACATGAATGCTTGAGTCTGCTGGATAAACAACTGTTTGCAAACATGTTATAATATGTCAGGGTTTTATTTACAGCTTGTTGTGCTGCCCCCAAGTGGCCAAAAAATCAATAAATGCGTGTTTAAAGGAATAGTTCAACTTTGGGATAGCAGTAGCCTCATATTTAACCTACAGACTCTCAGCAAGAAAGTGAATGAGTATACTTCCTCTGATGTAGAATCATCCCTTTAAAGGGACAGTTAACCCCAAACCAAATATTTGTATGTTTCCTCTTACCTGTACTCCTATTTAACACTCTAGATTGTTTCGTTTTGCCATTAGAGATGTCTGTCTTCTCTCCAGTATAATGGAACTAGATGGCACTCAGCTTGTGGTGCTCAAAACGCCCCAAAAAAATGTATTTGAAAAACCGAACAGCAATGTCTCTGAAGAAATAATGACCTGGTTACTCAAGATAATCCACAGACCATGCTGTGAACAGTTTAATGTAGGAATTATGTTCTTTCCACTGAAACACACCCGCCTGCCAAATCACTGCGCAGAAGGAAGCATGTTCACTAGCTCCTAGCTAACATTACAGCTCAGCCGAGGACGCTGCCATTAATGTTTACATCTTGTGCTATCACAAGCACGAGCATTTCCTCCATGAGTAGATGCACGCTTCCTTCTGCATGGCGATACAGTTGGTGGGTGTAGTTAAGTAGAAAAAAAATAGTTCCTACATGAAACTGCTCACAACAAGGTCTGTGGATTATCTGTAGTAACCGGGTCATGATTTTTGGAAAGAGACACTGCTGTTGAGTTTTCAGATTCATTTTTGTGGCACTGTAAACACCACAAGCAGAGTGCCATCTAGTTCCATATATTGGAGAGAAGACAGACATCTCTATAGCTGATATCTCCAACACTCAACAATCACTTAAACAATCTAGACTGATACATATCGCTGCGGGTAAAAGGAAAAATATGCATTTTTGATTAGAGGAAAACTGCCCCTTTAAGGCTTTCATGTAAAAGAATCTGTTACATCACCAGCCCTGCAGCATTGTCACGTACAGCTTTATCCAAGGAATTTAGGTTTGATTTTGAGTAAGTGCTCTGTGTGATAACTTAATATCAGATGAGTCTGTTGTCATTTTAAAAAATGGATTACTTCCTGTGAGCCATGGCAGTGATGAAGGTCTAGTTACTGAAACATCGCAATAAATATATTTTTTTTTTGCAAGTTAGACAGTGTGGGGGAGTTTGTCTGGAAAATGTGTCCTACTCGTCCCTCTCCTATGCACCTGTTGTGAAAGAGATGTATGAGGATCCTTTTGTTCTTATATTGCCCAGTCACCATGAATCACATAGGCAGCTCTGAAGGATCTAATTTTAATACCAATGCTTCATTACAACTTGTAGGCACCGCTACTGGTAAAGAATTAAAACTTTAAATTGAATTTTAAGATTAAACTTTGCAAAAGTCATCACTTACTGCTTTGATGCTATTATAATTTAATGAAGGGAAAACAAGTTGACTACACATGGCCTGCAATCAGCACCATACTATACATAACAATGAAGTGTGAGTCAGAAAAATTACATTACAGATTCAAGGAAGCGTTGTGGACTAATAGACAATGTTTAATTCATAATGAGCCAAAACGAAAGCTCTTCCAAAGAGCCAGCCAAGCAATATGAGCGGTTGATTAGCTTTGGTCATCTCTCTCCTCCTCGCTATTACAGGACAACCTTGTGTTCTACATGTTTAACAGGTACACAAAGATGAAGACAGCCACCAACATTTACATTTTCAACTTGGCGCTCGCCGATGCCCTCGTCACCACTACTATGCCCTTCCAGAGCACGGACTACCTGTTGAATACCTGGCCCTTTGGTGAGGTGGTCTGCAAGGTTTTCATCTCCATCGACTACTACAACATGTTCACCAGCATCTTCACCCTCACCATGATGAGTGTGGATCGCTACGTGGCAGTGTGCCACCCGGTAAAAGCCCTGGACTTCCGCACTCCGATCAAAGCCAAGATGATCAACGTGTGCATCTGGATTCTGTCGTCGGCTGCGGGGATACCTGCTTTTATCCTGGGTGGCACCCAGACAAAGAGCGGTGAGGAAACGCTTTCACCATCCCTGAATGAAGTTGAAAAGTCTCAGATGATTCTTTAAGTACGGGAGACTCTTAAAGTGCACGCCGGTAATATTTTAAGAGCAGAAATATAATCTATTATCTGTCAGTGCAGAGTTTTCCATTAGCCACACATCATGCATCATCCTGCCTGAATACAGATGATGTCAGTTCAGAGCAAAATGTTCCTTTTTGATTAGCTGATCCACAGCAGCTTGTTAAATTAATAGTAGAAGGGCACAGAGGGGAATTTTATTTATCATAAAGTGCACTTCATCACTTAATTCACATCTTCTTCCTCCCTCTCTCCTGCAGACATAACTGAGTGTGCCTTACAGTTCCCAGAGCCGTACGTGTACTGGGACACATTGATGAAGATATGCGTGTTTGTCTTTGCCTTCGTGGTGCCTGTGCTCATCATCACCGTGTGCTACTCCCTCATGGTCCTGAGGCTGAAGAGCGTCCGCATGTTGTCCGGCTCGCGGGAAAAAGACCGCAACTTGCGGCGGATCACGCGGCTGGTGGTGGTGGTGGTGGCTGTGTTTGTGGTCTGCTGGACACCCATTCACATTTTCATCCTTGTCAAGGCGCTCGTAAGCATACCGGAAACCACCGCCATCATGGCTGCCTACTTCTTCTGCGTGGCTCTGGGCTACACAAACAGTAGCCTGAACCCTGTCCTGTATGCCTTTCTGGATGAGAACTTCAAACGCTGCTTCAAAGACTTCTGCCTCACGGCCAGACTGAAGGGGGAGAAGGTGTCAGGGAGTAAGAAGAACGCCAGCAGTGTGAGGGAGGCCGCTGTTCCCCTGGAGAACCCAGATGGGACTAGAAAGCCGGCATGACTAGCAGTGGAACTGTCATCGATTTCCCACATTGGAAAAGAAGACTCCCATGATCTGGGCCTAACGCACGTCACATCCACAATGTAGTTTTGACTCTAGTACAGAATTTATTTTCATTCTAACTTGGGGTATAGCCAGTGCCAACATTGATATGATTTCATTTCAGAGATCAGATGAAAGTGTCACATTATAAAGTGTATTCCTCTCTGATTCATATTTTTTCCTCATGGCAGATTGTGTAGAGCAAATGTAATTAAAGTTTGTCTTTAACAGTAACCGGACACTGTCCTGCTACAGAGTATATTACTAAGAATGAAAAACCTCATTGATAATATCACAGTAGGTGATTTCAGGGGGGATGAAGGGGGATGCCATTCCCCTTGTTAGCACAATGACTATTTTGGATCATGGATGTATAAAGAGAACTTGATGCAGCATTGGAGGCAGGCCCTGTTCGTTCCTGTGCAAGTTGCTCAGTGGCACATGCAGCCAAGTTAGCTCAACTTCCTGGGTGTAAAATTACCTGGATCTTCCACATGATGGGGCCCATAGAGCAAGCAGACCAGAGACTTAGGGCCAAGTCATAGTTGCCACACACACAGTTTGTACAGTACAGCTGATGGTCTGTGTCAGCCTCCAGCAGTAAACCAGACAGCTTAGAGGTGAGCTTATCTTTCTACTGCTAACACTGGGTGAAAGTGAAACTAAGAAGATGCTGCTGGGAGTGAATGTCAAATATTTAACTTTAAACTGACTTCACAGTGGTGCAGCTGCTGCAGCTGCCTTGACCGCCATGTTTTGGACTGGACTGGAGTTTGGAACAAGAGATTGGAGCATGCCCGGTCAGTGCGCTTGCTAAGCATACAGTCCATGCAGTCACAAAAAATGGGCTGCATGCCTACCTCCATGCAGGCTCCATTCAGATGCAGACATGGGTAGATGATGCACATGGACTAAAACAAACCTTTGCAGGATGCGGAAATATGAATTGGCCATTTTTGTGACCATGCAGACGTTAGGCATGACAAGGGCGTCGACTGCACATGCTCCAATTTTCTTGCTCCACACTCCAGTTCAGTCCAAAACACTGCTATCAAGCCAGCCATGGCACGCTGTCTCACCACCGTGAAGTTAATTTCAAATTGGATATTCAATGGACATTTACTTTAGACATCTTCTCGCATCTTCTTAGTTTCACTTTCACCCGATGTCGACAGTAGGCGGACAGTTACCTCACCTCCCAGCCCTCTTGTTTCCTACTGAGGGCTGACGGAAACGTCAGTTGCACTATGAATAGAACCCTTTTGCTTGTCCGTGTTACCGCAGCTATCTTTTGGCATTCAATGCAGACAGTATGTGCGAGCCTTTCCAGCCTAGGCCAAGTGGCTAACCTCCAGCATAATTTGAAATGGGATAAAATGATTTGATCGTGCTGCTCTTCAAGACTTTAGGCTTGTTATCAGACCGAAAGGATCAAATCCCCACAGTGAAATGGGTCATTTCTCGGGTTGTGATGTTCAAAAAATCTTATCCACTGATTTATAGACGTCTCTTTCCAAAAAATCTTCTGGGGCCCAATGGCATCACTTGATGGACCTGGATGTTGTAGTTACACAGTTTGGTCTATCTGTGCACATCCAACATTTTCTCACTAGGCATTGCAGACGTTTAGGGAGAAACCTGTATGCAGTATAAAAGATCCAAATGTTACTTTTTCATGATTTTGCGTTGACTCATGTCCATGGCACCGTCAGTGCGGAAAAGCATAACTGAGGCTTAAGTGTGCTGTGTTTCGATAAATCCATGGCGCTTAAGTAGCTGACGGATTTGTAATTTGAGTCCCGCCCTTCTGTCAGTTTCATCCTGAATCTATAATTTTCACTAAACTATATAGCTTACATCAGTGTTTTTATATTTGTTAATGCTTTCTGCAATTTTGTTTATCCATGTCACTTCCTCCCTATAATTCTCTATAACCAAATGTGCCTTTAACAGTCCAGGATAACTCACGTTTGTAGCAGCAGAAAATGATTTCAGTAATGATTACAGAATGGGGTCAAACAGCACTTCATACATAATATTTCTTTTATACAGTCAACATGTCGTGGTAGCTGCATGAATCACTGACAGCAGATATGTGCCATACTCCTTTTCACCTCTGTGAAGAGTTTGAATCATGCTGACTGACCACAATGTGAGAGACCTGACTCATGCTGGACTTTGAAGTCACTGGGAGGTAAACAACAACAACAAAAAACTCTAAGGCTGCATCGAAGCAAGTTTATCGATTAGAAAAGTAAAAAATCCTGGACTTGAATGTGCTTTTAAAATTTGACAGAGGGCTCTCTATCAGCTTTGACTCTGGAGTTGTGTCCAGTTTGATAAGTTGTTCAATTCATGGTAATCACATGTGCTTTGTGTGGCGTTTACCATGATACATGTCGTCTTATTGAAACACTCATGCTGTTACTGTAGAGAAATGTTCTATTAGTGCAATCTGAAAACATAAATACCTGTGGAAACAAATTGTGCACATGTTTAAATACAGTTTATTCTGTCAACTGTACAGTATTATAGTATGTATACAATATATTATTTAAAAATAACTTTGCACAGAAATCATTGAAATATACTGTATTTGTAGCATGTCGATCATTGCTATGATAGTATAATGCAACATAGGCAGCCTGTATGCTTGATGGACTGTGCTGTTATTTTGAATGTACTGCAAATAGGCTCTATATTATATAAACATATGACCATACATGATATTAACTTGTCTATCTCATCAGAGGTTTGCTAATATTTCAATAATTTAGTAATACATCCATTTTCATAATCATGCCGTTTCATGCTCATGGCCCTAAACCAGAACTTTTTGGGTCTGGGAAACTTTTTATTTTTCAATAACAAATCTCTATGTATATAAATAAAGCACTGACGTTCTGTTTCTTGATAAAACAATAAGAGACATGAATCTGAGAAACTACACTGTGACCAAGACATTGTTTTCTTCTCCGCCTCTTTGTTTACTGTTTGAATCTGCTGCTGCTGCTGCTGTATATTGGCTTTGTCTGCTATCAACGTAACAGCAGACGTATTGATCGAAACATCCTGTGTGTGAAGCGCTAACTATTAAAGCAAGTTCAACAAATCCACATCGATTCTCTTCTCTTGCAGTGACAAGCACAACTTGTTGTCAGTTTTTCATTTGTTAAATTCTCTGCAGTGTCAGATCGTGACACTCTGCTGCCAGAAATGTCATTATTTCTGAGTATTTTATTTTGAAATAAAACACGGTCCCACACAGTGGCTTATTTTAAATCACAGTCTGATACATGAAGAGCAGTTTTAGTTTTTCAGGATGAGTGTTTTAGTGGGAGGGCAGGAGTCCTCTGCAGGTGTAAATGCCAGCAGCTCCCTCCAGAGGACAGAATATGTAATTACTAAAATATATGTGATGTGGCTAGAAAAATAAATCCTACAATTATCAGTAGTTGCACGCACATAACTTAATATTAGCAGGAGGCTTACTGCAGGCATCTACAATAGCACGGACGTTAGTTTGTGGCAGGTTGTCAGTCTGAGGAGAACATGGACTGATTAACCTGCCATTACATTAATGAACCATTCCCCCTCCTTTCTTTGTACTGTGTATTATTAGAATAACATTTAAAACATTATCAGAAACAGTGAAGGTTTTAAATGAAGAGTGTAAGTGTAAGGCCTTTATCATGTCAGTGCTTTATCCCCATACCCCAAAGTACACACCTGGGCACCCCTGGGGGTCTGCTGTGTTGAGCTGCATGCTTTGCCCAACTGATAAAATTTGGATATAAATTATATTTGATAAATATTACATTATTAAACATTAGATGAAGAATAAAATAGAAAAAAACTTAGGGATTGGTTGACCTCTGTTAGGTGTTTATTATCATTTGCAACATTTTGGACTGTAAAATCAGAAAACTGATCTAGCCTATATAATGAGTAAGATAGCCACCCTAAAGCTATTTTTTAAATATTAAAACACACCAACCTAAGAGTTATTTTTCTGATTTTGATTGACTTTTTTTTTTTTTTTTTTTTTTTTTTACTTTACTTGAGATGTCATTTCATTCCTTTGTGTTATTTAACTTGTTTTACCTATATTATGTGCTGTGGTTGTTTACTGTTTCCTGCTGTGACATACTACCTGCACTATGTCCAGCACATACATGTATATATGTACAGTAAAAATCATCTCATTATTAGGCTATTGATGATAAGTTTAATGCAGTGTGTATCTTTGCCTGTATATGTAGTTAAGCTACTTATAAAGTACTTTATCTCAATCTATGTTTCCAGAAGTATAACATATTAATTAATTTAGGAAAATAGATTTGGACATTGAAAGCCCACGTCTAACATTGCGTTATTATAGTTATTATTTCTGATTAATCTTTAGATATATTTCAATATTATATAGGCTACATGTCATGTTTTGTTGATTACTGTTTGCTAAGAAAAAAGGAAAGAAATTATTAAATATTTTTTTAAAAAAGTATTTTAAGGTAAGGGACATTAATGGGATTACAAAAACAGATTTAAAAAAAGAGGATACAAACACTAAACCCAACAGAGCTGTTTGTAGGGCGCGACTGAGTGCGTAACAATCACGTGACCCCTCTGGCGTCACCTCAGCCATTTCCGGGTGTTTTCCCTCAGCTGGACGGTGACAGCGAGCTAACGCAGCTTTCTCGAAGTGTTGAAGCCTTAACTTTATTTTTGCCGAAATGAACAGAATATTTGGAAGAGGAAAACCCAAAGGTCCACCACCGAACCTTACCGACTGCATAGGAACCGTGAGTATAATCCCGAAATAACTTTTTGAACACTGTCTCGAACAAAATAAACAAAGATGGAGCCCTTCTCGGCTGGGTTAGCTAACTGCTAGCTAACTTTATGAGCAGAAACTAGGCCAGCGTTTACCATATTTAACTGGCATGTTGTCGAAACTACTAGTTAAAAGTTGTTAAATTACTGAAAGCAGACAGAATAATATCACAAAGCGTTTTACCTATCACAGTGTATGGATAGTATTGGTCGATAATCAAAGTTTATAAACTAAACAATGGGTGTATGTGTTGACGTAATGAATCAGCATTATGTAATTTTAAGTAGGAATTTGAACCATTTCACTGGCACACACCAGAAACCATGTCGCTCTCTTAGTGGAATGGCTGACATCAACCAGTTAAACAGGTTATGTGTCTGGTCAGAGCTATTGTTAGCTAACTGAGGTGGAGGAAGAAACAGATGACATGGTTAATGGTACATAATTAGCCTCAATTAAACTACTGTGTATCTGTGCCTAAGGAAAAGCATTTTAAGCAATGCATTAGTTAGTTTAAAGTGGTTGTATTTGTTCTAAAAGTCCTCTTTTAAGATTATCCCACTGTTAATGAACAAAAGCTGATGTCATTGTCTCTGTTTTTAATTTGAAGGTTGATTCTCGGGCAGACTCTGTTGAGAAGAAGATTGCCAAACTAGATGCTGAACTTATGAAGTACAAGGACCAGATGAAAAAGATGAGAGATGGGCCCTCAAAGGTGAGATTTACTGTCCAGCTCACAAACACAGCATGTTATCAGCAGTCATGTCACTGTGGTAGATAATGAAATGTTTTAGTTGTGAGTTTGGGATAGTGTGTGTGACCTTCATTAACATTTTGTACATCCTTCAGCACAATAAAAGTCTTTATTATGAAGCCAGTGGATGGAATACAAACATTGCAACTTTTTTTTTTAAAATTTCTTTTTAATATTTAGAGAGATGGGCCCTCAAATATGGGGTTTATTGTACAGTTTTACTGGAAAACAAAAAAAGGAATGGGCTCTTCACTTGAAACCCTTTTAGCATGCAACAAGCCAGGACCAAGTTCAACTCTCATACAACCCTGATTCCATAAAAAGTTGAGACACTCAGGATTCCCACTGTCATGGAAAACCTGGAAAAGTGATGGAATTTCACAGTCACATTTTCCAGGCCTTGAAAATTTATGGAATGAGTAAAAATCACATAACATTTTAGAAGAGTCGTGGAATTTTGGTGTGTTTAATGAAATTATTACAGGAATCTTATGTGTAACATAACCACAAATTTATTTTCTGTAGCTGTCGACATAAAGTTGCTCTGATATGTGTTGATGTGTGACATTTTGTGTACCATCACATATGTTTTTTTAGTTTCTTCCCACGATCCCTCTCTGTCTTCATATTTGCCAGCAAGCTGAAATTATTTTTGATTAGAGTTTGAATCTGAAATGTTTGAAAAATGCCCAGCAAATGGGGCAAGAAAATGTTTTTTTTATCATGGGTTCTTAAAAAGTTATGGAAAAGCTTTGAAGTTTTGTCAGTGAAAATGGGTGAGAATCCTGGACACACTACACTATACAGAAAACCAGAAAGCAAATCAAATTGCAAATCCTTTTCGTCAATCAGCAGTATAAAATAAGAATTCAACATGTCCATTTTTTCATTTAACATATTTCCAAAGCAGCTACTCACATGAAACGTAGACCAGACATTGGTATTTACTGAATTAAACTACACGGATAAATAAAGTGTAACATTTCCGTACATAGAATTTATGTGCAATAACATGAAATGACACTGGAAAAAAGTACAGAACACACAAATTGATATTTAGTTTAATATTTGGAGAAGCCTTTGTTTACAATGCTAGCTGAAAGACACTTCCTGTGTGAAGAAACTAATGTCTCACAGTGTTCAGGTGGGATTTGGCCCAGTCTTCCACGCAGTCTATAAATCTTGAAGATTTTGGGGGCCACTTGTGAATCTTGAGAAAGAATTTCATTCTTAAAACTTCAACAGTGAGTGTCTTCAGTTTCAAACACTTGCTGAGTGATGTTAATAGAAAAGGTGATGTAACACAGTGATGAACTTTTTTTGAATGTGTTGCAGACATCCAGTTCACAATGAGTGTATAATTACAAAAAAACAAAAAAAGTTAATTAGTTTGAACATGAAATATTTGTACTATATTCAGTTGAACGTAGGTTGAAAAGGATTTGCAAATCATTGCATTATATTTTTATTTCTGATTTACACAGTGACCCAACATTTTTGGAATCAAAGTTGTACATAGTATAAAATGAGCATTCACAAAACTTTCTTCATACATTTGTCTTTTTATTATAACACACACATGCTGAAGAAGGTAGAGCCAGAAATGTTGGTGTCAGTGGACTGTCAGCTGTTCAGAAGAAAAATGTACAAAGCAAAATTGTGAGTTTTCATCTGATACTACTATGCTGTAGAATACAGAGGTTTGGCACAAGATTACTGAATACGTATCTTCTCATTATTCCAGCAATATGATATCCTTCAGGATCATGAGACATGATACCAAAATTACACTGTTTCAAATGCCTTACTGCAGGAAGTGTACACATATTTTCTACAGAACTCTTTTTTTATTCAATAAAAGAAGGCAGAGTTCTCACATGTTAAATGCAGCTGCACCAAAATATTGCCAGCACTTTGATTTAAATCAGAAAGTATGTGATCAAAGAAGTAAAAGTACACTCATCATATATTTGTGTCCAGGTAATGCTTTGTATTGATCATCAGTTGATATAATTTGTTGAGTGTTCTCAATTTTTTTTCATTTACCAGAACATGGTCAAGCAAAAGGCTATGAGAGTTCTGAAGCAGAAGAGAATGTAAGTCCTTTTATTCCCCAAACTCAGAGTGTTAATTGTCTTTAAACATGTCATATTAACCTTAAAAGCTTTACATGTTTTCCTCATTAACCAGAGGTATTCTCTTTGTCAACTGCTATAAAGTCTCACTTCATTTTATCATTATATCTTGCAGGTATGAGAGCCAGAAAGATAACCTCATGCAGCAGTCTTTCAACATGGAACAAGCAAACTACACAATCCAGACCCTTAAAGATACTAAAACCACCGTAAGATATGAAATAATCTACCAGAACAATGATGGAGGAAAACAGGGCTTTCTGCTAACATTTGCTTTTTCCTTTTAGGTTGATGCCATGAAAGTGGGCCTTAAAGACATGAAGAAAGCCTACAAGCATGTGAAGATTGATCAGATTGAGGTATTTGTTTTTTGACCTTGTATTTACTTCACTAGGAGGTTTGTAGTAGCCATCTGATGTCAGCTATACTAAGATAATAGATGTCACCAGATTGGATAATGGCACAGTAAATCATTGTGTATATATATTTAAAGATATCACATTCTTAGTCCCCTCCTAATGTGGCATTTACACAAAATATTATCGTGCACTCTTGTATACTGGGACAGAAGGTACCCAACACTGTTGGAAGCTCACAACCAGAACATTTTCTTAGCAATTAAGTTACTGTTGAAGATAATACAGTGGTTTAGTTATGAGCTTGGGACAGTGTGTGGGACGTTCATTAAAGGGACAGTTCACCCCCAAATCAAAACTACATATTTTCCCTCTTACCTGTTGTGCTATTTATCAGTCTAGATTGTTTTGGTGTGAGTTGCAGAGTGTTGGAGATATCGACCGTAGAGATGTCTGCCTTCTCTTGAATATAATGGACCTAGATGGCACTCAGCTTGTGGTGCTCCTAAAACATACATTTGAATAGCTCAACATTTTCAGGAATCACAACCTGGTTACTCAAGATAATCCACAGACCTTGTTGTGAGCAGTTTCATGTAGGAACTAGTTTATTTCTACTAAATAAAACTCACCAGCCGAATCACTGCACAGAAGTAAGCGTGTTTGCTAGCTCCTAGCTAACATTACAGCACAGCCAAGGACACCACCATTAATGTTTACATCTTGTGCTGTCACAAGCATTAGCTTCTCGTCCATGAGTAGATGCACACTTCCTTCTGCTTGGTGATTCGGTTGTTGGGTGTAGTTCAGTATAAAGAGTATGAAGTTCCTACATTACTTTTCTCACAACAAGGTCTGTGGATTATCTGGAAGAACAAGGTCATGATTTCTAGAAAAGAGACATTACCGTTGAGTTTTTCAAATATATTTTCAGCGCTTTGAGCACCGCAAGCTGAGTGCCATCTAGTTCCATTATATTCAAGAGTCGGCAGATATCTCTACGACCCATATCTCCAACACTATACATCTCACAGTCAACAATCAAGACTGATAAAAAGCACTACAAGTGAGAGGAAAAATGTTTTTTGATTTTGGGGTGAACTGTCCCTTTAACCTCCTGTACAGCATTTAGCAAAATCCAAGTCTTTGTTTCAGAGCAGATGGATGAAATGCAAACATTTAAACTCCCTTTTAATATCCAGGATCTTCAAGATGACCTTGCAGACATGATGGAGGATGCCAATGACATCCAGGAGGCGCTGGGAAGAAGCTATGGCACGCCTGAAGTTGATGATGCTGACTTGGAAGCAGGTCAGTAACATACCTGTATGCCAGGATATTATTTTTCTGATATCATATTTAGTATAATGCTGAGACCACAGCTGCAGGGGCACAGGTAGCAATCACAGTGTACAGCTTACAAAGAGGTAATACTGTTTGTGACAACATCCAGTTATGATTAATTACTCTTTACCCATAAAATTTAAACAAATATGGTGTGTCCACAGAGCTGGATGCTTTGGGAGATGAGCTGCTCATGGATGACGACAGCTCCTACCTGGATGAAGCTTCATCTGCTCCTGCCATCCCAGAGGGCATGCCTGGCGACAAGTCCGTCAACAGGGTAGGACTCAGGGTTTTTTTTTTTTGCAGTTTCATACAAGTTTTGTCATTAGTTTAAAGAGCTTTTTCATTAATGGGCGTCTTTCTTTTTGTTTCAGGATGGCGTCCTTGTGGACGAGTTTGGCCTTCCTCAGATTCCTGCTACATAAAGGAGCAATCGTAACACTCGAGCTAGTTTACATGTATCATAGCCTTTTTTTGTATTTATCCGACTGACACTCCCAGCCTTAGAGTGCAGCAGTTAAAACCAAAGCATCTTCTGTCCAATGAATGATAATGACAAATCAGGCATCTTTAATTCAAAGTTGTGATTATTATTCTATCATTATATGTATCTGAGGTGACTGTTGGAATTGGGACTCTTTTAACTTTGTACAGTTTCTGCAGCGTTTGTTGCCATGAACAAAATAAATTATATTTTTCAAACAACACATACAAGTCAGTCAAAGTCATTATTTATATAAAAGTCACTTTATTTTCAAGTTAAATATGCAAACCTACATAATTACTTAAAAAATATATTTTTATTTACATTTAATCGGAAAAAAAATAAAGATTTATTTCTGACAGAAGGCTCAACGTCCACAGCATCATCACCAGCTCAGCCTGTAGGTGAGAGGGAAGATTTTTTGGTGCAGATACTCCACCACGCTGGTCTTGTCTTGCAGTTTTTCAAATTCATAGTAGGGAATCTAGGGAAAAGAAAACAAATACATATTCCATCATGTCATTAAACCAAACGACTGAACAAGTTAACAGAAAAACTAAATGGGAAAAACAATCAGATGGTGCCAGGATAATGTACTTTATTTACCATTTAGCAGAAAACAATTTGGCAGGAAATTCCCAAAGAACAGAAATTGCAGACTCCACAGCATTTAAGAGGAAGGGCCAGTATCGGTCAGTTGCGATATCATATCAGGCATTTACTGTTTACTGTGATGTTACTAACTTACTAGTAATTTCCTGGCCTTCCTCACAATATGCGTGGACACGAGCAGGTTGCAGTATTTTCTCCATCATGTTATAAACCCTCCAGACGAATATAAGTGTTTTAAAAAATAACCATTGTTCCCCTTTAAAGTGAGGACGAAGGTCTTACCTGAACAACTTCATATCCCAGGAGCCTCAGGTGTCGCTGCTTGATGGCTTCTTTTCCAAGTAGCTGCCTCGTGTTTGTAGTGAACCTCCTTTGTCCGTCAATACAAAGAGCTATCCTGCAACACACATCAAACGACACCGTGCTCTGCGTTTAAAGCTGTTGCTGAATCACATGATCGCTGAAAGATTCTCTTCAGAGAGATTTTACATTTAGTGAAGCAAAAATCTTAAGTGCAGAAACCTTGTTTACACAAACAACAATTTACCTTTTGTATACTTCATCAATATGACTGGCGGGCAGCACATACCCGTCTTCATCAAGTTTTATCTCCACATCTACAAGAACAAAAAGATTTTTAAGCCAATGTTGGGCAGATTACAGGAAGTATTTAGGAGATATATATAGCTGTTTACGTGTGTATTACCGAGTGTGTAGCAGTACGGTGTCAGAACTTTGGATCCAAAGTATGAACGAGCCCCGAGCAAATCCACCAGTCCATTTTTAACAGAGTTGTACAGGTGTGCGTCCACTGGCGTCTCCAGGGAGGGTCCAGACATGAGGAAAGACTTGACGCGGTACTTGGGGAGGAGCTTAGGACCCTGAGGAGATGACAGAAGGTGCAAAGGAACACAAATACATTCATAATGTGCATCAAAGCTATTTTAGTTGGAATACATTGTTCTGATTTCTCATGAACTGACCAAAAACAAAGACATTTCCAGGAAAGCCACAGTGGAACCTGATGTTCAAGATCCGTTTTGGTGTCAGCCTTCAGAATAAACGCACAGTTGCATCCGTACCAAACCATGTTGTAGATGTACTTAATCCAAAATGAGTGCTTCAAGACACAATGTCTTTTAATTTTTGCATCTGCAAATTATCCATTTATACACCTGAACCGCAGAACCCCACAGGTTTAATCTCTTTCTTAGAGCCTGTACAGGTTTTATCACAGATAACTGGAGCGCACTGACTGGACCTCACATACTGACGTCATGTGAAGTAACAGGGTGTGTATTCAGGTTTCTGACTGTGCATTATTCCTTTGTCACTCTGTTGGGCAGGCCTCATTGCCGACATATCTAACTGTTGACATACAGGGATCCCATGCAGTATCACAAAGAATGGAACATTATTTTTGTTTCCAGACTACTGCCCCTACTGTTTTCTAAATTCTAAAACTCTAAAATAATTTGATCAGACAAGCATTTTTTTCATGGCATTTTAAGCAGGCAGCCAGCACAGCCAAAATGTTTACCACTGTGTGAGAGAGCGCCAGCCACAGCGAGCTTGATGTCGTCATAAACAAGGCAAGTATGGCGTGTGACTGAATGCACACTCGTACACAGAAATGCCTGTACGCCCGAACGTCACAGCCTGTAACAGCTCTGCCCTGAGAGCCTTATACTGAACCAAATCCACACCTCTGTAACCAGATTCATTTGAAAGGAAATGTGGCATTATCTCTGAATTGCATGTATGCATAGCATCAGAAATAATCAAATATTAAGCCTGTCTGAACATTATGCATTGATGTCATAAAGAATTTAAATATTTAACCTTTTGTCAACTCATTTTTGGTTCTTATTTATAAGTGAGACAAAAATATTGGGAGAACAATAATTTTATTTATCTGAAATAATATGAGTAGAGGTAGCCCCGGTAAGTTTACTTCCTCTCTGGGCAGAGATGTTTGACAGCAGTCTGGAAAATGGAATTATTATTTTACCTGATAGGACGGACACTCCAACTTCAAAGTCAAGTACAGCTGGGTCAGCTGTGCCAGGATGATACGGTCCGTCCCTGTGTTCTGCTCTGGAACACAGTCAATATGAGTTTATATTTTAGTCAATTGTATCTGTACAGCCTGATATCACACACTCGAGAAGCATCAGATAGACATGCATTATAAGTTGTGTGTACAGAAACACACCAAACAATACATGCAACAATATCAACATCAGACAATGTTGAAAGGTTGTTCATGTTGCAGGTCTCTGACAGGATGTCTTACCTTGCAATTGCTGGAGGAAGTAACTGCTGAAAACCTTGGAGACAAAATTTACAGGGAACCTCTCCACCAGCGTGCAGGAGTGGAGCAGGTTGAGCAGCGTTCGGGGCTGGAAATGTGAAAAGCGCGTGCGCAGGATGGTTTCAACTTTCCTGAATACCTCACCAGCGTTGGGAGGAAGGTAGCCGAGCTTTCCAAGTGCCATGATCTGCCTGGTCACCTGGCTGGTGCTGTAGTCGTCTGCTCGGTACACAAAGCTCTCTGCAACAGCATCAAAGACAGTTGGGGACAGGATGCTCCTCCGGGCAAAGAACTGTGCCACCTTGGTAATTGTCTCTGGGTGGGAGGTGAAGGCTATTGTGGGCACATACCTCTCCATCGCCTGCACAAAGTAATGATCACTGTGACCAAAGTGCATTAGGGCCCCGAGAACAACAGTGAGCTCCTCATCGGTGAAGTGAGGTACATGTCGTACAGCCTGCTTACACAGATTGATGACAAGAGGCATGGCGTGTGTCTGGTTTAGGGTCATGAGAGCACTGAGTACTCCACTAACAGCAGGAGGATCCATGCCGGAGGTGACTGTCACGGCATGTGTGTGCATGGCGTTCAGCAGGTCCTGATATTTTCCATCTTCACTAATGCCACCTTGCAGCAACCTATAAGCAGCAATGAGATCTGCGAGGCTCCACTGAGCAGGCTCCTGCTTCTGCATTTGCTCCATCACCTGCTCCAGCATCACACAGTCAGGACCCTCTATAGCCAGCATCGCCTGACCCAGGGTACACAGCTGCCCTATGCTCATCTGTCCTCTGTCTAACCTCTCCTGGCTCTCAGACACCAGCCGCACCATAAGCGTACTCCAAGGATCCAAGAAGAGGCGAGTGCAAGCCAAGAGAGCTGATACTAATCCGGCATCCGTCAGTCGCCCAGAGTCCTGCTCCAGCTGGAAGCACAGAGCTCTGATCGTGTCCTTCTCCAGCACTGCAGGATTCTTCAGAGAGTTCCCCTCCTGCTCCAGGTCGGCCACACGGTTAAGAGCTGCTGCAGCCATAGTGTCGGACAAGATCTCCACTGAGCGCAGCAGGGCGAAGACCTGCCGGGATGAGGAGCAGCTCCCAAGACGCTGCTGGAAAGCCTCCTCCTCTGCAGCTGTGGGTAGGTGCAGCTGGGTCAGACGGAACCGGGGGCCTGAATCTCTGTGGAGTCCTACAGAGCTGCTAGCGACGTAGATCGGCTCCTTCACGATGGTGGTCAGGCTCCTTGTACCGCAGTCCAACTGAAGCTTCTGGCAGCCCTGCCTCCGGGTGCAGCCGCCTGCTGAGGTACAACGGCAGGCTACACATACGGATTGACCTTTACTGCAGGTGCCCAGGAGCCTGGTGGAGCAGACAGGTCCAACAAGAGGGTAACGTTGAATCCCGAACTGCCCCAGCAGCGGAAACTTTCGGATCGCGTTCAGAGCCATGACCCTGCACCTGGACTCCTCAGACCCAGCTGAATCAAAGAAAAATAAAAGCTTAACAAACAAGAAAACGTTTTAAAGTAATTGCTACATTAGAATCTACATTAGAAAACAAAAGCAAAAGCAATGACAGTCCTCAGTCATCACATTCATAAGTCTTCTGTTTACTGACGTTAACGTTACCCAACCTTGGGGTTGCTGTTAGCTAACGTTAGCTAACCCGTTACTTAAGGTTAGCTGCTAGCTTACCGGCTAGCATAGAAGAGTCGCACTGCTCTGGTAAACGTGTTTAAGACGGACACTTCGGCTCATAGCGATAAATAAACAACAAACGAAAGGGTGAAACCAGCAAAAAATCATACCTGGACATTCCGACGGAGGCACGAGGTCACAGAACCGGTGACAGCGGAGCTGTTGTCCTGTGGTGACCTAACGTGGTTCCGTAAGGATTGTGAGACGTTCAGGGAAATTCGTTATTCGGTAGTTTTGAAAGTAACATGACCCATCCCAGTGGTACGAGCTATTTATGCTCGGAATTATATATATATGGTAAATATATGTGACAGAAATATATCAGAAAAACCAAGCAACGCAATGCGTCCACGCTTTTATGTCGTTTTATTAACCTCATCAACTTTGATGGTTGTTATCGTAATGCGCTTCCCATGTAAAAGCTGTCTTTAACGACAACATCTGAAGGAAGCACCATGACGCTTGAAACTTGGATTCAGTCACGAGTGCACGTCATAAACCATTTACAGTTAAAATTGAGCAATCCAATTTTTATGGGATACTATATTATGACTTAGTATATCATCTTATGGCATACTGACTTTTTCTTTTTAATGTTATTTTTTTGTGGCATATCATTATATAACGATTTTTATGTCGTGTATTTTACGCCATATTATATTCTGCAATGTTTTTATATGGCATACTATTCTATGATTATTTTAACGGCATTTTTTATGATACAGTATGCCATAAAATATCAAATGTCAAATATAATATGCCATATCAGCTCATTGAAAAAGTCATGAAAATATCATAGTAAAGTATGCACAAAATGTCATAAAAAGGTCATAGTGTTGTGCCATGAAAATATAATTTAAAAATCATAGGAATATGCCATCAAAAAGTAATTAAACAGGTCATTGATAAGCGTGACCTAAAAAGGGTATTTTGAAAAAGTCAGAATGTCTTAAATGTCTTAAATGTCTTAAATGTCATAAAAATATCATTAAAAAAGTCAAAAGTTCCAGAAATGTCATAAAAACATAAAAGATCACTTTTATTGCATAATGTACAGTACAGGCCAAAAGTTTGGACACACCTTCTCATTCAATGCGTTTTCTTTATTTTCATGACTATTTACATTGTAGATTCTCACTGAAGGCATCAAAACTATGAATGAACACATGTGGAGTTATGTACTTAACAAAAAAAGGTGAAATAACTGAAAACATGTTTTATATTCTAGTTTCTTCAAAATAGCCACCCTTTGCTCTGATTACTGCTTTGCACACTCTTGGCATTCTCTCCATGAGCTTCAAGAGGTAGTCACCTGAAATGGTTTCCACTTCACAGGTGTGCCTTATCAGGGTTAATTAGTGGAATTTCTTGCTTTATCAATGGGGTTGGGACCATCAGTTGTGTTGTGCAGAAGTCAGGTTAATACACAGCCGACAGCCCTATTGGACAACTGTTAAAATTCATATTATGGCAAGAACCAATCAGCTAACTAAAGAAAAACGAGTGGCCATCATTACTTTAAGAAATGAAGGTCAGTCAGTCCGGAAAATTGCAAAAACTTTAAATGTGTCCCCAAGTGGAGTCGCAAAAACCATCAAGCGCTACAACGAAACTGGCACACATGAGGACCGACCCAGGAAAGGAAGACCAAGAGTCACTTCTGCTTCTGAGGATAAGTTCATCCGAGTCACCAGCCTCAGAAATGGCAAGTTAACAGCAGCTCAGATCAGAGACCAGATGAATGCCACACAGAGTTCTAGCAGCAGACCCATCTCTAGAACAACTGTTAAGAGGAGACTGCGCCAATCAGGCCTTCATGGTCAAATAGCTGCTAGGAAACCACTGCTAAGGAGAGGCAACAAGCAGAAGAGATTTGTTTGGGCCAAGAAACACAAGGAATGGACATTAGACCAGTGGAAATCTGTGCTTTGGTCTGATGAGTCCAAATTTGAGATCTTTGGTTCCAACCGCCGTGTCTTTGTGAGACGCAGAAAAGGTGAACGGATGGATTCCACATGCCTGGTTCCCACTGTGAAGCATGGAGGAGGAGGTGTGATGGTGTGGGGGTGTTTTGCTGGTGACACTGTTGGGGATTTATTCAAAATTGAAGGCACACTGAACCAGCATGGCTACCACAGCATCCTGCAGCGACATGCCATCCCATCAGGTTTGCGTTTAGTTGGACGATCATTTATTTTTCAACAGGACAATGACCCCAAACACACCTCCAGGCTGTGTAAGGGCTATTTGACCAAGAAGGAGAGTGATGGAGTGCTGCGGCAGATGACCTGGCCTCCACAGTCACCGGACCTGAACCCAATCAAGATGGTTTGGGGTGAGCTGGACCGCAGAGTGAAGGCAAAGGGGCCAACAAGTGCTAAACACCTCTGGGAACTCCTTCAAGACTGTTGGAAAACCATTTCAGGTGACTACCTCTTGAAGCTCATGGAGAGAATGCCAAGAGTGTGCAAAGCAGTAATCAGACCAAAGGGTGGCTATTTTGAAGAAACTAGAATATAAAACATGTTTTCAGTTATTTCACCTTTTTTTGTTAAGTACATACCTCCACGTGTTCATTCATAGTTTTGATGCCTTCAGTGAGAATCTACAATGTAAATAGTCATGAAAATAAAGAAAATGCATTGAATGAGAAGGTGTGTCCAAACTTTTGGCCTGTACTGTATGTCATACAAATGTTTTTGTCAAAAGAAAAAGTCATAGGCCTAATATAGCGTCATCAAAATCATAGTAGAATGTGTCAAAAAATGCCTTTAAAAGGTATTGTACAGTACTTTATAAAAATGAAATAAAGTCATACTGTAGCATAGTATGTCATGAAAATGTGAAGTATGTGGAAAACAAGTCAGTATAGTATGTCAAAAAATGTAAAATGAAAAAAAAAAATCGTAGTATGTCATAAAAATATTTTTAAAAAGTCACGGTGTGGTATGTAATAAGAATGTTGTTTAAAAAGTCATCGTATAGTATACATAAAAATATATGGTGTTAGCACAGTATGTCATACAACCCCAAAATGTGTAGAGCCCCTTGCCTAGTTGGTTTACATTTGACCAGTTTTTATGATCTATAAACCTAAATTAATTATTCATACCAGTACACTCTTAACATAATCTTTCTCACTTTCCATGATAAGTAGAATTATTACAACTTAACCCAGTAGCCTTATTTAGCATGTAATTTCATTGTGCAGTGTCTAATGACCGTCCGCTATAAGGCACTGCCAATATCTTCACCAGACTCATCCTCTCTAATTTAGGATACACATTTTTTCATTCAACAGTCTAAGATGTGAGCTTTGTATTGCTGCTTAATCACCTGACTTGATACAATCATAGGATGGGATTACCTTTATCATGCTTGTCTATTACTGTAGCTCAGAATCCTCACGTCTTGTCAGTTTTTTTATCACTTAGAGCCACACCCATTACAGCAGAAATGTGTCACCTATTGTACACTGGTGATCATGTTATTTGGGCAGTGTCTCTTGATAGGGTTGAATTGAATTGAGCTATAAAAAAAAAATGCACCCTAGTTTTTCAGTGTAAGCTGTGTTCATTTGTCCTTTAACAGAAAGAATTCAGCTGGAGCTAGTCGGCACACGTCAGATGAATTTAGTGAGGAGGGAGAGTCGACTTGTCAAGACTTGACAAGCATCCAAGAACTGAAGATGGTGCATAAGCATTTTAGTTACGCCACAGGAAAAATAAAGACAGAGTAATGCAACACGTATTTCAGTTGTCATTTATGGAAGAGAAACAGTCAAAGTACAACTTGATAGAGGGCTTTATTTAAAAAGTTTATATTATAAAATGTAAAAATTCAGCTAAACCCGATCGCGTGAATTGCAAAGACTTATCCCTTAGAGCTTCCAAGGTATTGCCACTTCACATCTTTATATGACAGGAAAAACGTTTTACAACATTAGAATTTTTTTCTTCTCATTAGAGATGAGTGTATTTGGCAATACTGGAAGGTCACAACCAACAAGAGTGGATTAGTTATTGCTTTGGTTTGTTTAAAATGGGGTTTATTCTGGAGAGTTGAGACATGCAGCTCGGTGATCTAGCTGACAGAAGAGGCCAAGAGGGTAGAGAGGGATATGCTGGTATGGCTCTTTTAATCGTCCTTGTCCTTGGCACCGTGCTTTAGGATGCGTGTGAACTCCACGTAGTTGAAGTTGCTTTTCTTGTCGATGGGGGCCTCTCTGAAGAGCTCGTCCACCTCCTCATCTGTAAACCGGTCACCCATTGTTGTGAGCAGCTCTCTGAGGTAATCTTCCTGGATGAAACCTGAGGGGGAAAACAGACAAATCAGATAAGAAGGCCAAGACGGGGCGTCGGTGGCTTAGTGGTAAAGCAGGCGCCCCATGTACAAGGTTGTTGCCGCAGTGGCCCGGGTTTGACTCCAGCCTGTGGCCCTTTGCTGCATGTCTCTCCCTCTCTCCCCCTTTCAAACTTCACTATCCTATCAATTAAAAGGCAGAAAAATGCCCTAAAAAAATCTTTAAAAAAAAAAGGAAAAAAAGGAAAAAAAGAAGGCTAAGACAGCCTGAAACAGCATCAAAATCATCTGGAAATTTTCCCTTTGCTTGCAATGACAGCATAACCCTTTATAGGGACCATTTCTTGTTACAAAGCTAGACTGGCAAATGTATTTCTAAATAAAACCCCTTTTAAACAACGTTCAAAGTGCTTTACTCAGAGTGCAGATTTCTACTAGTCGTGTCTGGGGGCATGTGGGTGGAGAACAAGAGGTGCAGGGGAGGCTGTGTGTCCAGCATATGTGCATGACAGTAGGGGAGTGACTCTCAGTCAGCATACCTCCCTGCTCCCTTACAGTCAAGATGCCAGTGAAGTTAAAAAAAAAAAAACCCTGGGATTTATTCATGTCGCAACGTGCCCGATCAGCAGATGTTCTGGTTAAAAATGTGACCAAACAAAGGCCAAAATATGGCCTGCAACAGACTAGGTAGGGCTTGGTTTTGGTATATAGTAACAAATGTGCACACAAAATATTGGTCTGATTGGTCCAGCTAAGGAAAAACGGAAACATTACATAATTTCATATTGTCAAGTGGACTAAGTGAAAACTAGACCTCTGTACCTCCTCTTGGCTCCGTTTTCAGGCTTAAGACAATCTAGTTGTGAGGGGAGAGTTTGCCAATTACAGGTCATTTCAGAGAAAAGGAGTTCCTATTAGCTGTTTTACAATTGCACATGCACATTTATGTTCATTGATGAAAGCATGATTCAATGGATGAGAATCCTGCAGAGAAAGTTGCTATTCCATCAATACCAACAACCGCCTGCACTGCAAAACAATGCCCAAAAAGGAGGAGACTTCTCAAAAAGAGAGTCTGACAATAAACAAAACGTATTATTTCTGCAAGGCGTTACAGGAACAGTTTAGCCTTGTGCTAACAATAGCTATGTTTACAAACTCTGCCATTCATTATTCCCTTTTCCAGATTTCTGCTCCAGCTTTAAAACCATGTTCCCTTTTGAATGTGATGTCATCTTTGCATCAAAAAGCTTCACAGCGGAGAGGAATATTATCAGGCATTTTACTAAGGCAAACTAGGATTTATTGGAGTCTATCATAAGCAAAGCAATTACAGTCAGACTAACCTGTTCCCTCCTCATCAAAGCAAGCAAACGCATTTCTGATCACATCCTCAGGGTCTGTGCCATTGAGTTTCTCTCCAAACATGGTGAGGAACATGGTGAAGTTAATGGGTCCAGGAGCTTCCATCATCATGGCCTCCAGGTACTCATCGGTTGGATTTTTCCCTATATAAAGACAGACACATTGCACTTAGTTTGAAGGGCTTCAACAACAGAAGTAGGAGTGACAATAACACCTGATTAGAGCTTAAATATGTTTGCTTGTTGAACTAGTTTTCAAACAGCAAACAGTGTAAGTGCAGAACCACTCACAGCTTCTTATAAACAAGTTGGTTAAGTTCATCCTAAACTAAAAACTTACTCAGAGACTCTCCTACTCACCCAATGAGGCCAGCATGTCGTGAAGATCCTCTTTGTCCACAAACCCATCACGGTTCTGGTCAATCATGTTGAAAGCCTCTTTGAACTCCTGGATCTGAGACTGGTCAAACATGGCAAAGACATTGGAAGTCGCGCGCTGAGGGCGCTTCTTCGTGGTCTTTCCCTTTGCTTTTTTGCTAGACATGTTGACCGTTTTTCTTACCTGTAGAAATAAAGAAATAAAAACATACACACACAGCTAGATTATAACTCTGGCGGCCAGGAGCTCAGTCCTTTAAACAAACAATCAAATGTCAGTGCAAACACGCCGCAACAGTGGGAACAGAGGAAAAAACTTATAGGCCTGATCAGACAGAGAGGAGATAAACTGATCAAAGGTAGAGTGGATCATGCCGTTACTCAAAATAAGATGTCGTCATTTGTGCTCACCACTCGGTAGCTGGGTATTTAAATTCCCTGGCAGTGAATCCCCAGTGTGGTGTCCCTCACTGGGCTATAAATGGAAATGTTCCTCATCTTTCTAGGTTGATCAGCTCACTGCCTTCACCGAGGCCAGGAGAACTGCTGATGTGAGGACACATGCCCTAATCAGGCAATGTCTTCATCCTACATTCTTTGTGTTGACAGATAACTAATGTTTTTACTGCTGGATGTTGATGGAAAATGGTACCTGGGCTGTGTAAAGCTAGGTCTTGTATTGAAACATGTAAATATGGTGACATAACTACATATTATCTATGAAACTGATAATTATAATAGCTCCATAAAGGTTCAGTCATACAAGTCTAAACGGTTTGAATAAGGGCTGCAACATCTATCAATTGAAATGTCTATTGTTTTTATTCTTAATCGTTTGGTGTATAGAGGGCCCGTCACAAATTCCCAATGTGACACATTCAAATTGCTTTTTTGTTCCACCAATAACCAAAAGGAAAAAGCTAAATATACAATTTACAATGGAAAGAAAAGCCGCAAATTCTCACACCTGAGATGCTAACAACAAATAATTGTTTTGCTTAAAAACAGACTTGATGTCACTCTTCTGAGTTATAAGTACTCAAAATGTAAATGTCTTCCAAAGCACCAATTATCAAGTATCAAACAAAAGTCAAAATATTGTCAGAAGACTTCTCAACAACATAAATAGCTCACGTTGTAGTGACGTTTGGTTTCTTTTGCGTTGCGCACTTTGCAAACTGAACAAACCAACAGTTAACTTCAAACAAAACCATCTTATCCTCATGTTAATTTGTTTTAGGACCTGATCTAACCACAACTCATAGCGCAATCATAAGTACGTAACGTTACTAAACCGTTTGCGGCCTAGCTTGAGCCACATACTCAGTGCATACAGCTGTGAACGTTAAAGTTAGCAGTCTACAAACACCGAGCCGGTGCGGGAGGTACCCAGGGTTTTCAATTTATAAAGCTAACAATTAACTTCACACGTCTAAAATACCCATTTATTAGCAACAAATTTGGTTGTAGCTATCGAGGTATTAGCCGCGCAGCTAACATTTAGCCGTTTTCGATGCAGCCAGCGGAAGAAGCAAAACGGCACGATAGCATGTTATTTAAACATAGCGTACGCCTTAATTTTATCAAGAGTCGTGTGGTATCCTGTTAGCGAAGCATTTAAAAAGTAGCTAACGTGATATACAGACACATTACATCAAAACGCAGTCTTACCTGACAACAACCCGAGACTTGTCAGCTAGCCCGATGCTGCTCTTTTTCTCAACCACCGCCCTTCACTTCCTGATATGATGAGAACATTAGGAACAAACCAACTGAGGAAAATAGGGGGGATAATTAAGTACTGACGTATTATTATCTAATGAAAAACAATTTATACGTTGTTTCGGTCTGAATACTACAATTAATTTATATCTCACTAAAATGTATTCGAAACAGTTCCCAATATGACATTATTCGAGGTAATAAAATATATTATGTACTTTTACACCCCCCGCGGAGTGAATGTAACTTCCACAAACACTCCCCTGTCTGCGTTGACATTCCTGGATATGCCCTTTTAAGGAGAGAAAGACTTCATCGTCCTTTGTGCATGTGAAGTTTAAATCATCCCTGTGGGAAAAACAGTGGGCGTTACTATCAATAAGGCTAACACATCAGGAAATTGATATATAGCATCATGCTATATTTTTTGTTATTTTATATAATACGCAGTCAGATAATGCAAATAATGGATTATTATTCCCCACTGAGTTAATACTGTTTGTAAGGGACAATACTAGTCAAGTTTATTGCTTTTATTCTATTCTGGTAATTTTGATGAGCCATATACCTTCATGTATATCTCAGCTAAGTGTTTTCTGTGCTCTTGTAGCATATGGCAATGTTCTTAGCCTGTTTATGGTGTTTGTGTGGTATGTATTGCTATAAAAATGTTCATATGTTGCCTACTCAGCCAGGTTTCCCTTAGTGAAAACTATTTTTACTGCAGTGGGATTTAAACTGGATTACACAAGGTAAAAGGAAACAAAAATAAAAGGAAGTTCACACACAAAAGCCAAAACAACAAAGGAAAAAATGTTGATAGGGTATGGATAATAATAGATAGTGACTGCCCAGTGTGTGTCAGACAACAGTTGGTACCCCCTGGTCATTGCTGTAAAGGGAGGCTTAGAGCTGCACGGCTTCAAAAGCAAGATTCAGATCTGTTGAGTCACAGGTTAAAACAAGCCACCACTGTCTTTTTTGTACAGTTGCCATATCACTTTCAAAGGTGATAACAAAATGGTTGACCATGTGCCATGAGTCAATCATGAGCTATATGTTGCAACCAAACAAGCCACCAGTCTAGAGCTGTATGTCCTACAGAAATCATGACTAGTGTTAATTACGGTAACCATGGTTGAATGATTGAAAAATCGTTTTAAAGGAACAGCGTGTGAGATTTAGGGGGATTTAGCGGCATCTAGTGGTGAGGACAGCAGATTGCAACCAGCTGAAACTACTCCTGGTTAAGGGTAGACTCACAAGTCAGTCTTTAGACGCTTTGCTTAAATAACACTGATGACTTTCTCCCTGATTTTGTGTTTAGATGGGCAGATACAATTTCAGAGTTTAAAAAAACTCCCTACGTTGCAGAACCAATAGTAAATCCGCAGGGCGGTCCTTCCGTGGCTTGCTGAAGTCTTGTGCTCGTAAACATAGTCCGACTAGAAACACGTGTAGCGGTACAAAATGGCTCAAGTCGCTGTAAGTCCTTCATTTCCACAATCCTGTTTGACTGAGCACACGTTTGATAAAACGGAGTTAAATCTCTCGGCATCCATTTTCAAGCTCTCTGTGTGTTTGTTTCCTTGCAGACGAGAAAAGGGGGAGCGCACATTTCCGGGAGGGCATGTCCTTTTCAAAAATGCAAGAGGCGTTGCTTTGTTGCCGGCCGTTTTCACCGGTGTGTTAAACACACTTTAGAAAGGAGTGTCCCCAGACTATCAGAAGCCGGAGATCTCTGACTGTCTGGTGGCGAGACTAGGTTAAGGGTCATTTATGCTCAACATCCGATATACAAAGACAGACGGAGCCTTCTGTCCATAATCGCTTAAGGTGTTCACAGACTCGGGCGTACTATAAGCGGAGCGGACTCCGCGAGGAATGTCCACAGTCATTCGGGCTTCCATAGTCGAGTGCACTCCCGCGTTGTCGTTTCCTGTAAACATGTAAGTGAAACACTACATTACCCACAATTCTTGCACATTGTTTACACTCTTCTGTCATGGCGTCCTTGCCAGTGTACAGGCGATCTCTTTCCAAGAGTTGTTGCTCTGTTGAAAGTCCTTGTATCCTCTCTGTGACGTGTGGTACAGGTGTGGGTACTTTAGCACCTTGTCTGCCAGTCTCTCCTCAAAGCTCGCTCCATCATCAGACGCTCCGCTCTGTTCCACCACGCGATGGCGGCAAATACAAAATGCAGATCGGTGTCACATTTATTGGAGGTCGATGTGAAAAATACATGATGAGCAGTCTTTTGTGTGACACTGGTGCACGGAGCGGAGTCCGCGCGGTCATAAAATCTGAGCTTTGCGCGCACAGGGCTTGCGGACGTCCGCTTTTAGTCTGGGCGTGTATGCTCCGCCGGAGTATGTTCGGGCCTTTATACAGACGAAAGGGAGCCGTACCACTGGAGATTGTGGGGGCACTGTAGTGTATTTCAACCTAGGAACAACCATAGGAGACGACAAACTAATTTAAAAAATGGCAGAAAATAATGAAACAGTAGTGCATAGAATTCTCCCTCTACATGCCATGACGTATTTAATGGCCTCAGAGATCTGCATCTGCATCGCTGCCTCCTTTTAAAGGTACAATATTATGACCTCCTCCACCATCACCTCATCTGTTGCTGTGTGAACCTTTTGACTCCACCCTCTGGCCATCTATTGGCTGTATTTATGCTATCATAAAGGATGCATGGAAGTATGAGGACAGTGATGTTTACAATGTTTGAAACAGACATCTCCATTTCCATAGGTAAAGGGTGTATAAATGAGCCCTTAGTCCCTTAGCCCTTCAGTGTTCATTGTTCAGGAGATTTTTACTGGGAGCCGAATTATCCGTAGAGGTCTCTTCCTCTCCAAAACAAATGGACCAGGTGATTAAAACCAGTAAAAACACCAAATGAAGCAGTTTCCCATTGAAAATAATCAGTGTTTTTTTGACACTTTTATCACACAGGGGCTGCTAACTACGGTGGTCAATGTGAAAATGTGAATGGCCCAATTTAGAGACAGTGCTGTCGGTTCTGGGCTACTGAAGAAACATGGACGTGGACCAGGAACCAGTCCCTTTGAAGATATAAATGACTCATTCTAAGGTATTGAAAACACAACAGTTCTTATTTTTGGGTGTTAATACATCAAGAAAACATCCATTATATTCCATTTCTGCCAATATATCACCCTACATCCTACACACTAAACTATTAAATAGCGGTAACAAGGTTTCAGATCTCACTGTAGGTTGTCTGGTCTTTCAAATGTGCAGGTACAAACTAAACACCCTGTATTACTATGTTGTATTAAGCTGATTTAAAATCAAAGTTTCCCAAACAGCACACCGGGATTAGTAAAGGTCTGTCAAATGGAACAGCTTACATATTCAGGCCTATTCATATCTGGGGTCTCACTAATTTGATATCAAACTGGAAACCTCTGCTAATTTAAACTTTCCCAGTTGATCTCATTATATTTATTCATGGAAGCTCTGCTGGGTTAAAGTTACACCAAATGATGTTGACACATATATTATGTTCTCACTCTAAACCACTAGAGGGTGCCAGCTTCATATAAAACCTTACCTTTGCTTAGTGATATTGATATCTCAGTTTCTTGAGGTCATTAATAGTTTATTTCAGCATGTTACCCAATCCAGTGTGAGAGCTTATTTAATTTGTCCATGTCCAGAACTGTTATCTTAAACATTCAAGTAGCTTCAGTGTGTGGGAGCCATACTAGGCAGAGCACAAAAATACCCCTAAAAGATCCCATGAGACATACATTGAGTTGGAATTTCCTGGACAGCTGAATCCAGTGATATAGTGCTAACATGTGATTCATTACAGCAGGATCCACTTGGACAATCAAACAAGTGGGGAATGGACAACATATTAGAAACACCTTTTAATGTAATGCTGTCAAATACAACTTCACCTCTATCTCTTCTATGACCTCAGAGTGACCAAATAGTTAAATCAACACCTTTCTGAAGTGTCAACAAAACTGAATTGCGTTCGATTACACAGATTTACTCACTGTAATAAACCATTTTAGATCTAAGGTGATAAAATTCACTGCTGACAACGCTCAAACACTATCGCTAAAACAGATTTATGTGACACATGATACTCTTTAAATGCCATAGGGTACAATGGGATGAAGTCATTAGGTGACTGTGTTATCATCTCGTTCCTGGGAAGATATACACTTGAGTTTTTCTATTAAACTGGAGAGTTTCAAGGAAAAGACTTTCCTACATGAGCTGTGAGTGACAGTTGTTTAGTAATGGGGTTTATAGTCAGATTAGGTTAAAGCCCATGGATGTGTGTGATATCTGCAGAGAGGCTATTCTTTGATGCTCAGTCATAGGCCATTCTCTAATCCTGGGGGGTGCTGCCTACCTTTAGGTGTCCGACAAGATAGGCTACTAATACTTAGACTTTATGATATAAATATAGCCTATATAATTTGCTGTCATGTGTAGGCTATATTATTGTTGCACAGTATACTGTAACATGCTCAGTGTCACTTTTACTTGCCTTGGAGGGGTATATTTCCACAGGCTAACTTCTCGGGAAGGAAAAATGGGTCTAGAAACCCTTTATTTACCCATACTCAACCTCCAAAATGATAGTTTGTACTTTAATTACTCACCTTGGATTTGTGTAGAAACTCAAATAATGGAGAAAACTAGTGCGTATGGTCAAGTTTGTGTTTGAACTCTGCTCCAGGATTCCTTTGAAATCCCACCTCCCATCTCATTTATTGGCCAGAAAGTGACAGGCATGGCTTGCACTGGCTCGTTAATTGTGTGTGCACAAGACTTTTTCTGCTGAAGTGTTAAATAGTAAGGTTTAAGGTTTAAGTTACTTGGGAAGTACTGAGCATACGAGTGGATAAATGAGACTTGGATTATGCTGCACCGGTTTTGAGAGATTGTAAACTGATGTTTTGATGTAGTTTTGCTGTGGCTCCCTTTAACTCCAATTTATCCGGAATTTTCTGTTTTTTGGATTCTTCGTTCACCATGGAGGTATGTGAGAAAAAATATGTTTTCTTCACAGATTCAACATGACACAGGGTGAGTAACTGATATACAAATAGCCATTTTGTGTGTGATGTATTCCTTTAATGCTCAATTGACCCTTTGCCAAGTCCCGGGCCCAGACGCAGACTGGCCAATTATAACGTAGCATCGGGCTGGCTCAGACCAGGGTCCGACAACACTGTGCTCCATTGACTCTAATGCAATCGTTTCAGATTTCCTTCATTTTCAGGCTGGTTTTGTGGATTTGGAGCTAAATGTTGTGCCTGGGGCACGTCGTGTATTAATGATACTCGTTACCTGGAGAGGTTGGAAAAAGATATACATTGAGTGTAGGGTTAGCTAGCTAGCTACTGAAGATATAGCCTACTGAATGTATACACATGCTGCTTTTGCTTTTTAATGATTAGAACAGTGAAAAAAAGACCAACCCTGCTGTACAGGATCCAGTGAAGGGAAGCAGGGAAACTTTGCTGATATTCAACTTGCTGTGTGTCATCACAGTGTGTGCAGAAGAACAGTGTTTGACTATCCCCTGAGCTCCCTCCCCGTCTGGCGTTGGGGGTTCGCGTGCTTAAACCAAACACTGTTCATCTGCACACACTGCGATGCCACACAGTTGGTTCAATATCAGCAAAGTTTCCCTTTATATTCATTGTCTTCTGTGGCGATCAGCAGTGATGTGGTGGTTGACTTTTACACTGTGATCTGTAGCCTGTAGTTCGGCTTTAGCTTCTAACTATCTTTGTCTTTTTAACCTGTTGTTGCTGCTGAGTCAGTTTGACATCCTGGATATATCCTTCAAACACAGACCGTAGACCCCTCTGTCTGCTTCTCTCTGGAATCATTGTTTCATTTCAAAAATCAATTCCACTGTGATTTCTTTACGCTAAATATGAAGCTACAGCCAGCAATCTGTTAACTTAGCTTAGCCTAAAGACTAGAAACAGGGGAACAGCCAGCCTAACTCTGTCCAAAGGTGAAAAATAAAATAAACTGAATGAAAATGAATTATAAGATGTGAACTTAACATAAGTGGTGTTAGCAGGCAGATTTTGTCACTTTTAGACAGACAGGCTAGCTGTTTTCCCATGTTTCCATTCTTTATGCTACGTTAAGCTAACCAAGTGCTAACTATAGATTCATATTCACCTTACAAACTTGGGAGTGGTATCAATCTTCTCATCAAACTTCTGTTAATAAAGTGAATAAACATATTTGAGTAACAGAGTAAAAATACACTTGAACTACACACTTAGTGCTGTTTTCACTTGCCCCTGTGATTTCATTGCAAAAAACACATATATACATCACAAAATGCATCACAATAATTTCAAAAAGGTGCCATGAAATCAGACATTTTGTGTTGCATTTTTATGTGCACTTTGTGTTGTGTTTTATGTATGAAAAGCACTATATAAAAAAAGTTTTATTTGATGATTTGATTTGCAACAATCCCAAAAATCAGCCCACGAAATCCCGGTGGGACTGACTAAAGGCTTAAGAGTCAACTGGACACCCTTAGTTAATCATTGCGGTTCAAAGCAGTCATGTTGACAAATAATTTAGTAGCTTGTGACAATATTACATTACACTTGTAGAACATATCCCATATTCATTAGACAGCATGCAGTGTTATGACCCTGCTCAATGTATTGTATTGTTCTCCTCAGTGTTGATCTCTTATAATAGGTTTACACTTCAGATTGCTGCCATAAAATTTGAGGTATGTTGTCCTGCTGACTGTTGTGTCATGTGGGACAGTGTGAGGGCCAAAAAGGACGAATGTTCAACACAAAAGCCACGGAGGTGTTCATTGATGTGTTATTTTTGCAATGGAAACTTATCAGGTGTTTGTGTTGGAGTCAATATCCAGAACAATGTCCAAACATCTGTGGCAGCCAAATTAAATCTGCCTGTCAAATAGTCTCAAGCAAACTTTATTAAAACAGGAAGGTCCTTTCTGTACAGGTTAACTTTGATAAATTCATGTACTGGCATTAAGAGTGTGTTTTATCAACAGCCTCTGAGTGTTAGGGATTTATTCAACTTTTTCTTTTAGTAGCTGTTTATGAGCAGAGATGACAAGAGGGGACATCTGTGTACTTCCACAGATGAAAGTGAGAGCTGAAGAGAGAGTAACTGGCATTTGTTGCATGACAAGCAAGTAACAATGGCAAAGCTAAAGTTAGTAACAGCTGAGACTGCTGTGGTAAAATAGTCAAGACAAAAGCTGCTGGAGATTAACCAGCGATGGCATACTGAGTGCTAAAAGCCAGCAAGAGCTTCAAGTCAATGATAATAATTTTTAAAAAGTAGTTAAATCTATGACTTAGTTCCATTAAAGCACACAAAAGTAAAAACAGAAAGACATACTGTACTTAAGAAATATGTCCATTCGCTATTTAGTACAGTGCATACCACACATACAGAGGCGTATATTTCATACATACAGTATAACAGATGGATACAAGAGGCAAAAGTTCTTAAAAGAAATGAAAGAATATGGCAGTAAAATACAAGAGTTAGCCTATGTTTACCTGCATATCAGGCAGTAATGCTCATTGGGAGAGACCTGCACCCATAAATATGTTGCCCTACGGGAGGTGACTGGCCCCCCACACCCTGTTCTCAGCTATATTTATCTCCACCCTCACCATAAAAGGCTGTGACTGCTGCTTGGACACTCTGGCAAGGGCCAATATTATTTTTGTTGTGTGGAAACTGCAGCCCTGTGCGCACCTACCTGTAGGTTGGCTGGGATATCGAGCTTTAAATTGCCGTTGGATCTTTTCCTTTAAAGCTTGGAGTCTGAGGCTTTTTGTCCGGGGTAAGTGGCAACAGTTGTGTAGGGATAAGATGTGATAAGCCAGGTGGTGGTTGTTGCATTTGTCTGTCTATGCATGCAGAGAAAGTGCCTGAGAGTCTGTAATGTATATCGTGTCTTGCCAGCTGATGTTGCAGGTTTGAATTAGCAGGTTTCTTGATGATTTAAAGTCTTTTTTCTGTTGTTTTCTTATTTGAAAAAAAGGAAATGTAATGCAATTTTGGAATATAACTACTGGAATATTACTTCTTTTAGCATCACAGGGATTACATAATTTACCAAAATACTATATAGTTTTAGTACAGTTGATTTTTTTCCACCTTGAGAGCTAGATTAACTGTCCATGTTCAGTAAAGAACATGTTGAAGTAAATGAAAGCATGGCCAGCGTGTTAATGCAGCCAATTACTGATTGCAACAAAAGTCTGTCATGTTTTAAGTTCACTGAAAGTCATTATGTGCCTACAGTGTATTATAACAGTCAATCCACCTGCTCTTGAACACTAACTGACCACACAGACAAACAGATAGGCAGCAAGAACCTCAGAAACTCTGAGCTTGTACTGGGAGGCCTGCAGTATGTCTGGATCTATACCGTTCTACCAGAAGCACCATCGCCACTATGACCGTGGCTACAGAAGCAAGGAGACAGAGTCTAAACTCAGCCAGTACCAGGCCAGCAGCAGATATACTGCTAGCAGCAGCACTTCCACCACCAGCGGGAGCAGGGGGTAAGGAGGAGGAAGAGGATCATACCTCCATCAAGCTGCTTCCTTGTCAGAGGGAAGCTCAGCTTAAAAACCAATAGCCAGAATAAATGCTAGCATTTTATGTTTATGCAAACCACAAATATTGTCAGATTTGTATGTTTTATATGTAGCAGATATATTGAAACTTTACATCTCAATTGTCAATTGTATGTAACAATGCTGTGATTTACATGTGTTTAGGTTTAGGTCCAAAAGTACTTGGTTAAATTCCCTGGATTTGTCACCACAAACATGGCTGGAAATGTCCTGACATTTAATTAAAAATACCCACTTTTGTTGCCACAGACATGCCTGGGAGTGTCCTAACATCTCATTAAAAATAACTGGTATTGTTGCCACAAACACAGCTGGAAATGTCCAAACCTGTTGCTAAAAATACCTCGTTTTGTTACCACAAACTGGGCTAGAAATGTCTTGGCGTCTGGATAAGAAACACTTGGTTTCTTTGCCACAAACATGGCCGAAAATGTCCATACCCGCCATTAAAAATACCCAATTTTGTCACCACAAATGTGACTGGAAATGTCCCACCCTGTTGTTAAAAATACCTAGTTTTGTCGCCACAGGGCTCAGAATGTCTTGGCGTCTTGTTAAAAAAACAACGGTTTTGTTGCCGCAAAAGTGGCTGGCAGTGGCAAATATGTGGTATAAAATACCTGGTTTGGTCTGCACAAACAAGGCTGGAAATGTCCCAACATGTCGTTAAAAATATCCAGTTTTGCCGTCACACACAGGGCCGGAAATGTCCTGACATCTCGTTTAAAAAAAATACCTGGTTTTGTTGCCACAAACAAGGCTGGAAATGTCCCAACGCCTCATTAAAAATATCCGTTTTTATCACCACAAACGTGACTGGAAATGTCACAACATGTTAAAAATACTTTGTTTTGTCGCCATAAACTGGGCTGGAAATGTCTTGACGTCTCGTTAAAAAAGACTGCCTTTGTTGCCGCAATCATGGCTGGCAGTGTCCCAATGTGTGGTTTAAAATACTTGGATGGTCTGCGCAAACAAGGCTGGAAATGTCTCAACTTTACGTTTAAAATACCCATTTTTGCTGCCACACACAGGGCCGGAAATGTCCTGACATTTCGTTTAAATAATACCTGGTTTGGTAGCCACAAACATAGCTGAAAATGTCCCAACGTACCATAAAAATACATGGTTTTGTCACCACAAACGCTGATACCCTGCCATAAACACGGCTGGAAATGTCCTCATTAAAAATACCCGGTTTTGTCACCACAAATGCAACTGGAGTGTCCCAAAATACTTTGTTTTGTCGCCACAAACTGGGCTGAAAATGTCTTGATGTCTCATTAAAAAATACCCAGTTTTGTCAGCTTGCCATAAACACGGCTGGAGGTGTCAGTGGTTGAAACAGTGATCTACTGCTTTACAGCCATATAGCCTCGGTCTCACGTAATCCGACATCCCCTCCTTCTCCTGATGAGAAACTCAGTTTATGTACATAAATGTAATCTGAACTACGTCACTTTATAAACGTTGATATAATGTATGAAATGTACAAATGTAACATATCCCTGGCTTGCAGAAATGTACAATGCCAAAATTTTATTCTGGCTACTGGACTACCGCTTAACATCATCATCCAAACCAACTGATCAAGTTCATCTCCATCACCCATGTTGGATCATTTCCCTGTCACAGCTTGGGGATCATCTTTCCTGCTTTGCTGCCATATTGACACCAAAGTAACCATCCTTCCCTCCTCTGAGTTCACTTTGATCAACCCTCACACACACCTGAGGATCTTTGCTCCTATACTGGCTAAAAACAGCTTTGAATCCTGCATGAAGCTCTTTGCATGTAGTGCTTTTCTGCACGCTGATAAACTGCTACCTGTAATACACATATTCCTAAATAACTAAAATGATCATTGGAAATGTTATTTGAGTTTTTGTGTAGTTTGTGCTTTGTTCAGAGCGAAACCTTTTGTTAGATAAGCTGTAAGGAGAGGCACTGTTATGTAATGGCTGAGTTATGGTACATGGTATAGACTGAAATAGAATCTTGACCTGTGCATACCATGTTGGAGGGAAAGTAACAAGTGACGGGTTGTCAGTCTATCTTTAAAGCCTGACAGCACCTACAGTTCTCATTCTCAACAGTAGACTTGTTGTTCATTAGTTGTTGTTTCTTTTCCAGAGATTTATGTGGCTGCACTAGTCAGCGGTCCAGAGCTAATAATAGTAATAATAATGGGTCAAAGGAGTGTTAGAAAAAATGATTCAGTAATAAAGAAGCTCTGATTTTGTAAGATGTTGTAGATTCTTTGTTATTCGAAAGGTGCTTTTATTTCTTATCTTAGGAATAACAAAACACCCAGTTTATGGGTATATATATATAATTTACAGTGCCTGGCAGATCTTTAAATACACTGGCCTGGAGAGTGCGAACAGGTTAGAGGGCTTAGGTTTTACTAACAACATCTGATCTTTGCCTTTATGCTCGTGGTTAGGCAGCCAAATCGCCACCGAATCTGGGATGAGGAGATTATGATCTGATGATGATTTAACAGTCCGTGTGGTTGTGATCATGTAGTTATGGATAAGATACTGCATTTGTGCTGACATGAATATAAGATTTGTGATAAGAAATAACCTTGACAGGATTTCAGTGATGAAACCAAAGCATCATGTTATAATCCGTTTTAGTGGGAGTTGTCGTAGCCCTGATCCTGGAAAGTTGAGAGTGTAAATGGTCAGAGCTCAAGGGACAGTGACCCAGATAGATACAGGAAAAATGAGGGCAGTTGCCCAGTCACCCTTCTTGCCCCCGCCTCCTTATCAGGTTCTTGTTATCTCATACCCTGAGCTCCCACCCCAGCTCAGAGTGCTGCACATACTGTCGCCATAGACAAACTGTCTGACCTAAAATCCAAAACAATTTTTCTTCCATTACTCCACTTGTCATCCTTTGCCTAAATTACTCTTGAAAAAGCACATACAGAGATAATTGTATAAGGATACGCAATAATAAGGATACGCAAGTGCTAAATGAGTTGCTTGCACTACAGTGTCAGAACCCATCAGCTATCATCAGACGACAATAAGCTTTTGTAGCAATGACCAATATTTTAAGGGTGTAGCAACCCTTTCTCATACCTAATGTTACAATAGGTTGATTTCCACTGGCTTCCAAAACTACATATATCTGTTCCCAAAATGACATAACATAATGGTTATAGTTTTGAACACATCTAAAACATTATAAAATGGTTGCTATTACGCTATAAAACTTTGTGGTAACGCTTGAACAAAACATCATGAATTGGTTTAGTACATTTAATATAACATGATGTATGTGATGTAACAGATGTCACCTAAGTAACGTCTCTTACATTACTACTGTAGTATGCTACACATACTTACATACTGCACTACATTGTCATTAGAAGAAGTCATTGTTGACTTTAGGGCACAAACACTGGTCTCCTGGGTGAAAGTCCTGTACTTGTTTGACCCAACCACTACCCATCACACCACACACATTATAGGCACTTCTTAGATCCTTATTACACATTACACTGACTTTTTGGAGGCATGTATAGCTGCAGACACATTCCATTTGTTGCGTACACAACACGCGCTTACAAACTGCGCCCACCGCTGGTACAAGATAAACCCTCTAACGCATTGGTTATTTGATCCCTGCTACAATATGACATTGTCGTGGACAATGATAATAATAATTAATTTGTCATGAAGATGTTATTCACAATGTAAGTAATGAGATGTAACCTTTACCATTACCCTCAGCCTAACCTCAATCGCTTCCCTTTTAAGTCATCATAATTAGCTAAATGCTAACTTAGCATTTTCTTTAGTGTTTCCACTTCCAAGCCGAGGGGTGAAGGGGGCTGATCATGGACTGATGTGTAGGTATGGTGGGCGAGTCATGTAGCTACTAGGTGGGTCACATAGCTTCTCCAGCCGCAGCTACACATCCTTGACTTTTTGTCCCTTTTTATACTACATCATCTCACTTCCTCCTTTGCTTCCATAATTATTCCTATGGCCACTAGAAGGCGCCATCTTCCAATAAACATAAATATGGACCATAATAATGTCTGTTTTTTTAGTGAGAGCAGATTGGATGTAGCGTGTGGATACTGGGGCTAAGACTTCCTTTTCTATGTACTGCTCATTGTTTACACTTTAATTAGCAACTTGAGACAGGTCCAGACAGCATTTTGGCTAATCTCTATAAACAGATAAATTAGAAAAACACGAAACATACATTTTCATCAGATGATAGCTGATGGTTTCTGAGATTGTATTTCAGCCAGTGAGTTCTGCATCTTCTGCTCTCCACATGTTACCACTGTTTACCTGCAGGCAGCTAAGGCCCACTTGAATGTGATTTGTCAGTTCTGCTAAAACTAGTAACGGGAACCAGAACGCTTTTGATACCAACAATTTGTACCATTGCCTACAGATTCTGTATACACGTGCAGATATCTTTTTAGAAAGATTATTTGGGCTATCACTTGTAATCTATGGATGTTTACAGAGAATTAGATACAGCATTGGAGGCAGGGCTCCGTTCATTCCTATTTGAATTGCTCAGTGGTGCATGATGCCACAAAGTTCGACTTGTAAGGTGTAAAATTACCTGGATCATGTGCATCATTGAGCACATAGAGCAGGCGCCCTGGATACTTTCACCAGCCGAGGGGCTAACTTCCGCTAGCTAAACAGCTCACTTTTGGATTAGCCCTGCGCTAGCTTGAATAGGGATAAAACTGTTTCATTGTGTGGCTCTTCAGACTTATGATTGCACCAAGTGGATCAAATGCTGATAGTGAAACAAGTCATTTTGCAGGATTTCCACATGTCTCTTTCATTGTAAATTTATGGGAAACGGTCTGTTTGTATGTTTGGCCAATACAAGAATTGGTTTCAAAACTCGGCTGACTTCCTGGGGGCCTGGTGTTTTTCTCATATTTTTGGCTTTGGTATGTGTTACCATCATGTTAGATTGTATTGAAAATGTAGTTTGGGCCTTAATGATTGAACATTTACATCAGTGGTGCTCATATTGTCCTTTATATCAGATGCCCCTCGCTGATTGTGAAAATTGAATTGTTGTGGAGTTGAAAAATAATCAAAACTAAACCACCTAAACTACTTTCCCACTGAACCTTCATTTACAACTCATCTACCCTGATCTTGACTTTATCCCCACATGTTGATGTCATGTTATCAGTTGCACTGTCTGTCTGGCTGAATGCCAGGCTGATGGTCTTCTATATGTCCCAGACTTAAAGTGTCTTCACATTCTGGGCTGGAGGCGAGCAGACTGAGCCCTGTACCCAAGAGAGCCAAGCCAACTTACTTGGCTGTGGATAAAGAGAACCAAATCATCGGCTATGTAGTACCTATCTTCAGGGGCAGGTAATAAACTCTTCACTGTGTAAAACTGGAACTCCAACAATGATTTGCAACATAAGTTATTTCGGTTTTAATGGTATGCCTTACTCCCCACATCCATCCCTGGCTCTGCTCTGCGAACTACTAGTGAAGATTTTGCGACAGGACTTTCGAATACAGAGCAACCAAGGGTGAGGGACACTGCTGCATACATGGCCCGCAGGGATTTGTTCACCAGCGGCCTGGAGATGGAGAGGTCAGAGCAGATCACCAGGAGGGAGGCCATGCGCGAATCTGCCAACCGCATCTCTATGAACAAAAGGGTCAGTGGGGGAATTCTACATGTAGCTGTTTTGAGGTCATATAAGAAGCCATAGACTTTTACAACATGAATAAATCTTTATAATTTTTACATAACAGAACACTAGTGGCATAATTGTGACACTCCTCCATGACACCATTGATTGGCTTTTCATACCCATGAGATCACTGTGGACAGTTTTCCACCATGACATCTCAGATTAGCTTCTCCTTCTTGTGACATCATTTTAGATGACTCTGTTTCATATGCTGCCTTCAAATGGAACTCGTGAGCTTGTGATTACAACGTGGGAAGTCATAATCACAAGAACATTGCTGCTAGGAAACAACAACATGGATGTCTGTTGGTGTCTAGGGTGAAAGGTTAACAATTTGGCGAGCTAGTGAGCAGTAACGTAATGCAGGAAAAGCAAAGACATAATGCATTTATGTATAAATATAACAGGATACAGTGTTGGAGGTGGGACCCCATTTATTCCTATGAAAGTTGCTCAGTGGTGCATGAAGCCACAAACATCCAACTGCTGTGCAAAAAATTGCCTGGATGATTGGCACTGCTTCCACAAAACTGGACCCGTAGGGCTCACTAAAAACTGACGACACACAAGCAGGCTACTTGAGGTTTAGCACTCCGCTAACTTGAATGGGGATAAAATGATTTAATTGTGCTGCTCTTCCAGACTTTCCAAATGGATCAAATTCCGACAGTAAAATGAGTCAGTTGTCAAAAAATGTATCCACTGATTTTCAGCCATCTCTTTCCCAATGTAAGTCTATGGAAAAAAGTCTCTTTGGCCCAAGGCATCATGTGATGGACCCACAGGTTGTAATTCCACTGTCCACTGACCACAACAAAAAGCCTGGCACACTTCCTCGGTGCCAGACATAATGACAGAGGAAAACATTTTTCTCAGACACCTTAAAATATTATAAAGAAAAACTCTGTACAACTGAAATTACAATATATAAATTAACCATCCACCAAAAATGATCGTCCATGGCCTCTGCCATTTCTAAAAACGTCAGTAAATACATCACAACCACTTCCCAGGTAGTAAATACTATAACAGTGGCGCATGGACTCTTCTCATTAACATATAAAAAAATGACCCATTTGAAGGCAGCGACAACATCATAGATTGTCGTTTGTTAAGGGTGACATCAGTTGACCACTTCATTTCATGACATCAGAAGTTGTTTTTTGTACTTGTGACATAAAAGCAGGCAATCTTGGCTGACTGTGTCTGCAATGAATCACTATTCCCTACTCTGGATTTCCCTACACAGATGAATCTGTTGAGGTTCCAAATTAGTGGTAACCCACTCATATAAATGTGAATTTGTACACTTACCACAGTAGTGGGCTTTAGCAATTTGAGTGTTTACTTTCCTCCAACCCACAATTGTCACAATGGCAATATGTGGCAGCTGACGTTAGCCTACATTAGCTTAGCAAACACGATTATATTGGTTTCCATACAACAATAAACAATCCTGCAAAAGCCAGCTAAATTGCTAGCTGTGTAACATCCATGCACCTACAAGATGATTCCTTAGTGAGCTGTATTTAATATTAATTAATCTTCTGCTTCAGCTTGGAGTTTTAGCCCAACGTACTGTGTGACCATTACTGCTGCCTATTTGTTGGTTGCTGGGTGACAGATATTCACAATGCATTGGGGTATAGTTTTGATATTGAAGTGAGCATAAAGATTTACCTTATGTTAGTGCATTGTGGGAAACAATAGTGCCCTCGAAAGTATCTAAATTACAATTCGGACACTGTGGAAAAAAATGGCTAACCATGTATAGCACCCTACAACATAAATAGTGATTCATTCTGGACACAAGTTACACAATCACCTGTGACAGTAGACCAGTTTCATGACATCACAGACTGCCTTTTGTTATTTGTGACATCACATTGAAAAAAACCCCAACATAATTTCAAGTTAATATTAAGTGACACAACACGTGTTGACTGCATTGTTGCATTACAGAGAATTAATTTCAGTACTGCTTAGGAACACCAAGTGTCTGTGGTTAAGTGGCTGTGACTACACCTCCTTACACAAGGAAGTTATTAATGTCCTCTGGTGATTATGTGAAGTAGTACCCGGCCATTCACTGAGCATCATAAAAGCTACAGTGACCCCCTCACTGTTTTTATCTGTCTCCACTCTGCCAGAGAGCCTCGCTACTGGGTGACAAATTCCCCAGGAGATCGGGTTTCTTGAGACACAGGGAAGCAGTGTCCCAGCGGTGTTGTCATATAAGTGTTGAGTTACTGGGTGCACAAGTAGACGGGACCTCAACACTCCTAGCTATTCATAGGACATAATGAACAACATACATCACACTCATGACACTTTTTTAAAAAACGTGACACGTGTCTCATTTAAAATAGTAAACATCTTGCATGTGTAAAAACAATATGTTGGGATCTTGCTCAATTTGTGAATGTAAAAGCTTTGATTGTGCTTCAGCTATGCATTTTGATTTTCTGGTGAAATTATGTTTTAAGTTGATTGTTGGCAAAGGTACAATTGTCCTGAGTGATTTAATGCTGTAGGACTGCTCTGTTTGTAGATCCATGAACACAGTGAACACTTTAAGCGCATGAACGAAGACAGCCTGATGCACTCTCCAGAGTTTGTGATTAAACCACGCTCCCACACCGTGTGGGAGAAGCAGTGTGTGCGCCTGCACTGCACTGTCAGCGGCTGGCCTGACCCTCGGGTCATCTGGTAGGTCACGGGCATACATCACCTTAAACATAACCTCAAATCTGTCCTTTCTGTCCCCTCAACATTCATTCATGCATTCATTTACACTCTTTCTAGTTTCCATGGCTTAATTATTCTGTTTCATCCTTTTCAAGTTCTTTCTGTTTCCTCTGGTCTGTCTTCTGTCGTGTTTTCTGCCTCCTACTACAAGGTACAAAAACAATGTGCCAATTGACCCACATGCCAATGCTGGCAAATATAAACTTGAGAGCAGATACAACGTGCACTCACTGGAGATCAACAGGTAGGTGTAGCCTCTCCTATCCGCAGTTCTTAAAATAAATTCCTCTGAAACATCCACTGAACCAACTTTAGTATCCATAACATGCTGCATTTTATAAAATCCAGAAGAAACATTTGCAGAAGATCCTGGATTCTGCATACAACTTAGCCTGTGTAGACTTCTTGTGTTGAAAATAAGACTTCCAAGTCATTTTATACCCATAAGTCAAAGTTTTTTTACGCAACTTTCATAGGAATAGATGGGGCCACGCCTCTAATGCTATATCCAGATAGGTTTGTGACACACAAATCTAATCTGATCTCTTGAAAATAACAGTGGGGACAGTCTATATTAAACATCTGATTTGAGAAACAAATCGGATTTGCCTGCAGTCTGAACGCAGCCTTAAGGCCCAGACACACCAAACAGACATCAGTGAACTAGTGGTTTCAAAGGCCGACTGCTGCTTCACCTTGCTTTGTTTGTGTCTGAGACAAAAAGTTGTACCTGAACACACCGCAAAGACGTCAGCCAATGGCCAACTAGCACATGAATTCTGCACTTGGTGTGTCGGGCCCTTAGTTATGATGGCCAGGGTCAGATAGGTAACATTTATGCTACTGACCCCGAGTTCAAACACAGGAATTGAAAACATTCTTTTGTTTACATGAAAAGAAAAGAAAGAGATTTTAATATAAAAATATTAAAATATTTTTACACCTCAAGAACACAATTTGAAAATGTATTTTTCAATTAATTGTGTCTTTCAACTAATTTTCCAATTGAACAACATCCACACTGGAATTAGTGAATTTAGTCATTAATTTGAAATGTTTAAAATATAACCAGTCAAAGATTTTGTTCTACTCATAATGCACCTTACTGTAGTATTCCAGTCATGATTGTGCTCAGTGGAAAGAACCAAGGCGTCAGTCTTTATGTGTGACATGGCTATGTTGATATATGCCTTTGTCCCTGCCTAACTTCCCCAAACAGGCTGACACTGTTGGACTGTGAGCCGGAGGAGAGCCACAGTATTTCCCAGGCTGATACAGATAACAAAGAGCATGTCTAAACATAGCTAAGACCATATAACCATTTCAACACGCAGCCAAAACTCACAAGAAGGAACATTTGAGATATCTGCATCACATTTTAGTAGAATATGTCGGCTGTATTCAACAGATACTTTCATGCACAGAGACCCACACCACCTGGTGCTCATGACATCACCACTGGTGTCTATTTATTGCCAGAGTATTCCTGGCCAGGAGTTATGGAATGCTTTACAGTCAGGCCCCACATAGTTGGTATTATTTACATGGTTGAGAGGGCTGAGGTTGAGGTGGGGGAAGGGCACTGTACACATGAATCCTTAAGAGAGAGAATGTGCGTATCATGGACGTTGATCATCTGATGCTCTCCTCTTTCAGATGTGATTTTGATGACACGGCGCAGTATCGCGCCTCTGCCATGAACTCCCAGGGAGAGCTGTCTGCATTTGCCTCTGTCGTTGTTAAGAGTAGGTTTCACCAAGTCTTAAAACCATCACACCCCATGATGCTCCCTACAAGAACAAGCTCTCAAAACTGTTTCTCAAGTTCAGATTATTATTCTGAATCACTGAACATCAGTGTGCAGTTTCAAATGTAGCTTTAAAGGTTTTCTTGCTACCTAAATGTAATTTAAGTTCTAAATACCACTGTCTTATGTACATGTAAACGTGGCACATGTAAAGTTGTGCGTGATTTCTCTCATGATTTTGACATTTTGTAAGTATAACACTGTGTATGTGCTACTGTTCTCCAAAGGGTTCAAAGGGGAAGTTGATGAGTTCCTGCCAAGACCCAGACGTAAGTGTGAATGTGCATTTGTTTTTATTTCTTACCGTTTGCTGAATTGTGGAATTAAAGCTGCATTCATTTATTTATGGCCACCAGGGGGCAGAAGAACAAGCTGAAAGACAGCCATGACACATTTTACAGCTAATTAAGTTGTTATGTGTTTGCAAACAGCTGCTTATTTACATATCCAGCAGATGCTAAGCAACATTAGCATTCATTTGAAGTTATATAGGTCTATATAGCCACCTGATGAATCTAAGGCCCTGTCTGCATGTATACAGATATTTGTTATTTTTTCCCTCGTTTCTGGCGGACTTTTTTAGCAACTGGCTGCAGTAGATGCCTCTATTTGTTTGGGAAGTGGTGCAGCAATACTAAGTTTAAGTGTAAAGCAGTCATTAGTCCAAGCAGTGCTGACAAAACGTTAGCTGGTAGCCTGCCATTGCTAGTACTGTATCTGGAGCATGCGCATTTCACAAAGCTATAATGGGAACCCGTGAATTTAGGAGATGATGTTATAGTTTCCTTACAACCCTCTGTTTTACAAGTCCACATGGATACAAAGTAAGAGAGGGTTTTCAACAATCTCTGTTTTACTAAAACTCCATTTGCATGTTGACAAGAGGCCAAAACATAGAGGAAAACATCTTTTTAGAAAATAAGAGTATTCGTGTAGACAGAGCCTAAGTTATGAATTTGCTTTCCTCACAGTTCTGTTTTGGTCTCCACCAACTCTTTAGAAAAATATCTGGGTCTCTAGCTGCAAAATGTTTAATTTTCTCCACCAGCTAGTTGCTACCTTTGCCTGTCTGCTGTTTGGTGCTGCGCATGTACAATTAAGCTGCTTTATTAGAGACTATTTGCTAAAAACATCTGCCCTCTGCTGCTGCAAGCCAAAACAATGGGCTAAAAGAGGCTAAAAAGTTAAACATTTGTGTAACAATGAAAATAACAGTAATAGTGAACAACTGACAGATTTCACAAGTCATGTTGTCACTTGATTCAGTGTTAAAGTAATGCAGCTTTAACATTATCATTACGTATTCATTGACCATTCTGTATAAATAATTACACATCATTAACATTACTCACGCTGGGTAATGGCTAACTGCTCATACCTGACTGACCTGCAGTGATGGGTGGGCTGAGGTGGGTTGGGGGCTGTGTGGATGGGTGGGTGCTACTGCACTAACAGCTTTTCTGTTTCCTTGATGCTGCGGCGGCAATGCAGGGGCCAGTACTGAAGGTAACAGGGTCACAGGGATCTGGTTTGGTGAACTTGATGTTTCCACTGACTACGTGTCCATGCATGACCACTAGTGTCTGTGTAGATCTTTAGAGTTCACAGATTTCTCCTGAAGTAGTTAATCTGGAAAAATCTACAGATTTTTCAGCATTTATGGGTTGAGATTACAATGTCGCAAGTACACAACGTTGTCATCGTATGTTCTCATTAAGTAGAAGGAATGTGCTGCTTTGAGAAGATTAATTTTCATTGAATAAGAGTACATTTTATTGCCATAATTGATAGAGCCTTGGAAGTAGAATATGTTGGTTAATGTATAAACGATCACAGTGGAGATGTTAATTGTATTTTCAACTAATTTAGCAACTGAAATCTCTGGATTGTATGTGTTTGTCACATTCTGTTGTGCTTCACTGTTTCTTGCATGATAACAGGTTGCCATATTTTCCTTCAGTTCTTTGTGTGAGCACCGTACTATGGTTTCAGAGTCACTCTTTGGTCTGTATTTGTTTGTTGTCCTATCTTCTCACACATGTGTCTGTTGCCCCAGTCTTCACCTTCTTCTGTCTGTCTGTCCGTCTGAAAAGTTCTGATCTGGCCTATTGTTTGTGTTTCTGCAGATATGTTTATTAATGTGATTGCTCTGTCTCTTTCACAGTGCAATGTTCTGTTCTTCCACTTGATTTGAATACAGTAGTCGGAGCTCTGACTCAGCTGTCTCATGCTTTGTCTGTAGAGGGCCCAGTCTGTGAGTATGGCATCACCTTCGAGACTCACATTGTTGATAAGTTTGGTGTGTCATTTGGAAGAGAGGGTGAGACCATGAGTCTAGGATGTACAGTCATCATTTACCCGGCCCTGCACCGCTACCAGCCAGAGATCCAGTGGTACAGAGACGGTAAGCAGATGAATCGGCATAAGGGCCCATTTCAGGTTCATATGTTGTGTGTTGTGAATTGTGTGTTATTGGATCATAAATACTGATGCACTGATGTGTACATCAATTTAATGTTGCAGCTGGTGATCGCCAGAGGACTCAAAATACAATATTATGGCGATACTTAGGTCCCGTATATTATCGCGATATGCTGAGTATTGCAGTACAATATACTGCGATATATTGCGATTTATTACCTTGTTTCTTAACTGCAAATTATTTCCCAAAAGGAAAACTTTATTTGATATTGATTTTTTTTTTAGTTGGGACTTGTTTTATGAGGCTAAAATATGTTTTTCTGCTGCTGCCACCATCAACAGCACAACTGCAGAACTATCCCTTTAACCCATAATACTCATAATTTATTTGTTGATTATATTCTGTATAATTAATCAGAATCTGCAAAGTAATTAAAAGTATTAAATCCATGTGCTGGAGTGAAAACTACAAAGTTTATCTCTGAATTGTAGTGAAGTAGAAGTAAAAGGGAAATATTTAAATAAAGTACCTCAAAATAGTACTTTTATTTTGATCTGAATACATCACATGCAAGACTTTGGATGGGATAAATCTGAAAAGTATGACATGAGTATAGTTATTATGTGTAAACTAAGATTTTTCTGTGCATGTCTCTGCTTGACATATTGTTTTATAAATAAGGAGTATGTCAGTAAGACATAATACTGAGCCACCGTCCATCTTTCTCTCTAGATGTCCTGCTCACTCCTTCTAAATGGAACCACGTGCACTGGAGTGGAGATCGAGCCACACTGACCCTCACACACCTCAACAAAGAGGACGAGGGGCTCTACACCCTGCGTGTCACCACCAAGTCTGGATATGAAACCTACTCGGCCTATGTCTTTGTCAGAGGTGGGTTCACCTTCCATAACTAGATAGATGACTAGGTAGATGACTCCCAGCTGTTCACTCGATGAGGGATCATAATCTGTAAAGATGGCTGCTCCTGTGTGTAAACTGTTTCACTGGGACATAACAGACCCAAATCAGCCATTCTTTGCCTGAATAACATCTTGATCTTGCTCTAATGTGTCCTTCAAGCCTGAGACTCCTTCAAAGGACTCAAAACACCATTGGCAACCAAGATTACATGTTTCCCAGATGTTAGCATGTGGCTACATATAGTAGTGTAGGCTATGTAATGTAAACACTTGCAGCAGCTGCCTGGAGCAGATGACCATATAAAGAGATCCATCACCACCGGATGTCAGCTTGTCTCGAAAGCAGAAGAAAAACATTGGAAATATGAACACCCGGCATTGTAACATGATATATATAAGACAGGAAATGAGGAAAAGCATAATAGGTCCATATCTAGGTTCAAACCTATCTAAGATGTTTCCCTGAAGATATTTTCCCTGCCATTCTAGTCAGCACAAGATAAATGCAACCTGATTACCCATGGCTTTGTTTTTCTCGAGTTCATCATTAGATCAAGGTTGAAGTCATAAAAGCACGTCCTCTGGCACCTGATGAAAACTCCTCATCTAATAGTCAAAGTGCTTGAGTGAGTGACTGGTTTTAAATAGGATATCTCTAATAGAGACATCACCCAGTGCCAGCCCCGGGGCATCTGACTGTTTGAATACAGTGGAAACAAATGGTCAGTGAAGCTTGCTGCCTTCAGAGACAATCTGACCTTTGAGGCTTTGGCCTCTACACACATTGAGCATGAACATGCTGGAAAATAGACCCTGTTGTTGACTCTGTTACAGCTCAGGGTCGCCCACTAAAGAGGAGGCCAGGTAAACCACCATAACAAAACGCTATATGAGCCTGGATGTGGTCAGGCTATTTTCAGAGAGCTCAGCTGAGGAATGAGGTTGGCTGTGATACAGTAGATACTGAAAATATCTGCTTCAAGGAGAAACAATAGGCTGCCCAGTTTCCTTAATGCTCTTTGTGGCTCTCTATATGAGCGAACACATTCTCTGGTTATGACTACCTCCTCTTTCTGTGTCTCTCAGTATACTGTTATAGCAGGCTGATATTGAAGGAATAATTCAACCCCCAAATTACCATTTGTATACCAAGTTCTCATCCTTACATTATCCCTCTGTTGAACGAAGAATCCAAAAACAGTGAAAATTCTTGATGAATTGAAGTCATAGGGGTCCATGTTTAACAACTCTAAAACGATACCAAATGATGTGTTCACAAACTATCACACAACTCATGCAGTATAATTTAAGTCTCATTTTACCAGTCATATGTTCAGTACTTCCCAAGCAGACAGCCCTTTCCAATAGGAAACTGATATAAAGGTGAAACTTACCTATGCTATCTTTAAAGCCAGACCCCATTGACAAAAACAGTATTTTTACTCCCGGAACGCCGGACGTGCTGGTCGACAACTGCCTCAATCAGTTAGTTTGTTTGTGTTACTGTGTGACTTTGGTGTTATAAAAGGGTTAATGTGGATTCACCAAAGTCATACAATAACACAAACAAACCACAGATGGAAGGCAGTAGTAGACCAGCAGCTCCTGTGTTCAGCAAGGTAAAATCATAACTTTTGTCAGTGGAGTCTAGCTTTGAAGAAAGGATGGTTAAGTTTCACTTTCTCTTCAATTCCCTGTCGGAAAGAGCTGTACAACTGGATAAATGAGACTTGAGTTATACTGCACAAGTTGTGTGAGTTTGTAAACGGATGTTATGATATGGTTTTAGTGTTGTTTAACATGGCCCCCAATGACTTAAATTTATCAAGAATTTTCACTGTTTTTGGATTCTTCTTTTACAGTGAAGGAAGTGAGAGAAATAGATTTTCCCTCACAAATTCAATATAACATGGAGTGAGTAACTGATATACAAATGGTCATTTAGACGGTTGAAGTATTCCTTTAAAAGAATTCTTCTTTAGTAATTTTTTTTCACCTGCTATATTTCAAAAAGTGTCATTTTGTTAATGGGTTATTATTGTATAATACAGGCTGCATATGTACACATGCACAGTTAACACTTGCTCTCACATAATGATGCAACTCTTAGGTGGCCTGGCTTTACCCCTAATGTTTCTTTAAGAGTCACCTCTCTTATCACCTTTCACTTCGGGCCAGTCATCTGCTAATTCTGTCCTCCTCCTGCTGATTGCTATCAGCTTGTGTTTGACTCTGAGGACCAGGAACATTCCTGGCATCAAGCCCTGCAGCTACACATTTCAGCACAGGGGACAGCTCACTTTGAAACCACCAGCTACTTTAGCTGTCAATTCATTATCACATCTTGGGTCAAAGGTAAATGAATATGAAACAGGCTTGTTAAAAGAGTGTGTAAGACAAAAAGAGAATTTGCTTACTGACAGTCCTCATGCTGTTAATGTTTGTGTTAGATGCTGATGCTGAGATGGAAGGAGCCCCCGGGGCCCCTCTGGATGTCCGCTGCCTGGATGCCAACAAGGATTATATTATTGTCACCTGGAAGCAGCCAGCCATTGACAGGGGCAGCTCCATCCTGGGCTACTTTGTGGACAGGTCAGTCAATATGTTGCTGTTCAAAATGTCTGCCAGACGTCTCACAGCAGTGGTCATCTGGATAAAAGAGTCAGGGGACATTCTTCTAAAACATCAGAGGAAAACAAGACAATGCAGAATTGACCGAAGAGCTCTTTAAATAAAAATAAAAGCAAGAGCATCACTGAGTGATGTTTGAAATCATACAGCTTTACTGCACATATTTTCATCCCACAATGGTCATTACTTTGAAACATCTGGATAAAAAGCCAAGTTTAATGATAAATATTGTAATATGTGTACAGATGTGAGGTTGGAACCAACCACTGGATCCAATGCAACGACACTCCAGTTAAGTTCGCCCGTTTCCCTGTCACCGGCCTGGTGGAGGGCCGCTCTTATATGTTCCGTGTGCGTGCCGTCAACAAGAGTGGCATGAGCCGCCCATCTAGAGTCTCTGAGCCGGTGGCTGCCATGGACCCAGCTGACCGTGCCCGCATGAGAGGTACTGTAGCCTTTGTTGCATGTCCAGTCAAACACAGCCTACCAATCTCCTGTACATGTTTAAATAGCTGTATTAACTCAGAAATGTAACAGAGTAGAAAAAGAGATGGGGCAATGTATTTGTTGACTCATACATTGATATTGGCTGAGAACAGCTCCATAAAACAGTAATGTTTTAAGGGATTTTCCTCTACTCAGAAATGTAGTTTATGATTTGAAAATTGGCCAATTAAAAACATGAATATTGGAGCAAAATATAGAAATGTTAAAATCTGAAATCACATCATACCTTTTCATGATCCTCTACTTGCTGTCAGGTACCTCTGCTCCCTGGACTGGCCAGATCATTGTCACTGAGGAGGAGCCTGCAGGTAGGAAATCAGATTTGTAATACCATCTGTTACACCAGTCACCCCAGTCTGGGACACCCGCTGACATGAAGGTCATTTTCCTGCTGCACAGCTGATATGTTCAGGAACCAGTGTTGTGCACGGTCACACTTGAGAGCTAGCTCAGAGTTCAGTTCACACAGATTACAATTAACTAACTCATGTTCATAGTTCACAATTTGAATTTTGAACCAAGTTCACAATCATAAAACATGCACTGGTTTAAGTTTATGTCGTCCTTCTTTTTTTGTCCTTCTTTTTTTTTTTTAATAAAATAAAATATTGTGACCATCATTCAGTCACGGATATTTCCCGAGACTGATTGGGTGCTTCAGCTCAGTATGTTGTTTCAGATTCATTGCTGATGTGGCAACAGGCACAATTTGCATAACAAGGCTTGATTTTTTCCGTTTTAATCTGCCGGCTACTGATTTGTTCATAAAAGTCCCTCAAATATCCATATAAACTGGCTTCAGCAGCTGTCTGAAGTGTTGCTAGCCAACAGGCCAGAAACACAACTCGAGGTGTAAATCCTCGGGTCCCTGAAACCGAGCATTGTTCACTGTCCTGAGAGCAAACGACACTCACGTTCAAGTTCATAAATTGGAAACTGATGAATTCAGTTCCCCAAAAATATGTAAGCATGTTCAGTGAAGCACTCTTTTAGCATGCACAACACGGTCAGGGACCTAATTTTTTATTTCTTGACCATCAGAGGGCATTGTTCCTGGCAGGCCTCTTGAGCTGCTGGTGACAGAGGCAACCAAGAACTATGTGGTGCTGAGCTGGAAGCCACCGGCAGGAAAAGGCCTTGAGGGTGTCATGTACTATGTGGAAAAGGTAAATAAGTTAATGTTTTCTGACAAGCTACCTACTGAGTAGTAAGTAAGTAACAATCTGTACTTAACACGTTGTATCTGTGTCGGTCAGTGTGTCTCGGGCACGGACAGCTGGCAGAGGGTGAACACAGAGATCCCAGTCAAATCTCCTCGCTTTGCACTGTTTGATCTCGCTGAGGGGAAATCCTACAGCTTCCGCGTCCGCTGCTGCAATGCTGCCGGTGTTGGCGAGCCGTCTGATCCAACTGAGGCCACCACTGTTGGGGACAAGCTCGGTCAGAAAACACACATACACACATCATAACAACAGCAACAGTGTCACATTCTCAGTTAATGACCCAAAAAATGTCAAACTTTCTGTCCCACAGATATCCCATCTGCCCCCAGCAAAGTTGTCCCTACCAGAAACACAGACACATCAGTGGTTGTGTCTTGGGAAGCGTCCAAGGAGGCCAAAGAGCTGGTGGGATACTACATCGAGGGGAGTGTCGTGGGCAGCAATGTGTGGGAACCATGCAACAACAAGCCTGTGAATGCCACCAGGTAAAATAACTCCTCTGCGTTTTTAAGGTTTATATAGTCCAGTTGTTTTATAATCATCCATCGTCACAATCACATTTAATCAAACACATTTGCAGGTTCATCTGCCACGGTCTGATGACAGGAGAGAAGTACATATTCAGGGTGAGGGCAGTGAACGCAGCAGGGCTCAGCCAGTTCTCCCCAGAGTCTGAGCCTGTAGAGGTGAAGGCTGCTATTGGTGAGTAAACCTGAGGGTTCACATCTCTACTGTAGGAGTCAGAGGATACTGAAAGTTATAGATTATACTGTTTGTATATATTCAGATGTGTGGCTGAAAGGAAAAATCCACTATAAAAAAGTCCCTTTAATAATGTTAAAAAATAATTAGATGTTGATGACTGAATATATTTTGTAACTTCCATCAATGAATTTATGCACAAAATTAAGTTAGTAAATTTTGATGATACTTAATTTCATTAGAAATATTACGTTATCTGAGTACAGGTCATATTACTGAAAAATATGAAGGGCTTCTTTCTTAAAGAATGCTAATTCAGTCAATATTAAATGAATAAGCACGCTAATGAAATAAATATGCCTATGAATTAAATCCTGAATTAAATAAATTAGGTAATGAATATATAAATAAATTTAAATATAAATATGTAAATGCGCCAATATAATTTTCTAAATAAATAATGAGGTTTTTCAAAGGACCAAATTTATTTATTTATTTCAAGGGACTGTTATTTCATAATTCCACTTTTTGAGTTTAGTTTATTTATTTATTTTTTAATTTCATTTATTTAAAGTAATAGTAAGATATTTTTTATTTTATTTTTTGTTATTTTATTTTATAGTGCCAAATCTATTTCATGGTGCCAGATGCAGCAGATACTACTCATTATTGCATTTTCACATGATTATACAGAATGCAAAGCAGCCAACACTACTATTTTTTCTTTAATAATTTTTTTTTTTAAAAAGCAGCTTTAGGCTAAATTTAATAAATACCATCTCTTAATTTTAGCATTTATAAAAAGGTATTCTGGGAAATGTAGGAACCTGAAACCAGAAGTGGAGGTTGAAAAAAAAAAGATTAAAAACCAAAAAAATGATGATTGGTTTAAAGGGTCCTTAAAGATGGAATTTTCCTTATATGTCCACATTTTTGGGAAAAAAAAAGAGATGTGCAATAATTTAGTTTTTTAACATTTTGACATGATGTTGTCTTTTGAGACGTCTTCAGTTTTTTATATCATCAGCATCTATGTACACTCCCACACTTTCTCTCACCCTGTCACGTTATTCTGCACTGTTATGTGCTCCACCCACCCACCACCCTGTGCAGCCACATCCACCCTCCTCCTCCCCCTCCCCCTCCCTGCACAGCCTGAGTTGGGGTCAGGACTTGTAGACTTCCTCTAATTTGGGTCAGTGCGATCCAATTCAGTGGTCGTTACAAACCAGCCCACTGTCACACACCACCACCTCCCATTTCCCTCACCTTTCCTGGGCACAAGACGTGCCGGCAACCCCACATGGTGCTGAAGGTACCAACACACACCCCTCTCCCAGCCCAGCGGTACCCTTAAACTGAGTCTCTCTGTCCTAACCTCTCTCCCAGCAGCGAACCTGGCAGTGGCATTGTTCTGTCTGATACAGTCATAAGTTTATGAAATCCCCCCCCCCCCCCCAAGGGATTAATAAAGTACCTACCTACTTACCTTCTGACATTGGTATTTGGTTTCAGTCAGATCTGGCAACAATGTGCACAAACTAGGGCTGCATGATATGACTGAAACCACTTGGTATTTTTCCAATCAATCTTCTTTTCCTTAACATCAGAATATCTCTTTATACATATAAAACATGATGTCTAATGACATATTTTATTCGTTTGTGATCACATTTTTTGTAAGGTTTACTTAGAATTGGAACTAATTTGGCAACATTATTCTGTAAAGCAGAAACTCAGTATCTTCACATTATAAATACACCAAAAGTAAATAAACTACAATATTGAATTGGAGCACATACTGCGTAAAACAGACCAATCCTGCTGCCTTGATAACTGTCAGATGCTCTCTCTGATCTCCTACATGTGTTCCCTAACTTGTCTCTGCATTACTACCAACATAACTTTGAGCCTTTGGATGTCTGTCATTCACTGGCCAGCTTTGTTCTGAGCAGCATGCTCTGTTTGCCCTTATGAAACACACTCACTCAGTACACAGTTAGTAAAAATGCCAATGTGTTTCTGTGCAGGCAGACATATTGGTAATGTTCTCAGGGAGCATTTTCCGCCTTGCTAAATTGGGGCCCCAATAGTAGGCTTCAATACATTTCATACAAGAAAGGTTACAGCTACATGTTCTGAAATGGGACCTATTATGCTTTCCCTATTTTCTGTCATATATAAAATGTTACAGTCTCAATTGTTCATATTAAACGTGACTGAAGTTTTATATAATGAGGAAAACATATGTAAAAGTAATCCCTGTGAGCAAAAACCTCCGGCTTCAGACCTCTCTGAGTACTCTGTTTCCAACGTTTTCCTTTTCTACCCTTGAGACAAGCTGACGTCAGATAGTGATGCCTGTCTTTATATGGCTATCTGCTCCAGGCATGCTACTGCAAGTGTTTACATTATGTCAGTGGTTCCCAACTGGTCCAGATTTCTCCTTAGTCATTAGTTCAAAGTCCACACAGTTTAACATATTCAGCATCATACTTGCTTTCGGCCATGTCGAGTCTGTCACTCACGCTACAGCAGGAAACGGTACTTCAAAATAAAAGCTCTGTGCCTTCAATTCCCTGCACTATGTTTATGAGTCACTTCCAGTCCATTCAGAATGGAGTTGTGACCCACTTTTGGACCATGACCCACCAATTGGGAGCCACTGAATTACGTAATCTACATTGCTACATGTAGCTACATGCTAACTTCAGAAATATGCAATCCTCGTTGCTAAAGTTGTCAATTTCTCGCTGATTTCCGATCATATTCCTGCTGGAACATGTCCAGTTGTACAGATTTTGATTGAGAAGCTTTCACTAGTGATTTTTTGAGGTAGAAAGTGTCGCTATTCTCCATTACAGTCATTCCACAGCCTGCAAAGATGGTGCAGAGATGCCAAAATAAGGCAGATCCAGAAATGCTGACAAATCAGAGATAGGTGCTAAAACAGAGCGTTTAAGAAAGAGGGTGCATACAGGTGTTCCAGCACAGACAGTATGAGGAAAATAAAGTGTTTTTTGACCAATAAAGCATATAAACATGTTCTAGTAGAAACCTTAAATACAACTATGAAAATGAGCATAATAGGTTCTCTTTAATATTGAGGGAAACATAGTAAACATAGAGGAGCTATAAACAGTTACACAACTTCATATTAATGGGATCATTCAGTCTCAACACACCAATTATTTCATGTTTTGAGTGGACATTGGCATTGTTACTAGTGTACAGTGTTTTTTCATAGAGGGTTGGTGCAAAGCCTGCACACCCACAGTCATTGAATGCATACTCTCATAATCCCAAATGTAGCCTACTCACCTCCTCACCCGGATGTCACCTGTTGGTCATCTTGTCTTCATTTTTCACTCCTGGTCAGATGAAGACATTTTACTTGATTAGTTAGGCTGATGAACTGTTTCTGTTTCTTTGCTCTCTGGATGTCGTGTGACTGATGAACAGATCTTTTGCCTGTTTTTCTTTTTAAAAGCCTCTTCTGCTTTTCTCTGCTAACTCCTGTAGGGGGCGGTATCCCTCATGGTGTGTTGCCGGAGATGGGGCCGGGGGGTAACGTGGGCCAACTAACCGAGCACAGGCCACGCTGGACGGGCACGCATGACACTGTCCAGTCCCCCCCTGACACTATGCAAAAATGCAATAAAGCTCAGGCTGACACTGAAGCCAGGCAGGGGGCCGGGGCTGCTGGTTCAGCCCTGGCACGGCCCAACCCCGTGGAGAGTAAATGCAAGGGGGCCAAGAGAGGCAGCGTGTCCTGGGCCCCTGACCTGGCAAAAGAGCTGGTCTCAGAGCCTGTGTCAGACTCAGTTTCTGACTCACTAACTGACATAGCCACTAAGTCTGCACACTTAGACCCAGTCACTGCTGAGGTTCAGGATCAGGCTGTAAACACAGTCAATGAGCCTGCAGCCCAACAGGCACGTAAGTCCTCTGTAGATGTTTCTGCTAATCGGGAGACAGCGAAGCCCAGGAGAGATTCGTCAGGTGAGGAACGGTCAGAGATGGAAATCTTTTAGTCAGCTCCAAAACAAACCACAAAATAAGTTTCCCCCACTCAGCATCCATTAAAATATTCTACCCTGAATTTCTGTGCAATAAAATAAGGATTTCCCTTGTTGAATCAGTTCTGCAAGACTCTACTTTTACATATAATAATAATCAATAAACAGTTGGTGAAGTGCTCTACTGGTATTCTTCTCTTTAAGGTAAGTCACTGTAAAACACCACCAAACTTTAACTCAACACAACCCGCTTATGAACTGGTTTTCTACCCACCACTTTCCCACAACCTCCTCAACATCAGTCCCCTGGCACCTCAGGACCTGCCATCACAAAGTACCCAGAGCACTTTAACACACACAAACACACACACCTACACACATACACACAAGTATGCCATGGCAGGAGCCGGCTAATCACACCCTGTACTTGGAAAGTGGGTCGTCCAACCAACACAAGAGCAGGACACTTATGACCTAAGACCTTTTTGGTAGCGCACTGTGTACTTCTTCAGATGTCCACCTCTTGGATACGTTGACCAATTTCTCACCCCTAAATAGGGGATGGTATCAAGTTGTGTATGACAAGCCAATTTATTATCACCATGTTACATGATCCTGCTCTGGAGAGATCTTTAGCTCATGATTACTCCTTCATCTAAATCGCTTTGTCCTTTGTTGTGTCATTTGATACCACAACTTTAACATAATTATTTTCTAATTAATAGTTATACAGGAATAGTTTGACACTTAGGGAAATATGTTTATGTATTATCTTACTAATTATTAGATATGAAGATTGATACTACTGTCATGCTTGTCGTTTGACTATGAAGCCACAGCCAGCAGACGCTTAGCTTAGCATAGCATAACGACTGGGAACAGGGGGAACCAGCTAGCCTGGCTCTGCACCTCTAAAGCTCACTAATTAAAATGTTAAATCTTGTTCTTTAAAATGGTTTGAAAACCAAGACAAAATGTCAAGTTGAGTTTTACAGGGGTTATGTGCCAGACGTGTTATTACCAGGCTCACTGATTTCCTGGCCTGCCTGGATTTTACACTTTGGTTTTTTGTATGGATTAAAGGAGCTGTATACAGCATTCAGAGCATAGCTATCTATGATTCAAAGATTGTCCACACACGGCTTTCAACATGGAGGTAGCTGAGGCGGCGACTAGCAGCTAACAGTGCTAACAGCTCAAACAGGTCTCACAAACGCAACAGTGCTGACAGAGCTAATGATGTTAATGTAGGAAGGGGAACCAGAGGGTAGACGTTGTGCTGCTGCAATGATGCTGATAATACCCCCGTGCATTGGGATGGCACTATCAACGGTAACTGCCATATAAGCACAGAGCAGCAGCGATTAGCTAGCCATAGTGCTATATCATGTATGATGTATCCATGTATCCAGAAACCTGGATACAGCGTTGGAGGTAGGACCTCATTCATTCCTGTGAAAGTTGTTCAGTGGCACATAAAGCCAAAAACATTTAACTACTGCAAATAAAATGACCCTGCTAATCGATGCTGCTTTGGCGTCACTGGGCTCATATAGCAAGCATACTAGAAACTACCACCAGCAAAGGCAACTACCTGTGGTTTAGCACTCTGCTATCTTGTATGGGGATAAAATTATTGAACTGTTCAGCTCTTCTAGACTTTCCAAATGTTATGATCAAATTCTGTTTTGCAGGGTGGTAACGCTAAAAAAAAAGTATCCACTGATTTTCAAATGTCCCTTTCCCGAAGTAAGTCTATTGGAAAAAGTATTTTTGGGCTGAATGCGTCACATGATGGACCCACAAGTTGTAATTTCAAAACTACAAAAATTCAAAGCTAAGCTAATCGTCTCCTGACTGTAGCTTCATATTTTGCTCGCAGACATGGGTAGTATCAATCTTGTCACTGACGTAGTGTGTTTCCCGAAATCTCAAACTGTTTCTATGAGTAAATCATAATACAAAAGCCTGACAAAAAAGGTCAAAGGTGCAACTGTGTTGTGTGCTTGACGATATTCAGTTACAGCAGGTAGTAGCCTACTATTGTTTTCAAAGTTTTACACATCATTGACTTCAGTAATGGAAGAAAGTGAGTTGCCAATAGGCTATTCGCAGTTTTCAGTAATGGGACACTGAAGCTCCAAAGCATCAACAAAGCTACAATAAACTCATGACATGCATTTTTACAAGTACTTAAAAAAACAAGGATATTAAATACATGACAGCAGTTGGCCAGAGGTGTGAAAAAAAGTTTGGAAATTAAAAGTATCACCTCATTGTAGTGCTTCAGTTTCCCATTACATCACACTGTTCCCCTACTGAGGCATTAATTTGTGTTTTCTGTCATCTCAGCTTCCCCTGCTCCACCCTATGGCATCACTGTCCTGGAGTGTGTGCGCGACTCCATGGTACTGGCCTGGAAACAGCCAACCTTCATCGGTGGCGCTGACATCACCGGATACTTTGTGGATTACCGTGAGGTTGTTGATGGCGTCCCGGGGAAGTGGCATGAGGGCAACATCAGGGCTATCAGTGAGAGGGCCTACAGGGTGAGTTATTCCTCAACCCAAACACAGGATTCAGTTGATTTTACAGATTACAGATTTTAAAGGACAGTTCAGTAAGTAAGGTTATGTCTTCATGTCGCTTTGTCTCCAGGTGTCTGACCTGAAGGAGAACAAGAAGTACCAGTTCCAGGTGCGGGCAGCCAACATGGCAGGTGTCGGCATCCCATCACTGCCTAGTGACATCTTCCTGTGTGAGGAGTGGACCATCGCTGTGCCAGGTTGGTTAGACCCCTTATTTAATTTACTGAGAGGATGCTTTCATGAACCACACACTCTCTTAGAACATTTACAGAACCAAAAAAGGAAAAATGCCCAAAAAAACTGATATTTTTATGTCCTTGCTATTACATACAAAATAAGATGACATGATGGAATGAAATATATATTTTGGACTCTGCACTGCAACATAAAAAAGATAAATGTCCCAGGTCAAGCTCTAAAGTCCTGAACTTTGTGTTTCAAGTCTTGAACGTAACTTTTCCTCCCGCTAATTCTGTGATTGGCTGCTGTTGGATTGATTGAAAGGGTCAGTAAAACAAAAAGTGGATTTGCGGCACACGTTTATACATTGTTTCTTATCTTTGGGTGGGTGGGTGTCTAGTCGTTCCAAGTCAAAAGGCCAAAGTCCAGTTTCAAGTCTTTTTTCTCTTTTTTCTTTTACTTTACTGTTTTTAAACTTTTTGTTTTTACTTTTGTACTTGCAAGTTGTTGTTTTTTTAAACTTTTTTAAGTTTACTTGTAAAAAGTTTTTTACTTTTTCCTTTTACCTTTTTAAAACTTACTCATTTACTGTTTTACTTTATGTTTACTAAGGTTATCAGATTCTGGGTTTAAACTAATAATCTCTAAGATTTTCATTTAAATAAATGTCTTTGAAGTCACTATGAGGCAATAAGATAATGAGGTAACACAATGGTGGTTGAGCCTATGGCCCACTGATGACAGCCCTTGTATTTCAGTATTATGTAGTGAGTGTGTGGGGCGACATTTCCAGAAAACTCAAAAGCGTCGCAGAGTAGTTGCGCATTTTCACACATCACCCAGCAGGGATTGGTCCAGCAGAGGAAGTAGGTGGTGATAACACGAGACTGGCTTTTTAACTCAACTTAGCTGTCTGACGTCACACAGCAACTCTAGCCCCTTTTTATACAACCTGTTCAACGCCTCATCATGCTTTATACAGGGGGCAGAAATTTTCTGCTGTTAAGCAAAGGAAGTAGCAGAGCCGAATTGATGTCTGTGTAAAATGGACTGCCGGCATGGCAGGACTACTTACATACACACACTAGACACTATTTTGTTAAACGTCACACTTCTTTTTCTTCCTCAACACCTATCTAAAATCACACATTGGGCAACAATATGCTGGTGTTTGGTTCAGTATCTTCTTTATGGCAGTTGGGTGAAATCTGTGTGCAAGGGGGCGACTGTTCAGACCTCTGGCAAGTGAGATCCATAAACACACCTGCAATTACCACCCATCGCCATAGGTGCCACTATTGTAGAGATTTTTGAAATAAAGTGAATTCTACAAAGGCACCTGTTTGAATGCGCACAGGGCCTTCATAAGATAAATGACCACAGAAATGAAGTTTCACTTAAACCTTCATGGAAAAATGTGTTTCTCATTCTCCTCCGAGCAGTGACAAAAAGTTAAAGCTGGTTTAATAAAGATCCTTTCTGTTTGAACAATACAAGTGTTCATACGGAGGTACTCCAGGGACAGAGTCTCTGAATTTATCTGTGTGAGAGTGAAAAAAAATAAAACCTTCTCACAGGAAGGGAGGGGATGCTTTCATTTAAGGCCTCTGCACACTGAAGAGCAAACTAACCTGAGAGTTAACCTGCACACACAGAGGAGATGAGACACAGGCCATGAATTCAACATTGTGTAAAGGTAATATATAAATAAGAAGAGAATAAGATAAGCAACAAATAAGAGTATAACTTTCCTTAAGAGCTGCCAGAGAGAACAAAATGGAGATCTTCAAGATTGGAACTTAAAGTCTGATTTGAATCCAATGATAGGGATTGTGTTTGAAGACTTTTCGCATTATCCTGGTTTCTTTCACAGTGCTTCATTACTAATTTTCAATGTATGCACCTGCATTTCCTTTCTCTGTGTGCATATTTGTTCATGGACTCCTTTAACATCAGTAAAATATAACCAAACTTACTGATCTGCAGGGCCTCCTCATGACCTGCAGATAAGAGAGGTGCGAAGCGACTCTCTGGCGTTGCTATGGAAACCACCTGTATACCAGGGCCGTGATCCAGTCAATGGTTTCTACATCGACATCAAGGAAGCAGAGGCACCAGAGGAGGCGTGGAGAGGGGTCAACACTAAGGCCACAGAGAAGACGTACATCAAGGTCGCCATGTTCGCCTGCGTACTTCTTCATATACACACCTGGCAGCAGCTGGAGAGTAACCAGCTTATTATTCTTTCATTTTGCAGATTAAGAATCTGAAGGAAGGAGAGTCGTATGTGTTCCGTGTGCGTGCTCGGAATAAAGCCGGCGTCGGACAAACCTCAGACGTGACCGAGGCAGTCCCAGCTATCACCAAACCAGGTAGGATGAATGTTTCATTTTTGGTGAGCTGCTGGTGACGAGGTGATTAGATCAAGCTGTAACACATCTTTCTCTTCAGGCACCAAGGAGATCGTTGTGGATGTTGATGATGATGGTATCATCTCCCTAAACTTTGAATGCTGTGACCTGACCCCTGACTCCAAATTTGTGTGGTCCAAGAATTACGAAGACATCACAGAATCATCCCGCCTGAACATAGAGACCAAGGGAAACAAGTGAGATGACTTTTGAAAGGAATACTTCATCCCTCAAATAATCATTTTGTACATCAGTTACTCACCCCATGTTACATTAAATTCATGAAGAAAACTTTATCCCAATGCATTAGCTGCTGACACGTGGTCAGCGGCTCTCGGTAACAGATACCAACGCATAGAGGCACCCTTTAGTGGCAGTATGAGACTCACCAGGTGGTGGCATTGTTTGACGCTCCAAGAAATGTCGTAGTATAAAGAGCAAGAAAATCCGCAGAGTGGGCAGGAGGGGAGGTGGACAGGTCAAATAAAAACAGCAGGAGCCCTCTGTTAGTTTCCAGTGTGAAACCAAAAGTCAGTCACTTTTCTTTAATAACAACATTGTTTGCTAGTATGTGTAGCATGCTACAGTAGTGACGTATCTCACGTGACATTACCTTGCAGACTTATTTTAAACCAAACCATGATGTTTTTTTTCTAACTGTAGCCACATGCTTTTGTTGCCTAAACTTTACCATGTATTTTTGTTGCCTAATGTGAGGAAGTAAACCTAGAAACAAAGTTTTTTACCTATGTTTTATGTTTATTTTGAAAAGAGACCATATGCATTTAACAAGTTGAAACTACATTTCCTGCGAAACAGAAGTTTGCAAAGGCACAATGCATTTAATGAGCGTAAATTGGCTGCCGTCCCTGAACGTCCAAAGCTCTGATGGGTTTCCTTAAGTGTCATAGTTTGAGGTGTAGGGCCTCTGACCAGGTATCAGTATTTGATAAGTTGGAAGTAAGAATGTGTTTCACAGTGAACGAAGAATCCAAAAACAGAGATAAATCATTAAAGCCTAAGTGACCACATTTAACAACAGCAAAACTGTATCAAAACACAAACTCTCATGCAACTTGCACAGTATAATTGAATTTCCCCTCGAAAGACAATCCTTTCCAACAGGGAACTGAGCTACAAGTGAAACTTATCTATGCTCTCTTCAAAGCCAGACTCCATTGACAAAAACAATAATTTTACTATCCTGAATTGTGTGACTTTTGTGATTTAAGGGTCTAGTTTGGATTCACTAAAGTCACACAATAACAAAAAATAAAACCATCTAATTGAGGCAGCGGTAGACCAGCAGCTCCTGTTGTTCACCGAGGTAAAATTACTGAATTTCTCAACTGAGTCTGGCTTTGAAGAGAGTATAGGTAAGTTTCACTTTCAGCCCTGTTCCACGTCACAAAGGACTGTCTGTTTGGGAAGTACTGATCATACCACTGGATAAATGAGACTTAGATTATACTGCACGAGTTGTCTGAGAGTTTTTAACAGATATTTTGATACAGTTTTTCTATTGTCAAACATGGACCCCTATGACTTCAGTTCATCAAGAGCTTCCTCCGTTTTTTGATTCTTCGTTCAACGTGGATGCATGTGAGAAAAACAAAGTTTTCTTCACAAATGTAAAAATAACAGATGGTGAGTGAGTGACACAGAGTCTTTGATCAATTCACCATCATTGAGTATTTTTACTTATTATTTCAATGTGTTTTCCCTGCAGATCCAAAACTGTTTTCAACAACCTTGGGGAGGAGGACATTGGCATCTACTCATGTCTTGTCACCCACACTGATGGTGCTTCATCCAGCTACACTCTCTCCGAGGAAGGTGGATACAAAGTCACACGTTTTAGAAAGTGAAAGTAATAAAATGACTTCATTTCTCTCATTTATGAAACTATTTCTCATATCTTTGTCAGAGTTGAAGAGGCTGCTAGTGGTCAGCCATGACCACAAATTCCCCAGTGAGTGTATCAGCATGTAATCACAGCTGTTATTCAAATTATGTCATGGACTGGACTGTTTTTCTGAGCTGGCTCTCACTCTTTCTTATAGTTATTCCCCTGAAGTCAGAGTTGGCTGTGGAGCTGCTGGAGAAGGGCAGAGTTCGCTTTTGGCTGCAGGCGGAAAAGATTTCAGCTAACGGCAAAGTGGATTACATCTTCAATGACAACTTTCTCTCTCATGGGGATGTCAGTAAACAAATTGTATTCATAATACACCTAGGAATTTTATTTTTCTGTGTCTTTTTATATGTTGATGAGGAATTTTTTGTCTTTGTTTTATAGAAATACAAGATGAACTTTGACAAGAACACCGGTGTGATTGAGATGATCATGGAGTGTCTGACTCCGGCAGATGAGGGTACCTTCACCTTCCAGTTGCAGGATGGGAAAGCCACCAACCAGTCCAGCTTGGTGCTGATAGGAGATGGTATGTTCAGTCCAACAATAAAATCCTAAAGATCATCTTAATAAAAAAAATTCTATTAAGCTTGACCTCAGGGAGAGTTTAGTTTAGATACCATTTTAGAGTCTAAAACCCCATGGGGAATCACTGGATACTTAACTTTTTGGCATAGGAATATAAATGATTTAAAGTGGTGCAGTTTTTGGCATCCTCAGTGCAAACATATTATGTCAATAGTATGATTGACGGGACACTGAGTTCAGTAGGCTCAGCTCAACAAGCAATAACTGCTAAATGTTAATGTCATCTCAATTCATTACAACCAGCTCAAACTTTTTTCTTATTCCAATCATTATTCTGTCTAAGTGAAAACTTTTGTCTAATGTAGCATGATGTAAAAGACCTTTTATATTATTTTATGGCTTCTAAATTTTCTTATTATTCTAACCATGATTTTTGAGTTTGCCTAATTATAATGATACACAGTGGTGTCGTGGTAGTTGATAAGGTGGGTGCACTACTAGGTCAGGGTTAGGCAGCCTGCAACTCTGGAGCCACATACAGCTCTGAAGCCACTCTCCAGTGGTTCCCTGTGGCTTTGACAGAAAATGGTAGGTAAATAAATAATAGTTATTTCAGTCAGGACCACTTAAGTCCAAGAAAACTTTATTTCCATTTGCAATATTATGTTTGGCAGTATGGCTCTGTTCTGGGGCCTCTCTGCCTTTCTTCGGGTCTACACACAAAGCCTCTTCCACGGACCTACGTGGAAAGCCTTAAAGCACAGAGAGCACACCTCTCTGCCCTTCCATGCGCCTACATGGAAAGCCTAAGGCAGAGGAAAGGAGAGAATTTAATAGTGTGTGGACAGATTGTTTTGCTTTCAGCACCAACACTGCAAAGTTAAAGTACCAAATAATCATAAATAGCCCACGGCAGAGTCGCTACTTCGTGGTAAAACAGTAATAAATGCTCATTTAGACCTATTAGTAATGTTGATAGGCTAATTTAATTACTGTTCCTACAACAGAAGACAAGATGCCATTGGACAGACAATCGAGCGGGATCTAGACCCTGATCAGACAACTTTTTCTCCAACACGGGCAACACTGAACCCAAACTACATTCACGCTATCGTATAATCAAACAGCAACCAAACACATATCGCATGGTTAGATTTCATGGGTTAGATTACGTGTTGTTTTGCACCATAAAATGTTAACATTGTAAACTCTTTTTATTTGCAGTGTTCGAGGAGCTGCAGAAGGAATCACAGTTCCAGATGAAAGAATGGGTCAGAAAGCAAGGTATGAGACACTTATTACTGACGAGGATAGTGCCCTAAATACTCACGTAATTATTGCTGCATGCATACTCATCTTTTAGTCATGTACTTAACAACTAACAGTTATTTTCATTATTGATAAAACTGATGATTTTTGTCTTGAATAAACAGTTGGTCATGTTGTCTATAAAGCCCAGTTCAGACCAAAGATTCACGACGAGATGAGTTGAAACAGGAAACTACTTGCGATGTGCTGTTCTGCAACATTCTGAAAACCTGCCGGTTCACACCAATGCAACTAGATGAGACGGTGTATCATCTCTATGCAACAACTCTCTGTACTTCTGTTCTGATTTCCAGCTTTTCAGGCTGATTTTGTAACTGAATATAAATTGTAGCTTCTTAAAATATGAATGAGGATAGTGATAGTGAGATACTGGCTACAGTTGCATTTGTAGTAGTGATGAAAGGGTGAAAAACAGAAACAAAACGAGCATCATCAACCAGCACCAATTAATCAGTCAGTGAGAATGTGTGTGAGGGAGGGGGCATAAGCACATACAGCGAGCAGCAGCAGCAACCAACTGTCTGACTGGCTTAGACAGCCAGTTCACACCGCTGCAACTTTTCTCTGCAACGTTCCAAAACGGTTTCATCAATCTTTAGTCTGAGCTGGGCTTTACACGTCAGAAAATGACACAAAACACTTGTCACAGTTTCACAGTGCCTGAGGTGACATCTTTAAATGTCTTTTTTCAGGAAAGAGAAAAGCAAAAAATACTCACACTGGAGAGTCTGGAAGCAGACATGTTTTGTATTTTAAAAATGGACTTAAATGATTAAATAATTCTCCAGTTGATCAACTAATTGAATAAATCCCTCAAGATTTCACTGTTGGTCTATGTTTGCATTATATGATTTTCATATTTTAAACTGCCATGTTTCAGGTCCTCACTTTATCGAGTATTTGGATTATGAGGTGACACCAGAGTGCTGCGTTATACTGAAATGCAAGGTGAGACAGAACTTTAAAGGTTTTTTTCATGCTGCACTCTTTTAGAAATACCATGAGTGTCTTCATGTGTTCTGTGTCGTGGTGCATTTCAGGTGGGCAACATAAAGAAGGACACCTCTGCCGTCTGGTACAAAGACGGACGCGAGATCAAAGCAGACGAGAGTCTCGGCTTCACTGAGGGAGTGTTGAAACTGGAAATTGCTCAGGTACGAGAATAAGAAAAGGAAAACTGTGTGAAGTGTGAATTTATGTATATATATGTATATTTCTGTGCTGTATAACGGTCTCTGAATTCATTTGCATATATGAATGTTAACGGTGGAATCCTTGCACAGCTCTGTTCACGTGTTTACTCCAAAAAGAAATGTTTGTATCCTTCACATTTTATGGGCATTTTTCACCTTTAATGGTGGTCCTCAAGAATCAGGTCTATGAGTAAGTTGGAATTAAAAAAGTTGTTAAAATATTTATTTATTTTTTACTAATTACACTAAGAAACTTATGACAGGGAATCAGGGCTGTTGTAGATTAAAACAAAAAACTTACAAAGTTACAAGAAAAAAAGTGAATATTCTCTGATATTATATAATGTCATAAATTTTATAAGAAAGTTAGGTTATGAGTATAAAGAGCGACAAGTCCACACAGGTAGGACGTCACAGCTGATAAATGGGTCAAACACAGGACTTTCACCCAGGAGACAAGGGTTTGTGTCGTGTGTGAGTCGTGAGTTTATTATTTTTTAGATGTAGTTAACTTATGATTTTCAGTTTTTAGGATGTATGAAGTTCCTGAATGCACACTGTGCACATAAACTGTGGCAGAATAGCTGAGTAGGCCAGTTCTTGTTAACATCATATTTCAACATTGCTAGGAAGCCCAGAAAGAATGTCAAGCTGATGGCTATGTGACCTCCTTTGAAGTGACTTTAATCTCCAAAAATATTTGGGGTTTTTTCCTCGCAAATTTTAGAGTAGGTTTTCCTCATAAAGTTACCACTTTAATCTAAATAAATATTAAATATTCAAGTTTTTTTTGAGTAAATTTGTTTAATCTCTGAATTTCTGAGGGATTTTTTTCAGCAAATTTATGACTTTGTAATCTCAGATAATATTTGAGTTTTTTCTTCATAAATTGAAGACTTTAATCTTAAAGGATATTAAGGTTTTTTTCAGAAATGTTTGACTTATAATCTCAGAGAATATTTGAGTTTTTTCCTTGTAAATTTATGACTTAAATTTTAGAGGATATCAAGGTTTTTTTTCCTCGTAAATTTGTGACTTTAATATCAGATAATTTTTTTTTTTTAATTTGTCAGAATATTAAACCCTTCCCCAACTACATATTTTTTTGAACTACAACAGCCCTAATGCGTCGTCATAGACACCCCTACATTTTTTTTTTCAAAATTACTAGCAATACCTGTCTTTAAAATTAATTTAACTTATCATTTTTAAGTCCTAACAATTCCATTGAACTAATTCAGACTGACAATTTAGCCACCGTTTTCACTTTCTCTCTCTGTTTTGTCCTCTTCCTCTCTGTTTTCATTCTCTCAAACTTCATTTAACCCTCTTTTCCATCTCACAACTCATCCCCATCCCACTGTATCGTCTCTAAACGTCTGTCCCAGCGCCGTCAGTGACATGCCATCCTTCCTGCTTGTCTAACATATAAACTTGATGTCACATGTGTCCCATTTCAGTGCGACTCCCCTGCAGACAAAGCAGCTGCCGATGACGTAATCTGGAGGAAACTAAAAGTTGGGAACAGTTATCTGTTGTCGTCACAGGCCAATGGCCACTTCTGGTTTTGCCGTTCTGCCTGAGAATGCTTTATTTATTCATGTTTGTTTGTTTGACGGCTTTTTTGCCTTTGTGTCATATATGTGTCTCTGCAGCAGATAAATATAAATCATATTCCTTGTTCTCATGTTGTTTCATGACTGAATTTGACTTTTCTGCTCTGTCAGATTTCCAAGAAGGACTCTGGTGTGTATGAGGTGGTTCTGAAGGATGACAGAGGGAAGGACACTTCCAAACTGAATTTGACAGATCAAGGTAACCTTTGACAGTCACACACTGAGACAACCAATCATGACTGTGGTGAATATATGTCACTGAGGATGATCATCTGCTGCTCTCTTTAAGGTTTCAAAGACTTGATGAATAAAGTTTTCAGTTATATTGGTAAGAATATAAACATTTAATTAATGCATTAAACATTTTGGTGTCTGTTTTGCATTTTGATCCAAAATAAATAATTGCATCATGTTTTAATTGCAGCCAATTCCTCCACTCCGCTGAAGATCACAAGCACAGATCAGGGCATCCGACTCTACACCTTCGTCAGCTACTACAACGATTTACTCCAAGTGACATGGCACTACAAGTACGTCCTATGTCTGCATTGCTATCCATGCAAGCATGTGTACATTTGTTATTAAAATGTGTTAGTTATAGCCACTCAGAGTTTTTCCCTTTTGAAAATCTGCGTTTTGAAATACACCTTTTACTCGATGACATAATATTGTATGTGAGAGTAAACTGGTCAGTTCTAGTATTTGTGAGACAGATTTTATGGTACAGTAGTAACATATTTCAGTCACTTGTCCATCTGTAGTCTCCCCTGAGCTATGTCTGTATGTTTGAACATGTTTCCGAGTTTCCACGTCTGTATTGTCTCTGACAGGGATTCAGCCATCGCCTTCTCTGACCGTATAAAGAGCGGTGTGGTGGGAGAGCAGCTGTGGCTGCAGATCTCAGAGCCCACAGAGAAAGACATGGGCAAATATGCCATTGAGTTCAACGATGGAAAAGGAGGCCTGAGGAGGACTGTTGAGCTGTCTGGTCAAGGTGAGACCATCTGCATATCTGACACTTCTGTTTGATTCAATGATTGTGAACTGTATTTGTGCTGTAGTTTAATGTTGCTTGTTTTGCTGTTATAGAGAACAGTGTTTTATTAGTGGTTTTTAGACATATCACGACTTCTAATAGACTTTTCATACTTTTTAAAATTTTCTTTGCATTTACTGTATCCTACACAAGCATTAATGTTCCCACAAACTTTTTTTCTGTTTTGCAGCATTTGACGATGCTTTTGCAGAATTCCAGAGACTCAAGTAAGTTGCTTACTCTGCTCCTCGATAACTAACATATCTTTAGGTTTATGAAGCCGCAGTCACAGCATGCATGAAAACACATTTTGTATATTTGAGGAAATACATGAAGAAGTATACATGCAGATTAAGCCTCAAACTTCACTTCTGATTTTCAGCACCTCTGATCTAATTTGTTCTCTCTTTCTTTTTAACCTCATCAGGGCTGCTGCGATTGCAGAGAGAAGTAAGTGGATTGTATTTAACGTAGTTTTGTGTTTGTCACCTTTTGTCTTTATGATCCATAGTGTTAACCTGATTTCAGCATTTGGTGTATTGTATTTTTTGGGGGATTTGCACCTTCTAATTATTGTTATCTTGGACTTTATATTTACACTATTCCCACTTTGTATTGCAACTACTGCACAGCAGTTTCCCTCATCAAGAAGACCTGTCCTTCAGATATTGTTTCGATGCTGAATAATGGAGTTTGAAATGCTGCAGCTTGGATTATGTAACTAAAATACAGATCCTATGACTCTTATCTTTTCCCTTAATACTTTAAGAGTCCTGTAAAATAAATGTTTAGATTCCACTGATTATGTATAAAGCAATAAATGACCCAGACTGTATATTAATATAAATATTCACATACATTTAATGTAAAGCAGTAAAGTTGTTTACTTAAGATTATCATATGAATAAAACATATTTATTGTAATTATTGAAGTCAACATTGTTTCTTTCAGGTCGTGCTCGAGTGGCAGGAGGCCTGCCTGATGTGGTCACTATACAGGAGGGCAAGGTAAACTCCTGTAGCTGATATTATGAGGCCAGTAAGGGAGCCTGTTTTCACAAGTGTGACAAAAAGAAGTGCCATTATAATGAGAAACCTTCTCAAAATAATGACTTAGCATCTGGAAATTATGATTTAATATCTCAAAATAACTACTTAAGATCTCCCCTTAATGTCTTAGTATTTTAAAATAATGATTAACTTTTGCAAAATAATGTAGTATCTCAAAAAAAATGACTTGCTATCTCAAAATAGTGACTTTGTATCTCAACATAACAATATAATAACCCAAAATAGTGACTTAAGATCTCACCATAATGACTCAGTATCTCAAAATAATAAGAAACTTTATTAAAATAATGACATAAGGGGTGCCCAGTAGCTCAGTAGTTGGGGCAAGCATCCCATTTAAAAAGGCACTGTCCTTGCTGCAGTGGCTGGAGATTTGATTTCAGTCTGCGGCCATTGCTGCATGAGAGTAAGTCATTAGTTTAAGATACTCACTCTTAGTTTTGAGAAAGTTTCTTGATGACTTACAGTTTTTTTCCCATCACACTGGTGGAAATGTGCTTCCAGAGGCCAGTGTCTTGCAGCACAATGAGAGTGATAGAGAGACTGACTCTATGTTTCTGAACACAGTTGTTATGACTGTATAATATTGTGTGTGTGTTGCGTGTTATCCTCTCACCAGACCCTCAATCTCACCTGCAACATTTCGGGTGACCCCGTGCCAGAGGTCACCTGGCTGAAGAATGACAGGGAGATCACATCCGACGACCACTGCATCCTCAAGTTTGCGTCAGGCAAGTTTGCCAGTTTCACCATCATCGGCGTGAACACGTCAGACTCTGGCAAGTACAGCATCCTGGTGAAGAACAAGTACGGCACAGAGAGCGGGGACTTCACCGTAAGTGTCTTCATCCCTGATGAGGCGGGCAGCAAGCATAAATAAAAGCGGTCCAAATCTTGTCGTAAATATGTACAAATGAAAAACACTGGAAACAGATGAAGGAAAGAAACAGGCTTGAGGATGTGTTCGATGTTTTTGTGTAGAATATTAAAATTAACTCTAGAGGTGCTGAATCTGAAATGTCAACAACAAGTTCACAGAGAAATCCAGAGTGAAGAGTTGTGACTTCAAATCATAAAAAACATGTATTCATTTGGTCCAATAACAACAAACCTAACATCATGTCCACTCAGAAAATGTCACTGGTGCAGTTTTAGTTTTTGTTTGTGTAAAGTTGTGGCATGCAGAGAGGCAGATGTGTTTGATTTAGAAGAGAAATGAAACATTACTTGAGAAAAGAAGGCTAAAGATAACATATAAGACATACTGTGTTGATAGGATGCAGAGAGTCATAGAAAGGAAATCAAGTTAGTGTGCAAAGTCTATTAAAAAGCCAAATGTGTTTACATCTTTCATCCCATTTGTTACAAATTATGCATGGAGCAATTTATTTCTAGTTCAGGTTAATATAATATAGAAAGCATTTTGCAGGGACATGAAACATGCTTAAGATACAGAGAGTCATGATTTAAAGTTTTTGCAAAGTCGTTGAATAGAGGAAGTCTTCTTGTTGGTGCATTCAAGTGCTAGTGGGAATCTAGAACATCACAGTTTTAGGATTTCAAGCTTTCTGTTTTCAGTAATGGTGGCAGATTTACTGGCGAAATTGTGAGTCACTTTTAAATAGTGGATCCTATATGTCAGACACAGGTGGACAAAAGCAGGATCCTCATTTCTACATTTTATTAGCTGTAGCTAGTTAGCTAACTGAGCTAGCATTAGCTCCAGGATGTACCCAGCTGGCTAGTGGCCACCAACGCTGTAAGATGCTGATATTTGGTTGGATTTAGGATGTGACGCCAAAATTCAATGTCAGGACAACGTGTGATTCCAACGTTAATTTGATGTAGAGTACTGACGACAGATGATGTGATATTTTGTTGGTTTTATGTTATAAAAATTAACAAAATCCAGCATCTTCCAGTCGTCTCGTGCCGACGTTATCTTGACGTACAATAACGTCATTTAGTTGTAAGGTATGGAGAACAAAACCCAACATCTGCTAAACATTCTAATGTTAATGTTTACACAACAGGAAATTGTAACGTTGACAGATATTTAAATTATGCTCAACATGATTTTGATTCCAACCAAAATTTAACATCGTCTTCCTGATGTTGAATTGACGTCCGGTGCCAGCTGGGATATTTACACTCTCTCTTCCCCAAATCCAACAATGAGTTGGACAGAGCTGCTGATGTTAATGAAATAGTTTATGAAATAGTACATAGTGGATTTGCTAGGCATGAGCAGGAGACCCCAAAGTCTGGTGATAATGCTCCTTAGGTTTGAGAGTAGAAATACAAGTATGCTAAATTTGTTAGAAATGGGTTGAAACATGCACTGTGTCATTTCATTAGATTTTACATTTAGTCTTGTTTTATTATTATTCACAGTCATTTGAATGTTGTTACCGTGACATCACTTCCATTGTCTCCCTGTCTGTAGTGAACACACGTTTGCCCACTGTCACTGTTAGTCATGTGATCCACTGTTGTTACGAGATCCCCTTCACTGTCCATCATTCATGATTATGGTGCCTCCTGTATTGTGATGTTACTGACGCCACTGTTATGAAAACTGTCAGATCACTGTTTACGTATAGTGGTTATTGCATCACTTCCCCTGTTTCTTGATGAGACTAATAAAAACAAGCATGTACTTCCCCACTTCCTCTTCCTCTTTGAGTTGCCTCATGTTGGTTTGAACCCTGCACCCTTCACTCTTCACTCTCTGGTTTCAGTCGACTCTTCCCTTTTCCACTCCCAGCCACTGTAGACTCGGACTGCTCCGAAGATCCACCACCAGCATGGAGACCACCCCTCTCTCTCCTGTAAACATCGTGGGCTTGATTTATGATGATGCTCTTGAAAAAATAAACAAACAAAATAACCTGTAGATGAGCACAGACTGAGCACAGAAAATCAAGCTCACCTGAATGTTATTGAGAGAAAACTAATGTTTCCCCTTGTTGTCTGGTCACCATCCAACGGTACTATCACACATAGCATTATATCCAAGGTTTTTCTGTAAGATAGAGGTTATAAATAGTCATTTTCTACATCAGTTTTATCACGAGTACTGAAAGTCACTGCGCATGGCCAGTAAAAAGTCCAGTTTTTGTACAGATTAAACAAACAAGATAATGTATTGATTAGTGAGCTTTAGAGGTGCTGGCAAGCAGATTTCTGTATCTTTAGACAGAGCCAGGCAAGCTGTTCCCCCCTGTCTACAGACTTTATGCTAAGCTAAGTTTCTCCTGCCATCTCTTGATTGAAATTTCATATTGAAGATACATGAAAGCTATCAATCTTCTTATCTAACGCTCAACAACAAAACTTGAAATATCGAATCATTTTTCGAACAGGGCAGAACTACTGCGTATCTGTCAAATCCTAATGGCTGTCTTTATGGCCAGAATAGAATGAACAGAATAGATGAAATATATTGACAAAGGGCATTGTTCCAAAGCAAGCTAAAGTCACCTAATGATACATGAACAGTATGCTCAGGTGTGCAGCCAGACATTGTAAACATTTGGAGCTCCCCTGGGAGATTTTTTTCCCATTTATAGCAGCTATATGCACTATTTTTCAAGCCATTTGTGAATGCATAAAAACGTGAACATCATTTGAGAAAAAAAATGCTGTTGCCAAGGAAAAAATCATCCCGTAGAGCCTACATCCTATTTTGCAGATCTATCTTGTCCAACTGTCTGAAACCAGTCCAGTGTGTAGGATTTAGGGGATATATTGGCAGAAATGGATATAATATTCTCCTGAGACCCTGTGTCCTCATATGAGGACATCACATTTTGGATTTACTTGACCATATACTTCATTCTACTTAACTTAGACCTGTTGTCCTCGTTCGTGGACACTTTTTTGTGCCATCTAGTGGCAGCAAGAGCACAATACACTAATCCATGTAAAAACAAGATGGCAGCCATCTCTGCCGAGTCAGTCTGCGGCTGATACCGACACAAAAGTGGACAAAGTACAAAACCTGATCACATTTTATGGTTGAAACCTGTTTATTTATGATTGATAATGTTTGTAGTTTGATATGGCAACAAATTTGACTGATTTTAGCAACAGTAACAAGCTGAGAAACTGTTAATTAGGAAGTGCTCGTTTGAGGACATCTGGACTTTATTATTGTTGACAAATCTTAGTTTTTTATACTTATCAAGTCCTGCCAATCACTGGGAGCTGGGAGAAATTAAAAATGTATACCAAAAAAAAGTTCTGGTCTTAGGAGGATATATAAGTATGTTTTCTTTAGCGTATAATCGGCTGAAAATAATCATTGAGTTTTTGTAAACTTAGAATGAGCCATTTATGTCTACATAGGTAGCAGGTCCCCATCTACGGAAATCACCACGTTGCATCGCCATGTCTCTACAGTAGCCCAGAACGGACAAATTCATGTTTTCACCGCCAGCCACTGTAGTTTGCAGCCCCTCTGTGATGAGACTGTCAGAAAAACACTGATTGTTTTTATAACATGAAACTGCTTTATGCAGTGTTTCTACCCGTTTAGGGTGTGTGTTTGTTTTGAAGAGAAAAAGACCTCTGCAGATAATTCGGCTCACGGTAAAAATCCCCTGAACAGCCACCCAGTAGCTCACCAGGTAGAGCAGGCATACCATGTACAAAGGCTATGTCCTTGCCACAGCGGCCACACATTTGATTTTGGCCTGTGCTGCATGTCATCCCCTGTCTCTCTCTCCCCCTTCATGCTTAAACTGTCCTATCTAATGAAGGCAAAAGCATAAAATCTTAAATAAAATTTTAAAAAAACTCCTGAATGTCTGCATCAGAAATGAGGTGAGCACACATTATGTTATCAGAGATAAAAATTAGCACACATTAGCAGGTGCTGGGCTAACGGCATGAACACCACTGTGAGAAGTTTCAGCAGGTTGCAGTCTCAAATCCTCACCACTAGATGCCACTAAATCCCCTTAAATCTCACACACTGCTCCTTTAAAAGCCATTGAATAATCTGATTAAAGGACATTTATACTTAATATGGAGCAATATCCCTCAGTTTCAGACAGAAATCATTTGAAAAATATTGCAAATGATGCAATGCAAAAAAAAGGGGTTTTAAAATGTGTATACACAGGTGAATACAGATTTGGATAGAGTGATTATATTATGAAAATCATCAGTGATATTTCTGACCTCACTGAACGTCCCAGGTAAGTAGAGGACACCATTCTTTGGCTGCTGATGGTTAATTCTGGTTAGAGTAGGTCTTTTTATACATGGCCATGTCTGACCCCAGTTTTTCTCCTCCCAGCTGGAGATCGTAGAGGGAACACCTGACCTGGGGGTGACTTCATACTGGACTGATGCAGAGGGAAACGTGGTGTTTGGCCCAAACACCCCAGAGGAAAAGATGAAAACCCCCGTCACTGGGACTGGGAAGAAATCACAGTGCCGAAAGAGTGAGAGGGCTGAAATCACATCTGTGATATCTGAAACATTACAGACTGTGTAACTGTGTGTACTAATGATCATTCTCTTACAGAATCTGTATCTAAGACTCTTCCCATGGAGAAGGTTGAAGATGAGGTGAAGGCTGCAGTCAAACCCAAAGCTTCACATTCAGAACAAACAAAAGAAGCAAAAGAAGTTGCTGACCAGACTTTGACTGCTGACCAATCAGATGCCCCCGAGCGGCCTGCAAACACAGTGGAGGAGCCTGGACCAGGAGCTGAAACAGCCACAAACACTGAGTTAATCTAGTGGTGATTCATATTGATTATACTCACATATACGTACATTAGCTACAAGTTTGATGTGGGCTTTTGAGCCTTATATGATTGATGTGTTTCCAGATATTGTAACTTGGACGTTGCATTTGCTCCTACTAAATATTAATGATAATAATAGCTCATCTACTCATATATTTCAATTTAAAGACCACAGTTTTCACAGTTTGCCTGCATTTGATTTGATATTTTGTTGTATTTTTCATCATATTTGCTTGAATAAAAGATCTGTTGACATTTTGGTTTAAATGGTTGCACTTCTTAGTTTATAGTGCCACGAGATTTCTGGATATTCAGAGTGACACAGACTCTCGAGCCTTACAGAGGCTGGACACTCGATAGTTGGAGGGAAGAACAAAGCAAACATGAGACATTCTTGGGGTGAAACAGGGCAGAATTAATTTAAATCAACATGTGTAAAGGTTGACGAGGTCCAGTGAAGACAATAATGCGGCGAGGAGAACTGGCCACAGCTCCTTACATAAAACATTTTAATATTTGTCCAACGGTTTCATCATTTTTGAAATTTATCTTAATCTCTCACTGACTTATTGTTGAGTTTACAAAAAAGCTAAGAGCAGTAATACTGCTAACTGGCACATTTTAAGGACACAGCAGGCAAAAGCATCCACAACAGCATACGGATTTAAAAGGCCTAACTTTACTGACAGATCAACTAAATGCAAAGCAGTGTTTTTTGCAGTATATTTCGAAAATATAAAAAAATATGCAGTAAACTCTTATGTAACAATCTAGGAAATCCCTGTGTAAACATCCCGTCATAGTCTGACTCAGCAGGTGTTTAATGGGGAACTGAAACCTTCTGCTTCCTCTCCAGAATTAATGGCTGGTTCACTTCATTAGTTTCTCTTTACTTTCATTTATAAGACAGCTGGAGGCACACTGCCCTTCATCGGCTGAGGATTCAGGTCCAGTCTAACCTGTGTAGCCAAATATCTGCCCTGCTGACCCGTCCTGGAGCAAATCCCTAAAAATCCCAAACCACCTGCAGGGAAGCTGCTCTGAAGCTGATTGTGACCTCTGACCTCCAAATGGAGAGCGTGGAAATGTAATGTCCTTACTCTGCAGCCCAGACGCCAGAGGAAAATGTTGGCATTGCCGTCTCTGCAAACACATTTCATACATATCACATTGTTTCTAAAGTGACGTAGGTCTGACGACATCTATATAAGACGAGTTTCTCGCCAGAGGAAGAGGAGAAAAGATGCTGGATGTTGTGACCACTAGGCAAAATGTGCCTTTTCTGCACCAGTTTGATGTAAATGTCTTGTCATGTTCATGTGCACTGCATCTCCCCCAACACCTCTGCAAATGTTACATCTCTGTGGTTTGCAGAAACGTACATTATGCCAACATTTATTCTGGCAACCAGACTGCACACTGTGATCAATAAAGTAAATCACATTGATTTGCTGTAACTCACTTCAGCATAGAATCAATGGGTAAAATTGAACTGCACCACATTTAATCAGATCTTATCAGTTATAAAATCTATTTAAAATGTTTATTGTCATGTGCTCAACATTTACAGAGATTGCAGTCATTGGCAATGACAATCTTAGATGTCAGGCCTGTTCCAACAATGCTCATTACATAAATTAAATATGTATAACAAGAACATTAAAAAAAGAATCTAAGACATAAAATAGTGCAGAAATGAGTACATAGGGATAAAATATGACATACATAATTCTAATATAAAAAAATATTTAGGGTAGGAATGTTACTGTAAATAAATAATTTTAGTACTACATATATTCTTGCATAATCATGGTAGAATAAAAACAAATGTTTTACACTGAACAATCTGGTTGTTCTTTTAAGGAGACTTTAAGGAGAGATGTTTTTGTTCTGGTGAACCAAGTCATTTTGTTGAGTCACCATTTAAATGCAGTGACTGAAGAGAAATAACTGTTGATATGATAGAAACATCATGAACCACAGGGTCCCCCAGTAGATGATCTGATTAGATTTGGGAGCTTCTTAATCAGTGACGTAAGGTGGGTTACGACAGGCCCTAGTGCATGCTGTCACGCAAATACTGTCTCGCCACATGATCAGAGACCAGCAATCATCATTGCATATCTATATGTAACAATACCAAAGAAAATGAAAAATTATTAATTTAACAATTTTAATAGTTGATTTACAGTTGTAGAATAAGCATATAATTTTGTTGTAGATGCTAATGACTGTTGTACAAAAAAAGAAAAATTAAACATAACAGAGATGGATTTGCCCTCTTCAAGGGCACATATAGCATATGGTACTGTTTTTAATTTAATAAGAGTTCTTCTTTGAACACAGGCATATTTTCAAATTAGCAGTCACATAAGGGCCCATTCTCCACCCAGCACATTGTTGGAGGGCCCATTCTCTCTCTGGGCCCCCCCACTTCATGGGCCCCAGTGCAACTGCACTGCCTGCACTGTCTATATTTACGCCCCTGGACTTGATACATAAATACCTATAAATTCAACAATTATTTCTTAAAAGTATTTTAACTAATAATCTGCTACAACATGGAGATCATATTTTTACCCAGTGCTTTGTGGAGTCAAATGTGCCCATTAATTAAAATAGTTTCATCAGTAGATTAATGGTGATAGCCTACATTTGTCAGAGGTAGATTTGGAGAGCAGATTTCGTGTCACAGCTTCACAGTCATACAGCCAGCTCAGTGTGCTTCTAATAAAGGCTGAAGACTACAGCTGGCCTTTGAGGTTTTTACTGGAAGCAATTGTGAAACTTTGGACAATAAATTTGAAGTGAAAACAAATCAGTAATAAACACAGGATACCATAAACACAATTTAGATCAAAGGAATTGTAAGAATGAAACAGAAAGAAGGAAACTGGCTGAAACTGACATGAGTACATTGCCTTACAAGTGGTGCCCCCAGATAATCTTCATAGATGTGGCCAGATGGGGTCATTGAAAATCTTGGGCTGGCACACTAAAAAAAAAAGCTACGTAACTGAATTTCGGAAAAATGTATATAGGCAAGTTAAAAACTATGTCAACATGGAGACTTAGGGAATCACAAACTGATTTTTTGCAGTTAATATTACTAATTATCCGATGTGCATGGACCAACACTGGTAGCCTACAGTTAACATTCTGAGTTCCACAACAATTCTGTTTTAATGTGTTGTGTAGCTGATGGGCAATTTGTTGTTCTTCAAATAGGCTGGTTGTCCTTCTCCTTAGAAATACAAATATACAGCTTTAATTTAAAGGAGTACATTGATTTTAGGGAACAAACATTTACTGGGAACAAACCCTTTCAAGTTTAGGAGAGACACATGGGTACCCATAGGACCCACTGACATGTACACTGACACAGTTGGTACCAATGGATGCCTTAGGTTGTCTAGTTTCACAATATACTACTACTTTTGTGCTAGCATAAAAAATGAGTGCACTATAGCCTCTCAAAAACAGTAATGTCAATCTCCAATAATTTTCGTTGGAGGGGCCAGCAATTGTATTAGGGTGGCCATGGCCCCCCCGTGGCCCCCTCTTGGTTGTGTCACTGTGCCTTACAGATACAGAGAGCTGCGACTACTGAAGCGATGTTAAAATATTTTTTTTAATGATCGTTTTTAATGTTTTCAAGTTTGTTTTGAGAGACAATTTTTATTTTTAGAAATGTAAATTTCTCATTAAAAAAATGTTCTGAGGGGACTTCCACATTTCAAAGGTTGACAGTGCAGGAGAACAAACATACAACTTTCCTCACATACCCCTAATAATGAGCCCCAATAATGAACCTGATCTTACGTCCTCATGCTGTAATCACGTGCACACTGAGCGCTGCAGAGTCACGTGGTTGTGTCGGCTTCATCACAGCAGCAGCAGAAGCTCACACACACAGACCGGTGGAGGAAGAGCTGACGGAAGGTGTGACTCCCTGCGGCTGAGCCTCTACTCCAGCAGGTAGGATGATATAATCAGCCCTCCTCCTCATTTAACAGCTCTGAATGAATAAAAACAGACAGGAAGTGTATTAATGCTGGTTAATGTGTCAGCGCAGTCTTTACAGGAGTCATTAGCGGCTGGTGTGTAACTCGCGAGTCCTGTTTGATACTGAGTGTCGCGTGTGAAGTGTTGTGACAGCGGATATCAGCGATAAAACACGGACTAGCAGACACTCTGTGTCTTCTCATGAAGACAAACCGGACATTTACTACTGTACGACATATTATTGCTATTTATAAAATTCCAGTCTGTCTCATAAATGTCTGTCTTGTCAAATTCAACCCTCCAGCTGTGTCCCTGAACGCCTCATAGATTTTATAATAGCCTACTTTGCTTCACCTGAAGATTTAACATCATCTACAGGTGTTGCATAACATAAATAGGAATGGTGCTATTATACAGACTTGACTACATCTTTATTATCATAATGAGCATTATAGTTTTCACACTCAGTGGCTGATAGTATATAGGATTTATCATCTGATTGTGTTAAACAGCAAACTGTCAAACAGAGATAAGGACCCTGATTTGTGATCAGTGTTCTGTATCATATCTCAGCTGTGATACAATAGTCAGTATTTACAGTATTTACTTAAGGCTGTTGTAATAACCGGATACCTAAGTCACCATACAATATTATTACAATTTTAAACGCTTTGCGATATGCTATTACGATAACATATGTTGTGATATACTGTGATTTATAACTTTTTCCAATTGTATATTATGTCCCCAAACTTTGTTAACATATATTTTATCTAATTACATAAAAGTTTTCAGTCTGTTCATCTCACGTCAGTCATCTGTAATGTACCTGGACTGTAAAAGCAACTGATTTTATAATTCTAGTCGGCTACCAGAAGTCAAATTTGTATTTGCAATATCCTCCTGAGACCAGAACTTTTGTTTGGTATATATTTTCATTTCTCTTAGCTATTTGTGATCAGTAGGACCCAATAAGTATAAAATACTTAACATTGTCAATGATAATAAAGTCCCAATGTCCTCAAACGAGCACTTCCTTATTAACAGTGTCTCAGCTTGTTACTGTTGCTAAAATCGGTCAAATTTTTTTCCATATCAAACTATAAACATTATTAATCATAAATGAACAAGTTTCAACCATAAAATGTGATCAGGTTTTGGATCTTGTTCACTTTTGTGTTGGGATCGGCTGCAGACTGACTTGGCAGAGATGGCTGCCAACTTGTTTTTACATGGATTAGTGTATGGTGCTCTTACTGCCACTAGATGGCATAAAAAAGTGTCCATGAACGGGGACAACAGGTCTGAGTTAAGTAGCCGACAAGAATTTGGTGATATGATACAATAACGATGAAGGAGTTCAATATATTGCGAATTAGTGCGATACTGTGTGCAAGGTGATATTTTGCCTTTTTTTAAAGATATAAATTTAGGAAAACTGTCATAGTAAAAGTAAAGAACACACACCTATATGCATAAAAAAGTTTACTTTTTATGTGTTCTTTTCGTCCAGTCGGACCAAAGGAACCAACAGTTGCCTTTAGTATTAAAAAATAAAATAAAAATGACAGCAGGGTGGATACAGTGTTTGAGAGATACTTAAGTGTGTCAATTCCTACAACCCTAATAAAGTAAAAAAGTCAATTTGTGGCGTCCATGTAAAGACACAATACTGCCACGCAAAATATCACAATACTCCCCAACCCCCTCAAACGCACCTCAGATTATTTTATTTAAATTTTAGCAGTTTACTGAAAACAGTGGAAAGGCAGAACTAAGCACACTTTAATATCTGTTTATTTATCGCAAGTAATAGCTTTATGGCAATATTCAATGTCGTTATCATATATTTCCTTCATGTTGTGCAGCCCTAGTCAAAACTGAAATATCACAACATCTTTTGGGTGGATTGTCATTTTGCTCATATATTCATGATCCCCAGAGGATTTATCCTAACCTTGGTGATCCCCTGACTTTTCCTCTGTGCCATCTGCAGTTTTAAGTGAAGTGTTGTGGAATCTGGGTGACTTTTTGAGCAAGTCAATTTGTGGCATCCGTGTAAAGACACAATACTGCCATGCAAAATATCACGATACTCCCCAACCCCCTCAAACACACCTCAAATTGTAACTGCTGTCTTTTCCTTCTTACAGTCACCAATACAGCTGATAAACCAGTGAATGTGGAGATATCCAAATTAATATTTTTCCCAGAGACCATATCACCCATACATAATAGGCTGCATTTAATGCTGAAATGATTAGTTTGCCATACATGCTCTGGTTGCTGCTCTTAAATGTGATGATTTATTGCATTTCTCTGTTTTATAAAATTATATATTCAATATTGTGATGTTTGGGACTGTTAGGCTGACACTTTATGGACTAAATTATTAACTGAATAAAGTAAATACCTGCAAGGTGCAGCCCTAGGTTCATTATCAGCGTACAGTTAGCTGAATGAAAACCCTTGTGATGTTAGATTTGTCAGGTGGCTGAAGTAAAAAGCTGCAGTGACACAATGTTGGTCAGAACAACAGTGAGTGACGCAGAATCACGTTGGACACTGGACGTAAAGTAAGCGGGACAAACGTGCCGAGACAGGGAAAGCTAGATTTGTCCTAATCTTGTAAACAGGATTAACACCTCTTAAGGCCCCCTCAGAGTGTCGTGAGATCTGGTTGTGCTGGATGTGTAATCATTAAGTACTGGGCATTTAGTAATGTAGCACAGAGAAGGACCTAAAAGACAAGCTACAGAGTTTAAAACTATGAAGTTATTACAGTTTGCTTCCTGTGAATGAGGAAATACAACACCTTCAGCTCCAAAAGTCTCTTTCTTTCTTTCTTTCTTTCTCTCTCTTCGTCTGTGTGCTGTAGCAGAGGGGTTTATATGAAGTGCTGTGGGAGTCGAGGCTTTTACTAAATTTGGCGTGATGTGTAGATCAAACAGACAGAGTGCAGTCAGCTCACTGGAGAGCTGTGGTTGTGCAGCGTTGTTATCACGACTGATGACTCTCATCTAGACTCTTCTGCTTTGTCCATTACATGAACATCGCACTTTCACTCTACAATGTGCTGTGGTTCACTGGAGGGGAAAGCCACTGCACATTACAGGAACACAGTGGGAAACTATTATCAACTGGTGGCAGAACACAGTGAATGCCTGCAGTACCTTTTGTCGCATTACTTATAACTGAGTTACAGCTGCGACTTTATCATCACTAAACAGCCATTTTTAGACATGCTAGCAGCGTGGCTGTAGGGATGGAAATGTTGTTCAGTTGGTCTACTACTTTGGCTGCTAAGGCAATAAGCACATCTCGAAAGAGTGCACTCAAGGATTTTTTTAGTTAGTTTAAAGACAGTATTAACAGAAAACTGGACTTAAAAATGTAACTACCCTTATTTTTCTATTGATGCCTTTTGTCTTAAGTTCAGTGTTCAGTTTGTTTGATAAAGGAATGTTAGAATAATGTCTTTCATTGTTTTAAAGGTCTAGTGTGTAGGATTTAGTGGCATCTAGTGGTGAGGCTGCAACATTGCAACCAACTGAAACTTCTTCAGTGTGCCAAGCATGTAGGAGAACTACAGCAGCTGACAAAAAAAGGCAAAATGTGAATGGTCCTATCCAGAGCCAGTGTTTGGTTTGTCCATTCTGGGCTACTGTAGAAACATGGTAGTACAACATAATGGACTCAAACTAGGACCTGCTCCCTATGTAGATATAAACGGCTCATTCGAAGGTAATGGAAACACAGCGATTCTTACTTTCCGGTGATTAAAGAAAACAAAGTTATGATTATTATGTTCTCTGGCTGCCAAAAGATGCCCCTAAATTATATACGCTGGACCTTTAACTCAACAAGCACTTTTTGGATTTGTATTTTATTTAAATTTTAGCAATTTATTGAAAGCAAAGGAAAGGCAGAATTAAGCACACTTTAATATCTGTTTATTTATCACAAGTAATATCTTTATGGCAATATTCAATGTCGTTATCATATATTTCCTTCATGTCGTGCAGCCCTAGTCAAGACTGAAATATCACAACATCTTTTGGGTGGATTGTCATTTTGCTCATATATTCATGATCCCAGATGTTTTATCCTAACCTTGGTGATCCCCTGACTTTTCCTCTGTGCCATCTGCAGTTTTAAGTGAAGTGTTGTGGAATCTGGGTGACTTTTTGAGTATTAACTGGTCAAATTTAGTTCATGACCTCTAACAGCTGCATCTCTATCAGCTTTACCTTCACCTCGGCGTAGAAACTAATGCAAAACAACTATAGCATGCTTAAATACGCTCAGTATGGTTGGCTTTACATCACACGCTAAATGGAGCTTTCAATGGGCCTTTGTCATTGTTTTTGCATTATAGAGTAAATGACTTATGAATTATTTAAAGAAGCAGATTAAAATGTTCCCTCAGGCTGTTTCAAGGTCTCTGTAGAGACTTTTCAGACTCAAGTTGGCGGTGACAGGGCCGTTACAAAGAGGTTATGTAAGTGTTTTAGGGCTAAAGGCTGGGGGAAATTTCCCTTTAGAGTTTGTGCTCAGTCACAGGGGTACAATAGGTCCTAGGATTTGTGCTGCATTGCACAGAGCAGGAGCAGGTTGGCTGAGGTGGACAGGGGAGGAGAGGAGGCTCCTGTTGGGGTGACATGGAGCTCTCAGAGAGGTCACCTGTAGAGCAGCAGGACCTACGGCTGCACCTGAAGTCCCCTTGGACTCTGGTGAGTTGGGGTGCTGGTGAGGTCTCGATTTGAATATGCAGAGTGAGTTATGCTTAACTGAGGCCTGTTGTAGCCAAGACAGCATTTAATTGACCTGATTTCTAATCCAAATCAAACACCTGTTGATGACCTTTCTATTGGAGGTGGCCAATAATGTATAAATGGATGGACAAATCACAGTAAAAATAATTTTATTTTGTGACATTATCTAATACTTTGAATTTTCTCAAAAATTGATGAAATGACCAGATGGGAATTCTGTTTTCTATTGTAATCCAGTTTATCACGTCTTACAAATCAAGATACTTTGATTACACTGATGCAACAGTCCTGTTAATCAAATCTTAACATAAAGCTATCCTGCTCATTGATTTGTAACATTCACCAACCAGACATATTAAACCTTAAAGGGTTACTCTGTAATTTCAAACCTGGATCCTACATTCCCATGTGTTTGTGTCTAAGTAACTAATGGGAACAACATATTTTGAAAGTGGTCCGGTATTGAATAAGAGGGCTGCAGCCGACAGGTGTGATACAAGCTGCAATTTAAGCACGAAAAGTGTTTGTTTTTGCCTCTGACAGGCTCAGAGTGTTATTCTTACTGTCCGGCAAATTATAGAAAGGATCCCTACAGAGATAGACCTTTTTGTAAAAGAGTAAGATCCTTTTTGGTAACTAGAAACAGCCCTGAAAAAAGCAGCAACCTCCAGCACTGAAAAAATGAAGCAGCAATTACCAGTTGCTGTAGCAGTGACTGTGTTTACATGGAGCAATTATTTAGTTTTTGCCCATATCTGAAAAGGACAATATTCCTACTGAGCTGTTTGCATGTCTTGATCAACTGTGCGAACACAGCATCCTTCTTTTATTTCTTCGACCGAGCGTCAACCTCCAGTGCTGAAAAATGAATTCGGTGCGGAAGTGCAAAAAACTGCATTTCCTCTAATGGCCACTTGAGGCTGGCTCCACAAGTGAGTCCTTCCCCACAGACCTCCATGTTAAAACGCCCAACTTTACAGCAGAAATTAGAGCTTTACAGCCTGGAACAAAAAATGGTTTTCGTCTCCAAAGCTGATTTCAACATTCATGACAACTGTACAGGGGGTGAAGTCTCATGTAACTCACCTGTTTACATTTTATTAAGACTTGCAATTATGCATAATTAAGAACTTGGTCGCCTTGAGTGACAAGCTGCCTATGGATAGTGTCCTTGGGCTCGCAGTGCGATCCACCCCTCACTCCTTCATAGCTCCACCCTCTCATCCTTATGTGGTCATGTCTGGCTCCAATAAACAAGATGACAGCCAAAATGCCAAACTTGAAGTTTTAAAACAGAAGTCCACGAAACAATGGGTGATGTCACAGAGGTTATGGCCATTATTTTATACAGTCTGTGCCCTGAAATCACTATCGCCAAACTCACTCATTTTAACCTCATAAAACACACTTTATTCAAAGTCCACAGAAACAAAATAAAACTCACAAAAACCATCTTGGTTTGTCTTTTCACTGCTCCAACGATCACTAACTCTGGTTTGGTTGAAAGAAACCCTCAATTTACCCAGTTAGATGTGAAAATATGGTGGCTCTATACACCCTGTTTGCCCCTGCCACTTCTCTGATGTCCAACCTCCCTCTCGCTTCTCTCCTGATATTTTCACACTGAACTGGGTGAATTAAGGACAGCCCTCAATACTGGACCAATTTCAAAAATTGTTCTCATTAGTCACACAAAAACATGTGAAAACAGGATCCAGGTTGAAAAAGTACCTTAGTTACCCTTTAATAGATAATAACATAAATGTTTAAACTTTAGTGTATCTGCAGACAAATCTCCCAGTATTTATCTCCACATATCTTCTTTATATTATGATATTGTTATCACATGAAAATCAGCAGCATTTAGGTGACACACTGTCGTCACCTGATGGTGAGTTAATTATCATGGCTATACTAGACTGAGCCTGAATGGTTTCAAAGTCCATCCAGCTGGTATGCAGCTCTGATTTAGTCAGTGTGAACCATTGTCCTAAATACTGAAACACACTGTTGTGGTGTCATTGTTCAGGCTGCATATACACACACACACACGCACACACGAAAAGTCCTTGTCCATAGGTCAGTTATTCAAACATTTATCTGAAAAATATTTGAGCTCACATTGAAAATGGTGTTTTGCCCTCCACAGTAATTACAGATGCTGAGCCCAGCTGAGAGCACATAATGACACTCATATGACAAACACCGACGTACAGGGAGGATCAAGAGAATCCAGGTGCATTAAAAAACTGGTGGAACACTCAGCAGTGAAGTGATGTGCTAAAATAGTGAAAATAGTGACATGTGAGTTTAAAAAGAGTTAAAGTGGCTGATTATATTGGCCCAAATTGTGATTTTTGGGGTGGGTTTATGTGTAGACAGAAACACACACTGTCCGCTCTGCGCTGGTCTGCAGCAGCCTTGTTGGTGCAGTCGAGGGCCAGATTAAGTCTTCGTCAGCTCAGGACTCTTTTGAGGAAAATGGGACAGAGCCACTGTGTTTAGGGACCGGCATGCATTTCCTTTGCAGACTATTCTGATCAACAGGAGCCTTACTGCCGGGACACTGACCTAGTAAGACGCAGAAAGAAAGTAGTGTGTGGTTTCACTCTGCTAGAGATTCAGGTGTGTTTTAACTTGTTATAGGAGCTAATAAATGCAGAATACTGTCTTTAAATACAGGCTCACTGGGTCATTTATGTTATGCAGCTTAATTCTGGCCTCATAACTTCATGATAAAAAAGATGTAGGCTATTTCTCATGGTTTTTTTTTGTTATAAAAAAGATAGTGATGCATTTAACTGTTAGGAAAACATATTGGCTAATCTCAGGCACTCAGAGTATAGTATATTTGTATTGGTCCATAAACCTAACAGAGAACACAATTCAGAATTTAACCTGACAGGGTGAAACTTTAAGAGTGTGACAATCATGAAACATGAGAAAAAAGATGAGTGAAGGTTTATGCTCACCCAACTTGACTCCTTTAAGTTCCCCCAGAAATTGATGTCACTTCCTGAAAATAGTCTCCGCAGGATTGTAGTCTTTTTTTCTTTTCGGTAGGCGAGAAACTACAAACTAACTGGGTGGAATGGGATTTCAGGTACACACAGTAAATGATGAAAATATTAAAGAAAAAACAACTGTTATTCCTCCTAACAAACACTCATATTATTTTTAGTATTTTATAACTTTATGGCTTAAAATTCTTGCGGATGTTGATTACCTCCTACTTTTTATAAAGAAGACCTTAATTTATATTTAAAGGGACAGTTAGGATTTTTTTTTTGTTGCGGGCTTGTGTAAGGTGCTTTGTAAATTAGTGTATTATCTACAGGAAATGGTGGTAGGCGTGCCAACAGTTTGGAGAAGCAGACAGAAGTACCACCATGGAAGCTTAGCAATGCACTGCTGTGGACTGGGGTAACAACAAAATGTATTTTAGCAGCTTAAAAAAAGGGCCCACCTTATAAAGATCAGTATTGGTTGAAGTGTATGCTATATTGAGAACACTATCACCGTTGTACCTTTCTGTCAGACAGCACAAAAGCCGCCAGACTCCACTGAGAAAAACAGTAATTTAAACTCGCTGAACACGGGAGCTGCTGGTCTACAGCTTCCTCGATCAGTTAAATAGTTTGTGTTATGATTGACTTTGGTGAATCAGAACTAACTCTTTAAAACACTAAAGCCAAACAATAACACAAACAAAAGAATGAATCCAGGCAGCAGAAGACGAGCAGCTCCTGTGTTCAGCGAGTTTACATTACTGTTTTTCTCAACAGAGTCTGGCTTTCAAGAGAGTGATATAAAAAGTTTCATTTCCCATCAGAAATTGCTGTCTGACATTGAGGTAAAGCTGTGAATATATTTTGAATAAATCATACACTTACACTGATATTGATGTGAAGTACTTTTTGCTGCTGACCCATCCACAGCAGTGCATTGCTTTGCCTCAGTGTTGGAACTTTTGCCTGCTTCTCCAAACTGGGAGCATGCCAACTGACATCTACTGTATATAATACACTGACTATGGATAAGTGCCTCATACAACCCCACTTCAAGAAATCCAAACTATCCCTTAATGCCATTTGTCATAAATGTTTGACGCATTTTAAAATTTGAATGCCCCATTTAATAAAGTGTGTTTTTATTGACAGGTGGACACCATGAACTACGTGGGGCAGCTGGCGGGCCAGGTGCTGGTGACAGTAAAGGAGCTGTATAAGGGGCTCAATCAGGCCACTCTGTCGGGCTGCATCGACGTGATTGTGGTCCGACAGCCTGATGGGACGTTCCAGTGCTCCCCTTTCCACGTCCGCTTTGGAAAACTGGGGGTGCTTCGCTCCAGGGAGAAAGTAGTGAGTGCCCCAAAAAATGATCATAATGACTGAATTTTGGATGCTTAGTTTTGAGTCTACTAGCTAAAAGTTCTGAGGCAATGATTTACACACACATTGTTAATTCTTTAAAAGAACATGAAAAGTAATGCCTGATTAATTGTGCAACTGAAGTGATTTTCCACCTCAAAACCTTAAAAAAAATCCCCCCTACCTTTATTGCAGTGGCAGTGCATTGTCATATTTCACTCATCCTGCAATCAAAACTCTGCAGTAACATGCAGTAAATTGTGGGATAGCTGCACAATACTTTTTCCAGCTCTCTAGTGGCCCTCAGCGCCTCTCCTTCCCTCTGAAGCTCTCTGAACACTTCCATCCAATCCACACTCTGCTTCTCTCAGAGCAGACTGCCCTTTCTCTCTATTTATAGACACTGTGTAGTTGTCAGCTGAGGACTAAGGTGGGATAGACAGACTTAAGCTCAATTTAGCCTCTTATTCTCAACCTCTTATTCTCAACCCATTCAAAAAAAGCTCTCAGGAGAGTCAGACGGTGCAGGAAGTCATCTGTTCGTGGCAGAGGAGACATCAAAGGATGTTTGTCATTGTTAAGGAACCAAGCAGGAAAAAACAGACTAATCTCGAGCGCTTGTAAAATGTCAGCATCTTGCAGACACCTTCAGTATATTTAGGTAATTTCCTTAACCTTTCTGATTATTTAAAGATAAAAAAGCATTGCTGTGCATACAGCCTACATACTGTGTTTACTTGTATCATATTGACCTTTTTATAAAAACCTAATTCCATCCAGGCAGCCCAGGTCTGAGTCAAACCTTGTCTGTTTAACACATGCACAGAAACTGGTGGCATTTGCTGAAAATAGCAAGCTTTTGTACAAGCTGTTCCCTGTTTTTTTTCTGTGGCTTAGCTCTAAATCTTAAGGTAAATCTGTGGCACAGTTTTTTTTTTGTCCATAAGCTTTGTTGTACATGCATATGGGGCTTTACTGCTATAAGCAGACCTCATTAACGTCTGCTAAAACCTGAAGCCAACTGAGGAGAATGTGGTGAAGTACACGGCAAAGCTTTGTACAGAGTTGTGTTGTTTGACTCTGCAGATTGACATAGAAATCAATGGGGAGCCTGTGGAGCTGCACATGAAGCTTGGAGACAATGGAGAGGCCTTTTTTGTGCAGGAGACGGAGAAGCACAATGTGAGTTTTCAACAGTTTATAATGATAAATGAAAGATTTTTATATTGAATTTCCGCTAAAGTGATGTTTACTAGTAGAAATAAATCACTGTGATGACAACATGAAACACTTCTTTATGCTAACATGCTAAGCTAAGATGGTGAACATGGTAAACAAATACCTGTGCAACATCAGAATGTTAGCATGCTGATGTTAGCATTTAGCTGAAAGCATAACTGTGGCTAGCAACAGCCTCACAGCAGCATGCAGCAGCTGTAGACCCTTAAAGCAGGATTTATACTTGTGCAGCAGAAACCATATATTGAGCCTGTTCACACCTGGTATTAATATGCGTTTTGATGATCCGAGCACCATGCATCGACGCTAGAAGTTCAAAAGGGCCCAATGCACAATTGTTACAGCCACAATTCCACTAGCTGCTCACTAGCATGCTTGCTAGTCACATTAGCGGTTTTGTCGGTACAGCTGGTCGGTTTCCTTCCAGAGGGCAAAGCGATGGATGGCCATGCAACACTTTCTCCAACTAGTCACAAAATGGGCAAGTTATAGAGTGAAAAAGAACCACCATGTCCTGTGTTGATGACAGAGTCATTGTCACAGACACACTGGCTTGTACTCCACAAAACATATGTGATCAAATGCATCTCAGACCACATCAGCAAGGGGTTTGAGTGGTCAGATCAAAATGCATCTTTGTGGTCGTTTACATTTCCATTTAGCACTGTCCACTTGTGATCAGTTCACCCAAGATACATGTTAATACCAGGTGTAGACAAGCTCACTGGCGTGCAAATTAATCGTGTGAAAAAACCCCCATAAAACACCCCTGGTGTCTAAAGGCCGGTGTATAAAGGTTTTTCTTATCTCAACACAGGAGATTGTCCCAGCCCACCTGGTGACCTCGCCCATCCCTACAGAAGAGGCCCTGCTCTGGAGCAGGGACCCCAGATGTGGTGGATCAGCAGCAGAGAACACTCAGCCTCTGAGTCCAGAAGACTCTGCTTCTGGAAACCTCCCACCCTGCTTCAGCACAGCCGGGAAAAAGAAGAGGAGACGCAGGAGGAAGCACAAGGCTGAGCCACGCAAAGAGGAGCAAAGCACACCTGCAGGCGGGGAGCTGGAGCTGTGTGAGCTCAGTTCAGATGAGGAGCACAACACGCACAATGGACGGTAAGTAGAAAAAGCTGTTTTTTTATCTCTTATTCATCATAAGCCTTTTATTAATTTCATTGTTTCCTGTCTTCAGGGGATCTACACTCTCCGTGATGAAGGACAATATGGACCACAGGCAACATTCCCCCCTTACTGCCCTCGAGTGGGACAGCTACCCTTTCTCTGATGGAGACTGGTCCCCCTGCACTGCGTACGCCACCCACTCATTCTGTCCTATCATATATTTACATTGTTCATACAAGCACAGGGAAACAATGAGACAGTCCACTTTATCAAAATAGGCAGGGCTGAGTAAAACAAATCGCTCCCGTGACTTCATGACCGCTGACTCAGTAGAAATGTGGTGTTTGCTTACAGCAGGGAGATGTCGGAGCCCATGTCGCCCAAGAGTGACTCTGAACTGATGGTGAAGCCGGGAGAGAGCATGCTCAGGGCCGAGTCCCACATTCAGTGGACCTGGGGAGAGTTTCCAGAATCCACCAGGGTAAGGCTCAGGTCTAGACTTGTAGGGTCTGGCCTAAACTTTGAGATGAGGGGAGATTGGTAGGGTTGAACTGCAAGTTCATATCCTCATTTATTCAATATGTAGAGGCTTGGTGAAATTTTTCGGAAATGCATGCACGTATGTTTAAGCTTTCCCTGCTTGCCTTTCTTGCATTCAGGTCAACAAAAAGGACAAATCAGAGCCAAAGACGCTGACCATCACTCCCTCTGAGAACACACATTTCAGGGTTATCTTGAGCACAGAAGCCATGGAGGAGAGGGACGAAGAGAGAGCCACTGATCCCATTTGCAGTATTGTAAAGCCAGAGCCTCGGACCATCAAAGCTGATGAGCGCAGCTGCAAACCACAGCCCCCTGAAGCTTCATCGTGCAATACAAACATTACCAAGCACAAGCAGGATATTTCAGATTTAATGTCAAGCAGTTTTACCTCTGAGGCCATTTCCACGAACTCTGACCTCAGCCTAAAAAACACACGCAAGACCAGGTGGACGTCTTCGCCACCCAGCCGCAGGAGCAGCGGCTCTGCTGCCAGTGGAGGCAGTAACATGGCTGGAGACTCGGCAGCAGCTTGTCCTGAATCAGGCGCCTCCTCTAAAGCCACCGACTCCCCTGCCAAGAGGAGAGGTAACACAACGTCCTTTATAACTAGGTTTCTGAAAATACAGAAGTTGTTGGTTCTGTTTCTCTATAAAAAAAGGATCGTCTTAGGGGCTGTATGAAAATTATTGGAATGGAAATTATGCTCTTAGGGCAGGGTGTTTTGGTGGCATCTTGGCATGTCCAACTATTAACTCCGTCAAATACACCGTGCTCAACATCACCCCACCGCAGACTGTATGGGTAGTAGCTGCTGCAGGTGTGTGAGCTCTACGGTTATTTATGAGTTCATCGACAGAGTTGAGTTGTGTCAGTGTCTGTGTGAGATTCTTGGGACCATTAAAGGTCTGGGTGTTACATGCTAGCGCGTGCTAACAGGGATGTTGAACTGATTGGCTCTGGAGACGGCAGCAACAGAAAGTTCCCTTGGGGGTTTGGGATGGTCGGGGATCTGACAGCTCAGTGCGATAGCTATTAAATGCAGGTATTGTTTGACTGGAAATCTTTTGATACTGCCCTCTCCCTAATATCTCAAGATAATATAATTATGGCAAGAATAGGAAGATTGTAGGCTACCAAAAAATAAAGAATGCAGCTGCTTCCTGTTTTTGAGAAAAAAGCAATTATCAGTCACTGAGTACAATGAATGGGGGGAATCAAACAAATAAATGTATTTAAAATAGGCTATAAACCTTTAATTCTATCAGCCTTTGACATGTTTACAGTTTATATAGAGGCTTATTATAATTCTAATGGTTCAGTAATTCTTATGTAGCATCTGAAATGACGTGGGGAAAGTCTTCAGTAAAACGTCAGATTTTGTGAGTGTACTCTACATACACTCTGTGTGAATGTTGTAAGTGAATGTCAACAGGAAGGATGTGGTTTCTGAGTCTATATTCTGTGTCTGGGGCTGCGCTGCATTCACATGCAAAGAAAAGGAAGTGGAAAGGAAAAAAATGAAGTCAGCGATTTCTGAGAAGGCGTCTCTTTTCCTGCTTTTATAAAAGGTGTGAGGAAGAGGAGCCAACATCAGGGGCCTGAAGATATTTACCTGGATGACCTGAATGCACTTGAACCTGACGTTGTTGCCCGGTACTTCCCAAAAAGGTACAAACCTGGGAATCCAGGTATTTAATTATGTACAGTATGAATATAATATGTATGACAAAACATTCAATTCCAACTTCTGGTACTTAACAGTTTTCAGTACTTGTTCTGTGCACCCACAGTTGGGTTTGTGCTAAAAATACTGATGTATGATACCCAGCCCTACTTGTATGGTTGCAACTGTTAATGCAACTCAGTGGTTGCTGCTGAGTGAAATCAGATTGTCTGTGTGTGTTTTCAGTGAGTCTGAGCAGGTTCCTAAACACTGGGTTGAGATGGGGAGGCGCTCTGGATCCCAGTCCCCCCAGTCTGTAGGCAGCGCAGCAGCAGACAGCGGCACCGAGTGTCTGTCTGACTCTGCTGGTGACCTGCCTGACGTCACCCTGTCGCTGTGTGGAGGCGTTGCTGAGAACTCAGAGATCCCTAAAGGTAATATTAGCAGCAATTACCAACTGCAGTAACAGTGACTATGTTACATGCACAAGATATTCAGTTTTTGCCCTTAACTGAAAAAGACAATATTTCTACTAAGCTCTTCACATGTCTCGTTCAACTGTGCGAACACAGCCCCCCTCTTTTATTCCTTAAACCAAGCAGCACCCTCCAGGGCTGAAAAATGAAGTCAACGTGGAATTGCCAAAAACTGCAGTTCTTTGAACGGCCACTTGAGGCTGGCTTGATCCTCATAGACCCCCATGTTAAAGTGCCCAACTTAACAGCAGAAATTTACATATTTACAGCCTGATACAAACAGAAAAGTACAAACTAATTTCAACATTCATGACAACTGTATAAGGAGTGAATATTTATATGACTTAAAGTTAAGCAAAATTAAATGTGTGGCCAGGCAGTGTCCTCTGTCAGTTAGATCCACCCCTTGCTTCTCCACAGCTCTAATCTCTCGTCCAAATATGACCAGTTTTAGCTCAAAAAAACCAAGATGGCGACGACTGGAATGCCAAATCAGAGGTTTCAAAATGGGAGTTCACAAACCAGTGGGTGACGTCATGGTAGCTATGTCCATAATTTTTACAGTCAACCTGTTGATATCCAAGTCTTTCATAATGTTTAACAGTGGGTGTGGGCCTTTCTTTTGGACGTTTATCTTTGCTGCAGTCTTGCAAACTTTTGCCTCGGTGGTGTGTGCGAGGTGACTATTATAAGGCAAGAGGCCCTGTGTCACAAACTGCAGTAAAAACCCCAGCTGAGACGCACCTTTTGAATGCTGTACACATGTCCAAAGAATGCCCGTGATATCTGCATATGCAACATGTCTCAATCAGAAGATGCTACATTTGGAAAATGTAGTTTTTAGTTCTTTTTTTTAAAAAAAAAAAGAATACAGGTTGGAAAGTAGATTTTGAAAGCAGCAGCTGACTACACTATACTGCAGGATTCTAATAGTTATCTTGCAAATGGAAAAAGAGATTTATTGTCTGTTTGCCTGATAAATCATTGCGTAGTTGCACTTGTGTCATACACACATTTTACTATTTGACCTATATTATAAATTTCTTTCTTGAATAGCATACATATTTCTTTTCTCCAATCATTAGTTTTTAGCACATTAGAGCACCACATTGCATTTCACCAATCATATTACTAAGTTATGTGACAAATAAACCTTTGAATGACTGTTAATAAGGATTAAATAAGCAGGATGCATAACATGTTTTGACTGCCCTGCTTCTCAGCTGCTGCATCCTGATGATGTTATTAATATTATGAGCAATTTTCATAATCTACAATCAGGCTTTTATGTTCCATTTATTCCAGAAAAGTTCATGGAGCACATCATCACCTACAATGAATTTGCAGAGAATCCAGCAATCATTGACAATCCCAATTTGGTGGTGAAAATTGCAAACAGGTGAGTCTTCCTCCTTAATTCACAGTCACTGGACTCACAGTTTAATTAATATGATTCATTTAAGATATACTATGCAGGATTGTTGCTAACTGTTTGTAAACACACTCTCCAGCTGAAACCAAAGTTAAAGCCAGCCCCAGATTTACTCTGGTTTTGGTGTTGTTGCGATATTCAGCCCACTCTCACTCTGAACTCGTCACATAAAACTGCTTTGTCAGTGATTTCAGCATCAAAGACCAATGCAAAGAGGCACCTTTCATGATGATATGATTAGCACCGGGTGCATCAGTTTTAGAGGCATCGGGTGACAACCCAAGTCGTCAAATACCGCCCCTTTGTCAGTGGATGTTAGCGTAAGACACGGATGAAGACAGACACCCGTTACGTCGGTATAATATGCCCAGGTTAGTGGCACTTTGAAATGCCTCCAGCAACTATCACAACATAAAGAGTGACAAAGTCCATATAGGCAGGTGGGACAGAAGGTGGATGGGTCCAACAAACTTTGGACTTTCACCTGGGAGCCTGCTGGTTCCTGTGTGAATTTTAAGCAAAACCATGATGTTTTTTTTGTTTGTTTTTGTAGGAAAATCCTGCACAGTATATCTTTATTAATAATGACATAACATGCACATTACAGCTAAATAAACCTTTTTTTCCAGGTATTATAACTGGACACTGGCCGCACCGTTGATACTAAGTATGCAGGCTTTTCAGAAGAACTTGCCAAAGGTATCCTCTCAATCTAATGTGTATATAGTGTACTCTTGGATCTTATATAGTATGTGCTCATACATATCTATTTAAACATGAATAATTTATCTGGATGGCAGGCTACAGAGGAGGCCTGGGTAAAGGAGAAAATGCCAAAAAAGTCTGGACGCTGGTGGTTCTGGAGAAAGAGCAGCGTTAAGCAGGTACTGATTACGTGACTCAGCCATCTGTGTGTTTACAGTAACATGGACGTCAGTCTGACTTTGCATTGTAAATGATTCTAGTCAAATGAGGAACAGGCTGTCAGAATGCATCAGTAACCATAACATCCCTGTTTTGCATTTCTATGACAACGTGGCTGATGGTGTCTCCTCCTCTCTTCAGTTATCATCAGAGACCAAGTTGGAGAGACAGGAATCCAGAGAGAGCCCTGCCCTTCACCAGGCCCCAGAAACACAGTGAGTCAGCAACAAAAGCTGTGGCTTCCTCACAACACTACAGTCACACACCAACACAAGCAGTGTTGGGTAAACATGTCCCACACAGGCTGGATTAGCATGTTAGTCAGAGAGCAGTGCTGTCATTTTATGACTCATAAACTCATCACAGAAAATTCAGGAGAACAACTTTAAATATTGCCTGAGCCAGGCAGCTGGGAGTTTGTAGTTTGGTCTAGACATCACTAAAGATACATGTAGGTTTTATGTAGAATAAGAAGTCAAAAAGATTCTGCACATTTAATTTTTAACAAAGCAGAGTAACAGGCAGATGATGAGGTCTGCTGCCCTCTAGTGTCTGTAAATGATTCTGCAGGGTTGTCTTGTTGACCCTGAATCACACATTTGTAAATATGGCTTTATGTCAGTGTGTTGTCTTGTTAGTGAGCTTATTTTGATGTACATTTGTCTGAATTCAGTTGCAATTGTTTGCTGGTCTCTCTTCAGACTGTATTCTCTCCTGCAGGCAAAAAACAGCAGAGTGGTCGAGCGACGATGAGACTAAAGAGCTGAACGCTGTGGCACCTGCTCTGCCGCCTACTGAGCACGTGCAGACACAGGGCCCAGCACCAGCGCCCTGTCACTCCTACAAGAAGTCCCTCCGTCTGTCATCTGAGCAGATAGTAAGACAAGTGATCACTGAAAAAATTAGTCAGAGACAGTCTGCTGTTTATTTGAAAATGTCAAATGAAGCCCGGTGAAAAAAGTCGAACTAAAAGGGAAGAGCAGAGCTTTCATTTATTTTGTTTATTTTTTGTGTATGTAACAGTAAGATACCATTATTGACTCCCTGTTGCCTTAAAAAGTGACTGTATTTCTTCTTCCAATAGTTGTACAGTCTTAAAAGGATGATAAAGTGCTTAATCTGCATACTCTTTTAAACTCCATTCATCTTCTGTCTCTTACAGGCCAGCCTGAAGCTGAGGGAGGGGCCTAATGATGTCACTTTCAGCATAACCACTCAGTATCAGGGGACATGTCGCTGCGAGGGCACCATCTACCTGTGGAACTGGGACGACAAGGTCATAATCTCTGACATCGATGGCACCATCACCAAGTAAGAAGAAGTCTAAATATGCACCTCTTCATAATTATATTACGTTTATTCTTAGGTAGCGATAATAAATAACTGTTCTGAGGCAGGTCAGGCAGATTTAAAGGAATACTTCACCTCCAAAATGACCATTTGTGTATCAGTTACTCATTCTGTGTTATGTTAAATAAAGGAAGAAAACCTAGTTTTTCTCTAATGCCTCCTCTGTGAGCAAAGATTCCAAAAACTCAGAAAATGCTTGGTGAATTGAGGTCATAGGGGGCCACGTTTAACAACAGCAAAACTATATCAAAACATCTGTTTACAAGCTTTCATGCACCTTGTGCAGTTTAATCCAAGTCTCATTTATCCAGTCAAATGCTCAGTACTTCCCAAACACACAGCCCTTTACGACAGAGAACTGATCTGAAAGTGAGACATATGTATGCTTTCTTCAGAGCCAGACCCCATTGACAAAAACAGTCATTTTACTTCACTGAACACAGGAGCTGCTGGTCTAACACCGTTAAAATCAGTTCCTTAGTTTGTGTTATTGTGTGACTTTGGTGTTTTAAAGGGTTAGTTCAGATTCAACAAAGTCACTTAATAACACAGATGTACTAACTGATCAAGGCAGTGGTAAATCAGCAGCTACTGTGCTCAGTGAGGTAAAAATGACTGAGTAAAATGATTTATAAATGGAGTCTGGCTTTGTAAAGAGTATAGATAAGTATCACTTTCAGTTCATTTTCCTGTCACAAAGGGCTGTCCTGTTTGGGAAGTACTGAGCATATATGACTGTAAAAATGGGACTTGGATTATACTGCACAAGTTGTGTGAGAGTTTGTAAACACATGTTTTGATAGAGTTTTTCTGTGGTTAAACGTGGACCCTAATGACTTAAATTCATCAAGAACTTTTTGGATTCGTCGTTCACCAGAGCCATGTGGTAAAAACAAAGTTTTCTTCATGAATTAAACAGAAGACAGGGTGAGTAACTGATATACAAATGGTCACTTGTGAGGTAAAGTATTCCTTTAAAATCCTTCAATCTAATTTAGAAAAAATGTGAAATTATTTTTTTTATTGAGTACCCTAATTATCCCCTCACAGATCAGATGTGTTTGGTCAGATTCTGCCTCAGCTCGGAAAAGACTGGACTCATCAAGGCATCGCCAAGCTTTACCACTCAGTGCATGAGTAAGATCCAGATTGATCACTATTCTCTCAGTGTTAAAGATGACCAACAGTGAAGTTGCTCTAGTTAAAGTAAAATTTTTAATCCATCAATTAACATCTGACTGCTACAGGAATGGTTACAAGTTCCTGTACTGTTCGGCCCGAGCAATCGGCATGGCTGACATGACCCGAGGATATCTGCACTGGGTGAACGACAGAGGGACTCTCCTCCCTCAAGGACCCCTCATGCTCTCTCCCAGCAGCCTCTTCTCTGCCTTCCACAGGTAACAAATCCTTTACCTGAACATTTACTCTAAGTTATTTTTTCAGTCAGTAGCATTATTTGGAAAAGGCAAGGCACAAGTTAAATTCATTACAGGATTTAAGTGCTAAATGTTTATCAGCCTCTTTTGATTGACCAAGGATGATGCAGCATTAACAGATCTCTGACATTGGTGGTGATGGTTTTAGAGTTTATTTAGCGCCAAGAGAAACTAAATCTCAGAGTTATGGCTTAAGTGTCTCTATTTTGGAAATTTGTCTATAACGTGAAGAAGTATCAACATAGACAGCTGAGAGGCAGGGACTAAGGCACGACTATTCACACGTTCTTGCTGTGAAGTGAAGGACGGAGGTTTGGTTGGTGACAAAAGCTACCACCATACACATAACCTGCCACCAGAAGATCCAACAGCAAAATTCAACTGCATTAGCATGTTTCAAACAGTAGAGGGCAGTGGCTTTACATATTTTGGACACAGGATGTAGAATTCATATACTCACATACACACAACTACCTTCTTGAAGAGGTGGTCTTGGTCCAGTTGTTTTGGTGCGCCCCCAAGTATGATTGCTGAGTTCGCACCTGCCCAAACGAACCACTCTTAGGGGGCAAACGAACTTGAGTTAGATTGAACCGAACCAAACAGTGCAGGTGTGAAAGCACCCTAGTACAATATTTGCCTCTGAGACTTGGTATAAGTATAAAGGTCGTAAAATTGAGATATTAATTCATCCCAATACAATAACAGCAAATCTGCTTTGTCTTCTGTTTGCTGGACTGTAAATGTTTCAGTGTGGGTCACACTAGTTATCACATCATCCTGCACTGTTCAGCATCTAAAGACAGACTTGAACAGTATTGGAAAACCAAAATCTCCACTAACCTGTTTCTCTCTGTGCATTTTGGACATTATTTGACTCTAAATGGTCATATGTGATTGAAATGGTCTAAATTTAAACTAGGCAGCTGCAGCAGCAGTGAAAGGTCAAAGGTTAAAGTCTGCAATCCTTTTGTATTTCTCTTGTTAGAGAGATCATCGAAAAAAAGCCAGAGAAGTTCAAGATCGAATGCCTCACAGACATCAAGAACTTGTTTTTCCCAAACACACATCCCTTCTATGCAGCCTTTGGGAACAGAGAAAACGTAAGTGTTAACTTGTTGTTACTGTGTCATTTTAAGTTTGGATCTTTTCCTCACCATCACACACTTTTCTTCATCACAGCAGATTATATTTTAATGAAAAAGAGGTGTAATGTTTTGTTCCGTTAGATACCATTTCTCTGACAACGATCCTTATACTCTTTCCCTCCTGTGTTTAAGGACGTGTTTGCCTACAAGCAAGTGGGCGTGCCCGTGTGTCGAATATTCACAGTGAACCCCAAAGGGGAGTTGATCCTGGAGCAGGCCAAAGGCAATAAAACATCGTAAGTATGGAAGCATCGATGAAGTCATTGTTTGCTCCGGTCAGCTGTTTCTCTCACACAGATGTTTATTGTTCCCATCGCTGCTTTTTTGCTTCACAGATACAGCCGGCTCAGTGAGCTGGTGGAGCACGTTTTCCCTTTACGAAGTTCACAACACAACGCCACCTTCAGCTGCCCAGAGTTCAGCTCCTTCTGTTACTGGAGGCAGCCGATCGCTGAGGTGTGTTTTGAGGAGCTGCTGTAACTTAAACTGATGTGAATGTTTCAGTGAAATACTTGAAATCAGGTTAACTGAACAGTTACGTCTGTACGCACTGGCTTATATTATTGATAGTTTTGTAATTGTCAGTTTTTAGGCTACTGGAATAGTTCGATATTGTCTTAGACACATTCCACTTTAGGGGAAAAAGTTTGGGATATTTATGTATTCCTTATCTTTTAATGCACATCATCTTCTCACTCTGAGCTTACTCCCTTCATGGTCTTGTGCTCTTGTGCTTGAGCTACAGTCAGGAGGTGTATTTGAAGACTCTGTCAGCTTCTGGCACGCACCACAGCCAAAGTATGACTTATCAGTTATTGTTCTTACCATTTGCATAGTTTTCCTGTTACAAAGCTTTATGAGAATATATTCCCTCAGCACTTACTCAGGCGGCGGAGGTGCTTTAACTGGCCACTGTTCGCTGTGAAACAAAAATACTGACTGTACTGCTCTCGCTCTCTGACTCGTGAGCTGTCATAAAAGTACAAGGTAATATATATAGCAGTTGTTTTCTTCCATTTAAGGCCTTATTCACTCTTTAATAGTCTTCGTAGCTTAGTGATTTTGCACTGTTGTGCTATAAAGAAAAGAATGTGAAATATTTGGCTCATAGGTAATAATTGCATCACTGCAATTATAAAAAAAAAAAGTCCTTTCTGTACTTTAGACACTGCTGCTGTTTGGTATTAAGTATTTTTCCAGATGAAGATTTAGTTAGTTAGACTGATAGCAGACAACTATTTTTGATGAACTGATCTTTGCGGGATGTTTTTGTCAGACTTTGCCATTGTACAGTATATTAATGTTATGCCTCGTTTTTTGTTATGATCATTTTCACACCCAGCAGCTGCTGTAAGTAAAGAAAATTGTGAATTCTTTCTATGAAAGTGATTAACTTTTGTTATTTCCTGGTTTTGTGGAGTCATATTTCACTTTTCAGTGAAGATACTTTGCTGCTGCTTCATGAGTTTTCAGTAGATTGTTGTGATTACCTCCTGATAATCCAGGTTACATGATGATGTAACAATATAAGCACAAAGTATGTTTTGGACGACTGTTTTATGAATGCATTCAACTGTTTGATCTGCTTTCTATTTGTTAGATAGTGTGAGGTGAGAAAACGTGAATTATTTAAAGTCATTTTATAGTTTAAGTATAAACTCTGTACATATTATATTTACTGTGTTATTGTATTAATGAACTGTTAAATCAAATGTTGGATGATGCTTTTATAAAAGCACAAACTGTATTTGAAAGAACAATTAAAGCTTATTTTGCACATTATTGAGGATTTTTCATCAATAAGAAATGTGTGTGTGCGTGCGTGTGTGCATGCGTGCGTGCATGTGTGCGTGATTACATCACCATCAACAATAACACTGATGTCAGACATCTGCAATAATGACAACTAGTGTGAACTGTAGGATGCTGTTTCTAAGAGAAAACAAAACAAACACTGAACTGACTGCCGACTACACCTGCCACAAAGAAGGAAGCGTGCATCTACTGCTTGATCTACTGAAGGCATGACCAGTCCCTCTGACTGGCTAGTACTTGTTGCCTTTGTTGGTTTGGTTTATGTCCCAGACATGCCAAACCAACATCAAAGAACTAGCAGCGACAAAGGCCGACTGTTGTGTTGCCTCGCATCACCTGTGTCTTGGCCAAAAAGTCGCACCTTAACAGTCGCCAATCAGCACGTACATCCTGTGCCTCTGTGAGAGGAACTAACTCCATAACCACAGGCGACAGTAGTCTGCATTTGTTATTTAAAAAGGGAAACTGAAAGACTGACAGGACGGATTGAAGATGCTTGTTAGCCAGTTAGCACATTAACAACACAACCTGATGCTGAAAGAACTAAGGATATTTACCGTGAGAGAAGAAAAACACAGTTATGAATTGTTTCTTCTACACAGCTCAATGGCTAAAACAAATAATATTACCTCATATAGAATGCTTGTTTCGATCTCGAACCCTCTTGAATTTGGTCATTTGTTTACTTTCCTCATGGGCTGCCAGAGTGATTTCATTCACCAAGTGAGTGATCTGATGCCGTTTCAACATGCTCAATCAGCCCAAAAATAGGCAACAAGCCCACTAATGCCAGCTGTGTGGACACAGTGGAAAAAACTAGGGAGACGTATGCTCATTGACTGCCCAGCATTGACCGACGACCGACCGTTGGCTTGGTGTGTCAGGGCCCTGAGGCAAGAGGAGTGAGACTGGTTAGGGTTAGGCTAAAAATGTTAGGATAAGTCATTCTGAGGCAGAACAGAGCGGGTCATGCCTTCACTCTGGGAAATGCAAATTTACAAGAGGATGCCATTAATGTTTACATCTCATGCTGTCATGAGCATGAGCCTCTGAAACATGAGTAGATGCACGCTTCCTTCTGTGCAGGGACACAGTTGGCGAGTGTAGTTCAGTAGAAAGAAAATAGTTCCTAGATGAAACTACTCACAGCAAGGTCTGTGTAATCAGGTCATGATTTCTTGAAAGAGACATTGCTGTTGAGTTTTTCAAGGGTATTGTTTTTGGTGATTTAAGCACCACAAGCTGAGTGCCATCTAGTTCCATTACACTGGAGACAAGGCAGACATCTCTACAGCTGATATCTCCAACACTCGGCAACTCACACCAAAACAATCTAGATGGATAAATAACAATACAGGCAAGAGGAAAAATATGTATTTTCTTAATTTTAGGGTGAACTGTCCCTTTAAGTAAGTAATGAGCAAATTGGATCAACTGGAATCTAAATTTTCTTACTAACAATTCCTGAACATGAGTCTACTGGGCGGTGTCAGTACAAGATGCAGTGTTTTTAAATATTAAGGAAGAAACTACTGCAGTGGACGGCGGTTATCTGTTGAAGCAAAACATGTTTTTGTAAGATTTAGATCAAACTTTACAATAAACATAAACATAAAATAATTGCAATGTAAACACATCATATATTAGTACTAATGATAGAAATACTCTCAATTATTATCTGGAGAACATTTTTCCTCTTTTTGTCTTTTTGTCTGCTGGTTTAGAGATTGTCTGTCCCTCCTCTGATAATGTGATATCACCATTAGCTTTAATGTGTCCTCAGTAATGTCCGCATCATACTCCACTCATGGCTTATATAAAGGTGTCTTTAAAAAGGGCAAGGCTACCGTTTTGATGGGCTGGGGTAAAGAAGCATGGCACTGAAAGATGACAGGATCTCAGAGGAGGCTGAGGTGGCGAGCTTTCCAGCACTCATGACCAGTCCCACGCGGTCTCCTCTCTTCAGCGACAGAACCAGGCTCAGTGAGGTTGAACTGCTGCAGTAACACTGATTATGCGACAACGGTGCCGCTGCCGCTGCTCCTGATAAGAAGCCCGTGGAGTCCAACTTCTGGATACTGCGATTGGACACAGACAGGACAGCCTCGACCCTCTCACCTCGCTGGGCTGTGAGCACAGCAGTCACAAGGTAGCGTCCGTCTGTGGGAGCTGTGAAGATGCCTGAGAACACAGCGAGATGCTCTCAGTACAAACGTTCTTACCAAAGTCTGACATAAAATGACTTCTATGTCCGCATTAAAATATTTTAACACCTGTGATGGATTCTCATGAAATTTTGTACAAACATTCATGTTCCCCAGAGGAAAAATCCTGCTGATTGTAGTGATCTTCTGACTTCTCTGATAGTGCGACCATGAGGTTGACATCTTTGTGTTTTCAGTAAGATGTCTACCAACTATTCTACAGAGTCCCATGAAATCTGGAACACAAATATGTCCTCAAGTTTGACTGAAATCACTTAAAAATGTAATTTGTCCCAAGCTTTGTGACTAATAAATACTTCCTAAACTGATCACAAATTGCTTGTTGAATATAAAAAAGAATTTTAGAAGTGATTATTTTCACCATTCTTTCATTGAACACTGAACTAGACATAAAAAGCACTAATAAAAAAAAATACTACTACTAGAATACTAGTTACATTTTAAAGTGCAGGTTTTACTGATACTCTCTTTCGACTAACTCAAAAAATCCCTGACTGCAATATTGCAGTCTTTCGCGATGTATTTCATGCGATGACATTGTGACAATGATGAAAAAAACTAAATTTATCATGCAGTCTTTTAACCTGCACAATATCTGCATGTTAGGATGACGCAGTTAGCATTTTAGCTCAAAGCACTGCTGGCCTACGTACAGCCTCATAGAGCTGCTAGCATCAATAAGCTGACCTGTCTTATGAGCATTTAGCCCTGTGGCTTCTACGCCTTTTCAAGTTAAGGCCCCTGAACTGATACACATTAGATCACACACCCACATTTGATAAGATTTCACTTAAGGGGACTCCATCTGAAAAGATTTTGGTCATTAGATATGATTAAGGTGGTGAAACCTACGATCAGAATATGACTTATGACTTTAACGCACATTGCGTTCACTTCTGTTGTGAATTTAATACTGAATATAAACTATTGGCCATTTTCTGGGGACCCTTTGGAACTCCCTCAACACCCCCTGGGGGTTGAAACCACTAATGTAGCCTATAGAACGAGAAAATAGTCCGCAGCAAATGGTGTAGTGACTTTTTAAAAATTAACTGCATGCTGCAGCAATAATTTATTAATCAGTAATTCAGCTGACAAAAAATGAATTGACAATGCTTCGGACAATTTGATAGTCAATAAGCAGATATGCAAGTAAAATTCAGCCTACTTGTGTGCTGTGTATCTGCGTATTGACTATCAGTCTGATGTTTCCTGCCATCACCTGCACAGTGGAGTAAAATGAAGGTTTACGCTTCGCTGTTTGGCCCAGTAAGACTTTAGTAACAGTTACCTGTTTGAGCGTCATAGTGTCCTCCATCATTGACCAGCACCTTGTTGAATCGAATGACTCCAGTCTCTCCCTGGAGCGGCTGAAGAGTCAGACCAGCTGAGAACGACACCTCACCTGAACACAGGAGAGGAAACATCAGACACTAATCATATTAAGAGAGACAGGAACTTGTGTAATGATTAAATTCTGACCTGATGGTGAGACAGGTTGCTGTGGTGATAGTCTGGGGGGCATGTTCACATCTGGTGATCAGAGGAAAAATACTTGAATCTGCTCTTGAGGGGCTCAGTTGTAATGCAAATAAAAGTGAAATGGTGATTTACCTGAAACTACCGGCATGATAATCTTCAGCGAATCAGTGGATTTGGCTGGAGATGCTATAAAATAAAACCAAAAAATAAGAAACATGAAGTAATCCTGGGAAACGTGCAGAGCAGAATGCATGTACATGTATACATGTGGGCGTGTCTCACCTGGAGCTCCAGCAAAACCCTGGACGGGCATCATGCTGCCATCTGTCCCCCTGGGTAACTTGGACGGGATCATCTTGCCCGGGGGTCCCGCCTCTCCAGTCTCCATCACAGGTGGTTGCAAGAGGAGGACGTCCGGGGGACCAACCGGCCCTGTGAGGGTCGTACTTGGACCCTGGGGACGCCCTGGATTTTCTACAACAACCTGAACATCTGAAAAAGACAGATTCAGAGTGAGCAATGGGGCCGAGGCTGCAGGTCAGAGAGAGACATTTCAGAAACCTTTCAGTTTTTCTTTTAAGTCTGGAGGCGTAGCAAAGATATGGCTTGACCTTTGGGCCAACTGCAGTTACATAAATATAGTTAGACAACAGTCAAGTGTTATAAGTTCTCTAACTGAGGGCGGGGTCATTGGAGGAGGTCGCACATGTCCAGGGGGAAAAATGCAGAGAACAGCTCAAGCTCATATCATATTCATGAAGGACGATTCAGGTTTGCAAGACTGAATTCAAACCAACTGACAGGATGAACAGATTTCTGACAAGTGTTACCGGCTCACATTTTTCCCCTTTAAGGACGGTGGCCTTGTGGGTAACCTGTGAGGATGTGACGTGTGCTTCATTGTGTGTGTATGGAGGGAAGCAGCTCTCTCGGAGTGTCATGGTGGCAAAGAGTGATGATAGTCAGCAGAATTAAGTGCCTAGATAAGCTCAGGGCTACTGTTAAACCCAATGAGAAGGCCATGGTTGTTGTTTTGTGGAGAAGACTGCAATAAAGCCATTGTTGGTGAACGACATCTGAATGCCTCACCATCCTTCCTTCTGTAAAGTGGTTCTTACTGCTAGAAGCCAGTTACCAGCTAATGACGAGCCAAGCTAAAATTGACATTAATAAGCCAGCGTGTTCCCAACTATGGTTCAGAGCTGGTAGGCTGTCAAGCAGAGAGAGGTAACACAAGGAAGAGAATATCCAAAATATGGCAGAGTGCATTTTGCTCTTGACTTAATATTAATCTAATGGCAGAGATTTGTGTTTTGCTTCTAAAAACTCGCAATTATCTTGTATTATTAAGTTGCACATTCACATAGTGTATTATCACTTGAAAATTAGTGTGTTTTTGTTACCTTTAATAGAGCTGTTTCTGTCTACTTAAAGGATAACTTCGGTATTTTTCAACCTGGGCCCTATTTCCCCATGTGTATGTGTGCGTATGATTCATGGGTACAACTCGTTTTAAAACTGGTTCAGTATTGAGGGAGGTGGATGCAGCCGGCAGCCACGAAACAAGCTAAAACAGTAAGGGGGGCAAATGCGTCCCGTTTAAGTTTGCGCATTAAAAGTGCTTTTCTTCGCCACTGACCAGTTCAGATCGCCAGTGCTATCTCTGTAAATAGCATACTAAGCGTTTCTCTTACCCTTCACTTCCTCTGGGCTGTGTGTGACGTCATCTCGCGAGAGCTTTGCTTGTTGCTGGAAGAAAACAGAGGAGCCATGCTGAACGCCGCACAGAGTGGCGCTGGTTGTCCCGGAGTACAGTTGAGAGTTTTACTGCATCGGTACCATGGCTGCATATTTACCCGATTTCGAGAATGAGGATGAGCTCTTTTATTACGATGGCCGCCCGTACTTATTTGAGCCAGAGTATACGGACGAGGAGCTCCTACAAATTGAAGAGCCGACGAGGCTAGAGAGAGAGGGCCAACGAGCAGACGAGGGTGAAGCAGCGGCTGCACGGACACGGACTGGTGGTGCTCCTGTGGTTGCTGTGACTCCATGCCCACAGAGGAAGAATGTCTGTGTTGCAACGAGAGGGACCTGTTGCCCAATATTCATGGTCTCGATGTGTCCTGGGATGATACAGAAACTGCCAAATGCTGTGTAACTACGTTAGAGGATTTCCCCCCTCTGGTCAACAGGGCAGTGCTGGATACCTTTTTTCATGTGCCCAAAATAAATTGGAGGAGGCGGCCAAAACCTCAGGGGCCAAATGGTCAACTATCCGTCAAGTAAGTATAACTAATATGTCTTTATGCATGTAATACTGATACCTAGAATTGTCTCCGAGACGCACATTTACTGCAAGCAAAGCTCTTGCGAGATGACGTCAGAGACCCAGAGGAAGTGAAGGGTAAGGGAAACGCTTAGTATGCTATTTACAGAGATAGCACTGGCGATCTGAACCGGTCAGTGGCGAAAAAAGCACTTTTAATGGGCAAACTTACACGGGACGCATTTGCCCCCATATCTACCGTTTTAGCTCGTTTCGCACCTGCCAGCTGCATCCACCTCCCTCAATACTGAACCAGTTTTAAAACGAGTTGTACCTATGAATCATACGCACACATACACATGGAGAAATAGGGCCCAGGTTGAAAAATACTGAAGTTATCCTTTAAGGAGTGGGTCCTCATCCTCATGCTGCACTGCCATGTTTCTACAGGAGCACAGAATGGACAAACCAAACATTAGCTGTGCTTTCAGGTCAGCCACCGTTGTGAGCAGCCTCTCTGCAACGAGCCATACATCCATCCATTTTCAACCGCTTATTCAAAGCCGGGTCACGGGGGCAGCAGGCTGAGCAAAATATTCCAGATGTCCCTCTCCCCAGCAACGCTTTCCAGCTCCTCCTGGGGGACCCCGTGGTGTTCCCAGGCCAGATGAGATATGTAATCTCTCCAGTGTGTTCTGGGTCTGCCCTGGGGCCTCCTACTGGTTTGCCTGGAACACCTCTAATGGGAGGCACCCAGGAGGCATCCTAATCAGATGCCCAGACCACCTCAACTGACCCTTTTCGACATGAAGGAGCAGCGGCTCTACTCTGAGCTCCCTCTGGTATCCGAGCTCCTTACACTATCTCTAAAAGGCAGAGCCCAGCCACCCTACGGAGGAAACTCATTTCGGCTGCTTGTATCTGCAATCTCATTCTTTCAGTCACTACCCAGAGCTCATGACCATAGGTGAGGGTTGGGACGTAGAAGAACCAGTAAATTGAAAAGCTTTGCCTTCCAGCTCAGCTCCTTCTTCATCATGACGTTCTGGCACAGTGCCCGCATCACTGCAGGAGCCGCACCAAACTGCCGATCCATCTCATGCTCCATTCTACCCTCACAACAAGACGAGGTTTCATCATAGTAGTATTTACTGGAGGGCTTCTCTTACTTCATTTTGAGAGACACTGTTAGGTACTCCCTGCATCTTCACATGAAGCAGCTCCAAAGTTTTTTTTGATGACATCTTAAACTGGAGTCTTCACTCAACGTGTTTCAAACATTGAAACGACTTGGTTCCCCAACAAATATTGACAAACCTCAAGGGAATAAAATGTCATTATATTCCATGCTGTATTTCCACTTTTACATTTTAATTCTCACTTTTTAAAAAACATGCCGTTGCGTTTATGTTTATGGTGGGGCTACTGTCGACTCTCATTAAACAGTCATTACCTGAGCCTGTTATTATGGACATAAACAGAGAAAATGACAGACCACTGCCTCATCTCCCATCATATGGTGATCAGCGTTGAACTGAATATAATGCACCGCTGCATTCCCGAAAACCACAGCTGGGACGGACCCTGGAGTTTATCAACAAATCAACCCTGCTTGCTGAGGGGCACAACAAGGAGACAACAGGCCCCAACTCTGCTGCTCCAAGAGGAAAAAGCAGCACATAAAAGGCATACCAGCAGCATACCACGGCACGGCCACATGTTCAATCACCAGCTTGTCCCCTCACCCCGGGGAGGAGGGTTGTTTAGTATAAAAGTCTGCCTGTTAAACACGACATGTGGAGAGGGACCGGTGTTTGACTATAAAACAGCATGGGGGGTGGGTCTGCGTCTATGCACATGTGCATGTGTCGCTGCTTATATAAAGTGAGGTATGTAAGTAGTCTTTGATGGGACGGATTCAAAACTGATTTCAGACCAAGTGCCACAAGGGTAAAAGAGGCAACACGGGATGTATGAACATATGTGAGAGTGTTTGTCACGATGAAAGAGGTGAGCTGTAAACAAATGCAGCTGGGTCTGCTGTCGGCCACAGACCTGCAGTGCAGCATGGGAAACCCTCGCTTTGTTGTTAGTCACTTAACCTCCCACCCCATTACAGGATACAAACAGCCCCTTGTGTCACAAGAATGGAAACCTTCCCGCATTACGAACACATACATGATAATGACTGCACAGTAATCTGGTGCGTGTTGACTTTATGAGTCACTGTTAGCCAAAAACAAGCTGTCTGCACTCTGAAGACTTTGATTTAAGAATTAATTAATCCAGCCTCAGAACTCGGAGGATCAAAGGGAGACTGCTACATTTCTTATGTCAATGTATAACGTACTCCGTCAGTATAAAACGAGCAGCCACCAACCGCTGCAGGCTGTATTGTTCTTGAGGGCTTTCTGTCAGGTCCCATCTTGTTTTTGTTTCATGGGGTTATCATGTGTGACCGCTGACCAGAACGTGTCACCCTACAAGCTGCCTTATCTCTCCAATGAGTGCTGTGGGAAGCAGGAAAGCATGCTTTCTTATCTCAGAGCGTCCCGTAATAGAGCGCCAGGATGCTGTTTAAGTTGAGTTGAGGCCACCTTGTCAAACACAATGAGAAGGATGTGCTTTAACACAAGTAAAGGGTTAGGAAATGTATACATCTTACATGCACACTGGCAAACTGAAGAGGTGGCGCCCTGTAGTGTAGTGCTCCACATATTTTTTGGTACATCTTCCTAATAAGTCACTCTTTATAAAGGGTATAAACATATCTAACTTATGCTCTATTCACAGTTACTAATTCATTTACTAATATTGCTTTATACGTCAGTTATAAGCCATTAAAACAAAGTTTCGGTTGCCAGGTTGTGAAAAATCTCTTATCCATATGGTGTTTATCCTCCAGCAAGAAACTTGATTTTATTTTTAGATAGTTACTTAGCTCATCAGGATGACACTCTAATGGACCACTTACAGTGCCCTCCAAAAGTATTGGAACAGTGAGTCCAATTTGTTTACTTTTGTTGTAGACTGAAAACATTTGGGTTTGACATCAAAAGATGAATATGAGACAAGAGATCAACATTTCAGCTTTTATTTCCAGGTATTTACATCTGGATCTGATACACAACTTAGAAGATAGCATTATTTGTAATGGAACACAAAATTTTTAGGTGAGCAAAAGTATTGGAACATATAAACTTAAAATAGATTAAAGTGAATGAGACTTAATATTTAGTTGCAAATCCTTTGCTTTCAATAACTGCATCAAGCCTGTGACCCATTGACATCACCAAACTTTTGCATTCTTCTTTTGTGATGCTTTTCCAGGCTTTCACCGCAGTCTCTTTCAGTTGTTGTTTGTTTTGGGGGGTTACTCCCTTCAGTCTCCTCTTCAGCAGGTAAAATGCATGCTCTATTGGGTTTAAGTCTGGAGACTGACTTGGCCAGTCTAAAACCTTCCACTTCTTGCCCCTGATGAACTCCTTTGTTGTTTTGGCAGTGTGTTTTGGGTCGTTATCTTGCTGCATGATGAAGGATCTCCCAATCAGTTTGGTTGCATCTTTCTTTAAATTAGCAGACAAAATGTTTCTGTAGACTTGTGAGTTCATTTTGCTGCTGCCATCATGTGTTACATCATCAATGAAGATGCAAGAGCCCGTCCCAGAAGAAGCCATGCAAGCCCAAGCCATGACATTCCCTCCACCGTGTTTCACAGATGAACTTGTATGTTTGGGATCATGAGCAGATCCTTTCTTTCTCCAAACTTTCGCCTTTCCATCACTTTGGAAAAAGTTAATCTTTGTCTCATCAGTCCATAAAACTTTTTCCCAGAATTTTTGAGGCTCATCTCTGTACCTTTTGACAAATTCCAGCCTGGCCTTGCTAATGAGTGGTTTGCATCTTCTGGTGTAGCCTCTGTACTTTTGTTCATGAAGTCTTCTGCAAACAGTAGATTGTGATACCTTCACTCCTGCCCTCTGGAGGTTGTTGCTGATGTCACTAACAGTTGTTTTAGGGTCTTTCTTTACAGCTCTCACAATGTTTCTGTCATCAACTGCTGATGTTTTCCTTGGTCTACCTGTTCGACGTCTGTTGCTTAGTACACCAGTGGTTTCTTTCTTCTTCAGGACATTCCAAATGGTTGTACTGGCTATGGGCAATGTTTGTGCAATGGCTCTGATTGATTGTCCATCTTCTCTCAGATTCACAATTGCTTCTTTTTCACCCATAGACAGCTCTCTGGTTTTCATGTTGGTTCCACCTCTAAATGCAGTCTGCACAGGCAAAACCTATCGTACACAATCTGAAACTGAGCTCAGACATTCAGTGCTATTTATTGTTTGAATAATCAATGTAATTGGGAGACACCTGGGCAACAAAACACACCTGTCAGTCACATGTTCCAATACTTTTGCTCTCATGAAAAATGGGTGGGTTCAAACAAAAGGTGCTATCTTCTAAGTTGTGTATCAGATCCAGATGTAAATACCTGGAAATGAAAGCTGAAATGTTGCTCTCTTGTCCCATATTCATCTTTTGATGTCAAACCCAAATATTTTCAGTCTACAACAAAAATAAAGGAATTGGCCTCACTGTTCCAATACTTTTGGAGGGCACTGTACCTTTTGGAAAAAAAAATTCAGAGTATCTAGACCAAAATCTATTTATTAACAACTTCTTACGAGCTATAACTCTAGACTTGATGGCTTATTGAAAAAAATATGAAAAACATAAGCATTTATGATTGGTTACCTACATTTATAACAACATTTCTGAACAAAAAGAATAAACACTAGCAACCCAAAAGTTGCCCTTATTGAGGATTATAACTGATTTGTAAAACATGATTAAATGGTTGATTACAGGGATACTTCGCTAATTTTTAACCAGCTTTTTATCCTGACTATGTGGGTGGTATATTATCATATACCATATATACCATACCATATTACCAGCACCAAGATCTCACCGCTCTTCTCCTAGCTCTAGGGTTGTTCAAACTACAGATTGTACCTCTGCATTTTCATAGGCCTGACACCACGGCTCTCTCAAACTCAGATCAAACAGTAAAACTCAGCAGTGTTGATCGAATATAAACCAACATTCTGATACTCTATTGCCTATTTCTCACTTAAAATGTCTTCAGAAACGTATTTCAGTGCACTGTTTGGCTGTAATACATCAATTTGTGAACAGGAAGTGGGCACCATACTGTTTCCTGTATTGTAAAAATGGAGGCTAATAACATTAGCATCTTATATTTGTTTGCAAAACGTGTTTAGTATAAGACAGTTGTTTTGTTGGTGAACCCTGTGAATTGTAACAGAGCAAAATTATGTACTGTTACCTTTGTTAAATGTTGCTGTTGTTCCTGGCTTCATATGAGTAGAGAGAAGTCTGCTAGCCGCTATGCTAATTTAAACAATGTAAAATGCCATAGGCTTGTGCTAATTACATTAGCATGTTGTATTTGTGGGGAAAATGTGTCCAGATAAAGACAAGTGTTTGTTGTCTGTGAATGCTGCGAGTTATAGTGAAGCTGATTTGTGAACTTGTGTTTGAAATTGTCTCTATTAAGCCATGTTTAATGTGTGTTTTGGGTGTGTTTTGAATCAACTAAACTTTACAGCACTTCACAGAAACCTCCACCGCCGACTAGTGTTTTGGAGGTGTAACTGCAGAGTGACACAGACACACCACGTATAAATGCTCACAACGGCGTAGGCCACGTGTGTAGGCTACGTGTGTAGGCGTCTGCCGCACAAATATAAATTATGTTAAAATATGAACCAAGATTCTGTTACTGTGTTGCCTGTTTCTTACCTCAAACATTTTCAAAAATATATTTTAACTTACTGTTTAACTGTAATTCAAGATTGTTTGTCACCAGCCAGCCACCATATTGTTTCCTGTGTCACACTGAACATACCCACATTATGTCACCCACTAGCCATAGCATTTATTGGTCTGGTGCAACCATAGACTGGGTGCAGCATAGTGCTTTCTGGTGGTTAAAGGTTATCTACCACTTCAGCAAAAGTAAATGCCACGGCCCTGTTTTCTCTGGTTATGTAGCACCAAGTTTAAAAGTAATTAAAAGTTTCATAATAACTTAGTACTTCTTTAAGATGGTGCCTTGTTAGACAGTTGTACCAGTTTCTACTTCAAACTATTTCCAAGGCAAAGAATTGACTAATATGCTCATTTCAGTTACTTCATTCATTTAAAATTCAGTTTTTGTTAACTCTGAGCAGCTGTAGCTGTAACGCACATTCCCTGGAGGCCCATTGTTTACGGAAGAAATGGGGTTTCAAGGAAAACCTCAGTGGCTTGTATGTTCCTGTCATGATGTCTCAACAAGCTATCATGAATTAAAGCCTGAATGTCATGATTAGCTCTGAAAGCAACAAAATAATTTTTACAAATGACATATTGCATCTGTCTTCATCCCTCTCCTGCCCCTCTCATTTTGGGTTAACAACCGGTATGACATCATGTGAAAACATTGACGAATGGCCCTTGGGACCCCTGGTGCAGCTTTGAGTGTGCACACTGTTTATTTCAACAGAAAAGGAACTCAGCCATGCACATTTTAAAAAATGTGAGAAAACTGCAGATGGAAGAGATGGGAGTATAAAACAAAGCACCGAAGAAGCTGTGAAGAAAAGAAGTGATATAAATATCGATCCAGTAGCACTGAACACACTGATGCTCTTGGCTCTGATATAAAGACACTCATGAGTGCTCCCTGTGATAAGCTGTGTGGAGATCTCTCTGTGATGGACTCCTCCAGGCAGCATTTTCCACTACCTTCCACTCCCTTCTGATAAGCAGGGACGGGGACAATAGGATAAAGCGGCTGACGGGACAAAAACAAACAAGGAGCCAATGTTTCTTACAGATCCAGTGGTCAAAATGCTCCCTGTTATATTGCTGAGCATGAGTGGAAATCATTGTGCAAAACTTCCCAATGACAGAATGATAAATTAAATGCCATATTATGACAACAACCGCGGGGTGGAGTGGCAACATGTCACACTCATCACAGACTGGCAAACATGAGAAAACTGGCATCTCAGCGCTACAGAGATGCAAAACATGCCTCGATGCTAATCCTCTGGTCTGATTTGGACTGGAACCAGAACAAGACTATTTAATTCCAGCACACCTCCCAAGAGACTCTGGACTGGATCATATGCAGCATCACCTGCCCCATAAACCAGCGACTGAAAACTGGCTGCTCCCACAGGAAGACACTTGGCTTGTAAACATTATGGGTGTGCTTCTACTTCACATTTACAACTGCAAAAGTCCAAAACGTCCAGCTTGGTCTCATAGGCCCCATTAATGAGCAGACTCATATGACAAATATGCAACATATGCACTGAAATCTGTATTCCCAAATATACTTTCAGCTACAAGTCTTACAGTAACATCCAGCATTAATGATTAACACATAGCTAAAGATCCATTCAATATTAAACGATGTGAACGAGATCACCCTGATGATCTCATATTTTACACCCCTAAAAAAACGATACATACATGTACACAGTTTATGGTCATGCATAAACGCACACTTGGATGAACAAAAAAGCCACGCAAGCAATATTTCTTTATGCCAAGGCATTGCTCAACACAAGTGGGGTCTATTAAATCTAGCATGTGTCTCCAATCAGCCCAGCTTCCTTTAACTGAGAACATGGTTAAATGAAAATCCAACTTCCTTTCACTCACACACTAAAACACAATCCAATATCGCAGCCTCTCCAAAAAATGGATGACACAAATGGACTCCGATCCAAGCAGTGATATAAAAGGCTGGGGACTATTACAGCTATCTGACTCATCTCAAGATCTGTGGGTGATAAATCAGACTTAGCCTGAAATAAACCTGGAAAAAAAGGTTTAAAGGTATGCTATGCAGGAATTGTGTGCTACTGTAAACAGTATGGCCGTGTTTCGATTTGGTGTTTTTTAATCTTTTCAGTACTGTGTCCTCCATTTCTGTAACTTCCTCTTGGATGCATGCTGCTTGGTGTCTGGCACCTGTTGGCTTGTTTTTAAAAAGTCCGACCCCACCTGTACGCTGTGCCGAGGAAGACAACAAAGTAAGAAGAAAATACAGGCAGAGGACATAAACAGTGAGTCACGAGTGATGACTGAGAGGGATTATTCAGTAGGTTAGCCTGCATTGTATTTCTTTAAGGGTCTAGCTTGAAGGATTTAGTGGCATCTAGAGGTGAGGTTGCAGATTGCAACCAACTGAAACCTCTCCCATGTGCCAAGGGTGTAGGAGAACTACAGTGGCCGACGCGAAAACTCAAATGGTCCTATCTAGAGCCGATGTTCAGTTTGTTCATTTTGGACTACTGTAGAAACAACATGACAGACTCCTGGATGGGGACCTGTATGTTATGTAGGCTCATACTAAGGGAATAGGAACACACCAGTTCTTATTTTCAGGTGATTATAAACTAAAGAACACATAGTTGTGAATATCATATTCCATTTGTGCCAGTATATCTCCCTTAATCCAAACACTGGACCCTTAAAGCGAGACTATGTAACTGGATATCAGTGAAGATATTCAGTCATCCAGGTCATGGTAATCATAAGTGCTGTATCGTAGGCAACTGGACTTGCTTGCATTTCTTGAAGACGTTTCGCCTCTCATCCAAGAAGCTTCTTCAGTTCTGAACTGAATCATGTTGGGGATATGTTAAAACTTTATGTTCAACAATACTATGAGTAGTCTTTATAAACAGACTCTACATTCAGTGAATGTAGAGTCTGTAGGCAAACCCCGGAGATCTTGCCTCCGGAAGAAGAGTGGAAGAGCCCTGGTTTCCAGTTGTAGGCTGTTTGTAGTCCGCGTGATATTGACCAATCATGTTTGAGTCGGCTGCAGTTGTTGCCAGGTTAAACGGTCCGTGTGGTGAACTAATGAGGCGGAACATAATTGGCGTCACTGCAAACTCTGAATCCATCGCAATGGTTAAGCATATTTACTTAAATATAAACGGAAGTCGGAAACGGAAATTCGCCTCCTCCGCCCAAATCAAACCGGAATGCCAAAAAATCGGGGGTCTGCCCCCAGAGGCTGTATCGCCATCTGCCAGAAGTCAGACGCCGAATACAGCCGATGGGTTCCGAGAATGTACTATGAGTAACTTGGGTGTTGATTTCTGAACGGGCCTACAAAGAGATGCAAAGGAACCGCAAAGAGACGGAAATAACCACAATAAGGGGCAAAACACCCACAAAGAGACAAAATGACCAAAAAAGACACTAAATTACCTCAAAAAGAAGCAAAACGACTATGACGAGATGCAAATCCACAAAATAATGCACAGTGATTACAAACAGACACAAAACGATGACACAAAAAGAGATTAAACAATTGTAAAGTCTGCGTGTCTTGCTCTGATGTAGGAGAGGTTGGGAGGGGCATTGTCTTATAATCCAATCCTGGTTGTGGTTCATGTTTTGGCTTAAAATACCCAGTTCTGGGGCACAATCTCAACTAAAAAAAAAAGAAAAAGCAATGTCTCTGTTAAAAACATTTGCTTTTTGTGACACTATCACTGCTGGAAAAATAGCCACAAGTCACAAAAAAACAGGTTTGGTACCTAAAAAGCCGCTGAAAACACAACACAGGTTTGGTCAGCAGCTTGGCAAGTGTCTAAGAAGGTATTCGAGGAATGTTAAGTGTTGCTTTAAATTGCTGCTTCACAGGGGCAAAGTAAGTATTCACACCTCAAGGCGATAAAATGTGTCAGTTTATGTGTGCACAGCAGCTCACCTGTCTTCCCAAGATTGCCGTTCGTCAGCACCTGGAGGTCTCTGGCCACATTAGAGACGCGGATCTGGAGGCTCTGACAAGTTCCCTTCAGTTCTCCAATATCTCTGGAATGAGCTCCAACAGTGCCGTTCAGCTGGTTGACAAAAGTCCACAACCCAGTGACGTGTTTATTCAGACCGTCTTGGATCCTCTGGAGGCTATCAGAGACAGGATCCAGCTTGCTGCATAAACTCTCCACACTAACGACGCGGCTGTCCATGTGTGCAATCTCCTTCCCGACATCTTCTGTTTGTTCCCTGCAGCGGTCGACCTCAGCTTTTACCTCCCTGCCCAGTTCATCCAGACGGTTCCTCAGCTCTTGATGCTGAGTCCTGTGGAGCCCCTGAGGGTCCTTGGCCTCCTGCTCAGCCCCTGTTTTAACGTGACCCCAGGTGTCATTGAGAATCGGATACACCTGAGACTGCTGGTGGACTACATCTGATAGTGAGTCCTCCAACCTGCCCACACGCCCTTTCAGGAAGCTCAACTCACCATGTACATTCTCAATAGTGGAGCTGTAGTTGAAGAGCTGCTCCTTTATGTTTCCTAAGTCATTTATCTGGGCGTTTACACGAGTCTCTACATCATCTACAGCAGCTCTGCAGCACTGGTCTTTTTGAATGTTTTCTGCAGCACCACTACCAGATGAGGAGTTTGTGCTTGTATCTACCAACAGGTTGGAAAGTCTGTTTTCAATGGAGGCCAGCTTGTCCTCCAGAGTCTCCCTCAGGTCTTTGATGGACTCTGCCTGTTCTTTCTTTAGCTTCTCCTCCACAAAGAGGCACTGGGCTGCTACACTGTTCCCAGATGAGTTCAGACAGGTTTCAAAGTTCTCCACAAGGCGGGTGTGTTCCTTTCCTTGATCAACCAGCTTGGTCTTCAGGTCCTGGATTTCATCGCGGAGGTCAGTTTCCTTTGAGTCCATAAGCTCGGCCAGGCTGAGGTAGTTGTCTTGTTGTCCCTCACACTGCTCCAGAACTGACGTGATTTTATAATCGCACGAGTTCTTCATGTCTGCTATTTTGATGTCCATGCCCTGCATTAACTCCTCTCTCAGAGCGCGGATCTTCTCGTCCAGGTAGGCACGCAGGTCTGTATGACTGGCTTTGGGGGCGGGAGGGGGTGTGGACAGCTGGTTCTGGACAGCCTCCATTAACAGATTAATTTGTCCATCATGATGGCTGACACGGCCGAGCAGGTCCTCCAGGGTGTTGCTCTTGGACTCCAGCTCGTCTGTGACCTGGTTGATCTTGTTCATGACATCGTCCATCTGCGCTGTCTCATGCCTAAAAGAGAAGTCCTGCACCTGAATGGTGTGGGCCTCCGCGCCTCTCGCACTGGCGGGCTGTGCGTAGTTATTCAGCAGCGTGACCAGCATTTTACTGGCGTCCTCTTGGAAATCCAGCCTCAGATTGGAGGACATGTCCGTCATTCTTGCCTGCATGTCGAAGACCATCTGGGATAGCCGCTGCACCTCCTCCTCCAGGTGTTGTGAACTTTGAGATCCTCCATGACCCCCCAGTGGCCTGTGGCCTGTCTGACCTCCAAACTGCCCCTCCCCTCCCCAGGGATGGCTCCTCTGGTTCTCTGTTCGCTGCTCTGGAGCTACAGCGAGAAATAACAGAGGGAGAGTTGGGAATATGAATGCTGTTTTTCTGACATTTTTCAAGGTGTTTGTTTGATTTTATTTCACATATTTTCATGCTTGATTTCCTTATTATAATCATGTCTTTCACCTTGTGGGACTGGAATATGTCCAGAGGCGGAGGGAGCATGAGGCATATGCTCTACTTGCAGCAGCTTTAGGTCTTTCACCTCCAGACAGTCGTGGCCCTGATACCCCGGGCAGCACCTCCACTCCAGCTCTGTGACAGTCTTGTATGCAATCTTATACATGGGCCTAAAGTGTGTCCGATATCTGGAAGCAGTTCATACACAATGACATGAACACATATTAAAAAACCACAGATGCTGTACAATGGTATGTATTATAGTATAAGTAATTATACTGCTTACTGGAAGCAGAGTATAAGGCTTTGCGCAACTCTCCCTCTCAGGAATACAATGTAAACGTCACAAGACAATAAAATGTGTTTGTTGAAGATGAAAACGAGATAAACACTGGTCACATTTGCATTTAATTAATCACACAGTTGGCAGGGAGCCGCTAAGACTTTCCACCACTTCCACTCATGAGGATACTGCTGACCCACATGGCCCTGCCAGCTGATGATTGACTGCATCTCACAAGTGTGTTTGTTGCTCAATGAACACTGAAGCAAAACAAACCCAGAGGAATGTCTGTATTTGCCATTCATGAAGATTCAACACAGATGCCTGGATGATGTCTTTGCTTTTTAAGTTGGGTTTTTAAAGGAACATTTAATCCCAACATCAAAAATACATATATTTTAACTCAACTGTGGTGGTGTTAGTCAATCTAAATTGTTTTTGTGGGAGTTGCAGAGTGTTGGATATCTGCCGTAGAGATGTCTGCTTTCTCTCCAATTTAACAGAACTATATGTCACTCGGCTTGTCGTGCTCAAAGCATCAAAAGTTGAAAAACCGCAGCAATGTCTCTTTCCGGAAATCATGACCCAGTTACTCAAGATAATCCAGACTTATTGTGAGCTGTTTCCCGTAGTAACTCTTTTCTTTCCACCAAACTACACTCACCAACTGTATCACTGCGCAAAAGGAAGCCTGCATCTACTGCTAGCTCACCTAGCACTACTGAGCTAGCTTACGTTACAGGTTAGACAAGGACACTGTAACTCACACCTAAATAATCTAAACTGATAAACAGTACATCAGGTAAGAGGGAAAATATGTATTTTTGATTTTGAGGTGAACTGTCCCTTTAAAATTCTTCTAAGCATTAATATAAATTATATTAGAGAGACATTCATTTAAAGAAAGAAAAACCAAAGGCAAAGCAAATACATGCACTCTAATCCAGTAGTGCAATGTAACTAAGTACATTTAAATATTCATTCGTACCTCTGTCTGTAATGGCAGATAAAGCCAGGACTGGCATTGGATTATGACGATTTGCTGATTTGCATTTATGTAGAGGTATTTTAAGCATATGATGTTATTTATTCATTCATCTTTTTGTGTTTCTTGTTGCTACGTTGGGTATAATGTTGATTTGTCTCTATGCTATGTTGCATGTTGTGTTTCTATGGCTGCAGTATGGGTGTAGGGCCAAAGACAAATTCCCCATTCTGTGGGACAATAAATTTAATCTTGATCTTGATTTTCTCAAATACTGTCCTTAAATACATTTATCAGGTGCTTGAGATTTCCATTTTATGTTACTTTATACTTCTATTTTACGACAATACAGAGGTATATATTGTCATTTTTACTCAAAAACATTTGATGCCTTTACTTACTTTGCAGATTTAGAATATTAATACTGAATATAAATCAACTAGTGAATCATGGTGGTTTTTTTTGTTTGTTTTTTCATAGAAAGTTAATGAAAGTATGCAAGTAGCTGAAATTAGCTCAAACTTTAGCAGCTAATGCACCCATAATTATAACCCAGTAATATAATGTATGTATATTTGAAATGAGCCATTTTACATGATGACTACTTTTATTTGTTGTACCTAAAGTTTGACGCCAATACTTGTGTATTTTTTATTTATTTGGATCCCCATTAGTCATCACCAAGATAGCAACTACTCTTCCTGGGGTCCACACAACTAAACATTACTTCATAGAGTAAAACAAATATATAATTAAAGTCCATGGCAGAAAGAAACAAAATACAACAACAAAAAGAAGTAAAAAAAAAAAACAGGAAAACTACAAAACAAAAATTAAAAAACAAACAAATTAACAAACAAAACCAAAAGATTGATCACAAAATAGTCAGAAATTGTCAGAAAAAAAATAAAATAATAATAATAATATTCATTTATCTATTTAAAACACGTTTACTTAAGTAAGATTTCAGATGCAGGACTTTTTTTGTAATGGTATTTTTACACTGTGGTATTACTACATTTACTCAAGTCAAACATCTGAGTACTTCTTTTATTGCTGCTGTAATTATGAAATAATGATGCAGATTCACTAACACAAACATGACAATGTTTTAGGGGTTTTAATACTGACAGAAAAATCTATAATACAAAATAATTATAAGTAAAGTATGAAAACACGGCTGTAAGTAACATGTATTAGAACAGAGGGTGAATGTTTGGGGAACTTACTCTAAAAATAAAATTAAATGGACAACAGCTGCGTCCTAAACTCTCCACCTCAGATGCGCAACTAACCCAGCCCAGGTTAAACTCATTGACATCACAGCACTAGTTTTTTTTTTTAATGAATCTACACTGTATGATAATAGAAAAAAAAGTACTGCCTCATATTGTTAAAAATACCAACAAAAGCAAAGAATATCCGCCCACCACCCAGTGTCTGGACTTCTGGGAACTTACATCACTTGTTGCGCACAGTTTGGCAGCTCTGGTGGACACGGCAAAACCTCCGGCTGCACAAAACTCTCCGTGCCTCCAACGACGGCACAACTCACGTTCTTGTGCACAACGTAGGCGCACCAGTTTCTACAGGCCAATAAAAAAAATCACGGGTCAAACCATTCCTGCAGTAGAAATGCGTTTACATGCATGGACTACTTTTCCCATAAGCGACTTAATAACTTTACGCACAGAAGAGGACACAATAAGTTTAATCTATCAATAAGCATCAACTACTCACTTGTTCCTCTGTCGTGTGTCAGCGCCAGAATACGCTTCGCCCTGAAACATGCTGTACTGGAAAGGTGATCCACTGATGAGAGGAAGAGTTATTAGAAAGTGTACAAGTCCGCACTTCATGGTTAAAAAGTTTTTTAAAATCTTCCTGTTTGTAGTTTGTTGTAATCAGCTCTGTAGTCCAGTGATCTGTGAAGGCACCGCGGGTTGTTCCCTCTCTGTGGTGCGCTGCTCTCAGCAAGCTCCTTCCAGCTTCCTTGGATGTGACGTGTTGGGACCCCCTCCAATACTGACAGATGCCTTTTTCCTTCTCTCGGATCACACGCACACTCTCTCTCTCTCTCATACACACACACACACACACACACACACACACACACTAGAGCCCGCATCCAACTCTCTTTCCAAAAACAATGTCATACTGCTACATAATTTCCGGAGGCCTAAATTTGGATAATGATTGTCTTTGTTTCGAACAGGCACCATAATTACCCCGTGCGTAAAATGCGCGCGCCTGTCAGCCTCTGTTTGCCCAGATCTCTTAAGATTTTACGTGATTTTAAGGCGGTATGGTGGTACAGTGTTTAGCATTGTTGCCGCCCAACAAGACGGTTCCTGGTTTGAATCCAGGGTGGGGGTTTGTAGGGAGCCACAGAATTTATGTTCTCCCTATATCAGTGTGGGTTTTCTCTGGGTGCTCTGGTTTCCTCCCACAGTCCAAATTCATGCAGGTTAGATTAACTAGTGACTCTAAGGACGCATTCACACTAGTGCAAATTTGGTCCGCTTTAAACGAACCCTGGTCCACTTCCATGGATAGTTTGGTTCGTTTGGACAAGCGGTTATGGAAATGAATATTATTGTGTAGAAATAATGACACAGGCACAGAGGTATCTTAGTATATAACATATTTAGTAGATCTTTATACCATGCACCATGCATCATTTTGCCATCAGTTTTGCTGATTACAAAACTGTTAAAAGATACAAAATAAATCTGTACAAATACAAATCAATAACAGCTCAAATAACCCGTAAATAAAATAATAATAATAATAATAATAATAAAATTGTCAGATGTGTTTGAGCTCAAACTATCATGCTGGACTCATGAGGATCACTGCTTTGCTCTCTTTGGGGTGATGCCGGACGGCTCACCAACACCCACGAGACCCCGTTTCACTGGTCTTACTGGGGAGGACACTAGAAGAAGAAGAATACAAGCTGATTAGAAAAAAACACTATTACACTTGAAATGTATTTTCCACCCTTGCGACAACAAACATACCCAGTTGCCTTTCTATCTCCTCCAGCTGTTTCTTCTTCTCCTCCATCTCCTGTTGCTTTCTCATCATCTCAGGAGACTTCATTTGGCTGTAGTGATCATCACGATCCTTTGTTGCCTTATCCTTCTTCTCCAGAGCTGCCCGATGCTGGTTGAGCAGGTCTGTCAAACAAAATAAGAACAATTAAATCTGACTGAAGAGGATCACAAAATAGACCTTCAAAAGGTGAGTATAAGAGGCGTCACCTATATGTTCATGAACAGTGTAGTAATTTGGCGGGAGGGGGGCTCCAAACATGTCTGGTGTGTTCATCCGTGGGGCTCTGTTCTGTGTGCCTCCGAACTTTCCCTTGGAGCTGACCCTGTCCCCCTGCCTGGTCAGGATGGTGGGACAGTGCATCTTATTCTGCGCCACCTGCGATTAAGGGGATATTTAGAGGAAAAATATCCACTTCCCAGTAAATGCATGGCACGGCTCGAGCCAGCGAGCGTCACTCACCGCTTTTCTGTAGTTATTTGCAGAGCTGAGGTCATCAATCAGAATAGTGTCTGCGAGGATGATTTTAAAAGCTGCAAAGGAAGGAAACGGTAAGAGCTGTGAGAAAAATCTTAACATTTAGAACAGCTGAAACTAATGAAAATCATTCATAACCATAGAGATTAAATGAGAATGAAAGCTTATTCAAGATGGCTCCTGTCAATGTAAACAAGCTTTACAAGGCAGACATATCTAATTCTACTGCATTAAACAATAAATATAAGATCTGAATAAAATTACAACCTCCAAAACTACAAAAAAAATACTTCAATTAAAAGTAATTTTAACATGGCAAAACAGGCCAAATTTATGCTCCAGTGACAGGGCCCCCTGTATGGTCGAATCCCAGGTGGAACCATTTACCCAAAATTCAACAGGAGTGGTGGGGGCATGAAGGAAATACCCCAACAACAGCAAACACAAAGAGAGCTGGTAAGTCTCTAAAAAACCCCAAACTCTTAATATAAATCTGCAATGAAAAAACAACATGGAGCCGATGTTACACTGAGCGGGGGAAATCCATTTGAAGCAGCTCACCCGTGCGACAGCTCTCCTGGTCCTCAGGGTAAATCAGGAGGTCTCTGGCGAGGACCGGGTTCCCAGGGGGATGAAAGAGCATGCTGCCACCTCTAATGTGCGGCAGTGGTCTGTAAGCAATTCAGATGTTAGCAGAAGGACTGCAGAGATGGACTGTGAAGTGTTTTAAAGGACAATACCAGTGTTTTTTGTGTGACAGATTTAGCTCCTTAGCACAAAATTATGTACAGTATGATTTCTCTGGTTCCAGCTTCTCACTCGTGATGCTGCTCTTCTCTCTTGTGATCATTTGTTGAATATTTTTGGGTGTGGGAATCTTGGTGAGGAAAACCGAGACATATTGAGTCACCACATTGGTCTTTTGGAAAGTGTGACACTGTTAGGCAAAACGTAATGGATTAACCCTTTGAAACCTGAGCAAACTGGCTTGGTTTCTTTCAAAAACATGGGAGGAAGGCAATGAGCAATGGAAGAAGCAATGCCCCAAACTCTCATGCAACTTGTACAGTGTAATCCAAGTCTCATTTATCCAGTCGTATGCTCAGTACTTCCCAAACAGCACTTTCCGACAAGGGCTTGAACGGAAAGTGAAACTTACCTAGAGCCAGACTCCACTGACAAAAACGGCAATTTAACCTTGCTTAACAGGAGCTAATGATCTACCACCGCCAAATTCAACATCTCACGGGGTGAGTAAATGATATGCAAATAATCATTTGAGGGGTGAAGTATTCCTTTAAACTGCATTACCACTCAACTACTGTATCATAATTGACGGTAAGAACTGTGTTAACAGCAGGAAAAACACTTTGTAAAATCTCAAACTGCAGCGTGGTGTGCTCAATATTTAGCTGTGATGTAAAGTATGTCATTTGTCACACTGGTATGGCCCTTTAAGTAACTGTCATCAACACACAACCACAACCAAAGACCAGCAGGAAGGAAGCTCTCCTTCTTATATATGAGAATAATTAAAGTCACCATCATCCGTGCTTCAAACCAAAATGCAGAACATTAGGAAGTCTTAGAACATAAATTCTTATATTTACATTTAAAGAGTTGAGATCCTCATAGAGGAGGATGTACATCCTGCTTTTTACTGCCCTTGTTTCAAAGCATGCATTAATTTGCACGATAATTTCCTTTAAATTGAGATGTATCTAATCTGATGATTAAAAACAGGACTTTGTCATCCTGACTGTCCATTTTGTAATTTTACATGTACTATTCTGTACACACCATATTTATTGCATGTCTGTCCATCCTTGGAGAGGGATCGCTCCCCTCTAAGGACAGAGAGTGTTGCATGCTGCACAGACTGATATTGGGCCCCGTTGCTTTCTTGTTAGACAGTCTGTGAAAAAAGGAGGTGCCACAAGATCTTTAAATTATTGTTGTTGGAAGGCTGAAGGTAGGAGTAGGCTTAAAAATGAAAGACTATAATCAAAGACACAGCATTCTCATCAGGAAAGCATCTCAGGCACCAACAGCAACACTGAAATGAACATCAGTGTTTGGAGGTACAGTAAGCACCTTAAAAGTGCAAGAATACAACTGAACTTTTTAGTGTCATAAAATACTTTGAAAGAGGTTTATTCTAAAGGAATCTACCATTGACACAGATGGTGTACCTTTCGCCTGGTGGCACATAAACAGTGTCGAGGGGCATGACCTGCTGCCTGCCTCCGGTGTCCTTAAAGATCCTCTCTGCTGCTGCGCTCGTTCTGGTGATGACGCAGTCCATGTCACCCCTGATATGCCAGGAGATAACCCTCGCAGCATCGTCGTCCTGCACGAAGGCCAGCTGGCCAACCTGCATTCAAAATGTAAAGGGTGAAACACAGACACAGCTCTGGAAAACAAACCTTGCGATTGCGAAGTGCAATCTATGAAAATACTTTCCTCAGTCTGGCAAAGCTACATTGGGTTCCTACAGTTAAGACAAGTTAGATTTAGGACTTTTTAAATACTTCTTAATGTCACTCTGAATTAAATTCAAGACCAATTTTACAAGTTGAAAGGACAGACACAGGAAGTGGCCACACTCAGCAGTTACAAACCAACCACAGCCAACAGATACCTTTCCCTTCTGTAAATATTCAGTCTGATAAATACGGAAAAGTAGATCATGTTAGTGCAGGGCTACCCAGAACTTTACATCTGTCCCATGGACAATACACACTTAAAAACAGCGCCTGAAAGACAATCAGCTCTGCACTCAGGATTTCAGGTAAATAGGCTATAAGATGCTTGTTAAGGTTGCTTAGCAACCTCAGACGCAACCTACTGCCGCGATCTTCAAAGTTGGCACAATAGTACCCAGCACCCGACCTAGCATTTCAAGGCGGTCAAAGACGCAGCACTTGTACGGCTCCTAATTTCCAGGGCTGGTACGTACGGTTATTCCACAGGCTAGTCAATAACATGTTGGGCAGGAAATCCAAAGTGTGGGATCATTTTGAGAAGGTGAAGGACGAACCCAAGGTGATATGTAAACTCATCTTCACTGGTCGACTACAAACATGACATATCATCTGAAACATGGAAGTAGCTACATGCCCATTAGCCACTTAGCACAATCATTACTGCTTTGCCGACAGCGTCATTAACAGGCAGCTTGCTCAGTGTGTGACGTGCCCTTGTAGATAAAATATAGGCCTATATTAATGAAGGTTCATTAGTACGGTTTTGTATTTCTCTGTAATGTAGCACAGTGTTAACAATGTTACTGATACTATTCTTTCTCATACCTTCAACTCAAACCATTGTGTTGCCCCGCCCAACATATTTAATTTAATAATTAAATTAATATCGTGAACATGCGGGCAACTAGTTGACTAATGGCCCTCAATGATGACTATCGGTCAACTGGGAAAATTCTTAGTCGGGGGCAGCCCTACTTAATACCAATTAATGTCATTATTAGATTAATGAGCTTAATGCGTTTCAAGATTTTTTTTAAGGATCTGCCAGTACCCTGCACACATTACCACAAACAGTGACTGGACATAGCTGCATGGAGGTCATCGTTTTCCTGAAATTACACAGTGGGTTTTTTGGGCATCTATCCAACAGAAAAATCCTTCTTTCCTATGACATCACCTTTCCCAAAACATCCTGCTGCCCCTTGAAGGGATCACTGATGGAGCAAACTCTTCTGGGCATTCTCAGAATCCTGTCGATTTCAGTTTTCTTCTCATTTAAAAGTTTGTCAATACCCGCGATCTACAAAGAAATAAAAAAATATGTGTTTGTCATCTTCCGATAAATATATATAGATAAGATCGGAATTTATACACACACAGAAGTAAAGTGTGTAAAGAATTAACATCTTATACTCACAGTTTGGGCAGTTGGCATATTCCTCCTGGACAGCTCTTGTCTAAGCTCAGCCTCTTTTCTATTTGCACCCAGCTGATGATCTGTGATGAAGGAAGAGAACATTTTAAACACATATAGGTGGACATGGAAAATACATCACAGACAAAAGTGGGGCTGGGTTCTTGGTACAAGTCAAAGTGCGTCTGTAGCCCTTTTTACACAACAATTGCACTACAGGGTCGCACAAAGTCCCTTCTTTATGCCACCTTTGCATTTTTACATAGAACCAAATAACGGCGACATCATGCCACCCCAGTGTGTGATTTTAGATAGATGCATGTGTTCCAGAAGCAAATGAGGCGGGACCGGTGTGACGCAACAGCGTTGGCCTCTAGTTAGACTTACAACATATGCGCCGGCAGTGCTTTCTAAACAATAACAATAGCATAACATGGCAGTAACAATCATTTACTGAACCAGTTGTCTGGCTGCTGATCTCTCCCTCTGTTCTGAGGGTAAGGAGCTTCCGTACCTCACAGTCTACTCAATTTGCAGACTTTTTCAACTGCTGGTCTTCTTGAGTTAGCTGCTAACTGCTTTTAACATCTGTCAGCGTTGGGTCGGACACATCACACATGGTCAAAACGTCACACTTGTCCCATCCTGCTGACTGTTTAGCACCATTACTACCTCTGCTGCCGGCTTAAAGGATAGACAACTATGTGCACTCATTCTGTGACCGTACCTTTTATTAAGTATGATGAGGCGAACTAATGGCGTGACATTCCTGCCTTGAATAGACAGTGCAAAAGGGGCTTGTAATAGCAGGTATCAAATGTCTGGTTTGATTCAGTCTTGTTTACTTATTCTTGGATCGGATAGTTCCTTATACAAATTACACTTTCTGATTTTAATTGGACAATTGCTTGTGTTTAAAGAACAATTAGACAATAAGCATTTAAGAATTTTGGCTTCTCTGTAAATGGTGAGCACATTCTTTAATGTAACGAGTTTAAAAAAAAAATACTGTGTTGTTGTGTTAAACTCACTTATTGATTGGCTCTGATACGACATAAATTTCAAACTATACCTTGCTCCACACATTTTGTCTGGTGCCACTCAGCATTTTAGCTCATTTGAGAAAGAAAGTGGAGATAAAATCTTACTTGTCAGCATTTGAAGGAGTTCACCATATGTAGAAAAGGTTTCTTTATACATAGCAACAGTAGTACTGAGCTCTTCTTTCTTCCTGGACAGCTCAGACACTTTACGTTGGTTCTCTACATCTAAAACAAAAAACACACAAATGGAAAAACTTTGAGTTAATGTTTCGTTTAAGAAAATTAGAAATGAAACCATTGTAGATAGTTCTGATTTTATTTGCCTAGTGTTTTTCTTTCAGATATCTGTCTTTGATGAGTAACCAAATTTTGTTTTTTTGTTTTAGGGAAACAGATCATGGTTTAGGTTAAAATAAAAAGATTTCTTTCAAAAAAGGATTTCTGGGAGAAAGTTGTGAAGGTTTACCTCTCCCACGTGCTACCAACATGGGCACTGCGTAGTGCAAATGGCAAAAAACTAAGACTGTTAACCACCAAACCTCAGCGACAGAAAAAGTCTGTACCATCACAGGCCTTTTAGGGCTAAAAAGAATATAGAGTTCCTCATGAAATGCTGCTTTTTAATGCTGTAAATACCATAAATCAAATTTGATTCACCTCCATTGTTTCGCCATAGTGACATGGAGCAAATAAAACCAAAACTCTGCATGGTCAGATACCACTAATGGTGAGTGAGTAAATTAACACTCTTTTTGTTGTTTTAACTACCAAAATCTTATTTTCACAAACGTAGGTTCTACATATTCACTTAAAACTGCTGACCATGTAATCACTTGTCAAATATGAGTCATTTTCATGCACCACGTTTTAAATCATACCATTGTAGAAATGGAAGGGGAGCTCAAAAGGAGCCAGGGCCGTAGGAAGCATTGACACTTCAGAGTTGAAGAGGAGGATGTATGTACTTCCATCCTCACCAGGGCTGTTCTCCATGATAGCCAGCCTCTGCGCACAGAAATGACACAGTTATCATACGTGTGATGTGCATCACAGCGTCACTCCATAATAGAGGCTGTGATGTGTCCTGTGACAAAACGGTAACTCACGGGGATGTGGGCCTTTCCTTCTACCAGGCTGATTTTCAAGCTTGTGTTTTTGCCTTCGAACAAAGGGAGGCTTTTGTTGCCGTCTCCATTTGAGTTTTTTATAGAAATGACCACATTCCCCTCCAGGTCCTGCCCCGCTGGGTTTCCATATGAATCCTGGAATCAGTCAAAGCAACTCAATCAGGCTGATTATCAGCTGATGAACATCTGAAAGCTGTTTCTGCTCTTCTACATGAGGTAAACATTAATCCCTCTGAGGATATAAGCTCACCATTATCCTCAGAGTCAGATTGTCCACCAAGGTTCTGTGGGCAAGGACCTTACTGTGGGAAACAACTGGGGCTTGTGGCTGAGAGTCAGGACCCAGTTTGACAGGTTGATTGGCCACCACATTTATAGGAATCTAGGAGACAGGAAACAGTGCTAGGTTTAGTCATTCCTCTCAGTGAGTCGAGTTTAACGACCTACAACCCCTGCAACGATTCAGTGAACAACTTTTCTGTAAAACAATTAAGAGTCAACAATGTGAATACCATCTCCACGTGATTTGAAGTTGTGTTGGGTGTGTGGAAATAACTCATTAAGGAGCTGTGATGTTTCCAGATGTTATATTCAACCAACCTGTTTACTGAGTAGGACTTTTGTTTTGTCTATTCGTAGAGAAAACTGGATGATGTGCTTTCCAACCTGCTCTGGGATCTCTTTGTCTCTGCAGCAAAGAGAAGAAAAGCAACATTTATGTTTCTGAAAGAAATAATTACCGTTAAACAGAGCCAAGCCATCAGTTTTCCCCGTTTCTAGTATTGCTAAGCTAACCGTGCTTGCAGTAATTTCATATTTTATGTACAGAGATAGATAACAATGGTATCAAATGTTCTGCAACTCAGTCAGAACAAAAACAGACAGGATGTAAAAACATTTTAAAGATATTTTTTTTGGGCATTTTTTGCCTTTAATGGACAGGACAGTCAAGCGTGAAACAGGGAGAGAGAGAGGGGATGACACGCAGCAAAGGGCCACAGGCTGGACTCAAACCCGGGCCGCTGCGGCAACAGCCTTGCACATGGGGCGCCTGCTCCACCACCAAGCCACCGACGCCCCGGGATGCAAAAACATTTTACCTGAAGTAAAAACGGTCTTTCGACTCGTTCTCCTTGGGTTTGCTACACTTCATCTCAGTGGCCTAGACAAAAGAAGGAGAAGAATATCACTTAATAAATAAGAATTTAGTTTAAAAGAAAGGCAAATAAATATCAGGGACAGTCCTTCTGTTTGTTTGACTCTTACCGTTTGTGGAGGCGTGTTTTCTGCTTGCGCTCCCTTCCACAGCAACATGGAGGCAGCAGCAGGGTTTAATGTCGTAATCGGGCTTCCTTCATCAGACACCACGATGACAGAGAAGACTGAACAGACACACACAGCTGCCTTTAGTTTGTTAAGAGATGCTAAAGCAGTTGCATTTTAGCCTCGTTTCCACCAAACACTTTTGTTATGGTACCTTTGGACCAAAAAGTAATCCTTCAGACATGGTACTTAGACCCTATGTCTGTTTAGCGTTTCCACCACAAACAGTACCCTTTAATGTGGCGGGCTTGTTGTCACTCACTGCTACATCCAGCACTCATTGTATTTCCTCATAGATGGAACGTATGCACCTTGTTTACTATCCACAGAACGAGTAAAAAAATAGCGGGTTTGTGCATTTAGTGCTTCTCAGGCAAGTGCAGCTGGCTGGAGCCCACAGGAACGACAATCCACAATGCTTTTTTTCTAGTGAGAATTGGGATATATGTAGTTGTAGTACGAAGTTCATATTTTTAAACGTTTGAATATCCACTTAATTAAAGTCTGTGCCATCCAAGAGAAAAAAAATGAAGTAATGGTCAAAGCTGTAATCAACTGACTGCAGTGTTCACAGCTCCACCTTTTAGTACCAGATCTGTGTGCTAGGTACCCCAACAGAAGGGGGCCAAAAATGGGGACGGAACGGTTCATTGGTACCATCCACAACTTTTCACAATGGAAACGGAAAAAATGGGGATCGAAGTGAAGTGGGCCGCACTGCACTGCTCGATGGAAACGGGGCTATAGTGGAACAAGAGCTTCACAGTCAGAGAAAACACAGAGATACAATAGAGAAACAAACCTGGAAAGACACCTCCAGCAGGAAACTTGGCATTGGTGTTATACTCCACTGACAGGCTGACAGGTTTGGTGGGATCAGGGATGATAGTGAGATTCACTGATGGACCTGGGATGGGTTTCTGGTTGAGTGAGCCTCTAAACACCAGCTGATAGTACCCCCTAGTGGAACAAGAGGGCAATAACACTCCTATGAGTAGCTGGTGGGAAATACTGTCATGCAGAGTATTGGAAATGTGGACGACTGAGGATACAAATGATAAGGGACACTGCTTTTATGTCATTATGATGGAAAAAAATGCTCCCTTTTCATATTATATTTTAAAGTGACACTCACTTTGGTCCACTCATACTGTTAACAGTGAAAGAGGCTTTGCCTTCTTTGTTCACAGGTCGTGAGGTAACATCTGCCGTCACCTAAAACAACAAGAAGCTCTCATTTCATATAAATCAGACATTCCTGACCATTACTGACTTTCTGAAAAGTATGGACGGAACAGGGTAAATAGAGTATGTTTGCATTTCTTGTGAAGCTAACCTTCAGTGTTGGAGGTGAGGACTTCAAATGTACCACAACCCTCTGGTCTATGCAGGGGTTTCCCCACTCGTCACACAGTTGGACGATAAATGGTGTGCCGATGCCTTGGTCATTCAACACCTGCAAAGGCTAACAGATACCAAACAAAACACATAACATAACCAGTGTTGGTTTGGTTAAGAAAAATTATGACTAAATATGTTTGTCAACAACTTTTTTCCCATCATCCATAAAAAATCATTACACACAGAAATCTTACACACTGATTCTGATGCATTTTATTGTTCTATTCGTTGCGAAAATTCGCAATACATGCCAAAATGAAAAGACACATTCCCTCCTTTATCTGTCTCCAATGGAGTTACATATCTGGCTGTCATCACTCCCTCACTGTCTTTCATTTGGCACCGCAGCTCCATGAAGGGGAGGAGCTTTCCTCCCTCTGTGTGCGGTCCATTTCCTCCTCCTCTTCATCATAATCCATGTGAATATTACTATTTGACCTGTTGAACATGAGCTATCAGAGTTATGAAATGATTCTGTGCCCCCCATTCTTCTGTCGTGTCGTGGCTGTGTCCTGCCACCACATTTTCCGCACTGATTCTTAATCAAACGTCTCTAAACACCTGGCGAAATGATCACTAAACTAAAAGCATCAATCAAGAGACAGGAAATGAGGGGAGATGACATGCAAAGGTCCCCTGGCGGACTCACACTAGGGAGGTTGTGATTACATGGCCAGTTTCTTAATCCCCTAGCCTACCAGGACTCCCCAGTAAAAATCTTTTCTTACCTGCTTTGGCCCACTGACTAGTTTAAGCTGTGCAGGGACGCCAGCAGTCACTTTGACCATGACGCGCTCCACAAAGCTCCTGTAGGTGAAGCACATCACTTTGCTGCCAGGAGCTCCAGACTGGAAACGCACCCCCGTTACCAGGACAGACTTGCTGCTCTCCTGATTTTAACAAACACAGTGAGGATCAATATATCAGTAATTATCAATACAGATACACAGTTATGGAAGAACTATTCAGGTGCTTTAATGAACACAGTGTGAAGGAAAATGATAGACATATCAGCAGCAAGATGTACTTAAAATTAAAGTATGGAGCAAATGATTGAAATAATTGTTAGTTGCAGCCCAAATATTCTATATAGGTTTTTAAAATTCAAATTAAATGGTAACCTAAATTCACTACACCAAAAGTTGCAACTCAGTTATGGCTGCTAAACAAAAAATTACAATAAATTGAGCAGCATAATCATCAGATTTGCTGCTGTATATCCTGCGGAGGAAAACACTGCCATCTAAGGAGTGCATAACCAGCTTCTGATAATCTACAGCAAAGCCCTCACACTACCTGTATATTCAAGGGATGTAAATTTCTGGAGCTGTACCAAACTCAGAATTATGTCAGTTGACTCACATTTGGCTGTTCAATGCGTATATTCAACTATTTGTTCCTTTTTCCCATACAGAGTATTTGAGCATATCATACTGAGAGTTTGAACAGGGTTTAGTGGGACGTTCAGTGTGACAGTGACATTCACACAACATAGTCAACAAGCTAACTACGCTTGGAAATGTGAAACATTTTTTGCTGACACTAAATATCAAGCAAAAGCAAGTGACTGTGTTGTATTATGTTGCTATGAGCTGTAAATTCACCACTTCCAAGCAGAAGGCAGAGGATAATGCTGTTTTGGAGCCTCACCAAGCACATCCTCTCCTCCTCCTTTCTCTGTGTCTGCAGCTGCCTGTACCAGAGAGCAGTGTGAAAGCAAGCACCGCTTACTATGATGCAAAATCTGGGGACCAAAATGTCCCTAGAATTTAACTGCACTCTGACCAGCACAAAAAAGGACTGCTTAACTTGAAGCAATCTCAGTTGACTGAGGGGTCTCTGATTGATGATCTGAATCTCTGACCTTTAGGAGGCGGCCCTACAAATTTCCAGGGAATGAATCAATTATATCCAGCTCTTAGAGCAACAAAGCCACTTCCCTCAGTCAGGAACGCTTCTGATGCCACCCAAGCAGAGAAGAGAAAGCCTTTTTGAATTTTTTATGGTCGTAGAAAAGGGTGAGATAGAGGTGATCTCCTCACCTGGGCTGTCACAGTTTGCAGTTAAAAAGATGGTAATAGCCTCATGTCACTCATCGCTACATCAGAAAATACATAGGATATTTGGACCCACAACTGGCTACTAAATATTCAGAATATTTACAAAAAAATTAGATTAAAAAATTATAATAATACTAAAATAAAATAAAGGCAACCTCATAAAGTTTGGAGAAAGCTGAGACAGAGTAAAGACAGCATTAGTGAACAACTATATTGTACTTCTGTGCTGAACAACACATTTATTTCTACAGTCTCAGTGAAATTTTCCTTTAAGTTTGTGTCTTTTTCCCACCTGCCATGTAAAGACGATGGACGATTTGTCCAGATCCTCCGCTTCCACAGTCATGTGGTTCTTACAGGTGGATGTGAGCGTCTTGGTTGGATTACCATATTGGTCCACAAGCTCCAAGTCTGCATACAGAGAAAGAGGTGTGTCATCTCATGTGCAACCATGACCTCAAAAATAAGATTTGGGGTGATTAGGTTCATACTCACCGATGTTTCCAGGTAGGATTTCACCCAGTTTCACTGTGGTTTGGAGAAGAGTTGCTTTCAGCTGTGTTGGTTCATCTGGACGAGGCCTACACAACAAACAAGCGGGGATGTAGACTTTAAAAGGTACCGTACTGAATATTAAAGGGAAGTTCAACATTTTAGGAATGTTTTGCTTTCTTGCTGAGAGTTAGGTGAGAAAAAAATCAATGCTACTCTTCTAGATTGGCTCTGTCTGAACCACAGTGTGTTGTGTGTTACAGTTTTTGTACATACCAAAATCAAAGGACGTGTTTTAGTTGGTGAGCTCAGCCAATCAGCTGCAATACCACTACTTTAAAAAAACAAAACAGCTGCATACTAATAACCCTGTATGGATGTGAAATGCTATCATTGTTGTACTGTCAGGGTTAGAATCAGAATCAGAAATACTTTACTGATCCCTGAGGGGAAACTGTGAATCACTCTGATGTAAAGAATAGAGAATTATAAACGGTAAGAATAAGAGAATAAAACAGAAATATGTAAATATAAAGCAATAAAATAAAATAGAAATGAAAATGTGCATTAAAATAAAAATAAAATGTGCATTATGCTGCAGTGTTTAACACCAGTACTTAAGATATTAAAAATATTAAACATATTATATATCATCACTGTGCTGAGGCTTTAAGTGTGGAAAAAGATAATTATAAATTATAAATGCAGCAGGTGAATGAAGTCTATTGACTCAGAGTGGCTGACACTCTGAGGGAGGAGTTGTCCTAGGGCTGGGCAATATGAAGATATTATATCGTTATCAAGATATAAGACTATATATCGTCTTAGATTTTGGATATCGTTGTATCGTAATATGGCATAAATGGTATTTTCCCCTCGATTTAAAGGCTGCATTACATTACAGTGATGTAAATTAATCAACTCACCAAACTTTTATTTGTTTTAATGCTTGCCTTAACCACTTAGTCATTATTGTGTTAATATTTTCTGACAAAAAAAAAGCAAAGAAAAAAAAAATCATTGTTATGTTCGATTTTGTCTCCCAGTCCTAGCATTAATAAAGTAAAAACATTGTAATACAATATTCAGGACATATTGCCCAGCCCTAACTTGTACAGGTTAAACCCTCTGTTAAACGTGATGGGGTGTTAAAATTGGCTACACTAGTGCCACTTGGGATGTTCCTAAAAAACAATATCCCTGAGTAGTCGACCAATCTAAAAATAAGAAAGCATTCTAACAAACAAACAAAAAAAATCTAAATTGAGCACAAGTCCACAACCAAATTGTATTTTAAATGCTGCTGAAGTGTGTGGCACTTTGCACCATGCATTATGAATTACCAGTTTCCTACAAAACATAACAACTCACTAAGTATATATTTACTGAGTATTAAATGTCCTGACTCATCTCCATTCAAAAACACACACTCCCGCAGTAACTCTCAGGCAGGGGTGTGCATGCAAATACGTCCAGCCTTGCTGGGATCTCGTGTGCGTCTAAAACCACAGCTGCTGTCATCGCTGCATCTACAAATGCAAATTAAGACTTAGTCATGCAAAGTGAACGCCATCTTTCAACAACATCCAGATATGCAGACGACCTCTCTGGGCCAAGCTCATCTGAGATGGACTGAGACAAAGTGGAAAAGTGTGCTGTGGTCTAAGGAGTCTACATATCCGATTGTTTTTGCACGTCATGTCCTCCAGGTTAAAGAGGAAAAGAACCATCCAGATTGTTGCCAGTGCAAAGTTAAAAGAGTGTTAGTGTCCATGGAATCATGGGTAACTTGGACATCTGTGAAGGCACCATGAATGCTGAAAGGTACATACAGGTTTTTGTTCAACATATGCTGCCATCCAGACGAAGTCTTTTTAAGGGACATCATTGTCATAGTCAATCATTGCACTCTGTTTTTTATGTTTCACACAGCGTCCCAGTGTTTTTGGAATTGGGGTTGTATATTAAACCTATAGACATGTGAGTATCCATCCTCTCATCTAACTCTTGGTAAGAAAGCAAATGAGCATATTTCCTTAAAATTAACCAATTCCTTTAAGCTTACAACCACTAAATGACAGCTTTGAGTCAGGTAAGTGTCTTACGCAATGCTGAAGGAGACAGAGACACTGTGGTCTTGGTAGGACACCTGGTAGAAGCGCTCTGCCCCCACCTGCGTGGGCACCTGCACATCGGGCAGCTTCCCCTGGACCAAATCTTCCATATTTACATCTCCTGTCCAGTTAACCTAAGACACAGTCAGAGTACACAATGAAAAGTTAGCAATAAGCTGAGAGACGCTCAAATACAGTGACTCTAAATGTCTGATTTATTGAAATATGGTTTATTTTATTCATCACAACACAGCAAAAACCACAGCTAAAAGAAAAACACTCTCAAAAATCTGCCAACCAAAATCAACACCTGCAAAACAGGATGGTATATGATACTAAACAAACCTTGATCCTGGAGGCTATTTCAGCAGTGTGAGGGACCTCTCTATCCGCCTCATCATACAGTTTATAGAACAGGTTCTCCAGCAAGGCTCCGGCCAGCCATTCTATCTTTTCATCGTTTCTAAGCACCAAGTTCTCATCATCCTCACTGCAGAGCTCCATCCTGGCAACTCTTGTGCCGGGCACCACCTCCAGCTCCCTCATGACCAATGCAATCTTCTTCTGACTCTGGTGGTAGAACAAAGAGGGGGATGGAGACATGAACAAATTTTTAATCAGGGAATGTTCTACGAAGCAGGAAGCTTTATTTTCTGTTGTTTTTTGTTTTGTTTTTTACTTACAGGCATGTCAAAATGAGCTTTGAGGTATTGTGGTTCTCCCTTGATTATTTTCAGGTTTATGGGCTTTGTCACAAGCTGTCCAGCTCCTGTGGTGCTACAGTCAGTTGTCACTGCTGGAAACCCTTCAATCTGTTTCAAAAATAAAAGGATACGTATGAGTTAACCAACGCAGAGTTACAAGAGTGGGGCGTGAAAGATGAAAACATTACCTTAAAGCATATTTTAGTTAAAATGAAAACATCATGAATTGGCAATCAAAAGCAGAGAAGACTCTTGAGTTTTATAAATTTTAACACAGGCACCGAATTATTTCTCACAACTGTACCTGGCAGCGAACGTTCTGTTTGGGGTGAGCAGTGATGTTTCCAGCCACATCATGAATTTCAACATTAAACGTAACAGGGTCTCCATTCTGTACCCTGATTGGGTTCTCTTCTGGCTTCACATGGAGGGAATGTGGATTACCTGAAAAACATTGTCATGCAGCTGAGAGACTATTGAGTGTCAACTGTCAACGGGCATACTGTTCACTGTCAAGTTGCAGTTACAGTTTACATCCATGTCTGTCCAGACTCATATGTAGCCATGACAGCAGACAATGCTTTAAATATGGATGTTGCTGTAAAGAAGCCACAAATTCTAGCACATGGATGCTTCACACACGTCTTCAACCCGGCAGCACAGAAGATCTAAACACAATGCCAAGGAGGACACCTAAAATTAGAGTCACCAAATCGCTATCTGACCAAATATCTCCCCATCTGTTTCTGACTTATGGTGCTGAACAATGGCCAGAAAACCTTTTTTGCAGAACATTATGATGTCACATTGAAGTTGACCTTTGACCTTTTGACTATAAAACATCATCACTTCATTATTTTATCCTATTTTTTGTTTATTTGAATTTTTGTTATAATTTGTGTATGAATTCTTAAGTTATGGCCAAAAACATGTTTTGTGAGGTCAAAGTGACCTTTGACTGCCTAAATCAAATCAGTTCATTGCTGAGTCCAAATGGACATTTGTGCCAAATTTGAGGAAATTCCCTCAAGGCCTTCTTGAGATATCACATTCACAAAAGTGAGACGGACACAAGGTCACAGTGACCTTGGCCTTTAACCACCAATTTCTAATCAGTTCATCTCAAGTCCAAGTGGACATTTGTGTGAAATTTGAAGAAATTCCCTCAAAACGTTCTTGAGATATTGTGTTCACAAGAATGACACAGACAAGGCCACAGCAACCCTGACCCTTGCCCACCAAAAACTAATGAGATCATCAGAGTCCCAGTGAACATTTGAGCCAAATTAGAAGAAGTTCCCACAAGGTGCTCTTGAGATACCACGTTCACAAGAGTAAGATGAACAAGATCACAGTGACCCTTGATCACCAAAATCTTATCAGTTCATCACTGGGTCCAAGGGAATGTTCCCAACATGCACCCATTGCCTCAAGACGTTTGTATTTATGAGAATAAGAGGGATGGGGTTTAAAGTGACCTTGACCTTTGAACATCAAAATGTAATCAGTTCATTCTTAAGTCCTAGTGTTCTTATATTCTGTGTTTGTGATGTGTATGGGCATGTACCCCCACAGCACTCAGGTGAGGTCGAGGCTTTATATAAACGTGGTGGCCAGGTGCCAGACCATAAGCATCAAGATCCAAGAAACACAGCACCAAAAAAAAAATGCAAATATAAAGAGGCAAAACGCAAAATGAGAGTGAATTGGGTGTTAGCTTTAACTTCAACTTTTGCTTGTGAGACTGTTTACAAAAAGTAACCGACAATCCTGTGGATTATACCTTTAACCAATCAATATTATTTATTGCTCTAGATGGATAAATAAACGGGATCTTACCAGGAAGAAGACTGATCTTGATAGTCTGTGTGTCTTTCTTCAGGCCAGGCAGGGTTACTTTCAGGTCATATGTCTGCAAAATAAAATACAGAATGGAAATAAATAATAATAATAATAATAATAATAATAACTTTATTTGTATTGCACTTATCTAAACAAGGTTGAAGTGCTTCACAAAACACTTGATAATAAAACAATAAAAATATAGTTACAACGATAAGAACAATAATGAGAGCTAGGAAAACAGTGCGTAGAAAGGCAAACACAAATGTTACAAATCAGGCATTACAAAAAAACATTGCTGTAAAACTAAGTTTCAAGCAATAATTAAAAACCAGAGCCTAACAGAGGATAACAATTGTTGTGTCTCGGGTGTCAAGCAGTTGCCGTTTGTGTCAAATGTTGTACTCTTGTCTACAGGGCTGACATGTGAAACTTCTGTTCATGACTGCACTGTTGATTTTACTGCATTACTGAAATCCAGGTCCTTGCGCAATACTGACTGAAACATGCTTTTTGTATACACTCTTATTCCTATTTATATATTATTATACATTTTGCGTCAACCTTTCTAGTGAGCAAGCAAGCTAATGTCTGAGATGAGAGCATCATTTTTCTCACCTTCGACTGCTGGTAATTCAGGACTCTTCCTAATGCTTTGACACCTCTGATGGTGAACGTGGTGCCATTGCTGTCCGCTGTCTCGTAACTCAGGTCCAGGCCACTGAATGATAATGATAATGTTATTGGAGCCAGAGCTGACTCCCACATTTGGCAAACTAAACAAGTAATGACAGTTACGAAAAACTGAAGATACATGACAGAAGCATACAAATGATCAATCAAACAAGTTACATAAACTTGTTGTTGTTAGATAACAACCACATGTCAAAACCCTTTTCAAACAATAAGCAAAGACGGGACTGCTTAATGAGATGTCCAGTGAAAACAAAGAAAAGACAACAAAACTGGGGTTAAATGTTTTCTGACAGTTGGAGTTAAAATGGAGTGACCCACCTGCATTTGAGTACAGGTTTGAGATCAGGAGGAGGGGTCGCTGAGTGGTCATAACCGTCTTTTATCAGCAGAGGAATGTTGAATGGCACTCCCACATGAAGAGTGGAGTTCACTGCACCGATCAGGAATTTCTCAGCACTGCCCTCTGAGAAGGACAAAAACAGTGGAAGTGTATAACTGGGGCATCCAGAAAGGATGATAAATATGTTCTGTTGTTTTCCTTACCAGTGATGGTGAAGTTGAGTTTGAAGCTTGGAAGCTCTCTGCCTCCGAAGGAGGTAGCATTACTTTCCTTTAATATAGTGACCAGCAACAGAGTATACTTTCCCAGGATGGTCAGTTTCTCTGCCAAAGATGGGATGTTTGCAAAACTGATACTTGTTCTGATACAAAAAAAACAGGGCATGCAAAAAGTATTCGATAATGAAAAGGTTGACAAATAAAAAGAGATGTACCACTTTCTTTGAACCAGAAACCCCACTGGGCTGAATGCTGGGCAACACAAAGGGAAATCTCTTGAGCTCCTTTGGGACCTACATATACAAGAAAAGTCGAGTTTACTACAACATCCAGAGGCAAAAAAAACTCTGTTACAATTGGTATACCAGAAGCTGAACAACAAAGAATTAGAGAGAAGAGCGGGAACAAAGTAGAGCCACAAAAAAGGCTGAAAAAAATGAAGTGGCAATAACTTTTTAAAGTAATTTAACAAACATAAATTCTCTAGTCCCAACATTTCAAATGTGAGGGTTTTTTTGTGCTCCAAAAACTGAGAAATTGTAAAAAGCATTTTTCAATATTTGACAGGCAGTTAATTTAGTTAGTTAATTAAATTAAATAGTTAATTTAAAGGAGCTATATGTAAGAAATATAAAGCAAATAGTCGTAAAATCATCCTAATATGTCACAGAGACTAAGGAATAATGTTCATATGACATACTGATCTCACCGACAGCAATAGTACAGCCAGAATATTCGCATTTAAAAAAAAATTTACGGTCCGCAAATCATGTTTATGTTTTGAATTTGTGTTTTGGCCTGTTGCGCCACCCACCACCGTCTACCAGTTACGCAGTCAGTAGAGTCTCAGCATCAGTTAAAGTTACGACTGAGCTACAGCAGCACGGCAAGCAGCATTAGCAGTGTCCCAGTACATAGCATTAGCAGCCGGCTCCTCCTTAGCTGTATCCCGGCAGCAGCGTTAGCAGCAGAGAAGCTGGACTTGCTCGAACGGTCCGCTGGAAAACCGAAGATCAAGGACGCGGCGACGCGGCCCTGCCACGGCAGCTGCCCGTGGGCAAACAAATCAGTCTCCAGTGTGCCGCTGTCCCGCAACCTCGAATCTGTAAGGGAGGGGGGGCGGACACGACTCGCAGCAGTATTTTGAATTTGAGTGCAGTAACCGTTTTGGCCACATTCTTACATACAGCGCCTTTAATCAATATTAGTCATAGCAGTAACATTTTTAATATCATCTCAAAAATTCTTATCGTGATACTAGCAATATTTCGACTTGTTGATATATTGAAGAAATTATGTCAGACTCTGTGGTGGTTCCAAAAAGACGAGCCGCTTCAGCAGTGTAGAATAAACTGGCATCCTGAATGTTTTATGAACAACTTCCAGACTCTTTTAGCGAGTTGCTGCTCAGAAGGAACTCATTCAGCAGCTCCTCTGGCAGCAGCACAGCGTCTCTCCCACTCCTCTCTCACAGCGAGCACGGGGAAGTTGGTGTCGTCAAGTGATTTTGTCATAAACCTTTGGTAATGTAAACCTACATGACGCTCGCGGCTCAAGAAAAAACTACATATGTGAATGTGCGATAGTTCTGGTTTCATAATGGTTGAATATTATATCAATTCTTTGGACAACAATACAATATTTGCTGATATTACAAAGTCTGCCACAATACAAAATCATTTCAATTTGATTTAGGGGCCTGCGATCGATATGAGACGATTTTAGTAAAAATCCTCATTGTCTAATAGGAGTCAATCGGAGGTCATTGAAAAGATAATCATCCAGATCGATTTATTGTTACACCCCTTGTCAATATGTTACAAACCTAATACCAGCTTTTAAAGCTATTAAGGTAATTCTATATCATGTGTTTTCATACAGTGCAAACCACTTTTCAGAGGTTTAGGGTTGCGTGTTTTTTTTTTGTCTTACTGTGATGGATGATTCTGCGCTCAATACTCAGTCTTTTCCCTGTCCCCTGACCCACTGATGGCATCTTGGATAAAGAATCTCCCTTCTTGTTCAGAATTTGAATTTGCAGTTCACCTAAAATGATGTGAAAGTAAAAAAACACAATGACATGACTTTTGGGCTCCATGAAAAAGGACATGTTTCAACATTATCATGTTTCGAGGCACACCAATGACCACTACGTTTACCTATGACACTCCCGGCTGGACGTACAGCATTCTGTGGCCAGGGGTTCTTAGATGGCCAGTCCACTGTCAGAATATCTGGAAGCCTGGGAGAAAAAATATTATTTACATGAGCTGATAAAGTCTCATCAGGCTGAAGCTATTGCATTTCATCAGAACAAGGAGATAAGGTGGAGGGAGGTAAAACATAGTATCACATATTACTCCAAACATTTTACTGAATCACATCTAAAGTAGAATTACTGCCTTACGGTTGTATGTTTTTGCAAACGAGTCAAGTTGCAGTCACAGTTTATATTCGTGTTTGTGAAAACATGGATGCTTCACACACACACACACACACACACACACACACACACACACCCGGCAGCACAGAAGATCTCAACACTCAGCACAGTTTCAAGGTGGACACCATTATATTGTTTTCATTATCTGACCAAATGTCTCCCCTTCTGTTCCTGAGTTATGACGTTAAGTAATGGCCAGAAAAGTGTTTTTAAAGAACATTATGATGTCACGGTGAAGCTGACCTTTGACCTTTTGGATTACTTCATCATTTTATCCTCTTAGACGGTTTTGTGAAATTCTGTCATAATTAGCATATGACTTCTTGTGTTATGACTAAAAACAGGTTTTGTGACCTTGACCTTTGACCTTCAACCACCAAATTCTTATTCGCTCATCCTGGAGTCCAAATGAACATATGTGCCAGGTTCGAAAAAAATTTGCTCAAGATGTTCTCGAGATATCTTGTTCATGAGAATGAGACGGACAAGGTCACAGTGACCTCGACCTTTGACCACCAAAATCTAATCAGTTCATCCTCGAGTCCGAGTGGACGTTTGTGCCAAAGTTGAAAAAAGCTGAAGGTGTTCTTGAAATACTGCACTTATGAGAATGAGACAGTCGAGGTAACAGTGACCTTGACTACGAAAATCTAATCAGCTCATTGCTGAGTCCAGGTGGGCATTTGTCCCAAATTTGAAGAAATTCTCTCGAGGCATTCTTGAGATGTTGCCTTCACGAGAATCAGAAAGACAAACGGACAACCCAAAAACATAATGCCACAGACCATGGCTATCACCAGTGCGGAGGCATAGAACTTGGGATACTGGAGATGATTGTGCTGCGTTCAAGGGGTCAACGGTGGTCTTGCTTTATGTTATAAATGCACTGTAAAGCCCAGATTAGATACTAGCAGCACAAAAGCATCTCTCGTAAGTGTGTGCATACCTGGCAGAGTCATTGTCGATGTATGTCTTGATGGCTTTATCAGTGGCGGTCTTGTCAATCTTGGAAATGGGTATTGTCTTGTTTTTGTCATGAAATGCTTTGGGTTCCTAGAAAACAGATTTGGTTATCAATACCATGTAAAAACAAGTAAACTCAAAAAAGTTCTTAGATGTTTTTACTAACATTACATGATTTCACACATGTATTCCCACATATAGATGTGGAAAAGAAGTCATTACAGATTAGGTTTTCTGTCACTTTAAACCTGGCATGAGGGGCCACCTGGACCTTATTGGGATCTTTGGAGTAAGCAGTTTCCTGATGCCATGCTCAAGTTAGGGCTGGGCAATAAATTCACTGATATTGTGATATGAGACTAGATATCGTTTTGGACTCTGGATATCGTAAAATTGTTAAGTGATGTCTTTTGCTGGTTTTAAAGGTTGCATTATAGCAGAGTTCCCAACTGGTGGGTCGCAGTCCAAAAGTGGGTCACAGGTTCATTCTCAATGGACCGCAAGTGACTCGCACGCATGTGAAGTTTGTAAAAACACACTTTACTTTGACACTGAGTGAATTTCCTGCAGGAAGCCTTTATGTTGAAGTGATGTTTCCTGCTGTAGAGTGAGTGACTAGTGGACAGCTACTTAACAGAAAAGGCAAACTTAACGTAAGTATGATGCTGAATACATTAAACTGTGTGGACCTTGAACTAATGACTAAGAAGAAATGTGGACCCAGTGGCCGGACCAGTTGGGAACCACTGCATTATACTGAAGTGATGTAATGTTCTGAACTTACCAGACTGTTCTAGCTGTTCAGTATAAGGCCTTTACCTACTTCGTCAATATCTCTACATTACTGATGACTATTTATCAAAAATCTCATCTCTCAATATTTTGTAAAAGCACCAATAGTCAACCCTACAACATCAATACTGAGATATCCAGTTGGAAAATACTGTGAAATTGGATTTTCTCCATATTGCCCAGTCCTAGCTAAAAGACGAAGATTTCTGCGTATTAAGTTAATACATTTCTATTTTTTTAATGATCATTTAAAAGTTTTTTCTTTATTGAAGCAAAAATGGTGTGAACTATAAAGACAGCAAGGTAAACTGGCGGAGAGGATTAACATGCAAGAAAATCTCACACTTTTATCACTTTAGCAAACACAAACACCATTATTCCTTTCTTACCAGAACCAATTCAACCTGTCCCCCTGTGGCAAAGACGTTTCCGTCGTGTTTTCCATACAGCAGAAAACGAACCACACTACCATACAGAATGGGCTGCGTTTTCCGAGACTTCACCTGTTTAAATAAGTATATAAGCATCAATATACAAAACAAAATAATTAGAATATACACTCATAAAAAGAATTCTTACGAGTTGGCCTTTTTTGTAAATTTTGCCATCCCATTCAATGGAGGAGAAAGTCGCCCAGGGCTCCTGCATTTTCTTAACAGGCACATCTGTTCGTGTTATGGTCCCCTGAAAGCCGAGGAACTGAATTTGCTTGTCCCACTTCTCGTGACAGTTTTTTAGCCACTGTGTAAACTCCTTCAGCATGTTACCTCTTTGTCTCTGTGAACATGGAAATAAAACATTTCAATAACACATCTGGTGGTTCTTTAAGTTCTTAAATTAAAATGGGCTAAGGCTACATGAAAATTAAGATTTTTGACCACTAGGAACCTGAAAGACACCAAAACTGGGGTTCTACTGTTGGCTTATCAAATTTATGGGGCTTCTTTGTCAGCAATTGACTGAGTAGTTACATATCCAACAAACAGGGCCACATGAGCGCCGTATTGCAGTCATGGTCATAGTCTAATAGTCACCGGCGTTAAGCTCTGCGGCATTAACTGATTTACTTCAGTTCACTGCATATAGGGAGGTAACTGCAGAACTGTTCTTTTCAGGTAAACACTTTCAATAATAAATATCAACAACATTAACAGCAAAATAAGAATCAGCATTCAACTTTTTATGCACTAATCAATCTTAGAAATATATCCACATCTAACACACATGCTACAGAAGTACACTCTTGAAGATGACACTGCTATCTGTTCTAATAATCAAAAAAAGTCCATTTGTATATGCCCACCTGTCCGTTAACAAGGCGTGTGAAGATAGCGTCCTTGCTCCTTAGTCTCTGCTCCAGCTCCATGAAGGTGAGCTTATTCGTGCTGACCTTGAATCTGTCATCAGTGAAAAGCACCCCTGAAATCCGACTGTAACACTCTGCAATCTCCTTTGAGTCTTTATTGGGTGCGCACCAATCAAACCTGTGCCAGATGGACAGTAAAAGTGTTAGAAGACCAACAACTGTGCTAATTCTTCAATAAATTAAGTTGAAGTTGCCTTAAAGCCTTGCCAAGGGTCAGATGAGAAAATATCTATACAAAATATAGAGCTAGTGAATTGCATGGGATTGTCCTTAGTAAAGTACTGGTCAAATTTAGTTTGGACTTGATAATGAAAAGTGAAGGGATTACTCAAGTTATTACATTTCATCCTCTGGGAACCATGGCTGTCTGTACTGATTGTCATAGCAATCTGTACTGATTGTCATAGCAATCTGCTTAAAGAGTTGTCAAGATATTTTAATCAAAACCACAAATGTGAACATCATGGTTTCCGTAGAGGAAAAGTTGGGGGATCACCAAAGTCCACAGATAACATTGGAACTATGGTGGTGTTTTTTTGTTGACTTAAGGCCCTAACACACCAAGCCAACAGTCAGCCATTGATCAAAGTTGGGCCTTGTCCACCCTCGTCAGTGCGGTGTGTCCTGCACCATTACCCCTCAGCGGCCCCTGACTTCTTTTTTTCTGCAAATTCTGCATATTTAATCAACATCAATGTCAGCAAAGCCTGCTGGTGAATGAAATCACTCTGATTGGTAGCTCAGCTCAGTGCATGAGAATAGAAATGGAAGTGAGGAAAGTAAACAAAAAGCTAAAGTCAGAGGGAATGTGACCAAGACAAAGTTGATACACAAGGTAAGTAGTCTGTTCTTTTCTGCCATTTAGCTCTTCAGCAGAAATGTTTTGTGATAGTTTGTGTTACTGTTCACTAGCACACAGTAAACATGCTTTGTTTCTTCAACATTTTTGTGTTGTTAGTGTGCTAACTGGCTAACTAGCATCTTACAGTTTTCCTTTTTGAATGAGGACAGACTACTATTGTCTGCTGGTGTGAAGAGTTTTTCTCCACTCATGCAGGCACAGAATGAAAGTGCTGGTTTACCACATCCTGGCAGTGTGTTCCTGTGCAACTTTTTTGGCATGGCAACATCAGGCGACACAGGAGGGTGCCTTCATCTCTGCTGGCTCTTTGAAGTTGGTTTGGTGTGTGTGAGCCTTCAGGCTCGCTAACTGTAGCTGACTAAATTTGTTCTGACTATGGTAGGCATCACAGGACCTACTGCAAAAGAAGTAAACTGATGAGAACCCAAAGATGAATCTGAGTTCACTCAGTGCAGGTTTATTTGCCACAAATGAATGTCAAAAGAAATAAAGAGCTGTCCCAGGAAGCAGCTAACCCAAGAAAGACAGGGTTCTCAGGCTTATACAGAAATTGAGGCAACAGCACACATTCTTGGCTGCTCCCTAGACAGGCTAGGCCGTTGAATTTGTTTAATCGATAACAAAGACAACCTTGTTGGATAATAATCTCATAATCACCCTGTTTCTTCATATACGCCCTTCCTTAATGGCAACCAGGTGTTCATGACCTTGCTGAGACATCGTTTGGCTCCCTCGGTGGTGCAAGGTGTTCTGACTAAGCCAGATGTGTGCCAGATCACCATGGTTGTGTCAGATACAAATACACATTCAGATGTCCAACATTAATCATCAGCAAATATTAGTTTTAATTAGCTCATTGCTATATACAGTGGTGGAAAAAAGTTTTCGGACACCCCATGCATTTGTGAAATATTGCATTAAGAATCACTCTTAGATCTTCAAGTGCAATTTCTTTTAGTACAGTCACAGCCAAAATACTAAATAAATCCTAAAAAAAAGCCATTTAAAATTTAAAATTGATTGGTTCCATAAAAATACATAAGAAATTTTGAGTATTGGGTCATTTGGTACCAGTGATGAAGGTCGTTCTTTTTATTAAAAGACACAATTTTTGTTGCCAAGCTTCGTGTCTACATAAAGCCAGCACATTTGAAAGTTCTTCAGACACAAAAATGGCTAAAACAAGGAACCTAACGCAGGAAACACGCCTGAAGATAAAGATTCTCAGCCAGGAAGGGTACAGCTGCCGCCAGATAGCCAGGAAGTGCAGATGCAGTCCTTGAGCAGTTGGATACACTCTGCAGAAATACAGATGAACCAACAGCTTGGAAGACAAACCAAGATCTGGGCGTCCAAGGGTTTCTTCAGCAAGAAATGACCGCATCCTGATCCACATGTGCAGGCAAAACCTCTGAATGACATCACAGGAGCTTCAGCAGCAGTGGTCAAACCAAACTGGTGTCCAGTGTTCCACCCGCACTGTACGTGGCCGACTTTTAGATCATGGCTTAAGGTCCTACAAGGCTATCAAGAAGCCCCTGATCAATGAGAGACAGAGGTTAGCCCGGCGTCGTTGGGCCCAGGCACACAAGAACTGGACAGCCAGGAATTGGAAGAAGATTTTGTAGTCAGATGAGTCCAGTTTCCAGCTTTATCTTCCTCCTACTAATGTGAGGGTACGCAGAAGGCCAGGCGAAGCATTATCTCCAGCATGTACAGTAGCATGGTGGAGGCAGTATCATGGTTTGGGGATGCATGAGTGCTGCTGGTGTTGGTCATCTCACTGTCTGTGATGGCACATTGAACTCTACCAAGTATTGTACCATTCTCGAAACCCACATGCTCCCTTCTGTGCGTGCACTGTTCTGTCGAGGTAAAAACTGGATGTTTCAACAAAATAATGCCCCTTGCCACACATCCAAGGCCAGTAGAACTTGGCTGCAGGAGCACAGTATCCAGGTCTTAGAGTGGCCAGCTCAATCCCCGGACATGAGCCCCATTGAAAATCTGTGGTGGATTATCAAAAGGTCTGTTTCAAAGCATAAACCAAAGAATTTAGAAGAATTAAAAGCAGTAATTCAAGAAGAATGGGACAAGATTACCCCTCAACAGTGTGAAAGGCTCGTGGGGAACATGCCAGCCAGGATTAGAGCTCTACTACGTGCCAATGGCAGGACTATTAATTTGATGATGTGATGGTTTATTTATTTTTTGTTCAGTTTTGAACACATTCTCTGTTATTTGTTGACTTTGATACCGACAATGTTGAGAACTGACATATTGAAACTGTCAAGAATTTAGTTTTGTTAGTTTTTCTTGTAAACAATAAACAAAAATATATAATTTGTATTTGTTTGTATCTGTCTAATGCAGCCACACCTTTTGAAACACAAAAAAGATTTTTCCACAAATATTTCATGATAATATTTGAGATTGTGTAAAATTTTAAGGGTGTCCAAAAACTTTTTTCCACCACTGTATGTCACATGCTTCAACAGATGTCATTACAGTCTGGGAAAGAGCTCAGTAAGACTGGCAATAACTTGCTTGACTGCTTGAGTCCTACCACAACATCAGCCTGAGGTGAGATCCATCCAGCAAAACAGACACACCCTAAACCTGCCAAAGTCAAATTTTCTACTTTCCATGGTTCAGCACTAGCTTCTCTTGCCCAGTGCTTGGTGGGCATCATTTCCTAGTTTGGCAGGACAGGCATCGTTTGTCTCTCTCTCAACTGGATTTGCATTCACACTGGCCCTCATTTACAAAAGGAACGTGTGACAGAAAACTGGGCGTAACATTTTGCTGGTTGAGCAGTGTAGATTGGATAAGTGAAGCTGAAACAAACTCCCATCTTTTATAAATGGGATAATGAAACAATCAAACAATGACAGGCTAATTAGAGCCAATCATTCATATAACATATAAATATATATTGAAAGTCCGGCACCCAGAGTGTCTGCTTAGGCCTCAATGCCTGAACAAATCTGGTCGATGATCCCTGTCCTGGGGTCACTGCAAGTTGATCCACTGTGGCAATTATCTGTTTCCCCTTGTCTCCAGTCCTTGTGCTATGCTAAGCTAACCACTTGGTGACTCTAGTGTAATATTTGGCATACAGACATGACAGTGGTTTCTTTAAATTTTCTCTCTCTGACAGAAATAGCAGATCATATCAACTTGTAAGTCTAAGGAATTAAGTTCCCTCCTGTAGAGTGCTCCAGGAATGAGCCCTAAGAAATGAGTTAGCACTTTACCACTCACGGTTCCCTCATCTCAGAGTGTTTTTGAATGGGTTGTTGTTAAGATGCCTGAAATAAGGTCTGCAGTTAACACAAGCTTAAGAGACTTTCACATTTTTTTCTATGACATAAAATATGCCAGTAAATACCCCACTCATGAACTTTGAAGCAGTCTTAAAAAGGCAGCTGCTAACAAGAGGCTAAATGGGACTACAGAGCGTCTTCACACAAAGTCGTGCCGAACGCGGCTTTTCAGTCTTCTTATGGTGGTGACGTTAGGTCATGCGACATGGTGTAGATTGTTAAAAGCCTAAAGTTAGCTTTTTACCTCTGGCGATTGCAGTAAGCCTTCATCATGAAAGTGGTGTTGATTTGTGAAGATTATCTTGCAGAACAAAACGTCGTATCATAAAGTACTATGAACGGTTGTTTGCCACAGAGCTTATTTTCGGTAATAATCCAAGATCCAATGGAAAAATCTCATAGGCTCTTTGATGAGGAAACCAGTGTAATGCTAACTTCCGTGTCGGCCCACAGAAAAACGTCAAACCTGAGACTAATTATGTAACAAAAAAAAAAAGCATTTACTCATCCACTGTTGTGTAAGGTATGAGCCGTCCGTTCCAGTAACAGTTAAATATCGGCCTTTTCCCTCTTGCCTGATGCAGGACTCCAGACTCATTATCGGTATCATCATCATCATCAGGAGTGGCTGATGAACAAAGATCAAAATGTAGATCCACAATTTTAATCCAAAACTGTCATATGTCATAAAGTATATTCAGTAATTTAGGGTTTGAATACCTTGCATGGCATCAGGGACTTCAGGATATGTTTCCTTGTCATAGAGGAAAGGATGATACCGAATGACTCCGTCGACAGTGCCACCGTCTTGTTCGGCCTTAAACTCAAAACTGTCTGCAGCAGAATTTATGTAGAGAGTCTGCATGTCGTTGTCAACTTCCCTAATATTCATCACACGGGGAATTCTGGGAGGCTTCTCGCGCAAAGTGATCTGATGAAAAGAGTCATATAATAATATCAGCGGAGACAGACTGCATTAAAGCAAAACCAGTCTGCAGAAAAACAGACGTTACTCACATTAACAATTAAAGCAGCAGCCTCACCTGAATGTCAATTTTAGAGAGATGATCTGAGTTTGTAGAGCTGCTCCTCATGTCCCTTCCATTGACTCCATGAATGTAATAGTGATACACGTTGCTGAAATATGGACATATTTTTTGCAGCAGACAACTTGGGACCTGTTCAGACTTTTGAGTACATATCGGATGGTGTGGGTGAATAAACTCACGCAAGCTGTCTCGTCCACACGTCAAAATTCTGCTTCAGAAATCTGATATGGTCAGGCAAGATTTCCGTAATGACCACAGCTGTGAAGCTTTCCTTCTCAAGTTCCTCAGTGATAAGGGGATGAAGAAAGCGCTCATCAGGTTTATTCACATGTGAAGAGTCCCCAGGCTGCAGGAGGACGACGACACATCCCACAGAGGATAGACAGAAGAGATGTTAACACAAAGAGCTCCAAAATGCAAAACATGATGACCTTGTTTTTGAAGTTACAAGCGCACACTTGCCTTCCTATGCCTTATGGTCTCACTGTAAATCTCCTCTTTGTTCTTCTCTTTTCTCTCAAAGTCCGCCTTTGACAGAACCAGCTCATGGACATCTGGGGAGCCTGCTGGTTTAGTGATCATCTAATAAACAAAGAAAACCAGTCGATGGTTATTTTTTACTTGTTCATTCGAATGTAGTCAGTCTGCGACTCATGTGCAAAAGGTCCCAACAAAAAACAACAACAAAGAAACATGCAGACTGGAGGCACCTCTACCTTTTGAGCCACAGCCGCTCAGCACTGCCTTAGTTTTACCTTTTGATCCAAGTTTTTCAGCCTTTGTTTTTTTGCAATACAGGAAACAGTATGGCGTCCACTGCCTCTTCACAAACTCTCCTAATACAGCTGAACAGTGCAATAAAATATGTTTCTAAAAACATTTTAGGTGAGAATCAGACAATGCTGTAACAGAAACTTGGTTTATATTTGATCAGCACTGCCTAGTTTTACTGTTTGATCAGAGGGGTGGCTCTCACTCTCTCAATCCGCCTCTGTACTCTTTGTGTTGTGTAGGGATGCAGATGCATGACGATGCAGATGTGGGTGATTTGGCATTGATTCCTAAATGTCAATAGTCAATTATTTAATTGTTTATTATTAACATGATATTGACAGAACTAAAGAGGTGGAACTCAAACGCGAGAGCAGAGCAGCACCCAGACGGTCTACAGTGCAGGCACGAAAGAGTTAAATAATGAATTATTGTGAATACTTTTTACGCCATCATCTAGAGACTAATGTTACCAGAGTGGAGCAGCGATTAGCAGTAATGTAAACAAAAAAGATCAACTGACCAACCCACTCTGCAGCCAAAAAAAAACAACAACTCTACGCTCAGTCTGAGTCAGTCTTAAAAACACAGCACATAACCCTCTCTCTACTGCTGGAGACATTAAAACAACACAGCAGAGCATTTCACCTCCACATGATTTTGTTATTATCATACAGGCAGGACACTGTAACATGCTTTCATATGAATTAATTCATTAATTAATGCAGTTAACTTTTAAAATAAAAAGGCTGCGAACCATTTATTATTCAAGAGTATGTGAATTTCAAACTACAGTACCAGTCAAAAGTTTGGACACACTTTCCCATTAACTTCAATGAAAAAGTGTGTCCAAACATTTGACTGGTACTGTATATCAAGTGAAATATTACAGTATGCAAACACTGGACACTATGCCGGCAAAAAATATCCCACAAATATCCACGCAACTGGTTTAAAAGCTATGATATGGAAGCATTTTGGCCATAAGGTTAAAGGAAAAGGGGACCTGCAGTAAACTAATCTGTTTATTTAATTATGGATCTCTCCATATACAGTTAGCCATGTTTTAAAAATAACAAGTAGTCACACAGTAAGAAAAATAAATCATGCATAGAAATAAAAAGAATGCCTAATGTGCATCGTTAATAGTTTTGTCATTGAATCGTTGCCCTCTGAATCATAATCGAATCGAATTGTGAGATGCCTGGAGATTCCCACCTCTAGCGTCGTGCATACAAAAATTTGAAAGTAGTCCTCTGATATTCCCTGGTAACTGAGCAGGGAGATCTGGGCACCGGCAAGATGGAGGGAAGTTTACCATAGTTACCATAATATCTACCATGAAAAACTCCTAATAGAGCTTCATGTTATGGCAAGGAATTGATCTGAAATCAGGGAGAAATTAACATCTGCAACCAATATTACATATTTCCCTGATCCCCGTACAGTGTACGTAATGTAAAGACTTGCAGTAGCTTGCCTAGAGCAGATAAAGAAATCTATCATGAGCTGACGTCAGCTTGTCTTAAACCAGAAAAGAACAGTTAGAGTATCAACAATGGTCTGAAGCTGAGGTTCTGGCTTAAAGGGATTACTTTTACATTTGTTTAACTCATTATTTGAAACTTTGGTCACTTTTAATATGGACATCAAATATCATAACATTATATACATAAAGAAAAAACATAAAAGGGGCCTTTCAACTATTTTCACAGAGGACATACCCTGGTTGAGGTTCCGATATAGAAAGTGGCCTGTTTTCCTCCAACACCAAAGTAGGATATATCACTGTTGAGACTACGAGGGACAGGATCAGGCCGAACATAATCCTCCTGATTACTGTAGTGAAGGTAACAGAGAAAAACCAGACAAAATTTTCATTTTGGGCATTTAAAACTAAAAAGAAACAAGGCTGTAAGCACACCTTGGACAATTAAGGCTTATTTGATGCTAGAAACTTAAAAATGTAAAGCACACCAACCTTCCAAGTGACCCATTTTTCCTTGAAAATTTAGAGAGTCTGTACACTGCCCAGTTGTTGAGCTGTTTCGAGGTCATCCCGCATCCGTTATCTAGTACTATCACTGCATGTTTCCCGAGACTTTCATCAAACATCTTGAAAACAGACAAAAAAGGTCTGTTGCTATTGCAGATTTAGATAGACAAAGGCACAGATTGTTTAAACTCTCTGTGGACCTTTCATTAACATCATATGCAAAGGTTGAACGTGAAATATTTGGTTAGACAATCATATGCAACTGCAGAACCAACCATCCGTATCTCTATCGTCCTCACTCCTGTGTTTTTAGCTGTGGCCGAAAGAGAGTTGTCAATCAGCTCAGCAAGTGCGTACGCTGGAACAAAAAACACAAAGTAGTTCTGAGTGATGATATGCAGCTTAATTTCTCTGTCCATCTCAAGCAGACTATACTGATTATATGAGCACTTACACAATGGATTCTGGCCCTGACTAGCATAGTACTCATACGTGCCACTCCCAGTCAATGTATCATAATGAGGTTCAAATTTGATGCGCTCCTCTGTAGCCGCTACCAGAGCCTGGTCCTCGTGTTCCAACAAGAGGAGGGTGCTGCCATCCTGAAACTCCTCTACAATAAAAAAAAATCAACTATTTTAGCTGTCTTGTGTAAACTGATCCACAACACCCAGGTTTCAAGTCAAGAGACAGAAACACAGCAAATTCAAAACAAAGTCAGAAAAACTTTTGGTTACAGGTGACGCTATTGACAGTACAAATGAACCACAGTTTAAAATATATTTACTCATTTTTCTCGTCTATAATTTACAGTGGCATAATGTTTACTTTTGAATTAACAAGGACTGATTTACTCACCAAATTTGTCAAAATCCAGGACTGTTCTGTCCGTCGTGGCCAGCACAAATGTTTCATGTGGACGGATTCCAAATTTCTGTGACAAAATGTCAATCATTAATATTTTGTGTCTGTCTTTATTAGAGCTAAAACAACTTTTATTAGTCAATCAAAAGACAATTATCTGACAAATATTTTGATTATTGATTTATTATTTCAGTCATTTGTCAAGCAAAAATTCCAGCCATTCTCAGCTTCTCCAATGTTTGGATTTGCTGCTTTTGTCACTGTAATTTATTTCTTTTGGGGTTCAGACTGTTGGTTGGACAAAGCAAAACATCTGATGACATCATGGAAGCTGTGATCAAAATTCTTTACTATTTTCTGACACAAAAATGGACAATAGCAACAATCTTGTCAGATGTTCCCTGTGTCCCTCTACTATTTAAAAGCATTAACTAAAGACATTTTACTATATATTTAAGATAGCAATGCCTTTAAAGTGTTTCCCAAAGAATTAAAATCTATGTGTGGCTGTAGCATTCTCACTGCACCTGGGGCCCTGCTGTTCTGTCTGTGGAGCAAATACAAACTGTTTTTCCTGTTGATAAAACAGTCATCATGTTATTTTAAATAGAAATGTCATAACATGCCATCTCTGTAGGGAGTGGTGTGCAACAACAACCTGCATGATGACATGCAAACTCACTCAAGGGAGGGGCATTCATGCCACTGAGCACTGGCACAGTAGCAGCTAAAGTCAGCCTCAACAATCCTGTATGAGTACTGATCCACCAAACTTCAACAGTTTTGTTTTCTTGAATTTTGGAGCCACTGGGGCCATGAGCTATTGAGAGGGACAAACTTAAAAGTCTCACATACTGCAGCTAGCTATAAACAGCTGTTCTTGAACACTCTGCTTCAATTTGTTAAGCAAGATTACTGACAATATTTTTCACATTTTCTTGAGTAATTTCTTGCTTTATGATGACTGTGTATCCTAGCCTGTCTTCAGAGGTGGAACAAGTATTCAAATTATTAACTTAAGTAAAATAAACAACATCACAGTATTAAAATACTCCATTAAAATTAAAAGTTCTGCATTTAAAATTTAACTTCCATAAAAGTACATTAGTATGAGCGACAAAATGTACTTTAAGTATCAGAAGTAAACCTACTCATAATGCTGAGCAGCTACTGTCGGTGATGTACTATTATATTATTGGATCATTATTTTTTAAGTAATAAATATTGAGTTTACAAGATTGAGACAGATGCAAGGTCACACTGACCTTGACTTTTGACCACCAAAATCTAATCAGTTTATCACAAGTTCAAGGGGATGTTTGTGCCAAAACTGAAGAAATTCCCTCAAGGCGTCCTTGAGATATTGTGTTCAAAAGAATGGGATGGACGGACAGACAGACAACCCGAAAATATAATGCCTCCTGCTACAGCTATCACCAGCAGAAGTGTAAAAAGTGTTGAACTGGGCAATAAAGCTGAAAGGTCCTAAAAACATAAGTGCATTAATGTTGCGCTCCAAGGGCTTTGCTGAGCCACATCATCCAAAAATATGCCAAAAAAGTCATTCCTGCACTGCAACAACATACAGAGCATTAGAATTAATGCTCTACATATAAGCTTTTACCACATTGAAAATATTCTGATATAACCTCTTTGTAATCACCAACATTTTGATTATAAACTCTGGTTGAATTTCATTTTTTTTTTTAACCAATAATTGATTGCAACTACATTTATTTTGTAATTTAATTACGTAACTTTGATACTTCCAACTACACTATTCAAAAAATTATGGGAACACTTAATAGTCACAGTATAACACCAAGTCAGTTAAACTTCAGGGATATTAATCTGTCCATTTAGGAAGCACAAGTGATTGTGAATCAGTTTCACCTGCTTTGTTGTAAATGCAAGTGACAACAGGTGCAATGGAGAGGCAAAAGCAAGACAACCTCCAAAGAGGAGATGGTTTTGCATGTGGTGGCCACTGGCCTTTACATGAAGGGAGCTGGACAGGGCCGCAGAAGGATATCAACCCAACAGCCTCTGTGTGAGGAGGAAAAGGAGGAACACTGCCAGAGGCCTACAAAATGACCTCCAGCAGGCTACTGGTGTGCATGTCTCTGACCAAACTGTCAGAAACCGACTCCATGACTAGAGAACGTCCGGCCCTCATGCCACCCTCATGGCATGAGTGTGGCATGAGTGTGGCATGAGGGCCTTTGGCATTTGCCAGAGAAAACCAAAATTGACAGGTCCGCCACTGGCGCCCCGTCCTCGTCACAGATATGAGCAGGTTAACACTGAGCATATGTGACAGATGTGAAAGAGTCTGAAGACACCGTGGTGAACGTTATGCTGCCTGCAACATCCTCCAGCATGACCGATTTGGTGGTGGGTCAGTGATGGTCTGGGGAGGCATATCCTTGGAGGGTCGCACAGACCTCCATGTCATAGCCAACGGTACTCTGACTGCTGTTAGGTACTGGGATGAAACCCTCAGAGCGACTGTCAGAGCTTATGCTGGTGCAGTGGGCTCTGGGTTCCTCCTGGTGCTGGACAGTGCCCGACCTCATGTGGCTGGAGTGTTAGACAGTGCCTGGATGACAAAGGCATTGATGCCATTGACTGGCCCACTCGTTCCTCTGACCTAAATCCATTTGAGCACCTATGGGACGTTATGTATCGGTGCATCCGATGCCACCAAGTACCACCACAGACTGTCCAGGAGCTCACTGATGCCCTGATCCAGGTGTGGGAGGAGATCCTCCTGGACACCATCCGCAGACTTATCAGGAGCATGTCCAGACGTTGTCGGGATTGCATACAATCACTCCGGTACAATACCAGTATTGATTAACTACGCAATATCTACACTTCAAACAGTCAATAATGTGAAATCAGCCATTCAGTCGGTCTCTTTATTATATTTTGCTTCTTATAGGTGCTTCCTTATTATATTGCTCTTTGTTTTTGGCATATTGCTTTGTATTGTTTTCTGTTGATGCTTCCTGTTTGCACTCCCTCTGCTGCTGTAGTGATGCAAAATATTTAGCGGCCCAAAACTCATAGTCAAGGGCGTGACAGGAATATGTGTGCATAGCCAGCGGGTGGGCTCCTGTCTGGGTATATTTTAGCAAGCCCTTAATTATTATTGAGCAGTGTGGTTACTCCACAACATTGTATCTCCCATCTTGTATCACCCCCTCAGAAGTAACGAACAGTCCCTTAACGTGGAAGGTTATCCACAGATTACCATAACAACTTCAGTACACACAACAAAATTCATGACTTTTCCAAAAACTTTTTGAAGGAATTTTACTAATAACTGTTCCAGGCCTGGTAAACAAGACTGTTGGATGACTTCTCCAGGTTTTCCCTGACCGTGGGAGCCCTGTGTCTGATTTATGTGAGTTAAACTTAAAATATGAGCCAATTTTATAAATGAAATTAAGACCATACATTTAAATTTAAGCACAAGTTGACAGTGTGTAAAATTAAAGATGCCAACACGTTTTAACCACCCAAGCAGCGAGTAAAAGTTGGCTAACATTACCTCTCGCACAAGCTGAAGGAAGTCATTGTAATCCAGACCACTGGCATCAAGTATAGCCTGCTCCTTCCTCTTTGAGCGGCGGTCGAAAACATGTATCCTCCTGCGGACTCTTCCTCTCTCCATGGAGGCTGCGGGGAGACGCTGGGCCCCTCGGTTAGACATTTTGTTCAACTTTAATGCATTCCTTAGTCACTCCGCTAGCTCAGCTACGCGTCCACTAAAGTTGGCAGCCGACTTCCTTCGTGTTATTCAGGCGCTTTCGTTTCTCTGGTATGGAAACTGGTAAGGGACAGACCGACTACTTCCGCCCACTGAAGAAAGCAGCTCACGGCTGAGTTTTAAACGCGCCTCACTTTCGGTATCTTTTCACCGTGAATGCGGTTGTTTGGACAGGTTGTTGTCGTCAGGGCAGGACATGGCTGCTGCACCGGAGCCCCAGCCACCGACAATGAGTACTGAATCGCTTTAATGCCAGCTAGTTTAAACCAACCGGTTTGACTATGTCTGTGGTAGCTGTGTGCACGCGGGGCTGGGTTGTGGATGCACGCTCTCTCATTGATCAGGGCTATTCACGTTGCATCCGACTGACAGATAATAATCACAAGACACACGTGAAGTGTCGTTTTAAAAGGCAGTGTTTTCATATTTTAACAAGCCACTACAGTGAGAGAGCCAGTGCTGCTGTGGATGGAGGAAACACCGACACGTTGCAGAGAGCAGACAGACCATCAAAGGTAAACAGAGGGCTCCTACAAATGACTTTACAGCGACACCTGCTGGTACCAGGGCTGTACTCATTCTCCTATAGCTGCTGCTGGCTGTGTAATGACACGTGAAGTACACTTCTTAATGCAACACCAATTACCTTTTCACTGTCTGAGCTAAAACTACTAAAACATCTGCAATGATATCCAAAGATTTTAATTTGATGTGTTAAAAAAAAGAACATTTCAGCATGACACATCCAGTTCAACAGCACTACACTCTACAACCTCCAGAATTGAAAAGGTGAACCAACATCTTTATAGAGCACTTGCAACAAAAAGTGAACATCATGACCTTAATAAATAAGGATTTAATGCAGGACTGTAGTAAAGTGATTGAGAATGCATTATAAACTGGCAGCTGGAGTGTATAGGTGTCTTCAGAAATCAGAGTTGTATTTACCATCTATAAAACTACAATAATAAAAATCAGAGACCACTTTTTGGTTAATTTGGTTTCATCAGGATGTCTGCAGGTCCTTAAAAAGTCTTAAAATGTCTTGAATTTAGTTTTCTTAATATAATGCCTCAAAAAGTCTTAAAATAAGTTTTCCTCATATAAGGCCTTAAAAGTCTTAAAATGTCTTGAATTTAGTTTTCTTACTATAATGCCTCAAAAAGTCTTAAATTAGGTTTTCTCAATATAATGCCTCAAAAAGTCTTAAATTAGTTTTACTCATATAAGGCCCTAAAAAGTCCGAAAATGTCTTAAATTAAGTTTTCTTAATATAAGACCTTAAATTGTCTTAAATTAAGTTTTCCTGATAAAAGGCCTTAAAAAGTCTTAAAATGTATTATATTAAGTTTTCTTAGTATAAGGCCTTTAAATGTCTTAAAATAAGTTTTCCTCATATTAGGCCTTAAAAAGTCTAAAAATGTCTTGAATTAAGTTTTCCTAATAAAAGGCCTTAAAAAGTCTTAAATCCTATATTAAGTTTTCTTAATATCAGGGCCCGTATTCACAAAGATTCTCACAGTCCTCTCAGAGAGCTCCTAACTTAAGCTAAGATTCAGGAAGTTTCTGAGAGCAACTCTGAGCAAGGAGGGGACAGAAACTTTAATCTTAGTGAGGAGGTGTGGTTGACCCCGTTGCTAGGTATGACGCATCTTCTAAAAGCTGTGATTGGTTGTTACAAAAAGAAAAAAAATAACAACAAATGCGCTCCTAGTAATGAATGGACAGTGAAATCAACCATCATAAAACTTAGACTGTATTAAGAAATGTGTAATCGTGAAAATAATTTTATGTCATGATGATGAAACTCAGCAAAATTAAAACTGATTGTTACACAGCTTCAAAGTGTTTGAACGTACCTCATTCACATGCCGATTATTATATTGATTTGCTTATTGTTATGTTTACTCACCATGCTGGTTATTTTACTACTTAATCTATTTGATATTAATGGTGGACGCAGACTCAGCTGTCAGCAATTACTGTGATTGCTGGCCTCCTTGTAAAAAGAACGAGAAAGCCGAACTGGACAGAAGAGCAGTGCCTGCTGTTGGCACAGCTCATAGAGGAGAACAAAGGAGTTTTAAGAGGGAAATTCGGTCCCGGGATCACGGCACAAGGGAAGAGGTAGACTTAGGAGCACATTGCCCGACACATCAATGCGTCGTTCCCTCTCCTTTTACGCACAAGCGATGAGTGTGAGCAGCGCTGGTATGTGCTGCAATCCAAAGCGGGCATTATTGCGTTACTACGCTGGGTGGGAAAAGTAAGCTCATCCCTGATGAGGTCAACCACAAACATTATCCCTGCACGATCAAGCCGACAGCGTCTTATTAAATCACTGTCGTTCATACGGAGAATATCTCTCCGTCCTCTCTGTCTTTCCGCCATCTTCTCTGTTTAAGACACTCTTAGGCTTCTTAAAAGTCCTCCTCCCTCCTCTTAACAGCTTGTCACCTTAGGAGCTCTCTTAAGGCCTAAGATGCTTTGTGAATAAGATTTTTCTTAGAATGACGTCACTAAGAGCTACTTTTAGTCTTAGGATTCTTTGTGAATATGGGCCCAGGCCTTTAAATGTCTTAAAATAAGTTTTCCTCATATAAGGCCTTAAAAAGTCTACGAAAAAGTCTTAACATTTTCTTAATATAAGGCCCTAAAAGTCTGAAAATATCTTAAACTAAGTATTCTTAATATAAGGCCTTCAAAAGTATATAATTGCTGTAAATTAAGTTTTGTTAATATAAGGCCTTAGAAAGTCTTAAATTGTCTTAAATTCAGATTCAATGGTCACATTACCATGAAAATTTCTCCAGCCTGACAAACCCAAAGACTGTTTAACAATCATTGGACAGACTGAAGAATTGCAATAATACATAGCAAAATGACAACAATGAGATTTTCTTTTCTTTTTACATTAAACACATTAAGCTTAAACTCACCCAATTGTTGTCATTTTCCCTTACTGTTCATTTTGAATTGACATCAGTGTGTTTACTTCAAAAGAGTACTTACACATGTGTGTCACACACACGCACACGTATATATAATATGTATTTTCCATTGCAGGTTTGGTCTTAAATTTAACTTGGTTATATCTGTAGACACCCTGTATATGTAATTGTATATATTTTTCTAAACACAATAAAATGTGTAAACAGTCGGACAATAGTGCAGTGGTCCAGAGCGCAAGAGGTGCTAGAATAAATATAGAATAATGAATTTAATCGGTTGCTTATATAGATCAGTCAGGTGGATATGACAGTACAGTGTTTACAGCATGCTTGGATTATGTTTTACAGACATTTAAATGTTTACAGTGTGTATTTGAACTAGGGCTGCCACTAACAATTATTTTCATTGTCGACTAATCTGTCGATTACTTCTTCGATTAGTCGACTAATCATTTCATCGAAAAATGTGTTAAAATGTTGAAAAATGTCGGTCTGTCTCGCCCAAACCCCAAAATTACGTCATCTGATGTCTTGTTTTGTACTCACGCCAAAGGGTTTTAGTTCACCGTCATGGGAGAGTGTGTAAAGCTGCCAATATCTGAATGTAAGAAGCTGCAGCAAGAGTATTTTGGGCTACTTTTATAGTACTTTTCTATGAAAAATGACTCAAACTGATTAGTCAACTACTAAAATAGTCACCGATTATTTTAATAGTCGATTAGTCATCGATTAGTCGACTAATCGTGGCAGCCCTAATTTGAACTTTAAACATACAATATAATATACAGGTGAAGTGGATGGTTGGTGTTTACATTGTTCCAGAGGGACTGTGTCTGATACTGGGGACTGGTGCTCATCATAGTGGCAGCCTGTGGGAAGAAACTGTTCCTAAGTGGTTGTTTTGGCATACAGTGTTCTGTAGTGTCTACCAGAGTGGAGAAGTTGGAACAGGTTCTGTTTAGGGTGTGATTGTTTGCAGTGATGTTGCCTGCCCATATCCTAACTGTGGAGGTGTATGTGTCCGGGATGGAGGGCAGGATGTCACCAGTGAGTGCAGTTCTGACTGTTGTAGTCTGTTCAGATTCAGATTCAGATTCAGATTCAGAATACTTCATTAATCCCCGGGGGGAAATTGTTTTTTGTTCCAATGCTCCGTGCAAAGTAGAAATAGAAATACAACATGAATGGAAACAAGAGATAAAGATGAAGATATAAATAAGATACTAAAATAGACAATGAAATAAATAAAATAAAATATTAAAGTAGACATTAAAATAAAATAAAATATTAAAGTAGACAATAAAATAAATAATAAAATAGTAAAGTAGACAATCTGAAATATATACAATATACAATGAAATGGTTGTAGCATTATAAATGAAATAAGAATGAGTAATTATATTGTGTGTTTTGTTTTATAAATAGCCAGTTTTGTTTGGTGGCTGGTCCACACAGTGATGGATGTCCAGAGGACAGACTGGATTATTGCTGCATGGAATTTCATCAGCAGCTCCTGAGGCAGGTTGAACTTCCTGAGCTGGCGCAGGATTATCTTCTGTGTCTTTTATCTTGATGGTGTTGATGTTAGATGGAGTGTAGTGTAGAGGAAGAAGATCAGTGGGGAGAGCACATATCCCTGAGGTGCGCCAGTGCTAATGGTCTGGGTGCTGGATGTAACACCACCTGCTGCCTCTGGTTCGTAAGGAAGCTTGTGATTCAGAGGCAGGTTGGAGCTCTGTGAGCTGGGTGAGTGAAGGATGTCTGGGATGATGATGTTGATTGCCGAGCTGATGTCCACAAACAGGATCCTTGCATACGTCCCTGGGGAGTCGAGATGCTGCAGGACTGTAATGCAGTCCCATGCATTCAGGTCCACTGACATGTTTGCATGGTAGGCGAACAGAGGGGGGTCCATTAGGAAGCCTGTGATGTCCTCCAGGTGGGCCAAAACCAGCCTCTTGAAGGAATTTATTATCAGAGACATCAGAGCAACAGGCCTGTAGTCCTTTAATCCTTTGATGGAGGGTTTCTTGGGGACAGCACAGCTCCAGCGATCTGTTCAAGATCTGTGTAAGGGTGGCAGCAGGGGGTGCAGTTGGTTATGTGATGTCTGAGTCAGAGTGGGTAAGGGGTGTGAAAGTGGGCTTATCAAACCCATAGTAAAACAAATTTAGGTCATCAGCCAGTTGACGGGTCTCCCCAGTGTGAGTGGAGGATTTCCTGTAGTTAGGGAATGCCACTCCACAATAACATAGAGTCATTGGCTGGTCATTGGTCATTTAAGTATTCAGAGTACCTGCTCTTTGCTTCCCTGATCTGCTTCATCAGTGTGTTCCCTCCTGGCCTTGTTTGTGCCCACTTCTGAAGGCCTCCCCCTCGGCCTGATGAAGCTGCTTGAGTCTGAGCCTGAGCTTTTAGTTGGCACTCACATGTCCTTAGAAAAACTGGTGTACGATGTTACAGTGTTAGCCAGTTCATCCAGGTTTGAAGTAGCAGATTGAAAAACACCTGTAACTCCAGCTTTGCTTTGTTGGTCCATCTCCTCAGTCATTTCCTCTGAAGAAACACATTTTAAAATTAAAGCTTCAAGCAGCGATGAACGAGCACTTGCACCTCTGCGCAACTCGGGGTTGCTGGCAGGATGCTGGCTGTCCTTCTCTGTCAAAGTCAGACACTGCACACAGGAGTGACATGCTGTTTTCTACATCAAGTGTGGGTGCTGGAAAGACCTAACAAGTGTCAGATGCTTCAGTCCCTCTGTTTTTGTGCCTCCTACGTTCAGCAACATCTATTACTGTTATTTGAATAGGATAACAATTTGTAAATTTGATGTTAACTTTGAGGTATAATGACAAAGGAGACATATACATATATAATAAAATATTGTTTAGCCATAGAAATGACCATGTATGAACACAAAAATACAAAGGAGGGCCGCAACTACTATAATTATTATTTGTCATTGTTGATTCCTTCAGTTATTAAATGTTAATTGTGTTAATTCGTCATTTGGTCCATTGAATATAAAAAGGGGGGAAAAAGGGGGGAAAAAGCACCATTATAATTCCCCAAAGCCCCAGGTGGCCTCTTCTTATTCCTTGTTTTAGTCAACAATCAGTCACAAACCTGAAGACATTCGCTTTACTGTCATGTATGACAAAGAAAAGCAGCTTATTCTCAAATCTGACAAGCTGCAGCCAAATGCTGAGAGGCTGTACTTAACATTGATAATTCAAAATCAATTTGCCTTTCAGAAGAGGAAACGAAAACACAGTGAACTCAACCAGGGGGAAGTTGACTCACAGGCCTTCCACGAGAAGGTGGGTTGACTCTCATTCTCTAATTTGAAGTCTTAGCTGCATGTATCATCTTTGGAAAGAGATTTGTGCCTGTGCAGATTGAACTGAATGATTGAAATACATGTTTCACACAGGTAAAATTCAGATCCTTCTTAATAACAGTGTATAATAATATATTTGTGCTAATGCAGATCAGGTCTGTCATCCTGGAGGGAACCAAGTCTTTGGTGGATTCCGCCCAATCCCTCGGATACCTGAAAGGAGCTTCAGAACCAGTGAAAGAGCCTCTCCCCTCTCAGGAGTGCAGCCTCGCCGCTCTGTGTGAAATGGCGAAAGAGCTCCCTCTAGTGGCCGATGAGGAGCAGGAGCGCGTTCAGCCACTTGTTGCTGAGGATGGCCGAACGTCTCATGTGGACTTGTTCTCTCGGGTTACAGAGAACAAGGCGGACTGGGCTGCAGTGGTCACTCTGATGGGAGAGGAATATGTAGTACCCCCACACACAGCCTTCCTCCTCTCTGATTTCACAAGAACACAACCCCTTGTCCACTGTGAGTGCAATTTTGGGAACTGAAAGATGTAAATATTTGTTAGCCCATCTGAAACGGATTATGCAAACAAATTGCAGCCACTGTTCAGTTGCGGCAACTTTGTTTTGATGAAGATAAAAGAAAGCTCTAAAGTCACTGTGGCATAAATGAATTTATTATTGTAAATAATCCTAGCATGGCTCAGTGTGGTTCTCATGTGAGAGCACACTATTTATCTCCCAGCCTGGCATTGTTTACTAAAGCTGCTTGTGTCTCACACAGATGGAAGAAGGTATGACTTAATAGTTATGGATCCACCGTGGGAAAACAAGTCTGTGAAAAGGAGTCGCAGGTAATTTGTCAATCAAGCATTTTAGACACTGTGAAACACAAAGTAAGATAAGATGATTTATTATTATTGTTTACGTCCAGCGATGAAATTTACATGTTAAAACAGCACAAGAAACTGGGTTAAAATAAACAGTTTAAAATAAGATAACACGTTAAATTTAACAGCTATATCATACATTATATATTAGAATTCCTTTAACCAGCAGCTCCCAACCTTTTTGGCATTTTACCCTTTTAAATGAAGCAATGTCAGCCTGAGACTCTTTATATAGGTTATGGCCCTGATGTGGACATGAGCCAAAGACCAGCATATCAATTTGGGTTTATTTAAATTAAACAAAAGTTAATCTTTTAAGTCATCTTGTGAGTCCTTAGATTTATTTTGGGAAGCATTAGACCATAACGCATGCATGTAAAAATAATAAGCCTAGTCGGTCAGTAATGCGTTTATTAGTGCTTAAGCAGTGTAGAGACCTTTTTAAAGGAAAAGTTCACCCCAAAATCAAAAGTACATATGTTTCCTCTTTCCTGTAGTGTGATTTATCAGTCTAGATTGTTTTGGTGTGAGTTGCCAAGTGTTGGAGATATCAGCTGTAGAGATGCCTTCTCTTGAAAATCATGGAACTAGATGGTACTCGGCTTGTGGTGATCAAAGTGCCAAAAAAGACATTTGAAAACCTCAACAGCAATGTCTCTTTCCAGAAATCATGACCTGGTTACTCAAGATAATCCACAGACCTTGTTGTGAGCAGTTTCATGTAGGAACTATTTTCTGTCTGCTGAACTACACCTGCCAACCATATCACCGCGCAGAAGGAAACGTGCATCTACTGCTAGCTCACCTAGCACCACTGAGCTAGCTAACGTTACAGCTCAGCTGAGGAGGACGCCATTAATGGTTACATCTCATGCTGTCATGAGCACGAGCCTCAGGTCCATGAGTAGATGCATGCTTCCTTCTGCACAGTGATACAGTTGGTGGGTGTAGTTTGCTAGCAACAAAATAGTTTCTGGAAAGAGACATTGCATTGTTTTTCTCATGTATTTTTTTTTGGTGCTTTGAGCACCACAAGCTGACCGCCATCTAGTTTCATAATTTTCAAGAGAGGTTAGACATCTCTACGACTAATACTGCCATCATTCGACAACTCACACCAAAACACCTAGATTTCTAAAGAGCACTACAGATGAGAGGAAGAAAATGTATTTTTGACTCAGGGTGAACTGTCTCTTTAAGATTAAAACTGAAATAAAGGTATTGCATTTACATGTTGTGGCTTTTTAAATCTATTTTCTCTATGAAGGTACAGTTGTTTGCCCTCATCCCAGCTGAAACAGCTTCCTATTCCTCAACTGGCCTCCCCGAACTGTTTAGTGGTCACCTGGGTCACAAACCGGCCCAGCCACCTCCGTTACGTCCGGGATGAGCTGTATCCTCACTGGGGGGTGGAAGTTGTGGCTGAATGGTTCTGGGTCAAGGTACAGAAACTTTGAATAGACACAACTTTCAATCATGAGCATGTGACCTATTGGTGTGACTCCAGATGTTTTGAGGGTTTGCTCTTTTTCCCTCAGGTGACCACATCTGCAGAGTTTGTGTTTCCTCTGGATTCACATCACAAGAAGCCTTACGAAGTGCTGGTGCTGGGCCGATATCGTTCCTCTGCAGATAACTCCACATGGTGTGAAATGTTTGACCTCTCTGTGTGTCACTTTCTATACTGCTTATGCTATAAAAATAAAATACATTGTTTTTGAACCGCTTTCAGTCCTCCAGAGACAACAGAAGTTCCTGTGGAGGATCACCGTTTGATTGTCAGCGTCCCATCAGCCCTCCACTCCCAGAAGCCCTCACTCTCAGGTAAATATGTCCGACAGTTTTTCTGAATGCTCTGTATTTTCAGTCAGTACACTACTGTTATGTTTTACTGTGCCACCAGAGGGCAATGCTGCAACATCAGAGATTGTTACCTCGCTGTACGGTTTCAATCATCAGCTCTGTTTCTACTACAGTCTGCTCTAACACACACAGACGCAAAGTCTGCGTCAGTTATTTATGTTTGCATGGCTGAAACTTCAAATTTTATTCCATGTTAGAGGACGACAACAGTTGCTACATGCAGAATATTGACTGCAGTGTGTTGTTATGTGAGTAATGAGCACAATTAAGTAATAATTTATTTGTGATACAATATAAGCAGAACTATCACACTCATTGAATGTGTAACTTGCTTTTCCACCACAGAAAGTTTGCATTTTCTCTAGATATTTATGTTGAAGGAGAGAAAACTGTTCAAACACAACATGCTGTTGTTTTCATAATAACAGGAGGACTTCTCAGAGTGGGGGGCTTCTGCTGCTTAAATTTGATCACAATTGTCCCATCTGCACTGGCTGTGGTGTGTAAAGACTTGACTCCAACATGGAGTCCGCTACTTAGAATCGATGTAAAACCTTGACAATGAATATGCAGGGACTATGAATAAGAGAGGCTTGACGTCATGTCCCTCCCTCCCAGGGGAGCGCGATTTATTGTGCAGTATGGAGAACAAAACACAGCCAGTGTTTGCCGGCGTCCTTTCAGAAGCACAGAAAAGCCTCCACCTCATGGAGGTGGCTGGATATTGTTAAAACACACTGATTTTAAATCATAATGGTGCCATTGTGGGGCTGTGATACAGATTGTGTTCAAGGTCTCTCAGCAGGTTTAATCAGAACTGTTTTGTTTAGTCCAGTTGCTTTGTTTGCTGTGGTTTGTAATGCAGATATTTATTTAGATTTAGCACTAATAATTAATGATATAAAAGTAGAAAAAAGGCTTTATTTGTGCTTTTTCTTTGCAAGATGTCCTACTAAGTGGCCAGAATGAGTAGCATGTGTAACTGCGGTGCATCTGTTTCAGCACCAGCTACTATGCTGCTTTTTGTTTTTCTGCAAGAGGTGATAAACCCCTGTCGGTCGTGGGTGTGGCTCAAATCTGTGAGCGTAATAAAACTAAATTGCAGCGTGTGATGAAATATTAGAGGGGCTCGACCCAACTCTTGCAGAGCTACCAATAAACGCAGAACAGTTTATTTATTTAACTATTTGACATGACAGTTTAACACCTCAGGCCTTGAAGGGCTTTTCTTTTGTTCACTCCTGCAATAGATTATGCAACTGCTCGAAATTTCAAATATGTGCCATTACTATGCTGCTTTTTATTTTTCTGCGAGAGGTGAGAGAGCTCTGTTGGTAGTGGGTGTGGCTCAAATCTGTGTAATAATTGTAAATTGCAGCGTGTCATGAAATATTAAAAGGGCTTGACCCGACTCTCACAGAGCTGCCAATAAAACAAAAGAGTTTAATTATTTAACTGTTTGACATGATAGTTTTACACATTAGGTCTTGAGGGATTTTTCTTTTGTTCATGCAGTCTTGCAGTAGTTTTTTTTCTCGAAAGACTCCCAAGACCTTTGGCATTAATCAACCTGAGCTTTCATCTTGAGTCCTGCAATTCTGCTGTACTTTGTCGAGCATATCAGGACTGCTAGAGCCAGTGGGCAGCCTCGACGGTGTGAAGCCACAACCCTCAAGCCTGCTGCGTTAAGAAACCCTGACCCACTTCCCTCCGCCCCCCCCTCTCTCAGATGGGGCTCCTATCGGTGACATTTTCGGTTGCTATGGAGAGATAAGGGACACCATTACGGATACAACACATCCTTTGCCAGATGGTCAAGCTGCGGGGAAAAAAAAGTGTTTGCACTCCTCTGAACGACAAGACGCGTGGTCTTTATTAATTAGGGCCCCCTGCAAATTCAGAAATTGTGAAAAATTGAGAAAGTCCCTCCACAAGTCGATATTATAATTAGTAGTTAAAGGGCTGCTCCTAATATTAGAGTTTCACTGCCAATTGTGTCGGTTGCATTACTGTTGAGTGGGGAATGGATCTGACAGTGATCTATGCACCAGTGTGTTTCATTGGCAGCTACAATATTTAGCTTTCTTTGTCAGCTTTCCCACTTTCAGTGTTCTGTAGTGGGGCCGTCCTGTACAACATAATTAGTTTGCTCTGACTTTGTTAATCCCGAATCAAATCCAGAGAGAATATAAGGAGCCTGTACAGCAGAATATTTAACTGACTGAATATGTTACTCGTCCAGAGAGTAGTTAAGTAACACCTTCCTCTGTCTCAGGCCTCTCCTGGCAGAAGTTTCATACATTGTCCCATTTCAGAGTTAAGATGATAATTGGACCTTTAATTCTCTGTTCAACTTTGAGAGCTGAGTCACCAGTTGAGGTTGAATTAGTCTGAGAGCTGCGTGTTTGGCCTTTCCTCTCTGTGACTCTGTCTCTGTGACGTGCAGAGGAAGAGAAAACCGGAGGCAGGGCACCACATAGTGCAGGTTGGATCGGTTTGGGGATCAGGCTTTTGAGCTCATTAACTCCCAGAGTGTTGGCTGAGGCGAGTGTCGGGATGGTTTGAGCATGCACAAGAGCAGGCAGAGTAGCACCAGGGCAGAGGAAGTGAAACGTATCTGTCAGGTGTGCAGCTCCTAGAATATCATCTCTTATAGACTCAAGGTCACAGGCAGCCTCCACACTGAAAAATCTGTGCAGTGGCATGAAGGAGCTGGGCGGTTGCCAGTGCTGTCCTCTGCCTATTACAGAGTAACAAGTGCCCCCATAAGGAGTGGATGCAGTGCGGTCCCCAGGGACCAGGGAAGCCTCTGTATTTATACTTCGTCAATTCATGTGAAGTAAATAAATGAATTACTAATGTGTTTTCCAAATTTTGTAGCACAGTGTGAAGGCTACCACTGAAGGACGATATCAACTGAATCGTTAAGTGCCTTAGCTTTAAGTGTTCACATGAGCCCCACCCTGCTTTGCCTGCTTTCCTTCATATTATCGGTTGATGCATGTACTCAGAGGTACTGATCGCAAAATGCAAAGACAAAGACAAACCAATAGAGATCTGTCCACAGTGATCTTAATATTGACAACATAGTCATTATCTTTCATGAAGTTCTCTGTGAAGATATTCGGGTGTTGGCTGCTGGGCTTTATTCAGCCCTTGTTCTCCACCTTGTGGATACACTTTTTAATTCTCCAAATTACGGCGGGGCAATATGGAAAAATCAAATATCAAATCTTTTTTTGGATTCTTCATTCACTGTGAAGGCATGCAAGTACACGTTTCCTTCCGAAATTCAGCGTAACATTGGATCTGTAATTGCAGCCTGTTCTCATTTCAAAGTCGTCAAATACCACAGCTTTGTCAATGATTTTGCCTTCAGACACAGATGCCAAAATCCACCTTTTTTTGTATGATACACCACCAGGTGGCGTCAGTTTGTAATATGGCTGGATGGAACAGCACCTGTTGTGGCAGTATAATGCACCACTGGATGGAGTCAGGTTGAAACCCTGCCGGTAATGACGTTATAAAATGAGCTGGAAAGTCCCTACAGGGCGAGCAGGAGGTCTGGTGGATGAGTCCAACAAACCTGCGACTTTCACCAAGGAACCCGGTGTTTGTTTCCCATATAAAAACCAAACCAAAACATGATGTTTCTTTTCTAAATCTACCCATGTGCTTTTGTCGACATCTCTGTGTTGGTTGCGGCGTCCTGGAACATCAACAGGAGGATACCTTGCGTGTAGTATGTAGACATGAAATTTCACTGATAAAGCAGCAATTTGTGACGACTTGGGATCAGAATGTGTGGGTAACTTATATACAAATGATTATTTAGGTAGTGAAGTATTCCTTTAAATCTATGTTTTTTGCTGACATTCAGTGGTTTACATTTTTACCATGCTACTGTGATGTAGAAGTGTACTCCAGGGTGTGTCAGTGCATGGTGACATCCCTGTCACAGGTGTTAATACAGGTGTTACGAATTTAAAGCCTTTAACCAGAGAGGGCAGCAAAACACTGCTTGAACCAGCAAACCTAAGGCAGAGGTGGTTGTTTATTGGGTGTAAGGTGAATTTGATATACTGTTATCATGTGTAGTTTGTAGTCTGGAGGCAACAGGGCACACACACACAATACACAGAGAGCGAGAGCAACAGGGGGTCAATAAGGGCCTCATTTTTGCCCCGGAGTGGGTTAAGCCAGCCACGATCATTCCTCCTCCTCATTTCTTTCTCTCTGTAGAGGTGTTGAAGCCCTTCATCGGAGCAGAAGCCAAGTGCTTGGAGCTGTTTGCCCGAAGTCTTCAGCCTGGATGGACCAGCTGGGGCAACGAAGTGCTCAAATTTCAGCACACGAGCTATTTCACTTTGACGCCTGCAGAAGATGGAGCAGGCGTCCCTAAAGACGAGACCGCAGACGACCGCACACAAAAACCCACAGTGGCACCAGTGTGTAGCTCACCTAAAGAATCGTCTCCTCCCCATCACTGTCCCACCACTGCGGACTAATGACTGACCTTTGAGCCACATCGGTATTTCACTGTGCTTTCAATAAAGATTCAACGCCAGAATACTTCTATACCAGTTCCTTTTGATCTGTACTTCTCATGCATGTGGAACCTTTGATTTCTCTTTGGGGGGTCTAGGTACATTTTTAAGTGAATCACAGGGCTGATGATGCATGTGGAGAGATGAAAGTGCATTTTTATGCAGCTATGTTTTTAACTTGCAACATTTAGATAAACACTCGAGTTGTTTTTTTTTTTGCTTTTGAGTAATCTTTGGCACAATATGTGTCTTAAGGATGATCAAAGTGTTTCTATTTTTACTCATTTCATGTTGTTTTGAACTGAATTTCAAAATGTTTCCCAATTCTAATGAAAGAAACAGTTTCATATTGAATGAATTTGCTTGCAGCTGTCCTTTAACAGAACTTTTCTTTTAAGTTTTTGAACAACACACTGCTGTATGCTGTCAAGGACGCCCTGGTCTGCGCTTGCATAATATGTGCATTAGTGTTCCTTGTTTCCACTGAAAGACGCACCCTTCCCTGTGTCACACTCCTAACCGACAGCATAGCCATTAACCTACCTTTTCCTATTGGGCGGGGCCGCTCTAATGAGTCTGTGGTCTCCAGAGAGAGGAGAGCTGGCGTGGTGGTGTCGTGTGGACGAGCAGGGCTGTCTTTAAAGCAGAGGAGAATGAGCTATGGCTACTGCAGCACAGTACATATAACAGCTAATGAAGCCGGAGTGTGACTCCAGCAGGATCATTTACACATTAGCTTGTCATGCTCTCTGTCTCACACACACACACACACACACCAATACACTAGTCTATACATCTATTTATCCTGATCTGCGTTTTTATTTGTGGGGGAAATGTGTCCAGATAAAGACAAGCTATTAAGCCATGTTTAATGTGTGTTTAATCTGTGTTTTGAATCAGCTAAACTTTACAGCACTTCACAGAACCCTCCGCCCCCTACTAGTGGTTTTGAGGTGTAACTGCAGAGTGATACAGACACCACCGCACAAGTACAAATGCTCACAACGGCATAGGTCACATGTGTAGGCTACGGTGTAGGCTCTGCATAGAGCTGAGGCACAAGTATGAGTCCAGCTTAAAATATAGCAAGGCTGAAATGTAATGTACTTACATGTAACACATTCTCACTCCGACCTCGTCATATATTGACGTTTTGATCGCAGACTTTCCACGTCCACATACGATGTGCAAGGTACACTGGTTGCGTTGGTTGATGATGTTCTGGGACGCCGTGTCAAGTTCTCTTCTTTCAAGATACATTTTTGGTTTTCACAGAAAATTTAATGTTTACATACAATCTCTTTCAGAATAAACACACGACATTGGTACAACACCGCAAATTGACATTTTTTTTTCCTTCAACAACTAACACACAACAAAAGCATGCGGTTAGGTTTAGGAAAAAGGAACAGGGTTTGGCTTTAGGCTCATGGGACACAAACACCGCTTTCTCGGGTGAAAGTTGTGTTTTTTTGGATCCATCCACCACCACTCCCCCCGCCCTACTCTGACTTTCGCTACCTTAACTTTCGTTCTTGCTCCGCCATGTTTCCCCCTGACACCGCTGGGGGCCGTAAAACTATAACAGCAACTGTCCGCGTATCATGCTGACCTTAAAGGACGCCTTTATTCGTTGCCTTCTGGCGCTACAAGTCACTGCCCAAGCGCCAGATTTCGACAACTGCGGAGTGAGGTCCTTATCAGGGCCAGACATTGAAAACTAGTGGATAAGGGTAGGATGTGGAGTACAATCTGCCAGAATGCTTCATACAAATTAAAGTATGAAATCTTAGTGGGGTATGTGGGGTAAATGTGTTCAACAAATAATGACGTAAATAATTTAACTGACTTGTGTACTGATATACACGCTGTGGTTTGTTATCTAAGCAATTCATCACCCCATACAGTTGCTGTGTTGTCATTCTGTACAATGAAGGACATATCCTTCTTTCACCCTTTCAAAGCCTCAACATAAGGAGGTGCAAAATACACATACAACTGGTCAAAGGTTAATACTAACAAGTGTGAAACAACATAACAGATAAGAGTCAAATGTCATGATGAAATGTCTTTTGTGTGGAGGAGGTGAGGAGGTACTCTACAGTGCCAACCAGGTCGCCATGGATTTCTGGTTATTGTCTGTGTTCCCACGGAAACCGAAGAAAAATCAAATAATTCTCGTCACTTATCCTTGAAATTCTCTCAGAAAGAGTTCCTTTATGAAACGTGCTATATATCAACTGAAGAGGCAAATGACGCACACAAAGTTACATGCATGATGCATTTTTTTTCCAGTGACTTTTCAGTGACGTTTTTTTCTCTTTCTGCTCTTTCAAACCTTATTTATCATTCGTCCAGCTCATTGTTCAACTATTGTTACACCTCTGCTAAGATTAGAGACTTAGTTCTGACAGTGTTCATATAAAGAAGTCTGAATGGATGTTTTAATTCTTCATGAGTATTTCTGAGACATTCATTGAGACAAAGTACAAAAAGATGGAATTAGATCATAACAGAACCTACCTGAACTCTACCCAATCACACAACCACTGTCCCAAATATCTGTCATTTTCCTCCCCCTTCTCATTACTCTTTGTTCTTTGAACAATAGCCATCATCTCTGACGACGCAATCAGTCCCTAAAAGCCTACAACGTACTGCCGAGTGATGTCACCGTGATCATCATCTCTCTTCCAGGCGCCAGCGGATGGAGAGTGTCCTGTCAAACTCAAGATGAAGCACCGCAGTAAAGACCTAGTCATCCCCTCCTCCTCCAGCCCCCCCCTTCCTCCTCTGCTAAATGAGGTTGTACACCAGGAGCAGGAGCTTCACCTCAAATTGCCAGATGTCAGTCAGCTGAGCGCTGATTGCTGCTGGCTTTGTGGGGAGAAGATGGAGGACAAGGAGTGTTGATACGCCAGATTTCCTTCAACAGTTTCACCTAATGCGCAGTAGGATTTTTCCCAGCCTCAAATGATGACCACCAAGAACATTATAAAGTCAACCTCATTGATCTTACTGGCAGATGGCCTGTAATTGGCACAACCAATGAAATCAATTATTATAAGTAGTGGATAAATAATATATAAATCTGACTGGGTTGAGACGACTAGATGACTAATGGGAAAAGAAGACTCAAAATTCTGCTACACAAATTTGTATTCAGGACTTTATTTAAATAACAGTTTGACAACCAAAGATGTAACATTATCTAAAAAAATAAAGTCATCTGAGAAATTTAGAGGAGAATTGTCTCTTTGTTGGAACAGGAAACGCTCTTTGTCAAATAAATGTAGTAATAGATTACAACAGATTTTCTCTCAGAAAAGTTATGTAGTAGAAATATAAAACAATGTATTACAGACTACAAATTTTTGCTTTAAGCCCTTATTCACTCAGAAAAGTGTTTTTCTCATGTTTATGTCCCTTAAAATGACTGGCCTTGGTGATACTGACTTACCTCGTGCTTACTAGAGAAGTACTTTCACATTCTTCTATTGCACTTCCCTAAAATCTGAAATTCAAACATACACCAGGCAAGATAGTTAGTACATCACTAATATAACAGCCAGTCGCTGTCTAATATGGTTAACAAAAATCAACTGTGCAACAGACTTTGATACCACACCTGCAAAGAAACCTGAAACCACCAGCATAGAGCAGAATGGGCTTGTCAGTACAGAGAGCAGAGTTTGCAATAGCATCATAAATGTTTGACAGCAAACATGGTAGAGTAGTAATAGTCAACATAAGGTCTGCAGGCCAAGTGTGGCCTGCTACAGTGGTCCAGGTGGCCCAAATGAATGGATTCACACTGGGAATTTTTCTGTATTCTGAATAAATAAGGTGCTAGAGTGCATTAAAAAAGCATAAAAACAGAAATGTTTGAAAAGAGCCAGGGGAGGATCCCCCAACAGAGATCTGGACTAAGCCTTGAATGTCTTCAATTCCTAGAAAAGTCCATCTACACCTGACTTATGTGGACCTGCTGCTGCGACTGGATTTCCCTCCTGGCAGAGATTATTGAGGACAGCAAACGTGGAAATCTTGAAAACCTCTTTTTAATGTTTGTTTTTAACTCGACCCTGGCCATTATTTTGCAGAAGTGGCCCTCAGGCAAAGCATGTTGAGTAACCTTGTGGTGTGCAGTATTTGGAAAATAACCAGATCCTAGATTTATATGTTGTTTAACATGGTCTTCGCACATAAAAAAGGGGCCAGGAGCAGATCTACTTTACTGAGAAATTATGGATCTGGCCTTCATCTAACAATTCGGTAGTTTTCACTTTTGCTTTCTCCAGCACTGATACAACCCTAAAATGAAGTGAGGAGACAGGTCCGGCGATGCAAGACTAGTGCTAGGTTAACCGGTTAAAGAGCAGAGGCCATAGAGATGGCTAGTCTGAGCACTGAAATAAACATTGGGGAGCTTCTGTCCACTATCTATCAAAAACCTCATTTTATGTTTCACAGCCACTAACTCCATGTCAGCCACTGTCAGTTAGACTACAAGCTAACAAACTACCAAACAAAATAAACCAATAGAAGATGCTTCCTACAGTTAACATTCTGATATGTCTGCTAGTTGCTGATTTTGGTGAACACACTCCTCATCTGAGTCTGGGTCGGACTGAGGCTCAAACATGTATGGCTGAATCTTTTCAATGTTTATTCCTATGCTAACGCTAGCCATCTTGATGGCCTCTGCTCTTTAACTGGTCAACCTATAGAGCTAGTCTTGCATAGCCAGACCTATAAATCATAGCCAAGTCTTTTTTATATACTTTAGGGTGTATTTATGTTCTTGAGTAAATTTACTTACTTTCCATCATAGGCTGAGTAGTGGACTAGTAAATTCACCTTGACATGCAAAATTGGTGGAGTGTCCCTTTAAATTCCATGACTAGTTCTTATTTTCTAGTTGAGTAGTAAGTGGTAGATGTGAATCAGAGATGACAGAGAAAGAATGTTTCATATCTTTAGAGGTTACTTTGATCAGATCAGACACTCACTCGTTGTGCTTAAATGTAATAATAATGAATGATTGTGTGCCATCCCTCCAGTGTGTCAGTCATCACAAGAGAATATCCCATATCACCAATGGTAAACTGCCAGACATATTTCCCATCTAATCCTGGGTATGAGAGTTGTTGGAGAAAATGTTGCTGTAAATAGTCAGAAGCTTTGTCAACAACTCCGCTCACAGAGGGAAAAACAAAGCCTTAGGTTTGGAGACAGCCGTGCCGCAAACTGGCAGCCATCACGGCTAGATCTCCCACAGGAGGCTGCGGGGGGATGAGAGGGATAATTATTTCCTGAGAGGTGCTGCTTCTCCTCGTCTGTCTCGATCCCTCGGCCCTGTCCTCTGTGCTGCCTTTGCTAGACACGCATGCAGCTCTGCAACAACTACAATGAACGAACACTTAGCACTCTCGTCAGTCAGCACCATCAGAGAGAATGTGAAAGCTGGAGTTGAGTATGCAGACGGAGAAATGATTCCCTAGGTATAAATTTATTACCACCAACTCTGATGTTTAGGGTAGCAGCTCTAGTATGTTCTTACATTTCTAATGAGTTTTGTGGTCAAAAGAAACACCACCAGAGGATATTTCTAGCTCACTTATGTCTTATTTTTCCCTTCTGTAAGGTAGACAGTGCAGCAAAAGAAGCAGCAATTAAAAGCAATTATAATCTCTTCACTTTCTTATTGTTATTTAGTTTATCACAGACAAACATTTTGCTCTCTGACTTGGACATCATTATTCATCTGCAGAATATAATATTAATATTATTTAATATGAGACACAATTCCTTAAACCGGCACTGTAGTGAGCTTTGAATTCCTTTCTGATACCCATTCACATGATAATTTAATCTCCTCAAAGGATTCATATACCTCCAAATTTGAGATGAGAGGAATGAAAGCAAATGATTTGCAGAATATCTTGAATGTATTCATGAGGATGTAGACTCTGGTAACATAATCTGATTTAACGTAGTGCCATGTACTTTATGAAATGTTTCAAAGTCACCCAAGGGAGAAGATATATCTGGCTGTCATTAAATATACATATGAAGAGAGGAGAGGGAGAGATGAGCACGTTTCAGAGCTAAATTGAGACACGCTGTCGAGCTCATAATTTTACAAGAACACACTGTAGCTCACAGATGTCACACTTTTATCCTGAACAGAAATCAGTGCTGAAAAGCAACATTATCTGAATGTTCCTGTAACACAATGGGAACATCGCCAGTGGTACCATCAAAGTGAATGGGTAGTAAAGTGAAAAAAAAAACAAATCACTTGAATCAAAGTATAATTATATGAAGGTTTATTTTTTTATAAAGTAGAATCAAATTCAAGTCAGAAAGAGCTTCTAAATGTTTTCCAAATGATAAATACAAGGCTCCTCTTTTGCATTAGTACATCTTCTTATGTGTTGCTGCTAACGTTGTTAAGGAGTAACAAAGTTCATTTCCCCTTTCCAACCTTACCCAAACCTATTTGTCACCATGGCGACGGAGACATAGCAAAGTAAACCATGATCTTTCACTAAACCTTACCAAGTTGTTTGTGCACCTAAGTGTAACCACACCTTAACCATAGCATTGTCAGATGATGAAACATTATTTTATTGTAACATTTGGAAGACACAGATGATTGATGATGTAGGACAGGCATGTCTTAAACCCAGCCTGGGTGCCAATTGTGGTCCACAGAGCAATTTTAAATGGCCCATGGCTTGTCTTTCACATTGTACTATATGTGGTCAACCACACATTGTTGGTTAATTGAGGAAGTTTACTTTGCATTTTTTCCGTTTGCCTATTGATGACATGACTATCATACAGTTTGTGGACGAGCAAGTAAACCAGCGGTTACCTAATAGAAGACAATTCCTGCCAGGTAGCAAACATGACCATAGCAAAGAAGTGTAAAGTCAAAAGCGAGGGGTGAAGAGGTTAAATTGTGTTTATTGAATCTCATTGGTATGTCTCTGGCAATGCATTGCTGTCTTAATATGGTTAACAGCAACACCATTACTACACCACATTTGAGGTGGATCTGGTCAACCTGCTAGGAGGAGTACATCCAAATATAAAACATGTAATTTCCTGTTGCCAGTAGGTGGCACTATGACTATAACTCAATTTTGGGATCTAGAGGTCATGAGGCTGGGACTCTGATTAAGCATGAGAAATTTGTATCATCAAGGTCTTTAGGCTTTTCTGCCTAAATTAGAGGTGTATCTGGTCAACTTATTGTAGAGTAATTTCCAGGGTCCTGTAGGTGGTGCTATAAGTATAACTAAAGATTGGCATATCGATGTCTTAAGGGCGGGGCTCTTATCAAACGTGAAGTTCAGGGCAGATATGACCACGTAGAGTGGAGTTAGAAACCCTTCCTGTTTCATAGCAAACCATGGAAATTGGACACCTTGCCACACCGTTCGATGAAAATCAAATATTTATTAACTTTTCATTTAAAAGGTCTTTACATTGTACAGACAAAATTTTAAGTCAATCGGTTTAAATCTGTAGAAGGAGTTTATTAAAGTACAACTCCTGTTAATGGCAAAAAATACACAAAAATTGCACAGTAAACCCAAAATGGCTGACTTCCTGTTGGGTTTAGGGTATGGCTCCGAGAGACTTTTTCAAAGCCTGGACAAGATAAGTGTGCATTCTGGATTTCATTTGTTTATATGGAATTTAAAGGTGGGGCACTGATGTAATTTGGTTACATTTCATAATACAGACAACATAGTGAACTCCAGGTTGTTTATTTAAACAGCACAAAATGATCAGCCTTGGGCAAGATATCTGTGGATTTACCTGGTACTCCATTAACTATCCAGGTGGCTTTCATTGGGACACCTGCACAGTAGTATGTACACATTGTTACAGTTCACCTCAGCTCTGACATAGTTTGAATAAGCCCACTGTATGCTCCCTCTCCAGCACCAAACAGCAGACAGACACAGTTAGCAACTAGGTGGTGAACATTTTTGAGCACTGAGCTGCTACAGAGTTGGTAGAGACCAAAACGGAGCAAAAGAGAGACTGAGTATTAGACATATGTCAGGTGAAACATGACTTATAATGAAAAATAATGAAAAATAATGTTGCTCCATATTTACTGGCCGTATCAAAAGACACATCCAAACTGTCTGCTAATACTTTCGCATTTGTAGTGATAATATGCACATTAATGTTTACAAGACAAAGATAGTCAGTAATGAAGAGAGACCGCTGCAGCTACAGCGACAAAACAGGCTGCAATATAATCCTACAGGCAATTGTGTTCTGCCAATTTACATCCAATAAAAGTGCCAGTTTCTACCACTGATGGGCTCAGATTGTTATTCTTAGTGTCTGACAACACTACGGAAAAGACCCTACAAAGAAATGAGATGTTTTTCTTTACCTTTCGCTGGATTGTTTGTTTTTGTGACCAAGTCTTGATCAAAGAGAAGATTTATTCTGCAATCTTGCGAGAGATGACTTGTTGCTGAAAAAACATCTGTGGAAACATTAGTAAGAGTTGGAAAGATGACTGCCGGAAAGACATTGTGTTGTTGGAATATGATAAGCATAACTTAGTGATATCTTCAAGATTTTCAATGTCATGACTGAATATTTAGCTCATTAAACATTTAGATCGGATCAGTGATCAGATCAAAACTTTTCATTTCTCTGTAAAGTCTTTTCCGTAATGGTTTTATACACTAAGAATAACAATCTGTGCCTGTCAGTGGCTAAAACAAACACTCTTAATGGACATAAATTGATAGTGCACAGTTGCCCCTAGGGATTACTTTGCAACCTGTTTCGCTGCTACAGCTGCAGCAGTTTCTCTCATAAATAGATCAGTTTCAAAAGCTGTTGTGTCCATTAGTCACTTCAACACAAAAACGTGGGAAGAATTGGGTCCACGTTGAAAAATACCTTAGTTTCCCTTTAAGGTGGCAGCCTCTACACAAAGCTACATGTCTAAAGAATGTTTTGCTAACTGACCGAAGGCGACCACGGGAGAGAGCCAGAACAACAGTGCTAATGACAAATCGGACGTTCTGCTGCAAGCCACTGACAGCCAAAAGCTAACGAGCTAACAAATCAACCAGCTGAGAAACAGTGAAACACACAAACACTGTGTTAGACAGAACCGTAAAGACACACACATCTTGTTAAGTAGTTTGATTTGTGTCACTTTATTCCACAGGATAACAGGTCCTGTATTGTTATGTTGTATTTACATCCTTGGTTTTAATTGGATTTACGTTAATTAGTCCTCACTGTCACTGTGTGGGGCTTGACTTCATGCTGCTCCCCTCCCGCCACACAACCAAAGACATGCATGTCAGGTGAAATGGAGACTCCTAATTGCCCACTGGTCTGAATGTGAGTACATTTTGTATCTAGCAACCTGCTGTCCAGCGTATTATACTGCTGTCTGCCCAGTGCATGCTGGGAAAGACTCCAGCTTAATATGCTTACTTCTGTATCCCTGTTGAACATGTCTTCCTTCTCATCTCAGCCTCATTCTCTATATCTGTTAATTCTCACAGTCATTTTACGCACATTGACAGAAAGCTCAAAGCTAATATTTCAAATGTCGCACCTCTGCGCTCGGCTTCACGAGGAGTATAAATGCGACTGAAACTATTCCTTGACTGCTTCTCCCCTGGGCTTCCTGGAAAATATTAGCTCAAGCTCATTTTCAGATTCTTTTCAGCGTTCTTGCGGCGTCCTGTCAGCATTCAGTGTCAGTGAGGCCTAATGGCAGATGGACAGATGGACGGCTCCATCCATATTCATTCACAGGATACCTCATGTCTCTCATGTAAAGATCTGTCTGTCAGCAAGCGGCATGTGTCAGCGAGTCAATGAAAAGGTGTCAGGGAGAAAGAAAAAAGGACTGTTTGAACATCCAAACATGAGCAGCCGATCCAAAATAGTCACTGAAGGAGATAAATTGAAGGATGTTAGTAGCTTAGGTGTCAAAATGGCTGACAGGTGGATGGCAGCAGGCAGGAAATCACTCTGCACCAGATTTACAAATCTTTTGGCTTTGTTAAACAGAAGGATTCATGACAGCTCTCTTTTCCCATCTGTCCTAACTGTGCTTGCTATTTTTTATCCGTTTATGGATTTATAAACGTCCAACTCAACACAGGAGTAGACTCACAGTGGCAAGTACTAGAAAGGTAAATTTGTGAATGGGCAACTTTAAAAAGGAAAAACCCTACTACTCCTTAATGAATACCACTTTCTGCTCACTTTGCATACGAGACGCCTCATTATTTTGCTAAGGATGCTTTTGTTAAATATTATTTCTGTCAGCGCCGGGTCATGTTGCATCACAGTTGCCGCAGGGTACTCCACTGTGAGAGAGGAGTAAACAAAACACGTGGAAGTTTTTAATTCTGTGGGAGGAAATTAATCTATGCAAATGACTAAAATGCCAAAGGCTGCTGTTTGATACAGACTGTAGCCAGGAATCCCTTTGTGAAATGGCATTTGAGTGATAAAAACCACATGATAAAATGATATTCATGTGTGATCGGCACGAGTGTGTCAGCAACAATATAATGATGTTGTTAAAACAGTAAAAAGGTAGGCTACTTTAACAGGAGGAAAGGGGCTGGTTAAGGATATACAGTATGTTTTTAGACATGTGATTTCCTCCACTGATTTAAAGTATCAGTGTTGAGAAAATAACCAAAAGTGTGTCCCTGTTAACTTTTGATCAGAGGATGTTTTTCATGCTGTGAACTAGGCTCTTTAATTTAATCTTATTTATATAACATACTGTGATTTTTTAGATAACAGTGTATTTTTTGGAGGGCTCTGTCCTGATAGAGCTCCTGTGCATAAAGCCGGGTCAATAAAGAAATGGCTTTCCCAATTATGTGTTCGAGAACTTGCTGGTGGTCCAACTTGGATGGGGTTGAAGTCTTTGAGCAGGCCAATGGTGGGAAACACACTGGAGAGTAAACTGCAGAGAAACATGGTAATAATATAGCTCTGCTCCAGGTCTAAGTTCAGGAACATAGACTGTATAAAGGAAGTGGACATAGCCACAGTTATGTCACCCATTGGTTTGTGGACAACCATTTTGAATAGGGGTGTAAATCATCAGTTTTATCACATACGATATCATATTTCTTTGGACAATGATACGTTATAAAGTCTGCCACGATATGATTTTGATTTGATGCGAATCAGGGGCCTGTGATCGGTATGAGATGATATTATCCGCCCATTTAACATAGTCTGTTATAGAAGAAGCTGCCACCACTTTCTTTTTTGCTTTTAGCCATCAAAGATAAAAACAACATAAATATTAAGTGCAGTTAAGTTTACTTTAAACAGACTCCACTAACACACATAATACAGCACATGGGCCAGGTTAACCTTCAGGGTTTTCTGTCAGAGAGCCCTTTTTATAAGAAATATTTTAATTTTAACCCAAACCATCATCCTTTTCAGTAAACTTCAGGTCTATCTGGCTTAAAACCCTGAAGGCAAATTTCTCCCAACAGCCATTAAACATAGATTAGCAAAAAACAATTGCTGTCTCTATGAACCCTGACAGTTATTACTGAGCTGAATTCGATACCTATGTTAAATTATTTTGTTGTTAGTCACCGATTATTAGCTTTAGCATGTTGACATTGCATAAATTAGCCTAGCGGCCAGCAGACTTTTCCCTCTACTCAAATCTCAACAAATTACATGTAACGTTATTATTTTTCTTACCAACCGGTGGTTTTCAGTCACTGCATCTCCCAACAGTACAGCTCGGTTGAATTTCAGTCTGCATGCATGTTTTTTAGTTGAAAATTGTTGAAACAGAGCAGCTAATGCTCCTGTAGTGAGAAGTTGCCATTTTGCCCATAGCCATCTTGGATTTCTGCAGCCAGATGTAACCATATTTGGATGAGAGGGTAGAGCTGTAGAGGAGTGAGGGGTGGCTTTGACTAAGAACCAGAGGACACCACTGTAGCTGCAACTTGTCAATAACAAGGTAGTACTCTACAAGGTACTCTAAATGGGACCATAATTTACAAATTGAACAATTATTACAGAAGACTTGAAAATACATAAAAATCTTTTGTTTGTTTGTTTTTAAATCCTACAGTGTGTGAACCATTCTTCGTGAATTTACTGTAATCTTTTATTGGGCCAGCACCTGCCTTAAACAGTTTTGGACGTGCGTGACTGTGCTTTTCTAACAGAATAAGTTCTCACACTGAAAAATGAATGTTGTCATTCTAAACAGGTATAGGAACCTGGTCAATAAAGCATGCACTTTTATACTTATAGAATATAAGATTTGTCCTTGTGCAAAACAAAAGGTTGTTGCAAAACTACTGCTTGTTTATCTCTGACAGTGTGTATTTTTTTAATTTGTCCCAGTCCCGTAGTGACACTCAGGGACAGAATTTGTGCAGCTAAAGCTCTGTGCCTGCTCGGTTTGTGAATTATCGCTGGTTTCTGGAACAAGAGAGGCAGGTTCAGCTGGAGAATACCAATCCCCCTGTCGCTCCTGAGCAAAGGTCAGTGGTGTTCCAAACAAAGCTCAGTATGACACTGGTAATTATATGACAGTCAGTCTCTCTCCTCTCAAACACTTTAAAGAGCCTTGTACCTTTGATGGTGTTTGCAGGATTTACTTTAAATGAGCAGGTCAGTGGATGATCCACAACAGTTCAGAGAAGGTTATAGAAAATAAACAGTTAAAGTGCAATTTAAATTGATAATTTGATCGAACTGAATGTGCAATGATTCTACAGACTCGTGCTGTGCAGTTAAACAGAGCGTGATTTTAAATTCTGGTGGAGACCCCAAAGTTTTCTAAAAATACCAAACATGTCAGGCTGAATTTTGGGTTTACCATGATGCAAAAGACATTTAGAATATTTCCATTTTATGCTGCTGTGCAGCAATAAAAACATGCAGTCTTGTGTTTGAATATTTCAAGGCAATGTTTACATGTACAGCACATTTATGCACTGAGGCATTTCTACTTGCTTTACATAATGCATCTAAAACACAACAAACAATACAATAGGATCAAATAATTATATTCAAATCTCTTTCTAATATTCTTTCCCCTTGTGTTTGTAAATGGGGTGGTGAAACATTAGTGTACTGATAAAAGCAAAGTGCGACAAAGCGTAATGGAAACAGACTTAGCAAATTAATCATGACATACACGAAACATGTCGAGACTAAAAATGATTTGGTCACCCAGTCTGGATGTTATCAGGACATTAAATGGCTGTTATCTGTGGATGGCCTGTAGATAAGAGGCCTGTCACTATTAGGTTCAAAAGGTTGTTGTCAGCCCATTAAATAGCTGTTTGCATATCAAACGTTGTGACACAGTTGCTGTTATCAGGCCACTGAATGGCCATTTGCAACTCCAATGTTGTTTCCTACTTTCATTAGGTTTCACTTTCACTTTAATTATGTTTAGGTGCAAAAACTTCAGGTTTAAAAAAAGATATCATGGTACATCAGTTTAATAACCGTCTCTGATTGTCTAGACTTTTGGTTTCACAGGTGCAGTGTTGTTGTGTAACAAAAAAATAATACTTTGCTGTAGGACTTTAGTATTTTTAGGAGGTATCTGTACTTTACTTGAGTTTTTATATTTCTGTCAAACTTCACTTTTACTCCCCAACATTTCCCCTAAACATCGTAGTTACTTACTTACAATATAAGGAAGGGAGAGACGAAGGAGTGAGGGAGGAGGGATGGACAGATGAATGACGGAACGGAAGGGAAGAAAAATCTGGATTTTGTTCTTTAAACCCTTTAATTTGTGTTTTTCTTCTGGTGTAACGTATGGTCCATTTTTAAGGTGGTGTACATCTTATGAAGAAAAAAACTTCTGACTGCTTCCTTTTTTATTAACAGCATTTACTTTTACTTTCAATATTTAAGTACATTTAATGTCATGAAATTCCTTCTTATGCTTGAGTGCATTAAATATCTGATACTTTAAGACTTTTACTCAATTAAAGTTATGATATGTAACTTTATCAAAGTCTTTTTCTGGTAAGATATCTGTACTTTTACTTGAGTGTGGCTTTCTTACATCATCCACCACTGCACAGGGGACACGACTCTGCTGTCCTGGGTGAAAGTCCTTTGTTTGATTGACTTCCTCCTTTGCTCTTTTATTATAACCACACCTAACAATAAACTTAGTGGTTTTCCTTGGTCTGAAAATGGCCATCTGAACCTAGTAGTAGGTGTGGCAGGCCCTTCCTAACCCACATCTATGATGCTTATAAGTACTGATAGTAGCTATTTAATGGCCTGATAACAGCTGAACCAGCTGGTTTACACATCACTCAAATTAATACATGAAACAAACATAAATACTGTATCCATCACCTTTTCTACATTGTTTTCTACTCTTTGAATTAAGTCATCCATGGATGTGTAAAGAGAACTGGATACAGCGCTGGAAGTGGGGCCTTGTTCACTCCTATGAAAGCTGGTCAGTGGTGCATAGAGCCGAACAAAGTAGAGACTTCCACCAGCTGAGCAGGCTACCTCCAGTTTAGCGCTCCACTACCTTGAATGGGAATGATCAATCGTTCATTTAGACTTCCTAAATGGTATCGGACCTTATGGATTAAATTCTGATACTGACACAAATCATTTAACAAGTGGTGGGACACTCAGACGTCTCCACCATGTAAATCTTTGGGAAAAATCTTAATGGACCAGGCGGCGATGGCGATATCATGTGACAGATGTAATTCCACTGTTTGGCCACAACAAAAATCAGCTTCAAAGCCCTGTGCTCTTCCTGACGTCATCTCATCATGCACTTATCTATTTGGTTAATGTGCTACATTGTGGATGGAAACCTGGTTAGTGAATGACCCTGTTTATTTCTTGAAATGCAGCAATGCCATGGAGCTGAGGAAACAGCAGGCGAAGCCACACCTGATTCTTTCTTGAGGGTTAAAACAGAGCACAAGTGGAAAAAAATTGCGTCAGCTTGTCGGCCATGAAGGAAGTCAAAGCAATGGCTATCACTTAAGCCAAGTATATACTGTGTGATTTTGGGCTGTCCCAGATGACAGATGACCACCGTGAAACAAACGTGGCGATATCTTTGGTTGTGGCTCTAAACAGTGGTCCTATATCGCACAGTGAGAGAAGTTCAAGGATTGGTGTTGTCATGATCTTGTGATCAAAGACAGCCTGGGATAAAACTCTGATAGTGTCAGAAATTTGGGATGACCATCTCACTGTGTGACATCGCACATCGTAGCCCACATTTCAGTAGGTGCTGTCAGTCTGCATCCGTCAAACTTGATGTCTTATCCAAGTTAATTAGATCCATGTCCCACAGTGTAGCTGCACTAAACTTATAAGATTGATAAAATATCACCATCTGTTGGAGGCTCAAGGCACAGGAGCATGTGAAAGAGAGTAAATCCATGAGTGTAGGATGAGGGTTGATGAGGCTGCAGTGCTGGCAGATTGCTGCTAGTAAGAGCCAGCTACCCAGTTATTCAGAGGGGTTTCCATCAATCACAGTCCCAGTGGTGTGTCTACACCTGTCTAAACTCCCACCTCTGCAGTACTGCAACAACAACCTCTATTTTTTCCTTACCTTGACCTTAAAGGGGTACATGGACACAGGGAAGCAGAGGTGGAATGAATGACGTATGAGTGTCATTAGTTGTTAAAAAAATATGATAATATAACTTTCACAAATGCTACGAATATAAAAATGTCTTTTATAACCTCCAAACACATGGGGAGCTATCACAGTCAGCCTTTGTATCAAAAGCAGAGGGAATACATTTTTGAGTAATAAAAATAGCTTCAATTCAATAAATCCGTGCGTAAACAAAGCCAGCAGTAGGGCGACTGTTTAAACAGGCTGCTCATACAGCAGTGTGGATCGATGCTTTGTGGAAAAAATCCGATGGATAACCTTTGTTGGGTATTGACTCAGACTTTCTGGGTTTGTATTCTGATATTGAGCAGACTGCAGGAGAAGTGATAAAGTGGAGTAATGTAGAGCTCTGTGAATTTCATTTGTTCAAAGAGGGTTTTAAAGCAAATTGTGAAAAATTCTATTGTATGAACAATAAACAAACCACTGAGGGCTTTTCAGGAAGTCCTTTTCTGGTCATTTCAGGCAAAGTTCACTTGAACAAAGTATTGTACAGAAGCCCATTTACGCCAATGTGAAAAAGATCCTGTAGGTTACTTTTAAGCGGAACTCGAAATAAATAAATAGACACACTTTCTTAAGTAGTGACCCATCCATCCATCCATCCATCCATCCATCAATCAAACATGGGGGCAGCAGGCCAAGCAAAGCACCCCAGATGTCTCTCCCTGGCGATGCTTTCCAGCTTCTTGGGGACCCCAAGGCGTTCCCAGGCCAGACGAGATATGTAATCCCTCCAGCGTGTTCTGGGTCTGCCCCAGGGCCTCCTACCAGTGGGACATGCCCAAATCCGATTATTATTAGAAGTAATGACTTAGTATCTCAAAATAATAAGAAACTTAAAAAAAAATTAATATCTCAAAATAATGATAGACATCCAAAGTAATTACTTAAAATCTCAAAATAACAACTTAGTATTTCAAACACTTTCAGAAACTTTCTCAAAATAATTAGTATTGTCTGTCATTATATTGGGATATTCAGTCATTATTTTGAGAATGTTTCTTATTATAATGACTTTTTTATTTTTCATCACATAAACAGAAATGGGCTTCCGTAAGCATACTTTTGCCTTTACCTTTAATGGTATGGTCTTATTTATTGTATTTGTGGTAATAAACTGACGGCGTAGTGTCGTCAAAATCTTCTGATGTCAAATTCCAACCCAGTCTCACTTGAAAGGCATCAAAATCAGTGATTTCAGGTGTCAGGTACAGACGGAAAAACCCATCCTTTCACGTTGGCATGACGCGGCTGGGCCCCCTTAAATAATAATGTTGTGTTCACACTGGGCATGAATAAAACAGTTTGCGAGAGTGAATTACATGTAAAGTCAATGTAAAGACATGTTTGGACGCGAATTCCTACCGGGTGGTGTCATGGACGCAGTGGATGCAACGTGAATGACGCGAATTTAGTTGCCTGAATGAAGCAAGTAGCGCGATTTTGCATCATACGCTTATTCGCGAGAGTTGTGAAATCTGAACTTCAGCGACCAATCAGCATTGAGATCCTATGGGGACGTATGACACCGAGGACATGACGGTCAAAGTTCATCCATTGATACAGCGATTTCAAAACAACATCAATTCGCGGACTTGTAAAGACATAGTGTGTTAATTTTGACTGTACATTTCCTGTGAAAACAGAAGTGTATTTCGAAAAGAGACAGTTGTGTATGTAACAGGTAGAACTTGACATGGCTTCCCAGAACGTCAACAACCAACACACCCAGGGTACCTTTCATATCGTATCTGGACGTGAAAAGTCCATGACCAAACGTTGTTATGTGACGAGGTCGGAGTGAGAATGTGTTGCAAATTCTTGGCCTAAAATGTCAAGGAGTTCTTTGTCAAAACACCTTTTGATGTTATGAAATCCAATATGACAACAGTTAAACATACAGCACAAAAAGCCCTGCTTGTACTTGAATCATCATTTGCTGCAGGGCGCCTTAACTGACTGTGGACGGTGGTGCGTGAACTCATTTTAAAGTTACACTTTACAAAATTAAATGGTTTGAGACTTATGAAATATCACTTTAAGCTGTGTCATAACAAAAATGTCTCCACCCTGGGAAAGTCTGATGACACACTGCTCACATCTTCAAAAAGACACGAAGAGGAAAAAACTGTAATAAATACCATTTATGATGCCAAGGGATGATGAATCATCCACACTGAGTGGAGTGAGATTTACTGTAGTCTGTAGTTTGAACAGCAATGAGTGACTAACATTCGCCACAATGACAAAATGCTCCTTGAAAATTTTTGTGTCAGGTTCAGATCTTAAGGTGACTTCAAGAGATTTAACAACACAGCAATTCTTCAAAATCATTCTGGCCTTTGGAAAACTTTTTTTTTTTTTTTTTAATAACGCACATCCTGTTTTTTCTCTTGTGAACTTTGACATTTCCAGTAAACTGTGCTGTTTTCGCATGCATACAGCCTACTGACAAAAATACATGTTTAAATGTGTGAAAAATCAAAAAAAAAAAAAAAAAAAAAAAATATCAAAGTAGCACCTCAATTTTTGACTTGTTAACATCTTAAAAACTGAAAAGATTGACGCTACAATGTGCTCAACATGTGTAGCTACAGTGAGGGCTAAGGGATGATTGGTGTCTTGCACATCTCATGAACTTGAAATCAGTTTTGCCATTATTATCTGACAAATAAGATCTGCTGTTAATATTAAGCACAGCCATTTCAACTTTTAACAATGCTGGAAAGTTTCTTTTCTTAACAGAACCAGGCTGTCAGTTCTGTCCAAGACCCGTCTCCAACAAGGTGGGAAGGTTCCCACTAAAGATTAATGAGTTTCACCTTTAACGCTGAGTGGTTGTGATGGAAACTGTAGTGTAAAAGTTTGTGCCAACAGATCAAACAGTAAGGTTAAGATGTATAAATTGATTAAGAAACTCATATAATCATGTTTTCATGTATAAGGCATTATAAAGCTCTTTGATCTACATTTAAATATGATAAAACATTGCTGTATGTGTCAAAGTACTCATAGCACCATAGCACCAGACTATGTAATCATGTTGTATGCACCTACTGAAAGAACACACTGTGTCTTGTTAAACGATGAAACACATACTCAAAAGTTGTAATACATACACACATTCACAGATTGCACTCTAAAGGTTCACCTTGCATAAGACGGAGAGCACTGAGGACTGTATAGAAAAGTCCCTAAAATACACATGTTTTTTAAAAATAGAGTGAAAGTGAGACCAGATCTAAGGGAAGAAAACTTGGGAAATTCCAGGCTGCATTACACCATTAAAAATGGGCCCAATTAGAATTGGACACAAAGAAAGGTTTTCCACCAATAGAATTGGTTTTAAGAGGGAAAGATTAGCAAAAAGAGGTGGAGACTCAGTTGAATCTCCACCAGCATATAAGCCAGGGTTCTGAGAGCAGGTTTTCAGTCACGCTCCGGAGTCTGACTCGCTAAGTTGTATGTGTTAAAGCCTGTTGACACATTAAACTTGATTGCATCGGACTTTGCCTGTTTCCAGTGTTTCTTTAAGTATTTGCCAGCTGAGCCTAAGGTACCGAATCGACATCTGAGGACACCCGATAAGAGACAAGAGGTTCAAGGTCGGGAGCCTACAGGCCCACTTCCAGGCACCGATCTTTGACACTTCAAGTGGCGATTTGCCAGCCAGGAGAGAAGGACGTGTCGGGGCCGGAGACCAGGAGCACTGGGCTGTACGCCAGACACACAGGTGGCCACCAAACTAAGGTAAGCAGAGTCTTTTTCTGCCTAAACCGGGTGTGTCTGGGGTGCAGTGCTGGAGCCGCCCAGGTCGAAGGTATTTGACATTGTTCCTCCTCTAAAGAACCTAGTTATAACGATTTAATTAGTTGAATTGCTAAAAGTGTCACTGAATTGGTTGAATTATCAAGAATATTACTGAGTCACAACTAACATCACTGGGAGACGGCTAAGTTTGATGCAATATATGTGATCTTGGTGCGGGAAGAGTGCATGTGTGTGTGAATGTGAGAGGTAACAAAAGTAGAAAAGATAGTTAAAGTATTTAAAGTATTGAGAAAATAAGAAGTAAAACCGGTAAAAGAGTAAAGAGATGTAAAAGCATATCCGTGGTTACCGCTATCGACTTGACCAACGTACCCTTTAAATCTGTAAAGGCAGGGGCGTTGAGCCAACCAATAGGCTGCTCGGGCGGAATGCAAAAATAAGAGAGTCAGGGGTACTCAAAAGCGAACCCGTGGATACCGCTAGCGACTTGCCACGCACACCTTTAAGCCTGTAGGGGCAGGTGTGTGTGAGTCAACCCCTGGGACTGCATAGACGGGGAGCTTAGAAAATAGAGATTAAGGAAAGGCCTAAAGTAAAAAGCTTCTGTGGATACCGCTGTTTTGAGGAAAGTGACCTCCCGGCCAAGAAGGAGGGGAGTCACCGTAGACAGAACAGGTCTGACACGGGCAGAACGCTTAAAAAGTTGCAACCAAAGAGATAAAGGAAAAGTAAAAAAAAGACAAAAAACAAGTCAAAACAGTTAACAGATCGATCAAAAGTGTAAAAACTGTACAAATCTAACTGTAAGCTATAAAGTTGCTGTACATATATTTAGCAGTAAGTTAGAGTAAACACAATAAAATCTATTCAAGGTAATGCATGAAGCATTGTATAAAGTGTTGTAAATACAGTAGAGTGTTAAATAAAATGTAGCGGGAAAAAAGGAAAAAGACTGGCAAATCATTGGGAGACTGACTAAACAGAGAGCACAAAAAGGAGGGGATGAGAAATACAGCCAGTATAGAGTAAGGAATGTAGCCAACAAAAAAGGGCTTACGCAAATAGAGCTTTGTTAAAATTGATATTTTGATTCTGACCTCTATTGGGCTAAAAAGTCATCACAAAGGAAAATAGACATTTTGGGTATATGTGTGTTTGTTTTATGTGATTTGTTTCATCAAAGCTTTGTTACATGAGGTAGTTATTAACAGTGTCTCAGTGAAACAAAACCAGATAAGGGTAACCTAACGGTGCCAACAAAAGTCAACGTGTTTCACTGATCGGACCAGTTGCTCGGGTGAATTCCATACAAACTGGTTGGCTGCTAAGGGGAGATTAGAGAAAAGATATTTGTTATTGTGAGAAAAACAAAAATAAGTGACAAGTATAGTTTAAAATAAGAAAATTGTGCATTATAGATGATAAAGAGTCTTAGTTTATGACAAAATAAAGTAAATAGAGAAAAGAGAGGTTGAAATCAAGCTGTTGAGAGCTGGATGGAGTAGAGCCAACAGAAAAGAAATTAAACTGATAAATCAACCTGTTGCAGTAGGGAGGTGAGCTCTGAAGGACAAAACATTAAGCAGCTAAAAATAGATGGATGGGGGAGAAATTGTTGAAGACGAGATTTGGGGAGAAGAACACTGTTTAAACGAGGGCCCGATAGAATATAGGGGAATACGAACACATTTTTGGATAGAGAGATCATACTACGACAGTGAGGGGGTCGAGCACTGGCAAGACGAGCAAGAAATTAAGCAGAAGCTTTGGCAAATCACTAAATTTGTAAATTTGAAAAGAGTAAAAGAACTGTTTCCAGGTGCCCCGTGGGAAGCGATTTTGCGCAAATTGTGGAATCCTTTTTCATTACACACACTATTGCAATACTTGTGTGAAAATTATGAAGGTGCACCAGTAGCCTCACTGCCTCTGCAACAGATAAGAATACAGAGTAGAACTGGAGAGACATATCATCCACGGCTGCAGATTACTGTAGTGCCCAGAAAAGTTGAGTGGGAGACAGGAAAATTTGGGTGCCTAGTACAAGTTCCACAGGGGGACGGGTCGCATAAATTAGAATATAACCCAGTTGGGGGAACACGATACAAACCTGCTATAACAGTAGGCAAGATAGTGGTGCTGATACGCACCACAGAAACAGACGAACAACCAGAGATCCCCAGAAACAGTGAAGCCAAACAAGGCTTCATGGGAGCCAGACAGGATAAAATGGAGAAAGGGGCTTTAACCCCCATAGAGGTAGTAATAAGGCAACATCCAACTCGAGCTAAAAGAATCCGACGGTGTGTAGCCAAATGGCACAAAAGAACATCAGGCAGGCATCGTTGGCCTATGGAGGGTACCTTCAACCTGGCATGCTGTGATGAGGTGGAGTCAGAATTAAGACACATTGAGGCTCGCGACATTAAGGCAAGTTACACACTAAAAAACAAGCGTGCAAAGGAGAGAGGTTTTGGGATGGTTCAAACAAACAGGGTCAAGAATGATGGTGCAATTGGAAGAAAAAGACAAAGAGCAGACAAAAGGACAGGTGACGCCCACAACCCCTACAATGCCTACAGCCCCGCCCCTACCCACACCACCACCACCCCCATACCCACAAGAGCCGACGCAACCAACAATGGGACAGTATGCATTGTTAGAAACCACAGAACTGGGAGGTCAAATGGAAGGGACTTTTACAGTAACTTTAACCAAGAATGCTAAGAAAGAACCCAAACGGAGAAAACCATTAGCTCCGAGAAAACGGCTACCAATGGAGAAAGCTCTCCTCTCAGACACAGAAAGTACTGATGGGTCAATAGCTGATGAAGAGGATGAAGAGGCTGGGATCCCAGAGACAGATCTGCGCCGACAAGCACCTCACAACAGGAGAAACAGTGATGGCGCCTGGACCACAGATATGGAACTGACAGGACTTGTCAGTCAAGGGGAGGCTCCTCCCAGTGAAGAACAAGTCCCACCTATGAGACGACATGAAGAGCAGAGACGCAGACAACCAAAGGTGAGAGACACCAAGCCCCACCACTCAAGCTGCTATGATCTCCCTACTGGAGAGATTAGACACCCACAAAAAGTAAAGCAGGAGCGGATGCTGAGACACCAGAGCACCCCAGAAATAGAAATATTAATGGAACAAGAGGTGGCACGCCTCGAAGAGGAGTGGCGCAGGCGACAGGCTGCCTTTAGCCCACCACCTGACCTAAATAACGGGGTGAGTACCATGCAGGCCAACAGGAGCAGCCAGAGTCCCAATGTGGAGAGTGGCTATGGGGATATGGTTCAACAAATGCAAGGATTAATTGACAAAACTAACGAAAAACTGGACCACATGTCCAAAGAAATAGAGGCCTTAGAGGAAGGAATTAGACAGCCCCAAGGCCCCAGGCAAGGACACAAAGAACCTAGCACCAAATCCACCAAAGAACATGTCACTATACGACTTCAGGGCACTCTGGAAACTGACAAGGCACGAACAGAGGAAATACAGGATACAGACAACGAGTTGACGTCATACAACGGCGCAGCACACAGCAGCGGTCTGAGTCCAGCAGGTATGACACTAAGAAATGGGAGAGTCCTAAAAGTACTCAAAATGGCGGAAGAAGAGAGTGAGGACGGCGAGGAATCCCCCATGTGCCCTATTATAACAAAAACCAGTGGAAGATTACAGTACGAACCCTGGCCATTCATGGACATGATAGGCCTGGCAGAACGTCTACCAACACTCACAGATGGCGCTGATAAGTGGATATTGGCCCTAGAAGAGACCACAGCTGGCATACGGTTGGCGATAGGAGACATCAAAGCCATCCTCATGTATGTGGCAGGAAAGCAGACCACCAAGGAGATATTTACAGACGCTGGACTGAATGCAGCGTTTGGGACCAATATTAATGACGGAGCGGAATTTGGGCGCCATCGCGCTCGTGTGTGGGAACAGCTAAGAAAACATTACCCAGCAAAAAGAGACCCATCCAAACTAGAAGGAGAAACCATGGGGGAGGATGAGTGTCCCTCAAAATTCCTGCACAATTTCCAGAAAAGATGGAAGGAAGAAACGGGAGAGGCATGGAACGCAAACAAAACTACCCAGAGCCTTTTTAAGATGATGGTAAAAAAGGCCATGCCTGAGGAGGTACAGCGACGCCTAGAGGGTGTGGTAGGATTGATGAAGATGGAATGGCCACTGTTTACAGAGCACATCGTTCATCATGTAGAACTCTATAAGAAGGACAAAAAGAAAAAGGAGGAAGATGACAAACAATTGGCCAGCAAACTGACTCAGCTACAGCTGGGTGAGTTGAGCAAACAGGTGAAAAAAGACAAAGAGAAAGCCAAGGTTCAAGCCCCCATGGTAATGGCCACCCAAGCCGTTCCACAGGACGGCCAACCCCAAGCTCCTCCACAGCCAGCTCTTGCTGATTCCAACGCAGCAAGCAAAGACACTACAGGCAATGCCACACATCACCATCATTATTATCAGTCACAAACACCAAGAGGAGGTGGCGGCCAACGACCCCCCAGAGGGAGGGGCCGAGGAGGAAACCGGGGATGGAGAGGAGGCAGAAATTACACACCAAGCAACCAGCAGGGTTATCAGGAGCAGTTCAATCAACAACCAGGAACCAATCAGGCTCCACCTGATAACCTCTGTTGGGGGTGTGGACAGCCAGGTCACATACGAGCTCAGTGCCCTAGCAATCCATGGGAAGGTTCGGCACAGAATTGGCCCTGTACAGAACAGCCACGCCCCTGGTAGGGGTGCCCAGAGGAGCCTGAGGGGGAAACAATGTTACCAGCTATATCGCTCCAGTCACATGACGAACCCATCATACCTGTTGTCATCCAGAACCGTGAGTATCCTTTCATGGTAGACACAGGAGCCACATATTCATGCATTGGGAAAGAAGGCTCAAGGCTCCCCCTCTCTACATCATCAATAAAAACAATAGGCTTCTCTGGGAAATCACAAGTCATACCATTGACAGAGCCCGTTCCAATGCTCATTGCAGGAAGAGTCATTTGTGCTCCTTTGCTATATTCAGCCTACACCCCAGTAAATTTGTTAGGCAGAGACATTTTGTGTCCCTTGAAGGCTAAAATCATGTGCACCCAAGATGGGTTGTATTTGGATTTCCCTGATGATCCCCCACAAGGCATGATGTCCCAGCTTCCCCAAACCACACCAGACAAACAGCAGGCCCTGGTTTATTGGCTTCAGTTGACACCTGAGGAGTCACATCTTCAACAGAAATGGGCTGAATGGGGGGCGTGGATTCGCATGCACTACGACACAGCACACACCCCCACTCTCCCACTGCATTGCACGCTCATGTATGACAAAGATCAGACTCACGTAGATTACCAAGAATGCTGGGATGCAATAGTTAACAAAAAACCATGTTTGATCACAAGTGAAGACATATTTCTGGGAGCAGAGGGTGTAGCAGCTGCAGTTCGCCTTCCAGATGAATTATCAGGGTGGTTTCAGGTACCTAACTCCACGCCACATGTCACATTGTTGGTGGCAGAACATTATGAGTCTCATCATCTCGGTCCCATGGTCAAGCGTGCCATGCAGGTGCAAGAGTGGATACCTACACAAAGCAAATACATTCATATTTCTAAAGACAAACAGTTCATCAGAATCTCACTTAAAGTAGGTGATGAGGCACTAGCAGACAAGGTAGTGGTAGATGCAGCCACATCCACCCAAATGGCAATTGCAACAGAACATGAGGAGATGTTAAATCAAGTCCCATCGCAACTGTGGACAGCTCACAAAACAGACGTGGGTTTAATTCAATCAGCTCAGCCAGTTCACATTAAGCTAAAACCACATGTTAACTTACCATATCAAAAACAGTATCCTCTCAAGCAACATGCCATTGATGGTATCAGACCAACAATTAAGGGGTTGGTAGAGGCAGGGGTATTGGTTGAGACTAGAAGCCCCTGTAACACACCTATCTTCCCCATAAGAAAACCAAATTCAACAGACTACCGTTTGGTCCACGACTTACGAGCTGTAAACGCAGTAATAGACGGGGAAATACCACACGTTCCAGACCCACATACGTTGCTCACAAATATTCCACCAGACACCCAGTGGTACACAGTCATTGATCTGTGTTCAGCTTTTTTCAGTGTACCACTACACCCAGATTCTCAGTATTTGTTTGCCTTCACGTATGAAGGTCGGCAATTTACATATAAGCGCCTCCCGCAGGGCCTATCCGAGTCACCTTCGCTCTTCAACAGTGCGCTGACACAAGACTTGGCAAGTTTGAATGTGCCAAGCACTGTGTTACAGTATGTGGATGATTTGCTTATCTGTAGTGCAACCAAAGAACAGTGTGAAAAAGACTCCATTGCTGTGCTTACAGCCTTGGCAGAAGGAGGACATAAAGTCAGTAAAAACAAACTGCAATTCTGCCAGCAGTCAGTAGAGTATTTGGGGAGACAATTGTGTGGAGATAAAAGGTTTATTGCACCCTCGCAATTGGAAGCAGTAATCAAGGCTCCTCAACCGCAAACGGTTGGTCAGATGCTGTCTTTTCTGGGTATGACAGGTTACAGCAGACCTTGGATTTGTGACTATGCCATAAAAACTGCTCCCCTCAGGGCTCTGATTAGGGCAGCAGGACAAACGAACAACGCAGCACAGTTGCAGTGGACAGATGAGGCGGAGGGGGCGTTCCAAGCCTTAAAGAGTGACATGCAATCTGCCCCTGCGTTAGGGACTCCTAATTATGCTAAACTTTTTCACCTTTATGTTGCAGAGAAATCTGGTTTTGCGTGTGCTGTCCTGATGCAAGACACACCTACAGGTAAACAACCACTAGCTTATTACAGCACCAAACTTGATAACATAGAGGCTGGTTTGCCACCCTGCTACCAGGGATTGGCGGCAGCTGCTTTTGCCTTTCAGAAAGCATCATCGCTGACCATGGGACATCCTGTGACACTGTACACTTCTCATCAAATCCATGCGTTGCTAACAAGTCCACGTTTCGTTCTGACGCAAGCCAGACGTACGGGCTATGAAGTTGTTTTGTCAGCCCCTGAACTTAATATACAGCGTTGCACCATCGTTAATCCCGCCACAAAACTGATGTTGCCAACAGAAGGTGCACCACATAATTGCATTCATGAGACGGACAATTTCACGCGCGCCAGGGAAGACTTACATAACCAACCAATTCCTGCAGATCTCACACTGTTTGTTGACGGTTCTTGTTTTCGAGATGGCACTGGCAGCCACGCAGGATATGGTATTGTTCAGCTCAATAACACTGATCAAAGTTTTGTCACACTGCAATCCTGTAGCCTTGCTCAACCTTGCTCGGCCCAACTCGCAGAAATAAAAGCCTTAACAGCGGCATGTCAATTGGCAAAGGGGAAATCATTGAATGTTTACACGGACTCAGCATATGCCTATGGCGTATGCCATGTTCATGCTAACATCTGGAAACAAAGAGGGTTTTGTAGAGCAGACGGCACTCCTGTAACCCATGGAGTTGCCATTCTTGACCTTTTAGAAGCCATGTTGCTTCCCAAAGCTCTAGCTGTAATTAAATGTCCAGCACACCAAAAAACTGATACATTGATAGCAAAAGGTAATAATCTGGCAGATGAGGCGGCTAAACAGGCAGCAATAGGTGCAGTAATGGCACCTATACTTACCATACAAGATTGTGAATCCCTCACTTCCTTGCCCTCGCTTAAAGCCGCTCAGGATAGAGTGGAGGAGGCTGAAAAACGTTTATGGATAAAAAGGGGTGCTGTAAAAAACATGAGACCAGGGCCATTGCACGGAGTTTGGCTAGATGCCCATGGCCGCTTTGTACTACCAACCTTATTATTGCGACATGCCATAATTTGGGCGCATGGTAGTGACCATTGCGCAAGGGGGGAGATACTAAGGAAACTACAAGCAGTATGGTGGTCACCATTTATGGCAGCTACAGTGGATAGGGTACTAAATGAATGTGACATCTGTGCACAACACAACATCAGAAAAGTTTTTTCAGCTCCATTGGCACACATACCACCCCCAGACGGTCCCTTTAGACACATCATGTTAGACTACATAGACATGGGACCACAGTCAAGAGCTAGGGGAATGAGATACGTTTTGGTGGTCATATGTAGATTCAGTAGATGGGTGGAGGCAAAAGCTACAGCAAAATCAGACCACAGAACAGTTGCAAAATTTTTGTGTCAAGAAGTATTCCCAAGATTTGGAATGCCAGATACCATATCATCAGACAACGGTAGCCATTTTGTGTCTAACGTCATACAGGAGACACTGAAACAATTAGGGATCAAACAAAAATTTGGCTGCGTATACCATCCCCAATCACAGGGAGCTGTAGAAAGGGCGAATGGTATTTTGAAAACTAAAATAGCTAAAATAGTAGCAGACAGTGGAAATAAGCTTAATTGGGTGGATGCTTTACCGCTTGCACTAATGTCTATGCGTTCACAAGCCAGCCGAGTCACGCATCTAACACCGCATGAAATGCTTACGGGCCGGCCCATGCCGCTACCATACTTAAGAGGTCCCCATGAGGGACCGTCCCTGGAACAACTACAAGGCGAAATGTTTGAATACTTACGAAGTCTAACTCGTATCCACAGGGCTGTGTTCCAGCAGGTGAAGGGTGCCACTGAGAACAGAGGGGTCGACATCCCAAGAGACCTCCAAAGAATACGTCCAGGAGAGCTGGTGTACGTCAAGGTGTTCAAAAGAAAGTGGGACCAGCCACGAAGGGAAGGTCCATACAAGGTGATACTTGCCACACCAACTGCCTTGAAAGTTGAAGGTAAGGACGTTTGGTTCCACCTTAACCACTGCTGCAGAGCTAACCCACAAGTCCCAGAGAGACCACCCATACCCCGGCCCAGACGCAGGCAGAGAGCAGTTCCCCCAGATCCACAAGGGGACGGCGAGGCCGCCCCAAGGGCAGATCAACCAGAAGTGGATGGCGACGCCTCCCCACAGGAACAGGGGACAAGAAGGTCAGCACGCGTTGCACAGAGACGCAGGGCAGAGGCAACCCAGGGCGATGGCAGCAGTTCAACCCAGAGTGAGAGCAGCGGGTCGCTACCAGAGAGGGTATCAACAGTGGCAGGGAGCTCATCAGAGAGGAGCTCCTCAGCCTCCAGGACTGGCAGCCAATCTCAACCTCATGAGTCATCATCTGCTAGAGATAGGGAAGATCATGAGAGGACAAGTGCAGAGAGAGAGGTGGCTGCAGAGGCAGAAGGACAGGAGAGAGAGGGAACAGAGACGGAGGGAGAAGAAGGAGAAGAGAGCTCAGCATCAGACTCAAGCACAGGCCCAGCGTCAGGCTCAGGCACAGGCCCAGCGTCAGGCTCAGGCACAGGCCCAGCACCAGGCTCAGACACAGGCCCAGCACCAGACACAGGCACAGGTTCAGACTCAGGCTCAGACTCAGACTCGAGGGACACAGACACAAGAGAATCAGACCCTGAAGAAGGAACAGCCCCCCGGCAAGCAGGAGGGTCTGAAAATCAGGCCAGGAGGAGCTAGGGTGGGAGTGATAGGCGCAGTGCTACTAACCCTCTTACTTATTCTGAAAGTGAGGCAGAGTGCAGGAGCAGAACTGGGCAATCGACATCAGATGCAGACAAGTGACTGCTTAGTGGCATTAGGAACTATGGCTGCAAAACAGGGACAGATACCACACAGGGAAATGATACAACTAACCTACTATAAATCACATGCTTATGATGACATCTTGGTGGAGGGTCCAGGAAACATCAGGTTGCATGGTCAGTCCATAAGTCCACACTGTACTGCAGAGGGAATGATGACGGCAAGAGTTTGGTGTAACATGAGAGGTTGTACCAATATAGAAACAGGGCTTACCTTATCTGTGAAAGTGGCCCGTAAATGGCTAAGATTGAACTCAAGGTCCCAAAGAAAGCCAAGAGACGTGGTGATGCAAAAGGTTGAGATAATCAGAACAACTACTTGGAAGTCTAACATGTTCTACCAGTGGTTAGAATACTCCGCAAAACAGGTAACTAACATCACGTGCGTAGCATGCCATAGAAGGAGGGGCATACCCACAGTTAAGCCTCTCCCAAACATAGATAAGTGCTGGGAGCATAGTACATGTTTTGCTGCATGTGTCATGTGGATGGCGGCAGGGCAAGACAGGTGGGCCAACACAACTGCTATTTGTCCGGGAAATCTTAAAAATGCCTCTGACAAATTCCAGCAAGAGTTTCACGTGCCCCCAGTAGTACATTTGGCACCAGATCTTGTGTTCCCCTTTTGTGTGGCACGGGGAGATAATATAGAACATTGGTTAAAAAATGACACATCTACTAACTCTTCCCAGGAAGCAGAGAGATTGATCCAATGTAGGTATGAAGTGGTCACAGGGAATGTAACTACAGCAGAAGAAACGAAGCAGCTCACGGGGGTACAGAAAGTATGTAACACAACTCAAGAGGCTAAAATTCAGTGCCATCAGGTGGTCAATGGTGGGAACGATTCAGTAGTTATGGGACGAAATTATAACGATACCACCTGGATTTGGACACTTGACCTAACTAATGGTACAGTGCCACTGGCAGATATATTTTGGATGTGTGAAAATGATCTTCAGGTGAAAACTGTGCTGCCAGAGAATTGGACAGGAATCTGTACCCCAGTAATGTTAACAGGACAAATCACAATCATGAGTTATCTTGCCTAATAATAGGCAAGATAACAATAATCACTCACGGACTCGTAGATCAACTGGCACTCAAATGCTCTCCTGGGAGGAGGATGCTAGTGTGTACATCACGTGGGATCAGGTGCCACAAGGGGTTCCCAGGGACACACAGGCTATATCAGATGAATGGATAGAGACAGGTAGAGTGTTAGGCTCCTGGCCGATCTGGGGAGCCATAGCTAATGCCCAGTATATAGCTCGTAATAGCCGTTGGATAAATTACTTATGGTATAACCAACAAAGATTTGTGAATTGGACTATAGAAGCCTTACAAGGGGTGAGCGAGCAGTTACATGCTACATCCCTAATGACACTGCAAAACAGGTTCATCATCGAGACTATGCTTGCTCAAGACCAAGGGATCTGTGATGTAGTTGGAGACCATTGTTGTACCATCATCCCCATGCATACCGGGGAGGATGGCAATTTAACTAAAGCTCTAAATAGCATACGTACCCTGCGAGAACAACACGTACAGCACTCAAATTGGAACACCAAAATCCCCTCAATTTGGGGCTGGCTATCAAAGTTATCCCCTGGAAAGATTTTACACATGATGGGGATGTTGTTGGGATTTGTAGTACTGGCCCTTTTTGTACTAGCCTGTTGTATTCTTCCCTTGGTACAACTCCTCATCAGAAGAACGATGGCAAGTGTTGCCGGACAATTTATTATAATAGATCAAGGCTCCCATCCCAAGACAATCACAGAATTATATAACGACATGGGTGGCCCTGAAGGGAAAGAGCTTAACGATTTCCACCAGAGCACAGGATTGAATGAGGGAAACCAATATGAAATGATGACATCAGACGAGATACTAGGCCCTGATGATCAGAAATGGGGGTCAGTCGAGGGAGAGTACGAGGAGATAATGTAAAGAACACCTAGGAGTTTTGCTGTCACCAACCCCACTAATACTTGACCATTAGACACAGTAATTTTGCTTGCATGGCTTGTACACGATATCAAAATGCTGTAGGGACAGACACCGTACTAACAAAGAAGGGATAGCACATTAAAGATGTCCTTTACAAACTTTTAAGATAGATATAAACCATGGCTGAGCCTTGGAGAACCCCACATCCATACCAGCAGAACCCAGAGGACCAGCCCGCATTCCAGTATCAACAGCAGGCGCCAGGCGTGATGGGACCTCCTCGTCCACCTCCGCCACCCTACCCCGTGGGCAGTCGCCTGGTGCCCCTTTGCAACCCCGGTGAAGGTGTCCAGACGGGCGGACGACGCAGTTCCAACCCCTACATGATGACGCCGCAACAGGTCTTCACTGCAGTCTTGGATGACCCTGCACCTGCATGTACCATTCGCCAGCTGCTGATGTCACCAATAGTCCCCAGTCATGCCGACAATCCCCAAGAAGGTGCCAATCCAGAAGCAGAATCCTCTACCTGGGGGGTCCAGGCCCCAGTCGATCCCGTTGCAGGGAACCCAAACCCGCCATACTCCCAGTTAGAGTTCATGCAGAATGTCGCGGGGGCCCAAGGGCCTTCCACCTCACGAGCAGGTGCTAGAGAGGTCCAAACTCCCACCTCCCCACAAATGCCATGTCAGAGTGGATGTCTTCCTTGCCAATACCGTGGGTGGGATGACACCTCATCAGTAACGGACGAGGATACCGAGTCACTAAGTTACTCACCTACTACTCCTGAACCCCCCCCAGAGCCAGCTAAACAACAAAGGAGTGCACGGGGCAGACTGCTAGGCCCCGCGCCAGTACAACCACTGCACACTTATATGCGCAACAGGCTACAGGATGAGTATGACATAGTCCCAGAATTCGTTGAGGCCAATCTGTGGCTATTGCCTGAGGGGAAGGCCAAAACTAAGCAAGATCGTGAAATAGAGGCTGTACTGCGTAACCAGTTTCACGCAGTTGGCCAAGGACCTTATCGCATGTTGATGCGCAGTCTTCCCCCAGTACTGCGTGAAAAAATGCGCAGGATTCGCCGTGACACCTATGCAATCAGAAAGGGTGAAAATCATGTGCTGAGCCGACAGCAGCAGCAGCACACCGCCAAGGAGCTGCTGAAACTGCGGGCCCAGCTCAAAGAAATGACTGAGTCCCGAGACACCCTCATGGCGGAGGTCTCTATGCTGAGAGGGAAAGTGGCGGTTCAACACTTCTTAAGTCACAAGGACTGATATGGACATGATGAATTGACAAAAGGGAGTTTATGCATGTTAATGCCATGATGATTGGATAATAAGTAATAATGACTGATGATGAAACCTAAAGGTACTGATGGTTATGCTTGCTCTTTCATAAGGAGATATATGACGTGTGTTATTCACTAATACAGAGATGTGTGACAAAATGATACTTGATGAAATCTGATTTATGTGTTAACCTTATTACTAATCACTGAAGATGATTCCAGTATGGTAATACTTAGTCTTAATCAGTAGTTATGGGACTATAAAGTCCCAAAGGGGGGAATATATATTTTTCTCTCCCTCTGTGATTAAAGTATTATATGGGACTATTGTAGCCCCAAAGGGGGGAATGTAGTGTAAAAGTTTGTGCCAACAGATCAAACAGTAAGGTTAAGATGTATAAATTGATTAAGAAACTCATATAATCATGTTTTCATGTATAAGGCATTATAAAGCTCTTTGATCTACATTTAAATATGATAAAACATTGCTGTATGTGTCAAAGTACTCATAGCACCATAGCACCAGACTATGTAATCATGTTGTATGCACCTACTGAAAGAACACACTGTGTCTTGTTAAACGATGAAACACATACTCAAAAGTTGTAATACATACACACATTCACAGATTGCACTCTAAAGGTTCACCTTGCATAAGACGGAGAGCACTGAGGACTGTATAGAAAAGTCCCTAAAATACACATGTTTTTTAAAAATAGAGTGAAAGTGAGACCAGATCTAAGGGAAGAAAACTTGGGAAATTCCAGGCTGCATTACACCATTAAAAATGGGCCCAATTAGAATTGGACACAAAGAAAGGTTTTCCACCAATAGAATTGGTTTTAAGAGGGAAAGATTAGCAAAAAGAGGTGGAGACTCAGTTGAATCTCCACCAGCATATAAGCCAGGGTTCTGACAGCAGGTTTTCAGTCACGCTCCGGAGTCTGACTCGCTAAGTTGTATGTGTTAAAGCCTGTTGACACATTAAACTTGATTGCATCGGACTTTGCCTGTTTCCAGTGTTTCTTTAAGTATTTGCCAGCTGAGCCTAAGGTACCGAATCGACATCTGAGGACACCCGATAAGAGACAAGAGGTTCAAGGTCGGAAGCCTACAGGCCCACTTCCAGGCACCGATCTTTGACACTTCAAAACTGACCCATGTATAATGAATCTCAGGTCAAATAAAGGTAGCCTGCAGTAGCAGACTGAGGGGTTCACACATGCATCTTTTCTAAATGTTAATTTGTTACGGGGGTTTAATCGATCACGAGTCAGCTCTCACTAATGTGTTTCTGTCTTTGTTTTGACTTTATGTTTTAGCTTTGACAACAGTCACTGAAAAGCCTCTCATACAGCCAGCTTATGAGAAACATAAGTGACTCCAGACTTAAACGGTAGCTTTGGTATTTTTTAACCTGGCCCCTATTTCCCTGTTTTTTTGTGTGTGTCTGAGTGACTAATGGGAACAAACATTTTTTCAATTGGTCCTTTATTGAGTGAGACTGCTGCAGCCAGCAGAGGTAGAAAAAAGGTTGCAATGTTGGAGCAAGTATGCAGCCCCAAAATCGCCATTGCCAAACCCACAAGACTCCATTTAAATAACAATAATTTTAGCTTGTGTAGAGCCAGCACAGTTTCACATCTAACTGGATGAATAAAGAGTTTATTTCAGCCAAACCAGAGTTGGCAATTGTTGGAACAATGGAAAGACGAACCAAGATGACTTGTGTGAGTTTTATTATTTTTTTCTGTCAGCTTTAAATGAAGGGTTTTTTATGATGATAAATTAATGTTTATTCAAATGGAGTCTGGTGGGTTTGGCGATAGCGATTTCATGGCTGTTTCTGGTTAAACAAACAGGATCTTACTCTTTAACAAAAAGTATGGCTTTTGTAGAATGCTTTCCATAATGTTGTCGGACACTTATAATAGCAATCTGAGCCTGTCAGTGACAAAAATGCACTTTCAGAGGACATAAATTTATGGTGCATAATTGCCCCAAATGATGGCATTGCAGCCTGTTTCTCACTCAATACATGACCAATTTCAAAAATTGTTGCTCCACTTAAACTCGACACAAAAACATAGAAAATATGCTTCGGGTTGAAAAAATACCAAAGTTAATCCTTAGGAAACCCCTTTATCTAAGGGTGCTTTCACACCTGCCCTGCTTGGTTCGGTTCAATCAAACTCAAGTTTGTTTTCAAACTGTATGGTGTGCCTAAAATGAACAGTAACAGCAATATAGTACAAGATGACCAGCGTTAAAATCAGCCTGCGTAGTTGTCCCTCCATTGTGAAATTAGAAAGCTCTTCTTCCAACGATTTGTTTACTTCCTGGATTTTTCCCACATGGGAATTGTGACCAATCAAAAGCAGCTTTCTCGTGCAGGCATTTTATCTGGTCTGCTTGTAAATGCTGCCGTGAGAACATGAACCAACTCTAGGCAATTATGCAACTTTGTAACAAAATTGGTCCCTGATTCAGTCCAAAGCAAGACAACTCTAGGTCTAAAAGCACCTTAAAAAACAAATTTTGGAAAGTAAAACTATTATTCCACCAGATAAATGGCAGATAAATGTCTTAAAGTTTAGCTATACAGCAGACCTAATTCCACTTTTCCATTTTTTTGTCACACAAGCCTTGAGGCTCTATAAAATATTATTCCTCTGTGTTTTGAAAATTTCCTTCACTATATGTCAGCAGCAAAGAAAAATAGCCACCCACACCCTCACTTGTGGCTTTTATGAACCCACAATTTAAAATTTAAAATATTTTGCTCAGTATTGGGGACCGGATGCCCCGCAGCACCTGCCATACCACATAAAGCTTTTCTGTTGCAGTTTAAGTTACATTTCCAAGTCATATCACTTCCCTACTTATTCCCCATGCTCCCGACAGCTCGCAAATCTGGCACTAAGTACGTCTCCTCTGGTGATATAACTTAGTGTTTCCGGCAGTTTAGGGAAATCCATTTCTCAGACATTTGTAATTACTCCCCCCTCAGGGCTCAGGGGAAGACTGTGGCTGTAAAGCAAATTAACCAGCCGTCGAAATCACTCAGGCCTGCCGCTAAGACTAGCATGAACACACTTCCTTGAGTTATGCTTTCACAGTGTATTTGCTCTTTTAGTCTCATGCTGAAGTTAAAGGTTGGGTGAGAGAGGCAGGTATTTTAGAGGTGTTTCTTCTTGTGAAACTTTTTATAGGGTGAGGATTTTTCTGTGAGCTGGTGTTAACAACGCCAAGGTGGTGAGACGTCGTGCCGCCAACTGGCCCAGCAAGAGAGAGCGACAGGCCACTGACAGGCCGGGGCACACAGGCCTCAGTGAGTCACTGATATGAGACAGCAGTGACATGCCGTCACTTCAGCATCCACTCTCCAGGGCTCTGTAGCTCTATTTTAGAGAGGAGGGACTTACATGGAAACTGCCTGCAGTAGCAAGGCTTAGTGTGAGAGAGGGAGAGGACAAAAGGATAAAGAAAAATACCAGCCCCTCCCTTTTTTTCCTCCTCATAAGAGAAATAAAGATGACGTAAGGTGAAAAAAAAAAGTGAAACTGACACCACTAAAATAGTGTCATCATGGCCAAACAGGAACACCAAAGTGGGCTGTCCCCTTAAGAAAAATGGCTCAATCAGTTCATTCACCAAGAGCCCAGAAACATCATATGTTCACAGTGAAGTGACAAAGCCCTCCAGCTACCATCGTGATTATGACTGTTGTCCACTGGGAGCGCAAAGGAGGAAGTAGTGTGGTGTTACTGAGCTACAAAGCCAACAGCAGAGGGAGGTTGGGGTGGACGGACACCAGACTTTAACACAGGAGACCACTGTTTATGTTCGGTTTCTTGAGCATTACAACCACCAAATCAGGTGGGTAGAGCGGGTCGTCCACTACTTGGATGATCAGCAGTTTAATCCCCGGCCCCTTTGGTCTGCATGTCGAAGTATCCTAAATTACTCCTGATGGCTGTTACATCAGTGTGTGAGTGTGTTAAGAGTAGCAGGTGGCACCTTGTATGATAGCCTCGCCCACCAGTGTGTGTGCGTGAAATGGGTGAGTGTGACATGTAGTGTAAAAGCACTTTGAGTGGTCGGAGGACTAGAGAGCTGCTATATAAGTGTAAGTCCATTTACCATGATTGTGCTCTAGCATAAAGCATGTGGTTATTAGTAACAGTGATGATGCTGGGGCCTGTATCACGAAGCGGGATCAACCTTTCCTGGGTTACTCAGACCTACCCAGGGTTGACTAACTCTAACAATGGCAATCAGGATAATCGGTATCATGACACGGGTTATCAACACAGTAACTCAACCTGTTTGTCTTATCAAGAGTCGTGAACGTGCACGTATAAAGGGGTAGGATCCAAGGCAGCTGACCAATGGTAATCATGTGTGCTAAACACACCCCCGCTGCAGACAGAGCGCCATACTTCTCCTGTGAGGAGCAAAGATTAATCCTCACAAAATATGAAGAGGAAAAATAATATATAATGGAAAAAGGAAACACTGTGGCGGCTGCGAAGAGGAGGCAGCATGCGTGGCAACGCATTGCCAACTGTATAAATGCGTAAGTTACTGATCTGACACCATCACACCCGTGAATCCCATGAAATCAATGTTCTGTAGAGATGAATTGCGTGTCCTACAATTATCATCTAATTCCCCCAGATCCAACCCCTCAGGGGTCAAACGGACATGGGAGCAAATAAAGAATAAGCACAAAAACATCATTGCGTCTGGTAAGTTGGCCTTTTCAATGTCATACCTTGCATATCAATATACGAAGTTAATAGTCTGAATAAAATTATCCTGCCATTGAGGAGTGTTAGAAATCTACAGCTGAGCAAAATATACTCTCCCTTTATTTAAAAAATGTAGAAATGATATTTAACATTTCCAGCAGCAAAGCTGTCAGTCAGGCATATTATCTCTAACAGGGACAATTTCCTCCAGACCTTCGGCACTAATTGATGGTGCTATTAAGTGCCTCCAAAATATTGTGAAATGCCTCAATTTCTTGTACTAGTTAAATAATTAAACTTCCTGTAATGACTGGGCTGCATTTCTGTTTCAGTCTCCTAATGTGAGCTCTGCAGGCTGAAGTTCATATACATTATAAAATAATGTGCCGTTTCACATTAGCATCAGCAGATTTCCTAGCTCAAACACTTTCCATGCTTAAATCCATGTGCTCCATATTTTACTTGTTTCAGGGAACAACTGATGCTGTGAGGGCCCTCTACAAGAGGAGTCTGGAGCAGGATATCAAGTACAAGGCCTTGAAAATCAAAAAAACAGAGCTCCAGATTGAGTACTTGAAATTTAAAATCAAGAAGTTAAAGAGGGAAGGTAAGTGAGTAATGACATTTATTGCACTGTATGTGGGAGTTGGTCCTCAAATAAATGTAACTGGCTAAATAAAGGTCACATTAATTTAAATAATTAAGTGAAACTTCTTTTGTGTTCAGCTCTCAAATGCACAGTGCATGGGGTCACTGTTGGGTGTATGTTAGTTAACAAACTAGACATCACAACTACATTGTCAGTAGTCACAGGGATAAGTACATTAGCTCACTACAACCCCCAGTACCACTACTGTAACCCTGACAACATGTGTCTGAGGGGGTAACAAAAAACAGCCTCTATCTCTATCGGATACGGATACGGATGGAGCCTTCTGTCCGTGCTCTGCGTCCATTTCGTCCGTATTTCTGCACGTTTCCATAAAGCTTACAGATACGGGCCAAACGGAGCAGTACCACCGGGAACCGTGGGGGCAGTGTTGTTGTCACTACCCTCCTAATTGTCACAGTGTTGTGCAGCACACAACAGGCAGCAATTATCTTGCATGCCCTGTCCGGGGCCACTCTCAGCCAGCGCAGACAGGCAAAGCGGGCCTTCAGGACTCCAAAAGTCTGCTCAGTCCTGGCCCTTGTGGTATTGTGGGCCCTGTTGTACAGGGCCTGTGGTCCTGGGTCAGGCTCAGGGTAGGGGGTCATTAAAAATGGCTGGAGAGCATACCCCCTATCTCTAAGCAGCACCACACTGAAGTCTCCTGTGGATGAGAGGAAAATTGGCAGGATCAGTATTACAATTTGCAGTTTGTATCTTACCTTATTATTTATGAAATTACATCTGCAGTACTTTTTGTTCCAATTTTTTCAACTTGTACATAAGCACCAAAATGACCAAGTCAGATTCCTTGTATGTGTAAAGGTAATTGGCAATAAACTCGATTCTGATTGAAGCACATATTGTAACACACAATAGCATGCAATGTACAGTTGCCATACCTTGCTGCAGTCTGCAGCAGAGTGTGCTCTCATTGAACACACAAGAGTCATGTACAGACCCGGGCCACCTAGCATCAACGCTGGTGATTATGCAGTTGGGGTCACAGCAGGTCATCTGCAGAGAGATTTGGTAACAGTTCGACAGCATCAGTCACTGCGGCATTAATGTATATTTGATACCCTGTATATTTATTTATATTAAATTTTAACATTTAACAGGGACAATACATACAACATTGCCACATAGAATGGGAAAATGTGATGCATATAAGACATCTAACTTTGCAGTCTTTGTCCCTGGTCAGGCTTTAGAATACAAAAAAAGAATATAGCCTACTGAATACAATAAAAATGCAATGATACAAATACAATGAATAATATGATACAATGAATAAGTACCATGACATACAGTTGCAATTGCAAATTGTAGATTAAGAACACGAGTTATAAGACATGTTAGATATGGACATGTGATGGTGATTCCTATGGGGTGCCGTTTGTAAAGTGGCTCACGCTGAAAATAACATCAACATTTTGCCACATTTAGCTTCAAACAATGTTTAAAAAAGTGTTGTGAATTTTTTAACGTCACCTTTTACCACATTTACAGCAATATTTGTTAACTTAGAAATATATTAAATAGTTAAATCTAAATATTAAATGTGGCACCTAAATGTTAAATGTTAAATCTAAATATTAAATCTAAATCTAAATCTAAATGTTAAATCTAAATCTAAATACTAAATCTAAATCTAAATCTACATGTTAAATCTAAATATTAAATCTAAATATAAATCTAAATGCGAAATATAAATATAAATATAAATGTTAAATCTAAATGCTAAATATAAATATAAATGTTAAATCTAAATGTTCTGGGTGAAACTAAATATTTAGCTAATATGCAAATTCACACTGCCGGTCACCAGAAGTACCAAAATAAAAGCTCGAGATGGTCAGACTGTGTTTATAGAATCAAATAACGAATTAAAACCAATTTATCGGGGGAAATGGACACTTGAACATACATTAGCGTGATAATAACTACCTAAAATAACAAGAAACGTGTTTGGAGAAATTTTATTTGATGTGTACTTTGAGTTGTTAGTGTCCCTTCGGAGGGAATCACCTTGTTGTTTACAAATACACTGCCTGGCCAAAAAAAAAGTCACCACCAAAAAAAAAGGTCATACACTCTAATATTTCGTTGGACCGCCTTTAGCTTTGATTACGGCACGCATTCGCTGTGGCATTGTTTCGATAAGCTTCTGCAATGTCACAAGATTTATTTCCATCCAGTGTTGCATTAATTTTTCACCAAGATCTTGCATTGATGATGGTAGAGTCTGACCGCTGCGCAAAGCCTTCTCCAGCACATCCCAAAGATTCTCAATGGGGTTAAGGTCTGGACTCTGTGGTGGCCAATCCATGTGTGAAAATGATGTCTCACGCCCCCTGAACCAGTCTTTCACAATTTGAGCCCGATGAATCCTGGCATTGTCATCTTGGAATATGCCCGTGCCATCAGGGAAGAAAAAATCCATTGATGGAATAACCTGGTCATTCAGTATATTCAGGTAGTCAGCTGACCTCATTCTTTGAGCACATACTGTTGCTGAACCTAGACCTGACCAACTGCAGCAACCCCAGATCATAACACTGCCCCCACAGGCTTGTACAGTAGGCACTAGGCATGATGGGTGCATCACTTCATCTGCCTCTCTTCTTACCCTGATGCGCCCATCACTCTGGAACAGGGTAAATCTGGACTCATCAGACCACATGACCTTCTTCCATTGCTCCAGAGTCCAATCTTTATGCTCCCTAGCAAATTGAAGCCTTTTTTTCCGGTTAGCCTCACTGATTAGTGGTTTTCTTAAGGCTACACAGCTGTTCAGTCCCAATCCCTTGAGTTCCCTTCGCATTGTGCGTGTGGAAATGCTCTTACTTTCACTATTAAACATAGCCCTGAGTTCTACTGTTGTTTTTCTTCGATTTGATCTCACCAAACGTTTAAGTGATCGCCGATCACGATCATTGAGGATTTTTTTCCGGCCACATTTCTTCCTCGAAGACGATGGGTCCCCACTATCCTTCCAGTTTTTAATAATGCGTTGGACAGTTCTTAACCCAATTTTAGTAGTTTCTGCAATCTCCTTAGATGTTTTCTCTGCTTGATGCATGCCAATGATTTGAACCTTCTCAAACAGACTAACATCTTTTCCACGACCACGGGATGTGTCTTTCGACATGGTTGTTTAGGAAATGAGAAGCAACTCATTGCACCAGTTGGGGTTAAATAACTTGTTGCCAGCTGAAAGATAATCGCCCATGCAGTAATTATCCAATAGGAGGCTCGTACCTATTTGCTTAGTTAAATCCAGGTGGCGACTTTTTTTTTGGCCAGGCAGTGTACTTCCGGGTAGAAAACCAGCGGAGTTTGGCTACATATATATATGAATATCTCACATTTTTCACGTCACTATATCACTGTTTAGACTAATCTGGTGTTTGTAAAGTCTATAAACACAATGATTGAACAAACATTACTATCACGTTCTGAAATTAATAACATGGTTTTCGTAGATTAGCGGGGCTAACCGTTAGCTGTTAGCCCCGTTAGCGGTGTCTGTAATGACTCATTAACTCTTAAACGGTCCGTGAAAAAAAAAAAAATTCCAGCGGATGTCTTAATTACAACATGATTGAGCTAACTGGAGTAGAGTAGTAGACAACGGGAGGCTTTTAACAGATGACGTTCCTGATGTTAGCTTTGCTGCTGATGCTTTCTAGACATCGTGATTTCCCAAAACTGAATAAATACCACACATTGCAACACAAAACTGCTTTGCTAGCTCAATCATGTTGTAACTAAGACATCCGCTGGAAAAAAATATTTTTTTCACGGACCGTTTAAGAGTTAATGAGTCATTACAGACACTGCTAACAGTGCAAAGAGCTAACGGTTGTTAGCGTAGCTTAGGTTGTTAGTCCCTCCGAAGGGACACTAACAACTCAAAGTACACGTCAAATAAAATTTCTCCAAACATGTTTCTTGTTATTTTAAGTAGTTATTATCACGCTAATGTATGTTCAAGTGTTCATTTCCATTTAGAATTAACATTTATATTATATTTAATATTTAGATTTAACATTTAGATTTAGATTTAGATTTAGCATTTAGATTTAGATTTAATATTAAGATTTAGCATTTAGATTTAATATTTAGATTTAACATTTAGGTGCCACATTTAATATTTAGATTTAACTATTTAATATATTTCTAAGTTAACAAATATTGCTGTAAATGTGGTAAAGGGTGACGTTAAAAAATTCACAACACTTTTTTAAACATTGTTTGAAGCTAAATGTGGCAAAATGTTGATGTTATTTTCAGCGTGAGCCACTTTACAAACGGCACCCCATAGATTCCCACTCTGTTTAACATGGACAACTGGCGTCAAGTGCTGATCCGGGTGTTGTAAGGGATCTGCCCGGTCCAGGAAGATCCTTTCACGCCGTAGCGCTCTCCTCACAATTTGCGCTCTCCTGTCAACGGGGTTTGGGACAAACAGGTAGGCCATTTTTTCCGAACAGCTGATTGGCCAGTGGGTGGTGCTTTTTATAGGATCAGATTCAACCCTGAACTTACCCTGCACCGGAGCAGGATAGCCGTTCAGAGTAAGTTACCATGGTGATCTACCCCGATAAGAACTGAACTGGCTTTGTGAGACCGAAAACCCAAGGTAAACCCTGAAGTTACCTCGCTAAGACATTAATCCTGCTTCGTGATACAGGCCCCTGGTCCCCTAAATAAGGTTAGGAAACCTGCATCAACTGGGATAATATGATAAATTCAGGTAAATAATCCAAACAGAACCCAAGACACCAGGCAGGAAACAGAGCAGGGGACGACACTAAGAACACGGGGATCAACACAGGAATGAACACAAACAAACTGACAAGGAACAAAGGGAAACACACGGGTATATATACACAGAAAAATAATCACAAGAACGAGACACGGCTGGAGCAGGAGGGCATGGGAAGAAGGAGGAGAAGAGGAGAAGAGAAGACTCTGGGAACAGGGAAGGACTAACGAGACAGGTGTGACAGAAAACAGGCAGGAGATGCCTGTTCGAATGTTGTAAATGTTAGGAAGATATTCACAAATGCTTTTCATTTATTTGTAAATTAATTTAATGTATTCACAGATATTTTTTTTTATTTGTGGACTGTCTTTGTGTATTTGCAGATCCATTTTATACTAGCAAAATATTTTTGTGAGTTTACAAATCTTTTTTTGTATTTGTGGAAGGTGTTTTATGTTTAGAGATTACACATTTACACACAGATTGTCGATCTGTTCACACACATAATTATGAAACAAATCTATCTCCATACCCTGTCTTCACTTCTTTTGTTGCCAGATCGTCTTTACCTTTGAGTGAGAGTTCCAGCATTTTCCTAGTGATTCTTGACCACCCTTTTGCCTGTCGAATCAGATATCTTTATTAGTGTTATTGATCACCCATGTACCAACCTGAGCCTGATGAAAGACCCTGAACTTTTATCTGAGTCTGTGAGTCTGCTTTGTGAGTCCATCTCCAGTTTGTGCTTGACACTTTCAGCCCCTCGTAAAGAGCTGATCCACTGGTCCACAGAACAGGACGGAATCTGCAGTCCTCTCCCTCCCGGCACCCTGGACGAAACTTTCCCAGGGAGGCTGAGCAGTGTGGTGTCCTGATAATTGGAGCCCAGCCTAATATAAACCCCACTCTGATTAATTAATATTTGACATTTATATTAAAAAGAGATCAGTTATATATGATACTGTAGACACCTACACTGCATTTAGTTTTGTTTCACTAGTTTATAATTTGCCAGAAGCAATTAAATTTTGGAAAGGTAATGTCATTTACCAGATAGTTACAGAGGCTACTTTCATAACTTCAAAAACACAAGAACATTTTTACATAAAACAAATCCATCATCAGGAGTTCTGAACAGTCAAAGCCAGTGGCGATCACGTTAATGAGTGACTTGGTTTGTGCTAAACAGTTTACAGAAATAATTAGATCAGGCTTGAGTGAATAAACAGGAACTGAATTTGCTCAGTGGCAGAACTCCTCATCACACCGGAACATGTTTAATATCACATAATCAAGTTCATTTTCATTTTATGAAGCTCACAAATTCTATCTGGACTGCAAAGAGCATGATAATAACTCCTGACAACATATCAAGCTCTTAATGGGCAGTTTAATTCACTGTAAAAGCACATACTGTGGCTTACTGCTCTTTCATACACTATATGATAATTATTTAGAGTTATATACATTTTCCAAGCAGTTCTGTGCATCCAATGTACCTGCAAAGTAGTTGAACAATTGCATGCACTCTCTATCTCTCTTTAATCCATTAAGGCCAGCTGGACCTCAGATATCACCTCCTCACTGTGGGTCCTCGTTTGATTTTGAAAACAGGTTCAGTCTCTTGGTTTGAACTGTTTTTATTCAGAATTCAGCTCTTGTTTTCTGAGGATTAATTGCTTGCCATCACTTTTGGAGAGCTTATTATATTTCCTTTGATGTGATGATTCACTTCGCCAGGAGCAACTCTAAAGGTGTGAGAACCAGAACCTGTTGCATGAAACCACATCATATGGAAAAATATGAGGATTTTATCAGTTAAAGGTGCAGTCTGTGATTCTAATCAAATGCTCTTTTTGTCAAAGACAGCGGACACCTCCTTACGGTCCGCTCACTGTTTGTTCTGTGTGTACTGAAAAAATATGCTATTACACAATCCAGGTTCTGTAAAAGGGAAACAAACAATGTGGTTCAGACCAAGCTGCACAACACTGCGCTGGTAACTCTATGTCTTCCCCATCCTTGCACATGAGGAACAGAGCTACACCATGACAGTAATGAAATGTAAATAACATCAGAGATGTCATTGGAGCCTCTGAAAGGGCCACTGACAGAAGGGGTGTGTGTGTTTGGGATGCTGTACTTCTTGTAATAAACCTTTTCTTATGCAAGCACAACGGTGTCATCGGAGTCTTCTTCATCACCTTCACATCATCACTAAGAAACAACAGGGTGTTTAATTCTTTCTCCAGAATCGTAGACTCCACCTTAAATGTCCAAATCTACTGCGAGAACCTTTAAATCTGATGTGCTGGAAACACATAGAGTTGGCAAAATATTAACTGTAATTTTACAGACACCCCCATGTGTAACATTTTATCAACTTATGCAAGTTTTATTTCCTGAACAAACAAATACACTTAAAAAATGCAATAAAGTAAAATAAGGATGTAAATACGTAGGCAGGCGCTTCTTTCTTGTCTTCAACAACCCGTTGAGTGAGAAATGTAATCAAGACATTGTAACATTGTGGCTCCAAGCTGCAGCAGTTTGATTCTGCAGCCAAAAAGTGCAGCCAAACTGAAAGTTGGGGATAGTTTAACTTTTAGCAGCGAACTGCGGCCAGAGAACAAGTCCACAGCAGTAACATCTGTAAACAGAGTCCTGTGACTCTTGTAACATGTTGACTGATGTTACCATGAATTTCTTGGAACCTAAAACACATGAACAGGCACCTGGATGCAAAAAAATGAACCAAAAGAAAGGGAATTTTTGTGGCCAGTGTTGGGCTCGTTACTCTTAAAATGGAATATATTACTCATTAGCCATTTAAAAATAATAATATTACTTTACGTATAACTCCCTGCCAACAGTAATCCGTTACACTACTTGTTATATTACTTTTCCATCCCCATAAAACTGGTAATTATGTATCTTCCCAAAATTCAGATGCGTGCCTCTATGTCAATAATCACTGGTAAGTGTAGCTAAGGCTAGATCACTTGTGAATGATTTTTTTTCCCCCTAGAGGTCAGTTGCCTGTGACGGGGATTTTCCCGTGGCTTAACCTGATAGATGGAGAGTCATTAATGGAGCAACATTTCATCCACCACATATCCGTCCATAAGCTTCATTACTTCTTTGTAGCCTGCAGCTGTCTACGATTAGGATCCAGCTTTGGTTTCAGCCACTGTAGGCTACAGGCGATGTCCGTGGCCAAGGAGGGCTCACCTTTGGTGTGATGTATTTCCTAGAGCTTCACGTTGTTGTGTTGTCGGTCGTAGTAGCCGAGGTGTTTCAGACCGGAGGTTTGAGGACGGGTTTTTCGCAGTGGAAAGAGTTTTAGTATGACTACCTGCAGCAACAGCGTTCTCGTCATCGTTCCCCCTCAGGTGAGTGTTTCCATCTTCCTAATTAGCTTGCTGCTTTGTGATGAGTCTGCTGATGCGATGTTGTATTTCAAGTCAGTAATGACGTGACTGCAGGCCTACGCAGAACGCCTCTTCCACGCGTCTGTGTAGAAAGCATAAGACAGAGAGAGCACACTTGTCTGCCCTTCCATGCGCCTACGTTGAAAGCCTAATGCAGGGAGATTAGCAGCAAAGACCCCACGGGAACAGAACAGAGCAGCATCAGTGACCAACAGAAATGACACTGATAAGTCAAACACAACATGAGCTGACTCCCTTCCATCAGTCCGCTGCTCCATCAGTTGACTGGGCTGTTTGAGATCAGCTGATGTAGCTGGGATGTGAGCTAAGTTGTGTTCAATTTTCTTGAATGGCCACTTAAGTTGTCTCAAAAAAATGGTCAATTTCCATAGACCCCCATGTTAAAATGCTCAACTTTACAGCAGAAATATAAATGTCTACAGGCTGGCACAAAAACAGTTTTGGTCTCTAAAGCTAATTTACACATTCATGTCAACTAAATGTAGGTGAATGTTTATTAAACTCATGCGTTACATTTTATTAAGGCTTCAAGTTATGCACAATTGTGGGGTGGCCGCTTTAAGTGACAGGCTGTCTGCAGATAGTGTCCTTGGCTCTCAGTCAGATCCACCCCTCGCTACTTCACAGCTCCAGGATGACAAAATGCCAAACTTGAGGCTTCAAAACGAGAGTCCACAAACCAATGGGTGACATCAAGGTGGCTACACCCATTATTTTAAAAAGACTATGAGACTGAATCGACCTTCTCAACCTACGCTCATGCTAATTGGCTGTACATCCACGTCCCTGAGAGCTAGAGAGAGACAGACAAGGAGGAGATATTTTTGACATCTGTCATTCAGCTAAGTATGACTTTACCTTCATGTTGCTGTACAGGTAGGTCTGCTGTAACAAATATTGTCAGTTTTTTCTTGGATTATAAGGCCTTTTCACTGTCATTGGTTCAGTTTGATAGCGGGACAAAAGTGACAGGTACAGCCTCAAACAGAAAGCCTTCGGACAGCTTGTTATAAAGTTAGGACAGGGCGCAGCCAGTTCGGCCCAAAACTTCTGATGTTTCTCTCACATGCTGAAGCCTCCTGACTTCAGACCAACTCAGTCAATAGATGGTTGAAGCTCGTGTGAACACAGAGGAGGATTTCAACAAGGTCTCATCCATAACATTTCCTTAATGATTACAGGCCCTCTGCCCTCGCCAAGGAGGAGATGAAGTGAAAGGCGAAGATATAATGGTTTGACCACTAAACTCTCCTCACAGCCAGCGAACACCTTAATTAGGCCCACTTTGGCATTTACTCTCACCTTAAATAAAGTCTTGTCCAGCAGGAGCAACTGCCCCTCCACACACACACAGACACACATCTCCAACACCGGTCTCCAGACAATCAAGTCCAAACTCACTTTCCCCCCGATTATGCAAGCTGATGGTATGGCGCTCTTCTCCTGCCCTCAGACCAGTCAGGGATCTGGGTGATGTGTCCTCGCATTAATGTTTAACTAATTCCTCCATCAGTCAGTGACGTTGTGCCTGTTGCCTATGACCCTGAGCTAGTTGTTATTACCAACATGGCTGTGTTAGGGAATTCACTAATGACCTTTAGACTAGTTTAGGATCAGTCATGGGTAATATATTTTAATAAGAAAACTTATAGTGAACATTTGTTTTGGTCTGAGCCTTAACTACACCTCCAGGATGATTCTGTTTTCTCAGCAGGAATCTAGTTACCACTAATAAGGGCATTTCATGTGTTTAGTGTTTGGCAGGGGTGGAAACTAACTGCATTTACCAGAGATGGGGCCAAGTCATTGTGATGCAGGTCACAAGTGTCAACTCTTTGCACTAAGTTCCAAGTTAAGACAGGCAAGTCCCAAACTTTGAGTTTCAAGCAGTGACGGACTCAGGATGTTTGAAGGGCAGGGGCGAAAAGGAAAAAAGGGTACCTACTGCATGACATGGGGACAAGAGGGCAGCCAAAAGGGCACATCTGCTCGTTTTCATCCAATAGGGCACATCGTCTTGTTTTGATCACCCAAGAGGGCAGCTGATAGAGTGCCGAAGTCACGCCCCTTCTGCTGAAGCTCATGAGACCTTAGATCGGAAAAAATATGAATGGCAGTGAATGAGGAGAGAAATATTATCTTTTGGTCCCGTTTGAGTTGTGACATGAAATCCAAATATGTCGTTAATGAATTTAAAACATACATTTTAAGGTCAGGAAAGTCATACTCTGTGGTAAAACTGGTGAGATATAAGCTTTTGAAAAAAACGTAATTAGAAAAACTACACAGGAGGCGGTCGTGTGTGACGTCATAGCTTTCGCTCGCTTCCTGCAGCTTGGAGTGACTGCACCCTGGCACAAAACACACAGACGTCTTCAATCATAAATCGATTACTCATAAAACAGTGGAATTTCAGCGGGGAGGCCAAGCTGCAGGAAGTGAGCGAAGGCTAAGACGTCACATACGCTTCCTCCTGTGTACTCTTGAGTCTTTCTAATTAAAAAGCTTATATCTCAACAGTTTTACCACAAAGTATGACTTTCTTGACCTTAAAATTTATGTTGTAAATTCATTAACAACATATTTAGATTTCATGTTGCAACTCAAACGGGAACAAAAGATAATATTTCTCTCCCCATTCACTGCCATTCATATTTTTTCCGATCTAAGGTTCCATAAGATCTACCGGAAGGGGCGTGACTTCGGCACTCTATAGGGCACATCCTCTCATTTTCACCACTCAAGAGGGCAGCTGATAGGACAAATCCTCTCATTTTCCCCACTCAAGAGGGCACTTTAGCGCAGCGTTTTCGTAGCGTGGTTGCCCCCTAAACAAATCAAATGCACACCACCAAATGTAATGCCTTTTGACTGGACTGTTCATTATTTTCAAGGGGGAGGGGGTGGTGCAAAAAGGGGGAGGCATGTCAACTAATTTTTTAAGCACTGGGGCAACACATTCTCACTCCGACCACGTCACATATTGATGTTTGGCTATGGACTTTCCACATCCACATACGATGTGAAAGGTACCCTGGGTGCACTGGTTTTTGACATTCTGGGACACCATGTCAAGTTCTGCTTGTTACATGCATTGTCTTCTTTCAAGATTCTCTTCTGTTTTCACAGGAAATTTAACGTTTACATACAGTTTACAACAACGCAAGTGACTTTTTATTTCCTTCAACAACAAATACACATGGTTGGGTTTAGGAAAAATGAACAGGGTTTGGCTTTAGAATCTTATGGGACATGAACCCCACTCTCTCAGGTGCTTGTTGGACCCATCCACCACCGCTGCTGTGTGCCCCACTCAGACTTTCGCCACCTTAACTTTCATCCTTGTCCTGCCGCGTTTTCCCCCAATGTCGCCGGGCACCAGCATACTATGATGGCAACCAGCCGTGTTTCATGCCGACGTTAAAGGACACATTTTTTTGTTGGCCCCTGACACTGCAAGTGACCTCCCAAGTGCCAGACTTTGATGACTTCAGAGTGAGACCGGGCTAACTGGGGAGGGACTTGTGTTTTTTATTTTGTCTTAGAGGACGGATACTTTAAATGGCTGCAACTTGTATTTATTTACCACAGATTTCGAAAGAAAACATGCCCATGGGTTTGGAAGACATAGTTTCTTCAAAAATCACCCAAACTACACCCTTTATTATACCCAGAAACCACAAAAACAGAAATTATCACTGAATTTTCACATTTCTGACAGTCCTTAAACACATTATGTGGGACAAACGCTTCGATCAGAGAAAAAAAACAACAACAACCAAATCTGAGCTTAAAATAATGATATTTAGTAAAAATTACTTTATTCTTCGTCTCATTTAAAAATAAACCATTTGCACCAACTAACCAGCACGACAAGAGTGAAAAAGGCTTTTTTTCAACTCCCAGATTTTGTCTTCAGATTTTAACTTATAACTTTCAAACATCAAAGTTTTTAAAATATAACAAGTAATTTTTGATGTAGGGAGGGTCATACATTTTCAAATATTTATAGCTTCAGGGAAGGTAAAAAAAAAAGAAAAATGTCACACCCCAGCTACCCACTTCCTCTGACACATAAAGAACAGTCCTTGACAACAGAATGATAATATATCCTATTTTACAGAAATCATGAATGCTTTTCAAAATTGTATTTATTTGTTAAAACAAGTTTGGCGGAAATTGTCACGATCCCATCTGTAATTTCTGACCTGCCCATTTTGCATACTGCAGTTATTTTTTGTTGCCCATTGCATTGTTTTTGAACACAAACAGTATTATCTTTGGTATCATTTTTTTCCAACTGCCTCTCAGTAATGTAACCTCTTCATTTTCCTGCAACTTGACTGGATGCTGTTAGATTTGTTCAAACATAGTTAATCATCTATGGAATTAAGTGTTGACTTGCTGGGATTGAATAGCTTTAATGTTAGTTGATTCAGGAAATGAAGAAAAACAGATTGATGGAAACAGAAGTCTAAAAGCTCAAGTTCAAGGGAAGTCACAAATCACTGGTAAAGTAATTGTCACAGAAAAAATATTAAATATGAATGTCATTATGAATAGTAATTGTATGAATGTGGGATTGGGTCATGGTTAAGTATTTTCAGAGGCCTCAGAGTCCTTCACTGTCTGCATGCAGGCATGTGTGGAGGCTCCAGGGTGTCTGAATGTAAAGATATTGTAAGAAAAAGAACCTGTAGCTATTCAGACTCCAGTGTTAAACAGATCTGCAAGATGTGTGAAATGAACTTTTTAAGGTTGAATTATTGCTCTGTTACTTTAAATTTCTGGTACTTGTGTGCATTCACTCATGTTCTACCAAGATCGTCTCTGATCTCAGATTTGTGTTGTGTTAAATTTATATATTCAAGTAAGATCAACTGAGGCTCATCAAAGTTTTATTATTCAACAAAATTAAGATTGGTGACAGTTCACGTTTTTCTACATCACTGATTCCTTCATTATTTTATCAAGTTGAATCCAAAGTCATCAAATTTGTGACTTGAGTCTGATTCATGTCCAAGTCATGTGCCTCCAGCCCAAAGCTTTGGCATTTACTTCCTTGAGTCTGACAGTAGTTAAGTACAATTCTGAGGTGTATTTGGATTTTTTGCTACTTTATAAAAATTCCTGTGGGAGGTCTGGGACAGAGATAACGTAATTCCTCTACTTCACAACATTTTAGAGAGAAATATATTATCTGGGTGATCTTGATTGATTGCTTTATTTTTATTTGTATCATGCACACTTACACGGCCCAACCCTCATGGGTTTTCAAGACACCATTAGAATGACATTGCAGTAACAATCAAAAGTATATTTAAATTATTTAACTACTCAGTCCAGAAACAGAATACTCTTCTATCCCAGACCTGGCAAAGAAAATCAGCCACAAAAAAGGTTCCCTTTCTGAAACAACACTCAATTTTTTCATGATCATCCAGCCAAAACTAATCAACATAGTCAGAGGTCAACTGTGTCACACCCATATATATCACAGTGCTTCCTTACTATAAGGGAAGAATTTTGCACAGTAGTATTTTTACTTTTACTTAAAGACAGGGGCGTTGCTAGGAGTTGAAAACATCTGGGGCTTTAGCCCTGAAGTGGGGACAATTCTTAACCTGGGGGTTTGGGGGTTTCTCCCCCGGGAAAATTTTGAATAATTCCAGGTGATTTTAACGTATTTTGACAAAGATTGAGCACTCGTCTTCTATTATTGGGTTAATAGTTATTGGGTCTTCTATAATTGTTGGTTAAAACCTGTTAAACCCGAAACAAAGGTTGACAACAACTTTGCAAATAGTGTGAAACAATGCACTAATCACGAAGAATATGCTGCACATCAAATTAAACAGCAGAACCTAGGCTACAAGGCTGTATAAACCCTTTTTACATGCCCCAAACACAGTTCAAACAACAACTAATTAAATAACAACAAATCAAACTCCATACCCACTCGTCATATATTATATATATATACATATACATATATATATATATATATATATATATATATATATATATATTACATGGCTCTATTAAATGCTGTATTCTGATTGGTCAGTCGCAACATTCAGAGGTCTGATATTACTGTGTAATGACCATTGCTATGTAGCCCAGCGTTGCTAGGGACGCTGCCCTGACAACAGTTACTTTTTTATCAGGCTAATGCAGCTGTTACCGCTTCAAAATAATAATTTACAAGATACAAAGATGGAGTATTTTCATGATATAACTTTTAACATATTTGGTGAGCATGAAAATCTTGAGTCATGGTTACTGGCTGAAGATGAGAAGAATGCCGGAGAAAAGGGATGCTCAGAGGCGCATGGAAAAGAGAGGAGACACAAGATTGTGGATGACAGGGAGGTTGATTGCATCGAAGAAGAAAGTTATTGTAGCGCAGATTCAGCTGTTGCTGGCAGTTTTTTTTCTCTCCTCCCGATTTAATTTATAAATCAATAAAAATTGTATAATTAATATATTCTGTCTCAAATTATTTATTTAACTGATAATTAGCCGTGTAATAAGCGGGATAATGTATAATGAGCCGGTGAATACTGGGAAAACAACTCCCTTCAGGGGAATAGAACCCCGACGTACATGTCAGGAGTTATTTTCCCAGTATTCACCGGCTCATTATACATTATCCCTTACATATATTTTGGGCTCTACCACGACGCCACGTTATGCAAAACACACACCATTCATCTGAAATGAAAGCTGAGACACTGCTCTTTCCACGCATATGCACCAAAGCACTCTACACCAAAGCACCAGAGAGATAGAGGCCAACAACAACAGAGAAGAACAACAACAACAGAGATCATTTCGCCGAGCCATAGTTGTAAAATTTCTCTTACCATTGTTGTTTTGCCGTGAAACGTTGACCGACATGTTGTGCAGCATTCAAATGAATCTGGGCAAACATGATGGGCTTTAGGACCCGGGGGGAGCATAACAATGACCGCATTCAGCAGCTGGCACCTCCCCCACAACGGCGTTCTGCTGACTCTGATTGGCTTACAGTGCTGTCAATCTCGTGTTGGTGGGTATAGCGTCATTCTACTGGCTCTAATGAATCGAACGAAGTGTCAGTCACTCAAATCGACCAATCCGTTGCGGAGGTACGAGCCTCCGAAGCACAGAAGAGTAAATTCGTTTAGAACATGGCACTCTTAAATACTTGATTCTGACTGGTCAATCAACAAAATTCTGCCGTGTTTATTTCTTGAGGTATCACCGCTGCTCTGCTGCTATGTTGCTTGGGGCACCATAGCAACGGCCTTAGACTTTTAACATTTTTGGAGAGGACAAAACACTTGATGTTTGGCTAAAAAATGACATGTCCCCAGCAAAAAAAAAAGAAAGGAAGAGAAAATCACAGGGCCGTCAGCTGCGCGTCGGGGTTCCATTCCCCTGAAGGGAGTTATTTTTCAACTGTCACCGGCTCACTATACATTATCCCTTACATCACATTTAGATATGTGTATGGTCAGTTTGGAGTGGGAAACACATGAAAAAAAACGAAACGGACAGTATGTGTATATACTAAACATTGTTAGGGATTTACAGAAACAAAAAATCAAACATATAGTCATGTACATATGCCATGTAAGCTGGTGTGACAGTGAGTGTGTTGTGTGCTGTTGTGCTGCTGTGCTGCATGCGTTGCTGTCTGTTGTGCTCCTGTGCTATGCTGTGGACTTTAAGTTGGAAACGAGGTGCTTTATTAGTAAAAACAACAACAACAACAACAACAACAACAACAACAAAACGGAGGCTTAAAAGATCTGGGGCTGAGCTCAAAAGATCTGGGGCTATAGCCGGGAATGCCCAGGTCTAACGACGTCCATGCTTAAAGATCTGCGAACTTCTTCCACCACCTGTAGCACATTCAAAATGTAGTGAGATGTGTGGAGTAAATGCATTTAACTGTGATATTAGATATTCTCATTTCATGAAAAGATAATGTATTTCCTTCTCTGTTTCTTACTCCAGATTGAATGGACTAAAATGCCAGTGGAGATCTGAATAGTCACACTCATTAGTGAAGCTAGTTGCTGAACATATTTTGCCTCTTACATACACAAAATGAATGGATTTAATAAAACAGTTTGCCTCTAGTCATAGAAAGTCTAGAAAATATCAAATTCTGAATCACATACACACACATAGTCATCATACAGCAGTTTATGCAGCATTAATGTACATCTTTTAGTGCTTTCAAAATAAAGCAAATTACAGTTTTTTATTCAATAGACGTCTAAACAAGATGGGAGCGCCCTGCATCAAATGATAAGATGATTAGCCCAGAGGAAGCACAACAGCCCTGCGTGGGCTTTCATAATATGTTGAATTACAATGAATCTAAAAATCTGGCAGTCAATAAGCAAACATGCCAGAGTCGATCAGGACAAGAAAGAACAAGTCGTTTTTCTGAAAACCCATTTGCAGACACTAAAGTCCTTCTTGATCGTCCGTATACAAAATGAGACTCTACCCGGGGAAAAATGCCTGTGACAACTTGACTTATCTGCCTTTAAGTAAAAGTCTTCAAACAGATGTATCTGGTAATGTGAGCTAGCAGTGGGCTGAGACCTGCAGAGCGGTGCGTCTCGTGCCCTACTTAACCTGTCAAGGCCAGTCTGAGAACTACTCAATCACGCCTCTATGGGCAGAGAAAAAAGACAGAGTGCAGAGGTGAATGAAACATTGAGGGGATCAAACGGCCTGTGTGTATTTTTATCCCGAGGCAATTACCAGTCTCGAGAACACAAAGACTCAAAGTGAATTAAACAATTTCAGAGAATCTTGAATTGAGAACAGAAGATTCAACATAATGGTTTACATCAGAACGATTGTGGGATTATGATGCACAAGTCAGTGTCAGTCAAGACAGATTCAAAGGAGCACACTGACGATTCAGTGATGCAATCCAGAAGACTGGGGGTCTCACAAGAGACCGATTTTAAACTTGAAAGTGCTCTCAGTAGAGTGCCAACAGCGGCCGCTCTAGAGAATTCTTATAGAAAGCAAGGACAACAGCACACAAGCACAATAGGCAAGACAGTGACATCACCATAAAACCAAAGCACAGTAAGGAAAACATACTGTACAAAAGCACATAAGCCACATAAGTGAGAAAATGAGGACATAACCATTATTATATGTAGCCTGGCGGAGTTGGATCAGCACAGAACACAGAAATATCTTTTGGGGGTCTTTATTCTGAACAAAAGAATGTGGTGTTTGGTTACAATAAAAATAAATAATAAGAGTTTCAAAATAAAACTAGCAGACTGTTCTCTGCTGTATCTGCAGTCCCCATAGATAAATAAAAACCAGTAACCCCTAACACTCTGCTCTGTACTATGTAACCCTTTAGACCTGCCTAAATTAATCTGTTACATTCACACAGTGGTGATACTGATAACCCTGAGCTACTGGTGCCTAACCCCTCTCCAAGGTGGACAACTGAAATCAAGATGCTAGTACACAAGTGTGCAAAATGAGCCTTCCAGTCTAGTACAAAAGTATACAAAAAAAATATATCTCTGCAGACTACTATCAAAAATACAACTGAATAGTTCAGGTTGGCAACAGAGTGCAAAAATAACTATAGTGGTTCTCTCGACCCTATAACACAACAAGTTCACATATTCAGTTAACAGTCTTACATTCACAGGTCAAAATATTACAATGAATGTGCAGAATTATAAAGCATACTAACATGTGCATCTGTTCTGGAGCACAAACAGTGTTAACGGTGGAACGTTAACTACATGACATCCAATGGGTTTCTCTCAAGGCTATCATGAGACACAGCCTGTTTATCGGTCAGCATCTAACACATACAGATTCATTAGCATACAACATTTTACAGTCTGTAGACATACATTACTTTTGAACATGTATCACTTGGTATTTCATGTCACAGTCACATCTTATAACATATTTACCTTCCAAAACAGTCCATAAACATCGGGAAACGTAGCATGTCCACACCGCAGTAAACAAGATGGCGACTTCCGTTTTCTGGACCGCTCTCTAAAACAATTCCCCCACATGAGACAGTGCCCTCTGGTGGCGTTAGTAACCAGCTACTTTTTCCCACCCGGCTACATATACAACAGTTAGTTCCGGCCCTGCAATCTGATTGGTCGAGAGGCAGTAAAACCGTGACGATATTGGAGTACAACATCACGGTTATTTCACTGTGTATGTATCACTCCACCTCACAGCTGATTGCAGTCAACAATCAAATCAAAACTGACAGTTAGTGTCAGTTAGGTCAGCAGTTGCATTGTAGGCTAATTAATTCATCCACTGTCAAACAGCCAAAAATATGGATTTATTTCCTAAAATAAGTTTTGAATTGAACTATGAATGGTCATCAGAGGAAGATGAGGGAGAGGAGAAGCTGAATCCATCTGAGCACACATCCAGGTTTGTCAGTGTTTCATCAGCGGAGCTCAATGACTTGGAGAAAAGCAACATACTGTCAGATCAGAAGGCAGAGTCGGCTGTGCCTGTGAAGCGACAGTCCACCATGCAGTCACCACAGACTTATTTCACCAGCTGCACAATTAATGGAAATGTGCAGATAAATGTGTATAAAGAGTAAGTGCCTGGCGCACCACGTCTGCGTTACATAGCAACGGTGACAGCGGAGTCCTGAGGGAACTATTTTTGTTGGCGGAAGACAAATAAAATGCTTAAATTATCTATTTTGTCCTCATTTTTCAACATTTCTTAATCAGCCTGCGGCCTCGTGCCTATGACCAAATCACAGCCGTGATGATATACGAGTATAACATCACTCCCTCTCGTGTGATATTGCTTAAATTGAGATCATGACAGCATGTTTGACTGTCCAGGAACAACCGTTTTATTGATTTGGAGAATGTAGAAAGAAATGTGATGTTCCTGAGTTCTATGGGTACAGTGTTCCAGGTGTGTTTTTAACTGGGCTTTGAGCGGTATTAACTTTGTCTGTTGGCTATAGCGCAATAAAGTAGGAAACAACAACAATTAACACAGTTAAAATAGACATTAAAAAAACATTTCATTTCAAGGCCTGCTTACTTACTTGGTAGAAACAAATTTGCAGTGTACAAAATTGGGCAGGCAAAACGCTCTACGCTCCAAGTGCGGTAAGACACAGGGCAGAGGATGGGGCAAAATCATGTCGCAGCCGGACCACAGAGAGCTCTCCCAGCTCTCTTTAGCCCAGATCTGACCAAAGATTCACAATGAGACAAGTTGAAACATGCAACTACTTGCAATGCACTGTTCTGCAATGTTCTAAAAACCTGCCGGTTCACACCAATGCAACTAGATGAGATGGTGTATCATCTCTATGCAACAACTCTCTGTACCTCCGCTCTGTTTGCAGCTTTTCAGGCTTATTTTGTGGCTGAATATAATTTGTGGCTTCTTGAAATATGATTGAGGATAGTGATAGTGAGATACTGGCTACAGCTGCATTTGTAGTGATGAATCGGTGAAAAACAGAAACAAAATGAGCATCAGATGGACTGTATTCATAATAAATACACCACAATAATAAAAATAACCAGCAGCAATTAATCAGTCAATGAGAAATGTGTGTGTGTGTGTGTGTGTGTGTGTGTGTGTGTGTGTGTGTGTGGGCAGGGCATAAGCACATATAGCGAACAGGAACAGCAATCTAACACAGCCACACCATGGGGCAGAAACGGAGGGCTCAGTAGGGACAGAGCACCTGTCGCAGCAAGCGAACACGTCTTCTGCAATCATTTTGACTTGACCATGAGACTTCACTACAAGCTGATTGGCTGTTGAAACAGGTGACGAGCGTCACGTTCTAACACCAGCCGCCAGCGATTTCACCAGCTGAGTTGCAGGTGACACCATCAGCCAGCTTGAGTCAACCTCAGACCAGCCAGTTCACACTGCTGCAACTTTTCTCTGCAACGTTCTAAAACTGTTTGGTCTCATTGTGAATATTTGGTTTAAACTGGGCTTTACAGTCAAGATGGCGGTTAAGATAACATGAAATGGGGATTGACTCCTCTCGTATCATGTCTCTTTTTAGTGGATCATAACCTAGTGGGTATAAAATTAATCTGAAGATGCTCCAGCTCAAAATGAGACCAAAGTTTTCTATAAATTTCAGTTTTTAGGCCACAGCAAAAGCCAAAATGTGGCCTGCAACAGATGGTAAGGATTTTTGTTTTAAACTGAGAAGACGAAAACAGAAAACTAACCTCCTCCCAGCTGGTTAAGAGGAGTGAGGAGTCAGCAGTTAATGATGGTATAAAACACTCAGTGAAACAGGTTTTTTAACAATCATGAATCACTGCAACCAAAAGAGATCATAAATGTACACACAAAATATTAGACTGATTGGTCCACTACGTTATGATACTTTATGATATATTATGACAGACAGATACACACACATACACGTCAACCTCGCTTACAGTGGACTGTCGGTCTAAGTTGACAACAGGGGACTTGTGTTTCCAGTCATTTTGAAAAAACACAAATAGAATAGAACATTTTCTTTGAAGGTCATTGACCATATTATTACTTAAAATGTGTTTTTTGATCTTTTCTCTAACAGGGGACATGCAAATAGAGTACTTCAGGGGAGCTGTCCATACCCATTCTTTCACCTCATGAATGTCTCTTTACTGCCAAGACTCCTAACACTAACTCATTCAAACATTTCTCTGTCACTATCTTCACACACACACACACACAATTTAATTTTAAGGGGGTACCTGGGACTTTTACTTAATTAAGTTTTTTAAATGCAGGACTTTTTCTTGTGAAGCATTTGAATACTTCATCCACTAGTTAAACTGACATTGCTCTCCTTTAATATGAAGCAGTATTTGTGTCAAATCACTCATCACAGGTTGCTTACTGTTTGTCCATAGGGACAGATATAGTCCAAACATGGACACGGACAGTAGACTTGCACTCTTCTTTGTTTACACTACACTGGGGGACCTGTTGACATTGTCTGCATGTAGTCATAAATCTTGGACTGCAGCAGGTCCCATAAATGTGATATTTATAAATGAGCTGTGTGCTGTCTCACCAAAGACTTTACATTGTACATGCAGCATGTGTGTGTTCTGGAGGTGGGGACGGGATTAGTATTATGTAACATCCACCTGAATGTCAATAACTACATGAGACACATGAGCCGTGTTGCCTTCTAATTATCTATCAGGATGATGATGCACAGTTAGACAAAAAGGGTTTTTGCAGTTCACTCTCAGTGCACATCATAAACCGCAGTCTTTCCAGTGTTAAGTATTATGTTGAACCTTTTGTTCCACTGCTTATGATATTAAATATCAAAACTGATGCTTATTCACAAAATAGGCAGCCTGTTTGAAAGACAACAACCTGTTCAACCGTTATACAACAATTCTTAGAAGGGACAACAAGGGAGGCACCCATGGGCATCACAGTAGGCAGCGACACAAGAATGACACTCAAATGCTTCAATATCTGGTGGTGTAACCCAACACAGGGCTGGCATCACTCTGTGGGGGGCTTGGGGTGACATTTAAGTCCAGCTCCAGGAGGGCCAGATGTGCTGCTTTGATGGAAAAGAGACATGTCAGCTCAGAATACCAGCCTGACAGCGACGGCACATACAAGGGAAGACCAGTCCCAGCGTAGGGATGCCACTGTCCTTTTCTAAAACCTGGAGGGGAGCTTAAATAAGAGCACTTGCTGAAAACTCTCTATACAGTTTCATTAGGGCTTGAAGGATGCATCCCTGATCAATCTGTGGTGGAGAATCCTCGACTGTCTAAATAAATGGAGAAATAAATAAAGCCTGCGTTATCGCTTGCTCGCCATCAATTAAAGCGAGGTCTTATCAAAGCCCTCCAGCTTTATTAAAATGCAGCGCACTGACAGGCAAATAACCTGTGACAAATTAATTGAATTTTGACAGACGGCTCAAGAGAGCAGTGGAGATCATTAAACAGACTTCAGTGGAGATGATCAAACAGACATCAATAAGCTTGGCTGTTTGATGGCAATAAGGTGCATTATATGACTTTATTACACAGCAAATATGTTTGCTCACATGTTGAGTTCAATATAAATTCATCCAACTTTTATGGCTTTTATGACAAGATAAGGCTTATGATTATTATTGACTGTTTCTTTAAGTGGTGTTTTCTAAACTAAGGCAGAGGACTTTTTTAAACCCAGTCGCCAGATATGGCAATACACATTACTGCACACCACAGATAGGGTACATTTGCGCATTATATTGTATAGAATACATTGAAACTTAAAGTTTGACAGCAACACTGTGGTGAAGATGTGTTAGGCTTAGGCACAAAACCTGGCTGGTTGTGGTCAGGAAAAGATCATGTACTGGCTTAAAGCACCCACATTTAAAAAAACCCAAACCACTGGAAAAGCAGGTATGGGTCGGTAAAAAACACCCATGTTCAGTGGCTCAAATGCCACTGAGAAATACTGCGATGTGTCAGTTAAAAACATCCACATTTGGTTAAAAAAACAACCAAGTTCGATGACACAAATGCTGCTGGGAAACACTGTGATTTGTGGGTGGAAAAACACCAAGGTTCAGCAATAAATATTCAAGTTATGTGCCACAAATGCTGCTGGGAAATGTTGCAGTGTGTCAGTGAAAAGGACACACACATTTGGTGGCTCAAATGCCACTTGAAAACACTGCAATATGTCGCTGCAAAACACCAAATGTGGCTACAAAACATCTAGGTTCGGTAAAAAATACCCAGGCTCAGGAATAAAACCCAGGTTCAGTGCCATAAATGCCGCTGGGAAGTGGTGCAATGTGTTGATGAAAAACACCCAGGTTCAGCGGCTCAAACAATGCTGGGAAACATTGCAATATGTCGGTATAAATCACCAAGGTTCTGTAATAAACATCCAAGTTCTGTGCCACAGATGCCACTGAGAAATGCTGCAATGTCTCTAGGAAACACGCACAGGTTTGGTGACTTAAGCACCGATTGGAAGCACTACAGTAAGTCGTAGAAAAACACCCAGGCTCAGTAAAAAAAAAAAAAAAAACAGGTTCAGTGCCACAAATTCAGCTTGGAAATGGTGCGATGTGTTGATTAAAACACCCAGGTTCAATGGCTTAAACAATGCTGGGAAATGCTGGGATGTGTCGGTAAAATCCCCAAGGTTCGGTAATAAATATCCAAGTTCTGTGCCACAAACACCGCTGGGAAATGCTGTAATGTGTCTGTGAAAAACACCCAGGTTTGGTGGCTCAAACACCACTGGGAAACACTGCAATGTGACTGTGAAAAACACCTAAGTTTGCTAAAGAAAATACCCAGGTTCAGTAAAACAGAATGGTTCAGTGCCATGAATGTTGCTGGGAAACGCCACGATGTGCCACAAAAAAACATGAATGTTGGTGGAAAGGTTGCAAAGGATCACAGTCTGAAGTGGTCTGCAGCTCAGCAGGTGTCTCACCTAGGTGTCACACCATCCACCATCCCCTCCACCTACTGATGACAGAATCAGCTCATATAGGAATGTTAATATGATATGCATGAAACATTCAAATGTAAAATATCTGTGGTTTGCAGCAATGTAAAATGTCAACATTTTCTTCTGGCGACTGGGCTGCTTTTCCTTTTCTTACTTCCTAAATCCGACAAACAAAAGTCATTCTCTTTAAACGGACAAACCAGGATCCATACAAACCTGTGTATTAAAGCATAACACCATATCTCTTTGCAGTGGGCAATTTTTATTTTTTATTTCGAGGTGTCTCATTTTGTCCGGCTCCTTTAGCTCCTATACCCGTCCCTTTCAGGCTCTGTGAATTAAGCCTCTCACACCTTTTCCCTGGAGAGAGCCTCGACATCGAAAGCCTCGACCACGCTGGAATCTCATCTGTGCCATCACCCAGCTGACCCTCTGGACCCTCTCTCCTTAGTAAATTTTACCACCTCAGTCTCAATCTAAATGCCTTCACACTCTCAGAGAGCTCTGGGATTTAGCCATGATTGTTCTTTTGTCATTAAAAACACCCTCTCTTTTTTAATTTCCACAGCCCACAAAATGTTTTATATTCACTGTGTTGAATTCTATTGTTTTTTCATTTCAGCACCTCTCACACTGTAGAAGCTTCTTAAGAAATATTGCCTTTTTATATTAGTGACCTAAGGTATTATATTAAACCCACATTATGCCGTGTTTGTTTGGGATATTCTTGTCTAATTTAGAGCCAGTGTAGTATTAATGCTTTGTCATTAAACTGTTGTAAGATGTGCTGGCATTGCAATCTATAGGATAACATTTAGAAGACCTGGCCTTAAATGAACAATAGCCGCAATTCCATGGAAATGGAAGTTTCACAATTTTTAGCCATGCTAACATTACTTTGTGTTCAGTTCTAATGGGCAAGTGTTTGCATGCTAACACTCTAAAATTATTGTGGACATGGTAAACATTGTATGTGCATTAGCATTGTTATCGTGAGCATATTAGCATGCTGAGATTACCTTAAAGAAGACTGCCATATCAAAACGTAAATTATTGAAACAGTTCTGCATCTGCGTGTGTTTATAGGAGTGCGACTGTCCACAGCATGCTGATGTTAGCATTAAGTTCAAAGCACTGCTCTGCCTACATTATGTTCATGGATGTATTATTAGAACTGGATACTGGATGGCGGCTATTCAGTCCAATGAGAAATGCTCACCTGGCGCTAATGTCAAAAAAGTTTCTAGCTTCCAGGCAGGGCCGGCCCAAGCCTCCATGGGGCCCTAAGCAAAATTTGATTTTGGGGCACTCTATTACTGCCAATAATACTGATTATTGATAATTCACATGTTATTTCATGTTCTACTCTGTCATTATGGATACATTTATAAAACTAGATGTGAGAACTTTTTGTTGTAGTTAGATAGTAATCCACAGTGATACAGTGATTAAGGCCATGGAAGCAGACAACAGATTTGCAAACTTACTGAAAAATCTTTCAATAAATATCTGGCAAAGTTAGCCACTCCCCCTACTGGCCACACAGAGAATCAATACATAAAACCTCAAAGAGGTTCAAATATTGTCTTTTTGTACAACAACGTACATTTGATAATCTATGAATCATCATCACTCACACATGGAAAAAACAAATTATTTTTTTCTTTTTTTCTTTTTGAAGTTAATTGCTCTTGGGGGCCCCCTAGTGGTCACGGGGCTCTAAGCAGGTGCTTAGTTCGCTTATGCCTTGGGCCAGCTCTGCTTCCAGGTAATGCCACCCACTAAATATGTGCAGTGTTAATCTCATTACGCCTCAATCTGCATTCTGGATACAACACCACGGCTCAGCCTTGCAAAAGGGGTAATTAAATACAATTGCAACTTAATGATCCATGTTAGCGATTGTTCCGATCGAGCTGATGTAAACAGGAACAAAGTGAGCTTTTGTGATGGGCTTTAATTTTGCCACACTGAGACAAATTAAATCACAAAAAATGTAAATAATGTGGCTGTTGGGTATGGAAGGTAGGCCTAAGGAACTTAAGTCATTAGTGTCAAAGGACACGGCAAAATATTATGTAGAAAACTGTTGCAGTGGCAGTTAGGAAAAAATAGCATACAGTGTCATATCAGTGAATCCAGTTATTATGTAGCTAATATATCACAACTAGCTACCAGTAAATGTAATGCTAAACCACAAAATCAAAATATTTTGACGTGTAAAAAAAAATCGCCTTTGTGTCATTATGGCACATCCATACAGCTTTTGCTTTAATCAAGCTTCTTCATTCCCGAGAGACAACACAAATGTACATAGTGCTGTGCAGATACAGCGGTGACTTAGAAAAAAATACTTGTCTGGACTTTGGTTAACAAAGATTAAAGCCAACTGGCTTAAATTGTACAATAGACCACAAGTGTTACTTGAAAAGTAAACACTGGGCAACAGGACCAGCCTGGCCAACCTGTATGTTCTCACTCAGTGGATGGATGATGTCACAGGCAGCTATGTGTTGATTACTACACCAATCTTACAAAGGAGGACGACACTTGAACGGTTTCCTCCATTTGGTTTTGCTATCAAAGCTAACGTAAGCTAATGCGCTAAAAAGTTAGTGTTACGGAGAAATCCAATACTATTCTTAGTTCCTTCCTTCTTCTTTCCTTCTGATTAGGAGGACATGATAACCTTAAATACACATAATGTTATTCATCCCTACAACATATACCCTTTCCATAACCTGATATGAAGTGCGCACTGCACATGTGAGCATTTTTGATGATCGCCTCATGATCGCCATTCCTCTATTTTAAACTATAACTCACTCTATTTAGCTAATGAGATCAGTAGGCGGATGCAGTGAGGATACAGGCTGGTGGGATTGGAGGCGACGTTGGATCCTGCTGCCTATTCAAAATACATAACTTCTTTTAAGAGATTACTCTTACTGTGACTTTGATTAATAAAAACTCCTGCTCTGAGTGTAATTTAAAATTCTTTTCACTCAAAGGTGAAGATGCTTTTGGGGCAACCAAACATTTTCATATTGTTCTCTGGATAATTGTAGTCTGGTGTCAGAAAGCTTAACTTACATGTCTTTTGTCACAAAAGAGAGCAAATGGAAGAAAAAGATACTTCATTTATCTGACAATAGGACCTACATTAAAAAAGTGGATTAAAAACACAAGCACCTCCTTGATCGGTGCAATAATTGTGCTATCAGCTCTGATATGAGGACATTTATGATGACACCAAGGACAATGAGGTAGAATAGCAAATGATTAACAGTGTATCAGAGAGAAGGATAAAAGCAGAGTGAGTTGATTTTTAGCTCAGGAAAAAGTGGATACTTAGTCCTGGGAATTAATGAAGTAGGTGGTCGTATTATGTTGATAAGCACCTTGGTCAAACTTGTGAACAAGTGTCTGGTTTGAAGATGCATTTGTCACATAAAGGCCTAATGTGCACGGGCACACGAGCACCTGCAGTGAACATTTTAAATATGACAGTTCTACCAGATATATTAAATCACAATCCCAAGCGAGAGTCTATACAACTGCGCTCAGACAATGAGGGGACATCTAGGATGACCAACAGAGGCGACTGTGAAGTACAGCACAGATCAGCTGAGTTTGGTAGATCAGTCTTCTCTGTTAGAGCTACTTGCTATTGGCACTCAGTACCAAGTGAGAAAAGACAGCTTTGTTGGTTTTAAATTTAGGATGAAATCATGGCTAAAATCAACCTAATCATGTCCCCATCACACATGAACTCAAACACTTGATCTAACACTATGAAATCTTGTTATATCCTCATTTTATAGTTTTATTGTTTTTGTGGTGTCCAGTGTTGTAGTTCTATTGTTGTTGCTGTTGTTATTGATGCAATGACTTGATGTTGTATTGCCTTGCTATTGTTATTGCTGAAGCCGTTGTGTCATAAATATGTTCTGTTTTGTAATTGTGGTTTTTTTTTTATATAATAGTGTCTTTTAGCAGAGAAATTATTGTCTGTTCCCTACCTAGGGACTACAGATAAAAATGAGCTTATAGCTAACTCTGGTGCAGCTAAGTTGCTGTGCACGGTCCCTGTTGAATTTAAAAAAAAAAAAGAAGCATATTTTCCTTTTTGGATGGATGGATGGATTGTTTAATGATTAAATGCTAAAAATGTCTAAAACAACAGCACCCTAAAAAGCAGCAACACCATCGTTGTACCCTCCCAGGTGGAACTTCCTAACACTTTACTTTAGTGTCTCACTCCCAAGTCATCAAATACCAGCGCTTGGTCAGTAGCCCTTTAGTGGCCGTTTGATATGCATCGGGCTGTGGCATTTTTTTTACACTCCGAGCACCTGCCATAGTATAAAGGCGAGAAAGTCCTCGTAGGATGGATGGGTCAAACAACCTCTGGACTTTCAGCCGGGAGACCACTGTTCATGTCCTGTGTGACACCAAAAGTCAACTGAGTAACAACATAGTGTTCTAGTTTGTGTAGCATACTATGCTAGTAACGTATGTCACGTGACTTGTGACATGTATCATGTGATGTCACATTAAGTTAGCCACCTGCTTTTGTTGCCTAAAGCTAAGGAAGTAAACCTGAACATTTTTTAAAAATGGTATTAGTTTATTTTGAAAAGAGACAGTATAGCGTTTCCACCAAACACTTACAGTATGGCACCTTTGGAACCAAAAGTAATCCTTCAGACATGGTACCCAGACCCTAGGTTTGTTTAACATTTCCACCGTAAGTACCCTTAGTTGGAAGTCTGCACCTCGTTTATCGTCCACAGAATGAGGCTGCACACTGACATTTTCAAAACAAAATAGAACAGGCTGCAGTGAGAGTCTCAATGGGATATTTAAAAATAGCAGGTTTGTGCATTTAGTCCTTCTCAGGCAACCGCAGCCAGCCAAAGCCCACAGGAACGATGCTCCGTGATGCTTTGTTTTCTCCAAGTGAGGACCGGAATACACGCAGTTCACATAAATATACTTAAATGAAAACAGAGATTTATTTTGAAAAGACACAGTTCATGTAACAAGCTTACAGTGACATGTCGTCCATGTGCATCCAAAACCGACATGTAGGACCACTGACCAGCCATCAGTATTTGAGAAGTTGGGAGTGAGAATTTGTTATTTATACACCAGTATATATTACCTTTCTTCTTTGCTTCTTTCTGTTTTATTTTATATATAGTATACGCCTCTGTATTTTGGGGCGCGGGAGGGGGGTGGTTTTGGAGAATTTGAGAGAGTTGGAGAGTTTGTTTAAAAGAAAGACCTTTTGCAGTGGATTTCTCCTCTATAGTACAGTTTATCTTTTCCATATTCATGCTCTGCTCTCAAGCAGTCCCTCCTTGCTAAGCTCCCTCCCTAACATCCCTAATTTCAACCGGAAATGTGCTGAATGCCATTAAAGGAACTATTCAAAGGTACCTCTGCACTGGCTTCAACTCTCAGCCGATGTGGCTGCCTCTTGGCTTCAAGCCTGCAGTGTGTGAAGGCGTAGATTTGAAACATGCATGAAGCGGGGAGAGGAAAGTGGGCGGAGTGTTGCCATGGCCATGTTTGTTTGGGACAGTACAAATAATCGTGAGTTACCTGCCTTGTGAGCTGTGATGTTACCTGGATTGACCTTTTCCCCTGCAGGTGACAGGATGCGGATCAGCGGGAGAGCGTGGCGGTGGGTCCACGATTAGACCAGATCAGAACTGCAGGGTGTGGTGTTCTCTGTACCGCTGTCACACACATCAAACAGTCAGGTGTCCCCATCAGGTACGAAGGAGCAGCAGGACGCGGAGAGACTGGAGGTGGAGAGTGACTCAAAGCTTCACTCCCCCATTTCTCCTGTGTCTCCACCGCCCCTCTGACCTCTGGGCTTGTTTACATCATATACTGCATGTGTGTGTAGGTGAGTAGGCGTGTAGGCAGATGCAGGTGTGTGTGACAACCAGGGGGAGGCGCTGGTGAAAAAATGAATGCGTGTAAATGAATTAACCCTGAGCCGATCTCACACTAGCAAGAAAAACAAATTTACACCTCTTTCACACTGACCTGGTTGCATAATTCATGAAGTTCTCGCCTAAAAAAAATAAAGCAAAGGGAATTTTCAACAGCACATTTAATGCCGCAATTTACATAACTCCAGACACTTTCTACAGGACGTACTATTAATATTACAGGTGAGATTCATAAAGCATGATTAAAATCTGAATAGCAGTGTCTTATTAAATACTGTAAACGAGTGCCTTTTCTGTTACACAGTGACAAGAATCCCATTTAAAAAGAACAACACACCACTAAATACTTCCAGACAATACAAACTCATTACAGCACATGTAGAAATTATAGCAGATTGTGAACATGCAAAAGAGTATTCAGGTGAAAGTATTAACATTTTTTGTTTGTTGTAAAAGAGTAAAAACCAGAAACCAGAAGCCAGAGGGACACCGTTTTCAGGGTGCAACGACTGCACCGAGTTCAACTTTTGGAATGCAGCAGCGCACACCACATGTCATATTATGGTGAACAACTAGAAGCTTCTTGGATGAGAGGCGAAACGTCTTCAAGGAACGCAAGTAAGTCCAGTTGCCTATGATATAGCACTTACCATTACCATGGCCTGGATGACTGAGAATCTTCACTGACATGGTGAACAACAAATCACAGCTGACAAATATCTTTCCCTTCTTCCGTAAATATCAGTCTGTGGTAAATATGGAAAAGCGCTACCAAGAGCTTTACATCTATCTCACATATGACATGCCTACACACTTATAAACAGCGCCTGGAAGAAGATCAGCTCTGCACTCAGGATTTTAGGTAAACTGGCTATAAGATGCTTGTTAAGGTTGCATAGATGCAACCTACCACTGCAATCTTGAAAGCTGGCTCATAAAAGGCACAAAAGTAGCGCCCAGTGCCCGACCTTGGGTTTTCCAAGTGGTTAAAGACGTGGCATGTGTACGACCACGTTGAAAAATTTACTGCAGAAATAAACATGTTTACAGCCTGGTACAAAAAAACAGTTTTGCTTTCTATAGGTAATTTCACCCTCCATGACAACTGTGGACAGCAGGGGGCAGGTGTGCAGGCAGGTGACTGAGGAACATCAGGAAGCTCTGAGACCTACTGCCTTGTGGATGGGGAGGTATCAAGACCTGGAATTAGAGACATTAGCACTGGCATGCTAAAACAGTGTGCAATAAATGTGAAGGCTAGCTCGTGGAAGAATGTCCACTACTTTTTTAAAGAAAAAGTCTTAGATTAGTTTAACAGGATAAACTGCTTTGAAATTAATCTGTTGGGATGTTGGACGATGTTGCCTAATTATTTATGTTGTTTTGATGTCTGAATGTGAGCTACACTACTGCCATAATGCAACATTAACATTCAAATGCTGCTCTGAATGCCCACATACTGATTTTTGAGAGAAATAGTATCCTGCAAAGAGTCTCAGTGCCAGGCTGACCTGAGTCCATTCTCGGTCTGAATCAGTATTCTAATGATAGTCTGACCTGGGTCCCATAAAAAGACCACGTTCACCCTCCACACACTCTTATTTCAGTCTGCCCTCAAGGAATGAGTCAGGGGGGATTTTCTGGCTATTTTGCCTTTTAGTTTAATGTGATTATGTGAGGACAAGCAATCATCCAAACACTGCAATATGGAGCAGAGATGGGGTGAAATATTGAAACATTAGACAAATATCTGGCGTTTTTGTGTAACAACAATCTTGCAGAGGGTGAAAAGAATGACAATACAGTATTATTGAGTATTCCTACAGCGTACAAGGGGAACATTTGCACATTGTGCTCTGCAGGCGGAGTGAGGGGAATTTCATTTTCAGACAGTGAGAGCCCATCAGGAGTTTTCCTCCGCTTGTGTGCATGTGTGGGTGTGTCTCAGCATCCTCTGGCCGGCAGAGAGTGTGATGCCAGAGCTCATCTGTTACACTGCAAATGTGAGCCGGTCACTGGAACATCTGGTCACACTGTCAAGTCATGAAATTTTAAGCCTCCCGTCTCTGGCTGGATCATGGCAGGCTGCGGCAATGAGTTGTTCCTCAGTAAGCTGAAATAAATGACTTAATGTTCAGTCTAACTCTGAATCAAAGAATTGACATTTGTCAGAGCTCCGTGGGCCGAGGGGTGCAGGGAGCCAGTGAAAGACGTCATCGGGGAGGGGCGAGACACAAATCATGGTGGCCTCCCAGTCACAACTCAGACAGTGTTTACAGAATGGCTCGTCCAAGCTGCTGTCACGGGAGAAACAACTGATTGATTCTCTATTACAGAGGAAAAATGATGACACTCACAGAGAAGTGAGTTTGACATCTTGCTCTGAGTCACTGGCTCTGAAGAAGTGGATAAAAATAACAGGAAAACTAAATTTAAAAGCTGCATCCTTTGCCAGATTCCTCTTTTAATTGAATATTTCAATGAAATATTTCAAGCTGTGTTTTGGCCTGAATGCATTTGCACCACTTAATGTTTAACAGTGAGAGGAGGAAGCAATCCAAAATACATACAACAAGATAAAGTTCCTTTTTGTAAAAAGTTTGGACTGACTTGCAAACTAAAATGAACTTTGTGACCACTCTAATAACAGCTAACAGTTGTAGCACAACCTTTGTTTAGTTGCAGCAGAACGGATGAATGAGAATGCATCGCTTCACAGGCGGACTTAAGGTCCAGTTCACCAAAAGTCCTAAAAGGCATATTTTATCACTTTACTCTACACTGTGTCTAGCTATGTGAGCAGTTTTGGTTTTATTTTCCCAGGTTTAGAGATATTAATCTCTGATGCTTGGGATCTTGCCCTAATATAGAGGTAAGTAACCTGCGGCTCTGAAGCTTTCTCTTTAGCCCATCTCCAGGGGCTCCCTGTGGTTAGCTATGGATTCCAAATCCAGAAAAAGAAAGGTATCGGGGGGCATTTAGCATTTAATACTACGTGGATGCATTTGTTTGCTTTCACACCAATGCTGCAAAGTTAAAGCACCAAATAATTATAAATAGCATCCTGCAGAGAGCCACCTATTAGTAATGTTGATCGACTAATTTGAACTTAGTAGGCTGTGTTAGCTTCCCTTTATCATAAGGCTCAAATATATGGCTTTAGACAGATTTTTGCACGTCCTCCAATTTATAAGATTAAATAAATAATATTTGTCATCAACTTCCTGTGGGACCAATTGGAGCGTTTAACTTTATTTTCATGGCTACAAGAGGTCACATGTGAGAAAAAAGTAAACCTGCTGTTGTTTTAAAGTCGGAATTAAATGAAAATGCCCTTATAACCCTTTCTGAACACAGCCTTGGCCATACTGTGCACCTATTTAACAATAGATGCCCTTCAGATTATGCGCAAGGCATTTTACGGTGGACTGCTTCATCCACTAACCTTACATAAACCACACGATGGACTTCCTCACTCTGATGGATATTACTGTTGGTGTCAGATCATCAGGGCCTCGACACCCCCCAACATTATATGCTGCCTGCCTATCCTGTTTTAGTCAGAAATACGTCACAGATTTCCCCTTACTCATTAGGTCAAGGTCCACACAGTTTAATACATTCAGCAACATGCTTGCATTTGGCCTTGTTGCTGAGCTAGTTTGCTGTCTCTGTCAAGTAGCTGTCTATTAGTCACTCACTCTGCAGCAGGAAACAACGCTTCAAAATTAAAAGCTCTGTGCCGGAAATTCATCTTAGAAACCTGACATGTTCGCAAGTCACTTGCAGTCCATGCAGAATGGATCCCCAAACCACTTTGGGACCACCACCCACCAGTTGGGAACCACTAGTATAAAATACGTCAGTAAATACCCCACTTGTGAATTTTGAAGATCTTTGCGTACCCTAAAAAAAGACAGCTGCTAAATGAGACTGCAGAGCATCATCATGCCGAACATCGCTGTGGTGAAGTCATGCGACCACGGTATAGTTTGTTTATAGATTTACGTTGGCTTTTTACTCCTGGCAATTGCATTCATGCTTCAAATATCATATATGTGTGTTAATTTGTAAGGATTATCTTGCTTGCCATAGAGTTTATTTTCTGCAATAATCCAAAACCCAATGAAAAATTCCCACAGGCTTTTTACTGAGGGAACCAGGGCGAAGCTAACTTCTGGGTTGGCCTAAAAAAACGTCATCGCTGCAGCCAAGTCTATTTCCATGGGTAGAAAGTGAGAATTACAATAGGTTTACGCATGTTTGTAATTTGGGTGGATTGACCCTTTAAGTGCTGCTGTATGTGACTGAAGAGCAAGAATCACTGGAGCAACACCCAGTGGGACACATGTCAAACAGCTTATCTGCATTTGAAGAATACCTCTTCGTCGTTCTGATCACACGCGACCAGCTGAGGCCCTGAGGCTATATGACGAGGGTGAGGGGACGAGACATGGCGAGACGGGAGCTCAGACACGCATGCTGCCCAGTGATGTGCGCTTCACCCTCTCCCTGTTCTCATTATCCTCTCTCTGGGTGTTAAGGGGGAGTGGAGATGTGAGGGGGGAGTGTGGTGGTGGTGGAGACTGGCTGGCGAACCCAACATCCCCCGTGGACAGGGAACAGATGGGACCTGACTCCCTCCACACAAATCACTGCCAAGGAAGCTTCGGCCTGCTCCTGTGACTGTTTCGAAATGACAGCTACTGTTGATTCAAACAAGAGCAGAGTCCAGGGATGAGGGAATGAAGGGGAAACTGAGAGACTGCAATCCAGTAGTGGAGAAATACACAAAAAGTTGACATTAATTAAGGAGTATTAATTTAAGGTGTTAAAAGTTGAACTGACTTTACTTTTTGTGACAGTAAATAAAAATGATGATGATTTTCCACTTTTTAGAAGAGGATCAAATCTGACATTTAAGGAAGGCTCCTTTAAGCCGCCTTAAAATGCCTATCTCCGCAAGGCATAAGCCTGGAGGCGATCATATATTTGGCTGAGTGTGTGCATGTGCCAGTGTGTGTGTGTGTGTGTGTGTGTGTGTGTGTGTGTGCGCGACCATTTGTTTTTTCAACCTGGTGGGGTCTGTCACCTGAAATATAACAAACTTCATGGGGACCAATTTCCGTCATGGGGACCAAGTCCTGATCCCCGCAGGCACGAGCATTGCAATCAATAAAAAACAGTCTTTTGATATGCATGGTGGAGGTTTTCTTGAGGAAGAAAAAAAATTGGTCCCCACAGAGTGCTTTTTCACTATTTTGTGTGTTCCCCTAGTGGTTATAGATGATATTGCAGTGTGTGAATTTCCCAGGTGGGGTCCTGGTGTGTGTGTGTATGTGTGTGTGTGTGTGTGTCTGTCACAGCTAATTTCAAACTGCCAGCCTTATATTTGGTCGTGATTCATCATTTTTGAAAAAAACTGTTTTATTGACTGTTTTCTACCCTCACTGACTGCTGACTCCTCTTAACCAACTGGTAAGGGGCACAAGTTACAAGTTTGCAGGCCACATTTTGGCTTTCATCATGGCTCAAAAACTGACATCCATAGAAAACTTTAGTCTCATTTTAAGACCTGATTTGTCATGATCCACTGAAGTTAGGCACATTACAAGATGAATAAATTCCCAGTTTTGTTATCTTCACTGCCATATTTACTGTGACAGTGACTGTAACAATTACGGTAAGACTTAATATATGGTACACAAAAAAGTAGTTATTTAGGAACTCATTTCTCCCCCGGGAAAATTTTGAATAATTCCCTGTTAAACATGTGATTTTAAAGTTTTTTTGACAAAGAATTTTGACAGAGAATGAGCACTCGTCTTCCTATTATTGGGTTGCCCAAATTGTTGGTTAAGCTGAAGGTGTTTATTGAAACCTAGAACACTGATTGCAAAATTCTGAGCAGACACTGTTGTCCAATACATCTTAACATTACATATGAACTAGCCTAACTGAGGAAAACAAGTAATAGGCCAGAAAGATGGCTCACCGACACCTTCCCTCAGTATTTTGACAGAAACTGTAAACATCGTCTCATTGTTGAACAGGCTATCACCACTGTGCTTGTAGTTTATGGAACCAGGGCCTTGGAAAGGCAAAAAACATGTATACAAATCACTTTTCGTTATTATTAACTACAATTAGTGCTGCGTTACGGCCCGACACAAACCGTAAATCTGGTGACAGCTCTTCATTGAGTTCAAACAGATCTCTCCTACCGAATCAAAACCTCTCAATCAGCTCCTCGTCATTATAAATGTCCAATGGATTGCTTCTGTCCCTAATTACTCTCTCCCGTCTAAATGCCCGCTCGTTGTACAGAGGGTGTATGAGACGTTCCATTGTCAAGCTGCGCTCTCTGCGCTCTAGAGCGCACGAGTGCAGCTTGATAATGACCTTACGCCTGCTCTTGACTAGGCGTAAGATTTATGCCCGGTCTTAGCGAGAAGAAGGCTTAAGCCCTGTTGGTGCAACCGGTGTAACTATTAGGTCGGACTTAGAACACCAAGTTAAGACCGACTTAGCTTAAGACCAGGCGTAAGCCCTGTTGGTGCAATCAGCCCCAGATCAATGCAGGGGAAGAAAAGCCTCTGCCTCACTCACTGTCATTGAGCAGGTTAGAGCCCAACCCAGTAGAGGCCTTAACAACAAAATCTTCCATCCTCTTCTGCTTCCTTCTTGGACCAGGAGATGGCCTGGAAATGTTGTGGTCATAACAGAGCTGGTACGCAACGGCATAGATCTCCTCAGCTGCCTGTGCATTTTGGAGAGAAGACTGATGGCGGTTGGCGTGTTCAGCATTTGAAGACACCTCATGATGGCAGGGAGATTTTTTAGGAGGGCCTTGATGGAGTTCATCTGGCATTTTTTTTTTATTTGATTTGATTTATTTTGGATTAAAGACAGAAAGAGACAGCAATCCAAAGGATGACATGATAAAGTGCAAGCAACTTAACATGGCCCTTGTTGTTGACAAACAAACATAAAAGACCAAAGACTAGACAGACTATCATACTAAGAAGCAAAAGAGACACAATTACTAAAATACAAGACAGTAAAAACATAAAACAACAAGTAAATAAGTAAAAAATGGCTAGTGAATCTCAACATTCAATATGCTGCATTCACTTTGTTCCATAAAAACATCTTAACATGGCTTTTAAAAATCCCCCATGAGGTTACAAGACCATCGTGTAACCCCCGGTTACCAGAACCCTGTAAAATAGGTGACTAATATGAGGAATAATATTACAAGTAAACAGTGATAATATAGTCATTGCTTAACTCTAAAGACAAAATTAGGATTAATGTGATAATGCGACTGTTTTGTGAATGAAATAAGATAGAGGTGCTTGTTGAAATAATATAACCTGGAAATAATTAATAGTGTTACTGTTAACAGAAATGATAGGTGAAATAATATTTAAAAAGCTGTGGGAAGGTGAATCTGAGGTTGGAGGACCTTACTTTGAAAATATTTCATAGTTAACTTTATTGACGTTACCCACGTCTATCAAAAGGTTAAACCCGCTCCTTACGTAGTTGAGCTCGTGTCGAGACACGGCACGCCCTTTTGCTAACTGAGCAGCGACCGAAGCAGACGTGTGTCGAAGCAGGGAACACAGTAAACACGAGTAAGTGAAATATGTGATCTTACTAGTGGTAATTTATTGTAGCTTTCTAAAAGTCTGATACTGAGTGTAAAGGAAAATATTCTCCTCAACCAGATTCACCGACCCCAAAACGACCTGTGGTAGTTACAATCCTGCTGCTAACTGCCGAAGGAAAGGTCTTGTTGAGTTGACTGAGATGCTAATATGTCAAGTACAGCTTGCTGTGAAAGTAATGTGGAGCTAATAAACTACTAAACATGGCGAAATAATATGAAGACGTTATTAAAAGCTGGCGGTGGCTGATGTTAGCGGCAGTAAAGTTAGCCGCAGTAGCGGTAGCAACCGTTAGCAACCGTTAGCATTAGTCGCGCCAGCCGCGATAGCATTGGCCTCTTTATTAGTAACTGCTAATGGTAGCTCAGTTGTTACAGGCCTGTGGCCTACTAATGTTAAGCTACTAGCTGTTATAGATTGTGTTGAAATGTGTAATGTGTGTTTACAGAAGTTAATTTTTAGGTGAGCTAATGTTGTTAATGTTTAGCTGAACTGATGTCTAGCTGAGTTGTTGAGCTAAGGATGTTTTATTAGCCATACTATGATTAAAATGACCTGTTACTAGGTCAAGCTAAAGTGAACTGAAGCTAAACCTATGCAATACGTGTGTGTAATTGTCATAGAGATTGCATTATTGGTTCTGAATGAAACATGACATTACAAGCTGTTTAAGTAGGAGTGATAATTTTATTTTATTAAGTAACAGGTTACAGTTAAATTTTACAAGGTATTGTATCATTTGTTAAATATAAAATAAAAAAACAACAACAATGCTGTAGTGATCTTAAGTGAGAAAGAATACATTTGAACTGTGTAATAACAGTTTTCCTTGTTTTGTGGATACAAGGCCAGGTCTCCTCCTTCTTCTCCTCCTTCTTCTCTTCTTCCTCTGTCGAGAGTGTGATCCCACCAGCACCTTGAGTCTTCAGTCCAGCTTGCTTGTGTTAGAGAGAAGGGCAGTTGGTCCTGGAGTGGCGAGCTAAACCTGTGAGACGAATCAACAGAAAGAGAGAGATGCTTGGATTACTGAAGTTCAATAAAGAGTGGTAGGACAATTGCATTCAGTGTCCCATATCGGATCATCAGCAGTTAACAGAGTGGTAGGACAATCGCATTCAATTGCCCCACAGTGAGTGAGAAGACACTAATGCACTGCCCTTAAATGGCCAATGGATACAACACAGTAACTCATTGAACTGAATTATTTGATTCACTGCCTTATTGACACTACAGTATACAGTTGAATTGTTTTGAATTGTTTGAATTGAAATGTTTTTTGTTTTTTTTACTGTTCTTGGTAATTGGTTTTTTCTTGGTTGTCAAGTTCCATTAAGGAAACTGATTGGTATTTTGAGTTGAGATCAACAAGAAAAATTAAAGGAATCACCTGTTGAAACAGAGGCACTATAAACAGGATTTATAAGATCATAAAAGACAAAATAGGAATAAATAACTTAACAAGTGCCTGACTTAATAACAGTGAACTAAAATAGCATTTCAATCAAAAACCTAAAGTTAAGAAAATGCAAATAAAATAGTTATACTTACCTGACAGGTGCATTCATGGTTTAACCTGAAAGAAAGAAAAACAAGTGTTAAAAAGGGAAAGAGTTTTTTTTTTTTTTTATGGTACATGATTTTGATTTGAGTACATCATTGTTATGTTTATTCTATTGTGAAAGAATACAAACTTGAAAAAAAGGAAAATAATTGAAAGATGAGGAATTAAATGTTTTATTTTACCTTTCAAATGATACTGCCGAGTATGTGTCTTATGTCACCTTTGCTGCCTGGTACCCATTTCTCCTGAGTGACCTAGAACTTCTGAGACTCTGGTCCACACTGAGTGTTAATTATACTCTTATTTGCATTATAGTGAGATAATATAGGAATTCATTCTGGTTGTTACAATCGGGTTGTTGATATTTGGACCAATTCACTGCACTCAACATTAAGCTCCTTTTGCACAGCCACACACTGGTCATGATGGATGACAGAGGTGCTAAAACAGGTGTAGAGGCTCTCCAACATTTCAAACAGACTGCCTGCTTCAGGAATGGCCTTGCAGGTGTGGCAGAGCACCAGGTTCAGGTCATGCGCGTAGCAGTGGATGTAGATGGCCTCTGGATGCTTCTCTCTGAAGCAGGTTTGGACACCTCTGACGGACCCGCTCATGACAGTTGCGCTGTCATATGCTTGGGCCACCACTTGCACGTCCGCATTGCCATGCCAGTTAAGGGACTCCTCCAGAGCAGTAATCAGCATTGTATGCTCCTAGTGTGGTCAAACAAAGGAATCTTTCCTTGGTCCGACAAGACATAACGGATGCATATGGCAAGCTGCTCCGTTTTGCCATGATGGAAAACATAGCTTCCCTCACCTTCTCTGCTATCTGTCCTGTGACCTGGGCTGAGCAGCTGAGAATGAAATCATTTTACAAAGATGGAAACAGATAGATTGCATTTGATGGGGCTTTATACTGCTGTAGGAAGGGGTTGAATTTTGATAGCAACTGTAGGCACTCAAAGTTTCCCTGATTCGGACTGTCGTCCTTCTCATTACGCCGATGGAATGGAATGCCTTGCTCCGCTAGAAGATGATGATGGCAACAATTGTGCGGAGGTATTCCCTCCTTTCACTGATTTCTGCTGCACTAGCAGCAAGCAGTTGTTCAGTCACATCTCCATGGACTTTGCTGGCCCTGTATCCCATCCATGCCACCACTGAGGCCTTGTGCAGGGCAGTTTTCTCATTGTCCCTGAACGAATCCAGCGCCCTTTTTGTAGCTAGTGGATACAAGGCCATCTTTGTTGGCTCTACCCTCCTGCTTGCTGAACAGTCTGGAGCAAAAGCAGAAGGCAGCGTTTCTGCTCACAGAATATTCAAGCCAGGAGAAAGAGTCATACCAGGACTACTGAAATGACCTCTTCTGGTGTCCAAAATAGCTGGATGGGAAGCTGATGTCTCTAACTTGGAGAGGACCTGAGTCTGGACTCCCTAAACCTGCCTCAGAAGAGCTCTCTCCTGTCTCTCCCTCATCTTTCCTCCTTGGCTTATCTGTAAAGCAACAATAAGGAGCAAGTAAGGGCCTCATTCATACAGCAAACTCGCACCTTCTTAATTGTATCTCTTGTCTATTTTATCTTTATTTTAATCATCTCGATTTTCAGTTGTTTCAGGAGCTGACCTGCTTCAGGATGTTTGAGTCACTTAGTGAGACCGGGGCCAGGGTCATGTGAATGTGATTCATTCTGGGATGGATTTGCACTGCATCCAACCCAGAATACTCTCCTCCTGCTGCCTTTTTGTTTTTTCAAAACAAAATTGTCTAATATCCATACTTACTACAAGACTAAAAAACGCGGCGACTCTGTGCTGGCCACCAGTATGCACTATAAATATAATTGTAATACAGAGTAGCCTATTGACATTGCACTTGAAACAAGTTATCATTCTGACTGCCCATGACTGCGTGCGCTGCTGTCTGTTGTGCTCCCATGCTGTGCCGTTGACCTTAAGTTGGAAACGAGGTGCTATATTAGTAAAAAAAAAAAAAAAAAAAACAACGGAGGCTTAAAAGACCCGGGGCTGAGCCAAAAAGATCCGGGGCTACAGTATAGCTGGGAATGCCCAGGTCTAACAACGTCCATGGTTCCAATACAAATATTTTAGTATGCAGCATGGTGAGCCCAGTTACTTTTGTTTTCCCTTTTGTAGGTGAACTTGCAACTGTTTTGCTGTTTTGTTTTGTTTTCCCATTTTGTTCTGTTGTTCTTTGTTTTGTTCTTTTGTTTGTCAATATAGGGTCTCCAATTTATTTGCATGTTATTTTTTTTACGCAGTGGGAGGAAACCGGAGCACCTGGAGTAAACCCAGGCTGGCATGTGGAGAGCATCCAAACTCCACACAGAGAGGAACAGATGTCAAGAGCTCTCTGTGAGGCCGCAGTGCTGAACACTGATCCACCATGCTGCTTTCAGCAACAAGGTTTGTACCATTTTACTTGAAGGGGTGTGCATAAGACTGACATGAAATCCAGGGGCAAAAATCTTATTTCATAGTTGGGAGGGACAATAAACAGTAAAATTTTAGAGAATAATTCCAGGGGGGCACAAGGAAAAAGAGTTGTAGCCTGTCTTTTATACAACATCTTTTACCGCAATTTGATGCTTTAATCTTTTCTCTATCTCTCCAACAGGCAGGCATAGGACCTTTCTTAGCACTGGCTGAGTCCACCTGCACATGTCCAGATTTAAAACAAAATGACTGAAATCAAATTAACATGTACACAACGACAACAGTCAGGTACGCCATGCTGTCCAAGGTGCTGAATGTGTCTGGAACAGAGCAGGTCTCTGTCTCCCCGTGCGCAGTAGTGTGAATATTTATGCTATTAAGTAAACGGAGAAAACATGTCTCTCATTGTTTAATAGCAGCAAAACAATAAGGCTTCATTCATCAAAGACCGAAACTCGATCTCTCTCCTTCTCTCCCTCTTTTTCATCTGGCTCAGGTGTGTGGAATGGATCCTTCTCTCTGGCTGGCTGCAGGAGCAAACCGTTTTGTTTGTTTTTTTTCGTTTTTTTACCAGCGGTGAGATAAACATTTCCTCCTGTTTATAAACAGCGTGCTGTGAGATCTGCCGCTGCGCACCTCAAAACCGTGCGTAATAATCGCGTGTAATGGCCACTCCTCGTCAGTTAAACTGCACGTCTGTCATGTTTGTCTCACTGACAGGTGGAGAGCCTACAGATATTAACTACGAGCCGCTCCGTCACTGACTGCTCTTGTCCTGTCCTCTCCCTCTTCTTTCTCTCCTGTCCTCTCTGACTATCACTAAACTCTGGCTTTTGAACAATGCAGGAGAAATGTTGCAGACAGTTTATATTATCAGCCTGGGCCTGGGGCTTGTTGTAACAGTAAATGGGATGTGTTGTAACTTGTGTAAGTTAAACTGTATCTGCGAGTGTACATCTTACCCCGCGCGACGTGGGCAGCCGGGTCCAGCCACACGCTGCAACTGCTGCCAAGTACTAACGGCTGCTAGCCCCGCCCGTTGGAAAGAGTGTGGCATATACCACTATTAGGAATGGGAGGGGGGGACTAAATCTTTTAAGATTTAAATAGTACATTCTTGCACTTTTATAATGAGCACCGCCTACATTGTGCTTTTAATAAATACTACTGCATTGTTCAAAAATTATTAATTGTGTCTGAAATCCATCCAGCAAGGTGTTGTGCTGGAAAACCTTCATAGCATGAAGCCCCAATAACACAGAAAGTATTTTAGCAGCTGGAGGCCGCTTCTTGTACTCGCTGTTTCCCTTTGCCCAAATTTGCTGACAGCCTCTCACCCTCAACAAGAGCTACAGCAAGTACCTTCTGCCATTTTAGTGACTAGCTACTAATTACTGGGAAATTAATAAAATCTAGTTAAAAAAATGGTAGATTGATTACACAGGAAGGTTAGGGCAAGAAAGTGTTGGGGTGGATTCCTGGCAACAATAAAATGACACAACAAGCATATTTTTGCTTGTGGCATTCAATTAAAAAGAAAAAAAAAGTAGTGCAGTGTGCCTCACATTTGGAACCTGCAAAACACAGGGGACTCCGTACTGCCTCCGATTATTTATTCATTTTTTAAAATGGTATTTATTTAATTAGTAATTAGTAGCTGTTTAGTAGCAGTAAATGCCAGAGTGCACTCCGGCACTTGGAGTGAGTATTCAAAGTATTCAGAGTTGAAGTTGGTTCTTGCAGGGGCTGATAACAGCACAGCCCAGGTAATGTGGTTTTAAGTTAAGGTAAAAGGTAAGATTAAATAAGATAATGCTTTACTCCCATGCCCAAATAGACAGACTGGATGGTAGTGGTAGTACTGGTAGTGTTTGGTAGGCTAATGTCAATCTCTTTGCCAGTCTAGCAAACTTTATAAATGCGAAATTTCAACATATTACCATGCTAATATAAACATGTAGCTCAAAACACACTGTTCTATGTTCAGGTTATAGACTATACGCAAAGATAAAAGTGAATCCAGAACATGTCAATCACCCACTGGTGGCTGGCTAGGTCATAAACCCCGCACCCTCCATTTTAGTTGATGGGACATGTAAAGATAGAGTGCAATGTGTCATACTCTGAAAACCGCTCCCACCAGAGGAGAAAACAAATGCTAACGCTAACAAAATGCCTTTAGATCACTAAAACCATGAGATATCAGCATGTCAAAGGATTGCTAAACACTGTATGTCTACCAGAGCAGAAAGTTACACTGGAAAACTCAATATCGGCAGTTTATCTCAGTGTCCCTTCTCCTTACATTACCTTTCTTGGAGAAATTATCCCAATGTATGGCCAGTGGTGACGTACTTAGATATTTACAGCTATTTGATTGGATCAACAGGTAAGATCATCATTTAAGCTAACAAAGGTCAACCCAGGCTGTAGTTACCTTTAACCTCTACAGTTTGTCTGGCCAAAATAACAAAATGCTTGCTGCCCACTGTCTAAGAAGAATCAGGATCCCACAGCTGTATCCACTGTTGTCCTCTTAAAAGCTCAGTTTTTGGTTTGGCAGCTTATAAAACTTTAGATCTGGGTTCTTTACCCTGTTGGTAGTGCATCCCATCACACGTTCCAGGCACGTCCCACAGGTAGGAGGCCAGACCCAGAATATCCTTGAGGGAAAACATATTTCATCTGACCTGGGAACACCTTGGGGTCCCCCAGGAGGAGCTGGAAAGCGTTGTTTGGGAGAGGGACGTCTGGGATACTTTGCTTGGCCTGCTGCCCCCACGACCTGGCCCTGGAGAAGCAGATGAAAATGGATGGCTGGATAACAAAACAAAACAAAATGGGGAAAAAAGGACCTTGGTAACAATCACTTTGTAAACTTGTTAGCTTGTTGGCTTAATGTTAGCTTGGTTGCTAATGGGCCAATACAGTTTTATTGAAAAATCGTATTTGTAACCCTTGACTCTTGTCTACAAGAGTTCTAGTTTTTACATACATTTACATTTAGGCCACATAAAATGTACTTTGGCCACAAAATTTAGGGTCAGGTGGCCAGTGGGCCAATGCTTAAATTATCAGCATCCATCTAAAAATTGTCTCAAAGCAGCTTTTCACTGCTGTGGATAACAACAGCATATTTGATAAGTTTCAGTCTGTTTTTTGCCAGTATCACAGCACTGAGACAGCTCTTCTTAAAGTCACTAATGACCTCTTAATGAATGCTGACGCAGGCATGAGCTCAATTTCTGTGCTGCTGGACTTAAATGCGGCCTTTGCCACGACTGATCATGACATTCATTTAGATAGACTGAGGCACTGGGTGGGCATACCTGGTACTGCTCTAAACTGGTTCGCTTCATACTTATCAAACAAGAAATTTTGGGTGTCCGTTTTCAGCATCATGTCATCCATTTCCCATATCAAGTATGGTGTGCCTCAGGGGTCAATCCTTGGTTCTATCTTGTTCTCATAATTCATGCTCCCCTTGGATGACGTCACCCACCGACATGGTGTGGACTGCCTATTATTTTTTCCTCAGCTCAATTCTAATAAAACAGAAATCCTTGTAATTGGGTCACAGCATATTAAAAAACAAATACTGCCATCTACTGGTTACCTGTCTCGACACTTAAAGCCTGTTGCAAGAAATCCTGATGTCTTGGTGGACAGCATGTCACTTAGGTTGTCCAATCATGCTTTTATCACCTCAGAAACATTTCTTTAACAAGGTCTATTTTACTTTTAGAGAAACAAACGTTTGTGCATGCTTTCATCTCTTTAAGTCTTGGCTATTGCAGCAGCTTTTATTCCTTTCTTAAACAAAAAAACATGCAACGACTTCAGATTGTTGAGAACTCAGCTCAAGCCTTTTAACCAAAACCAAGAATTACGACCACATCACACCAGTTTTAGCCTCCTTACATTGTTTTAGGATTGACTTTAAAAACGTATTGATTACTTTTAAGGCTCTTCATGGCCTGGCTCCAGCCAGATTATATTTCAGAACTGTTAGTCCCTTATGAACCTGCGTAGTTTGAGATCCTCGGGCAGAGGTCTTCTGCTTGTCCCAGAGTCCAGGCTGAGGACCAAAGAGGACAGAGCTTACGCAATCAGGGCCCCGAGGCTCTGGAATGACCTGCCCAAAGATATAAGGCTGTCTGAGTCACTGGTTTCTTTTAAGTCCCTCCTTTTTGTCAGAAAGTATATCTTGACTTTACCTGAGCTGTCTATGTATATGTATGTTGACTTTAGTTTTGGCCTTCCTTATTTTATCTTTTACTTAGATGACATTTGTCAGTTATGACATGTTATTTGTTTTTTTCTCTTTGTCTTTTAAATGTGTTTAGTTTTATTGTACAGCACTTTGTAACTGTGTTTTGAAAGGTGCTATATAAACTAAGTTATCATTAGTAGTAGTATTATCCCTGATCACTCTCACTCTGTTTTTATTATCTCAACACCTGCTGGTAGTTCGTAGCTTCACACTACACTGTTTTCACCCCACATGATACAAAGGAAGAGGGTCAAGCTACCGTTAGCTGTCTTCTCTTCATGGGTTCAGTTGACATGACAGCAAATGACCAGACTGTCAAAACACACAGCAACAGTTAGTGCTGTAACCTCAGCCCTCGGTACAATACCCTTCGTTACTCCTGGTGAACACGAGTCTACAGGGTGCTATCATGGTCGACAAATAAAACTTTGAGTCTTTTGGTTGAAATTTTGACAGGTACTACAAAGTGATTTCAATTCCACTGTGCAGAGATAACAAAAGTGCACTACTGTAATTAATGGAAAACCCTGGCCCACTCCCTTCCCTAATGGAATAACTGAGGAAATGATTCATTAAGATTGTCATTCATCCCAGTGATGGTCCATCTCCAATCCACCCACCCACCTGTCAGAGGGGTACCTGGGTAATGTAGTCATCCACTGGGGACATAATTAGAGAGCTGCCACCTGTACTTCCTCTCTTCTCTCCTCCTCCAGACCCAGACAGGCCTCATTAGAGAGACCAGAGCCTGTCTGTGTGTGTGTGGAAAAGAAGAGAGTAAATTAATCTACAGTGGAAATCTGACACTAATTAGTATTTTTGGCCAAAACGCTTTAAAGGTCCACAGAGACAATAGCATTGAATCACTGAATACATTTTAATTGTGCTCGTTAGATGCAGAAAACAAAAACACATCAAAACATAGCAATTGGATTTTAATGAACATCTATTAACGGGACAAAACTGCCAGAACAGTGGAACACCCCCGGCCTCTAGAGGGTTCAGTGGAAGACGAAGAGGTGAGTTAAAGTACACTTTGTCCATAAATAACACATCACCAATACATGTGTGTTTTTCTGTGCGAGTGTGTATTTGTGTGGGGGCTGGAGGGGGAGGGATGTTTACTTGACCTGGCTGACAGTAAAACTCCTTTGAGACCTTTGTTTCAAAACATCTCAAATGGACACCTACTGTACACTGTACCCGTGCAAAATGACCCTGAGCCATTACATCAAATTAAGCATCATACTTTTGTAATACTTTTCTAATCATTTTTCGGAATTAAAATCTTTTGTATTTTTAAGATACAGAAAGGGTAGTAGGTGTAATGAATTCCTTACAAGTGCAGCTGTAGCAAAGCAGATTCATTTCCATACTTTCTACAACCAAAATTAATACAATGGAGGTCATGCTAAAAATAACATGGATCGAAGATTTGTGGCTGTATTTAAGTTATTTAAAAATCATCCTCATAATTACATTGTATCTGTATTTCACATACAGTACATGTTAGCAGGAAAACTAATGGTGCTCTGTGCAACGCACTGCAGCTACATCAACAACAGATGAGGCGTGTATTTGTCTTTGCTTATGGGACACTATGGGAAATGTGCTACAGTGTCTACTGGAATTACAAGAACTGTCTAGAGTGGCAATGATTCATACATATTCAGTGTATTGATGAGCCAGTAATTTGTGCATAATCCAAATATTTTGGAAGACTGTGATCATGTGACCAGTGGACTAACGAGAGTAAAGAAGGAAGCGGCCCCGCGCAGTCTAGTTAGGAGGCAGGTTGGGACTTTCCCGAGTAGACCGGATTTCAGAACCATGTGAACTTTGAACTATAAGTCATCTTCAGGTATGTCTTCACCCAGCCCATTCTTATTCTGAAGTCATCAAATACTACTTCTTTATCAGTGATTTTGGCATCAGAAATGACACGTGGCCAGGTGACATCAGGATGTGTCACGTATCACGTAACCTTTCACGGTGTAATGATACACTGTCAGTCAGTATGATATGCCAGTGGACAGTTTCAGAGTAAAATGCTGCCAGTAATGATGTTTAGAAGGAGCTGGAAAGTTGCTCTTTCAGCCCTGGTATTTTTCGAGCTTCGAGCTTCTTGTGTTCCTTCTTCCTGATGTTGCTGTCACTCAGGATTGCTACATCTATCGCCACTGCCTTCTTCTGTTGTTTGTCCATCAACACGATGTCCAGTTGGTTAGCCATCACCAGTTGGTCAGTCAGTCTGAATCTGGAAGTCCCACAGGTTCTTAGCTATACATATATATATACATATATATATGGTGTCCATGCTTGCAGCAACATGTTTTGCATTGAGGTGATACCGTAGGCTTGAAGTGCTGCGGTGATAAGAAAACTCTTTGTTGCACAGTTTGCACACAGCCATTCTCTTATCCAAGCTGCCATCAAGCCACTCAATGCTGTCTCGTCTTCCATCACTGTTCACCAAACTTTCTTGTGTGCTGATGTCACTCAGTGCATCCTGTGCATCTTCTTCATGGCTGGCAAATGAACTTTGGGTGCATTACCGTCACCTACCGGGCTGGAGTGTGTGCACCAGTGTTAGGGAACTGAGAAAGGTGCGATTAAATGCTTTATTTTTTTATTTATTTTTTTTACACATTATTTATTATGTAATTAATTTATCAAAATTAACGTGTTAAAGTCCCAGCCCTAATATATATATATATATATATATATATATATATGTGTGTGTGTGTGTGTGAATATATATTTATATTTATATATATATATGTATACATATATGTACACTGAGATGCAAATAAAATAATAATACACCTCTAAGAACTCAGTCTGCTTCTTTTCAGTTGAGTTAAAAGTTGTGAAAGTGCGATGTTCATGTGAGTCATTCAAAGATGAGAAATACAGTGTAAATCATGCATCACCTAAACTCAATTATTCGTCCATGTAAGGCACATTGTGTTCCTCCTCAGTGCTACAGTTGTAAGGTTTTTCACAGCCAAAGCTGGAGAAATTTAAAAAACACATTTTTCTAAGGACGTCACTGTCACAGGAACAATCTGCTGCCACATTAACTCTAACATGTAAAATTTTTAATGTTGCAAATGCAAATGTTGTACAGAAGTTGAGCCATGTCTTGAAGGTGAAGGGAGAATCATTTCTGCTGCTGTCAATGGAATATTTCTTTCAAGCCACGTATCACGTCCTACACTGTCAAACCATTTTTTAGCTCCTTTGAAAAACAACACCTCCTTTCATGAATACTGTGGTTTCCTTAGAGGAAAGCGAAGCACAGAGGTACAGTGTGAAGCTGGGGGGTTGGATGGATCATCCTGATAACAATTCACTGTAGACAGATGATAACAAGCGTCTCGGGGCTTGCCAGATTTGTCATCGATATTACACAGCCAAGACAAATCTGGTGACTGTTTGTTTATTCATCAACCAATAAACCAGCAGAGATGGAACAGATGCCACTAACATGCACACAGAGATGGAGACATTGCTCTATCTGCTCGATATCTCACGGGAGGAGAAAGAGATCAAGTAGTGAGTGACAAAGCACATCTTGCATCTTAGTGCAATCCAGAGAGAAGAAATAGGGAGAAATGGAGACCCACTGTGAGAGGGTTTAACTAAAAACAATTAAAGAGCACAGGGCAAGGGTGTAAGAGCATTAATTTAATTGCAAGAGAAGATGCCCTGCCCATCATTCAGTGTGCTCTTACTGCGTCTGTCTACTGTAAGAACTGCAGCGGCACACATTTCCACTTCCTTCTGGAATGTTGCACGAAAAGCAAGTACTTGAGCAACTTTCATCTGCTGAAGAGGGTTGTGGCACAGACCAGGGGCCTCATTTATAAACGTTGTTTACGCACAAAATGGGGCCTGAAAGATGCGCACGCCACTTCCCCCGCAAACGTTGTGATTTATAAAAAAATAAACTTGGCGGGAAAATGTGCGCACCGGGATGTCAACTTTGATCCTTGCGCACGAACATTTTGGAAACTAGCGGCGCAGATGGTGAGGTGGTGAATTGAAGCCAGATTCATCTCATACATTTAATGTCATCACATATCAGACTTAAAGATCCACATAATCATAAACACCCAAGCCTTCAGTGTTATAGATGTGTTCCTATAGTGAGTCATTAGGCCTAGCCTACTACTGTATTTGCAGCACTATGTTCATATATAATACTTACACCTTCAAAGTATATAGAGCGGTAGATGGCACTGATTGATTATTAATTGTGACAAGGTGTGTAACAATCAGTCTAATTACTGAGTAAGCATATATATAGCGCAGTGACACCCGTGCGTAATGCTGCTGCACAATGGATGCGCTGGCACTGCTTTAAGATTACGCCAATGGTAGGATCAGGATAAAGAGAGTTTTAAGGGACCACGAAGATTTCCTGGACCATGATGACTGGCTATTAAGTCGATTTAGATTCCCTAGAGCAGTGCTTTTGAATCTTTGTGCTAAACTGGGTCCAGTGTTAGACCGACCGCTATCCCGGTGCATAAACAGGTGCTGACCACTCTTGGGTTTCTGGCAACCGTCTCTTTCCAGTGGGAATTAGCCGACAGGTATGTGTTTGATATGATTAACAGTATATCATGTTATATGTTCTGCCTGAAGTGTAGGGAACAGACTGCAGGCAGGCGCTGCGCGTGATGGCTGGCTCCTTGGTAAGTACATAAACACCATTGTAGACATTGTAACGATTAAAGCCTGATTTATAATTACTCTTCTGTTATACCTTGCAGGTGATAGTGGCTACCCCCTGAGGCGCTGGCTCCTCACCCCATTCACCAACCTGTAGAGCGCAGAAGAGGCGCGCTTTAATGTGGCCCATGCTCGTGGGCGCTCCATTGTGGAGCGAGCCATCGGCCTCCTAAAAACCGGTGGAGGTGTTTAGATGCCTCGGGGGGCAGACTGCTCTATCACCCAACAAAGGTGTGTAAATTTATTAGGGCGTGTGGTGTTCTGCACAACGTACTTCGCACTGAGGGACGCCATTCCCCTCCCGCCTGCCCTCCCTCCCCCACAGCATGAGGACCCCGTCCCACAGCCACCTCCCCGACATGAGGAATTTCAACAGGGAACAAGGCTCGTGCGGCGTTTGTAATAAGACAGCAAGTATGTTTCATTTTTTAACAAGATCTTTAATGGAGCTGGCAATTTCAGACATGACATCACACATGTTACTCATGACTGTACGTATTTGTTGGAGTTCGTCTCTGACTTCATTGATTGCACTGATGGTGTCCCTCTGCGTTTGCAGGACAGTGTTGGTCAGGACCCGGCCACTTCCAGGTGCGCCATGCGCTCGGGACGCACTGGTGCTGAGCGCACTGGTGCTGGGGACAGCCAGACCTGCGGCCACGGTGCCAGGACACGTCGTGCCGGGAACCTCCTCGTCACCCGCTTCCAACTCTAGAGTGTCTGAGGACACAACACATAAATCCACTGTGCCTTTTCACAAGTCTCTGTTGAAATATTTAATTCATACATTTAATAAACAGATAAAACTTTACTTTACCGGTCTCCTCTGTGGTCTCCGCCAAATCTGTGTCTCCTTCCCTCTCCGACACTATGTCACACACGCTGGCCGTCCCTAGGATGGAGACTATTTTGGTGTCCAGCGGTGTGGGCTCGGGTGTGCCCTGGTCCCCACCTGTAGCAGACACGCTTTGACGGTGCCATGCCACTCTTCTCTTGGCCTCTATCTTCAGATCACACCACTTCTTCCTCACCTCTACCACAGATCTGACTGTGGCACTCACACTATTTACAGCAGTGACGACGTGCTGCCACTCACTTGTTTTTCTTTTATTAGTGATGCCACTACTGTGACCACCAAATAATATAATTTTCCTGGCCTCCACCTCCCTCACAAGCACCTCTATTTCGTTCTCCGTGAAATCCATTTTACTTGTCTTCTCTGCCATGATTGAGCGTAAAATGTCATTGATCAGCAGGCTTATTTATATTTATTTGCAAAAATATTCATGAGGTATTTTGCATTGACCATTCATGGTAGAATGTGGGTGTGTAGAGGGCGGGATATGAGTTGAATCCACCTGCACAACCTTACAGGTGGACTGTGGTTTATAAAGGGAAAAGTGCTTGCAGGTGTGTGTGCACACGGTTTTATAAATCAGATTATTTTTTGGCGCACACTATTTTCAGCTTTTGGGCGCACATACACTTTTAGTATGGATCCTACGCAATGTTTTATAAATGAGGCCCCAGATCAGCACCACAACATTCCTAAGGTCGCACGTGCACTGTCCTTTATGGAGAGAATGGGAAAATGCCAAAAAGCTGTTGCTGTAGCAAGTTAAAATGCTTCATGATGCTGCTGACAGTTACTACTGATGGAGAGCTTAGGCGGGAGGCTGCTGCAGTACAGTCCTACAGTTTGCTATTAACAGGTGTCCTGCCCACACCTTGCTCTCTTTTCCAGGGTGTCAAATACAACAGCTTGGTCAGCAGCTGTTGATGTCGGATTCCGATGCACACATCCTTTATTGTTTGTATGAGAAGCACTTGGCTTTCAACTCACTCCAATTTAAAGCCATCTGGTAGTGTAAAGAGTGAGGAAGTCAGTGTAAGCCGGGGGGGAGTGGTGGATGGGCCAAAAAAACAGGACTTTCACATGGAAGACTAGTGTTCGTGTCCCATTTTTTTAAATTACATTATGCAGTTAAAGGTATGTGACATATTCATTAACGTAATTATGTAGCTTAAGTCATGTAACAAACATACTTATGTGAACCCAAACCATAAGGCTGATTCATAGTTTCTGCATCTGAGCAATGGTCAGTTTTGGTCCGTGTGATGTAAATGTCGTTATCCACCTATGTCTGCAGGATTCTGCATTGACCCCTTTGAAGACATTCATGTGCAGCCCATTTTTTGTGACTGCTAGGACTGTAAGCACACCGACTGCGCATGCTCCACACTCTGGCCCAGTCCATAACACAAGACAGCCACAGCCGCCCCACCACAGATAAGTTGGTATATTCTCCAGACCAGTCAGCATTTTCTTAGTATCACTTTCACCTGATGTCAGCAGTAGGAAGAGAGTAAGCTCACCTCCCAACCCTTACTGCCTGGTGCTGGAGCAGACTGTCAACTGTGCCATGAATAGAACCGCATGTGTATTTGCAGCTCTCCGCAAATGTTTGATGTGGAAAGTACGTCTGAGCCTAAAACTTAAGTAGCTTTTGTGACAAACCTACATTTACTGTGAACACAGAAGTTTATTTTGAAAAAGACACTATGCATGCAACAAGCGGAAATTGACATGCCATTCCTTAGTGTCCAAAACTGACACTAGAGGGGTACCTAGAGCATCATAGTTTAAGCGTAGTGCCACTACCAAGCTGCCAAATTTGATGAGTTGGCAGTATGGATAGGTTATTATTATTTTACAGACAACACTTAGCCTAACAATATCTGGTGATTCAATCAAATAACTATAGTTTTCAAAATAAGCAATATCCAGCTTCTGTGTTGGGTCAGTCATCCACATAGATAGGAAAAGATTGAAGTTACATGACAGTAATCAGCCTGAATTCATTAAGGTACAAGGAATGCTCAGGGTCAGGCAAAGTCCCAGAACAATTATTAGAGAGCTCTACAAAACAAATATTTGTTCAATAAGAAATAAATGCATACAGATGTGTCCATTATAATCCAAACAATCCAAACATAGTTGCATAAACATATAAGATCTTCGATTTCTGACACTTTGTTAAGTACCTGTATGTGCTGGTCAGGTCTATAGGGCTAAAAGCTTTGGGAATAGCTAAGTTTAAGTGGTCATCACAGTCATAAAAAGTATATAATGTCAAAGTCATGATGTAATCAAACAGGAGCCATAACTGTTTAACTAAGTGCGGTAAATATCAGACTCTGGCCCTGCTAATATAGCTTAATATTTTGTTTTCAAGTTGATTAACTTGGTCCAAGCTTTGATGGCATTGGGACACTGACATGATGGTTAGCCACCAGATGGCTTAGACAAATTGTTGCTAAGCAACAATTAATCAATTCACCCCCATGCCATGGTTAAAAAAAGAACAAAACCAACAAGAATGTAATGTTGAGTCTGCTATCCTCAGTTGTTTAATTAAAAAGTAAGAAATTGTGCAGCAGTCTTAAATTCAGACAACAGTAGATACTGTTGCTTTTATTGTGCACCACGTAATTATAGAAAATAGTAATAATATGCATTGGAGTTTATGACAGATCTGTTTTGAACTTGATGAATCTGTATTATATTAGAGACATTAAGATAGACATTAAGATATTTAAATGCACAATCGCCAGCAGAGCACGAGGGAAGCATCTGTACTGGGTGACACGAACAAATCAAACTTCAAGAACAACCAGAGCATGAGTGAGAGCTTGGTTAATTAACACTCTAAATTTAGCTTCAGCTCACACTATGCAGTTGTCAGCAACATTATGAATGCTCAAGTGACGTGAATGAACTATAAAGCCATTGAAGAAGTGAGCAAAGAGAAAGCGTGCACCACAAATGATGTCACAAAAATAGTGCTGCTTTGACAAAATGGTCACAAGTGTTGATTCAAGGCACATTCAGCTTTTTTTTTCTTTTTTTTTCATCATTTGTTCAAACAGTGGTCTCTGTCTTGGTGTGGCATCTGGAGGTTTAGGAGAGGACACAGAGAAAGCACGAATCATGCCAAAGAGAGAGGAGAGAGGAGAGAGGAGAGAGTCTGTGTGGCGAGGTGACTGAGCCACTACAAAGAGAGCTAATGACGTGGGAGGAGAGCAGGAGGTGGAGAACATGTGTGAAGTAAGATGAGATACTTTAGGATGTCAAAGTTTGCTCTGGCAGCATGTTGGTCAGTCTGCCAAGAGAGTGACAGTGTGTGCAGCAAGACAGCTAAATACAACAACAATGTGTTTCCAGGTCATTTTCATAAAGAACATTTTGAAATGATCACTTTCTACCTGGACATGACAGGTATGGTATGGTAAGGGTTAGAGAAGGATTATGATTATGGCAAAATTGCAAACTGCTTGTATGCACACTGCAAACTACCATACTTGAATGTTACTTTAGTTGTAATTGAAAAACCTACTTTAGCAAGCTAATAATGCTAAACACCTTTACCTACCTGTCCAACAGGAAACAGGCCAACTCTGCGCAGCTCTTCATCCTCTTCTTCAGTGCTCGCCAGCTCAAGTGAAAGCCAACCCAAGATTCCCTCTTGTTTGGAAGAGCTTTGTCTGCTTGGTGTCTTCAGCGCTGTGTCCACCATTTTTGTAGCTTTCTTCTCAATGTGTGCTGCTTACGGTCTCACACATGGACACTACCTTTTCATTAAGTTCTGACTTAACCTGCGTGCTGCTATTGGCAGGGGGCTACACACTAGTGCCCAAAGGTTACAACCCAGAATCATCTGGGACACAGCAAAATGATAAGAAAAAAAAAGCATGTATTTGTACTGTGCCTGACTACGCTTGACCCCCTTGCCACTTCCCCGCTGCTCAGATTTGACAGTAGTAATGTTGTTCTGCATGTGAGTGTCATCATCTAAATGACATTTTTGTTGTGCCACAGTGTAAAAAAGAGTGTCGCAGATGCACACTGATGCTCCGGGACCCTCATTAGCTGGGACTGGCTGACTGGCGAACGAGATGAAGTTCTGCTCCTGGGTGTAGGTAGGAGCCGCTGCTGTCAAGGGTGGAACTCTCTGCCTTCTGCCGGAGCTCCGGATCTGGGTCTGTCCATAATGGGTTGCGCTGCTGTCTGATACAGAGGCATCAATATTAAACTGAGACTGTTTCACAACTAGTTGAAAACCCTTGTAGTTGCTTGGTACAGTTGGTGTTCACACCTGATGCATACATATGAACTGTACTTGAGACCACCTTTTTAAGTGGACGCTGATCAAATTAAGTGAACTTAAGGGTCAAGTGTACTCAGAACCCCCTAAGTAAATACAGACAGGTTCTCTGCAGATAAATGCAGTATTTAAACCTTAAGTTATAAGTCTATCTTTAAATGCCCCTCCCCTTTCATCACTCCAATGTCGGCTTTGCAGGGTTCGTATACAGACTGACATTAGTGCCTGCTTCATGCAGTGATTGGTTTACACAGGTGAGAACATATGTCGGGCTTTAACTTCTCTCAGGCCCTCTTTATTCTTCTTACAAAACTACACTGCTCAAAAAAATCAAGGGAACACTTAAATCACACATCAGATCTTTTGAGGTCAAAATGACGTAGCAACGGTCAGTGGAAACCAAAATCATCAACCCACTGAGTGCTGCATTCAAAATCCCACCTGAAATCACAGGCTGATCCCACTTGTGTGAATTTTATCACAGCAACTCATAACGTGACTCAGTTGTGTGTTTGGCCCCCGCTTGCCTGTATGCACTCCTGACAACGTCTGGGCATGGTCATGATGAGTCGGCGGATGGTGTCCCGGAGGATCTCCTCCCAGACCTGAGTCAAGGCATCAGGGAGCTCCTGGACAGTCTGATGGGGTACTTGGTGGCGTTAGATACACACCAGATACATAACGTCCCATAGGTGCTCAACTGGATTAAGGTCAGAGGAACAAAAGCAAGGTATTGATGCCAAACAATGGCATCAGTGCCTTTGTCATCATAAGGATGGACATTGTCCTGTACCAGGAAGAACTCAGGGCACTGCACCAGAGTAAAGTCTGACAGTTGTTCTGAGGGTTTCATTCCGGTACCTAACAACAGTCAGGGGACCATCTGGCTATGACATGGAGGTCTGTGTGACCCTCCAAGGGTATGCCTCCCTAGACCATCACTGACCTTCCGCAAAACCAGTCATGCTGGATGATGTTACAGGCAGCATGACGTTCATCACGGCGTCTCCAGACTCTTTTACCCTGTCACCCTGTCACATGCGCTCAGTGGGAACCTGCTCTCATCTTTGAAGAGAATGTGGCACCAGTGGTGGACCTGCCAATCCTGGTGTCCTCTGGCGAATGGCAATTGAGCTGCATGGTGCTGGGCTGTGAGCACAGGTCCCACTAGAGGACATCCGGCCCTCATGCCACCCTCATGGAGTCTGTTTCTGACAGTTTGGTCAGAAACATGCACACCAGTAGCTGCTGGAGGTAGGACTCTGGCTGTGCTCCTCCTGTTCCTCCTCTCACAAAGGAGCAGATATCGGTCCTTCTGCTAGGTTGATGCCCTTCTACGGCCCTGTCCAGCTCCCCTCATGTAATGGCCGGTCTCCTGGTGTCTCTTCAATGCTCCTGAGTATGTGCTGGGAGACACAACAAACCTTAATGCAAGGTGCCATCCTTGAGGAGCTGGGCTACCTGTGCAACCTGATTGGGCAGCAGGTACTGCCTCATGCTACCAGTAGTGACAAGAACACTAGCAGAGCACAAAACTAGAGAAGAATCAGTCAGGACCATTCACTTTTCTGAGGGTTGTCTTGGTTTTACCTCTCCACTGCACCTGTTGTCACTTTCATTTGCACCATAGCAGCTGAAACTGATTCACAATCACTTGTGCTTCCTAAATGGACAGATTGATATCCCTGAAGTTTAACTGACTTGGTGTCATACTGTGACCATAAAGGATTTCCTAGTTTAGTCTAAGGGAAATTCATAACTATTAGTCTAAAAAAAAGTAGAGAACAAAAAGAAAATTAATACAAACTTCAACTGCTTTTGACAAAGTCTGAGCAATGTTTCCTTGTATTCTGCTCTTGCAGCCCTGTTTTCACCCTTGAGTTGAGGTGCATCCATTTTCATTTCACATGTTCTGAATTTCTACCTTCAGGTCAACACTGGGCTCAAAGCCTTATTAATCCCATCTCCGTTCTGTTCCCCCAGGTGCATCCCTACCTCTGTGTGTGTTCACAGCCCAAGATCAGAAACCAGAAGAGGAAAATTGTCAGATGAAAGGTGGTTTAAAGGTGTGGAGCAGTACAAAAAAAGGTGTCATTCTGTTTTTTTTCAATCACACTATGACACATAAAACACCATTTCAGGCTTGTATAGTTGGGCTGAATGGTGACTATTTTTAATCCAAGTCATTGTAACAATAAAGAAACAGTACGTCTTTTTTTTGCTATTTTTTGGCTATATACCATTCAGTTTGTGTTATATCACAGCATATGTATAAGCCTTATATTGTATTTGTGTGTGTGTGTGTGTGTGTGTAGTGCTATCTGCGCTACACCATATCGTTGGTGACATTTGCGTTTTCCACCTACTCACCACCACATGGAGGGAGAGCAAACAAATGCATGCAGGAGTGTGACTGTGATATCAGCAATTAAACCCATGTTAAGCTAACAAGGCAGAGAACAGAGCACCTTCTCTGCATCAAACAGGATGAATGGGAAATGAAGAGAGTATGTTAGAGAGTAGGCTTGTTGTTTGAACATGATTAGAGGCCAAATTGAATATTTGAGGAAAGTGAAGATTAAATAATTTCAAGTTTACGAGTGGAAATACATAGTTTAGTAGTTTCTTGAAATCTGATATCTAATAGATATAGAAAACCTTTCAGAGCGTGATTCACACCGAAAGAGTTTCATTTTGAATTCCAGTCAACATCATGAGGTGTTCAAAGATACCAATCATATCACCTACAATTCATAAAAACATGTACAAAATTATTTCCAAGACACACGTTTTCATTTGATGCTTGGTGCATAAAAGTTCTATTTTTGGCTTTTAATATGAGTGTGATATAACTTTATCAAAGCATTAAAATAAGCAGATGCTCCTCTCATTAGGATCTTTTCTAAGGGGTGTTGGTAAATGGGGTGTTTTTTTTCTTTCTCCACCAAAGATGTTCTTGAAATGTCTGTTGTTAAAAACGGAGTGAGAATAAAAGTAACAGACTGGTTCAGGTTATTCAGTCTCACCGGACACAATCAACACTTGCTCAGGTCACTCAGCATGAACCCATCGTGTCCATGCTCGACAGGAACACACAACAAAACAACAGACAAGCTGTTATCCACCTCTAATTGCGGATGGTAGAATCTGAGTCTCTGTGTCTGTAAAAATGCAGATTTATTTTGCTACATGTAGCTGCACACAGCACATACAAATAAGCGACAAAGCCACCTTGACATATTGTTTGTGGACTCTGGTGGACTCTCGTTTTAAAGCCTCGAGTTTGGCATTTTGGCAGAGGCCAGCCAGAAGTGACCATATTTGGATGAGAGGGTGGCGATAGCCCTAACACTGGCTACTAATGTGATTAGAATGGTGTATCTACAGCTATAAGCCCTTTTTAGATGGGAACTGTGCAAATTTGCAGGAAAGCCCAATCAGTCTTTTTTCAGCATTGGCAGTATAAAATCAAAATCGGGGAGTGCGGTAAAATGCCACCTACCTGCTTTTGTTTATACAGAATGCGCCTTTTTCAGGGCAATGGGGGTGTGAGCAAGTAACAAAACGTGTAGCTCAGCATGTGACGTAAACAGTGACGTGGGAGGGAGGCCACGGCTGGTCAGTCCTTCGGCAATTGTCTCATGAGTTGGCCCGTTCTTCACCATCCCCATCATCTGATGGTTAATGGCCTCCTTGCTTGCAAGGGCAAGGATTTTGCACAATTCCTTGTCTCCCCAGTTGCTCATCTTTACAGTGTCTGTCAGGCTTGCGTTTTCTTCTTGCTACTAGCTGCTTGCTAATTTCTGCTATCAGCTGTTTCCTGTTTATCCACCGCCAGTGGCTCGCATGCGTGGTGTCATCAACAGCCCCTCCCGTTATGGAAGGCCGCCTCGGTCTATTTAAAGCAAAAAGGTTCCGCCAAAATGACTACCCTATGAGGCGAAAAAGTGGGCACCTCGGATCAACTCGCCAATCCAGCTCTGTGTGTCTAAACGCTCACAGCTTGCCGGCAAAACAGCCCAACATTCGCAGAAAATCTGGCAGTGTAAAAGGGGCTATTGTCACTGCAGTGGTGACCACACCCTTAATTATGCAAAACTTAATAACATCTAAACAGGTGAGTTATATAAAAATTCCCCACCATACAATTGTCATGAAAATGTCTGTAATTGTCTGTAAATTTTGGCATTTTAATACTGGGGTCTATGGGGATTGACGTGCTTTTGGAGCCAGCTCCAAGTGGCCAGTAGAGGAACTGCAGTTTTTGGCACTTCTGCATCGGCTTTATTTTTCAGACCTCGAGGTTGTTATTGCACATCATATCATTAAGTAATAGAAATGTTTAAAATAAGATTGTTGTTTTTTTTTTTAGTTAGAGCAAATATTGTTGACTTTTTTATAGCTAGATTGTCTAACAAATAAATGTAATGTAGGTCTATATGCTAAAGGCTATTCCTGATCTGGCACCCCTATCTCCACAACAGCATTGCTTGTTAGTGTCCTCTAAAACCAGTATGATCGACAGTTGAAGGAATTCTTAATATGACCATTTTCTGATCTGCAACCCCTGTGGTTAAGGTTTGGTTAAGCTAAAAGGATTGGGTGGAAGAGTAACTTAATGCTTTGTTTCTGATGGATAAAGTTGCACCTGTAGCCACGCCCAACAGTGATGTCATGAAGTACTGACCCTCCTTCATGTACATCACAGCAGCACAGTAAGAAGACAGCAAATATGAGCCTTTAAGCCCCTGTTAAGCTCCTCTTTAACGCACCCTGTAGAGTGTTTCATCTGTATAACCAAATACTACCAAATAAGGAAGCAAACTTTGGTTTACCATGAAACCATATTCCTTGTTGACATAATTTGTTTTTTAAAGCAGACAAAATAGAAAGACATTTTATCCTGTTTTGTTTTGTTTCAACAGGATGCACTGAATCTCATGGAACAAGATGATCTACAGTGTTTTAATACTCACTGCCACTCTGTCATCATAATCTCACCTTCTTCATCAAAACATCACATTTCTTATTACTCAACACACTTCATTCTTCACGTTCCAGAGTATCAAAACACAAAATTGCTTTTTCTTTGAGAGACTCGTGTGGACAATCAACAAGATCTGGCAAGCGCTGGCTCACTCATGCTTAACTGGGGGCATGCTCATACATGCAAACAGTGGGATTATGAAATTTGAGATGGTCTGTCTTCGGAGAGCAGTGAAGAGGTTGCTCAGAGGCACACACAGGCTGCCACATATGTCCCTGTGTGTCAATGTATATGAGTCAGAGTCATGAGCAATTTCAAGACAAGAAAGTAGAGGAGCTGTAACTCGTTTCAACACAAGCTCCCATGGCTACAACGTCTTCAAATGCATTGTCCCAAGTCTGAGGGGTAACTAGCATATGGTATTATTAGAAGCATATCTATGTTCCCAGATGATGCTCTTGTTATGAAACACTGAGGAGACCTTTCAAAGGATTTTATGTTCTCAGTAATGTTTTTCCCTGGATCAAATGTTCAGTGTGTGTTTCCTTTGTTTAAAACTATTGAAATCAAGCGCTCCTCAAGGCTCCTAAAACACTGGCGCAAATTTCCAGATAAGCGTCATTTGGATAAAGTGATGACATAGTGGGAATCTAAATGGTTACTTTCTCACCTGAAAAATTATAAAAACTTAGGAGCACTTTTTTAAAACTTATAAATAGCTTTCTGACAAGTAACAGATGTTAGAGCTGGCACGGCAGAGAAAAGTATCACACTTCTGCTCTACAACGAAAGAAAGAATACAGAATAATGCAATGCGGAAGCACCCTCGATGAGGAAAGAATACACTGAAGAAAAATATAAATGCAACACTTTTTTGTCCTCATTTTTCGTTGGCTAAAAATAAAATATGTAAGACTTTTTCTATGCACTTAAAAGGCTTGTCTCTTTAAAATTTGGCACTTTGCCAACATAATCCATAAACCTGTCAGGTGTGGCATATCAAGATGCTGATTAAACAGCATCATTACTTTCTAAGTGTGCCTTGGACTGGTGACCATGCCACTGAGGGAGCGTGCCATTGCATGCTGACTACAGAAATGTCCACCAGAGCTGTTGCCCATGAACTAAATGTCCATTCCTCTACTATAAGCGATGTTTACGAAAATCTGGCAGTACATCCAACCATCCTCACCACCTCATACTACGTGTAACCGCGCCAGCCAGGGACCTTCACATCCAGCTTCTTCACCTGTAAGATTGTCCAAGACCAGCCACCTAGCTAAGTGCGGCCTGAGCTGGCTCACTAGACTGATTGGATGTACTGCCAAATTCCTGGCAAAGTGCTCACTAACATGGTTTTAAGAAAATATGTCAACAAAATTTCAGAGAAATAAGCTTTTTGTTTGCAAATAAAAAGTATCTGATCTTTTATTTCAACTCATAAAAAATGGGAGCAAAAACAGAAGTGTTGTATATCTAGTTTTGTTCAGGAGAAGGTCAGCCTATGATGTTATACTCTTATGCCCGAGCAAGATTGTTTCTTCTTAACTTTAAACACTGATATCTCCATGGTGGCTGAATTGATATTTACCATTTAGTGCATTTAAAATGTCCATCTCCCTTATATCAAGAGACACACGCTCAAAACTAAACATAAGGCTAGACCAGAAAAAGGACAACAGAACAACTTTGCGTGGACATAGCTCGAGAATTGCATTTTTTTGCGCTTTGAACATATAGTGAACATACTAGTATACACCTCTCACTAGGAAGAAAAGTGTGCCTTGTGTGTGTTACATTAAGGCACTATAGAGCTGAGTAACACAGGACGCTGTGAGTAGGACCTTGAGAATAAAGGGATGACCCCTTTTTATTCATGAGGCTGACATGAGTAGCCCAGGTTTTATTCCAAACCACATGAAAGCATCAGCATATCTTTGAATCCAGCATCTTGCTGAAAGATGAAGCCAGCACAATGAGCTTCAAGGTAAAGTAATTAAAGCTCGACGAAGGTGGTGAGCGCAATTAAAGACAACCAGACTCAGTCACATCCCTGGGTGCTTCCTGACATGAAAAACAAACAAAAATAAACTCCCCCTCAGCCTCCAAGCTACTATCAAGGTCTTGAACACAACGCTGCAGAGGCTGCTTCCCTTTCTCTGCAGGTTTCCCTGCTATAAGGTCAGTTGTGTGCACTGACAGCCTGTGCTCAGACTATAGCTCAGCTTCTTATCCTTTGGCCTGACTCTGTCCGCTGCTTCCTCAACGTGTCAGCAATCAATGACAGGCCTGATAGTCTGCACACACAAATGTGGCTGCAGCACGCCAGGAGAATGGAAATCTTTCTCCCTTGTGGCAAAACACCAGTGTCAATATTTGAAATATCCATGAGATTATTACAATGTGTTTCACTGGAAACTGAGAGGTGATGATGGAGTGTTACTGATCTAATAGAAACATGCCAGATCTTGCATGTTGCAGAGGAGGTTTAGAGTGTACTTGCCTTAAAGGGACAGCTCACCTCAAAATCAAAATTTCATATTTTTCCTCGTACCTGTAGTGCTATTTATCAATCTAGATTGTTTTAGTGTGAGTTGCGAAGTGTTGGAGATATCGACCGTAGAGATGTCTGCCTTGTCTCTAGTATAATGGAACAAGATGACGCTCAAACCATCAAGAAAAAACATTTACAAAACTCAACAGCAATGTCTCTTTCTAGAAATCATGACTCGGTTACTCAAGATAATCCACAGACCTTGTTGTGAGCAGTTTCACATAGGAACTATTTGCTTTCCAGACAACTACACCCGTCAACGGTATCACAAGGAAGGGTGCCTCTAAGGGACGAGAGGCTTATTAAATGACAGCATGAGATGTAAACATTATTGGCGTCCTCCTTTGCTGCACTGTAAATTTAGCTAGCCCAGCAGTGCTAGGTGAGCTAGCAGTAGATGCACTCCTCCTTCTGCACAGTGATACGGTTGACGGGTGTAATTTGGTAGAATGAAAATAGTTCCTTGGATGAACTGTCCCTTTAAAGTTTAGCCCCATTATTGCACTATTTCACACCAATGTACTTGAAGTGCTCTGGAGAGTAATGAAACACGAAAACGAAGGAGAAGAGCATAAGCACTAAAAGTGGCAGAGAGACGAGGAAAGTAAGAGCAGCAATGGTAAAGACACAAATACATTATTTATTTAGAGCTCTAAACCGAATAAAGATGTCTTGGATTCGAATCAATAAAACCCTGCAGAAAGAATTGCTTTAGTAAAGTCTGATTTTTAAGTCTTGACACTGTGTAAGTTAGCATCCACTCTCAATGACACATTTGGAACTTATTATACCATTTAATATGAAATCAATACTTATTGAATTCCCAGTTTCTTTTGCGAGAGGTGTTGGACAAAACAATTACTGTTCTGACAGCGTCTGAGCATCACTCAGCCAACAAGACCATTAGAAATCAATACTGTGACGCTAATGTCTCACGACCCCACTTATTAAGCATTTATGAAGCTCTCACTAAGTGACCGCACGCCGTTATATTGAGCTGAGCTCAGTTGATAACCATGTCCAGTGACGGATATTAAATTGTCTATTGAATGAACACATAAAGTGTTCGTTTTTTTCATGTTGTAGTGAGGCAAGAATGACAGGCAATGTGATGTTGGACAAGTTCATTAAGATCTAATCAACAAGGAATGAACCGAACTGCACTCAGTGTTAAGATACAAAGACATGGATTAAGTCACAAGTAGCTACTTTCTCCTAATTCACAGGCAGAAGTAAAATTACTGCATATTTCATGATAAAAAAAGAGATTTATTTACCACCAAATTCTATCAAAATGCATCTTAAAGAAGAAATATTGCTTCAAACATCCTTAATAAAGTGGGGAAATAGATTTGCATCTACGCAGAGCCAGTGACAGGTGTTCCCTAATGCATTAAGTTTAATATAAAACCTGTTTCATTGCCCCAGAGCACAATTTTTACAGGATGTAACATGCCGGAGGTGAAGCGACAACAACAGGGTGTCAATTCATGTCATCACATCATAATCACACTGCATATCGATCACACAGAAACAGCACAAGGACTTTTCTGTGCACTGTTTTCCACAGTTTCCAACCCCACCCGAGTCCTGAGCCGTGAAACTACGACGGCGTTTGATATGGAAATCGAACTGCTAATTTGGTTGTACATTTTACTCCAGAGAGATTATACCCACTACATGACTATTCAGTGGTCACGTCAGATAGATGAAATATTTAGTAAACATTGACATTTCTGTCATGCAACTCTTTCATCTCCTTTGAAACGCCAGAAGCAACATCGACAGGATACTCTCTTTTTATTATGGATTATTTTGTGTGAACTATATTTGGATGTGAATGACGCACTAAGAGTTTGGACTTGTCTGCCACTTGTGGATTGGAGAGTCTCAATCCAGAATGAACAGACATGAAGATGAGTGTGTTTTTCCAATTAGAAACCCCACCCCCACAATAAAAAGAAATGAGTGCCGTCATAAACTGGGGTAGCTGTTAGGTCATTGTTTTATTATTTGTCTGTGCCCAGTGGCAAGTGCTGGGTCAGCCTGTCGAACATCTGAGTGCTTATGAATTGCCTGATATCAGACAGATCTGTCAGTTCATTACACTCTGTTTCCATCTTCAGTGTGACATTATGTCCACTCTAACCAATTTCTGTAGGAGAGAGGGGTTCAGTTTTTTTTCAACCAGTCACTAGAGACCAATATATCTGTCTGAATCCAACATTGTTGTATGTCCACACTGATGCATAGTCATTTTTGTTATTACTCCTCATTGGCTTTGGCACACCGATTGACAACAGTTTGACAGCAGCTTGACAACACTGTTAAGCGGGATTTATACTTGTTCGTCAGCTCTATGGAGAGTCTACGCTGTAGCCTGCACACGTGGCCTACGCCGTTGTGAGCATTTATATTTGTGCAGTGGTGTGTCTGTGTCACTCTTGTTACAACCCACATCACCAGGCCCAGGTGCAGCTCATCACCTGATGACGACGACCCCGTCTTGGACCAGAACCTGCCAGAAGACAACAGCACACAGTATGCCTGCACCACACAGAGGAGTGGAGGGGTCATCACACTTTGCAGTTACACCTCCAAAACACTAGTCAGCAGTTGGATCTCTGTGAAGTGCTGTAAAGTTTAATTGATTCAAAACACACATTAAACACACATTAAACATGACTTAATAGTGACAGTTTCAAACACAAGTGCACAAATCAGCTTAATTATAACTTGTAGGATTCACAGAGAAAGCGCTTGTCTTTTGCCGGACACATTTACCCCACAAATATGGCATGCTAATGTTTTTAGCACGAGCCTATGGCATTTTACATTGTATAAATTAGCCTAGTGGCCAGCAGACTTTTCCTCTACTCATATGAATCCAGGGACAACAGCAACATTTAACAAAGGTAATGTTACAAAATTTGGCTCCATTACACCTCACAAGGTTCACCTTCAAAACGAATTTCTTATACTAAACACAAATACAACATGCTAACGTTATTAGCACAAGCCTATGGCATTTTAAATCCCAAAGTTTAAATCCATGAAGAATAAACCTAAAATGCTATTTTTGTGGAGGCTTTATTGTCTTCACAATTTATTGTTTCTTATCTGTAAAGTAAATGAAAGCTTCATTTCCACTGAGGGAAATGGTTTCATAGACAGGAAGTCTGCATCATATTTGAGGAGGTGCATGTCAGGCTACTGCGTAGACTCTACGTTGACACAGAGCCATAGGTTAGGGTGACCATATTTTGATTTCCAAAAAGAGGACACTCGGCCTGGCCACCAGATAGCCTACTTAATGATACTCGCAGTTTACTCAAAGATGCCTTATAATTTTAATATATTTAAAGTTTATATGTATGGGTAGAAAATTCAGTTATATTACAAATTATATCTCTCAAAGACAGAAATTCAGATAGGGCCCTATAGATAGGGGACACATACGCACACTAGAGTGTGGCTACCCGATCCGAGCCCGACGGGTCCCAATGGTAGGCCTACCCAACGGGTCGGGCCGGGTTCGGTCAAAAATGTAAAAATTGTATTTGGGCTTGGGTCGGATTCGGTCAGCTTTCAGTGAAAATGTAGTGTAAAAATAAATAAATCCTATTGTCTGTCCCACACCTGTGAGTGTCCTTCATATTTGTTGCAAGTGATCAGATGTGATATGTTAGATAGTCTGAGGCGCACTGGCTGGTTGTTTTCCATTGTATTGCACTTAAATAGGTCAATAATATGCTCATCAGTGAAGTTATTGAATTAAATTGTTCGCCACTTCTCTCCTCCGTCAGTTATGAGGTATGTGAGTTATCTGTGTGTTGTAAAAGCATTTTGCTCTGCTGCTGTAGACAGCCTGTCTAAATGATGTCTTGAAGCCTGTCTGATTGTATGTGGGTTTTTTTCTTCATGTCGGCATGTTAAGCTTGTATTTTCGGTCTCTGGAGACACTCCAATAAATTTGCCAATACAGTATTGTACCAAATTGGCTTTTGTTTTACTGTGTTTCATACACCGGACCCCTTGGTTATCTTCTAGAAATGAGCTTGTAATAAAATATGCGGCCCGTGCCGCATTCTAACACACACACACACACACACACACACACATACACACACAAGGAAAACCGGACATTATCATCAATTTATAAACACCCCCCGGACGCCCCGGACAGGACGTGAAAAGTGGACATGTCCGGGCAAAAGAGGACGTTTGGTCAGCCTACCATAGGTACAGCTTCGAGCTAGGTCTGGAGCCAGGCAAAAGACACCTGACACTGAAATCACAGATATCATGGTATTTGACGACTTCGGAATTAGAATAGGCTTGCTTTTGTGTTCATGAGCTTTAAGTTATGATGTCAGAACAACATGGATGCTACAAAGAAGATGTGCTGTATTTTATTGCTCAGAGTTTTTAAACAACACATTGATAATAAAGAGAAAAGGAAGCAGATCGGGTGAGCCATGAAATGTGATCAGGTAGTCATTTGTCAAATTATTCTGACACCACTTGAATGCAGCACGATGCTGTGGAGGTAACAGGGCGTACTTACTTACATAAAAGTGGGACGCTGAATCACTGCATTAAAATGAATATTTTAAATCAATTAATTTAAACTTACACACAATGTACTCAAGTTATTATGTTCACTAAGGTGTATTGTCCCTTCTTAAGTATATAAAAAAGTCACCTCTGACTGTGTGACAAAGACTAATGCCGTTTTAAACCCTCTTAGTGGAAACTCTCAACATCCCTGTATTCTCATTGTGACACTAATAGCAGCAATTACATTTATATTACAGCTGTTAGCTGCACAGTGTTTGCCTAATTTAGGTCAACAGAATATGAGCACTCTCAAATTTCCTGTTTGTAATAAATGAACAACATGCAGCATGTGTGGCTTGTTTGAGTGTCATTGATAACCCCAATAAACTCTGAGGGTGTGTTTGATTATTCAATCACCTGGATGAGCATACAGCTTTATCAGTGGTTGAGTCACGTGCTGTACTTAAAGCTGCTGCGATCAAGATTTTCATAATAGCAATGGACAAAATGTGTATGTGCAATGTGAAAAAGGGCACGTGTTGTGACTCTTCAGGTCCTGTCAGCTTGTTTTGGTTTCACAGGATGCACTTTTACAGCTGTTGTCCAATCTCACCATTCCCATCCATCGTCTTTTCATCATATAAATCAATAAAACCTCTGATAAAGTCATTGTATGGTCACCAGAACAATCACAGACAAGGTCAGCGACCAGCAGGTGTACATAGTGAAACCTGTAGCAGCTTACAAGCCGGATATTTCCCTCAGGAGTTTGTCAAGAGACCAAAACAGGGCTAATAAGTGACAGTTGGGCATCACTGGGGCGGCAGTAGGTCAGTCCATAGGGACTTGGGTTGGGAACCAGAGGGTGGCCGGCTCAAGTCCCCAACCGTACCAAATATAGAGTGTGGACAGGCAGCTGGGGCGGTGCCAGTTCACCTCCTGGGCACTGCCGAGGTGCCCTTGAGCAGGGCACCAAACCCCAGACTGTTCAGGGTACTAGTCTATGGGCAGCTCCCCACACCTTTCCATTTAATGCATGTATAGGCCCTGTTTGTGCACATGTGTGTATTTTGGGCCTGTGTGTATATGACAACAGAGTGAAAGAAAATTGAACTTCCCTTTGGGGAATAATAAAGTCTTCTTCTTCTTCTTCTTCTTCTTCTTCTTCTTCTTCTTCTTCTTCTCCTTCTCTTTCTCCTTGTTCTTAAAATCATTCAGTCGCCTGAACATTATCAACAATGAATGCCATCATTGTTCCACATCTGCTGGATGTGTGAATAGGCACGTTAGTCTCTTTGTAACCAACGTAACAGAGATCACATCCAGGCTACCTGCTGTACCTGTAGCTTCTCACTGCCATCTGTCATGAGTATATCTTTCATCAGTCTGTGTGAAAAATTAAGAGTGTTCCTGGAATTAATGACAACTTGGCACCTGCTGTAGCACTTGATATTATTAATTAAAAACTATTTGGACAAAAATGAACAATTACTTTGTGAGCGCACTGTACAAAAAACTATAGTCCACATGAAAACTTGCCAGCAAAGCATCATGGTGACTTATTTTGTCTTAACTCGAGCCCCTTTCACACATGCACTGCAAACCTGAAATTATCTAAACATTACCCAGAGGAGTTGTATGTGAGAACGCAAATGTCAGTATCTGCTGGATGAAACATTAAATGGACTTTTGCCTGCCAGCTGCCTAGAAGAAATTTGGTGTAATGGATTGAGCTTGTGTGTGAACAGAGCAGTTCATTTTCAAAAAAAAATTGCAGCCAGTGAGTGGGTGTGTTGATGACTTTTTTAATATAATTCACGTGTAACCAGAAGAAAATAAACATCTGAAGATGAAAGGAAAGCTTATGTGTGTAAGGGTTGAGGCCAAACTCGTCAGACAGTTTCAAGAATCAGCAAGAAACTGTTGTTTGACCAGATTATGAATCATCTACGTGACAGTGATGTATGCTGTGTCACGTCATGTCCTGCTTCCTGCACGCTCTACCCGGTGCCATTGCTCATCTAAACCAAACTAAGCACCTCCAGCAGGTGAGAATATGTGTGAGATCACATGTGAAAGAGGAACTCCTGACAATATGCGGACCTGGGGCCGTATTCACAAGGCTTCCTACTAGTGATGAAATTCTTAGAACATTCTTAGAATTGTGATGTTTTTGTTAGAATTTCTCCTTTAAGTTAAGACGAGGTCCTTGTAGATATAAAAGTTATTCACATAGCATCTTAGACCTTAAAAGAGCTCCTATAAGGTAAAGAACTTTTAAGAGGCTTAAAGGGAAATTTCGGTTTATTTCAACCTGTCTCCTATTGTCCTAAATTTGTTTCAGGTGACTAGTGACATAAAAATAGGCACGGTATGAGATTGCTGCTTGTTCTTGCGATATTTTGGCCGCGCTTTGGAAAGCAGAGCTAAATGGTAAACAAACATGGCACCACACCAGTAAGGTAAGACAACACGTTTACATGTCATTTTCTATATGTTCTCTGACATTTATCCTAACGATATGAGGCGGTCTTTGTGGAAAAAAAGCTTGTTTAGTGGACTAACTTTGCACTTGAAGGGATGCCCGTTCAATTATGTTTTAACAGGTCTGACACTACTATGCACCCCGGCTGTAGGCTAACGGCTAACATGCTAACTATTATTTTTATGTCACTAGTCACTTTCAAAAGTAGAGGAGAGAATCGTGGAAACACAAAGAGATCTGAGAAATATTCTCCAAACACTGGATGACAGTGAGTAAATGCTACAGATTATATCCTGCAGGGATAATATTTGTGGTTGATGTCATTTGGGATATGCACACATTTCCCATGTAACGCTAAACGCCAGAAATAAAACATAAAACAGTGCAGCAGTGATGACTTGAGTCTGTATCAACCAACTATCCACAGAGTGATCACACTAACAGAGACACTTTCACAGTCAGCAGTTCATTTCATTTCCACTGGGTGTTCACACCTTGCAGGCTCACAGACAACCAATCACATATGTTAAAAGAATGCATCATACCAAGCAATGGGGTCAACCACACCTCCTCACTAAGGTAAAAGTTTCTGTCGCTTCCTTGTTCAGAGTTGCTCTGAGAACTTTGCTAAATCACTCCTAGGCCAGGAGTCCTCTTAAAAAAAAATAGTCTAAGTTAGGAGCTCATTGACAGTATTTTTCAGGATGTTTGTGAATACGGCCCCAGGATTTCTGGACAATGTCTGCAGTTCATCTGACAAAACGACTTTGGTTTCATTCATATCTATGAAATTTGATGAAGCTCTCTTCTAAAGTAATTTTTAATTTATTAGCTGTAATCTCTGCTGTCTTAAACATTTTTACAGTACCGTTCAGTCCCGCTGTATTACAAACATGTCTGAATCAGCCACAGACACCTGGCCCATCAATAGTCTCGCCCGTTTAGTCAAGCCATTTTGACCTCCTGTTTGTTGCTGGCTGCAAAAAACATTTAATTATACAAATGCATTTGTTTCGACAAATGAAGTGAACCAAACAACATACAATTAAGAAATATTACATTCCAAAGCTGGATTATTTTGTCATTTGTTATTGCATATGTCAATGTGATTTTTACATCGGGACAGAAAGTGATAATATTTTGTCATTGTTGTGTTAACAGCTCCAAGTGATCCAAAAAAATCAAGTAGTGTAGGTTTAAACTGCATGACTGCATCATAATAAAGCTTTTTAAGTCCATTTATTTGACAGTTATATTGCAGATTAAGAAAAAACATATTTATAGAATATGATCTGTACATGAGCATCACAATTAGCTCCGTCTGAACTAGCTACAGAGCCATAATGATAATGACAAATTAATAATTACTACTAATTACCCATCAATAACATATCACATTGTGAGCAAAAAATCTCTATCTATACTCATTATGTTCTTCTACTGCTGGCCATCTGACTGCATGAACAGTGTTGTGACTGACACTTAGATGTGATAAACTGAGCATGTTTTCATTCACCTCATTTATTCTGAAAGGAATCAACAACATCTTTCTGTGTAGTTTCTTCTTCTAACCGCTGTGGTCAGACAGTCACCACTGCACCAAGCTGCTGATGGACTTGTGAGCATCATTAGCTGTGCAAGTGCTCCCTCGCTGCCTCACTGAGCCAATCCTTAACCTTTTGGGGGTCATTATAGGCAAATAGAGTCTCATTTTGATCTTGTAACTAATGTCTGATATGAAATATTCAAGGACCCAAGGCTTTGCCAATTAGCCAAGCTGTAGGCGGTCGATGATGACTGCATTGACGGGATATGTGACCACCATACTGTCATGGCCAGCTGCAAGGCTGTTGTCAGTGTCGCTGTCAGGAAGGGAAGGAGCACTCAGAGAAAAAAGTACAATTCTCAAGGGTGCTGTAATTCACCTCACTTCACTTCATTTAACAACACAATGGCACCATTTTGTTCTGTCATATTGCAGGAATTAGTAACATTTTAGAGTCATAAATAAAGATTATTTTTCTGGATGCATTGTACAGTCAGGTTTCATGTCTGTTAACAGGAGATTTTAGCTTTGTTAAAGAGATACTTCATCCACAAATTGTACATCAGTTACTTAGCTCCTGTTATATTGAATTTGTGAGGAAAACTTTGTTTTTATTTTTCCCCTAAACCCTTTTGCCCATAGCCCCAGAAACCAACAAGTATCCCTAAACTGGAGTGCTACACTGACCCCATGATGTGCTGTATGTTACTGTTAACATCAAAACTTACTAACATCAGAATCTTTTTAACCACACAAATAACAGAAAAAAACACTCCACACTCCACACTCCGTCACAGCTGACGGAGGGTGGAGCAGGTAATTCTGTTTGACAGCTGAAGCCGAGGGAGGAGTGACGGTGACTTTGACGTGGGAAAATATCGTGCCACCGCTGAGATTAAACAGCAGCTGAATCAATGGGGAGCTCACCTCATGAATAATGCATGAGGGGCGTTCTCGAGAAGGAAGCACAAACAAGTATAAAATATTCAGGTGCGGGTCACATTATTGGGCTTTGATCACGACTATGAGCAAGGAGTCAGAGATGAAGATTGGTACAAGGACATCAAGATCTACAGGATGTAGCTGAACGTGACGTGGGCACTCATCACTACAAGACATTTTCTTATTTTTTTTCGACTTAAGGCAAAGTATGAGTATGTTTTTTATTGTTTCAATAAGACTTTGTAAAGTTTTCCCTAATGGTAGGGCCCACTTGCAAAAGCTAAATTTAATCAGTGTAGCCTTTTCAGGATGAAAGGTGAGAAAGAAGGAGCACAGAGAACACCACACGGTGCACAATAACCACCTCAGAAATGACAGCCTGTTTAGAGACAACACTTTGTTTTCCAGTAATGAAGCTGCAGCCCTAAAAGGTGAGGAGAGGAAACAACATAGTTCATGGCAGCTTTGAGGCACTGCAGGAGTATTTCCACAACTGCAATGGTTGACGTCACATCAGCACAATCAGTGGGTCTGAATCCCCTGTTATGTGACTGAATGTAGGCATTACTGACTCCATCCTGGCATTTAGAGAGGCTGGAGATGTGTGTGAGGACACACGCTTCAGAGATCTGTGAAGATAATGAGACATGTTATGTATTTAAGGTCTCCTAAAAGCACTGTCTGAGCTGACAAGACCTTCAATGAGAGACTTCCATCTGCTTATCTTGAACCAGGTCAAGCAAAGCACCCTAGACATCCCTTTCCCCAGCAACGCTTTCCAGCTCCTCCTGGGGGACCCCAAGGCGTTCCCAGGCCAAATGAGATTATGTAATCTACCTCGGAGCCCCCTCCCAGTGGGACGTGCCTGGAAAAGCTCCAAAGAGAGGCGCCCAAGAGGCATCCTGATCAGATGCCCGAACCACCTCAACTGACCCCTTTCAACACAATGGAGCAGCGGCTCTACTCCGAGCTCCCTCTGGATGTCCGAGCTCTTTACCCTATCTCTAAGGCTGAGCCCAGCCACCCCATGGAGGAAACTCATTTCAGCCGCTTGTATCCGCGATCCCATTCTTTTGGTCACTACCCAAAGCTCATGACCATAGGTGAGGGTTGGGATGGAGATACACAATATAGCAGGCTCCTCCGCATTTGCAATATTTAATTTGAAATTTACACTGGGCTGTGAAAATGTTGTTCGATGTCCTCAATATTATTCCCATCCCACTTTTAAATAAAAAAAAAAACATGTGCACAGAAGGACACTTCTCTTTTCAAGGACTTTTAAACCCTTATTCAGACTTTCTGATTTGGGTGCCCTCAGTGGTCATACTCTGTCATAAAAGACACTGTGACAGATGAGCAGATCCAAACTGGGGACACTGAGATGGACTAAATAACAGGATCTTTCCACTGGCACTTCTGGCCATGCTGATTTGCATTTCTGTTGTCAGTTTAAACATGCCGAGCTGTGCCAAGCCACACCCAAGGTGGACCATCTCAGGAGTCGGGCCAAAAGCACGCCCGACCACCTCCAAGCAAGTAACATTGACATCTCACCAGCTGTGGCCAACCCCTGATGACCTCCCTTCTCCCCTCAAACCCGCATGCTGTGAGACTCAACTCATGTCTGTGCAGGAGACCACAGAGAAAGACTTTTTTAAAAGTCTCTGTGTTCAGCTCTCTGTACTTTTGTAGCTTCTGACTGAATCTCTGTAGTTTGAAGTTTAGTTTCAATCCTGCATCCTTGTTTTACTGATTCATGTTCCCTTATAGCTGTAGAGGAGTCGTGCTAATTGATGAAAACCCCATTTCCTCATTCTGCTGCTTCACAATAAAAAACCTTACATAACAAAATAACAGGGGCCATTTATTTTCAAAAGTTAAGTTAGGAAAATTAAAAGTGTTTATCACTGAATAAGCAGAACTTTGTTAGCAGCTTTTCTACAATACAAACAAGTCCACTTTTACAGCAGGGAGGAAGAGTAAAAGCATAAACAGCCACAGTGAGATGTTTGATGAAGAGCTGCAGACAACAGGCTCTTACTGCACCTCTGCAAACAGCTCACCTCCAACAGGTAAACATCTTTTACCTGCCGTGCTGTGTGATGAAAAACACTTGCAGCAAAATAACAGGGGTCTTAGCCGGGGATCAGCCTGCTGCTTTCAAACGTCATTAATTCAAGACAAGCTCTCATCTGTTAAAGACACACCTTCAAGCAGGTAGCTCTGGTGTAATGGAGACGCAAAGTGAGTCAAGCCAAGCCAGATAATGTGTATAGAAAAATGTCACAAAACAACCCTGTCTCCAAGAAATTACATTCATATTCAACTAATTTGCAACAGCAAATTCATTTTGAAGTGACAATTTTTGATACTGAACGTATCAACATGTTATAAAATGCTCACTGATAAATAATTATCCAATCTTGCAATGACTACAGCATTATTAAACAGGAGGGCTGAGCCAAATACTCAGGGGAACAAGCATCAGCTAAAGATAAGGAAGCCTATTTTTTACAAAGAGAAGTCATCTGAGTAAAACATGTCAATGCTTGTCCAAGTGATGAAAGGAAAATCTTTATTCTCATCCATTTCGTTCTCTGTTAATAGTTTTCTAAAGGATGATTTATACTTGTGCATCAGCTCTATGCAGAGCCTATACGCAGTAACAGAGCATGTGGCCTACATCATTGTGCAATTTTTTTTCATGACAGTTTTTATTTCATAACCTCACTGTTTATGGCAGAGGTGGCAGAGGAGTCACCACCCTCTCACCTTTCAGCTAGTCACTAGTCTGAGTGGGCGGAAGTTCGCTGCAAAGATTGGGCGGAACGAGCCACCCGCTGAGGTCCCGCCCTACCACCTCCGGTTGCAGTTTTCAACACGTCCTTTACTAACTTTTGCGGTGTTTGATCTTGCGGGGATGTAGCCATTTTTCTGCCATGGTTCGCGTCCTGTAGGCGATATTTTTTGTGGGCGTGTTACACCAAAACCTGTTTCCCCCCGGCAATATTTTTGCAAGCGCACCATTGCTGTGGCACTGCCAAGAACGATTGTGATTGGTTGAAAGAAATACAAGCAGCCGGGGCATTTTTTTCTCCAATCTTAAAGTGAGAGTCGGCCCAGCCAGACCTTTCTTTTCTTGAGAAAGATCTGGTGAGCGAGACTAGCTAGTCACAAGCCTCCTGCCTCTTCAACCAGCAAACTCAACAACTGATAACAAATCTAGTCCCCAATCACACAGAAAGCGTTTTGCAGGTTGCAAAGGTTGCCACCCTGCCACCTTCTTACCCTTCCCATATAATCAATATACCCTTTATCTATTTAGTTTATATTTTTTATTTTATATATTTCACAGCAATTAGTATCTAGTTCCTAAAATGTTGAGGCAGAGGGTACTTGCTCTAGCTGTGGTTGAGGATGAGAGGCGATCAAGAAATAGTTTGTTGGGCACAGGGAAACAGAGATCTGTGTGGGTACATGAGACCCTAAAAAAGAGGGTGGATCACAGGGAGTACCACCAGTTGGTCCAGGAGCTTCTCCTTGATGATGCTGTTTCCAGGCATATTTTAGGATGACTCAAGGGGAGTTTGATAACCTGCTGTCTATCGTCGGGCCTAGCGTAACCAAAATGAATACTAACTACAGTGAGTCAATTGGTCCTGCTGAGTGACCGAGCACCACCAGTTTCTCCTCCATTGTCTACCAACTGTAAACTTGTTGTCGTGACCACCACAGAAGGCCCGCCTCTCAAATCATCTGATTGGATAATGGGGAAAAGGCAGAGCTGACGTGGGGCCAGGTGCCAGGTGCCTACAGCATAGAACGCGAGGTGTGTCGCAATGCAAAAACAGCGAGCAATATGCTTCATTCTCAGTAAACACAATTACAAAAAGCTGCCTCCAGCTGCTAAAACGCTTTTTGTGGGATAGGGCCCCAAAGCCTGTTAGCTCCTGCTAACTAGAACAACATCCCTGTCAAAGTTAAAGTTATTATGAAAATTGATGACGAAATAGCATTTCACAGTACACCTTTCACAGACACCTCTGCTGTCTCTTAAGGCAAGATAAAAATAGGAGTCCCGGTGAGGTGAATAAAAAAATTGTGTGATTATTTTTCATTGCGTGAGATAAAGCGTTAACTCTGACAGCCATAGTTTAAACACACAGACATATGTGGGAGAAATGATGCCTGCGGAGGCCAAAGTGTCTAAATTTAAGTTTTATCTCCACAGTCAAGTACACGAGAAATAGTCCTTGAACCTTTGTGCGTTATAAATTCTCTTTGTGTTAAATCTGCGAGGATTCGTAAATGTCTGTTCTCAGAAATGTTTTCATTTCAGTGGAAAGTAGCTCAGAGTTTCTATGGAAACACGTCCACACTTCCAGATGATGCTGAGGGAGGTTTGTGTGTTTCTTGGAGACATTTCTCTCAGTACACAACAGGTTCATTGTGACAAGCACTAACAAGCAGCCTGTTCATTAACACCTAGTTCCAATTAAAGGACTCGGATGTGAAATGAGAAAACCATCTTTTAAGAAGTTGTTGGGTTTTTTAGATATTATCAATAATTATTGTTACAAAGTGAAAAACGTGACGATTTTGTCTCCTGAACATAGTGAACATTGATTTTTTTTTTTTTTTAAGTAATCCATCATTAATGGGTTTTTAATGATGCCACATGTGCCTTTGCTGGATTAATTGGCAAAGTGTTTCTGCAAAATAACTCATTTTCACGTACCAGCACCAGAAACAAATGTCTAATTACCTTTATTGTGTTTGGTTTGACAGCAGAACTCTCACAGGAAGCAAATCCTCAAACAAATCAAGTACTTTTTGAAAATTTAAAGAACTGACCCTTGAATAGTCTTTAAGTTATTATCTGTTCCAAAACAATCTTCTCTCAAGGTCCATTACAGAGCTGTCCTGAAGCTTGTATCACACTTTTTTCACAGCAGATGGAGCCCAGTAAAATGTTAAAATGTCAATTTTTGAACCCTCTAAATGAACAGTTCACCCCAAAATCACAATTACATATTTTCCCTCATACCTGTAGTGCTATTTATCAATCTAGACTATTCTGGGTGAGTTGCCGAGTGTTGGCAATATTGGCCAAAGAGATGTCTGCCCTCTCTCCAGTGAAATAGAACTAGGTGGTGGTATGGTACAATTTTAGTTTTACAGAACTACACCCACCACCTGTATCACAGCACAGAAGGAAGCGTGCATCTACCTAGCTCACCTAGCACTGCTGAGCTAGCTAACGTTCCAGCTCAGGAGGACACCGTTGATGTTTATATGCTGCGCTGCTTCAAGCATGAGCCTCTTGTCTATGAGCAGACATGTGCTTTCTTCTGGCGGTGATCAGTGTTGGGTAAGGGTTACTTTAAAAGTAATCAAAGTACGTTACTGCGTTACTTTTTTAAAAAGTAACCAGTTACTTTACTGCGTTACTCCCTGAGTAAAGTAACTCAATTACTTTAAAAGTACTTCCAACGTTACTCCCTGGGAAAAGTGACTGAAGCACTTTTAAAGTACTTTTGAGTATTCTACATTTCCTATTGGGCAATGGACCACAGGGCGCTAAGCCTACATTTTTTTGTCCCCAAAATTAAAGTTATGGACCACTTGCCCTTCACTGAGATCCAATTCTCCCATCACAGCCGTCACTTTGACCAGTAGAAACACAGAACGATCTGCTGCCGTAGACAACTGTATGACAACACCCCAGCGTTTTTAATATTTCCTCTAGGGATGTTACCACACAGAGTAAAAGGGGGAAATGATGGTGTGAAACAGCAGAGGCATTTTGTCAACCCGCTGAGTTAACGTTGCTGTCATTAGCATCAAGCTAGCAAACAATGGTACATCCTCACGGTCGGACATAAAGTAATAACATTAACAAATAGCAGCGGGGCTTTGAAAGACCAGCGTTAAAAGCGTAAAAGTAACAGAAGTAACTGATGTCTTGTTTGAAAATGTACTTAAGTATTTGATTACTCACACAGCAAACCGTTACTGCAAAAAGTAATCAAAGTACTAGTACAAGTTACTTTGTAACGCGTTATACCCAACTCTGGCGGTGATACAGTTGGCAGGTGTAGTTCGTTCAAAATAGTTAATGACACTACTCACACCAAGGTCTGTGGATTATCCTGAGTGATACAAATGGTTTTGTTTGTTTGTTTGTTTGTTTGATGCTTTAAGCACCACAAGTCAAGCGCCATCTAGTTTCATAGTATCCTCTTGAGACCTGAACTTTTGTTTGGTATGCAAATTTCACTCTGTCCACGACAGAGTGAAATGGGGTGAGAGAGAGAGTTGGGGGGGGGGATTCCTACGCACACTTTCTTGCTCTTTATGATGCAATGTTAGGAGGTTGTCATCATTTCATGTATTTCTGTGAGACCAGGGTGAGTTTTCAGTTTGAAGATAGGTTGTTCTAACTGGAATAAGAGAAAAATCATACTACACTGCAAGAATTATTATTCAAATCAAATTTTAAGCTTAAAATCTCCCAAAATAACACGATCCTCATATTTAACCTTGTTATTAATTGTGAAAGTGTAGACCTTACAACATAGATTTTCTTTAGATAAAATTACCAGAGATTTTTTCAGTAAATCATTTCCCAACACACCTTGAATTCTTCCATTTCTATGTCTCACAACATGCTTGAATTCATCTATACTTCATCCTGTTCATGCTGCATCACATCAAAGCACTAATATTGTCACTAAAATGCAGTCATGCCAGCTGTGGCACAGGAAGCATCAAAGGCCCCTCAGTGAAATAGTACTTTAAAGAATGGACCGTCACCTGTCTACGTCTGAGGCTGTGTCTTCCTGCCCGTCTAACTGCAGTAACACCTAGAGGTTTGTCACTGTATGATGTACTCCAATGATCCATTCAAACCTGCTGGGAGCCTTGTTTCTGAATACCACGCTATATGCACATCGACTTTTTTTTATTCACAACTCCAGACAAAAGGCTGACCTTGAGCTTCTATTGATTGTGGCTGAATCATGTTTAGCCGGCTTTGTATGATTTCCATTCAGCTCTGCTCCGAGCATTCTGTCAGTGCCGACTGTTGGTATTCAAACCCATTGTTTTACAATCAATGTTTTATTATAAGGAGGATGTCGTCATAGTTAGTCATAGAAACCAGAAGTTCAGACTTTTACAAACAAGTCTAGGGAGTGATATTGACAGCAGAGTTTATTTTTTTTTTTCTTATTATTTAATTATGAAAACTCTCCCTCTGGAAATATCAGGTGTTATTAACCTGGCGGGGAGATGTTGTTGTTGATCAGATTCCAGCACCATCAAATTCATGATGTGGGAATTCACTGCAGCTCTGGCCCTGATCAGAGAGCTCAGCTGTTGCTTTTTAATCATCACTAAACACACCTGAGCTCCATCTCAGTGATCGCCCAACTTAATTTAAAGACCCTAGATGCCCCCAGTTTTCTTTATAATCAGTCCCTCCTGCTCACTTTAATTACTTCTATTCCAAAGTCTTGTTCATGGTTTGTGCAAGTGTACAGTCGACTCAAGTTGTGGGAACTGTTAATACCTTTTTAAAATCCTACTCTTACATTTTAGTCACCCAATGTCTCTGCTAGGGTAACTTCTCATAGAAAAGATTTCTGACAGAAGAAAAGGAAAATGGCTGCACAAACAGCACAAGTTGGCTATCAGTTAAGATATCTAGGGAGTGAGTAGGGGAACCAGGTAAAAAAATATCTAGCTCCTCAGTAATACATACACGGGATATTTTAGTCAAATATTTTAGCAGAGTGTTTTATTACTGTAAACTGTATGTTGGAACTTCAGTGTGCAGATATCCTCCGTCTAATCCTCAGTGGCATTGAAATGTTTAGGGCTATTAGTAAACTGTAATATCTGCTCTGCCTAATAGTTTGTCATCAGGAGATGAGGGGTGGAGGGCATGGTGGATGGTGTGTCAGCTGGGCCTTAAGCGAGACACCTGCCAAGCTGCAGACCACTGTTGGAGACCAACAAACAACAAAACTGATTATATCTTAGCGATGCATTGCTGTTTTACGAGCAACTTTACAGGCACTAAACGATAGTGATTTTTCTGTGACCAAGTGCTGTTTTTCTAGCGGATTTTTTTAGGCACTAAATGTGGGTGTTCTTTAGTGACCATCGCTGTTTTTCCACTAAGGTAAGTAACACTGCAGACCACTGTTCGAGACCAACAAACAAAACAAGTTGTGTTTTTATATTCCATTGCTGTTTTTCCGGCATTTTTTTAGGCACCAAATGTGGGTGTTTTAGCAAGCCATTTTTTTTTTCAGCTGTTTTTTAGGCACTAAATGTGGGTGTTTTTTAGTGACTAATCATTGTTTTTCCACCAAGGTAAGTACTGCTGCAGACCACTGTTCAAGACCAATAAACAACAACCAGTTGTGTTTAAGCGATCCTTTATTGTTTTTCCAGCAGTTTTTTTTGCATTAGATATTAGTGTTTTTAGGCTTTAAATATGGGTGTTTTTTTAGCAACCCATTGCTGTTTTTTCAAAAGGATTTTAGGCATTTAACATTAGTGTTTTTAATGACCCATCGCTGTTATTCCATCAGGTTTTAAGGCACCAAATGTGGGTGTTCAGGGCTGTACGTCAACTTTTTTAGCCCATAGCACTGGTGCTACAGAGGGTGATAATTTTGTAGCACAGGCCAGAAAGTTTGTAGCACCTGTCACAATAACAAATTCTGCTGGGCGATTAATTGCGTCAGAAATTATTGTGATAAGCGGTAATATTGGGTAATATTGTGCTTTTTTATTATTGCTGTAATTTTGCTGTTTTTAGACCATTTTTTAAACTTATATAATGATAATAAAGGCATAATGATGCAAGTACACCCTTTTAAAGAGAAATAAACATTTACTTAACAAGAATATTTACGAATGCAAAAAAAGAAAATTAAAATATTGGAAATAAATAAATAAAGACCTTATAAATACAAAAAAATAGACTGTCAATCCCTCACTCTCAGGCGTGCAGTTAAGTTGGTCGTATTCGCTCTTTTTGTTGAGATGGTTTTAGAACATCATCTCCCTCTCACGAAGATCACACTGTGTGTGTGTGTAGCCCATAGCCCCGCCTCCCCCACAGAGACAAAGACCCTTGATGACAAGAGCTTTCCCTCCGTTCATTACGCTAATGAACCAACTCACCTGGCTGCCAGGCGATGTACGGCAGTGAACGCTCTTGTCGTCTAGTGAAAAAAACAGACCACACACACAAGCGGCTGGCAAGCAGTCTGTTGCACGCGTGCTACTAGGCAAATAAATTCATTGCGCAAACACGTTTTTTCCAATCGCACGTCGCACTGTACAGCCCTGGTGTTTGTAGTAACCCATTGCTGTTTTTTAGGCAATAAATGTACATGTTTTTTAGTGACTAAACACTGTTTTTCCCCCCAGGTAAGTGCCGCTGCAGACCACTGTTCAAGACCAATAAACAACAAAACCAGTTGCGTTTGAGCGATTCTTAGCTGTTTTTCCAGCAGCTTTTTAGCCGTTAAACATCAGTGTTTTTAGCAACCCAGTCCTTTTTTTCTAAGAGGTTTTTCGTCTTTAAATGTGGGTGTTTTTTTTAGCAAGCCATTGCTGTTTTTCCAGCAGGTTTTTAAGCACCAAACATGGCTGTTTTAGCAAGCCATTGTTTTTTTCCCAGCTGTTTTTTAGGCACTAAATGTAAATGATTTTTAGTGACTAATCACTGTTTTTCCACCCAGGTAAGTGCCGCTGCAGACCACTGTTCGAGACCAATAAAAAACAAATCCAGTTGCGTTTAAGCGATCCTTTGATGTTTTTCCAGCAGGTTTTTAGGCATTAAACGTGTGTGGTTTTTTTTAGCAACCAATCACTGGTTTTCCACCAATAAAAGTGACTGAAAAGTGAGATTGCTACTTTTTCAGCAGGGATTGTGCTCCCCAAACTCAATATTTAAGGCCAAAACATGATCTTTTCATGATCACATCAACCAAAGTCTGGTTGAAATGTAAGGTTTCACTACATAAGAACATACAAATGCAACAAATCTATGGTTGGCAGAGACATAGTCTACGATGGACTTAATTACTCCCTCATTATGTGGATTCACATACTGACTTAAGATGTAAGTTCATTATAACAAATATTATTTATATAACAGCTGACTGAATTTTGCATTGGGCTAGCTAAAGAAAGCTGTGGCTACCTCATGAGCTAGCTTCCACTTGAACTAGCTTTCTTGAGTTTGGTTACTGCGGATTGGACTTTTTTTTTAGCATAGTTTTACAAATTTTATACGTTTTTCTACTCAGAAATGACACTTCTGTGGCATGGCCTTTTTTGTGTGGGACAGAAATAACTTCATTAAAGCATTTTCTGTGTGGACTTTGAGTCTTCCTGCTACAGATGAAGACTGAGACACCTCAGCATCACCTCCTACTCACACCTTTTTCACACCACAAATTTTATTTTCCCCACAGTGTTTTTCTGTAGTTTGTTGCTGCAATACATCCATTCAGCTGTGATGAATTATAGTGAAAGCACAGTCCTATAGCACAACATTCCTCAGCGGTCAAATCAATAGAAGGCGGTCGGCCTTGACTGAATGTATGAGTGTGTGTGGGTTTAGTGCGATGATGCTGTCATTACATCAGTAAATGCATGTTAAGTGACTGTGTAGTGTCTTCTGCTCTTTTCTAGTTTTGATGGAAATCATTGCAATCTACTTCTTCACTAATTGGTTGCTTATAATAATAATAATTTTCTTTGAAAGGTGTCGAATCTCATGGCCATGCCTAACAAAGAGAAGGAGGTTAGTAGTAAGGCAGGAAAAATAACGATGGATATAACAATGCATGTAGGAAGGAGAGCTGCTCTTTAAGACAGATATTGATATTAATCTCTTTAAGGTATTTGAGTTATTTAACAGCATGTGTTTTCTTATATTTTTTTTCTGGTTTAATATCATATTTCCTCACATTAAGGTTTAAAATGGAAAGAAAGTACTTATACGCTAATTGGTATTCATCTGCAACAACACCTCCTCTGCAAAGCCGGACTGGTCACCTATTCTCCCATGAGGCCATTGTGCTATGCTCACTGCAATCTTAAACAGCACATTGAAGTAGGGAGCTGCTAATGAGCTTGAAAATGTGGCATGTGGACACGGCTTAATGAAATAACATACTTGACCAAGGAAAACATTAATGTCACAGGGGAAATATTTTTTGATACGTTTTAATTTGATCACTAATAATAACAAGAGACATGTTTTTCTATTAGTTTATATTTGTTCATATAAAAGATGATGCTTTTGTGCGACCATGATCTTTGTCTTTACTGAGGGTTTAGGCCAAATTTAGATATATCATTACTACTTAACTTACTTTTGTAACGCATTACAGTAATATATTACATTTTAGCAGTAACAAAGTAATATAGCTGTTGCCAAGAGAATTTTGTGTAATAATATTACATTTAAAATGTCGTAATATGTTATCACCTGAAATAGTATGTTGTTTTCATTTTTCATTCATCCACACTGATTCACACCACTTCACTTCCACCACTGCGCCAACAAAATATAAAAATATCCCACAAAGGTTGTTGTGTGTTGTCATTCCATTATACACTATAGTATAGGCCTAGAAGGGTGCCAGTGATTGGCACATCTTGAACTGTTATCATGGTCAGTGTGTTTCCATTAAGACACCTGCAACATCTACAATGTATCCCATTCTGATCTACTAAAGATATACACAATCAGACCTGTTCCAAAGTGGGTCACCAAATTAGTGTCTGACCAAATGTTTGCCCTTCTTTTCCTGAGTTATGATGCCTTGTAATTATGATGTCACAGTGAAATTGACGTTTGACCTTTTGGATATATTTGTGTAAAATTTAGCATGAATTCCTGAGTTAAGGCCAAAAACATGATTTGTAAGGGTCACAGTGACCTTGACCTTCGACCACCAAATTCTGCTCTGTTCATTCTTGAGTCCAAGTGGACGTTTGAAGCAAATTTGATGTATTACATTCACGACAATGGGATGGACAAACGAATGAACGGACAACCCAGAAAACATAATGTGAACAATCAATTAAAGGTCGTGACTGTTATGACCACACATAATCACTCCGACCTCGTCACATATAAACATTTGCTCATGGACTTTCCACATCCAGATATGATGTGAAAGGTATCCTGGGTGTGTGTTCTGAGACGCCATGTCAAGTTCAGCCTGTTACATGTATTGTCTTCCGCTTCCATTTTCACAGGAAAGGTACCATCAACATACTGTCTCTTTCAAAATAAAACACCATGAATTGACTTTTTTTTGCCTTAAACAACAAATGCACGTAGTTGGGTTTGCGAACAAAAAAAAAAAAAAAAGGGTTTGGCTTTAGAATCTTACAGGATGCAAACACTGTTCTCCCAGGTGATAGTCGGTGTGTGTTGGACTAGGTTGGTTATGACCAGCTCATAGGCCACAACAAAGGAGGGAAATTCACAAACTTGGCAAAAATCAATCAATCAATCAATTTTATTTATAAAGCCCAATATTACAAATCACAAATCACAATTTGCCTCACAGGGCTTTACAGCATACAACATCCCTCTGTCCTTTGGACCCTCACAGCGGATAAGGAAAAACTCCCCAAAAAACCCCTTTAACTGAAAATGTACTGAAATGTATTAAAGGTATACTACAGTATGTAGGATTACCAGTTACTGTTTGTTAACACACTCAGAAGCAAAAGTGAAAATAAAAGGCATCACCAGATTTACTCTTGTTTGGCGTTTCACCTTCCTGTATTCGCATTTTTTTGGCGAATAAGAATATACAGGGTGTCTGTGGAAAAATACACTGCCACACACTCCTAGTGGAACGTAAGTGATAACTGAGATGGATTACTCCTGTATGAGTCCATACATTGTTTAGAGAGTGCATGGCTGCAGTGATTAATATGAGATGTGTGTTGCCAGTGTAAAACAAAAATAAAGCAACCCATTTAAGTACCAGCTTAATGAGGGACCAGCAGCACGCTGGTGTCTGGACAGACAGGCTGAAGGAGCTCAGGAACACTGGCCAGGTGTTCACAGTTAGGGCAATCAGGGCAATCACACCTCAGCTCAATCAGACCTCAACTCAACCCAGCAAAGGACCTGCAAGAAACTCAAGCACACACACAGTACAGAGGCAACATGACTCTGGGGCTGTATCAGTGACATCTATTCCTCTTCACACAGAATGAGACACTGTGCATCTTCCAGCCTTTTTTTTATACCAAATGAAATAACTTTTACCTGAAGAAAAGTTGTTTTGTCATCAGGATGTTTGGCATCATTGTTTTTCATGTGAAAATAAACCAAAATCTGCATTTTCCAGAGCCTTTCAGTGCCACCAGAAATCGCTGAATCTTACATCCCTGCTTTAAAAAGCTGCAAACAAAATGCAGCAACAGAACACTCATTGGTGTTTGTCATGTCACCTCTGGGAATCTGAGAGTCTTGCAGTGATTGAATGATGATGAAATTATGAAAGAAAGAAACAGTCTTAACGGATTTATTGACAATTGCTATGATGAAATAAGGCGAGGGTGGATGAAATAGTGTGTGAGGGGTGTTGAGGACTGAAGTCTAAGATTAAAGAATCAATACTTCCTCGCTGCACTAACTCAAGTGTAAACAGCAAAAGAAAAACTTCCATGGAAAATGTATGAAGCCTCAGAATACGACACATAACCCCCACTCTCTCCATACAATGTGACAGTGCAAACATGGTGTAAGACTTGAGAATATCACATCCATGGCTGAGTGTCAGTGTGACATGTAACACATGCAGAGGAAATAATATTCATCAGATACAGTACCAATTTTCAAACTGGTTTTGTTTAGCATATCCTGTGTTTACCATATCCCGACTGTATCGCTATGTAGCAGTGATATTTTTCACACGGACATGCTTTGCATTGTTAAATCTCAGCTGAAGGTGGAGGGGTTCTGTATTCTTCCCTCTGTATGCTTTGACATGTACAGTAGGCTCATTACAGACAGTTTGTTTCCTGATCTTTGGCTCTGTAGGCTTCTCGCAGTTACCAAGCATATAATGATTGCAGTCACAGTGAGCTGATCGAGGATGACAGGCTCAGTGGACACTGGTGACAATAAGGGAAACTACATTACACACACACACACACACACACACACACACACACACACACACACACACACACACACACACACACACACACACACATGACTCAGTGAGATCCGTGTTGCCCAGCAGGGAGAGTTGATCTGTCCTGCTCTGCCTCCAGAAATGCCAGAAGGTCAAAGCCGAACAGCTCTGAAATGTGTATTGTGAAAGTGTACAGTATGTGTGTTTTGCCCTGCCCTCCTCTTGTGTCTTCCATGTCCACAGTTTGTCTGTGTGTGCATGTGTGTGTGCATGTGTGTGTGAGTCTTGTGTCTGTCTTGCCACTAACCTGGACCCAGCCTACTAACACACCTGCTGGCAATCAGCTCATCACCTCTTGGCTCCAGACTCACCACACACCTGACTTCAATCAATATATCAACCCATGCTTTCCTTCCACTCATCACCAGCTTGTTGTTCCAGCCTTGGTGACGATGTTCACATGCGCACTAGTATTCTACACATGACAAAAATATAAATTTGATGCAGGTCATGTAAATGGTATATTCTGTTTGGATATTCCAAATTAGACCTTTTCCAAATGTAGCATTTTCTGATTAAGACATGGGGGATATGCCAGCTATTCAGGTTTTTGGAGCATTCTTTGGAAATGAATACAACACATTCAGAATATGCGTCTCAATCGAGGTTTTTACTGCAGTTTGCAGTACACGGTCTGTTGCCTGTTTACAGTCAGCTCTGTGTGTTGCATGACAAACTGACTTGTCAACAGTTTTCAAGGTTGGTGTAGAGATGCTCGGCCAAAAGAAAAGCCCACATTTCTGGTCTGAAGAAGAAACACACCTACATTTAAACATCATGAAAGACTTGGATATCTACAGGTTATTGGATTTGAGATGGTGGTTGAAAGAATGAAAGAGCCAGGCTATGTTCGCAAGGGCCAACAAGACCAACACTGTAGAAAACTTTGAAAAAATCCTGTTAGGATGGAAAGAGGAAAAATAGTGCACATGGCTCCAGCTGTTCCAGTTTTCTATATTTTGCTATTTGTTGTAATTATTTATACAGACATACACAAGCTAAAAAGAAGGTAACATAGTTCAGTGGGAAAAAGGTTTTGTCATATACACCCATACTACTTTATTAGGTGCACCTTGCTAGTACCAGGTTGGACTCCTTTTGCCTTCAGAACTGCCTTAATTCTTGTTGGCATATATTCAACAAGGTGCTGGAAACATTCCTCAGAGATTCTGGTCCATATTGACTCCCGTTCCACCACATCCTAAAGGTGCTCTATTGGATTGAGATCTGGTGACTGTGGAGGCCAACAGTGAACTCATTGTCATGTTCAAGAAACCAGTTTGAGATGATTTGAGCTTTGTGACATGGTGCGTTATCCTGCTGGAAGTAGCCATCAGAAGATGGGTACACTGTGGTCATAAAGGGATGGACACGGTCAGCAACAATACTCAGGTAGGCTGTGGTGTTTAAACCACGCTCAGTTGGTACTAAGGGGCCCAAAGTGTGCCAAGAAAATATCCCCCACACCATTACACCACCACCACCAGCCTGAACCGTTGATACAAGGCAGGATGGATCCATGCTTTCATGTTGTTTACGCCAAATTCTGACCCTACCATCTGAATGTCGCAGCAGAAATCCAGACTCATCAGACCAGGCAACGTTTTTCCAATCTTCTACTGTCCAGTTTTGGTGAGCCTGTGTGAATTGTAGCCTCAGTTTCCTGTTGTTAGCTGACAGGAGTGGCACCTGGTGTGGTCTTCTGCTGCTGTAGCCCATCTGCTTCACGGTTCGACGTGTTGTTGGTTCAGAGATGGTCTTCTGCAGACCTTGGTTATAGTGAGTGGTTATTTAAGTTACTGTTGTCTTTCTATCGTCTTGAACCAGTCTGGCCATTCTCCTTTGACCTCTTTGTCGGACCATCCTCTGTAAACCCTAGAGATGGTTGTGCGTGAAAATCCCAGTAGATCAGCAGTTTCTGAAATACTCAGACCAGCCTGTCTGGCACCAACAACCATGCCACGTTCAAAGTCACTTAAATCACCTTTCTTACTCATTCTGATACTCAGTTTGAACTTCAGCAGGTTGTCTTTATTATGTCTACATGCCTAAATGCATTGAGTTGCTGCCACATGATTGGCTGATTAGCTATTTACTTTAAGAAGCAGTTGAACAGGTACACCAACAGCAACATTTGAATAAAAATGCGACAGTTACTTGTAAGGCTGCTTGCTTATGTTTTAATATCAATTTTATGTTGTAGAGAATTACTTGATACTTTTGGCATTCACACCCACCAGTTGTTAGAGATATTTCCCAGGGGATAAAACATAACAAAGCCTGTTTAATAAGCTCATGTATAGATAGGGACGTGTCCATCTAATTGCCCTGATTGGAATGTATGGAAATATTGCTTCCTCTCACGCTGCTCTCTGCTCTTTCATGCAAACCTAGTAGTCAAAGCACATGGGGAAACGTGTCCATTCACCTCGACCAACAATGTGCTAAATGGCAAAGACCAATTAGCCTCCTGTGGCTGTCACTGCTGGGGCTTTCACCAGCAGAGCCTTAATTCCAATCAAGCCCACCCCTCTGTAGCCTGACATCCAGCTCAGGCTCAAGGCCACCACACCTCAGCAGCACTGTTTTAGTGTTAAAGTACTGTGTGGCGGTATATTTAAGATTCCCTGATATTTGGTAAAAGCAATATTAGACACACAAAAACCTCTACTATCCTACCCAAAAAGTGATCCCTGATTCCTCCTGGTGTTTGGGACTCATCACAGTTTGAGATTACACCTTGACTTCCAATTAGTTGCTTCCTGTTTGACACTGAGCAAACTGAGAAGTTATTTGGAGTCTATAAATATCTATCAAACAGGAAGAGGATGACAAAGAAGAGACTTCAATGCTCTGTGTCACAGAGGTGTTGCTGACTACAGTGCTAACTTGTGAGCTGGCAGTTTGTTTTATCCACCACTGTCTTACATTGAACTTTTTATAGCTTTACATAATTTTATCAATTGGTCTTTAAAATTTACAATAAGAATGTATTTTAGACCGTTAGACTTGCTTTAAGAATACATCCATGAGTGTCACAAAGCAGGTATTCTGTAGACTGCTCCTGTTGTATTGTGTCAACTGTTAAGAGTAGAGGATAATAAACTCACATGCAAGAAAGACCTGCATAATATTTTTCTGTCCAACAAACCAAAAATCTCAAGTGGAGACAAAATGTCCTCAGCCAGTCTGATCGAACCGAGCAGGAATACCTCAGCTGCTGCAACTCTGCTGGATCGTCTAGACAAATACTGGCCCTGATTAACTTATACACTGTGTCAGACAAATGTAATGACATTTACTGAACTACAGTGAACTTCTAAGGTGCACATACAGGAAGTCAGAAATGGGGAAATACAGATTATGATGATTTTTATTTAACAGCTTAAAGATGTTAGTGATTCATTCAAGAGAGGAGTGAAACAGATGAGCCCTGCATACATCATCTACAGAGTGAATGAAACAGTGAATCTGATTGGAGGAGGGAGTGTAATTGACCGTTCTACCGTTGCCGTGAGTGACGGGATGAATCAGACAGTGAGCATGTGTCTGCCCCTCAAACTTTAATGAAGGTAATGAATGGACACGAGTAAATTACACAGCCCCTCTCACTGTCATGGCCCTCCTCACACGCTCACTCCCCTCCTTCCTTCATCTCCATCAGGGAAATTCACCATAGCTCTTCCAGCTCCGTGAGCACCTGATCCATACAGTAAGTGATATCAAGGCATCGCTGAGGGCAACCATGAACTCATCGAGCGTGTGAACAGATATGTTGCTCATAAAAGTGTCGAGGTGTCACAGAGATTAACAGACATGGGGAGATGTGCCGCTCTGCCTCTCTGGATTTACATTTTTAAACATGCAACACACATGGTTCCAGCATTGTTACTTAACCATGACACTTTTGTATTTGCTTCAAAGAGGTCCCAATCGAAAAAAGGCCTTTTAATGTCTCAAAGGAACAGTGTGTAAGATTTAGGGGGATTTAGTAGCATCTAGTGATGAGGATTGCAGATTGCAGCCGGCTGAAACTTCTCCTGGTTAAAATTCCTTCGGTGTTCATTGTTCAGGAGGTTTTTACTGGGAGCTGAATTATCAGCAGAGGTCTCTTCCTCTCCAGAACAAATGGACTTGGTGACTCAAACACGTAAAAACAACAGGGCCCGTATTCACAAAGATTCTCACAGTCCTCTCAGAGAGCTCCTAACTTCGCCTAAAAATTCCTAGCAAGGAATCTTAGCTTAAGAGTGATTCAGGAAGTTTCTGAGAGCAGCTCTGAGCAAGGAGGGGACAGAAACTTTAATCTTAGTGAGGAAGTGTGGTTGACCCGGTTGCTAGGTATGACGCAGTCTTCTAAAAGCTGTGATTGGTTGTTACAAAAAGGAAAAAAAAACAACAGAAAACAAAGAAAAACAAATGCGCTCCTAGTAATGAATGGACAGTGAAATGAATCGATCATAAAACTTGAAATGTGTAATCGTGAAAATAATTTTATGTCATGATGATGAAACTCAGCAAAATTAAATTAATTGTTACACAGCTTCAAAGTGTTTGAACGTACCTCATTCACATGCTGATTATTATATTGATTTGCTTATTGTTATGTTTACTCACCATGCTGGTAATTTTACTACTTAATCTATTTGATATTAATGGTGGACGCAGACTCAGCTGTCAGCAATTATTGTGATTGCTGGCCTCCTTGTAAAAAGAACAAGAAAGCCGAACTGGACAGAAGAGCAGTGCCTGCTGTTGGCACAGCTCGTAGAGGAGAACAAATGAGATTTAAGAGGGAAATTCGGTCCCGGGATCACGGCACAAGGGAAGAGGTAGACTTAGGAGCACATTGCCCGACACATCAATGCGTCGTTCCCTCTCCTTTTACGCACAAGCGATGAATGAGTGTGAGAAGCGCTGGTATGTGCTGCAATCCAAAGCGGGCGTTATTGCGTTACTACGCTGGGTGGGAAAAGTAAGCTCATCCCTGATGAGGTCAACCACAAACATTATCCCTGCACGATCAAGCCGACAGCGTCTTATTAAATCACTGTCGTTCATACGGAGAATATCTCTCCGTCCTCTCTGTCTTTCCGCCATCTTCTCTGTTTAAGATACTCTTAGGCTTCTTAAAAGTCCTCCTCCCTCCTCTTAACAGCTTGTCACCTTAGGAGCTCTCTTAAGGCCTAAGATGCTTTATGAATAACTTTTATCTTACCAAGGGAAAATTCTAAGAAAAATCTTTCACATCTACATATGACTCGCTAGGTATCCTGGGTCAATCTGTAGTTGACTTTATTGGATGCAATGTCAATTTACTGCTGTTACATGAATTTTGTCTTCTCAAAATTCACTTCCGTTTTCACAGTAACTGTACAGTTTCTGCTCATTAGATGCATACAGTCTTTTTTCAAAATAAATTTACAACGTTGGTAAAAACAAAAACAAAAAAAAACCATGTTATTTCCTTGTGCAAAAAAATTGCAAAAAAATTTAAAGTGAACACCAGGCTCCTCAGTGAAGAATTGCACTGCAAATTATTTCCGGGAAGGGGTTAGAATATGTAACTGTTATATTTCTCAATAAATAACATTATTATCACCTCACAGGCTTTTACTGTGATATTTAACCAAAGTCAGAATTTTATTGTAAAAGTTATGCAGGTAAATATACTAATTTTACAGAAGCATACTGCTAAATCACAGTAATACATGGAGTTTAACTGTGAGATTACAGTGAAATACAGCAATTCTACCGCAGCATATTGCTAAATTACAGTAATCAAATGTACATAAACTGTGAAGTTACAGTTAAGTTCAGTAATTTACAGGAGCATACTGCTAAATCACGGTAATATACAGGCATACTTACTGTGAGATCACAGTACACAGCTGTTATTTTACAACAATTTAGTGTAAAAAAATGACAATAATTTACTGAGAAAATAATGCAACTAGTAGCCAGTAATTTTCTATAAATGTACAGTCAAATATTCAACAGTGTGGTGTTTGTTGGACCCACCCAACCCTACAGGGACTATCTAGCTCCTTATATTACGTTGTTAGTCAGTAGCATTTCATACTGATGTTATGGCATATCACACTGCCATGAAAGGATGCCTTTTTTTGTCTGTGTCTGACGCTAAAGTCTCTCACAACTATGGGATGAGAACAAGTTGGTAAAGAAACTGAATGAAGCAGTTTCACATTACAAATCTGTGGTTCTTCGCCACTGTTTGGCATGTCGGAGTGGCCAGTAGCCTAGCACCTACTAATGTGTGCTAACCTTCTTCTCTGCTAACTTAAGATCCAGACATTCAGGAGTTTTTTACCAGGGGCCGGATTATCTGTAGAGGTCTCTTCCTAAGAACAAACCAGGTGATTTAAACCAGTAAAAACACTAAATTTTACATTTAAAAGTTTCAACAACATGTTTCCAACACTTATGCCATGGAGAGGCTCCTAACTACAGTGGCTGACGCAAAAGCACAAATGGCTCTATCTAGAGCCAGTGTTTGTTTTGTTCATTTGGGCTGCTGTAGAAACATGGTGTGCAACATGGTGATCTCTGTCGACCCGCTCCCAATGTAGATATTAACAGTTCATTCTAAGGTAACAAAAACACAACAATTGTTATTTTCAGGTGATCATACACAAAAGAAAACTCATTATATCAGATTCCATTTCTGCCAATTTATCCCCCTAAATCCTACACACTGGACCTTAAAATGTATATCTTTATTGATAGATAATTTCAGAAAAAGAAAATCTTTAAGTTGTTATTTCTTTTCCAGGGTCGCAGGAGTTGTTTTACATTAATAAGGCTAGATCTTTGACCAATTAGCTCTGTGTGTAATTAAATCTCTTGAAAATCAGAGGGAGAGACTTCTATTAACATAATTTCAGCTAATTACCCTCGAGAACAACGCCGCAGCATAATTCAATGTCACATTTAGACAATTAGCAAATCTGCTATTTGCAAATCTTTTGACCTCCTCAGATTCAAAGATTTAAACGAGTTTTCAAACATTTAACAATGAGACAGAAAACAAACTAATGAGGCACAGTATCAGTGTTTCCTCTCGACAATAAATGCCACATCTCAAGCGTGTGCCAGCTACCCGTGATTAGTGTTGCAAAAATAACTTTTTCGGCACTAAGGAGTCAGCCAGAACTGTCAATCACAGCTGTCAAACACAGAAATGAGCTCTCGCCATGCAAACAGTTTGTGGGCTTCACATTTAACCTTCTGATTTGACAAAGTTCATCTGGAACTGATTTGGAAATGGCATAGATGCTTGTAGTATATGTTTATTGCATGAGGAATTAACTAACTCCTTAAAAACTGCACGAAAATTTAAAAGTTATCATCAAAGTTTTGAATATAACAGCACAGTAATGAAGCTTTACTGTGGTGTTTCTGAGATGCAGCAATGTCACGTCAAAGGTGAACCTCATCGTGAAAAAAACCTGCCAAATTATTTCACAAAGAGGACGACGCGTGGCAAAAGGACGAGCACATTTTTTATCTCTAAATCAGTTATGACATTTTTATTTAAATCCTACCCCTAAGCTAAAAATTTGTGAGGCATGTATAACCAGGACACCTCTAGCAGAGAGTGAAGGACTCCGATCTGAGCCAAAGCCATCAATATACTATGAGGGCCTGTTTCCTCTTTGGCACACAGCCAGGTGAGGCACAGATTCCTGTCCTGCTCTATAGAAACTACGCTGCTGTAGTACATACAGGATGGACTTCAATGATTCAGTAATATTAGGTGAAATATTTGGAATGGTTAAATTTTAGTACTTTTTTTTTTTTTTTTTTACAAGATTTATTATTAATAGCAATAGCAAGACAAAAAGGATGAAGTAATAAGAGGTTGTTAAAGAGCCAAAAAGTCCAGACAGAGGAACTCTGGGGTGGATGGATTGGAAAACAAAATGTTGGACTTTGATTGAAACTTTAAAAGGAAACTTTCTTTTAAATAACCACAATCCGAACTTAACCCAGTGTTAATTACTGTGGCCACAATGATGAAGCTCCTTTGACCTTAAAGGAATGCTTCACCCCCAAAACAATAATTTGTATAATAATTACTTACCCTGTAGTTATGGTGAATTTGTAAAAAGAAACCTTTTTTTCTCACATGCCTCCATGGTGAACGAAGAATCCAAAAAAAAAAAAAAGAAAATTCTTGGTCAATTACATTAATCAACCTGGTCTCACTCTGAAGTCATCAAGATCTGGTGCTTGGGCAGTGACTTGTGGCATCAGACATTGACGAAAAAGCTGTCCTTTCACATTGGCAGGATACATGGTTGGTCACCATTATAGCTCAACAGTGCGCAACAGTGTCTATGGGAAACAAGGCGGGACAAGAATGAAAGTACGACAGGAGGGAGTGGTGATGGATTGGTCCAACAAACACCTGACTTTCACCGGGTTGACGGCTGTGTTCGCTCCGCACTAGATTGTAAAGCCAAAACCTAAACCAGGTGCTTTTGTTGCCTAAACCCAACCATGAGTGTGTGTTGGCAAAACGTAACCACATGCATTTGTTGTTGAAGGAAAAAAAAAACATCATTTGTGGTGTTGTACCGACGTGGTGCTGTTATTTTTTAAAGGGACTGTATGTTATGAGGTACATTTCCTGTGAAAGCAGAAGTTGTTTTGAAAAAAGACAATGCATGTAACAGGCAGAACTTGACAAACCTTGCACATTGTATCTGGACGTGGAAAGTCCAGGACCAAACGTCAATATGTCACAAGAACGGTTTGAGAATGTGTTGCATTAATAGTGGCCACATTTGACATCAGCAAAACTATACCAAATAATCCATTTACAAACATTACACAGCTCGTGCAGTTATATTAAGTGTCATTTATCCAGTCGTAGGCTCAGTACTCCCCAAACACATGCCAAACCTTGTGATTTAAAACATTTTCTTATATCTACAAGTCCATGGGGATGGATGTTTATGTGGAAGTTTTTCAGGTTTTAACAAAAATCCACATGTTTGGAAAGTACTGAGCATGAATGAATCTTGGATATACTCCATGAGCTGTGTGAGAGTTTTTTAACCAGCTCTTGTTAAACATGATCACCTATGACTTCAATTCATCAATACTTTTCTCTGTTTTTGGATTCTTCATTCATCGTGGAAGCATGCGAGAGAAACAATGTTTTTAAGGTAACACAACATGAATAATTTATATTCAAACGATCATTCTGTGGGTGAAGTATTCTTTTAATAAATAGCCCAAGCTACAATCTTTCCTTGAGCCTATCAAGGTTGTTTTTGTGCCGAAGCATAACCATAGCATTGTCATTTCATAAGATCCGTTTTTTAATAGTTTTAGAAGTCACAAACAAATAATTCCTGGCACATGCAACTGGTAGGAGGCCGCAGGGCAGACCCTGAACATGCTGAAGGGATTACATATCTTGTCTGACCTGGGAACATCGCGGGATCCCTCAGGAGGGGCTGGAAAGCATTGCTGGGGGGAGGATGGATGGACGGATGAATGGATTGAAACAAATGATTACGAACTATCACTGGAATTAGAAAATGTGTTGTTCCAGAGGGAATTAATAGACGTCATTTGGTAAGAACAAAATTAACAAATCCCAGATGCTAAAACCCCTAAGCTGGTTCATAAGTGTAAAATAAATGAATAAATAAATACAATGAAATAAATGGTGGTTTTAAGAAATGATCATACCCTCAGCTGGACCTTTTTAACCATTCCCTCACTTTACATCTTACTACGTACAGTACAGGCCAAAAGTTTGGACACACCTTCTCATTCAATGCGTTTTCTTTATTTTCATGACTATTTACATTGTAGATTCTCACTGCAGGCATCAAAACTATGAATGAACACATGTGGAGTTATGTACTTAACAAAAAAAGGTGAAATAACTGAAAACATGTTTTATATTCTAGTTTCTTCAAAATAGCCACCCTTTGCTCTGATTACTGCTTTGCACACTCTTGGCATTCTCTCCATGAGCTTCAAGAGGTAGTCACCTGAAATGGTTTTCCAACAGTCTTGAAGGAGTTCCCAGAGGTGTTTAGCACTTGTTGGCCCCTTTGCCTTCACTCTGCGGTCCAGTTCACCCCAAACCATCTCGATTGGGTTCAGGTCCGGTGACTGTGGAGGCCAGGTCATCTGCCGCAGCACTCCATCACTCTCCTTCTTGGTCAAATAGCCCTTACACAGCCTGGAGGTGTGTTTGGGGTCATTGTCCTGTTGAAAAATAAATGATTGTCCAACTAAACGCAAACCGGATGGGATGGCATGTCGCTGCAGGATGCTGTGGTAGCCATGCTGGTTCAGTGTGCCTTCAATTTTGAATAAATCCCCAACAGTGTCACCAGCAAAACACCCCCACACCATCACACCTCCTCCTCCATGCTTCACAGTGGGAACCAGGCATGTGGAATCCATCCGTTCACCTTTTCTGCGTCTCACAAAGACACGGCGGTTGGAACCAAAGATCTCAAATTTGGACTCATCAGACCAAAGCACAGATTTCCACTGGTCTAATGTCCATTCCTTGTGTTTCTTGGCCCAAACAAATCTCTTCTGCTTGTTGCCTCTCCTTAGCAGTGGTTTCCTAGCAGCTATTTGACCATGAAGGCCTGATTGGCGCAGTCTCCTCTTAACAGTTGTTCTAGAGATGGGTCTGCTGCTAGAACTCTGTGTGGCATTCATCTGGTCTCTGATCTGAGCTGCTGTTAACTTGCGATTTCTGAGGCTGGTGACTCGGATGAACTTATCCTCAGAAGCAGAGGTGACTCTTGGTCTTCCTTTCCTGGGTCGGTCCTCATGTGTGCCAGTTTCGTTGTAGCGCTTGATGGTTTTTGCGACTCCACTTGGGGACACATTTTAAGTTTTTGCAATTTTCCGGACTGACTGACCTTCATTTCTTAAAGTAATGATGGCCACTGGTTTTTCTTTAGTTAGCTGATTGGTTCTTGCCATAATATGAATTTTAACAGTTGTCCAATAGGGCTGTCGGCTGTGTATTAACCTGACTTCTGCACAACACAACTGATGGTCCCAGCCCCATTGATAAAGCAAGAAATTCCACTAATTAACCCTGATAAGGCACACCTGTGAAGTGGAAACCATTTCAGGTGACTACCTCTTGAAGCTCATCGAAAGAATGCCAAGAGTGTGCAAAGCAGTAATCAGAGCAAAGGGTGGCTATTTTGAAGAAACTAGAATATAAAACATGTTTTCAGTTATTTCACCTTTTTTTGTTAAGTACATAACTCCACATGTGTTCATTCATAGTTTTGATGCCTGCAGTGAGAATCTACAATGTAAATAGTCATGAAAATAAAGAAAACGCATTGAATGAGAAGGTGTGTCCAAACTTTTGGCCTGTACTGTATAATGACGAAAACTTTGTCTGTTGGTGTGTCTGTCTGTGTGTCTGTTCCATGTTTTTCTCCTCACTGACTTGGTCAATCCACGTGAAATTTGGCACAGTGGTAGAGGGTCATGGGAGGATGCGAATGAAGCAATATTACATCAATTGGCCAAAGGGGGGCGCTATAGCAACCGCCTGAAATTGCAAACTTTGAATGGACATATCTCATGCCCCGTATGTCGTAGAGACATGAAATTTTGCACAGAGATGCCTCTCCTCATCAAGAACAAATTTGCCTCAAGAACCCATAACTTCCGGTTATATAGATTTTCCGCCATTTTGAATTTTTTGAAAAACAATTAAAATCGATGTCTTCCTAGGAAGTTTGACCGATCTGCATGAAACTCGGTGAACATAATCTAGGGACCAATATCTAAAGTTCCCTCTTGGCAAAAGTTGGAAAACTTACTAAAACTGAGCTTCTATAAGCCAATGAATATTGTGGAGGGCGTGGCTTATCACATAATTAAGCAATATCACACTCGAGCTCGCGATGTTATACTCGTATATCGTCATGGCTGTGATTTGGTCATAGGAAGACAATCACAGCCATGACGATATACGAGTATAACATCACGACCTCGAGTGTGATATTGCTTTTATACAACAGTTCAACAGTTAAATAAGCAAGGCTGATTAAGAAATGTTGAAAAATGAGGACAAAATAGATAATTTAAGCATTTTATTTGTCTTCCGCCAACAAAAATAGTTCCTTCAGGACTCCGCTGTCACCGTTGCTATGTAACGCAGACATGGTGCGCCAGGCACTTACTCTTTATACACATTTATCTGCACATTTCCATTAATTGTGCAGCCGGTGAAATAAGTCTCTGGTGACTGCATGGTGGACTGTCGCTTCACAGGCACAGCCGACTCTGCCTTCTGATCTGACAGTATGTTGCTCCATCGTTTTCTGCTCTCCATGGATAGCTTCCAGTAGCTTTTTAACAAGCTCTCAGATCTGCAAGACAAAAGGTATATTTTAGGGCCCGACTCCTAATTAGAAGACTAACTTTACACATAGGCTACGTTAAAACAACATCATACCTGTGCCCACTCACTGTCATGATCTCCCTAGCTTCAAGACCCGCACCTGACAGCTTCTGTATGGCAGTCGCCCTGAGGCTGTGATTGGTGTAGATAGCCGTTGTCCCTGCCTCTTTACACATCTTCGGCAGCATCTGTGCGAGTGAGTTTATTCCCAGCGGAGCTTTAGTGTACCAGATATTGTCTATATTGTGTGAGCTGCTGTCATCGAGGGCTTCAGATAAAGGGCATTTGCATCTGGTGGAGGTTTGTTTAAATACTTTTCCAGGGATGCAATGCAACTGCTGACCTAACTGACACTAACCGTCAGTTTTGATTTGATTGTTGAATGCAATCAGCTGTGAGGCGGAGTGATACATACACAGTGAAATAACAGTGATGTTGTACTCCAATATCATCACGGTTTTACTGTCTCTCGACCAATCAGATTGCAGGGCCGGAACTAACTGTTGTATAAAGGTGTATAACATCTCAAGGGTTTCACCGATCACCATGCAACTTTGTAGGCATATGACCACACATAATCTGAGGGGACCCCTCCGTTATTGACCCGATCAAACAAAATGGGGGCGCTAGAGAGCTAATTTCTTATCTAGGCCTAAACGCCATATCGATTTTTACTAAACTTGGTACAGTACAGGCCAAAAGTTTGGACACACCTTCTCATTCAATGCGTTTTCTTTATTTTCATGACTATTTACATTGTAGATTCTCACTGAAGGCATCAAAACTATGAATGAACACATGTGGAGTTATGTACTTAACAAAAAAAGGTGAAATAACTGAAAACATGTTTTATATTCTAGTTTCTTCAAAATAGCCACCCTTTGCTCTGATTACTGCTTTGCACACTCTTGGCATTCTCTCCATGAGCTTCAAGAGGTAGTCACCTGAAATGGTTTCCACTTCACAGGTGTGCCTTATCAGGGTTAATTAGTGGAATTTCTTGCTTTATCAATGGGGCTGGGACCATCAGTTGTGTTGTGCAGAAGTCAGGTTAATACACAGCCGACAGCCCTATTGGACAACTGTTAAAATTCATATTATGGCAAGAACCAATCAGCTAACTAAAGAAAAACCAGTGGCCATCATTACTTTAAGAAATGAAGGTCAGTCAGTCCGGAAAATTGCAAAAACTTTAAATGTGTCCCCAAGTGGAGTCGCAAAAACCATCAAGCGCTACAACGAAACTGGCACACATGAGGACCGACCCAGGAAAGGAAGACCAAGAGTCACCTCTGCTTCTGAGGATAAGTTCATCCGAGTCACCAGCCTCAGAAATCGCAAGTTAACAGCAGCTCAGATCAGAGACCAGATGAATGCCACACAGAGTTCTAGCAGCAGACCCATCTCTAGAACAACTGTTAAGAGGAGACTGCGCCAATCAGGCCTTCATGGTCAAATAGCTGCTAGGAAACCACTGCTAAGGAGAGGCAACAAGCAGAAGAGATTTGTTTGGGCCAAGAAACACAAGGAATGGACATTAGACCAGTGGAAATCTGTGCTTTGGTCTGATGAGTCCAAATTTGAGATCTTTGGTTCCAACCGCCGTGTCTTTGTGAGACGCAGAAAAGGTGAACGGATGGATTCCACATGCCTGGTTCCCACTGTGAAGCATGGAGGAGGAGGTGTGATGGTGTGGGGGTGTTTTGCTGGTGACACTGTTGGGGATTTATTCAAAATTGAAGGCACACTGAACCAGCATGGCTACCACAGCATCCTGCAGCGACATGCCATCCCATCCGGTTTGCGTTTAGTTGGACGATCATTTATTTTTCAACAGGACAATGACCCCAAACACACCTCCAGGCTGTGTAAGGGCTATTTGACCAAGGAGGAGAGTGATGGAGTGCTGCGGCAGATGACCTGGCCTCCACAGTCACCGGACCTGAACCCAATCGAGATGGTTTGGGGTGAGCTGGACCGCAGAGTGAAGGCAAAGGGGCCAACAAGTGCTAAACACCTCTGGGAACTCCTTCAAGACTGTTGGAAAACCATTTCAGGTGACTACCTCTTGAAGCTCATGGAGAGAATGCCAAGAGTGTGCAAAGCAGTAATCAGAGCAAAGGGTGGCTATTTTGAAGAAACTAGAATATAAAACATGTTTTCAGTTATTTCACCTTTTTTTGTTAAGTACATAACTCCACATGTGTTCATTCATAGTTTTGATGCCTTCAGTGAGAATCTACAATGTAAATAGTCATGAAAATAAAGAAAACGCATTGAATGAGAAGGTGTGTCCAAACTTTTGGCCTGTACTGTAGATATGTAGAACAGAACGCCTCAAGGTGAAATTTAATTCTAATTGGCAACTGGGTGTTGCTATAACAACAGAAAAATGCTTAAAAATGGCTAAAATGCAACCAATTGCTGTGGCTCCCCCTGTGGCCAAATGTTGTTGTTTTTTTTCTAATTTTTGGTATGACTAAGTCATGGTATGGTATGCTGTACATAATCACGGAAACTGTCAGTGTGTCATTCTGTCAGTCCCACGTTTTTCAAAAACTCTGACTCTGTCTGAATACGTTGCTCTTCTTAATGGGTTCAGTTGACTATTTAATCTGCCATTTCCTATGACCTGTATCCCAAACACACACCATGTGAAACTGTACGTGGGCAACTGTGCACTCAATGGGTATGGACTAGTACAAACTGATTGTCAGTCTGTTGGCAGCTGAACAGGACTGATGATTTAAAGGAACTTTGACAGAAACTCTGTTTTTCTACTAGAAACAAGAGGAACATCAAAGCCCCAAACTCACTTTATGAGAAAACAGTATTTACATCTACTGCATGTCATGGCTCCATCTTTTTATGGTAAGCTATGTTCTAATGAGCCTTACAACAGCCTCTTCAAGGACACTAACCCGGAGGAAACATTATCCACTTATATTCTAAATTAATTTGTAGCCTGTAATATTAACTGGTGATATAGGAGAATGTTCCACTATTTCTTCATCTAGTAATAACTAGATCGTATCTGTTGCTATACTAAACATCTGTAGCATGCTTGTGCACAAATAATTAGTAATTCTCTCTGTTTCAGATGTATGTTATTAATTGGGAAACGGAATGTAGGTCCCAACATGATGTTTCAATATTACATTTTTCCTTTATACATATTAAATGGTGTATTTAAATGTTACATCTAAATATTAAAAAAAAAATCTCCTCAGTGTAAATCAAACCAACTGAGATGTAAGAAATATGAGTCAGATCTTAAATCACAGAACAGTTATACAGAGACACACTAAGAAATGTGAAGCTTTGTCTTTTTCTTTTTTAGATATTAGGAGAAAAAAATGACATTTTATTTCTGGGTTATGGTGATTAACAATGATCTCCTAGACGAAGTAAAGCTGCACTTAATATTCTTCCACTTTCATATGAAAAGAAAGACTCACATCAGCTCATCAGTATACAGTGAGGTGATTCAAGTGGGCTCTGTGGGGAGGAAAAAGCACCGCAGCACTGGATTATTAAAATGTCTGCTCGCCTGCATTATCCATAGTGCTTTGAGCTTGTCTTATGAAGACATTATGGGCATTAAATGAGATTGTGGAGTCATTCACCTTCATTGTTTATTACCAAGAGGCCAGGATGTGGTTTACAGAGTTTCATAAATACAAACTTGCCAGGAGTGAACTTTTAAATTCAAGTTTTATGGGGAGATAATATCCTGCCAGAAGACATTAGAAAGAAGCATAAATCCTCTCAGAACTTCATCAAATATTTACTCGTTTTCACACAGTCCTCTCATATTTCTGCAAGCAACAAAATAAGTGAATTTCTGTAATAAAAGAAAAGGATATTTAGCTCCAAACAAGACATCACGGCAGATTAGAACAGAGTGTGGACTGTGGATCATCGTCCCCTCAGCTGCAGGAGCTCCACATTCATGTTTCCCATAACAGTAGTGAGCCAGACAGGAGCAATTATTCACCATAAAGCAATGTAGCGCTGGCTGAGAGTAAATTACAGAGAGAGCCTGGACCAATTACTTCTTGTAATGGTGAGACAAATCTCATTTGACACTATAACACCCTTTGCATTGAATGGACCAATAATGAGCACATCCTTGTCCCTGCAAAACAGACAGCAGAGCGAAGAGGAAAACACTCATCCTGGTGATGCATCCTCTCAATTAAACATGAAAAAAGGTTTCTGACATAATTACACCAAGCTCACTTAGACTTTCATTACAGCCTTTTCCATTATTCCTTTTTAAACCATTATAATGCGGTATAATTTACACTACAGGCCAAAATGACAGCTGGTGGTAACACACGGGCCGGGGGAATCTTTTGTCCTTCAGGTAGATTTTTTTGTTTGACCCTTAGGGTACATGAGCTGATGAAATTCAGAGTGAGGTGAGGGTGGCGTGCCCTCACTGTCACTAAAGGGGCATCACTGTGAACAAATGAAAATGTCCCCCCAAGAACACACAGGCCATAACGAGCACCATTAGTACCACATCCACCTCTTGGATCATGGAAAATCACCTCAGGGTCACACTCTGGTATGACCTTTAACTACTTGTGATAATTATTTGTTGAAAATTACAGCACAGCTTCAATTAATAGGAGATTTATAAATGCTGTGACGTTTGCTGTCAATTAAAATTGTCTTGTATTCCTCTTATTAATGAGGCAGAATATGTTTTGTAGTACTCCAGCTGCCTGAGGAAAAGATTTAGCTTCAAATTATTGAATTTTTAACCATCATTGGATTATATCTAATGCATCCTATCTGTGTACTATATAAGGGTGCTTTCACATCTGCTCTGTTTGGTTGAGGTTAATCGAACTCAAGTTTGTTTGCCCCCTAAGTGCGGTTCATAAGGGCAGGTGTGAACACAGCAATCATACTTGGGTGTGCACCAAAACAACTGGACCAAGAACTTCTTGTACTCCGGTGCAGTTAGTTTGTGTTGAGAACGTGTTCCGACCTCAATCCGAACCATCTGCAGTCACATGACACATTGTTTGGGTTAAACATGAGCATGTTACAGTCCTGGAGGATTATTAATGTGCACCTCCTCCTGTACTGCCTTAATATGCACATTCAGCACATCCAATGCATCAAAACATTGTTTTCTAGTTGGAGCCGCGCCTCGTTTTCAAACTGTATGGTTTGACTAAAATGAACAATGACAGCAATATAGTCCACGATGACCAGCGCTGAAATCAACCTGCATAGCTGTCCCTCCATTGTGACATTATAAAGTGTCACATTTATCTTGCAAGTGTACTCTTCAATGTTTTGTTTACTTCCTGGGTTTTTCCCGCATGGAAATTCTGACCAATCATGAGCAGCTTTCTCCCACAAGGCATTTTATCTGGTCCGCTTGTAAATGCTGCCGTGAGAACACGAACCAACTCTAGACAATTATGCAGCTTTGTAACAAAATTAGTCCCTGATTCGGACCAAAGCAAGACAACTCTAGGTCTGAAAGCACCTTTAGTAATTCCATCAACTTTAGCTTTCAAGTGGCTTCCCCTTTACGGCACCCGGCATTGTTGGTGTTGTGTGGAAGACTGTTTGCCTGTTGATATGTGTTTCTACCTGAATCTGAACCAAACCTTTTCCTTTGCCTAACCACGGAGGACAGTTTGGTATAGTCATTTTAACAGGAGGGAAACACTATTCACTGGGGGAACAGAATTCTTGGGAAGTCTTGGGAAATATTTGTGAGAGAATGATAATCACAAGATTTGTAGCTCACTGTAGGACAAGAAGCATTCACATTTGAAGCATTGTCTACTGTCATGGCTACTGCCATGTCAGGCCCTAATCACACAGAAAGTATTTTTCAGGCTGCAAAACACGAGGCACACCACATTGCCTTTTTTTTAATTGAATGCCACTTGTAAAAAAAAATGCTTGCTGTGGCTTTTTATTATTGCCAGGCAATCACCCCATCACGTCCTTACACGAACCTTCCCGTATAATCAATCAGCTGTATTTTTTTTTTTTTTATCTCACAGTAATTAGTAGCTAGTTCCTAAAATGTTGAGACAGAGGGTACTTGCTGTAGCTGTGGTTGAGGGTGAGAGGCTGTCAGTAAATAGTTTGTTGGACACAGGGAAACAGAGATCTATGTGGGAACATGAGACACTAAAAAAGAGGGTATATCATGGGGAGTACCACTAGTTGGTCCAGGAGCTTCTCCTCCATGATGGCCATTTCCAGGCATATTTTAGGATGACTCGGGGGCAGTTTGACAACCTGCTGTCTTTCATTAAGCTGTATAACTCTAGGTATCCAATAACCACTGCCACCAGTTTCTCCTCCATTGTTTACCTACTATAAACTTGCTGTCGTGAACACCACAGACAACCCGCCTCTCAAATCATTAGATCGGACAATGGGACAAAAAGATGACAAAAAAAAAGAGATGACGTGGGGCATTTTTCTGCTTTGAGTTGAAGTTTGTTAACTCGAGGAGTTCAGAGTGCTCCGGCAAAAATTCCAGGAACGCTAGGTGCGTTGTAACACCAAAACCATGAGCAAAAAGCTTCATTCTCAATAAAAACAATTACAAATAGGAGCCTCCAGCTTTCTGTGTGATTGGGGTCTTATTGTTCAGCCAAAGGCTGCTACATTAATTGTACTATAGGCCCGTTTCCACTGAAGAAGTCCCTGGTACTATTTGGGGGGCAGGAACTACTACAGGAACGTCCTCTCGCTCGGCCCTCTCAACCACCGTGTCTCCACTGAGAGAGTGGAGTACGAGGAAGGTTCCTGTAAAGTTACGGGCTCTGGATGTGACGTAATTGTTGCGCGACCATTTACCGGGGCGACGTAGGGACGCCGTTAGCTGATAGCCCTTAGCGGTGTCTGTAATAACTCACTAAATGGCCCGTGAAAAAAAATAAAAATTTCCAGTGGATGTCTTAGTTACAACATGATTGAGCTAACTGGAGTAGTTTCATGTCGTATCCGACAACGGGAGGCTTTTAACAGATGACATCCTGATGTTAGCTTTGCTGCTGCTGTTAGCTGTCCCTGTCAGCTGCAGCCACTGATGCTTTCTAGACATCGTGATTTCCCAAAACTGAATAAATACCACACATAGCAACACAAAACTGCTTTGCTAGCTCAATTATGTTGTAACTAAGATATCTGCTGGAAAGAATATTTTTTTCACGGACCATTTAGTGAGTTTTTTTTACATGGCAGAGGAAGCTATATGAACGAGCTAATCCTCGTCTGCTGAGTTTTAAAAATGCCGGCTATTTTGTTGCTTTCTGTTGACATCACATCCCTCCTTGAGTATATCCAATCAGCACCAAGTAATCCCCAAGCACCAGCCGGGAGTCTTTCGGGGCCGTTCTGAGTACCTACCCCGAGGCAGGGACTTGTTTAGCCCCAGTAAAAGTTCCGGAACGCTGTCCTTCGGAGGTGGTTCCTGCGGTGGAGACACGCACCAATGGCCCCAGCCCCGTAAAATTACCCCGAAGTTCCTGCGGTGGAAACGGGCCTTATGAACAAGAGGGCACACAACACTCTGTACTTATCAGACAGTAAACAAAAACAAGGCCGAGTCTGCATCCATGCTAGTAGTTTTGTGTGCTTTTAGCTAATTAGGTAACATTAGCTATTAGCTAACTGCTAATTAGCCTCCAACACAAAGTTTGGCTGAGGCAAATGGGAACAGATTTACAGATATTTGTTCACAAACTGAGGTATTGAACAAATCTGTACAAAATTTGTTGGCCATCTGTTCAACAGTTGTCGGGACATTTCACTCAAAACCATAAATGTTAACCTCATGGTGGCGCTAGAGTGAAAACTGTGGATCACCAGAGTCCATGTACATCTTTACAAAGTTTTAATGTTAATCTATCCAGCAGTTGTTGAGATATTTCAACCTGAAGTGACATGGCATAAAGCCTGCTTCAGATCTGTAGATCTGTACGGGTGGAGAGGAGCTAAAGAAAGCTCACCATATGATGACAAACAAACATGCAGAATAGGTAGAAGGTGACTGACAGTGAGGTTCCTCACTGAATATGCACTGATTGTTTTACAGGCACTGTATATGAAACACCAATATGAAAAAAGCAAAAGCATCCATATGAAAGGAGAAAACATATAATATACACTGCATACAATTGTTAGAAAATTGGAATATACTTTAATCTGAGAGGCTGCAGAAATCTCAGGGGTCTCCAGCCTCCCCATCCTGCATTCTAGCAATACACTGACTGTGAATAATGTATGAATAATGTGTTCAGGATGATTTCGTAAAGTAATAATGGACTGTGAGTTCAATGTAAGTATGTTTTAGCGGCTGTGAGACCTCCTTGTCATTCTGCTGTGGTGAAAGATTTAAAGAGTCAATGGTGAGAATTAAAATACAGTAGGGTGTAATCATTTGTACAATGTGTGTTACTCAGTGGATGATAGATGTGTCAAACTGGATGTAAAACACCCAGAGAATCCCATGAACCTATCTCATGAACTCAATCAAGTTTATAAACTGACATAAATCTGATGGGCTAATTAGATTAATGTTCAGGAGCAATTGCGATTCGCCACAGCGTGTCCCAGCAGATGTTACTGGTGTTGTCATTCACACTTGTCTGGATATGTCTCCAAAACACACATGCTGAAGTGGTGAAACTTTGTATGACTCATTTTGTTCTCATTTCAGCTCAGTGCAGTTCAGTCAAAGTTTAATTATAACAATATTCAATTGAGTGAATGAGCTCAAGCTACCACAGCTCCTCCAGAGACAAATCAGCGTGTATTAGAGTGGAGCCATTAGCGAGTGTTGTTGTCTTCATCCTGTGTGGACTGTAGGAGAGGCCACATAATTACAGACACTTTGTCACATCCTCAGTAGCAACCTTTAGAATATAAGCTCGAAAAAGAGAAATGCTGCATGATTACCCTGTTTTATATATCTCTCTTTAGTGCAGATACCACTTTTTCTTCACATTATCTTTCATGAGTCTCTCTAAGCCACCATGGCATTTACTGATGCTGTTGAACAAATGACAAAATGTTAGATAGGGTCAAGACTAGCAGGACATGAGGAAGCAGAAAGTACACTGGATGACACCCAGGAAACTCCACATGTACTTCTGTAAACCTCTAAATTTGCTCTTACTCAGGCCTGCTGAATGATGAATCCCACGTAAACATAAATTAGAGGAGTGTTGCTGATTGTTTGTTATTAGCACCCCCCTAAACCCCCAAGATACTGGTAGAATCAAATGCCACATTATTACCACAATCTCTTCAAAACGTATGTTATTTCACGTCATCTGTCAAAAGCACAGCCTTTCCTGAGTCTCTCTAAGTCACTGTGGCACTTGAACAAATATATGACATCATTAAATAGGTTGAAATGGAGCAGCAGGACATAAGGAAGCACAGAAAGTACATAGGATGACACCCAGGAGTGTTGCCCCTCCACATGTACCCCAACACTAAAGAAAAAGGCTTTACTGAATGATTCAGGGCTGTCAGCAGATACGGCGTGCTCTGTCTTTTTTAATAAGCTCGGAGCTTAACGGCACAACTCCCTGTATGACAGTAATGGTGCTGATTCGGAACATAAAGGGTTGTTTGTTGCTCTGCTGTGATTCTTCGGCATGTGCAGGGGACAAATTAACGAGCATCATGCATTTTTCAAGACTTTATGCAGAGGTTTTATAACAGGAATACAACTTTTTCCATCCTCAAAGTCTGCAGCTGCCGGGTTGCTGAGTTGCTCATGGTTTTTCTTTCACATCTGTGATATCTTATTTTGGCATTATTTATCAGCTACAAAATGACGATGTCAGTTGCTGAAAAGTGTTCAGGTTTTTTCAGTCTTCTGCTCCCCGCAGCATTACCTCAGGAGGAATCTGAGAAGACAAGAGACTTTATTTCAGGAGCAGTCACTGTCTGCTAAGATGAACTGTGAACAGCTAAAGATAGAGACTCTATTTTAGTAACTGGAGATATTAAAGATACATATGAAACAGTCAGAGGAGGAGATGAATGATGGCACACTCATTCAGATCTGTGGCTGACTACAAAGCTGCTTTTATGAAGCATCCAGAAGGTTATCCACCAGTGTAATTATGGATGTTTAATTGACAAAAGGTTAGTTAGCTGCTGATTAGCGGTCAAGCTGCAAATTAGCTCAACATCTGAGAAACAAACCTGCTGCTATTTTTAGTCATTAACCCACTGACTCTTTAAATAAATCAAGTACGTGTTGGTGTTGCAGGGGCAACTTAAAAACAAAAAAAAATTGCATATTATACTCAGTATCATCACGGAAATCTGTGCCAAAGACTGTTAAGTGATCGGCTACATTGAAAAAATGGATGTTAATAACATGTAAAATCCAAAGAGGGCTGAGTGACTCATTTGCTTTACAGGATAATATTGAGAACAAGCTGTCTAATCATGTATGACAGGAAATTAATTCCCTCCACAGAGCAGATTGTGTTGAATGGTCATGCAGCTAATTTAGAACGATGTTTAAGCTTGAGTCATATCTAATTACCTTTCTTATTCATCACCTGTTTGTCTATGTGCCACTACGAATGTGGGCGCTTATAAGGGTTAAAAGAATCCATGAAATCTTATTAGGCTGCCACTCACTTTGGCTGCTGGGAAGACTGATGGTGGAAATCTCCGATGAAGATGAATAAAAGCAGCCTTTCCTGAAATGTCAGTCTGGAGTAAAGGCTGTACTGGATTAAGAGGAATGAATGGACTATTTATACTGAAGGATCAGTGTAGATTTGGCCGTGTGCAGTTCAAATAAGTTCTTCAGTTTGCACAATGATTTACAGTACACAGTTTTCTGCTTTGAACAAAAGCAGCAGGCAGATGTTTATTGACAAAGTTAGAGATGAGATGGTGAAGAATCAGATATTTTCCGCAGGAGAAATGGAGACCAAAAAGTGAGCTAAAAGGAGAGCAAATATTCGACTTACTGTACATTCTTCAGGTGGTCAGAAACATGACAACTGTGATGTCACACCAGTTCAAGTTAGTCAGATTCAAGTGGTCCTGTTACACAAACTATTAGGTTCTGAGTGCCTTTATCAGCATATCAAATGGCCATATTTGTATTTATGCAACGACAGAAGAAGTCAGGTGACGTAACATTAGTATAAAGAGCGAGACAAAGACGGTGCAGATTTTTTAAACACAGGAAAACCTGTTCAAAATAAGCAATAGACTGTTTTCCCATTGCCAGTGGACCAGAGCTATGTGCACAGTAGTACACAGGTCTGCAGAGGATGAGTACGCCTCTCATGTTTTCTTTTCTGGTGAGTCACCTTCAACATCACTGATGGGCTGGAAAACAGGTTAATAAACACTGAAAATCAGCATGTGGGCTGGTGAAAATGTTACATGGTTACTTATTTTTCATATCTGTTACTTATCTAATCTCTCTTTCTTTAACATTGTGCTGACTAAATTCTAAATGATGTTTAAAATACAAAGTTTTTTGGTCCTATCTGCCAATACATTTAGTTTTGTTACTTACCTTTCCGGATGGATTGTAGACTCACATTTTGAAGCCTCAAGTTTGGCATTTTGGCCATTGTCATTTTTGGAGCCAGAAGTGACCATATTTGGGCGAGAGGCTGGATCTGGGGAGTAACTAGGGATGATTCTGACTGAGAAGCTGAGGACACCATCAGCAGACAGCCTGTCACTCAAAGCACCCCACCCTTATTGATGGGAAAATGTAAGCCTTGACATAAGGTGAACAGGAGTTATACATAAAAAAATCACCCCCCTTACAGTTGTCTTGAAGGGGGACATATAGAGACCAAAATCTTTTTTTTTTTTTTTTGTAATCATGTTGTCTTTTGGTGCCAGCATCTAGTGGCCATTATAGGAATTGCACTCTTTGACACTCCTGGATTGGCTTTATAATTCAGCCCTAGACGTTGCTGCTTAAGTAATATACATTATTAATGTTACAAAATAAATGTTAGACTCAGTATAAAGTGGCATAATCAAAGACACATCTCTTTTAGTCTTATATCCTTTTCATATTAAATACTTTGACTAAAATAAAGAACTACTTGGTTTCAATAGACTCCAAAGAAACAAAAGAATAAGGCTTGAAAAGTGTGATGTTCCCTTTTAAGAGATGACTGAATGCTCTATTCTGGTAGGTAGCATATGATTTATATCTGCTTGTGCTGTGCCTCCTGCAACAACAGAAGACAGGTATATCCACGTCAGCACAAGTGAGATGAATTAAGTCTACCTCTATCTTTAGCAAGATTTAGAGCAAGCAGCTAGAACTGATTTATCACCACCGTCTCATTGGTGTCAGGAGAATGATGAACGTCCAGATATGAAAACTACCACAACAAGACACTTTTGTAGCCTTGCTCTCTCTCTCCCTATGACCTCCTAAAACAGTGGGCAAGAGGGTGTGCAGAGAAGTGTGTGATTTAATTGTGTACATATCTGCCAGATCTCCCAAAGTGCATGTGACCTTCTTCATGCTGTATACTTGCAAAGTCACAGCCACTGTCCTTTCTCAGTGATGATTTCATGAGGTAATATTGTGCGCTAATGGATGGATCGATAGCGTGACGTCAGCAGATGCATATTAATGGCGCTGTAACCTGTGTGTGTGTGTGTGTGTGTGTGTGTGTGTGTGCGCTCAGTTTAGCCTTCAAGACCTACAGTATCTCTAATGATGTGAGGAAAATGACATCAGGGGTCAGCTGACAGCCCAATAATGAGTACAGCGTTCAGTCTGAATCCAGGTACAAGCTCCCCTACCTCCGGCCTCTGAACCCAGACTGCCATGACGTCTGAGCCAGGAGAATGCTAATTGGACTCTGATGTATTGTGCGGTGTCCAGAGAGAGGGAAGGTGGGGGAGAAACATGAGAAATGGGATGAGTGAGTGCTGCAGAAGAACAGGTTTAAAAAGAATATGTAAAGAAAACATTGTCAGTTCATTATTTACTGTAGTTACGGGTCCATGTTCAAACGGCTTTTCATAGATGTTATTCACAATAAAAAAAAACTATGTCTCAGCTAGAAAAAGTTGGATGAAAAGCAGAAATTCCAACCACCTAACAAGGTATTCTGTGAACTGCTGTCAGCTCTTCCTATTCACTGTACACTAACAGAGCAGAGTCACAAAACACACACACACACACACACACACACACACACATTCACTCTGTAACTGAGACTGCTGCAAACAAATCGCCAGCTGCTTGGCCTTTATCAAATGTCATATATCTACTACCAAAACAGTCCCACCACCAACTTTGTAAATACGGCAGCTTAGTCAGTGGCCCTACACCTCAAACTATGATGATCTATGATGCTACCCCTCTAGCCTCAGTTTTTCCATTTCAGTTTCTGTGTGCAACAGTGTTTTTCAAAATAAACTTCTGTCTTCACAATATAGGTTTCACCACCAAAACTACTTGGTTAGGTTAAGAAAAATTTGGGGGTAAAAATCTACATTTCTTACAGTAACTTGACAACTTTGTCATGCAACATACACCAGCAACAATGTTACATGGTTGAAAAAATGCTAAAGTCCCTTTTACACTATCCATTCAAGGCGTGAACATCACTACTCACCATTCTTTATAAAAGGTACAATCACAGAATGGGGGCACAGAGTCGTCTCGACAGCAGCGGAGGAAGTAACAGCCCCATATCAACGTCTGTGTAAAAGGGACAGCCAGCAGGATGAAACCACAGACAAGAAGGGTGTGATGTTAGACAACGTGTTATGTGTTTGACCCACCACTGGGAGATTTAAAAAGCAGCTACTGTAATAGCAGTTAGCAGCTAACTCAAAGAAGAAGCACAGCAGCTGAAAATGTCCACGAATTGAGAACTCCTTACCCTCTGAGCAGAGAGCAAGATCAGCCACCATATAACAGGATTGTTGCTGACACTTTTTTGCCATTGTTATTGTTTAGAAAGCGCTGCCAAAACATGAGTTATGTGTCACACTAGAGGCGAACGCCATTGTGTCATACATCATGCCCCTCATGCCTTTTTTGCTTCTGTCATGCCAGCATGCTGTCCAAAATCACACACAGAGGCAGCATGATGCTGCCATTATTTGGTTCTGTGTAACAAAGTGAAGGCGGTGAAAAGAAGGGACTCCAGAGCAACCCTACAGTGTAATCTCTGTGTCAAGAGCTGAAGTTGATGTATGGCTTCACACAGAACATTACTCTCTTGGGTGAAAGTCAGGTGTGTGTTTGACTCATCCACCATTCCTCCCTCTCATCTTCTTGCTCTTTCTACAGCGTTACTGCAGCAGACGGAATTTGCTAGAGAGCCTGGCACATCTCTGTTACTGACGCTGTAAAGTGCCTTGTGCATCAGTAATAGAAGCCAAGGGCCACTGACCAGGCTGCCACATTTGATGTCCTCGAAATGAGAATGTGTTGCCACTACCACTATAAACCAGATGTGATCTCTTACCTGCAGAAGAAGAATTTTAATCATTTGCATATGTTTCTTTATGTTAATAGCGACACTATGTATTGTGGCAACAAGTATGGTAAACTTTAACATGCTGTTTGCATATGACATGGATAAAAACACCCACATAGGTTCTACAGGATATTCTACCGCTATCCTAGCTCACATTTCCAGGGCGTCAAATATGGCAGCTTGGTCAGTTGGAGTCTGTGTCTGATTCCATTGCATAAGGCACCCTTTAGCATCTGTATGAGACGTACCAGGCTTTCAGCTAACTCCACTGTAAAACCATTCACCACAATGATGAAGTATAAAGAGCGAGACAGTCAGAGTAGGGCAGGCAGGAAAGAGCGGTGGTGGACTGGTCAAACAAACACAGGACTTTCACCAAAGGGATCAGTGTTTGTGTCCCATGTGAGACATTACATAATAAGCATACTTCTAACCCAAGCAATGGTCTTTTAGACAGATATCAGCAGATATCAGCAATCTGGCTCAGTAATGTCCATTACCCAGCAGAGCATACTGAGTTGAGCAAAGTTGCATCTTGTTGCTGTGAATTGAGTTTTTCATTTGTAATATGGTTCAAATATGGTCACATTTCATATTCTTTCCACTCGTAGCCAAAGGGCACCTCTCTGTCTCCCGTTGTTTTCCTTCCTCCCAAATTATAACTAATGTGTGCCTATGGTTTTGTTTTTTTACAACTAAACCCACTTTCCATTAAAGCCATAATGATGCTGTCTTTGACTTGCTTTTGGTTTGGGACGTTGTCACCTGTATGGTTGAGATTCTGTGAATCTGCACTCCTCCCCTCAACAAATTCAACCAATGACATTGCTTATATTTCATATTTTATATTTTGACAGACTTGAAGGAAAATATTGTGCCTTGTTAATGTCTGATAGTCCACCACTATCATTTTAGTCCATCTTTTCTCATCAACAAAAACAAAACATACATTTTGTTGTAGATTTTTCTATCAAAGATCTATTTTTAGCTTGTCAATGTCTCGTCATCCCTCATCATTTTCTCTCTTTTGCCAAGTCATCCTACGTCCTTATTTTATACCGCAATTTGCCTGAACAGAACAGTGTGACAATAGCAAAAAAAAAAACGCAGTAAGTAAACAAACTGACAAATGTTTGTGACACAGATGTGTCTACCACAGCTTTGCTAACATTAGATTCCATAAGCTGCTGTTCATACCAGACCAAGAGAGCCTGTAGCTGCAAAACCCCAGAGTGGATTAAACGGAGTAAGGTGGTGTTTTATTTCCATGTATTTCATATTTTATTTGTAAGAGAGGTTATTTCTCAAGTTTTTCTAACTTTACAGTTGCTAAGAATCAAGTATAGAGACTATTGTGTGTTCTTTTTCACCTTGACATGAAGAGGATTCTTATAATTTTGTCTTGTGAATATTAGATTTAATATTGGTACAAAATGTTGCTGAGCAGCTGATGCAGCTTCCATACAAATTTATTAGCACCATACTTAGTGTTAAGAAGTGAGTACCAACTCAGCACTGCTCAAAACCTCAAACCAAACACCTCAAAACCTGTTTACACCCATGAAAAAATCGCCTCCTCCTTTTTAAATAGTAGATGTTTCACTCAAAGACAGATTCAGTCCACTCACATCACAAAAATCTCTTTGCCAGAGGTCTGACGTTAAAGAAATGACACATTTCACCAGTGTGAAAACAGCAAGAGCTTTCCATAATGGCTGAACTTTTGCACTGTGCTGCAGTCAGTCAAGCAGGGCCCAGGGGGCAGCACTGATGAAAGGGTTTCATGTGGATTCCCCCTCCAGAAAGCTGTCACTCACACGGCACCCAGAGGAGCAGGGGGGATCCTGGGTTGACGCTTGGAGATTGGGTTGTGGAGCAGGAGCTGAATGTGTAGGAGAGGCTGTCTGAGTATTTAAGTCAGCAGTTTGCCCAACAGTTGGATGTGACCGAAACAGACACAATGTCAAACAATGGCGCCACATATATTTGAATATATATTAGCTGTTTAATAATATTGCGTATCTTAACTTTTCTTTTATTTAAAGGCAGCTTAGACAATAAAAGAATTTACGGTTTGGTATATCAAAAAAAAAAAAACCTGCAGTGGTGTGTCTTCCTCAAGCTCGGGTCCTCTACCAGGGGCCTGGGAGTTGGAGGGTTCTGCTCAGTATCTTAGCTGTTCCTAGGACTGCACTCCTCTGGACAGAGACCTCAGATGTTACCTGGAATCTGCTGGAGCCACTCTCCCAGTTCGGGGGTCAAAGCCCCAAGTGCTCTACCACTGGCACCACTGTTGCCTTTACGTCAAAGATTATGTCAATAAACAGCTCTTTAGGTTAAAGATTTGCTAGCTTAGCCACAAAGTAACAACACAATGCAAGCTGACAAGCATCAGGCACACGACACTTGGTGTGATGCAGGACGTGAGGCACCGCCCCAGGGTGAAATAGTTTTACAAGTACAGCCGCAAAGAGTTGTAAGCATGACCCATCAAGATTGGGACCAGCTACATTATTGCTGCATCGCCATGTAAGTGCTGCTGAAGCGCTCGTTACCATAGCCACATCGACACATGCTTGTATGTGCACTTGCCCCAAAGCACCTCAACAGAATGTCATCTAAAGTTTGTATTGGTCATAAAGGTATCTATGCTTTTGAATTTTAACAAAACATTTCGCTACCCCACTGTAACCCTGTGTATCCCACGGAAAGCTAGCATAGCGTTAGCTAACAAAAGTTAAATAAAGCAGCACCACGGCTAAAAACAAACCATATGATAGGTCGCCGCTTTATGGCATCATTGGAGTGCTGAAAAAAGTTGAGGTCAGCTCAACTTTAGTTTGTAACACGTCATACCTGTCAGCAGCAACAAGTGTCAAGTGACAATTTGTAGTGTCATGTCACTGGCTTCTATTTAAAATGACTTGCTGACTGTTGCTGTGTCAGACATAGTGTGAATGCAGCATTAGGGTTGCACTGGGTACTTTGACGTCACAGGCTTTAAAATCCTTCAATTTGAGGTGGTAAAAATGACTCTTTAGTAAAAACTCAGAGCAGCTACCATAGCTGTAGACTCCTAGTCTTGTTTGCCAAAATCTTTGTCTCCATTTATGCCTGAAATGACATCCTCAGATGTGCAGTCCAACTGTGACATTCTTTTTACTTTTAGCACATTTTCTGTCTGTCACCATCACGCCCTGACTCGCGCTGAGCTTTGTGATTAATTTGTGAAAGCATTGATTACAGTGTGTGTGAGCCTGTCTGTGTCTTTATTTATGTCTGTGCACTTTTATGAATCACTACACATTACTCAACCTCTGTTTCCCTCTCTGAAAGCGAATCTATCAGCCCGGCCAGTAAAAGACAACATAGCTGAGACTGAAGCCATTTGAGTGAAATATATCCTGCATGATCTTTAGGTGCCCCAGAAAGGCCACCGACGCCCCGCCCACTCCCATCGCATCCTCCTGGGACTGGTTGCCTAGCAACACCAGCTGATTGGGTTAGCCGGGTTAAGAAAGGGTCTGGCACGGGCCGGAGGAATCAGATCACTCCCATTGATCATCTTCTCTCTGCACTCCTCTGAGAGCTGAGGCCACGGCCACAAAATCAAAGCCCTGCCATCGTGTCTGAGAGGGGGTTATTACGCACACAGGGGAGCAGGGAGAGACAGGGAAGGCTTTGTGTGGTGGCTCAGTCTGACATCCCATACCACACATAATGGTGTGATGCTGCGACTACTCACAGTCACAAGCGATGTGATTGTAATTGAAGCCCGCTAAAGAGATCTCAGGGCAGGTTTGCCGAGCGTTGGTGTACAGACAAGCCTGCAGTGCTCCGTGGTGACCCATTATCAGATGTTATGACATGAGGGGGATCTATTTAAGGTCATTAGCTGTAATATGGATTGACATACATTAGTGAAGAAAAGGAGCAGGGTGGAGGGCTATAGTGTGGGTGGTGGTATTCCAAATGCCACCTGCTGCACACACAGTGAGGGAGTCCCTGGAGTCTCAACAGGAGGGAGACTCTCTGAATTGATGGGTTACGTTACATTTGATCCTTGTAGTGATTATAGCATTATTCCACTTTTAATAATAACATATAATTTGTGTTATTTACATCCTGCTCCTGCCCATGGATGAAAATGAATATAATGGGCTCTGAAGCGGTGCTTTCTCGCATAATAAGCAAACTTTATGGCTAGCTAGCTTAGCATTGTAGCCTATTTCAGTCCTGTTCATTTGTTCAATTTCTCTTATGATTTGTGGTGATAATGCAGTGAAATCTTAAATAAAAGGGCAGAACCAGGATTTATTTAACGTACCTAGAATGTTAGCGTAAGTATTTATCCATTAAAAAGGTTAGCGAGGGAGCATTGCTAGGCAGTCTGAGTGAAGACTGCCTTCCTATTTTTGCATAATTTCCTCACTGTTAAAGCATTAATGCCTTCCTGTTTTTAAAAACCTGTTTCAGCATCATTTGCAGCTCATTAGGTTTACTCCAGCACCACAGGGGGCATAAAGGAAAATTCTTTGAAGGTTAAAGCCACGCTCTGCACCAAGTCTGCTCGCTAAAAACACACCCAGACCTGGTAAAAGACCTGCTGCAAGTATACTGAGCAGGTGCAAAAATATAAGACAAGTATAGAGTATAGAGATGATAGTTTAAGGGGGGATTTCTTATCTTGTTGTGTCTGTTTGTATGCAAATAGTGTGGACTGCAACTGACTGACTATTTTTTTTTATAATCAATTCATCTGTTGAATATTCTTTTTATCAACCAATTAATCAGTCTGAATCCAAATCCAGAGACATTTTCTTTATCATAACTTTATTAAACTTTATTATAACAATTTTTGTTTGTAAACTGACAATTGTTTTATTATCATAATAGTTGCAGATAAACATTCTATCAGCTGAGTAATCAGTGAATTCACTAATTGTTCTCTTAAACAGTGGTGCAAGAGTGCTTCTGCACTTTCCTGATATCAGACATTTGTAAAGTCATTAGACCCCGTTTCCATCGTCAGTCTTACATTGCATCCACTCGAACCGATTTCCACTGGGGAGGGATTTTTACTAACCAATCACTGGAGACCAACATATCCACCTGAATCTAATATCATTTTAAGTCCAGAATTATGCACAGTCATGCCAGCATACCTGTTTTGCCAGGTTTTAAGAGTGGAGCAGAGCTAAGTAAAACCAAAGCATCCACTGGTTCAACTTAAAAAAGTTAAGGTAACAATTTGCACACATCTTTTTAAGTAGTACCAACTCTGCCATTATTCAATAAATCCTATGAGTCTTTTATAATCTAACACATCCAATTTGTTTAGTACAGCTAATATGATTTTCTTTAAACTCAAAAAACCTAATTAAGTTGAACCAATTTAATATTTATCTAAGAGCTGAGTTGATATTTAGTGGTCAAACTATTTTATTTAAGATATTCTAACTTATTTCAATTCCATTCTGCTCACAAATGGCAAACGCATTTCTGTTTCTGAGCAGTTTCTTAAAATAAGTTGTCAACTGACTAAAACATGTTAAAGAGACAAACACAGTCTTTTTTTTAAAAAAAATTAACACACCAATTAGCATGCATATTTTAGGTAGTGCCAGCTCTGGCATTATTTAGTCAATCCAACTAGTCTTTATAATCTGACTCAATTAGTTCAGTACAACCAACATGATTTGCTTTGGCCTTGAAACACTTGATTAAGCTGAACCAACTTAATATTTATCCAAAAGCTGTGGCAAAATTGATGGTCAAATTAGTTTAAGATATTCTAACTTATTTTTTTAATGCAATCCTATTCAAAAATGTTTTTTAATTTGACCAACGTCTTACAATAAGTTGTCAACTGACTAAAACATGTTAATGTAACAAACACATTTTTTATGCTCAAAAACTTCTTTAAGCGTTATCCACTGACCCCACAAAGTTTTTCTTAGAGTGTATGATGTTGGCTGATGTTGAGAAAATGTCAATTTAAAACAGCCTTGATTGCAGCGTCTACCCTGGATTAGCAAGTAAGCTTGCTAAGTAGGTAGGTTATGCTAACAAGTAAGCTTGCCAATAGCCTGTTATTATAACTATAATTAACAAAGATTAAGGGTAGTATTTTTTCAGTTGCAAATACCTGCTATTAAAACATTTTCACAGCCTACCTACTTAGCAAGCTAACTCGCTAACCCTATAACCCTACAGCAGCTCATAAGGGTTTTGTTCAGGATTACTGAACTGAACTTAGTTCAATTGCATTATTTTCAATTTGCACAAAGGAATTTTTAGAGAAGCACAGGAGCAACACACTGATGATGTCAGAGGACTGTGATTGGTTGATTGCAATGTTGGTCCAGGAATATGATATCGGACGCTGATCCTGGAACATGTACTACTTGGCAAAATCACTTCGTGCAGAGCTTGACAACCACTTGATAGTGGCATTAGTCCCGCCCATGGCACTGATTGGCTTATTGTTACTCCCCCGCAGCACTCATAGGATCGTCTTTTATTTCAACCACTTTTTCATGTCACGATTTTCAAAGACTCAACAAGCTGAACTCAGTGGAGTGAGTGGATTCAAAGGTCTGCACCCACAACTGTTTCATCACAGTCTGCGACTTTTAGCAGCCTGTCTGGGACCTTCTGTGTGGAAACATATACATGTACCTTTAAAATGTATATAACTAAGAGTGAATTAATGTGATGTGATGTGGAAGCATGCTGCGTAAAGATGGCCTTTACTACAGCAGCTGTACCACCAGATTATTTGACGTAAGCCTGCATATAAAAAGGTGGATTTCTATCTAAATACATGTGGATACATTCCCTCATATCTGTGCATGTTTCAGCTCTTTGTGCTTCACACGTCGACATTGTTTTTGGCAACAAAGTGATTGTACCAGTGTTGAGACCGGCCAACTGTTCCCGTCAGTACTGCTGGCCTTTGGTGGCTGACTGCTGAAGTCCTGGAGAGGTGTAAAGTGCAGCGAGGCAGAGTGTGGAGCGAGCTGGGTGATCCCTCCCACGTCTCTTTACTCATGCTGTCCCGAGGGTAGAGAGACACCCGGCCAACTGGTGTCACTGTTCCTCCGCCAAAAGCCAAGTGAGTCACCATGAAAATGGAGCAGAGATTTGGATCTTTGTTTTTTCCTTTTCGCCAGCTTATTCTTTATTTTTTAATTTATTTTTGCAACATGTTGTGTTTATTGAGCGTCCATACAGCTCAGACAGACACCCACACTGATGGAGAGAGAAAAGTGATGTCTTATTTTTGTTATTTCAGGATGACTTTAATATTTTTCCCAGATGTAGTTGGTGTGTGTGTGTGTGTGTGTGTGTGTTTGCATGATGTTGCCTTGTCTGTTGCTGTGTGGGTCTTTTTTGATGTTTCTCGCTAACTGTTTCCCTCTGTGATGTCCATAAGTTGACTTTTCCTCTTAATTTCTTTCATCCCCGTCCTTATGTAACATCCTGTTAAACCTGCCGAGGGAGGCTCTATCTCTTTGGTCTTTATTACTCATTTTCATCCTCCTAAATGTGTCTTAACTTAAAGACTTATGGTGATATTGGCTTCAAAGATTAGACAAAATTTTTGTTGTTTACAAAAATTTATTCATACAAATCTTACAACACTTTTTTTTTTTTTAAAACATTTATTGACTTGACCCTTGCAGATCGCCATTTGAAGTAGTAACCTAATACTCACTTTCTACACAGTAAATATATATATCTTTGAAGATTATTTCATTTTAGTAAGGCTATTGGCGCTTTCATTATCATACATATAATGTTTCATGGAGAGCGAGAAACTGATCCTTCCTTCTACTTTCACAAAAATCTACATCTCTAGAAACAAAGTGCAAAAGAAAAGCAGTGCAAGCGTGAACGCTTGACGTCTAAAGCTGGAATGCTTCTAAAGAGCCTAACAGACGTCTGTGCAACACAAAAACAACAACAAAAGGATGAAATGTAAGCTGATGATGTGCAGCATTGTAGGGCCACAAAATAGCCATCTGTGATTCATGGCGGTTTTAAAGTCGATGCAAGGCACCACAGCCGCAAACTGCTTCCTGCGTCACAAAGCCTAGAGGAGAGTGCAAAATTAAAAGAAAGATTGATACAGTAAACACAGAACTTTTTTTTTTTTTTTTTTTTTTACTCTGCTGCTTTGAAAACTCGCTTTTCCTGCAAAATGTGTGTTCCTTCCTCTCAGATATGCTAAGAAGTGTGCAGACGGGGGGAATGTGATTTGTTTACAGTCAGTTTTTGGTCTGGTCTTGTAGATTTTACAAACTTTGAAACTCTACTTTTCAAAATCAGCATGTTCCTGGCCATCCTTGATCTCTAACTGTGTTTTCATCTCGTGTGCTTGCATCTCATCCTTCCTCTTCTTCAAATCTAATGTCAGTTGTGGCCTTTGTGCCATGCTACAGAAAGAGACCACTATAAACGTCCAATCTTCATGTACAATTTAACACTTGGCTCCTATATCAGTTTAGTGACAGATAAAGCACGACATTAGACCGTGAGATTCTTGCCAGCAGTAAAGTACATTCAGATAATTCTCCAAAGGAGGACAACAAACACAGTTTGTGTAGAGATGTGAGAACAGAACACAAAACAACATCCAGAGATGACAGGTATGTGTTTGCAGGAGTCAGAAAGCAAGCAAAATCATCTAGTTAGAGTTGTCTGCACAGATGCGGTGACTAGTGCAATTGCTTTAATCATGCAGTCTACTGTTTTTTTGTTTGTTTGTTTGTTTGTTTTTACATCGGTTCACATGACAGAAAAGAGAAGCACAATAGACCCAGAACACAAAAGTTCAAACTGCCTCGTACGTCTCCCACAAAGAACAAATCGATGGAGAAGTCACCATGTAACAAGTATCTTCTTTTTTTATGCTTTTTTAAAAATTTGCCTGATGCTTGAGATGTTAGTGATACTTATTATATGGGCAGAGAGACGTGAGAAAACCCTCAGCAGAAACCAGTTGATAGAAACACAAGGTTGGCGATTTACATGAGTCAAAGGTGTCTCTGTAAACACTGCAGAAGAAAAGAAGAACCTCAGAAGTACTCTGGTCCTCATCTCAGATTTGTTTTTGATTTATTTATTTATTTGACAAGAATCCCATGTGGATTTAAAAAAATTAATAATTGGCATTTTAAAAGTTTTTTAAGCCAACAGGGCTCATCTGGTCTAACCCAGCTCTATTAAAATATCTTTGCATCCATGAGGAGGATAAATCTGTATCTTTCAATCAAGTGATATGTATAACATATCGGTCTGAGCAAAGACTCTCCACATTGTGGGATAAGGTGGGATTAAAGATAAAAAAAAATCTGTGAGACTCTCAGAGAGACAGGAGCACTAGTGAGGCGGAAGAAGAGTTGAGTGTTTGAGGGTTAAAGGTGAGAAGAAAAGGGTGGGGCATGAGACGCCCCTGCGAGGATTACGGCCTCGGGAAAGAGCCTGAAACTCACCGGAAATTGGGGAGAGAACTGTTTCAGCCAGTCTCCCAAAAAAGCCTCAAACTCATCCCCGTCCGGGAGGGCATCAAAGTCTATGTCTTGTAGGATATGGTGAAAACCTATGTCTTCAAGGCTGTTGTGAATAAAGACAACTAAACTCTTAATGTCACTTTACAAAAAGCAGCATTCAATACATTGATTGTCTTTTAAACTATTTATTTTCCTCACAATCATTATCTGGTCACTAAACGTTTAAAAGACAGGGCTGTTTGGAGCATATCGTCATGTGAACATGTGTCTCCCCTCAATAAGTAGGTCTAACAAAAATAAATCAATGAATACATAAATAGAAGCTATTTTCTTTTCTTTTTTAGAATGAACAAAAATTGGTCCACAAAGTAGATATGTGTGTCCTCAAATGCTTTAAGTACAAAATAAAAAACAATATTATTATCAAAATATTCATTTTAATGGCTTACTTCATACATAAATACATGTTTAAGAACACAAAAGCGAATCCACTGATTGTTCAGATCTCAAAATGACGTCATGTGGGGCTGCACACACTTAAGTTTTTTTGTTTTTTTCAGGAGGGGGAGGAGGGGGAGGATGCTACAAATATGCCAGCCGGCGTCCTTTGTTTCTAATTCTCTGTCTATACCTTTTCCCAAGGACTGCCGCCAGGTATTTCTTGACCGCCATTTGCTTTCGGTAGCGGCTGTAGCTGTCTGTGAAGATCCCGTCTGAGTGTCGCTTGGACAGAGGCTCTGAACTGTCGTCCAGCGTTTTCCCCCCGCTGTGAGAGAGACAAGAGGTTTTCACTATCATCACACTGATGCATTCATATTCACATGATTCCCCCCTGTGTGTACAGTATGTGGCGCTGAGATGGAGAGCCTGGATACCCAAGATATCTTTGTGCAGTGCCGGACCTAGCACATTTGGTGCCCTAAGCAAGCTTCTACTAGTGTCCCCCCCTTCCAGCTCTAGGCTGCTGTAGGAGGATATGCATTTGTCTTTGTTTCACCATCTGAGAGTGGGAATAATCAATCAGGTTGTCCATTTTGTGCAGGACAATGCAGCATGTAGAGATGTGCAGAGACTCAATCTGTCCATTTAGTTTACTCTAGGACAAAGCAGGCAGCCTGTGCTCACATCGTCAAAGATTTTACATGAAGAATCTTTGCAAAATGATCTTAATTTAGGCAGTGAAGCTTTTTATAGGCAACAGAGGCAGTAGCCTGGGGTATCGCTGAGAGGGTGCATCATTTCTTCATTTCTTCTTGCTTTTTTTTTTTTTCATAAGGAAAATGGTGACGTAGAGTGTATGTGGAGAGCATAAGGGTAAGAAGAAACGAAAAGTCAAACACTATCTGAGGCGCAGTACAAAAGATGAAATTTGCAAATTTGCATGTACAGTGTTTTCATATTATTGTGAGCTAAGTTGTTTATTTGTGTTGATTTCACATAAGCTCTTGTTCTTGCTAGTAATAAATACAACATACATTAGTTGTAGAAGATGATTATAATAATAAGGGGGCAGAAGAAGCTTGCCTAGGGCGCCAAATGTGCCTAGCAGCCATTTTCTCTCTTTGTTTAACTTTAACATCTCAGAACAGTCTGGCATTTATTTCCGACCTGCAATAAGATGTGATAGGCCTGCTCATAAGGCTTGAGTAATTGCACCCCCTCTCTCCCTCCCTCTTCCATCGGGAACCACTGGGACTCCATCCTATAAATAATTTATATGGAAATAAATTTAAACCTTCCCTCTGCGCCCTAACGACGCAGCAGCGAGCTCAGAAAACGACACTTCCCAAATCAATCAAGCGCCCGTTTGTGCTCTTATAGCATCAATAAAGGCTGATTCAGGATTCAGCTGCATGCTGGGAGATAATGGGACCACAGACACATACAGTACGTATAACAGCGTGAATTTATGAGCCTTTTAAAGGAACAGTCCAAAAAAGAAACCAGAACGCACAGAGGACAGAAAACAGTGTAAAAAGAAGAGGTGACAGCCAAGAAGATGTTCTTACCCTACACGTTTTGCCATCAGAGAATGCAGATATTTCCTTGCTGATAACTGACCCAGCGCTTTCCTGTAGGCTTTATTAAACATGCCGTCTGCATGCCTTTCCGTTCTGGGATGATAGATAGCCACACAGTAAAATCACCACACACCCAGCGCAAGAGAGGCAACAATTTCAAGTAGCTGCACTTTAAATAAATTCCTAACAAGTCAATTATAGGTGCAATAGTGGGCCTTATGCTCGGTTTTTAGTGAAAAATACATGTAGATTATTTCACTTGTGCCCTTTAGAGGCCTAATTTGGCAGAATATTTCACCTATCTTAAGAAAAACTGGATTTTAAGATGTTTTGGAGCCAGATTTCTTTTTTTTCTTCTTCTTCTTTTTTACAATTTAAAAATGCTGATGCGTAAAAGTAAAGTGTCAGTCGACTAACTTCCCCTGGGGATTCGGTCAAAATAATAATACTTTTTTTGGTGGAGACATGTCTCAAAATAATAAATAATAATCATTGTGTGACGATACGTTACATTGATTCACACAAAACGTACGACATACGTAGACAGAAATAGGGACTACGGCAATGAGACGTTCAACATGGATGTCTCCAACGTCGAGACAATAAAAGAAAAAGTTTGGGGGGATAAAATGGTGACAGATACTCACCTTTTCTCTGGTGGGTAATACAAAGTGTAGACGTCGTCAGGGACGGACGGGGGGCTTCTCACATCCATTTGGTCTCTGTCGTAATCCAGGGACGGCAAGGAGTTTCCATCCTCATCATAAACCTCACTGTCGAGTCTGGAAAGATGAGAAGCGTTTTAATAATCTACTTTCTAATCAGCAACTGTATATTAGAATATATTTGCATATTCAGACATGATTTTGACCTTGTTTAGAGACTTTTTATTGTGTTACAAATAAAAAGAGAAGCATTATTCTATGTAATTTATATTTACATTAACATTATTTCTAAAATCCAGGAGCTCTATTTAACAGAAACGTTTCCTTTTAATTATCTAATCACACAGATTGATTGATTATTGGCTGCAGGACAAACGAAGCCACTGTACTCCACTGCCTCAGTAGCCTAAATGACATTACCGCCGCTCCCTGGTGAATGTTTCCCCGCAATTATTGCTGTGTGAGTAGCCCTATGGATCGGCTGTCAGATGATGTTATCCAGTAATCCAATTGGCTATTATTGCCACGGACATAACTAACTGTGGAGCAGATGTGGTCTTTAGCCTGCACCCTGCTGATGCTGTGCGCAACAATGCCAACCTCTCCTTTTAAATAATAAAAAAAATAGTAATGAACAACTTAAAAGTGATACTTGAATGATAAGTAGGAGTGTACGTACCTAACACTGGGAAAGCTAAGCCCCACAGGTGAGCAGTTGACGCTGTAATGCATTATGATTCCATAGATGAGTAAGGCTAAAGTCGCTTTACTAGACATTGTCCTGCTGCAAGAGAGAAAACATGAAGTGAGTGAACACAATTCTTTGATGCATTGAGGTGAATTTTGTTTCCTGCTACTTTCACACCACACCTAAGTTTCTAAAAGCAGAAAAAAATCAGCCACACCTAACTTTTCTCCAAACGCTCTCCACTTTTACGCTGCGTAAAAACCCTCCCTGAAAAGTGGCTCCTCTTACCAGTGATGAGACGCGATCCGCTGAAGATCTCAACTGGGAGAGTGAGATAGGATCTCTATCTCAGCCTCTCTCTCCTCCTCTTCCTCTGTTCCCTCAGTGAAGCGCCTCTCCCGTCTCCTTGTGCTTGTTCCGAGTGTACAGCCCTCCGTGCGCCCGCAGCTCAGTTCTCGGGGATTTCTACGTGTACTCGGTCATGGAGAGCGTCAAACATTTGTCTGCGGAGAACTTTCCTGCGTCCTGTGAACTTAACTCCCCTCGGTTTTTTATTCATGAATCCGAAAGGCATGCCTTTTTCACTTGTCACGTAGGTAGGGGTGGGGTGGAGGGGGGGTTGGATGGGGAGGGGAGGTGGGCGGCTGCGTCATCGCACCAACCCCCCCTCCAGCCCTCCACCCCGTCCCATTGGAGTGCATCCTTCTTCTTCCGCGTCAATGAAAGACCTCGAGCCAAGTCATAAAGAAGAAATGGATCCTGAATTCAAACATTATCATTAATTAAGTTGTGAATTAATGTCAACATCTGACGTCACGCCAGTAGGATCACGTGGGGCCCGGTGGAACGTGGGGGGAGTTGTCCAGTGCTGAAACGTGACTGACAGCTTCTCTTTTACAAAAAGTTTCTTTCAGTAACGCACCAAAGAGATGTGTGTGAGGCAGCTGGCCTCATTTATCAGAATATTTTTAGTCATATTCCATGTTTCACCTCTCTTCCTCTGCTAAGGTCAGAGGTCATAGTCAGTTACACAACCACAAACAGAGGCTGCCATTAAAGGAACTATTAATCTACCACAGCTCATTTAAAACATTCAAAATCACCAAATTTGGTAATGTATTCTTTCTATTGGACAGTGACAAAAAGATTAAAGAAAAAAGAAAAGCCATATCAAAAAAGAAAGTTGTATAACGGTATCTATATATTTAACTATTTATTAGAAATTGACTTGTGGAGCTGTCCGGTGCTGAATCATGACTGACAGCTTCTCTCATACAGAAGGTTTGTCTCACCACAAAGATGTGTCTGTGGCAGCTGACTTCATTCATCAGCATATTTAGCGTCACTTTTCTCCGTGTTTCGGTCAGAGGTCAGACTCGACCACAAACAGAGGTTGTTAGTGAAAGAATGATCAATCAGTTTATCGAAAAGATTCAAAATCACCATATATGGTAATGCATTGTTTTTAGTGGACAATGATGACAATTTAACAATCAGAAACTGTCCTGTGGAGCTGTCCAGTGCTGAAACATGGCCAACAGTCTTTCTTTGAGGAAAAGGTTCAAAAAACAACAAAGGCATCCATCCATCCATTTTCATCCACTATCCGGGGCAGGGTCACAGGGGCAGCAGGCCGAGCAAAGCACCCCAGATATCCCTCTACCCAGCAACACTTTCCAGCTCCTCCTGGGGGACCCCAATGCATCCTCAGGCCAGACAGGATATGTAATCCCTCCAGTGTGTTCTGGGCCAGCCCCGGGGCATCCTGATCAGATGCTCAAACCATCTCACCCCTTTCGACGTGAAGGAGCAGCGGCTCTTCTCTGAGCTCCCTCCGGACAACAAAACTCAGAGGCAACTGACTTGTATTTTAGGTATATTTCTAATGTTTCCCATGCTTCACCTCTCTGCCAGAGGTGCGACCAAGTCATTGTTTTGCAAGTCACAAGTAAGTCTCAAGTCTTTGCACTCAAGTCAAGACTGACTAGTCCCAAGTTCTTAACACTTTGTTTCAAGTCCCAAATAAGTCATAATGTGCTCTTTAATTAAAGTAATACCAGTATTGATTTTATAAAATCATAATTGCTTTTAAAATCTGCAGTTATTTGTTAAAAACAAGTTTGTTAAAAAGTTACTTAGCTATCAAGCTAACATTAGCGAAGCATTAGCTTTCTAACTATGTCACTATAAGCCTTGACTAGCCGTTCTTTGTGCAACTTCACCTTGTCTAATTTTTTACTTACACATTTTACGTACCGCAATTTGTTTTTGTTGTCCACCACAGTTTTTAAACATGAACAAATTGTATTTTGTATAATTTTATTCTAACTGGCCCTAAGCAACGTTACATTTGTTCTTCATGGTTCTCCCCTGTAATCTGACTGGATGCTGTCAGCTTGGATACAAACTGTTAACTTGCTAGGAATGAAGAGCATTTACGTCAGTAGATACAGGAAATGAATGGAAATAATTGACTCATGGCACACCTTTCATATCACATACTGTACCTTTAAATTGTTGGCCTTTGGGAGAAGGTATCAAGTACTATTAAGTCAACAGGCTCAAGTCCAAGTGAAGTCATGAGTCACTGGTGTTAAAGTCCATGTCAAGTTGCAACTCTTAACTCAAGTTAACGTTATGTGACTCACTTACATAACATGATACTTAAGTATAATGTTGAGTTTAAACTTGTCGTCATCTGGTTGAAGGATTTAGATTGATGAACATTTAAATTCTGATGTTTTTGCCTCTTACTTCAGGCTCCTTGCTTAATTCCTCATTAGCATTAATAAAAGTAATATCAGTCTGTCCTGTGAAGACCATGTATCTCCAAAACATCAACTAGTTTTCAGCTCTGTGATCATGCATTTTCCAGATTACCCAGCGGGTTCTTTGATGCTTTATTTAGCATAAGAAGAAGAACCTAAAAAGAAACCATTAATGCAATAACACAGTTTATTTAACAAAGTGAAAATCACCAAAATTGGAAATGCATTATTTCCACTTGATGGTGATGAAAAGCTGACGTATTACCTATTTATTTATTGAGCTATTAGCTGTGGTCTCATGAAGCTGTCTAATGCTGAAATATGACTGACTGCCTGTCTTCTAATAAAACTTTCTAGAGATGTCTCAGACAGACAGAGCTGCTTGATTCATATTTCTATTTTTCCCTCATGTTTCACCTCTCTGCCTCCATCAAGCTCCGTTATACAAGCAGATATATGTTATCTGAGTCATCTGGTCATCTCTTTAATCCTTTGGCTTTCTTTTTTCATAAATGTGAGTGATGCATAACACAAATATTCATTGCAGTGGTGGAAAAATACTTAGATCCTCTGCTTAAGTAAAAGTATTAATACAACAGTGTAAATATAAGTCCTGCATTCAGACTCTGTTGTCATCAATAGAATGTATCAAAACTGAAAGCAATTGTTCTGCAGGACAAAAGCTGTTATTGTACAGATTGGGACCAAAGTGTCAAGCCCCTTCAAAAGGCCACAAGAGAAACCTGAGGGGCCCTGAAAAGATGGGGCCACACAAAAGTGGAGTTAAAGTATAGAGTGGTATAACATAGAATAACAGCTCTACAGTGTTTGATTACTTTAATTATGTGTCTTCTGCTCTACTTTGTCTTGTTTGCAGGCTCTCATGGCCGTCTTTGTTAGTCACTGGTCATTAAAAGTCAGCTGTGTCCACACAGGTATCAGGGCCGTGTGTTGAATCCTCAGCGGGTGATTCAGACCGGTCGATCCTCGTCTGGCTCTGACGTCATGTGACGGCTTGCCTGGTGCAAAGAAACACTTTGAATTCCTAAGATGTTGAGGGGATAAAATCTGGGGGAATATGTACTGAGGTGGAGCACAGGCTTTACTCTGAGAGAGCACTGCACCCAAGTGGTTATGAGAAGAAAGTGCACATCTGAGTGTCACAAACCTGCAAGTATACAGGATGAAATGTGATACAAGACACAGGAGCTACCATTGACAGAATTGCCTGACTGTATTAAGTCAAAACAGACATATAAAGAAGGCAAAAATTACTGTATCATAGCAAAAAGTTGGAACTGGTAGCTGGATGATATGTGCTATATCCTCCTGAGACCCTGCGTCCTCATATGAGGACATCACATTTTGGGTTTACCAGACCTTCTACTTCATTCTACTTAGCTTAGACCTGTTGTCCTTGTTTGTGGACACTTCTTTCTGCCATCTATTGGTAGCAAAGAACAATACACTAATCCATGTAAAAACAAGATGGCAGCCATCTCTGCTAAGTCAGTCTGCAGCTGATCCTGACACAAAAGTGGACTAAGTACAAAATCTGATCAAATTTTATGGTTGAGACTTGTTTATTTATGATTAATAATGTTTGTAGTTTAATATGGCAACAAATTTGACCAATGTCAGCAACAGTAACAAGCTAAGATGCTGTTAATTAGGAATTACTCATCTGAATACATTGGGACTTTATGATCATCTCGTTTGTGGACATTTGGACTTTATTATCATCTTGTTTGAAGACATTGGGACTTTAGTGTCATCTCTTTTGAAGACATTGGGACTTTATTGTTGTCTTGTTTAGGATATTGGGACTTTATTATTGTCTCGTTTGAGGACATTGGGAATTTATTATCGTCTTGTTTGAGGACATTGGGACTTTAGTGTCATCTCTTTTGAGGGCATTGGGACTTTATTATCGTCTCGTTTTAAGACATTGGGACTTTATTGTCGTCTCATTTGAGGACATTGGGACTTTATTATCGTCTCGTTTGAGGACATTGGGACTTTAGTGTCACCTCATTTGAGGACATTGGGACTTTAGTGTCGTCTCATTTGAGGACATTGGGACTTCATTATTGTCTCGTTTGAGGACACTGGGACTTTATTATCGTCTCGTTTTAAGACATTGGGACTTTATTGTCGTCTCATTTGAGGACATTGGGACTTAATTATCATCTTGTCTGAGGACATTGGGACTTTATTGTCGTCTCATTTGAGGACATTGGGACTTTATTATCTTCTCGTTTGAGGACATTGGGACTTTAGTGTCATCTCATTTGAGGACATTGGGACTTTAGTGTCGTCTCATTTGAGGACATTGGGACTTCATTATTGTCTCGTTTGAGGACACTGGGACTTTATTATCATCTCGTTTTAAGACATTGGGACTTTATTGTCGTCTCATTTGAGGACATTGGGACTTTATTATCATCTTGTCTGAGGACATTGGGACTTTATTGTCGTCTCATTTGAGGACATTGGGACTTTATTGTCGTCTCGTTTGAGGACATTGGGACTTAAGTGTCATCTCATTTGAGGACATTGGGACTTTAGTGTTGTCTCATTTGAGGACACTGGGACTTTATTATTGTCTTGTTTGAGGACATTGGGACTTTATTATCGTCTCCTTTGAGGACACTGGGACTTTATTATCGTCTTGTTTTAAGACATTGGGACTTTATTGTCGTCTCATTTGAGGACATTGGGACATTATTGCCATCTCGTTTGAGGACATTGGGACTTTATTATCGTCTCGTTTGAAGACACTGGGACTTTAGTGTCGTCTCATTTGAGGACATTGGGACTTTATTATCGTATCGTTTGAGGACATTGGGACTTTATTGTCATCTCGTTTGAGGACATTGGGACATTATTGCCATCTCTTTTGAGGACATTGGGACATTATTGCCATCTCTTTTGAGGACATTGGGACTTTATTATCGTCTTGTTTGAGGACACTGGGACTTTATTATCGTCTCGTTTGAGGACATTGGGACTTTATTGTCATCTCGTTTGAGGACATTGGGACATTATTGCCATCTCTTTTGAGGACATTGGGACTTTATTATCATCTTGTTTGAGGATACTGGGACTTTATTATCGTCTCGTTTGAAGACATCAAGACTTTATTATCATCTTGTCTGAGGACATTGGGACTTTATTATCGTCTCGTTTGAAGACATCAAGACTTTATTATCATCTTGTCTGAGGACATTGGGACTTTATTATAATCTTGTTTGAAGACATCAAGACTTTATTATTGTCTCCTTTGAAGACATTGGGACTTTATTATCGTCTCGTTTGAAGACATTGGGACTTTATTATCGTCTCGTTTGAAGACATCGAGACTTTATTATCATCTTGTTTGAAGACATCAAGACTTTATTATCGTCTCATTTGAAGACATTGGGACTTTATTATCGTCTTGTTTGAGGACATTGGGACTTTTTTATCGTCTCATTTGAAGACATCGAGACTTAATTGTCATCTTGTCTGAGGACATTGGGACTTTATTATCGTCTCGTTTGAAGACATCGAGACTTTATTATCATCTTGTCTGAGGACATTGGGACTTTATTATCATCTTGTTTGAAGACATCAAGGCTTTATTATCGTCTCGTTTGAGGACATTGGGACTTTATTATCGTCTTGTTTGAGGACATTGGGACTTCATTGTCGTTTCGTTTGATGACAGACAACATTTTGTCGTAAACAACATTTATGTTTTATACTTACCAGGTCCTTCTGATCCCAAATAGCTAGGAGAAATTAAAAATGCTACCAAACAAAAGTTCAGGTCTCAGGAGGACAGGACAATCTCAGGAGGACAGGACAATAATGTTTTTTAAATGGGTCAATAAATGACAAATACTGTTTAGTAAAATAGAGACCTTTGTGTGTGTGTGTCCTCTTTTTGTCTTCTGGAGCCTTTAATTAATAGAGGTAGAAAATGAATTAGGATAAACAAGAGACAATCATTATGTAATCCAGACTGTGTTAATCACAGTGACATGCTGATGACTCAGTTGGTTTTGAACATGTTTTAATCATGTTTTAATCAATATTTGAGCTGATGTTAAAAGGATATCACTCCTTCGTCATTTCATTACATGTACAGAGCTGAGAACATTGAGTAGATAAGAATATTGATCCAGTAATTAACTGATGCCTGACTCACCACACCAAATGAGTGCCTTCCTGTCAGAATCATAGTAAATATTAATAAACTTGATGTCCTGAGAAACTATTTATAGAAGCATTTTAATCTCCTGATGATCGTTGGATGAAGTGATGAACAATCAGATAAATGTAGCATAAATGCATATACGGTAAGTTTTAAAAATGGCTCCTGACAGTAAGTCATCAGAAATATTGCCTCTGTGTGTGTGTGTGTGTGTGTGTGTGTGTGTGTGTGTGTGTGTGTGTGCAGTAAAAGAAAAGATGCTCCACTTTGTTCAGACGGTCTGCAAACAGCAGCTGCCTTAAAGTCACACTGTCTAATGCAATATACTTGGAAAGAGAGCTGTGAGCAATCGCACCTGTGTGTGTGTGTGTGTGTGTGTGTGTGTGTGTGTGTGTGTGTGTCTATCACCAAAGAAGAACATATGACTCACAATAATAATTTTAGGTAGCTTTTTATAGCCCCTGTTGGTGTTGACATGTCGTGTTTAAAGAGTTTTATTGAGGTTACAGTCTCATGATCCAACTATTTACCGCTCAGCTTTTACAGCGACGTGTGTTGACAGAGAGTGGCTCTCTAAATCTAATTTGTGAGGGGTGTGTGTGTGTGTGTGTGTTTGTGTGTGTGTGCGTGTGCGTGTGTGTCACCGGAAGGGCGGATAAGAAATGAAAAACACATTATAAAAACACATTTTAAAAATGCAGAAGACAATACCCAATATTTTATTAATTGTTATCTAATTTTATTAGATAACAATTAATAAATTGTTATTCTAATTTTGTCAGCGCTTTTACACTTTTTTGTTTGTTTGTTTGTTTTTGTTCCTGATGTTTATCTCAAACTATAAATGAACGGTCCTGTAAAAAGAAGTATGTCCATAACATCTTCTTCTTATGAGTTAATAAATATAGATGTGTTTTCAGCATTGTGATAATTATTATTTTTTCAAATAATAATTCTGTGGATTTTGAAATGGTTTATTTATCTTAAAAAGCAGGAGAATCTTCTTCATGAAATAACACACAGAGAAGCATCTCTGTGCAAGATACTGAAACCCAAATTCCCTCTGGTGGCCGTTACATCACTGCATGAATGGGTGAATGTGACATGTAGTGGAAAAGCACTATACAAGTGCAGTCCATGTACAAGGTACTAAAAATTTCAACTTGAACATATGGGAACAATATATAACGACATTGCAAAATATGCAGGTTCATGTATTGTCACAGCTTTTGCAATGCATTGTTGTTGTTTTGTCTGTTTTGTTTTGTTTGTTTGTTTATTGTTCCTTCTTTTATATGCTTATTGCTGTAAACAAGCAATATGACGTTGCAGTCCTGTCTATGTGAAATGACTATAACAGCACACAGTATGTGAGAGGTGTCCGTGGTGGGGGAAGTATTTAGATCCTTTACTTTAGTAAAAGTATTAATACTACACTGTAAAAAACACTTCTGTCCACACTGTTGTTGTTTTTATGTCTACCTGCCCAGTGATGACAGATGCAAACTAGCTGCTGGTTAACTCTGGTTTAGTCACATTTAACTGTTTACTGTCCCTGCAACAATAACCAATAAATGAGAAAAGAAAAACAAAGGTTTAAGTCCTGCGTTCAGGAAAATGTACATAAAGTATTAAAAGTACTCAATGCAGAAAAACTCAATTTAATCAATCAAAAATAATTAAAACAATTAAGAAAAGGGAAGCAAATCATCTTATTTGAGAAGCTGGAGCCATAAAATATTTCTGCATGAAAAATTACTTCAGTGATTATCCCAATAGGCACCAATTAATTTTCTGTGTTTTGTGTGCAAAAATCTTGCACGCCAAAACTAAAATAATTGCAGTGAAATAAAGAGCACAATAATTCCCACTGAGTGTAGCAGAGCAGAAGTGGAAAGTGGCTTAATATCAAACTACTGAAGTAAAGTGTCAAATCTGTCTTTAAGTAGAGTACTTAAGTAAGTGTACTCATTCCACTTCTGGTAGTATCACACTCAACTGATCTTGCAATATTTTGTTGTATCTATGGCCATTATTATTCTTACAGGACAAATGAATATAGCAATATATAATATATAATGTATTACATATAGTGAGTCTGTCCTGTAATGCCACCTGTACTGTACAATAAGTGAAATGGAGCTAAATGTTCACTGTGTAAGACAGTGGACTTCAGCATCAGGCCCAGCCTGCAGCACTGCCCTCCATTTCTGGGGTTTCTGGGATCCACAGTCTCCCAGGACCTTTGAAGTGGAACATCAAACATCATCAGTACGGCCCAGCCTTAATTTCTTGTGCCAGCTCAGGAAGTTCAAGGAAACATCACTGCAGACCATCACACCCTGGACACCTGTTCAACTTCTCCTCTTATGTTGGTGCAATACACCAAAACACCAAAAACACAGGAACACATATTTACAGTTCAAGATACACACAGTGCTTTAATGTGTTCATGTCATACCATTCAGTATTTATTCCTTTGCTCTTTTGCACGACTGTTTACAATTTACAGAAACACTTGGATATAAGCATGTAAGTTGTTGGTCATAGTAGCTTTATATTCATATTTATATACATTCTGTTTCACCTATATACAGTGGTAGAAAAAAGTTTTCGGACACCCCATGCATTTGTGAAATATTGCATTAAGAATCACTCTTAGGTCTTCAAGTGCAATTTCTTTTAGTACAGTCACAGCCAAAATACTAAATAAATCCTAAAAAAGCCAAATTAAAATTGATTGGTTCCATAAAAATACATAAGAAATTTTGAGTATTGGGTCATTTTGGTACCAGTGATGAAGGTCGTTCTTTTTATTAAAAGACACAATTTTTGTTGCCAAGCTTCGTGTCTACATAAAGCCAGCACATTTGAAAGTTCTTCAGACACAAAAATGGCTAAAACAAGGAACCTAACGCAGGAAACACGCCTGAAGATAAAGATTCTCAGCCAGGAAGGGTACAGCTGCCGCCAGATAGCCAGGAAGTGCAGATGCAGTCCTTCAGCAGTTGGATACACTCTGCAGAAATACAGACGAACCAACAGCTTGGAAGACAAACCAAGATCTGGGCATCCAAGGGTTTCTTCAGCAAGAAATGACCGCATCCTGATCCGCATGTGCAGGCAAAACTGCTGAATGACATCACAGGAGCTTCAGCAGCAGTGGTCAAACCAAACTGGTGTCCAGTGTTCCACCCGCACTGTACGTGGCCGACTTTTAGATCATGGCTTAAGGTCCTACAAGGCTATCAAGAAGCCCCTGATCAATGAGAGACAGAGGTTAGCCCGGCGTCGTTGGGCCCAGGCACACAAGAACTGGACAGCCAGGAATTGGAAGAAGATTTTGTGGTCAGATGAGTCCAGTTTCCAGCTTTATCTTCCTCCTACTAATGTGAGGGTACGCAGAAGGCCAGGCGAAGCATTATCTCCATCATGTACAGTAGCATGGTGGAGGCAGTATCATGGTTTGGGGATGCATGAGTGCTGCTGGTGTTGGTCATCTCACTGTCTGTGATGGCACATTGAACTCTACCAAGTATTGTACCATTCTCGAAACCCACATGCTCCCTTCTGCGCGTGCACTGTTCCGTCGAGGTAAAAACTGGATGTTTCAACAAAATAATGCCCCTTGCCACACATCCAAGGCCAGTAGAACTTGGCTGCAGGAGCACAGTATCCAGGTCTTAGAGTGGCCAGCTCAATCCCCGGACATGAGCCCCATTGAAAATCTGTGGTGGATTATCAAAAGGTCTGTTTCAAAGCATAAACCAAAGAATTTAGAAGAATTAAAAGCAGTAATTCAAGAAGAATGGGACAAGATTACCCCTCAACAGTGTGAAAGGCTCGTGGGGAACATGCCAGCCAGGATTAGAGCTCTACTACGTGCCAATGGCAGGACTATTAATTTGATGATGTGATGGTTTATTTATTTATTTTTTTTTCAGTTTTGAACACATTCTCTGTTATTTGTTGACTTTGATACCGACAATGTTGAGAACTGACATATTGAAACTGTCAAGAATTTAGTTTTGTTAGTTTTTCTTGTAAACAATAAACAAAAAAATATAATTTGTATTTGTTTGTATCTGTCTAATGCAGCCACACCTTTTGAAACACAAAAAAGATTTTTCCACAAATATTTCATGATAATATTTGAGATTGTGTAAAATTTTAAGGGTGTCCGAAAACTTTTTTCCACCACTGTATGTACATAATAATGCTATCTAACCCTAACCCCTATATGCTCAGCTTTGTTGTGCTTGTCTTTAGCTGTATGTCTATTTCTGCATTGGGAGCAACCTAAACTCTCTTCAGTTTTGCTGTATCTGTACACATACTTGCAGTGGTGGTAAAACTACTCAGATCTCTTACTTATGCGGCAGCACTTCAGTGTAGTAATACTCTATTGCAAGTAAAAGTCCTGCAGTCAATTTTTTACTGAAACACATTTGCTTTAAAACATAATTAAATTACCAAGAGTAAATTAAAGGGACAGTTTTTTTAAAAAAAAATGAAAAAATTAACAACATTGCCTCTTATCAAGCATGAGCCTCTCATCCATGAGTAGATGCACGCTTCCTTTGGCGTGGTGATACAGTTGGCGGATGTAGTTTGGTGTAAAGAAAATAGTTCCTACATGAAACTGCTCACAACAAAGTCTGTGGATTATCTTGAGTAACTGGGTCATGATTTCTGTTAAGAGACATTGCTGTTGAGTTTGTATTTTTTGGCGCTTTGAGCATCACAAGCCCAGGGCCATCTAGTTCCATTATATTTCAGAGAGGGCAGACATCTGTGTGGCTTCAGGACTGATGTTGATTTCTTTTAATAACCTTTAAGTCTTAACATGGTTTAGCACCGAGTTATATAGCTGAGCTTCTGACTCTGCATGCTCCAAGTCATGACCTGAGATCCTCAAGCCTACCCTCCCTAGTTGTCGCCAGGTCAGGGCTGGTACCAAAGGTGATCAGGCTTTTGCCATCAGGACCCAGAGGCTCTGGAATTCTCTGCCTGAGGAGGTTTGGTTTGCCAGCCTCATCCATTTTAAATCATTGCTTAAAACATATTTTTATAGAAAAGCTTTTCCTTTTATTGCCTGATTTGTAACATTTGTGTTTTATTTTCTTTTGTTCTGTTTTGCCTCTGTGCACAATATTTTCCTTAACTCTCAACATTGTTTTAATCGTTGTAACTGTATTTTTTTATTGTTTTATTTTTATGCATGTTGTGAAGCACTTTGTGACCTTGTTTTGACAAGTGCTATATATATATAAAATTATTATTATTATTATTATTATTAAAAAAAGAACTGCAGATAAGAGGAAAATATGTATTTATTTATAATCTGAATCTGCACATTAATTCCAGCTGTGAAATAAATGTAGTGGAGTAAAAATGTGGGTAACATAAAATGAAAATTGGCAAAGCAGCTTTATTTGTATAGCATATTTCATAGACCAGGGTAATTCAGAGTGCTTTACAGAGCAGTAAAACATAAAACATAATGAAGGATACAGATTTACAATAAAAGAATAAAGAAAAAAATATATATAAAAGGTTTAATTTATTCTACATGATTTACAATTTTTTTTTAAAAAAAATCCCCATTAAAAATAGAATTAAAATAAAAAATAAATTAGAACATATAAAATTAAAATAAATATAAAAGTATAAATAAAATATATGTTATAGATAAATATAAAATAGTCAATTAAAGTGCTTCAAAATCGTACATAAGTATAGTAAACGTACTTGCATTCCTGCCCTGCACACTGGGCCAGTAAAACTAATGCAGATGTGCAGCTGCAGTAACAACACCACGGTCAGCAGGGGGCGTTAGAGATCTGTACTGGAGCCTGAAAACGGTTCAGATTGAGGACGCTTTGAGTCCTCCCTTTTTCTACTCGCATGCAACCATCCTCCTCTCAGCCGGTCCGCTCCTCTGTCGCCTCTCACATTATCGTCTCTTTATATTTTCCTTACTGAGCCGGTTCTCCTCCTGGGTGTGTGTGATCCTCACCTCCCTTGCTGCTCCCTGATCAGCTGCACCGGACACACAATTCTCTCCAGCTGTGTGTGGCTCTCCAGTCCCGCAGGCAGGGTCGGCCATGTTGTTATGTGGGGGTTGATGTAAGTTTAGTAGTAGGAAGTAGGGAGCTACAAAGAGCTGGGACACTTTAGGGATCTGACTTTTTTTTTGTCTTGTAATGCTGCAGCTGGATTAATCCTGTGTGATGACAATGACTGTGTCCTCCATCCTCACACCCTGTGCCTCTGCTGTGCTTTAACTTCAGCTGCAAATCTCACCACAGTTGCTCTGCTGGATGGATGAAGTGAGGATGAAGGCGGTTCGGTCCCGGTTGGAATAACTCGGATTGTTTTTTTTACTCGTCCCGGATCTGACTGAGGAGAGGAAGAGGGGAGAAAGGAAAATACACAAGAAGAAGAAGGCTGATTTGTGAAGGTAAAAAAAAAAAATCCTAAATTAAAGTGGTCTTTGTGAGCAGGGTTAAAAAAAAGGATGGGCCGAAACGCAGCTGCTCGTCTGTCTGACCTGTCATCAACAAAGGAATGAAACTGTCTTATGATGATACACACATATATCTGACTGTGGGGTGTAGCATGGAGTGTAATCCTCCAGGAGCTATGTGTTCATCAGCAGATCATTTTTAAAGAGGTGAAAATCTCAGTGAGGATCTGCATGTGCTTTGAGTCCCACAGGAGTGTCAGTGCAACCACACCAGACAGCAGATAGATACTTTAAAGTAGGACAAGGTCACCACACCACATATATTTCACTATATAATAACATCTGTAATGATATTTACAATGGTAGTAAAACAAAAAACTCCTTCTGCTACATCTGCTCTGACCTCTGTCTCTCACTTCTTGTCTTAATTTAAAGTCATGTTGGCCCCAGACAAAAGAAGCAAAAGTGCCACCTCATCATTTCAGATATTTAACCCAATCTTTGACTCATGCTGAGTCAGATTAATGTTAAATCAGTAGCAGATTAAGGAGAAGAAAGAGGAGGAGGAGGAGGAAGAGGCGGTTCAGGCTCTTTTACTGATGCTCTCAGTCTGATTTCAAACTTCCTGATCGAACAGCTGAGTCACAGTTTCTCTCTGTGGCTTCCCCAGTTTGTGCTGTTGCTTTATTCTTCTCCTACTTTTTCTCCACTTTGGCGTTGAGGCCAGGGGCTGGGGAAGTGTCCTCATTACCCGCACAGTGTGTGACACTCAAATTAAAGCGACTGTCACGCTCGAGGTGAGTCGGGAACATGTCATGTAAAGGATCCAGCTCATCCTGAACAGCTCAGCAGAACTGGGACTGAAGTAATGCTAGTGTGGATCCATATAAGGGCTGGTGGACATGGAGGGGAGAATGCTGTGATTTATAAGATAAAATGTTATTAATATGTGGCACCGTCACTATGTACACACTACACAGTGAGTGGACAGTGTCTTTGTTGGCCCAGAGTTCTGCATGAGCTCATGCTCAAGAAGGTTAGAATTCCTGTTCAAAGTCTCATCTCTGGAAAGCAAGTTTTATATAAACCCTCGTCCCACAGAGCATGGGTGGATTATGAGACAATGGGCCCCTGGGCACAGAAGTGCAAAGGACCACCACCACCTCTCCTTCATAGGTGCAAGACAAGCAGACTTGGTGGTTGTTTTGCACCTCTTTGTAGTCATCTGCATCGTAATGCATCCTTTTGTGGTTTTGTGTCTCTTTGTAGTCATGTTGTGTCTCGCTCTGTTGTTTTTTGCGTCTCTCTGTGGTTGTGTTGTGTTTCTTTGTAGTCATTTTTGTCTCTGTGGTTGTGTTGTGTCTCTTTGTAGTCATTTTTTGTCTCTTTCTAGTCCTTTTGGGTCTTCTTGTGGTTGTGTGTGTCTCTTTGTAGTCATTTTTTGTCTCTTTCTAGTCCTTTTGGGTCTCTTTGTGTTTGTGTTGTGTCTCTTTGTAGTCATTTTATGTCTCTTTCTAGTCCTTTTGTGTCTCCTTGTAGTCTCTTTGTGTCTCTTTGTGGTTTTGTTGTGTCTCTTTGTAGTCATTTTTGTCTCTTTGTGGTTGTGTTGTGTCTCTTTGTAGTCATTTTGTGTTTCTATGCAGTTATTTGTGTCTCTGTAATGATTTTATGTCTCTTTGTGGTTGTGTTGTGTCTCTTTGTAGTCATTTTATGTCTCTTTCTAGCCTTTTGTGTCTCTTTGTTGTTTGTTTGTGTCTTCTTGTAGTCTTTTTGTGTCTCTTTGTGGTTGCGTTGTGTCTCTTTGTAGTCATGTTGTGTCTCGCTCTGTTGTTTTTTGCGTCTCTCTGTGGTTGTGTTGTGTTTCTTTGTAGTCATTTTTGTCTCTGTGGTTGTGTTGTGTCTCTTTGTAGTCATTTTTTGTCTCTTTCTAGTCCTTTTGGGTCTTCTTGTGGTTGTGTGTGTCTCTTTGTAGTCATTTTTTGTCTCTTTCTAGTCCTTTTGGGTCTCTTTGTGTTTGTGTTGTGTCTCTTTGTAGTCATTTTATGTCTCTTTCTAGTCCTTTTGTGTCTCCTTGTAGTCTCTTTGTGTCTCTTTGTGGTTTTGTTGTGTCTCTTTGTAGTCATTTTTGTCTCTTTGTGGTTGTGTTGTGTCTCTTTGTAGTCATTTTGTGTTTCTATGCAGTTATTTGTGTCTCTGTAATGATTTTATGTCTCTTTGTGGTTGTGTTGTGTCTCTTTGTAGTCATTTTATGTCTCTTTCTAGCCTTTTGTGTCTCTTTGTTGTTTGTTTGTGTCTTCTTGTAGTCTTTTTGTGTCTCTTTGTGGTTGCGTTGTGTCTCTTTGTAGTCATGTTGTGTGTCTATCCAGTTATTTGTGTCTCTGTAATGATTTTGTGTCTCCTTGTGGTTGTGTTGTGTCTTGTTGTGGTTGTTTTGCATCTCCTTGTAGTCTTTTTGTCTCCTTGCTGTTGTTATGTGTCTACTTATAGTCTCTTTGTGTTTGTGTTGTTATTGTGTTGTGTCTCTTAGTGGTTGTGTTGTGTCTCCTTGTAGTCTTTTTGTGTCGCTTTATGGTTGTATTGCCTCTCTTTCTAGTCATTTTGTGTCTCCTTGTTGTTTTTTTGTGTCTCCCTGTGGTTGTGTTGAGTCTCTTCTGGGTCTGCACATGTTAATTTCAGAGACATGTTGTAAGTGAAGGCCAGGGGGCCCCTTGATACATACAGGTGCTGGTCATATAATTAGAATATCATCAAAAAGTTGATTTATTTCAGTAATTCCATTCAAAAAGTGAAACTTGTATATTATATTCATTCATTACACACAGACTGATATATTTCAAATGTTTTTTTTCTTTTAATTTTGATGATTATAACTGACAACTAATGAAAATACCAAATTCAGTATCTCAGAAAATTAGAATATTACTGAAGACCAATACAAAAAAAGGATTTTTAGAAATGTTGGCCAACTGAAAAGTATGAACATGTACAGCACTCAATACTTAGTTGGGGCTCCTTTTGCCTGAATTACTGCAACAATGCGGCATGGCATGGAATCGATCAGTCTGTGGCACTGTTCAGGTGGTATGAGAGCCCAGGTTGCTCTGATAGTGGCCTTCAGCTCTTCTGCATTGTTGGGTCTGGCGTGTCGCATCTTCCTCTTCACAATACCCCATAGATTTTCTATGGGGTTAAGGTCAGGCGAGTTTGCTGGCCAATCAAGAACAGGGACACCATGGTCCTTAAACCAGGTACTGGTAGCTTTGGCACTGTGTGCAGGTGCCAAGTCCTGTTGGAAAATTAAATCTGCATCTCCATAAAGTTGGTCAGCAGCAGGAAGCATGAAGTGCTCTAAAACTTCCTGGTAGACGGCTGCATTGACCTTGGACCTCAGAAAACACAGTGGACCAACACCAGCCTTTGACATGGCACCCCAAACCATCACTGACTGTGGAAATTTTACACTGGACCTCAAGCAACATGGATTCTGTGCCTCTCCTCTCTTCCTCCAGACTCTGGGACCTTGATTTCCAAAGAAAATGCAAAATTTACTTTCATCAGAGAACATAACTTTGGACCACTCAGCAGCAGTCCAGTCCTTTTTGTCTTTAGCCCAGGCAAGACGCTTCTGATGCTGTCTCTTGTTCAAGAGTGGCTTGACACAAGGAATGCAACAGCTGAAACCCATGTCTTGCATACGTCGGTGCGTGGTGGTTCTTGAAGCACTGACTCCAGCTGCAGTCCATTCTTTGTGAATGTCCCCCACATTTTTGAATGGGTTTTGTTTCACAATCCTCTCCAGGGTGCGGTTATCCCTATTGCTTGTACACTTTTTTCTACCATATCTTTTCCTTCCCTTCACCTCTCTATTAATGTGCTTGGACACAGAGCTCTGTGAACAGCCAGCCTCTTTAGCAATGACCTTTTGTGTCTTGCCCTCCTTGTGCAAGGTGTCAATGGTCGTCTTTTGGACAACTGTCAAGTCAGCAGTCTTCCCCATGATTGTGTAGCCTACAGAACTAGACTGAGAGACCATTTAAAGGCCTTTGCAGGTGTTTTGAGTTAATTAGCTGATTAGAGTGTGGCACCAGGTGTCTTCAATATTGCACCTTTTCACAATATTCTAATTTTCTGAGATACTGAATTTGGGGTTTTCATTAGTTGTCAGTTATAATCATCAAAATTAAAAGAAATGAACACTTGAAATATATCAGTCTGTGTGGAATGAATGTATACATTATACAAGTTTCACTTTTTGAATGGAATTACTGAAATAAATCAACTTTTTCATGATATTCTAATTATATGACCAGCACCTGTACCTTGATACATTGGGGCCTGTCCCTGGTAGGCCCGTTCAGTGATCCCTACTACCAACAGGGGTCCCCACAGACCCCAGAGGTATACTTTTTTTCATATCTTGCAGGTGTTTATTCTTTCTTTCCAATTCAATCAATTTGTTCGTAATGACTTCATTTCATTTTGACTAGTGATTTTTCAAGGCACCAAGATATTGAGGTCCTGGGGGCCCACCTCAAAGCACCAATTTCCACCTTTGCAGTTTCAATAGCTGGTTAGTTTTGGAGGTGGTGGTTGTTTCTAACAGTAGTTTATTTTTTGGTCCCAGAGACCCCAGTTGGTAGTCCATGTAGGGTTAAATATCAAAGCTCAACTCAGCATATTACGATTCAACAAATTGGGATCTAACTTTTTCCCTCCCGATACAAATTCTCAAAACTTGTCTAATGATCAGTGTCAGTCCTCTGCTGTTATGTTTAAATCACCAATTTAAAATCAGTAGACCTCACCGCCTGGGACGCTTTTAAATCATTTTTATTTAATGTAACATGAAACAGAGATTGCTGAGTGGATGCGACAGATAGTGGAAACACTTACTTTTAAAATGACATTGACAAAAAACGATTATGTAAATTGCAGATGTGTGAACTGCTTAATAAGGTCAGTATCAAGCTGAAACCAATCCGGTGTGTGGGACCGGTGCAAAGCTACAATGCTGTTTAATCTGTATGTAGCAGCTGATTTTGTTAATCACAAATTGAGATTTCTTTTTTAGCTTTAGCTTTAAGAGTTGCAAGTTAAATAAATTAATATTTGTAAATTTCTAACAGGAGAGACTTTGAGCAAGGCAGCAGCTCTATGAAACACTGGTTTCATTTGCAGTTTTAAAGGTCTGAGTGGACATTTAACAGCCGTATAATCTGAGCTAACATGCAACTTAGTTATTTATAAATCTGCATCTGAGATGTGCAAGCATCTCCTTTGTAAATATTGTAAGATATCTCTAAAATTAATATTGGGAAAAAGGTAAGCAGAAAAAAGACAGGAACAGGTTCTACTTATGTGTAGTGTTAAATCCTTTAGGGTGCTGCCCAAGAGCTTGCTAAATTAAATTATACTAAGTACTGGGCAGGCACTGAATTTGCGTCGTACATTTTCTAAATTATTTTCTCAGGCAGAGCCCACACTTAAAGAGAGCTCGCCCCATACTTGTATGAGAGACTTGGACTGAAAATCATAGAGACGTCTTAAGATGATCGTCTTGTCAGCTGTCAATAATGTGATGGTGGGTTCAGATGTATTTTTCCAGAGAGAACAGCCTGATCCAGACCATCACGCCGCTTTTACTGTCACTCCATTAGATGTTGACAGTTCAAACAGCCAGCCCTGTTATGTGCTGACAAATGGATGATTGTAGACACACTCAGATTCCCAAAATAGCTCACACTCACCCTAGACTCAGGTGCCAGTGTTCAGGTATTCCCATGAGACCTGTTTATTCTAGAGGATGTGTGTGATGTCTGTTCTCTGGCAGCATCGAAAAGCTTCTCTGTGAGGACTTTGTGTACTGATTTGTCAGGTTTAGTTAAATTCCTGAGGATGTTGACTCAAATTTCCAGGACAGTTTTTTACCCAGGACTGAAGTATTGGTGCTAAAGACAGCTGAGGAATTAAGCTGCTATATTTCAAAGTGAAACAGTCGAGTGATCTGAAGTCTCTCCATTCTTTTCCACTGTTTTTAATATTTTCTTTTCTTGTCTTAAATCTGTTGTAAGCGTCAGGATCAGGTTACTTTGCTCGCCACAGAACTCTACACCCAGTCTAGATCTAATTTTAAATCATTTATTGATGTTTCTGTAGACGCTCTGAGGCTTCACATCCGTAGCATCACATGACATCTCTCCAGACCCAGTTTTAACCCTTTGGCATCAGAGGAATGCGATAGATGGTGGCAGGCAGCATCTGTTGCAGATCTGAAGCCCAATAAAGCCCCAGAGACCCTCCCCGTCTGCAGGCGCAGTGTCAGCCGCTAACAGCTGTCCGACAGGATGCTGGGCAGGGTTTCACTCAGACTGATGGATGGAGGAACTCCACCTTCATCCCCCTCAGCTCTGCTGTCATCGAGCCAAATGTCGACTTCATCAGCGTCTAAATATCTTTAACCCCAGAGGAGTGGAGGCTGTAAACGTGAGATACTAAAAGGACCAAACATATTTTAGAACCAGGGTTTAGTTTAGTTATAATGCATAATATGCAAAATACAGATTTAAAATCTGTTCAATAGGGAGGGGTGATACACATTTTTAATTCAATATGATACAGATACTTTTTGTTACAATTTTTTCTGCAAGCCAAGGATATGTTACATAGCGGATACATTAAAACTTAACTTTTTTTTTTTTTTTTTTTTCCAACAACCCTGTGCTTAATGTGGGGTTAGATTTCACCACAAAATCCACTTAGTTATTGTTAGAAAAAGATCCTGTTTTGGATTGAAACAGCCGCTTTTGCTCGCACAATCGCAGCAGGAGAGGCCAATGATGTCTCACTAAAAGGCAACTGCTTTTCATGGCACTGTCCCAGCTGGAAACACAGCCATGACTCACTAAAAGACAACCAGTTTCTATGTTTGTTTGTCTCAGACAGTGGCCTGCAGGCAGGTGTCTCACCTAGGTGTCACACCACCCACCATCCCCTCCACCTCCAGATGACAGTCAGCTCATACACTATGTCACTTTAGAAATGTTGATATGATATGATATGATATGATATGATATGATATGATATGATATGCAGTATATGTGGTTTGCAGACATGTAACAACATCTTCTCCTGGTGCCTGGGCTACTTTCTGACAATTAGGAATGTAAATCAGGATGACTCGGCCCTCCAGTAATCCTGCACTGTCAGCTTACTCAGCTAAACTTTGTCTCCGCAGCCTTCTTTAGAATTCTGTACCATGTCCAGCACAAGCACCCAAACTTCTTCATCGTTCCATCAGCGAGTGTGAGAGAGAAAAACACCGAGCTCTCCTCTGTCTTATCAGCATTTTGTGAAGCCTGTGTGGAATTCTCACTCTGTGGTCGGAGTAGAGGGGGAGGAAACCGAAGACAGGTCGCTGATAAGAAAAGCGCAGGTTTAAAGTTATCACAGTAACAGAAGAATATGTAAATGTTAGGCCTTTAAACTATGTTTGTTCCAGGTGAAAACAAGTCACAAGGAACCTAAGCTGTTCATGGAGGGGAATATCTGAAGCCTTCTTAAACTTCAAGTTATACGTGTCATTTTTTTATGTTTATTATATATACTTGTGGGTTGCTGCCAGGCCTTGTGGAATAAATGTGTTTTGGCTGTTGGTATGTTGAAAGCTTTCATATATTATTGCCCTTAAAGTTAACCACAGTAACTACAGTTCAGATTAAAATTGAGTTATGACTGAAATGAAACCTTTGGATATCTGTTCCATCTTGTGACAAAATCTTGTTCTGTTCAGGAGAAAACAGGGTGTAAAAATCGCAGTATCAACAATGCAACCATAACCCAAGGCAAACCACAGAAAATGGAGTTGCTGCACTCCACCTCATCTCGGAGATCTGGGATTCTATCTTGTATCACATTTTGCTAGACAGTCAAAAAACCTTCAAAGTCATTCCCTCAGCTTTAGTGCTAATGTCTTTACTGCTGTTAGCTTTTGTAGAGCAAAATACATAACAGCTGGTGAGTTGTATAAAATTTTGTTGGCAGTAAGTGAATCTGCAATGATAATTATTATCATAACCAAAGTTTTATTCTTTATTTAAGCAAAAGTGCCAAATATTTCCTGTTTCCAGCTTCTCAACAGTGAGATTTTTACACTTTTCTTTGTTATAAATAATAGTAAACTAAACATCTTTGCATTTAGGGCTGGCAGTCGGACAAAGTAAGATATTGTCAGATGTTATATGCATCCAGGCGTCTGTATCCAGCAATGCTACCTGGGTGTGTTTTCCTAGGCATCCTAGCAGCGTGAATAATGACGGTATATTCGGCTATTCTGCTTAAGTTCATGCGCACATTGTACATTCAGCAGCTTTATACAACTGAAAATAGTAAGTCAAGTAAGTCTAAAGATGATAAACCAACAGTGACTGACATAGGACTCAAACCTCTGTTCTTTATACTACATCAGCTGACATTCTGGCAGTACATCTGAGGGGTTTTTTCCCGTAAATGTGCCACTGTAATCTCAAAGAATATCCAAGATTGGTTAACCATGACCTCTGCCCGAATCCTAACCGCCCACGACCTTGATGTGTCACTAGACAAGTATGACTTAATCATAGCACATAGACTGAGATTTTGGAAATTGCTTAAGGTTAGTGCAGCTACACTGTGAGGCTTGGATCTAATAAACTTGGGTACGACATCAGGCTTGATTTATACAGACTGTACGATCACACGCGCCTACTGAATCTCAGGCTACGACGTACGATGCAATGGCTTCCCATACTGAGTGCGCAAGGATGCTGCACAGGTTATTACCTCTCCAACTGTGAGGCACAACATAGAGGGTCACATTACCTATAACGTTCAATAACCTAAAGTTTTGTGGGCAACTCTGCCGTTATTTCCATCCATGCTTCGTCCTTCTTTAGGCGATCATGGTACGAGCTGGAGGACACATCATACAGGCAAGGCTTCTGCTGCCACAACACAATAAGGTTTTCTGCTTTGCTGGAATCCCACACATTTCTTTTTAGCATGTTTTGCCTCCATGGTGAGCTGCTCTCTGTTTGTTTAGGTTTAGCTTAGGTGCGTCATTTCATGCTGCATTTCTATTGGCTGGATAGTAGACGTAGGTCATAACCGCAGTCACACAGTGAGATGGTGATCCTAAATTTTTACACTGTCAGAGTTTTATTCCAGGCTGTCTTTGATCACAAGACCTTGACAACAGCCATCTTTTAACCCCTCTCACTGTGCAATGTAGGACCACTGTTTTAGAGCCACGACCAAAGATATCAGCATGTTTCTTTCATTTTGGTCATCTATCATCTGGGACAGCCCAAAAATCACAGTGTATACCAGGCTTAAGATATCTGCAGATGTCACATTCGACTTTGGGAAGTTGTAACAAGCATTTTCCTACAATCTTCAGACATTTTAAAACAATTAATTGCCCTTAAATTCACTGCCATAGCTTGCTCTGTAACCGAAGCTTTGACCCTGAGCTGCTCTGTGTTGGTGTTTACCCTCAAGCTACCCGCAGTTATCATGTTTCAAGCTGGAGTATCTGCCCTGATGAAGTGTCCTTGAGCAAGACAGAGTCCTCACCAGATAGCACTTCTACAGAATATTAAACAAAGATAGTGTCTAGTGTGTGGCGCTACAAACTGTGGAGGGAGATGGGAAGTTTAAGGTTTTTATAGCAAACAAACTCAGGTGATAGAAAGAAACGTGAGTTTTTCAAGGTTTTTGTTTTCATATTCATCTCTCTGTGGTTCACTCAAAAGAGGAGGCTTCTTCTGGTATTGAATTAAAGAATGTACATATTTGTTATTCAGATTTCAGTCATGTTGGCTGAAGAGACATTTTAGCCTTCAGCGGATCATCTCAAACAGTCTGTACCAAATCACAGTGCTTTGATTTAAGCTGAGTGAAAAGTCAAGCTCACTTTGTTGTTACCTTCTGTCTCTATGTCAGAACTATAATAGCAACACGCCTCTCCAGGAGAGGAAGGAGCCTCTGTACATGTTTGTATTTTGTGATGACATGTAAACTTCCTCATTTCAACTCTTCACCTTTCTCTCCCATTGTTTCTGTGTGGCTCTGAACGGTGCAACCGGGAGTCTTCTCTCGTGTTTTCATGCGATGTGCTGTTGTAGGTCATGTTATCATCCTGGGGGAAGTGGGATGTTGTCAGCAATGAGAAGAAGTTACTATAATTAGCAGCAAGGCAGATTTTCCCTGTGGTTTCATGGCTCTGCTGTACAGGAATGAGCTTGTGTTTGAGGGAATAGACTTGGATGTAAAAGTCAGTGAGGTTTGGCGTTTAGGATCCAGTCTGGCTGCACAGTTTTGGACTTACATTATTTATAAGATGAGGTGTGATCTTTATTTACTGTGATCTTTTTTCCAGACACATTTCATTATGGCTTTTTGGTCTTTGCAACGTTAAAGGGACATTTCACCCCCTTAATCAAATACATAGATACTCTTACCTGTAGAGCTATGTATCAATCTAGATTGTGCTACTGTTTTACTGCAGAGTGGTTATAGAGATGTCTGCCTTCTTTCCACTATAATGGAACTAGATGGCACTCAGCTTGTACTGTTCAAAATATACTCGTGACAGCGCAAGATGTAAACATTAATGGCATCCTCTTTAGCTTAGCTGTAACATTAGTTAGCTCAGTTGTATAGATCCACACTTCCTTCTGCACAGCTTTTTTGGTTGGCAGGTGTAGTTTGGTAAAAAGAAAATGGTTTCTACATGAAAACGTTCATGACAAGGTCTGTGGATTATCTTGAGAAACCACGCCTTGATTTCTGGAAAGAGACATTGCTGTTAAGTTTTTTTGAATATATGTTTTTGGCACTGTGAGCACCACAAGTTAAGTGCCATCTAGTTTCTTTGAGGCCCAGACATACCAAACCATCTTCAAAGAACTAGTGATGCCAAAGGCCAACTGTTGGGTTGCCTTACTTCACCTGTGTCCAAAAAGTTGCACTTGAACGCAGCATGAAGACTACAGCTAACGGCCAACTAGCAGGCTTGTTCAAGATGAGCCAGGCCTGCACAGATTTGATCACCGGTGATCGCCGCACAGTGCATGCCAGTTAGTTTCGTGTCCAACTTCATTCCAACCTGTTCTGATGTCATACAAAAGTGGACAGTGATAATCTCGCGCTGCAGTCGCTCTCCACTGACTGCAAGACCCAGGGCATGATGGGCAACGCCTGGCTCTCACCCGATCCAAGATTGGTTCAGATATTGACTTTTGTTGAATTTAAGAGAGATTTTGATTTTATTTGTCTGATTTGAAGGTTTATTCTTTAACAGAAAACATGTCATGAGACTGATGGTGAAGTTTACTTTTTGTCTCCGCCTCCTGCTGCAGCCGCCTGATCTCATCCACTTTCCAGGTGAGGCACAGGTCATCTCAAACGATGTGCGTTCTGCGCCACTTGAGAGGAAATAACTCTTCATGCTAGCAGGCGGTGGTAGTCTGTATTCGTCACTCAAAGAGGGAAACCAGACAAGGCCGATTAACTTAATGATTTTTACCACGCTCTAGCAAACAATAACACAAACAAATGTGAATTGTTTCTGCTAAAAAGCTCAGTGGCTAAAAAAAAATCTTACCTAATATAACAACTTATGTCCTCGTGACTTTAGTCATTTGTTTGCTTTTCTCCCTTCTGTTTCTCTTCTCGTGTGCTAAGCTGAACTGCCAATCAGAGTGATTGTATCCACCAATGGGCTCAGATGCCAATTCAACATGCTGAATCAACCAAAAAACAGTCAACAAGGGTCGACAAGGGCCAACAGTGGAGAACACGTTGCAAAAACTAGGGCAACAGACGCTCACCAACAGCCGGACATTGACCGACAGCCAACAGTCAGCTTGGTGTTTCAGGACCCTTATATCGGACAGAAGGCAGACATCCCTAAGATTGATATCTCCAACTCACACCAAAACAATCTAGATTGATATAAAGCACTACAGGTATGAGGCAAAATATGTATTTAGGGGTGAACTGTCCCTGTAAATGCCAACCAGATTACATAATTTTTTACCTTATCCAGGGTTGCTGCATTTTCACTTTGGTGTTGCAGTGTGAAGTGAGGACGGCGCCCGCGGTGTCATTATGTGGTGGCTGGCTGGTTTGAACAACATGGCACTGATAGAGGGTTGTCTGAGCTGATTCAGAGGCTCCCGCTCTACATCGTATCATCACAGCTGAGAGTCCGTAAGAGCCCTCCAACAGAGATCCCTCTCAGCGCTGACACACATCTCGCTGTTGAAAATATTGAAGGTCACCGCAGGCCAAAATGAGCGTGTGTAGGTTGATTCTGAGGTCAGCACTGTTTCAGCTGCGGGGCCTGGTGGTTCACTGTTTTGTTTTCTGTTATTATCCTCTTAGGGTAAATCCTCCATCCTCATAATCCTCCTAGTAGTTCAAGCTGGTAGAGTTGGCACTGTCTGCCTGGTTGCCCCCTCCCTCATCCAACCAACCTGCTGTTCCTCCTCTCTGTTTCTAAATCATTGTCTTTATGCCCACACAGCCACTAATGGGGATTTATCTGAGTTATTCTGTTGCTTTGCAGAGCTCCACGTGTATATTGTGTCGTTATGAGCAGAAAAGGCAACAGTTCACTGTGTTTTAAAGACATCTCTCCAGAGGAATTCATTTCATGTGTATAGTGAGTGCAGCTTTAGTTCAGCTCTTAGTAAAGATGGTGGACCATATATCATATGACTGGGGAACATGTGTGTATGTACACACCCTGTCTGCTGACAGGTCAAGGCGCTCTTCTCTCCAGTGGGAATTCTGTGTTCTTTTTAACGCTTATTAAACCCAAAAATGTAAAGTGAAAATGCATCTTAAACAAGCAAAAAAATACAAACATTTTTCAAAATCTCACTGTATAAGTTGATATAACACATGATTTAAACAATGGCTGATCTATTGCTATTAGTTTCTATAACATTTATTTAAGGAATACTTCACACACAAAATGACCATTTGCACATCAAACTGATGTACATGTTGATTTCATGAAGAAAACTGTTTTTCTTGCATGCCTACATGGTGAACGAAGAATCCAAAAACTGAGAAAATTCTTGATGAATTGAAGTCATAGGGGGCCGCATTTAACATCAGCAAAACTCTATCAAAACATCTGATTACAAACTCTCACAGAGCTCGTAAAGCATAATCCAAGGCTCATTTATCCAGTCGTATGCTCAGTACTTCCCATACACATGTGTTACTTGGAAAACCCTAAACACTTCTGCATAAACAGTCCCATGCCCCTACGAGTAGTGTGCTTGGGCAAGCCCTCTGCTTAATGAAATGCATGAGCAGAGTTTAAAGGCATGTACTTGGCCAGGCTTATTACTCCTATGCTTATGTGTTATAAATAATAGGTTTGGTTACGATAATGCATGAACTCAAAGTGTTCTGCTTTTAATAATAAAAAGACGACAGCTTGTGGCCCTTGAGGCTGTTTGATTTGAGCTAAATGCTAACATCAGTATGCTAACATGCTGACATTTAGCAGATAATGTGCCGCGTTCCATTTACCTTGGGAGTTGGATGCCAAAACTGGAAATGATGTCAAACACAAGTTGATCGTGTTCCAGTAATAAAAGTTGGAAAAAACATAATTTCACAGTGGGCATGGCTCTAACCAGGTTGGGATAGTAAGGCATTATGATGTATTTTGCTCATACAACACTGTAGCAACATGTCCACAGATCCAACAGAAGTATGTATCACTACAGCTTTCACTACTATAGACGCTCGGAGAAGCCATCTTGGATTTTGAGGTTTGGTTTGATGAGGTTCTATAGACCAGAGCGGCACGTCCCCTTATGGGGGATCGAAAAGCGATTACTCCAAAAAATGATTTAGGCCTACGTGTGTTTAGCGGAGAGTTTCGAGAATGTAGCATCAATTCATTTCTGTTTTTTCACCAACTTTAGTATTGTAGTAATGTCTAGTAATTATTTCGACACCCTGCTTGAACCTGAGCGGTCCCCTTTCCTGAATAAATTAAGGTTGGTCGGTCTGCCGGTGTTTTGGATTTACTCGCGACTATGTTAACTGGTGACCTTCAGCCGAATGCATCTGTGGTTGTCATAGTGACAACAGCTGTTTTCAACCAGGAAGAGAACATGTAGCTGTCCTCGCGAAGGTCTCTTTATTCATTTTTTCAGAAGAATATCAAAACATAGCCAACGTGCTCCGTCTGTGGACTCTTGTTGGAGGAACCCAGTCACGGACTGACACTCAGTCGCGGTTTGAATCACGCTTGTTATGACGAAATGTTGAAAACAGGAAGAGGCCAAGTTGCTTTTCCTGTAAATTTAACTCCTGTCTCTCATAAATTTTCTAAATAGGCCTACACAGTTTCGTCTCTGGTGCCTGTCTAAATAAACATGTGCCATATTAAAGAACCGTGCAGCCCTGTGAAACGTAAAAAAGAATATTTTCACGGGATTCAAACCCGCTCCACCATGGGAAAATAAATAATAGGCGCACAATAAACGTGGTGCGCCACTATTACAACACCACTCCACAGACAGATAAAATAAAAATCTGACAACATACAGCCAGCTTATTATTATTGTGCTACAGGTCGATAAAGCCAATATTCATTTCCCCCAGACTTTCCCTCAGCAGGGGGGCGTGGCCTCGGCGCTTGGCAGTTGATGATGCGATGTCGCTGTGGTGTATTGATATTCCGAATCAGAAATATGACTTCAGGGGGCGTTACAGTTGAAAATTTGAACTGGAAAGATTCAACTTCCTAGTTCAAATGGAACGCACCAATATTAAACAGGTTCACCATCTTTGTTTAACATGCTAACATTTACCAATTAGCATAAAACCCAAGTTCTGCGGTTATTCTGTTATAAACCAAAGTAACAGAAAACAACCTAAGTGCTGTATCTTAGGCAACTGGACTTGCTTGGGTTCTTGAAGACATTTCACCTCTTATCCAAGAGGCTTCTTCAGTTCTTGGATGAGAGGTGAAACATCTTCGAGAAACTTAAGCAAGTCCAGTTGCCTATGATACAGCAATTAGGATTATCATGACCTGGATGACTGAGAACCTTCACTAACCAAAGACAGATTCAAATTGTGACTAAAACTTCGTCTTAGTGCTAGCTGTGCCACTGCTGGACAAAGATCTGGCTGAACCCATAACAATTCCTTGCTAAGGTAAAAAAAAAAAACACTTTGGGTTATTTGTATTTTTCTAAACCAATCAGAATGGTGTTGGGTGGCGCTCAGCTCAGGATGCAGTGACGGTGCTCTTACAAAATAGTGTCAGATGAAATTGGAAGGGGAGGAGAATTCCATGTGAAATAGGCGGATGATGACAATCTACATGCTCTGAGTCAGACTAGGGTGTCACCAAAGTCATTAGAATTTATCCTCTAGGAATCTTTAATATCTGTAGAGAATTTCACAGCAATCCATACAATAGTTGAGAAGATACTTCAATCTGGACCAAAGTCGTGCACAGACCAGCACTGCCGCAGCAATAAACAGTCAAATCCTCTTCTCTAAAGCTTGAGCCAGCATTTTTTCAAACAGTAAATGAGTTAAAGTATTGATTTTCTTACACAATCAGTTGACAGTAGGGAGATGACAGATAATGAAGGGAGAGTTGGGGGATTGCATGCGATGTGAGTAGCGTGCATGGACACTGCAGTTAAGAAAAAGCATCATGTGTAATATATCAGGAGGCTTCTTGAATAGTATGAATGTAAATGACAGTTTGCTAATGTGGTGTTTTATTTTGACATCCTTTCTCTTTAAAAGGGTCTATAAGTTCAGCTCAGTATTTATTCATTAATGATCACTGTGGAAGAGTGATGTCACTTTTATGAAACAGCTGATGTCTCATTTTTGGAAGGAAAAACCATCCTCATTTTAAAGTGCAAATATTCCTGGGACACTGTCCAGTGTTTTATAGTGTGGTTCATTGCTGACCCACCGAGCCAGGCTCTCGTCTCTCTGATGATGAAACACAAGCCCACCATAGTCGACTGAGCCTCTGAGCGAAGCCCTCTGCTTTCCACAACACTGGTTTTGTCTCGAGGTTAAAGGAAAGGTTGGCTCGGAAACTGAAAGTCTATTTTCCATGCCAACATTCTCAGCATATTGGCTCTGGATCTAACATCTGAGATTAGATTTATTGGTCCTTTTGAAGACATTTTTAAGAAATCTGTTTCATTTTGACACGTCTTCAGCGACTGACCACTCGTAAAATAGTTTTGTAGAAGACGGCCAGCGCTCAGCACGAGCTGTAACCTGCAATTTAAACGGATGTATGGTTTTATTTGAGCAAAGTGTTCTGAATCCTAGGAAGGTTTCTGTGGTTTGTCCCCGTTTTGTTGATTTCCTTGGCAGTTCAGCTGGAGAACTCGATGAACTCTCGAATGCGCCCCTCCGTCTCCGATGAGGAAAAATCTCTCCCACCTCCCAACATCAAGGCCGCTGTTCCAAAATGAGTGAAAGGTGTATTACTGCACCAGCAGATCGTCTTCTGCTTCACTGATGCATGGTTGTGATCCTGTAATCCTGTCACTCCTGTCACCAGCTGTGCCACAATGCTGCTCGGTAGCACTGTTTGTTTAGTCTGCTTTCATACCCCACATCACTGAATAAAAGCTCCTATTTCACTTCACTCCTCTATTGTTTTGCTGTCTTGTAAAGTGTCAACGCCAATTAACCAAGTCCAACTCCAGGAGCAGCTGTTGTTCTTGGAGAAAGAAAACGTTCTGATCTCCCCGAGCTCAGACTTCTTTACGAGCCTGTCTGATTGTCTCCACATTTTCCGGGGCTTCACCTCACAAAAGAATGCCTCAGTGTGACTCTGGCCAAATTATGTTAGGACGAGGAATGACAACCACGCAGATGGAGACACACCGATGTTTTAAATCTTGTATCATGGTCAGGGTGAGGCATGGACGCATTGTGAGACAGTGGGGCCCTGGGTTTACACATCAAAGGCCCCCCACCCCTCCTACAAAGGAGTAAGATGCCCAGACTTGAAATTGTTTCTGTAGTATTTTGCAGGTGAACCAGAACTCAGAGACAGAAAATCAAGTCAGAGATGTTGTCTGTAGTAGTTGTTGGTCTGTCTTTAGTTGTTTGTTTTTTTGTTTGTTTTTTTTTGTCCATTTTGCATCTCTTTGTAGTTGTATTGATTCTCTTTATGGCTGTTTTACGTCTCTAGTTGCTTTGAGTGTCTTTTTTGTCCTTTTGAGTCTTTTTATGTTTTACACGTCTTGGTATTTGTCTTGAGTCTCTGTCTTATCATTTTGAGTCTCTTTCTGGCCATTTTATGTCTCTTCGTAGTTTTGAGTCTCTTTCTTGTCATTTGGAGTCTCTTTCTGGGAGTTTTGAATCTCTTGCAGTTACATTGAGTGTCTTTCTTGTCATTTGGAGTCTCTTTATAGTTGTCTGGAGTAGAGATGCACCGATCCAGCTTTTTCAATTTAGACACCGATCCTGATGCTGTGGCTTTGAGTATCAGCCAATACCTGATACCGATCCAATGCCGTGGTTGACCTAAAAAGTTATATACCTTTACATGTAGAACAGAAAAGACTAGATGCATCAGGCATTGATGACTACACAGTTCTTTCCTAAGATAAAATGAAACAAGATGAAACAGATGAATGCAATGATGAACTATTTATTTTTAACGAAAATACACAACTGTGCAACAGCAGGTGAAATAGTGTGAAATACCTCCACACAGCAGATTCTCTCCTTCGCTCCATGATGTATGACGTAGCTCGCGTCGCAATAGATTTAAAGGGAAAGGATCGCCTCAGGTATAGGTTGCATTTTCCGATACCCGATCCATCTATTTTGATGATATCGGGGCCAATATTTGATCCAGATATCGGATCAGTCCATCCCTAGTCTGGAGTATCTGTCTGGCTGTTTTATGTCTCTTTGCAGTTGCCTTGAGTCTCTTTCTTTTCATTTTTTTATCTTCTGCTGGCAGTTTTACGTGTCTTTGTAGTTTTCTTGAGTCTCTTCCTTGTCATTTTGAGTCTCTTTGTGGAAGTTTTACGTTTCTTTGTAGTTGTTATGTGTTACTTTCTGGCTGTTTTATGTGTCTTGAGTCTCTCTGTTGTCATCTTGAGTCTTTTTCTGGATGTTTTGCATCTCTTATCAGTTATATTGAGCGTCTTTCTTGTCATTTCAACTCTATTTGTAGTTGTCTTGAGTCTCTTTCTTGTCATTTTGAGTCTCTTTCTGGCTGTTTTATGTCTTTATCATTTCAGTGAGTGTCGTTCTTGTCATTAAAGTCTCTTTTTGGTTGTCTAGCATCTCTTTGTAGTTCTTTTTAGTCTCTTTCTTGTCACTTTGAGTCTCTTTCTTGCCATTTTACATCTCCTTGTAGTTGTTTTTAGTCTCTTTTCATTTTGAGTCTGTTTTTGGTCATTTTGCGTCTCTTTGTAGCTGCTGTAAGTCTCTTTCTTGTCATTTTCAATCTCTTTTTGGTCATTTTGCTTCTCATTTGATTGACTTTCCAACAAGAAATACTAACATCATACTATTATTATTATATACATACCCCTGGACCCTTGGGCCCCTGGGTCTGTGCCCAGTCAGCAGGCTTAGTAATTCCTCAATGGACTGAGGGCCCCTGAAGGGGTTTTTGAATCACAAAAAGGCATAAATGTAAAACACAGCACTAATACTGCCAAGAGTTTTTATTTTTCTCTATTTCAATGCCCTAGATTGGCCTTAATCTGTCATTTGTATATAAACGATAATCTCTTTATGGAGCAACAATGGCATGTAATGGATCGCAACAATATAAAATTGTAATGACCTTTTTATCCCTCTGTTTTGTAGTTGTCATACCTCATAACATGCATGCACAGTTGAATCTACACGTTTGAGTTGTGCATGGTTCAAAGCGGATTTACCATTTGCCCATATGTCCCAGTTACCACATGGCTTATGGTCTTAGCAGGTCGCGACAACAGAATGATTCACATGAAAACATCAGGTCATTAGATGTTCGTTTCGTTCATGTTCCTGCGCTTACAGGCCTTATGTTGCAATCACTAATCCAACACAACTCCCTTGGCCCTTCACTTTATTTATCTTTCATCATCAATGTTGAATTGGATGCTGTATTCTTCAGTCTGCTGGCATTAAATTGACAGCTCTGTGTTGTGTTTATCCAGGCAGGGCAAGACGATGGGCTGCATCAAGAGCAAAGAGGACAAAGGCCCTACAATGAAGTATCGGCCGGAGAATTCCACGGTGTCGGACCCCAACGCCACCATCACCACACCTCATGTGGGTCACTACGGGCCGGATCCCACCCAGCTGCAGCAGAACCAACAACCCTCCTCCTCAGCAGGCTCTGGGGCTGCAAACTTCAACCACACCCTCACACCATTTGGTGGCTCGTCTGCCATGACCCCCTTTGGAGGAGCGTCGTCCTCCTTCTCCGGTCCTGTGTCCAACTCCTTCTCTGGTGCTGTCTCAAGTGAGTAGTGTTGTAATGTAAGATGTCATTACAGTGCTGATAATGGTCTTAGTGAAGAGCACTGTCCTTTTTTTGTCATACTTAAAGGACCATTCAGTGTTTTGTAATCTTGTAGCCCATTTGCTTTACTGCTGAACATTTTCTAAAGCATACGATTGGGTTTTAGCCTTTGAATATATTTTTTCTTATTTTCCAGGCAGCCACTCATAATCTTTGGATGCTTCAATCTGTTTTATGCCGTGGTATTTTCATAATACCGCATGGTATTCATTATTAATACCATCTTTTTTATATGGCATTTATATCAAGTTGTAGAGACTTGACTTGCTGCAGATGGGTAATCCATCATGTTTTTCATCATTTTTAGTCATGCTAGCAGCTCTGAAGATGGCACTCTGCTGCTCCTCAGAGAAAGAATACGACTGACTTTGATTATCCCAAATAGTTCTGTTATCGTCACCATGAGGTTGTCTATTTTTAAGTGAAATGTCTTAACAACTGTTGGATGGATTGCCATGAAATTTACCAAATATGTCCATGGTGCCCAGAGGATGAATTCCAATGACTTTGATGATCCCTTAACTTTTCTTTTAGCTCCACCAGCAGGTCAAATGTTTCTCTTCCTGTGAAAAGTCTCAACACCTTTTGTCAACTTTCCTCTGGATAGGTAATCCATCATGTTTTTCATCATTTTCAGTGATTCTAGCAGCATGGCTCTGGGGCTTACGATCTCCTGGTAGCCAGTTGTTGATCCCAAATATCTTTGGTATCGCCATCAAGAGGTTTACATTTGTGGTTTTGAATGAAATAAGGTCTTACAGGTTTTACACATGTAAGGAGTTTGCGCCACAGCAAATACACATGAAGTCATATTATGCATTTGTGGATCCGTTTTTACACACAAGACTGGATTTGCACATTTGTGGATTGTTCCTGTAAGTTTGCGGGTCATGTGACATGTGTTCATGTGATATTACAAATGAACTCCAATAAAAACTTCCATGAATATCTCAGCAACTACTGGATGGATCACCACAACATCTTGTATAAAGATTCACGTCCAACTCAAGATGAGTTTTAATAACTTTGGTGATCCCTTTTCACCTGCCACCATCACTTTGTTAGAAACTTTGGTTCATGACCAAACACCTTCAGAAATGACATTCCAATTACTTAAAGGTATACTATGGAGGAATTATTGATTACTGGTTATGAACAGCAACGCCAGCAAAAGAGGGAAGTGAAAGACAACAAGGCATTTTACCTCACTATATATGCAGGTTTTTTTCGGTGTCCACAATTATCAAAGCTTCCTCTTGGATGATTGCTGCTTACGATCTGGCATCTGGTTGCTGCCATTTGAAATCCGGACCTCAGCCCTGTGCTGGGTCCAGGAACGCCCTGAGCACAGCAAAATAAGACGAAAATCAGAAAATACTGCTGATAAATTCACTACCACACACTTGAAATGGATCAACGTGATGATTGAAAGGAATGACTGAGTTAATACATTGTTTTTGAGGAAAATCCTGCATAGTATACCTTGTGTTTTGTGCTGATAAGAAAATGTTAGCATGCTTAACTTAACTCTTGTTTTATCACAACATTTTGGCCACAGGACAAAAATGTCAAAATAAAACAAACATGATGTTAACTGTGGTATAAAATGCATTATGCTGAGGAGAATGGTCACCTGCAATGTAAAGTATCCATGATAACATGTGTTACAGTAAACAGTAAATGGGCTAAACCACACTGTACCTAACACTGAGCTTAATGTGGTCAGTGTGCTGATCCGACATGTTGGTGTCACAGCTAATGCCCCAGCCATTGTTACTTTAACTAGCTTTTCCTTGTTAGATTGAACCCAGGTCCTGTTATCATCTGTGATCACCCTAAATGTGTCTGAGCAGCTTATAGCGATCCTGAAAGCAGAGAGATGAGATTGAACCCTCCTGTTTCGGTGGGATTTAGGTTGTAATCCTCCTCCACGTTGGATTATCTGCGCTCAGAGGGGGGGCGAAGGTGGCACTGCCATGGTTATTTGCTTTCTGCAGGAGATAATGGGATTACTGTTGACAGCATTGTTGTCGGTGGTTGGTATATGAATGTCATCTGTGTGGGGTATTGCTGTAACAGGAGGCAGAGTGTTTTACAGGACGGGACGGAAAGATGACGTGACTCTTAATGTAAATGACTGATCTGTGTCTTGTAATGCGTCTTCTGCCATTAATATGTTTTATGCGCAAGTGATGGGATCTAGATTATGATTGTTAGGCAGTTGATCCCATTAAAAACTGCTTTAATGTATTGACTTTCCTTTTGCTTGTGTCTGTCTTTGCAGAGTCTAGTCACCGTCATATTCCCATGCAGGAGAAATCTCACACAATAAATTTATAAGCCAAAGGAAATCAATACAGTTTGAGCTCTCAGACCTTGACGAGACAGATTTATCCCCCTTAATTGGTCTTTAAACAGTTGCACACACACAAACAAACCCTCCACAGCATCATAATGTCCTCTGCTAACATCATTATCTGCTGGTATGTGTGTAAAGTGCTCACATTCACACGCTCACAAGGTATTTATTCATTACACGTGGGTCCTTTTTTGTGTTTTAGGTGGTGTTACGTTCTTTGTGGCCTTGTACGACTATGAAGCTAGAACATCTGATGATCTCTCGTTTAAAAAAGGAGACCGCTTCCAGATCATCAACAACACGTGAGTAGCCTCCCAGTTTTGTTTTTTTTTCTTTTCATCTTTCCAGGCAATTGCATGACGATATAGTGCATTCTGGTAATCATATGTTTTCTATACCACAGCGCTTTCCCTCTGTTTTCTCTGGTCATATAGCTCCAATTTAAAAAGTATATGCTTCTTAGTACTGCAAAGACAGCCCAGTTTTATGGAAAGACCATCCTTCCAGTAGAGAAACACCTCTTTAAAATAGCAGCAGATGTGATAAGATGTCTCTCTTTTAAGCAGTAATCCCTAAACTGCACCTGTTCCTTGTATATCTGTATTCATGAATGAGTTTGATTACTGTTTGTTTCCTGATGCTGCTGCTTTCTGCACGGGGCCGTGGATCTTTTATTTGATTCATGCTGTGGCAGAGATGTCGCCTGAGGTTATAGCATTGTAATGTAAAGTAGATTAGTCTCATTCAACCCTCATTGTGACAGTGTTTTTCAGTCCTACCTCACATTTCAAAGACAGTTCAAAATTCGAATCATGTTGAAATGAATGCAGAACCAATTACTTTAAAAGAGAAAAGAAAAGCCATGTACCTTCAAACCTTTACCATAAGCCACCACGCTGGCTAAAGTGAGGATCATTTCCTTCAACATGACCCTTAAATTATTAACCAGTAACCTTTATTAACCAGTTTTCATCCAGATGATCAATCATAGCGGGATATATAAGACCTTGGTTGACTGTTAAAAGAACGAGTCATTTGTCTCATCTCTCCTGTGTCATTTTGTCCTCCTGCAGAGAGGGAGACTGGTGGGAGGCTCGCTCCATCAACACAGGGAGGAACGGCTACATCCCGAGCAATTACGTGGCTCCTGCCGACTCCATCCAGGCTGAAGAGTAAGACCTTGTTTTAACCTCATTACTCCATCTGCAGCGCATGCACCAGGAGACTAATAACATCGCCATGATCACATCTCACATGGCTCGCAACAAGCACAATATTAACGGCTTCACAACCAAGATGAGGCTTCATAATTGACTGAATTGATTTTCAGCAGTCAGCTTCTCAGTCACCACTTAAAGGAATACCTCACCACCAAATGACTCTTTGTGTTTTAATTACTTACCCCGTGCTACGTTCAACTCATGAAGAAAACTTTGTTTTTCTCGCGTGCCTCCACGGTGAAAGGAGAATCGATTAACAGAAAAAATTCTTGATGAATTGAAGTCATGGGGGCCACATTTCACAACAACAAAACTATATCAGAACATCAGTTTACAAAGTGTCGCATAACTTACACAGTACAAAGCAAGTCTCATTTATCCAGGCGAATGCTCAGTGTTTTCCAAACACATTCATTTTTTCTGAAACCTTACAATTTAAAACACCTCTACCTTTGCTGTTTATGCAGAAGTATTTTAAATAGTATTAAAATGCATCTATTTGGGAAGTTCTGAGACTGACAGTTGTGTGAGAGTCTGTAAACAGATGATCTGCTGTTGTTAAACGTGGACCCCTATGACTTTAATTCATCAAGAATTTCCTCTGTTTTTGGATTTTTCGTTCTCCATAAGCGCATGCGAAAAAAACAAAGTTTTCTTCACAAATTCAATGTAACACGGGTTGAAAAATTGATTCACAAATTATCATTAGTGGTGTGAAGTATTCCTTTAAATTTTGAGTGTAAAGTTTTTTCTTTCTCTTGACAGGTGGTACTTTGGTAAAATGGGACGTAAAGATGCTGAGAGGCTGCTGCTGAATCCAGGAAATAATCGAGGGACTTTCCTGGTGCGAGAAAGTGAAACTACTAAAGGTGATGATCACTTCTTCATTAACAGACAAGTTAAGTGAAAGGAGGAATTTTCAGGCATCCAGAAGTTGGAGTACTTTAAGGCTTTGATGGGCACAAAACTTTCCCAGTTTAATTGTCGGCACAAAATAAGAGCAACTGCATCAGAAAATGTCTGTTAAAGGTTAAAACTGTTCACAAAATATGTACATATGTACAAAAACTCAAAACTGAGTGAGCTTAAAATTTCTGCCAACAGTGATGATTGATAGGAATCTGATAACACATCCCCCACTTTAAATCAGCTCACTCTCGGATTCTAGGTCAGTGTTGGATTGTGTAGATTCTGCAACTATGTGGAGTTTTTTTCTCAATGCAAAAACAAAGCTCTGATTTGACCCCCCTGACCACCTTTTTTTCCATGGTCACGTGAAATGATAAAAGCGAGTGTTGTAGTATTTAGAGCACAAGAATTAAGTGCACAGAAAACCTGTACTGTTAGCTCCCAATAATGTGCCAGTCTAACTGTGTTTGTCAGACATTATTCAGACAGACTTCTGTTTCTTGATCCTGTGGTATTGTTTTTTAATGAATGTGTTCTAAACAGTAGAACAGACTTTTGATAATGTCTTATAGAGAAATTGAAATTTCCTTGGTTCTCCGTTTGGTATATCTAATGACTTTGATGGTAACATTGGTATTTTTCAACCCGGACCCAATTTTCCCATGTTTTTGTGTCTAAGTGACTAATGGAAACAACACTTTTTGAAAATGGCCCAGTATTGAGTGAGACTGGTCTCACACTGCGCTCTTACACTGTCTCTTCAAAATTTCACGCTGTTATGCTGCCTTGCCATCCTGTATAAAAAACACAATCATGTAATGGGAGGAAAGAGTTGTCTTGCCTATAAGTCAGCATTGGAGGTAACATCAGGGCTGAAATGACGTCAGTATAAAAGGGACAGCTGATAGGATGGGATCATGGGCTGCATGGTTGTGACATTTTGACAACGTCTTATGCATGTGACCCACCACAGGAGATTCAAACCTGTGGTTCCCAACTGGTTGGTCTCAGTCCAAAAGTGACTCACGAACATGTCCAGTTTTTTAGACAACATGCTTGATTTTTAAGTCCAGCACAGAGCTTTGATTTTGAAGTGCTGTTTCCTGCTGTAGATTGAATGACTAATGGACAGCCTCTTTACAGAGACAGCAAACTAGCTCAAGAATGTCACCAAATGCAAGTATAATGCTTAATGTATTAGACTATGTGGACCTTGAACTAATGACTAAGGAGAGATCTGGACCCCTCATGGCTGGACTAGTTAGGAACCACTAATTTCAGTTGTAGCAGTTAGCAGCTAACTCAAAAAAGAAGAACAGCGGCTGAAAATTAGGAAAACAATGAGGTCTGGGAGCTCCTTACCCTCTGAACAGAGGATGAGATCAACCGCGATGTAACAGGGACGGATGATTTCTATTGGCATGATAAGCCATTGTCATTGTTTAAAAAGCGCTGCCAACGCCTTTGCTGTTTGTCACATTCGAGGCCGGCACTGTTATGTCACGTCACCCCTCTTTTGCTTCAGCGATGCCGGCATGCTGTCTAAAATTACACTTTGGGGTGGCAAGATGCTGCCATCGTTTGGTTCTATGTAAAAATGCAAAGGCGCCATAAAGAAGGGACTTTGTAGCGGCCCTACAGCACGATTTCTGTGTTAAAACGTTTTTTGGCAAAAACAAGCTCTTTAAGTGGATGTGACTTGACAGTGGGCAATCATGGCAGCTTGTTTCTTACTCAGTACTGGACCAATTTCAAAAATTGTTCCCACTATTCACTAAAAAGCAAACATGGCAGAATAGGGTCCAGGTTGAACAACACCAAAGTTACCGTTTAAAGCCATTTGATGTACCAAACTGTTGGAGAAAAATCACTTCCATCACTTTCTATATCTAGACATAACTGGGAACTTACAGGCGGGGAAAAAAACTTTTTCAACACAACACAGTCCAATCTTTGACACTTTTGTTTCGATGGATGAAGAACATTTCCCTCATCTCCTCTAGGTGCTTATTCTCTCTCCATACGAGACTGGGACGAAGCCAAAGGAGACAATGTGAAACACTACAAGATCCGCAAGCTCGACAGCGGGGGATACTACATCACTACACGCGCACAGTTTGACACATTACAGAAGCTTGTCAAACACTACACAGGTATGTAGTGTCTCTCTCTTTTTTCTGTCTTCCCTCATTCATTATTCATCACAGTCTTTCATCACACCTGAAAATTAGTCTCAGTCACACCTGCTGCTCTGTGCCACCATGCAATTTCCTGTTCCACCTGCATTATGCCCCAGAGATGAATAGTCTTTAATTTTAATAACAATTCACGGAGCAGTTTTGATTTTGAGCCTTGTCTATGGGCCTGAGGAGGGTTGAGGTTAAATCACTGTTATCCCACTTCATTTCACTCTGGAGAGGGTTTTGGTGTGTTAAAAAATCATCTCATTTATATTTCATCACTGTTAGTTTAAGAGCATGAATTCATCCACATCAAATGGAATGAATCGATGCATGAAACAGACTGCTTTTAAAACCCTGTATCCTGCTGCTTCAGAGACTCATGTGGGTGTGTGTGTGTTTGCCACCGCTGAGTGTAATAATGTAGCGTTTTGATCTCCACGTTTCGCTTCATCACAGAGCATGCCGACGGGCTTTGCCACCGGCTGACCACAGTTTGCCCCACAGTCAAGCCTCAGACGCAGGGGCTCGCCAAAGATGCGTGGGAGATCCCGCGGGAGTCCTTGCGACTGGAGCTCAAACTGGGCCAGGGCTGCTTCGGAGAGGTCTGGATGGGTAAGAGCGAGACAGACGAGACACTCAGGAACATGTTTTCTGACATCATGCATTTGTTTAGTATTCAAGTCATAATTATCAAGATTGAGAAACACAAAATCAGCCCATATTTATGTAGAAAATGCAAACATTATGCGCATAAAACATCCAAGGAACACTCCAGAGCCTATATTTATTGTGTCTATTTTTGTCCAAACTCCAAACTAGGGAATTATCCACTTCCTGCAGTTGCTTCCTCTGTTTGTTGTATCCTCTTTATCTCCAGAGATCGTCTCACTCAGCAGCCAAACCTATTTGTTCCTTTCTTGAACCGCGGCTCGTATCCGCTCATCCCAAGCATATTTCTGCGAGGAGTGCACGCATGACAGCACATGTCTGGGCAATTACAAGACCTAATTAATGATATTGTCTCGCTCCCACCCCATTAACAGCACTGATTACCCCCGCGGCCTGTGGGCTTTTCTCTCCCTATATCTTTGTCTCTGCAGGCACGTGGAACGGCACCACGAAGGTGGCCATAAAGACGCTGAAGCCGGGCACCATGTCACCCGAGGCCTTCCTCCAAGAGGCTCAGATCATGAAGAAGCTCCGGCACGACAAACTGGTGCCTCTTTATGCTGTGGTGTCCGAGGAGCCCATTTATATCGTCACAGAGTACATGGCCAAAGGTATACCAAACACACCTGAGAAGCTCCAAACTGACATATTTGATAAGTACTTAAACTGATTGTCTGAGATCTCTCAGCCCTGGGGAATAACACGACTCAGCAGTTTCCTGTCACATGACACAGATGAGATCTATTTTTAAAGAAAGCAAAGCGACATCTTCGCCTGTAGTCTTTTCGGGCACAAAACTGATCACGCAGCTCTGGTTTTTCAGGCGCTGATGTCAGATATATGCATGGTGATTTCCTTAAAGGAAAAAATTTAAATTTTATGGATGATTTAATTAATGTGCTGCACAGATTGAGAGTCCTTGAAGGTCCCTTGTGGTTCCCTGAGGCCTGAAACTGGGATGTTTAATTGAAAACTGCAGTAGTTTGTGGGAGGTTTTCATTGCTTCAGCTGCCATGTGTTTTTTTCTCTGGCTTTCATGAGTAATTAGATTTATGTGTGTGTAAATGTTAACTCGATGACATATGCCTCTGTGTGAGCATGTGTGTCTAAATGCCAGCAGTTTGTTGATCTACTATGTGTTTTGATCTCATAACTGTAGTATTTTCCACAGATCTCCTCACGCAGAATACTTTGAATCACATATCAGTTCACAGTCAAGCTTAATTTGATATTCAGTCTAATTTCCTAACCAGGTACAGTAATAACGGAGGGCTTAATTGAAATATTTAACATTTCATACAGCAGTACATTGATATGCAGCTGGTGTCGCAGCCCTTTTATAGCTCTTATAGTATATCATGGCTGTCCTGCATTTACGACTTCTCCCTTTCATGTTTTTATAGGGAGCTTGCTCGACTTCCTCAAAGAGGGTGACGGCAAATTCCTGAAGCTTCCCCTGTTAGTGGACATGGCTGCACAGGTGAGACAAACCACAAATACCTGCGTTTTTTATGCCTTTGCGCTAGCGATAGCTGTGGCCGGAGGCATTATGTTTTTGGGCTGTCCATCCGTCTGTCCCATTCATGTAAACACGATATCTTAAGAACACCTTGAGGGAATTCTTTCAAATTTGGCACGAACATTCACTTGGACTCAGCAGTGAACTGATTTTATTTTGGTGGTCATAGGTGATAGGTCAAGGTCTCTGTGACCTCATCTGTCTCATTCTTGTAAATGTGATATCTCAAGAACACTTAAAGGGAATTTCTTTAGATTTGGCAGAAACATTGACTTGGACTCAACCATGAAGTGATTAGATTTTGGTGGTCAATCAAATATCTCAAGAATACCTTGAGGGAATTTCTTTAAATTCAGCACAAACATCCACTTGGACTAAACAATGAATCAGTTAGAATTTGGTGATCAAAGGTCAAGGTCCACTTAGACTTCAGAATGAACTGATTAGAATTTGGTGGTGGAAGGTTAAAGGTCAAGGTCACTTTGACATGTTTTTTGGCTTCATTACTCAAGAATTCTTACGTTAATTACGACAAAACATCACACAAATGGCTGATGAGATATAATGATAAAATAATTAGATATTATATCCAAAAGGTCAAAGGTCAACTTCACTTTGACATCATAGTATTCTGCAGAAACACTTTTCTAGCCATTATTCAAGCCATCATATCTCAGGAAAAGAAGGGGGGACATTTGGTCAGATACCAAATTGGTGACACTAATCTTGGGTGTCCACCTTGAACCTGTGCTGATTGTGTAGATCTTCTGTGCAGCCAGGGGGAAGACTGTGTGTGAAGCATCCATGTTTTCACAGACGTGGATGTAAACTGTAACTGCCACCTGACTGGTTCACAGAAGCACACAACTGTGAAGCAGTAACTCTAGTTTGTTTCTTGAGTGCAGAATTTGTGTCAGTGAATGTTATGTTCACTGTTCTATTTTAAATCTCCGATTTTTAAAAAAAGAAATGCCTGCCTCGGGTAAACATGTCCCCCTCAGTTTGCTTTTGTTCTTTCATTATTAGCATCCTCTTTATGTCTGACAGAGGGCTTCATGTTCTGAGCGTGAGGAGCTAAAAATTATTTGCCAAAACAGCCTTCGTGAGATGCTGTCAAAATGTTTTGTTTTTAGATTGCTGACGGCATGGCTTTCATCGAAAGGATGAACTACATCCACAGGGACCTGCGCGCCGCCAACATCCTCGTGGCCGACAACCTGGTGTGCAAAATCGCCGACTTTGGTCTGGCCAGGTTGATAGAGGACAACGAGTACACAGCGAGGCAAGGTGGGTCCACACACAAACATGAGCACACACATAGACTGAGTCACAGGTGAATGAGGTGTCAGGGCAGAACAGTGGCCTCACAGCAAGGACGACTCCCTGTTGCTTCCTATCATGGTGAATTAGGATAATAGTGGAAACCAGATGCTCCTGCTCTCTCTGATTAGTCGCGCTTTTCCCATGCTGGGAGAATTCATCTCACTGCAATGTCGGCTCCTTAAAGGACTGATTCACTCAGATTACTACCTGTGCCTGTCATGGTATACAGCTATGTGGATCATTTTGGATGTATTTGCTCAGGTTTTGAGAGTCTTCTCTTAGATTTTTGCCTCCAAGGTAATACAATGGAGCTCTTCTGCTGTCAATATGCATGTAGTTGAACACACACCCAATAAAATTTGGGAATTTGTCTTTGAAGTTTATAGCAGGAGCAGCTGTGAAACTGTTAAAATAGTATTGGACAACAAATATAATCAAATCAGGAAATAAAGATAAGATACCATTGACAGTTTTTGGAGTGTATACACCTTGATAATAGAGATAACAGAGTGCATACCTCACAAAATGGTGCCCCCATCCCACACAGCATGACATAGCTTCACATTTTCTATAGAGGCAGCTTTGTTGGCAGTTAACTGACCACAGAAAAATTAACTCAACAGTAACAAGCAGCTTTATAAATTATATCTACAGATAATACTCCAATAAGGCAGTTGGAGAGTACATAAAATAGGCTTATCAATATTGTAACAATATGTAGCAATGTTAGCTTAGCTGCTATACAGCTGCAGCAGCATTGGTTGCTACTAGCAACAGACGGTTAACTGAAGCTGAAGCCAACTGCTGTTGGCTGAAGAGATGAATGAGATTTTGTTTGTGATGCTCTCAGCTTTGATAAAGTTACATTTAAAATATTCAGCAGCAACATCTCTTCACAGTCCCAGTGTTACTTTGGTTATTCCTCAGATCGCAGCAAGTTTACATGAGGACGATATCTTCAGCAGAAAGTAGCACTGATGAAAACTGTTCACAGAGAGGCACATTGATTCATTGAATTAATGTGATTTTTCAGAGGTTCTGTATGCAAAATTCAAAGCATTAATATAGCAGTAAACCGTTGTTTGCTATGTAAAGATAAAGTGGAGTAATGACCTGTGCAGAGAATGAAGTCACTCTCCCTGTGTGTGTGTTGTAATCTGTGCTTCTCTGTGGCCATGCACGCATGTTTGTGCATGTGTCTCTTGCTGGCTGGGTCATTGCCGCCATGATGCACTGTGTTCATACATCCAGAACTGCTGATAGCGGTACGGTGCCTATTGTGGCTTCCAAGTAAGTTCAAAAACAGCTGCCCACTTAACACAATTAGCTCTGTCAGTGCTGTTGTCATTGTTTAGAGCTGTTTATGGAGTTAGCACCATTAGCTGCTAGCTACCGGCTCAGCCACTTCCATGTTGAGAACCATGTGCAGACAAGGCATACACTCAAAAGAGGTATGACATGTAACACAACAGCATCGGCCTCTAGTGTGACATATACGCGTCAACAGCGCTTTGTAAACAATAACAATGGCAAATCAGGGCAATAACAATCATTTACTGTCGCTGTTTGATGGCGGCTGATCTCATCCTCTGCTTGGAGGGTAAGGAGCTCCCGAATCTCTTTGTTTTCACAATTTGCTGACATTTACAGCCGCTGTTTTTCTTCTTTGAGTTAGCCACTAACTGCTAGTAGCTACTTTTAAAATCTCCCATGGTGGGTCGTGCTCATAACACGGCGTTAAAACTTCACATCCGTCATGCCCATGGTCCATTTCAGCACTGTTATTCCTCCTATGGCGACTTTAAAGCGAGATCAATCTGTCCCCCCCCCATTCCGCCATTGTGCTGTATATACAGCACGAAGAGGCATGATAGTCCCGCCTTAAACAGGTAGTGTTAAAGGGGCCAAAGAGCATAATGTCATGCTTGCTCAACTCTAGGGAATTTGTATTAATTTGAGTGAAACAACCCTTTAATCATAAGATCCTTACTAATGTCCTTTATATTCACTCCTATCCTTTAAACCTTAAATTTGAGAGACTTTTCTCTGAGGTGTATTTACAAGCTGAAAACCAGAAAATGATGTGATTAAATTATATAATTGTGATTCACTGTGGCCTCTGGACATAAAGCCAGACATGAAGGAATACGCCCTCTAGTGGAGTCACCTCACACCTCTCTCCTCTCCATCGTATCACAGGAGCCAAATTCCCAATTAAATGGACAGCTCCGGAGGCTGCTCTGTACGGCCGCTTCACCATCAAATCAGACGTCTGGTCCTTTGGGATCTTACTCACCGAGCTTGTCACCAAAGGCAGAGTGCCCTACCCAGGTAAGTGACAGTGACACACACATACACACACCGAATGTGAGAAAAAAAAAAAAAGGTTGGCGTCAGAGGGTGGTGATTCACGGCCGGAGTTATCAGCTTTCAGTCTGTCAGTAGACGTCAAGCTGGCGTGCTTGTTAATGTCTGAGGATGAAGTGAAGCCGTCTGACATTGTCTGCGCTGGTTGTTTATGCCTCTGCAGGGGGAACACATACACACACACACTGATACCCTCACACACACGCACATTTGAGATTAGATGAGACCATCTGGTGGAGGACGATCAGGAGATTGAACACCACTCTTGTTTATAACCATCTGCCAGACTGACACTGCCCTGGGGAGCGATGCCTGCAGTGTTCTGCACCACCTTCGCACAGCTCCGCTCTCTATCAGATGGAGCGCTGAAACCATTAATAGATTACTCCACTGACTTAAATATTTTTGATTACTGATTGAAGGGGTAGTTGGACATTTTGGGAAATACACATATTTGCTTTTGGGAAATACACGTTTACTTTCTCTGCTGCAAGTTACATGAGAAAATCAATACCACCAACACAATACCAATATCTGTGTGCTGAATATTAAGATGCAGCTAGGAGTCCGTTACCTTAGCATAGCATAAAGACTGGAAACAAGGGGAAACAGTTAGCCTGGCTCTGCCCAAATGTGCTCTGCCTAACCACACCTCTAATGCTCACTAGTGAACAGGTTGTATCTTCTACTGTTCAATCCATACAAAAAATGAAGTGTAGGGTGTGTTCAGACCGAAGGCAAAGTGAATTTTCATCTTGCGTTACTTGCGCAGTTATAGCCACTGGAGGCCTTTTGAAGTAAAAGTTGATCTTACTAACTCTGGAAGGCAGCTAACGCTAAGGCTAGTGCTAATGTGGTTCGTAGAAAGGTACAACTGATAGCTGGAATCAAGTAACAAATGCGTATTTCCAGACCTTGACATGTGGTCTTATGGCTTTGCTCACTCTCCAAGCTCCCTCAACTTTTTGGTCTGTCTCTGTACAGTACAGTAGGCCACTGATGAGCTCTTGGTGCCCAGAGACAGCAACGATAACTTGGTCCTGTTCGTGAATCTGTGTGACGTCAGAAAAATATCAGCGCTGATAGGCCTTCCAAGTGCATCACGCAACTTTTTTGCTAAAGTTGAAACGCATGAACACATATCTGTGTCCATTTGTGTCTTTGCATTGACTTTGTATGTAACTGTGGCGCACAAAATGTTTGGTCTGAACACACCTTGAGAATAAGAAGTTGTTATTGGATGGTTTTCTGGATTCAGGAGGTTGCCAGGCAACAAGCATGGATTATAGACCGGATCACAATGGTTATTTACAATAATGTCTGCATGGAAGTTATAGCTAAAAACCAAAAAAGCGATGACAGTATCTGACAGTCTTCCTGCCGTCTCCTTCTCAGGCATGGTGAACCGTGAGGTACTGGAGCAGGTGGAGCGAGGCTACCGCATGCCCTGTCCCCAGGGCTGCCCCGAGTCCCTGCATGAGATGATGAAGCTCTGCTGGAAGAAGGACCCGGACGAGAGGCCCACGTTTGAGTACCTCCAGTCCTTCCTGGAGGACTATTTCACCGCCACAGAGCCACAGTACCAACCTGGAGAGAACCTATAGCCTGCCTGGACTCTGCTGCATATCCCTACGCCTGGGAGCAGATGCACTTAAAGACACGAGCTCTTAATTATTCGACTCTACGAAAAGTCGACTGGAGACCAGGCTAACCAGTCGCATAAACCACTACATGCTCCACCCATTGGTTATTTTTTTATTTCAGTGTCCGCCACCATTTCATTTTACTTTTATATTTTTTTCTTTTAATTCATGGTACGACACAGGTCTTAATGTTTGATTTTTTTATCTTTTAAATACACTACATGTTGAATTCTCTCTCATGAACACAGTATAATTGCTGTAAAAATAAGCTGTGATAATTCCTCACAATAGAGAAACACAGTGTTAAGACTGATAGTCCGACTGTTCTGTGGTTTAATGTGGAGATCTCACACTCCATTTCCCTCCAAATTGTATTCTTTTGTGGTAAATTGGTAAATTATGCATCAAAACAATGAATTATTAACAGAGATAATATATTAAACTAACAGGGAGAAGCTCTCAGGGGACTGATGGTCATTATCACAGTCCATTTGACAAAGATTATTTAAAATTAGATCCCACACAGCTTAACTTTAATTACATTTCAGCAGCTACAGTGCAATCTTTTATTTCTTACAAATGGCTGACCAGAGTGAGACTGTGACATGGTCTTTTAAGCCTTTATAATACTTTAAAATGCGTTCTGTTTTTTTTATATTATTTTCTTCTGTGTTCTTTTATTATCACAAGACTTTATCACATTTTATTCACATCACACGGACGTGGTTTTACAGTTTCAGTTGAAGACTTCCTGACTGTCCATCATCATCCAGACAATTCTCTGCTAAGACTTTTTATAACAATGCCATAATTCTTTCTTCCCGTCACTGCCTGGGTTGTATAATCTCAGTTGACATAAAACAGCCTGTATAATGTGTCAGTGAGTTAAACAGTGATGAAACTCGTGGACTCGCGGCTTCTTGCCAGCTTAGAATGACACTTCACAGTCACAAGATGATTTTACTGGCTGTAAAACTCTTTCTCAAAGTGGAATTCATGAACAAAACAACCATTTAATCTTCTGAAATGTGACTGAACGAAGCACTTGGGACTCCTTCACGTTCATGTATCTAAGGTGGCACCACAGAAACTCTTTGTATAGCAATGATTACAGTTTTTTACAGTGATTTTATCTTTGCATTTTGCTTCTGTGTGGACTCTTCGGGACAGTATTGTGATGGGAATAACACTAATTGACGCCTGAGCTTGTGAGAAAGGGCTTTGTATATTATAAAATCCTCATTTTATAAGATTATTCATAAAACCGACAACATTGCAAAATATATTTGGGGGGAGGGAGTGGGTGGGTGGGGAGTCATCTGAGGACTTTGTACAATAAAGACGTGATTTTGCAAAGACCAGTGTTCTTTTTTATATGTAAGGTTCAGTGTGAAAGCTTGAGGGGATGTATGGAAGAAATGAAGTATACCATTAAACTTCAATTAAAAGCCTAGTCCCTTTTGCTAGCCCTGTCTCAGTTAGACACCTGGTCTGGTTGCCAAGCAATTTTTTTTCTAGAGAAGTTCTTTGGATGTATAAAAGCGGTTTGATGGCTACCTCAATTTATGCGTCCATTCCTCAGTTACCCTGTAAGTTATTCATATTCCTTTGGTCCATGAGGGTCCTTGGATCAAAAGAATCAAAAGGGGTTTTCATAAAAATGAATCCAAGTTTTGAGTCTTGTTTTAACAAGATAAAATGGTGTTGTGTCACTGCTGCCTGCCAGAGCTAGATCAAATGAATGATTCATAATTGATATATTAGCTGAAGCCTAATTTTTAAAGAAGTACTATTTATGCTGGTTTAAATAATCAATATGATTGATAGGCCCGTTGATTTTAGTGATTTAAGCAAACAATAGCGCTGGGTACTAATTGTTTTACGGTAATAATGTTTTATTAAGTGTATAATGACCTAAAAATAAGAAGCGTTGTGTGTTCGTTACCTGTAGCAGCCCAGAATGGACAAACCGAACACTGCTCTAGATATGGCTGTTTGTGTTTGAGTTTCACATTTCACATTTTTGTGTTCTCACATTGGCCACTATAATTAGAAGCCTCTACCCGACTAGCATTATCACAAAACACTGATATTTTCACTTGAAACTGCTTTATTAAATGGTTTAAATCACTGGGTCTGTTCTGGAGAGGAAGAGACGTGGATAATTCAGCTCCCAGTGAAAACATCCTGAATGTCTGGATCTGAAGTTATCAGAGAAAAAAGGTAAACACACAGGGTGTCGGTAGCTTAGTAGATAGTGCTGGCGCCCCATGCTGCTTTATGCTCTAAAACCAGCTGCCAATGATTTGACCAGCTGAGCTGCAGGTGACATTGTTGGCTGGCTTGAGTCGAGCTCAGATGGCCAGTTCACACCACTGCAACATTGTAATACAGTTCCATCTCGTTGCAAATCCTTGTGTCAGCTGGTTGCAATCTGCAATCCTCACCACTAGACGGCACCAAACCTCCCTAAAACTTAAACACTGTTCCTTTAAATGTCCTGATTTGTCTCTTTAACTCTTTCAAGTGGACATTGGTTTAAAACATGACAGGCTGAGGTGGGTGGGATCAGCGTATACAGGTCAGAAGAAAGTGCTCTAACGGTGTGTGAATCATAAAACGATCTGCGCCAAAATGTTGCACAAAATTATCAATCTAAGAGTCAGAGATGTGAGATTTCCGACGTCTTTGGAGCAACACGGCTCCGATGCGATGGTAAGAAAGTTGCTGCACCACATTACTGTGCTTATATCTGCAGAGGTATGTCCTGAGTGCAACTCTCCACACTGCAGCACACCGACCCGGATTATTCAGCCGCATATGTGGTCATGGACACGGACTGTGGGCTCAAAGGCTTCGGGCTCACGTTCACTCTGGGGAAAGGCACGGAGATCGGTAAGATTCACACACTGTGCACTAAACATGCACTTCCGGTATAATACATGTGCGTATACACGTAGCAACATGAAAGGACAGACACAACTCGTGAATGTTTCATGACTCAACTACACTGAAGTTTGGGTTACAATGTTGCCGCTGCGTTCAAGTGCTCCAGATAAGCTCCGAATTTTGCTCTGTTGGGCAACGACTTGCAAATTACCAGTGGTGGACATTAACTAAGTAGACTACATCCAAGAATAAATAAATGAATAAATACACACACACACACACACACACACATACTGTGACTTGCTCCACATTCACTCCTGTGCCTCTTCAATCACAGAAATCACTAATCACCAGATATGCCTTTAAAGAGCATCATAGTTTCTTTTTTCGTTTTGTTTTGTTTGTTTTTCCTTTATTTGTCCCTCTTTCCAACATCCTCAACCTCTTCCACAAGCTCCGGCTCCTTCCCCGCCAGAGAGGTGACATTCCATGTCCCAAGAGCAAGCTTCCGTAGCTGAGGATCGGACCGCCAAGGCCCCCGCCTTGGTCTGCTGCCCGATCCACACTGCACCGAACCCTTCTGGATCCCTCTGCGGGTGGTGGGCCTGCAGGAGGACGAGCCCATGTAGCCGGTTCGGGCTGGGCCCGGCCGGACCCCATGGGCGAACGCCCGGCCACCAGGCGCTCGCCCACGGGGTCCCAGCCCCAGGCCTGGCTCCAGGGCGGGGCCCCGGTAACCCTCCGGGCCGGGTACACCAACTCTTGTTATCTTCCATCATGAAGGGTCTTCTCATAAGTTAAAAAACAAACAAACCAAAACAAAAACAAAAACAGGACAAATACTTTTCCCCCATGAAATGAGCATTTTGGCTTTTAATGTATTCATCTGGTACAGCCTGAGCTATATATTATTTTACTGAAACAACCCTTTGGTTGATCAATACCCACATACAATTATTGGAATTTGCAGTCGTGGAAGAAAAACTCATATTTTACTTCAGTAAAAGCAGAACAACTACAACAGTATTAAAGTAAAATAACTTGTTGGGCAGAAGTGACCCTGCCAGAGTTATATTATTGTACAGTACAGGCCAAAAGTTTGGACACACCTTCTCATTCAATGCGTTTTCTTTATTTTCATGACTATTTACATTGTAGATTCTCACTGAAGGCATCAAAACTATGAATGAACACATGTGGAGTTATGTACTTAACAAAAAAAGGTGAAATAACTGAAAACATGTTTTATATTCTAGTTTCTTCAAAATAGCCACCCTTTGCTCTGATTACTGCTTTGCACACTCTTGGCATTCTCTCGATGAGCTTCAAGAGGTAGTCACCTGAAATGTCCCAACCTGAAATGTCCCAACCCCATTGATAAAGCAAGAAATTCCACTAATTAACCCTGATAAGGCACACCTGTGAAGTGGAAACCATTTCAGGTGACTACCTCTTGAAGCTCATCGAGAGAATGCCAAGAGTGTGCAAAGCAGTAATCAGAGCAAAGGGTGGCTATTTTGAAGAAACTAGAATATAAAACATGTTTTCAGTTATTTCACCTTTTTTTGTTAAGTACATAACTCCACGTGTTCATTCATAGTTTTGATGCCTTCAGTGAGAATCTACAATGTAAATAGTCATGAAAATAAAGAAAACGCATTGAATGAGAAGGTGTGTCCAAACTTTTGGCCTGTACTGTACAATAATATAACTCTGGCAGGGTCACTTCTGCCCAACAAGTTATTTTACTTTAATACTGTTGTGGTTGTTCTGCTTTTACTGAAGTAAAATATGAGTTTTTCTTCCACGACTGCAAATTCCAATAATTGTATGTGGGTATTGATCAACCAAAGGGTTGTTTCAGTAAAATAATATATAGCTCAGGCTGTACCAGATGAATACATTAAAAGCCAAAATGCTCATTTCATGGGGGAAAAGTATTTGTCCTGTTTTTGTTTTTGTTTTTGTTTTTGTTTGTTTGTTTTTTAACTTATGAGAAGACCCTTCATGATGGAAGATAACAAGAGTTGGTGTACCCGGCCTGGAGGGTTACCGGGGCCCCGCCCTGGAGCCAGGCCTGGGGCTGGGACCCCGTGGGCGAGCGCCTGGTGGCCGGGCGTTCGCCCATGGGGTCCGGCCGGGCCCAGCCCGAACCGGCTACATGGGCTCGTCCCCCTGCAGGCCCACCACCCGCAGAGGGATCCAGAAGGGTTCGGTGCAGTGTAGATCGGGCAGCAGACCAAGGCGGGGGCCTTGGTGGTCCAATCCTCAGCTACGGAAGCTTGCTCTTGGGACATGGAATGTCACCTCTCTGGCGGGGAAGGAGCCGGAGCTTGTGGAAGAGGTTGAGTGCTACCGGCTAGATATAGTCGGCCTCACCTCGACACATAGTTCCGGCTCTGGAACCCAAGTCCTTGAGAGGGGTTGGACTCTCTCCTTTGCTGGAGTTGCTCCGGGTGAGAGGCGGAGGGCCGGGGTGGGCTTTCTGATAGCCCCCAGACTCTCTGCCTGTACGTTGGGGTTCACCTCAGTGGACGAAAGGGTTGCGTCCCTGCGCCTTCGGGTCGGGGAATGGGTCCTGACTGTTGTCTGCGCTTATGCGCCGAACAGCAGTTCAGAGTACCCGCCCTTTTTGGAGTCCCTGGGACAGGTGCTGGACAGTGCCCTGACCGGGGACTCCATTGTTCTGCTGGGGGACTTCAATGCTCACGTGGGCAATGACAGCAGGACCTGGAGGGCCGTGATTGGGAGGAACGGCCTGCCCGATCTGAACCTGAGTGGTGTGCAGTTATTGGACTTCTGTGTGGGTCACAGTTTGGCCATAACTAACACCATGTCCGAGCATAAGGATGTCCATCGGTGCACGTGGCACCAGGACAGCCTAGGTCGCAGGTCAATGGTTGACTTTGTAGTCATGTCATTTGACCTGCGACCATATGTTCTGGACACTTGGGTGAAGAGAGGAGCAGAGCTGTCAACTGATCACCACCTGGTGATGAGTTGGATCGGGTGGCAGGGGAGAACGCCGCGCAGACCTGGCAGGCCCAAACGAGCAGTGAGGGTCTGCTGGGAACGCCTGGCGGAAGAACCTGTCAAGATGATCTTCAACTCCCACCTCCAGGAGAACTTCGACCGCGTCCCGAGGGCGGAGGGGGACATTGAGTCCGAATGGGCCTTGTTCCGCTCTGCCATTGTCGAGGCGGCTGTTGTGAGCTGTGGCTGCAAGGCCGCGGGGGCCAGTCGCGGTGGTAACCCCCGAACCCGCTGGTGGACACCAGAGGTGAGGGGAGCCGTCAGGCTGAAGAAGGAGGCCTACAGGGCATGGTTGGTCTGTGGGTCTCCAGAAGCAGCTGAGGGGTACTGGCGGGCCAAGCGGAGTGCAGCAGCGGCAGTCGCGGAGGTAAAAACTCGGGCGTGGGAGGAGTTCGGTGAGGCCATGGAGAAAGACTATCGATCGGCGCCAAAGACGTTCTGGCAAACCGTCCGGCGCCTCGGGGGGGGGGTGGCAACTTGCTCACACTGTTTACAGTGGTGGCGGGGAGCTGCTGACGTCAACTGTGGACATTGTCGGGCAGTGGAAGGAATACTTTGAGGAGCTCCTCAATCCCACCAACATGTATTCCAGTGAGGAAACAGAGCCGGGGGTCTCGGGGGCGGGTCGTCCAATTTCCGGGGCAGAAGTCGCCGAGGTAGTGAAGGAACTATGCGGCGGCGGGGCCCCGTGGGTGGACGAGATTCGCCCTGGATATCTCAAGGGTCTGGATGTTGTAGGGCTGTCCTGGCTGACACGCCTCTGCAACATTGCGTGGACATCGGGGGCAGTGCCTCTGGAGTGGCAGACTGGGGTGGTGGTCCCCATCTTCAAGAAGGGGGACCAGAGGGTGTCTTCCAACTACAGGGGGATCACACTCCTCAGCCTACCCAGTAAGATCTACGCCAGGATGCTGGAGAAGAGGGTCCGGTCGATAGTTGAACTTCGGATTGAGGAGGAGCAATGTGGTTTTCGTCTCGGACGCGGAATTGTGGACCAGCTCTTTACCCTCGCCAGGGTGCTGGAGGGGGCATGGGAGTTCGCCCAACCAGTCCACATGTGTTTTGTGGATTTGGAGAAGGCTTACAACCGTGTCCCCAGGGGCATCCTGTGGGGGGTGCTCCAGGAGTATGGGGTTGGTGGCCCTCTGCTGAGGGCCATCAAGTCCCTGTACCGAAGGAGTGCGAGTCTGGTTCGCGTGGCTGGCAGTAAGTCAGACCTGTTCCCAGTGAGGGTTGGACTCCGCCAGGGCTGCCCTTTGTCACCGGTTCTGTTCATAACTTTCATGGACAGAATTTCTAGGCACAGCCGAGGGGTGGAGGGTGTCAGGTTCGGTGACGGGAGGATCTCGTCCCTGCTATTTGCGGATGACGTGGTCCTCCTAGCTCCATTGAACAGTGACCTCCAGCTCTCACTGGGACGGTTCGCAGCCGAGTGTGAAGCGGCTGGGATGAGAATCAGCACCTCCAAGTCTGAGGCCATGGTCCTCAGCCGGAAAAGGGTGGATTGCCCACTCCAGGTCGGGGGGGGGAGGTCCTGCCTCAGGTGGAGGAGTTTAAGTATCTCGGGATCTTGTTCACGAGTGAAGGTAGGATGGAGCGGGAGATTGACAGGCGGATTGGGGCGGCGTCAGCAGTGATGCGGACGCTTAACCGGTCCGTTGTGGTGAAAAGGGAGCTTAGCCAGAAAGCGAAGCTCTCGATTTACCGGTCGATCTACGTTCCAACCCTCACCTATGGTCACGAGCTTTGGGTAGTGACTGAAAGAACGAGATCGCGAGTACAAGTGGCCGAAATGAGTTTCCTCCGCAGTGTGGCTGGGCTCAGCCTTTGAGATAGGGTGAGGAGCTCGGACATCCGGGAGGGACTAGGGAGTAGAGCCGCTGCAGTATGCTTCCATAAATTACATTTAAAATATTTGACAAAGTTAACATTCAACCAAATAAAAACATTTACAAGACAAATATGATACATAAACACACATACACACACACACACACACACACACACAAAAGACAAAATGGTAAGCCTACTACATACTAGTGCAATGTTACATAGAGCTATCAGAAGAGTTTTCATTATTCCGACTGTACATGAAGGCAACATCTCTTTCTTCACGTGCTTGTGTGCAAAGTTGAACTGCACACCGCCATCTTGTGGTTTGTTAAACACAATGCAACCGATTTTAGGTCCAGTTGGTCAAAGACAATAAAAATATAACTCCAAAGAAACAACAAATATTACAACAATAAAACAATACAATGTTAAAAAAAAATCAATAATAAAACAGTCAAAACATGAAAATAAGCAGCAGGGATTAAAATAATACAGAAATCTTAAAAACTATGGCTCTGACATTACTCCAGATTAAAAACCAGATTAAAAAAATGCTGCATTGAGCTTTCGTTCTGTTGATTGTATCCCTGCAGTGGTGTGTGCTGTGGAGGCCCTGGCTGCACTGGTTGTTGGGAAATCCCTGCAGGAGATTGTGAGCGACTTCCGTGGATTTTACCGCCTCCTGACCAGTGATGGTCAGATGAGATGGGTAAGAAGAGCAGACACATGAGCACTGAAATATAAAGTATTAAAAGATGAAGATAACACTCAACAGTGCAGCCTGGTATTTATCATATTTAGAACAAAAGCAAAGTCTCACTGGAGTTTTATTTGCCTGTCTCCTCCTGGCTCCACATTACATTATATTTATTGCTTACAGCACCTTGCTTTACTTTTCCAAACATGGAGCGAGTGATTCACATCCTCTTATCACATCATAGATTCCTTTTACTACGTTTATTAAGATATATTGCTTTTGTTGTCTCATCCAGAACACGATGAGTCATGGTGTTTACATAGATCCAAAAATAAGAACCACATAAATCCTGTTTGGTTTTCCAATTTTAAAATCATTCTGTTTGTTCTTACGACATCTTGCTGCTGAGTTTACCACAGAATTGTTTCCTCGTATTATTGCAAGGACCCAGCGGCCCTATCGTCTAGTTTCTAAAGGATCAAAAGTCCTGATTAAGACTGATAGAGGACAGAGAAATGTGATGAATCCAGGCTTTTCAGAATCTGAATCTGGTTCATCGCCAAGTAGGTTTTCACGTATAAGGAATTTGCTTTGGTGTACTGGTGCGTAATGTCAACATTATATGAGAGAATGAAATAAAAAATAACAGCAAGAATTGCAAAAATCAAGAAACATACACATAGAATAGAAGAAAATCCAAATAATATGTGGAAAAACCACTATTAAAAAGTCTGTTCAGTATTTTTTAATTAAAATGACAGAGCTGTGCAGGTATTAGAGGTTGTAGTTTGTGCAGAAATGTGCAGACTTGTCCAGGAATGAGCAGAGGAGTGAGTTCAACAGGTAGCATCAGGTGCATGCAGAAGAGCTCTTCACACACAAATAAAGCAATTTATAATGTGTGCAAGGTGGAAATATTTTTTATGTTCCAAAAATTCTGATTAAGGCTTTTCAGTAAGTAGTGTCAGGTGCGTGCAGCCAAAAAAAAGCAGAAGAGGCTCTTTAGAAATCTAGTTTCGAAGGCCCCAGAGACACTTTTTGCCATCTTAGTATTTTACAGCATTTTTTAGTGCTACCTGCTTATGTAAAGCTGAACTCATGAAGTGATGTCACAGCTGATGTTTCAAGCTCTCATGTGAATCAGTTAGGCCCAGAGAAAGGAGTGATCCACCTGGCCACAGCTGCGGTCCTGAACGCTGTGTGGGACCTGTGGGCGAGAGCGGAGGGCAAGGTGGGGACTCCCTGATGAGGCATTATTAGCAAATCACCATTTCCGCCATAAGCGTGACACTTCATGACTCATGAGCTGTTGTCATCATTTTCCCGCAGCCGCTCTGGAAGCTGCTTGTTGACATGGTGAGTCACGGAAAATGTAGATGTTGATTTATGTCCGGGATGTGACTACGGGGGGAATATCATGTTTTATGTGTGTCAACGCAGGATCCAAAGCAGATTGTGTCCTGCATTGACTTCAGATACATCACTGATGCGCTTACGGAGGAGGAGACGCTAGGTGAGACTGGTTTATGATGTGTTATATATGTCCAGCACAGTTTAGGGAAATAAATCCCCTTTTCCTAAATGCATTGCTCACTCTGCTTATCTTTTTTCTGTCAGACATACTGGTGAGAGCGCAGGAGGGCAGGCAGCAGAGAGGTGAGCACACTAAACACAGTCTTTAATTACCAGGTTGAATGGGATTCTGCAGAATGAAATGGCCTCTTTAGAAACTATCAGGAGTGCTTTTAGCCCGCATAATAGGCCCCAGCACTCCACGATCGCTCCATTAAAACACACTTCTCCTCGGGCGTTTATCATCTATGTGGACTGCTTCTTTGGCCTCCCAGAGGAGCACATGCTGAGAGAGGGTTATCCTGCCTACACCACCTCCTGTGCATGGCTCGGATACCCAGACCAGCAGCTCAAACAGGTCTCTGTGCTGCAAAGTGCACATCATTCCTCAGGTTACACAAATCATCCTCAAATAACCTTCACAGCTGTGTGTTTCTGAAGCTCTGCACAGATGCTCTTAAAAGCGGTTGGACCAAGTTCAAGGTGAAAGTGGGTGCTGATCTGGAGGACGACATACGCAGGTGCCGCCTCATCAGGCAAATGATTGGACCCAATAACACTTTGGTGAGGTTGTTTTTCACCCCAGAATTGTATTAACACCAGGAAGTAAAAGTGTACTGAAGTTTATTTGCGTTTAGATGATCGATGCCAACCAGAGATGGGACGTAGCCGAGGCCATCAGCTGGGTGAAGAGCCTGGCTGAGTTTAAACCTCTGTGGATCGAGGAGCCCACGTGTCCTGATGACATCCTGGGTCACGCTGCCATCTCCAAGGTGAGGAAGAAGTTTGATTTTCCTGCTAATAAAATGAAAATAAATGTTTATTGAAAATTAAAGCATGTAAACATGTTTTAGTAGAAGCCAGTATGAAGTATGAACCTGAAAATAACCATAATAGGTCCCCTTTAAATGCTGATAAACGATGTTTGACTTTGTTGTTGCAGGCTTTGGCTCCACTCGGGATTGGAGTGGCAACAGGAGAGCAGGTCAGAGCTCGGGTTTATTCAACCGTACATATCGCTGGCCGATGAATCGATAGTTTCTAGTTGGGTGACTGTTTCCTCTGCAGTGTCACAACAGGGTGATGTTTAAGCAGTTCCTCCAGGCCTCGGCCCTGCAGTTTGTCCAGATAGACAGCTGTCGGCTGGGCAGCGTCAACGAGAACCTGGCCGTGCTGCTGATGGCCCACAAGTTTCAGGGTAAAACTCAAGACATGACAGTTTTTTTAATGAAGCCACAAAAATAATAAAAGAGAGTAAAAGACTGTCAAATAAGTCAAAAAATATATATAGTCTGTATCTGCAGTACACACACTACTACGTCTTTTCCCTCAGTGCCTGTGTGTCCTCATGCCGGAGGAGTCGGTCTCTGTGAGCTCGTCCAGCATCTGATTCTGTTCGACTACATCTGTGTGTCTGGGAGTCTCAGCAACAGGTAAGAGCAGGATTTGTTTGTGTCCCTAGTCAGAACTCTTGACTGTAAACAATAAACAATTTAGGTATCAGCACTGTTGTTTTTCTCTTTAGAATGTGTGAATATGTAGATCACCTTCATGAACACTTCACCAGTCCTGTGGTGATTGATGACGCCCACTATATGCCTCCAAAGGTAAGCTGGACAGATGGAAACTATGATTTACATAATTAGTGTCTGCATTACATTACATCTTCGACGCTTGTTGCTTTTGGCCAGTGGTGAAGAAGCAAAGGTCCAGTGTGTAGGATGAGGGTGCATATATTGGCAGAAATGGTATATAATATTTATAGCTGTTTTCATTAGTTTATAATCACATGAAAATAAGAATCATTGTGTTTTTGTTACCTTAAAATGAGCCATCTGTATATACATATGGATTTTTTTAAACTGGTCCAGTATTGAGAGAGACCTCTGCAGCTGCAGCAGCTAAACAGGCTGCAATGTAGCGCCTACAGGCAATTATGTATCGTCAATTTACGTCCACTATGGGTTCTTGTTTTTGCCACTGATGGCTTCAGATTGTTTGAATTGTCACTTTAAAGGCCACTGAGACCCCTGGTCTTAATGATGAGATTGATTTTTTGCCATTTCTCTGATTCCCAGTATTGAAACTGATGTATTGTAATTTGTGTATTGAAAATCCTTGTCATATTTTGTACAGCAGCCTACATTAATGTATATAAGGTACGGTTAAAAAACACAACATTATTGCTTTGCTAAAATCACTTCTGGCAAAACATTATTCATGTAAGCCTGTCTATTTGCTTTATGGATATTAGACATTATTATTATTAGACATGATCTATTGATATGGGGGATCTTTATCTCCTTGTGGTTTTTTTCCCCACATGCCTACATGTTTTCTGATTTTTCTGTTTTTTTTTGACACACCTATATTGCCTACACCTTTGGCGCCCCCTGCTGTTTACATATTTGTGTCAAACAGAATGCCAATCTCACCTGTATATAATTGAGATTGATTAGTTGTTTGTCAGACCCTGAAGAAGACTTTGGTCGATACGCGTAGGTCTGTCTTGTTGCCTTTGCTCTAATAAAAGTTACTTTATACATATTTTTACCTGAAGACGGAGTGCCTCAGTTTTTTTTCCTTGGTTGTCTGCATTTTTTTTTTTTCAAACAGCAAGACTTCCTTGGTTTTTTGTTCAATATCAATTTACCTACTTCACTGAAGAGCACCTGTCGAGTCAGAGCCTTGTTTACCCAAGCAGCGCTTCCTTCCTTCTTTCTTTTTCAATAGGCTTCAGATTGTTATTAGCAGTGTCTTGCAACACTAGAGAAAGGATCCCTACAGAGAACTTTGTTTTTCTCCTTACCTTTCACTGGTCTGTTTGTTGTTTTTGTTAGTGCAGCCCTTTGAGGCATGCTTTGTGATACTGGGCTGTAATAAACTTCAACTTGACAACTGTAACCAAGTCTCACTCAAGGAGAAGTCTCGTTCTGAAATCTCATGAGAGGTGACTTGTTACAGGAAAAACATGGTTGGAAATGTTAGTGAGAGCCGGAGAGAAGAGTGTCAGGAACAGTTTGTTGTGTTGGAGTACAGAAAGCTTAGGTTAGTGTTATCTAAAAGATTTTCAGTGTCACGGCTGACTATTTATCTGATTGTGACAATATGAAAAGTCACAAGTCACACTAACAGACTGGACCGGTGAAAGGTAAGGAATACATTTCGTTTCTGTTGGGTCTTTTGTCACAATGTTGTCAGACACTTCTAATAATCTGAACCTGTCAGTAGCAAAAGCAAGCTCTTCCAGGGGGCATAAATTGATGGTGCAGTATTTCAAGTATTACATTGCAGCCTGTTTCCCCACTGCAGCTGCAGCGATCTGTCTCAATACTGGACCAATTTAAAACAAGTTGTCTCCACTGGTCACTTTGACACAAAAACATGAGAAAATACAGTGGAGGTTTAAAAATACCAGTTTCAATTTAAGTACAGACAGTACTTGAGTGACTATTTTTGGCCACTTTCTACCACTGCTTTAGGCACTTGAGCTCACTGTGCTTATTGTTCCCAGGATCCAGGCTACTCCTGTGAGATGCTGGAATCATCAGTGCAGCGACATCAGTACCCTGAAGGAGAGGTGTGGAAGCTGCACGGAAACAAATGAGGACTTTATCTGAAACATTTTACCCAAGGCTCTTTTAGACTCGTGACTAGATGGGGTTAAGTGGACTAAACCACAGATGTGTACCAGACACTGTAACATTCTGACCTTTGTAATATTTAATTGTGTTTTGCTGCTAGGCTCCTGTCAGGCCAATAATTCTGTACAAATCAATCTGAAACAACGGTCTTTATTTACAATTAGAAATAAGTAGTATTAAAATCAAACATATCAAACTGGCATTTACAACAAGCAACCTGAACATTCCTCCTCTTGTGATCAAACTAAGTGCATCAGCAGTTCAACTACAAAAAATGTACCATGAGTGGAGGTTTGTTTACACTTGGAGGAAACACCTCTGGAAGAACCTGATATGGTTTAAAGGGCCAGTTCACCAAAATCACAATAACATTAAGGCACTTTGTTATTTGGATGAACTGAACTTAAACTATGATCTTTCTTAAAAAGAGTGAAGGATGTATACAGTACAAATAAAGCAAACACATTTGAAAACTACTTCCTACACACCATTAACTGTGTTTTTAAACAGCCATCTGCATCTTAATGGTGGGATGAGGGTTGTAGTCACAGATCTCAAAGTCCTCTGCACGGAAATCATTGATACTCTCCACTGTTCTCAGGATCTTCAGCGTGGGGAAGGGGCGGATCTCCCTCTGCAGCTGTAAAGTCAGACACGTGTGTAAGTTTGAAATCAAGCAGAGCAGAAAGACAGAAAAATAAATCTTAAACTAACTTACCTGTACTTTAAGAGGTTCGATGTGGTTCAAGTAGATGTGAGCGTCTCCCAGAGTGTGAACAAAGTCACCAGGCTGGAGGGACAGAGAAAAAAAAAACACAACAGGTGAGGTGAGCACACAACAATGTGCTGGAAATTAGTTTTAACAACAGCGCACTGCTCTTACCTTGAGTCCTGTGATGTGTGCGATCATGTACGTAAGAAGTGCATAGCTGGCGATGTTGAAAGGCACCCCCAGGCCCATATCACCAGAGCGCTGGTACAGCTGACAAGACAGCTCACCGTCACACACGTAGAACTGGCACAGGGCGTGGCAGGGGGGCAGAGCCATGAGGGGCAGGTCTGAAACAGCATATGAGAATAAAGATTTAATATAATAGAACATCACTACAATCAGGTTTAAAGAGAGTCCTAACGCAGTTTAGGATTAGTTCGAGCTATTTTTGATTTTAATAATGCCACACCTTTGGGGTTCCAGGCGCACATGATGATCCGTCTGTCCTCTGGATTCTTTTTGATGGTGTCGATGACCTTCTGCAGCTGGTCGACACCTTGTCCTGTGTAATCTGATGAAGGGATTAATGAAAAAAGAATCATTGAAGATGCTTTATTTAATCCATTTAAAGGAATAGTTCTTCATTTTGGGAAATAGGCTAATTTGATAGATCTACTTTTTAAAATAGAAGCTGAACTGCAATTCTCAGTGGAGATCTACACAGTCGATCATCTAATGTGATCATTCACCTGCAGGACGCCTCAGCCTGCAGCTTTTCCATGTGATTTTGATCGTACAACCAAATTTGGAAAAATGTATTTGTTGTGACTTTAAAGTGGAGATGCATAAAAACCTTCAAAATGAGAATGTGTAGTAGTAAATATGAACCCTTTGTCATAAAAAAAAAAGCTTTGTCACTTCACAGTAGACTGGATGTGGTTGTGACAAACCGTACCTGCGTGCATGTTTGTGTACTTGGCACCAAAGTGCCTCCACTGGAAACCGTACACTGGTCCCAGGTCGCCCTCCTCTCTCTCTGTGAACCCAAGGTTGTCCAGGAATTCCCGGGAACCGTTGGCCTCCCAAATCTTCACCCCTTTCTCTGAGAGCTCCTTGGCATTTGTTGACCCCTGTGCGAGACAGTGAGGAAACATCAGAGCCAGGTCAGTGCTTTTTGACATGAAACCTCAGACAGAAATGCTACGTGTGAACTTAAAAAGTCAATTCACCCAAGCCAAGTTTTGAGATTTCTATTTCCATGTCTAAGAATGGAACTTCGTGATGGTCTAAAAAAAATTTAAGAGCATAATATCAGTTTTCATAGGGACTATTTATTTGGTAGAAAGTGTTCAAATGAAAACTTTCAATATGGTGTGGATAGTTCAGACTAATGGAGATCATTTCTGGAAAGCCATGCCACTGTTATTTTATTGTCTTCTTTTCAAATGTGGATAGATTAAAATCTAAGCAGTAAAACCCAACACTATCTGCATGGCTTCATACCAATAGGAGAAAGTGGGAAAATATTTTTTTCTGCGAAATAATTGGGGTGAACCAACTCTTTAAAAAGGATCAATCTCGTCTTATCTTGATTCCTCACCTTAATAAACCACAGCAGCTCTTCAAGGATCCCTCTCCAAAACACTCTCTTGGTCGTCAGCAGGGGAAACTGATCTACAAATAAACAGGAACAGGTTAATAGATAATTACAGACAATATTAATAATTACAGAAAGTTGTTTAACAGTGGTGAAAAAGTAACAAAGTACAGTTAATAGCCTGACAGACGCAGGATTTTGAGGCCAAAACTGACATTGATTTTTGAGACTTTAGAAAAAGGAGCTGAATCTTTCTATACAAAGACATAAACAGATATAATTACATTATAGATACCCCTTAAAAGTGGTTTTTAAAATGATGATTAAAATATGTAAGGGCAGCTGCTTATTTCCGGCTCTTGTACTGAATTACTTTTACTTTACATGAGTATTTTGATGCCATGCTATGTTAAACTGCTACTCCTCTAAAATACATAAATATTGTACTTCTTACTCCACTACATTTATTTCATTTGAAAGCTTTATTTAACAGTTGCATAATTAAGATTTTACATGTACAACATAAAGGATGTAGTGTCGATTGATTAAGTCAGTGTACAGTTAAAATTATTTCTATTATTTATATATAGTATATAACTTATGCAACTAACTGGGGACATTCTGCATCTTTTACTGTTGATACTGAGTCTATTTTGCAGTCACTGTTGAATTTTCAATGTTGTACACTTCTGTAGGAGTATTTTTACATTGTGGTTTTGCTTTTACTTTAGTAAAATGACCTGAAACTTCCTCCACAACTGTTTTCTACCAGCATTTTAACATTTACAGGTTAAACACACCTCTCAGACTGTATCTTGCCTGGGCACCAAACACAGAGATGACTCCTGTCCCGGTTCTGTCCCCCTTTTTGCGGCCGTGCTGCATGATGTACTCGATTTGATTCAGGTACCCGCGTTCATCACAGAAAACACCGACGTTCTTCTTCTTCTCTTCCGGTGGCGGCGTCTGAGTCTTTTCCTCCATTTTACAGCCGTCTGCTATGTGTATTTCTGTAGTGGCAGGCATTTTCGTTCACCTCAGAGTAGACGGTGTGATACTGAGAGCTGCTGTGTTGTTAGTGTCACTGGTGGTTTCTTTCCCGGGCGATTTTAGAAGAACCGCCGAAACGGCAAGCCCGGCCCAACAGCTAACCGTCGCTTCCGTTACGAAACAAAAGCTGTGTCCCAATTCAGGGTCTGCATCCTTCGAAGGGCGAATTTGAAGGCCCCTTACGTCACAACGCTGCGCGAAGGCTGTCCCAATTCATTCAAATTCGAAGGCTCCTCCAAATGCAGCCGACGAATGCGCCCTCCTTTTCCCTTCATTCGGAGGATGCACCGCGACTATCCTTCGTGGCCTCCCATATCCCAAGATCCTTTGCGCGCCTTTGTTCAACCCGGATCTTTTTACAATGGCGGCAAGCTTGAGCAGCGGCAGCGGCAGCGGCACCGGCACGGAATATACTTTTAAATGTAAGTAACGGATTTTTACTTAACGCCAGAAGTTCAAGGGGCATTAAAACCTGTAAATGGCTGTTAAAATACCTGACGTTAGTAACGCTAACACGTAGCCACCGGAATGTAGAGCCAGCTCCGCGATGTAACGTTAGCTTGGCTAACGTTAACCTGTTGATACGAGGAGCTTAGCCTTTAAAAGTAACGGTAAAGCCTAAAAACCCTTCACTTTGAAATGTTACAAGCTCGGATGGTGACTTATATCTTATTGTAACTGTGGAGATGTTGTTGGCTGTGTATACCTCACATCAGGTTAATTTGTTGTCGTTGTAAGTTGTACATGTGCAGTTAGCTCCTCTTAATTACAAGAGATAGGAGCTGTCGGGGCGCATCTCTCCTGCGCCCAAAGCTGAGTGCAGCTGAACAAATAACGTTAACGGTGGGTTTATTTCTAGGCTGTAAAACTGTGAACGTTTGGATTGAATGCATAGCTAACTTGAGAAGCATTATTATTGTTATTATCGTTATTATATCGAACAATCAAATCTTCCTGTTGACATAACTGAAAATATGCTTTACATGTCATTTTGTTGTAGGGAGCAAGGAGCAAACGGAAGAGTTCATTAAACTCCGTGGTCAAAACGACCATCTGTTTACGGGGGCCAAAAACACTGCCACACTTGGATGGAGGTAACTGTTAAGGCATAAATAAATAGCCCATTTGTACTCTATACATACTTGTATGTAACAGTTACTTAATTTAAAATGAACCCAAATCCTGTACAAAGAAAAAATATAATCTTTAGATCACATTAAGTGAATGTTGTTTTTGGGTCGGGGTGGGAATTTTATGTCTGTCCTGATGTCACCTTTTGTGAATCTTTACATATCTGTGATAATGTGATTTTTTTTGTGTTTGCCTTTTGTCATGCTTCTCTCTTGTTTAGAACAATCCTGCAAAAAATGGGCCTGGAGGGAAAGGTGGAGCCCCAGCAGGCCAAAAAAAGTGGGACAACTTAAAAAAAAAATACAAAGTATGTGCAGGTTTGGATAATGATATGGAAACTACATTTGTTTTACCTAAGTTAATAAATACTTTGATAAAGAAACATAGAAAAAACCTCCAAGGCACCCTCCCAAAGTTGTTAAAATGCCTTTATTCTCGTGGCATGGTCATATAAACCTTAAAACCACAGTCCTTCGACGCGTTTCAGCATCAAGCCTTCATCAGGAAGTCAAACAAATTAATTTTCTTCGTTCTCTTTTCTTCGTTTCTTTATCACTACATGAATTGCATTGCAAAGAGCACCTCAAACATATTTCTTTTTGAGTCCATGAAACACTCCTTTTTCAAGACTTTTTAAATAAATACTTTAAAGAAAACTGCTGCTGTTGTGATTCATTTCTTCTGCCTTAGGAATGCAAAGATCCAGGGACAGGACAGGGGGTCAGCGGGAAGCCCACTGCTGCCACCTGGCCCTGGTTTGTCCTCATGGATGAGGTTATAGGACAGAGGCCTTCGATGGCACCTCCTGTCCTAATTGCCTCCATCCCTGAGGACACACCAGGGCCAAGTGCTGCAGTGGGTGAGCAGCAGCAGCAGGAGGAGGAGGAGGAAAGGCAGCCAGGGCCAGCAACAACAGGCAAAAGAAAGAGAAGAAGGGGAAGAGATAATGAAATTATAGACCTGATCAGGGAAGACATGAGGTTGCAGAGGGAGGCAGAGGAGAGAAAGAGAGAGCAGAGAGAGGATGGAGAGACTTTTCAGCTTATTGGAGAGGATGGTTGACAGACAGTGATTTTTTTTTTTTTGGATGTTTTTTTTCTCTGTTCGATTAAGTTCTGTGTTTCTTATTTAAAGTGTTAATTAAAAATATTGTATATAGTTCTAAATTAAAATCTTGTAACCTTGTTCCATTTTCTGTTCTAAATATTGTATATAGTTAAATTAAAATCTTATAACCTTGTTACATTATCTGTTCCATTTCTTATTTACAACTAAAGTAAACTTTTGAACTCCTTTTCAGTGACAACACAAGTAATTTATTTTTTCTGTGATTAACAAATATTTACAAAGATACAATATGAACATTTATAACTATAACTATTGGATATTCTTAACATGTACAACTATTTACAAAAGATCAGAAATTACTATTTATAGAGAACATATATACAGTTTAATTATTGGCTGAGCAGGAGTCCCTGGTGGTGCTGCTGGACTGGATGGGATGCCACAATAAAGACCCTGGAGTCTTCTGGCTGTGAGTGGGACATCATGTCAGGGGTGGGGGATGCATGTCTCCACTGTCCACCACATCGTCCATCAATGGGGTTTGCAGGGCTGACGCAATCGACGGCTGCCACGTCACTAAAAATGTTTAAAAGAGAGGCAAGAATAAAACACACAAAATACTACTGCACAACTTTTTAAACCCACCACAAACTACCTCAACAAACAAAACTTTACAAAACACTTTAAACAGGAATAGCTTTAAAATTATTTTACTTGCCCTCTAAAGGTAATCATGGTCGAGGACACCCTCCTCCAGGGCAGACACCTCTGCAGAGAGCTGGTTCCGCCATGGAGCACCACTGACTGCCTCCAACCCGTTCTCCCCCTCATCCTCCGGCATGTCGTCCTGCACTTCATCCTCTGGGGCCATGATGTCACCAGCACCCAGGCAGATGTTGTGCAGGACGGCACATGCTGTTATGACCTGGAGAAAAGAAGAAAAAAAAAAGATTAATGTAAATGTAATTTAATTTTAATTAATGTACTGGTATTCACCATTTAACAATAATTCTGTTGTGTCATGACATACCTGAGGCACAAAGGTGTGGTGCACCTCCAGCGCTTGGAGGAAGATGGCCCTAAACCTCGTCTTCATCATCCCAAAGGCACGCTCTATGATGGAGCGTGCCCTGGAATGATGGCTGTTGAAGCGCTGGGCTCCCACACCTTGTACCGGCTGCTTGTAGGGAGTGATGAGGGGGAGTGGATGTTGGAGGCACGGGTACCCACCGTCTGCCAAGATGAAGTACCCTGGAGGAGGGTAGATGGCACGCCTGTACAGTGGGCTGTGCCGGAGTACCCTGGAGTCGTGCACCGACCCCAGCCAGCCCACGTACGTGTCGATGAAGCGGCCCTGATGGTCACAAAGTGCTTGCAGAATTATAGATGCAAATAGTTTGCGATTCCTATAGCATTGACCATCAGGGCCGCTTGGTGGCTTGATCCTGACATGGCAGCCATCGATTGCTCCAGCAGCTTTTAGAAAAGCTCTGTGTCTTGCCAGCCCTGCAAACCCGAGTTACTGCCGCCAGGTCGTCAGCGGTCTTGGGGAGGTAGATAACCCTGTGGCGAATGGCCACCACCTCCTCAGTAACTCGATGAACGATGCGGTGAACAGTGGAGCGAGGCATCCCAAACACCCTTGAGACCACCCTGTATGATGTCCCACTCGCCAGCCAGAAGAGAAAGACCAAGGTCTCTATTGTGGCACCCCATCCGTGTCGTCTTTCCTCTTGGAGAAGGTCCAGCAGCACCGCCAGGGACTCTCTGCTCAGCCTGAAATCTCGCCTGGTGTCATGATCATCAAAAAATATTTGGAGAACTGGAACATTCATATTGATGCGGCAGTACATCGGTCTCGTCTGGATGGGGAAAGGAGGGTAAGAACAGGAGAACATAAATGATTAAAGCAAGAATAGCTATTTAATTTTAGTTAATAAGACAATGCTAGTTAATGTTATACCTTAGATCAATAATGCTTTATTTGTCCATCTATCCACTTTGGCTTCTCAATATGGTTTTGATGTTTAATGACACATTTTAATACTGAATTAAGTCAGGGTTATTTACAGGGTTCGTACACATTTTACTATTCAATTCAAGCACTTTATAAGCCCTTTTAAGCATTTAAACTAAAATTCAAGCACTTTTCAGACCTTGAAAACACAGCATTAAAATTTCAACATTTTCAAAGATTTTAAGCACCTGTACGAAATCTGTATCAAGTGTAATGGTTAAATGACATGAACCACATATATATATAATGTTATGTAGCGTTTGTCACTTAACGGTATCGTTTATTAACGGGTATATTAATTACCTCGAACTACGCTAGCTATGTATGAACATTAATGTGAAATGTGTGTAAAATAACAGGTTTAACGTTACCTCCCCACAGCTCTCTCCCAGCCGGAGATAAACGAGCCGCCGGTGTCGCTGTCGCCGGAGCCGCCTCTCCTCTTCCTCCAACAAAAAATATATTAAAAAAAACAAAATCAAAACCTCTGGCTCCATCGTCTGTTATGTTTTTGTGTCGTCTGTCCGTTATGTTTCCGTGTCGTTTCTTAAGTTCTCTGTCCGTTATGCTTCTGTGTCGTCTCTTAAGTTGTCTGTTATGTTTTTCGTCTTTCCCGGGCTTGGGCGGCAGGAGTCATGACGTCGTGACGCAACCCCGAAATGCTCCGTAGGCTAGACTGTCCCATTTATCAACGTGACCCGTCCTTCGCGAGAGTAGCAGAAACAGAAACTAAAAAAGGAACCACAAAACATTTTTTACATTACTTTCTTAAATTTTAGTAATAATTAAAGACAAAATATAGACATACAATTATAAAAATGGAGAGAATGTATCATGTACAACAAATAAATTCGGGAGAAGAGGCTACTTTTAAATATATGTCAAAGGAATCCCATTATTTTTAATATATTTATCTAACAAAATAAATGTCAACTAATTGTCCTGTGGTTCAAGCTTTACATTATATGACAATAAATTACTGCAGTACAGTAAAATTGAATTATTATTATTATTTATGGAAAAGTAGTAATATAGGCCAGAATAAATTATAAATTTATAAATTAAATTCATTTTAAATTACAAATTAGTTTGTATAAATAAAATTAAATCAAATTAAATTAAATCACATTACATTTTGCAAGCAGAATCATTTTGTATACCAGATTTTCACCCTTTTCCTACTGCACAAAGCTTCAAAAAACAATTTTATGTATAGACTTTAAAGTAGAGGTTTTGTCTTTGCATGCACATAAATACAGATTGTTTAAAAAACTGCACAGAAGATGTTGTATTATAATTATTCAAGTATCAAGCTTACAACAAATTGCAAATATTACATTCAAAGTTATGGTTTAAGAAGTCATTACATGAGCTTGCCCTACTTTCTTTGGATTACTTGTGACAAACATGACAAAAAACAAAAGAATGGCTCAAGCATAATGTTCAAAGTTTTATTGCCGAAACATTTAAAATCATTAGAATGAACATACATGAATAAAAACAACACAAGCTGTACATGTAAAGGTACATTTTCAAGTTTTACAAAAATATGCTTAATTGTGCAAGAACTGGACACTTAATTCAGCATCTGATGATGGTGTGTGAGTGCTGGAAATAGTCGCATTACTTAGTTTAAGTGCAGAAAACAAAACATAAAACTGTTTGTAAAGACAAGCAAGTCTGTAAATTTAAATATTCCCATGTCTACAAATACCAATGCTTCAGTGCACATGGGTGCATTTGATTTGTTAATACAAAGTCAATGAATGATTACATTTGTTAATGTTTCTTAATTAACTCATCATTTTGGATAACAACATTTGCATAGTCTCTCAGAATAATACTGCATTTGAAGAAATGCACAGGGAGTTGTTATTGTGTGAAGCTGGTTGTTTCAAATTACCACAATTCATTTTACTCAGTTGCAGTTTGGAGCTCTGCCAGGTGAAGCTGGGAGCCAAATAATTAACACATTAAGCCACATCGCTGCCTGAATCAATACCTCTTATCTGCCGTTTATGGAGTGTCAGAGCCTCCTGAGCTACGAACTGGATAAAAGCAGGGTCGTCCACCTCCAACTCTGCTGGGACTGAGACACTGATTGGAGCAGAGTCCAGTATGGTTACAACCACACTGCTGTCAGCTTTGGGTCTGATATTCTTCATCTGCTGCTGCGGATTCACCTGGAAAACGAGTAAAACTGCATCAGTGATGGGAAAACAATAAATAATTGTCTGCCTTACCTGCCATAGAAACTAAAATAATTAACAAGATTACTGACAGCCAAAATGATAATGCACTTCTTTAGGCTATATTGTCAGGTAATCTTGTTTTGGTTTGGCTTTGGAGTCTTTATTTAAACCGTGTTAATTCATTTTAAGGATCAAGTCTATTATCTACAAGAGAATTAAAATAACAGGATTATTTTAATGCTCTGTGGTAAAGAGATTCACATGTTGTAGGTAGGAATAACTGTAAAGAAAATAACATTAACATTTCAAATTAACTACTGTAAGAAAAAGTCTGACAAATCTAACGTTACTACAAACGTACTGTGATCACGCTGAAGATACTGTGTGACCCTGCTGTGCTGCTGGACAGCTGGCTGACCCAGCCGTACTTGTCATCCATGTTTCTGAGCCATCTCTGTGTGTCGGCTGTGTGTCTCTGGACCAGCTGCAGCCTGTCGTTGTATTGCTGTTGGGAGGCGTTGAGCAGCATGTACATCTCCTCCACCTCAGAGTGTAACTGCTGAACATTGGGACACTCTAAATAAGCACACACAGAGAAATGCGCATTAATCCAGGTGTGTGTGGTGACGTCAAGAACAGGAAAACAGTCCAACTTTATCTTTATTTTATTCTCTGAAAGCCAAGTATTTAAGATATTTGACAAAAGCATTCACATATTACTTTATCAGTGTGAATGCAGACATTCTAAAGCTAAAACGCTATTAGTTATACACAAAATTCAGGAATTTCCAACAAGTCTTATTAATCAGAAAATTAATCAACAATTTTAACAATCGATTATCTATTTAAGTAAGTCATATACAGTTTCCAGCTTCTTAAATGTGAGAATTTGTGTGTGTTTTATGTCAGAGTAAAATAAACATATATTTAACATAGCAAACATAAATGAAGAAAACTAAAGACAGCGTGGATTTTGGGAAAGTGTGATGAGCATTTTTTGCCCCCTAAATGATTAAACAAACTGTCTAAGTAACAATGGATGGATGTTTCACTCTGGCTATGGCAATGGCTGTGCTGCAACTTGTGAAATACAGCTTTTTAATTGCCCCTTTAGGTGAATTTCTTCATTAGTATTTGGGCCAGAATTACCATATAAAATCCAGACAGGAACAACTTTGGCATATCTCTATATGCATATAGATCATATCTACATACACCACTCAGCCACAACATTGAAACCATTGACAGGTGAAGTTAATCACACCGACATCTCGTTACAGTCTAATGTTCTTTTGGGAAACCTTGGATCCTGGCATTCATATGGATGCCACTTGACATGCACCACCCATCCTTAAACACTGTTGCAGACCAAGTACACCTTTTCTGGCAACAGCACCCCCCAGTGGAAGTGGCCCCTCAGCAGGACAATACACCATGCTGCGCTGAAAAACCTGCTCAGGAATGACCCAAGGAAAATGGCAAAGACCTCAAGGCTTCAACATGGCCTCCAAATTACCCAGATCCCAATCTGATTGAACATCTATGGGGTATGCTGGCCAGACAGACAGGTAAGAGCCAAGTCTGATCCACAGTGGGACCTCTGACTTGTCAGTGCATGGACACAGGGCTTCTGGGGGTGTCCGTAGTATCTGGCACCAGGGCATTGGTAGCTGATCTTCTGAGGCCTCTGGGTTGCAAGGTGGAGTTCCGGCACATCCAACCTGATTGGGATCTGGGGAATTTGGAGGCCAGGTCAACGCACTGAGCTCTTGTCATGTTCCATAGGTCATTCCTGAGCAGTTTTTGCAGGGTGGCATTGCCATTGGGGAGTGCTGTTGCCATGAGGGGGTACTTAATCTGCAACGGTGTTTGAGTTGGTGGTGTGTGTCAAGTGGCAGCCATGCCAGGACCAAAGGTTTCCCTGCAGAACACTGATCGATGTGATTCACTTCACCTGTCAGTGGTTTTAATGTTGTGTCTGATTGGTGTATGTGGCTGCTAAACAGATCTGAAACCAGTACTTCCTACTTAAAAAACATGTTATTGTAGCAGGTATTTACCTTTTACCAGATAATCTTCACACGCCTCGCACAAGGTTTGGAGCTGCCAGCACTCTGATGTTTGTCTGCGGAGTCGTCTGCACAGATATCTGCTCTGGGACAATCCCAAAGCAGAAAGGGATCCCGTATCTTTGTAGATAGACATACAAAAATAGATGTCACAGTAGATATCATTATTTTATATCTAGAAATGTAGAGCTACAAGTGTTACACCAGATACCTGTGCTCGGTTGCTGAAAGTACTCCTCTGCTTCTTGTATCTCCTCAAATACGTCAGCCACTGTGGAGCTGAATTCTTTCAGCACATTCCTCCCAAAGTCAGACACTGAGTCAAGGATGTGATCCAGAGCCACTGTCCTGAAGAAGCCAGCACTGGAGTCGCTCTGCATGCCCGACAGCGGGCTGGGTTGGGCCTCTGTGGTGAAGGCCGTCAGGAAGGAATGCCCGAACACCTGTTGCATCCTTTTCACCAGTACGACGCTCTGGTTGTACAGGAGGCTGATGTTTGACAGCAGCTGGCTGAAGGATGCATCCGCCTGCAGGAGCTCCAGATCTGCTCCATCGTCTGTGACCTGGTTCTCGGGTGAGGTGGCGTGACCCACATTCTCCTCATAAACATGCTCTGTGGCTTGCAGCTGGGCCGCCATTTTCCTGAAGAACTCCTCCACCTGCAGAGAGAGGTTCATTTGGAACTATCTTGTTACAAGTGTATTACGAATCATATTTAATTCTTATAATTTTGAAGGTCAGTGATGATAGGTGGTGAGGTCGAACCTTGAATGAGAAAGAGGCAAAGCCACGGCGACACGTAGAGGTATAGAAGGCTTTACAAGTATCTTCAAGACAGGGTCGACATTCTTCAAAGGAAGACTTGGTTAAATCTTGACACTGTCTCTCAGCCTCCTCTAGTTTCTGCTCTGTTTCCCGGACCAGCAGCATCGCCCCCTGAAGGAACCCCAGAACAAAAAATGTCACAGATACATTACCTCTTAATAAGCCAGAGAGGATAAGATGTGGTTTGGGGCCTTGGCACAAAGCCTTTTATTTTGAAATGATATTTAAAAAAGCAGATTAATCTACAGACAGTTCATTTATCCTTACTGCAGTAAAACTAGACTCCCTAAACTAGCCCCACTCCCACATTCATTCTTCACTGTCTGCTTTGAGGTTTCTCTGTGAGGCTTTGTGTGGCTTTGCCTTCATGAGGCAGAGATTATGTCATGGGCTTCAGAGTAACGCACAGAGACTGGTATGTAACTGGTCACATTTTGTGACAAGTTATTGTATTTAAACGCAGCCTGACTGCATGGTATTTCTTACATCAGGAGTGATTACTGTGACTGTGCAGACCTATTACATGTCTGCAGGGGTTTAATGTATATAACAGTAACACATAGCATACCATCTTCTTGTCACTGCTGTGCCTCAGGGCGTCCATAAGATGTCTGTGCTTCTCCTCTCTTTTCCCCATCGTTTCCTTCACCTGCTTCACCCCGAGGAGCGCTCGCTTTATCTCCTCATCGACACACTGCTCTCCTGCTGCAGACAGCTCTGCACACACCAATGAAACATACCGTGATTAAGCAATGCAAACAAATTCAGTGAGAAAAAGTGCTATAGATATAATTTTCTATGGATGAAGGCCTCACTTTGCAGCATGTCCTCGCCCACTGGAGGAGAGTCAGCTGCACAGAGCAGGAGCTGAGTGATGCAAAGAATTTGAACAAGCAGCCTCCTCATCCTGTGTTCAGCTCTGTGAAAAGGGCAGAATTTACTTATTATTCTGCTATGGAGCACCACACAGCACTGTGGATGGATTACTGAATGAGCCTTCTGGGCACAGGGCCAGAGCTCCAAAGTTTTTAAGGGCCTTCGTCTGCAAAGTATAACTCAAATGAACACATGAAGACCAAGAGGAGGCTCAAAAAGACCACAAAGAGCTGCAAAGGAACTACAAAGAGACGCAAAACAAAAAGGCTAAACAATCCGCCCATGCACAGCACCATGACTGCTTTGACATTGCACAGATCATGTCATGTGTCTACCACAAGATGGTGCCATTTCCCAAACATTTTAATACAGAACTCATTTAAAAAATAATGCAACACGAAGGGCAAGTAATTATCCCAGTGTTCATTTATAAGCATGAAATATCACACCAGTGTAAAGCCATATACACATAATTGCCAGAGGTGATCCCCATTAACTAAGCTTCTGTAGCCCATGGATCTAATCACATTATATAACAGGGATAATAACCATAATACACTGCAAATTGATTATTTGTTATAAGTTAGCGCAATTCCAAAAGCTTTAATGACTACTTTTATTATTCCTTAGAGTAATCTTGTTCTTGTACCTTTAACGGTGGACAGGCAACTCTGTGTGCATGTATTAATCAACAAAATTAAAATAAAATAACAAAACTAAAATTAATGCAATGCAATTTTATCAATTAATATTCACTGTAAACACAGACTATCAATGTGTCCATTCCAGTGTCCATGCATGTGACCCTAAATCAGTCTTAATAACTGTATTGGATGCTTCCTAAGAAATGCCTTCTCCAAGTGCACTGTTGAACAGCTATATTTTGGTTATTCTTTTTGTTACTGGTGTTTTTGACAAGGATATCCGAGCAAAACAGAAGGTATAGCATATAACAATCAGAAGACATGTTCACTGTCCCCTCTGGGAATATAACAAACCTAAGTCCACAAAGACATTAAGTCAATTCTCCCCTAATTCTCCTCTCACCCAAAGCTGCTCACAGCCATTCAATAGAACTTCAACATGAGACACAACCTGGACAACACAAGAACACTAATGATGATTTAAAAAGTAAATGGGCCTTAATAATACCAGTTACATCTGAATCTACTGAGTCATTACACCATGTGGCAGTAAAACTTAGACACTCCCTCTATTAGGGCCAAAAAGGGGCCCCAGGCTTCTTCAAAATATCCTCTCCCCCCCTTGAAATGTGGTTTTCCTATATGCAAAACAGACACGAAATAAACTGCAAAGTAGTTTAAAAATAGTGTATTTACCTTGACAGCTAGGCAAACATCAGACTCCACAACAGAAGCAGCAGGCCGTGCTGTTGGAGAGATGAGAGTGAGGCGCCCGCTGCCCGCTTCCTCGAAGGATTGTTCTATTTTTATGGATCTACTCACCAGCACAGATCCTATTAGTGTGTTTGCATTATTAAGCCCTACACGCGCAGCATAACTACAGATCAGTGTAAGACAGGCTTTAATGCGAGGTTAACATTACATGCTCGACTGTTTGCAGGTCTATCTCATTTAATTGTCTCCCAACATACTGCAGGTAAAACTTTCTGCTCTAATCTCCATCAGGCTGACAGTACAGCTGGGCCTCCTGCAGGGAGCTGGCACACACCGACATGGTCTTGGCTGAGCTCTGTGTTGTAGGCCACAAGGGGAGCAGAGGGACGGCATGAGCATGTGCAAATATGTATGCTATTACAAAAACATTAAAGAGGAAACTGGTGTAGCTTTTAACTTTAATCATGTAGTGTATACTGTGTGTTTAAATTCTGGAACATCTGCTCTGTGAGAGTCATTATGCTTCCTGTCTTTGCTTCTCTACCACCAGCGACTCTCTCCTTCTGCATACAAGACAATCAGAGTTGTTCTTATCATGATCCAAACTTGGCAGCCGCGTGATAAATGTGGAATTCCTGCATGCTCTCTCAGCTTGCTGTTAATCTGAGCCCACTGCTAAAACGCCTTGACCCAGCAAATGAGGTCCCAACCTCTGAATGAGGACCAGCAGGAGCGAGGCTGTAAGATACCTGACCCTCAGCTGCTTTTTATCAGCTCCCCGAGATCCCTATCTGGAGCCTAATACCAGCCTGCTGCTCCAATTATAGCCGACAGTAAAATAACAGTTTTGAAGCCTTTAGGAAAACAAGTAATTAGTCGCTTTATCATCTCAGGCTGGTCTGGAGTCTGAGATGTGGCGGACTGGGTCAAACTCCAGCTATTAGCACTGAGCCTGGGTTTGAAGGCTCTGCTATCCAAAGAAAGAAGAAAAACAGATCTCAGTTTGATGTCTGTGTCAAGTTTTTTTTAAAGCTCAGAGGACGTTAGAGCTGGGACAGTCAGTGTTATCTGTTTCTTTTTGCTGTAAATCAACTGGTTTGAGCTGAGCCAGTATAAAAAGATAAACATCAGGCAGGGCCACAGCAGTGACACTAACCTGCACTGTGAAGACATGAGTGTCTAATTTCTTTGATGTGAGATGCAGCTGTTTTCTGCCTTTGATCAGTGATCTGCATCTGCAGGCTGGAGAGATTATGGACACAGGAAGTGTTGAAATGATCACTGCACCTGTAGGAGTTAAAGAGGAAGTGGCCGCTGGTGAACCTTACTTTCTAATTCTGATAGATTGTGGTCACTCTTGGCTGCCATTGGGACCACAATGTGCGATAGAAATTATCATTATGATGAACGCAAAATTTTATATCATCTAATGAAAAAGTTTGGGAGGATATGAAACATCATACAGTATATGAAGCAGACATACCATGGAAGATAAATGAAGCTACTATAATGCAGTGGTTCCCAACTGGTCCAGCCACAGGATCCAGATTTCTCCTCGGTCATAAGTTCAAGGTCCACACAGTTTTATATATTCAGTGTCATACTTGTGTTTGGCCATGTCGTTGAGCTGTCATGTCGTTGAGCTGTCTCTGTCAAGAAGCTGTCTGTCACAACAGCACTTCAAAATAAAAGCTCTGTGCTATAAATTTACTGTACTTCAAAATAAAGTGTGTTTTTCACAAACTTGACACATTTGCAAATCACTTGCGGTCTATTCAGAATGGATCTGCAACCCACCAGTTGGGAACCACTGCTATGAAGCACATGGTAAAACATTTAAGCCGGACACAGGTAGCAATAAATGGAGTAATCAAAATTTTGTCTATAATTGAATCCAAAAAATGTTATTTTCTTCTAACAAATGAAAAAAAGGCATTGCTTCATGACTTCTTAAAGGGACAGTTCACCCCAAATCTAAAAGTGTGTGCTGGAGATATCGACTGTAGATAATACTGCCTTCTCTTCAATATAATGGAACTAAATGGCACTCGGTTTGTGGTGCCCGGATAAATAGATTTAAAAATTCAATAGCAATGTATCTTTCCAGAAATCATGACCTGGTTACATAAGCGTGCATCTACTCATGGAATAAAAGAAAAATATGTAAATGTTTACAGCCGTATTACAGGAATGTGGGGATATTGTGATAAATCAGTTGATAAAACACTCCAGACCACATGAGTAACCTATTACTGAGTACCACAGAGGGGCCAAGTGGCCCTGCAGGAATATCACATGAGTATGAGAGTGATTTTTCATCCTTAAAGGAAATGAGATGTGAATATGTAAAAACACAGGAACTGCAGTGAAATGTCGCCGTTTCGGTGTCGCTCCACCTCCCAAAACCTTTGAAATTATCTTTAATGGGTACCAGATTTTCACCCGGGGACGCGATTGCCATCAACCCCCAGTAACTTAATCTCATGTCCGGCTGGATTACTGCAGCGCCGCACGACGTCCCGGGGTCTGTCCACACTTCCTCTGTCCCTGCAGGGGGACAGACAACAGGAGAGGACAGGACAGGCACCGGGAAGACTTCAAAAACCCAGAGTGGGACAGTGGCTGTGTCCTCAGGGAGCTGGCAACGGCGGAAAGTTACAAAGAGAAAGCTAGAGAGAAAAGGAGGGGAAACCGGAAGTTGGGCGCAGTAGCCTTCAAAATAAGAGTTTTGTAATTGGTCTTTGTTTAGGGGGCAGAAATGATGATGAAATGAAACAGGAAGTGTTGCGGAGATTACTTTTGACATGTAATGGGTTACAGATGACTTGTTACTTTGTTAAAGTCGTAATTAGTAATGTAACTATTTTAATGACTTCATCAAAGTAATATAGCCTAACTTATTACGCCTGATTACTTTTCTAACATTTTTTTTAAGCTGGGCAACAAAGCTAAAAAAGGTGCAGGTATAGACTATGCCAAAAGAAGGTTTTCCTGCATGGTAAAAAGATGCAGAGCAACAGAATGAATGTTATATTCTACATATTAACTTTTCTATATTTTTATGTAACCTCTTTTTAATCACCAACATTTTGATCAGTAATTTAATGACAGATAAATACAGTTACATTTCTTTTGTAATTTAATTACATATTACTATTTCTTCCCAATCCTAGAAACAAGATATGATTAAGCCAACCCAACACATTAATGTTATATCTTGTTTTTTTATATCCCCAAAACTGTTTTTTTTTTTTTTTTTTTTGTGGTTCTGTAAGAATTTAGCAAACACTAAACGTGTTAAATATTGAGATTAAGTTGTAAATCTAAATTTGGACAATCAGTTTTTTTCCATAAAGAGCTGTCAACTCTGTGCTCGCTAAATACAAACCAGAGCTGTACCCACTCTTAGCTCTATGCATTCAAACTTTTAAGGGTATTAGTGTAAGTGTTCTGGTGTGTAATAATATGTCTATTGTAGTAGATGTTCTGTGGGATATAATGTGATGTATGTATTCTGGTATATGTACTGTGGTGTGTGCATTGTAGTATATGGATTGTGCTCTATGTATTTTATTGTGCCTTCCATGTTTATAGTGTGGTTGTATGATGTTTTAAACTGCATATTTTTAATAACATTATAGGTCTACATGTAAAAGCCCAACTAGGGACGAGAGTTGAAAATAAGCAATAGCTATAAATTCTGTGCAACACATCAGTCCCATACTCTGTATTGGAACTATGTTAAATTGCGTCATCTGTATAAATAAAATTAAAATAAAATCAATTCAATTCAATTGAAATAAAATAAATTAAAATAATACAATTCATTTCAGTTCAATTCAAATACAATAAAATAAATCAAATTCAACTCAATTCAATTCAATTAAAATAAAATAACATAAAATAAAATTAATAAAATATAATAAATCTATTTCAACTCAATTCAATTAAAATAAAATAAAATAAATATAATAAATCAAATTCAATTCAATTCAACTCAAATGAAATAAAATAAAATAAAAAGTAACTTTTTTTTTTTTTTTTTTTACAACAGTGTTAGTGCTTTCCTTACAGTTGTCTGGACTCTTTGCTGTTACGTAACAAAAACTCTTTAATTCTGAAAGCGTCACCGGAAGTGCAGCTGGTCTCTCAGTGTAACTTCACAGTGATAGTAAACGCACAGCACTTCTTCCTCCTTCAGGCTCCGTGAACATCACATCACTGCTGCAAAAACCTCCTCTGAAGCAAAGCGAGAAGCACAATGGGATTTTAAACCCAAGACTCGACATGAAGACAAACTGATAGCTGTGTGTTATTTCTTTTATAAGTGTGTGTGTTTTCTGTGGAGCAAGTTTACACTTTCGCACTGGATGCTGAGATGCGCAGAAAGTGACAGCGGTCCTCATCTCTTCTACAGTCCTCAACGAGTTAGAAAACGCCATGAAAGGTTTGTTGCTTCTCCATAAAGCGTGTGTTTAAAGTGTGTGTTTTAAATCCAAACATACAGATTACACTCATGACAGATTTCTGTGCGCATTTTCTTTGTGGTGCGCGGCTCACATCTGGATGACATTACGGTACTGCGGTGCAGAAGTTGTGAAATACTTGGGAGTTTCTTCCCTTTTATTCCCAGCACTTAGTCGCATCTCAGAAGGATATAAAACACCAAATAATGTTTGCACAATTAGACCACATTGAACTTGTTAAAGTTGTGATGTCTAAGAAACAAGATGCTTTCACAAGAAGACATCCTGCACACTGATGATGACCAGTGCACATCTCTTGTTGTGCATGTGATTTCCAGCTTACAAACTGATGTATGTGTGCTTAAGCTCCAACCAGGGGCCACTTGACTGCATTTGTAGCATCCATAACTACACCATGTTACCCAAGAGAAACTGGGGTGAAATAAGACTCTGACCCCCCGCCAGCACGCACACACTCAGCTCATCCCTCTGTGTCTCCCCTGTCTCCCCCCTCACTCCCATCTGTTTACCATTACCAGTGATGTTCCCCCTGCTCTGCTCCAGTCTTCAGTGTAGTGCTGCACAGTGTAATTAGGGTTTACTGTCAACAACCCAGAGAAACCACAGCCTGTGGCTTTTACAGTTCTCTGGACCTCCTATCTCCACACACACACACTAGATATCATACTACACTATCTCCAACCTAATGCCTTGATGGCTGCCTCCACTCTGCCAAACACAGATCACTGTACTCAAGGATAACTTTATGAATTCTTGGCTCTGTGCAGCTGCCCTGTAGTGTTTCTCTCAGTTTGATTTTGCCTTAGACACTATATACCTCCAGCAGAGCACATTGACCTACTTATGTCATGTTTCTGATTATGTCACACAGACGACTTTGCAGACGAGGAGGAAGTACAGTCTTTTGGATACAAGAGGTTCGGTGAGTGAAAAATCCTTCTCTAATCATAAAACTTTTATTGCTCTCTGTCCTGCTGTTACTCACCTTGAATTACCTTGATAATTAGAGGCATGGCGGTCTAATTGAATCCTCTAGTTAACACAAAAGACACATTTTTCATGTCAAGACAGACAGCTCATCTGTCCTGGCTTTTAGCTCAGTCGCTAATGGTTCCGCAGGGTACGGGTGAAACGTAAATGTGGCTGACAGTCTGTGAGGTCCACCTCGCCACAGGCCCAACGACTGCTGACAGAGCTCGCCAGATCAAGGAGAATCAGAAACTACCCGTCTCTCTTTCATCCACTTAAATTGAGTCACTTGAACACGTTGACTCACACAAACATGCCGCAGGACCTCAGAAATGTGGAGCAGCTCAAGCTGAAATTGTAGTCAACATATATCTCTGTGTTGTGGCGCAGATGGAGTTCACCTGCATTTGGTTTGTGTACAAGTGCACTCATGCACATGCACCATGAAGGCTGTGTAGCTTAAAGGAACAGTGTGTAAGAATTGGGGGGATTTAGTGGCATTGAGCAGTGTAGACTGCCGATTGCAACCAGCTGAAACTCCTCCCTGTTAGAATTCCTTCAGCGTGCAGGTTTTTACCAGGAGCTGAATCATCTGCAAAACATACTGAGCAGGTGATTACAGCTGGTAAAGTTGTAAGTTGTAGTGTTCTCCCAGCACTGTTCAGTGTGTTTAGATGAGCCACTAGATTGTGTTGTGATTCACACACTGTTAGAGTACTTCCTTCTGAAGTGACCTGCAGACGCTGATCCCACCCACCTCAGCCTGTCATGGTTTAAACATTATCCACTTGAAACACTTAAAGAGACAAATCAGGACATTTAAAGGAACAGGGTTAAGGATTTAGGGAGGTTTAGTGCCATCTAGTGGTGAGGATTGCAGATTGCAACCAGATGAAACGTCTCCCAGTTAGAATTCTTTCAGTGTTCATTGTCCAGGAGGTTTTTACCTGTTGATTTATATCGGTAAAGACACTTAATGAAGCAGTTTAACTTTTAAGAATCAGTGTTTTTCTGATACTCTCATTGTGGAGGAGCCTCTAACTACAGTGGCCAATGCGAAAAGGCGAATGGCCCTATCTAGAGCCACTGTTTGGTTTGTCCTTACTGGGCTACTGTAGAAACATGGCCGTGCAACATGGCAATCCTTTTGGACGAGGACCAGCACCCTATGTAGATATAAACAGCTCATTCTACAGCAACAAAAACACAACAATTTTTATTTTTTAGGTGATTATACACCAAAGAAATCACACTTAATGTATTGCTTTCCATTTCTGCAACCAAATCCCACTAACTCTTAAAATCTTACACACTGCTCCGTTAAAGTCACAGTGGGGCCCCATTCTCAGAAGTTTTCCCATTTGACTTGTACACTGGTAGTGAACTGGACAAGACCAGAATAATAAGGATAAAAAAGCTTAAAGGGTCAGCTCACCCAAATTACAAACACTTACGTATCTCTTGTTGTATCAAGCCATGCAACCAGTGTTGGTCATATTTTTCCAGGTTTTGGGACGTTTGTCCCTGAAGTTTTTCCCTACAATACAGTATGACAGAAACACGTCTTTCCAGGAAAAGTGTCCCCATGACTCTGGAGAATCCACAGACCTAACTTTCAGCAGACTTTATCTTTTGCCAAACATATAGTTCCCATTACTAATAAATCCTGTAAAGTGAAAAAAATATGTCTCTAATTTTGGTGAAATTACCCTTTAAATTAGCATCTCTGGTTTTTTTCCTCCATGGCAGCTATAATATGGTCCATTCTGCTCTTTCTCCTTTTCTTCTTTGATGTGAAATGCTCATACAATTTGTATTTTTATGTCATAAATGCACATTTGTTCCTCTGACATGCTGCATTAATGATCGTTAAGCACAGCTACTTTTACACAGAAAGGATCAGTTCGTTTCAGCGCTCTCCCAGTCACTGATGTTGGGTTTTGTGAGGCATATGTTTGCCATCAAGTGCATGCATTCATGCTTTTTGGATAAAGAAGAAAAAACTGGCAGCAAAGGGCAAACGCTGTGTCACACACACACTCAAACACATCATTATTACTTTCCTTGGAGACGGAGCGCGTGCTCCATCTCGGTTGTGTTGATTCAACATTGATTTGGGATCAGGAGCCTCTGTGTCTCTGGATTTAGGGTGTTGCTGCAGCATGACTCATTCACACACAGTTCGGCCGAGGTCCACCAGAGTGGATGTGAGGCAGCACCAGCTGAGAGGAATTCAAACTGTGTTAAAACACAATCTCTTTTATCCGAGTCACCCGAGTAGAAGCATCCTGTTTGTCTTTCTCTGCGAGCGCGTGCGAGTCTCGCTCATGAATTAGATTAGAGAGCTGCAGGGCGGGGAGCCAAATCCTGCTCACTTTTAACTTTATTCAAATGAACTCTTGACATTCAGAGAAGTAGGAGGAGAGAGCTGCTGAACTCTGAGCTGAGTGCTGTTGGCCCTCTCAGGGACCGGGCAGCTGTTTGGAGGGGTCGACTCCAAGGGTCTGCCTCACCCCTCCAGAGGCTTTGTTGTGCAACAGAGATGCATTCATGCAAACCATCACAAACCCTCATTCTTCCACTATTAGCACCATAATGTCAGGACTCAGAGGAAAACAAGCAGTTATTTCCTCTCTGCATGTTTTGCTTTAATTGATTGCACTCTCCCAGGAGACTGATAGTGTTTAAACTGTTGTGATGTGTCAAAGCTGTGGCTGTTGTGCAAATCTGTGTCTAGTTTATAAAGTCACTACTGAGCAGTAAACATTGGTAAGAACCAGTGCATACAACACCAGTGGGCTTCTGTTTGTCTATGCATATTTGGATACACATTTCATATACTTTGCATACATTACTGCTGACCATTTAATATAGTGCTTCAGACATTATGGAAAAAGGAAGAAAGGCGGCCATTGACTTCCAATAAAACTAATACACAATGAAAATCAACTTACAGTGGTTTTAAACATGCACTGTGGATTAAATCACATATTATACAGTACATGTGAAATCAAACATGAACAACAAACAAGATGTCAAGACTTTTTTTTTATTATTAGGTTTTGCCTTTTGGTCTCATAATTTCACACAAGCACTTAATAAAACCTAGTACCTATCAAGTATCAAGTACCTAAGTTTCAAGCTTCTGCAAGTTGATTTTCATACCTTACTGAAATGATTAGTAGTCAGTGGTTGCCGATAAAGAAATCACACAATACCAATGGGCTTCTATTTTTCTATTGGCATTTACATTTTCAATACTTTGCTATTACTGTTGACCATTTCTTAAAGTGCTCCAGAAGTTTTTCCATGAAGCCATTTACATCCACCATTTCTAGTACACAATGAAAATCCACTTGCAGTGGTTTGAAACATACTTCAATTTGTAAACCATTGTCAAGATGTCATTATCAGGACAACAAGAGGATTGTATTTTGTTTTGAATGATCTATTTCAAGTAAGTTTCAAGCTTCTGGAAGATGATTTTCATACCTCACTCAAATGATTAGAAGTCATCGGTTGCCAATGAAGAAATCAGTGCATACAACACCAGTGGGCTCCTGTTTTTCTTAGCCTATTTACTCATACATTTCACTTACTTTGCTATTACTGCTGACCATCTAAAGCACTCCAGAAGTTTTACCACAAAGCCATTGAATTCCACCAATTCTAGTACACAATGAACGTTGTTGCATTGCTTTTTGATCTTGTAATTTCACACAAGCACCTGAAGACATCACAAAGAAAGTGAAAACTTTGCGATTGACCCCATGAAGATATAAAGGTAGCTAAATGTTAACTGTAATAATTTATCTTTTTCCAGTAAGTTTCAGGCCTCTGCAAGTTGATTTTTATACCTTACTGAAATGAATTCAGTTTGATCAGAAGTCAAGAGTTGCTGATAAAGAATGCAGTGCATACAACACCAGTGGACCTCTGTTTTTCTTAGCCTATTTCTTCACATACTCTGCTATTACCACTGACCATTTTCTGAAGCGCTCCAGTTTTCCCCAGAAGCCACTGACTTCCATCAATTCTAGTGCACAATGAAAATCACCTTGCAGAAGACTGTATTTTTTTCTGGATTATTAGGTTGCTTTTGGATTTGGTAGTTTAACACAAGCACTTGAAGACATCACAAAGAAAGTGAAAACTTTGCTACTGGCCCCATGAAAATATAAAGGTCGCTAAATGTTAACTGTTATAAATTATCTATTTCAAGTAAGTTTTAAGCCTCTGCTGCCAAAGAAATCAGTCATAAAACGGAAAATGGATTCCAGCACTGTAAAGAATACATGGCTTGTAGTTAATGGACTGAAATGTGCAAAAACACAGTGGTCCAGTCAGCAAGATGCCTCAGCATGTGAGATAAAGCGTGGGAAGGCTTGAGGCTTGAGTGCTTGAAGTTTTCCATATAAAAATGCAGTAGGAAAGATAACGGAGCATTGGAATACCATATGGTTTGATGGTCAGCTTTATCTTCCCAAGAAGGGTTGTTTGCGAAACTCCCTTTTAGTTTCTTGAATTCCAAGATTTAATGCACTCATCACAGTTTTGTAATAAAATGCTCAAATGCAGCTGTGATAAAATCTGACACAGCTTTCATTCAGTTTCTTCACCGCTTTGGCAAACAAACACAGGCTCGCCTCCAGCTTTTCTGCATTATAAAGTACAATGTGTAATGTCAACATACGTGTACAAGTAACACGTAGTGACCATGTTGCTGAAATATCTTTAAGAGTACCTTTGGGGTTGTTTGTATGTGTGCTGACGTGCAAGGTAACGAGTCAGCTTTCCGAAGGTCAGAAAGAGCCCGCTGGGGAAATGCACACTTACACACACACACACACACACACACACACACACACACATTTTAAACAGAGTGAACTGTTTCTGATTCTCTATCTTACACAAACGTCACCCAGTAGGCATGCATACATCATGTATATTTACACAAATACACACAAGGACGCACATTTTTCCACTAGTTTGTATACAAGTGGAAATATGTAAACACACACACATGCATACGCACACACACACACACACACACACACACACACACACACACACACACACACACACATTCACTGAGTGAATTCATCTGGTAATCCCATCTCTCTCCCTGCCAAGTTGAAGCCAGGCCGGAATTGCTTCCACAGTGCTCAGGCTTTAAACATATTTATTTTTCAGTGGGGGGGTTGACATAAGAAGGCCATTAGAATAAAATAGAAATCTACCTGAGCTCTGGCTGAACTCTACGGCCCCTTTAGAGCTGGTATAATCATCGGTCATTGGCAGTCAGTAGTTGCCCCTTGGCCCAACCCAAACCAGTAATCATCCAGTCACAAAAATCTTGTAACTAAAAAGTTTGGATCATGTCAAAAAATACAGTTGGCAATGTAGTCCTGTGCATATCCAGAAAACCTCTGTGGGAAAGGTGCTGCATACAAAGCGTGAAAAAAATCAGTAGAAAAGCAAAAAGTTTTACCATTTAAAACGTAGCGAGCTCTGATTCCAGTGTGCAGGTGCCTTCCGGAGGACAAATCTGAGACGAGGTGAAGCAAAGTCAAGCTAAGATTTTGGGTTCAACTTTCATGAACTTCCACTGTTGACCAATGGCAAAACAGTCTTGACAGTGCTGACCTTTAAGGAAACAGAGTTGTTATAACAATGTTATAGTATCAGTTGTCATATTATCCAATTTGATATGAGTTCTGCTCTCCAGAACTTTAACTGCTCTACAAAAGAGATGTGGAATGGTTTGCACTCAGTCGTCCAAGAACTTGCTAGCTAGCGCTAGCTAATGTCTGTGGAGAATTGTTTTGCTCCAGCTAAGCCCTGCCCACCTAAAAATGCCATACTGTTTACTAACAGTAAAAAGGTAAATAATTCACAGCTAAATGCAACAAGAATATGCACTATGGAAACCAATCAAAGTAAGTTAGCAAAATGCCAGTGGCATCCAGAGGAAGCAGTATGTAGCATTATTATTTGAGATAGTGGAAGGGTTTTCCTGACCAAGATAGGCATGTTCTTAAAGGACAAAAATAATTTATCTATAATATATAAAATGTTTGTATGTTCAAAAGAATTACAAAGGACACATGTTTTCATCTCAATCCTTTGTTTAAAGGGACAGTTCACTCCAAATCAAAAAATACATATTTGTCCTCTCACCTGTAGTGCTATTTATCAATCTAGATCTGGTGTGAGTGTCCGAGTGTTGGAGATCATGGCTGTAGAGATGTTTGCCTTCTTTCCAGTGTAATGGAACTAGATGGTTCTTGGCATTTGGTGCTCAAAGTGTCAATTTTTAAAAAAAAAAACAAAACTCAACAGCAATGTCTCTTTCCAGAAATCATGACCTGGGGCCTGTATCACGAAGCGAGATCAACCTTTCCTGGGTTACCCAGACCTATCCTGGGTTGACTAACCCTAACAATGGCAATCAGGATAATCGGTATCACAACGCTGGATATCAACTCGGTAACTCAACCCAGGGTTGCTTTATCAAGAGCCGTGAACGTGCACGCAGCGGACCAATCACAATCATGAGAGAAGCTCAGCGTCACTGAGCGTCCTCACAGAGCGCCGTATGTGAGGGGAAAAAAAGTATTTCTTGTGAGGATCAGAGATTAATTCTACTAAAATATGAGGAAGAGAAAAGCAACATTACAGAAAAGGCCAACACCGTGGCAGCTGCAGGAGGAAACATGCGTGGCAACGCATAACGGGATGAATAATGTTTAGTTTTAGTTTAGATTAGTTTATTTGCACATAATGTTAAAAACAGACAGTATAAAATTTACAAGATTAAAAAAAGAAAAGTGCCGGAGAGGTTAGAAGCCACTAAAAGCTTATCAAAGAAATTCCCCCGTCAAAACATCAATGAAATCACATAATAGAGAAGAAAAAAAAACGGGTAAGGAAAGAAGAAATAGAGGAGGAGAGAGGGAAAAATCAAGACAAAACAAGGCAGCAAATAAAATTATGTGTAGGTTAAATTACTCATCACTGGTTCAAGTAGCTACAGTACCTGTGCCTGTACATCTGACACTGATCACACCCTTGAATCCCATGAAATCAATGCTGCGCAGATGAATTGCGTGTATTACAATTATCGTCTAACATCATTGCGTCTGATAAATTGCTCTTCTTTGTCATAACGTTATATATGCTACAATAAAGCTTAAAGCTGACGCCACAATTAAATCATATCAACACCAAATTGATAGTCTGAATAAAATCGTCCTGATATTGAGCTGTGTTAGAAATTACAGCTGTGCAAAAATATACCTAGTCTCCCTCTTTAAAAAACAAAAAGGAAAATCCCTCAAACACCATGAAGTGTAGACATGATAGGCTACTTTTCACATTTCCAGCAGCAAAGCTGTCAGTTAGGCCCATTATCTTTAACAGGGATCATTTCCTCCAACAAAACAAAATGTTGGCACTAATATATTAAGTTTCCGCAAATTATCAGTTTCTTTCTTATGACATTTCGACTTCTTTCCACTCCTTTTTGAACAATCTTTTCATTGTCTGTTGTTGTTGCTTTCTTTTCTTTTTTAATGTTCAAAATAAACTTTCAAATCAAAATCAATCAAATGAATTAAACTTCCCGTCATGACTGGGCTGCATTTCTGTCAACGGAGTCATTTTTTCCGAACAGCTGATTGGCCAGTGGGTGGTGCTTTTTATAGGATCAGATTCAACCCTGAACTTACCCTGCTCCGGAGCAGGATAGCCGTTCAGAGTAAGTTACCATGGTGATCTACCCCGATAAGAACTGAACTGGCTTCGTGAGACCGAAAACCCAGGGTTAACCCTGAAGTTACCTCACTAAGACATTAATCCTGCTTCGTGATACAGGCCCCTGGTTACTCAAGATAATCCACAGACCTTGTTGTGAGCAGTTTCATTTAGGAACTATTTTCTTTCTACCGAACTACACCTGCCAACAGTATCACTGTGCAGAAGGAAGTGTACATCTACTCATGGATGAGAGGCTTGTGTTCATGACATCGGAGATGTAAACATTAATGACAAATTGGTCCGGTCAGTCTTCTGGTTTCCCTTTTTGAGTGATGAATACAGACTGCTGGGCCTGAGAGTTGCCAGTTGTATCACTGTGCAGAAGGAAGCGTGCTTCGACACATTGATGGGAGGCTCATGTTCATGACATCGGAGATGTAAACATCAATGGTGTCAAAACACAAAAGGAAGCGTGCCTTCTACGGCTAGATCACCTGTCACCACTGAGCTAGCTAACGTTACATGAGTAGATGCACGCTTCTTTCTGCGTGGTGATGCATTTGGCAGGTATAGTTTGGTAGAGAGGAAATAGTTCCTACATGAAACTGCTCACAACAAGGTCTGTGGATTCAGTCAGTTACATAAATACAAACTCAAATAGGTTGGGGCAGTGTCAGTACACCAAAAAGTAAATTGCAACATTAAAGATAAAAGACTCTGAACATCACATACTGAAAATAAATAACTATATACGAGGACAAAATTATGAACTTTTCACCAGTCAGTGAGCTTACAGTCACAAGTGAAACCATATTATATTATAATAAATTCACCAGCTTCCTGCACTGGCTCTCATGTCGTGCGTCACTGGGTGGTATTACTGTATAGATTTTTACTGGAGGCGTATTGGTCTGCAGGTAGGAGTCAGGGCCAATCATGAAATAACGGAGGCTTGATTACTCCATGCAGCAGGTCCTCCTGGGATCTGCCCTGATGTCTGGATGGGGGTCTTACTCCCTCTGCTGCTGGGTCTCCTGTTCCCACACATGTGGGTTTGGAGAGGCCGGGCTCAGGAGGTTTGCGGCCGGCGTGGAACCCAGAGTGCACTAATCTATTTCCTGCACTTGTTATGGTTTCTCCAGCGAGGCCCGGAACATTCCTGGAGCCGAGCTTGGCGTAGGGGTGTCTGTGCCTGGAACCAGCTGTGTCAGCACAGCCGGGCCTCGGATCGGGCCCGGTGGGTTTCTCTGGCAACGAGCATCCCCCGGCTTCACAGCCACCTTCAGCTGTAGTCATAATGACACCTCAGCTACCACCTCATCCATCCTGGTTAACATGGAATCAAACAGGGTTATGTTGACGCTAGCTTTTGTCAGGCCCTGACACATTTAATACAGACTGTCATGTGATACTTTGCAGTGTGTTTGTCAGAATGTCTGATGAGGATTTTTATGCACTTTGCTGTGGTTTCTTGGCCTTTTTTACAGAGTTGTGTTGTGGTTTTCTCAAATTCTGCCTCTGAGTTCTTTCTTAAAATTGCGTGGCAAGTTTTGATCACTTAATACTTTGGTAAATCGTCTAAAGCCTTCTTCACTGTCTGCCATACCACTGTCAAAAATGTTCCCTTGGCCTTGAGACTTCACAGTCAGCATGCCTTCGCAAACATTATTTAATCTGTGTGTGAGCACATTTGTCTTGATTTGTTTTTTTTTTTTACTGAACTTCTCTCTTTGCTGCTGTCCTTTCTCTCACGTGATTCTCATAGTCCATAAAGTCACATTTCTTATTTCCAGTTCCCTAAATTGCAGCTTGTCATTGCAGCTGCTGTAATCAATACTTTTGTATTAATAATTAAACAAATAAAGATGTGTAATGTGAAAGGCATTGCTCACAGTGACAAACTCCTTGAAAAGCATCTTTCAATTGGCATTTCACCTCAGTGTTGTGTAGCTTTGTAGCATCTTGTTCCAAAATCCACTGCATGCTAAAAGTTTGCGATTAATCAATAAACATTGGGAAGCATTTAGCAGCTTAAGAGCCACAGTAGATACTTCCCTCAGGAGTGGGCGGAGACCAAAACAGAGTTAGGTTTTTGGCTTTTATGTGCAATTTACTGAATTTTTGAAAGGTTGTTTTTGTCCTGTGTACTCTCACACAGCACAATATCACAGGACGACAAAGCTCATTAATTATTTTTGGAATGAGGTTGGAATGAGGCATCAACCACTCACATCATGCAGAATGGAAACCATGATAATGGTGGACTTGTTGCAGCTGTTGCAAATTCCCTTCGCTGCCAGTGTGAATAGTTTAGATGTTAAATATTTGTGTCTTTTATTGGTCTGGCTCCAGGTGTGTCAAGGCCCTTAAAAGGAAAGTGAATAATGGACTTACTCTCATCAGATCAGATAGGTTAAGGAAAAAAAGACATGGTGACCTTAAAATAACTCAAAGTTCACCCCCATCAGTGGTTCTCTATGGTTACTTGATCACATCCTTCCCAGATACATTGATTATATATTACTGGCTCATGATTAGGTACATTATATGCAAATTGTGGTGCATTACTTTTTGTAGGTAAATGTACGAAAAGTGCATGAGAACAGCCTGATCAGAGGCCTTTACTATGAAGCAGGATTTGCAGTTAGCGTGGTAACTTCGGGGTTAACTCTGGGTTTCCAGTACTGCGAAGCTGGTTCTCTTTTTACTGAGATAAATCACCATGGTAACTCATGCTGAATAGCTAACCTGCAGTAGAGTATGTTAACCTCAGAGTATCGGATCACAGTCTGGCAACACCCAGACTGCTGAAGAAAAAGTATGCATGGACGAAAATCCAGAGTCTCAAGGGAAAAAAAAGAGTAACCTTTATATTGTTAGAGGTCGTTAGTAATAGTAGGTAATTTTATTGTTTCAGGGCTCTATTTTCATTCTTCAAAATAGAGCTCCTAACAAATATAGAGATCGTTAACAACACTAAACACATGGTTTTAGCAGTGTTTTAACTTATGCAAACTCGATTTTAGTCTGTAGTGATAGTGTTGCTATTTTACACTCTTATTCCATCACTGCATCTCAAAATAATGAGACACCTACTTGGTGAGGTCTCAGGTGGACCCAAACAGGAGTCAAAGAAATGCTAAGTTTGCTCTGTGCCTGCTGGATGGATGCAACTTTGCTTTCATGTCATCATATTTAAAACCTGATGATGTGTCAGCGTTGTGTTTGCAGCTTGTGTCTGCTGCTGCCACCGAGTGGGGCAAGAGGGTACAAACTGATATGGACGCTTAATACATTATTTTAAGGGCTTCATAGTGAACTTCTCTGTTGAAAGGAACTCTTGTAGAAACTCCAGACACAGACATACTAGACCCGAGTCTGCAGTGTGTTAAACACCTGCTGTAGAGAGCAGACATGGATGGAAAAACACTTACTGAAGTCACCTGCTAAAACGAGGGGGACCAGCTGTAAAACACAGGGTTTCTCTTTGACTTTCAAGGAAGTAAAAATGGGCTTTTGGCAGTTGGGCGCTATTTCTCAAACAATTTAAAGTGATTTCAAAGCCATGAATTTATTTTAAGCACTTTCAAGCACACATGGTTTATTCTTTACACACTATCAAAGGATGTAATGCCTCTTTAACACCTGTTCTTGATTTTTTTGTGGTTTTCTCCTCCACACCTGTGGCTTGTTGACTAAATGGGCCCATTCAGTATAAAGACAACTGTGTGCTGGTGCTCTGTTTGGCTCTGATGATGTCTGCTGCTCTTTAGTTTTATTAATTGGGTGATAATTTAAGAAGATATGTTCCCTTTACTTCATGCCACCTGGTGTCATGTGCAGGAGATTCTCAGTTGTGTTTTTGCGCCTTTGCAACTCCAAGCTGGGGCACTTTTTTGATTGATTTGTTTCAAAAATGTTCATACCCACAAGGTTTTTAAGTAAATTAAAGGCTGTGAAGAGCCTTGAAAACACCTCAAAGAGAAAGTAAAGTGGTGACAAGTGGAGAAAGAAGTGTGCGTTTTTTTGTGTGAGTGAGAAAAAGAAAAGTGCAGACAGACAAATTATATTTCCCAAGGAGACACCCAGAAACAATGAAGTATAATGTGATTAAACAAATAAAGTCAGATGTCAGCCAGTGGCTTACAGAAACCAGCTCCACGTCTCAGTTTCACATGTCAGGCTTAAGTCTTATTTTCTCTGCGCAGAGACAGGAGAGTTCACCCTGAGATATTTGGAGCGGGCTGTTAAAGCTGGAACCTCTGGGTGTAAACAAAAAGATGATGTACAGACCAGGAATGAGGGATTTCATTCGTATCTGGCTTTGGGAGAATCTCACCACCGGACAGACGGGAGGAGAGATAACACCAATATGCTGAATGAGCTAGAAGAGCAGGGGGCAGCTGGGCAAGAGGGTATCCTATCCCAGGAGATGTGGAAGGGAGTGAAAAGGAAGTGGGAAAAGGTGGAGGAGACTCAGCTGTTTGAAAGAGAGGAGCAGGAAGTGGATGGATGGGTTTGGAGACGCATGAGAGAAGCTCTTTGTGAGGAGATAAGAGTTTGTGAGTGTGTGTGTGATGGTAGTAGATAAGGAGGGAGTTGTAACCGTATAGTCTCCAGCTGGAACTGTTTATCTGAAGCACGAACTACACACCTTTATTACATTGGAGCATACGCACTCACAGATACAATTAGAAAATCATTAGTTTAGCGCTGCAGTTTCTCAGATGTCATTACTCAGTACTCTCAGACGTTTAGACTCGCTCTTATCTCCGGTATAACTCAATCCTTTCAACCTGGAATCTCACGGAGCTGAGTGAATGTGATGAACGGCAGCCAGGAGGGGAAATGGCAGCCGATCACAGAGAAATTTTTATTTTTTTCTCTCAATGTACAATAATAAAGCATGGATGACAGAAGCAGAGGTGGAAAGTACATTAACACACATGTTGCCCAGAAGAATGATTTTGTGCCGATTTAACACAAAAGTATGAATGTAAAAATATAAATTCTTACTTTACTGTAATAATTTGACAGCTATGGTTACTTGTATAGTGCGCTTAGCTTTTTAGTCTAATAAATAAACAAAATAAACTCACAAACTGTTAAGAAAGAAATATTCTTTCACTTGTTTTCCTTAATAAACAGAAAGATACAACCATACACCCTCTGAATCCTCATCATACATCATCCTCATCAAACATCATTTAAACTTGAAAGAAACAACAACAACAAAAAAAAACTGTCAACTGTTCCAACAATCACCAACTTTGGTTTAGTTAAAAATAAACCCTTAATCCACTGAGTAAGATGTGAAAATATGCTGACTCTACACACGGTTTTACCCACTGTCTCTCTTTTTACAGTCCTGTAACATAATCCCCACCAGTTGCCATCTTCCTCAGCTCAGCCGCCTGTTCCTCCAGTAGTGACTGACCTCTGGTGGTGTGGCCTGTGTACTGCATCACCCCAATACAGCATTTCTGTATCAGTTGAACAGACAGAGGGGCATCTGTATTCTTGATGGTATTTAAAATCACATCATCTGGATTGCTTAATACTCAGCGATACTGCCCAAGCTGACTTGCATATTATTTTACATATATATTTTAACGCAGTTTTTCAGTTTGTTCTTGGGACCCCTGCTGAAAATGAAATGATGCATCTCAAGCTGTGGTATCATGATATAATAAATTTGACTATCATAATAGAATTATATGTCTAAACATCAATCAATTCAGCTTGAAGTAAAATTGTGAATGCAGGGAGCTGTTTCATCAAATGTGCAATATGAGATCACTTCCTCTCACATTCACATTTTGACACATTCCAGTAATCGAAACAAAAGCCATACTTGTGACTCATGCGTCAGCGTGCAAAAGCCCTGCTATTCTAGCACATTTCTGTAATTAGCCATGACAGTCAAATGTGGCGTTGCAATCTGGACTTGCAAAAAAAAGAAAAAAAAACTGAGTAGTCACAGATGATCAATTGAAGCAGCAACAGCTGAGACATGCTGACCTTTAGTCTCTAATGGTCTAAAGGGGTTGAGATCCAAAAACACTGGACGGTGATCAGTTTAAATAATCAATTTTCCAGTTCAAGTCAATCTTAATTTGAACAAGCCGAGCTGATTTATAAATCCCCAAACTGATCCTTTAATACATGACTTTCCCCATGGATGTGTGATCTCAAACCTCGTTAGTCTCATGCTGCCAGCCTTTGGTTCTTTATACAACAATACTGGTGAACCTCAGCTGAATCAAAACATGCCAGGAGCTGCTCCACTGAAGGCACCAAAGAGCCCTAAAGGTGGATGTCTGGTTGGATTTCGGGTTTAAAAATGATAAAGACAGAAGAGTTGGACAGAATTACAGCAGAATTACGCTATAATATTGTAAAAAAAAAAATGCTACAAAAATTTCTGCAACCATTTAAAGACATCACTCAGATACATAATCTGCAAAAACATCTGATCCAAAACAAATCCCACTTGCGAAGGTATTTGCATTACTGTAATAGAAATATCCCTAATCGAATCAGTTTGACTTGGCAGTCCAATCATTTGGGAACTTGTGAATCGGAATCAAATCAATTCAGGAAATCAGTGGCAATAACCGGCGCTACAACTTGACACCCTCGGGCTGTAATGCAGTTTGTGTGTTAAAAATCTGATTCCAAAAAGTGAAACCCAAAGCATGTTGCTGTCTCAGACTTTAGAGAGCTAATAGTTAACTGACTGTGACATGTAAAATCAGTGGAGTGCCACTTTAAGTAAATGATCTGAATACATGTTCAAACACTGGACAGCAGGTAGAGAAACTACAGTATGATAAATGATTTTAACATCACAGTCAGTTCTGAGGGATCCTGTAAACATTCTTCCAAACCATCCACCCCCTCCTCCTTTTCTTTCTGTGTTTCGCAGTCATTATGCTGAATAAAACAGCAGTAACATGACTCCAGCCGCTATATATGAAGAGCAGGCGTCGACCGGTGATGTTTTTGCCAGGACAACACATGTGCTGGTAGTTAGGTGCTATTTTCAATCTGGCCCGTGATCATCTGAGTGTCGGTGACTTTTTCTGACTCTCCTTTAAGAGTGAGGAAAAGCAGCAGAGTCCCCTCCAGCTCTCACACACCATAATAACCCCCAGTGTCCTTGACGTGACCCACATGCAGATGTCGGGAGGGTTCCAGGAGTTCAGTAAGGCCTGTATTTAAGAGCCTTGAAGGGGGTGTTCAAACAAGGGGGTCTGACTCATCGATTTCGTAATTAAATAAAAGAATAGCAGAGTGCAGAGAAGGTGCTCCAAGACACCTGCGTTCCCGTTACACCTCCAGTGAAAAGACTTTGGTTGGATTTTGGCGAGCTGCAGTTCTTTGTTCTGCAGGGATCATGCAATAGATCTTACATTTGTATTCCCTCCAGTGTGTGTGTGTGTGTGTGTGCGCATGTGTGTTCAGTCTTACAATAACACACATGATCACACTGTTGTAATACAAACTGAAAGCTTTTATATATGCGAGTCTCTTGTGTCCACGAGGTTCTCCAACACCTCCGGCAGCAGAACACACAGCCACAATTTAACAACGAATTTGGGGATTCTAATTCCTCCTCTTTTAGCATAAGTAATAAAACCTCCTAGATCTGTTATTCATGGTCCAAAATGTTAATGAAGGGGGGGAAAAATGGCTATGAGCGTTGCCAAGATCAACCTACAGCTTCCTGGTTTGCAAAAGGGAGTTGAAGCAGAGAGGAACAGAAAGGAACTGCTCCAACACTCTGTCAGATGCATAATGACTATCACATTTTCCATGTGTGGCTAAGACTGCAGACAGAGGGAATTCACTGAATTCATTTTTTGGCACCTTATAGAGCTCTGCACAACGCTTGTCATGCATGCATATGGTTAATTAACAAATTAAAAAGCAATAAGACGCTGCATATTTCTGTTGTTCACATGCCTCTGTAATTTGGGCCCTCTTTTTTCTTTGAGTCAAAGTGACTCCAAACATGCAGAGTTTGTGTTAGTTATCACTCACAATAGTCTGTGATCACTGACTTGATTTGTTTCCAACTTCCATGTATGGTAGTGCTGTTAATAAATCAGCAATTTGGCAAAAACAAGGAAGGGTTTGCAGATAAAACTGATAAGAAAAATGAGAAAAATGTTTTATGTGTCTGAGGAGGCTGTGGATGAAAAGGCTAAAAACAACAGTCTGTACATGTTCCAGAGCTCAGGGGCACATGTAATATTGTTATATACATTTTTCACTTATTAAAACTGAAATATAGTTGTAAGTATTTACATTATATAAATGACATAAAAGATACCTAGGAGTGTTAAGTCAAAGGTAGTCTGACTCACTGGATGTAGACTGAGGCTATAAGCCTGCCATTGATTATTTTAATCATCATTCTCCCTCCCTTGCATGTTACTATTTTCAAAATCTCCTTTGCTGAAACTGGGTAATATTGACGAACGCATACCTGCTTTGCTCTTTCGGTGAATTGTTGTAAAAATCTACAACAAATGAAAAAAACTTGTGAATGCACCTCAGAAAGGTCCAGACTCCATCTTGCTTGACTCTCATGTCCGACATTGCTCTGTTTTCTGACACGGCCAGTCAGAAAACTCAATCAGAGTTGATTTTCCAACATCTTTCGAAATGTCTCCAGTCAAGACATACCTGAATTTGATCTTTTTTGCACCGGTGGTCTGATCCCAGACCGTCCTGACACCCCATCAGATTAGCAAACCCTCCGTTGCTGCTGTCAACAGAGCCACTCTCATCCTGGCAAGTTTGCTAGGTTAGCATGAGCTAAGACATCAGACACTGTGCCATTTAACAGTCCCAACAAACTCAAATCAATACCAAAACATCTCGACTCTCTCCTTAAACCTGTTAATAACCGCTAGGTAACGTTAGTCGTGTGGTGCTAACAGTTAGCCCTGTCACTGCGTGTGTGTGTGCGTCCAACACTATTTTGCAAGGACACAGTCGCTGCATCCTGGGTTTAGTGCTGCCATATATCTGCAAACAGATTCTGCGTATGTGTGCAGGGTCTGTAGGTGACGGGATAAGATTTGGCCGAATACAGCCTTGGAACCTGACAGCTTTTGTCTGACCACATGTTAGCTTGATTAGCTTTTTTAATTCATCAGAAGAAGAAAAGTCTTTGCTCGGATATCTGCTGTCTACACCAGATCAACCTGAAATATTGGCCGTACCCCCAGAAGCTTCATCGTCATCAGACCAAAAGCCAATAGGCTCCAAGACTGAGCGCTAACTTGGACAATTGTCACTGGCTTCGAGAAATACAAACAATCCAGAGTGCTTTTCCCCCAATACCAGAATGATAATATGTGCTTCCAGACCTTCCTCAGGCGCTGTCACAGCTCTGTGGAGATAGTTCTGGCTACAAGAGACAAAGACAACTGGATGTTATTGAAGCCTCTGATCCAAAATACATCTTTAGTTGCCTTTCACTTATCATCCCTGGATGTACAATGACCTGGATGACTGAGATTCTTCACAGCCATAGAAATATCATGAACTGTGTGCACTTTACCAAATCATGAGTTTGCATGGAAACCTTCTTTCTTTAGGGACACATTTTCTAAAGATGTAAAATCCTGCTACTGTTCAAAGGAGCTCTGAGTTTCTCATTTTCACTGTCAAATTATTCCCTTAAGTAAATCCTAAAATTTTCTCACGAGTATCTGCAATCAGAATACATTATTTTGTTCAGTTAAGTGAGTAAAATACAGGATGACAGAATGTGTGATCACTTCAACAGTATTCTGTTACCTGTCTGCGCAGCACAGATTGCCGAAGATTGATTACAAACTGTTTTTGGTCATCAGATCTTGCTGTTTGGAGTATTAGAGTAATCTCTTTGGTCCTGGATGACGCCTGTGCAGCACAAATTCTTCCACTTTACAGGGAGGAGTTTCCCTTCCCAGCACTTCTTCCACATTACCCTAAACAAACAGTTGTGTAGAGTAATTTAAAGCCATTGTCTGGTGTCGATTACTGCTTTCAGTAAGTGGTGTGATTCACGACGCAGATGTCAGACAGCTTCTCTTGATGCTGCTCTGAGGTAGAACAGCGTGCCATCCTCATGTCTGGAGTGTGTGTGTCTGGACTGATTTTGGCAGAAAAAAACATCCTCTTCTTCCTGACCGGCAGCGGGAGAAGATGCCTTGTTGTCATTCAGACTGACAGACCACGCCCCCGCATCCGACCGCAGACGTGGCGGGCCACCCAGAAGGAACTCCGGCACACATGATGCTGCATAACAGAGAGCATTCCTATTGTTGCCCACCTCAGAGAGCATCCCAGACCTGCGTTTCAATTTTGTCTTGCTGACTTTGGAGGGAAAGTGTATAATTTTATAATTGAACATTATGCATGTGGTTTGCTCTCATCCTTGAGTACGAATTATTGTGTTGAGCAATTCATACAAGAGATCATAATTTTTTGGTTGAAAAAGTTTCCACTTTCTGAGCAATGCATATTTTGTTTCATTTTTAATAAGATACTACTTCACTGACGCTGTATGAGAAAATAGGGTTTAAAATCACCTTGGAAAATGCTCAGTTATGAGATTATATAACCATATTTTCCAAATTTGCATACATTTTCACCTCATCTGTAACTGAATTAATTCTAAGCCTTTCATTTAAGGCAGTCCACCCACCTGACAGCACTCAGACCACAGTCATATTCATATTTTACAGCCCTCTGTGTTCTCTCTGTGTTAAATGATAGAGCTTCTCATTACAAGCAACCCTGAAATCACAGAGCGGCATTCTCCACCATGACCATAATGTTATACCGACATTACCCACAAGCAACACCAGAGCAGAAACCGCCATGTCGGGTAGAAACTGTCACGCCACAGCGGAGGAAACATTCAGAGAACACAAGCGGTGCTTCGGTGTAGGCCTGTCCTCCTCCATATGGCGGAGTCAGTGACGGATGTGGCCAACATGGTGATGAGTTTGACTGATGTGGGCAGGGCCTGTAAAAGAAACTGTCCCATTGAGAGTTTCCCCAACCAGCTTTCTGTCAGGTATTCCAAAAATCTGCACAGCTCTTTAAAGCCTTCTTGGTTTTATCTGGCAGCATCTCAGCAGGACAGGAACTGTAGTTCACTATATTTACATCTCAGACACTGTTTTAGTGCGGACAGACTTCAACAACTGAAAAATAAACTTTTCCTCTGGTGGATATTTTTAGCTTTAGATGTTTGAAGAACATTGTGCAGTTTTATCAAAGCAGAAAGTCTGTGGAGACAAGACATGAAGATCGTTCTGTTGCTGTCTTTTTGTTTATTCATCCAACTGAGACACTTGCTGTCCATCAAGCAAATCCAATGCAAAACACACCTGCCTTTAAGATTTTTAATTGTCAACAACACACGTTACCCTAAATTTACTTTTGAGGTTCCATCTTCATGTAGTTGTTTCCAAAAATCCATCAACCATGCATTCCTGGTCAGTGTAGAGTTCTTCTTGGTCACTTCACCTTACTTGCCACCCTCCTGTTTTCCCTGGAGACTCCCATTTTTTACTGCCCTTCTGCATTTTCATCTCGAGGTCACAATCTCACCCGAATTTCTCCTTACTTATTTCAATCAGGAGAGACTCGCTCTGAGAGAAAAGAATATTTATTTACATGAGAAATATGAAGAGTCTTTGGCGATTAGACCCCATCATGATGTCATCTATTTCAGGAGGGAACATTCTGTATAACATGTTCTCGCCACCCCCAGTCATTTCAGTGAGGGAAGGTGCCAGAGAGGAAGCGGTTTCAAACGTGGCGGTAGTTACAGCACTAGCAGCTTATAAGGATAACCAGAGGAGAAACTGGCCTGGAGTAACATCTCCACCAAACCTGGTCTCACTCCAAAGTCATCGAAATTCTGGTGCTTCGGCGGCGTCTTTTAACATCAGCATGATATGTGTCCAGTCACTGTTGCTCGGCAGCGTCAGGGGGAAACGTGGTGGTAGAAGAACAAAAGTTTAGGCGGCAAAAATCCAATTAGCGTTGGTGGGAGGGGAGTGTGGATGGGTCCGACAAACACCAACTTTCACCCAGGAGAGTGGTGTTTGCGTCCCTTAAGAATCTAAAGCGAAACCCAGTCCCTTTCACATCGTATCTGGACGTGGAAGATCCATGACTAAACGTTGATATGTGACGAGGTCGGAGTGAGAATGTGTTGTTTGGGGGGAGGACACCCAGACCCCCTGCTTTGGTTTCAAAATCCTTCTTAATTTTGAGTTCTCGCGGTTCGGAAGTGTGCATTTCACTGCTGCCTTGGAACATGCAACTAGTGGCAGATATCAGTACTGCAGGTGTAGGCAGTTTAGCGTAACACTAAGCTGTGTTGGTTGCAGCTCCCAAGCATCCACCTCGTCTTGCTGAGGGGAATGACCTCAGCTTTAATATTTACGTGATTTGTATGCATGAGTATACAGTATACACCACCTCCTTTACTACAGCCAGGATGCTGTTCATGGTCTACAAGAAGGTAGATAAAAAAAGATTCAGAAACTGGCTGCAAACAAGTGAGAAAGAGGTAAATTTGAATGCCTCAGATACCATTTTGTGGTTTATTATCGCAGCTGCTCATCAGAGGGAAAATGCCACATTATTTATTTTATTCCTGGTTTTCTCCGACTGGCGACATTTAGCTGTTTGTTTTTCTTTGAAGTACTTGCCAGTGCTCCGTTAGCGCTGGGGAGTCTTTGTAGTGATTTTTGACTGGCACCTGAAGCAACCAGTGGGACATCTAGACATCGATCAGATGAGGTTTCAGAAAGGAATAAGTGTCAAATTCAAACACTGCCTGGTTATATTGTGAGGTGCTGCACTTTGTGATCACTTCTTCCAGGTGACTGGCAGCTGCATGAAGACAAACAGTCTTTGAATCTTGTTTTTTGTCGGATAAAGTGTTTCTCTTGTTTTTCTTGTCCTGCTCTTCTACATTCTCACTTTGAACTCACTTCTTTCTGCTGATGGTGTTGTGTTTCCTTTAGTTTAGAGTGTAGACATGCTATCAAATTCTGGATGCTAATGTGATGGTCATTAACCAGTGGGCCACACACACACACACACACAGGCAAAAAGAAACACACACACTTTACTAGAGAGCTGCAAGGTTTTGGGGTGCTTAAGCTCCGATGTTTTGCTTTGTAACTAAAACCCAAGTCATTTCGTTGGGCCCCAAATCCCTCAGCTGAGTAAGACCATTCCCTCTCCCCACTCCATTGTTGATGTAGTTTTCTGGAAAGACGACCTGTTTGTGTAACTGCAGCGGGCACTGAGTCTGTGCAGAGCCGAGCGGGGCCTCCGGGCTCGTGGGAGGGGGCTGGGCTGCAGGGTGGGAGGATGCTGCCGCAGCCTGCATGCCTGTCTGACCGCGGCTCATCTGAAAACCATTTTGGACGTGTTTATTTCTCTACCTTTACTATCAGTTGGTGAGTCATCATTATGGTGGGATGAGGAGTGGAGTGGGCAGGTTGGCCAGCTCTCTGTGTCTCTCCACAGTTATTTGCAAGCTGAAGGACGATTTGATATTCTTTCTGTTCAAGGAAATGAACAAAGAAAAAATCTAAAGTAAGCAGTCTTTTAGTTTCTGGATGCCTGGCAAGAAGAAATTAACTTTTTCACATTAGAGCTGCACTCATCAGTGTTTTTGTATTATCAGCACATAAAATGTGTAATGAGGAAGGAGTCGCTAGTAATTAGGTAAAATTATCACCTGCTTCCTCTCAGCTTTATGGAGAGTTTTACTGACTTTTAGCTCATTGTTTTGGTTTTATGGCCTGCAAACTTTATCCTCATTAACCTCCTTTCCAGTTTTGATAAATTCACTGTACACTACCTGTGCAAAACCAAAGACAAAGTTAGCAGCTAGCTGGTGAACAGCAGCTAAAGAGTAAAATATCTCCCTCAGGAGTTGGTGGAGACCAAAACAAAGCTAAATAAAGGTATAAGGTAAATATTAGATGTGGCTCCATGTAAATGTCAATGTCTGTTGGACGTGTAAAAAAGCAACTATAACACATCCGCCATAACAACTTTTTTTAAGGTAATAATGCTAGCATTTTCAGCTGCCCATAAGTGGCCAAAAAACAAAGAATGGAGCTTTAAATATGTCCGGTAGCTATTTTCCAGGGGCATACAATAAGTGTTGCACTGCTCTTTACAAGCTCAGACTATGTTGCACGACTAGCAACTCATCAGGTTTAGTGACATCAGTGAAAACATCTACTTTAGTTAACATAATTTTTATATAGTACAAGAAGTGAGATTTTCTGCATCTTTCAAAATCATACTCGGGGGGCATCAGTAGCGTAGTGGATAGTGCCGGCGCCCCATGTATAGAGGTGATGCCTCGCTGCAGCGGTCGCGAGTTCAACTCCGGCTTGCAACCCTTTGCTGCATGTCATCCCCCCACTGTCTCTCTCTCCCCCCCATTTCACACACTATCCTGTCCATTAAAGGCAAAACGCCCAAAAATAATCTTTAAAAAAAAAAAAAGAAAATTATACTTGGTGTTTTCACACCTGCCCTGTTTGGTTTGGTTCAGTTGAACTCAAATTCGTTTGCCCCTAAGTGCAGTTCGTTTGGGCAGGTATGAACACAGCAATCGCACTCAGGTGCACACCAAAACAACTGGACCGAGACCTTCTTGAAGAGGTGGTGTCAGTCCGGTTACAAACAAACTCTGGTGCGGTTCGTTTGTGGTGAGAACGTGTTCCGACCTCAATCCGAACCAGCTGCAGTCACATGACACATTGTTTGGGTTAAACATGAGCATGTTACAGTCCTGGAGGATTATTAATGTGCACCTCCTCCTGTACTGCCTTAATATGCACATTCAGCACATCCAATGCATCAAAACATTGTTTTCTAGTCGGAGCCGCGCCTCGTTTTCAAACTGTATGGTTTGACTAAAATGAACAATGACAGCAATATAGTCCACGATGACCAGCACTAAAATCAACCTGCGTAGTTGTCCCTCCATTGTGACATTAGAAAGTGTCACATTTATCTTGCAAGTGTACTCTTCTTCAACGTTTTGTTTACTTCCTGGATTTTTCCTGCACAGAAATTCTGACCAACCAAGAGCAGTTTTCTCACACAAGGCATTTGATCTGGTCTGCTTGTAAATGCTGCCGTGAGAACACGAACCAACTCTATGCAACTGAAAGCACCCTGAATGGAGACCAACTAATATGAGGGTTTATGCACTCAGTGAGCCAGAATACAACCATCTACTGCTAGCAGAGGCTGATGGGATGAGCTGTTCCTTTAACAGAAATTTTCTACTTCTTGCCTCTTGCCTGTTTAATATGTGTCTAGTGTAACCCCATAAACCTTTCTTCAAAGCAGGTCTGACAGATGAATTTGATATTTATGTGGAAAAATTATAATTCTGCCTGGCTCCCCCACAGCGAGGCGGCAGACAGTTGGAGCCTGGGAGAGCTGCTGGATGCTGCAATCTTTCTTGCCTCATAATTTGACAATGCCTATTGTTGGATGTGATGCAAAGCTCAGTCAGAGATATCCTTTTTTCTCTGCTTCCCAGTTGTACGTGGATGATCTGGCCCGTGTCACAGTCCCAGAGAGGTTCTTGGCTCGCTGTGGACGATGTGACATGGGTTACTGACTTTTCCAGTTCATCTGTCACTGTTTTCTCTCCACCTCTCAGATCTTTAAATCATTTTGCTTTTCCACTCTCCTTGGTATGTTCTCACATTTCATTTTTTCTCTCCGAACTCATCCTTTTTGCAACTAAGCTTTGGCCTTGTCCTGCCTGTCTTCACTCCTCCTCACTCCTCCTTCATTCACTTATAACCACGAGCATCGTGCCCGCCTGTCTCATGTGATGGAGGCGTATGGTTTCCATCACATGTAATAAAAGCGATGGAGCCTGAATCAGGCCACACATGGAGCCGGGATGGTGTCAGTTTCCTGCAGGGCCTCAGAGCCATCCCGTGAACTCAGAACCCTTTGGCCCTAATCCTGCACTTCCTCTGATTGCGTCACTGGCAGGTACGGCTCCGAAGTGAGCGCAGTGGGCACACTGCTGAACAGAGTAAATTCTTGAAGCTGTTAAACAGTCAGTTATTAGGTGAGGTAGCCATGAAGCCAGGACCTCCGCTGTGAGAGCTTTATGCATTGGTTGTGGAGTGTGTTAGGCGTGTATGCACAGCACCTCTTTTTAGAGGAAAATCCATCTATCCAAGTGTGACTACAAGAGAGGTTAGTGATGTATCTTTCATTTCTATGTCTATATTTTGTTCAGTGGTTCCAATGTTTTGTATAAAATCTCCTTGATCTTAAGTTAACTTTTAATTTTTTCTAGCATATTTTGCTGTAAGAAATCACTAAATTGGACAATGCATTAGTTCAGGCAGGACACAGTGTCAAGCTCAGCTCACATCCCAGCTACATCAGCTGATCTCAAACAGCCCAGTCAACTGATGGAGCAGCTGATTGATGGAAGGGAGTCAGCTGATGGATCACATGATTCCTTTCTATACAACAAATTAATAAATCTCATTCAGGGCGCCTTATTTAAACTGCTCTGGCCTGCCTACTGTTGTTTCCTCTGCAAGCTGCTTTGCAACCAGCCTTCACCCCAGCTCCTCCTTTTCATGCTGTGTCTGACTTAACAATGTCATTTCTGTTTGTCATTGATGCTGCTCTGTTCTGTTCCTGGGAGGTCTTTGCTGCTGCTCTCCCCACCTTAGGCTTTCAATGTAGGTGCATGGAAGGGCAGGGAGATTTGCTCTCTCTGCCTCAGGCTTTCCTTGTAAGCATGTGGAAGGGCAGAGAGGTGTGCTCTCTCTGCCTTAGGCTTTCCACATAGGCATGTGGAACAGGCTTTCTGCGTAGGCCTATGAAAGGCAGAGAGGCCCCAGAATAGAACCATACTGCCAAATATAATTCTGTAAATGGAAATAAAGTTTTCTTTGACTAAAGTGGTCCTGACTGAACTGAGATTAATGTCACCAAGGCAGGTTGAGGACAAGAAGGTACACAGAGGAGGTACATCGAAACATCACAGAATCCCAAAATTTCCATACCGATGCCCCACTAATTCTTAAGTTGTGCCACATTATTGAGATTGAGCACTTCACATGGGCAGGCTAGAGGGTTCAGTTGTCACTCAGAGTGCCAGTGCACACTTTGATTTTGTTAGGGTTAACTGCTTTGACAGTAGAGTGTGGCTGTTCAAAGGTACAAAACTTTTTTTTTTAACAAATTAACCAGTGGGCCAACTGATCTGTTGTCATGGAAAAGTTTTCAAATTTTGTCCATAAAAATTTGGGAACCCTGGTATAAGAAGGTTTCTTTAAAACCATGTCTCAAAGTCACTAATTTATGTCCACCATCACTGAAAGTCATGCACCAGTGCACTCGTTTACACACACACACACACACACACACACACACACACATATTGTTGCAACACATGATTTGGTGCAGGCCACCTCACCGTGCCATTGAGAAAGCTGAGCAGAGTATGACTCATTCATTGAGCCATCGTCTCCCTCCTGACTGTAAAACATCTTGGCTTAGATTACAGTGTATCAGAGACCTCGTAAAACTGAAACTTAAACTTATTTCTGTTTGAGTAATGAAGGACAGATGGCACGAAAGATGACTGCTCTTCAGGAAAACAACTGGAAACAAACAATTTCAGCATTCAATGAAAAAAAAAAACTCTTCATTTCACAATCAGCAGAGATACTGTTGGTGGTGGATCTGATGGATAACAGCTGTCCACTGTCTTTGCAACATAATGAGAATGTCAAACAAGTAAGGGTGCATTACTCATGTAAGACCTGAGAACAATTTTAAAGGCGCTGTATGTAAGAATGTGGCCAAAACGGTTACTGCACTCAAATTCAAAATACTGCCGCGAGTCATGTCCGCCCCCCCTCCCCTACAGATTCGAGGTAGATTCGCTGGAGACTGATTTGTTTGCCCACGGGTGGCTGCTGTGGCAGGGCCGCGTCGCCGCGTCCTTGATCTTCGGTTTTCCAACAGACCGTTCGAGCAAGTCCGGCTTCTCTGCTGCTAACGCTGCTGCCGGGATACAGCTGAGGAGACTGCTAATGCTATGTACTGGGACACTGCTAATGCTGCTTGCCGTGCTGCTGTGGCTCAGTCGTAACTGTAACTGATGCTGAGAGTCTACTGACTGCGTAACTGGTAGACGGCGGTGGGTGGCGCAACAGGCCAAAACACAAATTCAAAACATAAACATGATTTGCAGACTGCAAAAAAAATTTTTAGATGCAAATATTCTGGCTGTACTATTGTTGTCAGTGAGTTCAGTGTGTTATATGAACATTATTCCTTCGTCTCTGTGACATATTAGGATGATTTTACGACTATTTGCTGGTTGGATTTTTTATATGATGTATATTTAAAATGTTGGCATTATACATTTCTGCAAACCAACCAAGACAGTTGCCCAGCTGCGGTCCAACAAACAACAGAACTGGTTATTTCTATTGAGACATCGATGGCAATTTCAACATAATAACTTATGAGTGTCACATATCCTTGGTTGCAGAAATGCACAGTGCTAACATTTGTGTGCATTCACGCGACAAAGTCCTCTCATATCTGTGGTAATTATGAATTCTGACTACTGGGGGCAATAAAGGAATTAGAGTGACGTGATTATGGAGCAGTCACATATGAAGAAGTTCAAGGGGGTTGGATGAAATGTCAGACTTTAACACGCAAAGCCTTGTTTGTATTATAACCATGACATAGCCCCTAACCCAGCTTTGTCATTAGAATAATGTGTTTGCATTTTACACTTCTGCAAACCACAGATTTTTTTACATTTGTTTCATTTCACATGCATCATCTCAACATTTCTAAAGTGACATAGCTCAGATTATATGTACAGTATATGAGCTGATTTTCTCATCCTGAGGAGGAGGAGATGGTGGATGGCGTGATGCTAGCCAAGAACTGCTGCCAAGCAGCAAACAGCGACAGACCACTGTTGAAGAGCAGCAAAAAATGTTTTTTAATGACAGTTTGGACATTTCCAGCAGTGATTGTAGCAACTAAAGTGATATTTTAAGCCAAACCACAATGTTTTCCTAACCTGTGGTTTTTATGCCTAAATCCAACCCCATTGACAGATGCTTGGTCAATGGTCAGATCAGATACCAACGCATTATGGCACCCTTTAGCAGTGGTATAAGATGCACTGGGTGGCAGCATTTTTTAAAGCTCCAAGCAACTGTTGTAGTACAAAGAGCGAGAAATTGCACATGGGGCAATTGGGAGGGTTCAGAAAACTCTAGACTTTCCTCCTGGAGACCGCTGTGGCGTGTGAAAGTCAGTCGAGTCATTTTCATAACAGTGAAGTGCGCTAGTATGTGTAGCATACTATGCTAGTGATGTATGTCACGTGACAAACGAAGCTCTAGTGCAAGTTCAGTCAGAAAGACAATATGTTTAATGCTCAGACTGCAAGTTTCTTTCTCACCCTGCAGTTCACTCCTTGCACGCATGCTCACGCACTATTTCTAAGTGTCATTGTCTGGGTCTGTCAATTCAGTCATCAGATGATTCAGAGTCAACCAATAGCACAGCGACACACCTTCTCTGTCAGCCTATTATCTTACTTCTCCTCATTCTAAATATGGTTATTTCTCTGCTTTAGTTCTTTCATGCTGCCGTCGTATGCACCCTCCACCTCCCCATCACAACTTAGTCTTTACAGATGCATCAGTCTCATCCGCCTCAGGAGTCAGCAGCCTCAGAGTCATCAGCCACCACCACCACCACCAGTGTCTGGACTAAACGGAAGTTTATTTTGAAAAGACACAATGCATGTAATGAGCATAAATTGACATGCTGTTCCCAAACAAATTGGCACTGGGGCACATAAAACACATCATAGTTTGACGTGTAGAGCCACTGACTTTCTCAGACCTTAATTAAGAAGCTATATTTACCTAAATCATGATCTTTCTCTGAATGAAATCGAGTTGTTTTTGTTCCTTAAAGAAACCTAACTTTAACCATGGTGTTGTCATATCATAAAACGCTTCTTCTTATGTGTCATGGGCATGAACATATTTTGTTTAATATGCATGACTTGTTTTTCTGTCCCAATTCATTAAGTTTATTTCTGTCTCTTTTCCTGTCTTATATCGTTTTTCACTTTTTACTTAAACTTTCATCTGTCATTCCTACCTGCCTTTCTTTCTTAGTCCCTGTACCCTTTCTGTCCTTCTTTCTATCTTTCTTCTTTTAGCTTTGCTACTGTACCATTTTAAAAACAGAACGTCTACTTGTAACAGGGTATTATCCCGTCCTGATCTACTTTGACTTGAGTCGAGGCTCACAGGACTTCTTCCTCTGCTGTAGTTTGTGTTGAGCTCCTCTCTTTGTCGTTGCTGCCAGGTATAATTCACTGATTGCCCTCTTGGAGTAATCTGCACTCTGGTTCCTGGAAAGGGTTGAGTGTGTGTTAGGCAAGGCGGGGATCCAAATCACAGTTTGTGTGACCTCAGCTCACAGCTTTGTGTTCTCATCCGTTACTATAGCGTCCCTTCTGCTATTTACAGTAAATAAACATTGTCTTTTAATGAGCAGGGTCCACGCATCGGTCGGGCTTCGTTGTGGAAATTACTCTGGCATTTCTGGGGCAAATGAATGGCCATGTTGAGATGAAAAGGTGATGTGTGGGTAATCCTTTGTTTCAGGAAATAAGGCTGGTGAAAGACACCGACTTGGAGACACTGAATTATCACTAAGGTAGACACTGTGCGGATATTATTCAGCATAGAGGTTTTGGAACAATGGGTGACTTTATCCACATTATAATACATTAGAAAACCCACTGGTGTGTTTTTGTTTGTTTTGAAATGGCTCTTTGTCTTTGGAGCATCATTTTTGTTTCGCTATGAGCAGTAAAAGTGTTGTTGTCATCTTGTGGTCTGAGCATCCTGGACGTTGGTTGTTTTTGTGGTCGCGGTCGGTCAGATTTGTCTGTGACTGACTGCACAGGCGAAGGGGAAAGATGACGAATCAGAGTCTGATTTAATAACGAGCAGCCAAACTAAAGGAAACTCAGTCTCTGATGTTAAACTGCGAACAAGGAGGTCAGTGTTCAGCATATGTTTTTCCACAGTCTCTGCTTCAAGTTCTCTTCTTCCTAATTTTCAATATTCAGTAAAAAGTGTGTCACACTACAAGTTTCTTTTTGAACTTTTATCACATAACTCCACATGTAGCCAAACTTCATGTGCTACAAACCTCAAGATATTCTATCCATGCGTTGGGATTTGTGCATCTGGGCTCTGTTAGTGTGACAGACATTTGAGAATGTGTGAAAGACGTTCGTCCTGACTGTCTCATATCCATCTGGCCGTTTGTCATGTAAACAGCCAGTTCGAGAGCGTGGAGCGATGCCATGTCCCAGTGTCTCTGTGGTACTTAATGATGATGTTTGGTTTTTTAATTTAATTTAATTTGGAGCTTATTTATCTCTTGTGTAGTTCCCAATTTGATTTTTGTAATGCATAATGTCTTGGATTCAGTTTTTTCAGCATTTATGTGTATCATTTTGAAAAGCAAACAGTGTCCAGTCCAGCTTAAAATAACTTTGTATTCCTGCCAACAGAAGCAGCCATGATGAATGTGACAATACAGTTTACAGAGCCACATCTCATGTAAGCATAGGTTTGGTAATTTGCAGGTTAAAGGACGCCAAGCTAAAACTGAGCTAAATTTGGTTGAAATGTGACTTTTATAGATGTCTATATTTACACATAACCATCATTTTTACATCAGTGTTTACCTTTCAGTGTGTAACTATAGGATTTGCTTCACATTGAAATGTCGTCATTTAAATACTGTTGAAACAAGTAACCCTAAACAGTTACAACCCACTTTATTCCGGTTGTTTAACACCTGTGGTTTAACACACGTGGTGACTGACAGTAAGCAGTATGACGCATAACTGAGGCCTCTTATAGAGGGGCGGCTGTGACTCAGAAGGTAGAGCAGGTCATCCACCAATCAGAAGATCGGTGGCTTGATCCCTCAGCTCCTCCAGTCAACATGCCAAAGTATCTTTCGGCAAGATACTGAACCCCAGATTGCTCCTGATGGCTGTTTCATCAGTGTGTGAGTTTGTGAAAAACTGAGTAGCAGGTGGCACCTTGTACAGTAGCCTCAGCCACCAGTGTGTGAATGGGTGAATGTGACATGTAGTGTAAAAAGCCCTTTGAGCAGGTCCATTTACCATATAGTCCTTATTTGGAGAAGTGCAGTAGTTTTTTCCTCAGACCAAAGTAATCTGTGTCCTCCTCTCTCTTAGCCTTTCCAGTGGATGTGGATCCACGTTTTATTTTTTTGGTCGAGCATCCCAGTGCAATAGCATGTGATTTAGAGGGCTAAAATACAATGACAAAGGGTAAAGCATACCTGGAGAGCTTTGCAAACTGCAACACTAACTTGAAGCAAATGTTTCAGAGGGAGTGAGACTTATTTTCCATTGTTCATATATGTGCAAAAGATGCTGACTCATTGCTCTGAGGTTATTTGGAGGGCTGAAAGGGACCAACTCTTGGAGCAGCAGAGTGCCAAGCGTAGTGAAAGCAAAACATAACAGTTTGTTAATACACATAGAAATAGAACGCTATTTCTGAGAACAGTGTTCTCATTCTAGTGTTTTCCATTGTTTTTCCAACTTACTTCAGACAAAATCAGCTGCTTTTCTATGGAAACAGCACACCCCTCAGTCCAGCACTGAGTCTAACCTGTGTAAAGTCAGCAACAGAAAGTTTGCTGATCCCATTATGCCAGCCCCATCAGCTACCGCCATGCTTAGAATCTAATTTTGTGGGAAACGCTGAATTGTTTTTTTATGTTACATTTTTATGTTTTTAAAAAGTACTATTGACAGATATCGTTAATTGATTTTCTAACTTTTAAAAGTCCAGTATCAATCAGGCTATTATTACTAGTATTGAAAACTTTGGAGCCCAGTCTTAAGCACAATGTAGCATCTGATTACCTCTCTCAAAACAAGCCAGTTAATACAATCATTGAATGTTGATATCTTCACTTATGCTGATGATGTAAATGTATATAGAGACATCACAAGAAACAAGGCAACAGAGATAGCAAACACAGATGATTGGCACCAATGTTAAAAACACCAATATTATCCTGAAGCTTCACTCAGCAGTCCAGTCCAGCATCTGTCTCTTCTCCTTATTTGTCCTGCTCATCCAGGAAGTGACCCACTGGGAAATGAACAGCAAGCAGGTCACAACCCCTGATAAAGCCTCAGACAGCCCACTGGCGTGTCGACACTCGGGGGTTGAAGAGATTACAGCTGCTCCATCTGACGTCTGTGTGCTCGTAGAGGAGCTGTGAAACCGAATTCTTCCTCCTTGTTGTTGTTGTGTTGTGTTGTCGGCCATGTGTTTTGTGTTATGTCAGGTGTCCTCCACATTTGACAGCCAACATGAAATTCTCCACTTATCCTCGGACCATCTGAAGCTCATCAGTCAGCATGCACTGAAATGGAAAAGCCTTTTGCCTGTGTAATAGTTTATACTCTTACAAAGTGTTTTGGTATCATTACAGCGCAGCAGATTTGTAAACACTGTCAGCCTGTTTGGATTGGAGCAGCAAATTTGGGCAGCAGCGCTTTGATTACTGTGAACTGATGAACTGATATGATTGCTTTATTGTGGAAGCATGCATGAGCTGACACTTCAAACATGTCAGCAGTTATGAATGATTCAGAAATGCAATCATTTATGGTGGCTGCATTCCCAGAGTACACTTCTATGCTTAAAGTTAAACCAGTGGCGAGGGAAGACTTTGGTAACTCCTCATGCACAGCTGTGTTAGCTTCTTTGTGCTTAGTTACTGGCTCCACACCCAGAGCTGTGCTTTTAAAAGACAAATGTCTTTCAGGCACACATACACTTGTTTATATGTCTCAAGGAGCCCATTGAGGGTGATTAGACACGAGCGTCAGACGTGGTTTAGAGCTCTAAAAGCTGAGGTCACTCTCAGGTGTGTGGTACAATATGTACGCAGAGAACAGCACAACATAAAGTTTTTTGTGTCCTCCTCTTGATCCTGATCATGCATCCAAAGCATTCCTCCCTTTCTCTCCTCCTGTGTTAAAGATTTTGGCCAGAAATCAACAAAAGTCACGAATAGTTGATTTTGTTTATGTGACGATGTCATGCTCTGAGATTTATTCACAGATTTATTAGTGCAGCTTGAGGCAAAAAGTAAAGGTTGGGTTTTTTTTGCCCGTCAGAAACCTTGGTTTACGGCTGCTTTAATCAATATTTTTCCGTCAAATTACTATTAGGGCTTTTCTTTCAGCACTTTTGGCCACAGTTAAACCATGCTGCATCAATTTGTGTCTCTATTACCAGTTTAAACACACCAGGTTGTGCCGGGTTGGGCCGAAAGCACGCACAACCACCTTCAAGCAGGTTGCAATGGCATCAGATGGGCTTTGTCATTATGTTGTGAACATTCAGTTACGATCAACGACATGTCAATTTATTTAACAAATGAAATCATACAAGCTATGACTCCGGAGAAATGCTTCAGCTCAGCCCATCACCTCCTTTATTAACTTGTGCATTGCAATATAAATTGTACATTGATGGTTAAGTGAAATTCATCGCAATTTCTTATTTTTAACTTTTTCAACCATGGCAGGCAGCTGTTTTCTGTGATAAAGTAGCGTAAACACTGTACGCTACCTGCTCAGCACCAAATGGCAGAGACCGAGAAAGCAGCTAACTGCTGAATATTGTGCATAGAGCAATATATAAGCTATATTAGCAGATAAAGAGCAGCTAAAGAGCCAGATGCTTCATTCAGGTGTTGGTGGAGACCAAAGCAGAGCTAGAAACAGAGTGAAGATTGGATTTATATATTTGTCAGGTTACCTTAAACACAACTTCAGTGTTACTCCATATCTGCCAAATGTGAAAAGAGACAATTGTTTGCTAACCTGTGCCCCATCAAAAGTTGATAAGGTTTTAATATGTCAGTGTTGTATTTATGACTTGTTACGCTGCCCCCAAGTGGCCAAAAATAAACTGATGAAGGTTTGAAGATGTGAAGATCATGGCAAGAAACTGGCAATAGTTATTTTTGTTAATCTAAAGATTATAGCCTGACTGATTCTGACTTTTTGAGGCAGTTACTTAAATCGTTATTTGGGAGTTTAATCCAGTAACACAATCCCATAACGTAAAACAATGTTGATTTGACTCCTTAGACTAGTTGTTTTAAAAAAGTCTGGTGGACAAAATGTGTAATGCTGGCACTGTTTCTAATTACCTCAAACTTAATTTTTCATTTCTGTACAGCAGATTTCTACATTCAATTTTGGAAAGTACAGCTGTTGGCAGATGAAATATAGCAGGTCTGTGTTTTGGCATTGGTGGCATTTGATTTGGGAAAAAATCAAAACCATGGATTAAGGATTAAATTTAAAACCCTTTTTTCACTCTTTTTTTTTTTTTTTTTTTTTGTTGTTTGCAAGACTTGCCCGCACTTTTTACCGTAAATCTCATGTTCTCTCAGGTTGGCCGGGCGCTAAGGAAACCTCCCTTCCAGCTGGACTTGGTGTTTAACGGAGATCTAACACTCGGTGGTCATTAACAGTCCCTTCACACCCATAAGAGTGATTCAAGTTGTTAACTTTGGCGTCTAAACTCCCATTGAGACCCCGGCGAGCCAATCAGCTCTGCAGCTTTAATTTATTGAAGTATTACCTCATGTATTAAACGAGATGTGTGGTGAAATCTTTGGCGCTAAACGGTCCTGGCTTCTTACAGGTTGATGAATAATGGTCATGTGATTTCAGATGGTGATAGTCATGCATTGCCCTCTTTGTGCTGCCATGGTAGAAAAGACCTAATCCTTCATATTGTGAACGTGAAGTGAGTTTCATTCCAGGTGCATGAAAACCAGAACCCCCCCCCAACATTTCCACACACAGACACACACTTCCTGAATTGAAAATGAAACACAGCTGTGTTCCCGTCAGTGCTGTGGATCTCGCCACTCATCTGTCATGAAAGATATCCTCAGAAAGGAATATTCCACCAGTGTCCCCTGCTAGCTGCCTTTTAGTTTGACTCCAAAGTCAGCTGAGGCTGCAAGAGGAGAAAGGTGCAGATGTGCAAAGAGGCAGAATTTAATGTCACAGAAAAGTGCATTACATTTACTTTCCTTGTTCCTTGTGTAAAATTCATCAAAGTGTGAATCTTTGTGCTCACGAGAGAGACTGACTGAAAAAGAGGAAGTTTGCAGAGTGAAAACTGAGTTCGGGAAAATAAGCATGAGTGTAAACAAATCAGTGGGGGGGATTGTTTTTGTGTCCCCTGCCCCTTCACCACCCAGCCCCTGAGGGAACTGCAGGACCCTTTAATGTAGACTCCAGGACTGTTTGTCCAGATGTGGGACTCCTGGACGTGGAGAGTCCCCAGCTAACACCAAATTCTACCCACATGTCCTTTTAAGACTTTTCTGCTTTAGAAAAATGTATTGAATCATGCGGTCTTTCTTTTTTTACGCAGGGATCCAGGAGGGCACCCAGTGCACCAAGTGTAAGAATGAATGGGCACTGAAGACCTCCATCGCTCTGCTCTATGTGCTGTGTACTCTCCTCACCATCGCTGTCGCTGTGCTTGGATATAAAGGTAAGACTGCCCAGTAAACTACACTCTCCTCTGTCACTGAGACCTCGTGTGTGTTTGTGTGAGGAAGAGAAAGAAGTCTTCATCGTCACCAGGTTGGCCAACCGAGAATGACATGAATGTTCTTTGGCAGTGTTTCTTTTCTATTTTTTAAAGGTAGTAGATCAGTAATTGAAAATATTAGGAGAGGATCGCCACACCTAGAAGAAAAAACTCTGCAGTGTTTCTCTCAGAGGTCACTCGGACATATAGTTAAAAGGGCAGTTCACCTAATAAATACTTAAAGGAATCTTGCGACATTTTGGGGAAACACATTTATTAGCATTTTTTGCTGAGAATTAGCTAAAAAAGGTCATTCTCATGTATTCGATCTCTCCTTTAGATATGAAGCCACAGCCAGCAACCACTTAGCTTAGCACAAATACTGGAAGCAAAGGGAAACAGCTAGTTTGGCTCTGTCTGAAGATAAGACAAGTTCAAACTTGCAACTACTTGCAGTGCGCCAGTCTGCAACATTCTTAAGACCTGCCGGTTTACACTGTTGAACTAGAGGAGACGGTGTATCATCTGCAGGCAACAACTGTACTTCTATTCTAACTTCCAACTTTTCGGGCTTATTTGGTCGCTTAATATAATGTGTAGCTTCTTGATATATACATGAAGATAGTTTCAGTGAAATATTTTTTACAGTTGCATTTCTTCTGGTGATGAAATGGCGGAAACATACTATCCCATAAGTTAATAATGTGAAATCAGCCATTCAGTCTGTCTCTTAATTATTTTTTGCCTCTTTTTGCTGCTTACGTATTATATTGCTTTGTGTTTTTGTACTATTTACTTGTATTGCTCTTTGTTTTGTACATTTTACTGACTACACCGATCTGTGTATTTCTTTTTACTAATACATACTTATATATTGGTTTGTGTTTTTTTTCCACTGATGTTTGCACTCTATCCCTCTGCTGCTGTAATGTCGCAAATTTCCCTGCTGTGGGATGAATACACAGCATCATATCGCATCATATCGTATTGTATCGTATCGTATCGTATCTTAATGTATCTTAAAACAGCCTGAGCAACGGAGCGTACTAATAATAAATATGCCATAATAATTTAAATAACCAGCGCCAATTAACCAGTCATTTACTATGTGTGTGTGACATGTGCACATACAGCAAGCAGCAGCAGCTTGCCATCCGATAGGACTTTGCTACAATCTAAAATCAGCCACTGGCGACTTGACAAGTTGAGTCGCAGCTGACACCATCAGCTTAAGCCGAGCTGAGACGGGACAGTTCACACCACGGCAACTTCACTCTGTAAAATTCACCTCTTTGCAAATCTTTGGTCTGAAATGGGCTTTAAATCTTGTTTGTTTGATCTCTGCAGGTTGCCTGGCAACCTCATGATGACAATAAGGAAATTACTATGCCTGACCAAGGAATAGTCTGACACGTATTCCCCTGTAAAAACCGCAACTGTTCACTTTAAAATTTTGCTTTTTTTTACGGATTGTGCAACATATATGGTGTTATTTAGCTTTAGCTTTAGAGCACAGATTGTGTTGCCTTTCAGACTAGCTGTTTCTGCATGTTTCTAATCTTTGTTCTAGCCGAGCTAACCAGCTGCTGGCTGTGGCTTCATATTTAGCATACATGAAAGTGGTATCAATAATTCCATCTAACTCTTGGTAAGAAAGCAAATAAGTTTATTTCTCCAAATGTTGAAGTATTCCATGAATACAAGTAGCATGAAGCCAAGCAGATACCATCGTTTTGGTATTATTTGTCCAGATTTTGAGATATCTGTCTCTGAGGTTTCTGTTTCTGCCCCAATACAATGCAGCTGAATAAAAAAAATATCAACAGTGTGCAGAGCATTGAAAATACATTTAACTGATACATCAAAAGCATCTCTCTGTACAAACAAAGACCCCATTATTTTTATATGGACAATTTATTCAGTACAAAGTAGATTCAACAAAGACTGTTCACAGTAACTTGGGTATAATTTGGGTGAACAGACCCTTTAAGTTTCACCCTATCCCCTCAAACTGTGCTTTAGCTCCTGTGTCTCCACCCCACAACCTTCTCTCAGTTTATTTTACCAACACCCCCAAAGCTCACTCCTCAGGGGAGGGTCTTCAGGCTTTGTGGAGCTGAACTTCCTGGTTGGCTTTTTCACATTTTTTCCAGGTCGGGAAACGGTCCCGCCGTCTTTCGCAGAATTGAACTCTGAATGTTCCTGCTATAATTGTCCTAAACACTCCAATATGCGCCTGCGTATGTCCCCTCCTCATGTTTGGTTTGTGAAAGTTAACATGTTCAGGGGTTATCTGTGTGTCTTGAGTGCATTAACAATGATGTCCCCTTACTCTCTGAGCTCAGTCGCTCCTACTTGTTCCACGGTGCATGTTTTCATGCAGGCCTAATTGATCCCAGATGAGCAGCGAGTGAACTTAGTACAACTCCAGCAGAACCCACTGAAATTGGGTTTTTACTGGCACTGAAGCTCCGCTCTGTCAAGGGAACCACAGCTCAGGCTAAACACACTCCCAGCTCCAGATGGTTATGTAGTGAGACCCAGAGTGCTCTATGCACTTAACATGTGTGCTTCTCTCTGTCCTCCATCACTGACCCACAGAAATGTCCTCTATGTGGCTCTTTTGTTTTGATGCAGTTTAACCTTCGAGGTTTGGCGGGGATTCAGTGACCTCTGTCTTCTCCTCTGCAGCCTGTTGTGTTGATTGACGCAACCAAAAGCAAAATGAGGTCACTCTCTGGACTCTGGAGGATTTAAGTCCCATTAATTTTCTTTAAAGACACAAAGAAACTGACTGGAAGAGCACATAACCTGTGCAGTTTACCTCACTCCCTGTGAGAATGGCCTTTTATTCTCAAGGACCAGCTGGTTTTAAATATGAAAACGATTTTCCTGCCACAGCCTTACATCATCTGGTATGACCTACAGCTTATTGTGGCTAATGTTAGCCAGTATTAGCAAATTTAAGTTGCTGTATACCTGACATTACGAGGTCAGTTTCAGACTTTTTGACTCTCTTATACTTGTGCTACTGTTATGCTGTGCTTTAGCATACCACAGTCAAGTGTTCAGATCCTTTACACAAGTAAAAGTACAAGTGCATCACTGTAAAAACTCTGTTACAAATAAAAGTCTGTTACAAACTATGCAAGTACAATCAGAAAAAATGTACTTTAAAGGGATAGTGCACCCAAAAATCAAAATTCAGCCATTATCTACTCACCCATTTGCCGATGGAGGCTCAGGTGAAGTTTTAGAGTCCTCACAACACTTGCGGAGATCCCAGGCTTATGGCACCCCAGATTCAAACGTCCAAAAACACGATTGAAACTACAAAATATCTCCATAGTGCTCGTCCGTAATGATCCAAGTGTCCTGAAGCCCCGACATAAAAAGTTGTTTGGAAAAACATCATTTGAACTCTGTTTTAAGCCTCATTGTAGCCTTCAGCTCTAACTGCTTCTCTGTGCACCACGCTTATGTGTGCACGCTTATGCACGAGACCAGCGAAAGCACGTGCACACAGCTTCACAGCTGAGTGAAATGACTCCTTTGATCAATTCGGTCCGATAACATTTCGAAAGTCTGGAAGAGTCTGTGAGGTCGCCTTGTTAAGTCCTGACGTCTCCTCTAGGCTTGCTGCAGGTCTATAAGCTTCTGTGACTCAGAGCAATCTCTCACTGAACATTTTTTTCACAACAGATAAAACATGTCTGTAGATTTGACTAGCTGAATTACAGTTGAATGAATTTGTTAGCATGATGCTTCTTGGATGCTTCCAGCCCTGAGTGGTGCCTGCAGGTCACCTTTCAGGTTGCAGGTACAACCACCACCACCAGCCTCTTTGTAGCCTGAAAGGTATAATCCAGGGCAAACAAAGTCCAGGCCTCTCAGTTGCTCACAAAACTTACTGTAATTGCTGTGAGCACAGGCAATAATTAAGAGACCTAGATAAACATTTAGGACAGGACGAATGAGTGAGACTGATGAAAACTTAACTTCACCTAGCATTTTGATGTCAGACATATCATTTACTTTATTGACATTTTGAGATCTGTTTCCAGTGAGGTTTTATGGAGTTTATATAGTGATTTTGTTGTTGTAAACTGTTTTAATGATATATTATTTATTAGGTAGCAATTATTAGGTAATAAAAAGAACCAATAAGAGTATCAATAAAGTCCTAACAATATCATGCCTACATAACAGCATGTTGATGAGCTGCTTGCCTTAAAGACTTAAGTGAGTGAATGAGCCTTAAACTATTAAAGTGGGAGAAGGCAATAATGGGATTTTAGAACCCCCCCCCATCCACAGTGGAAATTAAATCCTGCCCTTTCTTTAATGGCAATTAGCTGTTGAGAACATGTTGTACAGTTACTTTCTCTCACTCTTTCCACTTGTTCTGGAGGTTTTAACAAGTGACCAAGGAGACATTTAGCACAACACTCAGTGAATAAAACACTCAAAATCGTGTTTTTGTAAGGAAAAAATCATTAGTAGGTTTATGTGTAAATGCATTACTACTTCATCTGTAAATTTGACCTTGAGGATTATCTCCTTTGTGAGTTGTACTTTCAGCTGTACATTAAGTTTTGAGGTGCTAGCCCTCTCTGGCTCCTAGAAATGATAAACTTACAAAAGCATGGAGTTTATAGTTCACTCGCTTCATAACTATTTTTTACTATTTCTGACTTTATATGTATAAGGAAGCTGGATTTTACAAGACAATCCGGACGGTTTGAAGAACCACCCACACAAGAGCTGGAAAGAGTTCACACTGGGTACAGAACAGCTCATTTTTACAACACTTGGACCCGAGATGGTTTTCTGCCAAAACCAATGCTTTCCTCTGCAGCCCTGTTGCAACTTCAGCTTCTTTGCATGTGTGTTTTATGGTTAATTTTGCCACAGTGTGATGCAGTGAGCCTCCCTGAAGGCCAGTACATGAACAGAACATGTGGAAAAGGCCCAGAAATATCTGTATGTGGGAGCGTGCTTGTGTTAGTTTCAGTTTCCAGGCTAGTGTACGTGTGAGTGTCAGTGAAAGAAACAATGTGGCCATAGGTGTAGTGTATGGTCCAGTCTGTGGACGTGGACGTGAAGTCAAAGTGTCTTTTGTGCTCTGCAAAGCTGAACTGTATGTTCTGTGTCTGGAAATGTGTCCCATTTAGTTTAATGTGTGGAACATTTCCTTTCCAACAGACCATTTTCTCTCATAACTAAAAAATAATGTGGTAATCCAAGGATATTTTTAAAGGTTCATATGGTCTAAAATATGTTTATTTGTTCCAGGAGTCAACTCTAGGTGTGTTTTTAGGATGTCAAAGAAGGTGAAGAAAGGAAACAGAAAACAACTTTGACCATTTTGGTCAAACATTCATTTTCCAATTTTAAGTTTTCCAAACATCTCAGTTTCTATTACTCTGGAGGCAATTCTATAACATAACAGTAAAAAATCTTTTTTAATTTGCAGCCTGGAGACTAAAGAATCATTTCCTTTAGTTTTTGAAGTCTTGGATCTAAAGGGTTTGTTTGACATTTTGTAAATTACTTTTTGTTATTTGAGATCAATACCACTCTCATATCTGTGGGGTAAATATAAAGCTAAAGAAAGCCAGAAGACATTTATGTTAGGGGTAAACAGCTAGCCTGGCTCTCTCCAAAGGTGACAAAATGCAGCTGCCCATTGTTCTGACAGACCCAATAGTCCAGAAAATGTATTATGCCCATTTTTGTGATAGCCCAGTATCCCAAAAACAAACACACATTCTTCCAAAGGGCCACTTCCCTGAAGCATATGGCTAAATTTTGACCTTCATACTATGGTGAAGGCATGACTTGCCCAGCTCTGCCTCTGATTGGCTAGTTTTCATTGCTTTTGTTGGTTAGGATTGGTTCGGTTTAGGCACGAGGAGTGATATTGGTTAGAGTTATGCTGTGTTCATAAAACAAGCGAGACAGAAGTAGCTATAGGTAATTATCGTCGAGTCGCTGTTTAAGCGTTGCTCAAAGTTCTTGTTAACATAGTTACGTCATGATGGGCTTGTGTGTCCTCTCGCAACAATGCAATATCACAATATCACTAAAACTATTTATGCTTTTGATCAATATCTCAGCTGCATTTTAACATCTCGTTTCACCACCCTATTGCACCACCATGTGCACCAGAAAACTATGCAGAAAACTAACATACTGTCAGCTAACTAAGCTAAACAACACAGTACCAAAGCTAGAAACAAGATCATATGATTGGTTGAGGCTTTATCGCATCATGAAAGCGCTGAATCAAGTTGAGGCCAGATCAGCTTTGATTTGTACTGTCAGGCCTGTCCACAGCATCAAGTGCCGGGCGTCAGTTCATAGCTTCATGTCACGTCTCCCATTGAAAATGACTTGTAGCCTGTTACTTTGTCGTTTGGTAGTGTGCACGCAGTATTAGGGAAGGAATATCAGGGAAAACCAATTAGAGTTATTATTATCAGCCATGTGCTCCGTTTGGAAGAGTGTGCAGCCTATTATTGGAGAAACAGCTCTTCGGAGCAATGCACATTCGTTTTTTGGACACCAGGCTGTCAGACATTTGATCTTTTGGTCAACTGGGATATTTTGCCGACTACTGGGGCTTGTTGGAACAATGGCATGGCACCCACCAATGCCTACCAGCACTGTAAAACCACAACATGTGTTTTTTTTAAACTTTGGATTAAACCAGACAGAGTCAAGCTAGCTGTTTTTCCCAGTTTCCAGTCTTTATGCTTAGGCAAGCTAGCCAGATGCTGGTGTTAGCTCTGAACAGACAGACACGAGAGTGGTATCAACCTTCTGATCTAACTCTCTGCAAGAAAACAAATAAGCCAAATCATTCTCACTCCCAATTTGTCAAATACCAACACTTGGTCAGTGGCCCAACACATCAAAATGTGATGCTAACTTGATTAACTTTTGGTTTCACATGGGAGACAAACAGCGGACTCCTGGGTGAAAGTCCAGAGTTTGTTTGATCCACCAACCTCCCCTCCCATTCTATTGGGACTTTCTTGCTCCTTTATGCTATGGCAATTGCTTGGACCTTAAAAAAATGCCACTTAAGGGTGCCACGTTGTGTCAGTATCTGATGCCAAGGGCTACTGACCAAGCTTCATCATTTGTCAAGTGAGACTGGGTTGAATAAGCATAGTCCCCTAAAATGTCAAAGTTTTGCTTTAAATTTAATATACAGGGGATATAAACCAGTCACTAACTGTTACACCGTGAAATTTAAGCCATTCGTGAGGCCATGAATAAAAGGCTTTACCTGTGTCTTTATTTGGAGGGACGGATGGATTTGAACTGGCTCATCTTGTCTCTCAGTTGATTTAAAAGCCTTGTGACCAAACTGTTGTTTTAACTGTGGGGAATAAACAGCTGGGGCGCAGCTTCCCAGCAGAGTAGCCCGTACAGCTCCCAGTTAGAGGATGTGTCCCCCTGGCGAGGCTGGTGGTAGAAGTGGGCTGATTCCTTGGAATCCCAGACACATTCCAGAGGAAATGAACGCTGGTGTCGCCTGTGGGGGCGTGAAGAGCCTCCCCTGCCACAGCGTCTGTCTCCTCTGGGCTGTCTTTGATCCGCCTGTTTACTGAAGACCCCCCCTTAGGTCACTTCCTGTCCCCTAGGGCCCTCGCCAGTGTCTCCCCGTGCACCTCCATTCTTGGCATCTGTAACTGACCACCCACTCCATCCATGCTGAATCACTGTTTCTTCCGTTCTGTCTCTTTCGCAGTGTCTTACTTTTGTTGTCTCTCACCCAAACTTTTATAGCACTCCAACTCCAACTCTCACTTTTTCTATGTTTCCCTACCTGCTGTCACACTCTAAATCTGGCCTAACCCGAGAGATTACATTAATCGAGTCCAGCATTATTACATGCCCACAAGACACGTAGACACATCTCTTATAGTATCTGTCAGTGGTTTCCTCTCTGATCCCTTTTATATATGATGTCTGTGGTTGCAGGCAATTCTGGTTAATAAAGGATGGAGTCTGTGATGAGACTATGACACTAACCTTTTTCCTACCTGTCCTTTTTTTCTTTCAGTGGTGCAAAGAGTTGACAGTGTGTCTGAAGGTATTGCAAACTATGGAGGAAAGATAATAGCTGTTGAGACTGATTTGAAAAAGCTAGGTAAGTCTCTGGGTTTACGCTGAAGTGAAAGCTGCAGTGAGAAACTGAGACATTTTTGTAACTTATTTTTCAAATCTCCGTTGTCAGATGATCAAGCCGGGGAGAAGTCGGAGAACACCACCACAGAGATCCAGGCTTTCAAGAACAACATCTGGACTCTCCAGAGGCAGCTGTCTGCGGTGGAGGAACGCATCCACAGCGATCAAGTTAAGCTGAGTCAGCTGCAGAACATTGGCTCAGAAATCCAGAACAGCCAGGGCTCCCTTCAGGGAGTGGTGGATAGCAACACAGCCACCTTGCACTCTGTAAATGGCACCCTGGTGTCTTATGGTGGCATCATTGATGGCCTGCAGGACAACACAGCCCGGCTGCAGAGAGAACTCCAGCAGCAGGTGAAGCTTCAGGACCAGGCGCTGCTCAGTATTAGCAGCCTCAACTTCACCCAGGCCCAGCAGAGAGGCCTCATCGCCGTTCTGCAGCGCTCAGTGGATGACACCAGCCAGGCCATCCAAAAAATGCGCAATGACTTTCAGAGCCTCGAGCAGACGGCCAGGCAGACGCGCTCTGATGCCGAGTGGCTTCGTAAGAAGGTGGAAAACCTGCAGGTCATGGCCAGTAATGCTTCAGCTCTTGCAAAGGCAAACAACGACAGCCTGGAGGAGGTGGGATCACAGCTCGCCTTTATGGCCAGCCAGCTTCAGAACACCAGCAGCATGGCTGATGCTCATGACCAGACCCTGAGGGAGATCTTGGACCGGCAGAGGGACTTCGGTAACTTCACATCTACCAAGTTTGACCGACTGGAGGTGCGGCTGGATGAGTCAGAGCAGAGCATGGATCGCGTTACCGGCAACATAAGCTTCACCACGCAGCTTCTGGGTGCCATCAACCTCAACCTGAACGACTTACGCACTTGTTCCGAGACCATCGGGCGTCACTCAGACTTCTTGGTGAACCTCAACAGCAGCGTGACGGATGTGAGGACAGAGGCAGCCAGTCTTAGGTCCCAGCAGGAAGAGCTGGCAGCACGTGTGGACAAGGAGGTCACCAACCTCTCTTATGTCATGGAGGAGATGAAGCTGGTGGACACCAAGCACTCACAACTAATAACCAACTTCACTATTTTAAAGGGTGAGAGTTGTGTGTGAAATGCGCTCGCTCACTTTCTTGCATAGACTAAGATGATGACTAAGATGATGAAGATCGATAACTCATGACTGTACGCTAATTATGAAGCTAGCAGCTGGTTAGCTTAGCTTAGCATAAAGACTGGAAACAGGGGGAAACAGCTAGCCTGGTTCAGTCTGAAGGTAACAAAACCTACCTACCAGCATTTGTAAAATTTATTGAATGACATGCTCTATTTTGTTAATTAAATCTGCACTAAACCTGAAGTGTAAAAATATGTGCCAGACTAATAACATAAGCTAACAGCTATTGGCTGTAGCTGTTGTATCAGTCTCCTCAAATAACTTTTTCTGCAAGAAAGCAAAACAATATCACTATTCTTTTAAAAAATACTTTAAAGTTTGTTTCACTAGCTCACAGTCGGCCTTATTTTTCAGGTCCTCCTGGTCCCAGAGGGCCAAGAGGGGACAAAGGACCCCAGGGGCCAGCTGGTCAGTCTGGCCAGAAGGGAGAGAAAGGTGAGAAAGGTGGTCCAGGAATACGAGGGCCCAGAGGAGAACAGGGTATCCCAGGCCCACCTGGTCTGCCAGGGTTAAAAGGCATGCCAGGTGTACCTGGCAGCCCCGGATCCAAGGGCTCCCGAGGGTCAGGAGGCAGGGCTGGACCTCCTGGAACTAAAGGAGAGCCAGGTACTGCTGGGCTGCCTGGAAGAGATGGACAGCCTGGTCCTCAGGGGGCACAGGGCCCACCAGGTATCAGAGGCTCAATGGGGCCAGCTGGGGAGCAGGGGCCAAGGGGACTGCCGGGACCAGTGGGGCCTCCAGGGCCACCAGGACCACCGGGACAACCAGGGCACCCAGTCCGGGGTCCATCAATGCCTTTGGGGCCTGTGTCTCTGCAGGATGAGGCAGTAGCTCCTACACTATGGGCCCCAGGTACGACTTTAAGTCTTCTGTCACTAGGGGTGGAGGGAAAAATAAATACAGCATAGTATCAGAATATTTATGTGTGGCAATATCTTATCTTAGTATCAATACTTTTATTCTATCAATAACTAATATTACAAATACAAACCAAACTTTAGGTAGCCTACTAGAATAATTGAATCAATTGCTTTTTCAGTCCACTCGATAAATTTTGCTGCTACAAAAAAATAGCTTAAGTGAGATGAACAGACTGAGAACTTTATCTTATTAGATAAAACAGATGTTGACAAAGTCTTCCTTTGGGGACATAATTTACAGTTGTAATAAATCCCAATAAATCCCAATATATTTTATCACAATACTCAGCATATTGCAACATATTTAAAATTGCAATAGTATTGTATCATGACTGAAGTATCATGATAATATTGTATCGTTGACCCAAAAAGACTTTTTCCCATAGACTTACATGGTGAAAAAGGCATCTGTAAATCAGTGAACAGATTTTTTTAGCTTCACAACCTTTGCATAATGACTCTTTCATTATCTGAGTTTTAATCCATTTGGTCCGACAATATTTGGAAAGTCAAGAAGAATCACTTTATCGTCATTCAACTCAGCAGAGTGCTAAACCGGAAGTAGCTGGCTTGGTTGGTGAAAGTCTCTGGTGTGCCTGCTCTACGGGCGGGCTCTACACAGTGTGGAAGCAGTGCTGATCATCCAGGTGATTTTATACGTGGCAGTTGAACTTTTTTTTTGGCTTCATGCACCTCTGAGCAACTTTCATAGGAATGAACTGAGCCCTGCCTCCAATGCTGTATCCACTTCATTTTATACATCCATGCTGGAAACAGGGAAACATTGAGCCTGGCTCTGTCCAAAGGTAACAAATCTGTACAAATAGGACAGTTATCAATCTTCTCATTGACAAGAAAGCAAATAAGTGAAATCCCCAAAATGCCAGTCTTGCTTAATGAATATTTTCGAGGTATGGGCTAGGTATCTGTACTTGATTCGTTAAGGTATCGACTAAAACAACCCAGTATCAAGTCCTATCGAAATGTCAGTCAAACAATACTTGCATTCAGTCCCTTTTGCTCCAGGCGTCTGATCCCAGACCGTCCTGATTCCCTGCTGGATTAGCAAGCTTTCTGTTGCTGCCATCTATGGAGCAACTCTCCTTCCATCGAACAGTCAGTTCAGCGCCTGCCCGGTTAGCACAAGCTAACACAGCAGCAGCAGCTAACATCCCACATGGAGCTGTTAAACAGTCAAATCAAACTCACACTGACACTTAAACTCCTCGACTCTGTCAATAAACCAGTTAATAACCATTTAATAACATGTAGCTCTGTTATTGTGTGTGTAAAGCCAAGCGGACTCACAACTTTTCCCCAGCACAGAGCTCACACTTAAGCAGCAGCTACACTCCATACAATCTGTGGTGTGCTGAAGTTGAGTGCAGCATTTACAAGTCTGGCTATACTACATGCCACTCATAATGGGTATCAGATGAAGTACTTTACTGTGTCACTTTAAGGGTACAGGTACTGCAATTTCATAAACGATACCCAGCCCTTATCATTATTGATAATAAAAGTTTTTGTCTCCGTGTTTTACAGGATGTCCCTCTGAGTGGGTATACTACAAAGACAAGTGCTACTTTTTCTCCAAAGACCTGCACAGTTTTGATGACGCGAAGGCAACCTGTGAATCAGAGTCTGCGTCGTTGTTGATCATCAACGATTTGGAGGAACAGGTGACTGATTATGATTGTATTTTCATTGTAAAGTTATTATGTGTTGGAACGGAAGGTTGTAACTGCTCTGTGATGTGTCCTCATGTCAACTCAGAAATGGCTGAAGACACAGACACATGGAAAGGGTTACTTCTGGATGGGTCTGACCGACAGGGCTGAGGAGAACATTTGGCGCTGGCTGGACGGGACTGAACCTGCTTTCACGTCAGTATTGAATCAGAAAATACCTCCATCAGAAGGAACATCTTATCCTGTATGAAAGTACAGTATGTGCTGCTTCTAGGACGGATACTCTGTTTCAGAGCGATGGAACACTGCTCTGCCATAATAATAATAATAATAATAATAATAATAATAATAATAATGATAATAATAATTACAAGCGCTAGGCTTTCCGTTACATGAAACAACACCAAATAAACGTGCAAAGTCCTAAGAAAATCTCAACTTTCTGATATTTTCTGACAGCGATGAAATGTATGCAGAGCTCCACTCCTGTACTGCTGCTGCCCGTTCAAACAAAGCAAATAGTTTCACATTCATTAAACCTGTATTTATTTAGGCTGGTCCAGTCAGAGCAGTTGCTTTTGCAACAAAAGCAAAAATCCAACATTTGGACAACCATTAAAGCTTACAAAACTGCAAATAAAGGATAAAGACACAATTATAAAATTCATCAATATGGGAAAAACCCTGGTCAACCTCAAAGACCTACACTTGTGGTCCTGAGAGAAAAAAAATCTCCCAAAGAAATCAGATGATCCAGCTTCAATTCCTGCTGCAGTTTGATTCTCTTTTACTTTTTTGCTACACTCATAGAAGAAGTGCTAAATCTAATGTGTGATTGCCCCCTGTTGTTTGCCTGCAGGAAGTGGAAGCCTGGTCAGCCTGACAACTGGGGCCATGGGCATGAAATCGGAGAAGACTGCGCGGGGCTCATCCATGGAGGACTGTGGAACGATTTCTTCTGTGAAGATCTCATAAGTTACATCTGTGAGAAGGAAACAGAGACCTGTACGTCTGTTTTTGTCTTCTTTTCCAAATGTCAGTGTATCTTAATTTCCTCAGACGTGCCCTAATGTCATGCTGTATGTTTTTCAGCAGCGGGATTGCCTGGATCGTAGCGATGTCTTGAAAGGGAGCTTGCAGTGAGCAGCTAGACTTTCCCCATGTGGCACTGGTCCACCGACACGGCACATGGAGAGTCCGTACGGAGAGAGCAAAGGGACAGTTTTTTGAAATGAGCCCAGGGCTGCAGCAGTGAACGCCTCTCCAATGCTGAAGAGATGCCTTTCTCCTCCAAAGTGAACCACCTTTACCAGCAAGTGCAATACAGCAGGACAATCACAGAAGGAGGACTTTTATTTTTTAAAGTACCAAATCACCATTTGATTTATATATATAAATATTTTTATGGTTATTTGAAATACATTTTATAAGAACTGTATTCCACGTGCAACTGAATATCTGAATGTATATTTCATTATGCAAGTTTTGTAGGAAATGATGAATTCTATGAAGCCAAGTGGACTTACCGTAGTGCTTTTCATAACATGTAACTGTCTTAAAATGAAAAGGTGCAAAATGATGCGCAAAAAACATGAAGTGTCGCTGATATGCTATCTTTGAGGAACCTGTTATCTTAGCCTCATGAATGTCTATATAGCATTTTCATTTATACGAGTAGAACCAAATGAAGTATTTACACATAAATACAGAAAAATGTCACAATCAGCTCGAGCTCAGTTTACAGTTTAATACTCTATGTATGATACAGTATTTTGTGATTACGAGATTTATTTTCACTATTACAGACGTACTTGTGTTTATGAATATGAATCTGTGGATCCTACCTACAAATATAAAATGTGCCATTTTCTGCACTCAGGTACTTTTTACTGTTTAGAAAAACACTTGAGTTTAAACGCTACGAAAGATGAAGGAAACACTCACAAATAAATATGTAAAAAAACAACGAGATGTTTGTTTTTTCTGTGCTTTTATGCAGATAAGTAGATCTGGTGTCAGATGGCTTATCTGCAGAGGTGTGGACTCGAGTTACATGACTCGGACTTGAGTCAGACTGGAGTCACAAATTTGATGACTTTAGACTCGCCTTGACAAAATCAAAAAAGACTTGTGCCTCAACTTGGATTTTAACACCGGAGACTAGTGACTTCACTTGGACTTGAACCTTTTGATTTGATACCTTCCCCCAAGCCCAAAGATTAAAATATATGTTATGTAAGAAGTGTGTCATGAATCGGTTAATTTCCCTCCATTACCTAAATCGACCCAGCCGGCCACCAACGTTGCTGGATGTTGGTTGAATTTGAAATGCCAACATCAGTTTGATGGTGGCACGGTGGTGCAGTGGTTAGCATTGTTGTCTTACAGCAAGAGGTTTCCTGGTTTGAACCCAGAGTTGGGGGTTCAAATCTCAGGGTGGTGGAGCCCTTCTGTGCGGAGTTTACATGTTCTCCCTGTGTCAGCGTGGGTTTTCTCCAGGTACTCCAGCTTCCTCCCACAGTCCAAAGACACGCAGGTTAATTGGTGACTCTAAATTGTCCGTAGGTGTGAATGTGAGTGTGAATGGTTGTCTGTCTCCATGTGTCAGTCCTGTGATAGTCTGGTGACCTGTCCAGGGTGTACCCTGCCTCTCACCCAGTGTCAGCTGGGATAGGCTCCAGCCCCCCTGCGACCCCAAACAGGATAAGCAGTTAGGGAAAATTAATGAATCAACTTAATTTTGATGGAGAATAGTGAGGGCAGATGATGTTGACTTTAAGTTGTGTCCTTAATAAGCAAAATAATACGTCTTCCAAACATCTCATGACGTCATGTTGACGTAGAATGACAACATTTAGTTGTAAGGTACGGAGAATAAAACCCAACGTCTGCTAATGTCATAATGGTAACATCCACACAACCTGAAATTCTCATGTCATTAGACATTTATAATAACGTCAAACGATTTTCATTCAAACCAAATTTAACATCTCTGCGATGTAACAGTCCAGCGTCTTTCTGACTTCATATTGACATCTAGTGCCAGCTAGCGTAAATACTATTCATTCCCAGAAAGTTGACACTTTGACAAACAAACCCACTTTGTTTGAACCAATCCAAAAGCATCCAATCAGGTTGCAGGAGAGAACCAGGAAGAACTGACATTGCACTACTGAGCATACTACATTTTCGCTCATGTGCGAAAAATATGCACTGGTGAAAAAAAAAAAACAAATTGCGAAATGCTAAACGTGTGGGTGGGAAATTACAGACGGAGATGCGGCAATTTCCAACATTATTTGACATTTGAAGTTTCACGAAGAACAGTAGGTCGGGGATAATATTACCATAGTTAAGGAGCTAACGTTAGCTTAACAGCTAAGTAACTTTATAACAAACTTTTCAAAAAGCATTCATGTTTTTTGTAAATTAAATAATCTGCTGTTGAACTGGCATTCTGTTTAGGACTTGAAACTCACACGGTAGGACCTGAGACTTGACTTAGGACTTGCCAGTCTTGATTCAGGACTTTGAGTACAGAGACTTGAGACTTATTTGTGACTTACGAAACAATGACTTGGTCCCACCGCTGCTTATCTGTCAGCATAAGTGTGAAGGTCATCACAAAACTCTCCACAGCATTGTAGAATTTAGTTTATTGATTTTGCACAAAAAAGGTATTTTCACATTTCTATTGTTTTGTTCTTGACAAATAACTTGTCCAGTGATTTTTGTGACATTGACTTTTATAGTCTCTCTCCTCTCTGACCCAGATTATAAGCAAAAATCTTAATTTTCTTAGATAACCATGGGCTATGCAACATTTCCTCTCAATCATTTCACATCCTGTTCTCCTACTGTAGGTCAATCACAGTCACTCCTTCAGCTGCACAGAAGATTGAAATGATCTTACAATAGCACCTTTAGTAGCAGGGAATCTAACTACCTGTGTATTAACACGGACATGAGACTCTTTATGTTAAAAAACAAACACAACAGCGACTGAAGACTGCGAGTGCTCACAAAAATCTGAATTGTAGTCTCACCTACAGCGGCCTATAGAAAAAGCTGCTACTCTTTTGAAGACTCAAATTAGTTTAAGATGCACTCTTGTAAATTAATTTGACATAGTAAACATCAAAGCAACATAGAAGAATGCAGGAGCCAAGCAGACACAAGGTTAAGTTTGAGCTGTGCTTGCTCTAAGTGATACAGTATGTGAATAAATTATCTTTAAGAAATACTATCAACTGCTCGTTTCACATTGCATCATTTACAAACATACACAAATGAAGCAGCATATTGTCTAAATGTGGATTTATTGTTGAGGTATGATAAAACTATAAATATTTTCTCTTTTTTAAAGCCTTGTTTTGTACAACCACTATAAAATCACCGCGGTGGAATACACTTAGAAGATAATCAAACCGCCAATTGGGATGGTTGTGGGGACACTTCAGGAGACACAACTTACAATCTTCCACTCATGTTTCATTTCACATTTCCCTGGAACCTTTCTCTCCATCACACAGGTGTTGTGGCTCATGTTTGTCAGTGCAACAAGGTGCAGTAAGGCTGGTGGGCGAATAAAGGACTCTGTGCTGAGACACAACATCGAGGCTTCTGTCTCAAGCTCCAGCAACACTGGGACTGTAAACATGTTTCCAATATTACCATTCAGATAGGAATCAATCCTGTGAAGATGTAGGATCAGTGATTATTGCTCAGTGCTGATGAACTCCTTTCTTCCTGATGATCGCTCTCGTCAGACGGGTCGTCATCTGTGTGGCTCTTCCGGTCCCGTGCTATGAAGAATGCAACGGTCAATTGGTGCTAAAGATGGAGATGGAGATGGAGTAGGGGGAAGTGAGGGTGATGGTGATGGTGGAGGCGGGCTGGCTCAAACGAAGGCATGAGGTGGTGGCTTGTCTAGTCGTCCTTCTCTACTATGACCTCCCCGAGAAGCACCCTCCTCCTCTGCCGCAGCATATGGAAGTAGAGCTGAGGAAACACTGGGGGGAAATAAAAAGAGGCAGCGTAGATAACTGAATCTATTATTTTTATCACTGTTCTGTATGTTACAAGCAAGAAAAGTCACGACTCCATTAGAATCAATGATCGACTTCATATTTTGAAGTTGAAATAGTAAGATAAGGGCAAAATGCCAAATAAATAAAAACAAAACAAAAAAAGAAACTGAAAATAATCAACTCAGACTGAATTCTCAGTGAAAAGCAGGACACCAATAAGCATTTTTAAGACAAGTAAAACTAAATAATATGTATGTGATGCATGAATATGTTTGCAATTCAGTACATCTCACACTACAGCAGCTTTCTCAACAACATTAGCTCATACGTTCTTCTTTAAAGTAACATTAACTTCATTGATGTGTTTCACCTGGTGCAAAGATGCCATATGTAGCATCTTATCATCAGTTAATTATTTCTGAATACATTTTCAGATCTGGAATTGTTTCCACTGGGTTGTAGCATGAAAAACAAAGCTGGCCGCAGCAGGTCTCCAGCATTTTAAGGAATACTTTAAGGTCTGGGGAAGTACGCTGATTTGTTTTCTTGCCAAGAGTTGAATAAGACAAACAGTACCACTCTCATGTCTGCAGACTGAATGTAAAGCTAGAGCCAGAAGATGGTTAGCCTAGCAGTACCCACACCTATCTCCACAGTGCTCTGTCAGCACTAGAGAAAGGTCTGGAAACACCAGTTATCTTTCTGTTTTGTTGGAACCTTTGCACATGGCGAGGGGAGCACTGTCATTACAATGGCCCAACAGCAGAAAATGCCACAAAAACATTCACATGAGTTCACTATGTCACTGTGCGATTCAGTTTTACTAATAAAAAAGACAAACATAATGTGATAGGTAAGTGAAGTCTGACTATACTTAAGCTCTGGAGGAGCTCACTGGACCCATTAAAACCACGGACAATTCACTGGCTGTATGTGGCTCGTATTACGACAATATCACAGAAGCCGGTGTAAAGTGGAATGAATCCGTACATTTGTGAAGTCACTGTTGCTGGCACATGCAGCTGCCAGAGTTAAAAGATGTGGCAAATCAAATCTGACTGGCCATGTCAGAAAACGGATCAAAATTGGGAGCATGAGAGTCCTGCGAGATGGAGTCTGGACTTTTCCAAGGTGCATTCACAAGTTGTTTTATTCGTTGCAGATTTTTACAACAATTCACCAAAAGAAGAAAGCAGGCATGCCGTATTGCATGATCCAAATCTTCCTCAAAACTTGACATTTTCAGGTTGTGAGCTCGGAGGTTGAGCATGTTGTTTCTGTAGTGAAGGGGAGTTTTAAAACACTAACACACGGATAATGGAAGTAAGGGAGACTGAAAATCAGTGGCCCAATGGCAGCCTTATAGCCATAGTCTGCATTCGGTGGGTCCTCCATGTTAGCAATTTTGGGAATCCTAGGATGGTGAAGGAATAGCCTGTTACACTCTGCGTCTTACTGTCTTAGCCTGACGTTCTTACCCTATCCTTAAACAATCCTGCTCCTCTTATCTTAACCTAACCAAACCAGCCAAGAGGGCAACAAGTATGGCTCTGGTCAATCATAGGGAGAGCAGGGCAGGTCATTCCTTCACCATCCTAGGGTTCGCATGTTTGCTCCCTGTTGGCAATTACTTCCTGAAGTCTTTTTTTTTTTAAAGATATTTTTTTGGGCATTTTTAGCCTTTAATGAATAGGACAGACAAGTGTGAAAGGGGGAGAGAGAGAGGGAGTGACATGCAGCAAAGGGCCACAGGCTGGAGTCAAACCCGGGTCGCTGTGGCAACAGCCTTGTACATGGGGCGCCTGCTCTACCACTAAGCCACCGACACCCCACTTCCTGAAGTCTTGTTGTCACCCTGAGGTTAAAAAGCAACCAACTGAGACTCCAGAGAGTCAAAGCTGCTGCCTTAAAAAAGTTCAGCCTGTAACTTCCAGTAAAACAACTTGTTTTTGCACTTTAGTTTTGTTTAGATCAAAGAAACAAGATTTAACATGTTAATTAGTAAGTTTAAGAGCCGTCCACACCAAGAATGATACACTAACTTTAACAATGACTATAAATACAGTATATTGTTTTTAAGTTAAGTTACTATCAGTCCAAATTTACAGACCCACACAGCTGGACTGTGCAGCATGAGCTTGTCACCACTGTTTACGGAATGTTAATGCTCATCGGTATAGATACTCACATCATTATGGTTATTCTTGGTGTGGACAGCCCCGTAGAGGTGCTAGTAGGTGGATTTTGTTCCTTTTGCCAGAACCAGGCTAGCTGTTTTTCTGTTCCCTGTCTTTATGCTGAACTAAACAAACCATCTCTTGGCTCCAGCTTCATATTTCTCAGCAAGAAAAACAACACAGGTCTTTCACTGCAACAAAACAAAATTGGGGTTTTGACATCTAGACGTGCAATACTACACCCTTAGCTCTGTTACACTACAAGAGATATGAGAAGCTGTCTCTCATGTCTCATGTAGTGGAAGATGCTCACCAGAGGGGTCATCTACCTGGAGTCATCCTCATCTACATGTTTTATCATAATGTGCAGTTTGGGAGTAAAAACGCTCCTTACGTGGGATGTAGGACAACATGACGATGATGAGGCAGTAGTAGTAGTCGAAGGACACGTTATACTTGTTAGGGAGCCTCATGGAGTACATTCCAGATCTGCGTACGAACGGCAGAGCAGCATAAATGGTCAGCAGTTCCCCGACGACTCCCAGAGGGTACAAGACGATGAAGAGATTGTATCTGGGAAGGGAAAGACGAACACGGTCACACACCTGCAACAAAAACACTCCAGCAGGTAAAGTTAGGGATGTGAAAACACTCACATGCTTTAATGACTTCACACACATTCTACACTCAAACTGTGAGTTTAACAATCAACACATGCTCCTTTTTATGATTAGGGTAAATGTATAGGTCACTAACACACAATGAGCATAAACAACATAAATCCTACACACTAGACCAACAATAATACCACTTAGAAAAGGATCTCTATAACTGAGGATGGGTGGTGACTAACACTTGGACAGGGAGCTGGATATCCCCTGTGAGAAAGGATGTGATTTGGCAGTTGTAGTGGGTAAAGCTGCAGGATCAGGTTGTGGGGGCAGTTTGGGCCTCTGATAAGTGTCAGTGCATTAAATGGTTGATTACTACAGTGATAATGGATACATGTTCCAGTGCTTGGCATGCTGACACTTTAATGTCTACACCGACAGCTGGAGGAAGCTTTACTTTATAACTTGAGTACATATGGTCTCAGATTTGTCTGAAAATCATCTGAAGTCTGTCATCTTTTTTTGTTCTCTGCCACCTCACATAAGTGTGACATATCCTGGCTCCCTGTATGTCTGTGTGGTTCCATCTATACCATGACTCAGGGCTATAGAGATCCTGTATTTAGTTCAGAGACCACAGCAAAGGCTCGGGGGAACGTCTCGGCGGATGTGAGAGAAATGTTGGGCGAACATTCCATGACCAAAACAGATGGTCTTAAAAACATGAGCAGCTGAACATGAGACCCTCTCCTGAGGCCTGGCGTCTCCTCCGTGCTTAAAGAAAGCCGTGAGAGGTGGGGGGCAGGGAGGAGAGGGGCATTCAATGCACGATAATCAAGATCCAAAACAAAAGAGTAACTGGCACAAAGCTGACGTTCACATGAAACCCTGTAGTTGCAGCAAACTCTACATTATGCTGCAGGGTTCCTACACATTTTCCATTTCAAAATAACATACTTTTCTGTATGCAAATAGCTAGATATTTATTATGTAAATAAATGTTTTTAAAATCAGACTAGGCACTTGGGGCAGAGCTGTTGTAAAGGCTGTGATGTACAAGTGTAGAGGCAGCTCTGTGCAGGAGTGTATGTTCAGTAGCGGTCATACTTCTCGCATTGCTTTTTGGCTAAATAAGTACATCTCAAAATTGTACATAACATATATACTGCTAATTGTCTTTTTGCTTGGTTTACAAACATTAATATGTCCTACTCTGCGTCGGTTTTGGACGTTCACAGACAGCATGTCGTTACATGCCTTGTGTCTTAAAATCCACATAGGAACCAAAGAGTGGGCTCCCAGGTTAACAGCCTGAAGAAAGTGTCACCAACCGCCACGAAGGGTATCGCTCCGCGTCCGTGAGTGACGCCAATGTCCACTGACAAAGTGGTGGTATTTGATGACTTGGGTTGATACCCACTATCTTCAAAACTGACATCGGTCTCTGATGCTGAAATCCCCAACAAAGACTTTGGAGTGAGAGCTGACTGTCACTTCAAAACAGTCTCACTCTGACCTCGTTACATGTCAACGTTTGGTTGATATGTAATATCCAGATACAACATTAAAGGTCCAGATACGACAATAAAGATACCCTGGGTGCGTTGGTTTTTGATGCTCTGGGAAATGCATTGTCTTCTTTCAAAATACAACTCCGTTTTCACAGGAATTTAATGTTTTTACATACAGTGTCCTTCAAAGTAAGCGCACTACATTCCCCCTGATGCTGCCGAGCTCCATTATGCCGACATTAAAGGACGGCTTTTTTGTCAAGTCATTGCCCAAGCACCAAATTTCCAATGACTTTAGAGTGAGACTGCGTTGGTCACTTCCTTAAAACCTCTAATTCTGTTTACTTTTTTAACCTTAGCGCTCTTTGATATCTAATTAATTTTGTTATTTAAATGTTAATGTTTTATTCACAATTCTCTAGCCCCCCCCCCCCCCCCAAAAAAAATCCTCTAATTCAACATACTTTTTTTCTCTGTATGTATGTATTCCTGTTTATTTGTTTGTCTGCTCAATGTTTATGTAACTGTCTGTCATTTAATACATCATCTGTAGTTGTTTTCACGTGTTCACAGTTATGACTGACTGCTCCAAACGCCATGAAAATAAATGCTTGTATGATCAATTTTTTCTTCATGTTATATTTTAGAAAACAGAGTAGGGTCAGTAGTCTGGAAATGTAAATCTTTTTCAATATTCTCTTTTCTTTTTTCCATACCTATCCAGATCTGGAATTTATTCATATCAAATTATATACTTTTCCACAAGGCGTGGGAACTGTGTTACTGGAGAACCTCTGTCTGCAGAGACAGAGCAACTACGTTTACCAAGTAATTGAGTTAATGTGATATGTAAACGTCACTATTCTAAAGCAAGATAACCCCTCTCTTGGCTGTAAGCTGCCAAGCCTGTGTGTTGGACAGCTATCAATGTGTACAGCCGACGTTCCTCTCAACAGCTCTAATTTCAGCTGAGCTACTGTAGCGGAGAGGCTGCCACATCACAAGCGCTCTTTATACAGTAGTAGGGAGGCATTATGTCACTCTAGAGATGATAAATACGTTGATCGATATCACATTTCACCTAAAATCACGACAGTTGTTTCAGTTTTTTGCTCTCTGTGCTGATAATTAAAGCTTTGGATTTATAACAACTCTTTTTCTATTGCTGTCCTTGTCAGAAATTATGTTTTTTTACAGTTTGTGGGAGAAAGTGACAGAAAAAAATTACACCTACATATTTAATAGCTGACAAAGCATCTGAATTAGCCCTAAATGTCAGCCTGTCTTCTGTAACTTCTGCTCTGCATCACCAGTATTGTTAGTTCACCCACCACTGACAAGAGAATGGCTAACGAGGTGCTAATCAATAAACACACACACATGCTTCTCCTCTGTGTGAGACAGGCGATACTTAATACACACACACGGCTGCACTACTTCCTGATGTAAAGCCAGTCTAGGCCCGGGAAGGGAAGCATGCCAGAGGTGAAATCGTCAGATCAGTGCCGCCATGCTCAGACAACAATGTCCGCCACAGTAATGACAATTCAAACTCATCCCGGCCGCAGGGTGACGGCATCTCCACCTGGCCCATTTGATGAAGTACGGCAGGTGGTGGAGCAGGTTGAATGTGTAGTAGGAATATCTGGTAATCTCTGTCAGTGTCCACGCGACCAGGAATAGGATTACGCTTTCTTCATTCTGGACCTTTGTTTGAGTCAGGGGAAAAAATACAGGAAAATACACAGAGGAAGGAAAAAGTAACATGTTTACATGAGTCAAACCTGACAAGTGCTGCTCTTACAGGCAACAGGTGTGTGCCAATGTATGGGATGTGAAATACAGAACTAACAAAACTACAATAAAGCGTCTGAGTTCTTGCAGTTTTCATGCAACAGATACTTAAAATAGACACAAACAAGATTTGAGACTCTATCTTTGATTATAGACTGTTATTAATGTGTGCTATGAATGGATTACTGAACAGGCCTACCAGGCACAGGCCCAGGGAAACCAAAGTGTCAGGGCCCCCCCTGGCCTTCATCTGCAAAATGTCACTTAAATCAACACATACCAACCAGGACCAGACTCAAAATGGCAACACAGAGACAAAAAAAAGGAACTGGACAAAGACACAACACTATCAAAAAAGACACATAATGACCCTACAGAGACACGACATGACCATAAAGGTACGTGAAACAACCAAAAATTCTGGGGCCCCTTTTACACTGAGTCTTCATGGCAGGAATTTGACACCATTATGCCACGTCGCTGTTCTGTATAAAAGATACAATTGCGAAAAAGTGGGACAGAGTTGTCTCACTTCTGAACCAGGAACAGAGGTAGTAACCACACTGAAACAATGTCTGTATAAACAAGGGTGCCAGCAGGACGGGATCATGGGGTTTTGACAACGTATTATGCCTACGACTCACTGCAGGAGATTCAAAAGGTAGCTGTTAGCAGTCAGGTGCTAACTCAAAGAAGAAGAAAAGCAGCCAATAACGTCCATAAATTTGGAAAACAATGATGTCCAGGAGCTCCTTACCCTCTGAGCAGTGGACGAGATCAGCCGCCATGTAACAGGGACAGTAATTATTATTATTACTATGTTATGTCATTGTTATTGTTTATAAAGACGTGTATGTCATATGTCACACTAGAGGCCAACACTGTTGTGTTACATGACACATCTGTCACGCCTCTTTTGATCTGCAATGACAGGATGCTGTGTATAATCACACACTGGAGCGAAATGATGCCGCCGTTGTTTGGTTCTGTGCAAAAATGCAGAGCAGGCATGAAGAAGGGATTTTGTGGCGGCCCTTTCTGTGTAAAAAGGGCTTTTATGTCTTGAGGTGGTGCAGCCTTTTTGCATATCTGTACCCAGGGGCCTATTGTCTCATAATCTGCCCATGATGTGTACACTGTATCTGTGGAGGTTATAATATTGAAGTAAAACTTGTGATTGAAAAAATAATTCTTGTTTTCTCACACAGTCAAGAAAATAACAGTAAAAATTATGCTATTTTTTATTCTTTGCTTGTACAACTAAATAAAAACCCACAGTAGCAGTAGAGTGTGTGTTGTGCCGTGATAGTCACCTGTCTGATGCTGTTGGTGATGAACCAAACCATGAAAATCCGTGAACACACTTGAACCCCGGTTACAATCACAGAAGTCCTCACAATCCCTGCAGCAGAGCAGGAGACAGAAAAAAAAGAGTTTATAGCTGCAGAAAATGTTATGTTTTAAGATAAATCATTAGCCATGAATAAAAAACATCACATACCTATGGCACAATGTCCCACCTGTAAGACAAGAAACATACACATAGGTTAATTATCCTCATCTGCCTGTTTAAAATCACTGTCATGTCTCACTGTAAGACAGAACTTCATCAGGTCATAGAACAACTGTGCAGCTTTTCAAATGAAATTCTTACCTCAACTAATGCAAAGGTCTGGAAAAACTTGAGTGTCCTTGCTATACTCCTGTACAGACCCTTGTGTGTGCCTCTCTGGATGTAGAAGCGAATCATTGCCATGGCCAAAACCAGCCACCTGCAGAAACAAACGGTCAACATTACACAATGGCACCACCTAATGTGAGATGGATGGTGTGGGAGTTTGTCCTGCATCCCAGTACTGATACAAGAGACTCTGGAAAATGGCTTTAATATTGGTATTAGCACGGTATTATACAGCAAAAGTTAACCTGACTCCCCATTAGTCCTTATAACATTCGCAGCTTTTGTAAAACATATTAGCACATTAACACCTTTCCAAAACCGACTTGCATCCATTTTGCACAATTTCTGCACTTTATAAACTGTTCTTTTTAAAGGGGGGGGGGGGGGGGGGGGGCACATATAGTGTATTTTGAAAGACAAGCCATGGGCCACTTAAAGTCAGCCTGTGACATACCTGATATAAGCCAGTGTGAGAATGTTCCTTTAGACTTGAAAAATTCTTGTAAATTCGAGTAAACGCAGCTAAATTGTCGGGACGACTCCTGAGCTCATGTGAACATACAGTACATATCTAAATTAAAATGCTACCAAACTGCAATCAAAGGTACAACATTCAAAAATCTAAATTATTATTATTATTATCTCAAACAACTGTTAGGAACTGTTAGTCATTTATGAGGGGGGAGGCGGGGGTGCAGAAATGGTTGTATTTTATATTTATTTTACCACAGATTTTAAAAGAAAACACGCCTTCCAAACCTGTTTTGGAAGGCGCCAAAATTACACTATTTATCATAACCAGAATTTCTAAAAACAGAAATTAGCATTTGATTTTCAAATTTCCGACAGTCCTTGGACACATCATGCGCGATGAATGCTTCCGTAAGGAAAAAAAAAAAAAAAAAAAAACATAACCAAATCTGTGCTTGAAATAGTGATATTTCATCAAAGTCACTTTATTTTACGCCTCCAGTGTGCATGACAAGAGTGAAAAACCAAGGCTTGTTTCAACTCCAAGATTACATTGCCATCTCCCTTGTCTGATATGTAAAGAACAGTCCCTTAATAGCATTAACAACTAATAGGGTTACAGCTGGATTGGATACAGGGCTGCAACTCATTGAGTAATATGCTGATGATTTCACTTAAAATATCACAAAACAGTATTTTTGTAAATAGGCCTACCCATTATATTTTCTTAGAGTGACAATTTTAAGTTCCATTTTTAACCAGACCAATAGTCCAAAACCAAGAGATTGTCAACATCCATATGGCTAGAAAAGAAAAGCATAAATTCTTCTTAAGAAGCTGAAACTAAAATTTGGCATTTTTGCTTTAAACAGTGACAAATCGATAAATAGTTAAAGTGTAAATTTTGGCTGGTCTGAGGCAACAAGTTGTCCGATTATACTGCAGGCCTATTATTGTATTCTATATCATATTATTAGTTTAAGCATGGAAGATGACCGAGACTTGATACTGGCATTCATCAACCACATGCAGGTAGAACTGTCAGTGGCATGTACACAGGTGCACCTAATGCGGAACCGAAGTTCACGAGCCCGAGTTCTGTCCGGACACTTTTAGCTGATGCCGTTAGCAACAGGTGCTAAGGTTAGCCAAAGATACTGGATTACTTTATCTTTATCCACCGTCTTTGGGTTAGCATAACAAACGGATGACAGGCGTGTGCATAGGGCGTGTGAGTCAGCCGGCCTCGCGAGCGCAGATGAAACAGTGGAGCTGGAAGACCCACCTGCGGGTTCCCGGTCAGCTACAACAGCAACAGAGAGAAAGTAGTTTCTAAAACAGGGACGGTGTGTCGCCATTTCTCCGCAGTTGTTTGGTATGTAAATGGAAACACATCCAACATGCTAACACACATTAAACAGCATCAACCAGAGCTGAACGTTCACTTCTTATTTCTAGACACAGGAGAATGGGATGAAACAAAAACTGAAGCAATTGGCATTTACATTGACATATAGCCAAGTGGAACTAATTGTAACACTCTTCCCAATAAACCTTTTTTTTTAATTAGTATTGTATTATTCAGTTTAATATTTGGTATTTCAGTTTCATATCCGTAAAGATACTTTGCAGTTTCATAGCCTATTGTGACCTGTTGGCTTTTGGAAAAATCTTTGTTCGGTGTTCATACAGTTTAATACACAAGTGTTATAAAATGTCCTCATTTTTCATCAGTAAACCATCGAGAATATTTCTGACCAGTTACACACGTTGGTCTACAGATTAATTTTGCTTCTCTTCAGCTTACACCACTGCCAGCCCCTTGGGTTTGGTGGGAGCTAGCTAGTTAGGGGCACTGCTCATTCAGCGGTCAACACCATCCCAACCCAACAGTGTTGCCATGGTAACACTGTGTCCACCCCCTGGTCCCCCCCCCCCCCCCCCCCCGTACCCCCCCCCCCCCCCCCAGTGAAGTAGCTCAATATTAACAACCGCAATATTAACAACCGCCCTCGGCATTGTTAGCTCTGTTAGCACAGCTAGCAGAGCCAGTACGGCTAGGGGTGCTAACAGAGCTAACAATGCTAAATAGGTTTTACTACCCAGAAATGAAGTCGCTTACTCGAGGCTACCAGGCACAATGTTTACACAACAGTGTGCTCCACCACTGGAACGGCATTACCAGTGGTACTCGTGGAAAGAATGGCGTCCCCAGCTAGCTCCCACCTTACCTGGGTGGTGTGCAGTGCAGAGCTAACCCTAACGCTACCTAACCAGTTGCAGTGGGCACTCTGTTTCCATGTGTTAACACGGCTAGCCAACTGTCTGTCAGCAAAGCCAAGAGAAAATAAAATAAAAGCCAAGACATTTACATCACGAAACATTAATATGTCACCACCTCTAAATAGATAGTATCTTGAAATGCATTGCTAAAGCTCACTGAACTAAAAGGAAAGGCCTCTTATTTCATTTAATTTTGCTTTTTTGTCTTTTATGGTTGTCAGGCTATTTAAAACTCAGTTCACCGAAACTGACATCCTCAGTGTTGACAGTCATTTACATTGATTAAGGGCGCATCCACACCTGCCCTGTTTGGTTCAGTTCAAACAAACTCAGGTTCGTTTGCCCCCTAAGTGCGGTTCATTTGGGCAGATGTGAACACAGCAATCACACTCAGGTGTGCACCAAAATAACCAGAACCTTCTTGAAGAGGTGGTCTCTGTCCAGTTACAAATGAACTCTGGTGTGATTTGTTTGTGGTGAGAACGTGTTCCAACTTCAATCTGAACCAACTGCAGTCACATTATACATTTTTTAGGTTAAACACGAGCATGTTCCAGTCCTGGAGGATTATTAATGTGCACCTCCTCCTGTACTGCCAGAAACTCTGGAAAACCTCTAGCCACACTGACTACTGAATGAAAACGTTAATGTCAATAAATAAACCAAATAAATCATTTTTATATCCAGTTAAGTTAGCAGAGGACTAAACCAGAAGTTAGCCGCTCGAAAGTCTGTAGTCTGTGGGCCCCACAATGTGGATGGTCTGGGTAATTTCATACCATGGAAATCAAGCTTTTTCTGCCCTAAAGCCTTCACATTGGACCAAGATTTTTCTGCGCATCAAACACAGAAAGAGCCAATAAAACACGGTGTGCTGTTATACATTAAACTACCCAGCAGTTTATACAGGCACAGCTTATTATTATAATGGTAGTCATAACAATCATCAGTGGTAGTTCTTTACAAAATAGTTAAAAATGACAACCAGCTGCAATAGGACAGTCCTGCTTTTACATTAATGCATGAGTAATAATAACTAAATAGCCTAATATAATACATACCATAGTGTAACAGTCACATGGGACAATTTTCTACATAAGACCTTAAACTTTTAATACTGTACGATACTTTTCTGGTACATTTCTCTGATCATACATACTTTTATATAACTAAAACTGACCCAGAGTATTCCTACACTGTGGTATTGCTATTTTACTAAAGTAAAGTACTTGTTTGACGCTGGAGGCACATGTAGTCAGTATTGATCTGATGAGTGTCACTGATCTGACAGCTCTGTTTTATATCCACAGCTGAGGTGACATCAGCAGACAAGTATTGACTCCTATCTGTGCGTCCTGCCACTTTATCACATAAACACGACACAAAATACAAATGTTATGTTGTTATTAAAAAATCTGCCCATTGAGCATTTCAGTGTCCCAGTCAGACCTGAGCTCCAGTGTCAGCGCACTCCGGCTATACTTATCACTGCAACTGTCGGACGCGCTGTGGGCCTTGACGCTGACACCGTGGAGTCAGCCCTATTTGGACACGGCTGCAGCGCCAGACTGTCACTTTCACCAAACGCCATTCATTCATTTCATAACACTCACACAAATACCCCTTGTGTTTATATGTATATTTTAAATATCAAATAGTTCACTCAGGTTGTTCCCAGCTCCTGTGCGCCGCTAAATTGAGCCCGCTGAACAGGCACTTTGGGCTCGCCACAGAGACACACAGTCCTATAAACAGCAACACACGCTTCCAGTTTTTAGGGAGCGGCTAACTTAAAGGCTTTTCTTATTAATAGGCGGCGGGGGCGGAATATCACGCACGTACCCGGCGGTCATGGCGATGTTGTAGAAGGTGAGCCATGCGGTAGCGAGGGCGCTTTTCGTTCTCTTCTTGTTGTTGTTTTCCTTCTCCTCAACCGTGCCGTCCTCCTCGCTGGACGCCATGGTACCGGGGGCAGGGTGGGGAAGTCAGGAAGGGAGCTGACAGCTGGGGCTGTGAGGGAGGGGAGCAGCAGGGTCATCCATCCATGCGCCCCTCTCTCGCGGGACTAGTGCTGCAACAAGTGCGTGGCCTGCCGGTGGGCCAGGGACTCTCATTATAGGGTAGTTCTTACTAAAATAAATAAACAAATAAATAAACACATAAAGAAATAAAGTATGTTTCATTATTAGAGGTTGGGGAAGGAAGCTACACAGATCATTAATTTAGGGACTGTTTATTTTTCAGAGGAGGGGGGTTAACCCTTCCCAAAGGTGCTTTTTTTGCCATTTTTCCTTGAGCCTCCCTGAATGAATGGCATGAATGACCTTCCTTCCACCATAAATTACTTATTACATTTTTAAAACTTACCCTTTGATGTTTGAAAGTTAAAAGTTGAATACAAAATCCCGTAGTTGGGAGAAAAAAAAGCCTCAGTTTTTCACTCTTGCTGTGCGTTCCGATACCCATACTACCAAACTATATAGTATGGCAGAAAAATATTTTAGCATGTCCCAATACATAGTATTTCAAATACAGTATACCAAAAATACCAGGATGTACTACATCCGGTCTGATTTTGCAGTATGTAAGTCAGCATGCTTTTTTGGCTATTCTGACCCACAATCCTTTGCACAGTGGACAATACGTCACATTACTGAGCTGCAAACACATGACGGCTTTACAACTCAGTGACAGCTGTTTGACAGCTGTCAGAAGTCACAATGATGGATGACAGCGCATTCAAGTTACTGATGACCAGTAGTACAGTAATAATAGGAATATTTATTAAGGTAAACAAAATAATCATAGATATTATAAACAACAAAAGGACATAAGTATAAAAACAGCTGACAGAAAACTGCAGATGTAATTTCACTGTCACAAATATATGTTAGAATCTACAATCTATGCAGTTATAACTTTAAAGCTAAACTACACACATTGCAAAGTAACAACAGCAAAGCTCTCTGGGTTAGTGACTGATATAAAAGCAAGAGGGTCATAGTTCAAAGTGTAATGTCATGAGACAGTGGTATGTCCCAAATGTGTGCATACTGCATGCAACAGTACATTCTTTTTAGAGCAGCTGTAGTACCTACTACAAGTAAAAAGAAGAAGTATGTGATTTGGAACTCAAATCCAACAATAATTTCTGTTTTTACAGTTTCTGGCTATGATGAATGGTATAATTTTGGCCATGTTTATTAAAAAATGTCTGCAGTTTAGAAGGCATGTTTTTTAAGAAGAAAAAAAAATGTCCGTGAAATAAATACAAAATACAGCCATTTAAAGTTGTATGCCCCTCCCTAAGCCAAATAAAAAGTATAAGTCTCTCCACCCAGTGCTAAAAAAAATATTTGACATACCTCCCTTTTTTGCGCTGCCCCTTCCTCTCCCACAAGTAACAAACAGTCTCTTAGCAATGCCACATTGTAGAAATACTCTTTTACAAGTAAGTGTCCTGCATTGAAAATCATATTTTACCCAACACTATGTAGGCTAATAGAGGAAATATAACTTCTCAAAAATGTACTCAGTGCAGAAAAATGCCCCTGTGACTGTTATATAATTAGATTAGGCCTATTATTACTCATACATTAATGGAAGTATATTATTTGTACCATTATTATGAAGTGTTACCTAATTTAATCACATGTCAATTATGTATGGCGTAACTTTGAACCAACATTCCTTGATTAATGGTCTATAATGTTTGAACTAAACACATTAGGGCATAGTGACTATATCAATTGTTAATGCTAAAGTCATGATATTTCCTTAACTCATGCACTAGTTAAGCATTAATTCATGTGTGATCTGTACTTTTTATTATAAAGTGTAACTGAATTGTTTTAAAATTATGTTTTAATTGTGTTTGACTTAAAGGACACTATCTCCACACTCACACTGTGTGCAACTGATTACCTGTTACCCTGCTGCAATCTGATTGGCTGTTTGCCAAGTACTGTTGTAATTGGCCCATAGATAATCTTAAACATTCTGGTACCCACCAGCTGTGGAATATTGTTATATTGTATGGAAAATGTATTTATTTATTTAATTTCAGTAGCTTACATGTAATGTGAGCCAATGACCCAAACAGAGTACCAGTAAGTACTACCTCAATGGATGCACAGCACACACCACTTCTTATTGGAATTTAGTGCTTCTATCTTATATAATTTTTTTTAAATGGAATTTATGTTGTTGTTTTTTTTTCAAATGCTTCTATTTGATGTGACCCAGTGACTCAAATTCAATACTAAATATTAATACAGTAGGCACACAGAACACACATCTTTATACTGGATTTTAGTGCATTATCTATTATGTCTTGTTTTTTTCAATAGCTTCCATGTAATGTAAGCCAGTGATTCAAACTCAAAATATTTACCCCCCTCTGTAATTTATTTTGTATATACTTCAGATCATGTCTAATATTCTCAATAAATGGATAAGTGACTACTTTCCTTGCAAAATTTATTGGATGATTCTTTCATACTGCTTTTCAACCTGCCACAAGTGAACAGCACATGTTCACTTCATTATTAGCTTGAATTTGCATTATCAAGACACAAGAAACAAGTCTTGAAAATTTGTTGAAGCTTGTTTTAAATCTTTGATGTACTTCCAATATTTCATTGTGCAGTGTCTGATATTGTCCAGTTATCATATTTTACCACTAGATGGCAGTGTATAAATATGAAAAGTGCCTCTAGTTTGCTGTGGCATCATGTGCCTCCTCTTTTCAGCCACTAGTCCTTGGATGTTGGTTAGACTGTGGGTGTTATCAAGTCCACTTGTGTTTGGATATAGGATATAACTAATCCTAAGCTACACGTTTTAGATGCTCAGATCAATGTAGGTCATCTGTGTGAAGCTGATTAATAAGACAGAGTTTTAGCTTCAAAAGCATTGACTGAAGTATCATTTTCAAGACTTGATCATCCCAGTAAGATGCCTGTTATACACACACATCCTTCAGGGTGCAAGGTTAGACAACCTTTGTTTGTATCCTGTGTATATAAAGAGAGCAAAGGGCCAGTCACATCACCGTCACACCAAGGTACACAATGCCTAGTGCAGTGTAAGCAGTTGGGTGAGCAGAGAGCCAGGGCTGTGGTGTGTGGAAAATGCTAGTGGAGGCAGACAATGCACTGGTCCGAGGCCTGACCAGCCCTCAGAGGGACAGGGGTCGCCTCACTGCGACAACAGCCCCCGTCTCCCTCCCGTCTTTTTCTTTTATCGAGCTCCACAGCATGGGCTCGGGGAGGACGCTGAAGTTCGCCCTGTGCGAGGTGCTGCAGTTTGCAGGCCTGTGCGTGCCACTCTTCATCGTCATGCAGAGGTTCGCCGTCATCGTAGCGAAGGTCAAAACGTCGACGCAGCCTCCCGGAGACAGCAGCACGGCCTACTGGTTGATCGTGGCCTCCTCCATTGCCTATGTCACCTCCACCGCCCTGCTGGTCTGGGTACCCATGAAGTACATGGTGTTTATGAAGAAGAAGTTTCTCATTGGGAGGAAGAAGTGGTGAGTTTCTCTTGCTATTGTCCTGATGTCAGGGGCCTCAGAGGTTCTCAGCTCTGTGTGTGGACAGCAGTGCAGCACTGACTGACACCTGATCAGCTGGTTTGTCTGTGACTGGTTTGGACTGCATTCGGCTGGTGAATACCATGAGTTAGCAAGTCCTGCAACTGCCTTTGTCTTCCTTCCTTAATTCTTTCCCTTCCTCTGTCTTTGTATCAGGAGGCCTGTGGCCCTCGTATATGTGATCCTGTCCACGTTACCCTGCTTTGCCTTTCTCATCGCCAGCTCTGAGGTACAACATGTTGTGGAGTGTTTGTTTCATTTCTTTTATTACATCTGTACCCTGTTCGTAAACTTTGATCCTAATGCTGCAATATTTGTAACAAGAGTCAGCCCCCCCTAGGATTTAGAGGGATATATTAGCAGAAATAGAATATAATAAGTACGTTGTCTTTAGTGTATAATCACCTGAAAATAAGAATTGTTGTGTTTTCGTCACCTTAGAATGAGCCATTTATATCTACATAGGTAGCAGGTCCTTGTCCATGTTGCACCAACACATTCTCACTCCGAGCTCATCACGTTCCAGTGTTTGGTCATGGACTTTCCACGTCCAGATACGATGTTAAAGGTACCCTGAGTGCGTTCGTTGTTGACGTTCTGGAACGCCATGTCAAGTTCTGGCTGTTACATGCATTGTCTTCTTTCAAAATACACTAAAGTTTTCACACGAAATTTACTGTTCACATACAGTCTCTTTCAAAATAAAAGCACTACGGCAGTACAACAACGCAAATTGACATTTTTTTCCTCCAACAACTAACACACGAGGCAACAAAAGCACGTGGTTGGGTTTAGAAAAAAGACCAGGTTATAATCTTACAGAACACCACCCCCCTGGGTGAAAGTCTGGGTTTTTTGGATCCATCCGCCCTACTCGGACTTTCACCACCTTAACTTTCGTTCTTGTCCCGTCGCCTTTCCCCGACGCTGCAGAGCGTCGTTTAACTATAACAGCGACCAGCTATTTATCATGCCGACGTTAAAGGACGGCTTTTTTCGTTAGTGTCTGATGCCACAACTCACTGCCCAAGCACTGGATTTCGACAACTTTGCAGTGAGACTGGGTTGGTTGCACTGCCATGTTCAGGGTTCCTACGCAAGTATGGAAAGTATGGAAAAGTATGGGAATAAATTTGATCAGTTTCCAGGTATTAAAAAGTATGGAAAATGAAAAATAAACTATTATAAGACTATTACCACTGTTCTAAAATACTGTTTTCTAAAATAGAAAATTAGGTATTTCCAAAAATAATTTAATCAATCCGGATCGTGTTTTATGCCGGGCCAAGCACAGTTTGTGTGAGAGCAAACGTCTCACAAAACATACCACCCCTTTTACCTGATTGACAAGTGGTATGTCCAGTCCGCTGCCCCATGACCCTCCTCCAGCCCCCCAGGTATCAAGTTTCACTCCAACACTGCACCTTCGACAAGAAGACAAGTTTCACATGGTTCACAATGTGTAGATGCAAGTTTTTGGATGGATGGCTTGACAATACCGTATATAAATACTGGTTGGCCAAGGATTCCCAATTCACACACAGAGCTAGATGCAAGCTTTGTGTGAAATCGCTTGACATCGCCAACACGGGGGAGAAGGCGATTCTAAGCCACATGAAAGGAAAAAACACTGACGTCTCGTTACTGCATCGCTTGCACCCAGAGTCCCAAACTTTTTGCCTCAGCCCAGACGTTGAACTTACCTGAGTTTTTATTTGCATGCCATTATGGTACTTGGCTACAATCGCCTATTAAGAATAATTAAATATGATGTGAAATATGATACACTGATATATTTACTCAGATGTCGCATATTCTCTGGAAAAAAAAAAACCCCACAGAAGTCTGGAAATTAGGGTATGGAAAAGTATGGAATTTTGAAATTCCAAATGTGTAGGAACCCTGCATGTTTCTATAGTAGCCCAGAACGAACAAACCAAACACTGGCTGTAGATAGAGTCTTAGGGTAATTGCATAGGCCACTGTTGTTAGCAGTCCCTACGCAATGGCCAGTGTTGGAAAAACACTTATTTTTTAATGTGAAACTGCTTTGTTCAGTGTTTTTACCGGTTTAAATCCCCCAGCCTGTTTGTTCCAGAGAGGATGAGACCTCTCCAGGTAATTTGGCTCCTTGTTAACCTCCCAGACTTCTGGAACTTAAGTAATCAGAAAATGGTGAGCACACATTACTAAGTGCTCAGCTAGTGGCCTATCTGTGTGACCTGACCGGCACCAGAGAAACACTGAATAAAATTCTATTTTGTTTACTCAATTGCGTTCACATGATGAAAATGCCGTTTTGATAATCAGACAGTTTTTCATAGGATTTATTTTACTAAAGTATCTAATTTTCAATTGATGTTTGTTAACTTTTATATAGTGAGTTGTTGTCATGATTTGTAGGATAATGTGCAAGGAACTGCACATTTCAGTGGCGTTTAAAATTTGGTTATTGAAAATGTGATTTATTATTTTAAATGACTTATAATATACGCAATGTTTCTCACTTTTAGATTAACTGACTAGTCTAAGTTTAAAAATCCATTTAAACGCCAGGGAAATTAGTCATTAGGTACCTCCCTAGTTTTAATCATCTGGTTTGTTTATTTGGAGAGGAAGAGACCCCATGTGAATAATTTGGCTCCTGGTAAAAACCTCCTGAACAATGAACACTGACGAAATCCTAAGCGGGACTTCACACTTGATACATGGGAGAAGTTTCAGCTGGTTGCAATCTGCAATCCTCCCAGCTAGATGCCACTTCATCCTATGAAACCTACACACTGCTCCTTTAAAAAATACTCACTACAACTTTACATTTGAGACCAAATGTAAATAAAATGTTGTGGGTGAGTGGTGTCACAGTGTGAAGCATCTATGAGTGGAATTAAGGTGATGATTTGTGAGGACCCTTTTGGTTCTCAGGGGATGAATATGGATAAGGAGCTACTGATAAGCAGCTTGGTTCCTCTTCCTGTCCAGGCTGCCCTTGTCAAATCATCTGTCCATGAGGCACATTTTCACTTCCTCACTGGCTGCAGTCCAGGTCCTATTTGCTGTTTTATGTGGCCCTTTCTAGAGCCCAAGCTGACCTTTTGGCCCCTGCTTATCTGGTGTCTTTTACATGAGGGCCGTAAATTGTGCTAAGATGACCAGCTTATCTGCTTTGTTCTGTGTCCTGTTGGTATGAAGTCCTGACTCAGGAAAATACCAGCACTGCAAGTGATTTAGCCCACAAACCCAGAGCAAGTGATTTAGCCCACAAACCCAGAGCAAGTGATTTAGCCCACAAACCCAGAGCTGTAGGAGGTCAGACATGATGATGTAAATGCTTGATGCAAAGGTCCCTTATTGTTGAGGTGAATTGATGGGTTCTATATTGATTGGAACTGATTAATGACATGAAATGTTTAAGTATGTTCAGCTAATTTTGTGGTTCTTTGCCCAGGTTCAGATAAACAACAACATGAAACACGACACGTTCACGGAGCTCCCTGTATCACTAGTCCTCTTCTCTCTCATCTGTATTGACGTTGTGGAGAGGATACGCCACTGCAGACTGACCGGCCAGGGTGAGCGCTGCTCTCTGAACACATCACACAAATCACTCACCGAGTGCTTTAGATCCTGAACTTTCCCCAGCCAACTTCTATAGTGATACCAGCCCGGCTTTACATTACAGGAGCTTGGAGGCAACAAATACAGCAAACAGGTCTTTATATAATTTATCCAGAACAATTTGGACTTCTTTTCTCTGGCCCTGTGCCTGCAGTTGAAAGATATAGGTGCAGCTGAGGAAATGAGCAGAACATTTGATAGCAACTTCTTGTAACACAGTGCTGAACTGACAAAACTCCAGCAATGTTTTTCTAAAGGGAGACACTGAGTGAAGTTTTGGCTCCAGCTACACCGCAGATTCATGGTTGCATCACTATGATCACAAGATCTGGTGGTAGCATGTTGTTTCTCGATAATGGCTCATTTATGCTCATTGTTAGATACCTATACAGACACAGAGGGAGCCATGGGTGCAGATCCCGGGGGGGATGGGGGGGACATGTCCCCCCCCCCAAATTCTGAAAAACACAAATTGTCCCCCCCAATTCTAAATAGCTTAAATGATTGAAATTGAACAAATGTATACAGTAGTCCTATATACTGGGAGAAAGGGAAGATGATGAGGAGAAATGGGAATCCGTGAGAGGTGAGAGATGAGAACGTGAGTGGACATAACATGCCTGAGACCCTGAAACTAGAAGTAGCATTAACTAACAGCAAAGCAGTGAAAAGGAGGGTGATGGCTGGTTCCATGTACTACTGGCTGTTAAAGAGAAATAAACAGTAAAGGTAAGCATATGATTCTCTTTGTAGTGCTTTTTGAATGACTTGGTGATGGTGATGAGCCTCTATGAAATCGTGAAATATGCTGGCAATCTCAAGCGCTCTGTGGGCATGATTTGCACGTGTGCAATTAAAAAAAAAATGACAACTGATTGTGTCCCCCCCAAACTTGTCATCAGATCTGCACCCATGGAGGGAGCCTTATTTCCATACTCTGCATTCATTCCGTTTGTATTGATGTACGTTTTTTGAAAGTTTACAGATATTGACAAAACAGAACAATACCACTTTTGATCTGAGGGCAGAGGAGCCCAGTTCAAAAGAGATACAACCATAGGCCATGGATGTATTAAGAGACCTGGATACAGCATTGGCGGCCAGGCCCTGTTTATTTCTATGAAGGTTGCTCAGTGGAACATAAAGCCAAAAAAAGCTCTGTTTCTGTGGTATGAAATTACCCAGATGATTGGCGCTGCTTCCACATCATCGGACTCATAGGGCAGGTGCACTAGAGACTAACAGCTGCTGTTTGGTGCTCAGCTGACTTGAATGGTGGACCAATCGGACCAAATGGATCTTGGTAGTGGAGCGAGTCATTTCACGAGGGGTTGTGATGCTTAAAAACATCTCCACGGATTTATAGACATCTCTTTCCCATACATTGGGTAAAAGTCTTTTAGGGCCCAATGGCATCACATGACAGACCCCAGAAATTGCAGTACCACTGTTTGGCCACTATGAAAATTGGCTTCAAAGCTCTGCACTCATCCAGGAAAAGCAGCTCAGCCCTCCCTCTAATTTTTCCCAGTGGCCACCTGCAGTATTGCAGCAAAAAAAAAAATCCTCTGAGGCCCAAAAAGCATTTTACAAATTGACAACCACTATAAAAGAGACATGGTCAACTATGACTCTTTCTACTATGAATTTTTGATCCATGAAGATTTTGTATTTGTACAACTTTCTTTGAGCCAAGAAAAACAATTTAAAAATCTGTGATGTCATCCCAAAGCAAAGTCATGGCGGGGCCAACGTGTGTCACACTGTTGCACATATTAAGTGGGCTGCATACCATGGAAGTAGACCTGGAAGCTAGAAACGTTTTTTGGCATATGCACCAGTTGAGCAACTCTTTTGGATTCAATAGGTCCCATCTTGGGGTCCAGTATCTAGTTATTCGTACATCTATGTTTAAAATGGGTTCAAAGTGTAATTCCCTTTGGAATGTTTGTTAATGCAGTAGCTGACAGAAACATAGAGCGCCCCAGGAATGAGTCCTCAAACCCTGAAAACTACTTAGCATTTTGCCAATCCCAATTCCCTCGTCTTGAAGTCAGTGGGTTCATTGAATGGGTTTTTGGTTGGGTGCCCTAAATAAGGTCTGTGGTTAACACAAGCTTAAGAGACTTTCACGTTTTGTTCTATGACATAAAATACGTCAGTGAATACCACTCACTAAATGAGACTATACAACGTCATCATGCCAAACACGGCTTTACAGCCTTGTTTTGGCGGCGTTAAATTCATGCCACCATGGTGTAGTTTGTTTATAGCATAAAGTTAGATTTTTACTTCTACTGATTCTGTTTGCTTTTAGGCAACAACACTTATTAAAGTGGTGTTCATTTATGAAAATTATCTTGCTGAACAAAACATGTAAGTATTATAAACGTTTGTTTGCCACACAGCGTATTTTCAGCAGTGTTAATTTTGACAGCTATTTTAGATTTAGTCTTAGTCTTGAGATGAAAATACTTATTAGTGTAAGTCAACAATAATTCAAAATGTTTAAGTTAATGAAATTCATGTAATTTCAGTCAACTATTAGTCATTATGTTTTTTTTTGTTTTTTTTTAATATATTTAAACTAACTTTTTTGTACAACTGCAAATAATTTCTGCACACTTACAAACTGTCATTTCCCCAGCAGTTTTGACAGGTTTAAGGTGTGATTTATGAGCACACATTTACTGATCATCACTTGAAAAGCTCAACATTTCCATATTTATGCTTTCAAAACTCTGACACCACAAATAACTACTCTGAGACAACTAGGATTGTACCCAGGTTCACTGTAAACTCTGACTTTATTGATCTCCCTGTTAAGAAGCAGAAAAATAACTTAATTAAAGCCTGAATTCTTTCTTAATCTGCAACATGTTAGTCTGAAGGTTCAAACATGTGTCCTCTCACAGAGTTGGTGATTAAAGTTAACTTTAATTTCTTGTAGAGAAAAATGTACTGCAAATTCAGACTGTTTTCTTACAACACAGCTACACTTACAGATAACTAAGCCTCTTACTTGCCTGTCAAACAGAAATCAAATCTTAAACCCTCCCAAGACACTCCAAATCTGAGTGGACCCCTGTGTTGCTACTAAGGAACTCCACAAATCCATTTAACACGTCCACCATCCACAGTCAGACACACAGGGCTAATTATTTACTGCTGGATTACAGCTCATACCTCGCACCAACAGCTGACGCTGCTCTGGTGTGAGTTCTGGTGCAGACTTTTTACTGGAGTTTGCCAGCCTGTAACTCATGTAGCATTTGAAGATAATTGCAAGCACTGGTCTTCTCGGTTTTTAATGTCCCATTTTTGTCATGTCTTGTCTTGTCAACAAAAATGGAACATAGAAAAATTTTCGTCCTAGTTTTTGTCTACAAAATTAAGACTGTTTTTCAGCAATAATCCAAAATTCAATAGAAAAATCCCAAAGGCTTTTTAACGAGGGAACCAGGGCAATGCTAACTTTCACGTTGGCCCTACAGAAAAATGTCATCGCTGTATAAACAGGGTTCAAAGCTTGGCAATTGAATAGCAATAAAACAGTGTGTAATGAAAATAATTCTCTGCCCACATTCTGCAATGTATTTAATGGCCTCACAGTCACTCACACTTTTTTATTTTATTTTTTTTGCTATCAGAAACTTTTGACTCTGCCCTCTAGTGTATGTATCTATATCAACATAAATGACACATGGAAGTACGTGGGCAGTGACGGTCAAAACGTTTGCGATGAACATTCCTATTTACGTATGCAGCCGGAGTTTAAATGACTCTTATACTGATTTCTCACCATATTTTTTTTCCACAACTTTAGCCAAACAATATTCAAAATAAAATCATGCTGACTATTTTTATTATGGTCATGTTTGGTTAATTTTCAAAACACAACCACACATGAACATCAACATTACATAATTACATATTCTACATAACCTTTACTTTTCTCTCCCCAGCTAATGACATGGAGAGAGACGCTGACATCCCTTCCACTGTCCTCACACACGTGGAACAGGTAACACCAGTAACACCTATTGCTCCAGCTGTGCAGGGGCCAGCTGTGCCCGGGCAAGCTGGGCCTACTCCCATGCAGCCGGGAGCAAACCAGCTCAATGACAGGAACCAGAACGGAGCAGGGGCTCGGCCAGAAACCAACGGGACAGTCCCGGGGATACCAGGTAATACTGGGAGACCCTTTAGTATCTCTGGGTTGAGCTCACGTTCAGCGAGCACCACAGCCTATCGCATATCTCCGTACGCCTACACGGGTCCACTGAGGTTCCTGTGTGCCAGCGACGCCCGGGCGGATGTTTTTGTGGACAGCTTTATGTTCTGGATGGATACAGTGGAGATGGTGAGGGTGGCAGGACATCCCCTTGTCTACTACTCAGGCTGGGTGTTCCCCATCTACATCTTCAGCTACCTGTCTTGCCTGCGTGTGGTGGTCATGCCCCACAGCCCCCTGCTGTCCTCACTAGGTGTGGCCGTGCAGGACTTTCCCTTCTTTTTTGTGCGCGTTGGCCTCATTGCCTTCTTTGGCTTTGTCACACCCCTCCTCTATCTGATGAAGAACCTGCTGGTCTGCCTGGCCTTTGTCTATTTCAACTTCATGACCAGGCTGAGGGTCTTCAACACAGAGAGGATGTTCTTTTGAGACTAGCACCTTAAGCAAAGACAACATTAAAAATGTAGTAGGAGCAATAGGTTGGTACAAAGACACTAGGATTCAGGAGATGGTTGCACCAGCTCTTCATAAGTTCAGACTTGGCCTTCTTATAAAGCAAGTGTTTACTAAGGGGAGATCACTAAAGTAAAACAGGTTGCACCCCACAATCAAGCCTTTACACTGAGATACACCAATCAGCCAAAACATTAAAACCACTGACAGGTGACAAGGACTATTTTTAGGTGGCTAAAATATGTTTTGTTGCTGACTCCATCCACAGCAGTACATTACTTAGCTTCCATGTCAGACTCCAGCCTGCTTCTCCAAACTGGGGCAGTGCCAACTGACATCTACTGTGTGTAAAACACTCTCTAAGTACCCCATACAACCCCACTTCAAAGAATCTGAACTATCCCTTTAAGAAAAGCTGGTGCAACCAAACCAAATGATAAATTTGTGTGTGCAAAGCAGAAGAGGTATTTTGTTAAAATGCATGATGGTACTCTTCACAGGCCAAAAGGGAGCTCTTAGGCAATGTTTTCCCATAAAGGACATTATGCGTCCAATGACTGTTGTGTTATGTATTATTATACCTTTTATGTTCAACTTTTTTTACCCCCCTGAACCCCTCACCCTCACCAAGCATGGCACTTTGGGAATGTACCTGTTCTGTCATTTGAGAGTTTTAAGCAGATTTTTTTCTACCATCATTAAGTGCAGTGAATGTGTAAAAGCATACATCCATGTTGTTTATATTAGGTTTTTCTCTGCTAAGTTATATTCACAAAAGAAAAACAAAGTGTGAGTTTGTATCATTGATACATATATTTTGGTAAGATTAATAAAGAAAATCATTCAAATAGATGTTTTAAGTTTCAGTAGTGATTTATCATGTATGCGGAAAGTTTTTGACCTCCATTCAAACCTGTTTCACTGGAATTTCTTCCCAGTCGCTCCCCACGAGAATGGGTTTCCTGTCATTATTCTGTGAAACATTTTCATCACATGCCTTCCCGCAATCCGACATGGTCCAGGGCACAGGAGCACTGACTGCTGAATGACACTGAGTCATTACACATGTACAATCTGATGCAATTCAACACAATGGCCCTGCAAACAAACAGAACTTGCGTGGAGATTATCATTTTTAGGGTGGGACAAAATGGCAAAAACAAAAGAGTGAAATCAACTGTTATTATGAGGTATAAACATAATTTGATTTCTGGGCTGTTTTTATTAAATTATAAACATATTCATGATATTATGTACATCCACTTTCCAGTATATGATAGTTTTTCTTGTACTGAACCTTGCTGCCTTTTGTAAGATCTCTTTGCCAATTTAAAAGTAGCCTACCTGCAAAAATCAGTGCGTTCTTTACCCACCAGAACTCACCTATATTTGATCTTGTGTGATTAGTATTAGTATATTTCAAGACCACAGCTGGGGGGATATCACTAAATTGCCTGTGCAGAAAAAGGAGTGTTGAATAAAGATGGTTATTTCAGCCACTTAGTGTTTGTATTTGTTTGCTCATAGAAGACAAAGGAAAATTCCCCCACATAAGATCCACCATAAAGCCTTTCAATTAATTTACCAAGACACTTCTCACGCTATGCTTAAACATAGATAAATATATGTACAGTATGTGCAGTACAGTAAAAGGAATCTTTCTTTGTTTTCTGTGGGTGTTTTTATGAGGATGTGGATCTTTCAGATCAGTTTGAGGAGTGTCTGGTTTGCATGTTCCTCATTTGATTATAAGTGTCTCATGCAGTGTGGGACTTGCCCTGCCTTGGTCTTGTCTCAGTCTCAATACACTCAGGTCTTAGTCATGACTCATTTTAGGTGATCTTTCTTGACTACAACGTTTTTATACGCTTATCCGGGGCTGGGTCTCGGAGGCAGCAGGCCAAGCAAAGCACCCCAGATGTCCCTCTCCCCAGCAACACTTTCCAGCTCCTCCTGGGGGACCCCAAGGCGTTCCCAGGCCAGATGAGATATGTAATCCCTCCAGCGTGCTCTTGGTCTGCCCCAGGGCCCCTTACCGGTGGGACATACCTGGAACACCTCTAACAGAAGGCGCCCAGGATGCATCCAGATGCCTGTACCACCTCAACTGACCCTTTTCAATGCGAAGGAGCAACGGCTCTACTCCGAGCTCCCTCTGGATGTCCGAGCTCCTTACCCTATCTCTAAGGCTGAGCCCAGCCACTCCACAGAGTGGAGTGACCTCGCGACCTCATTCTTTGCTCATGACCATAGGTGAGGGTTGGGACGTAGATGAACCAGTAAATCGAAAGCTTCACCTTCTTCATTACGATGGTCCTGCGCAGCGCCTGCATCACTGCAGAAGACGCACCAAAATACCGATCCATCTCACCAGGGGCAAAAATCCCATTTCATAGTTGTGGGGGGGGGGGGGACAATAAACAGTAAAATTTTAGGGAATAATTCCAGGGGGGGGGGGACAAGGCAAAAAAGTTGTAGCCTGTCTTTTATACAGCATCTTTTACCGCAATTTGATGCTTTAATCTTGTGAATGAGTGAGTGTCTATACTTATGAGAAATGGCTTAACAACTAAACATTTCCTGCAATTAAACTGTTAAACTGGTTTATAAACAGTGTGCTGTGAGATCTGCCACTGCGCACCTCACAACCGTGTGTAATAGTCGCGCGTAATGACCGCTCCTCGTCGGTTAAACTGCACGTCTTTCATGTTTGTCTCACTGACAGGTGGAGAGCCTACAGACAGGTATCCATTATCTACGAGCCGCTCCGCCACTGACTGCTCTTGTCCTGTCCTCTCCCTCTTATGTCTCTCTTGTCCTCTCTGACTATCACTAAACTCTGAGCTTAATCATTAGCTTTTAGCTTAGCAGCACTTGTAATTGAGTAGGCTTTTGAACAATGCAGGAGAAATGTTGCAGACAGTTTATATTATCAGCCTGGGCCTGGGGCTTATTGTTGGGGGGTTTGTGTAAGTTAAACTGTGTCTGTGTGACTGTACATCTTACCCCGCGATGCGCGATGTGAGCAGCGGGTCCAGTCTAACCCCACCCGTTGGAAAGAGTGTGGGATATACCACTACTAGGAATGGGAGGGGGGGACTCAATCTTTTAAGATTTAAATAGCACATTATTGCGCAATTATAATGAGCACCGCTTACATTGTGCTTTCAATAAATACTATTGCATTGTTCAAAAATTATTAATTGTGTCTCAAATTATTCTAGGGGGGACAGCTTTACTGGAGGGGGGGTCATGTCCCCCCTGTCCCCCCCGGGATTTCCGCCCCTGCCACACTCCATCCTACCCTCACTCGTGAACAAGACCCCGAGATACTTGAATTCCCTTGGTTGGGGCAGTAACTCCCCCAAGCTGGAAGGGGCAATCCACCAAGCAGAGACCCAGGTGCTGACTCTAATCCCAACCACTCCACAATGGGCTGCAAACCACCCCAGTGCATGCTGGAGATCACGGTGTGATGAAGCCAATTCAACTACTTTACAAGGTCATAATATGTCAGTACTGTGTTTTCATTGTCTTCCTCCAAGTAGACAATTTTGCAAGTTTGCATTTGAGTTTATACCTTAGCTTGTTTTGATTTGATAAAAGTACAATGCAGTCTGACAAAAACTAAAAGGCATAAAAGATGCATTTACAATCAAGAATTACTTAGAATCAACTCCAGTTTTCCCTTTGAAAATATGATTCATTTCATACATTTTACAAGTGAGTTAGAAAGCACTCAGAGAGCACAGACACTTTGCTAAGGCTGCATAATTAGTATGTTCCGATGTTAATTTTGGGAAAACATTTACATCATGTCATTATTAGGTTGCAGTCAATATCGTTATTAGAATACACTGTACAACTTGTAGATTCTCCTACATCTTTGTGTTTACTCTAAACAAAGCACAGGTATTTTACAGATATAAGGCCAACTTCTCTGTTCCCTATTTGTCTGTGCATCATTGCTGGGCATCCCTGCAGTAAGAGCTAAAGTGGTCGGATCTCCACTCACTTCCCCCAGTAGGAAACAGGATTTCCTCCTGTCCTCTCTTTCTACTGACTTGTATCATCACTGCACTCCTTACCCGAAGCCCCCGCAGACCTCCCAGGGGCTGCTATCCCACAAAAGCCCTCACATCAGCAAAGAGCTGCAAACCTCATTAAATCCTCATTTTCTGAAACTGGCACATTCCTGATCAGATGTGAATCTTCAGACACCTGAAACGTCTTCAAAGCCAGTCTTGATGAATGACATCTGCTCTTCGGCACAGATTTAGCTCAGACTGAAGAGCTATTTATAAAAGACTGGAAAAAAAAATCTCAGATAAAGGCGATATGTTGAACCTTAGAAAAGCCTGCTTGAGTAAATTAATTCCTAAATTCCATCACCCAGTTCCTTGTTTGCCTTTGATTTAATAAAAATAGAATTACTGTCCTTCCCTTACACTTGAGTTTTCTTGAAGCTATTACGGTGACTTTCTGTTTGTTGTTAAATAGCGAGATGAGATTGCTTGCTTCCCACTTCCTGCCTTCCTCTGCCAAAGAAATTCTGTGAAAGCTCATGGAAATTGCTGTCGTTTGTACAACCTTAGTTAGCCATGTGACAGGATACCCATCAGTGCGATTAAGGGGGGAAAGCACCACGTCTCTGTGTCATTGTTGCTCCATGTCGCACACCTTAGCATACATCAGACCTCTTCTCTCATGACTGGAAAACTCTCCAACAACCTCATCCACCACTGAGTGCAAAATACGCACCAAGGATAATGTTACCCTGTTTAAATGTTGCTGTGGTCCTCTGTCTTCTGCAGGTCCTCTGCATTACTGCAGACATAGGTACGTACCAACGATACATTTTCTGTCTGTTCATCTTTTAAATTTAGGAGAGTAATTAGATTGTAAATGCATTTGTTGAAGCTGCTCTGCTCTGCTCCAGACAGTGGCTCCTTCCTGATCTTCAACGAGAACCACAACAAGTGCATAAAGGTGGAGAGTGCCACCTCCATAACGGTGGCCCCCTGCGATCCTCATGCCAAAAACCAGCAGTTTCGCTGGGCCTCTGAATCTCGCGTCCTCAGTCTGTCCCTCAAGCTCTGCCTGGCGGCCACAGAGATTACAGACTGGGTAAAGGTGGTCCTCTTTGAATGTGATGAGAGCAGTGACCTCCAACACTGGCAGTGCAAGAATGAGACCCTCTTTGGCCTCAAAGACCAGGACCTGCACTTAAACTGGGGCAACCGCAATGAAAGGAACATAATGATCTACAAAGGCTCTGGGCTCTGGAGTCGCTGGAGGATATATGGCACACGGGGTGACCTTTGTTCAAAGGGGTTTCAAGGTAGGAAGTGTGGGGACACAGTGGATTTTAATTAAGGCAAAGCCTCAATAGTGTACACTGTAGAATCTCGTCTTAAGAGAGGTTGAAGGGTGTTTCAGAAAGTCCTGCAACAGTGTGTGTTGTGCAGAATCTCCCATGCTGGAGGCTGTTTTCATACATTTAATTTCTCAAAACAAAATATATTTCTGACAAGTAATACTATATTTAGCAAATTGTGGTTTCTGTGGTGTTGTCCAAATGTATAGATTATGTAGATCAAATGTCATTTAAAATCCAAGCTAGATCTGTTAAAATAATAGACTTGCTAACAACTCTGACAGCTTTTTTGGAACATGGGTTTGAAATCAAATCAAAGTTAAAGGAACAGTGTGTAGGATTTAGGGAAATTCAGTGGCACATGGCAGTGATGATTGCAGATTGCAACCAGCTGAAATTTCTCCTGGTTAGAATTCCTTCAGTGGTCATTGTTCAGGTTTTTACCTGAGTCTCTTCTTCTCCAAAACAAACAAACCAGTTGATCAAGTCTGGACACAGTTATTTACAATAAGATACAGTATGTTAGAAGAAAGTAAAGTCATCCTAAGAAGTCCAGCGTTTCAGGAGAACATCTTCAGACCACAAAACATGGTGGTATTTAAACTACGGCGTGAATGCTCAAGGTTGAATAACCACTCAAGAAAGGATTCAAGCACATTCTAATATCCTAAGTGCTGAAATTGTATTGTCCTGTAAGTCACAATCAGCAATGTGTTGCAAATATCAGGCATGTTTGACACGTGGAGAATTGTGTGGCGAAGCTGAGTGTGGTGTCTTTGGCAGAGGTGGCAGTTCAGCATACTAAGATGCCGACAAAATGGTAGACAGTATGACTATATTACATGGCGTCTGGTGGCATTTTACACAACTGAAAGTTTCCATTCACACGATGGGTATCACATGAAGTACTCTATCAATGTCGGTGTCACTTTAACGGTTCTGGTATTGTAATTAGTGTAATATATCCACCACTAACAATTAGTAAAACTACTTTAGGTTACCGTGCCGTGGCATCTGTAAGTATTACAGGGCGGCACAGTGGTAAAGTGGTTAGCATTGTCACCTACTGTAACAGCAAGAGGGTCTGGTTTAAACTCTGGGGTGGGAGAGCCCTTCTGTGCGGAGTTTGCATGTTCTCCCCGTGTCTGTGTGGGTTTTCTCCGGGTACTCCAGCTTCCTCCCACAGTCCAAAGACATGCAGGTTAAGTTAATTGGAGACCCTGTGATAGTCTGGCGACCTGTCCAGAGTGTACCCTGCCTCTTGCCCAATGTCAGCTGGGATAGGCTCCAGCCCCCCTTTGACTCATAACAGGATAAGCGGTTATGGAAAATGAATGAATAATTGATGTTACTGATTAGAAATGTATCGTAAGCGGTACGCTACCCATTAGCATATTAGCATGAAACCAGAAATAGATGGACTACCCTGTCGGTACATGCTACACCTAATCTACACTGTACACTATAATAATAATGATAATAATAGTTTATATATAAAGTGCTTTTCAAAACAAAGTGACACAGCACTTCACAAAAATAAAAACTGTTAGACGATGATTAAGAAAAATTAAAAACAGTATAAAAGTAATACAGCATTGGGAAAAAGGTGCCACATATAAAATAAAACAAAATAAAACAATAAAGAAATAAAGCCAGGTCCATAAAGAAATAGTTTTCTAAGTTAAGCGTGGAAGAATTTGTCCTGCACAGAGCCTTGATCTCAAACCCATCTAACACCTCTGGGATAAACTGGCCTTCCCACCCAGCATCAGTGGACAATGAAGGCTCCTGTAGCTGAATAGAAGGAAATACCTGCAGACAGGTTCCAAAATCTTGTGTAAAGCCTTTCTAAAGAGTGGCTGTTATAGCAGTATATGATTAACAATCATATACTACTATTTAATATGCTTTTGGATGTGTAGAATATCTAGTAGGTTTTTGATTTGCAGGCTTTGCATCTTTTATTTTGCTCATTTTTGATTATCTTTAAATTTGTGATCTGTGTCTCTGCAGAGATTTTCACAATAGGGGGCAATGCCTTTGGAGTCCCCTGTCAGTTCCCATTTAAGTTTGGGGACAACTGGTACGCTGAATGCACAAAGGATGGCCGCTCAGATGGAAGCCTGTGGTGTGCAACAGAGAGAGATTACAATAAAGTAAAGAAATGGGGCTTTTGTCCCACTGAAGGTAGGAACCCTCCACAATAACTAGCATCCCTGGAAAGACTGTGTTGTAAAATTTGTTTCTCAAACTTGCAGAATTACCTTGTCTGTTATTTCTCTAATGCTATCGTTGAGGAGGTCAGCGCTGACAGGTCTGGTTTCTGACCTCCTCCAGCAGAACAACACTTACACTTCCTCTCATGAGTTGTCAGCACAGCACTGTCCTTGTTTTCCTCTTCTCACAGACCCATCTTTCCCCTGACACTGCTCTAAAACTGGGGCAGGAAAAGGACAGAAAAAGAAAGCCAGCTCACTTTTATCATTGTTTTTTTATCAAACACAACACAGTCCTGACAGGGGTGTGCAACGTGTTTCTCAATCATAGCATGCTACTCTGAGAACTAGGGTTACGCATGTGACCTAAAGTTTTGCAGTCCATTTTTTTTTCAGTTTTAAGATATGTATTGTCATTAAATTCAGGTACTTTTACTTCATGATTTCCCTTGTGTGTTTCTACCATAATGCAGCCACCTCAGGTTGGGATACTGACCCCGTCACAGGGGTTCAGTATCAGCGGAACGCACAGGCTGTGTTGACCTGGCATCAGGCCAGGAAGAGCTGCCAGCAGCAGGGAGCCGACCTCCTCAGCATTGTGGAGCTGCATGAGCAGTCATACATTTCAGGTACAAAGTCGGCCTTGTATCAGTTACCCATACAACACAATGTTATATCATTTAACTTCAGTTGCTTTTAATGTGTGGTTTGATGCAGGGTTAACAAATAATCTGGGAACATCTCTTTGGATTGGACTGAACAGCTTGGATTTTGAGAGTGGGTGGCAGTGGAGCAACGGAAACCCATTCAGATATTTAAACTGGGCTCCAGGTTAGTGAAGCAGCCACTAGATTATTGTTGGCATTGTTTGTTTCTGCAGACCACAAATATGTTACATTTGTTCTATGTGGATGACATAGTTTTCATTACATGTATATAAACTGATTTCTTAAAAGAAGGAGGAAGGGATGGTGCATTGCATGATGCCGAGGCAGGACAGCTGCCCAGCAGCAGCAGACCACCATTTGAGACGAACAAAAGCAGGGATTTTTTACTGAGAATTCGGGTCATTTCCAGCCATGTTTGTGGTGACATAAGCGGGTGTTTTTTAACAAGTGTTCGGGACATTTCCAGACATTTTTGCAGCAACAAAAGCAAGTGCTTTTAACTACAGTTTGGGACATGTCCAGCCATGTTTAAAGCAGGTATTATTTAACAAGAGTTCAGGACATTACCAGCTGTATTTGGACAGAAAGTGGATCATTTTTAATAAGAGTTGGTACCATTTTCAGCAGTGTGTGTAGAATCAAAATTGGGTAATTTTTAATGAGAGTTCAGGACACTTTCAACTCTATTTGCAGAGACAAAATTGGGTAATGAGTTTGGGACTTTTTCAGTTGTGTTAATAGTGACAAAAGTATGTTTTTTAAAAACAGTTTGGGACATGTCTAGCCATGTTTAATGCAAGTATTCTTTAATAAGGCACTTTAAGCCGTGTTTGCAGCGACAAAATTGGGTAATTCAACTGTGTTTGTAGTGACAAAAGTATGTTTTTTAACGACACTTTGGGACATCTCCAGCCTTGTTGTTTGTAATTACAAGTGTTTTTTAGCAGAGTTGAGGACATTTTCAGTTTGCTGTTTGCAGCAACTGGGTCATTTCCAGTGGTTGTGGTGAGAAAAGGGTGTGTTGTTTTGTGTTTTTTTGAATGGTTTAAGCAATTACATAATATACTGAGACAGGAGCAGAGTGTTATTGTATGTTGTGGTGCAACTTGAGCAGCTGCATGGTAACAACAGAAAACTTCTTACATGATCTACATATTTACAGTTAGAGCGACTCATGTCACAAATACCCTCATAAATTATCTTTGAATTTTAAAAACAAATAACACATGCATTAATGTTTGCAATAGGTCATCCCTCATCAGAGCCTGGGCTCACCTGTGCAACCCTAAATGCTGGAAAAGCCTCAAAATGGGAGAGCAGCATCTGCACTAAGAAGCTTGGTTACATCTGTCGCAAAGGAAACTCGACCAGTCTGCCTCCACCACCAAGTAAAATAATATCACACTTCCATTATATCAGAATCTAACGTAGAGTAAATCTTCATAGTACAAACTGAATATGTTGTCACCTCTTTTCTGTCTCTATCCACAGGCAAAGACCAGCCCAGCTTCTGCCCCAGTCACTGGGTTCCTTATGCAGGCAACTGTTACTACCTGGAGAGGAGTAAAAAGATGTGGAAGGACGCTTTGGCTGCGTGTCACAAAGAGGGAGGAGATCTGGCCAGCATACACAATATAGAAGAGCAGAGCTTCATCATATCTCAATCTGGATACTGTAAGTGTGCAATAATTTATTTTCCTCTAGTGATTTGTTTCTACAACAATAATGAATTTGGTAACCTAAGGCGGATATTGTAAAGGGTAAGAACAGAAGGAGTGAATCTGGTACGTGCTGCCTTTGTTGAGGTTGAAAGGGGTAATAAAGTAATACAGGGATAACGTTTATTTGTGGGCCAATGAGGAAGTTAGGGTCGTCCTAGTTCCCTTGACAAGAAGCCAACAGGATCTTTCCATTAGATTTTGGATTATTGCAGATAATAAGCTCTGTGGCAAACAAAAGTTTATGACACTTGCAAGTTTTGTTCAGCAAAGTAATCTTCACAAACCAACATTTTGAAGCCTAAATGCAATCTCCAGAAGTAAAAAGCTAACATTAAAATGAACTACACCACTGTCGCATGACTTAAACGCCACCACATGATAAGGCTGTAAAGCCGTGTTCTGTGTGATGACTTACTGTAGTCTCATTTAGCTACTTATTAGCAGCTGACTTTTTTAAAGACACAGAGAGGCTTCAAAATTCATGAGTGGGGTATTCACCAACATATTTAATGTCATAGAGAAAAATGTGAAAGTCTCTTAAGCTTGTGTCGACCACAGACCTTATTTCACTTTGAGACGAGGGAACCGGGAGTGGTAATATGCTAACTCATTTTCAAGATTCAGGACTCACTGTGACACTACTCCAATAAGTTTGCCGCCTTGGTTCGAACCAGAGGGTTGAGGATTGGAGTGAGAGTTACAGTCATTTATTCGGACTACAGAGCCTCCATGTTGTTGTTTTATAATCTTCATAAGTATTGAAGCAACATGATCGTTGATGCCTTTATTTGTGGTGCAGTGGCTAAGAAATATTATGTTGCTCTTTGACCGTGTAATATGTGCTTCTGTGTGAAAGTATTCATGGCAATAGCCACAGGCTTCAAAGAGCAACAACACTGAATACAGAAGAGATTACATGTGAGAAACTGTACCACATTAACATCTACATGTACATTCAAAAATCCTCAGTGCCAACAGATGTTCTCTGGATCGGCTTGAATGATCAGAGAAACCAGATGCTGTTTGAATGGTCTGATCACTCCCACGTTACCTTCACCCAGTGGCAGACTGATGAGCCAACGCATGCCACCAACCTCCAGGAAGACTGTGTCCTCATCAGAGGAAAGGTAACACCCTTTACTCTCCCAACATAAAAGGTGATGAATGGAGAGATACAGTACAGAGTGGTGTTGTTCTCATCTGCTGTGTGTGGTCCATACAGGACGGGAGGTGGGCTGACCACATGTGTGAGAAGATGTACGGATACGTCTGTAAGAAGAAGGCCTCCATTAAACCAGGTGAAGGCGCTCATGAGGACGCCAACCCAGGCTGCAAGCTTGTGAGTGATGTAATTTCCTTTAAATAGTGAGTGTTATTGTACAGCAAAGCCTTTATCAGATGTGTTCTGTCATCTCATCTAAAGGGCTCGATCAGGTATGGATCTTATTGTTACAACATTGGGTCTGAGACAAAAACCTTTGATGAGGCAAAGCAGACATGCTTGAATGCTGGTGGTCACTTGGTGGATGTCACTGATAGGTAAATCTTCTTATTTATATCATGTTTACACCATGTATACCATTAACCACAAAATTAATGAATCTCATGCTTTATTTTATTGCTCACCTTTACGCTTTCAAATGTTTTCATGCAGATATGAGAATGCCTTCTTGGTCAGTTTGGTGGGTTTGAGACCAGAGAAGTATTTTTGGACGGGTCTATCAAACACAGGCGACATAAGCACTTTCAAGTGGACCACCAGAAGAAAAGTCACGTTCACTCACTTCAATGTGGGCATGCCAGGTATGGTACAACTCTCTTTAGCTGTGCGTTTGTGCTACCAACCCAGTCGCAAGAGTAAATGTTGGCATTGTAAGTGTCCTTCAAAATGTTACTCAAATTAACACACATCGACCAGGATGTGACTCAAAATGACTGCAAAGACATGCAAAGGAACTACAAAGAGACACAAACCGGCTGAAAAATGACACAAATATACCTCAAGGAGACACAAATTCACCTTTAAAAAGAGACAAAAGGACAACAAAGAAACATAAAGGAAATACAGCGAGACACAAAATGACTACAAAGACACACAAAACAGCCAAAAAAGACAAAGATTCATCTTTAAAGGGACTCAAATTGACTACAAAGACATGAAAAGACACTTAATGGAGGCACAAAACAACCAAAATGACACAAATATATCTCAGAGGCACAAACTGACCTTCAAAGAGACACAAAACAACAACAAGAACACGCAAAGGAACTACAAAAAGACACAAATCAAGTACAAAGAGACAAAAGATGACCAAAAAAACACAAATATTCATCAAAGAGACACAAATTGACCTGTTTAAGAGACAAAATGAGAACAGAGACATGCAAAGCAGCTACAAGGCAACTACAAAGAGACACAAAGCAACAAAAAATGACACAAATATATCTCAAAGAGACACTAACTGGCCTCAAAGAAACAACACATGACAAGAGGACACACTAAAAATGACCACACAGAGACACAAAATCACAAAACAAACTGACAGCTACAAAGTAATGTATAGCAACTACTAAAGCGAGATGGTCGGGGGACCACTGTCTGATAATCCGCCCATGTATGTATCCGCAATCCATGTTACATTTGTATGTTATTATGTGGCAGATACAATGAAACTTTACACGTCTTTACGTTTCAATGAGTGTGTGGGTAAGGCGTGGTTAGGTTAAGACACAAAAACCTGGTGGCTGTGGTTAGGAAAAGATTATATTTTGGCTTAAAATACCCAGTTTTGGTGGCACAAAAGCTGGAAACAGTGATGTCTTGGTGAAAAAACAAGTGCTGTTCATAGCACTATCCCTGGTGGAAAGATAATGACACGTCACCAAAAAACGTATCCGTGATTTGCAAAAACCTACAATGCCAACATTTTCTTCTGGGCATCTTGGTCTGGTGCTTCCTAATTATTTTCATATTGTCTAATGCAGCAGGTTGTATGTGCTGTTTTTGTAGAAAGGCTTGATCCACATTCATCAGTTCCTCCATAAAACCTCCCTATCGAAATAACTGTTTGTAACCTTTACATCTTTAAGCTTAGTTTATTGATATTCCTCCCATTTCTTTTATGTTTGATAAAAGACAGACACCAAGGATGCATTGCCATGACAACTGGGGTTTTTGCTGGATTATGGGATGTTGTCAGCTGCAGCAACAAGGAGAAGTATATCTGCAAGAAACCAGCAGAGGGTGTACTGGTGACGACAGTCCCACCCACCACCCCGGCCCTGAGCTGTGAGTCCGGGTGGACCCCTGCTGCCAAGAGGAGCTTCTGCTATAAAGTACAAGAACAAACTGAACTCATCTGTGAAATCATGTGATTTTAACTACATAACCCTCAACACTTTTTTCTTTCTCACTCTTTAAAAAGCTTTACAAAAAATCATCAAACTTTAAGAAGAATTGGTCAGAAGCGAGAGACTTCTGCAGAGCCATTGGTGGGGACCTGATGAGCATACACAGTTCACTGGACCTGGACAACGCTCCGTATGTTACAGTAGCTTTGTATATATCAGACTTTATATTAACGCTGTTCAACTATTCAAGTATTCAGTGTTGTTTTTTTCTGCTGTCACAAAGGTTTTATTCTTCTAACCCAGCCTGGATTGGCCTCAGCCTTGGTACCAACTCAGGTTTCGGATGGAGTGATGGCTCGCCTGTATGTAGCACTTACTTGATGTCACAAAAAGGTTTACTCATATGATTCTCAACCCTGGCTTAATTATGTGTATTTCCAAAAAATGTGACCTAGTTTGAGTATGAGAACTGGGGCTATGGAGAACCCAACAACCACAATGACAATGAACACTGTGCAGAGGTCCACTTTTACTACGGACGGCACTGGAATGATCGGCACTGTGAGTCCTACAATGACTGGATCTGCCAGATACGCAAAGGTAATACCAACTGGTCTCCTCATGGTGCTGCAATTTACACAGAGCCATTTGTCCAGATTGGTTATGGCTGTGGTTACACTTGTCTTTTCAATGCGACTTTTGTCATCTGACCATGCCAGGGTGCTACCAAGTTTGTACGCTTCGAGATCGGATCTTGCCAGCATAGGGGTGCATTCAGCCAAACCATATGGCCAAGTGGCCTGGCTCGGATTGAGTTTGGATCTCAGTGAGGTGAGGATAGCATATGGGTACAGTCTTGCATCAGAGCGGCATGGTGATGCAGTGGTTAGCATTGTCGCCTCACAGCAACAGGGTTCCTGGCTTGAATCTTTGGTGAGGGAGCCCTTCTGCGTGGAGTTTGCATGTTCTTCCCGTGTCAGCGTGGGTTTGCAGCTGCTTTCTCCCACAGTCCAAAGACATGCAGGTTAGGTTAACTGGTAACACTAACCTGGGCATAGGTGTGAGCATGAATGGTTGTCTGTCTCTATGTGTCACCCTGTGATAGTCTGGTGACCTGTCCAGGGTGTACACGACCTCTTGCCCAGTGTCAGCTGGGATAGGCTCCAGGTCCCCCGTAACCCCCAAAGGATAAGTGGTTACGGAAAATGAATGAATGATTAGGTTAGGTTTAGGCAAGTCAGGTTACTGTGGTTTGGTTTAAGAAAAGTTTACTCAAACATCATACACTTCCGAACACTGGTCTCCTGGTGAAAGTCCTGGGGGAAAGTCCTGTGTTTTGTGATCCATTTACCATCCCAACCTCCATACTTGTGAGACCGCTTCCTTCTGTACTCCCATCAGCACATTGGGCATGTGATCGCAGCCTTCCAAAATACATGCACGCATTACTGCCTAATGATTACGTTGGATATGTACAAATTTTGGTGCATTACTTTTCATAGAAAAATGTACTAACAGTGCATGAGAACAGCCTAACAAACCACTTAGGCTACATATTAGCTGTGTGCTCAAGATCATCGCCTACTGGAGATTGAACCACTTAAAAGATTGGTGAGCACTTGCTATCTTCCTACGTTTATAGTTTTTAAACAAACAAACAAAAAAACACTTTCTGTTAGCTGTTATCAGATGAATAGCAGGTAATACATCTGTACGAAAGTATATCCAATCATTATACGATCAGGCAGGTCATACTGAAGCATCGAGTGTAGACACACATATGCGGACACAGCTGAGTTACGGTCTGGCACATCTGATCACAAAAGCTGCATTAAAGGACAAGTGTAACCACGGCCTGTGTGATGTCAAAGTAGAGCTTTGCCCTGCTGTTGAGACTCCTTCATGGTTCTTGTACTTTCAGGTGTGACTCCCAAACCTGAGCCTGTCGTAATTGAAACAGGTAAGTTTTACAGCAACCCCAGCTTCATTTCCTTAATTTACTGAGCTAAAATCTGTCTGTTTCATCTGTTTTTAGTCATGCTAGCGGCTCTAGGGATGGCAGTGTCGGTCTGTTGGTCCAACACTTTTGCCCAGACTAAAACATTCAATTCAATTCAATTCAATTTTATTTATAAAGCCCAATATCACAAATCACAATTTGCCTCACAGGGCTTTACAGCATACGACATCCCTCTGTCCTTAAGACCCTCACAGCGGATAAGGAAAAACTCCCCAAAAAAAAACCCCTTTAACGGGGAAAAAAAAACGGTAGAAACCTCAGGAAGAGCAACTGAGGAGGGATCCCTCTTCCAGGACGGACAGACGTGCAATAGATGTCGTACAGAACAGATCAGCATAATAAATTAACAGTAATCCGTATGACACAATGAGACAGAGAGAGAGAGAGAGAGAGAGAGAGAGAGAGAGAGATGCAGGTAATGACAGTAGCTTACAACAACATTAATGAAAGTAATAATATTATAGTTATAGTTCTGGCTACTGTGGTACAATATGTTGAAAGTATGTATTAATATCTGACAGTATACTTGTGTGACAATAGTCATATGTGTATAATAACAGTAGAAGTATGACTAATGACTAATGATGGCAGCAGCAGCAGGAGGCATCTGGCAGGACCACGGCAGCAGCACAACCACACACGTCACACTGTCCAGGCACCGCTGCGGTATGAGTTATTCTGAGAGACAGTGGAGCACAAAGGCTCCGGAGAAGAAGCCGAGTTAGTGACATCCAGAATGGCCGAGTTAGCAAGATGCAGTAATAGGATGAGAGTGAGAGAGAGAGAGAGAGAGAGAGAGAGAGAGAGAGAGAGAGAGAGAGAGAGAGAGGGAGCCCGGTGTATTATAGGGGGTCCTCCGGCAGACTAGGCCTAAGTCAGCCTAACTAGGGGCTGGTACAGGGCAAGCCTGAGCCAGCCCTAACTATAAGCTTTATCAAAGAGGAAAGTCTTAAGTCTAGTCTTAAATGTGGAGACGGTGTCTGCCTCCCGGACCGTAACAGGAAGATGATTCCACAGGAGAGGAGCCTGATAGCTGAAGGCTCTGGCTCCTGATCTGCTTTTGGAGACTTTAGGGACCACGAGTAACCCTGCGTTCTCAGAGCGCAGTGTTCTGGTGGGATAATATGGCACTATGAGCTCTCTAAGATATGACGGAGCTTGACCATTTAGAGCTTTATAAGTTAACAGTAGGATTTTAAATTCAATTCTGGATTTTACAGGGAGCCAGTGCAGAGAAGCTAAAACAGGAGAAATATGATCTCGTTTCTTAGTTCCTGTTAGTACACGTGCTGCTGCATTCTGAATTAGCTGGAGAGTTTTTAAGGACTTACTAGAGCTACCTGATAATAGAGAGTTACAGTAATCCAGCCTTGAGGTAACAAAAGCGTGGACCAATTTTTCTGCATCTTTTCGGGTCAGGATAGGCCTAATTTTCGCAATATTACGCAGATGAAAAAATGCAGTCCGTGAGGTTTGCTTTAAATGAGAATTAAAAGACAAATCTTGATCAAATATTACTCCGAGGTTTCTTACGGTAGTGCTAGAGGCCAGAGCAATGCCATCTGGAGAAACTATGTCATCAGATAAAGAGTCTCTGAGTTGTTTGGGGCCAAGAACAATAACTTCAGTTTTGTCTGAATTTAACATCAGGAAATTGGTGCTCATCCAATTTTTTATGTCTTTAAGGCAGTTATGGAGTTTAGTTAATTGATTACTTTCTTCTGGCTTCATCGATAAATACAACTGTGTATCATCCGCATAACAATGGAAATTTATAGAGTGATTTCTAATGATGTTACCTAAAGGAAGCATATATAGAGTAAATAGGATTGGTCCGAGCACAGAACCTTGCGGAACTCCAAAACAAACTTTGGTACGTAAGGATGATTCATTACGAACGTCAACAAATTGAAAACGATCAGATAAATAAGATTTAAACCAGCTTAGTGCTGAACCTTTTAGGCCAATTAAGTGATCCAGTCTCTGCAGTAGAATTTGATGGTCAATTGTGTCAAACGCCGCACTAAGATCTAATAAAACAAGAACAGAGACGAGTCCTTTGTCTGAAGCAATCAGAAGGTCATTTGTAATTTTAACTAGAGCTGTCTCAGTGCTATGATGCACTCTAAATCCTGACTGAAATTCCTCAAATAAATTATTATCCTGGAGAAAATCACACAGCTGGTCTGCGACTACTTTCTCAAGGATCTTTGACATAAAGGGAAGATTAGATATTGGTCTATAGTTGGCTAACACCTCTGGATCCAGGGTGGGCTTTTTTAGGAGAGGTTTAATTACAGCTACCTTAAAAGACTGTGGTACATAGCCTGTTAATAGGGATATATTGATCATATCTAATATATGAGTGTTAACTAAAGGAAAGACCTCCTTAAGTAGCCTAGTTGGGATGGGGTCTAAGAGACACGTTGATGATTTAGATGAAGAAATCACTGCGGTCAATTCTTGAAGAGAAATTGGGGAGAAGCAATCTAAATATATATTAGATTCTACAGCTGTGTTTGAGGTTAGATAGGTAGGCCTACCATCTGAGGGCAGGAGGTCATGAATTTTGCCTCTAATAGTTAGAATTTTGTCATTAAAAAAGCTCATAAAATCATTACTGCTAAGGGCTAAAGGAATACAAGGCTCAATAGAGCTTTGACTCTCAGTCAGCCTGGCTACAGTGCTGAAAAGAAACCTGGGGTTGTTCTTGTTTTCTTCTATTAATGCTGAGTAATAGTTTGCTCTGGCATTGCGGAGGCCCCTCTTATAAGTTTTGAGACTGTCTGTCCAGATTAAACGAGATTCTTCCAGTTTGGTTAATCGCCAATTCCTTTCAAATTTTCGCGATATTTGTTTTAACCTACGGGTTTGAGAGTTATACCAAGGAGCAAACTTTCTTTGCTTTGTTAACTTCTTTTTAAGAGGAGCTACAGAGTCGAGCGTTGTTCGCAGCGAGCCTACGGCGCTATCAACAAAATGATCAATTTGGGAGAGGTTAAAGTCGGCACGGGAAACCTCTGTTACTGAAGGTATTGGTATTGAATTTAACGACGAAGTAATCTTTTCCTTAAATTTTGTGACAGCACTATCTGATAAACATCTAGTATAGTAACTGTTGCTGAGTGGCGTGTAATCGAGTAAAAAGAAATCAAAAGTAATCAGATAATGATCTGATAGCAAGGGATTCTGTGGAAAGACTTTTAGGTTATCAATTTCAATTCCATACGTCAGAACTAGATCGAGGGTATGGTTAAAACAGTGAGTGGGTTCATGTACACCCTGACTGAAGCCAATGGAGTCTATTAATGAGATAAACGCGGTAGCCAGGGAGTCATTATCAACGTCGACATGAATGTTAAAATCGCCTACAATAATAACTTTATCTGATTTAAGAACTAAACTGGATAAAAACTCTGAGAATTCAGATACAAATTCAGAATACGGGCCAGGAGCACGGTACACTATAACAAATAAAAGTGGCTGCGAGGTTTTCCAGGTCGGATGTAAAACACTAAGAACGAGGCTTTCAAATGAATTATAATCTAGTTTAGGTTTAGGGCTGATTAACAGACTAGAGTTAAAAATAGCTGCAACTCCCCCTCCTCGGCCGCTGCCTCGAGGAATGTGGGTATTATTATGACTGGGAGGAGTGGACTCATTTAGACTAACATATTCATCTTGACACAGCCAGGTTTCAGTGAGACTGAGTAAATCAATATGATTATCTGATATTAATTCGTTTACTAACACTGCTTTAGACGATAGAGACCTGATATTTAACAGTCCGCATTTAATTCTCCTGTTTTGTCTTTCTGTCACAGAAGAGGTTTTAATTTTTATGAGGTTGTTATGCACAACTCCTCTTTGTTTAATTTTAGATTTAAATAATTTAGGTGGTCGGGGGACAGACACCGTTTGTATAAAACTATGAAAACTATGGCTGGGTAACTGAACTAGAAGCTCAGAGAGGCGTTTAGGACTGCAACTCTCTGTCCTGGTCTCAACTCTGGGTTGTCAGGGATTTAAATTACTAATAAAATTTGCCAGGTTCCTAGAAATGAGAGCAGCTCCATCCAAAGTGGGGTGAATGCCGTCTCTCCTAATAAGACCAGGTTTTCCCCAGAAAGTTTGCCAATTATTAACAAAACCCACATCGTTTGCTGGACACCACCTGGACAGCCAGCGGTTAAATGATGACATGCGGCTAAACATGTCATCACTGGTCAGATTTGGGAGGGGTCCAGAGAAAACTACGGAGTCCGACATCGTTTTTGCATATTCACACACCGAGGCAATATTAATTTTAGTGACCTCCGATTGGCGTAACCGGGTGTCATTGCCGCCGACGTGAATAACAATCTTACTGAATCTACGTTTAGCTTTAGCCAGCAGTTTTAAATTTGATTCAATGTCGCCCGCTCTGGCCCCAGGGATACATTTGACTATGGCCGCTGGTGTTGCTAACTTCACGTTCCTCAGAATAGAGCTGCCAATAACCAGAGTTTTATCCTCAGCGGGTGTGTCGCTGAGTGGGGAAAAGCGGTTGGAAACGTGAACAGGCTGGTGGTGAGCCGTGGGCTTCTGCTTGGAGCTGTGCTTCTGGCGAACCGTAACCCAATCTCCCGGCTGAACGGGAGTTACCGGAGAACAGTTAGCTGAGGCTAAGGCTATGCTATGTGGCTCCGCACCGGCTACAGGGAGCTGGCTAACTACCGCAGCTACTGAATGGTTTTCCATGGTGCGGAGCCGCGCTTCTAATTCACTAAGCCTCGCCTCCAACGCAGCAAATAAGCTACACTTATTACAATTACCACTGTCGCTAAAGGAGGCAGAGGCATAACTGAACATTTGGCACACCGGGCAAGAAAGAGCAGGAGAAGGAGAAGCCATGGCTAAGCTAAAGTAGCTAACAAGGCTAAGAGCGTGCAAACAACAGCTAAGAGATTAGCGAGAAAGTCGTAGAAAGAAGGAGAGCTATAAGTGCTTAAACAGAACCAGTGTGGGTTATGACTTGAAGTAGACGTTAAAGCAGCGTTAAAGCAACTGAGGTGAGAAAGCAGGCTAGCAGAATTCACCAGAGCAGTACAGAGACACTGTCACAGAAACACCGGAAATGACACAACTCGCTTACCGCAATACGTCACGCAATACGTGTTGGAGGGACGTCTCTCAGATCACTGATCAGATCTCACCTATGAGATGGATTACCCTGATATTTTGTACTAACATTTATGGTTCCTGGAGGATAAAGCCTAATTACTTTGGCGATCCCCTGCAGTGGTGAGCCTAGACTTTGGGGGCGCCAGGAAAAAAAGTCCATTGAGGCCCCACAGTTACAGATAGCTGGCTATCCTAACTAATGGTATCCCGCAGTCATACAGTATCTAGAAGGGGTCTCACTTAGGGTTATTTGTGGGGCAGTGGTGATGCACTGGGTTTACGGAGGTTTATAGTTGTCATTGAAAATGTGCTAATATAAGTGGCCATGGGGGCGCCCTTTTACCCTTTTTTTTTTTTGAGGGGCCCATTCATTTACCTGGCCTGCCTTTCCTGGTGTTCCCCTGACATTTTTGACTTTTGGTGGAATGTCTGAAAATTGGCCTATACATTGCTTTACGACTAAATGCTTGCTAAGCATTGTTAGCATTTGGCTTGAAGCACTGCTGCCTATAGATTTCAGTCATAACTATACTGGTCACCAAGATGGTGCCTATTCATTCCAATGGAGTTGCTCGCCTGGCACATACACCAAAAGGTTTTCTAGCTTCTGGGTTTACTACCTCAGTTTGTGGCAGTTCTCGCTCGGCTCATAGACTTTCAATTACTTTCACTGACTTGAGTAAAGTTTTACAAAAATCACCTTATCTCAAAAATTCACGATAGAAAGATTCAGAATGGACCTAGTTTACAGTTTGAGGTGTCCTGTCAACAGTTATACAGACGTCTCTTTTACAATGGTGGTCTATGGGGAAAATGCTTGTGACCACTGGGAAAACATTGATGCAAGGCTGAACAGCTTTCCTGGGGGCCTGCAACTAGCATGGCTGTAGACTTTTAGTCTTTTTTTCTATCATTCTCCAATACTGCACCTGTGAAACATGTGATAACAGTTTTGTTGCTCTTACAGTTTACAACACCACAGAAGATGGCTGGCTTATATACAATGACACACAGTATTTGATAAACAAGGACAAGCTAAATATGGAAGCTGCTAGAGCCGCCTGCAAAAAGGGCTTTGGGGATCTTGTAGTCATCACCGGGGAGACTGAGAGGAAGTTCCTTTGGAAACAGGTAAGAATTTTTTTATATTTTTTTGAAAAATGTTTAATGTTGAAGTTTGAAATGACCACATGTTGTATCTTCTCCAAAAAAAATTCTGAAAACCACGTATGCATATTTCTTTTTTAATGAAACCTAAATGTAATGTCTCTCCTACAGATAGCGAAAGGCACAGAAGGACAGTACTACATTGGCATGACAGTAAATCTGGATCAATCATTTAGGTAAATCAGACTATATTGTTTAGGCAAAATATGGCTTCTTTCCATATGTCATCTGTCAAAATCTAGTCTGATACAAATGCAAATACAGTGTGACATCATGAACACTTTGCTGGCAGAAGGGGAGACATTTGGTCAGATACTGGATTGGTGACACTAATCTTGGGTGTCCATCTTGAAACTGTGCTAATTGTATAGTTGAAGTCGAGTTGAAGATGTGTGTGAAGCATCTACATTTTAGAAATTGTAGCTTCTTTGCAGCAACGTCCATATTTGATTTACTGTCAACTGTCATGGCTATCCATGAGTCTGGAGAAACATGTATGTAAACTGTACCTGCAGCTTGACTGGTTCGCAAATGCATATGACCGCAAGGCGGTAATTCTAGTTTTTTCATTAGTGACGTGTTGTTCATTATCCTTTCTCCATTTTCAGCTGGGTGGATGGCAGCCCTATAACATACACCGCATGGGAACACAATGAGCCCAACTTTGCTAATAATGATGAAAACTGTGTGACTTTATATAAGAGCATGGGTAAGTCTAACACTGCATACTGTGTTGGTTTCAAATATAAGCTAGTCCGACCCAATAATGAACTTATTTTTCCTTATTTAATCATTGTTGTGTGTAAACTCTGCATATACAGGGTACTGGAACGATATTAACTGTGGTTTGGAGCTACCATCTATTTGCAAAAGAAGCAGTAATTTTGTCAATACAACGATAGCCCCAACCACCATACCTAAGGGAGGATGTGCACCAGAGTGGCTACCTTTCCAAGGAAAGGTAATGATATATAACTACATACAATAGAGAATACTCCAATATATAGGTGTATTATGGGACAATGGGCCCCTGGGCATAGACATGTGAGACGCCCCACCAACTCTCTTACAGAGGAGCAAGACACTCAGATTAAAAGATCTTATATGTTTCTTTGTAATCGTGTTGTTCCTCTTTGAGGTCATTTGGTGTTCCTTAGGGGTATCTTTGTATATTTTTTGGTTGTTTTGGTTGTCGTTTAAGCTGTTTTGTGTCTCTTTCTAGTCGCTTTTATCTCTTGATCATTTTGTGTCTCTTTGAGCTATATTTGTGTCTTTTTTGGTCGTTTTGTCTCTTTTTGTAGTTCCATTTGTATCTCTTTGAGGTCATTTTGTGTCTGTAGTCGATGTGTGTCTCTTTGTAGTTGTTTTGCATGGCTTTATTTTTGTTTTGTGTCTCCTTGAAAGTCAATTTGTGTCTTTTTGAGATATATTTGTTTTGTTTTGGAGGTTTTGTGTTTTGTTTTTGCTGTTTTGTGTCTCTTTGTAGTTGCTTTATATCTCTTTAAAGTTATTTTGTCTCTTAGAGGTATATTTTTGTCTTTTTGGTCATTTTGTGTCTCTTTGTATTTCCTTTGCATGTCTTGTTGTTTTGTGTCTCTTTAAAGTCAATGTATGTCTCTTTGAGGTATATTTGGGCTTTTTTGTTGTTTTGTTTTTTTTGCTGTTTTGTGTCTCTTTGTGGTTCTTTTGCATCTCTTTGTGGTCATTTTGAGACTTAGACAAAGATTTCCTCCTACTTTCAGGATGTGATTTAAACTCTGAGATGTACCTAAATCTGTTCCTGTAAAATGTTTTCCAGTTTTTTCCATACTGGTTTGCTTATTGTTCCTTTGCTAGTTTTTCTAACACACAGCAAAATTCGTCTCGTTTACACAGTGCTACAAAATTGTTGTGGGGAATGACGATAAGAGCTGGCAGGACGCCAGGACACACTGTATAAACCAGGGAGGAAATCTGGTTTCTGTCACCAATGAGAGAGAGCAAGGTGAGTGTTTCCTTTGTGGCTGTCTGTAAAGGTTACATTTTATCATGCAGTCATGTAAATAAACCACAATTTTAGGGAGCTGAAGAACAATTTTGTCTTCCTTTCTAGCTTTCCTGACAATGCAGATGCTGAAATACAATGAAGATTTGTGGATTGGCATGAATGATGTCAACTGGGAGATGCACTTTGTGTGGACGGACGGCAAAGGCATTACGTACACCAACTGGGCGAAAGGGCATCCAACATCAGTGCCTGAGGGACGTTATGCATTTATGGAAGAGGTTATTTCAAATTTTAATATCTATAAGTAAAAATCTGCACGTGAATGCAGAATCTATAGATAACAGGAAGTGTTCTGGTTCCTATTTGTAGTCTGAGTGGTATTGACCAATCAAGTTTGAGTGGGCTTTTGTTGCATGCAGGTAAACAGTCCCAGTGGAGAGCAAAGAGGAACACATTGGCAAAAATGTATTCTCTGAACCCATTAGCTATCATTGGACAACAATAGAGCTTTATATTAGGTTTTTTAAAACTGATCTGCATTTATATGCATATATCTGTTTATAGAGATTAGTAAACAAAGATTGGTGCAAAGAAAAGTTTGGGCATCTGCTGGCTACACCAGAACCCCTGAAATATTTTTGCCCCCAGGGTCTAAATCACCGTCATTAGTTGAAGGGTTCCAAGATTATTTCAACTTCTACATCCAAAGATGCATGTCTCCAGCTCTCTATCTCAACAATGTAATGGTGCAACCCGGTCTCACAGAAATACAAGAAATAACCATGACCTCTTTACACCACGTTGTATAGTGGTGGCATATATTGTGTTGAAATTAAGGGCTTGCACCATGGAAACAATGCAGATGGAAAGTCCATTAGCATCTGTGGCTGTTGTGAACATACAAATCCCCTGGTTCAACAAAGTCACCCAGTGGACAGTGGGAAATGTTATGACCCTGTGAGTAGTATTAAGAGTCTGCATACAAATGAGGTCAGGGTGGTGAATGTGTCAAAGAAACACTGGACTTTCACCATGAGTCTCATGTGAAACTAAAGGTCAACGCTGAGTTCTTTAAATTTAACGTACTTACGTTTTTTTACAAAGTTACGTCACCTTACATGACATACTTGCATCACTTTATGATGTTCTTGTGCCCGTACATAATAAATCTACTTATTTTGACTAAAAACATGGTCTTCTTTTAACCTAACAAAGAATCTTGGTGCCTAAACCCAACTGTGCCACCGCCATTTAATGCAGTGTTCAGAGGTCGTGGTCATTTCACGTATTTCTGTGAGATCACATTGTGATGGTCATATGCTTGCAGATTAGAAGTGTTAAAAAAGCACGAAAGACACCTAAAACTCTATCTCTATTAGAAGACGGCCTGTCACATGTGTATATCCTAACTTCAAAAGCTTTAACATGTCTTACTAATGCGCCTTTTTTTCTGCCTGATAGACGTTTGACTGTGTGATAATGGTGGGCAGCACCGCCAAAACAACAGGGTTCTGGAAGGTGGAAGACTGTCACTCAAAACATGGCTTCATCTGTAAAAGAAACGTCGGTGAGTAAAATATTAGCAAAGCCACATTCATCATGAGTTTGGGGGGGGGGATCAATTTGTTTAATGATTTTTCTCGTTTGCAAAGATTCTCAGATTGCAGTCCCAGCCACAACTATATTACCAAAGACTTTCTCCAAACTTGGCAACGACTCCTACAAGCTGGTGGCCCAGAAGATGAGATGGGATGAGGCGAGGAGGCAGTGCCAAGCAGACGATGCAGATCTGGCCAGTATCCTGAACCCTGTCACCCAGGCATACATCATCTTACAGATTTCCAAGCACAATGAGCCTGTGTGGATCGGCCTCAACAGCAATGTGGTAAAGGGCCGCACTATACCAGGATTTCAAAATGGAGAACTGTTAGCTCTGTTTCACCGACAACTAACTAACAAGTATGTTTTTTTATTTTTCCACAGACTGGTGGGCGGTATAAGTGGGTCGATAACTGGCATCTGTCTTACACCAAATGGGGCACAAATGAGCCTAAAAACAACTATGGTTGCGTGTATATAGACGCGGACAGAACATGGAAAACTGGACCATGTACCAATACCTACTATTCCCTTTGCAAGAAGTCACCAGGTCAGAGGATCCCTATATTAGTTCTCCTGCATATATACTATACATTCCTAAATGCTAATCTCTGTTCGCTATGCATTCTCCTGTCTCTTTATCAGACATAGCACCAACTGATCCTCCACAACTCCCCGGCAACTGTCCAGAACCAAAGAAAAGAAAAACCTGGATACCTTTCAGAGGCCACTGTTACTCCTTCTTTGGCTCAATGGTGGACAACTGGGCCCACGCCTCAGTTGAATGTCTGAGAATGGGTACGTTATGAATAGCTTTTACTAATGAATTATAATTAGTAAATGTATACAATATTGACAGTATGTTATTGTTCATAAGGTGCTTCTCTGTTGAGTATTGAGGACCCTCAGGAGGGTCTCTTCATACAGCAGAACCTGGAGCTTCTGCAGGACGAATCCAAGTCCTTCTGGATCGGCCTTTACAAGACTCATGAAGGTAAGCATGTTTTGCAGTTCCTTTTTTTCAATGTAGAAAAAAGTTCAGCACTGTTCCAATTACATACTACACTGTACTCAATGCTAGACAAGTAAAAATAAAAAATATCTAAACAGATAAAAGGTAACATCAATATAGATACATTTTTCATTCACATTTGGCATAATGAAGCTTGGACAAATGTCTGTCCTGGGTTCAGACATTATAATATGCCTGTTTGACTGAGTCGACAGATTCGTATGGCGTGACATGAAACAGTGGTTTCTCGGTTGAAAGAGTAATGAGTGCCACTGGCAGGACAAAAGCCGTTGTCAAGCATTGTCAAGCTGTGAGCCAGAACCAAGGGTGACTGATAACAGACAGAGTCAGGGTCCTACTGGGAACAAGATTCAGCCCTGGAAAATTTCCACTGGACTGGCCCCTTTGCTTGACTTAAAATTATGTTACTGATTGCACTAAGTGTCTTTGATCAGAATTGCTTTAATAGCAATGATCTGTTATTCATAGCACTGGTTAGATATAACAGGCCGTAGAATGGATTTAAAACAGTATTTACAGTGCAGATAGGCTCAATTAAAGATTAAGCCACTTGAGTGGCACAGCATTGGCACTGGCATTACTGCAGCTAACTGGCTAGCTCTGTTAACTGTCACTACATGAGTTAGTCTAGCTCTAGTGGTATCACCTGCTAAGAAGTTGTCATGTCGCTCATCTTCTACTTCTTGCCCCTGGCCTTAAACATTAGTCAGCTGGTATTAGTAACTCTTCCCTCCTCTTCCTTTGCTGCTGTCAGTAGACTGTTGTCATTGCTATCACTGTTGCTATCGTTAGAGACCCTGTGCAGCATCACCCTGGAGTACTTCCTTTTTTTGTCTCTGACCATTTCTGCTCCACCTTTTCGTTCTTTATCCATCTAATTTCCTATCTCTTTGTCAAGACTTTCTGCCCTGATTTTGTTTATTTCTTGCTTGACCTTTGACATCACATGATGGACAAATCCACTTGACGGGGTGGGGGGAAGGAGAAGATAGCCGGTACCACTGCACTTGCCTTACAGTATAGTAAGACTATTGGCAATTTTTGGACTGTGTAACCCCTAATCAGATGGGCTGTCCCATTAATCAAGTGGGCCGCAGCCAGCAGGTCCAAGCCTGGACAGAATTGTCAACTCAATACACTCTGTTTATATCTCCAATATTGTCAGACATCATAGTTTGTTTTTACTTTGCTCTGCTCCACTGTTGGTCTCTAGGTATTGGTTAGAAAATGTAATTTCTTTATTTGTCAAATCACACAAGGCAATTGGCAGTTGAAATGTGACTATTTCACATAACCCTCTTGTACACACAACTCACACCCACACATGCAATACAGTATCAAGGGGTAGGGCAGCATCAGCTATAATATGGTGTCCTTGGAGCTGACACCTGTCCAGGTGCCTGTCTACATTCCATACTTGGTCTGTGCAAGGACTTGAACCAGAGAATAGGGCTGTTTTGGATACCAGTTTTGGGGCTTCAACACTTCACTGATAATTACCAGCAAATATTCGAAGCTAATAGTAATCAATCATATTTATATACACTAATCAACCACCCGAACCCAACCTGACTTTAGTAGCACTTGGCGCCACAGTGTGTGAGCAAATGATAAGAGAGGAAAAGATGGTGGAAGGTGGACTATTGCACACAGTGTTTCTGAAAGTTATTAATAACTGAAAACAGAGTGGGTGGGGCCACATCACTAGATGACAAACAAGCGCTTCACTACAGTTTCTAGCTGCAGATAACCATCTGCAATTCATCTCTCTTGCTTCTATTTTTCATCAGACAGCCAACTTAATTGCTTGAAGATGGGGTCATTGACTGCTTTGAGGAAACTGGCCTCATTTATGTCTGACACTTGCCACCTGTTTTCAGTTTCCTCCACCAGTTTACTGGTGAAGAGACAAAACAAAAAAGCAAAGCATTGACTACTGATTTGATGCCAATTACCATGCTGTAACAACTGAAGCTTCAAATCTTCAAATCTTTGGGGTCAGCCCTGCTCCAGTTCCCCAGCCAAGTCCCCGTGGCTGAGCCCCCCCAACACTGGCTGATATCGGACAAACAAATTACATTTTTGGCTAGCATCTTGTTTTGGGTTAGGAAACACAGTTGCATAGCAACCAGGGAAATGGTAAAAATCTTTTCTATTGTACGGCAGACTAAATATTGTCTGAAAATCGGATGCTTAGCTCTGTGGCTCCAATGTCATGACAATACAAGGGCACACACTGCAGCTTAATGTGTCTGAGAGTGCGGGTTTGATTATAAACAAGCTTCCCTTGTTTCAGGTGAGTGGATGTGGATCGATAACAGTGCTGTGGACTATACCAACTGGAAAACAGGGATGCCAAAGTCTGAATCATGTGTTGGCATCAGTTCAGACAGTGGGATGTGGAGTACAAGCAGCTGCAGCAGATACAAATCTTACATCTGCAAAACAGCCAAAGGTATGTTTAATCAGCTGTAATGTACAGTAGTTTTAAATCGACCGATTGATCATCACATATACGTATTTATTCTCTTTTTTCAGTTATTACACCAACAGAAAAGCCACCAGCTGTTGGTAAGTTGTTTTATCTATATTACTGTATGCATTGAATATGATGTTTCAGACTCCAGTGATGTCACTGTTAATACTTCTGTATGCTTTGCCCCCTCAGCCCCCGTCATTAAAGAAGCTTCTCATGGGTCTGCTGGCATCACTGTGGCTGTAGTGCTAGTTGTAATCGCCGTAGTTGGACTCGGTGCCTTCCTCCTTTTCCGTAAACGGATACCCACCCCTGTCTTGGGAGAAAGCACCTTTGACAACAAGTTATACTTCAACAATCCAATACGAGTCCCTGTGGATGCCAAAGGTCTGGTGGCCAACATAGAGCAGAATGAACAAGCGTAGAAAGACAAATGATATGATTATGATTTCATTCTTTGTTTTGGATCACTTCACTGGAAACTGAATGTCAAACAAACCCTGTAGTGTTTTTCCATTTGAAGATAATGATTCTTAATTATTATAGAATAATGCATACAAGCACCGGCACTGCACTAAGTGAATTAAGGACAAGATAATACAAGTGAACAATCTTAAGCAAATTTTACATGATTATGTGATTTGTGAAATGTGTACAGTTTAGTTTTTATTTTTACCAATCAAGATAATCAAGAACATATGTAGATGAAACAACAGTTTAAAAATCAAGAAGGGTGAAGATGTTTTATTAATGCAATTATCAGATTTTTCTCATCTGGGTTGCTGTTATTATTCTCCATGGGCTACTCATCAGCCTGTTTCTGGTTTTGACATTGTAAATAGATGCTAAATAAAAGAAATGAAATTAATAAAACTAAATTGGCCCCTCTTTTGCACTTTTTTCTTCTAACAGACCAAAAATTGAGTAATACTAATCTATCTAAAAGATGGACAACTAAAAACTATGACTCGGTGCTGGCACTCAATAAAAAGTAAGAGGATCACAAAACTGATACAGATTCATCCTCTGGAGACTATGAATGTCTGTACCAAATTTCACTGCAATCTGTGCAATAGTTGTTGAGATATAAGATAAACTTTATTGTCCCCAAAGGGAAATTTGTCTTGGGCACATAGTGCATATAGCTGCATTGTAAGTGCGTGCATGGCATACACTAGACAACAAAACACAAAAAAATAGTAGAAAACAAATCACATAGTAGGTACCAGCGTACTGAGGCAAAATAAAAGCAGCAGTGTACAAAAAATAAAGAGACAAAAAGCAGAGCAATATGGTAGCAGCATTGCATTGTAGACCATTAATACGATCTCTGTTCAGGCACAGTCTTCGGAGGAAGTGAAGTCTCTAAATTAGTCTAGTGCAGAAAAAGTCAACATGTACACTCCAATTCTCCAACTCCAATTATTGTCCAGCATAATTCCTAGGTATTTGTAGGAGGACACCTGTTCAATTACACTGTTATTAATAATCACATGGTCATGGCCTCTCACTCCCCTGCAGTCATAGATCATTTCCTTAAAAGGTTTAAAGGTGGCAATCTCTCTGTTTTACACAGAGTGGCAGTCACTGACATGGAACAGGCTTAACATAATGGTATCATCTGAGAATGTGATGATAAAATCATTAGGCTGCGTAGAGTACCCAGAGTTTGACTTAGGCCAACATACTTTACTAAAGATGGTCTGCACATCTGCTGAGGTTCGATTAACAGCCAGTCAGCAGCAACAGTAGCACTGATAGAGTCCAGAACCTCTGCACCCTCCAAGGAGAAATCCTGGGTTTCGAATCTAAGAAAAAAATGATTCAGCTCATTAGTACTGTTCAGATCATCTGTGGTTATCAGCTGTTTCCTGCAAGAGTTCATGTTAGTTATATTTCTGATAGAGTCCCATAATCTTCTACTGTCTATAGAGCTAAAGCTCTGTTAGATTAACAGAACTGTGTTTTTCTCTTGCCTTTCTCAGCAGGTAGTTGAGTTCTTTTGTGCTGTAGCAATACCTACCCAGTCCTTATTTTGAAAGCCATTTTTTGTCAATACAAGCTTTGACCTCAGTACTGTGTGGCTTAATGTTGGGAAAGATTTTTTTTTTTTTTTTATGAACTACATTGATAGTATCACAGTGATAGTCTCTGTAGCCTCATCATGCTCCAATCAGTGCTGAGGAAACAGCCCCTAAGTGTTTCTACATTATCTCCAGTCCACTGAAGCACTGTTTTGTGCTGAGGCTTGCTTGACTGGAGTGCTGATTTATATGTGGGCAAGACACGGACAGGAGAGTGATCTGAATTGGCAAGGGGAGGGCGTTAGCTTTATAAGCACCTTTAATGTTACTGAAGTATTTGTGTTACGCTTGGGATTTCTAGTTCCACATTCCACATTTAAAGTACTGGTGGAGTCTAGGGAGAGCTAAGTGTAATCGGCATTATTCATGTCGCCAAGCGCAGAGACAGGGGCCCCCAGAAAGTGCTGGAGTTTGGAGTGAACACATTCTGCTACATGATCTGCAGCTCTACTTGCATTCCCACTAGGAGGTATATATGCAGCACAGATAATAATGTTCCTGAACTCTTAAGGGAGGTAGAAAGGGTGCATGAAGAGACAGTTGATTGTAGGTCATGGTCACATGAACTACCGGTACATCTAATGGTGTATTGTAAGAACAGTATTTACACAGTAACTCACATTGATGATAAGGCTCCCACTTCTTGACTTCCCCAAGAAGTAATTCCTGTCTGCCTGAGCACAGGAGAAGCCCTCCGACTCCAACAGATAGTCTGGTGTGTCGTGCCCAAACCAGTTTTCCGTGAACACCATGATGCCTGACTCTCTGTACTTTGGAGAAAATCTCCTGTTTACCCAGAGCTCATCCATTTAGGAGTCCATTTAGTATGATGGGAGGCGGTGGTGGCTTGTCACCCCATCTGCAGAGCCATTGTCTGAAGCCTCCTCTTCTGCCCCTTTTCCTCCGCTGTGGTTCCTCCGCAGGCTTTGTCCTGATGTCTTTTCGGCAGATGATCCAGCAGTGCGTCCCCTCCATGCTGAATTAGCAGGACATCTCGGGCATTAACTAGGTGCCGATGCATGTACGAAGACGGTATGGGCAAACTGTTGCACAAGAGTTCACCAACCACCAAAAGTAGGACCAACAGGGACAGTAGAACCACCATGGCTCAGCGTTTTTTATGTCTCATTGTGCAGTTGTTGCGGAGTCTGCTGCTAGGCTTCAGCCTTCAGGGCCTAAACACAGGACACTATTATGGTCCTGTAGATTTCTCTAGCTAGCCAGCTAGCACATCCCCGCCAGAGACCGCCGTGACCCACTGCAGCTGACAGAGGCAAGTCTCTGGGGTGCAGCAACTTGCAGTGTTGCACTATGCCCCTGCCTGCCTCAGACCCGGGTTTGAGGTAAGCCCTGCTGTGGCCGACAGGAGCAAGTCTCTGGGATGCGGTGACCGACACCAGCTGCAAGGCTTAGGCCCTTGGTGCCTTACTGTTGGTGGCTGGTGTTAGCTTCCGGGAGCAGCTCTTTACAGTCAGTGAGCCTAGCTAGCACTCTAGCTTAGCTTAGCTTAGCACACTCTGTTGTTTGTACTAATGTTGTCACCCAAACTACTGCAACCCCAGGCCAAAGACAAGCCTCAGCAGCAGTCAGCAGCAAGTGTCTGGGTTGGATAACCAGCTGCTAGGTTTAAACCCTTGGTGCCTAACTACGAACAACTGCTGGAGTAGCAGGTGTTCGAGGGCCGCTGTGACATTACTCAACCTTAGCAGCTAACATTGGTCTTCAATGGCGTCTCATGTGACCTGGTGAGGAGAATGGTTCTTAGCCGTTCTGAATAGGCTGGATTTAATTCACCAGTAGTTTAGCACAAGATGTTGGACAAACCTGACTTGTATGTTTACATCGAAAATCAGAAACAACACCAGAAACAAAATTTCGAATTGCAACAGCAGCAGGACAGCCCAAGTTGGCAGCTGAGCAGCGCCACTGGAACAACCTCATGAGGACCATGATTTTTTGTAAAAAAAAATGTCATGGAAATGAATCCAATAGTTGAGATATTTCAGTCTGGACCGAGGTGATGAAGTGACGAACCGACCAAGTGACAGATCAACATTAGCGATGCTATGAATCTTTAAAAAAAAGCAATATTATATATATAATATTGTACACAACTACCCTGCAGCATCATTCACTTCTGATTACAAACCTTACAATAAATAAATAATGTTTCCTTGTTTGTATTTTGCTGTGGTTCTGTGTCTCCTTACTGCTGATGTACTGCAGACTTTGGTTGGAATAACAGCATGAATTTTAAATGTTGCAGATACCTCCTCTTAATGAAAGCCATGTGTAGAATATGATTTAAAATTTAAACAAAGGCCAAAGGTTTTTAGTTGTGAAAATATACATTCATAAAGATTTTTCTGTAAATAAAATAAGGATAAATAGATCTGACCCAAACTGAGTAGAAGACCAAACTATCAAGTGATGTGTCTGTAAATCTGCTTTTTCTAAGTGATGATTCATGCTCAGTTTCAAAATTTTTAAGTATTAGTCTGTCAGGCATCAGCCATTCAATCCCCCCCCCCCCCTCCAGTGGCTGGCCACCCCCATCACCTAATATTGAAAATGAGGCAGCGTTCTCCATGGAAACCACAGCCCTCTGAGGCTGTCGCAGCTAATCCTCAGGAGCTTACTCAACTCTTACTTCTCCTAAGAGGGTTTTACCAGCAGCACCAATGCCCAAGAATTCTCCCCAAACAAGCTCTGGATCTTCCATTTATCCCAGCAGAGGAAGAAAACAAACCTAGATACAGCAGCTGAGAGGAGCAGAGGGGAGAACGGTTCATCCGGTAAGCCTTTTCATCTATTCTATCTCAGGTATTACTGTAGCTTTAGTCCTGTTATTGCTCGGTCGCTTTGACCTGCAGGGTGTATGGCGTGGGTGGATGTTGGAAAGTGTTCTTGCGAGAACGCTTGGCATGTTTTGCTTTGCATGTTTGATCCTTGATGACTCAGAGATCATAGAGAATAAAAATCCCTTTGACTTGAACGTCATCAGTGTTTCTATGCATCTGGGGCTCAACATACTACATACACTCACTCACACCAGCCCCTGTCTTGTTCTTGAACAATTGATGCAGCTAAATAAGGAAACGTGTTCAATATTTAGACCATTATGAAAGCCTTCAGACTTTCTATTGAGTTACAAACTGAAGAGATGCAGCATTTCCAGCAACTACTTCGTTTAAGATGCGGATCTCTGTTGTTGCTTAGCGTTAATAATAGCTTTTCCCTACTGCCTAGTTTTCCTCAATACTAATTATTTTCTCTGCTGTCTCCCCCTCCATGCCCCCTACTCCCTGCCCCTGTGCTCTCTCACTTGCCTGCACTAATCCTTTTGTTGTGGGCTGAGGGGCCCAGGCTTTGGCTGACCATTCGGCACTGTAAGGGCTGGTTCAGCTGAAGGGTGCCCTCCGAGTCCTCCTGTCCTCCACCAGATCTGGCGGGCCTATCATTAACGCCTCTTCTTTTCTAGAAGCTTCCAGCTCTCTCCTCACCTTGATTTAAATATCTCTCTCACTTTGCTTGTTTGTATGCATCATCTTCTCGTTGTCTCAAGCTCTGAGCCAGTCCTGGGAGCTTGACGGGAGTCGGACAGCCTTAGGTAGGAACATGCACTTCAGGACCACTGCGCCCACTTTGCTGCTGCTTCTTTGTCTGCTGGAGGTGAGAGGGCAGGAGCGGGGGTACCTGCAGGGGGCTCTCAGGGCCTTGGATCTGCCCCTGGGTGCAGACGACAATGAGCCACGGCTCCACAAGAACCACACCGGGGTCCTGATCACCAAGCTCCTCCAGGTGGTACACTGTGCAGAGCAGACTGGAACCTCTCAGGACGGCTGTAACAAGGTAAGGGGTACACCTGTCTTAATGCTGTCACACTACATGATAACTAGAGCCCTCTTACATCCATATGCTAAGCACTTATTATGTATTCATCCCATTCCTGCCTGCTTATTGCAAGAAACGTGCTTGTTATGGCTGGAATGTGAGTGAATGTGGAGGCTTAAGTCCTTGACCTCTATGGGGCATTCATGCTGAGTAGCTTTAGGCATCCCTCAGTTTGACATAATAAATTCCATAGAGTGGAGTTAGAGGTACTTCACATGTTTGTGCAGGCGGGCTGACAACAGGATTATGTGCGTGTCAAGCCTTGGAAGTTAGATGTTAAAATTAAGAGAGAAACTTTTCTCTTTCACAAAGAATAGTGCTTCGCCTACACTCCTAACCTTCTATATTTTGTGTGTGGGTCTAATTGGGCACAAACAGCAGCACAAAGCTACCATTTTTCTGGGAAGCAGAGCACACAGTGTATGCAGGGAGAAAATAGGCCTTTCATGAAGCCGACTCTTCTTCCGAGGTCACTCGCTTTTCAGTCAGTGCTCACATGATCTGATATTTTGTGACTTTGTCCTTACAATCTTTCTCTTCTTTCTCCCTGTTCTTGTTGCAGTGCCTGACACCAGATGTGGCTCTCTCTGTGCTGAAGCATGATGGGAAGGCTTACGTCACTGAGGAGGACTATCAGCGGATCTCTACTGTTCTGCTGTACTACATAATTAACCTGCAAGACCTGTGCGTGTCAAATGCTGCCTCTCCTTCCTCCTTTTCCTCAGCCTCCTCCTCCTCTTTTGGGAACTATCAGTTCTACCTTTTGGCCCTAACCAGTCTACACCCAGCTGAGGATGACCACTTCCTGTCACCCAGTGAAACAGAGAGTATACTGCAGGTCATCAACCAGCACTACGACCCCCCCGATAAAGACGCCTCATCTGATTTGCAAGTAAGGAATTTGTAGAGATTTATTTTGTCTCAACAGGTGCACATCCAAGTTTGATCATTTCACCTTTGATCCCACAGTGTTTTGACGCCGCTCGCCTCCTTGAAGATGTTGACGTAGAAGAAAAAGCAGGTGCTGGTGTGTTTTCTGTGCCCAAACTGGCCGCATCTATCATCAGCCACGTCCTGCAGGGCCACTGTTTCAAACAGAGGAACCTCCCATCTCCTGCTTTCTTCACTGAATACATCTTTCAATCCCTAAATCGCACAAGTGAACTGCAGATAATGGGTAAGTTCAAGAGCTTAGTTGGCCTGTCATGCACATTTAAACAGAGTGACATTTGCTTTTGTATTCATGATAATGATCGTGTGATCCTCTGATGGTAGGGATGGGAATTAATAAGACTTTCTCGATAGCAATACCATTATCAATTCTGCAGATCAGTCCCATTCTTATAGGTTTCCTTATTGATTCAATCTTCTATGTGGGAGAAAAAAGTAGGCCCGTACAGGTTTTTGGTGTCAATGGCAACAGTGTTCTGTTGTCATCTAAAGTGGATGAAATGAGAGAATATTTGTACAGCATTTGTTTTCATTTAGGTTTCCTTAGTCAAAGGAAAATCTGCTCTACCTGCCTGCTTGGTGCTGTTATTATAATGTAGGATATTTACCCTCGGTAAGGGATGTGCTGCTCGGTTGGGAAGCAGTGGTACTCATGGATTTTAAGCCAATGTTGCATAGAAAGATGTTTCAGCATATTGCTAGCGTTTCCACCCTTATTTGACATCATTATACAGACATTACAAGCAGCAGTGTTATCATCTTTTCTTATAAAATAAAGCCAGGCTTTGGAACGCTTCTTTAACTCCACCATGACTTCTTGTTGTAAGTTTTCAGCAGCATTGACACAAGTTTGACATCATTGTTGTGCAAAAGCGCAACTATCCAGCACAATAAAAGGAATTGATAAGCTGGGAGGCATATGATTTGGAGACACTGGAACTGGTTCTCGATTCCCATCCCTGTCTGCTGGTATATGGAGATTGCTCCCTGACCACAGCTATATTAAAAAGAACTGCAATCTGATTCTCTTTCTATATCTTGTTCAAACATACAAAAGTTTTTTGGTAGTTGGAGCAGCAGGAACAAGCTATAAACACTACACTGACAAACTGTTAGCCAGCAGTTAAACATCCGACAGATACAAAGCAACATTATCAGTCCAATATTCACTCTCCTTTCAGCTCTGCTTTGGGTCTCCACCAACTCCTAATGGTACTATCTGACTCTTTAGTTGCTAAATGCTTCACTATATTACCAGCTAAATGCAATGTGTGCCTGCCTGCTGTTTGGTGCTCAGCAGGTAGTATAAAGTCGGTTAATCAGAGCTTTCCCACTAAAAATAGCTGCATGCTGCAAAAAAGACAACGAGAGCCATGAGAGTGAAACAAAACAGTAAAGGTGTCAGCTGGAAAATAATAAACAGAAAGAAGCTATGAATTCAAAGTTGGGTGATCTGTGGGTTCATCACTCTAAACAACATCTTTAATATTACACAGTTATTTGGTCTACTGGTATTATAAAAATATTGATTACAGCAGCTTAAACTCTTCAACATCCTCTCTGAGTTTTTCATTTGAAGGTGTTTCCTGTCGCTGCCACTGAATAGGACGAATGAGTCATCATGTATGAAAGAGCAACTAACCCTCCTGAAAGACTTCCATCAGTCGGGTTTTAAAAAAGAGAGGTTCTAAATATTGTGTCAATGACTTTCCATGCTGCTAAAAATAATACACAGTCATCTCTTATATAAAAAGAGTCAAATTCATTTTTAAATACTGGCAGGAAATGCTGGCCATCTGCAGGTACAAACCAATAACTCAGTGGTTACAGCCATTAATGATCAGTGTTGTATGTGAAGAGTTTTCTTTAATCTCATCTGCATAACATTTTATTTTCTCCAAACTCACAGTGATTCACTCACTTTAACCTGACCTGGTGCATAGCATCATGACACAGTGATTTCTCTGCTTAGATTTAGAAGAGTTGCTTCATCAGTTGGGAGTGGGACAGGAAACAGCGACGCACTCTCACCACAGGAAGAGGCGGAGTTCACAGAAAGGGGCCAGGCCTCTGCTGGATGGTTGTCAACATGAAAATGGTGGAATAAGCAGAGACTGGGCACAGGTGAGGCCGAGGCAAATGTTTACATTGCTTTAAAGGAGGATATTCTGAATCACAAGAAGCATGTCAACATTCCTGTAAACTGCATGAAGGTACTGTAAGGTTTGATCTGAAGTGTCCCCTACTCACCCACAAATTTGTCTCTACTTTTGAATCTAATCAGGTGTGTTTTTCGGCCAATCAGCTGGTGGATATTTTTGCTCTGAATCCCCATTTGCCGATTTCCAAGGAGCACTTCAGGCAAATGTGCCCAGCCATCATCCAGCAGTTGCTAGGCAATGCCTGCGAGTCTGCAGAGCAAAAGAGAAGAGGATCTCTGCCCACTGCTCTCGAGAGTAAGGCGTTTTACCTCATCAGCCTACAGTCACTAATAAATACATCAGATAATTAATGTGTAACTAAATCGAGCAGTTATTGCTTTGTGACTTTTTACTGAATCGCAGAGGGCCTTTACCATTAAATAGTTGCTGTTAAAGGTTCTCAATTGAATCACTAAATAAGAAAATAATGGAAAATTGATTTAATTTACTATAATTGACCCTTCACTAAGTCCAGTCCCCAGACGCAGACTGGCCAGTCATATTGTCATCACTCTGGCTCACACCACAGCTGTGCTCCATTGACTCTAATGCAATCGTTTCAGATTTTCTTCATTTTCAGGCTGGTTTTGTGTATTTGGAGCTAAATGTTGTGCCTGGGGCACGTCGTGTATTAATGATACTCGTTACCTGGAGAGGTTGGAAAAAGATATACGTTTCTTCCCTGTTCCAAAACCAAAATCAAACCCTGAAAAGTGTAGGGTTAGCTAGCTAGCTACTGAAGATATAGCCCACTGAATGTATACGCATGCTGCTTTTGATTTTTAATGATAACAGTGAAAAAAAGGGTGACCCTGCTGTACAGGAACCAGTGAAGGGAAGAGGTCTGCACACACTGTGATGCCACACAGCTTGTTCAATATCAGCAAAGTTTCCCTTTATATTCATTGTCTTCTGTGGCGATCAGCAGTGATGTGGTGGTTCAGTTTTACACTGTGATCTGTAGCCTGTAGTTCGGCTTTAGCTTCTAACTATCTTTGTCTTTTTAACCTGTTGTTGCTGCTGAGTCAGTTTGACATCCTGGATATATCCTTCAAACACAGACTGTAGACCCCTCTGTCTGCTTCTCTCTGGAATCATTGTTTCATTTTTCTAAAAATATGATAATAATTCATCAGAGAGTGCAGTTAGTTACAATGTGGGCTCCATGCTTACTCTGACAGCTTGACGGACCATCACAAAGGGGCGGGGCTTAGCGAAAGGTCAAGTCTGGAAAAGACAGCCAGACACTAGTTCAGGAAAAACATGCAAGAAATTGGTTATGAACTATTTGTATAAATTAGTGGCCTAAATAGACTTTTGTCTATGAAAAACAAGTCAGGTTCTTTGGTTTATTTGGTTTAAAGGAATACTTCGCCTCCCAAATGATCATTTGTGTATCAGTTACTCACACCGTGTTACCTTGAATTTGGGAAGAGAACTTTGTTTTTCTTGCATGCCTCCACAGTGAACAAAATTCTTGATGAAGTAAAGTAAAAGGGGTCCATGTTTACAACATCAAAACTATAACAAAACATTAGTTCACAAACTCTCACACAACTCGTGCAGTATATCCAAGTCTCATTTATCTAGTTGTATGTTCCCAAACAGACAGCCCTTTCCAACAGGAAACTGATATAAAGATGAAACGTATTTATGTTCTCTTCAAAGCCAGACTCCATTGACAAAAACAGTAATTTATCTCACTGAATATGGGAGCTGCTGGTCTACTGCTGCCTTGACCAGTTAGTTAGTTTGTGTTATTGTGGGACTTTGGTGAATCTGAATTAACCCTTTAAAACACCAAAGTCACAGAATAACACAAACTAACTAAGTGATCGAGGCAGTGGTTGACCAGCAGCTCCCATGTTCAGGAAGGTAAAACTACTAATTTTATCAATGGAGTCTGGCTTTGAAGAGAGTATAGTTGAGTTTCACTTTCGGTTTCCTGTCGGGAAGTGCTAAGCAATAAGACTGGAAAAATGAGACTTGGATTATACTGTAAGAGTTGTGTAAGAGTTTGTAAACGAATATTTTGATATAATTTTGCTGTGGTCAGTGTGGACCCCTATGACTTCAATTCATCAAAAATTGCGTCTGTCTTTGGATTCTTTGTTCACTGGAGGCATGTGAGAAAAATACAATTTTTCTATTATGAATTCAACATAATACGGGGAGAGTAACTCATATACAAATTCTCATTTGGGGGTCAAGTATTCCTTTAATCGCTTGCACAATTCAAACATAAAAAAATAGGATAAAAGACAACAATAAAACTAAATGTGTCAAAAATGTGTCTAAACTCTCTCTTCCCTGCAGAGTATGGCTACAGCACGGTTGCTGTCCTGCTCATCACGGTGGGCTCCATGCTCGGTATCTGCCTGATCTTCTTCAACTCCTGCCAGGAAACCTACACACTGATCCTGCAGCTGTTTGTGGGCCTGGCAGTGGGGACCCTCTCAGGAGATGCACTCCTGCACCTCATACCACAGGTATCGGACACAGAGCCACTGCACCACCCTCTGTAACTGTGAGTCAAGCGCCATATATGTATAAAGATACTCTCTGTTGACTGCGGAGTAATTGTCTAATGTTGTCCTCTCTGTCTCCTTTGGAGATCCTTGGGCTCCATGATGCCGCTCACAGTCACGATGACGAACACTATACAGAGGGGAAGGACTATCTGTGGAGGATTCTGGGCATGATCGCAGGGATCTACGGCTTTTTCCTTATTGAAAGAATCTTCTCCTTTTTTGTTCCCTCTCATGGCCATGTAAGAGTTACCCCTTATCAATTTAATGATTAGCAAAACACTCATCCCATACTGTGTGAAGACAAGGGGCTGCATTTCTTTATCTAACCAGAGGTGAAACTTTTAGTTTTCCATGAACAAGCAAGTTTGTGCTTTGTCTGAACTTTTGCAGAGCTGATTACTGAGCTACAGTGGTCTCATGACTTTCTTTTGTCTGCAGGGTCATGGTGACCTTCCCTTAGAGCTCAACTGCAACGGCCAGTCACAGAGGGGCAAGTCCATCTCCACCATACAGCTGGTGAGTCTCACTACTGCCAAGACTGAACTATTATGTTTTTCTAAGTTGTTCTTGGCAGGAAAACCTGATTCCTGTCATCATCCCTGTTATCTTGGTAGAGGAGGCACAGGGAGCATGACCAGGCAGTTCCTGAAGGTTAAATTGCAAAATATTAAACAAGTATCAAGTGTCCAGAAGAGAGAGGAAAAACAAAAATATTGAGATATAAGGTGGAGTGCTTCTACATCAGTGGTTTCCAGCGTTTTTTTGTTTGCTGATCATGTCAAATGAGCTCGAGCACCCCCTCACTAACACAAAAGTGTTCATTTCAATTTTAACACCACTGATTACAGTTTTTTTTCAGTAGGTTGGGTCAAGTTTGCAGTTCTTTACCGTTGCTTAAAATGGCAGAAACTGAATATTTCAACCATTTCGCAGTGTGTTACAACTTCTCTGTTTCTTTGCTACTGCAAATGGTTTTGACAAAATTTCACATATGTTGTGCCCAGGTATTATAACCAACTTAGCCTGCGGGAGGCATGTCCTGTGGTGTAAGGTAGTTACAACAGGCCCCAGTGCATGCTATTATGGCAGGCCCTAATACACACTAGTTATGACACGCACAAACACACACACACACACCATTGGGTGTATCATATATTTGAAAATGAAAAGTAGGTTATCTAATACTAGGAAGAGCCTACCTAATATCTACTAGGCTAGCTATTAGCTAATTTACCATAACCATTTATAGGCCAGCTATCCACCTGGTAGCAACCATGTTGTTGTTGTCATTATGCATCCGACCTTTACCGCAGACTCTATTGTCTTTTTACTGTTATTTTTATTAATGTTTATAATTCTTGATAGACATTGCTGCTACTTATTTGTTTTATGGACTTTTTCATCACTTTATTGCAATTGCTATTATATATTTGTATCCATGCAGCCCACTGAATGTGAACTCAGGGCATTGCTGTAAAAGAGCTTAATGCTCTATCAGTTTTTCCTGAATAAACAATGGTTGTTGATAATGATGATGACAATTAAACCCAATTTGTAGCCTAGTGAGCCCACTATAATACCTGTATTACTTATCATGAAATTTATATCTAACACAATAGCCTAGCTAATGTTAGAATTATTCAGGACTGTCACAAACTGGCTCAAGTAGGGAGTCCACACAGAAGATATAGTTAAAACAACCAGAATATATTAAATTAAGACTGACTTAAATAAACAACGGTGTGTGTAGGTCAGCATTGTCAGTAATGAAAGCCATGCATGGATGTGTGTCAGGTGTGCTGCGGAGGTGTTGAAGTTGCAAAACCAAAAAGCAATGATGCAGGGTGAACGTCTGCCGTAGGAAGGGAGAGAGCAAGTGAAAACATGAGGCATCTTTTATAGTCTGGAAGGCCCAGGTGAGCTTAATCAAGGCAGAGACCCTCCAATATCAGCCAGCTGCCTGATGAGGTTCGCTGGAACATCCTACAAGACAGCACCGACATTATATTGAGCTTGCTACCCTAATGTTACCTGCTGCATGGTTGCTGATGCACCACTTAGGGTAGCATTGATGCTGATGCCAGCTGAACTGCTGCATTGCTGCTAGGAGGAGGGTTGTGATGATGTCAGTTTGTTAGCTGGAGGCAAAACACGACCCTCCACCACAGGGCTGTAGGCTACATAGGAGCCTTAAAATGTTGTCTTGTTGTGTTATTGGGAGCCGGAATAGAAGGAGTCATGGCTCAAAACTTAAATTTTCACATACCAGCTGCCACTGCCTGTCAGATCATCAAAAATGCTCACATATGCAGCGCACACTTCATATCAGGTTAGGGAAAAAGTATTTACTGTTGTAGGGATGAATAACGTTATGTGTGTTAAGGGTTATCATGTCCACCTAATCAGAAACTGGGGAGGTGCTAAGGGGAATATTGGATTTCTCCGTAGGTGGCAATTTTAGTCTTAAGGGCCCATTCATTGCCCAACAAATTATGGGAGAGCCCGTTTTCTCTATGGTCCCCCCCACCCCATGGGCCCCAGTGCAACCACACTGCCTCCACTGTCTATATTTATGCCCCTGGACATGTCCTGTGCAGTTGGCTTTTTATAGCTGGTAATTTATCAGTAATTGTGACAATAAATATACTATGAGAGCCTCTATTGATCACTTGAGGAGATACACACATAAATAGGGAAAGTAAAAAATAAATTGTGAGAGACATATAAAAGCTTGTTGTGGCTAGTCTCCAGGTACATCGTACTCCACCAGTTACACTAGAAATAAAAACTAGAAATAAAAAGTTGCAGTGCTCCAAGCAAACTTACATAAAGTGCTTCTCATTCACAAAAGGGTAAAGTCGACAAAAGTCAAAAATAAGGACAGTAGTGAGAGATCTGCTGCATCAACGCTCACCGCCCACGCAGCATCACATTCATTGTTTATCTTCCTCTTAAAAACAAATATGTGTGTTTCTTTTGATCAAATCAGGACAACACTGTGCTCCATTACTGTCAAACACAAAAGTTTATTTCCTACTTGGTACAACAAAGCTTCCTTTGCTCCAAAATAACAAGAAACAGCTATGTCAGTTAACACATTGTTTAAATATTGTGTTTAGCGTGCTGTGCCACTGTGGAATTATTAAAATCAATGCATTTTCATTCGCCCTTCTGATGCTTCACTCCCACACTACTCCTCCAGCCAAGCAACAAGAAAGCACTAATGAACTTGTTAGAAACAAGTTCTGCTAGAGGGCACTGTTGACAGTCAATTACAGCACAATTTTGAATATTCTTTTTGTTTGCACACATATACAGCATAAAACCAGATAATAGAAATAAAAAGATTTAACAGTGGCTCATCTCTCAAATAACACACATACTGTTTTATCAAGGACAGTATGCATCCACTGAATCCATGTTCACATAAAAAAAACAGACTGGAATTCACTTAAATCAATTGTCCTGCACTGCCTTTATATAACAGGCAATGAAGCGTGGTGTGGGAGGGAGAGAAGGAACAGGACATGTAGGATGTTGGAGAATGAGATGTATTGAATCATTCAGAAAGCACTCCATGCTTGTGATGAATACGTACTTCAAAACTAGAACATTTTGGACACAGAGACTGGTCACTCACGTGGAAAAGGAAACTACTCTCCAACAATCCTAGTTGTTATATAAAAATATCTTGTTTTGGTGAGTTGTCTCATCTGGCTCCAGCTTCATTTAACTTTACAATTTTTAGTTAATCAGTTTGGAGTCAAAGGTTTAAAAATCTGTGCCGTAAATAACTTTCTGTATCCTGCAGGGACCAGTGGATGACTTGGAGTGTGCAGAAGCATCTCCTGAGCATGTCGACACAAGGAGGCCTTCACATCAGAGTAAGCTCCTTCAACATGAGCCGCACAACACAGCCGAATGTGATGTACTTTGTAATTAGTCGCCTGGCATGACAGAGCGATTGTCACGGTCTGAGGATGAGCTTTAACGACACAGACTCCCTTTTGTGTTCCCAGGACAAGGGGTTCCTCTGCTGGCTGTGATGGTAATCGTGGGAGACAGCCTTCATAACTTTGCGGATGGCCTGGTTGTCGGGGCAGCCTTCTCCTCTTCAGCTGAGACTGGCATGGCGACCACCGTGGCCATCCTGTGCCACGAGATACCGCACGAGATGGGTGAGAGGTCACCGTTATTCACTTTTGTTGTTTTTTTGGCCAAGGCCAGGAAACACTCTGCTTGACTTATCTTTTTTCTGCTCTCTGTCTCACAGGGGACTTTGCAGTGTTGTTGAGCTCTGGACTCTCAGTGAAGACTGCTGTGCTAATGAACTTTCTCAGCGCTCTGACGGCCTTCATGGGCCTCTACATTGGACTGTTTGTTTCCTCGGATATGGAAGTGCAGCAGTGGATCTTTGCTGTTACTGCTGGGATTTTCCTCTATCTGTCACTGGTAGAAATGGTAAGAGAGCCTTATTAAAGGATGAGGCCGGTGATACTCCACATTTCTGTTAGTGTCAACAAATCTCCCCCAAAAACAAAGACAACAATTATTTGATTCTGATACAGTTTGTTCGTCTGCCGCACAAGCCTCATTTCCACAACTGCAGTTCACCATACATAGATGTAGAAAAGCCCTCAAACAGACATTTGCATATCAATACTTTTGCAGCTTCACCGCTCATTAGACCTGTCAATGTGAAATATGGCACAGAAAGTGCAATTTCACTGGCACCAGAGCAGCTGTCATTGCTCACAGCTGTGGATATTTGTAGCGTCTGTACCACTGATTCCATGTCTCAACTCATATTCCAGCATCCTCCTAATTATTTCACTCGCAGCTATCTCAGCTAAAACTGTGCAACAACAATGGAGATCACTGTGCATTTTTTCAGCCACCAGGTGCAATTTCGCGGGAGAATGAAGCCTTGATTTACAGCACGAAGGAAGTGTGTCAACCATAGTACAACTAAAACAGGAAGAGGACAGTGCTTTTGTTTTCCCTGGTAGCTATCGGTAGCTATCCCCAGAATGGAAAATGGAACGGGTCCTGTCTTTCTGGGAGATGCTAGGCTACAGGACAATGGAAAGCAACACAGCTGTCTTTGCGACAGTGACGCCAACATTGGTATATAACGTTCTCACTACGACAGTCGGACTCCACAGGACACATTTCAGGTGTCTCAACTGAGATTGCCTGAAAACTAGTCAGAAACTAGAGTTACAGCTTCAAGGTTGTATACCTCCATGAACCAGACAGGCTGAACTTACAGTTTACACCCTTGTCTGTGACAACATAGATGCTTCACACACATATTCCCCCGGTGGCACAGAAGATCTGTACAATCAGCACAATTTCAAGATTAGTGTCACCAGTTCAGTATCTGACCAAATGTCCCCCCTTCTGTTCCTGAGATATGATGCTGAATAATGGCCAGAAAAGTGTTTTTGCAGAACATTATCATGTCACAGTGGAGATGACCTTTGACCTTTTGGACATAAAATGTCATCACATTTTATCCTTTTAGACATTTGTGTCATGACTAGCATATGAACTCTTGAGTAATGGCCAAAAACATGTTTTGTGAGGTCACAGTGACCTTGACCTTTGACCACCAAATTCTAATCAGTTTACTTTTCAGTTCAAGAGGACATTTGTGCCAAATTTGAAGAAATTCCCTCTAGGTGTTCTTGAGACATGGCTTTCATGAGAATGAGACGAATGCAAGGTCACAGTGATGTTGATCTTTGACCACCAAATTCTGATCAGATCATTCTTGAGTCCAAGTGGACATTTGTGCCAAATTCGAAAAATTCCCTCATGGGGTTCTTGAGATATTGCGACCACAAGCATGGGATAGACAAAAGGACGGATGGATGGTCAACCTGAAAGCATAATGCACCTGGCCATAGCTATCGCAGATGCAGAGGCAAAAAAAGCCAATAAAAAGCTATAAGTAAAATTGTTTTAAATGTCCAGTAACTGCCACTTGTAATAGCCAAATGTTACAATCCTTACTGGCCACTGAAAGAAATAATAGAAGATAAAATATTATTAAGGGGCATGCTCTACTGTGGGGTTACTTAAGCCCATATGATAGGGTGGCAGAAATACATCTACTCTGCATGAGAACATCACATGTGTACTTATATTAATACAGTCCCCAATAAATACACTGTTTACTCTGTTTGAATAATGTTTGCTAAAACTACAGTCTCCAGCCAATAAGAAAAATTTAACTATAGTCTGTATGTGTGACTGTTTTTTAAGATTTTCAGTAGGAACAAAGGGACAGAGAGCAGTTAAGTATTAAAAGATGGACAGCCACATCATTGATTTTATCATGGGGTTTCTTGACAGTAACAAAAATATGGAATAGTGTCAGCCTTTTCTTTAAAGAAGAATTCTCTCTATAACCAGTATTTCCATAAAAACGGTTACTAACTTTGTTGTACTCTACATATCTGTCTATCTTTCAGCTTCCAGAGATGAGTCGAGTGAAGACGGACAGACCGTGTCTCATGTTCTTCCTACAGAACCTCGGTCTGTTGATGGGTTGGGCCTGTCTTCTGCTCCTCGCACTCTTTGAACATGAACTCACATTCTAATGCAGTGTGCGTGACGTATATCTCTTCATGCAGGGTTGAGCTGAAAACAAACTTGTTTTCTAGTGTTTTTTGACTTGAACATGTTAGTGTGTGCAACCAGGGTGTTTAACTCATTATTGGTCAACGAGTGAGTATTTCATGATGTTGTAGTCTCAGCACTGGATGGTAAATGTACGTTAGCTGTATGATGAATCCTCCTTTTTTTATACTTGATGATTTATTTTTGTATGTTAGGTCTCTGGATGTTGAATAGTTTAAACTCTAATGACCTTATTTGGCAGATTCAGGTACATTTGTGCATATCTGTTGTTCTGTGAAATATCTACATCCCCTCAGACAATCAAATCATTTGATTTTGGAGTCATGACTCACAAGCAAAATATAAAGTATTGTAAATCTACTTCACTACACCAGTGTCTTTATACTGATAGGGAAATGTGTAATTTAAAAAGTCATCAAGTTGTATAATAATGCTTTATTTTACAGGCTTGTAATTTCTGGATAATTTCCAAGTATTTGCTCAGAAGTTTCCTGATAAGGACAGCAGAGACAAGTGTTCTTTTAATACACTTCCAATTAATTAATTCTAATTATATGGTGATTTAGTACTGTACTTCCACAAATTGGAAGATACACAGAGGACACATTTTAAGAAGGTATAATGATTTTAGTCTTTCATTCAGAGTTCTCACACATTTCTACCAATACATTTTCAAAACTTTTTCGTAGCTTTTCCATAATATTTTACCTCATTTCCATGGATTTATTGAACTGGTTTGAATAAGTAGGCCTATAGAGACAGTGCGCAGTGCATCATACATACAAACCATACTCAGTGGAGGGTAAAACTATTGCCGCAATAATATAGACCCTTTCATGGCCAATGTCAGTGACTTCAGTTGGTTAGCTGGAGGCAAAACATGACTCACCACCACAGAGCTGTAGGCTACACAGGTCTTACACTAAAATGAGAGCCCTGTTGGTTGAAGAAGAGCGTTACATTTCTACATGAATTGACGGTCAAGTTAATCACATATTCACTCAACTCGATGCTCTGCTGCTCTGTCTCCCCAGATAGAGTGCTGAGAGTGCGCTCTGACACTCTGAAAGTGCGGTGCTCTGGATAACAGAACGGTACATTCAGACGGCGTTACAAATTTACGAATGGTCCAGTTTGTGCCAGAGTGCACTCCAACACTCAGGATGGGTATTTCTGAAGGCACCACTCGTATCACCTTCCACCACTGTCTAAAACAAGCCAAACAGAACTAGCTAGCTAGCGCTGGCTAATGTCTGTGGAGAATTGTTTTGCCTCCAGCCAAGCCATGCCCACCAAAAAACATCATACTGTTCAGGAACAGTAAAAGGTTCTATGCAACCAATGCTAACAAAATGCCTGTAGCTAGCTAAAAACATTATATATCACCGTATCAGAGGAGTATTTTAGCACCTTATGTCAACCAGAGAGAAAAAGTTGCATTAATAAACTCAATATTGTCAGTTTATCTTAGAGTCTGCCTGTCCTTACCTTGGTTATCTTGGAGAAATGACTGAACAGCCAATAGTGACATCCTTTGATATTTAAAAGTATTTGAATCACCAGATGAGATCATAATTTAACATAACAAAGAACAAAACCAGGCATTAAAAACTTTAGTTAGCTTCATCCTCTCTGGTCTAAATAGCATGGTGCTTGTTGCACGTAGATGTACTGACTGTCAGGATCCCACAGTTTTTACATATGTTCCTGCTGATGCCTCACGTCTTGGTGCTTAAAAGCTCAGTTTTCGGTTCATCAGCTTGTAAAAATGTTGTCATGGATTCTTTGCCATGGTGGTAGAGCATCCCACTGCAAAGCAGCTTTAAGGTATTTTTGTGTTGTTTGCTAGCAGATGTATAAGACAAGGAGGCACCTTCAGGAGAACGATGAGCTGTTGGGGGCAAGACGTATATGTGCTCTGTCTCCATGTAGAGATACAGCCAAACTTTACTCTAGTTAGACATTCCAGCCAGTGACTAGCTGCATTTGGCAACAGACCAGGCTGGTACATACATGTACTTCGCAAAACCTTAGTTAACATGCTACACATAAGCTTTTCTGCATATTCCCGTATCTCTCCTGACGTGACAGCGTGATTTTTTGACCCAAAAGGGGGTGCAACCTGGCAATGATGCTATGGTCTGGTCTATGTGTATCACGCTATGTTAGAAATTTGTGGGGTGCTGCTTCGTAGGATATTATACGAACTGTTGTATGAGGATATGTTGCATAGCACAGCACTAGATTTTAAATTAGTAATACAGGGAAGGTATCTCGCCTAACATTAAACATATTTTGGGATTTTAATAAACATATTTTAAACAATGCATATTCAAAACTTTTCAGAAACATTCTGTAAATTCCTAACAATTTCCAGGCCTTGAAATGTTTTTTTTTTTTAATTTCATAGCTCTTCCAGGAATTTCATGACAGTGAGAACCCTGTTCATTAGACCCACTTTGTCTGGTGGATACCCATGTCTTTCAAAGTCAGCACCCCTTTCATTTTGAGAAAAATCTGTATGTTTATGATTATATGTCCCAAATTATAAAGTGCTTTTCAGGAAAATTGTGAGAGAAAAACTATTACAAAATGACAGACCCATAAATTAAAACATTACCTCGATTTAAAAGTATAAATATTCAAAATCTGCATGTATAAATGAGAAACTTGTATATTAGGTGTAAAAAAAGGACTCATGTCTCTTTGTGAGACATAAGCTGCCCTAAAAACATTTATTTGCTAAAGCCCCGTTTAGAGACAGATTGCTCTCTTTCAGCTTCTCATCTCAGAGGCATTGTTCTTTGTTTTTGAGGCCTCTCTGTGATCCAATATGAGGGCACTTCCACCCACCTGAGCCACTTGTTCTCTTCATCCACCAACCTGGATGACTAATGCTCGCTGTTCAAGACAGAAACTCCGGAGCGATCCGGCCCACATAGCACACACGCTTTTTACCAGCCGGAGTGGGCCTGAAGAAGGAGGTGGAGGAAGGAGAGAATATGAGGAATACATCAACACAATGAGATAAATGAAACACAGTAAATCAACTTATTTGTACATAAAATTGGATTTGTGATATTGAAAGAATGAGTGGGCTTAGGAGAAGATTTTCCTCTTTTTAATCAGCTTGCTGTGATTAAATTCTGGTGCTCTCAGCGTCAACATATTTCTGTAAAATTTGAACAAACATCTGTCAAACATTTGCCTTATTTGCGTCAGGGATTAGTTTCATTGCGCATTTTGCATAGTGATTATGTTAATTTGCCATTCCAAGCTTACTATCAAAGTGCAAAGTCAGTGGTGTTGAGAGTGTCATGAGATTATGTGGCTATCGCGTCAGAAAAAGCTGACACCATTTATTGTGACTTCCCGAGTAATGTTCAAACAATAGCAGGAAGTCCACTGCATTTTCTCTTATTCTAGCATTTCTGCTGTTATTTTGGAAATGCCAACCCCTTTGGCATTCCCAGGAAAGCTTCTACACAGACTGGTGTGTGTGCAAATCTGCTCTTTTGCACCAAAGAGGCATTTTTTGGCATGTGTGTGTCTTTTCAAGGCAACTGCTGCCAGGATGGAGGAAGGAAGGGCTTTTTATCTGGGCCTTGTTGGTGTGAACACTGAGTATCCTCACTTGCTCATCAGAGACCCGTCAGAAGAGGAGTTCAGCTCCGGGGTCATCAGGGCAGCAGCACACACTGAAACGATGGGAAATGCTAAGAGAGAGAGACAAAAAAAGGAAATAGAAAAGTGTTTTCCCTTTGATTAGAAAGGATCTGACCTAAAATCATCCTTTGCACCTGTTATTGTTAGCACACAAACCACATGGGATCAACTTATAGTCACTGGTATTGTGACATTTTAGCTGTGTTTACAACCTTGGCATACGGTGTTCTTAATAGAAAGTAGCTATCTTAAGCTAACGGCTAGTTTAAAGTGATACTCCATCACCCACATCTTTCAGACACCACACAGTTTGTAACGCTGGCTTTCTGTTAACAATTTCCTCCAAACCCACATCAAGGCAACCCTGATGACATCACTACAGTATGACATCATCAGGGTTTATTTTTCAGACTTTCTCAGAGCTTCCTTCAGAGCCACAGAAGACATTATACAACTGTGTTCACAGTCTAATTACTACTAACGATGTCTTGTAAACTGACTTTGATGTGTAAACTGAGTGCAATGGCCCTTTACAATAGAAACACACATGAGACCACTAGAGGGCAACAATGAATAACAAAACTTCAGAGCTGTCTGTGGCAGAAACTTGTCCGTTCACTTCAGCTGCAGTGTTTGGTTTGACTGGTCTCATTATACCACTGTGTGCACACTGGACATGACAGCATGTAAAAATCTGTCTGCTCCATTAGACTGGATGACAGATAGAGAGGCGCTAAGTAGATGCAGCACCTGCCTCTCACCTCTGTGGAGGAGTCACCCAAACAGGTGCCAACAGCTGCAGCTGGAACAATACTGTCTGAATAAATGTCCCACTTAAATCCACAGCTGAAACAATTAGTCATTTATTATATTAGCAACAATTTTGATAATAGATTAATGGTTATACCTGCTTTATCAAGCAAACAATGGCAAATATTTTCTGGCTGCAGCTTCTAAAATGTGAAGATTTGCTGCTCTTGTCTGTTTTATATCATTGTAAAAAGAATATATTTAGATTTTTGACCTCTGGTTGGACAAAACAGGAGAATTGAAGATATCGCCTTGGATTCTAATAGCTATTTTTTTTTCTTAAATTTCATAAACTAAACAATTGATGAATGTAAAGGCGCTGGTTTTGTTAAAAATATAGGGGGCACATATGAGACAAGGGTTTTTTTGAGGGTCCTCTGCCAGAAAGCTTTAAAACACTTAATTTCCTGCTTTCTGCGTATTTTTTGCACCAATTTGTGTATTTTCTGCATCAATTTTTGATGTTAATATCTTTAATTTTGTCAAAAATAAAAGTGCTACTTTCACGATTTTAATTGGAAGGGCACAAATGCAAAGTCTAAATATTGAGGGGGACATGTCCCAGGTGATCCCCCCCCCGAAATCTACACATATGGATTAATGTAACTATATCAGATTAATCAATAATGAAAATATAAGGACTTGCAAGTGACCCAGTTTGCATACAGCTATATGGGATAGAACTCTGTACACCCGTCAGGTTCAACAATAACCTCAGCGTCTGCCTGAAAAATATTTCACTCCACATTCGACTACAACAGTCAGGGACAAGTAGCTAATGTCAACCTGTTTTACTAACAATGGACGGACCTGCTCACCTGTTCTCTCAGATGGTTGTCACTCTCAAGAGATGCTTTTCACAGCAAACATAGTGTCCCATTAAACCACAACAGTGCTACAATGACAATATGAAGACCTTAAAACCAAAGCAGCTAAATGAAAGTCAGTCCTCATTAATTTCATTAATTAAAAATCTCTTTTACCACATGTGATGTGTCAAAATGTCAGGTGTATGTAACCCTTCCATTAGGGCTGCAACTAACGATTATTTTCATTGTCGACTAATCTGTCGATTATTTTTTCGATTAGTCGACTTATCATTCTATTGAAAAATGTGTTAAAATGTTGAAAAATGTTGGTCTGTCTCTCCCAAACCCCCAAATTATGTCATCTTATTTCGTACTCACACCAAAGGGTTTTAGTTCACCGTCATGGGAGAGTGTGTAAAGCTGCCAATATCTGAACGTAAGAAGCTGCAGTAAGAGTATTTTGGGGTATTTTTATAATACTTTTCTATGAAAAATGACTCAAACCAATTAGTCGACTACTAACATAGTCACCGATTATTTTAATAGTCGATTAGTCATCGATTAGTCGACTAATCATTGCAGCCCTACTTCCCATGGCTTCTTTTTGCCTTATATGAGCATTTATATTCTGCCTTCCTGTTGCCTATGATCTGCCTTATTGTAGTGAATTTTATGTTTTCCTTTTCACCCGGAAAAGACTGTTTTCACTAAAACTAACTACAGTGTAATTTGGATTCAGCCTGTAAACAGTCACAGATAATAATGATTTGGCATCAGCTTGGCTTTGAGTCTAAAACTCTTCCTTAAAATGACAAAAAAAGTCTTTCAGTTTGTATTAACTGATATATTTTATAGTTTGAATACCCACTCTTTAAACATCACCATCAATGTTACTGTAAATATATGTTGTATATCCACCTACTTCATTTATATAAACTAACCTATTACATTAATGAATCAATATTTATTTCAGTACTCTGCATGCTTTTGCACTATTTTATTCCTGTTTACGATCTACACAGTGTAAATTGTTAAATCTTTATTTTTGCCTTTGTTCAGCTTTGTTATCTTTGTTTTTTGCCTATTTCTTTGTCTATATTATTTCCAACAAATGTGTTAGATCATTATTGTGACTCTACTGTATGAAGGATTTCAAACATACATCTTGTTGTTATTCATGTTATTCATTGTCATGCTGTGAGAAGGCAGAGGTGTTGGCGTTGGATGAGGGCGCATGGAGCAGCCAGTGTGGGTACAGTAGGAGGGCACTGATGATGAGGAGGCTCTGTGGTGCTGAAGACTATAATATCCGAGAATTCAGATCATCATCACTATCATCTGAAGTAGAGGGAAACTGCTCCACAAATCTCTTCCGCACAAGCTCCTCCTTAAACCCTCCTGTCTCAAACTTGAAGATTGGCGGTGCCAGTTTAGCAGCAGCAGCAACAGCAGCAGCGCCTCGGCTTCCTCCCGTTAACCGGTGACTGATTTTTTTAAAAACAAAATGCGGTTTATCTTTAATTTGAGACACACCTGGAGCACCTGTCCGAGCCGACTGTTGAGTATGTGCTTTTATCAGTTAGTGTAAGGGTCGTCAGTAACACTTCAAAAACAAGAGCAGAAACACCTCTGGGCAGACACATGGACTCGCTGGAACATCCCATGATACAAGTAAGTTAATTAACATTTAAATGACATGCCATTTTTATGTAACAGCGCGGTGTAGTTGTCGAAAGTTAGCTTAGCATGTGAAAGAAGCAGGTCAACTTTAGCTCACCTGTCCACTTCCTCGCGCCCATTGATGGCTGCTATCTTACATTAAGTTTTGATGATGTGCCGTCAGTCGCGAGGACATCGCCTCGTGAGTGCCCGTTTTTGAATGTTAACGGTCGGTTTAAATTCAAAGTGCCGTTGAAGCTGGTATGTTTTAATATTAATTTACGTTGCTGTGAATCAGGTTGGTGACTCAACATTTTTTTTTGTCTTTTAAGCAAAGTATCTGTTTTAATGTATTTAAAATATACTTAAAACATCATAAATATTTAATTTGGTTGTGGTTATTTTGGTTATTTTTCAGGACTTATTTACATTTTCAAGTGGAGCCTTTTTAGTCAAGTGAAGGAGGAAGTTTTTGCTTCCTTTACTTAGGGACTGTTCGTTACTAATGAGGTGGGAGGGGGTGTTTCAAAAAGGGGGAGCCACACCAAATATTTTTTTAAGCATTTGGGATATACTTGTGTTTTTTTTTTATTAAATTAAAAGTGTTGTTGAAGCTGTTATATTTGAATGTTAATTTATGTTGCTGTGAATGAGGTTGGTGACTCAACATTTTTTGTCCAAGTACCATACCAGAAACGTTTTATTTGGTTGTGGTTATTTTGGTTATTTTTCTGGACTTTTTACAGTTTCAAGTGAAACCATTGTGGTCCAGCAATGGAAGATGCCATACCAAATAATTTTTCAAGAACTGGGGAGGGACTTATGTTTGTTTTTTGTTTTTTTTTGGCTTAGGGGTAGGGTTAGGCGATGCAATGACTATGTACAATATATTGATATATTTTCAAGCAATTTTCAAGCATTTATATTGGTATAGGGTAAAGTTGTGTTACATAATGTATGCTAGTGTGCATCTCTCCTCTCTCAAAGCTCAGCCTCACTCATTCACTCACAAGTTTTCCAGCAACACTAAGAGAGACATGAAGCTGCTACTCTGTTTCATCTGTATGTTATTTAGTCTTCAGTGTGACATTGGTCTATGTGTTTCTGTGGGATTAATTAAATTACCGCAGTTGCACAGCGCTGTGCTGTATGTGTGGGAGACTGAACCGCTTGATTGTGTCAGGTCACAGGTGAGCTTCGTTTGCTAGTTTGTGTGTGAGGTGAAGCCCAACGCATCGCCATTCCTCTTGGCAGTTGTAGTCTATAGTGTGACACTGAGACAGTGCCTGGATGCAGGCAACAGATGTGTTTAAAAAAATGCAGCAGCAACACAGACACAGACAGATGAGGACAAAGTGTCTCTCGCTCCTTTCCTCCCTCGGTCTCTCTGTTGATGAAGTTTTACAATAAAATTAATAGCCTAAATAAATAAAAATACTTAAATCTTTTTCCAGTACTAGATTCATTTGAAAGGTGATGGAAAACGACTTTTTAACCCCTTTGAATTTTATTGTGATCACAGTCTGTTTTTATTAAAGCGATTGTGACATCTCAAATGTGGCTTTGACTTGCCACGGAACATGAAGCCCATTTCACAGAAAATACATTCAGCCTGGAAATATAGAGATATGAATTTTTGTCTATGTCGCCCAGCTGTCCTTAAGGGGGACAGAGTATACAACTTCAAATGGCTGTATTTTGTTTTTATTTTAAATACGTTCTGAACCCCAAACTTCGCCAGTGGGTTTGGAAGGCATGTTTTTCTTTTAAAAATCCACAAATTTACGCCAAATATCATACCTTGAAACTATTGGAGAAAAAAAAGTAATTAGAGTTGGATTTTCAAATTACCGACGGTTCTTGAACACGTGCAACATAGGCTTTCATTAAAAAAACCCCAGTAAAACCTAAGCTTTGAATAATAATATTTGATCAAAATCACTTTGTTTTACAAAACATTTGCGCCAACCAAAGACACTATAACAAAAGATAACGCATCATAAGCTGTGCCAGTGGTATGAAATGGTATTGACTTCCTGTCTCGTAAGTGGGCGTGGGCGTCTCGCCCCTGTATACCCCAACCTCATTTGGAAGTGCTGGGAATATCTGTGGATGACATCACATTCAAAACAATACAACACTATAGTACATGTTTGATGCTTATTTTGCCTCTTGTTGTTATCTGCTAGCTTGTTGTCTGAGATCAACCAAATGTAAGATCATGTCAGATGTTGCCAGATCTCACTAGTGTGTTGCTGAGACAGAGACATGTCTATAACAAATGCCATTTCACTTTTCAGCCTCAGGACCGCTGCTAGCCTCCTCAAGAGGCAGGGCACTGGCAAAACCCACATGTGTCATGTGGGTTGAGATGCAGGAAGTGAATCTAAAGTGGGCCGTTATGGTCTCTGCACTAACTAACCAGAATGCACGACAAGAGTGAAAAACCAAGGCTTTTTTTCAACTCCAGGATTTCATCCTCAACTTTAAGTTTTAAATATTAAATATCAAAGAGCACATTTATAATAACTAATTTATAGTGGAGGGAGCGTCATGCAAGCCACACCCACCTCTGAAAAATAAAGAACAGTCCCTTAGCCAAATAAAGTAGTGATACAACAATGTATAAATACACCAAAAAAGTAAAAGTCTTTATTTTTTCAATGATGTGTTGACGTATTAGCAGCTTGCTAATGTTGCAGCTGCTAAAAGTAAAGCAAATTTGAACTAATTTGCTGTGGGGTGGTTTGAATTCAACAATTTATATCATATTTCACTCAATCATCAATCATTTATTCGTCATATGTAGGGTATACAATGTGATCCTATCTGCTCTTTTAACTAATGCACTGTAATTTATTTTAAACACTGATCAGATGTTTTGACCAAAAATTCATAATCTGCAAAGTAACTACAGATGTCAGATGAGGAAAAAGTGCAGTATTCTCCTGCCAGTGTAAATTATAAAAACACGAGTACTTCTTAATGGTACTTGAGTAAATGTACTTAGTTTTGTCTCACCATTGTTTTACTGTATGAAAACATCAGCTAATACAGGATGTTCATAAAGCCTCAGGTAAAATATTACAGAATGGACTATACATTATCTTTCTCGTGCAGCAAAGAGCATTTGTTTAACATGTATTATGCTGTTTCTGTTTGGCTTATTGAGGTTAATTAAACCGCATCCTTTTCCTCCAGACTCTTTCTTTGCAGCTCAAACTGTTCTACATGACCGGCTCCTAAGAAACAGTCTGAATATCTCGCTGTCTCTTTTTATATGCATGATTAACATGTCCCGGGGGAGCGGGCTGGAATAAAAGGCAGATTTGAAATGAATTTCTGTTTTTCAGTTACTACTAGCAACACATGCTGGATGAACACTTGAGCTGAGAGCATTACTTTTCCAGACCCTCCTCATATCAGCTTGCATATTTGAGACCACCCACATAATTACCATTGTTTCATGATACATGTCATAATATTACACTTCAAATAAAACATCCAAAGCTGTATTTAACTAATTGAACTAACAGTGAGGCTCTTTATCTGCACTAAAAGGATAGGTTCGCTTTTTTTAAGCCTGTGTTTAAACAGTACTCACATGCTCATATTGTATCTACATGTAGAGCTGAACCAGTTATTCTGTTTGCACATTGTCAGAAAGATAATAAGGAACTTTTTGGTTACTGATAAATAGTTTAAGGGCTGCAACCAACAATTACTTACATTGATGATTCATCTGCAAACCATTTTCTCCATTAAAATAATCATTTGGTCACGAGATGTCAGGAAACAGAAGAAAATGCCCACCAAAGTCCATGTTGATGTCATCAAATAGCTTGTTTTGTCCAGCCAACGGTCCAAAACCCCAAAATATTCAGTTTACTGTGATTTAAACAGAGAAGTGTAAAAAATCCTTCTAGAGGCTGCAACCCAGTTTTGGCGTTTTTGTTTAAAAGATGTCTTCAGTTATTATCAAAATAGCTTTCTGACATTTAATAGACCAAACGCTTTGATAATGAAAACAACTGCAGTCCTACTTGGAAGACAAAATGTTGAACAGTGACTTGGAATTTTGTCCCTTATGTTTTACATTGGAGTAGTGTTAGGAAGAGATTCCCATAAAAACACGAAAGTAGCAGTGGACTTTTATTCTGACATCGTTAAACACATTTACACTGTAAATTGGCAGATAAAAAATGATTTGAATGCACGAAAGTAGCAGAGGACTTTTAATTTGACATCATTAAAGACATTAACGCTGTAAATGGCACATAAAAATTCACCTGAATGCATGAAAGTGGCAGAGGACTTTTATTTTGATAACATTAAAGACATTTACACCATAAATTGGTGGATAAAATTCATTTGACTGTACAGAAGTAGCAGAGGACTTTTATTTCGACATCATTAAAGACATTTACGCTGTAAATTGTAGAGTTGTACCAATACTGATACCAGTATCGGAAATGCCTCCGATACTGCCTAAAATGCGGTACTGGGTATCGGCGAGTACAGCCTATGACAAATCCGATACCACGTCTTGCTTCACGTCATTACGCATACGCACACTACAGGCAAACGAAACGGAAACGGAGGGGAGTTTAAAAAGCATTATACTGTAGCCTTTAAAATGTCTTTTTTACCAAATTGTGTGGCTGCACAGAGGGCAGACCTGTGTCTTGATCTGTGTCAACACTGGATAATAATAATTTAAAAAAGTTTTATGGCATTCATTGTACTATTATTTATTTCTTAATATTTTACATAGAGCATAGAACTCATCCCATCCAATTCTTTTTTTTTTTTTTTTTTTTTTATGCGCTGGTATCAGATTGGTACTCGGTATTGGCAGATACATAAGATTCGGTTACCGGAAACAGTATCAGGAAGGAAAAAGTGGTATCGGTACATCTCTAGTAAATTGACACATACAAATTCACGTGTACACACGGAAGTAGCAGAGGACTTTTATTTTGACATCATTAAAGACATTTACACACCGTAAACCGCCGGATAAAAATTCACCTGAATCCACAAAGGTGGCAGAGGACTTTTATTTTTACAACATTAAAGACATTTACACCTTAAATTGGCGGATAAAGATTCACCTGAATGCAGGAAATTAAGTGTTTGACACACAAAATTTCCTGTTCTAGGACCCCGAAACCCTCCGTTTCATATGTGTCCCTCCTCAATGATGAAATAAAGAAAGTACGAAAGGCTAGTGTGGACAGGAGGAACTATAAAAGCAACAATAAACAGTTTAAGTGTACATATGGGCATGTATTGTATTTAGGCCTGGAAAAGACATGCTTCTTTTTTAACAGTTTCACTCTCTCTTTTTTGGCTCTCTGTAGTCTCAAGGCAAAGGAGCTCGAAGGAAAGGTCGATTTAAAGGTTCAGATGGCAGCACCTCCTCTGACACCACAACCAACAGCCTTGTTCGCCAGGTAAGGACGACAGTTCACTTTTCAAATGCATTTAAACTTTGGGGCACCCCTTTGTCTTAGGGGTTAAGCGAAAATACTTGGTTGAATCTGACTGAGGATCTTTGTCCTTCCTCATCTCTCTTCTCTTCATTTCTTTTCATGTCTCTACTATCAGCTGTCTGATGCATAAAATATAGAGATTGCTAAAGCAAACAGTGCCAAAGCCTGTGGACTATACACAGAGGCAAGGGGAGAGTAGGTTTCTACTGCGTACAGACAAAGTTTTGTTTGTACCTGATCGTTTTGTGCCGCATACATGAGTATCATAATGAGTAATAACATTTCTTGGCTACGGTTGCTTCATTCAGGAATGTAACACTTGTTTGCATGCACGAGTGTGCATGTTAATCCTTGATGGTAACTGGCATGAGAGCCAGCCTCAGTCTTCATCATCTATCAGGCATGAGATATGCATTGGAGTGAAAGCCCTCTGTAAACACTGTTGGGTACAGTATGTTAAGTGGAGGCCTCTCCTCTGTGCTGCATCCTCAGCAGTGACACAGTGGCCTGTTATAAAGCAGACCCTGCGAGGTACACACTCGACGTGTCTGGTATTTGTTGAGCAGACCTGCAAGGGACAAGATGGGCTGGGTTAAGGATGCGCGCCCCTGCCTAAATGTTTCTGCCTTTTTTGGAGGAGGCTCACATTGCCTTGTCTTTGGCACAGTAGCTGCAGAGCGACGGGAAGCTGGAGGAGATCAGAGCAAAAAAGCGGCACCTCCTGGCCTGCCGTCTGCTTCGTCTCAAGGCCATCGAGAACTTCTGAATGAGCTGCTATCATCATCAGCTCAGCGGGAGCTGCTTAGTGAGAAATCTCCTCATTTCACCATCACCCATGGGAGCTCGTGCCCATTCCCACAGTCCTGTCCCCAAATGTTCCCCTCCAGTCTGAGTCATCACAGATAAACTCAATTATACTGAGAGTGAGCATCTTTCTGCAACATAACACCACATCCTACAGAAACAAGAGGCCATTAAAGTAAAAGACAGTAGAGGGATGTGGTGAGAGTGGAGGAGTAATGTGTTTCAGGGTCAGTAAGGCTCTCGCATGCCGAGCAGAAATATCCTCTTTTAGATATTTGCCGCAAGAGGGCCCCAGAAATAGCAGACCTTCCAGTAACTTCTCTTCTGTTTGGATAATAATGTAAATACTGTTTTTCAGTTGTGTTATCATAACAGCAGTTTCAATCTAACCCTATTTCCCTCGCCCTCATGCTCAATCATACTGCCTGGGATTATTTTCACTTTTCACAGAAGAATGAGAACGTAATATTTACATCGCTGAACTAACACCATCCAGGGAAAGTATGAAGCTAACGTTTGTGTGGTCACCTCACTGCCTATTCATCAATCTGTCATTTGGTTCTCGTTCCTCATTGTTTTATCATTTCTCTCCTCACCATCAACAGTTAAAGCTCATGTTTTCTAAAGAATGTTTTCAGACTGGATTTAAGATTTTGTATATTGTCTTTTGCTCTCCCTCCTGTCTGACCTGTTGTTTTTTGTGCCTCATAGTCCTGGCATCCCTGTAGGCGTCTTTAGAACAGCTAAGGCTGGCCAAGGTCACTGTGTGATCGATCCACCGCCGCTTCGAGCGTCATAAAAATGGCTTTCCAGTAACTGCACATAAACAGTTCCTAAAAGACAGAATTACTCATGCTGCTAGAGATAGAGGGCAGAGGGCAGACAGAGAGTAGGTTGAGAGAGAAAAGATGAGAGACGTTCCCTGTGGTCATGGCCTGATGCCCGGGGGAGTATGGAGGAGGCTGGGAAGGGCGGAGGTCCAGGCCAGCCCCAACCGCTCAGCCGTGGGAGTAGCGAGGTCAGTGTTGAGCTGGAGCACAGCCCTCCATTGAGAAGGAAGGAGGGCAGAAATGTCGTAGATTTGTCAGCAAACTTCAACATCAGGTGGATGGTTTATTTTTATTTTTGTGGAGGTGGTCTCCCCCTGCAGTGTAAGCAAAGACAAGGTCTCACCAAACATTTTGTGATTTGTAGCACTTTGTCCATCTGTTTATGCACATGGTGAGCGGCTACAGATGCTAGTAAATAGTATCGAGATTAGGATCACATTCTCTACATCATTGTTTTAGCACTCTGCATGGATTTCCTTTTACAGTCCAGACGTTTACGTCAACCCATTTCTCAGGGAGCATAAAAACAGATGTTTGAGCATCAAGCTGCTGAAAGCTGATATATCTGTTTGTCCATCTCGTGCTTAGTTGAAGGAGTACTTTGACTTTTGGGCTTATTTGCTTTCTTGCTGAGAGTTAGACTGTTTTTGCACGTGTTCAGGTATTTTTTAAAACTGATATTCTCGTCCTCCATTTTAAAAAAAAATATCTCCATCCACACTAGAAAGCAAAGTGACCCTAAACTCCAGCTGGCGTTAGCTACCTTTCTCAGTCTCCCCTCGTCACAAAAAGTGTACAGGCTAACGCTGACTTAATTGAAACACCTACAGGAGATCTCATCAGTGTTGACTGTTAGATATAAGGATGAAAGAGCTCACTCAACATACAAGTGATGCTCTGGACATGCTTATGTTTTCCTTCCATTTCTCACTGACAGCAATCCCACTTTGGTAAGTGTCCCACCATCTGCTGGTTCAGCCGGGCCTGATTTCAAACCGTTGTTTCTGGCAGACTATAAACCGTGGATGCTGAGGTGGAGCAAAAGCACTGGGTGCAGCAGATGTCTTAGTTCGTCCGTGAAGTGGTGCAGCAAAACTAGGTTCGGTGTAAAGAAGTCATGGAACCAAGCAGTTCTAACAAGATGCAAACAAAGTGGAAGTCCGCCATTGTTGTAGTTGTTTCTAGCATATACTCATTACACTAAGCAACAATGGGAATGCGTAAAATGAGTTAACGTCATCGTTTCCCAAATGATGCATTTTACATGTCCACACTGATGCAGAGTAACTGGAGTTTTGAAATGGCTGTGCCTTAGAAGGTGTTTTAATTAGTCTGAGTTGTAGTGACCTAAAACGTGGAGGAAAATGTACTTTTATCAAACATGCAAACAACAAAGGGCATAGATGCGACGACTAGCTTAGCCTAACTTAGCTTAAAGACTGGAAGCAAGGGGAAACAGTTAGCCTGGCTCTGTCCAAAGATAGCAAAGTCTGCCTATCAGCACCTCTTAAGCTCACTAATTAACACTTTAGTCTTTGTACAGATTAAACAAACAGATATAAAGTGAATATTTGAAAATTTGCTGTTTTATTGACTATTTCTTTGCCAGGAGCAGATGCCAGGTAGCCAGTGGAAACTCTAGAAGTTACTACTCTAGAACTAGTTCAGCACATATTCATCTGTAAAGTAGTAAACTGTCATTTATACACTTTGGTTTTTGATCAAACAAAACAAATAAGATCAAACAGTTACCAGGCTAGCTGTTTCTGGTCTTTATGCTAAGCTAAGCTAAGCTAACCATCTGCTGTCTGTAGCTTCATATTTAGACATCTCTAGAAGCAAAAAACTATTTCTTTAAACTTTTTCTGTTTTCAAAACACAATATAACTATCTTTTAGTGTGCACAGTCAATTTTATGGATGAGTGCTGTATTTTCTAATCCCATTGGAAACTCAAAACAGCCAATAGGTGTAAATGTGAGTGATTGTCCATCTGTAGACTGGCAATGTGTTTAGAGAGGCTGCCTTGTGCCTAATGCATCCTGGGAAATGATCCAGCCCCCCATGACCCTGAATAATAATAAACTTTCTTTATATAGCCCTTCTCTAAAAACAGAGTTAACAAAGTGCTTTATAGAGAGTGAGAAACAAAGCTCAGAGCAAACAACAGGATTAAACACGAAGGGGAGAACTGCTTGAAAGCGAGTCTACAAAAGTTTGTCCTAAGTAGTGGATTTAAAAAAAGACACCGACTTTGCAGGCATAATTTCTTCTGTCAGGCTGTTCCAAAAAGTAGGATCTCTAATGATGATCACCTTTTTTTTCTTATATTCATTGCTGAGGCAGTGTGACCCCTGGCTCTTGTAAAATATTAGATTTAAGATGTAGTTATTGATAGCAGACTATAAAAGTGTTTACCAAATCATCTCTGTAACTGACAGGTAACACATGAAGGGAAACCTAAATTTGAAGGAAACAAAGCAAAACAATGGAATAAGAAGGCAGGTAATAAAATGACTGAATCAATTCACTATCAAAGCATCTGCCAAAAGGATTTTAGGGGCTCAGGGGAGATAACTTGAATGAGACTTTTGCTGCATTAGAAACAATATAAGGTAACAATGAGAGAAACTGTGATTTGCATAAGCAGCAGAGCATTATGTCATAATTAACCTCTTGCTGCGTCCCACACTCACACTGTTTATGTAAATGGTTGCACCAGGCTGTATCGCCTCCACCTCCATCCCTATATAACAGTGTGTCTTGATGTCTCCCACTGCAGCAACTTTTGTGTGGCACATTGAACACACACACATTGTTGCAGTGCAACCCTCTCTTTCTGCTATGTCAGGCGGGAGATATGGATTTGGTGATGAAAGGCTGCCTGACAGGGCGTGGTGAGGGCAGGAAACCCCTCTTACTCTCTTCCTGATTGCGGGCATTTTTCTTTTTCATCATTCTCTGAATTATTTTTTCTCTTAATGGAGAGAAGGGGTGACGCAAATAGCTTATTTCTGACTCTTATCAGATCTGGCAACCCTTGGCTTTTTATGTAACAAATACCAGTGCCATACTGTAGTGGTAAGGAGAAGCTGCCACTGGAAATCTTGGAAAAGTGAAGTGTAACATTAACCCTGCAGACCTTTGCCTGAACTTTGAGCTACGTATGTCATAGTTTTCCAACAGCACATATTGCCGGAGAGCCATATGTGTTTTCTGGCATCAGACTGCAGTAATGATGCATGGAGTTAAATACTATAAATGTGGAAATGTCACTGCCACTGCCACTCTATCAGCCATGATAGAAGCACCAGACTGCCATCTAGTGGCAAAATCAATGACTGCAAGTATTTAACTATGAGAGCACTGACCGTATCAGTGCCAGAGGAACTAAATCAAGCTGCAAAATCTGTATTTGGGCTCTGAATTTCTCCTGATCATGGTGAGGGAGTTGCATCTATCCCTGACATTTAATACTAAACCCACCAGGGGCGTTTCTTTTTTATATATACATATGTTTTACTGTTAGGGGGGATCCCTTATTTCATTTTTAGGGTTTTTATATAGTTCTGTAGCTTTCCAGTAGTGTCCCTTATGCATTCAAATCTGAAAATTCAAATTTTGTGTATGTTTCAGCATCAAAATGTTTTTTTCCAAGCCCCTCTAAAAACTTTGCCCCATGTGATGTGACGTAGTTACTACATATAAATCTGACTACTCCTGTGTATGCCATGTTAATTCAGTTACGATAATACAAACAAATTAAACAATCTATTCAGCAGTAGACCAGCAGCCCCTGTGTTCTGTGAGGTAAAATCACTGTTTCTTTCAATGGAGTCTGGTGGCTGTGAAGAGGGTGATATAATGGCCTCGGTTCCATGTTGGAAAGGGTTGCCTGACTGCAAGGTAAAGCAGTGAAATTATCTAAATGTAGTGTACACTTGAAGTCATTTTTTTTTAGGTGTTCTTTTTTTTAGGAGGCTGAAATACCTTTTGCTGCAGCCCCCGTCCAAAGCCACCAGACTTCTTTCACAGAAATATATATTTACCTTGCAGAACACAAGGAGTTGCTTGCCAACCGTCTGCTGCCTCTGATCAGTTAGTTTATTTGTATTATTGAAACTGAATTAACATGGTGTCCACAGCAGTACATTTCTTAGCTTCTGTGCCATGGTACTTTTAATTTGCTTCTCAAAACTGGAAACCTGTTGACCACATCTACTGTAAGTAACACACTTGCTATGGTTTTATAAATGTGTTTATACCATATAAATGCAGTATGACAGTATACTGAATCTCAGTGTGTGTTCACCTGGTTAGATAAAGGTTTAAAAATAATAGAATAGCACCATCTTCCGCTTCCAAGCGAACACTTTCCTCTCACTCCATGCTTACACTGTCAGCAAACGGGGGTGGGGGGCACTGCAACCTACGTTGCCACTTTTTGCTAACAGCTGAGTGGGAGTTTGCATTTGAAAAACAGGAAAAATTATGCAGATGGACCTGCCCTCAAAAAAAAAAAGTTCAAGTTTATTGTCACATTCATACATTAAAAAGTACAGTATACATTCATTGCAATGAAACACATTATGCCCTGGCTCTCTCTCAACCTGAGAATAAAATGATAGTAGCATATTATTAAGAAGGTAGCAGCATATAATGAAACATAAGTAATCCACAGCATCTGCAGTCCTTAAGTGCTAAAAATGTAAGTAACAAGCAAATGCAAGAAAAGAGGGAAAGAACACATAGAGAGATTTGCTACAAACACTTGAGCAGTGCGTACTTTGCCTTCACAGTGACCTGAATCCAAGTTTCTCAGCCTCCACACTCGCCCCACCCTGCTGTGTTACAGCGAAGGCTAAATTAATTTGGCACTGATTAGATGCACTGCCCCCCTTGTGGACAAGGTCAATGCTTTCTGCTGTTATTATGAGTGATCAAAGTCTTCAATCAATTTACATAACAGTCCATCAAAATGTTATATGACACGTCATTTCAGGTTATAAGGATGGAGGCAGCACATTACAGAGCTTTTCTGCACCAGTGATTTGAGGAAAAATACTTTGAATCATTCATACTTTGTGGATTTGTATTGCTATTGCTCATATTTTAGTCGTGTTTGTAAGCATGTGAGTGCTGCTGGGATTTTATGTTGTTGCTTTGCTTGTTTTGAAATCTCAACAAAGCATTTCCTGAAGTCCAAGGTGATTTTCAAACAGCTTGTATTGTCCAGCCAACAACCCACAAACCAAAGACTTTCAGTTTACTACCACACGAGACAAAGAAAAGGAGGAATTCCTCTCAGTTGAGAAGCCGTCAGTTGTTTCTGTTGTATTCATATTTCTTTCACTACAATTGGCACGACACCTAGACTGTGTACTGGGAAAGTGAGCCTTCTGAAGTTATTCACAATGCAGCATTTTTTTAATCCTGAGATGGATGCATTTAATTAGCTCCATCCCAGGTACTGGAACTTTGGTCTCGTCATCAGATGTCTGCTGCCTCTGTGATTGATTAAGACTGTCTTCTGGGTAGTGATGGAGACGTGTATGTCTTTCTTTGTTGTATTTCTTGGTTTATCACAGTTGGTTTCTATCAGCTTAACAATAATTGTTTCATATACGTGTTAATTTAACAGATATGATATCAAGAGGGGATGTTGTTTTTTTAGATAAATGATCTCAGTTATAGTTTCAATGATGTGTCTGAAAAGCATAATGAACCTGAACTAAACAGGCAGTATTTCAGTTTGTGGACATGATCAGTATTTTTCATGATGTCAGCAGCAGCTGAGTAATGATGACTTCTCAAAGGGGGACAGGCTTTGTCAGATGACCTGATAGACGGCAGTTCCTTCTCACTGTAAGGTGCACATCTCTGTGTTTATAATGATGCCATTCCATCACAGCGGACACATGTCAACCCGTGAATTATTGACAGTGATCTAAAGGAGCTCCAATGTTGATGAAAGATGCTGCCAGATTTATGTTGGGCTGAGCGCTCTGTTAGACCGGAGCAGGAGATATATACCACTGCTGTATTGATACTATTACTGATGAGCACGAAGCTTTACAGCAGGATACACACCATCTGCACAGGGCCACTTGAGTCCAGAAATGCTGCCTGTATTGCCCAAAACATGACTGATCCAAAGACCTTGTACTTAAAGACAAACCTTCCTTTTTGCGTGTGTGTATGTAGTATTAGTATTTAATTAGTGAACTTAAGAGGTGTGGGTAGTCTGATTTGGTTACATTTGGACAAAGCCAGGCTGATGTTTCCTCCTGTTTTCAGTCTTCATGCTAAACTAAACTTCCTGGCTTCTGGCTGTAGCTTCATATTTAGCATGTTTACATATAAGACATCACTTGATTTGTCAGATTTTGTGCAGCTTCCATTGCAGCCACAAAATACATTATACAGTAGTTGTCATATACGAAGTAGCACTCCAAAAGAAAGAGACTTTGATGTGTCAGATTGGTGGAGTTCCCCTTAAAATTGAACCCAGACATTCAAAGAAAACATTCATTTGACTCGAGGCCGTATCTAACACCTGGTGCAAAGCGGTGCACAGTGCAGCACAGCTGTCAGTGCTAGTTTCAGTCCAATGAAGTTGTCACTTTCACAGCCAGTAAACCCATCTGTGCTCTCATGGGTGTGTAGGTCTTAAAATGAGGTGTGGTCAGGCACATTATTGCCATATTTCTATTTTGAGGCAGCAGAACGTGATTGCACCATTTAGCAAGAGAAACCTGGTCTAAAGTCAATAGGGCAGTATTTTCCTGCTATTTACAGGGGAAGTTATTCAGATTGTAAGAAGCACTTACATAGGTCGGTTCACAGCACTCTGCTTGCTACATATACAGGGACACACAGATGGGTTGTGTGCTGGTGAAATAACTCATCATTATGAGGAAAATGTTAATTACAGAGCTGCTGTCTGCTGCTGCTCTGCTGCTCCATTAAGAGAGACACTGTGCGCTTTTACGCATGAGGAGCAGTGTTAATTTCTTGATTATTTCTGAAGCTAAAAGTTTACTTTAGTTTCCTCTGTCAAGTTTATAACTACAGTTGTTAGTTTTTTTCTGCTCAAATGTGGCACAATATTCGCTGCAGTGATATCACTGCTCTTGCTGCGTTACGCTCAGGAGAAAAACACTTTCTTTTCAAGTTTGCAGGATCCGCAGTGCAAGTAGCCGTGCACCAAATGCAGGTGCACCTTGCTTTTAAGTCATTGGATTGGATGACACTCTGGTCGAATGACTTCGTGTTACACTCAAAACACGCCGATGGTTAATTAAGGGACTAAATACAATGTCTGCGTCTTACTCTGCGCCCAGATTATGCGTCATTTTAACTAACAAAGTGGAGTTGGACATGCCCCACATGGACTTGCACTATGCACTTTAGACCATGCACAACAGATCATTTAGATTACCAGCTGAGGAAACAGCCACCAGAGCCCAAAACTAATTGTAGCTAAGTATAGGTGCCCTTCTTGGTACTTCTTATGATGCCTTCTTTATCAAACCTCAAGGGTTAAAAGTGCAATATGATAAAGACAGCCAAATATTTTATTTCTATAAGGAGAAACTGCTTGGTGAATCCTCCTGATTTGTAGAGTCAGATAGTTGAGTTTGTCTTTATCTGTCTGACAGCTGAAATCATGTTGTTATTTTCCTGCCAAACCGCAGTCGCTGTGTGGCACCTCATGCACTGATAGAGTGTGTGTCGCAGCAGATCAGACAAGCTGCCCATTTTCTTTATGAAACAAATTTTCGGCTCTTCAGTATCAAAGTCAGCTCAGCACATTTTTAAGATGGAGCATACTGTTTATGAGGCTGCAATAAAGAGAGGGTGACAATTAGGGTATTATGGGAAAGCACCACAGCCAAGTGCTTTTCACAGAAAGATACCAAAACAATGGCCATCTTTTAACATCGATATACCATCTTAATTATCTTAATATCTGATTCTGAGCTGTCATCCTTTTAAAATACTCTCTGAAAGGCACTACTTTACATTTTCAGTAAACCCTTCAATAAAAACTTTTAGCTTATTAAATGTGAGAAGATCTTTACTCTTGCAGAATACATTTACATAATTAATGCATGAAGCAGAAAGATTACCAACTCTTTCACCAAATTGTACCATCCAGTCAAATTATGCAAATATTATTGAACTGAGTCGAGACTGTTGAATGCAACCCAACTGAACTGATGCAGCTTCATTAAAAGCCATGATGTGTTTACTGTAATGCCTCCTGATATATCTTCATGTTCCCACAGATTCCTTTCATTTACAAACGTCTTAAATTGATGAATTATTTGCAAGCTTTAAAAGACATTTCAAAGCCAAAGGGCATTGTTAATTCATTTGAATTAAGTCCATCACTCATGCTGTGTGTCCTTGTTGCAAGATTAGATTCAAAAACTCGTCCACAGTCATGCTGTGTATATGGATATCACCTCTGCAGCTCCCCTCCACATGTGTCTCTCATTGAACACTGAGGCAGAGAGAGAGTATTTGCACTTCTGGCTGACACAGCAGTTACGACGCAGCAGTGAGGCTGCCAGTCAGTCTGGACTCAATCACCTGAACGCAGTGGGGAAGGGCAACAGTGGAGTGGAGGTGTGTGACGGGAAGAAACAATCACACAAGCCCTGCATTCACACTCGGCATGACTGAACTGTGCAAGCGACTTCCCTCTGCACCACAGGCTAGAGTTGTGCTGCTGCTCGGCTCTCTGCACGAGACACACACACACTCTTCCTCTGTAACATGAAAGCACAGTGCAGTCTCTTCAGCAACCAGTAGCTATGTCAGCCTCTGTCCTAACCACTCACACAGAGAAAGTATGAAGGTTAACGCAATGCAAATGAGGAGTGCAGGACACAAAGGGAAAAAAATTAAGTGAAGAGGCAGTAAAATCTGTGTATAAAGGGCAGACAGTAAGTCAGGAAGAGAGCCAGAGTGTGTGTGTCAAGCTTTTAAAGCAGACTGAACCTTGGATGAAAGGAGGCGGAGAGTAAAGAGGCGGCATCCTCCCATCAGGAAGCAAGGGACAGCGGTCAATAAAGGACACTCAGAACTCCACCTCCTTCCCATGCTGAGAAGGAACTTGTGTGTGTGATGATGAGTGTGTCTAAATCCACCACCAGCTGAACCAGTGTGCCAGCCTGCAACTGTACCTCTCTGCCACAGCACAGCAGCACTGCAGAGGATTTGGCAGCCCAGAGGATCTGCTGGAGCGCTTACAGATTTCGGGGTGGGGTAAACAGTCAGTTCAGACGTGCATCTCACTGTCAGCTTGTGGACACTCTGCTGCAACAGTCTGGAGATGGGTAGAAGATGAAGAGGAGGAGGAGGGGGCATCAGAATCTGACTTTTTGAATCCTGAGAGTTTCCGAGTCAGGGGGGGATTTGGCGTACACGTGGGGGGTGGGTGGACAGAAGTAGGGGGCTGGTGTGGATACGTCAGTCCTCTGCTCTCCTCTGCTCACTCCTCCGGTAAAGATCTCCTCAGTCCTCGTCATCTTCTCTGCGTCTTTTGGTGGTCTGCACCCCTCGTGGGCCAAGTGTGCAGGCATGGACCGAGGCTGAGCGGATGCTGCTGCCTGACAGGGAGTCTGTGAGACGGCCGTCCGTTCCTCCCCGCCCTGGTCCCCTTCATGCCGTGCTGTGGGCTGGGCCATCGCCGGAGAGCACAGCTTCCATATGTGAGTTTGTGGCTCCGGTGCTGATTTATCACAAGGGTTAGAGGAGAGAGCGTGCGTGAGAGAGATTAAGAGAAGCTGATAAAGCCGACGGTTGCCAGCATGTGTGGACTAATGTGCTTAATGCGCTATATTATGATTGTTTCACGATGGGTTGTGCTGTATGAATAATTAATTTGTGCTGTTCCAATACATGCACAACTTTACTGAAAATGTCAGTGCTGCTTCAAAGCACCACACTGAATGGATCAGTGGAAAACTGACAGCTTTCCCCTTCGATGTTGATCACTGTTCTGTGTGAGATCTCTATCCTGAACCAGTCCTAAATGCTGCAGGATTTAGCTGAAATATTTCAGCTGCACTGGCCTGACAGTTTTCTGCAGAGCTCTGTTCATGCCGCCAGACACGATAAATCTTTTATTTCATATTTATTCCGGGACACAGCTGAGGTTGTAATGTTCACAGAGGGTTCACACTGCAGGCACATGCCCGGTTGACAGCTCTACTTTATTGGGCTTTGCTGTTTATTTCATGTGTCCTTTGAGTTTTAGTGTCTGGTATTAAAAGCTGTGTATTACAAGGATAAAAACAACTGTGGCTGTTTGGTGTAATGAATGCAGTGAGAGGAAAATGTGGGTGTGCTTCTGATAACAGGTATGACTTGAGATGGGAAATCTGATGATGCATGCATTTTTTTCCGTCCTGTCCTTTCCATCCTTCATTCTGTCATTCAGCTATGGTTGTTTTCTGTAGATTTGCTTGTGTAGCGCAAAAAGGACAAGGGATTCGCCTGTTTTCTTGAGTCTCTATCACACCAACAGAGCAATGCAAAGATGTGGATGTTTTTCTTATTTTTTTATCTCCACACAATCCTCCAGTACTGCAGATAAATACGGTCCTCCCTAATTGAGTTTTACCACTAGATGGCCGTATTACACTTTTACTCTCGCTCACACACAAGCACACACAGACACAGACACACACACACACGCTCATAAATGCATAAACACACCATTTCCATGCAGAGAGAAAATGCTCTAACACCCCCTAGGCTCAGAAATAAAGTTTTCATGAGGTGTAATTTTTTGATTTTATTGTCCAAAATGAGTTATGATCTCATCCCCACTTCTAAGAGAGAAGCTGATTGGACAAAATGTTCTGAGCTCAGTGAGCCACAGCAGCCTAATATTGACTAAAACAATTATATGTCAGTACAGAAAGGTCTGTGTGTTTATTTAATAGTTTGAGGACCTACTCCTCTAATGTGACATAATTACGGGGTATTACAGCTCAAATGTTAGTAGTTACCACTGTGCAAAGTTTGTTTGCAGCCCAGCTACTGTAGCGCTGAAACAATTAGTCCATCTACATTTGGAAAATTGATTTAACATGCTAAACATTTGCTGATTCTGGCTTCTTAGTAATGAGGATTTGCTGCTTTGTTGTCTCTTGTATGACAGTAGTAAAGTAAGTAGGATTAGGGTGAAGGATTAAAAAAATCTGGCCATTTCTCACAATTTTCCCATGTTACACAACAAAAAAAAAAAGATAAATAATCAGCAGATTAATAATGAAATAAATTTTTATGCACAGGCCTGAGCACAGTCTTGTTCCACAAGTGGTTACAACCATGCAAGCAGTACCTTCAACGAAAGGGAAAGTCTTGGATAAGCCTATGACAAGATTCCAGGTTAAAAAGAAATTCTTGCGGGCTTTACAAACTTTATACCAGAGTTTTTCTAAAGGCAGAAGAGAGAGCACCTTATTTTGATCAACACTGAGATCAAGATTATTTATCATTATTGATTTTAGTCTTCTTGGCCTTGTGATGTTTATTTCAGGAGGTTTTAAGAGTTAGCTGTGTTGCTTTGCGGCTCATACAGTTGTTAAACCACTTGTTTTGCCCATCTGCAGTTGCAACAGTCAGGAATATTTTTCACAGGCTGCTGCTGCAGGGTGTGCGCTCAGTGGCACGACAGCTTTTCAAAAGTGGAAGCTGGCTCTTAGTTTAGGAAGCGCTCGATTTGATAGGCAGCAAAGTTTTTTTTTATAAGTGGAACACATATTTAATGTTAGCATCACAATCGATCTTGTTCATTTGACTGTAGGAAGCCAAAATCGTGATTAGTATTTGATTAATTGTGCAACCCTAGTGAAAAATCAGGGGTTATGTTTTTTTTTTTTTTAGATATGTAAAATTACAGCAAATATTTGTCCCTAGTGGCTGTTGAAAAGGTGACATGCCCAGAACATGTGTCCTACTGAGGCTGGACTGTGGTTGCACCTCGGACAGCCGGGGTCTGTGCCCCTCGAGTAATGGAGATGGAGAAGTACTTTAAATTTAATTAGGCCGTGTCGTGTACGTAGTGAGGAGGTATGTGTGAGAATTAAACTGTCCCACCAAGCATCTTCAGAGAGCTCCAATCCCACGTCCCTCTCTCACACAGCTTTTGTTTTATCCCTATATCTGCTGTAATTCCTTCACCAGTTTGTGAATTATGGAGACACATTTCAAAAGGATCTAACGCCAAAATAAAGTATAATTGATTTCTGAGTGGTGGGTGAGGGAATAAGGGAAACACCTTTTGGCAGAACTTTTCTTTAGTGCTTTATCAAAAGACTATTAAGTTGGGTCCCTCACAAAACAATAACAGAAGCTACACCAAAGCAGCAAACATCAGTCGACCTGAAGGTTAGGCTGTGCCACCTGCCTGATTGACACTGTCTGGCCTCACACAGACGGAAACTAATGATGTTTTAAAGCAGCGGTCTTCAATTTGTTAAGTTAAACATTTAGAAATTATCGCTGTGAAGTAACCTTTTATGGAAAAGTGGGAAACTAACTCATGATACATTTAACTTCAACACATAGTGGACAACTTGCAAATAATCAGATAAAAATGCTAATTATTTTTTTCATTTATCAATTAATAGTTGGTTGTATTAGATGGTGAAAAATGCACATCACAATTTATGGCCAAGATGATGTCCTCAAACTGTCCAAAACCTAAAAGTACTGAGTTTATCATTCAATAAGATAAAGAAAAGCAGAAAATCGACACAATTGGGTTGTTTGGCAATTTAAATTGAATAATTACCTCAACAAGTAATTAATTATCAAAATTATCAGTTGACTAACCCATAAAATCAATTAATTGTTCCAGCCCTAATAGACGAATTTGCTAAAGAGCAATGAGCACCTGGTCACAAACACAAGCTTAAAACAGCATGCTCATATAAAGTTTCCGGGCTTTATAGGTTAACAAGGATCACCTGAATGCTCGATTAAACAACTGACAGGTGCAGAATGCATTATGTAAGGCTTAGGGCTGCAAGTGATACACTAGTTGTGTCATTTTTAAAATCCAGCCAATAGAAGGCTGCTTTTCTTTGGAGCAGCCTTTGAATGTGGACCAAGACTTTTGGGCCCATTATGACGTATTCCGTCTAGAAATGTGGACTTTGAAGGTCCAGCCTCTGAATGGGACGACAGCTTTATCCCCTCACATTGTAGGGAACGAAAAATGCAAGTGGTCCTGTGTAGACTACTGCAGTTTGGTTACACAGTGTGGCTCTGCAGGCTGTACTAGGCTGATTCAACATCTACTGTACAACTGAGTAAGCTTTAATTTAACTGATGAGTGGATTAGTGTAGGACCAGCTGTTGATACTCCGCACTGGACGGTCTAAGCCCCATGTGCAAGGTGTTTGCATGAAAACAAACCATTCAGTGTGTTGGAATATCATCGGCAACATGTGTTGGTGTTTAATTACTGTGCTCAAACTAAGCATGTTGAAATGAATATAATGAGTACTGTTAAATCAGAGCTTTTGCTCACAGGGGACAGTCCAGTAAGTGTAGCCAGTGCTGACCTTGAGAGGACCCCAGCTGCCGTGAGACGCCACTCTTACTATGACACTCTGCTCACATGTTTCCAATATGGAGCACCAAACTGCCGTTTTACGTCTGAAATGGGGCGGAACGTAATTCCGCTCTGGATGGAATGTGGAGCACGGAGACCCGGCCGGATGGGACTCCGTCTGACAAACTGAGTGGCCAGTCCCAGACACTCCTCACGGAAACTCAGCTAATTGAAGACAGCAGGCTGTACTCCGTTCCCCGGTTTGTTTTCTAGGTTTTCCTGCTTGCCATGATGCAGCAGAGGTAGCCAGCACTCATCTGTGTGCTCAGCTGAGAGCCAGTGAAATGCACAGACAGTCTGTCATGTATAAAAGTCGGTACACTCTTGGAAGTATATGACACATGAATGCAGTGCAGTACACTTCCTGACATCAGTAATATCTTGCAGATGCCTTATAAGTATGTGTTTTTTTTATCAGCTAATTACTGTTGACATCTAAAGAATTTAGCCCTGCATATTCCCCAAACATCTAAGTATATTTCTGGCTGCAGTAAAAACAAAACTAAGAAGTCTTACAGCCATGATAGCGTCTCTGTGATGCTGTACTTACAGGGCAAGGCAATGCAGCTTTATTTATATAGCACATTTCAAACACAGAGGCAATTTAAAATGCTTTATATAGGCAAAGGAAAGCAATAGAATTACATTGAAGACAATAAGTAATAAAAACAGGAATAAAATCAGTTAAGATTGAGTAAGATTTAGATGCAAATATAAATAGACCAGAAAAACAGAAATAACTTGAGCATGCTAACATGTGCACCATGACGTGATAAAGATTTTGGGGTGGATGCATGGAGGCAATCCATCACGTAATTGACCCTTCCCTCAGTCCCGCCCCCGGATGCAGATTGACCAATTATAACGTAGCATCAGGCCGGCTCAGACCAGGGTCCGACAACAACAACGCAATTGTTTCAGATTTCTCTCATTTTTCCTTCATTTTCAGGCTGGCTTTGTAGATTTGGAGCTAAATGTTGTGCCTGGGGCACGTCGTGTATTAATGATACTTGTTACCTGGAGAGGTTGGAAAAAGATGTTCGTTTCTTCCATGTTCCAAAACCAAAATCAAACCCTGAAAAGTGTAGAGTTAGCTAGCTAGCTACTGAACATATAGCCCGCTGAATGTATACACATGCTGCTTTTGCTTTTTAATGATTATAACAGTGAAACAAAGACCAACCCTGCTGTACAGGAACCAGTGAAGGGAAGAAAGGAAACTTTGCTGATATTCAACCAGCTGTGTGTCATCACAGTGTGCGCAGAAGAATGGTGTTCGACTTTCCCCTGAGCTCCACGACAGTCCGATGGCGGAGGTCTGACTGCTGGTGGTGGCACGGGGGCGAAGCCAAACACTGTTCATCTGCACACACTGCGATGCCACGCAGCTGGTTCAATATCAGCGAATATTATATATTAGCGAAGGGTCAATTGCCAAGAAATTTCTTTAAAGTGTCAACCGTATGGTGGCACTAGAGGGAAAAGTCAGAGCATCACCAAAATCAGTTAGATTGATCCCTTTGTGCCCATAAATATCTGCACCCAATTTTGTGCCAATCCATTCATTAGATGCTGAGATATTTCATGTGAAATATTAAAACTTTGACCTGCTTAGGGCACCAGAACTACCTAATAAAGAATGAGAAATGGCAGATACTGGAGTATTACACAAGACTGTAATTATTACCAGAAAATACGGAGTTTTTCTGTGTGAGTGGTGAGCTAATCTCCCATGGCGAAAGTGTGTCCTGGAATTCCCAGTTTTCCAGGCTTTGGGATGCATGCCCAGGGAGCAGTGTCGGGCCAGCTCAGAGCAGACTGGAGCAGGATTTCCTTGGCAGCACTTGTGCGTTCTTTCACTTTTCCAGAGAATATGGAAATGTCCGGAAACTGAGCAGCTAATTGGCCACAGAGGCCCTCAGGAATGTCTCGGATTTTGGTGGATTTTTACTGCTTTTACATAATCTATCACCTCACCGTGGGACTGGAAAGTGTGATATATATCTATGTAGAGTATAGCTTCACTCCAGCTTGGAAACACTGATGTCAGGGACACTGTGTGCTGAATTTGTGTGCACTGACCCCGGTTCAGTTACGACTGGGCTGCGACAGTCTGAGTTTTAAACCCCTCACTTGTCTGGAAATGGTGAGGTCATGGAGGGAAAGATTCAGCTCACTCCCTACGAAATATACAGTCTTATGTGAAAGGTGATTGATAAGGGGATTCTGTCATGTAATGTCATGTTACATGAATCAGTTATTACAGATGGGCTTTCTACTTGTTTGTTTGCTTGAAAATCACTTATTGGTGGTATCTTGGTTGTAGAGTGATGCATATGAACAACTTTGATTTCATTTAGCAACCCTGTGTTGTTAAATGACAAACAAGCAAACCTTAAACATAACTGAAAGGAAGCCAGTTTGGTTCTAGCTGGATGCTCTTGTTGTGTGTCATACCTCCATCCTCTCTCTCTACCCTCATTTGCTATCTTTGCCTTCACTATCAGCTGTCCAAAATAAGGGAAAATGGAAAAAAAGTAAAATACGTAATTGGATTGGCTTACGCCTTCGCCACACTGCAGCACTACACTTCCACTTTTAATAAACTGGCTACCCCAAGCATGAGAGCAGCACACAAGTGGTGCTTATGTGCTATGGTGATCCCCTCTACAAATGTTAAGATTGGACAGTCTTCTATTTATATTTTAATGCAAGGTGTATGCAAGCCTTTTACACAGAAATGGTTCATTTAAAGTAAAACTACCAAACAGCAGGAAATGACTTTATAACGCCAACAACAAGTTAATGAAATACCCTAATTTTAAATCAGTATTTCCTGTCATATTACAATTCTCTGCAGGTGTAGTCAGTAAAAATATAGATTTAAGTTTCACATTTATAACAGCTTCCATCAAGTTCTTTTCCCACTGGACAAATAAAACATCCGTTAACATCTGACTTTTGTATTTAATAGCAAAGGTTACAATCAGCATTCACTCCCAGGACGAATGACTCTGCAGGAGTCGTGTACTTATCTGCTCCAGCTCCAATTGGGTTCGATCGGCAGGGATGGAAATACATCACCTGGTTGGACATGCTAATTTAACCCCTTTGCCGGCAGAATGCGCTGACAGGCTGTCACAAAATACTGTACATCTCGGTCCAAGTAGTGCTGGAACATGGTTTAGAATTTTGTCTGCACCAAGTTTAAGAGGAATACTGAATAAGTAAGAGTATAAAATAACCACCACAACATTTTCACCAGCCTCCATGCTGCTTCAGACTGTTTACTAATGTGTTAAGCCTCTTTCACACAGAGCGCGATTTTTGCGGCGCCCACCGCGGGGTAGGGCGCAGAGCAAGTGGAGAGCAAGGCGCGCAAGACAGGATTTGGGGGAGTACAGGCTCGTTCAGGAGCTACAGCTCCATGGTGACCGCTTCCGGGTCTACTTCAGACTATTCTCTGCTACTGGACGTGCCGAGGTGTCGTCACAGCGCGTTGCAGTGAAATGAAAAAATGTTCAATTCGAGCGCAGACGCCGCGGTATGCGCCCTCTCGTGCGCCGCTCAGCTCGCCGGCAGAGCGGTGCGCTCTTGCACTGCAGTAGCACATACACAATGAATGGGTTCGTCGGCGGAGGTCTGCGCTTTGCGCGCTCTGTGTGAAAAGGGCTTTACTGTTTTTTTTTGGCCCATCTGTGACATTGAAAGAGACCTAGCAGAAACACAGCTCTGGTCTACTGGCAATTGAAAAGCAGTCTATTACCTATTTTTAATGGGTTTCCCTGTGTTTCAAGAAAACACATGCACGGCGGGCACTCATGCATATGTATTTTTGATTAAAAACCTTTTTTTAAACATCATTAACAAAACCAATGTACCACAAAAAGTAGTGGAATTAAAAACTTTAACACATTCAAAATAAACATGACAACAAGAAATTATATCTTCAGTCTACCAAGAGTCTACAGCCACAGCCGGGGCATCGTTCATTAGTTTTGTAGGTATTGGTCAAAGGCCAAAATAAACATTTTGACCTGATGTATGGCCGGTGTCCATAAATATATAATGTGAAGAATCTACTGGAGTCTGCAGTTTTACAACCTGCTGCATGATGAGAGCCATACATATGAAGTAATTTGCCCCCTGTGGTGAATGTTAATTTTAGCCGCCTCTCTCTCTCTCTTCCAAAACGTCATATTGGCTGATTCGCTGCTATCAGTGGAAAGCAGTTGCTTTGAGGGCTGGAGTGCCGTCATCCTTTTCTGTGAAGCTTGCAGTTTCTGGCACAATCCATTCAGTAATTCCATTTACTAGTGTCGTCACGTTACGCTACGACACATGGCTTTGGGAAGACATACTTCTGTAGTGGAGCTGTTTTTATTTTCTCTGTATGAGACATAAGGTTTAGTTTAAGGTTCATTTTAGTTGAGTATGACACCATAATTCCTCATGTCGCACTTTCACTTATCCTCTTGCTTGTCTTTATTTTCCACAGTGTCGCCAGTGAAAACCTACAGAAGGTAAAGAATCTGCAGCAAAATGGACAATCATGTTATTATTATAGAGATGAAGGAGCTGTGGGCTCAGCTCACACCCATTAAACCGGCACCTCAGACAGCGAGGGCAGCCAGGCCAAACCGAGCATCACTTAAAACAGGAGCAGATGTTCTTTGAGGCCAATTAACAGCAGAGAGATGCAGACAACCTTGTGCACCAGAGGAGGGCTGCCGGCCCATATGGATACTAGAGACAATTAATTAGAACGACAGACGTTATAAATGGATCAGGAGCTGTGTAAAGTCTTGCTTTAAAACCCGGACCTCCTGGACCCTCAGATTGGGTTTTAATTATATGTTTGTAATTTGTTATTTAGTGGTTGTCATTTAATTGAATTCTTCTGTATACTACATTGACAACTTTAACAGTTAATTAATAGTTTCAGGCCTTTTTCAAGAAAAAATGGCAAACATTTTCTGGTTCAGCTTTCTCAGATGTGACAATTTACTGTTTTTCTTTGTCATATATATCAGTCAGTTTTCATTTTGAGACTGTTAGTCAGGCTTAATAAGCAAATTGTGGACATTTCTGCGGCCTCTAAGAAATTATGTGTGAGACAATAGAAGAAAATTTTGAACATTGTAAATTGAAAATGAAATGAATTTGTATACAAAATGTACAGAAAGGTAAAATCATCAAGTTTTGATAAAGTATTGCAATTTAATTTTGTCTTTAATGTTATTATCTTATATTATCTTTGTAATATGATTATCTTATATAATGTTATTACTATCCTAAAACATTCTCCAGGTCCTCTGTAACTCTGCAGGACTTACTTCCACCCTGCCCAGCAGCAGTACTGTGGTGAACGGTCCCTAACTGCGGGGAGAACGGAGCAGGCTTCCCTGGAGGTCCGCCGCTTTTCCCGGTCCCTCTTCTCCACACTCTGGGCTCTAGTTTGGCAGACTGGGCGAGGCGGGGGTGCAGCGCACCTGCGCTTCGCCAACTGGGTGTGGCCAGACGGATTTTGCAAGTTTGGCACACCGTGCGCGCTGGCGCAGCTACTCCTCTTTCCCACCTCCGTCTCTCCTACCTGCGCAAGTCGGAAAGAGGGAGGAGAGAAGGCATGGAGTGGGTTTTACACACATCACACCAATCAAATGAGCCCCTCTCCTCGCCCTTAAATATGCCGCACAAAGGTGTAATGAGAGTTTACTCAATTCGCCATGGCAGAAGAGAGCAGCAGCGTCAGGCGGCCAAACTTCTCCCAGGAGGAAACTGATGTTTTGGTCCGGGAGGTCTGCTGGGAGGAGGTCACCACAATTGTAAATCAATGATGCGTTTCTCTCGTGTGCGCGCGCGCTCTCTCTTTCTCTCTCACAGTCTCACTCTGTTTCTTTTCTTTTGACTTTTCTAAGATGACGGATGCTGAATATATACTCCCTATCTGATGCTGTGGCTGTTTGTGGTTGGCTGAGAGGGATGTGAACTCACTAGTTTGCAGCTGTTTAATCAAATCAGGTTGGGTTTCCATTACGCGTGCCAAACGTGCCAAACGGTGCCAATCCCCTTTGATCTGACATCAGATGTGATGGGACAGTCGATATAGAGATACATTTATGTGCTGATTGCAGATAGTTGCATTGAATAGTGGTTTTGTGGCTATTTATTGCATCGTTAATGTGCCTGATATTCTGGAAACCTGCCTGTGAGGTTTTGGTGACGTGTGCGCACTGTCCGCCGGTCAGCCAAACTTCGGCTTACACCGGCTGCGCTCCCCCTGCGCTGACAGTAGACCTGGTTTCAGATGGCGAGCTTTTAGCGCACCTTCGGCGAAGCCTTTTGGCACGAAACTGTCACTGCGCCAAGCTGGATCTGTCAACACCTCCCCCTGCTGCGCCACCACACCCATCTCAGCGCACCTCGGTCTGCCAAACTACCAAACTGAGCGCGCCTCGGGTTGCGCTGCTCGAAACTAGCTCTGCGCGGGGTTCGCCACCCTGCGCTGCGCCAAGAAACTAGAGCCCTTTGACTTATTTCCACCCAGCCAACAGTGGGACTTATATTCATTGTGCCGACAGTGGCTTGGAAAACCGCCCATAACCGTGTCACACAGGGAAGAGGAAAGGCGGCTGGAGTTTGCGGTTAGATTATCATATTTTTTTATTGACAAAAATATAGACTGCTTCGGCTGATTTTTTTTTTTATGCGCACATGTGCCCCTAAATATTTTTTACAGTTCGCACACGTATTTTTAGTCAAGTGAAACGCTCGCACTGTCGAGCGCTGGATCGAGCACATCGGCACAAAATGCTACGGCGTTCAAGATATTATTTATATCATGAGAAGTCAATACTTTCGGCAGCCTAAATCTTTTATTTAGAAACTATGGCGGGTCAAATTAAACTATGGCGGGCCGCCATAGTTTCGTTAATTAATGGGAAACACTGAGCACTAAGTGCAGCACTAACCCTATGTAGCCATGAAGCAAGACAACTTCACTACATTCAACAAGCTATCTTGGCATTTTCAGTCTCACAAAATGTCAAGAAGGTTATATTCTTACAACTATTTTCATTGTTAAACAGAGAAATTCGGCCGCACACTTTCAGAATTTATGCTTCTCTCTTTCACCAGACAAAGGGCCCGTCCCAATACCCCCCCTTAGCCCTACCCCTTGGCCCTACCCCTACATTTGCGCATTCCCGCGAGGGGTAGTGGTGCCCCAATTCCTTTTTGTGTGTAGGGGTAGGGGGCATAACGAGGGATAGGTGGGTATGAAACTAGCCCTTCAGAGCGAGGGATTTCAGATGCTGACTTGCCAGCGAGGGGTAGACATTGCCATGGCTACCACTGAGCAAGAGACGGGGAAAAAAGTTCATACATAGCTACTGTCGTCAGGTTGCTTGTTAGCTAGCTAGCTAGCTTGCACTATCTGGCGTCTGTCATCTGTCCTGTTCTGCAAAATTGTCAGACTTTTCACATTACGATAACACACCAGCTAGTATAACTATGCTGCCTCGTAATGTTAGCTGGTTAGCTAGCTAGCAGAAGTCCCCTGTCGTCTGTTGTTCATCAAACGAAGTATGATGAATGCGGCAAACGCGATCGGTAGGATGAATGAGACTCCACTGTAGATGCCGCTTGGAAATGTAGATGGCTCGCAGCTTCCTGTTTAAAATAGTTACGTATGTGTGAACATAACCGTCGCGGTGACGTAGTGAGTGGTGTCCCAATTCCTAGGGAAAGATTTCTACCCCTTCTCCTCGTTGCTTCATTTTGAGGACCAAGGGGTAGTGGGCAAGGGCTAGGGGTAGGGCCAAGGGCTAAGGGGTAGTGGACAAGTGGGGGTGTTGGGATTGGGCCTAAGACTAGCTCCATTGCCTTGTTAACTTAGCGTCAGCACACTTCATTCAAACCCAACTGAAACAAAATTAAACTTACCAAAACCATCTTGGTTAATCTTCCAACAATAATCCCCTTTGGTTTGGTTGAAAGAAACCCTTAATTCACTGAGTTAGATGTGAAAATAAACTGTTTCCCTACGGTCTCTCTGCTCTATCTCTGTTGTTGTGGGCCGGCTGTTTATAGTCCTGTAACATTATCCCCACCACTCACAGTCAGCTTAGCTGCCTGTTGCATCAGACTGGCCTCTAGTGGTGCGTGATGTGCACTACATCCAAAAAGTCCTCATTATAACCTCTCCAGTATAAGGTTAATAGAAAGAGGAATGTCTGTATTTTTGATGGTATTAAAATCATATAGACGGAATTTCTAAATACCCTGATATATCGTAATGCTGTAATACCGCCCAAGCCTACTATTTTTCAACAACTAATCAGTTGATTCATTGAGAAAATAATTGTGAGCTGCAATCCTGATGTGTTTGGAAATGTAACTACAGTACTGTACCCCAATTGTTGGTCATCTATAGTAATAGTAATGACTTTACATAGCGCTTTTTACAAGTTAACTGCTTTACAAAGACTTAAATAAGACAGCATTGCAATTAATTCAATTCAAAGTATGAAACATGACAGAAAATGTAAGAAAATGTAATCCCAAAATTAGTTTTTAAAGGGTTTTGAATGAAGATAAATAATTATGTAATCACTGCTCCCTATAAAATGTGTGGTAATGCACTGCACTGCTGTTGGTTTGAAGCACTGGCACCTTTTTATTCCAGTTAAAAGCACTGGTTGTTCATGCACAGTCTGTAGTCTTTTCTGCCACTGCTGATCTGAAGATCTTCATCTTCTCTGTGGTTTAATTCCACTTAAGTGCAGCCACTCAAATCAGCGCAGATAGCCTCAAAACTCTTCACTAATCTTTAACAAGTAATTCGGATTGACTTGTGCAAATAGACTGCCACAAGTGTGGAGCTGAGGGAGAGGAGCTGATGGTGTCAGGGAGAGGAAGATAAGACAAAAGTGAGTTAGGGTGTAGAAGTTAAGTATGACAGTAAGAGGGGGGAAGGTCAGGACAACATTTAGAGAGTAGATTTAATTCCGGGCCACCGCTGATGAAAAGAGATGAAAGATAGAGAGAGGGAATCCCATTTTCATTAAGTATCTTTTATCTGTCACGGCACTCGTCTCCTAGCAAAGAGGTGTCATGGCAACAGGTAGCAGCCGGCGAGGAGACATACGCCTGAGAGGGAGCTGGAGGGAAGAGTATAGATGAAGGAAAGTGAGATTAAGAAGGTGGAGAGAAAGGGAGAATGGATGAAACAGGAAAAGGGGAGGATAATGAATGAAGGAGGAAACCTACACTAGATGAAGACAAGGTCAAGTACTTGAAGTTTCCCTTTTGCTGTCCCTTTTTTTTTTCTGGAGGTGTCAGTGTCAGTGACCTGCCAGTCAGTGGAGAGCCCCGACCTCTCCTCCAGAGAATCAGGATGTTCATCCTAATGCTTCTATAAGCTCACCCTCGGGAGCTGGCCACAAAGATCTGCTCCGCGATTGGGCACGCGCTGAGGCTCAGCAGGGCGGGGTTAAACCTGCTGGGATGTTTCATATTCATACTCAGTGTGAATACATAATCAGTCCATCAGGTCACTGTGTGCTGTCAAGAGGAACAGACTCTGACTTTGCTGGCCGATTCTTATGGGATCTTGACTTTTTGAAGAAAACTTGTTCTATCATCTTCTGTGTGAAGTGTGGTCTGATCCCGCTGACAGATGCTGGGTTCAGTCAGAGCAGGCGATTTGGGCTCGCAGGTTTGCAGGGCAGATGATGACCTATGGCTGAGCGCGACGTACCCCTGGCCATCACCCCTGATCCCGCTCAGACCTGCCCACACAACAGGCTGCAGGGCTGAAATCTGCTGAGGAGGGGGCGCCTCTCTCCACGTTACCGGCCTGCTTTCGTTGCCATGATCAAACAAACCAAGAATAAAAATGTCTCATGGGTAAGTGAGGTGTTGTGATGGAGATTTCTCCCACACTCTTGAACTACTTCTGCATGTGTGGCTGTTTCTATCTACGCTGTGGTCTTTTCAAAACAACATAAAGCGATGTAACATTTTCTGCATCACTATTGATAAGATTTTCTGGTTGAGCAGATTATGTAGAGACTATTACAGTATATTCCCCCTGGTTTTTTTGCTCCTGTGCCCAGTGGCTATTCCAAAGAGAGGCTTAGAGATTTAGGTATTATATAACTACAAGCTACTACATGCCCACTTTATGAAATCTGGTTATCAGTCTGCCAACTCTGCCTGTGCTACAAGGAGTGTGACTGATGTTGATGAGTTGAAAGTACAAACTCAAGGCTGAATCTCCAAGAAAATGTGTAGTTTGTTTGCTCATAATAATAGTAGGTAAAATACTATTTTCTATCATGTTGTCCCAGGTTTTGTTTGATCGTGTGTGAGTTTGATATCTGATTCTTTGCCAGTACAGACGGATCAGGGGAGATTAGAGTGAGAGTGGCTTTGGGAGGATGAAATCAGCTACTTGGGGAAAGGGGGGGTGGGGCAGGGAGGAGAGGATGTGATGGAGTTACTCCAGAATCTACCTTCTGTCTGTCAGTGGACTTAAAAAACATTTTCCCTCTCTGATTCTGCAGTTGTATGACCTCCAGCCACTCAGCTCAGCCTCTTTGTTATGTAACCTCTGTTGCTGGAGTTATTGTACGTCAGGTGCAAGTGACACAGTCATGGTGTGATAAACCTCAGGCTTTATCTCCTCCATATACACCATATGCTGTACTCCCCTAAACAGGCATTCATGTTTGACACTGCGATAACTTTGTGTCTTTGTCCAGTATATCACACGTGTGCATAAATAGAGATGTACATATGTGTTTTCCTCCGGAGGGAAACGCTGCTCCACTTTTGCTCAGCCCACCCATATGCCGCATATGTCACGCTGCTGCTCTCTGCAGCGCAAGACAGCTCTCTGTCCTCACAATGAACCTGATCATTCTCTCACACTCGGAGCTGGAAAGTTGAGTAGCTTAAAGTACCTTCGTGCCTGGTGAAATAATGACACGGTCCTGCCTCTCAGTTCTAATTAATAATTAATTTAGCTAACTACAATCAGTCAAGCAAGTCTAGCCAGTTTTTATATCAGATGCATTTTCATTTCAATTTCTTTTTTGTCAGTGTTATTTTATTTATTTTTCTTACCCAATTACAACAGTAAAAAAAGTAACTAACAACAATGTTCCTTCTTGAGTATTAAACACTCATTAATTAAGTGAAAGGAGACACCCATTGAGAACTATTTGTGTTCACATAGGGTTGCATAATATTGTACACATTTATCTTTGATATTAATCTTTAATGTCTACATGGTCAAAGGATCTAAACAGGAAAATCAGTGGTAATTTAGGTTTTAACTGCCCGGGGAGCATCTAATATCACTACTTACTTGCTCATTTTGTATTCTATGCATATAACAGGACTGTTCAAAGTGGTGAAGAGATGTGGAATTGTTTTTAGATTAGGAACTAACTAGTGATTTAGCTTCCACACAGGGGAAAGGAGGAAGGGTTTGACTGAATGCTGATAGTCACGTGGCCCCAGTTTTTGTGATTCTTCTGATGTGTTCAAGGAAAGTTTTTATTAGTTAGCCGCGAGTGTGTCATGGCCATTGATGATCATATTGATGGATGATGATTTACTAGCTGTTGGCCTACAGTGTAAAAACAATTTGAGCTTTTTTTTTTTTTTAAGATAAAAAAGTGTTTATCCCTTTGGGATCATGATTGTGTGCAGCACATTTAATGGTAATGTACCCATGATATTATGAGAACTGTATTTGCAAAGCTGACCTAGAGAAGAAAGTGTGTCCAAAATGGAAAGAGGTTTATCCTCTGGGAGGCATGAATGTGAGTTTCATTGCAGTCTATCCACTGGATTTTGATATGTCTTGTGTTCAAGTTTCTTTCTTTTTCTTCCTTTTTTCAAGGTCAAGGGCAATGTTAATTTTTGTCTTAGTTTTCATCAATGACCTTTTTTCCATGAACACAAGACAATGACGAGCTAAAAATAAGTCTTGATAATGAAAACTAAAAGGAAAACTATTTTTATTTTTTGTCAAGGAGACGAAACGTGACAAAAATGTTCGTGGTGGACTATGTGACATTGAAAGATAACATTGATCGATAAGTGAGAGTTTACAGTGAACCTGAGTACAAATCCTAGTTGTCTCAGAGTAGTTATTTGTGGTGTCAAAGTTTTTGAGAGCATAAATAGAGAGATGTTGAGCTTTTCAAATTATGATCATTGAGCGTGTGCTCTTAAATCATCCCTTTAATCTGTCAAACAGAAATGCATGTGTGTAGGTGTGTGGAAGTTATTTTGTAGTTACAGAAAAAAACGTTTATATTAAAATTTTTATACAACGTTTCACCTTGACTCTAATTTCTGATGCATGAATTACATTGAAAACAAAATGACTAATAGTTGACTAAAATGTTTCAAATTTTTGTCGAATAAACCATGAAGGATGAAAATAACTAAAATGTGACTTAAACTAATAAGCATTTTCATCTCAAGACTGAGAGTAAATCTAAAATAGCTGTCAAAATTATCATTGCTGTCAAGGAATTTTTTTTTATGAGTAAGGCCATGAAGTTAGGCCCACTGCATTCTCATGTTGAGCTCCACAAACCTCCACAGTTACAGCCTACAGCACCACCACCTGCCTGAACTTCTTGTTGATGATTGGCTCATAGGCCCGTAGTACCCCGACTCAGCCACTTCTTCTTCTACCACCTTTCATAAGGCACTGGCAATTGGTTTGCCACTTTTTTTTAAAGAGAAGAATGAGGATTTAGTTTAACAGCGTAATGCCACCTGCAACTTCCCCTTTTCTACTTGGACTTCGACAGCAGCTTTCATGTGTTCTTGATACAAGGTTCATTTCCACCCACCTGTTTTTATGCACCTTTTCATTTTGCCCATAAAATGAAGCTTTGCGTTAGTTCATGCAGGACACGGACGTCATACGCCCCAGCTGTAATCAGCTGACAGGCAGCTGATCAGATCATTGTTTCTTATCAGTCACACACCAATCACAACCTATTCCCACACAAGGCGGTCCACTAGAATACACACACCGCTGCTGCTGCTGCTGCTGCTGCTGCTGCTGCTCCAGGCAAAGTTTTATCTCCACCACCCCAGCCTCCACCTTTCTAATTCAGAGTCCTGAATGGTCTTGCTTGTGCCCACTTTTGTATACCCTAGGGGTTTCTTCATTGTGCTCATTGTGTTTTGGCATAACATGCTGCTTGTCTAATCCAGGGGGCACCTAATGAGCGGAGCCCTCGGCGCCACACATAACTGTATTTCCATTTGTTTCAATAATTAAATCTATGATGGGAGCATTCCTGTATGAAACAAAGTCTGAGTGAAAACACCGAAATTTTGTAAAAATCTTGAAATATCACAAAATGTTTTTAAGCTTGGAGAAGTGGTAAAAGTTGTATCAATAAAAGGTAAATGTGACGAAGTGCAATGAACACAGATTCAGCCAATACCCTCATTGTATAGAGCACTCCAAGCTCTTTTCATCACCTTTGGATGGCTTTTAACATGTTTATGTACTGTATGCACACAGAGCTGCTACCAGAACTCTACCAAGAACACTTAGTTGTTCAAAACTTTGTATATCCATTTGCCAGTTTGCGCTCTGTTACTATTCTTCCATTATATTCCTTTGTTTGACGTTTGACTGGGCTTCTGACTGAAGAATTAGAACCACCTACTGCTTATCTCAGTGAACCAGCTCCCAATATCCGCATAACTGTAGTGGATGGAGAAGCACATACTTTTTCTTTTGCAAGTTTTTTGAAAAATTGGTTACAGTGTGTGCTACCTTTGGATGGAAACTTGAACATAGATTTGTCCACAGCTCTCACGACAGTGTTTTAAAACTCACTCGTGGACAGATTGCCATTGAGATTAGTTTGAGGCATTTTTGAAAACACCTTGGACATTGAATATCCAAATTTAATAACAATATGGACAGTTGCCGTTGAGATGCTTTAGACCAAAGTGTTGGATAGACTTCGACTGACCAAACAATTGCTAACCTTAGATCCTGCTGCTAGTAGAGCAAATAAATCCCCCCATACACAATGTGTCACACATGTGTCATACACTATATGTCACCCATATAGAACTCGCTTCTAGTCATTCCTACCAACTTTAGTGAATTTTGCTGCTAATATCTTTGCAGAAAATACTTGTTTGTGCAGTGCAGCTGGAGCGCCTCTGCAGCGCGCTGATCCCAGGTATCTACTCATCTATCCAATAAGCCTAATGACTTTGAGGGCCACATTCATAATCACAGTGGTGGGCAGTGGCAGGCGGATTAGGACTCCAGATGGTGCTGTTACTGCCTGACTGTCTGTCTGGCCACAGATGCACAGCTGCAAGAGGTCACATGTTTTACTACAGCAGTCAGCGCTGCCGCTGCAGCACAGCAGCTCAGCATCACATAGACTCATCAGTAACACTAAAGCTGACTATCACAACTATCTGTTGACAGAGTGTTTCTGGACTCTTAAGGTATGTTTGTATATGTGGTTTCTGTCCGCCTCTTATAGTGCCATGTAGTTGAGTTGACCATGCAACAGATGTCACACTATAAAATTAAAGCTTAATGCCCGGCCAGCTGAAGAAAAACACTCCAGAGCTAACCATGACACCGCAGAGCTTAAACACTCAATTGTGTATCCGCTTGTGCATGTTTGTGTGTTTCTGCTTGTGCCCATGTGAGTGTGCGTGCGTGTGTGTGTATGTGTGAGATCTGTCTGAGAGACTATTCACTCCACATGAGGCATGACACTTGCTGTTGGAAGAGCTCTCGAGGATGACCACATCTCATTTCCTCTCTTCAAGTTATCACCTCGGCAGTGGCACGATTGTATTTAAGAGCAACTTGCCAGGTAGCGCAGCAGTTAGTGTTATCCCTTTTTGACTGAGGCAGAGAGGTTGGTTTTTTCATGCCAGGCGTCAGCTGCTTGCACCCCTGGGTCATGGTACTCTGAACAAAAACCAGGGGATTTGCATAATTCATTACAGTCGCTGTGGAACGGAGAGGCGACCCAGGTGTCCCAGGCATTGTGGGAGAACGAGCATGTCTAAGAAGCCAAAGGTAAAAAAACAACAACACAACCTGTTCTTGTTTCTGTGTAAATCAGCAGCTTACTTATCTATCCAGAGCTTGTACTATTAGTTGCAGCACTGGCTTGTTTTCTGAAAGCTCTTGCATCAGCTCAGTACTTTTTCTCTGTGTTTGCGGATTCTTTGCCGTGTGCAGTTTGGTTTGTGACAACAGCGAGAGTGTCACAGTCTATATCCTGTCTGCGAGATCTGTTTACATAGGCCTATACTGTCGGGAATGCACCTTCTATAAGTAGAGCTTAGTTTTTAATCATGGATTCATGCTGGACGGTGTCTGCCTTTTTAGTCTGGTTGAAAGGCGTTGATGCTCAAAGGTGAAAGACAATCTGCTGGGTTGTCTTTCTTTTTCCATGTGTAGATAACAAGTCTTTTGAAAGAGTTTGTTCATGCAGCTAAACTGATTTAGACGGTTTGGAGCAGCATGATTTAATAGATGTCATTTTACACAATGTAGGGCAGTGTTTCCCGACCTTTTAACTTGTGATACTTTGAAATTAAGCATTATGTGTTTGTGACTAGTTCAACTGAAGTCATATTTTATTTTCCTTCTTTCTATTTCAAGACTTTGTAGAAGCCTTAAAGATGTTCTTTAAAATTTTCTCATCAATGAAGTAATGTTTACATTAATTTTAATTTACCAAAACACATATTGTGTCTATCTTAAGCCTGATAAACTCATTGAGGGCATTTCCTTATCATAAAAAATGCTTTTTTATTATTTTAAATTGTGGATTGTTTATATTCATGTTTGCTAGCCAGTTTCTTATTTATTACTGGCCTTGTTGGTGCATTATTATTGATGCGTTACTGCCAGCAATTGTCAACCCAGTAATAGTGGAAAATAGATAAAAGAGATAGTCAGCAGGAATATTTATTGAGTGCATGTGGGGGTATCATATAAACCAAATGGGGTAAAAATATTACTCCATAGTGCTATTAGTGTTCAAATACTTCACAGGATTAACAAGAGAAAAGGCAGAGATTAGAGGAGAATCTGTTAGCAAGCCTTGCTGTTGAGCACACTCTACTTTTTATGTTACCTTGTATAATATGAAGTCTTTCAATAGATTTTAACCATTTCTGACCATGTTTCCTGTCATTTCTTCTACTCTAAATCCTGGATTGGTTGAAAGGCAGAAGCAGATTTAAATCTCCTTACTGAGAGAAGCAATCATGACAAAGTGAGTCAGGGGATCAAGTGGACACAAGCAATCACCCCTGTGGGTGTTATTGTGTGCAGCATGGACCGTTCCCTCCCTCCTGTAGAGATGTACAGTACAGTACAGAGGGGAGCATGTGACGACACAGCAGATGATCATCTCTCGCTGAACTGCTCGAACTGTTGGACAGTGTTCGAACTAGGGGCCCATCAGCGATGTCAGTAGCACACAAAAGTGGTTATGTTAGTCTGAAAGTGTACAGGTAAAGAGGGAGGTATGTTGTGTGTTATGTGAGGTAACATTTAATGCATCATGATGTGTTCAGGAGCATGGGTCTAAAATAGGATATTTTAGCATATTAATCTGACTGCAAGCACAAGGTAGATTTTAGCAAGGATTTAAAAATCTGGAAATTGTGCGGCTGGTCTTTTTTTTTTTTTTCCTCCACATGCAGCTATTTGGTTCTCAAACAAGTACAAACTACATAGACCTGTGTAAAAAAAAAAAAGTATAATCAGCTTACAAAAGTATTAAAATAAATACCTCTTTGTACCAGAGACAATGCTACGCAGTAGAGCAATCTTGTGGGTGTTTTTTCTCTCGTTTCACATTAAAATAAATCAATCGAATCAATGCATCCTGTGGTTAAAACGATCTAGTTAATTAATTCAGCACCAGTTAATATAGCCTACACTTTCAAACACTGCATAATCAACTGCATTATCACTTGACAAAACTCAATATGGACACAGTGAAGCTGGAACCAACCACGTGCTACAAAGAGAGTCTGTGTAGCAAGTGAAAAACCCCGCTCCACCCGGCCTACGTGACGCATCATGTCCATGCCCCATGTATTTTGGCAGACTATGTAGGGTAAGTCAATGACGTGTCCTCTTAAGTAACAGAAACAAGTTGTTGTGTGTTTGTGAAAAATGTAACAAACCCTAATCACTAAATTACCAGATATCAGGCCGTCCATTTCACTAATTAAAAATGACCCCAGCTCTCTGCCAAACCCACTCTTGCTCAATCATGTGTCTCTTGATCTCCTCTTTAGTCCATCATATCTGTGTCACCAGAGGGCAGAGGGAGTTACTGTATAAGTGTGTTTGTGTACAGTGTGGGCGTGCATCGCCCTTTGCCAGTGTTTGCCTGACCTGTGCGTGACTGTATTGGTCACAATGCTCCCAATTTGCCGGCTGAAGAGTTTTTCCTATGAATCCATGTGGGACAGCCGATGTGTTGATGTGTTCAGCGAGCATGAAGTGACTCAGCGCCACACACTCGCACTGCAGCCGCCAAACGCTGTACACTGTTTTACACTGTTGTACACATGTCAGCGCTTCAGAAGTCATCAAATCTTTGCTCCCACTCGCTGTCCAGCAACACTGAGCTCATGATCTTCATTCCGTTGGGCATGCTTGACAAGTTATCTTTGTCTCCTCTGACTAAACACATCTTGGGAAGGGTAAGCTTTATTCAACTTCAGTCTTTGTTCTCAACTGGAAATGTGCTGTTCTAATACCACTGTAATAGGCTGAGGCTTCTCTGCTATCAGTTGTACAGAGAAGTGCGGCAGTGTTGTATGATGTGTACACAGGTTCAGTGCTACTCTCAGGGTTAGCACACATGCTAGCAGGATGCCCTTTGGTGGAGTGGAGGAAACAGCAGTCGAACTTTCGAGTTGCTCAGAGAGGCAGCAGAAAACACAACAGCTGGGGCTTCTATCCCTCTTTCTCATCCTCTATCTCCATCTCTCTTTTTTACTCCCTTGTCTCTCAGTCTATCTCCCTCGTGTTCCCTCTTTCCTTTGTCTCATTGTCTGTAATTAGAGATGGTCCCATGGCTCAAGTGGCCTAGCATGTGTTGTAGCTAGGTAACCTCAGTCAGATGCTGGCTGCAGGCCCTGGGGGTTTCATTAGATGTGAATCACAGTCCCAGTGGGCCTAGTGTGGATTCTACAGTCTGGATATTATGCATCAGAATTAGTCCTGCTCTATATTCAGGCTTCATGTCAGTAGAGTTGGGTGTTTGAAATGTTTTTGTACTTTATTCCTATGTAACAAAAAAGCCAAACTTCTCAAATACATTGGTCTTTAAAGAATTAGTCAGACATTTTGGAAAATGTGCTTAATTGCTTTCTTGCAGAGTGTTAGATGAGAAGATCAATACTTCTCTGGTATCTGTACGGTGCATACATAGCTGTAGCCAGCAGCTTGTTAGCTTTGTTTAGCATAGCATCAAGACTGTAAACTGGGAAACAGCTAGGCTTGCTCTGTCCAAAGGTAAAAAATCCACCAGCCAGCACTTCTAATAATGTGTTCACACTATAAGCGCCACAGTAACAGACTACAAGGCATTTTCTCTGGAAGCTGGTGACATGTAGCTGCAAACTGACACCCAACACTTGTCACTACAGACAGCATTGATTTGCTACAAATCAAAGTTGAGCTGGCCTCAACTTTTTCAGTGCTCAATTGATGCAGTGAATCGTCAGTCATTATGTTTTAGTTTCCAGCTGTGGTACTGAGTTATTTAGCTTAGTTAGGTGATGCTATGCTAGCTTCATGTGCATTGTGGTGCACATAGGGATGCAATGGGGCGGCAAAATGTGATGTTAAAATGGGGCTCAGATATATTGATCAAAAGCACAGTTTTTTGTTTGTTTGTTTGTTTGTTTGTTTTTACAGAATACAGCCTTTAGATGATGTTCAGTTGAGGTGCTTTGTGGCAAGTAGCTGACACACACAAGCTGTAATGATGAAACTAGTTTAAGAGCAACATGTACATTTTGGAGAATGTCAGAAGAATGTTACAGGTTCTCCACAGCTGACTGAGCAGAGTCTTCAATACAGAATAATATTGTGTTATCTGCATATAAGTGTGCATGACAGTTACAGATGAAAAAAATACCATTGATATAAATTGTAAAAAGAACTGGACCAAGAATGGAACCTTGTGGAATACCCTTATTTATCAATAAAAATTCTGAAGGAATATCTCCCAGGTTCACCGACTGCTGCCGATCAGATAGGTAATTCTGGAAACAAGCGTGAGCACCTAAACCAAAACCAGTATTACTAAAAAAAAAGATAAAAGAAAGGAATGATCAACAGCATCAAATGCCTTAGAGAGATCCACAAAGATTTACAACATTTTACAACCAAGATGACAGTGGACACAGTGCTATGAAGAGGCTCAAGACTCAAATTGATGAAGACTCAGAACAGAGTACACATTAACTAATTTCTTGAGTTGACAATTTACAATTTACATTTTTGCCAAACAAGACCATTTGGATAGGGGTCTGTAGTTATTTGTATCGCTCCTTTCTTCACCCTTTTGCAGGGGGACAACATGAGCAGTTTTCCAGAGTCGGTAACTACACCAGTGGAACTTGAAAGATTAAAAATTAGTTGCTCAGAAATTAATGGAGCGGAAAGTTGAATAAAAAAAAGGATCCAAGATGTCTTCCCCAGTGGATTTCTAAGTAGAGCCCTAGTGATTTCACAGACAGAAACAGGGTCTTGAGTAAACTGAGAGACACAGCTTGGGGGAGGTGTGTATCATGATCATGATAAAGAGAGACCCCCTCTCAATGTTACTGTCCTAGAAATGTGACCAGCGACTGCAAAGTGTCTATTGAAGGCAGAGCAGATCTCATCATGGTCCTCCTCCAAATAATCATTAAACTTAAGAGTTGGTTATTAGTTTTTACAACTTTCCAAAATTTTGTCTGGTTTGAGTAAGGGCTAGAGACCAAATTCAGATAATAGTCAGATTTAGCTTTTACCTCAAGGGTTGTGCATTTTTTTCTAATTTTTCTAAATGAAACCCAGTCAGATGCATCCTTGGTGCATCTAGCAAGAGACCAAGCTCTGTTTCTTGTCACGAGTAAGGTTGAAAGTTCAGGGAAAACCATGGACTAGATCTGGTTTTCACTGTGATCCTTTTAATAGGTGCATGCCTATTTACGACAGAGAGGAACATATTTGTGAAAAAATGTACAGCTTTTATAATTCATGATGACATTCTCCTCGCCCGGGTGCTGGAGGGGGCATGGGACTTCGCCCAACCAGTCCACATGTGTTTTGTGGATTTGGAGAAGGCTTACAACCGTGTCCCCAGAGGCATCCTGTGGGGGGCGCTCCGGGAGTATGGGGTTGGTGGCCCCTTGCTTCCTTACCGAAGGAGCGCGAGTCTGGTTCATGTGGCCGGAAGTAAGTCGGACCTGTTCCCGGTGAGAGTTGGACTCCGCCAGGGCTGCCCTTTGTCACTGGTTCTGTTCATAACAATGGACAGAATTTCTAGGCGCAGCCGAGTGGTGGAGGATGTCAGGTTCAGTGACGGGAGGATCTCGTCCCTGCTTTTTGCGGATGATGTGGTCCTCCTAGCTCCATCGAACAGTGACCTCCAGCTCTTGCTGGGACGGTTCGCAGCCGAGTGTGAAGCGGCTGGGATGAGAATCCTCCAAGTCTGAGGCCATGGTCCTCAGCCGGAAAAGGGTGGATTGCCCACTCCAGGTTGGAGGGGGAGGTCCTGCCTCAGGTGGAGGAGTTTAAGTATCTCGGGATCTTGTTCACGAGTGAGGGTAGGATGGAGCAGGAGACTGACAGGCGGATTGGGGCAGCGTCAGCAGTGGTGCAGCGCTGAACCGGTCCATTGTGGTGAAAAGGGAGTTTAGCCAGAAAGCGAAGCTCTCTATTTACTGGTCAATCTACGTTCCAACCCTCACCTATGGTCATGAGCTCTGGGTAGTGACCGAAAGTACGAGATCGCGAGTACAAGCGGCCGAAATGAGTTTCCTCCGCAGGGTGGCTGGGCTAAGCCTTAGAGATAGGGTGAGGAGCTCGGACACCCGGGAGGGACTTGGAGTAGAGCCGCTGCTCCTCCACATCGAGAGGAGCCAGTTGAGGTGGTTTGAGCATCTGGTAAGGATGCCTTTCGGGCGCCTCCCTTGGGAGGTGTTTCGGGCATGTCCAACCGGGAGGAGACCTCGGGGCCACCCCAGGACACACTGGAGGGATTACATCGCCCGGCTGGCCTGGGAACGCCTCGGGGTTCCCTCGGTAGAGCTGACGGAAATGGCTGGGGAGAAGGCTGCCTGGGCTTCTTTGCTGAGGCTGCTGCCCCCGCGACCCGGATAAGCGGAGGACGACGACGACGATGACGACATTCTCTTCAAACCTGTGTTCCTAACACATGCAACAGAATAATGACCACTAATTACTAAGTCGAAAACACCACTTGCTTTAACATTGTCACTCATGTTAGAAAAAATGTAATCAATGAATACAGATCATAGGGTTCTTCTGATAGGTGCCACTGATCAGTTGAATTACTTTGCAGCTAGAAGTGACCTCCTTTAAGTCAACAGAAGTAACAGTCAACAAATCAATATTAAAATCTCCCAGAACTATCATCTCTGAGTTAGTACACCAGGAGAGTAACTCTGCAAGATAATGAATAGACCCAGCATCGGCTGAAGGGGATCTATAAATCTCATCTACAACAATAGAATACTCAGGGTAGCTTATTCTCAGAGGTCAAAAAGGGGGATAGAAAGCCTTCTCTGTACCACCGGAGACCAGGCTGGGCTCCGAGAAGGTTTAAGACCATCATCCAGTCTCACTAGATCCTCAGTCGAATTAGCTTGGATGTCAGCTTGCTTGGAGCACAGCTGAGTCGGACATTGCAGAAGTTCATCTGTCAAAGTTTCTATTGATTGTAACTTAGTTTTAATATGGATGAGCTCAATAGTTGACACCATTATGCTGACCACAGTTTTTGGCTTTAGTATTGGATAAAATGCCCTTTAAAATGCTATTAATTGTTGTCATCGCCACCACAGAAGGCCCCCCTCTTAATTCATCAGTGGTAAAATACGCCATGACGTCAGGTGCTTGTTTGCTCTAAGCTGAAGTTTTTAATCTCGAGGCATTAAAAGCGCTCCTGCAAAAGTGGGAGGCAGTCAGCAAGGCAAAAGCAGCGAGCAAAATGCTTCACTCTTATTGAAAACCATTATAAGAAGCCACCCTAGGCCAATAAAACACGCTCTGTCTGATGGGAGCCTAAAGCGCTCCAATAAACATTACATCTCATGTGTTTAATTTTGTACAAAAACTGCAGAAAGTTACTGCTCCCAGCCAAGAAATATTTAGGAAATTATTGTTTCTACGCTTCATTTTTTGTATGTTTAAACAAACCCAATACAACATGGTAATAAGTGAGCATTAGGGGTGCTGTTATATGGATTTTCTTACCTTTTAGACAGAGCCAGGCTGGTTCTTTCCCCCCTTTTCCAGTCTTTATGCTAAGCTAAGCTAACTAGCTGCTGCCTATATAGCTACATGCAGATATGAGAGCTGTATCAATTCAGACATTTAACTGACATGCAGTGTGATTTAGAGCATGTGAGAGAAGAAGAGCTCTGATCGTAAAGGGTTATTTACAGGATTGACTGAATACAGTGCTGCATTTGCTAAATAGAAGATTTTACTGCCTTTTTCTGTGTTGTGGAAAACAAAGAAATAGGCCTATAGTGAATAAAGAATCGTGGAAGGTTTTTTCTTCCAGGGAAATTGATTTATCCACCAGCACTTGAGGTTCTGTCGTCCAGTTTCATTAGTGTAATAGCATTCTTGGCAAAGCAAAACACCTTTGGAGGAGCCTCTCTGACAGATCTTCAGTGATCTAATTGTGGTGTATTTTAGCCCATTAGTGATCTTTTCAAGTTTACTAAACATCCATAACATGATTTGTATGGGTCACGGTCCGTTATAATGGAATATTTGACAGAACACAAAAAAACTGTTGATGTTGTTGGATATTGTTTCTGTCACTGGCGAGATGCTGGGGGTCAGAATCAATCAATTATCTTCAGTATCTGGCATTGTTTTGTCTTGTGTTATGATGTCTGCAGTGTTATGATCTTGTATTAATGTAACACAGTATTAACTTATGATCCCGAGTGCTTTAACACCCTTGAGTGCGCTTGGCAGAGTGGAGAGTTTTTGGACTGTTTACTTTAATAGTGAGTAGTGGCCATTGTGGTGTCACATTGGCATGCAAGTGTTGCATCTCCTGATATGGAGGTAGAACAGACTGGTGACATGTGAGAGTCCTGTGTCTAAAAGTGCACAGGTGTGATCAACGCTATACTGTAGACCGACCCTCCCAGGTTTTTGATTTGACTCTGCACTCTTCCCTCTTTAAAAAAGGATGATGCGGCTAAAACAATTAGTCGATTAATTTATAGTCAGTAGACACATAATTGAGAGGCAACAATTTGGACATTCTTTAAGCAAAAATGCTAAAACAATTCACTGGTTCCAGTTTTGCAAATGCGATATTTGCAGGTTTTCTTAGTTGACTTAAAACTAAATATCTTTTATATTGTGGCCTGTTGGTTTTGGCAAAGCAAACTGTTTTAAGGTGTCACAGAACTACAGTACTTTCTGAAATTTTGTAGACCAAAATTTTACTTGATTAGTTAAGGAAATAATCACCAGATGAATTGATAATGAAAGTAATTGTTAGTTGCAGCCAAAATAAAAAGACATTTAGGAATGTAATGAAATAATACAAAATATTTACCACAATGTAGAGATGATATTTTATGTTGTTTTTTTTGTTGTTGTCGTCAACAAATCCCTCTAAAAGACCAAAACCAACAATGAACTGATGCTACTAACAAGTAAACCTCTTGTCGATATAGCAAAAGCTGTTATGACCTCTATTGTTGTCCAGAAAACTTTGCCTGATATCAGACAGAATTTTTAACTTGTTAGGCCTCGATCACACAGAAAGCATTTTGCAGGTTGCAAAATGCAAGGTGTGCCACACTGCCTTTTTTTTAATTGAATGCCACCAGTGAAAAAAAAATGCTTGCTGCGCCTTTTTAGTGTTGCCAGGCATCACCTCCTTACTCTAACCTTCCCATGTAATCGATCTACCGTTTATTTATTTATTTCAATTATTTGACAGTAGTTAGTATCTAGTTCCTAAAATGTTCAGGCAGAGGGTACTTGCTGTAGCTCTGGTTGAGGGTGAGAGGCTGTCAGCGAATACTTTGTTGGACACAGGGAAACATAGATCTGTGTGGGTACATGAGACCCTAAAAAAAAAAGGGTGGATCACGGGGAATACCACCAGTTGGTCCCGGATCTTCGCCTCGATGATGCTGTTTCCAAGCATATTTTAGGATGACTTGGGGGCAGTTTGACAACCTGCTGTCTATCATCGGGCCGTATAGCTCTGGGCATCCAACAACCGCTACCACCAGTTTCTCCATTGTTTAACCACTGTAAACTTGTTGTCATGACAACAGAGGACCCACCTCTCAAATCATGCGATTGTACAATGGGAAAAAAGATGACAAAAGACAAGATGACGTGGGGCATTTTTCCACTTTGAGCTGAATTTTTTTAACTCGAGGGGTTCAGAGCACTCTGGCAAAAATGTCAGGCACCTAGACCGCTGAAACGCGGGATGCGTTGCAACACAAAACCCACATACTTATTAAAAACAATTACAAAAGACGCTTCCAGCTGCTAAAACGCTTTCTGTGTGATCAGGGCCTAACACTCCGTTTCCATCTTCAGTCTGACGCTGCGCCCAGTATGATGATCTGATTTCTGTCAACACTTTCTGTCAAGAGGTTTGATTTTTCTCTAACCAGTCACCTTAAACCCACGTGTTCACCTGCATCTAACGTCTTTGCAAGTCCACAGTGATGCATAGCCACGCCAACATACCTATTTTGCCGGGGTTTTAAGAGTGGAGTGAAGCAAAGTCAAACAAACTACAATATTGGGCAATATTGAAAAGACATTCAGAACAGCCTCCATAGCAGCATCTATCATGTCTATAGTGCTCACTGCTGTTGTTATTACTACTGACAATGCTTAACAACAGCTTGACAATGCTGTTAATCCCGCCCATGATGCTGATTGGCTAATCGATTCCCCCCACGATGCTCATTGGTCACTCAATCAGTCAACTTGAACTGTAGTCAGTGAATTCAGAAGTCTGGATCCAGGCAACCAGAAACTATTAAAAACACATTAAGGGCCTTGTTCTTTAATGAGCTAATTGTTGATGTAAACAAATACATACATAGAATGACACCAACCTTATCCATTTAACAGCATAAACCAAATTGTGTTCATGCAAGTAACATTCACGTATTCAAACATTTTATCCCTGTTACAAAACAACAGTCCTGCAGTGAACCCTAACCCTTCATGAAGGTTACAGTATTCAGTTTTTAAAGAAACTGTCTCAGTGTGTCTGTATATTGCAGGGCTATTGTATTAGGTAAAGTGTAAGCGCAGCAGAATCAGAAGTTAGTCCACCATCAGTCTTTTCATACTGCACAAGGTGACTCTTTAGTGACTATAAAATGAGAGGAAACTGACTATAAAATGAGAGGAAACAATTGTTGGCAATGTCATTTTTTTTTCAAAGTGAAACACAATGGGATGTTGTATTGATTCCCCCTCGTAGTCCAATTATTGTATGCTGGTTTTCTAAGCTATGCTCGTTGGCCTTTGTGTGCTTGTCAGTGTGTATGCCTGCTGACGTCATTGTGTGCATGTATATTGATCGATTAGCCAAAGACAATGCCGGCACTCATTTGCCAGCACTGGCAGAACTGGGAGACATTGATCTGTCAAATCCCGTTCAGAGAGCCCATTCAGAGAGAGCTGATAATTGCTGTCTGCAGTGAAGAATGCCGCTGTATCATTACATTAAAGTAATTACACAAAATAAAGCAGCCAGTCTGGACTATAGCTTTATTGCCTTTGTTAATTTGACATATAGTATACAGTAAATGCTTATAGAGGCTTCAGCTAAACCCATCACACCCACTGAACACAGTAAACTGTAGTATGTGTGGCCTCTACATAAAATTTCTGGCCGAGGTAGCTGGAAGTACACAGGATCCATAAACATACACTGCTTTCAACACATTATTTTGATTATTAAGTGTCATCTTAAAATTTAAAGTGTTTCCTGGTCATAATCTCACTTTGATTTTTTCATTGCTTTGATTTTCTTGCAGAGCGTTGCAGACGCCACATGCAGAAGTCATTTTTAGTGAGAATTCAGAGGCACTAGATCACACTTCCTGATCAACTGTCATCACGCGCAGCATGAGGAGGTTTTTGCCTCCGGGGCTGAACTTAATTATAGTCTGCTTTTCACCTTCATTTACCTTGACCTCATGTTGCCACTACAGGGTTTGGATTCAACTAAAAACTGTTATATTTAAGGGCTGAAAAGCAAAACAGCCAAAAGCTCACTGGTTCCAGGTTCTTACATGTGAATATTTAATGATTTTATTTTTACTTCTTTACCCTTATTTGATAGTAAATTTATGGCTTTATATCTGTGACTAAAATTTGGACTAAACAAAACATTTGACTGTCAGCTTGAGCTTTGGAAAACATTTGGCATTTTACACTATTTTCAACATTTTATAGATACAACTAATGAAAAAATTAATCAAGATTATCTACAGATGAATTGCTAATGAAAATTGCAGCCCTAACACATTTAATAGAACTGGAGTTAATATTCAAAAACACTTGACAAGAGTTTCTTGCTCAGATAATTGACTTATCTGAGCACATAGAGTGGAAAAGAGCACATCTTAAACACACTAGTTGACATATTATATCTAATTTGTTTTAGGGAATTACCGATTGGGAAATTCTGGGCTGATACTGATGTTTAAAATAATATTTTATTTTTATTTATTTATTTTTTTAATAATCTTTATTCTTAAAAAACTGACCTGTTTTAAAGTTATTAAACAACACATCTCCTTTAAACAGCTCTATTTATTTAAAGCAGCTGTGCGGAACTTTCCGTTTTCATTGATTATAGTGCCCCCTTTGGTCGAAGCGGTATGACACCCACAGCCTGGTGTCGTAAAATTCCGACTGCAGCCTTCGGCTTCATTTGTAAAATCTCGACTGCAACCGGCAATTACCGCATGCATTTGTTTTGGAGAGCGAGAGGAAAATCATAAATGCTCCGTTGTAGCTCTGAATTTCTTATAAACTGAGGACAACTGCCTGCTGTATATTTGTGTTCATGGTCACAGTCACAGATAATTTTGTGGTGTTTGTTGTAACGTTATTAGACAAAAGCGGTTCACATCAGCTAACGTTACATTTAGCTTGCTTATAACTTCCATGTCGTCATATATTGAAGTGAAACAATGTCTAACAAGTTGCGGTATATTCTCTAAATAAAAACAAAAATTACATACCTGTCGATTAGGAAAAGGGCCAACTCGGGATCAGTTTTAAAACCTTTCAAATCTCTCAGCTCTCTCCACTTGGTGAATGCCCGACCGAGGTTTACACACGTTTGGGCTCGAGCCCTATCACTGTCCCGTTTAGCCTTCTTCTGTTCTTTTTCTTTTAGATGGTGCTCCTTCTTTATCTGCCATGACATCGAAAGTACAACCAAGTCCTTATAGACACATCTGGTAAAACTGTTATGTGTTCAGCAATGCCCGTTGCATGCTGCTTACTTGAAGAAAACTCTCTGTAAACACGGCTCGTCTTCTTCTCTCAATTTATTGGCGGATCATAAACAACTTCCAGGTGCATACCTCCACCTACTGTACAAGAGTGTGCAATGTGTCCGAAATCATTCACTTTTCCCTACTACATGTCATTTAGCCTGTTTCTTAAATCCTACTCGCAAACACGGCTCCTTCTTCTTCTGTGGTTTAATGGCTGCGGGCCGCTGCGGGCGTGCAGACTTACTTCTGCCTCCAGGTGCCGTATTCTGGTTTGCTGACTTCCACTGTGTCCGACCCGAGCCAGGCTACGCTAAATAGCCATATAGACAAAGGCTTTTTTGTTGCTGTTGGGTTCAAATAAATATGCAGATCTTCAAGGGGCAGGTGATACGAACTAGGGACAGTTTTATAAATGGTAAAAAGTTCCGCACAGCTGCTTTAAGTCTCTCACCAATCATAAGAACATTATAATTTATCTTCGCCCGATATTTATTTTTATTGAATAGACCTGAACACATCATAAAGTAACTATCTTTCCTCCTGCCGATTTCAACACGGATTTGCCTGTGTGAAATGGAGGTAACCCAACAGAAAAACATCGGCCACTGCCATTAGTGAATGTCATCTTATTTTCCCACAGGCAAAAGGCAGTCAACAAGGTGAATATTGGCTGATACTGATGTTTGGCAGATAACTCAGTGTTTCCCCAAAATGTTTAATCTATAAAAAAAACTATTTATGACCAGATGCAGTTGGACAGAGGCTAGCTGTTCCCCCTGTTTCCAGTCTTGATGCTAAGCTAAGCTAACTAGCTGCTGGCTGTTGCTTCTTGGATTGGTCTACTCATCTGCAAGAAAGCAAACAATGGTTTAGTTGCAAGTTGTACCCTTTATGTATATCATGAAACTTAATTTTAGCAAATTTCTCACAAAAAAACCCACAATATAATTAATTATAATAATATAATATTATAGGTCACGTTTCATAACAACTAAATTTTCAAGCTGATTTTATTATCTCAGACAGCTTTTAGTTTTTATTGCAAAGTGATGCATCAAGACTTTTCCAACCATTGTCCTGGTGAAATGAGGATAACTATCCCACAGTTTGTCACGTGCAGAGCACACACCCTGGATGATAATCCTCAGAAAGGGGTTAACCCTGATCAAACACAATATAATCCAGGATTTAGGATGGGCTGCCCAGAAAACATTTTTCCCGGCGGAAAAATACAAATCTGGGCTTTAGTGGGATGTCGAATAAAGCTCAGAGCTTGTAGTTTTATAGTTGTGTGATCCTACAGGTCGGACATACAGTGTAACTATTCAGTTCTCGTCTGTGCTGCTCAGTTGGTGTGTTTCACCAGTGACATACTGTAGCTGCATTCCTCTGCTGCTGCTCCTGTTTTATAACAGGAACATTTAAAGCAGTCATGGTTTCATTTTGTGAACTCATGACTCAGTTGCAGTCTGGAACTCTGTGTTTCGACTCACGCTGTACGGCTTTAGCAGAATATTTAACTTGCTCAGCTTAAATGAGCTGTGACGTAACAGCAGCGCGAGTACGAGACACACATCACAGCTTCAGAGTGTCTGATGTCACATCACAAAGAGATTCTTTGAAGTGAATGTGCTTTTATTTATTTATCTTTTTACAGTAACCACAATACAGTTTCAGAGATGCATACCAGCTGCATTACACTGGAGCTCTGACTGGTAATAGAAATCTGTCACTTCATTACTAAACCAACTTTTATATGGCTTTAATTTTATAGATGTAGGAGTTTGTAGTGTGTTACGTGCTCTTAATCTACAAAGTTACTTCCTTTTGTCTCATTTTTAATGTAAGGTTAATGGTGTACCATCAAATGACCAAACGGAAGGTTTCAATGACTTTGGTCCCCTTGATGATGAAAGCAAATATGGCATTTCGTCGATGTAGTGAAGATAATTACTTCCTGACGTTTTGGTCTGAACAACATGTGTCGAGGCGATACAGTGAGTTCAAATCTTTTAGCCTTCCTCTCCTCGGAGTGTAACCTCTTTAAGGGAACACATGTAAACTCCCCAGATCACACACTCGCACACAGACATAAAAAGCTTCAGCAGCTGCTTTTGGTGCTTTCTGGAATTTTCAGGCCGGCCCTGTTGGCCAGATATCTTACTTCCTAACTGGCTGTGTGTGTGTGTGTGTGTGTGTGTGAGTGTATATATATGTGTGTGTGTGTGTGTGTATGTGTGTGTGTGTGGGAGGGGAGAGGGGCAGGGGGGCTTGTTTTTGGGGCTGGAGGACGGTTGCGGCGCTCTGAAGGAGTGTTCTCCCAGCGTGGGAAAGACGCTGGTCTTTTCTCTGCCTCTCAGGGACTAAAGTAGGCCAAAGAAGGGCTGAGAGGGACTAACTTCTTCCCTCTGGCTCCGACTTCCTCTGCTCGGGCTACAGAGGCAAAGCCATTCCCCTCTGGAGCTGGGACAAGGGGATTTGTAGGAGCGAAGCAGTCGGGCTAGTAGGAGTTCCTGTGCTCTGAGAGGAGATGGGCAGCAGCTGAGGAGATTTTCTCCCAGCCGGGCTGAACAGCACAGAGTCGGGTAGGGCAGAAATGTATCACTCCGGCAGTGAGGAGTCAGACCTGGTAAGTTTGAGTAAACATGCTTTCTGCTACTCAAACAGTATCCTTTCACACTTTTCTGAGCCCAACTCGGCTGTACCTCTCACTCTTCATTCTCTACCCTCTGAACAAAGAGGAAGGACTCGGACTGCAGGAGAATGGAGGTTATTAGTGCAGGATTTAAAGGGGCGTTATTATACACTTCCTATTTTTCTCCATTGTCGCTGCTTTGCCTGAAAGTTAGTGAGAGTCATGCTCAAGATGCACACTGTGACTCCCTCGTAGTGTGCTGTCTGAGACGGGGACGCTCATTTAAGCATCTTGTCTGAATTTGTGAGCACGGCTGCATGACCACGGCTAGCTTAAAGTGGGGAGCTGAGGCAGGCAGAGAGAAGGAAAGAAAGTAAACAGCTGGGGTAAGCTTAGTCCTTAATGTACAGAGACCGGTAGAGAGCACAAAAGTTGGCTTTGACCTGGAGAAAACATTTTGTCTTAGCCATGAGAGCCAAACATAGACTCTCTGTAGGTTTTTTTGTTGCTCTTTTTGTATAACTTTGGGCACCATCAGTGTAAATGAGTGGATGTCCTGTGCTTGTAAGTTTCTACTTAGTACTTCAGACATTTCCTGTACTCATATTGTGTGAATGATATGGTGGTGAAATATTTTCCTGTGATAATAATCAGTAATTGTCATCAGCCACACCCGTGTATTATAGTCTAATCAGCCTCTAAAAGCAAGTATGAAACAGTAGTTAACACAGAAAGCCCTGTTCAAAACCTGCAGGAGTTTATTATAAATTCTAGTTGAGTTATCAAATATGTCAGGCTGATTTCAAGCAGACTGGGTCTTGGGTTTGTACATTTGACTATGTAAACATCAGTGCCTTCAATGAAGAGTTCAAACAAGACGACACAGAATACATTTAGTTTGATACTGTGTAACTGTGTAGCATAAGAAAAGGGAGACACCACAAGTTAACCTGAAACCAGTCAAGAATAACTTACTATATGAGTGATGACCAATTAACGCTGTTAGTTTCTATATTATCTAGGTCTTCAGTACGCATGTGTGTCTGTGGCGTGTCCATTTTTGAGAGCTTTCCTGCCTGGCGTTTATAACATGGTATATTTACCCTCAGTAGTGTCAGTCTCAGTCACAGTGTCAAATACATGACATGTTGCATTGAGAGATGTGTCAGCATAATGCTGGTGTTTCAGTCCTCACTGGAACTGGTCATTTGACGGACATTACAAGCAGCAGTAATGTCATTTTTCTTCATTAGCCGCATTGTGAATCGTTTCTTCATCTCTGCCTTGACTCCTTCCTGTTGCAAGTTTCCATCAGCGTATACACATGAGATTTAATGTCATTGTGATATGAGACTAGACATCTTCTTAGATTTTGGATATCAGAATATTGTAAGTGTTGTCTTTTCCTGGTTTTGAAGGGTGCATTACAGTGAAGTGGTGTCATTTTCTGAACTGACCAGACTGTTCTAGCTCCTCTGTTATTTTCCTTTAACCACTTAGTTATTATATCCACATTACTGATGATTATTTATCAAAAATCTCATTGTGTAAATATTTCTTGTCAACCCTACAATATGTAGGTTTCCTCCATAGTGTCCAGTCCTGACGCCATTGTTTGTAATGCACACGTCAGGAAAAAAACATGCCGGCATCAATAAAAGGAGCTGATAAGCTCAGTGGCATATGATTCAAATGGACCGAAAAAATTGGAACTTAGTTACTGGAACTGGTTCTTGATTTCCTCCTGGATGATTTCTAGTTGTGGGTGTATGAAAATCTACCTGCTGCTCAATCTGTTGCTGTTTGTTGTTCATTTAGGTCTTGGTAAACCAGTTACTCATGCACACAGTATGATTTTTATCTGTTCAGGAGTTGTATTTTAAAGTACTATGTAGTATGACACGCAGTAAGTGGAGTTTTAGTTTGAATCAATTGTCAAAATGATCAAAAACTCACTGATTACAGCTTCTATAATGTGACTGTGATGCTTTTATTTGTCATATTTGATAATAATCTGAGTATTTTTAGGGTTTCAGGTATGATCTAAGCCCCAAGGGTCTCTGATAAAGGGAAAATAGCTATACGTTAATGGTTACTTTAATGGTTAATGTGGGCTTTTTATGAGAGAGGTTTTTTGTTTTATTTATCACTGAATTCTGGGAAACCCCCATGCCTCTGCAGCAAGATCAATTTTACATAAATCACAATTTTTGCCAGGAATTGGTCCAGAGTATATAATTTATCTCTGTATGAAATAAAATAAATGAAGCTGAAATCGTTTTGCTCGAGCACGGTCCCATTTGTTGGACGGTATGTTTTGCTCCACTGGAGATGGTTAGCAGCTCGTTCTGCTCTCTTAGCCAGTTCTCATCAATCATCCGCAGCCCGCTTCATACACCAGGAAACTGCCGGGATATTGATGACGCAAGCACAAAATAGCAGCGCAGAGCAGCCCCTGGCCTCTCTCGCTGTATTCGCCTTGATCAGCCATCATCCTATTATGGTGCTGTGTTTCCACAGAGGGACCTGAGAGGGGAGGAACTGCCAGATAAACTAGATCTCGCTGTGAGGGGATTCACTGTAAATGAGAGCAGCGCTCCTCAAGGGACTGCTGGCTGCAGGTATTTCCAACTGGAGGAGAAGAATTGGCACATATTTTGCAGTTGTAGAGGTCCCGTCACCCTGCATTTGTCTTGTCATACTGCTGCAGGAATTTGAACTACTCTCTATGAGGTGCACCACCAGACAGTACATGTTCATTTAGGTACCTGTTAGCCAGAACAGCATGAGGTTTTGAAGGATGGCTTCCCAGTATCTGGACTAGATACTGGGAATATTTTGTGCCAGAGTCTGAAATCTGTGCATCTGATTAACTTTGGGGCTCTCGCAATGGCTCTACTTTGGTCCAGACTAAAATATGTCAACAACTATCAGATGGATTCCTATAAAATGTGGTGCAAACACTGATTTTCCCCAGACCATGAATCCTGCTAACTTTGGTGATCCCCTTTTCCTTTACCTCCACCAGCAGGTTGATATTTTTGTTTTCTAGTGAAAAGTTGCAACATCTGTTGAATGCATTAGGCTGATTTTGGTAGCTATCCATGGCACCCAGAGGATTAATCTCAGTGATGTTCATGATTATATGACCTTTCATCCAGCACCACCATCAGGCTAAAATGTTGTATTTGTCCTATTCTTTGGTTCATGACTAATAACCAGCAAATGTGAGGACATTCCTATCAGTTTAGTGCTAAAATATTAGCCTGCTAACATCCCGGACTAAGATGGTGAACATGGTAAACATTATACCTGCTGAACATCATCATGTAAGCATAATAATAACAAATGTGCATGTTAAAGGGACAGTTCACCCCACATTTAAAAATTCATATTTTTCCTTACACCTGTAGTGCTCGTCATCAGTCTAGGTTGTTTTGGTGTGAGTTGCTGAGTGTTGGAGACATCAGCCGTAGAGATGTCTGCCTTTTCTAGAATATAATGGAACTAGATGGCACTCGGCTTGTGGTGCTCAAAGTGCCAAAAAAATACATCTGACAAACTCAACAGCAATGTCTCTTTCCAGAAATCATGACCTGGTTACTCAACATAATCCACAGATGTTGGTGTGAGCAGTTGCATGGAGGAACTATTTCCTTTCTGCCAAACTACATCTGCCAACTGTATCACTGTACAGAGGGAAGCATGCATCTATTCATGAACAAGAGGCTTGAGACAGTGCAAGTTGTAAACATTGATGATGTCCTTGTCGGCGGAGCTGGAATGTTAGCTAGCTCAGTGGTGCTAGGTGAGCTAGTAGTAGATGCATGCTTCCATTAACACAGTGATACAGTTGGCAGGTGTGGTTTGGTAGAAAGAAAATAGCTCCTAGAAAATTGCTCACAACAAGGTCTGTGGATTATCTTGAGTCACCAGATCATGATTTCTGGAAAGACACACTGCTGTTGAGTTTTCAAAGGTATGTTTTTTTTGCAATTTGAGCACCCCAAGCTGAGTGCCATCTAGTTCTATTATCTTTGAGAGAAGGCAGACATCTCTATGGCTCGGCAACTAACACCAAAACAATCTAATCTTCTGCCTTATTTTGATAATAAGCTTTTTAAAGAATTATTTATAATTTTTTTTTTGTCTTCCTTGTACCACTTCTTTATTATTGTGAAATTTATCAGTGATTAAGTTTTACAATAATAATAGAAGTTGTGCACAAAAGGTTTGTAAATGTAGCATGTATATAATAGACATAATTTAAGATAAAATATTCAAAAGGTGTATACAGTTTTAAGTCCCCTTACCATGTGGTTGGTTTCTAAGTTTCTAGCAAGTAACTGTGTGCTCTTAGATCATGTGATTGACAGCTAGTGGGTCCATCACCTCAATGGGATAATGCACTTATCCAATGTACTGGCACATCATGGGATGCTGGGTAAACACTTTTTTCATAGGCCTGTCAGTGTCACCTTGACGTCCATGCGGCCAATCCCTCTTTTGCCACGCCAGAGGGATAATTACTCCTCCCCCCTCTTCTATCTCTCTCCTCATTTCTCTCTCGCGCTCACTTTATTTTTCTTTCACAGATGTACAGACAATCTGTTTCTCCTTCACTCTCTTCCTCGCTTAGTATTAATTCCTTTGTGTTAAATATTAGTAACTATTCCTTGTGGGAGTCACACATCTCTCACTCTTGGCTGTCATGTTTGCTCTCATTGTCTCTGTGTGACGACGGAGACGCCGTTTGTGCACCGTTGATTTAATTGACTTTGTGTTGCACTGAGTGAAGTGGCAGTGATGGACAGATGGTTGGGGAAAGAGGCTTTGGTTCCAGCCAAGAGTGAGTCATGCCAAGCCTGAAACTGCTAGCACACTCGCTCAGCCTATTGTCAGCCCACTGCAGTCGGCTACAGTCCGTCAGCCAGAACTGAACATGACTTGGCACAAGCACTGATCTTCATTCTTCGATCATGATGCGTAATGTGAGGTATACTGTGCAGTCTGACCATGCTGCCCCATTAGATTCACTGCTGACGCTACTCTGAATTTTGGCTGTTTGGATCATTTTGTTGGCAGGTCTGAACTTTAAGATGATGAAGTTTACAAACTGCACAGTAAACGGTTGGGTCTTTCATACTCCTTTAACCACTTGAACTGTAGTCTATTTTTACTCGGCTTTTATTTCCTTTTATATTTCAGGATTATGACATAGTGTCACTACATGTCTCAGCTGAGACATTTTATTTTCTAGGAATGAGTAAAGTTAATACACTGCCAACAAAATGCCATTTATCGGAATGTGTATGGTACTTTAAGACAAGACTAAGAGTGTACAGCAACACTAGCAACTCTGTGAGGCTTTACTTATAAGGGGTGGGAGTCTCTTGGCACCTTATGATTCGTTTTGAGTCTTATTCAGAGGGCTACGTGCAATTATCACTGCATCTTGATGCATCAAAATGTTTAATATCTAAACTTGATTTTTTTTTCTCACTGTGTGACTACCTGCTACTTTTAAAACATAGCCTACTTGTATTGAATCACAAGTCAAATTAACATGAATTTACTTCCATGATCTTTTATTAATACAATAAAATACAGGCGTAGCCCAGCATAGCTTAGAACAGAACGAGACACACAGGTTTACACCTGTTATGTTTGACCATCCCATTGGTTAAGCTGTTAGCAATGTACAGCTCGGCCTTACAAAATTGTTAGAGGTGATCATAATGTGAAGAATTCGGTTTTACATTCCAGATTATTGACATTTCCGCATAAGGACACAATCTTTCAAGAGGAGAATTGCGATGCCTTTAAGAATTAGTATTGTAGTACTCGCGACCTGTGTAAAAAAGCCCTTTTTGAAGGTTTCAGACTCGGTCTCGGACAAAGAAGACTGAGGATTTGTTTCAAGACCACAACTGCAGGGATATCACTAACTTGCCTGTGTAAAACAAGAGTGGTTGATTTCATTTCCTTAGTGTTTGTTTTCATTTGTTTTCTCATTGAAAACAAAAGAAAATTTCCACACATAAAGTTTACTTCTCCAATGCTATTTGATTATTCTATCATGACATTTCTCACGGCGGCAAAGTGGTACAGTGGTTGGCATTGTCGCCTCAAAGCAAGAGGATTCCTGGTTCAAACCCAGGGTGGGGTGGCCTCTCTGGGCGAAGTGTTCTCCCCATGTCAGTGTGGGTTTTCTCAGGGTACTCCTGCTACCTTCTGCCATCCAAAGACATGCAGCTTAGCTTAATTGGTGAGGAGCTGAAGACCAAGGAGCTGGTCCCGTAGGTGTGAATGTGTCTGTCAGCCAGGATAGGCTCCAGAGGAGCTCACATCAGTCTGGTCTTGACCTTGTCTTAACCCCACTAAGTTTTGGTCTTGTCCCAGTCTCAATACACTCTGGTCTTGGTCATGACTTAGTCTTGGGGTTGGTGGTCTTGACTGCAACACTGCAAAGAATCTATTCCCCCCTCACCCACCCATGAGTAATTCTTGGGGACAGCTTTGCTTTTGGCTCAATCCTGACATACTCACAATGATAATAGCGTGAGCAATTATGATGTTTACTGTAAGCACCATCTTATCTACCTCTGTTACTTCAAAAAAAATGAATGGAGACATTCTGTGCATTCAGTTTGACATAGTGACAACAGTGACAAGAGCGGGCATGATTTTTGAGATACCATGCATCAGCCACTACAGTCACAAGTGCTTGGTATTCATTGTGTTGCAGTACAAGTGATGCACATCCTTTCCCTTCTTAAGGAAACTATAGAGGCAAGGACGCCATTTGTAATCCCCAGAGAGACGGGAGATGAGAGCAGCAGAGTAGGGGTCAGTATGGGATAACAAGAAACAGAAAAAGGGGATATGAAGTGAGAATGGAAGAAAGAAGAGTGAGAGAACATTTGGGGCACTGCAAGGCGAGGAGACATTAATGTGGACGTGCATGAAAATAAAATTGGCAACAGTAAACAAGCCGTAAGTGAGTTTTCAGTGTGGCCTGCGTGGAAGGAAAGAAGCAGCAGTCTTACTGTGTGTAAGAACTGATGTGAAAAACTGAGGCGTTCTTGGCAAGGACTCCTTGACCATAAGAGCACTTTATAGCTCACATGCACAGCCATTATTTTCTGCATGACTACAGCTCTCCATTTTTATAGTGGATACATATAGAGAAGAACTCCTATAGTGGCTAAAAATGAAATTCCTTGGTGTAACGGCTTCGTCCACTGTAGGTGTTTTTTTTTTCAGATGCAAAAGGCAGCAGTGACTGATATACAGCCTCCTGTGGTAATAGCCACAGTGATTTCTAATGTCTTAAGGTAATGATCGCCATGCCACTGCTGCATGTAGAGGTCATTGGTTGTCTTACAGCAAAGACCTCTGTCCAGATGAATCAATAAAACCAATATAGAGACCACAAGACAATTACCCTTTCAATTCCCCTCCTCATCTCTCTTTCTCTGACCATTGCACGAAGAAAGCCAACTCTCCTGTTTGTCTGCTCTGCCTCTTAATGTTGCCAGTGCAGATTCGCAGCCCATTTCCTGTAAGTAGTAGGATTAATATGGGACATTTCTGCAGGACACTGTTTAGGCCCAGTGCCAACTTTCAGCGCCAATGCATGAAGCACTGAGCTGTTTATGTGGCAAGGCAAAGGGTGTAGAGGGCATAGTCGTGGATGGGACTGTAGTGCTGCAACATTTAATGTAGCAGGTGTAATGTCTATCATGATCACCATTAAGTTTAGTGTGTTTTAGCACAATATTAGCACAAATCAAAAAGTGCTTTGCATTCATTTGGTTACAAATGAAAGTGGACAAGTTAAAATTTTGACCTGAAGAACGTTCTAGATGGAAAGCCAAGAGATCAGTTGGTAGAATTCATCCTGTGGGCAACATGAATGTCTGTTTCGAACCTAATGATGAAGCTGGAGGAAAATTAAAGGATCACTGTGTACCAAATTTTTTGCCAATTTAGTAGATGTTGAGACATTTCGTATATGAGTGAAGACTTTGACCTGTTGTGGGCACCACAGGAAAAGTTTAAAATGCATATATGTAACAAATTTCACAGCAGTCTATTTGATAATTGTTGAGACATGTCATTAAAAAACAAAAATATTTGCAAGTCAGTACCATGCATTTACTAAATTTCATCTCAATCTCTCTAGAAGTTGTTGAGATATTTCAGTCTGGACTAAAGTGGTGGTCTAACAGAAATTGCCGTCTCAACAGCCCTCAAAGGAAACGCAGGGTTTTGCTGAATTGTCTGATGTTAATGCTAGGGCTGCCCCCTGAAAGTTGAGGATTTGAATCATCAGTCAGAGACCCCTCATTTGACTGACCGTTTTGGACCCCAGATTTAGCCTCAGAATGAGCGCTCCTCACTTTTACGCTGGCTGGTACTGAGTGAGATGTAGGCAGCTGCCTGGAGGAAGAGACTCTTTGCTAAGTCATGCTCCGAGATAACGTTATCTTCGGCCTTCTGCTTATAAGTATACAGCATCTTAATACAATACAGTGTCTGGCTTTTCTTTGATATCTAGTGTTGGCAAAAGTGTTGTTGCACATTTCCGATTCATCCTTAGTGTAGTTAGCTTGCATTAGCTTGAAGGGCTAACTTGGCTTGTTTACATTTCATGTGAACGAAAGAGGAACGAATAGTCACATATTCGTAATGACCAGCCAAAATTTGACTGACATGAGTCAGGTACAGACCATATCAACGCTTTGTTCGGTAAATGTGATGAGATTTGCTTTCAGCTTTTTCTGAATCATGACTAAGTTAACAGGAAGACCATGCTGCATATAGACAATTTACAAGGTTTGTAAAATACACCTGTGCAGACATGTCTTTGACCAAAAGAACAAATTCCTGCTTCCTTGAATGAAGCTGTGATTCTCAGTCCACTTGGTGAGCCCAAGTAAAGAGCACCTCTCCTCACGGACCTGAGCAGTATCATACTGCTGTTAGATTATTAGTGGCCTTTGTGTGGTGACACAGTGCTGTCAGTATCAGTGTGGCAGCGGGTCTAGAGGTCAGTCATGTCAGGCAGCTGGAGGCTCGTTCTGTCGCTGTGAATCTTTGTCAGTGTTGCTATCAGAGTACAGCCTTCACAGCCCCACCACTCATCTCCAGGCTCCACAGCTCCACATTCAGAGCATCTGTGCCCCGCCCTGAGAGCTCTGGAGGCGTCAGTGTACCTTATTGAAACATATGTGACCGTTGCACATAACTATGGATTGTTGAGCTGTTTTCTTTACTAACCTGCTGCTGTAGCTTAGGTGATTAGAGAAGTTTGATGTTACGATTGACAAGATAATTTTTTCCTGTCCTCCATCTATGTTCAAAACATACTCTACCTCAGATAATCGCCTTCCTCGTTAGGCTAATTGGTCTTAATGAGCTAAAATCACATTATCCTCCCCAGCCTTTCCTTTCATGTAAGATGTGTCATTTTTAAGTGCATGTGTCTTGTTGAAAAGACCCTGAGCAGATGGAAGCGTGTCATTGATTGGTTATGATAAGCACCACTGATTAGCATGTCATCCTTTGATCTACAGTTAGTGCTCCTTGGGGAGTGACTGCCGGTCATAAACCAGCAAGCCTATTTCAACTGCTGGTCTCACGGGCCGACCCCTGACTCCTCTGACCTCACACAACCTCATGGCGGGTCAGAACGAGGAGTATCATGCGTCAGCAGTGGAGCAGTGCAAATAAAGGGGACATTTTAAATAATCCTACTGCAGGGTTTAACTCTGGCTGTTCCTTTTATGAGGATGGGAAATTTTTAATTAATACCGTAATTATTCTCATTTGTCCTGTGTGGCTTTGCGATGCTCCGCTCACGTGTAATGAATCACCACTGATCTGACAGGCGAGGATTTAGAGCAGCTTTTACCTCAGAATCCCTAAAGCTGAGACCAGAGAGGAGAAGAGATGATTTAAAAAAAATAATACAGTAAATGTCGTTCTTATTTCTTTGTGTCTCTTTGTGTCGCACACAAGTTTTGTCTGATCAACAAAAACCCAAAATATTCTGTTTTCTATCATGTATGGCAGCAAATCATTTTAATGTTGAAGCTAAAACCAGCTATTTTGACTGAAATTATTAAAAGATTTTCAGATTTGTCTGCAATTAATTTTCTGTCAATCAACTTCTTGATTAACGTTATCATTCCTGCCCTAAAATGTCAGACAATTGTTAATAAAAATGCTCCTTTTGTCCAACAATGATATTAAAGAAAAATAAATCTGAAAATACACACATTTAAGTAGCTGCTACCAGCTCTTTTTTAAATATTTTTGCTTAAAACTGTACTCAAACAATACAGTTGTTTTGCTTGACTCAAACTAGACAATCAAGTAATAAAAAAATACACTTGCAAATTTATTCAGGTGATGCTTATTGAGCAACCACAGTCAAATCTTATGTCAGTATAGCAGGAAACCCTTGCGTTGTGTTTTATTGAGAATTTTGCACCAGCAACCATTCAGAAATACGAAAGAAACATCCAGTTCTAGATAATGTTATTAAAATAAATTTCAGCTTTCCTTGTCTTGTTGCTTTAGTGTCCCCAGTGTTGTTCTTGGCTGATTAATATTACAAGGCAGGGGTAGGGGGGATGTGAGTTATTTTTAGCTTCCAAAGGAGGGCTTGAAAGGGAAAGTTTGAGAGCAAGTGCATGAATCAATAATGAGAATAATCATTAGTTACAGCTCTAATATAATGCATGATCAAAGTGAGCAGCTGCTGTAAACAAGCTCCTCACCTCTGACAAGATGGCAATGTGACACCTATTGTTTTAGCAACTATAAAGCTCATCAGGGTGATTGTGGTGTGCTTACATGTAAAGAGAACAAACAGCATGCACAATGGACAGTAATGGTAAACAGTATCCTTATAGCACTTGCACATTCCATCACTGCAGAGACACACTGAGCAGATGGACTGACTGTGAGGGGTAACTGAGGAAAAAAATGAGGGGAGTGACAGAGGAGGAGGAGAAGGAGGGGTGCATAAAGACAGAGATAGAGAGGCAGAATCACTGAGAGAGCGTGCAGGACACGCACTGACGAGACACAGAGAGTGAGAAAGAGGGAGCTTGCAGCACCTGAGAGGCAGCAGCTTCATTAGCATCAGGGGGAGAGTCGCTCACAGGCAGCCACACCAGGACTCGTGTAGACAAACTGCTGTTATCCATCGCTTGTGGAGCAGCACGGGGAGGCACCAGCGGAGGAGGAGGAGGAGATCGAGGCTGAAGCCAGAGCTTGAGCGAGAGGCTGAGAAGCATCGCTGCCACCTGACTCATACTGGGAGTCAGCCTCGGCACCTGCAGCAGCAGTCTGAGCACTCAAAGAGACTGGGGCAGACAGAGAGAGAGCTGCTGAGATTATGCGCGGGGCAGAGAGCTCCTGTGGATTCCCCATCTTTGGCAGCGGCAGCAGCAGCAGGAGGATCAGGAGCTGTGGCTCTACAGATAGCAGCAGAGCTAGCTGGAGCTGCAGCAAAACAAGGAGCCCCAACTTCAAGGCTATTAATACACCCAGAGATGAATGTAGCATTTACAGCCAAGGTGTAACAGGAACCAGCTGTCCATGGTGCCACAGTGTTGAATGTACCTGTAGCCAGAGCAGTGACGGTCGCTGCAGCACTGGTGCAAAAGTGACCACAGTAGTGCAGTCAGGTGTAGTTGTAGCAGTAGCAGTGGGGGGCAGCGGCTCAGGACACTGAATGACCAGTGTGGCTGATGAAGGCCACCTGGATCCGCTTGCTGAAACGAGCCAAGGGAGGTCGCGTCAAGAGCTCCGATGCCTGTGTAAGCAGATTTTGAGTGTGCTTACATCGTCTCTTTTTGTGTGTGTGTGTGTGTGCATGTGCAAGTCTGTGTGTCTCTACTTCATCCATCAGTCCACAGTGTTGGGGTCAGTGTGGCACGGTTGTGTATTGCCTGGTGATGATGAGAAGCTGGATGTTGTTATCAGTTATGGCTGTCAGATTCTGGGCAGAGCTCCATATCACCTCCCTCTGACCCACTGGGACGATGTTCTTGATCACGCCCCATCGTTAGCCATGACCTGATGGAATAATCATACCAGGTATTTTCACCTGCACTTTTCATGGCCAGATGTAGCTCATAAAGGAGACACTAATGTGCAATAAGAAGCTGATTTAGGATATATAGCTGTATTTGGAAGTGCTGCACATTCATACTCAAGCTTGAGCAGTATTTTACACATGGTTTAGATGCTTGTTGATGTTTTGAGAGCCACTAGGAGATTATTTTGATCATGGATGCGATGACAACAAAAGCAACACATGGATAATTAATGAGGTTGCTTTCAAATGAGTTATTCATATCAGGTACAAAGTAGGGAGGATGAGACACAGAGGCAGTTGACAAGCAGCAGGGTTTCATTGTAAGACGCAGGACATTAATATATATAACCTTGTATCATGAGTGGTAACAACCCTTGCAGTCTCTATACATAAGTCAGATAATATAAGTGGAGAGGACATCCTCCTTTGTATGTATGTGATGGCTGGGTAAGTCTAATCAGGCACAGAGTGAGGGAGGCTATTTTTAACTCAGACAGCAGAGTGTAATGGTGCAGTGAGATGAATGAAAGACCTTGTGTGGGTGGCATAGTGGCGTGCAGGTAAGGATAAGGCTTACACTGCCTTCACTTTGTTAAAAAAAATACCTTTATTTACTCTTAGACCATGATTTATACATACGGTAAAGTGATATGCAGCACTGGGAAATGATTCAGTAGTGTATGTGCAAATGTGTTGCAGTCATTCCAACAGCCACAAATGAAAACATAAAACTTTCCCTCGCATTTTGTATGTGTTTTGCCAGCATTATATTTAAGGCTGCACAGTTAATCAAAATATTATCAAAACTGCATTATGGCCAAAAATAGTGGGAGATGCAATTTGTTGATGAAGGTAAACTGTGTCACAACATACCATTATATATGAAGCACTGTGCTTCAGAGATGCCCCGGTCTGCAAATCATATTCCAGATGTAAGACAACATGCTTGTTTGTTACAGACTAGGGATGCACCGAAATGAAAATTTTTGGCCGAAGCCGAATAAAATTAAACGCTTGGCCGAATACCGAGTACCGAGTACCAAATACTGAATACCGTTGTTTAGTTTTTCATTAGCATTTGCAGATGAACCCCCTCCAGATTAGTGTTGTCACGGTACCAAAATTGGATCCCACTGTACGATACCAGTGAAAATATCATGGTTCTGAGTAGTATCACGATACCACAGCGAAAATGAGGCAGATGTGCCTTTTGTCATTTATAAAAAGATAAATCACTTTTCTATAATACATCAATGATATTTCAATGGAATAAATTATTTGTTGACTTATTCATACTTCAAAAACAGCATCAATAAGTGATTAACATAGGGGGGATCAAAATAAAATAAATAATTAAAATAAAAATCAACCAGCCACCCTCATCCCCTGACAAGTAAAGAACAGTCCCTCCATAAGTAAAGAACAGTCCCTAAAGTGCGGTGAGGTTTGTGGACTGTTACCTGCCACAAAGAGAGAAATGTGAACCACTCGTTTCCCCTCTGACACGCCACATACCTGTGGGCTGCCACGGCTCGGCTGTCCAGGTACTTTTGGGCAGTCATGATGCCAAGAAGAGGACATTATTGGAGCCGGACTTCTCCATCGCCAGTAAGCCTATGGCCGCCGTATTTGACAGGAATACATTCCTGTCTGTGTCTGTGACCCCCGTTAACCCCACAACTGGTGGGATTCGCCGTTTCGTTTCTGCTGCTGGTTGAAATCTGTACTCACACAGCGTGCTGAATGATTTATTTTGCTCGAACAAAACTATTTTTAGTTGCAAATGCGAGTGCAGTGACGGATGGAGTAAAATATCGCCACACTGCCGACAATTTACTCCGTCCGTCACCGCACGTTGTTTGATTGCGTTATCAAAACACGCTGCTATTATTCAGCCTTGCTTTTCACTTATTCTACCGAATACCGAATGTGTGGTTTTTTGCAATATTTGGCTGAATATATTCGGTTACCGAATATTCGGTGCATCCCTATTACAGACCCCAGCAGAAATCACACCATCATATTTTTTATATTTTTTTAGTAAAAATTAATTGCAAAATTTACCATTCCCACTAAAATAACGACCCTTATTGCATCCGCAGTATCTGTCAAAATAATTGGTTTGATTTTTGGAATTAATTTATTTTTTTGCATATCGTGCAGCCCTTATTAAATTTTGTTTCAGTTAGCTGTAGCTATAAGTGCTGTCCTTCAAAGCATGATTGTGCTAGTCAAAGTTCAGACCAGAATCTGACTACTTTAAAACAAATATTTTTATTTTATATGTATATACATTATTTCAATTAATTATATGTATAGGCCTACATATTTTTGGGCCCTATAAATGTATAATTTCAAAGAAAACAGCTAAAGACAGTCAAAGTAAGAGAGCCGAATTTAGCTAAGCTACTTGTGCCTAAAGCTAAATTTACTTTTTTTTTTTTTTTTAACCCTCTGTTAATTCTTGAAAGTGAAATGTATTAATCTTAATGATATAACATCTTGGTGGGTTTGTTTCCCACATAGATAAAACAGTAGCTATATCTGATCATAGTGAATAAATACAGCTAAACTAGTCATGCTAAAGGTTAGCTAACTAGCTCAGCTTAGCTTAGCTTAGCTTAGTTTAGCAACGTACCACCAAAGTTCAGGTTTAGTGAGTAGAACGGTGTGTACGAGCATATGTATTGGATTCATTACAAGATCCACAAATTAATTCATAAAACTTGCTTGTTTTTCATCAGTGTTAAATTTGACTTCAGTTAGCTATAGCTATCACTGTTGTCCTACAAACCAAAAATGCAGTAACTGCAAATTTACACCAGTCAAGATGTAGTTAAGACCAGAATCTGACTGTTTAAAATCAAATATTTTTATTTTTTATCTAAATATAATTATTACATGTGTATGTATATTTTTAGGCCATACAGATTAACAGTTTAAAAAAGAAAAAAGAGACTGGAGCTAAAGACAGTCAAAACAAACGAGCCAAATTTAGCTAAGCTCTCTGCACCTAAAGCTAAATGTACTTTTTTTTCTTTTACCCCTTCTTTGTGTCCTGTAATTAAAATGTATGAATTGTGATGAACTAACTTCTTGATAATTTTGTTGTCATCCCAAATAAAGTATAGCTAAATCTGGTCACACAGAATAAAAACAGCTAAATTAGTTGTGCTAAAGGTTGGCTAAGTAGCTTAGCTTAGCAGAGCACCACCAAATTCATGATTTGGTGAGGTTAAAGTACCTTTAAATCACAATTTTAAATGAATTTAATGTCAAATTGATATGTTAAGTAGTTTTCATGATAGATAGAAAGCTCACAGAGCACATTTTGTTCGCAAATACTGTTTTTCCCACCTACTTAGCTTTCGTACAGTTAGGTTTTATCTATGGTCTATGTCAATGATTTTCTTGTGGTTTGAAAAGACATTTAAATGGTATCCACACAGTCAGCCAGAAAACTGAAAAGCCTTTCTCTGTTTCTTTTCAACCGAAGCATGTCTGTTGTAACTGTTCCTTGCCTTTTGTAGAGCACTGTAAACACTGCAGTCTATATAGCGTGCAGGTACTACTTTAACTACCTCAGCAATTATTTATGATGTGTTTTCATGTAGTATGTAACAAGTAAGTGTTGGCTGCACCAGTGCACTGCAGTCAGGAGTAACAGTGTGTGCTTTGGTATGTCTGCGTGTTTATGAGTAGATCTGTTGCAAACACATATCACACAGAGACATACTGGGAACTGGTGTTCTTCAACTTTTCCCCTGGTGTTTCTCACACAAGGATCACAACAATTCTGCAGGCGAGCAGCTGAGAGAGAGAGCTAAGGATAGACGAAGAGCTGCTGGTGATGTGACTCTATGACAGACAGATTTTGTGTCCTTTGGCATCCTCTGTCAGAAAAAGAGGAAGTGTCCATAATTTGCTGCAGATTCAATCAGCTCCTGTGGTTTCCTCAAGTTGTTGCAGTGCTGTGATTGATAGCAGAATCACATGCCTGCTCATTTTATTGAGCACAGCCTCTACATTCATTATTTCACGAAATCAACTGAAATTCCTTTGATGATCCGAGTTTAACACTTCAGTGTGTGTGGGTGTCTTTGCACATTTGTAAGTTGCTCATCAGATGCTCAACTGCAAAGTTTTTCTATGAAGAGGAAGGGCAATGCAAAGCAAATTAAGTCAAGATGCTGTGAAGCCCACTGCTTTTCTTACACCTGTGGTTTTTTAAAGTGTGAATCCAGACGGACAAAGCTGAGCTTCAGTGTATGTGTGCCGCTGAAGTGTTAATGTTTGTGTCTCTGCAGGGTTCGGCCGACTCCTACACCAGCCGTCCATCAGACTCCGATGTGTCCCTCGAGGAGGATAAGGAGGCAGTGCGCAGAGAGGCAGAGCGACAGGCTCAGGCACAGCTCGACAAGGCCAAGGTTGGTGTCCAGCAGCGCTAAGGTCACTCTGTCCACTTTTTACCTCGTGAGACATCTGCTCTCTGGGGGGCCACGAAGAGTGTGTCAGGAACATTTTGAACAGGAGGCACAGGCTTGGAGAAGAAAGGGCAGTGATCAATTGAGTGAGAACATTTGTGGAAAGTGAGGACTTTCTGTCTGCTTCAAGGCACTGTTTGAGGGTTAAAGGTACCTGTAGAGGTTTGGGCCACTAGTAGCACTATGGATTGATGTCTTAATTAAGGCAACAAAGAAGAAGACTGTAAGATAGCAAAAATGAATTCATGTAAAATGCAAATGTTTTATGACCTATAAATAACAGGATAAACAAAGTGTGTTTTGGTGAGAATGACCAATGACTTTTGTTTATTTGCAAGAAAACTCCACAGGGCACTTTTAAGACTAGGTTTTAGGCCTAAAGTCAAAATGAGTTTTAAGTTAAGCTTGGGATAAAGGGGATAGGCATGTAGTTGAGAATACATTTTGCCAGTGGGGGTCCCCACAAGTATAGAAGTCTATGTACACTGACAAAAACTGGTTTATTATTCTTCAGTGAATGATGTCCGGCATCAGTCAAATGATAATGTAAACTTTACACTGCCTGGTTTGTTTTTGGAAGATTAAAAGCTGCGTCTGCTTCCTTTTTGGTCTCATTTCTTAGGCCTACATGTTTATCATGGCAGGAAAATTAGCTATCGTATTCTCAATCTGGTAAGGGGGGTTCACCAGTGAGATTTCAGTGGAGGACATTGAGAAAAACAGTCTCTATGTCCATACTGGTTGAATTTTTTGTTAAAAGTTGGTGTAATTTTGACTCAGAGCAAAGTTTCCTTATCTCTGGCTTCCCCTCATCTCACGCACACTCAGATATTAAAACAATGATGGTAAATCATATGTTGTTGTACTGTTCCTGGGGTGAGATTAGTGGAAAATGCTGCAGGACTGGCTATGGCGAGCGTGAGAGAAGCAGGAGCTGATTTTAGCTGGTTTCTAAGACGAGGAAAGGGCTGTTGGGGGCTGCTGATGTGAGAAGTTAGGGGCCTCAGAGGGCTCAGCGTCGCTGTTTATCAGAGCCAAGCCTCGCCTGCTCTGGGCCACAATTAGCAGCATATAAACAAACACACACACGGCAGAGCAGGCTTGCCTTTGCGCGACAGGAATTGCAATCAGCGCTCGCTTCCACAGAATCACTCAAATCGCTGGCACTGTTAAGATTTATGCCTTTGATCTATGAAATAATTCAACAATCTTTTGTGCACACTGTGTCCTCTTCCTGCTTTACAGCTCATTGGATAACTTCTATTTTGCATATTAAGTCGAGCAAGTGAATAATTGGTGTATTGTCTTTCACTGGGTGTTTAGTGTCTGTAACAGCTAGCACGTTCATTAGCTGTAAGCGCTTAGCTTTTGGCTGTCTATCCATTAGAGCAGACATTTTCCTCCTGCACTGTGTCTGGAGGTAGCTCATAGCTGGCAAAGACGGATCATTCCAGCAGATCTATGTTGTTATTTTCCAGAGTCACCCTCTCTGGCTCACTAATTAAAAAGATAAGTTGGCTTTATAGATAACCTGGCATGGATTACCCCCGCTGGCATTTTACATGACAGATGACTGGTAAAAAATAGCCTCTCAGTGGTCTGGCCACCAGAGAGAGAGTGAGCTGGGGTCAGAGGAAGTGCAGACTCTCTGACTGTGAGCCTTTATGGGCAGTAGTTCACAATGACTTCCCTAACATACCACAGATATTCATAAGGACTGGGGATAGGGCTGATGCCTGTGATGCTGTGTACAAGATTTCCTATTGCCCTGATGCACTGCTTCACATTACATTACATGTATTTGCACACACACACACACACACACACACACACTAACCACTCTCCACTTTCTCTAATTGACCCTAAATGGGTACTTAATCAATTTTACACATTAAAATAAGTAATAGTACCACTCAGTCTGTGACAATGGTTGTATAATGTTTGTGGCTCCAAAAAAGCTTTGTCAAGTCTTAGATAATCAGAGGTTATTTCAGGTTAGGGTTGGAGCCTCTAAATGTTCAGAGAAAAAGCTACACTATAGACTGAAGTTTCAAATGTGAGTGCAGTTTAAAAATGTGAGGGCATTTACCCGAGAGGGAGCATTACAGTTGCAATATGAAGATCAAGGGTTTGTGGAGCTTGACCTATATTGGGGACAAAAAGTCCGGATATCCCAGTCTAGTAACTTAGAAGTTAGGAAGTGCAATACGAAATTGCTCGGGTACTTTTAAAGTACGGCCATGTTGATGTCAAGTCCACATCTATTTTCTGATGGAAAAACATCTAATGGATATATATTACAGTTATACTCACAAATATATTTGTGAGCAACAGCGGTTGCCATTCAGGGACATGGTCTCTTTTACAATTGCAGTTGTGGTACAAAGCTACTCGGCCCAGTAGTTGGCCCATTGATGTCAGAGATGATTTAGTCTGACCTCTAATGTCACCTGATTAGTGGCACATCTAGACTGATGTCATGAGACTGTAATCTGTTTCAAAGGCAGGATGCAGGTGTTGAAGGTGACTGGCTTTGTACCTATTCAAAGCTGCTATAATCAATATTGTTGTATTAACTATAGATTAAACAGCGATTTGAACCCTTAGATAATCATCGACTCTGCAGTTTCTTTCAGCTCTACAGAGCGTTTCACCATCTATAGGCTGATTGTTTTGGTTTTCCAGCTCGTAACACAATACATTTTTGGTTGACTCTCACTGCTCTCATCAGCGTTATTTATTGGCCACAGCAGACAGCTGTTTTCAGAAAAAAAGGCTCTGGTAGACAGTCGACCCATCGGCTGTAGGGTAACTAATGGTGGCTCAGCAGTGTGATATGTGGTATTACCACCATTTTTTGTTGTAAATGACTTCATTTATCCTGCTTTATAGCTTTATTATCAGGCTATTATCAGGTATAATGTTGTATTTTAAATGACAAAGATGACATGTTTTAAACCTTTTAAAACAAATTGTTCATTGTCAAATTCAGAATACAGAAGGGCAATGAAGGGCAGTAAGGAAGCGGTGTTTTTTCAGCTAAGATGCTTTGGTTGGTATGATACAGAATATCTGCAGTAGTAAAAATGTCAGCACAAAGTAGAGTAACTGCTCTGGATGAAGGAAAGGCTGAAGCACATAGGGAGAGAGGATGGACCTACATCTGTGTGGATTTAGTGTTAATTTCTCCTCCATTGTTGTGTTTTTGTGACGTGACGGTTGGTCTTTGTGGTATTTGCCCTGCCCCTTCTCCACTGTGATTAGACAGCTGGGTAAAAAGTGACAGTGACGAGTGGCTGCAGCGTTTTACCTGAAATTGAATAATCTTCAACTCTCGGTAACCAGAAGAAAGATTAAAACATTCAGCACTCAGCGCAGAATAATACCTCACCAGGTGGTTGTTGGAGTGACTTGCCATCCCATGCAGTTGGCCTGTCAATAGCAGGGTATTGCCATTTTGAGTTCATTGAGACAGCCCTGCTCAGCACCAACCAACAGACAGACAAAGTTAGCGACTAGCTGTTGAATAAGGTGAAGCATTTAGCAGCTTAACAACCAGATATTTCCTTCAGGAGTTGGTGGAGAACGCAACAGAGTCAAAAGTAGCATGATAATGTGTGTTTACAGGTTGTGTCAGCTGCCCCCAAAATATCCAGTCACGAAAAAGGAGTGTTTTTTTGATGTGTGTAGATCTGAGTCAGATTCATTTCTCTCACTTTGTCACTTGAGAAGTTTTGTTACAATGGATAAAATATGGAATCTGACTTGTTAGATTAGTGCATAATCGATTAATGTAGATAACACATAATAGAAAGCATAATCTCACTCCAACTAAAAACTCCAGGCAAAAAAGAAACAATAACCGGTAGCTGCAGTGGCCTTCATGTATCATTAGGTTATGTGTATACTTACAATATACTAAAACAATCTTGGATAATTATGGAAATATCTTCCCACAGTAAATTAATGAAGGTTATGGCTCCCTTCGTACCATATAATACATTTTACAGGCTCTCATACGGCCTAAGGCCAATGCACGCAGCTGAAGAAAATTTATTTCAAATCGATCCGCAACATTCAAGGTGAAACAATGTGGGAAACTAGATTTATAGCACGAGATCCTAAGTGTGCTGCTAATGGAGAGACATGTGGCACGTTACATGGCAAATCAGCCACAGCAAGGGCAAGTGTTCACTCAGTCACTGCAAGCACAGAGGGGACCGGGAGGTACTATCTGTTGAAATATTCATGGTGCGATGTGATATTGTGACGAGCGTCGTGTGGTGTTAATTGGCTGTGGTCCATAGCGCTGCCTCCCAGGGTTCCCAGTTACAGATAGGGCTTCTCTTGAGCTGGTTATCTCTGTGTTATCCTTACTCTGCCTCTTATCTCTATGAATGTGTCTCCTCTCACTTCCTGTCCTCTGCTTCCTTTTTTTGCACTACAATGTGTGCTATCCTTCTGTCCATCTCCTCTCCTTTTCTTTTCTTTTCCTCCTCCATTTTCCCCTTCTCCCACGCTTCTTACCCGGTCTCTAACCCTCCGCCTCTCTCGTTCTCCCTGCCTCACTGCAGTCAATATGGCATCCATAATGAAGGCCTGTGTTACGTAAGAAGCAACAGAGCAGTATGGGCTCAGCCAGGAGGTGTAGGGATACTCTACAGCACTGTAAATGTGCCATTATGTACAAATCCTGCAGTCACCTGTGATACAAGGTGGCATGTTAGGACATATATGTGTGTGTGTGATTGCCTATAGGTCTGTAAAATGTCATTAAGCCTTTAGAAAGCTGACAGACGGCCATGATGGATAAAGACGAGTACAGCAGCTGGAAGGGAGGCAAGAGGCAGCGGTCCATGAGACACTATGTACTAATGGACCTCATACCTTCATGCAGCCATGTGACTCAATGCATGCAAAAGCCAAGGACACTTTGTCCTCTATGGGTCCTGGCGCTGGATTGGATGATGTTCCCAGTGAAGGTGTCACAAGCACACACTCAAACACACACACACACACACACGCACACATCCAGCTTACTACCATCACTTCATGGAATATTTACATTGCTGTCCGCATGAGGAAAATGATTCCAGGAGGATTTCACTAATGTATTATTTCCATAATCCCTTATAGTTCATCACAGTCACTTCACACCTGTTGTATATCAATGAGGCAGTAGTGGACAGTGATGATGAAAGAGAGCGCTCGGTGTCTGTAAAGCCCCTCTTGCAGCCACTGATGAATTACTCTCTAAGTAGTGAGCTTCACTGAGCATCGCTTTGAAAGATCTCGAGTAGCATTCAGATCCAAGCAAGTCCAATCAGTCATTGTTGAAGGTTGAAGGTGAAAGGGAAAGTGCTGCATGAAGGATATTAATCTTTAAGTCATTTCACATTGGATATTTAAACCTGCAGTAAGCAATTTTATTGGCCACTTGGGTGCAGCAGGAACAAGCTGTGAACACAACATTAACCACTTTTAAGGTTGATATTTCAAACTTGTTAGCAAATGTCCACCTGATTAATGTGAGCCCAATATTCACTCTCTTTTAACTCAGTTTTGTCTCAAGCAGCTCAACAACTTGTGCTGATAACAGTGATGATCGTTGCGGAGTGCAGATTCACCACTCCAGGGTTCAACATTAATGTTTTATTACTTGCCTGATCAGGCAGGTGGTTCAGATACCCACCTGCCTAAAGTCTTTATATACTTGCCCATATACAAATTGTTTTATTCATTAGTGGTTGTCAAATATCAACAAAGACTATAGGCAATTGTCATAAATAATGACCCTGTTTTATTTGCCCACATCCTCTAACGCAGTGGCACCCAGTCCAAAAGTGGGTCGCAGATCAATTCTGAATAGACTGCAAGTGACCCACAAATGTGTCAAGTTTGTTAAAAACACACTTTATTTTGAAGTACAGTGAATTTCTGGCCCAGAGCTTTTATTTTAAAGTGCCGTTTCCTGCTGCAGAGTGAGTGACTAACAGACAGCTACTTGACAGAGTGAGCACACTAGCTGGACGACATGGCCAAATGCAAGTATGACGCTGAATATATTCAACTGTGTGGACCTTGAACTAATGACTAAGGAGAAATTTGGACTGGGAACCATCACTCTCATGCCACCCAACTAAACAGTTTTCAGGATAATTGAAATGCTTGCTTATGCTTCAGCTCTTAGACAGAGCTCACTCCTTAGCTAATTCCATCTCCAGCTCTAAAAATATAAACGCACATTTTACTTGGCCCAGGCAATCGGACAATCCTTATTGTTGAGCCCTGGACTCCATCAGGAACATCTCCTTTAATTGTAGGGATCAGATATTAGAATTTATTTTCTATAAGAATTAGGTCCCTTACTATGTGATTGGTAATACAGTCTGTGTTTTCCAGGTCACTGTGATGTTCCTCTGCCCCGAGTGGCCTGAAAACCAATTATTGCAGCTTTAAAAATATAGGAAGATAATTAAAGCTCACTTCTATTCCAAATTAACTTGATTTTCTGTAATTAAGTTGGAAAAAACTTGACATTATTGAAGATGTGAAGATCTGCCTTGATTCATATACCGCACTGAATTGACGCTCAATCTGCTCAGATAGACAGGACCACTGTGATGAAACCAGTTACAGGATGCCAGATTGAAGATTTAAAGCATTTTACTGAATCTGTATAACTTAAGTTACAGCATCAAATCTAGTGGGTTTAATTTGGCATCCAGCTGAGTATCACACACCCCTCCCCTCACGTTGCTCACTTTCACCTGCAGGTAAATATTCAGCATGTGAATCTACGCTGGGAGATTACTCTAAGCTATATCCCTGTGCATTCGTTTTGGCTTTTCAGCTGACTCCTGTCATGCTTGTCACACAGTCAAAGGCAGAGCTAATGTAATCTGGTTGAGGGCATGACCATGTTGCCAACTGTTGCTGCCATCACCGCCAGGCTGGCTCCAAGATTATGTCCAAAAGCGTTTTATGTAAGTCTCAAAGCGATGTGTGTCTTTTGTGGGTATATTCTACTCCTGCAGAGATCTAAAATCAGAGGGTTTGTCTGTCAGCATATGGTTCTCCCATTACATTTTTTCATGACGTGACCTTATTAAATCTCATTCAAATCCCTTTTTGTAGAAAATGTTATGCGTCACTATGGGCAAAGGAGATTTGCTTTTGCTTTGTGCAAAAATGTCTCTGGAAGGAAGGAAAGTTGTTTCTCATATGTGGCAGATAGCAGTGTGGGTGGTTATATCACAGCTTGCAGGAGTACAGGAAACATTTCATTAGCTGTATGCATTATCTCAATGGACTGTTTGTCCCTAAGAGGACGGTCAGTAGTGATTCGACTGGAAGGCCAGTATTGATTCAACCATTGTAAAGATTGTGGGATTGATTTATGAACCATTTATTCATGTGCTGTTTGTGCCACTCACAAGTAGGCGCAAGACAAGAGTCCTGTTTTACTATGAGTGTCGAGGTGGTGATTGCTGCAGACGCTAACATGTTGCATCACTCTGAATTATAAAAGTGTTTTAGCCTGTAGCAGAGAGACAGTGCAGTGGCCAAATCATTCATGGAGAGATACTAAGTCTGGATGAGTCAGAGCTGACTTGTATCCCTCACCCAGGGTTATTTTTACACCTCGCGCAAAGATGAGAATCACAGCTCACCAACAGTGCACTGGAAGATCAAAAATTTAACATTGTAAGGAAAAGGTCACCACTCTCTTGTGGAGCAGGATATTAGGTTATCATTTATTTCTTTTGCGCAATCTGACATTTTATTTATCTCCTTCCTTTTTTCCTCCCGGCAGACCAAACCAGTTGCATTTGCTGTCCGCACAAATGTCAACTATAGCCCGTGTCACGATGACGATGTCCCTGTGCCAGGCATGGCCATCTCCTTTGAGGCTAAAGACTTCCTCCATGTCAAAGAGGTGAGAGGTCAACTTCCAAATCAGACATGATATTCAAGACAGTGATGACTGCATTTACATGCACACTATTATTCCGAATATGAAAGTACTCTGAATTCGATATGGGTCATGTGAACAGCATGTTCTGTTTTCCAGATGAGGAATTTTCTGGTTTAGACATGAGGGATATGCAGGTACATAAAGCTTTTAGGAGCATTCTTCGGACATGTACAGTGCATTAGGAATATGTGTCTCAACTCTCAGCTATAATCGCAGTGTGCAACACATGGCCTCTTGTGTTTACGGTCCGCTCTGTGTGTTGTCATGGATGCATTGTACATAAACTGATTCGCCAACAGATTGCAAGCCTGTGGTAGAGATGCATGCCCAAAAGAAAAGCTCACATTTCTTGTTGGAAGAAGGAACACACACACTTTTAAACATTATGAAAGACTTCTATCTAACAGGCTTTTAGGATAGATATCGTAATGCTGGCCATTTCGAGAAGGCGGTTGAAGGAATCAAAGTGGGAGGCTGTGTTCGTACTGTCGAATAGCCCCCCACTGCTGTAAAACTTTTTTTAAAATTTTTAAAATTTTAAAGCAAAGAGGCAAAATGGCACAAGCAGCTCCAGCCGTTCCACTTTTCCATATTTTGATGCCACACATTAAAAAAAAATACTGTTTTTCTTTTAACCCAGTTTGAGTCAATCGTGGTGTCCAGTACTGGGTCAGTTTAGCACCAACCCAGTACTCATGAATTTAAAAACCCCTGGGTGTCCAGTAACACCCCAAAATGTGTTATTTTGACCCAGTTTTAAAATTAACATGCCACCTGTGGATAGGGGTCAAAAGGTCAGCTTCATGAACTAATATCTGGGTAATTATTCCTTCTGCATTGGAAAACAACCCCAAAAAACACAGAAATACCCCCATCCCCTGAAACTGGATTAGCGACTTGACCCATTATTTTTTAGGGTGTAGGGCACATTAATCAGAGACTGCACAGCTGCATGTAAATGGAAATCTTTATTTTACACAGCCATGTAAATAGCTTTGTGGGAATATTGTCCTTTTTTTTGGAATAAGGGCAAAAACTGCAATATTTTATACATGTGAATGTAGTCATTGACGTTGAGAGAAATAAGGATGACGATCAGAACAAGGATATAACTGTCTCCACTTATTTTGCGCAGAAATTCAACAACGACTGGTGGATAGGACGCCTGGTGAAGGAAGGCTGTGAAATCGGTTTTATACCCAGTCCAGTGAAGCTTGAAAACACGCGTATCCTCCAGGAGCAGAGAGCCAAACAGGGCAAGTTCCACTCCAGGTGAAAACCCTCATCTGCACCAAAGTTCACTGTCTCAGCTGGGAGATCGGCTGAACTAAATCTAGACTTGGTGTTGATCTCACACATCAAACACATTTTCTCTTTTCAGTAAATTGGGAGCAAACTCATCCTCTAGTTTAGGTGAAGTGGTTCCTAACTCAAGGAAATCTACTCCTCCTTCGTCTGGTGAGTAGCTTGATAGGTGATTGTAAAACTCCAGCTTTACATTTAATAGATTCTTTGATCTTTAAACCAACTGTTAAACACTGAATTCAAGTTGAAGGTAAGTAGAGCTACTTAGATTTCTCATATTTTATAGTTCTACCTGCAGTAATGTTGTTCTTTTCCTCATAGTTACATGTTTAATGGCCATAATTGTTCTTTTACATGTTTCATTTGCTGTCAATGTGTTGTAGCATAAGTTCTGTGCTACTGTCAATAAGAAGTGTACCCTGTTACCTGTGACTTCCTGTGTTCACCTGTGTGATGGTGGTCTTGTCTGTCTGTATGCGTAGCCATTGACATAGACGCCACAGACTTAGACCCCGAGGACAATGAGCTTCCAGTCAACCTGCGCTCCCCTAAAGCCAGTCCAAACACTGTCATGTCACCCCTAGCAAAAGAGAAACGAATGCCCTTTTTTAAGAAGGTAAACCCTGGACTACCCAGCCTTCTCTTCTTGTCCTGTCCGTCCGCTCGTCTCTGACTAAATGCCTGCTTGGCTTCACTCAGCGTCCGTCCTGTTTGTCTACAACACCGTCCTCATCCCTCAGCGTGCACCCCTCTGTAAGCATGCATGCCTGTTCTTAACCTCTCTCTTTCTCCTCTTCCGTCTCACCACAGCTAAGCAGAAGCAGAAGTCGGTAAGTCGTGGTGTGCAGTGCACCAGCTCAGCAGGGTCTGGGGATGACCTCTTGTGGTCTGAACTGTACAAACCCTCAATAGAGACTCAGCTCTGTACTGACCTCTCACCCTACTCACTGCTCCTGCAATCCCCTCTGTGTGTGTGTGTGATTGTTTATGTGTAAGTGAACCTGTAATCCTGATGGAGTGAGAGCTCAGTGTGGGCAGCCTTTTTAATAAGATCTGACTCTAAAGGAATAGTTCAACATTTTGGGAAATAGGCCTATTAGCTATCATGCTAAAAAGTCAGATGAGGAGACTGATACAACTCTCATATCCTCCATTAGATATGATACTAGAGACAGGAGCACATAACCGCTCATAAAACAGCAACTTCCTTTTGCATGTTTTCATTTAGCAAAGGAGATTCAGCATGTTACTTTGTATACTTATTATTTTATTAGAGCCAGACAAGCTGTTTCCAGTCTTTATACTAAGCTAAGCTAAGCTAAGCTAAGTTAAGTGGCTGCTTGCTGTAACTTCATTTTTAACAGACAAACATGAGAGTGGTATTAATCTTCTCATCTAACTCATGATGAGAAAGCAAATAAGCATATGTCCCAAAATGTGAGTTATTCTCTTAATCTTTTTGGTTTTTACCACATAACAGAGACACATTCACCGTGAGTAACATTTACTATGAGAATCTGAGTCAGCTTTGATGGCTAACTATATGTGAACACATACAAGGAATTTGACTCTGTTTTATTTGTTTATTTATTTATTTTTCCATTTGGCCTCAGTGAACTCACACATAAAGGTGTAGGTGTGTTTATGAAGTGTTATATTTTGCATTTGATGTATTAAGCCTAAAAATATGGCTTTAAAACCTTTTTATTGATTTTTTTTTCAGTGACAGCAGCAATTAATGCTTTTGCTGTAGAAAATCAACATCAGGACATTCAAATGAATATGTTTCATTAACGTGATGTATTTGCAGTGCGCTATAATTTATATAAAATCAACAAAAATCTCCTCACACATTTAAAGACAGGAATGAACTAAAGTTGGGGTAGGCAGAAGCAGCTTGGGAGATGGCTTAAATTCAGCCAGTGCAAACCCCCCAGTGCTGGATGTCACAACAGGTTGGTGGCCAGCAGCAACACCAGGTCTAACCTGATGGCTGTTCATTCCCCTGGCTGGATTCATGTTGCTGCAGCCACTGACTGGGGATCTGTCTCTGGAGCTTCTGCCTGCTCTCCTCCCACCAAAGTGGTTTGTACAGCGGGGCAGTGAGGCGGAGGACACTGTGATTCAAGGCTCTTGCTAACATTAGCTACATAAACATGAACATGAAGCTGCAGCTGTGAGACTTTGGCTCCAGTTAGCAGAAGGCTTAACTGTTAGTAAAGCTATTAGCGATTCACTTCGACAATATTGACGTAATATATTTTGTTTATTGTCAGACTCTCTTTTTGATAAGTCTGTCTTCCTTTTTTGGGTTGCCTTGCAGTACAGTCAGTTGTTACCAGTGCTGGAATAGCAACTGTCTCTACAGGATTCTCCGCCACTTAGTCAGGCTTTGACCAAAGAGATGTGCACATACACACCTGCACAGAACAGCCAACAGAAACACCCTCTCTCTAAAAATGGCCTGTGAGTGGCCAAAGTCTCCCATCAGATCTACATTTTCTAAAGCCTGAACACAGAGCCAAGAGGACATGCAGAAGCTTTCTCTCAGACTACTTGTATACAATATGCTCAAGTTTATTATGGGATTTTCACCCAGTGACGCCAAAATGAAACAGCCTCCCCCAGCTTTAGGTTGATTTAACCTTGTAAAATGCCAATACATGACAGTTTTCCCATGACTACGCTGACGTTAACCATGTGATGCAAAGTTTAACTTGCACTACCAGAAGCATTTGTGCCAAACCACATTGTCCATTAATACCCTTGTGTTAGTCCACAGTAGTGTGCATCAGTTCCCACATAGTCCCAAGGGAAGCATGATGACGACAGCAAACATTAGACAGAAAGAAAATCCTTAGAAGTGGAGAGAGGAGGAAGAGCACACATGAAATCTACTTAAAACACTCATCATAAAGATAACACAGGCTGAGAGAGCAGCATAAACACTCGCACAAATAAGGGAAGAAAATGAGTGAAAAAAAATACTGTGTGGTGGATATGATAATCAACAGTCCTTTTAAGTAGTCAACCCTCTGCCTCCCAGCTGTCTGCTCTCCAACAGAGCTTCAACTTAGATCATGCACTGTGACCGCGTTTCTAAAAGATGAGAAAGTGTTTAAATTTTCCTCCAGTGCGCTGACACATCCACACACATCCTTCAAACATGCTGCTCTGCCAGACGCCCGGGACTCACAGCAGCATCAGGTTCACCGCCTTGCTGTCAGACGCACACAGAATGTAAAAGCAGTGTGCAAACAATTTAAACAAATTAAAACGACAGTCTCTCCAAAATTATACACATGACTCTGAGTATCTAAACATGGCAGTAGCTGTAACAACACCAGAGGAATATAATCTGCATCAAAAAAGAAAATTACACTGTTCACTTGTCATTTTGTTTTTCACCAGAACCAACCGTCATTAGCAGTTATTCAGATTTTAACATTTCCCTTTAGGATATTATTAATCTTTGTCAGCCAACAACGGTTATCAGTTAAGCTGCAGAGTATTTATATTGATTAATTAATTATATATACTGTATATATGTAATGCATTTTCACAGAACCCAAGGTGACATATTTAAAGATCTTCTTCACACATTTTAAGACATTTGAATAATGATTTTACTAGCAAGGACCACGCCACAACAATATGTCGTTTAAATGTTTAATTGTAATTCAGGGCATGTTAGTTGTTAAGGACTGGTGAAGGGATGTAAGTGGGGGTGACAGTGGAAGAGGGATGTCTTCTGATAGGACGAACTGGAGATCGGGCAGAGATAGACTCAGTGTGGGGACTCTGTCTCAGGCGTTTCTCCACCCAAGCTGATTGCAGGCCCCCCAGACAAATGACCTACAATGAGACATGGGAGAGGTCTGCAACAGACTGAATAAGAAAAGATGAGGGGAGAAGGGAAGAGAGGATGAAGGAATGTTGGTAGGTATGAGGTAGGGAGGATGATGGATGAAGGGAAGGGAGGGTGGGTTGAGAAATCTGAGACAAACAGAGCAGAATGGGTTGACGAGGTATAAGTAGACTAGGCAGATAATAACAAGTGTGGTTGAGGCGTGGCCCTGCTCCTGAACCTAAGTTCACAAATTAACTTCATTTTAGTTTCTTATGGTTTTTCCACACAAAAAAATGCAGAATCTTTTAATATATATAAAATGTTAAGTTTTAAATACCCAAGATGCTTCCTACTTAACTGTAAAGTCCATTCCATATTGGACCAGGATTTGCTACCATACTAGTTGTGATGCTGCAAAATAATAATTCAGTCAGGAACACTTTAGTCAAAGAAAACTTTATTTCCATTTGCAGTATTATATTTGGCGGTATGGCTCTTTCCTTGGGCCTACGCAGAAAGTCTCTTCTACACGCCTATGTGGAAAGACTAAGGCGGATAGAGCAAACCTTTCTGACCTTCCACGTGCAAACGAGGAAGGTCTGAGGCAGAGAGAGCAAACCTCCCTGCCCTTCCATGCGCCTATATGGAAAACTTAAGGCAGGGAGAGCAGCAGCAAAGCAGCTTGTAGAGGAAGCAGCAACAGCAGGCAGGCCAGAGCAGTTTAAATAGGGTGCCCTGAAAAAGATTCGCCAATTAGTTGCATTGAAAGTAATCATGTGATCAATCAGCTGACTTCATCAGTTTTGCTATCATGTAAGACCATAAAAACTAGCAAATACTTACACTTGAGAAGCTGGAATAATTACATCTTTTGGCATTTTTTCTTAAAAGTATTTCTTTCACTGATTAGCAGGATTGTTGCAGAATAATATTCTGTCAAAGGGAGGCGTTGACCCAAGTTTTTCTATCCAGTTTCACAATCTAATACCTCAATGGACTTAATAATGGTCCTCTTTGTTTATAATTTAATATCTGTATAAGCTACCAGGTTGAACTCATTGGAATCAATTTTATGTAAGGTTACACACATGGATTGTTAGGGCAGTAATAGTGGAGCGGAAAGCAGAAACTGAATTTTTGGCCAGAAAACTAATGTGTTCCAGTCGGTTCTAGCCTGATGGGTACACCAATACCCATTAGGCTAATCTGATCAGGACTAGTTGTGACGACCAACTGATTTTTTAGGTCTAATGTCAAACATCTTGTTAAAATCACCTCGATGATTTTGTTTTAAAAGTGAGGCTGTTACACAAACTGAGCTCCCACTTTGTCCCAACTTTTTCTACCTTTGTCCTAAACGGTTCCACGTTTTTCAGTTGTAGCTTCTGTTGATCTACTGTAGCTTTTTCTCCCCGTCCGACTAACCTTTCCTGTCACATAGTTTTATTCAGTGACATCAGAACCATGAAATGAGGGGATTTATATATTGGATAGTAATCATTATAAAATATTGGAGTTTACTGTAAGATACTTTGAAATATTGACGACCTGATGATGCTTAAATCCATAGAGTAAACTTCCAAATTTATTATATAAATCAAAGCTTGTGTTTTGTCGGGCCAGTTGGGACGTCCCATTTCATGGTTCACAATGTTCCAGTGCTTTCAAATCTAGTCTGGGTCATTGTTGTTCCAAATCCCTCAAGTGATTTGTGATGGTGAGTGTTTAGTTTGTCTCCATAAATGTGTGCAACTGTTTTTCTCCTTCTCCTCTCCTCAGGCGGAACACATACCTCCGTACGACGTTGTGCCTTCCATGCGGCCCGTGGTTCTGGTTGGACCGTCACTGAAGGGCTACGAGGTAACATCAGAACTTTTCAAACACAACATTGCATTTGTTGGGAAGTTATCTGCAGAATGTTTGTCCCTTTCTAACTGTTTTCTTCCTAAATGTGTCCGTCCACAGGTGACAGACATGATGCAAAAAGCACTGTTTGACTTTTTGAAACACAGATTCGAGGGAAGGTAAGATCCCTGTGACCTTTTAAAAAACAAACTCTCATCCTGCTTCCTTCCTCATTCCTCCTCTCCCTCTCCAACTCTATAGGCTGGTATTTATCTGTCCCCTGAGGTTAGCCGAGGGAGTGTGTAACAAGTTTGTTTGGCCTGGAGATGTGTGCTGCTGCTTTAAATAGTCCCTCTCCATGTCCTTAATAGGCCATAGTGGGCCCTAGAGCGGAGCAGGATTCTCCTCACTCAATGTTGAGTCCATCCAACCATCTGAAGCAGAGAGGCCGTGAAGTTACACAACACTAAGATCCACTCAGACCACCAGCAGCCACAGTCAGTGCTGTTAATTCCCTCTGAGTGCTGTTCTTTAAACACAGTTCAGCTAATGCAGGATAAACAGAAAATTTGAAAATCTTATTGTGAAATACAGGCACAGGAGTAGTTGTACAGTATATGAGTTTTGTGTGTAGGGAGGCAGGGTGGAGAGCATGCACATCCAACAAAAAGTTTTACAGGTGCTGGATCAAAAATCAAACTTTTCAGACAAGAGATCCGCACATTCTATTAACTCCTTAATGTCCACACTATTAACAAAAAACAAAAAAACAATGGCAAACATTTTTTCTTTGGATATTTTTTTGTTTCCTTGGGGTAATATTAACTTTTTTTTTAACAGACCCCATAGTTTTTTTAAATATAGACCTCTACAAAACAGTTGAAATGTCACTTCATGGTATTTGTAAAACAGAAAGAAAAAAAATCTAAAAGTACATACCATCTACTGTTACAATGCTTGTAATATGTTAGTGCACCAACATATATCAATTTGTTACCATAGCATTATAATAATAATAGTTATTACCAGCACTAGTTTAGTTTCCACCTATTTTTTTCTCAATATTTACTGTTTTAATTTGTGTTAGAAAATTAGTTCACACACCGGGTTCAAACTGAGAAGTCGTGGTTATGATCCAGTCAGTGTTTTTGCAGGTTTGGGTTTAAGGACTTGCTCTGATTTTAAATCACCTTTCAACATAGGTGTAGATTTCAGGGGGACGCATATAAATATCAATATTTAGAACATGTCCATTTGCCCCCTCCAATAAAAACGTAAAAGTAGCAGGGGACTTTTAACAAAATTTAAGACATTTACACCATAAATTGATGCATAAAATGTACAAATTTGTGCATAAAAATTCACCAGAGTGCAGGAAATAACGTGTTTGTTGGCAAAGAACTGTAAAATCCAGGTCAAATTATCCACAATCAAATCAAGCTAACTTAGTTACCCCTGTTTAAAGACTAAGTATCCCCACTGATATTGTGTGCTGACATGATTTTTAAAGTAACAATATCCAGCTTTTAGTTATTGTTTGAAGCATCAACCCAAAAAGTTGGTATTTGACGACCTGGGAATGTGACTCAACATTCCCGAAAAGTTGCATAATGTTGCTTCAACAAATCTACGACTGTTTTCTTTCTGTTTTTACTCTCAGACTCTACTCTCTTTCATCTGACTCTGATTTTTGGCAGCTGTTTGCTTCCCTATTTTTGGTTTTAACACACCGACAAGACAAGTGTTTGCCTTTCTTTCTCATGTTAAATAAAATCCATAATATCTGGTCAAAAATTTTTTTTTCTTGTGCCTTGTTTCAGAATATCAATCACTCGTGTCACGGCGGACATCTCTCTTGCCAAACGCTCAGTCCTGAACAATCCCAGCAAGCATGCCATCATCGAACGCTCCAACACACGCTCAAACTTGGGTACGTTTGTTCCAGAAATCCCTGCAATGCCTGGGAACATCTGGTGTTTTGATTTATAATGTTTTCAAGGAGACCAGCTTATGTGGAAAAGGAAGGAAACGATTAAAGGAACTCTTGACAATGGTAATGATAACTCCTGACGGCCCGGAGAGGCCTTGGCCAGTTTTCTTTTGTTGGGAATGAAAGATAGAGCATAAATGCAAGATAACAAGTTCAAGAGCCGCTCTGATTTGACTGAGGTTGATCTGGGTTCAGATGTGATTAGAATAAAACAGATTCCTGAGTCAAACTGAGAGGACAATCTTTACTATGTATCAACAAAAGCATCAGTAAGCGGCTGCGGCAGAGTAAAAAGTCCCAGGAAAAGCTGAAAGAAAGACGTGTATTATCTTTGATTTTTTTCATTTTTACCCAAAGCCGCCACACTACAACTTGATGATTTGACCCAGTCTTTTTCAGTGGTGTGCTGCTGTCCCAGATAAAAACTGTAGGGAGCTTTAAGGCAACAGTTCCTCCACCTCATCTGTTTTTTTAAACATATGTTTATTGATTTCATACATTTAACAAGTTATGCATACATACAAGAACTCTCCCTGATTAGAACATGCAGTAGAAAATGCAAAAATAATAATAATAATAGTAATGACAAAAATGATAATGATAAAAACAAAATCCACATAAATAAAAAATAAAATAAATTTTAAAAAAGTGAATCAATACCTATAACAAGATTAAAGGTGAAGCAACAATTAACAACAATTAGACATAAATAAAGGAACATGAAACTTGAATACCTCTACTGTCATTTTAATGATACATTAGAATAGAGACTCATTAAGAGCAAAAACTTCCTCCGTATTTCACCCAAAACTCTTAGATTTAAAGGAATACTTCAATCCCCAAATGACCTATCGTGTATCAGTTACTCACCCCTTGTTACATTAAATTTGTTAAGAAAATTCCCGTGTTCAGTGAAGTAAAATGACTGTTTTTGTCAGTGGAGCCAGGCTTTGGAAGGAGCATTGATAAGTTTCACTTTTAATTCAGTTCCTCGTCACAAAGGGCTGTCAGTTTGGTAAGTGCTAAGCATCAGACCGGATCAGTGAGTCTTGGTCATACTGCATGAGTTGTGTGACAGTTTGTAAACAGATGTTTTGATATAGTTTTGCTGTTGTTAAACTTCAGTTCATCAAGAATTTTCTCAGTTTTTGGATTCTTTGCTCACCGGAGGCAAACAAGAAAAACTTAGTGTTGTTTATTTCAACGTAGCACATGGTGAGTAACTGATATACAAGTGGTCATTTGGGGGATGAAGTATCCAGTGACATGCATTATTTAATTAATCAGTTTCTTAATCTAAAAGAAAATATATATCCATTTTAACAGGCCATTTCGTGCTCTATAGAGTCAGAAATCTTCACTTTCTCCAAAAGAAATCTGCCTAGATTTGATCAAGATTTGAACATTTTCATGAATTTTCTTGACTCTTAAGCAACATTTGTTTGATGTGAGTGAAGCCTTCCTTGCGTCAAGATACAATAAATGATTTCAGGAAAATTCTGTATCGGAAACAAGTGAAACTGTTTCACCCCTTGGGCACACTTAAGCGAGATTTAGTGAAACAAGAGTTGGTGACTCATTCGCGGTCTGAATGAGCATTTGGGCTGGAATATTTTCACGTTATCAGTTTACTTCAGACTTTGTCGTGACTGGAAGTCATGAAGCCTGGCCATGATTCTTCTCTGATTGGGCACCATGCCCTGCTCTGATATTTGTAGGATAGTTTTTGCAGTCACGTTGTCATCTGTTGGAGTGGGGTTGTGTAATGTACCAGTCGGTATTTGTTAGAGGTAACAGAACATGATAAGTTGAACTTTCCTCCTCTCCTTTTCTTCTTCAGCTGAAGTCCAGAGTGAGATTGAGCGGATTTTCGAACTGGCCCGCACGTTACAGCTGGTTGTTCTGGACGCCGACACCATCAACCACCCGTCACAGCTCGGAAAGACTTCCCTCGCCCCCATCATTGTCTACGTCAAGATCACCTCTCCCAAGGTGAGTCAAACGTCTGATCCAGTCACAGAGCCAGTCAGTGTGTGTGTAATAACAGGAACCCTAGCTGTGACTTTAAATACGTGTATACAGCGTGTGTGACGGAACTGATTCATCACTTTGACCTTCAGCATGAGTAAAAACAGCTCATGATTCAGTGATCAATAAAAAAAACAGACATTTGGGTAACATAAAGAATGAGAAGAGGCATAGCTAAGGAGGGATGAGATACAAGCTTAGAATTAAAGTGGCATCAGTGTGAGTCACAGTCGCAGTGGGATAAAATAAAACTCTCTCTACCAGCTGTCGTCTCAGTTACGTCTGCTGCCACATCATATACAGCTAAACTTAAACTGCTTTTACAAGTTGTATCAAAAGTGGTGGAAAAAATACTCTAGTCATTTCTGTTCCGTAAAAATACTCCATTACAAGTAAATGCTATACTTAATAAGAACTATTAGCAGTTATAGGAAATGTCTGTACGTCACCTTGCTGCATTTTGATCACTTATAAACTATGATAATCTGGACATGGACTACATCTTTTGCATCCAGCCTCACTCCTTCTTCTCCTTGCAGTTCTCACACTCACACAACTGCAATTACATGCAGATATTACTATTAGCCTGCTAACAGCAGAACATTACCATGAGAAACACCAGGAGTTTTTGCTGCTTCTAGGATGTTGATGTTTCTCACAACTTCGATCATATCTGCTCCCTCACATTCGACACACAGCTTTGCTCACTTACGAGGGCACAGCAGCTCAGGTCTGTTTGTCTTTGCTGTCTGTGGCTCATTACTCATGATATGTAACCAATGAATGTTGCTGTGGGCAGGACACGGAGTGAGGCTGCGGAGTGACTGCAGACATCAGAGCAAGAGTCCAGGTTTTATTTGATCGGCTATTGAATTTTACATAGTAAAAAAATAAAAGACAGATAGAAAATGAATGCGTGGCGGCCAATGTCGATATTGTGGTGGGCCGCCACCAATAAATCAGTGTATGGGGAAACAGTGATGTCTGACAACACTACAGGAGTGACATGTTAAATTTGTGGATTACTCTTTTACTAAAGCATGAAGGCATCAGCTGCATTTTAATACTGTAGCAGGCTGAGACTGAGCTGGGTTAACTGCCTTAGATACAGTAAGGACCTAACTAATTTACCTAACAGTTAATTTAGTCTGGCAGTTCCTAACCTGGAGGTCGCGTCCCCTTCAAAGGATCACAAGATGAATTTGAGGGATCCTGAAATGATTAATGGGGTTGCAAAAAGCGAAAAATGAAGTTTGGCTTCATGAATCACTTTTGATGACGATGACCACCCCCCACCCCGCAGCAGCTAAGTTTCTGCACTTGTTACCGCTCTTCTAATCCTCTCGGGTACGAACAGGGGTTGCTATCATTGGCCTACAGAGCACCGCTAGTGACCTGGCAATGAAGCAGTGTTCTTTTTTATTTGATGACTTGATAGACTGCGCGTGAAACTTAAGTTGTGAACAAATTACAAGCATCGTGACAACCTCACTCATGGAGTGCCTCCTGTCTGGTCAGAACTGACTGTTTGTATAATGTATTATAATGCTACTCTTTGGGCCTCAAACGGTTAATCAAATGTGAGAAGTTTATAGAGGAAATGTCTCTTTGATGGAACTGCTGACGACTCATACATGTTTGAAATGTGACAATAGCTCCTAACTAGACAGTGCTTTTGTGTTAGGAGTCACAAGACAACACCGTAGGAAACTGGATTAACAATGCCTTGTGTTTTATAAATTCATCATATGTTTTTTGTGGATTACAAAGTACAATATTTACCTCCTAAATGTGGTGGGGTAGAAATATAAAGTAGCAGAAATAACAAATACTCAAGTAAAGTACAAGAACCTCAGTTCTTCTTTGAGCACACTACTTGATGTAGTTTGTTGATTGTAAGGGCTTCAAAAGAAGCTGTCGTCTTTGTGTCTGGATTTTTTGTACATTATAATATTTCCCACATGAAGCCTAAACTCAGTTTTGTCAAAATAAAACCAACATGACCTTGCTGCCTTATTTGCCCTCAGGTGCTGCAGAGGCTCATCAAGTCCAGAGGCAAGTCTCAGGCCAAACACCTCAATGTCCAGATGGTGGCTGCTGACAAGCTGGCTCAGTGCCCTCCTGTAAGTCTCTGCAGTGGGCCCAGATTTGCCCAAATTACCATTGACTTGAAAACAGTGTCTGAAACAACCTAGAGTTTTGACCCTTGGAGATGGTTTTGGCTTTGAGTTTCAGTTTCATGCATGTCTGAAGTCAGAATTTTTTTGGGAGCGTTATAATTCATGCCAATTCTATTTCTGCTCTTCTATAATCTGCTTAGTTATTATTTTAGAAAATGAAGCAAGCACCCCAGGCTTGTGAAAGTGCAGGCTTAATTTAATTCAAATAGCAGTCCATATCTTCAGGGAATTACTGTTTAAGATTTTCTCAGCATTAAGGCCTAATGCTATTTAGTGTTTAATTCAGTGGGTAACAGAGCTCTGACAGTATATATAAACATCAGGATGATTTCTTTACAGATAAGAAACGTCTTGGTCTTACAGTCTAACATCTTGTTTACTCGACCTCCACATGTCTCCTCTCCTTCATATTCAACTCTGTCTGCACCCGTCTCTCCTTCCTCAGGAAATGTTCGACATCATCCTCGATGAGAACCAGCTGGAGGATGCATGTGAGCATATGGCTGATTACCTGGAGGCCTACTGGAAAAGCACTCACCCCACCAGCTCCAGCCCCCCCAACCCACTGCTAACGAAGCTGCCCACAGCCACCCTGCCCTCCAGCCCGGCCCCAGTTTTCGCCGTGCAGGTACAAGAGCTGAGGCCACAGAGAGGGCGGGAATAGGAGGTGGTAGAGGCAATGCTAGAGGGATGGAAAGGGAGAGAAGAAGAAAACCTGCAGTAAATGAGGTTTCAACATAATAGACAATAAGTTGGAGCAAACATACAGTTTTACAGAATGATTCTCTGTTGTAGTGTTTTGACAGAAATAATAATATCCATAATGAATGTAACATATCATAAACTTTAACGTCCATCTGTTCTGTCTGTCTATAATTATCAGTGCTCAAACCAGTTAAAAGACTCATTACTGCTACAACTGGACTGTGCAGGAAACTGGGATGAATTCTGGGATAGACATTGCTCTTATACATGTTGAAAACCGCTTCACAGCAGAATTAGGATAGAAGTCTGCCACAAGTGCGTATTAAGACCCCGTACACGTTAGGGGTGGGAATCAGCAGAGGACCCACCATACAATATTATCACGATACTTAGGTCATAATACAATATTGCTGTGATATTGAGATAGGCTGAGTGTGCGGCTCTAGTCTGGAGAACGTGAGACACACCAGTAGCCAGTTATCTGTGAGATAATGTGCCATTATAGTCACATATGAATCCACTGACCTTAAAGTCCAGGTGTCACGAGTTAATGCCACCCTTCCTGCTGTACTCAAAGACTCCTCAGCTTTATGCTTCACTTCTCTGTAGAGCTTGGGTATGGCTGTGTCGGTCAAAAACTTCAGGGCGGAGTCACATGCCAACGAAGTGATTTTAGCATGTAGCAAAAGCCTTCGTTTTCAACAGCACTGTATGGACGCAGATCTTTGCACATGGCGTAGGTCATGAACTTTGTCAATCCCAGAGTATTTATTCTCATATGCTTGCAAATCGCACCTATCAAGTCCTCTGTTCCTTCCATGTTAAAAATCCAAAATAAGTCCAAACGTTTGATTTAAACACAGACGGCACGTTTCCGATTTCTTTGTCCAGTGCCTTCATCTTCGTTTTGATGAACTTTCTGCCAAATGCTGTTGACTGAGTCTTCTGCTGACCTCACCAGGAAAATAAACATCAGCACCAACTAGTGGACTAAAAAAGCAATTGATTTTATTATTCTAGTACCAAAAGTTGTATTAAAATGTGTATTTGCAGAAATTAATGATGTACATAATAAAAGACTGATACCTGGCGTCCATGTTTCGATACAATATTGCCATGCAAAATATCGCGATGCTATGCTGTATCGATTTTTTTACCCCACCCCTAGTACACATGCCACATTTTTGCGCTCTGAAGTCCATTGTTGTCGATGTAGACACAAGTGTGGCATGCTCAGAAGCAACAGCGAGGCCTTTGCAGTACACAAGCGTTCCCAAGAGACTATTTTTCCGGCTGCTCTCTGAGATAAACAGTGTTCAACTTTTGGAATGCAGCAACAAGCACTGCATGCCTTGTGACGAGAAACAAGCAACCACAGCCAGCAGATATCTTTTCTTTTCTCCCATAGATATCAGTCTGTGGTAAATATGAAGGAGAAGTTGATCATATTAGTGCAGGGCTACCCAGAGCATCACCTGGAAGAAGTTCAGCTCTGAACTCCAGATTTCTGACAGGTCAGGCTATGATAGTGCAGGTTACGGTCACTTTACATCATCAGGCGCCACCTGCCTACGTGCCCTTGAAAGTTGTTACAGAGTCGTCCTTTCCAGGCGGTAAAAAAACGCAGCATGTGTCCTGGCCCTAAGTGTGTTGTGGGCTGGCAGTTTAGAGGAGAGGTAGACAGGAAGTGGGTCAACATTGTGATTCAATGAAACCTTTGATTTCAAATGCAATTAATTTATATGTCTTACTATATTTTTTTAAGCAGATTAGATTGTCATTGTCATGGTATGATTTTGTGTGGTGTAACATAACTATTACTCCTTTTTCAGCTAGTGTGTAAATGCTGCATAATCCCTTAACTTCTGCCCCTCTCTCCATCCACTGCCATCTCAATGGGAAATGTAAGACTGAAAATGAGGAGATGCCTGATATTGATGAGGAGCAGGAGTGAGACTTGTGACATGTGATTTAGTGTGGTGAGTGTGGAGAGGCCCTCAGATAATGGTGTTTTAGATACAGAGGCTGCCGTGGTCCTGCAGACTGAAAATACAAACACCTTGAAGTTTTCTGTAAAGTCCGCCTCCTCCAGGATTCATTAACCTTCAGTGGATGGTTGATGAATATTCAAGCAGAGTGTGTGTTCCAGTGTGTGTATATTTAAACACATGATGCACCAGAAGCAACGAGGGTGAAGTGAATTTTAATCTGCATGAGTCGTGTTTGTGTGTTTGCAGTGCAGTTTTTTGTTTTCTGTCACCTGACTGACTGACATGTGTTTGTGACCTCAGGGCAGCAGTGCTGAGCAGAAAGGAGACAAAGCATTAGTGGAGAGAAAGGGCTCCAGAGAGGATCACCAGCACCATCATCACCATCACCACCACCACCACCAGAGCCAGGACCAGGCTGATGCCGATGCAGAGGCTGAGGGGGAGGGCAATGAGGAGGAGAGGCCTCTGAGAACAGAGTCCTCTAGGAGAGCCCAGCACATCCACCACCGTTCGTCTTCCACCAGGACTGAGCACCACAACCACCATCACCACCACCACCACCACACCAACCGAACCCGGGGCCTCTCCCGGCAGGAGACTTTGGACTCGGAGACCCCCGAGAGCAGAGAGAGCCGAGAGAGCAAGGACTCTGCTTATATCGAGCCACGCACACAGCTCCTCCACCAGGAAGAGGAGGAGGAGGAGGAGGAAGAGGAGGAGGAGGAAGAAGAGGAGGACCTGGGGGAGGGGCACCCCCAGCAGCAACAGCGTTACGAGCCACTGCCCCACCGGGACCACAACCACCATCACCACCACCACCATCACCGCGGTGGGGCGGACGAGGCTGGCCACAGCACAGGACACCACCGTTCAAAGGAGCGCGAACAGGACCATAATGAACGGAACAAACAGCGCTCGCACCACCACCGGCCAGCACGTGACCACCACCACCACTACTATGACCGGGACAGAGACAGGGACCGAGAGGGGGAGGTGGCTCCCAAAAAGAGGGGTGACGCAGGGGAATGGGCCAGAGACTCCTACATCCACCAGTGACAGACCAAATCCCTCCTGAAGCTCATCTGGACTCGTAACCATTCTGTTCTCCCATCGTGCTGCTATACCCTGAAACCACAGCATCCTATTTATGTACACTTCCTTTGTAAATGCTGTTGCATCTTTTTCAATGGCAGGATTTTGATTACATAGATACAAATATAAATATATAAATATATGTATGTGTGTATCTATGCATAGACGTTGTTTATGTGTGGATATGCATGAATATTCTCAAATATGCATATTTTAAACCTGTGTTTGATAAAGCATGACACAAAAGCAGAATTATTTTCTGTACTGAGCTGTGCTTTCTGTGATTAGCATTTTTATTTTTATTAATTTGTTTTGCTTGCTACCACTTGAATAATTTGTTCCTTCAGACTACTGCTAGGGTTGACTGCAACGGTTGACTAACCAAGTTAGTTTGATGCTGTATTTGCAGAGGTCTTTTGTTTAAAACAAGAGTTTGGCATTTGGGAAAATAAGCTCATTCGCTTTCTTACTGAGAGTTACACTCAGTTGCCAGATTATTAGGTACACGTAGCTAAAACAAATGCAATCTAAGAAAACAGTCCTGCAGTAAATCCTGACTTCATGAAGGTCACAATGTTCAGCTTTTCTTGAAATTGAATTTTAGAATCATTTTGCAAACTGCAATCTGATTATATAACGTATGGTTTTACTGGCAGGCGTTTCCATTATTTTGTCCACCCTATATCAGTGAGGGTGGTCTAAATCAGTGGTTCCCAACTGGTGGGTCGCGGGTCCATTGTGAATGGACCGCAAGTGAATCACGAATGTGTCAACTTTGTAAAAAACACACTTTATGTAGTACAGTGAATGAAGTACAGTGAATTTCCAGCCCAGGGCTTTTATTTTGAAGTGCTATTTCCTGCTGTAGAGTAAGTGACTAATAGACAGCTACTTGACAGAGACAGCTTGACAACAAGGCCAAATGCAAGTATGACACTGAATGTATTAAACTGTGTGGACCTTGTACATGTAACTAAGGAGAAATCTGGACCAGCTGGGAACCACTGGTCTAAATAATAGAAACAGCACAACAGTATTAGACTGCTTTAGTTTTAGCTACCTGATAAACTGGCAACTCAGTCTAGATGAGATGATCAATACTTATTGTATACTGTATGTTTAGTGAATATGAAGCTACAGCTAGCAACCTGTTAGCTTAGCTTAGCTGGAAACAAGGAGAAACAGCTAGTCTGAAGTAAAACACTTTATAACTCGTGTTTTGTCTGTACAAAAAATTAAGTCTAAGCACAAGTTTTGGTTTTACGGCAGGGCTTAAAGGGATTGTTAGGATCTTTTGAAGTGGAGCTGTAAGAGGTACTCATCCATAGACAGTGTATAACCCATAGTAGATGTCAGTCAGCACACCTCCAGTTTGGAGAAGCAGGCTGGAGTCCAACATGGAAGCTAAGCAATGCTGTGGAAGGGGGCAGCAGCAAAATCGATTTTAGACAACTTAAAAAAGTCCACCTAAAAAAAAGTGTACGCTATATTGAGAATATTTTTACTGCTTTACCTGTCAAGTAGCCCTTACTAGTTCAAGGTAATGGAATTCCATCCATCCATTTTCAACTGCATATCCAAAGCTGAGTCGCGTGGGCAGCAGGCTGAGCTAAGTATTCCAGACATTCCTTGCTCTAGCAACGCTTTCCAGCTCCTCCTGGAGGATTCCGAGGCGTTCCCAGGCCAGATGAGATATGTAATATTCTGGGTCTGCCCCGCGGCCTCCTACCAGTTGGGAGGCACCCTGGAAGCATCCTGGAGAGATGCCTGAACCACCTCAACTGACCCCTTTTGACGCGAAGAAGTAGCGGCTCTACTCCGAGCTCCCTACGGTTGTCCAAGCTCCTTACCCTATCTCTAATGCTGAGCCCAGCCACCCTACGAAGGAAACTTTTTCCGGCCGCTTGTATCTGCAATCTCATTCTTTCGGTCACCACCCAGAGCTCATGACCATAGGTGAGGGTTGAGACGTAGATGGACCACTAAATCAAAAGGTTTGCATTTCGGCTCCCTCTTCATTACGACAGTCCAGCATAGTGCCTGCATCGCTGCAGACGGTGCGCCAAACCGCCGATCCATCTCACGCTCCATTCTACCCTCACTCGTGAACAAGACCCCGAGATACTTGAACGCCCTTGCTTGAGGCAGCAACTCTCTCCCAACCCAGAGAAGGCAATCCACCATTTTCCAGCAGAGAACCATGGCCTCAGATTTGGAGGTGCTGACTCTCATCCCGCCCGCTTCACACTTGGCTGCAAACTGCCCCAGTGCATGCTAAACTACAAAATGAATGTAGTTATAATCAGTAATAGTTACTGAAAAAAGGTATTAAATTACAGTTACTAATCAAAATGTTGGTAATTACAAAGGGTTAATATTTGAAAACAGCATATTCTTTTCGGTAAAAGGTTTATATGTAGAGTATATCATTGGTAAAATAGGGTAAATAGTTACATTACTTATTCGATTCTCAACAAAGTAACTAGTACTCTGTAACAAAATACATTTCAATTGTAACCTTCCCAACAGTGGAAGCCTGAACAGCTTCAGTTCCTTATCTGCGCTCTCGTCAAAGCCACTAGACTCCACTGAGAAGAACAGTAGAAGAACAGAAGAACAACTAAAACTCACTTAACACACGAGTTGTTGGTCTACTAGTTTGTTTGTGTTATTGTGTCTGCCACAAACTCATTGCCTGAAGCAGCAGTAGACCAGCAGCTCCTGTGTTCAGCTGTGATAAAGTATTATTAATCTCAAGAGTCTGGCTTTCAAGAGAGGGATAGAACGGCTTCAGTTCCCCTTCGGAAATTGCTGTCTGACGGCAACGTAAAGCAGTTGCTTAGCTTTCATGTTGGTACTGTTATCTCCTTCTTCAAACTGTGGGTGTGCTGACTGACATCTATCATAGGTGATACCTTGACTGTGGATGAGTGCCTTATGCAACCCTACTTCAAAAGATCCAAACTATCCCTTTAACTTCAGCTAATGTACTGTAAGCTATCCAGCTGCTAACGCTAGCTGCATATTTACCAAACACAGTGGTAAAAATGGTGTCTATCTTCCCATCAAACTGTGTGCAAGAAGGCTAATGAGCATATTTCCCTAAGTGTCAGACCACTCCCCCAATTTTATGTTCATCATTTACTGCTTAGTTCCTTTTTAAAATTCTGCGTCCATGGTTTTAAAAATTTGGTTCAGACATATTTAAGCCTCCCTTGAGGTGCACCTTAGTCTTGCTTTCCAAGACGAACGAGTTCTATGACAACTTCCTCTCTTACATGCAGTACTGTTCTCTTTGTATGGGTCCAGAAACATTTTATAACATTGATACACCCTTTATTCTGCACTTTTTTCTGATTCACGTTGGTTTAAAGTGAAATTTGATAAGACATTGCAACCTAACTGATAGGTCTACTACCAAAACTCCATCCAGGTTCATCTTTCTATTAAGTCTGAACCCTTTTTTTCTAACGAATGTTGTTTAATTCCCACGTTAAGAATGTTCATTTTAGGATTTCTTCTTCACTCAGTAGGTTCCTCACTACAGAATTCAAATGTTTACCAGACAAAGATAGTTTTGTCTTTTACCATCACTCTCCTGACCAACAGGATCTATTTTAAGAGTCAACTTTTCATGTGTTAATTAATGATACTGAGATCTGAATTGAGCTGCCCCTCTGTTTACAAACCCACCCCGTCCCTTCACTCCCTTTGATTTTGCCTGACAATTGTAATTACAGGATCTCCTCCATTTCTATGCTACGTTGGTAGCACTACAGATTTTCTAACAGTGTACATGTGTATGTACATAATGCATAAATATAAAGAATAAAGTTGGAAACAAAGGACTGACGAGGGGGGAGAAGGATTTGATGTGTGCTTTGTCAGGGGACCCAGACAGAGGAGGAGAGCGGTGCCTATAAATAGTCTGAAACTCTGCTGAAAAATTGAGGTAGACTCATCGGGCTGCCTCCTGAGTCGTCATGACAACATCGACATGAATGACAATACTGAGGGGATGCATCTAAAATAGCTTCTCCACACACAGACGCCCCCAAAATAGAAAAACAAGCGTTCGCAGAGATCTGATCTCAGAAAAGAGCGGCCATTATAATGGGTGGTTTGCATACGGTGAAATGCACAGATGCAGGGAGGTGGTGTGCGTTTCCAGACAGATGTGTGGGTGGAGGGACTAAGAAGAGTCTAATGGTGAAGAGGGATTGAGCTGAGGTCATTGTGAAGGTCCTCAAAATGCTGCATGATGGGAGAACGGGCCAGATGTTTGTGCGCCGTCGGCACAAGTCTATAAATTCAGCAGCTTTAATGGACGACCATTATTTTTATTGTGTTCAAGTATTGTAATTTGTATTCAAACCAACGTCTCATGAGTGTAATCAGACGACTTGTTTAATATTTAACAATCATGAAGAGAGAAGAATCTTATTTTAAAGGAACTTTTATTTTGAAAAACTGTAATTTCCTCCTGTTGGATGAGCTCCATGCAGCATCATGTCTCTCACACAGGCTGGACAAGTCTGTCAAAAATCAAGTCAAATTGTTAATACCTCTCATGACCTCTTTCTGCACGCTACTTCCTGATCTCTGAGATCCAGTGAATCCACTGTCACCATGGCAGCTGTGTCGTCACTGTTGTTATGGCGATGCAAGCACTGCTGCATTTGCCAATACTCATTCAGTCTCCATCCCCACGTGCCTCCCTTTCTCCCCCTCCCTCCCTCCCTCTCTTTCCCGTGCACTCTCCTCTCTCCTGCCCTGGGTGTTTATAAAGCTTATCCCTATATGGCCCGCAGTTTCTGAGAGCAGCTGTTAAGAGGCAGATGCTGTAAACAGCGCAGTGAGCGTCTTTGTCAACACTGCCCCGTCAAAGCACACACAGTGTGGTAATATAAACACTATTGTTCCCGTCTGCGTTCTCGTGTGAGAGCTCATGGTGCCGTAAGAGGAAACATGCCCTCTGGTCAGTTTTTCAGGAACTTGGCAATAAAGAAGCCGATAGTGTCCCCGTCGGCTCTGCGGGGGAGGGCGGCTGCTGGAGTCTCTGTCTGATCCCAGCTCAGCTCGGGACTGAACCTCTGGAGGAGTCGCAGCTGCTCAGGTAACAGGCCGGCTCCCAGCATGCCTTCTGCGCCGATGTGAGGCTCCTGGAAACGAGAGCGTGATGTGGTGAGGTTTCCAAACATCTCAATACATATTTGTGAGTCTGTCCACGAGGCTGAGGTGTCATACCTGAGGCTTAAGTGTGAGGCAGGGGAAGGTGCTGAGGGCCCAGGCTACCTGCTCCTCATTCTCTGCTAGAGTCACTGTGCAGGTGCTGTAAACAAGAACCCCGCCTTTCTTCAGCAACCGCACTGCCTGCAACAAACAAAAACCTTTTTATTAAATCAGCTGTAATTAATAACAGAAAAACCAAACACTGGCTCTAGATAGGGCCATTCACATTTTGGCCTCGTCCATCATAGTTAGCAGCCCCTCACAATGACCAGTGCCGGAAAAATGTTTGGTTTTTTTTAACACAAAATTGCTTTATTCAGTGTTTTTACTGGTTTGAATCACATGGTCTGTTTGTTTTGGAGAGGAAGAGACCTCTGTAGATAATTCAGCTCCTGGTAAAAACCTCCTGAACAATGAACATGAAGGAATTCTAACCAGGAGAAATTTCAGCTGGTTGCAATCTGCACTTCTCACCACTAGATGCCACTAAATCCCCCTTAAAGGTCCAGTGTGTAGGATTTAGGGGATATATTGGCAGAAATTAGTATATTTTCTTTAGTGTATAATCACCTGAAAATAAGAATTGTTATGTTCTTCTCACCTTAGAATGAGCCGTTTATATGTACATAGGGAGCAGGTCTTCATTTATAGAGATCACCATGTTTCTACAGTAGCCCAGAATGGACAAACCAGTAAGAAGTAAGAAGCCCAAATGCAATTTGCAGCACCGGAGTTACACTAATCTGTAACGTGAAACTGCTTTACTCAGTGTTTTTACCAGTTTCAGTCACCTGGTCCATTTGTTTTGTTTTTAAGGGAGAGACCTTTGGGTATAGTTCGGCTTCTGATGAAAACCTTTTGAATGTTTGGATCTTACGTTATCTAAGAAAAAAGGTGACCACACATTAGCATGTGTTGGACTAGCCGGCTCCAGTGACATGCCAGACTGCATCAGAAATACATGGATTTATAAAGTGAAACTACATTATTCTGTGTTTTACCAGGTCTGTTTGTTTTGGATAGGAACAGACCTCTGTGGATAATACAGGTTATGGTAAAAACCTCCTGAACGTCTGGATCAGACAAAGGTGAGCAAACATTAACTTATGAGAGAAAAGGGGTGAGCACACAATAGCATGTTGTGGGTGAGTCTCAAGATGCCGAATAGCGTCCGAGATGCATTGATTTGTAACGTGAAACTGTTTGATTCAGTATTTTTAGCAATTCTAAGTACCTGGTCCGTTTGTTTTGGAGAAGAAGAGACCTGTGTGGATAATTCGGCTCCTGATAAAAACTTTCTGAACAATTAACACTGAAGGAATTCTGGCTGGCAGAAGTTTTTAGCTGGTTGCAATCTTCAGATCACCACTAGACACCACAAATACCCCTGAATCTTACACACTGAACCTTTATAAAGCCAGTGTGTGATACCTACTCAGCAGCAAACTTTAACTGTTTACCATCACAGTAAGAGACTAGCTAGTGAACACAGTGGAGTTCTAAAAAGAGCTAAAGGAGGGTTGACTGTTGGACTTAAATTAACCAAGTGCTCAAAAATCCAGAGTCCAAACAAATGAAACTGAATGTTTTTCCTTAACTGCTGGATGTGTAAATGTGAAACTCTTGACTAACAGGTTTTCCATATCAACTTTAATATTGATGATGTGTCAATATTTTGATAACAAATTATTTCTGCTGACCCCAAGTGGCCAAAGAGTCCATTGCGGGTTTAAAGGTCCCGTTTGTAGGATCTAGGGGTAACTACTGGCAGAAATGGTGTGAAATATTCTTAATTATGTCTTTATTAGTGTATAATCACCACCACCTGTTTTTGTTACCTTACAATGAGCTATATATATGTATATAGGAAGCGAGTCCTGATCCATAAAGGCCACCATGCTGCTCTACAGCAGCCCAAAACAGACAAACCAAACACCGGCTTCAGACAGGGCCATGCCTGTTTTTGCATCAGCCACAGTACGGTACATAGAAGTTTTGAGTTCTGCAGCCTCACCACTAGATGCCATTAAATCCTACAGATTGGACCTTTTACTTCTGTTAGTATGTGCTTTATAAAGGTGACAGATATCTGCCAAAAATGAGTCTTTCTTCAGTCTAGATGCTGAATAACTTTGAGGAAATGCTGGTGGACACTGATGGAGCTCTGTATTGGCTTTAGCTTACATTTATGCATATTTGTATAACAAGTAATGAAAAAACAGTGTGACTACTGCTGAAGGTAGAAGCAGAAATACTTTCTGGAGCTGTTTTGCAAAACTAACCAGCTACTGTGGACACGATGTGTAAGTTTTTTTAACACCAAGGTCAGTGTAGAAGCATAGAAAAGTTTCTATTGTACAGCATCAGTGCAATGAATTTTAAAAAGTCTCTTGATGATCAAATTTACAAGGAAAAGATGAGAAAAAACTTCCTTAAATATTCTGAGGTGTATTCTCCCTTTAATATGTGAATTCAAGCTGGTTAATCACACAGCAGTGTCACAGTTACACAATGCTGCCATCTACTGGTCAACATAAGCTACTGTCACTGTGATGTGAGGGAAAGAAATGTGTTAAATGCTTTAATCTGTGTGGTAAAACCTACCGCATGGAATAACTTGCGCTGCAGTGGCTGGTAGGAGCAGATCTCCTTCAGGTTCCAGGTGCAGGACATGTTGGGTCTCTGTCCGAGTCCACTACAGGGGGCGTCCAGCAGAACCCGGTCAAAGCTTTCAGGAGGGAAGGGAGGTCCTGCGATACGTTCAGAAACACAAGTGCTTCATATATACACAGAGTCCTGGCATCATATATATGTATATTTATGTGACCCTGCTGTCACTCTGTACCTTGAGCGTCCTGTCCCGAGTCACTGCTCACAGCTTTAGCGCTGTCAAAGCAGTAAACTTTGATGGAACGTAACTGCAACATTTGGGCGTTTTGACGAATTTTATCGATCTTACTTCTGATCTTGTCCAGAGCAAAGACCTCACCCTGTGTGAGACAGACAAGGCACAAAAAGCATCAGCTATACAGTATTCAGATCCTTTACTTCAATACAGCTATGTAAAAATACTCCATTTTGGGGAACCACTGCTGATACAGCCTGATATGTGAGATGTATTCTTTATGACTGGATTCTGCAGCAAACATCTGCAGCTGACTGTACAACTTGTACCTGATCCCCCATGAGCGCAGCAATGTGGCAGGTCTTCCCTCCGGGCGCAGCACACATATCCAGGATCCGTTCTCCAGGACGAGGCCCAAGAACGTGTCCCACAACCACAGAGGGAAGGTTCTGTACAACATGACAAGACAACAAATGTAAAGTGGCTAAACACAAACTGAACCAGTGCAGCAGTAGAGGGAACAATACACATAATCACTTTGTTATACATTCTGATAATATAAATACCTGCAGGAACACCAGGTCGGGTAGAACACCGTCGAAGGAAGGACTGTGATAAAGTGGCTCCACCATCTGAACACCTATTCCTCTAGAATAACAGACGACAAGGACTGAATACATGTTTTTCTTTTCATTTTAGGCCAGACAATCACCAATTTGACCCAGGGGGAGATGTGAGTGATAGACCATTGTCTTGTTTTGTGGACAGTGACGACCTATCTCTGCATCAAGAGCACCTGTTTTGTGTCACATCACTTTCACATTATCCTTCTCATATTACACTGAAGCTAATAACTACTTAAAGGAATACTTCATCCACAAAATGACCATTTGTTTATCACTCATCTTGTATTACGCTGAATTTCTCACATGCCTCCACGGGGAACGAAGAATCCAAAAACTAAGAAAATTCTTGATAAACTGGGGTAAAGGGGGGCCTCATTTAACAAGAGAAAAACTATATCAGAGCATCTGTTTACAAACTCTTGCAGTGTGATCCAAGTCTCATTTATCCATCGAATGCTCAGCACCTCCCAAACACAAGCATTTTTACTAAAATCTTACAATCCAATACCAATCAGAGCAGCTGTAGTTCAGACCATAAAGGCTTAGGTTGGGAACTGGTGGGTCACCAGTTCAAGTCCCCATACGGGCGAAGTATGGGGCATGGACTGGCAGCTGGAGAAGTGCCAGGTGTTCCTGACTAAAGCACTGTACTCCAGACTGCTCAGGGTGCCTATCAAAGATGTCAGAGCCACCTGGCCTTATATCTCTCCATTTAATGCATGTATAGGTCCTGTTTGTGCGTGTGTGTATTCAAATAATGAATTTCCCCTCAGGGGTTAATAAAGTATATCTTCTTCTTCTATTTTATATCACTTTCATACAGGCTGCATGTCCGGGCCAGTGTGTGTGTGTGTGTTTGAACTCTGCATGTGCATTTTCTTGAGTTGCAGAGGTGCACCACCTGTCTGTACATGAGATGGTTTATGCAAAAGTGTTTTGAATGCTAAGTTTTGAGCCAAAATGACACAGATTACACTACTGAGTTTGTAAACAGACATTTCTATATAGCGTATGCAGCCCCTGATGACTTCAGTTCATTCAAGAATTTTCTGTTTTTGGATTCTACATTCACTGTAGAGACATGCAAGAAGACAAAGTTTTCTTCAATAATTCAATGTATCACGTGATGAGTAATTCATGTACTCATGATCATTTTGTGGGGGAAGTATTCCTTTAACATCAGGACGCTGTGTCAGTCCTGTCCACACATCATTATAATAATAAAAAACTCCACTTACTTGGCAGGTTTATCTGTGCAGAAGATGTCAGAGCGGTCTATCTGAGCGACTCCATTCCCCACAAACACTTTCTTTCCCTGAAAGTCTGAGGATCCTCGGGTGCACCGACCCTCCAGGTCAGAGACGACAGACACCGCATCTCCTGCCTTCATGTCTGTGCACAAATAAAGACACAAAGTCATGTTAGATAACCACGACCAACAAACTAAATTTGTATTTTAATCGACTGTAACAGCATCTGTCTTTGTGTCACTCACACTTGGGGCTGCCGAGGATCCCTGGGACAAAGACATGAGCACCTCTCAGTACGGCACTGCCACACTGAGCTCCAACCACCACCTCTGAGCTTAGCTGCTGCACAGGTCTGAGAAGACGAGACAGAGGGAGGTCACACTTTTATAAACACATTGGATGTCCTTGACTGTAGCAGAGCCTAGATACTCAAGAGATACAGCATATCTTAACTTCCTGAGAGCTGCTGGAAGTATTGAGATCTCTAAATATAAACATAAAATCTGCCTATTCAGCAGGGCTTTTGATTAGGAATGGTTTATACACATTTGCATAATTTTATCACCTTTTTCATTGAACTTATACATGTTTTACATTTTTATTCTATTTTGTTTTATCTGTTATTTTATTATTGTAATTGTTTTAGCCCTCTTATATCTTTTTAATCTTTTTATTTTGTTCTTTTAATCTACTTTATCCAGTTTTTAGTTTAGCTTTTAACGATTTTATTATGGTATTATTATTATTAAAGATAAAGGGGGACTCCTATGCGAAAACACCACCATGTAACCCCAAAACAGATCTTTTATTGTGCCATTACTGTATTTATCTCTTTGGATCAAAACAAACCTGAATGCGCACCAAAAAAAAAAAAAGGAAATCTCTTTTTTCATTCTGTCGTCATTGGCTGACATTCCATGTGGGTTCGGCCTCAGGAAACATTCGCCCAGTGGTCGGACTGATCCTGCAATTTAAGGCTAAGTGTGTACGCCATAGAGCAGATACAGACACTGCTCCAGCATTCCTCACATACCTCGGGCCATCGACGGGAAGAAGCAGCACATCTGGAATTTGCGGGTGAGGAAGAATCTGAACGGAGATCTCGTCTGCTGATGAGCCACACAGCTGCTGCTTCAACAACAACAATAACACACTGAATGATTAGGACTCCAGTGACCACCACTGTGGGTAACTTCCTGTCTGTCGCTCTCACCTTTCTCAGCTCGTCTCCTAACTTGTGTCTGATCTCTTCCAGGGAGGCGAGATGAGTGCTGACCCGCACACAAGTGTACAAGGGAGGGTGAGACAGGCACGTGAGCAGCTTCTGGAAACGACTCTCTGCCTCCTGATGGCCGACTGCAGCCAACACCTGAACATGATCGTGATGACATGAAAAAAATAATGTTAAACAGGAACTTCACTGATTTCAAGTTTCAGCCTTTCAAATTTGGCGAATATCCCAAAAAGCAACCTCACAGTATATTAACATGAAATTCTGCCTTTGGCTGGTCCCCTATTGGATCATAGCTAACCTGTTGGAAGAAATCTTGGGAGTCTGGTTTGACAGTAATTTAAGTTTTGAGCAGCTCGTCACAAAGCTTGTGCAATCAGGTTTTTTCATCTTAGAAATATTTCAGAAATATGATCCATCTTAACTTTTAAAGACAGAGACAATATTACACACCTTCATCTCTTCACGCTTGGATTTCTGCGACAGCCTCTTTTCTTGCCTGAATCAAAAATCTTTTAATCAAATGCAGACTGTACAGAATTCAGCTGCTGGGCTTTTAACCAGAACCATGAGACGTGATCACATCACTCCAGTTTTAGCCTCTTTACACTGGCTCCCAGTGTGTTTTAGAATAGATTTTAAGATTTTAGTGATTACTTTCAAAGCTCTTCATGGTCTCTCTCCCAGCTATATGCCGTACACGCCAGGACGTACTTTGTGGTACTTGGACGGCAGAGGTCTTTTGTCTGTTCCAGAGGCCCGGCTGAAAACTAAAAGGGACGGAGCATTTGCTGTCAGCCTGTGGAAATCAGGTCGGCCGAGTCAGTGATCTGTTTTAAGTCCCTTCTTGAAACATACTTTTATCGGAGAGCCTTTCTTGATTTTACTTGAGTTTTAAGTTCATTTAGAGTGTCTTATATTTCCTCTGTTTTAATATACTCAAGTGTTTTTTATCAGTTTTTTCAGTTGATGTTTTCATGTCTTGTTTTTTTAATGACTGACATGTAAAGCACTTTGTAACTCTGTTTTTAAAAAAGTGCTTTGTAAATAAAGATCATTATTATTATTATAACACTACTTTCACTTGAATTAACATCATTCAGGTCACCAGATTAAACAGCATTAATAAATAGTTCCCAGGCCCACAGCTGCTACTGAGGACATCAAGCACATCTGCAGTTTACTTCATACAAATCACACAATAATGTGTTTTTTAGGGCTGATTCTGGTGTTTCTCAGAGTCAGTATCATTACATATGTCTGTTTTTGGGCCAAACAGGCAATTAAAGACAATTCAAACAATTGTGTGGGGAGATAAATTTCCCTGAAAATGATATCATCATTTTGGTTAAAAGCCAAAACTGTCTTAGGGAGGGTTTTACAGCGGGATTTTGTAATCATGGCATCAGTTTATCTCAAATCTAAGCTACGCCGTGAAGGTTCCCGCATCCTCTCTCTGTGCGTTCTAAATCGCATACCTTTTCTTTTTACCTTTAGTATGTACTGCAGGTGCCCTTAAAAAGTATGTACTGTTACATGCAGTATGCACATAGCTGGGACATACTATTGTCTCATAACATTACGCCCTGAACTTTGACCCTCTTACTCATATATCCATCCATTACATTGGAGATATAATGCCGTTTACTTAGCTCACCAGAGACGGGGTCAACCTTGACAGCTCTGATGTTGTTACTTAGCAATAAGTAATAAATGCACACATATTATATTCATGATAGTAAAATTACAGAGGCTGTGAATTTCTCTGTCATTGTTATTTAATAGTTATGCTCTTTTGTTGTTGGTTATATTTGTGATTATTTTATTCAATTAAACAATTAATATTCCTGTTATTACTAATGGACTGGTCATCAGTCACCTGAAGTCATCCATCAGTGTGACTTCTGACAGTCAATGTGACGTATCTTTCACTGTGCAAAGGATTGTGGGTCAGAATAGCCAGAAAAAGCATGCTAGCATGCATACTGCAAAATCTGACTGAATATAATCGAACATCCTGGTGCTTATGGCACACTGCATTTGAAATACTATGTACTGTATTGGGACATGCTATACAGTATGGTAGTATGGATACTGGAATGCACAGCAAGTGTCTTTGCACTGAAAGAGAGAAAGACATTTATTTTCATGATGCGCATTTATGATTCTCCAGAAGAGAGCAATCATTTCAATTCCTACCTCCTTGTTTAAGAAGACACTCTGCAGATAATCAGTGACTTCAGGGTTCAGAGAAATCCTCGGAAAAACAGACATTTCTTCAATCTGCACAAAGAAAAATATCCAATCAATAGGAGAAAAGCAAATTAATCATGACTGATGAGCTGTCGTAGGGGACTGCAGACAGATGTGGTTACAGTCTGGAGCCTCTGAGGTTGATTGGATGAGACTGAAAATCGATAAATGGTTAAAGCTTGATTACACTGTGGCCTATAATCACATGAGAAAGACACTTCTTTGCAGCAGTTTAGTCCCACAGAACAAAGGCATTTTTAATAACATTAATAATAATAATAATAATACCAAAACAACTCAAAATAAATCATGCCTGTGATCATTGTTAACTCAAGCTGAAACACTTTTTAAGAGGTCATGGTCTATGTGATGCTTGTCCTTGACTTTTACTGTAATTTTATCGTATTATTGTTTGTAAGTTGTATCTATTTGTACATTGCTTATGTCTTGTTAACCACTGTGGCCCAAGTCTATGGAACAGTGCACTTGAGCATCTGAGGATCTCCACCTCAAAGAAACCGTGGGGCTTTCACTTGGCTTTTACTTTATGATGCCTCATCATTTATTGCCTCTGATTTTAAGTGTCATCTTTGGCATTTTCTACCTTTTCTTTGCATTTATCTGTGGTTTTAAATGTTATTTTTTATTGTTTGTTGTTGTAATGTCTAGCTATTCACTTGTTACTTTTTCTGTGCTGTTTTACTGCAGCTCTGTGAAGCACTTTGGGCTGCATGACTGTATGAAAGGTGCTATATAAATAAAGTTTGATATGATTTGCTCTGTATTGTTCCTATGTTATTGTTGAGTTTTGCGTCCCAACACAATTAAACAGTAAATCAATCAATAATAATGAATGAAAAATAATAGATAATTTCATCAATTTAAAATCACTAAAATTATAAAGAGTCACAATTTAACTGCAGTAAAAATTCAGATTAAAACAAGCTGAGCAAATGAATTCTAAAATAATATGTTTTCAAAAGACAAATGTAGATGAAGAACTAATTTAGTTTGGTCTTTTACTGATTATAGTTCTTGTTTATGTATCCTGTTAACCCACCTATTATCGGCACTATCTTAAAATAAAATGTATGTGACATATCTAAATAACAGAAGCCGTGTGTGGTGATAACCTGACGGAGTGTGTCTCCTCTTAACATTAAATAATAACTCATAATAAACCTACTTTACCTCTAACACGGCTCATATTTATAATCTGACAGCTTGTCGTCATCGCTGTTAAACACATCTGCTACTTAAATTCATAATTAAAAGGCGTTCATTTAAATTAATTTCCTAATTAAAGTCTAATAGCGATGCAAAGGTTTTTAAAATCATCTTTCTGTACTTACTTTCTATGGAAGCATGGAGCATCCGTGTTTTGACCGGTACTTCCGTATACGTCACTGACTTGGTCACATGACACTAGTTGAATTCATAAACCGCAGTAATGCAGCCTGTTGATCTCAGCACCTGTGTGATCTGTGAGTGTTTTATTAAGATAAACATAATATATGATACATACCGTATACAGACATTTAATAAATGATTTAATACACACTATAATGTGACTGTAAGCACATATAATGACATTTTAAGTGATTATTCATGTGCAGTGTTAATCAACAATTTAAAGTTCTCAAATGAAAACATATTTTATATTATTACCACTGTCTTTTAGTATGTTGTCATTAATAATCTTTTTATACGCCAGCAGCCTCCACTTATGGGTGACCAAATATATATATATATATATATATATATATATATAGTTGTTGAAAAATAATGAAGAAACACTTATATTTGCTAACATCTACATTACAGCTGTACAGCTTAAGTGCTATATAAGGGGAGGTAAAATAAAGTGTTATGACACATGCAATACTCCCACTTTAAAAAAAATCTGTAAGAAATCATAAATCATTTGTCTGGTTGTTATGGCTTACTATTATTGTTTCTATATTTTGATATATCTATATCGGTCTAATCTGTCACCTTTGTGTACCATGTCCAACTGCACTAATAAAAAATAAAATAAAATTTAAAAAAACAAATAAAAAAGTGTTGCCGGTAGAACACTTTTCCATTTCTGTGCATTAAAAATAAAGCAGAAAATAAATAAGAAACACAAAATATAAAAACAATAAAAAAAAATAAAATTACATTAAATTAAAACAGTAGGACTAAATGCAGTTCCTCTGTATGTTTTTATTTTATTTTATTTGTACTGTGCCTCGTAGATTAGCTAGTAATATTTGCAATAAGTACTATAACTTTTATATTATAATGAATTATAATTGTTATACATTTTACTGATGTGTATTCTTGCATCTGCTCCCTTTATTTTATTGATTATATTTCAAATATAACAGTATATTGTACAGACACATATATATTTCATTTCATAACACTGAAAAATATTATTTGAACATCATATGTGAAACAACGATATGAAACATAACAAAAGAAATCAACATAAAAACAAAAATGAATACAGACAACATTAAATTGTAAAAGGGAGACGTAAACCTCAACATAAAATACATTTTTGTTTTTATGACATATAATTTTCCCCATTATTTGAGAGGTCATAATAGCTGTTTGTTCTTACATTTGAAACAGAGTCAGGAAGATATTTATGGTTCATAGTTCAACACAAAACAGACAGACATTTTGTGTAATCTAAAGCACTCCAGCCTTATGAGTGTCATATTTGCCAACAAGACATATAAGGAGAAATAAGTTCAATTTCTGTTTTACAGAAATATAATAAGAAAATTTTGGAGAATTTTCTTCTTTAAAAGTGTGCATTAATGTATTGCTGGGGTAGTATCTATGTAATATCTTCAGGTGAACTTATATAATTATATTATATTATATTCGGAATAAGGAAAAAATTATTAGGGTCAAGCCAAACCTTCTCTGCTATGATATCCAGAACAATTAATTTTCATAAAATAGTTGATTTTAGAAAGTAACTCTGATCTGAGGTAACTATTTTTTTATATGGTGTTTATTACACTCTATACTCTATGAGGTCTTTCCCACCAATTAAGAGTTTTGAGAATTTCTCCAAAGGGCCATATAATGATGCACTTTGATGAGAAACGGTGGCTTTGATATTCTTTTTTTTTTTTAACACTTTTTAAACACATTTCAGAAAAATATTCATACCTTAAATACATTTAAATCAAGGATAATACGACACCCTTGTCAATCAGTTCTTATTTAAATATGGACTTGTTTTTAGACAATACAAGCTAATTGTTTCATATTATGTGAATGTGGAGAAAAAATATGTTTGCAAACAATCATCCAAGCTGCAAGAGCTTGTCTGTAAAAGTAAGAAAGCTTGAGAGGCAGTTTATTACACTTATAATCACAAGATAATATAAATCAAGATAATATAAATCAGTGTTTTTGAAAGCTGCTCTCAAAGAAGGGCCAACGCCTGACGTCATCACGCAACCGGAAGAGAACTGAACAGCTTGGGTTGCTTTTTTCGGTAAACCACTTGCCAGCAGCAGCCAACGGGCAGAAGACGCCGTACAAGCAGCAGAGTCAAGACAGTGCTGCGCTTACCACCCTGTGTTTATGCGATTTACTTTAACGTTAACCTCTGCCGCTCTGTAACAAGTCGTCACATCTATGTTACCTGACACTATTTTATCACCGTGTTAGTTACAGCCGGAGCGCATGGAGTCCGCGTTCAAAAGGTCGGTGAGGTGTTTAGCGGACAAGAGATCATCCAGCTAATGTTAGCTAGCCGCGGATTGTACGGTGTGGACCTGAGAGTGGAGAAGCTCGCTGCTGCTGCCCACTCTACTGACGGACAGACGGACGGACACTAACCTAAACAATGGGCCTCATATTCGCCAAACTGTGGAGCTTCTTCTGCAATCAAGGTGGGTGTCGGTGAAACTGTTAACGGCTCACTAACGTCCCGCTAGCTACTCAACCGAGGATAATAACTGTTAGCCCGTTAGCATAAAGTGAGCAGCCAGAGCCATAATAACAGATGGGGGTGAATTATCTCGCTACATCTCACTGTGACTTAAGGACTCAGCCATCTGAGCTGGCTGCGTTTCACTCGCACGTCACAACAACAGTTTAAAGTGCAGTTAGCAACCTTTGTCGGCCACTCTCATAGTTAATCTGGTTATCAGTTTGTCAATCAACACGAGTAAGTCACAGTAAGCCTGCAGGAGCGTATTCATCCACTTGTCAATCAGCTTTAATTTACTCCACTGTCCAGGACACATTACATAACTTTACCACAACTCTGCAGAAAGCTACATGCTCTCATACAGGGTCACTATCCCAGGCAGAAAGTGGGAAACAAAGGCAGAGGAATAACGAGTAAAGGGCAACAAAGAGCTGAGAAAATCATCCAAAAAACCCTTATGTCTTCCAATGTGGGATGTAAAATGCTTTATGTCTCCCATTTAATGCTGCAGGGTATATAATATGGCTGTTTTGTTTGTAAGAAAATTGAATCTTCTCTTATCAGATATATGTTTGCACATCCTGCACCAAACCTCACAGCTCTCTTATACTAAAAACAGCTTGTAATGCTATAGTACTTTTTAAAAGTATCTTTGTCATATATTTATTATATTTGTCTTATTCTATATTCATGCTCTTGATTGTTGCAGTACCAGTACTTTGCCTTAATTTTATTCATCTTAATATGCTGCATATTTCCCTGCAGTGTGACTAATGGAGGAATATCTTATCTCATGTTTAATGTATGCAGCATAAACCAAAGCAAATTCCTTTTAAGTGAAGCCTAAGAAATCTTAGTCTGATTCTGAAGATACTAAGATACATTATACTGGTTGGTGCAGCATTTTTCCTTCAGAGTGTGAGTATTGTTTTTGTTGTAATGAGGAGTAGGAAAGTTTTTGAGTTGAGCTGAAGTGACAAAGGATCTGGGTTCGTTGCAGGCTGAGCTACAGGAGAACTGACCGAGTCATATTATGCTCCGCTCCAATGATTAGTTATTATCCTTTGATTGTATTTATATACATATTCGGCTTTTCTTAAGTTTTTTGGCCCGTGTAGCATTATTGCTATCCTCCCCATTGTCTAGTTTTATTCATATCTAAGGGGTGATAGAGTGGTCTGAGTGGAATGTAAGCAACACAGTGATTAGATCACCTGATAAGAAAGGAAGTGCTGGTGCTCACACTTGTTTAATTTCACTTTAAATGTGTCTTTATGTCATTTTTATGGCTTTATTCTACTCTGCTGCACTGTGTGTGCTACAGAAAAGCAAGCCTGGGGTGTCAGCACTTTAAAAAGTGCTCCGTTCTGTGGTAGAAGACCTAGACATCAATAAGGAAGATACTTGCATGCAAAGTAGCTTTTCCTCCTGATTGTAACTGTCACGATTTTGCTTTATAAATCTGCAGTGAGAAACACATTAATGTTTCAGAGATTAGTAACCTGTAAGTGTATCTGCTTAGAATGCTATTTTCAGGTAATCCATTTGAATAAATTAGTGATTGCTTATATTAACATCTGCTCTGTCCTCAGTAGGGCTGTACCTGCTCATTGTTTTCTCGATTTATCGATTAATTGTTTTGCTAATAAATGTTGGAAAACAGTGACAACTTAACCTGTGTAATTTTCTAAAGCTCAAAGCAACGTCGTCAGATGTCATGTTTTATCTGACCAACTGTCCAAAAATCCAAAGCTACTCAGTTTAGTATCACGAATGACAAAGAAAAGCATCAAATTCTCACATTTTAGAGGCATGGCACCAGCAAATGTTTGGCTTTTTTGCTAAAATAAAATGACCGAAACGACTATTAGATTATCAAAATAGTTCTAGTCAGATGGATTAATTGATGAATCAGTGCAGCTCTAGTTCTCAGTAACATAACATTTAAATGGAATCTGACCCAAACTGGGTTAGATGTGCTGGAGATGCTGGTAACGGCCACATTCAGTTTAGTTGTGCTCCCAGGGTCATCGTAGGGTAGCAGCACTAGACATGCAACATCCTCGGACACCCAGTATGATGCACCCAGACTGTCAGAACCTCGAGCCCTCTGACCAGACTTCCTTCCTCCTCGGCTGCCAGGGGCCTCTGAAGGGCGGAAAAGTCAAAGCACTAAAGTGGGATATTTTGGCATGTGTGTGTCAGCTCTGATTCTGCTTTTAGTCTGTTATGTTTGTCTGCTTCACGGCCATCAAAGCCTTTGCTGTTGCAGACTGTGCTCGCTGGTTTTATGAATGGAAAGAAGTTCCTGTAGTTTCAGCGACGATGGGAAAAGAGGAGGTCAGGAAGCATTGAAATGAGTTCAGCCTGTATGATTTTGAATAGGCAGCAGTGAATGACATGAATGCATTGTAAAGACTGAAACCAGATGACTCACTGTCACTGAATGTTTTTACAGTGACTTACAGTGAAGAGAATTCACTTGAGTGTTTTCTTGATAACAGTGTCCTCTTGAAGATTGTTTTTCATGCTAATCACACAGTTTATTTGCTGTATTTGTTTTGCAGAGCACAAAGTGATAATCGTCGGACTAGATAATGCAGGGAAAACCACCATCCTCTACCAGTTGTAAGTAGTTTTATTTTCAGATGTACAGTCAGTCATCCTTTACTGCAGCAAAAACTCACTTTACCATTCTGTTTCATCAAGTCTGATGAATGAGGTTGTCCACACGTCACCCACCATCGGCAGCAACGTGGAGGAAATAGTGGTGAAGAACACTCACTTTCTGATGTGGGATATAGGAGGGCAGGAGTCTCTCAGGTCCTCCTGGAACACCTACTACTCCAATACAGAGGTGAGAAACACATCAACACACTTTGTACACTGTGTACTACTTTCTAGCATAGGCAGGGAACACAAGTATTGTCCAGCTGCGGGTTTTCTTCCTGAGCGTGGCAGCTGGCGTGTTTGTTCAGAGCACAGACGGCAGCAGGGGCCGCCCAAGTCAGAGGTCACCCTTTCACAAAGGGGCCAGTCTGAAAAGCAAAGTGAGGGACAGCCATGGCAGTGTTTTGGAGAAAGGAGAAGAAGAGGAGAGTCACAGCCGAGGCAGATGTGTCTTAAAGAGAGGTCCCTAGAGAACCATATGGATTAAACTTTACTGTAACATCTGGCAGACACTTTTTTTACTACAACATACTTCTCTGATTCTCTGTCACACACACACACACACACACACACACACAAACCCATGTGCATAGCATGGTGGGATATTCAGAGTTACAGTAGTTTAAGCTGCATTTGACTCTTCAGGTCACATGTTAACACAAGGCCACCTCCATTCACATATGACCTGACTCCTCAACTCCTGCTGTCTTACATGTCTCTGCTAAAGAGCTGAAACTATTAGCTGATAGAATGAATATAATTCAGCAGCTATTTTGATCATTTCTTAACCATTTAAGTCATTTTTCAAGCCTCAATTATGCTTTATTTCTTTGTCTTATGTGATAGTTAATTGACTGTGTTTGGGTTTTTGACTGTTTGAATGACAGGAAATAAATCTGCAAATATTTTGGTAATCGTTCAAGTGTTTTGGAGGTTTTTTCCCCAGGCAAAAATGACCAAGCATTCTCTGATTTCAGCTTTTCACATCTGAGGATTTGCTTGTTCCTTTTCATATATGAGTAAATCAAGAATTGATCAGGTTTTGGACTGTTTTTAGGGCAACAATTAAAGACACGACCATGGGCTTGGAGACTTTGTAATCTTTCCTGTTTAAAATTTTTATCAGTGTTGGGTAGAGTACTAAAAAACTATACTTAAGTAAAAGTGCAATTACCCCTATAGAACTGACTCAAGCCAATGTGAAAATTAGAATTTGAGAAACCTACTTAAGTAAGAAAGTATGTGGTTAATAAATTCCTCAAAGTACAAGATCCTTTCCATTTTGTTTTTTATTTATTTGTTTGTTTTTTATGTGCAGACCAGTGCAAAATAAATGAATTCATAACCCTAACCTCTTTTAATGAGGATTAATTGATTAATTAATTTAAAAGCCCAACAGACCCCTAGCGACAAGATAAGGCTGCTCATAACACCAAAGATTAATGTTAGACACGAAAAATAACATATCTGTAATCACACAAGAAAAGCTGCTTCTTGTTCTGGGTTTTGCGCCATCATCATTGCATCATTGTCAAAAGACAGGTGGTGCTTCTTTTTCTTCCAGGCAGCTGCAACTTGGCATCTGCAATAGAAAAGCTCTCCCCCTGTACACTCAATCCCTGCATTGAGAGCAGAGTCATTGTAACGAAGGTATAAATGCAAAATGTGGCAATGTAAAAGGTGGATTAGTGGCTCAAAAATAAATTGAGTAAAGAGCAGAAGTACAGTTTAAATAAGGAACATGAAAAGTACCTTGAAAAACATTTTTTTTTTACTCGTGTGTTACTTGTAATGCAGTGCTACCCACCCCTGCGGTTGTAGACTAAAAGTTAAATCAATCAGATGAGGAAATTGCTGGCTTCACTCCCACTACTTTCTGACAATTAATAGACCAAACACATAATTAAATAATCCAGAAAATACTGTGCAATAACTGTAGGGGTCACGTTTGTCTTTGTATTTTAGTTTTATACTTTGAAATATAACAAGGCAGGTTTATTGCTTGATCTTATAAAGAGCAGTGAAGAAGCTCAGATTTATGGCAGAGAAGCACTAAATATCTGTCACAATAGAGTTATTAGGAGCCCTAAGGTTACTATAGAAACCATATATTGTAGTAACCCTGCAGTTACTATGGTAACGTCACTCATTCATTCCACAGTTAAGCAGTGTCAGACTCGTGTAGATCCCCGGCTGTGATTTGGGTCACAGTCATGTTGGATAACGCGTGCTGTTGAAACTTTTTCCTGGGTCGTTTGGTTTAAATGGCGTCTCCCTCACACCACCATTAACGTGCCTTTGGTCTTTTGTCATACGGGGTCACTGTCTCTCGCATTCAAACAGGGCTTATTAGCAAAGCAGTCACCAATACCCATTGTGAGGCCCTTGGCCCGGAAATGCCCACCCGCTGTGTCGCATTTCACTGCTGTAAATGTCTTTTTGAAAAGAGGTCAGTCAGTGTGATTTTTGCCTCCGACTCTGCAGTTCATCATCCTGGTGGTGGACAGCACAGACAGAGAGAGGCTGGCCATCTCTAAAGAGGAGCTCTACAGGATGTTGGCTCATGAGGTAAAACGCCCATCTTAACACATCTTTGTGAGGAAATAGTCTACACACACACTTTGTTTTTATAATGGACTGTGATTTTCCACCTTCCACCCTGCTACATTGTTTAGAGCTTCAGATGGTGGCAGAGAGTGGGTTATGGTCTCATTGTTCTCTGTACTGTTTCCCCTCAGGACCTGCGGAAAGCAGCTGTGTTGATATTTGCCAATAAGCAGGATATGAAGGACTGTATGTCTGCAGCGGAGATCTCCAAATACCTCACCCTGAGCTCCATTAAAGACCACCCCTGGCACATACAGTCCTGCTGTGCACTTACAGGAGAGGGGTAAGAGATATATCTTGATGCTTACTAACTAAGTCAGTGATTAGACAGTGATGAAATTCCATCAAGATCCTGTTCATCTGGCAAACAGACCTAGAGTTACGGCCTTATTTATACTCGATTTATGTAAAGAGTCAAAAGTTCAACCTCACAACAAATGAGGTGATGGTGGAGGAGGTCGCTTTGTAGCTTTGTAGATGGCTGTGATCTGTGCAGTCATTGTATACATCCCAACAAGTAGTGAATGGATAATTGTTTTCACAAACTTCCCTCTATATTATTGTATATCACCCATTTGTTCAGTTCTGCCATTATTGATATTTCTTTGTCGTCTCCTATGGTTGAATCTTGCTTTAACTACGCTACATTCTCTTCACGATCTCTGGTGGTACTGCTTCCTTTTGTACATATCCGTCAGCTTTCAGAACACGAACACAGAGTACAGACTGAAGGCCTCTTCTGTCTCCGTATCTAACGTTGAGCATAAATGAGCCCTTATACTTAGTACTATATAGATGTTTTAAACTGATCTTATTATAACTGTAGAGATGGGTGTATGATACAGACGCTCCAGAACAGGAGCCCTGCAAAAGTCCTAAAACCCTCTTAAAAAGTCTGAAAAGGCAATCAGGTACATTAAGGCTTTGTGTCAAAAAAAAAAAGTTTCATATGTAGGTTTTTTGGATAATCAGTACCTAATTATTTCACTGTGACGCACTCCACAATACCATCTACATTTAAGGCATCACTTTAAAACTTTTACATATTTAATAATAAGGCACAGGCTTCGTGAGCTTTTATTGCACACATGAGGCCAAAGCTATTAAAATCAGACACGTTGGCCCATGTTGAAGGGCTGCTGTACATCTGCAAACCACCAGGTGTCACTGTGTTTGCTGTGTGTGAAGGCCCAAAGCTTCAAATCTTCTTCAGCACAAACAGAAAGCTCCAAAGCTTCACGAGGCTCCATTCACCATTCCTATATAATCAATACCATGTTTCCTTTACATGACAACAGAAAAACTGGGACAAATTTATTGATTTAAAAGATGTAGACAGATGGTTTGTCACAGGATAATGTGCATCAGCAAGATATTTCTTTGTGCAAACTTGGATTTGTTTCCAGTTTGTGAAAGAGCCAACACTGGTTTCAATAAATTGTTTGTATACATAAATAGAATAAGAGGAAAGGAGAGTTATTTAGAGATATAATCATAAATATGGACATAATGCCATCTTTTACCTAATATAAGGGTTATGAATGTAATGTTTTATAAATATATTTCTTGATTGCATCACATAATGTTGCAATTCATATAAATTGTCACACAGATATCAACCACAAAGCTAAAACACATCTGCACTCTGGTCCTGCACCACACTAAAAGGTACATTAATATTTTGTATCAAAAAAACATTGTGGACAAGGCATTTAAATGTCATTTTACTGCAGCATATTGCAGCTCTTGTGAACAAAGATATAACAGATTTAATATGTAGGCGTCTTGGAGATTTATTTCACACTTTAGAGATGGAGACTAGGTGTTAACACCAGTCTTTAAGGGCTGCTATAACTACTGCCAACCACCAGAGGTCAGTGTGTGTGCTGACATTAAAGCCCTGAAGCGTCTTATCTCAGCACAAACAGGAGGAACGTCTCACTGAGCTTTATCTGCTCAGCACTAGTATGTTGTAAACATTTTGTGCAGCCAGGGGAGAAACAGCCAAGTGTTAAGTACATTAAAACATCCTTGAAATATGCCTTCTGAATATGGGCTGTACAATATGAGGAGAAGACGTGATATGTTGAATATTATGATAATGATATTACTTTCTGCTGGTACTCTGTTTCAACTGACTCAAAAGAAATCCTGGTGGCAATAACACAGCCTTTATGATGTGTTTTTTGCGCAAGTTGACATAGATGATTATAAAATGATATATTGTGCAGCCCTACCTTCTGTCTAAAGTACAAACATTATTCTTACTTTCTGTCGAGAGTGTTCGCTCTCTGTCTTAAATACATACATTCTTCCCACTTCCTGTCTAAAGTATGAACATATTTCCCACTTCCTGTCTAAAGTATGAACATTCTTCCTACTTCCTGTCAGGAAAGTGTGAACACTCTTCCTACTTACTTTTAAGTATGAACATTCTTCCTGCTTTCTGTCTAGCTTATGTACATACTTCATACTTTCTATCTAAAGTATGAATTTTCTTCCTACTCTGTCTTGAGTATGTGCATTCTTCCTACTTTCTGTCTAATGTTTGTACAGTCTTCCTACCTTCTGTCTACAGTATGTACATACTTCTTACATTTTATCTAAAGTATGTTCTTTCCTTCTACTTCCTGTCTAAAGTATGTACTTTTTGTCTCAAGTATGTCCATTTTTTCCTACTTACTAACCATAGTATGTATTTTCTGTCTTAAGTTTTTATATACTTCCGACTTGCTATCTAAAGTATATACTTTCTGTCTTAAGTGTGTACTTACTTTCTACTTTCTGTATGTACTTCATACTTTCTGTCTTAAGTATGTACTTTCTAAAGTATGTACTTACTTCCTACTTTCTCTCTTAAGTATGTACTTACTTTCTACTTTCTGTATGTACTTTCTTCATACTTTCTGTCTTAAGTATTCACATACTTCCTACTTTCTGTCTTAAGTATGTACTTTTTACTTTCTGAATAAACTTATTTCCTACTTTCTGTCCTAAGTATACTTACGTTCTACTTTCTGTATGTACACTTTCTGTATGTACATACTTCTTCTTTTCTGTGTAAAGTATATACTTTATTTCTACTTTCTGTATGTACGTTCTTCATACTTACTGTCTTAAGTATGTACTTTCTGTATAAAGTATGTACTTACTTCCTACTTTCTGTCTTATATATATATACTTCCTACTTTCTGAATGAACTTTCTTCCTTCTTTCTGTCCAAAGTATGTACTAACTCTTTACTTTCTGAATCAACTTATTTTCTACTTTCTGTCTTAAGTATGTACATTCTTCTTCCACTGACACATCTTTTTCATTCTTCCAGTTTATGTCAAGGCCTTGAGTGGATGACCTCCAGAGCTGGACTCAGATAGCCCGTCCCTCAGCCGTCGATGGCCTGACTACCTGCACCACCTACCTGGTGGCAACAACAGCTTGTCCTTACTGGCTTATTGTTACTTTTTATTTTTTTAATGACAAACTTGGACTTTGACCTCTGGAGATGGCACAGGAAGGAGGAGCACCTTCCACAGCTTAACTGTTACAGTGGAAACTGGTATTCTCCCAGTCAGTAGAAACGTGGCCAGGAGTGATAAACTGACCTGGTTATCTGGAACAGGAAGTCACTTTTAAAGTAAAGGAGAAGAGGATCATTTCAGTAAGTTACGAGTATGTTCAAGTGTAAAGCAGGGCTGCACTGGACATAATTTACACTACATATCATGTTACACCACACCATATCATATCAAGAGTATGCCATAAACATCACAGCGGTGCAGCTCTATTATTTTTTATTTTCTTTTTGCCTCTTTGTAAGTTTGTTCATGTTCAGGAAAATAATGGCAGGACAAACAAAGGGATTACAAGCAGTATTGTAAAACCAGTTCTGATGGGGAAAGGTGGCACCAGGGAGTTTCTCAGAATAATGTTCTCATGTTTTATTTCCGTTATTGTTTTCAGCACAGCCAATAATATCTGTTACACATGATTTCAGTTTCATAAGCTACACTGTTGGTGGTTATTTTCACATTAGAACTTATTGGTACCGTTAATGAAATGTGGTCAAACGTATATCTCCCTTCCTTATAAACTTTGAGCCTGTACTTGTGTCGGCATGCAAATATTTTCTTCAATCTACACATTACTTAAGCCGTTTATTTAATTTTGCAAAGCATTAAATGGCTGAAACAAGTGCAAGTACGTTTAATTTTAATAACAGTATTTTTGATTTAAACACTACGATTTGTTAATGATGCATTATGATCTTTATTTAATTTTATTCATTTTATTTGTGCTTTTATAGGGAGTGCAGGTGTGCTTGTGGCTTGTTAGCATCTAGACCTGTTTTGTATTAACAAATGATCATTGGTGCTCTGCAGGTGTGTGACTGATCCACTGCATCCTCATGTAAACATTTAATTTTCTGCAGCCATTTTGGCGCATATTCCACTTTAAACATTTTGTACTTTATAATGAAAGGGATCACAATGAGCCACCATCAAAAGGTGCCACACAGTCATGGAGAAGTTGTTACTTATCAACCATCCTGGACTTTAAGGTTCAGTAGCAGAAAGATGATCTTAATATTCTGGCCATCTCATCATACAGTTACAATACTTGATCCTCAGCCTTAATCATGCTGTTGTGTGTTTGAAGGACCATTTGTGTATGAATCTGACAGTCTACCCATGATTTTTTTTTTTTACCTGTTTCCCTCTTTCACCTGGTATAAGAATCCTTGAACAGATCTATGCACGTGTCACTTTGAAACCATGTCTACCTTTTGCAAGGTCCACAGTGGCCAAAAAGGAGGAGGTGCATGAGTTTCATTGAGTCTGAATTCAAACAGTGATGAAGTACTGGTGTCCATCTTGGTCAGGGGGTGCCTCTGGGTCTCTAGAGTCTGTTGTGGGACAAGGTATTTTTACACTAAGAGGAAAAAGGGTGAACTGTGCAGCCCCCAGACTCCTTGCAGCATTAAGGTTTACAGCTTTTGCCTTGATCTCAAAGCAAGAGAACTGATCTTATACTGTTGGTGTGGTGATGTCCGGTCTGGGTCATGTACTGTATCAGTTTTATTTTCAATAAAAGTTTGTTTTGAACTTTGAGCCTGAATAGATGTTTGTCTTTTTTCTAAATACATGTGAACACAATTCTAGATAGGAGTTAAAGGAATATCAGACATGTACATTTAAGCTTGGGCCAAAGTGTTTACTTTCCACCATCATTTATCCACAAAACAAAGCCAACAAGGTGATTTTAGTGATTTGTTTTTTAAACAAGAACCAAGCTAAGTGTGATTCAAACACTAATATATTCACTTCTGCAATATATCCATTTGTAAGGAAAGTAAAAGGAGCTTCTCAATTTCTAAAAAATAATGTACAACATAGCCATTTCACTGTAATGTTTTCCTCTAAATGGTACTATACATTCACTTTTCAGTGAAGCCTCTGCACTGAAGTAATGAGCAAAGAAAACACTGACAAGACAAAGCGTGAAAATGGCTTTGGGTGAGGCAGTTTATTCCCAAAATAACAAAACAAAAAGGTACACGTGTCCTGAGTGAAGCCGTCCATTTCCTCCTTGTCATCCAGCTCCATGTTTAGCTCATGGCCATACCCACTCAGGACACTGCAGGTATGAAGAACACACAATGTATACAATCAGATGTAAGCAAAGCTTTTGGGTGGATTAGTCCTGCCTCTCATCTTTTGGAAACTGCACTGTATTGATTTGATGTAGTTATGTCAAAAGTCATAAAACATCAGTATAGTACAGCGAAAACAGCAATAAAAAAATCATAGTGTAGTTTATTGAAAAAAGTCAAAAATGTCATAGTATAATATGTTGAAAAAAGGTCATAGTATAATATGTCAAACAACAGTCATTGTATGTTGAAAAGAGTCATAGTATAGTATGTCAAAAAAGTCATAGTATAGTATGTTGAAAAAAAGCCAAAAAAATTTTTTAAAAAAAGTATAATATGTAAAAAAAAAACGTCATAGCATAGTATGTCAGAAAAAAAAACCTCAGTATAGCATGTCGAAAAAGTCAAAAAAAAGTATAGCATGTCAAAAAAGTCATAGTATAGTATGTCGAAAAAAAGTTATAGTATAATCTGGTTAAAAAAGTCATAGTATAGTATGTCGAAAAAATAAAAAAAAAATCATAGTATTGTATGTTGAAAAAAGTCATTCAAATGTTATAATAAAGTATTTCGAAAAAAGTCATAGTATAGCATGTCGAAAAAAGTTTAAAAAAGTCATAGTATAGTATGTCGAAAAAAAGTCATAGTATAATATGTCGAAAAAAAGTCATACTATAGTATGTCAAAAAAAACAAGTCATAGTATAGTATGATGAAAAAAGTCATAATATAGTGTGTCAAAAAAGTCATAAAAACATCATAGTATAGTATGCCATAAAAAGTAAAAAAAACATCATAGGGTAGTATGTTGAAAAAATTCATAATATACTGTGTCAAAAAAGTCGTAAAAACATCATAGTATAGTATGCCAAAAAAAGTAAAAAAAAATAATCATAGTGTAGTATGACAAAAAAAAAACAGTCAGAGTATAGTATGTAAAAAAACAGTCATAGTATTGTATGTTGAAAAGAGTAAAACAAAAGTATAGTATGTCAAAAAAGTCATAGTATAGTATGTCGAAAAAAAGTCATAGTATAATCTGTTTAAAAAAGTCATACTATAGTATGTCGAAAAAAGTCATATGTCATTAAAAAATTATAGTATAGTATGCCATAAAAAGTCATAAACGTTATGGTATAGTATGTCATAAAAATGTCATAGTGTAGTTTGTCATGAAAAAGTCATAGTATAGAATGTCGAAAAGTCATAATAATGTCATAATACGGTATGTCACAAAAACTCATGGTATAGTATGTAAAAAAAATGTCATGTAAAAAATATCAAAGTATAGTGTGTCGAAAAAAAAGTCATGAAAAGTCAGTATAGTATAACTAAAGAAGTCCTAAAAAGGTCACAGTATAGTATGTGGAAAAAGTCATAAAAAAGTCATAGTATAGTATGCCATAAAAAAGCCATTAAACCTCATAGTATAATATGTCAAAAAAAGCCATAAACGTTATCGTATAGTATAGTATGTCATGAAAAAGTCATAGTATAGTATGTCGAAAAATTCATAATAATGCCATAGTATGGTATGTCAAAAAAAGTCATAGTATAGTATGTAAAAAAAAAGTCATAAAAACGTCAGTATAGTATGGCGAAAGAAGTCCTAAAAAGTCATAGTATAGTATGTTGAAAAAAATCATAGTATAATATGTCAAAAAAGTCATAAAACCGTCATAGTATAGTATTTCGAAAAAAGTTTAAAAAAAAGTCATAGTATAGCATGTCGAAAAAAAGTCATAAAAATGTCAGAGTATAGCATGTTGAAAAACGTCATAGTATAGTGTCGAAAAAAAAGTCATTAAACAGTCATTGTATGGCATGTCGAAAAAAGTCATAGTATAGTGTGTCAATAAAGTCATAAAAACGTCATAGTTTAGTATGCCATAAAAAGTCAAAAAACAACATAGTATAGTATGTCATAAAAAAGCCATTAAACCTCATAGTATAGTATGCCATAAAAAGTCATAAACGTTGTAGTATAGTATGTCATAAAAAAGTCATAGTATAGTGTGTCGGAAAAATTCATAGTATAATATGTCGAAAAAAGTCATAATAATGTCATAGTATGGTATGTCAAAAAAGTAAAAAAAAAAAAGTCATAGTATAGCATGTCAGACAAAAATTCATAAAATGTCATAGGATAGTATGTCAAAAAAGTCAAAACCATCATAGTATAACATTTTGAAAAAAGCCATAAAACCGTATAGTATAGTATGTCAAAAGTCATAAAACTGTCATAGTATAGTATTTCGAAAAAAGTCATAAAAATGTCATAGTATAGCATATTGAAAAAAGTCATAGTATAGTTGTCAATAAAGTCATAAAAACGTCATAGTATAGTATGCCACAAAAAAAGCCATTAAACCTCATAGTGTAGTTTGCCATAAAAAGTCATAAACATTATAGTGTAGTATGTCATAAAAATGTCATAGTGTAGTATGTCATGAAAAAGTCATAGTATAGTATGTTGAAAAAGTCATAATAATGTCATAGTATGGTATGTCGGAAAAAACTTATGGTATAGTATGTAAAAAAAAAAAAGTCATAAAAACGTCATAGTATAGTATGTAAAAAATATCACAGTATAGTGTGTCGAAAAAAAGTCATAAAAAGTCAGTATCATATGGCTAAAGAAGTCCTAAAAAAGTCATAGTATAGTATGTTGAAAAAAGTAAAAAAAGTCACAGTATAGTATGTCAAAAAAGTCATAATAATGTCATTGTACGGTATGTCGAAAAAAGTCATTGTATAGTATGTCCAAAAAAGTCATGGTATAGTATGTAAAAAAAAGTCAGAAAAACGTCATACTGTAGTATAGCATGCCATAAAAAAAGTCATAAAAATGTCATAGTATAATATGCCATAAAAAAAGTCATAAATGTCATTTTATAGTATGCCATAAAAAAAGTCATAAAATGTCATTTTATAGTATGTCCTCAAAAGTCAAAAAGTCATAGTATAGTAAGTCATGAAAATATCATAGTATAGTATGCCATAAAAAGTCATAATATAGTATGTTGAAAAAACTCATAGTATAGTATGTCGGAAAAAGTCAAAAAAAGTCACAGGATAGTATGTTGAAAAAAGTAAAAAAAAAACAGCACAGTATAGTATATCGAAAAGGTCACAGTCTAGTATGTCAGAAAAGTCATGGTATAGTATGTCATAAAAATGCCATAGTATAGTACGCCATAAAATGTCAGAAAACGTCATTGTATAGTACGCCATACAGTCATTAAAATGTCATAGTAAAGTATGCTATAAAAAAATGTCATAAAACATCAAAGGATAGTATGCCATAAAAAAAGTCGTAAAAATGTCATAGTGTAGTATGCCATAAAAAAGCTGGAAAAACATCATAGTATATATATGCCATGAAAAAGTCTTAAAAACGTCATAGTATACTATGTCGAAAAAAAGTCATAATATAGTATGTTGAAAAAACTCATAGTATAGTATGTCGGACAAAGTCAAAAAAGTCACAGTATAGTATGTCGAAAAAAGTAAAAAACGGCATAGTCTAGTATGTCGAAAAATGCCATAGTATAGTACGCCATAGTCATTAAAACATCATAGTATAGTACGCCATAAAATGTCAAAAAACATCATAATATAGTACGCCATAAAATGTCAAAAAACGTCATAGTATAGTATGCCATTAAGTCATTAAAACGTCATAGTATAGTATGCCATTAAGTCATTAAAACGTCATAGTATAGTACGCCAGTCATTAAAACATCATTGTATAGTATGCCAAACATCAAAGGATAGTATGCCATGAAAAAAGTCATAAAAATGTCATAGTGTAGTATGTCATAAAAAGTCATAGTATAGTATGCCCTGAAAATATGAAATTTTAGTATGTCATAAAACTGCAGTTTACTATGCCCTGAAATACACTGTAACCTTCCCTGAAAAAGGTATAAAACATCATTGGTACGCCCTGAACAATGAGCCTGAATGTTCATCTTTGGTGAAAATGGTGAGATCAAAGTCAAAGGAATACTAGACGAATATTTCTAAGCTTGAGCCAAAGTGTTCCCTTTCCACCATCAATTTTCCACCAAAAAAAGAAAAAGCCAACATTATGATTTTAGTGATTGTTTAGTGTTTTTAAAGACAAGAACCAAGTTCAGTGTGATTCAAACACCAGTTTATTCACATCTGCAATATATCGGCCAAATGAAGCACAGAGCAGTCAAGAAAAGACACAACTCCTAACCACTTGTAAGGAAAGTAAAAGGAGCTTCTCAATTTCTAAAAAATAATGTACAAGGTATCAGCCATTTCACTGTAATGCTTTCCTCTAAATGGTACTATACATTCACTTTTCAATGAAGCCTCTGCACTGAGGTAATGAGCAAAGAAAACACTGACAAGACAAACATTTAGAAACAAGTTAACCAGGAATAAACCAGGTTAGGGCAAGAGTGAAAAAATATTGGATTTAGACAACGTATAAAATGAACCATGAAGCTGGATAAAAGTGGAGTGAAACAAAACAAGGGGACATTTGTTAAAAGCTGATATGTTCTCTAAGCTGCAACCCAGGTGCCAATCGTTTCCTTGGCTGTGCCCTACTGCCTCAAGTAGAGACGAGCGTTTGCAGTTTCAATGATACAAGTTTCAGTTATAAATGCAGCGTTTTTAAATGTCAAACTCAGTGCTGAAAAAGTCCTCACAGTAACGTCACTGTCACACATAAAAAGCAACACACAAAAAGAGCAAATAATGGAACAACTGATGAGTTTCGAGCTGGTCAGTAAGTCAGTCTTAACTGGGTTTTCGTGGACCCAGCCCCTTCCCAGGTAGGAATATCATCACGTGTTAATCTGTCAGTTATCACTGATGCTGGTGTTTTCCGAACTCCTCTTTTTTGACATCATTTGCAAGAAACTCAATTCCTTCGCAGTCTTTGTTGGCCACTCATCCATCACAAGACCTTCTTCTTCTCAAGCGTCCATGAAGGGGTCTCTGGAAATGTGGCAGGTGTAGAGAAGCCAAAATTATGTGTGTGTGTATACAAGTGTGCTGTTGTGGCTTGGAGCTTGGGGTCAAACCCACACTGAAGAAAAAAGGAGCTTTGAATTTACCGTGGGGCCTTTTAAAAATGTCCACCATCTCACGGTACACAGTTCACTGCCAGCAGAGGAGAGGGCTTCAAACATGCATAAGTCTAAAGCGTGAAAATGGCTTTGGATGAGGCAGCAACACTCCCCCCCCCCCCCCCACAAAAACCCAAAACAAAAAGAGGGTACATGGTGTGAAAAATGGAAGGAGACGAGGAAAAGCCTAGATATTCCTTGGCCGAGGTGTGTCCGTCAGGAAAACTCACACGCACAAGGCTCTGGGGAACCTGGGAGAGGAAAAGAATAGAAATGCATATTAATTAAATGTGTCTTCCATCACAGAAGGACTTCATTAGCACGAGAAATCTGCAACAATACTAACGAAACGCCTCCTGCATCCTTTATATTCACACTTTTAAAGAAGCCAAATCCAATCCCTTTAACATTGTAAATCATAATAAATAATAGTCTGACCTGTCCTCAGTGAAGCCGTCCATCTCCTCCTCGTCATCCAGCTCCATGTCCAGCTCATTGTCAAGAGAGTCACGGCCATAGCCACTCAGGACGCTGCAGGTCAGAAAGATTTGTACACAATCAGATGTATGCACAACTTTTAGTAAATTCGTTTTGTCTCTCATCTTTTGGATCATATATTTATTACATTTTTCTAATGTGTGGTGCTACACTGATGAGCGTGTGTCGGCTGCTGACCTGACAGAGCGACATGTGAAGAATACAATCCTCTTGAGTTTCTTGTTGTAGAAGAAGTAGTTGAAGGACCAGAGGCTGCCCTCTTCACCAAAAGGGTCTGAGTCCAGATCAGGGTTGTAGCTAAGACCCAAAATAAAAGATATCAAGCTTAAATATCGCTGAACTCAACAACAAAAGACTATTTTGCAGTATAAATGATCTGCTTTATAATACACACATGCATGTTTGTATACACACACAGAAACACCTACCTGTATATGTCACAGCCTTGCAGGTTGATCTCTTGGTCGATGGCGTTCCACAGCTCCGGCCCCAGAGAGTTGAACTCCTCTCCCACAGCTGAATACAGGCTGCTGTTTACTGCATTAGCCACCTGCAGAGAGGTCACAGTCACATAACTATTTAACAAAGCCTGTCTTTTCTATGTTATGTTGAACATATCTGTGACATTAAATTTATCTGCTGTGCTTTAGAAGGTAGATTCGGCTACAGAGCAGCATACTAACCCAGTTGAGGCTGGGCTCTCGGCTGAACTCATGGGCCCGTGCGGCGCTGAAGTCATAGTCCGGCCGAAAAGACTCGTTGAGCGTGGTGATGAGGTAGAAAAGAGTCTTCCTGCAACACTTGTCACTCAGGGGGTTCTCCCCGTCTTCACTGCTCTTCCCCAGCCTGCACAGAAAACAAAGCGGAAGATTAAATGCGTAAATCCTAAATCATCTTTTCTTAATACTGATGAAGTGTAATAGTGCCAGAGTCATTGATGAGTGTTCTAAAAAGAAACCGCTCTGCTCTATGACTGTGGACTGCAGTACTCACTGTGAAGGGCTGGTGGCACTGGTGGACTGAGGGGGAGAGAGGGCCTCCAGGACATGTGGCTCCCCCTCCTGGCAGAACTGCTTGAACATATGTTTATCATCCCCTGCCATCTTGCAGGAGTAGCTCTCCATCCTGCAGGGCAAAAACAACATAGATAAATATTTAATACTGTGCGACCAATATTCATGTGCTACATGAATATTGTGCTGTTAACATAATGGCAGAGATTTCAGATGAGGGAAAATGTTTGCTAAATCCCTTAAGATTATTCTAATAGCCCATTAGGCTTAAACACAATTACATATCAGGGACACATCTGGGTATTACAATGGATTTCTTTAGACACAGAAAGCCTGATCCATTTCTGACAGTTGACCAAATTTACCTCTCTATCCAGAGACACTATGAACAAGTAAAAATAAATACTAAAGGTTATTATATAAAATATTACAGAAACCAGGCAGTCCGGCGGACTGTTTCTTTATTCTGGTGCAATTCAGCTCTTTAAGATAAGAGAAGATATGATACACCTTTATTGATCCCATAATTGAGAAGTTCCAGTGTTACAGCAGTCAAGGAGAAAGAGTCAGATTAAAGATTTCAAATTTAAACTTATAAAACTTAAAAAACTTAAAACACACTGGATTTAACTTATTACATCACATTAAGTTTGGCTATATGTGCACTCTCTGCAGCTTTATTATTTTGGGGAAATTACAAGTATCAAATCAGGTATTGTATGGTATTGAAATTATTAAAAGGATTCTCACAGACAAGAGCGCTTTAACCTGTAACTCTGTATGACAAAATAGCCCCCAGTCTTTCCACTCAGAGCCATATCTGCACAAACACCTGACAAGAACATGTCAGCGATAAAAATTTCCTGCTTGCGCTTTCATGTTTCTGGGTCAGACGCCACTGTATACAGATATGCGAGTGGAGTAGACTGCTGTGCAGTTGTTTATTTTGCCTCCTCCCACCTGTGGGTTATGCAAGAGCAAAGGTTGTGCAACTTAAGACAGACTTGTACTGAGACCCTCTCTGGCCTTGCCAGCCTAAATATAGGGACCCTGGGTGGGAGCGAATACCACAGTGGAAATAACTGCCCTGGTTTTCCATACACAACACAGCTGACCCGCCAACAAAACACTGTGAGCAGACACCGGAGCTGAGAGAAGATTATCAACACTACAAGGTTATTTAAAAATGCCACAACTGCAACAAGCTGTTAACATTAGTACATAATGCACACAGCAGCTTGCTTGCATATGCATTTGTGTTTTAATGTATCTAGTTATTACAGGACTAGCTATTTATGTTCTGTTTATGATAACATTACTTTGGTGACTTTTTAGCACCAAACAAATGACCTTTGCACAGCGCACCAGCTGTGTTGTTTTAATTCTAGATTTAAGTATTTTGAGAAGCACTGTGCACTTTTTTTTCTGGTGCCGTATATTATTCCAGTTTTGTGTTGTTTAATTCATTATCCACGTGCTAAAATCAAAAGCCCATCTGCAGAAGAATATAATAAATCTGCTGGAAGCCTGGTGGGTACATTTTTAGTTAAAGCCTGCAGCTTTCAAGTCCTGCTGCTATGATGGGCTGCCTCACTAATCCACTAAGCAGCCTAAACACCAGCAGTCTTGGCAGCTTCAGCAGCACTCAGCTATCGTGCAGTATTATTGCATGTGTTTATGTGTGCATGCCCATGCGCCCCAATAACACTCTTCACAACTGTCTCCAAAATAGCCACAGAGTGGTGTGAAAGGACACCATGTTGTGCGTCACTCCAGGTCACAACCAGTTACAGAGGCTCGCTTTCACCACCCACACTCAAAACCCTGCACTCAGTCTGGGCTGCATAGCTCCACAACCCACTGCCCTTTATGTAACTACACTGTCACTGCAAACCTGCTGTCGGCCTTACATAACCTAAAACACACTGTAGTGTTTTTACACTTTGCAAACGCAAAAACATGCACTTTCAGTTAGCTATTAACTTTCACTATAGGCTCTGAACCTGCCTGGTAGGTCGGCAGTCTGTTATCACAATGTTGCATAACGTGCAGGTACTTGTTTGTTCTACTGCCCCCATTTATGAGGAGAGTCAGTGATCTCTGAACAAGCCACACCTCTCATACACTCCTCGTTTATTGACATCATACCAGCCAGGAAATTTCCTATATAAGGAAAACTTGAGCCAAAGTTGACTCCAGTGGCTCCTACTTTGGTATAAACATGATTATGATGTTTGTGGTGAGCTGCTAGGTCTGCATTACAGAAATAGAAGCAGTAATGCCATCTGCACACACACCTGGAAAGGTGACCTGTGCATGTACCCACTGAGGACTGGGGGGGGGGGGGGGGGGGGGCGCAGCTTGTCTTTGGAAAATAATAGCGCCAAAAAAAGTCTGTAAAGACCCAATTCATTAAGTCTGCCCTTGTGTAACAGTATATACGTGACAGTACACACTCAGTTGCTCATGTTGCAATAGAAAGCCTGTGACTCTTACCTGCCAAGGATGCGAGACTCTCCTGTTTCAACACACAGCCGGGAGCTGAGGGCTTCAAAGCTGGAGCTTTCCAATAGTTTCATTGCTGTCTGTTAAAAAAAAAAAAAAGCAGCATAAAGTCAATGTCAGTCAAAAGTCATATTAAGACATAGAACACTTTGACTCTGTGTATTTAGCTGTCTACTGTCTACCTACTACTTAAAGCTACTTGTAACGGTACCATGGTAACGGTTACCATGTCCAGAGCCATACCAATCTAATGAGGTCAGTAAATAAACACATTTCTAGAAAAGTGTGAGGAAAACAATAGTTGACAGTATAAATAATTAGCATGGCGGAGCTACAGCGCCCCGCGAGGTCAATTTTTTTAGATCAAAACACTATTTCCTCTTTCTGTAAACCACTGCCCCTCCCCCACTCTGTTCAGTCGAAGTTGACAAATCGTCTTCCTGGTTCAGTAAATCGACATAATGACCCAATTTACTCACCGAGCAATATTTTCAGCACAGGCAGAAAACAACAGGTTTTAAAACCAAGCCGCAGACGCTCGTCTTCTTAACCTAACTGGTTACTCTGTGACGCAAAAGATTAACGATCCCCGCTTTGTTGATGGCCAGCTAACGTTAGCTAACGGCTAGCTTCGCTGTATTATTGACGCTCCTGTCTTCGCTTCACAGCCGCGCTATTAATTCGCACTCGAGCTTAAGCATCTTACAAAAGCACTCGGTCGAGAATGTGTTATTCTGAGGCTTTTTAAATTTATAGAAAAGCTGCTCTTCCCGATTAAATGCGATGAGATTAAATCCAAAGACTGTTGGCGTCCGTCGGAGTCTGTCTGCAGCGGCATCCCTTTCGACCTGATTTCACAAAGAGGCTCGTATTAGCTAAATCAAGTCGCTTTTTTCTAAGCGACTTGATCAGAAGAGTAGCAACTAACGAGCTACCGAGCGGAATAATTGACCGAAACGGGTCAAGTTTTCTGCAAATCGTCGACTACCTTAGAGACACATCTATTCTCATCAAAACAACGGAATCCACTGTGTAGAGACCCAGCCCCTTTTCTATTATATACGCTGAGATACGCACACGCCCACCTTTACTAAAGCCCTCACGTCATTGGCTGTTTGAGCTATTCGTTTAAATGACAACTAACGTGATTGGTTAAATCTTGCTTGGTCAATTCCCAGGCCAGATCTGTGTCAAATGTCTTGTCTGCTTATCGCAACGCAGCTGCTGGAACAGAAACTGAACAATCAGAGTTGTTTTGCTTGCGTTTAAGATATTTATGTTCACTATTCAACTCATATCTGTTTTGGATTTATCACAGTCACTTAGAACCATCAAAATACACATAAATACGTATAAATGCATATATTCTCCGTCTTCCTTTTCATAAAAAACACATTTTAAATAGTCACTGACTTACTCTGGATCTATTTTCTTCAGATCAGTGGTCCAATATTGTCTTTGCACACCCATTCTTTGGAATTTATTTGTGTAGGTTTTGAGATTTCTTCCACTTTGCCTTCTTCCTGACTTTTGCCCAATTGTATTTCTTGCTTTTGATGTAAAACACCCTGCACTGCACTAAATTACACCAAATTTGTTGACTGATTTTATTGAACACTGAATATAGTCTCCAGCATGCAGCACTGCATAATGACCTCCATAAAAAAGGAATAGCAGATTGAGCCCGAATGGAAACTGTCATCACTCCCTCCTATGATCGCCCGACTGCTTGCTCTAAGTGAAATAAACAGTATAATTAAATATATGATATCGGCCCAGTGGCCTAATGGATAAGGCATCAGCCTCCGGAGCTGGGGATTGTGGGTTCAAGTCCCACCTGGGTCGTGATGACGAAATTAATATGTGGCATCTTCATTCAAATGCAAGAAATACTCAGTCAGTACCTTGCATGATACATTCATAAAGATGCTCCATGACTACTTTTGACCATGCAACTCCATTTTTTCATAATGCAATCTACCACTTACAAATTCAAATATTTGAAAACAATATTTTATTGAGGAAAATACAAATAGCATACAGAAATCATCCATGCAGTAGCTGGTATTGATTTGTCATGTCTGTGTGATATAGTCAGACACATCCTCCAGGCCTGTGCACTCATTGTCCAGGTACTCCAGGATCACATTACCCCCATTGTACAGGGGAGTTTCTGGGTGAGCCAGCAGCGAGAGCAACTTGTCGTCCATCCGGAGAGCTTCACCTGTCTGAGGGTGACATAACCGCAGCTTCTGCAAATGGAGACGAGAATGGCACGCCTTTAAGACTAAGTCAAGAAATATACACTCTGCTATGCTTTGTTTTCCAAGAATATTTCAATGCAAGTTTACAAATTCATAACACTTGATACAAAACATAGCCTCTCATATTTGTAAAATATGGGATTCCTTTGTGTTATGAGATAAAACCTCTTTTATTTTGTCTTGAAAACAACTGAAGCATCAGTGAGAAGCTTCACACAGTATTTGCTATAATCAGCAAGTGTAAGAAAAAAAACTTGAGTACACAGACATTATGTACTGGAACAATACTTAGCGTTGATGTTTACAGCCCCACTGTCATACTGGTTAACCCAGCTTCCTGTAAACAGAGTTCTGTCTTGCGGGTAAAAGCTGCATTTCATATGTGCACACAAAGCTCACCTATTTACTCAGTTATGGAGGACATTTTTAACCTCTGTTTTATCTTATTTAAGAAGGTGGAAATTATGAATACGTAAAGACAATGTAGTTTAAGAATCGAGAGAGTAGACTGATGGTAGGGGAAGCAGATCAGATTATCAGTGACTCTTCTGCTGTGTGTTACCTTAGCTGTCAGTACATTATTGCTGTTCTTGAGGCTAGCTAGAGAGGCTGCGTAATCCACCACTTTTCCCACACTCCATTTGGAACAGAAGAACATGGGTTGGCTGGAGTCTTTGGATTCTTTAGGAAGATACACCTGGAAATAGGTTCTTTCTGTCTGGAAAGCCAAAAAAGGAGACGAAGTTGGACAAAATAATAAACACAGGATGATACACAGAGGTTACACTGTAGATAATACCAATATGGGAAGTTATATCACACTCTTATTTATAAATAAAATAAAGACAGATAGGATTTTACCTGTGGCAGCCCCTTGTCTCCTGCAGCATGCAGCTTTAGTTTCATTAACGCCACCTTAGCTGCAGTTGCACTGTTCTTTGCTCCTCTGCGTCCTTTACTTTTGGATCCGTCCTTTGACGCTGAGAAATCGCAAGAGAGGAATCCAAAGATAATCAAAATTTAAGTTAAGGGATGCAAACAGGTGTACATCAGTCATGACAAAGATGAGAGTAGTTTGTTTAACACTGATCCCATGTGGACAAACAAGGAATCACAGAAGAAATTCTGTCAAGATAGCAACAGTGGCTGTGCAATGCTGTAACTAACCAACAATCTTTTCCACCAGCTCCTTTGTGGCTGCCATTCGAGGCTTTTGGACCTCCAACTTCTCACACTTGTGATCATCTTGATGACGATGACTATAAGGCAAGAACAAGAGAAATACGAATCTTTCAGTTTCAGTTTGCTGGTTTCACTGATGAAATAGTAATATATTATACATATTGAGAGCAATGTAGTAACCCCTTTAATTTGACTGCTTCTGTATGAAATAAATAAGCTTGGAGGAACAAATTATGACGTTTGAAAAAATTAAAGAAAAAGAGAGGAAACTGTAAACTTACGCCAAACAGAAATGTTTTTCACAGTGTGGACATACTACTGGCAACACCTCTTTTCCCCTGCAGTCTTGAAATGAGCATGGATAACTTGTACTGCCACCCGCAGCCTGAGACTCCCTTTTCACTGGCTCCTAAAAAAAAGAAAATATAAAAGCATTCCAGCCAGTATCGAAGTAACTATGCAACAGAGGGAAAATTGTTCCAGTAATGTAATAATACAACAGTACATATAATCAAAGAGGGACATTAGGACACAGCGTACCACTGAACATGAATGGGCCTCTCTGCTTCTGTGCTCAAGGCTGGAAGAGACAATAATAAAACATCAAAAATTAAACGAGGAATGGTCTGACATGAAAAGCATCACTTACGACATAGGGTACATGACTATTTCTATACTATGCAACTTCATACTTTTACTAAAATATTGTACCTTTTGTGCCACTGCTTTTACCTGTTACCTGTAATTACTAAAGCCTGACTGATACAGGACTTTTGATGTTTATACAAATACCAATATATTTTCTAAAAAGAAACTGATGACAATATATCCACAAACATGATTCTTTTTTTCCACAGATAATGTTAAGAAACATTTTAGTTAGAATGGCTTATATATGGACTAGCATGGACTGAGGTCTCTAGACACATCTCCGTGTAGGTTTATGTGCTCAATATGCCACAATATCTGCAACATACCTGATTACCTCTGAGAACTGTGATGCTGTGAACCTTTACTTTTTATTCTATTCTTTTTTTGTTCTGTTTTGATTTGTCGGTTCTGATTTTTGTTTATCTGTCTGTTTATTGCATTTTTTTTGGTTGTTTGGTTTGGTACATATACATATATTTTCTTTTTGTAAGTGTGGAGAATGTGTTCTCTGTAAGTTAGGGAATAAGTTGGAAAAGAGGATGTAGATAAAGAGATTGTTTCTTTCATGACCTTCATTTTTTTTATTTTGTATCATTATGATCTTCAACTCAATAAATAAAATCTAGAATGGCTTCTATTTGATCACTGTTTTGCAACAAGGGATGCATGATATTATTGCTAATATCCGATATGCCAATATATAACAACTTATTTGGTTGATAATCAATACCAATATCGATATAACCACTTTTCTGGCCCCACCTAATTTTATTTTTTTTCCCTCTTCTGTGGTGGAATTAACATCATTTTATGCATGCATACTCTTATCGTGGTGGCCCACCAGCAGATGGAGACATGAAACAGAATACTTTTCAGTGCATGTAATATTCATTCATAGTGCAAAATAAGAAAAAGCATGTTGGCAGATTCTACTAGTTTATTTTGAAGCTAATATTGTCCAATACCGATGATGTGCTGATAGTATCGTGCATCTCTATTTGTGATCAAGATAAAGAAGTACTTTATCTTGCACTTTATCAATCCCTCATGGGGAAATTCTTATTTTTCAAGGATATGCAAAGTGATAGGGCTGTCACATAAATCACACTCCAAGCAGTTAGGGGTTCAGCGCTTTGCTCAAGGGCACATCTCCCACTATAAGTCCACACTTGCACCAACAGGGACCGGGCTGGACTTAAACTGTCCAGCAACATTCAGTTACTATAAAAGTTGTGCTCTATGTTAAGAGAGTCATTTTGTCTTTAAGTTAAGTATTCTTATTTAATTTAATAATTATTTATTTGAATAATGATATGGTATAACGATTTTGTTATTTAGAGTACGTGATCTGAATACTTTCTCTAACTCTGCACATTTCTTTCCACCTGAAGATGATGAATTCTTACCAGAAAACACCGCTACAGAGATCACAAACAAAAGGAAGGAAATCTAAAAGAAGAATGTGGAGAACAAACTCAGTTAGTTTGTGAGCTGAATTCAACAACAAGAAGCTGTATAACACAAGACACACCGTTGTTGTTGTCAAAATCTGTGTATTGGAAACAACATAAATGGTTGACGTCTGAGATGTAGATTTAGATGCCAAAGTCAAACACTGCAGCTGATAGACAGTGATGCTGACTCATTTGAATCTGGGCAGAAACTTTCACTGACTACTGATACATAAGAGCAAAACACACTTTATCAATACACTGTAGTACATACAAAGTATTTATTTTATGTGATAATTAAACACTGTGTCCGACACTGATTTAAACCTTTCAGTTAGCGGTTAGCCTGCTAGCCAACAGTTGAGCTAACAGCTAGCTACTGAGAAGCTGTACAGTCATGTAATGCTAAAGCTAGTTAGCTAGCTAGCTCACTGGCTAACCAAGCTAAAGAGGCGCTCGGTGTGTTTTATATTAACACACACAGGAGAATAATATCACACGTTAATATCTTTGCTCTAGTTACGACACAACATAAACTGACCTTTCTGATTACAGGAATCGATCTGACAATGCTTTCCAATGTCTAATTCAGCCATTAGATAGCAGCTAGTGAGCGGATGTCAACACGAACTTTGACCCCGGCAGTGAAACCACGTGACCGAGGTTTTTTTTTTCTTTCTTTTTATGTTTTACTCCGATATATTTATTTTTATTTATCTTTTTATTTTTGTGACATGATTGATTTTTTTTAATGACGCTGTAATTATATATATTTGGACGCCTTTCACGAAACAAAAACAGGTTTATTAGTTTATTAGCCGACTTCAACCAAGAGAAAACAGGAGGAAGGGCGTCAGGTGTCATTACGTCACGCAGGTGGTGGCGGTGAAAGGTGTGGTGACAGGTACGTTCACTGGCTGGTTTGAACTGAAAAAGCACAAAGCCGTCGAGCTGGAAAATCTGCTCGTTAACACACCCGCCTCCAGAAACTCCGTGAGGTATCCAGGTAGAACCCGTGTACACTTAAGGTTGGCTACATACGCAGTTTACACCAAAAGGTGCCAAAAAATGAGCGGTTTCGCAAAATTATTCAAGGGGAGCTCGAGCTCCAAACACCACCGGTCGAAGGGAGGACCCTCACCCCAAGAGGCCATCCACAAACTCCGGGAAACAGAGGAAATGTTGACGAAGAAACAGGACTACCTGGAGAAAAGGATAGAGCAGGAACTTGCTATAGCCAAGAAGCATGGCACGAAAAACAAGCGAGGTATGAATTGTTTTCTAGCCTGAAAATAATCTGTGCACCTGTTTGCCTTTGACAGACTTTTATCATGTGCTCCAGGGCTTAAAATTGTTTTCTAAACTTTTCACTAGGATATATCACATTCCAACTCTTTACAAGTATTAAATATTTTAACATACTTTAAAGTACAATAAGGCCCTTAACGTCACAGCTACACATACTTCCCCATAAGGTATTTGGCCTACAGTGCTTTGTGTTTTTTTAACTATCTTCCTGTGAGCAAGTTTGGTTTTGATTGTAGCAGCAAGTATAACAGGTTTATAACCAGTGACGCTACAAACAAACATAAAAACAAAAAGAACAGCATTTTATTAAACCTATAAGTTCATCTTTAGTGTTGCTGCTTTAGTTTTCAATGTGTTTCTCATGTGAAACCTTGAGGTGCTGCATTGCTGGCTGAATCACCTTAGACTAAAAATAAACATGGCCTTACAAAGGGAGGAACCTTATCTCTTTTGTTTGTGAACGCCCAGCACTATAAGTTCTCAACCAAAGAGCAGGTACCAGGAGAAAGGTGTGAGATTTACAAAAAGTCACACACTTCTACAATCTGTTTTTTATATCAGCTGCCCTGCAGGCCTTGAAGAGGAAGAAGCGCTTGGAGCAGCAGCTCACGCAGATCGATGGCACGCTCTCCACCATCGAGTTCCAGAGGGAAGCTTTGGAGAACTCACACACCAACACAGAGGTCCTGAAGAACATGGGCTACGCTGCCAAGGCTATGAAGAAGGTCCACGACAACATGTGAGAACATGGCCTCATAAACAAACAAACAAAGAAAAATGGATCAGGATTTTGTTAAAACTGCATCCTCTTACTGGGAAAGTGCACCATCAAGCCCTATGCCCTGGCATGATTGTGACACAGTTCATTTTGTATTACTGTTTTGAATGATTATAATAATTTATATACATAAAGCTATAATGTAAATCATCAAAATTAGATCAAAATGTTCAAATTCGGTTGTTGTCTTTTGGGATTTCTATCAGTATTAATACCAAAAGACAAAATCATTCATAAATTAAAGGGGGAAATAATCATTATCCCAATTTTCGGTGAAATAATCATTAGTGGCAGCCTTACAATTTATTGTTGGCCATCATTTTTGTATTTGCATAAAAATATAAAAACATACAATTTAGGGGGCTGTTTTAAAGAAATTCCTTCAGGCAAGGATGAAGTTTCGATTTGAGTTTACAGTGATGTTTAATCTTAAATCTTTCTCTTGCTTCATTTTCAGGGACATTAACAAGATAGACGATCTGATGCAGGATATCACAGAGCAGCAGGACGTGGCCCGAGAGATCAGTGAGGCCATCTCCGGACCTTTTGGCGAGGCATATGACGAGGTTGATACCTTTTTAGTTCCTCTATCAAAATCCGCTTTTACAGCATTCACTGTCTTCTTTCTTCAGGCTTTCTTTGTTGCACCTGCTAAACTATTTCCTGCTTTACAAGAATGCATCACTGTACTTTTTGTGTTTTCTTAGGATGAGCTGCTGGCAGAGCTAGAAGAGCTGGAACAGGAGGACCTTGAGGAAAGCATGAAGAGTGTGGACGACCTACCCAGCGTGCCCAGTTCCAAACTGCCTTCAGCACGGCCCAGTCATCGCGCAAGTAAGTGCAACACATTATTGGATAATTTTATTTGATAGTGACACGGGGGAAGTGACAGGAAACGATGGGAGACAGTGACAGGGTACGACATGCAGCAAAGGTGCTCAGGCAGACACAAACAAATTATTTTTATCAATAACAAAATTGATCCTTGCAGCCTTTGACCATGATACATGTTTGATAATAATTTGATGGCATTTGACTTTTTCTTGTTTTCACAGCAACCAAGAAAAGGGTTGAAGACGATGACGACATGCGTATGCTGGCTTCATGGGGAACTTAAGTGTAATAAGGCAGCCTTAATGGACTTAGCCAGATCTCACTCTCTCTCTTTTGTAGCTTTTATATTAATTTTGAAGGTTTTTAGGGAAAATGAAGAGCATTACATTATTTTTTTTAAATGAGCTTTTTACTTATTGGCTTGTTTTGCCACTTTACATTTACTTTATATTTATTGAGAAATTAGAAAATTAAAGTGAAGGAATCAAGATTTATGTGCCCATGTTTCTTTTCTCGTTTTCTGTTTTCCTCTCACAACACTGATCATTCTTATTCAGCCTGTACAGAATGCACTACTTTCATAGGCCTATTGAAGATGTAATAGGATATGAATGTGATGTTTTTAACACAGAGCAGAATGATTAACTGTATTTGCTGTAAATAAAGTGTGATTATGCATAATGATGTAAATATTGCTTTATCAACATTCAACAATAAAACAGTCGCCTACATTTTGTCTAATTCCTGTATTTACATCAGCTTGCAGTATTCCATCACTGAAAGTTATCAGATTCATTTGGATTACAAATGATACCTGCACATGTTGGACTTTTTATGGTTACATATTATTTACAAGTGGTGAATACTGTATTTTTTGAAGAAATTTTAATGAACTTACAGTTTCACTGGATTGCTAAGACATGCTTTATCAAACTGGGAACCATTTGATTTTCATCATCACTGAACACAGCACAGCAGAGGTCTTCTCTTACAAATGTCTGAACATTTTTTCACTGGTTTCACACATTTTCACACCCTTTTTGAAAACAGAAAGACCCAAAACTCCAGTAGACTAACTGTGTAAAGAAAAGGAAAACCTCTATTCACAGCTCACAGAAATAACTAATAGTTTTGAATCTGTAATGCACCTGTGTGAAACTCTTTTGCACAGTTTTTCAGTCAGCAGTCAGTTGTTATCCATCTATAAAAGATGTCACATCTGTGTTTAAATCAAAGAGGCCTGTGGCACATAAAAATACACAATAAAAGAATGTAATAGAATAAAAAAAAACTTCCTTTGTGTCTTTTTTTAACAGTACCCTATTTAAAAAGGGCATCTCAAAAAAGTATGTGCTGGTGCAAAGTGCCTCTGTATGTTACCTGGAGTACAGTTATGAGAAAAGAATACCACTCCCTGTGATATGCTTGTCTGCCTTTTTGGCACATACCATAATTATGTAAAGTATCAACAAATGGCACAGGCATATTAAACAAATAAAGTTTGAACTGGCTTATACTGGTAGCTGTATTTTGAATTCTGTTGGTCATTGTGTAATGAGTGATCTACGTAATATTCATTTGACCACAAGATGTGTTGACTGATGGAAGTATTTACTTTTGTTGCATGTTTTTAATGTTTTGTGAATGTGAGAGCATTTTGCAAAGAAACGTGTAATTTTGGCCAGAGCCTGTAAGTTTAGGCCTGTGTGTGAACCGTTTAGATAATGTAACATCTGTGTGGACATATTTGTTCAACCAAATGAGGGAAAAACAACAATATTAAGCTATACTTACAAATAACGACACAAAAGCTTCACTCTAATATGTAAGTGCAGCTTACATATTATAGCTTCACTCTAATATGTAAGTATAGCTTACATATTATAGCTTCACTCTAATATGTAAGCTATACTTACATATTAGAGTGAAGCTTTTGTGTCGTTATTTGACATCCGGCTTTCTTATCAGGCTTTTATTTTGAAAGATCAGACCGGAAGCGACGCATGTATATTCCGGTTAGTTTACCGCCTCTGTCGTTGCTTCACAGTAAGCAGGTAGGAGGAAGTCCTTGTCCAGCGAGCAGTAGCCGCCCAAAGACAAATAACATCTGAATAAAACCACAATAAGGAGTAAAACAGAGCATGGAAGCAAGTAAACCACTTCGGACGACAGGTAAGCCTTTAACTTTATTATCTACAACCGAAGTTAATTTACGTGTCGTCGTACAAATATGGGGAGTTTCCCTGGCTATTAAAACTAGCCAAAGTTAGCAAACTGTTTGCATGCTAAACATTAACCCTTAAACCGGGATATGACACGTTTCACACGTTACATGTCACGAGAGAGAAAGTTAGAAACATTCAATGAACGTTTGTGTTGTTATTACACTGTTATTAACTACGTATTACTCCTACATTTTCATACAAATAAACAAAGATGTTAGGATTAATTGATGAGAGATAAACTCGTTGCTTTTGCATATTAACGTTGACGTCACATTAGTAGCACTGCCCGCTCACGAGACGGATAAAAGTTTGATATTTAAGAAAAGTGGATAAGGCAGAATGACATCCGAAGTGCCTAAATAAATAAACTGGGTTTTCAGAAGAGTATTATCATAATATATAGATTAAATACACATTTACAATATATAAGACAACAAGAACACCCATCCTTACATGTTTGAACATCTGTTTTATTTTTCTTGTACTGATGAGATGAAACTATATTATTAGCCAAAAAAGGGTTGAAACTACAATAAACATTACATTAAAGTAAACTAATTATTAACATCACTTAATTAATTAGTTAGTTGATGATAGAAAAGTCATGGCTATAATTTATGATGATCAGTTCATAGATTAAGCCATTATTAAAGCAACAACACACATGAGCTTCTCTAATGGGAAGTCTGAGTGATCTGTGATAGTAAATAAAGTATCTTTGGGTTTAGGACTGTCTATTGGACATAACAAGCTATTTGAAAATGTTAATTTGGGGTTTGGGAAATTGTTTTGTGAATTTTTCATTAATTTTTGACGTGTTAAAAACCAAACAATGATGTGAGAAAATATCCAGCAAGTTATTTGATACCGAAAATGATAATAATTAGTGTATAAACTCTTGTTCAGACTCTATAGTAGGGCTGCAACGATTAGTCGACTAATCGATGACTAATCGACTATTCTAGTCGACTAATCAGTTTGAGTCATTTTTCATAGAAAAGTACTATAAAAGTACCCCAAAATACTCTCATTGCAGCTTCTTACATTCAGATATTGGCAGCTTTACACACTCTCCCATGACGGTGAACTAAAGCCCTTTGGCGTGAGTACGAAACAAGACATTAGATGACATCATTTTGGGGTTTGGGAGAGACAGACTGACATTTTTCAACATTTTAACACATTTTTCGATAAAATGGTTAGTCGACTAATAGAAGAAATAATCGACAGATTAGTCGACAGTGAAAATAATCGTTAGTTGCAGCTCTAATACTGAAATATATACATTGATTGACCACAGCTGGAGATGGCCCTGGAGCAGAAGAGGAGGCCAAAAGGGCAGCAGCTGCAGCCAAGGCAGCAATCCGCCTACCTGAAGTTCGTCTGGTGGTGCTGGGCTGGAGATGGCCAGGAAAGAGTCTGACTGCAAACACCATCATAGGCAAAGAGGAGTTTCATTTGGAGCGAGCAGCCGAGTTCTGTGTGAAGAGACAGACAGAGGTGCAGGGGCGGCAAGTGACTGTGGTGGACACTCCAGGCTGGTACTCCACTCAGGATACTCCACCCTCCTATAAACAGGAGTTAGTAAGGGGAGCAACTCTTTGCCCTCCAGGTCCACACGCCTTCCTGCTTGTCATCCCTGTGGGCATGTTCACAGAGGTGGACCGTGCTCGCCTTGAGGAGCATGTGAACCTGTTTGGTGAGCATGTGTGGGAGCACACAATTGTGGTTTTCACCTGGGCAGATGTGTTGAAGACCATTTCCATCGAGAGGTACATTCGCAGGGAAGGCAAGGAGCTGCAGCAGGTGCTGGAAAAGTGTAAGCGAAGGTACTTTGTCATTAACAACTGCATATTTGGGGAGCATCCCCAGGTGGGGTTCTTGATGGAGAGAGTGGAGAAGATGGTGGCAGAGGAAGGGGGCCACTACAACCCAGAGAAGGTGGAGAAGGAGAAGAAACCTCTGGATGAGAACCAGAATCCAGCCAGACAGGGGCAGGAGTTGGGGGCAATACCCAAACGGAACTCTGGGATGAGTTTGTCCAAAGCCATGGAAGTGGAGCAGCTTTCCAGTGAGTGATGCACTTATCTTCGCTTACAAGAAAGTCATACTAAGGTCTCAGATTGTTGTGAGTTTCTTTCTGTTATATTAAAAGTTACAATTGAAGATCATGAACCTCTCAGACAGCACAGTAATAATAGTGATATCACCGTCTTTTAGCTAAATGCATGTGAATTAAGACTGTATTCATGTAAAATGGAGCCCTATTAATAATGCTCTGTGTTTGATTCTAGATTAACAAGACACTTGTGGCCGATGGATCCCAAAAACCACAACTAACGGAACATCTGCCTCACTGTCCTGACAGCTAAGCATCTTATTTGACAGGAAAGAAAAGGGTGACTGAAATTTCACCAAATGTACAAACCTGTTTGAGTTATTTATTGTTTTGATCAGATATGTTACTGTGTGTTTTGGTTGTATTTGTTCCCGATTTTTATCGAAGGCCTTTGCCTCAAGCCTAAACGCCCTTTTTTCGTACTGCTCAAAGATTTATACTCCACTATTTGAACATGAAACAACATATTTTTTCTTTAATTCGGAAGATGGTCTATGGTTTGTGATAGTGTCTTGGGGGTTGTGTGATGGGAGGGATTTAATTTAATCTAAAACAAGGAGGCACAAGCTGTTACATGTTCAATCCAAAGTGTACACTCCTTAGCTAGAAGAACTGCACTACTAAATTGTTATTATAATATTATGTCAGTGACTGTTGAGGGAATTGCTTTTTTTAACAATTCCCATTTGTTGTGACCAAACTGTAAATTCTTTCCTCATGCTGCAATGTTTATAACACTCACAGTGCACAGTTATAAAGCACTGGGGCAGTTATTGATTTTGTGTGTCACCTTAAAGCAGTGATTATGTTTTCCTTAAATGCATCTTTTACGTATATATCATTTTGTGGCAGAGGGATTTGTTTAAAGCAAGGATGCATTACCTTGAAAGCTGCAACGATGAGTCAATGAATCGATTATTACCGTTTTATAATCAGTTAATAGTTTAAATCATTTATAACAATCAAAAATAGTAAATATTAACTTGTTCAGTATCTACTTTTCTTTGTTGAAAGTCTGAAAATAAATATATTTGCCTGGACAAAACAAGCATTTTAAGATGACCTATTTGGATTCAGGATACTCTTGATACATTTAAAATTAATTTCTTCTGACCTTTTTTTTTTAGACTAAATGATTTATCAATCAATCAATCAATCGAGAGGTCAGATGTGAAACAGTCGTGAAACTTACAACCATAAAAGACAGTAGAACACTGGTATTCAGCCTGGTGTCAAGTTACTTTGTAAGGAGACAGATATGTGTTTGGTGTAAAACTCTGAATGTAAACATGACTTTTAAAGGTCACCTTAAAGAGTTTTGTTTGTAGAAAAACAAGAATCTTGGTGAAAACTGGTGTAATCTTTGCCTTAGAGCAGGCTATACAAACAGTATGGTACTCTCCAACTCTTTGTTTGTCACGGTGTACTATTATTGGATAGAGTCAGCTGCTCTGGACAGACCCTCAACTCTTCTGAGGACATGTGTGACTGTTTTCTATAGGCCTTTGAGCGCTCACTGTACTAACCATTAGATGAATTAGGCAGTGCTGTGTCACCATCTGAGTGTCCCAGTCAAAGGAAACACACAGTAACAAAGGTTACATGCTGTAGTTGCCCCAGTTGAATCACTCCTGTCTCACCTTTTGTGTGTCTGTGTTTATGGCGCCATTATAGGACTGACCTAGTTGTACAAAGCATAAATAGGTGGACCCAGCAGTGGATCCTTGCCTTGAACACATCTCTCTGCCGCAGATCAGTTCATGTGTACACATGGTTACCAATGTAGCTGTCTGTTTCACATGGGAATACTGCTAATTAAGTTTCAGTTACCCTGGTGAAATGCAGGTATAAATCAGGTTCTAGTAACAATGCTAGAGCGTCTGAGTTTCAATCCAGGATTTAAAACGACTGACTCAAAGCCTTTAATTATAGGAACGCTGTAGATACTGTTTCTGTAAAGAAGCTGACAGTCTTTTGCATGAATGTGTTGGTTCGAGAGTAGAAAGCAAACCCAATGCTGTATACTAAGATATCCACTATGGTTATATCACCCAGTGAGGTCAAATACAGACGTGTTTGTTGACACTTAGTTCTGAAATATGAGAAAGGAAACAGGTCTGCTGTAGATTAGTGCCTTAAGGACTCAGCATTACTGACATTTTAACATTTTATTTGGGGTTTTGACAAAAGAAAAGGGTCATGAAAAAGTACTTTGAAGGTTATGTTAGGTATTTTTCATCCTGGGTGGTGTTGTCCCATGTTTTTGTGACTAAAGCGGCCATCACATGATAAGAACAACACGCTTCGCTCACCGCCAGGTGCAGCGCAGAGGTCAGAGGTAAACTTGGTCAAAGTTCAAATAATTTCAACTCTAAGCGCAGCACTCGGGCGGGAAATCCGAGCGGTGCGCGATGCCAAGGGTAGCAGTGCCACTTTGTCAGGCGTTGCCGACCTCTCCATAGACAAACAATGGGACAGCCAGCGCAAAGCGGTTTTACAGCTGATCATGTGTAGAGGCCTTAACTGACTAATGGTATTGAGTACTGAGCGAGACCGTCACAACCAACCATTTCAGCTATCACCAGCTCTGGTTTGGTTGAAATAAACTCTTAATTCACTCCCTAGATGTGAAAATATTCTGGTGCTATACACACTAAAATGACTGTTTATTGAAGTGGAGTCTGGTGGGTTTGGTGATGGTGAGTTTGAAGCTGTTTCTGGATAAACAAAAAGGATCTTACTCTTTAAAATGAAAGTCTGTCTCTGTAGGGATCATTTCCATAACGTTGACAGACCCTTGAATCAACAGTCTGGGCCTGTCCCTGGCAAAAAGCACTTTAAGTGGACGTCAATTGATGATGTCCAAATGCTCTGAGTGGTTACATTGCAGCCTGTTTCCTGGCTGCCAGCTGCAGCGTTCTCGCTCAGTACTGGACCAGTTTTAAAGATTGTTGTTCCCATTAATAATGTAGACACAAAAAAACATGGGAAAATAGGGTTGAGGTTGAAAAACACTGAAGTTCCTCTTTCACACTGCTACAGATGTGGGTCTTATTGTATTTGGTTAAATGATTAGAGGTCTTGCAGCACTCCAGTATGAGTTTACAAAGCAACATGGAACAATTAATGCACCAGTCAGAAAAATTTGATAAGAAGTGTGTATATAAAAAGGGAAGAGTCTTGAACACACTGATTGAATAAGAGTCACAAAATAAGGTCAGGATAAAGCAGATGAGTACAAAACCTGCTGTTGGGCATGCAGCCTACAGTGACCCACCTTTGTAGCAATGTTTGGTGATTGAGTTACTCTGAGAGGTGAATGGAGTCACTCTTAAAAATGTATGAACGAAGCAGAGTCATCTGTCTGGGCTTTTGCACTGTGCCCTCTGCAGGCCTTCAACGTGTCTTATTGGCAGACACTATTTGTAGTGAAGTTGTTGGAAATGCAATGTTAGAAATGCACTGTGTTCTTCTTGTTAGGTTCAAATAAATATATATTTTGATTTAACTCTGGGGCCTGTTCCTTGAATGATTGAGGTGAAGTGAAGATCACTATATCACTAAAATGGTGATTTTAAAATGAGTGTTGTCAAGATACTGGAATTTCTAACGTCAATACCACGCTGACAAATATCAGTATTTGATACTATATTTGATACCATGAGGAAAAATTTACATTGAGGGCATGGAATTTTAGATTCTTATTGAAAGATAAATATAACAAGGGAATAATCATGACAATGATGACATTGTTTTCTTGGTTAGTAGTAGAGAACAACAGATTGACTGTAGTAAACATTAACAATTAGAGAGTGAGAAAGCACAGCTGGTACCAGTGTATCAAACATTTCAAATATTCAGAATCAATATGTATCAATAAATGGATATTTTTGACAACACTACTTCAAATACCTGGACTGTAACTGCAAGCCACAAGCTTTTATAAATTGGCCTGAGTAGAAGAGACGGCTATAAAACTTGATTACTTACTCCTATCCTTCCTTATGAATGAATATATTAATTGTTCAGTCTATGAAATGTCAAAAAAAAATAAGTTTAAAAAAATAGTCGTTTTGTCTGAGCAATAGTCCCAATCCCAAAGATATTAAATTTATTATATCACACCCAAAAATTTATTATCATATCACACCCAAATTTTTTTTTTATTTTTTCATAAACTCTTTTCACATCAAAATTATCAATAATCACCTGTACTTTTTGGTTAAATGATTGGAGGTCTTGCAGCACTCCAGTATGAGTTTACAAAGCAACATGGAACAATTAATGCACCAGTCAAAAAAATTGATAAGAAATACATATATCAAAGGGAAGAGTCTTGAAAACACTGATTTAATAAGAGTCACAAAATAAGGTCAGGATAAAGAAGATGAGTACAGAAACTGCTGTTGGGCATGCAGCCTACAGTGACCCACCTTTGTAGCAGTGTTTGTAATGGTGATTGAGTTACTCTGAGAGGTCAGCACGTGAATCGAGTCACTCTTAAAATTTTATGAACGAAGCAGAGTCATCTGTCTGGGCCTTTGCACTGTGTTCTTCTTGTCAGGTTCAAATAAATATATATTTTGATCTAACTCTGGGGTCTGTTCTTGAATGATTGACAGGTGAAGACTTCATACTAAAATGTTCTTCTTTTATTTGATGAATTATGTGTTTAAGGTGATTATAAATTAGTGTTGTCAAGATACTGGAATGTCTAACTTCTATACAATACTGAAAAATATCTATATTTGAAACTATTTCTGACACCACAGGGAAATAAATGACATCGAGGGCATAAAATTTAAACGGAAGGGAATAACATGACAATGATGACATCGTCATCAGAATGACTGTAGTAAACATTAAGAAGAGAGAATCAAGAAAGCACAGCTGGCTACACTGTATCAAACATTTTAAATATTCACGATCGATATGTATCACTATATGGATTTCTTTGAAAACACTAGGTTATGTAAGTAAAAAGGTTAGGAACCACCGATCTAGATGATACAGTCAGGTCCATAATTATTTGGACAATGATACAGTCATTTTGGCTCTGTACACCACCACAATGGGTTTTAAATGAAACAATGAATACCTGCTTAAAGTGCAGACTCTCAGCTTTCATTTAAGGCTTTTTTCAAAAATGTAGTATGAACCGTGTAGGAATTACAACCATTTCTTCACACAGTCCCCCACTGTGTGAAGAAATGGTTGTAATTCCTACACGGACTTTAAGGGCTCTTGTAAGCAAGACAAGACTTCACTAGAATAAATACAGAGGGTTTATCACAAGATGCAAACCATTGGTTAGCCTTAAAAATGGAAGGCCAGATTAGAGTTTGTCAAAAACCATCTAAAAAGCCTGTACAGTTGTGGAACAGCATACTATGGACAGATAAAACAAAGATCAACTACCAGAATGATGGGAAGACAAGAGAAGGAAGAAGGGAAGGAACTGCTCATGATCCAAAGCACACCACCTCATCAGTGAAGCATGGTGGAGGTACTGTTATGTCATGGCCATGTATGGCTGCCAGTGGAACTGGTTCTTTTGTATTTATTGATGATGTGACTGCTGACAAGAGCAGCAGGATGAAAGCTGAAGTGTTTGGGGCTACATTATCTGCTCAGATTCAACCAAATGCTTCAAAACTCATTGGACGATGCTTCACAGTGCAGTTGGACAATGACCTGAAGCATACTGCAAAAGCAACCAAAGACATTTTTAAGGCAAAGAAGTGGAATGTTCTGCAACGGCCAAGTCATATCATCTGACCTGAATCCAATTGAGCATGCGTTTCTCTTGCTGAAGCCAAAACTGAGGGCAAAACACCCAAAACACACACAGGAAGTGCAGACGGCTACAGTAAAGGGCTGGCAGAGCATCACCAAGGAAGAAGCCCAGCATCTGGTGATGCCTATGTGTCCAACACTTCAGGCAGTCATTGACTGTAAAGGATTTGCAACCAAGTATTAAAACTGACTGTTTAATTGATGATTATGTTAGTTTGTCCAAATACTTATGAGCCCTTAAAGTTGGGGGACTGTGTGAAGAAATGGTTGTCATTCCTACACGGTTCATACTACATTTTTGAAAAAAGCCTTAAATGAAAGCTGAGAGTCTGCACTTTAAGCAGGTATTCATTGTTTCATTTAAAACCCATTGTGGTGGTGTACAGAGCCAAAATGACGACAACTGTATCATTGTCCAAATAATTATGGACCTGACTGTATGTGCAATGTGATTACTCTTTCCAAGTGGCAGCTTAGTTACAGGTATCAACCTTCAATGACACCAACCACTGATCCAAAAAATGAAAAAAATCTGTCACTTCATTTGAACACAACATGTCATACATAGAAAAAAATGAATTCTTTCCTGCACTTGTTCAAGCATTGATGCTTGCAGGTCTGTATACTCTTGAAGGCCATAAGTCGCAAGACGTCCATTGGTGCTGAGCGTCCTTCGCATACTTGTAAGACAAGTGAAAGATATTGTACATCCATTACAGCGAGGAACCCAAATGTCTATAAATTACCTATACATATTTATACTATAGTATTATTTGAGCAAGATGGTGAACATTTATTTATTGTATTTATCATAACTTTGTCATCAGTTGCCCATCCGTACATCCGTACATGTTGAACCACAGCTCCATCTCTCAGCGTTCTTGATTGATGGTTTCCAGTAGACATTGAACACCACAATCCGCTTAATGTATCCTTTTTGCAATGCCAAGTTAAGCACAAAGCCAGCAATCTCTCTGAAAGTCTTGCCATCGCCGTACAGTTTCTGAACAAGGTTTATTTCATCAATGAAGCTTGGAGAATGTTCTCCAATATCTTCAACTGCTGATGCTGATTTCTCTTGCAACAGTGACCTTGTCAGTTTTCCGCAATGAGCCACGTGGATTTGAGAATGCCCAAAGCACTGGTACAAAAGGATGAGCTAGAACATCTTTACTAAACATCTTTACTTAAGGAAGAAATGATGGCATGCCCAAAAGATCTTCATCTGCTTCCACCACCTCCCTGTTTTGTGCTTGGTTTACTCTGTCACTTTTCATGATGCTTGAGAATGTTGTCAGATTCTGTTTTCTCATTTTGTCATAGAACTTGGCTGCTGGTGACCTTTTCTACAAGTGTTTACCTCTGCAGCTGATTCCTGGCTCTGTCTGGTAATACAGCAATTGCTGGTGAGAGAATGACATCAGACTCATCTGGACCTTGAGGGTTTACCCAGCTTTTCTCCACAAGCCACAAGCCTTGTCTGCCATGTCCCAAAGTTATCTCAGATATTGACGTTGGTTTTCTTAAGTGACTGCTCCAGTTTTCAGAATGAAACCTTTCGTTCCTCGACAGTCTAGGTGTTCTTGTTTGCAGTCTCCTTAATTGTCTAAATTGACAGAAAAACACAGTCTACAAAGTGTGCATGAACACCAGGATGGCAAGACATTTGAGCACATCAGATATCTGGCATTCTTCAGTTTATCATTAGCTCTCAGTCAATGGCATCTGGGGCTTTGGAGAAGGATTCTCTTCACAGATTAATCCTGGTTTACACTATTCTGGGCAGATGGCATTGTGAAGGCAAGCGGTTTGCTAATGCCAGCATTGTGAACAGAGTGCCCTGTGGGGTTATGGTATGGGCTGGCATGAGCTACAGACAATGAACACATGAGCTTTTTCTTGATAGCAGTTTGAATGGCACTCCTTTTCCACCAAATTAGCTCTGGTTCCTGAACTGGTTGTGTTCAGGTTTCATGGAACATTGGTGCTGGCAAACCAACCCGAGTTTCCACCAGTTTTGAGCGGAACCATTATGATCAAGGATGTGTCATCAGTGGAGGGCATTGCACAATGTACAACAGAAATAAACAGTAGTAGCACTCTTTTTTCTTACTTCCTCATTGTTGCCTTCCTCATCTGTTCTTTCCAATCGGTGAAAGGCCCACTGATGTCACAATTTTCACCTTAGGTTAAGAAAAAGCAAGTATCTTTTTCTATTCCAGCTGAGAACCAACTTTTCAGGTTCCAAACCAATTTATTTTTGGTCGAAATGCTTCGAACAGTTCAAAGTTAGGTGTGGGAACTGGTATGGAACCAGTTCCATATTGGTGGAAACGGGGTAATAGATATCATGAAGAGATCCTGAGACCCGTTGTCATGTCAGTCATCCTTTGCCGTGACCTCATGTTGCAGCATGATAACGCATAGCCCCATGTTGTAAGGATCTGTACACAATTCCTGGCAACTGAAAACATCACTGTCCTTGCGTAGCCTGTGTACTCACCAGGCATGTCACCCATTGAGCACGTTTGGGACGCTCTGGATCGGTGTGTATGACAGCGTCTTCCAATTCCTGACGATATCCAACAACTTTGCACAGCCATTGAAGAGGGGTGGGTCTACACTTCACAGGCCACAATCAACAACCCAATCAACTCTATGTGAAGGAGATGTGTTGCACTGCATGAGACAAATGACGGTCACACCAGATACTGACTGATTCTTGGGGTATCTGTGACCAAAAATACATTTCTGTAGCACTAGTCTTGTGAAATCTTAGTAAATCTTTTTGTTTCAAGACAAAATTGCACATTTTCTAGTGGCCTTTAATTGTGTCCTTCCCAAGGCACACCTGTGTGGTAATGATGCTGTTTAATCAGTGTCCTGATATGCTGCACCTGTCAGGTGGATGGATTATCTTGGAAAACGAGAAGCTCACTAACACTGATTTTAACAAATCTGAGACCAAAAATTGAGAGAAATGAATTTATTGAGTGCAAAAAAAGTCTTCAAATTTTAACTTAAACCTTTGAAAAATGAGACCAAAAACAAAAGTGTTGCATTTAAATTTTTGGTCAGTGTGTGTTGTAGACATACATGTGTGGTTTTATGTGACTCAGACATGATTATTGCATGTACTGGTACATAACATCTACACACAAACCCATTGTGCAGATACTATAGGGTGATAATGGAAAAACAATTAATGAAAAACTTGGTAAAGCCGCTCATTTGAAATGGTTATCATTTTTCAAAGTACTTATATTGTCCCTACAAACAACCCATGTGGGTAGTAAATCGGCTGAAAAATAGGCCCTATATGGGATTATCCACCTGATGGGTTAACCCAAATGGGCCACACGTGGGTTATGCTGGGACTACCTGTGTACCAAGTGGGTATGGGCTCAACATTGGGATCTTATCTGGAGTCCACTTGGGTAAAATCAACCATGTGGGCAATCAGCATGGGGCCACTGTAGAACCTGTGGGCAATCCCATATAGGGCCCATTTTTCAGCCTATTTATCACCCAAATGGGCCCCACATAGAAATGCTGGCTGAGAAACTGGTACCAAAGATAGTTTGCCACCTGAGTTTGCACCAAACTCTGGCCTGGCCCATGGATTATTGTGATGTATTAAACTTCAGCATATAGCCATCTCAGTTGGACAACAGTGTTATTCTGCAGTGTGACCACTGGATGGCAGTAAATCATCAGGTCACAGGTGATGGGACGTGTTTACAGTAGCAGCAGCAGAGTGATTGACAGCACTGGTATGACCTTGCCTACAATAGATTCATTAAGTTGATTTGGGGAATGTAATAGCTGGGTATCCCAGCGATTAACACCCACTTAATATTGTTTATAGGCAAAATGTGCAGCGCTTGTCTTACACTTCATTACATCCCGACTCTTTCCTTGAGTTATAGCACAAGTGCCAAACACTATACAAATTTAATTCTCTTTTTGTCCTTGGTGCTTCTGAATGGTCAATAACACTTCCCTCCTTCATGCCCCCACCCTTTTTTTTTGCTCCCCTGTGCTGTACTGTTTACTCAGCTTTCTCTCTGTACTGCTGTAGAGCTTTATCTCCTCAATCTGCAGGGAAGCAGTTCCACTATCTACCTGATCCCGAGGATTTCACACAAACCACACTGCATTTTTCACTGTCATGCTCTCCTTCAGGACCAACACAGAGCATTTAAAGTGTAAAATTATGCTTTTCAAATGGAGATTGGCTGCACAAAGCTGTGGGAAGATGTCAAGTGATTGACTTGCAGAATGTTTATTTAAATTTTTTGGCATGCATTTTTAAAGTAATTATGGTGGCAGAATAATACATAAGTGTTTCACTTTCCCAGATGCTTACTGTTTCTCTGTTGTATTTATGGATTGAATGCAAACATGAATACTGATTAATGGAACAGTGGAAGTGGCTGTATATGAAATTTGCTCCTTCTGTTCATGGTGCCATAGCTTAGTGTACGCTTAAAAGTTCAGTGTGTAGGATTAAGGGGCATATATTGGCAGAAATGGAATATATAAAATAAGTATAACATAGAAATTAAATGACTCTAATTAAATTTATTTAGTGTACAACTGGCTGACAATTAAAGTTGAGCTGTTTATATCTATATGGGGAGAGAGACTGTCATGTTGCACCTGAATGTTTCCACAGTGGCCAAGAATGGACCACTGTCTGGCTCCACTGTAGTTAGCAGCCCCTCTGCAACGAGCAGTGTTGGAAAAAAATACAGATTTTTTTTTTAACACTTTATTCAGTTGTTTTACCAGTTTTAATAACCGGATCCGTTTGTTTTGGAGAGAAAGAGATCTCTGTGGATAATTTAGCTTCCTATAAACACCTCCAGAACGTCTGGATCTTTAGTTATCAGAGAAAAAAAGGAGCACACATTAGCAAGTGTTGGACATGCCGCCCACACTGACATGCAAAACAGTGTTGGAGATACATTGATTTGTAATGTGAAGCTGCTTAATTCAGTGTTTTTAATGGTTTTAGTCACCTGGGGTCTCATTTATAAAACAGTGCGTAGGATCCACACTAAAAATGTACGTACGGACTAAAGCCAAAAATGGCATGCGTCATAAGATACTCAACAATTTCAACAATCAGGCTTCTCCCATCAAGTGTGTTTTCATACATGACAACTTTTGCGTGGGAAGTGGCATATGCCTCTTTCAGGCCTCATTTTATGCATAGGCAATGTTTATAAATGAGACCCCTGGTCCATTTGTTTTGGAAAGGAAGAGATCTCTGTAGATAATTTGGCTCGTGCTAAGAACCTCCTCAATATGAATTTATTTATTTTTGTTTTCTTACTTTATAAAGTGGCCCTGGGTACCTTGAAAGGCGCTATATAAATCCAAGTTATTATTATTTATTATGAACACTGAAGGAATTCTAAGCGGGAGAAGTTTCAGCTGGTTGCAATCAAGTGGCAACCTCTGGTGCCAAAAACTGCATTTCTTTGAACGGCCACTTGAGGCTCCAGAAGCTAGTCAGTCCCCATAGACCCCCATGTTAAAATGCCCAACTTTACAGAAGAAATAAACATGTTTACAGCCTGGTACAAATACTGCATTGGTCTCTATGGTTAATTTCCCCCTTCATGACAACTTTACAGAGATTCATTTTTTATAACCCACCCATTTACATTTTATTAAGGTTTAAAGTTACACATAATTAAGGACGGGCAGCTTAAATGACAGGTTGTCTGCCGATAGTGTCCTCAGCTTCTCAGTCAGATCCATTCCTTGCTCCTCCACAGCTCCAACCTCTTGCCAAATATTGTCACTTCTGGGTCCAAAAAACCAAGATGGTGACGGCTGAAATGCCGAACTCAAGGCTTCAAAACAGGAGTCAACAAACCCATGGGTGATGTCACAGTGACCATTACTTTTAAAGTCTATGGTTGCAGTCTGCAACCCTTAAATCTCAGGGTCCATGTCATTGGCCCGACAGCCCCTTAGTCCGACACCCCATTAGTCCGACAGTCCGCGGTGCTGAACAGCTCCTGGTGGACGTATTTCTACCTTGATGGTGCGCCGCAACCAGCTCTGGGTCAGGCGTGAGGCAAAGCAGGCTCACGGCTTATGTGTTTGTCACTTTCTTGTTCATTTTAATCCACACCATGATCTTTTCCTGACCCTAACCAAGTGGTTTATGTGCCTAAACCTAACCAGACCTTAACCACAGGGCATCATGATGATTTCGGAACGGACTTCGGAACGATGGGTTTAATATGGTCGGAACAATGGGATGTCGGACCAATGGGCAGTTCCTAAATCTCACACACTGGACCTCATAGTGAAAAACAAGCAGTTACACACATGAACAGAAGTACAGTAGCAATATTCAGAGGATGTCTTTGTTTTTAACATTGTTTATTATTTCAAATGTAATCAAAACAACAGTAGTTACAGAAATTACAGACAGCTATGATACTGTGTGATTTTGAGTCTCATTGTGTGTCATGATAAAATAAAACAAGGTCGCAGTTCTTGTTTATATTGAGCTCCAGCAATCGTCGCTGAATCTGTGTGACTCTCGATCCAACCCATGAGCCAGAGAGAAATCAGTGACCTGTCTCGACAACACCACTATGCTGCTTTTCGTCATCTAAAATAACATTGTTAGGAAAGTGGGAGTGAAAGTGATTAGTCAAGTCCAGTGAAGCAAGTGAGGAGTTTTCTATGATCAAAGTGTTTCGGCTTTTTGCGTGGACGAGTTTAACACAAACAAATCTTACCGTCGGCCACTTTCTCTGACTGCATTTTGACAGTGGTTATAAAAACACTTGCAGCTTCAGGTGGCAGTATTAAACAAGCAGATGAGGGATCGATCTTAACAGTATCAGGGAAAATATCTGCATGAAAAAGCCTGTTAAACTTGATCCTCTGTTCTCTTCTGTACACTGTTTAAACACTGCTGTGGAAAGGAGTTATGAGGAGTCATAAAAGAGGGTTTGAAAAGCAGGAGTTTGTACTCTCTGGTCGACACCAATGAGACTACATCAGATCTCAGAGTGGTTGTAAAGAAAGGTCTGTGTGGAGGTTTTTAACAGCCAGTGAGTCCTTGATTTGGTATTTGTGCATGACTCTAGTGTGAATCTTTGGGTGTGCAGGTTATGTGTCAATGAGAGTGTATTTAGATGATGAAATTTAGATGAAAGATGTCAGCAGTACGTTAAGCCTCGACCCCCTTTAGTTACTGTTGCTATGCCCGTTAAGCTCTCGAACTTGACAGAAGATAAAGTTACAGATTTACCAGGAAAATTCATATTATTTTTTCCAACAATAAGTTTCTAATTTCAGACACTGGTAGATTAAATCAGGTCTGTCATTCCTAGCAGAGGGCCGTCCATTTTGCCAGCTGAAATTAAAGTCGCTGGCAGATTTTATTAGCTGTACCTAGCTAGCTAATTAAGCTAACGTAAGCTCCAAAAGTGGGTTAAAAACTTTGTCTCTGTCTGACTTTTTAATGCTTACTGCTGCTTACTTTTTTTTCTAAAACACCAATTTTGTAAAGGGGTCTTAAATATGCATGACAGGTACATACATTATGTAGCTTAACAAGACTGAAGCTGTCTAAGGCAGACAAATTTGTATTAGCATTCACTGGGTGACTGAGGTAACGAACCATTGGTATCGTGAAAAGATAATTAATCCAGAAGTTAGTTATAAAAACACTGCTGTCCTGAAAGCATTTTCAGAATCTTCAAACATTCTCCTAACCATCGTCATGAAAAGATTTTTAGTTCACTGCATGAAAAAACAATTTTTAACCTGTTTTCCAAGTTGCGACTGTTTTCCCTACAGATAGTCGGCTGGTTGCCATCTTTGTTTTGATTCAGAAACTAGGAGCAATTTGGTCAGTCTTTGGGAATTCTGGAAATACATTCAAGTGATTTAACATGATCTTTTTACACAACGCTGGTTAAATACCATTTAGAGAAACCAATGGTTAGCTAATATTGCCTATGTGAGTAAATACAGCTATAACCCTATCTTGAGTAACACTGGCTGGAGTTGCTGAAGTTGTTAACTTCCCTAAAACAAAAATAATCCAAAAGCACCATCCAGATGCAAATGTTTGCCCAAACACCAACAGTGTCTAGGTTCCATGCATGCTAACGTTCAGCTGGTTAGCCGGACATACTAACGATTGATTCTTTTATTTGTTCTAGTGTTGCTCTTATTTATCTCTCAGTCTTTTTGAGTTTTGTCTTTGTCTGGCTTTTTGTTTAGTTCTAATTCACCAGAGAGTAGTAAAACAATGTTCCATAATACCTGTGGGTATAGTGACAATAAAGATCATTCATTATTGCAGGTTGCAATAGGGCAGTTACACACACAGCTAAATTGATTCCTTACACTTTTGCTCTTGTAGAGTGGTGCAGGCATGTGTCCTAAAACTCGGAAATTAGTTAACATTTTTGCACTCACAGGTGCAAATTTGTAAAGCAACCAGGGCAACGCTAACTTCTGCCTTGTCATCCTTACTGTACTCACCACAGCTACCTAAATTTGAGGTGCATTTATAAATCCAATCTGATGCTCTACATTAAAATGAGAGCACTGGTTTTTGAAGAGATAGAGCCTTCTATTTCTACATGATTTAACAAACCATTAAGTTAATCACACATTCACTCTACTTGGCACACTGCTGCTCCGACTGTGTGGTGTTCTGAATAACCGAACGTTACATTCCAACAGTGCTCTGAATTTATGAACAGTCCAGTTTGTGCCAGAGTGCACCCAGACACTTTGAGTATTTCCGCACCTTTGACAAGAAAACTATAAAAGTCTATAGTTTTTTATCGTTTCCTTGACCGTTAATGATGTTGAGGAATCCAAAGCTCGACATGCTTGCTATGCCTTGTTACGGTTATTAGCGGGAGGGGTTTAAAGAGCTGTCACATGAGTAGCAGTTTTATAACAATGTAAATGTCTGCAGAAGTATAACCAATAAACCTGTGTAGCTACAACTAGCTGGTTTGATGTGGATGGTGTAATGGCTGCCAAGGCTGTGGGGAGGTTGAGGTAAATATATGATGCTGATTAGTCTTTGGTCTCAATGTGATGACAACAAAGTGTAAATTAAAAAAAATCCAGATGATTGTTTTTTATGTATTTACAGTGTCAAACTGAATGGGTGTAATATTGCACGCTTTATTTTTCAGTAGAATTCCAGGATCTAAAAATGAGTCTACAATCATTGGTGTAAAAACATGACTTTGTCTTGAGATAATATTTTTAACAGTAGAAGTGAAGGTTTGAATTTGTCAGTCAGAAGCCTTGTGTATTGATCAGTAATGATTGGAACAGTATTCACATTTAAGTAAAAAAGTAGAGAAAAAAAGGCCACTCATAAAAAATAAAAAAGTTTTTTTCTATACTATACTGCTATACTACAAATGTTTGCCATGAGTTACCTGAATCTGCAAATGTTTTGGCCTTGGTATATACATTAATGTGTTGACACGGATGAGCCCATCATAACATAAACACAGACTAGCCAATGGTTATGCTGGCAACATACTGGAAAAGGAACCCACACTGTAAAAAATCAAAGAAACTCCAACCGTACCAGTGTGTCGTCAGGCTCGAACAATCTGTATCCAGATACATCAGATTCAAATCAATAAGAATCACCTGTGCAGAGCCAGCTCAAACATATGCACCCATAAAGCAGGTGGATATCCAATCACTAATGTAAACTGCTCTCTTTTACATTCACACACGTGTACACACACACACACACACACACACACACACACACGCACAGAATCACTTACACTTTAGAAAATATATTCAGCATACACACTCACAAGCGCCTGTCTTGTAATTTTGCATTAGTACCACATGTCAATGAAAATAAAATTGTGCAAACTCTAGTTAGGGACAAAATGGCACAGCAGTAATGAAAAAAACTGCAAAAAAGTAAAAACAAAAAAACATATTAAATGGTATCCATGATGTAAGGAATCAAAGAACCAATCGAAATAATGAGAAAGATAGAGAGTGCCCATCACCCATTTAAAAAGAAAAAACCCACTGAGATTTCCTCAGTGAACAAAAAACATCTCACACTTCATTTTCAGAAAATGAAACCAGCCACAAACTAATTCAACACCGCCGCTCAGTGTTCAGAGCTCTTCTCTGAGCTGCGATCGATCGCAGTGACAGGCCTTCAGCTGGCATCATGTTGCACAGCTGCAACCTCTCTGTGCAGAGTGGGCAGTGGAAAAGTCATTTAAGCCTGCGATGGTATTGAAAAGCAACACCAACGGTCTGTACAGACACATGTGCCAACCCCTGTGAAAACAACACACTGAAAGAAAAAGGAAAACAAGAAGTAAAAACCTGATGGATATACAAAGGCCTATACAGTATAACCCCACCGACAATAAAGTGGAAATCTGTGTTCACATACTCTGTATTGTTTCTGAAAATATATATTGTATAATTCACCCTGCTCCCCCCTCGACCACACCAATAGGCAGCACAATCCCTCCATGGCAACATGATAGCAGCCGAACAAAACTTAACCAATGCTGACTGAGTCGATGACATCAATGCTGTCCCCTCCCTCTGTCCCAGGCGGGTCAGTTCCCTGCCAACAGGAGCTGAACAATGGGCTTGTCTGGGATCAGTTTTCAGGGCGCTCTCACTTCCTCATATCATTGGCTGCTGTATCCAGTCTCATCTAGCGCTCAATGGGCCGATTCCGCAGTCTTAACGAGTCATTGTGTACACTGATAAGCAGATCCTGGAGGTTCTGGTGAGAAGTGCCTATGGAGCAGGAGGGAGGAGGGCCGGCACAGGAGGGAGGGGAGGGGGGGCGCGGGGATGCAGACGCCCCCTCCTGCCTCAGCACTGCTCGGACTCGATGAAGCCCTCCTTCTCCTGGCCCACTGGCTCCACCTCTGCATAGGCTGGGTGGCCCGAGCCTCGGCGAAACTTCATGGCTGGCCACCTGCTCGGGCGTCTCTGTGAGGGTGGGCAGGAGAGGACATGTGTGAGGACAGAGGTTAGATAAAGATCAGTGTCGTCAAGGTTAAAGGTTAGGGCTGGGGTTAAGGATTGACTTGACCTGAGGAGACCCAGACAGGGTCCAAAATTACTCTCTATTTCCTGTGCAGTGTACAACATGTACCCTCCGCCATTTCATTTAGGTGTCTGAATTCTGGATGTAATTTATGCTCTACTTAGTGCTCTGAAAAATTCCCCAAAACAGTAATTTTGATGGCATGGCCACGTCTTTCTGCTTGCAATTCTATGATGCAACACTCCAAATTTTATAGATGCAAAAATTACAGATAACAATCTAAAATCTCACATATCTGCTCCCTACGGGGTAAATTGTTGAGTGTCTTATTACACAGGGGGTAGTTTATGAGTGAACAGAGAAATGATTTCAGCACTGTGGTGATCACAGGCGTAGATTTCAGGGGGGACAAAGGGGACCCATCTCCCTCAAAACTTAGAATAAATGCATTCATCTGATAATTGATGTGATAATTTCTGACAGATGACCCCCAAACCTTCCTGCTTCATGTGTTCCCCTAAAAAGAAAAAATTATAATCCTCCAGGACTGTAACATGCTCATGTTTAACCTTAACAATGTGTCATGTGACTGCAGTTGGTTCGGATTGAGGTTGGAACACATTCTCACCACAAACAAACCGCACCAGAGTTCATTTGTAACCAGACCGAGATCACCTCTTCAAGAAGGTCTCAGTCTGGTTGTTTTGATGCACACCCGAGTCCTGAGTGTGATTGCTGTGTTCACACATGCCTAAACAAACTGCACTTAGAGGGCAAATGAACTTGAATTCAATTGAACTGAACTCACACCTGCCCTGTTTGGGCCTCACTCAGCCTAACTCGGGTTAGCTGCAGGGGGGCCTCACGTGTTTCCGTTACGGCACTGCTGCCGACAGTGTGTACGCCAATGTTTCCTGGGCTAATTTCCAGCAGACTAGGTACAGGAGGTGCACTGCTGCCTCCCGCTGTTAAGAACAACACATTTGGTCTTGCAAATGGAAATAATGAATGCCTTTATTTCCATATAGAAAGGTCAAGTAAGACTGCTCTCATGTGGTCACTCATGACGCATGTGGAGACGCATGTTAATACCAGGTGTAAACAGGGCCTAAAGCTACGGTGCCCAGTAGCTTTATTAAATTATTTTAAATGAAACTATATATTTTCAAGCTGTTTTTACATCTTCAGTGGTGAGTGTACTGGTTTTGGTCTTTTCATGACACGTGCCAATAATAATAAAAATATAGAATATCACTCGTCTTCTCCTTTAAAACATAAACTATAAAACCTACACTTAGTATGCCAAGATGAGGCTTCACTTTAACAAGCGTAATCCACATCAGGGATTTACAATGACTGATAATGACCTTGTCATATTGACAATGAGAAGAACTTTGAACACAAGCAGTTTTGTTTTTAAAGGAGGTTTCAGCACCTCTCAGTGAGCTGCACTCTGCAAACAGCACCTACTCATGCTCAGAGAATTCACATTCATTTATTAAGAAAGACTGTGTGCGCCCAGTTTCATCATCCCTCTCTGAAAATCTTAATGCATATTTACGAGTCAAAAGTTAAAGGATGAAATGCACCTAGGACTGAGTGATGCGTTTTTGTACAAACATCTTTTCATCTTTTCTTTTTGTCAGAAACAAGAACGTCTGAAGGTCTGAGAAAAATGTGTCTTATTAAGGAGTTTGTACACATCTTTAAATTAAAGAAACACTTCACCCCCTGAAATGACCATGTGTATATCAGTTACTCTCCCTGTGTTACATTACAGAAGGAAACTCTGTTTTTCTTGCAAAACTGAGAAAATTCTTCACCAATTCAACATAGCATGGGGTAGATAAGTCATATACAATCATGTCAGCTGGTATCGTCTCCACTCACCTCAATAAGGAAGAGACTGGCTGCAGAGGTTGGGTGATGGTAGATGTATACAGTGACCAGCACGCCAGCAATCATGACGAGCATCACCAGGAGGATGCCGAGGATCAGACCGGTGTGCAAAGGGTGAGTTCCTGGCATCCTGTCGACAGCACTGTCTGCAGGCAGCACTGAAAGACAAAACAAAATATAGCCTTTTATTTATGGTGGACGACAAATGATATAAATATCAATCAATAAATACATGTGTAAATAAATATAAGATCAAATAAATAAATATAGAAATCAATACATGCTAAATACAAAAAGAAAGAAAGAAAGAAAGAAAGAAAGAAATTCAGTGGTTTGGACCTGCTAACAAAAACATGTAGAAATAAATTTAAGATATTTATTTATGTCCTGTTAAATTATCAACTTTTCGTGAACGAATTATCTATTTATTTCAACATTTATCTGTTTATTTATGCATTTATTCATTTTATTTATTTATGCATGTATTTATTCATTATTTTATGTATTTTCATATTTATTTTATCATGTATTTTGTCATGTATTCTTTTATTTATTTATGTATTTATTTAAATATTTATCTATTTATGCACCAACTTATTAAATTCTGTATTTATTTCAGCAATTATTCTTTTATTTATTTTCAGATTTATTTATTTATTCCTGCAGTTATTTAAGTAATGTTTAATTATCAACTTTTCATGCACGCATTTATCTATTTATTTTGACATTTATCTGTTTATTTATGCATTTTTTTCTTTATTTATACATGTATTTATGCATTAATTATTTAATTACTTTATTTACTTACTTGTTCATGCATTAATGCATATTTCTAGAATTATTTCAGATTTTTTCATTTTTTTATTTGTATATTAATGCATTTAGGTATGTATTTATTTATTTATTCCTGTATTTATTTATACATGAATTTATTTTTTATTGGTATTTAAGTCCTTTTTCATCCTACATTTTTTATCATTTATACAGAGATATATTTTTTAATTATGGCATAGAGAGCACTCACTGCAAGGATTAATGATTTGATGATTCTGCTTTACATTTACTCATGAATAATCTGATGTTTTTATAGATGATATTATTTGATGAGCCTACTTGCTTAATTGTATTGTTTCTTTTTCTCTCCTATCATCATAGCAACTTTACTATGTACTAATACTTTTTATTTGTCTGTTGAGTTAGCATTTATGTGCACGGTCTCCTCTAAATAAACAAATAAACATGTCTAAAATGCAAAGGTACTTTGGATAAAAGCATGAACCAAAATGTTTTTCTTCTTTTGCTGCAGTTCTCTTATTGACCAGCAGGGGGCACTCATCATTCATCTATACCCTGTGGTCTTATATGTACTGATCTGCTTTAAATTGACATGCTTGGAGCCAAAATTTTGCTAAAAGTCATCACATTGATTTCAAAACTTAAAGCAGTGACACTGCAAAGCTTCTTCAGCCATATAAGTTCGACAGTTATGTTCAGTGGATTTCATGTGTTTTTCTCTGTCTTTAAGAATGTAGGGGCCATTTCTTTCTCTTTGAGAACAAAGTCAAGGTATATGTTTAAACTGGGTTTTTAACATTCTGTGGCATGATCGTCCTTTGGTCTGTTTAGGTATTCATCAGTGGCTCTTTTCTCCCCCAAGTACGACTAAGAGTTAATCCCAACCAAGGTTAGGGGCGTATGTACCCGATAGGAGGAGGAATCAGGCATATAGATGTTGATAAGAGTCCTACTGTAGCCTCCAGTAGTGGCAATGCAAACTGACGAGGCTGTATATAGAGACTACATAATAAGTCTGTCCTTCAGCGAGCCTTAGAAGACATCACTCATCTTTAAAGTACACGATTCATATTGGAGTCGACCTGGCAGGTGTTTGGAGAGTTCTTTTGAAGATGATGAGAGCGTCCTGTAACCTATTGGGAATATCTGTTTTCATCTGTGCAGGCACAATTTTCCCAACACAAAAAACAAGAGAATTTTCACCTGCAATTTGTCAGCGAGGAGAACACGTAGAATAAGAATAGAAGAACAAAACACAAAGAGAAACTGTTCTTGGTCCCAGCAGCACAACACTGATCATAGCAGGGGAAAACTAATGAAGTGATTATGAAACAAACAGCAACGATTCTGCCCTTGTAGCTTATCTCGCACAGATTTATAGCAGGTTCAGCCCAAATCTATTCGCAGGGCTGCAGATTTCTTCTTCTATGCCCCCCTGACAACCTCTCCCCGGGCTCCTCCCTGGCTTTAATTAGCAGCTATAGCCACTGCCGAGCTTGTCAGCCAACCAGCCTCTCCCCTGGCTCCCTGCCTCATTGATTTCCAGCACACAGAATAACCGGGTGGTAATCAAACCTGCCCAATGTGTGTGCGGGCAGACACTGTGAATGTGTGGATCTGTAAGTCAGCGTGGCCATTATGTGCACTCCGTAACAGGAAATTTAAAAAGATCATTTGGTGTGTGGAAAAAATCGCTCGGTATAGTTTCACATTAAACAAACAAAACAAAACAGCAGATTACCTCTATTGTCCATAATCCAACTGAAGACAGTTTTCATAAAGCTGTTTGGTGTTGAATGTGGTGTTTTTCAGGACAGCCCGACTGTCAAGTCAGTCTTACACCAAGCAATTCAGAGAAAAACAACTTGGCAGAGAAAATGACATCATGACATTCTCACTATTGTGCTTAATCCTAATAAACACAGTTGCTCGCTTCCTCATGAAGGCATTTTCCCTGTGTTTATCTGTCAGAGCTGTAGGGAAGGAGAGCCATCTCTTGGTCAGCTGGAGGCAGAAACGATGCGACAGGCTGTTTGTGTGGGGTGTTAGTAGGTTGGCAGAGGGCATTGCTGACGGAGATGTAGACAAGATGAGAAATCAACAGCCTAGCAGCTATATAACCAGCGAGATGTTAGCGGAGACGGGTCTGCCTGGACCCCCTGGAGGAGCTCTGAGACTCTTCTGAGTGGTTCACTTAAACCAAATAAGACAGCAAAGTCTATACTGGGTCATAGTGGGTTGTTTAAAGATGGGAGAGCTTAAACACATCATTTTTAGTCTTTATGTCTTCTTTGTTTTGCCATTTTTGTTTTCATCATAGATCAATGGAGTTGTAAGTGTTCCAAGAGTAGACTGATGATGCGTCTCAATTTGGATACCTCCGTTGATTTCTTGCGTTGTGTGTGTGAATTTTGTGATTGTTGTAGTGCAGTATTGTTTCAAATGAACATGAGTAATGTAAACCAACTGGAAATTATCACAATGTTTCTTGTTTTACATGGCAGATTATTACCACCATAGACTGTATAAAGACGGACGACATGACAGCTCCCCAAAAGTTAAGCCAAAACATCTCAAGCTCCCCCTAGTGGCTGGCTGCAGTACAGATCATAAACCCTGCCCCCTCCATGTTAGCAGATGAGAAATGGGCTAAACTAAAAACTCAAAATACATGTCAAATAAATTTCTCTTAAAGGTGGTGTCAGTCATTTCAGGTAGTTCTTACCACTCTGATATGTGCTCAAGTGTTTGTTTTTCTGATAAGCTTGGTTAAAAGTAATAATTCAATGTTAAAAAAGGGAGTATTGAGGTCATGACTGACAGCTGTGTCAGCCAATTGATGTGCTCGCTGTCAATGTCACTGCTCGCAATTGGTTTGACGTGTACAGGCAGGAACTTGAAACAGGCTGAGATCTTTACTGCAGATTCTAGCTCAACATGACACCACCAGGGCCGTTGCAACCGGACAGGCAAACTAGGCAATTGCCTAGGGCCCCGAGCTGGAAGGGGGCCCCAGAGACGGCTGACATTGGTCCACATAGACACTGCAACAACGACAACACTGCAACAACGACAACACATTGGAATCCCCCCTAATGGGACCCCCTACTAGCTGCTGCTTGCGAGTAGCTAAGTAGGGTGACCAGACGTCTACACAGCATTTCTGTCTCTTTTCACGCATCACGCAAATTGAGACCATGTCCCGCATGATTGGTTGCATTGTTGGAGTACCGTAGTACTACGGTACCTCACGGTACCACTTCTGTGGGATAAATTCATAGTCCAATCGCAAGAGGGTGAGTGTCCATATGCCGTCCAATAACGGCACGCGCTGGTCAATAATGGCGCGCGCTGGCCACCTGGCACTCAATATGCTGCTGCAGTGGTTTGTATCCAGTGACATTTCAGGTATTAGCTGAGCTATTGAGTATCTTTAAGCAGTGAAAGTTATTATTAATTTATTTTATTTTTCCGCAGAGCTCTACGGTGCGAGCATTTTACTCGCATTTGTGACTAAAAATAGTTTTGCGCAAGCACAACAAATCATTCAGGAGCACGCTGTGTGAGTACAGATTTCAACCAGCAGCAGAAATGAAAGGCGAATCCTGCCTGTTGTGGGTTGAACGGGGGTCACAGACGCTGTATTCCTGTCAAATACGGCGCAAGATAACGGCTTACCGGCGATGGAGAAGTCCAGCTCCAGGTCCAATAATTTCCTCTTTGTTGATTTCATGACTACCCAGAAATACCTGAACAGCCGAGCCGTGGCAGCCCACAGGTATGTGGCGTGTCAGAGGGGAAACGAGCCGTTCACATTTCTCTCTTTGTGGCAGGTAACGGTCCACAAACCTCACCACACTTTAAGGACTGTTCTTTACTTATGGAGGGACTGTTCTTTACTTGTCAGGGGAGGAGGGTGGCTGGTTGATTTTTATTTTAATTATTTATTTTATTTTGATCCCCCCTATGTTAATCACTTATTGATGCTGTTTTTGAAGTATGAATAAGTCAATAAGTAATTTATTCCATTGAAATATCATTGATGTATTATAGAAAAGTGATTTATCTTTTTATAAATGACAAAAGGCACATCTGCCTCATTCTTGCTGTGGTATCCTGATACTACTCAGAACCGTGATACTTTCACTGGTATCGTACAGTGGGTCCCAATTTTGGTACCGTGACAAGTCTCTGATGACTAAACTTCGCGCTGGGGGCGGGTGTCCCACATTGTCCCTCACAAACCTACTCCTTGTCCCACATTTGGTTTATTGGGACCTGGTCACCCTAGAGGCGGGGTGGGGGGGGGGCTCCAAGGTGCCTCTTGCCTGGGGCCCCCAGAGTGTCTTGAAACAGCCCTGGACACCACCAGTGCAAGATAGCAGCGGCCATATCCGGCATTTTTTGGCTTCATACAATGGAAGTAATTGGAGATGTGCTGTCCATCTCTATGTACAGTCTATGATTACCTCCAATATTTGACCAAAACTGTTGCCGACCAAAATATCTGCCGGTCTATTTGACTGTTCATGGGAGTAACTGCAACCGCTGCAGCTTCCTCAGATGCCATTTTCACAAGTTTGGTAGTCCCTTCCAAGTCCCCAGGAACAGCGACAGGCTTTAAAGCCAATTTTAAAGTGGCCAATCACGGAAGTAGGCTGAGAGACCTGTCAGTCTTGCCCTAATATGTGTTCTCTTACAGCATGAATAGCTCCTTTATGTACATTAAGCCACGCAGTTTGAGAGCTGAAATCCTTTTTTTTGCGAAAACTCTTGGTTGGTTGTTTTGGAGTCTCCATTTAGAGAACATTAGGGGAGCTTAAATGTAAATGCCATTGGGCCCAAAAGCACTTTTTCCCTTTGGGAAAGACACGTTTGTAAATCACTGGATCAGTGGACATGACTTGTTTCACTGTTGGGATTTGATCCATTCGGTCTGATAACCTCTTGAAAAGAGCCACACAATAAAACCATTTAATCCCCATTCAAGTTAGTGGAGGGCTATACATACTAGAAGTTAGCCATTTGGCCGGCAAAAATGTCTTGTGCACTTGCTCTATGGGCCGGCAGGTGTGTAGTCATAAAAATTAAACTGACTGAAAATTTGATCTGTTGGTGGTGCTAAAGGAAAATTCCAGGTGTTTACCAAAGTCAGTAAAGTTCATCCTCTGGGCAGCATGAATGTCTGCACAAAATTTAATTTCAGCCTATCCAATAGCTGGTGATATGCTGCAACTAACGATTATTTTCATTGTTTTTATGATGATTAATGTACTGTATAGCTACAAGTATAAAACCCAAAGATATTTTATCTACAATAACATAACAAAGAGAAAAGAAAATCTTCACATGTGAAAAGCTCGAAAGCAGCATCAATCAGCTAACTGTTGCAGCTCTAGTTGAGATATTTCAGTGCGACTGAAAAACACTGGGGCGGCATGGTGTTACCATGGTTAGCACTGTGGCGTCACAGCAAGCGGGTTCCTGGTTTGAACCTAGGGTGAGGGAGCCTCTCTGTGCGGAGTTTGCATGTTCTGGGTACTCCGGCTTCCTCCCACAGTCCAAAGACATGCAGGTTAATTGGTGACTCTAAACTGTCCGTAGGTGTGAATGTGAGTGTGAATGGTTGTCTGTCTCTATGTGTCAGCCCTGTGATAGTCTGGCGACCTGTCCAGGGTGTACCCCGCCTCTCGCTCAAATGTCAGCTGGGCTAGGCTCCAGACCCCCAGCGACCCTCAAGAGGATATGTGGTTATGGAAAATGAATGATTGAATGAACGACATTGTCTTCCATAGAACAAGCAGAGCTAAAAATAATCTGAAGCCCATAATTACGGAGACATTTGGTAATATTGATCGTTACAGCACAATGCAGTCAGGACATTGAAATGGCTCATCTTAAGCTAATTGCCCTGAATTCATTCTCCATTAGCTTTGTCCTCATGACTAGCAGAACCTGAGGAGAAGGAGTAAACACTAATGGATGGCAGAGCTCTTAGACGGCATTGGAGCTTTTGAGTGAGGACAAATGAGACCAATGGAAAGCCAGCCAAGCTGTTCCCTTTTCAGCTCTACATTAGTGGAGCACAACCATTCTCTCACCTGGCTAATGGGGTTTTAGGAAACTAACAATGCAAACTGAGCAGAGCTATAATTCAGACTCTTTGGAAATGGGTTCTGAGGAGTGGTGGTGGTGAATAGAAACTCCAGAGAAAGGGTGGTTTGTTCCTGTTGTTCCTTATCTCAGAACTTATAGCTGTGATAACCTCAGTGTTTCCTCCCTCTGTCAAGGTCAGAGGACACCTGGGTGTAACTGGTAGTATTTGAATACTAATAAATCATCTCTGACTTGGACAATAGAAAATCCTGCTTTATATATTTCTACTCTCAGTATTATCCTGCTGTTGTCCTTGCAATTACTTTTCACCTCGAATAGCATTACTGGCAGGTATGTGGTAACAAAGGTTAGATGTGTGAGGGGAAAAAAGGGCCACGCAGAGAGATATCATCACAGTGCCAGGTGGAGTGATGCCGGAGTGATGAGAGACATGCAGCGTTTGTGTAATGAAAGAGTGATAGAAGCCGCCGATTTCCAATTCCTCTCAAGCTGGAAACATTTGAGAGGCTATCTCTGAAAACTGATAGAGTTGGAGGTCATTGCAGAGATTGGATGTTTTGCATATATTAGCGATTAAAGCATGTTGCGCTTAGTACATACGAGAAATTCTGGATTCTCAAGGTGCTGTACCAAACGTAGCATTTTCTAACATCAATCACTGTGAAATTATTTGATGTGAAAAAATTACTTTTAGAGACTGTAGCCTTCGTCTTAATGCAAGTCTGTCATGCAAACATGTAAAACACCCTGCTTTCCTTCACTTCCACAATTTCAGAAATGTTTTTTTAGTTGAACATTCACATAGTTGACATTTAAAAAGTATCTTCAGGCCTGCACAGCTACCTTCTTTTCTACCTCTGCCTTGCAGGAAACAGCCAAATCTTAATGAAAAAATATTAAATGCATTCTTCTTCAGTATATTACCTTTGTGGCTTTGAGATATTGAATGTTACATTTAACTTAAAGGAATTATGTTGAATTCTCGCTTGTCTCCACAGTGAAAGAAAAATCCAAAAACTAAGAAAATTCTTGATGGATGGAAGTCCTGGGGGTCCACGTTTAACAACAGTAACACTATGTCACAACATCTCTGACACAACTAATGCAGTATAATCCAAGTGACATTTATCCAATTGTATGGTAAGTTCTTCCCAAACACATGCATTTTCTCTAAAACATTACTATTCAAAACACCTCCAACAAGTGCGCACGTTGAACTCATTCATTCCATTAAGCAGAGTTTAACTCCACATGCTTGCCCAGGCACAATATTTGTATGTGGAAGTGTTTTAAATAGTTTATCGAAGAGTTTATTGAAAACGCATGTGTTTGGGAAGTGCTGAGCATATGACTGGATGAATAAGACTTAAGTCCTTTGTTCACTGCCTGTTCAAAGCAGTACTGTCATGTCATAATTTCCCTTTGCTGTTCTATATAAGAAGTCGCAGAATGGGTTGACAGCGTTCTTTCACCTTGTACCTACCTTCACCAGGTAGTAACAGTGCCAAATAAATGCCTGTGTAAAAGGGACAGCCGGCAGAATGGGACAGGTGTGATGTTTTGCCAACGTGCTTTGTGCGCAACCCACCGCTAGGAGATTTACAGCGAGCAGCATCAGCGACCCATTGCCGACACCAGCCCACCATGAGGACGAAAACAGAGGGAAGGAGCACCTATCACAGCAAGCGAACACATCATCTGCGGTCATTGTAACTTGACCAGCGGACTTCACTACAAGCTGATTGGCTGTTGAAACAAGTGACATGCTTTACATACGAAACCAGCTGCTGGCATGCTATCCAAAATGACACACCAGGACGGCATTATGTCTGCATTGTTTGGTTCTGTAAAAAAGGGCTTTGGATTATACTGTACACGTTGTGAGAGTTTGTAAACTGATGTACTGATTTAGTTTTGCTGTTGTTAAACGTGACTTCAATCCATCAAAAATTTTCTCTGTTTTTGGATTCTTCGTTCACTGTGGAGGCACAGGAGAAAAGCAAAGTTCTCTTCATGAATTCAACGAATCACGGGGTGGGTAATCTATATATTAATAATAATTTTGTAGGTGAGGTATTCCTTTAATGCAGCTACTTCTTCTGGGCACACAGCTCCTCTCCTCTCCCTGGCCTTCCCTCACACCAGTCCAGACACAATAATTGATCGCAGTAGCCCGCAGAGGACAGTTAAGCATTATAGTCGGGTGCTGGCTGAAGTTTATCAGCTGACTGAGCCACACGTCCTCCAAGAAGATCAAAAAGCAATCAGGGACCAATAACTCAGTGGTGAAAACAGAAACAAGAGGCAAACAAAGAAACACATGCAGCCATAAACACAACAGGGAATAAAGGCACCACAACAACAACCACAGCAGTGGAAGATAGAGACCTACCCTGGTTGTCTCTGAGATGCAGGGCGATCTTGGTATCATCTGTGAGGACACAAAGAGAGATAGATGTGAGTGTCAGACATAATAATCAATATTTCTCTTTGTAGTTTGTTTTTGTGGCTCTGACAACATAAACAACTCCCTGAAGGTCCCAAATGAGATTAAGCTTCTTTCATTAGTGGACCATCTTCTTTTCAACATGAATTTTACTACACTTACAATCTGATTAAAAATGAATGCTTTGAATATAATGGTCCAACATGCATAATTCAGCATATAAAAGCTGTCTGGGGTTAACTATACATGTGAAATATGGAAATGTAGCGTGACCCACTTCTCCTCGAAGGGGAGCAGGCATTTATGCACACCATAGGATTCACATTATGCAAATTCAGCACATACACCACCAGATATATTTCACTGAACGATTTAATTCAAAAGGATTTTCTATTTCAATTTTCAAAAGAACCAATGCAGCCACATTTCGGTGTCTGAAATGAATCATTAAATGAGATATCGTACTGTAAGAGGCCGCACAGAATTTAGTCCAAGTCAATCCCACACCAGACTGAGGGTCATGAATATGGATCATCGTCACTGCTCCAGGAAAATTAGTCTGTTGTAGTCAGTAGGGGTGTAACACAAAGCCACTATATGTATCTATTTATTTCAGAAAAATATCTATATTCATAAGTGTGATCAGATTTGTACCAGAACTGAGTGGGATCAACTCTGGAAGTTGTCAGAAATGATCTACAATGCTTCATTTTCTGTGTTTAATTGTTTTCTACTACCATTCATACTCCTCACACATTCATGTACAAATAAAATGCACACAATTTATGCAAAATAACACAAAATTTTAACAATATATCCAAAATCCTCAAATATTTAAGCATGATTTGTGCTTTCAATAAAATCCAAGTATAAACTGAGTTTAAAAAGGCAGACATAAAAGTAAAGTTAGTCTAAAATATTAGAAAGATAGGAGGTTGTGCATTCCCCAAAGTCCATATGAAAATTGTGTCTATAAGACAAAAAAAGAGAAAGCTTCATTAAAATCTGTAAAGCTCTCTTGACAGTTATTCATGTACTTCTGAGACGGTCCCCAACTTCCACAAGGTGCTAGACTTGAATATCAGATCATGAGGTAAACCAAGCAGCAGCATTTGGGGCTATAAGAATTAAGCCAACGTGGAAGTGCCAAAAACTGCAGTTCCTTGAATGACCACTTGAGGCTGGCTCCAAGCATGAGTCAATACCCACAGATCCTCGTGTTAAAATGCCCAGCTTCACAACAGAAACAAACATGTTTACAGCCTGACACGAAAAAGCTTTTGGCCTCTATAGCTAATTCCAACATTGATGACAACTGTATGGAGAGGAGGTTTTATATACCTCACCCACTTAAATTTTAATAAGACTTAAAATTAGGGCTGCTCGATTATGGAAAAAATCATAATCACGATTATTTTGGTCAAAATTGAAATCATGATTATGCAAAGGATTATGCAGCACACGTGATGACTTATATTGTTTATTGCTCTCTGTATCGCGAACGGCAGAGTTCATCCCCGATGCCTTAAAACAGCTCACTGCTAGATGCCATTAATCTTTCACACTATTCCTTTAAAAGAGGTGTTTCTGTTATTTAGCCTTCCCCCACTGATGTACAGTTCAGCAGCAAAACAAACTATAGCCTCCACAATGATCATAAAGCTGAATCAGCACCTCTCTAAAACTGTTTCTAAAAGAGTGAACATTACAACCTTCATCAAGGTGAGATTTATTACAGGACTGTTGTATTATGCTGTATTGTGTTAGTTTTAGTGAGGTGTTCACTGTACCTAAATGTATTTTCCATCTGAATAAGGCAAATAACATTTAGTTGAATGTCAATATAGTGAAGAAAGAAACCTAAACTTTCCACGCTGGGGTTTCTCACACCTAAACACACCTCCATCCACACAGACATATTTCTCCTCTCCAGTCTGTCGATTTTCCTCCCTCATTTCTTGTCCAGCAACACAACTGTAAGCCACCCAGTCTGCTCTCTAACCTGACCTTTGACCCCTGCAGCTGAAGAGACAGGCGAGAGCTGGGGAAACTGATCCTCTGTTCGTGTCAGAAAGTTTTTCTGCATCGGCTACTCGACAAATACCACAGGATGACCCTTTGACCTCCTGAATACACACACACACACAGTCACACACACATGAACCAGACACATTTTGGTCCTCCCAACATGCCCTAGTTTGATCTGTGGGATTAGTTGTCGTGTTTTGGCTCACAGCTGGATGATTTTTCACGCTGCATCCATCCTCATCACAGCAGACCATCCAGCTCCCCAACAGCGATGGATTGTCCATTTTAACTCTGCCTCCACAAAATGATTAATGGGGGTGTGATGGAGAAAAGGTCGGGTACTCCCTCAGTTAGAGAGGAAAGTAAATTCCTTTTACTGGGAATAAAATAATGTAGAAAAACCTTAAATAACTCAACAATAGATTAAAACACCATCAACTAGAGTGGAACAATGCTGCAGACGCTGCACTACAAAAGAGGCTATTTCAAGTTATTTAGTCTCTGAAGACAAATCACATTTTCAGGACCATCTTTAAGGATGTAGTTGTTCAGAAAAAAATACGATTTTAAATTGCACTTTTCATTATAGTAGTCACAAAGCGCAGAAGGAAAGAGAAAAAAGAGAGAACACGTACAATAAGCCAAAAATGATCCACAAATATTAAATTACAACACTGGGATACTGCCAAAGAAAACAAGTTAGTTTTACGGAACAGCAACCCAAAAAAACGCTCACCTTTAATTTTCAGTTTTCAAACTGAGGAGAGACAAGGTCAAAGCCTCGGCTTAGAAAGAGCTAAAAGTCCCAGCTGAGGCACCATTAAGATGGATTGTTTGCCGTGTGCGCTGAGCCAAAACATTGACTGATATGCTCCATCTGATGAGGTCAGAAAATCCTTCATTCCAACAGCTCAAGTCTGGAGATATTTTATATTTTACCGACTGTCAGCAAATCCCTCGGGAAGCCCAAAACCAACACTGAACTCGTTCCACTATTGTGTGTGCAGCCAAACGCCTGATATATATCTTATTCCTCCATTGTTGCCCAAAAACTATTAAAAACACATCGCTGAGCCACACTGTTGCACGGAGCGACATTTTCCTTCACTGTGATAAAACAAGAGCACTGTAGTTTATCCCACATACACCTTCCTGCTGCCAGAAATACTCACCAGTAGACCAAATGTGTATTAATCCGCCGCTGGAAATAGTCCCCAACAAATGCACTATTTCCTCCTGTCTGAGTAACATTTACTAAAATCTACAGTGACCAGCTGTTTTGGGAAAATTACTGAGCCTCTATAGATATGGAACTATATATTTATGACCTGTTTTTAGAGGCTTATGTCTTCAGCAGAGATGAATGGGCTTGAGGGCTGTGGGCCACGTACACAAGAGGGAAGTTAGAAAAGAGACTGTGGTAGTTGTTTTTTATGGGATTAGTTGACAATTGCGAAACACAATAACGTCAGTGATGAGGGGACATTTACACCCAGAATGATAACTACAACAATAACTACACACATATCGTTTGAAAAGTTGTTCTGAGACAAGTGGACATCTGGGTCCACACCACAACTATAAAGACAAAGCCAGTGGCAAGCTATACAGTTGGGATCACTTTCAGAGTGATTTGATGAACCATAGAGACACTGACAGACATTTACAATCCATTTGAATTTACAGGGTGTTCAATGTGGCAGATGACATTGCGGCGGGACTCATAATTGAGGTTCAAAAAATCACACCACTGGTGGCAGGCACAAGCAGACTGGGTTAGCTGAACGTGCTCGAGCACCTGCCCCTTTGCTCCTAGGCTGACGTAAGCCAAGTCTGCCGCAGGACCTCTTATGACACACCGAGCCCCTTCTCTCCTTCTCTCTCTCTCAGATTCTGAAAAGTTGGTTCTTCTTCATTCAATAACATTCACATCCTTTTACTGCATCTCACTAACTCTTAGTGCTCCAGTGTCTCACAGGTTCCCTCGAATCGCGGCTACGCCTGGATCGTGTGTCATGGTTACACTGCTGCTGTGGTCCTGCCTGATGCCTCCTACTACTACTGTTATTATTATCACACTTCTGCTATTATTGGACGCATGATTATCACTGCCACATGCTCACATACATATACTGTCATACAATAATATTTACTTTTAACATATATGCTACCAAAATACTTTTATGATTATCATTATATCATTACTAAAATCAATATATTGTCATTATTGTTTGCCCTGCATCTCTCTCTCTCTCTCTCTCTCTCTCTCTTTATGTATCATTTTGTCATATGGATTACTTTAAATTTATTATGTTGATCTGTTCTGTACACACAACATCTATCGCACGTTTGTCCGTCCTGGAAATTGAATTGAAATGTCCAAGTGCAGTTTTGTCAAGGTGTATTTTATGTTGTTTTCTTGTGTGTGTGTGTGTGTGTGTGTGTGTGTGAGACGGCCTGTTTGTGGCCCATATTAAGAAAAACATTTAGTAAAAAGGCTAACTGTTTCCCCACAAACAAACAGCAGCAAGCAGCCAAGACAAATTTAGATTGTATTTCTTTTTGAAACTGTTGTATACTTTTCTTTATTATTAATATTTGTTGAATATATATTGTGTCTTAAATTTCTTTTTAATTACATTTTTTTCTGAGTCAGTAGCTCGATACATTTTGGCATCTCGATAACGGACAGCCCAATATTTAAAGAAAATAGGCCAACAATTTTCAAGACCTGAAAGCATGCAACATCAAACAGCTCTTGCTGAAGCTATATTTGTGATTCAGAGCTACTTAAGATAAATTAGTCTGTCATTAATAGTTCACTTTGCAATTTACACAGTTCTATTGTTTTATGTGTGTCATGTTTTCTTTTATCAATCATAATATTGAAGTCTGCAGTGCAATGATGCCTCGTGAAGAGAGCTAAAGTTAAAGCTGGAGTGAAACATAGTGACATTGAGCCAAAACCCACAGAAGGTCAGTGAAGTCAGAGCAGGGCCATTCTCAAACCTACTTGGACAACAACACCCAGCTGATCCTGCTCATGTCCTACATTAAACACGAAGTATGATGACGCCTTTATCCAAATGTGTAATAATATTGTTCCACATGCCCCTTTTTCCTTTGAGCACTTCCCTTCTAAAGGTCTCTGCAACAAAAAGTCTTCATAAAGTAAAAGGACTCAACAAGGCTCAGCCTCTGAATCAGAAGGAAGTGTTTTGTTGTTATTATTAACAGAGATGATTATGAATAGCTATTGCTCGCTGTTTACAGAACGTTATCATTCATCAGTGCCAATGCCCACATCGTTATCCTTATGGTTATTGTTATAGTTATTGTTTTTGGTGTGGACGGCCTTTTATCCTTCACATCATAAAGAAGAAATGAAGGACATGCTCAGTTACAACTTGCACATATTTTAGCATTTTTTCTGCTTCATTTACAACCATATTTACCACATTCATCTCTTAAGCCACGTCAAAGACGCATTTGCATCATCTTGTGATGGACGATAAAGCTCCTCTGAGTATGAATCTGACCGTATGTGACAGATGAAGCCAGATGTCCTTCAGAGGCTCATCTACTCATCTATGGAGTCTCATGTTCCTAAAAGGAAGCAATAAATTCATCACCAGGATGAAAGTGGATGTCTGAATTGATTTCTGTCCATCAGCTTAATGTGTGGCCGTTGTGTATCCCACACATCAACATATAATTAACATAAGAAAAGCCCAGGAGAACACACCACGTACAGTACACTGTGCTTCTGGATTTGATTATTTCCAGTGTGTCATATGCTGACAGTAGGTGAGTAGCTCCTTCCTATCATCTTGATTTAGCATCGCCACATCTGGAGCTGATAAAGATAAACTCCCTGTTTACTTAAATAAAGTGCTCACAAGTCATAAAATGTGAAATGAGCTGAAAATTGGCACAATAAATCCTGCCAACTTGTAACTCTCACGTTTCTGGAGACAAGTAAAATATATATAAAAAAAGAAATGTAAGTAAACAAACTTTTAAGGGACACCTTGGCTTTTTTTCCTATCATCAGCAGAACAACCCAGTCTGCTCCTTTCAAAAAGGATTTGCATTTGATAAAGCTGAGATTATGCTGCAGTATGGTCTGGGTTAGCCTCCCGCTAGGGTGCAGTGAATCATGTGCTCAATAGTTTATACCGCAATATCAAAAGAAGCGCGACACCCTGGAACTGCTGGGGGATGCAGTCAGTGAGAGATGACATATTTCATCTTTGAATACTTACTTACTGTAAATGCCATGTTTAAAAAACTATTTTAACTTTTATTTTTTACAGGGGACAACAGTGAAAAGACCACTATGTCCTATACATATATATTGTGTGTGCAAAGTGAGCTACTTAAACAGTTCTTTCTCACTTAAGATTTGTAGTCAGATTGTTTCTTCTATACTTGTTGGCACTTTTAAGCATACGACTGGCTTTATTTGATATTTTTGTTGTTGTCAACAAACCAAAATGCTATTTTGTGTACAGTAATTTACCATGTTTAGGCTATTTAACTTATGAATTGCAAACTTTCTGCACTTTAACGTATACTTTTGTATGTACTTATGACACAGATTTTCATATGTTCCTAATTATTATATTTTTTTGTATTTCATTTTTCCATGTGTTGTATTATAAGTATAGTGTATTGGCTGTCATCCTGTTGGTCCTGTACTTTAAGCTCACTAAGGGAAGTTCTTCTTATAATGGCATTGTCAACTCAACAATGCATTAATCCACCTCTCAGTACTTCCCAACTTCCCACCCTGTCTGTGGCTCTCAGCTCAAAGCCCATTCCTCACTAATAAAGATGTAAAACTTTAAAAACAGGTCTCAAAAGCCTGTATATAATTTCATGTTGAAAGAAGTCAAAGTCATCTTCTAAATCAGCTGGGCACTGTTTTTTTTTTTTTTTTTTTATCAAATATTATCAAAACAGGAATAAACGGGGACTATTTTCAGCTGTGAAATAATACACGTTTAGGGATCTAGTGGGTGTTTGCAGCAGCAGAGTAGCACATGTGGGATTGACTCAAAATAAACTACTATTTTAAATATGCATATTTATTTGTTATTATTATTTATGGGTAGTGGTGCTGAGGGGGTTGCAGCTTCTCCTAAAATAAGGTATTACATCAACATCAACTGATGAAAAACTTTAAACTTAGTCAGCCTTCACATTAGTAATGTTGTTCTGTATCTGAGAACACTTGCGTCACTATCTGCTTGACATTTTTGTTGAGCTACAGTGTAGAAAAGGGTTCTGTAGGTGGACACTGCTGCGCCAAAGACTGTCATCAGTGGGGACCGGGGCAGCAGTGAGGCAAAGCTCTGCTGCTGGCCGGAGGTGGATCCACTGCTGCTTCCCACCATAGCTCTGACTCATAGACTGTAGAAAAATAATGGACATGGCTACAGTAAGGTCACCCATTGATTTGTGGACTCCCATTTTAAAGCCTTGAGTTCTGCATCTTGGTTTTTCTGAGCCAGAAATGACCATATTTGGGCAAGAGGCCGGTGCTGTAAAGGAGCAAGGGGTGGCGACCACGCTTTGAGTGATTATGCATAACTTAATTATGCATTACTTTAAGCCTTAACAAAATGTAAACAGGTGAGTTATGTAAAAATTTATCCTGTACAGTTGTCATGAAGGGAGAAATTTGCGGCAGCGAGGCTGCATCTGGGTCTGTCCATGGTGGGCTGCACTACTGTCTGAATTAGAAGCATTAGTATAGAAATGACTGTGTCATAACTTGTCAAAAACTCCCTGCAGTTGCGTTAATAGCATTACATGTCCGTGTTTTGGTGCAGTTGGTGTTCACACCAGATGGCACCATACTGAAGTACACATAAACCATACTCAAGACCACGCTTCCAAGTAGACTCGGGCACAGTCCGCACAATACACAATTCAAAATAATCAAACAAATTGGATTTTGGGGTCAATGTTCACAGATCCAGGCCCATGTCCTGATGTGAAACCCCCTAATTCTCTGGTTTATCAATGAAGTGAATGATCTACACTGTAGACTCAAGTCTCTACTCACAATGACAAACAGAGTGATGGTGAACTCATATGAACGGGTCCAGCATGGGTGGAATGGGCATCGGCAGGTCCGTGTAAGGTATATACATCTGGTGTATGACATGACTGTATCCTCACTGTGCTTTTATATATAAACACATCTGTTTCCTGCATTCAGGCACCGTCTCACCGTCGCATGACAAACTACAACTACCAAGTAGAATAGCAATGTGCTATTGGTTCACTACAAGCACAGACAAGCACATAAACCCTAACCTCAAGGAAACAAGCAGCTCTGTGTCACACACATGCAGCACAAAGCTGTACCAACGGGTGGTACTGCGGTAATTTCAGTCATTGCACAGACCAATTTTTGCATTACTGGTATGTGTATATGTTGCACTGTACAGCCTTGGTAAAATCAAATCATTACCAGACTTATCTTTGAAGATATCTTTAAAAATCTGTATAGTTTCCTGATCTACAGGGATATATTTATGTCTAACCAAACAAATTTCATTTATACACGTTTCTATATATCTGTACATTGACTTTATGGAAATATTCAACATAACTTGACAAAGTTTCCTTCTCTTAACTGTCTGTCTAACCAAAATCCAACTTAATTTAGCCTCTGTTCACTGTTTTAGATTTCTCTTTTTTCTCTTAAAAAGCCACAGTAATGGGACCCGACTAGAAAGAGCCCTCAAATGTAAAATGAGACCTTGAAACCGAGAGAGAGAGAGAATACAGGTAATAACGAGAAACAGCTTTCAGAAAACCTCAATCTGTGGATCACATCGAGTCAATTTCACTAAACTCCAAAATGATTGTACAGTCACTTTCCACTTACTGTGACAAAAGCCAGCGCTCAATCTAATTTTCTATGAAACATTTAGCCTTGAAAATGAAAATTGGCCTTCGTTCCCCTTCACAGTCGAACTCTGAAAGTTAATGCTTTATAATTAACCTGAAAAAGCGATTAAGAAGAACAATAACAGGATGAGAATATTTTTGACACATCAACAGATCCATCATCAGAAAAGGAATAAAAGGTTTCTGAAAATAAAGATTGATGGTGAACCAGCAGAGCTGAACGACCTGATCACAGGTTTGTGCGGGCGCATCTATTTTGGAGTGGTGAGATTTGTCCTAATTCAATCTGCATTGTTTAAAAGTTGGTACAAACACAGCTGCTGTGCCTTGCTCCACTGCCTGCCATCTGGAATGATTTTTTTTTTAGCTTAAGCGGAGAGCTACAGTACATATTTATGCATTCTCCAAGAAAGAAAAGTGTCTTGCTCATGTTATAAAAGAGGAAACACATCAATACCAATAAAGAACAGTTCCAGCAAATGCACTTCATTTAACATCTTGCCAGTAGAGAGCATCCATCACTACTTGAATGAAAGCTCTGGGCTCCGACACAATGTGCAGCGTGGCCTCGTTCCAGCTCTTTTCTACTTTACCTTCAGTGGGGACACTGGTGGGGGGGTGGGAGGTGGAGGGAGTGTCCCTGTCCGCAGTGGCCTGTTTGCTCCTGGATGTTGTTCTGGCGACAATCGTGGTGGTGAAGGGGTAGAGATACGTGGTGTCGATGTCGTCACACATCTTGTCCTTGGTCTGAAAGATGAGAGGTGTTGTCAAGGCTGTGTGCAAAACAAAATAAATACTGTGTGTGTCACTGTGTGTGTGTGTGTGTGTGTGTGTGTGTGTGGGTGGGTGGGGGGTGGGGGGGATCTCCATGCATACCTCAGCAAAAGGTATTCATCATCCAGCAGTTCCAAACAAACACACACACAGATTATTAAATGTTTTTAGCTCGGCCGCTCACCTCATCTGGGCAGCTGTTATCCACCCAGTCCTGCCGATGCCGGTCAAAGCCACTGGAACATCTGAGGAGAGAGGAAACAAATGAACATCCGGCAAGTTTTCAGTCTAATAAAAGGCCTTGAAGAGCCACTCCAGTGTATTTTTATGACATTTCATATTTTTCTGATGATGGTGATTAGTCATTGGTTGCCAAATATTTTCGAACAACTTTATTTTGTGCTCAAACACACACACACAAAAAAAAGACAGTTGTGGCTAAACGGGTAAATGACTTATGACCAAAGTAGAGGCTGTAGGTTCACCAGTACACCATCGTACATCATTGTGAGCAAGCTAATTAACGTATCTTGTATTTTTGACCAGTTGGCAAGATCAGGGGTTGGCACGCCCAGGTCCCCGCCCCTGCCTGCTGTCTGACACACAATGCACCCAACCCTGATGCCAGTCTCTGAGGGTGGTGGGCCCACAGTGTGACGGCTCCATGTCATTCATTCGAGCTGAGCCTGACCAGGCCCCAAGCAAGGGAGTTCAAGTCTTGTTCATGAGTGAGGGTAGAATAGAGCATGAGATGGATCAGTGGTTTAGCGTCTGCAGTAATGCTGGCACTGTGCTGGCATGTTATATTGAAGAGGGAGCTGAGCTGGAAGTCAAAGCTTTTGCTTTACTGGTCCATCTACGTCCCAACCACACCTATGGTCATGAGCTCTGGGTAGTGACCAAAGGAACGAGATCGCGGTTACAAGTGGCCAAAATGAGTTCCCTCCGTGGGGTGGCTGGGCTTAGCCTTAGAATTAGTGTAAGGAGCTCAGACATCCGGAGGGAGCTCGGAGTAGAGCCTGCCTCTTCAGATCGAAAGGGGTCAGTTGAGGTGGTTCGGGCATCTGATCAGGATGCCTTCTGGGCGCCTCATGGTAGAGGTGTTCTGGGCACGTCCCACTGGTAGGAGGCCCTGGGGCAGACCCAGAACATGCTTGAGGGATTACATATCTTATCCGCCTGGGAACGCCTTGGGGGAGCTGGAAAGCATTGCTGGGGAGAGGGATGTCTGGAATACTTTGCTCAGCCTGCTGCCCCTGCGATCCTGCTTCGGGTAAACCCTGATTTATGGACCTGCATTAAATCAACGATGTCGCTACATCGTAGGGTACGTGGGTACGCAGAAGGCTCGCCGTAGCCCCCGCCGTAGCCTGACGTGCACCTCCCCAAAAATGTAACTACACGTCGAGGCGACGCAGACCCAGCGCAGACCAAGAGGGCTGTGATTAGTTTGCGTGGAAGAAACGCATTTCCGGTTCCGTATTTCCAGATTGCGCCATCCCCGCCATCTTTGAACATCTTCTGTTGTGATGTAGATGTTGCAGTATTAAGGCCCATTTATGCTCAACGTTCAATACAGATACAGACGGAGCTGTCTGTCCGTGCTCCGCGTTCATTTCTCTGTGTCCGGAAAAGCCGGAAGCTAAACAAAGAATCAACTAGAGACGACGATAACCGTTCAGGAAAGGAACGCAGCCCCCTACCGCTCTGGTGGTGAATTGCACCGCAACGAAATGGAGTGACAGAGAAGTTCGAAGGGTTCACAACGGCGTCACGGCAACGTCACAGGTATGCCGCAGGACCATAAATCAGGCTTAAGTGGTTGAAAATGGATGGATGGATGGATGGATGGATGTTTTTTTTTGTCTACATTGGAGACTTATGGATGTGGATCCATTCACGGAGCGGATGTGCCACGGAATTGATCATTTTATGAACTATAAATGGTACCCACAAACGGCATAGGTATTGTGAATCCCAGTCAAAATAAGACTATGAGGTTCTATTTTGGGATTGTGTGGGATTGTTTCTTCAATTTTTGGACCAAGCACAGCCCCGGAAACTTCCACTTTTTTGCTGAGTTTGTGTAATACTGTATGGGTAAATCAGCATCTTTCCTTGTTTCTTTAGTTAAGTCTATTTGTTTATTTAACAGAGGCCATGCACAACACAACTCCTGAGCCACAGTTAGCTATAGCTAATTTGCATTTGAGGTCCCTGGGCAGGAAAATATTAGAGGACAACACAGTACAATACAAACAATGAAAAGCTAAACACATTGCAAATTTACAATCAGTACATTACATATAAAACAATATACTAAATATACATTATACAGTCCCAGAAAACAATTTATTCCATACAGAGGTTTAGAGGAGTGATCACGCTTGGTTTGTCTTACACCATGTTTTAAATTTTCAAAATACAGAATCTTGTGCATTCTCTGATACTGGAGAGAAAATAAATTTCATTTCTCTGCCGCTCTCTCTAAGAAAATGCTGTTTGTCTGAAAGCAGTTTCCCTAAATTCAGCTGAGCCATCACCTCTCATTGATGCCCTGGTCTCTCTCCAGATTAAAGTAGGCTATGTATAGGGATGAATTTACCAAGCGGCTGCCAGCTGGCTCTGGCAAAATATATGCTGACAGGGTGATAAAGCGCCCAAAGTAAAAGCCCTGTTTGATACAAAGTAGCCAATATATAGTATGATTAACTTACTTACTAAAGGTTATTATTGATTGACAGGAAGATTCTATATAACATTTGGGCATTTTAGTAACTTGTTGTTGGCGTTACAGAAACTAGCAAACAAACTACTTAATTGTCCTAATCAACTATCAGTTAAATAAACAAGCTTAGCTGTCAATTGTTAGATTCATATTCATTCATATTTCCTTCAGGTGAAGAAGGTGAAGAAAAACCCTCCACCTCATAACTTTGGTAAGAGTGGCCGCTATCACTATTCATGCTAATATCCACACTATCGCTTTGACACGTGTGGTTAATTCTGGTTACCATAGTAATGGATAACCTTCAGCTACTAAACACACCTCTATTCTCTGTTTGAGAAAATTGTTAGCAAAAACAGCAACTAACACTGGCTGCATTCACATGGGGTCAGACTATTCGGAAGAATTAGTTCTTGCCTGGGAAAATTGCCACAAACACCCCCTGAAGTTGGAACAACAATTTGGGACGTCTGCAGAAACACGGCGTATGAAAGTAAATGTTCAGTTGATGGTGATGAACTCTTTATTAATTCACATATTGCATGTAAATATTTTGCTCCTATGTAATTTGTAATATGGTATTAGGCTGTATCCGTTACTTGCTGTTCACAAAATAGTTTTAGGAGACGTTATGGTGCAGCAACACGCCTGGAACAAAATCACACAACAGCTTCCAACTGTTATAACCATGTTGACTTTTATAGAACACATCTTTGCAGTGTCCATGTTGTTTCCACATTACAAACCAAAGTCAGAAAATTAACCTTCTAACTTGGGAGATGGGACCATCCAACGTGCATGTGTATAGATCACTAGTACTGTACTGCCAGATGAGGACTTGCGAGGACTGCTCCTACTTAGAAGGCCCTCCCCGTCTGGTTAACATTCAAGTCTTTAAACTCCTCACACCCAATTTATTTAACAATGCAGAGTTTCTTTCTGGGGAATTTCTGCCTTTATTCAACAGTGGACAGAGAGAGGTGACAAGAAACACACTTTTCCACCAGGACTGTAAAATCTGAAGTCTTAAGCTCTTCCAGATACACAGAAGACATTATGCAACCGTTTAAACTCAGTGAGTCCAAGTGTACATTTCATCTGTTGTGTATGTTTCTGTGTGGCGGCTGTAAAAACAAACATCTATCTATTCCCATGACAATAAACTGATGGTACTGCGTAAACATTTGGCGTTTAACAAATCTGTAGTTTAATTTCACGCTCCTAGGAGTCACAGACATTATTGATGGTTTTATATAACAACACTTAAGGTTTTTTTTTACTCAGAACCAAGCTGAGAGAAGTAAACATCTGCACCTCCCACTCTCTGCCTCCCCCTGAGGTCTACAATCAAGAAGGGAGCGGCTTTTTTTTAAAAGTATGAAGACGTGGGATCTGTAAGAGGGAGTTCAATGGGTCATGGGGCCTTGGGGATAAGGGTGCTGCTGAGTAATAACCTGAAAAGGCAGACAGTAATCGAGGCGGCGGCGACTAATCCTCCATGCTGTAAACGGATCAAAATTATAAAACGCCCACTGGTGAACTCGCCATTGCTCTGTCTAGGCCCGCTGCCACAAACTGTACCCTGTCTGGAAGGAAAAGTTAGTATGCAAAGCAGTAAACCCACTCACACCATGTTCTGTCAGATAAACTGAAGCTGAAGAGCTTTCTGCAAATTATTTGTCACTGCAGGTGGGAGATGTACAGAAAAACGCACACAAATGAAGGTAACCTGTGACCAATTCTCGGTACAGAAACGCAGCCAGCAGTGGTATCTGTGCTTTGCGCTGCGAGGACAATATGAGTCCAGTAGAGTCTTACACGTCCCCAGCAGGGCCCATTTCTCTACTGAACATATTGTTATGGTAATAGCTTTATGTGAAGGAGTCCATTTTCATCTTTCTACCTCTCTAATCATCCCATTCCTTTTATTTCCCCCTCCCCCCCCCCCCAAAATTTACCTCATCTGCTCAATCAGGCGAGACAGATTCCTCCACTTAATCCCCCACTTTTCCCCGACTGCTTTCCCCCCATGAGAGGAAGGAGAGGGGAGCAGAATGAGACACAATATTACTGAGCAGGTCCAACCTGTCCCTATGGGGAGCTTGTGCTTTGTTTCTTCTCAATGGCATCCATCTCAGCTAGTTGCCGTCTAGCGCAGTGAGCCACGGTGGTTTTAATTAGAAATGGGCTGAGGTGCTTCATTTGAATATAAATGAACCCATGAGGGAGAATATTTTTCTTCAGGTTTCCAACATTCACAGCAGGATGGAGAGATTGCATTTTTGGGATTCATTTCCACTTCTTTAGATGCAATCTCAAATTCATGGAGGACATGCCGTTATTCTGCATTTTATTTTGTCAAATGCTGAACTTAAAGCACTATGCTTTATCAATTGTTTTTCCCACCCCTACCGAGCTCTACCTTAAAGTTATAATCTCAAAGATTTTCATTGATGTGCCCATTTTTAAAGCTATTTATGGTCCACCTTTTTAAGCAAAAGCCAATTCATGTATTTACATTCTGAATTTGCCTCTTAATTCTATGGTCTTCATTGTTAGTGGCGGACTCCGCCACCTAATTCAAAGGAAAATGACACATGTATCACAGAAATATCTGCATCAATATTTATTGTTCACTCTCCTACCTAAGCGAATGCTGCCTCAATTGGTTTGATTTGAGCCACCATAAAAATCCCATTCACAACAATCAATGTTAGTTAAGTGTACAATACATTTAGCATAGTTTCACTGCTTTACCTTGATGTCAGACAGTCCTCTCTGACGAGGAACTGAAGCCGTTATCTGAAAGCCACCAGACTCCATTGACAAAACAATCATTTTAGAACAAAGGAGTTGCTGGTCTACTGCTGCCTTGATCACTTAGTGTTTAAGGTAAAGCAATAAAATTATTCCACATATAGTGTACACCTGAAAGTAGCATCTTTTTAGGTGGCTAAATATGTTTTGCTGCAGCCCTAGCCTCAGCAGTACATTGTTTAGCTCCCATGCCAGTAGATTTGGTTCATCAAAGGCATTAGCAAAGCAACACAGTACAGAAAAAAGGCACAGCAGAAATTTCAAACAGGTTGGACCAACGTGTTCAACAATATGTCTTTTAACGTTAAAGTTATGTCCGAAAATGACAACGGAAATAAACAAGTTTGCCAATTTAACTTATCCTCCCACTTAAAACAATAGCCAGTTGTCTACTCAGAAGTGTTAGCGCAACATCACAGTGATTTGGTCCATTATACCATACTTGCTGTTACCAAGCTGAATACTTCTTCCATCCCTCATTTTTTAGCAGTGCCATGATAGCTCAAAAAAGAATGATGTTATGTTATTATGCCATTTCTCAACATAAAAGTATGCAATAACAATTTCCTGAGACTAAGACATATTAAAACTCAATATTCCTCTCCTTAACAGCCATTAATTTTCTGCGTGCTGCATTTGTGATGCTCACCAGCTGTTTTCTTTAGGTAAACAAATCCCTTCAGCTCCTCTAAACACATCAATGTTCGACTACGCAGGCACTTATGGCCCACTGTGGACGTCTGTCATGCTTTATTAACCTGCTTCAACAACACACTGATTTAGTTTAAAAGTTAGCAAGACAGAGGCACTGCGCTCTCACCTTCACAGAACTTCACTGTGAGAGAAGTTCATTAGGGGTGCTCTCTTAAAATGTCAGCGCCTTTTATTAACCCCGGAGCCAACGAGGCTGCCACGGTTTTTAATTAGTGCGTGTTTAAAGCATGTTTGCCTTTTTCAGAGGAAGTGGCGGATGCATACAAAGGGCAGAGTAAGGCTGAACAGTCAGATATTAACACAGCTAGAAAGCTAATTAAAATGCAGCTTAATGAGATCACCGCTACAGGCGTACAGTATCTCTCCACAGCGTCCATAAATTGCTGAGTGGAAAAACACTTCTTCATGTTGCTGCACTGTAAATTAGTTTGTCTCTGTCAAAGGCGGGGGGATTTAAGATGCAGAGCAGAGGGAAAGTCAAATTCAATGTAAGTCCTAAATAACAAATCTCAACGGACAGAGCATAAGTGCTGCACATTTCTCCAGTCAACCACGTTACTCACAGAATAAATGATGAGTCCAAAATAAAATACTGGGAGATTAATATTTGATGCATGAGGCATTCAAAATGCAGCGGCATACAAAAGAGATGAGACGCTGGTTGCCCCGAGTCTGACTGAACAACCTCTGAAAAAACATTTTCATATTCAGGCTACACATTTATCAGGACAGTAAACATCTTTTGACTTGTACGTTGAAACTTTCCCTACTTTCAGGCCGTGGATGATAACTCTACTATCTCTCCATAATTTATTTCCCATCTCTGTCTTCATTACGCAAACTTTTTTTATCCAAGAAAACAAAGCAAAAAAAACCCCACCACAGCTCACATTTCAGCTGTCAGGAAATTCTGGGGAGGAACGCTAACACTTCTTTAACAGCTCAAATATTTACTTTTGTTTGAAGTGCAGGGAGACAGGAAGGATAAGATAAAAAGTGGAGCAGAGGTTGACAGAACAGGTGTGAGTTGAATGAATGTTAAAATGTGCTGCTGTCTCATCTAAATGGTAGAATTACATTCACTGAATAGGAATCCACTGCAGTGGTAGCAGAGACAGTGGAGACAGCTTTATGGAGATTCATACCATTCAAATGTTTCATCACTCATTCTGGATCAACAAGAAATGTGTGGACTGCGTGTACTACAGACGGGTGTTGTTTTACATCAAAGCTACAGTCGGTAACTTTTAAACTTTTTTCATATCTCACGCAGATCTAAACGAGACAGATAATCTGTGAAAATCAAACTCCTCTGCCTTCTCTATTGCTTTGTAATGTTTCTAGTTGCCTTTCTGCACGTGAACAAAAACAACCAATCAGAGCCGACAAGTCTCTAACTTAGCTGTCAATCATGTCAATAGCCCCGTTTCCACCAAACACTGTCAGTATGGTACCCTAGGTGGTTAGTGGTTACATGAGCCTCAATCCAGCCATAACTCAGCCCTGAGCAGAGCGACCGTCCGCTATTGACCAATCGACAGACTGCAGTGTTCACAGCTCCACCTTTTAGTACCAGATCTGTGTGCAAAAAAATGGGAGAAGTATGGAATGGTGCCATTGGTACCATCCACAGCTTTTCACAGTGGAAGCGGAAAAAATGCGCATCGAACTGAACTATACCGTACCGTACTGCTCTGCTGAAACGGGGCTAATCTCTGCTCATGAAGTGCAGTCAAACTGTCAAACTAGGCAGCACTGATCAAATAGCAAGATCCTGTTACTGAATTCCCTATTTCTCACTTCAAATGTTTTCAGAAACATATTTTAGTGAACTGTTTAGCTGAAAAATGAGAAAGTTGGTCTGGCTGGTGGGCGGTGCACGGTACTTTGGTTGACTGTATCTACCACAGCTGGGTCACAAACAGAGCAGAAGTTAGGTTAGACTCTTCTCAAAGTCAAGAAAGGATCCTTAAATGGCTTAAATTGAAGGAGGCTACATCATCAAACCCTGCTGGACAGTTCCAATGTCAAGGATCCTTCAAATTCTACTGAGGACAGAGAATTTTCAAGGGTGCATGTGTGTATGGAGTGCCCACAGTTAATTGGGCACTATTTACTGGCGAAGCTCGGCAGGATTTTGATAACGTCTTTTGCTGAGATTAGTATCTCCAGGAGTTTTTATGATACAAGCATGAAAAAATATTGATAGGAACCATATAATTTACACCTTCAAATGTGTCCACTGCCAAATAACATGACGTTTTTTGATTTTTTTTTGTTAAATAAAGTGATTCTGATAAAACAGAAAAGTTTTAAAATAAATCAGTCACAGCAGAGAGCTGTTTCAGAGCAGCACAGCTCATCAGATCAGAGCCGCTATTCACATTACTGTAGCTGAGTGAGCGGTGATACACATTGAAAATATGGAACTCTTTGGAATCACAGTGTGATTCTGTGCATATACTGTTGATGTGGTGATTTACAACCTTTTTCAGATATTGTCTTTACTCCACTCTACTACCTTTTGACATTTTATAGACTAAAAGATTGACTTAATACAAAAAATAATCTGCAGGTGCACTGATAATGACAATAATTTTTAGTTGCAGCTTTAGTGAGAGTGTGTTGGGAGGAGGGAAGAGATTCACAGGTGAATCCTTTGAGCGTCAAAAGTGTTCCAACCTGTTGAGCCGATGGCACCAGCTGCAGTTGAAGTTGATCTGTGAGGTGATGCACGAGCTACAGCTGGTGAACTGGAGACAGGCTGGAGAAAAGAAAGAGCAAAACAGGTCAAATCTCAATTTATACAATCAATAGCTTCACTGATATATATGATAAGGAGAATAATGTCCAAAAGCCTGCACTGACTGAGCCAAAGACTGTAACAATTAATGAATCTTACTGGGTAAAGGCAGCATTTCCACGGCTGTAGAGTTGGTGATCCTCGTCTTCGTCAGCTCCACGCGATGGTACTCATAGATTGTCCTTCGCCTTACGTCTATATTACGGAGAAAGAGGAGACCGAGTGAGAGCACGAACAAACCATCACAAATCTCCCACCCAGAGATAAAAAACTGGGACAAGTGGCCCCTGAAGAAAGAAGGAAGACAGCGGGAGGCAGAATCAGGTCATATGGGATGCAACCACAGCACTTTATTTCTCCCCTCTCTTTGTGCCCAAACATCAGCCCACAATCTGGCAATGGACGGCAGCAATTTCCCCTGGGAGTTGATATCAATCAGACCCTGTTGAAAGGCTGCCTTCCCAGTCATCTGTAACAGCAAGTCATCAGGCGGGGAAAGATGGAACGATTGATAGGATACATCATTGACTCTCATTGCATTCTGGCCCTTATAACTCATGTGGGCCAGTGTAAAATGGGCTGCTTGCTTTTGCTGGCCATGCATCTCCACTCCCATCAGTGGAAATGAAAAGAGAGGAGGGTAAAATGCAGCCTTTGTCAAAGTCAAAAAGCCTCTTATCCTGCCTAGCATCTAAACAGATCTGATAGTAACTCCTTGATGCTGTTAATATAGTGGTTAATCTTAACCTTAATTAGATTGTTGTGTGACTTTCTCTGCAGGCGTTCCAGGAATAAAACAGTAAATCCACAGAATAAATCACTGAGATGCACTGCGACTTGTATCCTGGCATTACTCAATACATGACATTTTCTATAGCACTTATATTTGCTTGACCAATGAACTACGAAATTGAAATTCAATACACCAAACTGTGGCTGTGTAACATACACAGCAAGGAGTGTATTGCAAGTCTTATTCATCATAGAGTAATATGCTGAACTAGTTTCAAAGTTAAAGGAGTAGTTTGACATTTTGGAAATAACCTTATCATTTAGTAAGATGAGAAGATCGATACCACTCTCGCATTTGTAAAAAAACAACCAATCAGAGCCAAGGAGTCTTGCATGCAGTTATCAATCATGTCAATCACTACTCATGAACTGCAGTCAAACTGTCACACTAGGCAGTGCTGATCAAATATGAATCAAGACTCTGTAAGTGCATTGCCTATTTCTCGCCTCAAATGTTTTCAGAAACATATTTTAGTGTACTGTTTAGCTGTAAAACTGTTTGTGACCCGGCCGCCATGTTGTAAACAGCCAAATTAAAACTTAGCACCTCCCACTGGCCAGAGCAGAACATTCTCATTTCACAGCTAAACAGTACACTAAAATATGTTTCTGAAAACATTTTAGGTGAGAAAAAAGCAATGCAAAAACAGAGACTTAACTGATACTTTATCAACGCTACCAAGTTTGACAGTGATTGACAGCTGCATTAGAGACTCATTGACTCTGATTGGTTGTTGTCTCTCAGCTGTTGTGAATTCCAGCAAGGAGGAGGGACATGATTTTTTTTCCACAGACTGTTTGTCTCATGTACATTTGTGTGGATATTGGGACAGTTTCAGCAAATATGACAGTTATTTTTTTTTAATAAAAGTTCCCAACTATAGCTTTAAACATGAGAGTGCCATTGATCTTTGTATAATAGATATTTATATAATAACAATGTATTATGTAACCCCTGGTTAACCGAACTACTTATCAGTCAGACCTGCCTTCAGAGTTCAGGTGGGGTACGGTAAGGTAAGGTAAGGTAAACTTGAATGTCCCTAAGGGGCAATGTGAGATACAGACAGTAGTCATGAATACAACAAAACAGCCAATAAAATACAAGCACACAGAATCCAGTTTCACACTGTCAGGGGTAAATCATTGGTGGTCACTGCTGGTTGAGATAAGCGATAGCAGACAGGACAAAGGACCATCTGTAACGCTTAGCGCTACATTTAGGGAGGCAAAACTTCGGCCCTGATGGAAGCATCTGAAACTCAACATGGAGGAGATTTTGAAAGACTGAGACCGAGCTTTAGAGGTGACCATCACAGGGGTTTCACTTACAGTAGAAAGGCAATGGTAAAATGAAAATATAAAATAATTAATTTCCTTTTACAGCCAATGATTGTAGAAGGCAAAAAAGTTCTTAAATCACACTGCAAATATGTATGTAGTGAAATTACCAGCAAGCTACTGCAAAATGCAGTTAAATACTGGTTTTATCACATGTAGTTCACTACTCCCCAACACTTCAAATCACAGCAAAAGAAAAAACAGTTTATGCAGTTTTAAGGACAAGAAAGCAAATAGGAGTTTTTCTCAAAAGGTTTCACCATCCTTTCAACACTATTCAAGGTTACTTTCTTTGCTTGATTGAATGAACTGTTGGCTTTGCTGGCTACAGAGTTGTTCTTCTCATGTGATAGGATGTTGTTTCCCTGCAGACCTGCTTGGTTTGATTACACACAAGACAGCTGATCAAAGCAGCAAATGCGAGCCAGCCTGGTCTAACCTGAGAATAAGACCGCCCTTCCTTTCCCCTCCTCTCTTCCCCTGGTGCCCGACTTCCTCTTGCCTCTAGCAAAAGGATTATCAGGTACCTAATGACACGGTGGGGGCCAGAGGAAGGTCAGTTCCCCAGCCTGAGGCTGCTGATGTGTGGGCAGAGTGTACAGCCTCGCTGGCCTCTGGTTTGTAGTCGGAAGGAAGCTGCAAATCAGATCAATTATAGCCTGTTCTCAGCCACAACATAAACAACGCCTAATGAGGATTTAGCTACCTTCCACTGATGCTATCACACAACTGCTCTCTTAAGCTATAAAATTAAATGAAAAATGCCTGTGTTTATATCCTTGCTTTGATTAAATCACAAAACCAGGCAGCCTCTTATTGCTTATTCATCCATATGGAAGAACTGCATGGAAATCAATAGAAATGTAATGTGAAGACGTTGAGTCAAAGATCAATGCTGAAATGGCACTCTGGCACTGTCTGCTCATCAGACAGCTCTCTGGCTGTTTGTACTGTTACACAAAATATTACAATGTGTTCGATTGACCTCTTTAACCTCACAATTTAACTCTTGGCTCGACGATATCTCCAACATATTATATCACAATGTTTCTTCTTCAGTTGAGATCAGCTGTGAAAAACCTATAAATGAAATCACAGAATGACAGCCGCATATAATTAATAGCTCCAGTCTTGGCATCTCCCCGCCGGGAATCAAGATTATTAATCCAGATACAGCCATGAAGATATAAAAAGGGTGGAGGTGGTTTTGGCTTCATTTGAAGAACTCAGTGTGACTGATTATGCATAATGTAGCACTGATAAAGTATATTAAGTCCTGGGTCTTCACATGTACTTGTACCTGACCTGTTAATTACACATCCTGGCCACAGGACACCCACAAATTTTCTCTCTCCTCTCTTTCTTTTACTGGATGTCTTGTGCTGCCTGAAGGCAGTGTAAAATGTTTTATTTGAGCTCCTAATCCGGGGCAAAGCTACAGTGGGTTAAAAAATGTTCCCCCAGTTGCCATGGTTGCCATGCAGTAATTGGCTGCAGAGACACTTAACGGAGTTGAAGCACTTCCTCATGGTACAGCCTGCGGCGGTCATGGCTCTCCTCTCCGTTTTATCTCTAAGATTAAGGCTTAATGTTCTCAGGACATGGAAACTTAACAGAAGCCATTTATTAATCTGGCATGACTGTCTTGACACATGATGAAAAATATGTCAAAATATTTTTCTTTCAGCAAGATAAGAGTAAAATGAGATCTGAAGCAGATCAAGACAGATCCAAAGCACACAGGGATGGGTGTTGCAAACTGGCATCCACTATAAACACCAGAGCTCCTTTCAGACATGCACTGCAACCATGAACTTGTCTAGACATTACCTAAAGGAGCTGTAGGTAAAAACGCAAATGTCCGAATCAGTTGGACTGGACATTAAACATACTTAACCCTGCCAACTCCCTACTACAAAGTCGTGTAACGTCCAGTTGAGCCCATGTATGAATAGAGCAGGTCATTGTCTGGAGAATTCACAGCAAGTGAGTGGGCGTGCTGATGACTTTCTATCATGTGACTGGCGCGAAACTGGAAAAATACAAACTTTTGAGGGTGAAGAAGAAGGGTCATTTACACGAAGACAATGAGATTCGGGAACTTCTATCGGTAAGGGCTGTTGCCAAAACTGTCAGACAAATTCAAGGAACAGCAGGAAACTTGGTTGTTTATGACCAAATTAAGACCAGCATTGTAAACAAAACACTGCAATTCTGCAATGTACTTTTTGAATCCTGCCTCCTGCACCCTCTATCCAGGCACCAACCCTCACCTTAACCAGAGTACTTCCAGTAGGTGAGAACGCAGCTGACACGGACAATCTCCTGTTGTTACATGCGTATAAGGGAAACTCCGCACTCAGTTTATATGAGAAAAAGCCTTATGACACTTGCATCAGATAGCTGTTTCAGTTGACTATGTGTATCTGTCTCTATCAAATAAACCATAATAACCTTCATTTTTATCAGATAAATCGTAACATTTCTCACCAAGAACTCTCAGCTGCATCTTTTCCAACCTACATGCAGAGTGCAAGAACAAATGGTGACTTGAGGTCATGATGTGACCATCCAACAAAGATGCACTAAATACCAAAGGACGAATGGGCCACTATGGCGTCCTACATCTCCACAAAAACTGCTGATTCTTGCTTTTTCTAAAGGTTAGCCCCATCATTAGTTCCATCTATCTCCTATTAAAGTGCAATTTTCTATTATTTGTATCAATATAAGGACTCAGAGCCTTTGATGTCACATGTTGCATCCTTTGCTGTCTCCACAGTCTCTTGCTGCACAGCTCATTGAGCACTTCAACCCCTTTGGACCGACAGGTGCACGATGCAAATACTGCCCTTTTGCTTCAGACATGGACACGAACCTGTGCACTTTGCAAACATCACCTGCGTGTTGCACGGCAGGAAAACAAAGCCTTGTTTGTTTGTTTGTTTCAGCTGTTGCAAGAGTTTGATTTTGTTTACAGTGATTGAGGGCAGTCCTAGCAATCAGCTCTTCATTAAAAACACATGTTGAAGCAGTGTACATGAGGCTGCTGTGAGACAGATAATACAGATTCTGTGACTTTGACTTCCCAAAACCAAAAACCCAACAGCAAAAATGTAGAAATGGATTTAACAGTGTGTTTGTCTGCTCTAAAGTGAGCTGGCAGCTTAACACGACAGCATCCTCAGCCAACAATAACCAAGATAGCATTAACTTTGCCAAACACAGCGGTCAGCCCACATTCCCAACAGCATTTTGTCTTGTAACGTTAAAATTTAAAATATAGTATTCCAAAAGATGAACATTTATGGATGCTAAGCAGCCATACAAGGTTATGTTAAAGTACAATAACATTCTGTTTTTACATTTTGTTTCTTTACTTTATTGTCTTCTCCACTGGTCTTCTTCTGGTAACTTTCTGCCTGAGACCTGTTAGCTTTAGCTTCAAGTCTTGCGTGCATGTTCAAAGTCAAGGTAAAATGAAAAATTACTTATTAACTCTTTAAGATCACATTGTTGGACATTCTGTGCACCTATTTAACCATATTTGCAAATGAACAAATAATAATCTTTTTATTCATGTTTTCAATCAAAATCCAATCTTGACTTCTTCCAGTAAAACAATATATGACGTCTGCTTACATGAGCTAGTACCAACCAACTTAATATCATGACATCCATCCACCAATCAATCAACCTGCAGCTTTTAGCCGCACAGAGCTAGTAAGCTAGCTAACAACAGCATGCTAAATTGGTTTGTCTTCGTTGCCCCAAAATTCCGTGGTTACAGACCGCTGGCTAGAATTTATTTACTGTGTGGAAAGTAATATCTTTGACAGCTCCAGATTTTAGGCGAGGAATTTTAAAGTGGACTGCTTCAGCAACTAACGTTACTTGAAGCAGATGATGGACTTTGTTTCTTTCTCTACTACTATCCTGGCAGTGTTTCACCCATAGACATATATATGTAGACGCCACACAGACTGTGTCAGCCTGTTGCCTGGATGTCAACAGCGCCGCCATATTGGGAAGCGCAAGACTAACCTGTAAACACATGCAAGCAAACCGGGGAGCTGCAGTGTTTCTTGATAAAAAGCCCCGTAACATTTATTTTTCTCAATCAATTGCAATGAGTCATTTTTATATGAATTGGTTTATGAATCTGTGGCCAGTGGGGCATGCTTACATATCTATGGTTACACCGTCAGGGCCTGAATTTTCAACTATCAAACCTTTGCTTTCATTTACAAAACAAACCAGCCCACATTTAAACATTCTAATCAAATGTGAAGGATTTGATTTTAATCCCATTTGTGATTGTACACAGATCAACTATTCTGTTTCACTGGAAAAAACATAAAAATACAGAATCTAGAGACGCTTTAACTTCAGTTTCACTTAGACATTGTGACTATGTTTACAGTATTCTCAATTTTTTAATTAGCTAGCTATAGCTGTTAAACTCTGCCAGACAGTTGTCATTTGCGCTAGCAAAATTGAAAGTTGTTGGCTAAAATGAGAAGCCCGCTTTGGTCTGCCTTTGTTTCACCAATTGTTTAAAAAATTGTGAAGCATTTATCCAACTTACACAGTTAGTACTTCCTAGCTAACATAAACCAATAAAACGTGCTAGTGACATACTGACATTTGACATTTCCAAATCAACAACTAGCACGGCTTGTAACATGAAGCTGCTTTCTTTTGTGAAATCAAAAACTTGTTTCAAAAATTACATAGAATTTCAATTGTAATTGAATTAGTTAGCATTAATTTGGGCAACATATGCTGTTAAAACGGCTACTGACATTTTAAAATCAACAACTAGAGCAGCTTGAAATGTGAAGCTGCGTTCGTTCACCTCTGGGGGAAATAGAAGACTTGTTTCAAACATTATGAAGAATTTGGAGCAACAGTAACTAAGAAGGGTGGAGCTTGGCAAACAATGTCACATTACTGTCTAGATAGTACGTCCAGATTTGTGAAAACTCCTGCGAGATTTCATGTTTCAGATAATTTTTACTAAAAACATTATCTTTCCCTAATCCTCCTAACCAGGTGCTTTATTTGCGCCTAAACATGACCAGATCTTAACAATAGTGCTCTGATGCCATATAACATCAGGACAAGAGTATTGTGAAGCAGCTTGTGAGAGTTTCGCAAATCTCTGGTCACCATCTCGTTGTGGCCAAATTTAATGCAATGTATGTAAAGGAGGGCGAGAAAGGTACTGTATTTAGTTATTTGCATCTTCATGTTGAGCTGTATTCAGCAGCGTAGTGATCATTTCAGATGTGTTATCAGAAAAGGAAAACGGGCCTGACAGAAAGAAGAAAACTCACACTCCTCAGAGATGTCGCTCATGTTCAACACAACACCTCAGTCTCAATCTGCTTCTATTCAAGATTTCATCACTCCATAAGCAAACAGCAGCACATGCTGGTTTCATCATGCTGTGTCAGAGGCATCAAAGGCAGCTTGGTTTATGAAGTCCAGGAGGACTGCGTTAAAGGGTTCAATAGACAAATCACTCAGTGCCAACTAAAACCTTCTAGAAAGAGGTTTTGTAGGAAAAGCCTTCAGATGAGACAGTCCATATCAGAAACTCCCACTACTCCAAGAAGCTCAAGTTTTGCAGAGTTGTTTTACTTGCTTCACATCAGACTAAAAAAAACATTAATTCTCAGAACATGTTCGGCTGTGATCGCCTCCCCATCCAACATAAAGATGCAAAGCGAAGGACGAAATAAAGCCCTTCTTATGTACTGGGTTAAAGTTACATGTTATTAACTTTGAAATAAATGTTATCCAAGTTTTACACACATAATCAAAACAGAGTTTAAATTACTGAATAAATCATAACTGACAACTCATTATTGTGGCAGACTTTGAATCAGGGCCCATGGCAGAGGGAGAGAGGGAGAGACTGACTGTGGATAAAAATGTTTGAAGTGTCTCCCCTTTGCTCGCATTTGCTTTAAATTTAATGGGCCTAAATTGCAGTAACTCAAAAGCAAATGGGAGAGGCAGATCTGGAGCTGTGCCCACAGCTCTGCCCACTGAGAGAGGTGAAACAGTGTTGGAGAAGAGGTGGTGACAGTTGGAGCTAAAGCAAAACAGACGAGGCTGAACTCAGAGCTATGAGGCACAGCTTAAAAGGGTAAATAAAATCTGATGAAACAATACAGTCAGTCAGCTAAATGACCCTTTGCTAAGCCCCAGCCCCCATTAGTTACAGCTGAACCTTGTAAAAGCATCTTAAATATGCAATTCATGACCACATACATGATATCATACTAAAGACTGAGGCTTAAGCTTCATGTCCCAATTAGCGATGATGATCCATGTACAGTAGAAGACAAAAGATACATTGTTCTTGTACTGTAGGGTAGAGCTAGCAAGCCATAAAAATCAAAATGGTAATTGTTTCAACCTGTTTGGATGCTGACTACAAAACTAAAATTAACCCCCTCAGAGTTGTATGCCTCCGCAAACCAGTCAAGGTTCTCTCACAGTTTATTCTTTACATTTTACATGTATGTGAAAACACAGATGCTTCTCACACATCTTCCCCCAGCACAGCACAGAAGATCTATACAATCAGCACAGTTTCAAGGTGGATAACCAAGATTAGTGTAACCAATTAATTATCCGACCGAATGTAACCCCTGTAACCCCTTTTTGCAGAACATTATGATGTCACAGTGAAGTTGACCTTTGACTTTTTATACATAAAACATCATTATTTCTTCATTTTATCCTACTAGACATTTGCGTGTGTGTTTTCTTTTTTTTTTGTCAAAATTAGCTTATGAATTCTGGATTTATTGTGAGGTCACAGTGACCTTGACCTTTGACCATCAAAATCCAAACAGTTCATTATTGAGTCCAAGTGGGTGTTTGTGCCAAAGTTGAAGAATGTCCCTCAAGGCCTTTCTGAGATATTGCATCCACGAGAATGAGACAGATTCATGGTCACAGTGACTTTGACTTTTGACCAACAAATTGTACTCAGTTTATCCTTAAGTCCAGGTGGACGTTTGTGCCAAATTTAAAAATAATCCCCTCGAAGTGTTCTTGAGCCATCACGTTTGCAAAAAATGAGACAGATGTGGTCACAGTGAGCTTAACTTTTTACCTTAACCACCAAGATCTAATCAGATCATTATTTAGTCCAAGTTGGCATTTTATCCATATTTTAAGAAATTCCCTTAAAGAGTTCTTAAGATGTTGTGTTCATGAGAATGGGACTGTCGGATTGATAGACAACTCAAGAACATAATGCCTCCAGCCATGGCTGTCACCAGCGCAGAGGCATAAAAACATCTGGTCAAAGTGACACAGAGTTTAGATTTATGCGTTATTGTTTATATTTTTACTTTTACAAGAGAGAAGGCTTTGAGGAGGAGTAACAACCAACAAGTTCTGCTATTGTAACACTACCTCAGGTAACAAGTTTGGCTGGAATTTCTTGAGCGTAAACTTCCCCAAATCAAGCAAATGTTAAGCACATATGTTTGAGGTAAACGCTCTTGCTCTTGTATTTTTGGTTTTGTAAAGGCTACAAAAAGGCATCTTACTACAGTCCAATAAATACAGCTTTGGCATGTTTAGAAAACTTTGACGGGCTTGCCATGCTTATGGTTTCTATAACTGGCCAGTAGTTGGAGGGGTAGGGTTTATCAAACAGTCAATCGAATGGTTTAATCTATGGCTGCAACTAACCAACCCCTTTTCATTCCCAGGTCGTCAAATACCGATACTTTGTTGTGCCTCTTGGGGTGTGATATCGACACCAAAGGCATCCTTTAGCATCTTTATGAGACACACCGGCTTTCAACAAACTCTAATTTAAAGCCATCCGCAGCAATACTTGACACTGAGAGCAACTGATGTAGTATAAAGAGCGAGACTGTGTATGGTGGTAGGGAGGTGAGGTGAAAGGGTAAAACAAAACCGGACTTTTACCCAAGAGACCACAGTTCAGCTTTCATGAAAGTCAATGTTATTTTACGGTACAATTATGCAACTTAAGTACCTATGTTCCGGGTGAAACCAAAAGTCACCATTGTTTTAGCATTTTTGGTAATTTACGTACATTTGTTGCCCACTGACGTCACTCATGTGACATACTGACGTCATGTTACGTAACAAACGTACTTATTTTATCCCAAAATATGATCTTTTTTCTAAACCTAGCAAAATTGAGCATAGCTTTAGTTCAGGCAGGACACGATATCAAGTTCAGCTCACATCCCAGCTGCATCAGCTGATCTCAAAAAGCCCAATCAACTGATGGATCAGCTGATTGATGGAAAGTGAGTCAGCTGATAGATCACATAATTCCTTTCTATGCAACCAATTGGCGCATCGAAGGGCAGAGAGGTTTGCTCTCTCTCTACCTCAGGCTTTCCTTGTTTGCGCGTGGAAGGGCAGAGAGGTGTACTCTCTTCGCCTTAGGCTTTCAACGTAGGCACGTGGAAGAGGCTTTCTGCGTAGGCCTATGAAAGGTAGAGAGGCCCCAGAACAGAGCCATACCGCCAAATATAATACTGCAAATGGAAATAAAGTGTTCTTTGACTACAGTGGTATGCGTTATAAAGTGTTTCCGCTGTGAGCCCCCTGTGCTTGCCCACTGCATCACTGTAAGATGCCGCAGGGGTGAAACAAGGCATCAGTATATGACAACCTGGCAATAAGAACGACTTGAACTAACAATAATTTTCATTGTCAATTTATTGATTGATTATTTTCTTGATTAATCGATTAGTGGTTTGGTCTATAAAATGTCCGAAAATGGTGCAAATATCAATCAGGGTTTCCCACACACTCTCAAATGTCTTATTTTGTCCACAGCCCCTTTCCTTTTTGTGAACAATGGAGCAAATGTAAATTAGAAAGGTGTCTTTGAAACTCACTGGGTATCTGTTGGATCTTGTGGACCACCACAAAGGCATCAGACAGGCCCACCTTCACCGGGTGATTGACAGAGCTGATCTGTGACACCTCAATGGGGATCTGAAATGAAAGAGGGGAAAATCAATTACCAGAACTGCGACAATCTGTCTGGGGCCGGCTGGAAAATAGAAGCAGGCCACACCAGTCAGACAGCGCTGACAATTCCACCAATTTATTACTATCTCCTATAGGAATCTGCTGAGGCATTATGCAACTTCAATAAACATGTGGGTATATTTGGTGCAGAGAATAAACACTGCAGACACAGACAGGACTAAAGGGAACTACAACTCTGTGAGGACTGACTTATATCACAGAAAACAGACTAAAACTAACATTTATGGTCCAATCAATAGTAAATCTGATATACTGATTTTACACAACACTGCAAGAAAGGAGTTAAACTTAAGTACTCAGTGTCTCTGGGATAAATTCTTAAAAGTAAATGAGATGGAGCTGCAACTCAGCAGCACCAAACAAACCTTGTAATCATCACGGATCACATGAAAACTCAGATTACATGTAATGAGCGGGTTACTCCTTTCAGACCAATAATAGCAGCATAATGAAACACCTATCGGAAAAAAACTCCAGCAGCTCTTCTAATATGTGAAAATAACAAATTACAAAAGGGCCTGAGTCGTAAAAGAAGCAACCCCGCTGTTATAACCATCGCAATTATGATAGATCATTACTAAGTTATTGCAGTCTCACACTCCTACAGCAGTCTCTGTTGGATAATATTCTTCATTACTGCCTCTTTGTCTCCGTTCAATCAAGTTGTTTATCTGGGAATGTTTAAATTTCGGAGATTTACAGACACCACAGGGACACCTAATATAAAAAGGTGTAATAAAATGTCAAATAATGTTGCAGTCAAATTAAGCATAAGGAAACAGTATGAGGACATGAGGTGATATTCTCTTCAGTAGCTGCCATCATTAAACTTATTATTTTGTTAGTCATGCTGGCGTCACCATCTGCATAGTGACCAGAATGAAAACACATCAGCATGGAGCATGGTTTAAGACATTTTACGAAGTCAGACAGAGTAAGAAACAAGAGAGACAAAGATTTTTGTGTGAGCTGTGTGATTTGAAAGGAAAGATCACTTCTGCTTTTGTTCTGTACTTCTATGATGAATAAAAAACGTCGACTCTATCAAATGTTTCACCAAACCCTAAAATACTTAATTAAAAGTTGAGGATTAGGGACGTGTTTTGGCCTGGGAAAATACCAGATGGTTGTTCAGGGTGTCTACAGGTATCAGACAGTTGAATTTAATGCTTCTTAATACCCGTTCAAGACACCTTTAAACCAAATTTAGGACCGATTTTTGGACAAATCATGTTTAACTTATTTAAGTATTGGAGGTAAGCATTGCAGACAAGTAGTATATATGTGGCCTTGTGCAGAGGTAAGAGTTATGTGGGAATATGGTTATTAGAGTGAGTTAAATCAATCTTCAATTTGCCAGCAGATAAGTATGCAAGTATGAAGTAAAATGACAGTATTATAGTTTTTTAAAGATTTGTTACATTAAAAATGTGAACTTTTACATAGAAAGGCTTCAGTCATTCTCACAAAAAGAAATTAAAAATGCATTAATGAAATTAGATAAAAATGTTTGTAGTAGTTGAGACCTCACAATTCCAAATTTAAGACTATTTAATGACTTTTAATGCCTTATTGTTGTAACACTGAATTCAAGACATTTTAAGACTTTTAAGGACCTGTAGACACCCTGTCATTTTTTCAAACCCTATCCCTGATTCTTAATTTTGACCTGGAACCAAACCCTCTGGCTGCCCTTTTTGGCACCACAGGAGAAAATGATATGCACCTAACTCCAATCAAACAGTGCAGACTGTTCTTCGCTTCTCTTCTGGACAGACGTTCAGTGTTGCTGGGGCATTATGTCCTGTGTAAACCTTAAAAAAAATTGTATCTTAGTTTGCAAGACAAACAAAAACTTTCAACTTGAAGACAACAGCAGATGAAGTGCTCATGTGGGTTGCAGTATCATGGTATCCAGGAAGGTGCTCTTTGGTCAGGAAGTGTAGAAGGCCAGTGAGCATGGCCGAAACATGTTGGTGATTTTAATGTTCATCATGAACTAGCCATTTAATAAAGGCCTTTTAACTTTTGCACCAGAGAAGAGTTGCCTTGGATTTTGTTTTTTTCAAAAACTTTCAACAGCTGAGGGGAACTTTTCTGAAATACTGAATACTGATTTTCTCATTCTCTTCTTGTCTTACTGTGAATCCATGTCAACAATGCAATCTGTGTAAGCTTATCAATTCCTAAATCCCCCTTCTCTTTATTTATCTATTTATTTTTTCCTCTCTGTCCTCTCTTGACTTTCAGCAATTTCCGGTATTACTCAAGGAATGAAGTAACCTTTAATACAGTGGTTCCCAACTGGTGGGTCACAGGTCCTTTCTGAATGGGCGACAAGTGACTTGCAAAGTTTGTAAAATAACACATTTCATTTTGAAGTACAGGTCTGGGTCATGACTCGGTTTAGGTTCAGGTGGTCTTGACCACACACTGTTGCAAGCCCATACAGGCTGGCACAGTGCATGCACAATAACAAAAACGTCTTATACAGAAAAAAAAAAAAATCAGACCGAGACAGAAAAAAATCAGACTGACAAAAGGACACAACGACAGAAATCCATTTTCTGTGTGAATCACGGATAATGAAGATAAGGAAAACAGTTTTTCTTTCAGAAACAGTGTGATGAATGAGTCCTGACCTCTTTGTATGCAAAAACAATCCTTCCAGTGTTGTGCAGTGTTGCCTGGAAGGTGAAGCTCCCCAGGTTGTAGTTGTCCTGTAGGTGGACATGGTCCCACTGCACCACCAGAGCCGTGCCTAGAGGAGAAACAATCACATACAGCTCATTACCACATGTAGGACTTCACAGAATCGCCTAGATGAAAGGAAAATACAGGCGTCAGTGATAGCTACTGTCACACTTTTTATTTCTTAACACTGACTTATGTTTCACTGTTTTGAAATACCATCTCCACTTGTCTCAGATCTAGTGTGAAATGAACTGCTGACCGGGCAAAGCCTGTGAATAAGCAGACATCAATGTAACAATCACATTTGTAAGACGAGATGTTTTTGAGGGATTATTTCCAGGCAGAGATTTCATTTCCCCCTGTGGGTGTGAGGTGATTGACACTGAAATAGTGTGAGTGCTGATATGAAAACACTCCAGTGGAGCGGCACGAAACCGCAATAAAACTGAAACTTTGAGAAAACCAAATCAAGGCGTGGCAGTCACTGTGATGGATTATGAAGCGTCGGCAATTTTCACAACAGTGAAAGTTTTTCATTCTGTGCAAGAGCGAATGACAGTGCTGTAAATGACTTCTTGCTCTAGTACAGGAAAATGTTTCCAACTACACAGCAGTCACCAGCAGGAATAAAGAAAAGCAGAGGGGCAACACTGACACTAACATAAAGGATTAGAGCTCTTGTAGTATCTAGTCAGGTGTGTATTGTAGTTTTGGTTTTACTTGCTCAAGTTTTAAGATCTCTGTCTCTGGGATTTCTGCTGCCCCATCTATATAGTGCGAGTGAATGGAATTAAATTTATGGTGCTAACAGCTTTGACAAATTGGATATGAAAAACTATTTTTTTCCAGAAAAAAATGACCTGGTTACAACAAATAACCCACATCTTTTAGTAGTTTTCATTAGTCATTCTACTTTGTACCAAAGAAAGTTTTACGGGGGTGGCGGCAAAAGTTTCAATGCCAAGTATCTTAAAATAAAACTGAAGCCACAGTGTCTAGAGCTTAAAAGATTAGCTGATCATGTGATAAAATGCTCCATGTAAATTAATCTCCAACTTTCAATCAATTGTTTAAGTGAATGTGTGATAGTGCATTGAATAATTTGGGGACTAAGCTTTGATTTTTCACAATTTTCTGACCATTTATAGACCAAACAATTCATTCGTGAAAGCCAGAGTGCAGGACTTTTACATATAAATGAACATCTGATACATTCAAGCCCTTGCCAAACGAGTTCACACAATGCCAATTAAGCCAGGAAATTGCTGCCAGGGAAAGCTTTCTATTTCTCAGTACCAGGTTTTTGGTGGTAGGTTTGTGTGTGTACTGGAAGTGATGTATTTTATGTTTACCAGCCAGAGCAGAAAAGGATAAAAATATGTACTAATTTATTTTATTATAGATTTATTTTCTTTTGTCTTTTTTACAGTTTGGCACTGCTTTTCGCTTTGTTTTCTCTGTATGTCTGTGATTCTGATGTTTTCTTCTGACAATATGTACTTCGATAGTTTAAAATAAAGATATTAAAAAGTAAGAGGGGAGAGGCCATAGCGACAGAGAAGCAGCTCAGAGTATTGTGAAAGCTATGGCGGAAAATCCTAAGAAGCATCCAATAAAAGTTTCTGGAGTGGAAACACTCAGAAGAAGGGTTAAAGTCGAAAAACACTTGAAGAGAGCGCTCCTGGGGGCAAAGGAAGAGATGCGACAAGCTCAGCTGCATGCATACATTTCTGCAGTAACTCTCACTGCCAGAGGGGGGAGACAAAAATTTTGTACTCCAACTTTAATGAATCCGCAGAATGTTAGTTGCAGCCCTAAATCTGTCTACATGTATAGACACCACCAGGATGCCATGATAAAACATGTTAATTTGTAAAGTAAGTGAAAGTGCAAGTGACCATTTAAACATTGTCACAGAAAGGACTGATCCTGGTTCAGCTTTTCACTTTAAACACTGCCAGGCATCTTAAACACATCTAGAGACAGACTGAATAATTAAGCATATGAACAAATGAGTGAATCCATTGATAAATGAACTACAGAGGTGCACTCAGATCTCCACCAGGTGGCTGCGTTCCGGCTGTGATGCAGCCACCACAGCTGATCACTGGCACTCTTGACAAAGCTCATGCACAGCTACACCCTGAGGAATTCCCCCCCCTGCTCACTTACAGTAAATATGGCAGAGAAGATAACAGAAACAGGGCTTGTTTTCATCTCGCATTGTACCTGACTTTAGTGGATCAAGACATATAGGGTATGGAATTAATCTGCAGATGCTCTGGGTCAAAATAAGACCATACTTTTTTATGGATGTAAGTTTTTGAGCCATGACAAAGGCCAAAATGTGGCCTGCAACTTCCAATTATGCCTTCTGCTCTATGCTTTTGCCAGTTAATAGGAGTGAAGAGTCATCAGTTAACGAGGGTATGAAACTGTCAATGAAACAGGTTTATCAACAATTGTAAATCACCGCAACCATGAGAGGTCCATAACCCTAAAGGTGCATTCAAAATATTAGGCTGATTGGTCCGGTAGTATGTGAGATTAGCTGTGGACAGCCAGAGACACGCACACTCACACACGACCAAACAAATGATCCCCTCCAGGCTTTTAACCCAAGTGGAGATAATAAGTATGAGAGTAACTTAAAAGCCACGTGCTGTAAATTCAAATCACACTTGACCACACAGTCATCATTAGGTGTTGCCTTAATGTGGCTACACACTAAATTAGCACCAGACTCATGGGACCTTCAGCTCTACCCTCCAGACAGCGGGCCTCACATTACTTTTAACACCGTTTTGATTTAGTGTGGACTTTGGAGAACCTATTGATGTGAAAGCCATTCCCTCCTCCGAGCTAGTCATTTGGCTCTGTGCCAGGGCAATAAAGGTTTGTTAACACAACTAATCAATTTTTCCATCACACAGCCAGAGCTCGTCCCTCCAAAGTAAAGATAGAGATTTAGCTTAGACAGTTTGGAGAGCGGAGGCGTTTGCTTGTACAGGAAACCCCATTAAAAATTGGTGTTGTGTGTGTACAGGGCCTCTGGCATTAGACATGGATGCTGCATGAGGTTAGACAGAGTTAAGGGCAGCAAATGCAGGGCACTGGCATTCTCTGGCAATATTGTGAGTGTTTGGATGGGAAATAAGAAAGAGAGAGTACTGAAGATTTGCTGTGTGATGCATTAAAGAGGACAGAGTTTAGGAGAAGGCAGTGAATATCAGAGCCAGGGTAGGACCAGGGTACTAAATTGCTGCGACCTTATGGCACAGCGTGCTTACTCAGTCAGCACAAGTTAAGCCCAATATAAGTCTGCTTAAAATGCATTGAGTTCAGGAGGGGAGGCGACCATGCTATCTGGGGCTCCCTGGCTAAAAATACAGAGTGGGTGAGGAGGTGTGGAGGGAGCAAACACTGGCCTTGTTTCTAATTCCACTTACAAGCTTAACATGCTGTATGAACTCAAAACAAACAAATCAAATCTAGCTCTATTACGCAAGCCCACCCTCTGCATGGTGAACTCATTTAGTGTGGTTTCAGCAGCAGCTTTGTGTTTGGACTTTATTCTGTCCAGTCTATTTTTCATTTAACTTTCCATTGTTATTCATTTGAATATTTATTTTTTTTAAATGTATTTCTTGTTGCTGTTGGTTTTGGATGATTCCCAGTGTATAAATTTTGGTTTTGGATGATTCCCAGTGTATAAATTCTGAATTTCTGATGCGTGACGGGTCTTTTTCACAGCAGAGCAGATTAAATTTAATACCCTTTTGTTTACCTGTTGCCATATATATGCGTCTCCTTTGCATCTCGTCTTGTTTTGATGGAACGCAACATGCAAATCAGGGTAGGTCATTCTTCAGTGCAGCGGGTGGTGGTAATGCACCAGAGGCTGTTTGGTAAATTATTTCATTTTATTTTCTCTTTATTTTACCAGAAATATTCCCACTGAGATTCAAACTCTGTTTTGCAAGGGAGTCTTGGCCAAGACCGCAGCATAAAAATTTCACATCACAGAACAAATATACTAAAAACACAGCAGCAAAAAGCCAAACAGTGTTAAAATTCTCAAACAAAGACAAGCCACAGCCAATTTACAGCCACAATTGATTTAGCAGCGTTCAGTAACGAACCGTGCATTGAGTGGTCAGATAGTCCTTAAAGGGAAATTTCAGTTTATTTTAACCTGTCTCCTATCATCCTAAATTTGTTTCAAGTCACTAGTGACATAGAAATAATAGTTAGCATGTTAGCCGTTAGCCTAGATACAGGAGGAGGAATGGCTGCTGGAAGGCTTTAGCACTGGAGATTGGTGGTGTAACGTTACCTGTGAATGCTGTACCCCAATGCCCACAGAAGAGGAATACCTCTGTTGCAAGGAATGGGACCGGTTGCAGCCTTAGCTAAATGATAAAACAACAAACACGGCACCACACCAGTAAGGTAAGACAACACGTTTACATGTCGTTTTCTATATGTTCTCTGACATTTATCCTAACGATATGAGGCGGTCTTTGTGGAGAAAAAGCTTGTTTAGTGGACTAACTTTGCGCTTGAAGGTATGCCCGTTCAATTATGTTTTAACAGGTCTGACGCTACGGCTGTATCTAGGCTAACGGCTAACATGTTAACTATTATTTCTATGTCACTAGTGACTTGAAAGAAATTTAGGACGATAGGAGACGGGTTGAAATAAACCGAAATTTCCCTTTAATCCTGTTCTTAAAATCTCCCATGGCTATAGTATAATCTAGTTTAACATGACTCTGTAGACGACACCAAGACAAAGGAGCAAAAATCATAAAAGCACCAACAATAAAAATACCAGAAGAACAAGTCATACACTTTCTGCAGTTTAGTTAAAACGGTTAGCAGTTAGCATTACCAAGCTTGATACCTAACAACTATCCATCAACACATATGCACGGATACGTCATACTTGTGAATTACCAACATTCTCCACATTGCTCACCCTTACATAATAATGTCTTATCACTCACATATGTCATTTAATGGTTGAACTGATCTGGGGTCAGATAAGTGCTGCAACAGCTCAGTGCATCTTCGGTATAATCTTTAATCTTAAAATCATCGGAGCCATGTTTCTCTTTGTCTCAAGCAACCACAAGAACAACAACCAAATTCTGTGTAGTTTCAGTCTTTGAATGGTTACTTCCACATACTACATACTGCAGTTACACTTGGGAGGAGTAGGAGTTTTATATCCATCTTGGAGAGACAGATTAATTTGAAATAACTGGCTATAGTGTGTCTCAACAGACTTCCTCAGGTTTGACCCGGTGTTTGATTTCTCTGGACCTGATGAACAACACTTCTCGGCATTAAACCTTTTACCTCTTCAAGGGAGAGTTCATCCCGAAATCCAAAATACGTAATTATGCTTTTAACTGTAGTGCTATCTATCAGTCTATATTGTTGGTGTCAGTTGCAGAGTGTTGGAGATATCAGCTGTAGAGATGTCTGCCTCCTCTTGAATATAATGGAACTAGATGGAACTCGGCTCATGGAGCTCAAAGTGCCAAACAATACATTTGAAAAATTCAACAGCGATGTGTCGGTGAACATTCTCAGTCATCCAGGTCATGGTTATCCTAAGTGCTATATCAAAGGCAACTGGACTTTTCTTGAAGACGTTTCGCCTCTAATCCAAGAAGCTTCTTCAGCTGACTGATACGAAGTTGCAGGCTTTAAACCCTGTTTGGGTGGGAATCAACAGCAACGTCCCTTTCCAGAAATCATAACCCAGTTACTCAAGATAATCCACAGACCTTGTTGTGAGCAGTTTCATAAAGGATCTATTTTCTTTCTACCAAACTACACCTGCTGACTGTATCACTACGCAGAAGGAAGAGTGCATCTACTGCTAGCTCACCTAGCATCACTGAGCTAGCTAACGTTACAGCTCAGCAGTGGAGGATGCCATTATTGTTTATGTCTCATGCTGTCATAAGCACAAGCCTCTTGTCCATGAGTAGATGCACGCTTCCATCTGCACAGTGATACAGTTGGCTGGTGTACTGTGATAGAAAGAAAAGAGTTCCTACATGAAACTGCTCACAACAAGGCCTGTGGATTATCTTAAGTAATCAAGTCATGATTTCTGGAAAGATACACTGCTGTTGAGTTTTTCAAATGTATTGTTTTGGCGCTTTGAGCACCACAAGCCAAGTCTGGTTCCGTTATATTTGAGAGAAGGCAGGCATCTCTACAGCCGATATCTCCAACACTCTGCAACTCACACCAAAACAATCTAGACTGATAAATAGCACTAAAGGTAGGAGGAAAAATATGAATTTTGGATTTAGGCTTGAACTGTCCCTTTAACATAATAAGAAAGACATATTAACTGGATCAGACGACAGTGTTGCCGCTCCTTTAGGAGACAGTGGACTTGAAATGAATCCGTCAGTAAGGTGCTTGCCTGGTACTGTGAATGGAAGTTACAGCAGACTTGTATACTTGTGTTAAACTCTCAAAGTGTCAGACTTGTTATACAGGCTGTAAGAGGTATTTTTACCACTGCAGTGCTGTCACCATGGTCCCGCTGGCAACAACAGTCAAATTCAGAAGTCTGTCAGGTGCCGAGACACTTCACTCCTCTATAATTGTGCACTATCGAACTTCAGTATATTTTTACAGCACTTAAAAAAAAACTAATGTGTTATTCACATGTATTCTTTATTTAGCAGATTTTAATTAACAAAACTAAAGACACACTGTCCCTGTGAAGTTTCACACAGCTCTCACAATCCTGTTTGTGTGTGCAGGACAAACAATAAGCCTCATCAACCTGCTTATAGTGTGATGGAAAGAAGCGTTGACTCTCCCACAACACTACCGACCGTTCAGTTCTTATGCTGTATTGGCAGGACATTGACGGATGGACAGTGTGTTGAGGAGCAGGCGGGCTGAGAATCGATCGGCTGCCAGTTTGGTTAAAGTCTGATGAGCTCCACTGCAGAAGGTCACACAGCTGGTCAGTCACTCTGCTGCAGAGGGATTAATGACTGACATGATGGATAACAACCATTGCAGATGGCAAACGAAAGGTACAGGGAGTGAGGAAGGGCATCAATTTAGTTTAAAGTGAGTAAGTGGAATATAAGGGGTTGTAACGGAGGTCAGGAAGGGTTTCATATAAATCATTTAATTATAAAGACTTCATAGTTTGTGAATAAATGTCTGAGGGTGGCTCATATAGCTTTAATAAGAGCTTGAATTTTAAGATATTACCAGTGTGTAAATTGCCTGGGAGAGGGACCTGGGAGTGGAGTTCTCTGAGGATGCTTGGTGGGACAGTTTAACTCGTATACACACCTCCTCACTGCGTGTACGACACAACCTAATTCAATTTAAAGTACTTCAATGTCTCCATTACTCGAGGGATAAACTTGCCAGAGTCTTTCCTAGCCAGTCCATAGTCTCGGTAGGCAACATGTTCTGGGTGTGTTGCTCTCTCAAATATTCAGTGTATTTTCATATATCTGTAAACAAACCATGACCCCTGATTTTCACACAGCCATCTTTGGTATACCCAAATACAAGGTCAAGGTTACAACTCTGCAGGGGAATGTTTAGCATTTGTTTCACTGGTGGCACACAGACTTATTCTTTTAAACTGGAAGTCAAATAAAGGCCCATCATTCTTACAGTGGTTAAAAAAGGTGCTTTCTCTTCCGCCTTTAGAAAAACTCTGATATAAAGTATGGAAAGCCAGCAAATTTCCTTTTAAACTGGAGGCCTTTTAGACTTTATCAAAGACTTTCCTTTTTGATGAAGGTACTGTTTACAAATCTTTTTCTACCAATTTGTACTTTGTATGTTAAATTAAGCTCCTCATTATTACAGCAGATGCTTCTTTAACAACACTGGCTCTGTGTGATTAGTTGTGAAGTAATTTTTTTGAGCACACCATGAAATCAGTCACGTTGCTAGCTTGACTGTTTTCATGAGTCACGCTGAAATATTTGTGGTTTGGTTCTTATGTTTTTGTATTGTCTGGAGCTTGTTATCACAGTTGGCTGTAGGAGATCTGATTTCACTGTGTCCTTACCAGAATAAAGAGCTGGTTGGAGCCAACAGCATCAGTTTGTGCCTCACACATCGCACAAGAGTACACAACTGCTACTTATTCAGGCAGAAGTGCAATAATTAGTAAAGTGCTGTTACCGTTGTCAAAGTAGATGACAGTAGAGTTTCTGGAGACACTGGGGTCAAAGTTTGCCATCAGAGGAGCGATGTACTGTGTAGCTGTAAGCATCCGGTGGACCACATCCCCCGTGTAGATGAAGCCTGAGGAAAAAACAGACAGTGTTTAACTTTCAGTCCTCTGAATTCTAATTTTGAATGAAAATGGCACTCTCATACTGCTAAAATAATCTATGTGTAATGTTTAATGTATGAGCTGTTTGCACCCGGTATTAACATACACCTTGGGTGGTCCAATCCCAGATGGACAGCTTTAGGTCTGTTTGTTCACACCTGGCATTAGAACGCATCTCTACATGCGTCTTACTTGTGACTGGATCTCACTTCCCACTCTTTATCCAAATGCATTGTTGTTTTCAACCAGCAGGAGGTTTGTCCTGATATACGCACCCATTGGCGCCAATTTATTAGTTTGCCTTGAGGTGACAAACTGCGGGAGATTGTGGATGGCTTTCGAGGAGCTTCACTAAAGTTGAAAAGAAATTCACACATTTAAACTTCACTGATCAATAACTCATAAGCAAAACGTTTTAATCAAACGAGCTGTCCTCCAAGCTGGACAAATGAAATTGGTCTCTATGTGCAGCCAGCTGTGAGACAAGGGCACAGGAACCGTCTACAAAATGCAACACTGAAAAGAGATACTAGAAAAATAGTCAAATCATTATCATCCTACAAGCTCTTGTGGATCACCTCTCTGTGAGTGACACACACACAGAGGTCGTCAGCTGAGTAGGTGGTCCTTCAATGTGGCCCAGGATACATTAACATACACACTGCTTGAAAGAATGTGGCCATATGCACCCCAGCCCATCTCTAAATGTGGTCTGTGTGATTGGATCCCAAGACACACTGACGATGCATTGGGTGCACCTGTACTTAGAGCTGTCCACTTGTGAGCCAATCACCCAAGATGCATTTTAACACCAGGTGTGAACTGGGCCTGTCATAGCTATGTCATACTCAATTCCGATTTTTTTCCCTCAGATCCGATCTTTCTGTCAAGACTGTTCAAGTTCACGCTTAAAGTGACCCGCATCTGACGTAAGTGTGAATGGATCTCTGCTCCGAAATGCCTAACATGCAACCACCAAGGTCATGTGAACATGCGTTCTTTATGTTCTTTATATATTGGGAATATGGGTAAGAAGAGGAAGGAACACAAAAGCCATCCCTATAACTCTATTAGCAGCTATTACTGGCAGTTCTGTGGAGAGAGAAATGTGGGTGCAACAGAGGAGTCATGAGCGGTGGGGCCGCGATGTGGAAGGTTTCACAGAGAACAGTTTCTCAAAAACTTGGAGGATGTCCAGGGGAACATTTCAATATCTCTGTTGGCGCCTCTCGACAATGCTGTCACAGCAGGACTCAAAATGTAGGCAGGCTATCTTCATCTTCTCCTATACTATAGCATCATCGAGCCAGTTCTTCTGTATGATGCCATCTGTTTTATCCATATGCTCACAGTCACCAGTTAGAAAAAAACTCTGAAAGTTAACTCATCTAGCCAGCAAACTCATCGGTATTCCTACCCCCAACCTATCTGATTGTGTCACCTCATCCCTGATTTACAAAGTGCTCACAATCATTCACGACCCAGATCATCCACTCCACCAGTACTTTATCCCCTGTCCCTCTAGACACAGGCGTAGACTACCCATGTGCAGAGGGGCCTGTTTCAGCAAGAGCTTTGTTCCCACAGCCATATGAGCTCTAAATAAGTAACCTCTTTTTGAAATTCAGTCTGTGGTGTGTCAAATGCCAGTCCATGTCTTTGTCTCTTTTGTATTAATTCTGTATGTCTTATAGGTCTGTTCCATGTGTGCACTTGATGCGGAAAGGAATTTCCTTCTTGAGAACAGATATCCATCCATCCATCCATCCATCCATCCATCCACCCATCCACATCAGAGAGCACCTGGCTGTCAGGCTCTACTGGTTGGAGATAGGGGTAGCCTACCACAGCAGCAGTACAGTTACGGCAGCCTTCTGTAGTTTCAATGAACTGTTGCAATACCATATGGAGCGTGATCTGCACCTGCACAGTGAAGTATGATGTGGAAAATCCCTGGATGTATGGGAAATCACAGAAATTCCGATTTGACTGTTCTCACAGCAGTCGCATGGCCAATGATCTATGTATTTGATTTAGGACCACAAATGAAAGTGGCCCAGATCTGATTGGATAAAAATGTATTTCTGTGTCCACACTACTGCAACAAAATCAGACCTGTGTCACATAAGAGCAAAAATAAAATGGATTTGGGCCACACTGGCTTGTAAAGTGAATGAGCTGCTATCATAAAGTGTTGAGAAATAAAGGTGGATTCGCCCTTTAGCAACTCATAAAAACAAACATCAATCTTCTCTCCCTCCATCCCTACTTTCCCTCCCTCTATAAAGCTGTTATCTGATATAGTATCTCTCAGGAAGACTACAAGTCTGCCCTTCAGTCCAGAGTTAAAAGTTCTTCATTAACCCACCACCATCACTTCCCTCTCTGTCTCCGGCCTCATGCTGCAGGCTGCCTCAGCTGCCACGGCAATTAATTAGCGCCATTATCTCTGATCAAAAACAGAAGGGCAAATCTGAGGGGCTTTAAGGGGAGATATGCTGAATGAGCAGTAAATATATTACTATGTCTCCTGGTGTACTCCTTAACATCCTCATGTGCGTGTTTTTACTCTCCACATCATCAATCACGGACGCTAACGAAGAGCCAGTGACAACAAAAAGGGACTGTGTTAACTTTTCCAATTTATGCATTCCTTCAACAAGGCACAAACAGATCTCTCCACAGAGAGGGACGTGCTCAGTCAACACAAACTAGAGCTGCGTCATTTAGCAGCCTGTAAACATGGTTATTAATGGAGTCCAGAAAAGGGAAGAAACGCCCACTATTCATCACGAGGGAACAGTCTTTGCATAACGAATTTGCAATCATGACAACAGAATCAAACAGCATCTTAATTTCCCTACTGACAAGAAAGTTTAGCAAAGTCAGCTGCTATTTAAAGATCTATTCAAAAAGGTTTCTCACTCTGCACAAACATCAAAAACAAACCTTAACACGCGGCTTTTTAACAATCACGTGGATCCAATATAATTTGCGGTTGAAGAGCAGTTTAAAGAATTAATAAGACATTGACTGTGACAGCATCTTGAAAAAAAGAAATGACACATGTTTTATATATTTATTTGTTTTTATAAATTACTCTCATATGATAATTATTCTTGCAACAGAGGGGGCATCTATTTTTTCCCTGATGTTTCCACTTTTGTCTTGTTAAATCTTGTGAGACTGCAGGATTTTATGACAGACAGAGTTGTTCAAACATTTGGTTGTAATCTTCTGATGTAGCTGCAAGAAGATGATTCAGCAACCACTAAAAGTCCGGTCTGCTCTGGGCTGGAAAATAATTTTTAATATATATCAAATCCTTTGAGGAGAATGTTTTAGTGAAACCTCTCACTGTATCTCCTGTTTCCTGTCTTTGTGCTAAGCTAGCTGGCTGGAACTTCCTGTACAGTAATCGGTGTTATTATTCATCTATGGAAGATTCTTCTCAATATCCTAATTTATTATTACTTATTCTACTCTCTCAATTATTTTTAACATATGATGAACATATTGTACACATTTCTTATTCTTATTTTTCTATCTATATATAAATAGTAGAGCCTGACTGGTTTACAGGTTTTATCTGCCGATATGAACCTATCACGAATATATCATTATTAGCATATGTCCTCAGATATACGCTGATAATTCAGGTTATTCTGATAGAATTTGTTCAGCAGAGCACGGTCTAATTTCACTGTTATGGCTTTGTTGGTTCTGCTAACGGTTACCGCAGTTGAAGTACAGCTGGATTCATAAAAATGTAACAGTGACTTTACTAATGTTTGAAACTATAAACCAGCACAAAAATGATGATTACCAACATAAGCCACCACGAATATATCATTATCGGCCAATATATCAATATCAGAATTTTTTTTATTCCCTAATATCGAAATTGGCATAAGCCTTAAAAGTGGCGATCACACGCATGTTTTTTGGGACTGCCCAATAATTTAAGGGTTCTGGGGAAGCATTAAAAAAAATAGACAAAATTATGGAGGTAGATGTCACATGATCAGACCCATTATTATTTTTAGGACGGGTTGTTGTAATAGATTGTATATAATGGAATTGTGTTCCTCTGTAACTGGATAAATGCAACCCCCCTTTGTAATTCTTAGTTTCATGTTAATTAAATTAAATGAAATTATTATTATTTTCATTATTATATAGTTAAGAATATTGTTTACCTCTTATGGTTTTGCTTTGCTTTATTATAGGTCCTATGTCAGGGAATGTTGTGTTATCTGAAAAAAATGAACACTAAATAAAACTTCTTAATAAATTTGTGTTTTTCCCCAAAATATTAAACTATTCCTTTAAATCAGTGTTGGACATGGAAACTATCTGACTGTGAAAAAGTCCCTCGCCTCACTTGGTCTCAGGATGGGCATTTTTTCAAGTATATACTGAATATCACAATAAAATAAATCATAAAACAACTGAGTAATAAATCATTCTCTTGTGAAGGGAACTCTTTGCTTTGCTACAGAAGTTCAACAGAAATACAGTACATAAAGTAGCTGCCTGAGGCTTATAGTGGGGGAAAAAACTGTGCTCTGAAAGAGAAGAAGGTTTTTGGGAAAAGTCTCATTCAGGCCAGACCCATAAACCTCCATTTCAAGTCACCATATGTCTTCTCATACAGTAGGCTGGCTGGCTATAAAAACACATCTATCACGTTGGAAACCAGGAGCAGAGCATATCATGAGGGGAATCAATCTTTCCCTAAAGACCTCCCTGCTCAGAATTACCTCTATATAAAGCAGTGTCAGCACACACAGGGAGAGGAAGAGCAGGGGAGGGCTGGGAGTGAATATGTGATTCTATTCTCCTGTCTGAAGTCCTGACTGTGGAGAACTCTACCTGACGTGAATAAGGGTAAAAGATTCAGTCCTTTATGGCTCAACAGAAGGAGGTGCCATGCTTTCAGTTACATTTAAAAAAGTAGGCGCTTCAATCTGAACTCAAAGGCCACTCGCTAACTTCTACAGAGCTATTCTTATAAGGGCTGACACCTTCTGGTTTGGTTGGTCGATATATTCTTGTTCAACCAAGTTCTCAGAGGTCGGACAACCGCTGGTGTTACTTTCATAAGGCTGTGTGTCCACCAGTGCATTTCTTCCCTGCTCAAAACGCCCAACTGGGAGCGCCAGAGTGCTTTTGAGGGACAGCTTTCTTTCCAGCTGAGACACGTCAGTTCTGACTGGTTGCTATGTTAAGGAATATTGTTGAGGCAAAAATGTCAGTACAAGGCAGAGTATTTTCTCTGGCCTTTGGTCTGGATCATAGGACAACAGATCCCCAAAAGTGAAATCAAAACATCTTGGTCGCCCCCTGGTGGATGGCATAAACCCCAACCCCCTCTGTTAGCGGATGGGACGTGGGTCAAACCAAAAAAATCTCAGTACACGTCAAATAAATTTTACTCAAGGATGGTTTCTGTCATCTAGGTAGTTCTTATCATGCTGATGTAGGTGTTTGTTTTTCTGAAAAGTTTGGTTTGAGTTATTTGATGCTATAAAAATGGGGTTAGAGTCATGATGGACAGCTGTGTGTGCCAATCAGTTTGCCTGAATCAATGGCGCTGCTTGCAATTCGTCGAACAGGTGTATAGGTACGAACTCGACAGTGTGGAGATCACTACTGCGCAATCTCTGGCTCCAAATGATGTCATCAGAGCAAACATTGGTGCACTATCAGCAAAGGGAAATCCAACACATTCTCACTTAGACCTCGTCATATATTGACGTTTGGTCATGGACTTTCCACTTTTCGTTTTTTTCGTTTTTTTTCCTTCAACAACAAACACACATGGTTGGGTTTAGGCAACAAAAACACGTGGTCAGGTTTAGGAAAAAAGAAAAGGGTTTGGCTTTAGAATCTTACAGGACGCAAACACCACTCTCCTGGGTGAAGGTCAGTGTTTGTTGGCCCCATCCACCACCCATACCGCCCACCCTAGTCGGACTTTTGCCGCCTTAACTTTTGTCCTTGTCACACCGCATTTCCCCCTGATGACTTTGGAGTGAGAGCGGGCTCACAGACCAGGCAAATGTCTGGGGCCCCACAAACAAAATTGGTATATTTTGTAACTATAAACCCCCTTAAGCCTCCCATAAAGGCACCATACAGTGCACCACCACTGCCTCAAAAAAGCCCTGTACCAACTGTATGACACCTGGATGGCGTTAATCTATGATGGGGCCTTTGTGGGCTTCTTTGCCGGGGGGCCCCCCAGAGTCTAGGATCACCTCTGGGCGCAAAATGGCAGCAGCCATACCCACGAACTTTTGGCTTCATTAGGCGTCATTAGGAGCCAAAGGATGTAAAGATGTATTGTTCATCTTTACAGACAGTCTATAACCTAGATGAAGGGAGTGCACATACAAATTCTGTAAGACAGGCCAACAACTCAAAAAGTTGGCTTACTCTGTGGGTTTCTTTTTCTTGCCTGTGTGTCCTTGTGTGTCAGTCTGTCACCTCTTTAAATTCAGAGGCTTTTGCAGGTCTGTGAAGGCAGCACAGGCAGAACTCTTCATGAATTCATTATTTCCCTCAACAGCAGTTTGTGGAGTTTTGAGTTGCAAGGTGGATAACTGATCAGTCGATCCAATCAGAGCTGATCAGATCAGATTAACAAATGAGAGGAGCAGCTGTTTGTGAGTGAAAGCAAACTTAAGTCTCAGCGCAATGGATGGTTAAGTTTCACTTTCACTTCACCTGCTGTTCTGCTGCTCCGTCTGTGCCCAGAGTACACTCTGTGCTGTGAGAAATTGGTGCAATGAATAACCGAAAGGTATATATATTCCAACAGCTCACCTAATGAACAGTTCAGCTCCAAAAAACAGAAAATCAAAACATGGCAGCAGATGTTTTAATCAAAGCAGGCTGCTACGAATAAATTAAGGTTCGGGAAACCTTGCTAAGCTTGCTAGCAGCTGGTGGTAGCTTCACATTTAGCTGTATTGATCTCGTCCTCTAACTTAAAAAAGCAAATAAGCCTTTCTCCCATAATCTCAAACTATTGCTCTAAAATGTGCGTAGGCTTATCACCTCTTAATGATGGCAAATGTTTTTAATAATCTTTCAGAAGCCTAACAGGTATATGGGTGGCATTTTTGCATGCAGATCATAAACACAAGCCAGCAGATAGAGCGTCCACACTATGTTGTGTCATGGTATATGAATATAAAGAGGATGGAAGATAAAGAGGCAGGTTTGTTGAGTCTACCTGCCTAAATTAGGGTAAACATAAATATAATGCATCGGTGAATCTGGTTGTGTGTTGCTGCGTCTGCACTTTCCTTTATCTGATTGTGCAGCGACACAAATCAGCCGCCGCACATTCCATCTCATCTCATATTTACCCAACATTCAACTCACCCTTTCTTTGGCTTTGCTTTGTACTATTTCTCTTTTCACTTTCAACCTCTAGAAAGCTTAGAAATCCCCCTGACTAAACACACACACACACACACACACACACACACACGAAAGGGTTTTATTCTTAGTCCCTACCAGCAATCTCCTGAAAACACAATACAACTTATTTGACAGTCTAAAGATAATCAGACAGCCTCTCAATACACTAAAGAGGTGAGAGCTGCGGGGCGCTCAATAGAGAGGCAATTCATCCATTATGATCGTCACTTACAGCAGAGGGAGGCTGGACTGAGGAGGAGGGGGACCTGGGGAACGGCACATTTATAAGGAGAGAGCAGAAATATTGTAGAGGAGGTTGAGGCAGAGAAAGAGGTTTTAGGAAGGTGGGACAGAGTGGGATAATTCTTTCCAAGTTTTGTTTATACGTGCTGCGATCCAAAAGTGCTGGGCGGTGTATGTCCAAGAAAAACAAGAGCGGGAATTAGCAGACCCACTAGACTAAAGCTCCACTTTATTGGACATTGTGTTTAGACAAGGTCTTTGTTCTTTCGTACTGAGCTGTGTTTAATTTACAGGAAATTTTCTGTTTATCACAGCTGTTCTGTGGCGGAAAGAGCCCACACTGGATCACACACACTTTTTATTTAGTCTTTTGTCTGTTAAATTCCAAACTATGAGGTTTTTATCTAAATTAAAAGTCGGCTTTTTTTTGTTTTTTATTGCTGAGTGATACAAAACAGTACAGAGTGGGCCATTAACCAATCCATTATGTCGATGGCACAAAGCATGTAATGTGTTTTATGTTTCCTAACTGTGAGTTCTTTGGAATACTTGGACTTGGCATTGCTCACCGTAATGACTGGATGGACAGAAAACAACTCTGTCTACTAGAAATAGTGTTCATACACTACTAATTTGTTCGCAGGGACATGTAGTTGCTTGGATTATGTTCAGGTTTTCAAGTAAATACAGTGCTATGATTTTGTACTGCATGTGTGATTAGGTTTAGGCAACAAAAGAAGTTTAAGAGGAGATCTTAGTTTTACGTCCTGCCCCCTGCTTCATGTCACTGTTCACTTTTTAATATTCAACCAAGAATGTGATCTTACCTTAACCTTAACCAAGTGCTGCATGAGCCTAAACATAACCATAAAAAAGTTTAAGTATGCTTTAGTTCAAAACACATCATCAGTGAACGTTTTACTGATATGTTAAATATAAACATTTTGTAACTGGGCTGATTTCCTCATTATGTTGGAAAAAAACCCCAGTTTAGTTGGTGTTACATTTTTCTAAAATGTTTCTGCTGTTGCAAAATTAGTAGTATTTATAGTACTTTAATTTGTGCGAGACAGTGTTGGATGAAGTACTAAGATATCTTATTCAAGTAAAAGTTGGAACCTCCACAGCTCTAGCCTCTCGCACAAATGCGGTCACTTCTGGCTTCAAAACACCAGGATGGTGACGGCTGAAATGCCGAACTCGTGGCTTCAAAATTGGAGTCCACAAACCAGTAGGTGACATCACGGTAGCTATGTCCATTATTTTTACATTCTATGAAAAATACCCTGTTACAAGTATCGAAACTTTTACTTAAATGAAAGTAAAAAAGCATTAGCAAGGTAAAAGTACTAATTATGCAGAATGGCCCATTTCAGATATATTATTGGATCATATTTACATTACTGGATTAAAGGCCTAATTAGGGATGCATTAATGTGTTTCACTTAATGTTGCAGGGTAGTTTGGTCTATAATAATTCGTCATTACTTATTAGCTGATTTATATTATGTATTAATAAACTGTATCTGTAAAACAACTGAAGTTGTCATATAAATGGATTAAAATGTACAATATTTGTGTCAAAAATGTGGTGGAGTAGAAGTAGAAAGCATGGACTGTATTTAAAATGGACAAAATGACAGTTGCCCAAAAGTGAAGCCAAAACATCAGGATTGCCCCCTGGTGGCTGGCTGCAGTACAGGTTATAAATCCCACCCCCCATCATATTAGCAGCCCAAAATAAAAGATCAAAGTTCACATTAAATAAATTTTTCCCAAAGATACTTTTTATCTTTTTTAGGTCGTTTTTATCACGCTGATGTTTATTCAAATGTCCATTTTTAATCGGGGGTGTGGAGTCATGATTGACAGCTGCGTGTGTCAATTGTTGTACTGCTCATGATTAAGTGTATGGGCGGGAACTTGATACTGCAGCTCCCCCTCCTGATTGCTACTGCACAGACTTTAGCTGTCACCTGATGTCACCAGTGCAACATGGCAGCGCCCAAACTGGGAATTTTTTGGCTTCATTTTTGTACAGTGAGACGAAGTGGACACATGTTGACCATCTTCATACACAGTCTATGCTATAAGGTAGCATAAATGGTAGTACTCAGTACATATGTAAGTAAAATACTTGAGTTAATGAGCTTAATTACATTCCACCACTGGCTATATGTTGGATATGTTTATGAGCTACGAGCACTTTCAACAAAGAGTGATGTTTCCTTCTCTGTTTGTTTCCTTTAAATAGCGTTCAGAGGCCTGCCATTGTAAAACTATCTAAAAATCTAAAGTAAGATTTCACAATATTAAGGCCAAGATTTGGGGAAAATCAGATTTAATAACCATCATTTGTGCAGCAGAGATGTTTCCTGTCTTGTTAATCATGTTATAATCCTTCAGATTTGTATGTTAAGGGGTTCCTGAGCCCGAGGCTGGGAACCACTGACACATGATATCTGGGTTTTGGAGTGCTGACAACATTACACTGTCTCAGTGAGTTCCTTTACACAAATGCGTATTTGGTACCTCAAATATAAATGCATGTGATCACCAATCAGCTAGATAACGTGTATGTGTATGTAATGCATTTGCTCTGATACAAACATTCTCATGTATTTTCTGAATCTATGTTTTATATTCTGGTTGCAAAGTGTGACAGCTGGCCAAATAAACAGCATGCCACAGCTGGATATCCGTAGACACAGCTGGCGGCGGTCAGATCATATATCATCACTGGTATTCACAGCCTCTACACGTCGAGCCGTCCACATACACACACTATACAACACAAAATGTTGACCAAAAATAACCTGCCAGTTCATTACAACACCTGCAGTGTGCTGACAGTCACAGTTACTGTCCTGGCTATATGAAAGTTTCTTCTCTTTGTTAACATAATGCGTTTGTCTTTCAAGACATTTCCAGTTTTAATATATTCTGTCTCTTTTCATTCTTCAGGCATCTAAAGCACTGTAATCTAATAAGTGGCTTTGTAATGTTTGTGTGGTTTATAAACAGAGAATATCAGTTATTAAAGGGGGGTTGTTGAAGTAGCAGTGTGCATTAATGTCTGCCACACTGTCATTTCTGATAGTAATAATCGTTTTTATCATCAACAAGGAAACAATCTCGATTAAGTCTATAAAATGTCACAAACTAGTGACAAAGATATAAAACAGATGAAAGGAGCAAATCCTCATGTAATGAGAGGCAATATTAAGTTAATTTTCAGCATTTTCCTTTCCTTTCCATTAATGAATTAATTGATTAAATGATTGTTTCAGCCCCATTCGTATGGAAGTCCATTCCCGCCAATGTGATTAAAGAAAAAGTTCCTGTCAGTCATTAAGTTTTCACAAAATGACTTAGCATCATTTGTTATAATTGTAAGACGTAAAGTCAATATTTTGAGAAACCTTCTTATTATTTTGAGATACTAATGCTGGGTTCAGACTACACAACACTTTTGTCTGTTCCGACAGTCACTATGTCAGATTAGGTGACTGTAGAGTCATAAAATCGTGCCATGACTTGGCCGACAGACATGACACACTACACGATTGTCCACACCAATCATCGCTGGTTGTCTTTCATGATGTGCATGATGTCATCGGGTTGTCCTCGTTCTATTTTTCTTATTATTGCTACTATTTTAGTCACTGTGTCCGTTCATATCCCAGCCGAAATGTTGTTGTAGTAATGTAAAAAAGCGCCAGCAGATGGCAGGAGCTACATTTGAAGAACCGTACGCAAACATACAAGTCACTGAATCCTCCACAACAAGTTCCTGCAAATGTTTCACAATAAAAGCCTATTTAGAAAATGGAGGGATTCGCTCAGTCGAGGTTATAAGGTTTTAATTTGAAACAGATACAGGAAGTGTTAAGTTTGAAATGACGGCGCAATACATTAACTTTATCAAGGCAAACGGGAGCGGATTAAAAGTAAAAATATAAAGATACAGAGGGATTAATAAATAACGGCCCGTTTCTAATGTAGTCTGTTTCAAATAAAGCCGATAGCCTCTGCAGCCGCGGTGAGTAAAAGCCCCACCACTATTTTTAAAATTTTATTACTTCATGTCCGTCTCCATTATAAAGAAGTTACATACTTTGCTAGCTTGATGCTAATGACAGTACTCAGCGGGTTGACAAAGTGCTTCTGCTGTTTCACACCATAATTTTTCCCTATTTACTCTGTTGTGGTAACGTCCCTGGAGGAAATATTAAAAAGGCCGGGGTGTTGTTGTCGTATAGTTGTCTATGGCAGCAGCTAACTCTGTGTTCCTATTGGTCAAAATGACGGCTGTGACGGGAGCAGTCGTGAACAACAAAAAGAAAATCAAACATACTAGACTTTCTGTCAGGATGTCGTGAGGCGTGACGTCGGTTGTCGTCAACTCTGACATATTACGCGAAATGAAATGATGGATTATCGCATACGACACTCACTGGGTTCACGATCCTGACACGATATGACACTGCATCGGGCTATAATCGGGCTGATATCATGTAGTTTGAAGCCGGCATAGGTCATTATGTCGAGAGAGTTTCTCATAATGTTACCACACTATGTCATTATTTTGAGTTACTAAGTCATTACTTTTTTTATCACTACGGTAAGTCATTATTTGCATTAAGGTGTTTTTTTTTATCATTTTGCAATACAAAGTCATTATTTTGAGATACTAAGACATTATTTCGAGAAAGTTTGTTATAATGGCTTGTACAATCTTTTTTTGATCACACTGGCAGAAATAAGCTTCCATAAAATTGGTATTCGATATTCAGTTGTTTTTTTTGTTTTGTTTTGTTTTTTATTTATTTTTTTTAACATATTTTTTTTGGTGCTAAATGTAGTCTTTTTGTTGTTGGTAAATGTAGGTTATCAATAAAAATCAAAACTTTTAAATTGCATTGTTAAAAATGTGAAAATATAGTATAGCCTACTGAGCCTGTGCGCACAGCACGCTTGAGCGCATCCATCTGAGGCTGTGGATCAATGCCAAGTTTTACCACTTTATCACTATTCCCTCTAACTTGTAGCTGTTTTTTCGTTATCTTTTGAATTTAATATGAATTATGGAACCGTTTTTGTCAACGTTTGTTTCGCCCGTTTTGTACAATAAATTATTGTTTAAAGTTTCAACAAGTTTCTTTTGGAGTTCGTGACACAAGTGTGTTTTGAAAACGACCGCGGACTGTCACCTGCTCAACGCATCAGTACCTTCGGATGCCATGACAGTAATAGCCAGTAATGTCAAAATATCATTTACAGACCGATTTAACAGACGATCACTGCTGCCCGACCCACAGCGGGTTACGGGTCGACCCGCGCATCACTACTCAGCTCAGTCTATAAGGCTGTACACACAACAGTAAGGCTATAGACATTATATTCTATTTAGGCCGACAGAACCAGCAGCGCATTGGCTCTACAGTGCACGGCACTGCTGATGAACCATTTTATTGCAGCACAGAGTATCTGCCAGCAACCAATTACTTGCAGAGGCTTCCATACAACTTCTTTCAATGGTTCCGATTTAATCAGAAGACAAATTAAAAAGGATGACTAGCCAATGTGAAAATCAAAAGAAAGCATAGAATAATGTACTGAAAGAGACTGTTGTGCCATCACATTTTTTTGTGGTTTGAGAGCAAAGATCCGGTCGCCGCTGTGCAAATACAATTAGGTCTTACAACTTACAAGGGCTTACAACTGGTATCTTGAATAAGGCTGCATGCCGACCTCATCTTGTTGCCTCGTCGTTAAAGAGTTTGAGAACTGGCTGCTGTAGTGTTTAGAAAGTAACTTAAACTCTGAAAACACAAAACAAAGTGTAAACATAACTCTGCTGCTGTTTCATCACACTAAGTTGAGAAAAGATGTTTCTCTGCAAAGTTTCAGCATCAGTTGCAAAAAGAAATAATATTTGCTGGGGTACAAACTGACTTGCTGACAACAATAAAAGTGGGGCGGAAAGATGGTCCAGTGGGGAGAGGACTAGCTGACTGATAGGCCCTGAAATGGAGGGATGCAAGGAGGGCGTCTCGGAGACAAAGCCCCAGAGGCCTGCAAGAGGCAGATAGCTGCCTCCTCCTCCTCAGTCTCATCCCTCCATCTCTGTCTGGAGGAATGCAAATTCTTGTTATCTCCTCTCTAGAAGCGTCTGAGCCTGTCCATTCCTCCACACCGTCATCTCGTCTCTAAAGCCAACTCAACTTTGCCACTGATGGAGGATCAAGTGGGGAAAATTAGACAGTGACGATAATGATGATAAGAGACACGGCGGATTATTTCTTTATTATTCCAGTGGCAGTTAAACGCAGCACAACATCTCTGAAATAGTTGGGTAAGAGCAGGGCTTTAGTCTTTGATGTGATAATAGCTGGTTGGGGTGTTGTGGTTTTGCCGTCAAGACTCAAGTGGAAAATTGCTTTGCACACTCTGGCAAACACGTCTGCTGCGTCACGTGTCAAACATACACACACACATCTCCTGATACCCCCACCTCCTTATCCATGTCTATCAGGGTGTGCCAGGCCACTTGGCACAGGGACTCCTGTTTCCAGTCCAAACCCTTCGGTCTGGTTTCTCTTCCAGTTCAGTCTGGTGTGGGGTTGGTGGTGCTGAGTGTTGGGAGTGGTTTGTTTTCATATCCCCCAGTCTCTAGCAGACTATCCCGTGGAGGTGAGAGCTGTAAATGGTCTTGTATCAGGCTGACTGCTCGGCTGGCAGAGTGTCGGTGGTGGTTTTGTACTGTGGTTTGTGCCAGATGAGGCTTTTCAACTTCCCAGAGACAACATCTAAAGAAATAACTCATTGTTTGGTTCGTTTCTGTGCTCAGGGCTGAGATATCTTTGTACAGTAGCCACGCCACGCTCACTCACAGGTAAACCAAGTGCCAGGAACACATGCAGACACACTCTCCTTCTTCTCCATTTCATAAATGCAACGGTACTCCAGACTCATTTTTTATAAACCTTACCACATTCCCTCCCAAACCCAGCAGCAATAAAACACTGTCTGTGTACAATCTAATATGCCAAGCACATCGAGTATATCCAATAACAACACTAATAACTACTATTGAGAGAAAAGAGTCCAAGAACAGTGTTCACTTACCACCAGTCGCCACGGTGATTTCACGCAGGAAATGTCCATAAAAAGGGAAATCGAAGGACAGATTAACTCTCTGTGAAGGGAAAAACAGACAAATGACCCCGGTCAGAAAGATAGAGGCAAGAGGAGGATCACAGAAGAGACTGTTCTCATCTTAAAAACAACAAGAGGATTCAGATCAGAGGGAAAATGTGGAAGGAAAATACAGAGGTCTCTACTTTGTGGGGAAAACAGTGGCCATTTCTGAGGAGAAATATAAAAAAGAGATTTAAAAAAGAATGCGGTAAAAAAAAAAGACTTTAACAACATTTTAATACAAGAAAGAAAAAAACATATCCCTCCTATAAACGTCAGATTTGCAAGAAAGCAATAAAACTGAGTCTAATGGTAGTCATTGGTAAACACATATTTACATACAGAAGTCATTTTTTGCTTGAAAATTAAAAAAAAAAAAAAAGCCCTAAAGCTGTATTCACACAGGTCTCTAGCACTATCAGCGGACCTCATGCGATTTAGAAATTACTCCCCTACATCTTTGTTTTGAAATCTGTGCTTTACTCAAATTTACTGACGTTAAAAGATACGATGTGCCCAGTCATTTGTAACTCCACTCTACACAACACAGAAACCCTACACAGCACCACCAGCAGTGATGTACAGTGTTAACCTCCTTTTTCCTTTTAAATATGGGGTGGCATCAGCTCAGTCCATAGGCTTGGGTTGGGAACCGGAGGGCCGTTGGTCAAGTCCCCGCCCGCACCAAATATGTAGTGTGGACTGGCAGCTGGAGAGGTGCCAGTTTGCTTCCTGAGCACTGCCTGAGGTACTCTTAAGCAAGGCACTGAGCCCCTAACTACTCAGGGCGCCTGACCATGGTCAGCCCCCTCACTCTGACATCTCTCCGTTTAATGCATGTATAGGTCCTGTTTGTGCATATGTGTGTATTTTGGGCCTGTGTGTTTATGACAATAGAGCGAAAAATTTTAATTTCCCCTCAGGGATTAATAAAGTATATCTTCTTCTTCTTCTTTATCATCTTCTTCTCCTAAACAAACAGAACTGATTCTGCCACACACTGTCACATGTTCTCCATCTCATCATCTATCAAGACTTTGCTCTTCTGATTGACTGGAGCTTGCCTTTTCTGCAACAGCCTCCTGCACCCAAAATGCTGTCAGAACTTTGATTTATAATTGCCAAAGTAGCCTTCATAATTCTCTACCAGGAATGAGGCAGACATGAGGTGTGGAAAAAACAGAAAACCTAATTATGACCCAAAATCAATGAGGTGCCGATTGCACAAGACTAATAAACCCCGTTTCCACCGAGCAGTACGGTTCAGTTCAGCCAGTGGCGTATCTAGGACATTTTTACTGGGGTGGCCAAGATGGGACACAAAGCTAGTATGGGGTGGCCATGGCATAGCGAAGTATAATGCCATGTACGCAGCCAACCCCGGTTTGAATCCTGGCCGGAGGACCTTTGCTGCCTATGTCACATCCCCTCTCTCCCGTGATTTCCTGTCTCGTAACTGTCAAATAAAGGTGTCTATGCAGGTAAAAAAATATTTGAAAAAAGAGTCATTTTTTTTATTCCATTTCCACCTATCACAGTTCTCAGGAATCATTGATTGGCAGCATTTCTCTTGTTTCTTTTGTTGACGGACTTGACCAACTACCTATCAGATCTGGGGTGGCCACAGGGGTGGCCAATGAGTTTTCAGGGGTGGCCCCGGCCAACCCAGGCCACCCCTCAAAATCGCCCTTGAGTTCAGTTCACTTCAATACACATTTTTTTCCATTTCCACTGTAAAAAGTTGTGGATGGTACCAATGGAACCGTTCTCTACCATCCCCATTTTTGGTCACCCCTCTGTTGGGGTACCTAGCACACAGATCTGGTACTAAAAGGTGGAGCTGTGAACACTGCAGTGTGTTGATTGGTCAATAGCGGACGGCAACTCTTGCTCAGGGCTGAGTTGTGGCTGGTTTTATATAACCACTGTTCATACCGTGGTAAGTTTCATAGTTTCTATTATAACTATAGAAGTAAAGGATGTTTTGCTGCCTGTCGCAGCAGCTGTAGTCTGAGAAGAATAACTCAATTCACTGGGCCGACTGCCAGCACCTTTCAAGGTGGAACGTTTACTTGTAATGTTACCCAGAGCATGAGTTGACGATGTGAATCCATCAGCACACCTTAAATTTCACTGTGACAACTCTGACCATTGCTTTAGTTTTTATTGTCTCTCTTGGATGACAGACACTTTTAGTAATGAGTCGATCTTCAAGCATCTATATTAATTTCAACCGGATTATGTGAACTGTATATATTCTAATCCTCACTTGGAGAAAACAAAAGCATTGTGGAGTGTTGTTCCTGTGGGCTCTGGCCAGTTGAGCTTGTCTTAGAAGGACAAAATGCACAAACCTGCTATCTTCAGCATCCAACCCCCTTCTGTGGACGATAAACAAGGTGCAGACTTCCAACTATGAGGAAATACAGCGAGTGCTGGACGGAGCAGTGAGTGACAACAACCACACCCACATTTAAGGGTACTGCTTGCGGTGGAAACGGAAGGGTCTAGTTACAAATTACCACAGATCCTGAGGTAATAATAGTCAAAGCAAATAGAGCTTTTGTAAAGGTTATGTGTTGGTTTGTGGAGATTTTGTCTTTTAAAGTCAAAATTGTGACATTCAAGATTCAAATTAAGATATTTACTGAGGCAAAATTTTAAGATAGTGAGTCAAAGTTAAGAGATGTGTGTGTTTTGACTTACTATTGCATAATTCTAATTTACCATGAGTATTTGTAGTTTAAACCAAGTCAGCAATACGGTATTTAGGATATTCATGTTGTAATAACCTCTGCCTTAAGCTCTCTTTTTTAACCCTTGACACGACCATGTCCATGTCTGTCATTTTTCATGTGAAAAACTGAATGCCAAAATACAACTGCCTTCATGGAGAGACTGTCTGAAAATGTGTGCTGTTATCCCAATATTTAAATAATATTGCATCTCCCCCCTCCGTGTGAAGGCCAGCTTTTCCCCAGTGTGCTGGTTTAAAAAAACTTGGCCAGACAAATTGGTTCTGTCTGAATATAACCTGACCCTTCTCGCCTTTTAAAGCTTCGCCTTTTATAAGATATGTTTTATAAGGTATGTTCTAATTCTTTCATATATCATTTACTAATTCCTAAAATCTCAGACTAAGTATCTCAGAATTTTTATGTACTTTCTACGATTAGTATCATCTCTAACTTTTCATCTGTTCTTTTTTCTTCCTCTGACAGAAATGGGCTTCCATACGATTTTACAAATCTGTTTACGGGAATTAACACAAAATAAAAAGAGCTTCAAGAAACTATAATATCATCAAATGACTCTTGGACCAAATGAACAACAAACTTCCCAAGCATATTACCACAAATGATGGTTTATGCATTTAATCCCTGATCTGAATATGCTACAGTCACACTGCCAGAAAATGTTATGGATATAGACAGTCCACAGTAAACATGCAGCTATTATACATGATCCTAGATTATGGCAGGAGGAGTCATCCTGTGGCAAACCGCGCTGGATCTCACAGACTATATAGCCAATCCAGAGCTTAACTTTCCTACAATCCTGTGATGCAGTTGACCTCTGCGGCTGTGTTTTGTTTTACGACCTCATTGGCCAATTCCTTTTCAGTGTCGAGGGCCAAAGCGCTGGCAGGCGGCAGTGCCAGGAGGGAACGTGGAAGTTTTCTCCAATCCTGTTCCAGCACTCAGTTTTATGCAGTTTCTCAGGACTTTAACTGCCATAATAATAAACTCTATTTGTCTAAAATGTTAGTGTGCTGACACGGTGGCTGCATTTCAGCACAGATGGTTTTCACTTCTTCTTGCGCTGCAATTTCACAATGAAATCATGCAAGCAAGATTTCCATATCTCCCTTTTGACTCTGTATAGTTCTGCTGGCCATTAAATTAGGAAATTCACTTATTGATTTTTTTAAGCCAAAGTCAGAGAAACCTCCCACATCCCCTCCTGTACTGTTCAGAAGAAAAGCCTCGGCTCTTAGCTGGGTCGTTCTGTGGCTGCAAACAATAGCTTGCTTCAGATAGTTTGGTTCAATCCATCATTACATGACTGAAGGTAGAGGAGCAGAATGCACAATGTGGGACTCTATTCTATCTTCTCGCCAGCTATTGTTCACCCTGAGTGCTTTTTCTTTTTTTTACAGACTGTGGCTTCCCTGCTGCCATGCTGCTCTGTTTCTCCAGTCAGTCTGCTGCTGCCTTGTGTGACCTCATCAGTATGCACCTCACATGGGTCACCTGCTAGTGCAGAGGTGGAAGGAGGGGAGCTTTTAAAACTTTACTGCAGAGGAGATTTTTAACAGTTTTAATGCATAAAGGACTAATTTACCTCTTTCTTTAATGATACAGGAAACAAATATACTGATGGATGGTGTCTTTGAGGTGACATATGCAAATGTAATTACTGTAATATTTTAGCATTTAGCAAGTCTGTCCAATAGTCTACTGTCACATACACACATGTATCACATACAGTACACAGAAACACTGAGTTCCTCTTCTTTGTGTTGTTGGCATTGATTTTATCTTTCTGTGTATCTTTGGGCTAACAGGCTTGTAGGCACCAGTAGCTGATATGATTGGCGTCATGGTGTGTGTGTTTGCGAGAGGATTACATCTTAAAATGCAGACTGGTGTTGAAAGAAACAGTTGAAACAACCCAAGCTTGCTGATGCTGTGTCACTTAGCACCTGAGCTGCAGTTAAACTGGAACTTCCAGTCGCTCCAAACAGCCAAGTGATTTCTATGCAACTACACAACAGCTAAATTACATTTATGATGAAACTTATAACTTATAAGCAGGAATGCCCTCTAGTAGTGCTGTTCATAAACAATCTGCAGCATGTTCAAGTAAACCTCAGACACATTAACCTCTGGTAGCGTTCAGGTGATTTTTAAAGGGGGTTTAAGAGACCACAGATGTCTTAAAGAAGACCTATCATTATTATTATTATGCTCATTTTAAGGTTCATACTTGTTATTTGGGTTTCCTCACTTTCCTTAAACTGTGTGTGCTGGAACACCTGTATTCACCATCTGTCTGAGACGCTCCGTTGTAGCGCCCCCGTCTCTTGAAAAAGCCTAGTCTGCACTGACTGGCCAGCGTTTCTGGGTTCCCTGTTTCTGAGCAACTCTGCAGTGTCATTGCAGCCGAATAATGACTGTAATGGACAATAGCAGCACTTTCTACATTAAAAAAATATCAAATAAAAGCTTTTAAACCCAAATCTTCATGACTGGACATGTTCCATCAGGAATATGAGCCGAAATCAGCAACTAAGACTCCCTGACGTTAGCATGTAGCTACATGTAGCAGTGAAGGCTGCGTAATGTAAGCACTTGCAGTAGTGTGCCTGGAGCAGATGACCATATAAAGGAATCCATAATTAGCTGATCTCAGATTGTCTCTTAATTAGAAAAAAAAAACACTTTAAAACAGAGTAGATATGTTGCAATATACTGGTATTGATGATAAATGTGACTATGAAAAAATGAAATATGGATATCATTTTAATAATACACATATGGTAATATCATGTAAATAATTTGGTGGCTCTCAAATCATTCCTGTTTCTTTCTGTTCCTGCCTTGTCTCCCTCCTCCAACACCATCTGGTTGCCTTTTCACCATCCATTAAGTGTAATTGCTCTTATTGTACAATTTTGCACAGTTGTGGTGACAGACTCTTTGTCTCCCTACACCTCCCTACACTTGTATTTTTAGTGAAACTGATTTGCCAAAAAAAAGTGACAAAACACAATGGACACAGTTGGAGATAAATTTGACAGATGGTACTTTTTTTTTTTTGGAGATATCCCAATAATGTCGCCAATGTGAACTCTTTTGGCCACAATAATTATGTAGTGTTAATCTGACATTGTGCCAGCCTTAAAACAGAGTATTCAGAACAGTCAGAGGCCGGGGTTCCTGCTCACATCGATTATTTTTGCATACATTTACTTTATTATTTGGAACTATGGTCACATTTAATATGAACATCTGATATTGTAACATTATATATATATGTATATATATATATATATATATATATGACAATAAATATTAATAATAGGGATAATAGGTCCTTTTTAATAGAGCTGCAAGGATTTGTCTACTTATCAATTTGTCAGTTGCCAAAGAATTCATCGGATACTATTTCAATGATCAATTAAAGATTTTTGGGGGGCTTTTAGCCTTTAATGCATACGACAGTGAAATGTGAAAGGGGGGGGGTGGGGGGGTGGGGGGGTGACAAGCAGCAAAGGGCTGCAGGCTGGAATTGAACCTGGCTGCTGGAGCAAGGAATAAGCCTTTGTTCATGGGACACCTGCTACAGTATATCCACTAAGCCACCAATGCCCCTTCAATGATCAATTAATTATTAAACCAAATTTTTAAGCAAATAAAAAAATGTCTGGTCCCTGCTTCTCTTTTCCATGAGGATCATTGTAAACTTAATTTCTTCGGGTTTTGGACTGTTGGTTTGACAAAACGAGACATGTCAAGACAACATCTTGGACTTTTATTTTTACGGACCAACTGATTAATCGGCAAAATAATCCCCTGGGTAATTCATAATGAAAACAGTAATTTGTTGCAGCCTTAGTTGACAACATTTTGACATCCTATGCCCAGTTCAGACCAAAGATTTATGGCGAGAAAAGCCGAAACAGGTAACTACTTGCAATGTGCCATTCTGCAATGCTCTTAAAACCTGTTCTGATTTCCAGCTTTTCAGGCTGATTTTGTGGCTGAATATGATTTGTAGCTCCCTAAAATATGAGCAAGGATAGTGACGGTGAAATACTGGCTACAGTTGCATTTGTAGTCGTGATAAAACGGTGAAAACAGAAACATAACGAGCATCAGATGGACTGCATTCCTAATAAATACACAACAATAATATAAATAACCAGCGCCAATTAATTAGTCAATGAGAATGTGTGTGTGGGAGGGCATAAGCATGTAGAGCGAGCAGCAGCAGCGACCCACCATCCGACACCAGCACACCATGAGGACGGAAACAGAGGGCTTCACTTCAGCGGAATCCACTACAAGCCAATTGGTTGTAGAAACAGGTGATGTGCTTTATGTTCTAAAACCAGCCGCCAATGATTTGACCAGCAGAGTTGAAGGTGACACCATCAGTCGGCTTGAGTCAAGCTCAGACCGACTAGTTCACACTGCTACAACTTTTCTCTGCAACGTTTCTAAATGGTTTTGTCTCATCGTGAATCTTTGGTCTGAACTGGGCTTCAAAGTGCAGCTAATGACAATAAGCGACAGCCCCTCAGGTTGGGGTACATCTGAATGTCTTTTTTCTTATAGATAAATGTTAACGATTGGCTAAACATCCACAAAAAAGCATCACCTTACACTTGCCAAGACACCAAATCCAAACCAAAGTCACCAGGTTAAATGCTACTTCTAAATTCTCCTCTCACACCTTCTGTTGACTTACCGCTGCTTGTCTGTGTGTGTTGGACAGAATCCCGTGGATCTTCACTTTGTCCTTGTCCATCTGGTCGATATCTACCCACAAGTCTTTGCTCATCGGATCTGACGGGTTGTATGTTTTCGATGTGTAGTAGTTGTGATCTGTGTCCTCCTGTAGAAGTGACAAAACAAAATGTATCCTGTGAGTTTACATCCATATAAAGACTGTGAAGAAGCCCAGCGCAACAAAAGTTATTAAGTGGAATGTAATACAGCTTGAAGGAGAGAGTAGATATTGCTGCGTTGCTCAGTGAATTAAGCCGCTGGAGTCTGTGCTGGTATTATTCTGCCTACAGCCAAGAGAATATATGAACACATCAAATTCAAAGCAATCTAATAGACGGTGAGCTATTTTTAAAAACATTTCAAACCTCTACACAAACAGAAAACATATACAAATGGAAAATCAACAACGTGGAGTATTTTTAATTTCACTGCAGAACAAATAATCTGCTAAATTAGATTATATGATGCAATCACTTCCAATATGCGTGCACTCTCTCCGTGCCTTCATTCAACTATTTTCATTAGAGCACAATCAGCACGCAAAGAAGTTTTAATATCTACTAATCAAATTAAAGAAAACCAAGAGGCCAATCAACTTCTTCCACTCTTAAAACCAGACTGCACAGTCAGGACTGCCTTTTATAAGAGAAACATTTGTGGACTTTTATAAGCCATGTGGGAGCTGCTTTTATTGTTTCCTGTACAGAATTAGGAAGAATGCTCATGTCGCGGGCTTCCTATTGCTCGTCTCTCTCTCCTTGTGGGTCTAATGAGATACCTTACAGCTGTGCCTTTTATCTAAAACATTGTTAAAGCTAATGTTTTGTTGGGTAGGGAGACAGGGAAGTGTATACTGTGATCTCACTAATAGGAACTCACACAGCTCTGTGCAAACTTTGATATAGGGGTGGTATTATTTTGAGCTACTGCGCTTTGGTTGTCAAAAGGCCATGAGACAAACATTAATTAAAGCACAGTTCTTCTCTGTTCGGTTCGTTTTGCTTCAAGGATTCAGATTTCCCTTGGAGAGTTATAATCTAATACCTCTGCACAATATTCAGCCCCCAATATTAGACAGAGAGATAATGTTTCAGGCTTAGCGAAGCCTCGGTGGAATTGGTAAATATCAAAATTCCAAATGGAGTTCAGCCATGTAGGTGGTGTTACTTTTGATCAATTTGTAGATTTAAACAAACACTGCAAGAATCCCTTCATCGCAGCTTAAAGTGCAGACAAATCGTGTCAGGGAAAAAGCCCCCTCCAGGCAGCCTTAGTCAGCACATTACTTTCAGAATAGAAAACAAGGGCACTTGTAAAAGAGCAGACACAAATGCACAGCTGTAAAGTTCCCTGCTAATCAGCACAAGATGTTTTCTGGTCTTGTGGAGAAAGATCGAGGGAGACGGAGGCTCCTCGGAGGTGAGAGGGGCCAGTGAAAGGGGGAAGGTGGACAGGGTGGCCATCGTCCAGCTGGGTGTAGGTGGACATGAAGCTGTGAGCAAACAGAGTACGGGGTGCCTGACCGGAGAGACCGTCTCACACATACAAAAATACACAATTATAAAGAGAGCTTTGGTGGGAGGCTGTGGGAGGAAGGTACTGTCTGTTTCTTTAAATCATGCACTGGAAACTTGCTCAGTGAGTGAAGTGTGGTGCTCGATGCTGATGTGTGAAAATATAAACATGGTGTATGAAATGTTGCTACCAGCTCTGTTTTGAACAGACTTAGCACTGTGGGCCGCAATCCAATAAACATTTAGAGAATAGAAATCTCCACCCAAATAGATTTACAAAACATGGAATCATTATAATAGATTACAAATTAAATAAAAATTCAACTCAGATTTGTTCAGCTAGCAACATTCAGTCTGATTATCAGGCTAACACAGAGCCATACTCACACATATGTTCCATATGATGACTGTAGGAATTTAATATAAGTATAAAGTGTATTTTTTGCAGAAGGGAACTTATTACTATACTGACATGTATGAATTCAGTGAGAAACATACTGCCTTCACTTGCAGACTGTTTTTACAGAGGAGTATAGAGGACTGATGCAAAGCTTCATCACACGGTGTAACAACATTCACCTGAAGCTCAGTATCAGAAAGACCAGTGACTTCATGGTTCACCGCCAGAGAAACAGGCAAGAACACAAAATTGTAGCCGTGACAGCAGACAATGCTTCACATTTGAATGTTGCTGCAAAGAACCTACAAATTCTTGGCAATAGACATTTGTGTGACATTTTGTCATAATTAGCACATTAATTCTTGAGTGAACACCTGATTTGTAAGGTCACTGTGACCTTGACATCCATGCCAAATTTGAAAAAAATCCTTCCAGGCGTCCTGAGATATCACATTCATGAGAATGGAACCAATGGACTGAAAACCCGAAAACATATTGCCTTTGGCCATTGCTGTGGTGCAAAGGCATAAAAACCTGAACAGAAAAATTACTACCAACATTTTATAAATGTAAAATGTTCTGTGCACAAATCATCCACAGAAGGACAGAGCAGAGTATTTTTTAACATATTTATTAGAAGCTATGAAATGATGGTGATATATATTCCTGTTTTCACACAGTACCTGAGCTGAACCTCCGCATTCAGCTTGTTTTGATCTGGTGTAGGTCTGAATGCTGAGGTTCAGCTAAGGTGGCTGAGACAGGTAAAGACTTAAGCTTGAATCTAAGTGAGGACAGTTATTGCATCCCTCCTCTCTCTCCCTTAATTTCCTGTCACCTCTACAGTGTCACCCATCAAAGAGGGAAAAAAATCACCATCTTTTACATTTCCCCCCAAAAAAATCATTGGTATTTGTTGCCCTCTGTCCATTTGGGGCAGTGACACCATGACTACACTGTCTTGTTAACGTACACTAGAAAAGTTATCTACAATGTATTTCAAATACACTGCTCAAAAAAAATAAGATAACACTTAATGTGCACAGTAAAACATCAAGTCAGTTAAACTTCAGGAATATCAATCTGTCCATTTAAGTTTAAGTTTATTCACTTTATTAATCCCTCTGAGGGGAAATTCAATGTTTTCACTCTTGCTTGTCAATTACACACAGGTCTGAAAGACACACACATGCACAAACAGGACCTATACATGCACAAAGTGGAGAGATCTCAGAGTGAGGGGGCTGCCCTTTGGTCAGGCGCCCTGAGCGGTTGGGGGGTTCGGTGCCTTGCTCAAGGGCACCTCGGCAGTGCCCAGGAGGTGAACTGGCACCTCTCCAGCATATTTTGGTCCGGACGGGGACTCGAACAGGCGACCCTCCGGTTCCCAACCCAAGTCCCTATGGACTGAGCTACTGCTGGAAGCACAAGTGATTGTGAATCAGTTTCACCTGCTTTGGTGAAACTGAAAGTGACAACAGGTACGTATAATGGAGAGGCAAAAGCAAGACAACCCTCAAAAAGGGAATGGTTTTACATGTGGTGGCCGCAGCCCAATCAGGTTACATAGGTAGTCCAGCTCCTCCAGGATGGCACATCCATAAGTGTGGTTTCCACAAGGTTTGCTGTGTCTCCCAGCACAGTCTCAAGAGCATGGAAGAGACGCCAGGAGACCGGCCATTACACGAGGGGAGCTGGACAGGGCCGTAGAAGGGCATCAACCTAGCAGAAGGACCGATATCTGCTCCTTTGTGAGAGGAGGAACAGGAGGAGCACAGCCAGAGTCCTACCTCCAGCAGCTACTGGTGTGCATGTTTCTGACCAAACTGTCAGAAACAGACTCCATGAGGGTGGCATGAGGGCCGGACGTCCTCTAGTGGGACCTGTGCTCACAGCCCAGCACCATGCAGCTTTATTGGCATTTGCCAGAGGACACCAGAACTGGCAGGTCCGTGATTCACACCCCATTCAAGATGAGAGCAGGTTCACACTGAGCACATATGACAGGTATGAAAGAGTCTGGAGCTGCCGTGGTGAACATTATGCTGCCTTTAACATCATCCAGCATGACCAGTTTGGCGGTGGGTCAGTGATGGGCTGGGAAGGCATACCCTTGGAGGGTCACACAGGCCTCCATGTCATAGCCAGCAGTACCCTGATTGTTGTTAGGTACTGGGAGGAAATCCTCAGAGCAACTGTCAGACCTTACGCTGGTGCCGGACAATGCCCAGTCTCATGTGGCCAGAGTGTGTTCCTGGATGACAAAAGCACTGATGCCATTGACTGGTCCTCTCTTTCCTCTGACCTAAATCCAACTGTGCATCTATGGGACGTTATGTATCGGTGCATCTGATGCCACCAAGTACCACCACAGACTGTCCAGGAGCTCACTGATGCCCTGATCCAGGTCCAGGGAGGAGATCCCCCAGGACACCATCCGCCGACTCATCAAGAGCATGTCCAGACGTTGTCATGCAATTTAAATATATCTGGAGCAGAAAAACAATAAAATTGATAGTTCTAGTATATGTTTGGGCTACATTAGAAATCAACATTTGCCCTCCTAAAGACTTGCACAGAAAATTCAAATGCACTGCTAATGCAAAACCATCCATTTGACACCAATTTAATGAAAACCCAGCCACTTTCTATATATTGTGCAAGCATTTTAGATACAAACTGTAATGTAAAAGTATAAGGCGATGCACACACACACACACACACACCCACACACACACACACACAACTCAAGTGGGCTGAGTTCCAATTGACCCTCAGAGACACGACAGAAGTGGAGACGAGCCTGAGCTACAATGAAAAGCTCAATGGGGGCTAATGGAAGATAGATGGCCACATGATGAACAATGAGAGGAGAGGAGAGGAGAGGAGAGGACTGTGACCTCGCAACTCAGGCTCAGTCGGTAACTCCTGTCCCATTTTTGATCTGTCCATCATAAACTAAAACTAGATAGAGATGGAAAAAAAAATGTAGCCAACAATGGTACATTTTCTGTCTCTAGAGCAGAAAAACAAATGGTAGAAAAGATTCAATCACTAAGACTCACTCCCATCTCAGTCTGAGGCTTTTACTCAAGCTGCCCACCACATCAATATTGCATTATAGTGAGACCTGAATATCTTGTTTTCACTTCTGAATGGCTCCTTAACACAGGGGAGACCATGAATATAAAGGAATCCATTGCTTCGCATTCGCAAAATTATTCTGCTTGTTTCTTTTAAAGAAAATAAGACGTCTTGAGATGTCTCTTAAAACTGGTACTGAAGACATAAAAAAAATAAAGGAGGAACACAACAACAAACTATAATCCCCTCAGCTGCAACCATGGCTTTACTCCTGAGAAAATAAAATTTCATGTATGCACAAGGAGGAGTTGAGCTCTGAATAAATGTTCAAATATGTTGGGATTAAACTGTTTGTCAGCCAGCCCTCTTCTTCCTAAGATAGTACCATGCTGCACACACACACACACACACACACACACACACACACACACACACACACACAGTAGCATACGCTGTTAAATCAGACTGCAGCCTGTTTGAAAAAGCATTAAAAAGGATGCCATCGCTCATGTGTGCAGCTCTTCATCAGCTGATAATGCCTGTGATCCATTATTCATCGTTCCGCTCTGCCGTCTGCTTCTCCGTCTCCTGCCAGTTGTGTAGCAGCTTGATGGTATTCGTGGTGTGTGTTTGTGTGTGTTTTGAAACTCAAGAATGTGAAACTACATACTCTTCTGTGCAGCACTGGCCAATTTCTCATTCTTTTTTAATGGTAGTGTGGTGTCTTCAGTATGATGTAGAGGTCTTCACAGACCAGAAAAAAATGATACCAACACCCTGCATGCATTAATTATTTTCACTTATGTATTTGAAATACTGACACACAGACCATGGCAATAAAGTGACTCTACCTCAACCTGCTTGTAATTTCGGACCCAGTCAAAATTAGGTGCCCAGGGCAGGTTCCTCAGAATCCAAACGACCCGGAAAGACATCAACAATGCATCTGAAGTATCTTTTTTTACTACTCCTGGTGGCATTTGAAATGCTTCAAAAATGTATGATCACTCTTAAAAATCTAAAAGAAACTGAGAAAGGGGGCATTATAGTAGCTTACTGGGTACCATAAAGGTTGAGTCCTTACCGCAGAAGCCCAGGTTTGAGTCTGGCCAGGGCCCTTTGCTGCAGGTCCTCACCTCTCTCTCACTATCAATACAGCATAAAATTGCCAATGAGTATCTGTATACCTGATACAAAGTCAAACATTTTCAGTGGGTGTTGCCCTCTGCCAGGGTTGTCCCTTGTTTCAGATTCTGTTTGTGGTATTCATGGCTTCTCAAGGTGCAGCCAGAGGCAGAATATTTTTTGGTTTGGGGACCTCAGAAATGCATCTCTGCTCTTTGCAGATGATGTGGTTCTGTTGGCCTCATCACACCGTGACCTCTGAAACACACTGGGGCAGTTTGCAGCCAAGTGTGAAGCGGTTGGGGTGAGAGTCAGCCCCTCCAAGTCTGAGGTCGTGGTCCTCTGCCAGAAAACAGTGGATTCCCACTTCTGGGTTGAGAGAGAGTTACTTCCTCAAGTGACGGAATTCTCAAGGTCTTGTGAATGAGTGAAGTTAAAATGGAGTGTAGGATGGACAGGCAGTTTGGTGTGGCATCAGCAGTGATGCAGGCATTGCGCCGGATCGTCGTATTGAAGAGTAAGCTGAGCCAGAAGGCAAAGCTCTACACTTACTGGTCCATCTACATTCTGACCCTCTACTATGGTCATGAGTTTTGGGTAGTGACCGAAAGAATGAATTTGTGATACAAGCGGCTGGGCTTGGACTTAAGAGATAGGGTGAGGCGGTCAGGCATCCAGAGGGAGCTCAGAGTAGAGCCACTGCTTCTCCACTTTGAAAGGGGTCAGTTGAAGTGGTTTGGGCATCTGATCAGATACTTCCTAGGCACCACCCATTAGATGTTTTCCAGGCACACCCAACTGGTAGGAGGCCCTGGGGTAGACCCAGACCCCACTACCACTAGAGGGATTATATCTCATCTGGTCTGGGAATGCCTCAGGGTCCCAGAGGAGGAGCTTGAAAATGTTGCTGGGGTGAAGGACGAGTGATATATCTTGCTCAGCCTGCTGACCCCACAACCCAGCCCCAAAATAAGGGGATGAAAATGGATGCATGGATGAAAATAAGAAAGGTATTGAACGAGGATGCTTTTCAACTGGATAAATATTTGAGTGTCAGGGTGAGATTGTTTAAAAACAATGAAAACATGGAGAGACTAAAGTGATTAAGCAGTCTGAGGTGAATCTAAGCACCTGATTTATAATTTAAGTGTTCTTCTTTGTTGTAGACGTATTGAATGAGATTTTCAAGATGTCTGATGTCAAAACAGAATATGGTTGTATTTTAAAGTCATGTTCAAGGACGTCGAGGTACACAGAGTGCACTACACAACAAAAACTCTCTTTTTTTGTCTGCAAACCAGCATCTTGGCTGACCCACTTAGAAACATCAGTAACTCAAACACCAGAAGACGATACTCAGTCAGACAATCAAGACTGAAGCCAACTGGACAAACACTGAAATATAAACAACTACAGGTTCATCTGCAGAGCGGCTCCAGCTGCAGCAGCTGCACGAGATGGTGTAGCATTACAAAGTTTAAACACTGAATAACATAAAGACAAGTAAACATCTCTTTCCAAACACATTATCCTCCGGGAACCTTTTAACAAACTTGACAAACTGAGACACAAAACAAACAAAAGAAAAATAAACTAATTTGCATTCACTGCAGGTTCTGAATATGGAGCGCAGTAAGGGTAAAAGCAGCACTGGGAATCAAGTGAAGTAATGAAAATTAGCAAGCCGAGCTGCCTCGCTGTGTGAATTCTCTCCCTTAAGAAATACACAAATAAACAGTGCATGTAGTGAAGCATGTAACCCCCAAAGAGCCTCCTGAGCTGTGGAGTCCCAGACATCCAATAACAACCATAAACCACACCCTTATTACTACACATCAAAGCAAGCTATACAAACACCAGCCCCCAAAACACTAATACACTGTCTACTTTTATTGGCAACCTGACATGTCTGACATTGGTTCAAATCTCAGGAGAGGCTGAACTTTACTGTAGATATGAACAGCCAGGCGTAAAAACGAAACCATCAAATTAACACATTAATTCAGAGGGAATATGAGAAGTTATGTGTCTCTTTGGACTTCACTGGTGGTGCTGCAATATGATACAGGATTTAAAAAAGGAGGAGACTGTACGATTTATCATCCAAGTGGCTGCTGTGTGTGGATTTGTGTGGCTTGTTTATGCTCCTCATAAAGAAAGGACTTAAAATGGGGCCACCTGACAGCTGTAAGCAACTTCGAAAATAGTTTCTCAAACTTGAGGTCAGGACCTCATGGAGACGTGCTTGGTATGCAGACAGGGTTTTCAGGTGATTTCTCAGACACAGATCAAAAATAGCACTTCTTTGACATAGGTAAGATATAATCTAGGAAATCCAGTTTGAGTGATACAAGCTTGAGTTTTTAAGGGTTCATCAGTTGCCAAAACACTGCACAGATTTTTAACACTACTGTATGACAAAGCATTTTACAACTCTGCAAGGGCAACAATCATTTTATCCAAAGTCTCAACAATCACAAGATTAACATGCGCCATTTATGATGCCGGGTAATATGAAAGGAAGTTATGCCTTTTTGCTCGCACTTTCCATTTGTATATTAGCTGTGCCAATACAGTGTTCTCATTAGTCATGTTACAATACCAGAAATTCAGTAGCTGGTACCAATACCAGTAAAATTTTGTGGGTGAGGAAACATATTATTATATAGCCAAACAAACTGCCAAACATGTAGCACTCAGCACAGAATAGACACTCAGCTCCTTGTCATGTGTTGGCATTTGTAGCGCAGCGTAGGCTAAATATGCTGTACTCCAATTGCAAAGAATTAAGAAAATTGTGGCCACAGGAATCTTGTCTTTTCAGTGAGTCGAGGCCAGGCTGTTGCTGTAGCTACACTTGTCGCCATCTTATACATGTTGTTGTTTTCCCGGCCGGTAGGTGTTGTTCTTCTTCCTTTGGCATTTAACGGCAGACAAGAACATTTGTAGGCGTGTATGCTGCTTCATCAGGTTTGGAAGAATTGCATCCCCGTTATTTACTGCACTGAAGAAAGTAGAGTAGCATCATTTTCAGAATTTTGCCATTGGCTTGGTACCACGGGGACACCTCTAGTTTTCTTTGAAATGAATGAGGGGATTGTATGTGAGTGTTTTTTTTTTTTTTTTTTTACCAACACTTAGTACTTAGTGGTGAGGATACTTTGGGGGAATAGCTTAAGATATTCACAATGATCAGGCCTCTTATGTACACCAACTTCATTTTCCTCTGAGGCCTGTAAAGAGGTCTAATTTTAATTAAATTGAGAGAACACTGTTTTTCTATATTCATTCACATTAGGGAGTCAGAGGAAAGGACATTTCACAATCTGTGTTTTGATTTCAAACTAAGGCATAGAGAGTCTCCTACTGTATAAGCCCACATAACACATGACTTTTGTCAGGTGTGAAGACACTAGCAAATTCTATGTTTTTTTTAACACAAATTATTTGAGTTATTTTGGTCTGTAGCTGAACAAGCAATTAACCAAAGTATCTGAGACACTCTTCCAGAATTGTGCCTCACAGCAAAAGGGTTCCTGGTTCGAATCCAGGCGGGAGCCCTTCTGTGCGGAGTTTGCATGTTCTCCCCATGTCAGTGTGGGTTTTCTCTGGTCCTCCGGCTTCCTCCCACAGTCCAAAGACATGCAGGTTAATTGGTGACTCTAAATTGCCCGTAGGTGTGAATGTGAGTGTGAATGGTTGTCTGTCTCTATGTATCAGCCCTGCGATAGTCTGGTGACTTGTCCAGGCTGATGGTGTCCAGCTCCCCCGCAACCATCAAGAGGATAAGTGGTTACGGAAATGAATGAATGAATGAATATATTACCAATTGCATATGAGCTCCCAAGTATAGTAGTATCCCTGCCAGTTACCAAATGACTTTTCACGTGATTTCACCATCGCAGACAAATTTCCAATATTGGAATAACACCATGACAGATTTACTGACGTTGTGGCGTGCTACCGTGATCTCGATCTTTGGTGTAATGTGGTCATGAAACTCACTGCTGTCTTAAGTCGGTCTTTTTCTCATCTCAAGGTTTTTCTCTTGAAGTTCAATGACCTGGACATTGTCATTAACAATTAGCTGCATTCTCTCCAACACAAAAAAGGAAGCAGCAAACTGGGGTAGATAGTACACACGGAGGGGACTCTGGGAAGGTTCAATAGCATGAACAAGTCTCAGTTCCCTTGGGCTGTGGAAAAGGAGGATGGACTTGTGGAGTTGTGGAGTGAACAAGAGTCTGTGTTTAATTAGATGTGTATCTGATCCACTAACAGTACTTCTACTATTGAGAGATCTTAATATTTGAATTGGTTTGACTCTCATTCCTGCAGTCTTCTCCTACTAAAATAACACACCTAACCTACAGTGGCTGGTAGCGAGATGAGCAACAAAATTGCAAATGAGTAAAGTTTGCACACAAAAAGAATACTGTCGAAATAGAGTATGATGCCTTTTATCTTGTGTTTCTAGAGTTACATGTTTACGCTGACATGCAAGGAAGTGTTGTTATGTCATATTTCTTAAAGGAAGTTTGGCGTAATATTTTCCACCAGAAGCAGGATGGGAAATCTCAAAAGAAATCTAGTTGCTGTCTTGCAAACAGTCATCCTGAATGATCCCCAGTTTTTGCAAAATCTTACAGATTGTCACTAAAAGCTCACATTGTCTTTAGATGTCAGAGGGTGTCAGTGTCTTTAAAGCCTTCTGGTGTATGGTAGACATTACATGACAGCTGAGGTTATGGAATGTTTGGCACTTGAAAACAAGTTAAAACTGCTCTGGCACTTTGGAAGATACAGATACAAACGACAAAAACACAACCGTTACACCACAAGCAATTACTGACAGCATGTCTGCACTATGCACTAGCTCAAGCCTAACCTGAATAAAACAGTGATGAGACATGGCCTGAGTTCAGTGATACCGACCTGTTCCCACAGTTTGTTCCAACTTTGTCTTTTTCTACCTCGCTGTGACCCGAAGCCGAGAGGCTGTTTAATCTGATAGCTAACAAAGTGAGTCACACAGCCATTCAGGGCGTCAGACAGTCTGCTGTTACAGCCAATGTTATAAACCTGCATGTCAAGGTGAGATGAATCTATTGTTGGTAACTCGTTTTATGACACCAGTTAACCCAAACACAGACTGACCTCAAAGTAAAGACAGTGAAGGAGATGAGAGATGAGAGATTTCTGCAGTTCTACTAAAGTGAAAACCTGAATAATGGAAATGGAAACACTTTGTGTTTTTCTTATTCTAACAGATATCTGACAAAAAATAAAATACGTTGTTTGACTTCCAGCTGGAGGCAGCAGTCCGTTAGCTTAGCTTAGCATAAGGAGCAAAATTAGGGGGAAACAGCTAGCCTGGCTCTGTCTATAAGTAAAAAAACAAACTCAGCCTACTGCTCCTCTGAAGCTCATAAATTAACATATCTTTTGTTCATGAAACAACACATTGTGGTTTTACAGGCTTTAAAGCTGGACTACTTCTTGGCGAGGTGCTGTTCCTGGAGTTTTTTGAAGAGATGACATCACTTCAGGCTAGTTGTTTCCCCGTTTCAATTATTTATGCTGAACTAAGCTAACCAGCTGCTGGCTATAGCTTCATATTGAGTACACAGACATGACAGTAGTATCAAACTTCTCGTCTAACTCTTGTCAACAAAGTGAATACGTGTATTTCCCAAAATGTCAAACAAGACATTTTTGGTGCAGCTGTAATTACAGTAAGGCAATATGGAGAAAATCAAATATCACAATATTTTTGACCAAATAATTTAACATCAATATTGTTGGGCTGACTATTGGTGCTTTCACAAAATATTGATAATGATACTTTTGATAAATAATCATTAGTAATGTGGATATAACGACTAAGTGAGTAAAGGCAAATAAAAGAACAGCTGGAACAGTCTGAAAAGTTCAGAAAATTACATCACTTTACTATAATGCAGCTTTTAAAAACAGGGAAGACAACACTTAAGATAATATCCAAAATCTGAGACAATATCTAGTCTCATATCACAATATTGATATGATATTGATATATTGGTCAGCCCCAACTGTGATCACACAAATTTGTCTTGGACATCAATAATTTACATGAATTTTTCCTCTTCAAAATAGAAGCGTAAGAGTTCCTTCTAAACTCATTATTTTTAAACAACAGTCATTAAACCATGTAAAAACAAACCAGTCAATAAGGAGTCAATGAAACCTGTTTCTACACAGGATGCAGCTTCAACTGACTTATGTGCACCACAGGCCAGAGACACACTGCATTTACAGCGAGAGTTTCTGATGTTTCGTTAGCTGCAAATCACTGATTGAAGTAGACAAAACACAAGCAAAGTGCAACGACATACAGCTTGTGAGTATTTCAAGCCCTTCGCACACCAAGTCCGTATTTTTCGACTGGAACTGCTGCACGTTTAAAAATAGATGTGACCTTTCCTTGTGTCAATCACACTCACTAATCAACTCTGAACGTTTTGTCTGTCATTAGAGTTTTCGTCAAGAGCCTTGAGTTGTTTAAACAAGAAGCAGTGAAGACAATGTGGTGTAACCTGCAGGACACATATATTTAAACAACATGAAAAATGTCTGCACACCGTAGCTCCCTTAAGTGCATTTTACTGGCACATCCACATGTGATGTTTTCATGAATATATATACATCTGCAACATTAGAGAGGAACGGGGCGCACAGTAACGTTTCATAACTCAGAAAACCTCCTTTCAACAGATCAGATGGTAATGTTAGGGTGAATGATGATGATGACTGGAAGGATAAACTAGAGGATGAAGATGGCACACAGACAGACAGATAGAGATAGACAGTGTGGAGACAGAGAGGGAGGACAGCTCATGTCCTTCATGTAGAGGTGGTGCCAAATACAAGACGGGGGCGGAGAGCGGTGACTGCCAGGGAGGTAACTCAACTGGACAGAAGCAAGGAAGGAAATGTGTCTTGTATTTTCAGTTTTTGCAACGAGTAGAACAATCAAATGCATCAGACTCTGTGTGCAAGGTTTCTGTGTGTAACGATTTTTATCAGATGGTGGATTTTGAAGAAAAAAACAGACTTGATGTTCAAAGGCCTCCTCTGATTGGAGGAGACGGTCTTAAAATCCATTCAGCTCACTGCTGTCTGGAAGGTTTCAGCTCAGCATTTACTGTTCTGCCCTCTGAATATCAAGACTTTTCTCATGTCAACAAAGAGTTGGGGGCAGGTAAGGGTGTGTGTGTGTGTGTGTGTGTGTGTGTGTGTGTGCGTGTTGAGCAATGACAAGAGGAATGACGGGGTGTTTGCACCGTGGACTGTTTTTCCATTCAGCAACAACAAATGAGCCTCAGAGAGTGAAAACAATGAGTGTGTCTTTTCTGTCCCCGCATAAATATCTGTGTGTGCGTGCACATGAGTGTATGAATGATTACAGCTGACGATCAAAGCCTCCTCCCTCCTTGCTGAGAGACGCCAGGCTGTGAACCTGAGATGATTAGAAGCCACAGGAAAACTTAACGAGCTGTCTGAGCCCAGGCGGCCGCCATCATTATGACTGAACACGTCTATGGTGTGCGCATGGCCAAGGCGCCATAACGAGGGGACACGGGCAATGCCTTTCATTTACATAGACGCAAACACGGGACGAACACGGCTATTAATCTCCAGCAGCTCCACTAACCCCTTGAAACTGTGGGAGGCTGGGTTAATTTCCTGTTCTGGTCTCTACGAGGTCAAGTTTAAGAGGATCCAGCCCCACAGAGAAGGTAGATGAACACCTGGGGGCTGAGCTTAATTTGATATAAAATATTAATCCTCAAAGACCCCTCCTAGTCTTCTTTTTCATTACTAAACATCCACTCTTCTAGGGAGATTTATAATTGCTCCGGGGAAGAAACCAGAGAGTATTTTTAGGTACAGCTCTGGACAGAGGACTTTATCGATTCATTTCCTTTATATTAGTTGGCGTCTTTACTAGACAGGAGGGTTTACTGTGTGGAGCTGCACTGATCTCCAACCAGTCACAATAAAGTCTGAAGTCATTCAGTGGGAAGACGATGAAGGCAAACTTTGAATCCATGAGCTAATGTGATTAAGATTACTGACCCCCAGTCCTTTGCCTCAGTTGCAGGAAACCATTTTATATTCCACTTTCTAAATCAAAGTACAGCTGCATAAAACAACATTATATTATAGATGTATGATATAAAACCTTTTCAGTGCACTTTGTATTCACATCCCATTATTACTATAACTTCTGTTGCATTACTTTGTTTACAATTACTTGAAGAATCTCCATATAAGAGACAATGATCCACTAAAATAGCTGAACTTGAAAGTATGGTCAAACACAAGATAAAGCCAAGACGGGAAAAAGACTCCCATGATTGCAGTGTACAAGTGCTCAAGTCATCAGACCACTCCTAACGATTATGTGATTAGCAGGGGTGGGATAAAAAAGTCAATCCACTTGAAGGGATACTTTGCAGATTTTCCACCAGTTTTGCATTATAACAATATGGGTAAGTAGCATGTCTTAATGAATATGTGAAACTTCCCTCCACCTTGCAAATGCCCAGATATCGGTGCCATAAATGCCTCAGCCGACAGATACTTGCTGGCTCTTGGGCTGTTGCTCGGACTACAGATTGTAGCCCCTCATTTCTGTATGCCTACTGCCACCACAGACACAAAGAGTGTATAAGAGGATTGAGAGAAAGAGCTCAACGTTTTCCAATTAGCCAAAAGCAACTCACATCATGTCACCCACCAACAACAATTTTATTGGTCATATGCATATTCTGGTAGTTGTAGGTTTTCTACCTCTAAAAAGCAAATGCCACAGTAATTTTCCTCTGTTTTCCCTAGTCATCCATCCATTTTCGTAACCGCTTACCCTGTTGGGGGTCGCGGGGGGGCTGAAGCCTATCCCAGCTGACATTGGGTGAGAAGCGTGGTACACCCTGGACAGGTCACCAGACTATCACAAGGCTGACACATAGAGACAGACAACCATTCACACTCACGTTCACACCTACGGACAATTTAGAGTCACCAATTAACCTGCATGTCTTTGGACTGTGGGAGGAAGCCGGAGTACCTGGAGAAAACCCACACTGACACTCACATTAACACCTATGGGCAATTTAGAGTCACCAATTCACCTGCATGTCTTTGGACTGTGGGAGGAAGCCAGAGTACCAGGAGAAAACCCACACTGACATGGGGAGAACATGCAAACTCCGCACAGTTCCCTCCTGGGATTGAACCAAGACCCCTCTTGAAGTGAGGCGACAGTGCTAACCACTACATCACTGTGCCACCCTCTCTAGTCATATAGCAACAATTTCAAAAGTATTTGCTTCTTTCTAATGCATAGACTTTCCTTCCAGCAGTGAAATACTTCTTTAAGTATTGCAATTTTTTCAAAAACATTTTTAAATCTATTTTTTTAGTGCTGGAATCGATACAATTTAAATTCAGTTGCTTCATGAAGGTCTATTTGTTCTCTACGAGTAACGTAATGTCATATTAATTTCAAAACAAACAAAACCAAAGCAATAAAGCAGAATATGGCAGACAGGCCGAGACCCATAGGGATACAACTTGCATCCCCACATATTAAATTCCAAAATATGCAAACACTTTAGGTTTAACACATTGCCAGGAAAAGCAGAGCTTCACATAGCTGAAACTGCATGCAGACTCTGAATCTATCATGGACAGGTATCGTATTGTGGTGATATGACCAACATGAGAGTCCATCTTTCTTAAAACCACACAGAGATAAACATGGAGTTCGCCAAATGACCTCCAGCAAGCCAGTGGACTGTAGAGGGAACACTCAATGAACCACCCAGTGGTTTAAATAGGGCAAAATGCATCTCATACTCAAAGAGAGAACTTTTTCCATATAGTGTGGTGGAAAATACACGTTTTCGAAACACAATTTACCCCTCTGTCTGAGCTGTGGTATGTGTTATATCATTAAGTATATATTTTGAATTCATTCTATTGTACATGTACACTTTATTTACCACTTTTCTATACAATATATATATATATAGAAAGACTGACATGATGAGCCTATCTCAGCTGACATTGCAAGAGACAATATAACATTTAGGTTAAATGATATCAACCCATACGACGGACTTTGGCTGATGTGTGGCATCCCTGTTTGCCGGACTTTTAGGTACTTCTGTTTTATGAAGCACTAAGTCGGTCATATCAGACCAGAGTCATAATTTCAACTTGGTGGGAACTTGGTGGGAATTTGATGGGAACACTATTGAAGAAACTTGTAATGACATGACCACAGCATAACCTCCCCACACGAACAGGTGCCAAGATAACTAATAAAATGATCATAGAGATGTCAATCAAGTCACAGTGTGTACATTCCCACAGAGCCCTCAGATGAGATAATAACACCTGTGTGGGAGAATCATGGATGTGAACGGCTTATAATGCTGCCAAATTACGCAATTTCAGGGAGTGCTCCTGTGATTTACTGCATGACACCTCCATGACCTTGGGAACTTGCAAATAAGATAAACAGAGCAGAAGCAGAGAAATCCTGACTTCATGTCACTCCAAAAACGCAGCATGCTACACTTCCATTGAACTCCACACCTTCAATAAAACACATCTTTCTCAGACTCTTGAAAACCTTCCCAGAGCCACAGACTTTTTCCTCTGATTCTGGAAACACAAAATTACGTTCAGTTATCTCTGTTCCGACCTCAGTGTGAATCAGCACTTACCTCTATCTGGGAACTGTTGTCTGTTTCCTCTGCAGACAGCAGGCCTGGGAAACCCTCAGGCTCCTCCTGCTCAGGATCCTGGTCCTGCTCCTGACTGGCCCTGTTACTGTCCATATTACGTGGTTTCGGGGGGAGCCATCTTCTCCACCGGTGACTGTACAGCTTCACGTCCACTGCAGCGTCCTCATCTCCTGCCTGCCCCTGCACGTATGAGTAAGAGACCCCTGGGGAGACAGGAAAACAAAGTGTGAGTTACAAAAGAAAACATCGGTGTTGCATGCCATGAAACCAAATCACATTAAAACTGTAATAGCATGTCGATTAAAATACATTGGGTCATCATAAATATACTTTAATAAAGCGCGCTCAGTATCATTTTTCAACCTAATTAACTTTAATAAACCCTGTGTTAGTCTGAAAGGAAAATGTGTTGCCATGTTTTGCAAATTTGCGGCTCATACAGGCAAAATAATTACATGGGACACTAATATTTTTACTTTACTCTAAGGCAATAGTCAAATCACAGAGGCGGAGACTATTCAAGCCATTAATCTTGTGCCGCTCCCTCATAACTCACTGTCCCTGCGGACTTTTCTCATTGCAGGGGGGAGAAATCTCACTGCCTGAAACAGATGCACATTAGCAATGACTCAGCAGCCATCACACAGACCAGTGGGCCACAGTCATACACAATCATCCCCATTCCAGAGTCTGAAATGAGATGCCGCTGACAGGTGAAAAATGGTTCTGTGTTAATGTAAAGACTGACTTGATTAACCGAGCCTGAGATGGGGTGGAATCTGCTGCATCATTATAAGAAACAAGTTTTATGAATTGAAATTGAGTCAGAATATGGAAGAAAAGGGCTTAAAACGGAAAATGAAAAGTTATGTTCTTCTTCTTTGGTTCCATTCAACAATATAAGCATTACAGTGCTCCTTCTGACTGCCTTCTGCTCAGCCTGGAGATGCTTTAACACTCCACCTGTTTGGTTCAAACAAACTCAGGTGTGCTCGCTAGTTTGATTCAGTTTGTTTAGACTGGTGTAAAAGTTGTTAATCTCTATGAAAAGGTGGGTCTCCATCTTTGTAGTGTGAAAACACAAATCTATAAGCTTAACTACTAAATGTATCTACTGATCTAGGACTGTCATATTACAAGAAACTTACTGTATATATTACGCAAGATACTTTAATAACAATGCTCAGTCAATCTAAAAGTGAAAAGGAGTTTAAATTAGGGCTTTAGCAAATGGTTTGAAGCTTCAAAGCTTTATTCGTAACATTGACATTTGAATTCCGAATTAACATTTGAATGCTGCATGTCTGTTCATTTGTTTAAACCCCATATTTCTGCACAGTTGAACATTACACTATTTGTAGAATTAGATTCCAGTGGTGGCTGCATAGGATTGTTTCGTGATTCAAACATTTCCAATAACTCCAGAGCGCTGTGCACCCCAAATGTCAAAATTTATTGAAAAAGGATGGATGAAATCATTTTCAGCTTGTCACACACAAAGGGAGGCACGCACCTGTATTAACTGGGCAGTCTGACAGCAGTATGTGTTTTGTTTAAGGCTGATGACATCATAAAATACGATGACAGACATTTGAAGTTTCATTCGGAAATCTCAATACAAGCTTTGAATGTTAAAAAAAGACATTCGGTGCAGCCCTGGTTGAAATAGAGGAATATTGTGCTTGTGTCCTACTACCGTTATGTGTATTTTAGCAAATCCTTATTACAAGTCAGTAAAACGTACATTAGAAATCACACCATAATCAATCTTTCCAAAATACTTCGGTACAAGACACTTCTTGTTATTCTTGACATTTGAGATCTAGTTGCAATCTTGACTAACAACGCTCATAATGAGTTATTTTTCTGTGAGAACTTTGTGACAACAGAGAAAAAAAGTAAACCCATAAGCAGTTAAGTCAGTCACCAGGATTTGATTTGGTACATGTAATGCTGACAATGCAGGGCAACGTTTAGGAAAATCTGTCCAAGTAATGAGTTGGACAGTTGCTGTCTGCAACAGATTCATGGCACCTAATTTATCTATGTGTGTTCTGCAGTCTTTCAGTGCTGCATTTCATTGGTGGAAAGTAATTAAGTACATTTACATAAGTATTGTATTTAAGTACAATCTGAAGGTACTATACTTGAGTGTTTTAATTGTATGGTACCATATTCTATGAGGAAATATTGCACTTTTTTGGTACTTTTTCTCCACTACTTCTATCTGACAGCTGGAGTAACTAGTTACTTTTCAGATTTTACAAACAAAACGCATGATCAATTTGTAAAATACGATACTGCGCTACAGATTAAAACAATAGTATAAAGTTATTAAAATGTGTTCCACCTCCATTGGCGTCAGTAATTATATTCAAATAATATGAAATGTGTAATAATGACTCTCTAAAAAGGACCATTCTCCCAACATGTACTTTTACTTTAATACTTTAAATACATTATGCTGTTATTATGTTTGTATTTTTACTTGAATGTAACATTCCCTGCTTGCTCACATGGGTTTCCCCAACTTACATCAGAGATGCTAAGTGGCATGTAGGTATGAATGAGAGTGGGAAGAGATGCTCTGTTTATCTGTGAGTCCTGTGATGGACTGCAGACTTGTTTCCTTGCCTTCGGGCTAATGCTCGGCATGCTTGTATAAGCTTCTGCTCCCCATGACTCTAATAGGATTACGCGGTTCAAGACAATTACTAATAAACTTCGTTTTCATAGCACTTATCCACACACAAAGTTTACAAAGTGCTTGCACGCTGTTGCAGAGATGCAGATTGTTTTGGCTTTAGGATAGAAAATACTGCTGATTCCTCTACTGTTACTCCATGTTGCTTCTTTTCTATTAGACAGAGGTCACTGGGTTTAACTAGCAGAGCGTGTTTCCATTCCTTGTCCGTCATTCTCTCAACACTTGCATTTCTTCCTCCTCCTCCTTTCTCTGGGCCCTCAACTAGTGGTGCTCACGAGAGGAGGAGAACACAAGTGGAGGGGCTTCAGATGCTAATTCATCCAAAAGTGGAAGCTGACAGATTCACTTTATAATGAGCATTGGCAAAACAAGAAGCAAAGAGAACAATCTGCCCATAGAGATGGGTGTTGATGTACGTTGGAAGAATTTAACTGAGCAGAAGGCACAAGCATGAAAGCGGGCTGAGTGCAGTTTGCAGCTAATTGTTTCTGGAGACAAAGAAGACGAACAATTAAAAGTTAGTGTTCACCTTTAATCAGTAATGTTAAAGACCACAAACCAAGCCAGAAATCTTAGGCTAATTCAGACCGACAATTTAACACCCACTTTAAGACAACGTTTAATTACAAAAACTAAAAGACTCAAGAGTGTCATGCTTTCATCTTTAACAGGCGATGACTGTAATGGTGCCTTTACAGGACCATTTTCTAATCCAAAATGAAAGCTAGAATTACCACCCCACAGTTGTATGCCTCCATACAAAAGTCAAGTTTCTCTTACAGTTTACATCCATGTCTGTGAAAACATGGATGCGTCACACACACACACCTTCACCTCCAGCAGCATAGACGATCTACACAATCAGCACAGTTTCAAGGTGGACACCTAAGACTCGTGTCACCAATTCAGTATCTGACCAAATGTCTCCAACTTCTGTTCCTGAGATATGATATTGAGAAATGGCCATAATGCAAAACATTATGATGTCACAGTGAAGCTGACTTTTGACCTTTTGGATGTAAAATGTGATCACTTTATCATTATATCCTATTAGACATTTGTGTGACATTTTGTCATAATTAGCATTTGAATTCTTGAGTTATGGCCAAAAACATATTTTGTGAGGTCACACTGACCTTGACTTTTGATCACAAAATTCTAATCAGTTTATTCTTCAGTCTAAGTGGACATTTGTGCCAAATTTAAAGAAATTCCCTCAAGGTGTTCTTGAGACATGGTGTTCATGAGAATGAGATGGATGCAAGGTCACACTGATATTGATGTTTGACTGCCAAAATCTAATCACTTCTTTGTTGAGTCCAAGTGAATGTTTTTGCCACATCTTAAGAAATCCCCTTAAGGTGTTCTTGAGATATCACATTTACAAGAGTAAGACAGACAGACAAGGCAACAGGGACCTTGACTTCTGACCACCAAAATCTAATTAGTTCACCTCTGAGTCCAACTGGACATTTCTGCCAAATTTGAAAAAGGCGTTCGCAAAATATTGCATTCACAAGAATGAGACTGATGCAAGGTCACAGTGACCTTGATACTGACCACCAAAATCTAATCAGTTCATCGAGTCCAATCATTGAATGTTTGTGCAAAATTTGAAAAAAATTCCCACAAGGTTTTCTTAAAATATCACGTTAACAAGAATGGGACAGATGGACTGAGGGGTAGATGGCCAGATGGACAACCGGAAAACATAATGCCTCTGGCTACAGCTATCATCAGCGTAGAAGCATAATTACTGATTCACACTGGGAATGTTGCGATACTTTCATTGTAAATAAAGTGCCAGAGTGCATGAAAAAGCATCAAAATAAAACTTTTTTTAATTAAAAAAAAAAAAAAAAAAAAAAAGTTCCCGGGGAAGATCCCCCAGATCCCCTAACAGAGGTCTGGGCTAAGCCTTGAATGTCCTAAAATCCTAGAAACACCCCTGTGCACACCTGACCCACACAGGGCTGCGGTGACTGGCCCCTGGCCTCCTGTCATTTTGCAAAAGTGGCCACCACACAAAGGAAGTTGAGTATCCCTGGACTAGACTCACAACGTGCATTCCTGTGTATGTAGATATTGAGATACTGTTGATGCTAACAACCCTGCCCACACTTGTTCTGTCTGTTTTTTGTCACAGCGTGCAAGTCATTTTTGCCAACTGAAATTTGTGTTCTGTTCGTTCACATCGCCATTGCTCCTTAAGTAACAACCAGCAGTAACAAGGCTGTTGCAATTTATGGTCAGCAAAATGTCAGATTGTGCATTTTGGGAATGCCCCGCTAGAGAAAAAGGCATGACGGAATGCGCCGCCTTTACACCAACAGCGTGTCCACACCAAGCTGTTCTCATGCAATGTTTGGACATATACAGTACAGGCCAAAAGTTTGGACACACCTTCTCATTCAATGTGTTTTCTTTATTTTCATGACTATTTACATTGTGGATTCTCACTGAAGGCATCAAAACTATGAATGAACACGTGGAGTTATGTACTTAACAAAAAAAGGTGAAATAACTGAAAACATGTTTTATATTCTAGTTTCTTCAAAATAGCCACCCTTTGCTCTGATTACTGCTTTGCACACTCTTGGCATTCTCTCCATGAGCTTCAAGAGGTAGTCACCTGAAATGGTTTTCCAACCGTCTTGAAGGAGTTCCCAGAGGTGTTTAGCACTTGTTGGCCCCTTTGCCTTCACTCTGCGGTCCAGCTCACCCCAAACCATCTCGATTGGGTTCAGGTCCGGTGACTGTGGAGGCCAGGTTATCTGCCGCAGCACTCCATCACTCTCCTTCTTGGTCAAATAGCCCTTACACAGCCTGGAGGTGTGTTTGGGGTCATTGTCCTGTTGAAAAATAAATGATCGTCCAACTAAACGCAAACCGGATGGGATGGCATGTCGCTGCAGGATGCTGTGGTAGCCATGCTGGTTCAGTGTGCCTTCAATTTTGAATAAATCCCCAACAGTGTCACCAGCAAAACACCCCCACACCATCACACCTCCTCCTCCATGCTTCACAGTGGGAACCAGGCATGTGGAATCCATCCGTTCACCTTTTCTGCGTCTCACAAAGACACGGCGGTTGGTACCAAAGATCTCAAATTTGGACTCATCAGACCAAAGCACAGATTTCCACTGGTCTAATGTCCATTCCTTGTGTTTCTTGGTCCAAACAAATCTCTTCTGCTTGTTGCCTCTCCTTAGCAGTGGTTTCCTAGCAGCTATTTGACCATGAAGGCCTGATTGGCGCAGTCTCCTCTTAACAGTTGTTCTAGAGATGGGTCTGCTGCTAGAACTCTGTGTGGCATTCATCTGGTCTCTGATCTGAGCTGCTGTTAACTTGCCATTTCTGAGGCTGGTGACTCGGATGAACTTATCCTCAGAAGCAGAAGTGAGTCTTGGTCTTCCTTTCCTGGGTCGGTCCTCATGTGTGCCAGTTTCGTTGTAGCGCTTGATGGTTTTTGCGACTCCACTTGGGGACACATTTAAAGTTTTTGCAATTTTCCGGACTGACTGACCTTCATTTCTTAAAGTAATGATGGCCACTCGTTTTTCTTTAGTTAGCTGATTGGTTCTTGCCATAATATGAATTTTAACAGTTGTCCAATAGGGCTGTCGGCTGTGTATTAACCTGACTTCTGCACAACACAACTGATGGTCCCAACCCCATTGATAAAGCAAGAAATTCCACTAATTAACCCTGATAAGGCACACCTGTGAAGTGGAAACCATTTCAGGTGACTACCTCTTGAAGCTCATGGAGAGAATGCCAAGAGTGTGCAAAGCAGTAATCAGAGCAAAGGGTGGCTATTTTGAAGAAACTAGAATATAAAACATGTTTTCAGTTATTTCACCTTTTTTTGTTAAGTACATAACTCCACATGTGTTCATTCATAGTTTTGATGCCTTCAGTGAGAATCTACAATGTAAATAGTCATGAAAATAAAGAAAACGCATTGAATGAGAAGGTGTGTCCAAACTTTTGGCCTGTACTGTACTTCCGAAAAGTAATGCACCAAAACTTGTTATAACCAATGCAATCATGAGCCAGTAATTTGTGTATAACCCATTTAATTGAGAAGGCTGTGATCATGGGACCATTGCGCTTACGGGAGGACGCCAGTGTTTGGAACCATGTGAAACAAAGTGAACTGTTATTTCAAGGTACGCTGTCACTATGTTTCTTTTCCTTAACCTAACCTATGTAACTTTATGTTAAGTACAGGCTTTAATTCATTAGGTATCATTAACCGTTTCATAAGGATACATTTTTTAGCTGTCCATCTTACGTCTGTTGAAACAGATAGATTTCTACGTTACATAATCCAGCTGTCTACACAGGCTATGTAATGGCTTGCCTTTTATTCGCTCTATATGTGCATGAATACAACCCTAACAACCGTTAGTAGTCACAGATTCCTGACGGTAGCTTTAGGTTACCCATAGATGAGACCATCTTTGCAGAATCAAACTCTCTTTCTCTGTGCATCACCTCCATCTTGTTGTTTGGTGTCTGCAGCAGCTCTCCTGGCCAACTATTCACTCACTGTCTCATTCTCACCATACCACTAACACTTCCTGACACTCACTCGATCGCTGATGGTCATTAGTCACACCCATGAGGACAAAGTAGCCCAGGCAAATTTCCTGACAACTGCAGTTATATACTCTAATCCGAGAGGCACCTACACATACCACTCCTCCATCACGTAAACATCTATTTTCATCCTTTAAAGGATCTTTGTCAGTTCCTCAATATACGATGGAAAGCTGGCAAACAGCGGATGCTTTAAAATACACCATGACCACAACATAGGGGCCTTGAATAAATGGCTGTTCTTTTTCCCAGCGTGTCCCTCTGTGAACGCCCATGATGAGTCACCCTATAAAGAAGCACATGCACCTGCACTTCTCTTGTGTACACCACCTCTGAGATTCAGAAGCAGCAGATTCTCTTATTATCCAGGGGAAACTCAGGCTCTTTTGTCAAGTATCTGAGAGGGCCCTGAGGTCAGACCCCTGAGGGACACCTAAAATAACCCCCCAGCAGGACAAGGCTGCTGCTCACTGCAAGACTGTTCCTCGCCTTTTGTGTGAAAGGAAATATTTCCCCAGTACTTTTCTTTCAGGGTGTCTGAAAGCCCCCGCATACCTTCACCCTGACTCTGTCGAGCTGCCTTGTTGGCCGGACTCACGCCTGTCAACACCTCTGATTCACAAACACCGGAGGGACTGTAATTTGGTTCCACCTAAAACCTTTCAAGGACGTTTAGGAGGTCATAAAACCGCAGAATAAAGGTGCTGTCTGCACCCCGTCTTTCATTCAGTTTCTGCTTGTTTTCCCGTCTTTTCTCTCAGTTCCCACCTGACTTAGTGTTGCTGACAGGAAACTGCCATACATGACTGGAAAGTGGAGGAGGTGGAACGCTTCATTGCCTCTGTGCATGCTAGTGTGTGTGGTGTGCATAATTTCAGCAGAAAAATGGATAAAAAAGTCACATCCCTCTCTGGTTCTGTCGCCTTTCTATCTCTGGGTGTCAGAGTGCTCAATTTAGTGCCCACTGAAAGCTGCTTTATCAATGTACCAGCAGACCCTGCTGAGCACTCTGGAGGACCTTCTCTCCCAGGCTCTGTGCGGATCAACCCACCACAGTCTACATGGATTAAGTTGATGTAACTATTGCTGAAGCCCAAGGTTTTTTTCTCTGAAAATGTGCTCATTTTAGCTTCAAACAACAGAAAAAAACTCAATCACATCTTTGATAATCTGTGTGATGAAAGCTCTCGTTAGAGCAGAACAAATTCGTACATAAAGAACAGACAATGTGATTAACAGTATGGCTCCAGATCATGAGAGAGAACGTCGCAATTTTTCCTCCATTCGGCGCATCTTGTTCTGTTCATTAGCAATGATTCATTGGGATCATTTGTCAGGAGGAGCACTCCATCACTCCCTCTCTCTCACAAACACACACACACACGCTTTGAAAAGGACCTGGTAATGCCAGCAAACAACGATGCTCTCAAGAAAACTTGAGCATAACGACACAGAATCTTTAAGCACTTTTGCTTTAAAGGATCAATTCACCCAAATTACAAAAAGCACATTTTCTCACTGTGGACTTCCAGCTGAGTAATGCATGGATAAATTCACTAAACCCAGTGGCTTCACAACTTTTCTTAAATTGCAAAACATATTCCGACCAATGTGCCCCTAGTGTTTCCAAAATATTTTAAGAACAATACATCCTCTTCCAATGTGCGTATCATATACAGAGACGAAACCTGGAGAGACCTGGAGAGTCACCCCTGCAGAGCGTTGTATAGCGTTTTTCTAGTCTTCTCACTAGCCTTCAAAGCGCTTTTCACACTACATGTCACATCCACCAATTCACACACTGGTGAGGCTACCATACTTGGTGCCACCTGCTACTCAGTAACCATTCACACGCAATCACACACCAATGGAACAGCCACTGTGGTCATAAAGGGATGGACATGGTCAGCAACAATACTCAGGTAGGCTGTGGTGTTTAAACCATGCTCAGTTGGTACTAAGGGGCCCAAAGTGTGCCAAGAAAATCCCCCCTACACCAATTACACCACCACCACCACCAGCCTGAATCGTTGATACAAGGCAGGATGGATCCATGCTTTCATGTGGTTTACACCAAATTCTGACCCTACCATCTGAATGTTGCAGCAGAAATCAAGACTCATCAGACCAGGCAACATTTTTCCAATCTTCTGTTGTCCAGTTTTGGTGAGCCTGTGTGAATTGTAGCCTCAGTTTCCTGTTGTTAGCTGACAGGAGTGGCACCTGGTGTGGTCTTCTGCTGCTGTAGCCCATCTGCTTCACGGTTCGACGTGTTGTTGGTTCAAGACGGTCTTCTGCAGACCTTGGTTATAGCGAGTGGTTATTTGAGTTACTGTTGCCTTTCTATCATCTTGAATCAGTCTGGCCATTTTCCTCTGACCTCTGGCATCAACAGGGCATTTTCACCCAGAGAACTGCTGCTCACTGGATATTTTCTCTTTGTCAGACCATCCTCTGTAAACCCTAGAGATGGTTGTGTGCGAAAATCCCAGTAGATCAGCAGTTTCCGAAATACTCAGATCAGCCTGTCTGGCACCAACAACCATGCCACGTTCAAAGTCACTTAAATCACCTCTCTTCCCCATTCTGGTGCTCGGTGTGACCGTCAGCAGGTCGTCTTGACTATGTCTACATGCCTAAATGCATTGAGTTGCTGCCACATGATTGGCTGATTAGCTATTTGTGTTCACGAGCATTGAAACAAGTGTACCTAATAAAGTGGCCAATGAGTATACACTGTCAGTGAACATTTCTGAAATATGTTGTGAGTGACATTTTTGTGAATTACTAGGTATGTTAATTAGCAGAGTTTTCTCAGTGTGTTAGTAGAAAACGTAATTTGTTCGGCATTACATTTCTCTCAAAAACCTAGCAACTGTTTCAAATTAAATAAGTGTAATTTCTAAGAGACAAGGCTGTCTAAAGTCAATACATGAGCAGGTTGGGGCCTGAAGTGTTTGACATTGACCCACAGGCAAGCAGACTGTTTTCAGTTTATGGCCCTCACAAGCCAAATTATGTTCAGGGTCATTTAAGAGCACCAAACACTGTGGCTCAAACACCTTAAAAATCCCTGAGAAATTGTTATCGGCCCTGCGTGATGGTTAAATGATGAGGCAGAGACAGATAAGCTCGGACATTCGACATGACTGATAAGTTAATAAAATAGATTTAATAGGAGCTGGCTGCTGGTTTGATCTTGTGTCAGACAAGATGAGATTTTTTTTAACAAGCTTCTTTATCTCGTACAGTGTGTTAATAGATTATAGATTACATACAGCATATTAATTACAACCTGACATGCTTCATTTTCATATTAATTGAATTATTTAAATGCACAGCCTGTGTGATGCAAATCCAACTGCAGACCCTTAAAATCTCTGTCGCCTGGGGTGAACAGACACATTAAACATTACCCCACATAAATTCCAGACAAGCTAAAGTCTGAAATTATTATGCAGAGCAAAGTGTGCTTTCCTAACCTGCTGTAGCTTGCCTTCTACACATCCTCTTTAAAAAGGCAGCCTGTCATTAGGCAAACACACAAAGTCGAGAAGAGCTGACTGCAGGAGAAAGTTAAACACAGGTAGACAGGGAGGCAGCAGCAAGAGATCCAGTCCTCATAAAGTTTAGATGAACAGCGTGATGAAAGAGAAAATTTAAATAGATTAAATGTGAGATGCATCTAAATCTCAGATGATCTGCGTATGAGACAAGTTAAGACAGAAAATTAAATACTGCAGGAATGCACAAAAGCATTATTCTTGCAGAAAATTCAATGATAAACCAAGTTTGTCTAGAAAATACACAATAGTTTCCCTCCAGACAGAGGCATTGAGTGAGCATCCTGCTTGTCATGAACGCTCCATTACACCAGAGATTTTTGTTTGGCCAACAATTAGTCACATCTTTCCAAGTCAAAGCACTGCAACACAAACATCCCCTGAGGTTCAGATGAGGACTGCAGATATAGACGTGTGTCTCTCTGAAACATGCTTGTTGAGGATATTATATTGCAGTATCTACGGAACAATGCGGATTTATCACTTCAGTAATCGACAGGTGGATCTAGGCATTCTTTTGTTTAGAGACAAAAGACCTCTGCTTTTGAATGTACCTCATTATCATGTAACCAGTGACTTAAAGGGACAGTTCACCCCCAAATCCTAAAAACATATTTTTCCTCTTACCTGTGGTGCTATGTGTCAGTCTTGATTGTTTTGGTGTGAGTTTTCGAGTGTTGGTGATATCAGCCATAGAGATGTCCACAGACTTTAACAGTTTCGTGTAGGAAGAGAATGAAGCGTGCATCTACTCATGGACGAGAGGCTCATGCATGTAACAGTGCGAGATGTAAAAATTTTCTTGAGTACTCAGGTCATGATTTCTGGAAAGAGACATTGCTGTTGAGTTTTCAGACAAGGATTTTTTGGCACTTTGAGCACCACAAGCTGAATGCCATGTGGTTCCATTATATTGGAGAGAAGGCAGACATCTCTAAAAACAATCTAGACTGATAAATAGCACTACAGGTAAAGGGAAAAGTGTGTATTTTTGATTTTGGAATAAACTGTTCCTTCTGTGACCATATGAGAAAGGTTCCTGGCAACATCAGAATAAGTAAACAAAAAAGAAACAGACTAATCTCTCACTGTGTAGCGAGCAGGCGCTCGCTACACAGTGAGAGGCAGGTGTGAAAGGGGGGCTATAAATAAAAGCCAATTTTTGAAGTCTCAAAAGTGTTAATTACAATCTGCAGAGCATGGAAGGTGGAGGGAATTCATTAAAAGGAGACTAATGTTGTGTTCGCTGTGCCCAGGGTATTACAGCGCCTATGAAGAAGACAGGTGTCAGGACTGCATGTTAGAGGAAGGAGGGAGGCTGGGGGCAAAGAGACTGAAGGGGAATTAGGAGGTAGAGACTGTCCAGCTTCAGGTCCAGTGATTCTTAATCAAGGCTTTAACCTTGAAGAACATAATTGTTTTTTAAGCAGGCTTTGCAGAAAATTGCTAACTTCCCTTCCGAGCGTCTGCTGAAAACAACTAAATACACTGGACACAAAATCCAAGCAGGCTAAGCCACAAAGCACCCAGTAACAACCCCAAGCACACAGTATCAAACCCCAAAACACAGGGTTTAAAGTGCTGGAGTAAACCATCATGGAGTCTGCTGTCACCGCCGCGGCTTTCCTTTATGTAATTGGCGGTTGTCTTGGCTCCGCCGTTGGTCAGTGCAGGAAGTGTATACAAAAAATGCTTTGGCAAAGAGACAAATATACAGTCACGGAGGGGCTGCAGGCAGTCAGGAGACAGCAGGATCACAGAGAGAAATGTGCTTCCTGAGTGACACAGGCGTTAAGGAATTCAGGATTCCAGTCAGGCACAGTGTCTGTCTCATATTTCAGGAGATTGAGTGATTGACTGCAGGACTATGAAGCGCTGCTGTTGGCTCTCATTCCACTTTTCAACTTTCCGAATGAGCAGCACGACTCAGGAGTCCTGAGGCCTTGAATTGCTCTGCCATGAGAGAGCACGGGCCTGGCAGGCAATGTATCACTGGACACTGGACCTCCTGTAACAGATTATTTCTCCTCCCTCCAGTGCAGACCATTACCTGTGGTGATATTACTGTACTCTTACAGGTCACCGGCTAGTCGAAACCCGTCTTTGCGCAGACAAAAGCCTCAGCATCTCTCACCCTTCGCCTAAATTTCTCCATGAAACACAAAATTTGTCCTTTCACCGTTCCCACAGTCCTCTTAGTGCTTGCTTAACAGACCTTAAAATTGGAAATGGTCACATCTGTACCGGTGAATAGAGAGGGATCGGCGGGACAAAAGCCTGCACTTTTATTCTGATACGCCACATCACAAACAATAGCTTCGCCTTTATCCTCGGGGTTCACACACTCTTGAGCTGAGTTTCTGCGGATTGAAACACACCTACACACCTAACATCTGAGACATACTCGACACAATAATCGCTCTTTTGTCCACTGTGCCTCTTTAAGAGTTGATCTCTCCATCGGTTGAGGTCACAGACTCACTGGTGTCAGGGAAACAATAAAAACTGACTTATTTTATCAAAGTCTGCAGCACTTAAACATCAATAAGAGAACAGTCTTCAAGGTTTTTCTTCAGTATCAAAGTAATTCAGTGATAGTTGTAGAAAAAGAGCCATCAGGTACCTCTAAGAGCTAAGTCTGCTTAGGGGTCAGTGATACGGCCAAAATTCTCTGTCACGGTATAACATTTTTATCACACTAATGGTATACATCATGATTGTTCCTGAGAACAATAATTTCAAGTGTTAACAGGTTTCTGTATTTACAACTTCACCTTCCTTCTCCAGGTCTGCTGAAATCATGTTACCTTGCGAGGCAGCTGGATCATGAGATCACAAGGGAATCACGAGATTACCTGGGAATCTAGCCCCGATTTTCGACATAGCGTTCCAAGGCCCCCTGGAAGTGCACCAGACTTTGAAGCCAATCTGACATAATGGCCAAACCATGTAACTAAAATTTCTAGGTCTGTCAGGTGATGCCACTGGGCCCAAAAAGCCTTTTCACCATTGACTTACATTGTGAAGTAAACGTCTGTAAATCAGTGGATAGTTTTTTGAGCATCACAACCCCCAGAAAATGACTCGTTTCCCTACCAGGATTTAATCCATTTGGTCTAATAATGTTTCAAAAATTTACAAGAGCTTCACATTGAAATCATTTTCTTCCCATTCAAGTTAGCAATGGGATAAATCTGTGGTAGCTGCCTTGGCTGGCAGAAGTTAGCTGCTTGGCCGCTATAGGTCTCTAACCCACTTGCTAACCCTTACAATCTGGGTAATTTAATACTGTGGAGCTTTTTTTTTGGCTTCATTCACCACTGGGCAGCTTTCATAGGAATGAACAGGGCTCCGCTTTAAACTCTGTATCCAGTTCTCTTTACACATCCAAGAGCCTCCCCCGAACAGCTCCCGTGGTAGAAACGTTGTTGCCAAATCTCTACCGTTGGACACATTTCTACCATTGCACGGTATATATTGACATAGCGCCCAGACCCAATTCAGCAAAGATTTAATGGCGCCAATACTTCAAAATATAAACAAGTGTAGGCCCAAAAAATGTAAACCACAGCTACAACAGCATGTTCGTCTCAACTCTGTTACTGGTTAAAAAATATGAAAAGAAGAATGAGAGAAAGAGAAAATAACATAATAATAATAATTACATCAGCACACCATTTTCACAACTTCTGGCTGTTTTAAACAAATTGATTAGAATGGGTGCTTTAGGTTAACTGGCCACCTCAACATTTCTGTCAGCGATTGATCTGAGAAGTGACTCCGGGACAAACAGTGTCCATATGTGAGAAATACCACAGCTGTGCCAGGCAGCGGCACTTTCACTGAAGATTGATTCCCTGTAGTGTTAGTAGGGCTGTGTGTTTGCAGTGTTCAGTGTTTATGTGAAACCTGTCCTACAGGTGGAGATTGATAGACTGAGCTCTGGTGTGAGTGTATTAACTGTGTTCCACTTTCTTTGTGGGCAGAGGGCTACAGACGAGGCCAAACGAGACTGTCTTGGTCCTTCCTGCTAATCCATCAGCATCACCGAGCGTCTCGCCCTCCACCCTGCCAAACCTCGCCACACTCCAATGTTCTCTAAGTTGAGCGATGTGTAAACACACATAGACAGTTCCAACTTTAGCCCAATGGACCTGTCATTTCCTACGGTTAAATGTGAGAGTTAGAGGAGGAGTGTGAAGAGGCCATGGGCAATCACACAGATTGTAGGGACCTTTGCTGAATAACTGAACCCACAGCTAATTTCTAAGAATAGCAGTACATTCAAAACAGCTGGCAGTGGCATTATTAGAGGAAATAGATTGCCAGTAACAACAGTGGAAATATGCAAACACATTCAGACAAGGAAAGCTGATTCTGGAAACCTTGCCCATGTCCCCCTTCCTCTTGTCGATGGTCTCACCCTGACAGTCATTTATAGTATCTGTTTAACACTCAGCTCAGTCGCCAGAATAAATATTGGCATTGTACAATCCTGCAAAACATGGATATGTGATTTGTACGTTTCACAAGTCTGACGTAGTTTTAAGTTTCTCATCAGGGGAGGGAGGGAAAGCTGGATGACGTGACATGCTGCCAAGTGGCGGATAACAGTAGAACAATGTTCAAGACCAATAAAAGGGGGTGATTTTTGACAACAGGTTGGGACATTTCCATCTGTGTTTGCAGTGACAAAAGCGGGTACTTCGTAACGAGAGTTCGGGACATTTTTTCTGGTGTTTGTAGTGACAAAAGCGGGTATTTTTTGAGGAGAGCTCAGGACATTTCCAGCCATGTTTGTAGTGACAAAAGCGGGTATCTTTTAACTAGGGATGTCCCGATCCGATATTAGTAAAAAACAGGCATCGGCATCGGATCAGACTGCATGGAAAAATGCCGATCCAAGAACTCCAATCCAGTTTTTCACGGATTCCGCTCCAGGTTTTCCGGCCAGCCCAGCGCGCCGCGATTCAAGCAGTCCATTCCAGTGATCCGCTCCAGCTCTTACTATCAATCCACCAGGCCAGCATGCAGACGGCAGACACACACGGAGGGTAGGAAGAGTAGCGGTCAATTTAGTTAACTGACTATTTGTTTTCTGCTCTGGTTTGAGAGAGAGTGATATTTTTATTTGGTTTACACTCTTACTGTTTAAGTAAAGAGTACTGATGGCATTGTTTTGGGCACAATTAGTGAAATTGGAGCCATGGATGGACTATTGCATGTTTAAACAGTTGTACAATATTGTGTGCCTGTGCACCAGGCTGGCACTGACTACTAAAATAACTGAAAAGGAAAGGCTGCATTGTTTGTTAAATGCCAACAATGTCTTGTGGTGTTAATCTATTTTTTATTTATTAGGGGGCCAAAGCACAAGTGTGTGGAGTCTTGCTGCTATTTTAATTTCATTGTTAGACATTTTAAAGATTTCTTGTGTTGATTTACTTTCTATTCATTAAGGGGCCAAAGCAGCCAAAGCAAACCAGCTGTATTTTTTATTTAATGTTAATGTTCAAGTTTAAAGTTTGTTTATTTATCCCTGTTAACAATAAACGGGTCAGTTTCTCATACCAACTGTTGTGGATCATTCTACCTAACCCCATTAAGTAGTTGTTCTTGTTAGAGTAATATTGCTTGATCAAACCTTTTCTAACATGACTGACAACAAAATAAGTGAATATGTATAATACGCGCTTGAATCGGATTGGTATCGGCCAAAACTCAAGGCTGTAATATCGGTATCGGATCGGAAGTGAAAAAGCTGGATCGGGACATCCCTACTTTTAACCCAAGTTTGTAACAATTTCAGCCGTGTCTGTAGCGACATACTGTAAGCGGGTATTTTTTAATGAGAGTTCAGGACATTTCTAGCCATGTTTGTAGTGACAAAAGCTGATATCTTTAAACCCAAGTTCATAACAATTCTAGCCATGTTTGTAGCAACGTATCTTTTAATGAGTTAAGGACATTTCTAGCCATGTTTGTAGTGAAAAAAGCAGGTATATTTAAACCGAAGTTCAGAGAGTTTCTCGCCGTGTTTGTAGCAATGTAGCTGTGTTTGAAATGACAAAAGCAGATATTTTTCAAGAGGAGTTCAGGAGATTGCCAGCCAAGTTTTAGATCAAAAAAGCGGTTATTTTCCAACTACAGTTCAGGACATTCACAGCTGTGTTTGTAGCAACAAACTAGTTATTTTGAGCCATAACATGATGTTTTCCTAACCCAAGCCAAGTTGCCTAAACCTAACCACGTTAACCTTAGCATTGTCACAACATAAAATTAAAAACTGAAATGTAAAGTTTTCAACAAATATACAAATTTAACATATCCATGGTGTGCATAAATGCACAATGCCAACATTTATTCTGGGGAATGGGTTTCCATTGAATAAGAGGTGCTTTCAATTAAAGTTAAGTCTTGTATTGATATTACTATCAAGTGTCAAAAATCTAGTATCCATCAGGCTCATTTTGTTTTTCACAAGTTAGCTGATATGAATCTTCTGATGTTTAATCCATGATGCATCCTCTTTTCTCGGCACAACATCTATAATAATCATCACGACAAATTCCACCAACAACACGTAGTGTGGTTTTCCACCACTAAGAGCAGCCCTCATATCCACTTATGAAATTCCTTATAATCAAGTTAATTTGCTTCAAATACTGAACATGTGAGTAATACTGAACCCCTTAAGTAAAAACATGCATTACACATGTTTTTTTCCCCCTAAGATCTGGATCATTTCCAAGTGAGCAGATGTAAACAGTGTTTTAAACTCCTGCAAGAATAGAGCTCACAAGAAAATGTGGAAAAACATAAAACAAACTCCTTAATAACTTGCCAAATCCTATATCCTCCCACCTACAGCCTCCAGGCACCCACACCCACAAACCAGCAACAACAAAAAGACCGAATAGATTCGAAATATCTACAGCAACAGCATCCCACAAGCATGCCGGGAAATATATATTTTCAAACCATCTTTCTCTGCTGTACATACTGAGACAAAGAGAAAGAGGAGCATTTCCTATGCTTATGGCTGCCAAACTCATCCCAGCACATTTCTCCTATCTGTTGACAAACTGTGAGCCACATCCAAGTCACACAGAGTCTGTAATTGCTTCAATCTCTTCCCATTCAGTGGTGGAGACTTCAGCCACTCACAGGAAATCAATATTAAATATTGTTTACAACACAACCGGCTCACTTGGCCAGGAGTTTCACTGTGCAGAATGAGACCTACAGAGCAGCATGTCACTGAACAGATGGCCGAATCCCTCCAAAAAAATCCCATTACAGAGGGGATTGTGTACTGTATGTAGAAAAGTGTGTTTTGTTAAGACTCTCCAACTTCCATTGAATCAGTAATGAACACTGCCAAATATTTGCATTGCCAATTGAATAAAGAGATTTCCTCACAGGCAGAGAAAATATTCCACCTGAGCTCTGCTTCGTTTCATCTCTGACAGGACGAGTGAAAGGCACAAAGGTTTCTTTGCTGAAGCAAGCTTAATTAAATTTGTTAAATACACAATTCATCAGATTTCTAGTTAATTTTATTTATTGCACTTTTCCCGATAATTGTAATGGCACCTAAAATGACATCAGCGCAACTCCAAGGAAGTGTTCAGCCGACTTGAACAATCTAATAAACAGTTCAGTGATTAAATTTTTTCAAGCAGTTTCTATAAGACAGGGATGATTTCCTCTGTGTGATTTAAATTGCTGTCTTGGAGATAAGATGTCGAACTATCCGACTGTTTTTTTTTTGTTTTTTTTTTGTCAGGAATTCTCTTATTGGGAAAGACAGATAGAGAGTCGGAAAGAGAGGCAGACAGATCGTATTGTAATGTGCGGAAGGAGTTTATTGGTAAGGTCACCAGGGTTGAAATAATAAGGAGAAAGAGAAAAGGGGTTGTTTTGGTTTATCGCTCCCAGTCGTAGCTCTGGACAGGTGTGTGGTGCAGCTGCAGGGTTTGCGGTTGTATTGCAAGTTAACAGGTGCAGGTGTTTAGGGTCAGTGCATCCGGAGAAAATAAATAAAGAGGAAGCAGAAGTTAACATGGAAATGCTTATGGCTTGGCCACACAGACAGTCTAAACAATATAACATGAACGTAGTACAAGCCTCTAACACGACCTATTTCATGAAAGCATGTGGAGAAACTTTACTTTCTGTTGAGACCAGGTTCCAGGCGCAGACCAGACGCCAGAATAAAATGTTGGCATTACATGTTTCTGCAAAACACGGATGTTATATTTGTATGTTTCATACATGTCATATCATTTCAAAGTGACATAGTTAGGATTACATAAACATACATATATGAACTGAGTTTCTTATCAGAAGGAGGAGAGGATGGTGTGACACCAAGGTGAGACGGCTGCCGAGCAGGAAAAAGCAGCTGATCACTGTTTGAGACCACTGAAATATCTAGTCATGTTTGTGGCAAAAAATCCAAATATTTTTGTGGTATTTTTTAATGAGACATCAAGACATTTCTGGCTTGGTTTCTGGGGACAAAACTTGGTATTTTTATGCCGACAAAACTGGACATTTTTAGCAAGATGTTGTACCATGCCTAGCTGTATTTTCGGTGATAAACTTGGGTGTTTTTGTGGTGACAAAACTGAGTATTTTTAAAGAGACACTGAAACATTCCAGCTGTGTTTTTGATGACAAAACTGGGTATTTTTTAATGAGACATCAAGACATTTCCAGACATGTTTGTGAAGACAAAAATGGGTATTCTTAACCAGACGTCCTGACATTTCAAGCCGTGGTTTTGGCGATGAAACTAGGTAATTTTTAACAAGACATCGGGACATTTCCAGTTGTGTTTGTGCTAACAAAACCAGGTATTTTTAACAAGAGGTCAGGACATTTACAGCCCTGTTTGTGGCGACCAAACCAGGTATTTTAAGATAGAACATGTTTTCCTGACCCTAACTAAGTGATCTTTGTGCCTGAACCCAATCACGTCACCACAGTGTTATCAAAACATAAAATTGAAAAATTAAGAAATAAAAGTTTCTAAATGTGCCTTACATATGAAATGTACAAGTGTAATATATCAGTGGTTTGCAGAAACATACAATGCCAACACTTATCCTTGTGATTGGGTCGCCAGGTGATGTGAAGTTGCATGCTGGTGCTTGCCTCTCCCCCCCCTGGGCTCAAACACTCACTGGACAGCCACTCAGGTCAATCGCCTCAGCTGCATTTTGACATGATCCTACGTGTGCTGACATGTATGTTGACAGTAAAAGCCGCTCAGCACTAATGAAGGGTGAAATTAGCTGGCCATCGTGTTTCTGCTTCTGTCTGGTTTGCACCATCGATCCCTCAAATACGCCTATTGATCTAACCCAAATATATTTTTGACCCCCGCAGAGGACAGGGGAGTAATTGCACACTTCTGGACTGATGGCACCATTTGTCTTGTACAGCTGAGCATGGCTGCACTGAGTCTTTAATGGAAACAGACAGTTCAGTGCCCTCTGACAAACAGCCTGGGAGACACTGGGTTTGAATGCAAATGGGATACACTTGTTCTCAAATATCCTCAAACTCTCCCTCTCTTTTTTCTTTGTCCCTTGCTGCTCTTTTCCGAGGCAGTCAAACTGGATAAGGGGTTAGTTTGCTGCTCCTGAGGTGATGATGAAGAGGGGAGGAGGAGTGGCTGTGTTGTTATTTGGGTTGAGAGATGGATGAACCTTGGCAGTCCCCACCCACACTTATGAACCCTCATGATTTTCCCAGGAGGAGAAACTACTAACACTGCCTTTGTTTTGGCTCAGAGTCAGCAAGAGTCGCCTAATCAGTCAGTGAGAGATTCATATTCACACCTGTTAGAGCCGCAGGCTTTCTTGATTTATTTATACGGGTGGGGCAGGACCATCAAGTCCGCTGAGGGAAAAACTATTTTATTTAACGGTTGCTTCCATTACATATGCTCAGTACCTCCCTCATGATATTCATATGCTATTAGTGACGCATGATTACAATAATAATCTATATTTTGAAAAGGGACATTTTCGTTACTTACACTCATTTTAATTACAACATTTAAGCCAACAGACCTTTTTTTGGTAAACCTCCTGGTCCTCCTCAGCAATAGTTTGACATTTTGGCAAACATGACATTTATTCATTTTCTTGGTGAGAGCTGAATGGAAAGATTGATACAGCTCTCAAATCTGAACACTAAATATGAAGCTGCAGCCGGCAGCAAGCAAGCACGAAAGAAAGTGAATGTCAAACTATTTGGTTTTTGGTCCTCTGCACCTGTCATTACAACTTTATGGTGTGTAAAACCCTTCTAGAAATCTATATTCTTAAGAACCTTTCTACAATAAAATACCATACAGTTTTGTGGTAGACTGCTCTGTTGAAATGTTGCAGTGCAGTTGCACAATCTTGACATTTCATGGGAAAGCTAAGCCCCAAACCCACTCTGCCTTTGAAAATCTCCTTGTTTTGGGACTTTCAAGTGTGACTCAGCCCCCCCCCCCTCTATCTTCATGCCATGCTTCTGGGCACCCTGCCATCAGCACTGGGCCCCATGTTCTGCCTCTCTAGGCTTCATTGATCAAACTTAGGGCCCCACAGCACCGACAGAGCCTTGGCTGGCTTCTCCAAGCAGCCAGAAGAAGGAAAGGAAAGGTAGCAGCACTCAAGGCATGGTTTTATACTCTTCTGGGGGTAGAGGTGTTCAGATCCCTTACTTCAGTGAAAGTACTGATATATAACATATAACTACTGCATTTGAAATCACTGAACTAAAAGTAGAAAAAGACTATGAACAAAATGTACTTTTAGTTAAGTAAGAGTTCTGGTTCTGCAGAAAAATGACCTCTGTGACTGATATTTGAAAAAAAAAAAAAAAAAAAAACTTGTGAAATACTGGATCATTTTTGTCGTTTAGGCCTCCAACTTGTTTTTAAATGAAACCATGTGAGAGAATTAGAGTGAATATCTCTGTGGTGGAACTGCTGACAACTCATTCAGCCCCTTTCCACCAAACTTTCAAACCTCGATGATATCTAGTAAATCAGCCCGCGTTTCCACCAGTTGTGAGCGGAACCATTGTAATTAACAATGCGTCATCAACAAAGAACATTGCACAATGCACAACAGTTGTAGTAAGACGGCAGATCACACTGATCACCTGTGAGCTTTTGTTCTATTCTAACAGATATTTGGTCTTATCCAAAAAACAGCATGGACCAACTACTGATGATACAACATATTTTCGTACAATGGTTCATATGATTTCTAACAAATTAGCTCCCCACAAACGACATTACGTACTTAGTATAACGTTATGTACTTAACGTAAAGTCACGTAGGTTAGGTAATTTGGTAAGGTTTAGAGAAAGAAACACAGTGACAATGTATCTTAAAATAATCATTTTCAATGTAGATCAACAAGACTTCTCATTTGGTCTCCCTAGGGAAAGTCCTTTGTTGGAAAGTCTGGTGTTTTGTGACCTATCCACCACCCCAACCTGCATCCTCATGGGACTCCTACCTTCTTTACTTTTGTCAGCGCGTTGGTTACTTGTTCACAGCCTTCACGATTATGTGGGTTAAACACAAATGACTGGCTCATGATTACAGTAGTGAGTAAAAAATAGCAGTAGTAGACTGTTACGTGCAAGACTCCATCCTCTCTTTCCAACCTGTGGAATATGACTCGCCCACTGATGTAATTAAAGTTAGCACTTCAGGTCAGGAAAATGCTGCTATTTTTTGGTTCCAGCTGGGAACCAAATTTTTGGGTTCTAAACCAATTTGTTTTTGGTTGAAATGCTCCAAACTGTTCAAAGTTAAAGTTAAAACACACTGGCAGTGAATGCTGCACATCAAAAAACACGCCCCTAGTATTTTCAATGTACAACCCAACAGCGGCTGTATCTAGACGCGCGTCGGCACTCTTGGATGCGCCACCCTGCGGCACTTTATGCCACTGTCCTATTTCCAGCCTCACCCCAGAATTAAATGCATTTTTCCCCCATTCGCTCTCTGCTTGTACATTCCAGCTCCCGTAGCTGGAATGTCTTCTTCTCTGCTCCTATGGCAGCTCGACTCCTCTCCTCACCATGGATGCAGAAAGGGAACTCTCTAGCTGTTGCTGTCTCGCGTGTGACAAAGACGAGAGACTCGCTGTTGAGGTTGAGGCTGAGAAATATCTCGAGCTAAACGACCCACAATCCCGTCATTATAAAGACCATGGCCAAAAAGATATGTCCTGGCGAGTCATAGCTCTGAAGATCGGCTCTTTAGGTGAGAAATCAAGTCCAATTAGGGGCTCTCCACACATGATTTTAAGCTAACGCAGAGGTGGAGGAGGTACAGCTCTTTCAGTAAAAGTAGTATTAACTTTGTGTGGTCGTCTGTTAACAAGCTGCAGTGTGATGCCTCCGGTGTGTGCTAGGGGCGGCGCAGGTGTGTTTTCAGCTTAAGGTGTGCAAACCCGGACAGAACCTGTTCTAAGTTGGTGAAAAAGAGTTAACAGATATTTGAAACGTAAGAAAGGGCCCCAACTAGACACTTTTCTGATAGGGACCACAATCCAAAAAGGTTAGAAGCCACTTGTTTAATCGATAATGACAATATTTCATAAGCTTCTCATTGTTTTTGTCATACAATCTCGACATGAAAAGTAACTGATAACTAAAGCTGTCAAATAAAAGAGTAAAAAGTACATTTCCCTCTGAAATATAGCGGAGTAGAAGTATAGGATGACAAACCTGAAAAACTCCCAAAATGGTCTTTAAGTTCAGTAGTTGAATAAATGTACTTGGTTACTTTCCACCACTGCTCCTCTCACAACTTGCAGTTGCTGTACAGGGCATATTCAGAGGCAAACGCTTACAAACAAACACCAAGAAGTGGTGACACATGAATAAAACATGAAAATCTCCCTGCGGTGATATGCTTAAAACACTCTACTTTTTTTCTAGTGCATCAGATGAAATGCATACAGCTCGACTCGGGAACAGGTGAGAAAACATACATTTCATTTCATCATATATTCGTTGGAAGTTTTGTTGCCGACAATGTGTCAAGCCGGGAGTGAAAAGCAGGTACCACAAACAAGGCAGCGTCAAGACGTGTTTAAAAAAGGGGGCCTTCCTTGCCTGGCCTGCCACAGCTCAATGTGTACAATGGTAGGTTATAATGAAGGAGGGGAGCTGTGCAGGGGAGGGAAAGACCCTGAGGGGGTTGAACGCGGGCTGAGTCACTCTGCTGTACCAGGAGCTGCTACAGACACTATCCTCTGACTTCACACCACCTGTCTCCGAGGATTCAACCACGGGAGACGGACTGCCGGGGGGCTTTACAAGCAGAAAACACAGGCTCCATTACACTGAGACACACAGGGAGACCATGCAGTACTGTACCTGACGGACTGATGCTACAATTCATCATCTCTTAAATAATTGGAAAGTCTTTGGTGTGAGCAGCCCAAATTTGTCAAGAGCGAACGATTAGCGTGAGGTAACTATGGCCAGTGATTTTAGCAATCCTTCATCTGCCTCTAAAATGTCTCAAGTGTAATTCTGCCCTTGGAAACAGGACAACAAAGTTTGCTGTCTGACAAGGAAAATAATTGCGGCATTAGCATATCATTACTAGCTGGCAGGGAGACAATAGATCAGCAAGACTTCTCTTTGGTTCTTCTCCAAATGTCCCCGTAATATTTGTCAGATAGTGAGATTATGTCCCTTTCTGTAATTGATTTCCTATCATGCTCTGACTGGGCTTCAAAACTTAATATGAAAAATGATTTTCAAAAACACATCCATCAAAACATAAAGTTTTCCAGTTTCAAGGGAGTAAAACTCAAACATAAAAAGCAAGCATTCAGTAAATGCAGCTTTTCCTGTTACAACAGGTTTTATCAAACACAAGCAAAGAAACAACAAACCCACAGTGGGAATGTAGCCACGACGAAGCAGGATTTGGCGATTTATCTTCCATCACCTACTCTCTGTAGGCCAGTAGACACAGACAACAGGGCCAGGTAGGTTTTGTAGAGACCTGTTCCACAGCAGCACATGACGAGCACTGTGTAAAACTGCATAATGACACCCCTGGCTCCCTAACAGAGTCTATAAAGACAGTACAGTCCTGTGTTGCTATGTTTATGACCCTGTCAGCTGGGGAACTGGGTCACCGTCCAGACACAACACGCAGAAACACGTCGGCGACAGCTCTGCTGCGTCTCTTGATGTTGTCAGTGAAGTGGAGAAAAATGACCTTGACTAACAAGCTCGTCCTCGTGCTGAAATATATGCAGAATATCTGCTCTTCGTCTCCTCTCGTCTGTGTGACAGCTGGCATTGAGGGAAATCAGTTACTTCACGCTAATTATCTTTAATCCACATTGATGTACAACTGCACACGCTAACAAGCATTTGTGCACATATTTGCAAAAATGCACTGACAGTTTCTATCATTCACACATGTAATAAAATGCATCCAGTGCACCAGACTGTCAGGTATTATTATCACCTGTCCTTTTCAAGGTAATTGTCTAGAGACATGGAGGCCTTGACATCCAAATAATCTACTATCTCTGCTCTGTCAACACATTCAAGCACCATCAAGCACAAAGGAGGAAACAATTTCCGTTAAAGGGATGATGGAAATCAAAATATGAGATGCTCTCTGGAGTAAGCACTTTCTCGCAAACCTTAAATGATTTCCACTTGTTGCCGAAATGGCAATAAGTTTGAACAGTATTAGCAAAACATAACCTAAAGAGGTGACCAACAGACTGGTCCCTGAAAGGCATTACACAATCATAATAATTGATGCAACCAATTTCCACAACTCTTCCACCAATTTTCCCCCACACACAAAACACTCAGAACTTCTAAATACCAACAAACAAGCAAACATTCCCTACATTTCCTGAATCACTGTTGCTTTAACATGAACATATCCCACCTCTTCATAACATATATCGAGTGAATGAACTCTGGCAGGTGGAAAGCAGAAAAAGTGTCCAGATATACTACGAGTGACAACACCGTTCAGGGAGCCTAAGAAACAACTTGCTGTTGCTTTGAAAATAGGTCGGACGTGGACGAAGCTTCGGCAAAATAGAGCCAGGGCAATCAGTTTCTTAAACATGCGACACATCGAGTCGCCTGTTCGCTGACCGACAAAGCAGGTTAAGACATCATCATTAGGAAATACTCTGATGTTTGCTCGCTCATTAGCATTACTTCCACTTAGGAAAAAGTGTCACACATTATGAGAATCAGTGAGTTCTTGGAACAGTTGCAGTGTTTTATGGGTAAATTTAAAACTTAAAATTACCACAAATTACCAATTTAGCAAGTCAAGACAACCTCAAGGTGGCCCTTGAGCAAAAATCAAGAGATCAACAAAGTTAGTGGGATTCATCCTCTGGGGAACACGAATATTTGTACAAAATTTCATGGTAACCAGTCAAATAATGGCTGAGATATTTCAGTCTGGATTACAGATCCCTTGAGCTTCGCTGCTGGCAAGCATGGCTTAAAACTGTCCCAAAGTTTTAAGCACATTTAGTCATTTTGGACCACAATTAAAAAAAAAACTGAGAGATTCTGAAAGGACATTAAAGGAAGAACATTTCTTTTTCCCACCTCCTCTGGAAGATTGTTTGGACCAAGACTTTTAGAGCTGGAATGGAAACTCAGTGTCTTGCTCAGTGACACTCACGCAGGACAGATGCTTGCCGTCCCCAGGGCTTGAACCAGATATTTTCCTTTCTCCCAAAACAACCCTTAATGCAGGCATGATGCCACCCTTTCAAAACTCTTTGCTACCTCTGCCAAGGATGTCATGTTTTCGGTTTGCTTTGTTTGTTTCTGTTTGTCAACATGATTACGGATAAACTACTGGTCTGATTTTCATGAAAATTGGTAGAAGGATGAAGCAGGGGCAAAGGAAGAACTCATTAAAATTTGGGGTGGATTTGAATCAAAGGATGGATATATTTTTCCTGCTTTCATTTACATTGCGAGACAGGGCATTTGGCCTTGGTGTTTGGTCTGTGCTGCTCCGAGTGCCCTTCCAGTTTATAATGAAACACCTACACTCTCTGTTCTCTTCAGTAAAAAAAAATGAATGCATTCCTAACCAACACTGCTGAAGCTATCCAGAGCTTCAGACAGGCCGGGATGTTCAGTGACTAACAAAAGACTTCACATCTGCAGGACAGGAAAAGGGGGGTAGTGGAAAAATAAGGCTGGAACAAAACAAGACATCTGCACAAAATTCAGATTTTTTTTTTTTTTTTTTTTTTTTTTAAACCTCAGCTTTTCATGACAACAGCGGAGGCTGCGGAGCGTGGGCTCTGTGTGTCTCAAGTGTTTTTGTTTATTAAACACAGAGCGATGGAGCTGAAGCCAGAGAGCGCCGCTATAACGATAGAAGAAGGCAAAATAAAATTCGCTTTTAAGCCGAGGAGGTGAGGGAATATTGCTGACATATGAGAAACAGCTCACTCTGCTAACAAGCTCACGATAGGAGGCTCCAGCATGAACTCTGGCCTCTTCCAACACTCTGCACACACTCTGCCTGTGATGCAACATTTAGAGTTCCCTTCAGGTGACCTTTCAGAAGCTGCAGCCATTAAACATTTATTTCACAGAAGTTGCTGTGCTAAGTATCTGCGCTTTCATGGCTCACAAAATCAACTCTTGCAGCTGAGTTTGGAGGTTGTGAGTCTGCATGGTGGCTGAAAGGAAGCGGGTGTCACTCCAGCTGTTCGACCCCTTGAGTCCATGAGATCAGACCCTGGTGAAGCTCCTCCACTGCCTGCCCTCTCCAACCTTTCTCCATCTCCTTCTCTGTTCATTGTCCTCTTTACAAGGCCAAACCTGTTTTTTCCCCCTTTAAGACAGATGTACAGTCCCACATGGTATTCCCATTGCTCTTTCCATCCGAACACTAGGACTTTCACTGCAACAGCTGACAGCAGGACACTCTTCAACCAGAGAGTGCAAAATATGCTGTTAAACTGACAACAATATCTGACAAATGCCACAAAATCTAAGCTACTGAATCTTTACGGAAACAATGATAAACCTCCAGATTTAAACTGCAGTATACACCTTTTGACAGATTAAGTACATATACAATCTCAGCAGATAACCTGTGACCAGCAAGACAATCAGGTCCTTGTAGTGATGCCACTCCATAAAGAGAGCCGCCCTGACGGACAGGGTCAAATTATCACCGTCAATCACTCCGCAATCCACTTCAGCACCAGCACCAAGCGGGAGAGTTGAGGTGTCAAGGAAAACGGGGCCTTTCATTACCTTCCTGTCAACCCGATTGTGGCCTCATATCAAGCCGGATGTGTCGCCTGTCATGTCTCGGCAGTGGGCTGTCACCACAAATCTACCACAGGAGGCAAAACACCCGGGGTGGTGCACTGAAATTCACATGTCAGCCAGGACCAGAGGAAGTGATTTACCTGCCAGCATGTATGGTAGACTGTGATATGACCCGAGGGGCTGCAGCATGCACAAACAACATAGAAGCATGCAAAGTCAATGTGGCCTCCACAGCCATGACCTGTATTTTAAAACTGATATCAGGCAACAAAAAGGATGAAATGACTCACGTCGCTGTGCCCAAACTGACATTTTAATCTCGTATCCTTATCGAATATGGTGTTTATAAAAATGCTTATTCTAAAAATAGTCATGTGTTGCCTTCTGCGTGTGTTTTTTATGGACGCTCCACTGCCAGTTTGAGCCAAAGTGATTCATCTTGCAGTTTCTTTTAACATAATTGAGTGTGGAGCTGTAAAGCTGCAAATCAAACATGCAGTGAAAGGTCATCATTGCAAGATGTGAGTATGTGAACTGAAGATGGGAGTTCAATGGTATTTTATTGAATCCAAATTCTATCAAATGTATAATCAAATCTATAGCTTCATAACTTCAGAGCAAAATATGAAATAATTGACATCCAAAGAAGTGAAGTTTTCCCTGATCGATTTTTAAAAAGAGCAAAAACAGCAGGCTGGATAAGAGGTTTGTCTCTGAGCTTAGCAGATCTGAGTATTTATTAACTTGGAACTGAATCCAGTGTGGAGCCGACCATCGGACCTTTGCCAACTGAACTGATGTTCGCCATGTGGATTATGTCAGCGTTAATGTAAAAACGTTGGCTTTGTTGGCACATTTGAAGCTTTTGGTATATTCAGTGGGATATTGGAGACTACTTACTTATCCCTGCACAAAATTAAAAAGCACTACTTAGAGCAGCTGTAATCAATATTTTTAGATTAACAATGGCACTCATGCCGATGTGTAATGTGAAGCATTAAATTCAACTCACTGTTTTGGCACACAGCTTTATTGATTTGGGTCACTCTCATTGCTCATATAGTATTTTAGATCAAAACCTCTGTACTTAGTGTACAGCAGACAAAGTTAGCAACAAGCTGGTGAAAATTGGAGCTACAGTTGCAATGGTATGAGATTTTCACGGTACGATAACTGTCTCAGAAAATATCGCGGTTTCATGGCATTTCAGAATTATTACTATTATCAATCAACCCCGAAAGGAATGAAAACTGAGAGGTTATTTTGAGTTGAACAAACCTTTCATTTCGATAACTGAAACCGTTTTTGTAATGGAAGTATGTGTAAAGAGTCTCCCTTTAGAAAATAGCTAAAATAAAGGTGAGACTCTCCATGTAGCTGCTTTTTTTTCTTAATCATAGATAAGCAAATGTCCAAGGTATGATAAGTGTCAACTTTCATGTCTTCATGTCACAGTATACCTTGAAACTGGTATACTGCTGCAACCCTAAATGCAGCATTTAGCAGATACAGAGTCAGATATTTTCCCCAGGAGCTGGTGGAGACCAAAAACAGAGCTAAAAGGAGAGTTGATATTGGACTTGAATAAATGCTTTTGTTGCTCCACATTTGCCGAATGTGTAAATAGACAACTGTTAATCTTAAAATGTGAGTGTAAATCACAAGTTTCATAAAGATACAGTTTTATATAGATTCAGCAACATTTTCAACAACATTTGCTGATTTCACAATGTCAGCCACGACACAATTTTGACTTGATTCAATTCAAGGGCCTGTGATTTATATGAGACAACATAATCTGACCATTTAACACTATCAGTTACTGATGAAGCTGCCACCCCTTTATTTTTTGCTTTTGACCATAAAAGATAAAAACAATATATTAATACTCCTGACTAAGTGTAGCCAATTAAGTGCAGTAAAGTTTACTTTAAACTGACTCCACTAACACACATAAAACAGCATAGGTTTAAAGACCTGAAGACAGGCTTCTCTAAACAGCCAAAAAATACAGATAAACAACATCATTTAACAGAAGTGTAAATTTTGGCTCTCAAGGTTCATGGACAAAACAACAGTATTTTTTCCAGTCACCCAATATTAGCTTAAGCAGCTAGCCTAGTGGCTCACTGACTTTTCCTCGACTCAGCTTATACAATTCCATATATTATTCATACTTTTGTTTACTCACTGATGGTTTAAGTCACTGCATCACCGCACAGAACATCACAGTTGAATTACAGGCTGCATGCATGGCATTTTCAGCCTAACGTTGCACAGCAGCTAGAATATTGCCATAGCCAGAAGTTAACGAAGTGGGATACCCAGTAACGTCATGTTTCCTGAGTGTTTTATCTCACAACAGTATTGTTTACATATGACATGTGCTTTGTCTGTTGACAGGCATTTTCTCCAAAATCCAGATATTTCTAAACTGCAGATTTATTCCCGAGTAAACACAATATCCTCATGTCTATTTGACAGTGACACAGATTGTCAAAATAAAGGTGTTTCCAAAGAATTTTCTTTTAACACAAGAAAAATATACAGAACAAGTCAAGCAATGGATGTACAAAGGATAGAATTTATCAATAGTGGTGGAGATGATGCTGCAAAACAAACAAATACAAAAAAGAATAGAGGTACTGATATATGGGAATCAAGAGGTTTTTTTTGTCAGGAAAAGGCAACAAAAAGAGGAACAATCAGGTAAACAAATAAGAAGCACAAAGGAGAAAGCTATGAGACATTAAAAGAGCAAGGACCAAGACACAGGTGATGATAGGGATCGAGAATTTCACTTTGCATCAATGATACTGGATCACTGATCACTGAAACTATACCGACAGATGGATTGTTCACACCTATTGTCATTGGGTTTACAGCTTGTTTCCTCTGCTAGCTAGTAAAAGTCGAACTGAAATCACAATAATCTTCACTTTTTGAAAACAAAATAATAATAATAATAATAATAATAATAATAATAATTTAATTGCATTCAATTTTAAAAAGTATGGCTAGTGTGGTGTATTACTGACATGACAAAAATGTATCTGGTTCTTGCTTCTTACCTCTGAGCTTATTCTGTATGCTACAGCAGAACAAAATATGCAACTTCATTTCAGCTCTACTTTAAACCTTGCACCTGTACAGTACAGTACATTCCTTGCTGAGTTTCCTACTTTTTAAAAATATCTACACTCAACCTTACAGTAATTCTTAATGATGCACTTACGGAGGGCAGAGGGGAAAGCATTTACTTATCATATTGTCAAATTTATCTCTTCTGATAAAGCAGAGTCGTAAACCTTTATGTGCTAGGTGTTCTAACAAAGCTCACTGTGCATGAGATTTACCGGGGTTGAAGCGTCCAAACAGAAGCAGAGGGAGAGGAAGAAGGTTTTTTCTTCTGTGAAAAATGACAAACTTTATGAGGCTCTACTGACCTTAACAACCCTAAAAGCCCCCCAAAGCTTTTCTCTGTCAGTGGCATTCTGCTGTAAACAAAGATTTATCGCTGAATCTTCTGAATGTGTTCCCCTGCAAATGCCAGGACAAAAAAAATAGACAACATCTTGCTGAAACTGCCAAACAAAAAGTTGATGAAATGCAGCCAGTGACAATTGAAAAGGTTTACAGCATCTCTCTCTCTATGCTGACACTCAGGGGGAAACGGCATGCAGCATAAATGTTAATCATTGCCTTTGTTTGACAGGTTTCTTGATAAGACAGTCAAAATACTTTGAAGCTTTTAAGTTGTCCAATCATTTTTGAGAAAATGGCTCATTATAAAAAACATTTCCTAGACTTCCTTTTAAATCAATTAGCCTCATGAGAGACTACTTTTCCAGCCCTGACTGAAAGTCTTTACTGAAGCGTTACTGCAGTGTAAATGTCAACTTGTCTGAACTATAAGGTTGAAGGTTTATGTGCCCATTCAATCATGTATTTGCTCATTGATTAGAAACCTTTCCCAGCGTCTGCATACCCGTATTTATATTTGCCTACTCGTAGGGGTATTTGTCTTCGGTCTGTTGGCCCAGTGCTTTATTTGGCCACAGGCCGACACCACAGTGTTAATGTGTTTGACTCCCTCACGCTCAGACAGATGAATTTAGCCGTCGAGTCAGGGAGTTGGATCAAGGTCTCCTCTTGCCCCAAGAGAAAGGTCAAAGGTCGAGATGAGGGACATGCTATCACACTGACTACCTGCTCAGTCTCACTCTATTTATCTACTGTCTGACTCATTTATATTTAAGGAGAGTTTTCCCTCTTAGCCCTCACAGCATGGATGATTGTATAGTAGATCTCACCCTGTGAAGGCCTGAGCTATGCTAAATGCTCAAACTATATGGACCTGTCCTGTCCTGGGGTTGTTTGGTTTTGCTCAACCACTGTCGTGTCTGAAATCTTACTATCGATCAGGGTGACCTTTTACTGCAATACAAAAAAAATGCAAGAATTTTCACCAGATGACTTAAATAGTTTTATTTAGAAATAATTAATCATCCTAGAATTATTGGTTTCATTATATAGGGAAGTGTATCAGCACAGAAAATTAAAATACTTGTAATAAAAGCTGAAAAATTACTTGACTACTCTGAAGACTTTTCTGAGGGGGAGTAGAGGGAAATTGGGTTATTTAATATGCTGTTTGACTCACCATTACACCAATGTATTAACATAATACTCTTTTATTAATCCAGGATAAAGTCAATGATCTAATATGTTGCACTAATATGTTGCTTGACTTATAATAAGGGGGCTTCGCATCCAGTTCCTCGCTCATTTTCAGGTATTGGTTGACTCCTAGTGGAGCAGGCTTTGGTTGGTATCAGACTTCTCTTGTCGATTAACATTAGGGTTATTATTACGTTTCCAGCCTCACAGCTACGAAAAGTAGTTGGGACACCCTGGTTTCTTTAGGCTAACTCAATTAGCTTTAGTCTGGCTCATGGCTGGTGACTTGCTTTTACAGTCCAGCAACTCTGTGGTGAAGAATGTAAAAGCAAGTCACCAGCCATTAGCTTTAGTCTGGCTCATGGCTGGTGACTTGCTTTTACAGTCCAGCAACTCTGTGGTGAAGAATGCTTGGGAGACGTCATGATGATAACATTGCACTAAACAGATGCTGTATTTCTTCTGTGCAGTGAACATAATACACGCCTTTTTACGTCATTATAAAAGGAACCTGGGCTTATCTAGACACTTTGTGCTGACTACTGTAGCTTAGTAAAACCATGCGTGTCACTGTCTGTGGCACTTGCCAGCCCAGTTATGGTCCTCACACACACACACACACACACACACACACACACACACACACACACACACACACACACACACAGGAGAGGCTCACTTCCCAAACTAAACACTGCAAGACTACGTCACACACACACGTCTTTAACGGGAAGCCTCAGGTGGTAAAATTAGTCATGAATATTGAGCAACAGGCAAATTTTCCTTTTGTATAAAGCAGCAAAAAAGCTGATTGAGTCATGCTGCTTTACTTGACATTGCACATCCTGCGATGCAGGGAAACAACATATTGTGCAGCCTGTAACGGTGACATCCAGCTTTGTGGTAACAATTTAAGGAATTTTCTTTCCTGTTTCAACTTCACAGTGCTCCTGTGCATAAAACCAACCAGGTCTCACTCCAAAGTCGTCAAAATCTTGTGCATGGGCACTGACTTGGGGCGTCAGACACCGATGAAAAAAGCTGTCCTTTAACGTCCACATGATACGCAGCTGGACTTACACCCGTGAGAGCAGTGTTGGCGTTCTGTAAGTTTATAAAACCAAACCTTGGTTTTGTTACCTAAACTTAACCATGTGCTTTTGTTGTAGTGCACTTATTTTGAAAGAGACACGACGTTAACGGTAAATTTCCTGTGAAAACGGAGGTGTATTTTGAAAGAAGACAATGCATATAACAGGCAGAACTTGACACCGCGTCCCAGAACGTCAACAACCAACACAACCAGGGTACCTTTCACGTCATATCTGGATGTGGAAGATCCATGACCAAACATCGATATGTGACGAAGTCAGAGTGAGAATGTGTTGCATAAACATAAACATAAAAAAAAATTGTTCCCAGTGGTGTGGAAGAACCTGATTGGCCAGACATGACCTCAACATCATCCAACACCTTTGGGATGAACAGGAGTCCAGCAATAACGCCACTAATGCTGTTAGTGGAGAGCTGACAAAATTAACCCATTAACCAAATAGCTGATGGATAGAATTTTTTAGCAACAATTTGATAACTGGTTAATTATTTAATTATTAAGCCACTAATTGCAGCTCCAAATTCAACTGTCCATATACTTATGGCTATGTAATATGCACATGCTCATTTTTTTCTGCTGTTATCAGCAAAATACTGATAATTTGGTCAATATACTACTAGAGGCCCTGAGCCAAGTGGGTGGGAGCACTGTTTTGTGTGGCTGTAACGCTGTTGTCATGGCGACTGGGTGTGATTTTAGCATGATATTGATTCACATCTTCTTTCTTCAGGTGCAAACTCAATGTTATCAGCAAGGTATCGATTTCCAGACTCTTCATCAGCCCGGGCAGGCAAGCGGGTGAAGGACAGGCTAAACTCAGATGACGAATGACACAACTAAAGACTCTTCATCTTTTACAGGGCTCACATATATTTAAAAAAAAAAACTGGGGTAGGAAGAGAAATGAGAAATAGGAAGTGGGTGGGAGGGGAAATGAAGAAGCACAGATAGAAGTCAAAAGGATAGAGCATATAATAAGCCATACAGGATGTGTGAATGCTCATAATACATTTCTCCACCATCATGTACTTCAGGAAGTACTGACTGGCGTCTGATCTCAGCAGCAGATCACTATGACCTCCAGCTTATTAAAAACACACCCTCAGTCAGTCGCTCAGGGTCACTCTAATGCAGGAGGCAGCATTCAAGCTTGATGGATAATCACATGTGACACAGGAACATGAACAGGAAGGTGGGGAATGAGCAGCAGGAGATCCTGATCACATTCAGGTAGAAAAAGACTCTTGTACTGTAGCTCTGCAGCCATAGCTAGAGAAGTATTTCACTGCTGGAGAAATGGTCCTTTCATAAATCTAGGCTGTCTATTCCTGAGAAATACCTTTGAAATTGGTGAGACATGACCTGAGAAAATCGACAAAAAAGGACTGTAGCCTTCACTTTTGCTCAAGAGGTAGAAAAGCTCTAACTACCAGAATGTACTGCGCTGCACCAGACCAATACACACTCCCGCTGGTGGATGATGTAGTGCAAGCCGGGCTCTTTTACCCAGGTCCCCAGGAAGTGCACCAGGCTTTGAAGCCAATTTTAGTAGTGGCCAAACAGTGGAATTACACCGTCACATGATGGCCTGTGGCTGAAAATACTTTTTCCTATTGAATTACATGGCAAAAGAGACGTCTCGAAATCAATTGACACATTTTTGGGAGTGTCACAGCCCCTGCGAAATTACTTGTTTCACTATCAGAATTTGATCTATTTGGTCGGATAACATAATCATTTTAGCCTCATTCAAGTTAGCAGAGCACTTAACTGGAAGTATGTGTCTGAACATCTTAAGCAAGAAATAGGCATATCAACACTGCTTAATTTTAATGTTTAATTGCAGTTTTTTCGGCCACCATTTTTACAATACAATGTATGGTATGGCGGTGACTTCCTGTTCACAAATTCTCACATTACATCCAAACAGTGCACTAAAATATGTTTCTGAAGACACTTCAGGCGAGAAACAGGATACAGTAACAGAAGTTTGGTTTATATTTGACCAACTCTGCTTAGTTTGGCCATTTGATCAGAGTTTGGTCTGAGTTTCAGAGAGAGAGCTGGTTGAAAATCTGCAAAGTATCCCTTAAAGTTTGATTTGTTTGGAGATCTCACTGATTTAAGATTTCAGAAAACTCTGGCTAAAAGCTACAGAAAATCAGTACTTCGTCTCTGTTTTGCTCTTAAGGTGAACATAATAATGATACTGAAACTTTTGCGCATACTAGTGGAAACAGTGTCTAAGCCAGAAGCTGTCAACTTCCATTTTGCTATTGACAGGAGCAAGTCATTCTGCAAGTTAATACAAAGCATTTTACAGCATCAGCTGTCTCTCTTTCATTGGTCCAGTTTTGTTGATTGCAACTGACCAGACAGTCAAAACTCACAAAAAATTCACACGCCCTGGAGAGCACTATCACGGCAGAGAAATAAATAATACAGTTTTACCCAGAAAAAGTACACAAAACAGTAACATCTTTATACTGCAAGCATAAATGTAATTTCAGTTTGACTTTAAAGTGTCTCCTGACCTTCATCTTTCCATCAATGAGGCTCTGCAAAGAATGATCCCAAAACGACCCATCCGTTCCATCTGTGTACACATAATACCCAATCACTGGCTGACAGCTGCTGTGAAGTGGCTGCTCAATAACCTCAAACAGATGCAGGAACGCACACAAATATACACAATAATGCACACATGCACATTTAAAGCTTGCACGTGTACATCGAGACATGCAACCATGCATTGAGCCTGACTTTTCAATGGACCCTCCAACTCATCAGTTCAGCTCTAATTGTTTGCAGAAATGATGTGCAAACAATAAAACGCCTCAGTATAAGATCTGATGAGTCAATCTCTGAGCTGATTCTCTGAACCATTGAAGAAAAAGGCTCCACAAATGCTCTGCATGTGACTCTCCATCCGCAAAGACAAAAAAAAGCCCTGAAGCAGGGGAGCTGTTTTACAGTAAACATAAGTTCAGGGAAATGCTGGCTTTTACCACTTATTAGTTTCCATCATAACTTTGCTTTTGATTCTTTGAGAATGATTTTCCACTGTTTTTGTTCTGTTCAGTTGAAGAGATGTCACTTTGAATGCCACGTTTTTAAAAGTAAATCCATATTTAGGTTGGCACTTTGACATGCTGAATGTCTAATCCCTAATAAGCATCAAAAATCATGAATCATCTCTAAATTTAGTGGACATGGAGCGCTGCTCTGACAAGAACAACTGTCAGAAGGATATTTAATAGCTCCTATTAGTAGAAAAATGCAGTGTGACTTTGAATGACAGGCAAAAAAAATCGTGTTGTGTCCCAAACTGTGCAGCTGGCTTTGTAGCAAATGATAGATTACTGCAGGACTGAGTAACGGGCACACGCCTTGAAAAAAAAAATTCTGCCATTTGGGGCAAAAAAGGACATCAAATAACTCATTTATATTCATATCGCTGCCTCTCATTTTCAATTTTGGCTGCTTGTCGATAGGTGGGATTTTCAGGGCATATATCATTGGTTTGGCAGCTGTCTGAAGACGGGGCATTTCATTTTTGACCCCCATTCAATATCTGCTTGAAAGCTGGTCTTTCATTTCATCAAACCAAAAACAAAACAGGGAAAATTTATTGCATCACAGAAGTCAAATTACATCTCCACAACTCTTTATTTATGACTCAAATAAATGTGTTTAGATGAAGTTAGGTTGGCAGCCAGCACGTCCCAGTTGCAATGATGCACAGTGCGTTGGCACCTTAACCTGCGTCTGTGATATCGGAGGCCTTTGGGTGAATGGGGAGCTGGCCAGACATTTAATCAATATCTGGACCTCCTCTGCCTGAGACACGTTTCAGCTTTTGGTTGCTGTGGGACACCAGTGCAATGATAAACCCCTCAACACTGTCTCTGGGTTGAACAATTACACCAGAATGAGGCGGAATGGTCTGAAAAAAGTGACATTTTTCAGTTTGTTCCTTTTTTAGACGGTGGCTCTAAGGTGCAACACACAACAGCACTGAAAAACAAAACACAATCACAACACAGAGCAATACAGAAATCACATTTTAGAAAACATTTAAAACTGATAGCTAAAAACAGAAAACAACGCAAGGGCTGCAACTAACTGTCAATCTGTCAGTTATTTTCTTGATTAATCGATCGTTTCATTCCATTTCCATTTTATTATATTTTGTATGCTTTGCATTTTGCATAGGGATGTCAGTTTCAGTTAAGTTTACTTTAGATTGCCTGACACCCATTACTGCTAAGTAACATATTCATTTGAAGAAAAAACGCAAAATTACTTGTAATACAAAATGTCTTTTCTTTCAGTCCAGCGCTCCATTGACTCAGCCAGCTTTAGCGCCACATTTCAAAGCAGTATCCATTTTGGGACGCTGAAAATTTTAAAGTTTTGTGATGTAAATGTCTTGACTTTAATTTTATTTTCTCTTGGCTTTGCTGACAGACAGTTGGATGTGGAAACACAGTGCCCACTGCCCACCCTCCAGTCTTCACTGGTTAGCTAACATTTGCCCTGACTGCGCTGCTTTGCACACCAACGGGGTCTAGTAGGAGCTACCTAACTGTGCTGCTTATTTAGCAATTGCCGCTAGTAACTGAGATGGTTTGCTGTAGAAACATGGTAACCAAACTCCCGTCTCCCCCCAGGTTGCTCTGGTGAGTAAGCAGCTTCACTTTGAGCCACAAAACCCCTTAGGATGTTAACTATGTTAGCACCACTAGCTGTGCTGACATTGCTAACAGTACTAACAGAGATAACAGTAGTAACCAATGCTAAAGGGGGTCTCTCACCGGGGCAACCTGGGGGGAGAGCAGGGGGTGGGCACAATGTTTCCACAGCAATGCTGTTGGGTCTTTTTTTACATTATGACCCTCCCCAGATGATCTACAAATAATTTTCCATGAGCCTCCCTGAGTGACTGAAGAAAATGCATGATGACCCTCCCTCCACCATATTTCACAGTTTCTGGCTCTGATAGATGAAGTGATTTTGGAGATTTTTAAGAAAAACATGTCTTTTAAACCCACTTGCAGGATTTAGGGCTCTGAGGGTATTAAAATAAATACAAAACATGACCATTTAAAATTGAATGTCCCTCCCCTAAGCCAAATCAAACAAACACAACTCGCTCCCCAGTGCTTGAAAAATATCTCTTCCCCATTTTGCACCCCCCTCCTCCCCTCTAATAAATAACGAACACTCCCTAAACAGTCAAAAATATTCTCTGTGGTTAACTGAGTAACTGTTAACTTTTGACACCCCTAGTTTTTACACCTCAGGGCTGCCATACTTCTATAACATCTATCAGTTACAAATCCCTGAATGTCTGTCGCTCATACTGATTTCATGGTTGTACACTGTTCGCTCATCATTCACTCCCACCCCACCTGTTCGAGAGAAGAGCACATTTATTACCTTTGTGCAATGGTATGAATAACATATTCATAATTAAACGGCTCACACTAATTTACTTGCCATCTAATTAAAGCATTCTGGGGCGCGGGAGACAAAGGCCTTTAAATGGGAGTCAATTACTTCTTTATGATGTGAGGACTCCTCTCACCACCTGACAAAAGAGCTATCGCATAAACACATTTTAATGGTCACAAACACTCATTCCCTCCGTAACAAATGGCATCCATCACAATCTTTGGACACAACACCGTTAGCTCCTGGAAATGATTATAATTTACCATTTTAATACAACAGCACCTCGCTGCTAGGAAGAGAATGTAATACATTTCTAACCCAGCAGTCCTACAGGGAGGTGACAGAGTGCTTCAGCAAGATGGACCCAGATCTGAAGAGCATTCGTTCTCAGTGACACTCAGTGAGCAAATACTGCATGTTCAAAGATGAGACAAAAGACCCATCAGCCTAAAGGATGGAAATCATTGAGAGCCGCCCTCTCTGGGTGAGGGGAAGAGAGTGGTTTATACTCAGCTGTATGGCAACCACTTCCTCCTCCCCCTCACACTTTGTTCGTCAAAGACAAAAGGACAGGAAAGGAGAGACAAAATATTCCGAGCACAAACAGGCATATTCATACCCAGTTCTACATAACAAATACCTGTACTTAATAGAGATGCCGCAGGCAGTCAGGCCAAGGCTTGCAGACCAGCCAATTTGCTGCTCACAGAGCCAAACCACAGACTTTGATCTATTGTGCCCATTAAACTGATGTGTTGTTGCCTTCTGGATCATAACATGTGTACACTTTACAGCCTCCCTTGATGTCAGGATGCTTGTTCTTGCTAGACTGTACAAGAAAACACAATTAACTCCCCCAGTCAGCGCAGGACATGCCATTGGATCGAGACTTGGGGGTCTCTAGTTACCTGGGCAGAGTTTCCCACTTTCTCTGTCTCCCATACAAAGGCTGCTGTTACACCTTACAATTCATCACCACAAAGACTCAAAGCAAGCCTTTGTTCCTGGCTCTGCGCTGAGCTCTGGGAGAAACTCTCGGCTAGCAAGCACTGGCGAGGAGACAGAAACCTGAACACCCGGCACAAACTGAACCTCATTTACCAGAATCACTTGTTGACTTTTTTTTGTTGGTATGGCTCACTTTTGTTGAATCGGGTACATTTGATCAAGTCAGAAAAAGAAAAAGAAGAAGTGGTAAACAGGATGAAAATGTGCTGCAAGTGCAACTCCCATTTATGAGTGAGCTGCCAACTGGCCTCATGTTTACAGCTCTGGGATGAGCTCAGCACCGGGTTAGGAGGTGGACAGCTGGGAAAGGCTTGTCCAAAACGGCATGATCCAAACAAACACCCTGACCTCCAGAAACCTTTACTCGCTTCTGGGAAACGTCCTTTATCCTCTCATTTCTGGCAGTCCTGATTCCTGAAGGGTCAAGTGATGAGGCCCACCAGGAAGCCTTACAGATGTATTACAAGAACTGCATTGAGACTTTATGACTCATTCGAGGGGTGAATTAGCCCAAACAAGTCACAGAACAATGTTGACCGCTCTCTTTCCAACACACACACTGACAGATGACCAACTTTAATTCACAGAAGCTGTGGGGCCCACAAATCAGTCAATTTCAATTTCTGTGACATTTAATGTTTCAAGACATCAACGTTCAAGCCAACAAAAAAATGCCTCCAAGTACACAAAGCAATATGTTCACCAAAAAGGCCAATGACAGCAGCAATAACCAGTTTACACATCCTGAAGATCTGTTCCATCCATATGAATTATTGATGCGAGGTGGCAAACAGAAAACAACTTTGATGGAGTCGTCAAAGTCACAATCCATTCTCTGCCCCTTCACATAGAAACACACTTGTGGCTGTAAATCTTTTCATTTCCACCCTAAAAATGCTCTGGCACGTCAAAGTGTTGCACTGTGAAGAGGCCATTGCTGCGGGGCATGCTTGTTCTTTGTCAGGATGAGTTTGGTCAGGAGAAAGAAACTTCTGGACGAGGGACGAGGAGACATTTTCCGGGCAGCAAAACAAAGGCAGCGCTGTTGGACCTACTAGCAAGAAAAACACATCAATGTCTGCGAGGGTTCACTTGGCACGGCTCAAAACACCGTTTGAACATACTTAAGTGTGTGCAGCATTAGCAGGCTAATCATGGCAAAGGCAACACGTTACACCAGGTTTATTTAAAGGAGGGAGCAACAACTGCATGTAATAAAACCATAATTGATGGCTTCTCAACTGAGCATGCTATTAACATGATAAAGGGACCAATAAAAAGATCGATCTGTAAAGTAAATGAAGATGTTTTGCATTTTGCTGACTCAGTCTACTCAAATAACACAAGGGAATCAGTCAAAGGTACAGTAAGTAGGGCTGTTAATCAAAATTTCACAACTGATCGCTAAGCCCCCGCCCCCTCTTTTATTACCATTGCTATGCCTGTCAAGCTTCTTGAAACGATGGGTCCTTGATTTTAAACAGTGGAAGACAAAAGCAGCTTCTGATTTTGAGGCTTTTTGATGTGTCACTGTTATGATAGATTTATTGGTAGTTTAATGAATATCTTGTAGATGTGGGTGTGGTTGAGGCAGGTGGTAGAAGGCAGGGTCAGCACTGACGTCACACTTAAGGATTGGTAGTATTGACGCATTAGCCTCTATCAGCTGCACCTGAAGGGAGAGCTGGAGAGGCCTTTGTGCAGAGTAGGCACACCATGAGAGAGACGCCCGAGGCAAGACATTCTGAAGACAAAAGAAACTGAGAAAGCGTCGACATGCCACCATGATTAAATCATGTAAATACGCATTTACTCTGAACAATGACAAGGAACGAGCTGGTCGACTGGTCCAATGGAACGTCACCCGAGGGGTGTCCAGCAAAGTGGTCCAGTCCGAGCAAGCTGGTTGTGAGGGGCAAGAGCTTTGGCCTGGCAGTGAGTCAACCACACAACCCCCCACAGATAGGAGAGGTCAAACTCACCCAGGGAAGTCCAGGCACATTTCTCACATCTAATGAAACACAAAGGGACAAGCACCAAGTTACGGGCTTACTAGTCTTAGTTGATGAGATTTCACAAGCCAGGTTTAGCATAGTGGCGTAACAGTCGCGCTGACTTGTTTTAATACAAGACACCTACAAAGGGTTCTTAAATCTGTACCCTTGATGACAACATTCATGATGTTGTGCTAAAAGATTGAAGCATAGACTCTATATAAACATGGACAATGAAAAGCCAATATATCCCAGATACAAGCGCTGCCGTATTGTGCTGGTGACTTCATTTGGAGCCAAAGTCTACATAGCAGCGCTCAGGAAGTAGAGCCACGGTATCGAGTTCCCGCCCATAAACCCATCCAGCCCAATTGTGAGTAGTGCCACTGGTCACGGATTGACACACAGCTGTCAATCATGATGTCATGCCCTTTTTATGCCCTTTTTGATGCCATAAAAAGGGCATGACATCATGATTGACACACAGCTGTCAATCATGATGTCATGCCCTTTTTATGGCATCAAATAATTAATTTAAATCAAACTTGTCAGAAAATTGAACACTTTAACATACAGCTGCATTATAAGAACTTCCTAAAGTGACGAACAACATCTTTGGGAAAAATTTCATTTGACGTGAACTTAAATGCGTAGTTTGGCCCTTTTCCAATCCACTAACACGGAGGGGGTGGGTTTTATGAACTACAGCCACCAGGGGGCGAAACAGATTTTCTGGCTTCACTTTAAGTGAGCTGTGGATTTTTTTTTTTCATAACCTCTAACCAAACAAATCAATGTAGCATGAAATGCTTCTAGGCATTGGAAAAAATGCTTGGTTACTATTGTAGGTCAAAAGTTAGTTAGCCGGACATGCTAACAAATACAGATAATGTCAGAGCTGACAAACGCACTACATTTAATCAATTTTCACATTTGATCATGTGTTTTTGATTTTAAATAGTATGGAGCCCCTAAAGTCACAAAATGTGTTGTTTTTCAATCTTGTGTGCCAAAATCACCTTTTGGCTCCAGCATGTGAATCTAAAGCTTTCCATTACTAAACAAGGGGGGGTTTAGTGAACGGTCAATTCAACATTTCAAAATTAAATATCAGCACAAAAGCCAAAACAATACTTATTCAATAACTCAATATGCAAGAAACCCTGTAAAAGCCAATTTTTCTTCTCACAAAATTAGACAAACATCTGAAGTGTTTCCACCAGACCTTCATATCTGAGAGGAGAATAAGTAAACAAGACAAAGGATCTGACCAAACCTTCAGAGCCAAATTTCAATCTGGAATCAAAAAGTACTGAGGTTTGAAACTCAGCCATCTACTTGACTCGCTGCTGTCTGATTTCACAAAGTATAAGCAAGAAAACAGTAGTGAGAGAGAGTGCATGGGAACTGACAGCCACAGATACCGAGTGTGAGAGAGAAAACTTTCACACACAGTTGCACATATAGGCGAAGGCATGTAGCAGCATGCCGTAAACCCTGTGAGTGACACTTGCTTTTGTGGGACAAAGCCAAGCTAGCGCTCCTGCTGGGCTCAGGATATGAAGCCTGCTTCAGGGTGGGGTGACAGGCTCCTCTGGCACCTTATCTTCTTTCAGCATGACTCTGCGGCCTGAAACACCACGCTCTCTCCTCCTTCATGATAGCCATGCATGTAACACTTTGTTCCCCTTTGCAGAGCCGCCTCTTTCAACTTTTTTTCAGCGTGCGCATCAAATCTTTGAATTCTTTTCATCATTTCGGTGCAGGCGATGCATGAAAAAAGAGGCAGGCACCATACGTAATTTTCACATTTGAGGAAGCTGGTTTGTGTTATGATGCACAGCTACAATATGGGCACCTGCGGGGGTTTGTGTGCTGAAAAACGACCCAGATAGAAGAAAAAAAAAAATCAAAATCGCTGCCTGTTTTCTTAAATAATTTGACAGGACATATTTATAGTTGTCTGTAACACCTGCAAGTATGTTTCTCGCCCTTTGATTAGACACAGAAAACTCCACTCCAACAGGTTTGCAGTGTATGAAGCATGAAATCAGCCCATCTGTGTTTCACATCATTACGTCTTCAAGATGTTTTAGCAGGCTTTAGCCAACAGGGACCCTGTTATAGGCCACACAGCTGAGTGCCAACCAGCCAGCCATTTTATACAATGTTACCCATAAAATTCAGCACTGTGAACTTTAGGTTACTGTTGTCAAATACCAGGTACTCACTGGTGTGCGCCAAGCTTATAGGTGCCAGGGTTTAACTGTCGAATGTAGGCCTGCTGCGATCTAATGAGATACTCAAAGGCCATGCATGAAACTTGGACGAGATTTTTACCCATAATTTAACCGTGCGGCAGTCCTCAGCATGCAGGCGAGACAAGACAAAGAGGAAAGACAGATTGTGCATGTGACTGGTGTTAACATGGGCCACATTAGATGACTTCAAAGGAAAAATCCACCCTCAAAATGCACTTTTTTCCAATGGATAACTGCCACATACACTGATATTTCCCTCCAGTTTAATAGGAGAAACTGAACCTAAAGAGAGGAGAAATTATATGTCGGATTTTGGTGTTGGCTCCTCACCCATGTTCTACATACTGAAAGAAATCAGAGACACAGTTAATTGCTCATAGGAAAGAAAAAGGTAGCAGTAGAGCTACTGGTGTCCCTCAAACCAACAGTGCTCATGGAAAGGAATGCCTCAAAAAAAAGGAGAGGAAAACTTACTGCCGAAAAAAGGCATAAATAATCCAGGTCCAGACCCTCAAGATGGGTTGAAAAACATAAAAGGCCTTTATTTCAACAGGCTAGAAACATTAAAAATGTACCAACACGTATTGACTTGCCCCTTCCTCAGGGTGTAGAGGGTCTACCCTATATTTTTCAAACCATCACTTGGATTATTTATGCCTTTTTTTGGAAACGAGTTTTCCTCCTGTTCTTGCTCATAGGAAAGTTTGCAAATTTGAATGGAATTTCTTGAAAATCGTCTGAAAGACAAGCACATTTCACATCCAAGTTTCGGTGGATGTTGAAGTCACCAACATGATCTCAGCCTTTCTCGTCATATTTTGATGTTTTGGCAGCAGCTTCTGCCCAGCCATCTGTGTTGTATCTTGACACAAGGGGTTGGCGGTGAGGTTTGGGAAACAAAACTACTTAGGATTAGGAAAAGATTGTGGTTGGCATGAGTCATGTCATTCGACACACAAGACTAACGACTGACGTGACAAAATAGATCTTTTAGTTCATACGGGACGTCAACTCCAGTCTCGTGGGTCAAAGACCTGTGCTTGTTGGACCCATCCACCTCCTCTCCCACTTGCTCCAAGCAGACTTCCGCGCTCTTTATACTACGTTCGTTGCTCTAAACATATAATGACGACATGGATGGGTTTCCATTGGAGTTGGCTGAAAGCCCTGTGCATCTTGTTCGGACATCAAAGGGTGCATTGTGCATCCGAATCCGACGCCAAGGGCCACTGCCCTCTAGGTGTACTTCATGTACGTAATAATTTATTCACAAAGTCTGTGTCTATTGCACTTTGTCACATGTTTTATTGATACATCAACTTCCCACCTCAAACCAAAACATGTAAAAACCTTTTTTCCACCATATTTTAGGTTTATTTTTTGTTGTTTTTTTCTTGGCATTTCCACTTCTTTTAAACTCAAATTGGAAAAACGATGAGTAATGTTTTTACCAACAGTAGCTCCAACAGGACTTGCTGGATTCTTGACACACCAGCTGTCAGGTGCACTTGCATTGCTTTATGGAAAATTACCCCTGAATTCTGCCAAGGAACATGCAATTGTTTTTTTTTTCCTCCAGTATAAAGATTTTGCTTTAGGGACCTCCATCTGAAAAGATTTCGGTTGTTAGATATGATCAAGACCAGAATTCTACCGCTGTCAACTACAGTTGTGGAGATTACCGTGAAGGAAGTGAAACCTGTGATCAGCTCAGTCTTGTGACTCTTACTCACAGTGGGCTCACTTCTGTCGTGAATTAACAATGAAATAAACTATTCCCCATTTATCCGAGGACCCCTGCAGTGCAAATAAACAAACAAAACAAAACCACAGAAAGAAAACACAAATTTGTACGCAGCCCTGTGTTCAAGTATGTTTGACATACTGATGCTGATTGATTGTAACAGGAAATAACTAACAGATGCAGAAGCAAATGAGGCAGGCAAAATTAAGTAGATACTGTACACCAGCATCACAAAATCCCTCCTGGATCTCCACCAAGGGAGGGGTTTTCCTTTCATATTCCTACCATTTATTTATCCTAATAAAATATGCTGTTAATCATTACTCACTATACTTTACAGTGTAATATTTTTTATTATGCAGCTGTAATTCTTTTATCCTGCGCTGTGAGGCTGCTCAGCAAAGAGGGGAAATTTTCAAAGCCTCCTCCTTCTCCTCGTTATCCCCCCCAAAATTCCCCCTTCAGGCAAAAGAAATACCAACTCCTCCCACCTAAATGAAAACCATTTCACTCATTTCACCCCTCAGCTGATGATCTAGCATCGCTTTCATGGCAGCATCCCTTAGCAGAGTCAACAGGATGATGCTGCAGTACTGGCAGCTTTGCAATCATCTGTGGATAGGGGATGTTTATCATGAATGGAAAATGCTTGTCATCTCTCGCTGAACCGCTGACGTTCAGATCTGTAACACTTCGAAACGAGGCAGGCGGCTCTTGCCTTTGACCTTTTCAAACTTGCTTGACAGACAAGATCTACAATTTTGCTGCTCTGAACAAACTAAATAAATCACACAGAGTAGAAAATGCCAGGGAGTGATCACTGATAACTCTGGAGGAGCTCTGCAACAATTGGAAGTGAAGGAGCTTTTGAACCACATGAAAGACAAAGAGAAAAAGCTAAAGAGGAGCTTAACAGCGCTGGGTTTCATTAACTAGTGGCCTCTTTGCTCTTTGTCTCTGAGCCTATTGAACTCTGTGTGCTGCTCCGGCCCTCTCAAGCCATCAGGCTGAGCTTCTTCCCAGTTAAAAAGGGGGCAGGAGCTCAGCGACGAAGGCCAGGCGTGACTAATGCAGGAGCCTGGTGCTGCTGTTGCATGCTGGTACAGGGGGACGACCCTGCCTCCCTGCCTCCCAGCCTCTGCGATGTATGGCACGGCCCACTGTGGCTGCATACAGGGCTGCACATAAACCCCAGCCGCCGCCGTCGCCGCCCCTCCTTGTCTCTCACCCCCTCATACCCACCCCGCCCCCGTCATCCATTCATGGCAGATCCTTTCAGCAGGTCATTCAGAGGGCCAATAAAGAGGCTAGCTCATTCTGTCTGTTCTGAAATGTGCAATGTCAGAAAGACGGGGGGAGGAAGGGCAGATTCCAAGAGGGCTTACAATCTCTTCACTAAAGTAGACTGAGCCAGACCTCCCATTTTGTTCTCTGCAGACAGTTTATGTCGGGAATCATCCCTTAAGCATGATAAAGAAAAGACAGCAACTTGACAGCATTTGTCATGAAAGGGGATGATATCAAATCTGAATCCTATAAAATTCCTTATTTAATTGTTTTATGAAGGCATCAGTAAGGTAACCTTTAAGATATGTATTGTCTATGTACAGTATTGTACCTTAACCACAAGGGAATCTACTGCATGGAAACATTGCAGGGATTTCACCACATATGTTGTCACTGCTCTGTGACATTTACGCACACTAACATTAAAGTGGCGGACTCAGGCTGTCTGAGGGGCATAGGCAAAAAAATAAAGAGCTGTATGCAGTGGGGCACCAGCGCACAGAGTGCTTCCTAGTCCCTCCAGGATTTCACAGGATGATTTTGGGACTATTGCAACCTGAAATGCCTGATTTCATGAAGTCCTTCTAAAAAAACTGCGATTCATGTTGCAATGTTTTTATCCGTTTTTTTAAATGAATAACAAGGGTGAGTGAAAATTAAAAAATAGTTGTGATGCCTTTAACATTACAGTCTCCTCATCGCTCCACACATATCAGATTTTTTATTGATAAACCAACTTTTCCACCTCAGCCAAGCATTAAAACATATTTCTGATATTTCAACTTACCAGCATTAATTGAAAATGTGCTTAAAAACAAGTGGATGGAAACAAACTGAGACATCACATATTCACATACGTCATAAGTTCCTTTGCAGACACCTGTAGTGTCAGAGAGAGGCAATTGGGAATAACTTAAGGAGTGACTGTTAATAAAAGATTCAATCAGGGACTTGTTGGCTGAGGGGTCCAAATGACTTGAAACTGGATCTAAAAGTATACCGGCTCTCAGAACCATTGTCATGAAGGTCAAACTCTTTGATAGCTGCTCTGCATGTTTCTCTGCAGCTCACACTCTTATGTGAGTGTGTTTGTATGATTGCAGAGGTGCCTGCTGGCAGTATGATGTATGAGGGAGCCAGAGACCATATCGCTGCCTGCGAGCATGGTTAACTCTCTACAGACCAAAGAAACACAACTGCGAGCATCCACAGCGAATGAAATTCCACACACAACCACAATCTTAGCACATTAACAGCCCTCAGCGCAGGCTTTTAAATCAGACCGCATCATTACAAGAGGCAAGACTTTCTCCCTCTCACGCTCTCTCGCTCTTTCATTCTCCTATCACACATGCAGACACACTCCAGAGTCTAGTGGAACATCTCTTTTTCCACTCCGAGAGAAGCACCGGGGTGCAAATTACCCCCAAATCAGCCCCAATTTTGTGAGTGCGCCACTGGTAAATGTATCACCCAGTGAGCATCACAGAGCCCCAGACTGAGAGCTTATAAAAAAGAAAAACGATGCACCGAGCTCACAGGATGTTGTGTAATTTCACCCAGATGTGCTTCACAGCTCGTCTAAGTGTGCAACCAGTCTTTTCACATTTCAGCCTCTGCTGGAGCTGCTGAGACACTTTCTGTGAGTCTTTTCTGGTAGTGAATGGTGCATTATTATTTTACTTCCAGAAAGTGGAGGAGTCCACCTGTGCTCTATTAAACCTATCTAAGGAAGCACAGGGGGGCTGCTCCTACAGCAGAGTGGAGGTCAGTGTATGACAAGGGAAGCACCTCGCCCAGATATCTAAAAATACTGTCCTACATACTAAATGTGTTCAGCTCAAGCAGGAGATGGAGCGATGGAGCACTCTGAGAGGAAAATGCCCTGTTTGTTTGTGCATGTTGGTGTTTTGAGGAGTTTTCCTCATTTGGCAACCTCTAAAAACAAGCCTCATTCTGATTCTGATTCAGTTTTCCCACAACAAACACACACAAGCCGTTGTTTTCCACTAAAGCGCTGATGTGAAATGAGCCAGAATGCAGCAGCAGCAGCAGCAGCAGCCCAGCAGATTGATTGAATTCATAAACAGGACTGAGTACGACTGTGTGAAACTAAAAAAAGTGTGTGCGAATGGCCACATGCGGCCGATAGCATCTCTCCCAAACAGAGCCATACATTCCAGTAACTCTGTGGTCTGCTCACACACACACACACGGGTTTAATTTACAGTCACTGTCAGCAGCCGAACATTTCTCATACCACTATCTGATACGTGATGAAAATCCGCTGCCAGCAATAAAAGCCCTGGGAAACAAGAGCTCGCCTATGTGAACAGGAACAGCGCTGGCATGAACTTATTCCACCGTCTGTCAGAGGGCTGAGCTGTGTGTGGGTGTGTGTGTGTGTGTGTGTCATGGACTAGATTTGAGATTAGTGGACTTTAGGTGCACACTCTGTGGCTTTACAGTAGAGATATTGTTCACACTGGACTTCTCCTGTGTCTTATAATCAAGCACATCAAGATGGACAGAGTGCAGGTTTCCTCATCAGGACTTCTACAGAGAAAGCACCTGCACTATGCAGTGATTACTGATCTGAAATCTGCGAGGCAAAAAGTTCTAGAAGGATGCTCCAGATCGAACCAGAGAGGAAAATCTCACATATAAATAAGCCAGGAGAAACAATAAGAAATATTTTCAGAGGCAGTTTGAGATTTCCATATGCCCTGCACTCATTGCTTTGACTTATTACTACAACATACAGCAACAATCAGCTGAGCCTGAGGGAGAATGCATGTGCAAAGATGAAAAGAAAGGCAATTAACTCAAACATATAGTAGTTGTGAAAATGATAATTAGAATAAATCAAAAGTCTTTGATCTAGACAGAAAAAAATGAAGTTAGTAGGTCATGATGTCCTCCTCTGTACCTAAAAATAAGATAATGGAAGAGAAACAGCCTTCGGGGTGTCTGTCTCCTCTGTTTCTTGCACACACACATTTAGATGTGATAAATGCAACTACAAAGGATGCAATCAGTGCATAAAACAAAGTCGCTCTCATGCAAAAGCAACGCAAACTCCACCTGTGTCTGATAGCTGTGTGCATGTTTCGCAGACGTCTTTGACTTGTGCATTAAGAAGCGGACCTGTACTCAGGTCTGGTGAATGTTTGAGGTGCTGGTCCTTACCGTCACTGGCTGGGATCTCGGCTCGGGCATCCACAACACACCGCAAAACTAAAACAAGTCCAACGAGAAGGTCGAACGTCTTCACACCCGCCATATCCAAGTTCCGCCGCTGATTTCTTCTCAATATGTCGTTTTTAGAGGTCTCCGTCTTCCCCCGTGCACCGACACCGCTTCCCGGCGGACTCAGTAACTCTCCTGCCTCTCCTGCTGCTTTTAAAACGGAAACCTGCCTGCGCTGCACTCGCTGCACTGTGCTGCTTTTTGTTCCAGCGTGTGCCACACTGCGCGCGTCTGGAGAGTGTAAACGCGCTCGTCCTAACAGGTCTCCACCTCCAAAACAAACAAAAAATAATAACAGCAGAAGGAGAAGGAAGGAAAAAAAGTTCTCCACTTAAATGTTCATCCCAGTCCGACACACTGGTCTCATCCCACTGGCAGGAGGAGCAGCGTGTGTGTGTGTTGTGGGCTAACGCGCTCCTGGAGAAGACAGTGCGCTCCCTCCGTCATCAGCTCCTCGGAGCCAATGGCTTCTTCTTCTTCTGTTTGATGCTCATGTGTGTGCAGGAGAAGAAGCGGAGGAGACGAACACACAAAGCGTTTCTCCAGCTGCCGGGGAGACAGTGAGGATTTTGCCCTGGGATATGATCTGCGCCGTGTCTGACAAGCGGCTTTTGAGTGATGTGGAGAGATGCGTTTGGAGCTCGAGGAGCTGCTGCTGTAGGCCTCCTGTTTGCCAGCAGACAAAAGATGTTCAACATGCTGGACTCATTCCTCAGAGGGCTTTGTGTTTGTATTGAGCATGAGATCATTATCACAGGAAATACAAGAGGTTAGGTTGTAAATAGTCAGTTTAGGAGTCCAGTTCTTGTTATAATTTCAGTTAATTTATGTTATTTTACTTGTTATCTCCCTCTTTGAGTGTCCCTATATATTTTCTGCAACAGTATATTAATGTCTCCCCTCTCACCTTTACTGCACAGACAGGTAATTGGACTGTGAGGGCGCCCTCTTCAGGTGCAAGATATATATTAACCCTTTTTCTGTTGACTATTGGCTTTACTTCCCACAGACCCCACTGCTGTATATGACAAAATAATAATAATTGCAAAATCAACCCTTTTTTTCCTTTCAATATTTTAATTTCATCTTATTAAAACTAAATAAGTAGAACACTATTGAAGTTGTAACCATTTCCTTTTTCCACAAATTAGGTAAATGAGCAAAAAGCCTTGTTATTACACCAAGTAAAGAAATATCTCATGTTTTATATGTTATATTTGCAAACCCTTGCCAGAATTAATGCTGACAATGTACGTTTCTGCAAATCTGAACGTTTCCATGTTATGTAGGGGATATGTTGAAACTTAATGTTTCATGTTGTGACAGTGCTGTGGTTAAAGTGGTTAGGATTAGGCACAAAAACCACCTTTGGTTTAAAATATGCAGACAGCTGAAAATGTCTCGACATGTCTAAAAAAACAGTTTTGTAATCACGTACATGACTAGAAATGTCCTGAGATGCCGTTAGAAAAAATCCTGTTTTGTCATCACATATCACAACTGGAAATGTCCCCTTGTGTCATTAAAAAATATCCAGTTTTGTCATCACAAGCAAGACTGGAAATGTCGCAATGTGTTGTTAAAATATACTCAATTTATTGCCACAAGCAAGACTGGAAATGTCCCGTCATGTCATTAAAAATACAGAGTTTTTGTGCCACAAACATGATTGGAAATGTCCCAATATGCTGTTACAAAATACCTGGTTTTGTCGCCACAAACAAAGCTGTAAATGTCACAGTGTGTCGATAAAAATACCCAGTTCTGTTAACACAAGCAAGACCGGAAATGTCCCAATGTATCGACTGGTTTTGTCTCCACAAACACGACTGGCAAAGTCCTGACATGTCATTAACAATACCCACGTTTGTTGCCACACAAAGGACTGGAAATGGACTGGAAACATGTCATTAAAAAAATACCCGGTTCTGTCGCCACAAACACAGCTGTAAATGTCCCAATGCATCGTTAAACAGTACCTGGTTTTGTCATCAAAACACGGCTAAAAAATGTCCTAACATGTTGTTAAAATTACCCAATTTTGTTGTCACAAACAAGAGTGGAAATGTCTCAATGTGTTTTGTTGCCGCAAACAAAGCTCTAAATGTTGCAATATGTCTTTGAAAGTACCTGGTTTTGTTGTCAAAAACACGGCTGGAAATGTCCCCACATGTTGCATTTGTTGTTTTTTGCTCTAAGAAAGCAGTCTGCTGCGTTCTGCTATTGTGTCTGCTAGGTGTCATGCCATCCACAATCACTTCCTCTTGATAAAAATATGCACGTAATCTGAACTGAAATGATACAAAACATACAAACAACAAAACATATCCATGGTTTATAGAAACGTACAATGCCAATACTTTATTTTGGTGGCTGGGCTGATATTTAATATCACTTTTGTTTGCTAAATGAAAATGCACATCATCTGTTGAAAGTCATGTTTATAAGCAAATGAAACATTTAGTTTAATTTAGCGCAACAGTTTGTTTTTGTGAGCTGTTAAGAGGGGCTGGGGCCTCGAGGACCTAAAACTGAACAAAGGGTTAATGAATGGATGTGAATGTTGAAGAACTCCCATGTAAATTACTTCCTTTCTAATGATGTGGCAGAAACCCAAACCTGAATCTAGAGAAGACATTCGTTCCCTTCGTTGGTTGTGTGTTTCCAGTTTTCTCAGCAGTAGCCAGAGAATAAGGAGGGAGGACTGGGAAACCTCTCATGTGAGGGAACATTTCTTTTTTTCCCCCTCGTTTCTTACTTTGCACTCATTTCGCACAGGAAGGATAACTTGGACCACATGCTTGTTCCAATTAAGACACTGGCTGTGGGAATTCAGGAGCTGCACCACAAGTTATGGAAAACCTTAATACGGAGAGGAAACTCTTGCATAAAGGACCACTTTTATAATTCACTTGGCTGCATGTTGAACATTTAAAGTAGTTCTTTATGCTAAATGGATTTTTCTGACTTTTTCAGTGGTCAAAAAAGTAATAAAAGTTATCAACATCCAAACCTGAGAGCACAAATATTCTGTGAATGTCTGACAGCACACCAGTCTGGCTCCCAAATGAAAACAGATCAATATATAGCAATCACCTCACTAGCTTTGTCCGTAATTAGTCATTCCCTTGATTATCTTCCGAGGCCACTAAAATTCATCTGTCCCATTATCTTTACAGAGCGGCGACTGCCAACAAAGTGGGTGCAGTGGTGATTTGTTTCTGCACAAAATGAATACAGCTGCAGCTTAATGCCAGACCCAGAGAAGTGTTGTTGATGGTGCAAGATGACCAGAGAAAAAGTTTCACTTTCTCTTTTTCTTTTTTAACATATGTGGTAAACAAAGTCAGCTCTTTACTGAAAACTGTGTGCTTGATTTTTTTTTTCTGAAAAGGACATAGAGAAAGAGATGCCATAGCATTCTAACATTAACATCTACCTCTCCATCTGAGTACTTGCACTTACTCTAAACCAGCGGTGGTGATTCGTAGTCCAAAACTGGGTCGGGGGTCCATTCTGAATGGACCTCAAGTGACTCACAAATTTTATTTTTAAGTACTGTGAATTTCAGGCACACAGCTTTTATTTTGAAGTGCCGTTTCCTGCCATAGAGCGAGTGACTAAGGGACAGCTATTTGATGGAGAAAGCAAACTAGCTGGATGACATGGCCAAACACAAGTATGATGCTGGATAAATTAAACTGTGTGGACCTTGAACTAATGACTAAGGAGAACTTTGGACCCCGTTGCTGGACCAGTTGGGAACCACTGCTCTAAACAAAGTAGGGCACAAAATAAATATCCATTAATCTGACAGGTTTTTTTTAGGTTTTCTACAGGTTTTCTACAGTATCAAAATAATCCAGTTATAGTTGTCTGTATATCCATGGGTACAATGCAAACAGGAATTGCTAATAGTTTATTCGGCATACTTCTAATGGTGCCAAAGTGTTGAAAAATACAGGCAAAAAAGAAAATGATGGGCTTAAGTTGCCGAAACTGACTTTCTGGTGACATTATCCTTTCTGTTTATATTCTGCCTCACAGCAAGAGGGTTCCTGGTTCGAACCCTGGGGTGTGGGAACCCTTCTGTGCAGAGTTTGCATGTTCTCCCCATGTCAGCGTGGGTTTTCTCCAGGTACTCCGGCTTCCTCCCACAGTCCAAAGACATGCAGGTGAAATGGTGACTCTAAATTGCGCGTAGGTGTGAATGTGAATACAAGGACTTGTCTGTTTGCCCTGCGAAAGTCTATCAACCTGTCCAGGGTGTACTCTGCCTCTAGCCTGGGATAGGCCCCAGTCCCCCCGTGAACCCCAACAGGATAAGCGGTTACAGAAAATGAATGAACAAAAATCCATACAAGTATGTAGTTTTTTGCCACTACTAAGATTCCAAAAAAAATCGACACTTGTCTGTAAATATCAGGAACAATACCACTCTCCTCTATCCATCCATACACAGATATTTGTCTTGTGTTGAAAGCCTGTAGACAGACTGACACAAAAATCAACAACTTTAAATTGCATGCTGCTGCTACAATCTCAAAAGTTGTAGGGATCTAAAAGATGTGTCTCGGGAACAACATATTTGTCGGCTATTGTCAATATAAAGATTCTGAAGGCCCTTGATGCCAATATTTGTCCAAGCACTTAGGTCTAGAGGATGAGGCGTTGAGGGATGTGTGAAACTCCTCACCCAGATTTCAGAGGCAGAGGAAGCCAGTGAGTGACGTTCTTTTTCTTTCACTTCCTTCTAAAATAGCTCTGGGAGACGTGGCTAAGATCATAAGACTCAAATAAATATCTGCTGACAGCGCCTGTCCATGATAGTGTCACATCCACTTTCTCACATAAATCTTGAATCACCCTCACCGTGATTCGATCAGCACACACCTCTTGTGCACCCAAAGGGACGTATATCAAACGTCTGTACAGCAAATACACAGAGTCCCACCCAGAAAGACATAAAGCATACTGTCTGATGTATTTGCCTCATAAAAGGAAACTGTTGTTGACAAATGCAGCGCAGTCATTTAAATCATAAAGCATCTTTCAGTCAGATCATGCAGTCCAGTATCAGGATGAAATAGGATTTAGTCCTGAGGCTGGGAAAGGCTCCTCCATCCACACACATGCACTTCTGCTCCCCTCTTTTTTTTCTCTCCCTCTCTGCAACTCTTTCCAAGCACTTTAATCATCACAGTAGTTGAGACTCAGCAGCCACAGCTCCCCATGCAGTCTCCTGCTCTAATCACCTTGTTCCACAACTCCAGCAAAAAGAAGCCAAGCTAGTCCTCAGACGACCACTCTCTGAAAATCTCTCTCTCTATCCATTTTTTTCTCAAAGCATCCTCTCTTAACTCTCTTTAAGCCTTTCTTTTGCTAACCTTCTCCCACTCCTTCCCTCTGTGACGTAATGATCACTCACAGATGCCGTGAACTTTTGCTTGGCTGGAGACCACGCCACACTCCTCTCCCCAGGGTGACCGAAAAGAGCATCAAAACGTCTGCGATGAAATTAATGAAATGAGATGGGAGCAACATCAAGGGATTTACATCTGACGGTGTGTAAATTTTCCAAAGAGTGCTCTTGTGTAGATTCGAGTCCCACTTGTTGAGTTGCAGAGCAGCATGTCACCACAGCATTTATGATGCTTGGCCACTTAATAAACAGAGAACAGAGTGAAGTCATAAACTGAACACGCTGAGGAGAACAAGCTCAGCTCTGTTTCTGTCTTTCCATTATAGCCTTGCCGATTATTACCTTTTCCGTTTTGCAATAATATTAACAAGACCTGAAAGCGCACAATCATTTAGCTTTGCCTTGAGTGGAAGCTTGAAGAAAGTCAGTTTTCTTCCCTTATTTGGCTTAATTTCCTATAATAATAATAATTTTCTACATTTTCAGACTTCTGATTTCTCTGTCACTTCAGCATCATACCCACCCAATCATTATATTTAATTCAGCCAGTGATCCATGAACCAATAAGTTGTTGGATGCCAACCCTGTCGCCAGAATAAATGTTATGATTTTACGTTTCTGCAAAACCACAGATATGTTACATCTGTACATCTCACATGTAGCAGATATGTTTAAACTTCACATTTCTTTCCTTTTAAATTTTAAGTTGTGACACATGTGGTTAGGTTTAGGCACAAAAACACTTTGTTAGGATTAGGAAAACATGTTTGACTTAAAGGACAACTTCGGTATTTTTCAACCTGGGCTCTATTTCCCCATGTGTATGTGTGCCTATGATTCATGGGTACCACTCGTTCTAAAATTGGTTCAGTATTGAGCCACGAAAGAGCTAAAACGGTAATGGGGGCAAATGCGTCCAGTATAAAAGTGCTTTTTTTCGCCACTGACCGGTTCAGATCGCCAGTGCTATCTCTGTAAATAGCATATGGTAGCGGCCCTGGGGCAGTGGTGAGTGTGAATGAGTGGAGTCAGCTGTCAGTCAGTGTTGGAGCAGAAAGGCGGCAGTTGTCCCCGCTCGGTATTGTAAATGAGTATGTGTGTGTGAAGTGTGTGTTTTTTTCGCCACTGACCAGTTCAGATCGCCAGTGCTATCTCTGTAAATAGCATACTAACTTAGCCTTTCCCTTACCTCTGGGCTGTGTGATGTCACGAGCTCTGCTCCACTGTGTCTGTAGCTCTCTCTACTCGTGGGACAGCCGTTTTCTTGAGGAAGAGGTGGTTCGGGATTGGATGTCTTCTCTTCTTCGGCTGGCAGTAGTCATCTTGGGAGAAGTGAGCACTGCAGACCCGATGGTCTGCAAGGCGCAGTGTCTGGACAGGAGTGTTTCCATTTGTAGCACAACTAGCCACAACTTCAGCATCTCGCCGTCCGACAAAGGCAGCCTATGAAAGTTTTACGGGGTGCTGCGCAACATCCTGTTCTTGCATTCGGGAAAAAGGCCCGTTTATTTGAGCACTCCAAAAACTCCGGTAACACTCCAGGGGGTAGCACGTAAAAGACTCCGTCCTCTGACTCTTCTAGCGTAACACACACTTCACACACACATACTCATTTACATTACCAAGCGGGGACAACTTTCGCCTTTCTGCTCCAACACTGACTGACAGCTGACTCCACTCATTCACACTCACCACTGCCCCAGGGCCGCTACCATATGCTATTTACAGAGATAGCACTGGCGATCTGAACCGGTCAGTGGCGGAAAAAAGCACTTTTATACGGGATGCATTTGCCCCATTACCGTTTTAGTTCGTTTCGCGGCTCAATACTGAACCAATTTTAGAACGAGTGGTACCCATGAATCATACGCACACATACACATGGGGAAACAGAGCCCAGGTTGAAAAATACCGAAGTTGTCCTTTAAAGAATCCAGATTGGTTGCTACAAACACAGCTGGACAATCGCAAAATCTAGTTAAAAATCTAGTCTGCTTTTGTCGCTACAAACATGGATGGACGTGTCCTGAACCGTCATTGAAAAAAACCTGCTTTTTTTTTAGCTACAAACATGGCTGGACATATTGCGATCTCTCGTTCTAAATGACCTGCTTTTGTTGCTACAAATGCAGCTGGAAATGTAGTTAACTCTTGTTTGAAAACACCACTTTTGTTGCTATGGACAGGGCTGGACGTGCCAAAATCTCATTGATAAAAACCTGTTTTTGTTGCGATAAACATGGCTGGACATGTACTGAACTCGTGTTAAAAAACACTAATTATTTTAGCTACAAACACGGCTGGACATATAGCGATCTCTCATTTTAAATAACCTGCTTTTGTCACTACAAATGCGGCTGAAAATTTAGTGAACCCTCCTTTGCCAACACTGCTTTTGGCAGCCATCTCGCCTAGGTACTGTATCACGCCATCCAAAATTCCCTCTACCTCCTTAGGAGAAACTCAGCTCATATACATGTAATTTGAAACACTACACATATGAAGCAAACATAATATTACATATCCATCGTTTGCAGAAATGTACAATTATTCTGGCAACTGGGCTGTAGATAATTCTCCCATTGCCCTTTAAAACTAAGGATAGACCAATACATCGGCCGGCTGATATATCAGGCCGATATTTGAGTTTTTTACTTGTATCGGCATCGGCCGATACGCGCGTGGGTTCGCAGATTTATTTTTCCCTGGCACTTTTTTTCATTTGAAAGTATGTGGTTAAGTTGAACAAAGCTGTTGAATCCTACTGTGTACAGTAGCTGTTGTTTTATTTATGCTTCAGCTTAAATATTTGTTTATTTTGTAAAGACATTACTGGAAGATTTAAGAGCATTGAACTCTTTTTTATTTGAATGTATAATAATAAAAATAATATTCTACCTGTTCTACCTCAACTTTCCATCTTGTTTTAGTATTTTTTACTGTTCAATAAATGTTTCTTATTTTAAACTTGAGACCTGTAATATTTGTTATCATTGTGTCATTTTTTTGATGTAAATTGAGGGAGCAAAAGCAGTATCGGCCCCAAATATCGGCTCAAGAAAATCGGCAGTCCATAATCGGTCATCGGCTAAGGGTGATGGAAAAAAATCGGTATCGCATCGGCCCTAAAAATCCATATCGGTCTGTCCCTATTTAAAACTGCTATAATCACTTTCTACATTAACACACAGAATAAGATTTGCAGAATTTTTCATCTTACTTGACTGTACAAACCCAAGTATCTAGGGGCAAATCTGGTTCTATCCTCTATCTTTAGATTGCCAGTCTTTCCCTGTTGCTATGTCAATAAAATCCCATTCATCTCCAACTGATTTCTCCTCAGTTAACTGTTTTAAATGTTAACTGAACATCTACAGTCAATATAAAAGTCAGAGGTCAATTTCAAGCTCAAACCTGAACAGAAGAGGGCTTTACTAAATAAAATTTGGACAACATGACCACTATAACAACTGAAACAGGAGGGAGGAGCAATGCAATGCAACAAGCTGGCATTTGAGCATGTGGAACCTACTGAGCTACACCAACTTTCTTAAACACTAGTCATATATTGATCCAGGTCTCATGAGTTATTCATTGTATTTCCAATCCATGGCAAAATAAATTACTCTGCAGCAGTCGTTTGTCACTGCGCAATCATCCTCTAAGGCCTCATTTGTGTATCTCATAAAGCAAACAATAAATAATAAACCTCATTAATTCAGCAATCTGTTGTGATATATTGACTTCTCTGTCTTAGAACTTAAGTCAAGCATCAGTGCTCAATGAAGGAATGGGCTAATTGGTAATTGGCTGAACAAGGCGCATAAAACACCCGTTACAATTTCTTTCAAGTCATAACGAAGCTTTGCTGTTCAACACAGGCGGCAGTTAAGATCTATATAAAACTCTTTTACTGCCCAAAAACCACAAGAGATCCAATCAGAAGCAGCTCAGCGACGCCTCCTCTCCCCAGCCTCCACAAGAGGCCGAGACCTGGGGTGTTTTTCTGAGGAATGGTCAGAGGACGGCCCCCTGGGCTGATCGCCATCCACTCTCACTGAATACAGAGAGAAGAAACAGACATTTTCCTCTGCACTCAGCCAGAGAGGATGAGAGAAGCAATTCAGAGCTATCATTGCAAAGAAAAGGGGATAAATTTCACCTTGACCTGACTGGGCTGGTTGGGTAACCTCAGTCTCCAGCTGCAGGAAGAGGAAATTGGGTCTGTATGCTATAATAGCAGGTTGACAGCCCAGGAAGGGAAAGGAGTCAGGTGAGTAGTTATGTAAATGACGAATCAACTGCTATTTTGACACAGGGAGTCCTTAAAGGCCATCATCACTGAGCGTTTTTATTACAGGAACCTCTCTGAATGGTACACAACAAACAAAAAAGTGACCTTTAGATGGACTCTGTGATTAACCAAACTGTGACAACAATAGCTCCAGTGAGAAAAGCTGACTAACGCTGCCTTTAACAACAACAACACAAGGACAAAGGTTGGTGGCGTGTTGCAGCTCCCCTATGTGCTTTTCATTCAACAGCACGAAGCTACCAGAAAAAACGTTCACCCGGGACAAAAAACATTGATAGCTGCACATTCTCAGTCAGCGGGCCGTCATGTGAGAGTGTAGCATTGTTTGTGAGGTGGCATGTTAGTGGAAAAGGTTTTTGTTTAGGCCATTGATTGTAAATGCGTTAGGTCAAATGTCACAGGGTTGAGACAAACAAACATCGATGTGGAGGCTGTGAAAAGGCTGAGTTAGTTATTCTGGTGTCTCACAGAGGGAGACAGACTCTATAGGACTGATGGCTTTGCACATATTAATAATGGCACCAATAACTGAACTAATTCAAGTACACAAATATGAGGAAGGATGGCCAGAAATGTAACACAAAAGTCTAAATTTGTATAATTTCTACATTGTCAGAGTGTGTATCCCTTAATCACACAATATACTGGGGATTCTTATTTATTTACATTATAAATAAGCTGCACGGGTTAAAGGTTTTTAAAGGAGCTAAGTGTTTATTCAATACAGCTTTACAAAGGCAGACAGCAGGAGGTGAAATTGAGGATAATTGGTTCAAAGTTTTAAGGCTCGCAGGCAAACTGCATAACAAATACTGTTGAAAGATTGTAATGCCTTCATAGTATGCCTGTCTAGACTCATTAGGAAGCTTGCTTACTGCAACAAAACTTCTAAGATGTAGAAAATACAGATACTGTGCTCTGCCTTTGGACAATCTTCAAGACAAGACACTGTCTGTCTACAACTACTGTTTACACTACACTGAAATTTACATACATTAAAAGTCTAGTGTGTATGATTTAGAGAGATATATTGGCAGAAATGGAATGTAATAATGAGTATGTTTTCTTTAGTGTATAATCACCTGAAAATAATAATTGTTGTGTTTTTGCCACCTTAGAATGAGCCGTTTATATCTACATACAGAGCTGGTCCTCGTCCACTGAGTCAGCTATATTGCACCACCATGTTTCTACAGTAGGCTTAAACAGACAAACCAAATTCTAGCTCTAGACAGGGTGATTCAGGTTTTCATGTCGGCCACTGAAGTTAGCAGCCCATTTGTGGCAAGCCAAACTGCACCAGAAAAACACATATTTTTAACGTAAAACTGCTTGATTCAGTGTTTTTACCGGTTTTAAATCACCTGGTTCATTTATTTGGGGGAGGATGAGAACTATGTGGATAATTCCGCTTCCGCTTTGTCTGGATCTTAAATTATTAAAGCAAAAAGGTGAGCACACATTAGCACATGTTGGGCTAGCAGTCGGACTGTAACGAGCCAAACAGCGTCAGAGACACACTGACTTATAACGTGAAACCTTTTTCTTCAGTGGTTTTACTGGTTTAAATCGCCTGGTCTGGTTGTTTTGGAAAAGGAGAGACTTCTGAGGATAATTCGGCCCCCAGTTAAAACCTCCTGGAAAATAAACACTAAAGAAATCCTAAATTACCCCACAGGGGAAAAGTTTCAGCTGGCTGTAATCTGCAATTTTCACCACTAGATGTCACTTAATCCTACACAATGCTCCTTTAAATATGTGACTCAAAGGTATCTTAACAACATCAAATTGGCCCACATGAATTCTACTTGAGTCAAAAGCTGAGATGGCAGCTGACTGCAGAAGTTACTCAAACATACTAGTTAGCTTTAGCAGGAGTTTAGCTGTTAAGCACAGCAGAAGATGTACTTCCTATGCGGCTGAACAAGTTCAACCTGCCAAAGACAATAATGGTGCCCTTCTGCACCTCCTCCATCACTATCTGGTACACTGCTGCCACAGCCAAGGAAAAGGGCTGACTGTAGCCCATCATTTGCACCACTGAGAAGGTGACTGGCTCACATACAAATGTAAAATGGCTGCATTCTACCATCCCTGCATGACCCTAACCCTAAGGTGGGCAGAAGAGATTGTGACTGTCCCTTTCCAACCCTCAGACATGGGTTAAGATGACACCCCTGGGACCCCTGGGCTACAAAACTTTTGAGGATTTTGAAACAGTACCCTCATGTTGTTGTTATTTACAGCCCCAACAAAGTTATAACGTTATAGGTAATGTTAAATCAATTAATTTCTTTTAGGGGATAAAAAGCCCCCTCACAATTTTGAACAGCACTCTTAGTCACTTTTGGCGCCTGGTATGAATAGCTAGCTAAAAGTATGGGTGATATAGAGAGGTAAAGTAGTAGATAAAGTGTGGTGCTGCTAAACCATCTGCGTCGGGGCGGCAGCCTCCGCGTCGGTGCCGGGCTGGAGCTCAGAGCCGCAGGAGGTGCAAGCGCAAATCGTGGCAGAGGCAGCTAGCCCTGGCACTTCCGGTGGCAACCTCAGGTGCCACTGACTTGCCGCGGCAGCTGAGGCTGTTTGAGGCACTTGCCACTCACCTACCACGGCATTTACCGACCTGCCACGGCAACTACAGCTGTTTAAAGCAGCTGCCACAGGATGACGTGACTGACCTCTCTCCAGAGCCGGGTGTGGGGCAGCTGGACAGGTGGATATCACAGCCGGGCTGTGGTCCTCTGCCTCGGGGTCTTGCTAATGCTCTGGTCCTGTTGGATACTGCTGGCCTGGTTCAAGTCGAGGTGGGACAGCTGAACGAGCTGCTAACGGCTGCTGCTGGTAACGGCCGGTAACGGCTAACGGTCTCTTCTGATGCTAGCCATGTTAGCATCATAGCATCGTCCTCTCAGTATGTTTATTCCGAAGTACAATGTCTCTTGCTGTCCTTCTCCTTTGTAGCCTTTCGCTTTCCTGCTCCACTGTTTTTTTTAATTCCATGTTTCTTTGTTTTTTAACGCCGACTTTTCTGTCTTTAAACTCTCAAACCTCCGCACAGTTTCCGCAATTTAAAGTCCCACGGTCACCTGACTCATTGACATCATCACAATACAGACACAGCCTGCAAATAGAGTAACTCTGCATTCATTGGTTTGTATTTCAACCCTTTTATACAGTCTGTGATTTACAACACACAATTTATTTATTATTTTGATTTATTTATTTATATATATATATATATATATTTTTTTTTTTACACAGACAGGATGTGGCCACAGCTGGTGGGTTTTAGAGGCCCCTACAGGTGGGAGGCCCCTTGACACCAGCCCAATTGGCCCAGTGTATAATCCAAGCTTGCTTAAACTGGACTGGCTGCAGTCCATCAGGGCCAAAACATCACTTCACAAGAAAAGTTTCTTCCTGACTGCAGATGGCCTCATCAACAAGGCCCGGGACCCACCATAGTCACTGTCTATACCCATTACATTGAAGTGGAACACCACCTAAATTAAGGGCTCCAATAAACTCTCTCTCAAAGCCAGAAACAAGAAAAGTAAGTCTCAAACTTGTGATATCATAGGGTATAATGTCTGGAGCTGCTCTGTACACAATGTTTTCATAGAAATGATATATTTCTTTGGCACAATAAGTTTTTATACAGTACAGGCCAAAAGTTTGGACACACCTTCTCATTCAATGCGTTTTCTTTATTTTCATGACTATTTACATTGTAGATTCTCACTGAAGGCATCAAAACTATGAATGAACACATGTGGAGTTATGTACTTAACAAAAAAAGGTGAAATAACTGAAAACATGTTTTATATTCTAGTTTCTTCAAAATAGCCAACCTTTGCTCTGATTACTGCTTTGCACACTCTTGGCATTCTCTCCATGAGCTTCAAGAGGTAGTCACCTGAAATGGTTTTCCAACAGTCTTGAAGGAGTTCCCAGAGGTGTTTAGCACTTGTTGGCCCCTTTGCCTTCACTCTGCGGTCCAGCTCACCCCAAACCATCTCGATTGGGTTCAGGTCCGGTGACTGTGGAGGCCAGGTCATCTGCCGCAGCACTCCATCACTCTCCTTCTTGGTCAAATAGCCCTTACACAGCCTGGAGGTGTGTTTGGGGTCATTGTCCTGTTGAAAAATAAATGATCGTCCAACTAAACGCAAACCGGATGGGATGGCATGTCGCTGCAGGATGCTGTGGTAGCCATGCTGGTTCAGTGTGCCTTCAATTTTGAATAAATCCCCAACAGTGTCACCAGCAAAACACCCCCACACCATCACACCTCCTCCTCCATGCTTCACAGTGGGAACCAGGCATGTGGAATCCATCCGTTCACCTTTTCTGCGTCTCACAAAGACACGGCGGTTGGAACCAAAGATCTCAAATTTGGACTCATCAGACCAAAGCACAGATTTCCACTGGTCTAATGTCCATTCCTTGTGTTTCTTGGCCCAAACAAATCTCTTCTGCTTGTTGCCTCTCCTTAGCAGTGGTTTCCTAGCAGCTATTTGACCATGAAGGCCTGATTGGCGCAGTCTCCTCTTAACAGTTGTTCTAGAGAGGGGTCTGCTGCTAGAACTCTGTGTGGCATTCATCTGGTCTCTGATCTGAGCTGCTGTTAACTTGCCATTTCTGAGGCTGGTGACTCGGATGAACTTATCCTCAGAAGCAGAGGTGACTCTTGGTCTTCCTTTCCTGGGTCGGTCCTCATGTGTGCCAGTTTCGTTGTAGCGCTTGATGGTTTTTGCGACTCCACTTGGGGACACATTTAAAGTTTTTGCAATTTTCCGGACTGACTGACCTTCATTTCTTAAAGTAATGATGGCCACTCGTTTTTCTTTAGTTAGCTGATTGGTTCTTGCCATAATATGAATTTTAACAGTTGTCCAATAGGGCTGTCGGCTGTGTATTAACCTGACTTCTGCACAACACAACTGATGGTCCCAACCCCATTGATAAAGCAAGAAATTCCACTAATTAACCCTGGTAAGGCACACCTGTGAAGTGGAAACCATTTCAGGTGACTACCTCTTGAAGCTCATCGAGAGAATGCCAAGAGTGTGCAAAGCAGTAACCAGAGCAAAGGGTGGCTATTTTGAAGAAACTAGAATATAAAACATGTTTTCAGTTATTTCACCTTTTTTTGTTAAGTACATAACTCCACATGTGTTCATTCATAGTTTTGATGCCTTCAGTGAGAATCTACAATGTAAATAGTCATGAAAATAAAGAAAACGCATTGAATGAGAAGGTGTGTCCAAACTTTTGGCCTGTACTGTATGTTAAAACAAATGCCAAAAAGTCAGAGTCAAGAGTTCAAAAACTTCCAGCGCACACTAGAATATCAGGATTGACACAAAGTTTATTCAAAAATATTTAACAACAAAAGGAGCGAACAACACATTTCGCTTGTTGCGTCATTGGCACCTAGAAGAAGCACTGCGCCGCTGTGCACAGGGATTTACTATTTTTTTGCCAAAAAGTCAGACTCAAGCCCAAACACAGTTCTTCCCCGACGTGTTGTTTCTGCTTTTTGGCTTTGTAGGGCAGAATGGTGTGTCAGAGCAAAAGGCAGTGAGCCACTATAAGGCAAGGGCACAAACAATAAAACAGTGGAGCAGCTCAAAGGCTGAAATTGATCCTGTGGCCCTTTGATAAATCTCTGACCCAGAATCCACCTACAGACTCAGCAAAGACTCCGCAGTGATGGAGAACGAGACTAAACAGTAACGACACTGGAGATTGTGTTCATCCACAGTCTAGGAATTAAAGATTCATAAGTTGAACTTGAACCTATGTGAAGGAATGGGAGTGTGTTTTGATGTGTTTCTGACTAAGTGCAGTGCTCTCAGAGCACCCACGTGAAACAACAGGCTTACCTGACATTTATTATTAATGGGATGGAGACTTGACCAACCTATAAAAGATAGGAGTACCACCATATTAAAAAGAGGCCAAAAACAGAAAAACAACCATGTATCTGTTCCCAATTATAGAATATGACAAGCTATAGATATTTAATAAGACATCAGTAATCCCATAAGTCTTTTTCACAGCAGTCATTTTGAAGTTACGTATCTTAATAGGCAAAGCACAGGTGGTACTACTACCAATAACCAAGTCTCCTTTCTAGTCCAGCTATCATTAACTTTATTGTTTACGCCTGTGCTTTTACTACTGTGACATGTCAGAAAGTCTTCTGTGAAAAGGACCTTGTGAATAATTAAGGGTAAGTTGATTGCAAATGTCTCAGTAGTTCTGCAAGCCCTGGTTTTTAGTGCTCAGTACTTTTTGTTTTTATAAATATTGGAATATAGAGGTGGAAAAAATGAAACAAAGTTAGTATTGGGTATTGTAATATTGGGAAGAGGGACCAAGTGTGTGCACATCCAGGCGAAAATACTCAAGAACACTTCACTGCAGGTCACACAGACAGTCTGCACACCATAGGCTACGAATAAATAGTTTCTCTTTTCTTTTGAAGCCTTTAAAGAAAAGAGAAATGAACTATTTATTTGGAGCTTTCAGTTTGCAGACGTCCTTTGCAGTGTTGGGTTCATTGTTCGGGATAAAATGTTAATCACATCAAGTTTGTACTGGTTTCATTAGAATTCAGTACACATAGTCTAAGATATCAGCGTATTACGTTGACAAAGCAAAATGTCTTAAAAATCCAATTAGGAATAACAACAGAAGATGAAATATTGAAGACATTATTTATGCAGCAACATCCTATAATTGTATTGCCCTGACATGATTTTGAAGGAATGGTTAGACTTTTTGAGAAATGCATTTATTCGCTTTCTGCCAAGAATTAGATGAGAAGATCGATACCACTCTTGTGACTGTTTGGAAAAATAAAAAGTTTTCTTTGGACAGAGTCAGGCTAGCTCTTTCCCTCTGTTTCCAGTTTTTATGCTAAGCTAAGTGGCTGCGGGCTGTTTAGCTTCATATGTAACAAATAGATACACGAGTAGTATCAATCCTCTAATCTAAAGCTTGGCAAGAAAATTAATATGCGTATTTCCTGGAGTGTTGTACCATTCCGTCAAATTAATCTTAACCTGAAATATTATCAGTACTTTTGTTGAGGCTGAGAGGAAGCTGCCGATGTGAACTGATGCTCTATTTAAAGGGACAGTGCACCTCAAGTCAAAAATAGATAATTTGCCTCCTACCTATAGTGCTATTTATCAGTCCAGGAGGTTTTGATGTGAGCTGCTGAGATGAGAGATGTCTGCCTTCTTTTGAATATAATGGAACTAGATGACACTCGGCTTGTGGGGACAAAGCACCAAACTGTAACAGCAATGTCTCTTTCCAGAAATCATGACCTGGTTACTCAAGGTAATCCACAGACCTTGTTATGAGCAGCTTCATATAGGAACTATTGTCCATCTGCTAGTGATGCGAGGGTTAACCCGTGGGTCGGTTAAGCTTGTTAGAAAATATCGCAGGTTTCAGACAGGCAGGTCATCACTTAACAGCAGCGTACTGACTAAGTTGTGCAATCGTTTACCTTCCACCTTCTCTTCCCTTGTCTTTGTCCCTCTTGCGCTGCTGTGCTCAGGCTTTCCTTTATCTGTCCAACATATTTAAATCACTCCGGTCATAGTGTCCGGTAAAATATTTCCTACTGAGAATATGTAGGTGATGTCATGACCATGTCTAACAGCAGGCAAGCATCTCTCTGTCCAAATCAAATCCATTAAACCTGCACTTCTGTAAGGTCATGTAAACAAACCACTGACAGCTGTGTGCTTATGTAAACAAACCACATAGCACAGCTGTGCGCAAATATGTATCTTTGATTTTGGGTTGAACTGTCCCTTTAACATATCTAACCATTTAGAACATTGCCTAAACTTGTTGAAATCATCAGGTCGAGTGTCAAATATGAGAAGGCCATTAATGATGGCACGTCTGATGGGACACAGCTGAGAAGAGCCATGACTTAACACTCGTCAAATTTATAACAGACTTTATAACTTATAAATTTATAACTGTGCTTTTTATGATCCATCTGCTCGGCGCTGGTTGATACAGAGACTTTGAGAGTCAGTTCACACCACATACAAAGCAGCTCCAGGACGCTGACTTGTAATGGATTTTAATTTGGAAATAAAACAGGGGCAAACTATTTTATTTGCACTTGTGGGGATTGAAAAGGATCGCTAATGAAGTCAGGACTCCATTTGGAAGCTCTGTGTGTTCAGTGGACTCTTTCAGTTGCAATGAACTGGATGTTTTCTGCTTTTGCCAGCACTAAAGAAAACCTTTAATCACCATGCACAAGGCACTTACAACCATTCCAAGTTAGAGGACTGACAAACTGCTACACTGGCTCTATTAAGTGTACAAAATGGCCCAAACTTTCTTTTTTAATTTGTTCTAATGCCCATTTTGACTTGTTTACTGCTAAATATTAAAAATTCTTCTGAGAAAGGGGAAAGTTAATTTACTGTCTCCCCAATATCTTTGACTATTTAAAGTAAAAGTCTGACATGGCTTATTCTCTCTCATGACAAGAAGTAGATGAAAAGTTCGAGACATGAAATCATAAATGTCTGTAATGTATACAGTTCTGGCTTGTATCTGATTAGCTTAGCTTAACATAAAGACTGGAGACACTGGAAAAACTGGGAAACAGCAAGTTACTGCCTCTGGCCGAGAAATGAAACTTGTTTTTACGGGGACTGCACATTGTCTTAATGGTCCAAAATTCCTACGACCCTTTAGTCCAAAAACTGTCCCATTGGAGCGACGGTCCATTTCTCTGACAGCCCGTTATCCCCGAAACAACATCCATTGCTCCAAAAACACTGTTCGCCCCATTTCTCTGGAATTACACACTCTCTGCTGTTAGTCAACCCAATCACCAGAAAAAATGTTCGCATTGTTGCATTTGTCAAGGCTGTGGTGAGGGTGTGATTAAGTTTAGGCACGAAAACCACTTGGTTATGTTGAGGAAACACAATGATTTGGCTTGAAACACCCACGTTTGGTGGCACAGAAGTTGCCGGAGAAGCAGGCAGTGGTCAATGAAAAACACCAGGGTTCGTGGCTGAAACGGCGCAAAGGGTCGGAAAAAACATCTCGGAAAGGTGGCTCAAGCGTTACCAGGAAACTGACACGAGCTGCGGGGAGCGTGTGTTTTCAGAGAAACGGGATTGGCGTTTGTTTTTGGGGTAACGGGCTGTCCAAAATATGGGCTTTTGGTCCAGTGGGACTTCTTTTGGCCTAATGAGGCTTCAGAATTTTGGGCCATCGGAACAATGATATAGCACCGTTTAACACTTAGGTTTTCGTACAGATTAAACACACAAGATTTCTAAGGCTAAGCTAACTGACTTGTGGCTGTAGCTTCATATTTACTGTACAGATGTGATAGTGTTAGCTATAAAAATGTGAACTATTTCTTTAAGGTTTTACCTCTATAAAACCTGCATTGCAGTTATTGAGGAAAGTTTTAAAGTGCACAGCACCTGCAGACAAATCTGCATCACTATTCACCTCTTTAAGTGTTTTTAAAACTATATTTATTGGTATTTATATGGACACAATTTGTTAAAGTCTTAAACTCAACACTCGAGTTAGTGTGCAGAACTTTTAGCTTTTATTTTTACACATAGTGCCAGATGTGTGGGGGTATCACATCGTTGGAAGCAGTGTATCAGAACTGACATTAAAATTCCTTCATGCAAATTTACCAAACTTTTTTCCACTCATTGCAATCTGTCCCTCCCCACCACCACTTGGCACCTCAGCAGGTCGAGACAACCTCATCAAGTATGAGCACACACTGTTTGACCCAGATCTACTGCAGTGTCAATATATAAAGTCCATTGTCTTTATGCTTCAGAGCTTTTGTAGTCAGCGCTATTAGCATCAGGGGGGTAATTGTACAGCGGGTTGGCGAAGGACAGCTTGGCATCTTTCCAGGACGAACCCTGCCGTGGACACAAAGAGACATACAGTACATCACGTCACTGACTTCTGCACAGATAATTGGGGTAAAGCCCAAAAGGCTGAGCAGAGACACCTTACCTCCACCTCCCTCCTCCAGGGGTAGACACTGATGGAAAGCCCCAGACCATCACTCCTGCTGGGGTTAACTCCAGGACAACAGCCTGGCCTCTCATGCAAGGACAGGAGCTGTGGGAAAGACAATCATGTACACTGGCTTAAAATGAGATGAGCCTTAATGTGCGAGAGCGCATGAAATGCAGGCGCAATTAAAAGCAAATTGACCCATTATGCGTCCATAATTACACCTCTAACCTCTATAAACCATTTCATCATCTTCCAGAGGTGGAATGATCACGCAGTGTTGCCACTGCTCCGTTAAACAAGTGCTGAAGCAGATCCGTCTGTGTTTTAGAGATACTAGTTCACACCTACACCTCTCTATTTATAGCTGCGTCCTCATTGGCAGCCACATGAAAACAAGCATGTACAGACATACCCACATATAGAATATACTGAAACACATTATTATGTGATGTTTGTATGCATCATATATAATGGGAGTGTAATCTGCAGAGGAAATATTATGCGTGTTGTTATCTCTGAAGATAATATGAACATTATCATGAGGCTACTGCATCACACACACACACACACACACACACACACACACATACACACACACACTCTCACACACAGCACCATTACATCTATTATAATCTCCACCATCAGAGTCATGACGTGTGGCTCTCAATATCACTCTCATGTGGATAACTATATGACACTCGCTGCACACCCACATGAAGTTTAGCATCACACACACACACACACACACACACACACACACACACACACTCTTAAACGCACACACACGAGAGCCATTATCCAAAGGAGTCGCTGTGATTGCATCGTCTCCAGTGATGGGATCTTTTCAGTGACAGCAGGAAGAGACACAAAGCATTCAACGGGTGGACACAATCACAGCTACACCTGTGATATGATGGACACTAACTACATTTACTCAAGTAGTGTACTTAAGTTTAATTTTGAGAAACTTTTACTTTACATTAATATTTTTAATTAATGGTGCTTTATAGTTCTAGTCCAAGAAAATTCAAAGGGAAATGCTGCATTTTTTACTCCACTAAATATTATATGCTGTAGTTAATAGGGGTAGGGGAGTGCAGGGCACAACCTAATACAGGGTAAATTGTAACATGAACTTTTATTTGGTTACACAGGGTCAATCCTTTTGTGCTTCTGGCCAGTTGAGTCAGAAGCACCAAATAGTGAACAGCAAAAGTCCACAGAGATTGGACGTGTTTCAAGTGAGTTCAGCAACAAAGAGTGTTTTCAGCCAACATAAACATCATATTCAAGGACTTCTCAAGAACAGCGTAGTTTGAGACATGGATCAAAGTTAATTACTACTACAACACTGAGATTTTTATGAGAACTAGCAGGCTCTACAGAAGCTCTCAGACAACAATTAAAAAGAGAGGGAGGCTTGCATGTGTGAACACTTCTTAATTGTGCTGTGTCACAGTGATTGCAGACTGTGTGATCTCTTGCCCTCTCTTGATTGCATGTTGGTTGATCTTGAAGTAGGCCCAAAGGCTGAAATGTCATCAAAATAAAAGAAATAATAAGGAGCCAGGGTGTGTGACACTTGTTTTCTACAATCAAGTCTACTGCCAGTGATCAGCGCCTCATTATAATTCTTGGGGTGCATTACTTTTGTATTTTAAATATTGTCTCTTGCCCTCTCTAACACAGCACAGCAAAACAATATAATATACTGTGTATGTTCAGAGATAGACACAGAGACTTTTTTAAACATTAGTAAATGTCTTTGGTGAGCCACGAGTCCTGTAATTTACATTTTCCAGGCATAGCTTAAGGTTCACTTATGTTGGGTTCACATTAGACACAGAAGCTACTGCAACTACACACTACTAGCCCATCATTCTTTCAGTGCCCATGTTAACCAGTGGTCCTAGGATAGAGAAGGAATGACCTGCCTTACTTTGCCTCTGATTGGCTTATCCTGACATTCTTACCCTATCCAATCCCTTTCCTCTTGCCTAAACCTAACCAATTCAACAAACAAAGGGTACAAGTACTAGCCAATCATAGGGAGCGTAGGACGGGCCACTCCTTTGCTATCCTAGGATTCGCAAATTTGCAACCAGTAAGGCTGTTCATAATGGACACAACTCAGTCGTAAACTTTGCAGCCGACTCACGGTCTGCAGCACTCATTTCTGTATCTGGTTTATTTTTTCAATGAGCCGCAAGCAAAAAAAAACCACACTGATAATCTCTTATGAGTGATATAAGAAATATATACGACATGATATAAATGATCTGATCCTGATAAATGATAAAATATGCACCTTATGCTTCCACATATTTGTCAGTTGTGTCTAAACAGAGAGCGAGAGAGTTCTTTGTTTAATTGGAAAAGAGCAGAGAAGCAAAATCGTTTGCTGAGCGGCGCCAAGAGAAGTGCTTCTGGTGTGAATGGCCAGGTGACGAAACATTTTGGGTGCACTTCCTTGTTCAGTGTAAACATGGCGTTAATGTTAGCTTTCTCGCCTGCTTGCTGCTGTCTAACCTGCATCATTTGACTTAAATCATTCATTCACAAATTTTCTCGAAGAAGGTGGCGCATGAAACAAGAACACAACTGTGAGTGTCTTTCAATGATCTTTCAAGGCCTTGATATTCTTCCCTCCAGTCCACAAACTTGCAATGATTTTAAGGACCCATGGGGACACTTTCCGCTCATCAATAATCATCTCAGGTACCCTCAGATCTATCATGTGACCCCTTGGAGGAGACCTGAGCCATTCCAATCCATCAACATTAACAATCTAATATTATAATTTATAATAATATATCAGTCACAGGGGACATTATTCTGCAGAACGAGTACTTTTTTCAAATAGTTTAAGTAAAGTTTGCTGATAATACTGTACTTTTATACCTTTACTTTGAATGCAGGAGTTTTACTGGCAATTAAGTCTTGTTATACAGTTGTACTAGTACTTTCAGTAAGATTAAGGATGCAAGAACTTCTTCCACTACTGCATCTGTGTCATATAATCCAGTCAGGAAGCCTCGGAACTTCTAAAGCCTCTTATCACGTTACACCTTTGTAAGACTATCAGAAAGCTGTTAATTAAACTGGTTATTTTTAGTGTTCAGCTGGTGGCGTTGGATATGATCAGATTATATGGTTCAGTCATTGTGTCTGTCTGCTGTATATGCACCACAGTGTGTGTGTATAAGTCACACACAGAAGCCTAAATATCCACATAAACCAAAAAAATCAATAATCCTAAATCAAAAATGTGATCTAGCAGAAAGGCTCAGCGATCACCGTCTGACCTCCACAAATGTAAGCTCCACTTATTGAATTAATGTGCGGCGAATGGTAGAAAAATGAGATTTGTATTGCTGAGAAACCAAATGTTGCCCGAACATAATTTGCTGATGATTGATTGGACATTTCTGTGCGCTGACCTCTGGTCTCCAGTCAAAGGCTGGGTTATCCATCACTCCGTAGTCCATCGAGTCAGGCTTTCTGTGGAGCCAGCAAATAAAAACGCACTTATCATTAACATCATCACCAGCAAAATGCAGTCGTAATTGTAGCCAAAACTCACATTAAGAAGCATTTTTTCTTGCAGAAAGCCAGAGTGCAGACAGCCACTCCAGCCACAAGCAGAAGCAGCCCGATGGCGATGCCAACATACACAGCGTCTAAACAAGAGGGAGGTACATTGAAGAGAACGTTTTAATAAACTGCAGACATTAGCTGGGTATGCAAGGATACAGTATATAAATTAAGGTGGGACAGTTTAATAGAGCGGGGAGGAGCATTTCTTAACTACCCAGCTGTGTGTCCTCAGGTTTGGGTGTCGCAGTGGTGGGAGATGGTTTCTCCTTCACATGGCAGCGGTTACCTGTCCATCCTGGATGACACCTGCAATCAGGTACCAAGAAATAGTACAAAGTTATGACGCTGATGCAAGGACACATAGATCAAAATGTCCTAATGGAGGAATCAATCAAGCCTAGTGTGTCACCTTTCATGCAAGTTATTAAGTCTTTCTTAAAGTAGGTTAGGTCAAGTTTACATTCCTTCTACCAATTTGGATTGGCAGAAGCTGGCCCATAACTTTTAGCTATTTCATCATTCATCCACTATTTTTAGCTAACTGGGCTCTTTGCTCTCCCCTTTTCACACACTCTACTGCTGTGTTCACACTATGAGCACACAGCAACATGCTACAAATCATTTTCAATGCAAGCCATGGACGTAAAGCTTCAAAACTGACAGCTGACACTTGTGGCTGCGGTCAGGTGTGACATGCTACAAATCATATTTGTGCTGGCCTCAACTTCTTAGTGCTCCAATGATGCAGTTAAGCTTCACCCAATCACATCTTTTTGTTTCTAGCTGTGGTACAGAAACATTAAGTGTATTTAGCTGATGCTATGCTAGCTTTTTGTGTATCGTGGTGCACACAGGGATGCAATGAGGCGGTGAAATATGATTTTAAAATGAGGCTCAGATATTGATCAAAAGCACAAATTTTAGATGATGTCCATTTGAGGTGCTTTGTAGCAAGTAGCAGACACACACAAGCCCAAGACGACACAATTACGTCAACGAGCATTTGTGCAACACTTCAAGGGCGACTGACAGTGTAGCTTGTCTTGCTGTTGCTGTGTCATTTGTAGTGTGAACACAGCATGAATTACATCGCATGATGTTCTGTGAAAAAGACATAATAAACACGTAGGGATGGGAATCTAAAACTGTTTGCAGTTGAGAACCAGCTTCCAAATTGTCAGATTCATCAAAATCATGTGCTTCTGAGGTTATCAGTTCCCTTTATAGATGCCAGCATGTGACATGACAGATGTGGATTGCAAAACAATGATGTCAAACTCTGGAAACGAAAGGAGTCAAAGTGGAGAGGAAGAACAGTCCAAAGTGTGGCTTCATTTCACAAAAATAAAGATTACAATGGTGCTGCTTGTAATGCCTGTAAAATAATAGGGGTGTAGCAAATATGGATGGAAACACCAACAATATGCTGAAACCTCTTTTTTGGCAACAAGGGCTTAAATTTCAGGAATGTCATGTATTTGACGTTGCACGAACACCACTGCTTTCCAATCAAGCAGCACATCTAAGGAGAGTATTGTATTATAGTAACATTAACCCAACACAGGCAGACTAAGCAGATTTTTCTTTATGAAATAATAAAAGTTGTGTTGACATTGAAAATGTGTATAAGCCTTCTTTTTTTACCCACGCACAGAAAAGCTGAATCGCTAATGGCATTGGTATCAATAAAATCGTATTAATTCCCCATAAATATGTGGTTACGTCTGTAGTTTTTTTTTTATCCAAATAATAACCTCTGTTTCTTTTAAATGAGCTGAGCTACTTCATAAGCTTCTCGCGTAACTCCTGCGGTGCTCTCTGGGTGCCCCTGGTTGGAAATCATTTTACTGATGTACTGTTGGTTTTGATCTTTTAATGGGATTTGTTGACAATAAGAAAAATGTAGAGTAAAACTGACCTTACCCTTATCTTAAATGTGAGTAAAACAATAAAAGCGAAGCAGAATAAAATACTAAAATAGATAAAGAACATAAATCACAATCGTTATTATCCAGTACACATGCACACGTATTCTCTCACACCTTTTAAAAAGCAAAACAAACGCTATCTTGACAAATGGTGCAAGATTTATCTGCTGGACATCCTGCATGGAAACACACACTAACAGCAAATAGTCTGAGCTGCATCTCTGGGAAAGAAACTAAGTTCCTCTTCTCCCAAATGAAGACTCTACTCCAAGTCAACATCTGTTCAGTATCAGCCTGATTTCTGCGCAACACTGAGCTTCTAATGCGAAACACACAGCTCTCAGCGAAGCCAGACTGTGTCATTATCATTCAGAGGGGTTCAGGGTACATATTGTGTGACGGTCTGGCCATGGCAGTGGGACGTCCCTGGCTTGGTTCCCAGGTGGATCCTGCTCAGCAGATTGGGGGAACGTGATGCAAATACTGAGCCAGAGGTGCCCTCCAATGCTGGCCTCGGGTTCTGCTACAGCAGGGCTGTTATCAATGCTGGAACAGCTACAGGGGCTCCATACCACACTGTGCAGTGACTGACAGCGGTAAAGTCCCGTTACATAATGAGAGGAGGCAGTGGTGGCGGCCCTGCAGTGGGGAATGTCGGACAGTGGGATGGATAAAAAGGGGAATCAAACAGAAGGAGGCTGAATGGGACAATGAGAGCGAGGGAGCAGAAAAATATCTTCATGTTGCAGAGACACAACTTTTAAAGTCCAGCTGAAATCACCAGTCCACCTTTCTGCATTCAGACACAAATGTCACTGTCTGATTGACAGCTGCGGCGGCACAGAAATAAGAGACAGAGTAAACAAACTTGTAGCTTACAAGCCACGGGCAGACAGTGGCTGCGTCTGAAATTCCATACTAATATGGTAGTTAGTGCGCTAAAACAGCGTGTGAGATTTTTCAGTATGTCTGAAACCTGAGAATGAAACCAAAAGTATGTGAATTGTAAACACGTTGTAGTGAAATATTATAGTAACACTGCACACTATGCTGGCATAACGGACAGCGACTAAGATTCCCTTTACACCTTGCATGCATTACATTACATAGGTTGGCATGGGTTACCATAGTTATATGTCTCCAACTGGCAAGGAGTCTCTCAGGAAGTGACGTAGTAATTACAGCGCAATGCGTCTGAAAACATACACACTACTGTTTATTAACACAAAAGTGTGTTGAATGATGCATATATTGGGTATGTAGTGGACAGTATGCTGTTTCAGATGTAGCAAGTGTGTTGTTAGCTGTTGTATTGACAAGTAAGACCCATGCCAGCATCTAACTGACCAAAGTGATTTTGGCAGGTATGTTTACATGCTGTTTAATGTGCTGCAGCTGAGCAGCTAATTGACTATTCACCTGATATAAGTAGAGCAACTTCGCTTCTCATTCATTCATTTCCGTAACCACTTATCCTGTTGGGGGTCGCAAGGGGCGTCGTACACCCTGGACAGGTTGCCAGACAGGGCTGACACATAGAGACAGACAACCATTCACGCTCACATTCACACCTACGGACAATTTAGAGTCACCAGTTAACCTGAAATACATTTCATTGGACTGTGGGAGGAGGCCGGAGTGCTTGGAGAAAATGCAAAGTCCACACAGAAGGGCTCCCCCACCCAAGGAACCCTCTTGCTATGAGGTGACAATGCTAACCTCCGTGTCACATGTTGAAGCTAAATTGCAGGAAATCAAGGAGGTGATGTGTTGATTAGCTGTATAGACAGCCAAATAACTATGGAGTGTACATTCTCGCCTTTGGTAATTTTTTCTCAAACAGGAGTGCAGGTCATGATTGCTAAAGAAGAAAAAACACACAATTCAATTTCAGCTGGTCTTTAAAAGTGTTTCCTTATTCCAGCATTGTCAGTGGGATTGCATTTCCAATAACACAACACACTGATTGCACTGTCGACACAGTGCGCAGTTTGTTATGTGAATTGCTGCAAAATTCGCATCCACTCTGTGGAAAAAGCAACCTTCTGACATGAAGATGGAGAAACGCGGATCTTTTGGAGACGATTCAGTGGTGAATAATGATGTTAGCAGATCCAGCAGAAAGTCTCATAATTGCATTTTTACTTCTATAATGAATTATCTCATTGCATACATTCCAAAGTGCTGATGCAGACGACTAGATTCATAAGCTGCCTAAAAATCCTTCAACAGAGTGATCGCAGTGTCTGTCTGGAGTTTTCTTTTGTGGTCTACCCACTAAGACCATTGGTAGCGGGGGCCGTGTTTAAATATTGACCAGGCGAATCCATCAGAGATTCCCAGGGAACACTGTGCTGGTGGATAAATGAAGGCAGAACCACCCTGGTTAAGCTGTAGGGGGTAAGCAGATTCCCACATGCTTCGTGGAGCGTGTCTTTTCCAAGGAAAGAAACAAGACTGATGGGATTTCCATGTTTTAAATCTCACAAAGAGAGATAAAGGATGGGAGGAGGAGAGAAAAGACATGATACTTATCTTTGTTTGTGCGTGTTCATGAGTGTGACAGAGTGTGTGGCTATGTGTGTGTGTTTATCCGTGTGAGGGTGAAGTTCAACTTACATGCAAACGGGCCCGTGTTTCCCCACATGGCATGAGCCATGATCCAGGCAATACAGTTGAGGACAAACTGCAAATCACATGAAAGAAACTTACTGTCACTGTTAAAGATCATGGCAAAAAATAAAATCTTCAAAGCTTTTCCTCTGTGTTCTTTCGCCGTCATCAGCTGTCATCCATGTCTCCTCTCCTGACAGAAAACATGTTGCTTTGACATCAAAACATGAATCAGTGAATTATGCTGCCAGGGGAAACGGTGCACTGTTAAGCATCATCCATTGACCTCTGCAGAGTGTCACCATGTACATTAAACCAGCTTCTTTCTTATTCTAACCTTTATATCTGATGCGGCATATTCCTCCCTCCACAGGTTGTGTGGGGGTTATCAGTGTTGCCTTTAAATAAAACTCATGTCTGAAACCCTGAAGTGCTGTTCAGCCTTGATAAAGTAGCTTTGGCTTGGCAGTGAATGCAGGCTAAATGTGAGGTTTGGTCTTATTCCTGAAAACGCAGGAAGGCAGAGGTTTTAATGGATTTTGGCAGCTTGCAGTAACCGTTGAGGTGTGCTTTGAAGACTAAACAGCCAGACTTGAAAATATCCCGAGAGTCAATGCTAAGGCCTGAAATGAGCAGACATGAACTAAGTTTTGGCAACACTTGAGTCAAAACTGACTGGTGACTCATGAGAGCATGATACAGAGAAAAGACGAAAGGTATGCCTTAAATTTAACAGGTAAATCTGTGCATTTTTAATAATCTTGATTTTTGCAAATCAGCAGATTGGGGAAAGTCAGGGAGTCACCCAGCTTGAAGACATCTTTGCTGTCAGGAAGAGCCATATTTAAACTAAATGTCACAATACATCACAGCATTTAAAGGAAAATACAGTGGAAACTACATAAACTATATGAGCAAAGGTGAAACGCACAGATGGACATCAAGGACATCATCTCTAAAACCAGTGAGTCTCTTGTGACGTGTCTGAGCTTCAAGGTCCAGGAATCATAAAATGAACCACGTGACAGCTGGGGCTTGCAGTTCTTGGCATCATTGGGCAAAAATCCCACAGTAAAATCTGAAGTGGTCTGAGAGAACACTAGACTTCTGCACGTCCTCTTGGCTCTGTTTTCAGACTTTGGAGATCTAGCCCATGACAGGAAATGGGCTAGACACTGAGACAGGGTGTTTCTGTTGGCTGATCTACGAATGCAGATGCGTGTACATGTCCCTTTAGAAGGTGAAAGTATGATGCAGTGAAAAAAAGTTGCCCCTCCAGCATTAGCAACAACTGCCAACACTGCATAGGAAGACGAGTTTATCAAAAAAAGGAATCTCATAGAGAGTCTGACAATAAACAAAGTAAAAGACAGGTCAATATTGGCAAAGTATTTCAGAGGACCAGTGAAAATGCTGCTTATAGTTTAGCCTTCTGCTAACTAGACCCAAAGACTTACAGCGGAGGTAAATTCAAGTTCATGGTTATATAGCTAGCTTGAGCCTCGAATCACTGTGTCATCTTAAAGGGCTTTACAGGCCAACGAGTTTGCAAAGAATGCAAGAAGGTAATTCTCATAGAGGTGCTGCTGTATAGACCCTTTTACTGTTAGTACACAGTGTGATGTTTATGGTAGGCGGGGCTTAACTGGAGGCAGATCAACTCTCCACAGATATTAGCTAGCGCTAGCTATTAAGTTCTGTTGAGACAATGGAGGAAGATGATGCGAGTGGTGCATTCAGAGATACTCATTTCAAGTCCCAGAGCGCACTCTGGCACAAACTGGACCATCTGTAAATTTGGAGTGCTGTCTGAATGTACTGTTTAGTTATTCAGAGCACCGCACTCTCAGAGTGGCAGAGAGCACTCTAGGCACTCTGTCTGGGGAGATGGAGCAGCAGAGCGCCCAGCGGAGTGAATGTGTGATCAACTTAACCTTTGTTAATTCATGTAGGAGTATAACGCTCCGTTTCTTTGACCATCAGGGCTCTCATTTTAGTGTAAAGCGTCAGATTGAATTTCAGAACACAACTATGTCAAGTCATTCACTCTCCGGTATCGTGAGTGTTACTTGAAAAAGTAAACACTGACCAACGGGACCAGACTGGCCGACCCGTATGCTCTCACTCAGTGGATGGATGATGTCACAGGAAGCTTTGTGGTTGATTACTATGTCAATCTTACAAAGGAGGACAACACTAAAACAGTTTCCTCCAGTTTGTTTTACTATCAAAGCTAACATTAGCTAATGTGCTAAAAAGTTAGCGTTAGAAATCCAATATTCCTCTTAATACCTCAACAATTTCTGATGAGGTGGACATGATAACCCTTAATACACATAACGTTATTCATCCCTATAACAGCAAATACATTTCCCTAACCTGATATGAAGTGTGCGCTGCACATACAAGCATTTTTGATGATCGCCTCCATCCAGTCCTTTCGTCTTATCACATTTAAACATAGTTGTCTTGGTTTTTGTTGACGGGCAGTGGCAGCTGGTATGTGATAAAATTTAAGTTTTGAGCCATGACTCCTTCTATTCTGGCTCCCAATAACACAACAAGACAACATTTTAAGACTCCTATGTAGCCTACTGCCTTGTGGTGGCAGGTCATGTTTTGCCTCCAGCTAATGAAATGACGTCATTGTGGCTATAACAGCATCGGTTTCACAATCATGACAGTGCTCATCTGGTGGGAGGGCTTAGGACAGAGAGGGGAGAGCTGCAGGAAGAGGGTGTATTTTCACATTCTGGCCTTTTTACCTTTTACAGAAAACTGCCTACCCCAGCTTAATGGCAAAAAACTTTAAAGGGGGAGATATGTAGGAACATGTTACCATCACAGCTGGATTCATCAGAGTGAAAAGGCAGACAGTCTGCAGAGTGATCACAGCGCTTCTGAAGTGGGATACAAGCAGGCGAACTTTCACACACCAGTTCTCCCAGCTCACACTGCAGCAGAGCTGGTGGAAAAAATGAGAGGCAGAAACAGGGAAATCTGTCAAATATGTAGAGGGGTGTTTGAAAGGTGTATTCACAGATCATTATGAGTGTACCACAAATGTTACTCAGAACTGACCATCTGATCCTTTACATACAAAGACTGTTTATTTACATTTCCTATGTGCACATGCTGCAAATTACTCACAATAGCTCACAGCACTTTTACCTCCAAAGAAACCACACTGGTTCCTGCATGGCTAGAGAAATGGTCCTCTTGCCAGACAACATAAACTTGCTGCTCTCAACCAGGGAAGTGATGACATTAAGTTGATTTATTTAAAGAGCACATTTAAAAACAAACTGCTACCGAACTGCTTATTTGAAAAATGAAAATAAAAGCAAGGCTGTGGTCATCTCACTATAAAGCAAGGAATCTTTGTCTGTATGTCCTTCACATATCTCGAGAACCATTCATCCACGCAACACCTTCAATATTAATAAACTTTAAATAAACAATGGCACAGTTCAGTGGCTGTGTGCAGCAGCAGCAGCAGAAGCAGGGCTTTAGGGCTCTGCAGAGAGTCGTGCATGTCTTCACCTACATTCATTATGTAAGTTTGCCATACATACTTATGACACTAAGAACATTACCACTGGCAAAATACCTTAGCTAATTAAATCCATGCTCTACTTTATAACCGCAATGGTTGTGTGAAAACACAGGATTAATATGCCTATTTTGAAATTAATACCTCAGCTAAGTCTGTTTCACCAATGTTTCAAACTGCGAGTAGCCGCAACTTGAGTGTGATTTAGTGATGGATTTGGTTATTTGAGGGACATCCTGCTTTACTTTTCACCCACTCTCTAACTGGGGATGATGGTAGGCTATTGGCAGTGGTAGAGGAAGTACTTAAAACTTTTTTTTCTGAAGTAAGACTATTAACCATTAAGAGAGAAAATGTTTACACCGCAGAGTCAAAATCCTGCATTGAAATTTTTACTTCAAGTGAAGAGTGAAAGAGAGACACTATCAGTGCAAAGTACTTATGTTTATTCAACATCTATTCAAGGTGGTGTTTTTAATTCTTATATAATTCTAGATAGTTTAATGAAAAATAATGTGTCATATTTTAATTGTTATATTTTGCAAGTAAAATTTGAATCTGCAATGTGACCAATGATACAGTGGCACGCAAAAGTTTGGGCCCCCCTGGTCAAAGTTCTGTTTACTGTGAATAATTAAGCAAGTGAAAGATGAACTGATCTCCAAAAGGCAAAAAGTCAATGATGACACATTTCATCATTATTTTAAGCAAGATTACTTTTTAGTTTCAAACTTTTACAGTTTCAAAATAAAAAAAAAAAGTAAAAGGGCCTGAAGCAAAATTTGGGCACCCTGCACTGTCAGTGCTTAGCAGCGCCCCCTTTGGCAAGTATCACCGTTTCTAAATGCTTTTTGTAGCCAGCTAAGAGTCTTTCAATTCTTGCATGGGGGATTTGTTTGAGGTCTATCCACAGATTTTTAAGGATGTTTAGGTTTAGGTTTGGGACTTTGAGGGCCATGGCAAAACCTTCAGCTTGCTCCTCGTGATCATTGTCCTGTTGTAGAACCCATCCTCTCTTCATCTTCATCTCTTCAGCTTTTTTTTTTTTTTTTTTACAGATGCTGTGATGTTTGCTTCCAGAATTTGCTGGAATTCCACTAAATCCATTCTTCCCTCTACCTGTGAAATGTTCCATGTGCCACTGGCTGCAACACAAGCCCAAAGAATGATTGATCCACCCTGTGTTTAAGATGGTGATCACACAGAAATGACACGCTCCAGACGCGGAAGCTTCAAAGACGCTTGAAACGCTGGAAGCGATTATTCAATGCGCACTAGTGACTGGCGTCTGACGCTCAAAAAATTGGACATTTTTAAACTTTTCAGCGCCTACAAAAATGCGTGTCTAAAAAGACACCGGAAAACGGCCATTTAAAAAGATGCTTGAACGCCGGTCAGACGTGCTGTATCATAGGAAAACAATGGTTTTACTGGCGTCACGTTTCTAGCGTTTTATCTCTGTGTGATCGCTCCCTAACAGTTGGACAGGTGTTCTTTTCATGAAATTCTGCACCCCTTTTTCTCCAAAAACATACATTTGCTCATTGCATCCAGATAGTTCTATTTTAACTTCATCAGTGCACAGGACTGGTCTACTGTAACTGCACAGTAGAACAGTGCACCTCCACTCTAGAGTCTGATAAATCTTCCTGCAGGTCTTTTGCAGTCAGACGGGGGTTTGATTTGCCTTCCTAACAATCCTACAAGCAGCTCTCTCTGAAAGTTTTGTGGTCATCAGTTATTTTAGTTTTCAGAGTGCTAGGCAGCTGTTTAGAGGAGCCCATGGCTGCTGATTAATGGGACAAGGTTTCAGGAGTCAGAGTATATATAAAGCTTTGAAATTTCCATCACCTCGCCTTTCCTAACGATGACTGTGAACATGTCATAGCGCTAACAAGCCAATTAAGGTTTGAGACCCTGGTAAAAGTTGTTTGAAAGCTCAGATGTCTTGGGGTGTCCAAACTTTGCATAATGCTCCTTTGCTTTTTTTCACTCTCAAATTGTACAAAACAAAACAAAAAAGGAGTATGCATTTGAGCAGCAGTAACCCAGGCCAAGTAATCGGTCCATTCCAAACAAGCATGTTTTAAACAGGCACTGAACTAGTGCTGATAATTGTTGAGAGGCGTTTTCTCTTTTCCCAGCACTACATGGTTACTGGTACCATGACGAAGACACACATATACTCACGGCAGCTGTACTCATCCTCTCCATGAGGACAGTCTGGGACGCCATCACAACGCAGTATGGACGGGAGGCAGAGATCATCTGAACACTGGTAATATCCAATAGGACAACGATCCTGAGGAGGAAGAGTGCCAGGTACCACAGTGGGACAAAACTCTTCATCGGACTGGTCAGCACAGTCCAGCTCTCCGTCACACCTCCAACTCTCTGGGATACACTGATAGGCGTACAAACACTGGTATTGGTCCACATCACATGTCAGAGGCTGGGGAGTTACTGGTCCTGAAGTGATGTTTCAAAGAGAAGATACATGCATATAAATACACATTCGTGCACAGCTCTGAGCACGCCTTAAATCCCCATTCATGGATTTCAGTTTACACAGCATTCTCCAATGACAAATCTCAGAGGATTGTTTTGAAACCCAAAGAGAAAGTGGTGGAAAAACAGAGAGGTATGTTAAAGGTCTTCTTTAGAAAGTCGACTGAGGAAGCAGTTCAGGGGTAAAAGGAGAACGGCAGGGTGGGAGTGAGGACACAACACAATATAAATGTAATTGCTTCCCCCCCCCATTGCCCTCTGTGCCATCCCTCGGCGCTGACCCCGTCCCCACAGTGAATTTATATGGACCTACAGGGCAACAGGCTCCATTAACTCACTACACTCACCCCAAGGGTCCACACAATTTATATGGAAACGAAGCAGAGGAGCACGGATGTAAGAGGACGGAAAGTGTGGAAAGAAGAGGAAACGGGAGAGGGTGTAAATACCTTGAAAAATGAGCACAGTGCTAAAGGACAAGGAAAACAAGAAACTGAATGGAAAAGCAAAAAGAGACGAAAGACAGAAAGGAAAAAATAAAATCATTAAACCTTCACCTTCTACCATACACTCTGCAGTGTAGGAGATGTCGTCCAAAGCGATGTCTGTCCACATGTCTCCTCCCACCTCTGCCTGGAAGGTCACTCTGAAAGGTGCCGGGTTGGACAGGATGACATTAGCGTATGTCCAGTGGTTAGCATGGTTTCCAGTGGTGGCCCACATCAGCAGACTGGTGCCACTGGGTCCAACAGTGTAGACCTGGTGAGGTGCAAAACCAAAATAGATATTTTGGGTGACACGAAATGAAACTGAAGATTACAGTTTCATTTTTCGTATATAAAATTAAACTTAAAATTAAAATACATTTTGATCTTAATGTTTTTTCCCTCATTTAAAACAACTTTAGATTCTTTGACTTTATACATAAAGGTAGATTTTAGTCACAAGTAATGACATTAAAATCTACTTACTCCATGAATTTACATTACATGGCTCTTTTTTGAAGTTTAAAAACTAGATTTGGATTTGTGTCATATCAGTTTTCACAAACTACTCTTTAAAGGGTAACTTTGGTATTTTTAACCTGGACCTTATTTCCAATGTTTTTGTGTTCAAGTGTCTAATGGAGACAACAATTTTTGAAACTGGGTCCAGTATTGAGCGAAAGCGCTGGAGCCAGCAGTTGCTAATCAGGCTGCGATGTAACCACTCAGGGCATTTGTACGCTGTCAATTTATGTCCACTAAAAGTGCTTGTTTTTGCCACAGACAGGCTCAGATTGTTAATATAGGTTTCTCACAACTTATAGAAAGACAGACCCTTTTTTAAAGAGTAAGATGCTTTTTATTTAACCAGAAAACAGCCCCAAAACGACTAGCACCAAACCAGCCAGACTCCATTTAAATAATCAGTCATTTTAGCATGTACATAGTCAGCCCATTTTCCCATCAAACTGGGTGAATTAAGGGGTTATTTGAACCAAACCAGAGTTGGTGATTGATGGAACAGTGGAAAGACAAACCACAACTGCTTTCTTCAGTAATATTTCATTTCTGTCTACTTTGAATGAAGTGTGTTTTACTATAACAAAATTGCTGTTTATTTAAATGGAGTCTGATGATTTTGGTGATAGCTGTTCTCATTAAACAAAAATGATCTTTCTCTTTAACAAAACAAAGAAAGTCAATCTCTGTAGGGATTTTATCCATAATGTTGTCTGACACTTACAGTAACAATTTGAGTCTGTCAGTGGAAAAACAAGCACTTTCAGTGGACGTACATTGATGGTGCACTATTGCCCTTTAACGTTACATTGCAGCCTGTTCCTCTGCATTTGCCTGCTGCAGCCCTCTCGCTCAATACTGGACCACTTTCAAAACTTGTTGTTCCCATTAGTCACGTAGACACAAAAACAATACTTAAGTTACCCTTTAAGTAATATATGGGAGTGTAAGTGAACAGCATATATCAGAGCCTGCTCTTACAAATTAATAAATCCTTCAAACAGTATTGCAACTGTCTTGGGCATTTGTTCTTTAACATAAGATTATAATAAGATTATAAGTTATAGCACATTTGTAAATATCTACTTTATGGTTACATTTAGTTTTGGGCATTTTTCCAGTGCACATCATACCAAATGACTTCTTATTAAAATGTGCTTATTGTTGTCTTGAAATTAACCTAGCTGACAAAGACACCTAAACCAGACATGAAAAGATGGATATGATAATCACGTTTGTGAGGTGACATGCTTTGATGGATTATTTCCTGGCAGGGAGATTTTCATTTCATCCTGTGGGTATTAGGTGATTGACAGTAAGCAGAGTGTAATGTAGCGAGAGGCGCAGTAAAATATGAAAGACATTTCTGTCAAAACCAAATTAAGCCTTCAGGTTGACTGTGACGGATCATTACAGCAAATGACATTAAGGAAAGAAAACATGTTTGGAAGCTGGATGTCTGACACAAACAAACACATAAAAACTTTGGATTATTTATGGAAATGTGGCTCAGATTTAATCACCTTCAGCGTTCCCATCCTGTCTGAGCCGTGCATGTAGAACCAGAAGCGCAGGTGACACTGGCCGATACTGGCTGGAAATGGACTCCTGGTTGTCACCTTGGCAACGTCGCCTTCCCTCTGTGTGGCTGAGTGTATGTACAGGAAATTCCCTCCACCACCTTTGGAGATAAACACAGTGCAGAACACTTCACATTTATGTGGGGTTTGAGTAATATTTCAATGTGATGAATGACAAAGCTGCAACCATTCAATTCCAGCTTTACTGCGGGCAAGAAATCCAATAACGTTTTCCTGTTGGTTCCAATATACATGATATTTGGACAGAAGAAAGCATTTGTGCTGTCGTGAAATTTTGTAGCCTGCAGCCAAAAGCTGCAGAGAGCTTCTTCAGCTCAGCTAGGCTCGGAGATGAGACGGCATCTGTGTGAGGCTGGAACAAAGTGGGAGTTTTCCACATGAGTTAAAGGAGATTTAGGGCCATCACAATCCACAGCACACAGCAAACCCTGCTCCAACCCACAACACTGGATTCTTGTCCTCTGACTCAAAGAATAAAAACAACGTCTGCGCATTCATTCAGATAAAAAAAAAAAAATGCGGTGTACACACATGATGCCCCGTCGTTCAGACATAAATATAATCTAATAAGTGATGTCTGCATATGCACCTCTTGGCCTTCAGCTCCTATGAGCATGTGTGTGTTACAGATGGCCTCGTTTATTGATCTGCTCTGTAGTGAGATCATAAGTTCACTCTATGACACGGTGCCCAGTCTTCAGATTCATGTCTCAGATCAATAAATTAAATTGACCAATCAGTCGTGAGTGTGGACTCACCAACAGCCAATATGATGAGGCATTAGCGCTACACTGTAGACTAGCATCTGTTGGTTCACTGAGTGCATTGTTAACAATAAAAAATACTGCTCTTCCAAATATATTGGAGGAAAAGATCACTGAGATGCACAACACATCTGCCAGTACAACCAAACAACAATTAAACACTACCTTTCAAGCTCTGAATTACCTGCTGTTGTCTTTTGCTTTCTTTTCTCTCTGTAAAGTACACAAACTGTAGTGTACACTGCCACATAGTTTCCCCTCAAATAAACTCCGGGCTATACAAAACTGTAATAAGGTTTTTCATTATTTTCATGCTGCTATCTTTTGCTTATCAAGGTCATCCTCTCAATATCAAGAGTCATTTTTCAAGGCCCATGTACCAGGAAAAGGAAGCCGCATCAACAAACAGAAGAAATACTGACAGCCAAGGTACGGCACAATTATTAATGAATGCAGACTACAAAGTCACATTGAAGTGTAACCAAATCGCCAGAATAAATGTTGGCAATGTATGTAACCATATCCTCACTCTCATTAAAAAATACCTGCTTTTATGGCTATCCATGGCTTGAAATGTCTCAAATTCTTGTTAAAAAATACCCTTTTTTGTCGCCACATTCAGGGCTAGTTAAGTCTCGAAATCTCGTTAAAAAATACCCATTTTTGTCACCGCTAACATGGCTGAAAAACTCCCAAACTCTCATTAAAAAGGACTCACTTTTGTTGCTACAAACATTCTCGTTGAAAAATACCTATTTTATCACTACAAACACAGCTGGTAAAGTACTGAAAAAATACCAATCTCTGTTGCTACAAACACGGTTGGAAATGTCCTAAACTCTTGTAAAAAAATAACTGCTTTTTCGGGGGCGTCGGTAGAGTAGTGGATAGTGCCGGCCCCCCATGTACAGAGGCAATGCCTCGCTGCAGCAGCCGCGGGTTCGATTGCGGCCTGCGGCCCTTTGCTGCGTGTCACTCCCCACTCTCTCACTCCCCCCATTTCACATATTGTCCTGTCCATAAAAGGCAAAAAGCCCCCAAAAAATAATCTTAAAAAAAAAAAAATAACCTGCTTTTGTCGCCACATTCCGGGCTGGTTAAGTCTCAAAATCAGATAAAAAAATGCCCACTTTTATCGCCAATAACATAGCTGAAAGTCCCAAATCTTGGGAAAAAGTACCCACTTTTGTCGTAACAAACATGGCTGACAATGTCCCAAATTCTCGATTAAAAATACCCACTTTTACTTTTGTCGCCATAAACACAGCTGGTTTTCAGTATCAAACTCTGGTTAAAAAATACCCATTTTTGTTGCTACAAACATGGCTGGAAACGTCACAATATCTGGTTAAAAAATGCCTGCTTTTGTCACAACTGACAAGGCTGGAAAAGTCCTGAACACTCAAAAAATGACCCACTTTACTGCTACAAACACAGTAGGAAATGTCCCAAACAAACCAGCCATATCGCTACAAGCCGCTTTTCTTGGTCTCAAACAGCAGTCTGCTGCTGTCTGCAGCTTGGCAGCTGTCTCGTCTGGATGTCACATCATCCCCTCATCCTCCTAATGAGAAACTCAGCTCACATACATGTAATTTGAACCACGTCATATGGCTGAAACGCACAAATGTAGCATATCCGTGGCTTGCAGAAAAACACAATGCTGACATTTTATTCTGGCGACTGGGCTGTGGAAATAAGGGTTCACACTGCCTTGTATAGTGTAATGAAAGTGTAACCTAAGCACAAATGTGGTGATTCATACTTCAGGAATAATTTCAAATTAATCAGTAACAAAAATCATGTTTTGATACAGCAGCGTCACTGTACACAAGATAAACAACAAGTCTGATGCTGTTAAGCTCAGTTTGACTCAGGCTGACATTGATCAGGATGTATTATTAACCCTGCCTTCACATGCCTGTCGGAAGCTCCTATTTCCCAGCTGTCAGGTTGTAATTAGAAAGGCGCTGCACTGAGCTGCCTGAGAGCTGAAAACATGGAGGATGTCAGGAGGACGCAGTTGTTTGTTCTTAATTTGGAGATTTTTATTTTTTTTTTGACAGTATTATTAATCTTTCACTAGAAAAACAAGACAAAAAGCAAACACATGCTGGGAGTTTGAAACATAAACAGGACAGGAGCTCATTCTGTCATGATGAGGAGGTCAAAGATTAGAAAAACTCACAAACCTATGTATTAAAAATATTTCCAAAGCTGACACTTATAATTAAAACCAGAAGGGAGATTCATGTAATGTAGTTAAATTTAGGGGAAAAAAACACTTTGGTTTAGGTTCAGGAACCACTGTAGCTTATTATTATTATTATTATTATTATTATTATTATTATTATCATCATTATTATATCTTTTAATATAACGTTTTCATTATATTTAATTTTCATTTCTTTTTTTAAAAATATTTTGTAAGTCCAACTTCACCAGGAGAGACTGCAGTTTGTCTCCCACTTCCTAACAGTCATTTTAGTTTTTGACTGTGACTTTAACTGAGTCCTTCCCTAACATTGCCCACGGGGTTATTACTGTAACCATGATGATGAAGGTCCCCTAGCTTTAACAAAATAGTAATTTTAACCCCAACCACAATGTTTCCCTGACCAAGTTGTGTCTGAACCTAAATCTAACCAAACCTAAACCACAGTGATATAAAAGTTTCAAACAGACAGAGATAGGGTTGGCAGCAGAGCGGGTACTGACCAGGACTGTGGTCAGTGTGAGGTCCAGCACCAGGTGTCTCACTCCGATGACCAATCCTCCAATCAAAGTCATCATCAGAGTCCTGAGAAAGGTGACAGGTGTCTTCCCACTGGTTTTCATCCTTGTTGAAATTACAAGCGCCCGGCAAGCCGACTATGTGCTCTATGAGAGAGAGAAAGATGGAGGGAAGGAGCCATAAATCTGGGCTGACAGTTGTTTTTCTGCTCTCCCAATTCACTCCCAATTCCAAAGAAACCTATTTCCTATTTCTACTCACCGCAGTCTATCTCATCGGATTCATCAGCACAGTCTGCCTTGTTGTCACACACCAGGTGGGACTCAATGCAGTGGCCACTGTGACACACAAAATCTGTGGCTGCAGGGCAACTGACCGTCTCCACAACGTCTAAAAACAGACACAGACAAACATAAGAACAGATCTGAGGGAGAAACAACAATCATTCATGTTTATATTCGACATCGGGTAATGTTATTTCATCTTTTTATAGGACCAACCCACTAAACAGGAAACTATCTTCCCTTTTTCCATTCAGACGAATCACATCTAACATCAGGGGGAAATGCTACAATGAACAACTGTGTCTTATTAAAACTTCCTGTTCTCTGCACCAAAGGACACGAGTGGCGGAGAAGACAGTAAACAAAAGCAGACACAGGCCTGTCAGGGAAATCAAAGCGTCCCTCCTCCCCCTCCGCCTCGTTCGAGACAGAACAGAGAGGAAGGAAAAGAGATCAGGTGGAGCAGAGACAGCACACATATAACTATATTACAGTATGTCCGTGTGTGTGGATGTGTGTGCTCTTCTAAACTTCAAAGGCAGAAACACTGAATGATGACTGCAATGAGCAAAGACATGAACTTCTTTCCAGGAGTTCAACACAGTTAATACCATCATAAGAAAAACTGTAAATCAATTTTAGTATGCATATAAAGGGGACCTGTTATGCTCGTTTTCAGGTTCATACTTGTATTTTGTGTTTCTACTGGAACATGTTTTCATGGTTCAATGTTCAAAAAACACTTTATTTTCCTAATACTGTCTGTGCTGGAACATCTGTATTCACCCAGTCGTGATACCACTCAGTGTCATTCATATTTCAGTGTCCATCATCGCAGCCAGGGAATGTTAAAATTATACTTTTTCAAAAAATAACTGTTAAATAACCCTTTTGTAAAAAGATTTGTGTTAAAAAACTAACTACTCAAACTAACCCTAATCCAACATAGACAACCGAGATTACATGTTTTCCTTAATGTTAGCATGTAGCTACATGTAGCAGTATACTTACAGCTGGGAAATGACTGTGTATAGAGTTATCTCCTCACTTTAAAATCAACCAGAAAAGCCTCTGAACACAACCGGAAATGTTCCAACATGAATATGATCTGAAATCAGGGAGAAATTAACATCTGCAACCTAGATTTCATGTTTCCCTGACGTTAGCATGTAGCTGCAAGTAGCAGTGTACTTGCACCTGGGGAATACTCGTGTATAACAGCACTTTCTTGCCTCAAAATAAACAATAAAAACTTCTAAATTCAACTGGAAATGTCCCAACATGAATTTGATCTGAAATTGGGGAGAAATTAACAACTATGGCAACCAGGATTACATGTTTCCCTGATGTTAACATGTAGCTACATGTAGCAGTGATTACATAGTGTAAACACTTGAAGTAACATGCCTGGAGCAGATGACCATAATGAAATCCAATCCAAACTGACATCAGCTTGTCCCTAAAGTAGAAAAAAACATTAGAAAAGGTCTGAGGTTTTTGCTCACAGTGATTACTTTTGCATACCTCATTATTTGAAACTTCGGCCACATTTAATACGAACATCCAACATTGTAACATTATATATATGACAGGAAATAAGGAAAAGCATAATAAGTCCCTTTAAAAGCTGATGGAAGTTGTCTGTAAGTCTCCTTTAGTTTTGGACGGACAGTTTGGTCCTTGCATGCAAGCCTCTAAGACTGTTTTGATCTATGTCTCAGTTTGTCTGTAGGTCAGTGTTTATGTCTCCCTGTGTAAGTGTGTTTATATTTTTGTGCTCCAGAGAGCCTTGGCAGAGCCGCGAATCGTCCCACATGGTGTCCAACCTTGTGCCAGGTCCTTGTTAATGTTTAACATCTGTCTCGGACATAAACATCAAACGGCGTCTGTCAGCAACTGTCATCCCACGGAAAAATCTCTCCCTCTAAGACCCTCTCTGTCTCTGTTCACATACTGAGTGTGCCAGTGGCAGAATCAATTTCATACCCCAAACTATCAGTTGAAAAGATCATAAAATAATTTCACAGCATATTTATATCTTGCTTGTGACGATTATTGGAAGTACACTTTGATAAAACAGGGACAGAGGATAGCAAGAGAGAATGTAATTTATTCCACGTTATGTAATATAGTCTGAAATCTTTTGAAAGTTCTGATTAATTTTGTGAGCCACTTTTACTTCTGTGATTACTTATTCAGGTAAACCATCAGAATATGAAATCAAATCTTAAATTTGATTTTTTACATAAATCATCAGTGTACCTTTAACATTTTATTCTTGCATTTGCAAAGACAGTCAATTTACAGGTTCAGTAATCTTCAAAGACAAGTTTAAAGATATTAAGACTTTTAAGCACAAGTTAGATATGGACTGACTGGTTTGAAAAGCCGACTGACAATCAATGAGTTAACGGCAGTCTCTAAAAGCATGAATGTGTTTCTCAAAGTATCAAAACTTTAGAGAAATACTTTTAAATTAAAGAAGCAAGAAGTTAGATTTGTGCTGCCGCTCTGCACAAAGTGACCTTAGTATACTGTATGTGCAGAGGTTTGCTGAAAACCAGTGACTCCGTGATTACTTTGCCAGGTGGTGAGATTTTTGGCTTTTCATAAACTTTCCACTCCACTGCTCCATTTTGCAACAATGAAATTTCAAGACATTCCCCATCTCCTCCGCCCACCTACTTGCACTTTTGACACCTCGCAGACAGATGAAACTGCTGCAAAGTATTTATGTTACAAAGGGGAATAACTTTATAGATAACAAGGCAAAGCAACAAACAAGGCAGAAGACTATTAGTACTTTGATTATCGCATGATCATACTTCATTTTTCAGCTTGAGTTCAGCTTATATTAGGTATCTGATGTTTAAATCACAGACATTGACCTGCGAGCTAAGTGACAAAACTGATAACCAGTCGAATATCTGTGAACTAAGTATGAAGCTAAAGCCAGTGGGTTGGTTAGCTTAGCTTAGCTTAGCTTCGCATAGCATTTATTTTTGGACTTTCGGACTGAGCCAGGCTTGCTTTTTCTCTAATTCCTGTCTTTATTCTGAGCTAGGCTAATCACCTGGTGGCTTAAGGTCAATACTTTGCTGCACTAGATGGGTACTGATGTTCCCATCTAACTCTGACTAAGATTCTTTTATCAGTGTCCAACAAGAGTGAGCTCAGTTCAGTGGAGTCATGTCCATACTTCTCACAGATATTCCGTGCAAGAGGGCAGACAGGTTTATGTTCTTCATTTTGTATGCCAGTCTTACAGCAACACACATGTTCCTCTGGTGGTGTTCGACTCCACTTCCCCATTTACACTCGGAATCTGTGAGAAGGCAACTGGAACCGTGTAATTTATTCTCAGATGGTCTTCACTGTACCGTATTGCTGGTATACAGTGGATGAACAGATATATCTGGATTGATGGCTTGATTACTTTAAGTAGCCTACACTGCTACATGTAGCTACATGCTAATGTATGGATAATATATAATCTTGATTGCCGATGTTGCAAAATACTCCATGATTTCAGATCATATTACTGTTGGGTTTAGAAGTTTTCATTGGTAAATTGTCACATTAGAAAGTGCTGACATACTCCATTATAGTCACTGTCTTGCTGCAACACTGCTACCTGTAGCTTCATGCTAATATCAGGGAAACAAAACATGATCTTGATTGGCGATGTTGAAGAATTCTCCCAGATTTTAGATCAAATTCCTGCAGTTGTGAAATTTTTGGTTTAAAGGCAATTATTAGTGAATTTTTACTGCAGGAAGTGCTGCTATTCTCTGTAACAGTCATTCCCTGGCTGCAATGATGGACACTGAAATATGAATGACACTGAAATGCTGAGAAATCAGAGCAGACTGGGTGAATACAGATGTTCTAGCTCAGACAGTATGAGGAAAATATAGTATTTTTTGAACATTAAAGCATATAAACATGTTCCAGTAGGAACCCAAAATACAAATATGAACCTGAAATAGGTCCCCTTTAACACTAAATCCCCTTTGAATTCATTTTTTATACAGTTAATTATATTGTTGAATGACTCTTGTTCCAGTCTGGTGTTCATGTCAATGGCAGTTACTAATGGAGAGTTGTTTTTTTTGTAAAGATATGGAGAGACACATTGACAGATTAGATGAGGAGGATTAGGAGCACATTTCAGGTTTTTGGGGGTGTATTTTCTTGAGTTAGTAGTATTGATGCTAGCGCAATTTGATTAGCAGTAGTTAGTACTTTGCATTAATGGCATCTGGCTGGCAAAGGCGGCTCCACAGTTTCATTATGGTCATGGGCAACATTTACACTGCTTACAAATTGTGCATCCTGTTCATATCACCTACTTGGGGCACAGTTTATGAACTCCAGGTCATCCAGTGCAGCTCCGCCACTCACATCCATCGAGCGGATCCCCTCGAATATCACCTCAAAGTTCCTTAGCTTCCTCAGAGGGATCTCTGCTCGGTTCCACTTATTCCCTTGATGCCCCGTTTTGTTCCACACCTCCCACAAATCGTTCTCTGTCTGCGGAGAAGAGCAGTGATGACAAAAGACAATGATGTGGTGGCATTTCTGGTTACAAGTGTAATCATTTCATAGAGCCTCGAAACAAATTCAAAGCTACAGCGACTATTATCAGAAACATTTATGTCAAAGTTTGAGTATCACTGAGTCACAAGACAAAACTTTGAGTGAAAATGAGCTGAAATTATCTATTGGGCAGACTGCTGAGAAACAGGGAACACCATCTAAGTGGAGTCATTAAAGAATCATTAGCATACCATTGTTGTAATAAGTTCCCCTGCCTTGAGACCTGCTATTCAGAATGAAACCGTGCTCAGCCTGAGTTATGGTAATGGATTTCTCTCATGCCACATATGGAACATATTAGAAGACAGACCGATGGTTATTCCTCTGTAAGCCCTCTCTGTCTTTTCCCATGGTACAAGCCAGGCACTACATCATGACTAATACAGCTTTGAAACAACAAATGTGACTTTGAAAGGGGTTTAACGCATGTATGTTGTTACGAGCCAGCATCTCACCGCAGGTTTTTAATGTTGTGTCGAGAGCATGAATGAGACATTTACAAAGTCATATCATGTCACATTAAAGATACAAGAACATGGAGAACTGGTACAGTTACTGGTGAGGCAGCACAAATTGTTACTTGTAAAGTTAACGGTTCTCTTTGCCCTTTTCAAAGAATGATGAATGGAAATAAAGGGAGATTTATCTGCAAGTACACTGTGACAATGGTATTACCCTCTCTGCAGCATAAGGGAGAAAGGATCGATAACAAAATATCGATACCACAGATACTACATTTTTCGTTTTGAAGACTGGCTCTTGTATCAATAGGATTGATATAAAAAAGGGATCAGTTTCTCTCCTCTACGTTGTACTCATTTGTATTTCAAGAGTAAAACTGTCTGTGTAGAAACGTGCTGTTATGGTGAACACATCTAGTGCACACACTCTTTGTTTCCTCACTGCTGTTGTCTGCCTCAAACAACATACAGTATGTGTCACACAGGCGCAGCACATTGTGGCGTGCATCCTTACAACTTAATCTGACACATAATTGCAATGATGACTGAACGAAGGAGGAAGAAACCACGAACAAGAAAGCTTGGAGCTGCAACAGAAATATAGGGAGGAGGAGGGAGAAGCCTCAGCATCCAGTCCCCTGACACAGAGACGGAGTTCACTGTCTGTCACTGTAGAGCGGCTCAGGCAAGAAATACTCAGGTATACAGAAGTGAAATTAATATCTAAGTCAAATCGGATCTTTAGCATTGGTAATGAAATAATTCATAAACTGTAATTGGTCAGTGTTAGCTGTTACATTAACAGTCTGATTATTCACCTCTTAAAAAATCACACACTGCTCTTCCCCACATGACACTGCATTAGCTGCTTTTAACAGTAATAAGTATCAGTATCTGCACCCTGGTAGTTCACCAGGCAGAGCGCGGACCATTATCGCAGCAGCCTGGATTCCACTCCAGCCTGAGGCCTTTACTGCATGTCACACCTCTCTCTTCCTGCCTTTCCTCTTGTCTTCAGCTATCACTTTTGAATAAAGGATAAATGCCCTTCTGTGTGGAGTTTGCATGTTCTCCCAGTGTCAGCGGTGGTTTTCCTCGGGTACTTTGGCTTCTTCCCACAGTCCAAAGACATGCAGGTTAATTGGTGACTCTAAATTGCCCGTAGGTGTGAATGTGAGCGTGAATGGTTGTCTGTCTCTATGTGTCAGCCCTGCAATAGTCTGGCGGCCTGTCCAGGGAGTATCCCGCCTCTCACCCAATGACAGCCGGGATAGGCTCCGGCCTCCTGCGACCCGATCAGCAGTTACAGATAATGAATGACTACATTAATGCTAAGACTATCACTAGATCCTGACAGTAGGCCATAAGACAGATAAATCAGGTTCCTCTGACTCCTTTTAGTGTTCCTGATAGCATCTGCAACAATCCACCAGTGCTTGAACAACCAGAAAGAGTCTCTAAGACAGGGTCACTGCTCAAGGGGACGTCAGCAGTGCCCAGAAGGTGAACTGGCACCTCTGCAGCTGTCAGTCCACTTTCCACACTTGGTCCATAGGGAGACTTGAAACAGCATCCCTCGAGTTTCCAAGCCAAGTCCCCACGGGTTGAAGTTCTGCTGCCTCATGTACCATTTTTAGGTTTACGTCTTAATTCAGGACTACTGAGTTTGGGGTTAAGTGTTGACAGAAGAACTACCGTGTTGGTTTTGGTCTTTTCATGGGATTTGTTCACAATAAGAAGAATGCAGAATATTGCCAGCGTAATCCTTTGTGTTTAAACCCAAAGCGAGCCTGATGTGTCACATGCTTCTGTGAGCAACCTGACAGCTAACTGTTTGCCAGTCGAGAGGAGGTAACAGAGATTGAAAGAGCTTTATTGCCACTTGCATTTAAATAACACCCATTTTGTGGAAACACACACAAACTTTTTATCTTGTTTCTCGCTTGAGGTGATCAGAGTGATTGTTAAATTGTACTCCAGCTCCAGGTCAATATGGAGACAGCTGCCTGGTTAAACCACAGAGTGTTTAATAGAGGAAAGTACAGATTTAACTAGCCATCCTCCTCAAGTTCATGAGTGTAATATTAAGACTGGTGTAGCTCTGCAATTATTCATAACAGCTTCCTTGTCCTCTGGTCTTTTTTTAAAAGGTGACAATATGGCTGCAGGTCAATGACATTACATCATTAATTCAGCTTTAGAACAGTGTCATGATGAGAATTAATCTCAGAGGCGTCAAAACTTTTTTGGGCACTGCAGGTGGGCAGGTAAACAGAACATATTCTCTGAAGACATAAGACATCAAACCTATTGTACTTTAAGTTGCAAGACGTGGCCAAAGGCTGGACTGCAGTAAAAGAGACCTGGTCTAATGTACTCAAAACCAGAGGACAAGCAATGTCACATCCTACTCTGCAGTTTGAAAGCCTATTAAAATGCACCCTTGGGTGAGGCATGCACAGGCTGTCTCCTCTGCTCTACGCCAGTGGAGCCCTGGCTTGAAATAATCTTGTTACTGTGAGAGTAGAGCATAGATTAATAGGCGGCGTTACAGCAGGACTTATCCAGATTTATGTCATGGAGTACAAGCTCTATCCATAAAAGCAGCCTTAGCGCGACTGACGAGTGTGTGATACTGGCACATGAAGCTCACACTTGATGCCTCGGCGGCGTATCAGTTGAGGCGTTTATTCGATCAATTTGAAGGTTCATTTCCTGCGCTTGCAGTCAAGGCAATGCAACCACAAATTCAGTTTGCTCAAAGTGAAGAGTGGATAAACATTTGCATAATTTCATTTTATTATCCCCCTGGTGACAGTCAGGAGGCCAAAAAACGAACAAAGAAAGTTGCAATCACAATAAAAATGCTTATTTTATTGAAAATTTTGAATCCCCTGTGTCTTAACCATACATTGAATGTTCCACTAAGCTGAAATCCAATTTGTATTCATGGCTTTTTCATTGTATGAACCTGCCAGCAGCTGTTTCTCTGTCAGCTCACCTTCAATTCACTGTGTATCCACTTTTGTCCTACTAAATCTCTGCAAAGTTAAGAAATGTTACAACACTGGTGTATTAGTATACTGATTGCATCACAGAGCCGCTCTACAACTATGCTTCAAATCAAGAACCCGTTCAAATGATTATCTTTGTCATGATATATTTCGCTTACATTCTTTGGCTGACTGGCAGATGTTCGGCTCACCATAATGACAGGCCACATTTGAACCCTCTCCACTATGTATAACTATATAAGTGAGCAAATGGCAGGACATGTAGCTTCATTTTAAAGGAATTACTGTCAATCACCATAATAGCACACTGATTCGAACTGGATCGTCAGTAAGTAAGGCAAACAAACAGTCTGCTCTTGGAAAATGTTCTAAAATATACATGCCTGAAAAGGAAAAGTAACATTATCTGAATGAAAAGGACAGAATACATTTCTATTTTCAAAAAGGATTTATGTTCAACTCAACTCAAAGGAGTATATTAAAGGGACGGTTCCCCCTTATATCAAAAATACTATTTTCTTTCTACCAAACTACACCTGCCAACTGTATCACTGTACAGAAGGAAGCATGCATCTACTCATGGACGAGAGGCTTCTGCTCGTGATGCACGAGATGTTAACATTAATGGTGTCCTTACTCGCGGAGCTGTGATTTTAGCTAGCTTAGTGGTGCTACTTGAGCTAGCAGTAGATGCATGCTTTCTTCTGGTTGGCGGGTGTAGTTTGGTAGAAAGAAAATAGTTCCTACATGAAACTGCTCACACCAAGGTCTGTGGATAAGATGATGGCACTCAGACTGTGGTGCTCAAAGTGCCAAAAACCACATTTGACAAACTATATTGCAAAGCTAATCCAGGTTAATATAAATTGCCTTAATGTCTACCCTGTGACATTACAGGTTAACTTAACTTGTCACAATAAAAGAAGCCGCTACTGTTCTTCATTACAAATGTATTTAAGATATGAGCCTGAGATCTCACAGATTTTAGTTACCGGGTATTAAAAATGTCAGTCAAATACACTGAAGGGACAGTTCACTCCAAAAATCAAGAATATATATTTTTCCTCTTACCTGTAGTGCTATCTATCAATCTAGAACTTTTTAGTGTGAGTTGCCATGTTGGAGATATCGGCTGTAGAGATGTCTGCCTTCTCTCCAATATAATGGAACTAGATGGCACTCAGCTTGTGGTGCTCCAAGTGCCAGATAATACATCTGGAAAAACTCAACAGCAATGTCTCTTTCCAGAAATCATGACCTGGTTACTCAAGATAATCCACAGACCTTGTTGTGAGCAGTTTCATGTAGGAAGTATTTTCTTTCTACCAAACACCTGCCAGCCATATCACTACACAGAAGGAAGAGAGCATCTACTCACTGACGACAGGCTAGTGCTCGTGACTGAGCAAGATGTTAATATTAATGGCATCCTTCTCGACTGAGCTGTAATATCTTAGCCTGAGTGTCAGACTGAAGCTCCCAGAACCTTCAGTCTGACATCGCCTCCATTGAAGGTGATTTACAAGGGGGAGGGAATTTGATTTTTTCCCTAACCAATCAGTAGAGATCAACGACTCACCTAGAATCTGACGTCATTAGTATCCATGCCTTGGGGCGCCGAAAACAAGCGAGCATTGCCCGTTTAAAATGTCTCCGTCGTCGTGCAAGCCTAGCTGCATCGCCGTTAAATCCAGTTTAGCAGCTTCCTTAATTTGGTCCTCCATTGACGCGAGTAGTGGCGAAATACCTCGATAGCATCATTAATGTGGTCTGTAGGATCTGTAGCGGTCGCCATTATTGCTATCCTCACCAGTTACCCACCAGCGGACAGCTTGACATCAGCGTGGCGCTGACTGGCCAATCGCTAGACCTGCCCCCACCCCTGGCATTCATTGGTCCTTCCATCTTTTGGACGAGATAAATCGCAAATTCATTGCAGTATGCCAGACCAGAGATGCAAGCCTACTCAGTTGAGTGGGCGGAGTCTACGGTCTGGAACCAGGCTAGTAATATCTAGTTCAGTAGTGCTAGGTGAGCTAGCAGTAGATGCACACTTCCTTCTACACGGTGATACCATTGGTGGGTGTAATGTGGTAGAAAGAAAATAGTTCCTACATAAAACTGCTCACAACAAGATCTGTGGATTATCTTGGGTATCATGATCATTATCAGGATTTCTGTAAAGAGACATGGCTGTTGAGTTTTTCAAATGTATTTTTTTATGCTTTTAGCACCACAAGCAGAGTGCCATCTAGTTCTAGTATATACAACACCTCTACGCCTAATATCTCACACTGCAACAGCCAACACTCGGCAACTCATACTAAAACAGTCTAGATTGATAAATAGCACCACAGGTGAATGAAAAAATGTACTTTTGACTTTGGGGGTGAATGTTGGATACCTCAACATTTTGGGAAATGCGCTTATTTGATTTCTTGGTGAGAGTTGGAGGAGACGTTTGACGCCGCACTCATGTCTGTGCAGTAAACCTGAAGCTGAAGGTTGCAGTTAGTTAGCTTAGCTTAGCATATCACTAGAACCATTAAACTGTTAGTGTACGTGGCACATAAAACCCCCGTAAAACTACAACTTGTTGTCTAGAGCTGTGGTTCCCAACTTGTGGGTCGCGGGTCCATTCTGAATGGAGCGCAAGTGACTCGCGAACATGTCGGGTTTGTAAAAAACACACTTTATTTTTGAAGTACAGTGAATTTCCAGCACAAGCTTTTATTCTGAAGTGCCATTTCCTGCTGTAGAGTGAGCGACTAACAGGCAGCTACTTGACAGAGACAGCAAAGTAGCTTGACGACATGGCCAAACGCAAGTATGACACCGAATGTATTACACTTTGTGGACCTTGAGCTAATGACTAAGGAACAATCTCGACCCCCTGGCCAGACCAGTTGGGAACCACTGGTCTAGATAGTTTTAGAGCCTACAGTATATAAAGTTAACTTGCTAATCTCACATGGCAATCACTAATAATGATATGTCCAATATCTGCTGTTGTGAGATAATCTCTTTGTGAGGCTAAAGCGGAACTTATTCACCTCATCTGCATTCCAGAGTTTCCACAAATATTTTATCCAAAGTCCAAACCTTTGTGACAGATATCACCATACAGTTACTCCCAAGAAGAAAGAGGCATATTTTCTGTTTCATATTTTCTGTTTTATTTTAAAAGAATCAGCAGGAGCAGTCACAGCCACTGGTTCCTGACACCTCAATCTGCGCCTGATTATAGTATCAATGTAAAACCGAAAGCATAAAACAGAAAATACGCCTCTGTCTTTCTTCGAGACTCTACTCTCTGTGTTGCATATTAGATGCATACATCAAAATGACATATCATTATCACACTGCATGCAGACATCACACACCGTGGTTTCAAAATTGTCTGCCGCACCACCCTCCCAGTTCTCTCGGAGACCCCACCACGTCCCGTCCACTCAGTGCTGAGGACAGTTATCAGTGTGATGAATGGCGACTCGAGCAGTTCGCAGGCTGGGTGATATAAATAGAAAGCACTGTTGAGCCCCCTGTGAGACTTCACAGAGGGAAACACTTGCCAGGTAAATATAATCCCCTCCCTCCCACTCTGTGTCTCTGCCCATTGAAGTCTCCAGCGTCATTACCATAACTGCCTTTGTTCTTCAATCAACCTTTAAAGATGGCTCACACTGTATTCACACTGTGATGTTTGCAGTGTGTGTGTATTTGTAGCCATGCCTGTGCAAATGTGTGTTCATGTTTGTCTTTATGTAGCCGCTTTGACTCAAGGCAACACGGAGGCTATGAAAATGCTATAATGTTGTAAATTGTAGCACAAAGCAATAATCTGTAAGTGCTAATGTCTTTGAACCCGGTCACACATGCACTTAACATCATTTATGTGTCATTGGGGACTGTGGGGACATAAAGCTAAACTGAGATATTGGTTTTCTCCCTCACACACTCACACACACACACGAAACACATATCAGGGTGCATATACACACACTTCAGTCAATGTCTGACATCATATACAATGACCTCTGAACTCACCTCCTCCTCTCTGTGTCGATGTGTCTGTGTGAGCAATTCAGCCACCTCATTTATATGTCTGGAGCTAACCTTCTTTAAAAGGCCAAATTTTACATTTCACATCCATATGGGAACATGGAGGACATGTAAAATAGTCCACATGCATTCATCATCTCCCGCCTCTCACAGAGTCACATAATCAATCAAATGGCCAGTGGGCTTGACTGAAAAACTCCCATGATTTGAATTTCTAAAGCCGGCGTTATCCCATTTGCACCAGGCTTTAATGTGCAATCAATAGCATGCAGTGGTCGGGTGGTAGAGAATTTGTAATATAATTAAATTCAAAGCAGCCTCAATAAATTTAAGATCCACCTCCACAGGTGCCAGATTGTGTATGAGCAGTACATGAGAGTCACATGGATATATGTAAGTGACTGTACAATCAGAACAGTCTGCTGATAGTTCTGTTTTTGTCAGCAGATTCCTAAACGTCATGGTGGGAATGTGGATCAACATTTACTCCAATGTGAATGCAGATATATTTTCTACCTTTAAACGCTACACCCCAGTGGCCTAAATGTAGAACCAGATAGGAACTGTTTTCTGTGTCTCTATCTTATTGTCTTTCTGTCCGAGTGAGTCCCATTCCCAGTTATCAAGCTAACATTTCTATGTACACCTATCAGCCAAAAAATTAAAACCACTGGTAGGTGAAGTGAATAACACTGATCATCTCCTTGCAGTGCACTGTTCTGCTGGGAAACCTTGGGCACTCACGTGGATGCCACCTGACACACATCACACACCCAAACACCACTGCAGACCAACTACCTCCCCTCATGGCAATGGCACTCCTCGTTGAGCTCTTTGTCACGTTCCTCTGGCCATTCCCAAACCGTTTTTGCAGTGTGACATGGTGCACTGTCTTGCTCGAAAGGCTATTGCCATGGCATGGTCTGCAACTATGTTTGTGTTGGTGGAGCCTGTCAAGTGGGATCCATATAAATTTCAGGACCTAAGGTTTCCCAGCAGAATGTTGCACTGTAACGAGGTGATCAATGTGATTCACTTCACCTCAGTGGTGATAATGTTTTAGCTGATTGGTGCATGCATAAGATTTTATCAGTGCTGTGGAGTTGTATTGTTTTGGCATGTCTGTAATTACCTGAGCTACTGGCATTTGGCTTCATGTGTGTTCTAACAAGCCTTGATGACTATGGTGCACCTGCAGAGTAGCCCACATAAAAGGCAATTTTTCATGCATGCCTAATTCTGCACTGTGGAAAGTCCAACATGGACCGAAATGTTTGCAATTTTGCACACTTTTGTACTGTCTGCACAGCGCCAGCATGTAAATGAAAGCATTCAAACATCAAGACTCTAGTCTGAATCCCTTTTGTTGTCTGCATGTAAGTCCTCCATTGTTGCACTATACTTTTCTCTGACTCCTGCACCAGAGAAGACTAACAAAGGAAAGTTTTTTATGGTGCAGTTAAACCCTTGTGAACTGCTGTCAATAGCTTTCACATTAAGACCAACACCAGAAATGCATTAGTACTTTTCTCAGTACTTTTAGACTCCATAGGTTCCAATTAAAGATATAAACCTTCTCAAACCAAGTCATAAATTTATACTTTCATCTTTAGGAAAATGCTAAACCAGGTGAAAAAAGAGAGGACTATTTTCACCTGTAGCACTAGTGCAATGGTTAATATTTACAAATTTGACTACTGGCTTTGATGATACAGGTAATACTTCAGTGTTATTTTTGGTAAAACAAACAAATAAAAAATCTTAAATATCTATTGTTTTAAAGCTCTAGTAAGTGGAGAGTTTTTAACTTTGATATGTTTTTTTTTTATTTTTTTTTTTACAAACTACAAGATGAAATGAGCGAAACACACAATCAGTGCCATGGCTGAGCATTTCCCTCATGGGACTGCAGTGTACCAATGACAGTATCAAGAACATGAATTCAAACTTCCCGCTGGCTTACCGGAGCCTCTCCTGCTCCGTCTGAGCTCTGTGTCTCAATGTGACATGGTGTGAAAGCATGCACAGGCATCAGTGTTGATTGACTATCACTTGTGCTGTGTAACCAATCAGAGGGGCTGTAGGCAGGGCATTGCTACAAAGCCCAGTGCAGTGGGGACTGCAGGCAGGGAGGGAGACAGCTGTATCAGAGCCAAAGGAGCGACTTTTAAAATACATTTATTTGATCGATTACCGATGAAAAATGTCCGATGCCGATTATGGTAAACAACAGGTTGTGTTTACTCGCACACTGTGCACCTAAATCATTTTCCCGGTTCGCACATATATATATATATATATATATATATATATATATATATATATATATATATTTTTAGGGGCAAATGTGAATGAAATGCTCCCACAGTAGAGCACTTCTGCCCGTGAAACTTCGCCACGCCGGAAATCCAGCGCTATGTCGGAGAACTTTAACCCCTGCCTTAAGGAACCAATCCCATCAACCTGCAGGGTAGGGCTTTACATAACGGTAGCAAAATGAAGGGTGTCAGAGGAGAAGCAGGTGTAACTCAATCAGTATTTTGCAAGTTAAATTTCACTTTCACTTGAACTTGTTAGAGCTGGTTTATCGGGAACAAAGTTGATCTACCATTAGCAACACATGAATAGCTTTTTATAACAAAGTCAAGCCAAAGGCTCAAGTCATCTATTTCTGTTTACAAGCACCGATTTTTGTGTTTGATGAGCAGAGTCAACGGTGAGCCGGTACACTCATGCTACAGGTGAGGGTGGGGTCAATTTGCATATTCATCCATGCATGCATTCTAAATGAGGCAAACATGTAGAACTACACTTCAGCAATTACAAGGCATGAAGGAAAAACTTCTAAATATGTAATTATGATGAACAGAGACATGTTGATTAGGGGTTCAATCAATGTCCACAGAGGAACTTTAATGTTATTATTTATACTGTCGGAACAGTCTAATCTGTCACTCTCGATTCTGGTCTTTCCATGGTATTTGTTGACAATACAGACTCACTCTCAAAGGCACATTTCAGTTTAAAGTTCTGATGGAGCTGATAGCTACTGAATAAGTTAGATTTCCTCCCCTAAAACAATCACACCATGAGCTCTGTTTCCTCTATGACTTGGCTGCTGCAGCATGAGACGGTACCAGCATCACTTTTTGGAAGAGTGATGAATGATATGCAAATTTTGCAAGACGGGATACAACCTCTTGCTGTTTGTAGAAAAAAAATAACCCAAATTTACATGATAATTTGCTGACGTGTTTTGCAAATTGCATAAAACAGTTTCTGCAGCGCACACAAGGACACGCTAATAATCAGGCACGTGCTGCACATACCTAAGTCTGAGACAAAAACCTGCACAATCACACACACCAAAGAATGAATGTACTCATGCACAGCTCCTGCACCTTGACCTTGAGTCGTACCTGCACAGAGTTAAATGAAGTTGAGACTGCACACACCACAGGTTGGAGGCACAGTAAATCACAGCAGAATTTAAATGGCAGAAAAGCTGCAAGCAGAAATCTTAATCCCTGAAAGTCAACCATGCATACACAAACTAGATGGCTGAATGCCTAACAAGCAAGAAGCCTTGAGAACTGGCAGGGCTTGTGTGTGCCCAGATGGTGGGGTGGGGTTGCTCTCGGCCGAGGGGTCACCACGACCCCCCATGATTCACCTCAACCCCCCGCAGATCCAAAAACTGGCAGAGAGATTGACAGCCGCACCAGATTACTGACACCACTAGACAGCAGCGCTAATATGATGTGATTACAGTCTACATTAACATCGTTTAATTTAATCAGCTTTATCGCTGACTGAGCGTAACCATGGTAACCAGGCGTAACGGAATGCGACGTGTCTGGAGGGTTCATTTTTAAAACTATCGTGAACTGGCACCAGTTCAATTCATCATTTCTTATCGTGATTGTGTGCAAACAGTCAACACACTCCTGCAGATGGTTTACCTTGATCAGCAGACGGATTGTTCCTGAGGCCTTGTGGGAAATGTAGTACCAGAAGGAGAGCTTGCAGATGGTGCTCGACTCTTTCCAAACAGAGCTCCTAATATGAGCCTTATCACCTTTCAGTCCCACCGGTGTAGCTTCCAGAAAGACGAAATGACCTAACGAGAAAAGACAGAAGAGAAGTGATGAAGGAGAAGGGCAGCGATGAGGGAGATGAGGCAAAGAGGAATTGATAACTATCTCCGTGTGAGCAGCCAGTGACAAATTACAGCAAGGTCACGAACAGTGTGGTCGGGGAGTGAGGGCTGGGGCTCGCAGAGTAATCTCTGACACATCTTCTAATATCTCACTGCCTTTCGACACCCGCAGACCACTCTTAAAGTTTCTCATTCAAGCCAAGCTCATATAGAAAAGAGGAAACCTGGGAACGTGGCCGAATATAAAAGCAAAGGGAGTGCATCTGTGCCATCATGTTTCTTTTTCTCTGCAAATATGTGCACTATTAATAGCTTTTCTATATTCTGTTTGCTTTTTATCATTATATCCCTTTGTGTTGAGCATTAAAAACCAAACAAGCTTAATAATAAAATTAAAATCCATCAAAGCTTCATGAAATCAAACACTATTTATGGTCTGTAAGGTTATGTGTACTTATTTAATTTAGTTTAATTTAGGTTTTTTTTTTTGTTAGTTATTATTTCCAGGTTTTGGTTTTTTTTTTGTTACTTACCAGTGTCACTCTTTTCAGATACCTCACTTCCTGCCCTCGTGTGTTTCCGTCTGTGTAATTACCTCCGCTACCCTGATTAGTTTCACCTGTCCCTCATTACTAACCCTGCCTGCCTGGTGTATTTAGTCTGTCATCCCCTTTGTCTGAGCCAGTTGCTCTCCCCTCTTCTAGTGAGCATTCCAGCATTTATTCCTTGAGTGTTCCAAGATTTATTCTACCTATCTTCTGTATTTTGGCTCGGCCCTATTACCTAGTGATTTTGTAAATCTCTGCCTTGATTTTTTGGACTCACTCCTATGCACTGAAATCTGATTCCTCCAACTAAAGACTTTAACTTCTCAGTATTTTCAAGTCGTGTTTCTGAGTCCCTCCTCGTTGTTGCCTGTACTTCCTGATAGGCAGAAGAAAGTGTGAATATGTGGTCTTTTCCATCTTTTACTGTTATGTTAATACTGGAGTTGGTTTATTGAGATAAGCAGTAGGTGGCGCTAATTCTTATTCATTGCACTAGTGCAGAAGAAGAGTCCTTGGCGAGACGAAATAATTAAAAAAGCACCAGTCAAACCTCAAACAAAGGAAAAAATGTCTGGTAATCTGGTAAGTAGGGCTGGGTATTGTTTAGAAAGTTATGATACCAGTACCAATATCAGTCACCTTGAGGTGATACTGGTACTGAAAGAGAACATAATTTGACACTTTTTTTGTGGACTTCACCACACCAGACTCTATGGGTTGTGGCTGCTGCGGTAATTATCAAATCACGTTTGAACGCTTGTGGTCAATGGCGTATAGTAGTTAGGATGGGCCCCAGTGCACACTGTTAGGATGGGCCCCAGTGCCAGATTTTGTGTCAAAACAGCTACCATATATTTTATAGTATCATCACATGATAAAATACAGACTCGGCATTCGAAAACCTCAACATACAGATTACCAATCATCATTGCAAATCGGTATATGACAAAAATACCAAATAAAATAAGAAATGATTCATTAAATGGATTTGTTTAATAGTTTACAAAGTAGTACAACTGTACTATCTATATTTACGCCCCTGTTTGTGGTGATTGGCTGTGAATAAAAAAAAATAACTCTATATCTGTGTATAAAAAGAATTAAATGCACTGGTATCGTATGACTGAAAAAGTTTCAATACTACTTGGTACTGGGGCATTTGGTACCTTAAAGTTATCAAGCCAGCCCTGATAATAATGGAGTTTTGAGCAGCTAATATTACAGCTATGTACTCTTGGAGGAGTTCTAGTAACAGCCCTGTGTGCACACATAAGCATAATAAAGCCACCCAGAGACGAGAAAGAGAACTTGCAGTGGCCCATGAGATGATGGTACGTCATGACTACATTATAATTTATTTGCTGAATCTGTTTCCATTGCACTTGTTAACATTCACCCTTTATTGACACACTAAATTTTCCAACTCCCCCAGGCGTAAAAACTTTTTGCGTTATTTGAGATGTTTTTAAAAACTTTTTCTGTTTCCTCTCAAGTTTAAAATGCACATAAAATGAGTTGGATGGAAATGCACCTTTTGACATCAGCCTCACTGTTTACTTTCACACAGATGTATCAGAGCTGTATCGTTAACCTAAAGATGCTCAGGAGAAGCGCCTCCATAAGCTGTATGTGCAAATGTACATATGTGTTTGTTTATTCATGTGTACGGCTGTTTGCCATGCAGGCTGTGTAATGGGATTACAGCCCTAAAAGCCCTGCATCAATCACCTGAAGACTGCTGCTGTACGTTCACGTACGGGGAAGTAGCTCATTGATTTTGTCATGAATTAAACATTGTGGAAAGCTACCACAGCATTTTGGGTTTAACAGGTGGAAATTTGAAAGTCAGCTCAGTTTCATGCACCCCAATTATACAAAACCACCCAGAAGTGAAGGCACACTTGTTCAATTATACAATGGTAATTCAAAGAGGAGGCTAGAACAAAAAGGATGTTCTTTTTTAATGAAATACTTAGAGTTAACAAAACTCTTAGATTAGCTGATGGTATATGTGCGTGAACGACGCACAAAATGCATGAAGGAAGATTGTGAACACATACCTCTATCATCCATCAACGTGTGATCATATGGAGGCCGTATGCTTTTCACAGACCCCGTCCCCAGAGTCCAGTCAAAATTATCAGCCAGGGAGCTCTTCCAGCCACAGCGCCCATTTTCAAAGGAGCAAGAAGTCCCACATTCCTTTTCATCAGTGCCATCGCCACAGTCGTCTGTGAAGTCACAGCTCTGCCCCGGAGTAAAACATCGGCCATTTTCACAAGGCAGGAGGCCTGAAGGACAGGAGCCTGGACATAAGACACATAAAAAAGTGTTCAGACTCCTCGGGCCCAGTTTAAATGAGGCATGATTTGAAGTGCATGGCAAAAGTACATTTAGGGCAAGTCCAAGTCCAATTTTGCTAGTTAAATGGCCCATACCTGAGGGTTGTATTTCATCTCTTTATCAAACATAGGTGTGTTTTGGGCGCAACATTAATTCAACCAGAATGTCTACAACCAGGTGTGCCTACACCTGGGGCATTGCTATGTACATGGCAGATAGCAGAAAACTGCTCACATCTCCAATTTGTCTGAGAGTAATGCATTAAGAGCAGTACAGTTACAACAGTAGGGGTGGGCGATATGGCCCAAAATAATATCAATTATAGCTGCTGCGCAGCGATGGGTCCGGGCATTTTTAGGCAATTCTGAGCAACAAGCAGAAGAATTGGAAGACATTTAGGAATTTAGCAACACGATCTGCCTTTTGCATCAGCTGAGGCTTGAACTCACAACCTCTGAGACTAAGAATTGATTTCTATCTCACTGAGCTAATTAGTCAGTGACAATTAATGTGTAGCTTCACAAATTGACTAAGCCAGACGTGCAGGTTTAGCAGCCGTCCGTGCATGGAAAAAAATCAGTTATCGAAACAAAAATCTGAAAATACACATATTGCATCTAGACAGCATGGAGATGTTGGTAATTTGTTTGTAACAATGATTAATTTGCTCCATAAGTGAAAAACTCCGGTTGTTCACATTTGAGCAAAATTCAAAATGCTGTCAAAAATTCAGTTTTTGAGATAAAATTCTGAAATTTGCCACACATCATCTGCCATGACCCTAGAATTTTGTCATTTTTTCATGAAAATTGAAGATTTATTTAGCAAGAATTTGCATGTATATGTTTACAGTACCGTTTACAGTCAAACATTTTGATGCACTGTAGGCTCAATTTTTGATCAATCAAAAATCTGAGAAACTTAGTTTTTGTAGGACAGTCTGAAGATGCTCTGTAGCAAGTTTGGTGTCAATTGAGCAAAAATTGTGGGAGGAGATAGGTTTAAGAAGTTTTACAGTTTTTGAAAAAAACAGTGATGAACTTCAAATTTTTAATAGGTTTAAATGTTCTTCGGGGCTACAGTTTGATGAAAGTTGTGAAGTTGTAGCACGTATGGTTGATTTGTTATGAATTTTCAAAGTTTTGAACTTTAGACGCTTGCTGTAGCGCCACCATCAGGACTACTGGCTTGAGTTTACAGCTGAGGATATCTGGCATGAGGCTGGACCTTTGTGCAAAGTTTGCTAAGTTTTCACCCATGGAAAGTAGGATTTCCTCAGAAGAAGAAAGAAGAAGAAGAAGAATACCTTGGATTATAATAGTGTCCTGGCAGCTTAGCTGCCTGGACACTATTATAATCTTATAATATAAATCTATAATCTTATAATATAAATCTACCACAAATTACACAAACAGCTCCCAAATATAAAAAATGTACCCTGGGATCTATATATATAAATCAACAGGTGATTTCCTTCTTTTAGCAAAATCCTAAATGATTGTTTTTTTTCTTTCCACCTGGACCTTTATGCTCTGCCTTTTCTCCTCTAACCATCACGCTGTAACCTGTGACATGCTGTCATGATACCAGAACTATTGCACATTCACATATATGTAGTTTTTGTCGAGCTGCGAGTGTCGAGTAGGTTTACATTACCAAATGTTTAATCACTTGACGACACCGACTCGTGTGTGCGCACGTCAAGAGAGGAGAGGGAGAGACGCTGTGCTGCTGCCTCTGAGCGGTAACTCACTAAAAGAGTCTGAGAAGTCCGGGGCTTTTCATAAAACATTCAGGATGCCACAGTTTATTCCACACTACTGAAGCTGCTCCTCCACCACCGTGCAGTCACTAATAATTTCGCCTTCAGCCATGCTTGTTGTTGTGGTGGGTATGTCAATGTGCCTACTGCAACTCCAGAAAGCTTATTAAAGCAACCAAACAACAAAATGTCTGATCAGTGTGATTACTGTGTATTTCTCTCACAGAACAAACAGAGGCCGCCCTTTAAACAGCAGGAAAATACTGTGCCATTTTAACTTTAGACCAGGATTTTGTTGGTCAGTGGTGCAGTCACTTTCTGCTGCCTTCAAAATAGCAATGCGCTAACAATGCACCTGACCACACCTCATTTTAGGACCTGCACACCTATGGGCACACAGTTGGGCACAAGTACATTTGCTACTTACACAACGGGGACACTGGCCATGAAAATGACAACTGTATTGGTCTGAAACTACCCTCGTTTTTGTGTCCTAACATCAGTCTGTAGCTGCACATGCTGTTATATGTAAAGTAATAGGAGTCCCATCGAGGACAAGGAAGGGTGACAGCGTGTCTCGTTCTGGTGGCACGCATGCCGACACATGTTCACGTGTTATTGTGAAGAGAGACTTAGAAAGAGGGAAATGGGCTTATTCATTTTCTTGCTGAGAGTTAATGAGAAGACTGATACCACTCTCATGTCTGTATGGTAAATATGAGGCTAGTGTCAGCTAACGGGGAAAACGGCTAGCCTGGCTCCATCCAAAGGTAGCAAATCCACCCACTAGCTCCTTTAAAGCTGCTGGCTGTAGCTTCACATTTAGAGTAAGGACATGAAAGTGGTATCAATCTCCTCATCTAAGCAAATAAGCATGGTTCCCAAAATGTCAAACTGTTCCTCTAAAATTTGAAACTGCAATAAAAATTCAGCACACTCTTTTTTTCCCTGTCTACTAGATGCTTCACCAGATTTAACAGCACCACAGGAGCTTAGTATTAACTCCAGGGCATAAGAAGTCAACTCAGGAGTGGGGAGACCATCTGCATGCAGCATTAGGGTCTCCTTAAGAAGCTTAAGGAGCCATGGGGGCATGGGGCTATGAGCCCAAATCAGTGTATCACAGGGTGACAGTGCTGCAGGAGGCTATAATCTGCCTCTTTTGGCGCCAGGCATTCCAGCGGGGTCACTGCTTAGTCTTGGGGAGTGTTAGAAAGGGAGATGAGGCATGATGAAGAGGGGTGGTCCCTGTAAGTAAAGGAGAGAAAGGAGTATAAGTCGCCTCCTTATCCTTTGTTCCTCTTCAGATGCATAGGACCAGAAGCAATGTACCCTAACAAAGGCAGATAGGAAGCCAGGAAGTCACAGCTCCCTACTGAGAAGCCGGGCTGCCTCAAGGCCTGATGTGGAGCGTACTGAAGCTGCAGGTGGTTTAATTCAAAAGTTAATGGTTGAATCTAGAAATATGTCACGACTCCCAGAACAGCATGAAGTTCTTCACCTGTTACTCTCTAAATGTACTCATTAGTCCTCATTACTTCCAGTACATATCCTGTTACATGGTTAACTTTGGGGGTCTGCACTGCTGTGTGCAATGTGACCTTCACACCAGGGACCCACTGTCCTCTTATACAGTGTGTCAGTCAGTCTCCCTGAGTGGCACACTGCCCCCTGGTGCAAGGATATTGCTCCAGATGAGCTTTTTAATGACATCTGACATGTTTTATTTCCAGATAATTTACATTTTTAATCTGGCCTTCTCCTGTTTTCTTAATAATAATAATTTTCCTGCTCATTACCCTTCTTTTCTTTGTCCTGGTGCATGACAAACAGAGACAAAGAGACAGCATCGGAGCCACATTGCTCATACAATCACAAATTCACAGCTGTCAAAATGAAAACTGAATTGCATTTATATTGTCAGAGGCCAATGATGGTAAGAGGATGACTAGTCAAGTAACACCGATGGCGTCATCCATCTGTTGTACTAATGTTAGTGTCAGTATTTTTTTTACATTGTCATAGACATTACATTGTCCGTTTTTTTCCCCCGTTAAAGGGGTTTTTTGGGGGAGTTTTTCCTTATCCGCTGTGAGGGTCCAAAGGACAGAGGGATGTCGTATGCTGTAAAGCCCTGTGAGACAAATTGTGATTTGTGATATTGGGCTTTATAAATAAAATTGATTGAAATTGATTGATAGAGGTATTAAATCAATTATACATTTTAGCACTGAAGTGATAGAGTAGTTAGTGGTGGTGCTTGGTGCTGTGCTGGATTGCATTATATTCTAAAGCTTCCCCCTGAAAGCTGAAAATCTGACTCATCAGTTGCAGGCCCTTCAGTCAATACAGATTTTTTAAGTTGAGCTGTCTTTTTTTTTCACCAGTCAGTGTGCAGTGTACTTCTGGGGACGTTTCGGTCCACAGATTTAGCTTCAGAGTGACACTCCTAGCTTTCACGCTGCTCTCCAGTACAGACAGACATGGACCCAGACCCAGTCTGAGTGAGACGTAGGCAGCTGCCTGGTGGAGGACAGGCTTTGCCCAGGTCAGCCTCCAAAATCACATTATCATCTGCCTTTTGCTATGAAGTGGTAAATTTAAGGGCTGCCCCCTCATTGTCAACCAAACATTAGTCGACCACAAAGGTCATTAGTCAGCAAGATTTCATTGGTTGCTTAGTCACAAAAGAAATGACTGGACCATGTGGGAATTTAATTTGAAAGGACAGACACAGGAAGAGGCCACGCTCAGCAGTCAAACAGGAGTCATGTTACAAACCAACCACAGCCGACAGATATCTTTCCCTTCTTCTGTAAATATTCAGTCTGATAAATACAGAAAAGTAGATCATGTTAGTGCAGGGCTACCCAGAGCTTTACATCTGTCACATGGACAATAGGTCTACATACTTATAAACAGCGCCTGGAAGAAGCACTCAGGATTTCAGGCAAATAGGCTATATGATGCTGGTTAAGGTTCCTAAGCAACCTCAGACGCAACCTGCTGCAGTTGTACAGCTAATAATTTCCAGGGCTGGTACCTGCGGTTATTCCACAGGCTAGTTAATAACATGTCGGGCAGGAAATCCAAAGTGTGGGATCATTTTGAGAAGGTGAAGGACGAACCCAAGGTGATATGTAAACTCATCTTCATTGGTCGACTACGAACATGACGTGTCATCTGAAACATGGAAGTAGCTACATGCCCATTAGCCACTTAGCACAATCATTACTGCTTTGCCGACAGCGTCATTAACAGGCGGCTCGCTCAGTGTGTGATGTGCACTTGTAGATAAAATATAGGCCTATATTAATGAAGGTTCATTAGTACAGTTTTGGATTTCTCTGTAATGTAGCACAGTGTTAACAATGTTACTGATACTATTCTTTCTCATACCTTCAACTCAAACCATTGTGTTGCCCCACCCAAAATATATAATTTAATTATTAAATTAATATCGTAAACATGCAGGTGACTAGTTGACTAATTCTTAGTTGAGGGCAGCTCTAGTAAATTTATAGCTCACAGCAACTTAATATGATACAGCATCTGGCTTTTGTTTGATATCTAGTGTCAGCCAAAAAGTTGTGTTGCTAACAGTTGTTAGCAGTTAGCACATTACAAGCTTCATGAAGACAGATTTTATGGCAATGCTTTAGTACTGGACTGTGTACTGATCTACCTAATAAAGTGGTCACTGAGCGTAGACGACTGTTATGTACAGTAAATGCTCCTTCAGGCTTTTTTCAACCAGAGCCACATGCAGAAGGAAGAGGAGAGTTTCCTGTTTTGTTTGTAATTGCCATTGAAGCCTTAATTAATGATCTTAATAAGCACAGGGGACATCATTCAATTTCTCTTTATTGATTGTAATACATCTTTCATCACTTTCCTTATTTATCATGTAAAGATTCCTGCTGCACAGGAAGTGCAACAGTGCTCAAGTAGAGAATGGCAAGAAGATAAATTGGGATTCTTGTTTGTGATTTGCTCATGTGTTGTCAAAAGTGTGGCAGATATTCTTTTCTTTTTCCATGCACACCTACAGCGTCATCTCTGAACATGCTATGCTGCTTTATGTTAAAATTCTTTGCAGATTTTCTATAATGCCTCTTTAAAGCCAAGCTTGAACTCCCTGCCAGATAAAAACACATGATACGGGTGCACGTAGTGTCTCACCACTACATCATATAATGTGATAGTATTATAGAATGAGGCAGTGGATGAAAAGGCCCCTGAGGCGCTTCAGTCTATAATTACAGTTCCTGCTGTCTTTGGTCTCATCAGTATTACTGTATGTTCTCTGCAGCCTGCAGCAGCTGAGGAGGCAGTGAGAGCCGAGTCCTCTCCCGCCCGGCTCTCTTAATGGTGGGATGAACTTCACTTCACTGTCAGGGCAGCGGTGTTTCTCCCTGTCGTAACCTTCAAGAAATATATCCCTCTGCTCTCACACGGACCAACATCCCATTCTATTTCCATCCCGCTTTATTTGCTCTGCTATTACTTGCTCTGAAAATGATCCTGTCATGTTTTAAAAAGAAGAAAAACTTCCTCTGCCCTTTTTCCCTGGCTGTATTTTTTTCTTTCTGGCATTTCTCAACCCAGTAATTCTACACACTGGATTCCTTGTGACAGATACTGCCTGCTCCTTTGCTTACACTAATCATTTACAGAATGTGTATATATGTATGTACAAGCTTGATTGTGCTGTTGCACTACTTTGAGTCAACTTGGATATGACTGTATCTAACTACATACAAAATAATGTGTGCCTCGACTGTCTGCCTGACAGTCCAGTATGGAGCGAGAGGGCCGCAGCAGGCAACCACAATACAGGGCACGTTTGCTCTGTCAGTGAACGTCCACTAAAAGTGCTTGTTAATGCCACTGACAGGCTCAGATTGTTATTCTAAGTGTCTGACAACATTATGGAAATCTCCATTTAAACAAACAGTAGTTTTAGCTTGTATATAGCCAGCATATTTTCACATTTAACTGGGTGAATTAAGGATCACCAAACCAGAGTTGGTGATTGTTGGAACAGTGGAAAGACAAACCATGACAGTTCTTGTGAGTCTTATTTTGTTTCTGTCAACTTAGAGTGTGCTTTACAACAATAAAATGACTAAATTGAATCTGTTTGGCGATGGTGTTTTCAAGGCTGCGCTGGTTGAACAAAAAGGATTGTACTCTTTATCACAAAGGTCAACCTCTGTAGGGATCATTTCCATAATGTTGTCAGGCACTTATAATGACAATGTGAGCCTGTCGGTGGCAACAACAAAACACTTTCAGTGGACATAGTGGACCAATTTAAACTGTTCCCAGTGAGCTTGTGGATTATTAAAAACAAACAAGACGTTTCTGTAAAGACACTGCTGCTGAATTTTTTTAATGTTATTTTTTACAGCATCAAAAACAACACTGCATATAACTCCATTGTGTTTAAGTTTAGGTAGAACTACTGGATGGCGATATCTCAAAACCTGGCCAAATCAAGCCAAAACTATCTGTATGGCCAAAATACTGAGACTTGTCTCAGGAGACATCAATTTGACATGTTGCTCAAGACAGACATATCATTCATCCCTCTGAACCTCCAGAATATTGGTGAAGACATCTCACAGAGCAGAAGAGAAAGATGATAAACTGTTGGTGGTATGCTAAATGTTACTAACAGCATTCCAATAAAAGCATCATTAGCATCTCAGCAAGGCTGCGCTACTTCAGAGCTCTCTACCGGCTGATTACTACGCCGACCCTGTGGGGGTCGAGCTATTTACTATTAGCACTTATACTGACAAATGCAGAGAGACAGCGAGACAGTGAAACAAGTAAGAGGAAGAGACAGCTGTAAGGAGAATCCTGCACATCACACTTCTCCTGCCGGACAGAAGCTGTCTCCAGCTCATCTCAAAAAGACAAGGAGACACTTGCAGGAGCTTCACGGTTTCATCCCTTTTCTGAGCACAGACACACTTCATCTCCCCAACATCCAATACAAGAGAAAGGCAATAAATTTAATAGGCCAATTATAGCCAGAGTAACAATGGCAATAAATCAGCTCTTGTTGTTTTCTCTCGTCTCTTAAAGGGTTCTCTCGTAAAGAAGGAGTAAGGGATGCAGACAAACTTCTAAAACATGAATAGCCTCCCAAGTCTGAGATACAGACAGTGATGGTGTTTGACTTTTGCCCATGCCCTATAGACAAGCAGAATTTAATTTTCTTTCCTTTATAAATATTGCATCAACAATTTTCTCCCTCTAAATGAAGATTCTTATATTGCAGCAGTCAATAATTCTCTTATTGCTCATATGAGCACACTATTACAGTGAAAGTCATCAAATCGGCAATAATCTACATTTGAGTAATGTAATAACTTTCCTGCATCAGAAAAATATCCTAATATGCCACTTGGGGCTCCACGGCCATGTTCTCCTCACACTGTAAGTCATTTCTGAACAATTTCAAACACTCACAAAGGAAAACAGCCCTAAAGGATTACAGTCGCTAAAAGCAAGAAGAAGACTGCCATCCCAGCACTCTCTTTGTCACAATGGAATTAAAAAGCTGTAATTGACTGTCTAGTTCCTTCAGGAACAATAATAAAAACCAATATGTTCCAGCTAAATACTGGCCTTCACAGGGGCACCGGTCCTTGGCAGAAATATATTGGCTTTTTATTATTGCTCCAGTACAAAAGGACCAGGCTGTTTACTGTAATTCTTCAGTGCCTTGTTGAACCATCGTCTTTGTCTACTGAACTTACTATGAAATTTTGTACTGATTTTATACTGTGTTGAAGCTGTCAAAGGCCAACATTGTTATCTCTCAACAGTGCACACATACTACAGTGTCTCATTAGGTTTTACAGGCCGGCCAAAATCAAAAACAGTTTCTGATACAACTTTATCAAGATAAGGAAAAAATTCCTCCCAACAGAACACGTAAGGAAAACATGATGGAGATCTAAAGCCATGTTAGGGGCTCTGGGAGATGTTGATGCTTTAAACTAAATGTTAAAGTCACAATTGTAATGCTAACAACCTGATTTTTTACGGTGCCATGCCATTGTTCCAACGGCCCAAAATTCCAACGTCTCATTAGTCCGAAAAATGTTACAATGGACCCAAAGCCTATTTCTCCCACAGCGTGCATCCCAAAAACAATCACCCATTGCTCCGCAGTCCCATTTCTCTGAAAATACACACTCCATGCAGTTAGTTTCAGTTTCCCAGCGGAGTTTGAGCCACTGATCCAGGGGGTTTTTACCAACCCTTTGCTGCGTTTCCCAGCTGCAGGGTGCTGATCCAGGGTGTTTTGACCGACCCTTTGTGGCGCTTCTTAGCTGCATTTCTACATATCATTTCTTGACAGTGTTTGAGCCACAGAACCCTAGTGTCTTTCACCAACCCACCCCTGCCTTTCCAGCAACTTTTAAACCACCAAACATGAGATGTTTTAGGTTAAAGCCCAGTTCAGACCAAAGATCTGTGATGACACAAGTTGCAACAGGCAACTACTGATCATTCTGCATCAGTAGTTCTGCAGCGTTCTAAAAACCTCCCGGTTCACACCAGTGCAACTAGATGAGATGGTGTATCATCTCTATGCAATAGCTCTCTGTACTTCAGTTCTGACTTTGACTTGTCAGGCTCATTTTGTGGCTGAATATAATTTATAGCTTATTAAAATATGAATGAGGATAGTGATAGTGAGATACTGGCTACAGTTGCATTTGTAGTAGTGATGAAAAACAGAAACGAAATGAGCATCAGATGGACTGTATTCATAATAAATACACCAAAATAATAAAAACCAGCAGCAATTAATCAGTCAATGAGAATGTGTGTGTGTGTGTGTGTGTGTTTGCTGGGAGGGGGGGCATAAGCACATACAGCGAGCAGCAGCAGCGACCTACTGTCCAACACCTGCACAGGTGAGGACGAAAACAGAGGGCTCGGCAGGGACGGAGCACCCAGAGCAAGCGAACACGGCATCTGTTGTCATTTTGACTTGACCAGCGGACTTCACTACAAGCCAATTGGCTGTTGAAACAGGTGATGTGCTTTACGTTCTAAAACCAGCCACCAGCAATTTGACCAGTTGAGTTGCAGGTGACACCATCAGCCGGCTTGAGTCGAGCTCAGAGCAGCCAGTTCACACTGCTGCAACTTTCCTCTGCAACGTTCTGAAACAGTTTTGTCTCTAATCTTTGGTCTGAACTGGGCTTTTCTTAATCATAAATAAGTGGTTTTTGTACCTAAACCTAACCACACATTCGCTACAGGACTGTTGACCAATACATCAGTTTTTCTGGTGTTTTGTCATCTCATTACAGGTAGTATAATAATATTGAAGAGGTTTTTCTCTGGAAATAACTTTTCTGGTCGCTGTTCTTCACATTGTTTTGGGATTGTCAGGTAGGAGATGGAACAGTAGGGGAACACAGTCGGAGCATAGAAAAAAGGGCTTAGTGTGACAAAGTAGAGTTTGTACCTGCAGGAGGCAGAGGAGTGTTGCCCTCTACTCTTGCTGAGGAGGCGAGCAGACACCCCGGAGAGAAAGTGATGTCATCCAGGCAGATGTCACCCTTTGGACTTCGGCCCACCTTTCCCTCAAACATAACCTGAAAGTCCCTGCTGTGGCTCAGCGGGATCTCCCTCATCTGCCAGTAGTTGCCCTGATCTCCCGTCAAGTTCAGGAAGAGATGAAGATGCCCTTCGCTTTTGCCAAACACGCTGAGGGTCCCAATGCCGTCTCCAGACATGTGGAAATAAAAACGCATCTGGACAAAGGACGAGAAAATGAGAAATGTGTCTAAACAAGGTACAGACATACAGAGCGTGCAGATGTGAAAGATGCTTTTCAAACATTTCCCACTCTTATACTCAATTACTTGTCATCCACATCACAACAGTGTGTAAATATTATACAAACAACTGATTTTACAGCTACATATTTGAAGAAAAATACAGTCAAAATGCCAGTAAAGTCTGCTATTGTGACTGACTTCTACACTGACATGCTTGTCTTTGGCACTCAGCTTTCTTTTCCATTATCTTTTTCACTTTAGTTTCTCCATAGTAAGAATTACTCCTCATGGTGGACAATGGAAAGAAACAAAAAGTATGGGCATACAAAGGTAATTAAATCTTAATCTTCGTCTCCAAATCGATGCACTTTTTCCTTCTCCTCCTTGTCTTTATTAAGGCTCAGAGAGAAAACAATATCTCTCCATCGCACAGCGCTGAGGCAGAGATATGTTTTATAGGTTTTCTTTACAAATGGAGGGGTGTTCATGAGCTACAGCGGCACAACTACACCTTCCATCTCAGGCGAGAGATTGCCCCATCCTTCTCTTCCTCTCATTTCTCCCCTGCACAGCCCTCCCTACAGTTTAATTGGTGCCTTTTTGCTGACTGCGTGATTGATTGACAGGTCAGGAGTGGGATAAGACAGACACGATGCGCAGAGCAATCCGAGCAGTCAATCAAGACATTGTTCCTAGTAGAGCATCGGGCTGACAGCTGGGAGAACACACACACACACACATTATAAAGTGCACAAGCACATACACTCTATTTGTAAGTTGCAACACATTCCTAAGCTTAAAGGCATAGCTCGACCTCTTGAGAAACAGATTTATTTCCTGTCTTACTGAGTTGAAAAGATCAATACCGCTCTCATGTCTTTTAGCTAAATATGAATCTACAGCCAGGAGCTGATTAGCTTAGCTTAGCATAAAGACTATGGGGATTAACATTAACGCGTTATATATTGCTTGTTTAATGGTGCAGCACATAAAACCGTCTAAAACCACGCTAAACAAACAAGATATAAAATGTTAAAAAAGCAGTGTGTAAGATTTAGAGGGATTTAGTGGCATCTAGCAGTGAGGATTGCAGATTGCAACCATCTGAAATTTCTCCCACATGCCAAGCGTAAACTACTGCTTAGGACTCCTTCAGTATTCTTTGTTCTGGAGGTTTTTACTGGGTGCAGAATTATCCGCAGAGGTGTCTTCCTCTGCAAAACAAATGGACCGGGTGATTTAAACCAGTAAAAAAACACTCAATGAAGCAGTTTCACCTTAAAAATTATCTACAGTGGGCACCCAGTGCCTTAGTGGGTAGAGCAGGCATCCCATATACAAAAGTCAATGTTCTTGCCACAGTGGCCGCAGGTTCAGTTCCACTCTGTAGCCCTTTTACACTTATGTAATAGGTAAAACCTCCGAAAAATAATCTTTAAAAAAAAAAAAAAAAAGAACTATGGTGGGCAACTCAAAAACGTGAATGGCCCTACCTAGAGTCACTGTTTGGTTTGTCTGTTCTGAGCTTCCACAAAAACATGGCTGTGCAACATGGCAGCTCCCTGGACTAGGACCTGCTCATTATGTAAATATAAACGGCTCATTCTAAGGTAACAAAAACATAAAAAATAGATAATTCTTATTTTGAAAAAAGAAAACATACTTATTACATTCCATTTCTGTCAGTATATCTAAATCCTACACACTGGACCTTTGAAGGCCATTATTTTTTGTTTTATATCATTCTGTAGCTTCCCAATGGTGTTTCTTATGTATGCAAATCCAAACATTATGCTTTAGCATCAAAATGCTAATTTCCTAAGCCTTTCTAAAAACTATCCTCATGATGTAGGATTCTACTATGACAACGATGATGATGCCCACCTAATATACCACTCCTTGAGAATTGTGTGTTATCGATATTCCAAATTTGCTATATTCTTCTAACCTCCTAACCTGCATGCAACCAACGCAATGTACTGCTCTGGATGCCATGTTAGTTTAAAAAATCACACAATAACACAGACAAACAAGCTCCCAGTGTTCTGCAAGGTAGAATTACTAGTTGAGTGTGGTGGCTCTGAAGACAGTAACATAATGGCTTTAGTTCCTTGGTAAAGGTCAGGTCAAATGGTGAAAATATTATCCTATCCCATAGAGCCCCAATTCAAGAATAAATACCCTTTTAGCTGTTATCATTATTATTATCACTGTAAGTGCTCTAACCTATGTCACCGTATTTTGTGAATGTCAAAGTGAGCACTTCCATTTGAAATACCTGGAAAACAACGTCAACGGAGCTGACCTTTAATTAGTGAGCTGTAGTCATGCTGGTGGGCAGATGTTTTGTGTGGGTCAGCTGGTCAGTGTTAAGTTTTTTTTCCTAACTGAAAATAATATTCTGAGATGCATCGATGAGGTTTACAGCTGATTATACAACTCCTTCTGCTGCCTCTTTGATCGTTAGAGCATGGAATAAAGCATACATAAATATAGAAGATAAAATACAAATTAAATTTATGCAGTATCTTCAGCATGCAGTAAAAATATTCAATCAGAGATGAATGGAAATGTATTTTTTTTGTCCCTTTAAAATGGAAAAAACTGCAAGAAAACATTTTAACATTCATGTCAGGGAAGCCACAGGAGAGCTAATATTTTATTACATTTTTTAGTGTGTCTTTAACTTATTCCATCCATTCATATTTTTAGGGTTTTTTGCATTTCACCTTTACTACTATAGGTAGTATTTGTTTATTTTCAGCCATATATTCTATACAGAACCGTTGTTCTCAAGGGAGCATCTATCCAGAAATCATCAATACATTAATCTTGTTTTCTAGTAGTTACATTTAAAGTGATGACATCATACTAACGTGTTTTCCTGTCTGAAGAAGTAGAAATAACCTTTAATATTTAGTCTAACCTTGACTAACTGCCTCTTTCCGTCTGAACTTCAAGCTCTGTCTCACCTTGCACTGTGAACTCCTGTGGCTCAATAACGGTCCTGATATGCAAGCGGCGTCCCCAGCTGCCTGGGGGAAGGAGGTCTCCAGGTAGAGGTAGTGCCCCGAGGGATCTCTCAGCGTGTGGTCATTTGATGGCCCGGTGCCAACTGTGGGAGTGCTGCCCGCTTTTATCAGCCAATCAAAGTCATCCTGACGGCACTGACGCCAGGAACAGAGGTCAAACTCAAAACTGCAGCGCCCACTAAAGCCTTCTGAAAGGTAGCAATAAAAGAATAAATCAATCTGGACCGTCCAGTTACATGAGAATTAATTTTTCACAGGGAGTCATCAATCAGACATTAGAGGAGGCCTCACTGCAGATGTAGGGGTCCTCGTCAGAGTTGTCCCCACAGTGGTTGATGAAGTCACACAGGTTGTCCTGAGGGATGCAGTGGCCACTGGCGCAGGCGTACTGCTCAGGTGTGCATGGCTGGTCTGAGGGAAGAGGAGGGGAGCAGTCCACGAAGCTGACATCATCGATCACCACATCGCCCATGTAGCTGATCCCTCGCTTCGCCCTAAACACCACCTGACAAAGGACAACAAACCTAGAATCAACTCCAACACCTGTCTGTCATATGAAGATAATCACATTTTTATACTCCAGGGTTGATAGTTAAAGGGACAGTTCACCGCAAAATCAAGAAAACATTTTTCCTCTTACCTGTAGTGCTATTTATCAATATAGATTGTTTTGGATTGGAGATATCGACCGTAGAGATGTCTGCCTTGTCTCCAACATAATGGAACTAGATGGCACTCAGCTTGTGGTGCTCACCAAAAAAATACATTTTAAAAACTTAACAGTTACATTTCTTTCTCAAAGTTATGACCCGGTTACTCAAGATAATCCACAGACCTTGTTGTGACCAGTTTCATGTAGGAACTATTTTCTTTCTACCAAACTACACCAGCAAACAATATCACCGCTCAGAATGAAGCATGTATCTGCTGTAGAGGACTGCAATGGGATTGCAGACCCAACATAAATCTCACGGGAACGGGAGGTTTTATCTTTGCAGCAGGTGGGCACAGACAGTCAAAAAAACGTGTGAGCCCTGTAGGTTAATTACCATGAAGGATGGAGACGTCAAGAAGTGAAGTGAAAAAGAAGATAAAAGCAGGACATTAAAATACAAAAGAAAGCAAGGCAAGTTGAACATTTGGAGGAACTTCTCAGCATTGTTACAGATAATTATAATAACAGTGAACTCCAGAGACACCAGAATAACTGTAATTATGAATGTAATTATGCACTAGAAGGTAATTTTGCTACGTTTTACTGACAGGTATGCATATCTTACTTTTTGAAAATTCTTTAATTAAAGTATTTTTAAATGTTCGGACAAAACATAAGCTCCATAGAGAACACTGTGTGGGGGCACACCAGTTAAGTATTCACGAGTTCACGTTTTAAATGTCCTTTTATTGTCCACAGACATTCACAGTCTTCTGAAATAAAGACCATTTCTCCAATTTTCTGAGGAATATTGCTCCTCTAGACCTCAGAGAAAAAGTTATCTTTTCCATTATAAAAATCTCCTTGATTATACCCATCCATTCTTCAAGGCTCGGAGATTTGTACCAGTTCTTTGTAATCGCTTTCTTACTGGCAATAAACAGTATTTTACACAGATACCAATCTTTTTTATTAATCACATCTTCCCTTATTGCACCGAAATCCAGGACCTTGACATCAATATGCATTTTATATCACAAAATCTTTTTGGCATATCTTTCTTAATACCACAGTAAAATGTGTTTTCCCTGTGGGACAGTAGAAGACTCAGTGTATTGAGAATCAATCTATTGTGCGGGCATGTATAGACAGACTGTCTGCAGGATAACACACTCTACAGGAGCGGGTGGTCATAAATCCCATGGGAGCAGGCAGGACCAGGATTAAGAGAAAAGTCCAATGCAGGACTTTAAGTACTCCTAGCTCACTTAGCGCCACTGAGCTAGGAATCATTACAGCTTAACTGAGGAGGATGCCAGTAATGTTTACGTCTCACACGTCTTGAGATGCACGCTTCCTTCTGCGCATGATAAGGTTGGCAGGTGAAGATCAGTGGAATGATAATAGTTCCTACATGAAACTGCTCACAACAAGGTCTGTGGATGATCCTGAGTAACTGAGTCATGATTTCTGGAAAGAGACATTGCTGTTGAGTTTTTTTAAATGTTTTTTTTTTTTGGCACTCACCAAAAGCCGAGTACCATTCAGTTCCATTTCACTGGAGAGAAGGCCGACATCTCTACGGCCGATATCTCCAACACTCGGCAACTCAAACCCAAACAATGTAGATCGATAAAGAGCACTACAGGTAAAAGGAAAAAATATGTATCATCAGACAAGGCATTGAATCAAAAGAGCCAATAGCTTCTTATTCTGCAGGCAGTAGATGAAGCTCTCAGAGAAAAGAGTAAAAGGGCACAATTGCTGCTCTGTGTGAAAAGGCCTTTCAGCTGCAGATTGTACCATCAGCGCAGTTCTCACTCTGTCGGGTCTGACAAAGGTTAATGTGCATCAGTGAAAATGTGCAAAGGCCGTGGTATTTGGTCAAAGAGATGGCTGCTCTACTGCTATGACACAGGACCTCTGTCTGTGTGGTCACACTGACCTGGAACAACCTCAGCAGGCAGACACCACGAAGGGATTGCATTTCTGATTACTGTCACTCTCACAAGTTAAGACTGATTAGTCTGAATTAGACTCAATCAATTCATTCATCATCAAGCCTGCGTGTTCAATTTAGCCTGCCGTGGCTGAAATTAGGCCCATTACATTGATGTGCACAGGCACCTAAGAGGCTGTCCTTCAAAGTGAATGTCAATAATCTGAATCACATGTCTACTGTTGTAAAGTGGTGCTGACGCTGGAATATACATCATGTCAAAAGGGCTCATCACTGCAAACTGTTTTATCTCAAGTATATCCCGAAACTGTAATTACTCTCGAATATTTTGCTCAGTTTAGTTCAGAAAAATAGGTTATAAATAGGTGTTGTTCAAGCAGCAGAAACTTTCTTTGTGTTATACTCTGAGATTTCTAGTGATTCTTCTGCCGATAAAAGCAGCAGTTGGTTCCCTGATAATTAAGCAAGTCACAATACCCACCACTTTTGTTATAGCACATACATCGTAATAAGCATAATATGTAACGCTAAAGCTGTGGCAATGGACACATACCTACATCCACACTTACATATTGTCATTTTATTACACATCAAGTTTTGCTGTGTTCACACCTAGCATTTACACTACTCTGGTGTTTTAGAACCTCTAAAGCTGGGACCTTTGAAAACGCTGCTGACCAAACCACCGGGAACAACGCCAGGCTTTGAAGACACTTTGACGCTGACATAGTGGTAAAACCGTGGAATTACAACTTCTGGGTCTGTCAAACGTTGTCATGGGGCCCAAAAAGCCATTTTTCCATAGATTTACACCGTGAAAGAGACGTCGGTTAATCAGTGGATACATTTTTTGAGCCTCACAACCCCTGTAAAATGACTCATCACTGCTGGTTTTTGATCCATGCAGTCCAATATAATTTTAAAGTCTAGACGAGCCGCATTAAATCATTTTGTCCCCATTCAAGTCAGCAGAGGACTAAAGTGAAAGTTAGCCGCTTGGTTGGTGGATGTTTCCAGTGCATCTGCTTAAATGGGTCCAATGATGTGGAAGTAATTTTATATTCAGGAACTCAAACTTTTTGGCCCCATGTGCCACTGAGCAACTTATAGGAATGACTGGAGCCCTGCATCAGTGCTGTATCCAGTTGTCTTTATACGTCCATGTTCTGACCCTGTATTAGTTAAAAAGTAATTGCTTTTTAATCTAGACATGCAGAAACTTAGACTTTTCAACAACTATGACGCAGACACCCATGTTCACTTTCTGATTGGGTCTTATCAGTCATGACATGTCAAGCCAACACATTATAGCCATGGCTTCCTCCAGCAATGGAAAATGCTCAAAGCTCTCGCTGTATTTGCTTTGTAACGATTCCCAATCTATTATTTCCACCGCCTCGACCACCTCATACTTAACACTTAACACACAGTTAACACTTAACAGGTAAAAAAATATCTGGTCTTTCTTTCTGTCTTTGCTGTTCTTTCTAGATATTATTTTCTGTAACTAAACAACAAACCGCAGAGAAGATAATCTGCTTCCTGTTTAAACTGCAACACACATGCGCAGTGAACATTATGGTCATGTGATATGCATTTTCAGGTGTGATATTATGGACGGATATTATTTCTGAAACGGTGCCAAAAAGCTTGTGCATACAGAGATTGTTTTCATTTTAAAAACACAGTTTTAAAATGTAAAGGTATCAGTATGGATGTAGCATATTTACAGCTTGTGTTGATGTTACTTATTGTCTGTGTAAATCAGAAAAATAATTTAAAAAATATCTTTCTGCTGACAATACTGGCAATAAAAGCAAAAATTTGGTCCTGTGATACTCACAGGAGTAAAAGAAACTACCGTACCATCAAAAAGGATAACAACTGAGGAGACAGTGATGAAAATCTCTGTGAAAAACTGATATCACCCAATACAAGAGCAAAACAAACCTTTGATGCAATATCATTGATTATCAAGATATGAACCATTGAATCTGGTTATATAACACATTAGAAAGTGTTTTTAAGTGACCAAATAATTTACAGACCTGGACGTTGTTTGATAACCCCAAAAACACTTCTCCTCGTCTCCATTTGTTGCCTTGGTTACCAGTCTGAGACCAAACCTCATGTGTGACATTTCCATACTTTAACAGCACCTGCAAATATAGACAGATATGAGTTTTCTGATGAAACCATCACAGTAAGTATTATTCTCCTGTTGAACACAGCATTTGTTACTCCTCTTACTTGCAGTGATCCCACTGTGAATCCACTCATGTGGTACCAGAAGACCAAAGTGCACTGCGGCCCCGTGGAGGAGATGGGAGGTGTCTGGAGGACAGTGGTTTGACCGTAGCCACCGTTTGAGCTGTCTGCACACATGTACCAACCCTCTGGACTGCCTCTGTCAGAGGAGAAGCAGGAAGGACAGGACAACATTAGAATTGTGTCCCCATCTTGTGAATCCAGTAGTGAAATTTAGTATTAACTGAGACTTTGCATCATTATTGGGTTTGGTTGTACCACTGAGTGAAATTCTATAAATACTTTTTCTCCTTTTATTTAGATATACAAAGGACCATACAAACAATCTCATCATTTTCATAGTGCTTAAAGGGAAACCAGTATTGACCTGGGCCCTGACTTTCCATGTTTTTGTGTCTAAGTGACTAATGAGAACAACAACTTTTGAAATTGGTCCAGTATTAAGACTACACTACAGCCACAGTAGTGAAACCCTTGTCTTGTCACATCTTGACTATTGCCCAACAATCTGGTCAAATGCATCTAAACAAGAACTAAATAAAATCCAGTTTACCCAAAATAGAGCTGCGAGATTAGCTCTGCACTGCTCTTTTAGGAACAGCATTGAAAAAATGCACAATGAATTGTCATGGATGAGAGTCAGTGAGAGACTAGCTTGTAGCATTATTATATTTTTGAAAAACATCTATATATCACGTAAACCTACTAGTCTCTTTTCTCAGCTGTTGCTCGCTAGTGATAGTCACAACTATGGCACTAGACAAGCCTTGAAAGCTGATTTCACCTTGCCTAAACCTAAAACTGATGCCCTCAAAAAAACAGTGATGTACAGGGCAATTACATACTGGAACAGACTTCCACAACATTTAGTTTTAATTTCCAGTAGAGTTGGTTTTAAGAAAATACTCAGAAGAGCTGTAATGCAGAAAGAGGTTGTTTTAGATCGTGACTAATGTTTTTGTCAGTTAATTGTATTCTGTTATGAGTTATGTATGTTTGATTTTCTTTATACTTATTTTGTTTAATATCAATTTAGTGTGCTCAGTTAGGTTATCATTACTTTATTGATATACATTTTATTTTTGCTTACTTCTGTATGTACTTTGTCTGTTATATTTTATTTTATCATTATTTGTCATTTAGGATAGTAGTTGTTGTTTTCTTTTTCCTTTGGTAGATGTGTGAATGTATATATTATATTTGTTTTTTAATTTGTTTTGTTTTTTATGAAGTTTTGCTTGTGAATTTTTAATTGCACTGTAATTTTTAATTGACCCCAGGAAGAATAGTCACTACTGAGGCAGTGACTAATGGGGATCTACAATAAACAATAAACAGGCTGCAATGTAATCCTTACAGGCAATTGTGCACCGTCAGTTTCTGTTTAATAAAAGTGTTTGTTTTGCCACTGACAGGCTCAGATTGTTATTATAAGGGTCTCACAACATTACTGAAAGCCTACCCTACAGAGAAATGAAACGTTCTTCTTTACCTTTCAACTGGTCTGTTTGTTATTGTGACCAAGTCTCGCTCAAGGAGAAGTCTCATTCTGAAATTTTCGCGCACAACTTGTTGCAAGAAAAACAATTTGAAACGTTGGTGGGAGTCGGAGAGAGAAGTGCCACGAATAGTTTGTTGTGTTGGAGAACAGAAAGCATAGCTTTATGTTATGTAAAGATTTTCAATGTCAGGGCTAAATATTTAGCAGACTTCGACAATGTGAAAAGTAGCTAGCTTTCACAAGACTTCTCCTTGTGCAAGACTTGGTTACACACACTGACAAACGGATCGCATAAGCCAAAGGTAAGAAAAAACATTTCATAGCTCTGTAGGGTCCTTACTGTAACGTTGACAGATACTCATTATAATAATCAGCTACTGTCAGTTGCAAAAACAAGCACTAGGAGACGTAAATTAACGGTGCCCAGTCATCCATGGGGATTTCAATGCAGCTTGTTTAGCAGCCACTCTATTCTAATTTTGGACCAATTTCAAAAAAAGTTGTCTCCATTAGTCACTTAGACACAAAAACACTGGAAAATAGGGTCTTAAAAAATAGAAATAGAAAAATAGTCTCCCTTTAATAGCCTTATCTATCCAAGCCTTCTGCAAAACACAGTCAAAGCAGGAGGTGTTGTGGTAGTTTACCGCCATACCACCCTGACCGCGGCCTATCTCATCAGCTAAGCAGGGTCAGTCCAGGTCAGTATTTGGATAAGAGAAAATTTAATTTAATTTGAGAGGCCAGAGTGTGATGCAGGGAATCGAGTGGGGGGAAATGAGATGGGCAAGGCTGGTGTAACTAGCAGAGGAGTCCAGAGAGCAGCTGAGCTGATCCACAGTGGTTTCCAGGCAGTGCAGGAGTGGGACACAGAGGCAGGAGTCGGACCAGGGGAAGGCTCCAGACAGGGGGATAACAGGTATTAGCAAAAAGCTTAACAAGCAAAGACTTTCTTCCAAAAGAAAAAAAAAAAAAAAAGGGGGGGGGGGGGGGGCTTGCATGAGAAACAGAGCCTACGATCTGGTGATTTGCTTGACTTGAAGCCAGCCATTTGAAGCAGAGAGGATTGAAGATGGATTGCAGCTGCTGCCCGACACCTGCACACCTGATCCCACTCCTATAATCAGAGGCAAAGACAAAGAGAGAGGGTGAGGTGGGAGAAGCTTCAGGCTAGGGGGGAGAGGCAGAAGCAGAGGCTGTGACACACAACTATGACCCTGGGGTTTTCCTTGTGTTTCCCTGTGTTTTTCCCCTCCGCTATGTGTTCCAGTCTGTCTACATATGTCTGTGTCTGTGGGCATGGCACTCCAGGCTTCAAAGCAGACACACTGACTTGTCATAGTAGGAAAAGCACAGGTGAATTTATTAACATTAATGATGGCTATATTCCACTTAGGGGAGGTTCTGGCAATTCACATGCTGGCTCACTGAAATATCTCACTGGGACGCTTAATGGAGCTGAGGCATTGTTAATTCGATCAGTTTCACCTGTGTTTTTCCTACTATGACATGTCAAAATTACCGGTCCCCATTACCGCTGATGATCCACACCTGCCTCCCATCAATCTCATCAAGCTCCAGTATATCTACCCCCTGTCATTCATCCAGTCATCATCAGATCATTCAGTCAGCTACAGTGGTAGTAACGCCTTCCAGGCTTCTTGTAATCTAGTTTTTCTGCACATTCTCCTCAAGTGTTTTTTGCCCTGCTTTATTCTGTTCTCTTCTGCTTCAGGATCATCTCCACCGGTCGGCCTCTTCATCTGCTTGCCTGCTCTCCCTCTGCAAGTCCCTTTGCCCGTCCAATTAACCACGGCATTCCCTCCACGCATAGCCTAATAATAAATCCCTTTAATTCTGTACCTTACCTGACTCTGCATCTGGGTCTTTCTGTCACAAATCATAACAAGAAAGTGACTGATTTCTTTAGATACTTGCAGCTAAGAACTTTTCTGACAATACACAATAAGTGGGGTAAACTCATAAAACCTACATCCATAGAAAACTTTATAAAAGTAATACAAATGGGAAATGGAGACAATAAAGTAAGTGAAGTGTGCAAAATATTTTCATCTACGAATCTACATAACACCCTACAGATAAAGCAGAGATGGGAAGCAGAGATGAACATGGTCATATCACAGGACACTTGGAGGGAGGTATGCACTGAGGCGCATCTGGTCCAACACATGGGGGGAATTTAAATGGAAATGATAATTAGGTCTTTCAGAACACCAGAAATAGTTTCTGAAATGGGCCCAACACACCCCAGCTCATGTTGGAGAAACTGTGGAACATGCACTGCCGATCACACCCATATATTCTGGCAATGTCCAAAGTTATGTGTATACTAGAGAAAGGTATTTAATGCCCTTAAAGTAGTCTTTAGTGTTATCCCCAAAGGTCTGAATGTGAGGGATAAGAAATACCTCTTACATTACTTACAGCAGTCTTAAAGTGTATAACCATCAGATGGTTGATATCGGACCCTCCCACATACAATACATGGATCTAAAAAGTCTGGGACCTCTATCAGATGCAGCAAATTACATGCTCATTACGATTACAAAAAAAACGTCTTTTCTAAACAATGGAGTGCTGTCATGGCTTTATTAATACAATGGGGTTTATCATCCAGTAGGGCTCTGCCAAACTTTTGCTTTTATATTACCCCAGTGTATATATCACATACATTGTATGTAGCTGTCTGTAGAACAAAGGTTGCACCTCTATTTCATCTGTATGATCATAATGTGGAGTGGATTATTATTACTAGGAGGGGTGTAAATTACCGGTCTCATTAGGATACGATATTATACAAATTCTTTGGAAAACGATACAATATATGCCGGTATAACAAAGTCTGCCATGATACGATTCGATGCGATGCAATTTAGGGGCCTGCGATGAGACGATATTATCTGCCCATATGACAAAAGAAGCTGCCATTGCATTCTTTTTTCTTTTTTTTTTTTTTTGCTTTTTGACATAAAAGATAACAACAAGTAAATAAGTCACTGTAACTGCTTAAGTGCAGTTAAGTTTATTTTGAACTCACTCCACTAACAGCTCATGGGATATGTTAACCTTCAGGGCTTTCTGTCAGAAAGACCTTTCTAACCGCCATAAAGCATGGATTAACAACATCATTTAAAATAGGTATCAAATTCAGCTCAGTAATAACTGTCAGAGTTCATGGACACAACAATTGTTTTTTCCTAGTCACCTGTTATTAGCTTAGCATGTTTACACTGCATAAATTAGCCTAGCGGCTAGCAGAAATTTTCCTCTACTTATAGCTTAACAAATTACAAATAATGTTATTATTTTTCTTACTCACCGTTGGTTTAAGTCTCTGTATCTCCCGACAGAACAGCTCGGTTGAATTTCAGCCTGCACACGTTTTTTCAGCTAACATTGTTGAAACAGAACAGCTAATGTTGCTAAAGCAAGAAGCTAGCAAAGTGAGACAGATGCTCATCCAGACAGGTAACGTTACGTCGTGTTTTATCCCGTGACGTCATTGTTGACGCACGGTTTGTGCTCTGTCTGTTGATCCTTATCTTTTCCGAAATCCAAATTATTTCCACTCTGCTCAATTCCCGAGTAAATAACGTGATCCTGGTCGTCTTCCTCTGGGCTGCTTGCCATCTGCCTGCCGCTGTTTGACTGTGACACAGACTTTCAAAATAAAAGTATCCTTAAAATGACGATATGGATCGATGTTTTCACTTTGCATCGATCATTGAATTGATAAATCGATCGAAATCGATGGATCGCTACACCCCTAATTACTACTATTTTACATTCCTTTTTTAAATTTTTATTTTTTTCAATTTCAATTTTGCTTTTTCCAACCAAAGGGCTAACATGTCGGAGTGGATGTATATGCTGTTTTCTTTTTATGTTGAAGTAATTTCTGAATATAATGTGTACAAATATACAGCTGGAAAAATGGAAATGTATACGCTGTATTGTTGTTGATGAAAACTAAATAGAAATTAAATTCCTAAAAAACTCTTAACAAGAAAGTGAAATGCAAAATAGAAACCCAAACTTAATAATTATAACCAGAATGCTGGGTGTGCCCTTATGATACTCAAATAACTTAAATAAAAGTCAGAAAAAGTGGTTATTTTTATCCTAAAGATATAAAACATTATTTCAGTCCAATCATCAGCTGCAGGTATTTCTGCTTTTAGCCACTTTCTGTTAATGGTTTTCTGTAGTCAGAGTCTGAAATAGATTTTCAACATGAGAGGTAACATTTTCTAATGGCAGGCTGCCCAAATACAGGGTCTCTGGTTTAAATGAAATGTCTACCCGGAGTACTTTTTTTGCAAACCTTATGAACCTCCTGCCAGAATGGAATTAATAGTGGGCAAGACCATTATGTATGATAATGATTTGCCTCAGAGAACCTACAGTGTCTCCAGCAGTTGGAAGATTTGTTATAATGACCCTTTTGAACTGGAGTAATGGAGAACCTAATGAGGTTTTTCCAACAAAATTCTCTCCATAAAGCTGAAGTTTGTCATTGTAGCTCACAGTTATTCATCCATTCCTCTTCTGTTATTTGTGTTATAGACACCAATAAAGTTTGAGGTGTTTATTGCATTCTCTGTGAACATTGGTAATGTATTGTTGTGAATAAGTGATCTTCTATTAAACACCTTTGTTCTGATAACGGCCTCTGGACACTGGTTGCTTTGATGGTGTGCCATCCTTCTTTTTACTCTGAGTACTCTTGTCCAGTTTTAAAGTTGAGCATCTTTTTTTCTCTGGATTGCACACTGTCTTTTCTGTGACGTTGAACAAACCCTGTTCTTTTCTGCTATATGCAATTCACTTGAAAAACTCTGCAGTCACTTGTTTCATTCCATCTCTTATTTTACTTCTACTGGCTTCCTATAAATTTAAAGATCTCTTTCAGATGTATAAAACACTCCATTTGTACTGGGAAATCTGAATTTCTCAATTCTCAGTTGTAAATTTCAACCTCAAACGCCCCATGAAGAGGAACCTCACCAACCCCAAACTCAAAATTCAAGATGGCTGCTCCGTGCAACAACAGTAGTGATAAACTGAGCACAGAGTTAGTTCAACCAGGACACAATGTCAAGTTCAGCTCACATCCCAGCTACATCAGCTGATCTCAAACAGCCCAACTGATGGAGCAGCTGATTGGTGGAAGGGAGTCAGCTGATAGAACACATGATTCCTTTCTAAGCAATCAATTGCCAAATCTCATTCAGGGTGCCCTATTTAAACTGCTCTGGCCTGCCTACTGTTGCTGCTTCCTCTGCAAGCTGCTTTGCAACCCGCCTCCACCCCAGCTCCTCCTTTCCATATTGTGTCTGACTTAACAATGACATGTCTGTTTGTCACTGATGCTGCTCTGTTCCCGGGGAGTCCTTGCTGCTGCTCTCCCTGCCTTAGGCTTTCAATGTAGGCGCATGGAAGGGCAGGGAGGTCTGATCTCTGCCTCAGGCTTTCCTTGTTTGCACGTGGAAGGATGGACAGGTGTGCTCTCTCCACCTTAGGCTTTCTACACAAGCAGATAGAAGGGCAGAGAGGTCCCAGAACAGAGCCATACTGCCAAATATAATACTGCAAATAGAAATAGTTTTCTTTGACTAAAGTGGTCCTGACTAGCCTGTAGTAACATACTGTTTATTAGCACTTATTCACACTTGTTGCACTGGAACACAATCAACTTCAATGTGACATCATTCCCAGCTCCGACTTCCCAGGTAAATGGTATGCAGCATTATAGCAGCAATATTTTCAATTTCAAAAGTTTAACTGTCAGGCAATAGATGTCTCATACTTCACTGTGAGGTTCATGCTCAATACATGTGCACTGGTGGTTTTAAGTTTCCAGATCACAATTCTGTAACTGTAAACTTCCATTTTTAAGGTGAGCACAGAGAAACTATCCCCCTGTCAGCAGATGAACGTGAAAACAGCCTTCTAGTGTCAAACTCTGCTCATACATCACACTGCACAGTGAAGGTCAAACATCCAATAAGCAAACATATTTCTGAGTGGAGGACCTACAAAGGAAAAGTTTTTTTTACAGCTGAGGTTACTTTCATAGTTCTGACAATGTTTACTTTCAGTTATGACTTCAGCTTGTTTGCAGTCAGGTGACCATGATGACATGCAAAATTCAGATAGAGGGCAGGAGCTGATAGATACATATACAGTGTGAACTGAATATAGAGGAAAGTGATTAAATAAGAGGGCTGGATGAACCTGCAGGCAGCAGGTTTCATCAGAAAACCGAAACTCGTGTTAGATGTGATCTACACAGAACAAAGAAAAGTGATTTTTCCCCACTACTTGACCGATTCGCCCGGGGTAGAAACCATCATAGTTACAAATTACCTTGTCCTTCAGACCTCCTGATGTTACACGGCAAGCTGATGAAAGCATATAAGAGTCTAGTGGATTATTAAGTGTGCAGTTGGGTCCATGACTGAAACAACTGCAGCCTTGTTTTTGGCCGGATGAGTAAATGTACTTGAGTTTGACTTTCATATTTCAACTCTGAACACAGATGCACTGCTGTCAGGCTAACGCGACTAGGGAATGTTAGTTAACTTTAATGACTATTTTCCTCCTACTAGGTCAACTGTTCCCAGAGGTCTGGTGCAATGCTGTTAAAAATCTGGGTCATTGCTGAAAACACAGAGTTGTCACAACACATTGTAACTGCGTCCAACTCAATGCATGTTTAACACAATGCTTTAACTTCTGTGTTTGATATTAGTTGACTGTCTTTCTCCAGACTGAACACATGCTACTATTTTCGGGACTTATAGTGGCCTTTGTTTTTTTTCCCCCAATTTGATTGATTGGAACAACTGTGTACAGTGAAAATCATAGTCTTTGCCTCCAGTTGCTTGCCCTCCTTATGGACTACAATCCAATGTATGACATCAAATGAAAAGAAGCTAATAGAGCTGGAACAGTTAGGCGAATAATTCAAGAATCAATCAAAGTATTTATCAGCAACGATTTTGATAACTAATTATTTGTTTCAGCAGCTTTTAAGCAACATGCCAAACATTTTATCTTATTGGTCAGACAAAAACAACTGACTTGAAGGAGCTGGACAGAGCTATAAATGTGCAGCATATACTTCTGGAGAATGATAGTAGGTTGTTAAGTCCAATTTCCAGGTCCTCAAATACAGTGCTTTGGTCCAACGACCAGAATAAGATAATCTGTACTTGATGACCTGGGAATACAACTCAACAATTAACTTTCTTATACAGAATGGCAGACTGAACCTTAAAGAAACTGCCATTTTTTCACATTGTTTGACTATTGTTTACAGAGTAATAGGTCAGTTGGGAAAACAACCATCAGATTAATCGATAATGAAAATAATCATTACAGTAGTTACGGTCCAATTTACAACAGCTTACTTTACATTACTGAGCTAATAAGCCAGCAAGCTATAAACTGCCAATTACAAACTGTCCACCAACGACAGTATCATCTGTATCCTCACACTCTCAGCATCGTGCCAACATACGTATAAATCTGCTCCAACCCTTTCCACCTCACCTTTTAAAATTCCCATAAGAGGTATGGCTCCACTTAAATATGACATGGCTTCCCCTCTCCATTTCACTCATGCCTTATCGATTGAGAGCCAGTCAAGGAGCGAGTTTCAGGCAGACAGAGAGGTTATAGAGGAAGATAGTGACAGCTATTCTGGCCGAGGGAAGAAATGACTGAAATCTAGTGGTCAAAGTGCCATTTTCTGCTCTCGCCTGCCACTCAATAAAACACAGATAAGGACAATCAGGTCACTGATATCCACTATAGATGAGCCATACTCACTCAGCTCACAGTACATTTAGCTTTAAGTTAAGTAAAAAGGGAAAACGTATGTGAAAAGAGATAAGATTGCTTGAGACAAGGCAAGTCACTGACTAAAATGAATTTCTACTTTTTTTTGCTATTTCATCCCTACTATGTACTCATACATGGATGGGTTGACAATAAAGCTCCCTTGAGTCTTTGTAGTTGGGTAACACCGCATTATAACCACTGTTAATAAAAGGTAAATTAATCATTACCATGTTATAACAGTAACTTTAGTTTTACTGTTAACAAACAACAACAATAAATATTGTTTACTAATTATAAGTAATGCTTTAATTTATGGTATTTTAACAGTTTATTGTTGTGCACATTCTAACATTTTATATACTATATTAAGTATTCATTTCTGCTCAGTAACTGGCTTGTAAACTGTCTATAAACATTACTTTGACAATCTATAGAGTTGCAACTTATAATACCTTGTTAAATGGTTAATAAATACATTATAGTGCATTTATAAATGTTACAACTTCATAATGGCCACCCAAATAATGTCTATAGATGCACTACACAGTATTTACTAACCATTTAACAAGGTCTTATAATCATCAGTTGCAGCTTTATCATAACCATCAATAATGATTACAATGGTTTACAAACTATTATCAATTAATAAATGCCAGACCCAAGTCAGACTCAAGTCCCAAATTTTAGAACTCTTTACTTTAGACTCTACAATGTCAGAAAAGACTTGCAACTCAACTTGGACTTTAACACCAATGACTCATGACACCACTTGGACCTGAGCCTTTTGACTTGGAAATACTTGGTAAAAACTGCACAGTGGTATAAAAAACAAGACAAAACAGAATTGCAGTATGCACTGCAGGTCAAAAATTACAAACAAAGATGCAACAGCTTCCAAATTCCTTTGACATCTGAAGTTACACAAAGGACAGAAGGTTGCGGAAAATAATGACATAGTGAGCTAATGCTTAGCTTACCAACAAAAAATAGTCAATTTTAAAAAAAACATTCATGCTTTTCAGGTATTTAATATTGGCATTACATTTGTTAAAGAGCCCATTATGACTTGTTTAGGACTCAAAATTCAAAGTTTAGGACTTGGGACTTGAATTGTGACTTTCAAAATAATGACTTGGTCCCACCTCTGACAAATAATTAATACAGTATATAAAATGTTGTAATGTGTGCAAAAATAAACTGTTAAAATAATAGAACTTATATCATAACTACGATAATATAATTACTAAACACAATTGTTTGTTTATAGTACAATAAATATTGACTAAAGTTTAATTAACCATCAATTTACCATAATTAATGACAGTTATAATTTGTGATCATTTTAGGGACATTTTTCTAATATATTTTCACCATCTGCCCATTATTGTCTTGAATCAGTATTTTTTTTTTGTCTATACAATGTCCATTTTAGTGGCCAAAGATTACATCTTCAAATTGCTTGTGTCATTTGACCAACAAACTAAAATCCAATTTACTAACATCATAGTTGCAGAAGGTGGAATCAGAAGCCCCTTTATGGTCCATTTAAGGCGGGAATGTCATGCTGTTTTTCCAACTCACTGTTCTTTATAAAAGGAACGATCATAGAGTGGTGGGACAGAGTTGTCTCACCTTCAGGTTGGCAGCAGAGGTAGTAACAGCGCCAAATCGACATTTGTGTAAAAGGGACAGGACCGGTGTGATGTTTTGACAACATCTTGTGCAACCCACTACCTAGAATTTTCAAGCAGCTGATGGCAGTTAGCAGCTAACTCAAACAAGAAGAGCAGCAGCCAAAAATGTCGGAAACTGAGAAAACACTGAGGTCTCGGGAGCTCCTTACCCTCTGAGCAGAAGACGAGACCAGCTGCCAAATAACAGGGACAGTTATCGCCATGTTACTCCATTGTTATTGTTTATAACCCATGGCCAGTGTATATGTTATAAGTCACACTAGAGGCCGATGTCTCATGTCACACCATCACACCTCTTTTGCCTTTGGAACCCTGGCATGCTGCCTAAAATTCACACAGTGGAGTGGATTTATGCCGCCATTGTTTGGTTCTGTGCTAAAAAGCAAAGACGGCCATATTGTATAATCTCTAAAGAAAAAAGGGGCTTTAGAGTGTTTGGCATTTTTGATTAAAAAAAAATCTGTATCAATAGTAATTTTTCAGTTGACTGATTAATTGACTTCTTGTTTGTGGTTGCTGGTACTCACAGGGTGTGGTCATTAATAGGACGGTGGTACTGCTCTCCATCATGAATGCTCTCCCCCTGGTCAGGTGACCAGCGAAATGCGTGGATTGGGACTAAAGAGGAGTCGACAGTCTTCCAACCGCAGGTGTCACCGCCTTCAAAATCACACCGCTCCTTGACTGTAGACAGAGAAAGGTAGATCAGTAGAGAAGGGCAGGAAACACAAGATACAGCATTGTGATTACTGTTGTTATTATACTGAAATAATGACAACTTTCTGTATGGAACCGATAAATATTTACCACAGTTTAATTCATCCGAGCCATCAGAACAATCCCGTCTGAAATCACACACTTTGCTGTTGGATACACACTCCCCGTGTGCACCACACACAAACTCTCCATCAGGGCAGCTGTGGGGCTGAACTGTGGGGGCCGGAGTGGTCACTGCAGGGGTCGTGCTATTCACTGTGGGGAGCTCTCCTGGAACACAGCATGGTAGAAAACACAAATCAGCAGGAGAGAATTAGGAGAGCACAGATATTGTCCTAAAAATCACATTTTCTGTAATGGCATAATCATCTACCTTCATATGGGTCGCAGTTTAGGAAGGAAAGGTCATCAATGGCAATGTCTCCATTAAAATCATCTCCAACTGTGCCTTCTATCAAAATCTGACAAAAGAGAATATGACAACAAACAACAAAAAATTAATTGAGACTAACAATATGCACTAGCTATTTTTAAATCCATTTCCAGTAAGCAATAATGGCATAACATCACGTGGCACCTTAATGGTTTGCAGTCATTATAGTTATTAACTGCACATGTGTGATAATGATCTACATTCGGGCAGCTATTTTTTCCATTTACACACAAAATCAAGTGGCCCCAACATTTTGAAAAGCACCTCTATGTGCTGCTGCTTTAATACAGTTTAAGTATTTGAGTGTATTTTCTTGCCTGCTTGCCAGTAAGTGATGCTACATACACTGAATTTTAAGATTTGTCAGCAGCTTTCCAGTGCAACAAATCATTAGCTAAAAGATTATTGCTTCAGATGAGTTGTGTCAGCAGCCACCAGGTCTGTTGACTCTGTGTCATTGCCAAGAAGTGGAACATAATTTGGAAATGTTGAACAAAGAGAGTCTGATGTTAGTTTTCAAAGAAAACAGCTTGGACCTCAAAAATAAAAGTAAAGGAAAAAGCGTATCAAGTAAATGACGAAAGCCTGTTAAGTGTTTATTTGAAGCGATATCTGGAAGAGGCACTATGTGAGTGTTTACTTGAAGTTTTTACGCTGAATGTCACATTAGCATGATTCAAGCAGCAATGTTTTGCAAACATGTTTTGATATATTTTTCCAATAACCAGCCATTTCCACCTTGGCAAAGAGCCGCTAAGCTCTTGATGCTTTTTTCATGCTTTTTCTCAGTGTTCGTTAGATGCTCTAGGCCAAGACGGTGCTTTCATATGTGCGATAGTTGTGTTTCAGGTTTGAGATGTCAGATCAAAATACTTCATTTTATGGCAACATGCCCACTGTGGGAGCAAATAGATCAGCCTGAGTCTGAATTCAATTCATCAGTGTCTCTTCTTTTTTCCACTTTTACCCTTTCTGCAGTAAATTAACTTGACAAACAGAGCTCCTGTTTTCAATGCCATAGTGGAAGAAAAGTCTTTAACCGCCTCTCAAGTTATACTCACTCATGAGTAATGACAACACAACATCCATCTTGAGGGATCGATGCCGAGTAGTGAAGCTATTAAATAGATCTTCATCATGCAAAGCTGTAGTGCACTCTTAAACACAAACTCTTTGCTTCACTAGTGTTTTGTTGTTCCCTGCTGAGGAGCTGTGTTTACCTGTGACTCAGGTCTCTATCCTTTATTGCACTAGGGGACTAAATGTAAATGATTCAGAGTGGGATGTGAGCTGACTACAAGTGGTACTATAGTAAACTACCCAACACTATATAATGAAATTAAAGCTAGCTCCACTTTAACCACCCACAACATTAAATTACTGCTGAAAGCATCAGTAACACAGTAAGAAACCTTCATGGTTCTCACCTAAAATGATAAACTTGTCTTCAGTGTCAGTGATTACATTTTTTAAGGAATGCAAAGGATACGTCTTCTGACTTATTTTAAAGTAAAGGCCCAGACACACCAAACCTACATCAAAGAACTATTGGTGACACAGACCGCCGGTTGCCTCACGCCACATTGCCCGTATCTCAGCCAGAAAGTTGCAGTGAACACACCGCAAAGACTCCAACCAACAGCCGACTAGTCCGTATGTTGTGTGAGGAATAAACTCTCATACCAGCAGGCAGCAGTAATCCATATTCGCTATTCAAAAAGGGAAACAAGAAGACCAACCGGACAGATTCAAGATGCTAGTTAGCCAGTTAGCACATTAACAACACAATGTTATGTTTAAAGAACAAAGGATATGTATCATGCGCTATCAAACAATATCACAAACAATTAAAAATATTTCTGCGACTAAAAACATGATCTTTCCTAATACAACAAGTTTGTTTCAATCTCACGTCTTCTTGACTTTAGCAGTTTGTTTACTTTCCTCACTTTCATTTCTTGCCTTGTTTACTGAGCTGAACTGCCAATCAGAGGGATTTTACTCACTCAATTAATGCTGAATCTGTTAAAAAAACAGCCGACAAGGGCTGACTAGTGCCAATGGTATGGGAAGCACCGCTAAAACTATAGGCGTCAGGCATTCACCAATGGCCCAACACTGACAGATGAGCGACCGTCGGCTTGATGTGTCATGGCCTCAAGAAATAACATTTGATTCTGCACACTTGAATGACAAACTATAAAGCAGAAACCTAAACACATTAAAAACAGATTTTATTCCCCATTTTGGATCAGTTTCTGGTTGGTTACCTGGAAAGGCCGAGCGCTGCTAAGGTAGAGAGTCTTCCTGTACCAGAGGTTTCCTTGGTTCCCATATCGCACCCACAGCATTTGCCCACGACCTGTAGCAGTGGTCCTGATGTACACTGCCAGGCAGAATACATGTGAGCCGAACATGTGGTAATGGAAGCGGAAAACACAGCGGTGACGGGACCTGTTGGGGTCCTTGCCGCGATGATGGGTCGGTTGGAAGACTCTGCTCAGCAGCACAGCCGTGTCCTTAAACTCCTGGGGGATGGAGGACTCGATGTAGAGGTAGTAGCCGTAGCTGGTGCCCAGTGTGTGGTCCTTCCAGGGCCCCGTGCTGAAGGTCGGGGTGGGGCCTCGGGTACGGGTCCAGTCAAACACATCGCCTCCACTCTGTTCTTGTTTCCAGCTGCACAGGCCATGCTCGAAGTTACACTGCAGCTCTGGAGCTGTGAGACATGACAGGACATAAATGAACACTGAGAATAGAAAACAAAATTTTGAGGTATTTGTACTGTATACTTGAATTTGTACAACTGAATGTTTGCATTTTATTCCACTTTATTCTTCTACTCCACTACATTTCAAAGGGAAATATTGTTCTTTTTACTCTTCTACAGTTATTTCTTGACAACTACAATAAAAATATGATACACTGTTATAGACTGTACCTAACAATTTATTAAAAATGTTCACATTAGCTTCACCTTCACCAGGTACAACAATAAAATGCTTTTTACACATTAATGCATCAGTACTAGTAATGCAGTAATTAATATACAATAATAATAATAACCACAGGGGGAATTTTTACGCATGAGCTTTTTTACTTTTGATGCTTAAAGTACATTTAGCAGAAAGTACTTGCAGTGCTCTTTTGCTGGGCACTGATTTAGCATTGCACTCTGCACTCATTGTAACTCCTGTCAGACAATTTAAAAGAAGAGATATCATCTTTTTTTTCCCCTCCACGCATTTTACTTGTCTAAACCAGGTGCCTGCCCACAATGCAACTCAACCACCAACAGTCTGGTCTAATGTTCGAGTGTGTTTTGCTCGTAGCGACTAATTTTGCCTAGAGCCAATAGCCTCAAGCAGAGATGGGAAGCGTGCTACAGAGGTCTGGTAAGCTCATTTCTTTCTCTATAAGCCCAGTTTCTTTTTTCCATTTTCAAATCTGCAGTCTTCATTCCCCACTGGCGCTGACTTAGGGGCTGTACACATGCCACGTTTTTTTCACCGTCACATTAATTGTTTTCAATGTAGACGCAATGGCTGCACCCTGAGAACCAACCAATCACAGCCAACAGATATCTCTCCTTTCTCCCATAAATATCTATATAATATATAATATAGTCTGTGGTAAATATGAAAAAGTTGATCATTTTAGTGCAGAGCTGCCAGAGCTTTACATCTGTCCCACAGACAACATTTTTGGCCTAATACACACTTACAACAGCACCTGGATGAAGATCAGCTCTGCACTCAGGATTTCTGGTAAGTAGGCTATGATACAGTGCAGGTTATGGTTGCTTAGCAACCTCAGACGCAACCTTCCTCTGTGCCCTTGAAAGCTGATACAAAAGTATCTCGCAACCTCGCGTTTTAAAGACGCAGCATGTGTATGGTCCCTGAAGTGACGTCTTTTGGGCCCAGTCCACATGTACACAGGTTATTTTAATAACTGAGTTTTTCCTCCTTCATTCTAAAAAAGTCAAATCCTGTCCACACAAGCAAGGTTTAAAAACAATCTCTTTCTTCCGCTGTCAAGAGCATGCCAACAACAGGTGGCCATATAACCCTAACCTTCGAGCCATGCTGGCCAATCACGCAAAGCAGAAGAAGAAGAAGAAGAAAAAGAAACAGAGGAGGAGAAGAAGACCTTGTTGGCAAATCAGAAGCCTTAGAAAAAGTTACTACTGTAAGGCTTCCTGGAGCAGTAACCTTCATAGTGCTTTCTGAAGCCTCTGTTTCTCGATATAGTGGAAGAGTAGCTGTACATTTATGTGTTAACATATTAGGTCACATTTGCCATTGCACAAAATATTGCCTCATTTATGACACCTCACAAAGGAGATAATAGCGCATATTCTGATGCTACAAGCCTACATGTCAATCCTGAAAATGTTTCTGAAAATCCTCTCCCTGGAGTTTTACAAAGGTTTGTTTACAGCAACTTAAAGTGCAGCTGGCATGTGAACAAAAGGCCAAAATGCACAGGAAAAGTTACATTTAAAAAAAATAACCATGCATGTGTGTACTAGGCCTTGGGGTAATGTATTTTCTGAAGCCACAAAAGGTTTTGTATACAGGCTTTGATGTGCAAAATCAATTTTGCTCTAACAATTTGAGTATTCCTTCCACCACTGAATATTTGCAAGCAAAAGAGACACTCACAACATCCCTCCTCATCTGATCCGTCCCCGCAGTCATCCACAAGGTCACATAGCTGCAAGTGCTCCACACACACCTTGGTGTGCACGCAGTGGAAATGTGTGTGCGTGGGGCACTCCACCACCGCAGGGGGCATGGAACAGTTCTTGAAGGTGACATCATCCAAGGCGGAGACCCCATCAAACACACCGAGGTTGATCTTACCCAGAGCGATCTGGAAGGGCTGGGTGATGCGTCCCAGCTGTACGGTGACCTGGTTCCAGCGTGCTCCCTGGTCGTACAGAGTCCTCCATATGATGGTGTTGTTTTGGTCTCCGGCAATTCGCAGGTACATGTCTACAGCCCCCACAGATATACCTGAGTTATAATGCCTGGAGGAGATGTGGGAGAGAGTGGAGCTAGAATTTTACTGACAATAATATTCCAGAACTGCAATGTGTGCATTCTGTTGTATTATACTTTTAAAATGATTTCCACAGATCAGATACTATAAATCACAGATTCCTCTTGTGAAAATGCATATGCTTGCTGGATATAATACATGAGGGCTTTTGATTACACTGCAGAAAAAAAAAGAAATTTATAAACCTCCAGCCCCTCTCTGGCAGGAATATCCCTCCAATCATCCGGTGGAAAAATAAAATCTGTCATTTGACATAAACTTTTACAGGCCATAAAGCTGCTGAAACATGACAGATTCAGATGCGAATCTTCTCATTGTGTTTGACTGTGAAATAAGATATGCTGAGAGAGCAGGGCTGAGACAGGTGGAATGATGGTTGGAGGAAAGGGAAAAAGATCAAGAAAAGCAAAGAGGAAGACAGACAGCCAGTGGAAAAAGCCTGAAATTCCAGGTGGATCTACAGATTCTGGTTATGATAGCGAGTCATGCTGAGCAACTTTAAAGAGGAGAAAAGGAAGCAACAGTGTGACTCTCACCAGAAGGTCATGGTACACCTGGAGGCAGACTGTTTGAACCAGGGTCCTCGGAGAACAGCCCTTGGATAAAGACTGCTACTGTTCTTCAATATAAACATGAAGTGGCCTGCAGTGAGTGAGACGACAATTACTATTCAAACCATATTCAACATCTACTTAATCACACACACACACACACACACACACACACACATACACTCACTGTTGCAAACAACTTGTTCAGTCAGTTGAAAAAGCCAAAACGGATGCAGACAGTCAAGAGGATCATTCACTATTCGACTAAACGCCTTCGCTTATCCTTCTGATTGCCAGATGGGTCAATTTCACCCTGTCAGAAATACCTCTCTCTCTGGGATTTCCGTGCACAACAATGTCAAGAGAGTATATTAAGAATCAAGGTATAAACAAAACATAACCTGTCGACTGCAGTCACCATGCCAACAGTGTCTTGTTGATGAGACAGGTCAGAGGACAACAACAAGGCTTGTTTGCTAACAGCCGGGCTGCAAATGTGCAAATAAGTACTTGGTGCTGCAATGATACGCAGAGGGCCATTTCATTTCACACAACTCAACAAACCATGCTGGGTTACACTCCTACACACAACATGAGGATGCACCTCCTTATAAATACAGGGTTTAATGTTTCAGGCTGACAAACTGCACACACAACACACAGAAAAGCTGTTAAAGGTTCAATATTATGCTCATTCGCAGATTAATTCTTGTAATTTGGTTTCTATGAGAACATGTTTAAATGCTTTAATGTTAAAAAACACATTATTTTTCTCATACTGTCTGACTAAATATACCTGTATTCACACATCATCTAAATACTCCATTTTGGTGCCTGTCTCTTTAAGCTCCCCAGCCAAAAAAGCCCAGTCTGCTTTGATGGGTCAGTATTTCCCCGTCTTTCACATCTGCCTCTTGGCGTCTCTGCACTGTCATTACAGCAGGGAGGATGACTGAAATGGCACCAGTGTTGCCAACTTGGCAACTTTCTCACTAGATTTAATGACTTTTCAGACCTTCTTAGCGACTTTATTTCTAAAAAGCAACAAATTTAACAACTTGTTCAGATCATCAATGGAAGAGAGATATTAAAATTTACTCCCACACAAGTTGCTCAATGTAACTGCAGCCCAACAAGGGGTTTCTCCCCCTCTCTCCTCCAGTGCCATGCAGTTGTGGGACAGGCAGGAGGAGAGGAGATGCCACTTACCATGGGAGTTCAGCTGTAGTGAGTTTCTGTGGTTACCCTGACGCTCTCGCTTTATGGATTGGAAGCATGAGAAAGTGGTGCACTATTGTATAAGGGCCATGGCTGTCATACTATTCAAATATTTTATTGAGGATTTTTCCATTAAATCAAATTCAGTGACTTTTTTAAATTCTAATGCTTCCATCAATGTGCAATGTGTCACTGATATGCAAACCAGCAGATGACATTATCTGGCATCTTTTAGCAACGTTTGGAGCTAGTACTAACTCATTTTAATTGGAAAAGAGTTGGCAACATAGAAGGGCACTGTAGCTGCACTTTCTATATTTTCTATATTTTTGCTAGGCAACAGGATGCAGCGTGGCGGGACCTGGTGTATTTTCTATGAAAGTTGCTCGGTGGCACATGAAGCCAAAAAGTTCAACATCCCAGGTGTAAAGTTACCCAGATCTTCTATATCACTGGGCCCACAGAGGATAGTGCACTTGAGACTTTTGCCAACCTAGCCATCTATTTCCAGTTTAACGCTCCACTATCTTGAATAGGGATAAAATAAATTGTAAAAAATAAATAATTGTGCGGCTCTTCTAGACTTTCAAAATGTCATAGGACCAAACATGTCAAATCTCTATAATGAAACAAGTCGCTCATAAAAAAAAAGTGTCCATCTAAGGGAAAAAGAGTCCAAGGTGAATTTCCCTACGGGTACAATGAAGTACATTGTATCTCATCACATCGTATCGCATCGTATCGTATCGTATCGTATTGTATGATAAAAAGTCTTTTTGGGCCTCATGGCATCAAGTGTCATTCAGATACAATGCAAAACATTCCAACACAAAATACAACAGGACCCATTTAGAATGTTTATGGTGTGTCCAGAATCATTCACTCATTCACTGCTCCTTGCTCACTTTATCCACCTTATTTTCAAACACGGATGTAAATAGTGATCAACTTCCGTTTTTTTGTGCGTGACTTCCGGTCAGCCACTTTCCCTCATGCTTTCCCTTACCGGAGCTAACGGTGCAAGCTAATTTTTTTTCAATTTTCAGTTGTTTATGTTATTCAATCAGTTAGTTAGTTAGTTAGTTAGTTAGCTAGTCTGTGTATTTTGCATAACGTTAGATAACTGTGCCCACGTTTCCGTTATAACGGAAATTTATTCCCTCTAAACGCGAATAAATCATACGTCAATCATAAACTATGAACCAAAAAAGCACAATCTATCCCGAGTGAGACAAACTGCTTGATCCCCATCTCCAGTGTACCAGCAGAGAACCTGCAGAACCGAATCAGCGAAAAAACACACCGGGCTACATAGCCTCTCTACCTGAGCAGCTGCGGCTCGCACCCTCGACACACAGACCATGCTTCTGCATGCCAGCCACACGTGTGCGCAACTGTGAGAAGTGAGGTGTACGCTGCTTTTCTATCTTTTTTTCCCTTTTCTTTCTTTCTTTCTTTCTGTCAGCGACATACACTCCTAACACAGGACGGGTTGTTTTAATTGACTGAGTTGATCGTTAAGCCATAGTGATGCGCGGATCGGCTCTGATAGCACCCGAATCAGCATGTACGCATCAACCATCCAGCTGTTACAACATGATTGAGCTAGCAAAGCAGTTTTGTGTTGCTATGTGTGGTATTTATTCAGTTTTGGGAAATCACGATGTCTAGAAAGCATCAGTGGCTGCAGCTGACAGGGACAGCTAACGTTAACACTAGCAGCAAAGCTAACATCAGGATCGTCATCCGTTAAAAGCCTCCCGTTGTCGGATACGACATGAAACTACTCCAATTAGCTCAATCATGTTGTAACTAAGACATCTGCTGGAGAAAATATTTTTTTCACGGGCCACTTTGTGAGTTCAGTGAGTTATTACAGACACGGAATGGCTAACAGCTAACGGTTAGCCCAGCTAATCTACGATAACAATGTTATTAATTACACACAGAGAAAATACTAATGTTTGTTCAGTCATTGTGTTTATAGACTTTACAAACATCAGATTAGTCTAATCGGTGATATAGTGACGTGAAAAATGTGATATATACATATATATATATAGCTAAACTCAGCAAGGTAAACAACAAGGGGATTCCCATTTACACAGTGGTAAGAGTGCTGGACCGGAAGTGTCGCACAAAAAAAAGGAAGCTGGCTGCGTTCTGTTTTGCCTCCGTGTTTCCGTGAAAAATAAGGTGGATAGGGAGTTATATGTGATTTTGGATACAGCCTATGTTTCAGGTTTAAAATGGTCTATATGGTAGAGTTTTGACTTCACAAGTCCTGACGGCTCATTTAAAGGCACAGTTTCTGAATATGAACTTTGTACATTTCTCTGCGGTTACATCATACTGGATGCTTTTACAGCATTTATACAGCACCTATAGCTTATATCAAAAAAGACTTGGAAATCTGACTTTATATGCTATGGGAGCTTTAACCTTATGCTGATTATTTAACCTAAAAATGTACTGCCTTTGAAGAACCCATGTAAGAGTAATTTAATCCTTAGCTCAAAGGGATTAAATGTAACTGTAACAGGGTTCCCGGTGCATCATCCAACAGCATGCAGCCAAATCAGGTGCTTTACAGCTCAAAGACAGAGATTTTCCAAGAGAGAGGAAAGGACTGGAGCACAATGATCGGTTTATAGACTTAAATAGTGCAAACAGACTAATGGTTCAACACTGCTGTGTCTTCAACAGTTGAAACATTAGTCTTTGCAGTATTAAAGGCTATAAATTGATCAGTGTGCTCCAGTTCTTTCTTCTCACTTGCATTACAGTAACGTTAGCTCTATCTGACTGTCCATCAGCAGCACAGACACAGCTACTGTGTTTTGCTGTGTAAGGCAGTGCAGCGGTAATGCATTCGTCATTAAAACAGCTTAATAAGGAAGATGACACCAGGTCTATGGTGAGGTTAGAACAACAAGAATCCGGGAATCCATTCTGCCCGATGCTGCACAGTATGAGGTGGTATTGTGATGGAGTTAGAAAGTTTTCTTGGCTCCTATTAGGTGTCTGACTGCCAAATAAACACAGTGTGAACACCGCCACATACCTGCACTTTGTTTTGAATCTTTGAATGGTCACAGCCATATTTTCTAAACCCTCCAACATATGCTCCCACCAGGATACGTGTCATTTCACAAAGCTCGAAGCATATGAAGATGCTTCCCAGAAACATAACAGGGACTTCAGTTCACTGCCTGCACTGCCTCCAAATCTGAACCTAACAGAGCATCCTTTCACAGCATGTTCACACAATGTACATAACAAAACAACAGATGGTGAGGCTAAAAAAACTGGATGTTATCAAGTCAGTTCACAACAAAATTTCTTGTTAAACCATAAATCTGTCCCTAAAATGTCTTCTGGAGGTTAGATGTGGAGAAAATAATAAGCAATAAAGATGTAATGAGGCATAATATACAGTAACACATTGTGGTCCGAGAACCAAGGACAGCATAGTGTTGTGTATTTCACTGAATGATGAGGTGTTAATATTCAGAATGAGTACACCATATGTTGATTTCCTTTCTATTATTCAGATGGCTGAGAAAGCATTTCTCCGTGAAGTGCTTATCTCTCAAAAACACATAGACAAGGGATTTTCTTTCCTTGCACAAAACCCTGATTCCATCCCAAGATAATATTATCTTTTGCCACTTATTTCTGACCACACACCCTGGACACAGTGAGATGATCTTATCGGCTCATCGCGTTTCTATTCTTATTCCAGTGGCTGCATATTACAGATGGCAGCAGTGCTAATAAACATGTGTGGTGGTGTTTCTTTACCTTCAGTGCTGTTTGTAGAATGGTCCGCAGGTGGTGGGTGGTCGTATGGAGGCACCTCCACAGAAGAGCCCCACACCCAGTCAAAGCCATCGTCAAGGGTGAGCTCATTCCAACCACAAGAACCAGACTCAAAGTCGCACTCAGAGGCTGAATAAGTAGAGAGAGGGGAAATTATTAAAATAAAGTTCAGACTGAAAGTGAATTCTTTTGTATGATACTGATTGAAAGCTCCAGAGCAGCTACTGATGGATCCCTGTGGTGAAACTGTTGTGTCAGCTTCCTTTCACAAGGTCAAGAACACATTTTCAAACGCAACATTTAAAGTGCTCTTTAAAGTGCTAGGAAAAATGGAAAAAATCTACAGTTTCATGACAACTAGATAAAATCCATCTGCTGAGAAGGATTGTGTGATGTGATCAAAAGCTTCAGAGCACTGTAACACACACTTTTATGACTTAGCTGGACATGAAACTCTCAAATCAAATCTTCAGGACAAAAGATTAACAACTGCAGTGGAAAATTTCGATTTCTTTCAAAGTACAAGCCTTTGCACATAAAAACTTTGCTGGAAAACTATACCTCCCAAGGTGCATTTCAGCAACTAACAATACAACCAGTAGTTTAAATAGGGTTGGGTGATATGGAGAAAATCAAATCACAATATTTCTGACCAAATACTGTAATATCCATATAAGACGATAATGTAGGGTTGAGTATTAATATAAATATTCATCAGTAATGTGGATATGATGACTTTCAGCCATGTTTGTTGTTGCCATGGGTAACAGTATGACGTCACTATGTCAAAAAGTCGAAATATTGCGAGTATCACAATATGAATTTTTCATATCATATAAGAAATCAAATTTTTGTATTCTGGGTTTATTTGGATTATTCAGCAACTATGTCACCAGGTTTTGTTTAATGACAAGGAGTTTTGAATTCACTACCCTTCTGACTGGCTTCTCCTCTATAGCAATGACAGTCAACGCTCATGGGTATTGTAGTATTTCTACCCATCCACTGAACTGACAGAAAAAAATGTATTTCTCAGAAAATAAAATTTGTGGTTTTAACATGAACTAAACAAAAAAAATGAAATAGGATTATAAACTTCATCCCACTGTGCAACTCCACAGACCTTGTTGAGAGGTTGTTATTTTAATATTTAATAAAAGTTTTCACATTCTGGAAATTGACTGGTTGGGTTTTATTTTTCAGCCTATGCTGACAAATCAAATGCAAAACTAACAGGAAAAAAAGAACTTCTGGTCAAAATCCAAACCAGGAAACAATCTTTAAATGTCAGCCATTGTCGTCATACTGGCAGATAAATATATATCCTGCTCTCGGTCAAACGTACAAACAGGATGTGGATTATTTGGATGGGTTACTTGGCAACAAGGTTCTTACGGCAGCTGGCTTCATCCTCTCCATGGGGACAATGTGGGGTGAAGTCACACACTTTGCTCTCCTCGATGCACTCTCCACTGCCACAGGCGAACAATGAGGGAGGGCAAACAGGAGGAGGAGGTACACTGCTCTCTGCAACAGGAATCAAAAATGAAAAGATTAATACAATCAGTATGACATTGTTCAGATGCAAGAGGCACTTTGATAACCCAGATCAAATCAGGTGCAGACCCACCAGCTACAAAGAGCTCCAGTTGTTATCACTGACTCTTATCAAGCGATTTTATCATTAAAGAGCACTCATGGGAGATCATGGTGGATTAATATAGATGAGCTCAGCTGCGTCCAGAGAAAAGTAAGTACATTAGCTGTGTTATGGAAGATTAGACTCAACTGTGAAGTAATAAATGAAGTTCAGATATTTTGATCAATAGTACGTCCGAGACCCCATCCCTTAAATGAATTCAATTTCATTCTGCTTACAAGGAATATTGGAAACATTAGTGAAAAACTGTCCATTTTTTAAATGGCTTTTGGCTTGCTATTGATGATAAGTCTGTAAATGGTTTCTTACTTTAGATCCTGCAGGAACTAACTTTTTGAATTTGGGCTGAGCCATGCTGGCAAATAGGTAATTTCATTTACTTAAAGAGAGATCTAGAATCTCTGCCATTACTCCGCTAAGTCATGTTACAGTTTACATCAATGTCTGTCCAGACTCATATGTAGCCATGACAGTAGACAATGCTTCAAACATGGATGCTGCTGCAAAGAAGCTACAAATTCTAAAACTTGGATGCTTCACACACATATCCACCCAGCAGCACAGAAGATCTATACAATCAGCACAGTTTCAGGGTGGACACACAAGGTTAGTGTCACCAATTCAGTGTCTGACCAATGTCTCCCCTTCTGTTTCTGAGTTATGGTGTTAAATAATGGCCAGAAAAGTGTTTTTGCAGAACATTGTGATGTCACAGTGAAGTTGACCTTTGACCTTTGGGATATAAAAAGTCTTCACTTCATTATTCAATCATATTGGACATTTGTGTGAATTTTTCTTCATTGTAGGAGTATGAATTCTTAAGTTATGGCCACAGTGTATGAGGTCACAGTGATCTTTGACCATTAAAAAAATGATATGTTCATCTTTGACTTCAAGTGGTCGTTTGTGCCACATTTAGAAAAATTCCCTCGAAATGTTCCTGAGATATCGCATTCACAAGAATGGGACAGATGTGAGATCGCAGTGACCTTTGACCGTTAAAGAATGACATGTTCATCTTTGAGTCCAAGTGGACGTTTGTGCCAAATTTAAAAAACAGAAAACCACCTCAAAATATTCCAGAGATATCAGTTTCACAGAATGGGACAAAGGTGACATCACAGTGACCTTGACCTTAGAACACCAAAATCTAATCAGTTCATCCTTGAGTCCAGGTGGGTGTTTGTGCAAAATTTGAGATATCCCAAGAATGGGACATGCGTACGGACAACCCAAAGAACATAATGCCTCCAGCCATAGCAGTGAAGGCATAGTAAAAGTTGCCCTCACTCTGACAGATGCTATGGTAAATAGGGCATCACAGGTTTGTAGGGGCTTTAAAGCAGTATTAAAAGATTTTATCATCCACTTTGAGGGACAAGCTGGAACAAGCTGTAAACACAACATCGACAACATGTTATTTCCAATCCCCTGATAAAGCTGCTACAGCTAACAATCTAGCAAAGTGGCCTGTTTACACATCCAGTTGCGATCAGACCAACATTCATTTTAAGTCATGTTTCTGGCTACCTGCCAGATATAATGGACCTTTATCACAGCAGACATTTTGACTTGTCATAGTAGGAAAGGCACAGGTGAAACTGACGAGATTAATGACGCCTCAGCTCCATTAAGTGTCCCAATCAAGTATTCCAGTGAGCCAGCATGCACAATACCACGGCCAACCCTAAGTGGAATGCAGCCACCATTAATATTATGAAATATTCTTGTGCTTTTCCTACTATGAAATGTCAAAATGTCTTCTGTGAAAAAGGTCCATGTCTTTTTAGCTCTGTTTAAATCTACACCAACTCCTGAGGGAAATATCTGACTATTTGGCTGCTAAATGCTATGTTCACTGGCTAGTCACTTATTTGTACATCTGCCATTTGTTGCTTGGCAGGCTGCTGTTTCAACTACATTAGGCTGCAACATGCAACCCCCAACCTCACATTAGTCATTTAATCCATTGTTAATATGAAAGTATTGACAAATTCAGCTTAGAAGCACAAATGAAGCTTGAGTAAAAGTTCAGTCAGGAAGACAATACTTTTCATGCTCAGGCTGTAAGTTTCTTTCTCACGCTGACATTCACTCCTTGCACGTAAGCTCACTCACTATCTCTAGGTGTCATTGTGTGGGTAGGTCAATTGAGTCATCAGCTCATTCACAATCGACCAATAGCACAGACACAGACCTTCTGTGTCAGCCTATCATCTGACTGCTCCTCATTTTCAATATGCTTCTTTCTCTGCCATAGTCCTTCTCGCATCATGTGTGTGCCCTCCACCTCCCAGTCACCACCTAGTCTTTACAGATTCATCAGCCTCATATGCCTCAGTACTCATCAGCCTCAGAGTCATCAGCCACCACCAGTGTCTGGACTCCATGGGGGGATTTATCCTGCTGCTGCTTAATTGTCCCTCGATCACAAAATATCCCCCTCAGGTGTCCACACCAAAGACTTCTGTTAAATCTTAATCAGCACAAATCATCTCTTAATCTGTACACTCATATTCTGTATTGAATATTATCTTGTTTCTCCTGATTGAACTAGTCTCGTGCCTTTGCACTAACCTTGTCTCCTATGTTTACAACACTAAAAAATGACACTTGTAGGAAACAAAATGCCACCTGGATTACATTTTCATGCATACAACATATTGAGTTAATGTAGTTAATTTACATATCTGGCACAATTTAAGCATCATTTTTAAGAGACAGGGTTGTCTACTGGGGTATTACACCTCTGAGTAGTGTCTTCCCAGCTGGCTCCTCTGAGCAGGATAAAATATCTAATAAAATGATTAAGGGACAGTAGGGCACAGATTCCTCAGAGTAGGTCAGGCAAAAATGATTGGGGATATCAATTAGGCATATAAAAGCCGTAATAAATTTTATGGTGGCCAGCTAATTTCTAAAACATGCAAAGACACTTGTACATGTACAAGAGTGTGATTTATAATGACAGGGCGTAAAGGGTGGGTCAAACTTTGGCTGAACATACAATTTACAATATCAATTTGTCTTATTTTCATCCCACATCCATTTGATTATAGGCCAATATCCAGTGCTTATAATGTTATTATTTATTACTGCGCACTTATTCTGATTTGATATGGTGAATCCATAACTCAATAAGTTTACTGCCTATATGGTGGATAGGATGGATAATTAAAGGACATGGGACATAAATAATGCTCTTCAAGTGACCGTAATGACATGTAATTAGCAATATTAGATGTGAGCCATATATCAAAACAATATCCTTGTCTTCCTTCACATATATAGGTCAGCTTATACAGACGTGTCATACATTATAACCCTTTGCAGCAAAATGTCATTGGTATTTGTGACAGTGCTGGAGCTTTGACTTTAAAAAGAAGTGTTTAGGGTGTAGATCTAAGCAGCTCTGTGCCTCATACTGTACACACCTGTTCATCATCAGGTTTCATTCTTTTTATATAATAACACCGGCCATGCTTTTTGAGGTGTGGAGTATTTCACGAATCCACTGCTGGGAGCAGAAGACAGATGGAAGCTAAAGGACCAAGTGCCAGGGTGACTGGTGCTGCCCACAGACTCTTAATTCTGTTTCCCTTTGCTCTTATTTACTCTACTTAAAGCTGCATTAATTCATCTTTTCAGCCACTTGGAATTAGCTCAATAAGCTGTAAACCCAAAAATGAGAAACATAACATGGTGAACAAGCTACAGACAGTTGCCCATTTATACATTCAGCAGACACGGAGCAACATCAGCATTCATGCCGAGTCATATAAGCCGGGCTCAGACTACTAAAAATGAGTTTGCATCACGCACATAAGAAGAAACTTCACAAATGTTTTCCTCTCTAATCTCAAACCTGCACACGCACTACAAGAGTTGGGTAAGGGTTACTTAAAAAGTAATCAAGTTACTTTACTGAGTTACTTTTTTGAAAAGTAATCAGTTACTTTACTGTGTTACTCCCTGAGTAAAGTAACTCAAGTACTTTTAAAGTACTTCCAATGTTACTCCCTGAGAAAAGTAACTCAAGAACTTTTAAAGTACTTTTGAGTATTCTACATTTCCTATTGGGCAATGGACCACAGGGTGCTAAGCCTACATTTTTTGTCTCCAAAATTAAAGTTATGGTCCACTTGCCCTTCACTGAGATCCAATTCTCCCATCACAGCCGTCACTTTGACCAGTAGAAACACAGAACGATCTGCTGCCGTAGACAACTGTATGACAACAACACCCCAGCGTTTTTAATATTTCCTCTAGGGATGTTACCACACAGAGTAAAAGGGGGAAATGATGATGTGAAACAGCAGAGGCACTTTGTCAATCCGCTGAGTTAACGTTACTGTCATTAGCATCAAGCTAGCAAACAATGGTACATCCTCATAATGGAGACTGACATAAAGTAATAACATTAACAAATAGCGGCGGGGCTTTTACTCACCACAACTGTCGAGGCTCCCAGCTTCATTTGAAACAAACTACATTATAGACGGTCCGTTATTTATTAATCCCTCTGTGTGTTTATATATTTACTTTTTTTCTGCTCCTGTTGTCTTTATAAAGTTAACATATTGCGCCACCATTTCAAACTCAACACTTCCTGAATTTGTTTCAAATTAAAAGCCCCTTATAACCTCGCCTGAGAGAATCCCTCCATTTTTTAAATAGGCTTATACTGTGAAACATTTGGAGGAACTTGGTTATGGAGGATTCAGTAGCTTGAGTGTTTGCGTATGGTACTCCAAATACAGCTCCTGCCATCTGCTGGCGCTTTTTACATTACTACAACAACATTTCAGCTGGCACATGAACAGACACAGTGACTGAAATAATAGTAAAAGTAATAAAAATAGGACAAGAATAAAACAATGACATCACACACGTCGTGAAAGACGACCGGGGATAATTGGTGAGTATCATCATGTAGTGTGTCATGTCTGTCGGTCAAGTCATGGTTCGATTTCATGACTCCACAATCGTGTAATGTGACATAGTGACTTTCAGAACAGGCAGAAAAGTCGTGTAGTGTGTACCAGGCATAATGCAAGTCCTGAGTCTGACCTGTCCGTCAGCGAGTCCTCCTCCATCTATTTAGTCGTGGGGATTTTACTGACAACCCTGCGGAATGTTTAAGACTCCACTGTAGACAATGGCAGCATTTTTGGGCATTTTTTTTGCTTTTAATTGATAATAAAGCAAAGCGTGAACTGGGAAGAGAAAGAGGGAATGAGATGCAGTAAAGGGCCACAGGCCTGAATCGTACCCGGGTCGCTCCAGCAACAGTAAATTTCCAGCACAGAGCTTTTATTTCAAAGTACCGTCTCCTGCTGTAGAGTAGGTGACTAACAGACAGTTCTTGACAGAGACAGCAAACTAGCTCAACTACATGGCCAAACGCAAGTATGATGCTGAATATAATAAACTGCGTGGGCCTTAAACTAATGACTAAGGAGAAATCTGGACCCCGTGGCTGGACCAGTTGGGGACCACTGCACTACAGGACATTATTAAAGCTATGGTGCCAGAGGGAGCATGAATGCACCCCCTCATGTGATCTCATGGGGAGGTAGATGTAACAAAGGGAAGACTGACAGGGTGTGACAGCTTGCTGTAATTTTAACAATGCTTCACAGGGAGAGAAAAGAAAAGGAGACTAAACAAGATGAGAAAATGGATGGGGAGATGCAGAGGACATGGGTTGTTATGTGTCATCAGTAGTATGCTAGCTAACATTAGCCTCAAAAGCTAGAATGTTTACCATTGTTTGGCAAAACTGTAAGCTGCTCCGCACTGACATAATCATAACTGTAATCATCTTTTTTTTTTTTTAAATCCTAAATATCAAACATGTTTGAAATGATCAAGGCGGCCCCGTTGAGTCTGCAAGCAGTTCAGAAAGATTAAGCCTGGATCTGTAAACCTCTCACTTTACGAAATAATCTCGGCCAAACATCAGCGCCGACCAAAGTCCCAGACCAGATTTCTCCGGTGTTGAATCAGGGTAAAAACAGCTGAAAACTCCTGTACTCTGAGCCCAGCTTTAGAGTGAGAGTGCACCTGTAAAGTTGTGGGCCAAAATAAAAACAAAGAGCTGGAAAATGCTCACAAAAAAAAAAAAAGATTATTGTGGCCTTATGTACCACACTGTAGGAGACAAACGGAAAAATTCCAGCCTCATGGTTGACTAAAAAGTAAGGAAAACCTACTCCAGCACTCTTGCTACTAACAATAAATATGTAATCTATGCCACATAAATCATCCTGGTTAAACAGCCTGCCTGCAGACCTTCCCTGATGACTAATGAATGAATGAAAAACTAGGAATTATTCGACTTTTAGAAGGTATTTATTCAGTAAAAATCCTTCTTCGCAATTCGAGCTCACCACCTGCCAAACATCCCTGAAAAACTGTGGTGCTGACTCAGACCTCTGACATCTGACTTAAATCTGTGACATTATTTCTCTAGAGCAGCTCTGTCTCCACTCAACACTCTGGCCTTGATGCTCCATCAGGGAAAGAAACCCCCCCAAAAATGAAAGCCCACAGCTCCCAGCCTAAATGAGGCAATCAATAAAGCTCAACTGTTGTTTTACAGGCAGGGAGCAGGAACATCATCCTATATTGGATGACTAACAGCAGCTGTAAAGATGCTACAGTTTGCACTCGCAGCTGAAATATCTGTACATCACCAAGGCAACATGTTAAAATTATGTCCAAAATACCCAGAGGACAGTGCTTTATCAAACGCTGTCAGCCAAGATGTTCGGCTTTATCACATTCATCACTGAGCTGCAGGCGGAGTGCTATAGCAGACATAAATAAACCCATACATTGTGACAGTGACTGCTCCATGTTCAGTGCAGGAAAATGTCTAGTAAGCACTATTTTAATGATTCAGTTATTCTGTTATGAATCCCTTCCATTAGTGTCTTCCCCTGTTATCAGTATTCAAAACAGGTTTGTGGCGGTCTGTTTATGTGTGCCGATATTTTAAAATGTCAGGGTCTGAACTTGTCCCGTGTGTGTAGTGAGATTTTATTAATGGTAGCAGTACCAGGCACCGTCACACAGCCGGGACTGAAGGATAGGTCATCGATGGCCAGGACCTCAGAGGCCTTGCTGTCAGCTGAAAGTTGCCCTTGAATCACCACCTGGTAGATACAGAAAACATTTTAAAAATCACTCAGTCACCTCTTTTTATTATCTTTCCACAGTGTCTGTTGGTGTCGGTGCATTCTGGCCTGTGTAGAAAGGTAATAAATTTCAGTATGTGCACATTTGGTATGTCTGTGCTTGAGTGCATTTGCTTGTGGTATATGACAAATGTATCTACATGCATTTGTTAACACTGACACTGCTAGGAAAACAGATATTGGCTCTAGATCAGGGGCTGGCAACCTTTTCTATCAAAAGAGCCTTTTCTGGACAAAGACAAAACAAAACCAAACAACAACAGCAACAAAAAACCCCACTAGAATCACTGCCTTGTGGTTGTATGCCTCTGCAGCTCGTCAAGTTGCACTTACAATTTACATCCATGTCTATTAAAACATGGATACTTCACACACACATCTTCCAGGGGAAGCACACAGGATCTATACAATCAGCACAGTTACAAGATGGGCACCCAAGATTTGTGTCACCAATTCAGTATCCAACCAAATGGAGTTATGGCATCAATGGACAGAAAGGTGTTTTTGCAGAACAATATGATGTCACAGTGAAGCTGACCTTTGACCTTTTGGATATAAAAAGTCATCACTTCATCATTTTATTTGTGTGAAATTTTGTCATAATTACATATGAATTCTTGAGTCATGGCCAAAAACATGCATGAGTCCAACTGAATGTTTGTGCCAAATTTTAGGAAGTTCAAAGCCTTTTTTCACAAAATGAGATAAACTCAAAGTCATAGTGTTCTTTGACCATCAACCACAAAAATCAATCACTTCATCATTTAGTCCAAGTAGACGTTTGTGCCAAATTTAAGAAATTCCGTCAAGGTGTTCTTGAGATATCGCTTTCACAAGAATGAGACCAATGTAAGGTCAAGATCACCTTGACCTTTGACCTTTGAATCAAATCAGTTTATCCTTAAGTCTAAGTGAGCATTTGTGTCAAACTTTACAGATTCCCTTAAGGCGTTCTTGAGATATCATGTTTATGAGGATGGGATGAACATATAGTTCATATCTTCAAATCATATTTGAGCCTTATGGTGAAGGTACAGCAACAAAATTAACCTATTAACGTTACTAATTTGTCTAAATGCACATTCATTAATATAGAATATAAAAGTGGCAACTCTGCAGTGGGCTATTTATGATTATTTAGTACTTAAGTTTTTGCAGCTTTGGTGGTGAAAGCAAACAGATCTGTCCACACACTATAGAATTCTCTATTTTGAGGCTTTTCTTTTTTGGATTTGGAATACATAGCTAGCTTAGCTAGATTCAAGACTAGCCATTGAAGGTTTGGCAAAAATTTTGATGAAAAGGCACCAGATTATACATGTTCAACACACATTTTATTTGACAAAATGTTTTAATGTTTTTTTTTGTTTGTTTGTTTATGTATGTTTTTTTCAATTTGGTGTATGGACTGTAAAAACAATTTTTTTTAACAAGTGGAGAATGAAAGCATCATTTTAGGCCTAAAAATGACAAATTAAAAAAAAATATATTAAAAAAAACCCCATTTATTTTCATATCATTTTTTGTCAAAGCCACAGGGAGCCAGTGGAGATAGGCTTAAGAGCCGTATGTGGCTCTTAGTTACTACAGTTCATTCTGAGAAGGACATGAATGTCTGTACTTAATTCCACGACAGTCCCTGTGATAGTTGCTGAAATTGTTACAGTTACAGACAGTGCCATCTCCAGAGTCACACTGCTAGCTAGCTTAATGCACCACATTTTCTCTGACTGTCACAATGCCAATAATATCAAAGCTGCGCTGATCAAAGTCCACAGAACAGCTTTATCTACACCAATGGAGTTTTGTAACCCTTCATTTATGACTGATCTAAACAAACACTGGATGTGTCATAATGGGTGATGGGAAAATTGACTCAAATACACAATTTACACTGGTCATACTTGTCAGCTGGTATTTCTTTTTCCCCAAAAGCAGACTTTGAGTCCATAAAGTAACACAGTCTATAAAATGATAGCGAAGAGTGCATATACTGTAAACAAATGTTTATTTAGGATTTCAGAGCCACGCCAGTGTTTATCTGATCCAGACAATGTACCCTTACTCTCAGAAAATCTTGAGCATATTTATCCACAGTCAGACTCTGTTTCCTGTGTTGTTGTGTAGACAGGCGTCAGCAATGAGAAGGCATTTTGTGCAATGGCGAAAGACACAAAACAGTGCTATCGCTCACAATGCTAACATGACTTTTTACATCTTTACACATAAATGTACTGTTACTGTTCCACTGTATTGAGGAACATTGGCAGCAGAATGCACTACTGAGGTCACTGAACAGTCAGCACTCCCACAACCATGGGCGAATAATGAGACAGTGGGTCCCTGGGCATAGACATGCAGAGAATAATGAAAATACAGTCACAGAGTAACTGTACATTTATGTGTTAACATGTAAAAAGTATTTTAGAAAGGTTAGAACTGGCACTATTTTGGCCATGTCCACCACATAAAAGCAGCTCCACAAACTCTTTTATCCCATCATGCCTTATACTTTCTGTTACTGTTTCAAGCTCTAGGCCAAATGTATATACATTTGCATATAATATTTTATATACACATCTCTTAATAAAGCTATCCAAAGAAAAGTGTTTTCTACAACAAAATTAGAGAACAGCAGCAAAACCCTGGAGATATTTAAGCAGGTGAAAAAGTGCAAATCATTATGTCTACTGCCTGAAATTGAAATCGCCAGAATCACTGTGGTAAATAAAAACCCAATTAACTCAGCTGCCTTTAAAACAGGAAGTAGATTAATGGGGGGGAAAGTGAATGTTAGCAGAGAGTTGACCTCTCTTTAAAATGTTATGAAACTGATCTGGCTGGAGTCGTTGACAGATGGTGAAGGCCGAGAGGAGGAAAGGGGTGACACACTGACTTTGTCTGAGGATATACTGCAGGAAGGACACTAACAGCAGGCTTCATAGGACTCCAGATGGCCTCTGAAGAGTCTAGTGGGGTCAGTAGCCCCTCACTGCACACATACAGCTCCCGTTGTGCAGCTCATTTCTGTTGTGATGACTTTTATCAGTCTCAAGGAAACTTATGGTTTATCTTACCATGCAATAAAAATATCAACACAATACAGTGTAAGTTAATAAGGTGAAGCTTGGGCCAGTAGTCTAAGACCTAAACTATTCTTCTTGGTAAAAATCTTTAGATTCTAAACCTGCATTGTCCATTTTTTTGGCCATTTTAGGGCATAGGATACAAATTGCAATCACAACATCGAAATATTAAGTTGAGCGGGGGAACTTCCTTGCAAGCTCTTTCTTATTTACACATCTGACATTATAGTTAATTTAGATTAATGTTTCTTTTTCTTTCTTTTTCCCGTGGTGAAAAAAATGGATAATGAGCAACCAGTCATGTTGACATTAATTTGACTGTGATTTATGTCTTTAAACTGTAATGAATCATAATTTCATAGTTGTACCAGATGAATGTGCTGCTATTCATATGTTGATGTGTGCTTGTAGATTTGTAGTAGTATAATAGGGACTTTATATTCCTGTTGCATGTAAATGAATGTTTTTAGTGTCTGCTGATTGTTCTGTGTGTACCTGCCCGCAGGGACTGCAGGTGGAAATTACCTAATAGCTAATCTGGCATGAATCATCTCCTCCACGTTAAGATTAATGTTTTTTTGTGCACTGTCCTTGTTTAATAAGGACTAAAACTGTTTAGATTATGCACTAGTATGTTGTTTTAGCAATTAGTGTACAAAAAAACACTTGTCTTGTGAAAGAGAAAGCACTACATGCAAATGAAATGAAAGTTTTTCAAGGACTGAAAAGCTCCCCCATTTTCACTGTGGAACAATAACGTATATGCATGTAAATACCGGCTTTTACTTTTTTTTGTCACTGTTAGTCGAACCCTGCTCAGAATTAGCATGCAGTATGGGACACAGTTAATGTACTCCTTTCATATCCTTCTAGGTCACAGGTGTTTGGGGACACTATTTGGCACCATAACAAAAACAGGGTGTATACTGTTGACATTAAGTTAAAGACCTATTATGCTTTTCCATATTTTTAGTCATAATGCTACAATGATGGCTGTTTATATTAAATGTGGCCAGAGTTTCAAAAGTAAAAGTAATCCATGTGAGCAAAAACCTCAGGCTCTGAATACGCTTTTTTTCTACTTTCGCAACATGCTGACGTCAGCTCATGACAGATATCTTTATATGGTCATCTGCTCCAGGCACATTACTGCACGGCTACATGTAGCTACATGCTAACATAAGGGAAGCATGTAATCTTGGTTGTCAATGTTATTCTCCTTGATTTCGGATCATATTAGATTTTAGTTTAGAAGCTTGTATTTTTCATGGTAGACAGTGCCTCTATACTCCGTTAAAATCATGTTCCGGCTTCAAGCACACTGCTACGTGTAGTTACATGCTAATGTCAAGGAAACATGAGATCTTGTACTTTCTCTTCGATTTTGGATCATATTCCTGCTGGAACATCTGATTGTGAAAATTCTGGTTTAGAATTTTTATTTTATTGGTGAAAGGTAGAAAGTAGAAAGTGCTGCTATACTGTGTGGAGAGCATGGATGTGGAAGACCCAGAAATGCTGACCAGTCAGAGCAGACTGGGCTTTTTAAGGAGGGGGCTTACAGAGACAGGCGCTAAACTGGAGTGTTTCAGACAGAGGGTGAATAGAGCAGAGTTTTCATTAGCTGGCATATGCTGGCTTTTGGCTGGTATCACGTGAAGTTGACCGGCAGATCAGGACGACCTCTAGCTCCCCTGGCAGAGTCTGCGCCCCATATAGGATGAGTCCTTCCTTTGCAACTCCGACCTTTGGCCCTTTGCTGCATGTCATCCCTGCTCTTTGACCTAACTTTCCTGTCTATCTACAGCTGTCCTTTCATTAAATGCAAAATTGCCCCAAAAAGAATCTTAGCCTAATAATGTGTGACCTATAAGATATGTTGCCAAGACAATAAACTTACATTATGCAGACCAGATTTTCGGGTATTAATTACCAAGGGATCTATTTATCTATCAAAATCATACAGAGTGTGTCCCTGCCTCTTCAGAGCATACGCCACATCCACAGCGGTCATGTTCTTCCTGAATGTGCCTGCTGTAGGTAGGTGACGGCATCATGGAAAATGTTGACTGGAGATACAATCTGCAGTGATAGTGTCGCCGTCACAAGTGTGCTTCTGGTGTGAATGGCCAGGCGACTACTGACAGGCGGCTGCGCTACAACTGACAAATCGGGGCGCACTGAGTCCTTTTCCTCCTTTGCCTCTGCAACCATTAGTCAGTAGGCTGCTTCTTCTTTTCTTTTCTCATTTTAAGTGTTTTACTGCCCTTTAAACGTAGGCTATTATTGGCTGTTTAAAACATATGGCTGGCAGTTGTTCTATGAAGCTGGAATTCTGGAATATTAACGGGCATATTGCCTGAGTATGAAATCGGAGCACAAAGAGGAGGTGTGTCTTTTGAACCAAATGCAATGCAACACTTGATTGGGCACTGACAAAACCTGTTTGGAGTTTTGTGAAACAGATGTAGCAGATCTCACTTGACCTCATAAGATGCAAGAGTTATGTCAGCTACACATTGTCAGTTCAGCATTGCTATACTTCACAGTATTAAACAGCAATATAAAACCAGTAGGCTATGAATGTTACAGACCTGAAAACTGTGATTGCTGGAAAACGTAATCACTGTCCGCCGCCACGTTCCCATCTGTGGTTGTGTGGAGTGTTTCCACACCTCTGTGCTCTGACCTGGTGTGTGAGTCTGAACCAACACCTGAAGATCTCCATGTTTTGACCCAACATAATGGTAGAAACTCATCTGTTGAATAAAAATGCAAGGAAGATGTTGTAATGAGGTTGTTGAGGCTTTTATATGGATGCCAGGAGAGGATTTTGTTACCTGGCAAGTCTGACTGGGCTGAAAGATTGGACTGTTCAGGTCTGCAGAGGTTCTGTTTCCACTGACAGGTAAAAGGGACAGGAAATATGCTAAAGGAGAGGGAGAAGTATGGATTAATATGAATAAACGAACGTACAGTACACCCTATATGAAAGATGTCATGGTGCTCGTACTTGATGTGTTGTTGGTGTGGTCATGTTTCAGCCCTGGGACCTCAGTTGTTCTGGTCCATCCAGATGGTGACTCTGAGCTCTGGATCAGGTCACAAAATCCCTCCTCAAAGTCGCACCTCTTATATCTGGAGCCTTCAACAACAACAACAACAACAACAACAACAGAAAAAAAAACATTTCACTTGTGCTATTTTGTAATTCACCCTGAAATATAGTTCGCCATGAATCTGTGTATTGGGATTAAGCTGTGGGATCTACACATCATAAAGATTCATCAGCACAGCGGAGCTAAAAAAAATAAAGTGGTGTCTCATTTAATTTTGATACATCTTGTCTTAATTTTATTTGACTTTATGGCCAAATGTGGGACTATAAAGAGTTAGTGATGATACTGAGTTTTTAGAGGTATGTCAGACAGGATCAGTGATGATGCAGCAAGGAATTAAACATGACTTCATATTCTAACATATATAAAGAGCTGAATATCCTCACAGAAGCCTCTTATATCTTAATCTACTTGCCTTTTTTGGTGCCAAGTTAAAAACTGTGTACGTATCAGTTATGCCTTTAAACTGTTCAGTCCTTTAATTTCCATCCAAGTCTGTATATTTTAGTCATGCGTAAGAAATGCTTATAATGATTTATAAATACTACATTTGGATTTTACTTCATTGTTCCCTCAGATAAAAAAAAAGAAATCCTATCCTATCCTATCCTCGGATTTATCAAACATATTGTTCTCTCTGAAACCAAACGCAAAGAGTATGGAGACAGTATGGGCTCCCAAGGTCAGAATGGACCTAAGGTGGTTTAGAATGACCAAGCTAAGATCCTGTGGGACTTCCAGATCCAGACTGACAGACATTGTGTTGATCGACAAACGACAGAAGAAGGCAGTGGCAAGAGATGTAGCAATCCAAAGCGACAGTAACATCAAGAAGAAGGAACATGAGAAGCTAAAAAAAAAACAGGGCTGAAAGAGGAGCTAGAAAAGATGTGGCAAGTAAAGGCAGCAGTGGTGCCAGTGGTATTCAGAGCACTGGGGGCTGTGGCCCCCAAACTGGGAGAGTGGCTCCAGCAGATTCCAGGCACAACATCTGAGGTCTCTGTCCAGAAGAGCGCAGTCCTAGGAACAGCTAAGATACTGCCCAGAACCCTCAAACTCCCAGGCCTCTGGTAGAGGACCCGAGCTTGAGGAAGACACACCACCATCCCCATGGGGTGTTAAGAGGGGGATTTTATACATATATATAGTTTGATTTTTTTTCCCTTTATAGTTCTTTTTTTAATCCAATCTGAAGCATAGCCACACTCCATTTCACTGCCCCACACATACAGTACACTGTTTACTGTGACAATAAAACCTTAATGTCTTGAATCCTTGAACTACCAAAACTATTAACTATAGCCTAGCTGCAGTGTACCAACGACTAAAACACAGATTCTGACTTCTTGGATTTTTTATGTCACAAACCTACAGAACCAATCCCGTCAAATTGTGGGGTATCAGAGGAGAAGCAAGTGTAGTCTTGCCACCAGACAATCAGAGATCTCCGCCTTCTGATAGTCTGGGGACACTCCTTTCTAAAGTGTGTTTAACACACCGGAGAAAACGGCCAGCAACAAAGCAACGCCTCTTGCATTTTTGAAAAGGACACGCCCTCCCAGAAATGTGTGCTCCCCCTTTTCTCGTCTGCAAGGAAACAAACACACAGAGAGCTTGAAAATGGATGCCGAGAGATTTAACTCTGTTTTATCAAACGTCTGCTCAGTCCACAAGATTGTGGAAATGAAGGACTTACAGCGACTTTGTTTAAAACTTTTAACGCAGTCGGACTATGTTTACGAGCACAAGAGTTCAGCGAGCCACCGAAGGACCGCCCTGCGGATTTACTATTGGTTCTGCAATGTAGGGAGTTTTTTTAAACTCTGAAATTGTATCTGCCCATCTAAACACAAAATCAGGGAGAAAGACATCAGTCTTTAGTTAAGCAAAGCGTCTAAAGACTGACTTATGAGTCTAAGCAAGTGTATCTATGTATCATTATTTTGCAATTTTAGTTTCACTTTCACTTAGACTTGTCCGAGCTGGCGATGGGATCAAGGTTTATCTAATATGAGCAACACATTCTTAGCTGTTTGAAGATATATAGCCCGAGGCTCATCTTATCCATTACTGTTTACAAGCAGAGATTTGTGTGTTTGATGAGCAGAGCGAAGCAGGTACACTTGAGCTGCAGGCAGGTGGCTGAGGTTCAATTTGCATATTCATTGATCTGTGAATACTAAATAAGGCAAAGGTGTTATGTCTGAAGCATTTTAAGGCATGAAGGGATTTTTTTTTAATGGAAAAAACTTCCAAATATATAATGTTGATGAGCAGAGATGAGTTTCTAGTGGTTTAATCAATGTCTGGGGAGGAACTTTAAAATAACGCATTAATAAGGCTCTTACTATGATGATTACTAACAAAACCTTACCCTTAGTAAGTAGGAAATAAATGACCTTGGTCAGCATTTTCTTTATTGTCCAGGAAGGCAATTATTTTGTGTGTTAAATAAAATGTTTGTCATTTCAGCCAGTAATAGTCTTGACATTTGCGTGAAATGCCATAATGATACATCACAGATATGTTGTAACCATTTATCCACCCCGCACACCCTCATTAGCCTATACAGAAAGCTGACTGTCCATATCAATCACATATCCTAAAAATCTTGCCAAATTATGATTATATTATCATTACACTGTGTATTTTCCTGCTTTACTCACAGTTTTTCTCATCGCTGCCATCTCCACAGTTGTCAGTGAAGTCACACACACAGTCCTCAGGCACACATAAGCCCCGGGAGCAGCTGAACTCTGGAGTTAAACAAGCTTCCGCAGACACAGGGGTAAACACCCGAGAGAAGGCCAACAGCAGCCACGCTGAACCCAGCAGCAACGTCATCGGCCTGGTTATTATTTTTGTCCTTTAACTAAAACACCTTCTGTTCACCTCCAGGTGAAGCATTTTGTTTTTAGGACATAAGAACAAACTTCAGTCGAGGCAGAGCTTTTCTTCACCGCGTACAGTTCGCTTGGATCTTGGAAGCTGTCAGCGTGTTGTAAAGGGTAATAAATGGCTTTTATGGCTGTTACTCAATAAGGTCACTTTGCTGGTTCCTGTGTTCATGCTACTCTGTGAGGCTGTACTTAGGCACAGCAGTGCTTTTTGCTAAATGCTAACACCAGCATGCTAACATGCCTATAATAACGATGCTAACATGCTGCTGTTTACCTGGTGTAATGCTTACTATGTTCAACATGTGAGTTCAGTTTGCTATAATTTCTTAATTAGCTCTAAACACAAAGTTGAGCATAAACTTTGATTGAAGATTATTAGTTCATGTTTGTCTGTACCAAATTTCATGACAATACATCCAAAAGATTCACTCAAAACCACAAATGTCAACTTCATGGTGTCACTTGAGGAAGAGTCAGGGGGTCACTTAAGTTATTAGGATTCATCCTCTGGGCACCATGAACATCTGGACCAAAATCCATGCTATCCATCCAATGATTGTTATTTCAGTTTAGACCAAAGTAGTGGACTGATTGACATTGCCATAAAGCCAAGCTGCTAGCACAGCTAAAAATCAGGTAAGTATTTTGTTGGGTGTCTGTATTTGTTTATATTTGAGCTGTACATAGCCCCTAAAGTCCTAAAAGGTGATTTTTTTCTTGTGCGCACAGCATAATTAACTTGTTCATAAAAGATAATGATCTTTTCCTCCATTGAGCTGTAACCTAAATAGCATGCAAGTACTTAACGTTCCTATTCTTAAGCACAAAGGGCTTTTAAACCAATCACTGCTAATAACACATAATTCAATGGGAAAACTGTCCATCTGTATGGGTGAAAACTGGAGAGCGTGCAGATAGCCCACTGTTTTCAATAAAGATAAAACACATTAGCTCTAACTACAACTTGGTATACTGAACCTATAAAAGAAAGGAAAGAAGAAATGAGGTTGGGTATATGAACTGCTAAGAGAGGATCATTAACTGTGTCCAACAGGGCTCAGTTCCACTTTACAGTGAGGCATAATTTCATTTCACAGCAATCAGTAAAGACAAGACCTTAAAACAGACAAGCAGCAAGCCAGTACACGAGCTGGTGTAGTTCAAATGAAATTAACCTTGAGAGAAAAAGCGAGCTTGACAGCTCCATGAGGGACGAGGGACCAATGGAACAAGGAAAAGATCACGTCTGTATTGACCTCTATTGGCAGTGGTGGTAAGAGTGAATTGAGTGCAGCTGGCAGCATGTTGAGACAACTCCACATCTAGTGGAGATGTGTCCTGTTGAATTGTTGTTTCTGAATACCAACCCTCAAGCAGTCACTTTGAATAACAGTGTCAGGATGCAAAAATACATGAGATGGGAATCAATTTGAGGTCAGGATGATAACGACTGAGAGACTAATCATCTTATACCAATTTTATGAGTGACAGGAATGTGCAAGAATACAGAATGGCAATGTGGTCAGCCATGGTGAGTCATAACCACACAAACTGATATCAATGAGAGAGTGTCATTAACATCAACCAGCAAAGAGTTGAGCCAATAGGGCAGAACAAAGCTGACTCCACTGTGCAGGAAATAAAGGAATAAAGTCTGTTAAGCATTGTTATGCATAACATTCAGTACAGCAGGATATAAGAGCAGTCCATTACTGTAATGCTTACACTGCAGAATGAAATTTTAAGTTTTTTCGGGTTTTGAGTAAACACCACCTCCAATGAGCCCTTGACCATTGCTTCTTGCAAGCTCAACATTTTGTTATCCAGTCAGGACCACTTCAGTCAAAGAAAACTTTATTTCCATGTGCAGTGTTATGTTTGGTGGTAGGGTTCTGTTCTGGGGCCTCTCTGCCATTCCTAGTCCTATGCAGAAAGTCTAAGGCAGAGAGAGCAGACCTCCCTGCCCTTCCATGCGCCTACATGGAAAGCCTAAGGCGGGGAGAGCAGTACCAAAGACCTCCCGGGAACAGAACAGAGCAGCCTCAATGACAAACAGAAATGACATCAATAAGTCAGACACAGCATGAAAAGGAGGAGCTGGGCTGGAGGCGGGTTGCAAAGTGGCTTGCAGAGGAAGCAGCAACCGTAGGCAGGCCAGAGCAGTTTAAATAGGGTGACCTGAATGAGATTCACCAATTGGATGCATGGACGGACTTGTGATCTATCAGCTGACCCCCTTCCATCAATCAGCTGCTCCATCAGTTGATTGGGCTGTTTGAGATCAGCTGATGTAGCTGGGATGTGAGCTGAGCTTGACACTGTGTCCTGTCTGAACTAATGCTATGCTTAATTTAAACGTTATGCGTATGAATAAAACCAAGGTACAATGATGTAAGTACCTGCAGTGCCATGCTGGTAAATTTTCATGGTAGTTGTACTTGTTGGTATGCAAACAAATTAATCATTGTTTAACTTTTGTTAAAATCATTTTCAACCTCTGCTAGCAGATCTGTGGTCATAGATGCCAATATATCATAAACAGCTGGGATATGTCTCTTATTTTCAGTAAGACTTTTCATTGAGTTACAAAAGCTACATTGAGAAATTTCGATATGATGATGATACTAGGTAAAAAGCAAAGCATTATCAACGTTAGTATCATGGAGGGATATGAATGCACTGAATTCCATGGCAATCCATCCAATACTTGTTGAGACATTTCACCTCAAACTAAGGCCATCCTAAACACCAGTTTTGGTGATTGAAGGTTTGTCGAGAAAAAGTCTTGAAGCTTTGAGAGGGGAATGAGAGACGATGAGAGGACATTTTCAGAACATCAGTTTTCAGTCATTGCATCTAAAATAACATGACAATTAGTCACTATATTAGCATGCAGAACAAAGCAACAGTAGCCATAATAGCTAGAAAAAAGAATACTTTGGAGGATGACTAAGGCCTAATTGTGTGACTCTTACAGTTTTACCACTTGTGACAGGTTTACAGATATGCTAGCAAGATGTTGATAAAGTCAAGCATCTGGAATAGTTTCAAAATTTACAAACATGACCTCCAAAAAAGTCGCATGCCAGATATGCCAAAGGAGACTGGCATATCACAAGCCCACAGGAAGAGTGGCAAATCACCTGGATTACTATCTCAAAATTTATGGGTTATTGGGGATTTTGGGGTAATGGTATAAAAAAATGGAGCATTCCAATATTGATTTGGACATTGATTACCATGGCAACAATGGATTGAAGCATTCGCATCAACCCTACTCCAAACCACAACTGTCAAGCTTATAGTAGTGCTAGATGAAATTCAGTATGATTCATCGTCTGGGACACATGAATGTCTGTACAAACTCTCATAGCAATCAGTCCAGTGCATCTCTGCAAGTAAAAACCGTGGCATATTTTCAAATCTTCCCTCCACAGCTCATCACTTTGAGACCGTTCATGTATTTCTTTCATCTACTGTCTTACTCTTACGAATTCTTAAAGTTCTCATGAAACAGCTAGCAGAGGTCTATTTCATTCGGCATATGTATGTGATTGCTGTAAAACAGGAAGCTAGGGATAGACTGACTGGTGTTTACCGTAGCTGATTGACTGACTTCTCGCCACCACCATCGCCTACGCATATGGATTTTACTGATGAAACGAAAAAGACGACCATGATGAAGTTGTTTTTGGATCAAGGTCATACATGCTTGAGCCAGGATCTGAAGTCAGCAGTGTTGCTGGTGAAGGAGAGGCGCAGTCCCATCCCAACAATGGAGTTGGTGCATCCCCATAGTAGGCTTGTGTCTATATTATGATCTGTTCATGCGTTTTGATATTTTACTTTTACACAACGTGAGATTGAACAACATGTCAACTTAATAGTGCTAGAAATAAAATTACAAAAATTCACGAGAGTGTTTCATTGGATGCAAAATTAGTATATGTCCCTGAATGCAGGATGAGTCATCAGCTTTTTTTTATATTGATTATTTTGATTTAATGGAACTGAGGAACTCTTCTCACACTCATGAGTGAAATAGAGGTAAAAGCAAGGCAGCACATTAGCTGGTGTGACCAGTGCAGCCATTTGTCAAGCATTTGAACTAATGTGTTTCACACAGATAGTTTTGCACATATTAAAACAAAGATGTGATTAAATTCTGTTCCCGTTCGTAACCACACTGATTGTCTTTGACCTCAATCTTTCAACACTGTCAATGTTTCATCTGAGTAATGGTGAGTAGGAGGTTACCTTCACACACTAGCACATGAGCTGCAATGGAAAAATTTAGTTAAAAACCCCATTATCTTCCAAATTAAAAAAAAATACAAAGCGATTGTGCTGAATAGAAAACCAGGATGTACAAAGAAATTCTGTCTGGTGTCATATTTTAATTCAGAGCTGAAACAAATCAGGTTATGCCCTCTACGAAAACAGAAAAGGGAAAAAAACAATCAAATCAGTTAAATCTGAGAATTTCAATCAAATACACACCTTTTGTTCCCAGGCATATTTCCACCATTCAGCAGCAGCAGAAAGCTGCTGGAGTCATTTAGTATGTAGCTCTAGGTGAGGAAAAAGAAACCAACCATCATTCGTCTTCATAATCACTTTTTTCCTTCCCTGGCACCTTTCAACAGTTTGTTAATTAGAACATATTGACAAGGAAGAACATTTCATCGCATTTTGAATGCAGCCAATCTGCTTCTTTCACAATTGTACTCAAGCTGTGGCAATGTGCAGCACCTGCTAATTTTCCTTCAACCTGAATCCAGTGATTCACCGCTGAGTGAAGTCGTCGTAACAGCTGGGGTTTAATCTTAACAGCATACCTGCAGGAGACACTTCACTCAGCACCTCCAATCAACACAGCGTGAGTCTGAAGATGCTGCGGTGCTCTGTGACGTGTTGTTGTGCACAAAGTGGCCAGCAAAGTGTTGACAAATGAGCTTTATGAGAGGAATGAGACTGAAACCTTAAGAGTCTTACGCATCCCATTTGCCAGATCCTCATCCTGCCACAATGCTGCCACCTGTCAGCATTTGAGAACTCTGCCTGATGACTTAGATCATCAAAACACAAGAAGCCAGTTTGCTTTTATAGCTGGAGTGCATCATCAGTCATGCTATTCACCTGAAGCCTCTGCAAGCTTCCAGATTTATTTTGAGGAGCATGTATTTCATAACAACAATAAAACAGTGGAGGAGAGAGTTCTCAGACTCTTTACTAAAGTAAAAGTAGCCATACTGCAATATAATAATACTCAGTTCTGTTCAAGTAAAGTCCCACACTGACAATATCAGGTAAAGGTATCTTTAGTAAAATGCACTTACAGTAAAGTAACAAAATAAAAGAACTTGGACGTAGGGCTGGGCAATATATCAATACTGAGATGTGAGACTAGGTATCCTTTTAGATTTCAGTTATTGTGATATCATACTGAAAGTATTGTCTTTTCCTGGTTTTAAAGGCTGCATAACAGTAAAGTGACTGCTGGTTTATTACTTGCCTTTACCCAATTAGTCATTATATCCACAACACTGATGACTATTTATCAAAAATCTTGCTGTGCAAAATTTGTAAAAGCACCAATAGTCAGCTCTACAATATTGTCAGTACATCAACATCAAGCTAGCTGCTCAAAAATATTGTCATATTTGATTTTCTCCATATTGCCCAGGACTACTCAGAAGCAGTATTTACCACCCCTGAACTCTCAGTTGTACTAAACCACGCCACGTTAGCCACAGTGCAAATGTTGCTAGCAGTAAATTGCTACATTTCAGAGACTTAATGCTGGTTTTTGTAACAAACATGGTAGCTGTATCTGAATGGTAATATTTGGCCCATAAAATAGCTCGTGTTTTTTGTCTGATCTCGATATGAGACCAGTTTGTCATTGTACAGTCCTGGAAATTTGATGGACAAGTTTTGTTTTGTTTTTTTCCTTTTTGTCCATCATCATTGCTTTAATTTGCACCAGCTCTGATGAATATGCACCTAATTGAATGTTTCCATTGACTTTGCATGCAGTCACTTTGTGCTCTGTCTGAACACAGCTCTAAATGTGTATATTGCAGTACTGCATTATTGTTACTGATAAACTGATATATACATAATTGTATGTACTGTTAGGTACAGTACAGGCCAAAAGTTTGGACACACCTTCTCATTCAATGCGTTTTCTTTATTTTCATGACTATTTACATTGTAGATTCTCACTGAAGGCATCAAAACTATGAATGAACACATGTGGAGTTATGTACTTAACAAAAAAAGGTGAAATAACTGAAAACATGTTTTATATTCTAGTTTCTTCAAAATAGCCACCCTTTGCTCTGATTACTGCTTTGCAAACTCTTGGCATTCTCTCCATGAGCTTCAAGAGGTAGTCACCTGAAATGGTTTTCCAACAGTCTTGAAGGAGTTCCCAGAGGTGTTTAGCACTTGTTGGCCCCTTTGCCTTCACTCTGCGGTCCAGCTCACCCCAAACCATCTCGACTGGGTTCAGGTCCGGTGACTGTGGAGGCCAGGTCATCTGCCGCAGCACTCCATCACTCTCCTTCTTGGTCAAATAGCCCTTACACAGCCTGGAGGTGTGTTTGGGGTCATTGTCCTGTTGAAAAATAAATGATCGTCCAACTAAACGCAAACTGGATGGGATGGCATGTCGCTGCAGGATGCTGTGGTAGCCATGCTGGTTCAGTGTGCCTTCAATTTTGAATAAATCCCCAACAGTGTCACCAGCAAAACACCCCCACACCATCACACCTCCTCCTCCATGCTTCACAGTGGGAACCAGGCATGCGGAATCCATCCGTTCACCTTTTCTGCGTCTCACAAAGACACGGCGGTTGGAACCAAAGATCTCAAATTTGGACTCATCAGACCAAAGCACAGATTTCCACTGGTCTAATGTCCATTCCTTGTGTTTCTTGGCCCAAACAAATCTCTTCTGCTTGTTGCCTCTCCTTAGCAGTGGTTTCCTAGCAGCTATTTGACCATGAAGGCCTGATTGGCGCAGTCTCCTCTTAACAGTTGTTCTAGAGATGGGTCTGCTGCTAGAACTCTGTGTGGCATTCATCTGGTCTCTGATCTGAGCTGCTGTTAACTTGCAATTTCTGAGGCTGGTGACTCGGATGAACTTATCCTCAGAAGCAGAGGTGACTCTTGGTCTTCCTTTCCTGGGTCAGTCCTCATGTGTGCCAGTTTCGTTGTAGCGCTTGATGGTTTTTGCGCCTCCACTTGGGGACACATTTAAGGTTTTTGCAATTTTCTGGACTGACTGACCTTCATTTCTTAAAGTAATGATGGCCACTCGTTTTTCTTTAGTTAGCTGATTGGTTCTTGCCATAATATGAATTTTAACAGTTGTCCAATAGGGCTGTCGGCTGTGTATTAACCTGACTTCCGCACAACACAACTGATGGTCCCAACCCCATTGATAAAGCAAGAAATTCCACTAATTAACCCTGATAAGGCACACCTGTGAAGTGGAAACCATTTCAGGTGACTACCTCTTGAAGCTCATGGAGAGAATGCCAAGAGTGTGCAAAGCAGTAATCAGAGCAAAGGGTGGCTATTTTGAAGAAACTAGAATATAAAACATGTTTTCAGTTATTTCACCTTTTTTTGTTAAGTACATAACTCCACGTGTTCATTCATAGTTTTGATGCCTTCAGTGAGAATCTACAATGTAAATAGTCACGAAAATAAAGAAAACGCATTGAATGAGAAGGTGTGTCCAAACTTTTGGCCTGTACTGTATATCCTCCTGAGACCCTGTGTCCTCAGACAAAGACATTACATTTTGGTTTACTGAACCTCACATACACTTAATTCTGCTTAACTTAGGCCTGTTGTCATTTGTGGACACTGTTTTGTGCCATCTAATGGCGGTAAGACCCCAATACACTAATCCATGTCAAAACACAATGGCAGCCATCTCTACTAAATCAGTCTGCAGCCAACCCCGACACAAATGTGGACAAGGTTAAGACCTGATTAAATTTGATGGTTGAAACTTGTTTATTTGTGATTAATAAAGTTTGTAGTTTGATATGACAACAGATTTCACCAATTTTAGCAACAGTAACAAACTAAGACGCTGTTAATTAGAGACTACTCGTTTGAAGACATAAGGGATTTATCATCAGCTCGTTGAAAGACATTGGGACTTTATTGTAATTGACAATGTTTAGTTTCTTTTATACTTATCAGGCCTTAGTGATCCCGAATAGCTCTAGAACAGCGTACTATATTTTAGAAGCTCAACAAATGTTTTCTGTGTAAAATCTTAATCTTTAAAGGTTTAGCTGATAACTTTTATAAAAATAACTTCTGGCATATTTGCTGAACTGTAACTTTATCCTGACAGTAGCACATGAGACAAAGAATGCGTGGAAAAAAATCAGGTTCCTCTGGCTCCTCCTAGTGCTCCTAATGGCATTTGCAAGAATCGACCTGAACAAAAACAACCAATCAGAGCCGAGGAGTCTCTCACTCATGTCAGTCACTGCTGGTGTACAAGCTCTGCAGCCAACATATTCCTCAAATTTGTACAAGCACAGTAAGCGTTTAGATATATTCAGTTACATTCCAGTTCACTGCAATAAAGCCCCCACAGTAACCTGTCTAATTACTAATTGATTTGTTGTGGCGAACTCGCCTCACATCAGTTTGACAGATTCTGTAAATAATGCATCAGATTATAATAAAGTCAACCCTGTCCTTCTCTCCCTGTGGTCGTTGCCCCTCAAAGTAAATCACCTGAATAATTAGAACTTGATTAATGACTCAAAGAGACGGGGGTTCATTACACAGGAGGAACGAAAAGCCTTCATAGTGCCAATCCTGAGTGATCCCAGAGATAAAAATCTAACTTGTATTAACAGGCATTTCCTCCGCTGTAAATTTCACCTTTAAACCCTTCTCACAAAACATTAAACTGATACTACGGTCTCAGTCTTATCTACTTTACTTTTAATTAGGATTCTATAGCTGAGACATAAAAAGGAATCTGACAGCTCAGACCTTTTTGATATTCAAGTGCTGCAACATGCGGTATGAATTATAGGGGGAAACTGCATAATCCTTGACCATGACAGTCCTGTGTGGTATGTGTGTGTGTCAGTCTGTGTGTGTGTGTGTGTGTGTGTGTGTGTGTGTGTGTGCGAGACAGAGAGCGAGAATAATGAGCGGTCACTGGTTCATAAATTCATGTTTGCTGTAATTGAGGCATTTACATGCATTCGTCATGGCAGAGAGGCAGTGAGTCTGCAGGGTTATAAACATTTGTAGGTCAACACGCAGCCAACTGTATCCTGCTCAACACAAGTCATTTCTTTTAATGACGACAGGTACATGCAGGATTGCTTCTATACAAGACAGACGATACAGATCACATTATAAATGCTGTCCTGATGGAGCAAATGTCATGGCTTGTGTCTGTGCTTCAGGGTGATGGGTGATTGAGGTGGCAGCTGCTATGTTGAACTACTCATGTTTCTCCTTTCCATACATGAGTGAGTACAAAAGCTGTCATCTTAGTTGAAATGCTTTCTAGCATACTTGCCAGATATCATGTATTCCTAAATAACTAAATGGAATTAATGGTCATATTTTCATGTCATTGTCATGCCAGTTCTCTTAATGTGTGGTGTCCCCACTGTCGTTTTTTGGTGGAAAGACACTGTGAGGCAATGACTGGTTTATCAACAAAACAATTTTACAATTCAACTTAATTTGTTATTTCACACTTCCCACACAGTTTGACACAGGTGATAATCCCACTTGCACATAACGTGTTCTCCTTCACCCGTTGTGACACTCCTCAATTCCCAGTTCTGCTGTTTGCTCTGCTGAGCAAGTCCAATTTTACAGCGCTGTCCTGCTGCTTTCATATTTGGTAATCCTCTCAGAAAGATGCTTGGGATCCTGAAAGCCTGCTGACCAGGTTCCATCCTCTCCAAATAAAACACACTGGAAGCAAAAAATAGCGTCTTCACTGACAAGTTAGCATTAGCGGTTAGCATTTTTTTCAGGAGAAGGACACCACCTTAAATCTGATTTTTTTTTTTTGTTTTCTCCAAAGGTTTGGTTTCAAACATCCCACGGCTGGTGTTTAATCCAAAATTTCCCAAAAGACAGACTTCCTAATGCTGTCGAAAATAAATAATCCACAGGTAGCTTCTTCAAAAGAGCTAATGATTACAGTGGAAGGCAAGAGCCCTCTACATTAACAAAAAAAAAAAAAAAAAAAAGGGCCGAGGCTACTACTCAAACAGCCAATCAGGCAGCAGTTAACTTTGGGAATTCAGCGTTGTTTTTAAACACATGGCACATGCCTTGACCTTGAGATTTTGTACCTATCGCCAATTAGTGGCCTCTTAACCAAGCGCAATGAAAACACCACGTTAAAACTGTGTAGGCAGAATGGAATAATGATAAACAAAAGCACCAATCAGATTTTAATGTCATGCATTCATCCAAAATTATATTAATTTTTAAATTACTCAGTACCACTAAAACGACACTATTTTCTACTGCCAGCAGGTGGGGGTTCACCCCACTTATACCCATTAGCCATCAAAATTAAACATGGAGAAGACTGCTAAAAATAGGTGATAGGCTCCTTTCCTATAGACCCTTTTAGGGTTGCTGTCACAATGACGTCAGTTTGTTAGCTGGAGGCAAAACACGACTCACCACCACAGGGCTGTAGGCTATGTAGGAGTCTTAAAATGTTATCTTGTCGTGTTACTAGGAGCCAGAATAGAAGGAGTCATAGCTCAAAACTTAAATTTGATCACATACCAGCCGCCACTGCCCGTCAACAAAAGCAAAGACATCTATTGTTATATGCGATAACATGAAAGGACTGGACGGATCTGAACATAAAAAATGCTCACATGTGCAGCGCGCACTTCATATCCGGTTAGGGAACAAGCATTTTCTGTTGTAGGGATGAATAACGTTATGTGTACTAAGGATTATCATGTCCACCTCATCAGAAACTGGGGAGGTATTAAGAGGAATATTGGATTTCTCAGTAACGCTGACTTTTTAGCGCATTAGCTAACGTTAACTTCAATAGCAAAACAATCTGGAGGAAACCGTGGGCATCCTCCGTGTCGTCCTCCTTTGTAAGATTGGCCTAGTAATCAACCACAACCTGGCCATCCCACCTTCAGCAATCCTGTCAAATCATCCATCCACTGAGTGAGAGCATACAGGTCGGCCAGTCTGGTCCCGTTGGTCAGTGTTTACTTATTCAAGTAACACTCGTGGTCCCGGAGAGTGAGTGACCTGACATGGTGCATTTTTAAATTCAGTCTGATGCTCTACGCTAAAATGAGAGCCCTGTTGGTTGAAGAAACTGAGCGTTATATTTCCACATGAATTAACAAACGGTTAAGTTAATCACATATTCACCCCGCTTGGCGCTCTGCTGCTCCAAGAGTGCAGTGCTCTGAATAACCCAACCAACAGCATTACAAAAAGAGGACGAAAAAGAAATCAACACAGAACAACTGAGCTAACAAACAATAATAATAAATAGCCAACAATGAAAGAACGGTATGATTTTGTATGATTTTATTCAGTGTCCAATTTCAGAATGTCAAATTTTGGTGTTCCCAAGCCCCACAGGTGAGGTGCTAGGTGGCTGCCCATGTTGCCTACAGGAAGATCCACCACAAGGGGCCAGTCATTGCATCTTGCCACCAAAGGGGCTCAAATTAGCATGTCCACCTGGGTGTTGTAGTTTCACCACTACTGATCAAAGCTGATCGGAGCTGAGCAGATAAATAGCTGTGACTACTGCTGAGTCATTTGACCCAGGAGTGAATGACGATTGAAACTTTTCCCACTGATTAACAAAACCAGATGTCGGCAGGTGTTAATGTGTTTTTGTGCAATTCGAAAGGCGCTTTAGTGTGCCCCAGGGATCAGCTCTTGGTCCATTCCTGTTTTCTGAGTACACACTCCTCCTTGACAACATAATGTATACTGAGACCTCTGAGACTGCTGATGATGATGCACATATTGTAGGCTCATATCTCTATCTTTTAATTGCAGTCATTTTATGCAGCTACAGTAACTGAAAGCAGCCTCGGTGCCATTAAAGAAAAGATGTCTCAAGCTTTTCTGCAACTTAACTATGACACAACAGATGTTTTTTCTTGGCCTAGATACTGTTTTTAACAATTATCCAAAATGAATTCTCCACCTTGAACAGAATATTAAACAGTATGCTGTTTCAGAGATTCTTCCAATTAAGACTTGCTGAAAACATGAAGCCTCTTCTTAAACTTTTTCAAAATACTTTATCGCAGGGTTTCTTTCAACATCTTACAAATATTTTGTACACTCATTACTCGTATATTTTTATGCTTTTTGTGTAAGTTAAAGCTTCATACATAGAGGCAAGCAACCATGAACAAATACATGAACTCTTCAACTAAAACATGTTGAAAAAGTCACCCATGTCTTCATCACATGATGCCTCCACCTCAATCAATCTGACCTTGCTCAGGTCCGACTGGTTTAAGACTTAAAACAAAGACATAGATCACATTTTACTCCTCACTGCCTCTGTTTTCAGTTTAAACAATTCACCTTTGACTTACAAAGCAGTTGCATGACAGGTCAGAAGAGATATTCCCTCTCACCAGTGGAAGAAGCCTCAGGTCCTCTGAGCAGGGACTCTTGTGTGCTCCAACTGAAAGCTAAATGTGGCTGTATTATTGCTGTTGTTGCTGCACCTTGAATCTGAAACAGCCCTCCTCAAGGTCTCAAACAAGCTTAACCATAACATATTCTCAAAATTTTGCATTCAAGGCTTCTGGCTTTTTGTGGTTTATTCGAAATTTAGCAGTAGAGAAATGTCAAGACAAGGAAGAGACATGGATGGACGACATGCAACAAAGGGCCAGACTTGTTTTGGGGAGGCTGTGGCCCAGGAACAGCATCAAACCTCTAAGCGATATGGACACATATTCAGTAATCAGGTGCACGGTGGTGCAGTGGTTAGCACTGTCGCCTCACAGCAAGAGGGTTCCTGGGTCAATCCTAGGAGGGAGTTTGCATGTTTTCCCCGTGTCAGTGTGGGTTTTCTCCGGCTTCCTACCACAGTCCAAAGACATGCAGGTTAATTGGTGACTCTAAATTGGCAGTAGGTGTGAATGTGAGTGTGAATGGTTGTCTGTCTCTATGTGTCAGCCCTGTGATAGTCTGGTGACCTGTCCAGGGTGTACCCTGCCTCTCATCCAATGTCAGCTGGGATAGGCTCCAGCCCCCCGCGACCCTCAAGAAGATAAGCAGTTACGAAAATGGATGGATGGATGGATATTCAGTAATCTGTGATGGTTCTGTTTTGGTTTTGGTTTTTGGGTGGATTTTTGTGTGTTCTCCTTTCCCTTTTTGTTTCTGTTTCCTGCCAGGCTTGTTTGTGGCAGGGGGTTGTGGCTGGCTCTTCCCACTGCAGCTGACGAGGCACACCTGTTTCCACTCAGCTCATCAACCTGCCTATATATAGCCGGTCTTCATGCCACAACTCAGCCAGATAATTCCGTCTGTGTTGGTATGCAAAGTTCTCTTTCAGTGTTGCTTCTCTGGTGAGTTCTGCCTTGGGGTTTTTATTTTTCGTGCTTCATGTGTTTTTGTGCTTACTCATATTTTTGCCCTGTTTCTCAAAGGCTACCATGTTCCTTGCAGTTGCCAGTCTCAATGTCTACAGTATCTTAGTAGTTTTCCATGTGCTAAGTCCTCGTGTCACCTCCGGAGATCCGTCTCTCTTCACCGGTGGACAACCTCCTAGCCAGCCAGCTCCCTGCCTCCACTGCCTGCAATTTTGTTTTTCCTTCGCCATAAACTCTTTTGTTTCCGTACACCTGTGTGCTGTATCTGCTTTAAGGTCCAGCCAGAAACCAAAACTTGACAATCTTTTTATCAGTGCACTTTAACTTCTGTTACTCACTTATTTTGTTACCTCTTTATATGGAATCACCTAGCTATACACACCAGTTTTCTTGGTATACTACTGTGACATGATTAAGTGCTTTGCAATGGTTGCATTTATTGCTACAGCTTAGTATTAAACAATTTCTGTTTGTACCACTGTTAGCACACAGAAAATGTGGCAATACACAGCAATGCCCCTGACCCAGAACACAGAGACAAAATATGTCAGAATGTCTTAGCACCATTAGATGTGTCTTTGCTCCACTGGTTTGGATGATTTGGGCGAAGCACTCTACTCAGCCACAGAGTTCAAAAGGTCCTTTTTATGTGTGAAGTTCATGAGGACAAGTTCAAGGAGTCTCCGACAGACTGTAGAGAGACAGTGCTTCCTCTCCTGAATACCCTCGATGTGCCCGGCCAGGAGGCGTTGCTTTTAACTTGTCAAAGTCAATATATCACTTTTCTTACTGGCTCATTTCAAGGGCACCGCTTACCAAGATGAAACACACGGACAGCTTTGACATGAAGTTGAGTAATTACTAATTTCACATGATGAGATTTTGTTCTTTTAAGACATGGTTACAATGGATACACTCATAGTCTTTTATACAATCATCTATCAATTGTTCAAGTTTTCAGAGCCAATTGTAAAACAGGAAGAAAAAAACCTTTCTGAGCCTGTTAAGATGCTCACTTGGTTGTATGAGAACAGAAAACCACTGTTCCTCTCCTATGATAACAATTTCCCTTTTTACACCCATTCAGTGATACTCTTGAGGACGCGTATGAATCACCTCATTATTTTTGGGTGTCTAAACTATCTGCCAAATGGTTTTGCCCAGTTTACTGCATTATCCAAAGTCCTCTGTCCTCTGCCAGACCACATCACAGGACATGTTGGTATATAAACTTCATCCAGTTACAAGTGTTGCCAGGCAATCGCTAATTTGTGTCAAATTTCTTGCCATTTGCAAGGGGAGACATGATTTGGAGAGACTCAGCAGAAGACGGCTGATAAACCTGTTGTCATTTTTAAAGGGACAGTTCACCCCCAAATTAAAAATACATATTTTTTTCTCTTACCTGCAGTGCTATCTATCAATCTAGATTGTTTTGGTGTGAGTTGCAGAGTGCTGGAGATAGAAGTAGTAGAGATGTCTGCCTTCTCTTTAATATAATGGAACTAGATGGCACTCAGTTTGTGGTGCTCAAAGTGCCAGCTAATACATTTGGAAAAACCCAACAGCAATGTCTCTTCCCAGAAATCATGACCTGATTACTGAAGACAACCCACAGACCTTGTTGTGAGCAGTTTCATGAAGGAACTATTTTCCTTCTACTGAACTACATTTGAAAACTATCACCACGCAGAAGGAAGTGTGCATCTACTGCTAAATCAGCTAGCACCACTGAGCTAGCTAACATTACAGCTCAGCTGAGGAAGATGAGTAGATGTACGCTTCCCTCTGTGCAGTGATACAGGGAATTGAAGTTCTTTTTAGCCTATTTTGTTAGTCCTTACTAAAAAAAAATCAATGCAGCCTTGAAGCAGAAAGCCAAACTGTAGATGTTTTAAGGCCAAAGCAGGTGAACAATGTGCGTCCAAAAATATGTACAACCCCACACTGGCGGTGGCTAGACGTGCATTGGTGCTCCTGGACACGCTGCCCCACGGCACTTCACACCACTGTCCTGTTTTCAGCCTTACCACCCCTGGAATTAAATGCATTTTTCCCCACTCACTCTCTGCTTGTACATACTGGCTCCTGTAGCAGCTCTATTTCTCTGCTCCTGTGGCAGCTCGACTCCTCTCCTCACCATGGATGGGTAAAGATAACTCAGTAGCTGTTGCTGTCTTGTGTGTGATGAAGAATAAATGAGGAGACTCGTTGTCGAGGGTGAGAAATATCTCGTGTCAAACGACCCACAATCCTGTCATTGTAAAGAAAATGGCCACAAAGATATTGCCTGGGGAGTAGCTCTGGAGATCGGCTCTTCAAGTGAGATATCAAGTTTGATTAGGGGCTCTCCACACATGATTTTAAGCTAACGCAGCTCGATGAGCTATTCCAGTTTGTGGTGGCACTTTACGCGTGTCATATTATGTGCCGCACCGCAGTGGTGCTAGTGTGTTTTCAGCTTTAGGGGCGATAAGGCCTCAGGACTTGTGTAAATACCTAACTCTTATACAAGCAGCCACTAGAGGGAGTAATACGTTTTAATTTTGCCACCACAGAGAAAAAGATGTATGTATTTAACAGGAGAGTCACACCAATGCAGCAACTTTTGTCCATTTTTGGTAACAATTTAAGCGACTGCATGAGATGTGAAGTGAGGTTTTGAGTATGCTTTACTGCATGTGTTTTAGTTGAATAAAAGGGGTAGAAAGTGGAGAGCTATTTGCTTGCATCCTTTTCCTTGCTTTCAACAAAGAAAAAAAGCAGAAGAAGAAAGTGACATTTAGCTCTATTTTCTGTCTTGTATGTCATTTGACATTTACAATTACCGCCAAGATAGCTTGAAATGTAACATATAATCTATCATCCATTTTCAGTCATTACTTGCAGCTTTTTTTTTTCAAAGGTGTTCAGACTTTACGTAAAAACTTAACTATTTAATCAGTGAGTGAGAGGCTTTAAATCTTTCTAGGAGGAGAAAGGTTAATCGCTTGTGCCCCAGAGCTATTAACACTGTATAACTGGGGACAAACTGGAAATGTCTGGCAGTTTTCCTAGACTGCAAGTGAAATATTACACACAGATAAAACCTGAAAACAAAAGGCAAATAGCTGAGAAATTTGGCTTTAACATCACAAAGGAGCTTGTGCACTGCAGTTGGTCTCCTGCTGAAAAATTATCTCATAATCTCTTCATATTTGCATATAAGACATTCAGTATTGTTCATTTTGAATGCTTTGCGTCAACATGTTTAGAGGCTTATGGTAAAGATGACACACTGTATGGTCCTATCTGATACAAGCATGCTATACTAGGTGTATATATGATGGAAGTGAGGGGGCTGGGGAGGTCATGGTTCAGCGGTGAAGCATCCTTGTAAAATGCAAATTATACCGCAGAATCTATGAGAAGACAGGCTTAAACTGACACTTATATGACAGGGGAAATGTCATGGTAGCGTTGGCTGCAAACCACATCGAGGAAATTGAATTTTTCTGTGAATTAATCTGCAGCCTGGGCACTGCAATTATCTCTGAGCAGAGAATACTGGTCAAGTGAACATCAGTATTAATAGGAATGAATAATTCTGATCTGACTGGTTGGAAAAAGGGAATCTGGAATATATTGGATCCCCTCCCTGAGTGTGGATATTGCTGTCTGACAATTTAAAAGACTGCTTGATGAATTCCATGTGAAATTAAATTACACAAGATCAGTAACAAAAGCTGCAAGGATCAAAATATTTTCAGTCTGCAACACAAAAGACCGAGAATGACTTGATCTGTGAGGAGAGGCCACACGGAGCAGGAGGTTGCTGGCCTATCATATCTCTTTAGTAGCATAGAGCTGCATATTTATTGATCAAATTACAGGTTTAAGTCAGCAAATGTTGCAAAAGTAGGATAGTGCATGTGTAAATCATGTATTAGATACACTATCTTACGTGGTCAGTGTGTGGATGTTGTGTTTCAAAGTTTTTAAGTAGCTCTAATTTCATATAGGCTACATATTTCTTGGAGCTGTTGCTGAACTACATGAAAAAAATGTCATTTTTTCTAATTTAAAACAATGTAAAAAAAAACATGGTACAAAGAAGGTGTTTTCTCTCCTCTCTGTTTTTTTGTCGCCTACAAGTGCCTGAGGCTTCAGTTCTGCCAGTCTGTTGAGCATATGGTGTTTATTTCACCAATTTGAGTGCAACAAATGGGTTTGGTCTCAATTCAAAATAAGGTACACTTAATTCTGACTGATCGGCCATACATGAAAGGGGAAAGCAACCCCAAAGTCATCTTGTTTAGTGAGCTGCCCCTTTAACAGTCTACTCACGTTAAAATAACAAGAATAAACAAAAAATCTGTGAAACAACATATTGTCATTGAGACTGAACATGGGAAAGAGTAATCATTTTTCACAGAGGACACTGTGACATTTCTCAGAAGGAAAAACACAGGTTTAGGTGATGAATTAAAGCTGAGCTGCTTTATTTTCAGGGTTCTGGTGCTGTGACTCACTGTCACACTGTCATGGCTTTCTGGGACACATAAATAGAACAAAGCAATTAATGTTATTATGATAATAGTAGCCTAACTGCTACTTTTCCTACAACGACAAGTCAGAAAGTCTGATGTGGAAAAAAGGCCTGTGGACAATATTTTTATTAATATATGCACACATGGTTTGTGCCAGAAAATGTAAAACAAGACGTTTAAAGTCTACAACGACGCTATAATGCTTATTGGGAGCATGTCTATGTTCCCAGGAGCCAAAGTTCCCAAGGTCCTTATGTTCCCAGGGTCCTACGTGCCCAAGGTTCTATTATCCCAGTTCCTAAATTAGCAAGGTTCTACCTTCCCAGGACCCCACAATCCCAAGGTCTTATGTTCCTAGGGTCCTAAGTTCCCTAAGGGTCTATGTTCCCAGCAAGGTTCTACCTTAGGATCCTAAGTTCACAGGCCGACGTCCAGTGTTCCCAGGGTCATATGTTTTCATTATCTTAGGCTCTCAGGGTCCTATATTCCAAGAGTCCTAAGTTCCCAAGACCATATGTTCCCGGGGTCCAAAGTTCCCAAGGTCCTATATTCCCAAGGTCTAATGGTCCCAGGGTCCTATGTTCCCAGGGTCCTAAGTTCCCAAGGTCCTATGTTCCCAGGGTCCTAAGTTCCCAGGGTCCTAAGTTCCCAAGGTCCTATGGTCCCAGGGTTCTATGTTCCAAAGGACCTATGTTCCCAGGGTTCTTTGTTCCCAAGGCCATATTTTCACAGGGTTTTAAGTTTCCAAGGTCCTGTGATCCCAGGGTCCCATGTATCCAGAATCCTATGTTTGAAAGGTCCTATGCTCCCACTGTCCTACATTCCCAAGGCCCAATGTTCCCAGTGTTCTAAGTTCCCAGGGTCCTATGTACCCACGGTTTTATATTCCCAATTTCAATATTCTGTTTACACACATTAACCGTCCTACTCTCTTGAGGTCAAATTTGACCCATTCCAAGTGAAAATATTTCATAAATGAACTAACCTGATCCAAAATTTCTTTCCTAATCTTAATCTGTTTGGAACTGGCAATAGTCAACTACTATTGATTTTGATTACTCTAAAAGGTTTAATAATTTTTTTAAGAACTATTTTCCCCTTTTTTCATCTTTTGTTTTTTTTTCTCTCTTGTTATTGGTTAATTAGGTAGCTGACTAGTCTTACTATCGCAAATTTAGGGCTGAACTATGTTTGGAAGTTGTCCTCCATACAAACAGATTAACTACTGAGGCACCCTGGTGGCTCACAGGGTAGACCCCTACCATTAAGGCCGAATCCAGTGCAACATTGCTCAGAGTCATGATGATAGTCTGCTCAGCAGGGCAGGGGAACATCTTTTTCCCATCATTTTTTATATACAGCTGGGGAACATAGGACCTGGGAGAGGAAGATAGAAATGAACCAGTGTTGGGAGCATGTTTGCCATCTTAGTTTGTCATATTAAGCCAGCATTTGCTAACTAGTGCTACTGTCTTCAGCATTTATTGGAAGTTTTTAGCACACATAAGCATGGTGTGTTTAGCATAATGATAGCTGTGCATCTACATGGATAGTGAGGACAATGGAAGACGATACAATGCCTCAATAAAGATATTTACCAGGTCTAATTTCGCCTCTAAAGAATATTATACTTGAAAGATAACTTTTGTGAAGATCAGATCATGACTGTGGTACACACTCATAAGACTGTGTATAAAATTTCAAGATAGACATGCATCAATGTCAGCCTGGACAGTTTGTAATTTTTCCCTCTTCTTGAAATCTTTTGGATAAAAAAAAAAAACTACAACAATTTAAAGGTGAGGTACAACTAAGTTAATACACACATCAGAGACAATGACATCATCAAAACAGAAGTAGACTTATATGCCCCCAGCTTACATTACATGAGGTGTTACATATGATAAAAAGGGTATTTAAACGGCTTTACCAAAGGCAGAAATGATGAGATGGACAAAGATCCCTGCAGGTCATCTGAGGGGACTGCAGCAATAAATTAAGTTTATTTGTGTGTGTGACTTGTGGCTGTATTAATAGCAGTGTTTACCTGCGCCCTCTGTGAAATTAGTCCTTCAGCCTCTCTAAATGGAAAAAAACTGATTACGTTCACAAACAAAGCATCAATTGCAGCTAAGACATAAATTTAAAGCCTGAGTGAGCAACCACGCATGATGTAAATCCACTTACTAGCGTAGTATTCATCATCATAATTACACCCTACAGTCCCAAACAAAAACACTCCTAAGGTCAGGTAATGATCAAGGATGTAACATAACCAATAGCTGCTTGGAATATATATTTATTAAAAGCATTTTAATATCTATAACAGCCAACAGTGAGGGGCAGCAGACAGGAAGCTTACTGATGAGCCACAAAAGTCTTGAGATTATTTAAATGTAAGGATAAATGAGAATGCAATTGTGTCTGTTTTATGTTGTTGGCAGAGCAGTCAGTTTGCATGACCCTTTAGCGCCATCTAGTGATTAATCCAGGTAGGCTGCCCTTAAGACACAAAACAGTAACTGAGCAAAATCACAGTCTGTTTTTGTGAAGTAACATACCTTTATTGTGCCTCTTGGCTACTTGCTTACTTTACTTTTACTTTATTTCACCAGGATAATCCACTCAGTATCACCACAGCCCAAGGAGTCCTGCAAACATAACAAATAACTCAATAATTCATTAAAAACAGTTGGTACAATTTGTTGATTAAGTCTGTTGGACCTCTCTGTCATGTCTTTGGAATTTAGGTGTTTCTATCTTGAATATATTTTCAATAAAAGGCATACTTAATGCAAATTGGTCTCATGGATTTGCAAGTGTCTTACTGTTTGGGTACATGCCAACTCCCTTATTTCTTGGACTGCTGTTGTGTCTCCCTTCCTCAGTGCCAAATGCATGCTGGCAGAGTCTCCAGCCACCTGTTACCCTGTATAGACAAAATAAATAAAGAAAACGTCATTTAATTCTGCCCATATTCTCAATGTAATGCATCCATTTGTTTGGCTTCTCAGCGTGTTCCTCAGTTAGTCACACTGAAAAAGTAAACTCATTATAAGACTAGTGAAACTTTGATGTGCTGTATGTTTTCCTGTCTCGGTGGATTTAGTCATGTGGAATATGCTGCATGGAGAGTGGGAGTATGAACTGAGCTGCCCTCTGGGAGCCATAGAACACCTACATGTATCCCTGTGCTGCTTATATTTACATACATATCTATAAATTTATGGACAAACACACTGTTTGACAAATAAGAAATATGCAGTTGTATAATGTAAACAAATCCAACACAATAGAACTCCACTAAATTCTACAAATCATATGTCTGTTGTGAGATTTGTATTTAGTATAAGTGAATTTTTGCTCTGCTTATTCTGTAAAAGAGAAGTTCACTGGTTTGATTCAATCTCATCTTTTACTCCAATAAATCAATCGCAGAAAATAATTGTTGACTGAACAGAGGTTTATGAAGCACAGGTCCTGTGATATATAATTGGTCCCAGCGGCGGCACCATATGGTGGTTTAATCCAGACCTCTTTGATCACTGACCTGGCAAGCTATTTTTCAGTTTTTGCACATTTTTGGACACCTCTGCAGGAATGCAAAATGCACTCCAAGAAGATAAATGGAATCCACAGATCAGTATGGACAACCAAAGAAACCTTTTTTTTTTCCTGCAGTGAAAAGAAAAAAAAAATACATATACAACATAAAACAAACTGCTTGATTGAAATCAAACAATCAGGTAGATCAACTGTGAAAAATAATTTGTGTGTGTATATGTGTGTGGGTAGGAAAGACATACTTAGCCTTTGGAATGTGGCAGATTTTGGAAATATTGGAAAAATAATGGTCTAAAACACCTTTAAATACAGTTTTGGTCATATTTTAAATTTGGATTTCAAACAAGAATTTAAAAACCAGCCTTGAAATAATGCCAAAACTGCAAATATAAAAGAAACTTACATTCAGTAGCGGAAAATAATTAAGTATATTTACTCAAATACCAGCAATACTTGAGTATTTATATTTTGTGCTACTTTGTATTCAACTTAAGTGCATTTCAGAAGGAAATATTTACTTTTTACACCACTTATGTAAGAGCTTCAGTTACTTAGCAGAAAAAAATGTATTTTAAATGTATGTATATACTGCACTGTACATGTGTATGCATATGTGTATATGTCTGTATGCCAGGATGGTTGCTTATGACTGACTTTTAAGTTGGATGTTTTTTGTTTTTGTTTTTCCCTTAATTGACTGTAAATCCTCTCATATCACATCAGCTGTATTTTTGTATGAAGTCAATATGTTAGAATATACAGTACAGGCCAAAAGTTTGGACACACCTTCTCATTCAATGCGTTTTCTTTATTTTCATGACTATTTACATTGTAGATTCTCACTGAAGGCATCAAAACTATGAATGAACACATGTGGAGTTATGTACTTAACAAAAAAAGGTGAAATAACTGAAAACATGTTTTATATTCTAGTTTCTTCAAAATAGCCACCCTTTGCTCTGATTACTGCTTTGCACACTCTTGGCATTCTCTCCATGAGCTTCAAGAGGTAGTCACCTGAAATGGTTTCCACTTCACAGGTGTGCCTTATCAGGGTTAATTAGTGGAATTTCTTGCTTTATCAATGGGGTTGGGACCATCAGTTGTGTTGTGCAGAAGTCAGGTTAATACACAGCCGACAGCCCTATTGGACAACTGTTAAAATTCATATTATGGCAAGAACCAATCAGCTAACTAAAGAAAAACGAGTGACCATCATTACTTTAAGAAATGAAGGTCAGTCAGTCCGGAAAATTGCAAAACTTTAAATGTGTCCCCAAGTGGAGTCGCAAAAACCATCAAGCGCTACAACGAAACTGGCACACATGAGGACCGACCCAGGAAAGGAAGACCAAGAGTCACCTCTGCTTCTGAGGATAAGTTCATCCGAGTCACCAGCCTCAGAAATCGCAAGTTAACAGCAGCTCAGATCAGAGACCAGATGAATGCCACACAGAGTTCTAGCAGCAGACCCATCTCTAGAACAACTGTTAAGAGGAGACTGCGCCAATCAGGCCTTCATGGTCAAATAGCTGCTAGGAAACCACTGCTAAGGAGAGGCAACAAGCAGAAGAGATTTGTTTGGGCCAAGAAACACAAGGAATGCACATTAGACCAGTGGAAATCTGTGCTTTGGTCTGATGAGTCCAAATTTGAGATCTTTGGTTCCAACCGCCGTGTCTTTGTGAGACGCAGAAAAGGTGAACGGATGGATTCCACATGCCTGGTTCCCACTGTGAAGCATGGAGGAGGAGGTGTGATGGTGTGGGGGTGTTTTGCTGGTGACACTGTTGGGGATTTATTCAAAATTGAAGGCACACTGAACCAGCATGGCTACCACAGCATCCTGCAGCGACATGCCATCCCATCCGGTTTGCGTTTAGTTGGACGATCATTTATTTTTCAACAGGACAATGACCCCAAACACACCTCCAGGCTGTGTAAGGGCTATTTGACCAAGAAGGAGAGTGATGGAGTGCTGCGGCAGATGACCTGGCCTCCACAGTCACCGGACCTGAACCCAATCGAGACGGTTTGGGGTGAGCTGGACCGCAGAGTGAAGGCAAAGGGGCCAACAAGTGCTAAACACCTCTGGGAACTCCTTCAAGACTGTTGGAAAACCATTTCAGGTGACTACCTCTTGAAGCTCATGGAGAGAATGCCAAGAGTGTGCAAAGCAGTAATCAGAGCAAAGGGTGGCTATTTTGAAGAAACTAGAATATAAAACATGTTTTCAGTTATTTCACCTTTTTTTGTTAAGTACATAACTCCACATGTGTTCATTCATAGTTCTGATGCCTTCAGTGAGAATCTACAATGTAAATAGTCATGAAAATAAAGAAAACGCATTGAATGAGAAGGTGTGTCCAAACTTTTGGCCTGTACTGTATATATATATATATATATATATATATATATATATATATATATATATATATATATATATATATATATATATATATATATATATAACTCCACATGTATATCGTTGCAACCTTAAATACAGGTTTCAAGGTATACCGTGATATGTAAATTGATGGTTATCATACTGTGTACATTCTGTTATCTACGAAAATGCAATTGGATGTAGAATCTCTCCTTTATTACAGTTATTTAGTTTCCCATAGGGGAGACTTTTTAGACATCCATTAACAAGATGGTTCCAAGTTTCAATTATAGCAATAAAACATTTGTTCAACCAACAAAAACCCTTTGTTCATTCATTTTCATTCCTTTCAGAGTTGTTTAGGTAAAAATGTATATATATATTATCATCAAATAAAATATATTTTGTTGTATATTTTGTCATAGATTAATCTGTAAACTACAATGACCAGCTACAACATTAAATATGAAATCAGTGACATTAATCCAATACTATGAAATATAATGATATAACTTATGAGTATTTTTGCTATTGATAAGCTGCTACTTTTCTGTATTTTTCCTTAAAAGTTTGAATGCAATACTTTTACTTGAAATGAAGTATTTTTAACCTGTTATACTGTTTCTTTTTCTTCAGTAAAAAATCTGAATATTTCTTCACCAAGAGCTAAAGAGCTAAATACAGAAGTCCCTGCAGAGTCCTGTTGTTTTCAAGTCAAAGTATATCCATGCTGACAGCTACTGAAGGTTAAGGACACCTTTTGAGGAGCTAAACTTGGCAGCAATGACAGAGCTTTGTCAACATGTCTGAAAGCAAAGTTAAACCCCATGTTTGCATCAGTCAAAAACATTTCCCAGTATCATCTCCTTAAAAGGATGTCTCGTTTGGAGCGATATAAAACCTGCTGTTTAATATTATAAAACCCAAATGTGAAAATATTAATTTAAGTGATGGTGAAACTGCTAAACAAAGCTTTTATGGAAAATAGCTGTACAAAAACAAGAATAAAAGAGCATTAAAATAACTTATAAATACACAACATTCAGTCTAGATGCTTTAATTTTTACAGTCATGACGTCTGCTCTGTACGTGCTACGTCACAATCCTGCGTCAGTCTAGAATGTAAACACTCCCCGCTCGCGCTCCCTGCAGCAGCAGCTTCCTCAGTGAGAGTTTGCCGAGTTAGCTAACATGTTCCAGCGTGTAATATTTCACCAGCGAAAGGTTTCCATTTTAGGTTATTGCTGTTAATAATACGAGCAGATATCAGATGATGTTATAAAATCTTTTTTGGGGCTTTACAGGACCGCTTCACATTACTGTCCTGAAGCTAATCTTAGCTAGTTTTAGCTAGCTAGCGCAGTAAAGTAAAGTTTGCTTCCTTTGCTGAGGGATAGGACGCAACATTACGGTAGATTTATATTTTTATGTTAAAAAGTCACCGTGCTTTGTGCTGAAATGGTGCTTTCTTTGGTGAGGCTTTGTGCTAAGGAGGTGGTGAGTGACCACAGCTCGTCACCCTGCTGGCTGAGGTGGGTTCCCCGGGAGCTGTACAGACCGCTGCTGGAGGCCTCCTTCACCAGCTGTAGACCGCTGGCTGTGAACGAGCTGGTGCAGAGGTGGCCTGAACGCACCCTGCGTGTCGGCGGAAGGAGGAAACAGGGGCAAACTTCGCCAAATCGACTCTGCATCCAGGCTTTGCTACTTGCAGTAGTCAGAGGGCTGTCGGACCAAAGGTAGGAAGTAGCTTGTTAGTCTAGTTACAGTGTTTGGATCATGATCTGTAGCCTTTGGGTTACATTTAAAACCCATTCCGCTTTTCTAGGTGTGCGCTGCAACTTCTTGACCTCTGTGGGCTGCAAGGAGATGAAGGAGGGACGGGAGACCCCATGGGAGGCTGGTCTCTGACTGTAGCTCTGTGCACCATGGTGGTTCAGGCCAGAGCTGGAGCACAGAGGGCACAGAGGGAGAGGAAGAGGTTCTCAGCTCTGGAGAGAGAGGGGACAGCGGAAGAAGGGAAAGGAAACAAATGTTGAGGGGAATGACAGAGAGAGCATGGGGTCATGTGGGACCCTGAGCGAAGAGGAGCTGGCTAAGGGTGTCAGGAGGAGGATGGAGGCAGAGAGGAAAACAGGGACTGTAGTGACAGGTGTGGGAGGCAGTAGAAAGGAGACAGATGAAAAAGAAGTAAATAGTGATGTGGTGGTGCATGTGAGAGCTGATCTTTTTGTAAACGCTCGATCCTGGGAGCGTGTTCGTGGGGCTCTGAACACTCAGGGGCCCCTCAAGCTTCAGTGCAGATATCTACGTGTGGAAGAGATTTCAGTTTCTAGTATCAAGACTCTGCTAGGCCTCCTGCCTCCGCAGGGTCTTCTGGGCATTGATGTCCGCTACAGCAGCCTTGGGGTGGCTGGTTTGGCTGAGCTGCTCCCTCTGCTCTCCACCTTCCCTGCACTGAACTCTCTTCGCCTGCACTACTGTAACTTGGATTTTCGCAGAGACCACGCTGGCCAGGAAGAGACCCTGAGGGAGTTATGTCAGGGGCTGACACAGCTGCGAGAACTGAGGCGCCTCAGCCTCACTGCGCTGCGCCTGCCTGGACAACTGCGTGTGTTGCTTAGGTATGGCCTGATCCCCAATTACTCGCATGTTGTCCTGTGACTTTGTACCTAAACCTTGAGCTCAGTAAATAACACAGTATGATAGTGTCCTTTTTTTAAAGTTGAAATTAATCAGTCATAGTCCTAATCCTAACTTCTCAAATTGAAATTGCACTTTCCAAAAACTGGAGACCTATTTTAATCTTTTTGTTAAGACAAATCTGTCCAAACTAACAGTCATATTTAGAATGATGAGATTAAAAACAACACTATCAGACCTCTATAATGAATATTTGAATTGAATAATAAATATGATTTACATGTTCTGTCTGTGTTTTGTGTTCCAGCTCTCTGCCTCAGCCTCTAGAGATACTGGAGCTGCCCTATTTGAGCCTGAGCCCTGCCGACCTCGCCTATCTGTCCTGCAGTCATCATGCTTCCACACTGCAGCAGCTGGATCTAAGTGAGAACCGTCTGGATGAGAACACCCTGACCTCCATTCGCCGCCTCCTCTCCCAGGCTTCTACTAGCCTGCAGCACCTCTCCTTAAGTGGCTGTGGCCTGACTGATAGCCTGCTGAGACTCTTGCTGCCCTCGCTGGGAGGCTGCAGGACCCTCAAGAGCTTGGCCTTGGCCCTGAACCCACTCTCCATTGCTGGCCTCATGGACCTGGTTAGGATGGCTGTGAGAATGCCCTCTCTCCGTCAGTTACTGTACCCCAACCCCCTTGAGGACTACCAGCCGGGCCTCCCTGACCTGCCCTCAAGTGCTCAGCTTTTAGACTGGCCGCTGGATGAAGCCACAGACATCAACATTACCAGCAGCCAGCTCAACAGGGTGCTGATAGACAGCGGGCGCTCTGACCTCTTTCTGACATGCGACCTGCTCAATTATGATAAAGACTTGGTGGACTAGGGCAGAAGTGAAGTGAAGGATACAGGTGCTTTTTAGTTCCTTACCAGCATACGCCCACACAATGTACATACACCTGACAATCAAAATGTCACCCTAATAACGGTCTAGTATTACATGATCTTTTTTATCTTTTTTTTTGACACCATCTGTCTCATGTGACGGTCTTATAAGCCAGAATTAACAGTGATGGTGGGGTTAGGGGGAAGTCAGTGGGCCTTTCCCATCTCTTGATTTTGTGCCTCCTTGTCTCCTCTGACTTGTGACCTGAAAAATTATCTCAGCACTCCATTTTGAAGTACGTGCCAGGTCCTAAAATGCATCTAGAAGAGCGAGGAGGCTTGCCGAAGGACGGCACGACTTTTTGGCGCCTGCAGTATGTATAAGGGACATGAAGCACAGCTGATGATGCAGCCGTGCCACATGTCATATTTAATTGGTGTGGCTTTAAAATAACGGCTTTGAATCACTGCCTCATTTTGTTACATGCCTTTTTCCTTTGACTCCTCTCTCCTTTTGTCTCTTCCTTGCCTCCTCTGCTTGCAACTCAGATGTAAGACTAAGATGCAAGGAGAGGAGGCGAGGAAATAATAGAGCATGCATGAATTGAGAAATGGGGAAGGCCTGTTGTATTGCCAAAGCAATAGGTTATTGTTGTTGTGAGGTAAGGTTTGCTCCTCTGGGGATGTTGGGAATGCAGTATTTATTATTTGTTGGCCAGACAAAAGGACACAGAGGTGACCACATACAAAAACCTTTACTCCTTATTATTAAGCCATGCTTCAGTAAAACGGAAGTATACTACTTTAAATCGTTAACTTGTTGACTGATTGAAATTAAATTCTTGCATATGCTGGTTTTGTACCAAACATGACTTAATGCTTTATAATCAGGTTAACAGGAAAGCTGGGATACAAAGATCCCTCTGGTTGGAGATTAGAGGCTGTCTGCCCTCGTGCCTTTACAACCATCACCAGTATTTTCTTTATACAAGCCATTCACTCAGAATCAGTGTTTGGACAGCTACTACATACTACGCTTCGACAACCAAAACTACAACTTTGACAGTGGTTTCTTTTTATAATGTAACAGGAAATGAATGTAACAACAAAATACTTAAATGCATACCAGTTATTTGATTGTTTTCCATACAGTAATGTACTTTGTCTTTGTGCTGATCTAATTTACATATTTGTCATATTGTATTTCTTGAGCGTTTGTTTTGAATTGTCCAGGACATTTCTTGTATTCACACAGCTTGTTTATCAAAAAGTATCACCGTCATCAGGAAACGCGTGTACCAAATCAACCTTGTACCACATGAATGCGTTTACATACTGTAAGTCACTGAATAAATCAGTCATAACACAAAGTTTAAAGAGTCATTTAATTGTCAAAAAGAACATATTTCAGACCAATGTTTATTATATGGCTACTCAGGTGTTAATGGCAGTGTTACAGACTAAGAGGCATCATCTGTAGTACTCTACGTACGACTGCTGCGGAATGAAGTAGCGGCGAGGTGAGACCTTCACCCAGTCCTCGTCTGAGTAGATGTGAAAGGGGAGAAGAGTGACCCGAGCAAACGGCAAAGAGATGAATTTGGGGCAGTGCATGAGGACGGGACGGTTTCTCAGTGGAGGCAGAATTAATCCTGTATGGTAAGATGCAGCAGATGTTATAAACCAGTTAATATCTATAATCAAGTGCTTAAGTACAGTGAAATCTCACCTGGTGGCCTCCATATTCTGGCCATGCTGTAAGTCTCTCCTTGATGAAGGATTGGTTGAGAACTACTGCACAAACAGACAGAATATATAAATACAGTGTTAGCCCACCTTTAAACTACCACATGTACCGTTTGACTTTACATACCAGTCACACAGCGGCAAAAGGACAGTGTCTCCGCAACCAGCAAGTGCAACACATCGGGCCTCTCTGTGCTCCTCTTTTTGGACAGAGCAGAAATAATTCAGCACGTCCACCATGCTGAAGGTTAATGGCTTCTTCTTTGCTGTACTGAGGCACAGATACCTGTTACTTTCCTGGTGGCGTGGAAAGAGAGAGGGAGAAAGCAGTTAATCACTTACAGTAGCAAGCCAAAACCTGCCATGACACCAGCAGCCATGCCGGTCAACAACACTGTGACATGCTCTCGTGCATTCCTTTTTGAGAGGAGTTAAGGTCACTGTAAGGGACATCAGAAGCAGTGAAGAGCTGATTAACGGAGGGAGAGCCTCTCAGTTTTCAAACACCTGTTCTGTGCTTTTGTCACACTCAAAAATATTTTGATGGATGGTGGTGATGACTGACAGATTCTTTTCAGATTCAAAACACGATCAAAGATAGAAATATTTAAGGGTAAGTTTGGTATTTTTCAACCTGAACTCTATTTTTCCATGTTTTTGACTAATGTGACTAATGGGAACAACAGCTTTTGAAATTTCTACAGTCCTGATTAAGAGTGCTGCAGCCGGCAGTAGCAAAACAGGCTGCAATGTAACCACTCAAGGCATGTTCACACTGTCAATTTACGTCCACTTGAAGTGCTTGTTTTTTTGCCATTGACAGGCTCATATTACTATGGTGTCTTACCCTACAGAGATAGACGTTTTTGTTTTAGAGTAAGATCCTTTTTGTTTAGCCAGAAACAGCCCTGAAATCGCAACTGCCAAACCCACCATTTTTACTAAGATAAAATTACTGTTTGTTTAAATGGAGTCTGGTGGGTTTGGTGATAGCGATTTTGGGGCTGTTTCTAGTTAAACAAAAAGGATCTTATTCTGTAAAGAAAATATCTATCTCTGTAGGGATCCTTTCCATAACGTGACACACATACAAAAATAATCTGAGTGTGTCAGTGGCAAAAAGAAGCACTTTAAAAGGATGTAAATTGACAGTGTAAACATACCCCAATGGTTACATTGCAGCCTGTTTCGCCGCTGCAGGATGCAGCCTTCATGCTCAATATTGGACCAGTTTTTAAAAATTGTTGTGCCCATTAATCACTTAGACACAGAAACATGGAAAATTGGGGTCCAGGTTGAAATAAACTTATTTAAAATTTAAATGAAATGTCTGACTTTGTATTTGTTGATCCATATCTGCAGCCAAGAATCTGCTCTGTCATGGAGGCTCTTCCAGATGTTAGACTGGTCCTGCAGCTCCGAGTCCCAGCTCTCCAACTCTGGCCACAACCACTGCTCAGCCTCATTTACACCTAATGCAGTAAGTATGCGCAGCACTATTTCTCTATTGACAGGATAACAGGATAATATAAACTCTAAGTCAGTTCAGAAAGTTTAAATTACACATAAAATTACAGTTTCATAGATTAAACCTGCAAAAACTGTTTGCCACTGAGGAAGCTGTTTTCACAATATCATTTTCAAACATTCATACATACATAAATGTATCAATTATATCTCTTTTAAATATAAATGTTGAGATGTTCGAATTCTGATTGTTATTCTAACACTGATGGACCCACCGCAGACCCAGTTTTTTAAGAGCCAGAAGAGTGAGCAGCTTTTTCACAAAGTCACAGCTGACAGATTTGAGATGCATCAACAGATTCAACATTTCACCAAGCGCAGCCCGTTCCTCAGATGACTGAAACAAACACAAGAAAAACAATCAGACACATGTACTTAAAATGCACAGTGACAATCTTGACACGCAGACATACAGTACCATGTGAGGTCGTGCAAATTTGGGCACCAGGTCAATGAGGTCTTGGTAAAGCCTGTCTGTATTGTGTAAGAGTCCCTGGCTGTGCAGTGCCTGCAGTGCAGCCAGGATCTTCAGCTTAAATGGAGTGCTGCAGGTGTTTAGACGGCCCAGCAGCTGCAGGGAGAAATCCCCAGGTGACAGGGTGCTGGGGATACACTGCACACATACATAGACTCATGAAGATTTCAGTGTTTACTACTGTGCATGATAGAATTGCATAGTTAATGGCAGATATAAATGCTAAGTGTAAGTTACCTTTTTATCGGGATACAGATCTTTAAACCAGTCAGCATCCGCAAACTGTTTGAGGAATGTTGGCACTGTAGGGGTGGGTTCCCGTGGTGTTAGGGTTGTTGGATGGTGAGGACGTGGAGTAGGAGTTTTGGGTTTGGGTTGCTCTGTTGGAGAAATGATCTCTGGAGGCTGCAGGGGTAGGTGCAGATATAAAAACAGACGCACACACAAATGAGAACTGCTACTTTATGCGTTCATTTTTCCTTTGTGAAATTAAGGAATACATGCTCTTACCTCTTCATACTTCACTCTGATGGGTTTTTTGGGTGTCAGTCTGTCAACAGGCTGTGGCTTGATTTTCATTAGGGTCTTTGGCTTAGAGATTGTTGCTGGAGCTTTTTTCTCCTGCAGTTAGAGAAACATCAAAACTCTGCTCATGTTCTGCTTATTGTACATCTGTATTTTCTGTCAATTATCATAAACTAAAATTGAGAAGCTCTAATTAAACTGAATTCTACGTTAAATTTCTGCAACCAAAGTTGAGAAAGACTAAGAATAAGGTTTTGTTTATCATGCTTACAGTTCTTACCTTCTTTCTCTCCACATTCACAGGAATCTTTATAGGCTCAGGACAGACATCCTCCATTAAGGTTGGAAGATTATGAGGCTTGTCATCATTTGGTTCAGGATAAACTGTGTTTATCTCAAGTTTATCTGGGTCAAAGGTGTCCTCCAAATCAATCTGAAAACACGTTATTATCCTTTCAGTTATATATTTATCTCTGAAGAATGAAAATGTGCAAAAGATGCAAATAAAAATGTTCCAAAAAAATTCCAAAAGCTGAGGCAATAATATGATATTTGCTCCATGCAGATGCTACTTAAGGAAATATGGTGATTTTGAGACAAAAAAACTTGTAGATTAATATTGTGTTTCACATGCATGTCCATAAATTAGTGTCCTATTTAACCTTTAAAATACACATTTTTCATCTTACCTTTAAGTGCTATGAGTCTAGACTGTTTGGGTGTCAACTGCGGAGTGTTGGAGATATCAGCCGTAGAGATGTCTGCCTTCTCTCAAATATAATGAACCTAGATGGCACTCAGCTTGTGGCGCTCAAAGCACGTTGGACACTTTAAGCACCCAAGCTGAGTGCCATCTAGTTCCTTTATATTAGAGAGAAGGCAGGCATCTCTACAGTCGATATCTCCAAAACTAAACAACTCACACCAAAACAATTTGGACTGATAAACAGCACTGCAGGTAAGAGGAAAATGTGTATGTTTGATTTACTTTTTGATTTGGGGGGTGAACTGTCCATTTAAGCTGATGCGCACAAGCTACTTTCAGTGTATTAAAGGACAGGTGAAAAGTCTGTGTATTCTTGACAGTATCAACAGGAAGCAGGTAAAGTTAGTGGGGGAAGGAAGATGAAGAAACCTTAATATTGTGGGGCAACCCATATATTATCTTCATGTAGCGATCAAAAGCGTCTTTCCTGATTTCCTTTGTAGAGAAAGGCTTCCCTTTTTTGCATCGGAGTGCACCTAGGTCCATGTTTGGAGTCACTGAGCTCTCATACTCCTAGAGCAACACAGATAGAAAAGATATTCTAGGTATTTGTACAGTTTTCATTGCGCCATTAAGATGCATTGTCTTTAAATCTTCCAGTTCACACACCTTGTATCTCCACATGTCTTGGGTCAGTAATAAATTGCTGGTGACTGCTGACAGCTCCTTTTCCTTGTATTTTTTTGTGCTTGCATTCCTGTTTTCACCAATATTGCTCATGGTTTATTAGGTTTTGGATTATTTTTGATATGTAGTATGAATAAACCTTACTTTCTTTTGCTGCACTTTTCTTTATTCTCAACAGTGTGGATGTCAGGAAGGGGCTCGGAACAATAAGTGTAAAGGCGCTGTCAAGATAAAAGGAGATTAAATGGGTTTATAGTTTGCAGCTTTGGTTAAAAATGTCTCCCACACATTGATCAGCAACACTGTAAGCTGACTAGTTACCATTTGTTGATAGTTGTGTGGCAGGAAGTCTGCACAGTTCATCTTGTACAGATCCCCTTTGATGCCAAGAAACAATTCCCCTCCACACCTACTGTAAGCCAGACACTCAGGCACTGCATTTAGCTGCAGTGTCCTGCAAGGGTCACATGTACATAAATATACATTCATTATTGAATTACTGTACACTTCACATTTGTAATCCAAAAGATCAGTGGCAGGTAATGAGCTCCAACCTGATGAGGTGATTCTCCTTGCTCCACATACACACTGTCCCATCTAGACTGCTGGAGACAAAGACCTCCAGATCAGGACATACACACAATCCTGCAAGAGCAAACAACCTGTCACTCACACAAAGACAATCAATTCATTTATCAATTCAATTTTTTTTTACTGTTTTTTTGTGACCTGTGAAGTGGTCTGCATGTCCTCCCTTGGTTAGGTGATCAGTCTGGCTCTGGTTGAGTAGGTTAAAGTGTATCAGATTGTAGGGGTCACTGCTGGGTTCTTGAAAGGTCAGAGCCAGCTGGAGCCCCAGCGCTGCCAGGCAGACTTGAGGCTGGCCACAGTGCAGGCTCAGCTGTTGGCTGAGACACTCCTGGAAATGCGGGTTTACTCTCCACACTACCACTGTCATGTCCTCACCTTTGGAATTGGGGTAAAGTTGTTACGTCAGCCATCACTGACAAGCATACAAAGGAAGTAAAGTTACATTGGGAAATACCTGCAGATAGGAGGTAACTGTTCTCAGGATACACCTGCATTGTGGTGACTTTCTGGCCATTGTGTGCTGGCACCCTGTGCAAGACCTTCCCATTATCAATTTCCAGAACACTCACACAGCCTCCACTTTGGCCAAGAATGATCAAAAACCTGTCAAGTACAATTACATTTGCTGAAATAGAGATTGCCACATGGCATATTTACATAAGTAATATTTAAAGGGGTGCTATGACCATTCACACATTATTCCCAACTTTTTAAACAGTTAAAAATTTGGTAAACATGAACAACTCTCTCCCAAATCCAAAAATCTAGAGTGCTAAAACTCAAATTTGTGATGTCATTAACTATAAAGTCTGTATCTGCTCTATTAAGAAAGGATTGGGAAAGGTGATATACAGTGCCCTCCAAAAGTATTGGAACAGTGAGGCCAATTCCTTTATTTTTGTTGTAGACTGAAAATATTTGGGTTTGACATCAAAAGATGAATATGGGACAAGAGATCAACATTTCAGCTTTTATTTCCAGGTATTTACATCTGGATCTGATACACAACTTAGAAGATAGCACCTTTTGTTTGAACCCACCCATTTTTCATGAGAGCAAAAGTATTGGAACATGTGACTGACAGGTGTGTTTTGTTGCCCAGGTGTCTCCCAATTACATTGATTATTCAAACAATAAATAGCACTGAATGTCTGAGCTCAGTTTCAGATTGTGTACGATAGGTTTTGCCTGTGCAGACTGCATTTAGAGGTGGAACCAACATGAAAACCAGAGAGCTGTCTATGGGTGAAAAAGAAGCAATTGTGAATCTGAGAGAAGATGGACAATCAATCAGAGCCATTGCACAAACATTGGCCATAGCCAGTACAACCATTTGGAATGTCCTGAAGAAGAAAAAAACCACTGGTGTACTAAGCAACAGACGTCGAACAGGTAGACCAAGGAAAACATCAGCAGTTGATGACAGAAACATTGTGAGAGCTGTAAAGAAAGACCCTAAAACAACTGTTAGTGACATCAGCAACAACCTCCAGAGGGCAGGAGTGAAGGTATCACAATCTACTGTTTGCAGAAGACTTCATGAACAAAAGTACAGAGGCTACACCAGAAGATGCAAACCACTCATTAGCAAGAAGAATAGGAAGGCCAGGCTGGAATTTGCCAAAAGGTACAGAGATGAGCCTCAAAAATTCTGGGAAAAAGTTTTATGGACTGATGAGACAAAGATTAACTTTTTCCAAAGTGATGGAAAGGCGAAAGTTTGGAGAAAGAAAGGATCTGCTCATGATCCCAAACATACAAGTTCATCTGTGAAACACGGTGGAGGGAATGTCATGGCTTGGGCTTGCATGGCTTCTTCTGGGACAGGAACATTTTGTCTGCTAATTTAAAGAAAGATGCAGCCAAACTGATTGGGAGATCCTTCATCATGCAACAAGATAATGACCCAAAACACACTGCCAAAACAACAAAGGAGTTCATCAGGGGCAAGAAGTGGAAAGTTTTAGACTGGCCAAGTCAGTCTCCAGACTTAAACCCAATAGAGCATGCATTTTACCTGCTGAAGAGGAGACTGAAGGGAGTAACCCCCCAAAACAAACAACAACTGAAAGAGACTGCGGTGAAAGCCTGGAAAAGCATCACAAAAGAAGAATGCAAAAGTTTGGTGATGTCAATGGGTCACAGGCTTGATGCAGTTATTGAAATATTAAGTCTCATTGACTTTAATCTATTTTAAGTTTATATGTTCCAATACTTTTGCTCACCTAAAAATTTTGTGTTCCATTACAAATAATGCTATCTTCTAAGTTGTGTATCAGATCCAGATGTAAATACCTGGAAATAAAAGCTGAAATGTTGATCTCTTGTCTCATATTCATCTTTTGATGTCAAACCCAAATGTTTTCAGTCTACAACAAAAGTAAACGAATTGGACTCACTGTTCCAATACTTTTGGAGGGCACTGTAGATGACAGTGAGAGCACCCAAGGGAATGTTCTGAGTACATTTTCTGTTTCAGAACTGAGAACACTACAATAGAATAAAGCATATTTGGGTACAGACCAAATCACAATGTTTGTTTACAATAACTTCCGGGGAGAAACCCCCCAGGCCTCGTACATAAGATGAAATGGTACTGAGCAAACGCTGCCTCAATTGCTTCATTTTCAACCATCTAAAAAAAGGCCCACTTAAAAAATTTGATATCAGTTTAAGCATACTGTATATTTAGTATATTTTTGGTGCTCTACCTTGCCATCAGACAGCTTTTTCCAAAAGGGAACTGTTTAATTAAAGTTATTGCTTTAACATATTATTGTATCTTACTGAATTGTATAACTTTATGATCTATGGATATGTTGTTGCTTGTTTTTTTAACTGTGTAATGTACGGTGTCCTTTAGTGCTTTGAAAGGTGCCTGTACATAAATTGCATTATTATCATTATTATTATTAAGTTGCTGTTGTTAGCACCACATCATAATGATTTGATCCATAAAAAATAAAACAAACATTCTGTGGGTCCATAATACAGGCTCCCATACATTGTCCGTGGAGCAGCTCCAGACTTCGTACCAGTTGACATCATAAGTTTGAGACACTTCTCTGGTTTATGGCTTTGAGAGAGAATATCTCATGTTTACAAAAATTGATTCACCTGTCCTAGGCCATGGAAAAAACATTGGAATTCTTAATTTAGGTTCCCATTTAGTTCCCCTTTAAAAGAAAACAAAAACACTCACTTATTCTTGTCATCATCAAGGGCTGTCTCGTCCCTCTGACTGTATCCTCTTGCCTCCTGCAAACTTCTCCACTCCTCTATAGATGCCTGTGTTTCAGCCACATTACTGTAGAGTATCAGACAGCAAGCTGGGCCAGGGATCGGCAGATGCTGGGCCTTATTCTCAGTCACATGTTCCCCATGTTGCCAGGGCCCCTGGCCTCTCCCCTTCCACTCTTGCATCAAAGAGATTGGATTAGTGAGTGTGTTGGCTTGGAGCAGTGTACCTGTGTCAGTCAGAGCCAGCAGAAGCTCTTTTTGCAGGCAGTACTCGGCACACAAAATCCTCTGCTTTGCCTTGAAGGAAGTCAACACTGCTCCTGTCTCTGCAGCCAAAAGCGTGATATCACTGTCCCTGCTCACACAGAGGAGTCGTGCAGGGTAAGGAGCAGGGAAGGGGGAAGCTAGGATTTGTCTCAGTGGGGCTCCTTCATCCTCTCTAAGTTTACAGTGGAGGGTGTACAAGGTTCTGATGGTCCACATGTCAACTCCCTGGTGAGAGGAGGAGAAAATATCTCCTGTTTTAGTGCCTCCAATGCACAAGAGAGGGTTTTCCTGCTCTGTGTGGACACATGTGACCATGTCACCCTTTTCCACGTTCCAGCAACAGATCGTACAATCCACAGAGGCTGATAACAGCATGTTTAACGCAGACGAGTAAAACAAAGAGTTCACCACACCTGGACACAAATAAAACAGGTAATTTCAGCATTTTGTCTCATCATAAAGAGGCACAAAAAGAACATGGATAGACGTTATGACTTACCAGTGTGTCCTACAAAAGTCGCACGAAGTTCCCAATCTGGACCCCATATTCTAATGGAGAGCTCCTCACATGCAGTGATCAAACAGCCCAGTTGAGAGCAGTACGTAATTGCAGTGATATCTCTGTAAAACATAACTTGTTAATCTTCATGCTAATCACTCCCAGTCTGATTCACATCACATGCACCCATACACACCGTGAGCAGAGATCCCTCTTGTGCTCCAAAACTTTCCTATCATCAAGGTCAACCACCGTCACAACCCGCCTGCACACAACGAAGGCTCTGTGGGGCTTGTCAGATCGCGGGGGAGCCAATGCCATTTGAGTGAAAGTGCTGTGTTGCAGCTCCTCCTGTATCTTCACCATACACCTCATGAGCATCACTGACCACACACACACATTGCCAAAACCTGCAGTCACCACCTCTGCGGAGTGCTCTGCAGCCTGACACACACGTATGTCCAGGGCATCATGAGCAGCATCCAGGGGGCGTAAGTCATGGTCCAGCAGTGTGAAGACAGGCCCTGGGCCCCAACCCACCACATAGCCAGGGATCTTTGTGTCGGTCAGGCCCATGAAAGGGAGGTGTGCTGAGGTCGTCTGCTTGTGGCCATCAGCTTTGTAAAGGCAAACTGTGTTGTCTGAATGGAGGCTAATAAATGCTGCTGCAGCCTCAGAATACATCATGAACTGTACAGGGCTGTCACAGGAGAAATGATGTAGGCGATGGAGACCATGAGTGAACACGTGCTGCTTGCTCTCAGAGTGGTTTACCTAGACAGTCAGACAAAGAGAAAGCATATGAGATGATGTCTGTAAGTGCACAAAGCCAGTATGCATCACGCTGACATGGTCTACCTTGCCCGTATCTTGCTTCACATCCTGCTTGAATAAACTCTGCTTCCCAAGCGTCCTCCCATTTGATGTCCCATTCCCCTGAGACAAAAGCCTCCGGGTAGGATTGGGGAAGAGCACTGTTGTTGTCCTCGTCTCCTCTCCTACGGCCACCATCTCTGCCACTTTTTACACAGGACTCTGCTGAATCCACTGACCTTTTGCACTTTTGCATCAAAATTCTGTTTTAACTGGTGGCTATGGGACATTTACTTGGCAGGGCACTCTAGGAAAACACAAACACAACCACATTTTATATGAATGCTCAGTGCTGTTCAAATATTATTTTCTTGTTTGCTTTAAAAATGGAAGTTTAACAAAATGTAAAATGCTACAGTACAATTACACAAATCACATTAGTACCTGGCAAACCATCTGCAATTACTGCTTTTTTTGGAGTCACCTTTACACTCAGTGGCATCTTTCGACCTGAACATCTGAGGCTTAAGCCCTGAATGTTTTATTAATAGCCTCCAATCCAGATATATAGGCCAGTGGTTCCCAGTTGGTGTGTCGCTGTCCAAAAGTGGGTTGCGGCCCATTCTGAAAGGACCACAAGTGACTTGTGAACAAGTCACGTTTGTAAAAAACACACTTTATTTGAAGTACAGTGAATTTATGGCACAGACACTTTATTTTAAAGTGTCATTTCCGAGTGAGTGACAGAGCGGACAAATATGATGCTGAATTACACTGTGTGGACCTTGTACTAATGACTAAGGAAGAATCTGGACCCCGTGGCTGGACCAGTTGGGAACCACTGGTAGGCTAATTATTAAAACAAAACAAAACAAACAAACAAACAAACAAACAAAAAAACGAATAGGCCTAATAATAATTTAAAAAAGCCCTAGATCTAATAACATGTCATTCCATTCATACTTGTGCTTGAATAAATGTACTTAGTTACATTCCCACATTGTCAGCATAAATACATACATTTAGATATTTTTCCAACTCAAGTCAATTCATTTTTAATGACAGCATTTGTAAAGTATTCTGTACTCAATACTATTTACAACTACTTTTCTCATCACCATTTATAATTTAATTTAAATCTAGAAAGTTAAAAAAGAGAAGTTTTAGGGGTAAATAAGGTGCCTGAGTCAGTGTCAGAAATTAGCAAGGGCCACGGGCCATTTGGCCCGCAATTTATCCAAGAATGCCCCCAAAAGCCATGTTCCGGGGACCAAAATTGCCCCCAAGTTTTCGAAACAACTATATGTATTTATATTTTTAACAGTATTACAATCTGACATTAAAGTATAATTTTATTTTCATTAAATTAATTTACCGTCACGTCTACAACTCATTTTCCTGACATAATCAACGAGATTGCACTGATTACGTGAGAGTAATCTGACAGAGAAGGGGAGGGGGCTTTGCTGTACCATAAGTTTAAATTAACCATTTCTTGGGTGATCTGTGTCTACACAATGACAAATTAATGAAAAATTAAGGTAGAATGAATGTTAAATTTTAAATTAACTTACTTCCAGGATTGCATCTAAGGAATTTATAGTAATTTGGCCTTTTTAACAGCAAAAGTAACTGTAATGTGGTGAAACATTAGTACTGCTATCAGTAGATTAATGGTTAAAGAAATCACATTTAAACTGGTTGAATTATAGGAAATCTGAGTGATATTTTGCAACCATAACTTTATGTAACCCATTATTTATTTCATTTATAGTGGTTTCTACTGAAGAGTGAAGACACTATCTTAGTTGGTTTTGCTTTTCATGTGCTTATTGTTAGAACATAATTACAATTTTTTGATGGCCCCCACACATTTTGAAAATGCCCCCATTTTTTAGACCGTGGGGGCCAAAATTGCCCCCAAAATATTTTGTTAATTTCATACCCTGGCCTGAGTGCATAAAAAGCATAGAGCTTGTTTTATTTTATTAAAAAATGAAATAAGAAATTAACAAAATAAAAAATCCTGGGGAAGGATCCCCTTGGACCCTCCTACCAAGGTCCAGGCTAATCCCCCAATGTCCTCAAATCCTAGAAAAGCCCCTGCTTACACTGGTTAAAATAACAAATTTAAAGACTCCATAGCTGTTGTAACATTTTTCCTGGTTGTAGTCATCCCATCACCCATGGACTGGACATATTTTCATTGTTAAACTGGAAAAAGAAAAGTTGTACACTTTAGGGGTCATCTGCCAGTTCTAGGAAACTATGGGAGCAATCTTTTTCCTATTTTCTTTAATATGTTTATGTTCTGTTTAAATAAACGAACATGTCACTTCCTGTCTATTATCTCTTTGGAAATTCAATAATGAAAGTTTTGGGAAAACAAATATTATGCTATTTTGTTATACAGACAGAGAAATATTAGGCTAATTATTTAAAAGTGGAAAGAAAACCGATCAAACAAGAATAACTCATCTTTAAGGTAACTACTTTTTGAGCTAACGGTTAACTTTGATAGTTGTGAGGCAGGAAGTTAAAGATTTATAGCGTTAAGTATCAGCCTAAAGGTTTATAGGCCTAAACTTAGAAAAACTTTGTGTTTACCTTCACCAACTGGTACTTCTGTTGTCCAGATGCAGCGACAAGTCTTTACTCTACTTAATATAAAGTTAATTTAGCTAATAACGTTAACAAAGCGAACATAGCTGTACTTTAAGTTTGCTCTCTCGGCCACCAGCCTCCAATGGCTACGTGTCTGTTGCTAGGCAACGGGTTGCTCGGCTACATCCATGGCTGCAGGTCGCACAACTGTAACTTCAAGCAACAAAATGGTTTCTCAGAAAATGTTAGTGGTCAGTTTCTCCTCTTTTCTAAATAAAATGAACTTGACTTTGACTGGTTTTAGGCCAATAAATAAACAAGGATTCGATATTTCACTATCAGAAGAGCACGTTGACGTGAAAAATCTGTATCCAGTGAAAAACGTGTCTCAAAATGTGGGTATTTGTTTTTCTGATTAAATACAGTGCTCCTTTACAAATAATTATCCAAAAAACGTATTAGATTATTCATATTTAAGCTGAAAGCAGGGCTGTTTTCCTTAACTCATCAAAAGCCATTTTGAAGAGTTCTTTTTTTTTTTTTTTTACAGAACAAAGACCTTCATGTTAGGAAATAAAATTTAGAAACAGTATAATTGAAACATTAATTGAACAAATCTTTTACAATAATTAAAATATCAACATTAAATTTCTAAAATCTTGGCTATTACCCTCGTTAAACATATTATACTTAAACTGAGGAGGTGCTTTTAAAAATTGAGTTACACAAAAACAAAAAGTCTCATAGCATTAAATAACACAATTACAGATATAGTCAGTTTATTGTATAAAATTAAACGTGTTAATACAGTACAAATATTTTTTAATATCAAATAGTATAAATATTTAAATCAACAAAGATTTACATCATATATTTCTAACCATGTATTTATGGAAGATATTAAAATATTGTGGCCCCTGTAGAGGATCTTTGGTATTCAGCCACATCCTTCTCATATTAATATATGTATTTTTTTAACCATGTATCATTAATTTAAAAGGAAAAACTTAACACACACATCAAATTTAAATATTACATACACTCAACCAAGTGACTGCAACATAAACAGATTTATATATTGGTCTTCCAGGCTTTAAAAATGCAGCCATACAGGATGCAGTGTTTCACAAAGCTTCAGTCATCATACTCTCCAGCTTCTCCTCTTCTGTGGTAACGGGCACAGTCAAATGTCTTGTGAAATACTGCATTTCTATTTTTCCTGACTCGTGTGCCAGTGCTATTCCTGAATATGTGTTCTGTTGTCCTGAGTCTCCAAACACAGCCATGGCTGTCACCCTGAGGAGAGAGCAGAAAATGACCACCACACATCAATATGACAAATATAAAATCCCTCAGTGAAATCATCCCTCATGTCTGTCCGGTGTTACCTGTCAGAGTCCATCCTCTCGGTGACCGCAGGCTCTGTGTCACTTTTCAGCAGGTCCCATATGTGGAGGTTAGAGGCTGCATCGAGCACACAGAAGACTGCTGGTCTGGTTTGGGCCCACTGCAGTGAGACCACTGGTTCACCAGCTGTACTGTTGTTCCACTCTGCAACAGGCTGCTCATGGCTGACTGTGTGCAGCCTGATGGTGCCGTCACCACAACCCACCTGGAATCCGGGCAGGGAAAAATTATATAGGACATCATAGTTTTAACTTATCTTTAATATTTATGGTACTTTGTCTCATAAAATGTGTTATTATCTATATGTTGAATTTTGTCCTGCACTATGAGTATATGTTTACCGTTCTGGGCATTTGCTGTAATGGCAATAATGTTAACTTAAACAATTAAAATCTATGGATTGGATCATAATCAAAGCATCCTGAAAAATACTTTCATAGACAGCATTAAATCCCCAAAGGCCACTGTTGTGTAGCCACTGCTTCTTCTGTACTATTTCTATGGTGGCAACAAAAAACAAACCACCAATATTTGAAAAGATTAAATTTGACCATGGCTTAAATAATTCAGTTCCCACAAACTAGAATCTTAGGAGTGCACCTTGATGTGCACTTTATGTTGTCTGAGCAGCTGCAGAGTGCACATAATATCCATATTTTTCACGTACTTGTAAATCTGAGATTTTATGAGGAAATATATGTCTAATTTTGAGAAAATGTTCCAATAACTCTCAACAACTTTAATCCACACAGTCAGGGGGCAGTCTCCAACTTTTATCACACTTACAAAGACATACTGATGTCAATACAAGGGGCAGACAATGAGAACTGGGAGGAGAGTCTCGAAAGTGTGCTTAAATGTTCAAATAAGTCTAGACACAGTCTGATACAACAGTGCATTGGCTGTATTACTCCACAGACAGACTGCGTAAGATTTTCCCTGAGGTATCCCCCCCTGTAACAGGTGCAAAGAAGCAGATGGGACATAACACATTCTCTTTGGACATGTTGGAAATTGTTTACTTACTGGAAGAGTGTTTTTGAATGTCTCTCTAAAGCCTTTAAGAAGAACGGGTAAACTAATCCACTTGTCACTGTCCTAGGTGCCATGTAGTGGGTGTGTTATCAATGGCAAACAAGTATTAAACTCAGGGCATTTTATTTGGTTTGGTTGTGGCAAGGAAACTACTTATGCGGAAATGTGAATAACAGAGCTGATCAATGTATAGAGTACCTTCAGGGTAATGGATTGTAATGGACTGACAGGGTATACCCTTTATCCCTGTGTATATGTATTTTATTTTATTTTATAATGTTGAAGTTTTGTGTAATACTAATGTTTTTTCCTCTGTATTTGTGAAGATTGTTGGGGCTGAGTTGTTTAAGTGATGTACTGCGTGTTTGTCTTATAACAAAAATCCTAAAATAAAGGTTTAAAAAACAACAACACAATAAAAGTTCTTTCAATGTCAAAAATGGCACTCTCACCAGGAACAACTGTTGCCTGAAGGGAGAAAACTGGACTGAGATGACATCAACAGGTCGAACTCCGGGCTCCTGAAACCTGTAAAACTTTGGAGGAGCCTTCAAACCATGACTTGTTTCATGATTGACCAGACCCTGGACAGAAATTACATTAAAACACTGTCAAAAAATGACACAAAACAACTGTAATGCTCACCAGACAAGACAATACTCACCATGCTGGTGCCGATAAAGAAATGATTGGAGTCTGATGGGAGGAATTTTAAATGAAGAGTTTGGAACGGCCCTGTTTTCGCTGCATCTCTTGGTGACACCCTGAGAACCAGACAGACCAACAGAGGAGAAAAAAGCCAAACCAGAGGTCAAAGGTTACCACATTCCCAACCAAAAACAAACTGAACAACAGTTGAACACGACACATTCACACTGCACACATATGACCGTGTATATGTTCCCATCAAATGTTGAGGTGACAACAACAGCAGCCCCGCAGCACGTAACAAACAAGATCGTATGACGGCGACAGAGCAGCTGTGTTCCGCTGGGCAACGACATTGTGGGGTATTTTGAGCCCGGTTGTCGGCAGTGACGGATGATCATCACAAGCTATTTATCAGTCTCACCTCTCAGTGGTAAGGAGGTGGGAGCTGTGGAGTAACTTTACTTTGCCCCCAGGCCGGAGCCCTGCACGAGAGAACAAGAGACAGAGGGACAGAGAGGCTGAAGCTGGTGCCACATGTGTGAGAAAGATGAGTATGTTTGTGGAAAAATGAGGGAGTGCTTTAAAACGTGACTGCCTTACCTAGATCTGTAGGAGAGCCTGCCTCATTGGCTTTTGGGAGCTCCACTACCACCTAAAGGACACAGAGAGGAAATCATGCAAGTACTGTCCCTTGTGGCATAATTTTGCTGTTTGTGTAGAGCAGGAGTTCTAACAAGCACCGTGTCCACAGGTTTTCACCACAGTAGCTACATATGAGTGGACAGAGAAGAGTGCCATTCTGAGTCTGCTACAGACAAAAAAGTTATTATTGGATTTAATTAGTTATTTGTTCTTTCATTTAGGCTATAATAATGCTTAAAGTTTTGGAACGACAATTCTTATAATTTTGGGGGATGTGAACAGGAAGGATAATTTTGCCATGGAGTCCAGGCCTTCAGGAAGGGTGCCAGACTTTGAAGCCAATTTCACAACTTCTGGGTCCATCATGTGATGCCACTAGGCCCACAAAGACTTCTCCCATAGTCTTTCATTGGGAAAAAAAATCATCTGTAAGAACATCACAACCCCCACAAAATGACTCTTTTCACTGTCAGAATGTGATCCATTCGGTCTGATAACATTTCGAAAGTCTAGAAGAGCCACATGATTAAATAATTTTACCTCCATTCAAGTAAGTGGAGCACTAAAGCGGTAGTTAGCCGCTTGGACGGCAAAGTCGCTCATGCTTGAGCACTATGGGCTCCATGATGCAGAAAATGCAGTTAATTTTTAAACTTGGTAAGTTGAACTTTTTTGGCTTCATCAAGGCTCCTAAGAAGTGAGCCAGGCTTTGAAGCCAATTTTTGTGGAGGCCACAGAGAATAATTATACTGCCACATGATGCCATTGGGCGCAAAAAGACGTTTCCCATTGACTTACATTGTGAAATTGGCATCTGTAAATCAGTAAATAGGTTTTTTTGAGTATCACAACCCCTGAGAAATTACTTGTTTGACTATCTGGGTTTGATCCATTTGGTCCGATAACATTTTCAAAGTTTTGTAGATTCACATGATTAAATCATTTCAGTCCCATTTAAGTTATTAAAGGGTTAAACCAAAAGATAGGTGCTCGGCTGCCAATGTCTTGACTGCGCCTGCTCTATGGATAGATGGATAGATAGATAGATAGATAGATAGACATACTGCTTCACCCACCTGATGTTTGTAGGTGTATGTGAGTTATCACATACACCTACAAACTGTCAACGATCACATCTTAAATTATTTTTTTTGTTTTAGTAATTTAAACAAATAAAAGAAATATCATAAAAGAACAACACTGTCTTAATTTGTGCAAGTTCCCTTATCTGGGATTATTTACTAGCTTGCCATTTCTTCATAGCCTGCTTAATATTTCTCCCTGCTTAAATGAGCTTCAGAGATACTGACAGTTTATTCCATTCATCTGCAGCCATGTATGAAAGAGTATTTTTGTCAATTGAAGTCTGGAATTTTAAAAGGATTAGATCTGTGGAGCTTCCTCTTGCTGAAGAACTGTTACTGTCTCTGAGGTGATTAAGTATTGAGACAGATATTTTAGGGACCTCATTATGAACAATTAAAAGTCTGAAAAATTATCTATTAGCAGTTTCTCTTTGCAGTGCACTCAGTGGTGTACACAACTATCAATGGATATTTTTGATAATGAAGAAAACTTAAAAATGTGATGATTCTCAAGTTATGAAGATCCGGACCATTTCTCTCCTATGATTTCTAAGCTGGTTTATGGTCATTTATTCGCCACAAATAAGACAATAAATCAGAGATAATAATATCCTCTGGAAGTCTGAGTCATGCTGAATGTAAAAATTTGCATATGGTGTCTGACAGTGTCATGACTCCAAGAAGAAGTGCGATTTTTGACGCTGCAATCAGGCAGTAAGGGTTTTAAAGTACCTTGATTGCCTCCATTGCTGCTGCTGCAACTGCTGACCCTGTTGATAAGTGAGCCAAATCAGCAGGCAAAACTTTAATAACTGTTTGTTGTTTTTAATACCAGCATGCACCTGGCCCTTTCACCTCACCAGTATTTTTGCCTCATGTCTCTCCCTCAGTGCCCCCACCCCATTTAACGCACCCCTCGCAGTTTGAGAACCGCTGGTGCAGAGTGAAAACATGTAGGATCTTCTTTGTTGCCCAACTTACCCAGAAATTTAAAATCCCGGTATCATCGAGAGAAGCCAGCTGGAACGACAATCCCAACGACTCTGCATTACGAAAAAGAATAACACTTAAATACTGTGAATGGCCAAAACACGTGGCATATTTATGAAACGATACACACGATCATCAATCAATGTGTTAACCATTCCTAGACCATTCCACACCTTCCTCAGATGCCAAGAGAGGGACCTCTGGCCTCAGCCCCCCTGCTGCAGCTGAGGGGACAACTTCCACAGACGTCACAGATGAGAAATGGCATGAGCCGGCCATCACTGAGTCTGAGTTGACAGGGTGACAACAGAGAGGGTATCTGCACACACTGAATCAACACCACTGTTATGTAAGAAAACAGCCTCTGAACTTTAAGTGAGAGAAAGGGCAGAGGCCGTCCTGAGTCACCGTATACAGTAAAGGATGTTTACCACTTATTGCCTGCTGACACTCATTTACCTGCAGTGTGAAGAGTGAAGTACACAACAACAAAGATGAACGAGTGAAAAATCAAGGGGCTTTATATTCTTAAAATGAAGGCAGACAAAAAAAACCTCAGTTAACACACGCCTGGTGTACGGTTACGGAAATTAGCATCATCAATGACATGCTATGTTTACAGGCTTGAAAGGCAATAATTTAGGTTTCCTCAAAAACACCTTAGAAGGTAAAAATTTGATTTACAGTGGGCTTAAATATTTTTTCTTGTATTTTTTTTTGTAATTTCCTGAAGATCTGAATCTCTTTTTTTTAAGAGTCCTTTGTACAAAATTAACATACACTGTTGAAACATAGACGGATGGACTTAATAAATATTTACACTTAGAAAGGCAATTACAAGTGTGATTTTTTTTGCATGGTATGTGGTTTTAAACTTCAAAACTGACTCAGAAATACCCATTGCTATTGTTCCAGACCTCTAACTTTGTGTAAAAGTCATAAGTGGACCATAAATTAATTAGTTATTTTTTTCAATGATTAATCTATCCATTCATCCATCATTTTTTTGCTGTTTATCCAGGAAATATTGTTATATACTGCTGGTAAGTACTGACAAAAATGTGATATAAATATTTAAAAAATCATGCACTTGTTAAGAATTCTAGGCCTTATCATTTCTATTGCTTTTTTGAATTTTTATTTATTTATTTTTAATTAATTTTTGCATGTTTGAATAAAAAAAAAACTGTAAACTTACTGTAAATCATTAATCTTTTTATACTTTGACTAGTATGATTGTGAGACAGGTATTAAATTTCATTCTAAGTGGTATTAAAAATGTCTTAAAGTTAACTAACATACTTATATGATGACAACATTTGAGGTATAGTGGAACAGGAATCAGGTAAAAGACACACCAATATAAAATAAAGTGAGTGAAACTGCAACATCTTTGGGATACCCTGATGAAAAAAAGTTTCAACCTCTGTAGGAGGAAGGAATTCATCTGTGGTATTAACGTCTCAATCAGCCATATCCATGTATTGAAAATAATTGTAATCTGTCTCATACCAGTGGAGAAGGTAGGCTGTCGCAGAGTCCACTCGTCGTCCCCTATCTTCAAGCGGTAATGGTCACTAGCGTGCTCCCTCAGATCCCAAAGCACCACAGAACCAACTGACGTGCCTGCAAACACCAGTATGGCCTTTCCAGGGCTGAAGCAACAACACAGCACCTGCAGCAGAGCGCATTAAAAAGGGATTACTGTCAGTGTTTTGTGTCAACGCTTTCATTGATGTTAGAGGTGAGGTGACTTTGGCTCCTCTGTGAGTTACTGGCAGATTTGCTTTCAGGCCAGCCAACTGCTTTTGATGTGTGTTTCATTTGAAAGGGAGAGTGTGTGTTTTTTGAAGTGGGGTTGTGAAAGATGCCTTTTCATAGTCAGTATATTACCTACAGTAGATGGCAGTCAGTACGCCACCAGTATGGAGAAACAGGCAGGGAATGGAAGCTGTTATCTATGCTTTCTCCTTTCATCGACTCCTTTGACAAAAACAGTAATTTTACCTTGCAACACAGGAGTTAACTTGATTGTTGACTGACTTTGAAGACAGCATAGATAACAGCTTCAGTTCTTTATCAGAAAGGGCTGTCTGATGGTAATATTCTAAACAGAGTGTACTTAAATTATATCGACTTTTTTAGGTGGCTGAAATACATTTTGTTGCTAACCCTTCCACAGCAGCACATTGCTTAGCTTTCATGGCTTCCTGCTTCTCCACACTTGGGACATACTGACCACCATCTACTGTAGGTAATACACTGACTTTGGAGTTGTCAGTGTACCTCATACAACCCCACTCACAAACTATCCCTTTATGACTGGCCTTTTTGGGATATTTATATGGTGAAATATGGAGAAAAGTTATTTCTCAGAGGACAAGCAGAGCACTAACGACTGCTGATTAATGTTTATTGTGTTGAACTTATTAAATCTAAGCAAATAAATACTAGTCTTGCTCACAGTTATGTTATGTTCTGTCATGAAAATGTCCGAAAACTATGTTAAGATATTTATGGGTATTTTAATTATTGTTATTCATCACAACTGACTTTGCAAAACTTGAAAGAACAACTTAAAAAATATCACCTCAGATTCATACACAAGGACTTTTTGAGGTCTGGATGGCTCCCAAATGTTCCAGATACAGATGATGGTGCAGCAGTCGAGACGCACAGCGCTGGGCTTAGTTGTAGGGCTGTGGACTGACATCATGGTGTGCCTCTGGACCTGAGAGAAGTGCATCAGGCTGATGCGGCGACCTGCAATTGATGATCACAAATGATGCAATCTGTTGTAAGAGCTAACTCAGAAGTGTAAACACACGCATGTGCTGGTTTATACAGTATATTCTGAACAACTGCTACTGTCCACAAGGCACGAACTGACAACTGATAAAACACTAAGGTTGTGGCGTGTACCATAAAGAAAAGGCAACTTAGTGTTGAGCTGTAAACTTCCATCACTGAAAGACAGCGTGTCTGTTTGAGACCTCAGCTTCCTCAGGGATTTTCTCTCAGCTCGATCCTCTTCCAGCAGGACAACCATGACCTTGATTCAGTCAAAAAAGACAACAGATGTCAGTTTTACAGTGTTACATCTTTAAACCTGTGTGTGAGTTAAATGACAACCTGCGAGGCTGAGCGCAGAAACTCTGTCAGGCGCTGTGAGTCAAAGTTCAATTCGCTTTTGTCTCGTGCTTCCTGAGAGCTGTTTGGATCTGTCAAAACAAAAACACCATTATTGAACTGTAAACACTGAGTTCATTGAAGAGAAATCTTTTTGACAAGCTTTTCCTTACCGCCACAGGCTCCACTGTGCTCTGGAGGATGCTGCGTCCACTTCTGACACGTCTCTATCTCCTCTGTCTGGATGTCTCTGTTGGCGTTATCCTCATTGCACTGAACATAAGCCTGACAAGGAAGCAGTTATTAAGACATTGACTACAGCTATTTCTTACAGGAAAACATGGAATATTTTGCTTTTCTCTTTTACAATCAGGTGTTACAGGTGTACAACAGAAACAAATACTGACCTGCTTTGTGTTTACAGTTCCAAATGTTCTGATGTACATGTCATATTCGTTAACAGGTGGCAGATCCAAAAGGGAGACCGTCATTGAGAAATCCAGATCGATTAAGCGAAGGAGCTCTGTACTGCGTTTCCTGGAGTCAGAGAAAGACACACATTGAGGGCATAAGAACACATACACTCTGTACTTGAGTAATCCTTGCTCAAGATTCCAACACAAAAGTGCCCCAAATCATAAACACAGAGTCACCATGAGCACCCAATCATATTACAAACCATGAATGTGTTTGTGCAGATTATCTTACTTCTGTTTTGTGGCAACCTTCTTGCTGACTTCACGCTGCTTTGCGGCTACAAAGTCGATAAACTTCCCACGTTGCGAGGCTCTACTCTGGTTCTTTTCTGATCCTGTTAGAAGAGCAGAAAAGACACAGACATTACCTGGCTGTCTTCAGTTCAGACAAGACGAAACAAATCTAGGTACACTGTGACATGCAATAACACCAAGTGCTCTATTTGAAGTAAGTTTGGGGGAGATAAGACAGGAAAGAACTGTACCTCTGGACCATTTAGGCCTATCTTCCTCCTCTCTGCTTGTACTTTGTCTGGACTGAGCTGTTCCCACTCTCTCATTCTCTTCATCCATGGCTCTCTGAATTGCTTCAATTTCCTTTCTCCTCTGTGGTGTAAGTTCCTCCTTCTCTTCAGCCACCTCTGGATGCTGTGGCTCCTTCTCGTCCTCGCTTTCATTTGCGCTCTCATCCATTTCCTCAAAATCCTCCTCGTAATCCTTTGAACACAGAAATACCATTACTTATTACATAAAGTATGTTAAATGGAAAATAGTAACGATGATAAAACAAGATGTTATGACCACACACAAGCTCTGAATACTCACCACTTTCTTTGAACATAAGCATGCAAAAGTAACACAAAAATGAGTAAATAAATGTTAAAAACAAAGATTTAAACATGATGAGAAAACTTAAAAACAACAGAATTCGCCTCCATGTTGTGTGTCCTGTTTAATAATTAGAGTGCTGTATAATTACCTCAAAGTCATCTTCATATTCCTGGTCAGCCAAATCTTCATCATTGGCAACCTGCAGATGTTACATAAATGCATGAAGTAGAAAATATCTTAAATACTTAAATAACTCTGTAGAAACTCTTCTAGGTGATGCAGCACTGCAGTGAAACTGAAGCGTGCATACTGGCATGCAGTACAGACAGTGAACGGCTCACACACCAAACAAAAACACAGATCTGCAATTAGTTCATTTTTCTCAGTTTCAGCTCATAACTTCATACAAGCAGCTGCAGCATGAGCTGAAATGTAGTTTGTTTACTGCAAGCAATGGGAATGTAGCCGTGAAATCGAACTCCATTGTGACTGGCATGATATGTTCAAGCAGTAATGAATGAGAATAAGAAGAACACACCACCAAGCTAAAACAGGAATGCACAGCAGAGTAAACAAGCATCTTACAGGCTCCTCTGTGTCTTCCACATCTTTCACACTAGCTGTTTGGTGCTCAGATACCTTTGCTACATCCTGGATCATGAAGGGAACAACCATACAATCCATTAGGGAACTTTGAACAGAAAATAAAAGGATCTACAGGTAACAGTATACAGGCAGCTTATGGGCATACACACCTCAGTTTTAGTCTCACGCCTCTGACTTTTGTCAGATGCTGCAATGTGATGATTTCTTTCCACCTCCTCCTCTCTGTGCCTTCTCTCTTTGTGTTTTTCTCTTTCCTCTTGCTCCCTGTCACCACGTTGACGCATGACCTCTTCAGCTGACCCCTTCAAGTCCCGATACTCCCTGGATTCGCTGTCACGCTTCCGCTTTTCATCCTGGAGAGCAAAAAATAATCCACACAAGTAAAATGATGTGACCAGACTACATTACCTCATACTAGTCACAACTCTAGAATGAGAGACTCTAGAGCTGTTAGACAAAATGTTAATATGCTTACAGGATGTTCTCTCCCTTTGTGTCTCCTCTCCCTCTCTTCTTTATGTCTTCTCTCTTCATCTTTGCGGTCTGAAATCAGAAAAACATGAATGCTGACTCCATATGGAAATATCAGGCTATGTGCTCACGTTGCTGTGACCTTACCTCTTTCCTCTTTCACTTCCAAATGCTTTCTGCCTCCATGTCTCTCTCGTCTTTCTCTGTCATTCCTCCTGTCTTCATAATCATCTTTGTGTCGCTCTTTCTCTCGATGCCGATCTCTCTTCTCTCGTTCATACTTTTCAATCCCATCTCCTTCTTCTCTTTCCTCATGTCTCCGTCTCTCTCTGTCAGCCCTGTGCTCCCTGTTTTGTTCTTCTCTCCTTCTTTCCTTGTCTCTCTCTTCCCTCCTTTTGTCCCTGTCTTCATCGTTGCATCTCTCTCTGTCCTTTTCTTTTTCCCTATCTCTGTGTCTCTCCTTGTCTCTCTCTTCCCTCCTTTTGTCCCTGTCCTCATCATTGCGTCTCTCTCTGTCTCTTTCTTTCTCCCTATCTCTGTGTCTTTCCTTGTCTCTCTCTTCCCTCCTTTTGTCCCTGTCATCATAATGGCGTCTCTCTCTATCCCTTTCCCTTTCTTTCTCCCTATCTCTGTGTCTGTCCTGGTCTCTCTCTTCCCTCCTTTTGTCCCTGTCTCTATCTCTTTCTTTCTCCTTGTCTCTGTGTCTTTCCTTGTCCCTCTCCCTTTCATGCTTTTCCTCTCTGTCTCGCCTCTTGTGATCATCATCATACCTCTTTTCATCTAACAATTTGTCTCTGTCCCTTCTCTTCTCCCTGTCATCTCTTCGATCCCTTTCCTTATCGCCTCTCCTGTCTCGTGAACCCTCTTTCCGTCGATCTGCATATCTGTCTCTTTCATCTTCATTTCTTCTTTCTCTTGTACTCTCCCTTTCCTTGGGCTTTTCTCTGTCTCGTCTGGACTCCTTTTCTGGGTCTCTGCGGTGTCTCTCTATTGATTCCCCACCACGATGCTTTCTCTCACTGTCATCTCGCCTCCTGACATGATCATCACCATGTCCTTCCTCCTAAAAAAAGAGAAAATATAATAATTTATAATATTAGGATGTGATTTTGTTTACTGGTATAGATCCAGCTTAAAATACGGGCTTTTATCATGCTTTCCTGAACTCTCATAAACTTACCCTGATGTATCGTTTCAGGTCAGCTGGTCTCCATGTGTCTTCCTTGGTTATTTTCTAGATAAAATAGTATTTAATGTTCACTGGTTGACCGTATTAACATTCATTTTAAAGACAATATAAACATATTTTTATGACAAACCAAATCAATGCCAATCAACAAGACAACGTTCATTCCTTAAGACAACTAACATTTGATGACAACCACGGCGGACATGACAATTTCTACTGAAAAAACATTCCCCAGCTTCAGTCCACATACAATAAAGTCGAAGATAAAGCTCTTACCTTGTCGCTGTGCATGTTCTCATCTGTGTTTTTATATTCTGAAGCCTTTCAAACGCCAAAAATCAACTCATATATTTGTAATGACGCCGCCATGATGGTAAATCTTTTGTGCGCAGGCGCAGTTGGTTGAAACCAAGGAGTTCGCGTCACTTCAGCTTGACAACAGGCGTACTAATCAAGAGCAGAGCAATCGCTGGGATCAACAGCAGTTGCCATGGTAGCGTCGCGGTCCTTGACTATGTAATTCAATGGCGTGTTTTTGACAAACCGCATTAAAGGTATGTTTAAACTATTATAATCATTAACACAAATACACCTGTCGGTGCTAGTTGTGTGTGAGTTCATCTCGACGTTTGATGTAAAACAAGTCTGTTGATCGATTTCTCTGTGCTCGTCATTGTTACCCGTTCCAACGGCTAAATCATTTGATAGCAAGTTAGCTAAATAGTAGGATAATTAACGCTGTTTGTTGGAAATACAGTCAATTCCGCGTAGGTATTTTGTTTGAATAGTAATTTGACAAGTACGTCAACGTTACCGAAATGTTACTACTAGCTGTGTTTACCGCTGAACAACACCAGGTGGCGATGTTTATTGTTTTTAGTTAGGCTACGTGCACCACTAGTAGCGCACAGTGCACGATCCCTGTGCGTTTTTGGAGACCAGCATTTCTAACCTGTGCAGAGGAAGAGAAAGGAGAGCTGTGGACCAGACTGGACTGGTCTAGCGACACATTTAAACCATGCTGAATGAATTCCCCAGCTTTTAGTCGTTGCTGAAACTGAAGTGGTCAATGCCAACGATTCCCCTGAAGGCGATGGGCTGGTGTGCAGGTGAGCCAACGTGAGAAGAGGCTCTCCGAAGGAACCGCCTCGCACATGGGAACCGTGTCACCAAACCTTATCCGCGATTTAACACTTTGAGGACGGACTCTGGAGCACAGAGACATGTCTAGAGACAACATGACGGATGTACGAGGAGCCCATTCAGCTAAGGAGAATGGACATGTAGCGCCGAGCCCCGCTCAGCCCAGCGCCAACTTTCCCCATCCCTCAGCGGGGAGCATACCCGAAGACACCCCGGTGTCCTCGACCAGCGAGCTGACCCAGACCTGGGTCCACGTTGCTAAAACGTTTATTCTCATTTTCCCCATTTACGCACTGGGTTATTTTGAGTTCAGTTTCAGCTGGCTGTTGATTGGACTTGTTATCTTTTTCTGGTGGAGGAGAAACACTGGAGGGAAGCACAGCCGACTGAGCAGAGCTATTGCATTCTTTGAGCAAGAGGAGAGAAGTATCAAGCAGAGTCTCACCACCTCTGATCTACCACCATGGGTAAGACACAATGTGTAACACAGTAGATGAGACAATGTCCATAGTCGTTTATCCCACTTGAGCTGTTTCTCTGAAGAGCATGTGGTATTTTTGTGAGCAATATTTTTGAGTTTCCAGGAAGGTACAATCAGCTGACAAGAGCAGGAGGAGCAGAGTTGAGCTGTAAAGCTGTGATGAAGCAGCTGTCCCCCTAGCAGTGACATTAGACTGAGTCCCAGTCTAAATACAGCAGGGCACAATGGTAAACCAGACACCACGCTGTAAGGGAAACATGCCCATGGGTTCCCTGTTATTTTGGGATTCACACTGCTATCTCTCTTGCAGTAACTCACTCTATTACTGCAACACTTCATCTATGCAAAACTGTTAGATAACACCAGGGCTGTTTATTTTCCCTTGTCAGGGTTAACAGTTCTCCTGAAACCTCCTCAAAGACCTTCAGCAGTCTGCGACAACAGACTCTAAATATATTAACCGCAGGCAGTGCTTTCCCCTGAAATGAATATCTAATGCTTTGGAGCAGAGCTCATAATGTTTGTCACATAGCCATATGGTCTGTGACTTTTCTCCAGCACTGCTGCCTTTGAAATAGAGCTTTAAGACACCATGTTGTGAACTGCTGTCTGGAGGGAGCTGGATTATAGCATCAAAGGGAAACATCTCAAAGTAAATGGCTATTCATTGATTTAATCTAGAAAAAACAGAGTCAAAGTGAGATATATCTATTCAATGAAAACCCTTTTTAGGAGCCAGTTTGGATATCACTAAGGAAGCGGTCTTGATCGCATTTAATTGACTGCTATTCAAGCACAAAATACTCCTCAAATGAACTGCAAAATCAAGTGAAGTCTCACAAGTCTGAGCTGCTTAACTTCTAAAACTGTGAGTTCAACACTTTTCATGTCAGACTCATTCTGGAGTCACAGCTAAACTGGCTTGTGATGCTTAGTGCAGCCTCATGTTTTGAGAAGCAGCCTCATGTTTTGAGAACAGCTAAAAGCTAAGCTAAAAAGCTTATTCTGCTGACACATGGCTGAGGAGGCATTGGAGCTATTAAGTGGAGGTGGAGGAACTCGATGGGGTAGAGCAACATCATCCCACTTAGAGGAAAAAAGCATTAATGAATGGCCTCAGCATCCCGGATCATAAGTCTGTGGTTTATAAGAGAAACTGCAAGTCAATGTAACTCTGATTATACCTGGTGTGGATGTGTATTCCATCACAGGAAATCACATTATACCTTCCAGGGCTTTACAGCAATTGATGAGCATGCCCCAGAGTGACAAGCTGAGCACATATTGCTGCATTTAAACTCCCCTTCCTGTTATCAGGGGTGATTTTCACCAGTTATAGCTCCTAAATCCTGGCCAGTGCCAGTTTCTTCCCACGAGGCAGAAGGGAGTCTTAATAGAGACATGACACTGCTTCCACAAAAGCTTTTCTAGTGGAGTGCCCCCATTCCCAAACTTGTAGTGCTAAAGTGCACTACTCTTTGTTCCAGTTTACACCCTCAGCTGTATTCATCAAGGGTGAGTCACTGGCCGGCTGGGGTAACAGCTACTTACACTAAAAGTAATGATGTGGAGCTTAGTTTAGCATCATATGGGGATACATTTCACACACTGTCTCTCTCTTATGATGTTTTCATCTGCTTCATCAGGTAGATGCTGTCTGGATTATCCAATCAGAGGACAGCAGACATGAGTTCAATAGTGAATGAAACACCTTGAGCAAACGCACACACTGCTGTCTAGGTTTTTTAAGGCATTTTTTCCCTTTATTAATGCTGTAAAAATATTCAGAAAATATGAGAACATGACAAATAAATATATAAATAAGGGAAAAGTGGCACTATCTAACACCAGACTGACCATAAACAATTCAGTATATAGGATTTATGGGAATATAAGGGCAAAAATAGAATATTACATATAGAGTATGTCTTCTTTAGTTTATGATCACCTGAAAAAAATAATTGTGTTTTTGTTGCCTTAGAATGAATTGTTTTTATATACATAGGGAGCAGTTTGTTGGCCACAGTGTCCACCATGTTGTACCGCCATGTTTCTACAGTAGCCCAATAGGTACAAACCAAATACTGGCTCTAGATTTGGCCATTTGTGTTTGCATGTCATCCAGTGCAGTTAGCAGCCCCTCCATGACAAAAGCGTCATAAAAACACTGATTTTTTTTGTTATGCAACTGCTTTTTTAGTGTTTCTACCAGTTTAATTCAACGGGTCCAATTGTTTTAGATGGGAAGATATAATTTGGCTCCCATTAAAATCCCTCTGAACGTCTGGATCTTAAGTTATAAGAGAAAAAAGGTGAGCATGCATAAGCAGGTGCTGGGCTAGCTGCCCCTCTCTAACATGCCAAACAGCATTTAATAGACACTGATTTGGAATGACAAACTGCTTTATTCAGTGTTTTTACTGGTTTAAATTAGCTGGTCTTTTTGTTCTGAAGAGGAAGACACCTCTGAGGATAATTGGACTCCTGGTAAAAACCTTCTGAACTTTTGGATCTTCAGTTATTACAGAAAAATGGTGAGCACACATTAGCAGGTGCTGGACTAGCGGCCCATCTCCAACTTGCTGAACGGTGAAGGAGAAACTCTGATTTGTAACTTATAACTGCTTTATTTAGTGTTTTTATTGGTGTAAATCACCTGGTCCATTTGTTTTGGAGAGGACAAGACATCTTAATTGGGCTCCTGGTAAAAACAATGGACATTGAAGAAATTCAAATCTGGAGAAGTTTCAGCTGCTTAAAATCTGCAGTCCTCGCTGCTAGATACCACTGAATCCCCCTAAATTTTCACACACTATTCCTTTAAATCATACATGAAACATTAATAATGTTGTATGTGTGCTAAAATTACACGTCACTCATAGAACATTACCAGCAGTAAATATACAGTCATTTGTATTTAAATTGTGCTTTGCTCCAGTGCATCTGTCACAATACATTTTGTGCAGCGACATTTCCAATTTCCTAACGTCACATGGGTCACCAGCAGTAGCAAAGGAAGACGAGGCCAGTATGCTGCTTTTTAAACTCAGCTTGATCTCAGTTTGTTGATGGGTGTATTGTTTAGAGTCAGATTGTCTGAATTATTGTAGATAAACTCAGTTGCACGTCTGTCAGTGTGATTTATGAGATGCAGGTATAAGTTTGCACTGAGTGTCTGGAATCAGTCGGAGATACTTCATGTCAGATTAATCATAATGTTTGTCTGTTGTATCTCTGAATGTGGTACTTTTCTACTTCTTCAAGATATACATATAAACCCCCCTTAACGATATAATGTCTTATTAACAACAGCTTATATTTCGAGTTTGTTTCCAGGTCCTGATGACTTTCCAGACTGATTGTGCTCATTTTGGGCAGTGTGCACTCAGAGCGAATAACCCTATTAGTTTCAAGCACGCCGTTAATTACACGTTCAAGACATAAACCTCAATTCGTTTTCAGCTTTTTCACCAACACAGCAACAAGCTGAATAATTAAGTTGCTCTTACATTGTGCTGCACAGCTCAGTTTTATCAGCCAGCTCTTAAAATGTGTCCCATCGTCTGTATCATCCATTACTTCACCCACATTTTCTGAATAAGGTCACTGTGTCAGGTGTAATAATTAAGCCTCGCCAACGTCTCTGGCTGAGGATTATATTATTTCCACCTCATAACAAAACTTTAGGCTGAAATTTGTCATATTACATTACCAGAACTTTCTGTTCCCCATCTTACTACTCTTGTCACTGCTTTATTCACACTTTGACATTACCGCTGGATAAGCACTTTTGCTGCCTCCATGAGGAATAGTGCTGTCCCTTGTAGCTGTTGCACTGCATGTCATATCTCACCAGCACTCAAGCCGGAGGCCTCACTTTATCTTACTGTTGAGATTAGGGAATAAGCGCCTTCAATTCAGTGTGATGGAAAGGCTGGGCTGTTTATTTAGTTACTTCATAAGGCGGTGTGTGCATTGCCTCACACCTTTGTGTACCGTATTGACTTCATTCCAGGCATTTCCTTCACCTCATGTTAAATCAATGCTCGATTTACTTTGATTGTTAAGGAAGATTAGTCAAACTGCAGCTCGGTCTCACAGCACAGTTGTAGTGTGGAAATATGTGGAGGTCTGGATATGTGAGAGTGGTTGAGGCTTAGAGCAGGATGTCAGTGATAATAGATATTGGTTTTGGATTCATTTTGAAATTCAGCATGATCACAAAAGGGAGACTTCACCTCCCAAATGGTCATTTGTATCTCAGTTATTCACCCTGTGTTATCTTGAATTTGTGAAAAAGTGTTTTTTCCGCATGCCTCCAGTACCAGTGATCCAGAGTGTTAATTCTCCTTGTAGCTCAGGGCAAGCAGGAACGGGGCAGCACTGCTAATTCATATTGTCACACCAGTCCTTATTTACCATTAAGCACACACCTCCTCCCTTTTTTCTTATCGGAGTCTTCTGCTCTGTCATATCAATAGAATAAGAGTCACCTGGCTGAATAACACTGTTCGTCCATGCCTATGTCTTAGCTGTCAAGCGAGCTCTCAGTTGACAACTGCTAGATAACTTATGTGTTTAACATAAGCTAGGTATGTCAGCCAGCAGCTAATACTACCCATCTAGTTGTCAAGCGGAGGTACAATACCGAGAGATACAGCAATTATTTACTTGATACAAAATACATTATAGGCAGGTGCAGCGTCAGATTCTATTCTTTATGTATTGGAAATGGTTTCATTTGTTTCCTTGGCTTGAAAAATATGCAAATTTACTACCAATAACCTCAGAACTAATTTGATTTATGAAGAGGGATCCAGCAAAATATCCAAGTCTTATCCAGTTGTATGCTCAGTAGTTCCCAGACGAACAACCCTTTCCGACGGGAACTTGAACGGAAAGTGAAACTTATCCATCATCTCTCCAAAGCCATCTCCTATGACAAAAACAGTAATTTTACCTCGCTGAACACGAGAGTTGCTGGTCTACCACTGCCTCTATCAGTTTCTTTGTTAGTGTTATTGTGTGACTTTGGTGAAATTTAATTAACCCTTTAAACAAACCAACAAAGTCACACAATAACACAAACCAACTGATGGTGTGAAAGTTATTGTCAAAGTTATTGTTTTTGTCAATGCAGTCTGGCTTTGAAGGGAGCATAGATAAGTTTCACTTTCAGTTCAGTTCCCTGTTGTAAAGGGCTGTCTGTTTGGGAGGTACTGAGTATAGGACAGGATAAATGAGACTTGGATTATACTGCATGAGTTTGGTGTAGTTTTGCTGTTGTGTGTGCTTATAGACTGTTTTGAAACTTCTTTTTCATCTTCCTTTTTCCTTCATTTTCTTTCTTTTCTTTTATTATCAAGCGACCACTCTGCCCTCTCTTTAAAGTGTTTATGTAGTGATGATGTGTTCACACTTTTGTATTACTATAGCAATATAGAAGGTTTGTTGAGTCTGAAGTTCTCTATTATAATGTGCACAACAATTACAGAAGCAGTTGCTGGCAATGAAAATCTCGAATCTCAGGCTCTATCCAACAGTGCTCATTAAATATGTATTGAAAAAGATAAACCAGTAAAAACAATATATAAAATCTAAGACATTAAATAGTGTAAGTTAAAATATGCCGCTAAAATTAGGGCTGGAGGATATGGAGAAAATCAAGTCTGACTTGTTTTTTGCCAAATACCTTGATATCAATATTGTACAGATATTGCAGGAAGGTCTCTCATGATAATTATCAACTTATTGAGGTCAGCAAAAATGATCAAGGCCATGTCCATATGCTGCACTATAATACCCTTGTGATTACATAAATGTTTATTTACATAAGAATGTCTCCAACATGATGCTAGCAGGATTTTCCATTGTAAACATCGTGACCATTGTGAGACTTGAATACAGCGCCTAAGTGCTTTTTTACAGCGCCTAAGCAGAAAAAAAGACACATTCTGGGGTCATTTCTGGTCAAATTAAAAGTTCATTGCTCTTTAAAAGGGTGTACTTGCATTATTATGCTTTGATATTATCATGATATCCGTGGCATAACATTAGATGACAATAATATTGTTTATTTCAACTATTTCTGGAACACTATATCATCCAAAAAAGCAGTTATCATGATAGGTTTGACTTTAAGTGCTTTCACAAAATAATTACATGATTAGATTTTTGATAAATATCATCAGTAATGTGGATAAAATGACTAATAGAACATTTAGTTCAGTAAATTAAAACAATTAAATCACTTTACTGTATTGCAGCCTTTAAAACCAGGTAGAGACAACATTTACGATGTCCAAAATTTAAACAATATCTAGTCTCATAACACATATATATGCATAATGAGAAGCAATAAAAATATATAGACAGACAGAGGTGTTAAAAGTTTGTGTTTAAGTGACAGTGTGATGGTGAAAGTGACAGAATGATGACAGTGACAGTGTAATGGTGAAAGTGACAGAATGATGACAGAGTGACAGTGTAATTGTAAAGTTCAAAGTAATGTCCCAAGAGTCCAAAAGTCTTAGGGCCTGAGGCCTGTGAGATATTTGGCATAAAAAATGTTACATCTTCAAACTGGCTTTTCCTGAGTAACATTGTGAAAGCTTTTCAAATACATTTTGGAAAATTTGGGTTACAAAAGGGGACTAAATTTGCTCTAGGAAGTGTATTTGCCCTACATACAGTTATTTGACACTGTTTAAAATGGAAGAGATAAGGGCTCTGCACACTTTCCTCTTTTGCAAACATTTAGAAATATATCAAATTTTTTGTTTTTTGTCATGCCGAATCTTCACCTCAGTACCTGGTTGTTTAATACAGTTATTTTATTTAAATTGGGGGCTTTTTAAAGGAGCAGTGTGTAAGATTTATGGGGATTTAGTGGCATCTGGTGGTGAGGATTGCCAATTGCAACCAGCTGAAACTTCTCCTGGTTAGGATTCTTTCAGTGTTCACTGCTTAGGATGTTTTTACCAGGAGCCGAAATATCTGCAGAGGTCTCCTCCTCTTCAAAACAAATTGATCAGGTAATTTAAACTGGTAAAAACACTGAATAAATCAGTTTCATGTTACAAATTAGTGTTTCTGCTATGGTGTTTGGATCATTGGAGATAGGCGGCTAGCCCAGCACCTGCTAATGTGGCTCACTTTTTTCTAGACGTTCAGGAGGTTTTTACCAGGAGCTGATTTATCTGCAGAGATCTCTTCCTTTCGAAACCAAACAGTTGATTTAAACTGGTAAAATCACTGACAATAGCACTTTTATTTTAAAAACAACACTAGTGTTTTTCCGACACTGGTTGTTGTTGAGGGGCTGCTAACGCAAAATGCCCCTATCTGGAGCCAGTGTTTGGTTTGTCCTATCTAGGCCTCTGTAAAAACATGTTGGCGCAACATGCTGGTCTCCATTGACAGGTACCTGTTTCCTATGGAAATATAAACAGCTCATTCTAAGGTAACGAAAACATGATTCTTATTTTCAGGTGACTAAGAAAATGGCATTGTATTCCCCTAAGTCCTACACACTGTGCCTTTAAACTGAAAATAAAATGAAAAATGAAAACTCGCGCATAAAAATGCAAGTTCTGTTTATAAACACTGTTGTTAAAATGCAAGCATTGCCTTTAAACATGTTGCATTATCAGCCTTATTGAAAAAAACAACATAGATTATAGATGATCAGCTCTCTTTTCTCCACTGCAGGTCCACTTCCCAGACGTAGAGCGAGTGGAGTGGCTGAACAAGGTAAGGAATTGAGCGGCTGTCGCATGAATATGTTCGCCTGAGTGAAGCCCTCCTTTTTGCCTTTTGAGCTGGACTAAATGGGTTGTCTTTCGCTCTTCTGCTTTCTCCCCTATCCACATGGGGCGCTGAATATTGCCATGCTATCAACTGCAGCACCATTGATTTAACATGCAGCCCTGTTTCTGCAGCGCTGTGAAATGCATGAGCCCTTGTGAATCCCCATGGCAACGAGCTGGATGTAAATTGTTAAGCACTCATGAGTAAACATTAAAATGATGGAGATGCTGACATTAAAATTTAATATGCTGGTGGCTCTGCTTTAAGGATAGACCGATACATCGGCCGGCCGATATATCGGGCCGATATTTGAGTTTTTTACTTTTACTCGCGGATTTATTTTTCCCTGGCACTTTTTTTCATTTGAAAGTATGTGGTTAAGTTGAACAAAGCTGTTGAATCCTACTGTGTACAGTAGTTGTTGTTTTATTTATGCTTCAGCTTAAATATTTGTTTATTTTATAAAGACATTACTGGAAGATTTAAGAGCACTGAACTCTTTTTTTTTATTTGAATGTATGATAATAATAATAATAATAATAATATTCTACCTGTTCTACCTCAACTTTCCATCTTGTTTTAGTATTTTTTACTGTTCAATAAATGTTTCTTATTTTAAACTTGAGACCTGTAATATTTGTTATCACTGTGTCATTTTTTTGATGTAAATTGAGGGAGCAAAAGCAGTATCGGCCCCAAATATCGGCTCAAGAAAATCGGCAGTCCATAATCGGTCATCAGCTAAGGGTGATGGAAAAAAATCGGTATCGGCATCGGCCCTAAAAAATCCATATCGGTCTATCCCTACTCTGCTTGATGCGTTTGAGTCTGACAAGATACAACCTAGATAGAAATACATTCTGAATATTTTAAAGTAACTATCATTCACAGTGTGAGAGCCGTACAGTTAGGAGGTACAAGACTTTATGTGCACATGCCCTTTAAGATTACTTAATAAATGGAAAAGGGCCTAGTTTGTCCCATCAAGACTCAAAGTTCAGTCTTCTCTTCCTTTATTCCCTCAGACAGTGAAACAGATGTGGCCATACATCTGCCAGTTTGTGGAAAAACTGTTCCACGAGACGATCGAGCCAGCGGTGAAGGAGTCCAATGCCCACCTCAGCACCTTCTGCTTCAGCAAGATCGACATGGGAGACAAAGTGAGCCCCTCTTAGTGTTCCTGCATGCTTCAAAGCCTGATCATGTGTTGTTTCAGCAGTGACAAAACAGACTACTGGCAGCAGGTGCCGTTTGGACAGCTGGTGAGGGTGTGTGGGAGCCTCAGCGTGAACATACGTGCACGTCCCAGACACATGCGCTTATTTCTTAAATAGTTTCCACGTGAGGGTCAGGAGAGGGGTCGACCTTGTGCTCACCATGTGGGGGTTTGGGAGGGGTGGAGGTGTTGGTGTAGTGTTGATAAACTAGAGTGGAGCAGTGGCCATAATGGTTCCCTCTTTTGTTGTTTAGCCCCTAAGGGTCAACGGTGTCAAGGTTTATACAGAAAATGTGGATAAGCGACAGATCATCATGGATCTACAGATCAGGTGAGCCCAACAGATCCCTCTTAAAATCATTATTGTATTATGTTCTTGTATTACGGTTGTATTTTCCTTGATTGTGGTTTAAAGTTTGCAAAGTTTCTGTAGACCTTGAAAATTCTGCCAGTACTCCACAGATTTAGCAGTGCACTTAACATTAAAATCAGACTGATGATGGGTAGTTTTAAAGGGTAAAAACTGATACAGCAATACCAGAGATATTAACTTATTTAATCCTTGTAGTCTTCTTTCATGCCAAATTCTTATGCATACATTACCCACAGTGCACTCAACCGCTGAGAATTTGGTCTGAGATCCAGGTGTGTAATGCTAGTTGCAGCTAGCTTTTCTCAAGTATGTAGTTCTCCTCAACGGCCAGGTCACAGTGCTCGTGTGAGCAGCAAATTTGCATTGCGGAACCTCTTGTCCATCCATCCATCTTCTAACTGCTTCATCCTCTTGAGGGTCGCGGGGGGGCTGGAGCCTATCCCAGCTGACATTGGGCCAGAGGCAGGGTACACCCTGGACAGGTCGCCAGACTATCGCAGGGCTGACACATAGAGACAGACAACCATTCATGCTCACATTCACACCTATTCACACCTATCAATTAACCTAATCCCCAAATCTGCATGTCTTTGGACTGTGGGAGGAAGCTGGAGAGCCCGGAGAGAACTCACGCTGACACGGGGAGAACATGCAAACTCCGCACAGAAGGACTCCCACACCCGGGATCGAACCGGGAACCCTCTTGCTGTGAGGCGACAGTGCTAACCACCACATCACCGTGCTGCCCGGAACCGCTTGTATTTTATTTTATTTATTTTTATTTTTTTCAGCCCTGTGTTAACAGGTTGGAGCAGCCATACTGCCCATGTGAGCAGTGTTACTCAAGCGTGGCGCTGCTGCTGCTCAGATGTTGAACAGCTAGAACATCATACCATATTTCACTACAGTTTTAATGTATCTGTCACAGACTTGGAAAAATATAAACATTTATTCTGAATTCAACACTTCCTGTTTCTATTTCAAAATGAAAGTCCTGTCACAGTGTTTCCATTATCGCTATTTATAGTGAAATATTTGCAGGATCATGTTGTAGACAATGCAGTGGCTTGCACAGCTCCATCATTTAGTGGAGTACTGGCTTTTAACTGTTGAAATACAGTACTTATAGCAGCAGGCAGCTCTGCAGCAGTGCCGCAGCAGCAACACTGTGTGTGAACACCATACACATGCAAGCCACAGCAGTTTAGCAAGGTAGCGGTCACATACTGCTCACTCAGGCACTAGTATTTCCATAAGAAGCCCTTGCTTTGTCATTTTCCCTTTCAGCTTTATTTTGTTCTTTAGTCAGTTGTTTTCTTTTTCTCTTCACTGACTCCGTCCCAGCATCAGTCATAAACTCAAAATATAACATTGAAAATAAAATTCCTTTAAGAGAAATCTCCTCCTGCTTCCTTTTAACTAGCTAATGTGCTCATTGCAAAACTTTGCCTGAAAGAAATGTAATCATGGGCTCCTCTGTTATGCATGCTGTAAATTGTTTCACCTGATTTGGTGGGGAAATGGACCTGGGGACAACCATTAAGAATAAATATAAAGAAATAATCAGTCTTCTTGCAGATGGTCTTGTTTGCTTATGTAAATTAGGTCATGTGAGGACATCAGTATTAAATTGATACTGCTTCATAACCAGTTAAAAACTAATTGCAGCTGCTTTAATCTGAGAGAATTAAAGCATTGAAAATAATCTGCAACAGGAGAGCAACTCATATTGCTTTAATAAAGAAGTCAGTCTAATTATTGCAAATGGGATCTGATTTTAAGCTGCAGACAGTGCAAGTAGTTTTCTGCACAACAGCAGAGCACTGTAAAGTTGGTTACTTTGCTGAGAAGTTATGTAGCCTGTCACCTGCAGCTTTCTATCCAACAGCTCATTGTGGCTGCTCCTTCTTGTTCCATTGTTCCCTGCAATATTTACAGCAAGCTGAACGCCTTAAATGTGAAACAGCAGCGGTAGGAAATCTAGCTCTGATACCGTGTAAGGAGCATGACCAGTAAACAATGAGGTTATCAGTGAGATGAAATTTAAAATAGTAATGCTGAATTTCACACCGCCATGAAGGCAAACTGAATCCATTGCGGGAATAGCGGACTCCACCACTAACAATAAAAAACACAATTAGAGAGGTAATTATTTATGTTAGTACACTGAATGGGTATTACTGGGAAAATACAGACCATAAATATGATCAAAACGGAGCTTGATTTCATAAAATCCTTTAAAATCTGGAAAACATCAGGATTTATAATGCTTAATGCAATAATATGCAATATATTTTATAACATGCATTGATATCTTGATAAGCTGCATTAGCATTTGGCACAATACACAAATAGTACCTTCTGATATGCCACTTCTTTTTTGTTTTTCTTTTTTATGATTATTTATCTGTATGGCTCGTGTGCGTATATGTGTGTGTGTGGGTGTGAGCGTGTGATCATCTGTAGAATGTTAATGTACCGTTACACCAGCTGCACAGCAAATTTCGTCGTGCAATGTGCTATGACAATAAAGGCATTGCATCCAGTTCTATTAATATGACTCAGAGAGCTCAGTGACTACAGTGATGTCACATCTGGAGGAGAACCCTGTGATGCATGTTTGTGTTTATATTTATACAGCAGGAGTTTTAAAACAACGCCACAATGATGATGAATAAAACATGGAGTCAACATGATGTCTGAATTCAACCATTGCCATGTCTTATCTGACCATGAAAGTCATTTTAGAATTGATAAAACATAAAGGCAGCCTTGCACAGGATGTTTTTATTCATACTCTGTATTTCTGTGACTCAGCTTTGTTGGCAACACGGAGATTGATGTGGACATCAAACGCTACTACTGCAAAGCTGGCATTAAGAGCATCCAGGTAAGGGACTTCTTTTTGTCTGATTTGTTTCACATCCTCACAGAGGTGCTTTCCTCTGGCATGAGTCCTGGCCCCAACAATGGTTGTCAGAAAAGGAACATGAAGCGTTGGATATAAAGTGGCACAGTGACTTCGGGTAAAGGTCTGTCTTGTCAACTCCAATTTGAGAGGCTTTTCAGTAGTGGGTGAACAGAGGCTTTGAATTTTGTATCACATACAAAAATAGGATGCTGAAGGTATTTGGACAGGAGCATTTCTCTTTTCACTAGAACATTATTTTTTCACATTTCTGAGCTGTGGCATCTTCATAAATGTCTGTATATATTAAGCTTTTAGCAGAAGTGTGTGACTTCATTGTATCCTGGCTTGAAAGCAGAAATTACTCGTGTACTGTGTGCTCACACTCATGAGGCTGCCATGGAATGGTGAAGTAAATGATAACTAAAGTAAAATCATCATGTACTGCAGCTGTAAACAATCAGTATGAACTGCTCCAGAGCACTGGTTTCAGACCCTCTATTTTTAACCTGAGACCCCTTCAAAATACACTCTGGCCACTTTATTAGGTACACCTTGCTAGTACCGGGTGGGACCCCCTTCTGCCTTCAGAACTGCCTTAATTCTTTATGGCATAGATTTAGATTCAACAAGGTGCTGGAAACATTCCTCAGAGATTCTGGTCCATATTGACATGATAGCATCACACAGTTGCTTCAGATTTGCTGCGCATCTATGATGTGAACTCCCGTTCCACCACATCCTAAAGGTGCTCTATTGGATTGAGATCTGGTGACTGTGGAGGCCAACAGTGAACTCATTGTCATGTTCAAGAAACCAGTTTGAGATGATATGAGCTTTGTGACATGGTGCGTTATCCTGCTGGAAGTAGCCATCAGAAAATGGGTACACTGTGGTCATAAAGGGATGGACACGGTCAGCAACAATACTCAGGTAGGCTGTGGTGTTTAAACTATGCTCAGTTGGTACTAAGGGGCCCAAAGTGTGCCAAGAAAATATCCCCCACACCATTACACCACCACCACCAGCCTGAACCGTTGATACAAGGCAGGATGGATCCATGCTTTCACGTTGTTTACGCCAAATTCTGACCCTACCATCTGAATGTCGCAGCAGAAATCAAGACTCATCAGACAGGTGAGCCTGTGTGAATTGTAGCCTCAGTTTCCTGTTGTTAGCTGACAGGAGTGGCACCCGGTGTGGTCTTCTGCTGCTGTAGCCCATCTGCTTCAAGGTTCGACGTGTTGTTGGTTCAGAGATGGTTTTCTGCAGACCTTGGTTGTAACCAGGTCCAGCCTGTCTGGCACCAACAACCATGCCACATTCAAAGTCACTTATTTCAATTTCTTCCTCATTCTGATGCTTAGTTTAAACTTCAGCAGGTTGTCTTGACCATGTCGTGGTGCCTAAATGCATTGAGTTGCTGCCTCATGATTGACTGAACAAGCAGTTAAACAGGTGTACCTAATAAAGGCGCTGGTGAGTACATCATTGCCTACTTGCAACTAGGGGTGCATCGATATGACTTTTTCTGCTCTGAAAGATACCTGGGCTTTGGGTATCGGCTGATACAGAGTACTGGTCCAATACCAGTGTTGCATTAAGAAGCTGTAAGCTCCATTGTGTGGAAGTGACTGGGATCATTCTTTTTTGTGTAAGGAAACATCAGGCTTGACTTAAACTTTGCTTGCATAACCTTGATTTCAGTTCAGAATACCTCCAAACAACTGACATGTTTGTTGTTAGCTCCCTCAGCTATGTGGCCTCCTGGCACGCTGCTGACGCATGACTTAGTATGCGAATGTTTGATCAAACGGAAAACACAGAATGTAATTTAATAGATGAGCCCCATTGTCATAATACCAGATGCAGCTATTTGAGTCAGTGTCGGTTAGATGTCCGGTACCAAAATCTGGTTGAATCATCGCTACTTGCAACTCTGTGCTGCTGTCATCGCATTTATAAATGTTGTGAACAGTTCAAGAGTTATTTCCTCCTCCGAGATTTTTTAATTCACTATCCAGTATTCTCAAACAAAAAAATGCTCGAGACAAATCTGGAAAAAATATTTCTGTATTGCAGAAATGTTTTTTTCTTCCTTCCTATTCTATTTATTGTCTTGTCTCATAAAACTGCTCAGGTGGGTCTCACATTGGAGACTGCCTCTCTGCAGAAATATAAAGACAGCCAAACAGCAGATCTGCTTAAGAGAAAGCAAAATATATAGAGAATCATAATACAAAATTAGACAATAAAAATATAATTATTGAATTATTCACACATTACAGTAAAAGACTATAATTATCTCACTGCACTTGGCCCCTCCTTGATTAAATGTGTGTAAACATAATAAACATAATTTTAAATAAATAAACTTTGAAAAATAATAGATTTCCATAATAATTTGCATCTTCTTCCCTGAGAAAATTCTCCTGCTCTCTGTCGTGCCTGACTACCTCAGTGTGTTTATGTGTGTCTGTGTGGGTCTCATTGTTTTTGTATGTCCTTGGCCTTTTTGCTGCAGTGGAACATAGCAGGCAGGGAAAACAATCAGTGTGCCTCCTTGGAGACCGAGTGCTGTTAGGTCTGTCCCTGGGAGACATTTGTTGCTCGCTGCCCCCATTATGTAACTCAGGGAGACCTACATACCTCCCCAGCTCATTATCAGCCAATAATACATTAGTCTCTCCATCACTCCTCCTTGAGCTGGTTTTCATTACACAGAGCAGGTGCATTTGACTCCATGGTAACGCTTAGATTATCGATGGCTTTGTGAGGAGTGGGGTTAAGTGCTGCCGGATATTGGCCTATTGTTATTTATTTAATATCAGCTTGTTATGTGGTCCCACTACTATGATGGAGGTCCGCTCCTTACCACATAGAACGTACATTGAAACTGCTCTGGGGCTGGAGCCAATCCAAGCTGATACTGTGCAAGAGGTGCGTCCCACGATGGACAGGCTGCCGTACTATCACAGGGCTGACACAGAGAGACATTGCCCATATTCACTTCTACAGCAAATTTAGAGTACCAGTTACTTGGACTGGGGGAGGAAGCTGAAGAACCTGGAGAAAAACGATGCTGACCCAGGCAAACCTAATACGGCAGGGCCCCAGGTGGCCGATGGGTTCGAATCTGGGACCCTCTTTCTGTGAGGCAACAGTGCGAACCATTGTGACTGATACGTCAGTACTTAGAGACTACAGAAATGATGCATGACTGTGTCATATCCAGAAGTGTGGACTCAGGTCGCATGACCTCGACTCGAGTCAGACTCAAGTCACATATCTGATGACTTTAGACACGACTTGACAATATCAAAAAGCACTTGCAACTTGACTTGGACTTCAACGCCATTGACTCCTTCACTAGGACTTGACATAAAAAATACTTGATACTTTCCCCAAAGCCCAAAAACGAAAAAGGCATGTTATTTAAAAAGCCATGAATCAGTTCATTTCCATACTTTTCCGTACATTAACACTACACACTCTTAGTTCCCCAGATCCACTTTGTTTGAACCAATCCGACAGCATCCAATCAAGCTGAGGTAGAGAACCATGAAGTTACATTACGTTACTGAGCGCCAGTTGGAAAAATCTAAAGATAATTTTGTTCACATACAAAAACTATAGTCAGCAAAAACTAAATTACAACTTTTGTCTTCTTTTGACATTTAAAGTTGCACAAAAACACATGGTCTTGGGTAATATTAACATAATTAGCAAGCTAATGCTCAGATAACGTTATTACTCCTTTATTAATGTGGTATTACGTTTGGTTCATGACTTGTTTGAGACTTGAAGCTAGGTACTTAACTTGGGATTTGACTACCAAGATTTGAGAATTATTTGTAGCTTGGAAAAATATAACTAGTTCCAACCTGAGGTAATAACATTGGGATGTAAAAGGCCTCATAGAGAGGGAAATTATTGTTGTTATAATTTTGATTTTTGTGCATATTCTTGCATTTAAATTTAAGTTTGAATTCTTGTTCATACCCCTTAGAAATTCATGGATATAAACTTCATTTGGTTTGCCAGCTGACTCTCTATTTCATTTTCTTAAGAGCTGATTTAATCTCATTGGTGACAAAGTGTAGGATTTGTTTCCCAGTTTTTGGTAACAGCATCCATGGTCACAGAAATAATGTGAAGTCTCAAAATGAATGCAGTGGCATTTACTTCAAAGAGCTGCATGCAAACACTGAAAGAGCTTTATTAGTATTGCTTATGAGAGCCTTATTGGTATTGGGTTCTCTGCTGTAATTGCTTTCTCACCAAGATTTTATTGCTCTCCATCCTGAAAATACAAATATAGCCTCAAAACAAATGAACTGGTGCTAGTATTTAAACACCCTTTGTTCTCCGGTGAGGATTAGAGCAGCTATGTGGGGTCCACATGACACATGTAAAGCACTTCCAATACCATAATCCTTTTAATTGTCATAGTATGTTATGGAGAAGGTGGAGGATGACACAGGGCAGGTGTGAAGTCAGGCTGTGATCCAGTTTCCAACCTGACATGTATGACAGCTAACGGCTCCACCGCAGAGGAATGTCAAGGGCCAGCGGGGTGTGAGCTCCCTATGTGTATGTGTGTCAATATGTCCCTCTTGTGTTTCCATAGATCCACGGCGTGTTGAGAGTGGTGATGGAGCCGTTGCTGGGTGATATGCCTCTCATTGGAGCTCTGTCGGTGTTCTTTCTCAAGAAGCCAGTAAGTCCAGACGCTGATAACATGACACCAGTTAATTCAATTAAAACCTGTTTAATGGGGCAGCAGTGGAAGTTATAATGACACTGCAGTCTGAATAAATGTAATATGATCAGAGTAGGGGCTGTTAAAATGGTATTTGCGATATTGAAAAACAAAATTAGGTATCTCCTAAATCTTTTCCAGCATCTGATATGATGCAGCAATGCAATATATTAACCATTTATATTATAGTATCATTTTAGACACACCTGATGATTTATTTCTGAGGTTTTTACTGAGGTTGGTCCCATTTCTGTGAATATGACAAAATATCCTGGATATCTTTTATATGCAATTGTGGTTCTTTGTTAACGTTATAGTCTTGGTAAATTTTTATAACATTGCAACTCATAAAACAAATATGTTCTTGGTTTGTTGCTTTGTTATCTGTTTTTCCTTTTTCAGGCAGGAATAATTAATGTAAATTAGCCTTTAAATGTTTATTTCATAAGTCACATCACAGCTGAATCACAGCACAATGTGTTCCTTTCATTTTACAGCCCTGACTCCCAGTTTGTTTTCCCACCCTGGCATTGCTTTCGTCATTGTCTGCGCTCCTGCAGTTTAAACACTCTACATCACTTTACATGATTTGCATTTCACATCACCCTTTGTTTGCATAAGTAATATTTTCCAGTGCACATCTCATCGATCTTCCTGCCCAACCCCTGTGCAGAGCCACTGCTGCACAGCTTAAAAATGTTTGGCCGATTTATACCAAATGGGAGGACCCAGTGGAATAGCAGAGCTTTAAATAGCTCCAGATGAAGCCAGCCCTACTTTGGCAGATTTCTCTACCCCAGGCACTTAGCTAAAGCTCAAGGTGGAGATACTGTATTACTGTGGGAGGCAGGAGGGAGAAAGCAGCAGCTTCACTCACTAAATTGTGGCGCAGTCCCACATGTGCACACACATACACACACACTTACAGTACGTGTCTTCTTCCTGCTTCTAGACGATGAACATTACGTTGGTATAGTGCACGAGAGAGAAAATAAATTGCAAAAGTAATTTCCTGCGGGCAAAAAAATGTCGACATTGTGTACCCTGGAATCCAAATAACTCATCTTGTATCTCTCAGCGTGCCATACAAGGCCTGATCCGGAGTGCCAAATGAAATAGAAACATTTCCAGACCATAAGAGGTCTTGGCCACAGTGGGGCTGTGCGATCGCGCTAACGCGACTCAGTGCAGTGTAAATAAAAGGATGCAATACATTCTGCTGTGAGACCTTGAAAGAGAGTCTATGGCTCAGGCTCAGTTAAACAGTTATATTTTAAAGAAGGACTTATGAAGCAGAGTCTAACAGTGAAGAAGTGAAAATGATGATTTTTTTTACATTATGGACAGACGTATAAATTAATTAATGGTTTTAATGTGTTGATAAATCTTTTTTTTTTTTTCAAGTAGATCACTAAAAGGAATAGTTTGAAAATTGTGAAATAATCACTGAAAAATGTAGACAATCAAAAAAACCTTATTTTAATAACTGATCATTGTGTTAGAATGTGTTACATTTGCAGGTTACAGCTTCCTCAATTTGATGATACCTACTTGTGTCTTTTTGAGATCATTATAAGTTTTTGGTTTTGTTCTGTAGGTAAGAAAAATTTTTTTGTGGGAATAGTTCAATTTTTTTGCAGAGGCAGCTGCCCCAGTTTCAAATGTCAAGTCGGCTTCAACAGTGTGACAAAATGTCAAAATTAAGTGATCGAGGGGACCAAACTATTACTGTAATGACTGTCTTGAGAATAGCATAAAAAAAACTTTCAGAGCTGGACCAAAACACATAGCTTTTGGGAATATGTGCCCAGAGTTAGATGAGAAGTTTGATGCCACTCTGATGTTTGTATGTTAAATATGAAGCTCCAGCCAGGAGACATTTAGCTTAGCTTAGCTTCGCATAAGATTGGAAACACAGGGTCCTGACATACCCTGGAATACCTGGACAACCGTTGACCAATTTTCCAGTCATGAAAACTACATGGAAAACGAGAGAAAGAGTAAGCTGAGAGCTACTAGGCTTTCTATCAGCACTCCCTCGAGTATTTAACATTACCATCTGAAAGGGCTTCGGTAAGTCATGTTCAGAATTATATTAACGTTCAAATAATAGTTTATGGATGAGAATATCAAGAATAGTCTGCCCAAAGTTATGCAGTGGAAACGTTGTGAACACATCCCCAAGTCATGGTTATAGAGATCGTCCAAAATGTTTTTAAGGCCGATTCCGTTACCGATTATTAGAAATGAAGAAGACTGATAACAGATAATTGGAACCAGTGTAAAGCTTTGTTTCAATGCGTCTAAGCATCCTATGTTCAATTAAATGGTGCAAAAGAGAACTTTTCAACATTATCTTTGATGTCATTGATCTTCCACTGTCTTTGCATGTAGCCGGCCTTCCCTGGTGTCGGAATGTGTAACACTCCCACAGGCCTACGGCACTTGTAGACTTTTTCTTTGGTGCATCCAGAGAGAGACAGACTGGATTGCTTTTTTTTATCATGAAGGCCAGTGTTACTGTATAAATCTGTGGTATATCAGTGAAGTGTATGAACTACACTGTAGACTGAAGTCTCTAATAAAGGGTGATTTATGCTGCAATCACATGAAATCATAGAAAAGGTAGACGGCACACTTGGTATCGTATTAGTAAAACTAGGAGAGGCCAGTATAGAATACCAGCAACATTCAAAGTCAAAATATTTTACATCACTGTACATCTGCAAATGTGTTTGCATTATTCATCGGTTGGGCGTACTTTATAAGCATGTACGAGATGATTTCATAGATCATTTATAGCCATAGAGTGCACCTCTTCTAAATCAGACTGCTGCAGAAAAGAACATATTAGCATATGCTGCAATCCCTGTCTGTCATACCAGTGAGATCATAAATGAAAGTCCCAGAAAGTCCTGGAAAATGATCTCTAGATAAGCGTGGGAAGCCTGCAGGGCGAGGCAGCTTGTCTGGCTCTGTCCAAAAACTTGTTATCTCCAGGAAGCTGTTTTTCCACTTTGGATTTTGTATGGATTAAACAAATGAGACACTCAGACTTAATTAGTGACCTTCAGAGGTGCTGGTAGGATTTAGTTACCTTTAGACAGAGCCAGGCTGGTGCTTATTCTTGTATTCCTGTTTCCAGTCTTCGTGCTATACTAAGCTAAGGGGCCGTACACATGCCGCATCTTCAACTGCCTGGAAATGGCAAGGTGCCACTCTTGTGTCTTTTTCTGTGCCAGCTAAGGAACCTCAACAAGCACCATATCATAGCCTACTTTCCTGAAATCCTGAGTGCAGAGCTTCTCCAGGCACTGTCTGTGTGTAGGCTTGTTGTCCATGGGACAGATGAAAAGCTCTGTGTAGCCCTGTACTAACATAATCAACTTCTTGTTCATATTTATCACAGACTGATATTTATGGATAAAGGAACAAATAACTGTCGCTTGTAATTGGTTGGTCTTCATCACATGACATTCGGTGCGTGCTGCTGCATTCCAAAAGTCTAAACTTTGTTTATCTCAGGGCACAACCGCTGCTCCCTGAAAAATAGGCAATCAGGAACGTGTGCGCGCCACTCTGGCGTTTAAGTGCGTCTGCCATGCGTCTACATTGAAAACAATGAATTTGAGGGCACAAAAACGCAGCATGGGTACAGTCCCTAACTGCCGTCTGGCTGTAGCTTCATGTTGAACATAGAGACACAAGAGGGGTATCGATTACTATCCAACTGTCGGCAAGAAAGCAAGCAAGTGCCTTTCCCAAATGTCAAAACTTTTCCTTTAAAGTGTCTAATTTTGTCTTTACAGAAGTCTGAAACCCAAGTGTATGAAATTATTGGTGATATCAAACAGAGAAATGCAGGAAACCCACAAAACTGAGAAGCTTGAACCTGAAAAAGACATATTATTTCTGAATTGATTACTTGCCACTAGGTTTATAGTTGGAATATAGTGCTGTTTATTCAGCACCTCCTTGTCACCCAAATATAGTCTTTTGACTGCACCATGGAAATAATTTGCAGTCACGGGTGTGTCCCTCTACATCACCTTCCCACAACACTCAGACATCTCCACCACATCATTCACAGCCCCGCAGTGCTCTCCTCTCCCCTGTGCTGTCAGTGCATCTGCTGCAGTGTAAGCACCGTCGGCTGAAAAGTAGGGTGGGAAAGCCTCATTAAGAAAGCTGCTTCAGCTCGGAGGCAGGAACAGATCAAAGCTCAGCGAGAGGCAGGATCTGCCTGAATTTCAGGTCTCAGCTGATGCTGTCCACACTGTCTTTGATTTAGTTTCTTCCACTGTCTCTTGCCATATCCAATTTGACATATGTCCGGTGTTGCCCACAAAGTGAACGGAAATTAGTTGGTTTTGACTCTAGAATACTTGTTACTTTCAAACATAGAAACATATATAGTCCATGATCTTATTATACCTTGAAAACTAATGAGACCCCAGAGGCTTGCTGCTGCTTTTATAAATATTTTAGTAGGCAGGTGTTTTTGTAGTCATTTCCATACAAGGATCTGCTGGCCTGTTGACACACAAACTATAGTTAATTGTGGACAGTGCATCCATTTATACACTTTGAAGGTAAAGCAAACTAAAAAGGCAAAAAAAAAACTCCAATGAACTTAAAGGACCTGCATGTGACACTCAGCATTGAAGCATTGAAACAGCATTGAAACAGCAGCAATCCCCTATTTACTGTGTAAAGATATAGTGGAATAATGGAGTCCTAAGCGTAGAATGAAGTCACTCTCCCTCTGTGTGTGATGTAATCCAAGCTCCTCTGTTCAGTGTTGTGTTAGCTGGTCCAGCTGTGTGTGCATGTTAGCAAAGATGCTCTAGATACAGCACAAATGAGATGTTTGTGCCTTACGTAGCAGCTTGTTTTAATCTGCTGGCTTAATATCTCAACCCTGTACAGGTTCATGTTAGTTAAATCGGGAGAGACTCGTTCTGAGCGAAAAGAACACTTATTTACTTGAGAAATGTGAAGAGTCTTTGGCGATTAGACCCCATCTTGATGTCATCTATTCCAGGAGGGTGATAAAGACGTAGGAGATTAGGGAATCCCCCTATGGAGTCTAGATGCTGGTGGTGATAATGGTGGTGATGAGATGAGATGAAGAGGGAGCTGAGGATCTGGATGTGAAGAGGAGTGGGCTTTGATGAGCTGGACCTGGGTTCTGGATAAGGTGACTGGAGGTGAATGGGATGGAGGAGGGCGCGACAATTCTGCCTAAAATGACAGCTGACACGAGCAGAGAGGAAAACAGATTTAAAGTTTGGCAGTAGCAACATGAATAGCTGAAGGAGATCATGGTCAACTGACTGGAGGAAGCAGTGGGAGTGGGATCGAGAGAGAATTGTGAATGAATATAGCATAGATTAGACCAGATTAGTTTATTTGTCCTATTAGGAAAATTTTCTTCACACTTCCATACATCTTGAGTGCCAACCTGACATATATACATACCCCACAGATACAACATGCATTTGCCACACACACATGGATTCTCAACACATAACATACAATATAACACAAACACATTTACACATTTACACGTAAGCATAAAGAAAGTCTTCCTGATTGTACTTACACTGAGCTTCATTTGTTGCCAGAGCTCACGATAGTGTGTTGCTGAGACAGAGACAGGTCTCGAACAAAGCTGATTTTACTGTCAGGATGTTTGGAAGACATGCGGCTTGTGAAAAGTGGGTCCAATATTTACTTCAGTGACGACTGGGCGAAAAAATCCTTCATAATCTGTGCTTACGTTCACTTCTCCCATTAGAGTGAATAGACTCAGGACCTGCCGCTAGTCTGCTAAAGCGCCGGGGCAATGGCGAAACCCACCTGACACAGATACAGAAAACGACTCTTAAGTGCGATGTCGTAATTTCTGAACCGTCTCTGATGTAAGTCCCTGTGTGTATTTCCCACTGGCTAGCTAATTGCTTCCGCTCAGTACTGTGCTCATGCAGCAGTTAATGCTGATAACGCCATCCAGACCCATAGTGATGGAACGGCGTCGGCGAGGAATCATAACTCCTACCCTCTGGTTCCCCCTCACATTAACACTGTTAGCTCTGTCAGCACTTTTGCCGTTGCTAACACCATTTTGCACCGTTAGCACCATTAGCTTCTAGCTGCTGGCTCAGCCACCTCCATTCAAGATTCAGAATCATAGATATGCTCTGAATGTTGCATACAGTCCCTTTAAGTATACAAGGCCAGAGATCTTTCATAATTAATGTTGCTACAGCATAGTAGTTGAAGTAGTGCTTTGTTGTAAGAATTGATCAAAACTGCAGCAAATTGTCTGCAGAACTTTTGATTTATATTATTTTGCTGGGACTTGTGTAGGACTCTTTGTATCTGCTGTTATTAATCAGCAGAGTTTGTTGGCCAGAAAGTAGGATGCCAAGTGGTAAGTGTAGCACAGGGCCAGGAAACAATAAAGTTAAGTGTTTGGATCAATTTAAAGTCATTCACACTTCCAACACTTGCAGCCCTGCTCAACTCTATGTTTTTTTCCTTTTTAGCTTTTGGACATAAACTGGACTGGACTCACAAATATACTTGACATTCCTGGACTCAAGTAAGTAACCTCAAACCTGCTTGTCTTGCTGATCAAGAAATAGTCTTTGTAAGAGAAAATTAAATGAACGTTGAGAGTTAGAACTAGTTTTAGAACAAGTAGGTTTTAGTGTTTGGTTTCAGGAAACTGGCCATTTGCCCACTTTCTCTCATGCCATTAATCACTCATACACTACAGCACTGTTTAACTGTGACTGTGTAAAAAAGGGTCAGCAGTGAAAATCTTTAGAGTCCCAATCAAAAAGTTTCAAAGAACAATAATAGGCACAGATATGGCAAAGGCCCGACCACCCCACCCCACAGACTTTGTGGTAGTTTGCATCTCATTGTAGTAGTTATGCATCTTTTCGATTGTTTTGTGTCTCATGTTAGTCATTTTGTGTCTCTTTAAGGTAATTTAGTGTCTCTTTGGTGCAATTTTTTGTCTTTTTTATTGTTTTGGTGTCCTTTTGCAGTACCTTTGCAGATCCTTGTGGTCATTTTGTGTCTCTTTGTGGTCATTTTGTGTGTCTTTGTGGTTGTTTTGTGTCTCCTTGTGTTTATTTTGAGTCTCTTTGTGGTTGTTTTGGGTCTCCTTGTGGTCTTTTTGTGTCTCTTTGTGGTCATTTCATGTTTCTGTGGTTGTTTTTGGTCTCCTTGTGGGTTTTTTGAGTCTCTTTGTGGTTGTTTTGCCCAGTCGTGTAGTTATTTTGTGTCTTTTTGCATATCCTTTACATCTCTTTATGGTCTTTTTGTCTCTGTGTGGTTGTTTTGGGTGTCTTTGTGGTTATGTTATTGACACTTTGGGCCCCTGGGCCTGTTCATAGGCACTTTCAATAAGTCATCCATCATTCCAATACTGAAAATACATACTGCAGGGGCTACTTTCACTGGACTTTATAGTGTATTTTTACTGGATGCTGTCCTGTCTAGTATGAAGATAAATCCCATCAAATGTACAGACAGTATTTTCTGCTAATGTGTTTTTTTCCTGCTGGATGCCTGTGGTGTCCTTGTCCTTGTTACTGTTGTGATTAAGAGCTCGATCAGACTGGGCTGATGATGTTAAATTTGTCTTTTTGCAAGCAAACACTCAAGTATGATGCATTTCTTTAAATATGTGTGACATGCGGTATGTTCACATACCGCATGTTCCTGTGAATAACCAGATTAGGATAAGAGTTTTATGATCTTACTTGGTTAAAACCGGTCATATCAGGAAGTGTGTTGTTTGTAGCCTGTTTCCTCATTCTTGCTCAGTTTCTCTTGTTTATATTAAGTGTCTTCTCCCCTCCGGTAGTTGTGTGGGCTGAACAGAGAGTAAATGAGAGTTGATTAAGAGATGCTAGCAGCCCAACACAATTACTCGCTGCTGTCTTGAGTGGTTCTTACATTATTTACACCCCGAATAAAGTGACACATGCATGACTGAATGCCCCATGTGATTTTCTGGGATTACAGCTGCTTGTTATATACCCTGCTGATGTGGAGAGACATGTTGGCACAGGCAGTGCTCAGTGGCTGGTCCCCGTCAAGTCTCCTGTTGAGTCCTCCCTCTGTGGGGGTGAAATGGATCCATGTCGCCTGTGCAATGTAATATATATGTGGGCACATGTGCATGTGTGTGGGAGTGTGTTGGTTGTGGAGGAAGGGGGAGCACGTGCAGAAAAAGAGGAGTAAGCTTCTGTGGGAGAGGCCCAGATGGTGAAATCTTAGCTGCGGTGACAGTGTTCCTTCAATGCAGCAGGAGACAGACAGACAGCATCAGCTGCCTACGTGAAGGCTCTCCCACTGTGTTTCTGTTAAACCCTGTTATTATTATTATGCAACAAATGTCTCACTTGTTTACATGTTGTGATGTGTCATCGCTGCTGAGCTGGTTATAGAATCAGAATCAAAACAAGATTAAGAGACTGCAGCCAGCAACACAACTGGCTCTGTAAGGCTGATCTCAGGCACAGTGCTTAGAGCAAAATGCCAGCGCTAACATGGCAACATGCCATAGACTGTATATTAAGATGGACGACGCGTCTCTGCTTCCTGCCACTGTACAAAAATGAAGCCAAAATATCCCAAATATGGATGCTGCCATCTTGCACTGGTTGCAAGAGTGTGTCTGGGCCAGGCTGTCAGAATAGCAGCTTAGCCTTTCACCCAATTTCGCCTAGTGGCCACTTGCAGTATTGCAGTGGAAAAAAAAAACCTGCGGCCCAAAAAGCATTTTCCCAATAGACCACAAAGAGACTGTAAAACAGTTGACAGGACACCTTGAAATGCAAACAAGATCAATTCTGTCTCTTTCTGTTCTTAATTTTTGGTTGTTAGATATTTGTAAAACTTAACTTGAGCCAAGAAAAGTGATTTAAAAATCTGTGATGTCATCACAATGTTAAGTCTATGAGCTGAGCAGGAACTTGCAGGCGGGGTCAGTGAGAGAAACACTACTGTGCATAATGATTGGGCTGCATACATACCTGACAGCTGGAAATGTTTTTGCCGTTTTTTAATTTGGCCCATAGACTGTGAAAAAAATGGTCGTAGCTACTGTGATGTCACCCATTAGCTTGTGGACTCCCATTTTGAAGCACGAGTTTGGTTCTTTGATCTTCGCCATCTTTGTTTTTTGGAGCCAGAAGTGACCATATCTGGGGAGAGGCTGCTGCTGTGGAGGAGCGAGGGATGGATCTGACTGAGAAGCCAAAGACACTATCTGCTGACAGCCTGGCCATGCCCTTAATTATGCATAACTTTAAGCCTTAACAAATGTAAATGGTGAGTTAAAAAAAAACATTCACCGCCTGTAGAGTTGTCAATATAGGGGAAATTTAGCTATAGAGACCAAAACTGTTTTTTGTTCCAGGCTGTAAACAATTGACTGGGGATTGACTGGCTTTTGGAGCCAGCCTCAAGTGGCCGTTCAAAGAACTGCAGTTTTTGGGATGTCCGTGTTGATTTCTTTTTTCAGCTCCGGTGGTTGCGGCCTGGTTTTGCGTATGTCCCATCCACTAACATCAAGGGGGCAGGGTTTATGACCTTTGCTGCAGCCAGCCACCAGGGGTCAATGGAGATGTTTTGTCTTCACTTTTGGGGAGCGGTCATGTCGTCCATGTTTAATACAGTCATTGGTTAATCATTTTTAGCATGCTAGCCATCTTAGGTTAGTGTGTTAGCATGCTAACATTTAATAATTGTCCGGTAAAGTACAGTTGAGGCTGACGGGAATGTTATTAACTTTGGAGTTATTTGGTCATCAACCAGGTAATTTGACCTGATGATGGGGCTGGATGAAAAGTGGATCACCAGATGTATTACAGTTCATCATCAGTGTACCAAATTTAATGGCAATCTGTCCAATAGTTGTTGAGCTGTTTTACTCAAAACCACAAATGCCACCTTATGGTGACACTACAGCAATAGTCAGGGGATCACAAAGTCATTAAAATTCATCCTCTAGAAACCATGAATGTCTGCTAATTCATCTAATAGTTGAGATATTTCAGTCTGAATCAAAGTGGTCTACTGACAGACCTACATTACCATCTCTAGTGCCGTATTGCCAGCATGTCTGAAAACATTATTGCCTGTCAAAGGATGATATAAATGTTTCTTTGACATGGCTCACAAGAGAGTACAACACAGAACCATAGCTGTACATACTGTATATTACAAGGTATGCGTGTGCGTGTCTGCAGTCAGCACTCTTGTCCTCAAATGAGTGAATAAATGGTACCACTTTTGTTACCTTGTGTGCACACACAAAAGCAGTTGCGTGGGGTGTTCCAGTGTTTATGCCAGGGGAGCAGCAAAAATGCAGCAATAAGCGCTGACGCAGCAGGAATCCCTCTACACCCTCAGCTCTCAGCTGGAGAAAAGCACCGTCTCTGATCAGTCCTCCACCAGAGAATCATAATGTCTCTAATCGGCTCACAGAGAAGAGCTGCAGCCTGCCGCTTCAGTGGAAGATACGCTGAGGATTGATCAAATGAATGTTTCTCCTGACTCAAGACACAAACCGAGCCAGCCTAGTTTAGTTTATTTCATTGGAGGTTTTGTCAAAGCAGATGGTGTCTGTGCTGCTTCAGTGCCGTTTCACGGTATCAAAGGAAATTTTTAAAGGAATTTTAACTGGTTTTGCAGGACAATCCTGAGAAAGCCTCCATAATTGTCACTTGTCTATAGAAATGACCCTCACCTATCCAAGTTCATGGCTTACCCATCACAATAAAGTTGCCTTTATGACAGGAAAAAATTGCAAGGTTAAAATTAACTGTGGGCATTTCTAAAACATAAGTTATAAATCCCTTGTTGGATTCACAGCTTTGACTGTATTATCTTCAAACAACGCCTACAAGAAATTCGAGCAAACTCAGAACAACTTTGAAATGTCAAATAGCTGCTGGCTAGTTATAAATTGCTGACATCTGGGTGGTTTGACATTTTGAAACTAGTTTCGTTGTTTGTTGTATTTCCGTCGTTTGTAGTCAGTATTTGTTTATGTACTGTATGTCTGGGGAAAAAGCTGGTTTACATATCTCACTGTTCGCCAGTGGACTTTGTCTCTGAGCTGCTGCATGTGGTGCTTACAGACTGGTTGGCCTGTAGTTGGCCTGTGTGTGCTGGGATCAGGTATTCTTTGAACTGTTTGCTGTCGGAGCTGACAGCAGAGAGGAAATTATTGGGTGTTGTTGAGTTGTTGTGAGCCTAATGAGGAATACATTTCTATATTGCCTTCAGTGATGGGCGACCTGACTCTTTTCACAATTTTGGCGAAAAGTTTTTGGTTTGGGAGTCGACACATGTAAATGTACCCAACCTTTCGGACCTTTTGAGTTTTGCTACTTTTTGCAGTTCAGTTTTTACAGTTTCTTCTTGACACTCCATTATAATATGTTCGACAGCTAGTGCTGGTCTTCTCTTCGATGCATTACTAGTCATCATGTATAAGTTTACATTAATAAAGGCAAAGTATACACAGGAGTAGGTTCAAGGTTCTGTGCAGAGCAGTTAACAACAACACAGTACAAAAGAATAAATCGATTGAAAGTCAAAGCAAAACTGTTACAAAAGTGAGAAAGATTAATAGTAAAAGAATAATCCAAAATAAGTTCAAAGATGTATGCATTTATTCTGTAACTGCTTATCCTCTTAGCGGTCGTGGGGGGCCAGAGCCTCTCCCAGCTGACATTGGGCTTCAGTGCGGAAGTTCAGTTTGGTACGCTTTTTTTCCGTTTCCACTGTGAAGAGTTGTGGATGGTACCAATGGGACCGTTCCGTACCGTCCCCATTTTTGGTCACCCCTCTGTTGGGGTAGCTAGCACACAGATCTGGTACTAAAAGGTGGAGTTGTGAACATTGTGGTCTGTTGATTGCTCTGAAGAGTTACTTTTGGTTCCAAAGGTACCATACCGAAAATGTTTGGTTGAAACGGGGCTTTAGTAGGGCGAGCAGGTGTCCCATATGAGAAGGCAGTGTCCCTGCTGCAGCGGCCGCAGGTTTGATTTCAGCCTGCGGCCCATTGCTGCATGTCTTCCCCTCTTTCCCCCCCTTTCACGCTTGGACTGTCCTGTCTAATAAAGGCAAAAAGCCTAATATTCATTGTAATGAACTGATTCAGCATCCCACTTGTAAGCAGGTAGGCTATGTGAGCTTAATATGATGTTACAGGAAGTCACTGACCAATTATCAGTCGTTCTTTGAGGGGCAAGCAGCAGTTACCTCAGCAGCTTTGTGCTGCATTCATGTGGTGTCGATAATAATCTGAAAAATGATCATACTCCTCACCTGATCTGCTTTCTTTACTTTTCATGATCATCAATGTGTTGTTTAAGCGCTCTGAGCAATACAGTAATACCCATCTTCTTTGTAGTGTCGGCATTTTTTTTTAACATCTTAAAGCTCATGAAAACACCGAAATCAGAAGAACAACCATCCGGGGAGCAACTGAACTCACTCTGGACCCGGGCTAGCAGAGATCTTGACTTGTGATTTAATTGGTCCTCCCTCATTTATTCAGTGTCATTGCATTACTGCAAAACAACAAAATGAGCAGCAGGAAAGGGGTGCAATTTTGGAAGCAGGCCATTCTAGCTGAAATGGTAAGCTGACCGCTCTGATGCTATTCATGGAATATAGCCTAAAGTATTGTCATTGGCTATTCCAGGCAACGGGGGATAAAAATTGCTACAAAATAACGTACAGTAAAACATCTAACTTTTGCTAAGCTCTGATAATTATTTATATTACACAGGTCATGTTAACTCAACAGATGTTACCAAAATGTGATTTGACTGCATCGATCTGTTGTCATTCCTGGGCAAGCAACAGAAGTCCCACTTCGAGAGAATGGTTCATTCAGTCTCGTTCAATAAGTGCAGCTGCCAGACTGCTTGAGCCTGATGCAGTTGCTTCTTGTTCACTAACTGTAGCATTCAGCATGAGCAATACCCTACGATAACAGCGAGTGGGCGAGTGGGAGAAGTCAGGGATTCATGAGCAATCGGATGTTTGACAGGCTGACCTGGTATGTACTGGACAGTACAAAGAGTCAAAAAGATTAGTTTGTTTTCGCCCATGGGCAATACAGTGGTGCAGTGGTCAGCACTTACAGGAAAAGGGTTTCAAACGCACTGGCTGGCTGGGGCCTTCCTGTATGGAGTTTGCATGTTCTCCCCATGTCAGCGTGGGTTTTCTCTGGGTTCTCCAGCTTCCTTCCACAGTCCAAAGACACACAGGGTAAATTAATTGGTGACTCTAAATTGCCCGTAGGTGTGAATGTGAGTGTGAATGGTTGTCTGTGTCTGTGTGTCAACCCTGTGATAGTCTGGCAACCTGGTGTACCCCACCAATCTCCCAGTGTCTGCTGGGAAAGGCTCAGCTGCTTTTGCCTTGCAGGTAGCAGTAACTAGAGAAATGGTGAAATTGTGAGATAAGTTGGAGTTTAAAGGCTCCTAGCTATCTGTGTAACTCATGTCCGCAGTTTGGTTTTTCTTTGTTTCCTAGTTTTTGCAAATTTGAGAGGCTTTGCTTGTCCATAAATTGCAGTTTTGTATTGTTTAATAATTTTTACATGATAAAACAGATGTCAAAAACTCTTTGATACTGTTCGTAATTACAGCATTTTGATTTTGTCAGGCAGCACAGGAGGTCTAATTCGTGTAACTGGATGTTCTTGGTTTGGAATCTGGCAGCTTTTAATTGAGTCCATTGTAAACACCCTGTACCTAATTCAGCAAGACAGCTAGGACAGGAGTTCCCAAAATTTATAACACTAATTATATACAGGCTGTCACCTAGCTACTGTAGTTGCGACCCTGGTGGACAACTAGAAAACACATGGGAAACGTACATCAGGTCCTGTGTTTTGGTAAATGTCCGATTTATTAGGCAACTTGTCAACTGACCATGTCGTTGTATCTCACATGGCAGCACTTCCCGCTGCCCATTTTGTAGATTTATCCAGTGTGTTTTCAGAGTCCTGGAATCACTCCACAGACAATTTCAGGATCACTTTAAGTTTACCAACACCTTTGATTAGAATGTCCACACATCATGATATATGGACAGCTGTGAAGTAATCACAACTGTTTTTCTTGGAGGGACAGGCCCAGCAACAACACCGTGTGATGGATTTTCACTGTAATTCCATTTTTCCCAGCAGCGATCGCAATTTTCCAGCTGCGCCGCGGCAGCTAAATGAATAAAGAGAAGCCTGGCGGTAATGCCATTCTCTGTCCACATTGTCATTGTTGTTGTCACGAAGTGTTGAATCATTAGTGGATCAGATAGACATTCAGAGGGTTGTTGGCCAGCAGCACCAACATGCTTGAACTGACTCCAATTTTCCTACTATCTTCTTGCATGTAAATCAGAAATGCACTGTACTAAGCTGAGATTAAAGGAGAATATTTATAACCCAAGGGCACCCGTGCTGTCTGTTAAATAATTCATTGCTTCATTCTATTTATCTCCCTTTTTTCCCTTCGCTCAACCTTCTCTCCTGGCATTACAGTGGCTTCTCTGACAATCTGATTCAGGACATTATCTACAGCTATCTGGTTTTACCCAACCGCATCACCATCCCACTGGTCGGGGATGTGGAACTGGCCAAGCTACGCTTCCCCATGCCAAAGGTACTCATTAATTTTGAAAATACAATCAAACAGGTGGTTCAATATGCCTCTTCTTGCTTTTTGGGTTAGCTCATAAACTCACTGCTTCCTGAGGGAATTCATGGTTAGTAGCCCTTGATAGCCTGATCTCATGGGATCTGTGTGATGTGTGTTTTATGATTCTTCCTATCATAAAAGAAAGTAGTCACCAGGGTTTTGCAGCCAAATCACAGCATTAAAACAGGATAAAAAAGAGCCGGAGTAGCAAAAGAGCATGTCAAGGCTTTGTTGCAAGTACCTGTATCCATGGCAACAAGACAAACACTTGAATATATGTCACTGCAAACAGCATCCTTCTTGAGGAGATATTATTTTGTGATGTTGAAGATATTTTAGGCTGTAATTACTGCATGCCTTTGCTCTCTTTTCTAGTGATGCTGCCAATCTGACTAGTTAGGTGTATTATGCTGGCGAAAGTGAAAGCAAACCCCAGATTCACTCCACTTGGCAGTTTGCATTATTTCTGCGCTTTATCCGTTATTTTCGTAGCTTCCTCTTGGATGTGTGCTGCTTACAGTCTGGCACCTGGTTGTTACCTTTTTATAATAAAAGAAAAGAAAATAAGAAAATACAGGCAGAGGGAAGAGTCTCTGCAGACAAATACACCAACACACACTTCTAGGGTGTCATAAGTGATAAGTGAGAGGGATTGTATCTGTATGAGTCTGTACAGTGTTTTTAAGGAACTCCTGCATATTATACCTTTAATGTAGAACTACAAAAGATGATCAGTTGATGTCAATATCGGATAAAAATTAATCAGAAACAATTTAATAATCAATTAATCTTTTAAGTCAGTTAACCAACAACAATGTCAGATTTCAAAGGCAGGCATTCTCTGCTTTTTCCTGATTTATATCACTTCAGAAATGATTTAAAATGGAAGAAATGTTTTACACTCAAACAAACAATTTAACACCTTGTGATGGGCATTTTTTGGACTATTTCATAGACTAAACCATCACTTGCTTAATTGAATAATAAATTAACAGATTAATTGAGCTGCAGCTAACAATTATTTTCATTATCGACAAATCTGCCTATTATTTCCACAATGCATCGAGCATAAGTCTATAAAATTTCAAAAACTTGTGAAAAATGCTCCTCACAATTTCCCAGAACCCAAAGTGACATCTTCACTTTGCGTCTTTTGTCCAACAGTCCAAAACCTTGACTTTGTCAGCAAATTCTCATATTTAAGAAGCAGGAATCAGAAAATGTTTGACATTTTTGCTTGAAATATGACTGACACAGCTGATTATCAAAATAGCTGCCACTAAGCTTTCTTAAGATCGACTAATCAGTTAGCTGACTAATCTTTGTAGTTCTCTTAATGGACTTTTAAACTGAGAAAATGAAGGGAAAATAAGGTTGATTGCAGCATCAGTGGAATGGACACTTAACATATACACACACAGAGTCTAGTTTAGATGGAAGTTTTACAGTTAAGGGACAAAAAGGTAATTATGTAAAACAGCTGCAGCCATACAAATTGTTAAAATCATTAACTGTTGAGATAAATTATTCATATAGGAAACTGAACAAAATGTGAATAATAGATAACATCATCAACCTAACCTAACCCTAGTAACAAGCCACAGTTTTCTCCTGCATGGCCTCATGATGCCCAGTAGGTAATATCACATCCTATCAACTCTGAGTCCACTGTGGCCTCGAAGTGTCAGAGGCTGCTATTTCAGAGTTGCCTCTCCTTTACACTGTGCTCTGCGCATCTCCACAGGGAGTCCTGAGGATTCACTTCTTGGAGGCTCAGGATCTGGAGGGGAAGGATACATTTCTGGGAGGGCTGATCAAGGGCAAGTCTGACCCGTACGGTGTCCTGCAGATCGGCAACCAGCTGTTCCAGAGCAAGGCGGTGAAGGAGAGCCTCCACCCCAAATGGAACGAAGTTTACGAGGTGACAAGTTTGGGATGCCTCCTGGAGTAGGATGTTTATCACAATGCAGTTTCAGCTAACAATGAAAACAAGTGTATTTTCCCAACCTACATTAAATGTCTAGTGTGTAGGATTTAGGGGGCCATGTTTTGGATACCTTAGAGGAGGAGACCTCTGCGGATAATTCAGCGCTCTCTAAAAACCTCCTGAACAATGAACTCTGAAGGAATTTCAACTGGGAGAAGATTCAGCTGGTTACAATCTGCAGTTCTCCCCACTAGATTCCACTAAATCCCCCTAAATCTCACACAATTCTCCTCTAAAGGAGGTAATTAGTTTATTGACTGGACATGCCTGTTTGATCAAGCATCAATATGTGCTTGTCTTCATCAGGCTTTGGTGTACGAGCACTCGGGTCAACACCTGGAGATTGAGCTGTTTGATGAGGATCCGGACAAAGATGATTTCCTGGGAAGGTGAGTTCCTCTCATTTTCTGCTCTGATCTTATCAAATACACTTTGTGAGAAACAACGTCTCTTTGCACCTCAGCAATATGCCCGATATATAACAGCAAGCTTTGTTTTAATGGATCAGCTACTGTATGTATAGTCAACCTAAGGATCTGGTATGGCATTACAAACTGTGTCCTTAACACAATGTTGATACCTGAGGGGAAAGTTTGATGAAAGTATCTGTGCTAGTAGACATCAGTTAAAGTAAAGAAGAGGTGGTATCCCACAGTTCTGAGCCCAAGGGCAAAGTCAATTGATTTTACCCCAAGGATGTAACACAACACCCAGCGCTGACAACACAAAGCAGCCGATCGATAACTGGACCCCCTCTGTTTAGATTAATTGTTGTGATTTCTCTGCTTACTGTTCCTAGTCTGAGTAATCATTAGTCATTATTCACAGCCTGATGATCGATATGACTGAACTGCACAAAGAACAGAAAGTTGATGAGGTAAGACAATATTTTTGGGAAAATTATAGCACTCATTTAATTAGAATTTGTGTAGAGTTTATAAATTATGTTTTTATGGAGTAGTTCAACATCATTTAGGTTTTGAAGATTATTTTTTATCCAGTTGTTACAAAAATCAATAGTTTGGTCCTTTTAAAGGCTTGAATCAATGATTTGACAATTTGTATTGCTGTTGCAGTGGTTTAACCTGGAGGAAGCTCCTACTGGGAAACTCCACTTGAAACTGGAGTGGCTGTCTCTGCTCTCCACTCCTGAGAGGTTGGACCAGGTACAGCACTGAGAAAAACAACTTTCTTGCTTTAAGGGAACACTTTGTCTCTCAAACGACAGTTTGTATACCAGTTACTCACTCTGTGTTACTTTGTTTTTCTTACACGCCTCCATGGTGAACAAAGAATCCAAAAACAGAGAAAAACTGATGTTTTGATATCGTTTTGCTGTTGAACACTGTCCATTCTCCATTTTTGGATTCATCATTCACCGTAAATGCATGAGAGAAAAAGCAAAGTTTTCTTCATGAATTCAGTGTATCACAGGGAGAGTTACTGATATACATGTGGTCATTTGGGGGGTGAAGTAGCCCTTTAACAGTGCAGATATCTTTCTTTGTGGTGACTGCCTCTTCTGTCTCACCTGTCCCATCAGGTGCTGCGAAGTGTGCGCGCAGACAGGAGTCTGGCCAATGACGGGCTATCGTCAGCACTGCTTGTGGTCTTTCTGGACTCAGCAAAGAACCTTCCTGTAAGACAATGCAATGTTTCCTTTATTTTGACGCTGCTGGCATTGCTATTATTCTGATGCTATAGCTTGTAGTAAAAGATAGCATCAGGCTTATGCAGGCTTCTTGTTCTTAACCTAAAACACACACACACACCACATTTTGCAACACTCTGAACCAGTTTAGTAAGAAATACCAGTGTTGCACTCGTGTTTAAGTAGGGATTATTGGTCAGTGTGCAGGAATGCTCTACTTTGCTGTTACCATAATGTTGAATGCTTTGCTTTATATGTTCTTTGGAATTTGGTTTTCACTGCACCCTGACCTCCAGGTGAACCTTTCCTTATTATCTCAGCTGCTACAAACCCATTAAAGCAGCAGCTAGTTATTGTGGATGTGGCCTCCAGCTCCAAACGGGTCAATATGTTTTTAACAAGTTTAATGTTCCAGTCACTACAGCTCAGGGATTCTGTCTTTTGTCATTATTTTTGAGAGCCTTGAATCTACAAAACCTTTATTTCTCAGGACATTTGTATTTTTATTTAATAAGATTTAAATGCAGTCATTGCACCAAATGTGGTAAAACCTTCTTTTAACCCTTTGAAAAAACGTCAATTACAAAAGCAACTCTTTTTTTTTTGCCATCTCAGTCCTCATAACTTCACCTTTTCTCCTCTTTACTCTCTTTCCTCTTCACCCAAGAGCGTCTTCACAGGCAGCTTAGGCTGTGGGAACTTGAGTGAGAGGAGAGCATCGGGTCTAGTCTTTTGTGAGAGCAATACTTCAGAGTATAGAACAATATTTGTGAGTCCCCCACTGCGTCTGCATCCTGATAGCATTAGCGGTGTGCAATGACGTGGGTTGAACAGTAACAGGAGTCTTTAAAAACCTGCATCTTAAAGCATGTGTTAGCTGCACGGTTTAATTGTAATGTCTGATGAAAGTTACTCCGAGTGCCCGACAACCATTAACATAAAGCAGACACATCAAAACAGAGGCCTCAGCTATGCCTGCTTGTTAGTCAGATTCTTATTCTTCTAAATCAGGTGCTCAGTTCAAGGCTGAGATATAAAATATCTGCAGTACAAAGAGCTCGGTTGCAGAGCCCGTAATGATTTCTGTCTGCATTAGTGAGCCAATTAATGTGTAGCTGCACAAATACAGATAGCTTGTTAAAAGTGGCGCACAGTGTCTCAAATAAGCTGCTCCAAAACTTCCCCGAAGGAAAGTCCCTCATTATTCTGACCTGTATATTCATTGTTAGCTCCCTGCAGTGTCAACAGTACCAGCTTCTTATTTATCACCCATATCATTCATGTTTCGGCATGTTTTTCAACATGTTTTTCTGTTTTTTTTCCTCATGCCTCTTAACCATACCCAAACACTTTTGTCCTACTAACTGTGGGTGTGATTTTCTCCCCCAAATCTCCTTGTGGCTTAAAGAGCAACCTGTCAGATTTCACCTATGACGGGTTGAAGCAAGTCTCAGTCTTTAAGGCCCTGAAGGTAATGTGGGAAAAATAGATTGCAAGTAAAGATCACACCCTCATCTGTGTTTTCCCTCTGTGACCTGAAGTGCACCATCCACCGTCATGTGACTGTGATGATTATCAGACTAGAGTGAATTGTCCTTTTTAAGATGTGCATGAAGATGGATGATTGCATTGTCTGTTTTGTGCATTTGTTGTGCTGTGCGCTTCTTTCTTTTTATTAGTATTGATACATGATTTTCCACCTTTCCTTACTCATGTGATCTTGCATGCAAAAGTCTAATATTGCACTCAGATATGTTGTGTTCTCAGTGTGTATTCAGCCTGTACAGTTGACTGAAACTGTGACACCCTTACAGCATTCATATTTAAAGAAAAACTGTCCTACTCCTGCCTGTCCGACCGTACCTACATGCCCGTACCGCACCTAATTTTTTATGCATTGGAAGTGAATTGGGTCAAAGGTTGTCAGCAGCAAACCTGCAGAGCAAGCCAGCCTGGGTTAGCTAATCAAAAAGCTGACCGTGCCTACCTCGTGTTGAAACCTATGGTATGGAACAGGAAGTCAGAAATCAACGGCTGTATTGTCAGTACTTTAATATTTCCAGGAAGTTTCAATTCTCGCATTGTCACACATGGAGTGGCACTCCCACAGTGCAACATCAGTCAGCGGTGAAACTCACTGCAGCATTGTGTGTCAGTTTTAATGGGCTTAAAGGGCAACTGGAGTACAATTACTTCTGGTTTGCTCCCATTAGTTGACTGTTTGTTACCATGCCTGCTGCTTCCCAGCTGGGCTGGCAGATAACGAGATGACAGATTGATGTAAACCTGCTGATTATGTTTTATAACGCACAGCTTTCTTTTTATTTTCTTCTTCGTGTCTGTGCTGGGGAGTTGTTTAAAATGCCGCTTTTCCTGGGCCACATTCTTCCTTTAGGTCTTTCAGCATCATTTAACATCAGAATATTGATTTAGAGAACTCTGGCACTTTTCCTGGATGTACACGACTATAATTTGGAGAATGCATACACCATAAAGTGCACACCAGTGGCTCATTTATACTCCCTTTACATACAAAAATAGACACACATACTTCAACGTGTCCTTTATGTTGCATTAGATACAGCTAATAGATGGCACTAGAGGGCAGAGTCAAAAGTTTCTGACAACAACAAACAAGGTGACGGTGGAGGAGGTCGTAATACTGTATCTTTTAATGGAGGCAGCGTTGTAGACGGTGGTGATCTTTTTGAAAAATGTTGTTGTTATATTACCAAATAGTTCTGTTCTGCCAAACGTCTTCATCATATCCTACAGTCGTGTCTTTCTTTAACTACGCTACACTGCCCCCACGGTCTCCCCACGGTGGTGCTGCTCTGTTTTCGCTGTATGCGTAAACTTTCAGAAAACGCACACAAATACAACTGAAATGAATGCAGAGTACAAACAGAAGGCTCCATCCGTGTTCATATACTGTTATTTTCAGGATAAATGAACACTTAGTACTTGTAAACAAGTTTCACAACTGTTCCAGACATACCATGCTGTATAGCTAAAAGGTTTTATGCTAGCTTGCCTTCACCAACTTTGTGAAGACATGATATCTGAGAGTGATATACTGGCTGGGCAAGTGGGCCCGAAATCTACTTGCCCAAAATCAGTTCTTACTTGCCCCCACACAAATTGTTTTATTCTTAAGTATTCATCAAATAATGGAAACTTGTGCTCAAACTTGTGGCAAACTGTGTGTTAGATTGATGGAGCCCACAACCCCCCAATGCCACCCAACTAACCTCCTGTTTCTATAATAATTGAAATGCTTACTTAAGCTTCAGTCCATATATTTATGCATCACTGTTTTCTTTCAAGTGCGCGATCATTAACGCAGATGTGCAACTCTCAACAGAGATGAGAGGAACCAGGATGGCTCACTCTCAAGCCATCTCCATCATCAGCTCCAGAAGAAGCAATGTGCTTAATTCTTTTTTACCGCTTTCCCGATCGGACAAGTGGGTTGGTAGATTTCCTCAACGTATCCTCATACAACGGTTCGATTGATATCCTTCAAATTAGTGCCCCAGGAATGATGTTATGTCCTTTACGTAAAGCCACTTACTTAATGTAAAGTTGCGTGGGTTAGGGGGGTCCATGTCATTGGTTTGACATGTCATTGGTTCGACAGCCCATTGGTTCGACATCCCATTAGTCTGACTGTCCGCGGTGCTGAACGGCTCGCGGCGGGCGTATGGTGCGCCGCGACCGGCTTGAGGCGGAGCAGGCTCGCGGCTTATGTGTTTGTCACTTTCTTTTTCATTTTAACCCACACCACGATCTTTTCCTGACCATTACCAATTGGTTTTTGTGCCTAAACCTAACCAGACCTTAACCACAGGGCATCATGATGATTTCGGAACGGACTTCGGAACAATGAGTTTAATATGGTCGGAACAATGGGCTGTTGAACCAATGGGCAGTTCCCGGGTTAGGGTTAGGCAAAAGTTATTGTGGTTAGGTTTAGGGAAAGAAACATGGTGACAGTGCAACTTAAAATGACTCAAAGTTCACTTAATTTCATGTATTTTCGAACGCCAGTCTCCTGTGGAATGTCCTGGGGGATATTCCTGTGTTTTGTGACCCATCCACCACCCCAGCCTGCCTCCTTATGCTTCCTTCTTTACTCTAGTTAGCACACTGATCACACAATTGCAGCCTTCCTAAATACATGGGTTACATACAAATCACAGGCTTATGTTGGATAAATACGAATTTGGTGCATTACTTTTCATAGGAAAACGTACAAACAGTGCATGAGAACAACCTGAGTTACTCGCCCAACATGGCGCTTTACTTGCCCCAGGCAATCGGGCAATCCTTATTGAAATGTCCTGCAGACAGGCCAACACACTGGAAATATATGGAAGTAAGAGTGAAAATCTGCTCAGTGTTTAGTAAAAATTAAAGTAAATATATTAAATTCAGAGGGCTTTATAGTATGAACAACTTAAAAAATGCTCTATCCTTGGTTTCTTGATTCAGATGAGAGAAAACTCCTCTAAGGCGAAAACATCAAAAAGCACAACAGAGCAGGGATTCCTCTTCCTGAACAGACGTGTAATAGTTCATACACTGTGGACAGTAGTAACAGTTGTAGAATTACAGTACGATACAGAGAAACAATGATATTTTCAGGCAAATTAAGTACAAACGTGTCATGTGTCATTTTGTGCTAAGTGCCATCTCAGTTCAAGATGTAGCATATCAAAGTGTGGGATTGTGTTAATCAGCAGAGCTTAATTCTAATGCTGGTGAGAAATAGATGTCACATTTAAGCACCATTCTCAAGAGAGAGAAGATGGGTTAACGAGTGAGTTAAGACCCCCCCCCCCCCAGCTGGTAGATATGTGGGGTATTATTATTCTGTAAGGGGTACTGAATAATTCTTAGCTGTCAAAAACCCAGCATGCTAAAATTAGAACGCAGAGGGAGGAGACGAAGCCTGGCAGTCTCCTTGGGAGCCTCCCTGCCTGCAGCCCTGCTTGTCAAAACCTATGGTAATGCTTCTTCCCCTTGAACTACAGACTCTTCCACCATTGTGTGCTTGATACAGAGTCTCAAGGGGCTAATGTTTGCGTGTAATTATGTTGTCCATTACTGACGTGTATGTATTGTGTGTCATAGTGAGGCAAGTAAGCTAACACCCCTCTCTCTGATTCTCTAATAGTCTGCAAAGAAGAGTAGCAGTGAACCCAGTCCTTATGTCCAGCTGACTGTTGGACACAAAACACTTGAGAGCAAGGTGAGTCATATCCAACGGTGTCATTATACTGTCAGATTTTATTCTTTTCTTCCACTATGAGAAAAAAAGCGTAACCTCTGGTGGTGATTATGTTTGCAATCCTCCAATATTAAGTTCTGGACAACCAAAGATTGAATACAGCAGAATACATTCACATTCTTACACACAAAGACATTTTGAACCGCCAACGCATCTCATTCTTTAACCATCCTTCCTTGGAGCTTTCCATTACAAAATATTTCCCTCTGACTGCGGTATTAAAAGAGATGAACTGAAAACTGTTGTACAAGAAAATTAAATGAAGTTCGTAACCTCCAACTTACCATTAATAGTCAGCTAAAGAGCTTCCAGCCTGACATTCAGTGTGTTTACCTGCAATTGCTCACTGGAAACTTAGATAAAGGGTTCAAAAGGGAAATTATTCAGGCGGAAGAACCACGTTAATGGACCCAGGTATGTTTGGTGATGAAGTTTTACTGCAAGCATTTAATGGATTCAAGGAGGTTTGTTATATTAGATCCCTTTTGTAGCAGAGTTATTGGATTGGTACTTTAATTTGAGGCTGTTTACATCCACATCGGATGAATCATGGAGAAATGTTTACTCTTGTCTTTGGCAAGTTAACAAGAACGTCAATAAAGTCGTCATGTTTTAAGTCCCTGAACATAAAAACACCAGACTCTCATATGTCACGATCCTACCGGTTTACGTTGTGGCCATCAGTTTTGATTATTTCAAGACATGATTTCCTGAGAAGTCATGTCTTGTCTATCAGTTTTAGGATTCAAAATACGATAATACCCATGAGTCTTTGCCGTTGGTGCCATGAAGTAGAAGCCAGGAAGAGATGCAGATCAAAGGCATATCAAATTCAGAATGTTTTGTTGCTGCAGATGTTGATTCAGCCTATTTATCTCAAGAAGAACTTCAGGGAATTTCTTCAAATGTGGCATGAACGTCCACTTGGACTCGGCGATGAACTAGTTTGATTTTGTCAATCAGAGGTCAAAGGTCAAGTTCACTGTTACCTTGGGTTTGACTCATTCAATTTCTTAGAATTTGACACAAACATCCATTTTTACTCAATGATACACTGCTGACATTTTGGTGGTCAAAGGTGGCTGTGATCTCAAAGGCCATGACTCAAGAACTCATATGCTTATCATCACAAAATTTTACATCAGTGTCTAATAAAATGGAGAAGTGATTATGTTTTATATCCAAACATTCAAAGGTCACTGTGATGTCATTATGTTCTGCAGAATCACTTTTCTGGCCATTATTTAGTGCCATAACTTAGTAACAGAAGAGGAGACATTTGGTCAGATACTGGATTGGTGACACTAATCTTGGGTGTCCATCTTGAAACAGTGCTGATTGTATAGATCTGTGCTGCTGGGTTGAAAATGTGTGTGAAGCATCCATGTTTTCAAATGTGTAATTTCTTTGAGCCAACATCCACATTTGAAGAGTTGTCTGCCGTCATGGCTACATACTGTTTGAGTCTGACATGGATATAAAACTGTAGCTGCAACTTGACTGATTTGCGGAGGCAGAAAACCGCGAGGCAGTAATTCTAGTTTACAACTTAATTGGCTTCCAGCTGACAAGAGTCATACTAGTCATGTTAGGACTTACACTTAAAATTGTTCATAATGAGGTCCCCAAATATCCGTTCGACTACTTTAACCACCTCAGAGACAATCACAACTACTCAATAAGACATAGCACAACAGATGTAAGCTTTTATTTAAGAATTCAATGGGCAAACACCTTTTTATATACAGCTGAATGACGGCTGTATATAAAGCCCCCCCTCAGAGGATCACAATGGAAATAAGGGTTCCCATGGCTGTTAAAAAACCTAGAAAAGTCATGGAATTTGTAGAAATCATTGAGAGGTTTGGAAAAGCCATGGAATGTTGTTTTGTGTGATGAAATTGTGACAGTAATCTTCCATGGATAACCTTCCACGTAATGTAACGTGATGGCAAATTTATTTTCGGTAGCTGTCGACCAAACGTAGCTGTAATATGTGTCCATGTGTCGTCTCTCGCTTAATGTATGTCAGCTAGTTGAAATTATTAGGGTCCGGGCAGCTAAGCTGCCAGGACACTATTGTGAATTATATTTTGAATGCTGGCGCACACAGTCTGGCCTTAGTCTTCTGTCAGAAAAACTGCAGCTACTAGAGATTTCTTTAACCCTTCTTTAATGATTTCACACAGCTTGGAACAGTGTACAGGATATGTACATTGTGGTTTCCTGAAGCATACAAATAGATAAACAATAATTATATTAGTATGGTACAGAAATAAAGTCATATTACTGTGAACAGAACAGACATGTGATAATGCACAAAGAAAACTGGCCGCACGGGGGCGCCTCAGACCACATTGTTATAATGTAACACACAACAACTGTAAGAAACGTGAATATCGCCAGATGTAGAGCCCATCCGCGGTAGTAAACACTTTATCAAACAGTATTATATGTTTAGAACACATATATAAACAAAGGCGGACATATTAACCAGTCTGTGGCAATATATCTAACGTAAACAACTCCGTGTGCGAGAGTACTGATCATAACATGGCGGCCGTTCTGGCTCCATGCCACGTACATCAGAAAACAGCATAACAATAAACAACTACTGTAAACTTACTTTGCACACACGCACAACGGACACAAGGTGACAGCGTGGGTAGTTATGACTGTACTCCGCTTAACGCTGTCATAACCGTAGAGGAAGTGTGAGGCACTCCACAGGTGTGTCACCAGCCCAGCTGCCTTGGAGGCCGTTCTGTTGTCCTCGTGTTCCCTCTGTACTACTCGGGTCCTTCCAGTGATGTTCAGCTCCTCCTGAACGCAGCAGAGCAGGGAAGTTTGCACAACTATTGTAATCCTAGGTATTTTTCTTCTTTCTTCTTCCGAGGAAATCATACTTCCCATGGGTGAAAACTCACCAAACTTTGCACAAAGGTCCAGTCTCATGCCAGATATCCTCAGCTGTAAACTCAAGCCAATAGTCCTGATTGTGGGCGCTACAGCAAGCGTCTAAAGTTCAAAACTTTGAAAATTCATAACAAATCAACCATACGTGCTACAACTTCACAACTTTCATCAAACTGTAGCCCCAATACTGAAGAAACATTCAAACCTATTAAAAATTATTCATCACTCTGTTTTTTTTCAAAAACTGTAAAACTTCTTAAACCTATCTCCTCCCACAATTTTTGCTCAATTGACACCAAACTTGCTACACAGCATCTTCAGACTGTCATACAAAAACTAAGTTTCTCAGATTTTTGATTTATCAAAAATTGAGCCTACAGTGCATCAAAATGTTTGACTGTAAACGGTACTGTAAACATATACATGCAAATTCTTGCTAAATAAATCTTCAATGTTCATGACAAAAAAATGACAAAATTCTAGAGTCATGGTAGATGATGTGTGGCAAATTTCATAATTTTATCTCAAAAACTGAATTTTTGACAGCATTTTGAATTTTGCTCTAATGTCAACAATTGGAGTCAATGTAAAAATGGCAATTTTAAATATCAGTTTTTCAATTATGGAGCAAATCAATCAAATCAAATCAAAGCAAATCAAATTGTTACAAACAAATTACCACCATCTCCATGCTGTCTAGATGCAATATGTGTATTTTCAGATTTTTGTCTTAATAACTGAATTTTTTACAGTGGTTTCAAATCTGCCTTTCCATGCACGGATGGCTGCTTTCCTACACAACAGTGAATGGCTTACTCAATTTGTGAAGCCACTCTTGAGTTGCTACTTGCCAATTAGCTCAGAGCGGTAGATGACCGTCTTAGGTTCCAGAGGTTGCTCAGAATTGCCTAAAAATGCCCGGACCCGACCCATCGCTGCGCAGCAGCTATAATGTTTGAATAGAGTTTGAATCTGATATGTTTAAAAAAAATGCCAGGCAAGTAGGCCAAGAAGAAAAAAAAGGTATTATGGGTCCTTGAAAAGTCATGGAAAAGTTTTCAGATTTTGTCCATAAGGATGTTTGGGAACCCTGAATTGTGTAATGTAATTGTCGACAGTTGAGGGTGTATTGTGATACCTGTCTTCACGTGAAGCGGTTTTGTGTGTATTTTATGATCTTTCCATCTATTCAAACAAGGCACCGTGGTCACTGAATACATCCAACATTGTGTATTTGTTTCTCAACACCCTCATTTTAACTACTCAAGTAACAGTTCATATGTTTATTGCTGAAATGCACCTTGGGAGTCCTTGTTAACTTGTCACGTTTGTATCAAAGTCTTATTCACTCACGATTCAATTTCATACGCATTCAAGTCATTGTGTTACAGTGCTACAGTATAGTAGTAGTAGGGTTGTTGTCCTGCTGTATTGTCCTAGGGATGGGGGACTATGTATGTAAGAAAAGGGCCTTGAGTCCTACACTGTTCATTCAGTGTGTATGTGGACATTCTCATACACCCTTATAGCTGAAAAACCCTTTAACCTCATAGTCATTGTTCCATTTAAAATCCAATTTGCTTAAGTACAGAGGCAAAACTATGAAAAGCCTATCGCTGTCCTAATTCTTTATTCATGGAAACAAATCTTGCGGGGAAACTGGAAATTAATTCCTCATGAAAGTCAACAGAGCTAATTATGGTGTTTAAACACTTTATTGTATTAAGTAGAAAAAAGTAGATAATATACAAGAAAAATAACCAAAACATTCAATAAAAGTATATGATATTCAGTTTATAGTATCATTCTGAGAGTTTTAAGTATGTGATATTATGAGTCTACATTTAAGTTTGAGATACAACGCGTCCTAATGACTGAAGGGACCATTGACAGATGACTCCAGATAAATTGTGCTTTTAATTAAGCTGCTCTTTTGTGTCTCTTAATTAACAACTAACAAACGACCACCTGTCTGCCCATAAAGATTCGGCACAAGACCAAGGAGCCACTGTGGGAGGATTGTTTCTCATTCTTTGTCCACAATCCCAGGAGGCAGGAGCTCGAGGTGGAGGTAAAGCTGCATAACCACTCGTTTAAATGTTTCATAAGATCATGCACAAAGTGGTGGAAGTAACGGTCTTGTCTTAAAGGGACAATTCACCCCAAAATAAAAAAATACATGTTTTTTCCTCTTACTTGTAGTGCTGTTTATCAGTCTAGATTGTTCTGGTGTGAGTTGCCGAATGTTGGAGATATCGACCTTAGAGATGTCTGCCTTCTTTTGAATATAATGGAACTAAATGGCACTCAGCATTTGGTGCTCAGAGCCATAAAAAAGGAAAACATACTGTTTTCCTCCTGCCAATCATATCACAGTACAGAGGGAAGCTGTATCTAATGCCAGGCCTCCTAGCAAGTTTCAAGTTTATTTCATGTATATATATCACTTTAAAAAACAAAACAGGTTTTGCATTAAACAAGATTAAAATAAAAGGAGGTTAAACACAATTTAAACCCAGGGAATCAAATGAAAGTTGTAAAACAGGTCAAACACAATTAAAAGCCAGAGATTAAAACATTAAAGATTAAAAGCATCAACAGACTCAGCCTGTCTAACGGCCTCTACGAGGAGCAGCTACAGAAAAAGCCCCCTCACTGACCTTTCCTTTCCACAAACTGGGCGCAGCTGACATGCCACAGTGGGTGGATGTGAGTGGTCAGGTGGTGGTGTACGGGATGAGGTGCAAGACCATGGAGAGGTTTTTAGATAATTCAAAGGATTTTGAAGTCTATCCCGAAAGCAACAGGGAGCCAGTGTAAACATGCAAAGATAGCGGTCATGTGATGTCATTTCTTAGACTGTGTTAAGAACCATGCAGCAGTGTTTTGAATTAGTTGTAAATGTGAGATAGTAGCCTTGGAAATGCTTACGTAGAGGGAGTTACAGTACTTCAGCCAGGATGATATTAGTGCATGAATAACTCCTTCTGGATAAGACGGTGAAAGGAAATCCCCAAATTTGGAGGTAGTTCTTAGCTGGAAGGAGCTTGACCTGACAACGGAATTTACCTGCCTGTTAAACTTAGATTGCCATCAAATGAAACACCCAAGTTCTTAGCATGGGGTCTGACACAGGTGATTAATGTTTTGGGCAATAACAGTGGTATTATGTGGGGGGGGCAAAGAGCAGGATCACTGTCTTGTCCTCATTTAGCTGCAAGGAATTATAAGCCAACCAGTCTTTAATGTCTCAGAGGCAGTTTTGTAGTAGAGTTAAGTCGACCTGATTTTGGGAGTTGAAGGGGAGGTAGATCTGAGTATCACCTATGTAGAAGTGAAAAGAGATTTTTCCCAGCACTACAGAGCCAGCTAACGTTACAACTCAGCTGAGGAGGAGGTCATTAGTCTTTACATCTTGAGCTGTCATGGGCCTCTCGTCCACGAGTAGATTCCATCAACATGGTGATACGATTGACAGGTGCAGTTTGTCAGAAAGGAAATAGTTCCTACATGAAAGTGCTCACCACACTGTCTGTGGATTATCTTCAGTAACCAGGTCATGATTTCTGGAAAGAATTTCTCAAATGTATATGTATTTTTTCAGTGCTTTTATCACCACAAGCTGAGTGCCATCTAGTTGCATTATATTCAAGAGAAAGCAGACATCCCTACGGTCGATATCTCAAACACTCAGCAACTCACACCAAAACAATCTAGCTTGATAAATAGCACTTAAGGTAAGAGGAACAATACGTATTTTTGATTTTGCAGTGAACTGTGCCTTCATAGCTGATCCTCTCCTTTCTTATCACACAGGTAAAAGATGACAAGAACAAATGCACCCTGGGTAATTTGACGGTGCCTTTGAGCAGCCTGTTGGAGGAGGAGGACATGACGCTGACGCAGTGCTTTCCTCTCAGGAACTCCGGTCCCAGCTCCACTATCAAACTAAAGATGGCCCTGAGGGTAAAGATGGACTACAGCACTTCTCACTGTCCTGTCTGCATTAGTGATGGAAGACTTATTCATTTCAGGCCAAGAAAACCAGAACAGATGTTCAAGATGTGCTGATTCAAACAGAATGAGTATCAGATTCAGTGACACAGTACATGGAGCTAATGTTGCGACAAAGCAAGTGTTGCAGTGTCAACAATAATCTGAAAATTATTAATTGCATTTATAACATCTTACTATCTCAGATCAGTTCTAATTTGACCTCTGGCCTGCACCTTTAGTAGTAACTTGCTACAGCTAGATGTCAAGGTTTCTCCACAATGCTTGATTTCAGACAGAGGTAGAAAGAAGCAAGGTCCTCATTTCTCGCTCGGAACCATCAGTTTTTTTCTGACAGTATTTTTTATCTAAAATTTACACCATGAATTACAGCCTTACATTCATATAATATATAACACAACATAAAACTGCTACATTGGTATAAACGAAGTAAAGTTATATTCAAAACAAGAATGCTCCTCCTGTTTTAATAGATGGTAATACAAAATTGAGTATATTAATTGCAATATATGCAAAAAATAAGAGGTCTACAAGCTTGGAAACTAAATTGTCCACAGAAATTAGTCATGCACTTGATCATCTATTAAACGTCCAGTGTATGTATTGGCAGAAATGGAATATAATATATGTTAAGCATGTTTTCTTTGGTGTATAATTACGTGAAAATAAGAACCCTTGTGTTTTCCATACCTTAGAATTACCTGTTTATATCAACATAGGGAGCAGGTCCTTGTCTATAGAGATCACCATGTTACTACAGTAGCCCAGAGCGGACAAATCAAACACTGGTTCTAGATAGGGCCATTCGTATTTTCACATCGGCCACCATACTTAGCAGCCCCTCCGCTACGAAAGCATTGGAAAAACACAGAATTTTTCAACGTGAAACTGCTTTATTCAGTGTTTTTACTGGTTTAAATCAATTGGTTCATTTGTTTTGGAGAGAAACAGACCTCTGCGGATAATTCTGCTCCCAGTAAAAACCTCCTGAACAATGAACACTGAAGGAAAACTAACCAGGAGAAGTTTCAGCTGGTCGCAATCTGCAATTCTCACCACCAGCTGTCATGAAATCCCCCTAAATCTTACACACTGTTCCTTTAAATCTTAAACCTTGACGTAATTAATGAACGCCACCATATATTTTCAAATATATACTGTTTAGCCATTAAAATGTAAGTAATCCTTTTAACAGAAGGCTCGCTAACATACATCTTATCCGTTGAGTAGAGCTTGATCTGAGAGTCTTTTTCTGAGGTCAATAAATTCTCATTTATTTTTACTTTAATTATGTTTCTCTGGATATCAGCCTAACAGTAAAAGCTTTGGGTCCAGTAAGATTTGTTTTGAAATAATCTTCTCAATTACAGCTCTCACTTCTTTCCAGAATGTTATAGATTTTTTTGGCATTCATTTATTATCCCTAACAGCTCAGGGTTCAGGGTCGTGGGGGGCTGGAGCCTATCCCAGCTGGCACTGGGTGAGAGGCGGGGTACACTGTCACAGGGTTATGGAACATTGAGACTCCACTCAGAAGTACCCTGCTAGCCGGCAGGATCAATCTTGGCGACTTCTTGCTGTGAGGCAACAGTGCAAACTGCTGCACCACTGTGCCACCTCTCTTTGTGTCGCCAAATATAATGAAACAATGTTCCTCTGGTTTCCGTACATTTTGTGCAAATGTCTCCAATGTTTTTGTTATATCGATTTGATTCCACCAGTGACATAAATGTCTGCATTCAGTTTATACTGTATTAGTTTAAGACGTGCATTTATCATCAGCACAATCTGCTTTCCAATTTTCATCTGAAAGTTCTCCGACTACGTGGAGTTTGCATGTTCTCCACCTTCTCAGCATGACTTCTTCCCCCCACAGTCCAAAGACATGCAGGTTAGGTTAATTGGGGACTTTAAATTACCAGTAAGTGTGAATGTGAGTGTGAATGGTTGTCTCAGTGTGTCAGTCCTGTGATAGTCCTGTGTCCTGTACAGGGTGTACCTTGCCTTTCTCGAGTCAGCTGGGATTTGCTCCAGCCCCCTGTGCCTCTGAAAAGGATAAGCAGTTATGTATAATGAGTTTACCTTCCAGGCATTACATGTATAATGAGAATTTTCAGATGAATAACATGTCAGCAAATTTTAAAACCCTTTCATAAGCTGTCCTTTATCATCATTTTTGTCCAAAGGTGAATGTAGGGGGCTGGTACAAGCATTAGAACAGTTGATTTTGCTGGTTGAAATGTCAACTGTCTGCATCAGATTTTATTTATATTTAACCTTTGTGTAACCAGGAGAGTCCAAGGGACACCAGGAGACCTTTGTCAGTTGTAGGTTGTTGAAAAAACACTCTCACTGGCTGACTTTTTCATTTTTAGTTTCCAATTGACTAGTTTTGAAATGAATGAGAATATTCTAAAAGTAGTCCTAATTATGCACGTGATAGCTGCATGCATGATGTACTGCAAGAACACTGAGGCTTAAAATACATGACCCCGGCAGAAAGTCAGGATCTTGGCAGTGTACAGTGTTGACTATAGACCTGTATACAGTATTTGGAGTGTTGTATTACTGTTTTTGGGGACTTCATAGAGTTGAAGGTTGCTATACCCAAATTGAAAATACATACATTTATTAATCAAATTAAATAGAACTTAAAATGCTCTTGCTTCTCCCTAGTGGTGTGTGGCCATTTAGAGAGTTGGATGAATTTGCGATATCTCTCAGCTGAAATCTCACCGATACAATGACGGTGAATGTAATTTTGTTTGTGATACAGCATTATAAAAACATGAAATTCAGTCCACATCTACAGAACATAATGCACAGCTTTCAGTGGACCTTCTTCATAATGAAGAGATACTTACTATAAACACTCAGTATTGCTGTTACAAGATACAGATAAGGTATTATTGACTTTCTGTTTCTGACAAGAATAATTTCAGTTGCTGCCTAAAACCACAGAACAAGTAAAGTAAATCGTATTGCATTCATGACACTGACACAAAGAACATTCTCCATTATTGATTCGTCACAACTGATCAAATAAGAAAATGAATGCAGCCGTTTCAAATATTGACCCGCATTGAAATAGCTTTCCTGTATTGGATCACAACCAGCATATCAAGATTCACAACAGATATCCAAAAAGGAAAATTGCTTTACAGGCTTATTGACCTTTCTGGGACCAGAGGATAGAAGGATAGATAGATAAATCCATAATGACACATTTGGCTTTACTAACACCCTCAAAGATATAGATGTTTTTCAGCAGTATCAGCAGTTTTAAGATGATTTTTCAAGGAAGGATTAGTCACTGTGACCACACAGTTTTTAAACCGGTTGAGTACTTTAGTGGCTCTAAGGTTGTATTTAAAGCCACCAACGTAACCAAATCCCCTTTGAAAAACCTTTTTTGTGGAGTTAAAAGGGCGGATCCATCTGGGTTCTTTAGCCGCTAGCAAGAAGCAGTGACATAGGTTAGAGCAGTGATTGCTGCTAATGCTAAAAGGGTTAGTTCAGATTTTTTAAAGTGCCGTTGTATAAAGCAGAGTCCTGCATTAGGTTTGGTACCGAGCAGACAACCCACAGAAAAGGTGATGATTTGCAGGTTGTATTTTGTCTTGATTTTATTTCCAGGTTCATGCTGGGTGAAAAAAAGAACACGGGGGTCAGACTGTGGGTGTTGGAGGATAACTATACCAAAATAAATTAATAATAATAATTTAACTTAGGGCGCACCTTTGCCTCGCCGCAAGAGGGTTCAGGGTTTGAACCTGGCAGCGGGCAATGACCTTTCTATGCGGAATTTGCATGTTCTCCTTATGTCAGCGTGGGTTTTCTCTGGGTACTCCGGCTTCCTCCAACAATCCAAAGACATGCAGGTTAATTGGTGACTCTAAATTGTCCGTAGGTGTGAATGTGAGTGTGAATGGTTGTCTGTCTCTATGTGTCAGCCCTGTGATAGTCTGGTGACCTGTCCAGGGTGTACCCTGTCTCTTGTCCAATGTCAGCTGGGATAGGCTCCAGACCCCTGTGACCCCCAACAGGATAAGTGGTTACAGATATTGAATTTATGAATAATGAAGAATTTAATTTATTGTTTTGACATTTAATCCTCTGACTGCTGAATATGCGTGTCGGCTCTGTCGTCTGTGCCAGCTGGAATATAAAAGCCACTTCAATCAAGTGCGTTATTGCAGTCATGTTAACTGTGGATATGTGCTGCTCAAAACAAAAAATGTTCATTTAAATACATTTCCACTACCTGGAGCTCGTATAAACGGAGCCTGGGTTTGTTGAAGGTGACAGTGCTGTGTGGGCTGAGAAAGCCATGTGTAAGTAAGATAAAGGAGGTTGTTGGGTCGGTGTGGGGAGCAGTGAGAGCTGGCATTAGGGGAGTGTCTCTGGGACACCAGAGATCACTGTCTAGTCTCCTGTAGGTGTTGTGGGACCAACTAGACGAAACACTGGTGAAAGGAAGTTCCCACCTGATGACCCCAAAGACAAGTTAGTTATCACTGCTCACTGGTCAGTATAATACCGATCTTTACCTTACCGTCAAAACAAACAAATGACAAAAACAGTAATTTTACCTCACAGAACACAGGAGTTGCTGATCTACCACTGCCTTCATTGGTTAGTTTATGTGTGTCATTGTGGAACTTTCAAATCAAACTAATGTGGCGTCCACAGCAGCACGTTGCTTAGCCTCCGTGTCGGTTAGTGGGTTAGAGAAATATAGCTAATTTCAACGATCAATAACTCACAATTCTGAAAGAAGGCTTGGCTCAGTCATGAAGAGGCACATCAGGGAGGTTAGAGCGTTTACTTGTAGCAACTTTACCATGCGGAAACCTACATCTGGTCACATGTGCTTGAGAGAATAGCATTTGAAGCTAAAATATACAGACTTTGCCAAAATTTGAATGTTTGAATTTGAGAACGCAAGAAACACTACTGGGAAGCTACAGAATGTATATTAAACTAAAACATATATATTGGACGTGCCCTTTAAGAAAATTAGGAAGATATTTTACTTGAGTTGCCGTACTTAAACAGGAAATAGCCAGAGTAAAATCCTATAAATTAGTCAGATTATTATTCCAGTGCTTTGCTGTAGTTCTTCTTCATTATTCTCAGTGATGTTGTCCTGTCTCTCTGTAGATCCTGTCCCTGGAAAAGCAGGTCTCCTCAGACCAGCCCTCCTCCGTCCAGGTCAGGAAGTCCAGTGTGCCGCAGCCGTCCACAGCCCCCATCCCGAGACGATCTGTTTCAGATTCCCCGCTGCCTCCACCCACGCCTCCTCCACCTATAGACGCTTCCACCCTCACCCTCCAACACAGGGACGGCGAGCCGTACTCAGCCAGCCCTCTCCGCAGTCTCTCCAACCTCAGCACCTCCATGTCTAGTTCCCAGAAACACCTGCCTCACAAGGAGTCCACACCCAGCCTGGCCTCGGATATCTCGCTGCCCTTCGCCACTTTGGAGCTCCAGCAACGGCTCCGTCAGCTGCAGAAGTAAATGGCACAAGTGATATATTGCTTTTTTATAACTGTTGACCACCTAGTGTTCCTGTCATTGAGCTGTTGCTGTTTGTTTAGCTGTTTATTTAAAAGGAACCATGTGCAGTTTAAAACAAAGATGGCAGCATTTGATGCACTGAACTAGAGGATCTCATTGGTTTTCAGTTTATTTGTGTAATTTAAATTCTGCAGTCGCCTCTGAAAGAATGCCATCTTGACTCTTTTTTTCTAGAAGATGCATCTTTATGAATCTTTTATCTGACTACCTTTAGAACTATCCATCTGTCCCTGCTGTATAATTTAAGTGCAGTCTCTAGAAGTGACACTGAAGTACTCTGGTGTGTTTTATAGCGGCTCGGCCCCCAGCCAGTACCCCCTGGGTGAGGTCCAACTGACTGTCCGACACAGCTCCCAGAGGAACAAACTCATTGTGGTGGCGCACGCCTGCCGGTGAGGTCCACAACGGCCATCATACCATGCATCTAAATTTGTTTTCTGAGAGATATATTGTGGACTTGTTTGAAGGTGGTCTCGTTTTCAAGGACTGTTACCAACTCATTTGTGTTTTTGGCCCAAGTCTCGCTCATTTATAATAATTTGTGGGTAGTGAGTCGTCAGTATTCCTCTTGCTTTCTGTAGAGCCACAAACATTTAAGAATAAACAGGCACCTTTAATCTAAGCAACATGTGACTGGCAACATGTGAGTGAAACAATTTTGTCCTGTGTGTCTTCAGTAACTTGATAGCCTTCACCAAAGACGGCTCGGATCCCTTCATCCGCCTGTACTTGCTGCCTGACAAGAGCCGGACGGGGAGGAGGAAGACCAGCACAATGAAGAGGACCCTTAACCCTGTTTATGATCAAACGTGGGTTTAGATATTATTACTAACTCGTGCTTAAAGATTTGTCAGTGGCATGTTTGTTACCTAAAAAGTATGACTATCAGATTTGTGCTGCAGCTCTCAGGCTTCTCACTTGTGCCTTTTTCCTGAAGGTTTATAGGTTTTTGAATAGGGTTAATGTTTGTAGTTAGAACATTATTATGTTAATGCAAAAGCTGGTGTTTAGTTTTCATTGTTAACCTTTATTAAGATCAGGGGTGTCTTAAGGTCTTTCTTAGATATATTCAAACATTCAAGGGTAACTTAGGGATTTTTGCAACCTTATTTTCACATCTTTTTGTGTCTAAGTAACTAATGGAGACAACAAGTTATGAAACTGGTCCATTATTGAGTGAGAACACTGCAGCTTGCAGTGGTGAAACAAGCTGCAACATAACCACTCGCGGCATTTGTGCACCCTCAATGTACGTCCACTTAAAGTGCTTGTTTTTGCCACTGACAGGCTCAGATTGGTAAAATAAGTGTCAGACAACATTATGGAACAGATCCCCATAGACAGAGACCTTTTGTTAAAGAGTAAGATCCTTTTTTTAAACGAGAAAGCTCAGAAATCACTTTCCCCAAACCAACCAAACTCCATTTAAATAAACAGTGATTTTAGAGTGCATAGAGCCTGTATATTTTCACATCCTCCTGAGTGAATTGAGAGTTTATTTCAACCAAACCAGGGGTGATGATGGTTGAAACAGTGTAAAGATGAACCAAGACGGCTTTTGCAAGTTTTAGTTTGTTTTTATCAAGTTTGAATGAAGTGTGTTTTATGATGATAAAAATTACTGTTTTTTTCAATGGAGTCTGGTGGCTTTGGTGATAGTAATTTCAGGCTGTGTTAAACAAAAAGGATCTTATGCTTTAATAAAAAGGTCAATCTCAGCAGGTATCGTTTACATAATGTTGTCAGACACTTAAAATAACAATCTGAGCCTGTCATTGGCAAAATGAAACACTTTTAGTTGATGTAAATTGATGGCGCACAATTGCCCCAAGGGGTTACATTGCAGCCTGTTTCAGTCTTGCTCAATGCTGGGCCAATTTCAAAAATAGTTGTTCCCATTAGCCACTTGGACGCAAAAACATGACAACATAGGGTTCATGTTGAAAAATACCAGTTACCCTTTAAAAGCTTGATGCAAATCAAACACAGAAAGCACATCTAGGGTGCGACTGTGTAATATTTCATTCCAAATTTTTAATAACTATTGATGAAAATGTCTCATGTTTTAAACAAATTAAGCCTTTTTATTTGATGAATAACTCTGTGGTAGATTGGTATCATAAAATCTATTTAATGTGTGTGTGCAGGTTTGAGTTTAGTGTATCTATGGTGGAGCTCCACAGGAGAACTCTGGATGTAGCAGTGAAGAACGGCGGGAGCATCCTGTCCAAACACAAAGGGCTTTTAGGAAAGGTAATGTCTGTCTGTTTTTATGTATAACCTACAGCAGCAGATTCACTCCCACTGATGCTCATATACCATAAACTTAATGTTTCTTTTGCTGTTTTGTCCAAAATCTTAGGTGCTGGTAGATTTAAGTGGAGAGGATATATCAAAAGGATGGACACAGTGGTAAGCTTGTGTTTTATTTTTGCCCTGTGCAGCACTGAGTGATAATAAACAGCCTGTTTTAGTGCTTAAATATATATATTTTTGTTGTTTTCTCTTGCAGGTATGAGCTGAGTGAAGATGGAGTGTCGTCTCAAAGCATCAGAAGCATTCAAGACTCCCTCAACTCATTGTGAAATCACCTCTCTGCTGTAATATAGTGATCTTGTTAATATAAGGGCACATCATTTTGTTGTATCCATGTACACTTTTCATATAGTTTACAGGACTTATTTCAGCATGCAACAACTTTTTCAAGCATTTCCAATCATTGTTTCCATCCACGATTTCATGACGGTGATGGGAGGATGTTGTAAGATATTGTAATGCGTTGAAACACTAACTGCCTTGTCTCTGTTTAAGTGTTTTATGTAAATAGCAAGTCGCTGATATATAAGAATTTGCAGGGGTATTCATGGCATTATATTTCCTCGAGAGGAATTATATTGAAATCTGTCAAAACTGTTATTGCTTTCTGTCCCGTTTGTTTGAATGTGACAAAGTGTGTTCTGTTGTCTGAGAAAACTTTAACCAAAGGAACAGAAACAATCACAAACGTAGGCTTTAGTAGCAGAGCAGGCTTGACTTTGAACATTTTTTTGTCATGCAGTGTTATTTGATTGTTTACCTCTTATTGTTCTTTATGCTTGATTACAAACATGGAATGCACATATGCAAGGAATAAAATGATTGCTCTGCAAATGTTACGAGGACTCTGTGCAATACTGGATGTTAATGAGGAGCTGGGGGCATTTTAGGGCTATGAACAAGTGCTGTATAATATGAAGGATACTTGAATTAGGGTTTGATGGATGTTCAAACCAAACGCAAGTCGAACAAACTGAATAAAATGAGCAGCGACGGCAGTTATTGCGTTTCCTGAGCGGGGCTGCCACAACTTGTTGTGAAGATGACACAGCTATGTCGTAAGGCCTGTACATGTTTTGCCATGCAGTCATAACTGTGTGTTGGAGGTTTTTAAATAAGTTTGTTGTTATCTATCCTGTGCCTTAAAAAACCTGCTATGTAATTTTTGCCTTCTTAATGTTATTATTTTGAATGATATGATGCCTCGTGGGTTTTGAGGAATAAATGGTTTCTCTTGTGAAAATGGTCTCACTTGTTTGCTTGTCTTTTAATTTGGTCTGTTCAGCCACAAAGAATATGAATTATTACCACTTTCAAAACAATATATATTCAGTGGTTAAAAAACTCAGATCATTTAGTGAAGTAAAAGGAAACGATAAAACTGTAGAAGTACTGTTTTACAAGCAAGTTTTTTTGTTTTGTTTTCGTGTTACTTAATGGATAACTTAAGCATTTTTCAACCTGGGCCCTATTTCCCCTTGTCAGTTGATCAAAGACACTGATGTGAACAATTTTTGAAATCGGTCTAGAGCTGACCGCAGCCAGCAGCCGCTGAATAAGCTGCAATGGAGTCACACAGGGCAATTAAACATTGTTACTGTAAAGTGTCTCTTTACCTTTCACTTGATCTGATCGGTTTGTTATTGCCTCGTTTAGCAGATGTCTCTTTTAATTTACACGGGGAAATGGGTCCAGGGTGAAAAATGTTGATGGTATCTTTTAAACATGGCAGTAAGTAAGTTACTCAGGAGAATATGCTAAGCTAAAGGGTAGGTCTAATAAGCTTAAGCTTCAGCCTACACCTTTTTGAACTGTTTTTGTTTGTTTTTGCTATTAGTTTAAAACTCCTTGATTAAGGACCAAAAAAATATAACTAACTGATTAAATAAATGAGCTGCTTGAAAGATGTTACCTAAGTAAAAGTACAAAAGTATCAGTGTCAAAATATACTCAAATTTCCCAAAGTAAAAGTATTCATCATGCAGAATGACCCATTTCAGAAAAATATATATTATATTATGGATTATAATCACTGATCGATTTAATACTGCAGCTGGTAATTTTAAATACTTTATATACTGCCATGTACCTTAAATTATAATAATGTATCATATTTCAGTAGTTATTTAGGCTATATTTTGTATTAATCTGAATCTGTAAAGTCACTAGAAACCAAATTTATCAAATAAAGTAAAGTAAAAGTCGCTTGAAATGGAATTACTCAAAAAAAGCACCTCAAACAGAGTATTTGAGTTAATTTTATACTTTTCACCAACTGTAAACCATTTGTAGATTGGTGCTGAAGTGCCCCTGGGCAAAATTCAGAATTCAACCTTGCTTGCAGCATAATTTCCTGTCAGGATTGGGTGTAATCGATAAAATAGATTTCCTACAGAATAAATAAAATCACGTGTGCAGCAACAGTGTAAAGCTCTGTGCTCTCTGTTGAGGTGAAGGCGACCCACTCTGTAAAACATATGAAGTCATTTGTCTCCATCTAGTGGCAGAACAAGGAAACGACAATGATACGTCGGCGTCTTAGTGGACGTAGACGTCATGACGCACGTTATACAAATTTGCGCGGGTTTGCTGTTGTTATGGGAGGCTGTCATCCGGCGGTTTCATCCAGAAAGTTATAAATAAAAAGGTAAAAGACGAAGCTTTTGGTTCATATTTTATATCTTTATGATTATAAGTCATTATACTACAACTACCAACAGGCAGAGTCGTATTAACGTGCGCAAATAACACTTTAAACGGTAACGACAAACGGGCTGCCATATTTGTTTTGAACCAGTTACAGTAAGGTCAGTTAGCTAAATATACGTTAGCTAATCGTTAACGTTGTTGTGTTTTTCATTGTAGGTTTCTTGGGAATCTTCACGTCGCTTGGAAAACCGAAAACATGTCCAAGCGAGAGGCGTTTATAGAGTCCGTCTGTAAGGAAAATGTGGAGGACTTCCTCCGCTTCATCCAGCTTCATGTGAGTGATTTCATGTAACGTTTAGTGACACTGCAGGAAGCCACCAGAATATCTCTTAACATTAGATGTGTTTCAAAATGTAATGTAAGGTTATTACTTGTATATTAAGGGCTTTGCGTCAAAACTTAGCTCATAATTGAGAGATAAAGTAAACTGTGGGCTCAGAAATGACCATAAAGTTAAATAAACATCTCTAAACCTGTTTAAATCAAAACCATTTACACCTTCTTAACCTGTAACAGGATCTCTGCAGGTCCTTAAAAGTCTCTTAAATGCATTTTTTTACTATAAGCCTTAAAAGTAATCAGTCTCAATGACTTTGAACGTGTTTGGTTTTAATTGCCACAAACATTTTATCTAATTTGATTTATCCATCTTCTAATTTCTTTTTATCAGAAGGTGTCAAGCTCTTGTGCGTCCACATTTTTGATGTTAAGAAGTCTTTAAACCTACCACTGAACCTAATAGTGTCCTTTTACTTTATACTTGCACTTACCTGTTGGCAAACTTTAGGTTAGCTCACTCATCCTTATAAGCATATTCCTACAGAAAATGCATCTCCACACAGGGCTTTATTTATACTACTTATTTTTACCTGCAATGCTTGAATAAGACAAAGACAGTTCGTCCAAAAATCTGTCTCAAATTTGGTTAAATACCTGTAGACATCCTGTTGAAATACTGTTGTATTTGATTGCATCAGTTTCAGCACGTTCTGTAACTGACCACTAAATGCATGTCTACATATTGTTAAATCTTAGGGCTGCTGTCAAACTGTGCCTACATGGCAACAAAAGAGTTTATCTTGGGTGTGTTGGTACAATGGACCAAGACAGGACAGCAGAGGAGCTACCCACACACCAATACGGCTGGGCTGGACAGCCTCAAAAATACTGATGATTGTCAAGGGCTGAAACTTTTGCTCACATTTTATTATTTTTTGCACTTTGAGCACTCTTATTTTTGTGCACAGACGTTCTGAATAAATTGACAGTTTTTTCGCATTGCTCTCAGCCTGAATCTTTTATGTGGCTGTCCAGCCCACCTGTATCCTACATTTAAAAAAAAACAATTGTGAAGTGTGGTACAGGCTCAGTTTGGGAATTTGAAGTCTGTACAATTTGGGAATTTCATTTGGGAAATTGATCTAAATTTTAAAACTGAAGTAATCAATTAATTAAGCACTGTACACAGAAATGTGATGTGTAGAAACTGTCAGATGTCATCAAATGTAAGACTAAATGTCAAAGTAGGACACATGTTAGTAGAGCCCAAATTTAAGTGATTTACTGACTGACAGCATCAAAACACAAAGTACAAAGAATTCACTGAAGCACAGAAAAGCCAGCAATAATTAAAATTTTTAAACAGAAGTTTGGTATTTTACTTCATAACTGGTTATCAATATGTGCAACAGATTTTATTTTCTATGTCATCTAATACTGGGAATGAATAACCTACAGTTAAACACAGTTTGTGTTTTTCTAGCTGTCTGTGTTTTTATCCTGCATGTCTCAAGCTGTGTCTGTCCCGCTCCTGTCTGTGTCTCTGAGCAGAAGGACAAAACGGAGCCTTTTGATGTGGAGGAGGTGGTGCAGGAGATGCCCAGAGACCAGAGACAGGCTCTGTGGAGAAAACTGGTCTCACTCCTTGAGGATGTCCTGCAGGAGTTACCTCCAGAGCGTTGGGGCGAGGGCAGGGAGCAGGGCAGGGAGGACAGCATGGAAGTGGAGTCAGCTGCAGACCCTGTGAGTTTACCAGTTTATGTACAATTGTGACATAAACTTTAATGGTATGAGAATCTGATATTCTGTTGCTGTTGTTTAGATTTATGTTAGACTGTATATCAAAACGAACATACTTTTATGTCATATTCAGAAACATGTCATGGCTGTTGTGGATGGTGTGACACTGGTGGCTGCCGTGTCCTCAAAGGTCCTGCAAGATGGTGACACCTACACTGCCCTTTTGGAACTTGCCCACAGGCTACACAGTCAGTGTCTTTGATGATTTTTATCCAAGCTAAATCGATGCGTCTTCAGGTTTGTTATTTTTCTTACTTCATGGTGATGTTTGTGTCTTTCCCTCAGATGTTCTGGTGTCGCTGCCTGTCTCAGAGGCACCTCTGCAGCGCCATATCCACACACTGTGCGAGGCCTGGTGGAAGAAGGGGCTGAAGGAGAAAGAACAGTTTGGTCGCACAGCTTTCTTCATCTCTCTGCAGAAGAGCTTCATTTTGAAGAAACCAGTCAGTATATGACCTCAGTTTCATGTCAGAACAGTCTATATTGGGCCTTTTGCTCTGTTTTCAGTTCCAGTAGTTGTGTAGCATTATTTTGTATAAATTGCAATGCTTCCTCTGTGTTGTCAGGGTGCTGAGATCCAAAGAGTCTGGAGTCTCCGTGATGTGCTTTTGAGTCTGGACTACACATCAGAAGACAACAAGCAGATCATTGACATGTTGCTTCAGTGCTTTCACCGTCCTGTTTACATTAGAAATGATGACGTGAGTAGAGTGATATTGTGCTGCTGTGTGTGTTTGAGTCACTGAGTCAGTTTTGTTTCTTGCTGTTGTGGTTTTGACTTCAAGTTGTCAGCCTGATGATGTGTATTGTCACAGGGAAAGCGATTCCTGGTATTTCTTTTCAGCTGGAACGTAAACTTCATCTGGGTTATTCACGGCACCATCAAAAACCAGCTGCAGTTTTATAGCAAGTAAGACGCTTAACTTTTTGATCTGTTTGAAAGGTGTCAATTTTATTTTCATGTTATTTACAACTCAATCATTCTGTGCAGGACCATGACTACTCATATTACAGAGGTCTACTTCAGAGCATGGAAGAAGGCTAGCGAGGACTTCCTGGAGGAAATTGAGAACTCATGCATTCAGGATTTTATGCAGAATGCGATCTTCCTTCATAGAGCATCTCCTGTCCACGCCAAAGTCCGACAGGTAGACTTATTAGCTGCTCTTTCCCAGCATTATCAGTCATGATGTGACAGTACTGTGTGTATTTCTCCTCTGATCTCCTTGCTTTCATACACAGATTGTGAGCTACTTCCACACAAGGAAGGGCTGTAACAAGGTGGATAAGATGCTCTGTAATCTCTACAAGCCCATTCTCTGGAAAGCTTTAAGTGTAAGGATACTGATTTCTAACTGTATTCAGTTTTTTTTTTTGTTTTTTTTTTAAGTATTTTATTCCAGTCTAATGTGTTTGTGTTTGATTTCCTCAGGCTCCAAACTTTGAGGTGCGCGCCAATGCCACTTTGCTTTTCACTGAGGCCTTCCCGGTCCATGACCCGGAGCAGAGCAACAAAAATATAGATGAGGCTATTCAAAAGCAGCTGGATACAGTGATGGTGAGAACCTTTCAGCTATGTATGTTGTGAGGAAACATAGGATATAATGTTTAGTCATTTTTTATCCAGACTTTTATTTCTGCGGCTACAAAACCACAAAACAGATACTGAGCTTAAAAAGGAGCAAAATACAATCAGAATTCATTGTTGGACTTTTTGATATTCTGAACATGAACCTCAGTGCCAATTTTCTCTCTCTCTCATCCTCAGGGCCTCCTTGATGACCCTCATCCCACTGTGCGCTCCAACGCTACCCTGGGAGTCTGTAAGATCCTGGCCAAGTGCTGGGAGCTCCTCCCTCCTACAATCATCACAGACTTCCTGAAGAAGCTGGTGATGGAGCTGGCGGCCGACAGCAGCTCCCCTGATGTGCGGTGCTCGGTCTTCAAGGTAGGAAATGTCGATACTCTCTGTCCTGATGGGGAGCCTCTTAAAGTTAGATTACTAATATGAAATCTAATCCAGGATCCAAGATGAGAACATGTCAAACAACATGGACAAATTAGCATTAGCATTTATTGGCAGTAGACAGGACATGTAATGACTTGTGGTTTGTGTGATGGTTTCCCCAGTGTCTGACTATTGTCTTGGACAACAATCTCAGCCATCCGATACTGGAAAAACTCCTGCCCACTCTCAAATACAGCCTTCATGACAACTCGGAGAAAGTCCGCACAGCTTTCCTCGACACACTGATCAAGGTCAAAGCAGTGCGTGCTGCCAAGGTACTGTATGTGCAGGGTTTCCTCTTTTTTTTTTTTTTTTTGTACATTGTTGGTGAAAAAACCCCAAAACACCAGGCTCATAACTGGGTTGATTCTGGGTTGATTCTGTCTTGTGTGATTATGACAGTCTTTAAATTGTGTTTTGGCTATTTGAAGTACATATGTTGACACATATTTATACATTTCCCAATAAACAAAATAGTATTAAAAGAATATTTCACTCCCCAAATGACCAATTGTATATCAGTTACTCACTTTATGTTATGTTGAATTCATGAAGAAAACATTTTTCTTGCATGCCTCCAACAATGAATAACATTGATATTAGCAATCGGGGCGTCGGTGGCTTAGTGGATAGAGCAGGCGCCCCCTGTACAAGGCTGTTGCCGCAGCGGCCCGGGTTCAACTCCAGCCTGTGGTCCTTTGTTGCATGTCACTCCCCTCTCTCTCTCCCCCATTCACGTTTGTCTGTCCTATCAATTAAAGGCTAAAATGCCCCCAATAATATCTTAAAAAAAAACAAAAACAGAACAGTAACAACAAAATGATACAAAACCCCATGTTTTTAGGCCCTAAGATATATATTTTTAAAAAAAAAAAAAAAAGTCAGAATATCTACTAATGAATGACGTTAACAATCCAGACACTAAAAAGGATAAATTCCCAACATAAACAATGAAGGGATGTTATTGAGATAGTAAAGACATTTTATTTGAACAAAAATCTGTCTCTAAGATAGACAGAGTAGGTAGTCGGATGTAAATATACTTCTATGTGCAAATCCAACAAGAAAGTTCACACTAATCAAATAGCTGGCAAGCAGCTTCAGTCATAAACTTCTGATACTGAAGATATATTTAAGTGCTTGGTACAGATCCAAACGTTGTTCAGCCAAATTGCGTTGAGACACAATCCACTTACAAGCTGCAGCTTAACGCCAGGTTAGGGTTAAAAAAAAAACACGGGCTGCATTTTCTCCTTGTGTGCCGCCCTCCAGTTTTGGGACGTGTGCAACATGGACCACCTGCTGGCTCGTCTGGCTGTCGACTCCCATTCGGTTTCCAAGCGCATTGTCGATCTGCTCTTCAAGTCCTTCTTCCCCGTCAACGAGTCGGAGAGGGAGTGGTGCTGTCGGTGCATCACCCTCATTCAGATGAACCCCATGGCTGCCAGGAAGTTCTACCAGTATGCCCACAAACACACAGCCCCCACTAACATAAGTAAGTGCTGTGTGTACATTGGAGAGTTTTTTGGAACCCTTTCAAAGATTAACCAAGAGTGAAATTATTTAGCGTGTTGCATTTGTAGTACATTCATCTGTTGTTTTGTCTTCTAGTAAAGCTGATGTTGGCCATTCGCCGTGTGTTGAACAGCTGCATCCAGACTGAGTGTGACGTGTCCGAGATGAATGAAAGCAACAAGGAGAACAGCACAGTAAGTCAGAGACATCTGCGCTGACAGAATTGACAGAACAAGTTTACAAGAGTATTGATTTTCTTAAAATTATTTAGCTAATTGAGCGTTAATTTGTTTCCACAAACTAAACTTTGAGAAATATGCTGAGTCTATAAAATGTTAAAAATAGTTAAAAAGGCTAAGGCAACTTCTTTAAATTGCTTGTTCTGTCAAACCAATAGTCCAAAATTCAAAGATGAAAAATAAATATAGTTGAATAGTCGCTGAATAGTTGTGTTTTGGTTAGGACTGCACGATATAAGGTAAATATGCAATAACATCATTGAATATTAAGATAAATAAATGCTACATTACGGTGTACTCAGTTCTCGACTCAGACTGGACAATCCCAGTTTATGACACGTCGTCTCTCCTGAAACCGAAATATTGCCAGATGGCTTAAGAGCTTTTTATTTTAGGCACCAGTTCCTCTCTGGCATTCACACATTGGTCTACACTCATCTCGTCATGCTGTCCTCCTGCAACCATACAGACAAGTATGGCAGCACTAGATGATCCTGACAATGAGGGATCTGTCTGATTGGCCATGCTGAACAGCATGACGTGTATCGGACAATCCCCAATTCACTCTAACATGCAAACTGGAAAAGTATTAAAGTAATTTGGGGATTTTGGAGGAGGGAGTTGTTTATTTAGCTGTCACGCTTAACATTTTTTTTTTGTCTCTAATCCTTAATCAGGTAAGATGGAAAACTGTTGATACAGGAGTACAAATTGTGTATTCTGTGTGTCGTAGCAGGCTGAACCTCTGTTGGGGAAAGACATGGCTGTCGTGTCCAGTCTGCTGGAGGTCGTAGTCATCCTGTGGAGAAGTGTCGAAAAGGCCCTGAAACAAAACGAAGAGGCCCAGAAGTACACCTTTGCCAAGTTTGGAAATGTCGTGGCCAAATATTTCCAGGCTTTTGAGGTACTTCAGCATCCTTGTGTTGTATTTTTACTTTGAAGTTTTTCTCCCATAAACAAGTACTACTTTAAAACTTTTTGATTACCAGGATGAGCGATGCACCATTCCTCTCATACAGCTGGCCTCATTTATGCCCCCAGCTGCAGTTCCAGCCTTCAGGTAAGCACTCACGCATCTCCTGGCCTCTCTGTCTTCAGCTTTTCTCTTGGTAGTTTTTCATCTGTTGTACTCTTCGGTTTCACTGTTTAACCTGTCTCTCTTTAACCCCAGCTGTGGCGTCCTCTCCAAGCTGAGGAGGATGGACTCAGCAGCAGTGCCAGCACAGTACAGCCAGCTGTTAGACTGCATGAGCAGCTGGGGCCAGACTGCGGACATCCTTGAACTCATCACTGACTGGCTCTCTGAGGCTCTGCCCAAGCAAGGGGTCAGTCAATACAACACCAAATTGCTGAAGTTATTGTACTGTTGGGTTTCTGAGATTTTAATAAAAAGTAAGAGGTGTAATCCAAACACATACCCCTTGTTGCTCTTTTTAAATGTCATCTTTTAACTTCAGGACAAGGCAAACACCAATCGAAAGGTGCGTATCCAGGAGACAACGGAGGCCAAACCAGCCCTGGCACTGGCATACCTGGAGTACCTGTTCAGTCACACTTCAACACGAGAGAAACTCCTGGCTCTTGGTCAGAGACCACTGAAGCAGCTCCATACAGTTCTAGGAAACTGGAGGGTATGTTGGATACCATTCAACAGTCTGAGTTTCCCCATTTACATTATTTAGCATTTACACATAGACCAGGTACATTTATTTTATATTGGTCCTCTGTGAGAAGTTTTCCTCTGACATCATGTGAATCAGTGTGATATTTGTCTCAACAGTCAGTGCTGTACGCTCACCTCAGCTCCGCCACAGAAGATCCTGAAAGTCCCAGTGTGGAGACTGCACTGAAAGTCTTTATGTACCACAGCCGTCTCGGTGCACATCTGCAACATTATGTAAGTTTTTTTGTTTGTTTGTTTGCACACATTATTTCTCAACCCATGTTTCACTTTTATTCATCTAGTGGCCATAACTTGCTTGCTTCTTCCAACAACACTTGTTTTACGTTCATGTAGTTACACAAAATTTAGTGCAGTTGAAGGATGCATGATAATATTGGCACGAAAATGTTACCTAATTAAAGCTGCAAGCAGCATGTATCGGGTCCAAGCAGACTACAAGCATTTGAATTCTTGTTTCTTTTTTAATTGACAAGAGGCAAGACTCCTCATGTTCTTTAAAATTATTTATGGTGGTCATCACTATGCTGATGCTGTTTTCATTAGATAAATCTTTCAGAAACATTTGATGAAGCTTGTGGCCTTGTGTGTTTCACATGACTACATTTGTATTGAATTTTTATTTCATTTAAGATCTGGAATACATTACATGTTTATGAATTCATACACAAATGGTCCTACTAAGTGAAAAGTGTCAGAAGTTATCCTGGAAAATGCAAGTTTTCAGACCACATTCTGAATGGCACAAGTGAGAACTCTTTGCTTTAAAAGACGTCCATCTCACCACTCAACAAATGAGGATATTACCTGGTCATTGTAGGCGGTAGCACGGAGGTGCAACAGAATATAAAGCTGAAAGTCATGGAGTTCAATTCAGAACCTCTAATTAACTTCTATCTCAGCTCACTGGAAGGAGTTCGGTATGAATAGTGAGGCCAGGCTCACCAAGACACATTTGAGGGGAGAGTCCACCTGGAGATTTAAGAGGACTTGCTGGCCGGTTTCCTCGATCAGCTCCAGGAACAGGAGAACGTTGAGTGGAGCCAGGAGAAAGAACCTTTGCTGAGGGAGATATGCGGCCTTAAAGCCCAGCTGGATTTAGCTCAGGCTAAACATGGACCCTCTCCACCCAGCGAGACAAGGTGTTTAAAATTGCAGCTGGGGAAGATCTTCACAATGCTACGATAAGAGCAGGAAGAGAGCAGCAGACCTTTATTAACAAGGACCTGCAAATTGAGCTGGAGGCAAAGAATTTGGAGCTCTGTCGTAACAGGCAGTTGCTTGCTGGAACCAACGTGGAGTAGGAGTTGAAAAGCTGTCTGAAAGTTGAGAAGGCTCAGAAAGATCTCAAGCAGCAGACCTCCACTACCAAGCACCTGCAAGTCCAACTGGAGCAGATGAAAGGAGAGACAGAGGCCCTTGAAAGAAAAATTGAGGCGATTAGGTCAGAGCTCTGTGTCAAAAAGCAGTTGCATATAGTGGCTACAAACAGCGTGGAGGCGGCCACTTACCTAAAGATGCAGCTCTTTGACAAACAGCAGGCTTTAAGGTTCGCTCAAAAGCAGAAATGCTGGAGAGTGATCTGGCATTTCAGAGGGCTCAAGTTCAGAAGATGCAGCAGAGACTGAGCAAGATAGAGGAAGATCTTCAAAAACAGTAGGAGGTGGTCGAGAAGACTGAAAAGATCCCTCTGTTTCCAGCATAAGAAGGAGAAATCAGGCTCCTGTCTGGCTCAACTGGACAAACAGAAAGTGGAAAATAAAAAGCTCATAGCTGCTTTGAAGACAGCCAAGCAGGAGCTCAAGATCAAACATCTCCAGTGGCAAGAGGGAAATCTTCTCTCACTGCACAGCTGGAAAAATTGCAGCGCACTCATTTTGCCCAGTTGGAGATGCATGAAAATGAAACAATAACCTTGTGGCTGCTCTAAAGAAAAAGTTTGAGGATCAGCTGCAGAGTGACCATCTCCAATGAGGTGAAAACGGCCCTGCTGGGGGGGACAGAAAAAGCAAGAGCCTCCTATGTGGCTCAGCTGGACGAGCAGAAACAGGGTAACAACACCCTTGTGTCTGCTCTGAAGAAGGTTGAGGAGCAGTTACAGAGTCATCATGACATGTGGCAGGAGGAAAAGACATCCCTCACTGAGGACAATGAAAGCCTGAAAGAGACTCTGCAGGAAAAGGAGCAAACTGAGAGCTCCGTGTGGTCCCATTTGAAAGATCTTGAGAGCCAAATCAACAAAAAGAAGAAGAGAAAGAATTGTTACAAGCTCTTCTGATGTTCAATTCCAGAATATTATGATCCAAAAGAAAGTACATACACAAACACACATACTAACTCACTAGTTTTTGTATACTTGATAATGAAAATAAATGAAAATAATCAATTGTCGCTACCCTACAGTCTGTGTTGAGCCAGGATCACTCATTCTGTGAGCCAGTTACTTTCTGGTTTTGAGCCTAAGTGGTACAGTTTGTTTTTCTGTGTCCAGATATAAATTGTTTTCCTTCATAAACTGCAAAAACAAGCTAAAAAGTTAAGAAAAACAAACCCTTTGCTTCCTCCTAGTCCTCAGAGGGTCGAGACTACCTGCTCTCTCTGGAACATGTGGCAGCGTGGGTGGCTGAGAGGGTGTTGCCCTTCCTGGCTAAACGTACTGACGATAATGATGAGGAGGAAGGTTCAGAGAGGTCGCAGCCACTGGCTGCACAGATAACTGAGGTGAGCTCTGTTATTACTAAACACATGGCTTCGAAAAGCCAACTGGCATGTTTTCAGTGGAGGACTTTAGACTGGAAACGTCCACGAAGAATTAATTGAGCCCAAACAAATATGTGTTGGGCCTATTCTAAGTATCTATTGAGTCTTGCCCGACTATAATTAGTGAAGCTAAAATGGCTTGCTGAATATGCAGGGCTGCACTAAGCATCAGCATTTAATTTGGGCGAAAAGTGAAAATGTGTGTGGTCTCCATTAAGGGAGATGGGACACTCTCTTCCATTGCAGCACAAACGTGTGATTTAGGCATAGAATATTACCCACAGCAGCTGCACATGGAAATGTGTTGTATTATGTGATGAAGTAAATTATTGCTTGATCATCGCTGTGTCTTTCAGCACAAAATTAGACCAACACATAGCCTGTCTCCTCAAATACATACCCAAGTGCTCTTGGTATCGGACTTTTTTTTATATATTTTTTGTGTTACACCGAACATAATGATGCAGCAAATATGAGGTGAGGTCTTGATGTGGATGATAAGGATGGGTGAATAGTTGTGAGTGCCATATTGGAGTCCATCTGCGTCTCCTAAAAAATATTTTTTTCAGTAAGATCATTTATGTGAATTGTAAAGGCAGCCCATGCAAGATGATTTATCTGTGAGCAAATGCAGACTTCTTGCAAATTAAATCATATCTCCTTGTTCATAAATTGCCAGTTGAGATTTTCGTCTCACTCATTTTCACTCTAATACTCAGCCTGTACCAAGGCTGTCGATGAAAACATGCAGTTATGTTGTTATTCAGAACATTAAGTTTTGTGGAGCCTGTTTGCCTCCTGCTTCCAGGACTTTCTGTTCTGCTCGGTAAAATTAGACTCCTCATAGATTGTTCTGCTCCAGTCCACACATAGTCATGTACAACCCTCCTCCTGTTCATACTTCCGTACTGAAATTGGCTTATTTTCTTTATTTGTGCCATTATTCTCCAGCCTGTCACCACATGACTGCTGCAATCAGAGATTGAAAATAAACCTGTTTTAGCGCCTTTCTTATTAATGTAGTGGCGGGGGATCGTAGGTAGCTTCCACAGGACACCAGCTAGCAGTAGAAATGAACGTTTTACTAAAATGTAGCTTGCCTAAGACTCAGCATCATCTTTATTTGTTGTTGATTTTAATAAGTGTTCTTTTTTGGAGTGTGTGGAATGGTTTTCTTCATCTTAATGATGATGCATTTTACCAGAGCTTCCTGACAGTGTGCCGAGACGTTTTACTTGTGGGTTTGGGCGACGACACGTTCAAGGGTCAAATCCTGCACTTGTGCTCACTCACCCTCCTCTCAGGTGAGTGTTTCATTTGTCTGTTTACAACACAGGAAAGATACATGACATTTATAACTGAAATGTGTAGCAGAAGCTTGAGTTTATTTCACTTAAGACTTCCGTTGTATCATGTTTCTTGAACTGAACTGCCATTTTACAGAAAATGTTTTTCCTTTGTCTTTCCAGAGGCAGGTTACCTGTGTATTTCTGCAGTGTTGCAGATTTTGAAGGAGGTGGCAGACAGCTATGCACCTGAGGAGAACAACAACCAGGATCAGGATAATGAGGAAGGCTCAACCACTGTCATTCTGGGTGTTGTGGCCAACATCTTTCAGAAGATTATAGAGCTCTTAGCTCGCTGTCTCAGGAAGGAACCAGAGGAGGGAAAACAGGTATGTACATATTTTAACCCTCACTGTGTGTGATTTATTTATTTGGTTTATTACTACCTTTTGTTCTACATGAACTCCACTTGTTTATTTCTGACACTCCCCTCCACTCGAAAATTTGTATTCCTTTGTTTTGTTCTGTTTTTATCTTCTTTATTTTTATTATTTTTTTTACAAAAAAGCAGACAGAACCAAGGACAACAGGCAGCGACATTATAGGTGAAGGCAAAATGCTTAACATCATGTAAAACAGAAAATGGAAAAGAAGCAAGGTTACTTTGTGGTAAAAATGTGTTTTTTAATTTTCATGTGTTTCACTTGTCTAGCCTTGACTGTACTGACTTGTATCTGTTCAGAGTTTTTCACTAGAGAAGTATTTTCACATTTTTCTACTGAAGAGGGCGATGTCTGTGCACTTCCTCAAATCTAAGATTCAAACGCACACCAAGCAAGCCAGACTAGGTATGTCGCTATTATGAAAGCCAGTTGCTGTCTAACACAGGAAACCTGTATTGACGGGGACTTTGACACAACACCGGCAAAGAAATCTCTAAGCTGAAGCAGAGTTAGCATGAGCACAGTAAAAATGACAGCAGACATGGCAGAGTGTGTTCAGTGTTTAGATGTCAACTGGACCCTGAAGTTTCCTTACACTACTAAACCCCAAAAACCCCATTATAGATATTATTGTATGTTTCACAATCACAAACACTGTGTCAGCCACTGCTAGGTAGCTAACGAGCTAACAAACAACATAAACAAATAACAGATGCTAACTGCACTTAGTATTCTGATACGTCTGCTAATTGCCGATCTTGGTGCACAGCAGACTCCTCATCTGAGTCTGGGTCTGACTAAAGGGCCTTTAGTCAGGGTGGTCTTTAACCACCTGGAAAACACAAAGTCAGGTGCTGTTTGCTGCTCTTGTGTCCTTTCTGTGCAAGCTTTCAAGAGCGCAGCGGCATGTTGATAAGCACCATATCATAACCTATTTACCTGAAATCCTGAGTGCAGAGCTGATCTTCTTCCATGTGCTTGTTGTGTGTATGCCTGTCGTCTGTGGGACAGATGTAAAGCTCTGGCAGCCCTGCACTAAAATGATCAGCAACTTCTCCTCCATATTTATCACAATCACAGACATGGTGTTGAACTCAATTTATCTCAGGGTGCTCAGGAACTTGTGTGAGCCACAACGGTGCTGCGGGTTTACATTAAATACACTGAATTTGAGGGTGCAAAAAACACGGCATGTGTACGGTCCCTAAGCCTCAAACATGTATGGCTGGATCTCTTTGATGTTCCCTTTAATGCTAACACTAGTTGACTTGATGCACACTACTCTTTCATCAGTCAGTCACTGACAGCAAAATTAACCGTCAGCCTCTTATAGCCTCATCGCCACACTGTTTTAGAGTTGTCTCAGCGCCGGAGTGAGCTGAAAGTGAAACCTACTGCAAGCAGAGGTGGTGGGCGGGGTGGAAGTCCAGATTCAGAATTGAAATGAGAGAACGATCTGCATCAAGCCCTTTTGCAAACATTTTATGTGGAAAAACCATGCTAAACTCTAATCATAGCCGAGTAATTTAACATACTTTACAATGTGTCTGGAGGGGAGCTTTAACTCTTTAACTCCTCTTTTCTCACTAGTTGTAAATACAACATAAACATTTTTTTTCCTTGTGTTAAAAATATCTCCATCTTTGTGTCCTGACTTAGCTGTGTCAGTCAGCTGTTCCCAGCCTGACAGATTTCCTCCAGGTGGCACAGACCTGGGACACGGGGCCTCTCTGCGGGGTTTTCTCCACTCTTTTCGCTGTCATCATTGTGGAGAAGAGACATTTGCTTCAGAAGGTATGACCTACCTGCCAGAGCATTTGTCTTTTACCAATATCCCTCACGTCCTGGGCGTGATAAGCGGCTTGACCGATTACGTTCTTGAGCAATTCAATTAAGGGAATGATGAATGCTGCTGTGCTCATATTTTTTAAAGATTACCCATCCTGAAGAGGTGATCACCCCAGAGTCAGTGGAGGACATGCCTCCTCTGTCCTGCATTCTGCTGTCTGTCATCCTCAAACTGCCCTCTCTTACCAGGTAATTATCCTCCATCTGCTCAGTTTGTCAACTTCTCTGATGTTTTTGAGAGGTTAACCTTATTCTAAGGGTTTAGTTTAATACATTTGCTTCAGCTAAATGTAATAAATACACAGTTTAATGGGCTTATTTGTTCTTGAATGTTTCTTTCAGGGCATTTTTGACAGAGGTCTGCTCATCTTTTGAGTCTGAGGCCATCAGCAGTCTGAATGAACTGGCTGCTGTCCTGCACGTCTTGGCGGTCATCAGGCGCAGTGAGTTTACATGATCAGAATTTAGATTAGAATTTGAGTTTTCCTGGTCAGAAGCAGATCAGACAGATATTTCTCTTTTTGATGGTAAAGATAGATCACAGTTTGTTATTTATCAAACTTTTAGCGGGGCAGACTAAAGCAGGTTTGAAGAGCGCAGCCACATCTATCCAGCAGCAGCTTCACAAACATGCAGTTACATCTGCAGACAGCAGAGACATCCAGGGGTAAGTGGATGGAGATTGAATATTTTCTTTAAATAATCTGTGGTTAAATAATTTATTGATTGTTAGACCATGAGCTGTAATGACTAACCTTTTTATCCCTTCCTGCCACAGGGTTATTTATGAATCTTCTGTGAAGACCTTGAATGAAATTCTGGCTTTATAAACTGACCTCTTTGATTTGTATTATCTGCTTCACATTTATATTTCATGAAGCTAAAGAGAGCGGTATAATGTCTGCTTTGCAGTCAGCATAACAGACTTTCAGTTGCTTGGCAGATAAAAATGACAGGATTAAATATTTCAACTTCACTGACCGGGCTTCTTAAAAGAAAATATGGTTTGGATTGAACTCTAAAGCTGAGGACAAGTGCCTGTCTGTTGCCATGCTTTTCCAGATTGGCTCCACTTGTCTTTGTTTATTTATTACTTGATGGCACACATTACTCAAGTCTTGTCTCTCAGGCTTTGATGATGTTAAGAAATATCGATGGAGTCCTCCAGACTGCAGAAATACAGTTTTTACATTGAGTGGTATTCTTCTTTAAAGCTTTCTCTTCAGAGCTCTGTGCTCCACTTTTTTAACAATTTAATATGAAATGCATATATTTTTTCATGTTTCTCTGTCTGTGTTTATATATCTGTGGATCTGACAGTGTGTCAACTGTGGCGCCCCACTAATAAGAATAAAACAAGCTGTATCAATCACCCAGAATTTGATGGTTATTTCTTCTTGCCTTTACAGCGCTTTGCCAAGTAATAACTGTACAAACAAGCCATAAATCATCCTCTCTCCTCTCTTCATTCTTAAAGGGCAATGGCACCCATTTTAAGAACTCACATACTGTTTTCCTCCAGTCTATACTTGTGATTGTGCATTTCTAGCTTCAGGAAAGAGTAACGTAAGTAAGCGTTATTTCACTGTTCTGGAGCACATGGCAGAAAATTAAATTGTAATCATTTAATCCTCTTTGATAGCACATTTACTTCATTTAATCTTTTGATTATGTAATCTATGGTGGAAAGTAACTAAGTTCACTTACTGAAGAAAATTTTTGAGGTAGTTTTTCAGATGTATAAAACTGGGTTGTTTGGTATCTCAAATTATGTGTCCATTCCTCGATTAAACCAGGTAAGTTATTCCCTGTAAGTAAAAAGTAATCCAAGTTGTGAATATTGTTTTAACAGGATAAATGTGTTGGTATGCTGGAAGTGCTGTAACTCTATGTCTGATCTATGTCTGTCAGAGCTAGATGAAATGAATGATTCATAATAAACATGTTACCTGAAGCCAAGTTTTAAACAAGTAATATTCATACTTGTTTCAATAAACAATTTGACTGTATATGTCTGTACATCTTTGCTGAGCAACAGTTTAAAGTGAAAGGAATTAAAGGTCTGTCCCAATTATAGGCCTGTTGATTTTAGTGATTTAAGAAAATAGTAGCCTGGGCTACTAATTGAAGTTTTATGGTATATAAGTAAGTAAGGTGTGTAAAGGTATCGTCTTGGATGCACTTGTACCCTAAAATTATTAGATAGCTAGACGGTTAGATGGATAGACGGACGGATGGATGGATGGATGGACACTTGGATGGATGGATGGATGGATGGATAGACAGATGAGTAGATAGATAGACGTTAGATTAATAGACGGTTAGATGGATAAAATAGACAGAGACAGGTGAATAGATAGTTAAATGGGCAGATAGATGAATAGATTGTTACACAGATGTTAGATGAATAGATAGACGTTTGATAGATGGTTAGTTGGATAAGATAGATAGATATATAGACAGATGAACAGATAAATACACAGTTGGATGGATAGATGTTACATAGATGGATAGATGGATGAATAGATAGATAGATAGACAATTGGGTGGATAGATGGTTGGATGGTTAGATGTTAGACGGATTAGATGGATGGTTAGGTGATAGACTGATAGATGGTCGGATGGATGGATTAATAGACATGGGTTTTTATATTTATTTATTATTTTATATTTATTTGCTGCACTTGTGCTCTAAAAGTCACTGCAATAATAGAAACATTACAAATAATAAATCACCACAAAAGGACAATAAAAACATTTAGTTTCATTTGCGCTTCTCTATATCTTTCCTATGATGACATTTTGTCTGTGACATGTTATGTGTTTCCCACAAATCTAAATTTGGAACAGTACGTTTATTTATCCAGACAGAAAAGATGTATCAGTCGGTGTAAACTTCATGGCTTCCTGTCTCCCCTGCCATCCATCCGTCCGTCCGTCCGTCCGTCCATCCATCCTTCTGTGCTTCCTTCCAGGGCGCTGTTGCATGCTGCACGCATCATCCCTCCTCACCATGTGTGTTTGACGTCAGTAACTTAGGAGGGGCTCCTCCGTGAAGCTGGTTGCTGTTTGTGGTGCTGAAACAACGCCTGTATTGTGTTGCCATTTAGCGATTTCCTTTTTGTACATTCAGCCCCTGCGTTTCTCCTCAGCTTTCTCCTCAAACATGTTTCTGTAGTCCGAGTCTCGTCCGAGCAGCTCCCACCTGAGTCGGCGTTCATCATGCTGTTTTAGCGGAGGTGTGCGATGGATTAGTAGTACTGTATAAGGCAGGAGCGGTATGGATTCACTGTGGTGTCCCATCCTCTTCGCTGCATTGGCTGTCAGCCTCTGCTCCTCACCTGCCATCGCTGACAGAAAATTTGGTAAGAAATTGTGTTGCATTTTGTTTTTATTATCATTTTCCAAACCGTGCTCTTGTTTTCCAAGTGTTTTATCTTTTCAGCGCCTATAGACTGTGTCCGTGGTGCTTAATCCACCTGGCTGGGTTGTTTACACAAACAGTGCAAAAGTAATTTAATATTATAGTTAATTACAGTAGTTGCATATGCCCATCTTCTTCTTGCTATTTCCAAAAACTTGTGTTTGTGTTTTGCTGTAGCTGTTTGCATGAGATGTGAAGATCCAACAGGAAAAGTTACATAATCTATCAGGCCCAGTGGATAAAATGTTTGCTGTGAGACTTATTGCTTCTATTATGAACGCTGGTATTTATCCTTACTGCTAGCTCCATATAAAAAAACACTTTATGCTTTACACTTTACAAAGGACAACTTCTACAGCCTATAATGAGTGTTAAGCCTGATTGACACACACAACCATAATAATGCACTCAATTTCACATGGGTTTAATAGCCTCCATGCTCATAAAAATTACTCAACACATGCCCGTAAGGAGCATGCAATTTTAAATCCAGTTAAATATTTAATAATATCCTATGCCTCCTCAGGAAAAGGGCATCTTTCATACAGCCCTGCTTCATTTTCAGACTTGGCCCGGTTGTATTTTCATTACCCTTGATTTGTTCTTGCCTCAGACACTACTGCTATAATTTGAAAAAGTATGGCACATGTCCAAAGTATGACATATTAGAGAAGCCATTGTGATAATTGTGTCCTTTGGTAAAAGATGGAAAGAGATTAGAGAATCTCATTTTTACTGCTTTAGGTTTGAGTGTGTCTCTCCTTACTTACAAGCTCCAATTTGCACCTCTAGTCACACTTACTGGCCTGGGATCAGCAGTCAGAACACATGACAGTATAAACTTTATAATGAGCAAGAGGCAAATATAGGTCTCAAGCTGGCATTCCTGCTCTGTGATGATTCATACAGGCTCCGAGCTGCATCATATTCTTTATATTTAGAAGCAGAGGGTGTCTGTCTTTTTTTTAATGGGTTATATTCATGCACCCGCTGTACAGTTTAATTTTTGTCTTCATATAATCTTGTTGGCTATTAGATCAGCATACACAGTATAGAAAGGACATTAATTGTTATTTGACAGGTGAGTTTTTTCTACCTGCAAGTTGTCTAATTTATGCTTACAATACTTGTGAATGAGTCGGTGTTTATTCCCTGAGTGCATTTCTCTCATTGAATTCTCAGCATGTTTTTCTGGGTGTGTGGAAAAGGTCTCCATTGTCAGAGTGTGGCAGGGATTTAGAGGTTCTTATTGTTTTTAATGAGTCCCTCTGTGGATTACGCTGTGTCATTGGAAAGCTCAGGATCAAGGTGTCCTGGTGTAATTGTATATAGTGTCTATCTACTTATAATAAAACCAGTGCGCATATATATGCATGGTTGTGTTTGTGTGGAGGAGAGACAGCGAGAGCGTGCTGTGCGTGGGTGTTTATGTCCTGTCTGTCTGAGAGCACATGAAAGCCAGACGGGGAGAAATAAGTCTGCAGCTGCACGCTCTGATTATGAAATTAAGTGCTGTAAAATTTAATCAGTGGTGTGAATTTGGCTCTGTGCATAGCACTAAAAACCTCCAAACTTTTCAAATTCATAGTGCCGGAAAAATAGTGTCGCCTCTTTAGCATTTTTAAAGTACTTTAATGCACTGCAACAGTCGCCTGACCCTACCAAGAGTTCACAGAATTTGACTTTTTAATACACAAGCTCTTGTGCAATGTAAATCGGTGGTATTCATGCAGACAGACAGCAAAAATAAGATATTTGAATACATGAGGTATGCATGTCTTAGAGGCAGTTCAAGCTCTGCTATTCTGCCCTAGAAAACCAAAATGCTGTAACTAGGTCACATTGATTTAAGACTTGAATCAGACTTTTTGGCATCAGTTTTACCAAATTACAAAAAATGATGCAGTGGAAATGTGTCATTTTTGTCAGAACAGCATCTTGAATTAGTACAGAGAGACAGACAACTAGAAAGCTTACTCTAAAGGAGCTGAGATCACTGGGGAGATGTATCAAGTGTAAGCTAGCAGGGGAGGTAGCCATAGCTAGCCTTTGCTAAAATGAGCTAGGCTAGCTAAATTAAACTTATTCATTGCTCTTCTGCCCTATCCACCTTATTCCTGAGGGTGCTACTGATAGACATGATATGATTATGGGTAAAACTTGAAATAGTGAAATAGCGGAGGTAGTTAGTCGCATTGACTGTGTATAGTTTGTCTCAGTGGCTGTGACGCTGAAGTTAGCATTGCACTGGTTCGCTTGTCAAAAGGCCTTTGGGATTTTTCCATTGGATTTTGAATTATTGTTGGAAATAAGCTCTGTAGCACTTAACACCACTTATTGAAGAATAAAGGAAAAAGCTAACGTTAGGCTATGAACAAACTACACCACGGTCGTATGACCTAACATCGTCAGCATAACAAGACTGTAAAGCCGTATTTGGCGTAGCTTGGCGTGATGACAATTTGTAGTCTCATTTAGCGACTTGTTAGCAACCGCCTTTTTAAGACACATAGAAGCTTCTAGGTCACTGTAAGTTGACAGCAACTAAGGGTTACAACCTAATACCATATTCCAAATAATGTGAGCAAAAACAGTGACATGTAATATGTGAAGTAATAAAAAGTTTATTACCATCAACTGAACATTTACATTTGCATACCCTGCTTCTGCATATGATGTTAACTCAGCAACTCAGGTTGCAAACTTTTCCCCAACTTTCTTAGCTGTTGTTACAACTTCAGGTGCGCGTTCTCGTGAATTCACCCAGTTGGGAACTCATTTTTCTGATATACATTTTGATGAACCAACATTTTGGTTATTCTGTTATTACACATAACTACTTAGATGAAAACCCAGCTAAACGTTTGCTAATGGAAACTAGATTTGTAAGAGTAACTACCATTTCAGCGTTTCACTTAATTGCAGCAGCCCTTGGTGTCAGATAACAAGGTACAGAAGCACATTTTAGCAATGCAGTAGTAACGCTGTACAGTGCGGGTAGAAACATCTTCCTGTTTGTTGGTACGTGATGGAAACTATCAGTGGTTACAGAAACAATCCCTTTTTGTTCTGGCTGCAAATTTAACACACTGTTGTTGAATAAACACATTTACAATATTTTAGAAAAAGTTAATTTAATGTTAATGAAGTATCTGTTAAAAGAAAATCAATATTTGCTAAATTTAAGGTGAAATAATATCAAAAAGAACCACCGTTAGCGGTTAACCATCATGATTAGCCACTGAGACTAACTATAGGCAGTGAATGCGACAAACATCTTCCACTATCTCACCAGAACTTGTACCTATAGTACAATAGTGCCTTTCTTCACAAACTGATTTCAAATTAAGTATTAATAGTACATGGACAGGCAGACACTTAGCAAAACAGAAATACATGTTAATCCCTCTTAAAATCACTAATTTGAATGTATTAAATTGTAGATTAATTTATCATTCATTGCAATACAGTGTAAATATTCAATATACTTTAGATAGTAGACAGACACTACCACAAAAGATACAGTTCACATCTATAACTATGCATTGTAATAATCAAAATAAATTTATTGTTTGTTTTTTTTAAATAGTTAAAAAGCGCAACAAACATGAACACATTCATTTCATTGTTTGATACTGTGTTTTTCACTGAAAATTGTCCAAAGGCAGATTGTAGTATCTGCATTTTTGGTCTTAGGCAGGTTCTATGGGACTTATGTAGGTCTAATCAAACAGGCATAAATAATGTTGGAAATTAACGTTTTGTCCACCTGCCACTGTGTCTGGTGGATTCCAAAATCTACCAGACATTCAATAGAGTGCCATTGTTTTATTGGCTGGTGAGTGAAGCAAATCTAGCAGCCACTTGCATATTTTACCAGCATTTGGCTGGTGACTGGTGCTAATTTCCAGCCCTGGGCACAAAATGAACAACTTTTCTATCTGTTGCTACCAGCCTGAAATTTCACCGTAGTTCTCTGCCTTCATAGAGCAGTTTAGTAGGCTGTAAGTCACAACTGCCTCACATATTTTAGATTCACTCTAGCCCTCACAGGATGATATAAACAGCAGTAAAATGCAAAGACATGCTGTTTAGTCACCTTGATCTGATCATAACGTCCGTGCCGTCTCCTCCTGGATGACGCTCTTGTCTTCTGACAAACAGTCGAGGTCATGGATAGGTTAGCATGTTGTACTTTTCTGGTTCTTTCCTGCGGGAGTGACTCAACAACCAGCCTGGAGTCCAGTGCCTTGAAGCGCGGCACAATTCAAAAGCATGCTTGAGAGTCAGCCAAAGGGTGGCATTGTGCAGGAAGGTTAATGCACTGTTTACACTAAGTTAGGAAGAATATAATTTGAATAATGAATTCATTGACTACTGAAGAGCGCCCTGCCAATAGAAAATTTGCAGAAATAGATTTTGTTGCGCATTAACACTCTAGTGCCTTGCAATCAGTGTTGCTATCAGGCCTGTTGTTAAAATTCTGTTCAGCATCTCTTACTGTTTGCAGAGGTTTGGCACTGTCCTGAATCCCAATAACAACCACTGAAAATCCCATAGTTTGTTAATGAGACAGGCAGCCGTTCCCCAACTGCAAGGTCATGTTTTGTTAGCAAGATAAATACTTTCAGCAAGTTTGTTGAACAGACAGGGAGGCAACTGGAATGGAGAAATATCAATCTGATAACAAGACACAAGTTATGAATAGCATTTGGGGTTTAATTAAATGAAAATATCAATCCAACACCCATCAGGATGGTAGCTGTAGTCCAATAATGCATTCACAAATCTCACAGGAACATGGAGATCAGACTCAGTTAAACAAGTGAGACTGCATGAAAATTAAAAAAACATTTCATCACACCATATTGATTGTGCTGATTACCAAGGCCTTCTGCAGCATTTGCAACTTGAAGGATTCGGTCTCAGCTCAGCCACACTGGCTTCATAGAAATGACTCAAATTAGTGGAGTGTTACAGGACATATTGATGGAGAGAGATATATGACAGGGCTGGTTATGTGCAATATGCACATGGAGACATTGTCCTTTAAGGCTATGCTGCTGAGCCTTTTCATTACAGCTGGCTATCAGCAGCCATCGCCTAATATACCCAGACAAGTTAGATTTGATTCATAGGCTGCTGAGCTCTATCTATTTTGCCACAGGGCTCTGTCATCCCATAGATATCAGGACTGAGTGGTAATATCAAATATCTTATAGTGGTTATAAATCATCTGAGAGGATTGAAATGTGCTCTGACATGTGGACAGATATTTTACAACAGTATGGATTATGAACATGGTATATATTTGAGTAAGGTTAGACATCTTGCTTCACTTGGAAGAGCTTCGTTTTCATCCTATATGTTGCGGGTTTTGTGCTGTCCTTATGATTTCCTGAGTTGCTAGGGCACTCCCTGTCTGTCCTAGGGGACCAGTTATTTTCACGGGGTTCATCCTGGGATCTAGCCCATTATAGTTCACGTGAGACGACATCCCACCAACCATTTTAAAACAGTTGAGTTTTTTACTAAAAGTGCAAAAAAAAAAAAAAAAATTAATTAATTAATGTGAAAGAAGAGAAATTTAAGAGGGAACCACTACTGCGTTTCAAATTCAGTTTAGAAATAAGCTGTCTGTAAAGACAAATCATGAAATCTCACATTTCGTGTTTTGATCTGTAGCAGAATAGAAATGGAAACAATGTCTACAGCCATTGCTGGAGGCTCTGTGGGGCTGTATTCACTCACAACATTGCTTTGAGCTAAATGCTAACTTTAGCATAGTAGCATGCTCACAGTGACAGTATTTAAATGCCGGTCCTCTGTGTTAGCTAAGGCTGTACGATACGAAAAAAATATGCGATAAAGTTACTGAATATCGTGATAATGATAATATTTGTGATATTAAAGTGTGCTCGGTTCTGTCTGCTGCTTTTAGTATACTGCTAAAATACAACAAATTGCTTGTTGGATTTTTAAAAAATGTAAGGAAATTATTTCCAACACTGGAGTTGGAATGATAAATCGATTAGTTGTCGACTATTAAAGCAATCATTAATCATTCATTTTGCTAATCGATATATTGGTTTGAGTATTTTAAAAAAGATTCCAGCTTTTTAAATGTGATATATTTTCTGGTTTCTTTGCTCATCTATGACAGTAAACTGAATATCCTGTGGACAAAACAAGACATTTGAGGACGTCATCTTTGGCTTTTGGAAACACTGATTGATTGCTTTTTTCTTTTCCATTTTCTGACATTTTAAAGACTAAACAACTAATCCATTAAAACCCATTAATCAAGAAAATAACTAAGAGATTATAGATTGTTGCAGCCCAAATTCCTTTTATTGAACTAACAGAAAACAGAAAAGACACCAATAAAAATAAGACTGATAGTTACATTTTAAAGTAACCTACAGTTTTCCACCGACTCTCTTTCAGCCAACTAAAAAAAAAAATCAAGATTGTTTACCATGCCAAACATTTGCCAATTAGCACTAAACACAAAGCACAGCTTAGGTATATGGGAATGGTATTATAGTTTTGTGGGTATTTGTTCACAAACCAAATTAAAATTTTGACTTGATGGTGCTAGAGGAAATGTCCAAAGATCATCAAAGAGGGAATGTCCAAAGGCTCATTGTGAGGGGGCATGAATGTGTGTTCTGAATTTCCTGCTAGTCCATTAAAGTGTTGCTGGGACATTTTATTAAAACCACAAATATCAACTTCATGATGGCGAATACTAAAGTCTGTAGGATTCATCCTCTGGAGGCTACAAATGTCTGTCAGAATTTAATGGCAATCCATCCAACAGCTGTTGAGATATTTCAGTCTAGAATATGATGGCTGACAGGAGTATAGGCGCTTCAAGGTCCCAAAACATTTCCAATAGGAGAAACATACTGCAGTGTCAGAAATGACACCAATTCAAAAACACATGCAAAAATCCAAGTCTTGGTAACAACGGAAACATGCTGCAAGTGTGCTAAAAGCTTAGCTGCTAACCAGGGCTGTAGTGCTGCCGTAGCACACCAACAACGCTCCTCCACTTAGTGATATTTGCAGTTTGCTTAATCTGGTTGAAATTCATGTACATGTTTTAAGTGCTTGAAGATCCAATCATCACTAAAGCGTATGTCGTGCAAGAGAGACAATGAAAACAAAAGGTATAGTCAAAGTTGTCATAATGACATTTAAGGCGTGTTGACTGAACCAAGACGTCAGCTTTGCATTGAGTAACATGCAAGGAAACGTTCCACATTAAAAGCTGCTAGTAGCTGCCTGCAGTAACATTGTAACAGCAAAGTGAATTGTAATATTTTTCTCAGTCTATAGCCGTTAACTGTTTACTAGTAAAGTGGTTACATAAAACGAGCCATAACTTAACCGTGCACACGCATCATAAATGTGCTCCAGCACACAAAAACCACTACACCCCTGATGCTAACAATAGCTACGTAAATCTGTTTATCTTTTATAATATTATAAAAGACCACAGCCAAATGTGAAAAGGATTTCCAGTACATACATTTTTATGTCACCTCTTTACTCTACTTTTCTTAATTGTTAAAAACAAACACACCCTCTCATCTGGTCTCTCAAGTAGCAACCTCTGGTGCTGAAAAATGAAGCCAACGTAGAAGTGCCAAAAACTGCAGTTCTTTGAACGGCCACTTGAGGCTGGCTCCGGAGGCCTGTCAATCCCCATACACACCTACGCTAAATGCCCAACTTAACAGCCGGAACATAAATATAGCCTGGTACAAAAAATGGTTTTGATTTCTATAGCGATTGCCCCCTTCACGACAGCTGTACGGGGGCTGATGTTTTATTTAACTCACCCATTTACATTAGAGTTACGCATATTTAATGACAGGCCGCTCTGAGTGACAGGCTGTCTGCAGATAGTGTCCTCAGCATCACAGTCAGATCCACCCCTCGCTCCTCCACAGCACCAGCTTCGTGTCCAAATATGATCACTTCTGGCTCCAAAATAACAAGATGGCAATGGCCGAAATGCCAAATCTGAGGCTGCAAAACTGGAGTCCGCAAACCAATGGGTGACATCATGTTAGCTATGTCCATTATTTTTGCAGTCTATGGTCTCTCTCGTGGGTGAAATATCAAGCTGTTCCACTCAGCGCCTCCCATAGAGGCTGAAAGTTTTTTTTGACTTTGCATCATTTCTGTATTTGCAGAGTTTTTGCCGTTAATCTATTTTTTATGGCTTTCTTTTGCATGTTGTTTATTTGCAGCATGTTTCTGTTGTTGTATTTGTTTTGGATTTTTGTACGCATTTTTGAATTGGCATTGTTTCCGAAGCACGTTTCTCCAAATGGAAGTGGAGCTCTACTGCCCTTGTCAGCCACCATACTGGACCCTATCAGACCAAAACTGCCATCCATTGAGCTCTAGCCTGTCCAAAACCCTTTAAATAAACTGTCTAACTTCATAACATGTCCATTCAGACCTCATATCAATAAGCTTTAATACCAACACAAGCAACACATTCTCACATTTGCTCATGCCGTATGTTTGATTTTAAAAGCTGAGACATTTCTGAATAATGAAAACTCTCACATCTAACACTCTGCTTGAATGCCCTCTGATACCAAATCCTAATTAAAGTAAAACTGATCCAAGGATAATGGGACTGCCAGAATGAATAAAACCCTGCCGTAGTGTCTCTCATAGTCTCTGTAAAGGTCGCAGAGCATTTTTCTCATCTCTCAGGATGTCTGAGTCATCTCGACTGGACTGATAAAGGGTCAGCAACCGTCGGCCTTTAGTTCAGACTTTATTGACACTTTGGATGTGGGGCTTTTCTAGAATTCAACATAGGCTTTGACTCATCCACTAAATGGCAAACTATTTATTGGATGAGATTTTTATTGTGGAGTACAGCTCTTCATTGTGCACATGGCTGCGCAGGGCGGTTAAATGAGCATTTGGTGCGCTGTTTGCAAAGCCTGTTTTTCTAAATTAATAATCTCAACAGCTGCAGCATTCAATGTGAGTGTAATTGGTCTTAACATCAAGATTTTCTGCCATCATCTGTTGTTGAATGCAATATGCCTATTGATTCCAACTAATAAACAGCACACAGTGTTATGAACGACCTCCTCTCAGCTGCAGTGAACCATCATACAGCTGCTGCAGCCTTGTTTTGAGAACTGTGGACTGATAAGCTATTCATGAAGTGTTGCTGTGTTTCAGAATGCATGGGGAATATAAGATTGTTTGGTTAATTTTCAGAGTTGGAGCCTTTTAAGTATAAGCACTGAATTCCTGACACAAAGCAGGCTGTATATTCCTGGCTTGGGATGCTGCCACGGCTGGTGTGATAACAGACGAAGTGCAATGTTTCTTTGTGACTCAACAGATGCTCGGAGGAGTGTGTTGGCTTTGAGCGGTTATTGAGACGAGGCAGTGGGAGCAAAGCGGCTGGCTGCGCTTCTGTGTCTTTCCCGACAAATGTCAGCAGCTCTTGAGAGGAAGGAAGTCGGAACTGTGTCAAATAGGCGTGTCGAGGCAATCCATCTCGTTACTCTCTTTCTTGCTCCGGTTCAAGGTGAACCCAGAAGATATTCTGGGTCAAGGAGGAAGAGTGCCACCAGAGGAAGTTCATAAGGACTGCTCTTTCTTTTCATTCTTATCTAAATTAAATTACATTTCAGTAGACGCGTTTTACTCCTCAGAGGCTTGTCAGGTTTAAGAATGTGATGCATTAACACTACTATGTTGTTAAAACTGTTCGCCCACTTGCACATAACAGTGCATTGTCCTTTCTCACCTCGCCCCACACCTGAGCTCTACCGCCTTGTGACACAAAGTGTGAAAACAGCCTTGGGCATTAGAAGGAAGCTTCAACGGCTCTGTTAAGCCTTTTCACGACTTTCATTCGGTTCAAATTAAACGGCGTTGGTAAAAGGGTCAGTGTGAAGGTCACCTCTGTGTCGAAGAGCCAAGATTTATAATGAGGACAATAACAGAGTAATGAGGATTCTGAAGGCTGCGAGCTGAGCACAGGAATTAATCTATACTATCTCAGCTGTGATTAAAGCAGTAATGTGTCTGCTTCGTCTAAGGGTGATGCTGATTAATACTCCAGACCATTTCTCAGTGCAGCAGGGAAACAGAATGACTGTTAGGAGGAAGCCAGGCGAGGGAGAGATGCTACAGATCTAATGGGGGAGGTTATTTTCCTGTTTTTGTGACTAATTGATATGACTACTGTAGTCTGCCGAGTACATTAGTGACATTGTCCCTGCAAATTTTTGGCCCAGATCCACTAAAAAGACTCCATACCCAGCTCTGATTAAACAAGCTGTTTGTACCATTATTCATTATTTATATATTTTTATCCTACCCCGTCCCAATTTTTCCCCCTGTTGTGGCATTACATTGTAGGGCAGCTCAGAGTGGCTTGTGCATATGGTGCATTAATCACATCAAAACTTTGGCTAAATATTGAGGAGTACCAGCTTCATGTCTTAACAAACCTTAAAGCTGCTTTAATCAATATTTTTATATCAGCAATGGATCAAATGACTGTGTAATGTCAACAGGGTTCTTCCCTACCGAGGATTATCACCAAACTCTGCAGTACATGCTCAGCTCTGTGGAGCTTTAAAGCAACTTTCAGTTAATTGCTTTTGTTTTATGGCCTACAACTTTACTGTTTTGATTTCAGTCTTGTCACTCTCAGACAACAGGATAACAACAATAAGATAAGACATAAGATATTATGTAGATATCAGGCCTCATTCACAAACAGTGGGTACACAAAAATCGGTGCTTCAACCATGGGCACAAATGTTTTATGCACATAGCTGGGATTCATCAATATTTTCATACCTGAATTTGTTTGGAATTTTAAGTGCTATATCGTAGGCAACTGTACTTGCTTGAGTTTCAATTTTTTTTTCATTCAAGTACCTCCCCCTTACTTCTTTCTCCATGTTTTCAGTTTTATTGCTGCTACATTTCAACCATGAATCCATGATCCTGATTTTTGTCTGTCATTCAGAACAGAAAATGGTGGGGCGTCCCATGTGCAAGGCTGTTGCCGCAGCGGCCTGGGTTCGAATCCAGCCTGTGGCCCTTTGCTGCATGTCATCCTCCCTTCTCTCTCTCCCCCTTTCACACTTGCCTGTCCTATCCATTAAAGGCAAAATGCCCAAAAAATATCTTTAGGGGAAAAAAAAAAGAATAGAAACTGGCTTCCCCTTCACCAATTTTATTTCCTAGGATGGCGAAGGCATGACCCAACCTACTCTCCCTTGGGCTGACTAGCACTCGTTGCCTTCATTGGTTGGGTTGGACAGTTTTAGGCATGAGGGGTTAGAGTTACGGTTAGGGTAATAATTATAGGGTATGCCCATTAGAAGCATAGAAGGAAGGGACATGCCTTTGCGATTCCTTGGAAAACAAATCTGGCCCCCAGTCACAGTGAATAAACAAGAACGTGACTGTGTTTTGTTGCAGCAGTTGACAGTTTATGGCAGATTGCATTAAAAATAGGAAATGTACATTTTTAGCATAATTATTTTAGAAATTTTCCATGACTGATATATATATATATATATATATATATATATATATATATATATATATATATATATATATATATATATATATATATATAAAGATTCGTGTATCCCCTGCAGTAGTTCAAAGTACCTCTAGGGGTACTTGTGCCATCATTTGAGAAACACTGCTGTACTATATTTAGTCTAATGCAGATAATCGACTTAGCACTGGGTGATTATAATATTTCAGAGGAACAGTTTCAGGTGAGACAGGAATGGGTTTAATACTAAAAATGGTGCCAGCCTGTGTTAGGACAGAGATTTAATCAGCTGAAGGGAAGGTCCTCAGACATACAATTGTGGATGACATCATCATAATCTAAGCCAGCACACACCGATGTTTGATTGTATTAAAAATCTGTACTTAATGAAAACAGTTCCGTCAGTGAAAGAGACAAAGCTGGTGGGTTTGTGTGATTTGAAGAGGTCTGTGGATTCTCCTTAAGCCACAAAAGTTGCCTTTCCCTTCGTGATGAGAAGTGGTCTGAGTGGGTTGAAGTGTGGATTCAGTTTCATGCTTCAGAGGGTATTCAAATTGCCCTTGATATGTATTAACAAAACCAAAGGTGCTTCACTCCACAGGTGATGCAGCTGAGCAGTTTCATTGGGAGCTATAAAATTACCAAACAGGCATAAGAATGAGTGGAGCACAGCTGCATTTGAATGTCTCCTTTTCATCTGTAGTGAAAGTAGTATCGAAACACGGCTGTGCTGTGATGACCTGCACTTAAAATGAGGTTCAACTGGCACTGAAAAGAGTTAAACCTTTTACTTCATCTGGAGGACCAGAGATTTCCCTGGGGGCCAGGTTGTGTTGGTTCACTTTGAGCACCTCAGAAGGAGGACGCATCGCTGCTTGACTTGCTCTGGTTCGGCACTTCAACGCCCAATCACACCTCAGAAGAGGGGAGACAATCAAATGTCTGAATCATTCAATGCGGGTCAGAGAAAAGGTCAGGCCGGCCTATTTCTGGGTCCTCTCTTGCCGCAGTGACGCTGCCATCTTTAATTCATGGCTGCTGTCTGGGCTGTCGCCTGGAGCTGGCAGCTGAATGACTGAGAATGACCTGCCTGCCTGGGAATTCTGAGACAAATTCTCTGGAAAGTCGGTGAGGAATGTGTTTGGTTACACTCCTGGATGTCAGGTAGTTTCATGTCAGGTTGCCTCTTGTGTCACAGTGACCTCAAAGACTCTGCTTTCAGCTCCTACTAATCATTGATGTTTTTAAAATAACTTTTAGATTTATTCTCTGAAGCATTTCATTTCCCTTCAAGGAAAAGTTTGACATTTTGAGAATACTCTTCCTTGCCAAGAGTCAGAGAAGAACATGTATGTATGCTAAATATGAAGCTGCAGCCAGCAGCCAGCGCTGCCAAGCCATTGTTCTGACAGCCTGAAATTTCGAAGCCCCATTAGTCAAAAACATGTCCCATTGGACCGAATGCCAATTTGTCTGACAGCATGTTATCCCAAAACAAACACCCATTGCTCCAAAGTCCCTAACTCCGAAAATACACACTCCCTGGAGTTGGTTTTAGTTTTTCAGTGGCATTTTAGCCACTGATCCTGGGTGTTTTTACCAACCATTTGCAGAGTCTCCCAGCAGTGTCTGATCCACCAAACCCCGGGGTTTTTCGCTTACCTGTCCCTGCATTTACAGCGGGTTTTGTGCTATCAAACATGGGTGTTTATAACCAAAACATGATCTTTCCTAACTATGACCAAGTGGTTTTTGTGCCTAAGCCTGGCGTTGTTGAGAAACATGATGTTTCAATGTATCCGCTAGACCAGTGGTTCCTAACTGGTCGAGCCACGGGGTGCATAATTCTCCTTAGTCATTATTTCAAGGTCCACACAGTTTATATTCAGTATTATACTTGTGTTTGGCCATGTTGTCTAGCTAGTTTGCTGTCTCTGTCAAGTAGCTGTCCATTAGTAACTCACCCTACAGCAGGAAACATCACTTCAAAATAAAAGTTCTGTGCCAGAAATTTACTGTACAAAAAAATAAAGTGTATTTTTTACAAACCTGACGTGTGTGCGAATCACTTGTGGTCCATTCAGAATGGACCTACACCCACTTTTGGACTCCGACCCACCAGTTGGGAACCACTGTGATAGACCATAAAGTATAAATGTAACGTATTGGAAGATAACAGAATGCAAACATTTTATCTGGCGATTGGGTTGTCCAAGTGAAGGAAGTGTGTATTTTTGGAGAAACGGGACTACAGGGCAGTGGTTGTTTGGTTTGGGATAATGGCTGTTGGAGAAATGGCCATATAGTCCAGTGGGACGTTTTTTGGACTAGCTGGGCTTCAGAATTTCAGGTCATTGGAACTATGAGCAGTCCACCAGTCAGCTAGCTTAGCTAAGCACATGGACTGAAACAGCTAGCCTGTCCAAAGGTAACAAAATCCACCTCCCGGCAACTCTAAAGCTCACTAATTAACATGTTATGTCTCATTTGTTTAATCTAATAGTGGCAGTAAGTCACACAGGTGCAAACTTCAAACAAGTCTCAAGTTCTAACCTTCAAGTCTTAATCAAGTCCCAAGCTACTATACTGAGACTCAAACAAGTCAAGTTGAGTCCTTGCTACAAGTTAAGCAAGTCAGAAGTGAAGTCATCAGAATTTCCAATGATCTGGTCGAACGTTGGCTAGAAATCTAACGTTTAACCAGCCAATAAGCTAATTAGTCACCTAAAGCGATACATTCATGTACCTTTCTTTGTTGGTTTTATGGTGACGGATGAGGTTGGATGTTGTGGTGGTCGTGTTACTGATTTTTGAGCAGTAGATCTTGCCCACCACAGTTCTCTTCTTTCTACTGTCACTGACAACATAATACAGGGGTACTCAATTACAAATTCAGATGGGCTGGATTTTAAAACCAGGAAATGTAGATGGGAAAGACATTTTCAGCAGCCTATTCAAAACCTTTCTTTTAGATTTTATTAATGACAGATATTAACAAATGCAATTAAATTTGGTTAAAAAAAAGGGTTAATTGTTTCAGTTTTGAAATAAAAGATGACAGTCACATATTTCACCCAGGCACATCACGAAGTGCAGAAAAGAGCTATCAATACACACAACCATAAAAAGTGGCAATAACAGCAACCAATAACACACACTATCTCTTTCTACCCGTGTCTCCCTCTACCAACTCTCTCCCACACACACACACTCACTTCACCTTATGACTTTTTCCTTTAAGGTCAAGGAAAACTTTAAGGGAAAGACATAGGACGCATGCCCAGATGTTTTGAAAAGCTACTATGAATGTGTCACATGGAAGAACACTAATTTGAGAAAAATATAATTTAGGATGTCACTATACTGATTTGAGAAGCGAGATGGTTCACTCATTAGGTACTTCTAGGTGCTATATGTTCTTTAAATATTTTTGTGTAGATTCATGTATGCTGAGCCAGTCTGAGGTTGCCTCTGCCTCTGGCCTGTGGGCCGCCAGTGGAATAGGCCTGACATAATCATTGAATCCAAATCACGTTATGATTACCAAGACAAATTGAGTCTTATATCAATGTTAGTCAAGCAAGTCTCAAGTCCTCAATTTTGTGACTTTAGTCAAGTCATGTGACTCAAGTCACCTCTTTAATCCAATCTAAAGCTGAAGTGTAAAAGTAACAAATTACAGTCTTACAGAGGGTTATGAGCTGGACTATTTCCCATTTCTTTATTAGCTTTGGAGGATTTTGTTACCTTTGGACAGAGCCAGGCTAGCTGTTTCCCCCTGCTTCCAGTCTATGTGCTAAGCTAAGCTAACTAGCTGCTGGCTGTAGCTTCATATTCAGCATACAGACAAGAGAGTAGTATTGATCTTCTCGTCTGCCTCCCAGCATGAAATTTTTGTGGTGTGAAAATGAATTGTTAAAAAAAAATCTTTATGAATGTCGGTGCACAGAATGTCACATTATTATTCAAAGTGCTGTTATAACAAAGTCTTGTCATGTTTGGATGAGTAGCGTATGAGGATTGTATATAAATGTTGAGCTGCCATGGCTGCATTGCTGACATGTGACATGCAGCTCTTGACAAGAACAGACCTTTCGGAGCAGAGAAAAGCTTGGAGCCATCTTTAATTTTAGCAGGAGAGCGCCTTAATGACACAAGCTGTTTAAATCTGCGGACATGGTGTCAAGCTGATGCTAATTTGCTTGCAGGTGATGTTCTTCTCTGCTGTCCCTGCTCCAGCCACGCTCCCTTTTTCAATTCACTTTCACTTTTATTGCCGTTGTCACCCACTGCACTGTTCTGAAATGGCTTTTTTGGCTGACAGTACAGGTGTGTGTGAGTGTGTGTGTGAGTAAAAATGAGTCAGGTGTCCTTGGTCGCAGCTTATAATTATAATAAAAGATATGTCGGTGGCCCCAGAGAGTGAATGAAATATGTCCTAAACTGCAGCAGGCTCTGGGAGTGGCTGTCCTCGCTGCCAGACTCCCAGCATCCTCCTTGGCCCCTCAGACATCACAGATGGTATCCCGGCACCGGCCAACCACCTGTGAGGGAGAAGTGAGCGATAAAGTCTCTGACTTCTTGTTCAGCCTTGGGTTAAGCCTCATCGGGACATACTTAATGTTCCAGGCAAGGTCGGCCAATCATGGCCAAATGTTCGAATCAGTCTCAAGCAGCTCCTCCAGAGCGAAACCTGTTCTGAGATGTGTAATGGATGGCTTGATAATGTACAGGTGGAGATTATCTGAGATATTAATGTGGTTATATTATTTTGTAATGAGAAACTCTCCGTCATTCTAACATGATTGCTTTTCCTTAAATAACCTTAAATGAGCTTTTCCCTTTAAACACGCTCCTCTCTGATTTCACCGCCCCCAAGGGGAGACACCCATGTTCTTATGTCCCTGAAACGCTGTGTAGCTTAGATTTTAGGTGAAGGTGAATTGTTTTGTGTACATGTGAGTGTCTGTGTTAATCCTTGCTTACTTATACAGAAGATGAAACTTGCTGCCCTTAATGGCAGTTAGTGGTAATAAGGCAGGCAGGGGGCACCATGGGAAAGTGTCTCTGCTACACAGCTGTGGAGAGAGGCTCTTGAGAGGTTTAGGCCACATTCTGCATGCATTTCTGGAGGTGCTTTTATGCAAAACCTCTGTATCATTTTGCATTTAATTTGCAAAGACACACTGAGACAAAACACTGTAATATATGTAGTGTTTCACTTCTTTCTGCTACTTCTTATTTTGCAGTTTTCTGAGAGTTAACCATCTAACGACCAGTATATCATGTTAAAAACTGTGAACTGCCTTACTGCATCCATTGACCTCCTGGATTCTCCCTGCATACTGTAGTTGTAAATTAGGTCACACAGTGGCTATTTTGGGAGGGGAAGCTTCTGCACATTTACAGCAACGCTCACATCTACTGCAGCTGCTAATGATTATTTTCAATAATGATTAAACTGGCAGTTATTTGATGATTCATTGATTGTTTAAGGGACAGTTCACCCCGAAATCAAAAAGACATGTTCTTCCTCTTACCTGTAGTGCTATATATCAGTCTAGCTTGTTTTGGTGTGAGTTGCAGAGTGCTACTGCTACTGCTAGCTCACCTTGCACCATTGAGCTAACGTTACAGCTCAGCCAAAGAGGACACTGTTACATCTCACAATGGCATGAGTATCAGTCTCTTGTCCATGAGTAGATGCACGCTTCCTTCTGTGTGGTGATACGATTGGCAGGCATACTTCAGTAGGAGGAAGATAGTTCCTTCATGAAACTGCTCACAACAAGGTCTGTGGATTATCTTGAGTAACCAGGTCATGATTTCTGAGAAGAGACATTGCAGTTGAGTTTTTCAAATGAATTTCTTTTTTGGCGCAATGAGCACCACAAGCTGAGTGCCATCTAGTTCCATTTTATTCAAGAGAAGGCAGACATCTCTACAGCCAATATCTCCAACACTCTGCAACTCACATCAAAACAGTATAGACTGATAAATAGCACTACAGGTTAAAGGGGAAAATATGTATTTTTGATTTGGGGGTGAACTATCCCTTTAAGTCATTAATATGTCAGGAAATAGTGAAAAATGCCTTTTGCAATTTTCCAGAGCTCAAGGTGACACCTGAAAATTTATTGTTGTGTCCAGATGTTACTTTACAATGATATAAAACTCACAAAGCAGTAAATCCTCACATCTGAGAGCCTTAAACCAAATCATCATCATTTTACTCAATAAATAACCTAAACAATTAATAATTTATCAAGAGCTGCAACAGTTGGTCAATTTTGAATACGCACTACACATTAATTCATTGATAAGAGGTTTTGTGTAAAGATTTTACTAGTGTCTGCTTTTCAAATGTGAGTATGTGCAGTTTTTTTGTCCTCTGTGATTGTGAAATAAATAGATCGAGGTTTTGGTCTGTTGATCAGACAAAAAGGCCATCACGACACAATGGGACACAAGATGAAAAATAAAGATTGCACACTGAACAGTTTGAGTGTATGTTATTGTAGCACAAAAAGCTCACACTCAAGCCATCTCTGTCGATCCACCAAATCCCACTGAGGCTGTACTTACTCGACTCCACTAGTTTCCAATTGATGAGCTACTCTGATGGAGTTGACATGGCAACAGAGCGACAACACTCAATAGCAAGTGTAGCATTTTTCTTCTTTGTTTCCTTTTTTTTTTTTTATTAAAGGTCATTTTCTTTGTGAAATGACCATGTATGCCTAAAATTACACAAGACAGTGTGGCCATTCTTTTGTCAGTGTGCTTCATTAAGATATAACCTGGACAGCTTTTTTTTCCTTCCACAGTCACGATGAGTCGAGCATCCTTTTGTTTTGTTTTTTTGCCTGAGGTAATCAGCAGCATCCACTGTGATTGCATTTTAATTAAAAGGCGCCATTTTAATCATCTCTGGCATGGTGTTGGAGAAGGAGGATGTGGCGTTATCAATCCTATGTCCCTGCCTATCACACACACACACACACACACACACACACACACACTATGTCTGACTAACTATGCTTGGCTGGATGCTTCATTAAATGGAAGGTCGTAATTAATATTGAGAGCTGACAAGGCCTCCCAGAGAACCCAATGAATTAGCAGGGAAGTGATGAGGAGGTAAAGTTGAATGGACTGACACTAATTGCGGAATGGTGAGATGCATGGTCAAGAGGGATTGGGTGGCTTTCTCTAAGTGCTCTGTATAAGTTTATGTTTGTCGTCATCTTCAAGCTAACTCTAAGTTCTTTATAAAATATTGATCATTTGCTCTTTAAAATGTCAGAACATTGTGAAAAAAGCATTCATTTGAAGTCATGTTTCTGTCTACCTGAAATGAAAGTCCAGTAATAACTTTCTCTTAGCTCAATTTTGGTCGCCACCAACTCCTGAGGGAAATATCTGGCTCTTCAGCTGCTACTCAGCTCTACAATGTTCACTAGCTAGTGGTTAACTTTGTCTGTCTGTCCTGGCTTTTGCTTGTTTCCTGTTTTTATTTTCACTCCTCATGTGTCATGTCTTCCACCTCCTGTCTTTGTGTGTTTTCCCATCTTCGTGATTGTGTGCCCCGCCCTAATTTGTTGCAGCTGTTTCCCATTAGCCTAGCTGTCACCTGTCTCTCATTAACACCCTCATTTTCTTGTGTATGTGGTCTGCTAGACGGTTTGCGTTTGTTTCTTGTCCCTTGTTTTTTACCCAGTTTAGTTTCTGTGTATTTTCCTTTGTACTTTTTACTACCGCTACCCACTTGTTACGTGTGGTTGCCTGCCTTTGGGTGTCTGGTATTAGCTTACTTTAAATCTCGCTTTTTGTTTAATCCACCTGCCTACCATCCTGTATTTGGGTCCGGAGTACAGAGCAAAGGTCTTCATGGGTCCCACGTGACAGACCCAAACCCTATTGGAGCTAGAAAATTTTGTCTGAGATATGATTATGCCCAATAATATTTAAAAACATTTATACCCAACATGTTTTTGAGATATTGCAGGCCTGACCCAGTTTTCGGATCTGTTCTATGGACCCATCAAACCCAGTCATTAAATTGATTTTTTTTTAACTACTTTTTTACTACTGTTTACTACAGTCATTCTGCTGTTCTCTGCCACTAACCATGAATAGATAAGTTGTCATGTTTTAGCCTTTTTATATTTATCTTTTAGTAGAAATTGTAATGCCTTCAATGTCAATGTTTCCCCATAGTATTGAAAATGGTATTGAATATTGCTATTTGTTAAGGTATTGTTTTGAAGTTAGAAATTCCAGTATCGTGACAAACAAAGTTACGCACGCAATGCTTATGTGCTTCTCTCGTGATCAGTGCTAATCACACATAATGATTAACAGACCTGGGACCTGCTGTAATAGAACTGGACTTGGACCTGACTGACAATGATAAAACATAGACATACCAGGTTGGATTTTGGGTTCCAGCGTCTGTGGAGATGTGTTTGTCAGAGCTTTTTCACTGAAAACAGCTGCCTGCATCTGGAAATGGCTTTGGTGCGAGCAGCGAGAGTGAACGAAACGGTAAATGTGGTGTAAAACCAAAACAAATGCGCTGTGAAGTACTGCAGAAAAACAGCTGATAATTCTCTGTTTCACTACAAGCGTTCCTTTTTATATTATACATAGTCATTTCATTCATTGTTGATAGAAAAATATTGATTAGAGCAGCTTTAAAATATTGTAAGGCAACTGAAATGTGTGCTATAAAGTTTTATTATTGGTTCCTATTTTGTTTTATGTTGTGCCCGATAGCATTATGTGTAGTATCTACTGAAAGGAGCATCATTATGGATCTGGAACAAAATATTAAAGTCCATGTGCATTTTTCAGCCAGCAGCAGCATTTGAGAGTTATGGACGCTGTAGCTTAATCTGTCCATGAAAATGAGGGATTTATGGGGTAGAGAATTACAGTAAAGTGCAAGTTGTTAGAAAAACCATTTATGGTCTTGGTTTTCGATCAGTAAGTTGTTTCTCTTCAGCAGTTCAGGACATTCTGCCTTTTTCGTTTAGTTCTCGAGAGCTGCACGACCTTACAGCTCTGTTATGATGCGTCACTCTACATCATTAAATAGCCATTTTACTGACATATTGAAGCCATTACCTCCAAAAGATGTAATTTCATGAAATGTTCCCTCGACTTCCAAACAAAATGGCTACGCATTGTGTCTGTATAATCGAGTTATCACACAGACTAGACTTTAATAATTATAACAGAATAATGATCCTAATGATGGATCTGTGCAGAGGAAACTTGAACAAACTTGGAACAAGTGATGCCTGAAAAGTTCCTGTCTCATCTGCACCTGTCCTGATTATCTTTCCTTTCTGTGTGAATTGATTAACGGACTTCTCACACCTATCGCTTCTCATTATTAAAGAGCTCTGCAGAGGCTTCGCTTCCCACTCAGCCTGTTCTCTATTCATGGTCACGAGCTGCTTGTTGCTGTCCATCGAGGCCGCGGGGCCAAGAGGGTGCATCCAATTACGTCACTCCTACTGATGAGCTGAAGAAGGGAAATAACAAAGATAAAAGACTTGATGAAAGAAGGCCGAGGCTTGACCTAGTTGTTTACAGATTGTCTCTGTGTTGTCAACACTGCAGACACTATAAACTCTGTACTATGAGCCTGTCAAAAGCTTATTGAACAAATTCAAATGGTTCTTAGTGGCTCATTTCTCGGCTGAATGTCTGATTATTGCCTGGGCTCGTTTTGACCCTGACTATGACAGAAAATAACACTTCAAGAGGAGTTTTTACCCCACAGACTATTTTTTTCACTCACCTCCGTCTTTTCCTGGAAATGTGTAAATGTGGAAGATCACCTGTGCAGATCGGTGAGCAGAACAATCAGTCCTCTGCTCACTGCAACTCCCACGTGTAAAATATGAACACAGGGAACAGCTACCCATAATGCTCCTGCCATCTGTTCATTTATTAGTCTGGAACACCCAGCCCTAGTCCAAGCGTTAAAGTTCATTAATATTCATACAACATTCATATATGGAAACGTTGGGGTATTAGTGTCAGAGACAGGATAGGAGAAGTCGCACTAATTGATGATTGATGGCTCTGCCATTAGCAGCAAAGCCCACAGCCACAGTTAATGCACTGCTAAGCTGTACTTTGATAGAGCGGTGACATATTTAGAAATGGTGACATTGGGTTAACTTTGTTCCGTAATTTAGTGCATTTTCTGTACATTAATTTTTCTATTGTATTTGTGCCTGCGGTCTCATTTATATCCTGTCTCAAGGCATGTTATGTTTTCCTCTCTGCCACTTGAAGTCAACCTGCTGGACCAGTTTACAATGTCTCCTTCCATCTTAAGTTGCCGCTAATTTTCTTCAGAGATTGAAGGAATAGTTTTGGGATATATACTTACCCTCTTTTTTGCTGTGAGTTATATCAGATTATTGATAAAATTCTAATATCTGTGATGTAAATTGGAAACTACAGCCAGCAGCAGGTTAGTTAGCTTAGCATAAAAGATGAGAAATGGGGCTAGCCTCCACACAAATTGTTGTTTTTGTCCTTTACCTTTTGCCTTCTGGGTTGGGTTCAAGCGAGATAGTTCAGGTATCTCGGGGTCTTGTTCAGGATTGAGCATGAGATGGATCAGCGGTTTGATGCACCATCTGCAGTGATGCGGGCACTGTGCTGGACCGTTGTGGTGAAGAGGGAGCTGAGCTCAGACATCTGGAGGGAGCTCTAAGTAGAGCTGCTGATCTTTGGCGTCGAAAGGGGTCAGTTGAGGTTGTTCGGGCATCTGATCAGGATGCCTCCTGGGTGCCTCCCGTTGGAGGTATTCCAGGCACATCCCACTGGTAGGAGGCCCTGGGGCAGACCCAGAACACTCTGAGGAGATTACATATCTCATCTGGCCTGGGAATGCCTTGGGGTCCCCAGGAGCTTCGCTGAGGAGAGGGACGTCTGGGGTGGTTTGCTTAGCCTGCTGCCCCCTCGACCCAGCCTCGGATAAGCTGATGAAAATTGATGGAAGGACCTTTTAGCACTGATAGACCAAACAACATATTAGTAAAGTAATTAGCTGTAGCACCTGATCGGGATGTTATCAGCCCATTAAATGGTTATTTGTGGTTTTAAGTCCCATAAATGAGTCAGTAGGGGCCCTTGACACCTACTGGTAAGTTTTGAAGGTTGTTACCAGTTTGGTAGGTTTCACTTTTCAGATTTAGGCACCAAAATGGATTGGTTAGGTGTGATTATTGGTTTCACGTAGGACTCGGACCCTGGTCTCCTGAAGTAAAAGTCTTGAATGCCCTTTCTGGTGGAAAATTTTAATTTCATGGCCTGATAATGGCCTTTTCGTCCTAATAGTAGGTGTGGCAGACCCCTACTAACCCATATCTATGACACTTATTACCACTAATAACGGCTGTTTAGTGGCCTGAGTTAACCAGCTGGCTGCAGCTTCATATGTAACATACAGTATGAAAGTGCTATCAACATTCTTATCGAAATCTCGGCAAGAAAGCAGACAAACATACTTTTCAAAATACCTTAGTGTTTTTGTATATTAGATTTTCAACTACTGTATTTAGTGTTTAGACCATTCAATGTCCAGAAATTGCGAAAAATGGCCATCAATGTGCTTCAATGTGACATATTCAAAAGGCCCGTTTTTTCCAACCAGTATTACAAACCCTAAAGTATTCATTCTGCAGTGATATAAAGAAGAGAAAATCATGAAATTCTTCCTTTTGAGAAGCTGAAACGAGAGAATTTCTGTTATTTTTGTTTGATAAATTACTTAAAAGATGAATTGCTTGTGAAAATCTTTGTAAAACAGAGTGTCTATTATTAAATCTTGTGTTTCACCTTCTCTCACCTCCAGGTTGCCTGCTTGAAGACGAGCTCTGTACACCGTATGAGTTCTGCGTCAATGGTAAGTCAGACTCAGAGAGTCATGCACGCCCACCACACCTCATTACATTGTACATCATCCCTGTGGTATCAACCATCATCGACCCATTGCAGCTCTAAAGCCGCTGTGGTTATTTTTAATCATTCGGGAATTTATAGATAGATAGATGGTCATTGGAGAGGCTTGCTCACAGCATTTTATTTCCGCTCAGTTAAGACATGTGAGCCACGTTTAAGAAAAGCATTAAAACATCTTGGAGCGAGGAACAGAAACAGCACAATAAAACAAACAATAGATGTCGCATTTAATTAATGTAACTACAAAGTTTATAATCAATACCAAGAGAATGTTTTCCCTTTTATATGTCAAGGATTCTCCAAACCGCACATGGTCACGACCTCATCTATAAAACCATCTTGTCATGGGGGATGGATGTGAGTGTGTCAGTGGTTGCCATGACAACGTGTCACCTGATGAATGGAGGGGAAATGTCGGGGCTTTTCACAGTGTGGCATTCAGCAGAATCACACACACAGCAGGGCTTCAATTTTGAAGGGGATTGATAGCACGTCGATATTGAAGATCATCTTCACGAGAGAGCCGTCGTGAAAGGTTAATGTATTCTCCCATCGCTGTAGGTTTCAGCTCCATATTGTTCCTACATGTACACTGGAGAAATACATCTATCCCAGTGCGTGTTTGTTTTCGGCCTCACGAGCATAATGATCTAAATGCCTGCACTTTGAGGTTGTTTGTTTTTGTTTGCTCACTTCATTTACTTTCTGTGGATTCATCATACAATCAATTTCACACAGACAAGATGAAGCCGGCGAAGGGAACACTTGCTCGTTGGCAGACAATAGAATTACATGCAGAACATGATGTGACCTATAGGAGACAGCGACGAGTAACACAAAAGACAAGCAATGAAAAACAGGACAGTACCAGTTTGAATATTAATATTTCAATATGAAGAGGAGGATGGGAATGACCTGCGATAATTACGTTTTTTGTCCGTGGTGACTTCTCCCTTGTTATGTGGGTGATTTTGTATAAACTGCTCTTAGTATTGCTGCTTTGTTTTTTACTAACCTTTTGTATATTTACAGCATGGTTCCCGCTGTTCCTGAAAAAGCCTTAACAGGGTATATCGTTAATTTTGAGGTGATGCCTAGCTGCATGAAAAACTACCATCCCACAGTATTCATTAATTTAAAAAAGGTTTTGTCTTCAGTCTCAACTCAGTCGAGCTCTTTTTCTTTTTCTTGTAATGTTTCTTAGGAGAGACGCAGATTTTTAATTTGGTGACCACTTAGCTGGCATTTTACAGATTTAATGGACTGTTAAAGTAGATGAAAGGTAGATATACTGTAATGTTTTGTAATTGTGGAGGTTTAATGATAGCCTGCTGAGTGCAAGAAAGACCAGAACAGCCTTTTGTTATACATTAAATTGTGAAAATTAACAATTCCAAGCCAATTGTAATTTAAATTTTAGATTAAAATATTTTTTAAACAGTTTAATCTAATGTAAAGTGTAAACGTGGGGCAGAGTTCATTTCATATGCCATTAATTTGATTACTTTTTGAAATTTTACATATGAATGTCTAAAAAAAATCCCTAATAATATTGTCAAGTTGATTTCATAAAAGAGCTCAGCCCTAAAGTGCATTTGTTTTGCTGTCAAGATATTCAAAAGTTTAAAAGCATTAAATCTGATTTAAAAAAGTGTGCAGCAACCTCAATTTACAGTGAAGGTGTCAGTTTTGATGTTTTAATGTCAAGTCAATGTATCACGACTGTATTTGACAATTATTTTCATTATTGATTAGGCTTTTTTTTCCCCAAGGAAACGTTCAATCAGGCAGCAGTAGCTCAGTCCATAGGGACTTGGGCTGGGAACCGGAGGGTCGCCTGTTCAAGTCTCCATAATAAATATATAAAAAAAAGTATATAAAAAAAAAAATTAAAAAATCATTTTGTCTGTAGCATGTCAGAAAATAATGACACAACACAGTAACAGTCCAAAAGCCAAAGGTAGTCAATTTTCTATTATATCTATATAAAAAAAATATAAGCTAACCGGTCTCTGGCTGTACATTAAGCGTACGGACATTAGAGTATCAAACTTATTAATCCCCAAGGGGGACAAGCACATGCACAAATAGGACATATACATGCATCAAATGGAGAGCTGTCAGAGTGAGGGCATCTTGGTAGTAGCCATGAGGCAACCTGGCCCCTCTCTAGGTACCAGTCCACACTCCATGCTTGGTCTAGAGGGGGATTTGAACCAGCAGCCCTCCATTTCCCAACCCAAGTCCCTATGGGCTGAGCCACTGCCACTTTAGTAGTACTTTTACCTCACAGCATATGGGAGTTGCTGATCCAGTGACGCCTCTATCACTTAGTTTGTTTGTTATTGTGTACCTTTTGGAATCGAACTACCGTGACGTCCACAGCAATGTGAAGGTTAGCAACATCATCATGCAGAAACATCAGGTCATGAGGGGAAAAAATTTAAAAGGACATGGGAAAACAGCATTTTGAAGCAAAAACATACATACTTTGGCCCAAATTTGAATTTTTGCATTTGAATACATAAGGAACACTACTGGGTGGCTACAGAATGATATAACAAAAACTCAGATTAAGCCACCCTTCAAGATGGGTTTAAACATATCTGTTGGTGGGGGTATGATCTAATATTGAGGGGCAGTCAGTAGTCTTTGGATTTACAGCATGTTAGAGAAGCAAATTTGAAGATCTCTACCCTGATTTCCATATTAACCCAGTTTAAGAGGAAACAGGGAAGGAGGAGGCAGGGCAGAAGAGAAATATAAAAAACTGACTTTAATTACACAGCCTGTATGGTACAGAGGGGAGCTGTGTGTAGCGTAATAGAGGGAAATTTGCTGACACCTCGACAGAAACCCCCCCAGAGGCACAGAGGAGGGTCGTGGTGGGTGTGGAAGTTTATATTACATTAGACTATCATGCAAAGCTATGATGTGGATGATCGTTTCCTTTCCCACATCTTTTTATCTTCTCTGTTTTATTTTATTTTTATCACGCTTTGGCCCAAGGAGCAGCACATTATCCCTGTAACACTGGAATATAATTACAGGTGCCATGCTCAATAAAGGCAAATATATACAGGCAAGAAAGACTAATGTCGGATTAATGTTGTACCTAATATGCAAATAATGAGACATTATTTAGTTGCTTCATAACCCTCGACATATATTCAATCTACACTCTGTCACTCTCCATCGGACTCCTGATGAGGAGCAGGCGCCGTACAGACAGAGGATGAGCGGGAGTAACTAGGTCTGCCACTTCAACTCTTCCCCAGGTCCCTGAAGAAGTAACCTGGTTTATTCTAGGCTGGGCCAACCGTGCTCTTCCTCACCCATGCTGTTGCCATGCAAAGTGGCTGAGGGGAGGGAAGGGTTGCGGGAAGGAGCAGCTCTCTGTGTTGTCAATCAGCACCATTTTATACACGGCTGACTGTCAATTACAGTGTGATAAAAAGTATTCACCCCTGACGGAAGTTTTAATGTTATATTATTTTACGACATTGAATCAAGAATAGATTTAATGTGGCTCTTTTGATACTGATCAACAGAATAAGACTCTTAATAGTCAAAGTTTAAACAGATCTTAGAGTACAAAACATATATTTCCATATGAATTCATCTCCTTTAAAGGGCCAGTGTGTAATATTTGGCATGGTTTATTGTCAATCTGAATCTGAATCTGAATATTCTACCCATTAATATGTTTATATAAGTGTATAATAGCTATAAAATAAAATTCGTTTGGTTTTCGTAGCCTTATAATTATGCTTTTATACATATATATATAGCAAGGGCCTTGCTTTAGAGAGGTTGCCATCTTGCGCCACCATGTATGTACGGCAGACCGAGTGGACAATCCAGCCAGCCAGAGAACATGTTTCGCGTGTATAAATGAACCAACGAAGACAGCGGAAGGAAGGAAGGAGGAGGAGGAAACAGCAGAGAGTGTTAGTAGTTCGTCGATGGAGAGTAGTGAAAAGTTTTTTTAGTTATAAAGTTTGCGAATGGACCACACTTACCACGCAACAGGAGAGAATGAACCCGAACCGTCATCTGCGAGGAAAAGAAGACGCAACTTCACTCCTTGTGATGCACTCTCTGTGGCGCTTTTCCTCCTGATGATATATCTCCCCAACGATGGTAGCAGTAGCACCGAATCCCATTCTGTGCATTCAGCCTCTCTTCTCACCCGCTCAGCATCAAACACATGGAATTCCTCATCTGTGTGCTCCGGCTCAAACAGGTATGGCTCTGGGTCTGTGTCCGCTACAAGAAACTCTTCAAAATCACGTTCAAAGTCGTCCATTGCAGCTACTATAGTCCGGAGATATTGCTATGCTAAATAAACAGCTGAGCTCTGTTTACCAGCTACCCTCAGTCAGTGTGCGGGCTGGAGATTGGTGGAGCAGAGAGGGGAGGGGGGTCCCCACTCAGTATGGTAAACGAGTATGTGTGTATGAAGTGTGTCTGTTACACCAGAAGAGTCAGAGTTTGGGACGGAGTCTTTTACCCCCTGGAGTGTTACCGGAGTTTTTGGAGTGCTCAAATAAACTGGCCTTTTTCCCGAACGCTCCTCTGGTCTCCTGCTCGTGAGGGATTCATTACAATATCGTAACATGGCTTAGATTTCTAAATAAATATTCACCTCGTCGCTAGATAGACCTACTCCTGAAAAACTCGTGTCTGCGCAAGGCTTTTTGTCCCTACGAGGCCGCCGTCATTTACCCGACGGGAGGGGTGAGCAAGTGAGCCCTGCAATCTAGAATTTGACCACTGATGTCACTGTTTTCAACCCATTTTACACACTGGCCCTTTAATAGCCCCTTTAGGGTCGACGTCACATGATGTCAGTTTGTTAGCTGGAGGCAAAAAACGACTCATCACCACAGGGCTGTAGGCTACATAGGAGTCTTAAAATGTCGTCTTGTGTTATTGGGAGCCAGAATAGAAGGAGTCATGGCTCAAAAGGTAAATTCATAGCATACAAGCCGCCACTGCCTGTAAACAAAAATGAAGACAGCTATGGTTAAATGCGATAATATGAAAGGACTGGACATAGGCAGTCATCAAAAACGCCTGTCAGTTACCTGACATGGTGCGTTCATAAATTCAGTCTGACGCCCGACAATAAAATGAGTGACCTTTTGGTCGAAGAAATGGAGAGTTATATGTCTACATGAATTGATGAACGGTTAAGTTAATCACACATTCACTGTGCTCTGCTGCTCTGCTGCTCCCCTGCTCCGTCTTCCCAGACGGTGCTCTGGATAACCGAACAGTACATTTGAATGGTCCAGTTTGTGCCAGAGCGGCTCCAGCACTTGGGATGAATATTTCATCTTCCTCCACTGTCTAAAAACAGGTCAACAAACCTTGCTAACGAGTGCTAGCTAATATCTGTTTGTAAAACCTTTTAGCTGCTGTTGCTACTGTTTGCCTGTTAAGCCTTTTGCTCTCAGCTGACACATATGAAGTTTACAAAGATAATGTTGACAGATTTACCACCCCAAATTCTTAATTTTTGAAACAAAGAGTGTCACACGCTTTGTCTCTGTCCCTCCTCTTCAGCCACACTCCCTTTTCACAAGGCCTCTTCACTGCCATTTTCCATCCAGCCATCCACCAGGTGTCCTCTGTCTTTTCTTCCATTCCCCATCACCTGGCTGCCCCGCCCTTGCTCTGCCATTACATGGAGCATGTTCATTCCCAGCAAAACATAGTAAAATGTTTATTCAGCAGAAATGGTGGTGTATTTAACACCCTGCAATGGTATTATAGCAGCTAAGACGGCCATTCTCTGCGTTCTTTTCAAAGAATTTTCAGAGCCTGATGAAATTGGTTTAAGTACATGTTTTTACACTATAAAATCTGCTCAGTGTTACAGTCACTGCCCTTGCTGTCCAGAACTCAGTTGAATGAAGGGCTAAGTGGAAACTGTGGTTCCTAATTATAGTGATCCAACATTAGCTTCACATTTCAGCATGACAAGGCAAACATTTCAGATGAAGGATAATCCACTTTATACCTTTGAGACTGTGTTACAATCTATGTAAAGTATATTATTGTACAAGTATTAGACCTATCATTGTTGCTGATCACTGTTGTTGCTGAGTTCTACCTTTGTTAAAGTTATATAAGTTTTCTCCATCTAGTTTCTTCTCTCTTCTCTTCCCTAATGAAAATGAGTGAATGGTTGGAGGTAGAGTGTATGGCCCGCTCCAGCAAAGAAAGTTCAGTCCTCACAGACATCTCTCCTTGGCTCTGCCTTCTCTATGCTCATTCTTACTTTTCTGTCCATCTAATCTTAACCCAATGGCTCCCACGCGGAAGCCCTCAGATGACACGATCACTCCCACTCATAGTCTCAAGCATTGTGATTGTGATGAGATATTGTAGTATTTACCATTATATATTTAGAGGAGTGGACTAGAAATAATTATAAAGGTGTCACTCTACAATGGAACATGCATGTGGCTACACGTCGCCGCTGATTGAGAAACCCCTGTAACGTACCCACCAAACCAGAGCAAATGTACATCATAGCCCGTTTCGTACCATCTCAAGGAAACATGTTCAACTCGGAAACTGTAGTCAAACAATACACATTGTTTTCCGATTGAATGCGACCCTGGCCCACGCCACCCACTCGCTCACCTGCATCTCATTCCTCCATCAGCCTCTCAGTTCATATCTTACCCAGCTCCATTCATTCCCTGCGAGGCTGCCAAAGTTGCCATATGCTTCTTTTCTCTTTAAAATGTAAAAGATATAATGTTGACACTGGGGTTAAGTTAGCGATTCAGCTAACAGAGAGTATTGGTTGAGCTTGTTAGCCATAGTATTAAAGTATACAGTGAAATAGTATTATAAAGAAAATGAACGGCAGTGTCCAGATGTTGTGATGTTGCCACATTAAATCTACTTTGATCAGTTGTGAATACTTTTTATAGGGTATAAGTAGCAGCTTTAATGAATGACAAGTTTTGGAAAAAGTTCCTCCAATATGTTCTTCCTCTGTCGATTTTATTGTGTCACTGATTAAGTAGGTCAATTACCAACCTCCATGTATCATTATATCTTCAGCTGTCATGTCTCGTTTCAGAGCCATCCTCTTCAAATCTTTATTTCCATCTTCAGGGGAATACTTTCTCAGAGTTTCCTCTTCTAAAAGGATATGTGATTACTCTGAGGCCAGAAATGCATTTTAATTTGATGCAACTCTCTAGAGTCTGTGGCTTACCGGTATGATAAGCTAAGCTAAAGTACAGCGGATAAGTGCTACAAGTTTCCCTGAGGGCACCGGTTGCCTCCTATTAAACACTTAACCAACAGTGTTTCATCGATTGGTGGTTATCTTGCTTCTACTCGGGCCAATATTGTCTGAAACGCCCGCACTGTATTTTAGATTTAAACGATTTAGGTGATGCTTCTATTGATCGAAGCTTGCAACGAGCTCAACTGCAGGCAGCGTAAACACTCTGAGTAACCACTACAAAATATATAATCCCAAACAATCTGCATGGGCGGAGAAAGAGCGCCAAGGCAGTAGGTGCAAATCTAAGAATAATCAAGAAGTGCTAAGTGAAGAAACACTTGAGTATTAAAGATATGTGATGGTACAAAAGGTGTAACAGAGGACACACTGAGAGAAGTAATGTTAAAAATAAGATGGTATAATGGAGTTATTGTATTCCCCAGCCAAACAGATTAGGCAGTTTTGATGTAGCTCTGAGAGTCTGCTTTATCTTTATTCATTTCTGTATTTACATGTAGATTTTAGTGCATGCATAAATATAATTATCATTTCAAAGGCCCCAGCTTTCACTTAAAAAAAAATACCTGAATAATCTCATTAATCACATCCTGATCACTTTTGTTTCTGTTCTTTTTAGAGGGCTACATCTGGCCAGTCTCGGTGCATTGATTTAGGCCTGTTCATTTTCATGACAGAGAGCTGCACAGCTAATACACCTGTTCCAATACGTCTTAATTTGTCTCCTGGGTCCGTCTTCTCCTCCTCCCGACGTACAGTCTTTTAGAAATGCTTTGCTGACTGTCAGCTTTAGTGTTTGCTCCTGTTATCCCAGAGCATTAGCCTTCACAGTTTAAAAAGCTTTAGCAGCAGCCGGGCGTCGCACTGTCTGTCACAGTGGGAGGAGAGACGGTGTCTAGATTTACAGCTCTTTACCTTTTTTGGCTGAAAATCTTCATCTTTATTCCTGTCAACATGGCGCTTATCCAGACGTAGCTTCTCTTTAGTGAGAGTGTCACTGACTTGTGGGATTGTACGTCTCAGGATTGACTGATTGATTCTGCGGCCTCCTGTATCATGCATTATAGATTAGATTGATCAAGGTTCATTTGCATTGCAGTTGCCTTTTGCTCATCACTGTGACGGCATTAGTCTTGTCCTGCAAGGAGGCACAAATTGATCCATTGTCAGCTTAATATTTCCTTAAACCTGACAGATGATCATTAAAAACACACTGTGTTCTGCTCTGCTTGACAGTGTCGAATGTGTTGGAACTATACAGCAGGGGCGCTCCCAGAAACTTTTCATAGGGTGGCCATATGGGGCCCCTGGAAATCTTAGGGTGACAGCAAAACCAAAATCTGAAACTGAATTTAAGGAATTCGATTATGCTGTTGTATTGCATAGGCTAGTTAAAAACTGCGTCAATATGGAGAGTTAAGGAATTGACTGACTAATACTGGTACAGTTAACATTTATCTACAAAACATACAGTTTTAATGTATCTATAAATGTTAGGCGACCTGTCGTTCATCAAAAAGGTTGGTTGTCCTTTTTCCTTAAAAAGACAAATAAACAGATTGAATTTGAAGCAGTACAGTGATTGTAAAGAACAAATCGTTAACTGGGAACAAGCCTTCTCAAGTTTAGTGGAGGTTAGTGGTTACCTCTAGAACCCATTTTCATTCAGATATCTTGTGGTGAGAGTTGAAGGGACCTCTTTAAAAGAATGTCCATGCCAGTTGTTCCCTCGCCTAATTTAGCCTAACTTTGGAGCATTATGTAGCCTCTTTTCAAACAAGCTATGCTGACATGATCGGTACCAATTAGGGATACACCAATTTTTCGGTTGAACATTGGTATTGGCCGATATTTGCTTTTTTTAACTGTCAGCGGCCTATCGACGAAGAAGATGACCTTCACCAACACCACATCAGTTTTGTGCAGGCTAAAAAGCAAGACTTGAGACTAACAACCACGAGCTTAAACTAATGAGCAGGTACAAGAAGAATACAAAGACCGTTTATCAAATGGGCTCTGTGATTTTACTGGTGTGTAATGAGATGGTGAGCAGCCGCCGGTGTCCTATAATCCTGGGGACAATAGAAAATGTGTTTGGGAGGAACAGCGAGCTTCCTTCAGGACGAAAGGACGCAAAAAATCTAGTTCTCTGTTGCTAGTTGACGTTAGCTCTAAGCAGCCGGTGGTAGCTGGAAACTAATAGCTCATGGAGGTTGCACTGAGGTGCATTATGATGCTTTCAAGCTTTGGTCAGTAAAATCGTGTAGGGGGCAAGGTAAATTATAGCATTTTCATTATGTGTTTAATGTAATCTTGTAAACTGTAGTTTTTGGTGAGAAATTTGAATAAATACAGCTGTTTGTGGGAGAAATTTGTTGATTTGTTTCACAGCAATGTAAAATAGATATTAGAGAGGGAATTGTGACATATTATACTTTATATAATAAAAACGTTATTGACGCAGTTTTTTTTATAAATGTTTCTCTGTAACAGAGGGCTATTTTAAAGGTTATTTTGTAAATCTGTATGTTAGAATTTCTGCTCATTCAAACATAGTGGGATGAAGGACTTATTTACTTTAAAACAGTTCTGTTATTATTAGTCTTTTTCTATACTGAAGATTTCTTTGTTTCCCTGGCACAGAATTGGGAATAAAGAACAACAAAAACTAATTAAACAACAATATAAAAACATTGGTATCAGCTATTGGCTAAATTGTTATTTTAAACATTGGTATTTTCCCAGAATTTCAAACTCGATGCATTCCTAGCACCTAGCACAAATGGACGCCTCAGGTTTCACAAGATACTGCTACCCTCATGCTATCTTAAAACGTGAGCACCACAGAGTAATATTGGCCTCCAGTGATGTTTGCCAGCAGGGCAAGTGGGCTGGGCAGCAAGTTTTATAAAGTGACCATGGTACTCCTTGGCCCTCCCTTCGAGGTGCCACTGCTACACGGATCTCTTGCTCTAATGCTGTCTGTTATCTGCTGATGTGGTTTTTAGGAAAAACTCTCTGATATTTAATTGCCCTGCAATTCTGTCATTTTCAGATTTAAACAACCCTCCATGCACTGCACACATGCTGCGCTCCTCCAAGCCTGAAATTAAAATGTTGTTTTTAGCCGTCAGAAAATCAGTTCCCTGCAAACTGTCATCTACAATGAGCCATTGTTGCTTGTTTTGACAATCTCAGTGTTGTTAAGACAAACTATGAAGTGACAGAACAATGCTTTGTGATTCATCATGCGTGTAGCTTCAAATGGTTCAGCATCACTTCGATAAATCAATCAGCTGTAATGTTTTCCAGACAAGGATTCCTCCGTTGTAAAATACCTCTGGTTTCTATTCTTAATGCACTGAACCTCTGTGTGTTTGTGTGTCTGGTTGCTATCAGGAATGTCCCTGACTACGGAGAAGGAAGTAACATGTTTAACAGTCGCCGTCACCATGGAAACAAATTAGGGATGCAGAGCATCAAAAATTTAACAGTTTCCCGTCACTTGTTATGTCACCAGCCTTCCCCTCATTTCTTACATAATGTGTTGTTAGCGTCTGACTGGGAAAAATAAATCAAACGTCCTTGAGAAAACCTTGTGATACACTGACAGAACCTGATGTTATTTTATTAACCACGTCACCCACAATATTAGAAAAGAGGTCTTGTTGGCGAAGAGTAACGAGACAGTTGACGTCTTGTGATTCAGACGTCTGTGATGATCTGTGCATCTGTGGGTGGGAAGTTTTCCTCTTTGCTGTGTGAGAGCCCAAAATAACTGGTGAGCGTTGCACTGTGTTGTCTATGCTAATTCACCACCTCCCACGGGCTTCTTCCTGTACAGAGCTGTCATTTAATGGGTCACAGGCGAAGAAGTCAGGAAAACACCCGCTCCTCGTTTAGAATAAGAATTCAATTTGGAGGCTGACATCATGTTATTATCTTTGTAATCATCAGTCACTGAATTTTACACCGAACATGGCACTGTAATTACATTTTTTTTTACTGGAAGGTGAAAACGGATGCTTGGTGATGTTTAAATAGATGAAATTAAGTGAATATTTTGTCTTTTTCACTGTTGATGTAAAGGTTAAGCTTGGCGTTCCCTTCTCTCTGTGAAAATGTTACATGACATCGATGATTAAGACACATTTTTGATCAAAGATGTGTAGTTTATAAATGGCGTTGGAGGAGGAGACGGAAAATTGCAGCATGTAATGGACATCAGTGTTTGTGTATTCGACGGTCCCCGATGTGTCATTGAGCATCAATCGTACCATTGATGTTTGCTGTCATTGTCTGACATCTTGGGCCTAATTAATGGGATGCTGCGGTGCATGACAAAGTGTTGATTCACATCATTAGATCCCATCTAATCACAGTGGCATCCTCACACATACTCGCACGCGGTAGTATGCATGATTGCACACACACACACACACACACACACACACACACACACACACACACAGACAAGATGGCTCTGATCGAATCTGCAGGATTCATCTCCAGAGATCATCTCAAAGGTGGACTTTCATTTAGTGAGTTTAGCCAACAAGATGCATGGATTTTATCTCTCCAGCTGAGAGAAGGTGACAACGCGGGTCATTTATATTCCAAGCGTTACGTCTGCACACTGCTTTCTGACCCCCTGAGCCTCAGCATCCTTCTGAGGTCTAGACCAGCCAATGAATTATGGGGCTGATAGGGACTCTGTGGCGTGGGTTGCCTAGCAACCTGTATTGAGTGAGGCGGGAGGCCTGCTGATAGGGAGATTACCAGGGTCCCTGATAAAGTCCTTCCTGCCATGAACGGCTGCTTATCGTGGTGCTGTCAGAGGAAAAATGTCAGCTATTACCTCCCCCAAAACAGGAAGTTAGAGGTGCGGAGACGCTGCAGGTGCCACACACCATTACATTTCAGCTGGGCAAGTGGACGTCATCTTGAAAAATGTCTTACATCTTTTTCATGTGTGCAGCTCACTTTAAACTATCAAAACATGTCCCTCATGAACCTGTTTTCTTCTTTTCCTTTTCTGTAGATGGAGTGTTTGGAAGGTGCCAGGAGCTGGCCACTGCAGACCTGTACACATACGATGTTTCTTCCTCTGCTCTACAACGCCTCAGGATCCTCCTACAGAAACTGGCTCACAGAGGTAAACACAGCCTGTCTGTCTTTGTCCGAGTCTGTCTCCTTTTTTATTTTTTCCTTTTCAGCAGCCTTTATCAGTCATGTACAGGGGCTTACAGCAAATGCTACTCAACTGCCATTGTGTGACGCAAGCCAAATAAGACAAGCTGTCTCCTTGGCTAGCATGGCGCAACACCAGTGAGCTAGAACAGGTCATTTGACTCATATCGGGCCATTGTTTTTGCCATCATCGCCTAACTCCAGCAGCCAGTCTAATTGGCTTGTATGCTGGTGGGACATTTCGAGCTAATTTTGTGGATGAGTAACTGTGAGGTGTGCAGTGTAATCACATTAGGCCGTCTCTCCTACTCAATCAATGGCAGCGGCTAATGTGTTTTGTTACAACAGGTTACATCTTCAGGGGCATACAGTGCATTTTTAATAAAATGTCATCGCAGCAGAAGTAACTGTATAGCTTGCATGAGTGAAGTTACAGTCATAATTTAAGGGTACAAGTTTGACAACCTGGAGCCATGCTGGAGTCATGCTGAGAATTCAGCGCATCTCCTCAGTTCTGTCACACTAATATAGCTGATTTTATATTCATGTCTTGTACTGTCTGTGGTAGACAGAGTGTCTTCTTGCTGATGGTTGTCACAGTGTGAACAACGGCTAGGAATGAGAGGAGCCTCCAGGCAGTCTGCTGTTATGGATCCATCGCTGTAACTGCTAAACAAATGGCTCTCGCTTGTTTGTTTCTAGCAGACAACTCTTGGAGAAGTATTTTCTGCCCATAAAATGCCTTAAAAATGTTTTAACATGATGTATGTTTCAATATATAACCCATGGGCCTGTACTTTATTGAAAATTCAGAGGAAGTTTCATGGAAAGAAATGAATAATTTGGTGCTATTTACATGTGACACAGTTTGTGTCTGCAATTCAGCATATATGGAGAGTTAAGTGTCGATAATAGTTAGTGGATGAACATTTACTTGGGATTAAAAATGGCAGCTCTACCAAGGAAATTCCTTTCAGTCAACAGCTGTTCATAAACTGAGTCCTAACTAAAGAAACAGTCTCAGACGTGTGTCTATATTTTCTTTATAATTAGGAATAATTACATGGTTCTTTCCAGGAAGCTCCTCAGGGAATTATTAATGAAATTGTTGGAAATTACAGACCAAGAAGATAAAATGTTACCAAGCAGATTCTTCTCTTCACATTTGTCAGCCTGTAACTGCAGTCACAACCCACCAGGGGGCAGTAGACACCTTTAACACAGACCGTGACCACAAACATCAGCCCTCCAAATATAATTGGCTTTGCAGGCCACTCTGAGCTTAATATCTTTTAACAGGCGTGAACCACTGTTGAAAATCATTAAGAGTAAGCAGCCGGCCAGAGGAAATCAAAAAAAAAAAAAAAAAAGAGGGGAGAAAAAATGCAGTGATGAATATTAAGCAAAGCGAGACCACACATTTATTCTAATTACTGCTTGGAAATAAACAAATGAGAGTGAAGAGGATGAGAAGAGATCTGGTGTGAAATTTTTGTCCTGGTCCGTTTCTGTTTAATTTTTTAGATGCTTTTCATCATGAGACTCTGACCTTGTGTTTGTAGACACCCGTTTACAGACGTCGCAGACATGACATCATCACTTTGAATCATTTTCCCCTTTTCTGTCTTGTAGAATCACATCCACAGACACAGAGCATTATCTCCGGATGAGTCCACAATGCACTGTTAATGCTCGGTGGCATGTTATTCTTATCACCTCAACAACTATTGAAGTGTCATCTTTGAGCCGTCGGGGACACTTTTTTCTTTTTTTTTTTAAAGCCCAGACAGGGTTATTGAGACCATTGTACTGTAACTTAAATTGAAGAGATGAAGGGGGGGGGAACGGGGAGGGACATCAATGGAATCGATTTACAATCCTCTTTATCTTGCATCAGAGATGCAGGTAGAAATCGCACAATCTCTGCTCACTGCACAACACCAATGTCATTCAGATCAATAGAAATTGACCCTTGTACAAAAGGGCTTGGGTTGTCTGGATGTGTCCCCATTGGCTGAGCACAATGTCTGGTATTAAATTTTCACCACAATACATTTTGAATGCAAGGCCCTGTCATCCAGCCGCAAATGACTTTTATATTACACAGCACCTAAAGCCAAGCAGCTTTAGTATTCAGCGTGTGCAGCCACAGTGTGTCTACACATTTCATAGCCAGGCTGCTGTCATATTGCTGTGGAGTCATTATGGCTCTGCTAAATGTGTGTGTGTGTGCAGGCTGGGACTGTGTGAAGATACACAAAGGAGCCAACTTGCTAACTATAGTGTATTAATTTGATGTATACAGTATATTATAATGATGAAGCATTTAATTGAACGTTCACTAAACACTGCCCCTGATGAGCAAGTGTCCAATCATAGCAACTGTAACCAGGCAGGGTGGGTCTGTCTAGCTTTGGACTTTGCCACATATTGTGGTGGGGGGGCTTTGTAGTAAGTGCAATAATTCCAGACTAACTAGCTTATTACCTAGCTACAGTAGTTAACTTTAGGTTTATTTACAAAGGCAAGGGGCACTGGCATTAGTTATCAACAGTATTTCAGGGGTTACAGGTTAACGTCCTGTTCATGACTAGAACATCCACCTTGATGATGCTATTACATCAGACTTTAAAGTAAGGAGCGGGTTTATTCTAAAAGTGGGAATTGCTAGGCACCTCATGATTTGATTTGATTTGATTACGATTTAGTGAGCTAAGATTTGATATTAAAACAATTATCGATGCATCTCGATGCATTAAATTTTATGATTTCTACACATGATTTATTTTTTCTCACGTGTGACTTCTTGCTACTTTTAAAACATAGCTTATTTGTAATCACCCCATAATTAAATAAACAGAAGAATTTACTTGCAAATATTTTGGTCCTTGTCCAGGTCCCTTTTCCAGTCAGCTTCATTAAAGCCAAAATGCTTGCAAACCCTAGCTTTTTAACCAGGGGGTGCCAGTCTGATTGTATCCATTTGCAGTTGCTTACGCTAACCCATTGTGGGTTATTAACACCAGTGTAGCTTGCATACTGTAATATTTCACTGGAAATAGTATGGAATTCATGTACTAATATGCAAATGCAATAATGCAATAATAAACAGTCCACAGCCTTTTCATTTTTAAAAACTTAACTGCATTAATTACAGTCACCTTACAGTCTCTTGCCTGTATGAGAATAACAAAATGACAGGGAGGCAGAGTGCTCCGCTCTTTGGTTAATTACGTTATGAGAGCAGCCTCTTTGCTGCACTGTTAGCTCGGGGTAAAGCCTAGACCCTGAACGAGCGCAGGGTTTTTACGTGGAACAGACTGAGCACTGAGTTATTTTCTTCACCACAGAGGTGGTTTAAGTTATTAAATGCTGCATTTTTTCCTTTTACCTGTAGTACTGTTTATCAATGTCGTGTTTTAGTGTAACTTGTAGAGTGTTGGAGATATATGCCTTCTCTCAAATATTATGGAACTACATGGCACTCCTTTACACAAGAGTGCCAAAAACATACATTTGAAAAACTCAACAGCAATGTCTCTTTCCAGAAATCATGACCTGGTTACTCAAGATAATCTACAAACCATGTTGTGAGCAGTTTCATGTAGGAATGATTCTCTTTCTACCGAAGTACACCCACCAACTGTAACACCTCTCAGAAGGAAGCGTGCATCTCCTCATGAATGAGAGGCTCATACTCGTGACATTGTGAAATGTAATGGTGTCTTTCTCGGCTGAGCTGTAACATTAGCTAGCTCAGTGGTGCTAGGTGAGCTAGCGGTAGATGCAGGCTTCCTTGTGTGCAGTGATTCGGTTGACAGGTGTTGTTTGGTATGAGGCAAAGGTGAGGTGAGAGGAAAAATATGTATTTTGGATTTTTTTGAGCAAACTATCCTTTTAAGAGCCATTTAGCGGATTCATGATGTAAAACTTAACCAACTGACTGAGTTCTATTGATAGCATTAGCTTAGTCAGGGTTTAGCAAATAGTCAATTGGCATAAGGACAAACAATGGTTAATTCTGCAGTTTTTTAAACTGCTTTATGTCATATTTTTCAGTTTCTGGTCAGTTTTTATCCTTTCAAGCTCCGTCCTCTGAACATCAGAAAGAATCATGTCAGAATGTAACACTGGTGTTCCTGATCTACCACGTTAAACTACACTAACCTGCAGTCGATTGACCTCCTGACCCTGTGCAGAGTGGCGGGTAGTCTCATAGTACTGACAAGTGAAGTAAGATGATGCATTGTGACATTTGCATTAGCTCCATTGACAGGAAGCATCAGTCAGGGAGAATCAGTGACCATAAACTGACATTATGTCACTCCAGTGCCACTGAAACCACCGTGTTACCCACGGCCCTACTTTGCTTCCAGCACAAACATGTTTTCTTTGACAGACAATCGACAGAAACCATTGTTGTTGTTCCTCATATTCTGCTCTGTCTGTTCCTTGACAACCTTGTTGCTGGAGAGGGAAAAAAAAAGTCAGACAACACTCACACACTAACATGCCATGTGAAAACTTGAGTTGTTATGAGGAAAACAAGAGTGCTTTTATTGAACCGTTCAGTGTGAGTCCATGTCTTTGAAGGGGGCAGGATCATTTCAGAGAAACCTGCTGCAGATTTTTACTTGAAGCAAAATGATTTCCTCCACAGGCAAATAATAATTTGTGTCCTCATGGATGTTCACCAACTGTTTTGCAGTAATGGCAATATGAAATTACTTCAATAGAGGTGGTCAGATGGTCATGCTTCATTAAGAGCCACATAACTTTATTTTAAATGCTCTTTTCGAAGACTCCAAAGATACCATATATATGTGTCTGGATTTTGGGGAAATGTGTATAAAATAATGCTTAATATATTTAAATATATTTGTATTTTAGGAAATAGCCAAGCTTTAAAATGTTAGGTCACATCACTCAGTGTAAACATCATATGCTGTAGCTTCAGTGAAGAGTTGTCATAAGCTGGTGGAATAAGACCATAAAGCTAAAGAGTAAAAAACATGTATGTAAAGGAAGTCGGTTAAACTTATTATTTATTCAGATTCTATCTATTGATATTCCAGAATGATTTAACAGTCATTACTGTACGATCAGTATCCTGCCCTCATTCCCTTCCCTCACCCAGCTCAGGTCATAAAGCACATAAGGCCAAATCAGAAGAAAAAATAATAATGATAACAAATAGATAAATAAAATAGGTTCAATTTATTATCAGAATTATTGTACAGATTTATTTCTAATTAAAGGATATTGTTTTCAATAAATGTTATTTGCTAACTTGCATTTAGTGAGGTGTTGTCGTGTTTTGTAGGATAATGTGTGTGTTCATAATGCACAGTCCAAAGTGCCACACATTTCAGCGACATTTAAAGGTCCAATGTGTAAGATATAGGGAGATTTAGTGACATCTAGTGGTGAGGACTGCAGATTGCAACCAGATGAAACTTCTCCAGGTTAGAATTCCTTCAGTGTTCATTGTTCAGGAGGTTTATACTGGGAATCAAATTACCCACTGAGGTCTTTTCCACTCCAAAACAAAACATCAGGTGATTAACATCGGTAAAAACACTGAAATAAAGCAGTTTCAAATTATAAATCATTGTTTCTCCTTCGTTGTTCAGCTCATCAGTGATGGGTTGCTGGCCTAGCACCTGCTAATGTGTGCTCACCTTTATTTTGAAGATCCAGACATTCAAGAGGTTTTGACTAGGAGCCAAGTTATCCACAGAGGGTCCCCCTTTCCAGAACAAATGGACTCAGAAATTTAATAAAGTAAAAACACTGAATTAAGCAGTTTCACGTTAAAAAAATGAATTTTTCGGACACTCCTTGTCACAGAAGAGCTGGTGACTATGGTGGCTCACGCAAAAATGTCAATGGCCCTATCTAAAGTCAGTGTTGGTTTGTCCATTTTGGGCTACTGTAGAAACATGGTGGTGCATCATGGCATTCTCTACATAGATATAAACAGCTCATTCGAAGGTAATGACAACAATTCTTATTTTCAGGTGATTATACACTAAAGAAAACATACTTAATAAATTATATTATATTCCATTTCTGCCAATGTATCCCCCTGAATCTTACACAGTTGATTTAGCATTGCTACCTTCACTAGTTGGCACCATAAAAGGGTCTTATAACATATGCAAAATTTATTAAGACAATGCTTAACCTTAGAGATTAAATCATGCTAAGTTTTGACTTTATTTTTTATTTTTAATTTCTAAAATATTTAAAATTTTCTTACTTTTAGATTAGTCAACAAGTCTAAGTTTAAACTCCCATTTAAACATTAGGAAAACTAGTTGTCAGGAACCTCCCTATAGTTCGTCTGTAAAGAGATTCACAGCAATACTTTTTACTACAATTTTTTTTTTTTTTTTTTAGGAAATGAAATGCCACTGTACACAGTGTATTCACATGTTCTGCCTCACCATTGCACTGTTGGTTTAATTTTAGTGTCAAATTTGGATTGACACATTTCATTTTGACTAATTAGGTAGGACTCGCTGCTAAATTATTCACGCTCTCTTCCATTAATGCCTTTAAAATCAGTTGGTGGACAGAAGTAAAGGGAAAGGGGAAAATCTGCATTTCAAAAACAGCAGATGAAACTACAAGACATGTAGACAGGATCCCATCTAATGGGCTTTGAATATTTAGGAGGCCCCCTCTCTCTCTGTCACACAGAAAACAGACAGGAGGCCAACAGAAATATCTTGCTTGTTTGAAAGCTGTTGCGCTAATGGCAAGGCGTTAATTAACTGAGGCATTTGCCTGAGACGGCGTGCTATCCTTAACAGGCAAAAACCCGGCAGCACTTGGTGATGGAACCTGCTCTTTCTCTGGACTTGCAGAAGAATTTGCATGACATTTAGCTCCTCAGTGCCAGGATAATCAGCTGAGAGGTTGATTGAGAGGAATCCAACCGTAAAGGCCCCACCAATTTTCTTCCTGACTTTTTTCTCTTACAAAATGGCTCATTCTGATGGTGTAATTTGCACCGGCATACCTTTTTTCCCCTCAAGTGTGCCCGTCACAGACACAACAACATGCTATGTATAAAAATAAGTGCATCCCCCAGGAGACAGAGGGGGATAGAGGTGTCACAGTCAATGAAGCCAGCTTGTGGCGCCATCATGTATGAACCCATTTAACCAGCTGCAGTTAACCGCAGGTACCATATGGATCCTTTAGGGCTGAAGCCAGACCTGATTTCCCCATCACCACTGATGATAGCGTAAACGATCATCGCCACGTTAATATATAACAAGTATACACCACATCGGTTAAGCCATGGGTAGTTAACTGTCATTGTTGTGCGGATGGATGGCTGAGCTGCGTTCCAGAACAGTGACAACATACGCTGCTGTGTGCTCTATTCAGCACTGCCAAGAATGACTGGAGGCATCTGTAGCTGCTCTGCATTGCTCAGATCCTCATCTGGTGCTTATGAATATCTATGAGAATACCCAGAGTCTATGGGTGAGAAACCGGGCTAATGAAGACATTCTGCGGTGTTGATACTTTTCATTTTTTGCGTATTTTAAAACCTAGGCTTTTAATTTATTGCTATTAAACATGTCCACATCATTAAGAGCTGCAATGTTTCTTCAGATGAGTCCAGTAAAAAGTTTTGGCAGCTAGGAATCTAAGCCACAACATAATTACTTCTTTCTAGTTAAAAAATGCCTCTGCACTTAAATGAAGTGTCATCAGTGAACATCTTGGCTCCCTAAAAAAAAAGTGTATCTGTGGTATTTCTATGCTCTTTGCCGATGGAATGCTGTGCCTCTTGGCTCATTGGGAATGGGGCCATGTTTTGGGTATCTTTTTTTTTGCTTGGGTAGCTCCATCTGGTCCTGGCACCACTGCGCTTTGCCCCTGCCCAGGAGTTCTGCATCCCAACTATGTGTTGGCAATTAGCAGAGATGCTGGCAAGGCGTCAGGCCGCAGTGTGACATTCTCCCCGGGCTTGTTGACTGGCTGGGGTGTGTATCTGTGTGTCTGTGTGTCTGTGTGTGTACATGTCTGTGTATACATGTGTCTGTACATGTGTGCATGAGTGTGAATGTGCAGTCGTGGCTTTCTTTAAGTGTGTCTTAATTTTAGACCTCCTCTCCTCTAATGTTTGAATTCACCCCTGTAAAACTGAGAGAACTATGAACAGTCATCCACAAAGAAGAGAACATAGATACTGCACAGTCACCATTTACAGGAATACTGTGCCAAAAGAACAATATTTCAAACAAAAGACAGTACTGTTTCTGTTAAAGGCACATTTACTGTATATAGTCAGTCTTGACCCCAGTATTTTAAATATTATTTACATTGCTGTTTCCAGTTTCTGGGTATACCGTAGTATGAAAATTGACAGGTATCATACCATGTGCATTTGTTTATTTACAGTATTGAATTTTACTGTTATTGTATTAGTGTGATTAAAAGTGTATTTCAAGTTTATGTCAATTTTCGTATCTGCCAGGACCAAGTGGCAACCTCTGAAGGTGAAAGATGAAGCCAATGCGGAGGTGCCAAAAGCTGCAGTTCCTCAAATGGCCACTTGATGCTGGCTCCCAAACAGTCAATCCACATAGACCTCCATGCTAACATGCCCAACTTTACAGCAGAAATAAACATGTTTACAGCCTGGTACAAAACTGGTTTTAATCTTTATAGCCAATTTCCTCCTTCGTGACAACTGTACGTGGGGTGAATTTTTATTTAACTCGCCTTTTTACATTTAATTAAGGCTTAAAGTTATGCGTATTTAAGGGTGGGGCCCCTGTGAGTGACAGGCTGTCTATGAGGAGCCACTACAGTGTGTGAGTCAGAGGCACCCCTCACTCCTCCACAGCTGCACCCTCTTAATCACATATGGTCACTGCTGGCCCCAAAAACACTAAGATGGCGATGACAAAATGCCAGACTCAGGGCTTTAAAATAGAAGTCCACAAACCAATGGGTGGACGTCATGATAGTTATGTCAGTCTATGGTCAGGACATAATATTTTGTGAAATTATAACAAAGCATTCTTTAAGGGTCATTGTAAATGATAATAAGAATATTAGCGTAATACTGTATACCATGAAACTGGGACATTTTCTGAGACAGTTATCGTATTGAGAGAATCTCATACTGTTGCAACCCCAGTGGGCAATCAAAGACAAATCAACCCCTGTCTCACATATTTTCATTTTAACAATTAAGCTGGTAAAACTCTAACTCTTTAATGTCAAGTAATAATGTATGAAAATGATCTCTTTAGGAATGTTTGGCAATGATATATTTAAAATATGAGCCCAGAAAATATAAAAATGGTCAGCCATTTTGCCTCCAAATATTAATTTTGTTGCTGGAAATAATTTTGGAGGCACTTAATATTAATACCAGAGCCAGGAACTGGAGTTGTTAGTTTTTGCCTGGCTTACAATTTATTATATGAGTCATTCTCAATCATCTCCAGGCCTGATCCTCTCTCCAGTTTTTGTTAATAGCGAGCAGTCAAGTACTTTTTCTGTTTCTGTTGAATAATCCTAATATTAGACATTTGTTGTCTTTAATTGTTTATGCATCAGTGGATATGTTGATTAAATTAGGTTCACTATCCACTTTGTTTGATTTATTTACCAAAATAGTGTTTTACCTGGAGAGATCTGTAGAAATCTTATTTTTGAAGAGTTATATTGAGTCGAGAGGTGTTTTAAAGAACCCCACATACAAAGGGATTGATCTCTGCATCATGTGCCACTTATTTGATTGTTTGGAATTTCAATCTTTATTTTCCAGGTTTGACGTGGCAGGACGACACCACCCAGCAAGTAATCTCCAAAGAGCTCTCCAAACTGAGGGCCATCCCTCTCTACCGCCAGGCCACAGCTCCAAGCCCGCTGACCGCCTATAGCAACTCCAGAGACAGGAAACTGAGCAGAAACCTTCAGCAGTACCTGACGGGGTTGGGCTTCCTGCCACACTCTGAGGCCGATGGACAACCAGGAATCCTCCAGCATGGAGCCAACGTTCAGGTGAGAGTCTCACACACTGCAGACTTGTAGCAGTTTGTCTTTGGAGTGGATGAGACAGATGCGACAAGTACACAAAAATCATGCAGGTTAATAACAGAAGCTTTTTAAATAAAGTTTTACAATGTCATCTGTGGCTCTGTTGATGTCATCAATGTTATCGCAATTTAAGACCTTTTTTTTTTTAAACAAGATAGCCTCTTACAATCTGACGATGTGCTTTGAAAGACAAGCGCATTTAGGAGGCAGGAAGGGTCTGATTAAAAAATGCTATCTAGCTCCATGATGTCGAAAATGTAGCATCCAGTGTTTTGGAGCTTAATCTATATTAGAGAGACTTAGAGTCAAGATATCTCAACCTCTGCTGCTTCGCCATTGAACATTTTTGACCAGTTTCTCTTGCAGGTCCCTCAACTTCAGGAAGTGACATATTAAACAGTAAGGCTCTCCTGAGTGTTGGTAACAATCATTAAGCGTATTATCGAAGCTTCAGCCAGGTGGGGCTGAACCATAGACTGTATGATAATAGACTGCTACTCTGAGACAATGCCTGACAAAGCATGTGAAACAGAAGAGAAGAAACAGCAAGCTAGCTCCAAAAAAATTAAAGATATACTCTGCAGGATTTTCCTAAACCAATATATGGACTCATACACAAGTAATCCCTCTAAATCATCACCTATGACCCACTAGAAGTGTGTGACGGCGTGTTTTTCTGCAGAGACTCTGCCCTCTGTCTTTACTTATTTTCTACTTTTTCTGTGTTAGGGACGTTTATGGACGTGCACCTCCACAGTGCTCAGGTGAGGTCGGGACTTTATAAAATTTAGCAAGCAGGTGCCAGACTGTAAGCAGCAGGCATCCAAAAGACACAGCGCTGAAAAAAAAAAAATCGAAAAAGAGAGTGAGGCAAAACGCAAAACAAGAGTGGCTCAGGGGTTGATTTTTACTTTCACTTTCGCTGGCGCCTGTGTTTTTATATAGCAGTTGACTGCCCAGTTAGCTCAAGCTAACACAGCAGCAGAGGCTAACATCCTACACTAAGCTGATAAACAGTCCCAGCAAACTCACGCCAACACCAAAGTGGCTTGACTCTGTTGTTTAACCCACTAATAATCGTAAGGTAATGTTAGCTGTTTGATGCTAACAGTTAGCACTGTCACTGTGTGTGTGTGTGTGTGTGTGTGTGTGTGTGTGGACTTACCACTTTTCCCAGTGCAGTGTCGAGCCGTCATTAAGGGAAACGAAGGACAGGCTAAGTGAATAGATATGCTACATGCAGTTCTACACTGAAATAAGATTTTACCCATTTTAGATAGTAATGTTGATATTATGGTGGGCTACCACAAATAAATCAATGTATGGGAAACACTGAGATTTTTTATTTTTAATTTCATTATTGTCATTTCTCAAAAATAAAATAAAAAGAAAAGAAAGAAAGGAATGAACAGAATATCTGACTCCCAAAATAAAAAAGAATACCTACCCAACAAACAAATAGTCAAATATTCAGGTCCAGCCCAACTGAACAGCTTGAATAACTCTTTAAAAAAAAACTACTGTATTGTTATATCTTAATGCAACAGCTAAAGATGTAGCATTAAGGTTTAGGGTTAAGGAAAGAAATATTGGTTCACAAAGCAAACAAAATTCAAACGTGTTTCCTTGCCTACATTATGGAAGGGCCTCTTCCTACTCCTTTTGAAAAAGAGTCAGTATGTCTTTTGCTGGGGTCGCCCTCTTGTCACCACACCGCTTTTGTTTCTCGCTCTCTGTCTTCTCCTCCCTCTCCCACTGAGCAGGGACCCTTTTACACAAAGATCTTCCATCACCTCTTTACATTATTCAATCCTCATATTTAGGGTGGAACCCGGGCTTTGTGTGAAATGTGCTCTGCATCCTTCATAGCCGAGCCGCTTCCTGCTGCTGTGTCAGTGCAGCCATAATGCAAAGTTGAAGAGTTCAGGACCTTCCTTATTGATGAGACGAGGCTCTTTGTTGTGTAGTGTGATGGAAAAAGGCAAACATGGTTAGCATGAATGGCAGAGCACCCCCGTCTCGCTGTGCTAATGCCATTATGGCCTCTCAGTATGCCGGGCTTGGAAAGACTGACATTTTCTCTATATACATTTGAAGGACAGAAAATGGCACCAAGGGAGATAGCTCGTATTAGTGCAGCAGCAACATGGATAATACTGCTGCTCAGTGGATCGGGTATACTGTATGCTGAACTGAAGCGTGGGTTCTTATTATTCAGAAGAGAAACATGATTTCTCTTCCTCACAGAGAGAAGAAAAGACCATATCACAAATTTTGGTGCCAACAGTAATACCAGCTACAATGCCAAATGGTTAAAAGGCCTCTCGGTGCCTGTGTACCAGTGCATTGTGATGTAAACACACAATTCATCATGTGTCAAATATAAACTCATATGGCTAAATCTGAAATCAGATGACTCACAGTTTCTTCTCTTTAGATAAGGGATTGCTGCTACTTCTCTGACAGAAGGGATATGCTTTTAAAGTTTGTTGTGGAAATGCATGAAATTACTCTTTGAGTGACACTATCTCATCTGTGATTTCCATAATGCAATTTCCAAGGGCAGTTGTCTTTGATCTAGAATCCCTATTCATATCCTGTCCTGTCTCGTCGAGCCCAGGTTGCTTCTCTTCTTATACTAAAGCCTGTCACAACAATGCTGACCCAGCGCAACCCATCGAATGTTCTCATGGGGAGGGAAAAAAACTATTGCAGAGATGAAACTAGGTTGAAGAAACATCATGTGAATGTTGTCACTGAAGCTTTACAGAAATTAACAAAACAAGGCTAAAAGTCTACAGCAGCTCTTTGAGGCTGTACTTGGGCAAAGCAGTGCTAAATGCTAACTTTGGCATGATAACATGTTCACAGTGACAATACCAACATGCTGAGGTATAGCAGATATAATGTTCACCATCTTGGTTTGTGTGTTAGCTTACTAACATTTGCAAATTAGCATTAAATACCAAATATAGCTGAGGCTAATGGGAATATCATTAGTTTTGACATATGGCTTAAAGGGTGAGTTTGGTAGTTTTCAACCTGGACCATAGTTTTCATTGTTTTTGTAACTGACTAATGGAGACAAATGTTTTTGAAACTGGTTGAGCGTTGAGTGAGAGGGCTGCAGTCAGCAGCAGCAATACAGGCTGCAATGTAACCATTCAGGGCATTTTACGTCCAGTAAAGGTGCTTTTTGCTATTAACAGGCTCAGATTATTATTATTTGTATTTGACAACATTATGGAAAGAATCCCTACAGAGATGGACCATTTTGTTAAGGAGAAAGATCCTTTTTGTTTAACCAGAAACAGCCCTGAAATGGCTATCACCAAAGACACCAGATTCCATTTAAATAAAGAATATTTTTATCATTGTAAAACACACTTAATTTAAAGTCAACACAAACAAAATTAAATTTGCAACAGTTGTTTTGGTTTGTCTTTCCACCATTTCAACAATTAACAGCTCTAGTGTGGTTGAAATAAATCCTTAATTCACACAGTCAGATGTGAATATATGCTGCCTCTTTACATGCTAAAATTACTGTTTGTGTAAATGGAGTCTGGTGGCTTTGGCTATAGCAATTTCGGGGCTGTTTGTAGTTAAACAAAAGTGACTCAAACAGGTCTATCTCTGTAGGGATCCTTACCATAATGTTGTCATAATCTGAGCCTGTCATTGGCAAAAACAAGCACTTTTAGTAGACGTGAAGTGATGGTAAAAAAAATGCCCCAAGTGGTTACATTTTGGCTTGCAGCAGTGTTGCTCAATACTGGATCATTTTCCAAAATTGTTGTTCCCATTAGTCACTTGAACACAAAAACCTTGGTAAACAGGCTCCATGTTGAAGAGGTACTGTATATGGACAGTGACACATAAGATAAAAAGTTATTGCAATTCAGGAATTCGTGAATTTCTTCTTGTTGTTGAGACATTTCTGTCTTAACCACAAATGTAAACCTATGGTGGCACTAAAGAAAAAGTCAGGGTGTTAGCCGAAGTCATTTTGATTCATTATCTGGTTTCCCTGAATGCCTGTAATAAATTTAATGGCAATCCATCCACTTGTGGATTTATATCAGTCTGGACCAAAGTGGTGGACCAACTGTCAGACCCTCAGCCATCCCCAGAGCCATGGTGTCAGCATGGCTAAATGATGTTTGACATATTAACAATGCTCTAAATGTGGCATTTTGTGTTGTAGAATGAAGACATCAAGTCTGAAGGTCACTTGGAGCCCAGCCGGTCCAAACCCCAGCAGGGCTGGAAGGAGACCACTATCTTCAGCCATCAGAAAGGAGCTGGCCAAACTCCAGTCACCAAAGTCTTCACCCAGAGCGGAGAGGGCAGACACCCCAAGCTCAGTGCAGTCTACTCTAACCGGGATCCAGGAAGAAGCAAACTGCTCTCCAGCCAGCTGGAACGGCTTCTTGCCGAGGTACCGAGCACTCAGCAGGGTGCCCTGGATGGCAACGCTGCATGGCCCAAAGGAAAGCTCCACTACCTCAGCTACATCCGGCCAGCTCAGAGTGACCACGCAGAACCGCAGTCTCAGGTGGCATTTGGCTCCAAAACCCAAAGGCCTAATCTAGACAGACTTCTGCTCAAGGCTGGCTCAAACCGCCTGACCGCCAAAGAGCCTCTTAGTGTCATGGACGGTAAGATCCGCTTTTTTTATAGCTTGTTAGAGATATTTCACACTCTGGGTTTTACATTTGCACCACAGTATTCTCATGTTTTGTCTGTCAGTTTGGGTTTTGGGGAAAATTGTGTTAAGTGATGTAGTATGATTGCAGCTTCTCATTCTCTCCTGTCCAGAGCGATTCATCCAGGATATGGTGAACCAGCTGGGGAGGCACAGCGTCAACATAGAGGCTTTGATGGGCAAAGACTTGGACCAGCTGGCTGGGGTCATCACAGGGGCGCTGCAGGAGGTGGATGAGGAGCGGCCTGTGGTTGGGGCCCAGCCAGGACCAGGAGCTGCTGACTCCAGGGGGGACATGGAGGGTAACAGGGAGTCGCTGGCAGCCGTGCAACAGAATCAAGACCAGGACCTAAAATCAGACAAAGGGCAGGATCTAAACCAGGAAGACACACTGAGAATGAAACAGCAAGGTCAGTGTTTCTTCTGTTGAGGATGAGAATACAAGCTGGCAGTGTTTTGTGCAGTAACGTGTTTGTATCGTATTATTTGTATTCGTATTATCCTCATACCAAATGTATTTTTGAGTCTTCCATTTTAAGTCTGTATTTTTTTTTTATTTTGCTAAATACAAAAGAGAACTTCAGTTTTCACACAATCTGCTCACATAAATTGTGTTTGTTTCCAGGCCAACAAATAGACGGCGCAGACAAAGAGCCTGTTGACAAGGTGATTTTAAAATTACTCTGCTCAACCAACAAATTGGTTTCTCAGGGAGCAAGACATGTCCAAACTTACACTTTATTCACTTTTGAATGCTGCTTCGAATAGGGATGATTTGAAAGTTTTTGTGCAGCCTAGCATTTACTGTTGAATTATTACAACTTGAAAGCACCTGCAGGATCTTATAAAATTCCCTCAGAGTTGTCTAACCTCAATATTTTCATTTAATGGAAGTTTAAAAGTGATATGAATGAAAAATAGTTTTGCATGGCGCCATGAATCTTTTGTTTCGTTTTTAGTAAGCAAGTAAAGCTGCTGAATGCACCCTTTAATGATTTGTAACGATAAAAGACATCATTAGACCTTGGGCCAGCACTCAGACTTAGAAACATCAGTGAATGCATTACAAATTCATTGCTTTAAATGGCTGACATATCTAATAGGAGCAACTCTCTATTCAAGGTATTAATTAATTTTTGCTCAAAACCTAATAAACTAACTTCTAAAAGGATCTGAAAGTGGTGCATAGGTAAAAGAAGTATAAAAAATCCCTTTGCCGATCTAAAGAAAAATCTTTGATTTAACACAGCATGCAGAGTTCTTCTCCAAGCTGCTGGACTACCTCAACATGGAGCCCTTCGGTGATTCCCCAAAGGTCAACGTTGGGCCACCAGCTCCCCTCCGGAAAATGGTCGGCATGGAGAATGTCCAAAGCCGGACGATGCAGGGTCAGGTTCCTATGTCCCACCACTGGGAGGAGAAGATCACACCTGCGAAGGAAGGTGCCACCCTGCGTTTAACCAGTGGTGTAGATGGGCCTGGCGCTCAGGTGGACTCAGAGATCCAGAGGTGGATGCAGGGGAATCAGGCCCCAGTAGGGAAACAGCAGCTGGAGGAGCCGCAGAAGAAGGACATGAAAGTCAAAACTCAGCTGGTCCACATCGGGGTGAAGGAGTTTTCCAGCAGAGGGAAGGACAGACACTTCGGCTACATTATCACCGGCTCAGAGTGAGTATGATTCACATAATCATATATCACATATTGATATTGGAATAATCAGATTGTAAAATGATTTCTAAATCATAATATTCTGAGGGAAAATTTGCGCATACTATGAGGAACTCAAGTTGTCACAATATGCCGTTTAAATGCACACAAAAAATGTGATTACTATCCAAAATTATTGATTCTATTAAATAGTGGGTTGGTAACAGTTTGAGCTGACTGCTTGCATCTAAATTTATTTGGGTAGAAGTTTTTTAAGAGGGATCAGACTGTCATGATTGATCAGGTGCCTTTTGTTAGGGTTTTTTGGTTATTTTGTTACACCAGTGTTTCGTATTGTTTGATCCATGTTTTTCCATTGTTTTTTGTGTATTTTCATAAAGGTCCCTCTAAGGGCTACATCTATTTCATTGTTGATTAATCTGTTGATTATTTTCTTGACTAATTGATGATTGTTAGGTCTTTAAAATGTCAGCAAATGCAGAAAAAATGTTAATCAGTATTTCCCAAAGCCCAAGATGACTGAGTTAACTGTCATAGAGGAGTAAAGACACCATAAAATATTCACATTTAAGAAACTAGAATCTGAGAATTCTGACTTTATTTTTCTTTAAAACATTACTCTAACCAATTAATTGATTATCAAGTTAGTTGCGAATTCATGTTTTAGTTGACAGCTCATCAATTAATCATTGCAACTCTTCTCAAGTTAGACTATACATGGTGTGCAAACTGTAGTTACGACAGGCCCCTGTGCATGCTATTTTTACAGTCCCTACTGCCAAATTTTGCCACTAAAATAGCTAGTGTATATCGTATCATGTCATTACACGGTCAAACAGAGACTTTACATTTGGACAACATCTACTATACATACATATTATTCCAAAAATCATCTTTGCATATTTGTACCAAGCGGGAAAATGAAGCCAATGGAAAAGTGCCAAAAACTGCAGTTCCTCTAATGTCCACTTGAGGCTGGCTCCAGAAGTGAGTCAATCTCCACAGACCCCCATGTTAAAATGCCCAACCTTACAGCTGAAATAAACATGTTTACCCTGTTCGTGACAACTGAAAATAATAAATGATTTGTTTAATTGATTTTTTTAATAGTTGATGTATAGTTTTTATACTTTATGAAGAATAAGCATATCATTTTGTTGCTACAGACTATTTTTATTAAACGAAGAAAAGAAAAGAAAAAAGACAGAGACGAGTTTGCCTTTTTAAGGCATAATTAGCAAATGGCACCACTATCAATTTACTGTGAGTTCTTATTTGATCACAGTTGTATTTCTGAGCTGGCAACCAGAATCATTGGCAAGTGCCTGCTCTTTTCTCAACTTTTACACGCCCCAGTGCAACAGCACCGCCTGCACTGTCTATATTTACGCCCCTGATGGTGTGGTATGGGACACTGGCCAATGATACATGTACGTGTCCCAATAAAAAATAAGCTTCATAAATAGCTTAAAAACAGTATTGTATTGGATATAAAACAGAGAGACACTGTGGCAGCTCTCCTGTGCAACATTATAGATACAGACTTGAATGTCTGTGAATTGCACTCATATTAACTGCAGCTTTACTGTTGACAGCAATGCAGACTGTCGATAGATTGATCCACAGCAGTGGTTTTCAAACTTACAACAATGTACCACCTTTGAGATATTTTCTCAGCAGAAAAAAAGCATATATAAAGAGGTACAATACAAAAAAGAATATATAAAGAGGTGCTGTGTCATCACTGTAAGTTGACACTTCTGAATTACAGCACGTGATGACTGGATTTAAAATGGGAATATTTATCGAACTAACATTTTTTATAGAACTTATTATAGTATAATTATTCTAGGAATTATGCATGACTGATATTTTTTAAATTAACATTAAAAACAATCTCATGTACCCTCTGCTGTACTCTAAAGTTCACTTAGAGGTCCCCTTACCCTCCATTTGAGAAACACTGATCTACAGTATGGCAATAACCTCTTTTACCTTAGTCACCATCCTCGAAAACTGGCATGCAAAAAGCATCACTGACAACCTTGTAAAAGCTACTCTCTTGTTCTTAAGTGGTTATTATCAGTGGACTTGATGACGTAGCTCACCTTCATATCATAGTTTATTGCTCCACTCACCAGTTGTAAGCTGTACTGTTGGACCTGTTTCAAGGCAAGACTCATTTTACACCTTAATACCGAGCATATGTCTGCTTTGTTCAGTTACTTAAAACTGCCTTTAAGATACACAGTTTCTGTCTAAAACCACCCACATATTCACGTCTTTATGGAAAAGAATACTGCAGTTTGAAATCCTTGGTGTATGCTGCACCTGATTACAATAGCAGGGATGATAAATCCCTCAGTGTGTGGGTATTACTGTGCCGTATTACAGCTTTAATGATGATACTTTGTCAGGAAGGGTAGCCAAGTTCTCTCTCTCACCTCTCACTCAGCTCGAGCTCAGCAAAGATAAGTTCCTATCGACTGTGTCTTCGCCCCTAGCCCTCTCTCAAATCCCTTTATGGTGTTATCAAGTCCGGTGTTGGTGCGTTGTCCTTCACCTGTTCAACACACATAGGCTCATAAAGGTGTGATGGGCACAATCTTTGTCACCTTATTGCCACACATATAGAAACGCAGATTAAGACGTAAGCACACAATATAGGTGAGTGTATGCCAGGGGAAAGAAGCAGGTCACCTTCTGAATAAAATGTCTTCACCTCCTCCTCGTCTATCCTCAGCCCACCAGGCAGACACCTATAGTTGGCCTATAGAGGGGTTCGCATTTGCTGCAGACCTCATGATTGCATGGTTGTTATCCCCAGCTCCTTTGCACCCTGCAGAGAGGCTACGCAAACCTGCTTATCTGACAGCTCCTGACATTGTGGTGGTGGTGGTGGTGGTGGTGGTGGTGGTGGTGGTGGTAGTGGGGAGGTTTGGGGAATAGGAGGAAGGGGGGGGGGGGGGGGGGGGGGTATGGATGGAAGAGAAAGAGACAGAGAGAAACCCAAGGGGAAAAGTGCTAGCATCAACAACCAAGTCACTCCTGGAGCTCTCCAGTTGCTAGAATTACCGCAGAGGGATGCAAACGTGTCTGGAATTGCTTCGGTGAATCTTTAACTTTCAAAAACCCCTCAAAAAGTGGAGAAAAAAGAGCCACCCACTCTCTCAAAGGTGGAGTGAATCAGCCACTCATGCACAGAACACTGTTCTGTTGGGAGAAAAAGAGCTGCTGTATTGTGGTGTCAAACGCAGGCTAAACAAAAGAATATCTCAGCATAATTTTAACCTTGAATAACGTAAAATAACTATAAAACTGTTTTAACTTAAGAGGATGCTGAGTGTCTGGAAAAAAGCAAAACGTATAGCTGATAATGCACTCAATCCCCAGCGCTGCATGGGATAGCTTCTTCAGTTCATTTCACATTTCTCTGCTCACAAAATCTGAACAATGTTTCATTATGATCCATGACTTTTTGGTGCATGTCACCTTGCAGTCACTTGGCACTCTCAGTGATTCCAGGTTAAGCTGTCAGCAATAAAGTAGCTTTTCTGTGTGTGTGTGTGTGTGTGTGTGTGTGTGTGTGTGTGTGTGTGTGTGTTTTTGTGTGTATGCCCTTCTCATTTCCTCCATCCAGCGCATTGGCCTGCAGATTGCCTTTGTTTGGTCTATTTCCTTGGCGATTTACTCTCTGAGTGAGGGAGCAGCCACGGACTGAGCTGAGATGAGGCATGGCTTTATCAGACCACCATTACACTTCACCTCCATTCCATTTGCACCTTATTATTCTCATCTCACCGTGAGGGCGCGTGCGTGCCCGGTGTGTTTGTGGACTTTGTGTTATCATGTTTTACTTTGAGCGTATTTGTGTGCACGAGAGAAAGAAAGTGAATGTGGGCGAAGAAAAAGAAAGATGAGAGGGGGGAAAGGGAGAGGAAGGCGCGTCCATATGATACAGCCATTACACCTCATGCAGGTTCCATTTGCACCTTATTGTTTGTCTCATTGCTGGAAAAAAGCAGGTGATTTACCAAGCCTGAAGAGGCAGCTGATCCCTTTTCCCTTGGCACGGCTCTTTGTGTGTTTGTTTGTGTTTGCGCGCGCCCATGTGTCTGTCTACGAGTGTGTACATGTGTGCGGTACATCCATTCAGACAACCGTGGCTTTGCTTGTGTGCAATGACCCATTTGTGGGTATGAATTGTGGCAGTATCTCCAAAATAAAAAAAAAAATAGTATTTTAACGGCTGAGTAGTTGCGTGTGTGTTGAATGGGTGTGGACCTCCAAACGTGACGCCCAGCTGTCTGTGTGTTTCTCCCCCAGCCCCCTCACCACTGACCAGGGCTCGGACCTGATGGAGCGGCTGACGCAGCGGCTGAACCTCCACGCCACAGACCTCACCCAGCTCTCGTATGTGCAGACACAAACACCCCACACACAACCACGTTGTCGCAAATAATGATCCTACCTTGCATATTACAAGCCATACATTGCATAAAGGATAATTGGCCGCATTTGAAGTGATTGAAATGGTTTTGTTTTGTGCCTTTGAGCTCAGAGAAACAGAGTGAAGGTTGTCCAGACGCTGCAAGGACTGTTCGTGCGAAAATGCTGCACCACACTGCCAGAGACTGTAGGCGTTTGTTGTTTTTCTGACCTTTTGGAGTGTTTGACTTCTCGCAGGGAGAGAAATCAGGCCTAATTACCTCCAGACACACACTGATGTCTCCATTGTATTCAAAACACTGCCTCGCCACTATTGTCACTGTACGCCTTGTCAAAAAGAGAGCAGTCAAGCCATCAAACGACTCCCAGTTAGAGGCAAAGAGAGAGAAAGGGAAGCAGCAGTGGATCGAGAGCTGGAAATAGAGAAAGTAGTCCAGCAGGAGGCGGTTAATATATTAATGAGCGGGCGAACTGTCCTTGAACCCGGGCTGGTTTGTGCTTGTACCGTGGTTCTGCTGTACATTTGGTGTCAGACCATGTAGGAGGCAGAGGAGATGTGTTCGCTTAAGATCTGACAAGCCTTTCAAGACGCTCCTGCTGGAGAAGTGAAGTCTGGGTGGTTCAGTAACACCCGCAGCATATGAACACCAAAGCCGGTGCGCTGCAGTCTGCAGCTGTACTGTAACTGTAGACACAGAGTGACTCGGATAATAGCAACTGAGAGGGAAATCTGTCTGACAGTATCTGGTGCAACATGGAGAATACACAGTGACCTCAAAATAAATGCGACCGAGGAGACGTTCTGATCCTCGTCTTTAAAGTCAAGCTTTGGATTTAGTTTCGATGAACACCAGGACATGTCACCATGCCGGCACCGATTGAGTCAATCTTGTTATTACACCTGTCATTTCATATCACTCAGGATCGACCCCTGATGCACTTAATATCAGATGTATCTGGATGTGGATGAATAGCTGGTGACATTATTGTACCATCATTTGTATATCCAGTGGTGGACGAAGTATTCAGATCTTTTACTCAAGTAAAAGCAGTAACACTACAATATAGTGACACTTTGGCCCTTTGTACACATTTACAGATATTTACAGATATTTTCGCCCTTCGTTCATATGACCTTCATTTTATAAAATATCTCCGTCCACACTAGAACACTAAGATGACTCCAAATGCTTGTCTGCTTTAGCTGTCTTCAGCAGTCTTCCCTTATCACAAACATAGTCGAGTGTACAGGCTAACACTGACTTTTTCAAAACACCTGCTGGAGATCTCATCACCGTTAATTCTCATTTGAAACAAGGACGAAGAAGCTCACTTAAAGATACACATGATACTCTGGACATGCTCTAGTTTTCCTTTCATTCCTCATTGACAGCAATCCCACTTTGGAAAATGCACCACCAGAGACTGCTGGTTTGACCAGGTCTGATCCAATGATGTCGTTTGAGGTGGAGCAAAAACACTGGGTGCAGCAGATGCCTCCGTTCATACGTGAAGCGGTGCAGCAAAACTAAGTTAAATGTAAAGTTGTCATTAGGCGAAGCAGTGCCGGAGGTCAGCCATTGATGTTATTTCTAGCCTATGCTTGTTACACAAAGCAACAACGGGCATGTGCAAATTAAAGAGATGATGTCATAGTTCCCAAATGCTCCGTTTTACATGTCCACAAAAATTAGCAACTTATTTGTTAGCAACATGTAGTAAGTAACAAAGGTAGAATTACTCATTTTGCACAGTGACACCTCTCGGATTGGTATATATTTACTGTATATGCTGTATATCATTACATTGATTTGACATTTATCGTGATTTTACATACATTTGCTTTATTTTCATTCATATAGTTATCAGAAAAACATTCTTATTTATTTAATGATACTGATTTCAACCACATCACCCAGCTTTTACTGATGTATTAATGCAGAGCTTTTAAACTGTGAGGCAGTTTGCTTCACTCTCTGAGTCATAACTCAGTTAAATCCAAACACACAGACATGACGCACATATTTTTAGATTCAAGTGGATGTACACTTTCCAAAGACATCATTATCTCTGATGTCCATTGTGAAACAATCTGAGGAAAAAAAAAAAAAAAAAAACATTGACAAAAGATGTGACTTTTAACTCCAGAACTTGCCTTAGAATCAACTTGTTCTTAAGCTTTCATTAGTGTCAGTATAATCCAGTGATAATTGTCTGTGGATCCATGGGTGCACTGCAAACAGGGACTGTTGATAGTTAATTCGGCATACTTTTAATGGTGCTAATTTGCCAAAATTGCAGTTGTCTCGATTTTGTCTGAGTGGTGTCCTCCTGCATTAACGCGCAAGCAGCATTTTAATAGCTGGCTGAGGTGAAGCTAGTTCTTTATATATTTATTGTGTAGTTTCATCTGTTTTTTGCATTGGGTATTTATTAATAGTGCAAGAAAAGTGATTAAAAGCAAGACTCATATGAGACATGACAAGGAAAAAAAAGAGAGAACAACAACAAAAAAATGATACATATACAGATAAGCTAAAGCTACTGCTGGAAAAAAAATCAAATATCACAATATGTTAAATCAAGTACATTAACAGCAATTTAAACGATTCACAATCAGTAACAACCAAAACAACCGCTGGGTTCTCCAGGTCAGGGTCACTCACTGGGCCCAGTTTTATGCAACTGAGTGTTAAATATCTAGCAAAATATACCAGATAAATGAAGTGGACTTCAAAGTATGATATTTTCCCCTTAGGTTTTAGCATAAAATTACAATATTCACATAAAGTACTTGAGTACTTTTTCCACCATTTCATATATCCATGATCTCAGTGCATTAAAGCTGTTAAGCCCAAAAGCCACAGACAGATGCCTTAAATGAAGCTTCCACACTGTATTACACCTCATATTGATAACAGTATTCTATACAGAGGACAAATACAAAAAAATGCCCTCTTTGTTGGGCTTATTTATCCCTGTTCTCTTCCTTTTTACAAAGTAATGAAAGCGCATTCATGTAGAAATAGCCAAGACGGAGGACGTGACGCAAGCCCATTGTGCCTCTTGCTGTGTGGCCACGGCAGGTGAGTGTTTGAAAGCCTCTGTCTGAATATGAGTCGCCTCGAGTACGAGAGCCGGGTCAGAGCACGCCGTCCTGCTTCTGGGGGCCGCTCTTTCCTCGCTCGCTCTGATGAGCCCTGATAGGAAGACTGGAGAGGAGATACTCAAATATGACAACAGGCAGGCAGAGAGGATTCTCAGACGGAGAATAAGAGGAGAGGAGGGTGACGGTTTCAATGTTGTTGAGATTTTCAGATGCTGAAAACAATTACGTTGGAGTCTGCTTCTACAGTAATCAGCACAGAATATTCTCCTCTCAAAAGAGATGTGAAATTGTAGTTTTGGATGATGATGGGCTGGGGGGATAATATGTGCCTTGTTCGGATGACGTAAGTGTTTTACTCGTCAGAAACACTAGGGGGAGTGGGATACACACTCACAAGTTCATCCTCACACAGTCTGTGCAGGCACACACACACCCTGCCAATATCCCGCCAACCAGTCTGCACATACACACTCATCATGTCCCAGCAGCAGAGCTAATATGAAGTCCAAGCTTACACATCCGATAACACAGGAGACGGTGTGAAGTCCTCCAGAAAACTTATCAGTCTTAACTTCATCTCTCCACTGGGGTGGTGTCCCCCCCCCCCACCCCCCCCGGCAGTATATTTAAATAGGGTTTGTGTGGCTTGAAAAAAAAAAAAATCACGTCAGTTCAATTTGAGATGCATCGAGATCTCTGACAGAATACCTTCGGTCAGGGAGGATGGGGGCAAGAGTAAAGATTGTGGAAATATTGACATTTACGAGAGCAAACAGAGCCCAGGTGAAGGCATTAGAGAGGACATATTTCTTTTAGAGCTCTGTGTGTGTGTGTGTGTGTGTGTGTGCGCGTGTGTGTGATCATGTTCACATCGTTGCACGGTTGGGTCCGTCTGTCTGGCAGTATCGGCTCACATATTGCCCCTGGCGGAGTGGGTGTTGCTGCCTCTGTAGCGGGCAGACTGATGGTGAGTGGGTCTGGGTCACAGCACTCTGGCAGTCTGATGAATCTCCCTCTCTGTCATACAGTCTGCTGCAGAAGTAAACTAGAAATGTTACTACACTTTCCAAGACACAACTGTTAAGACATGATGATGCACTGTTATGTATGCTGCAGGGTTTGCAAACAGGGCTCGACATTAAGTGTTTGAGGTGAATTTACCTTTCACAAAAAACACTTGTCCAGGTCAAAATGACAATAATTTACTTTTAATTTTGTTTGCAAATGCAGAATTCAGATAACCAGTCATACAAATAATTCAATTAATGAATTCTATTAAAGTGGCTGTATGTTAAGTTTCACCTCAACAAATCATTTTTATATTAAGTTAGATTGTATGTGATAATGATAATAATTTGCATGGTTTATTGTCACAATAAATCAGCAGCCTTGAATCTGTTTTACGGTGATCGTTGAGCAACCACGTTCTATTTTTTTGTTTTTCACCCTTTTTGTATGAATTTTTCCCCCAAGGAAGTTATGATTTTAGCTGTTTTGAAATAATAAGGAACAAAACAACACTCCGTGCCAATAATTACTTTTTTGATACATTTATACCAATCGGCTACAATAATGAAAAACAAATCTTTAGTTTTATTTTCCTTAAAAATCGTGCCATCAACACTTAACACACTCCTAGTTAACAGCGAGTCAAGGGAGTCATCTCTTAACTGCCACCAAAATGCCACTGTGGTACCACTCAGTCTGGCAGTTATGTGGCAGGTGCCACTTGCTTCCACTGTCAGTAATACCCAGGCCCCCAGGAGAGCTGTCAGCCTTGCAACAAAAGTTTCCCAGTGGCCACTCGTGGTACTGCAGCAAAACAAATCCCCTGCGACCCAAAAAGCGTTTTCCCCATAGACCACTGTTGTAGAAGACACATCTGTAAAACTGTTTACAAGGCACCTCAAACCATAAACAAGGTCAGTTATGACTCCTTCTGAATTTTTGAGCCATGTTGGTTTTATATTTGCAAAACTTACCTCAAGCCAAGAAAAGCGATTTAAAAACCTGTGACATCATCACAATGTAAAGTCTATGAGATAGCAGGAACTCGCCAGTGGGAGAAACACTACTGCGCATATTCAGTGGGCTGCATACTGTGGAAGTAAACCCAGAAACTAGAAAACTTTTTGGCATATGCTCCAGGTGAGCCACTCCATTGGAATGAATAGGCGCCCTTTTGGTATTTTGGCTATGGCATACCACTTGCTGTCTCTCTGCTTGCTAGTTTGCATGCTAGTTAGCTAGTATGTTTGTAGCTCAGCTCAGTGGTCTAGAACAGTTTTCAGACCCCTTTGCTGAGCAAAGCTGAGCTAGCCAGAGCAGGGACCGCTCACTAAATATATTTTATAAAAACTGAGCTGCATTTGAGATAATTCTCCAAATACTTTTGGGTCTTCTCTCATTTGTGTTTACCTGTAGCTGCTAAATTAGCAGCTGCTGTAGCATGGCTAATTGTGTTAGCCTCACCATCCTCATTGTTGCCGGTGGCTTCTGAGGTGGACGGTGTGTCAGAGTCTCTTGCTTGAAAACTTACAAAACAATCCATTATGGTTCACAAAATGCCCATACACTTGGAATAATAATACAGTTAATTGGCCAAAGTCTTTCAATAGTATGTAATTGTTAGCTAACTAGTCCACCTAGCCATTATGCTCAAGTACTACACAGTTAGCTAGCACAATTAGCTAGCTCACATGATTACACAAGGATTCATGGGTAACAGTTAGCTTAGCATTAATATTGTGTGCTGTAAATTTTTTTTTTTTTTTTATGAATACGGCGATTATCATTACTAATAATATATTTTCTGACATATTTTAATTTTGGGGGAGAAAAAAATAACTCTAACTCTGAGGACCCCCTCTTGAAGACCCAGGGTTTAGCTAATCTCAAAATGTAGCAGGTTTAGCTAAAATTATTGTTATCTAGTGAGTAACACAGCTGCTAATGCTAGCTAGCTGTTTACTTGTTAGACTTGTTTCTCTTGTCTAGTGGGGCACGTACATTTCTCTTCCCCCTGCACTACAAAAACATCCACTTGTCTCAGACAAACCTTAATGGTCAAGGCTTGTCAAGCTCTGACAAACTTAGCAGGTTAGCTGTGATGTGGTATATTTCGTTGACAGTAAATTGGCCAAAACATGCAAAAGCATTTGTATGGGTCTCTAAAGAAAAGATGCACAGCAATGGATGCCATTTTATGAAGCAAAGAATGTCTTTTTATTGAGGCCAAAATTCTTGCTTTCTTTAAACAAGTAACAAAATCTGCCATTGAGATTATGTCAACCTGCTTTGAATGCAGTCTGTTGAATAATTTTCCCCAGAAATGTCAGTATTTTGAGAAAAGACAGGTTAAGCCTACACTTGGGTAAAGAAATATAAATTTGACACAAAATTGTTGAAACAGGTTGATTTGTATTGGTGCCAGGTTTAAATTTACTGAACTTACTGGAAGATTTTTCACTTGTTCAAGAAAAAAAAAAGACATTTGTGACAGAGTAAAAGACTAAATGATAAGATGCAGATTTTCACAGCGTGAATCTCATTGCTCAGTTCTGGCATTTTAAAATTCTCACTAAATGGCCTGTTAGGATTTTCCTAGAACGTGGGAGAGTGATGCATCTGACTCCTGCGTTGATCATTTTGCTCACTCATGCCATGTGTTCATCATCAGCGTCCTAGACATCACTGATTTAGTTTTGATTTAGACAAAACTTGAGGAAAATTATCTCACTGTTGTACTCATAACATTCAGAATTACCCTGATTGGCTCATTTGGGAACTACAATAACCACTCAAAACAAGGTGCTGCATTTGTTACTGATCGGCTCAGACAGGGTCTTCATCATTTGTGAGGGTTGACATGCTTGTTGCTGAAACCTGTACTGAAAGACAACCCTCCCCAGGTCTGTGAAGTCACTGTTTGTTCTTTTAGCCGTTAAAAATGTATCATCCAGTGCAATCATTTGGGATTTTAGGAGGTTACAGTAGACCTGGGTATGATTTTATCTGCACACATTGCTTCAGAGTACGCAGCTTTCCCTGACCACTGCAGGGAGTTCTTACAGAGTCTGGTGGAGTTGTTAGATTTTATTTCATGGCCAACCTCAGGGACTTCAAACATTTATTCTGCCCCAGGGAGAGACGTCTGTAGCTGACTCCTGACCAGACAGAGGAGAATATAGGCACAGGGAGTACAGGCAGGTTACTGTAGGTGAAAAGAAAACATGGTGCTGATCAGCAGGTGACTGTACAGAGGTCTCCAGCCAAATTTAAACTGAAAAGGAAAAGAGAATTCATGATGATTCACATCTTGTTCAGAAATATAGTGTCTGGTACTTTTCAGCTTCTCTTTTCATCATTCACACCTTTTGTTTGTGCATTCTGCCAATTTCTGAATTGAATGTGTTGAGTTAAAACAAGTCTGTCAAGTGAATGTGAAGCTACCAGCAGCAGTCAGTAAGCCTCACTCAGATTAAGGACTGAAATCAGGTGGAAACAGCGAGCCTGGCTCTGCCCAAACTGACAGAATCCACCTAGCACCACCTCTAAAGGTCACTATTTAACACGTTTACTCTTCACAAAAAAATACAAAATAGACACATTCATGTTTTTGGGGGGGTATGCATGAGACAATGTTTTGGCTGAGAGCAGAAGCTTCTCTTCTTATTGCCTTGCAACCTCAGACAATAGGGACTTTAAGCAGTGACAGATGAATGGATGACTATGGCATTTGGAAAACAAAAAAAAAGTTCCTCTCTGTCCATGGGTGATTCTATCTCAACACTTCCTGGCTGGCTACCGACGAATATGCCTCCCTATGTATTTGCGTTTTTTTGTTTTTTTTACTGGTGGGCCACATTTGACGTCACAGACAGGCCAATAATGAGGGCATTCATCTGGGTGTTGTGTTTCCACCAATGCCAATCAGAGCCGAAGCCTGCTACTGCTACTACAGAGTCATTTGATCTGGGTGTGAATGCCAATTGTAACTTTTCTCATTGCGTACAAAAGCCAGATATTAGCGGACGTTAGTGGGTATTTCGTGCATTGGTTAAGGGGCTATAGATTCTACCATATGTATTTTTATGGATTTGAGTGTATTTGTCAAGGATACTGACTAATATGACCAATTTTACTGTTTGTTCATAGACATGTCATCCAGATTTGTTTCTGTTTATGTTGTACAGTAATGCAAACCTCTCATCTGATACAAAATTGACCTCTAAAGCATGTCAAGTGATTTTAACATTTTCAGAAACATATTGTGTCCTAGATAATGTTCAGAGCAGCGTCAGTTTCTCCATGAAGTAGCTGTTGTAAGAGTTACAACCTTTCTGATATTCAGTTTCCACAACGATGGCTACCCGTTGGAACGTTTCACAGAAACAGTAGCCGTCCCCTCTGACATCACCACTCAAAGTCCTTAATATCCTTACAGCCCACAGCGGGCTAGAAGAGCAGCAACTTCAGACCTCCATCTATGTCTACTCAAGATGTGTTCAGGCACAGTATTGCGTGTAGGTCACCCATGTTTTGGCAGCGCTTAGAGCCCAACACACAATAACTGTAGTTACCCACATAAAACTAAAGAAAATAACATTTTGGTTTTATTTACTCTTATTTAATAGATAAATAGTAAATAGTGTGAGTCATTAGACAGCTGGATTGATTTAAGGGGTCGTATAATGCTTTTCCGTATTTAGCAGCCTCTACTGCTACTTGTAGCTACATGCTAACCAAACACAAATCTTGGTTGCCGATATTGTTAATTTTGCCTTGGTTTCCAGAATCAGAACATTAGGTTGTGTTGTGCTCCAGCACAAACAGTATGAGGACAAAGTGTTTTTTTAACCTTAAAGCATGTAACCACATTCTGAAAAAAACCCAAAATACAAGCATCAACCAAAAAAAAAAAAGAGCATGATAGGTCCCCTTTAATGGACAGACATGAGAGTGGTATCGATCCTCTCATCTAACTCTCAGCAAGAAAGCCAATAAGTGTATTTCCCAAAATGTCAAACTATTCCTTCAAATGCAACTGCTCATTTTGCTCTGTCTGTCTTGTTTTTCTGCAGCATCTTGGGTCCAGCCTTGACTTTCAGACTTGGCCCCAACCCCAAGAACGTGACCACTGCAGATCTGGTTCAAGTTGCAGGTAAGAGCAGTCAAGATTTATTTTTTCTTCTCATATCACCTATCACACGATGACTGCTGTTGACGACATTCATTGCGATTCATCTCATTTTCACTAGCCAGTCCACTCCGTCACCGTCTGTGCCTCAGTAAATGAGAACACAGATTAGTCTCTCCAGATACAGTAGATAGGCTGGTGTTCATCTTGTTCAGACAAACCCCCGTCCCAAAGAAGATTATCAACAGTGTGCAATGACAGATGACCATCAATTACTGGGATGATGAGTCTAGAGTGTACACGTCTCCTGTCTACACACACACACACACTCTCTCTCACACACACACCCACACACACACACACACACACACACATATACAGTGTACAGGACAGTTTATTTGGTCTTCTATTATGTCCAACAGGCTGACAGGTTGAAACACATTTGCTCCAGCCAACCAGTTAGAGTGTATACTCCTCTGTGTGTGTGTGTGTGTGTGTGTGTGTGTGTGTGTGTGTGTGTGTGTGTGTGTGTGTGTGGCTGCATGCGTACACTTGTTTGATGTAGACTGATGGAGAGCTGTCACCCACAGAAAGGAGGGTTGTCAGTATGCCTCCACTCCCCTGTTCATTGTCTGCACTCCGATCTGCCCGGCGTTGCTGTTGATGCGTGTGTGTGTGATGTGTGTCAGTGTCCTTGCTTTGGTCGGAAATGACTTTGAGAAGCACAGCAATACTCCCAACAGTCAATATCATCCAATATCACCCCACTGGAATCAACATGGTGGTGTTGTTATTGGCTGAAATGTGTTGCTGCTTCAGTTTTTCTACACAGCGACATTTTTTGGCACCAACTCGTTTCCTATCCGAGACATGCTGGATGATGGCTGATGACACAGATTTACCGCAAGAAAGGTTGGGCTGGGGGTTGATCTTTGGTTCAGTGGTTTTTGAGTGTGAGTTATTGTGTGTGTGTGTGTGTGTGTGTGTTGGATTACAGTGTGTATCTGTATTTATCCCTCTCCGTCATCCCACTGTTGCAACGTTTGTTTAACAAAGTGATCAAATGAGCAAATATTACAGCTGCTGCAGATTTACCTCTCCTGCATGAGGTGTACTGTAATAATTATACTGTATCATAACATCTGCCTTTTTTCACTTTCTTTCCCGTCCATTTTCTATACTTCTTCATGTGTTTTGGGTAATCAGATTCAGACCTGCCCACAGAAATGGCTGGGCCCCCGAAAAGGTCCAGTAAATGGGTCTTTCCCAGATTTGTTTTAATAATATTACATACATGTACACTGAAGGAGACTTTCTCAGTGACGGGCACTACATAGGCAATATCAGCACTATCATCTATCATCTTTTTCACAGGTGCTGGTGGGCCTAGTGGCTCCTTCACTGACACTAGCTCTTGGTGAGTAATGTTAGCCATAACATTAGCCTCCTGGCTATTGTTTGCCTCTCCAGCTTGGCTTGGAGCAGCTTTTGTCTCTGACTGAAAAAAGTTGGTTATTGCATTATTATTTGACTTTAAGGCCCTTTCTAGCTCCCTCTTTTTCTTCCCCTTTCTTTTCTGGCGTCCCAATTCATGTGCAGGTCCTGGTGTAGCAAAGAAATTCACTCCAACATTAGCTAATAGTCAGTTTGAGAAGTAAACTCCTCAGGTCATGTGGCCAGCTGCCCGTTAGAGGCATGATGTTTTTGGGTTGTCCACCTGTCCATCGATCAGTCACTCCGTCTATCCTATTTTTGTGAACGCTATATCTCAAAAAGGGGATTTTTTTTTCAAATTTGCCACAAATTTCCAGTTGGAATCATTAATGAACTAATTAGATTTAGGTCACTGTGACCTAGTCTGTCTCTTTATTGTGAACAAGATATCTCAAGAATACGTAGAGGCATTTTTTCTTCAAATTCGGTGGTCAAAGGTCAAGGTCACTGTAACCTTGCATCCATCTCATTTTCGTAAACGCAATATCTCACATACACCTTGATGAAATTTCTTAAGATTTGACACAAACATCCACTTGGACTGAAGAGTATTATTGATTAGACTTTGGTAGTCAAAGGTCAAGGTCACTGTGACCCCACAAAACATGTTTTTGGTCATAAATCAAGAATTCATACGCTAATTATGACAAAACCTCACACAAATGTCCAATAGAATAAAATGATGAAGTGATGACATCTATATCCAAAAGGTCAAAAGTCAACTTCACTGTGACATCATAATATTCTGCATAAAACACTTCTCTGGGCGTCATTCAACGTCATATCTCAGGAACAGAAGGGGAGACATTTGGTCAGAAACTAATTTGGTGACGCTAATCTTGAAACTGTAGTGATTGTTTAGATCATTCGTTTATCACGGCTTATAGCTAGGATGAATTTGATTATTCTACCAGCAGGCGAGCCCCTGAATTTGGACAGACAAAAGTGTACAAGCAGACTTGGCAATTCATATCGCAACCGAGCCATTTATAAAGCAACAGCTAAGCTCTGTGAAGAACGGCTGCAGCCGTTTGGTTTCAGTAGGAACACAATATGGACACCGGAGACATATATTCATACCAAGTGTAAATGTAGTCAGGTTTAATTATATCGAGGTACAATCTGGATAGGAGACACATTTTAATGCAAGGTGTAAAGGGGGTCTTTTTTTAACACCTCTCTTGTGTGACTGACTTTGATGAGGTGGCGTGTGGCGAGAGCTAATGACAGGCATGAGCAGGGCTGAAATGTCAGACCAAATGTTAAGTCAACATGATCATCAGCCTGACCCATGGTGATGAATTATGAATACAGCCCACCTGAATAGTGATTTGTAAAAGACGACAGAAGAAGCTTATCAAACTACTCCGGATGCATTGTCGTCATCGTTCAATCCCGTTTGACCGTGGGTTGCACCTCTGAAATGTATTAAAAATGTAAAAATGGCGCTTTGAGATAGCAGAGTGGTTAAATCTTCTGTCTCTGGAGCTACATGTGTGCCCCCATTGACCTTAGATCAAATCCTGCCAGAGCTTTATCTTCTGCGCCCCCCTCCTACATTGGTACCCCCCTCTGTTTCCACCACAGTGTGAAGTGGAGTGGACTTCCCACTCTCCTCCTAATATTAAAAACAATGTGAATGCAGAAGCTCTCCTTTTAGTGTTTCAAATCATTTTCCAGCTTTACTCCAACTCCAAATATGCATGCGAGACATTGAATTCAATACAATATGGCATTGGCATTGTGATTTCACAGTGGTTACCAGGTTGTAGAGCAACAGCATGGTTTAAGTGGAATCTGAAAATCAAACTGACACCCACATGCAGTGGCCACCTGGGTAATCCTGGCTGACCATTGCCTTATGTGTGACTGTGCATAAATGACGTGGCCTCTTAATGAACTCATCAAAAGCCCTGCTGTATTCTGGGCTCAACCTGCTGCTGAGAGCCTGCACAGCATGCTTTATAGCAGTCGTGAAACTAGAAAACTAGAAAAGTGTGGAATGTTGTAGAAAATTCGGCAAACGTATTCTTCTTTATATCTGAATAATAACCATTAAGTATGTAGAGGCTAAGTTTATTCATAAGCACCTTTCAAAATCAGACATGCTTCACAATAAAAGACTTTAAAAAAAAACAAATAATAAACATGAAATGCAGACAAAGAAATCACTAAAAAAAGGCTTTTTAAAGGTGTCTGCAGTAGCTCTTCAATGTGACCAAGCATCACAAGAATGTTGAACTGGATCCTGAATTTGATGGGAAGCCAGTGTAAAGAAATCCAAAAATTACATGAGACCTTTTTGGGAGGACTGGCAGCACCATTGTGGAACACTTGTAAGCGTTCCAGGGACGTCTTGCTGAGGCAGATGAAAACCATCATCCAATGCAATCATTTGGGGATTGCAGTAGTCAAGATGGGATGAAATAAATAACCATCTCCATCTGAGCTAGGGACACAATGGGCCTGGATTTAGCAATGTTCCTCAGCTGGTATAAACAGAAGCGAAGCAAACAATTTGCATGCTGGTCAAGACTCAGCGCCTGGTCCATGGACACACCTAAATTACAGGAAAGGAAATCCAACAAAAGAGAAAAGAGAACCAGGACTTTCTATCACCTGCGGGACAATGCCAGCTGGGGTAGTTTTGTAGAACAGACAGTTTTGAGACATAAATGAGATGTATAGTTGAATATTTTCTGCATTGCGTATCTTCAGAATGTTGTCTACCCGAGCTCTGCAAACGGCCAGACAAACCAAACAGATGTCAAAGGACAAGTGGCGACAAAGAGGCCAGAAAGTTGCACTTAAACACGCCGCAAAGACTACAGCCAATGCCCAAATAGCATGTTTGTTCTGCGCCTGCATGAGAGGATTAAACTGTCCATACCAGCAGGTGATAGAAGTCTGTTTTTGTCATTTAAAAAGGGACACTTAAAGAAAACAGAACCCGATGTTGAAAGAACAAATAATATTAATCTTGTGCTTGCAAATAGAGCCCGGTCTCACTCCAAAGTTGTCGAAATCTGGCACTTGGGTAGTGACTTGCGGTGTCAGAAACCAACAAAAAATGGCGTCCTTTAACGTCAGCATGATATGCGTTCGGTTGCCGTTTTAGTTTAACGGTGCCACATCAGGGGGAAACACACTGAGACAAGAACGAAAGTTAAGGCAGCCAAAGTTCGAGCAGGGCAGGCGGGAGGTTGGCAGTAGATGGGTCCAACAAACACCGACTTTCATCTGAGAGAGTGGTGTTCGTGTCCTGTAAGATCCTAAAGCCAAACCCTGGTCTTTTTTCATAAACCTAACCATGTGTGTTTGTTGTTGAAGGAAAAAAAATGTCAATTCGGGGTGTTGTACTGACGTAGTGCATTTATTGTGAAAGAGACTGTATGTTAATGTTAAATTTCCTGTGAAAACAGTAATCTTGAATGAAGAGAACTTGACACAGCATCCCAGAACATCAATAACCAACACACCCAGGCTTGCACGTCGTATGTGGAGGTGGAAAGTCCGTGACCAAAATGTCAATATGTGACGAGGTCGGAGTGAGAATGTGCGGGCAAACAACAACACAAACCACGAAGAACTGTTTCTGTTAAAGAGCTCAGTTAGTAAAAAAATAATCTTACCTAACGTCACACATTTGTTTTGATCTCACAGCCTTTTGACTTTAGTCGTTTGTTAACTTTCCTTGATTCAGTTTCTTTTCTCATGTGCTGAGCTGTACTGCCAATCAGAGTGATTTCACTCACCAACGGGCTCCGCCATCGCTGATGTCAATTCCACATGCTGAATTGGCCTGAAAAGAAACTAATTGCCAACTAGTGCCGACGGTGCGGGAGACACCACAAAAACTAGGGCGACAGATGCTCACCGATGGCCAGCTATCGGCTTGGCGTGTCAGGGTCCTACCATATCAAAAAATAAAGTTCTGAGAGCTTGAGGTGACATTTTAAAAGCGCTTTATTTATCTGACAAACAGCCCAAAACCCAACGATATTTACTTTTAAATCGAATAAAACACAGCTTCAAGCTTCAAGGTTTACATTTAACCTTGAAGCAGCAAGTGTTTAGAATTTGAATTTCTCATGATTAATCAATCTTTTAAAAACATATAGTGGAGTAATTTTCCTAAAGCTTCCTGTAATAAACACATTCATTGTAAATAGCTGTGGTTGTTTTTTATATGATATACTAGTGTATACAGTCCATCCATGTACATTCAGATGCAACAATATATTTAACCTTCACTGGTGTTACCTTGACTGTACTCTGCAGCGTCTGAAAGAGGTTAATATGGCTCTGCTACATTGTGCTGTCCATCTATCTGCCCATCTATTTGATGTGTTCAATGCTCCATTGAAAAGAATAGACAAAGAGACTCGGTTGAAAGGCATGGACAGTATAGAGGAGATTTGATAACTCATTGAAAAGCATCTTTTGGGCAGCAGGTTCTTAGCGGCTGTGTGGTGAAAGGCCTGCTGGGAGGTCTGACTGTATTAGTGGAGGTAGAGGCTCTTGTGTTCTGCTCAACTGGAAAACCGCAGGACAAAGACCCGCACTGCCTAATCCCTGCTCGGCTGCAAAACAAAAGAGAAAGCTGCTGCTTTATCAAAACTACAAGGCATTCTGTGTGTCCGTGTTTGTGTGCGCGTGTGCGGATGTGTGCATGTTTGTGTGTGTGATTTTTTTTTTTTTTTGCAGCTGTGTTCATACTGTGCCAAGAAAATGATTTATTCAATATTTGATGAAGTGGCAGCCAAGCTGTTAAAACCAATGTTGAAACGTGTTGTTTAGAACTCAACTTTTTTTCTTGCCTTCTTGCTTCCTCTCGATCTAAATTGTGATTTCTAAACATGTAAATCACCTTCAGTCGGGGGAAATTGGATCTGCCAGAGTTGCTTTTGCTAACTGTAAAGCAACATTTTGTAGCTGATGATGGATTTGATCTACAACCTATTTCCATATGTTTGTGCACTTCACAGTGAGGAGGTGGATTCATGTGTAGGAAAGGTATTTTTCCTTTAATTAAGTCCTGTCATTATTTTAAATTGATGACATAGATATGTCTCAATCATCTTCTAGACACGTTTTTGTTCCACCACTTTTATAATTAATCTTGTATTCAATCGATAAGCCAATTCTGCAGGTGATGGATTTGAAGATTGTCTGGTGACTCGGCCGCTGTCGACCAACTGTGGTCAAGAACATCCAGGCCAAACACCATGATGAGTGCGTGTATATGTATGTGTTAAGACAGGCTGGTAGATGGTGGGTGGGAGCTGGGTGAGGACACTCCTATTGTCTTGGCTGTCACGGCTGGGCGACCCCATAGCCCCTCTGAGGCCCCAAAGGCCCCAGAGGCCAGACCACAGCAATGAGTCCGCGGGCCCCCAGGCCGTGAGAACCCCGGCCCTGGTCAATGAGCGCTGGGAGCCTGGGGACCTTGGGAGCAACTGACTGGGCCATCTGGAGCAGAGAGCAGAGACCCTGACACACGGCTGTCACCCGAGGGAGAGACGCAGGGAGACGTGGACGTAGACAATGTCTGCCCCCGTGTTCCTGCCTCTGTCTGTCACACACACACACATACACACACACACACACACGTAAGGAGATTTTTGTGTATTTTGGGGAAAAAGACAGAAGTCAGATCATCTTGATGTTTGATGAATTTTTAACAAATTTACAGAAAATTTGGCAAAAGAAAATGCCAATTAAAGGTCCAATGTGTAGGATTTAGGAGAATATATTGGCAGAAATAGAATATAATAAAATGAATGTGTTTTCTTTAGTGTATAATTACCTGAAAATCAACTTAGAATGAGCTGTTTATATCTACATCGAAAGCAGGTTCTTGTCCACAGAAATCACCATGTTCACCACCGTGTTTCTACAGTAGCCCAAATGAACAAACCAAACACTGGTTCTAGATAGGGTCATTAGCATTTATGCATTGGCTACTGTAGTTAGCAGCCCCTGCATGACAAGCAGTGTCAGAGAAACACAGATTTGTTTTAACATGTAACTGCTTTATTCAGTGTTTTTACTGGTTTAAATCACCAGGTCTGTTTGGTTTGGAGAGGAAGAGACCTCTTGCGGATAATTCGTCTCCTAGTAGAAACCTCCTGAATGTCTGGATCTTAAGTTATTAGAGAAAAAAAATTAGCACACGTTAGCAGGTGCTCGGCTAGCACCCATCTCTGTCACGCCGGACAGCAACGGAAAAACATTTTGAAACTGCTTTATTCATTGTTTTTACCGGTTTAAATCACCGGGTGCACTTGTTTCCAAGAAGAGGAGACATCTGCAGAAAATCCTCTCCCGGTAAAAACTTCCTGAACGTTTTGATCAGCAATAAAGTGAGCACATATTGCCTTAAAGAATAAAGGTGAGCACACATTTAAAGCTTGAGAAACACTGATTTTTAACGTGAACCTCCTTTATTCAGTGTTTTTTACTGGTTTGGCTCCAGGTAAAACAAAACCTTTATTAATGAACACTGAAGGAATTCTAACCAGGAGAAATTTCAGCTGGCTGCAATCTGCAGTCCTTACCAATAGGAGCCACTAAATCCCCCTAAATCTTACAAACTGTTCCTTTAAATCACATGCTTCGTGTAGGTCTCAGTGGGTAGGTCTCATGTAGGTCACCAGCTTAGTGGCCTTGTGGTAGAGTGTCCGCCCTGAGACTGGGAGGTCGTGGGTTCGATCCCCGGCCGGGTCATACCAAAGACTATAAAAATGGGACCCATTGCCTCCCTGCTTGGCACTCAGCATCAGGGGTTGGAATTGGGGGGTTAGATCACCACATGATTCCCGAGCGCAGCACCGCTGCTGCTCACCACTCCCTCAGGGGATGGGTCAAATGCGGAGAACAAATTTCACACATTCAGGTGTGTGACAATCAGTGGACCTTTACCTTTACAAAGTCTGTTTCTGTTGCAGTTTGTCACATTTCGGTTTTACACCAACACCAACACCAACTTTTCCTCCTCAGCCAAGCATAAAAACTTATATGCAATGTTAAATTTTTGTAACAATTAATTTCAGTCATCCACTCAGGCTTTTCTCTGCGCAAATTGAAAATTTGCATAAAATAAGTGGATTGAAACGTGAGAAGTTTGCCTTAAAGCCGACAGGAGAGACTATTATACTTTGTGGGCAGATGTGAAGTGCACTCTGCCCACACTATGTCTGTTGTTTTGTTCTAGAAACACAAGCGCGTTAGCCTATATATAACTGGGTTTCTTTTCTATCTTACTCCATTTGTCTGTCTGCCTGCCTGATTCTGTCTGTCTATTTTCTTTCTCTGTAGGAAGGCCTCGTACTCTCTCTGATCTGCTTGCAGGCACACACACACACTTTCCCTCACACACACAGCCTTGCAGACAACTCTAAAGTGGAAACACGGTAGCTGTGGCTGCATAATGGTGCTAGCTACCATTTGGGTGGTGAGTGGTAGTCTTTTCCAGCTGAGCAGATTAGCATAGATCTCCCACGCAGACAGAGTTGACCTTCACTCTGGCAAACACTTGTCAAAATGCCAACGATAATTACCTGCTCTCTTCGCAAACAGCACAATGGTTTATCCACCTGCATCTCAGGCGTGGAGGACAGATCTGTAGTGCTATGGCTGCCTGTTTTCGGACATACACTGTTTGTAAAGGTAATATAAGCCACAGGGATTCCTATGTGACACACTTGTGTGTCTGGTTCCTGCTTGATATTGTAATATTTACCATTCAGCAAGTGGCTAGAGGCTAAAGAAATAAGTGTGAATTACATTTTCTGAATGTTGTCACTGCTTTCAATATGTTCACGTTGAGACACGGCGTTCATACGGCTGAAATGAAATTAGTTTTGTCAGCATGGGTTTGCATCATCAAGAAACATGTCAAGAAAACCTGTTTTTTTCTCTCCTTTCAATACAACAGAGCTCGGCTGTGTCTGTGTCGGATGCCTGATTGTCTGTGTGTTCATGCCTTAACATCTGTATCAATGAGCGTAGAGGTCAGAAAACAACCCGATCCCTCTCCCTCCCTCTTCCTCCCTCTTCCCCCTCGTCTCTCCCTGGGCACTCTCCTCTCTCCTCCTCATCACTGACTGCCCTCTCTGGTTGAGTGCTTGAATGTGCTCAGTTCGGTGATCAAAGTCTTCCTCAGTCTCTTCTCCTCCATCGCCCCTGGCTCTGTGTATGTATGTGTGTGTGTCTGAGAAAGTGTGTGTGAGAAAGTGTGTGAAAGTGTGTGTGTCATCCAGCTACAAGCCCAGCTCTCAGTCGTCTAAACCGTCAGTCTCACTATCTTCTTTCAGTCTCAGTAGTACCCTGCCAGGCTCCCTTGCATCATCTTCCCTGCTAGAGGGCACACACACACACACACACACACATGCATATACTATATACACGCTCACAAACATAAACGCACAATGATGCTTATTCGATACGACACATCTCACTTTTCTGTCTTCCTTAACATTTATGCATTGTTGATCTGAGGAACTTCTGCCGTCTGTTGCAATCTGTAAACCTCAATTTGTTTACTCCACATGTGCATGCGTTTGTGTGTGTGTGTGTGTGTGTGTGTGTGTGTGTGTGTGTGTGTGTGTGTGTGTGTGTGTGTGTGTGCGCGCACATGTTTGCTTTCTAGCTGCAGGATGCTAGATAACCAGAGCTGTATGAGTCAGAGCAAACTGCTAGATATTGCTGCTTTGTTTTGGTGAAAACTTCTCTACCAGGGCATCGGATGTCTTTTTAATTCCAAGGTCACAATGCACCATCCTCATTTCTTTTTGTTGTCTTCACTTCTCGTCTAGTGCCTCCAGGAACAGAAAATATCTCAAGTAGTCAAAGACAGTTATTAAAAATGCTCTAATAGGGCATTCTGGCATCTGGAAATCAGTCTTAAACATCTAGTTTTTATCCTTGTCCCTGGCCTGCAGAGTGAGCTTTCATCAGCTACTGACTCTCTGTGCTCGTCTCAAAGAAAATGGTGTCATGTGGAAACGTTTGCCGTTGTGTCAAGGAGCCGAGAATGTCCCAGCCGATGAATTGAGCTGTGTCTTACACCCCCCTTTATCCTTTTCAGGGGTGCTCTTTCCCGTTCTCCATGCTCTCCTGCTCTTCGTTATTCCTCTCTCCTTTCCTTCAGTATTATCCCTGCACCTCAGTGTAGGGTCAGGGCTGCACTGCTCCTGCAAACATATTTACTGTGTCAACATTGCTGTTGCGAAGCAGCTGAAGACAGTAACAGGTGCCTGTCAACAGCCGGCCAGATCTCTAGTGCATTAAAGGATCTTTGCTGTAGACGAGGATTAGTGTCGCCTGGCATTGTTTGTTTGCTAATTCCATCTCCAAGGTATTTGTGGAAAATAGGCATGAATAATTGAAAGCGATTTCTAGTGGACGAAACGAAGCTATCAGCGAGTGGAGGGAGATTAATGAGTAGGGGGTGAAACACAACGCAAATTGGAACAACGGAGCAACCTTTCTCAGACACCCGGAGAGACCCTGGGTTCGTAAACAAAAACTGAATATGCATTGTTTCATCGGGTAAAAGAAAAAACCAATGAGATGAGAAAGACGTGGATTAAGAAAGGAATGCAGCAATATGTTTAAATGTGAAGTGTGTCAAAGCATGATGCCGGGGTATTAAGGTACTTTCTCAATTGCCAGCGCCGAGCATTTTTAAATTGAATCAACACATTGTCTGTCCTAAAATGTGTTTTGACAGAAAATCCAACTTTCTGACAAGGTTATGAATATATTTATACTGGTGTCTAAACCCATAAGTAACACTTTGCATTTGTTAGCGTTTGAGCTTGCTTTTGAAGGAAGATGACAACAGAATTTGATTTGAAGACTTTTAGCTTCTGTCTTTGTAACAGTGTGACACCACTAGAGCTGCAACTAACAATTCTTTTCATTGCAGATTAATCTCTCAATGATTTCTTGGTTAATTACCTTGTTGTTTTGTCTATTAAATGTCAGAAAATGGTGAAAAATATTGATCAGTGTTTCACAAAGCCCAAGACGACATCCTCTAATGTCTTGTTTGATCCAACACTCAAATACAATTCATTTACTTTCACAGAGGACAGTATTCACATTGAAGAAGCTGGAGTTAGAGAATTTAGACTTTTCCTAAAAAATTACAAACTGTGATTAATTTAAATGTAGGCAACCTATCGATTAACAGTTGCATCTCTTAACACCATTATAATGCTGTAACATTATCAGCCTGTATTCACCTATGCAGACCACACAATCACTGTAGAAGACATATTTTTACGTCCCAAACATAATTTTATTGCAGTTTTTTTCCTGTTATGCACATGGCCACTTGGATTAATCAGATTGAATCGGTCAATGCTATAAAGCATATTCTATAGATCCCATTAGTTATTAGCTTATTAGCCCCCCATAGTCATTTAGAGGTTCCAATGTGAACCATCACCATGCAATAACTTGAGCTACACTACGTTGGCTATAGGGCTGCGTGATTATGGCTTTTATTATGGATTTGTTGTGCTACACTGCTGCTAATGTACAAATCTTTGCACCAAAATAAGACTGGTCCTTTTTTTACACTCCTGCATCTCAGAGAAGCAACTAAAATTGTACCTAAAACATAGGATATAGGCTAACTAAAAATACACGTCATCACAGAATGCAACCAAACAAAATGGTTGCGATTGCTTTGGTTATTTCAGTCTGTTTTTTGGGAGCTGGATCAATGTCATGGATGTCTGAGTTGACACTCGACAAGGACGGTGATTCAGTGAGGTAGTATTAGCGAGGTTGTCTTCTTGTCCTTCAAACATTCATTGTTCAGCAGTTTGTAGTATTTTTCAGGTGGCTGAACAAGTTAGTTGTGTTGCTTTGCGGCGCAGACACAAGTCTGCAGTCTTTGCATACTATTTGTTCTTGCTTAACATCACTAGTCCTACGTCCGAAATACTTCCAGACATCATCTGTTTCGTGGGAGTAACTCTTTGCCTTCTGCTCCAGACATTTGATTTTTGTTTTACTTGTCTGCTCTGTGTTGTATGTCACTCTTCTACTCAGAGCTGTAGCCACATTATTCAGGAAAGTTTTTCACAGGCTGCTGCTGTAGGGTGCGCTGTAGTGGCATGACAGCTCCCCAAGAGTGGAGGCTGGCTGTTAGGTCAGGAAGCATTCGATTTGATATGCATTGATGTTTTCTATGAGTGGATATGCATTTCAAATGTCAATATCAGATGATCATATTCATTTAATTATGGGATAAGACAAAATTAATATCTGATTAATTGTGCAGCTGTAGTTAGTTCTGATTATATTGGACCAGACATTCATGGTCCCCAGAGGATGAATCTCAATGAGGGAACTTTTCCTCTAGTGCCACCATGAGTTGACATTTGTAGTTTTGATTGAATTGTCTCGACAGCTATTGTTTGGTTTGCCATGAAATTTGGTGCACGCATTTGTTGCCCACGTTATGAATTGCACAAACTTTGCTGATAATCTAAACTTAAATTTAGTGCCACCATCAGGTCAAAACTTGACTTTGTCCAAAACTTTAGTTATGTCCAAATACTTGCAAAACTACAACTATAATTTGTATTTAGTGAGTTGTAAATGCTGACTATGATGGTGACCATGGAAAACATGACACCTGCTAAACCTCAGCATGTTAGCATTGTGATTGTGAGCTTGCTAGCACACTGATGTCAGCATTTAGCTTCGTACAGCCTGGGAGAGCTGCTAGCATGTCGTCTATGATTGTTGCATCAATGTTTTTCACAGGACAATTCACAAGTTTAGTCAAATTGATTTTCCACAAAATGTACTATACCACAACCAAGTTGCAACTAACACTTATTTCCATTGTCAATTAAACGTATTTTCTCCAATACTACAGTTGCTTGGGCTATAAAGTGTCAGAATGTGATGAAAAATGTTGATCACTGTTTTCCAAAAACCAAGACGATGTCCTCAAATGTCGTGTTTTGTCAACAACACAAAGATAAATATCTGTCTACTGTCACTAAGGAGTAAAGAAACCAGAAAATATTCACATTCAAGAAGCTGTAATTAGAGAATTTTGCCTTCTTTTTTTTTAAGTTACTAAAACCGGTTAATTCATTATCATACTAGTTGGCAATTTAGTTTATTAGTTGACAACAAGTCGATTAATAATGGCAACATCACAGTAAATATCAGTATTGCACAGAGCATGTGAGCGGAGCGCAGCGGGTGAAAATTTCCGCTCCTTGCTCGCAGACCTGTCACTTTGCGCCGCTTGTCCGCTCCGCTTGGTTCTGCGCATTCTTCGCTCCGCTCCGCTCCATCATAAATTTTATCCCGCTCCACTTGCTCACCACTCCGCTCAAAAAAACTGCGTCGTACTACCCTAACCTGTAATCTTCTATTCACAAATAAAACGGGGTCTGCCCATTTTTCCGACAGCCCATTGTTCCGACCATATTAAACCCATTGTTCCGAAGTCCCGTTGTTCCGAAATCATCATGATGCCCTGTGGTTAAGGTCTGGTTAGGTTTAGGTACAAAAACCACTTGGTTAGGGTCAGGAAAAAATCATGGTGTGGGTTAAAATGAAAAAGAAAGTGACAAAACACATAAGCCGTGAGCCTGCTCCGCCTCAAGCCTTTCCCAGCTGACCCAGAGCCGGTCGCGGTGCACCATCAAGGCAGATATACGCCTGTCGGGAGCCGTTCAGCACCGCAGAGAGCTCTCCACACAACCCCGACCCCAGAGTTAATAACAGGAGGTTATGGTGTTTCATTCTCTCCTCTCTATGACACTTGTATCTCGACCAGTAGCCTACTTTTGTTGCGTTGCTGATCCTCTATGGTACACAAATACAGTAATAATCACATATCGGAACAACGGGACGTCGGACTAATGAGAGGTCAGAACAATGCGGCACCAATAAAACATGAGCTTGGTAGATTCTCTGGGGAAGCCCTCTCCCCGCAGTTAGGGACCGTTCTACACGGTACCGTTGGCAGGGTAGAAATAAGTCAAAGTGTAGAGGAGACGGACCAGGTTAAGCGGCCGACCTCCGAAGCCCTCTTGCCTCTCCCCACAGTTAGGAACCGTTCTCCAAGGTACCGCTGCTTCTCTTCTCAGTTTCTTTTCTGAAGTACGCAGTAAACTCCATAGTTTTGAAAGAAAATAGTGTGGGTGTGCACAGGTGCAAAGATGCATTCTGGGTGGGGCATGAGCGACCGGAGCGAAATTGGAGCGAGAGATAAGGCTCCACTCCACCTTTTTAAAAAAATAGCCGCTCCCCGCTCCGCTCCGCTCACATGCTCTGGTATTGCAATACATAGTTTACATGCACCCTAACATGCACAGCCGATTATTTTGTCCATATTATACATGACATGTATTGGACTTCTCAGCTTCTTGATATTCGTCATTTTGAAAATAACATTCTGCCCAGCAGTTCCTCCAAAGATTAGCAGTCATACTGAGTGTACATGAAAGACTAATGAATATATTATTTGTGTATTTGTTTGGAACAAACAGTTCCAGTTTGCAGGGACTCGTCATTATGTGACTCCAAATTTTTATAATTGATCTTCTCTGGATTTGAGCCAGAATGTTGATGGTGTAATTTTTATCTAGGACTTTACCATGATCTAATTTCCTGCTGAGCCACGCAGGATGGCTGGCAACAACACATTTTCTCAAACGTGGTGGTGAACATATTAGCACAATGGCTCACTAGCTTCATGTTTTATGAACTGACAAAACGGCACCCTTTGCCACAAAGTCGTAATGAGACAGTCACACATCAGAGTTTTCTCTCTCTGCAGCTAAACAGGATGCGCTGGAGTAAAATGGCAGAATTATTATCTTTCTCATCAGTACTGCTCACAAAGACCAGAAAATTTATATTTTTTTGCTTTCAGATGCCTTCCAGATGTGTCTGTATCCATCTTTTGGGATCCTTATGTTTTGTATTCTCTGAGAGGTTTTGTCACAATAACAGCAGGTGCTGAACAAGCTGTCTGACCACAGAGATAGCGAATACTTGCTGCGGGTTTGAGCACCATGTTGAGCAGAAAATCCAACCTCCTCTTCATTCTGCCACCACCAGCACTCTCTTATTCTCTTTTTGCTTCATCCCGACCCCTCCACCTCCCCACCCTCATCTCTATATCCCCTCATCCCTTCATCTTCCATGCCTTTACCCACAGTGAAGAGACCATGTGCTGATGGCCCTCATGTCGAGAACAGCAGGCACTTGTGCATCATGTTTGTTGTGTGCACAGTGGTTTGTATACTTGATGGGTGCTACTTTATGAGGCAGCAGATACAAACAGCTATTTAAATGAGCTTCTTTCCGTCTCCTGCTACTGTGTGAGTCATAATTCAATAAAAGAAAAGCATTGAAACATTTCCCATTATGCTGAACCAAAAATTTGTGAAGGTTTTTGACTTGCTGAGAAGTTTAGTTGCTGGCTTTATGTGTCTGTTTGTCTGGGTACGATGCAAAGTGCAAGAGCACACTACATTTCTCAGAATATAATTCTTACTTCATATTCTTTCTAAAAGTGAGTGTGTTTCATGAAACAAGACAAACTAATGCAGATCTCTGTTTAATATCAGGAATTTGATGCTTGATTTAACACATTTCTTTAAACAGATGATATTGTCTCACCTCATAAGCACAAATTTAACTTAAGATAATTACATTTTTAGGACTCAATGAATGGGCCCAATGACTTGTAAGGGAAAGAATGTGTTTTTTTTAATGTCTCGCATTTTAAGGGACATTAAAGCCGACAATTTTCTTCAATTTCACTAACAGAAACTTCTCTTTGCCTCATTCTCTCATCTCTTTCTTTCTCTCTTTCTTCTTGATCGACTATGGCTTGAATTTTGCCTAATTTGTAAGTTGCTTTGGACAAAAGTGTCAAATGAATAAATGTAAAAAAGTATATTGGTACCACCTTTTCAGTCTGTTGTATAAAAACGTATGCTATCAAAATAACTTGAAAGATGATACAGTGAAATTCAACATGTCCACTCATGTTCTCCCTCTAACTTGTCAAATACGGCAGCTCAGTGGCCCTACGCCTCAAACTATTATGTTCTGGGTACCCCTCTAGCGTCAGTTCTGGATGCTTAGGGATGCCATGTCAATTTCCACTTGTTACATTCATTGTTTCTAAACTTACATGTGCACAGGAAATTTAGGTTTCGTCACCAAAACTACCTTAGGTGTAGGCAACAAAAACTACCTGGTTAGGTTGAGAAAAAAACACCATGGTTTGGGTTAAGAAATAAGTTTGTAACCCTTTTAGACCACATCCCCAGTCATGTTGTGAGACTATTTAACAATATATGCCAAAAAATGTAGCTACAAAAACGTCAATTTCTTCATATTCTTTTATTAACGTCCATTCATGTTTTCTTCCTGTGAATCAAAATATGACGTGCGCTTATGCAAGCTAGTGCAAACGACATTTCAGCCACTAAAACCATGAAATCCACCCATTAATCAATCTGCAACTTTCAGCCGCACAGAGCTAATAAAGTTCACTAGCTAACAACAGAATGCTATGTCAGTGTGTCTTTGTTTCCCTAGTCGTTACTGGGCCTTTAGCTAGAATTTAGTCACACAGAAGAAGGAGTCAGTTTGTCTGTGTCAGCTCCAGATTATGTGCAAGGCATTTTACAGTGGACTCCTTCAGCAACTAAGGTTACATGAAGCATACGATGGACTTTGTCTCTCTCTCCCTGACAGATACTGCTGTCGTTATAAATGGGGACCAGATTAAACAATTTGAAAATACCTAGAGGCTGGCTGCTTCTTGCTTCATATAAAACAATCTGTACAAAGGAGACAATTGCAACTTTTTCCTCTTTCAGTGAAAACGTATTCAACGTTCCTCTGCTCCTGAAAGTGACGGTTCTCACTGTCAACTTTATACTGATTTGCTGTAGCCATGTCTGCTACCTCTCTGCTTTGGAAATTCAAATTGTCAGTTGGAAACACTTCAGTCAGTTGCCTGAGATTGCTTCAAGTTGAGCAGTTGTTTTGTTTTTTGTTTTTTTTGATAGTAAGTGTGCTGTGCAGTATGGTGCGGAGTGAGTGCTCTTGACTCCCAAACCACTGTTTGGTACAGACAGCTGAGGACGTGCTGCAGCAGCACAGAGGAGGAGAAACTTTCCACCGTAAAGCCTTGAAATAACATTATCTTCTCCCTTCTGCTTGGAAATGGTGAAATTACAGCTCATAGCAGCTTAATATGAAAAAGTCTGGCTTTGTTTGATATTTAGCATTGGCAAAAAAAAATGTTGCTGCACATATCCGATCCGTTCTAAGCACTGTTAGCTTGTTTATTATATCACATGGATGCCACTGTCACACTGAATGTCCCGTTGAGCCCTGTCCAAACTTTAAAACTTTGTATGGAACAAAAAACAAAGAATCATCCAATATTGGTATTAAATGGCCAAATCTGATTTGACTGACATAACTCTGAGTTGGGTACAGCACTTCTCCATACCACGTCATTGCTGTAGATGGGTTTACATTGCAGTTGGTTGAAAGCCCAGTGCATCTCATACAGATGCTAAAGGGCAGGAATTAGATGCTGATGGCCACTGACCACTGACCATGCTGTCACATTTGACGCCCTGAAAATAAGAACAAAATTGTACACATAGTAGTTTTAGGTGTTATAGTGCCTTTTTAAAACTCTGTTGAAATTTCACATTTCCCTGGTGTTTCTCAGTGTGTGACACAGCAAATTAAGTCACATTTAGAAATGAGTAAGCTGCCATTCAAGATTGATCGGCGACCCTAAAGAACACTGAAGATGTATCATAGTAATTATCATAGTAATTTAGTGCGACGGGACAAGTTGATTAAATCTTTATGATGACATTTTTCTATGAGAGATACAACAAAGGATTATTTTCAATATAGATCATTGTGATTGTTTTCTCAATTATTCCATTCATTTCTTAGTTTCTGAAATAACAGGAATCAGTGAAAAATGACCGTCGCAATTTCCTAAAGCTCAAGGTAATGTCATCAAACACTCCAGAACTAAAGATATTTAGTTTGCTATCAAACGACATATAAGGAAAGCAGAAAATCGTCGCAACTGCAAGACTGAAACAATCAACGATCAACTATCAGCTCCACACTACGACCTCTCTCCGTCTTTTCTAAACCAGCTGTAAAATATTCAAAACAGAATCAAGAGTGACTCATCTACTGTAGCAAATGCTCTTTATAATGAGTTTAAAGATAAACACTGAAGAGATATATGTTGTTTTTCTGTTGAATATGGCTGTTAATGGACTTGCGTGTATCAAAGAGGCGGCAGATGACACTTAAAGTGCTTGAAACCACAAAGGGTTGGAACAAAACAAAGCGAGACGGCCATACATTTGCGGCACGACGTAGCCTTTCCAGGTGTGTGTTTGTGTATTTTCTACAGTATATCACTCTCTGAGCTCATGAGCATGTGTTTGTATGTGTGTGTTTTTTTCTCTTAATGGTACATCCGCACTAAATTGGCCTCTGAATGCAGTGCGCTCTGTCAGTGGTTTTGTGAGCTACAAGTGTAGAGAAACAAAGAGAGCCAGGGAGCTTCAAAGCGGGCGGGTGACATTTCGGGCTTTCCATCTTCAAAGCACTATTTGCTTTTGTAGTTCCTCTTTGAGAATAATTATATATTTTTTTCCTAAAGGATTACAGCTGTCTGAAAACATAGTGTAGAATTTGAGGGCCATTTCGTAACAAGGATACAGTATGAGCTGTCATTATTTTGAAATGCATTTATGCTACTATTATTTGCTATAATGCAAAATTTAATGCAACTTTTTTATGAAGCATATATCACAGTGTTATTCCTTACTGGCGGCTATTGGCAGTGAATTGATCGTTGATCCCATAGAGCCACCCGGTGAGTGTCTCCAGATGGGTGAGACATGAAATCCACCCTGTCCCCTCATTTTCATTCACCTCTCTTCCTCTTGTCTCTTTCTTCCACCCCCCTCATCCAAGTGCCTCTCTATAATTCATGTCCAGGTGCAGCACCAGCTTTCTTTGGCACGGGGCTTGAAAGAAAAAAAGACAGATGTTCAATTTTCACTTCCTTTGTGCATCTCTCTATATCTGTTTGTGTGCTCGTGGATCACTTTTGCCCCCTTTTTACCTGTAATGCAGCAAAAGCAGTGATTAAGGCGAGCCACAGCCATGACTAACCACTGGCTCCGTCCTTCATGTGGATTTAGATGTTGTGGTCTGCATGTAGTCAGAAAGACGTTTGTTGTTGCCTTTGAGTTTGTGCACCACCTTATACTTGAAACGGTGTGGATGTAAAGAAACATTTATCCACAACTGGCAGAAAAAAATCTGTAATGTCCAACTCTGTTGTGTTTTTCTCTTGATGTCGACTGTAACGAGCTGCTGTTTCAGACATTGTGAGAAGCATGACTGCCAAGACATGCATGCGGCACAGCTGTATTTATATGCAGCTTCTGTGCATCTTGTCATACAAAACACATGAACCCCCCTACTGACTGCAAAGCTGTGGGAGTGACTGAACTCTGCAGGTGGATATCTATATTGCAAAGTGACATCTACAGTATAAAGCATTGCTGTGGCCTGGTGAGTTCCAGATTTCAACATTACCTTTACCATAATCAGGTGAGACATGTATGACTGTAAATCATAAAAGTAATTTTCTCTGGATAGTTGTTGAAGTTGATTTTCTTGGTACCGCTTTTCAGAGTTTCCGTGGTCATGGAAAATCTGGGAAAGTCAAGAATTTTCACATTTTCCAGGTTTGGAATAATCATTGAATGGAATGACATGTCGTTGCTCTAATATGCGTCAATGCATGGCAGTGTTTTGTTTACCATCACGTACGTTTCTTAATTTTCTCCCCACGTTCCCTCTCTCCCCTCATGTATGGCAACTAACTGAATGAGGTTTGAATTTGTTAAAAAAATGTTGGGCAAGTAGGACAAGAAAAAAATTTATTATGGGTCCTTGAAAAGTCATCGAAAAGTTTTGAAATTTTGTCAATAGAAATGTGTGAGAAACTTAATTTTAGTTAGCATTTATAAGCAGTTTGCTGCATATCTGGTCACAACAAAGGTGGAACAATTTGAGGAAAATACTTTTATCAGTGAGATTGTTAAAAGGTTCTGTATGTTACTTTTTACATGTATTCTTCTTCTTCTTTTTTTTCTTAATTGTCAATGATGATCAGGTTGTAGCGTAATTTAAAAACTGACTTTCCGCGACTTTCCCTGTTGCCCTCAACAGCCTGTGGACTGATTTTTATTTTTTATGAAAAAGACTCGGAATGACTTGTCCACAAAAATCCAATGGATGTCACGTTATGTGTGTTCCCAAGTGCCTTGCCTCTCTTTGGCTCCGGCACAGCGCTAACAGTGTGCAACAGTGGCTAATCATAAGTGCTAATATCGTAGGCAAGTCCAGTTGCCTACGATATTAGCACTTACGATTACCATGACCTGGATGACTGAGAGTCTTCACCGACAACAGTAACTAACGTTAGCTTAGAAGTGCAGTCTACTAACGTCCTTTTGCGGTGGTTTTGCCTCTTTTATTTTATTGTTTTGTGTGTCTTTGTAGTTGTTAAAAAAGGAAAAAGCTGCACACTGGATGAAGCTCCCAACTGAGTTTAAATAAAAATAAAAAATGAGGATTTACCACATGACAAGGTAACGTTTCGAGCCTTTGCGGCTCTTCATCAGACAATGGATGTGCGCCCTTCTGAATTTTTTCTACTGATTTTTAAAAAAAATTTTCTACTGCCTTTGTAGTTGTTATGCATGTTTTTGTGCTTTGTGTCTCGTTGCAATAATTTTGTTTGTGGTCATTTGGGTCTCTTTGACATTGTTTGCTCATCATTGTAGTTATTTCATGTCTCTTTGCAGTTCCTTTGCATCACTTTGTGGTAATTTTGAGTCTCTTCCTGGTCGATACATGTTAACTTGAATGACACGTTACAGGTGAAGACCATCCTTGGGCCTGTGCCTGGTAGCCTGCTCACTAATCCATCCATTGCTACTGTCAGTGAATAACTGGCACCCACCACAACACAGAGTCCACACATGCTCCGTTTCTATTATACATGTTGCAGCTAAGGCCCTGAGACTGACCTTCAGTTAGGGCTCCTCCACTAAATTAAGCCTCTGTGCACTGTTTTTTACATTGTTGGAGCTCAGTTGTCAAATTCTGTGAAACTGAAACCACACTGCGCTGAATATACACAATTACAGATTTTTACTTTTACAGACATTGTGTTGTATCAGAGATTATTGTCTTGCAATGTTACAAGTATTGCCGAATCGCTGTATCATGATAACATCGTTACTGTGGGCAACTTATTGTCATAGTATTGTATCATGAGTTACTTGGTGATTCCCAGTCCTAGTGAGCAAGAACAGGATGCTGACTGCAGTTCACTTAATGGCCAACAATGTCATTAATAACAAGAATTATCTGAAAGTTGCACCGAGACATCATTCAACAACTAAAACACTACATAAAAGTCACAGTTTTTCTGCATTGGCAGCAAACATTGAACCAAAGTGTCTAAAACGGATGTAATTCCCACGAAAAATAGTAGAAAATTAAAAATATTTGTTAAACGCGCTCAGTGTTCCATCATGATCTCACTATTCATGCTGTTTCTCACATTGTACAAAAGAGTAAAGGAAGTTAAAGCGTTGAGTGAACATGTTAAGAGGAACTTACAACACTTAAAGAAAATAAAATAACAGCGGTTGCAACTTTTCACACCTCCTCACACAGGTTGTGTTTCAGTGCGGCAGGCAATAATGAAGTGTTTACATTCGGAGGCACATATTATGGCAGCTTTCTCAGTGCTAAATGGATTCAACATGTTTCTTTTTTTTTTTTGGTTATGACATTTTTTTAAAGCCGCTGTTTAAAGTTCCTCATCAATCCAGCGCTGCTTAACAAACCCTGCTTCATTTTCAGAGGCACAATATCCACAATGTTTTGCTTTGGGCAGTAACATGCCTATATTATGTTTTAAATTATTATTTTTATATTATAAGCATTAAAACCTGCAGTAATGGATTCACCTCATTGTAATTTCAGATTTCAAGAAACAGGGAGTAATCATCTCTCCAATATACAAATGATTCCTGTTGGGCACATTTCCTTATTTCCCACATTAGGACCCTGGCTGTACGATCCAGGCTGCGAGTGTGTGTCCTCATACTGTACTGTGCATGTGTGGGTGTGTACGTGTGTGTGTGGGTGTGTATGTGTGTGAAATGAGTACCACAGGGATGCATTTCAAAATAGGTCGTTGCTAATCCCCCTTAAAAATGAACATTCCCCTGCCGTGCACCCATCTGAAAGAGAAAGAAAGTACAGAAGGAAGAAAGAAAGAAAAGACAATGAATTATGGATAAGTTTTAAGAGGGATATTGCTCCCTGGCCTCCTCACTGTTTTTCATTTCTTTCCTCCTCCCCTCCCTCCCCCGGTCTCTCTCTTTCTCTCTGTGTCCTCTGCCTCCTCTTAAATCGATACGGGCTGACTGTCATGGGTCAGTGGCCTGTATGCATCAGGCTGGACTGCAACAGAGGAGCACTGTGTCTCCCAGGGCTCTCTGTGGAGGTGATAACTCGTTCCTATCTCAAACCACTCTTTAAGGCTTTCAATTTAACTCCAATATCCACCTCAGATTGACTTGGGATGACACAAAGGAAAGGAATATATATATGATCATCATTTCTCCAGGAAGGAAGTGACAATTGCCTAAATACCTGCAGCCATATCTTTGCATAGGTTCATCAGATTAAAGTAGGTTTGGCCTGAGGGTATTGTGGATTATTTTGTACAAAGATGTATTTAATTGACCCTTTGTAAACCCTGCTCTGTTTACCAGTAGTTAGCTTGCTAGTTAAGCTAATTTTAGCTTCATGAGTTGGTTGAAAACAGCCTCCAGCTGACTTTTTTTAATACTTCAGTTCACTTAAATAGGCAGTAAATGGCTCCATATAAAGGACTGCTTTGGGATTTAGATCCAGTAGGACCCAACAAAGATCTTGCAGATGCAGAAGGTATTAACTTGCAGCGATCAAAGAATAATCTGCGAGTCCCAGGATTTGCTTAAAATGTTGATGGAGGCTTGCTAGCAAATCATAACCAAGTTAGTTAAACTTGTTTTACATTAAAGGCCCTGCTGTAGCCTCTTCGTCACTACTTTTGCGACTGCAAAACGATGGCTAAATTGTCTTTGAGCGCCACAACCCCATGAAATGACTTGTTTTCTAAAGTCTGGAAGAGCTGCAAAATTAAATTATTTAATTCACATTCAAGTTGTCATAGGGCTAAACCAGAATTGGCCACCACAGCCCGCGGACATTGCAGAAATCGATGTGCATGCTCTGCCCATTCTATAAAACATATAAGAAGTAATAATAAAAACTATTTCTTGAACATTTTTTACCTTAAAACATGACACCAATTGTGATAAACCTTTGCATTTTTTGTAGTTAGGGGTCCAAGAAATACATGTGTTTGTTAATATTATGGTCTCAGTCGCTGGTTTCATGTCTTTTTCCAATATTGCATGTTTATTTTGTAAATTATGTACCCATTCAGAGTAAAATAGACGATGAAGCAGGGTATGCTTTAGGGTGTGGTGACCTTGACAAGTCGCAACCTCAGTGGTGTCCTCGGGTTCTCAGTCAGCTCCACCCTCTTGCCCAAATATGGTCACTTCTGGCTCCAAAAACCAAGATGGCGATGGCTAAAATACCAAATTCGAGGCTTCAACACAGTAGACCACAAACCAATGGGTAACATCAGAGTGGCTATGTCCATTATTTTCATACAGTCAATGATGATATCATGCTATCAACATGAAGCTAAAGCTACATGTTTATAGCAAACGCATCCTCATCTGTTGCTTTTTTGTTTGGATTTTTAAACAATATGTAAAGAGAAAAAAGGCTTTCAGGATGAGTACTAGCCGATTTCTTTAGCAAAAATCCTATTTCCTTATACCGTAACAGGGCGTCTGCGGGTCCTTAAAAAGTCTATGAATGGGGCGACCTCTAGCTCACCTGGTAGCGTGTGCCTATGCATTTAGGCCAAGTCCTTAGCAGCAGCTCAGGTTTAATTCCAACCCATGGCCCTTTGCTCTGTGTCATCCCCCCTCCTTCTCTCACCTCTGCTGTCTAAAATGTTTTAAATACAATTTTATAGATATCAAGCAGTAAAAGTCAATAAATAGTCCTAAATTTTAATTTCTGAGGTCTTAATTGCCAAAAATGCATCTAGTTTCATTTTTCATTATTTTTTTTACATTTTTTTTCCTAGATGGGTGCATATTTCTTGAAATCTACCATTGAACCTAATACTGTCTTTTTACTTTATACTCGCACTTACCTGTTTGCAAAATGTAGATTAACCTAACTCACTCCATCAACCATATTCCTACACAAGACCTATTGCTGCACAGGACCACATATATACGACTAACCTTTACACTTACCAGCAGTGCTTGAATAAGAAAAAGGTCATTTGTAAAAACATCAGTCTTGAGTTATCACTAAAAGGTCTTAAAAAGCATTAAATGTATGTTTCTAATAGCCGTATACACCCTGTGTAACTGCACTAGGTTACAGCCGTAGGTGCAAAGCCAGCTAACTGGACATGCTAGCATTTGCTGCTTATGTGAGAACAGGCAAACTCACCGTTTAATTAATTCCTCATGCTTCTACACTTGTGTTTTTTGGTTTTGGAGAGGATTAAAAAAAGAATCCACCATCCAAACTCTTCACTGATTATCTCTTTTACTACAGCCCCACGCACAGCGCTCCACCATGCAGAGAAATCCTGAGCGTGACAAAAATCTGTGTAAAACCAGAAACAAAGCGGCTATACTTCCTAAGTGGCCTGCAATCTTTTCTTGAGAATATGAGCAATCCTATTGTTATTTCAAATCAGACTGCCGTTTGTGTGCATCGCAGTGGTGTGCGTGTGTCTAGCCACAGGCTTCCTCACACTCCAAGTCCAATTACCTGTGTTAAGGCCACATCTGAGACGGGGGATTACAACATATTATTCTAGCACAAACAACAGTCTCTCTGCCCACCAACCTGCAGGCAGCCAGACACAGGCAACCGAGGAAGGTGTGAGAGGTGTTACATTAGCACCTGGATGTGCGAACGGCAGACTAGTGACCTTTTACCAGTGACTGATACACTAACTGGAAAACTTGTTCGCCTCCTGTGGATTCTTCCTCTGTCCTCAACTCCTTTCGATATCTTTCCGCCCCTGCCTCTCACTTATTTTTCTTCTTTTTCGTGTCTTTCTTTGTCTGATGTTCTGTATTTTTTTTTCTAAATTGCGCTTTCATTTCATCCTCCATTTTCTTTGCTGTATCTATTGAGGCGCTCTCTACAGAACCATAGCCTGTCTCAATTTTTCTCTCTCTTCTTGACAGTTGATACTTTTACCAGAGGATGTTAGTCAAGATGTCGCCTCTTTCTCTTGACTTGTTGTCACCATTTGAAATTTTCTTGTGATGCAAAATACTCTGTTGAACCTCCTCGAGGCACCCCAGAAAGGCCCCGAAAATACATCCCCCGCACTGCAACACCTTTGCTAACAGTGATGTGTCACAAAAAGCCGTAATGTCACATCCCTATATTTTATTTGTTTTATTAGCACATTTTTGTCTTCTCCCTTGTAACATGTAGCAGCTCACCATGCCTGTACAAATTGCTGTGCCTCCGTCAGACACACAACTTCCTTCAAGTCACCTGCCAGGGGCTCTAATTAGACTGATAAGCAGTGCAACTGGAATCAGCTCTTCCTGGTAATCAGCCCCACGGAGCCCAGACAGACAGCTAAATGAGGAGGAGATGAGCCATGCAGCCCAACAGGTGTCCTTAAAAAGACAGGGAGGTGTGCTTATACAGTCTTGTCTTTCCCCTCTCTAACTACTCGAGTTCAGTCTCGGGAGAGTTTTGAACATATAAAGAGATTCTGCAGTTATTTAGGAAATGAATGCTGAAAAAAAAAACAGTATGTCGGCGCTTCTGTGGTGTATAGATTTAATCATCATGCTGTGACTGTGAATCGCTGCCTCACTTTTAAAGGGAATTGTTTGAGAAACTCTGCAGTAAGATGATTGATTCAGAGAGGGGGGAGGGGGTTATACAATAGCAAACACACTAGTCAAACTGTGTATTTTGATTTTTGAATTGCATCCCATCCTGAATACATTTCTTGCTTTTTCTCTTTGCAGTCGCAGCTGCTCTGCCTTAGACGTATAATAATGATGATCACATTTTGTCCTGAAGCAAAATAGTAATAAAAAAAAAAGCGCCCAGTGACACATCAGGCGGGCTGAATACAAAATGATATCAGGACTAATAAAATCTCAGAAGGGAAATGTCATATTTGTCATTTTGACACCTGCGTGAGACTGTTGTGTTACACTTTAATTTTACACCCACCACTCCCAGCTGTACACAGGAAGGCAACACGGCGAGATTAACACTGCGATCTGAGGAGCAGCCAGGATGCTTCACAGAGACGGAGACAGGAAGGCAGATAGGACGGAGCTCTGGGTTACTTTATCCACTCACTGAGCAAAGATGTCCACTGCGCTGTAGATGTGCTCCGAGGGATTGACTTAAAGGCCGCTGACAGCAAATGTGTTCGCTTTGACATTAAACCTCCTCTAGCTGAAAGCATCTTGAATACCTCATTGGAGGAAAAAAAAAAAAAAGAGCCTTGGAAATTTGATTTAGATGCTCAGGCAGTGCATTAGTTGGAGCTGGAAGGCTGAAATTGTTTGAAAAGGGACAAAACAGAAGCTTTGTAATCAATGCATCTTTCGAGTGTGTTTTATACTGTTGTTTTGATGAGTTTATGCTCTGTCAGGAGCACATTAGCAGCTCAGCACATTGCGGCTCTAATTTAGGAACCATTTTGGATCGTGGTAGAAAATGGTGGCATCTTTTACTGAGTCGTTCTGTCATCATTTATCCAATTAGAGTGCAGTCCTTTATCTTGAAATAAGAGAACAAAATACACAAAAAAATGTCATTTCAAATGGAGCTGAAGCAATTAGTCCATTGATTGATAAAAATTAATTAGCTGCTATTTAGGATTTGATGTCTGTTAATTGTTGAGTTCTATTTGAAGCTAAAATGCCAAATGTAAAAATGTTCCTTCTCTTGAGTGATAGTAAAGTGGATAGTTGTGGGGTTTGGATTGATAGTTGGACAAAACAAGTAATTTGAATCGGTCACTGTGGTGTTTGTGATGGCATTTATCACTAGTTTCTGACATTTTATAGACAAAATTATTAATTGATTGACAGACAGTTGACAGTGAAAATGATTGATCATTGTAGCCCTGGCTTAATGACAGTTGTGGCAGACTGTTTGTAAATGTAGTTTTTTTCCAGAAATTCATCAGGACAACAGACATGACGATGTTTGATAAACAATGAGCTACTGATGAACCACTTAACATTAAATATTCCTGATTTGGGGGTATTTTACCTGTATTACATAGGTCAGAGTGGAGATACATTATGGTATGTACTGCACATTATTACCAGCACAATGCCTTTGTAGATCATTTTCAAGAGAAAGATAGCTAAAATACAGCCCAGTCTCTAGGAGAAAATGTTGACATTGTATGTTTCTGCAAGCAATAGATACATTACACTTTGCATGTATCATGTCAGTGTTTCTAAAGCAACCCACCTCCACCCCAGCTCCTCCTTTTCATGCTGTGTCTGACTTATCAATGTCATTTCTGTTTGTCATTGATGCTGCTCTGTTCTGTTCCCGGGGGTCTTTGGTGCTGCTCTCCCTGCCTTAGGCTTTCCATGTAGGTGCATGGAAGGGCAGGGACGTTTGCTCTCTCTGCCTCAGGCTTTACACGTAGGCGAGTGGAAGGGCAGAGAGGTGTGCTTTTTTTGCCTTAAAACTCTCCATGTAGACACATGAAAGGGCAGAGGTGTGCTTTCTCCACCTTAGGCCTTCCATGTAGGCGTGTGAAAGAGGCGTTCTGTGTAGGCCTGATGAAAGACAGAGAGGCCCCAGAACAGAGCCATACCGCCAAATATAATACTGCAAATGGAAATAAAGTTTTCTTTGACTGAATTGTTCCTGGCTGAACTGGGTATTTAAGCTAAAACATAATTTTTCCTAACCATAACTGAGTAGTTTTTGTGCCACGTAATTACACATTAACTACAGTGTTGTAGAAACGCAAAGAAACATTACGTTTAACGTACCCACTACATAAAAATGTACAAATGTTACATAACCATGGTTTGCAGAAATGTACAATGGCAACATTTATTCTGGCAATTGGGTTGCTAAATTAACATGCAGTCAACAATTATTCCTCATGACATGGAGACATTAATACTTCACAAAAAAAAAATAAAAAATGACAGGTTACAGTGAAAGACGTAAGCGCTGGTTGGCTCTGATGGCTGGTCCAACAGGTGCTCTTTGGCCTTTGGCAAGATCTCAGCAATCTCAAATTAATGCAGACGACCATATTGGAAAAAAAAATCATCCCACTCCATCGTCAGGTGAAATAATCTTATATATAAAGGCAATCCAACAGACCAATGCCTATCGACTCTAGGTCTTCATCACGGTCAAATAAATATGGTGTTAGCCAAGAAATCAGACTAAATCTGGTCAAAACAGTTAAACTACCTGTATTTATCTGAAATATTCTTCTTCTGTTGTGTTTTTTGGTACATAGATAAAGCCTATCATAGGATGTTTTATGTAGATATCAAGTCTATTGAAATTACCGGCTGTTATTGCGGTCTGCTCCTCTTACTTGGAATAACCTTCAAAAAGATTTGAAACTACGTGAGCGAGGCTTTCTTCCTGACTTTAAAGCTTTCATAAGTAGAGTGATAAATGAGTCGGTTGGGTCTTGTCATTGTGTGTAGGTGTTCTAATATTTTTACATATTACTCTGTATCTTTTATGTTTTTATTGTGCAGTTGTTTGGCTGTAACTTTTTTGTGTGCTGCTGTCTTGGCAGAAGTAGTTTTTGTATGATTCATTATAAAAGCTGGATTGTTTGTGGATTAGCATGTTACAGTTGGTTGCATTTATGGGATCTGGGTGTTATTTATATACAACTGATTTCTTAGCATTACCCAAGTTTGGTTATTTTAGGTGGTTGAATGTTGAATGGTGTTGAAGTGTAGCTTCCTGGTTCAACCTAAAAATATCTGTTAAGCAGCAGTTGTCAGAGGCGGTAACATTGGCTTTATGTGTATCTAACTGCAGTCCCTTCCTTTGGTTAAACAGCTGCAGATAATGTTACAGTGGATTCATCATGGTAACAATTTAATGTGTCATGGTCATAATTATCTTTGGTCACAAACGCAAATCTGTGTCCTTGGGCCAAACGTATGCTGCATGTGTAGATGTTCTGCGTTATCTATAGATTGTTTGATGATGGATCCTGTTTTCAGATCAAATCCACTTGATTACTGTCAGGGCCCACGCCACCCCCTGCTCCTGCTTACTTCACCCCATCTCTCATCCCCTCTCTCATATTCCTGACTTGAGTGATGGCGTTTGTGATTCCTAATGACAGTCGGAACAAATCTGCGGTAATGAGGTCACATTGGTTTCTTTTCTTTTTTTTTTCTTTCTCTGAAATCACCCTTCACAGCTCCGTACAATCAACCTGTTCCTGAGACTCAGACTGGTTTTGGATCTGAGCTCCAGTGAACCAACGTGAAACAGATCAATTCCTTCCTCAGGAAGACCCCCCTGCAGCCAAAATGGACACCCAGTCCTTCTGAGCATGTCCGCTTTTTTCTCCAATATCCAAGACTTATTATCTCTTGACTCACTGGAGCTCATATCCTGGCCTCATGTTAATGCTGCGTGCTATGTTTCCAAACTCTGCCTCATGACAGCTTTAGCATATTTATTGATTTATTTAGGTTTTCTAGTGCGTTTATTTGCGGACTTCTTAGTGGTCTCATCTATGATAATGCATTTATCTATAACAGAAGAGGTGTGCGTGCATGCTTGCATGAGCACTCACATCCACGTAATGATGTGTGTTTCTCCTGGCTTGAGCAGGATGTCTGCGCCAACACATCATTACGATTCGCTCGAGCCATTAGCTTGTGGAGAGCGAATTGTGGATGAAAAGCACAACCACGCAACCGTATATATATATATATATGTGTGTGTGTGTGTGTGTGTGTGTCTATGAATATGTACAGTATGTGTACTTGTGGGTGTGCAGTGTGCCCTCCTGTGCGTCAGTGTGCATACTCAGTATGTGTGTGCTCAGTGATGTGGTTAGTAATGTGGAGACCTGCAGGAGATGGTCCGTGGAGAGAGCCTGCAGGATAATTGCTGCCACAGTGACAGGTAGGGCTGCCTCTGTCAGAGTTCCCTCAGTGGGGAAGCAGTGGAGGAGTGTGTGTGTGTGTGTGTGTGTGTGTGTGTGTGTGTGTGTGCGTGCAGCTCTGCTTCGCCATCCCTTCCTCCAATAAGCATTTCCCCAGTAGGCTCCCTTCAGACGGTGGCAGGCTTCCAGATGTTTTCATCTTGTATCACACACACATCCAGGGAAAGAAATGAAGCCTCTTTTAGAGAGAGTATCAATCTTAAATCATTTGGATATAAATTTTACCCAAGTAAAGAGAGGATGTTTTTCATCTAGCTTTAGAGTATCATGTAGTTTCTCACATGGAGTACATTTTAGTTGCAAAGTGCTGCATACTGTGGAAGACTCTGGATGTGGATGCATAAAGACTTGTTGAAGTTTCCCTGAAGACTGCAGTAAATGTTTTTTTTATGCAATATCTTATTGACAACAAAGCTGCCAGCTTGTGTTGTTGCAAAAGGTCATCCAAAGAGCCAGCAGCATGGCTCCGCAGCATGCCGGACTTCTGATGACCATGATTGTTTCAGATGTGCATTGTTCACCTCATCACTCACTGTTATCTTCAAACCTATCTGTTCTTTGTGAGCGATTGTCAGTCGTGATTTACGTTGCGTATGTCACACATCTGCAGATTGTCATCTCTGAAAGGGAGTGTAAACGATGTAAACGTGTCCCAGTGAGAATGCAGAGTGACATCCGTGGGGTTTCTCCCACATCTGGAGGTGCCTGCCATCCAAGTCATTTGCCGGTGCTGCTTCTGCAGTCTGTGAGTCTCCTGCAGTCCGTGAAGAATTGGTGTCAGTGCCTATCAAAGGCAAAATGCCTATTCTACACAGAGTGTCAGAGCAGCCACAATCTATTAATCAAGCAGGCGGCAAAGAAACAGATATTATGTGTGTGCGTGGCTGTTTGCGTGTCTGAACTTGTGTGTGTGTCTGCACATGTGCAGCAGAGGCAACGACTCATCCAGGTGTATTATTCAGCCATCTTTGAAAGGGGCCTCTAATAAGGGAGGATGCAATTATAAATGTGTCATGTGGGCTCTGTTTGAAAGAGGAAGGTGCCTGTAATGTGTTTGATACCGGAGGCCGCGGCAGGGTCTGTAGCGGACACAAGGCGCATTCTGATTGCATGACTACAGCCATTACAGGAGCTGAAACCAGGCTTCATCTCCTATCCTCTTTTTCCACTCTGATGTCTTTTAACATCGTCTATATTGTGTCAACCAGGAAACAGGTTTTGGCATCTTAGAGGAAACATTTTGCTTTTGTGATACGCAGTATTTTCAGTTTCAGTTCAGCTCAGTGTATTCTGTTAGATAGTGAAGGTTTGTGGTGTGTTGATTTAGGCTGAATAACAGCAGTTGGTTTGTTTGGGAGCACTGTTGGCTTATCCACAGGAAACGATCGATCAGGGTGAATAAACAGTGAGCCAGCCAGGAACCCCTGCTGCTAACAGCATGGCTCTACCATGTGACAGACATGCTGGTATATGATTGGCACTGCTGATTGGACATTAGAGCCTAATGATGTCATAGCTTTCATCATGTTGGGTAAACTGATAGAGAGAATATGGTTTATTTTCTATTGAGTTGGATTATTTCGTTTGATGTAGCTCCGTATTTACATTTAAGGCACTAACTTTAACTGTTATATTAAATTAATGTTAATTATATTAGATTTCTTGATTATCATTATTATAAGCCACCAGGGTTAATGAGCCATGGTGATGTTGCAAGATATATTAATCAGTGCTAAAATGATTAGACAATCTATAGGAGATTAATGAGCTACATTTAACTAATTATTTAATCTTTTAATTAACCAAAAATGCTATTCTGTGCTGTGTGATTGTGAATTGAACTAGGGCTGTACCTAACAATTATTTTCACTGTTGATTACACTGACAATTATTTTCTCAAATAATAGATTGTTTGGTTTCAAGTGTCAGAAAAAAATGAAAAATGGTTATCACGATTTTCCAAAAATAACCTGAACATATTTGAATTGCAAAATTCTAAGAATATAGAGTTTTCTGTTGTAGAAGACTAAGAAAACTAACAACCATTACATTTTTAAAAAAATCAGTAATCAAAGTAGTTGCAGATTTATTTTATGTTGATCAGCTAATCGATTCAGTTTTAACATGAATGCTTGATTTCCGACTGTTAATCCGACAAAACTATCAATTTTAGATCATCACTGTCATAGGGCTGGGCGATATGGCCTAAAAAAAAAAAAACCTCCAATTTTTCACAACAAATCCGATTCATCGACGTTTCAACATTATTTTTTCCCTCCCGATACCAATTCCAATAGTTTAACTGGTGTATCAGCTGATACTGAGTAGCTATTCATTACCATTGCATTTTAAAAAATTTAACAGATACGATCATTGTTGTATGCCATGGCTCAGGTTAAATGGCAAAACATGAACAAATACATACTGTACAGAGAATGAATAGCACTTTCTTTAATAATGCAATTTCACATTTTGCTAACAGCTAACATTACACATATTTACCAGAAATCACCTCTTCTTAAAATAAATTCTTCTTTGCTGCTCTAAAACAGTCGTTGCCAGTGGCTGTGCAGCAAAACCTGCTACATAGGCTACTGTTTTTAAGCTATGAAGAAGAATTGTGGAAAATAGCCATTCTATCTGTGTGTAAATACCCAACTGAATTATGCCAGTCAAATCAGATTTGGCTGTTCACAACAAATATTCAACTATTCGTTCCTTTATTTCCATATAGAGTTTAATCCCTTTTCCACTGCACAAACAAACCCACTAACACCTGCCAACATCTGGATTTTTAATGTAATGGTAAAGGTTACAATCAGCATTCCCAGCTAGGTCAAATGTCTCCACAGTAGTCACGGGTATTTGTCGGCTCATGCTTTGATCGGTATTGATGGAAACACAACACCTAGGTGAACGTGCCAATTTTGGTCCAGATGCAATGACACGCCACCACAAAATACCATCCATCTCCTCCCAAGCAGCGTTCAAACATTGATCCAAATTAGTCGTCACAAAGATTGAAAAAGAGTCTAAATAGATACGAGGTATATAAAAAGAAGTAACCACCATAAAGTTTTCACAGGCCTCCATGCTGCTTTTTACTGTTTACTAACCTGTTTTTTGTGATACACCAAAACAAAAACAAACGAAACAAAAAACACACCCGCACACAGAAAGGCATGCTTGTCGGCCACAAAGCTGTGTACGCAGCCCTGGTCTACTGTCAACATGTTAAAACAAACCTGTGTACACACGCTAATTTTGGTGGAAAAGGGGTATTTAGTTTGAAAGTTTGAATGGAGTTCGGTGGGACATTCAGTGTGACAGTAACATTCACGAAAAATAGTTAACAAGCTAACTGCGCTAACGATGGAGCGTGAGTGTGCAACAACATTTGCTGCCGAGCTGTAAATTCGTCACTTATAAGCAGAAGCTAGAAGATACCATTATTTCGGAGTCTGATCAGGCAAAGTCTCCATTCTTCTGGGCAGCTGCCTCCATGTGCGCAGCTGCCTGTAACGAAGAGCATCAGCAAAGTGAAGAGCACACACTCTGCAGCAAAATCTTGGGACCAAGACATCCCTAAAGGTACACTTCACACTGACGGTGAAAAACCAAACCGAAACAAGACAGACAAACAAACAAAAAACCACTGCTGCAGTCTCAGTCACCTGAGGGGTCTCCAACTGATTATTCAAATGTGTTGACTTTTAGCGGGCAGCCCTAGAAACTACTTTAAAGTTTATTAAAAAATCACTAGTATCGTTCGGTGCATAGACTTGTGCACTTGCCAAAACCCAATCTAGCATTTTAAGCAGTATCAAAAGGCATTTCTAGTGTCTGTATTAGAAGTTATCCATAAATAAAAAAACAATATGTCAATTAAAAGCATCTCCACCCTTATGCACCTCCTTTGATTTAATATTGTTGACTCGTACTTGATGGCTTAATTGTAACATGATTAGATATTAGCACTTAATGATTCCAATGGATGGAGGCGCCAAATTTTAAAGTATCCTGTTTTTACCTTTGCACACTTTTATTCTCCTCCGGCTCAGCTCCACCTTGTCCCTCTGTTTTATTTGTAGGTTCTCTCAGAGGTGCAGCTCCTTTGATTTGGTGTCTTGATTTATATAAGCCAAGGAGCAGAATAACAATTGATACACATGAACAGGAAGAGACAGAGAAGAGAGTGGGTGTGTGTGCTTGCGCTTAGATAGTACTATATATTAAGTTATTTACAGGATGTTTATCCTTACCATAAAAAAACAACAGCTCATGTGAAAGTCATTTTATATTAACCTGTTCATGTCTCCTGTAGAATATCCTCTGTATATACTGGAAATGAAAAAAAAAAAGGTAGATGAACAAATAAGCCTTATAAAAGTGACAACAATATCCGTGAACTGATTTACATTTTGATAAGTATCAGCGTGCGGAAGTCAGATGTAAAGGGGTCATATACGTGTTATATATCATACATGTAATGAATATGGTGCTGCTCGGAAGTCAGCGCCGTGGTTCTTCATACTCCGAAGTATGAAAGGGATATTATTGTTTTTGTTTCCCGCCCAGGATTTTGACTGAAAAATGGGTTGCCGTGCATCTTATCTGTCAGGGGGATCAGGTGCATCTCCCTCTCTTTTCCTCTTCTTCCCTCCCCCCTTCTCCTCCTCCTCCTCCTCTCTCCACTCTGATAGGTAGAGACAGCCATCATATGTGCAAGGGGAAAGTGATGGGCGGAATGGCAGCTTTAATATCGGAGCGATTGCCTGCTGATAAGGCTAACGGCTGTGGAGAGGCGTGAGCGTCAGCCCTCCTCCGCAATAAACACTTTCATTTTGTTTGGTTGGAGTGACGGATGGAGAGATGGAAGTGGTGAATAGACGACCTGAGGAGCAGGAAAGGGAGGGGGGAGATAGATGGAATGGATGTGGATGTTATTCAATATTAACAGATCAATCAGAGGGTGGTGAAATATGCATTTTGTCAACTATATACCCCCATTTGGCCAAAGAGGCAACATTACGATCATGTGACAGCGCTGGCTGCTGTGCCGTGTTGAAATACAAAATACTTACAGCCTACAGTTGGTGATTTGTCTCCCCATGCTGAATTTATATTGCTTCTAACAATAACAACCCTGTCGTATATCAGAAAAATGAATATATATATTCATGACTTTAAGCTCTGATGACTTCATGATAATCATTTCTGAATTGCTATTAGAATCTATGATGAGGAGTGCACAATTGCTTCAGTTTGCAGCATATGGCGGAGAAAAGCAACATTTTAATCAAATTATATCTCGCCACAAGATAATTTGTGTTGAGCGCATATGCTACAGAGCAATTTAAAGGTCACATAAAATCAAGTTTAAATGTGCGCTTGTGTTTTTTTTCTTTTTTAGGATTTTCAGTCATTAGTGCGTGTGTGTCAAGGAAAGGCAGCAATGTTTTGAATCATTCTTTAGATTGATGATTGAAATGGCCTTTTCCTCTTCTTCCACTTCAACAAGTTCTTGATGAGTTTTTGAAGTATTCTTCAGCTCCCCTTTTCACCTGGCTGGATTTGCTGGTGCTTAACAGAGGCACTCTATGCACTTCTAATATTTGATAACACAAGTGTAATTTTGAAAAAGAAAAATGCTCTTTGGCAGCAGTCACAGTTCCAGCTGAAATCATTGAGAAGTATTTTACGTGTTGGTTATAAATGTACTATATATAGAGCATCGCTGCATGTAAATGGGGCTACTATAATCATCTTATTTATAAAATATACTACACAGGATTTTCCTAAAACACAATCTATAAAATCATACCAAAGTAATCCTTCAAAATCATCATTTCTGGCCCACAAAGGTCTTTATGGGTTAGCTAACGTTAACCTCTGCAAAACACACCCAGAGTTAGGTGGGCACTAGCTATCAGTGCTGCTCATTCAGCGGGTGTGGAAACACTGGGCCAACCCTCCGGTCGCTCCCCAGGTAACCTTGGTGCGTAAGCAGCTTCATTTTAGAATTGTTAACTATGTTAGCACCACTAGCCATGGCGGCACTGCTGATGGCGCTAACAATGCTAACAGAGCTAATGGCTAAAGGGGGTGTGCGGCTTAATATTTAGAATAGAATGTCGTTTATTTGTCATTGTCACATGTACAAAGAAATTAAATTAAGCCTCTTACTCACTGGGGTTCCCTGGGGAGAGACCAGAGGGCTGGTCTTATGTTTCCACAGCCGCCAAATAAGCGGTGCCGCTAGTTAGCTCCCACCTGACCCGATGGGTGTGTAACTAGTCAAAAATATTTCAGCGATTAATCAATAACGGTTAACCACTGACACCCTAATGCCTATAAAGTTGTAACCAGTGGTTCCCAACATTCTGAACCGCAAGTGACTTGCAAATATGTCACTATATTTTTAAGTACGATGAATGTTCAATACTGAGCTTTTACTTTGAGGTGCCGTTTCCTGCTGTAGCGAGAAGGACTAATGGACAGCTACTTGACAAAGATAGCAAACTACCTTGACGACATGGCCAATCACAAGTATGATGCTGAACATGTTGAACTGTGTGGACCATGAAGTGATGACTAAGGAGAAATATGGACTCCGTGACTGGACCAGTTGGGAACCACTGGTTGTAACCATTATGATTTCAGTCCTTGTTGGTTTGGAGACACCTGATGATACTGGTGATAACAGTAACTGTGGTTGTTTAAAGAAGACACTCCTTGAGCAGCTACTTCGTCAGAAAAACAGAGGAGCAAGTGGTGTATTTGTTTATAGTGCAGCCAAACAAACTCATGTTATGTTAATAAAGAAGTTAGCTGATTTCATGGTGAACAAAAGTGCAGGTAGTTTTCCACATGACAGCAACAGGCCACAGTAGAGGTTGTTACTGTGCTGAGAAGTTTGTGGTGAACTCTTCTAACAGCTCACCCTGTCTGCTCCTTCTTGTTCTATTACTCACTCGAAAAGATTGAAAATGATCTGCCGACAAAACATGCACAAAATGGCCGATGTCTTGTTTTGTAGACACAATTTTTATGAGTGATCGTGGTCAATGCTAACCTCTCTGACAAAGATATTGATTTTCCTGTTTCACAATTTCACCAAGTCTTAGTTCAGTACAAAGGAGCAGCAGTAGGAAATGTTCAGTTTGCAGTGGCAGTAACTTAAAACAGCTCTGACATTGTGTAATGAGAGTTAACAGTAAACAGTGAGGCTGGTATCAATGAGATTAAATTAAAAACAGAAACACTGGATTACATACTGCTGCATTGTTTCCTGTGGATCCCTTGTGTGTAGGTAGGCAATCTGAATCCAGTATGTTAATGGCGGACTCTGCCACTAACAATAAAAACAACTCTATAGAGAGGTAATTATAGGATGTAAATTTATTTAATGGCCTCTGCTGAAAAAATGAAGACCATAAATAGTATCAAAGATGGGTTTTTATTTCATGAAAATCTTAAGGACTGTAACTTTAATAGTTTATTCTGGAATTTCAACAGCTGCCTTGTCTTACAGAGTGATTACCAGTATTTTACAAATAGAAGTCCTTTTAATTATGTTGTTTTTAATTGAACACGGGCAAGTTCCAATTGTATTGTACACAAGTGACACCAGCTTAAGACATTTATACACAAAATAGTAATCACCCACACTTACTGAATTTGTATTAAATGGCCCCAGGTCATCAGGCAATACTCTATTTTAATTTCTCTAATAAAACTGTAGCACGTGTCTATAGTTTCAATTGAAAGCACATGAAAATGGAGCACATTTTAACACACATGAAAAAGCCTTTTGGCTTTACTGTTCTTTTGTTGCCTGCTGAACATCAGATGATATGGCTCAATATGACTCGGAAACCGAAAAGATTAAATGAGCAGCAGGGATCAGATCTCGATATTAGAGATCAGACTAGATAGACTCAGACAATGCCTATTAAAATGGCTGGAGGAGCCTCTCTGAAATGAGACCTGACATCTCTTTTCCACAGTCTGTCAGGAGTATTTGGTGGCTAATTTGAAGCTTACAAAATCTGTGCGAGTGTCTGTGAGAAAAAGAGAAAGAGAGTGAGCTCCAGTGGGAGGTTAATATAAGGGGTGACCAAAAAGAGATGCTGTAGGCTGTTATCTGTACAGTGACAGAACAAGCAATCCATTGGCTGGATTCTCACTGCAGCCGAAATCCATCCAGTTAGCGGCTAATGAGCCCAGCAAGTACATTGTATTTACATTTAAAGTGGCTGTTGTGGGACCGTCCTTTCCCACAGGTTGATTGGAGAGTGCTCAGCTTTGATTCACAAGTAAATACTGACCTTCAGGCTTCTTTGGTTTCACCATAAGACGGTTAATGTCAGCTTGTCAGTCAAAACCTGAGCTGCAGCCACTTTGACGTGCATGTGTGTTGATTCCAGGCTAATCTTTCATAGTTTGACTCATGATGTGTTGCGACCCTGGAGGGGTCCTCATTAGGACCAAAACGTTGTGTGACCTTTTAGCGGCTTCACCTCCCCCCACCACCTACGCCCTCACCCAGCTGGGCCCAATTACCTCGCTCATTACCCCCCTCCTAAATAGCACCAGAACCGTGCAGGTACTGTAGCTATCTACGGAAAGGCAATATGGCTGTGACTAAATACAGGGGTGGTAACATGAAATGAAAATTAGTTGAGACATGTCAGTTGAAGACTTTTCTCCTCTCACCAAGGGCAGACGATTTTCTTTTTCTTTTTTTTTTCTTCGTCTGTCTACTTCTTTTATGTGGCACTCTAATTTAGACTTTGAATGTATATTTGACCTTTCCAGCTCTCTCGCCGCCTTCTTTATTCTCCTTTTAGCCATCCTTCAGAAACCTTTGGCTGACACCTAAAATATAAGATGTCCCCTTTGCTGCCATGTTGATGAGATGATAGGATGATCAATGTTTGCAGGATCCTTAATAACCAGAAAGAGAAAAGGGGAGAGAGGAAGAGTGAGGGAGATGGATGATTATCCTAAAAGTAGCGTGCTTAATTAGATGGAATGCTGCATACATTGTGGACTGAGTGGAATCATTGGGATAGATTAAAATACTAATTAAACAGGCCCTTGCCGAATTTGGAGTGTGAGGTGGGGTTCAGCTCTTCAGGGTCATTTGCATAGCCTTCATCTGGGGAAATGGGATTTAAAGGACCTGCTCTCTTTCTCTTCCTCTCTTTAACTCTCACTTTTTTCCTTTTCCCCATTACCAATCACATTCACATGCTAACAAACTCAATTAAAATTATGCTCCATTTTTTTTCGTTGCACTCTATAATTTGGCATAATCTATTAAGGCCCCTTTGATTTTGTTTTTCAATATAAATGTCTCCATCAAAGTGAGGAAGGGGTGTTAAGCACAGGAAAAAAGTCGGTGAAATGTGTGATCTTGAACGATGGATATTTAACATTGCCTCACTTTGGTTTGATTTGCATAAGAATATCCTTTGTGAACAAAGCTTTGGAAATAGCGTGCCATATTTGATTAGATCAATAGATCTGAGGATCAAGCTCGGGTGGTGTATTAATTACTGCAAGAACAAAGGCAGGAGCTCAAGTTATTGTGTGCTGTGAATCTACAAGCACTTCATCTGCTTTCTGCTAGTTTTCAGTAGGTCTGACTCAACATGTGTGAGGATAACAGATTTTTATTGATTGACTTTTGTTTGCATTTTATATTTTAACCATAGCTCTGTGGATGAAAATATCTGTCTGTCCACCACTTTGGTTCAGACACACAAGTGGCAAAAACTGCAGTTCCTCTAATGGCCACGTGAGGCTGGCTCCACAAGGGAGTCAATCCACATAGACACCTATGTTTAAATGCAACCCGGTCTCATTCTGAAGTTCTCGAATACCAGCGCTTGGGCAGGGAACTAAGTGTTAGACACTGACAAAAAAACTGTCCTTTCATGTTGGCACGAGTCAAGCTCCATCACTGTGCAATGGCACTTGATGGCATCATGGAGAAAAGTCCAGATAAGGCGTGTGGGAGCAGTGGTGGATGGTGGATGGATGTTTGGTAAACTGTTCCACGGTGCTGTCTCATTGTTGCAGTATGTGAAGTTGTAAGCTGTGTCTTCAATAAAGTACCCGCAAAGGCTGTAAGACCGACCTCGAGTCATAGAGACCTTTTTCAACAACAATCACCAACTTTCACCTGGGAGGCCTATGTTTCCCGTATGCACGTGAAAGCCAAACCCTGTTATTTTTTTCTAAACCTAACCATGTGCTTTTGTTGCCTAAATCCAATCATGTGCATTTGTTGTTGAAGGAAAAAAACAATTCGCAGTGTTGTACAGATGTAGTGCTTTTATTTTGAAAGAGACTTGTATGCAACCCAGAGTCCTGCACGGGTCCAGTTTTCAAGATCCGCCCCGACCCGACCCGGGGACATACAAACCCGCACCTGAACCGCAAACCCGCACATCAGGCCAATTAGTACCGCAACCCGGTCCAACCCATTGAAACACGACCCGCAGCCCAACCCGTAACCCAGATTTAAAGTAATCATTTTGGGTCATATTGGCTGAATATTGAACAGCATATCGCCACAGTTACGGTGCCAGTAAGTAAACAACGACCTGAATGAAGCAGCTCTCACAATAAAAACCTGACTTCAGCTCCATCATCAACCCTCTGTGTTCTTCTCCCATACAAGTGTAAAAGCACTCGTTTGTTACGTTTAATGCTTTTAAACTTTTAATTTATGTAAAGGAACTTTACATGTGTAATAATAGACTTACTTTCTGTCCAGAGCGACGTTCAGCAGTTACGAGCCGTCACGTGTTTTTAGAATCCATCGAGGAGAGAAGTAATCCATCAGGGAAACACTTTAGAAACATTATATAAGTGATAGTTGTTCGTTTTATCCACTTATTTCTCAAATACCTAAATAATTATTTACTGTTTTGGAAGCGGCGCTTGTTAGACGGTGGCAGCCATGTTGATTCTGTCATCCAGTCACAAATTGTGTTATTAGATGGGGAAACGCCTGTGAACAGCTGAACCAATGACCGTTGCGAAATAGTGGAGGCGATCCTCAGAGAGTAAATAATGACCAAGATAGTTATCTGTAGTTTACCGAACTAATGACTGATGTGTTTATCTAAAACCCGCGATCCGACCCGCATGTTATTTTTTCCACCCAGATCCGAACCCGGGAAAATTTTTTTTTTTAAAAACCACCCGCAAATCAGCTGTTTTTGCGGGTACCCGACCCAGTGCAGGACTCTGATGCAAACTGTACATTTCTGTGAAAACCGAAGTGTATTTTGAAAAGACGCAATGCGTGTAACAGGCTGATGTTGACACAGCATCCCAGAATGTCAACAATAGACGCACCCAGGCTACTTTGCACATCATATGTTGATGTGAAAAGGCCACAACCAAGCCATGATATGTGATGAGGACGGAGCGAGAATGTATTGTAAAATGCCCCACTTTACAGCAGAAATAAACATATTCACACCCTGGTACAAAAAACAGTTTTGGTCTCTTTAGCTCATTTTCCTATTTATGACAACTGTATGGGAGGGGTTAATTTTTATATAACTCACCTGTTTAAATATTATATAGACGTAAAGTTGCACATAATTAAGGGAACGGCAGCTTTGAGTGACAGACTGTCTGTTAGGCATCGCTTCAGCTAACTGGTCACATCCGCCCTTCGATTATCCACAGCTCCACCTTCTCGTCCAAATATGGTCAATTCTGGCTTCAAAAATCTAAGATGGTGACTGCCAAATGCCAAACTCGAGTCTTCAAAACAGGAGTCCATGAACCGACGGTGGCTATGTCCATTATTTTTTCACACTCTATGGCCCAGACTGAAAATCTCAACAACTATTAGATATATTGCTGTGACATTTTGCACTGACATTCATGGTTTCCTGAGGATGAAACCCAATGATTTCCATGATCTCCTGACTTTTCCTCGAGCAACACTATGAGGTTTTGTGTGAAATGTCTCAGCAGCTATTGGAGGCATTGCTATAAAATGTGGATCAGTGTTTCCCTCAGGATGAATTTCAATAACCTTGGTGATCCCTGAACTATGGTGAATCGACTTGGGCTTGTATAGCGCATTTCTAGTATGCCGACCACTCAAAACCCTTTCACACTACAGAGTCACATTCACACACTGGTGGCCGAGGCTACCTTACAAGGTGCCACCTGCTACTCACTTTGAACATATTCACATAGCATTTTCACAACCATTGGGAGCCATTTGAGGTTCAGTATCTTGCCCAAGGATTCTTCAACATGGGGATTGGACCACCAATCTTCCGATTAAGAGACGCTCTATCTCCTCAGCCACCCCCTATATGAACAGTAAATCAAACCCACAGTTGTTAAGCCTTTGTGTCAACCATAAATCCATCCTAAACACATGTTTAGCATTGTCATTATGACCATGTTAACGTGTTGGCAATAACATTTAGCTCAAAGCACCACTGTGCCTAAGTACAGCTTTGCAGAGGCACAGAGACCTTTACCTATTATAACCCTTCTAACCACAAAACATATTATTTCTCCAAGTGCCACCACAGACTCCTGTTAGCTGGAGAACTGCCTGCCGTCTTACCCTGAAGAATGTTTTCTCTGCTTGATGAAGATTTTCTGTGAATGTGTGTGTGTGTGTGTGTGTGTGTGTGGGCAGGTCATTTTCTATGACCAGTTTGACATCTGACTCATGCTGTTACATCCATTTCATCATTCTCAGTTTCACTGACCACTTGTTTTGCCTCAGGAACTGAAAAATCTGCTACTTTGTCATCCACTGCTCATACTCAACACCTCCTCTGCTTTTGTCTCCCGTGCAGTCCAACAGAAGCAGCAGCTGGAGAAGGAGACAGGCCTGAAGATAGTGGAGGCCGGAGTTAGTGATGTAAGTTACACTCACTAAAAATATCCATTGTTCAGCTCTGTGTGTAGAGAAAGAAACAGAAGAGTGGGTGTGCTTGTGATTGTGTGCGTTTTCTGTGTTTGGACTCATGGTACAGGAATAACTCTGTGATTCCAACTTGTCTTGGCATCCAGATCACACCTGCAGCTTCAGTTGTGCAGCCAAACACTAATCTGCAGCAGCAATGAATTCCAAACACACATCCTTTTAAGTATGCTGCTTTGATTACCATCCCCCGTGTTCATTTCCTTTAGGTTTTCTAAGAGCTGTTGTCACCATGGCAAAATAAAACACAACAAGACAAAAGCCTCACGCGTTTTGTGAAACTTAAAGTAAGCATTGATCATCACAGCAGAGCCACAATAACCAGATTATCTTGAGTGCTGTCACTTTGTCGGGAGCCCTGATGTTCCTGTGACATATTCATTGTGGTGAATTAAGAGGAGAGCAGGAGGACACTCAGGATGATCCAGATGAAAGAGGAGTAAATGTGTATTCATTGAACACTGATAAATATTCATATGTATCAGCGGTAAGGATCTAATCAAGCACCCATTGATGCGTCATAGCCCTCCATGCTCGCCTGGTAAATGAGTTTCTCTATGGAAATGAGACAGACAGCCTTAGACCCCTGAGCTGCCCTGATCATGAGGCATGCTGGGAGCTAAATGGATGTGGCCTGTGCATCGCAGGACAGTTGCCATTGGCAACAACCGTCACACACTGTATAGACGAGATCATTTTCCAGTGTTAGTCCCTTCTATGCTGTCTCCCTTTTGGTGTCACTGCCTTTCTTCGCCCATCTGCCTCCCACTTATATCTTTTTTAGCACCACATTTTCTCTCATCTTATTCCACATTGTGTCTTTATCATGTTCTTCTCAATTATCTCTGATTCACATTCTTTTTTTTTCCTTCACTGTGACTTTTGTCCTGTTCTTTGTCTGCCTCTCCTCGCCTCCTTTTCATTCTTTTATTCCCACTCAGACTGATTCCTGCGCTTAGCCAGCACTGGTACAGGGCTGTGTTTGTCATATTGGGCCTATTTGTAGATAATTAGCTGCAATAATAGCCTCTCTGCAGGAGCCAGGGTGAGGGAGGGATGGATGGAAGAGAGGGAGGGAGGAAAGGAAGAATCTGTCTTCCACCTCATGGGGAGAAAATCTACGCCAGGCTGTGTTTGTAGAAATGCATGTCAAGAAAAGCGCGGCATTTACTGTACTACAAATAAAGAGTTGGCAAAGTATAAACCCTGAAAACCCACTCAGAGGGCGTTTTATTAGCAAGCACTCTAATGTGGATGTGTGTGATCTCACCAGTTTGTATCCAAGAAGTGGAGAGTTGAGGGTAAGTCGGGGAAAATAGTAGCTTTTGACAGGAGAGCCTGTGGAGTGGGCTCTTCAAATACATTAGTTTAAAAGGTGTTAAACCAAAAGCCAGCTTTCAGTAAATTTGCAGTAAATTGACCACAGTTGTGAGTGAATACATGCTGAAGGTGACAGAATGGGTCTTCTTTAGCCCGCTTATTAGATGCAAAAATAGAAATATGCTGGGTAAAATTGCTCAGTGGATCCATAAGAGGTGTAGAGCAGGAAATTAAGCAAAGCATCAGTGCTGTTCTCTCCACAGACAGTATTCTTTCCACAAGCTTGTATAAAACCATCAGTGTGGTTGGTATCATTAAGTCTTATCACTGACAACTTCCCCCCCCCTCCTCCGTTTTTATTTAAGAGGTGACAAATGACAAAACAGCTTAGGAAGATGTCCAGATAGAGCGAACGTCAATAGCGGTAGATGCGGACGAGGATAAGCAAATGTCAAAGTGAGGGGAAGGAGACATCAATCAATAGGCCGAGCAATATCTACTCCATTATAGATCGCAGGGAAGTCAGCTTCCTGAAGAGAAGAAAAAACAACAGAAAAATGACTACTTTGTTTTTTTAAAATAATGTATGTATGTGTGGGGCAATGCATATTCTGGTATTCTGGGTATCGTTCTTATTAACAGTTGTTTCCCAAGTGGGAGGTGCACTCTCGTGGAAACCCGAAAGGCAAATGGAGGTCCTCTCACAGCAATTTGTGAGTCCTGTACATGTGTGAAAATCGGTGAGGAGGGGGGGGGAGAAGTGACGTGGAAAGAAATTCATGGTTGATGTAGCTTCTGTGCGGCTTTAGCAGCAACTGGCTCCACCGTCTGTTTTCAAACTGCATTTAAACCATACATATAAATACATACATCGTGTTTATGCTATTATTAGACATCAGTACTCTAAAGCTATGTACACACTAACACATAGGGATGTCCAGATCAAATGTTTTTGCCCCGATCCCACTCTGAGTCATTTAATATTAAGGAATCAGCCAATACCGAGTCCCAATCTGATACTTGTATTTTCCTATATACAGCTGTACAGTGTACACAAGTACTCGAGAGTTATTAAAATCAATGTAATGTAAATGCATGACAAAGAGTAGCTCTGCAATGCATCAAGGGAAAAAATCCATGTGTTCAAGCTGTTCCTTTATGTGTTATATTATTTTTATTTTTCACAAAATAGCAAAGTATAAAATACAAAATCCTCTCCTTAATGTTTTTGGCCTTGTCGATGTTTCGAGAGAATGTCTGTGTCCCTTTGAGACAGTCGCCTATTCTCCACAGTTTTTTCTTCAGTGCAGCTTTTGTTAGCCTACCTGAGCAAATTGTATTCCGTTGAGTGTTTTTGTCATCTCTACATCTTTGGCATGGATTAGGCTACATTAATAAATTACTCTTATTGGCCTTTTGCTCACGGGGATTATGTTGCGCTTGCAGTGGCGTTGTGAGTGTGGTTGTCCTGAGCTCTCTACTGCTGTCTGTCTCTCTGCCCACAGTGAAACACCATGCACAAGAGACGACAGCAAAATGCAAGAAACGCTCACACTTAGCTGTGTGTTCATACCTTCAGTAAATAACATAAATAAAACTGCATTTTGCCTTCATTTATGGCGTTTGGTGTTTTGCTGTGGGGTTGTTGATTACAGCTGCATTCACTGAGTTGCTGTGCATAAAAATTTGCCAGCAAAAATGCCTGTGTGACAACTGAGGTAAAACAAAAGATCAGATCGCGCTCTATATAGCTCAATAAAGACAATCCCGATCAGCTTTAAACAGAAAGTCCTTATTGCCCCAATACTGATGATTGAAATCTGACTGGGACATCCTTGCTACTACATTTTCATTTTAAAATGCATAACTATTGCGACATTTACGCCTAGCGTCCACCCAGCTCTGGCATTTTGGAACCCCTAAAATGGAGACATTTAAATACGCTGCTGACCCTGGCTTAATACTCTGGAGTTGCCTTTACTCTGGACAAGTGACATCATAGACTTTTTGAAAAGAAAGGAGGGGCAAAAGTTTGTTTCCCGATTGGGTCTTATCAGTCATGTAAAGGCAAAACATTATACCACAGTCTACATACTTTTTAATTTTTTTTCTTCTTGTGTGTGTGTGTGTGTGTGTAAATAAGACCTGGCAGATCACACCACATGTCGGTTTCTCAATTAGCATTGTTTCATTTCTGATTGGCACAAAGCTCTGTGACTGTGCATCTCTCGACACCTTTTCGTATCCTCTTCCATGCAGGGGGGGGGGGGGGGTTTGGTGAGTCAACCCCCCTCCCCATGCTGGAGACAGCAAACAGGCACTCAGCAAAAGGGTTGCTTTTGCTGGCAGCCATACAAACAGCACGGCTGGTACCAGTGGGAAACGTGGAGAGTGAATAAAAAGGAGGCTCAGAAATACATTTTTGAAGAGGAGGGGCATGCTGGTCAGATGTTTTATGCAAGCATTTTCTATGGTTAGTATTAGTATTTAAATTAATGACCTTTAAATCTTACTTAATGCTTGTGTCTAATCTCTGAAAATATTTTCTGAAGTTAAATATGTCTCTGCTAATACTGCCCTAATCAAGGTCCTAATGATCTGCTACTAAAGATTCACACTGATATCTTTCGCTCTGGATTAAATATAAAAATGTTCGACATGTAGTTCTGACAGCTGAGGTGACAAACTCCACCCAGACAGAAGCTGAGAAATACAACATTGCCCAATAAACCTGCTTAATTAGAAACTGCTTTAAACAGTTACAATGCCTAATGACCTGTAAAACATTTTAAACTGCACATCTGCAAAGAACCAAATGTATTCCCAGATTTCCATTTTCTTCACGCCAATATTTCCAAATACACTGCGATATGGACGCACATACTGTATCTCCACATCCAGCCTGTGTGAGATGGTCCCTGTGTGATTAAGTTGGTAGTTAAATTGAGATTCATTGACATTTTGACAGCAGCCTCATGTTCCAGATAACTCCGGCAAACTGCTTATGTGAAGAGGCTCTCATTAAGCACAGAATTCCCTGAGCTGCATGTCAACTGATTATTCAACTGCTAAATGTAAATCGTATATGGCAGGCAGGGAGTCTCTGCACTCTGCATGTGTGTGTGTTGTTTGTGTGTATGCATGTACAGTAAATGTGTACAGTATTAATGTCTCTGTGGCTACCGTGTCCGTCTTCAATGCATGCAGGTATTTATAGGGCTTAAGTGTGCGTTTTTCTTGATTTTGCACGATGTGTCTGACTGTAAGTCACCTGATTTCCATCTGATTGCTAATCTAGCTGCATAAAGGAAGTGGATGTAGGTGGAATAAACATTCGTTTCTAACCCTGTCATGTGTCAGTCTGTTGGAGAACGCCGTCATCTCGTGATGGTCGAAAGCTCACGTTGTATTTCTAATGAAAGAACTAACTGCAGAGGCACAGAGGCAGAACTCATCATGGAGAAAGGTCACATGTAATGATGGCCCCTCACAATGGATCTGAAGGCTTTCTTCTAATATCCTGTGCCACAATTAATGCAGGAGCACATCTGTTTGAAAATGTTCTGAAAGGCTTTCTCAAAAGAAAAAAATATACTATGGTGCATCAGATTTTGAGTGTCATCGTAACAACAGCGCAGAGTACAATAAGAATGTTTACATCTTTATATGAGCTACTATTTTTCTATAAAAATGAGTTTGTATTTATGTTTAAGACCTTGGTTCAGTTGATTTGAATAGCATTGGTTTTTCTTTCTGTTACGTCCTGCAGTGGACATGGACATGGACTAAACTCTAGTATTTATTTTTGTAGCCATGCTAGCAGCATGTTTCTAGGGATGGATGGCAATGTCAGTCTATCAGTCCACAACTTTGGTCCAGACTGAAATATCTCAGCATTTACAGGATGGATGGATTGGCACAAATTTTGGTACAGAGCTCAGTCACCAGATGATAATGATGGCATTGTACATTTTTGCAAACCACAGTTACATTTGTAGATTTCATATGTATCATAAGTACATCATATGAATGTTTCTGAAGTGACGGAGTTCGGATTACATGTATGAGCTGACTTTGTCATCAGGAGGCGGAGCAGATGGTGGAAGGTGTGACACCTAGGGGAGGCAGCTGCCAAGCTGCAGGGCACTACAAAAAAACAGTTTGAGACTAACAAACAATGAAAAGGTTGTTTTTAGCAAGACATCGTTGTGGGATTGAGCCACCAAATGCAGGCATTTATTAATGAGATATTGTTATGTTTACAGCAGGGTTTGTGCCACTAAAAGTGAACATTTTCTAGCGAGACATTGTGGCATTTTCAACAGGGATTGAGTTTTAATGAGACATTGCTGCTTTTCCCACAGTGACTCTGCCACCAAAAGTGAGTATTTTAAGCCAAAACAGGATGTTTCTCTCCCCATAACCAAATGGTTTTTGTGCATAATCATAACTACACATCAGTGGTGCCGTATAGGGGAGAAAAGTTAGGACAATTCCAAGGGCCCCTCACTGACAGGGGCCCCAAAAATAGGTACAGATTAAAATAAAATTATTAAACCATCATCATTAAGGATTGTTTTTCAAGTATAGTAATTAAATTAATGATCTCTTTTTTTTTTACTTGTTTTTGGCAGTAAAAGTTAAATCCAAAAAGTAAACATTCATATTGACTGACCACCCCACTGCACATTAATCACAGCATTGACAAGGAAACTTACAATGCCAGTATTTATTCTGGTGATTGGGTTGCATAGCAGCTTTGGTGATTGCCAAACTCTTAATCTAGTCACCATGAAGTCAGTTTTTTGGTTTATAAACAAAAACTTGCAAAACTATTGTTTATTCCTATCATATTCAGCTGCACTTTGCGTTAATTAGCAGAGCTAAACTCAGATGGTGAACATTGTAAATAATACACCTGCTCAACATGGCATGGTAGCACTGTAATCTACATTTGTAAAGTCACCCGTGATGCACTCAATAGGATCCAGTAACTTCTGGTTCAGTGATGATCACATTGAATTTGCATTTTGTTTTGGTGGACCACTTTTTCACATGAATATTTATTTCCACTTTTTTTTTCATATTATGCCCATGGTTGTCAGTGCAGTTTTCTTTCCTTTAATCTAACAAAGCCTGAATATTGTAGCATATAGCACTTAACAGCAAATACCATGTGCAACCATCAGCAAATGCAATTCCTCCGAGCGAATGGGACAAATCATTTCAGTGGGGACTTCAAAGGGAAAACGCACTGACCATTTCCTACCACAGAAGAGACAGATACACAGGCTGAAATAAATAAATAACTGTGATAAGAGTTGTACAAATTGATCTTGCAACAGCATGGGTATATGCTTTACTTCAAAACATATTTCCCCATGCTGCTTTTTCAAGCTGTGTTTTTTTTTTCCAAATCATAAGATGAGAAAAATGCATTTTTATGTTAATTTCTGAGATCTCTTATTCTTATTTAAGTGTGAATTTGGCTCCTCAGAGGAAATGAGAGTTTCTTGGTTGCACCGCAGGGTATATTCTCGACCCATCCTTGTGCTGTATAGTGCGTATACGTGTACTGTATGTGTATTTTTATCAGGCAATCAATTTCACATCGGCCCTCAATCGTCTTTTCCACATTGACAACCAATCCAATCTCCCTCAGACACTGTAATAAACCCAAACAATGAAAAAATTGCGGCCTATAAAAATTTCAACAGTGCAGGAAGGCCAATCTGGCTGTTTTAAAAGTGGCTAAAATGCCATTACTGTGGCAGATCTGGATGTGAAATGTCATATTGGAGCAGCCCCACTGTGCCTGCAGCCCTGAGTAACACTGCCTCTTTGGAGACTCCAGCTGCCTCCCACTGATGAAAGACCGTCCAGCAGCTCCGTTTCTCAGCAACCTTTTACCATCACCTGACCTTTGGACTGCAGAAATGCCTTTGATACCATGCCATGCAGTTTGGTATTTGCCTCTCTATATATCATGACGTGTGCTTTCCCCCGGGTAAGGGTGAACTTGTCTGTTTTTAATGAGTGTCAGAATGTAAAGTGTTTACTCTCCTACCTTTTGCTGCTTTTATGTTCTGCTGCCTTTGTTAAAGAGAAGTACGGGTACTGTGTATAGTTGACAGTGGTATTTTTACTCAGCTTGTTGAAGGGCAATTCCTCCGCCTTTTGTAAAGAATTAAATAAGGCACTTTTTTTTCTGGTGTACTCATCTCTTTTTGGAAAAAACAAGCTCAAGGCCAAGGTGGCCTTGGAGAAGTTAAGGAGGTTTAGATAAAATTAAAGCAAAATCCACTGATGAAAACTCTTACACTGTTATAAATCATCACTCTGTGATGTTCACTGCTTTCAAACATTTATTATTTTACAGGCAGTGATTTTCTACTCAGGGTTGTGCAGTAGTTCAGTGATTAGCACAGTTTTTTCGAAGCTACGAGGTCTTGGGGTTTCAGGCCTGGTTTCTTTTTGTATAGAGTTGTGTTGCCACTAACAATTACTCTCATTACTGATGACAATCTTTTTTTTGGGATTGACTTCTTTTTTTTCTTTTTATTCAGCCAATAGGCCCAAACCAAAAGATATTCAGTTTACTATATATGAAGAAAAACATTAAATCCTCACATTTTAGAAGCTGGATTTAGAGAACGTTTGGCATTTTACCTTGAAAAATGACTAAAACGATTAGAGTTCTGTCACACATGAGCAAAATTAACATTTGCAAATATCAACCTCCCATTCACTTCCATTCAATACGAGCGAAGGGGCGACGAAAACGTTTGCTTCCGATGGCATCTTCAAATCACGTGAAATTCAACTTTTGTAAACTTTCACTTTTTGCAAAGTCTCAGCCTCGACCAAAGGCAAAGAAGTATGTGTGGAGGAGACACTGATTGTTGCTGCCTCTGTCCAGCCGATATTATATGATACTGGCCATGAAAATACAAACTGCCCCACATGAGAGATGCTGTCTGGCTCACAGTGTGTCAAGAGACAGACATGGAACACAAGAAAACGGAAGATGTAACAATCAATTATATTTCACTGTAGGGATGGGCATGAATACTTCTTCGGGCATCAGTATTCATTCAGCGTATATAATACTCACCGCCGTCCCTCCCACATAGCACCTGACTTTTTTATTCTTTTTTACTATTTAAAATGGGTAAATGCACACACACAGCGACAGGTTACTGCTAGCATCAAACGGTAACATTACTTAGCGGTTATTAACAATTTAAATGACAGAGACAAGCTGTGTCGGTGTTGGTGTGAGTTTGTTGAGGCCGTTAAACAGCTCAGTGTGGGACGTTAGCCGCTGCTGCTGTGTTAGCTTGTACTACCTGGTGGGCGGTGAACTGACGAGGAGGAGAGCGGTTCAAGAGATGGTCCTTCCTTGCTAAGTTTGACCTGTGTAACATGAACATCAGTGAGTTTGCTGAACTTTTTCGTGTTAATTCTCCGTTTAGGGTTTAATAGGCTAATTGTAGCCTGGTTGTTCAATAAATGATTTTCAGATTGCACTTATTTTCTATTGTTGGCCAATTTTCACTCCTGTTCTTACATTAGATTTTTTTTGTGAGTATTTGAGTACTCAGTAGTAATTTAATGTGTGTACTTGAATATGGAAGTTACTTAAAACGCCCATCCCTATTTCATAGTATTTATCAGCAAGCTAGCTAACATTAGCTAGCAAGCTAGCAGCACAAATATCAACTCGGCAATCGATGGCCACTTGCCTGCATTTTCTTATGTGTGACTGTGCCCTTGATCAATTATCCAAATTATCAAAACGAATTGAACGACTTTCTGCAGCAACCCCTGGTGTGTTGACGCTGGCGTCTATACGATTTGTTTACATTGGAAACAAGTTGCTCATCAACCAAAACTAAGGACTGTATTAGGCTATACAAATCCAGTTCTTAAACGTAGAGGCACCTTATGAGCTACAAATTTGTGAATTCAGAAGATTAGGCTGTACGTGCTGCTACTATTGTTTTCTAATTTTGTCAACGTTTTTTTTTGCTTTAACTTATCATTATGAAATCAATGTTGGTTGCAAATGTTGGCAATAGAATAATAACACCATCAGCGTTTAAACTGGTTCTCTATAATCCTCATCTTCACGAAGCAATTCTATCTGCCATCTGGTAAAATCTCCCAGGAAAATGAAGGCTCAATTTGTGGCAAAGGAAGCCATTGTGCAACCAAAACAGGAAGTGGAGAGCATTCTTGTTTTTCCTAGTAGCTATCACCAGTTAACAGAGTATCAGTGTGAGGTCTTTGCACTATTCGAAGAAGCAGAAATGGCAGTGGAACAACCAAAATAACTGTGGAAACTTTGGTAGGCATTGAAATTAGTTTCACACAGTTCCTTCCATTAGTTTACATACAGTAGGGACACCAAAATAAGTTGAGTTCTTTTTTGAGGTACTAAAGTAGTTTGCCTCTGTGTCTTCACCCAGTGATTTCCCAGTTGCATGCCGGGATACTGTCCAATAAGCTTTCAGAGCAATAAGTCAGAATAGTAAATGAAGAGACGTTTGGTAGCTCTGTCTTTATTTAGTGTAGGTCAAGAGAGCAATACTTTCAGTAAAATCATAGTTGCAGCAAGAGATTTGTTTTTGCAGCTGGAGTTGTGATCTGTTCTCAAAATGCAACATGTCCTCTGTAGCTGCTTTGCATTTTGGACAGCTGAAGCTACCGTCAGTGGAGGAATTTTAAATTGCCTCTTCTACTGTGGATTTCTGCCTTCATGTTTGTTAAATGTCAGTAGAAAATGGTGGTTGTAGAGACAGAGGCCCTAGAACGCTGATTTTTAAGTGCTTAAACCAGAACCTGAGGTTTACTGTTGATGGTTTTGATTGAGGAATAATCTGCTGTTTTTGTGTTAGTCAAAGTTGTTGTGCCGTGGTTTCACCATTTCACGCCATCTGCTGTTGGACAATTAGAAAAGTTAGAAAAAATTCACAGTTAAAGTAACGCTGATTAATCCTGACGTCCAGGGCAGGATTAAACCACGTCCCTGTGGTTTAAGCCTGTTTAATATAACACATACACAGTGTTTGACATAAAAGTGTTAGCTAATATTCCTTCAGTTAAATACTGTACATAGGACTCTGGAGCTGTTGGAGATGACTCATTTAATTCATTCATTTTGATTATTCTCACACCAATTTTAGGTTTTGGGGTGCACTGAACAAATGCAACAAAATTTAACTGTTACTCCCACAACTCTCGACTTAATAGCTCCAGTGACATCCTTGTGGGTGCAGGTTGACCTGCTCGGCATATTTTAAGAAGAAATAATGACACTCACGACTTGAGCCAGAGGCTGACTGGACACCCTGCTGCTTCCCCTCCATCTTTGCCTCAGTAAATTCCCTATGTGGTGATCACTGAACTCAACTCTCCCTGGTGTAGGACAGCTTATGATTTCTGTGCTGCTGTTACATTCTTGTACTTGGTAGACTGGAGCTGACTGCAGCTGTAAGAATTATACCACATGGAAATAAAGTCTATAAAATGGCTGAAAATACATCAGTGAGGTCCCTGACATGAACCTTTATTCAGGGGTCTGACCTCTTGTCTTAGTTGTTCTCATCAAAAAATTGTTTCTGTCCAAACATGCACACAATCATGCTATAATAGACCATTTAATTAGTCCCTGTTTAATCTCTTTAGAGGGTATTTTTAGTGTTTGTTCTTTTGCATACCTGTGTAGGCAAACAATTGTCTTCCTATCTTGACTACTGTTGCTACGCCTGTCATGTCGTATCTTTACATTCTGTCATGGCACAAGCAGTTTACAATGATAACAATGGCATATTTACCACTGGAAATTCTTAGTACATTTTTTGAAACAATGTCCCTTGAATTCAGACAAAGGAAGATAAAAGTAGGCTTCTTCTTTCTAGCCAGTGACCTTCGTTCTTGCAGACTGAAATGACAGCTGTCACTGACAGATTTTTCTTTCAGTTGCAGCCAGCTGGCTAACTAAGCTAACATTAGCTTTGTGAGTTGCTTAAAAAAATACTACTGTGTCTGAAATTAATCTCTATTCGTGTTTCAGGGCGCTATTGCATGGTCAGACACTTTTTCCATAGTGTCCAAATTTATTGAATACATTGGAGGGCACTTATTATTTTTCACAATGCACTATAATACCTAGTGAATATCCATACTCACTATATTAAACTATACCACAGTGCATTCCAAGTTTCTGTGACCTAGAAACTAACATGTAGACAGATGTCAGCAGCAGTGATGGATGTTGCTTACCATTGCCCCGGACATCAGCCTAAAAGGCCAAACTGCAGTCCTCTCAAATGAGCAGAGGCACGCCTTTGGGCATTTCTTAGGAGCAACAAATTCAATAACATTAATACAGGATAAAAAGGAATCATCTTTTAGGCACATAGATGTCAAATATCTAGCAAAATTTGTGTTTTCTGGCTCTTGCAAGATTGTTTGTTGCTTATTGTCTTGAGGCCAATATAATATTGTATGCTAAGCTAATATAGGCTAACGTCAGCTACCACTTGCTGCTGTCGCAATGGTAGTAGTCAACGTTCCTCCAGCCCACTGCTGTTATTAGTGTCCAAATTTACCATACTTATTTAAGTAGGTTACAATTAATTATGAGCCTCAGTGGATTCCCTTATATCAAGAAATACGAATTCGGGAATAGGGATTCATTCTGCACACATCTGCTGTCTCTGACTGAGCTTTTAATGTTTCAAACTGACTCGTTTTAAAATAAGAATCCTGTAAAAGGCTCATAAATATGCACTTAATGGCTACATATCATGCTGACAGACCGAGGCTAAAGCTCCATGTCCTGTAGCATCCTCACCATATGATCCATGTAAAAGACACAGATATCATAGAAACAGCAATATTGCTGGTATTGCAAGAACAATGCTGTTCGACTGTCATTTTAACATAATCCTACTTAGCCACTTATGAACTTGGACAAGCAGGACAGAGGTGAGATCAATGCTTTATCATTTGCATTTTCAAACAGTAGCCTCTGTTTTCACTTTTAATGCTACAAGAGAAAAGGCTTGGATTAGTTACAGCTGTTTTTGGCAAACATAACACTGTCTCAGCGTACAGGTTTGGCCAGGGTTGGTGGTGTGTAGGCTGAACTTCAGATCCAATAAAGAGGAGGACAGAGCTGCTAACGTTAACTCAAACTCTGACAGTCCAAATTTAGCTACCAGCTAACTGATGGCTGGGATGATGATCCCATGTGTGGTTCTGGGGTCTGACTCTTGAGAAGTCTCTGACTCATACAAAACACCTGCTTTGCCCACAATTGATCGGCCTCCTTATTAAAGCGTGAGGTAACTTGTAAACAATGCCACACTTGTTTGAACAAAAGGCTGTTTATGGTAATTTGTCGACTGGCAGCAGCAGTGGGGTTGAAGGCTGGGGGCCTGGGGGGAGGTGGGGGGGACCTGCGGTGTCCACAGCTGGATAGCATGGCAGAGGTTTTAAATGTCAGCGTTGAAGGGGGATGTGGCTGCCATTTGGCCTGACAATCTGCATGCCGAGGGACTGGCAGCGGGATGCAGGGGCAGGGTGCTCCCGGTCCCGGCCACAGAGCTCTCACCTTCTGCCATTTATCATGCGGCTACTTGCCTAGCGCATCTGGCACCTTAGCACTGACAGCAGCAGGAAAAGCAGTTGCTCCAGGCTAACCGGTGGCCCATAGTAATCTTTTTAACATCACAACAAAATTAGGGCAGAAGTATTTGTCTGGAGTAGGGTTTACTTGTTAGGAATGCAGCAATATTTTAAGTAGTTTTGAGTTGTTTATAGTTCAATAGAGAGGATTTGCTGCTAAAACCAACAATTTATTTCCAAATATGATATAACAGTGACAGAGTGCAGGTTATAAGGTAATAATCATAAGCACTAAACAATCATTATCTTTGTTGAGAAGTGTTTTATTCAATAAAACAACACATTTTAGAATCAAGCTCACTGTAGTCATATGTTTATGTTGATGTATAAATGAGTCATAGCTGTCTTTTTAGTAAACACCACTTTTTAAGTTTGTGGTTGATGTGAGGCAGATTAATTATTGCTCAGTGAGCGCACAATATGGAAACCACTTTGCTCTCAGTAAATTAAATGTAATCAACTGTCATATCATCTTTTATTGACTTTAATTGACTGTAATTGTGAATCCTGCTGTAACTGCTGGTTACTTTCTGCATGGCAAGGTCAACTAAATTGCTTGATGAGCTGTTATGGTCTTTTATATGATGACCTTGACTTGGGAGGGTGTATGAATATCTTCCGTCCGTGGTGATAAAGCATGAAATGAAACCACTCTGCTCTGCAACATCTACTGGTTGTGTTCACTGCTAGAAAGCACCATGCTGTAATGGCCTGGCAATACTTAGACATGGCCAAATACATACATTAAAATTGTAAGTAAGTTTATACATTTATGTTGTCATGAACTTATTTCACTTCAGACATGCAATGAACCTCCAAAATGTCAATGTTTTGCTAAGAAAAATAGCCCTTTTTAAGCAGTTTGACATTTTATTAATAGTCAATTGCTTTTAAATGAACAGTGTGTAAGATTTATAAGGGATTTGGTGGCATCTTGCAGTCATGATTGTAGATCGCAACCAGCGGAAACTTCTTCAGGTGAGAATTCCTTCAGTATTCATTGTTCAGGAGGTTTTTACTTGAGCCGAATTATCCACATGGGGCCTCCTCCTCTCCAAAACAAACCCAGTGATTTAAACAGGTAAGAACAGTGAACAAAGCACTTTCACGTTACAAATCAGTGATTCTCCGACACTGTTCAGCATGTTGGAGACAGGCTGCTAGCTCAGCACCTGCTAATGTATGGTCTTTTTTCTCTGATAACTTAAGATCCAGATGTCAGAAGGTTTTTACCAGGAGCCAAAATAACCCCAGAGGTCTCTTTCTCTCCAAAATAAACACTGAATAAAGCAGTTTCATGTTAAAAAATCAGTTGTCTTTTGACACTTTCGTCACAGAGGGGCTGCTAACTACAGTGGCCGACGCAGAAAGTATGATTGGTCCTATGCAGAGCCAGTTTTTGGTTTGTCTGTTCTGGGCCACTGTAGAAACATGGCAATGCAACATGGTGATCTCCATGGATGATGACCCACTCTCTACGTACATGTAAATGTCTCATTATAAGGTGATGAAAACACAACAAATATTTTTTTCAGGTGATTATAAATGAAAGAAAACAGTTATATTCTATGTTATATTCTATTTCTGCCACTATATCCCCCTACATCCTACACACTGAACCTTTAAATGGCTCATTTAGCTTTAGTAGAAGGGTCATTTTCTCTTAATCTTTGAATTAAGAATAACCAAATTTTGATACAAGGTTTTCTCTGGAGAGCAACATTATATTGAATTTAAATCAAAACTATGGCATAAACTTGCAGAAATTGAAACTATAATTATTTTTCTACCTGGATCTGCACCTGCTATTTAATTTTGTCTAATATCCGTCAATAACTGAGACTAATTAGGCCCTTTAGCCATGAACTGAAGACATTTCTTTAATGTGTTTGCTGCAATATATGTTGTCTTTCATCCTAAGATATGATGCAATCATTGCAAATGCGGTGTACATGTGAAGGTAAAAAGCAGTGGCAAAGATCAGACATCTGATCGTGTGCTGTGAACTGGAGAAGCATCCTGCTGTGATGGGATTTTTGCTTTACATATCACAGTCATGTCCGTGTGTGCATGGTTGCCAACGTGCCTATTTACATTCACAAACATGTTCGTCATGTCAGGTGTTTGCGGCAAATGCACAGATGCAGCGAACACCCAACGGGGTGCAGGTGGATATCTGTATAAAAATAGGATTACCTGCGCATAAACAGAAGCTGCTACAAGTACACCAAGCCTAAATCATTCTTTGAACCAGGGTACATGTCTGCGGCTTAAAAACATACACGACAACAGTATGTCAAACAGTGTTGAGTAAAACTTGGGACAACTGACTCTTCAAACTAAACGTCTCCCACTTTGGGACTTTATCTGTATAATTCTGTGAAAGAAGAACACAAAATGTGTCATTTTGCAAAGCTTCATCGACATCAAGAACTAATAGAAGGAATTACATTTCATTGTTGGAAACCACAAAAGGCAAAAGGATCTTGGCAATCCAGGTCCATGAACACATGCAATCACATGTCAGTCATCATTCATTACATTATTCACTTTGAAGAAGGAGGAAAAAAAGAAATCATCACAGCCTCACAAAAAGCCATACAGTGTAATTATGTTTGTGGGTGAAAATAGGCTAGATTGATTATATGCATTTACAATAATGAGCCGTCAATGTATTATTATGTTACAGAGCCATCAAAATCTTGACATAAATCATAATTAATTCTGCCTTCAGAATTTCTGATCAGCCGTACTTTGTATTGTTTGTCAGAGGTTGTGGTTTGAAGCGATGGGAGATGTGAGCGGCAAACAGGCGGCTGATACCGTACTACAGCTGTGGCAGCAGCCTCATTAGGGATTCACAGAGGTTTCTTTCGACGAGCAGCGCTGCTTGGTTTGGCTCGGGGGCAGACTACTCTTATAAATCTGCTGGAGCTGTGAGACAGACAGACAGCGAGACATGCAGGGAGGCGCTGGCCAGGCAGAGTGTCAGCTCTGTTCCTGCAGAGGATTGTTTTGCAGCGCCAGGCCCCTGACTCTCCCCCAGCTGATTGGTGTGGCTTCATTAGCATGGGCAGTGGCTCCTCCGATTTGCAGTAATTAAAGAGAGAAATCAGAGTGCTTGCCTCCAGTCCAGACACAGCCAGTGCCTGTCAAGTGAGATCGCCGTGGAACAGATCTAGCCCTCCTGGCCGCCTGCCACTTCACAATCTCCCCCTCGTCCCTAAAGTAGGAGTGAGTCTGGAGGAGAGGTATGGGGTGTTGGCGTCTGTGCCAAGTTACCCCCTAAGTAACCCCTGGGGTTACACAGGCACACACGCCTCTCCCCGCGGGCGCACGCTGGGCCAGCGTTGCCATAGTGATAACAAGGGAAAATGTTTAATGGAGACACTGATGAGAATTTATGAGGCTGTGGCTGTGTGCGTTTACAGGGATACGACCCTTAGCCTATCACACGCTGCCTCCTGTGGTTCTACATGTATATCTTCACTTACACAAGCTGTAGCTGATCATCGGGGCGTATGCTTGGGCAGGCGGTCTCAATATGCTGCAAGTCCAGCAACACGCAGGTACAGTTGGAGGCACGTGGCGTTGGTTGTCCAATTAAGTTAATCCAGTGTGATCAGAAAAGTATATTGTTTTCATTTAGAGCAAAATGGAAGAATCAGTGTCGACTAATCTGTTGAGAGGTGTTCTCATCGGGGCAATTTAAATACAAATTGTATTAAGGTGTCTGTGTACTCCAGACAAAATTGAATTTGGTGTTTTCATAAAGGAAGAAATGGCAGAAATGTGACCATAAAAAAGTGCCGACCGCCAAACGTGGCTAGACGGCCATCAATACTCCCTCCAGTGTAACCAGTGGAGCCATCTGATTGGTTGTGTTTTTTCACAGAGGTTCTTCAGGCTTCTTGTTTCCAGTTGTTTTGAGTAGCTTTCAAGACGTGTCTTGCAAACTCTTGTTTCTGTCATGGACACTACTGAACGAGCATGCAGGTTCTCATGGAGTGTGCTGGCATTTGCTTGGGGTGCCATCTTCAACAGCAGTTCAACAGCCCTTGAGAGCAGGCCAGATTTGATTCATTTAAAGCACACTTCTGACCTGAATGTGGACACAAATTGAGGGCCATCTGGAGTGTGAAGTCCTTTGCACAGTTATAAACTGATAAGTATATTTTTCACCTTAGCAGACACAATATAAAGGGCCACAGATGAATACCCTTTCATTTAGTATGAGGGTACCTAGTAGGTCTTGACTAACCTGACATGCCAGATGGTTTGTTACACAGAACCATCTGAGAAGCCGTCATTGGAAACTGTTTGGGAAAGGGCAGGCACTTTCGAAAAATACTTGGCAGGTGATTGGATGAACCATCTGTCTATCACTGTCTATCTCAGGCCAGTTGGGAGAAGAGCGAAACATCTTTTCCATTGAGAAAAGCCTTCAGTGCCTTTCTCTGCTCTGGTTCTGATGTAACTGATGCTGTTGCAGCATCTATGCTAACCTCTTTAGGAGCTACCAGTCACCTCTCCGTGACTTGTCACACACACACCTTAGTCTGACTCACCGGATATAGACTGTGGCTATTAGCTTGCCATTGATTGGTTATGTAGGCCGTCATTCTAACTCCCGTCAGCTCTTTGTGTGTTACAATTTCACTATGAGAAACGGCAACAACAACCTCTGAGCTAACAACTTACGCGATAACAATGGCAAGTTTTAAAGAATATTTGAATGCTCTACAACGAATAAAACAACTTGTGAATGCACCTCTGAGAAGTTGTTGATGTTGATTTGTTTTCTGACATGGCCAGTCAAAGTTGATTTGCCACTTCTTTTAACTCTGGCAGCAGCATGCGCCAGGGAGATTGAGCTTACCTATGTACTGAATCAGTCCACATAATGCTAGCCTCTGTGGTATCACAGGAGTCGCAAGAGTCTCGCAAGAGTCACATACAGCTAGCAAATCACTTGTAGTTTTAACGGGGCCAGTGAGCTCCTCCAGAACTACGGTATAGTCAGGCTTCACCTCTAGGACACCAATTATCAAATAATGTTTGACATTTGTCCGTTACAGTGGTGTTTGCCTTTGTGGAGAATTAGCCATTTTAATGCCAGTGCTCACCTCTCCATGTGCAAATGTTCCACCAAATTAACTTCCCCCTGACGCTATTTTTCAAAGGCACTGTCCCTGCATCCTGGGTGTAGTACCACCTAAGATGACTGTGATTGGTTTAAAGAAATACAAATAGCCAGAGCATTTTCCTACTATAACAGAATGATGATGTGTGCTTGCAGACTGTGGAGATATGTCCAGCTACTCAAGACTACACATACCTAAATCACACCCATGATTGTCAGTAGCTCCTCACTGATAGGAGCTACGGACACTGATAGGTCCGAATCACTGGTGGTGCGGATACAAACATATTACTTGAAGCCTGATAGGTGAATTTTTATGAGATTTCATGATATTGTTAGAATCCAGCTGCAATGCAATCGAAGTGCCTGATAGTTTACTGTACTGATTTTTACTTACAGTTTAACCTGAACTAAATTAGGTGATCATGGTTCCTTAAATTCCTTCCATGACTTAGCCCACACACGTCAGACTACACATATCTTGCATTTTTGCTTTGGCGTCCAAAGCATCAGGAAGCGTGTTGAATATGTGAAAAACTGGGCAATAGAAGGCACAGAAACTTGAAGTCAGTCTTTCCTTCAAGGCTGTGTTTGGTTCTCATCCACTATTGACACACTACATGAGAAAAAATGCCGAATTATCTCATCCACTTGTCATTTTTGTTCTTGACACCTCACGGCTCTTGAATTGAACCATTATCAAGCTGATCTTCTACTACAATCAGTTAAGGTAGCACACTGATTCAGCTGCCTGGAGGGTGCACTGGAAAAAGCACTCATCCAACACGACCTTAGTTCAATCCCCAACAGCAGCGCTTCTATATTTTTCTGAGATTGTTGGTGGAATTTTAACTCTTTGGACAATCAAATTCAGCACCACTGTGCTATATTCAAGCAGCCACAGAGACATACAGTATTTCAGAGGCTTTTAGATGTTATGTGGACCCAGGTGTGGAGAGGACCCATCCTATTGCACCCATGAAGTCACTCTGCACTCTCCTCTGAACACTTCTCTTTGTCCCTTTACTGTCAGTCTCAGTATCAGAGTCTCCCAGCCCACTAAGTCTCTTGTGACTGGGGTTTCAATTATGAATGCTACCTTTGACTACCTCTGTTATTCCGCGGCAGCCCACATATCCCTGCCTGCCACCACTCATGTGTGACTTGATGTATTGTCTCACTGTTTTCCCCCCGTTCAAAATTAATTGCAGTTTTATCTCTCCTCAAGATAAAAAAAAAAGCCAGCCGAGAACATAATAGTCTAAAAGTAGTGTGGTTTCTATTCAAACAAAACAATTAAAACCTTGGTGTTTTCCTCGCTGTTTTTGACTGTGGATGTGTTGGATGAGATTTTTAGTGGCGGTTTTTCTTTTATCTTTTCACACAATAGGATGAAGTATTACCTTCAATTACCTGTCGTGATTGGGTTTTGTTTTAGCAAACCAGGATCACATCCTGGACCTGACCATTTTATTTGGCATCTAATGACTTTTCACCTACAGTATCGTAATATCCCTCATCAAAAACTAATTACATCTTGAAAAAATAATTCTTGTCTTTGTGATTAATGCAAACCTGAGCGTAATTTGCTTCGTCTCTGACCACAGTGCAAACATCGTCACCAGTACTGAGTTGATTTTACTTCAGTTTTTCGGTGTGAGCACCATTTGCTAACTTAGTTTAATTAATTTTGGCTGGCACTTTAGCAAACATGAACATTATCATTGTCAGACATATTGCTATTGTCAACCCAGCTGCAGGTAGAAAGGATCATTACTGTCAGCTAATACCAGTTGGGAATTAAAGCTGCACCTTGAACAAATTAAGAAGAAAAAGTTGAAGTAAATCAACTCCACTTTCACAAACATAGTTGAAGGCTTGGTCTTGTCTGGAAATAACTAATCCGGTATTGAAAGTAAAGATCACAGCTTATATTTATAGCTACTCTTCATTTTAAATAATCACTCAAATTAGCTTCTCTGTGTGTTATAGGCAAGAGTGCCTAATGAGGCCATTGCATACGAGTTTTATTTAAGCGATTATTTGCTGAGACTGATCACCATCTGCCATAGCTTAGCAACTGCAACTATTCACAGCAGACTATGCTTTTGATTTCTAAACATGTTGAAGTGATTCACATCAGGGTGTAGTAAGAGCAATACTCTGCATTTAATGATTGTGGAGTCTGGTGTCTTTTTTGGCTTTTCCAGAACAAAAAAACACAAAAGCAAAGTTGTAAGACAAAGGCAACAGAGCTAATGTTAGCCTAATTAGCCAGCTAGCTACAGCTGGCCCCTAAATATTACATTATTACGTGACTTAAGTCACATTACAGAAATATTGCAATTTTAGGTGTTTTGGAATATGCTGAGTATTGTAATACAAAAAATTGCAATATACTGCAATTTATTGCCTTTTTTTTCAACTGCAAATTATGTCCCCTAAAGAAAACTTTGTATCTGCATCTGTTTTATCTAATAAGATAAAGTCTGTTCATCTCACTTCAATCATTTTTAGTGCAGCAAAATGTATCTAGTGGACTAAAAAAGCAATTATTTTATTCTAGTAGGCTACCAAAAGTTTCATTTGTATTTACAATATTAATAATTTAGATAATACACAAAATATCTAAACTTGGCGTCCATATAGTGATACAATATTACCAAGCAAAATATTGCAATACTATGCTGTATCAATTTTTCCCCCACTTCTAACAGTTGAAAAACTCTGCTAGCATCAGTTGTACTAATAACTGCTAAATCTACCTCTGTCTGAAATCAAGGATGCATTGTTTTCTGAATTTTAAGTAGTAAACTGCATTTGTCCTGTTCAAAAATGAAAAGTGTGACAGGTGTGGGCATAAATATTTAAAGACTACTCGATACAGCGTTGGAGGTGGGGCTCCGTTTATTCCTATGAAAGTTGCTCAATGGCACATGAAGCCAAAAAAGTTTGACTTCTGGGGTATAAAATTATTCCTATCTTCTGCATTATTTGGCCCATAGAGCAACTGCACTCTAGATTTCACCGACCGAGCGGGCTTCTTTCAGTTTAGCCCTGCACTAACTTGAGTGAGGATGAAATGATTTAATCGTGTGACTCTTCTAGACTTCACAAATGTTATTAGAGAGAATGGATCAAATCCTTATAGTGAAACAAGTCATTTCGTGGGGGCTGTGATGCTAAGAAAAATGTATCCACTGATTTACAGATGTCTCTTCCCAATGCAAGTCTATGGGAAAAAGTCTTTTTGGGGCCCAATGACATAATGTGAGTGACACAGAAGTTGTAGTTACACTGTTTGGCCACTGGCACTTTCGGGGGTCATTTGTGTTTCCTAGGATAGTACAAGGCTATTCAAAGAAGGCTGGGACATGCTCTTTGACCTATGGGGCTATGGGGTATGACACATGAGGAGTGTAACTAGAGCTGGGATGTTGAAGGATTACAGTAGACGGCAGTAGAAATGAAGGGACGGTGTCCGCTCAGATGCTCTTTGGGTCCACTCGGTCTGACAGAACTTTTGGGTACACTCACAGAATTTCAGTTCTCACCTATATCTTTATTTTTCGTACGAAACTATTCTGACCCAAGGACAGATTGCAGAAGCCTCAAAGAAACTTATAAGTCACCCTCCATGTTTGATGATAATACACTAACTATTGAGCCTTTCGGCAAGTGCAGACCAGATTTTACTGTGCATGTGTTGTACCCCATTTATATGATGTGAAATGGCGCTGTGACTCCTCCTCTTTCTAACCTCCTTGGGATAGCGAAGGCATGACCCTCCCCACTCTGCCTTACTCTGCTTCTGATTGGCTTGCCCTTACATTCTTACCTTAACCCTAACCAATCCAACCAATGAAGGCAACTAGTACTAGCCAGTCAGAGGCAGAGTAGGGTGGGTCATGCCTTCGCAATCCTAGGAAATGCAGGTTTGCTTCCTAGGAGCCCAGGGTAGCAACAGGGACTTAGCTAATGGTATATTAAACAGAAAGCGGCTTTGGCTGACCTCTTAACACCATCAGATACAGATTTGTCCATAAAATGCTGCCAGTTCATTGCTTAACCTATATATCATAAACATCATTAAAACTGCATATTAAGTGATCAAAACGAGCACTAAATATGCATCACTTTGTTGTCATCCTCGTAGATTACAACAACATTTTCTATCATTTTACAGATGTGATGTGATTTTCGACTCCAGGCTATGACGCCACAACACTGTCTTTTTGAAGTGCACATTGTTGTGCATGTGTGTGGGTTTGCCTTTCCGCTTTAAATATAGTCAAGATGACAGGCATAGCATTTACCTTGATGTTTACTGCTTTGAACTACTTGGCATGGGCAATGCCTGGGCTGGGATTCACATAAGAAAGAGGTCTATTTGAACAAGCCCATCTGGGGAAAATACCAGAATGACATGGCTGACACACACACAGGCTTTGAATGGTTCCTCTCTGAGCAAGTGATGAGCATGAGACACAGCAATTCAAATGTTTCAAGTAAAACCCAGAAATGGGACCTTTTTGTGTCTTTGAACATCATCCATTAGGAAACATGGTGTTTCTCTCTCACACACACTCGCAGAGACACAATGCATTTAAGACATTCACCTCACTGTTAAGTATCTGCACCTTAAGTGATGTGTAAAGGGGGGTTTAGATGGGAGAGCAAGGTGTCACCTTTTCATATTCTCTCAGTATAAGTGCTATTTTATGACTGCAAAATGCAGTGTTCCAACTAAAAAATCTACCCAAATCACATCGCTATCCTGTGAATCCAAATAAATACTCTCTCAAGCCAAACTTCTGCTGATATGAGAGCTTTGTTTCATTATAAATGTTTAAGATAAGCATGGAAATAGAACGTTTAAAAACCAGAGTATAAAACCCAGATGATGCTAAATCTTTCCCCTCTCACAAACGTCTCCTAATATCACTTCAGCAATAACAATAACAACTGGTGGATCTGATAAAAAACCCAGAACACCCAAATGTGTTTTGTTTTGCATACATTTCTCTCTGCATTACAGTTCAGAGCTAATCCTCCAACACCTTCCCAAATGGAGCTGCAGCAACAGTCTTGCTCAGATATTATTATGAATAATTTATTGCACCCCATTTCAAAGAGCCAAGCAGAAATCCCAACTATTTTTGGTGTGACGGTATCACACGTTAGTTAAGTCTGCAGGTACACACTGCAGCTGTTGGTTTCTTGTACATCAGCAGTGTAAACGGCATTAGCCCCTCACTGATGTCATTATAGTGTGATTGGTATGTGGTCCACCGGCTCAGTGTGCTACTGGGCTGCTTCTGTTTGCTCAAATATATTACAATCTGACTTTTCTGCGTCCAGGCTAACGTCTCCTTGCAGGCACTCAGATGCATGTATGTGTGTGTGTGTGCATTTTGGATGTGTATTTAGCAAGAGAGAGACACCCATGCATGTACATTCAGATTGCACGCACAGACACAGGCATGTTAATATGTTGTGCAGCCTGGGTGCGAACAAATATTTAGTTATTGTCTCCTTATCCATTTTCTCAGCTCACATGCACAAGCAGCAGTTGATGTCTCTGCTCTGCCATCTCAGGTAGTGCACTTGATCATGACATTTGTTTAACATTCCTCATCCCCCCTCTCTCAGCGACACGGTGAAGTGCCGCATACCTCTTTCTCCCGTTGTTTAAACACGCTCGCTCGCTTCTCCATCTTTTTTATTAGAAATGTGAAATGTGTCATGGAGGCAAACACCGGAGCAGCGCAGGAGAGGAGGACAGATAAGCCTGGCAGGACTCACGCCGACTGTTGGAACATGTGTTACCCCGAGGAAGTACTTACTGCAGGAGCACATAGGCGTGACAGCATCTACGACATATCACCAGTGACCATAAGAGTGACTCGAGTGCGCTCCAGAATTTGACTGCATGTAGGATGAATCGATGCACGTCAAACCTCCCTGGTGTGATAACCATTAGCACTGGCCTCGCTGGTGGATGTGACACGGCTTGTGAAATCGTGCTGTGTAGTGCGCAGTAGTGGCTGAAATGTGTGAAAACGTGCCCATTTACGCAGAGTTCAAGTGAAGGAAAACAACAGGTGCCAAAGTCGGGCTTTCCTTCAAAGAGCAGGTGAAGAAGGTGTCTGGTTCTTGGTAGACATTTTCTTTTTCTCTTCCTCTTTTTTTCCATCCACTGCGGTGTCTGGGGAATACCCTTGTTTGGATGAGTTGGATTTAGATAGGGCTGACAGGCGGGTGACCGGGGTATCTCATATGAGAAAGAGTGAACAGGGCTCTCTTCCAGTTCACCAGAGAACAGGACAGATATGATCGTATGGTTGACTTAATGTAAGGACTGATATTCTGGGGATTAACTTCCGGGGCCACTATTTATTTATTTCCAGCAATAAAACCACTCACTGGCAGTCGTGATAAAAGTCTCCCACCATGCGTTGCTCTCGTATCCTTCTTGCATTCGTGCAACAGCGAGCACTGCAGCCGGTTCCTGTATTCAAACTGAGTGCTGCAAGATAAAAATTTGCCTCTGCAGACGACGGGTGGTCGCACCATTTTTGTGCCCTGGCAGGCAAAAAAAACTGAATGTGGATTCTGAATAATTCCTGATAAATGAGGATGCGAGTGTGCAGAAAGCATGACGTGAAAAGTGTCACTCCATGGCATAGAAGGAAGGAGCACATTTTTCTGGTTTAGTCTTTTTTCAGGGAACAAAAACTGCATGAAATAACAAAAAGCACTGATAATTTCAATTTTGCAGCGTTATCATACACAAGGTCTCGCATTTAAGAGTTTTGGCGGATGCTTTAAAAAAAATTGTTGAGTCAGTTTGAGCATGTTCTGCTTCAGATTTAGTCCCCGCGGGCCGCCTGGTTGGCTCTGCTTTTTGAAGGTGGGGTGGCGTCCGATGCGGCCACGGACCCAGGCTGGACAGCGAGCTCGTTTTTGTTCTCCCCTTCACATTGCCAACTCCAGCTGTCACACAGAGGGACAATAGAGAAGAGGAGGGGGTGCTCTCTGAATGGAAAAAATAAACTGGAGAGCCCCCCGTCACACAGCCCCCCTCCCCAAGACTCGTCATCTGCATTTGACAGGACCCCCGTTCTCCTCTCTTCACCGCCCCTTTTCTTTTTCTTTCTCCTTTTCTCTCCCTGTGCTCTCCATAATCCCCCTTTCTCTCTCTCTCCCTGCTAAGTGCAGCTGTTGCTCTCCATTGGATCATTTTTTTTTTCAGACTGATTGCTAATTAGGATAGCGTTTTGGTGAGTTTTATCTTTAAAACTTGTTAAACTTGCAATTTTCCTCTCCTTTTTTTTCTTTATTCCGGCAGATCTTATAGGGAGGCAGAGAAAGGACTTAGCCAATTATACACAGTTTACTTTAGACTGAGCATTTTTCAGACGGCACCCAATGTCCCATGCAGCATTCATATAGTTTACAACTACTGTACTGTGTGGTAGCCTCTTATTATAGTGCTCACTTCAGCTTTGAATGCAAAAGCCTACTTTGAAGAATAGACTGCCCCATCTCCCTTATTCTGCTCACATAACTGAATCCCTGGGAGAGGGAGCAGAGGAAAAGGAGAGCCTGAGAAAACAGCAATTCACACACCAAACACAGAGACCCCTAGTAGCTCAACAAATGAGTGTCTAGCCCTATGTCCATTCATATCGCCCCTCGGCCCGCAAGCCTATTAGCCAGGCATCGCTCCTTGAACATTCACTGTCGACAACATGTGGAGGCATCGCTATAGCAACCAGTGGATATGACATGTGCAATGGACGGGGACTCCTGAGCTGCTGAATATAAGGAGGGGCTCAGCCTTAACTAAATGATCGCAAAAAACCCAACCCCACCACCTCCCCATCTCTTTTCATTGGCACAGAGGCGCTGAAAGGACTCACTAGTGGGGCTTCTGCACATTCTTCCGAGGCTCGGAAAATCAGGCGGGCATATCCCACATTCTTCTCCCTTTTCTTATTCTCTCCGACTCTCCCTTTTTTTTTCCTTTTTCTTCATCTTCGTGTTGAAGCCGCGGTCTTTTGTTGGCGCTGGGGGACGCATGGGACCCTGGCAGGGGAACTTTTTGGAGAAGCGGACTGAGTGGGCGGCCGGGACGCACAAACGCTTCTTGGAGCTGCGGCGGGCGTCAGTGGTTAACCATGCTCTCTGGAATACAGGACACAGCATCCTCCGTTTGCTGCGAAGTGTGCGATCTGCCCCGCGACATGGATTTGGGTAATTATCTCCTGGCTTGAAACGTGTGTCTGTCTTTTTTTTTTTTTTTGGTCGTGTTCGGTGTGCAAGTTTTAATGCGTCAAACGCGTAAAAGGCGCCTTTAAGGACCGGCTTTGAAAACTTGTCATTAATCGTACCATCACGCTGAAAGCTGGTCTCCGACGTGACCGAAAATGATTTTTAGTGTGCTGCAGAATATTTTAGGAGCTCTGCTTTCATGGTTTCATTTTGTTTCATCCTCCCTGCTGCGATAGTCATGCTGGAGATCGCATCTCCAAAAGCTTCATGGAAAAAATATGATCGAGCATCGGGGAAATACGCATGCAAATAGAGTTAATCTGAACGTAAACTCATCGAAAAAAACCCTAATAAAAGTGGAGCTTAACCCCCGTGGTTTGCTGTGAGCACATCTGGCTCCAGGGGACAAAGTTTTAGTGCAGGTTCATCCTGCATGGCGCTGCCCGGCACCAGCTCCAACTCATAAACCCTCAGACCTGAGAGCTGCTGAATCCGCTCTGTGTGTGCACAGATTATTCTGTTTTAACCGTGTTTAGTCCAAAAAAAAAAAAGCGCAATTATCTTCATCAAATTTATATCATATTATTCTAGTCTAGATGTATATCCTAATATCCACAATAGCATTAAAATCTAGTTATTATTTTGCAGTTTTTATAGTAATCTATAGTAGTTTGCAGTACCAAATTGTTTTATTTTTTAATTCTTAATTTACTTTATATTCCAAAAGGTTTTTAGAGGTTACAGATCCATCTGAAAAATAGACCTAACAATTTCCACTGGTAGTGCATTTACAAAATTCCAACATTTTTTTTTTTCAGAGTACTTTCTGTTGCCAGTGTTTTCCTGAATCCATGAAAAATAGCACACTAGTAAAATGTTGCTAAATTTTGGATTTCATGTGTGATCTTTTGTGGTAATCACAGTGCTATCAGTCACATTTTATGGCATAGAAACTACTTACAATATAGCTGATTTCAAACCTGGTAAATTCTCAGTTGTGGCTGTAACTTTGAAAAAAAAAGTCTTAGTGTAGGGTTGAGGTTTGGTAGTTGTGTGTTTGGGAGGATTTTCGTCTTGTACTTCTTCAAGGTATTGTGATGTGACTGAATGGACAGCCAGCCGCCCCAACAACACCTCTCTGCCTGACCTTTCCTCTATCATTTGAATAATCCAGAGCACCGAAATCCATCTGCCCCTTGTCTCCCCTCAGATTGGCTAATTCACCACACAGGGGCAATGTGAATAGACGAGGGAAACAGAGGAGGAAAGTCTGTTGCAGGCAGAGAGTTATAACTTCACTGAGTTTGGATCCTACACACGAACAACACGATTAGCAGTGGTGGATTTCAAAGGAATCAATAAAAATGAAATTGAGGTTTAAAATGTAAATTTGATCAGAAAAAGAATTCATGGAGGGAAAAAAAAACAGATTCTTTATTCTGTGGTCTTGTGTCGATTTTAAATGTGAATGCAAAATTCTGCTCTAACATTAAACTTGAAATATTTTTTGCAGGTTTTGATCATGGTAATAATTTATTTGATTTATTGAAAATATAATTTTTAAATGTTGGTATTTAACCATGCTTCAGTTACGTGTTTTTGAATATTTTCAGTATTCTAGTTGGACAAATCTCTTTTTAAGACATACTCCAATTATAGTGAAATACAATTATTACATAAAAAGATGAAACAATTGAAAAAATTAAAAGCAAAGGGACAGAAGTCTAAAGGTCCATGAAGGTAATTCTTAGTCTCACATCTCCTCCCTTTCCCTCCTCCTCCTCTTTCTCTCTCTTTCTGTATCTCCTCTGGTTTCTTTCTAACACGATTATCACCTTCAAACACTCTTTAGTGCGTTTCAAGCCTGTTCGCTCCCACATTGGAAAGGCTTTTTTATTCATTTCAAAGTGTTTACCTGAATAGTACGAGTAGCCACTGATTGTAGAGGGCCACATCTCTGATTAAGTCGATAACACGGAATAAAGAAAATATTTTAGTTAAAGGAAAAAGCTTGGAGTTGTCAGGCAGGTTTAAACAGGTCTGTAGGGGGCACTTTGGTTTCAGAGGCAGCAGTCTTGAACCACTGCACCGATGTGACGTGTGTCTACAGCACAAAATATGTTGAATATCAAATCTGAGTGAGGGTTTTTAGTGTGCTGTATATTCTGTATGTTTTTTTTTTATTGTGTGATTATGTGAGAGAGGATACAGGCTGAGAGCTATGCATCCTCAACAAGTACTCCAGCAAATGAAAATTGCCTATATGTTCATTTAATCACTGAACAACACAGTATCCCCTCTGTATCCGCACATGAGCCTCTCCAAACCTCTCAGTTGCTGTCTAACCTCTTAATGCCTGATTGAAACTACATGCTCGAACCACAGCAATCGCAATCAACAGCAACTCGTCGTCAGGCCCAACACGGTAATCGAAAAGACCTTGGCGTCCGCACAACCGCTAAAACATTGGCAATTACGAGCCACAAGGTCAAACCATATTGTGACTGGTGTGAGGTGAAGTGTCTTGTTTTGAGAATGGTATAACAAGATGTAGCCATCCTTCAGCAGACCCATTAGACCCCTCAGGCTAAATGTCAGAGCTCTGCCATTTTTTTTTCTCATGTTGTAGATTTGATTCTCTCCACCCATCAATCTTTCAATATTGCATGCCGACAATTAGGAGCCTGCTGATGTATTTGTGCACTGTTATTGATATTGCCCTTTTGCAGATGTAAAGCTATTGACATGCACGCAGCTCAGAAAATTATTATTCAAAAACTGTAGAGAGCTGGGTTTTACAGAAACCCTGTGTTTTTGTGTCACTTGTAGAGAAGAGTGAGGATATGTGAAGTAGAATGTGCTGTGAAAATAGCATCTTAAATGCAAAACTAACTCGGCACGGTGTCTGTATTTTATGCAAGCAGCAAAGACAAAGACTTTAACAGTAGCTACATTTTAGGTATCATTAATTATCCTTCCCAATTAATGCTCCTAATTATCTCTGTTATGCTCTCAAAATATTCTGCATCAGTGGGGCCCACAGGGAATTTATCATTACAGTAAATGGCCATGAGTGGACCAATTATCAACACATCGGCCTGATTCTTTAACCCACACTGATAAAAATCTCTTAGATGATATTACAGCACATTAAAAAACACGTCCGCCATAGTGAGACAAATCCTATACCTTCCTGTTTGAATTAACATGCAGCGTGGGTGTGAATATTTGAAAAGGCTTTTCTATTCAACTGGTGGTGGATGTGTGAAGGTCCAGTCTGGGCTGCCTGTGTCTCTGCGGTCCTGGTAGCCATTAGCTGAACGGCTTGGGCCAGGGCCTAATCCAGCCAAACTCAGGACCAGAGGAGCTAATTAAGCACAAGCTTTTAGTATCCCAACCTCCTGTAGCTGCACAGTGCCAGCCCACCCCATGCCAGCACTAAGTGGGGTTGTAAATATCTATAGTGGGGCACAGTGTGGAGACAGCACTGGGCAGGGGCTGGTAATAGGGGTTGACTGAGTCTGAATGCGTATTATAAGGCCAGTATTAGAGCTGGCTAATGAGTGGGGCCGGTCAGACAGTGGTGGTGGGTGGATGGAACGAGCAGGAGAGTAAGTGGCAGTAGGTGAGGCAGCACTCGCGGCGCTATTGCATCCACATTTTTTTCCACCAGAAAATCAAGACAGGCCTTCAGCTGAAAATTGATGCACTGCAGACTTGATATGGCGGTTGCTGTAAATCAAAAAGCAACTACATCAATCAGAGAAAAGACAGAGTGGCATCCTTTACTGCTCTGACATTGTGTTCTCTCTCTGTTTGTGTGTGTCCTCCAGAGGGGCAGCTTGACCCAGATCCCCGTGGTGAAGGAGACCAGGGTGGAGTCAGGCCAGTTCCTGCTGCTCTCCGTCCTCTGCATGCTCTTCATCCTGGTGGTACTGGCAGTGTCCACCACCTTCTTCTGCGTGCGCCAGCGCTCCCACCTCCGCATGAAGGAGAAGCTGGCCAGCCTGGGGACTGACACCAGTACTGATGCCACCGCAACCTATCAGGTTAGACCAGCCCCCTTGCTATGAGCCAATTAGGGGCCGGGACACTTAGCCTGTGTTCTGCCATTGGAAGAACACAAACACTATAAGAGTACGGTGGATTTTCTGATTGGTTTGTGAGAGTGTGTTTGTTAATGTGTGTATACGTTTGAATTTTTCTCTTCTACCTACTTTTATGACGTTTTGTGGCTGTTATGATGACAGTGATTTGCTTTTTTGTGCAGCACAATAATTGTACATCAAAAATCACTTTTTACGCTCTTTATTTCTCAGATTTTTGACGTATTGCTCCAATAGATATGCGCTCCATCCAGTTATTCAATGCTCATCCTTGCCTGAGATGTGCATGTGTGTGTGTGCTTGTGTGTATGTGTGTGAGGAACAGGCCGCAACTGTGACCTATTCCCTCTGTTCCTCCAGGGCCATGGACAGCCTGGGCTGTATTGATTTTCAGCACTGGGGCTCAGCTGTGCCCAGCATGGCACTCAGAACATATTTATCTGCATGTCGCGTTAACATTTTCAATATTTAATCAGGTTTTCACAGGGCTGCTCTATCTATCCAAAGCTGGAGGTGTTACAGTGTTACAATCATGGCCACAGAGGGGTGAAAATAATTTAGATTATGTCCATTTTTGTCTATTTTTCTAAAAATTTTAACAGGTTTTGCTCCTTTGCAGATTTTCAGCTCTGTGTGGCACCTGTTTTTTGTCAGTGTACCTTTAGGGATGGGATAACTGCTCCGTCAGGCATTCATGTGGGTGTGTTCTCTGCGTTAGACAGTGTTGCTGTGGGAGAGATATAGACTTGAGACGTTCTTACCTCTTGGCCTGTTTTCGTTCTTATTAGTAGTCTGAAAGAAGGGGGGGACCAGGGAAAGCTGTAATCCCACTACCAGTGCTCCTCTCTGGGCTCCGTGTGTCTGTCCTCTGGCCCTCTCTGGTGCTAACTGCATCTCTCTGCTTGCTCCTGGGACGATTTCTCGTCTCCAGTGCTGCACGGCGCTTTGCAAAGATGTTGAGAAAGTAGGATGAATTATGAGGTGGACCTGGATATTGCCCTGAGGCCAAGGCCCAGGGCACCGCTTCATGGCTCTAATCATTAAAGTCTGACGGCAGGAAAGCTGATCCAAGACCAGGGCTTAGAGGGGCCTGTGTTCCAGAGGGAAATATCACTATGATAGATCATGAGATAGCATGTGCTTTCAGAAGGCATTTTCTCTGGTCTGCCCTGCCCTCGCTGTTATTAATTGAGTATGCAAATGAATTCTGTGGAGATGACTGGCTTTGCCTCCCAAAACCAAACATCATGGGGTTTACAGATTATGAATTTAACATGGAAAAAACAAGTGAGCACACCTTATGGAAGGAATCAGGCAAAGTTTGTTATTGTTACTGTGTTTGTTCATTTACACATGTATAAGATCGAACAGATCTGGGAGTAGGGATATTTCTTCCTTTTTCATTTTGTATATACGAGAGTTAATAATGCCTAGTCTTTGAATTTTTGATGCCCTGTCTCTGCAGTGAAGCATGATGGGAGAAAAGCTGAGTCATTGGGAGAAGTGTAATCTCCGTAGCAGCTTGCCTTTTAGCAAGTCTCAGAAACCTGGAGATATCAATCAAAACAGAAAATTATACTTTACAATTGTGCCAATGCATTTTTATCTCTTTTGGTTCTCTGTGGTTATGTACATTCACAGTGAAACTCCTATGTGATTGATCGATAGATTCTCCTATCTTTGTAAAAAAGGATCCAAATTCTTCTTTTTAACTTTTTAAAAGAAAGTAGTTTTTGCTCCATAAAGCTTGACGGTGCATTATGGTGATTTTGTGCAGGATTTTACTTTAAAACTCACTTTTTTTTGGACAACTAAAAGATCCATTCTTAAACAATGAAGACAGTTGCTGTGTGGCAGCCAGGTGTGACATACTGAATTTATTCTGTAAATCGTGTAGGGTTCCTCAACCATGTATTTTTGACATAATTAGTATAAGCTCCATAATCCACGAGGATAAGCCATTAATCTACAGGCAAGTGAGGACAGATCAAGTCAGGCGAGATACAGGATTTTACAATGTGCATTTATAGAACCCAGCCCCTAACAGCAAGGATAAGCACATAACCTACATAAAACTATTGTTATGTGCATGAAAAGAAGATAAATACATGAAACCTCTGCAAGGAGTCTGGAAAAAAGCATTTTTGATGATCACTTCTTCACCATTATCTCCTGTAATTCCCAGGAGCTGTGTCGCCAGCGTATGGCAATCCGGACATCGGAGCGTGTCGAGCGTCCAGAGACCCTGCGCCATTCACGCCTCAACAGTGTCTCATCTCAGTTCAGCGATGGCCCTGCAGCTAGCCCCTCTACCCGCAGCAGCACCTCCTCCTGGTGTGAAGAGCCAGTGCCATCCAATATGGATATCTCAACTGGTCACATGATACTGGTAAGGAACTTGTTTTTACTCCACAGATTATGTGAGTAATGATTCATGTGGTGAGGGAGGAAGTTGGTTGAAGTGTGGTTTGATGTCAAGCTCTCAGAGATTTTTTGTGGTTCTTGGCATCAGATTGTTACAACTAAACAACCGCAACACCATGTCTCATTGACTTTGCATTTAACCTGACACAGTGGGTTCAGTGTGGCTTGAGAAACTCCAGTGCTTTTTGTAAGAATACGTCATGTTCAGCCTTGTGTTCAACATCATAGATCTACATCTGTGATTCCAAAACAGGTGTACTTAACTCGAAGAGGTAGGCTACTTCTTCCAATACCATTGGGATTGTGAATTTGCTTTTTTTTTTTTTTTTTTTTTAAAGGAATTGGGATTTGATTTAAACAAGAAACATATATCGAAATAAACACGTTTGTTCTGAGTAATGAAAAAAATGGTTAAAATAATAAGCTAGAAGTAATGAATAAATTGTGGAAAGAGTTAGCTAAAAGTAATGGAGAAGAAGGTTAAAGTAATTAGGTAGAAGTAATGTGTAATATGATGTAATGTATAATGTGAAAATAGTTAGCAAAACATGATGGGAAAAAATATTCATAGGGTTAGATACAAGTAATGGTTGACAAGTTTTAAACAATTAGCTAGAAATAATGGATAAACGATTTATATTAGCTAAAAGTAATGTGGAAAATGGTTGGAAAAAGCTAGCTTAAACTAATGGGAGAAAAATAGCTAAAATAAATTTTTTAAAAGTTTGAAACGGTTAACCAGCAGTATTTTTACATAAACTGTAGTTAGCTAAAAGTAATGGGAAAAAAGTTGAAACAGTTAGCTAAAAGTAACATATTACTTTAAGCTAACTGTTTCAAAAGTTTATCGATAGTTAAACTTTGGAAATAGCTAAAAGTAATGGGAAAAAAAGGTTGAAATGGTTAGCAAGAAGTATAGTTAGCTAAAAGTAATGGGAGAAAAGGTTGAAATGGTTAGCAAGAAGTATAGTTAGCTAGAAGTAATAGTAAACAAGTTTGAAACAGTTAGCTAGCAATAATGGATAATTGGTAGATATAGTTAGCTAAAGGTAATGTAAAAAGGTTTATAAAAAAAAGTTAGCTTGCAATAATGGGAAAGAGGCAGAGACAGCTAAGATTATTTGACAAAAGTTTTAACCAGTTAGCTAGAAGTGTATAAGTGGTGAAAATAGTTAGCGAGAAGTAATGGCAAAAAGGTCAAAACAGTTAGCTAGAAGTAATGTATAAAAGGTGGCAATAGTTTGCTTATAGTTAATGGAACAAAAGGTTGAAACAGATAGCTAAAGGTAAGTAGTAGAAATAGCTAAAGTAATGGGGAAAAAGCTTAAAACATCTAGAATTAATGTATTAACGGTGTAAACATTTAGCTAGAAGTAATGGAGAAAAAAAAGGTTGAAACAGTTAGCTAGTAGTAATGTGTAAATGGTGGAAATAGCTAAAAGTAATGACTGAAACATGCAAATGCAAATAAACTGGACAGACCTACACATTGATAGTTAAATAGTATGACAAAATATTGTCAAAGTAAACAGTTTTATATAATTAACAGTTGAAACACATCCATTTTAAAATCAATTCATACGACCGCATTTGGTGGTGTTGGTGGTGTCGATGTAGGGGCAGGTACTTGAGATCATCTGTAAGGGCCTTTGGGGATTCGTCAGATTTACAGGAATATGTTGTGCAGACGTTTCATGTGAGCATACGTTAGAGTATTTGCTTTTAAAACTCACTGTGCCTATGAATATGCTAGGTCCTGTGCTGAAAACCAACAGCTTGATTTCTCTCTGTTTATCTGTTTGGATGTGTCTCTTTTTCATCCCTCTCTCACCTCATTCCCTTCAGAACCCTGTTATCTTTGGGTTTTTTCATCACTCTTTCAGCTGTTTTCTCCCTCTTGCTTTATCTCGCCTCTGTTGTCTTCATTTTTTTCCTCCTCGAACTTTTTCCCTCCCTTTACTGTGTCATTTCCTCTCTTTATCATTCTGTCCTGTGTCTCCCCCCACTGTCATTTTCATCTTTTACCACCTCCGTCTCTCTTACTGCTGCAGCACAATAAGGCAGACATTGTCTTGCGTGATGACAAAACTGAAATATCATTATCCATCTGATTGTCATCTGGATGTTTTAGAAATTTTGTCAGTTTTTTTTTTTTTTTTATTTAGGTTGAACAAGCTTTTGGTTGCCAGCGCTTCCACAAACACACAATGGATTGTTTTAATTTTGCACAACTTTTGCTTCATTCATTTGAGACAAGCTTGATAAAAGAGATGGATAGATGCCTTGCAGTGTTTCCATTAATGGAGAGAGCATTCATCACACTGCATGTCTAGCTTTTATATTGGGAGGTGATAATGAATGAGAGTGAATCTGAGTAATGCCTTGTATTGCTGGTAATAGATGGGTTTTGTTGCACTCGTCAAGGCTTGTTTGTGAAGCCCCTTTTGAAAACATTAACAATAGAAAAGCATTTAGCCCTGCAATAACAAAAGAGGCACTGTGAATCATTTCTAGGAGCTGTTATTATTAGCCCTAGTTTCTTCAACGCAGCCATTGCAATGTGGAAAGGTAAAACACTCAGGGACCTTTACTTCTCTTTCATGCCATGATTGACATGGAGATGTCCTATAGGGGTTCTTCTTTAAAATTCCATCGCCATCTCACATGAAACCATGTGTGAGATTGCCTTGTTATCACTGATCTCAGACCTATATTTTCCCATCTCAGCTCTCCTCTCCTCTCATCTCCCCTCTCTCCGTCTTTGGAGCTCACACCGTGTGGAGAAGGATGATGAATACTCGGCTTTCCAAAGCACATATGCTGGGGGTCCTTTTTTTTGAGACCCGATCACCTCACACACACACACACACACACACACACACACACACACACACATACATACAACCACCATGAACTATGATGTTGCTCCCCACTGTTCGGCCCCCCTTCACGACTTAAAAAGTCTTGCATAACGACTTCCAACTTCAAAAGTGAAATTGGATGCCTCTGTGTGCTGAGTCATCCACTGTGTTTTTTCAGTGCTTTGACACACCTCTGCCATCTTACATTTTCTACCTTCTCTTTTTGCCTTTTTAAGCTGCAATCAGTGCCACAATCAAGCAAACCTCACCTACTTAATGTTCAAACACCTCAAAAATTATACCATAAATTAATACCAGATGAAACATAGGAGCATTATGTGGCTATATTTCTGTGCAGCAGCCCTTCAGCACCATGGACAGCACTGTACAGTCAGTAAATGTGTATTTCCTCACAAAGCATGTTACACAAAAGAAAAAAAATCTACCCATGCAGCTCTACTGCTGTCCAGACACAGGGTCAAAATGTTGATATAGTTGCTGTTGCTGCAGCATTCCCTCAGCTTAATCACCTCTGTACTGGAAAAATAACGAAAAAAATCAATAATTATGTAGCTCAAGGCTCTTTTTCATTATGTTGAGTAGTTATTATTCAGTTTTTTTGAAATGATGGATTATTTGTTCGAAAGAAAAATAAACCCAGGCGAAAGGAAAATAGCCACTGACTCATGCAACATGCTCTGCCCTCTGTGGCTTTCACTCACAATTTTAAATTTAGCTTACGAGTAAAAGAACAATATCTGTTGAAGGCATTTCATTTAGCTATTATTAGCCAGCACACAAAAACATACATATTAACACCTATTTTTCACCTCTCACCGCTGTTTATCATATTATAAAGCCCCCTGTACAAACTGTTACCAGTATTGTTCGTTTTAATTTGACAGCGGAGCTTGACAGTAATGTGTTACCTGTTGTGTCTGGCTCCCCTGGTTGTCCCTTCATCCTGATTTCACCCAGCACCCTCTGCTGCCGAGGAGACTGCTTAGGAAGGATTAGACATTGTTTCCCTGACACCCAGGCCTCCCATCCCAACCCTCTGATTGGCAGACATAATCCCCCCATTCACTAAACCTTCGTTACCCTGTCTCTGGAATACGCCATGGTCCACTGCCTCCCCCTAGGAACGGGAGGGCTTGATAAGGGCCTGCTGGCTGCATTGCATTAAGCTGCGAAAATATGAATTTGGAATGCAATCGATTCAGGGCATCGTTTGAATAGAATGGGAGGCAATTCAGAGTGGATTTATCAAGTACATGGAGATGTAATATTGGTAGGGGAGGTGGGATGCTGTCAGGCTGGCAAGCAGAGAGTACTTGTACGGGGTGACGAGCATAGTGGTGACAGGCTCTGTCAAGTGGTCATAATGGCATGCTGTCATTTTCCTGGGAAGACAGCACTGTGTGTTTGCGTAGGCGATGCACAACAACACACATGCAAATATACGTGTGTTGGCTGCTATTAGAATTGACATTAACTGAGATTTTTTTTTCTACATAATTGGGCTTTTTGCATGCATAAAATTAAAAGTTCAAACAGGGATGGTTCAAAGTATGACAGCGGAAATCTACAGTAATATTTCAGACACATCACTTTATATCATTAATGGGTTCAGAGAGAACACATTGTGCTGTTGTGCTCTCTCTCATTATCCAGCTGCATTAATCACAAGAGTTGTTTTTTCTGTTCTCAGCGTGGCCTGTAAGACCTGAGTCACACCTTTGGTACCGTATCGAACAATAAACTTTGATTTCCGTTGTCTGTAGGATTTGTGATGTTCTTATAAGTCACCTAATATCCTCTGCGTGCACGCAGGAGATGTCTGAATCCACGAGCCATCAAAGGGTAATTGCCTATTATGTGTTGGACAAGCTTATTTGTGATTATCATCTGGGTAGGAATTGTATATATTCTGTAAAAACTTGGATTTCCCTTTTGACAGACAGGAGTGAATACATCGGATGTAACAATGGAGTGTCACCTCTCTGCTCAGTCTACCTATACTGCCTTTAATATGGGATAAAAACCCCACACATCTGGGTATCACTTTCATTGTATTAGCCAGCTGATCCCTGACATCAGTTTATGAGTCTGTAATCTTCTGCCTCACACAATAGCGGACTAAACCATTTAACCCCGTTGGGAGGGGAGCCATGATACAGGAGAGAAAGCGAAACACGGCGCTACGCTACAAAAGATCGTCTTGCCAGCTACAGCCTCTAAGCTCCCTAAGACTTGCCCTGGTTTGGGAGAATACACACACACGCACACATACAGGCCTCTACCCCTCCCCCTTCTCTTTTTCCATCTTTGTCTCTCTAGCGAATTCAATTTTGTCTTCTCCAAGCGACGGCTTAAATGCAGACAATCTTATCAGTGGCTGTGCAAGCAGTGAGGGACGTGATTGAAACACCCCTGAAGTATTTCCAATGCAGACAAACCTTTCAGGAGTCTTAATTGTGCGTGATTTTTTTTCTCTTTCGGTCAAACACACATGCACAAAGACACAAGCATTAGCACACCTTCCCCACCTAGATCTCCAGGAGCCTTCTCCTCACCCAGTTGTTACGCTATACAGCAACTTAGGACAATAATGCTCCATGACACCTGATCATAGCTTTAATGGAGAGATGGTGCTGTCAAGGGTTTAGTGTTTTGCTCCAGTGTATTTATTGCTTTGCTCATGCTGAAGAAAATACAATGAAAAAAACAACAATGTATCTCAAGCTAGCTATGATATGGTGCAGATGAACCGTGTCTAATTTAATTAATGCAAATTTGCTGCAAAAACAAACACAAAATGTCTTTTCACAGCCACATTTTGAAAATAATTCAGTTGTCTTTTGCATGGTTCTGGCTTGTTGTTTGAAATGGTGGCTAAGGTGGTGTCTGTTTTCCTCCAGTCGTACATGGAGGACCACTTGAAGAACAAGAACCGTTTGGAGCGTGAGTGGGAGGCCCTGTGCTCCTACCAGGCAGAGCCCAGCGCCTGCAGCGTGGGGCAGGGCGAGCAGAACTCCAAGAAGAACCGCTCAGATGCTGTAGTCGTATGTAAGTCATTTGTATGCAAGTTATTTGTTTTTCTGTTGTTGTTATTGTTTTTTACTTGTTGTTGTTTTTTTGCTATCAAAATGTCCTCACCATGTACAAGCAGCTCCATCACTGTTAATATGTTTGTGAATGGATTTTTCCAAGAACTACATAAAAGCAGTTGAAAAGCTAGCCAAAATTACACTGTAAAAATATGTTTCCAGACAAATAATCATTAGACAATCTGTCATTGTGATGAGAAAACTGTATTCTTTTTCACAGATAAACTTACTTCTCTCAGACTAAAATTGACTAAAAACAGAGGGCAGGTTATTAGCTAACTGTACCCTGTAGGGTTACAGATTAAATTATAGAAATACCTGTTTTGGACTGGATCATCCACAGCATGGGAGCCAAGATTCTGTCAAAGTTTCGAGTTTAGTAAAAATATTCTGTTATTTTAATGAGGCTAGCTATGGCACAAGCCCTACTATAATCGCCCATTATTCTGAAAATTGATTAATCCATTCAGTCATTTTTCAAGCAAAAATGTCAAATATTTGCTGGTTACAGGGTCTTCAATGTGAGAATTTGCTGCTGTTCTTTGTCATTTATGAGACTAAATGAAGAGTCTTTGGGTTTTGGACTGTTGGTTGGAAAAAAAGATGCAAATTGAACATGTCTCTCTGGTCTCTGGGAAATAACGATGAGCATTTTTCACAATGTTTTGACATTTGACATTGACCAAACGTTTAATCGATTAGTCGTGAAAATAATCAGCAGATGAGTCCATAATGAAAATAATCATTAGTTGGAGCCCTAGCTAGCTAGCTCTATCATAAAATACATGAGAAATAGAAGTCCTGTATTCCATGAGGACATTTTGTAGGAGGCATGTAGCTTTACACTCATTATTTTTGCACTATATAATGTTTGTGGCTCTAAAGTCCATACAGTATTTAGGATTCCTATAAAGAGCTCTAGTATTTACTCAGCTAGAAACATTTAAAAGTCAGCTGGAGACGGCTACATTCACACTGTTTTCATTTTGAAACGCAAGTATTGCTTTGTTTACGCCTTGCGTCCAAACTATTCAGGTGTATCTGAACCCCTAAAAAGACTTTTGAAAAGGCTACTGAGCCAGTTTTGGTGTGAAAACGCAGGCACCCATGTTCGCCTCCTGCTTGGTTCTTATCAGTCTTACTGTGTTTTCTTTGTAACGACTCTTAGTTTGTTTTCTGCTGCCTTGACTGTCTTATACTCATGTGTTACTTTCAGTAACAGTTCTCCCGTGTTTTTGGTCCAAGCAAACAAATGGTCTTCCTTTATTCAGTATTCAGTATTTTCTGGAACTTCTTTGTGTTTACAAAAGCATACACATGCGCAGTGTACATGGTTATGTGATATCCGTTTCCAGCCATGTTAGTGTGGACGGAGATTATTTCTGAGCCTGTGCTAAAACACTCAGAGATCATTTTAAAACAGCATTTTAAAATGAAAATGTATTAGTGTCTATGTAGCCTGGTGAGTTTTCAGCCCATCATAGAATGTTAGCATTAGCATAGCAAACCTACTGCCATTTTTATGGTGAACTGCAAAAACTGCATTGAGAACAGGAAGCTTCACAGACATGGCAATAACTAAGGGGGGCAGGGTTTAACAAACAGTTAATGCTTTATCTTACTGAAGAGAACTGGATGCAGCATTGGAGATGCACCCCCATTTATACCTATGAAAGCTACTGGTGGTTTATGAAGCTAGAAAAGATTGATTTTCAGATATAAAATTACCTGCATCTTCTGCATAATTGGACCCATAAAGCAGGCGCACTTGAATTTGTTTTAACCCTGCCTCCCAACCACTCAGTCTTGGCCTCACTATTTGAATGACAGTAGGAAAATACCTCTGGATTTAGCTGTTAGTAAATTAAACAGCTTTTAGGGCATCATTTTAAATAAGGGCTATTTAAGTGTTAAGTGTAGTTGGAAGCCAATGTGGCCTACCTCAAAAATAATAATAATTTACAGACCTCTCTTTCACAATGTGAGTTGATTGGAAGTCTTTTTGGCATCACTTGACGGACTCTGAAGTTGGAATTACACAGTTTGGCCACCATGTCAGGTTTGAGTTGGACTTGGTTGACTTGTGGTGGGTTACATAGTTACTGTCAGTCACATCTGATCAATCCACACCCACACAGTCCCAAGAAAGAAGAGTTTTTTTTAATGTTAAACTTGTATGTATTATTACAAGGAATACCTAAATATTTTTTTAAACTTTGATTTCTGCTTATTTAGTCATGAATTGTAGAAACATATTTGAGGGAGAGTTTTCAGAGGCCTTAAGTTGACTACTGAGGTGGGTTTAGGTTCACTGGAAACAGATTATCTGCATCTTTCAACATTTTCACTTGTTCAAGAAAAAGAGGATTTTAAGGCTCACAGCTTACAGACTTCTTAAGATAAAATATATTATTATTATTTCACTTGGAACATTCCTTATTGAAGGTGAAGCAATGGAGAACTTCAGAACAGTGTGTGTGTATGATGAAAGTCTGGTGAAATTGCAGTGCAGCCTTTTTACTTGCATATTTCTCTGTTGCTGCTCAAAATTCTGTTGTTATTGTGTGAAAAGGAAGAACAGTCGAAAGTATGTTGATGAATTATGCATCTCCATTACAGATGATCATTCCAGGATCACCTTGAAAGGGGAGAATAACCACGGCAACTCAGATTACATCAACGCCAGTCCAATAGTGAGTATTATTTATTCACGTTTTGGCTAATATCTGTCGTCTCCAAAGCCTTTTTATTGTACCGAGAGCACCTGTTGTGGTTGGATTTTACTTGAGATAGAAGAAGTTTCAAAGGACTTGTCATCGATCCAGGTGCATTGATCTTTTTTTTTAAACTTTGCTCTGCATGCTGGGAGCCTTGAGTGGATTTGGTGTGTCTTGTTGAATCACACTGCTACTTTCACTGCTTTCAAAATGGCCGCTCCCAGGAGATACCCCTTTTTTATCCACACTATAAAGAATTCTACATTATTTTTGACTAAACAAATGTATCCCACCACAAAATCCAGAAAGGCCTCAGTGTTGGAGAAGGCTAAGATTTTTTTTTCCCAAAACATTGCTAGTCATGATTTCCCCTGAGGCTGCTGAAAAGGGATTCCATCAAAGGGAACAGGAAACTATGCATTTCAAATACTGTGCCAAAATTTCTGAGGAGATAGATGAGGTGGGCATACACAGCTGCACTAAAAGCCTATTGCTCTTCAGAAACAAACATTTATTCCTCCATTTTCTCTAATGGCATATTCATTGAGTTTTTAGCTGATTTAAACAGTGCGACATTTGCCATCGTATAGAATAATATTATGATAAAGTTCATCAATCAAGCAAAGAAAAGTTGGCAAAAAATCAGATTGGTGGATTAGAAAAAGGGTATAAAGTTATCCAAGACTGTTTTGGTGTAGTTGAAAAAAAATAAATAAAAGCATCTAGGAACACAAACGGATGTTGAAGATGGGTGAAGTAATGGTGGATGCAGTGGTGTGTGGATGAAAGGACAGTAATTACACCACAAAAGGGACCCCTGGCTGAGCCCAGCAAAACTGTGATAATTATGTCTGTCAATGCGGCTTCTTCCTCCTCATTAGCTTCAGGGGCAGTGGCCTACGAGTAAATAATCTGTCACTTCTTTCTGGGAATCAGGGGTCAGAGAGGCAAAGGGAAGGAGCGATCTGAGCTCCCTGCAACGCAAAGGGCGACACACACACACACACACACACACACACACATACACACACACACACACAGGGAAGAGCTTGGATAATGGTTAATGCTTGACCACAAACGATGCAAGCGCACCCAGATGCACGGCATCATTAGCAGGAGGAATGATTCGCAGGAATGTGCAGTGGCACAAAATGTGGTCAAAGCCTGCTTGTCTTTGTCTTGTCTGGCCTTTTTTTTTTAGAAAGTCAAACGCTGTGTGGCTTTTCCATTTCCCACCTGTTCTCCATGCTTTTGTTTTCAAACTTTCTGGGATGAGCTCAAGCCGGCATTTAGCTTCTCCGAGCGCTCTATCTTATGTAAACACGGGATCAAGGCGCTCCTGCAAGGTGCTGAAAGTTGAGACGCTTCTCCGGGAACAGATGTTTGTGCGAGCTATTTCAGTACAAGCTATTTTATTTCAAACCAAAGAGCACTTCTTTGCCTTTTTTGTTGTAGTCTATCTTCCTCCCACAATGGCAAGGGGAGGACAACTGAAACGCAGGACTACTCTTTCATGTTTGCGCTTTAGTATTCATGCAGGGATGTCAACACACAGCTACAGCATGTCTGTGTCCTTGAGATTGGCTAAATGGAGTGGCAGCACTAGCAATAGATTTTTTTTGTTTTTAACAAATCCACGAGAGGAATTTCAACCAGGAAGCATGAAGAGAAAATTGAACCGTTATACCTAATTGAAGTAGAACAGTGGGTAATGAACATAATGTTTCCTGCATTTATGTGTCCTTTTGTAAAATTTCTTCAATAGAAAGGCAGTCAAATTTTCACATTGCAGCCAGTTCTTGTGTAGGTGTATTGAAAGAACGTTCTCAGTCACTCACGCTTCACTTCTGTCCCCCAATGACCATTTCCTCACAACTACACTACCCACAATGAATACCGACATCCTGCCTGACATCCCATACACACATCTGATTCAGATAACATGTCTATAAATCATTAAATCATTAAGATATGATCAAATTTGAACCTGCATCTTTAAGTATTTTTCTGCTAAACGCTCCAAAAAATCACCAAAGTAAAGTGTACCAAGGATGATATTCAACCACAAGTGTCCAATTAAAATGAAAAACTTTAACAACACCAGCAATAGTCTGTTTCTGCTGAGCCTGGCTTGTAATTAAATCACATCTTGGAAGTAGATTTCAAAGAGAAAACAATTTCACATTTTTAATCCACCATAATGAAAATAAATTACAAACATGAAGACATGAACAGACAAGAAATTGATTTTTGATTTAAAATTTTGGACTTAAGTTGTATATTTGGTTCCATCAGCCGTTCAGAGCATTAAGAATTAATCCTGCTGTTGAGGTTATTAAACACGAGGAGGGAAAATCATTATGGTAATATTAAACCCATGAAGAAATGCTCCATATTTATTTTCCTTTTAAGGGTGAGTGTCAAGGTCCATGAGCTTGACAAATGAGTCAAAGAAACTTGACAAGTTGTTCTTTAAGCGTAATAAAACACAAGAAAAAGCCATTAAGAAAGTGGCTTACGCACTACATTTTTCTCATATAAGCCTATCTTTGGTGCATCTACGGTAATTAATATTGAGTGTATCCCTATACTTACGAAAATGCAGCACTGTGTGGGTGTGTTGTCTGTCCTTACAATGCCATCATCAGCAGTGCATATATATCATATGTTCCCACATTCACACTTCACAATAGCTCGCTCAAAGTTGAGTTCACACAGTTTAAAGTGAACTAGTTGACATTCATATTTCAAAATTTGATATGAAATAAAATATTGTGATCGTCATTAACTCACAGATATTTCCCAAGACTGGTCGGATGCTTCAACTTGATGTGCTGTTTCAAATTCGTTGCCAGTGTAGCTGACATGCAGCCTTGTTTTTTTTAGACCTTATGGCCACAAATTGCATTAAAATGTGAGTTTTTACTGATTTGTCCAAAAAGCCTTCAAATATCGGAATTAACTGTCTTTAGCAGCACTGGTAGCTGGGTTGTCTGAAGTGCAATCGAGCGTTGCAGGAATATGTCCTAAAACCTGCAATGAGTTAGCATTTTAGCACTCCTCGTCTCGAAGCCAGTGGGTTTTTGGCAAGATGCTTGAAATAAGGTGGTCAACACAAGCTTAATAGACTTTCACATTTTGTTCCACAATATAAAACACATCAGTAAATGCCCCACTTGTAAATTTTGAAGACTTGATGTGTCCTAAAAAGACAGTTGCTAACAAGTGGCTAAATGAGATGGCAAAGTGTTGTCACGGCGAACACAGCTTTACAGCCTCATTGTGGTAGCATAGTTTGTTTGTAGCCTAACGTTAGCGTTTTACTTCTGGCAATTACATTTATGCTTAAAAAATCACAAATGTGGTGTTTATTTGTGAAGATTACCTTGCTGAACAAAACGTAAAAACTTTTGTTTGCCTTGTTTTCTTGTGATAGTTCAAACTCCAATGGAAAAATCCCATTGGCTTTTCGTCGAGGGAACCAGAACAATGTTGTGTGTTGGCCTACAAATAAGCGTCATCCCTGCAGCAATCTATTAGCACTAACCATGCCACTTATATTTTGTCGGTATGGCAGGGGCTGTAAATTCTCAGGTGCTGTGAAACGTGAATGGCGCTCACATTCAAGGACACAGTTGCAAACTAAAGCATTCAGTACACGTTCAAAAATATTAGCATGTTGTTCATTCTCATCACTTCCCACTTGTTTTCTTTCCTGCAAAATATGTCAACATGTTACCACTGATACATCTCGCACTCGAGGGGATGCATAAAAATTCCATTCAATAAAATGCGATCATTGATTTTGGGGGGGGGGGCGCCGCAGCCAACACCTACTCAATCACGTCTCAATCACATCCCTCAAATCAAGTCCCCCGTGTCATTATGTCCCACCTGAACACTCAGCTCCCCACATCAACAGCCTGCGGGCTTTAAAGTCCCACCACTATATCATGTTTCCTGCAGAAACACGTCAAAGCATGACAGAAATTGAGATGTGAGAGCTATTTCATGAGGTCTTTGATGTGAGGACATTGTAGAAAAGACTGTACATGACTTAACTAAAGCATGAGTGAAAACATTCCTTATTGATATGGTTTTATTTTGAATATTCAAAGGGTTGGAAGGGCTGGAGACTAATTTGAAAGCTATCAAAGTCCAAGGTCTTCTTCAGTGTTATTATGCAAACATGATGTTTAAATACAGATCATTCTGTATTTGCTCAAAGCTTGTGTGCAAAATGGTGTGTAGTTTTCTTTATATTCCATTTAGTCTGATCAAACCCATTTAAATGATAGTCAGATTTTGAAGACAGAAAGGAGGGAAGGAACAAGAATGACAAGCACAGAGAGACTGAATCAATGAATGAAAGAAATACTTTCTGCTCTCATTCCTCCATCCAGATGGAGGCTTTGATTGAAGTCTCTTACCCAGACTGTATGTTTTCATCCTCCAGTCTCCGCCCAAACACTGTCTCACACTCTGCTCCCTCTCTCCCAGATGGACCATGACCCTCGCAACCCTACTTACATCGCCTCGCAGGGCCCACTTCCTTCCACCGTGGCAGACTTCTGGCAGGTAAAACCCATCTCCATTCGCTGTGGGCTTTCATCTTTTACTGTCTTGTCTCTGCAGAGATGAGGGTTTGGAAGAACCACAACAGAGGTGGTTTTGTGTGATTTAGCGATTCCTGTGTGATTCTGATGTGTTTGTCTTGGTGCAAGATGTGTTTAGCCTACTATTTTTTTGGTGTTTTAGCAATGTTAGAATTTCTTAAAGTGGGATCAATGAAGTGATGCAGTTTGTGCCTGTCACGTGCCACCATTGCATTGAAGCATAGACTGTGTCAAATAATGGACGTAGCCTCTGTGAAGTCAACCATTGGTTTGTGGACTTACGCTTTCAAGCCTCGAGGCATTTTGGCTGTTGGCATCTTGGAGCCAGAGGTGATTATATTAGGACCAGAGGGTGGAGCTGGGGAGGTAACACCTGGCACTCGAGCGGTCCCGCCCTTAAATATGCATAACTTTAGCCTTGATTAAATTTAAACGAGTGAGTTAAGCAAAAATTCACCCACTGTACAACTGTCATGTAGGTCGAAATTAACAATAGGGACCAAAACCGTTTTTGTAGTGTGCTGTAAACATCTTTATTTCTTCTGTATAGTTGGACATTTTAACATTGGGGTCAATGAGGATTGACTTGCTCTTTGAGCAAGCTTTAAGTGGCCATTAGATGAACTGCAGTTCTTGGCACTTGGCGTTGGCTTCATTTTTCAGCCCTGCAGTTTGCTGCTTGCATTCAAGGAACAGGGCTAAGCATTTAACTGATGTACAAATATCTAGGATATCTTAAAAAGCCCAGAAGATCGTTTGACAACACCAATATTCTAGGCGTATTTTCAGAATCCTCAAGGTCTCTTTTTAGCATCTATGAAAAAAAAAATCAATTTGATGCACAAATATATATATATGTAACCCTCTCAAGTTACTCCATATATGTCACAAGCAAAATATAATATTTACTATTAACGTCTGATGCAATTTACATCAAAAACCGCACTACTTCTTCTCTGAGTCAAACACAGTAAGAGTGATACACATAGATGAGATACACATATTTTTAGATTCCGTGTGACTCACACCTTCCAAGGTTACTGTTATCTCTACTGTACAATATACTTAGCAAATAAACTTTCAGAAATCTGTTTGGAAATCATAAAAATGATACTTCTTATGACTCCAGAACTTACGTGATAATCATGACATTTTTCAGATTTCTTCAGTTTCAGAGTAATCTATGGTAACATTACAAACGGGAACTAAAAGTAATTTATTCAACGTACTGCTCATGGTGCCGATTTTCCAAAATGTAAACAAACATTGGCAAAACAGCAAAAAAAAGACAGGGCTCAAGTTGTATCTCACAGCTTAACTCACTAAATCCATACGAGCATTATGCCAGAGATGCTCTTTAACAAAAGATTATGAAATGGGTGTGGCCACCTCTCCCCCCACCTCGTTTTGCAGTGTGGTGAACGTTATGTTAATAAATTACAGCAGCTCCTTATTTTGCAGCTTGTTTGTATCCTCTAGCTTAATATCTGATATCAACCAAGTACAAGATCATATCAACTGTTGCCAGAGTATGTTGCTAAGACAGAGACAGGTCTCTAATAAAGTCAGTTCCTCCTGATTTGTCTTTTTGAAAAAATACATTTTAATGTCCGAATGTTTGGGAGATATTTGGCTTGTGAAAAATAGGTCCAGTAACTACTTAAGTGACTATTGGGCGAAATAATTGGTCACAGTCTGTGCTTACATTCACTTCTCCTAAGTGAGCCATCTTGTTTATCGGAGGTCTCTGATTATACCTCCTATTTACATCCCCCAGAGCATTATGGGAATTCTAGATCCCAAAATTGGAGTACATTGTCCCTCACATACTGTAGAGATTTAATGTTCCACACCGCCAGATTTATTATTATGTTAGACCAAGAATAATTGTATATTTTTAAGAAAATTGTACACATGGCTGTGTCAATCAAATGTAATGGTAATACATGAGAGACACAAACTGGTGCTTCTACAGTTCCTACTCATCAATAAAACAGTGTCAGTAGCCGAATATATACTAGAAACCTGCAGCTATTCGGTTGTAAATAGTAGTCTAGTTATTCACACCCTCAGGAAGTCTAATATTATTTGTACCAGCACTGATATTTGCTCATATTTGCATTTTTCTCCCTGCTATTTGCATTCCTTCCCTTGTCCATAAATGTCAGACGAACCTGCCATCAATCAGTGGATATAGGCTATTGTAAAACATGTCGTATTGTGTGGAGGTATGCCTTAAATGATGCATGGTTGCCAAATGGCGTTCTTATGTGTTAATAGGACAGCACTGTCGTAATTAGTGGGCCCATCACCTCCATATGGTGAAGTAACTCTGCTAGCCGTGACCAGGATGTAGAAGTGTGAAGCATAAATCCTGGCAGACCAGCTGGCCCTGCACTCTGCACTCTGCGTCTTGTACTGAATGGATACTCATTTCGAATCATTATGATAGTGCTGACTTTGTGTTAGGACAGACGTTGGCACCCGTGTGTGACCGGGGAAGGGTGGTAACGCCAAGTATGGTCTGGACTGGATTGGTTCTGCACACCAAAAGCAATATAGTCTTTGTTTTTGGTGTAAATTGCTCATAAAACCCAAAAAACAAACTCAAATTTATAAAAAATAAAGAAAAATTCGGCACTTATTATCCAGAAAGTTCACCTTAATTGACTACATGAGCTCAAATAGGAATAAAAGGTGCCCTGTCTGGTGTATTTAATTTGTAAATTTGAAAGTGCCTCAAATGAAACAGTTGATAATTATCTCTTAGTCAATTTGGTTATTTGTTTGTCTGCCAATTTTTTTCTGTGCCAGGTGAATAAATGCATATCCATTATCTAATGAAATGGGCTATTTAGCCATGAACTCAACTCTAAATCTTTCCCAATTAAGCAGAAAATGACAGAAAATTAGACACAGATTGACTGACACAATGAACATCAGTTCTGTGTCTGTGAATAAGTAGTAGCCATTCATTATTCAATATGGTAAACCTTGGATTGTGGCAGGATGAGGAAAAAAAACACTCTCTCCCCATTAAAAAGTAAACAAACAGGGGAAACACTGGCACTCTCATGCAAATGGACCATGCAGGAGGCAAATCTTTTTGCTCTGTCCTATCTAATCCACAGCAGCCCCAGGCAGCACTCTGAAAGGCGGCTCTGCTCTAATCCTCCACTCCTCATTCCTCCATCCCTTCATCCTTCACTCCTCCATCCACCTCCCCTCCCTCCCTCCATCCCCGGCTATTACCTTAGCTCTGCTGGGCCTTGCTTTCCTGCTCACTTCCCCTCAGAATTCAGTGCAAAAAAAAAAGCCAATCAGAGTTCACAGAACTGCAACTTCTCGGGGGTTTTCAGGGGTATCTGCAGGTCCTTAAAAAGTCCTAAAATGTCCTGAATTCTGTTTTATACATATTAGAACTCATTAAATCATCTTAAATTTGAATTTGCAAGGTCTTAAATGCCACAAACATTATATCTAATTCCATTTATCCATCTTTTGATTTTTATTTATTTTTTGTCAAAATGAGTCAAACTCCTCTGCACGAGAGTCCACATTTCATTAAACCTACAATCTGAACCTAATACTTTACTTCATACTTACATTTACCTGTTGGCAAAACGAAGATTAAACCAACTCAATCTAATAAGCGTAACCATAAAACCTACCTCTGCAAAGGACTACATACTGTATATACTGCTTGCACCTATACTTACTTTGTCCTTACCTGCAATGCTTGAATAAGAAAACAATGATTTGTCCAAGAATTGGTCTTAAATTTGGTTAAAAATCATCTTTCAAAGGTTTTAAAAAGCAATAAATTTAACTCTCTACCTGTAGACACTAGAGATATTCTACCATTTTTTTTCCTTCCTGGTACCCATTCTGCTCGGCCAATGTTAAGGAAAGATCCAATACCACTGTGTTTTAAAAAAGAAAATGTAACAGCTGTACAGTACTAACACTGTGAGAATATGAAGTGATGGCTCTCTTTGCTGTATGGCATGATGCAGATAAAATCCCTTTGCAAAACATGAACAAATATATACAGAGAATGAATGCCATAGAACTTTTTTTTATGCGGTGTAGAATATCGCCATATTGCTGACATTTTGCTAACTGCTAACTTTACACCAGTGGTTCCCAACTGGTCCAGACTCAGGGTGCAGATTTCTCCTTAGTCATTAGTTCAGGGTCCACACAGTTTAACACATTTAGCATCCCACTTACATTTGGCCATGTTGAGCTAGTTTGCTGTCTCTGTCAAGTAGCTGTCTGTTAGTCACTCACTCTACAGCAGGAAACAGCACTTCAAAATAAATACTTCAGAAATTTCCTGGCTTTATCCAGGTATGAACCTATTTCACTGTATTAAAAAAAATTATCTGGTATCAAGCTGATGTATAAACTTGTGCACAGCATTTTAGGCATTATCAGAGGCATTACTGATACTGGTATTGGTGTGGTAAAATGTCAAATGGACTTCTAGTAATTTCAAACTACTTGTCTAAATCACCCATTCACACACTAGTGCACCAAAGCTATCGTATAGGGTGCAGTTTGGGGTTCAGTATCTTGCCCAAGGCTATTTTGAGATGCCGACTGAAGGAGCTGGGGATCGAACAAGCAGTTTTTCCAACTTTTGATTAGTGGACAACTCGCTCTACTCTCAGAGGCACAGCTTCTGCTGTCTGAACAACTCAATTAGACACCACGTTTTTAGCGTCCTGCCTTCTTCTATACAAAAAAATTATAGTAGCTGAAGGTTTTTAGAGCTTAGTGTAGAAATTCTTCAGTACTAGTGTTGTCAAAAAATAATCATTCTGCTGTTATCTGTTACTAACCAAGAAAAGAAAAGTCATGTTATTATGTTTAAGGCCTACCCTCCGGCCTATATTCATCTTTTAATTTAAAAAAATAAATACATAAACTTAATGCCCTCAATGTCAATTTTTCGTGGTGATATCAAAAATGGTATCAAATATCGATATTTTTCAAGGTATTGTCTCAAAGTTAGAAATCTGGTGACAACACTATTTGGCACATTAAGAAACAGAGACAGGCTCTTTACTATCTGAAGACAGAAACTACACCTTTTGCTCCCCACCTACGAATATTTGCCAAACCTTACAAGACTAAATGAATATTCCCCCACATTATCACCTTGCCTAATCTCATCACATCCTGGCACAGTTGGCACAGTTGGCACAGTTGGCGTGTAATGTGTCCACTGGGCTGGATCACAGAAGCTTGTGATTAGTGTATAGTCAAGGCCATTGTGTTTTTATAGCAATCATAAAAGCCACGTTTCCTCCTCATTTTCCTAATGGCCGCCGTGGGCCCTGTATTTTTTTTTTTTTTTCCCAAGGACACATTAGATTGTGATAAGATGAAATGGAGCAGCAGCTCAGTAGATGTTGTGATCTCACTCAGACAGCTGAGAGAGGGCGACACATGACTCGCCCTCCTGCTGCTCGACCCAACATTTATCATTTGTCGCACACAGAGAGGTGACATTTATTCATACTTCCTGGACCAAGATTAAGAAATCAATTTCACTCTAATACGAGGGCGCTATGTAATGCTAATGTGCAATATGCTGCTCTGAGTGGCACAGTTCAGCTCCATGGTAGCGCTACTGTAATGCCATACTGATGAGTATGAATGGGTTGTTGTGTCTGGAGGAGGTCTGACGTCTTTTTCCCCTGGTGTGTAGATGGTGTGGGAGAGTGGCTGCGTTGTGGTCGTCATGTTGACCCCGCTTTCTGAAAATGGAGTGAAGCAGTGTCATCACTACTGGCCCGATGAAGGATCTGACGTCTACCACATCTACGAGGTATGTCAGTGAGAGATAAAGCACAAGTTACACAGCTTGGATACTATGAAGTTCGAAGACTCCGTTTTTCCCAAATAACTAAAAACATGTTTTTTCCTTTTAGTGGTGAATAGCCATGTAAATAGTTTTGATTTTATTTGCTGAGGTTTTGAGATTTTTGTCTAACACCTCAAGAGCGACATGGCTTGTCACTGTGAACAGCTCTTAGTAGAACTACTTTCTTCCAAATAAAATAGTCCTCGTGAAAGTTGTTGAGTTGTTAATACGGACACTGTTTCTGCAAAAGTATTTCAGTATCTTTATATGTATGGCACCCTCTCAGAACAGAACGTCACTTGCCTGGCTCCAGACCTTGAAATACGCCCACTCCTCTGAGTGGACTGAAGATAGAAACAGAGTGTAACAAGTTGACATTTCTGAGTGATACCAGGCAAGAACATTACAAAGTATTTCACAAAAGAAACACATATAAACAGACTTAAGAAGATTTAAACACCATTAAATAGAAATAAATTAAAGAGTAGAATAGAAAATTAGACAAACGTGTTGCTGTTGTATTTTTCAAGTATAATTTTTACTAACTTTGGGCTCTACAAGGGAAAAACTTTCACTAATTTTATCCTAGAAGTCTAAGAAGTCCTAGGAATTATGTTGACATACAAATAATTTGAGAAAGCAAATATAATGCCAAGCAAATTATGTTTACTATTACATAACAAGGTAATGTTGCTAATTAACGTACCTGGCAAGTTGCAAACATGTTTATACTGAACGTATCAGCAAAATGTTCACTGAAAATGTATCTCATTTGTTTTCCGCTGAAATAGGCAATCATGCTATACAATATCCACTCATACTGATTACATCATAACCTTTAACTTTAACTGTAATCACGATCTTCCCTAACCTTAAAATGTAGATTTTTATGTTTTTCGCATTGGCGACTGTAGTTCTCCTATACACTTGGCACATGGGAGAACTTTCAATTGGTTGCAATCTGCAACCTCAGCCACTAGATGCCACTCAATCCTACACACTACACCTTTAACCAAAATACTGTTGTTGTCTAAACCACAGACAGAAGTCTGGACGTAAACCTGGGATTCTGGTGTCACAGTCCTGCACATCACAATACCATTTATTAATATACAAACATAATTTCTAGGAGACAGAGTTGTGCGGTGGCAAGAATCTCAGAGGCTGATATCTCAAAGCTTCTAATATGACTAAAAAAAGAAACCTCTAAATTTCTGCTCTTCAAACAGTCTTTTTATTCATAAGACTGAACTCAGCTCCTCCATTGCACTCATATACATGTAGTATAAGAGCCCGCCTTCCCAATTTAAACTGGCCAATCAGGTGAGGTGTCTAGAGTGGAGACCCAAAAAGGTATAAGAACAAACGCTGCATTCCAAAGCGCATGCATACTGTGCACTACAGTTCATACCTAATGTGAATCGTTCAGCATACTTTGTGTGAATAAACAGTTGTATGATTTTTTTTGGATGCACTGACACTGAGACACTGAGTTACCACATCACTTCCTTAGAGCCTCCTTGCCAGTTGGAGACATGTAACCATGGTAACCCATGTCATCCTCAGCTCTACCAACAATTTGAAAATTAACCCCTAGCAAAGTGAAATCTTAACTTACACTGAAATTGAAGTGTTACTGACATTACAGAGCTCTTTTGGATGCTGTCCACTATGAATGTGTTGCATTGTGGGATATTTATGTAAAATTACTTTAGTATTTAACTGCAAATAGTAGGCAATTCACATACTATTGGTTTCATACCTAGATTTCATACATATTAATAAATCTCACATACTGTTTAAGCATACTAATTAGCATGTTATTGTGAAACTTAAAATGCAGCAGTACAGTGGTGGTGTTCTAGACTACATTATATTCAGTTGTGTTTCTAATATTCTCCCCCCTTAATGTTTGAAAATGGGTTCAGGTTTACATCACTGCAACCTACAGCCTCGATAATAAACACATAGTTAAATTAACACCTCTCTGACACTCCTCTCTGTCAATCAAAGCTTATCGTTGTTATTATTATTGTAAAGGTTGATTTTTTGGCTGAGTTGTTGTATTTGATTGCATTAGATGTTACAGTTATAGTTTACAGTTGTACCTACAGTTATAGTGGCCACTGAGTCTATATTCATCTCTTACATTACTCATAACAACAATGCCTCAGGTCTATGTTCAACACATGCACAGTGAACAAATTATTCTTACAGTATTTGGTGTATCAAACTTAATTACATCTCATTTCACCACGCAAAGTTACCCCTAACATAGGTGGGAGCACATCGCCAGCAACAGAGGAGAGGAAAGTGTAGCAGAGGAATTTTGGGCAAAATTAAGACATTTACACCATAAACTGATGCAATGGCACATGGATATTTATCACAATGCAGGAAATTAAGTGTTTGATGCTTAAAATTATCTGCAAACCCCCCCCTATACATGTGTGTCCACCCCCAATGTTGAAAAGAAACCTTTGCCCTTAACTTCCACTACAAACTTTGAAAAGAATGTCTTTAATTACTGTGAACCATTTATTTAAACCCTGTCTAACAGGGTTTAAAATATGCACTCTTCAATCTTTCCCTCCATTATTGGACAGTTGGTGGCTTTACATTTCTCCACCAGATTCTGACCTGATGCACTTTGCTATCTGTCATCTCCCCCTCTCTCTCCCACGTCTCCTGTCAATCTGCAACTGTCCTATCAATAAAGGCAAAAAAAGTATCTTTAATTATAATCATTTGTCTTTCCAAAGCTTGCATGTAAACTAAAAACTATGTAAGGCAAATGTCCACCTTCCTCCTCACAGTATCTTTCAACTTGAGTGTCTGTGAACAGGATGATACTAAAATATATTGTTAGTTAGGGAAACTAAAACTGTGTGCATGGCTAGATAGCACAAGGATTTTGTGCAGGGCCGCATGATATTGATATTGTGATATGAGACTAGATATCATCTTAGATTTTGGATATCGTAATATCGTAAGTGTTCTCTATTCCTGGTTTTAAAGGCTGTATTACAGTAAAGTGATGTCATTTTCTGAACTTACCAGACTGTCCTAGCTGCTCTATTATTTGTCTTTACCTGCTTAGTCATTATACTGGTGATTACCTACAAGGAGTTAGTCAGAAAAGTAACCTTTAAAAGCATTTGTGTAATGAATGTGTGTGAAGCTGTAATTAATTAACCGAACATTTCTATATTTAGGTCAACTTGGTGTCAGAGCACATCTGGTGTGAGGACTTCCTGGTGCGCAGCTTCTATCTGAAGAACCTGCAGACCAACGAGACACGCACCGTCACACAGTTCCACTTCCTGTCCTGGATGGACCGTGGGATCCCCAACTCTGCCAGGACCCTGTTAGACTTCCGCAGGTAGAGTGCAGGTCCTGCCGGTTGGCCTCAGACACTGACGACTGGCAGATTTCAGACAGATTTCCACCTTTACAAACTGGCCTTTATCCTGAGCTTGTTCTTAATCATCTTCCCTTATATTCTGTATTCTGTCAGCGCCTTTCTGGTCCGTCTCCCTTTTGCCCCTCTGCCTTTTGGTGTCCTAGAGTATGGTTGATCTAATAAGGACTGTGTTTCTGTACTACTATCCCTTTCATCCTGGGCCTATTTCCCTCACCTCCCTCCAGCACATGTGATGCAGCAAATTAACAGTCCCGCACTGCCTGGCTTGGCTTGGGAAGAAAAGGAAAAAAAAAAAACCCACCTAATTCAAACACCCAATTAAATGAGAGCTGTCTCACTAAAAACATGGGAGAGGGGGAAAGCTAGTGACTGAATAACCTCACTCTGTTCTCCATATAATGTGTTCTGGCAGAAGAGCAGCAATAGCTCCTCTGGGAGAATCCAGAGGGATAGGAAAAGCCCTCCAAATGAGAAAAGATGCATCTGATTTGTGGATGGAAGTCTGTCCCTCTGGTTTGTAATGCAGATGAGAGAAAAAAAGGATGTGCACTGTTATCATGTCATCCTTTCCTGACAGAGTCGCTGCTTCTTTTTTTTTTTTTTTTCTCGAATTAAACGGGGTGTAGCTTGCAGTCTATTTATGACATTGGTGTGCAGGTTTGAGCTGTGTTTTGATTACAAACATAAGTTTTCCTTTGCTGTTGAGGTCTCCCTAATGATTAGATTGCCTTGATGTAACTCCATTAACGCTGCTGTAGGATATTGGGAATCTACAATAAAGCTCTCTGATTGTGTGATTCAGAGGTCTCAGATCCTCACAATGTGCGGACACACTCACGGTTTTCACGGTTTCGGCCAACTTGGTATTTTGCGGTTGCCAGTGTCATTTTTGTGATGTTGCAGCTAGTAATATGAGCCCAGTTGCATAGTCACAAAAGTGATCATTGGAAACTGTGTCTCCTCAGCCAGGCCTGTGCACAAACTGTCTTTCTCTCACTCCTGACTCTCTGTCTCCCTCTCCTCCTCACTGCTCCTTCCTCTGGCTTGCATGGGAACTCCAACCATCTCTGTTTGCTCTTTAACTGAGGACATAGTCAGATTTTTATGATATATATATGCTTAAAATGCAGAAGATATACATTTAATGGTGTACAAATAAAATACAAATGCACAAAAAGACATGAACATAGGTGTAGATTTAAGGGGGGATGCAGGGGACATGCCACACTAAATATTTAGAACGTGTATTTGTCCCCCGTCAATAAAATTTGGGTTCACCCAAATTATAAAAAGCCTATTTTTTGGTACCTAGCTGCAAGTAGTTTTTGTTTCCCTAACTAACCATTTTAGTTTTATCTTGTTCAAAGACTCAGAAAGAAAACCCAGAGAGGAAGACTTTCTTACATAATTTTTAGTTTTCACACAAGAACATAGGTGACAATTTCAGGGGGGATGCAGGGGACATGCCCCACTTAATATTTAGAACATGTGTATTTGTGCACCCAATGGAAACATGAAAATAGCGGTAACATTTACACCATAAATTGGTGCAGAAAAATTCACCAGAATGCAGAAAAATTAAGTGTTTCATGCTCAAAATTTTCTGGCAGAGGACCACCAAACCCCCTGTTTCTTATGTCCCACCCCGCCCAATGGTGACGTGAAACCTACACCCTTGCACGTGGAAAATGCAGTTCATAACTTTAGTTTTTAGCTTCCATATAGATAGAAAACTCCACAAATACAACATAGAAAATACAAAAACTGAGGTTAAATTAACATGAAAAGCAATGAAAATGAAAACACATAAAAACTAGCAATATTTAATGCAACATATTTCTATAAATATATAGTATTTTGGTATTTTTAGCAATATAGAATATAATTATAAGTAGTAGTAGAAGTACTATAGTAGAAGTAGTAACTGCAAATTGACAAAATAATTTATATTATAGTATACTGATGCAGTGTGCTTTATATTCATTGGTTAATTTACATGTTTCTTAATAATGATATAAAATAATAAGTATTTAAAAAAGTGACATAAAACACCAGACAGACTGGAAACACCAGAGATATGAGACACTCAGACATTTATTTGTCATTTTGTCGCTGAAAGGTGAAAAACGAGGGAAATGGAAAGACGCGTAAGCTCTCAGTGTAGTCAGTTTCCATGGCAACAGCGGGGTGTGAAAAGGCTTGTTGGCCTTCACCGCGCCTGTGGTGTATAACATTCATAATTGGCTGGGGTTAATGCGTCGGTGGTCGGCAATCACAACATCACACCACCACGTCCATCACCCCACATGTCACAATAATGCTGTTTGAAGCACTGCTCGCTTTATTTACATGGTGCGACACTGATTTATTTCTCCGTCCTCAAATTAAAGTGATTGATTGACAGCAGGGGGTGCGTCTCTCAAGACTCTGTGTGCTCTTTTGATTGTTGCTGTCATTAATTTCATCCAGACCACAAACGTCCCTCATGAGTCACACTTGCTTTAATTATGTCTGTTATTATTCAGCAAAAATGATCAACCTTGTTTTTAAGAGCAGCAGCCTGTGCATTTAAGAAAACTTGCCGTCAACTTGCAATAACATCCAATTTTCTCTTTTTCTTTTTTTCAGAAAGGTTAACAAGTGCTACCGGGGTCGATCTTGCCCGATAATTGTTCACTGCAGGCAAGTATAACTATTTGAACCTTGTGACAGTGGCTGATCCTGCTGAATTGGGATAGCGTTGTTTGTCGTGGCCTGTGTGTTTGAGGGAAGAGGCTGTTTATTCTAAACCCGCTCAGTCCATTTACTCTATCTGGGTCCACTGGAGCTGCTGTTTATTCCACTGGCTGTGTCTTTATGCTGTGGCACAAAGACAGCCAGAGACACTTCTATTTCCCATTTGGTTGAGTTAGTTAACTGGCCTTGATTGGTTTGTATTAAACACCAGGTATCTGTCTGACCACTTTTAATAGTCACATCCTGTTAAGTCATGTGTGGAGGGGGGGGGGGGGCAGCCCGCGCTCTCTCTGAGGGAGCTGTATGGACTGAGTGTCTAGCAGTGGATTAATGAAGCAGTGGTGCTCAGGCCGCTCTCCTGTTTTATTGGCCTTGCCTTTATTAGAGAGATGTGCACGCCTTGTTTGCAATTAACATGCAGAGCCGTTGAATGGCCGGCGGGCACAAAGGGAGGCTTTTCATAAGACTATCTCTGGAGTAATGGAAAAGCAAGGCTCTCCAAAAGCTGTTCTCGAACCGCCCCTGGCCTCTCAACCTCTCCTCTGCTCCTGAGGTGCATTCATTTAAAAGCCTTTGTCCCCAGTGTGCCTCAGAAACCATTCCCCTCTCCCCAATAGCTGAGCAAGTCTCAAGACCACACATGCACTCGTGTGCAAAGGTTTAACATAATCACATTTATTGGAACATCAAATATTCAGATCTGTTCAGGTATTTTTATAATAATTGTAAGGATTATTATTGATTTTCTTGCAATTTAAGAATTCTTTTTTATCCGTGATATCAGGTTTTAGGTAGATGGAGCAGTGTGTGTCTGTGTGCATAGACTAATTTGTGTTTAAATATACTCCACAGTCTCTCAGCAGATGCAGATGTAAATGAGCAATTTGTTTCCTTATAAGAAAAACACTCTGAGATTAAAGCTTCACTCTGCCACCTTAATGATCTCCATCTCTCTCCCTCTCTCTGACTCTCCGCAGTGATGGAGCTGGCAGGAGTGGGACTTACATTCTGATTGACATGGTCCTCAATAGGATGGCTAAAGGTAACGATCAATGGCTTCCCTTTCACTCTTTTCTGCTCGCGTTGAAGTGTTGCCCTGGCAACGCCAAAGCCTCTCATTTTCAACAGAGGGTCTTGGGGATGCATTAGAGGGTGACTTTTTCTGAGGCCTGGAGAGGCGAGCAAAGACAGAGGCAGACATGGAGGGGAGCTGGGAGGAATGGAACAAAGAGAGAAGGAAAAATGAAAAAGAAACCCACATTAGTAATTATCTGTTTAAGCCACCGTCACGCCATATTGACCTGCATCTCAACTGCAACATGAATTTAGATAGCGCATGCATGGAAATGAAATGTTTAAAGAGGAAATCAGAATTTGCCAAAGGTTGGAATCAATATTTAATATTTAATGGGAACAATGGGTTTATTTCATCAATATTATTATTAATCTGTATCCTAAATCCTATTTTACAAAAATCTAAACTAAACCGCCCGAGATTAAAAAAATCTGCATGTTATTTTTTATTTTTTTCTGCAATTTTGACTTTAAAATGGAGTTGGCCCCTAGTTAGCATCATATAATAAAAAAAACAGCCAGGGAAGATAGTCTGCAATTGGTCACAAATCACAGTAACTTGGAGCCATCGTGGTCGTCTACCGAAGAAATCATTATGCACAAATAAATATAAAACAACTGCGCAAGGAAAGCTGCCTGAAAGGGATCTTTGTGGTGTGGGTGTATCATTACATGTAAAACAGGACTGGTTTGATTTGTTTCTAAATTTTAGGTTCCTGTGACAAGCCACACTCTTGTGTTTAGCTGAATCTCTGCCACGAGTCGTAGCTGAGTACATTTGTATGAATATATTTTTGTTTTTATATTCTTTGAAATGTCCAAGTTTGACATACAAACACATTTGGATGTTTGTTGCGAAGGAGTTGGGTGGCTGCATTACGTCACGTTAAAGCCCTCCATAGCTCATCCCGCCCCCTGCTTTTTGTCCTTTGACCTCTGCCCTTTCCCCCTCACCCCCTGCATGCCCTCCTCCTGCGATCCCAGCCCGTCAGAGCAGGTTAGCAGGACGGCCGCCCCTGATGCAGACCTTCCCTTCACTTTCTGTAAAACAGTAATAAGACTGACCCGTCCTGATGGAGTTCATCTGGTTCAGCGACGAATGCACTGTTGTCCGCGGTGATGAAAGGTGCCACCCGGTCTCTTTTTAACCTTTTGTTTCCTGCTCCAGAATCGAATGTATAAAATGAACATAATCTCACTCTCCAAAGCTTTTTTTCTCTCTTTGGTTCGAAGAGCCTCTCTTCAGCTTAACTTTGGAATCCAGCCCTTCAGAGACATGAAAGTCTTGTCGGGAGCACTGGAGTACTTTGAGTACTAAGTCCAGCTGCATTAAATCCCTCTTTTTTACTCTCTCTCACCCACACACACACACACACACACACACACGTACATTTTCACTCTTGCTCTATCTCTTTTGCTTCCTTTCTCTGCCTCACTTTCAAAACATCTTGAGAGTTCAGGGGCTCTCTGCGGTTTTCACCCTCCTTCTCTGTCGGTTTTCTCAAATGAGCTCTGGCGTGCTGCTTGAGATCCATAAATCTAAAAGAAGAATAAGATTTTCAGATTAACATCACACACTCTGGAAGCCAAAACAGACTTAACTCAACAGCAGCTGATCACTGTTGAAGGCGAGCAACTGTTGCATAGGTTAATCATCAGTATGGCTGCTGCAAAGGCAATAAATCATTTTAATTAGAGTTTGTTGAATCTCAGATACACACATACATGCACACACACACACACACACACACACACACACACACACACACACACTCAGATATTGTTGTATCAAAAAGCTCTTCGCAGACTTTATAGTTGCACATAATCTAAACCAATTTTTGAACACGATTTTCACACAGAAGCCAGTGCTTAGCGTTTTTGAATGCATTATTGCACATTTCCCAGACCCCAAAAATATCCTCTTGCATATTTTATCAAGAAACAGTCTGTGGCTCTCGTCCAAGTCTTTCGAGGGATGAATGTAATAATTTTCAATCGCTGCGCTGTTCCAAAGGGAGCCCAGTATAAAGAGAGATTGACAGATGTGAGCTGGATTACTCCGCTGCTTTGAACTCAGTCCAATTTTCGGTCTGTTGCAGGTGCTAAAGAGATTGATATTGCCGCTACCCTGGAGCACTTGAGAGACCAGAGAGCTGGCATGGTCCAGACAAAGGTAAGGTCCCCGGCTTTGAGTTAGAGAGGTGGGGGGTGGAGGAGGAGGAGTAAGAAGAGAGGGAAGCAGCAAGGGAGGAGGGGTTGCAGTCATTCAAACAGACGATTGTCTACTTCACGTGCACTGGATCAGGGGAAATGATGTGGTAATTGATAACTGCTGCAGGATTAGAAAAACATTGTCTTGGAAGATAATAACTCAGTGTTCCACATTTATCACAACACACAGGGAGACTGACCAAGATCTCCTGGTACAGAAGTATTTTGTCTATTAAACTGTATCATTTTGAGATTTTCTCTTTGTTTAAATCACTTTATAAACAGACATTAATGAGTTAAATGTACTGTTTTTATGTAATATAATAGAAAGTGGTAAATGAATCAAAGCAAAGGTGGAGGTTTAGCGTTAGGTAACACTTCATTTCCTGCATTGTAGTGATTTTTTCTGCACCAATTTATGGTGTAAATGTCACTGTTCTTTCTGAATCAACCATGCACAGTTGATTATTCCTTATTTCCATTTTATGGCAGATTGCAACTGTTGTGCGTCACCTTCCAGCAGTTTGTCAGTAGTACTTTCATGTTTTTATTGGGAGGTGGGGGGGGGGGGTTGTAAATATTTAGTGCCCCTGCATCCTCCTTTAAATCTACACCCATGATTCAAAAGCAGGCTTAAATAGATGTGCAACTAAGGATTATTTTTATGATCAATAAATCTTAGAGTCTGTAAAATGTCAAAAATAATGAAAAAATGCTCATCTGTGATGTCTTCAGACAGCTTATTTTATTTGACCAACACCCCAAAACCAAAATATGTTCACTTTATAGCAATATATAGCAATTTTGAAGCTACAACAAGCTAACGTTTGGTATATTTGCTTCAAAAATGACTGAGACAATGACTCAAATTACAAACATCCCATTTAACATTGTCTTTATCTTTTGTTTCCGTTTCATCTTTATACATTTTACCAGTCTACTACTGCAGATTTCATACTCCTGTCTAATCTAATAAAATGCTGCTACTGAAATCCTCACAGCGGGACCTCCACCTCACAGCATTTTGGGAGATAGTTTTAGGGTGTGAGCAAAGTGTTTCCTCTCATCTACTAATGCACATATAGGTAGGAAGTCTCTTTTGTTTCTCTCTTGTAATTGGAAGGAATGATAATAATAATAAAGGCGAACCTCGTGCAGCAGTGGGTGATAATATTTATGGAAGCTGCTTGCTAACAGACTCTAGTGTTCCTAGATGGTTCATTAATGCTGCTTTTACAGCCCTGCTGTATTCAGCCCAGAGAAGCTTTTCAGGCACTCGCTTTTTTTCTTCCTCTGACAAGTCTAAGTGAATTTATTGGAATATTGTTAATTCCACTTTGTGGCGTCATGCTGGGTCTACACAGAAATTAGATTGTAATGAGGTATGAAATTTAGTGTTAGGATTGGACAACCAATTATCTGTTGTGGGGTTTTTTTCCTCCTTCATGATGTTGCCACTTTATTTTTTGGATAGACCTCGCCAGAAAACAAATAAAGAGAACATTTATTTCCCTTCTTTTTCTGGTTACTGCTTTTGACAGACATCAACGTGCAGTAATTACAGCATGTGTGACCGTTTTTCTTCCTCGCTAACCATCCATCTCTGATCTGTCGAGCAGAGATTGATCTCCCCCCAGTGGTGTAGATGTGAACAGCATGAAACCTGCTTGTAAAAGTATCTTATTTAACACACAGAACTTTAAAGGCATCTTGGGATTAGATATAGGCACATATATATATTTAGATAGATGCAGTTACATATTCTCAGGCCCTATCACAACATCTGAAGACACGTAAAAATAGAAAAGCTAATCACTCCAGATAATCTCCTCTGCAAAGCAAAAGGCACAGCCACCGGTGACTCCTCTGTATTGATTTAGCCTATCCTCAGGCCAGACTGTGGCAGGCTATGTGTTGACACATCTAAAGACTGCTCCCTCCAAACTCCTACGTACCTTTTCTCTGTGAGAGGACCCCGTGGCCTGCAGCCTGGGGAGAGGAGAAGAATATAAAAACACCAGGTCCATGGGGCAAACATCAATCAGCCCCCTTTTGCACTCCTTGGGGAAAACTATGAGTGGGATTCACAAACACATACACACACACACACAGAGCTGAGAGACAGCTTGACTCAAAAGCTTTATTTTAAGACACACCTGGCTGGATCGATGCTGGGTACGAGTGCACTCCGAGCTGAAAGCTCAAAGAGTGGTTCACCTTCACCTCTAGTCTGTGGCCAAACACATCCAGCATAGGGTCAGGAGAGAGGGAGGAAGAGGAGGAGGAGGAGGAGGGAGCAGTTGCCAATCATTCTGAAATGGCATTTACACACTTGTACGCACACTAAACTAAAACTTTCTTCCCTCCTCCTCCTCCTCCTCCTCCTCCTCCTCCTCAGGAGCAGTTTGAGTTTGCGCTGACAGCCGTGGCAGAGGAGGTGAACGCCATCCTGAAAGCGCTTCCTCAGTGAAGGCATCGCATCCCCCACCTTCTTCTCGCTCGCTGAGCACCGGTTTCCTCTGCCCACTCAAGACTGACATCTCTCTCTGCCCTCCCTTCTCCTCGCTCTGTTTCTCTCTTCTGTCTCTGCCTCCTCTTCACCTCTATATATACTGTATACTTATGAATGTCGTGCCAGATATCTCACCTGGATCCATATTTGCAAAAATGTTGCCTCAGAGTACGACTGTCGATCTGGGATCTGTGTCGTTGTATTCGAGTGCGGACCAGCGGGGCCTGATCTGATCCGACTTGAGAACTTAGATCAGCTCTCCTACTGTGAGACTTTTTGTCAATATGAAACCCGGTCCTCTATAACTGTGATGTTGTTCCTGAACATACCGTTCTAGTGCCGCTGACGAGCTGTTTACGTGATGTCAAGTGAAGATTTTTGTTCCAAAATCAGCTATCTGCCATTGGAAAAACTGATACAGACGCTTAGAAAATGACTATTGGCACAGTTAAAGCAAACTATAGTAAACTATAGTAGAGCTGCAGCTAATATTACTTTAGTTTTTGAATAATATGCAGATGAAATTGAAATTGTGTTGGAAAAAATGGCATTTAATTGTTTTAATTTGCTTATATTGTCTGACCAACAGTCTAAAACCTTAAGATATTCACTTCACTGTCATATATGACAAAGACAAACAGGAAATTGTCACATTTTAGAAGCCGGAACATTAAATATTTGGCATTTTTGCTTAAAAAAAATGAAAGTATTTCTTATGCTAATGGACTAATCATTGCAGCTCTCACTTATAGTACTTTTAGAATAATAATGTGTAAAGTAAATGAAGTTCCTGCCTGTAAAAATCCTAATATTGTACAGATTATATCCCCTAAATGAATCGATGTATTGGATTACTATAGCGTTTTGGAAATGAACTCCTCACACGTTTCTTCTCCTCTGTGATCCGAATCAAACCACTATACTGTATACTCAGCATCACATGTACAGATGTTGAAGTGTGTGTGTATTGTTGTATTTTGGGTCCGGACATCTGCGCTGATTCTTATAAAGCCTCACAGATCACGATTCTTGACATATCAGGTGTTTTTTTAATTTAATTCCTCATTGCATACATTTGACACATTGTTACACGAACATCTCTGTTAATATTAAATGTAATAGGAATATACCGACTGAGATAGCTCCTGTATGGTTAGTAACAATAGGATATATTTAACTTAAATTGTTGCTAAGTTTGTTTGTCCCTCCATCACTGGTATATTGTGATATTTTTGTGCAACATGACAGATTATTCCCTGTATGTATAGACAATGAATGACTTTATGAATCCCTATATAGTGCTATCTGAAATGTATACTGAGAGCCTCAATGAGAACTATATATTTTGTGTGAAAAGTAACATTCAGGTTGATAATAAATCAGATCAGATTATACTTCTTTGCTGTCCTGGTGTTAAATGTTGTTTCTGACACACACACACACACACACACACACACACAAAGGAGGGAGGAGGCCTCTCTCACAGTGAATGGCATTTGATGGAATGGTGGCCTTAGTAAAGTCACAAAGAAAAGATGTATCACGCTCCCTGAGGATTTGTATCTGGGGGAGACTCGTAGGTTTGTACAGATGAAATGTTTGGTTCAGCAGCTCTGTCAGAGGAGAAAGTGGCTGGGATTTGAAATGAAATCAGTCATGTATTTCAGCCACTGAGGTCCTCTCGCTGTATTACAGAGAGGAGGAGGCTCAGTGGCTCCACAAGTCCAATTTCATCAATATTTACTGAAGGATGTAACTTATTGTTATCCAACAATAATTCTTTATTTTTAGTATAGTTTTCCCTTACTGTTTTGCATGGGTGTATGTTGACAAAAGTGCATTTATTTAATCATTATGTGTTGTGACTAAAGGGAGCAGATTTCTTCAGTTCTTATATTAACAAATAACATTGTGACTATCAGCATCATCCAGTGAGGCTTTCAGTTGTGTTTAAAATCTTAAAATAATGTTAAAATATTGGCAAAGAATTCTCAACACAAGGTCCACTGACTACTTGTGATCTTCCTCAGCAGATGGAGTTGCTCTAATCAATTAATTATACTTTATCTCACCAAAACAATCCACTTGATAAATTCTGCTTTCCAGGGAGTCCAGGGCCCATATCATGGGGATGATTTAGTTTGTTATAACATGATATAAGTGTAAAGTGTGGTGATAAAATGTTGAACAAATGTTGCATGTTTCTTTTACATGTATTTTGTGTTTATCTTTATGGTTGGAAACAGGGTTATCAGTTTTTTTTAGAACTATCAAAGTTATGGTGTAGAGTGCCCCAGGAACAAGTCCTAAAACCCAGAACTGAGTTAGCATTGTAGCCCTATAGGTTCCCTCATCTTAAAGTCAATAGGTTTTTGGCTCAATGAATAATAATAAATCTGTGATTAACACAAGCTCAAGAGACTTTCAAGTTTTGTTCTATTGCATAAAATATGTCGGTAAATACCCCACTTGTGAATTTTTAAGCTTTTATGTGTCTTAAAAAAGGCGGTTGCTAACAAGTGGCTAAATGAGATTACAGAACAACACCACAACAAATGCGGCCTTAAAGCCTCATTGTGGTGATGACCTTAAATTATGTGACCGTGGTGTAGTTCGTTCATAGCCTAACGTTAGCTTTTTACTTATTGCGATAGCATTTAGGCTTCAAAAATCATGAAAGTGGGGGTAATTTGCCAAGATTATTTTGCTGAACAAAATATATAAGGATCATAAACGTTTGTTTGCCACATAACTTATTTTCCGCAATAATAAAAAATCCAGTGGAAAAAATCTCTGTGGCTGTTTTGGAGGGAACCACCGTGATGTTAACTTCCACATCAGCCTACAGAAAAATGTCGTCCCTGGAGAGCTCTATAAATACACATGGAAGGTTTGGAAGTAAGTATGTTATCTGTGACGTTTGTAAAAGAGATAACATATGTCAAGTCATATGCTTCATAGATCAGTAATAGGCCATTGAAACATAAGCTTTGCAAAGTTGTGGAAAAATACCTTGGATTTACCATCACAAACCTGGATTACAAACATTACTATGTCATTAATAATGAGTAACGGGTCAAATAATAAATGCCAATATGTCATTAATAAATGTTTCTTACATCAGTCTATCAAATGATTCACATAGCAAGTGATGCTTAAGAGGAAGAGGAAGTTCTTCACAACTTGTGGACCATTTATAAAGGGGACCTGTTTAGAAAGTGGTATTAAAATAAATATTTGGATTAACAAATTTATTATGGATATAATAACCTTATTTTTGACACAAAGCATAATAAGAATCATGTGACCAGAGAGTAGAGAGCTACACACATGAATATGTGCAGTCTGTACAGGGAACATATAACTGCCAAACAATCGCCACAGTAAATGTTGGCATTGTACGTTTCTGTAAACTACAGATATGTTTTGTATTTTTCTTTTCTCAGCTTTTTGCCTTTATTAGATAGCCAAGATAAATATGAAAGTGGGGAGAGTGAGGGGACGACACGCAGCACAGGGCCACAGGTTGGATTCTAATCCAGGCCACTTTTCCATTCATAATTTCATGTGACTAATGTGTGGTTAGGGTTAGGCACGAAAATCACTTGGTCCGGGTAAGGAAGAGATCATGTTTTGTCTTATAAAACTCAATTTGGTCGCTACAAACACATATGAACATGTCCCAGACTGTCATTAAAAAAATACCTGCTTTAGTTGGTCTCTAACAGTGGTCTGCTGCTGTCTGCTGTCTGGCAGCTGTCTCATCGAGGTGTCACATTATCCACCATCCCCTCCTCCTCCTGATGAGACACTCAGCTCATATACATGTAATCTGAACTACGTTATAAACACACAAATGTAACATATCCGTCATTTGCAGAAAAGCACAATGCCAACATTTTAATCTGGTGACTGAACTGATAATTTCCTACGTTTCAACAATGTGTGTGCGCTTCCTGTGTGAATGCATATTCATGTGTGTGTATGTGGGTGTGTGTGTGTGTGTGTGCTGGCCGTTGACATGTCCCTCCCTCCCCTGACACTTCTAATAGCTGGGAATGAGGCTTCATGCACTTCCTGAGGCCTCATTTGCATATGATCTGCTGATGAGCTGCCACCGCTAACCAGCAACACCAAACCAAAGCCCTATTAATATTCTCCCATTCAGGTTGTAAAGCACACAAACCTAATCAGCTTAGAAATTACTGTATGGAAACCATAATTACGCATGTTTAATTGCTTATCATCTGATGGGTACAAGTTTATTAGAAAATGTATTCATGGTAATTGCTTCCTGAGGTATCTGGTGTGCTACAATACCATGTGATATCCTGTCAGCTCCCATTTGGGAGGATTAATGCGTTCTGAAAAAGTCACAAAATTAGATACTGTGTATTGCCTCTTTGGATGCTTGGTTTAACTCAAAGTGATTTTTAATTTAGGGATTTCTAAATTACTGCTTAAGCTAGGATAAGTCTTTGGAGTGAGATCCGTCAAAATCAGCATATCTCGCCGTTGTTAAGAGTGCTGGCATATCACAGGGATATAAATGACTGTAAAGTAGGCAAATGCCTGTGTAATCTTGATGCCACCAGAAAATACTCACAAACCTGCCTGGCGTCACTGAGACTAAATTTCTGCCACCAAAAACAGAAAAGCTGTAAAATCAGGGGAAAAGCAGGAGCAACACAAAAGCAAAAAGTCACAGGCATGAAATGAGGAAACACGTCTTATGAGGGAGAGTCTTGAACTAAAGCCATCTCAAAGCCGATGAATCATTCAATCCTGAAACAAGCAGATTAAAACGCACACAGTGCAGGTCCCTCAGAGGGGCCTCCACACCGCCAAGAACGTCGAGTGGGCCTTTTCAGCCATGGACCTCGGTGAGTCTTACAGCTCCTGCCCACTCTTTGATGATCTCTCTGTGGTTTATTGTAATCACTGTTGGCTCCCGGTCCTTCTGACACACTTGTAAATTCATGCAGTCTTATAAGGAAATGCATTGGACAACTCTTTCTTTCATGAGCACTGTGATTCCCAACCATGAATACCCCAGGGCAGCTCAGCTAATTGTAAAACATTGGTGATTTAATAAGAAAATACCTTCATGTATTCAGAGATGAGACATGTTTGTGTTCAGGGGGGAAATAAATGTAGAAAAATGATTACAAATGATAAAAATGCTGATGTTTGGTATATTAATTATCACAAAATCCTCTGCAAAGCAAAATGCAGTCAGATGCTGGTTGAGCTCTGGACCACCAGTGGTGTAAACTCACATGACGTGGACTCAAGTCAGACTCGAGTCAATAATTTGATTACTTCAGACTTGACAAAATAAAATAAAAAACTTTTAAACAAATTAAGAATAGTTTTCGAGACTTTAATATATTATTACTCTGCTTTTAAAATCGCATTACATTTGATGAAGAGTGCATTATGACTTGTTTAGGATCCATAACTCAAAGTTTTGGACTTGTCAGTCTTGCCTCAGGACTTGAGTGCAAAGGCTTAAGACTTACTTGCGACTATCAAAACAGTGACTCTGACCATACACAGAGCGTTTTAGCAGCTGGAGGCGGCTTTTTATAATTGTTTTTAAAGAGAATGAAGCTTTTTGCTCGCTGTTTTTGCGTTACTATGCACTTCATGTTTCTCTGAACTCCTTGAGTTGAAAAAACTTTAACTCAGACTGGAAAAGCGCCCCACGTCATCATTGCTTTTTTCCCATTGTCCAATTGGATGATTTAAGAGACGGGCCTTCTGTGGTGGTCACGACAACAAGTTTACATTTGATAAACAATGGAGGAGAAACTGTTGGTAGAGGTTGTTGGATATCCAGAGTGATACAGCCTAATGATAGACAGCAGGTTGTGAAACTGCCCCTGAGTCATCCTAAAATATGCCTGGACACGGCCATCATTGAGGGGAAGCTCCTGGACCAACTGGTGGTACTCTCCATGATCCACCCTCTTTTTTAGGGTCTCATGTACCAACATAGATCTCTGTTTCCTGTGCCCAACAAACTATTTGATGACAGCCTCTCACCCTCAACCAGAGCTACAGCAAGTACCCTCTGTCTCAACATTTTAGGAACTAGATACTAATTACTGTGAAATAAATTTTAAAAAAAAACAATGGATCAATTACAGGTTAAGGAGGTGATGGCATGGTTGCCTGGCAACAATAAAAAGGTGCAGCAAGCATATTTTTTTTTACTAGTGGCATTCAATTTTTGGAAGAAAAAAAAAAAAGAGTGCAATCCATCCTGCATTTTGCAACCTGCAAAACACTTCCTGTGTGACAGTTGCCTAACATCAAGTTGTTTGGCGTCACGTTACATTATAGGCATTGCTCACTTTCCCACCTCCAGAAAATTCTTAAAGCGGCTATCACCATTATTCTCATATTAACAAAATCCACATAACTACTTGTGTGATAAAGTCGACGCTCGTTGTGAGTGGATTGTGCAGTTTCCATCTGCACTATGGAATAAGGATAGTACAAAACTGCAGCATTATTCCCAGGGAGTGATGATTTTACTGTGAATCTGCTGGGTGTGTAAATGGGTAACTATTTTAGCCTGGTCTCACTCCCAGAGCTTCAAACTATGCTGCTTGGGCAGTGAATGTTTGGCATCTGTGTGACTGAACTGCACCAGACTTTCCTACCAACTCCAAGGTAAACCCATCCATGTCATTGTTCATTGCTCAGAGCTGCAGATGAGTTTAAAAAGCGTGAAAGTCAGGAGAATGGTGTTCATGACCACCAAATAACATTGGTTGTTATTTGTGCCACTAAAAGCTGTGTGTTTTTTTGCAACAACAATCTTTTTCTACCATAACCAAGTAGTTTTGTTGCCTAAACCCTTCTTCCCACCACATTTGTTGCACTAAGAACCAGGTGCTTTATTAACTACATCTGCAGTCTTTCTTACCCATAACCAAAGAGTTTCTTTGCCTTAACCCAGGGGTAAGCAACCTGCAGCTCCGGAGCTGTACGTGGCTCTTAAAACCCTCTCCACTGGCTCCCTGAGGTGTTGACGCAAAATTATATGGGAATGAATAACTTATTTTGTAACATTCAGATTTTCATTTTGTCATTGTTGTAGGCCTACAGTGATTACTGCCTTCCACAATTCTAAAAATGTGTAGTCTGGGGCGTCGGTAGCGTGGTGGATAGTGCCGGTGCCCCATGTACAGAGGCGATGCCTCACTGCAGCAGTCGCAGGCTCGATTCCGGCTTGCAACCCTTTGCTGCGTGTCATCCCCCCACTCTTTCTCTCTCCCCATTCCACACTGTCCTGTCGATTAAAGGCAAAAAGCCCAAAAAATAATCTTTAAAAATGTGTAGTCTATACATCAAATTAAATCTTTTTTAACATTTCATCAACTAAAATGTGCATCACAGTCTGTGACCTGGTGCCTTTTCCTTTAAATTTCACCAAACTTCAGTAGCGGTGGATATACTTATAAATAGCCCACTGCAGAGTAGCCACCATGTAGCAAATCATATTAATGAATGCTCATTTACAACTATTCGTAATATTAATGGGAAATTTTGACTTAATAGGCTTTTAACTTTATTCACATATGTTTTGTGGCTCCAGACAGATTTTAATTTTTTATTTTTTGGGGCCAATAATGGCTCTTTTAATAGTAAAGGTTGCCGACCCCTGCCTTAACCTAAGCGCCAGCCTCTTCTTAATGTCTATCCCTTCTGTGTCAAGGTAAAACGCAAATGCAAAAGGCTGCCCGGGGGCTTCTGCCCAAGCGCCAAAATATGACGAGTAGGGATGAGATCACGGTGACTGTTTAGTAACAAGTTTGCTATAAAATGTCAGTGTGACATTCACAGCTATTTTCTGTTGCCTGCAAAGCAGCCCAAAAGAATGTTATTGCAGTTTTAGATAAATATTTTTTTTTCTTTGGACTGGACGAGTCCCTTCTTCATTTTTAACTTTTATAAGTGGTGCAACAGCAAACTTGGCCATATGGAAAAAAGAAAGAGCCCAAGTCTACACATCCACAATGGATATGTTTATAACAGGCATGCAATTAACTTGTGCTACAGACCCAGTGAGGGGTTACAATGACGGAGTGGTCTACTTGAGCCCATTTCACAGGGCTATAAGGGTACATTGGGGAAAAAGGGCTGGTAACCACTGCATTAGATACACTTCAGTTGGTTTCAGCAAAAACTTGGACTTGCAGTGAAATGCTGTTATTAGTATTTGGTCTAATAGCCTCATGGGTGAAATATCCCCTTAAGATATTGCGGATAAGTCAACAAAAATAATTGATTTTTCTTATTAGACTACGTCCTGTTGAATTATGGTGGAAAACTTGACTGTGGCTTTAATCAGATCTACTTGGTTGCTTAAAAAATAATTGCTGAGTACATGAAAAAAAGCATAGCTACTCAACTTTTCAAGTCACGTTTAGGTTTTGGAGCCAAGTCCGAGAGGTGCTTTAAGCTTTTTGTGCTGTAAAAAAATCCACCTGCGGATCGTTGAACCTTTGAATGATAACACACAACATGCTGACAAACATGTCATTTCCCCGTGGAGAGGGTTGGGAGATCCCAGAGTGTTTGCTTGTTGGAAAAACTGTCTGGGATGCTTTCCAGGATTTCCCAAAGAGAAAAGCCTTGTTTTTCTTTGCTGGTGTTGTTGGGAATGAATGGAGAGCAGATTGCAGAGGCTGTGCCTCTCATGTCTGCCCAAGGCCTTGATACCTTTGATCTTCTCAAGAAACAAACAAGCTTTTAAACTTGGCACTCCCGGCTAGTGTCTCTCTTCTTCTTCTGTCTCACTTCGTCAAAACGCTGATCCTGAGAAAATTGATCTTGCATGAATAGTTACGCATTCTCGTTGTGCGTGTGCAGTAATTTGTGTTTTAAAATGTGGACTCCCATCATGTTGTCAAAAGTAAGCAGAGTAAGTAGGCATAGCTGAGATAAAAACTGATGTGGTTCTACCACATCATGAAGAGTGCGTAGTTTCAGGATGAATCTTTGCAAAAGCTTGTTTTTTTAATCTTATCTTTGAACAAACAACCTAATCAGTGATCGTCAGCTGCAAACAATATTTCAAGCATCTGATTTTGACACTCGAGGTAACATTTGTTTTGTTTCTCGTAAAGGATCAAACAAAGATTTAAGAGCAACACTTTAAAGAAAAGATTATAGGTCTGATTACTGAGTATTTATCCCGGGAAGCTGGATAAAGAAAGAAAGCTTTTTCCCCATAGACCACCATCATAAAAGAGAGGTCTGTAAAGGTGTTGACAAGACATCTCAAACTGCAAACAAGGTCAATTATGACTCCTTCTATTCTGAGTTTTTGAGCCATGGTGGTTTCATATTTGTAAAACTTTCCTCAAGCCGAGAAAAGCAATTTAAAGATCCATGACGTCATCACAATGTAAAGTCTATGAGCTGAGCATGGGCGGGGCTAGCAGGAGAAATACTACCGCTCATATTCAGTTGGCCACACAGGTATTTTTGAGAACAGGTTTTTTCCCTTCCTTGTTCTCAAAAGAAAAAAATCCCCACACAAGCACTGTTTTAAAAAAAATCCATCCAAATAAAAATGAATAAAAAAGAAAACACAATTGAAGCATTGTTGAGAGCATGCCAAACCAACAGGAGGCGATATAACTGTAACCCTACAGCCACACAACAAAGATGATAGCCAATCAGAAGCCTGAGAAAAGCTTTTCAGGGAAGGCTACCCAGAGCAGTGACCTCAAATAAAGTTTTACCTAACTTGACCTCCGTAGTGCTTGACACCCCTGTTCGTCACTAGTGAGAGTAACTGTACCTTTATGTGTTAACATGTGTAAAATGTCCTGTTACACCGTGTCCAAACAGCAAGTGAGCATCAGACTGTCGTGGTGCATCGCGTTACGTCAGACGCTCTCTGTCTGCCCTGGATCCATTAAGTACGAAACTCCATCACATCAGGTAAACAAACCACTCACTGAGCAGCTGTGGTCTCAGAGTATTTACTGAAAAGATGGATGAGTGCCTCTTTCCTTATTATTTACATTTACAACAATACCCATTTGAACTTATAGATATCATTATTGTAGCTACCATACTGTATCATACCACAATCTCCACTTTGTAAAACAAGCCAGCTTACTAGCAAGCTGTGTTTAGCATCCCACAGAATACTTACCAGAACTGTTCAGCTCCCTGGTGATCTCCCTCCAGCCAGATGACAACTTATGCAGGTGTTTGTGGTGAAATGAGGAGGCATCATATCGATAACGCCTCATGTCAACCTCATAAAATCAGCCACTCCTTGTCCATTGCGACGCTTTCAACACAAGCAGCAGAAATAAAAGAGAAACAGGGCATTCAACAAAAGCTACGCTCAAAACTGTGCATCCCATCACACTGTTAGTTACTGTCACACAGTTAGGACAATCCAATAAAAAACAGTGCAGTCAGACTGATCTGGTTGCTGACGCCCGCCTGTGTTGCGTCCAGTTAGGACACGGTGTTAGCAAAGTTACATACAGGTGGTCTTTGGATACTTCATGTGTACTGTGTCTCCTTCAAAAGAGCCAGTGCAATTTTGATCACGTCCGCCATTTCACAAAATGTTGCCTCATTTGTGACGCCTCACAACAGAGATAATGGCACTCTGACATTACGAGCCAAAAACTCAGTTTTCCCTGCTGCACGTCAACACTGACCACATCTTCACCCTGGACAGAGTTTGACAAAATGTCCGTTTTCAGTGACTGTACAGTTTGCATGTGGACAAAAGGCCAAAAGACATAGAAAAAGCTCTTTTGAATAATCTGTGTACATGTGGACTACACTGTAGGCCTAAAGGAATTTTGAATAAATGGTGAGGCCCAATCCAGTTGTTAAACTCCAGGGTCAGATCTTTAATGGGATTTATGCTCCAGTCATGATAGTTGATGAGCTTTGGTAAAAGGCTTGGGGATGTTAGCAGCTGAAGGTGACAAGTCGCAGCAAGGGCCAACATCTGGCTGAGCAGAAAAGGCAAAGCCTTCAATCAGGAAGCAAATCTCCTCTCATTACCCCCCCATGCTTCCTCCTCTCTAGTTATTAATGGGCTCACAGCAGCAACAATGACATTTTACACTGTTTCATCCCTGTCCCATCATGCATCTGGGGATACCCTGGCATTTGGCGGCGGCGTTTTCATCAGTGTCTGCGGCGGTTGCTGACCAGCGCAACTTCAATCCCGCTCACTGTCACTCATCATAAATGAGTTTATCAACACACATCTAATCGCCACATTCCGCAGGGACCTTAACCATTTGCATACTAAGATTGCTTTCTTTTGCTCGGCTGAGAACGCGCCTCCTTTGCATAATTATTAATGATAAAGAGACAGTGAACAAATGTGTCAGGAGGTATTAGCATCACGTATACAACTAGATTCTAAAGGATCCGTTTAGTGACGCGCCGGGAGGAAAGACAAGGGCAAAGGATAGGAGAAGGAGAGCAAGACTGTCAAGTGATGTACTTTTGCATTAAGGGAAGGGGTTAATTAAAGGGCCGGGGCTGGAACATGTAGAGAGGTGTGATATTTTTCTAGGTTTAAATCATTGTTTGACCAGGACTCCCTGCTGAGATTAAAGGTGCCTGTCAAAAAGAATACAAAATAGGGGAAAAATACATGTTGCAGGCAAACAGCAGACAGAAACGTGAAATAATAAGGAAAAAAAAATAAATCGCAAAAGCACTCAGAGGACTTAAGTCTAGTAGCAGGATGCAGGATGAGGAGCCAAGCCTGAAATATAACATATAATTACATCAAAGAAAATATTGCTCCAGTAGAGGGAAAACCCACAGTGGTGAACAACACAAGATGTTTACATACAGCAGAGTCACTCAGTATTTCTGCTGTGTACCATTAAAGCAGCAGGCCCATATTGTCTGTCATCTGTTGTCTGTAATTACCACTTTTTACACTGTCTTACCCTCTGTGGATAATGTTCAGCGTCTATACCAGAAGTGTTTCGTATGAATAGTTTAACTGTTTGCCACTTTATATGAAACAGCTGCACTCTTTTTACAGGACAGGAATAAATAAGTCATGCACACTATGGTTCAATTGGGGGTTGAAAATGCCCTCCCGGTATCCTCGGCTAAACACAGGCCTGTATACTCTCTGCACAGTATAATAGCATGATATTAAAAATGCCCACAGCGATTGTTAAGTCACGGCGGCACATTTGCACCACGATGGATGACCTTTTGTGAATCCTAATGAGGGTTTTTCATGAGTTTCAGAAGCAAAACATACTGTAGCATGTAGCATAACAACAGCTGTGTGAGAAGTCTCCGCAGTTAAACGCCTTTGTGAGCAGGAGGAAATTAAATCACAGTTTTGTGTAGGTGCACAGACAACGATTAGCTTCACTTTTCTTTTCTGACGACAATTAAAATGATTATCTTAAAAGCACTAAAGTGGCGTTTTGTGAGTTGTAGTTTAAATATCAGCTGCGGTGTGCACGTAGCTCCCCTCTCAGGAGGTGTAAGACTGTCCAAACTTCACAAGTCATAGCATTTAGAATAATCTCAGGGGTCAGGAGGGGTCGTCGCCCGGCTCCCTCTGGCTCTCCCTCAACAAATAACTGATAACGACCTTTGGCCTCCCTGTTTTTGCATGAGAATTGATATCAGTATTCCACACCCCCCTCGACAGCAACCTCAGGACCATTTGAAATGCCAGCCCTCCAAATCCAAACTTGATTTTTTTTTTTAATGAACCCATCCAGAGGTGGGGGGTGGGTGTGTAGGGTTTGGGAGGAGGAGGGTGGAGACAGGGGAGGCGAGCTTTGGGCTCATCTGCATCACAGATTAGGGTGCTTAGAGAAAAATCAACCATCCATGATTCATTACATGTTTCCTGCTGAGCCTCCGAGATGGCAACCGTCCTAGCAACAGGATCCTAGCAACAGCAACAACTCTCTGCCGCCGCGGCAGCCTATCAGAAACTTTGATGCCTGATCAAAATTTAGCCAATGAAGAGAGGGGGACATGCGGAAAGCGTGATGATGCGTTTCCTTGTGCTGTTGGCCAGACTGGGGTGTGTTCAGGGCTCTGAACTCTGTCTGTATCCCTCTGTGTCTGTGTCTGTGTGCACATCTGATATGGTTTGTTAATGAATTTGATGATGATATTTTATAAACATTTGTGCTGTGGAGTCCAGTTTGTTTTTCTGTTATTTTTTTCCAACTTTGTATGCATTCATTTTTGTCTTTATGTCGCACCTTTTGAACTTTACCCCACATGCATGGTATCCTGTTTTTCAGCATAAACTCAGCTACAAGTCTGGCTTCTCATCTTGTTAATTTAAACAATGTATAAAGCTACCTAGAACCTACAATACATAAAGTATTATACAGATGCCGATAAAAATGTATAAAGCTTTAGTCATAATCCCTCAAAATATTATTATAAAACAGTTTCAGGCGTTATTATTCAAATACAAGTAAAGCAGGAAAATGTAAGAAATAAAATTATAATACACCTTTTATAACCAACACCATTGTCTTTTCCTAACCTCAAACAAGTGTTGTGTTTCTGCAAACCGCAGATATGTTACATTTGTACATGTTAATATTTACCGGATATTTGGAAACACTAAGTATTTATTAAATTGGTTATGTCTAAGCACTTAAACCACTTGGTAAGGGTTAGAAAAACATGTTTTGGCTTAGAGTACCAAGTTTGGTCGCAACAACTATGGCAGAAAATGTCCCGAAGTTGATCTTGAACAGTGGCCTGCTGCTGTCTGCTGCATGTAGAGCTACATCCTTCTAGTCGACCAAACCAGAAAGGTCATTAGTTGGCAAGATTTTATTGGTTGCTTAGTTGCAGAGAAAAAAAAAGAAGTGAAACTCCATTAGGAGCTGCGCCTTATCAAAATAAATCAAAACCTATATGACTGGTCCATATGGGAATTTAATTTGAAAGGACAGACACAGGAAGTGGCCACGCTCAGCAGTCAGACAGGAGTTAATTTCCAGGGCTGGTACGTACGGTTATTCCACAGGCTAGTTAATAACATGTCGGGCAGGAAATCCAAAGTGTGGGATCATTTTGAGAAGCTGAAGGACGAACCCAAGGTGATATGTAAACTCATCTTAATTGGTCGACTACAAACATGGCGTATCGTCTGAATGTCAGTAGCTACATGCCCATTAGCCACTTAGCACAATCATTACTGCTTTGCCGACAGCGTCATTAACAGGCAGCTTGCTCAGTGTGTGACGTGCACTTGTAGATAAAATATAGGCCTATATTAATGAAGGTTCATTAGTATTTCTCTGTAATGTAGCACAGTGTTAACAATGTTACTGATACTATTCTTTCTCACACCTTCAACTCAAACCATTGAGTTGCCCCGCCCAAAATATATCATTTAATAATTACTTTAATATCGTAAACATGTGGGCGACTAGTTGACTAATGGCCCTAAATGACGACTACTGGTTGACTAGGACATTTTTCACTTGGGGGCAGCCCTGGCTGCATGGAAACTGTCTCACCTCAGCGTCACACCATCTACCATCCCCTCCTCCTCCTAATGTCAAACTCAGCTCATGTACAGCTCATGTAATCTGAATTATGTCACTTCAGAAATGATGATATGATATGTATGAAGCGTACAAGTATAAGATATCCGTGGTTTGCAGAAACGTACAATGTCAACATTTTATTCTTTCGACTGGGCTGAAGCACCTTATGTATCCGCAAAAAAAGTTTTATCTTGCTTTAGTGGCTACAAAGCAGGTGTTGTATCGCAAGAGTAGATATTAGGAGTGTGCATCTTTCCATTATAGGACGATCCGATACGTATCTAGGTACATGAGCTAAGATACGATTCAGAAAAGATACTTTTTATTATGGAACGATTCGATTTCAATTCAATATGAAACGATACGATACAATGCAATACGATGCTTTGACTGTTCTGACAGTTGATGCGACATATTGTCCTCTTTGCAGAGGATTGTGGGTCAGAATAGCCAGGAAAGCATGCTGGCTTGCATACTGCAAAATCCAACCAGATGTAGTAGAACATCCTGGTATTTTTAGCATACTGCATTTGACATACTATGTATTGGGACATACTAAGTCTTTGTCTGGCATTCTATATAATATGGTAGTATGCAGATTTGACCACAGGACAAGGCAGATGGCAACTAGGGTTGGGAACGATTAACCGATACGACCGGATATCTGGTTCGACAAGCGAGAGATACGGCTGCGTCGGTAGCAGCCTCCTCAATCGATATGAATCAGCCATGAATCCTTAGATGAATCGATTGTAGAGTCATGGATCGGGTATTGTGAGACTAGCAATCGGTTGACTGGCTTTAACAGTTTGCATCTCTAAAACAATGTGAGAGTCGGCGGCATGCTCCGTAGCAGGCATTACTGACAACAATAATGGATGTAAACATCAGCGCCAGCTTGACCGGTGGAGCTGAGGAACAGAAGCTAATGCTGGTTGGATAAACCAGGGAGCAGCCAAGCCGCAGCAGAAACCAAAGGCGAATCCTGCCGGTTGTGGGTTGAACGGGGGTCACAGACACAGACAGTAATACATATTCCTGTCAAATACGGCGGCCATAGTGCTCCGCCGCGCAAGATAACGGCTTACCTGCGACCGAGAAGCCCGGTTCCAGGTCCAAGAAGTCTTCGTCGGTGTCATGACTGCCCAGAAATACCTGAACAGCTGAGCTGTGGCAGCACCAGAAAACAGGTATGTGACATGTCAGAGGAGAAACGAGCCGTTCACATTTCCACAAACCTCACCGCACTTTAGGGACTGTTCTTTACTTGTCAAGGGGAGGAGGGTGGCTGGTTGATTTTGATTTTATTTATTTATTTTATTTTGATCCCTCCTTATGTTAATTACTTATTGATGCTGTTTTTGAAGTATAAATAAGTCAATAAGTAATTTATTCCATTGAAATATCATTGATGTATTATAGAAAAGTGATTTATCTTTTTATAAATGACAAACACAGAGTGTAGCAAACACAGAGAAATAGTCTGACATGCTGTCAGTGATAAGCTGCTAGTCATTACAGTCCATGATATCAACTAATAACAGGAGATGTCAGATTCTGCCCCTACATTGCATGTTATTATTTTATTCTGCTTTATGTTTATATTGTACAGCGTTATGATAAACTTTATTCCAGACTCAAGTCCATATAAGATACATACAAAAACACAGACAATGTGTGATTTTGTTGTTGTTTGTCTTTTTATTTTATTTTTGCCAGTGCCATACAGCAACAATGCTTGGGGATGTGGTCTTTTACAAATTTGAAAATACTGTAAGAATGTCAATTTATAGAGTTGGCTTCTTTATTTTATAATATATGATTAATGTCTACATCAACAAATGTTAACCATAGAATCGTATCAAATCATATTGAATCGTAACGTTCCTACACTGTATCGAATCGTATCGAATTGTTCTGTATTAAAAATATATCGTTTTTGAATCGTATCGTAACCCATGTATCTAGATACGTATTGAATCGTCTATCACAGAGAGATTCCCATCCCTAATGGCAACCATTGCTTTTGAGGTTGTATACTGTCGCCACGTACTTTATCGGAGGCACTGTCACATCTATGAGTCACTTTCTCGTAGTTTGTCGAAATAAAAGTCCGTGCTACAAATGAAGGTGTTCTAAACGTGAAAATATAAATGAGGGGCTGCATCCCCCCCAAAATCTATGTATACATGAATTTAAAACTCCCACTCTTAATATCAGAATAAACCTTATTAAGAGACAAATAATGGGATAAAATGATAAAGCTGCCGTAGCCTACATGTATGGGTTTATATCTTTCTCTGCTTGTTATGAGCTGCATCATTACTGTAACTATATCGTTAACAAAAGGTCGGCACGATGACAGCAGCATCTGTATCATAAGCTTCAACACATTTACATTTCATTTTCTGCAATTAAAACTTGGAGAGGTATGTTAATTTCTGATCCTGTTATTTGTGGTGTGGAGGTGTTGGATTGCATTACATCTTATTTTGTCCAAACTTTAAATATATTCATACACTGAGTGAACTTAAAATCTCAGTTCTACTCTACACTGCCCGTTTATGCTCTTTATATACTCATCTATAAACTTCCTGTGCTTTAATTGGATTTGTTTTGAAACTTAATTAGATTGGGTTTTAGTCCAACAATGCGTCTCTACAAAAAAAACCTCTTATTTCTTTTTAAGCAGTGATAATACATGTACATTTTTTTAAGAAAACTTTCTGTACTTTTGTGAACGTATTCATCTGCAGCATAAATACTCCATAATGATGATAGTGTTGATCTGCAGCATATGCTCCTCTCACATGTAAATGATCCAAAAGTGTGGGATGTTTGTTCGCCTGCTTCACTGTAATCATACATCATTATTCAAAGAGCGCTTTGACCGTCATCTGATGTCAGATAGGCCTGATCTTCACTTCAAAGGGATGTGCTCTGTGCTGGTCCAAAATGGTCTGATAATATTCACTGTGATAATACATCACACTGATGTCTCACTCCCTACTTTAGAGTAATCTTGCTCTCTCTGCTGTGCAGTGTACAGAGGCAGGGTTCCCATCTGCCTGCACGACCAAAGGATGAAGAAAACTACACAAAATGTTCAAAATGTCAATACAGTTTACAGCTGCACACATTGTTCTGGCCTGAAAGGACTGACTAAAGAGTTACACAAACTTCATGATGAATGGCACTGAACAATATTTTTTATATACTTGGACAGTTTTTATTCATCTCTAGAGTAAATTGACTAAATCTCGTCTTCACAGCCCTAAAATCCAGATATCAGCTATTTAATCTATGAACACCCAAGATTGATTTTATAAACTTTTGAAGCTTCCTGTGAACATTTGAAGGAATGCAGATATTTCTCCAAAAATGAAATCAGTGTAATATTGCAGTGTAGTACTCTGTGGATTATTGAAGTAAAACCGTTAAAGATGACTAATTTTTATGCAAGTAGCAGCAAAGTGTTTACTTTTAATGCTAGCAGTTGTTTTGAAATCATGTCCAGGATTATAAAGGGTTATCAAATATTACTTGTTACAGTCAAGAAATACTTTTACTTCACTTACCTACAGGATGAGGCTGGTGATATTTATTTTTTCTTTTTCTTTTTGTTAACAAATCCCATGTAAAGATCAGAACCAACAATGAACTGACGCCTGTTTGTTCAAAGCCTTATAAATCTTCTTCCTCTGTGCCTTAGACCTAACCTGGAAATCCAGATGCCCCGCCCCTAGCAAATTCGAATTTGCACTGCATAGGAATCTGGCCCCGATGAGCAGAGCCTGCTGAATTGCCAATCAGACCAATCAGATCAGTCTTTCTGACAGAGGCGGGCTCTGGGCAGGCGTAACATGATGACGACAGCACTATAGGAGTCTAAAAGTAAACAGCCAAGATGGCAGCTGCCGAAGAACCGCGTCCATTCAGTTTAGCTTTATCTTTTTCCTTGAGAGTGGAACAGAAGACTGTTTCTCTCTCGTTTTTGCAGTTTTGCCGATGGGATACGGCAAAAGCATAATATATCAGTTAGCCCCACTGTTCGGCAAACAAATGGGGCTTACTGCAATGAATATGTCACCTTGTTTTTGCTCTGATTGGCCATCGTGCTATCCAATTGAATGCGGTGGCATTTGAAATGCCTCAGTTGGTGCCACCCTTTGGGTAGGAAGGGTGTATCGGTGAGGGCCAGACTCAAAATCTTTCTAGATTTGAGTCTGGATTTCCAGGCTACCTTAGACCCACAGTGTGCCCAAAAACTATAAAAAACACATCAGTTTGACACACAATTTCCTGCTGCAGCGTGAGCACCTGACAGACAGCTACTTGACAGTGACAGCAAACTAGCTGGACGACATGACCAAACACAAGTATGATGCTGAATACTTTCAACTGTGTGGACCTTGAACTAATGACAAAGGAGAAATCTGGCACTGTTGCTGAAGCAGCTTGGAACCATTGCACTAGACGACCAAATGTGTATTAATCCACAGCTAAAAATAGGCCCCAACAAATAGCTACACTATTTCCTCCTATTTAACTAATGTTGGCTAAAAACTACAGTGACCAGCTGTTTCAGGAAATTAATTCTTTAATAACAAAAACACAAAATATCACCAGCCTTATCCTTTAAAGGTACACCCAGCACTAGATTCACTCTTGATGTGGAATAAGTTTTGTCTGCTTGGTGTTTTGCCTCGCTATATTTACATTTTCCTGGGCTGTGTCCTTGATCTTCATAGCTTCCTCTTGAGTGCTTGCTGCTTACGGTCTGGCACCTGGTCACTACCTTTCTATAAAGTCCTGACCTCACCTGCAGGCTGTGCCCAGGTACATCCTGCACACAGCAACATAAAAAGGAACGAAGAAAATACAAGAAGAGGGCAGGGACTCCAAAAAAATACACCAACACACACTTCTAGTGGGTCATAAGTGATGATTGAGGGGGTTTTATTTTGTATGAGTCTGTATGGAGTGTATGGATCAGTGTTTGTGGTACTCACAGCAATAATAAAATCACATTTTTTCAAAAATCAGCATTTTCATATTCTTTGTTAAAAAGTAACTTTGAATAAAACCTATTCTCACTAAGAGTGGTCATGTTGCTAAGTACTCTAATCAAAGTACTGATGTTCCCTTTGAGAGTAAAAACTTAACTTAAACTAGATTATTATTAAAAGAGCCGGTTTGGCTTCTTGACGTCCAAATACTGTAACAAAAATCTCCATATTTACCCCACTACTTTCCACATACTGTTTGTAAATGTGCTGTTTGTTTCAGAGGCAACTAAAAGTGATTTACACATTGTTTTCCTCTCATTTCTTCATCTCACTGCATGTATGTTTTGTTACAAGAGTGTGCTGATTGCACACAGCAGGATACGGCCATTTTTGTCATTAAAGTGGCCTGTAGATTATTCCTCTATATTTTTGTCTCACAGTTTGATTCTACACTTTTTTGGCGGAGGGCTCGGCTCAATCAGCAGACTGTTGTTTTACGTGCAGATTGTCTTCTGAGAAACACATCCCTGATTCTTTCTTTCCAAAATAACACCTCACATTTGAGAAAAGTGACTTTTTGTCTTTGCTGGCATGAAAGCAACACAAGCTGCATTTCAGGGAAGCTTATGACTGTGTTTTTTTCTCATAGCCTCAGCCATAAGGCTTCATTTTAAGCTGCTGCACTCCTCCTCTTGTGATGGCCTTGAGTGAAACGTTTGTGGAAATCCATCAAACAAGCGCTGATAGACGTGGAGCTGATGAAGAAGAGGAGGTAGAGATGGCTGGGGGGTCACATACAAGGAGGAGACTGAACAATGTCATCACCAAACAGATTCTATCACAAAGCCCCTGGGGAAACAAAAAGGTAGGTACATCCAAGAAAAGCTGGAGAAGAAACAGAAAATAACAAAAAAAACAACAACTGAAAGCTGAAGGAGACACCCAACAAGGAATATAAAAGGTATAGGTAAATAATAATTTAATTTACAACCACTGGATGGATTGCCATCAAATTGAATGCAGACATTCACGCTCCCTAGAGGATGCATCCTTCTGACTTTGATAATCCGTTGACTTTTTCCTCTAGCACCACCAAGAGGTTGACATTTATCAAGACTAATGAAGTCCCAAACCTAAGCTGTACTTTGTCTTTAGGGCTACCAAATGTAACACCCAACTTAACTTAAATTTCCACAGGCAAACTTCAACAGTCAGTGTGGGTCAAAATGCCATAACAGGCTTTTATTAAACTCAGGCTCCCTAACAGCAGTATTATATAAGCAATTAAAAGTTAAAGCATCTTGCTGCAGGGGGTGTGGCGCACCAACCTATAGGCCGGTGCACAGGAAGTATAGTATACGTGGATAACCAAAACTACACACAAAATAAACCCCGTTATCCAATAGAAAAACACCCAAACTTCTACCAATGCTACATCAAACCTTAAATTATATCACCACAACTCAGCAGGTACACTGTATATTTATGCCCCTGAGCCAGATATCTCCAGAACATAATGAACAGATGAATAAAGTCTAAGTCTAATGTCATTTTTCAAACAGACAAATCAGGAGAAAATTAACTTGAATATAATATAATATAATATATAAAATAATACTATATCACACAATAATTAAATTATTATATAATATAGCATAGCACAACATAACACTATGGTAATGACCCATGGTGACGAGGGCCAGAGCCAAACTAGGGAACCGGAGAGGCGGGCGGGAGGTCCTCGCACCCAGCCCCCAGCGGCACGACCGGGGGCCCCAGCGAGAGAGATGGGCCCCACCCACCCCACCCCTGACCCAGCTCCACCAGAGCCCCTGACAAAGCGTGTGTTTCTTTGCTTACTAACAAGCAACATTATTATTATTTAACTGTTTTGGAGGGAGAAAAGAGAACATTATTGGACTGATATGATCTTGTGGGCTGATATCAGACTTTAAGCTAGCAGATAAATTTGTGCTGTATATAGTGTTTTGTTTTTATCTGATTTCAAACAGCCACATTAAGTTAACAACCCTTCCAAACGAGGTGGGGGATAAGTAAGGAGACAATGCCCTCCCAGGAGAGCGGTAGAGTAAACCCTTTCATGCCATTAGCCCAGCTTGTAATGCATTAGCTTTTATTGCAGAGTATCTTTGGTGAAGCTCAGTGGAAGTTCAGTCACTCTCATTTCATTCAAATATCTCTGCCTCACTCCGGCTTCTTCACTATCAGCTGACTGGGGGCATCACTCTAAATTCATTCAACCAGATTTTAGCCACGATCTCCCTAAGCCAATCATATCACTGCTGTCACAATTAAAAACATTCTCCTCTCTGCTGTTGACAGTTGTCATTTCAGGACAAACAGATGAAACCCTCCTCCACCACATTTACCTTCAGCCTTCAGCTCATCCACTGCCGAGTCCTGCTCCTCATCACGTCATCTTCAACCTTCAGCCAATCCTTTCGTCACCTCCACCACCAGTGTCTAGATGTATCTCTTCCCCCTAAATATACATATCACGATGGGGCTGATCACCAAAGAACTTTCCACTATTCATCTTCATTGTGCACTATGTAATAAATTATTGTTAACTCCAAAAATAAGTCTCTCCTGATTGAGTTTTTTTTACTGCTGTAGGTGGTCAAAACACTTTATCTGCCATTGGGTAGCAACATCTGTGCATATAAAATGTTTTATAAACTCATCATGTGTGTTTTTTTTATGCCAAATCTTTATCTGAAAAATAATTATCTAGTGAATGGTGGTGGTGGTGGTGGTGGTGGTGGGGGATGCACTTCTCCATATGTTGTGGTCCTGCCTGGTTGTACAAACACTCTGGTCAGCCATACATGAAAATCTGGTAGACCATGTCCCTCTAAAAGCCCTGTTGTTCAGTGCAGGTGGACTGTGCTGAGGAGAAAGTCACAGAGTGGAAGGCAATCACCCAGTAGTGTAGTGGTAGTTGATGAGGTGGGTGTACCGCTTGGTAGATGGGTAGTTTACCAAGGAGACAGTGGGTATACTGTCCTATATATCCTCGTTGGGTATTCTGCAAATGGCCAGAAATTAGAGCTAAGTATACCTTATTTATCTGTTTATACCTTCCACTACACCACTGCAATCACCCAACCACCAGCCATGGTGTGGTTCTCTCAGCTGGGTACTGTGGCAGCCCATGAAGGTCTCTCTTTCAGACTCACCAACCAGCTGGAGAAATGCTACGGTAAGGAGGCAAATTACTTCTCCTTCATTAAACGACCCTGACACCTCTGCATGATACACAACGAGCGTCACGAGGCGTTTTCAACAGAAGCTGGTGACGTGAAGCTACAAACTGATGCCCGACATTTGTCGCTGCAACCAATCATATGTTTTTGTTTCTGACTGTAGCACTGTGTTATTTAGCTTAGTTAGCTGATGCTATGCTAGTTTTCTGTGTATTGTGGTGCACATGGGGATGCAATGACGCAGTGAAATGTGATGTTAAAATGGGACTCAGACATTGATGAAATGCATAGATATTTTTATGACCAAGACTCCCATGGTCATTTAATTCCTAGAAAAGTTATGAAATTAGAAAAAAAAAATCCAGGCCTGGAAATGCTTTGGAATAATAGAAGACTTTGAAAAAAAAAAACCTTTATATCCTTTTGATGTGTGTTTTTCTACATGCTGTGTTTATCAAACTATTAATTTGAATGAATTGTTTTTGTTTTTGGTTTCAGTCTTAGTGTGCTAATCTGCCATATAATTGTGTAACCTTGTTTCCATGTGTCCTGTCTCTCAGCTTTTACACTGTCATAGGATGTATCTGATGTGCTGTTGCCTTGTCTGAAAAAATAAACAATAAAAATGACTTGTCACAAAAAAACCAAAACAAAAAAAATGAAATTCAGGTAAAGTACCTCGAAACTGAACTTGAGTCAGTGTACTTCATTATACCTATGAGTTAATGTAACTTTCCACCACTGAGCATTTTAACACTCTCATTGTGAGCATGTTATCATTTAGCTCAAAGCACCACTGTGCCAAACATGCTGTACACTCTTGTTTAAACACAGATATTGTGGCTCTGAATCCTGCTTTCAGAGGGAATGAGTGCATCTAAACTTTATTTTCCCTTTGTCCTCGCAGCTTTGACCTACCAACTGTACATCCTGCTCACACTGAGCCCCTCTATCCTGGGATTAAGTGACACTCAGACTGTCCAGACAGATTTCTATCCCTATCAGAGAACAGCCACCTGAGTCAGACGAGAACTTTACTTACTCTCCTGTCAGGGAGTCAGAGTACCTACAGGCTGTCATTTGGTGCACTGCAGTTCTAAAACGGCCTTAATCACTCTGGATCTGTAGTTATTGTGCTTACAATCCAACTGGTACACAAACTCAAAACTTGAGGCTTTTGCTCAGACCCGTGTAAATCCCTTCTCCAGTCCCAAGGCAAAGCAACATTAATACCTCTAATGCAGGGCTTCTCAAAGTTTGATGACTGATTGCCAATTTAGCGAGACAGCATGGGATTAAGGGCCAGACAGGAAAAGTGCACACATAAAACTAAATATCTTTTACATCTCACTTCCACATTAAACTGAAGGGTTATCCAAAATCACTTATTTTGGCTTGGCTTTGGTTGGGGTTGATTATAGAATATAAGGCCATACTATAATACTACTTAATTTAGGACTTTTTATGACTTTTAATGACATATTTTACAGTTAAAATAAAGTAAAGTAAGTAATTTTTGGTAGCATGACATTGTGACATTTTACAATGGCTTTCTCATGACTTTTTTTTAATACCACATAATGATTTTTTTTGTCATACTATGGTATGACTTTTTTATGACATTTCTATCATTACTTTTTTAAGATAACTTTGGAAGACTGCGACATTTTTATGACAAAATGAAACATATTTTTTGGCATACTATAGTATGACTTTTGATATATGACCTATGGTATGACTTTTAGCGTACTAAAGTATGAATTTTTTATGACATACTACACAATGATTTGTTTAGGCATACTATAGTATAACTATTTATGACATACTGTTTCATGACATTTTTTGACATGCTATATCATGACTTTTGTGTCATACTATAACATGACTTTTTTGTATAGTATGACTTTTTTATGACAAACTTAGGAGAGATTTTTTGGCATAGTATAGCATGACTTTTTATGACATACTGTAGTATGATTTTTTTGGCATACTATAGAGTGACTTTATTGGCATACTTAAGTATGATTATTTTTGGCAGACTATAGTATGACTTTTATAACATACTATATCATGACTTTATTGGCATATCATATGATTTTTTTATGGCATACTATAGTATGACTTTTTTGGCATATTATATCATGACTTTTTGTCATACTATAGTATGGCTTTTTATAACAAACTATATCATGACTTTTTGACATACTATAGCATGACTTTTTTGGAATGCAATAGTATGACTTTTTGGCATGATATAGTATGCCTTTATTGACATACTACAGTATGACTTTTTTAAACTATAGTATGATTTTTTGATGACATACTAAAGAATGATTTTTGGCATTGGCATTAAGTATGACTTTTTATAACATTCTATATCATGACTTTTTTGGCATGCTATACTATGACTTTTTGGCACACTTAAGTATGACAGCAAAGGGCCACAGGCTGGAGTCGAACCCAGGCCGCTGGGGCAACAGCCTTGTACATGGGGCGCCTGCTCTATCCACTAAGCCACCGACGCCCCCATATCATGATTTTTTTTATGACAAACTATATCATAATGAATTTCCCCTCGGGGATTAATAAAGTATATAAAATTAAAAAAATAAATAAATAAATAACTTTTTTGGCATTCTATAGTATGACTTTTTTGACATACTATAGAATGACTATTTTTGGCACACTATAGTATGACTTTTTATAACATACTATATCATGACTTTATTGGCATAACATATTGTTTGTTTGGTTTTTTTTAAAGATATATTTTGGGGCATTTTTGCCTTTAATTGATAGGATAGTGAAGTGTGAAAGGGGGAGAAAGAGAGGGAGAGACATGCGGCAAAGGGCCACAGGCTGGAGTTGAGCACGGGCCGCTGGGGCAACAGCCTTGTACATGGGAAGCCTGCTTTATCCACTAAGCCACCGACACCCCCATTTCATGATTTTTTATGACAAACTATATCATAACTTTTTTGTCATAGTATAGTATGACTTTTTTGACATGCTATAGAATGGCTATTTTTGGCACACTATAGTATGACTTTTTATAAAATACTATATCATGACTTTTTTGGCATATAATGATATGACTATTTTTGGCATACTGTTGTATAACTTTGTTTTGCGGCATGCTACAGTATGACTTTTTTTATATGACTTTTAATGACAAACTTAAAAGTGATTTTTTTTGGCATGCTATAGTATGACTTTTTTGCATACTATAGTGTGACTATTTTTGGCATGCTTTAGTATAACCTTTTTGGCATACTATATCATAGTATTTTTATGAAAAAAAAGTCATGATGCAGTTTGTCATAAAAAGTCATACTAAAGCATGCCAAAAATGTCATGATATAGTATGTTATAAAAAGTCATACTATAGTGTGCCAAAAAGTCATACTTTAGCATGCTAAAAAAGTCATACTGTAGCATGCCACAAAAGTCAAAAAAATCACTTTTCTTTGTCATAAAATAGCCCTACTATTGCATGTTAACAAAGTTATACTATAGTATGCCAAAAATAGTCATATCATTATATGCCAAAAAAGTCATGATATAGTATGTTATAAAAAGTCATACTATAGTATGCCAAAAAAGCCATGATATAAAATGACAAAAAAGTCACTCAGTAGTTTGTCATAAAAAAAGTCTATACTATAGCGTGCCAAAAAAGTCATACAAGTCATGCTATAGTATGATTAAAAAAAATTAATGATACAGTATGTTATAAAAAGTCATACTATAGTGTGCAAAAAAGATCATGAGATAATATACCAAAAAAGTCATACTATAGCATTCCAAAAAAGTCATACTATAGTATGCTGTCAAAAGTGATATTATAGTGTTTCATAAAAAGTCATACTTTACCATAACAAAAAAGCCATACTATAGTATGCCAACAAAGTCAGAATATTATATTCCAAAAAGTCATGCTATAGCGGGGGCGGCTGGCCAATAGAGGGCGATAGGGCGCCGCCCCTCCTTGAGCCACAAAAGAAAAGAAAGATGATGATAATAAATGTATGATTATCATCATCATTATTGTCATATATACACACAATATATTAATTATTCTGATCATTTTCACTTGAAACAGCTCGTCCTGCCTCTGAATATCCAATCAGATGCAGTGTGAAGTCACGTTCCGGCCCTTTGGGGCGATATCAGCCTGGCGGGAAATCGCCCCGACTCACTCTCACAGACCTCCATGTAAAATGCTTTTTTTTCTAAATGCAGGCACTCCAATGCAATCTCTATGGGTTCCGGGAGGGCTTGCCCCAACGTGTTTTCGTCATACGTAAACCAAGTATCATTCATGTGCTCCTCAGATGGTCCGATTTCCCAAGTTGGGAAGTCGTTCTTACTTCATTGTGTGTTCATGAGCGTTTAAGTCCTAATGTGGAGACAACATGGACATTACAAAGAAGATGTGTTGTATTTTATCATTCAAAATTACGTTAACCGTTTCCACTGAAATATTGCTTTACGGTCGGAAACTCATTTTTCCGATTATTCCGACATCACATGAGGCAGCGCCACTGCGCAGCGGTCACATCCAAAGTCAACATGACTAACGTTTCCAGCTGATCCAAGAGGCTTTTTAACCATATAGGTTATAAAGTAACGACGCATAGTGCGTCCAAATTCACACCCGTTCTTCTCTATGGATATTCTCCGCGACCATTAGCGAGAAGCCACGCATATCACGTGAAACAGCGAGCTTTCCAGTGATCACACACATCATTGTGCTGTCATCCCATCACGCTATAAATACAGATTAATTGTCTACAAAATAAACACCTGACTAATTTCTTTACAATCCATTATATAGATCTTGTTATCAGTCACTTCATATAGTGAGGAATATCGTATCTTACCACGTCTTAGGCTTGCGTGTGTTTCTCCCTGTCTATCCACATTTGTAGTCCAGCTTTCAAGATGCACATATCTCCATATTGTCCAGTTGACACTCCATCAAACTTTGTATGACAAGACTAGCACACTGCACCTTTGCGCACCCAGACAACTGCAGCCTAATTATGCATGCTGACAGGGCCGTAGTCACCATATACATTGAGGGGGACACGTTCCCCAATGCCCAAAATGCCCCCCAATATATAACTGAAACTGAAAAACAACAACAAAAAACGTTCAGGTCAGGTCAAAGAGCAGTGATACTATGTGATGTGCATTGTATTAAGTTGTAGGGTATGCCTGCATTTAATCAGAACACAAAATGAATTTCCACTTAGCTATAATAAAATGTTTTCTGATTAAGACTGACAGTGACTCAGTGAATACCTTACTCAGTTTTATTTGATTAATGGTAAAACAGGTCTCTGTTTACATTCAAAGGTATTTATGTGGGCAAACTGATGAAAAGTAGTCTGTTGATGACCACAGTGGATTGTTCAGTCATTGTAGAGCCAAATTAATTCAAATTTACCCATTGAACGGGTCACCTCAGCAATCATCACAACAATTGCCCCCCCTGAGAAATTTGGCAGGAGCCGCCACTGTGCTATAGTATGACAAAAAAAAGTCATGATATAATTTGTCATAAAAAAGTCATACTATAACATGCCAAAAGTCATACTATAGTATGCCAAAAAACAGTCATACTAGAGCATGCCAAAAAATAGTCATACGAAAGCATGCCAAAAAAGTCATACAAGCATGCCAAAACGGTCATACTATAGTATGCCAAAAAAGTCATAATATTGTAGCCTATGCCAAAAAAAGTCATGCTATAGTGTGACAAAAAAGTCATGATATAGTTTGTCATAAAAAATCATGATATGATATGATATGCCAATATAGTCATGATATAGTATGTTATAAAAAGTCACTCTTAAGTTTGTCATAAAAAACTATAGTATGCCAAAAAGTCATAATATTGTATTCTAAAGAAAAGTCATGCTATTGTATGACAAAAAAGTCATGCTATTGTATGACAAAAAAGTCATGATACAGATTGTCATAAAAAAGTCATGCTATAGTATTTCATAAAAAGTCATACTATAGTATGCCAAAAATAGTCATACTTTAGTATGCAAAAAAAGTCATACTGTAGTATGCCAAAAATAGTCATACTGTAGTATGCAAAAAAAGTCATACTGTAGTATTCCAAAAATAGTCATACTGTAGTATTCCAAAAATAGTCATACTATAGTATGTCAAAAAGGTCATGCTATAGTATGCCAAAAAAGTCATACTGTAGTATTCCAAAAATAGTCATACTATAGTATTCCAAAAATAGTTATACTATAGTATGCCAAAAAGGTCATGCTATAGTATGCCAAAAATAGTCATACTGTAGTATTCCAAAAATAGTCATACTATAGTATGTCAAAAAGGTTATGCTATAGTATGCCAAAAATAGTCATACTATAGTATGTCAAAAAGGTCATGCTATAGTATGCCAAAAATAGTCATACTGTAGTATTCCAAAAATAGTCATACTATAGTATGTCAAAAAGGTCATGCTATAGTATGCCAAAAATAGTCATACTGTAGTATTCCAAAAATAGTCATACTATAGTATGTCAAAAAGGTCATGCTATAGTATGCCAAAAATAGTCATACTTTAGTATGCCAAAAAGGTCATGCTATAGTATGCCAAAAATAGTCATACTATAGTATGCCAAAAATAGTCATACTGTAGTATTCCAAAAATAATCATACTATAGTATGTCAAAAAGGTCATGCTATAGTATGCCAAAAATAGTCATACTGTAGTATTCCAAAAATAGTCATACTATAGTATGCCAAAAATAGTCATACTTTAGTATGCAAAAAAGTCATACTCTAGTATTCCAAAAATAGTCATACTGTAGTATGCCAAAAATAGTCATACTTTAGTATGCAAAAAAAGTCATACTGTAGTATTCCAAAAAATAGTCATACTATAGTATGCCAAAAAGGTCATGCTATAGTATGCCAAAATAGTCATACTGTATTATTCCAAAAATAGTCATACTATAGTATGTCAAAAAGGTCATGCTATAGTATGCCAAAAATAGTCATACTTTAGTATGCAAAAAAGTCATACTATAGTATGCCAAAAATAGTTATACTTTAGTATGCAAAAAAAAGTCATACTGTAGTATTCCAAAAATAGTCATACTATAGTATGCCAAAAATAGTCATACTTTAGTATGCAAAAAAAGTCATACTGTAGTATTCCAAAAATAGTCATACTATAGTATGCCAAAAATAGTCATACTTTAGTATGCAAAAAAGTCATACTCTAGTATTCCAAAAATAGTCATACTGTAGTATGCCAAAAATAGTCATACTTTATTATGCAAAAAAAGTCATACTGTAGTATTCCAAAAATAGTCATACTATAGTATGCCAAAAAGGTCATGCTATAGTATGCCAAAAATAGTCATACTTTAGTATGCAAAAAAAGTCATACTGTAATATTCCAAAAATAGTCATACTATAGTATGCCAAAAATAGTCATACTTTAGTATGCAAAAAAGTCATACTCTAGTATTCCAAAAATAGTCATACTGTAGTATGCCAAAAATAGTCATACTTTATAATGCAAAAAAAAAGTCATACTATAGTATTCCAAAAATAGTCATACTATAGTATGCCAAAAAGGTCATGCTATAGTATGCCAAAAATAGTCATACTTTAGTATGCAAAAATAGTCATACTATAGTATGTCAAAAAGGTCATGCTATAGTATGCCAAAAATAGTCATACTTTAGTATGCAAAAAAGTCATAGTCTAGTATTCCAAAAATAGTCATACTGTAGTATGCCAAAAATAGTCATACTTTATTATGCAAAAAAAGTCATACTGTAGTATTCCAAAAATAGTCATACTATAGTATGCCAAAAAGGTCATGCTATAGTATGCCAAAAATAGTCATACTTTAGTATGCAAAAAAAGTCATACTCTAGTATTCCAAAAATAGTCATACTGTAGTATGCCAAAAATAGTCATACTTTATAATGCAAAAAAAAAGTCATACTATAGTATTCCAAAAATAGTCATACTATAGTATGCCAAAAAGGTCATGCTATAGTATGCCAAAAATAGTCATACTTTAGTATGCAAAAATAGTCATACTATAGTATGTCAAAAAGGTCATGCTATAGTATGCCAAAAATAGTCATACTGTAGTATTCCAAAAATAGTCATACTATAGTATGTCAAAAATAGTCATACTTTAGTATGCAAAAAAGTCATACTGTAGTATTCCAAAAATAGTCATACTGTAGTATGCTACAAACGTCATGATATAGTATGTTATAAAAAGTCATACTATAGTGTGCCAAAAAATCACTCTTTCATTTGTCAAAAAAAAGTCATATTGTAGTATGCCAAAAAAGGCATCAAACAATAGGTAATAAAACAGGCATGATATAGTATGTCATAAAAAAGCCATACTATAGCATGCCAAAAATCATCATACTGACACTAAAATCACTCTTAAGTTTGTCATAAAAAACTTACACTATACAAAACAGTCATGTTATAGTATGACAAAAAAGTCATGATATACTATGTTATAAAAAGTCACACTATAGTGTACCAAAAAATCACTCCTTAATTTGTCATACTATGGCATGCCAAAAAAAACAAAAACAAAAAAAACAAACGTAAAGACACAATGCAGTAGTACAGAAGACGAGAACGGCCATGTATTTATTTGTTTTTGTGCACTGATATCTCGTGATAACGACTTATTATTTCATTATCTCGATATAACAAAGATTGTTTTCTTGTGATAACTAATTAATTATCTCGTTATCTTGATAAAACAAAAATTGTTTTCTCGTGATAATTGTCAAGTCTGATGATTGCGCACTGGTTAATGTGATCATCTTGATTTCAGCCTACAAGAGCTGCCATGGTCCTGCTAGATGCCTCCTACTGCTGCTGTTATCATTAGTCACACTTCTACTGTTATTATACACATATGATTATTGTCACATACCGTATATTTCCAAATAGTTGTCCGGTGGCAAATAGACGCAAATTGACCCCATTGTGCGTATTAAACGCCGGTCCGATTAAACGCCGGGGCGATTATTTCCTCATTCATTGCCTTAAGGAGGGACAGCCCTGCCTGCAGGGAGAGAGCAGCTCGTGAGCTTCTCTCTCCCTGAATGAGGAAATGGCTGTTCTCATCTTCCGTACATTAGTAAGCAACACATACAAATAAAGAGACAATGCATCAACAATCATTTACTGAAGAACTGGTATATTTATTGTTTCAGTTGGATAACAGTCAAGAATGAGCTACTCAGGAAAATGAACTCTTAAAGAAAAATATGTCTACACATTTATGTGAAATTACGTTTCACCGTTACGCATTTGACATTTAAAGAAAATGCTTCAAGCTGTACTACTGTGTGGAAAGTCATTATTGTAGATGGAGGCGCAAATCTGTCTGCTCCCTTCAAACAACTTTATTAACCTTACTAAAAGAACACTTGCTATGATGTTTCTTCTTTTTTAATCTGCTGAGTGCACTCTTGGTAAAATCTCAGTCCAATTTAGCTACACCTTGATCCCTGTCTGGCAGCTGTTTCAAAATAAAGCACACCCAGGTGGCTTTTTGTCTCACTTTGTATGTCCTGTTCCGAGCTACCTCCCTCAAAAGCCATTTGGTTGCAAAATTATTCTGTAAAATTCTTTTAAAGATATTCTTGATTCAAGCTTCTTTGACCCAAGGTTGGGGGTTTTTTTTGATTCACTGAAAGTCTTAAGTCCTTGAGTAAAACAAAAGCTCTCTAATGAGCAGATGAGTAACAAATTCTCGCTACAGTGACGACTGTTCAAAGCTTGTTTAATATACAAGGGATTCATGAGCAATTCCTGCGCCAAACCAGTGAAATCCTGCTGGTTAAAAAAAAAAAAAGACGTGTTTCAGAGCTGGTTTGATTTAATCCAATCATAGGCAGCTATAAATGCAGTTACACTTATTAATTCCAACAGCAGTATACATTTGTTGCGGTCATGACCTCCTGTTTGAACGGCTGCAGCACTTTTTGATTACAATAACAACAAAGAGGCCGTCCGCGTTGATCTGGCTCGACAATAGGTCGAGTCTCTGCTTTTTGCATGATATGAATAAAACATGTATGACGCAATTTGTGACACCACAGATGACAAACTCAGTGCTATAATCAAACCAATCAAACAGCTGCCCCAAAAACAGCATTTATTTGCTGCATTTTATGTTGTTGGGGTTTTTGTTTTTGTACACAAAACACAAATTTTATTTTATTTTATTTATTTATTTATCTATTTTTTATTCTTATTCTTTTTTTTGCCATGTTCTGGGGCACTGGTTTATTGCTGCCTTTTCGACATTGCTCACTGTGTAGTATTTTAATTTACCTGATACTTATTTTCCACTCCTCTTTTGAACATTACTTTGAATACTATCTATCTATCTATCTATCTATCTATCTATCTATCTATCTATCAATCTATCTATCTATCTATCTATCTATCTATCTATCTATCTAACAGACAGGGTTTTGTCTTTCACTAACTGTAAATACTTGCATTTAACATGATTTCTCTCCATGTGGTGATGGGTGTCGATGGGTGCTCTGCTTCATTGGGGGTGCAAGTGGGTGATTTTTCCTTTTAAAGGAAGCAGACAGCGGCTGACAGGGAGCTTGACAGTGAGCTGTCGCTCTGCTCTTCGCTCCTCAGGAGGTAGATGTCCTCAGAGTGGAAGTCAATAGGAGGATTTCACAGGGTTTTTTTTTTTGTTTTTTTCACCCAGTCAGAAACAGTTGTGTAATGACTTCGGGAAGAGGAGGAGGGCTGTAAAAAGTAAGGCAATGGAGGGAGATGGGCCACTGCCTCGACACTGTTTAATTAAACCCTTAGAGACTACTTGCTGTATGGGAACAAGGGCCAAATGAGTTGCTGGGTCATGTGCATTCGTTCTGCCACATGAATAATACAAAACACTGCAGGCTCATTCAAAATAATCTGAGAATACTGCTCCTTCCAGGGCTCTGCCCATGTGACAGGAAAATCCAGGGAGTTTTGTCTCTGCTTCTATTCAATTACTGTGCTCAGGAGAGCGGTCGTTAAAGAACATATGCAGCAGGAGAGAGACACTGCAGCTCAGGTGACTTGGCAACAAAGACATGAAGGAAATACAAGATGATTAAGATTTGGCAGGGTTTGATTATTATGAAGACATTGTGTTATTGTGTATAAATTACACTGCAGCTAGGGAGCAATTTGGTTAGAGCTACTCCAATAAATATGTTTCTATTACCAATCTATGAAATAGTAAAAGGGTCGCTCATAGTCCACACTGAATTATGAAGAGATAGACATTCTTCTGAGCATTTTAGTGTCTTTAGGTCATTGTTTTGGTTTTATGGTTCATTGTTTTAGTTCACTCTCACTGCTCTCATCTGTGTCTGTTCGTATATACCATGATGTATACCACATGTAATCATGAGCCAATAATCTGTATCCCATGTAATTGTGAAAGCTGCAATAATGTGACGAATGTGCTGACGGGAGTAAAAATGGAAATAATATAAAGAGCAAAGTCCATGTATCAAGGTAGGTTGGGGTGGTGGATGGTCAAACAAATGTACAACTTTCCCCCATGAGCCCGGTGTTCATGCCCCGTGTGAAACAATTTTTAGTTATTTTAAGGTACGTGGTCATGTCATCATGTGCATTATGTATAATATAACATTAAAAATGTAATGTTACAACAGCCAACTTTGTGTCTTTTCTGAAACCTGTGTAATTTTACTTTTTTAAAAACCTAACCTACATAACGTTCCCTCCTAAACCTAACTTCTGTCTCATTATTTTCCTAAACCTACGTTACATTACTTTCCTGACCCTAAACTACGTAATTTTACTTTCCTAAACCTAAGCTACGTAACATTACTTTCCTAAACCTAGTCAACATAATTTTACTTTCCTAAACCTAGCCAGTGTCACCTAACTTTCCTTAATCTAACCTACATAACGTTATTTTCCTAAATCTTACCTAACATTACTTTCCCAAACCTCGCCAACATTAACATTACTTTCCTAAACCTAAGCTAGGTAATGTTACTTTCCTAAAACTAACCTACATCACATTACTTTCCTGACCCTATGTACGTAATTTTACTTTCCTAAACCTAACCAACATGGCATTACTTTCCAAAACCTAGCCAACGTAACTTAACTTTTCTTAATCTAACCTACATAACGTTACTTTCCTAAACCTTGATGATGTAACTTTACTTTCCTAAACCTAACCTACATAACGTTAAGTTTCTAAACCTAGCCAATGTAACATTGCTTTCCTAAACCTAACCTAGGTAACGTTAATTTTCTAAACCTAGCCAGCGTAACTTAACTTTCCTTAATCTAATCTACATAATGTTACTTTCCTAAATCTAAACACCATTACTTTCCCCACCCTAGCAGTTGTAACTTTACTTTCCTAACCCTAACCTACATAACTTAACATTAATTACATAACGTGATGATGCCCAACCATCTGTCTTTTCCTAAACCTAACCTACATTACTTAACTTTCCCAAACTTGTCCTGCATAACTTTACATTAAGTAAGTAGCTTTACATGAAGTGCATAACGTGACAGCACCTAACCATGATTCTTTTCCCAGAACTAACCAGTAGGGGTGCTAATTCATGAGATATGATATGAACCGTGGTATGAGGATATGTTGACTTGTAGATACAATATGATACAACACAATAAAAAAAATACTAAGACATGTTTATCTTTAAGCATTTATTTGTAAGAGTCCATAAAAAAATGAACATTTCTCAGACATTTCCACATTTCCGCTCACTTAAAAACCTGTCAGGGACAAATCAGATGACAAAAACCATATTTTGCTTTAGAAACCTTTTACAAAAACACCCATAGAAGGTTAAGATATTGCTGAATCCACTCAGTACAAAGAATCCTATCAAAAAAACAATATAATAACCAAAGAGGGTTTAGTATTTATTATGCACAGTGGCTAGAAGAGGTTAAGAGTGGATAATATTGCTGCCAGAGTGTTGATTGTCAGTTTTCATGTCTGAATGAGGAGTGAACAGAACATGTTCATTTCTTTCTGTAATAAAACTCTCTCTTCAGTGCTTTCAGTCGGCTTTACTCTCACATTCCCCAGATGTCCCTCTCCCTCCTTGTCTCTGGTGAAAAAGGATCCACTGAATAGCTTGACCTTCACTTATTCTCACATGCAAAACAGTATTACTGCAGTAATTTTCACGCTTATCACAAACAAGGCTGCTACTGTAATTCTCCTTTCTCTTAAACTCTTTTAACACACTTTCTGAAAACGTGTGTTGTAAAAAGTGAAGAAGTCCAATCATAGGAGATTAATTAAAGCTCAGAATGCTCTCTGTACATCCACAGGGCCCACCCACAATAAATACAGCAATAGCAAAAGCTTAACTAATAATAAAAATGTATCTTCGACAAAACAAAACATTGAAGTGAAGTCTCTGCAGGCTACCGTCTGGCTGACGCAATGTAGGCAGGAGTTAAGCTCTGCACTGCTGCTGATAGACAAGGTGAGATACAGCGCAGCAGTGGGGATGTCGGGCCTCTGATACATAGCAACGATGAACTAATGCCATATATGATTGATGGCACTTCTGCCAACAAGTGTATATATATTTATATGTGTGTGAGTGTGTGTGCTTAAAAAAAGGCACCAAGTCCACCAAACCGAGGGAAGTGTCGTGAAGGCCTTTTCTTTTTGGACTCTGCATCCTTTAGCCACACCTTCTTCCTCTTTGTGTCCATGTGTCCTACAAAATAAAAGAACATATTCTTTAATATTTAGAGTAACAAGACATCAATAAGATCAAATTATGGGGTTGCCAGGTTGCAAAAAATCTCTATTGAAAGGTACCTGAGAAGATTTATACTACTCTCACATCTGTCAGTTAAATATGATGCTAGCACCAGCAAGGGTAGGCAGATTTTTTTTTTTTTTAAAGATTATTTTTGTGGGCTTTTTGCCTTTAATGACAGGACAGAGAGTGAAATGGGGAGACAGAGAGAGAGTGGGGACTGACATGCAGCAAAGGGCCACGAGACGGATTTGAACCCGTGGCCGCTGCAGTGAGGCAATGCCTCTGTACATGGGGCGCCAGCACTATCCACTACCCTACCGACGCCCTGGCAGATTTATTTTTGCTTCATTCAGCAGAAATCCCACAATGAAGTGTGAGCATATTGTAATTCAGGTGGACTGAGATAAAGCTAGACTTCTGACCCTCCTCTTGGCTCTGTTTTGTGCTTTAGAAAATCTAGTCCAGGACAGGAGACTTTGACTAATCACAGGTCATGTCAGAGAGAGGGTGTTGCTATTTGCTGTTCTACAAATGCAGATGCACGTGGACATTCCTTTGGTGAAAGCCTTATTTGATGGCGGGGGCAAAAGTTGCTATTCCAGTTTTGGCAAAAACTATCAACACCGCAAAGTAACCCATGGAAGAAAGAGGGGCTTATCTAAAAGAAAGACTTACAATTTAAGAAACACAACAAGTGTCAGTATCAGTGAAGCTTTTAAGAGATGGACAGAAAATGCTATTAATAATTTAGCCTTCTGCTAGCTTTGACTTCAAGTTCACGCGTATGTAGCTAATGTTAAAGCCTAAAACTAACGTGTGCCTGACTCCTCGCCACTACTGACCAACTTGCTGGGAGGAGAGCAAGCAGCACCTCCAGAGGCAGACCTCCAGTCAGTGGCGGCACCAACCTGAATCCAGCCAGCTCAAACCCCAGCTCATGGGGACCACAAAGCCCCCACTCCCTGCTGGTTCAGCAAACTTTCTGTTGCTGCTGTTACACAGGTTAGACCTGGCACTGCTGCTGGTCCCCAGCCTGCTATGACACCCGACACTGGGGGGTTTGCACTGACCACTACAGCTGCCAACCAAATCTCCGTCTCCAAAGCTGCTGCATGGTTTTCACCCGGGGGAGGTAGTTCACAGTGGTGTGGAGCAAGGCGAAACCATTGGGTAGCAATCTAGTTCATTCTTGTCTCATTTGTGCTCCCATAAACAAAAAGAAGCAGGGGAAGCAAGGAGGAGCCGAGTGAATGCGCTATGTCAACTGTACAATAAAATAAGATTAATAAATCAATATATAGGGCTGCAGGAGGACAGTGTGTTTTCAAATTCTGCCGTTTTGGTTTTGTTTTGTTTGCCTTTTCCAGATTTCTGCCTATCCAAGCTTTCAGACTGGATAGAGAGCGCAAAACAGCTAGCCTGGCTGTGTCTAGGAAATAAAAGTTGCCTACTTGCACTAAAGCTCACGAATAAATATGTTATACCTTATTTGTTTAATTCACACAACAACCAAAATCTAACACATTATATTTTTTCATTTTAATAGCTTTGATTATTCTGAGAGGGAAAATGTGCAATAAATCTATATTTGAAGCTAATAAATTGTGGTGCAGATGGCAATGGGAGAACTTTGCATAGAGGACTTTCTGCCAGAAAGCCGTGTGAATTTTAACCCAAACCAAGATTTTTTTTTCTCCCTAACCTTAACCAAGAAATCCCTTTCTGGCAGAAAGCCCTCTTGGTAAACTTCTTCCAACAGTGTTCAGATGTCATGCAGTCCAAAATGTCAAATGGCTGTCATTGTGGATTTGAAAGCTAAAAAGACGAGTGTGAGGTGAGAGGATAAACAGGATGAACACCAGCAGCCAAAGTGTTATTCTTATAAATGAGTTGTAACTTATCTATAAAGTATTAGTAAATGATTAATTATCTATTAATACAGCCATTAGTCACGGCTTGTAAGAGTGGATTATTAGAAAGTGGAACAGACTTCTTCTCACATTTAAAAACTTTCAGCCGGCAGCAGTAGCTAAAAACACCCTCTCTCTGAGGACCCATATTTGAGTAGTTTGTGTCATTATCTCAGACAGAGAATTAGGGCCTTTGTTTGCAACCCAGCAGGAAGACGTATGCACAGTTAAATTAAAGGTTCCCTCCTTAACTAACGAAGCAGCTTTTATAAAACATTCGGCGACTGTGTGTCACAGATAATTGCTCAGCTTTTGTGTGACTTTCTGACCCCGTGGGGAAAACAGAGGGAGACCTCTGACCTCTGGTCGTTACTGTGGCATGGAACAGAGCCGTCTAATGAACACCTCTGTCCTCGGTGTTTACATGTGCCAATCAAACACGCCACTCTTCGTCACCGTCCTTTGTGCGGCCATCAGACACAAAAGCAGACAATTAGCTGTGCTTATTAAGACTCTACTCTTTAAAGTAGAGCCCTGTGTGCTGGTAATTAATCAGCACTGCAGTGGCGGGTGGGCGGACCTCTCGTTAGTCCGTGGCTCTGTAGGCCATGCTCCTCCTCTTCCTCTGAGGGGTTCTGGGCGGAGTTCCTCAGGTAGCGCTGATGCAGACTGAGGCCAGGAAGTGTGTTCTGTCTGCGGCGGCGAAACTCATCCTCCAAGGGGTCTTCAGCTGCAGCGTCTGTGGGTGTGGGCAGAGCAGAGGAGAGCAGGAATGAATCACACCTAAACCCTCTCTTCTCGCTGTCTGGATGGATGGCCTGGGGTGTTCAACATTATTTTTTTTTCTATAGCGTCTTTGCATTTCAGCCTTCTGACATGAGATGTGTGGTGCAAAAAAAAAAAACTCAGCTGAAAGGAAAACATATTACCTTGTGATGCCCTTGGCAGTGTGAATACAATCAGACAGGAAGAAACATACATCTATTACAGCAAGTTGAGCACAAGTGCAAAAAGCATATTGATGTAACCAACATGAAACAACAAAGATGATATAAAACAAGAAGTTGAAAGAGTCCCTAAGGCGATACAGACCCCTCCCTCCTTTCAAACGCCAACCATATATTTCATTCATATTTCATCTGCCTGACTTTATTGTGATTAGTCATGTAAATAAAATGAGATTTGGTTATTCTTTTCTCTAGGTAATTTACATTTATATTGAATTAGTGGCAGGCAGGGTATAGAGGGGGGGAGACTTATTATGCTGCGAGATTACAGGCAGATCTCATCGCCATTGTGTTGTGTAATTAAGGCAGTGAAGAGGAGAAGAAAGGAGGCCAGATGCTCGCCGTGCTGAACCTGGTCCCATTTAGAGGAGGATCTGCAACAGCATTTTCAAAAATCCCCTGCACGGTGTATAACAGCCTGGCCTTAAACACATCAGAAGTCATTAGACACATGACAGCTTTGTTTGACATATTGCTGTACACCTGTGGGAGCCCCTCGACGTAAACATATAGTCATTTTAATCATTAATGCAGAATGTAAAACGACATGAGAGATTGTGGCTACATTGCAACACTATCCTTGATGTTTCTTCTTTGCTTTATGTGATATTTCAGAGGGAGATGGCTCTGTTTGGATGCTGTCAGGAGGAGCTCAAGGGTTTTTAGGCAATTAAGGATGGCTGCATGTGCTCAGGTCTCAACAGATACGAAGACGTCACTGGATTTCAATTCTCTTAGAACAGGCATCTTATTACTGCAGGACCTCCATTCTGACCCTCCATTTCGATTTCTTTGTCACAAAAGCTTTTCAGGTGTGTTAAGGTCGAAATTGGCTGAGTAAACTTGCCATACGTGGTTTATTTTCTCGCTGAAAACAGGTGATTTGTGTGGCTTTGGTCCCAGACTTCTTTATTTTAGAGTTTGCAAATCAGCTTTTTAAATTGAACACACTTTTAAAAACACAGAGTTGACCCCTGCGAGGAGAGACCAGCACCCAGCGGGCCCAACAGAAACAGGACAATTTACTCTCAAGGCTCTCAAAGCTACTTGTTCTCCAAACAGCTCTGGAAAAAAACAACTAATCCCATCCTGCATTCATCTGGTGATCCAATCAGGTGCAGTTAGACAGCGGGATTAAGCCAACATGTATGTGACTCCAAGCTTGTGCGCTTTGTTCCACAGGATCAATATTTGGGGCTATTATGGGCCAGGTTACCTGGGTGATAAGATTCCTTCCGCTATCAAGTCGCGTAATCCATCATCAGTTAATTAATTTCAACAAAGACAATATCAAAGTGCAGTGATGATAATGAGCTCTTTTAATGCTCATAAAGGCAGCCTTTTATTTTCTGGATCAAGGACTTAATTTGAAAAGCAGAGTGAACACAGTTCTGGATGCTTTCATTTGCAGCTATTGTCTTGAGAGTGCCTGTCATTTGTCTCCGGGCCAAACAATGCTGCGTGAATCTGTAAAAAGCTGTTTGATACACACCGTCTAGACTGCAACACAGAAGCGTGCACACAGGCACAGGCACCCGGGTTAACACCTAAACACACACAGACACAAAATCTTTGTGTGACGGACAAAAGCTGCCTTACTTGCAGCCGGCTGGAGCCTAAAGCCTAAAATAAATCACTGTTCAGGAGGAGGCTAACCCTACATGACAACTACAACTGTGGACCAGATTATTTTCAACTCTCCGCCTTCCCCTGGTTCAAGACATCTGGTGCCGTGCTGATGTGACTCTACTGCTGAGCGCAGAGAGATACAGTCTGTGTCCTTGTTCAGACACGGCCAAAGAGAAACTGGCAGCTTATCTTTGCCATCGTTCATAAAGTGGCCAGCAGCTCCGGGCCGATTCGATGCTTCACGCTTAGCTGTCAAGCAGACGAGGTGGAGGGGGGTTAACACCGGATGCTGCTTTCTGCCGACAGGAAGCCATCTTTCATAACACGGGGGAACTCAGGGACAGGAAATCACGGTATTGTGTGTCATATTGGAATGGATGGATGCAGGAGAAAGGGATACAAGACTTTATTTCTAACAAGAAAATACACAGCCAGTTTTTTTAAAATCATAACTTATAAAACCAGTACTGATAAATATGAATAATGAGGATTGAATTGATGAATTTAAAATTTTCTGATTAAAAATCAATTTTTAAAAAATCATGTTTACATAAGTCATGTGTTGCTCCAGTTATTATACTCATCGCAGCCTGGTTTCTTCAGTGTTTGTGATTCCTGTTGAGGAAATTATCCTTCAGCCAGATGATGTCATGCTGTCTTTTGTATACAAACAGTGTCACCTAGTGGCCACACAAGGAAGGGTCCACCTTCAGATTCAAATACCTGATAAATGGCAATCCTTCATTTTTTCAGGGACAACTAAGGTCTTATGATGTTACATTTATTCTGCTTACTATTTTGTAATTTTTCTTGTATAACTTTACACTTACAAGGCCCCAAAGTGCTGGAATTCCCTGGCTGAGGGGATTAGGCTGGCTAGTTTTCCCTTTTAATGCCTGATTTGTACTTTTGTGGTTTGTAACTTTTGTGTTTTATTTCCTTTTGTTCTATTTTTCCTCTGTACACACTATTTTCCTTAGCTCTTAACATTTTTTTTTAAATATTGTATTGTATTATTTTTATGCACTTTGTGAAGCACTTTGTAACCTTGTTTAGATAAGCCCTGTACAAATAAATATTATTAATATGTTACTGGTTTTTTTTTTCTAAAACAGTGGTCCCTAAGAAAGGGGCAGGGCCCCCTAAACAAGGTGAAATAAATATAGAGGGTCCTGGGAGGAAATAAATGCCTGATTGATGCAACTTGCGACAAACATCATGCTCTTTCTCGGAATCAAAACCTAATTAATTTTGAACATACAGACACACTACACATATTTTCAGATTCAGAGTGATTCATTGTCTGCTTACACAGGCGTAAATATAGACAGTGCAGGCAGTGCAGTTGTGAGAGCAAGAGAGAGCAGGCCCTCCAACAATGTGATTTCTACCTTAGAAATATGCCTATGTTCAAAGAACTCTCATTAACTTAAAAAAAGGTGAAAAAAGGCAAACCCATCTGTATCATTTTTATTTTTGTAAAATAGTATCTTCTATAACAAAATTATACCCCTATTCTACATAAACTATAAATAAACTCTAAAAGGATTACATTTAATGAGTAATGTGTTATTTTCATTGGTATTTTCTGTCATATACAGATGCAATGATGATTGCTGGGTAAATATATATATATATATATGTATATATATGTGTGTGTGTGTATGTGTTGATGTTGTCCTGTGTTGACAATATGTGCGTAATAGCGTGCACTGGGGCCCATTGCAACTACCTTATGCAACTGGTTGGAGAGTAACTATTTACATGTAATTACATTACAAAATAAATGTGTTTGTAATCATTTATATTTACTGACAAAATAAATGTAATTAAAGTACAGTTAGGGGGAGACTGGGGAAGGTTTTAACACTTTCTGTCTCAGCACCTAGAACTTGTTGAATTTTTGTTTTATAGGTCTCGAATTTTGACACAAACCATCGTTATTTGTCCACTACAATAAAAAATGTCTCCAGCTTCTCCGCCTATATCACAGAACACATTAAAGGGGTGCTGCTACAAGCTGCAACACCACCGGGGTAAGTTGTAACAATAAGAATAAAAAATAAAAATAACACAATCACAAAAATTACATGGAAAAAAACTGGTACATACCAATTCCTACTAAGGTCCTACTCACTAACCTGTACCTGTCAGATGATTAGAACCTCACATGGATTAAGTCCAAAACACAAGTCCCCTGCCTCAGTTGAGACATCCTTTTGCTGTCTATTGAGGACTTTTTGACTGCTGTGACCCCCCACACAGCGCAGCTGTGTTGATCCTCTTTCTCCGAGGTTTTGAAATTTCATGCAGTGTCTGCTCAGTGTCACATGGCAGACAGAGTGTTATTTGGGGACAGACCTCACTGTCTCTCCCTGCCTCACCTCATGCGATGCTGATTTGAGTACGTGAGCAAGCTCACCCCTAGCAGTTTTTCCCTCAAACTCTCTTGGCCTGCTAAAAAAAAATGAGTAATATAAGTAGATAAAATGTGTTAAGTTGTCACTGGGGTTAGTTTTAACACTTTTATAAAAGGTGTTACAACCATCTTCAACCCTGTCATCCAGTGTTTGGTGAGCTGTAGTAACATGGTGGTTTAAACTAAGCAAAGATGTAATGCCTCACATTACTATGCTGTAAAGCCCTGTGAGGCAAATTGTGATTTGTGATATTGGGCTTTATAAATAAAATTGATTGATTGATTGATTGATTGATTGACATTTTACCTAAGATACTACTCTCTAATTTAATACATGTTACATAATTCTGACTTTAACAGCATCAGTACTAATCAAAAAAATATACTTTCATATCTGAAAATCAGTGTTTTGGCTGTAAAATCTGCACACCTCTTCACACAACTATGACATGTCACATGCACAGTCAGGAAGGAAGTGGTCATCCAATAAAAATGTATTATGATTCATAGGTCATCCCTTTTTGGTGAGAGTGGTGCTGTTACAACTATCCCTGGTCCCTACTAATCAAAATGTTAGTGATTACAAAAGGATTACATCTGAATATATTGTTTTTGGTAAAACATTTACATATAGAGTAAAACATTCATTCTGTTGCTCTGCATCTTTTTGCCTTCTTCTGTCATACAGCCTATTTCTGGACATATTTCGGCTTTATCGTCCAGTTTAAAACATTTGTTAGAAAAGTATTGTAGCTATGTCACTTTTTTTTGTCACTGTCTATAGTGTGATTTATAGAGTGAGAAAATGGTGATTTATGCTAGTTACTGTCATGTGACCTTGGTGACCTTGGGTGTTTTGAAAGATGCCTTTATAATAAGATGTATTATTATTTTTATTATTATTATTTGTGTGTTATAGTTATTATTATAATCATCATTATTATCATTGTTATTATTATTATTAATATTAGTGTATTATAGTTGGGGTGGTTTTTGTATTATTTTGTATTATTGTATAATTTGTGTGTTATAGTTTGCACCATTAAGGAGCTGGCTATTACACATCATGACTCCAACTGTTCTAATTCAGTTTTTGGTCTTATTTTCACCTGTTACTCTACAATGAATGATTAATGGTGATCAAAACTACTTCCTGACCTCTAAATAACGGAATTTGTCACAGTATTGAAGAAGCACACATAGGCTGAAAAGTTACGTTACTTTGATGGAGTAATTAAAGTAATTATGTCACTTAAACAAATGATCTATGACCTATGATCTGTAACCTATTATATTTCAAAAACCTTCCCAAAACTGGCCATGAGCGTCCATAAATCTGCTTAGAAATCACAGACAAAAACATAACAGCGAAACCTGCCTAAGAATTATCCCATTTTAAGGTTTTCTTCTGTGTCAAATTAATTTCAGTGACAAGTAAGAAAATAAGAAGAATTTTATCGGTGACAGAAACTTCTAATAGCTAATTCGGCATATTTTTAATGGCGCTAACTTGCCAAAATTTTAACAAATATAGGCCAAAAAAAGCAAAAACGGGGCTAAAGTTGTAGCCCAAAGTTAGCTTACAGGCTACATGGAAACAACTGATTCCCAAGTTATGTGAACTGTCGCTCCAAAAATAAACACACGGAAGACAACGAGTGATCAAATTCTCTATAATTTATGGTTTTAACACATTATAAACCTTGTTAACGTTAATCCAGGAGAGGGGGCTATAGCACCATAAATATAATTCCCTCTGCTGCAACACCGATTCAATTGTTAATTCCCACTAAAACATGAAAATCTGACGTCGACATGTTTGTGTAGAAGCTGAAATTATCATATTTTTCTGATGAGATATTGTATCTTATTGCTAGTTCGTTAAGTAATCTCTAGCTATAACATATAGCTCTAATTTACTCACACTCACAGAGAGGGGAGAGGTAGAGGGCGAACAAGCTACCGGTATGAAGCAATGGATTAGCGCAGGGCTGCAGTGTCACCTAGCAACAAGACTGCGCAGGCGCACACGCCACTTCAATCAGTAAGGAGAAAAAGGAAATTGAACAAAACAAGTCAAAATAGTGGAAGACATGGCCTTCACAGTAAAACACACTCTGTCTCTGTATCTCCCCCCCACACACACGACAAACTGTACATCCATAAATGTTAAATATCATAACTGTTAGCCACATCAGCCTGACTCAACTTTAAGACCTCACCCTGCTCTTTTCTTTCTCCTCAGTTTCCCTCTCCTGACGTGTCTCTCGCAAAAATATGCAGTGAGGCTTGTGTAAATAAACTAGCCCTGAGCACATTCCTCAAGAAACACACACACACACACACACTGTCTCTCTCTCACGTCTGTACACAGTGACCTATGAGCCAGCTGCAATCACTACTCGATTTAACTTTGGATCTAAGCCTATCATGTCTGATGTTTTATGCGACACAGAGACAGTTCATGCAAGCAGACCTAAGTTTAAAATGTCTGCAAGTGACATAAGTATTTAAGATGAGGATGAATGTTCTTGTTTAGCAGACAGGCTGGACAATTTAATTTCTGAGTCATTAGTTTTGCCTCAATGTCTGTGAGGAGCTCAGGTTGTGTTTGAGGGCGTATTCAAAGAGCTGCACCATCAGCACTTTTAAAAGCTCATAAAAAATGTCTTGATGGGAGGTGCAAAGAGAGAAATGAAGAAACCTGAGGAAGAGCATATGAATCCAGGAAGTTGCGTGTTGTTTCCTTCTCACCTGGCCCGTAAAGCTAAAGCATACCTACCCACACAGAAAAAAGAATACACCCCAGGGTTTGAGGATACAGGCGTGTCTTTGCTGGAAACAAGGTGATTATTTCCCATGATTTCTTAGATAAATAATTTTAGTGAAAGCACACACACAGCACATTACCAGTGTACTGTAGAATCAGTGACCAAGCCCTAATGTGAGTCACCAGGCATTAGTAGGTTAAAATAATGCACACTGTGAGCTGTATGATGGGTGAGTGTACAAAAGAAGCAGCCGCTGTGGTTTCCTTTATTGCGGTTATGTGAAGCAGGTTTAAAATGTGATCAGGCGCACACACACACACACACACACACACACACACCTCGTACATCCAGGAAGAGTGAGACAATGAAAAGCCACTCAAGCCAAAAGAAACACCACAAAGACACCAGGTGACTGCAGCAGACTTTCCACAACGTTCCACAAACTGAACTTTATTCTGAACTCTTTATTTTGTTTTGTCTTTTTACAAAGAATGAAAATTCCCCTGTCTGTCCGGTAACAGTGTAAAGTGTTGTGTGTGGGTCTAGGTTCACGGTTTGAGTTGCTGACACAGTTATAGTGAAACTACAAAGCAGCCTCCTGGAATCAGCAATCATGCAGAAAAAAACAAACCAAACAGACTGTGGTAATCTCAAATACACAAACAAACATAAAAGAAAAATGCACATTGTTATAATTAATTTATTAATAATCTATGTCATTCATTTTACACACGCGTGAACATGGTAATGGCTAACAGGTTAGCAAGGTGAAGTTCAAGTTAAAGACATAAGGGTGAAGTGGTTAAGCTTTACCATTCACTTGTTAAATTGGTCAAATGAAAAGAGCAAACATGACATGCGGAAGTCTAAATGTACAGCATCTTGTTTTCCAGCGACAATAAGAAAGACAATATCCACCCCAAAGGAAAAATAATATATATATATTTATAGCACATACCCAGCTTTGTGCTTATGGCAAAAATTAAAAGTACAATTCAATTATTGTAGTAAACAATAACACAAATCCCGACAAGATGGTCCCCCCCAGAAATAATGGAATAAATACAAATATACAAATACTGTGACATCTCTCTCACCTCCCATTGCAGCTAAGCTAAAATGAGAAAAACTGTTCTTCGGGAATGAGATGCAGGAGGACAGAGAGAGGAGAGACCAACCGCCGGTACCAAACATAGTCACTGGGCAAGGTTTTTTTTTTCCAGGTGTGAAAACTGTTATGTTGGTCAAATAGTTGTGGCGAGATAATTACTTGTTATCCAGTCTTAGGAGCTGCTCCTTACCATTAACTGTTAGGGATTTTAACTGACCGTCCTCCTCCACTTCCACCCGCTCCTGGCCATTCTCCACAATCCTGGAACAAACACAAAACGCAGGTGTCAGAGGAACCGTTGGGAAATAGTTTGACATTATGGGAAATACACCTTTCCACTTTTATGCCAAAAGTTAAGCCTGATTTATGGTCCTGCGTTAAATCAACGATGTACCTACGTCGTAGGGTACGTGGGTACGGAGGAGGCTCGCCGTGGCCCCCGGTGTAGCCTGACGTGCACCTCCCAAAAAATGTAACTACACGTCGAGGCAATGCAGACCCAGCGCAGACCGAGAGGGCTGTGATTGGTTTGCTTGGTAGCAACGCATTTCCGGTTCCGTATTTCCAGATTGCGCCATCCCCGCCATCTGTAAATATCTTCTGTTGCGATGTAGATGTTGCAGTATTAACATACTTTCTTTGACATCCAACAACTCCAACTCCAGCAAGATTCTCTCTCTCTCGGTCGCCATTGTTCACTGTGACCGGAAAAGCCGGAAGCTAAACAAAGAATCAACTAGAGACGACGATAACCATTCAGGAAAGGAACGCAGCCCCCTACCGCTCTGGCGGTGAATTGCACCGCAACGAAATGGAGTGACGGAGAAGTTCGAAGGGTTCACAACGGCGTCACTGCAACGACGTAGGTACGTCGTAGGTATGCCGCAGGACCATAAATCAGGCTTTGCACGAAAAGATCAGGGGTGAAACTGGGCCTTTCAAAAATGCAGTAAGGTAGACAATGAGCTACAAACTAATTTTCATCAAAATGAGCCGTCCTCTGAACTGGACAGTAACTCTGCTCTCTATGTGCAGCCAGCTATTCAACAAGCACACAGGGATCGTCTACACAGTGCAACAAAGAAATACTAAAAAAAATAGACTATGACTTCACTCTTACAAAGTTTAATCACTTCACATATCAATGGTCTCCTGCTGGTAATACTACAATACAAAAAAAAAAAAAAAAAAAAAAGGCTTTTGTTTAATTTTGGTAAATTTTTATTGGGCAAAGTTCACTCTAATACAGTGTCCTGTCCTTAAATATTCAATAACTGCTATGGTATTCAATAATATGGTCTTCTGTTATTTATGCTAACAGTTTGAAAAAAATGTGCTTTTCCAAAATTTGGGGGAATTTTCATTGAAAAAAAATGTAATAAATTCCCTCTTGAAGTGTCCTAAATATTCAGTAACTTCACTCTTAGAAAACCTTTTTTTTTTTTTTTCCCTTACGTGCGCTATGTTCTGAAAATTCAAAGACGACGACGTGTAAACTGTTCAACTGTTGTCGATGAATTTCGGTGTATTTTTCTACATATTTAAAACAAACTGTTCAGATTTTTAAAGATTTGTCAACATTCATAAATTATTTTGTGGTACTTTAACTAAATAATTTTCTGGACATGATGTCAAGTGTTTCCAATTTCTTTCCACAGTGCACAGGTGTAAAAAATTGAATGTGTGTGTTCAAGGTTGCATGAAGCTGGAGGCTGGAGAACAATATGGAGTGATGAGGGCTGGTGTAGCAGTGCCGGCAAGAAGGAGAAGACTGACACCACTCTCACGTAGCTACATCCAGCCAAATCAGCACGTTTCCCAAAATTTCAAACTATTTTTTTAAGATGCTGGTGAGTTTGCCATTTCAGTACCGTTTTGTGGTAATTTTTCTGCCGTTGATGAACTTGGTGGAGGTCGACACAGATCTGAAGTTACCCATTCCTCCTCCCCCTCCCCCACCGCCGCCGCCGCCAAAGGATGAAGAAGAGAAGGAAGTGAAGCCTCCGCCCACGTCTCCAAATGAGCTAAAACCTGTGAAAGAGCACACATTCAAAAAAAAAACCTCAGTCAAAATGGAAACACATCATGAACTCCTGATGAATCCAGCAGTGTCTACTACAAGTGGAGTTGTTTATTGGGACGTACGCACCTGAATCGAACCCTGAGAGGCTGTGCCCAAACGCTGGGAAGCTCCCAAACCCAAAGAGCGATCCCCCCATTCTGTTTCGGCTTGCGCCCCTCTGGCGACTGCGACTACCCCCGAAGAAATCATCAAATGGATCATCAGCTGTGGAGGGAAACATGGTACAAATTAGAGATTTGTGAATGAGAAAATGAGGAGACATTTAAGACTTTCAGGTCATACTGTATTGCAAAATCATTGTAGGTTTCATGGTATCATGGTAGGGAATCTAGATTTCAAAAGATTTAAGTACCATATAATAAAAAGGCTGTGTTGATGTAAGAGCATGAGTTTGTAATTTCTGGAACAATCTTAACCCTAAACTGTCAAAATGCCCACCACTAATTCTCATCCTAAAGCCCTGTGGACACGCTACTAATTGCACGCTGCCAATCTGGGTCACCCCAGCAGGATAAGGCTGGATCACTGGCACCATTTGCTGAAAGAAGACTCCTCCTTCAACCTTGAATGTACCAAGAGAGCAGTAAGAACGCTTCACTTGTTTCCTCTAAAAGAACTCTTAGAATAAAAGTATCCCCTGACCGCTGTTGTAACTGCATTACTGTCTGTTTACCCAGAATAAGACATTGGAGGAGACAGCTCAGCTCTTACAAAGCTGTCAGTAAGACAGCAGACATCAGTGGAAGACACAGAGAGGAATGTAAAAGCTGAGAAATGCTGCTTAAACACTGGAATTCTGGTTCAATGCTTGTGTACATGATCAGTGTACACAAAGAGATGGCTGGGAGAAAAATTAAGGCGTTCTCGCTCGCACTCTTATGTGCTCCCATAGAACTTCAAAAGACCTGTCGGGCATAAAGACTGAGATTAAATCAGTGAAGAATGTGCCACACCTAAAGCCTGACATTAGCAAGTTAGTCTGGAACCTCTCAGTTTATTTTCGATTTCCTGGGGGCGTTCTCAACAGTCTTCTGGCTAGACCTACAACCAGTCAGAGCAAAGACACAAGTGACGTAGCACTTACAGAGATGAGCTGTGACGGTGTAGCATTAATATGTTTGTGAACGAGTGTTGCAGTTTTTGCCAAGAGAATTTAAAAATAGTACTTCAACAAAGAGTTCCACGTTAGCTGCAGCCATCTTGGTTGTTTTCAAAAATGAGAATCCGAAAAAACTTAGTATTTTGCACAGATTGGCATGGTTTAGTAGTATGTAGAAGTGCACGCTTCAGCAAGTGCCTGTGACCGTCTAAGCCCGTGCTCTGAGTACACATTCATACTTTATACAATAAGTTGGACTGAGTGTCAAAGTATGGGCTAGTTTTATCTCTACAGCTTGGAAAATCAGGCAAACTACACTGAATAATAACAACAGGTATTAAGGCGTACATAATGCACTATTCATGTTTTCCTTGTATATTTAGTCTGACACCTATGTACATGGAAAATTATAGTCCACCTTGTAAGCTCATTTGGCCATCTACTGATGCAAGATACTACTGTACATTGATAGCAGAATACAGACACCCCAATGAAGTAGCTTTTAGCTGTCGGACATAATTTAGTCTTTCTAAAATAAATATATTTAAGCACTATTAGCTGCACATATTTTCCAGTGCAATGTTCTGATGGTCTGTTTGAGAATTTATTAGCAGTCAGGCAAAAAGTCATATGAAAACCTGCAGGGAAGTCCAACATCAGTCATAGTTGCAGCTGTGCCAACAGTACAAGGAACAAAAATCTAAGGGTATCTTCAAAAATCAATTATCATTAAAAAAATAAATAAATGAAAATCATCTATGTTTGAAGTTACAGTGACTAGTGAGGCGTCCTGTAGGTTTAATCTTGGGGTTGTGAAAAAGATTAGGATAATAAACTACTTTTTGGGCTACAGTTTTGCTAGCTTATCCAAAAATGACGAGACAGCCGAGTGCAAGCCGATGAGAACTTGCATCAGGAACACAACACTATGTGTGACAGAGGATGTTTGGTGAAATACGGAGTTTTTAGGGAGTCCTATTGAAAATGTCTCGACAGCGCCCCTCTTTACTAACCTAGGTTTATGTCCATTGTATTGTTCCCAGTACGCAAATCAGAAATGACATCATCACGTATTTGCGTAAAGCTGAAGGCTTCTGAACTTGTCAGTCATGTTCTGAAACATGCCCTATTAATACGGTTGATTAATGATAAATGGTTGTGATTGACCCGGGCCAGATCATCTAAAAATGTGTCTGAACGGCAGAAAGACCAGTCACATCTGCCAAAGCAATTAATACTTGCATATTCATCTGGTCCCCAGGCTACCACACCTGAATAACATGGAACAGGATGTATGGCAGAGAATTTATTAAAGTGACAGTGTCTATGTTTTTTTGTTTTTTTTAAACGTGCATGAACACCATAATGCACAGAGTCCAATTACAGGAGCTATCCAAGGAGATAATGTGGTGATATTTTTTTTATATTTGTGCTGTATGTTCAACAGAAATTGTGTGAAAAGTTTTTGATATCTCCTTCTTGTCTACTTCCTTCACATGTTCATTTGAGAATGAGTGTGTGCTGTTCTCGGCAGACAACTAAGCCCTTGTCATCGTGTGAATCTCTATTTGTCTCTGCAGCACACGCACAGGCACACGCACACGCACACACACCCCTCAGTTTGCTGGCCACTCTGAGGTGGGTGAGTGACAGATCCACAGCACCAGCTGGACTGGAGGATGGATGGTATTTTAAAAACATAACTGCACCCTCTTTTTTGTGGCTGCCATCTTAAGGAAAAGTCAAACCAAAATGGTTATTCATATCACTCCATCTGAGGAAACACTAAATATAGAATTGAAATAAACTTGACAAGATGGATGTTTGGACATATCCCGTTGCATGTCAATTAAGCATAATAAAAATTGTCCCTGGTCAAAATAGAACTTGAACTTTACCCTCAGTGGAGACAGCACCATGGTTTGGCTTTTTTTAAACGGTCCTTGTTTACTAGGGAGAATAAACAGCAACAGCTGTGCTCCACCACTTTATATTATCGATGTTAACAAGTTTTGACATTAATACAAGTCAGTTTATAAAAACAATCTGATAGAAAAGATGACTTTCCCTTAAAGCTCTGAATTAGTACGCCCCTCCCCCCTTTGAGCACCATTTCTCATATATGAGATTTCAGGAGTTTTTGTTGTAAACTCACACCAGAGGGTTCACATCGTACCACATTTTCCATGTACTCTGACACATGGAGACACACAGCGCGCACACACTTGGCGTTATTACATCTGCTTTTGTTTTAATACGGAAGCTATTTTTGAAAGCATTCCAGTTGAGTGATGTAGACGTTCAAATCCATCCTCTGCCTGCGTCTGAACTCCATATTTAGAGCTACACGGGGTGAACTACACATGCCTTCCAATCAGCCTTTTGCTGAACCCAGACAACCCAGCACAAGCACTAAACTCCTATAACTATATACAATACAACTACTGCCACATCTGATACAAACAGCTATCAGGCACTACAAGGATCTTTCAATCTAACAAATCAACAGTCACTGGTCAACAATATTTTACCTTAGCCAGACATATAATAACTTACATGGGTTGTATAAAAACCAGTGGGCTACCATCATTTTGCACTTCTGGGGAAATGCAGAGAGAAGTGGTAGACACAAGAAATGAGTGATATCTGTTAAGAACATTAAAAGTAACTGTTTTGAGCTGCTTTAATACTTGTTTTTTATTTTCTAATTACATTTTCTCTACTATGTTCATGCTGCACCATACACAGAAAGCGAATTCCTTTTGTGTGAAAACATACTTGGCAATAATCCTACTTGGATTCTGATCCTGAAAGTAATTATTAATAAGTGGCTACAAAAACTTAAACAACTGTCAAAATTGAGAGAAATTAAAGGGCATATTCAACACAAACAAATCACATACACTCTAAAATGCAGGGCTGCCACTAATGATTTGTTTTGATCGATTAATCTTCCTGTTATTTCACATTAAAAAGTGGATTAAAAGGACAAACATTGCAGTTTCCCACAGCCCAGGGTGATGTTTTATTCTCATAACCGAGAAGCTAAAAACTGTTTGGCAATTTACTAAATTTTTTTTACTTAGACCATTGATTGATTATCAAAAACAGTTGCCACGGACTGATTAACTGTTTCAGCTCTGCTTTCAATTCTTTGGGGGGGGAAAAAAAAAAAAAAAAAATTATGGCTAAAATGGCTGGACAATGTTAAATCAACATGCAACCTCCAGCTAGCTCACATTAACTGACCTTGCGTTCTGAGTTCTGAGAAAGTTCTGAGAAAGAATAGTATCAGTAACATTGTTAACACTGTGCTACATTACAGAGAAATACAAAACGGTACTAATGAACCTTCATTAATATAGGCCTATATTTTATCTACAAGTGCACGTCACACACTGAGCAAGCTGCCTGTTAATGACGCTGTCGGCAAAGCAGTAATGATTGTTTTAAGTGGCTAATGGGCATGTAGCTACTTCCATGTTTCAGATGACACGTCATGTTTGTAGTCGACCAATGAAGATGAGTTTACATATCACCTTGGGTTCGTCCTTCACCTTCTCAAAATGATCCCACACTTTGGATTTCCTGCCCACCATGTTATTAACTAGCCTGTGTAATAACCGCAGGTACCAGCCCTGGAAATTAGGGGCTGTACAAGTGCTGCGTATTTAACCGCCTAGAAAACGGGTGGGTGATACTCTTGTGCCTTCCCGGTTCCAGTTTCAAGAGCGCGGCAGCAGGTTGTGTTCCAGGTTGCTGAGCAACCTTAACAAGCATCACATAGCATATTTACCTGAAATCCTGAGTGCAGAGCTGATCTTCTACCAGGAGCTTTTTATAAGTTCTGGGTAGCCCTGCACTAACATGATCAACTTTTCCGTATTTATCAGACTGAATATTTACAGAAGAAGGGAAAGATATCTGTCGGCTGTGATTGGTTTGTAACATGACTCCTGTTTGACTGCTGAACGTGGTCTCTTCCTGTGTCTGTCCCTTCTTTCTTTTCTTTTTTTAAAGATTATTTTTTGGGCTTTTTTGCCTTTATTGTATAGGACAGAGTGAAAGGGGGTGAGAGAGAGAGCAGGGGGTGACATGCAGAAATGGTTGCAAGCCAGAGTCGAACCTGCAACCACTGCAGTGAGGCATCGCCTCTGTACATGGGACGCCGGCACTATCCACTACGCTACCGACGCCCCCTTTGTCTGTCCTTTCAAATCAAGGTTTTCATTTATTTGGACAAGGCGAAGCTCTGAATAGAGTTTTACAGTTTTTTTCTGCGACTAAGCAACCAATGAAATCTTGCTGACTAATGATCTTTCTGGTCAACTAACATTTGGTCGACTATTAGGGGGCAGCCCTATAGATTGGATTAGATTTGAACAGTTTAATTATCCCCACTGGGGATAATCATTTGCCACCACAAAAAAACTCATACAGACAGCAACACAGACACCACATTCACAGTACACAACAAGTACATACACAATACAACAACAAAACAACACCATAAAAAGCCACTTAAGACTAAATTAACAGCTGAAAGGTGCTGCATCCAGAGACCACATCCACGCTGCTGGAACAAAACACCCTCTAAGCTGCTGCGAATAACACTGAGGCATCCTGAGTCGCTCAATGAATGAGCTTCTGAGTCCATTAAAAACACTGTGTAATGGATGGCCTTTAAAATATATTTAAACCAAGCATGCTTCAGTAGTGAAAAACTGTTCAGTAATTAGGCAGCTGCTTTTCATGGTAAGGATAGCAGGAATTAAGAGTATCTTCTAAGAAAGAAGCTGGAGTAAATTAAGAGGTCTAAACCCTGGTTAACAGATGAAAGCTGCATAATTAGGTTGAGGTCAACATCCAGCAGAGATAGTCAGTGTTTTCCAGCATGTGACATTTAGTGGCAGATGACCTCCTGAGGTGAACAGCGCTTAGAGTATTGGAGATGCACATTGCAGTGCTGTGGGGGATTAGCACAAGGCTTTACAGAACGCTTCCAGGGTCTAAATGCTCCACATATCTACACAGCGGGGGCTGCGAGCTAACAGCTAACAGGCAAACTAAATAGGAAATAGAAATATAAATGTTTTACGTGATATAAAACTGGGACCTACAGAATGTTCTCCTTTTCTGTCTCTCCTGGGCCTTCTCAGGTCATCTGTGTGTATTTTTGTCCAGATAAAATTATGCAGCTAATAATAGGCATTGCCGACTCTGCACTCTCCTCTTCAGTCCCTCTTTCTTCCCTCTCTTTGAAAGCAACAAATCCCATCAGCACCTCGCCAGAATCGAAACGGACTTACCAAAAAAATCTGCAAATGGATCTCTGCCGCCAAAGAATTCCCTGAAAACGTCCTCGGGATTACGGAATGTGAAGCTGCTGCCGCCAAAGTGATCATAATGGCCTCCTGTAAAACATTAAAAAAAGGATATTCATCTATTCATGTCAGAAGCAGGATTATAAATGCCACTATTACTACAAATCAGAACAAAATACCAGCGCGATACCAAGATGTTTGTACTTTATTCAAACAAATAGCAGTTTATATGTTACTGATACTGGCTGAATTACTTTTAGAACAGTGGAGAAACCATACCACTAAAACACATCACGCTACAGACTCATATCTTATTTTTTAATACTCATCATATTTGGCCATTTCTACTTAAGAAGTGACCATTGAAATCTTATCAGTCATCTCCATGGCAATGACATGAATATTATGTTATCCTGAAAGACATCTCCTTACCTCCTCCTCCTCCTGAAAGGCCATCTTTGCCATATCTGTCATAAGTATTCCTCTTGTTTTCTGTTGTGGGAAGAGTAGGATTTTAGATAAGACAGAGAGACAGAAGAAACCAACAAACAGATTCCAACCCTGTTTTATTTTAAACCTCAGTGAGGGTCACATAAGTCTTCACACTATGTAGTATATGCATTAGCATCCAATTAACTGCCCCCTTACTATTTGTGCTCACCTTTATTAGTCATAGCATTAAAATAAGATATGTGCACATTTTCAAATCACATCCAACTAATGTGCGTTGTATGCATTTATTTCATCAGTTTGACCATCTGCATGTTCGACTTATTTGCTGCAAGTATCTCAAACTGTACAAAGCTGCTGTTCAACAGTCAAAATAAGGGTGTAACCATCAGTATCTGAACACATTTTACAGGTCAAATTGATAGCCATTTATGACATGACAAAACAGAAAGTAAAAGCTGAACACCCACCACACAGGAACTCTGCACCAAACCCACTCACACCAGTAAAAACAATCCTGACACGTTAACAATACCTGCGTCTTTTGACTGAGTGTGTTTGTGGTGCATAGCTGTGACTAATAACATGAAATGTTACAGGCTTCTGTTGTGTTTTCAATCCTACAGCTGAATTCCAGACATTCTCATGCTTACAGCATTACACTGGTAATTACATCCACTTAAGAAACAGAACCTTTGTTACCAGATTATCTGATAATCCTTGACTCAAATAATCATTTTGTCAATTTTAGACTGTATTTCTTTTTCAAATAAAGGTCTTTTAATGCTGCATATGTTGGATGGATCATTTTCGTATCACTTCCAAAACCTTAAGTTATCATTAATAGCAAAAACATTTTTAAACCCCTCACCCTGCCTTTGTTATCAAACATGGGAGCGCAATCTTACTGACAACTGACAACTTCAAAAACTGAGGAGCTAATGACAAGACATGTATGTTTTTTAAATGTTTACAGAAACATCAGTCATCACATTTATATATTCATCACTTAAAGGAGCTGTATGCAACATTCAGAGCATATCTATGATTCAGAGTCTGGGCCAGGATTGTCTGAACATGGCTCTCAACATGAAGTTGGCTGAGTTAGCCGCCAGCTGTTGGCTGACAGAGCTAACAACAGCAACAGTGCTTGGGTGGAGACACCATGGGTGGGGACAGTGTTATCAGCAGTAGCCACAGTATGGGTGGAGTACAGAGTGGCTGTGATTAGCTAGCCAGTGGGCTACACACACAGAGACTTACATTCATAAGTGGCCAGACACAAAGAGATTTTGACTTTTTTTTTTTCAGTTCGATCATTCATTTGTCACTTGAATAATAAAAGGTACTGGGCTTGGGCGCTATCGTGTCATTACAGTATACCAGGGTATTTAGAAATCATACTGATGCTCCTCTTTCTATTAAATTCATTGTATGTAGTGGACAGCACGTGCCGATCTCTACTGATGGAAAAGGCAGCTCAGCTAAAAGACACGTGACAGTTACGTACATCTATAAACAGCTGACTAGCAATGGCAGAAGGAGACTGTGGGGAAAAACAGCATGTTGTAACATCTAACTAAGTGAATTAAGGGTTTATTTCAACCAAAACGGAATAAGTGATTGTAGGAACCGTGGACTATCGAACTGACTGAGTAACGAGACTAACAAAGACGGTCTGGGTCATTTTTATTTTGTTTTAGCGCAGTTTGAATGAAGTGTGTTTTAAGAGTAGATAACCAGGCAATTAAGATAGTCGTAGCTCCCTGACCGTTCTATTTAAAAAGGAAAAGATAGGTAAGAGAGCTTCCAAAAGCAGCAAACTCGCTGGTCGGGGTGGGGGGAATACTGCACCATCTTACCATCATATACCTTGTACCCAGCAAAATTTCATGAGGGTATGAAGGTATGACAATGATGACAAAACGTCAGTGCCTAAGTCATCGTCATTCTCTGCTAAGGATGCCATTACTCCAGTATATCTTTACATAGCAAATAGTTGTTGCTATATTAATACTCTAAATATCATATAGAGCTCCTGTAACATGGTTATGTGACAGATTGTCTCCCTCTACAGAAAAGCTTACCATCTGAGAGCACTTCATATGCTTCTGACAGCTCTTTGAACCTTTTCTCTGCTTCCTCCTTGTTGTCTGGGTTCTTGTCTGGATGCCACTTCAAGGCCAATTTTCTGTAACTGAGACACAAAGTACCACACAGTTAAAACACAGACATTGACATCAAACCAGAGGCAAACACACAATGTATGTCAGAGACTGCAGATATTTTAAGGACATATAGTCAGTTCTCAATACAGAGATGGGAGGAGGAAAATATGTATGTACTGTATGTGTAACATCCCCCTATCCGAAACACATATCCAAGTCTTTTTTTAGTGTGGCAACCATGCCTACACCAAACACACAGACATGCCTCTATGTGCACACTCAAATACATACATGCACACTCTGTCCTTCCCCCTATCCAAGCAGAAATAACAAAGACAGCCTGACATGCAGTGGAGGCTCACACAGCAGCTTACGCTGCATCAGCTGTTTGTTTCTAAGCCCAGCAGCAGTTCCAGCAGCGGACACAAAGATGACGTGGACAAGACTATGGACTGGGACTCAGCCAGCAAAAAGGCTGCACACAATCCAGGGATTGACTCCCTTGTGGATCTGTAGAGAATAGTCTTTGTAGTCCACGTCTTTGTTATAATCTGTGACATCACCTGGCTGTCTGAAGCCTGGTCAATGGTCAACCGGCCATACTAGGTTGAACAATGCGGTGTTAGCCTTTGTAGTCAGAAGCCTGAATGTTAACTTGGAAAAGCAACAGCAGCCATAGTCTAACTCTGAATACTCTACGTTCAGCTCAAAAGGCTTTGAGGACAGTATTAAATCTTGCTCTTAAAACTTTATAACCGTCATCACATTTAATCAACAAACAAGCAGCCATGCTAGCTCTGTGGGGCAATGTTCACATCATATGGGGTTGATGGTACAGATGGGAAAGACTCATGTTAACAACTGCTAGCTTTCACGTAATCAAGTAAGCTATATGATTATAGAGTTGATCATGTGAGGATTAAAATTCTGTGCAATGACAAACACTGTAACCATAAAATTTGGGTTTGATTACATTTGTTTTCCAGGCACTTCCATATCAAATCTTTGCTTATAAATCGTGTGAGACCCTATGGTGCGCTCACAACTTTTTGAATGAGACCATTTTTAGCAATGTCTCGTGTTCTTCCAAACCCTGCGGCAAAAAGCCTTTTCTTTCCCCACTGTGAGGGTTTTTTTCCCTACGAATTTAAGGCCGTTTGATTGTCCCTGTGATCTCGCAATCAAGAGTTGTAGAGATGTCTGTATGAGTGAACTTTTTCAGCAAGTCTTCCCTTGAAGGTCTACATATTGAAATGAAAAACAGTGTGGGCACCTAATCACAAAAATTCAGAAGTACACAACCAAGCACCGTGATGACTTTCAGAGCCTACCAGCTCAACGCAAAAGACGTGATGACATCATTTTATGGCGCACAAACCTTGCTCTGGGACACTACAGCAAACATAAACTTAGCTTAATGTTCCAAGTCAGATATAAATCACAGCTTTCAAAAACGTTTCCACTTTGCAATTATGACTTGGACGCCTTGACATGAATACTATTCACACGTTGGAACCTTATTACTTACAGTAACTCCAACATGACATGAACTGAGCACTAAGTACAGCAGAGCTAGATAAAAACATGAGGGATCACCAAAGTTATTACATTTCAGCCTGAGACGAATGTCTGTACCAAATTTCATGATAATCCATCCAATAGTTGTGGATTTATTCAGTCTGGACTGACTGAGTAACCATCATTGCTGTCCTTAGAATGAGCCGCTAGAACGGCAAATAATTCAACCAGAGATCAAGAGGAGAGAGTGGGGTCATAGGCTAAAGATACGACTTATTGATTTATGTCAGTTAAGATAACATTTGACTTTGGCACCCAACTGAGTGTATAAAGATAGCGGGCTCTCAGTATTCAATATCTTTCTATGCTGGAGACTTTGCAACACAGATTCACTGGTTGATTTGATCAGCAATAATCAGTAATGCTCAACGGTTTCATCCTCTCTCGCATGATTTAACTCCACTCAGAGATTTGCTGCATTACCCAAAATAACTATTAATTTCCCCTGGAGCACATGCCTGTCGTTAATATTAAAATTCAATTCATAGGAACCTCAAAACTTGTCAAAACAAAAGGCGTTATTGAAAAACCTGTGAGGTACTGTAATTAACTGGAACTGGCCTGTTCAGTGGGCGACTGCGAGAGGTGGGTGAGTGTAGAGGGAAGGTATTTGACAGCGGCAAGGTTACAGGAAGACGAGTGGAAACTTTCTGCATTGCAGTCTCTCTGCTCCCTCTCCCTCCTTGTATCAGTTTATACAGCTAGAGGGGGATATAATTAACCTATTACACCCCTCTGAGTGGGCGACATTTAACAACAACACTGGGGGAGGGGGGTAAGAGCAGAAAACACTCAGGGGCACTTACGCTTTTTTGATGTCATCTTGCGTTGCATTTTTCGGGACTCCTAATGTCTGGTAGTATTCAAGCATGGCTCTGTCTGTGTGAGTCCGCAGTCACCGTCCTGTGCGAGGGTCCTCTATGTGGGCTCTGTGGAAAGAGAGTTAAGTTCTGTTAAGACATATTAGCTTGGAGAGATAAAGCCCAACAAACTACAACTGAGCATAGCCACGTGCGGCGGGTGAGTTACGTCCCTTTCAGACATGAGGGGTAAATTTGTAAAGGGGAGGGAGGGGGCAATGGCATTAAACAGGGTGGCAATTCCCAACAATGTAATCTACTGCACTGAAATAGAGATGCTGGGAGGAGGACAGCTAAGCTAATACAAGCCCAGCAAAATTACATAATAAGCGGGTGATCATCTCTCACCCTCAGGCTGTACTAGTGAAAATGTGAATCATGTATTGCTTTTGAAATTTGGAGATAAAGACCATGAAGCTTTTTTTTTCCCCAAACATGACCTAATGTTGAAGTTATGAAGCCTCTCAAAAACAAGACAGAACAGGTCTGATGAAAAAGTATCAGAAGATATCCAAGTCGTCTACTTTTAGCCCCAGATTTCCATCTTTTTGCAATACTCCAACACAGAGAGGGCAACCTGCACCGACACATCATTGCAATCAAAGTCATGCGCTCAAAATCTCTTCTGCACTGTGTACCTAGTTGGCTAGGGAATATCATAACAACTGCTGCCAAGATACTGAGTCTTGATCTAGAGGTAGATACAAAGAAGTATCAAACTACTAAAAGCTACAGAGATTTGACTCTAAGCTTCATGGTGTAAAACATTTCCACAGAATACATTCCGATGGAGACAGGCAACAGCGAAAAATATAAGAATCACATGGCTGATTTAGTCGCCAAAATGTCAGTGGCTATCCAACTGATCCTCCAACTAACAATCACTAAACTGTCCCTCATAGAGTAAACTACAATCGTTAGCATGTCTGGCTAAGTAGCTCACTGCATACAGACGTAACCTAGCATCACTTCCAGGGTCAGGGAGCATGTTGATAACATCAAGAGTTTAGGTTAGCGTTAGCAGCTCTGTCCTGCCCTGTATTGGATTTTGGAGAGGTTTACAGTAACCTGACTGTATCATTTTTGTAGCCATTACATGTATAGAAAGGCAAAGTCCCTCCCCTTTGTGTCACTCATGGGACCTTATTCCAGAAAAAATATGTACGGGAGTCAACCTTGAGAGATGAATAATCTTTTTATCCCATTTAAATTCTGTCATGACTTACACATACGATGCTTGTCAATTTAAAAGATAATTTTTAAAGTCAAGAAAGTCATGGGTTTCTCATTTTACCATTTAGTTTTATGTGAAACTGCTCAGTGAAGTACTTCTCTCGTCTCACACAACATATGTCACCAACACAGACATAGGCCTTGGCACAAATATATCGTTATCTTACCCAATGTGCATTATATCCACCAACTTTTTTTAATCAGCTGGGAGGTAAAAGGACGAGCAAGACCGTGCTTGCATGCGTATATCCCGGCATGAAACAAACAGGCATCGTAGCATAAGCGAGAGAGAAAGTTGAGACGTTACTTACACAAATTTTGAGTTTGTAGTCCATTTTATTACGTATTTTCACAGTGTTATACCTCAAGAGCTTTACAGCAAACTGTGGCTTTCTTGAAATCTTTTAAACCGACAAATAATATGTGTGAAATTCATGGTACAATTCTTGCTGTTGATTATCGTACATAGCTCCCATGGTGGTCCACCAGGAAGGGAACGACTTGGCCTCTTAATATCGAAGGTCCCTTTTATGGGCTTGACCAACTGTGGCAACCGATGGTCATTCACAGTGTTACTGTCACAGTGGACAACATCTTTTCTAAACCAAATATAGCCTTTAGCTGCTATTGCCTCATGTGTCCAATGAGGGTTGCCTTTGGCTATCCATATCTGTAATAATGATCTTTGTAATATTTTTCCTCTAGGTTCTACCTTCTTTTTCAGGGACAGTCAGCATAATCCACTAATGTGATGTGCAAATCACACAGGGGAGGAGGATTTTATAACTGATTGTTCACAAGAAGACAGGATCTTCCCTGACTGAAACACAGTGTGTCACAAGCTTTCTTTCAACACCTATACAAGCAGACCAGGCTCTGGTTTTCAGGCTCTGCTCTGAGGTCTATATAAAGAGCAACTAAGTGGAAGGTCTGTTTCTTCTCTCATATTAAAGCTACATACTGAACAGTACATCCCTGTATGTCTTGGCTCGCAGAATCTTATTTCACTTAAAGAAAAAAAGGAGGGAAAGACATGCTGTTCTGTTGGGTTTCATTCAGATGTGAACTTCACAGGACACAGAGCCCCACTTTAAAAAAAAATATACTTCATCATACTTAACAAGACAGTTAGTACAATTAATGCGCCTGCACATAAACAACTTGTTGGAACCAAACCATAAAAGCTGCACTTCTATAACAGAGCATAGGGGAAAAACAGACCTTAGACAAAAAAAAAAAAAAATCAGACACATATTATGACCCAAACCTGGTAAATCATACCCAAAGTTGCCACACTTAAATGGACCTTCTGAATTCCCTTCCACACCTTGATCCTAACAAATAATCCCACAGCTCAACACCCATTTGTCTTTCACAGAGAGGCAAAATCATAGATCATACAGCAGCAGAACGACTAAAACAATAAGGAAAAAGCCAAGAAAACCCACAGTCGACCATTAATCATCAAGAGATATCTTGGCTATCACATTAAAAATGATAAACAAACCAGTGAGGGCTACTTACACAGGGAGTCCACTGTGTCCTGTTTGTTTGCTATTTATAACCTGTGGCCTTTGCAGTTAGATTGTGTTTGTGTGTGTTGTGAGCGTGCGGGGGGTTGGGGGTGTTTGGCACATGGCAGTGCCAGTAAGTGACTCCTGGTTTAGACATGGCACAGGCAATAAACTCCTCTCTTTCAGATGCCTGAGTCAGGCAGTAAGTCAAAATCTCCCCCTGACACTTCATTATCTTTTTCTGTTGAATTCCCCATTTGCTGATTTAAGATCTATCTAATCCTAACCGTTAGAACGTCCTCCTTTCTGTCTCCACATCCTAATATAAACCACAATCTAAATATAGTAGGATGTGACCCACAAAGTCCTTATTTTCCTCTGGGTTTTCTCTAAAAACCAACCCAACATACTGACTCATCATATTAAATGGATCTTCTTTTATCCCCCCCCCCCCCCCCCCCCCAGCCATTACTGACCCACTCACCTGCCACCAGTTCCCCTGCAGCAGCGAGGAGTTAATGGACACTAGTGCCTGCTAGAGATGTGGTTACTCATGGGTCTGCGCAGTGTGTGTATGTGTGTGTATCCATGCATGTATGTGCAGATTTATGCCTCGTGGTGGCTTTACACAGCTAACCCAGATCTGATGGATTCCTGCTCCGCTCAGCATGAACTATGCCTCAGCGTGAGCAACAGATGTGGGTCAGTCAATCCCATGATCTGTCCTGAAATTTAGTGGGAGTCAAATGAATAATAAAGTTAACAAAGACACAGGGCTTGTTCTTGTTCTTGTTAATTAGAGCAAAGTCAAAGAAAAACAGATGGAAAAGCAGCATTTTGCCTTTTTTGCCATAATTTTGACAAAGCTTTTGTGCTGTGCAGGAATCTCTGACCAGTCTAACAAAATTATTTTGGTATTTTTTCAGTAAACTGACTGTGGGAACAGCTGTTCCCATAAATATTTGAACATCTGGGAATTTCACAGTTTAGTTTATTTCAAGACAAAAACAATTACAGTAATTTTCAATCACCGTCAAAGTTGTCTTCAAGGACCTTTTTCTGTTTGGTCGTAGTTTAAAAGCTGAATGAAATACAAGCCTAAGAAGTGATGGGATCATATATGATTTTATCATCAATCGCAATAAAAATACAGCAAGTTGAATGTGGTGGATTTCCATTATCAAGATAATCATGAAAATCGTATCCAGCAGCACCCAAAGAGACGGCTGGGCAACCAGCAAAAAAAGAGACTTGCAAAAACAGGCTGCATATGCACCAACCTCAAAAAAACAACTTCATATCTTAATCAAGCACTGGCATATTTCATATATATGAGATATATGCCATTTCAAACAGTTAAGATTCATTGTTTTTAACTAAAAAGGATGTTCACTGGAAAAAGATGTGTCATCTGGGATGCAATAAAAATATTTGTTTCCTAACAAAATGTAAGATAAAGAGATCCCAGTATATTTTAGTGCCATTTTAAAACTTTTAATCATATTTTCATGCTAGTTCAAAGTATCTTTTGGACTTCAAAGTGAAGCTAAGACAAATCATGGCGATGACAGCCAGTTAGATGCAGTATGAGCAGCCAAAATCAAACAGGGCAGATGGCCTTATTCTTCAGAGAGTGATCAGGTGAAGACCTCAGTGACGAGCTGATTCTCCCATGTATACAGGAGCCAGCTGTTGTGGTTTGGGTAACTTGTGACCATCTCCACCACCTACTCTTGACAAGTGTACTGAGGACAACTGACTGAAAGGGTAACTCAGGGCAGGACTTTTGGGAGGGATTTATCACCCAGCTGGCTTTGAAATGGGGGATTCCCGGGAGCAACGAGGGGCAGATAAAAGGGAAAAGCAACTGCAAAAATCGATGGATAGCTGATGAAAGGATTATTCAATGATTTAAAAAGAAGGTTGCCAGAAGAAGACCTTACGAATCACCATTACACAAGTGTTCATGGGATCAGGGGCACTGCATGTCAACAAAGGTTAACAGCAGTCTGATCTTAGCATTCTCATCTTTTGCATGAAGCACTGACTCCATAGGAATCTACATGCGATTGTGGAACAAACGCTTCCTGATAAAATGAGCAGTGAGAGATTACAACAACAACTGTTCAAGTTTTTTTTTCAGCTGTGCAGTACTTGTGTGTCAAATAAGGTTCTTCCCTTGAAGGGGCAATATTGTGTAACAGTAGATAATGAGACGAAAAGTCAAATTCTTGAAATGGTGAATCAGAATAAACACAAGCGAAGCTGGGAAAGCAAATGTGTTCAGATATTTTATCTAGTATCTACTCATTTATTTAGACTGTGCTTTGAAAAGACACAACTTACATACAGCAATTAAGCTGTAAATTCCTGGTCAGAGTGTATAAATAATTGATAATCAAACCCATTACAGTGCATCAATACTTGTCTTGACACCAGGCCTTGAAGAACAGGTTAGAACAAGTTTTCACCCGCATTCAAAAATCATTAGACCAAAGTGTCTAGCATAATGTATAAACACATCATATACTGTAGATGAGTTTCACTGAGGCAGTATATTTTACAGATAGATTTTAGTTAGGATTATAGAAACAGTAAACATAAATCTACAGAGTTGGTTGGTTGGCAAACTTTAAATAACTATAAATATGAATGAAACACCACAAGTCATAAATTGCAGTAATAACTCTTTGTGCTGCAACTTCTTTTTGCATTTCTGTCAACATATACATCATATAAATCCTATATATTTGTGAAAAGTCAGTGCTGGCTGAATAACATCAGCCTGTTGTTGACAGATACTGTATTTCAGCTTCAGTATTTAGAGGCTGTCCAAACCTTCATGTCATAAGACATCCACACTAACACTCCACACATCATGCAAAACACTAGTCCATATGCTCTAAACTGCTTTATTGATTTTAATATGGGTTTATATTAGCTTAAGTGTACACTGAGTGGCTGTATCACTTAGAAGAAAATAAATAAATATAATAAAAATAAATATTTAATACGTCTCACCACAAACTCAATACTGTCATACACAGATAAGCACTGACGGCCTACAACGTGACTGGAATTTCCCCAACAAGAGACCATCACAAGTTATCATCAACCCTGAAGTCTTGCAACTGCATACTTTCTATATGCAACATCAGGGCAGTATCAGCAGATAATCAGAGTATGGTCTCGTAAAAGGTGAATCGGTGTTGTAAAAGCTTCTAAGATTTACATCAGCACAGCAATTCCCCAGTTAATTACCTGTAAAGCAGCTCTAGGTTTTATCTCTTGATGAAAGTATCTGATTAGACTCCAGTATTTCGGTTTCTGTTTTAGTTTACAAATTACAGTCCCTATGCTCAAAGTCCAAATTTTCCCTACAGGCTTGATTTTTTTACCTGCAAACCCAGTCTCATGCTGTTTCGAATTTAACACAGAGTCACCCTCACTGTGACTGCAATCAACAATGGCAGCTGGAGTAGGTCTGTCAGTGTCCAAGAGCTCTCAAACACCACTACAAATCTGACATTAACAAGACAAGAGCACTGGACAAAACGGGCTCTGAGTAGCCGAAAACTAACTCCTAACACAAATCACAGCTGACAGAAGAGAGACACAGATGACAGCTAAGCACAACACACTAACAAACATCTACCTTATCTAGCTGAAATGAGTCATATCAAGAGTTTGTGATTCAAAAACTAAACAGCTGGCACATGATCAGCAGCTCATCTGAGTTTTCTAGGGGACTTTTATCTTTACTTTCCATTAGTGTAACATGTTCTAAGAAGCCATCATCCTGTGAAGACCTCATTTACTGTAAACAGCAGTGAGCACTGTCCTCTTGTACAGGGAGTCCATTTACACATTTGGATGTTTGGGAAATCCAGGGGAGGAAATAAGATCAGGGTGTTTTTTCTTGACAACTGGCAAAATAATGAGAAGCAAATACTGCTTCAGAGGGCAGCAACCATGCACTGGTTAATATTTCATTCAACACAGGTTCAAAAACTTTATTAAACATTACTGGCGAGCTGACTGTGCCACAAATAATTGTTACATCTGTATTGATAATGGTCAACCAAACACCAACTTAACTGGTATTTATTCACTTTTTAGCACTGTATTCTGATTTCCCCACAACTCATAATGAAGGGGCAACCACAGGTCAAACCTGACTGATTTATTTTACAAAACTGGCTAAACTGGTCAGCCTCTGGAGTCACACCAAGAACCTCTTTTTCAACCTTTGTATGGTAGTATTTACACACGTCACATATCTCAAGTCAAACAAGAAATGCTGTCTAAGTGCATCCTACAGGTTTCGTTTCATCTCATCAGCACATTTGTTTTACTTGTTATGCAGTTGTTCTCCTGTTTTTATTGCACTGAATTTGGGTCTAGTCTGGTCATCAAATAGATAATAGTAATACAATCCTAATTAACAGATTTTAATATCTATAACCATAAAGTAAAAATACCAAACTTTGCTTGTCAAAGCCTCATAAGATTGTCAAATGCCAGAAAAAGGGTGAAAAATGTCAATTTCAAGCTCTCAAATCCCAATAACGATGTTTTCTCAATGATATGTCAAACAATTAAAAACTAAAAATATTAAATGCACAATGATGCTCAAATTTGAACAGCTGGAAATAGCATTTATTTTACCTGGTAAAAGACGTGAGATTAATCAACTGTTAACTGATCTGTTGTTTCAGCAGTACAGCCTCATATTTGTAAAGTCTTCTCATTTTTATTTACATTTCATACCTTGAAACTGAGATTTTGTTTGTGGCTCATCAGCCAGTAGATGAAGCAACAATGGAAATACTGTTAGCTGCAGTCGACACTGTTATATTTCTGTACTTTATTACGCTTAAATATAGTATTGCATGTGATTACTTAAGTCCGTGAAGTACTTCCTCTCTCCTAAGTGTCTGTAACCAATGACAACCATCAGTGAAAACAAACTCTAACCTAAATTAAAGGAAACTATAAAGTTAATTTATTAATATATACTTAAATATAGTATCCTTGCCTAAATTGGGGAATATGCCAACTGAAAAAAAGATGTCTTCTTCTACTGTAGATAATTTTCCCAGAACTTTCTAGAAGCTGCTATCAACAGGAAAATCAGATATTACACACAGCAGACTTGAAGCCGAATTATCATTTATGAGCTGTATTAACAAAAAGCATGAAAATATTAATTAAATAGCAAAAACGTTACATAACAAGTGAAAGCATCTCTAAAAATAGTCCTAACTTTAATATTGGACTGGCACTGACAGACCTTCACCAACTAGCACAGTCTGGACTGGTGACACAAACATATAACTATCTTTATATCTTATATTTTCCATTACATGCTTTACAAAACGTTTACAATTATCATAAGCTCCACAGCATTTGTGTTAATAAAGCTAATATTGTAGCTAGCTGCTAACTTGTCATTATTTCGGTTGGGGTAACGTTAGCTAAAGCCGGGCATAAACAAGGAGCTCCACACATTTAGCAATGTTTCAGGCTAGCTTAACTTAATGTCAGCAGGTACTTTAATCTGTCCCCAAACTGAAAACTACATCTGTGATAAAATAATAATGATAATATATATATAATTCATGACACCGACGGCAGCGGGGGACATCAGGTTGCGACACCACAGCATCCCCACATGTAACGTTTCCGTTGTGTTTACCGCCTCCTGAAAACACCTCCAACGGTCGTTCAGCGAGGTAAAACCGCGTCGACACACACTGCTAACAGCTGTAAAATAAGCGCTCACCTGTTAAAAGGAAATGTCCGCTCAAAGGCCCTCTCTTTCGTCGCAATTTGCCCGTCTTCAGCGGAGTGAGGAGTGTGTGACTGCAGCCGCTGGTGGCTGGGTGCTGGTGGTGGTGTGGCTACTGATAACGACTAGCCCACTATGCTGCAGATGCTTTCAGGGACCGTCGGATATCGGAATTCCCACGCACAAGGATGGGCAGCGGTTGCCCTTCAAACGAGATTGGAGGGGTAATTGGGCTTAATTTATCTTTTTTCTTAAACTCATTTTTTTTTATTTCAACTTCAGCATTCTGTACAATCAATATAGTTTTTACATAGCTCACATAGGACATAGTGCTTTGATCAAATATACAAACAGCTATCCTGGTTTAAGACAAGTACAGTGAAGTGTTCAAGTGCACTATGATGTTCCTGAGATTTCAATTTGCAAGGAAAAAGAAATACAATTAGATACCAATAATAGTGATAAATTAATTTTAAAAAAAATGTGTGTAAGTGTGCATACAAACATACCTGTTTGACTACATGCACAGCCACGAGTAAAAAGAGAGGAAACAATAAGATAAGATAAGATAAAACTTTATTGATCCCACACCTGAGAAATTCACATTCACAAACGGAGATAGAAAAAAGATTAGGGAAAAGCAAGAGAAGATAATAAATGTAAATAAATAGAGTTAACTTCAAAATATAAAAGTGGGACGAGAAAAGAACGGGGATATGGATTTTAGAGTTCCCTTACTGCATTAACAAACTCATTACAGGGCTCCACCTCTTTATGAATTGCATATGAATAAACCTCAATGCATATGTGATTTGTTCCATCTCATACAGTCCCCATATTTTTTTAATCCAGATGTTGTACACTGGAGGTTCAGGATTCAACCATCTAAATGTGAGAGGATTTGTAATAGAGTGGGATTGCTCCGAGTAGGATCACCCCTGGATCTTTGAGGATATTTTGATGGAACACTGCTCTCAGGGCATCTAACACATCCTTCCAGAAGCTGCTTAATTTGGTGCAGGACCAAAAAATATGAATGCTGTTTCCAGTTTGAAGGCCACATTTTCTCCAGCACTTGTCTGAATTGGGTGGAGCCCACTGAGCTGGTATTTGTGGGGTCCAGAAATATCTTATTACTTTCCATTTAAATCCTCGCCAGATATTGGAATTAGTTGTCAAATGTGCCTCACTACAGATATCCCTTCAGGTGTCTGGTGATATTTAGTTTGATGTAGGGGCGTCGGTGGCTTAGTGGATAGAGCAGGCGCCCCATGTACAAGACTGTTGCCGCAGCGGCCCAGGTTCAACTCCAGCCTGTGGCCCTTTGTTGCATGTCATTCCCTCTCTGTCTCTTTCCCCCTTCACACTTACCTGTCCTGTCAATTAAAGGCTAAAATGCCCAAAAAAATTATCTTAAAAAAAAAAAAAGACCAAAATGTTAATATCCACAGTGCAGCTGTGGCTCAGTCCACCTGTACATTTTACCTAACCTTGAGAACTTGTCATGTTTTTCTTTGTCAAACTATTCTGGTGACTTTTACTATTTTTGGGTGATATTGCATTTACATTGTGTGTATTCTTAAACATCCATCCATCCATCCATTTTCATCCACTTATCCATGGCTGAGTTGTGGGGGCAGCAAGCTGAGCAAAGTACTCCAGACGCCCCTCTCCCCAGCAATGCTTTCCAGCTCCTCCCGGAGGATCCCGCAGTGTTGCTAGGCCAGATGAGATATGTAATCCCTCCTGCGTGTTCTTGGTTTACCCAAGGGCCTCCTACTTGTTGGACGTACCCAGGGGGCATCCTGATCAGATACCCAAACCACCTTAACTGGCCCCTTTTGACGCAAAGGAGCAACAGCTCGACTCTGAGCTTCTCAACCTACCTCTAAGGCTAAACCCAGCTACCCTGTGGAGGAAACTCATTTTGGCTGTGTGTATCTACGATCTCATTGTTTAGGTTACTACCCAAAGCTCATGAACATAGGTAAGGGCTGGAAGGTAAATGTAAATCAAGAGCTCTGCCTTCCGGCAGAGCTCCCTCTTCAACACAACAGTTTGGCACAGCGCGCGCATCACCACTGACGCCACACCAAACAAATGTATTAATCAAGTTATCACAAACTAGCTTAAGAAATCTGGGGCAAGGCAGTGTTCCAGTGTAGGAATACCGGTTATTTTCTAGAAATCTGGGTAAAATAGGTTGGGTGGTTCAGGGAGGGCCCACACCTCATTCTTGCTCCACAGGCCACGTAGTCAGTAAACCCACCCTTGCTTGGATTGACATGAAATTCTCTCACTTGCAACTGAAGCATCACCAGTACAAATAAATGCATTCTTTCAAATGCGTCAAATGTTCAAAACTGTGTAGCTCATGTAGGGAAATGCTGTTAGACAATTATGATTACAAATGAGTACTAAAGTGAGAAAAAAACAACAACACCAACAAAAAACATACAGTCACGGTGTTCAAAAATATTGCACTATGCTGGAGTCATATTATTACTGCTGTGGCACCAGTAAAGACAAAGAGTTCTTTGTGTTGAACTCTTATGTCACAATCAGAGTATTTGAGAAGAACTCTGGTTTTATGGCCCAGGCTGAAACCTTCTCCTATCTAACGACTGATGAGGCCATGAAACATTCTTTTGTGAATTCTTGTACGGTGTCGCCACAGGGAAGAGATAGCTGCAAATAATATTTTGTTAAGTAAACATTATTTTGAGTTAGAATTTATTGATATTGATATTATCATATTACATGTAAAAAAACAACACATGAACATACAAACAGACAGAAAAAAAGCAATATTTACAAATAATGAAATCCATCCATCCATCTTCTAACCGCTTCATCCTCTTGAGGGTTGCGTGGGGGGGCTGGAGCCTATCCCAGCTGACATTGGGCGAGAGGCAGGGTACACCCTGGACAGGTCACCAGACTATCGCAGGGCTGACACATAGAGACAGACAACCACATTCACACAATTTGGAGTTATCAATTAACCTAGTCTTTGGACTGTGGGAGGAAGCAGGAGTGCCCAGAGAGAACCCACCCTGACACGGGGAGAACATGCAAACTCCGCACAGAAGGGCTCCCACACCCGGGATTGAACCGGCAACCCTCTTGCTGTGAGGCGACAGTGCTAACCACCACACCACTGTGACGCCCTCTCCATAAATCATGGAGTGAAATAAAACAACCTCCCTATATAGATAAACCCATAGCTTAAACCTTTCTAAAGGTACCATTGTTACAAAAACCTTTCTTAGTATATGATATAAATTACCAATTATCCCTGATCCCTGAGTATAAACCAGTCTAACATATGAAATATGAGCACCAATATATATTCTACCAATATATATATTTATGTGTATATATGTGTATATCCTGAATATCATGTATTTATACCTTATCTTAAATTGGTGCATGCTTGGACATTGCTTGAGCTCCACTTTCTGTTCCATAACGCCACTCCACATATTCAAATACTAAAACTTTTTCTGGTTGTACATACACTATGAGTTTTTGGAAATTAAATAATCCCCTTTAAATGATAACCCCCCTCTCAGACATTCAATTGCATAAACAATGGATGATCTACTTTTACAGGACAGTTCCTCTATTCTGCCGCTATTGTGCTCTGGAACTGGGGAGCAAAATAAAAGTTGCATAACCCATCAGAGCCCATTGTTCACATAAATGTATACCAGAGGACCGAAAGCATGGGGTAGGTCTGGACAACAGTAAAACTAAACTAAAACTGAGGCTATTAAACACAAATGTTTGCACTCCTGTTCACTTAAAGGCTGGTTTGAAAGCAAATACCATCAGAATAGCTGCTACGAAGGTTTTTACGAGGGGCACTTGAACGCACCATGTCTTTGAATGTCGACAGCAGCGCTGATTCACTGACTTGCTCACACATCCATGATGACACCCAGCACACCCAGCGAACAGAGGACTGCTTACACTGTACACATGTGCATTGTGCATGAACTGACACACGAGGCCTGTCATGAGCCTCTGATATTCTTCACCAGTAAAGGAACTGGGCTGATTGGCATGCAGGGAGCAAGAACCAGGACTAGCCAGACGGCTCTCTGCGCCATCTGTCGTGTACTGTGGGAAACAGGTGACCTATGACTATTTTAATTATCAGCCTGGCCTACAAATTGCTGCTGTGGAGGACCATCCCTGCCAATAAAAGAGGGGAAATGTGCATGGATAGGAGCAACAGTGTGTCTTTAAGTGACTGTGACCTCAGAGACCCTTATTCACAGAGGAGTTATGACACATTGTACTAGAACAAGTACAGGTATTACTAATACTAACAATGGCTTATATCTATTTAGATGTACAGCTCCAGGGCCATTATGTTGTATATGCTGCTTCGCTGGCATGGCTTACTGGGACACTACATGAGGAAGAGCCAGCATTAATGTTTATGTTACTCTGTTACCTTTCATACTATGACAAGACATCATCGGTTAACATTTAAGGATGTTTAGGTGGTCTTGAATGCAACACTGCTACCCAGTAAAAAGCATGGATGTATAAAAAGAACTGGATACAGCATTGGAGGCGAGGGCCCGTTCATGCCTGACAAAATGTCTGCGAAAAAGCTCCTTATCTCAAAATTTTGACTTAAGTTAAAACTGTAAAATACTAACATGCAACACAAGCTGCCTTGGCACATGGTTTAAGTGCAACTTTTAAATGTCTTACACACCCACACAGGTGTTTCAAGATCCTACTCATAACTTTAAAAGCATTTACGACCTGGCCCCAGATTATATCTCTGTCCTTGCACGCTCACCCTGAACGCAGTCTGGTATCTTTAGGCAGGAGTCTGTGTGCTGTTATCATATCTGTGTTTTAGAGTAAAGGGACCAGAGCTGCTCCTGTGAGGAACCATGATTGTGAAATAACCTGCCAGAGGAACTTAACGTCTTCTTTTAAATCACATGTTGAAGTGGCTTTCACTGTTTACTTGATTGTTTGTACTTTGTGGTCACTCAGATTTTTGGAAGTGCTATATAAATACATTTTATTATAATTATTATCATTATGTAAGGTGTGCTAGGGAGACGTCACGATATACCTGCCCACACAGAGGAGGTCTAACCAGGTACAGTAAGTGTAAACACCCTCACCAGTGTGTAGGGCCTGTATTAGATGATGCAAGGGAACAAGCTTTAAAGGTACACGACATAGGAATTTTCGGCTACTGTTTGTAAACAATATCGCCAGAAAAAGTGAAAGCCAACCACTTGGTGTGTGACCTAGCTTTATTTGCATTTTGTGTGTGTGTGTGTGTGTGTTTGTTTTGTTTTTCGGCACTGTGTCAGCAATTTTTTTTATCTTCCTCTTGGATGACTGCTGCTTACGATCTGGGGCCAGATGCACAAAACATCTTAAGTTAAGATTTTCCTTTAAGTCCTAGTTAAGGTTTCCTCCAAATAAAATTGGTTACTTAAAATTTTCACTTAAGTACTTCTGGTTTTCTTCTTGTCTTGGTCTTATAATTACAAAATTACAAAATTTGTTGTGTTTTATTTTGGAGAACTGTATTCTTTCAGGCATGCATACACACGCACTCACACATTAAAAAACAAAACAACAAAATACAGTCCCACCTTTGAGAGCTCCAGACCACTGCGTCTGTGCATGCTGCCATCTTGAAGGGCGATGTCCACATCCCTTGACTGTTTCACAAAAGACCTTAGCAACCAAAGAAAGGTTAAAAATAAGAGTACCTCTGACTTTATCTTAACTGCAGCATGGCAGAGTTTATGGTGATAAATAAAAAAAAATCCTAACACACCCCAAGAAGAGTGTTCTGCGACCAGGAGAACCCAACTAATATACTGATTCTACATTTTAGATTAGACTTGCAATATCTTCCTGTAATTGTTTTCTGTTTTGTGGTATTTAGGGATCAAATTTATTTTGTAGTTTGTGCTTTCTACGATTGTTTTCCTCCTGACATATAATCATTTCCTCCTCTGACCAATATGGTTTTCTTCTCTTCTTGACATTTTTTCCACTATTTAACCATAAGCCAACTTTGTGAGATGATAACAGGCATCACAAGTGTGAATCCAAGCAAACGAGCTGTCTCCATGGAAACTTTTACTGCTGGAAAATCTCTTTCAACACAGTAAATGAGTCAATGTTGTTCCTTAACTGAGGAAACCCTTTGAGTGATTCTGTGCAACTGTGTAAGTCCCTCAGCTAGGGAGAAACTTATCCTTAATTGTCATACTTGGTGTTTGTGCAACCAGTCCCTGGTACTTTGTGGTTACCTTTTTCCAAAGTCCAAACCTTACATAAACACGCTGTGCTCAAGAACATCCCGAACTTTGCAAAATAATAAGAAATTGGTAAATCCAGGTAGAGGGCAGAGTCTCTGTGGATGAATACACTGCCACACACTTTAAGTAGGTCATAAGTGATGACTGAGAGGGATTACATTTGAATGACTCTATGCATTGTTTTATTTTTAGGGAAAATCCTTCATAATATACCATTAAAGTCAACACATGAGAGCCCAACTTCAATTAAACTCAATGCAGGAATAGGCTTCCATATTTTCAAGTTGCAGCTCAGAAACACTGGGCAGGATACAGAGGATCTGGGTTACAAAAAAAAAAGAAAACCAGAAGGCTGAACTCATCATAACCCAGAGAAACAGATTGAAGCAGTGCAGGTTATTGCAGTTTTGAACCGAATTGAGGCTGAAATTACAGACTGGCATTGATTTTAAATGGAAAATGAAGGTCGTTCTTGCCGTTAAAGCCGGCTGGAGCTCTTGCCAGCAGAGGAAGACCCAATGAAAATGACAGATGGCTATTAATTATACTGGACATTATGGCCAGTCAGTATCTAATTAGACTCATTGAGCAGGAGGAATCGCAGCAATAGATATCATGCACAGGTCATTTTTTATCATACAGTCGATAGCTTTTCTCTAAACGTACTCAGACGCTGACAAATGCAGAAGGTTAAAACACAAACAGTGATCAGTCTCGACTGTAAACTGCAAAGCAGCCTCAATAACGGAGGCCAAGCTGCTGCTGCTCACATGCAAATTTTTGTAACCCTCAAATAAGGTTGGCCCACTCCCTGTTCATGTCTGGACAGGCAGAGCGCACCCTCCTAACGCTGCACTGTCTCACACACACGGTGCTATCCTAATGTGCTGCTAAGCCAAATTAATAAACCTGCATTTTGCTTGAAACCTCTTTGGGCTTGTTTCCATGTTCATAAAGCCAAATCTGAATTTCTGGTCTTTCCTGTTGCAACCAGGCGGCCAAAGTGTATTAATTATGCATCTTTGAAATGTTTCCAAGGGGTCACCAGCACAATGAGCTGCGGTTTAGATCATTTCTTTTATTATAAGCTGGCACTGGTGGAAGAAGGTGCCCGATTTTACATTAAGTGTCCAATAAATGCACAATTGTTTTCCCAAAATGTTCCTCATGCAGTACCACTGGCTGACCACCAGATGGCACTGTTTTATAACAAAACCCAACCTGAGAGGGTGCAGGATATTTTCTCTTTGATGCAGTACCTGTAGCTATGAATGTCATCCTGTCCCGTGATTTGTTGCTTGTTCATTAAAGACTGGAGCAGGTATGATTAACTTGTCAGATAATGCCTCCACGCAGGGCACACTCTCATCTGGTTTAATGCTCGCTCTCCAGGCGTGCACAGTCGATGGCACTTCTGGAGTAATCTTGTGCAAAGTAGGCTACAATCCACAATCACCCTCGAGTGATTTTTGATGTTTCCTTGCTTCCGCGGCAAGATAAACAAGCCTAAAAGCTTCAATTAGCTCTTAAAAGGCCTATGAGAAAGCTAAAGTATATTGCGCGCCGAGGATGATTCATAACATCCTGCATTAACTTTGTCAGTTATAATCCATCACGAGGTAATAGTCTTAAATAAATCTCATAGTAATTGAGATGAATCCCTCATTTCAATGACAAGTCTGTTTTTTAAGACCCAATTATCACTTTGAGTTCCCTGGCCCAGCGGATGTGAGGGGTTCGGGCTCTGAGAGGAGAAGTGGGGGGCAGCAAAGTTGGCTGTTTCAGCAGGGAGGAGAGATGGACCCGGTCCAAAGAGGGATGGATAGCTTCCTGGGCTGTACCGCATCAGAGGGCAGGTAGATTTATGACAAACGCACACAATCTTAATTTGTGCTCGGGCCGATAATGCATCTCAAGGCCAGAATAGTTCTGCTCAGTGTTTCTTAACTGGATGTTTCTTTAATTATATGTCAGAGGCCATAAAACTCAGGAGGAGATTTTCCCACAAAGCACTGTTTTATGTCTCGGTCATTACTGTAAATTACAAGCAACAAGAAAAGAGACTTATGGAAGGAAAAATGCAAAAAGAAAAGTGGGTTTATTCATTTCCATACACTCCTTTTTTTCACCCTGTTTGTACACTGATCATTTGTGAGCCTTATCAACTGTTGTTGCTCTCTCAGAGCAAACGTCAGGGCGCTGACCAGGGAAGAGATTGTTCACCTTAGTGAGCATGTGTGAAAACACAAGGCCTCCACTCATCACACAAAGAAAAACAAACCTGTACAAATACTAAATAAAGGAATAATACAAGAGTAGTTGTAAACATATACATATTCACAAATCCATAATTATAGAATACTTTCCCTCCCCAAATTTAGTCCAGCAATATGAGCCACTTCCACACTTCAGATGGCATGAGCACACTTACGGCATGGTTATCGGACATGACAGTTAATAGTAGTAATAATCATAGGAGAAAATCGCAAAAGTTTCGGTGACCTCTATATGAAAATGCATGATGGCTATACACAAGCTCCTCCACCTCCGCAGCCCTTGGCACACCACGAGGTGGCTTTAGAGTCCTACAGTCTGTCCCTCTGTCTTTATATTGCCTTTTTTATATGATGCCACTTAATCTTTGGTGAAAAATAACTGCCCGTTCATGTTCGATTACACAAGAGAGCGGCTGCTGCTCTTGTTTTTGTTTCAGCGCATGATATTTCCCGCTAAATTCAAACGCATCGCTGTTCTTCTAAAGTGTTCTGACACGTAATTAAACATTTAACTTACTTAAAAGCAACACAGTTTTAAAAAAAAAGGCTTCCTACCCTGCTTCATCCTTGCACCCTCTTTTTCTTCAGTATGCAGGTGATTATTTCCTCACCCTCGGCTTCGGCTTGGCACTCTCTCTCTCTCTCTCTCTCTCTCTCACACACACACACACAAACAAACACAGTAAATCAGGCAGGTCAGTGCATCAATATGTTTTTTTTAACTCTAAAGTCTTTCTCTTCCAAGCCATTACTGTGGCGTCGAGTCCAATGATGCAGGGACAGAGAAGCCTTCGCCCCCCCTCAGCTCAGCTCGAACCCGGCGGAGGATTCGATAGCGTACAGCAGCTTGTTCCTCATCAGCTGCTGGTCACAGAACTCCGGGAGCTTGAGCAGGTTCATGCAGGTGCTGGCGGTGGGCAGCCGCTCCAGGTCGTTGCCTCCATTGTGGATGCAGAAGGCCGGGTAGAGCTCCTGCGTGCACACGTACAGTAAGCTGTTAATGCACACCTGACAAATTGGCCAGAACATTCTGAGGCATTTAAAGACAGACAAATAATGAGATGTGAATCAACCCGTGTCAGTGATGATGGCAATGTCCAAAGCAATCCCGATTAAGCAATAAATGTCAGACTCCACAGGGGGATAAATGTTAAAAGAGAGACGTTAACATTAAGGTAATACAGTGGAAGTATAAATTTAGGAAATCAGGTTAGTGCTTGAAAGGTACTGAGTGGGAAACTGGCCCACAGTTTGACCCTTGGATGAGACACTGAAGGAATGGTCATTTCATGTTGTCTATCTGGCATTTTTTAAATCAAGCCTCCTTGTGATGAGGCCACCTCATCTGCAGACCGTGACACGGACCGTTTCCATCACAAGCCGGGGCTGACGAATAAGCTCCTCCACCCTGATTTCATCCCGCTATTTAAAGTTAGCGTACGCGGTTCAGCGGCCATACTCGCCCGATTAAATGGCTCTTCAGGGGCTTAGCCGTAATGACCCCATTTTTCTGACAATTACCGTATTAAACTATCGTTGCTTATTGAGAAAGTGCCATTACCACGGCTATCATTTTGGAAAAAAAAGAGAGTTTCCATCATCTTTTTTAAATGGCTTCTCCTGACAGAGCTATTTCTCCTCTAATGAATCCTGGGCTGTTTCACGACAGCTAATTAAGGCTTAGCTGGCTCAGGCTGAGGGCCGGGTCAGGGGCCGCTTCCCCCACGAATTACCGCCCTTTCCGGCCCAGAGAAGAGACAGGGAAGGAGTGGGGGGAGAACATCCACATGCTGGCCAAAGTCAAATTGATTAAAATGAGGAGGGAAGGCAACTCTCAAACCCCAAGAGGAGGTGCGGCGAAGGATTTTGAGGAGAGTTTTGGTCCCTCTCTCACTCGACTGCAGAACTGCAATTAGGTTTTCTTAACTAATGACGGCCATAAAGAGTACTAAAACCTATCATACGATGATTACAGCTTCTGGTTAGACCAAGTAAGACATAAAAACTCTTTAATGGCCCTGAGCAACACTTTCTGTTTCTTCCCCCCCTATCTCAAACTACCTAAGTGTCCCACAAATCAAGTCAGTGAGAAAGTGAAACAGCTTCCAATTAGGAAATCATTTCAGAAACAGGAGCAATAATGATTCAGCACTGCTAAAAAAAATATTTAGAGGTACAGGAGATATAGTTCCCTTCTATGTTCACGTAACAGGAAATTTCTGCTTTCTGTCACGTCACACAGAAAAGTTCAAAAGTTCAACCTGCTGCTACAAAGCTATGAATGGTAATATTTGTCCAGCCAGGATCTCCGACCAAGCCCACACATACAGGGCTGCAGAAGGAGTTCTTCAACAGAGGAAGGTCATGAACTATAAAACAGTGGACGTGGAGATAAGACCTCACCACACTGGCTCGGCCTTATCGCCACCTAATTTGAAAATGATCATTTTGAGGACTCTTATCAGTCTAGGTATTTTCATTACAAGCCCATTAAGAGGGAACACTCCCTCCTGTTGAGCTTGGAAAACCTGCCAGCAAAGGAGGATACAGGTAGTGCATAGTCTGCAGAGTGAGCACGGGGAGGAGAATAGATGAAGCGAGGTGAAAGTTCATGTCTGGTGGAAGCCTCACCTTGAAGCCCAGCAGTGGAGGTCTGGAGCAGCTGGTGACAAACTTCAGCAGCTTGCGCTTCTCCTCGTCTGTGAAGCCTTCGACCACCTCCCAAAAGATCTGGATGACGGGGTGATTGGCCGAGTACCCGCCTAAAGGAGATGATGGAGGAAACTACATTATTTAACCAACACCTGGGGAGGATGCAACATCCCTAAAATAATATATTTCAGGGTATTTTTGCAATAACAACCTTTGTGATGATGCAAAATAATACTGGAAAATATTTGATTATTCATTTTGAGAGGATACAATTTCAACAAAATAAGTGTAATAGTTTAACATGTCAGCTTCAAATACTGAGTAAAAACAAAATAAAATGTATCCCTCAGTTGCTTTGTAAACAACAATAACTCAGTGAGATCCAGATTTTATACAAAATATAAGTAGCAGTACCACAAAATATGAAAAATGTACCCTTGCATTTATGTATGTATATATATATTTTTTTAAATTAACAGGCGATGTCCTTGTTTTTTTGGAAAAATCCAAAAAGATTGAGTGGATTTTTTTTCCACCTGGACCTGTCTGCTCTGTTTTTTCTCCTCTGCTCTTCCAGTCATTCAGTGCTGACCATCAGACCCACCCACACACACAGACCTGCAATTATTTTGACAGGCTGATATGTAACAATGACAACTGCACAATCACATATATATTTAGGTTTTTGTCAAGCTTCACCTAGGCTTACATTAGGACAGGCTTCCTGTGGTTCCTGTGTGTGTGCAACGAGAGGCGAGGAAGTGATGCTGTGCTGCTGCCAGAGGAGTCGCTTACTGAGTTTACTCTGAGCGAAAAGTAGCAAAGACAGTCCGGAGCTGTTCATAAAACATTCGGGACATCCAGGCCTAATGACGCCTGGTTCTACACTACAGAAGTTGCTCCCCTATTTGTAACTTCTCCACTGCAGAGCCGGTAGCAATTTGCTTTCAGCCATGCTTTTTATTGCTGTACAACACTGTGACGTCACTATGTCAAAAAGTCAGAATATTGCTGTTATAACAATATTTATTTTATTGTTTTATTGTATTATCATATTGAAAATATTCTGGTATTACTGTGAACAATATGATATGGCACACCCCTTAAGTAGAAAGCCTGTGTTAAAGGTGTGGGGCTGTAAGGGCATGGGTATTCACCAAGCATGGAAGGTCTGACAAAGAGACAATAATAAGTTGCATGTGGGAAATGTAGGATTTAGTGTTTTTGGGGCATGAGTCATACTAGGAACTACAAGTAAGGATATCTCCACCTGCTGCTGCTTCGATTTTGACCACTTTTTAAAATCTCCTGTAAGTCCCACAGGTTTATGGAAGTGCAATATTAAGTGACTGGAGGGTCTCTAAGCGTGGCAGGAAGTTGGAACTCCAGCATATAATGTATATTTCTAAATTCAGCTTCTACCTGAGTAATTTGTGAAATTCTTCAGGTCGTCCAGACAAATTGGCACATGAGCCCCAGAGATCAGCACCTATTTAAAAAAAGGCAGAGAAATATAAATCAATATAAGCTAAAGTTTCTGTGAGTGATAAAGACAGTTTTGCTCGTCATGCGCGCAGTGTACCTGGATTTCCTGCTGGTCGAACATACGCAGCCACTCCAGGTTGACCACGTTGGCCAGTCCCTGTCTGAAGGCCAGGCAGTGAGGCCTGATCTGCTTGTTCAGCCTGTAGTCGGCCACCAAGTGGATGTAGGCTATCCGGTTTGCTGTGGTCACAGGAATGTCTTTGCCTCCCTGCTTCAGCTCAACCACCTAGGTCCAACAGGCACAATGCATTTGTAAGTCTCCTCACAGTTTTAGTTTGTATAGGTCTATTTAAATATGACACGTTCTGATAGGAGATAAGTAATAACACTGTTAGGTGGCCATACTGCATATTTCATTATGCAGATGATATCATGTATATTATTGAGTCTGCCCAGAGTGCCAGATGACCAACAAACAAAGAAAGTGCATTAATTGTGCCAGGTGGATTTAATTCAATCACAGAAAGGTAATTAAAATGTTTTCCAACAGCACTCTGATTAAAGGTACAGCTCAATGTGAGTGTGTGTGTGTGTGTGTGTGAGCGTGTGTGTGTATGGTTAAGTGCATTTCAGTGTTTCTAAATATAGCACATCCAATGAACATCTGGTCCAATACAATTTGGCCTCAAGTTCTCTTTTCATTAGCTATAGAGCAGTTAGCACTTGATAGGATGTGCTCATCTCTGTTCATAAAGCTGGGCGCATGACGACACCACAGCAGCTACAGAGGGGATGAAATATTATCTTCATCTTTTTCCAATGCAGGTTGCCTGCATGTGACATACATGATCTGTGTTTAATTTAATGACCTGCTTCTACAACTGTGAGTTTGTAACTTCACAAATTCAAAATACTAACTTATAAATACTAATACAAAAGGTGGAAATCTGACATCTGCATCTGTTTTCAAAGCAGCTTACAATGGTTAAAAAGGCTTAATAGTTACTGCTTGAATTGCTGATGCATTAGCTGAAAACTTTGCAACATTTTACTATGTGGCGAGGTGAAAATGTCTTAAAGGGACAGTTCACCCCCAAATCAAAACAATTAATTTTCCTCTTACCTGTAGTGCTATTCAGTAGCCTAGATTGTTTTGTGATGTCTGCCTTCTCTTGAACATAGTGGAGCCAGATGGCATTCAGCTTGTGGTGTTCACAGTGCCAAAAACTACATTTCACAAACTCAACAGCAATGTCTCTTTCCAGAAGTCATGACCCGGTTACTCAAGATAAGATCCGACTCCGACTGAGCAGTTTCATATAGGAGCTGTTTCCTTTCTACACCTGCCACCGAGTCACTGAGCAGAAGGAAGCATGCATCTACTAATGGATAAGAGGCTCATGCTTAAGACAGCATGAGATGTAAACATTATTGGCATCCTCGGCTGAGCTGCAACATTAGCTTGCTCAGTGGTGCTAGGTGAGCTAGCAGTAGGTGCAAACAGGTGTAGTTGTGAAAAAATGGTTGGCAGGTGGAGTTCAGTAGAAAGAAAATAGTTCCTACATGAAACTGCTAACAACAATTAAGGTATCTTGAGTAACTGGGCCATGATTTGTGGAAAGAGACATTGCTGTTGAGTTTTTCAAATGTAATTTTTGGCGCTTTGAGCACCACAAGCTGAGTGCCATCTAGTTCCATGATTTTGGAGAGAAGGCAGTTATGGGGTTAACTGTCCCTTTAAGAGGCGGAGAGTATTCATACACTGGATTAAAACTCCAAACTCCATTCAAAATGTTGCCTATTTACTCCAGAGCACAAGGTGAAACACTTTTGACGTGAGTCAAACAGGACCAAAGCAACAATGAGTAACAGTGGTCACATGCAGACTGCCACAGACACTCCGCATATTTGTTTAACAAAAGTACAAACTACAGTCAAAATTTACAGTATATGTGAATCAGCACCTCTCTGACGCACTCTTAACAAAAACTGATTGATAAGCTTCAAAAAGGTATTCAGTACCCTGGAAATCCAGAGTTCTCGCGAGAGCACAATTTCAATTTGCTCAGCGAGTCAGCCTAAATCTTTCTAGATTTGGGTCTGGATTTCCAGGCTAGGTATTCAGTGCAGCAATACTAAATAAGATTGTTTTATAAAGTAAGGTGTTCCTCTTATTTTGTCTATCCCCTGAATGCTGCGTACAGCATGTGGGCCCCTGACAGGTAGTCATTTTCTGCCTTATTCTCCCCTCACAGTGGATTCTGATTATGTGCTAATGTAAGAGAATTACTGTCCTTATCTTGCTTGCTTTGGCTATCTCACGAGGGCAAATGCAGGGCAGACTGCTCGCGGGTGTGTGCCTAATCTTTCACAAATTGTTTTCCCTATCGTGTTTGCGATGCCCTATTTGCGACCAGGAGGGCTACATTGTAACTCGACCATTTCAGGTGTTGTTTGAGAAGAGCTAATAAGACGCGTTAAGGCCCTGAGCAAACAGGGGCTCCGGGTAGAGTGCAGGTCTGGGTCCAGGTGACTCAGAGTGCTGGTGGCGGCTCGTCTCCGCAGCCTTGAGCTTTGGAGGGGACGTGCTTAAGAGCAGCTCGTTGCTTCTGTCAGGCGTGTTCTGAGATAATTTCTGGGGGTAAAGGTAGGTGGAATGGTCAACAGAGCTGCCGTGTTCCCTGCGCAGCAGCAGAGCTTAGGGCGACAGTGGCGACGTGCTTTATCTCTCTCAGAGCTGAAAAGTGGTACATCATGAGGGAAATGAATTATTAACGCGACAAAGAGGAACCAAACAGGAGGAAGGAAAGACGGCTGAATGAGAGGTACTGACCGGAGTAGAAACAGAGATGGAAAAAAAAAGAGAGCATGTGAATCATTTATCCGACTCCATCCCAAACCCCCGTCACCTGAGCCTCTCCCAGATCGTTGTTGACCACAGTGAAGTTAAGGCCAAGCTCCTCCACGTCACCCTCATAGCTCTTGAGGAAGAGGAGGTTGCGGTACACCTCCGGGTCCAGCGATGCCAGGTGGTGGATGTCCACCTCTGCACTGGTTCCCAAAAGTTTGGACAGGAAGAAACTGGCAAAGGGCAGCTCCACCAGCATGTTCTCATACAGCGCCTGCAGAAAAATGTCTCTGTTAACTGGCGGACATCTGCAGGACAAGACTACACTTCAATCTTGTAAATTTCCCACACAAACACCAGTCAATCAGTGCAAATGAGAAAATGCTCCGAGCATTAAACACAGCAATTGTTTATAGCTTGGGTGTCACTGAATAAAATATGATGATTAGATAACCGAGATAACTAAATGGACCGCAGCCTGCATCAAGTGGCAAGCACAACATTACTGAGTACACATTCAGAAATCTGATTACAACATACATTATACAACATTAAATTTGCCTACTACTCTTATATCAAAGAATCAAGTGATAAGATAGTAAATCTGGTCACATCAGAGAGACTGAGAGCAAAACACAGAACACAATCTATCTAAAACACACAGGCTTCTGTTTCAACCCGCCTCAAACTTTATAAATGCCAATTCTCACCTTGACCTCAAATGCCATTAAGAACCACAGCCGGGCAGGTGACTCATAAAACCCAAAGCTAATGTACTGGAATAGTCCAAAAAAGAGCCCATTGGAGGCATTAAAATATACAGGTCTTTATAAATGATAGCGCTAAAAACCCTGACCGCATCAGCTAAATGGATTATAAATCTAGAGGATTTCCATAATGCATGCATCTTAAACACACACATACGCATAAATCACGGCTATTTTCTAAACACAGGTTAATTGCACAACTTCAAACATTGTCTATTTTTTATGCAAAATAATCCACTTAGTATTTCTCTCGTGGCCGCCGCTCGTTTCAGACCATATGCGCCGCGTGGCCCCTTGAAACCTATCAATAACACTTATGCCGGGAAGAGGCAGCAATAAGTATATGGAAAAAACCTGCAGCCTTATTTTTTCAATGCCACTTACTTTATTTATGAGTGTTTATTGCCAGAAATTGTGCCAAAATGACTTGGGCTGGAAGGAATTAATTATTATGGCCCAGGCCTTTTAATATAAGTGAGTGCAGTGGCAACGCAATTAAAGCAGATCGCGGCACCATCAGGTGGAATAAATGCCAACAACATTGCAGGTGCATTCTGTTAGCTGCCAAATACATTGCTTAATTTACAACATTAAGAATCAATAAAATTATAATGCTTTTCAAACGCATCTCTATTAATAAGGGGTGCCAACCTCCCACACCTCTAAAGGGAACTATCAGTCGCTGGAGATCAGGGAGAGGAGACTGTGCAGAAGTGTGGTGAGTACAGCGGGAGGAGGAGGAGGATGAAACTTTCCTCACCCTCACAGTTCACGTTACGAGTGGAGAGGCCACTGCTGATGAGGTTGGAGGTTTTGTACTAATGAGAGATGAATGAGGCACAAAGAAACCCTCCTGCAGGTCATATTACATAATTAGAAATGTGGTTTTGACAGAAACGGTGTCAGCAAACACTCCCATCACGATTAAATTAACTTTTGAGTCTAAAGTCTGGAAGGATAGCACCACAAAAGCAAAGAAACCCGTTTTCACAATTTGTGGCTTAAATCTTTCAGCTTGTCAGCTGGGTGGACAAGTGAGGAAGAAGGATGATGACCGGTCTCTATTCTGATGTTCAATCCCATTTCAGTGAGTACCCTAGACAAGCCACTCCTGCCTGTAATACATCACCTCCACAACAATGGCACGCCTCGGACATTAATTAACAATATTAATCTCCTGTGTCCTTTGAGCCGCAATGTGCACTGTGCACACTGCAGCAGCAGCGGTGATGCAATCCCAATCTATATAAACGGTTGCCTTTTATCCAGGCAATAACGGCACTAAACAAATATCAATACGCCTCTCAAATGGCCACTCAAACGTCCATTTTTATGGAGAAAGAGGAACTTAAGGTAGGGTTAATTGAAAGTCAAATTCAAATTAATTTCCCCTTGCCTAATTGCCTGAACCATTAGCTATTGAGAGCACAATATCGAGGGAGCGGGGGCTTCTAGCTGCTGATTGATCATTTCTCACTTGAGAAGAATACAGAGAAGAAGAAGAGAAGCAGGAGGAGGAGTTACGATGCTCTGATAAGTGGACTGGTCCATCTCAGACCGAGCAAGAGAGGAGAGACCTGGATGTTCCTGACTGTAAAACAGATCAAAATGCTATTACCACATGCTTTGAACGTTTATTTATGTCCTGTCTGTGTGGGCTCGCTGATTTAGTGCCAGCCAAATGCAATCACTACACAAACAAGAGGTAGGGAATCATCGGCTAATGGAAGCCCTAATTGAGAGGCGACCGCTTGTCATGAGGTAATTCTTCTCCGGGTTGAGATGATAGCCCCCCCCACGGGGAAGGCATCTTGATAAACAATCACTACCACATGCATTAAGGATGATTTAGAAACATTAGGCTCTAATAAATAGTGCCATCAGAGGAAGGAAGCGACAGAAAAACAATGCCGTCAACAGATTATGCACAGGGCTAATTAACAAAACTAAAGCTTGCACGAGTGCCAGGTTAAAGTTCTAACCTCAAGAAACAAATGACGGCGATTTCTCTAAACATTGTCAGTTTCTAGAACAAACACCGAAACAACCTCCAAATGCACATAAGCATCGAAGCCAGTCATGACACTGACTGCTGTTGATCTTAATTGATGTAACTGACCATCAAATCACAGTAGTCTGAGACTAAATCTTACTATTTGCTTGTTATTTTACCAGCAGCTTTAATATCTCCACACATTCCTCCTCAATGCAAAGGGTTACTTTAGCCCCGAAATGACCACGCTTATATTAATTACTCCCTTCGTTTTACGATGAATTCGTGAAGAAACTTTGTTGAAACTTTGTTGGGAACTGTACAGGATGCTATGCTCTCTTCAAAGCCAGACACCCTTGACAAAAACAGTAATTTTACTTCGCTGAACAAGTGAGCTTCTGGTCTACCACCACCTCGATCAGTAAGATTGTTTGCGTTATTGTGTGACTCTGGTGTTTGAACAGGTTAATTTGGATTTACCAAAGTCACACAATAACACATACAAACTAACTGATTGAGGCAGTGGTAGACCAGCAGCTCCTGTGTTCAGTGAGGTAAAATTACTGTTTTTGTTAAAGGGGTCAGGCTTATAAGCAAGCAAAGATAACTTTCACTTTTAGTCAAGTTCCCTGTCAGAAGTGGCTATCTGTCTGGGAAGTACTGAATAAATGAGACATGGATTTTACTGCACTCCATAAGACTTCAATTCATCAAGATTTTTCTCAGTTTTTGGAATCTTTGTTCACCAGGGGCAAGTAGTATTTGACAAACACATGGTAATTTGGTAGGTGAAGTATTCCCTGAAGGATTTTAGGGTTTCTAGTAAGACATGGGACTGTCTAACATCACAATCATGAGATTTTACTTTGGAGGCTCACCTTTCCGAGGATCCTGCCTAAAAAGTAGTAATGCCTTGTAAAGGAGTCTCCGACCAGCATCTCTGCAGCGGGGCTGGGATACAGCAGACCCTCGTTGGTCGTCTTGAAGAAACCCTGATTGGGATTGAAGCCCGACTTGAGAAGCTCGTTGAGGAACTCACGAAAGATGCCACCACCGTCGATACCTGCCTCGTCCAGACCGTGAGCATTCAACAGATGGACTCTAATCCTTTTCTTTAGATCCGGTTCTAAGATAAGGACAATGAGCATGAGGAGGAATGGTTGTTAAGTTAAAGGTCACAATACACTTAGTCTTCAATTTGAACCAAAGACCATTTTCATTCTTTACAGTCATTTTACAACTTCCAGCAGAGCAATCAAACAGTCTGGCCTTACAGTGTCTTCAATTTCTAATACTTGATGGTTGCCTTCCCAGTCTGTAATGGTTCTTATCTCATCCTCAGATTTAAAGGCTTAAGTTCATATTACGTTTTAACAATAAACTGGAACCTAAAATTACATAGGAAAAGTCAGAAACAACATAATGGGAACCACGTCAGTTCTAGACCTTATAAAAATGAAAAGTAATCAAAAACATACATTTCGTCACACACTGTACACAACTACATTTTAACTAAAGCTGCCCTAAATCTCCAGTAAAGACTCCCCAGATTCCTCATTTCTTATTCAATACTATTTGCAATTTACAGCTGTAGCACAGTACAGTATATCACTTAAATTGGGCCAGTGAGCAGCTTTTGCTTAGCTTAATACACCCTATTGGCAATTTCACAAGTGTTGTAATGTAGTAACAAAACAAAGCTGACAAGTTCTGATTTTGTTTTACAAACTGTAAGCAGTTTTAACAGCAATTCTTCCCCAGGATATTTTTATCTAACCGGGACATCCACTTGAGTTTGAGAAGCTATCTTGCAAATGAGATTTGGCCCAGACAGCAGCTCGTAAATAGTTGTACATAAACCAATAATTAAAACATACAATAAAACAATGAGTTAAAGCACATGACGTGTTCCTTAGAGACAAAATGACACCAGCAAGTAAAAGGCAAGAGAAGCAGTGAGACTGCAGCCTGTGAGAAACAACACACAGAGTCAAACAATCTTTTTTCCTCCAATTCTGTATCTGTTAGAAAAGCTTTGAACTCTTAAAGGCTGTCCGCACCAAGAACGATAACTACAAATGATTAGAAATATAGTTTTAAAAATCATTCTACCTCAAGTGGATGGTGGAGTCTGCCACACATCTCTAACGACTACAGTGGCAAATAATGTTGTTGGGATCACTTTCCTAAATATGGATGATTACAATGTTGTCGTTACAGTTATCGCTCTTGGTGTGAACAGCGCTTTAGCCTTAGATTTTAGTCATTTTCAAGTAGAGGGGATTTGAGTACAACGGGTCCAGTAGAATGACTTTCAACCTTGAGACTGTTTTCTCCAAATCAGTCAATCTTTAAATCTGTGAGCAATTTAATTCTGCCAGATATCTTACCAGTCTACAATATCTACATAATTTGGTATTATCTGCAAATGTCTATTTTCTTGTTTAACTTCCACTTTATTTTTATTAACAGTGCGTCAAACCATCAAGTTGATTGATATTATACTGATTTTTAATTTTGAACTTCAGTGTACTAACTTATCCAGGTAGGTTCACTTAAAAACTCTCACCTTAATGGATTGAAAACATAAAAATATAATTCCAATGCCATTTATATTTAGTGTATCATGTTGTTTTTCTCAACAAACATTTTGCAAGAAAGCACTTTGTTGACCTGCAGAATATTCAAATCAAATTCTTTAAGAGGTCATCTCTCAGAATAATTAATGTACAGTGATAAATCAAGGCAGCTATAACTTATAGACACATAAATGATATAGATCATGTCTTCAGCTCAGGTCTCCTACTACTCTTTTTAATCAGATTGCCCTCACCAAAGTGCCCTTTCAAATTCAAACACAAAAGAGGTGACTTAAAATAATTGATTCTGGTTTTATGTGGTCCATTATAATAATCGGAACCACAATTATGCTTTACCGAAATTCAATACTCCGCACAAGGAGAGAGCTAACCTTCATCTTTAATGCTAACCGCAACCTCAGTATTAAGATTTTATAGAGCATGACAAGAGTTTCCTCCTACTGTGCTTCCTTTCCTCTTGTTCTTGTCATCTTAAAAAGAAATAACGCAGCCACTACGGCACATTTTCTACACAACATGAAGTCAAGTGTGCTCGTCTCACATGTTTAACATGACAAATAATGCACACGTAGAAAAGGTTATTTTATTTAAACTGCAGCCGTACCATTTTCTGGAGACAGTTTATCGTAGGCATCTTCATAGATGTAGTTGCGTCTGATGGTGACACTGATACCATCAGGGAATGGCCCGTCCCCCTGCACGTCCCGTTTGTCAGCATAGATTAACCTCTGGAAGATCTACAAGACAGATGTTAGCCCGGTGGCAGGGTCAGTGACAAATCCTCTCAGTTGTAAAACTGTTTAATTCTGAGTATAGATCCGACTATATATCATCCATCCTTTGTCTTTGATCATCTTTTTTAGCTTGTTATACCTTTTTTGGTGGAAAAGAAGAAAGAAGGTGAGAAACGGGTATAAAAAGCAACAGAAGACTGCCGATCAAGCAAGGCACCACTAAGCACTGACAGGTGAGATCAAGGCAGGCGTCTGGGGCATAATTCAGACAGAAAAATCACAGGGACACTATCTGTAAACTCAACCAGCTAATATTAAAATACTATTATCAGCTGGATGTTTGCCCAGCATCCTGTGGTTAATCCTGACAGGACTGGTCATCATTTCCACAATAGTACACATGATAATTCATAATACTTAAAAGTGTAATACTTCAAATAAAGCTGTGTAGTTTCTATCAATATACTACCCAAGTGTCAGTCACACGGTTTGGAAGAATTACACAGCCAACATTATGATCTACTGCAGCTCTGTACCACTTCCAAAATGGGATGTTAAATGTATAGCTGCATGCATTTTTAGCAAATGCAGAATGTCGATATTAGAGCCCTCATTCTGACGGCAACAACACAATTCTTCAGAGAGCCCTGCAAAACTCGGTCCTAATACGGCACACAAAACTTTTTTTGTGGTTGCGTGTGGAACAGCTTTGTATTACCTTGACTCGCTCCTCAAAGGGAACCACAAAAGGGAGCTCTGTGAGGATGGCCAGATGTCTCTCTTCAGACACGGACAGCTGTGGAGGCTCCAAACCAACTGCAGAAAGACAAGCAAAATTCAATAAACCAATATTTTCTTAGTAGATGTAACTTAAAAGCGCTGTGTACTACATTCAGAGGATTAATATAGGAGCAAACAACTATTTGCTATGTAAAGATGTAGTGGAGTAACAGCATCCTGAGCAGAGAATGACACTACCTTTGAGTGTGTTCTAATATATGGTTCTTTGTTCGGTGTTGTCGTAGACAGTTCAACTGCACATACATGTTAGTACTTAAGTATATCTGAGGATTTGTTATCGCACTCATTATGAAAAAGATCGTAATGTATTTAAGTCTAAAATAACTTGCAAATAAACTTTGTTTTTTCTTTTAATTAGAGTTAATAGAGTGAAAATCAAACTGATCAAAAACAGCAACTTCCAATAAATATTCTAATAGTGGTAAATTACTTTTTCTAACACAAAATTAGAATAATCTTATCTTGTAATGGATCAATCATGGAAAATGTTAATTTAATAAGAAAATAACATGTTTCTCTTGGCTACCCGGGCTTCCTCAGAATTGAGTGACACATACTAAGATTTTTTTTTGTCTTGGTTCAAAGGTCAGGGTCAACTACAAGAGGACAGGACATAATCTGACAGGGATTAACAGCCTTACTCAGGGAAACTTTATCTGGAGGATACTTCCCAACATCAGGTTTCCTCTGTGTCTAATACTCATCTAACAGCATCATTGCCTTCCTCACTGCTCAGCTCTGTAAGTAAACCCTAGTCCACTGCTTACAGGCCAGCCATTAATGACGTTTCCATCCTACACCCTTTTAATTAACCCAACTGTGAGCTGCCCACCCACCTGCTCTGCTTTATCCATTAAGTTGATGTTTGTTTTGTATTAAACTCGGGGATTAGACTGTTTAGCCCACAAAAAAAATTGCCACAATAGCTAAACCGCTCTTCACCCTCCTCACTTTGCGTCCACTGCAGCTCAATTATTCTGCTCAATTAGTCAATCTGATCTGCATTTTCCCATCAGGTTTCCATCTTTGAGGAGAAATATGGCCTCAGAGTGGTCAATACGTTCCTCATTCATCAGCCATGGGCCTGTCCATTTAAGGAAATGAGAAAAGGCCAGACAAACACATGGACCAGATGTGGCTGAGTTCATCAGGTACTTTCACACTAATTGAATTTATCCCATACAGCCCCTGAGTGGGATTAGGCAGATCATACACACATTGTTATCAGCTTGTTTTCACACCATACTTCACAGAAACCTGGGACGGCTCAAAGTGAGCCAGATGAAGCCCTGCCTGCGTCAGTGTGTTTTCCTCTGAGTGCCTAATTGAGTCAATGAAGAGAGAATGTGGTAATATATCTCGCTTAAAACAGGGAGTGCTAATGTCTTTTCTTAAGTGCTGCGGAAAAAAATAAAAACTTTACATTATAAGGCTTTTTTTAGGCACTTGTTTGGGGAGAATCAGTTTATAGTCCTACACCAAAGCACAGTTCAATGTGCTTCAAACCAATTCCCTCGATCTACTATAGATAAAAACTAGAAAGATGACTATAATAATATAGTGAATTAATATCAAGGCACAGCTCTATAGAATATGAGAAGCAAACAAGAAGAAGGTGACTTTGGACAGCAATTAGGATGATTTCCTGGGCTCTTTATCAAGCTGACACAAGCATTACTGCACGATATTTTCACATGCTGCCAATAGATTAGCTCTGTGCTGTACACCAGTGCTGCATCTGCATAACAGTCGAGTTGTTCTAGTAGAGACTAGTAGACTATTCTAAGACACAGATTATTGCTCTCTACATGTGTTTAAGGGCACAATAATGTCAGAAAGTTTTTATATATTTTTCGTGCCATATTTGTTCTTGTTTTTAATACAAATACAAATGGTATTAGCTTCTCAAAGAACTACATTTTCACAAGTTTTTGATCAAAGTGGGTTTGTAACATAGACTGTATAAAGATAGACAATGCCTCTAAACTTCCTCCCACTGTACAAATTAAGTACTTTGGTAAGTAGTTTTTAGTTTGCTCATGTCCTTTCCACTAATATGGAGGAGGCGGGGTTTATGACCTATACTGCAGCCAGCCACTAAGGGGCGATCAAGATGTTTTAGCTTCACTTTTCGGGAGCTGTCATGTCGTCCATATTTATTATACATTCTCTGGTTTGTAAGACAGTTAAGAGAATACACTACCATCAAGTGTTGACTGAAGAGGCCCGATGCGACCCATCCTCCGCGTTCTCCACACGTGTCTCGCAGAAGGGACGTACAACTGAGTCACCTGAAGGGAAAAGAGTCCGGTAATGAAAAAGATGTCAGTGCCCTCAGGTCTTCCTTTTAAATAAACCCTAAATACTTACTTTCATAAACTTTTCAATGCGTCAATTGTTGTTTTAGGGTCTGTGCTGACTTGTACTGTTGTATTATTTACTATTCTTGCTTGTTAATTCAGATTGTTTGTGGTTATATTAAAATATCTTCATTGTTCAGCTATGGTTTTCCTGTAATATCTGTGAACCGCTTTGTAACTTTACTTTGGAAAGATATAAACACGCATAAAACATCTGCTCTAAGCAATTATTCCCCTGTCTTTAGGTGCATTTTAAGTAGCTTTTATACTGACTTGGATTTCATCTTATGGGGAAATTTAGAGAAAAAGCGATTATGCTATTAATATTTACTGAGTTTAACCACTGCGAGCAACTCATATTAGGGTGCTTTGTGAATAAAACACTTGATTTTGGTGCTGTATTCATATTTTATTTCACAATAGCACTACAATCTGATATGATATCACATCCAACAATGAACAAATACAGAATCTAAACAGCTATGACGACAGTAAAGTACCTTATCTGCACGGATGTTGACCTCCTCAGAGAGCCAGTGACCTGCTGGACAGAAGGGCCGTCTGATGTCACGAGCTTTCACCATCTTCACCAAGTTAGTGATGACCTGCGTAGTAGATCACACACACAGACAGGCACACCCATACACATATCACATTAACATTTCTAGCTCAGGCGGTTATATAACACAAAATCCACTTCACTGTAAGATAAAGAAATGCACAATTCAACTACTTTTCTGCGTAGAGAATGCAACACGGATAAAGAGGTTTTTCTGTCTATGGGTGGTTCAACAGGATGAGGCGCCTTTGCTTAGAGAGAGGGGGAAAAAAAGCAATTTGAGAATTCAGCCATTAGTGCGCCATTTATGGGGAGTATAAAAGAAAAACGACCTGTGCCGTCCCTCAATGTCCAGCCCTGTTAATTACTGGCAAGGTCTGCTGACATCAGCCATCGGACAGAGAATGCAAAAGACAAGGCAGCATTGGTTCACAGCACTACAAGTAGCAGCATGGCTCTGGACTGGGCTGCAGAAAGCTAGGGTTACAATGATATTTCGCTTTGAAGTGATGCTGTGACTTTGTTACATGCAGAGAGTAGGGCTGTAACGGTTAATATATTCTCACCGAAGCGTCACTGTACAGAGGTCACGTACCAATGCACGAAGTCATAATGTAATGTACATAATGTAGTACCAAAGTTTCCTTCAGCCGTATGCAACATAAGCTGAGGTTAGCACAACAAGCGGATTGACTTGTGAGTCAGTCTATACCAAGCGCAACTGAAATGCCGGAGTTGGAAGACCTGCCTGCAGCTACAACAGGAACAAAGAGAGAGTTGTGTGTAAGACGAGGATGGTGTGTCGGCAATGCTTCACTGTTGTTGGGCATGTGAATGGAACACATCCAAAATGCTAATGCACATTTGACGGCATCACCCAGATGTGCCAATCACCAGGATGATGAATGTTTTGCTGCTTTGAATGTTTAAATATAGCCAGAGTAGAGGCAACTGAAACACTCCTCCTAACACACAAATTTTATCTTTTATTATTCTGTGTATTCAGATATTTTCAGTTTCATAACATAAGAGATGCTTTTTTTAGTTTTATAGCCTATTGTGCTCTGTTGCCTTTTAGGAAATGTCTTGGTACAGTGTAATAGAGAAGTGTTTTAAATGTCCTTTGTTTTTATAATTAAAATAGCTGACAAAAGTTGTCAAAATGTTACCTCAGGTCAAGTCCAATATACTCTAAATAAAACACTGCTATACCGAACTCCTGTCACACCACGACTCCTACACTGGGGTATGAACTGAACCGTGACTTTTGTGTATAACACCATAACACCATTAGCTCAGAGCCATTTAAGGTGACCATTTACATAGGCTACACTGACCATCTGTACTCTGAAGTGGTCAGTTTGCTTTTGTCTGAACTATTCACTTGCACAGGCTTTAAAAATCTAACCAAGCATTCAGATCTGTGATATAACCCATGAAAGTTAATTCTCTACAAAAAGAATTATTTTTTTGTGTTTGTAAAGTCTACCTGGTGCAATTAAGAAATATTAAGCTCTGCCCAGGATTGGGACCTTGAAGTAGCACATTTATCAGGCAAACTTTTAAGTTTAACCCTGCTGTTGCTACGGCGATGCTGTCATACATCCGCTGTATAACCTCATGCATGTCATTGCATGAAGATTCGTTAAGGGAGCTGTTATGTCTGCCATAACAGTTACAGCCAGTCCATTTCCATATAATACCCAGGGTAGATTATTTCAATCGAAATGTTCTTTTCTAAAGCACGTCATTTTCATAGCGCGACAATCAATCTCGGCCAATCGCTGTGAGGCAACCGGAGTCCGCAATAATGGCAAGTGCAAAATGCTGTAAAAGGCGCGTGGCGATGGGTTTGGAGCAGACCTACCCCCTGACTCTGGGAATGAATAAGCATTCCTTAATTAGCCCATCGGGTTAAGTGCAAGCCTTAATGGGCCTTTCCCAAACTCCAGCGTGACATCGTTCTCCAAACATGGCCAAGAAGAAAGTTCCATTAGCAATATTAATACAAGCTTAGTTGATCATTTTCATTCAATTAACTTCTTTCAATTAAATAGATAGCTCGACAATGGAGGTGATAAAAGATGGGGAGGGACGGCTGATGACACGAACCAAACATTAGCGTGTTAGGGGTCAGCAGCGTTAAACCGACTGTAAATCCCACCGTTCAATTTGGAAAATGCATTTCCCCTGCTCCCCACTTCTTTAATGGGTCGTTTTAGCTGACAAGAGGCCTTTGAGCAGATCTTTTTTGAAAATTCCAGACGTGCTCTTCGCGTATTTGCCACCTTTCAAAGAACGCCAGTGTTCACGTTTAAATCCTTCTGTCAAAGACTAACAGCCAAGAACAAAGTCTCTTAATTACCATTTGCTTGATAGAGAATGGAGTGAAGGAGGGAGGCGAAATGAAAGGGAGATGTGGAATGAGAAAAAGAGCTGAGGAGAATGAAGCTAATGCTGTTTTCTGCCTCATTTCTTCTGGGTAAATAACCAATGGATGACCTCCATGGCAGCGCTCCACCTTGTCTTTGCCTGCTCATGCATACATGCTTGATATCCACTAACACAGACAAGGCATTAGGTCACTACGCTTCAGTGCATAGAGAGGCTACATAAGGATTATCCCTGATGTTAATGTGACACACATCATGACTTATTACCTCAGGTATCAACAGAAAAAAGGAAAACAAATCTTGGATTATCTTCATGAGCTGAAATGACATCACTCTCCTAAGACACAGTAGCTGGTAGCTTAGTTTTAAACTGTTGAAAGCAGGGTTGATAGAGTAGAGTTTTTTTGCCACAGAGGTCTAGTCTCGCATAGCCAGACCTATCTCGACTAGTCATTTAAGCACTGTGCCAGCACTGGAGAAAGGTCTAGTTGAACACATCATAATCCTTTAGTAAGGGGGGAAAAAAACGCTCTGAGTTGTTTGTATTTCTTTTAACCAATCACAGTCATCTTAGGAGGTGCTGAGCCCAGGATGCAGTGATGGTGCCCTTGCAAAAATATGTAGGAGGGAACTTGTTTTAGTGGAATATTTGGACGTGGGGAGGAGAGCGCTGGCATTACCAAGTGTGGAGATAGGTCTGGCTATGTGAGATTAGTTTCACGTAGTGACGGGAATATTAAAAATGCTAACATGCAGAAGGGGAGGAAATTTCCGTCTGAAATAGGCCTCCAACAGCAGGTTTATGCGCACAGTCTATATCCTGTGAGTCAGACTAACAGAAGTCAAATTGTTTAGTATGTTTATTTAGCATCTGCAAGCATGTTTGACATTGTATGCCATGAAAAGCAACATTTTGCCATAAGACTGAGGTCCATGAACCAGAAGAATTCTCTGTGTATCTCGGGACTCAAAATGTACAGCTTCAGTTTTCAAATAATTTACTACAGGCCTCTGTGTGTTTGAGTTGGCAAGTGTTTAAGTATGTGCACATGCACAAAGTCACGCAGTGGCAGTATGGCCTCCCAACCCCACCCACTGTATTTTTATAGACACAGCAAAAAGAGCAAGAGACAAGTTTTTTACTGTTTTGTTGTTCTTGTTTTTTCATATCGGTCTTGACAGTACTAACACATTTTACCCAAAAAGAACTCAAATACATAATTTTTGGGCAACATATTAGCAACAAAGTTAGACAATGAGTACTTGAAGAAAATTAACATTTGCTTATCATCAATTAAATGGTGACCAATATAAATTTCTGCAATTACAAGTTCAAAGTCTTAGGATCCATTATTTTTACTTCAGAAAAAAGAATTCAGTTGCACACCAGGTGGGATGACCAAACATCAGTTTTTTGACAAACTGACAATAATCCTGCACATTCAGCTGTAACGTGCAGGTAGCTTTGTACATCTTACCTTGAAGAGCTGCACCCAGCGTTTCTGCTCAGCCTGGATGCGCTGCTGGACCACAGTGTTTGTCTTGACACCCACACTGCGGAAGGCAGCCATGTACTCCTCGCGGTGCTCTGTTTTGGTCTCGGGGTAGGCCAGCTTGATGATTCCCAGGCACGCGTCCCTCAGACAGCGAGACAGAGTCACCAGCTCTGACAGTGTGAAGGGCATCATGGAGGACTGCGTCTGACCTGTTGAGAGGGAGAATGTACTCATTGTCTTTTACAGATATTGATTTTCACATTTACATGGCGGCAAGACGGCGCGTGACTGCTAAAAACAACTGACAATATAGTTTTGACTAAAACCACTGAATGAGGGAAATGGGTGACGACAGATGAGTGTGTTCACAGGATAACCAGCTACAGTGGGATATGATGCAGCAATCCCAGCAAAAAGTTCACTACCTTCCAATTCATGACCGAAAAACTCGCTGTCGTGCACGGAGATAAGCGAGTGGCTAAAGAGAGAGCTGAAGAGATAGAAGAGGGGAATGATGCGGTTGGAGTCCTCGAACGTCATGGGAGACCCTCGTGAGATCAGCTGCAGCAGCGGCACCATGGAGCTGAGTGGGCAGGCAGACAGGAAGAGGGTAAGTATGTACACACAACAGAAATGCATCCCAAATGTGCAAATTATCAGCTTTGAAGCTCACCCTGTGATCATTTTCGTTGTCATGGAAGTTATGAGGTGCCAGAGATGCCTCAGGAAACGGGCGTTGAAAGCTAAACTGTACAAAAGTCTGAGGAAAACAAAGCAGAGAGACATATCAAATTGAATCCTTTATTTTGATTAAGTATTCAGTTCTCATCAACAAGACGACATCATTCAAAGAGCTATTTCAATCAGATGACACAATCAGCGTGAAGAACAGTAAAATTACTTTCTGTCAATCTGTCTGCAACGTTGGGACTGTTAAATTTGCCCTGTTTACCAAAGGACACGAGTAAAAAGAGGAAAAAAATAAATTACACTGCTAACTAACATTTCCCTCGTAGAATTCTCTTGGCCTTTCTCTCCCCTTTTATACCTTGTGAGGGCCGAAAAGAGATTAAATGAGCCATTAAGCTTTATTTAGGCGAGGCACCTTCCATTAGTAAACTAGTTGCTGGCGAGGGTACCCAGCCCGGGTCATAAACAGCCCTCTGGCTTCCTGCTGGAGCCCCATTTAACTTAATGGCCAGGGGAGCAAGACAATGGAGGACGGAGGAGGAGGGGCAGCCTGGCCCTCGCCGTGACCCCGCAGCGCCAGCATGCTTCCACACTCACGGTGAATTACATGATAACACCGAGGAGGGCCCACATACCTTGCTATAGTAGCTCGACACTCAACGGGCTGTGGCACCAAGGTGTGAAACTGCTCTTTGTTCAAGCGTATGTGTGTGTGTGCTCCTAAATTGCATGGCTTTTCACACAGAGGGTAAGTACAGGTGACAATAATGTGGTAAGTAAGCTAAAAGGCAAAATAAAGCACCCCTGCATATAATAGGCCCTTGTTTAAGGGTGACAGCGCTGACACCTATAAGGATGCTTGCCTTTAATAGGACAGCACCGTGTATTCTCAGCAGAGGAGAGGAGTAAAGATCAGTGGAGAAAAGCAAGAAGCAGAGTGAGGGGGAAAAGGGAATCCTAAATTTGCTGAATATTCTCACCTCAATGTCAATGCTCAAATTCCCATTCCACCATTCAATCTACCGAAACCTATTCAAAACTCCCAAAATGGAAATGAGCATTAGGAGCAGAGTGTCAGACGACTCTCGGCGCGGTTTGAAAAATGGTTGGTGCCGAGCACACGCCATCTGTCAGTACTACAAGGCTCAGGAGAGAAGCGAGTAGTGCTGTGGGCTCATAACAAGTGATGCGGGTGTTTGATTGAAATGGGAAACAAAGCACTAAATGCCAGCTGACACGCTGATTTACGGCCTGAGAGAACCCAAACCCCCATTTCAATCATGGAATGAACCACTAATAAACAAAGTCAAGACATCAAAAGGGGTTGCGTGTGTGTATGTGTGAGTGTGTGTGTGTGTGTGTGTGTGTGTGTGTGAAAAGCAGCTTGATGAATCACACCCAGATCATTTCATTTTGCGGTAATGAAAGAATCTCTGTGCAGCGGCAAAATAAAAGCCGTGCTCGAGTCAGATTTGATACCATAAAGACTGAACGAGTTACTTTCCATCTAAATACAAATTCGCTTTGCGGACTTCTGTATTAACTTTACTATCTCATGACAACACAAAAATCACAGCAATCATTCAAAAGTAAATGAAGGACCATGGCTCATCTGCGCTCACTTTCATCAGAGCGAGCCCTGTTAGCAACAGAGTGCTACATTGAGTGAAACCAAACTATCAAAGTGAAATTACACCAAATATCCAACACAAGACAATTAAAGAGAAATTACACCAAACCCCCTTGAACAAACGTGGGCTAAGTACAATTAGCAAACCAATCAAAAATCCATTTCAGTCCCGAATCATTGCACAGCTTTTAAGTTGTCCTCTAAAAAAATCATTTCATGAGGCATTTTACATATTTATTAAAAAGGCAGTGTGCCGGGCTGGCTGGACCACTGGCCAGCCTCTCTTTCTTTTTTTGCTGTAAGAGCAGTAAATCAAGGCAGGGATGCAATTTGCTCCCCTTAGCCTCTTGTAAAGCTATCCCGTCCACTCCTGCAGTGATTAATCTTTCTCAGTGAGCTAATTATTTTGTACAGATATCCAATAATGATGGAAGACGAAGGGCAGGATTTATGGTAAAAGCGAAGAGAAGGAGGAAGCCGTAAAAAATTAAGGGGAATGGGGGATATGCACTGAAATCCCTCTAAATTCTGTGCAACCATTTGCGAGCAATACTTCAAAATAACTAGTTGACCGTTGGACTCGAGCTGCAGGTGTCCAGTTTTTAATTACTGAGGAAGCTAATTTATATTTATCCTTTTACGCATGGTCTGATGTATGCCCGGGCTTTGAAAAAGAGTAAGATACAGTTGCAAATGTGATATGAATCTTTTGACATCAGCATCCCCACCCACACATTTAAATCAACTGACAGCAACTGGCTCTACTAATAATTAACTAGAGCAGGTTGACTATCCACAAAGCTCAGTCTAGATCACCTCCCGTCCATCAATGCACCATCCACACACCCCCACACCACCTCTGACATCCTGGCCCTAATGTAATCAACCTGAGAAGGGGTAATTGCCCTCATCCACAACTGACAGCTTCCCTGACATCCCTGCTTCCTTTGCCGGTTGTAAATGCCAGTGGGTACGGACCACTGATAACTGCCTGCCTCACTTTGCCGTTATTTACATTACTGCTTACAGCGCGGAAACACATAAAGACACAGTTTTCCTCTCAATCAGGTGGTTGTGTAAACAAGCCCTCTGAATGCGGGGCTGATCTCGACAAGACATGTAAAATGTCATGATATGAAATAAAAATTCAAAGGCTTTAAATTTGATTTCATGTTATGCTTTGTTTGTTTATGCTTCCTGTGAGGTTCACCTTGGCTACAATTACTATATTTTAAATACCATAAGTATTTTATAGAAATTAGGGAGGGATGCCTAAAATCTCTGCTAGTGTTCTAGTCATTTACACGATAAAGAAACCATGATAAAAAAAAAATGTGTGTATCTGTACCTGACTTTTGGCACCATGAGACGATGCTGAACCATGAGTGTGTGACAGATGGATGCCATCATGGTGAAGACCTCCTCGCTGGCTGAATCCCTCCACACCAGGTTCAGCAGGGCGTTAGTCTGGTGCTTCGTGTCCAGCTTGTGGACACACTCCTCCGTGATCAGCTGCACAGAGATTCTGCTGTCATCCTGACAGAGAGGGAAACACTTTGGTTAGAAGACCAGGAAAGAAAGTAAAATGTACCGTGCTTTGCTGATGCATTAATAAGTATTTTTGACAGAGTGAAAAACATTAGGAAAACTCACATTTTAGTCCATCACAGGGATGAGATTTATCAGTATTTACTTGCCATATACATCAACTGATCCTACACTATAATTCTTATTTCAGTGTATTTTGCATTGTCCCACTCTTTAATTGAAAACGTGACAATTTAAATTCTCCACCTCGTGTGTATCTGTATTTTTTGAGAGAAGAGACAGGTGATCATTGAGATTACATGTAGTTATGTATCTGGGAGCAGCAGCGTTCAGAGTTTCCCTTATATTCATGTGTACATCTGTGATGGCCTGTCATAATATCAACATTGTTCACCAAGTATTGATTTTCTATTTCTGGAGCTGTTCGCCTCGCACTCTTGTGTTTTTTCCCCCATGGAAACCGCACTCACACTGATCCCACTAAATTGACAGCTAAATTAGTTTGGAAAATAGCGACATGGGGCACTGAATTAGTTGAATTTATCCATTTATTAGACCACAAATGAGATGAGAATTAGCTAGATGGTAACCCTGCAGTCACCACCACAAATAGAATCAAATTTTGCGGGACACACGGTTACTACCATATGTAACAAGGCAAGGTGAAAAGGCACAATGTCAATGTGGCACCATGTTGCAGGTCCAGCTGCATTGTGCCTATATTCATATCATATTTAGGCTACCACTGCTCTGTCTGCACTGCATGCATGTGAAGTTGAAAACTGCCATATACAGACTATAGTCTTTGGGGTGTTTTTATAATTGTGCTTTAATGGTAACTAACATTAATTCATTTGTTATATTTACCCAGATCAGTATCTTATTTATATCTTCATCTTTATCTCTTGTTTCCATTCATGCTGTATTTCTATTTTTACTTTGCACGGAACATTGGAACAAAAACAATTTCCCCCCGGGGATTAATAAAGTATTCTGAATGTGAATGTGAATGTGAATCTGAATTGGTAACAGTACTAAATTCTGTCTAAATTAATCTGGCACAGTAGTCACGACAAATCAAGAACAAAAATAAGATAGTCCTGCTTGGCTTTTATGGACAGAAATAGTTCGGAAATTTGGTTTAATATGTGCTCCTCCTGTGATGTTTGTAATGTTTCGAGTTTTTGAAGGCCGATCCTGATGCAGCTGCTGTCAGGGAGGAACCTCATCAGCAGCAGGCATCAATGACATCATCAGGATATGCAGTGATCAGACTGTTCCTCTTCCAATACAGATTCTGATATATCAACTCAGGGTAACTGCTGATACCAAGGGCCGATTTAATGCCAGTCCATCTTTTCCTAAAATCTCTAGAACGCTTACTGCATGGAACCATTTGGAAAAGCCATATTAATTTAACAAAAGACTCTAACTTTAACACAAAACTTCTTAACTATAAGTGGAGACATTCATACACAGTCATTCTTTAAGGGTTTGTGCATGTTCTGGCCAACACCTGAACCAGACCAGATTAAATAACAACAACTTAACAATTAAATCTTAATGCCACGTTATCTATGCACCTGATTCATTGGCAAAACAAAGATTACATCTAATCTTGGAAATCTATTACAATTTTGTGGACATTTATGTCCGTGTGTGAGTATAATACCTGCTTGGGTGGTGGATGGATGCCAGTTTCATCGTCGTCCTCTGAGTCGCTGGTAACTTCAGGCCTGCTGCTGCTCTCTGACACAGGCAGCAGCGGCAGCAGTGTCTGCAGAGCGCGGAGGTACAGCAGGAGACCCTCCTCTGATAGTGAGCCTGCCAACACACACCCATCACCATTACTGTTTACACCATCATGTCTTTATTGCTATAAATCAGTGTTTATGCATCATATGAGCCATACACATATATATACAGTACAGGCCAAAAGTTTGGACACACCTTCTCATTCAATGCGTTTTCTTTATTTTCATGACTATTTACATTGTAGATTCTCACTGAAGGCATCAAAACTATGAATGAACACATGTGGAGTTATGTACTTAACAAAAAAAGGTGAAATAACTGAAAACATGTTTTATATTCTAGTTTCTTCAAAATAGCCACCCTTTGCTCTGATTACTGCTTTGCACACTCTTGGCATTCTCTCAATGAGCTTCAAGAGGCAGTCACCTGAAATGGTTTCCACTTCACAGGTGTGCCTTATCAGGGTTAATTAGTGGAATTTCTTGCTTTATCAATGGGGTTGGGACCATCAGTTGTGTTGTGCAGAAGTCAGGTTAATACACAGCCGACAGCCCTATTGGACAACTGTTAAAATTCATATTATGGCAAGAACCAATCAACTAACTAAAGAAAAACGAGTGGCCATCATTACTTTAAGAAATGAAGGTCAGTCAGTCCGGAAAATTGCAAAAACTTTAAATGTGTCCCCAAGTGGAGTCGCAAAAACCATCAAGCGCTACAACGAAACTGGCACACATGAGGACCGACCCAGGAAAGGAAGACCAAGAGTCACCTCTGCTTCTGAGGATAAGTTCATCCGAGTCACCAGCCTCAGAAATCGCAAGTTAACAGCAGCTCAGATCAGAGACCAGATGAATGCCACACAGAGTTCTAGCAGCAGACCCATCTCTAGAACAACTGTTAAGAGGAGACTGCGCCAATCAGGCCTTCATGGTCAAATAGCTGCTAGGAAACCACTGCTAAGGAGAGGCAACAAGCAGAAGAGATTTGTTTGGGCCAAGAAACACAAGGAATGGACATTAGACCAGTGGAAATCTGTGCTTTGGTCTGATGAGTCCAAATTTGAGATCTTTGGTTCCAACCGCCGTGTCTTTGTGAGACGCAGAAAAGGTGAACGGATGGATTCCACATGCCTGGTTCCCACTGTGAAGCATGGAGGAGGAGGTGTGATGGTGTGGGGGTGTTTTGCTGGTGACACTGTTGGGGATTTATTCAAAATTGAAGGCACACTGAACCAGCATGGCTACCACAGCATCCTGCAGCGACATGCCATCCCATCCGGTTTGTGTTTAGTTGGACGATCATTTATTTTTCAACAGGACAATGACCCCAAACACACCTCCAGGCTGTGTAAGGGCTATTTGACCAAGAAGGAGAGTGATGGAGTGCTGCGGCAGATGACCTGGCCTCCACAGTCACCGGACCTGAACCCAATCGAGATGGTTTGGGGTGAGCTGGACCGCAGAGTGAAGGCAAAGGGGCCAACAAGTGCTAAACATCTCTGGGAACTCCTTCAAGACTGTTGGAAAACCATTTCAGGTGACTACCTCTTGAAGCTCATGGAGAGAATGCCAAGAGTGTGCAAAGCAGTAATCAGAGCAAAGGGTGGCTATTTTGAAGAAACTAGAATATAAAACATGTTTTCAGTTATTTCACCTTTTTTTGTTAAGTACATAACTCCACGTGTTCATTCATAGTTTTGATGCCTTCAGTGAGAATCTACAATGTAAATAGTCATGAAAATAAAGAAAATGCATTGAATGAGAAGGTGTGTCCAAACTTTTGGCCTGTACTGTATATATATATATATATATATATATATATATATATATATATATATATATGTAGAGTGTGCAGAGCAAACACCAGCCTGTGCGCACACATCCAAACTGCGCCACTCACCTAAGCAGTTCTCTCCTGCAGAGAGGACAAAGTAAAACACCCACGGTGCCTGGCTCTGTGCTTCTGAGGACGAGCCGATGGTGACCTGGAGGGAGCTCAGGAAGGCCTCGAATGGGAATGAGAGACGAATGTCGGACAGTGCCGGAATAAAGAAGTGAAAAATCTGCTCGGTGAACGGTGCAGAGATGAACTCCTCAGTGAAGGCTGCAAACACAAACTGCCTGTAAGACGAAAGACAGATAAAAGACAAGTTGATATAATGCTTGAAAAAGGTACCTTGATATATGAAAAAAGTTAATCAAAATACTATACAGAAATTAGCTAGGATGGCAGGGTGTTCTGACATCACCCTGCCCTTTCTGCTGCGCGAGTGCTCCAATATTGTGTCACCAAACAGAGCAGCTTTGTGTGGCCCAGTCACACACATCTGGTGGTCCAAGTCAGATAATTAGCTGTTAGAGTCGGTGTGTACACAAGTTTCTCTCACTCCCGCCTTGCTTTTCTTCAAAGAAGAAAAGAAGTCGCCTGTCGTTTGTTATTAAGAATGTCTGAAAGTGAGGGCAAACAGCCTGATATTCTGCACTCTGGCGAGCGAGCGAGTCTGGGGGCCTTTTATGGCTTGTTGTAAATTGGTCTCTGAAGCAATTACTGCTTCACCATTGACTAGAGGGGACAAAAAGCTGCTGTAGTTTGTCTGATCAGTTTAATGGATGATTTTTAAAGAATTCACTCAGGACAAAGACTCAGCCTTCCTGCTATCACGCCATTGGCTTTTCTCGGTACTCAAAAAGCAGCAATCTGGGAGACAGACATCATGAACTTAAAGTCTATCAGTAAATTCTTATCATCCTATTATATGCTACTGTGTGATATTCCATTAATTGTCAACAGGGGAAATTTGCTTTGTGTCTCTCTGTCCCTGAAATTAAAAGAATAATCAAAGAAAAAAATTGCTTCACAAAGTGGCAAACAAAATTTTGTAACTTGTCATATTTCTGTTACAATATATTATTATTTTGGCTGTTGTTCGGAGGCGAAATTTTCAACACTGCCGAGCAGAAGACTCCCCGATCGAATAATGACTTCAATCTCGTGCTGTACCTTGCGCCTGTTGTGCAGGAGGAGTAGGTAAAGTGCAGAGGTTTGAGGATGTGCTCCAACAGTGTGCTTGCCATAGGGATAGAGGGAGCGTCACTGTACTCCAGACTAGAAGGGAGCCTGTGATTCACAAGAATATACAGCGACCTGTAGTATCCTGAAGAGAAGGCACAGAGTGAAGTTAAGATTAAAAAAAGGAAATTAAGACACCAGTTCATTTCATAAAGCATCTACTAAAAAAACAACACACTTTACATTAACAGAAGAAGCAATAAATGTCTGTTTGCTGTAGAATTAAAGGTGTAAGACTTAAAGGAAGTCAACAGTCATTTCTCTGTTACATCAAATGTAACTTGCTCTTAAAAACAGCATCAGATAAAGTTCCATAAATAATGAGAATGTAAAAGGAGAAGCAATGATAACCTCTGTTTTATCAGTAAAAGTAGGGCTAGCCCATTTGCGTGGTTATTTAGGCTTCAAGACATCTGACAGCACTTGACATAATGCATAAGATTAAACAAGATGCTTTGTGATGACGATATGAATAATTAGTGCTCTTGAACTGAGTCATACTTCTGAAGTATGTAAACACTATTGGATGTACTTGACCTGTGCACAGCAGCACTGTATATACTCAGGTGCAAGTCAGAGCAGGAACTGCCCATGTGCAGATAAAAGTAGTCAAACACACTTCAAACTGATTGATATTGACACACATTCATCATCTCTACACAACCCTTAATGGCAATTAGGCTTGGCTGAGGTTTGTTTGTGTCTGTGCTGCAGAGCACCCTCGAATGAGGACACTGTTTGCAAGACTGAATATCTGAATACTCCGAAAAAGTGACAGCAGACTCAACAACAATAAATTATACATATCCTCAATCATGGTCAGGATAATAACGTCAGTGCTGGTTTCATTTGACTTACCTGTCTGTACCATAGAGTGCAAAATCTGCTCAAGTAAGGAAGCTACATAGTTAGCATCTGGAATAACAGGAAGATAGGTTTTCTCTGAAGAAAATATTTCTAGCATTCGCATGGGAACCGCCACATTTAAACTGTCATCCTTGCAGTTCTGTAGGAGCCTGGGGAGACAAAAGGGGAGCAAGTGAGATGGTGACAAGTGCAACTTTTTTCGGTATCACTACCATGTGTTTTTGCATCGAGCAGCTAAAAATAAAAATAAATTATTCCTTTTTGTACCTGCAGCAGAAGCCTAAGATCTTCTTGATCTGAAACATACATGACTGTCTCTGTGGGCCCACCAGCAGCTTCACAAACTGACTGTTGTGTTTTACCAGGTTCTGGCACAACCATATCTTTAAAAAGACACAAACAGACACAGTTTGCAGGATGTAGATTAGACCTCTGGCTATAATAGTGTCTGTGAAACAATCAATATAGCTGCAACTGAAAAGAATCAAAGATGCATCAGATTCTCACCAATCTATGTGCATCCACACTCTGTCTGTAGAAAAATATGAGTTGTCTTGATAAGAGGCAGAGACCCGGACCATCCAAGACATGCTGAGCTCCTCCTCCCTGCGTCTGGCCGACGCACTCATCAAACCTGGCCCTCTGGATAGCATACTGGAGGATAAAGATCAAAGGTCACATGTTGCAAATGCTTTGTTGCATTTGGCACAGCCTTTTCTGACTAATATCACAAACACTACAAATTTTCAGTGAAGTTAATGTGTGTACACAAATGGTTCAAATATTTATTATTTCATCAATTTTCCTGGCGAGGCTCGTAGGTGAGAGTTCATATTGTCGCTGGCTCAATAAGTAAGAAAACAGTACCATGTATTTAAGGATACAACACACCAAAATGTTCACAAATAAGCAGAAAAAAGTATGCTCTCTACTTGTGATTATGTAACACGACAAACTCTGGCTCCCATTTTTATCCATCAAGCCAGTCAGAGAGTAATCAGTCGTTCAGACTTGTTATCTGTTTTGGCGTCGGCATAGAGGGTGTGTTTATGGTAACTATTGGAGCTCTGATGGATAAACTAACTGGAAACGCTTATCTTGGTTTGCTGACAAATTGTTAAAGATAAATCTTTTTTCTTTCTTCCACACTGTCAATTCCACAATTAAAAGGCATATCTTCCATATTTCAAGCACTTTTAATCATATCCATTCCTCATAACTGAGTGTTATCTAATATGACTAAGCACAACAGAGAGAAGCAAAACTCAGCTGAGAAGAGTTTAAATTCAGATCTCAACAGATGGTTGTTTAAGTTTAATGTCATTCTTGCTTCACACTTTTGTATTCTTGTACTGCTTTCTTGTGTATTTTAATGCTCAGCAATTTTAAATATCTTACATGGAGTCTGGCATTATGATCAGCCTGTCATGCATGTTTTAAATCTTGTCCAATAAATCAGTATAACTCTCTATGACCAGAGAAGCAAGAAATCTGTGAAAATCAATGTCACAAATTATGTTCTTTTGCCACTGACTGACAAATTAACTAGTCCCACCCAGTTCGCAAATCCTTACTGTTGTGCAAACAGTATTCATCGGAAAGACAAACAAATAAATAAACCACACAGCAAGTAATTGTTTCATCAGACTTCCTGATTTAATGCTGTGAGCCAAAATCACAGATGTGCTCAGACAGACGCCCAATTCAGATTTCTGAAGCTACATACACTAACCCACTCACTCAACCGCAGGCTACATCCAAAAATAAAGCATCTACAAGACCGTGAGACAGGCGGCGCCATTCATAAACCACCTGCATGCTACAGGGGTCCATGTGTGAGTACTGACCAGTGACTGTATGACATACTGTGAGGTTTTCAAGTGGGTATATCTCACAGATGTTACGTTAAGTCAGGCTCATAATGCTCAGTGTTAAACAGCCCTTATGTGAGCTGCTTAGACAAACCAGTGCCTGTAGATTGGATGTTTCCTTGTTCCTACTTTTACTCTAAATTAAAAGTTTTGTTTGACACCACAACAACGGGTTAATAATACAGCCGACACGTGTGATGCAGAACTGAAAAATTGACTTGGAAAGTAATATATGAAATTGTAAAAACAAGTCTGTAGAGACTTGAAGACTTACCTGCCGTTTCAAGTCCTGGTAGCCACGTATGTAGGACTGAATGATAATGGCATTCTTCAATCGTTTTCTTTCATCCTAAGTAAAAAAGAAAAGGAACACACCTTCAACCTTGCCCTATCAATTTAAGTGATAATGCATGCAGCCCAAAGTAGTATCAGTAAAACAAGCAGCTTGTCAACAAAGCACTGCACAAACTCCATTACCTCTCTTTTTCTTCGTTCTTCTTGAGTGCGGTGCAGCAGAGAAGCTTTCGCCTCCTGAAAAGCAACAAAAGGAAATCTGAAAACACTTTAAACAATAAATGCTTTATGATCAATGTTCAGCACAGATATGTGAGATATATCTGTTTATTAAGAACAGCAGACATGATGTCACTGTTCGGCTACAGATTCATTTCACTCCATCTGTCCTGCTATGACTCAAATGACACTTACCTTTTTACTTGCTCCTCCAAGTGATACCTTGGGTCGTGTCTTGAAATCTCCCTCAAAGCTAAACATTGTTAGATTATTCCCATGGACTGATTCAGAAGCTGCCACTGATTTCTGAAAAAGAAAGTGAAAGGAAAACTAACTAAATATGGTGGAGCAAACACTGAAACAAGTGACAAAATGAAACAAAAACGACATACAGACTCGTGACTTGGCTCCAATTTAAAAGCAATTAACTTCGGCTAATTGATGTGAACCATAATACCAATTTCCTACGTTTGCTGTTTGTAATATACATGATCAAATAACCAGTAATGGACGTAAATGTGTGACTCTTTTGAACGACTACATGGAGGTTAACTTCAGCTAGTTATCTGGCTGACAGTTTCAGTTTGGTTGCAACAATAGTTAGCTAGCCGGTTAACTTAGCTAGCTAATGACTCAGCAGCTGTCATGAGCTAAATGCTGCCGTTTACGTTACGTGACTCCAAGCAGCGACGGGGACACAACATAACACAACATTTATTGGTGATATGTCGCATTACTAATTCATATATTTGTAAGAAACATGATTTTGTTGACGCTAGCACTGCAGCTAGCTAGCATAGCAGCTAAGCACTCAGGAGAGGCTAACTTTACGGGGGGTATATTCCTATCCGCGTGTCCTTCATGACATCGCTCATATTACAGGACACTCGGCTGAGAATAAGAATCGTTTACCTTTGACTTTTGATATAAGGAGAGAAACGGGCACAATAACACTGAGAAGGCAGTTTAGGTTAATCCAAACGTCAAGTCTTCTTTTCCTTCTCTCTGGAAATCAACACAACATAGGGGCCATGTAGTTTGTTTCCGGTTCCTGCAATGTCAGGACGCTGATTGGACAAAACTCATGTCAATCATATCCGCTTAAACCCGCCTCTCATCTGGAGGCATGAGAAAGGTCTGAGAGTTGGTTTCAAGATTGAAGTGAAAGTCGACATTAAATCATTGATTTATTTATCTATTTTATATCATTTGCCCTGTATACATTACTACTGATGCTCATTGGTGTATTATATTAATACAGGTGATTCTTCTAGCGTTTTTACAAATTTATTTAACCTTTATTTAACAATGAAAAACCTCTTGAGATTTTTCATTGAAATGCAACAACCTAACACATCTCCTGCATCATGAGAACTTTAACAGGAAAAATTATTCCCATAAGTAAATTTTTTATCCACATGAAACAATATGAAGAATAATAAATGTGACAAGCTTCCCCATCTGATACTTGTTGCTAGCGACTAAGCTAACAGACACATGTTGTAGCTTAGTTAAGAAAAAACCTGTCTACACAAAATGTCTTCCTTTGTATTTGTTATAATTATTTTATTATAAACCCACTGTGTAAAAGCCTGGAAAAAAAACCGCAGAAGAGCCAGATATTTGCATTTTGACATGAAAAACACTAACAGCCCTCTCACCTCAATGTCAAGTTCCTTACCCCTGTAATTTTTTAACAGAGTGAGATCTAATGAATCTGATAACCAACCCTGTCCCCCCCCCCCCCCCCCCCCCATTGCACAGTAGAGGAGTTTTCTCAGTTGTCAGGGAGCTGTTAATGCTCAAATTTCCATTTTTCTGGTGACTTCTCATCTGTGTTGGCTGAAAAACTGAGACTGAAAGTTTTTTCTTTACCTTGGAAACAGCCAACATGTAAATGGTTAAGTTCTTAACATATTTACATTTCCTTGATGTCTGGAGAAAGCTGAATACAGATTACTGGACATGAGTTTTGATAGAACACATTTTATTGCTCATTCAAAATCTTCTTTAGTGCTAACTGTTGGGTATACAGAATAGTGCCAATATGTATCCCTACTAGGTGACAATGGGGACATTTTCTTCATTATTATTATCTATTTATTTATCTATTTATGTTTGGCTTTCTGACCTTTATGGGACAGGACAGTTTAAGTGTGAAAGGGTTAGAGAAAGAAGGGATGACACGCAGCAAAGGGCCGTGGGCTGGAGCTGAACCTGTGGCTGCTGCAGTAAGGACGTTGCCCCCGTATATAGGACCCCGGTGAGACTTTGGGCACCCCTTTTTTTCATTGTCAGTGGAGAAGTACTTTTTAAAAAAAAATAAAATAAAATACAAATAGCTAAACCAGTCAAATACAGCTAAAACAACAATGACCTGCCAGCCTAAGGCAACAAAAACAAATTCTGTCAACAAACCCAGGTGTAAAATGCTGCTGAAGGTGATTCTAACTCTTACAGCTTTAAAGTTAATTTGAATTTATTATTGTTTGCTGCTGCTATGTTATATGGTTCATATGAGTTTACTGTTCAATTAATGAACTGAACTGATTTTTTTTTACTTGAGTAATAAAACATTCCCAGTGTGTTTGGATGTGTTCATCCTCTCATAGTGCTTAATTCCATGTGGCGTACCACAAGGCTCATTCCTTGGACCTATGACAGTCTATCTCATACATAACTAGAGGTAATCTATTGTCAACATAACGCTCTTCACACATAGTTTTCATAAAGTGAGAATGTTGGACTCATAACCAGTGTACCAATGTGATGTTTGCAATGCCCTCTTTAAGATTTAGAATATTTCTAATATTGTGACTGGCTTAACTAGAGCTAACACTGTAGCTCCCTTGTTTACCTTTATTTTCACTAGTTATATGTAGACTTTAGCAGCTTATCTTTCTGAACGTTTGACCCCTTATGAGTCTGAACGCAGCTGGAGGTCTTGGAGGGATCTAACAGAGTCAGTATCACTTTTTATTTATTTATTTTTGCTCTGTTATAATTCTGCAAATTGAAATTAACATGATTATACTATGATGCCATCATTGGTTTGATGGGAATTGATTACTGTTTTTTATTTTCTGGGGACTTGTGTTTTTTTACTTATCTGTTTTTTATTTGCTCTATCTTGATTTTAAAACAAGCTTGTTCTGAAAAGTATTACCATATTACACATAAAGATGATAACAGGCCTACTATGATGATTAGTATTAAACGTAGTAAATATATTTCTGTATTGTAGTTTGTACCTCTCATACTTAAGTCCTTGAATATTTGATACCAGCTAGAGAAGACATGGCTTTATCCTACCAATTTTTACACATATACAAACTATAGGTTCACATAATGAAATAGAATAAGACAGCCTAATAATTCTATTTTTTCAATTTCAACCTCTCATGCATTTAATTGGATGGACTAAATATAAGAAACATTTTCAGAGTAGTCCTGTCCAATACAGCAGCACTACTTTAATTCAATACCTCTATGATAAAATCAACAAAATGTGAAAATGATGAGCTTCACTTCACTGCACTCAAGTTTCCCTGCCCCAGGTGAAAGAATCAAATTTAAAAATTGTTTAATAGTGAAACTAACTTTTAAATCCACGTTGGTGCATTAGTTTTTGTAGAATCAAAAATAGGCCCTGTCAGTGTCTGTCATAAGATTTTATTTTATTTCATTTTATGTTTTTAAGCTGCAATAGAGTCAAATATCCAAAAAATGGGATATGATGGTAAAGCTGACCAGGAGTTTCTTACCCTAAAAGAAAAGTACAATTTTAGAAAATAATTTTGTGTTCTAATACATATTACGTATTTATTTACACACTGTGCATGTGTTTTTGTATTTTTGGAATGGCCTTCAGCTCATTTTCATACACCAATAAATTAATTTGCTTTATATATTTGATTTGATACTGAATGAGAGATGTATTTATGGGAGATACTTAGCCTATATTATCATTATTATCATGATTATTATTATTATTATTATTATTATTATTATTGCACTCTTTATTCTTTTTGTCAACAAACTTATGACTGATATCATCGGGCATGTCATTGGCTGAACGAATAAAGGCTTTAAAAGCAGGAGGCTCAGGCAAATGGTTTCATCAATAAGATGTGATTGGGTCTATATATAATCCTGCAGGCTGAAGGTGACGCAGGTACACTCTCCATTCAAAGCATATCGATAACACGTCTGTGACAAATTAAGCAGCAATATCGAATTTCATAAAGAGATTGAGATCCAGATGTTTCACTTCTCTTTGCTTTAATGATCTCACACTCATATTGATATTTAGGTTATTTTCCGACAGAAATGAGGCAGCCAGTGGGGGTGTCAGACAGGTAGGAAAAATGATTATGAGCCACAAATGTTTTTAAAAGCAGTTTTTACACATTTGACGGAAGCGGCCATCTGTGCCAAAAAGAGACAGTGCAGGTCCCTTTAAATTGCCTTTTCATAATGAACACATTTACCGAAGGTAATTAATATATAAACTATCCCGATTTGTCACTTTGATTTGTATTTTTGGTTAATTGTGAAAGTAATTACAGAGCAAATTAACAGCTTTCAGGAAAGACCAGGGTTTTAGGGTCCGGTTTTATCTTGGGTGCCTTATTAATTTTCTCTCCCCTAGATGTGATGAAAAGGAGCGATAAATCTGGGTGATCGGTGAAGGCCAATACTAAATGGCTCCATATTTCACCGCTGCTTTAATAGAAATATTCATGCGGGCCCTTAATGAAATTAAACCCGCGGTGGGGACATGGCGCAGCTCGGGCGCGTGGCGGCTGTTATAATAATCGTCAGGCGCGCGGCTGATAAAACGCGCTTAATTGATGAGAGAAATACACAATAAGAGTTTCGTTTGGCGACTTATTTCAGCTAAATGTCCAGAGGTGAAGATGTTTATTTAGCCTTTCGTAATATTATATTTTTATTTATTTATTTATTTTTTACAAAATAGGCCTAATTGAGAGCAAAGATCAAATAAAAAGTCAGAAAAAAAAGAAAAAAGTTTATGCTAGAAAAATTTAGAAAAAAAATCAAAGTGTAAGAATTGCTTATATAATATTAAGACTATGTCCTCTTTTTCTGTTTTCCACCCGTTTCCATGCAGGCCCACATTCCACCCACATCAATCTCCCCGTTATCATTCTGTAATTGGTCATGATCATCAGGGTCCACAATTAAATGGCGATCCTTTACTTGAAAACTACCCGGTGACTTGTTGATTTCCCCCGAGCAAATAAACGTCCCAGGAGCGCGGTTAGCTGATGAATTGACAAAAACTAATCAGCTTTATTGGTAGACAGGTTAAGGGCAACTGGGTGTCAATAATTCTCATTTTGACCTCCTCTTCCATTAACTTTAAGTGGCTTATTAGACCGAAGTCACCCGGAGCCACGGGCCTATTAGCTCCATCTCTCTGCTCATCACATTTCAGGACTTTCAATTAGCCTACCAAATCTTTTTTTTTTTTTTTTTTTTTTTTTTTTGTAATTCTTTGCTGCTCGCTACTGCTTTATTGTGCCTGAATTTGACTTATTTTGACAGCCACATATGGTTTTCCAAGAGGAAGAAAATCCAGCTGCCTGCCTTTGGTGATATTTTAATTTAATAAGAAAAGTACAAACAATATTTTCTGTATAAAGGGTACAAACATGTAATATTTAATGGAGAAAATCTAATTTTAATGTGCGTACAAAGTCTGAAAACAAAACTTGGTTTGCTGATACATTAACTTAGAAGCACTGAGGGTACAACCTAATCAATTTGGTTCTACAGCTCCATTATAACAGGCCAGTCTGTCACCTCCAGCTCTGGAGAGCGACAGAAGGAGGGCTTTTACTTAAATTTCCCTGTTGGCCTCACAGGGTGCTTCGGCTGTTGACGTTCCCTTTTACGCACGCTTTTTTTTTTTAAACAGTTTGCCATGTAAATTTAATAAGTGAGAATAAGCCTGATAACCTTACACATCACCTCACATGTAAGGACTGAAAATTCAGTTTTATATTAGTGAATAAACACGCATCCAGCCTGGTTTGGCCTGTGGTGTCATTTTAAATTTCCTATTTGTTTTTAAAAGCATGTTTTTATCGTCAAATTTAGGTAAAGTAAACCTGAAATGTTGCTTAACCATCTCCCATATCCTCAGGTAAACCATGATCCAAGATAGATCATCCCTTTTGTTTTAATTCAAGGAAATTCTGGACTTACAATAACCAAAATACAACAAAAATTAAGGGAAATTATCTGGAACTATTGCGCCTTTTCCATATCAGGAAAAAAAATTAGTTGCTTTATATGATGGACATTCTGGAGTGCTTATGCTTTAGTAAAATGTTACTACACCTGCTCCTGTGACCTTGGTCAAACTGGTGATGTATACAGTCAGCCAATCCCCAGAAATGCACTCCTATAATCATAACCCGAATAAAATCCTCCTTTAGCCACCTTGGAAACTAACTCCACAAACCCAGTGTTATTGAATAATATATAGGCAAAAATAGCATCCAGTTATGTGATGAAAAGTTGAGTTTTATTTCAAACGTTTGCGTCATTTCCCTATAATAGCAATATTATATAAAAGCAGTAAGGCAGCCAACAGCGTGCTCTACAGTGATTAGAGCAGAGAGGCGTTGTTTGTGTTAGCCGTGACGCTTGGGCCAGCCCCCTGCAGACGGCTGCACCAATCGCCTCCATCTGACAGGGATTAAGTGTCACACGGAGCTCCTCTCTCACACTCCGGACCACATCATAACTTTTGAGAGGTGGGAAAACGCCACCGACTTCTCCATCGTTTACGCTGTAGCAGAGGCGACAAGGACGCGCACCGGGGGCCCCGATGGAGAAATCCAAAAACTTTCGCATTGACGCGCTTTTAGCAGTCGATACACCCAAGGTGCAGACCTCTCCGCTGGCGCTTGTGACTTCGCTGTCCTCCTCCTCCATCCCGTCGTCTGGAAGTGTGGCAGCCGCGGAGCTGACCACCAGCGCCGAGTCTTTACGCACCGAGACGCCGTCTCCGCCGAGGATTTCCAACTGCGGCTTGATACCGAAACCGGGTTTCCTCAACAGTCCGCACAGCATGGTTGGATTACATCCGCAGAGTACCGCAGGGATCCCCGCACAGGCTCTCTACGGCCATCCCATGTACACCTACTCCGCAGCTGCCCTCACAGGCCAACACCCTGCCCTGTCCTACTCCTATCCACACGGCTCCCATCACCACCACAGTGATCCCATCAAACTGACAGCCAGCACCTTCCAGCTGGACCACTGGCTCCGGGTCTCCACAGCCGGGATGATGCTGCCCAAAATGTCTGACTTTAACTGTAAGTGGCTGTTTGAGAATGTTCTGGCATTTTTTTTCTGCCTTTTTTACTCCAAATAAATAATGTAAAAAATACCTCTTTGGTTATGGATGGCGAACCAGTCTGGTCTAAAAAAGCATTTATCTAACAAATAATACCAATAAATATTTAAAATAATGTTGGCCCACATGATGCTGCAAAACAGCTTCTGTTCCTCTGACACAGAAAGACATGACATTCTTATTTTATTAAAAATAAAGTCAGTTTTTGATATTTATGGCGCACTATTTCCCTCACGATGCTCTCAGAGGCTGTCACAGAGTGATGGTTTTTCTAAGAGGAACTAAAATGGACAGATAATGGACAGTGGGAAAGTAGCAGAGGAGTGTGAAACCCACAGTCCACATGCTATTTGCTCACCAGATACTGCCTTTTTGTTTCTGCTCGTTTTAACAGATTTGGTCAAAATGGAGAGGCAAATAGCTTCTCTATGGAGATATTCATAAGTGGACGACCTTGGTGCTTCAGCACAGAGTGCAGAGATCTAGAGAGTAATATTTTATTACACCATAACAACAGAGGGCTGTCAATTTTGTTCTGATTTTGACGATTGCCTTGACGTTTTTTAAATTGTATTATCAGTCATGAGCAGACTGTTGGTGTTGGACATTAATCTCTAATTATTTTTATTGTTATTTTTATATTATTCTATAAGTATTATAATTTTAAGACAGGAATTAATTAAAAAAGACTGATGTAATGGTGTATGGAATTGATGTTTTTTTTGTGCTTTGTTTTTTGCAGCTCAGGCTCAGTCCAACTTGCTTGGCAAGTGCAGAAGACCAAGAACTGCATTCACAAGTCAGCAACTGCTGGAGCTGGAGCATCAATTCAAACTGAATAAGTATCTGTCACGACCGAAGCGCTTTGAAGTGGCCACGTCCCTCATGCTGACAGAAACCCAGGTAATATTTCTGTTTTAGTGGTGACTCATTTTTACCATTTCGGTTCCACTGTTTGAAGACTTCAAATGTATTTTTTTTAAATTACTATTAGTATTACTTTGAATTGATTTCATATTCTTGAAAGAATTGTAAAAGTGTGATTAAATCTCATTGTTTCATCTTCACTGCTTTACACTTTATCCTTACATAGTTTTTCTATCTTTCCATTGGTTTAAACTGTAAAAAAAAAAAAATGGGCACCTGGAAATTAAAATATGTCACCTCTTTAATATTTTATTTTAAAAAATGTGTACTGGATTAAATGACTTTTTATACATGTTTTTAGTGTAGTATAGTTGTAACACTGCAGAGGTCAATGTCAGGTTGACTGGTGACCTTTACGCACTCTTTACGCAAAGTTACGCACAGGTGGCTTCCCGTTTTATAGGCTCAAACAAATTAACCTAAATTATTTTCCCCTCCTCAGGTTAAAATCTGGTTCCAGAACAGACGCATGAAGTGGAAGAGGAGTAAGAAGGCCAAAGAGCAGGCCGCCCAGGAGGCCGAGAAGAAAGGCAATAAGGGCGGCCAGGAGAAATCTGACGGACTCGAACAGTCGGACTATAACAGCAAGACAGACTCAAAAAACGGCAGAATAAGAGACTTCAGAGACAGTGACGACGACGAGGGCGATAATTTCATGTACAACTCGTCGGACTGCTCCTCGGACGACGAGAGGAATCACACCAGTGACATAAGTCCGCAGCCTTGAAGCTGAAGAAGGGGCGAAGGTGGCGATCTCCATTTATACAGACTGTGGGGGGATTGTCGCTATAAAAATGCAGTTGCATGTAACCCAACCTCTAATCACCTCCATGGAATTAATGAGCATTTTTTGTCATGAAAGGAATAAAATTTAGGTCAAAGATAGATGATCTTGGTGTCATAATCAAGCAATAAAGCAGGAGATTTAAGTTTCATAATAGGAGCATCACTCAGCACTCGGCTATAGACTGTAAACTGTGACATGTTGCATGGTTTATATGCAAACGCTGTATGCAGTAACATTTCAATAATACCCTATAGCCAACGCCACAGTAAAAAAAAAAAGTCCGCGTCATTTGTCTTAGTTTGACCTTATTTTGTTCGTTGTGGTGTTCCGTAGTGTGCCATATCACGCTGGAAATAAATGTTATGTTTATTTTTCTATACTGTATTTATAAAAATGGTTATCCCAGTGCATGCTAAATTATTGTTTAGCGTCTCTCTTGGTGCAAACAATGTGAAATAAAATGTTTTTATAGAAAAGCTCAGCTGGCATTTTGGCCCCAATCTGTGTTCGAGAGTGTGTGTGTGTGTGAGTGTGTTTTAAATATAGTCCCTTGATTTACGGTTTGCTCGCAGTGTCTCAGCGCGGATGCGAACAGAGGCTCGTGTTTTTCTCCTTGCTCTGACAGGTCGGGTCATGGGAATTACTGTTAATAGCGCTGTCGGATCTGTGCAAACGTGCAGTGAGAGCAAACAGCGAGTAGGCAGGCAGACGAAGGAAACATTTCACACCACACTAGCAATGGGCTCGCATTAATAAACCTTTTGAGCGGCTTGTTGAGGGACATCTTGGCTGCTCAGGCACTATTTTCAGGGCTGAAATCATTTGGAATCTATTAAGCCTGAAGAGGGACTCATATTTTAATTGTTGGGGATTTTTACTTGATGAAAAAAAATAATATGCCAATTGTTACCAGCCTTTATATCTCGTATAATAGGGGTAGATTAATTTCAACATTTGGTGGGGGGGGGGGGGGGGGGGGGGCACATGGGTCCATGCACAGAAAATGTTGAGCATCAAACACTTAATTTCCTCCATTCTGGTGAATTTTTCACACCTTTTTGAGCCTTTTCTGCATCCATTCATTGTGTAAATGTCTTTGATTTTCTCAAAATATGTCCTCTGCTACTTCTACACTTTCGAAGTATCCAAGGGGACATGTCCACTGCATCCTCCCCAAAATATACACCTATGCCTACATGTTTTGTATCCAAATATAGGCATAAACTGTCAAATCTTACCTGTTTTTTGCACAACATGAGGCAATCTTTTTTATTTTAAACCAAAAATAGCACAACAATAGGTAAGTATAACACACACTGTAAGCCGCACTTTGGGCTCAAGAAAAATAAAAAGTGGACTTCCTCAAATGCAAACCGAACATCCCATCAGCCTAATTTCCCTACCCACACAACACATTTATTTATTTAGGGTGTGTTATTAACTAATATGTTGATGATCTAATGATGTTCTTCCAGTTGGGTCATTTATTCTAATATATTTTGATTCCCAGTGTGACTGTGCTTTGGGTTTACACTGTGCTACTTAGACTACTTTACAGAAAGCACAGTCCACAACATGGGGCTACACTTGTCACCATTGTTCCCGCAGTCATCAGTGTTAAACTATAGCAGGGGTTGACTGATTGTGTGCCATTTGTAGCAGGATTACTAAGCGATCTGTTGGTTATCTTCGGCTGTTTGCTTTAGCTTTAGCAGACTAAATCAAAGTTCAGCTGAGGGTCAAGCCCAAGCAGAGTACACCAGGTAAAGCTGATGGTAACTCTGTGGCTCACGGCTGCAGACAATGGCCTGTGTATGGCCTGCACAGTGAGCCTATTGATCCCACTATCTCCACCTTGTCACTGAGAAATTCTCAAGTTTTTCTTCCCAGTAGTTTCCATCGTTTCTCAATAAAAACACCACTGCTACCCTGCATCTAGTCATTAAAACAACTCTCCCTTCAACAGCGAAGGACATTTCCTCTGGTTGACCTTGGTGGCCCATGCCTGACCCGAGGCCACGCTCCAGCCTCAGATTGATACGGCCGCACCGATGGAGCTAATTAATAGGAGCAAGTATCAAATGTAACAGAATGACTCTGCTATGCTAACCATGCGGGCAGATACTGGTGTCAGCGAGCAAACAGAATAGGCTAGACTCGAGGCCCCGGGGTCATTTCATCATGGGTGTGTAAACACCGAAAGAACGACACCACCGTCCCTCTCTGTTCTCGCTGCTCTTGTTTATGTCACACTCACAGCAGGCCAAGTGGAAATATCAACAGAAAAGGATAACAACATACAAATATTCACTAATCAGTTGCGTTAAAGGCCGAGAAAGACTTTATTAGAACGTGCTTTATTTTGTGTAAGAGTGTAAATAGACTCAGTAAAGCCCAGAAGAATGGTTCCAGGTGTCTGGACTTGGCAATATTAACTCTTGCTGTACACTGCCTCCACGAGGGCGGGCGCAGAAAAAAACATTAAGGCATAGAAGAGGAAAACTGTTTGTGTCTTTTCACAGTGGAGTCAAAGTTTCAGGCAAATTGTCCGTGATTTATCTGTGATTTATTGAGGCATTTATGACCGATGTTTTACAAATTGTTACACTCCAAATATACAAGCAGCAGTATGGACAATGTACTTGGGAAATATAGAAAATAGGGTATTGCTATCAAATCGTCATGATGCAAAATCTGTAGTTACTTATCGCAGAATAAAGCTGAACCAGCACACACTGTATTAAAATAATATACACTGTGCTAAGACTGGTGTGTCTAAAGGCATCAGTAAGATTTAAAAATCTTCATGGTAACAATTATGTACAAGGACTCCCCAAAGCAAAAACATTAATTTAATATCACAAACATATTTATTCTTCTTTGAAGAAAACTGTAGGTTTGGGTTCGCTCCCGATAACAAGCCCTCTTCTGTTCCACAGTTCTGTTGCGTATGTCAGGTTTCTGGTGTGTGTGGTTGTGTGTGTCCGTGTTTTACAGTTTGAGCTTGGCCTCTTTGGCCTCCATGGCTCCGGTGGCGACCTGGGCGCGCTCCGACAGCATGGCTGCTTGCTCAGCTGGTCCCTGTGACTGGGCATTCTTCAGCAGGAAGTGGCTGATGAAAAGCTTCAAGCCCTCCCGCAGCATTCCTAGCTTGGGAATTCCTGAAATCCTGGCAGATGGGAGACAATGAGGGACATTGATTTGAGATGTTCACACAGTGGAGAGGAGTGATTTAACAAGACGTGGGCTACTTGAGGTTAACATTCCCAAACAGGTAAAATATATTTTTTTAGACATGCTAGCAGCGTGGCTCCATTTTGGTCTCTTCACCAGACTGAAATGTGTCAATGGATGGATCGCCATTAAACTTTGCACAGACATTTATGGTTCTGACAGGATGATATGTCAGATATGTTGGTTTATAACTAAATACATAACCTCTAAGTATGTACTGCATATTGCCTACTACACTAACAGTTAAGTATGCCATTACCAGCAGACAGTTGAAATATACTCAAGTAAGGTGTCTTCTCTGCATCACATGACTGTATCGATCATGACATTACCTGGCTAAGCTACTGTTGAATGAAAACTGTTAATTTCAAATGTAAATCAACATAACCTGTTCCACTTTATTTAATAGTTTCCAGTATTATTTTAAGGCAAATTATTATTATTAAATATTTTAATGTGAATTAAATTATTAAATATTAAATTATTCCTCTTAAATGTATAGGCATTTAGGTGTGTTAGGTTACTGTTGTGTAAACAGTATTGACGGCATTGCATTTTGGGACGGTTGTCCAGGAAGCTCACATCTCATACTAAGAAATTCTTGCTCATCTAGTGAACAAACAGGTGTTTCTCATCACAAACATACTAAATTTTTACGTCATACTTAGTATGAATAGTATGTTAGTATGGGATTTCGAGCACAGCCTTATAGGTTTGTTTTTCAGTGTGTCTTAGGACGCATTCACACTGGTGCTATTTGGTCCTTTGGTCCGCTTTAACCCCGGCCCACTTCCACAGATAGTTTGGTTCGTTTGGAGTTGTGTGAATGCTAATTCGAACTCTGGTGTGGACCAAACGAGCAAACCCTGGTCCGTTTGAAAACTGGGGGTCTCTGTTCACTTGCAAGTGAACCCTGGTGCAGTTCGCTTACAGTGGGAAATGCAAACGGACTATCCAGCGAACCAAAGAGAGGAAGTGAACCAAAGAGAAGAAATGATGTAGAGCACAGTGCATTTTGGGTAGAAAAAAAACAAAAAAACAAAGCCAGCTGTGCAAACAATGAGAAGCAGAGATAAAAAAGAAATAGTTGGAAAATGTCTCGTGGGCAGACGTGGAGTAGTGAGGAGGTGCAGGCGCTTATTGATATATGGTCAGAGGACAATGTATCACAGTCGTGCTACGCACAATGAATTTCTGTTTTCGGTCCTGGCCAATCGATGAGCCGGGTTTTCTTCTTCTTCATGCTTTTTTCCTTCCTGGTAAGTGGTCGTCTTGGGCAATACCGGCCCCAAACAAGCAGCTGTTGTAACTACGTGACATTGTCCAGGTGGTTTGGTCCGCTTTAAAAAGTCAGTGTGAAAACAAACCGAACCAAATGAAGGTGTGAAATTTTTCAAGTCCCCCGGACTATCCTGGTGTGAATTTGCCCTTATTTTGAATGAATTTACATGTTTAAATCTTCAAAACTCTAAGAACTGAGTGTATGCACAAAGAAGCTCACCTTCCAAATATGCTGACTAGGTCTTCAGGCTCAAGGTCCTTGAGCAGTTTGGTGAGCACCTGACGCAAGAAGCGCACTGTGGACTTATCTAGTTCTCCAAACTCTATTACCTACACAGAAAAACACAGAGGTGACCGTGATGAATATGTTTTAAGATTTAATATAGTTTAAAATGCCGTGAAAGCTTCAACCAGCACGTGATGCGTCACTTACTTTGAGTATGGAGAGTGAGAGACACTTCTTCTGAAGGAAGTGGGTAACCAGCTGGACCAGGTTGTTAAAGGTGCTGCTGGGAAGGTTGGACAGCTCCCTGAACTTGTCCCATAGGCTGAACTGGAAAGTCATCTTAGAGAACACAAAACATTAAATTAAAAGACTGTACAACTGCAGTAACGATTTCCAAAAACAAGAGTGCTAACAACAGACACGGGCTTCTCTGCACAAGTAATCCTCTCATCCAGATCCAGTTTACATGTGAAAAGCAAACATTCCCACCAGCTCTGGTCCGAGCTCTTTGATGAAGGACAATGGTCATCAGTCTCTGATACGGACCCGCGGCCTACCTGGCAGCAAAGTAGGAAGTGTGGTCTCACCCCCATTGTTTGCAGTCACACTTTGAGTCAAATAATATCAGGAGGTGAGAGGTGCGAGAGGCTCCCACACTGCTGAGGTGAACTACAGGCCACACACAGGTCACACACAGTTTAAGAGAGTGTGTGGGCACACACATCAAACAGGTAATGCTCTTTATATCTTCTCATGATGAAATGAACGGTAAACTGGCTTCATTGAAGTATAATTTTCCACCCAACCTTCAGAGTGCAAATAATCCATTTTCAAATAAGTACCAAAGAGAGTGTACAGCTGGTCATTTGCACTCTTGCACTTTTAGATCAAGTGACTTTTTATTTGACTTCATTTTTTATGTATTCTGCCTTCATATGATCAAATGTGTTTTAGTATCATTATGTAGTCTAGTCTAGTATGTAGTCTGTTTGCTATTGTTTTCACTGTGAATTTTATGGTGTCTTTATGTCTGAAGCACTGTCCCTAATGCATTTTTCCCTGCGTGGGATAATAAAGTAGATCGGACTCTGAGGCTGGTGCTGCGTGCAAACTGAATTCATGACGGGAAAAATAAGTCGGGGGTTTTTGCTCAATTAAAAACGGAGTGTCCTCAGAACTGATGTCAAACTGCCAAAAACGAACCGACAAGCTGCAGCAGTGAAACTTGGTGTTTTTCATGCTATATGGTAGTCTACAAAAACAAAGAGAATGAGTCATAGCTGCTGGTGAAGGCAGGAAGCGCGTGCCACGGGGGAAATTCCTGTCACCCTTTCAGGGAATTGATCATGTCACGTAATGGCCAGGTAGTAAAACAGCTGTAGTGTATTTTGACACTGTCAGCAAAATTTAGTAAATAGTAAAGCTTACCATTTCATTACTTCATATTCATGTAAAAATACATATATGTCAACTATCTGCATGAGAAATAAACAAAAAGAAAAAATCATCCACCAGTAGAGATCAACTTGACCCAGATAGCCTTTATCACTATAAGAAGTTTCCACTGTGATGTGAGAATCAACGTATGCACAAGGGGAAGAAATACACATTATTAATATTATAGTTTTTTGGTTTTTTTTACTTTTTGCAATAAAATTATGACTAATGAAATGACAATTAATCGATTCTTCAACTGACAGAAAAACAATTTGCGACTATCAATGATTATTTGCTGAAGTAAAATTTTCAAACAAAAACCGGGCCCGTTCCAATCACTAAACTGGGAGGGTTTGCTGCTTTTCTTTGCCTTATGTGACGAAAAAAGAACATGTTTAGGTTTTGGAGCGTTTGTCAGACAAACAAGCAATTTAAAATCATCACCTGAGGCTTTAGGAAATCGTATATTTTATTAACCAACATGAGATTCAGCATATTAACGCACTTATAAAATCTACAGCGACAAATTTAGGCATCACTTTTGATTCTCTGTGGACCTTGAACCATATGTCAATAATCTCGTTAAATCCTGCTACTTCCACCCAAGAAATATTATCAAAATCAAATCAGTTTTGTCTTTTTCTGACCTAGAAAAGCTAATTGATGCTTTTGTATTCTCGTGCCTCGACTACTGTAATGCATTGTTTACGTGCCTCAGTAAATCTTTAGTAGCTCTGCTTCAACTAGTGCAGAATGCTGCAGTTCGTATTTTAACTGGGACAAATCGTAGGTCACATATCACCCCCAATTCTCGCCTCCCTCCACTGGTTGCCAGTTAACTTCAGAATTGATTTTAAGATTCTTTTAATAACTTTTAAAGCTCAACATGGTTTAGCGCCGAGTTATATATGAGCTTCTGACTACCTTTGCTCCAACGTGTGACCTGAGATCCTCAAGCCTACCCTTGCTAGTCGTCCCTGGGTCAAGGCTGGTAACTAGAGGTGACCGACCAGGGTTTTGTCATCAAGACCCCGAGGCTCTGGAATTCTCTGCCTGAGGAGATCAGGCTGGCTAGCACATTACCTGTTTTTAAATCATTGCTTAAAAGATACTTTTCTAGGAAAGCTTTACCTTTTAATGTCTGATGTGTACGTTTGTTATTTGTAACTTTTGTGTTTTATTTCCTGTGTATTGTTTTGTTGTTGTATTTCTATGCGCTTTGTGAAGCACTTTGTAATGTTGTTTAGATAAGCGCTATACGAATAAATATTGTTATATTTTGTATATATATTAAAATCATTGTTGGTACTGATCTTGCAAATTAGTTCGAAAGAATTAATAAGAGGGCACTTTCTTACTATACATTTTTCCTAATTTACTGCCCTCAAGGTAACAATTTCATGTGTTAACTTAAGAAATAATTGTTTAGAAGAAAGACTATTAATTGCATGTGCTAATCCGACTGTAGTTGTGTTGTAAGCCTGTTTTATGGAACGAGGTTCAGTTTATTTGATGATGACGTGGTTGATAAAATCCAGGGCTCACACACCTTTTTAAAACATAAAAACTATGCCAAAAAGGACATTTTAAACACTTTTAAAGGAGCCATATGTTAGAAATCTAAAGCAAATAGTCGTAAAATCCTCCTAATATGTCACAGAGACTAAGGAATAATGTTCATATAACATACTGATCTCACTGACAACAATAGTACAGCCAGAATATTCGCATTTTAAAAAAATATTTTACGGTCTGCAAATCATGTTTATGTTTTGAATTTGTGTTTTGGCCTGTTGCGCCACCCACCGTCATCTACCAGTCACGCAGTCAGTAGAGTCTCAGCATCAGTTAAAGTTATGACTGAGCTACAGCAGCACGGCAAGCAGCATTAGCAGTGTCCCAGTACATAGCATTAGCAGCCGGCTCCTCCTCAGCTGTATCCCGGCAGCAGCGTTAGCAGCAGAGAAGCCGGACTTGCTCGAACGGTCCGCTGGAAAACCGAAGATCAAGGATGCGGCGACGCGGCCCTGCCACGGCAGCTGCCTGTGGACAAACAAATCAGTCTCCAGCGTGCCGCTGTCCAGCAACCTCGAATCTGTAGGGGAGGGGGGGCGGACACGACTCGCGGCAGTATTTTGAATTTGAGTGCAGTAACCATTTTGGCCACATTCTTACATACAGCACCTTTAAAGCTAAATTCCATCAAATTTGAGGACTCAAAATGGCAAGTTTGAACATGGATCAAGGCTAATTACTTTTACAACACTTCAAATTTTTTTAATGAGAACTTGCAGACTTTACAGCAGCTCAGAGATTACAATTAAAAAGAGAGAGAAGCCTGAATGTGTGAACACTTCTCAGTTGTTCTGTGTCTGTGGTGGTGTGAAACAATGACACAGCTGTGGGAGACTCACATGTAGACAGCGGCCTTACTAACAAGGTAAAAAAATAAAAAATAAAAAAAAATATCTAGTTCCCCGACGGACATAATTGAGTGACGGACCGAGTCCAACTGTAAATCTCCGCTTTCACTTTGTGCAGCGCATTCTCGCATTTTGACAACATGGCAAGTGAGCCTGACGAACCTGAAGACCCACCCGTAAACCTTAAGTCCTCCGTTTGGGAACACTTTGGTTTCAGGTCAAAATACGAAGATGGAAATAAACAAGTTGACAAGACAAAAGCAGTGTGCCGACACTGCAGAACAGCGGTCGGGTATGTACTAACATGCTAACGCATCTAAAGTGACACCACCCGAGTTTGAACATTAACCGGCACGACTAGAAAAAGCAATCTGGTGCAAACTACGATATCGTCGTCGTTTAAAAAGAAAGAGCGTTTCCCTGACCGTCGCGCTAAAGAAATAACCAACGCCACTGGAGTTGAGTAAAATTGTTTAAGCTGCACTTTAAATATAAGCATGTTTTGTTTACTGCACTTTAACAAAGTGGGAAAGCTAAGTAAGTTCCTAGTAAAACTGAATCTGAGCAGGCTTTAAAGCTGACCAGCTGCACTATACGTTTTATTTTAATTGAGTAAAACTGTTTAAGCAGAAATGTATATTTATATTTTTCATTCAAAAATGTGTTAAAAAAACAGCAGGATTTTATTTTTCACTTTTATATTTCTATTTTCATTCAAACAATGTGAAAAAGCAGGATTTTATATATATTTGTTTCATTCAAAAATTGTGTAAAAAGAGTTAACTGCTGTGGTGGTATGTTTTAATAAGGTTACCAATAAGTAAAAGATATTTAATAGTTGTCTATTTTTTTCATTACTGTACCGAAAAAAACAAACTATGACGTGTACAGAGGTACGTACCGAACCGTGATTTTTGTGTACCGTTACACCCCTAATATATATATATATATATATATATATATATATATATATATATATATACACAGTACAGGCCAAAAGTTTGGACAAAGTTTTAGCCACCCTTTGCTCTGATTACTGCTTTGCACACTCTTGGCATTCTCTCGATGAGCTTCAAGAGGTAGTCACCTGAAATGGTTTCCACTTCACAGGTGTGCCTTATCAGGGTTAATTAGTGGAATTTCTTGCTTTATCAATGGGGTTGGGACCATCAGTTGTGTTGTGCAGAAGTCAGGTTAATACACAGCTGACAGCCCTATTGGACAACTGTTAAAATTCATATTATGGCAAGAACCAATCAGCTAACTAAAGAAAAACGAGTGGCCATCATTACTTTAAGAAATGAAGGTCAGTCAGTCCGGAAAATTGTAAAAACTTTAAATGTGTCCCCAAGTGGAGTCGCAAAAACCATCAAGCGCTACAACGAAACTGGCACACATGAGGACCGACCCAGGAAAGGAAGACCAAGAGTCACCTCTGCTTCTGAGGATAAGTTCATCCGAGTCACCAGCCTCAGAAATGGCAAGTTAACAGCAGCTCAGATCAGAGACCAGATGAATGCCACACAGAGTTCTAGCAGCAGACCCATCTCTAGAACAACTGTTAAGAGGAGACTGCGCCAATCAGGCCTTCATGGTCAAATAGCTGCTAGGAAACCACTGCTAAGGAGAGGCAACAAGCAGAAGAGATTTGTTTGGGCCAAGAAACACAAGGAATGGACATTAGACCAGTGGAAATCTGTGCTTTGGTCTGATGAGTCCAAATTTGAGATCTTTGGTTCCAACCGCCGTGTCTTTGTGAGACGCAGAAAAGGTGAACGGATGGATTCCACATGCCTGGTTCCCACTGTGAAGCATGGAGGAGGAGGTGTGATGGTGTGGGGGTGTTTTGCTGGTGACACTGTTGGGGATTTATTCAAAATTGAAGGCACACTGAACCAGCATGGCTACCACAGCATCCTGCAGCGACATGCCATCCCATCCGGTTTGTGTTTAGTTGGACGATCATTTATTTTTCAACAGGACAATGACCCCAAACACACCTCCAGGCTGTGTAAGGGCTATTTGACCAAGAAGGAGAGTGATGGAGTGCTGCGGCAGATGACCTGGCCTCCACAGTCACCGGACCTGAACCCAATCGAGATGGTTTGGGGTGAGCTGGACTGCAGAGTGAAGGCAAAGGGGCCAACAAGTGCTAAACACCTCTGGGAACTCCTTCAAGACTGTTGGAAAACCATTTCAGGTGACTACCTCTTGAAGCTCATCGAGAGAATGCCAAGAGTGTGCAAAGCAGTAATCAGAGCAAAGGGTGGCTATTTTGAAGAAACTAGAATATAAAACATGTTTTCAGTTATTTCCCCTTTTTTTGTTAAGTACATAACTCCACATGTGTTCACTCATAGTTCTGATGCCTTCAGTGAGAATCTACAATGTAAATAGTCATGAAAATAAAGAAAACGCATTGAATGAGAAGATGTGTCCAAACTTTTGGCCTGTACTGTATATATATTGAACCGTGATTTTTGTAACGGTACACAAAAATCACGGTTCGGTACGTACCTCTGCACACAAGTCACAGTTCGTTTTTTTCGGTATATATATATATGTATATGTATGTGTGTGTGTGTGTGTGTGTGTGTAAAATAATTTCAAAGAATAGAAATTCAAGTACTTTCGATAACCCATGTCTACTTTCAAGAATAGTTTTACTTTTTATTCTCAGTTGTCAGTCTGCGTGGGTTTTTATCAGTTAGAGTACCTGGAAGCGGCGATCGTGGGAGCAGAATTTCTCTCCCAGCACGGCGTAATAGGCGTTGAAGCTTTTCTCCTGCAGACAGCAGTCCATCAGAACATGAACAATCTCCCTCTCCTGCTTGTCCTTCAGGCCCATCCTTCACACAGAGCAAATAAAAGGCGTTAAAACATCACCCTTACAGCTGGGCTGCTTTAAAATAAAACACGGCATCTAATATTTCTGTCTTTCAATCTTTGGTAAACCAACTTAACATAAAGGCATGCAGCAGAGGTAAGTGATAACACACCTGAGCAGTTTCTCGAAGGCATCCAGGTAATCTTCGCTGGTCATAATCACACAGAAGATGTTTCTCCTGACCTCGGTGTTCATCCTCTGCTTCCTGGCCAGCTCTAAGACTTTGGCACTGAACTGAAACAAATGAAAAAATGACAATAGTTTAGTGAGATGTTAGTAAACAATTCTGACTAGATCTGCTCGGGCTGCACAATTAATAAAAATATGATCAAAAGTGAAATATGATCAAATGCAATATCCAAATTTCCTATTTCATTTATGTTTCTCTTATTTAACCTTATTTTATTTATTATTTAGTAACTCTTCACCCCATAAAATGTACTTTATTAATTTTCCTCGACTAAACAAGGTCAGGGTGGAGTCAATTTATAAGCCCTCCTCTGGTTTCCGACCTCATCTGCACATTCTCTAACCCACTTTCTATAAAGAGTGATTTGTACTGAATGTATAATTTGTTCCTTTTATATGTGCACATAAACAAACAATAAACTAACAACATAGCATTATAAATGAAGCACGGTGGTGTTAGAGAGACGCCCCAGCCTACAAATCACATTCCAGACATAAGGGAACATGCTCATTCGGTACAGAACCGGCAAACACATCCTTATTATTCTTTCTTTTTTTTCCAGTGAAAGTGTAATGCAAAAATGACTCACTAAAATTGTGACTTATATTGTATTCTCTTTCAAAATGATAACAATATGACTGTTATTTTGCAGACTGTGCAGACCTAGAGCTGAGTGTCAGTTTACTTTTTTGACGCTTGTGCTGATATGATGCCTGAGTTTTTGTACTATATTAAAACAACACTGACTGCTGACATTGAAAAATATATCTGCAACAGTACCAGAACTTACTAAAAGTGTAAATAAATTAGTTTAAATTCAGCTAAATTTTGATCTGTGTGTACACGAGGAATAATTAAACAAGATTGTGTATCTGTACAAGGAACTTTTTTATACTTAGTGCAGGTGCTATATCTAGTTGGCACCAAAAAGTACTGAGGTTTGATACTCAGCCTGAATACTGACCAATTAGTACTGACCAAAAATGGAAATACTGTCTGTCTTCTAAACAATTAAAATATACCGTGGCCTACTGACACTGTACTAACACATGTAGTTCACATGATGATGGTGATAGATGACTGATGTTCGGTGAGAAAACATTTACTTTTATTTCAAATCAATGCTGGGGAAAAAAAAACAAATTTGAAGATAACATAAAAATAAACGAGTTAATTCAGAAATAAAATAAACCAAATACAACCCTGCAGATGCTAGAAATGTTGCAACACAGACAGGGTAATACACACAGTACCTGCTTACCGCAACACGGCATGGCTGAAACCTTCCACATCAAAACACGCCTTCCTCCAACGCAGATCTATACTGAGATGACTACTGTATTCTTGTTATGTGTGGTTTCAGTGCTCTACCTGTCCCTCAGCAGTATTCTGTTTTGAGGTTGTGTTTCCTTGCTCGCTGATCATGGGCGCTCCGCTCCACGAGGAGCCGACGATCCACCAGCGGCCCACTTGCTCTGCTGCCAGGAGGTTATCCAGAGAGACCCTCAGTTTCATGTCGCTGCCTCCCGCACTGCGCTGGATCTGAAGACCACATTTACACATTGTTAGCCATGTGTTCACTTAGCAGACAAACACTAGTTGTAAAATATTAAAGGACACCACATTCACAGGTGAAAACTGTGGAGACAGCCACTCTGCTGGTCATGCTGAAACACTTTGGGTCTGTAAAGGTGGAACTCTGGGGCCACCTGGTGGTACAAGTGGACACTACTACAGCAATAACTATGTAGAAAGAACAAAGTAACCCTTTTCAGTATGATGAGTGCCTATAGGCTACACATAACAAAAAAAAAAAATCAATATTGGTTTTCACTAATGTGGAGAAATTAGGATATGTCAAACAAAACATCTGGTCATGTTGTGAAAATCACCCACCAGAGTCCTCTGCAACTTCCTCAGTCTCTCCACAGGCTCAGGATCGTAGCCTGGGATCTTCCTCATATCATTGTTCTTCAAAGCCAGCATAGTTTCCAGCATGAAACGCACCTGAGAACATTCGTGCATTTAAACTAATGTTAGGTAAGCTTCCAACTGCAATACAAGTCAATGCAGACGCCAGAAGACTTTAGGTAAAAGTAAAAGGTAATTTTGTTTGCCTTACCCTGGTCTGATCCTGGAACTTTGACCCCACGTCGCCGGCCTTGCGCTGGCCTTCAGAGATGAGCTCCTTGAGAGCCAAAGCGTCGTCCTTCCTCAGCGAGAAGCCGACATTCCTCAGAACCAACAAAACTAGCTCAATGTCCTTCTCCATAAAGGCGCCGACAAACAGTTTGAGGATATCGAAGATGAGGACAGAATGCACCACCTGGAAGTTGTACAAGTGACCGACGATGGCGACCAGGTTGTCACATTCCTTGCTTTCAGTTGGATTTTTGTAGACCTCGTCAAACTTCCGCACGACTGCCTCCAGAAAATGGGCTCCCACCTGGAAAATGATCAAAGGGGAATATTAAAGACGTGGGATTTCTGTATGTTAGTATCTGTGGATGATGACAGATAAATAATGGTCCAATATAACAGCATCACTCCTTTAATAATCTCTCAAACTGTGTCGAAAGGCAACTGTTGACTGTGGCGGATTTTATTGATGATTCTGTTTATGGTAATTTACAGGATGGAGAGTCAATACAACTGACAGATAACAATCCAATTACACCTTGAGCAAAGGAAACCAAGGTGTTAGATATCACTTTCCTATTCATTAAAAGAGCATTAGCTTACAGTAGAGATGTGTGAAAGCAGCTTATCTCTTTCAGGAAAAACAAGCCTGCAATGAATAATTTAAAATCTGATGTCAGTTCTCATGTCAGTGGTTTTGTTTTCTCACACGGATGCAGGGCAGTAAAATCAAAGTCTACTCGCTTCCTACTGTTTCTCTTATCAGTGGATGAGACAGTGAACTGAGGGTCCCTGATGGAAATCCCCCCAGAAAATAAAACCTGTTAAATTAAGCTCCATCCGAGCAAGAATTAAATAAGGTGTGCTTACTTCCAACCCGACAGCGTGATGGAGGACGCTGACAAGCAGGACGTGCTCCATCAGGAGTCTGTCAGGCATCAGGGACGGGGTGACGCAGGCTGCCAGCAGCACCTCCGTTAGGGTATCATTCATGTCCTTCCTGCTGCAGCTCATGTACAGCTCCTCCAGCTGACCACTGATGGACGCCATGTTGGGCTCACTCAGCCTGAAAAAGTAAGAAAATTATCACACACAACATTGACCTGCAAGAATCCATTCAATGTATATCTTACATCTGCAAAAATCCTTTAATATTTGAGGGGTAAGTTCTCCTCTAATTATGTAGCAGGACTAAGAACGTTAGTTTGTGTCTTGTTGTTAGTTGCAGGACAATCTCCTCCTCAAATCTTCTGTTTGCATTTGCGCAGCAGCGATTTCTTATTTGTCAACTCATCAATTAGTAAATCAAAAGAAATTAATTGCAAACAATTTTGATAATCGAGTAACTGTTTATCAAGCAAAAATGCCAAACTCTCACTGGTTTCAGCTTCCCAAATGTGAGGGAGGATCTGTTTCATTTTTCTGTCTTATATTATGGTGAAATTAATATCTTAGGGTTTTGGATTGTTTGGCAGATAAAACCAGCAATTTTAAGAAGCTGCCTTGGGCTTCTGGGAAATTGTGATGAGCATTTTTATTTATTTGACATATTACAGACAAAACAATTGATAAGAAGACAAAAACAACTTGATGATAAAAAAAAGTCTATAGCTTTAGCTACAATATGTCTGTGTAAAGCCTGATTAGAGATCTACAAACATGCTCCACATCTTAGTGCAAATCAACTGTGAATATTAGAAAGAAGGACCCAGCTGAGCATCTACGGGCAATGGCAACAAGCAATAAAACAAACCATTTCTCAAGGTAATACACTCAGGGGCTTTGCTGGAATCAATCCTGTGAAATTAAAAAAAAAAAAAAAAAAAAAACGAACATTTTTTATGTCATTCCCTTGATTTCATGAGTATATTTACTGTAATGGATATACACATGTTTGCAATATATGCCAAAAACATGCATATCATGTCAGTACCAAAGTCCTACCCCCTTTCTTTCTGCTAAGTGTGGAAAAGAAAATCCTGATTAAATGAGTGGAGAAACATAACAAATAAATACGCTTCCACACAGGTAGATGGTGCAATTAAGCAATTTACATTCAGTCATGTTCTGTGGCATGTATGAAAATTATTCGTGTCCAGATCTTGACAAAAAAAAAAGCAGCTCTCGTGGCCCGACACCTTACTGAGACACTTTAAGTCGTTTTTTTTTCCCTTTAATTTGTTGCCTGTCTGTACATATGTCCTAATGTGTAAGATGCATCAGCAGATAACTTCTTACACTTAGCAGAAAGAAAGGGGGTAGGACTTTGATATTGACATGATATCTATGTTTTTGGCATATAATGCAAAATTGTGTAAATCCAATACAGTAAATTTACTCATGAAATCAGGGTAATGACACAGATTTTTTTTAATTTAATAAGATTGTTAAAAACATCTATCACAAGCTACTATTCATTCCAGCAAACCCCTGAGTATATTACCTTGAGTAGTGCTTTGTTTTATTGCTTATGAATACAGCATCTGATTTTGTGAAAAGGAGAATGTGCTCTGTCTGTGCTGTGGTGAGACAGTTACCTGTTCACCAGGCCTTTTACGTTCCTCTTCAGTTTTTCTAGCTCAGCTTTGCGTTTATCATCTCCAATGCCTCGCAAGTGAGGTGGCACATACTTGCCTGCTGCAGTGTTGACCTGGACATTGAAAGATGTAACGTGCATTTAGATCCATTGGACAGCATATGAGGTGTCACTGGTAATGAAATAATAAAAGACATAATAAAACTCACAGTTTCTGACTTTGAGCCTGATGTGTCTGCTTCTTCTTCTTCTTGTGGTTCCTCTTCATTTTCATTGTCTGAGTCAGCTGCATCACTTTCAACCTGCTCATCCTCCATTTCCTCCTCCTCCTCCTCAGCATCCTCCTCATCAATCATTTCATCATCATCGTCGTCGCCAGCATCCACCTCATTTTCATCGTCAGTTGAACCCATATCTTCATCACTGTCTTCATTCTCCATCTCATCCTCTGCTTCTTCATCCTCATCTGACAGCTCTGAGTCATTCTCATCAAGCTTTTCAAAGTTATCCTTGGCCATGTCCATGTCATCATCATCATCATACATCCCCACAGCCGATGAGCCAGAGTCAAGCATACCCAGGATGTAATCCAGTCCATCAGCCACAAAAGACTGAGGGAGACTCTTCTTGTTTTTCCTCTTGTTTAATCCCAGGTACCGCTCTAACTTCTTTATTTCTCTGTCTTCCTGCTCATTTGCCTCCAAAAGTGCCATTTTTCTTGATTCCTGAAGCTTGTTGATTTTTTTGCCCTTTTTGGAGGATGCTGGTGTTTTGGAGCTGTCTGATTTCTTAGAAGGAGCATCACTGGGCTGTGCTTGTGACACTTCTTTCTTTGCTTTCTCCTTTTTCTTCTTCTTCTTCTTCTGCTGCTGCTGGGGCTGTTCCTCAGCTGATATCCTCGAGGTTTCACCATCATGGAGGGGCAAAGTGAGGGTCTTTTTGCCCTCATAATGACTTTTCATTTTGGCTTTTTTCAGTTTTCGCTTCTCTTTGCGCAGCTCCTTTCTGCTTTTCTTTTTCACAAACCTCAAGCCATGGTCATTGTCCCTTTCTTCAGTGCCACTTTTGCTTTTAATGAACTCATCCACTGCCACCATGTACTTCTGTAACACAGCATTTCCCTTCGTCTTCTTCTTCTTCTTGCTGTTCTGCTTCCATTTCCCTTTCATTTCTACAACTTAAACTCAACCGGCTAAAGTAGCCGCTAGCTATAGCCGCTCAGGTTAGCTAACAAGCTAACGTTACTGAACTACAGACGCTTTAAAACACAAGGCAGACGTTTAACAGAGGTTGAAACTCGTTCCTATTTTAAACACTTAAATACCTTTAAAATGGCACATGTTTCTCCATGAGGACAGTTTTGTTTGTTGACCCGCGAGCATGCGACCATTTACTTCCGGGGTCACGCCACAGACTAGGCGCACGGCGATGACGTACTTTATTTTGGGGCGTTTTTCTTTTTTTCAGCACGGAGCGGGTTTCCTTCGATGTAAACTGTCCGTTAACCAGTCACAGCTATTTTGCAGAGCCAAGAAGACGCTGGAGTTGTTGTTGCCATCGCTGCCAGTTGTACGAGCTAGCATGTAACGTTAGTGACCTGTAGCCTCCTTTTTCTGTATTTGCAATATGAAGAATGGAAGAAGACGATGTTACTATCAGAGAGCAGAATTTCCACAGCCAAGTTCGAGAGTACATCGTAAGTAACGAACGGAGCGGCTAGTCGCGGCTAGCAGGCTAACAACGTCCTCTACTGCACAGAGACGTTAACGGTAGCTAACGTTAGCTTCAGCTGTCAGTTTGATACAGCAGGATATACTAAGCTCTATAACGATAGTCGCTTTAATTATGTACCCCGAAAAAGTCTTATTGTATCTCTACTTTATTCAAGCATTGTGTAAATTAAAAACAATGAGCGAACGTGCTAATTAAAGTTAGCTTATGTTAGCTACCATAAACTAGTTGATTACAGTAGTAACTTAGCTGCTGTATTGATTGTTGTGGGACAGAGCTGTATTAATTGTCGTTGCACTAGCAAGATCTGTATCTGGGACGTGGACAAAATGTCCCAGTCCTTAGTAATTCAGTGTTTGTTTCAGTGAGGACTGAGACATCTCTGTAATTGTGGGACACTTAATTTTTTATTTAATTTAAGCTATTTTAAGCTTATATTTTCCAGCACAGTGGCTGTTGAAGCTGCTGATGGAGGGCAGATAGATCATATGTGTAAGGAAAGTATGGGTTGGATCTAATTTAGGATGGCATTGTTTCATAAAAACAATAACAGCTGACAACATTTTATGAAGAATTTAATCAAAAGTCAAAGATCTGTTTGTGATCAGTAACACTGAATTCGACACAAGTGGGTAGGGTTTCCCTAAATACAGAAACGGCTTTGGTTGTCCTGTGTTTAAGTCCTTTTTTATGTTTTATCGCCCTCAATGATGATTTAAGATGCCCTTAACTTCTTTTAATTTGATCTGAACTTGTGGTTCAGGAAGGGAACTTTTTATTTATGGCAGATATTTGTAGAGCTTGGGACAGGAGACATTTCCAGTTCAAAAAAATATGTTAAAATGTATGTTTTTGTCTGGCAAATGTTTCCCTGCTGTAACTGCACTTGTAGTGTCCCTGTGGGCTGGCCTCTTTTAATTGCATGCCACAATAAAAAACATAACATACTATTGTCTGTGCCTTGAAAATTGCTGTTGCTTCTCTGCCGTGAACCACATTGTTTTTGAGAGTTTCTCATTGTCTAGACATAATTTTAAAAAACAAAAACAGTTTAAGGCAAGAAGGTTCAAGAGGGGACACTTTGTCTTGAGTATTACTGACAGACACTGTTGAAATATAGAAACTATCAAATGTCTCAACAGCAGGCAAGCTCAACATCTCGGCTGCAGCTTGCACATTTTGTCCTGAGCATCTCTCCACACCTGACTCTCAGTATCCTATATCAACACTCTTAATGTAAGATGCTGTAATGACACTGTGTCATTCAACCTTAGTGCCTGTGGGGAGTCAGCCTATGGATTGATTTCTGCAGGCACAAAATTACTTATATGGTTGCATGTAAAGCTTGGCAATAGGCTATATCGATATTATATTGATACTGTGATTGTGGTTATTCTAATATCAAAGGTATTATAACTGACCAGGCTGTTCTATTATCTGGCTTTACTCCACATTACTGATTATTTATCAAGAATCTCACTGTGTAAATATTTTGTGAAATACCAATAGTCAACCATCGATATTTAAGTATTTGGTCAAAAATATTGTGATATTTGAATCCTTCCATTTTGCCCAGCCCTAGTTGCATGTACTTATTTTGCTGCCAAGGTTACTCTGGGTTGAGTTTCAAGTTGGTAAACATGAGTCAGTGACAGGATGATATGCTCTTATATGAAGTGTGGGGAAACTGTTTATTCTGTTATTTGATCCAGCTGCAAAGAATTATTGAAAAATGCACATTGCTGTGTGAAATCAGGTTAACACAGGATAATGTGTAATAGAAAAATAACACACACCAAGGGTTGTAGTGAGGTGCTGAGTAGGAAAAAAAGTGTTGCACACTCTGGCTCCATGTGCAGATGACGTTTTGCACCCCAGGCTGACTTTAAGATCAACAATCATGATTGTTACTTGCAGCACAGGATAATGTGTCACTAGTTTACATGTGGTTTGGCCGGTAATTACATTTTCCACCGCCACCTCCAAACAAGGATGTAACATCATCAGGGTTTCACATGCTTTTGTAAACAGAGATGCAGTGTGCAGAACAAATTGAGTTTGGAGATAATACAGTGTGTATTTTCAACAGGCTTTCCAACATAACGCTACTCTTTCTTTCTGTAGTCTCTTCCTTGTGCATGCATTGATAAACTTTTTACAAACCCAGCTAATGACATAGGTAATCAGGTTACCTATAATGCTTTAGCCTGCATGAACTTATGTTTCACGTTGACACATCCAGGGGGCAAAATTAACTCTTTTGTCCTCTGGCCAAATGGCTTGTGAATGTTTAGATTTTACCAACTACTCGGTAGATAACCATTGTTTATTTGGCTTACGAGTGAAGCAAATCTACTAGCCACATGCATATTTTACCAGCATTTGGCTCATGGATGGTGCTGATATTGTACCTTGGACACATCTGAAATCAGATTACCGCTAAAATAGTCTAATAATGACGTCACTTAAGTTCAGGAAAATACTGATGAATTCAAATGCTTGCAGGTATTGCAGGATCGTCTCTCAGAAAAGATGCAATAACTGTCCCTCAGGTTCAGCTTGAGTTCATATATCATAACAGTGTGAAATACTCTTCCTAAATTGGTTGGGGATGTTTGCAAACCTGTTTCCTTTCCATGTCCTTCATTGTGTTACCCTGTATATATATTTTTTTATTAAAACAAAGTGATGACTTCACTAATGACTGTGGCGTTGACTGGTCTGCTTGTTGCTGTCCGTTATCTCTCCCCAAACTGTTGTATTGAGTCTGTGGGTGTTTATCAGCTCCTTGCACCTGATTCTTGAGCCACTGTCCAAAAGAGTTTTGTAGCTCGTAAATATATCAGCTGTCTTTAATTTGGAAAGGGACGGCAGGCGGTAAGAAAAACAGTTTTTGCTCCAGCTGTCATATAACACCACATATACATCCCAGGTTGACTGACAATGTTTGGCATTTCTGGTCGGTTTGTCCGTCCGAAATGTGCACGGTCCGTCTGGTGTCTGGCTGAGTCATCTCATAATCCCAGCTCGGCCGTGATGAGTTGTGCAATGTTGACAGGGTGCAAAGTGCTGAAGTGGGAGCTTCTAACATTAGTTACATCCCGGTCACTGTCACAGTAGAAGGGGGGAATGTGGAATGCGATACTTCTGTAAGACCATCCCGCTTGTTTTGAGGCCGTGGTTACCTAATAAATCCCATGCATTGGTAATTTCTGGATGACTCTGCGTGTAGCGTTGGCCTAATTAGTATTGTCAGATGTTGGAATATGATGATGCATTGCTCGCTTTTGTTCTTTAATCAAATAAATGGGTCATGTTGAGCCATACTGCTTAGTAGTGAATTATTTGTGTTGTAATGGGACCTGCTTTTTCCTTTTTTTGCACACTTCAACAGGCCTATACGAAATGCACAGTTATTTTTGGACAGGAAGCATGCACATTTACATACTGCACAAATACTGAGTGATCAAGTATTATTAGAACATTAGAGGAAATTGACAGATTTGGGTGAGCAAGTCTGTTTGCACTCTTGTGTTTTGATCAGTGTGCAGCCTGGGCACTCCACAAATAAAACACAGTTACAATTAAAGCTATCAGAGCTTGATTAGGTGATTATTTTGACTTGTGGTAATCAGGCAATCAATCAGGTAAATGTTTTGAGATAAAAATGTGAATATTTTCTTTTTTTTAGTCTCCTGTGATACTTAACTTTATATTTATTGTTTGTTCAGTCAAAATTGAATACTTTTGTATATCACCTCGGGCCCTGGAAGCTTGTGATGGGTATTTTTTTGCTTATTTTTGACATTATGTCGACCAAATGACATATAGCTCAATCTAGAACATAGTCGTTAGATTAATCGATAATAACAATCAGTTATTAGTTGTTAGTTGAGGCCCTAAAAACTATACATTGGTTAAAAACAGCATGCTAGGCTGTTTGAAATGTAGAAAATGCATTACATACAACGTTTACCCAGAAATGTCATGGACTACCTCTCATGTCACACAGTTGGTCATGGGTACATACTGAGGTGTCGATTTTCTCCCACAATCCAGGTCCACAACTGTGTGTCTAATCAGGTTATCACATCAGATCATCACAGGTCTGCACATATAGAGCAGTACTGTACTCACTGTGGGCTCCACTGAAGTCTTTAAGCCTTTAATATACAGTGTAATATGCAGTACGACAACCCCATAGCCTGTAGTATGTGATATTAGGGGTGTAAGGAAATATTGATACACTTGAGTATTGCAATATTATGTTTTTTGATAATGTATGGATTCTCAAAAACACTATTCATGTTATGCTGTGTTTAAACCCCATTTCACTAGATAGTAGTGATATAATTTATCTAGAGGTGTTCTGATACAATTTTTTCCTTCCTGATATCAATTGCAATTCTTGAACTTGCGTATCGGCTAATACCAAGTACCAATCTGATATTGCTGCATACAGCAACAAAAAAAGACCAGCTGTATTGGTGTGAAATAACTGCTGTCAGTATTGTATGGCATGCTCAGGTTAACCCATTCGTAAAACATGAACAAATACAATTTTCTAATCTTATCTAATTTGACTGTCAGTCATAAAATAATTAGGAATAAATAACAATTCCTTTTAAACAATTTAAAGTGCAGTCACAAGTTAGTAGCAAGCAACACTAGTGCCACCCCTTGAAACTACAACTTTGCATACTGTTCACGTTGCCTTTGTAGTGGTGGGACTTTCTAGTGTAAAATATTGCCAAATTGCTGATATTGTGCGAACGCTAATGCTCTACCTGAAATCAGTTCTTCTTCGAGACTCTAAAACTGTAATTGGCAGTGGCTGCACGGCCCAACTTGTTGTATAGGCTACCTGTTTTAGATCAGCGAAGAAGAGTTGATTTCTGGGCAAACTGCTGTTTTATCTGGGTGTGAAACTGCTTAAAAGTTTAGTAATAAATTATGTGATATCAGATCAGTGCAGATGGACTTGCCATTTCACTCTTTCACTCTAATGCAAGAACATATCGTTAGTGTAAACACAAAGAACATGAGTCATAAATGATGCATGCATTGCTAGCTCCTAAAATTAGATTCGTAAACCATATCATATTGTCAGATTCTGGCAGATACACAGCCCTATGTGACATACAGGAAAAGGACGTTTTAATCTTCTGTGTGTGCTGTTGATAACAGTGTGCTAATGATTGTGGGTGCTGATTCATCTACAGCTATAAAGAATCCTTGACTAAGATTCTTATGTTGTCGTTTCAGATTTGCTTCCTCCTGTTTGCAGTCCTCTACATCGTGTCCTACTGCATCATAACCAGATACAAAAGGAAGAGTGGTGAGTGTTTCTGTAAAACATGACCTTTCACTCCGTGGGAACAGAAACTGGCATGATTTCATCGTCCGAAACCATCTGTAACACTTACACACCAGAAATTTGTCCACGGTGGACCCATTTCCACAGCAAACACCACACAAGTTAGTCTGTCTGTCTGTAAATGCTGTGTTTGCTCACACACAGAGCCCTTCATTGTGTTCTGACCAAAAGGAAGTCACGGCCAAGACAGCTTTAGGTGTGTGCGTGAGACACCACACCCATGCCTGTAGAGTAATCTGCCACAGTCAGCTCTGTATCAGTGAGCCATATCCGCCCCAGATAGCTCTTAGGACTGTGGCAAAATGAAAAGAATTTGTCACATTGCGACAGGACAGGTTATGTCAGTAATATTGAATGATATTCAAATAAAGAGACTCAAGGGATCTTCACAGGAGGATACGTTTTGTTCGTCTGTGACATCTCTGACACAGCAGTTTAGCTACAACAGGCAGGAATGACTAAAAATAAAAATGTGACCTAGTTATAAAGGAGAAAACAGTGATGAAAAACAAGACGGCCCAGGCAGACATTATGAACTGTATCCCACTTTCACAGGACAAATTTAGTATGTCCAGGTCACCTAGGCTTCCCTTGTCTCATTTTGAAAGTAGACCACTTTGCACCAGAAATCCCTTCTGGAGTTTTGTACAGTAAAAATCTAGGCTGCTCCTCTTCTCACACCTAGTGGTTTGGTAGCCTAATAAATCTTTTCACTTACAGTGCAAAGGAACTGTGAAATAGGAAGTGATCTTCCATGCACTGCTTTGAACAGTGTATTTGAGCATATTGAGCATATCATCTACTGTATTAACATATTTATGATTATGAGACCATGACATTCAATTCTTATGTACTATTTTAATGCTACTGTGATACTTTTTAAAAATAAATAAGAGAAGGACTGATAAATCTGCTGTAAAAAGAACAATCAGTACAGGTGGCATATTATTTTTTTTTTTATTTCTGCTATGATGAAGTAATGGCAATTACACAATTTCTATTTTTTATAACTATTTTTACTATTTTTAACACCTCAAATTAGTATTAATCCAACATTTTCAATGCTAAATACCAAAAGCATGTTAATCTACACTGCTAAAAAGCACTTAAACTTATTTAACATTAATGAACCACAAGGGGCACAAACCAGATTTTTCACCAACATACAAATCAGCCATTCTTCATGTGTTGCTCTGAGGCCAAATCTAACCAGAGCCCCTAGGTTGTCACAAACTGACTCAGGGAATGTAACAAGGAGGAGTCCACACCAGACGTTTATTTAAAACAGACATGAATTATTGAACTCATGTTAACACAAACAATAAAGTGTGTAGTTCAGCAATGGAAGCACTGCACGGATGAGTGTTATGTGTGCTGTGGAGGCTCAATGATGCAGGATGGGTGCCAGCTGTATTAGGGAAAAGAGCACACAGACTAGCCTTCATAGCTTGGAGGAAGGGCTGGGCAATATATCGATATTCAGGGTTCCCACGGTCATGGAAAACCTGAGAAAGTCATGGAATTTCACAGTCACATTTTCCAGGCCTGGATTAGTCATGAAATTAGCAAAAGTCATTGAGAGTTTTGGAAAAAATATGTCATGTAATGAAATTGTTACAATAATATTTAATGAATAACCTTTTATGTAATGTAACATAATTGTTCTAATATGCATCTTTGTGTGACTACGTTTTGTTTACTATCACATATGCTTCTTCATTTTCTCCATCTGCACTCTGTCTCACCCTTCACGTATGCCAGCTAGCTAGAATTATGTTTGAATAGAGTTTATATCTGATATATTTAAAAGATTCTGGACAAGTGGGGCAAAAAAAAAATATGGGTCCTTGAAAAATTTGGAAAATTTGTCTTGGAAAATGTGTGGGAACCCTGGCTGTTATATTGATATTGTGATGAGACTAGATATGGCCTCAGATTTGGATATCATAATATTGTAAGTGTTGTCATTTCCTGCTTTTAAAGGCTGCATTACAGTAATATGGTGTAAATTTCTGAACTTAACTGACTTCTCCAGATGTTTTGTCTTTATCCACTTAGTCATTATATCCACATTAGTGATGATTATTTATCAAAAAATGTCATTGTTTAATATTTTGCAAAAGCACCAATAGTGAACCCTACGATATTGTTGCAATATCGATATCAAGGTATTTGGCAAAAATGTTGTGGTATTTGATTTTCTCCATATCGCCCAGCCCTACCCGGAAGTCCAAGGTGAACTAGTTTAAGCCGACAATCCTCTCATGTCAGTCATCTGCCTGCAGACAGTGGGAAGGGTGTTGTAGCACTGGTTTTAAAACTATAACAGATGCACGCGGAGAAATAGTTAGCATTTAAATCCAATTGAAAGACAATTGCATTGAAAGACATGTCTCAAATACTGCTGTTTGGAACCAATACTACAATAATGCATGTTGGTATCAGCCGATACAAGTGGGAAAATATTAGATATTTCACTCTGCTTCAATGGATACACACAAATAAAAAATGCAGCCAGTGCTGTGTTCTTCTAAGCGCTGTTTGAAGTGTGATGTGATGTATGAAATGTGCAAAAACCCCTTTGTGAATAAAGTGCTATGGTTTCCTTTGTAGATGACCACGAGGACGAGGATGCTGTTGTCAATAGAATATCGTGAGTAAAGCTGATTTCAGTTCATTCTTTTTTAGAAAAGTGTATTTTAGAAATTAGAAAAAGTGATAAAATGAATGAATTTTAATTATTTTGAATGGAATGTTAATAATTAATTGATTACTCGATCAACAGAAAATTGATCTGCAGCTATTTTTAGAGTTGATTAATCATTTAATTTGTGAGATTCTCTGGTTCCAGCTTCTCATTTGTGAGGGGATTCTTCTTTTCTGTGTTTTATATCATAGTGAAGTGAATGTTTTTGGGAGCACTGAGTGTTCAGTAGACAAAAAAGATGTCACCTCAGGCTCTAGGAAGTTGTGACTGACATTTTTCACCCTTTTCTCACACTCACGCCAAACAGTTAATCAATTTATCTAGAAAATAATCAGCAGTAATCACTAGTTGTCGCCTTATTACTAATAACTACTACATACAATCAAACAGCTTTGCATTAATTCAATGACTGCTGCTAACACTCTGAGTGTCTCACAGATCGTGTCATTAGCCAGAACTGTGGTGGCAAGTATCATGTATCACTCCGTTTAGAGTTGCAGTGCACACTCAGGGGTGTCTGTTGTAGCCGCATGCATCCTGTGTGTTTAGGTCCAGCAGAGCAAAATGGCACCTAAGGGTCCGGCGAAATAAAGGGAAAGTATTTCAGTAAATGAGAACCTTAATTGATATGGCGAAGTGGGGACTTTGTGCCGTCCCACTGAAGACCACTGAGCAGATGGTCACTCCCCTGGGCCCAATTTGGAGCCTCTGCATCTCTACAAATTGCAGGCTGCAGAAACACAGCCAGTCGGTGTCTTTTGTCCCAGGACTGCGGCAGGGGCGGATTAAACTGAGTAGAACGATGATTTAAAGTGTAGACTGACAATGAGCCCACTGGCAGGTATATCCAGGACTGTTAGAGAGGTCAATCTCACTGAATAAGTTAAATCGTCACTTGCTTTTACTTATTTAGTCTTGTCAAACTGTGACTCTTTTATAACAAGCAATCCAAAATGAATCCCCCAGTAACCAATTAACAGACATCTGATTTGAAAAAGAAAAAAATCTGCATGTGTTAGTGTTTACCTGACTACTCCTAACACTTGTGTCTGTTTGGTGTGTGTCTGATTCTGTTTGCAGATTATACTTGTGCACCTTCACCCTGGCAGTGTCGGGTGGTGCCGTCTTCCTACTGCCTTTCTCAATCATCAGTAACGAGATCCTCCTCTCCTTCCCCAAAAACTATTACATTCAGTGGCTCAATGGCTCCCTCATCCACGGTCAGTACATCTCACAGTTCATGTGTCTTGTCTTCCCCCCTTTGTCTGTTTATTTAAAAATATTTCTGCTCTCCAAAGAAAGCTAATATCTCTCTAACATATTTGGAATACCAGTGATTAGAATCATAATGTACTCTTTACATTAATGTCAGAATCAATACGTGTTGATTAATATGCTGTACAAGTTGCATTGGACTAGCACCCACAGAGATGTTGTATTTCTATGTGGTTAAGATTTCTTATCTGTTTCATCTGCCTTGCCACCACATTGCAGATCAATTTCCGTTTTCATGTCACCAGTCAGTCATGCAGATGCTCATCACAGCGTGCAACCACCAGCTTTGTCGATAAGGCTGATGGTTGCTGCAACAGCCACCAGGGGGCATTAGAGTCCACGACTTAGACATGACACAAAGACACTGGGCAGATAAAACCTGTGCTGGCACTTTGACTCACAACTACATGATAATATTTAAAGGAAAGCTCTCAAATTTTTGAGGAAACCTGTATATTAATATATGAATATTAAAAATTTGACGGTTTGTGCAGGTCTGTGGAACTTGGTGTCACTGTTCTCCAACCTTTGCCTCTTCGTCCTGATGCCCTTTGCGTATTTCTTCCTGGAGTCTGAGGGTTTTGCAGGATCCAAAAAGGTACATTGTCTTAAATGTTTGTTGCATTACTTTCATTTTTGTTTCTTTTCTTTTCTGTGTGTTACACAAGATAACCAAGTATCAATAAAAAGAATTAGAAATGGAGAATTACATTTTGTCAGAGTTTTAAAGTCTGAAACACACTTTGAAAATCCTGAGAATAATTATTAAAATTATTGTGATGCTGAAGTGATTTATTAACCGGGAGTCAAAGGTGAAACAAGACGATCTAATGTTTTAAAAGTATGGCTGGAAAACATCTGAAGCTCTGAAATAGAAAAAGTGGAACCTTGTTTATTTTCTGTCTTTTGTGTAGATATATTTGCTTTGCTATCCACGCAAGGGGCTCTCTCTTAACAGCCAAAGCAGCAGCAGCAGGTGCCTTGTCCTTGCCCTCTCCCTGACTCATGCCACTGACTGTAACTGCCACTGCAGAAAGTTCATTAACCAGGAAAGTCTGAATCTGGACTTCGCCCAGCGCCACATCCTGACAAACCCTTCCAATAAGGCCATAGGCTGCAAACGCTTCAACACTGCTGCATCGGCCCCACTGATTTAAAGCCTGATTCCTTGTCACCCCCTCCCCAGCCCCCTAAAATAAAACTTCAAAAGGACAGGCTAATAATCGAGTTGTAAGGCTCAGCGAACTTCCTCGTTTAATTGATTACCCCCAAAAAAAAGAGGCTGGGGGCTCGTGTTCCAAACGTCCATAAAGTTGCAGCGACATGACAGCACAATAGAGCCTCGCAAAATGGAGGGGGAAAGATTTACTTTTAATACACCTCTATCCTGTGTCACAGTTTGAAACCTCTCTGGTTTATGTCCCTCCTGGCAAAAGCACATAAAAATTAGTCTGTACTGTAGTGTATAGCCCGTTCTTTTCTTCCCCGGCCCACTAATTTGTTTCGGTTGGATTTCTTGAGCAGAGGGCAGGCCCTGATGTGTAGGAAGCAGGATGAGGGCCTCTTTCTCCTTTTTGTTCTTTTTCATTTCAGCAAGACTGTTTCTCGCTACTGATCTTCCATAAATTTGCGTAGAGGAAGCACTGTTCAGTGTTGAGCTGCACTTCCAGGTATATATTGTGTGTGTGCTATGGAAGGGGTGGAGGTGACGCTCCTGTTTCACCTTAAAAAAAAAAAATCTGAGCTGCCTGCAGAGTCAATCATGTGGCCGACAGCAAGGGGAATGTAAAACACAGATCCGAGTTTTTATAATGTGATATTATCCCTTTCCCCAATAACAGCATTAGACCACATTGTCATAAGGTTTTATGTGGCATTTTAACCTCCTGGGCTAATGTTATGGCACTGCGAGGTCCTTTTGACTGCGGAAATGAAGTGCATGATGAATTTCACGGCTAACGTTGTAAGGCAGCCTTTTCATGTGGCTGTGTTTACTTTTGACGATGTACTAAAAGACGCCACCAGAATAAAGATGGAAATGTGGATGTTTTTTTCTTATTTTAACTGTTCAGCTCGTCAGAGGCTCTGTCGCCTGAGTGATTAATAGTTTAACAAATTGTCCAAATTGTGGATGTATCGGAGCGACTTAGGGTCTTGATGTCAGATGTTATGATCTGGCTTTATTTGCCGCTGTAAAATGTCTCCCACTTTACTGCTCTGCTCTCAAATCTTTGCAGAAAAGCTGCATCACTGAGGCCACGAAAGGTCGTTGTGTAGCTCATGTTTTTTGGGTTCTGATGATGTTTTAGAAACCTCCACAGCATGGTGTATTTGTTGCGTGTAAAGTAGTATTTTAAATGAAGCGCTATGTATTGTTCGGCTGCTTTGAGTGCATTGGGAAAGATAAAAACATCCTATTTTGAGGCTTTACAAAGCATTTCTGTCACTTATAGTTGTCTGCACACCACCAGTAGATGGCATTGTAATGATGAGAGCTGTCCCTGTCATCCTTATTAAGATGATCAGCGTGTTCTGACAGACTGTGAAGACATCAGTAACAGCCTTTATTCAGACTTCTATTTATATCAAGGGACTTAAGTTGGCTTAATAATTACACATGACGAGTGTGATATCTGGAAGCTATATTTACTCAAAAACATCTAGATCAAGGTAAAAAAAAAAGTTACATGACAACTTCCTGGTCTATTTCTAGTGTGGTCTGATCTTATTTTCTTTGCACTAATGCTCAGATGTTTACAATCCCCTGCTAAAAAATATGTATTCAAAGCCACAGCCTGAGCTACTAAGTTATTGTAACTTTAGTGTGATGAAAAGTGTGCAAAATTTCCAGGAGGTTTTAATATTTAAGGTTCTTTATAGCATCAAGAAACGTATAAATCGTGGCTTTGCCCTGAATAGTCTTTTGGTCTTACCCACAGTATTGAAATGTGTTTGATCCTGAAACGAGTTGGAACTAGTCTGACCCCCCGACTGACCCAGCAAAGGGCCAACAGGTTTCATCTGGTAGTAAAAGAAACTCCTCATCAATCTCATCCTAAGCCCTAACCCGCCAATGATGAGAAGTGTGTTTATTGTGGAGGGAAAGGAGGGGAGGGGGGAGGGAAGAGAGAGAAAACGTCTCGCCGAGCAAACCCGCGTGGTGTTACTAAGATACTCCTCTTTGTTGGATCTCCACAATGGGGGCCTGGATATTTATTTCAAATCTCCTGCACATGCAGACATTTTTCCCAGGCCTTCTTTCGGGCAGGGCCAGCCGGAGAATATAAAGTGGTGTTTACATACCTTCCTTTAAGGTCACAATGTCTCCCTAAAGCTGCGTGTTACAATGTTCGTTACCATGGCAACATATTAGTTCGAGGTGGGAATTTAAAAAAGAACAAGCGAGTTGCTCAGGATTTTTTTCCCCCCTTCCTCTCGTGACTCAGTTTTTCTAACCTAAGTGATAAATTCTGTGGCTTAAATGATTGTGTTTCAGATATTTAGCTGTTTTTCTTGATTTTGAAACGACATAGCGTCCGTCATACATGTAGACTGGATTACTACAACTCGTTTACATAAGTTTAAGTAAGGCAGAGTATTTTGTTGATACTTAGGCTTGACGAAAAAGCCAGGATACAGTCATTTATTCTTTGAAGACTTATCAGTCCGACACCTTTCTGTAATCAGAACAAGCTGTCGTCACTGTAGGATGTCAAATAAAAGTGGGCAAACATCAGACAGGACTGAGGCTGCTTCCTTCATTTAAATTCTTCTGTTTTCTGACTCATCAGCCATGAAACCAGCAAGGAAACCGGAGTTTTAACTCACATCTCAAAAACCATGTTACTGAACTTTCACAACTTTTTTTTTTTTTCCCCCAAAAATCCCCCTCCCTGTCCTGAGTTTGAACGATACGATGTGATGCCGATCATTTTCCATGCTCTCGTGTCATTGGTGCTTTATTAAGAAGTCTTATTAAGAGTCTTTAGAAGTTCATTGTGCAGCTTTACAGGGGAGTGTCCCTCTCCTCTGCTTTCTGTCTCTGACACGGTCACTGCGCTGTGGCCGACTGGTTGAAGGATACACTAATAAGGTCCCTGGGCATCTGGCATGTCTTTAGCAAAGAGGGCAGTACTTTTGCTGGGGAGCAAAGAAAAAAAAAAAAAGGGGACCCTGCCCCCTCTTTCACTTATTACACTCTTGGCCCTTGTTCCACACGCCCCTGACAGTGCGCAGAAGGATGGTCTGCGGGATGATCTCTGCCACCGCCTGCTGACCTGCGAAGGATTGATGGTGGCAACTAGGAAGCTCCTGCACCACCTAACTCTCTCCCTTTGTCCGATTTCTTTCTTTCTCTAACCCCCCTCATAACATCCAACACAGCCCTGCATCTTCCAAAGCAAATCATCTCTCACTCTCTCTCACACTTGTCTACCATTGCACAGTGGCGTTCAACTTCCAGAGGTGAACTCTCTGCTGGATTCGTCGGTTGAAGCACTACATCAAAGACAGTGGCAGATTGGGCTTTAGTTTTTCCTGCAGCACAAGCTAGGCGCAAAAAGCTTGTGAACTGTTTCCAGGCCCTCTGCGGCTTTGTGTAATTGGGTGGATTTGGAGGTTGATTTACTTGGCTGGTCGTGTGTGTGTGCGCGTCTGTGTCTGTGTGTGTATGTGAATCCATGCATGTTTGTGTGGTGCTGCATATGAAGCGGTTACTTTTCTCTCTGGCCACAACACGCATTTCTTGGAAGTCTCTCTAGTCTTGTTCGAGCATAGCTGCAGTTAACCAGCCCCTCACTCGATGTCGGTGTGAGGATCAGGGGATGCTGAATATTTCAGAGCTGCTATATTTAGAGGTAGTTACACATTTAGAATGGCAAGAATAGAAACTTTCAGCAGGCGCTCTGGATGCCAAGGCACAGGTCTTTTTCTTTTTTTTCCCCTCTTCCCTCACCAGTTGACAGTTTTATCTTTGATCAGCGATGATAGCTTAGTTGCACTTTCCTATTTTTATACTGTAGTTTTTCAAAGCACACGTTTGCCCTTCCTTATCTGTGTGATGGGGAACATCTTAATTTTCCCCTTGCAAGAATAGGTAAGGATAGACACAACTTTCAATGCCATGCATGTGGACAGATCAATGAAACCAATCTGGGCTCACAGTTCAGCATCCTCTTCCTCCTGCACAGTCAAATCATGTCTGACACAGTGGATTGTTCCTCCAGCGAGGCAGCTACCGGGGATGATAGTAAGGGAGGTGACGAGCATTGCCTTTGCCCTAAATGATCTGAATGGGTAATGATTTGAGTCTTATAAATGATTGAGAGACCTATCCAAAGGGAATACACCTTCAGCATGGAATGGGCAGCTTGTTAAGGTGGACTGGTGCGCTTGAGCGGACGCACGTCCTGCCTACGGCTTCTGCCTGTCCTGATGCATCCTTAAGAGAGCGCGTGTGGGACGTGGCTGAAGTCCCTGAAAGCATTCCTCTCTCACCTCTCCTACCTCCGGGGAATGAGATGCGCTCAGACGTTGACTCCTCTCCTCCACCAGTCTCCCTCTGTTGTTCTCTCTCTCTTTATTTCCCTCTATCGCTCTCCATCTCTTCCTTTCTCCCTCCTTTTTTTCAAAAATTTGCTGGTGGTGAGTGTTTTCCTCGCTGCCCAGTTGCTTGATTGCAGCATCCATCTAGTGAACTAGTGAGTGTGTGAATGTGTGCAAAGGACCATGAGGCAGTCAGCAGGATTTAATGTCCATGTCAGATCTGTGGCTGGGTTTTTAATGTATTGATCTGCATTGAGTGGTGAATTTATTGGTGTATGGCATAACAGAAAATATGCATATATAGTTTCCTTAAAATATGTTATCACGGGGATGCATCTTCTCATGTTAAATATTGTTCCTTAAATATTGCTACAATTCTTAAGGTTTGTTTTGTGCTGACTAAAGACTATAAGGCCCACTTACCCACTCTAACATTACCTGTCGAGTGGCTGCAGTGTCCACCTTGGCCACACTGGGGCACTCCAGACCCTGCCCACTTTCCTCCCTGTTGTGCTAGAAAATTCTGCACTCACTCACACAGGCTTTTCCTGAATCTCACGTAAGAGGAGGCGAGAGATTGTTCAGTGATAGCTAACGGATGCTACAGGGGATTTTCACCACTGACAATGAATGGAATCTGAGAAGAAGCTTAAATCCCCATATCACTATCCAAAGTATGGATTGAGTAGTTCAGTGATAATATGTGGACATTATTTTTAGCAAATATGGCTGTGACCCGTGAATGCTCATGTGCTGTTTGTGAGAAAGGGTAAGCGCTTTAAAGGATGCTCCACTCCAAAATTAGAAATACATATTTTTCCTTTTGTTCCTGGCGTGTTCTTTATCAGATTGTTTTGGTGTGAGTTGGTGTGAGTTTTGGTGTGAGAGATGTCTGTCTTCTCTTGAATATAATGGAACTAGATGGCACAAAGCACCAAAAAATACTTATGAAAAACTCATCAGCAATGTCTCTTTCTAGAAATCATGACACGGTTACTCAAGATAATCCAAAGACTCAATTGTAAGCAGTTTCATGTAGGAACTATTTTCTTCTTCTGGACTAAATCAGCCAACCGTATCAACAGGCTGGTTTTCCACAGTCCACCCCACTGAAGGAAAGAGGATTTTCATTTAGTGAGCTCACATTACAGCTCAGCCAAGGAGGACGCCATTTATGTTTGCGTCTCACGCTGTCACAAGCACGAGTGTCTAGTCCATGAGTAGATGCACGCTTCCTTCTCTGTGGTGATATGGGCGGTGTTTAGTAGAAAGAAAATAGTTCCTAAATTAAACTACTCGCAACAAGGTCTGTGGATTATCTTGAGTAACCAGGTCATGATTTCTGGAAAGATACATTGCTGTTGAGTTTTTCAAATGCATTTTTGTGGCGCTTTGATCTCCACAAGCTGAGTGCCATCTAGTTCCATTATATTCAAGAAACGGCAAACACCTCTATAGTTGATATCTCCAACACTCTGCAACCCACACCAAAATTATCTATATTGACAAAAAGCACTACAGGTAAGAGGAAAAATATGTATTTTTGATTTTGGGGTGGACTGTCCCTTTAAGAGTGAGTTAGAAGTGACTATATTTTAGGTTGCTTAGTAGGGTAGAGAAGCCGGCTGTTTAAGGACAGGTGGTTTGGATGACAATCATGAACTTTGTTGGGAAACTAAATAAAAACAACTATGCCTTGTCTGATTTAATCTGTAGAATTGAAACCATTTCCATTCTATAAAGCCACTTGATCAACAGGGGGAACTTTCAAAGAGAGACCCCCTTCATGTACCTGTTGGCAAATACTGAACAGCAACCACACAGCCATTATGTTAGCTGGTAACAAATTGCTCATATGTCCCCAATTTAAGCAGCGCTCCAAAGGCAGAGAGCCCTTGTTATCCCGTGCCTGGTAGCCTACCTGACATGTGTATGAGAACGCCTATCTATCTTACAGTGCTAGACAGCTTGGCTCTCCAGCAGGGGGGGAAATGGAAACTGTGTGAACAGGTAGAGGAGAACTTTATTAACCACTCAGCAGTTTGTGACCCGGAAAACCCAAATTACCCCAAAACCCTCTCGTCTACGCAGCCCGGGACACGACCGTGGTGCTAAGGGAGCTCCTAATCGGCCCCAGATGGGAGGCCTGCTCTTGATCACAGACAGTAGCTGACCCAGCCAGGCTTCATGCTCCTTACAGCACCCTCCGCCCCCTTACCCTTTTTAATTTCACCTCCGCCACCACCAGCCCCTGTTTGAGCCACTTTATAGACCACAATATGTGTGTATAAAAGAGCTGTTTTACACAGGAATCTGTGGGAGCGTTTATGTCATGTTTGTGTGCTGTGAGTGGAAACGATGGTGTTTAATATGAGCGAGGCAGGATGGAGATGTCTTGTAAAACGAATATTGTTTTGTGTTTAAAAAAAAAATGATATAAAATGTAGGTAACACCACCTCCCAGCTCAATGCAATGTACATCAATTTGATAAATGTGTTTTTATGTTGATATCAAATTCTTGTGCTTATTAATATACTGATTCCAACTGAACTAGCCATATCTTATTAGATTTACTTTATGTTCCTGTGCACTTCTTCTGTCAGGGCATTAGGGCGCGTATTCTCGAGACCTTTGTGATGCTCTTCCTGCTGGCTTTGCTCATCCTGGGTATCGTGTGGGTGGCATCAGCGCTAATTGACAATGATGCAGCCAGTATGGAGTCACTCTACGGTAGGTTTTTTTTTTTCTTAATTCTGTCATTTGTTCTTGTAAATCTGTTGTTGTTTTTCTAAGGAATTGTTCCACCATTTGGCAATACAAAAAGGCTTTTTTTGCCTCTGGCAGCGCAGAAGATGTAAAGACTGGAACCACTCTCACACATCTCCTTTTAAGGTCCAGTGTGTAGAATTTAGGGAGATAAATTATCAAAAAAGGAATATAATAAGTAGGTTTTCTTAAGTGAAAATAACAACTGTTGCATTTTTTGTGACCTTAGAATGAGCCATTTATACCTACATATGGAGTGGGTCCTTGTCCACGGAGTCCACCATGTTTCTCCAGTAGACCAGATTAGAGAAATTAAAACACTGGTTGTTGATGGGGCCATTTACGTTATCACTTTTGCGCATTGACCAATGTTAGTTTCCTACATGCTTGGCACACAGACGTTTCAGTTGGTTGCAATCTCCAATCTCACCACTAGATGCCACTAAATCTAGCTTGAATCTAGCTTAAAATTCCCTTTTGAAAAATAATGTCTCAAGGCATTTAAAATTCCCACTTCTAACCATCATTATGATCACCTGTAACAATCTTATAAAACCAGGCTGTACGTTCCCGCTAAACCAATTGGATGGCGACACATAACAGATGTAAATCGTGTCACTGAGTCGTGTATACGTTTTTTAGGGCAGAAGCAATGGGATGGTGAAACGTAACGGATATAAACATGTCTTTATGTCCTCCTCTAGGCTATTTTTGAGTTTTGGTGATGATAGCTGAGCATAAGCAACCACGGATGGATGCAATCTCAACAGAATACAAATTCATTGTGTTTTGAAAGTACCAAGTAGTCACACAGTGGGGATGAATAAATCATGTACAGGAATCAAAAATGTTTATGCATCAAGATACATTGGTAATAGTTTTGTATTTGCATTGTAACCTTCTGAATTACCCATAAAATTAAAATTATATCACAAATCAAAATGTTGGAGTTGTGTGTTGTAACTAAATTGATGTATTTATTTTCTGTAGATCTTTGGGAATTTTACTTACCATACCTCTACTCCTGCATATCTCTGATGGGAGGACTGCTTTTACTCAGTAAGCCATTTAATTTCTTCCTAGACACACTGGAAAAAAACAAAGTATAATTGTTAATTTGATCTACCATCACTTTATTATTGCAGAATGATTTCATGTTATTGTTGTTAAACAGTCGCTCTGTTTTCTGTCTCATGTGTAGTGTGTACTCCTGTGGGACTGTCCAGGATGTTCACCATCATGGGCCAGTTACTGGTGAAGCCAACAGTAAGTAATCAATATTTGTGGTTAAATGTAAAACTAGAAGTTTTCTCTGAAAGACTACAGAGTTGAACTTGAACGCTCAGACCCGAAACCACTTCGCTCCTCTGTTCTGAAAGATGTCTGTCTCAGTCGGCCATTTACATGTGCGACAGAGGACTACAAATACATCACCAACTCATCCTCCCATCTGCCATCTCTCCAGTCCCACTTTGGGCCTAATTATAACCCATTTCATCTCTTCCTCCTCTGCTCCCTCCCTTCAGATCCTGGAGGACCTGGATGAGCAGATTTACTGCATCCATTTGCAGGAGGAAGCCCTTCAGAGGAGATTAAACGGTATGTCTGTGGGAGATGTGTTGGCACATTATAGGGGGGGTGGAGGGGTTGTCTGCCCTATTGGGTGTGATGGAGCACGCCACACTGGAATCAATTAGCATTGAAAATTCAGCCACACACACATGGACAGACATCCACAGACACCGGCAAGAAAATCCACACGCACTCGACAGCGGCCTTTCCCCTCCGCTGTCTTACTCTCATAACTTTCTGCTAAAGGGCAAAGCAGCCACATGGCAAGGACCATATTTTATGTTTAGGAAGTTTTTAAGGATCCATTTAAGACACTCCAGTGTCACTGTCACTGCTGATGAAATGATTGCCTCATTTAATATCAGGCCTAGAATGGTAACCTGGGTAATAAGATGGAAATGAAATCTTTTACAAGAACTTTTGGCTCGGTCCTGTGGACATTAAAGTGACTTTTTCAGTGACTGAAAGGAGACCAGGAGCCTTGTGCTGGTCTCTGGACTTGGCTCAAATGGAAAGTTTAAAGAGTTTAAGGATGGTGATGATTATTTTTTTAGCCTGCATTTCCTTTTCACGTCCAGACCTCTGTGTTCCCAAATTCCTTGTTTGACGTCGAATCATCTCACAAAGCAGGAAGTATTTGGGCCAAGTTCCAAAACCTACTTTAATATTAACTCAAGCGTGCAACCAAGTGTACAGATGCGAGTAAATGAAGAGGATGAGCGTCCTTTCAAACCAGGGAGGTAAGGGAGATCGCTCCCTGATAACGCATGTTTTCGAATGCCACACCGGCCAGCTCCATAGACTGCCACCAATGCGTATGGTTCCTTAGGGCTCATTCCACGCTGCCCTGCTTTGAACTAGCTGGTAGAATAATTGTAATCTGTTCCTTATCACCTCCAACACTGTTTGATCTTTACAAGTCTCTGTGAGACAGAAAATAACTGTGGCCAACATCTCAATGTGCGCTCTGAGATCAAGCTACAGTTCACTTTTGCCTGTTTAAAAGAGTGGGAATAGAAGGTGAAGGAAGATGTTGACGTGAATGTATTCATGCACTTACTGTATTTACATGCACATGCTCGATGCTCACGCTCACACATAAATGAAACTAAAGGCTAGAGTGGTGTCCCTTTGATCTGCTGAGAGTGCAGTGGAGATGGCAGTTCAGGAACAGTTCACAGGACACACTCCAGAGGCGAGCAATGTTGTCTTCTTGCTTCACCTGTGTCCGCTCTGCATCCAGCTCCTCTAACAGATTACCCTCTGGCCCAGTTTGTGTGTGTAGACTGTTAAGCCACATCAGTTGATGCATCAGTGTTTATTTACACATCTGGCCCTTTCTTGTCCTCTCTACATGTAGTTACCCATTTGTAATGGCACTGCTGATTGTTAAATCTTGCGCATCAGAAGGTGAAGCCGTAAATTGGTGCATTGTTTTCTTGTCAAGGGTGAGATGAACCTAATGTGCGAAATGTTATGAGGCATACCCTGAGGAACTCAGAAAACTCAGACTGGCAAACAAAAATCAGACTAGCTGCTAACTTAAGTCAAGAGAAAATATTTTTACATTTTACATATGTTCTTTACTGCTTTTTAAATGTATTGGGACTTAAAGGTATGTAGGTTGTTCATAATTATGTTTTCATTTGTGTATCATCACCTAAAACTAAGAATTGTTTTGTTTTCTTTGGTTTAAAATGAGCCCTTCATATCTATATAGGGAGTGGGTCCTCTTCCACGCCTGGTGCACAGCCATGTTCCTACAGAAGCCCAGAACGGACAAAGTAAACACTGGCTCTGGAGAGGGCCTTTCATATTTTTCGTTACCTAAAGGCCACCTTAGGTTCTCCAATGCGCTGGGAAAGGGACGAGTGAGGGGAGGGGCATTCAGTTGGTTGTAATGCAGAGCCTCACCACTAGATGTCACTGTATCATACACACTGATCCTTTAAAGTTCCAAATATCTCAGACAAAATAAGTGATTTATGATTCAAGTTATGATTCAAGCAAAGATGCCATACAGTGGCATACAGAGGTCAAGAATTAGTTGCCGATTTCTCAAAATGGTTGCCAATGGCAACCTGGCAACCATTACTTTAGTGCCCTGCCTAGTAAAGCATCTTTGAGATGAATCTTCCATGCCAGAAGAACTCAAAGAATTTGGGTTGTAGGTGCAAAGGGAGCTCCCACCACCATCAAATACCTGCACATTGTACCCAGTGAAATAATAAGTAAGTAAGTTCAACAACTTACTAGCTGAGAAAATATTGTAAAAGTGCAATCTAGTAATCAGAGCACACAAATACACTGCAGCAAAGGCAATGTGGCAGACACACTTGTCCATGCTGCCCTCTTAAGACCCTGATCTGCTGATAGCAGAGCAACAGAGCGCCTGTCCAGATGCTATGCGGCACAATGACCTTGCCCGTGCCTCTGTTGTCTCAGCATGGTGTTTAGCATATGTGTGGATGACGTAATTTTTCGACTGTGGTGAAGGTTGGAGAGGATACGTTGAATTACTCTGGGCCTTCCTGGCTGCCAGAAGCCTCACTCAGCATCTCTGCCTCGCTGTAACTCAGTCTTTTACTTGATGCTGCCAGCAGAAGGAGAAGAAGGATATATTTAACTCCAGTATAGAGTGATGTCATTGAAGATACTGCAGCTGAAATTCTCACCATTTTCCTCTGCAGCTCTGAACAACTGATGATATTGTTCTTTGTCTTTAGTTAGATCTGCTGTTTTTTTGTGGCTATTAAGAACTACTGTTTATTTGATCAATGATTTATCTGTGCTGGCTGACGGGTATGGCCATGTTTGGATATGTTATGCACAAAGGTGATAGATTAGTTCACTTGCGGCTGAGCAGATTTGGCTACCCTGAGGCAGTGCTCAGTTCATCTCTGGAGAAAAAGAGCTGTTGAACTGTCCGTGACATTTCCTGTTGTGTTGCGACTGCATTTGCTCGGAGGGTTCAAACTTTCCCCTGCTTAGATCCTGGGACAGGTATCTGCGAGGGCACAGACAAGACTGTTAACTCTCTCTCTCCCTGTCTATCTCGCCTCTTTTGCCTACTTAACCCATCCAGACAGGGCGTGTCATAATAACAGAGGGAAGAAAAGGGTTTGATCAAAGTGATTGGTCCTTCACTCCTGTAACAAAGATGAAAGATGGTATTTTTATTGCACGCTAGTAACGGTGTAACACTGAACTAATTGGTCTTGATCTGCCAATCACCCCAGGGGATGCAAATGGATACTCTTCCACTTTAGTTCCTAGGGGCCTCTACGCTAGAGCGTCAAGCTGGAAGGAAAACAGAGTAAAATAGATAAATTAGCCTTAAATGAGCCGGCCTTGTGGTTTTCCTGGAGAATCCCTTGCTGTCTTCTCCAGCCCACTCAACCAGTTGTGGCATGTGCTAGACAGCTCCTGACACAAGAGATTATTTTTACTTGTTTGAGATCACATTGTTATGTTCCGAGCAGGATTACTTGTTTTGATGGGAATTCTTAATAAAGATAAGTCAAATGCCATATGCTGCTGAGGTAAGACAAACACAGTGACAAGACAACATCCTCTAAATTAGGAGGCTGTCTTCTATTTTTTTTTTCTTTCAGATTTGTTGTGTATGGTGTAGGAGAAATGCATGAAAATACTGATTTCCAACTGAGACAAGAGCAAAAAAAAGTGGTGCTTTAGTTTGTTATATGTTAAAACAACATTAGTGCTAAAATAATTAGCCAACTGACCAAAAATCTATCCGCTGTTTTGTAGAGGTGGGGGAAAACATTGATACAACATTGTATTGCGATATTTTGTGTGGCAATATTTATTGATACGTGAAAGCCAAGTACTGACTTTTTAAATTATATAAATTATTAATACTGCAAATACAAATTAAACTATTGGCAGCCTACTAGAATTATATATAATATAATTACTTTTTCAGTCCACTAGATACATTTTGCTGCAATAAAAATGTAAAAAAAAAAAAAAAAAGATCTGTATTTTCACCCTTTTCTGACATTTCATAGACTTTGAGGCCTTAACTTTTATAAAAGTACGTTTTGTCATATTTGCTAAAACTGTCATTACATCCACACAGAAGTACATAAAACAGATATGTCTGAAATAGTCATGTTTCCCTTTCTCCTCATAGCGCCTCTAATGGCATTTGCCAAAATCTACCACAGCTTTTTGTAAATCAACCAATCAGAGATGAGCAATCTCTAACGCAGCTTTCACCGCTTGTGAACTGTGGTCAAACTCAAACTAGGCAGCACTGATTAAATATGAGTCAAGATTTTGTTATTGTGTTGTCTGTTTCTCACCTCAAATGCTTTCAGGAACATATTTTAGTGTACTGTTTAGCTGCAAAATGAGAGTTTGTTCCAGCCAGTGGGTGGTGCTTCATTTTGGCTTGACTGTTTTACAGCAAAACAGTATACTTATGGTTCCGAAAACATTTGGGTTGAGAAATAGGCAGTGCAGACTTAAATTTGATCAGAGCTGCCTAGTTTGATGAGCAGTGATTGACATGATTGACAGCTGCATTAGAGACTCTGATTGGTTGTTTTTGTTCATATGTGTTAGATTCTAGTAAATGGAAAGAAATATGTTGTGCACAGTTTATCTGTCTAATGTTAAGCAAATATGACAGTTATTTTCATAAAAGTTGCCAACTACAGCTCTAATGATTAGTCCATTACTTGAAAAATTATCTGCAGATTTATGACCGATCGTTAGCTGTAACCTCAGAAAAAATCTGATCATACAATAAATTACAATTAATTTCAATGGTCTCTGTTTCGGCAGGATTGTCCTCACACACTTATCCCCGAGGAAGCTTTACTCACCAGCTCAACAAAGAACTGGACAACATTCGAAATCAGAGGAATAAATTGGGTAAGTATTTGTATTATGTGACAGGGTTGATATATTTTGTCTTAAGACCTTGAATTGCCATGGAAATATATGCCAAGAAGTTAGCTTTTTACATATTGCTGACAGGCAGCCGCTTTCTCCCCGTCTGCCTTAATTTCTTAATTTGGACTTGGACCAGAACTGCCTGATAATTTTCCATCCATTTTAGGATATTATAAATGAGGCCTGAGCCTTTTGGGGAGCAGGGTGGGGGGAGGAGAGCACAAAGGCACTTAGGATATTGGACAAGATGCAAACTTTATATTGTAGCAAGCCTTTTAGTGATGTCATTAATTTAGAAGGATGGTGCATATAAAGTGCACTTGGCAAACTTCTCAGGCAGGCAGGGTGGGTGCACTTTGAGAATAAGGAGGACTAACAAGGTTGGAAATAGAGAAAGAAAGTCAATATGGCAAGGACTCGAGGGCAGTCAGATACACATTGTAGGGTACTGTGGATGTCCATAATAGAAGATATAGTGCATGTGGTCTGCAGGCTGTCAGCAGTGTCTACAAACATGACTGATGAGCTGTTGAAATAAGAGGAAGATGGAAGAAATAAATGTGAAATGTTTCATCTGGCTTGGAAAAAATGAGGCACAGTAGTTGCCTACCGCACACACACATTCTGACCAAAATATAAATCACTGAATTAATTTTGTTGCATTTTCTTTTTATCCAGGATTTATTATTGTTTCCACTAATTAAGGCAATGATGAGTGTGACTAATTAAAGGAAGGAAGAGCATCAGTTTTGAAGGTTGTGAAATGTATATTACCTAGAGGGGGGTGGTTGTGATGAGAGGTGAGACTGTGTTTGCTGCACACACTCACGATATGTTTTACCAAACCAAGCTGTACAAACTCTGTAAATAAAGCCAGAGGGCTTGAGGTTTCAGTATTTATCTTTGATGAACATATTAATTAACCAGTGGTGGAAAGTGGTTTGTATCTCTGAATCTTGTAATTAAAGACTTGGTTATACATATATATCTTAAGACTAATTACCTCACAGTTTGGCTCACTCTCATTTACCCTCAGAGAGAAGAAAGAAAGCATCAGGTTGGGAGAAGAACTTGTTGTATCCCATAGTGATGCTGATCCTGCTCGCAGGAACGGTGAGTGCTGGGACTGACCTATCATTAAGCCCAAACTGTTTGCTCATGGCGTATACAGCCTGGCTGGTGGCCACTGGGACTAACACCCTGTATCTCAAACCCCATCCTCGTAACAGCTCTGAGTCTGGGTGTGGAAACTACCTTTGTTTAATAGCTGTTTAAGACAATGCTGAATAGCCACCTGCAACAACTGTGATTTTCAATAGATTATAGTGTGGGAATACTATTTATGCTGCCTGATGTTGTAAGGTGAGACAGAAAGACCATGTGAGAGGCCTGGCACGTGCATCAAACAACCCCACATTGTTCAGGTTTTGAGAAGCTTAACGCTGGAACACTTTACAATCACAATATCGTTATTATGCATTACGGATCAGCAGGGCCCCCACAATTCAATTATATCATAATGCCAGATACTTTGGGGGATTTGATCAATGTTTTTATAATTATACCATGTGTAAACAAATCTCTTTCTTCCTCTTTGTCTGCAGACAATCTCAGTTCTCATGGTGGCATTGAATATCCTCTACCTTTTAGTGGATGAAACTGCCATGCCCAAGGGATCCACGGTAAGCTTACTGTCTAACCTAAGTAGGGATACATTGATTCGTCAGCCAAACATAGGTATTGGCTGATATTCTCCTTGTTGACTGCCATCGGCCTGTCTGCAAATAAGATGACATTCCCTGATTGTACTGGCAGATGTTTTTCTGTTGAATGACATCAATTTTGCGCCGGCTACAAAGCAGGCTAGAGACTAATATTGCTCAGTTGTCCTGGGGGAAACGTATTTGGGATAAACAGAGATCTTTCTCAGGATGCTCTTGGGACCAAAGGACCCAGTAAACTTGATATTGACACATCAGGGGACGCACCCTATTTTATCCTCTGATAATGCCACACTGTGAACGACAAATCCGTGTTTACGGTGGCTGAAAGAAAGCCAGTTAATGTAGTTGTTAGCAGCAGCTGGCCAGAAATTACTAGCATTAGTAGCTAGTAATAGCGTAGTGACACAATGTCAAGCTCAGCTCACATCCCAACTACATCAGCTGATCTCAAACAGCCAATCAACTGATGGAGCAGCTGATTGATGGAAGGGAGTCAGCTGATAGAACACATGATTCATTTCTATGCAACCAATTGGCAAATCTCATTCAGGGCGCCCTATTTAAACTGCTCTGGCCTGCCTACTGTTGCTAATTCCTCTGCAAGCTGCTTTGCAACCTGCCTTCACCCCAGCTCCTCCTTTTCATGTTGTCTCTGACTTATCAATGTCATTTCTGTTTGTTATTGATGCTGCTCTCTTTTCTTCTGTGGGGTCTTTGCTGCTGCTCTCCCTCCCTTTGGCTTTCCATGTAGGCGCATGGAAGGGCAGGGAGGTTTGCTCTCTCTGCCTCAGGCTTTCCATGCAAGCGCATGGAAGGGCAGAGAGGCCCCAGAACAGAACCATACCACCAAATATAATACTGCAAATGGAAATAAAGGTTTCTTTGACTAAAGTATTCCTAACTAAAGTATTCCTGACTAACACTTTATGGAGGTTGCGTTGAGTTATATTATGATACGTTCAAGGTCTATCCAGTAAAAATGACTATTGGGTGAAGGTAAATTTTAACATTATCATGACATATTCAAATGTAATCTTGTAAAGGGTTTTTGGCGAGAAATTTGAATATAGTTTGAAGGAGAATTTTGTTGTTGTTTTCACAGCAATATAAAAGACATACTACAGAGAGAATTATGATGTAATGAAAAGGCTTCGAAGCAGATGTTTTTCATGTGAAAGGTTATGTTAAAGTTTGTTTCATACATTTGTATGATAGAATTTGTACTCATTCAAAGGTAGTGTAATGAAGGACTGAATGACTTAAAAACAGTTCAGTTTTTTTTGTTTGTTTGTTTGTTTCCCTGCACAAAAGGGGGAACAAATAACACCAAAAAAACAATGGTATCGGCTTTCGGCCAATTGATATTTTAATCAGTGGTATCAGCCCAGAATTTCCCAATCAGTGCATCACTAAACCTCAGTACATTTTCACCCCCCCACACACACACACAAACCAACACACGCCCAGAATGTAAACTGCAGAAGAGCTTGCCTATCAGACCTGCCATGTTCCTGGCGGGGACATAAATCAAATTCCGGATATGCTCAGATGCGTGTTGGAAGAAAAGGTTCAAACAGATGTTAATCAGGCTTGAACCTTGTGCCTCTGGTTTTGTTTTGGAAGCTCATTGAAAGTCATTTCACAGCAGTGTGCAGATTCAGTGAGCTTGCTACCTGTCTCAAGTCCACAGTGGGTGAATAAGCTGCTTTTCCTCCCTCCTGCAAAGCCAGACAGGGCCAGGTGAAGGGCTCTTACTGTGAGGCAGACTAACTGAGTGTGGAATGGCTCTTAGAGATTCTCATCTCCGCCTAACATGCAATGTGTTTTAAGCTCTCCTTATCTCATCTCATCTGCAGTGACAGAGCTGCGTGCGTGCGTGTGCTTGTACGTGTATGCGTTTGTGGTTGCATTCTTGTCTGAGAGGGGGCAACATAATGTATCCTATTTCTCCCTCATTTCATTTCGCGTCTCGCGGGCAACTGACAGAGCTGCCCTCGACATTCCAATTATTTTATTGAGCAGAGATGTTTTCTTTGGCATGACGCATCGTAGAAAATCCCCCAAATTACACTTGTCATGCAGCTTGAAGCTGTCCTCCCTGACAGTGTAGCCCCACTAAATGGTTTACGCGTTTGTTGAGCTGGATGGATGCCACACCTCTGATCTCACAGCACTACGAGGGGTGGGGGGATGTCTCGTCCTCCAAAACAATCGATACTGATATGATATCCATCTATCCACCCCGTTAACCCTCCAGCTCTCGAACTCTCTGCCCTTCTAGCGCAGAAATTCCCTCGCAGTTACCCACACTATGTTAGGAAGAAGATAAGAACAGAAGGGAGAAAGTGATATAAAGAAGTAGAGAGTGGCTGGTGTGAGGTCTGGAGGAGGTAAAGAGACTGTGGGAAAGTCAAATGAGGCCCCGATGCGCTGATTGTTATGGGGGAAGAGCACAATGGAAGTGCCCTGTCAATGTTTGTCTTCTCTTCCTACTAAGCATCCTGCCACGGTCCTTAGCATACTGAGCAGAGCCTGGACTGCCTTTACAGAGCAGAGCATGGAGGGGGAGAAGGATGATGAGGAGCTGGGAGAAAGGAAGGAAAAAGAGCAGGGAGGAGAAGCAGGTGGATGGAGATGAGGTGCAGAGATGCTGAACAAGCACTAAGAGGGACCAATAAAATGGTTACTGCAGGCCCTCCTCTTTGGTAGCCACAACACTTGACACTGTATTTTGTAAAATGGACAATTAGCTGCAACTGGACTGCAGTTTTCACCTCACTAAAGTTGCCCTTTTCTGAACACACACGCACACGCACACACACACACACACACACACACACACACACACACAATTCCCCTGACAAGCTTACCTTAGCTATGACCTTCTGAGATTTAAATATATATCCAATGTTATCTGTTCTGGCCATGATGAACGATGTAAATTTAACTTGTAAGCTATAGCCATGATGCTGTCAGGTTAGCACAAAGTAGAACTAGAAGGAAATGTTAGAATCCATTTTGATTCATATATCTTGACATTGTCATCACACCTCTTACTTATTATTTAAAACTAATTATAGGAAACTGATTCTGAAATAAGGAACAATTTGACAGGATGGTCTTACAGTGAGAGTGAATGTATCTCTGGGACTACTATTGTACCACTCATCGACAATAAATGTCTGGAGCTCTACTGTTAAAAAAATTGGATAAATTATGTTGCCATTTTTATGGCAAGTTGAAGTGGAATTAATATGTGAAACTGCTATGGCCAAACGAATAGATAAGGTAGCAGCCACAATATGAGTGGTATCTGAGCAAAAACTATGTCCAAGTTTGCCTTTAGAATTTCTCCTATTTCTGACTGAGACACTAAGAAGGAAATGTACAAATGAATAGCTGTCTATATTAAAACTACCAAGGTCTACATTTAGAGCAAGAACGTACAACATGAATTTTGATTTTATTATTTTGGATCAAGGATTCAGGAAAGTGTTGGGGCATGTATTTGATAGAAGACAGAAACATATTGTACCATTGTTCTTGATTGACATGCACCAATTTAAGTTTTACATGTAACAGTCTGTAGGATGTTCTTGGCGTTAGTTGCCTCATGAAAACTGTGTGTCAGCTTCCCAGGAACAAGGCTGGGGTCTCATGCATAACTGTAGTGTACAGACCTGAAAGAAGTGACCCTACTTTGAAAGCAAAAGTTGTGATCTATGAAAGCAAACGTGACGTTAGAATGTGTACGTAGTGCTATGTGTATAGAAACTCTGACACATGCATATGAACATTTTGGGGATAGAGGCCAAACTGGCAACGCAGATGGTGAGGTGGTGAAGCCAGATTGTAGAAATCAAATGTGCAGACACTGATCATTTATAGTTGAATGTGGGCGTGTAGAGGGCGGGATATGAGGCCGATCCATGTGCGGACAAGTCCAAGTTGATTTGGGATTTATAAAAGGAAATTGCACTGGCAGGCGTACGCAGTTTTCTAAACCAGTTTATTTCTTGCCGCATGCTGTTTTCAGCATTTGTGCACACTTACACTTTTAGTATGGATCCTTTGCACTGTTTTATAAATAAACCCTTGGGCTACAAGCAAGGTATGGCGCAGTGGACGCACATTTGCCCAAAAAGACTTTTTCCAATACACAATTATTACCAAAAGTTGTCTATAAAACTGAAGATTTTCAGAGCTTCCCAAAATGACTGTTCTCTATAATCAGAATCAGATCCATTTTGTCCAGTAGCATTTGGAAGCCATATTAGTAAATTATTTTATCCTATGAATGCGTGTTTAATACATCCATGGAGTCAGAATAGCAGATTATTCTTTTTTAGACAAAGCTTTCAATTTACTAGAGGTGCAAATGTTCACCACTGAGTGAGTGCTGGTGAGGTGTTTGCATTATGTTTGTGTGCATGCAGTACATTCTGTGTCAAATAATGGCAGTCTCTTGATTGAAACCTTAGCCTCCAACAAAATTTAAAAACAATGGAAAGTAAGTATTAAAGATGTTGATCATATGGAGACGTCACTTTAGAACAGATGCTTTTGCTTTAGGGTGGCTACCACTCATACATCTGAGCCCTTTCAGAACTCTGTAAAAGAAATCAATGGCAACTGTTTATGTTAAACTGTATATATTATAGTAACTATGTTTTTATGACTGCGTCTTTCTCCTACTCACTAGATGTGTGGTAGCCGGGGGAATTATCTGGTGTGCAAGTGGATAAGGGTTAGGGTTAAGGTAGGGAGTTAGAAAGAGTTAGAGTTATGTAAAAGGTAGGGAAGAAGAGTAAGGATGTCTTTTGGTTAGCTCCGTTTTCCTAGAAGAGCACTGAGAAAGCACAGACCTCCACCAAAGCAAAATGTCAGCAGCACTCTTATGACAATTGCTGCTGATAACACAGTCGCAGACCAACAGTGGTGGGATGGTTTCATCACGAAAACTTTATGCGCGATTCCCCGTGATTGTCAGAAGTTATTCCATAATCCTGTTTACAAAGGCACCAACCAACAAATACACAAGCTGCACCAAAAACATGACCTCCTTGGGGGAGGCAATAAATTAAATTGAAAATAAAAAATTACTTCTGGGACCCACTTGAGGTCAGGTGGACAGGACATGGGGCACAGTTGTGTGTGTTAATACAACACCGATGACCTTTCAGGTGCACATGTATTGCGAGGTGTTAATCTTACAAGCAACAAATGCAGTGTGTCTGCTGAAGCAGCCGTGGCAGGCAGCACAGACGAATCTACCAGTCGCCCCCCCCCAACTCCTCTTCGCTGAGCCCTCCCTCTCTTTGACACACACAAACACACACTCCATCACCCTTCCTGCTACTGGAATGAAAAGAAGTAAGAGTTGAAAGGAGGCGTACTGTGAAAGCTAGCTGTCCTTAGCGCGCGCATATTGCGAGTGCACACACACACACAATCTTAATGCATGCCCACCCTCCCTCCATTAATAAATTACATCAGATGCTGTCTGCTAATTCCCCGTGTAAGAGAGAAAGAGCACTGCACCATGGCTCTGCAGTAAGCTCCCAGGGATGACAGTTGCATAAAAAGGCATGAAACAACCTGCCAGGCTTTCCTTTTTTCTTCGGGCTCTTTTACAAAACAAATCAGGATAAGGACATTCAAGGTGGTTAAGACATAAATGAAATACAATAAAAAAGTAAATAATATACTAAAAAAGAGAAATGTAGGACCCATACTGTAAATATATACTCTGCAACTGTATAATGTAATGGTATTGCAAAAATAGTAAATACTGCACTTTGCATTGACGTCATGCATTGGTATGGCAAGGTGCAGTATTTGAATTGCATTGCTATACAAATAAACTGCACGATAAAATACAGCTGTGTATACATGACACAGAGACAGTGTAAAGGTTAGGTGTATTGTAGACTATATAGTGATTAGGAATTTACTGAGCAGTAATCGTATATACTTCACATAGCTACATGATTATTTACAAGATGTGAAAATGCAGCACACAGTTTTTAAACAACTTAAATCTGTAAATAAGTACGATTTTTTTTTTTTCAGGTATAACTTGTGTAAGTTCAAAGTAAGCAGTCTGTGGTCACTTCATACATGTGGACATAATGTATAGTACTGTAGGCGCCCCATACAACACACTGATCCTTTTCGTGGATTAACTGCGGTGCCAAGTTCAACAAAAGCAAATATTTATCATTTGACAACACAGATGCTTGGTATGTGCAGCGTATGTAGATGTATGTCTTTTTCCTGCTCTAGTTTCAAAGGGCCTTAGGGCTTTAGGGGTTGGAGGGGTGTGTGTGGGGGGTACGCCTAGTGTTTGCTCAAGTATTTGTTTTGTTGTTTTTATGTTTTTGGCGTGCTTTCAGCCTGTACACTCTTCTTACCGTAAGCAATGTGCCGTTTTTGTTTGAACACCTGTTCACATATTGTATGATCGACAGTGATTTGAAAAGAGCCTCTTTCATCTTGTTCCATTCATTACTTAGCCAATTTGATTCTGTCTTTCTCAAGTGGGGAAATTCTTCATGCACCGCATACTTACTTTGCAGGATTTCTGTAATTGCATGTGTGTGCAACTGCCTGTAGTTTCCTTTTTTTAAAGTTGTTTTTAGATGTGTTTATATAAGATTGGTGTGTGAGGGCATTAAATAACCCAGTTTTCTGTCTGTGTCTTCATCTTCCAGGACCGAGGCATTGGGAACACCTCTCTGTCCACATTTGGTGTGGCTCAGGCAGTGCTGGAGATCATCCTCATGTTGTATCCTTTCAGTGACCCCCCCCCCCCCCATTGTCTGTGGCCAAAGTAGCATGCTCCATGGCCAAGAGCAACACTGTCAAACCAGCTTTGTTTACCCAGGACATAGTTCAGCCGGACATCTTCCGGAAGACATGTTGTGCTGTTTCGTCACCTTTTATGGTAGCTGAAAAGGTGAAGATTTGGGATACTTAAAAAGACAGCTCAATGAAGCTGCTTTGCTGCCAGCAAAGAAGAGTTTTTGGCCCTTGATTGATTTGCTCATCAGCTACTTGATGGTGTCCTCTGTCGTTGGCTTCTACAGCCTGCGAGTCTTTGAGGGACTCACTCCCAAGAGCGATGACACAACCATGACAACGGTAAAGATGGGGTGTGGGGTGAAGTGGGGGCAAGGGTGCTGAGATTGCTCCTAAGGTGCTGATGTGTTTGGGACCCCCTGTGTTTCATCTATTTCCTCTTTTTTTTTTCTCTTCTCTCTCCTGCCTTCCTCTCTCTCTGAACTCCTACTGCTCACTAATGTTTTCCTCGGGTGCCCTCAATGGCTTTAGTTGATCTGTCCAATATTTGTTTGTGGGTTGCGCAAACACTGGCAAAGTGCAAGCCCTCTTTCTTGTAAATCAGAGGGAGAGTGGGTTTTTGGGGAGTGGGGGGTGGAGGATGTGTGCTCTGTTTGGCCCATAGTGGCACCTATTCACTTGGTAATGAGTTTGGGAGTGGTGAGGCTTGTTAACTAGCCATGACGCTCCAGTGAAAGGGCTTGAAAGGACAACAGAGAGAACCTGGTAATGAGCAACTTCAGAGGTACTAATTGTACAATATGTGGAACCAATTTAACATCAAGTGGCATGTGCATATGTGTGGGCATGTCATAGCTGAAAACTCAGTGCAGTTGATACTTTTTCCTCACCGGTCTCATAACTATACATTGTGTGCTTGTAAGATCTGAAGTTTGCTTTTCTGTTCATTTATAGATCATTGGTTGCTGTGTGTCCATCTTGGTCCTCAGTTCAGCGCTGCCAGTGATGTCCAGAACTCTTGGTGAGTACAGGTGTGGGTGTGTGTGTGTTTGCCTGCTTGTATTAGAGTGTGTGGGTATGCTAATTTCATAATTCACACATAGCTTGTGTGTACAGATTAAATGTTTAAAGCAACATTTTGCTACCTTCAGATCTAGGCTAGCTGTTTTCCTCTGTTTTGGGGGGGACAGAGTTGTCTCACCTTTAAGCTGGCTGAGGAGGTAGTAAAAGCACCACATCAACATCTGACGACGTGTTGTGTGTGCCCCACAACTGAGAGATTTAAAAAGCAGTTAGCAACAGTAAGCAGCTAACTCCTAGAAGAGCAACTGAAAATATCTGCAAGCTGGGGAGAAGTTGAGGTCCAGAAGCTCCTTTCCCTCCAAGCAGAGGACAAGATTAACCATCATAACAAAGCAACGGTATGACTGTTGTTGCCATGTTACGCCATTAATATTGTTAAGAAATCGACATCTATATGTCACACTAGACGCTGATGCTGTTGTGTTTAAACCCTGATGCACCAAGCTGACAGTTGGCCTTTGATCAAAGTTGGGCCATTGGTGAGCGGCTGCTACCATCGTCAGGTTGGCCCTCATGGATGCTAGTTGGCCTTTTTTAAGCTGATTCAGCATGCGTGTCGGCAATAATGGGGCCTGCCAGTGAATGAAATCACTCTGATTGGCAGTTCAGTTCAGTGCAAGAAAAGAAACAGAAGTGAGGAAAGTAAACAAAGAGCTCAAGTCAAGAGGGAGTGAGACCCAAACAAACTTGCTAGATAAGGTAAGTTTTTTTTATTAGCCACAAACTCTTTAAGAAAAGTTTCATGATGGTTTGTGTTATTGTTTAGTGGCACACAGTAAATAAGTTTAGTTCTTTCTTCAATGGATTTTGTTGTTAATGTGCTAACTGGCTAACTAGCGTCAAGACGGTCTTCCGGTTTCCCTTTTGAATGAGGATTACAGACTACTGCCATTCGCTGGTGTGGAGAGTTATTTCCTCTCACGTTTGTGCCGAAAGCACGTGCTGGTTGATCACTGGCTGTAGTCTTTGCAGTGTGTTCATGTGCAACTTTTTGGCCAAGACATAGGGGCGTCGGGCGACTCAGCAAGGGGCCTTCGTTGCCACTCGTTCTCTGTAGTCAGTTTGTTGTGTCTGGGCCTTTACATGTCATGCCTCTTTTGCTTCTGGAACGCCAGAATGCTATTTAAAATCACACACTGGGGCGCCATTATGTCACCCTTGTTTAGTTCTGTAAAAAAAAAAGGCAGCAGACTGAAGGGTCTTTGTCACAGCAGTACTGCCCTATCTCTCTGTAAAAAGGATTTTCATATTTAGTGCAGATACAAGATTGACATTGATCATTTAATTCTTTGTCAAGAAAAAGAATAAGCATACAACTTATTCCCAAAATATCAAACTGTTTAATATTCAATCACTGGAAAAATGTAGGTTGAACTGAATTTTCAGAGATGCTATAACAACCTCGCCACAAACAACCAAAGAGTAAATGCCCCTCCCCCATCACAGTTTTAGATGCTGCCACCACCAGCAAACCATTAAGGTTAGCAAGTTGAATTCTCCTATAGTTTCCCATAGTGACATTAGAAAGCAATGCAGGGTGAAGGGGTAAAAATGACAGGAGTAGCACCATCACAATGGCACTAATAAACATGCAGAGTGCAGAGCACAGCTGTTCAAATAGCACTACTCTGTGTGTGTGTGTGTGTGTGTGTGTCTGTGTGTGTGTGTGTGTGTGTGAGACCAACAGAGTGGGAAAATGGGACGGATCGAGCATACAGTGACTCATTGGGAGCTTTACAAAATATCAACAGGTTCTGCTTTGTGACGCTGAATAGATTAAAAGGAATAAATGCATGAGACAGAGTTGAAGAGAAAAGGCCTCCCAGCTAAAGAAAAGACATGTGGAGAGTTGAGTGTGACGAAGTGAGATGTTAAGAGACAAGAAAGGGTTTTGTGTGTTGATGTGAGGGTTGTTTTTTTTTGTGCGTGTCAGTGTGGGAAACACGCACTGTATAAGAGCAGGGGAACTGTACCACAACACAAAAAGTATGGTAAAGTCTGTCTGCTGTTTTTAAGAATGTAGGGACAAGTAGTATCCAAACACATTCACTAGTTTGTTCACAGGTTATGGTTGTCTTGAAACTCCAAATGGAAAAGTTTAGTGATTGAACTTTATCACAGTTTAGGCGTGTTTGGTACCACAGAGCTTGATTTAAATTTGTGGGACAAACCAATGATGTTTTAACAGAAACTTATTTCGGCCTGTCTCTAGAGGATATAAATAAGCGGATATAGATATTTTATAACAGTGTATCAAATATAAATTAAAAGCAATGTCACAATGTGAAAGGGGTCACTCAAAGCTAATCATTTGTGTGTCAAGCTTGCAACTTTACTATATTGGTTCACTCTCACCACTCTCTTTCCACTGCATGGTACAGCTTGCTCGATTCAACTCACTTTTGGTAACAGGTCCTTTTCTCTATTTCAGTTATGACTACAGATAGTACTTCCTCAGTGTAGGCAGGATTATCAGCTGATCGTTGCCATAGAGACGCCATTTGAAACTGCAGTGACATAATCTTTAACGCAACACTGGCTGAATACTTTCATCGGCAACCAAATAGAGAAACATCTGCATTTTGTCAGTTGTGCAGCGTAGAGTTAGTACGTAGTGTACAAAGTGTACGCCACTATTTTGCAGGTTGCCATTTTTTAAAAAAATCTGTGCTGAGTGGTTAAAATTTTTTGGTCACTATAGATGGTAGCTTGGCTATTTAAAAATGGCAGATCTGCCCGTGTCGTGCAAGTGACTATTCTAGTGATTATTTTCTTTGATCAATCAGTGGTCTGCAGTGTTTTTACTCCACCTTCTAGTATCAGCTAGGGCTGTACCCAAATATTCGGATATTCGTTCTATGGATAGGTATTCGTTACGAAAATTTGGTATTCGATATTCGTTTTTTTATTTACTTTTTTTTTTTGGTGCTAAATGTAGTCTTTTTGTTGTTGGTAAATGCAGGTTATCAATAAAAATCAAAACTTTTAAATTGCATTGTTAAAAATGTGAAAATATAGTATAGCCTACCAACTGAGCTTGTGCACACGGCACGCTTGAGCGCATCCGTCTGAGGCTGTGGATCAATGCCAAGTTTTACCACTTTATCACTATTCCCTCTAACTTGTAGCTGTTTTTTCGTTATCTTTTGAATTTAATATGAATTATGGAACCATTTTTGTCAACGTTTGTTTCCCCCGATTTTGTACAATAAATTATCATTTAAAGTTTCAACAAGTTTCTTTTGGAGTGCGTGACACAAGTGTGTTTTGAAAACGACCGCGGACTGTCACCTGCTCAACCCAGCAGTATCTTCGGATGCCATGACAGTAATAGCCTAATGATTATAAGAATAATGTCAAAATATCATTTACAGACCGATTTAACAGACGATCACTGCTGCCCGACCCGCAGGTCCATTTGTGGGTCCAGCAGGTTAAGGGTTGACTCGCGCATCACTACTCAGCTCAGTCTATAAGGCTGTACACACAACAGTAAGGCTATAGACATTATATTCTATTCAGGCCGGCAGAACCAGCAGTGCATCGGCTCTACAGTGCACGGCACTGCTGATGAACCATTTTATTGCAGCACAGAGTGTCTGCCAGCAACCAATTACTTGCAGAGGCTTCCTACAATTTGCAGAGGCTCCCTAGAGCAAAATTGAATTGCGTAAAGCTGTGCCATACCCAAATTTGCATGTTCTAGGCTAGCAGAGGCATGATGCACCCTACTCTCCCTTTGATCAGCTGGTACTTGTTGGCTTTGTTGGTTGGGTTTGTTAGGTTAGGCAAGAGGTGTGATATTAGTTAGGGTTAGAGTAAGAATGTCCTGGTAAGCCAATCAGAGGCAGAGTAAGGCGGGTCATGCATTTGCCATTTGGCTGACCATGCTTTTAAAAACCCAATGCACACGTCCTGCACAGTAAAACAAAAGAGAATCAGCTGGTTATTTGTTGATATCTTAAATAACATCTAACTAATGCTTGTTGATGTCTGTGGTCACCGCAGACAGAATCAATGTATGTGTTTTCCAGTAAAAAATATTTGTTTTTAGGCAGCAATTATATGAAGGGGGGGGGGGGGGGGGTAGTATGCCACAAAGGTCTATGGCTGCACTGACGTGTTCTTTTGCTCTTGATAGAATGGCTCGTTGTCCCTTTTTTGGAGGAACAGCTCATAAATTTGTACCTTTTGTGTTGTGATTTCTTGATCTGTTAACAGCCAGAAGCAGGCGTGACACAAATGCCTGTAGGCTCACATATTAAGTGTTGCTCACATACAAAGAGAATAGCCTCACCCTGATAAATCCATCATATGCTCCTTGGATGCATGACCAGCTGCATGCTAATGTCTCCAACTCCGCCACTGTCCCCCTGACATTTCAAATGCCAAGCATCTTTTTACCCCCAATTAGATTTTCTCAAATTACCAAACCGAGATCAGAACCTTTGGCATTAGAAATGGATGTAGAGAGACCACAGTGGCAAGCTGTATCGACTGGGGTCTCCATCATCTCTCTCCCTGTCTCTTCACAGGCAATTTTGTTAAAGGTCCTTGATGCTTGCAAACTGCTTACTGCGGCTGTAAATACGTCTCTCCAGACACTGAATCGATTGCCCAATCTAATTGAAGACAGAGGCTGTGAAGATGTTACAGGAGAGGTAGAATGTATAAAGACATGTGCCTCTTCAGTGTGCCACAACTGAATCTAATTTCCGTATACACATGACTGAAACAGAAAATTGCTGTGGTGCATAATTTTAACATTGATGCGATAATTTCCTCGGTCAGTGTAGCATGTAAAATTAACATCTCAAAAAAGACGTAGATACCATTAGTAACATTATATACAATCGTACACAACAGGTTATTGAAAGCTTAATTATATCAGTACATTACTTTATTACTGGATGGCACAGCTGGCCCATCCTTGTGGTTGAGTGCAAGAACACTCGGACTGGCAGGTAAAATGGATAAGCATGAAAACAATAGGGTGTTGATGGCTTTCCAGGCAGCATGCGATCAGCTGTGACAGATGGTTTGAAATTGGTCTAACAGTGTGAAGCTAAGAGGAGCATGCAGGAGAAACCACTCCTTTATCTCTGTCTGAAGGTCCTAGGAGAGAGATGAAGTCCACCTGTGTACCACCTTTGCTGCTATACTTAGTCACCCATCCTTTCATGCACCGCAGGGAATAGTCCTTACAATACTTCTAACCGAGACACAGCCAAGTGATGGAAATAAGCATTAAGTTTGCAGTGCAGTGGATCTGTGGTTAGTTGAGGAAGCCGGAGTGGATTTGTTTCTATTATTACTAATATTTATCTACTGGGGATAAAAAGTAAGAACACGAACACCTGAAATTATCAGGTGCAGATTTCGTTTAAGAGTAATCTCTATTCTTTGAAATTTGTCCGAAATTGTGCAACCCCTCAGCTTAGAGGAAACATACAAGAATGTGCTCGTTTATTGTTTGAGTTGGATGTGTCAGTAGCTCAGTGGCTGACTAAGGTAGATGTGTGTACAGATGACTGTGATTCTATGGAAGCCTCAGGAAAATTGCCATGATGCACAAAGGGCACAACGTGTCAATCATACGTCATTACATTTCACAGGAATTGTATCTTATGATTTTATGTGACAAATACAACAACACTTCTCCTTTCCAAGATAATCCATCATAAACAGCATGATTACTACACAGGTGTGCCTTGGCATGGTCACAATACAAGGGCACTCTAAAATGTGCGGTTTGATCACACGGTAAAACGCCACAGATGTTGTAAGTTTTGAGGGTGCGTGCCATTGGCATGCTGGCCGCAGGAATGTCCACCAGAGCTGCTCCCTGAGAACTGAATGTTCATTTCACAACTATAAGCTGCCTCCAATGTCGTTTCCGTGAACTTGGCAGTACATCCAACCGACCTCACAACTGCAGACCACATGTAGGGACACCAGCCTAGGACTTTCACATCCAGCGTCTTCACCTGCAAGATCGTCTTAGACCAGCCACCTGAACAGCTGACGCAACACATGATTTGCACGACAGAAGGAACTCTGTACAAACCATCAGAAACCATCTCTGGGGACTCATGTGCATGTTAATCATCCTCATAAGGGTCTTGACCTGACAGCAGTTTGTCACCATAACCAATTTGTGCAGTTGTGAGGCTGGTTGGATGTACTGCCAAATTCACCCAAACGTTACCGGAGAAGTCTCATGGTAGTGAAATGAATATTCAGTGCATGCCAATGGCACACACCCTCAAAACTTGAGACATCTGTGTCGTTTTGTTGTTTGATCCATGCACATTTTAGAGTGGCCATTCATTGTGACCATGCCAAGGCACATCTGTGTAGTAACGATGCTGTTTATCAGCATCTCAATATGCCACACCTGTCATGTAGATGGATTATCTTAGGCAAGGAAAAGTGTTCTCTAACACCTATTTTAACAAAATTGTGACCAAAATTCGACAGAAAAATGTCTATTGAGTGCTTTGAAAAGTCGTAGCTCTTAAACTCAAATTTTTGTTCACTGTATATTTGGAAAACGGACATGATGCACATAGGGCTGATGTATCAATTTTACTTCACTACATTTCATTGGAATTACATCATATGATTTCCTGTGGCAAATGAATTGGTTGAAACAATTTTTATTTATTCATTGACTCTGAGGGACACATTGATCATCATCACTATAAATATCCTACATTTAAGGCTAAAAAAGGCTAATTTTCAGCTGTTCTCCCTCAGCCTGATGTTAAATTGGCCATTAAAACAACAAATAAACACACAACATCAAAAATTAGGGCCAGAGAAAGCAAAACATAAACAGCTAAATCGGATAAAAAGCTCAATTTAATCAATGGTCAGACAGTTTAATATTTGTTTTTATCCTATTTCACACAAAAATTGTATCTGAAATACATAAAATAGTTACATATGTAAGCCCCTCTGTCAGATCGGGTCTTTTTACTTGTACCATTGAAGATAGACACTGTGAAGAATTTTGCTTTTATACACAATCTTGTCAAAGGGAAGTCGGCAAAATGACCTTTTGTTTTCCCAGTTTTGTTTATTTTCTGGAATTAGCAACACTTTGGACTTCAGTAGAAATCATTTTGCTTCCTGGTTATCACACCTTTGTATTAGAGCTCAACAAAGAAAGTCAAACCAAAATAGTAATTGTGTTGTTTCTCATAAGCACAACCAAGACATTGCATTTTACCCAATGAGTATCAACTTGCTTTCTAACAAAGACATTTGACTCGTTTCTCTGTCCTTCACAGGTATTACCAGGTTTGATCTCTTGGGAGACTTTGGGAGATTTAATTGGCTGGGAAACTTTTACATCGTCCTTTCATACAACATGCTGTTTGCGGTCGTGACAACTCTCTGTCTTGTGAGAAAATTCACCTCAGCGGTACGGGAGGAGCTTCTAAAGGCCTTAGGTAAATTTATTGATTTATTTTCATGTGTTGTAAGGGTCTCTAACTAACGGACGAAAAATAGTTCCAGACTGCACCACATATTATTTAATTATCCTACAATAAACAATCCTGCCTCTGATATGCTGAATACACTGTAGAATATAAAGCAGTCTGTTTCGTAGTAACATTTTGACTTCTCAATTTCATCCCAATTTTGCATCCACAAAGATTTGGTCTGAAACACTGACAGCACCAACCTACTCTGTGGCTTTGGAGGGAGATAGTGTTTATTTCTCTCAGACAGCACAACCTGGAGTGACAAAATGGAAGAAATTGCAGCGAGATCCAGTGTGCTGCGGGACTGACATGTGACAGAGGATGGGGCTAGTCTCAAAGGCTTGTGGTGACAGGCCCTGGATGTTTGATACACAGGGTGGGATAGGGTTAGAAAATGTCAGACAGAGGCACTGAGGGGGAAAAAAGCACATCAATACCTCTGTCTAAGTGAAAGTCTGAGGCTTTTTAATGAGATTTCTTTCCCTTATCTCCCGCTGCCCAGGTCTGGATAAATTGCAACTGTCAAACAGCCCCACGGACCCTGAATCTGGGAAGCTCTCGGCCAACGGGCATCAGAAAACTCTGTGAAAGGGATGATAGATCAACACACAGACACACACGTACACACACATAGACACACACACACCTTAGCACAGCCAAAGGGAGATTTCGACAGTACTGCCTGACTGCTGAAAGGTGAAAGGGATTGGAAGGAACTTAATAAACCCAGGCAGTGTCTGACGGATGCCGCAAATGGAGGCTGAGAGAGCAATTTAGCTTCGTGACATTCCATCCTCTGCGTCTCGGATGGAAGCTGGGACAGAGCCAGGGATGAGACTGAGGAGTGAAATAGACTGGCATCACTGCAGTGACCTTGATGTTGACCTCAACCGCGACTGTGACTTTAAACCACCCATCTCTTGCTTCAGGGGCACTCCCCAACCCCCCAGCATCCCTACCTGTTTTTCTTCTACAATCTCTTTACCACTGCACTAGACAAAATCAAGAGGGTATAGCAGGTTTAACTATGTGTTTTTTCTAAGTCTTACATCTAACTAAGAGGCAAAGGGTTCTTTTCCATCACCCTGCTCCTCCTCTTTACTCAGTATAATAAATAGACCACCACAATTCCTTTAGACTCATTTTTTTAATGTCGATATGTCCACGGTAATCGGTGTCAGTGATACACAGAGCATTTGCAGTTTGTGGTCTCTAATGAGTGGTCTTTGATTGATATGTGAACTGATACAGGCATGATAAGGTATCATTTTTTTATTTGTTTAAGCTCAAAATGTGAAAACAAGAAAATGTGCTTTGTGAAGCATGAAAGAAGTCAGTTATTCACTCATCACAGCCAGTACATAAACCTGCACGGCATCAATACAACTCACATTATATGCATCGGCACTGTCTTCCCTGATGGGCCTCAGATTTTAGCACCCGTGCTGTCAATTGTCTTTTTTATTTGGCTTTACTCAAGTGCGCTTTAACTTTATCGATGATGTCATTAGTTTGTATGAAGTAGGGTAAGAACATTTTTTTAGGTGCTCTAGATTAGACTTGAGCTACTCTACAAATGGGAAACTTAATGGGAGTTGTGTCTACTTCGGTTCCAAAGAGCAGAATGCTTTAGTGTATTTGGAGCTGACTCTGTGGTTGTATTTCCTGAAATTTTATTATGCACATGGTAAGAAAATGTCATCACATTTTTGCTCATCCCAAAAAAAATTAAGAATTTAAATTCACAGGGCACAGAAAAAAATTGTCAGTTGTTTTTGTAAATGTTGTATTTACATGTACATATTATGTTGTGTTTCATACCTCTTTTGCATTATTTGGATGTAAATATTTGGGCTCTCGTTGAGCCCACCGAGGGTCTGACTCACTAAGCAATCTGTATTTTGTTGTACTTTTTTTTTAATAACACCTAAATCGAATGCAAACCTGTAACGGTCTTCACATACAGAATGCATGAGTGCAACTTTGCAGCCGGTAGAAAGACTTGGTGACTCAGGCCCCATTTACATGTAGTTGTATTGCTGCATAATCTTCTGAACTGTGATGTTCTTTGTCTCCAGAACCACCTTAAATGCCTTATACGACGAGCGTCTCGCAGGCTTGATGTTAAGGTTGTTTCTTGTTCTGTGTCGTTTATGTACATGTACATATGTGTACATGTACGTTGTTTGTCTCTAGACAGTTCCACTGTGATCCCCTGTACGCCACCGAGTTCCTAGTCTAAAGCCAGCTGGATATATCGAACACCTTGCTTTCTGCCATGAATGTTGTCACCGAAGCTCATATCTAGTCAGAGGCTCCATTTTGAGACTCATTCATAACCCATAAAACTTGAGCACTTGCTAGGATAGGGCTGAGTGATGTAATGATGTTTTTATGGCGATATAATTATCATGTGTTTTTATGATGACTAAAGTGACATGATGACAAAAGAAATGGAACTGAGGAAATTTTAATTTATATATGCATTTGAAACGTTTGTTTCGCAGGACAGGAAATGTTTTACATCAAAGCTGTCTGCCATTGGTTGTTGCTATGTTACAAAGACTGGATTTAAAGGAAATGTAACTCTCAATCACGAAACTCACGCTGAAGCCACCTTCTCAAATAAGCAAATCGGACCCAAGAATGTTTTGTAAGAGGTGATCTGTACAGCTCTTACCATCCAAAGCAAGACCATGTTTCTGATTTTGAAAAATGTTGTTTCAAGAGCACAGTTTTACCCAAATTATAAACTGGCAGAAACATTTGGTAAATATGTTTGGTATGTTGTGTGCAATTTAATTTGTTAAGTACACGTCTAAAGCTATTTTATTGTCGAAAGGACCATGCTGATGATTTTGAAAAATCAATATGGCTCAATGTGTTAAAGCAAAGCAAAAAGGATGTTACTGTAAATTGGCAAAAGATCATTTTAACTGTTGGATGAGTTATTAAAAGTAAAAAGAAATGTATGACTTGATTTGGATGAACTACATTAATGAAAATGGCCTGAGGTAGATTTTATTTTCCAGCTCCATCCTAGTTGTGCACACATCCACTCAGCTGCAGACTGGTTACACTCGGCTGTGTGTTACTTAGCAGGGAAGTGTCACTCCCACAATTAAACATCACAATCACTCCTCGCAGTAACTTCTGAGTTAAGAACTGAGAGGGTAATTTACTATTCAAGCAAGCTTTTCTGGTTGCCTTTACAGTACATCTCTGTGTTGTGGGGGGGGTTCAGAAGTTGAGAGTTGGCCTGTACTGTAAGAGAAGCAGCTTTTTTTCTGTAATGTCTGTATGTCAGTTGGTCTCTGCATGTAAATTTTGGTACATGTTTTGTGAATGTATTTTTTTACAATTTCTCAGTTTGCTAAATGTATGTTTCGTTATTTTTTTGATGTTTGTGTGTTTGCAAATAAAAGTAGAAAAATGCTTTGTGAACATGTTTTCCTTCGTCATTGTGAAACCCTGGAACATGAGAGAATTAATACAGTCTCCTGTCTGTGCACCAGGAGCTAGACCCAGGACCCATTTAGGGTAGCTAAGCAAAGACTGGAAACTGGGGAAAAGCTAACCTGGTACTGTCCAAAATGAAAAAATAATTAAAATTAAAAATCCCAAAAATGTGTATTACAGCATGTGCCTCTGTAAACTCACAAACTGTTCTTTCCCCATTATTGTTTGTGTGCTGTTTAAAGGAATACCTCTCCCACAAAATTATTATTTGTATATCAAATACTCACCCAGTGTTATATTGAATTCGTAAAGTAATGTTTTTCTGGAATGCTTACATGGTAAACGAAGAATCCAAAAATGGCAGAGTCTTCATTAATTAAAGGCAGGCCGTTCACAAACTCTCATACAACCCCCGCAGTTTAACCCATGTCTCATTTATCCAGTTACAATGCTCAGTACTTCCCAAATGCATGCTATTTAGCTAAAACTTTACTTTTTAAAACATTACTAAATACAAGCGGTGCACATGGGCAAATACGTGCATTTGAACTATGCCCGTACATTTCATTGAGTTGCCCAGGCGCACTCCTTATCTGTGCGTGAGACTGTTTATGCATTAGTATTTTAAATAGTTAGGATTTAGTGAAAATGCATGCATTTGGGAGGTACTGAGTATCTGACTGGATAAATGAGACTTGATTATACTGCAGGAGTTTGTAAACAGATGTTTTGATATAGTTTTGCTGTTGTTAAACATGGCCACCCTAGGGCTGTGACAGTAGAGAGTTTTTCTTACCATGGTGAAAAAGTAACGCATCATCACGGATTTGCGGTTTACCACCAGTAATATCTGCTGTCTTGCGTTCAACATACAGGTCTAATTCTGCCTGTTTACTGTTGCACAGCAGCCTTCACTGTTGATAGGCTAATACTTGTGATGTCTAACCAGTCAGTGATGTTGGCGGGACATTGAGCGTGGCCAGAGAGTCATGACCGCAGACAGAGGGGCTGCACCAGAGCCAAAGTAGTGTATTTTTTAATGGGTTTATTGTAATGGCACCAAGAAAAAAAGTAAAATAAAAAAAAAAACGTGATGACGTGACCCTGGTATTGCAGTGATGCAGTTATCGTCACAGCCTGAGGTCCCCCTATGACTTCAGTTCATCAAGAATTACACAGTTCTCTGATTCTTCGTCTACCCTTGTGGCATGTAAGAAAAGTATAGTAAGTATTAGTAAGTATAAGTATTCTTCACAAATTGAGTAAAAGATATCCTAATGGTCATTTTGTGGGTAAAGTACTCCTTTAACCAGCACACAAACATATATGTGTTGTGTCGTGTGTCTGTGTGTACCTTTGATTTTTGAGAGAAGCCACTGAGATGGACAATAAGCTATCTATCTATCTATCTATCTATCTATCTATCTGAAGGTTGCCTGCCAACCTCACACTGACATGACTGCAGAAGCTACTGCAATTGGCTGCTGTTTGCCAAGAAATAGTTACAGCCTGTCACTCCTGATAAACCAAAAACTGTCATGTTTACATGGAACTATTCCTTTCATCAAGTTACAAATATTACATCATGAGATGATGTAAAATGCTGTCTTGTGTAAATGTGTACCTGGTTAGATGAGTTTTTTGTGGTAGACAGATCTGCATAGGGGACAGGAGGGTCTGCTCTCTATAGAAAAGGACTCAAAGGCCTCTAGACAGCACTGATGGAAGACATGGGAACAGGACAGAAGCATGGTGCATCTACGTTGTTGATGGCTGGATGTGCCTGCTTCTGTTGGGAGGCTCGGGCTGCACAATGCAGTCAGGCAGATGGGGCAGTCCCAGACGCCTCTGTGGATAACCTGTTGAGTCAGAAACAATAGAAGTTCTCTGACTTCTCTATGTTATGTAATTTTGTGTATAATTTTTGCAATTGATAAGGCTGTAATGACAGTGACTTTATCCCTGTCACTGCTACGTCATTTTAAAAAATTCTCAACTAAAGTCTGTTGTCGACTACCTGACAGGTTTGATCACACACGAAGTGACAACATGTTTATCAGTGATCCTTATAAAAACAAAGCAACACACGCACAGCTTCAATGATTAACCAGAGACAGCTTCCTGTATTTAGGGGTTAACGTGCCCAGCCGTTAAATGTTTCATAACGAGCTGCACTCCGCTTTATAGAGTTTGCACCCGTGGAAAAGGTGCAAGGCATGTGTTGAAAGCACATTCACTGTTTGCTACTCCATGTCAAGGCTGAGCCACTCCTGCCTTGTGCTCAACCTTTTCACACCAGATAAAGAAGAAAAAAAAAACAGACATCTTCTTTGCACACACCCCGCCCCCTCTATGGAAAATGGTACTGGCTGCAATGAAAGCTAACAATGGAGCCTTATGGAACAGCAAATCTTAATGTCTTTTCAATTCCTCCACAGCAGTCGAGGCGATGAAAAGCCTGCCGTGCATTATCAGACTGGCTCATGTTTTTTGTAAACACAGAGGATTATTAGTCTACCCACTGCCATTCATTTGATAAAGTGAATGATCACCTCTGGAGAGGTGTACTTTCTATACTGCAGCTGTGATGCTGTCGTCCCCATGCAAGCGTTAACATGTCAAGGGAAAGGCAAGGCTGGGAGAAGAAGACTGGGATTAGATATTTTTACGGGCCTTGTTTAATGATAGAAGTGGCTCCTGTGTTCAGCACAGCGTGTCTCGTTCCTGACCTGGCTCTGTATTCGGTCCCAGTCGCTCTCCTGAGGCTCGGAGACGTGTTTTCTCTCCAGCTGCTGGAACACTCGTCTGCTTGATGACAGGGAGCGGTTGATATCACTCAGAAAAGCCTCCGTGTCGGTGTGACAGTATCGGACAAAGCTGTCATTCAACTCCTGCAACTAATTAGAAAAACCATTTTAGTGGCACAAAGGAGGCATGTTTCATTCAGATACACAATAGAGTCGTGTTTTCGGCGAAGGCTAATTGTTTGTGTGTATTGTAATGGCTGAGGCACGCTGACAGGGTGCAGTTGTTAAACAGCCAGATCAATACAGTCACGTCTCCCACTAACATGGAGAATTAATGGAAACCAGTAAAAAGAGGAAGACGGTGCTGGGAAACGTGGAAACACACAAATCTCTGACACCTTTTCCGTCTTCTACACTGACATAAACATGTCCTCTCCTCTGTCTTGTACACTATGAATTACTGCCATATTTCCGGACCACTTTATCCAGCAGACAGGGTCCTATATTTTGGGAGTGGGCAGGTGTTTCTTACCTGGACATAACTTACATCTAAGAGTGTTTCTGTCTTTTCCATAGCTACCATTAAGGCCATTTTTCTGGGAATTTGGGCATTTTGGCAAACTGGTGAGAGTATACATTACACAGGGTGTCTTCTTATGACCTAGGATATTTAAATTTGACGACTTCAAGAGTAGTCTCCACCATAATGTTCTCCCTGGCAGAGTGAAGAAGGCTTTAAAACAACATTTAGACATTTATGTTAAGGAAAAAAACAGCTTTATCCCCTAAACACCTTAGACATTTTAAAGACAATATATTTTTGTTGTCAGGTCATATTTTTATGAGAGGTGTTTGTATTGAGGAGTTGGATTCATAACCTCAGTCAGCACAGTTTCTAAGATGTGTTTTAAATGAAGTATCTCCATTTATTGAAGCACCATGTCACCTCTTTCACTCTCAGACTGACCGATTTTAAAGACTTCTTTCTATTGTCTGTCCTCCCAGAACTCATCTGTCTTCTACCATTTACAGCAGCTGTTGCTAGGCAACAATTAATGCCTGCATATGCATTTTTTTTTTAATCAGAAACATATTCAGTAGTCAAAGAATGGGCTATTTATATATACATAAGTTCCAACAGCACTATGCAACTGACCAATTAACATAAATGTCTGCATGTAATGTAGGCATCAACATCTTCAAACCATCTCCATGACAACTGAGCAAACTGCATCCACTGATGGGAGACCATGAGATGTGGGTGAAAGTTCTGGAAAAACCAACCAAGCAAGTGATCCTTGTGATAAGAATTGCTTTGTTAAACATTTTCACTGGTTCAATTACTGGATGTGATTCATGTTACATATTACTAAACAATAATGTAGGGCTCCAACCAATAAATTTATCTGCTGATTTTCAGTTAATCAATTGATTGACTGGTCTACAAATTATCAAAAAAAAGTGACAAATTAACACAAGAATTTCCTAAAGCTCAAGGTAACGTCTTCAAATTGATTGTTTTGTCTGAAGCCTGAAGTATAGTTAAAACAGTTCAAAAAAACAAGCAGCAATGTATCCATAGATCATAAAATCAAAAAATTCCGTACTATACAATAAAACTTAATAAAATGACTAGCAAAAATCTTAATTATAAATATTAGGTACAAAATGATCATAAAGTCATCATCAGTGCAGGTCACCATATGTGTGTCTCCATTAAATTAGACCGAATATGCCAGCTTGAAAAGGTGTGTTTTCAGACAGGGCAGAATTGCAATAATCAATACGGGATGTAAACGAAGAATAAACAAGGATAGCAGCACTCCGTAGTGTAAGTGATGGGCGAAGACGATTAATATTTCGTTGATGAAAGTATGCAGACCGAGTGCCATTGTTAAAAGTAGTGCACACCTGGATAAAAAGGCAGTTTTCACAGAAACCAATTCTTCTTTGCTTTAAAACGCCAGGCACTGGCAACTACTGTCTTAGAGCAGCGAAAATAATTGATATGATAGTTTAATGTTAGCCATTAGCAAGATGTCAGCAGTATTGGCAATATTTGGATAGGAACGTCCCACCCATGATAAGGTAGCATGTACAGCATGCAAAGCTTTAGTTTCAGGGTCAGTAGTCAACAGCTGTTCAATGTGCAGGTTCAGGTGACAGAGTCAGTATTATAGGAAGGCAAAGATGGTATTGAAACATTTCTAAACGTCACAGTTGAGAAGTTGTAATTCGGCAATGTCTGGCATTTTTGTGTAAAAAATTACTTAAGTTATCAAAACAGCTGCCAATAATTTGTCAACAAACAAATGCAGCTCTACACTACATCTGGGAAAACAAACTGCACCATGTTACTCCAGTAGCATTAGCCTCAGCACCTGTTTGCATACACGCACTTGTTCTCTCTGTCTGTGACACACCTACACACACATACAACAACAAACCCCATCCTTTAGCCCGTCATAGTGACATTAGAATTGCTTTACAGCAAGGCTTTTATCACTAATTAAACAACTGCTGACCACTAGGACGAAGGCTTTTATGAGCCGGGCTGACTTTTCGACAATCAAGGCAAACAGTACAGCCTGTGGTGAACTTTGCCTTGCTCTACAGGAGATGCGGACAGGAGAGGACACAGAGAGGGAAGAGGAGGTGGAGCGCAGAGGTGTTATCTCACAGCAATCCATCTAGATGTCGGTAGTGTCCCCCTTAATGTGTTGACTCAAGGTCGGACCTCAGAGGTGAGTAAAAATTGAAAGCTGGGCATCAGGATCAGCTGATAACATTTCTGAAATTGACCCGATATGTGGGAGTTTTTTTTTTTTCTTTCCAAGGAACACCTGTGGCTTCGTGGTACAAAGATGCTTTATGGCCTCCTGCTATCACAAGTAAAACTGAAAGAATAGGTTTTTCCGTCTCGCACAGGTTCCAGCCCAGCACTAACACGCCTGTTTGCATTACAGTCAGCTAAGCAAATAAGTCTTCCCCTTGAAAATCAAGTCAATCAGACCTGTCAGCGCTGTGTTGCGCAGCTCACGGCTCTTGAAGATCATCCTCAGTGTGACAAAAGATATGAGACAATCTCATGACCACCCACAACCACTGAATCACACAACTTGAATGTAAAGTGTCTGACAGCGTCTATGACTCCATGTGGACCCGGACATGGCCTAATGTGTGAGAACAGAGTTAATCGGTTCGGTAAATGCAGAGTCTTTGTTTACGTGACATGTTAAGGCATGGTTTATAGGCGAGATGACAGAGACTGACAGGGGGATGGGTAGGACACTCCGACCCTTGCAACACATTATGAGTGTGGCCCTCACACATTTGTCACTTGTGCTTAATCAGCCTCTTTGAAGCGCAGGAGCACTCTGCGTGATTACAACACTCCACGTGGAAATAAACAGGGCCTGTTCTTAAAGACATTGGACATAGAGTGCATCTGTTGAAGCTATGACTATTTCTAAGCAGGGTTATTAGATGAATTTGTACAAGGAATTTCCTGCATCCCTGAATAAGTGGTGTTTGGTTGAAAGAAATGGTGACCGGTCTCGTCTTTGGTCATCCAAGGCCTCAGTTGGGGGAGGTTCACTAGGTGGCAATGTTCCCTTTTCCTGTGAGCCACCATGAAGGCAACACAGCCTCGGAGTCAAACGACCCCTTCCACTGGCTGCTCTCTAGACCACCTTTAAATAATCCCTCCATCAAGTCCAGTCACTGCATGATTTATAGCTTTGAAATGGGACTAGTGAACAAAGCTTGAAATGACAACCTGCATCAGGAATCCAAGCGCCCTGGTCAACCTCACCTCTTCACCCATTCTCATCTAACCCAGTACCCTGCTACACACACACACACACACACACACACACACACACACCAGACATATATAGGTAGATGAAGGAATACCAGAACCCCAAACAGGAGACATAAGGCTTTTGTGTTGACCCTGGAATGTCCAGAATGTTTGACTAAAACACAAAACTCTCTCCAAATTAGTGGACAAACAGTGTATGATTCACAAAGCATCAAAGGAACTTGAGAGGGTGAGAGCAGGTGAAGGTGTGTGCGTGCGTGCGTGCGTGTGTATTTAGGTTAGCAGTGGGGTCAGTGAGTCCCTGAAACCCATGTCTCAACTCTCGAGATGTGATGTTCGTCACAGGCTTTGTTTGACCAACTAAACAGTCTCAAAACGTCACAGTAGAAAAAAAAAACAGAGACTTGAGGAGACAGATGATGGGCAGTGTGACCTTATGTGGTATGTTAAGTGTGATCCAAATAAGCATGATTAATCTATAAGACCTTGATGTGATGACTGCAGATTTGACGTCCAAACTCACCTTCGCTTCAAAGAATTTCCGTCGTAGTTGTTTGTCCTTTGGGCAAATGGATTTTCTCAATTTTCTGTATCTTTTTCGAGCAGCATAGCCTCGCCAGCATGCTTGAATCCTACGCACATGCATGAACACACAAAACATATTCAAAAAGTCACTCAAAACTGTCTCAAAAATGTATTGATTGCTATTTTTATGTGAAGCTATGAGCTTCTTGGTAGTGCCAATCAATTCCTTGAAAATAAAATGACGTTATTTGTCACATGTAAAACCTAAACCAAGCTACAACAGCAAGTGTGACTCAGTGTATCCCAATGTAGATTGCCATCTACAGTACATAGATAGCTTGGGTACAAGCAACATACATTTTATAAATAGAAATTTTTTGCATGTGCAACTATGATCCAGTCAATTTGATCATGCCTCCAGTGTTTAAAGGAAACTTTGGTATTTTCTAACCTGTACTCTATTTCCCATGTTTTTGTGTCTAAGTGACTAATGGAGATGACAATTTTTGAAATTGGTCCAGTACCACTGGTCCAGAGACCACTGTAGCTGCAGCAGTAAAACAGGCTGCTATGTAACCCCTATGGGCAATCGTGCATCTTCAATTTATGGGTACTGAAAGTGACTGTTTTTGCCACTGACAGGCTCATACTCTTTTTATATGAGTCTGACAACATTATGTAAAAGACCCTGCAGAGAAATTAAACGTTTTTCCTTACCTTTCCCTCTTTGTTCGTGTGTGCAACCAAGTCTTGCTCAAGGAGAAATCTTGTTCTGAAATCCTGCAGACCTTTCCACATTGTCAAAATCTGCTAAATATATTTAGTCATGATGAAGAAAATCTTTTAGATAACACTAAGCTAGGCTTTCTGTACTCCAACACAAGAAACTCTTCCCAGCACTCCTCTGTCCAACTCTTACTAACGTTTCCTTCGATGTTTATTCTGCAACAAGTCATGAGATTTCAGAACGGGACATATCCTTGTACGAGACATGGTCACAATAATGAGCAGACAAGTGATGAGTCAGGAAAAACATTTCATTTCGCTGTCGGGTTCTTTCCATAATGATGCCAGACACTTCTAGTAACAATCTGAGCCTGTCAGTGGCAAAAAAGTACTTTTAATGGACATAAATTGACGGTGCACAATTGCCCGCAGGGATTACATTGCAGCCTGTTTCGCCGCTGCAGTCTTTCTCAATACTGGACCAATTGCAAAAACAGTTGTCTCCATTAGTCACTTATGGTCTGTGTCCACATAGTGTTTTTCTACAGCAGAAAAGTGGTGGCAGGGTGCTATGGAGCACTTCATCCCAGCGCTTTTTTTAATGACATGCTCTGCATGGGTATGTTTCTATGACAACAATATCTTGACACTAACATAAGCTAGGTAGCTAACTTGATGCTACATTACAGAGGGTTGACTACACAGTCAACATTAAGTTTACTAAGTGAATGGTGATAAAAGCACAACACTCATGAACAACATCCAGTGTTTCCCGGCCGATCTGCTCCCAAAAATGAGCTTTTCTGTCACTTATGTGACTGTAGACGGTAACCTAGCTAAAGAAGTGACAGTGACATCACTAGCACCTATCTAAAAAGAGAGACTTTCAACTAGAAGCGCTTGGAGCAAGCACACAAAAAAGGCGGAGCGCTCTGAAAAAAGACGCTGGGTACAGCACTTTTTTTTCTAGGCAACCGCATGTGGCCGCATGTACTCTTTCCTCATTGGGAACAACTGACAAAAGACGTTGGCGCTGAGAAAAAAAAATGCTATGAGGACACAGGCCTTGAAAAATACCTTGGTTCTATTTAACGTAAAGCAGATTGACTTCACTCATGCGAAAATGTGCCAAAAAAAAACAAACAAAACAATTATTAAATATTTTACAGCCATTGAATTGTTTCAAGTATGGGGTAATGAGTATATTTAATGCATAAAACAAATTTTAGCATTGGGGGGTGTTTCTTCCTTTGGTGCTAGATGAGAGATGTTGTTTTGCCAAAGTCACTTGATAAGATAGTGTGATGAATTCTTTTTGTGCCTCAGTGTGAACAGGGGTGTTCTATACAATTATTGAAACACAAAGTATTTCATGTATTTTTTTCCCAAATTAATTTAGAGCACGTACTTGGTGGCAGACTGGTGTCTGAAGAGGCGAGCTGCATCGTGAATCACCCGTGTCTCATACTGCTCCTTTCTGCACATTGGGCAGCACTTCCTCCCAGAAAACCTCTCAAAGGCTTGCAAACATGCTCTATGAAAAACATGAGAGCAAGACAACAACACCTAAAAAGAAAAAAAAATGACAAAATGATTTAGTATATGTGAAATGAATGCAATAAAAAAGAATAAACATATAAAGCTATCTTGCAGTTAACAGATTTCATAGATTGACTGACTATATGGGTTGAAATGTCCCCAGAGGACACTGCTGAATGTGTATTGGTTTTCAGGTTTTCTTAAAGTGCTTAGAAAAAGCTCTTATACAGTATACAGTCTGTGCACATGCTGTGTGTGTGTGTGTGAGCCTTAAGCCATGTTAAATCTGTGTGTATTCATGCACGTATGTGAATGTGTGTATCTGCCTTTAAGTGTTATTTGCTGAGAGGATAGAGGGAGTCAGCAGGACCCCCAGTGGGCTGGCTGGGACCTGGACTATAGTCTCTTCTACCTGTGAGAGCGACTCTTTTATCGCCTGAAAGGAGACAGCCACAGCTATGGGGCTTGGCACACAAACCAGTTTACTCAGATCTCTAGAGGGCAGGGGGGAGGCGTATTGATTTCCCATTGTTTTTGGCCTGACCAACACACTCCATCACCAGTGAAAGGGCCCCCTGCAGTGTACAATTTCCAGGAGCTCGACAAGCCATTAGACCACTGAGAAATTTCACCTCTCACAATGCTTTAAGGGTACATGCTACAGTTTATGGACACACACACAATATAGAAATGGAATGAAAGAGTAATAGAAAGCAGAGGAACATGTTTCTTTTAAATCATGTCCTGTTGTAAAATATTTCCAGTTTTAATATGATATAAACTGGACAGAGAAGCGACTATTTCAGTCCACACATCTGACATCACATCACACAACTGCTGCTGTAAGCATTTTTAATTGTCATATTAATGCGTGAATGCAACACAAGACTGCGGCACACAAACGCATTGTTACAATATGAAGGCTTGCAGGAAAATGCCAAATCAACAAAGATTCCCTCCTGTCACTTTCCCTTGTTAGCAGGCTCTAATTAACTTTTTTTTCCCTCCCTGAGTCAAACTAATATTTACACGTGCATCTATGGCAACTGTGCTTTGTGAGGCCGCCTATTCTAGTCCTGCATTCTTGAGGAGATTGGCATCTTAAAAGGGGATCGGAAAGGTGTAAAAGACTGAATGACCCTCACAGTAACACACTGATTGCTACATCATCACGTCACAGTTGAGTTCCAAGGCAGTATGGGTAAATTTGTACAGTTGTCTACACAGATTAGAACATACAGGAACTGCAGGGGGAGGTGGTGGTTGGGGGTGGCTTTGTGTGTGTGTGTGTGCCCATGTGTGTATACGGAAACACAGGTTTCCCTGAGGACAGACAGAACATTGGAAACATGTAAGAAGAAAGAGGTCTCTCACAGAGTATTAAAAGTAGCTACTGTGTTGGGGGAATACCTGAGGATGAAGGCGAAACTCCTCCCTGCATACTGCACAGGGCTGAGCTGAGTCCCCCTGCTGAACAGACCTCGCCTTGACCTGAGTCCATTCGTCCTCTGTCAGTCTCCCTGCAGGGGAGGCCACCAAACCCAACTTCTGAGCTAAAAGAAACACAAAAAAATATATATATTCATAAGTCACATAAATAAAGCCTCTCCAAAAATGTGTGTTCCTTTTACCTAATGTTAAAGGAGGTGGAGCAGAATCAAGCACATATTCCCTGTCGTCTTGGTGATCCTGTGCCCGCAGTGTCCTTTCCTCCACTCTTTTTCTAGGTGCTTTTCTTCTGCATCTCAGCAAAGGGTCCGAAAGTGGGAAATCTGGATGCAGCAGGCTGCGTGTGATGTGATCTTGAAAGGCAACTGAGGTGATCACCAACTTGTTGCTGGCTTTAGATGCCAGACCCTGTAAAATATGATATAAAAGCTCATCACTGTATTTACATAAAGTGCTGCACAGTAGCAAATAGTATTAGTATTTATCTCCGACCAGGATAAGCAATAAATACAAATAAATGCATCCTGAACCATACTGTCTAGACACAATAATAGCAAAATGGAAGAATAAATCACCGCACGGCCAAATGGAAAATGCTCTAATTGCCAAAGATAATTCACTAATGCAGCAACGAGTGTGTCAAAGAAATTACTTTTTAAAACCGACACAAAAAGCTGGCTTCTGCTTTCACTAAAAGATAGTAAGTCTAACCTCAGTTTACTCATAAATTAGAGAGTACGTTGGTTGTTCTCAATGTAAGCGGAACCGTGTGGAGCTCAGTGCACACAGGTGTTTGCTAATTAAGCTAGCAGGTGCCAAACAGACAACCCAACTTCGAATTTTTAGTTTCAAATATGACGTCGAACAAAGTCTAAAGCTTAAATATAGGTAAAAGAGAAAACCCTGACGATGTATGCGACATTGTTTTTATTTTAATACGTAAACGAATTAATAAAATGGGCTGAAAATAAGCTAAAATCCAAACCTTGCGCATTGCCATCCTATCAGTGAAGTGTTTCAGTGGTTACCAGGTAACCAGTCAAGGCCCGCCTCCTCTCCATGCCAGAGCATCATCGCTGGCTCTGATTGGCTGAGATGAAACCTGGCTGTATATTCAAATAGTTGTGGAATGTAACTAAGTGCATTTACTCAAGTACTGTACATGATTATATTTTTCTTTCATTTCTTTAATTTTCTAAATTTAATTTACACGAAACAAAACATTGGAATGGGGATACACGTTGTTATGCTGCTTGTTAATGTCAATATCAGGTTTCTGTCAGATCAGTTTTTTTCAATTTACAGTAGCTAGTTTAAGTGCATAAAACTCAAGACTGACAAGATGAACACATCTGCAAGCAGTTATAACATAAAAGCAGGAGTAAGACACACTGTTGGTAAAATATAAGCCTAAAACTCAGTGTGTGCTTCATAACCAGTAACTAGGGTGCACTGGGACCCATCGTAGCTACCTTATGCCACTGGATATCTTGTATAATTTTCTCATATATTGAAAATAAAAATCTGCAAGGAGAGAAAAAACAAGAGAGTATCAACACCGCAAACTTCCATTCCTTTCTTTGTCCAAGGAAAAAGTAGAAGGAATGGTCATGATGACAGTGGCAGTGTTCGGGGAGCCAGACTTGGGTGTCAGTTCTACTGGAGTCAATGGGGTGGGCACAGCAAATTACACTTAAACCCATCATATCTTTGTTCTTTCAATTTTGACTGAATAATTCTTTCACCAAATTCAAAAACACACATTGCATGATGTTGACCTGACATATTCTATTTAAATATGCATGTTTGTTTCCCTTGTCATTGGTCTCCAAACAGATCAGGGCTCAGTCCAGCAGCTGCATCTCAGAATCTGCTGGACAGAGCCATGATGATGGGTATAAGAGTGATTTGCAGATCCTGCCCCATTGACTCCAATAGGACTGACACCAAAGTATGGTTCCTTGAGCGTTGTGACTGTTCCTTCTGCAATATTTTCCTTGTCTTTGCCTCCCTCCCTTTTTAACCAGGGTCCTAGGAATTCCAGGGGGTCCCAAAAATGGGGAATAGTTTATTTAATTATTCAATTCACTATAGAAGTAAGCCTTATAATAATAATAATAACGACTTTATTTGTAGAGCACAAAGTCCAAAAGTGTAGGTTGTGGCTGCAAATACATACACCCATACACACGATATGTCTATCAACTGTTAGGAAAGGGAAAACTGTAAAATTAAGTTTTCAGACGAGATATAAGGATGTGAACAGAGTCGGCTGATCTGATGCTCAGTGGGAGGCTGCTCCAAAGCTGAGGACCAAGAACTGGAAAGGCTCGATCACTCTTTGTCTTTAACCTGGCGTCTGAAACAGTTAGAAGACCCAGGCCAGCAGACCTGAGGGGCCTGGGTGGAGTGTATGGTGTGAGAAGCTCTGGTGCCAGATCATTAAGAGCCTTGTATGTGATTAACAGAACTTTAAAGGAACATGTGAGTAAGAGTCATAAGAGTGGCTATTTTGATTGTAGGATACACTTACTTCACGGTTAGAAGAATTAAAAACTGGAATTCTTAATCATACCTAACAACCAAAATCTTTTCAGATAGAGGTCCCTGAGGCGAAATCTTATCATATGTAGGTCCGTCACCATAAAGTGTATCAATATAGGGATCCTTGGCATTAAAAAGGTTGAGAACCACTAAATAAACCATTAAAAACACTTAATTACAATTACAAGTTTGAGATATTTGTACTGTTTACGACTTACTTCATACTGTTACTCCACTGTTATTCAGAGAGCTATATTGCACCTTTTACCTCACAACATTTACCTGACAGCTAGTTGCTAGTTACTTTGCACATAAATAATTTAGATTGTAGATTAGTTTATATGATATTATTGTTGATAAGATTAGTTGTTGATTAAATTAACCAACAGAATAAATAAATCTTTAATTTTGTTACCTTATTCATCCATCAGTGATAATAATCAAACAATCAAACAACATTCTGCTGCATAATAAACACTTTTATTTCTGATGTGTGAGTTAGATGCAACCTTTTAACTGTAATGAAGTATTTTTTACACAGGTGTTCTGCTATTTTTATTTAAGTAAAGGATCTGAATATGTCCTCCACCACCGCTGGTAGTTTTACATTGACAAAGTTTTCGAGGTTTATCCCCTTCTATCACCATACGAAGACAATTTTGCTCTTTGAAAACTATGTGCTGTGTCTCAGTCTCACTAATGATTATTTTATTGTCAGGGAGTTGTCAGTGAATAGTTGGAACCTGACCAAAGGAGGTTAGTCTATGTGTCTAGGTGACTCACCAAGCTGTCGTCAGAGCAGGCACTGAACAAAGCTAAGCTGCTCATACCTGTGCTGTGAGCTAAGGGATCCCTCCCAGGTCACCCTTACATGGAAAACCATACACACAAACACACAGTCCAAACCGTCTCTTTTTGTGAGCCTGATGAAAAGTTTGCTTTATTTCTCACACACAGCGCGGGGGTGTGGGACTTTTAAAATGCTTTGCAGCCTTGATTGACTTTGATGTGTTCAGTCAGAATCGGTGAAAACAGATGGCCGAGGAGAGGGCTAACGGTGAGGCCTGTCAATCCAGGGAGTCCTCTAAGAAAACAAAGTGAAGACCTGGCTCTGGGAGAGGAGGAAACCCCTGAGCTTCTCAAGAGGCTGCTGCATTCTTGAGATTAGGGCAAGAAAAACGCAGACCACTGCTGTTAATGCCCCAGACAAAGGCGTGGAACAATTTATTAGTTAAGAATTCAAGCTCAGAGCTCAATCAAAGGCCTGTCGTCCACAATGCCAGACTTTGGGCTTTGGGTTTGTTGTTTTAAGTAAATAATCATGCTTAAAAGATATGGCAAAGATGGGGCTCAAGTCCCCCATAAAGCCTGCATTCTTCCAACTGTCATCAGAATGGATTTCTGTGTGCGCTTTTATTTTCAACAAGTACATTGTTTGTCTTTTTCTTTATGAATACCATTTTAAAGAGCTTTTTATTTAACTTTCTTCCCCCTGGACCTCTTTACCTGATCTGTGGTATTTTTGAAAAGACAACTCACCTTGACGTGCAAAGAGCTGATGACTTAAGCGAAAGGTTGAAAAAAAAAGAAGGGGAAAAAAAGCTGTGTGTAGAAACTGCTTTGCAAATTTGTACCGACAACAGGTTGAAAAGGAACAGGCAGTTCCTTAGTGCTCATAGACATTCTGCGGCGCTGAGACAAGAGCTGCCAAGACGTTAAACTAAATCACTGTAGAAAGTCAAAAGAGGCACCTGTGGAAAACATCATGTCAGACTAACATGACAGTAATCAATACTTTAGTAAATAACAGACGTGGGACCAAGTCATTGTTTTGTACGTCACAAGCAAGTCCCAAGTCAAACTTTGACTTTTGAGCCCTAAACAAGTCATAATGAACTCTTTGTCAAATGTTATGCCATTTTAACAACAGAGTAAGTAATATTGGGTTTACAAAAATCATGGATGCTTTTTAAAATTCATATTTATTTGTTAAAACAAGTTTGTTGCAGAGTTTGGCTACATAGCTGTTGAGGTAATGTTAGTTTAGCAATAGCTCTCTTACTGTACTCACTGTATTTTGGACACTTGCTTGCATAGGCTACTTTATATTTGTTTCAAAACACACAGTGGTTATTCTCTATTTTTTTTTAGCAATCTGTCATGGGTAAGGTAGAATTACTTTATAAAATGTGCGACCTCAAACACTGTATGGCCATTTAAGATATTTCTTTATACTTATTGAGCGTTATCACAATAAAAAAAAAACACCCTAAAAAATAGTATTTTGACAATACAGGCTCTCCTGTATTGTGCTTCCAGTCTCAAAATCCTCTCCACCGGCCATGTTGATAAGCCACAGGTGCACATTGGAAACTCACTGTGATATCTCTCAAATGAATACAGTAGATGCTTCCTGGATGGTCAAAAGAGGAAAAATGAGGGGAAAATGATGACACTGATATATATTTCGTATGTGACCTGGATTTTTTTATTTAAATACTGTACATCAAAAGGTCAAGTGTCTGAAATGCTGTGATGTCCGAAATACAGTGAATCTAAGTTAATTAGTAAGTAATTACCGTTCTTTGTGCATCCGTAATTTTCAATGCATTTTTTGTTGACCACCACATAGTTTTTGTACATAAATGAAATGATCTTTGGTATCTCTTTTTTTTTTTTTTTTTCAAACTGCTGCTCAGTGAGATAATGTTTGTTCTTCATGGTCCTCTGCTGCAACTTGATTGGATGCTGTTGGACTGGTTCAAACAAAGTGGAGCATTAATGTTTGTTGATTCAGGAAATGAGTGGACATGAATTAGTTTGTGGTATACATTTAAATAACATACTTTTTATTCTTTGTGCTAAGGGGAAAGGTGTCCAGCTCGTTCTCACTCCCAACTTGTCAAATACCGCCGCTTTGTCAGTGATTTTGGGATCGGATATTGATGTATAGGCACCAAGGGTGTAAATATAGACAGTGCAGGCAGTGGTGGGGTTGGGGGTGCATGGAGAGAGTGGGCCCTCCAGCAATGCATTGAATGGAGAATGAGCCCTTAAGAGTGACTGCCATCTTGACAATATGCCTGTGTTCAAAGAAGAACTCTCATTAAATAAAAAATGTGCAGTCAATAGCATCTATATCTATCTATCATCTATTTGCCTTATATACAGATATACAATGAAGATCGCTGGGTAATATGTATGTTGATGTCATCCTATGTCAAGTCTCTGATTATGTGACAAGACGAGATGTGCACAATGGCGTGCACTGGGGCCCATCTTAACTACTTTACGCCACTGATTGGCAACCTTTCGTGGCATCTGCCATTTCTGATGCCTCTGGCCACAGCTGAATTTGTTAAATATCACTGCTCTGTCAGCGATCTTTGCGTAAAACACCAACACACCAAGACACTCTTCACGGCGGTATGACACACACCGAACAGCAGCTATTTTGATGGCGAAGGCAACTACCACAGGATTAAGAGCAAGAAAGATGGATGGGTCAAGCAAACATCAAACTTTCATGCGGGAACCCACTGTTTGTTTCCCGAGTGAAACTAAAGTTATTATAATAACAGCATACTGTGCTAGTATGCATAGCATGATACAGTAGTAACATATGTCACATTATTAAGAACTGTACTTATTGTAAGCCAAACCATGATGTTCTTTTTCTACACCTGACTATGTGATTTTGTTGTCTAACCTAAGGAGATCAACATAAAAACAAAGTGTTTCACCCACGTAGTAAGTTTATTCTAAAAAAGACTATATGCATGAAATGAGCAAAAACTACATTTCCTGTGAAAACCAAAATGTATTTTTAAAACACACAATGCATGGAACAAGTGTCAATTGAGACGCCGTCTGTGAACGTCCAAAATGAATGCAGCAGGGTACTTTGGGCATCATATTTTGATGTTATGGTCCAATGACGGCAATATTTGGCAAGTTGGGGTGAGAACAGGTTGCAGTATTAGTATAGTATATTCAGGTCAATGGGTTCAAGTCTGAATGAAGTCATGAGTCGTCACTGTTAGAGTTGAGTTGTAAGTCTTTTTTTAATTCGTTAAGTCAAGTCTAAAGTGAGCAAATTTGTGACTTGAGTCTGACTTGAGTCCAAGTCATGTGACCCGAGTCCACACTTCTGGTAAATAAAACATCTGAGTGAATGCACAACACTCCCATGATACTGAGTCGGTTCATACTCATAAAACAGGTCTGCATCCATACATCATACACTGTGATATATTGCATTGTTGTCAAATGAGTAATTGCTGTGAGATATAGATGAGAGAGGGCAGCCCATAATGGTTAATTAACAATTATGTCAGCCAGTGAGATGACCAGGAGACCAATCACTTTGATAGGAGACAGTGGAGGGGGACAGAAATCAAATTATTTTATGACTTGACCCATAATGCTTCCTTAACATGACTTTAATCACTCCATGGTGGATAGGAGTCCCCCATGGCTATCTGGGAGTGAACCAGTCAGGAGTGGAGGACGGCGAGGCTTTACTATTTGCTGTTGTCTCCTGCGTCATTGCTGAGTAAGTAAGCTATAAAAGAACACAGCCATCATTACAGCCGTTTGGTTGCTTTTCAGAGAGATGGAGCTCCTAATGATTAGACATGTCCTTTGTAAATGAAATACAAATCACCCCAGGCTTTTGGTTTTACTTCATTTACTAAGTGCTACATTACCTCATACTTTGGACCTAACAATGGATTTCCTATAAATCTCCGGGTAGTTGAAATGATGAAGGGGCTCACATATCACGAAATGTGCCAGTGCTTATTAGCACTTGAGAAGTTATTGATCGGGCATTTTGATTAATATCCACTGGGGGGCTACGGTGGCATTCAGAGGCCCGTGGAGGCCTGCTGTGAAACTGGCTGGGACTTCTCCCTCTCACTTACCTCCAGTTTGTGCTGACTGCCAGCCTGAGCTCTGGCGAGACGACAGCCACTGCAGCGTCCCGATGCCAGGAATAAAAGGAACTCACCCTCTATTTCCCAATTCTTCATCATTATTCAGACATAAACATATTGAAAGCAGGAGAATGGCTATAGAGAGTTTACTTATTAGATACAGCGTAGTGTATGGGTCAGCACCAGAGAAGGAAAATTGTTAGATAATTAGCAATTTTGTGCATTATGGCCTAAAACCACCCTCAAATCTTATGAGATACATTTTCAGTTAAGATATTAATTCATATACAGGCCAGACACTAATTACACAGGAGCAGCGAGTTCCAGTTGAAAGCCAACTTTCCGGTTTTCACATAATGCAGTTAATAATGATAATATGGCAGATTTACTGCTTGAAATTCCTGGTAGTTTCTGAAATGCTGAGTCCTTGATTTCAGGCAGTGGTAGACAAAAGCTGGCTTTTCATTTCTAGTCTGCAACCATTGATTTAGTCGGCTGAAATGACGACTGTCACTAAAAGATTTTATCAGCAGTACCCATGGGTGTATAAAGAAAATTGGATACAATATTGGAGGTGGGATCCTGTTCATTACTATGAAAGCTGCTCAGTGGAGCATGAAGCCAAAAGTTTCCGCATCGTGGGGCCCATTGGAGACTTTGCAGGCTGAGCGGCTAACTTCTGCCAGCTAACTTTTGGATTTGCCCTTCGCTAACTTGAATGGGGATAAAATGATTAAATCCTGTGGCTCTTCTAGACCTCTGAAATGGTATTTTATGGGGGCTGTTACCCTCAAAAAAGTTCATCCACTTATTTACAGACATCTCTTTCACCAAGTAAGTCAATGGGAAAAAGTCTTTTTGGGCCTAATGGCATCATGTGGCAGGCCTGGAAGCTGAAGTTACATGGTTTGGTCACTATGCCATATTGGCTTCAAAACCCTGTGCTCTTCCTGGGGGCCTGGCGGTACCTAGCTATCAAACATTAAACTAACATTAGCACCATGAGTTGGTTGCAAGGGGTTATTGCCATGGATGTATAAAGAGAGCTAATTACAGCATTCGAGGCGGGGCATCATGTAGCCCATTTTGCAGGCTTAGTGGCTTACTGCTGCTAGCCAAGTGGCTAACTTTTGGTTTAGCCCTTCGCTAACTTGAGTGGGGATAAAATAATTTAATCCCATGGTTCCTTAAGACTTCTGAAATGTTATCAGAGCAAATGAATCAAATCCCAATAGCGAAACAAATAATTTCACTGGGATTGTGGTGCTCAGAAAACTTCATCCACTGATTGACAGACATCTCTTTCACCAAGTAAGTCTATGGGGAAAATCTATGGGGATCCCAATGGCATCACATGGGGAGCCTGGAAGTTGAAGTTACACTGTTAGGCAATGACAAAAATTGGCTTTAAAGCCCGGCACTCTTCTCGTCTGGCAGTACCTTGCTAACTTTAACAACATGAGTTGCTTCAATACTCTTGACATACCTGAAAAAAATATCCACTGATCTACAGATGTCTCTTTCACAATGGTAAATGGACTTCACTCATATGGTGCCTCTCTGGCCTTTCAACCACTCAAGGTGCTTTTACACGACATCACAATCACCTATCCACTTGTGTACACATATTGGTGGCCAAGGCCACCATACATAGTGCCACCTGCCACTCAGTAAACATTCACACACACTCACACACTGATGGAACAGTCATTGGGAGCTGTGTGGGGTTTGCCCAAGGATACTTCAAGATGCAGACTGGAGGAGCTGGGGATTGAACTGCCTTGGGATCGACCTGCTTACCTCTGAGCCACAGCCACTCCTACAATGTAAGTCTAAGAGAAAATTTATTTTTGGGCCCAACGGCATCACATGACAGACACTGAAGTTGTAATATTACAGCCACTGTGCCACACTGCCTCAAAGCCTGGCATTGTTCCTGTGGACTTGGTCATCTTCAGGTCTCAAAAGTGAAGCCAATGCCGAAGTGTCTTAAGCCTGCATTCTTTCTAATGGCCAGTAGAGGCCGACTTCACTGGTTGCAAAAAGAAGTCCACAAAGTCTACAAGAAAAACTAGTAGTTTTTCTACTCACTTGATTTAATACTCAATTGCTAGTTTCAAGTCTTCTTCAACACAGCATGATGTTAATTTTGTAAATTATGTTCCCATTTAGCATAAGATAGGCAATAAAGCACAGCTAACTTCATAAGTTGCTGCCACTGCAATGTCCTCTGGTTCTTCATTAGATCAACCTCTCGCTCCTCCTCAGCTCCATCGTCTCGTCCAAACGTGACCACCTCTGGCTCCAAAAGAAACCAAGATGATAACGGCTGAAATGCCAAAATTGAGTTGTCAAAATATATTCCACAAACTAATGGGTCACATCACAATAGCTTTTTTTAAAAAAAAAACAAAAAAGAAGTCTTAAGTATGCACGCCACTGAATTGAGGGTAGAGCTATATCTTTAAGTATGATGAGGGAAATTATAACTTCAAACTTGTGTATTATTTTTTCACAACATAAATCTGTTTTCTTAAAGGTGAGAACTACTGCATTAATCCGTCACAGAGTAACAGAATTTCAGTTTGGGTTACTTTTGGCTGAGCTGAACATGCAGCGATGATTTCAATGTAATGTCACTGCAGCGGGAACCAATAACTTCTGGCATGGTTGTGCGGCCATCTTTCTCCATAATGGACAATAATTGAGCAGAATCCATCACTATAGCTAGAAATAGACCACCATAATGGCCATAAATTGTGCCCTGTGAAGGCATGAGCACTGAAAATCCAGCCGCCCCCGCTGCGTCTGAGAGGCACTGCAACTTCTACACATTCCCTTTCATCCTTACATTTTGACTCCATGCTGATTACATACAATGCACATCCAGTCGAGTCAAATCATACCTTTTAAGCACAGAGTGCAGGTGACTGACCTTTGAGAGGAGTTACAGGCACAATCTGTGGCAGTAATTCTGCTAAATAAAAGATGGTTGATTGACAACTTGACATCAAATTTGTCTGATGTCATTTCCAGATCAATTATCACACCTTCTGATTATATTATAATTATAAGATCAACACATTAATAAGTGTTATCCTTGGACTGGAAACACAGAGCAATGTTTGTCATGGCTGTGGAGAATTACACACACATTCATCAACCTGCTCAAAGAGAAGCTACTGTAAACTTAATTAACTTATTTCATTTTTTTTTAAAAGGAGCACCTGAATTAAACAAGCAGTGCTGCTGGAGACTTCCTTCCAAACTCCATAAATCAGCACCAGCTGCTATTTCATCTGATTGAACGGGTGCAAAGAGCATGAAGTTTGCCTGTGCTGTGGGGAATGTGTTTGTGGTGAGTCTCATAAATGCCAAGTTCTTTGGGCAATAAGAATAAATATCACAACCACTCTCTAGAATTACCACATAATTGGGGACTTTCCGTGTCTGCACAGGACCCCGCTGTCTCCTCCCTCTACCCTCCATGTACTACAACGGATGAGTCCATATTTAAGTGATGAGGGGTGGGAACACGGTGGGAAGAGCCATATTTAGCCCATCAACACACACAATTTAAGACTGCTTCAAGACAACAACAATTTTTTTGAAAGTGTGTAACTCAGTGAGCAACTTTAAAGGGTTTGTACTGTTCATATTTACATGTTTTAGTTTTTGGTTTTCACATAGTAAATATTATTTATATTACATACACCCACATGCAACTCATCTAAACATACAGAGCTCAACAAATGGGATGAATCCTTCTGCCAAAGCTGGTCCTCTTTATCGTACATGCAGTACTAGTGATGGTATGTCGTATGAACTTGGGAGAGGCACATCCATCATAATGCTGGAACCTGATTGGTTAAAGCAAGGCAGACGATGGGAGGTGTTAGTGTGAATGAAGTCATTCAGGACCAAAGCCAGAAAAGGATGAAATCGATGAGAATGCAGTTTTGTTTTTTTTTCAATGAATTGCTTGATTACAACACTTCAACACCTTAACTTCTACTTAATGTCACTAAGGGAAAAAGTATAGAAGTACTTGGGCATCCTGATGAGTTTGGGATTAAGGGTAGTTTCAAAGTGTAGTAAATGTCGTGTGGATGGATGAAAGTAGATTCAAAACTATACAACACTATATAAAGTACAAATTTTATGTTTGCTCTTTATCTTTCAGCTCGTTTTTATGCGCTAGCTTAATGCCTGGTATCAACAGAGTGTAAGATCACGTCAGCTGTCCCCAGATCTCACGAGAGTCTGTTTCTAAAACAGAGACACTTCTTGAAGAAAGTAAATTTTTTCCTGATTTGTCTGTCTGAAATAATGCCATTTCAGTGTTGGAAAGTTTAGAAGCATTGGGGCTTGTGAAAAATGGGTCCAGTATTTACTTACTTACAATAACTGTGAGGTGAAGGACACAGTCATAATCTGTGCTCACGTTTACTTTTCCCATCAATGGTCTCTGAGGTGAGGTTTTGCACAAACTACTTTTAAAATATTACTGTATTCCTTTGTTGCCATTAATTGTATGCTTGTTGAAACTTGGCGTACTGTAGCTGCCTCAGAAGAACGAGTGGCTGCTCAGTTGACAGCTGAGAGGCAGAAAGAGAGTCCGGGGGGACAAACAACGTGCAGATCAGCATATTTTCACATCTAACTCGATGAGTTAAGGATTTATTTTGACCAAACCAGAGCTTGCTACAGTGGACTGACTAGATGACTAACAACACTAAATAAGATGGTTTTTAGTTTGTTTGTGTCAAGTTTGAATGACATGAGTTTAACAATGGGTTAACAAAGTAATTAAGCTAACTTTAATTTTAGTTTTGTAAAAGAGAGAAACTTGAATTGGTGTATGGTTGTATTTTTCTTTTAAATAAGGAAATTAGATGTAAGAATAGGCCAAAACTGAATGCTTTAACTGGTGAGTGTGACACGCTTTATGGAACCACTGACGTGTGTCATCATAACAATTAACAACAACTACCATTTTCTTTTGTACTTGTCAAATCACCATGGTGAACAGTTCAATGACCCTTCTATTTAGTCTCTGTCTATGGTGCTGACCATGTAATAACACTGGGTGTGGTTACATGATGGCTTCTCATTCAGTATGAAATAAATCTGAATGAAATCATTCCAAATTAAAGTTTTTCCAGGTAGTATACATGGGGCAGGGAAGGTTTCTGATTGGATAGGGGGCGGGGCGGATGCTACGTGTTTATGTTTACTGGAAGTCCTCGTTCCGGATAACAAGATGCTTCACGGCACTGTTCTTAGTGCCTTTTTCGGGCACTAAGAACAGCTGTTGAGGAGAAGGGAGGTACAAGTTCGAAGAAGGGAGATAGATGACTGTGCTGTGGCGAATGGAAACCGGTTAGTGCAATGAGTCCAAATGCGCTATCTCAGCCTGTTGCTGCGGAAACGAGCATGCGCAGAAAGACCGGAATGAACTTAAAGAGGAATGAGTTTATACATGTGCGAGAAATTCTTTCATTCGGAATTAGAAACAGAATATTCCAGCCCCTTATGTCGGATTGAATTTTCAATCGCATTGGCCATTTTCATTCCGAATTAGTTGTTTACAAGATCACTTTTAATAGGAATGAACATTCATTCCGAATGAAAAGGGAATTAAACTGCCCATGTAAACGCACTCAATATCAGTGTTTCAAGTCCAGCCACAGCCATGTGTCTGATGTCATTCCCCTTTTTTATTCTCCCCTTATTCCTCTACTTTCCATTGGCTTATAAAGACATAACACAAAGAAAAAACAGAGAGCATTGCCTTATGACATACTGCATGCAGTGCATTACAGCCATACAACATCTCCTGTCTCATCCCCACCTCTGCATTCAGCATTAAGCTGTCAAACATCGGCCCTAGTAAAACAACCCCAAACAATTTGATCGTCAAAAGCGAAGCCGATCATTAAAAAAACATCAAATCTCTGCTGTCTAAATGACACATGTTGCTTCACCATTCAGAGGGCAAGTCATTCACCATCGCTCGCACACTTCAAAGCGTGTTGAGATTCTGCCAAACAAGCGCAGTCTCTTGGTTCCTTGTTGTAATTTTAGTGCGTGATGAAAGGTAAAGTAGCAACACTTATTTACTTGTTACTCAATGTGCCAGAGGTGCAGCCGCAGATGTTTTTGTTTCCATTATCTGTCTCATCGAATCTTTTCCTCCGATCATCTGATGAATGTTTATTTATGGATCTCAGCTTTGATGGAGAATATCAAATAACTATATACTAATGACATAAGTCCCATACCTTAAATAACTAATCATCTATTTACTTATAATCAAGATTTCACTCCTGTAATGAGAAGTTACAATAAATGTGAGTTTTTCCTGCGGCACAGAATGAATTTGTAATTTGTTAGCTTGAATTTGATGATGTGATGTTTGATTGTCACCATGTAATTGCATTTCCCATGGTGCATTCAGGTGAGTACAGAAGACTTTGAGAGACAGCTTGTAAACTGGCAGGGGATGGGAAAGTTGGATATTGGAAAAACTAAGATTTGAGTCATAGACTGAAGCACTGGAACAATTACAGGAAAGGAAAACAGTAACAAAACCCAACAATGTGTTTAGAAATATTCTGCATCTATAATGTACATTAATTTACTGTTCTACCCCAGATAAGCCCGAATAAAGTCTTCTCTCAGTGATACAGTTAATTTTTCTACATGAATGTGATTTGATTTACATAAGCTTCTTCTGGCGGGACCACTCCCGACCCATGCTCGTCATGTTAAGTGCAATGCCAGGTAACATTTCTGCATGAGTTGCATCGATTCACTCACATGTGAGGGGACACAACCAGAGGATCCAGTGGGAGAAGTGACAGGCTACTGGCTGTTTGCCTGCTCAGTCTTTTCTGCCAAAGTAAACAGGTGAGCTTCTCATCTATTCACACCTCTGCATGCCGCTGACAGAGAATCACATGGAACAGAATCAAGAAGAAGCACATCAGAAGGTATGGACAATAGTTTGGCCTACTTACAGCGAGCAAAGGTGTTTTGATAGCCGATGTTGCCATATCAAACTCTATATTTCAGGTACAACTTCGATGTGATTTTGCTTTGAATATAGGAAAAGAGCTCTTTTTCTTCAAAGGTAGATGTGGGGTACTTTTTTGGAAGATGAGAGGTGGAATGGAAGATCAAGGCGAGTAAAGTGCAGCGCAGCCTTGTTTACATTCCTACATATAGTCCCACTCAACATGTCTCATTTGACACCACAAATCAATTTTAACAGAGATGAAGTGGAGAAGAACTCATGAAATTCAAACATTTCTCTGATGTATATTCCAATTCGCTTAACCTTTTGATAGGGTCAATAGTGCTATGTCAGTCACGGCGAGACAGCTTTGTGTTTATTTCCCCCCAACATTTGTTGCATACTTGTGCTGAAAAACAGGCCGCCGCAGCTGCCTGCTGGGAACCCAAGATGCCATACAAGCAGCACAATACAGGGCCATCAGAAACTGACAACCTTTGAACTGTCACTCCTCAAAACGACTGAATCCGCCGAGGCTAAACAAGACGTGTCAGGCTAAACAAGCTGGCGTGTAAGCAGACATTTTGAAGGTCATGCAACATGGGAACCACAGACAAATTCTTTATTAAGAAGCTCTCTGACCATACAGAGAAACTCACCTACTGTACGCGCACACACACGCACGTACACACACTCTGCAGTGTACACTCATACCTTACCCACGCAGCAGTGACTTCAAAAGGAACAAGGAGATAAAACAAAATGAATTGCAGACACATCAAGCCTCCCATGCCCTTTAAAGCTTAATTATACCTGTTGGGGTGATGAGAGACACATCACAGAACCTAGTGATTAATAAACAAACGCAGCATCCCATAAAGCGTCTGACAAGTCCCTGCTCATCGCCCCTCACACTCACAGTCTGGGCTCAGGTGGAGTGCACATATCAAAGTGTATCAAACAGGAGTGAAGTCGACCCAACCTTGGCCAAGGCTTAACCCCCCGTCCTCCCTGTCCTCATCACTTGGCCGTCTTTGCGCTCTTTCTCCTCCACCTGTCCGTCTGAAGGCCGATGAGAGCATCATCCAGACACGTGCTTCACAGCACCAGTCTCAGTCTTTCATCTTTCATTGCCAGGCCCGGATCACTCGACTGGGGCTTTGTACCCGCCGACGTGGTAAGTGTCGCGTTTGCCGGGGTTTTGTAAACAGACACACCTTTTGTGAAAGATGATGTGAACGAGATGAAGTTACTAACCGATGGAGCTGCGCGGCTGTTGCTGAAGGAAGGGGCTGACCCGAGGCTAAGGGCATATTAGATTGCCCCGTCTTGAAAGGGGTACGTGTCGAGTGAGAGCCGGCACAGTGAGCACTTACAAAAAGTTGTCAAAACTCAGGAAAAACCAGCAGTGAGACTTTCATGAGTGGCAGTGGAGCTGTAAGGTGTGGGATGAGTCTTCCTGCCAAACATTTAGGCAAAACTGAGTGCTAATTAACTCTTTGATTATTATCTGGGCCCTGTGGCTTCATTACAGTGGTGGAAAATGTCATGCTAAATGCAATTATGAAATATCTCTTCCTAACTTGATTAAAATCAAATTGCAATAAAGAAAGTCCCTCATAACTTTAAGTGTTTGTCTTTTTTTAAGATCTGCACAGATGCACGTTCATATCCAAACTGATGTACCACTTTGAGTAAATGTAACTAAACACAGACACAATGAGGCTGTTAGACCCAACTGTTTGTTGTTTTGTCAGACTTTTGGTATTTCTTAAGCTCCTCACCAGTCACTGTGTTATTACGCTGTTGGCGATGCATGCTTCTTGCTTTAAGCTGCTTTAGCCAAACAAATGTGATTTAGCCTAATCATTTCACTCAGACAGAAGTTGGTATTGTTTGGGGTGTTTTTCCACTTCATATCCACTTTGCTGCCATGCTTCAGGTACATGTGCTAAAGTTTACAGCACTCTGAATTTCCACCCAGCAAGATGTAAAAGGAAAAAGACAGCACATATAGCTACACCAACAATGTGGTTGATTAATGGAAGAATTCAGTTTCATGTTTAAAGCTGCACTGATCGATACAGAGAATCATCACTAGACTCTGCAGTTCCCCTCAGCTCTGCAAAACATTTTAGTATCTTTCAGCTCATTGTTTTGGTTCTTTACTGTTATTGCTCAGTCTCTCTTCAAACTTATTTCCAGCTGCGACAAGCAGCTGTTTTTATTGGTAAAACCTCTGATGAACTTGCTGCAAGCTATCTGCACAACACTAAACAGACAAAATTAGCAGCTAGGTGTTGATGCTGTTGAGTAAATAAAGTAATGTAATACTTTTTCAACAAGGGGCCTAATATGAGTAATTCCTTACATGTTTCAACACACTTGCCCAACATTTGTGGCCAACAACATGACTCCAAATGTTTCCATGTCTACTGGATGTATGGGGAAATGTTTGAAAATTTTTGTTTGATGATGGCAATGAAAAGGCAGTGAATTATCCTTACCACAACGGTTCAGTTCTAACCCATGTCCCATCCCACCCCCTCTGGGCCCTATTTAGATGGTCTAAAACGCGAAGCGCCAGGCGTGCTGGGCATGGGTGTGTCCCAGTCACTTGCTAGTTAGACAGCGTGTTTTTAGACTGTGTGCCATGGCGGAGAGTCTAAAAGGGTTTGACTTACTCTGTGAATTAGTCATGGGTGTGTTTTGGGCATATCATTCAATAAGCCAATCAGAGTGTCACCTCTCATTCCCTTTAAAAGAGGCGTGAATGGAGCGCATGGCGGAGAGCTAGTTAGATGGCGGACCTACCAACTGGAAAGAGTTAGAGCTTAGATTCTCTGCGCCTGACCACTCCAAATTTTTAGACCAACACACCCAGAGAAGCACAAGTTCATTTGCTAGTTAGACGACGAGGGCGCAGGGCGTGAAAATGACAACTGCGCCTGCATCTAAATAGCAATGACACTTGCAACATGGATTATGCGCCCCCTGCTGTCCGCTTTAGGCCATCTAAATAGGGCCCTCTGTCTCTCCTCTATTTTCTATCAATCTTCAGCAATATTATCAATTAAAGGCAAAAAAAGGACCTTCTACCCAAATCAACCATTACATACTTGTGCCACACATTTAAAAAATAAAGAACAAATTTAAGTTTTCCACTGCTGTATCGACTACCAAGATACCCATTATAGTCCCAAACTGAGGAATCTGTATCATTTACTGTTACACTTTGTATTTCAAAACGGTTCCAAAATGATTTCATTGCAAGTTTAACACTAATAAGCTAAAGCATGATTGTGTGCATTTTAACAAGAGCTTAAACTGGAAGAGTATCTGTTGCATCAAAACCAAATGTACAGACAGGCTATTTGTAATGTTAGCCTGAACAATACCAGAATTCATAAAGTCGGTGGTAGAAACCAGACGATCTGCAACCTCTGTGACGATAATCGTTTGGACAACCTGGTCTAACTCTGAAGTCGTCAAAATCCGGCACTTGGGCAGTGACTTGCGGCGTTAGACACTGACCAAACGTTGGCATGATACGAGACTGATTGCCATTATAGTTTAATGGTGCTTGGCGGTGTCAGGGGAGATGCGGCAGGACAAGAATGGAAGTTAAGGTGGCGAAAGTCCAAGTAGGGTGACTCAGACTCAGACAACTTTATGAGATATAAACACAACACATACAGGGGAGGGAGATGTGGTCCATTGGTCCAACAAACACTGACTTTACCTGCGAGAGCGGTGTTCGAATGGTGTTATTTTGAAAGAGACAGAATGTTAACAGTAAATTTCCGGTGAAAACATAAGTTTATTTTGAAGGAAGACAATGCATGTAACAGGCAGAACTTGACACGGTGTCCCAGAACGTCAACAACCAATGCACCCAGAGTACCTTGCACGTCGTATCTGGACGTGGAAAGTCCATGGCCAAACGTCGATATGTGACGAGGTCGGAGTGAGAATGTGCTGGTTTGGGAGATGAGTATCATATTTACTTTGAATGTAAAAATGTGAGCTTAATAAATTATAGAGAAAGATATCTAAAGTATTATTTCAAACGTCCATTTAATTTCATATTTATTTTATCATTACAATCAGATTAGCCAAAAGTTAGTTGTAAACTCAGTGCCTTTTTGAGGAATGTCTTTCCTTTGTTTAAGTAATATTTGATGTTCTTTAGCCATGCTGTGTGCCATCATTTTGTTATTATTGTGTGTGATGTTTGTGCTCCAAATCATGTGATCATGAGTTACATGAAATAAATAAATAAGATAAAATAAAATTACATTATATAAACTCTTAACACATTTCATATAAACTTTGCTGAGATATAAAGCACATACTAAAGGTTATTGTGTGTCACATGACAACTGCTGTCATAACACTGGCTATTAGGAGAGCCTGCGTGTTGTAGTGCTGGGGACTGGTGATAGACTTGGACCAAATGAAAGGGCTGACAGAGACACTAGAAGTGTGGTACAATATAAATGATCATGCTTTGCCATTGATTTAACTAATGATGAGTGCTCTGAGTGCAACAATAGTAATTTTGTCATAAAGCTGTCAGCAGTTAATCAATCTGTTAAGGGTTTTCCTCCTTCAATGTAAGATTTATTAAATGTTCATGTGGGCTTGTCCGGGCATGCTCAGGTCTGCCGAAACAAAGCAAGTCTAAAAGAACTTTGATGTTCCTATTTGTCACATCATTATTTCATAGCTATTTACTGAATGGTTTAAAATTTAAATGACATAATTGTGCATTTTTTCAGGAGTTGACAAGACAATTTATGCTTCCACTCTCACCTGTGTGATGACTTTTTTTTCTGTATATGGGTTTGTCTGAGCTCCTCAGGCTGTGTCTCGTACAGCCAAGACTTGCAGCTGCCTAGAGGTCTTTCTAGGCCTGCTGGTACATCTGCCAACAATAGGAATTTCCCCAGTTTACACAACTCGAACACAAAGTGAGGTTATCTCTAAAGATTTAGCCTCATTGTTTCCTTTTTGTGGGGTTCATGCTTCTGAAGTGACTGATGTTAACTGAGAATCTATTAACTAAATCAGCTTAATCTCCTGTGATTAATGTCATCGGCGTTACTCACAGGGCTGTTTTGTAACTTTGCCCTCTTTCATATAAAAAATAATGCTGTAAACTTGTTGCATGGCTCATGCAAACCTCATTTAACAAATAAGTGACTAAGTAAAAACACCTTTTACTTTTTAAAATGTTCTTTTCTTGTTTCCTCTGACAGTTTCACCTACATTGTGGTCTTCCTACAACACAAATCACCTCTTTCCAAACAAACAAAAATCATTAGTTTAGAGCCTTGTTTGTGAAAAATATGGCATTAAAAATATTATGGTCTCAGTTCTGATAGCCCACAATCAACAAGAATACAATCAAGAGTCACATGTTGGACTGTTTCTTGGCTGGGGGCAGTGACCCCCTGAGGTCTAGGCATCATCTCGCTGAATGGCAGCCTCACATAACCTCCTGTAAGTCTTTGTAGAGATTGAACATACAATAACATTTTAATTAGAAAGCTTTAGAGGTGGTGGTAGGCTTGGTTTTTTAACTTTAGGACAGAGCTGCCAGCAGTTTCCCCCTGTTTCCAGTCTTGATGCTAAGCTAAGCTAATCAGCTCCTGGCTGTAGCCTTACATTTAGTCGACAAGTATGGGAATGATATTGATATTCTCATCTAATTATCAGCAAGAAAGTGGAAACTTTTTTATTAAAATTAACATTTTCGCCCAATCCCATTTCTAATTTTTACCCTTACCCCTCGTTTTCGAGTTCCACCTTGTCCCTTATCCCAGAATAATAGTGGTTGAAATCTCCACCTCTGAAATGGGACAACCCTTCAGCGTCCTGATATTACATCGGTAGTTGTTGATGCTGGCGTTTATGTAAACAGACATGACAAATGTTGCCAGACATTGCCAATATGCAGGTTCCTGCTGTGGTGATTCCTATCGCCTAAGCTACAGACAGCTTTTTGCAGTTGTCAGGATACACACGATTTGTTCACACCTTAAGTTTGATGCTAATGATTAATAAAACAAGTCATTAAATTAAAAAACGACACTGCTTTATTACCAGGCCACTAGTGGTGCTTTGTAGGTTAATGTTAGCAACCTATGCTCATGCCCTGCCAGTCTGCAATGATATTGGAGGAGCAGTAACAAGTCCAGCATCTTCGCTGCTGGACTTTAGGTAAATTGCGAGCATCAAATGACATCAAAGGTGGAGGGGGGCACATGGAGATGTATCAACATGTGGGGTCGTCATGCACAAATCAGCAATTACAACGTAATGTTAGCTAGCTAGCTAGTTTGCTACCAAGACATTGGCATAGTTAACAAACTAGCATTAACATTCGCGTTATCATTCGCGGTACCAAATCATTACAGACTGCTAAATTAACCCAATAAACATACTGCTGGCTTATACCCAACAACAGTATAGTGGTGCTTAGTGCAAAAAACATTTGTACAATGCAGCGACGTTCACGGTCACACAGTCCTCAGCTGCCATTTCCAGTCTGATAAGTGGTCCCTCCCCTTCCGCTACGTAGCCAAGATGGCGACCATTGAAGGCGAGAAGTGTCCATAGTTCCACACTCAACTTCTTGACCGTTTTGAGTGCACCATCCTGGTACTCATAGTGCACTGCATTTTTCCATACTTCTCAGTGTGAATGCACTTATGCACTCAAAATATTAACTGTAGAGAAAGATAATGCAATCCTTACCGTAATTTTTAAATCTTTATAAACAAAGAAGATACATTCGTGGGTTTCTCTCGTTGCTTGCACAGTGAGCTTGCCGATAATTTCTCATAACCTAGGTTTGGAGCGTGCCAATGGAAAAACCTCTGTTTGAAGGGCCATGTAGCCAAACCACTCTGTCTCAACAAGAATCGGGACACCCTACCGCCAGACGTGAATGTGTAAAACGAAGGGTTTAGGGCAAAGGGTATATTGGAATCAGGTCTAAATTGTCTGGCAGATGCAAAATGAATGAGCTATATCCTGCAGATAAAAGATGAATTCATTTTTATCTTCACAGTCTATTGTGTAGGATTTAGTGGCATCTAGTGGTGAGGTTGTAGATTGCAACCAGTTGAAACTTCCCCCTTGTGATGAGTGTGTAAGAGAAGTATGATGGCTAATACGAAAAATGCAAATGGCCCTATCTAGAGCCAATGTTTGATGTGTCTGTTCTGGATGGACTCTGTGGAAGATGAACCACTCAGTATGTAGAAATGAACAGCACATTTTTAGGTAACAAAAACACAACAATTCTTATTTTCAGGTGAAACTATTATAATTATTATAAACTAATGAAAACATAGCTATGAATATCATATCCCATTTTAGCCAATATGTCCCCCTAACTTTAACTCTTTGGAGAAAGAACTTTTTCTCACACAGTCATCATCCAAACCTCTCATTACACACGGTAAACATCACAAAATCCCCCAGAAAAGTAGATTTGAATTTTAACTAATATTTATAATGATGTATGAAATTACTGTTTTTGCTGTGGGTGCTTGCTCTTGGTGCTCTCCCTCTGCCACTTTGAAGTCAAATATTAAAGTGTTGTTTAATGTGGTCATGGGTTGTTCATATATTGCCTTCCGACTGTAGTCAGCTCCTCTTAAATACATAGCCAGGGCTGTAATTTTTACAAGTTAAGGCAAAATGCACTCTAAATACAGTATCATAGTTTCAAATGGCTGGGATAACCATCTCATTTTGTATATATCACCATCTGATATTCAGTCAGCCATCCTTTCTCTCATCGAGTGGCACAGTGTTATTAAAACGTATAATCATAGATTTTGTGAATGAAACGACTCACTGTCGAGTCAAAATGGTAGGTATAAAGCACTCACTTAGAGTATTTTAGACCCGGCAAGCCTCCAGGTGTGAATGTGTCATTTTAAAAGCATGAATTCTTTCCTCTCTGTGTTGGAATATGAACACAGGTTTACTTTGATATGTGGCAAATAAAGAAAACAACAGAAACAAACTGATAAACAGGCTGATATGAAGCTACTGAGAGGCCTGCTCTCTAATCGTAACAATGACAATTTCACAGTGTTAATCCCATTCTGATGGTGATATTTGTAATTATACTGTATGCTTTTGGACAGGGCTCACAGCACACACCCTGCTTCTTGGCATGTGTGTTTACTATCTGTTTTATCTTTATTTTTATCTCTGTCATGTGTTTCTATAGACGTGTCAAATCTGTTGCTTAAAGTGGTCTATAAATACGTCTGTTTTGACACGATTTGGCTGAAAATAACCTTTCACAGAGCACAAATGTAAGGCTTTTATGTATTTCTAGCCTTCATCTGCTAAAAATGTCTTGAAATCTGCGGCATCAAAGCCGAAAGTGCCGGATCTCTAAAGTGAAGGCCCTCTCGAGCCTTGCACTTATTAGGTTTTGTCTGCAGATCTCGTCGGATGAGCGGATGATGAATGGTAGAGGGGAACACTGCTGGTAGCTGGGCGCAGAGCACCACAAGCTCCCCTCTGTGTCTCCTCCACCAATATGAAGCGCCATGGTGTTATGAGAACAGGATAGCTCTTGAGACGCTCGCCTTTCACTCCTGAGATGGTGCGTAAATAGAGAAGGAGCCGACAGATGGGCCTCAGCAAACTGGTCCCGTTGACCTCTCAACCCCACTGTCCATCACTCCCCTCGTCTCTATAAGAAAATGCAGTGGAATTCCAAGGAGATTATCATCCTTTATGTCCCTTGGTTTGCCAGTCATTGCGGGCGGTGGATATACAGAATACACCAGGAAAGACAGAGCACATTCCCAGGATCCTTACACTGCAGCAGCAGGAACACTGTGTCCTGATCATGTACTCAGTTACATAAAAATTAAAACATGAAATCATGCAATCAAATATATGGTTAAATGCTTCAGGTATGATCCTAATCTAAAGATTTGAAGTGATGTCTCACACATGCCCTCCCTACCTTACCCTGTCCACACGAATAGCATGACGCGACTTCATGCTGCCAACCCAGCTCTTTTGTAATATCGTTATGTAGTGAAGCTTAGTTTTGACGCACATTCAGCCCACTGCTGTTCTGCTACTGTTTACCTGTTCACAGCATATGTATGGAGAGGGCGGTAATGAGATAGTCGTCTGTCTGAGTGAGGGATTTGAACTTGTACTGTGAGACAGAAGAAAGAGGAGACTAGCAATTTGGAAAATTATCACCTGAGATTGCCTGAAGCTATACTTTTGTATATTCTTGTTCTTATTTTCAACCTGTTTCCTGGTATAAGCAGGACCTGCCCAAGGTTTTAGGGAGTTGGTAGCTGCTGTAGGGAGGCTGATTCATTCATAATTTTCTCTGCGTAATATTTGTCTGCCTTCATTTTATTCTGGCTCGCTGTACCAACACACTTTAGTGTTCACTTACCATGTTATAGGTAACTTTTAAAACACATCATATCTAAGTACTTCCATAAGTTTGAACATAAGGACAGTGTTCCTCTTTGCAGATTTTTCTTTACACAGTTGTGCTAGGGATTTATGGACTTTTATTTATTACTATTCTTTTTATGTTGTTTTCCTAAACTTTTTGAGACTACATTTTACCTGGTCTTAGATTAAAGGAGCACTTCACCCACAAAATGATCATTTGTATATTAATTACTCACCCTGCGCTAAGTTTAATTCATGAAGAACACTTTGCTTTTCTCACATGCCTCCATGGTGAACGAAGAATCCAAAAACTGAGAAAATTCTCGATGAATTGATGTTAAACGTGACTCTCATTTTCTCGATTTTTGGATTCTTCATTCACCGTGGAGGCATGTGAGAAAAACAAGGTTTTCTTCATGAATTCAATAGGGCCACAACGATTAGTCGACTAATCGATGACTAATCGACTATTAAAATAATCGGTGACTATGTTAGTAGTCGACTAATCGGTTTGAGTTTTTTTTTCATAGAAAAGTACTATAAAAGTACCCCAAAATACTCTTATTGCAGCTTCTTATGTTCAGATATTGGCAGCTTTACACACTCTCCCATGACGGTGAACTAAAACCCTTTGGCGTGAGTACGAAACAAGACATTAGATGACATCATTTTGGGGTTTGGGAGAGACAGACCGTCATTTTTCAACATTTTTCGATAAAATGATTCGTCAACTAATCGAAGAAATAATCGAGATATTAGTTGACAATGAAAATAATCATTAGGTGCAGTCCTAGAATTCAATACAACATGTGATAAGTACGTAATATATGAATGCTCATTTTATGAGTGACATATTCGTCATATGTCAGTCATATTTTGCTGATTTTATGCTGAGCCACCCATCTCAACATATTTCGTGTGGAGTAAACCACATTTCCATGGAGTGAAGGTGCCAAAACTTCCCATAAAGGTTCACTGATGTTTAGTTCTAACTGGGGAAGCCATGATAGGTGTTTGTAACCATGATTATTGCACACACTTTATTTTGGGTTATTTTTATTACTTAAGTTACTGTGTTATTTATTAATGGGTACGTTATTTGTATTTAAGTGGTAATAGATTTAGCGTTAGTGAGTTACTGGTAAATTATCATTTCATTGTCATTTATAGCACTTTGTATATTGCTTCATTTGTATTTTCATGTGTGGTGTTTAGGCGGAGTCGTTTTGTTGCCTTGGTTATGAGCTAATTGGTTCGTACCTTCCCTTGTTTAATGGGGACAGGTATGAGAGACAAACAAGAGAGAGTGAGTGCCTCGTGCTTAACAGTGAAGAGAAGTTGCTTTACCCCGTAAGTTGGGATGTGTTCTTGCCGTGTTGGTAAAAAATTAAATGAAGAGGAATAAACACATGTTGTAGCCCACTTATTACCCAACTGGGGAACACCAACAAACAAGAAAAGAGGGTTACATGTTTAATGCCATACTGATCCATAAGACAACTCTTGAATCTGTTTAGCAACACATTTATTAAGACATTATCACCTTGGACAACAGGAACATCATAAACTCTTGGCAGACTTGAGGTGTCCTGAGGCCTCTGGGTTTAGGATGCTGACCATGTGATAGAAATGAGTCTGGCAGTGGAGCTGCGTGTCATGCACATATCTTTTTTATATCCTTCCATGCCTGCTTTTCACTGTCTTTCTATCTGATGGAGGCAGCAATACCCGAAACAACATGCCCTTTAAAAAACAACATGGTTCGTACTTCCATGGACAGACAGTGACCATGTATAACTACCATCTGACCCATGTAGATTATTAATCATGTTAACTTTCAAAGGATAAGTTAAGATGATCGCAGAAACAGAAATAATATCTTTCCAAACTCTGATTTCTTTGGACAGGACTTCTTTGTGTGGCTTTGGAAGCAAGTAGTTTAACAGTTTATATGATTTGTACACTTGTGATTTGTCATCTTTGGTAATTTGGAAATTGCCTTACTTTGGAAACTTGCTTTACTTTGCTACTAACCCTATAACTTTGCATCCATCTCAATTTGACCAACTCACAGCTGCTTTGTAATTTAACTGTGCTTTTGTTTGAGTTGCATCCTTGAGGTGCATTAGTTGACCCTCTCTGTGTGTCAGTGAAGTAAACATTTGTGTAGCATACTTGAGTCTGTTGCTGATCCTTGCACAGAGGCATTTTTAGCATTCCTCGTTGAATTTTAATCTGCTTTGCATTTTTTTGTTCATACAAGCAGACGGAAACAATTCAGCATTAGCTGGTCAGGTCAGCATTGTGAGTTGTTTTCCATGCCAACTGCAAAGAATTAAACTGCTTCTGTGAAAGATGACGATTGATGCAGTCACACGACACACTCATAACTTACTGTTTACTTTTTTCCTAAATAAAACCGAGCGCATGAAGCGGACAGACAGATGTTACAACCGTGAGTTTACTTTCCCAACATTATGCTCACATAATATTTGCAGTGCTCATACTCATCTTTCACTATCAATATTTTTCATGCACCCCCTCAGCGGGTGCATTCAGTGACATAGTTTTGAAGGAAAGCACACTTACTTATATAACAATGCTGATTAACAGAACATTTCCCTTTTGTAGACGACCACAAAGAGCGACTCTTAGCGTCTCTGTGGCTGAGTCACCACACAGCTTGGGCCCCATTCATGTTTTTCCCATGTTGCAATTTACTCACTGAATTAGGCTCAGACCAAAAAAAAGTGTTTCAGTCCCAATTATCATCTGGCAAGGAGAAGAGGCGGTCTGGGGTGGGGGGTGAGATACTTAAGCCTTTTCACTAGTGCTGCCTTGTTTCCCCTGTTCCTCTCCTTGAGAGAGTAATGTGTTTCCTCACACAAAAGGAGGATCTTCAGAGATATGCCAAGAGTCTGGAGAGTGTGTTTGCTGGACCTGTGAAGAGACCTCTTTAGGAGGCTTTGAGGACAATGGAGCATGGGCACCGGCCGTGGTTTACTTTGTCCACGCCAAGCATTTCACACGCACCCGGGGCAACAGCCGGTCTGAGCAAAGGCACAACATTAGTCTGAGTTATTGAAAAGGCCTTTTTCATCTTTGTCACCCAATCAGTGCAATGATCGCTCTGAGGGAGTTATGTTTGACCAACACTTTTTTCTACTTCTTGAGACTCTCCACATTCTTTACCTACAAGCTACTTTTTGGTTTCCTTCCCTCTTTTAAATCTAATATGTATATTTTCAGCATTTTTTTTACGTCACATAAGTTTTGTATTTAGAATAAGCTTCTCTTTTCTTTCAAGACAACATTTCAGCACAATACAAGATCTTCCTCAGGCTTATTGGAGAAGATCTTGTGGATTGAAATGTTGACTTAAATAAAAGAAAAACAGTCTATTTATTTGGAGCCTACAGTGTGCAGACCTCCTTTGTGACCTTTGTCTTGCACCTGAGTATTTTCGCCTGGATGTGCACACACTTGATCCCACCTCTGTCTTAGAGTAAGCTCACATGATATTGTAATGAATCAAGCTACAAACAGCAGGATGTCCATAGTCTGATGTGATTGTGCGGCTGATACTGCTTCCTGTGTGTCTTTGTTACTCATAAATATTGAACAGGAATCAAGCAGAGGAGGTAATGCTACAGTGTGTTACTACGAGCCAAATAATTAACATAGAGAGATGAAGAGGATAGATGTCACTAATGGAAACCCTGCCATGACAGAGTCAGTGTGGCTTTGCATAAAATAATTCTGCAACGGCATAATCTATACTGTGTGTGCTAATACTACAATACAGTTCATTAAAGTATCTAATGTGATGTGTTTGTACATTATTAAGCAAAGTAATTCCCTATATTATTACATTTTGCATCAGTTTAATAATACTTATTCATCAAAAAATGCTTTTGGTTGAATTTGGGGTCACTTCCTGAATCTAAGGAACACACTAACTTTGAAGAGGACCAAAAAATGCCATTCTGAATGATCTACAGCCGAACCAAGGGAGACACCCGATACATCTTCATTATAGCTGAAGTTTCCCATCTCTCCTGCGCCTCCAGTCTCAGCCTGCTCCATTTGCCCCGTCACATTGTTCATATCTCAATGGCCAGGCTGTTGTTGCTATAGCAATATGTGGAGCTGACAAGGGCCCAGGTTGCTCCTGATTTAAGTAAATGGTACCTTGTGGTGTACGTCTTAAACAGTCTCTGCAACGTGTATATTAGGATTGGATAGACTGGACAGTGTTGGTGTATGCATGGCTGGAAACGATTGATTTCAGGGAGATAAACACATTTAAATCATATACAAGGACTTTAAAATGCACCTTCCAGTTATGATCCATTGCTTCTCAAAAGCAGCACACTCATTTAATTTTGCTTGGATACACTGCAAATATATTATTTCATTTTGTTTTGTTTAGACTTCACTTCCCTAGTGAGCAATTTTTCAAACAGCATGCATACAATTAACTGCATATAACAGCTCAATTATTATGAATTATTAAGAAAACTTGGCCTTGTCATGTTGTCATCATAGATGAAGTTGTATCCTAATAGAGCTGAGTATAACTGAAAAACTGCTGTTAAATATGATGTATCATAAACTGAATGATAAGGTGAAGTTGTGCGTGTTCAAGATGTATTTTAGGATCAGCCCAGTCACCAGAAGAAAATGTTGGCATTGTATGTTTCTGCAAACCATGAATGTGTTTGCACATTTCATATGTATCACATATGTTTCATATGTGCCAAGAAAAGTGGTTGTTTTTTTAATGAGGCATTGCTGCTTTCCAGTGAGAAATTTGCCCTGAGAAGTGGGTATTTTAAGCCAAAACACCATAACCAAATGGTTTTTGTGATGACACATTAACCACAGCATTGTTGAAACTTAAGGTTTCATTATATCTGCTACATGACAAATGTGATGGTGTGTTCTTAGGATATTAATATGTATATATATCTTCTTCATTTGCGCTTTTTGTTAAATAACTAAATTACTAAAATAGCTAAGCCATATCATGACTACTTGATTTCTATCATCCTTGAAGATGAAAATACAGTGATTATACAGTGAAAATTATTACCTGTGCCCTTAAAAGTCTGCGTGAACTCTGGGACAACAACACACCCACCTGTGCATCAATCACTTGAGACAACCCATAAATACTTTGTTATGAACAGGAACCTGATAACGGTGGCAGCAGAGCTCTTAAGAAAACACAGCCATACAAACCACAGACTCTGTTCAGCATTTCAGCCGATGTTGTGTTAAATATTAATCTCACACACTTTGAGAGCAGCATTCCTGTGAGATCACAGTCGAGGCAACTTGTGGAATGCAATGTTAAGTCCTGAAACTGTACTTCCTGGCTGTGAGCAGAGGCATGCTGGGAAGGCCTGTAGATACCTTTTACCCTCTGTCTCTCAACAGGTGGCTCTCCCTTCCTGATCCCTAAATTACTGCTCTTCTGTGAGACCCTCCATAAGGGATGGGTTTGACAAATATGATTGCCGCAGTTGTATTCTCTCTTTGATTTAAGTCAACAAAAGCATCGTGACAGCTTGCGCTGACATTTGGACTTTAGCTTTTGAAGACCATTAAGTTCATGAGGTGAAGGTGTGACTGTATCCCGTACCCAAACAAATAATAGCCTAACTGATCACATGGTACGCGTCTTGAGCAAGCATGTGCAGGCAGATCTGTGGTAGTCCTTGTGAAATATCTTGATATAAGCCCCACTTGCCAGACCACATAATTAGCTTTTGACCTACATTTCTCCCCAAGCTTTTTGTGCATAAGCTACAGGTCAGCTTCACTGGGACTGTGACTTGACACTTCAAGGAAATCTTTATTCTCTGACCAGAACTAAAGAAGCCCAAGTCATTGACAAATGTCTCACAGTGTTTGCCAAACAAAAATGTAACCTTCTTTTCACAAGTAACAGCTGTTTATGGTTGTGTTGCCTCAAAGCGAATTGAGAGGGCGTTTGTGCATGACTCACTCCAATTGTAAATGCTAAAAGATAACTTCCTAACACTCAAAATCCTCCTTTGATGTTGTGACGATGTGGGTGGACAGGTCCGTGAATGGTGCTCCACTGTATGAAGTTTGGCTTCTAATGAACTGTCTGAATAATATGTTGTTTCTAATGCTGCGCACAACAAATCACAGACTGAACGTGTAAAACAACAAAACATAATACAACAACATAACATGACGCAAGACATAATATAATGTGTCCTGGCGTAGAATAATGTCAATAACATGACATTTATTACTACATCCATAGAATGACGTTTACACATACACTAATATTCCCCTATTATTCTGAATATGACAATATTCCATATTTCACACAGGTCATGTAAAAAGCATATTCTGTTTATGTTTTTCAATTTAGGCATTTTTCAAAATGTAGCATTTTCAGATTAAGACACCTTGGATATGCTGAAATTCATCAGGCTTTAGGAGCAGTCTTTTGACTGTGCATTCGGAAGGTTTGTGACACATGGCCTCTTGCCTGTTTGTGGTCAGGTCTTTGCACATAAAGCAACTCACCAATAGTTTTCAAGGCTGTGGGGTAGAGATGCATGCCCAAGTGCCCACATTTCTGGTCCAAAGGAGAAACACACCTACTTTTATGAATTAAAGTTTATTTAAATTTCACATTTTTCAATACCAAATCACTGGACAAAACCCCCATAAATAAAACAGAAAAAACCCCAACACCAGACAGAAGACAGAAAAATAAATAAATAAAAGAAAATAAAGTAAAATGAAGTGAAAAAAAAATAAGATAAATTGGCTTATACAAATAGATACAATAGAAGCAAATAATAAAAACAATACACTGAAGCAAATCAAAATAACAGTATTAACACGACATGTAAGTAAACTTGTCAGATTCCAACCATTTCATTATTAAATGTGCACTCACAGTCCATAAAAGATAAGTGTCAAAATAGCATCCACCTATTTTTAAACATTATAAAAGACTTGGATATCAACAGGTTTTTGGATATGCACAAATGTCACATTGCCAACATTTACAAGAAGGCGGTTGAAGGAATGAGGAGGGCTGTGTTCGCTTGGGGGAAACACAGCTGTACGTAAATGAGAATATTAAAGGAATATTCATGTTCATTACTCATGTAAACACCTTGGTAGAAATGTTGTCTTTTATGAAATAAGGGCAAAAACTAAATATTTTGTGCATGTAAACATAATCGGTTTGACATGACATTCATAGCATAACTTAAAGAGACACCCCATGACATGACAGCAATATTTTTTTCCCAAGAGTTTTCTGTGTCGTCTCGCCCTACCTTGCTGTGATCAGCTAGTGCTAACCCCAACCATGACCTCTTTGACCTTACCCTAACTGAGTCCGACCTCATCAAAACATGACATCAGACAAAATAACAAAACGCGGTGTAATGTAACATGACACAATATAACATGACATAAACAATAATGACCCAAAACAGAGAGCATTCCCAACTCTATAGCAGAAGTTTAGTTCTTAATATATCCTCCTGTTGGAAAAAAAATCAGTGCAAGTGTTAGCAAAGGTCAAGGTCATATACCGCCACCGGCCAAAGGGAGACATAATATTAAAGTAGACAAAAAATTTGAACTTCTTTTATATAGCTGTGATCTTATTCCTGTGAGTTTCACAGCAGTCTTTCTAGTTTTGCATTTTACAACACGACTACATCCTTTACTGTATATACAGTAACACTTAGCATTATGCAAAGAGTATGGATTCTTTAATGCCAGAAGAATCTTTACTCTATTTCATAACTTATTGTTTTCAAGAGTCACCCCAACAAGATCAGAAAATCTTTTATGATTCAGGGATTGACATGAAATTATTAGTTTCATATATATTTAGTGCAGAAGATCAAATGATAAAGATATAACTCTTCTTCTTGGATATAACATGTTTCACTTATTCTGAATTGCCATCCCCCAAAAACACAACATGAGCAACTGCATATGATCCCGTACGACTAAAGCACTGAGCAGGAAAAGTAGACTGATTATTACGTTTCTATGATAATTAAGAAATTCATGATGACACTTGACTATTTACCATAGCACAGCCTTCTTTTTGTACCTAGTTTGTGCAATAATCTATTTACGCGAGAGAACGCTGATCGCCTGTGTAATCCCAGTCGAAATTCTTGTGGTGAAAGAGGATGCAGGCCTTACAGCAGATTAATGCCATGACGATGTGTTCCGCTGCTGATGAGAGCAGGCTAAGCAGTTTCTTTATGGACGGTGGAAATGTTTGGGTTCCCTGCACAGAAGGACGGGGGGCCACAGGGTGACATGCGTTGCAGAATTCATACTGTTCTTAATGTTCTCACCATAGAGAAGAAAGGATTTGAAAAAAGAAAAGACAAAGTAATTCAGGCCTCTTTTGTATAAAATCCTCCCAAGAGCTACTCAGCCCATGATTTCATTATCAGTCCGACTTACACTAATCCTCTCAGAGTGGAGTTGGCCCTTGTTAGATGTCTATACTTGGGTATCAAAAAACCCTGGGTGTCAATGGGGAAGAGGGATGGGAGTGTCCAATATGCTTAAAGTTTACGTGTGTGTCTGTGCGACTGTGTAATTGTGCATGTTTGCAAATGAGCATAGACGTGTGTGTGTGTGTGTGGTGGGTGTGTGTGCGTGCATGTGGGGGAATGCTGGATGTTTGAGATCATCCCTAGACGCTCAAGACTGTTTTGATTTCCCACTTCATGGAGAACGTGAGAGTAATCCCCTCAGGATTCCCCCTCTAGAGGTCTTTAGCTGCCATAAGCCACCATTCAACAGGCAAAACCCAACATGGGCTTTATACAGCCTGCTGGTATTACTGGATGATTGGGGAGGGGAGAAGGCTTAATCTGCCCTGGTGGCTAACCTGTCGCTGAAAAGAAACCTGCGGGGAAGCCAGCCATGAGACTGGTGGGCTGACAAAGTATATTGTTCATCCTCTGGATACACTGAAGGAAACCTGGGAAGGATTTGTAAACTGGGGGGCTTAATTATAAAATACTCAATTAGTTTCTTATCAATGACACTAATGGTTTTTGAGCTTTTATCAGGCATTTTACAAATTAAATTTAACAGCGAGACGGCAGCTATATTTTAATTAGTTCATTCATATTAGTAAAAAAAAAAAAGCAGCTAGGGCGATACGTTTAGATGCTTCGGTGCTTTTTTCACTGTGAATGTTGAATGTCCATGAAGCTAAAATACAAGACGTGCTATTTATTCTTATACTTCTTTTGCTTACTTTCTGTGCACACTTCTTGCAGATCGTCCACACTTTTCAAAAAGCATTGCATTGCCGTTTTTGTAAGAGAATGTGAGAAAACATTTTTTTTTTCTAATTTCAAAGATGTGAGCAATTTATTTATCTGACGTTTATAGTTATGGACATTTTAAAATATTACAATAATCCTCCAACGTTTAGCTGCCCCACCTTGACTGTTAGCTTGAGCTGCTGCAGCATAGTTAGCCTTCGCCGTTGTAACACTTGTATCGATTTGTCTGCATTTCATTTACATATCAATAACTCACCCTGTGTTACATTGAATAAGTGAAGAAAACTTTGTTACCTCGCACGGTGAATGAAGAATCTAAAAACAGAGAAAATTCTTGATGAATTGGAGTAAAAGGGGGCTGTGTTAAGAACTATATCAAAATGTCTGTTAACAAACTCTTACGCAGCTCACATAGTATAATTCAAGAATCATTTATCCAGTCATTTGCTCAGTACTTCCAAAACACATGCATTTTTGCTTAAACCTTACTATTTAAAACACTTCTACATACAAGTAGTGCACATGGGCAAGCATGCACGTCCAAACACTGCTTGTGCATTCCATGGAGTTGCACAGATGTGCTCTTCATTCATGCGTGATACTGTTTATGCAGAAGTGTTTTAAATAGTAAGATTTTAGTGAAAATGCATGAACATGACTGGATAAATGAGACTTGGATTATACTGCATGAGTTGTGTGAGAAGTTGTGAACAGATGTTTTGATATAATTTTGCTGTTGTTAAACTCAGCCCATCTTTAATTTAATTCATTAAGAATTTTCTCAGTTTTTGGATTCTTCGTTCACACATGCATTTTCATGAAAACATTACCATTTAAAACACTTTCGCTTTGACAGCCTCATGCGAGCAGGAGTTGCACGCCTAGGCAAGTGTGTTTGTTTGAATTCTGCTCAATAAAATGAACAGGCAGAGTTCAAACGCACGTGCCAGCCCAGGCGTGCAACTCATGTGCGGAACTGTAAAAAGTGTAAATATTAAGGTTTTGGCAAAAGTGGATGTGTTAGAGAACTAGTGAGCATACGACTGGATAAATGAAATGTCGATTATACTGCACAAGCTGTATGAAAAAAAGATGTTTTGATATAGTTTTGCTGCCTTTTACTCCGATTCATCAAGAATGTTTTTTGGATTCTTCGTTCACTGTGGAGACATATGAGAAAATATAAGTTTTCTTCACAAACTCAACGTAACACAAGGTGAGTAACTGATAGACAAGTGATCATTTTGTAGGTGAAGTATTCCTCTAAATAATTTAGTGGGGAAGGAGTTTAGTATTCAGATATTTCCTGTCTACTAAACATAGTCATCATTTCAGACTTCATGCTTAGTTGTGGATCAGAGTCTGCCTTGGGTGCACTCAGGTAGAAACAAGAGGGTACATTGCATTAGAGCACCCTGACAAAGATTAAGAGGCAACTGATCGCTGGCTGACATTGCTTAACATTTAATCTTTAAGTTCAGTAGCAGCAGCATGTGATGCAATGAACTGCAAAATTAAAAGAAATAATATGTCATGTTGAAAATATTTTCTTAGTTACAACTGGCATTGCATGTTGACATGTTTGCCAAATTCTCCTGCCATTCAAGTAAATCCAGATGATACACTAACTCCCTTTTAAGTGCTTGATCTGAAAGCAAGTATTGTTAAGAATAATAACATGGATGTGGGATGGATAATACTGACAAGGAATTAGGTGACCTGAATGCGATGCAGTAGCATGCCCTCCTTTCCAGCCAAAAGATTCATGTCACATTGCACATATTGGTGGATTACTGGCTAGTTTAAAGAGCTTAAGACGAGTTCCTCTGGTGTGTGATCAAGTCTGAGCAGTGTGCCTTATAATGCAGCACTAAGAAGAAAAGGCCCTGTCACACTGGTTTCTCCCTTCGTCTTGCTCTCAAGGTCTCTCGTCATTTGACTGTCTGAATGGCTTTGTGTGACAACCGTAGCTACGCTGCAGTGATTGCAGCCAAGCCACATGGTGTTACCATGGAAATGGCACTCAGGTTACTCCTTTTGTGCTATGCTTTGTGGCAATCTATAGCAGCCATACCTGCAATAAATGTATTCCTAGCCGCAGTTAATGTGCAATGAAAGACCTAAAGCGTGAAAATGGTGAACTGATTCACTCAGTGAGGCAGTGTTTAAACATTTAAAGGGTCACTTCATAGCTAGACAGACAGTTTTTTATTTGCAGAGGTTTTGAGATATCCGCCTCTGAGACATCTGTCTGGAATTTGTGGTGCTCATATTATTGACAAATGAGATTTAAAGAAATCAGCAGCATCTCTTTCCAGTAAAAGTGCCCCTGCTACTCCGGATAATCCCCAAAATACACTCTCAACACTTCTCATAGGAATTATTACTACAGCAGCGGAACAGACTGTATTATGGTTTGTAACCAGAGATATATATATATTTTTTTTTTTTTTTTACATAAAATAATCTCTTAAATGTCTCATGGAGGTACTTTTATTATTAATGTTATTTAATTTGCTCTTATGACCTTATCCCAAAACACCTATGGACAAAACCTTTTTTTTTTTTTTTTGGGATGAAAATTCTTCCAACTAAATCCTGGATGTGATGTTTTGGCAAATATGTATCAATTATGTGGATTATTCTTTTGAGTAAAGGAAGCAACCTTTTTCCTCTTGATGAAACCCATACAGAGATGGTCGCGTACATAGTGCAGGACTGTGACACACATGATTGAAATTTTTCATACCAATACAGTTACCAGAATAAATCTGGGCATTGTATGTTTCTGCAACCGCAGATATGGTAATATTATATATGTATTAAACGCAGGTTAGGATTTAGGCACAAACACTACTTGGTTAGGTTTAGGAAAACATAGGTAGGTGTAGGTGTCATGCCACCCACCATCCCATCCTCCTCCTGATGAGAAACTCAGCTTATATACATGTAATCAGAACTACATTGCTTTAAAAATGTCGATATGATGCGTCTGAAACATACAAATGTAGCCTTTTGCACAAACATACTATACCAACATTTTATTCTGGTGATTGGGCTGCGGATTTTAAGTCTTGCATATGGTCAGGTTTAGGCAACAAAAGCTTTCTAGTTGAGGTTTTAGCATTATGTTTCTCTTAAATGTATTTGGTATTGCAAATTAGCGGTACCTAAATGTAATTTCTCGACATCAAGGTGGCACACAGGTACTTGGACCTTTTGAAAATTACCTTAGAGACATAGGCTCTGTTATTCAAGATATTATTGGAGAAGACTTTGCAGCAACACCAAGTTTGTATTTGTAGAGTTTTACCACTGATGGTGCCTTAGATACAGACACATTTTGTTTGTCAACCTTGTTTTTTTTATCTTGCTAGTAAGAAATGCCTTTTATTTTTATGGTCCATTTAAGGCATCACTTTTGTTTCAATTTTTTGAAAAGGTTATGTAAGTTAGACTTTGGAGGACTTCAGAACAATTGTATTGATTTTTGTATGCACTCCCTTTGTTTTGGATAAAATCATTTTGAAATAAAATAAAAAAGAGCTTCAATAACAAAAGTTCACAACCATTTAAGTTTTTGTCATGTATTTTTTCCAGAGAACAATAATCCGCAATGACACATGACCGCGTCCAAAAGCCTCACAATATTAATCATTTGCATTCCAGACGGTGTGAATATTTACTGAGCAATGCGTCACCAGGACAGCCACCACAAACCTCAACATGTCATCATGGAGGGTCTTAGAAGTCATCGCTGCAATACTCAACATAATCTCGAATTGGCAAAACTCTGTTTGAAGTTGTGTGTGGGAGAGAGACGGCTGAGGGACAATTATCTTGTACGTCCTCAAGAGGTCTGGCATTGTGGAGGAAAGGCTGAGTAAAAGAGATCAGAGAAGGAGGGTACACACAGAAGTACATCTGAGGGCTTCGTAGATCCCAGGTATTACCAACTGTCTGAATTAACAGGATACACATACTTCACTAAACAGTCAACATGTCACGTCTTAACAGTGTTTGGCTTCACCTATGAGCCAAAATTCTTACATGAAGCCCCATGAGCCCCTTGCTGTTTCGCAAGCTTAGATGAGGTCTTAAGCCTCAACAGAAGATGAATGCCGAGTGCTAAATTAATTTGAGGCATTTTCTTTTGTGCGCTGACAAAAGCGACCAGGTTGGTGCTGGTTTCCATAGCTGATGACAGATCATTGGGCTGCAGTGTTTGCCCAGGTGTCAGGCCTCCCGCTGCAGACAGCAAAGGGTTTGTCCAGGTCTCCGAACTTCACATTGCTGAAGCTTCTGTGCCTTAATTGTACAGATCGCTTCATTCAATATCGACGTGAAAGAACCTCTAAAAAATAATGAAAAAATAGCAGTGCCCTTTGTTGAAATGTTGAAACATGCCCTGTATTCAAGACATCTCAGGCTGCAAGAAATAGGAAGAGAAAATACAAAGTAGTGTTTTTAAACGTGGTCTTAAGAAAACTTCCGACCTTAAAACTCTCAGGAACTGACATTTGTCTAATATCCAGTGTTTTATTGTGTGTACTTTTCTTTCCAAACAACATTAATCAAGAGCACATTATAATTTCCCTGCATTGTATATGGCTGCAATAAGGTGTTTTAATTACTTAGCACCAATAAAAAAGCAATGCCCCGAGGTGTTTGGCAGATCACTTCAGTGTTTGGTGTGGTCAGGAATTTCTTGATGTATAAATACATCAGTATTTATATGGTTTGATCTGTGTGTCATTGAAGTTTGCAGTGTTTGGTTAAGGTTAAGCTTTTGGAGGCCAGTCCAAAAGTTTGTATCCCATCACTCAGGAAGCTTGTTATGTCTGCATTTGGAGGATTGGGCGGAGTGATCGCTGCGCAGCTGGCAGGTACAATACGTCTGGATCTATAAATTCCCTTTGGCTGCCATGCATGACATCCCTCACCTTTACCCAACCCCTCTGATAGAGCTGCTACAAACCAAACAAGATGCTTTCTAATCACGGGTAAATGCTACTGCTAATCCGTCGCATGTCATGATTTAAATACCGACATGTGCTGTATATGTGTAACAGCGTTTCTAATCGGCCTGTTGCAGTGAATGAGTGATCATTGACAGGCTTTGAAAGCACATTGTGCTCTCCTGTAGTGAAATCACAGGTGCTCTAAATCACTCTCTTTGCCTGGTTTGAGGGAGTGTCATTTGCACTTCTCCCACAGTCGGTTTCTTCTATGATGTGTTCAGCCTTTTGAAAAACACTCACCCTGGACCCGATCATGTGCTCACACGCTGCTCCTGCAAGTTTATATTTGTCCCTCTTTTCACTTTTAGGAGTTGATATAAGAGGAAGGAAAAAAAACAGCAGAATTTCATGACAAACTTGTAAAAGAGCACAAGTTTCTCTACATTGCTACAGATTATTGCACAAAAGAGTGAGGGGATTCGTTTTTCCACAGGGTGAGCGGGGAAGAATTAGAAGCCTCTGCCACTTAATTTGGCGGCTGAGAATTACCCTGCGAAGTTTTGTTTTTCTAAGCCTCCAACATAACAGAGTGTGCCTTGCCGTCAGCACCTTAAGCAAGTAAAAGCGCTTCCTTTATGAACTAAACCCGCCAGATATTTGCTTTGCGAAGCCCAGCGAGAAGAAAAGAGGAGGGTTTGCAGTGAATAACTTTTAAAACACCGTGTGTACGAGAAGAAAAAAAAAAGCGGCAGAAGACATGAAAGAGCAGGAGAAATGAATTGAATGTTGTTTTTTTCCCCCCCAACTCTATGAAAAAGAGGGCGATGGGATCTGAAGGCTTCTTTTCCAAAAGCCTTAGCCAGGTGATTCATCACAGCGCTCTGTCAAAAGAGCTTTCCACAACATGAGACGAACAATGACACTGTGATTGCAAGGACAGGAGAGCTCTTGATTGAAAGATATCAGCTATATGTTCAGCTTCCCAGAGAGAGGAGGCCAAATGCAAGGAGGGGGCGGAGGAGGAGGAAGGAGGGAGGGAGGCCCAACTCACTGATGGAAATCAAAAATCTTAACCTTCTGACACGGGTGTCAAGAGAGGGAGTTCTGCGTAACGAGAGCCTCCAGATATAAATTAACCAAAATAATTTAACAGCTGCTTAACCGCGAACAGAGGAGCTGCCAGGCAGATTGATTGGAGGTGTAGCAAAGGAGAGCAACTTTCAGATTGTGTTGTGCTTCTCTGTGACGGGGGAGTCCTCAGCTGTGGAACCATGCTGAACAGATCGTGGACCCCTGCCAGATCTTAAGATCACATGAACAGCACTCAGAAGAGATAGATACAGTGAAGTACAGAGCAGCAACTGCACTTTGTGGGTTGTTTGTTGTCTTATAGACTCACATAAAGAGGGATTTCTTCTATTTTGTTTTATTTTGCAGTCGCAGTGCACTTTAATAAACACTAATCAACAGTAACTAAAATGTAAATTTGCATCTGCAGCCACTTCCATGACACACAAACACACAATGGAGATTATTTTAATCATTCAGTTAAAATGTGAATGTGCCAAAATGAGCCAACGTCGACTTTTTTTCATCTGCAGTCCCGAACCACAATACTGAAACTGAACTGCATGACGAGTAGGGTTGGGAACAATTAACCGATACAACCGGATATCCGGTTTGACAAGCGAGAGATACGGCTGCGTCGGTAGCAGCCTCCTCAATCGATACGAATCAGCCATGAATCCTTAGATGAATCGATTGTAGAGTCATGGATCGGGTATTGTGAGACTAGCAATCGGTTGACTGGCTTTAACAGTTTGCATCTCTAAAACAATGTGAGAGTCGGCGGCATGCTCCGTAGCAGGCATTACTGACAACAATAATGGATGTAAACATCAGCGCCAGCTTGATTGGTGGAGCTGAGGAACAGAAGCTAATGCTGGTTGGATAAACCAGGGAGCAGCCAAGCCGCAGCAGAAACTAAAGGCGAATCCTGCCGGTTGTGGGTTGAACGCGGGGTCACAGACACAGACAGAAATACATATTCCTGTCAAATACGGCGGCCATAGTGCTCCGGGGCGCAAGATAACGGCTTACCTGCAACCGAGAAGCCCGGTTCCAGGTCCAAGAAGTCTTCGTCGGTGTCATGACTGCCCAAAAATACCTGAACAGCCGAGCTGTGGCAGCACCAGCACACAGGTATGTGGCGTGTCAGAGGAGAAACGAGCCGTTCACATTTCCACAAACCTCACCGCACTTTAGGGACTGTTCTTTACTTGTCAGGGGAGGAGGGTGGCTGGTTGATTTTGATTTTATTTATTTATTTTATTTTGATCCCCCCTATGTTAATCACTTATTGATGCTGTTTTTGAAGTATGAATAAGTCAATAAGTAATTTATTCCATTGAAATATCATTGATGTATTATAGAAAAGTGATTTATCTTTTTATAAATGACAAACACAGAGTGTAGCAAACACAGAGAAATAGTCTGACATGCTGTCAGTGATAAGCTGCTAGTCATCACAGTCCATGATATCAACTAATAACAGGAGATGTCAGATTCTGCCCCTACATTGCATGTTATTATTTTATTCTGCTTTATGTTTATATTGTACAGCGTTATGATAAACTTTATTCCAGACTCAAGTCCATATAAGATGTGATTTTGTTGTTGTTTGTCTTTTTATTTTGTTTTTGCCAGTGCCTTACAGCAACAATGCTTGGGGATGTGGTCTTTTACAAATTTGATGTCACTTTTATAGAATTGGCTTCTTTATTTTATAATATATGATTAATGTCTACATCAACAAATGTTAACCATAGAATCGTATCAAATCATATTGAATCGTAACGTTCCTACACTGTATCAAATCGTATCGAATCCTATCATTCCTACACTGTATTGAATCGTATCGAATCGTTCTGTATTAAAAATATATCGTTTTTGAATTGTAACATAACCCATGTATCTAGATACGTATCGAATCGTCTATCACAGAGAGATTCCCAACCCTAATGACGAGTGTAACAAAATAAGATAGTTTGACACGTTGTTTTGTGGAATGGGGGGTGGGGGTGTTAGTGACATAAACATAGTTACGCTGGGCCCCAGTGCACGTCAGCGTACAGATATCGTCTCATCACATGATCAGAGACTTGACACTGGATGACATCAACATACATATTACCCAGCAATCATCATTGCATATCTGTATGTGACAAAAATACCTAAGGAAATAAGAAATTAGGAAATTATTAATTTATTTAACAATTTCAGTAGTTGATTTATAGTTACTGAATGAGCATATCATTTTGTTATGGATGCCAAAAAAACATTATGAAGGTTGGTTTGCCTTCTTCAAGGACATATATAGCAAATGGCACTGTTTTTAATTGAATGAGAGTTCTCCTCCGAACACAGGGATAATTTTGTTGTATAGGTGTCTGTACAATGACAATAAAGGCTATCTTGAATCTTGAATCTTGAATCTTGAATTTTCAAGGGCCCATTCTCCAGCCAACACATTGTTGAAGGGCCCACTCTCTCAATGGGCCCCCTTGCACTGTCTATATTTATGCCCCTGGTCCCCCTTACTATTTAGAATGTGTGCATTTGTCCCCACCAATAAAAACATGAAGGTGCCAGAGGACTTCTATTATTGACAAAATCAGAGAGATTTACACAACACATTGATGTAGACAAATGTCCCAGAATGAAAGTAAGATGAAGTGTTTGATGCTTAAAATTTTCTGGACCCCCGAACCCTCAGTCTCATATGTGTCTATTTGTGCATGTGCACGCTGGTTGGTTCATGTGTAACATGTACGGTGTATGTTCTTTTTTTCCTTTGCAAACCACTTTGTGATAGTAAGCAAGGGCTAAATATGGACAGTGCGATTGCACTGGGACCCCTGGGGTGGAGGGGCCCATAGAGAGAGAGAGGGCCCTTGCAAGTGATTCAGATTGCCGCCTTTGAAATATACCTGTGTTCAAAGATAAATGATTTAAAAAAAGAATGTTACTAATTTGAAAATGGTGCCATTTGCTATATATATATATATGCTTTTTCCATATATGCTATTAAATCCATAAATATACAATAAAAACTGTTCAATTAAATAATTGATTTAGAGATGCAATGATGATTGTTGGGTATTATGTATGCTGATGTTGTCTAATGACAAGTCTCTCTTTGTGTCAAGATAATACATGCACGATAGCGTGCACCAGGACCCGTCTTACTGATTGTAAGTGCTGTATAAACAAAAATGTAATTATCATAAACTTATGATTAAACTATTATTATTACACACGCCAAAAAAAGACATAATAAAACATTTAACAACACTTCCGATAGAGCCCAGAAAAAACACAATACAATTTTCTGTTGTAGTAGAAATTTGTCTTTGACGACACTTCCGCCATATAAACAAGTGACACATGAATCATTAGAAGCAGTGGCAACATGTAAAACTAGCTAAAATATGAACAGTAGAGAAAGATTTAAGAATTTAAGAAAGTAAAAGTAGCAAAACTGCAGTGTTAAAATGCTCCATTATACTAGAGAAAGTCCTGCAATCATAATCAAGTAAAAGTTCAGAATTGTTATCAGCAATATGTAGAAGGGGTGGACTGATATGGGTTTTTCAATGGCTGATGCCCATAGTTAGAGGGCAGTGCAGCTGATGGCCAATATATAATGCTGTTTTCTGGTAAAATATAATACAGTACAGCAAGGAAGATTATTTATTCAACACTGTTGTTGTCTGCATTGTCTGTGTTTGCTTACGCACACTACAACATCAGACAACATATCTTCATAAAATGGTTCGAAGGATATTCTACAAATTAGCACCCCACGACTGACGTTACATCGTTAACATAAAGTTACATAATTATCTTTAAAGGGAAATTTTGGTTTATTTCAACCTGTCTCCTATCGTCCTAAATTTGTTTCAAGTGACTAGTGACATAGAAATAATAGTTAGCATGTTAGCCGTTAGCCTTGATACAGCCGTAGCGTCAGACCTGTTAAAACGCAAGTGAACGGGCATACCTTCAAGTGCAAAGTTAGTCCACTAAACAAGCTTTTTTTCCACAAAGACCGCCTCATATCGTTAGGATAAATGTCAGAGAACATATAGAAAACGACATGTAAACGTGTTGTCTTACTTTACTGGTGTGCTGCCATTTTTGTTTATCCCTCTAGCTCTGCTTTCCAAAATAACTATTATTTCTATGGCACTAGTCACTTGAAACAAATTTAGGACGATAGGAGACAGGTTGAAATAAACCGAAATTTCCCTTTAAGTTACGTAGGTTAGGTTTAGGCAGGTAACGTTACGTAGGTTATTGTTGTTATGGTTGTTATATTATTAGGATTACTAATGCGTTAATGTGTTGGCAGTATATTGCTGCAGTTGGTCAGGGTGGAGCTGTTTTGAGTTAGTTTATATAGTGTTAAATTCCTTAACCTATAATTATACATTATATTTTATAGCCTGTTGTATGTTTTGTACGTAAAATCTTAGGTAGTCAAATCGAAGGTACCTCAATTTTTTTCCATCATGGACCAAAATTAAAACCAACAAACCATCAAATAAAACAAAACCAGTGTTCATGTTCTCAGCCTGCGGCCCTCCACCACACTTTATCTTTTCCTTTAAGTGCTTCCCCACCTTTCCCCCCCACGTGATAAAAGTGTAATCACCTTAGATACTATTTACACTCTGGGCCGAGGACTACCATTACCCTTCCATCAATATCAGCACTTAAAGTTCATAAAACTGCGAGGCAGACCTCCAGCCTGTAATTTTCGTAGTCCCTAATTCACGGTGAGAAGAAATAATATTACAGGGTATTCCGCTAAACAGTGATGATACTCACACGTAATTGTGAGAGGCAACAAGAACTCTCACTGGTTACAAAGGCGGCAATACATTGACGCCTATGCTACATGAGGAAGTTTATGCGACATAACAGTATAGGGATGAGTTTAATTCTGTGGGAAAATACCAGGTGGGTCATTACAGGCTGGTTTTCCCTTTCTACCTGTATACGCTATGGCCACTTTATTGGGGACACCTTCCTGTTTATACACAGCTTGATCCTGCAGACAGTGAGTCAGCAGTTACGTTCTTTTCTACTAAAGACGTGCAAGACGTGTGATTTAGGCAACTTTGAACATGATATGATTGCTGCTGCTGCCAGACGCGTCAGCTCCAGCAGTCGAGGGATTTTTAAGTACAGTGACTTGAATTTGAACAATTTCAGTTCAATAAACATCCAATTAGTGGCAGACCTTTGGATTAAACTCGCTGACGAGAACTCTGAAGACAATAGAAGCTCAGTGATGTGCAGGAGGCCTCCTCAGGACACACACGACTCAACAGATTTTGATGCAAAAGGCAGATGCTGTGCTGGCAGAAGTTACATTGCTGTATTTTCTATAAACACCTGAACATTGCGGTTGTCTGGTTACATGCCTTTATGGCCACCAACACCCTTTATCAAGCAGTTTTTGCCACTAGATGTATGTGGTCCTGTGAAACAAACATCATCTCAAGATGAAATCCGTAGGGAATAAAACAGTGACTTTACTTTTACTCTGCTGGTCTGCACAATGCCTACATCCCAACAGTATGTTATGACTTGAGCATTTTCTTGAATCCATGATGGAATGAGGCTGTTCTGGTGGCCAAAGTTGGTCTTGTTACTGGGTGCATATGCTCTACCTTTAGAAACTTGAACCTCATACTAAATCACACTGCAAAAATTTAATTACTGCATCTGCAGCTCTAACACGCTAATGTTTGTATTTTACTTGACTCACATTGAGGCTGCTTCGAGCCAGATACTGTTCAGTAAAAGCAAATGTAAACCATATCGTATTAAATGCACATTTAAGTGTTGGAGACCTCCATGAAAGTACAAAGAAAAGAAGAAGGAAAGATGTTTATTATGAAGATGTAATACGGAGGTACTTGTTTTTATCACCCATTGCTCCAAATGGTACAAAACCGCTAAACCACACAGATTCCTGTCTCAACCGTTTAAATACCTTACATTTTCCATTAAGTTGGTTTGATTAAAATAAATAAACATTTTTCCCACGGTATGAGAGTATGGTAGTATATTGTGTATTAAAACATAACCAATGCTAACTAGCAAGACACTTAGTTTTTTAAGCAAAAAATTCTCCATGTCATGTGCATCATTTCCCAAAAAGTTTAGGCTGACAGCTCAGTATCTTTGGGAACTCTTTGATCTCTGTGGATATGAACAGTACTTAACTGCATAATATGAGTTTTGTAAAGATGTACCTGTAGTTAATACTTCATACTGATCAAGGATTTTAACAACCCCATTGCCAGAATAAATGTTGGCATAGTATGTTTTTGCATTTGCACATTTCATATGTTTAATTTGTATGTTTAATACGTTTCTATATGTTTCAATTTTATGTTTTCTGTATGATTTCACTTATTTAGGGTTAGAAAAAAAAATTACCCAGTGTTTGCAACAAACATGGCTGGAAATGCCCCGATACATCCTCAGAAAATACCTGTTTTTGTCACAACAAAAACAGCTGAACATTTCCTGTCACGTCATTAAAAAAATACCCATTTTTGTCATAATAAACACGGTTGGAAATGTCCCGACATCTTGTTAAAAGATACCCAGTTTTGTCACAACAAACATAGCTGGAAATGTCCCAGTATGTTACTAAAAATACTGGCTTTTGTTGTTTGTTGACTTCCAACAGTGGCCTGCTTCTCTTCGTCTTGCCCAAGTGTCACGACATCCACCTCCTCCTCAAGATAAGAAACTCAGCTTATATACATGGAGTCCGAACTATGGAACTAGAAATGTGGATATGATATGCATGAAACATACAAATGTAACATATCTGTGGTTTGCAGAAGTGTACAAAAACAGTTTATTCTGGCTCCTGGGCTTATTTTCAAGGGACTACTGTAATGTTCGTCAGTCTAGTTTTCTATAAAACAAAGACTCGTTCCAAAAGTTGCTTTATAAAAAGACTAGTTTTTCTCTGTAATATTACCACACATTAATAAATGCTCACTAACAACCTCTTAATGCTTACACTGAGACATGTGTTTAACACTGCAGAGAAGGACCTCTAATGGTGAAAAGAGTCCTTAAAAGCAGACGTGTAGCCCCCCCTCTGTAAAGCATCACATGGACAGATTCTATCCTGCAGGTTTGCAATACACTGGGATGGAAATCTTGTACGTTGCAGGCTCTGACAAATCTCACAGGAATGTCTTATTGATCCCAAATCCCGATGTGCTAATTAATAACATCTCCGATTACTCTGCAGACACTTCATGCAATATATTGTGATTTATGTCGGCCTACGGTATTTTAACTGCAGTGTAATGTTAAGCGGAGAGGAAGCTGCTTGGCCGAGAGTGTGTGACCTGAGGCGACTGGAAGGAAACACTGTCTGCTTACTCACTGATCTGACTGATGATATCATAACTTAATTTACAGCTTGTGTCTACTGTTGAAATGTTATCAAGTTTGAATGGACGCGAGATCTAATTTCAGCGACCAAAAATTACCTCTGATAAAACGTATGGTCCTGCTGGATTCTGTATTTTATCACGTGCTAATAAAAATGCTACATTAGCACAAATTAGTTTGCTCAAGTATAACAACCTTATTTTAAGAGAAACACTGATAGAATGAAAAATATAGATAATATATGCATTTGTATTTTAACACAGGAAGTTATTGTGTTTAAAAATGAAGTAAGCATATTGGTATTGATTTTAATCTTCTTGGGAACATATTTTAAAGTTAATGACACTCACTATATATTGTTAGAGGCAATTTCTCGGAAGTTATAGAGTGTAATTGTACTTTGGCAGACACGTTAGCAGGGAGAGGTAAATATTTGCTGTCCAGGACTCCAGTATCTGGAAACTCATCCTTATCTCTTGTGTAATTTAACTACATATGGTCACTTCATTTCCTTCTCCAGCTCTGCACCTGAACAGATAAGCATGAGACGTAGGCGTACATATGAGGGGGAAAACATGCTGCACAAACAACACGGTTTGCTAAACCTTATTTTGAAATTGGCAAATATGGAATATGAACAAATCTGCTTTTTGACTGTTGTTACGGATATGATACTTTAAATTTCTACATTGCAGTCGTGTCCCAGAAGCCAGGAAAAATACATGTCTCATCTGTTGTTGTTTTTTTAATGGAGCCACAGCACATTGCACAAAGCAGATCAGTTTTGCCTTACAGGCAATGTATGAGGACGGATGTATTCTAATGACAGCCACAAATCTTTGATTCATGTCACTCATGTATGGACTTTAAACATAATTAAATATGTCTGTAGGCTAAAGCACAACAAAGTAGTTAATAACAACAAACACAATTAAAACAGATATATAAAAGAAAAAAACATTTGACTGCATAGAAGGTAGAAGCACAAATATCAAGGGAAAATGACCAAATCAACAAAAAGCAAGTCTACAATATGGGCAGGCAAAACGCTCTGCTTTTGAAATGCTCTTGCTGTGGTATGAGGCCATGTGGCAGACGGGACAAAACCAGGTCGCAGCTGGAACACGGACAGCTGTGCCTTGTGGAACTGTCCCTCCCTTAGAATAAACATGGCGGTGAAGATAACAAAAGTGGAGACTATTTCATTTCTATGGATGCCAGTTTTTGAGTCAGGACAAAGGCCAAAATGCCAACACATTCTCACTCTGACCTCGTCACATATTTGGTCATGGACTTTCCACATCCAGATACGACGTGCAAGGCACCCTGGGTGCATTGGTTGTTGATGTTCTAGGAAGCTGTGTCAAGTTCTGCCTGTTACATACATTGTCTTCTTTGAGAGTACACTCTTGTTTTCATAGGAAATTAAACATTTACACACAGTCTCTTTCAAGATAAATGCACTACGTCAGTACAACAATTCGAAGTGATGTTTATTTTCCTCCAAAAAGTAACACACGGGTTGGGTTTAGGCAACAAAAAGACATAGTTAGGTTTAGGAAAAAAGAACAGGGTTTGGCTTTAGAATCTTAAGGGATGCGAACACCTTACTCCCGGGTGAAAGTCAGTGGACCCATCCACCACCCCTCCCGGGCACCCTACTCAGACTTTGATCGCCTTAACTTTCACTCTTGTAATGCCACGTTTCCCGCTGACACTGCCTGGCGCCATTAAACTTTAATGACAACCGACCACGTATTATGCCAATGTTAAAGGACGGCTGTTTTCATCAATGTCTGACGCCGCAAGTAACTGCCCAAGTGCTAGATTTCGACGACTTCGGAGTGAGACCGGGTTAAAAATGTGGCTTGCAATGGACAGTACAGAATGTCGTTTGTGGCTGAGCCGATTTCCAGAAAAAACTTGTGTCTTTTACTGGCTGGTTAAGAGGAGTGAGAGGTCAGCTGTCAGTGACGGACCTGAGAGGTCCTTAAGCATTAAGTCATAAATGAATACACAAAACATTAGGCTGATTGGTCCAGTAGTTTGCAAGATTAGCTGCACATAGACAGATACGCACACACGACCAAATATCGCCCAGTGGAGATCATAAATAACCTTTAATTTTTATGACTTATCTCAATGTGGATGTTTCTTAATGAATCTTATCTTATTGATCTTTTTTCTGTTTGTTGTCATGTTTTTAAAATAACAGACTTTAACACATCATTTGAGCACTTGAGACATTTGAGCACTGAAAGCTTTTAAAATGATTTACACGTGTCATAAGTAGCATTTAACTGTGTCAGCGCCTCATTTTAAACATGTAGGAACGTGTCAAGAACATTTAATACCCTTAAGCGTGTTATGAAAATAGAGGCTGATACTTTCTTCAGACCAGTGTGAAAACAATGGCCCAACTACAACATTTCTATCCACCATATTCAGTGATTTTCCAAAGCATAACATTAATTATTGAGATGTGGTTTAGAGGAACTAATGGCACTCTTTTCCCCAGACAGATGTCGATATGGAGGATAGAGGAAAATAGATGTTGCACTATAAAACTGTCAAACAACTCTTCAGGGGATATAATTGCTCCTTCCTGCACCCTGGTCTTGTCATTCCCACCCTGAGTGTAGACACATTGAAAGCTTCCTCATTTCCCCCCAAAATCCACCAACTTACCAAACTCCTCTAGACTATCCTGAGATACTCATTTTCCCCCACAGCATCACACATGATTGAAAAGCATCTGCTAAATGATAAAAAGGCACCGTCGTTGCCAAATTAGCACCACATTCAAAAGTTCTGAAAGGCTGCTGAATGTCAACAATGGAGGCTGAGCAGCAAAAGCTTAATTATCCTAAATGTGTGTGTGTGTGGGGGTGCTGTGGTGTACAGTATGCACATGTGTGTGTGCTCTCTTCTCAGGTTTAGTACCGATGATGTAATATCATATATCTGTATTTGTCTCTGGATGAGCATTACATCATTGATGCCCCTGGCTGCCAGTGAGGCAGAGATGCACGGGCTCCACCGACACTGGAGGCATCACTGCAGCTGAAACAGCAACGGCAGACGGAGAATCTGTGCAGTCTACCAGTCTGCAAATTACACAGCAACCCTGTCTCCTACAAATTATGATTGTACATAATTAGGAAACGTCAATAATTAACATATTTGCCAAGTTGCAAAATGTCGATTTTGAGCGTATCAGTAAAGACTTTGCTGACGACGTACTTCTTTTGTGTCTATACAATACCTGCTTGTTGCATCTACAGCATTATAAACCATTTTTATAGTGATGCTTAGGGACTCATTTCTACAAGAGAGTATAAGGGTGAGGCACAAGGGAAAAAATGTGGAGGAAGATTTTGTTTTTATTTTTCATTATAAGGATGAAGTCAAAATGTTGAGAGTAAAGTCAGTCTTTCAGTATTAGTGCCAGGCTTAAGACAAAATAAATCGGAGGAAGATTTCCTCTTTTTTTTCATTTTGAGAATAAAGTCAAAATGTCAAGACTAAACTTTAACTTTTGAGAACTGGTGAAATTTTACCTCAGAATTGGTCTTACGCCTAATTTCCACTTAGGTATGTGACTGGTATCCGTAGTTCCGTAAATATACGGATGATGCCTCTAGTATCCAACGCAAGGAAGTGCATTCCTATACAGATGGATAGAAACCTGATAGAAACTACCTATAGCCATGAGGGAGAGACCAATTTTGTCTGTTTCTCGCCATCCAGTAGTTTGGAATATTTGTTTGGAACATTATCAGGGCAGAAACAGGCCTGCTGGGCACGTGGCATGTTTTGTGAAATAATTAATTAAATAGACATGTGAACAGCTGAACAAGTCATACAGTAATTAAAATCATGCATAACCATAAATAAGCAAAATAATATTACTCAGATTCAAAATGTGTTGAAACAAGATAAACAAGTTCTTTTTAATCATATAAACTCATTTGACAATAAACACAGGCAACTGAATTGAAGGAAATAGCCTGTTAGCCAGTTAGCAGCCCATTAGCTAAGCTAGTTAATTTTTTTTAACATACTCAAGGCAAATTCGGGAATGAAGTATTAAGGAGGGGAGGAGTATTGCAGGCACATTTGATTGAATGGAGATCACCATAGGAATGAATGGACTTCTGGTTGACTCGGCTTGAGGCGTAACAAGGAAATTATTTACAACATGTAGAGAGGATATGTTGTATCACAAGATAACAGAATTTGATAGACCGTTATTAGACCTTTATTCTCCTTTTTTCAACTATATTCTTAAAAATGCAAAAAATATTGTTTTCCTCCTTTCATTTTTTTTCTCATGCCAGGTGATAATACTCCTCCATACAGAGGGCTTTGTTAACATTTGAGAAGATATAGTCTTGGTTCAGTCACTCAAAGCACGTGAAACAACCAATTACTGTGTTGACATTTAACCAAAAAGAATGTTTTTCGAACTTTAACCAAAGTACTTTTATTGCCTAACCACTAACCCTGCCTGGGACTTCAGATGCAGTACTGTAGGGTACAAAAATGTAGCTCTTCCTTCACTCAACAAAACATTAACATAATGCTGGCGGCCATTACGTTTCTTATCACATTGAATTTCAGTCTGTCTGTTTATTTGCCAAAGTACAACCTTTACAGGCGTTAGCTGTAAAGCTAGCTAACTAACAACGGACACACCAACAGTGTGTCTGTGTGACAGCACAAAAGACTCTTCTTTTTTCTCGTCTCTGAACAGTTATTAAATAGTTTCATCAGAGCTTGTATACGTTTTCAATATGTGCAAAGGTATCTTTGCCTCAGTTTGTGTGGTCCTGGGAGACTTTGTGTTTATTCATGGTGATTTGCGTCTTTCAGTTTACTTACATGTCTAAATTTTGCTTCATAATCTGTCTGAACACACCTTTTGAGACATCCATCCTAAAATTTTAACAGTGATTTAAAACAGTCAAATACTGACTAAGTGTTAAACAACCAATAAATATTCGGTTTAGTTCTTTAAAGCACAATCCTGGGCCTCACTTTATTGTATGTGAATTTTGGGGGCTTTAAAGCAAAAATGTTGGGAGCCCCATTTACTGCGAGTAAGCAAACATCCAGCAAACTGGCCTTTGAACAATTCAGGCCACCAGCCTGCTTCTACAGCCTGTCAGCGCCGGGGAGTGACAACCACATTTACAACTGAGAGTGAACCTCATCTCATGTTGTACATATTACAGCAGCAGGTTATGGGGTGCCGTTTGTAAAGTGTCTCACGCTGAAAATAACATCAACATTTTGCCACATTTAGCTTCAAACAATGTTTAAAAAAGTATTGTGATTTTTTTAACGTCACCTTTTACCACATTTACAGCAATATTTGTTAACTTAGAAATATATTAAATAGTTAAATCTAAATATTAAATGTGGCACCTAAATGTTAAATGTTAAATCTAAATATTAAATCTAAATCTAAATGTTAAATCTAAATGCTAAATCTAAATCTAAATATTAAATCTAAATCTAAATCTAATTGTTAAATCTAAATGCTAAATATAAATATAAATCTAAATGTTAAATCTAAATGCTAAATATAAATCTAAATGTTAAATGTTAAATCTAAATGTTCTGGGTGAAACTAAATATTTAGCTAATATGCAAATTCACACTGCCGGTCACCGGAAGTACCAAAATAAAAGCTCGAGATGGTCAGACTGTGTCTATAGAATCAAATAACGAATTAAAACCAACTTATCGGGGGAAATGAACACTTGAACATACATTAGCGTGATAATAACTACCTAAAATAACAAGAAACATGTTTGGAGAAATTTTATTTGACGTGTACTTTGAGTTGTTAGTGTCCCTTCGGAGGGACTAACAACCTAAGCTAAGCTAACAACCGTTAGCTCTTAGCACCATTAGCAGTGTCTGTAATGACTCATTAACTCTTAAACGGTCCGTGAAAAAAATATTTTTTTCCAGCGGATGTCTTAGTTACAACTAACGGTTTGCCCCGCTAATCTACGATAACCATGTTATTAATTTCAGAACGTGATAGTAATGTTTGTTCAATCATAGTGTTTATAGACTTTACAAACACCAGATTAGTCTAAACGGTGATATAGTGACGTGAAAATGTGAGATATTCATATATATATGTAGCTAAACTCCGCTGGTTTTCTACCCGGAAGTATTTGTAAACAACAAGTTGATTCCCTCCGAAGGGACGCTAACAACTTAAAGTACACATCAAATAAAATTTCTCCAAACACGTTTCTTGTTATTTTAGGTAGTTATTATCACGCTAATGTATGTTCAAGTGTCCATTTCCCCCGATAAGTTGGTTTTAATTCGTTAATTGATTCTATAAACACAGTCTGACCATCTCGAGCTTTTATTTTGGTACTTCCGGTGACCGGCAGTGTGAATTTGCATATTAGCTAAATATTTAGTTTCACCCAGAACATTTAGATTTAACATTTAACATTTAGATTTATATTTAGCATTTAGATTTAATATTTATATTTATATTTAATATTTAGATTTAACATTTATATTTATATTTATATTTATATTTAGCATTTAGATTTAACATTTAGATTTATATTTATATTTAGCATTTAGATTTAACATTTAGATTTAGATTTAGATTTAATATTTAGATTTAACATTTAACATTTAGGTGCCACATTTAATATTTAGATTTAACTATTTAATATATTTCTAATTTAACAAATATTGCTGTAAATGTGGTAAAAGGTGACGTTAAAAAATTCACAACACTTTTTTAAACATTGTTTGAAGCTAAATGTGGCAAAATGTTTATGTTATTTTCAGCGTGAGCCACTTTACAAACGGCACCCCATAGCAGGTAAACTGTAGCTAATGCAAAGGTTTTAGCTCACTTGACAGCTCACACAACCGGAGTCAAAACTCCATCTGTCATGCTCTAATAAACTGACACCGACTGAGATGTCATCTGCTTTTCCTCCTGACAAATTTATTACTTTTAAGTGAAGCGCTTAGTGTAGAGCGCAGCCTTTGATCAACACCGGTGGAGATACTGGGTTTGAAAATGAGACAATGTCACGTTGATCGTACTGTATCTCCATTTCTCTGAGTTTAGAAAAAAACCCACTGGATCATATTAGTGGCTAAAGTCCCCTCATCAGCTCAACTGGCTAATAAAGCAACAGCTAATCATGTTGGGAGATAATTACTGGCTGTTCAGTGGCAGCTCAGTTTTCTGTCCAGCAGTCTTATGTTAAGTGTGCATGCAGTTATGGGTGAGTCCACTTCTGTTACAGTAAATTTGAAAAAGCCAGTTGTTTTAGCTCATAGTGTCAGATCAGTAGCAGAGATATGAACATACTTACCAGTTCAGGATTGTCAATTTCCATATCAGTGTAGGAATTCAAATGTTATAATGTCTTCTGCTTTTGATGAAGTGTTTCTACTCTGCATTATTTCCCTTTTAGAACCACGTTTGTACACAGAGAATAAATGTGCAGAGAAGTGAGGAATCATCGGCTGAGTTAGAGCCATGTTCAAGTCCATTTTTCCCATAGACTGCATCAATATAACATGATGAATGTGACCAACTTGATATGACAAACTGGTTTGTAGACTCCCATTTTGAAGCCTTGAGTTCGGCATTTTGGCTGTCACCACCTTGGATTTTTGGAGCCAGGAAGGACCATATTTGGATGAGAAAGTGAAACTGTGGCTGGAAATAGGACAGCGGTGTTCACAGAGGGTGAGTTATATAAAAATTTACTCCCCATATAATGGTCATGAATGTTGAAATTAGCTATAGAGACCAAAACTGTTGAGAGCGCGGTGTTCGCGTCCTGTAAGATTATAAAGCCTCACCCTGTTCTTTTCCCCAATCCTTACTCTGTGTTTTTGTTGCCTAAACCCACGTGCGTTAGTTGTTGTACTGACGTAGTGCCTTTATTTTGAAAGAGACTGTATGTAAACTGTAAATTTCCTGTGAAAACGGAAGTGTATTTTGAAAGAAGACAACACATGTAACAGGCAGAATTGACACGGCGTCCCAGAACATCAACAACCAACGCATCCAGGATACCTTTCCCACTGTATCTGGATAGTATGTGATGAGGTCGAAGGGAGAATGGGTTGTTAAAAAAGTTACAACGCATCTGCTTCACGATAACGTGCAAATGTAGCATGTAGTTTGCAGAAACAAGCAGTGCCAACATATTTTCTGATGATTTCTGACGCTCTACAAAATCACGAGAAGGCACAATTTGTCCGTCGGAGGTATATGGGAGGAAGACAGGACAGGAGAAGCAGTCTGTGACTCCACACACGCCCTAACCTCTCAAGACAGATTCTGCAATTTACACTGTAGAATCTGTCGGCAGCCCTGTGTGAAAGACGACTAGAGAGGGGGGGAGGGCGGGGCTTTGAGTTTGAACGATGCTGCGCTTTAGCCAATCACAATGGAGGGGGCGTGGCCGAGACGTGCATGTGTCCCCAGGAAATGTGTACCTACAGAAACAGCAAGCTCCACGTTCAAAGCGACCGCTCCACCCAAAACGCTGTCTCGTCAACGTGACAAAAAATATTTTTTCCAGCGGATGTCTGAGTTACAACATGATTGAGCTAACTGGAGTAGTTTCCCGTTGTCGGAGGCTTTTAACAGATGACATCCTGATGTTAGCTTTGCTAACTGTCCCTGTCAGCTGCAGCCACTGATGCTTTCTAGACATCGTGATTTCCCATAACTGAATAAATACCACACATAGCAACACAATACTGCTTTGCTAGCTCAATCATGTTGTAACTAAGATATCCGCTGGAAAAAATATTTTATTCACGGACCATAAATTGAGTTATTACCTTATTTTTATATAGTTTATGGTTATTACAGACACCGCTAATGGCTAACGTTAACAGCTAATGGTTAGCCCAGCTAATCTACAATGTTATTATTGTTATTATTTACAAAACGTGCACACAGAAATAGTAACGTTTGTTCAGTCATTGTGTTTATAGACTTAACAAACATCAGATTAGTCTGTACGGTGATATAGTGAAAAATGTGAAATATAACGTTAGCTAAACTCTGGTGGTTTTCTACCCGAAGTATTTGTAAACAACACGGCGATTCCCTGGGGGCACCGCCGGAAGTGAAGGGCGTGAGCGATCGCTGAGGCCCCTGCACTTCTGTTAGTCGAAAAACTGTACGGGCTGTACCTCCAGAGGTAAAGGAAGAAAAAAAAAATGTTTTTTTTTTTTTTTTTTCGATGGATTTCCAGATTGCACACGCCCCAACTCCACTTCCTGGCTATCACCTGCTCTGATCCACCATCAGTATCTCACAGGATATGAAAAGGTGATGGACATATTGCCATGAGGCAGACAAGACATTAAAATGACAACAATAAGTGGATTCTCAGGACAAAATTTCACACACAAACAAACACACACACACGCAGTCACACACTCAGACTCACTCCACTGCAAAAAGTGCTCTGTCATTTATTTTTTTTCTGCAATTTATAATCCTTAATATACTTTCCTCTTTGGCAAAGCCAGAGCAATGGGTTCAACTGAGGCATTTCTGAATTATGAGCCAAGCAAAAAACGTTTTTAGAACTTGGCTCGAATTAAGTTTGCTTCAATGACCTCATTACACAATTTAAGTAATCACTGCAACTGAGTCACACACACATTTAGAATAATGCAACTGGGAATGTAATATTGCAAAGTATTGATCTTTCATTTTCATTATTTGGTAACTTTCCGTCTGAGTCTTTTTGACTGACTGTGGATGAAAATGGCCGTGCCCCGACTTAATTACTCGACTTGGAAACACATCCTGTGTTCAAAGGTTGGAGCAGGGAACATAAAAAAATCAGGCATGATCATCTATGTAAAACTTCACAGTGGCCCTTCATCTTCGACAGCAGCCAGCTCTACTTAGTACGCCACAAGAAAGTGTGGCTGACAGTGTGCAGGAGCCCTCCTGTAATTCCTACTGATACCTGTGCATTAAGCTACCTCTCCTCCGTGGAAGAACACATCAAAAGGAGATTAAAATTAAAACTTAAAAACAAGGCGATCCAATGTATGGTTAAGTCTGCAGATGATAAGCTCTCCCCGGAAATTCAAAACAAAAACCGAGACTTGAAAATTACCATAATGGAAATGTACAAAACTGCGGTGAGCTGCAGGGTTTTTTTCCCCCAGCAGGTGCCATAAATGATGTAATGTGGACAACCACGAAAAATATCAAGTGACCTTTTTTATCACAATGTAGATTCAGAGGATACAGGAACATACAGATGATGTTTGTCTGGCGCAGTAAATTGATCACCGTGTGGATGTCACATAACTTGTGTTATCCCCTTCTGGAGCCACAGAGAGGGTCATTGTTGTGTTGCGAATACATGAATACAGATGCATGGCTTTCTGCAGGGTTTTTCTCAAGACCCTGAATGCATCAATGCAGACTGTAAACATGCCTGGTCCTGCATCTGAGCTCAAACATACAGGAATTATGAAGGGCAAAGCTCAAAATGCGCTGCCACGCTGATACCCTCAGACACCATTCAACCACACAGCCATAATTAATACTTTATTCCCCAGCAGTTGCCTTCATGAGGAGCAGATGCAGGGAAGATGACCTGAGATTGGGAAACCACATGTGAAGAGGCAGCATGGAAGCGAGGTATCACGTTTACTTTCATAAATATGGCAATCCCCCCCAATCATCCCCCTCCTCCCCCCACACCCGTTCTCCACCTAGCAATTAAATCCAGTTAGAGATTACTCTCAGCTGCATCCAGGTCTTCACAGGAGTCTCAGCCTCCAGCCTGTACTGATAATAACTATGGTCGGCAGTGTTTCAGCCATTCATTTGATAAAGTGCTTTTCACCTTGCAGCTTTCATTATCCGTGCACCAGAAAGTGTGTGCATGCCCACGTGTAAGTTTATTTGCCTGGCTCCGAGTGAGCTGATTAAACAAGTGTCATGTCATTATTCTGTAATCAATTTTTCAATTATGATTCAGCCTCTCTAATGCCGTAATGGAAGGTGAACTCGGATCTATACGGGAGCAGTGAGGTGATTAGACGTTGCTGGGAGCTTTCCAGAGAAGGAAAAAAAAGAGAGGGAGAGACTTTTTTTTTTTTCCATGTTAGATCGATCCTGTTGACTGAAATGGCCTTGGTTCATAACAGACCATGTCTGCTAGCAACAGCTTAGCTGGTCCACTGAGGCGTCTGTCCGCACGTCTTTTGGGGGGTTCTTTAAAGACGGTGAGTAAAGCAGAAAGAAGGAGAGAAAGATGTTTATTGTGATGACCCCGCTTGACACTGCGAGGCTGCTTCCTTGGTGCAAAAACATGCTACTCTAGGGCTACACTTTCAATCTGAAACTATTTTAACATGGCATGAAGCAGATCACCTGAATTTTCCACTGATTAAATCTTTACGTGTGCTTACGATTTCCTTTATCTCCGGCCTATTTGAGTCAGATTTGTCTTTGAATCAGAAGGATTCTGGCTTCTGGTTTTGTTCTGTTATGTTTACACTTTACTTCCTTAAAGCTGGTTAAGTGCTTCTTCTTCACTGCTGTAGCCAGGCTTACCTGTATATCATATAACAGGTCCTTGTAGGACTGAAAAATGTTCATGTTTATTACAACTTGAATGGTATTTTGATAGTTTCAGACATCATTTCTGTCAATTATAATAACACTTAACCCTTCAAGTTATTTGTTGAGATCTGTGAAGACAGTGACGTCACTAAAAAGTACAGGTTTTACAGAAATCCCTGAACTTATTTGGACAAGAAAAGGCAAATGGTCATAATATATTGCAATAAACTTGAGTTACTCTTTAAAGGCCCTGAAAACACATTTTCTCAATCAGCTTCTTACTTTAACCGATGAGATCCTACGTAAACTAATGTTTTCTTTCACCTTTTGAACGGTTTTGGTTATTTCACAAGAGATGCTTTAATATTTTTGTTTTTGTCATTGGTTTGAAGTGGGTGGGGTTTAGCTGGGAAAAGGTGACGTCATGTACTTCTGTGCCCCAATTTACGGTGGCCGACAAAAGCACAGCACTACAACCACCCAAAACATTTCCATTAGGAGAAACGTGCAGCAGCTTCAGAAAAGAAGGCCTTGTCACAACCCCCCAAAAATGCAATAGAAAAATGCATATCCAGTCAACACAACAGAAGTCCAGGCCTCTCGTGGGGGGGGGCGGGGGGGGGCACTAGGTGTAAGAGCTTGATTTTCGACCTGAAAGAGAAAGAGACCAATAAGTATTCTCTCTTTTATAAAAAAAATTTCTAGGGCTGTCCCTGACTAAGACTTAGTCCTAGTCGACCAATAGTCATCATTTAGGGCCATTAGTCGACTAGTCACCTGCATGTTTATGATATTAAAGTAATTATTAAATGATATATTTTGGGCGGGGCAACAAAATGGTTTGAGTTGAAGGTGTGAGAAAGAATAGTATCAGTAACATTGTTAACACTGTGCTACATTACAGAGAAATACAAACTGTACTAATGAACCTTCATTAATATAGGCCTATATTTTATCTACAAGTGCACGTCACACACTGAGCGTCATGTTCGTAGTCGACCAATGAAGATGAGTTTACATATCACCTTGAGTTCGTCCTTCACCTTCTCAAAATGATCCCACACTTTGGATTTCCTGCCCGACATGTTATTAACTAGCCTGTGGAATAACCGCAGGTACCAGCCCTGGAAATTAAAGTGAGGTAGCATGGCCACTTTCTGTGTCTGTCCTTTCAAATTAAAGTCCCACATGGTCCAGTCATATAGGTTTTGATTTATTTTGACAAGGTGCAGCCTCTAACAGAGTTTCACTTTTTTTTTTTTCTGCGACTAAGCGACCAATGAAATCTTGCCAACTAATAACCTTTCTGGTCAACTAACGTTTGCTTGACTGTTAGGAGGCAGCCCTGGTGGTTTTCAATATTATAAAACAGCAGATTTACATAGCTTCCTCTTGAGGCCTTAAGAACTTCCATCATGTTGACTGAATATGCAGCATATTTCTGTTTTTTCAGGGTTTGTGTGTTTATTACATTGCATCGTTTCTGTATTTGCAGCATGTTTGCTGTTGATGTATTTGTTCTGGCTCTCTGAAGCACGTTTTTTCATGTGCAGCACATTTACATTGTATTTGTTTTCTGCATTTCTGCTTACGGAAATGTTTTGGGCCGTTGTAGTGCATCTGATCCTTGTCGGCCACCGTACTGAATCAAAACATTGACTTTAAAAAATATTAAACATGGATATTTTTTGCTGAACTTTAACTTTGATTATTGCTTGTTTGTTATTAATATTTAAATAGAAAAAAAGTGAAAGTTTTTAGTGGTTTGAATACTTAACTTCAAATTAGAGCAGATATTTTTAAAGATATTTTCAGTTTTTCCGAAACCCATAACCTACAAAGTAAATATTAGCATTCATATTTTATTGCCATGCAGAGAGCAAGCAGTGCCAACGTCACAAACAAAAGAACATGGTGAATGATTTGCTCTTTAAGAGGAAAGCTTCATCTGTGTCTGCATGAGGACAAACCACAAAAAGATAAACTGAAAAACAAGAAAACAGCTGAATAATTTCTCTCACTTATGCTGTCATTTTGTCTGACTTGGAGAGATCAGGAAGTACAGGGGTGTGACCATTTGTCAGCAATTTCAAATCACTATCAGCACCATCATTTATAAGACTGTCCCCCCACAGACACACATTCACCTCATATGTAACATGTTCCTCCTGAGAAATATTGCTCTCCGTTGGCATGAGTTAGCAAATAATTGCTAGTCAGGGGAGGAGGTAGCTTATAATATGCATTGGGAATTTTAATCTTGACTTTTAATAAGCTTTTGACCTTCTTGCGTCTGCAGCCTATAATTAGAAATTCTGGCTGGGCCAGATTGACAGAATGCTGTGTCTTAGGGGAGGTAAAACCTTGTGCGACTGCGGTCAGCAGACCTTCTAAATCATGCAGCTGCATGAGAAATGTTTAATCTAACAAATTGGTTTCTGTTTCCTCTCCTTTTTTTTCATTCTTTCATGCAGTAGGTATTCTCAATATGGAGGTGATGTCATCGTCTCATCCTTTTAAGAGTGACTGTGGACCATATATTCTGAGGGGGAGGCAGAGAATCAGGACCTAATGGTCTTTCCTCCTTCAGCCAAATCTAATTGTGCCCTTATCTTCTCCAAGTTTAACTGCCCCATTGAAGAGGATTGAGCTGTCTGGACTTTAACTGTTGACTTGCCTGTGTGTGTTTTAGCACATGTGATGTTATATATCAAACTGAGCTGCGGTGCTTCTTGATATTTCTGCTGATGACAGGTAACCTGGTTTGAACCTCCTCAAACAGCAGCAGTTGCAGTCTTCTTGTATCTGAGTTAAAAAAAACTCTCTCTTCTTCTTTTGCTGTTTGCACGTGTCAGGCAGCACTAAATTTAGCGGCTGGCGTTTATTTACTTTATGTCCTTGCTGGTGTGTCCTTGCTAAATGAAGGCGAACAGGACTGTCACCATCCAGAGGACAGCACTGCCCAGCCCCTCGGGACTTGATGGATAACGTGGGGATGTATACGCCTGCATGTGTGTGCGTGTGTGCATGAGCAGAACAAGAATATACATGTGTGCAAATAATCTATGCATGCACACACACACACGTGCACACACAAAAGGACCTCCTTTTGCACAATAACTGTTTGCAGTAATCCACTTAGATCATACAGTGCAGGAAGCCGGGTGCATGACCAGCCATCACAACAGGCCCTGTGTGCCTCCAGTCATACAGGTATTTGAGTTTGCAGCCTATGAAGGTATTCGGGCTTCCATGTGGCATAGTGGTATTTGCACCTTTGCTGTTTCAGTGTGTCAGTGTTGAGCGCTACACAGTCCTATGGATCAGTGCCTCTGTATGGATCCCCTGGAGCAGCCTCTTGTTCCTTTAACATTCCAGGTACATCCACACCAGCTCCTTCCTGTCGCTCCCCTTGTGTGGCGCTGATTGACAAGCGTCCGCTTCTCTCAGGCGCGTAATCAATCTGCTAATTGGTGTCGGAGGGTCGGTTGCTGTTGAAGCGTCCCCCGCTCTTTCTTTGGCTAATTTATCTTTGTCACCACCAGACTTGCAAGGTACATTAGTTGGGAAAGTTCAGTCTCTGCAGAGCCTCGTCTCCCTCTTTCTCTCTCACTCTCTCACACACACACAGTATGCTACTGTGCTTTGTTCATCTTTTTTTCTTACTGCAATACATCACACAAAGGAGTGAGGGTAAATGTTAGCCTTGCACTGTTTCCATTGGTAACCACAGCTCATGAGGTAGAGAAGGAGAGCAGGTCAGTCTCTCTGTGCAGGATAATTGGTGACAACAATGCGCTTTATCATAATTCCATACAGCTAATGCATCATGGACGCAGAGTAGAGTTATAATTAGTGTGGAGGCGACTCAAAGTTGATGAATGCAGTCTGATAATGAGCAGATTTTCTTTAAAATAAATGCTAAAGCTGCATACACAGTGTCAAGGATGTGGGTTTCTTTTCAATATGGGGGGACACATAAAGCAGGGTTTTGATTTAAAGCATCAATCACTTCATTTCCTGCATTCTGGTGATTTTTCTCCATCAATTTATGGTGTAAATGTCTCCAATTTTGTCAAATGTCCTCTACTACTCTCACATTTTTATTTCTGGGGACAAATGCACAGGTTTTAAATATCGAGGGGGATGTGTCCCCTGCTTCCCTCCGAAATCTACACATATGCACAGTGTATATATATGTAGAAAAATGAGCTGTATTAAATGCATGTGATTCCTGCAGCTATACTTACACAGAGCTGACTGAGCCCTTGGAACAGCACTTCACATCTGATTGATTTACAGGCCGTTTCTACCCAGGGTGCCAATCAGGCCCTGATTAGACATCACTGACTCGTTGATGATGGTTCAGCCGTGTCCGCGGTCTCACCGAGTGCAGAAGATTGATTGCACGAGGCCGCCTTGCCCCAGATTAATCTCCGCAAATGACACAAGAGTCGTGAAGTTTTCATCTCTCTCAGTTTACCAATTCAAAGTAGGCTCAGTGTAACAATGGGGAAGTAAAAAGGAAAGGCATGTGTGGTGGTGGTGCAAACTACTGCTTGCTCCCAAACTTCTGGATTAGGCCCCCAGTGCCCCCTATTGGCCCCCAAATCATCTGTTGATCCTCTCACACACACTGATCCTCCACATTCATGAGGAAAAACAAGAGAAACTGTGTGAATGAACTGTGAGGAATGATTATTTAATGTTCCTAATAACAGGCAAACTAAGAATATGTAATACTTCTATGCATTATTATTGTCTTCTCCCTGTTTTCCACCTGCATCTTCTCTTCTATAGTTTCTTTTCTGTTTGCTTCCGCTTTCTTTCTCCCTTTTTTCAGGTTCAGTGATATATAGGTGCAGACGGGAGCTAAGGTGCTCTTATGGGAGGAAATTATGGCGAGCAGCAGGGGAGAAGTCTATATTCCAGCCCTGCCGGCTTCCTCGACACGACAAGAACGGCGGCTGCACACTGATCATACCCTCATTAAAGTTGTTCACTTTCTCCTTTTTCACTCTTTTTTTTCTTTGATGCACTCACTGCTCTTTAAGTGCTTTAAGCACTGCGGCAGTCGCCTCTCTAAAAGTCTGTCTCCGAGCTGTTAACAACCGCCTTTTCAACAATGACAGGACTATCAGAAGATGATTTTATGCAAACTTCTTCCGGAGATCGATCCACCTCCATTGCCTCCACTTTTATTCACTTGCTACTTTTACATTAGTGCCATAAATGTCTTTTCAATGCAAAATAAGGCTCTTAACATAGCTTAGGGATCAGAATAGCGCTGACCTCCACATTATTATTATTCACTGCTGTCGTGTGAAAGCCGTACAACTCACAGTTTTGTTGCTTTTCAAGTTTAATCGTTACTTTTTTGACTTTCATTACTTTTAGGACCCTGTGTACTTTCAACTTCTACCAAAAGCTAATAAATTTCAGCCACTGGGACACAAAAATGATTTCTTATTTCCGAAAAACTTCACATTTTGGAGAATAATCGTATTAAATGTGATGCCCTATTCTATCTGCAAAGCATGCCTGTTTGTTGCGTGACTGATTATTCCTGTTAAATTATTGACATACAGAATAATCTGATAGAGGGAGATGACATTTATGTTTTATGGCTTTTACAGCCAAACCTGAAGGTACAAAGTACAACAAGATAAGACTGAGAAAAGTTGTGTTAATAAGAATCCTCCATCTGATTTTAAAGTAAAACCTCTGTTATTATAATGATTTCAGGAGGATTTCAAGGTGCTTCTTCATCCACATCAAAGGACATAACAGTTTCAACAGGTCATGACCATTGCCACGAGGCCAGATCTGACCTATCCGCAGTGCTGCCTCCTTTATCGGCCTGCTACGCGTCACACTGCACATTGTTTTAACCCTGACCCAGACACCCAGCCAGACAAACAGACAAGACCAGTCGACAAGCTGAATGCAAATCAGTTTTTCCTCCTTTTATGCAGGTCTTGTAATTGTTCTCATGATTTTTTGAAAATCTTTTCCTTCTGCAGATTTACATAAACTAGATTTTGACAGAAAAACAAGCAATTGCTGAGCTTTTACTGCCATTTAAACAAAATACTTAATAAGTCTTATTGCCTGTTTGAACAATAACCCTTCTCTCTGTGTCTCTGACTTTCTGTATTTGAAGAAAAAGCATTCCAGTCAGTAAATTCAACACATTTTTGAGCACCGAGCTCCAGTCTTTTCGACAGCTTACTCCACAATGTAGCGAGTGGGTGAGCTTTTACACACTGCCCTGTCAGTTTTCAGGGAGCTACGCAAGCAGAGGATGTGGTGAAGTCTCACACCGGCCCCGACCTTCCCAAAAACTCTGCGGTGGAAGCCGGCCTCTGATAGTTTGGTGAGATTATGGAGGAACAGAAGAAGGTCTAAACTGAACAAAAACCATTGAAAAGAGGCAAAAACAGCCACGAATCCACGTAGCTACTGAAAAATATCCTATAATGTAGAAATTTCTTATGAGAAATGGTGTGAGGTGAGGTTACTGGAGAAAGAATAGAGGATCTAAGGTGGGAAAACACCTTTGCTGCCAGGACAAAGCATAAACATCAATTTGAGCAGCACTAAACAATAATCAATCTGTGCTACTATTAAATAATAAGAGGCTTGAGCGAGATAATCTCTGTGAGATTGGCTGTACTGCAAGGTGTAACCATCAGCCCCACTCTGAGCAAGTCCGTTTCCTGTACTTTTGATGTGCAGATGTCGTCACAAAGCTGAAAGATAATGTATGATATGATATTATGTTCATTATGTACACGGTACTAAAACAGCCTTCAGTACACTCCTCAAACACCTGCACAGTCTCCTCTGTGATCCCCTCACCTGTGATCTAAGCCTTTTATAAACCTCTCCACCCTGCAGTAGCACAGGGAAAAAAAAAACTTTCAACCCGTAAACTCCTCCTCTCTGCTCCTGACGGGGCAGCCGTTCTCTGAGGCAGTAAAGATAAAGGATGAGGAGTTTCCCACCTGCAGACAGGAAGTGGGGAGAAGTTCACTCACTGCCAGAGCTGCCAGACGCAGGCGTGATTCACCTCTTAGACCTTATCCTAATTTAGAATACAGACCAACATCCAGGACGACTTTTGGGCTAACTGTACAGTCTGACCTTCTCTGATAACACAAAGTAATATGATGTTTGGGACTTGTTCTGACATGCCCATGCAGCCCCTTCTTCTTCATATATCCCACCTAAAGCAATGTTCCAGTTTCTTGTTTGTGGTGTTGAAATGTATTTAGTTCTTGGGGTTTTATTTGCAGTGGCAGGACGGGATTAGTCCTGGCTTACCAAGCTGTACACAGACGCATCGAGAAAGAGAAGCAGTCGGCTCTTTGGACTGTGTGAACCCCGGTGGAGCATGAAAGAATGTAACCGGCCTCTGTGTTCATGTGAAGGGACAGAAAGGAAGAAAGATGACAATAATGTCATTTCAAATTGATTATATTACACACTGCAACTCAAAGCTGCACTAATGAATATGTTGTATATTAGCAGTGAATCAAAGATTACATGTAATGTGAAAGGGATTGTTCATAGTGACAAACACGTGAAAAATGATGACCTGCCGTGGTTCCCCTCAGCTATTTGAAACGTTTTAGTATCTTTCAGCACATTGTTTTGGTTGTATGGCCTGCTAATGTACTGTTTTAGTTCAGGCCTAGTTGACACAAGTACAGGAATTATCAAAAACTCTTAAGGCCATGCCAAACAGGTGGTGATATAACTGTCATCCTAATGCCACACAAACAAGAAGACAAAGATGCTGGCCTATAAGAGGCCCGCAAAAAAGCAATTACTGGAAGGCTACCTGGAGCAGTGACCTCTGTAGCACATTCTGACACCTCTGTTTCTCAATATAGGAGAATTACTTTACATTTATGTGTTAACAGGTCCTGTTAGCAAGGTTAGAGCCACCACTATTTTGGCCACGTCCACCATTGCATGAAATACCACCTCATTTGTGAAGCCTCACAAAGGAGATAACAGCACACACTGCGACATGTTAAGCCAAAAACAGTTCTTCCTGTCCACTCGTCAACACTAAAAACAAAGTTTCTGAAAATCTTCACCCTGGAAGGTGTTATACAGAGTTTTCATGACCTAAAAGGCAGTTTGCATGTGGATGAAAGGCCAGAACGCATAAAAAAGTTACATTTACCAATATACTCTTGTATGTGTGGACAAGACCTTGTTCTCACTACTCTCATCAGCCTTGTACTAAATGCTACTTGCCCAGCAACAACAGGGAGACAGACAATATTAGCTAGTGAACATTGTGAAGCATTTTGCAGCTTAAGAGACAGATTTAGAGCTAAAAGAAGTGTGAACCAATGGATGCTAAAGGTGCTTAGCTGGAAATGCAAAAAGACTACAATTTGCTGATATGTTCACCATATCAACTTTATAAGGCAATAATATGCCAATATTGTGTTTATAGCTTGTTGAGCTGTCACAAAGTAGCCATAAAATCATTTAGTGCAGGTGTAAGAAAATAATTTAATAGACCAAACACTAGTTAATGACAAAAAAGTGACACATATTCTACAAGACATATCATGAGAGAAATAAGGAGTCGATGCCATGGCTGAGCCCTGTGGGACTGCAATGTACCAATGAAAGTCTCAAGAATGGGGATTCAGACTTCCAGGGTTTGTTACATTACAAATCTAAGGAACCAATCCCATCAACTTGAAGGGTATCAGAGGAGAAGCAGGCGTAGAATCGCAGTGTATTTTGCACAATTTCACTTTCACCTCTTGTCAGGGTCAGCCATCAGCAACAAGGTTTATTTATCATTAGCTACACATTATTAGCTGTTTGATTACGGATTCAAGCAGAGGTCTGTGTGTTTGCTTGAGCTGCAGGTGAGCAGCTGAGGGGCGGGGTTAATTTGCATACTTATAGATCCGTGAATACTGAATGAGGCAAAGGTGTAAAAATACAGCCAAGCCATTTTAAGGCAGGAAGTGATGTTTTTCATGGAAAAACATCTAAATATGTAACTTGGATGAACAAAGATGAGTCTTTAGGGGTTTAATCAATGCCAGAAGAGGAACTTTGAAAAATGCTTGACTGTGGTGAAATACAAGCAAATTGAGAAATGCATTCTCCAGAGTAACTTGGCATACAAAAACATGCAGCACTTACAGAAAACACAAGCAAATATAGAAACGTGGGTAGTCTGACACAATGCAACAAAATTTGGTTACAAGTGGTCATTACGACCCAAACCACACTGTTTCTTTTTTGTCCATAAAAGACAGACAAATGATGTCATCCCTCTGACAGGCGGCATTAGATCAGAAGAGTCTTCGATGTGTTTTATTGTTTAATTTAGAGGGCTTGTTGACGCAATCCAAGATCTAGATGTTCCCGTTTGTCCCTTGTGATTGTCTTCCAGTTCTCTGACCTGGGGGGAACAGGTTTGATTTATCCAGCTCTATATCACACCGTAATACGCAATGTCTTCTCGCTGGGCAGAGATGAGAGCGACTGTCTGGTCCACAAATTGTAACACAGTACAAAACAACAAATCAAACAAATCCATTGTTCAGCAGGGTATAACTCAACGTCTCCTGGTTGGTCACATCAGTGGCTAAAGCCAAGTCAGACGTGTGACGTCAGTGCTGACCGTCCAATGTCTTAATCTACCAAACTAAAAGACGTATAATAGTATATTGTTATATTGCCCAACTCAAGGAGAGATAGACCGTTTTCCCCTTTTATGAGGTTTTCATAAGTCGTGTGGTAGGAGGTGTGTCTGTTTTGCAAATAGACACACCCAAGAGTGATGCCACAAGTCTGTTATGATGTCTGAATCTGTCTGCATCTATCTATCCATCAGTCTATCTATCCAGCCTCTTTTTATTGCCCGTCTGTCAGTTTAATCTGTTACTGATGAGACATCAAAGGAGTTTTAATGCAGGTCAAGACCCCACATTTACTCCCAGCGGACACAAACAGAAGCCACACAAGACAATTAACCCGCACAGCCAATGTCGGCTAAACAAATCATAAAAATAGGTATGAGAGCCAAGCGGCTGATTGTTTGGCAGCTTTTTATGAAGCTGTCATAAAGGGATTTAAAGTATTTAAAGGTTCTCAGGGAGTTTCTGCTTGTAAACAAAAAAATGAAGACGTCTCAAGGTGGATTTTGTTATTCAGGGCGTCAGTGGAGGAAGGGGTGAGAGGCAGGGGTCATCACCAAGGTGCAAGCGAGAGGTGCAGTGCAGTCTGAGTGCTAATCAGACTCATCCTCCAGAGCAGCGTTTGACATTTCCCATCAACGCCGGCTCCCGGCTCGTTCTCTCTCCTCACCTGGGCTCTCTCAGACGCTTAGCTCCCAACCAGACTGTCTTCCATACTCTGTTGACACAGGCAGGCTGCTCCGTCAGTCACTCGCCTCATTAACTCCTGTTGGCCTGTTATTCCCACTGCTACAGTCGTACATGCACGTGCCCTCTCATATGCACACTCACATACATCCACTGAGTCAAAGTTTCCCACTCGGAGGCAGTCGAGTGTTTGTCAGTTTGCACATTTTGACATGTTTTGACGTTTTGCTCCTTGTGTGAATTACTACAGCTGCAGTAGTCGCTTGCTGTCTGTTACCCTCTGATCACATGAATTGATTTTTGAGTGTGCTGACAGGATAAGTGTGTAGCTTTCCCTCGTCTGTTTGGATTAAAGCTCGATAGATACATCACTTTCACACAGATATTAGCAGAGTGTAGCGTTCAGAAAAGGATGGCGGTTACCTATTTTGGTTATGTATAATTTTTGAGAGATAGGGGGAAGGTCTTTAGTGATTTAACTTCACCTCTCTAGAAAGCACGATATTTGTCATTATCCTACACAAGGGCATCGGTTTCATTTCAACATTGAAGGGGGCAAATGAAACAGGGCTTTGGGGGGTTCTCCACCAGAAAACTTCGAGCAACAAACACTTAATTTCCTGCATTTTTGTACATTTTTATGCATCAGTTTGTGCTCTTTCTGTTTTTTAATTTTCTCAAAGCAAAAGTCCAGCAAAGCAAAACTCTGCTACTTTAATGTTTTTATTGGGGGGAAGGGTCAAATGCACATGTTCTAAATATAAAGGGACTGTGTCACCTGCATCCTCACATAAATCTACACCTGTGATCCTACAGCAATTCCTTATTACGCATCTTAACAGTAAGCAAAACTATAATCAAATGTTAAAAATGTAAACATCTAACAGTGACAGCTTGGTTCAAAAATAAACAAAGGCTGGAATAATCAGTAAACAGGATGCATCATTTTATTCTGTTTGCCATAAGTTTGGCGACTGCTAATTCAACTTTTATTGTGCAATTTGGTGGAAATATTTTGAAAAAGTACATTAACATAGTAAAGGGGGGCCTCCACTGCTTTTAGATCTACCCCTAGCCGTTAATTTTTGCACAGTCCCTAACTGAATCTGGGGAAGTAGTTCATTCATGTTAAGTTGCTTTTGTGCTTGACATTAAAGGAATACTCTACCTGCAAAATGATTATTTGTATTTCAGTTACTCTCTGCGCGTTACCTTGGATTCAAGAGGAAAATGCTGGTTTTCTCACATGCCTCTACAGCAAATGAAGAATCCAAAAACTGAGAAAATTCTTGATGAACTGAAGTCATAGGGGTCCATGTTTAACAACAGCAAAACTATATCATAACATGTTTACCAACTCTCATACAACTTCTGCAGTAGAACGTAAGTCTCGTTAATATAGTCATATACTCAGTACTTCCCATTCACACACGTTTTTGCTATAACATCACGATTTTAAACACGTCAGTACGAACTTTCTCATGCATGGCCGAGTAGCATGCCTGGGATTGTGCATGTGTTTGAACTCTGCTCAAGCAGACCTCGAACTTATAGACGTGCTCAAGCATGTTCAGGGCATGATATTCATAGGCAGAAGTGTTTTTAATAGCAATGTTTTAGCGAAAACGCATTTGTTACAGGAAGAACTGGGCACACAGCTGACTAATGAGACCTGAACTATACGGCAGGAGTTGTGCTGGAGTGCGTAAACAAATATTTTAGTTTTTCTGTTGTTAAATGCAGACCCTGTTTACTTCAATTTATGAAGAATGTACATTGTAGAGGCATGCCAGAAAAGTTTTCTTCAAGAATTCAAGGTAACGAGCAGTGAGTAATTGATATACAAACGCTAATTTTCCGGGTGAAGTATTCCTTTAATCAGCCAAACCAGGTGCATTTACAGTAAACTATTTGATTTGAGTGGCTGGCTGTGAATAATTCACATATCCCGATGAATCAATTGATACAATATGTATGCCCGAGGAAAATATTTGTGTGATTGGGTTTCCCATTTCTATCCTTTGTTACCCACAAAGAGCATTGATCGTTACGCAGACCACAGTGTTCAACACAAAATTAATCGCCGCTTTCACTTTGACACACCATCAAATATCCAGCTGACAAAGATCTGTGTCCATCCAAAGTCACAAATCATGATTAGATATGAGGGAGTGTCACTTTTGTTTAGCTTCCTTGTTCCTTCCAGGCAATAACTTTGATCAGTGACAGCAATTTCCTGGATTAGTGAAGTTTGAATGAACGCAGGACATAAGTTGCTGTGGAAATGATCGCTATCAACTTTGATTGAACACAAAGCGTGACACCACTGAGCGTGCCAGCACTTCCTCTTTTTGATAAATGGGAATAACTTGTAGCAAATCAACTTGAAATTGGTTTAAATATAAAAATAATGCCAGAGCACAGGAAATGATGTTTAGTGATGCAAAATAGACTTACTGAGGAAATGTGAAATATGTAAGTAATCTGTATTTAACAAGCCAACTAAATGAATAAACAACTGAGTGTCAGTTTGATGAAAGACACAATGTTTTGCAGATGTCATTAAGGCAGATGAGAAAGAGCTGATTGAGGAGAGGAATGCCTGAGCAGCATGTTAGCGTATCATAATAGACTCTCAGACACTCAGGTGGTTAGTGTGGTTTGCATGGGTAGTGTGGAAGCCTGCTAACGGGGTGTGATTAAGCTTTGCTGCTGTTTGTTGTGTTCCTACACCTCTTTTTAGTCAGAAGGGAATTATAGCCTCCATTTTCGTAGCCAGGGGTGAAATGGCACCAACTCAAAGCACTTAAGGCTCATTAGAGAGATACAATCAGTGTCCTTACTTTAATGAATGCAAATGAAGAGATCATGTTGAAGCAGATTGCTCGTTACCAACAAGTATATTTGCTGATACTCTGATTGAGCTGGTACATCAGTCAGTTGTAGACTGTTTCACAACTTTATGTCTTTGAGTCACTGATGGTATTATGATTAACACTGTTTCCTGTTACCTTGTTGATCAACATATTTTCCAAGTGATACTTTAATTCTATCCTTGGAGTCAGATCATTTAGTTTCTGTTACAGATTTTTTTTAGAAATAAGTGTCTAGTAACAAAATGTTGGACTAAAGTTTGCTGCTCGAAAGTGCGAGTAAAATGAAAGTAAAATAATGACATGATGAAAAAATCTCACCCTATAGGCACATTTCTTTCACTGGTTTTAAAGGGGCACTTCACTAATTTTACACATGAAGTTCAGTTTACATAACTTGTGACGGCTATGAGTCTGATGACAATAAAGCTTCTGGGTTGTAGCCAGGATATCCAGACCAAGACTTCCTCTTCTGAGCACCAGACACTTCAGCTAATCTCTATAAACAGATATCTGCATAGGAATGCAGATACATTTTTTATAGTGATGCACGATAATATCGGTACATCATCAGTATCGGCCAATATTGGCTTCAAGAAATATTGGAATCGGCCAACATGCTGATAATATCGGTACGTCAATGAATTGGCCAACTTTTTCAAATTTCATGCATCCCTAATTTTTTAAAAAGCATATATGAAACTAAATCTTCCTCAGACAGCCCTGTCTCCTAGAAATTACATGTATATACAGCTACTATAAAACAGGAATAATGTTTTTGAGGGAATCATAATGCCTGGCAAATAACGTTTTCTATTAACACAATGACGAAATGTTGCTAGTTAGCGTACCTGGCAAGTTGCAAAAAAGTTGATAGTTTTACGCCAAATAGGCAATCTTGCAATTCTGTATCCACTCTTAGTGACTACAGCATAATTGGTCAATACTACTCAGACTACAAACTGACTACAAACAGAGACCAGAAAGCTTCTGATACCAAAATCTTGTCCCCTGGCCTACACTTTCTGCATACATATGCAGATATCCGTTCATAGAGATTATGTGTCCTGTGGAGCACAACTCAACCCATGAATACAATGATTTTTGTGGCTCTAAAGGGAGTTTTCTAAAGTCTGAGAATATAACTGATGACATCATCAAACTCTGTTACGAAGTGTAAAGATTAAAAGTGGGAAGTGGGCATTTACAAGGCAGGGAGGTTTAAATGAACGATGCTATAGAGTTGCTATATGGGAAGTTCAGTGTGGCAAAAATTGGCCTCTGTTGGGACTTCCTTTTTCCTTTGTTTAAGGAAATACAGAAAATTCTGGGACTCAATATCAGACAAGTTATTTTTTAAAGGAATGGTTCAGCACTTATTCAGTCTCGTACTAGGAGTTAAGATGAGAAGAATGAGACCGCTTTTATCTGTACATTAAATATGAAACTGGAGCAAGGAGAGGATTAGCTTAGCTTAGCACAAAGACTGGAAACAGGGGTAAACAGCTAGCCTGGCTTTGTCCAAAGGTAACAAAATCCAGCAACTCTAAAGCTCACTAATTATAACACATTACTTCATTTTAAGTCTGCACTGATGTGCAGCCATGCCGACATACCTATTTTATCAGCGTTTCCAGAGTGGCGCAGACTGAAGTCAAACAAACTACGATGCTGGGGCATATTGAGAAGACATGCTGATTTAGAACAGCCTCGATAACAGTGTCCATTTTGTCTGTAGTGCTTATCATTGTTGTTGTTACTCTTTGACAGTATAGCTTGACAACAGCGTTAGACTCGCCAGTGACACTGATTTGGTAAATGTTATTACCCTCGTGGTGCTCACTGGATCGTTTTTTATTTCAACTGAGAAACCGCTGTTTCATGTCATGATGCTAGACAGATCAGTCATCTCTGTGGTGTGGGTGGATTTAAAAGTCTGGACCCAGGCAAGTGACTTGAGTCTCAACTGGTTGCCTGGCAACTTCTCGATGACAACAATACTTTAGAAAGAGCCAGACTAGCTGTTTAAGACTGTTAGCAGCCTTTATGCTAAGCTGAGCTAGCCACCTTTAGATTGTAAATGTAAAGAACATTCTGGTCCTCAATAACAGACAAAACAACTTTTTCAGATGTGAGTTCAGTGTTTCAGTGTATCCGGAGAAACTTTCGATAGAGTTATGTCTGAGAGTAAACAGCCACATGTACATGTCAATGAGCCCCTGAGCCCTTCCCTTCTCCGTCACCGTTGCTTAAGATTGCGATGGTGTTGCACGGCGGCCAGCACTGACTCACCTGGCGGAGTATCACACACACACACCAGCCCCCTGCTCTCCACTCACTCACCTCCTTCCCCTCCCACTGAGTTCACCCTGCACTGCAGTTCAAAGTGGTTTTGCCTGTCTAGCCTTGGCGTTTAATGTTTAAGTATTGGGAGCGGCTGGAGAGTGCAAATAAAATGCCTTTACAGACTCCGGGGCACGCTGAGGGCTGTGATTCCAGATACTGTATTGTGAAATTTCCATTGTGCTTGACAGAGTAGCCTCGAGGCACCTGAATCTGTTCATCTGAATTTTGACTCTTTACTTCTTCATAATACTTGATGCGTGCGGCTTAGATAAACCATTTAGAGAAAGATTATTCAAACTTTATTATGCTGACAAAAGAGTACACATGTTCATGGGATAGACGGCAACGTGTCCGTGCTATAAAGTGTTTGTCAAAAGTTCAGGACAGGATAAAGGTTTGAATGCGGACCCCACCTGCAAGAGAAAACCACAATGACTTGTGGTGAGGCTGGCTTTCTGTTGGGCTGAAAGAAAGGAAACCCTATTTGCAGCAAAGGAAAACAACACAGAAAGCCTGACACTACTTATATGTTTGTGCGTGATTATTCTGTAGTTCTAATCCGTCTAACAATGTTACAAAACATTCAGACAGGAGGAGGCTTTAAAGCAGTAATTGGAGAGACTTACACTGGTAAAACTCCACTCAACCACTTCTAGTTGCATCTCGCTCGTGCTTGATCGAGACTGTGGCACAAGAAATCAAACATGGGTGTGGATTTAGTCTGATTCGAAGCATATCTCTTAATTCCTTTGAATGTCAGACTGAAGAGGGAGCTTTTAAAAGAAGGAGTGTAACAACACAGATGTAGACGTCTCAGACTGCATAGGTCTGGTTACGTGAGTGGTTGTGAGGTCTTTGTGTTTTCAGGAGCAGGGGGGCTAAAAGTTTTGATTTGACACATAAGGAGCCCAAAACGTATGACTCATTGGCCGTTTTCACGCCTCACAATGGATTAGCCGTCACATGCAATAGGCTGCTTAATATGAATTGTGTAATGGCCTCAATCCCTGCAGAATTGTTTCATAAAATCAGCCCCTGTTTTGCTGTGTCACCTTCATACGCAAAACCAAAGTCAATGTCATAAAAAAGTAACAGCTATGGGATTCTGGAAGCTGTTCATTTAGTAACTACCTTTGTTTGTATTTTTTGTGATGTTCCTGTGGTTTTTAAAACACAAAGGTTTCCAAAAAATTTAAATAATGTTGTCTTAAGGAGAACATTTTCAGTTAGCTCATTCTAACCCAAGTCCCAGACACACCAAACCAACATCAAAGAACTAGTGGTGTTGAAGTCAGACTTCTGTGTCGCCTCACATCACCTATATCTTTGCCAAAAAGTTGCAGTGAACAAACTGCAAAGACTACAGCCAACTCTCCAGACCAGCAGGCAACAGCAGTCTGTTCGTCATTCAAAAAGGGAAACCAGAAGACTGACAAGATGGACTTAAGATGCTAGTTAGCCAGTTAGCACATTAACTACACAACCTGATGTTGACAGACCAAATTATATTTACCATGTGCTAACAAACAATAACACCAACAGTTGCAAAGTGTTTCTGCTAAAGAGTTCAATGGCTAAAAGAAAAATCCTACCTAATATAACAACTTTGTTTTGATCTCGCGCCCTCTTGACTTTAGCCATTTGTTTACTTTCCTCAATTCCGTTTCTCTATTTGTGCACTGAGTTGAACTGCCAATCAGAGTGATTTCATCAACCGATGGGCTTCACTAGTGCCGACTAGTGCCAACAATGCACAAAGTTCAACAACAGCCCAAGACTGACAGACAATCAACTATCGGCTTTGTGTGTCAGGGCCCTTAAATCACAGTATTATGTGCTCTGTGTTTAGCTGTTGGGCTTGTAAAATATTTTCAAACCCAATTTGGCAAACTTAAAATGTCTATTTTGAAGTTGATGTGCAAGCTCTAAATTGGCCATAGGTGTGTGAATATATTATTCTTGTCTGCGTCTATGACAGTCTGGTGGCCTGTCCAGTGTGTTTATATCCCAGCATGCATTCACCCTGAACAGGAGTGACCCAGTTTCAGTCCAGAACAGGAATAAGCAGGTTTGTTAGCGGTTTTGTTTTAAAATGTTTGAGACTTTTTTTGACAGTATCAAGGTGATTTTTCAATCAAAAGTTCATAATCTAAATTGACCTTAGATATTGTGACTAACTGTCTGCTGTGATTTCAATTCCCTTTAGTTGCAAACTCCAGCCTTCAGGCATTGGAGGAGACCAAAACCAAACAGTGCAGTGTAGTGTTTGCAAATACTATTTGCCCCAGGTTGGGCTGATAGATGGTTGGTTTCCTCTGTGGGAGAAACTCAAGTTCAAATCCAGTCTGTCACATCAGCGCACCTTGCTCTATAGGCTGCATTATTCATTGCAATCTCTGCATTATTCATCTCACTTAGCATCACATTTTGTCACTTGGTTCATTTATAGAGAACCCCTTAAAGTTGCTGTAATCATAATAATAACAGTTATTACTATCTCATCCTTTTTTGGATATGAGGACTGAGGCCCCAGTGGACTCTCGCTGCCTCACCTACTCCTGTCTCTGTGGTTTTGAGGCGTTTGTGTGGCATGCTGGTTTTATCTCAGAGCTGTGACACCTGAACCAAGACTCTGACCTGGGGCCAAACAGTGCCTCCGGTGTCCCTCAGGGCACCACAACTGCTGTCAGCTCTGTGTTTGAACAGTACCTCTGCACAAACTACTGCTGAAATCTGTCTAGTGAAGACATCTTCATGACATTTAGCAAAAACAGAGGGAATTCAGTGATGCGTGGACTGAAAGCCACAACTGGTAGTGGACTATCTTGGTCGGGGTTACAAGGCAGTGTGCCAAGTGCATGAGCCATCTTTTGGCCAAGACTTGATGTTCATGGTCTCAGTGAGCAGCAGGCAGTCTCACCTGCCCTGGTTGTGGTGCTGCAAGCCTGGCACAGACTGAACAACACCAGACTGGAGGTCAGCCAGAGTAAGGTTTAACGAGACTGAAGCCACACCAAAGGCTGGCATATCTGTCCTCACTTCAGAGCACCTGTGCCACACTGTCAGCGTGATGAGAGCTGAAGTTGCCTCAAAACAGCCCTTCTTCCTGTAATTACTCCAACACTTGGTTTGTTATCACACAAATAATTTGCCTTCCTGAAACATTTGAAATATCTGCTTTTGTCTGAGCTGAGATGCCTTGAATGACAATACAGTGGTGTTTTATGTGTGAAGGTGCGATTTTTAATCAACAACACCAAATATTTCTTAATAATTGGCTTTAATCCCAGGAATATAAGCTATCTGTGTGGTCGGAAAACAACTCAGGAAGGATGGTGATTGAAATAAAGTCAGAAGAGTTGGGTGTTACTGCATGCCATGCCCCCCCCCCCCACCCTTCTTCTTTAAGGGAGAGAGTGCAAGAGGAAGTTACAGTTAGGCGCAAACACAAATGTCTGCCACAACTATGGCCGGTAAATACAGTGGTTACTGAGACTTAATCTGTGTATGAAGTGGACTTTGGAAGGAAGACAGTGTGCAGGAGAGTCTGGTCCCAATAACAATTGGTCTTGGATATATACCACTGTGTATATGGTACTGAAAGTCTGTGTGGTTTCCTCCCTCATCCTTAAGGAGTCCAGTTTATAGTGTAAGTCAGATGTGTGACAATATGTTCTAACATTAGATGAATGTGGGTCTAGATTAAAAATATGAATCGGTTAAAATAATTAATAATTTGAAGAATAAAATGATCCGATGCATAAAAACTGTGCGCAACAAGGGCGCACAGTGCGCGCAATGCACAGATATTAGTGCAGGTTTATTTTCACGTTTTTCTGAGGTTTGGCAGTATTGAGTAATGTCAAACCAAAAGGCTAACTCCGTTATGGTCGCTTAGATTTCTGTAGCCTGTGATTAACTTAAATGGTGCGAAGCTCTCCAAAGTTGTCTCCGTGCGTATATATAGGCTGTTAAACGGGAGAAACTACAGGTTGGAAGCTATTCTGACTTTAAATTCACAAATCTAATCATTTGTACAGTGAATACACTCTTCATAATGTGGATTCATTTATTTGGTGGAGACGAGGTCACAGCAAAATCATCCAACAAAGGCGTGCGCAGTGCGCGTCCACGAGCAGTTTTATTCTCCCGGGAAATGCATTCTGTGCGGAAAGTTATCCCAGACGCAGTTCAATTACCGCACACACACACACACACACACACACACACTGAAATCACTTCACCTGACTACACTGCTTCAGATTTGAGCCCCGCACTGAGCAAGTGCTCCTGTCTGTCCTGCCTTTCCTGTGAAATCTGGAAAATGGGAGGGTGAAAAAAAGACGGTTTATAATTGATGTTTTCCCATGGAACAGCCCCTCCTCCCCGCAACACAGGCTAACCCTCAGGTGGAAGAAATCTTTTAAGATTTTTTTGTGGGATAACATCAGGAGGGTTTGTCTAGGCGAGCCAATCAAATCCCTCCCCTGCTATAGATCGGTGCTATAATACAAAGCAGTAAAAGCGGTCGCCTCACACAAGCGGCTGCAGCTCGACTAGAGATCCCGTGGCTTTTAATTCCCTCACTACTTTTTTTAACCCTCCTTCGATGTGCCCCGTTATTACCATTTGTCTGACGCGTTCATTTCCGCACCTGCCACAGTAGAGACCAGGCGAAGGCGAAGTAGAGGAGGAGACAAGGACATTGCGAGAGCCGGGAGAGGCAGACGGTAGAGATAGCAGCGGCGACTCGTTTGAGATCTTAAAGGACAAAAAAAAATGCTGCTCTGGACCAGAATCGTATTGGTCGGTCTCATCTGCTTGTCCTTGGTGTCCTCTGGGATGGGATGCGGACCGGGCAGGGGCTACGGCAGGAGAAAACACCCGAAGAAGCTGACACCTCTTGCGTACAAGCAGTTCATCCCCAACGTGGCGGAGAAGACCCTCGGGGCAAGCGGCAGATACGAAGGCAAGATCACAAGAAACTCCGAGCGATTTAAAGAACTGACTCCCAATTATAACACAGACATCATATTCAAGGATGAGGAGAACACCGGTGCCGACAGGCTAATGACTCAGGTAAGGAGACAGAATAACCTTTTTTCTCCTACTGCCCGTCTCCTAACGCACCATCACTGCGCACTGCAACAACCTCCTTGTCAGACTGATTGCGCACCTTAAGTGAAGTCTGTTTTACCCGCTGCTGAACTCTTCACACTGAGCCTTTTAACTTCACTGTAAAAGCAGATGCGCTTTATGCACCAGCACGGGAGTTTTTCAAAGGCTGCAGGCTTGAAGCTAATGTAGAAATCCAGCGGGAGAAGTGATGTGCAGGCGGACAGTCAGGACACTCGGCCTTCATGATTGTGACAGTGTATTTAAAATATTAATGTGCCCCTCTCCTCATATCTATATTTGTATCTTTGTGAGGCTCTATTTGTTGTTTCACAGGCGCACACTCATGTCACATTACAATTCGTGGAGGCATCCAGTATTTGTTGCCTATTTACGCCTAACATTGCAGCTTGTTTTAAGCGCCTTTTCTTTATTCCAGCCCTGAATAGAGAGAGATGGGGATGCGCACCGCTTCAAACAGTCGGGCTTATTCAGGCATGGCGTGGCTCATTCAGACATTTTCTCGCACAGGCTGCTGTAATTTAGCCTCTCGCATGGTGTGCATCAGTGCATGAAAACAGTGACATGTCTTTGAGAGTGTTCTGAACACTATCAGGACTTCATAAATGGGTGGGACTCGGTCAATTATAGGAGCAAGGCGCACAGGGGGTGATGGTGCCTCACTTGCATGGATGATGACATCTTTTTTTTTAATACTCCATCCTCATGTAGGCAGTTAGTTATCAAAGCTCATAGCTCGGTCTGTGCAGATAAGACGAGGCTCACAATACATCGCAGTGATGGAGCCTTGGTTTCTTTCCAGGCTGCAGGATGCCGCGTCTCTTCAGCATGACTTTTAGCACTCAGATGCTGGTGAATTATTAAAAGCGCTTGGGTGATATTGGCTCAGTAATAATAAAATGCCGGTGGTGATGGTGGCGGTGGTGCTGGTGGCGATGAAGCCAAGGCGCGCGCCGGAGTCCCTGAACCCGTGCCTCGCACCATGCATGAGCACGAGCTCCGATGAAATATTCACTGTGCGTGCGGTCTCGGCGTCCCTCTCAGCCCTGCCCACATCTCCTCTGCCATACACCTATAGCTTCTCATACACACAGAGATCATGGAATTACAGGCGCGTGGGGATGCGATGCCCAAACTGGGGTTCAGGGACCCCCCGCGGATCCTCGAGGAGGCTCCAGGGCCACCGGCAAAAATGGGGGATAGTTCGATTTCATTATTTTATTCATATGTGAGGATACTGGGTAACATGTGTCTGCGAGGCTTTCAATCTGAGTAAAACACCCCACCTGCTGTATAAACAGCTGTGTTTACAGGTCTTTGTAAAATCATACAGAGGAGGCGGGAGTCCCTCAGATAAAATGTGATTATACGGGGCATCTGTGGCTGAAGTTAGTCTATTCAGGGGCCTCAAAATTACATGTTGGGAGCTGCTTTGTGTTTCACAGATTTATAAAAAAGGCTCAGTAGTTATGGCTTCTTTCTGGTTCATCGTCCGCTCTCCATTCAGCATCCAAGCGTTTACAGAAAACACGACAACCGGCTCCAAATGTGACACGTACATGAAAGGGCTTTTTCGGCACCCCTCACTGGGCCTGAAACGCAATTTGAACTTATGACCTTTGGTCAGCGGGCGGCCGCAGTAAGTTAAAACAGGTGAGATTGCTCTTATCGCACATGACATTGTAAAGCCATCAAATTAGGGCATGTACATTTAAAACAAGACTGTAGCTGTTTTGAAGGCTGCTCTGCCAGTGGCATTAAGCGTTATCACATGGGGATTTACGCTGTGCCAACGGGCTTTGCGCTGTTCCACGGCTTTACGCATGAACATTTTTACGCACGGAGTTTTACGCACGAATACAGTGGACTTGTTATGTTGCGTTTTAGAAAATAGATATATCCATACTTGAAACAAGGCGCGTACATGCAGTGGCTCCTTTAGGTGTGTGCAATAAATGAATTAATCAATCAGTTCACTGAGGTCCAGCCAAGACTATAATATTTGATACTTGAAGGAGCGCTCCAACAAGCATCTAGTCTCCTCACTATAAAGACACAGATGACTCCCAGGAAAGTTGCCAACAGAGGCGTTTAAAGACATTTACAGATAGTGTTTCCAGGAGTCACGGGGCCTGAGATGAACCAACATGATCTAATCCACAAATTATAGCTTCGTGTTCAAGTCATAAAATATTATTTGTATCAAAATAAATGGAGATTTTCTCTTGTGCTGCAGTGAGAATGTGCAGTCTTTACATTTCAACTTGTTTCCAGTGAAGTTTGGTTTGTTTCTAGATTTTTTTCTTGAGACAACTTAATAAATTTAAAGAAAATACAGGATTTCGTCTGTTAAATTACGTCATCCACACTGGCAAATGTTACTTTTCACGTTTAAGAAAAGCTCCAATACTCGATTTTTTGCAGCGTAGCTCTGTTAGGAGTCTGCAGTCTCTCCCCACAGTGCAAACGCGTCGGGAAAAAAAGATGAGCTGGCGGCTTGTTTGCACTGACAGGTAGCTGATAAGTGTTTCCTCTAACCAAATCATTTGTGAAAAGATTAAGAGGGAGGCTGTTGAACAACTTTACCCCGAGCACAAAGCGCCGGTCTAGGGCGCCCTGCTGGGCTTCACGGTGGCTGAGCAGAATTTGGCTTGATTTGCGGCACACGACCTAATGAATTAATAAATAGGTTAAGCTTTACGGCTCTTGACTCCGACAATCCCACTCAGAATGTGGGAGTTTTTTTTGGGGGGCCCGTTTTTTTATTCAACACATTCTACAAGTGTGATATCCTCATAAAACACCCACTGATATATGTGGAAGACCCTTTTTTCCTTTTTTGTTATACGAGTTTTGGGGTCTATGTGAACATTCCTGCTGTAGACACACACAAGCTGTCCATAAAGAGTAAAGGGACACACATAGACGCCTCTCTGTGCGCCCATACCATCCCTGGATATTTCACAAGTCTGTCAGTCAGCAGCCAAAACACCTCGATTTAAGGAGGCATGTCACGTTTCCAAGACTTTGCAGGAGAGGAATAATGAAAGTTTCCCTCCGCGGCTGGACTGAAAAGACTCTTTGTGATGTTTTATTTGACATATTGGTTGAGTGTCGAGAATAGTTGTCTTGGAGAAGGCCAAGCATCTTCATTGAGAGCGCGGAGAGGTTGGGGTGCGACGATTTATTTATAGGAGCGACTCCAGATATTTTAAGGCGGGCCAGCTGCTCCTGAAGATCACCTTCATATCATCTGCATATCAATTATTGATTTAAAGAAAACAGACAAGTTGCAACCAACAAAAGGACTCGCTCATTTCATGGCCTAATACAAACTCATGAATTTATAATGTATGCATGTTGTGTTCAACGCAACACTTTTTGATAGAAAGGGATGCTGTTCCAAGACCATAGACCCATATGTTATAGGCCAGTGAAGCGAATGCGGTGCCTTATCAATATTTCATCGGCAGCTTTCTTATCCGAGATGTGCCCTCTGACGCTGCTGCTCACTGAGAAATGTAAACTCAGAGATGCAGTTCAGTCCCAGTGTTTCATCTCAGCTGGGAGGAATCAGGGGAGTCAGGTGGGGATGGAGAGGAGAGGTGTGGGCGAGGCCTCAGTGAGTTTGTTATCACTCTAATGGGCAGCAGAGATCAAGCAAACAAACCAGATATCTACTAAGACGCGCAATTTCTGTGGGAAAGAGGGAAAAAAATGCCATGTGTGCTGTCTAATTTTTATTTCTCTTACCAAAAGATGATGTAATTTTGTCAATTTCGAGCACCTGCTCCTCTTGGCACTAGAAACTGTGTCAATATAAGAAAGGCTTTGGTGGCAAATGCTGCTCTAAAATCAGATTTTCCCACATTTTACACCCCTGGCACAGCCTATATATGTGCAAGCTTTGACCCAACAGGTGACTAATTGGTCTTATGTCTCCCCCCTTGCAGAGATGTAAAGACAAGTTGAACTCTCTGGCCATCTCAGTGATGAATCAGTGGCCCGGGGTGAAGCTGCGGGTCACCGAGGGCTGGGACGAAGACGGACACCACTTCGAGGAGTCGCTCCACTACGAGGGCAGAGCCGTGGACATCACCACCTCGGACAGAGACAAGAGCAAATACGGCACTCTGTCCAGGCTGGCGGTGGAAGCCGGATTCGACTGGGTCTACTATGAATCCAAAGCCCACATCCACTGCTCTGTGAAAGCAGGTACGGCTGCGAGATGAGAGCAAATATTGTGTCCAAGGAAAATCTGTCATGCGCACTGTGGTGAGAATAATCACCGGTGCGCGTTTCCCATCAGGCAAGATTGTAATCTAAATGAGCAGGTGCAGCCCTGCTTTATCTTTTAGGAAACTTTCCTTCAGCTGTTTGTGAATGAAACCTGAACTAGATTAGATGTGACGAAAGTGCCAAAAGACAGAAACAAAGAGGATGCTTATCAAGTGTCCAAAAACCTGATATGAGGGTCCAATCAGCTGCAACATTTAGAAGCTCCAAGACAGAAATGTAAGAGTTGAAATGCAACAAAATGTGTTTTAAGATCTGTTTATTCGTTTCGGTTGCAAAGCTATAAACTGCACGACTATCAATAAAACCAAAATTAGCATTTAGTTACCTTTTGATCACAAGAACGTGCAGTCAGACCTACTAAATCTGCCTCCTATCAGGGTATTAATCATCCATCCTGGCACCTGTTTTTGGCATTTTATATATTGTAAATATTGAATTGCACCTTTTATCTAGTTTTATATTTTGCACCCCTGTTATTTAATCTTTTGCATATTGCACTCTTCATATCTGCACTCTTACAACTTCATGCAGCTGCTGCGCATTAATTACCCTCGGGATTAATAAAGTTTTTTTTATCTTATCTTATCATTATTTGTCTAATTGGAATGCAGAGTATAGCCTAACCATTAATTCTGCATTATGAAACATATATCTGTAAACGATATGTGGGCAGATCCCAGCCTGTGGCGTTATGAGCATTTCTCATTCAGCTTATTTCTTGATCTTACATCGCCCCACACTGTCTCCTGGTGGGAACCACGACCATAATCTAACAAGACTCCTCTGTGTGACCTAGAAAAAGAAAATCATTTTGTTCTCTGGATTTTTTGCACACCGGTGGAGGGCAAAATAAAATGCTTGGAAGTTGTGACGTTTTTAGGTAATTAGGTGGAATTTTGGATAGGGTCATATAATGGAAAAAGCGAGAATAATTCATTGTTTAAGGTGTTTATTCGGATTTTATTTGTCTCAGCTTTTAGATTTAGTTTTTAATATTTAGGACAAGCTCTATTTTGGCTCATTTTTGGGGCTAAAATAATAGTACAGGCCTCCACTGAGCTAAAGGACACCTATGGCGCGTAGAAACCATTTCTTCACACTGATTGATGAACCGTGGCGCTTTGCCTTTAGCTCAGACTTTATTGATAAATCCCTTACTTATCATTCAACACACACGTTTTGAGATCACAGTATGGGCCAGGCCGACGTGTCATTAGAGGTCATGCGACTTTACCAAAAGGATTTGGCTGAACAATGTTGAATTGGTTGGGGTAAATCTGGTTTTCAGTTGTCACCTTATTTCATGCTGGGGAATCTTAAAAGAAGATTAAAAGCCCCCAAATTCTGAGTAGGAAACCCCCTTTTTTTTCCTCTGTGTGCAGGACAGTGTGATCCTAGAGACTGGTATGTGAAGAGCTCCACCAAGGCCAAAATTATTGTCATCAAGCCTGACAACAAAGCAGGGAGAGGTGGTAGAAAGAGGGGACATTGATGTTGCACAACAGAAAGCATTTAAGAGTCCGGGCCCTCATTTAAATTCAAATCTACAACTCGAGAGGCTTGGAAAAGTGGCTCCGCTGGGTAAATAGTAGTTGTGAGTCGCCTATTTGTGTGAATTGTCACATAGAGGTTTCTGCACCTGAGTAAATATGGGAAGAGTAGCTGGGAAAGGCGTAAGTGTTCTTTACCGAGAGTAGCTCGATCCACAAGCTGATTTAGAATAACAATGCCTGCTCTTTATTGGGTTTTTTAATTAAGAATAGATGAGCCAAGGCTTTCAGTTTTTCTCGTCTCAGACAACGTGGGCCAAGCCAATACGCATTTGGCTCGGAGGAGCAGACAGGCATCATTATGCAAAATGCATATGGCCCACCATGATGTGTGTAGGCAGGAAAAATACAAACACGAGCAAAAAAAGGAGGTTTTTGAATGGGCTTTTGACTGAGGAGACAGTCCTGAGCTGTATTGTCTCAAAGCAGCTGTGATTTATTATTTTGTAAGTCATAAAAGTGTTTAAATACTGGGACATTTTACGCGTCTTGAATGCGTTTAAAAATATTTTTCCAGGGGGGTTTACCACAGTGATAAACATGTAGTGATGGTTTAAAAGCTGCATATTGTATTTTAACAGCACAATCTCTCATTTTAACAGAGAACTCAGTGGCAGCAAAGTCAGGTGGCTGCTTCCCAGGATCCTCCACTGTCATCCTTCAGGATGGTACCAAGAAGGCGGTCAAAGACCTCCAAACCGGCGACAGGGTCCTGGCAGCAGATGACGATGGAAACCCGATTTACACCGACTTCATCATGTTCATAGATCAAGACTCTACAACCAGGAGGCTCTTCTATGTGATCGAAACCGACTCGGGAGAGAAAATCACTCTCACCGCCGCGCACCTCCTCTTCGTCGGCCACAACACCACAGAGGAGGAGCGCATGTCGGCGATCTTCGCCAGTGAAGTCCAGTCCGGACAGACGGTGTTCGTGTTTGACACCGAGCGAAGTCGACTCGAGCCTGTGAGCGTAAAACGGATTTACACGCAAGAGCACGAGGGCTCCTTTGCGCCGGTGACCGTGCAGGGAACCGTCGTGGTGGACCAGGTCCTTGCGTCCTGTTACGCAGTGATCGAAGACCACGACCTGGCGCACTGGGCCCTGGCACCCGTCAGGCTCGCCCACTGGGTGTCCTCGTTGCTTTTCAGTTCCCAGCCTCGAGTCAGTGCAAAGAACGACGGAGTGCACTGGTACTCCAAGATCCTTTATCAATTAGGAACATGGCTCTTGGACAGCCACTCGATCCATCCACTTGGGATGTCAGTATACCCGAGTTGAAAACTCAACCACAGGAGCAGAGTGAGACTTTTAAAATGTAGGACACACGAACTATTCAATAGATTAAAAAAAATAAAATAATAATAATAATTAAAAAACGAACGAACAAACAAACAAGACAAAGGCCCCAGCGGAGTTGGGATATTTATTTCAGTGACTTTTCCATGTGTCCCCTTTCAAAGAATGAATGGAGCCTTAAAAAGTTTCTCTTTGAATAATTTATTCTCATGTGAACTCGCTGCTGTCACACAAATGGATTCTGAAACGGTGTGAGCAGCAAATTGTGCATAATCTATTTTTGTATATCTCAAATGCAAAAAAAAAGACAGAAAAAATGAAGAAAAAAATGAAAAAGAAAAAATATCGCAAAGAGAAAGAAGACCATGTAGAGAGGAGCTAACTTTGACAGGTTGTAATGTTCATATGTGCATATATGTGCAACTGACTGTTATATTTTGGGGAGAACAAACTTCGCGGGGTTCCATAAATTATATTTTTATACACAGAATTGTAAATTAGATTTTGACAGATCGCTACCGAATCACATTTCGTTATTTGAAATAGTGTAAGATATGAGAATATATTTTAATTTAAATACAGTAGTTGGGAAAGTATTGGAAAAATCTTGTACTGCTTTGGTTTATTAAGAATTTTATTATTTTGGAAACTGTTCGTTTAAGTTGTCGGAGAGGGACAGATATTCTGCCTCATGTCTGCATTCTCTGCTTTTTTTTGTTTGTTTTTGTTGTGTTTCTATTTTTCTGTTTTCTTCTGAGAAAAATATTAAATGCAGATTCTGACAATTCAGTAACAGTTAAAGTAGTACTGAAACAGTTTCGTTAAATAAATTAATAAGTAACTCCTGTAAATGTACTAAAATGTATTTTTCTTTTCATATTTTGTAATAGGGAAATAGTTTTATAGAAATGACCTGCGGCAGATGCAAAGTTTGGATAGTCTATATAGCCAGACCATACCAGTTAACTTTCATAACAGGGCGATGCGTCAAAAATGTCTAGAGTTTATTATTTATATGTTTATTACAAAATGAGATAAAGAAAATCTTCAAACTTGGAGTTGTTACATGTGTTTGTCTGAGTGAACTTCACACAAAGAGGAACATTTGAAACATTATGACGGCCCAATTAAGTGTAATCCTGTAATGATATTTTCACTTTGGTCTGTTTGTGTTTTATAACAAACAAAGCATTCATTCTGGATGGTTATAATTAACACATAACAATTGTTTTACATGGTAATTCAATGAGCTTAGTCTTCTGGGAGAGCTATGGCAAATCACTTCGCCCTGTTTGCTACCTTTTACAAAATGGAGAAAATATTGCGCTTTGAACTACCTTTTGCATGCTTGCGAAATGTTGAGAGCCCATGTCAAATTTAACGAGGTTTGCCCTCCGCAAATAACTCCTAACTTGCAGACAAATTAAACAGAAGTGTGTTTGTTGGCCCTCAATGTGCTTCTCGGTGTCTGCTGGTTGGGGTCAGATTGCTCCATCAGTGACTGACAGTCCGGTCCAGAAGAAGAGACACAGTCATTGTCTAAATCACAGCTTAGTAAAACATTTGTCAGTCTTAACAAGTCGCTATAATCCTCCAGTATTTTCACAGGGACTTATAGTGTGCGTGGATCACTTGATAGTGAGGTTATAGTGATGTATTCTTGTCCTCTTGTGGTGTTAGGTGGCTGCATATATTTCTGAAATTGATTACAGCATCATTTTATCCCAGGAACTGTGTAATTAAGTTGTGTAAGTGCGACACCATGTGGTCAAACGGTGGTAGTGCTGATTGGCAATGCATGAAAATGCTGATATTCCACTGCAGGGAGTTAGAAATACTTTTATATGAAGTATGACACACAGAAAGAAGCAGCAAGTGCTATTTATGAGTTATGTAAATTCATTCAAGGGCAGATGTATGGGGCCACAGAGCAAACTGAAGTGGCCTCATATTTAGTTTTGATGCATCAAACTTAATAAATGTATTTGTAGTGAGAAGCAAAAGTACAAATGAATTCCCAAAACACATGAAACTACAAATGAATGTGAATCTATTATTATTCAATCAAAACCACAAAAATGATCCTTCGCCCAACTGATCAAGGGTAAAAGGGGCCACTGAACCTGAGTTTCTGAACACTGTAGCAACATGAGCAGGAATTCCATTTCCTTCTCCGAGGTCGCCCACATTGTGTTGTATTGTTGATACTGTGAGGTGGAAACTTTGGGGAGGGACAAAGCGGGCCCATCTCTGCCGGCGCTGTGACCTTGGGTCCCTGACAGATACAAAAGCGTCCGTGCAGGGCAGCATTCCTCAGAGCAGGTAAACAGAGCCTCCTCTAATCCCTCTGGGGGCCCTCAGTCTGCTGGAGCTCAACAACGGCTTTTACAAATGTTGACATTTGCAAACATGAACAGTCTGGCATTCTGGAAAACAAAACTCCCCGTTTCTAAGAGAGTGCTGCAAATGGCAGCGGCCTGTTCCTTTCCAGGCAACATTTACTCCTCTGTGGCAGCAACCAGCAGAGTGCTGAAGATGTAGAGGTGGTAAGTTGGAGGGAAATATATTTTACAGGGATCTGGTCCCACACATCTTCACTAGAGCCTGCTTTCATACTATCGGTAAACAGAGACCTGAACTATGCAAAACTCACCATAGATAGATGGACAAATTGCTAGAAAGATTATCTGGTAGGTAGTTGGACAGAAGTAAAGATGGATAGATCTTCCAAACATGATAATACATATTTTTACTCAAAGAAAAACAATCAGGGCTGCGGGATGGAGTAACAATGTATGACAATTAGAACTCTTCAATCAAATCAATCAGTATGAACTGTTCCTGCTCTCTATGAAGAAGACCAGTTGGAACCTTAAGTGTACATGCTCTCAAATCTCTTAGATTTAAACATCACAATCACAAGACTCAACATTTTGGTATTTTTTAAAAATGATTTCTCAGATACTGACCTTTAATTTCATGGGAAGATGACATGAAGTCAACAAAAAATACCTTGAGGGGGTTTCCAGATTAATTTTAGTGGTCGCAAGATAATTCATGGGATAGAAAAGGACAACATTGTTCTACGACACAAAATGTTCATCCCTTGCACTACACTGGATAAGGTCCTGAAAAGGTCAAAGTAACAGTCCAGCCAAGAGGTTTTATCACTCTTTGGTTGAACTGTTCACAACTAAAAATACCCTGAACCAGTGACGAGGGGTCCCAAGCAGATACCGGTGCATTTAAAGGGATCACCTCCTGAAAAATTAAGAATCACTGCTTCAGATGATACCCAGTTCGGTCTGACTAAAGGACCTTGGTGGGTTCGACATGAAAGGAAGTAGTTTTGACCTTCTTTGCAGACACTTTCAATTTCACAATAAAGACAAACTCAGTGCCATAACTGTGTTTATCAAAAAGTTTATTTTTCTCCAGTTTCTTCTCAATTTTAACACATTCCATCTCTTTAAGAATTATTCACTTTTTTAGAAAACATTTCTTTAGTAAATCACAGTGTACAGCTTAAGAACATGAAACATGATTGATATCGGAACTTTCCAACACAGAACATTATGTTTCATCATGTCATACATCAAATTGTGAAAACACACAACAGGATGGATTGTCAACAGTTTCAGCCAAAACTCGAGATTGGATTTTCATTCAGTCATTATTTGGTGCACCGTACTGTTCGGGATGAGGAAACCACTGTAGTGTCTTTTTTTTTTCTCAAAATCCAACCAAACAATGCATGTCAAGAAGCTGGGATGACCTTTGGTGCAGTGAAAGCCATAAAGCGGCTTTAGAGTTACGTGTCTGCTCTGTGAACCCGGCTGTCGTCACAGAGATGGAAACCTCCATCCAACTGGGCTAAAGAAACAATGGTAATCCAGGTAGGCCACCCTGCTTGATACAGAAGTCTTAAGTTCAACAACAGCAGCAGCATCGAGGAAAAGATGGGCGACTGTCAAATACATGTAAGTTAGAAGAACAGCCGTGGCAGGAAAAGCAGTAATGGAAGGAAATGTGGCAGACCAAGTGAATGCGACATCTATTTAGTGAGGGAAGTTAGCTCAAGTAAAATCTTCCTTCCAAGGCCGGACTCTGCATCACTGTAAAGGAACCGTGAGTGTTAAGTGAGTGAGTTAAAGCACGTAAAGTGACATAGAAGTATCGTGGTTTAAGCCGATCAATGGCTCCTCTCACCAGCACGCTGTTGAAAAATTAGTGTTAATACTAGAGCTCACGGTATTGTGTGCCCTACAGTGCCACCCAAAACCAAACTACAACCTCAAACAGCCCACTGTGATTCACCCAGGAGCACCACAAGTCAGTGTTTGACCATGCCAACAGTTTTGGATGCTTTTGCTCAACCAGTTTGTTCCTCTCATGTAATCGATACTTCGACTTTTAAGATCTAATGGTTTCATTAGAATCACAATTTTAAGCAACTGATTTCCTCAAAGATAAATACAAGGCAAATAAACACACTTAAAGGTGCTGTCTACTGGTACAAAAAATATTCACCTGGTGTATCGTAAACTTAAATAAAACAAGGTGCAGCTATTACTTGAACTCAATAAAGACAACAACTGGAGATGGCATACTTTATCTTCTTTGTTGTTTAGCACAACTTAAGGGGAATTAGCTTATAAAACCTGATTAAGAACTTTCAGTTTGGTGATGTGTCATACAACACCATACAACATGCAGCAAAAGAATTATTTTTCATACCAGCATGACAGCAAAGCCTTTGAGAAATCAGTCTTCAAAACAGTAGCAAGTAGGGGTGGGCGATATGGCCAAAACCTTCTATCACAATATATATAGTTTTCTATCACAGTAGCAGTATATGTAATGATAAATGGTCGAAAAATAACCATACTGAACTTCATCATGTCATTATTTTCTTCTTTTATTTAGAACTTCCATACAAACAAAAAACTGCCTCACATGAGACAACACTCCTTAACAAAACCAAATTTCTTTCAAAAGAGAAGGTTTAAGGTTCTTGAGAACAATAATTCTAAGTCTTACAGTTTTCTGGATTTACAACTTTGCTCTCCTCCTTCATGTCTGTCCAAATCACATTACCTTCGAAGCTAACAGATTTGCTAGATTGCAAGATCATGGGATAATCCCAAGTACACGGAACAGTCCAGCCCCTGATATGCCACAAAGCCTGCCATGAATAGCACCCATAGTTGACACAGTATTGCCAAAGTTCTACCAGTGGACACATTTCTACCGTTGCATGATAAATATACCATAATATCGCCCATCCCTAGTAGCAAGTGGTTTCAAATGATCTGCTAGGGTTTCCAAAGTTAACCTTAAATCCTTACATTAGAGGAACAAACTATAAACAACCCAACTCAAATTTCAGATGTTGGAGCTTTTCATAAGCACCTAAACACATCAAGGAACCAATAATATAAACCACATTATCATGCAACAATAACATAACTTTGACAAAAAGGAAAGCCAATTAGCTGCATGAGGTGGCCTGCCAATTTTAAGTAAACTGAGTAAGTGCTTCCATGAACTAAAACCAACAGCTGACTTTAAGGTGGGAAAAGTTGTAGTTATAATTTGCAAAGCAGTCAGTAGTAAATTAAAACACATTCATAACCCAATTTGTTGATTGCTGAAACATGCTAAACCCTTGGCATGGTCTTTAAAGTTTTCTTTGGGGGCTAGCAACCAGGCTGACGACAGCTTGTGACCTGAGGAGAAACAAAGAATGAAATCATTATTTCAGCTGGTCTGCAAAGTCTCAGCACCCCGGAACAGCAAATGGACCTGTTGGAATAAAAGTTTTAAGTTAGTGTTGTGTTGAACCCAACCCAGCTAGTGTTGCGGATCTGACCCATAGCTAGCATAAACATTGTGATGCTACCAGCCATAATGAAGGCTTATGCAAGCACAAGAAAGCCTCACAGAAACAGATGAGCCTTTCTCAATCAAATATTAAATACCCTACTGCAACCACATGAGCTGATGTGATTGAAAAAAGCATCCTGCTAGTTAAGTAGCCTGTTGTAAATCAGGCCATAGTTTAGCACCATTTTCCTCAATGAGAAATACTATGAGAAATAGAACAATATGTCCAAATGTTCAAGGTACATATTTGTACAAAATCCTTAAAATTAAGGTACAAAAAGATTCAATATGAATCTGCTCTGTCATTACAAGACCAGCTGTCTTGTAGCAATATAACTATCACTGGCATTGCCTGTACTTTTTCAAATCCACAGGATTTACCACAGCACTAAAAATCAAGTTAAACCCACAACACAAAAGACATTAAATGCACATTGTTAGGGAACAAAAATCTCTACATCAGTTCAACTCAAAACAAAAGGAACAAAACATGAAGAAGTCAGTTTAGAGCAACTGTACAACATACAAAAAAGACTTAAAACCAAGAAACCTCAAGTTTTACAAGAAGAAAAGAGAAAATTTAGGAGTTTAGATATCTTCAGACACCCCATCTGTCCCAATACTTCTGATACCTTAAGCATGTTGAGAACTGTGACCTTTACTGTCAAGAATCACGCATGTGAAGCTTCATTTAATACTGAGTGGATTCTGACTTATTTTAAGTAATAGCTAATTTAAGGGAAATACCACTAAATTTATGAATTTGATTCACACATGCAGTCAGAGACAGAGGCCAATAGCTACTTGTGAACATGAACAACTCTTGCCGAAGTCTTAAAATCAGAGAACAAAGGACTTAACCTGTGATGTCATCCACATGCACAGCCAGGAGTTGATTTACTAACAGCTGAATGTCTAAATGTTAACCCTCCAAATTATCTCTGTATTGGTCAAATCCAGTGTTTAAAATGCAGCTACATATACTTTGTCCATTGCGTCACCTCTAACATGTCAGGGCTGTAGGGAGCTGAACATTAGTATGACATCACAGTTAAATGGGCAGGACAAAAAGTCTTGTGTTTCTGGCTATGAAGCAAATAATCTGCCAAAATTCAGTGGCATCCCCCTAGATCTATATGAGGTAGAATTTCTTGCCATACAAAGTGTCTTAAGATATATGTGATATGTTGCAAGTTGAATACCCAGGGACTTACAGAGTATGTAAAGTATAAAATCATAAAATGCAGCACAAATAAGAGCGATTATTCATCGTAAAGGCACCGGACACATGGACATCACACACAACCACACATTTTTGGGCTAAAGTTTAACCGGCTTCACATACCTGCATGTTCACGGTATATTGGCCATGTTTTTATTTTTCCCTCAAAGTTTTTTGTCAAATCTCTTTTCTAAACAGAAAAATGGTCCAGTTATTGTTCATTCTGGCGCTAAATTAGAAACAAAACACTAGTAACTTGATTTATGTCTGGAGTCATCAGCATATCTTTACATATAAAAATGTTTAACTTGATACAATAGATAAGATTAACTCAAAAAAAAAAAAAAATTCAACAGGATAAATATTGAGAGAAGGTTCATGGCTACTTATGTACATGATCACTACATAGATAATGGTTGCCCCCTCCACTTCCTGTGTCACAGTCCTGTGAGTAATGTACAAAAGGTTCATGTCTGAACTTCAACTACGAGTAAACGACGCCTAAACATTTAAAAGAAGTTTCCGTGTATCAAACTTTAAACTCGCAATAGACAAAAATGTTGTCCGACAAAGAAAGAAAACAAAAATCATGGAATTATGGGAAAAGTAAATGAGCCTAACTTGCTCCATTTAGTTTAATAATGATGTCTCGTGAAATCAAACTGAGAGCCAGACAAGTAAGTATTTAGAAAACTTATGGATTTCAGTGATGTGGTCGCACTCCCCAAACAAGGGCACATGCTCAGAAAATTAAAATAAAATGATGCCTGGGAGATAGTACAAGTGTCACTTACAGTTTCTCACAGAAATGTATTTTCAGTAGGACTTCAATATCAATATGACTGATATGATATGAAGGATGTATTTAATATAATAAGGGGAATTAAAGTTATCGGGCAAAGTAATGAGGTGAATTTAACTTTTTTGCTTTACTGCCGAACATCTATGTTGTCAACTCAGTGTGATTGCAAATCGTTCAAAGTGCTATTCCAGGTACGCCATGCAGCTCAGTGATAAGGCACCAAATTATCTACTCATAGTCACACAGATTCGGATCACTTACACCTGAACGGAGGAAGCCTAATGTAAATCCCAGCAAAAATGTACAGAAATGTATCCTGGAGGAGAATTGTGAGTAATTCTCACTGACATAGCAAATATATAAATCTCAAAACAAAAAAGCTCAAAAAAACATTACATATACATTCCCTCAAAGCACACTCAATACAGATTAGAAACCTAAATCTAACTTCTCCATAATCAGACAACATGCAGCCTAAAAAAATAAACATCCAAAATGCAAGGAGGGGTAATCCAAAACGGATTCCAGGGAACAGTTAAAAGATCTAATAACACTTACAACAAGGAGCAATGCCAAACGCTCAACCTAAACAACACAATCTGTCCCAGACGCAGCACTGAAACTGAAAAGCGTCACAAAATCTACAAAAGAGTCACAGCATTAACAATTCCTAAAACCACTGAGAATTAAAAAAACTTTTATTTATTATCCGACATCTGATGCCAATATGGTCCCAGCCAGTCTAATGGTAAATCATCCATCTCTGTGCCTGTATGCAAGTTCTCCACTAGGTAGGGCCATTCACCCAAAAACTGCTTGCAGACTGTCCTCTGCCTAAAAGCGGGCTTGAGTTGGAAAAATGAAGCACCATTAGTGATGAAATACTGCCATCTACAGAGGGGCAGACACACTGCTATATGAGTAGACCACAGTCTGCCACAACCATTTCCTGCACCTTAGCCAAACAGCGAGTCGCAGATAATAATCAACTACAATGAAGTAGTCACATCAGAACTACAAAGTGTTCGTTTTGTTTTATAAATGAATCTAATTAAAGAGGGGAGCAACCATTATCCCATTATAAATTCTACTTAGTGTCCATGTAAGACGCACAAAACATTCTTCACAAACTACATCAAAGTAGGATTCACTGTCCAGTGTCTCTCCAGTGCCATTTTACAACAATGGACAATTGGTAGACAGAGTCAAACAATGGCATGCTTCGCAGCTACGGTCTTTATTGTCACTGTTCCAAGTTGAAAGAGATGAATGATGCTTCTGTGCAGAGTCGTCGACTGTGTGTGACCCCCAAAGGGCTGAAGAAAAACTCCTAAGCCAGGTTGGAGCTGTGCACGTGAGGCTCCCACGCTGGGACAAAGTGACTTCTTTTAACAGGACTCCCTGGCTCTATCACGCTCCTCATCCGTCAATCAGCGACACATCAATGTGCGACAAATCAATCATGTGCCTGTGTAGTAATTGTGATAATAATGTTTGAGCTGTTGTCTCAGGAGAAAGACACTAATAAACACTTATTTTGTGCTGCGTACAATCTGTACAACAGCGCAAATCCATGACCACCACTATGGCAAGATGTAGGCTACCAACCACAGTAATGTAATCAGTTAATTGGTATGTCTATAAAGATGATAAAAAGAGGGAGGAATATTGATTACCTGTGGAAGCTCATTTGAAAACTCGCTGCATGCTGGGGACTGGAAAATTTGGCGATTGCTTTCCTCTGCTGGGGCATCATTTTGAACATCTGCGATAAACAGAAATAGTAAAATACATATTGAGTACAGCTAGATTCTCCCCTTATCCACAAGAGGGAGTGGGGGTGGTGCAGGGAAATCCATTCATTCATTCACTTTCTCTACCTACCTAATAACTACGACAGAGGGCGCTATGGGATCACACTACGAAATGTCACCCCTTTGGTGGGTGCAAGAACATATCTATGTTTTAAGTTTTCATCATGATGCACATACAAATTTTGATACTCTTTATACAAACAAGATGCTTTGCACAAGCATATTAAATCAGAAGAAAGGTATTTGAATACAATAAATACGCAAGTATCAAGCTGCGATACCTACCTCGATGGGGCCAATAGACCTGAGAAGATTCTGCAGCTGAACGTCAGTTGTGGATGAGGAGAGGCCCTCTATGGACACAGTGCATCGTTCGCTCTCTGCTCCTCTTTGGCTCTGTCTGGTGGACACTGGACGACCTCGACCCATCGGACCACCCCCTCTACCTCGGCCCCGGCCTGACACGACAACCTACACCGACGCGAGAGAAATTGCCCACATGTGGTGAAAAAAATTCGGGGAAGGGTTAAGAGAAAGACGGCAGGCGAAAACACAGACTGAGCCTTTCGCTGCTTACACAGGCATGTTGATGTTTTAATCTTGCATCCAACCATGTGGAGAGGAGCTATACTGTTTCTCAGCACAAAGGAAAATTTAAAAACGCTATGTGTTTTCCTCTCGCACCTCTCAGACATGCCAAGCTTTCACATGATTGACTTATCATATTTCTACATAGAACATCAACGTCAGAACATGATGCATGTGGCATGGCATATCTTCATTTGTGCTTGAGAGTGAGAGGTATGTTTCTTCAGCTGCAGAGGAAGAGGAGGGGGAGGGAGAGACCCCGAAAAGAGAGAAGAGGAGGTAGAGGGAATATGTGTGTGTGTGTGTGTGTGTGTGTGTGTGTGTTGGGGGCGGGGGAGCATAAAGGGAGAGGAGCCATGCAAGCGTTATGGTGACTGCCTTACCCTGTCAGCGTCAGTGAGTATGGTAACTGTGACAGCAGCCTGGTGGTGACAGGCGTGCAGAGAGGCCAGGGGACCTTGTGTAGCCCCCCGTGTTACACTGCTTTCAGCTTGTCAATACTCCTGCACCTGGCATACTGTCCTGTCTTATTACCACTGCTGCTCGATTGGTAAGTCTACTGAATGCCAGGGTAGCGCCAGCGGCATGGGACAACTTTACAGGAGACATTTCAGCTTCTTTCATTTCAGAGCTGCCATTACCCACACTCTGCACTATTAATACACATATTTTGGGTGAGGCGGTTGCTGATGTCCAACACACAGAAGAAGGCATGAGCTCGTTTATGACATACCCTGTTTTGCTGCGGGTTGCCCATGACCCCTCGGCCAACCTGTGGTGTTCCGCCTGGTCCCTGTTGCTGCTGCCCTGTCATGGTAACCTTCCTTTGGTTGAGCGGCGTTGCCGGCCAGGTGCCTTGTTGCTGCACTGGGCTGCTGGCTGGCACTGGCCCCTTTCCACTCTGGATGGGGATGATGGAGGACAACATTTATTTAGCATCTCACACAAGATTCCAGCCTTTATCTCCATCTATATGCAGGCATCACAAACTCCTATTCACATTAAGCATTTAGGCAAAGTGTTTATGGAAAACAGGCAGCAATGCAAACCCTTATCTACAAAGCAAAGGGGAAAAGTGCCAGAAAAGTGGCGCTGGATCACTATCAGACATGCTGTGGGGAATAAAGATCAACCCAACAAGGTGATGGTCTCATTATCAAATAAAGTCACAGCTCAACTCTGTTGACATGCGGGGAAGAATTGAAGGTCGTCTCTTCCCCGACTCTGCGGAGAGATGTGACAGATCAATACAGGGGAAGAAAAGAGGCGATATCTCTGACCTGTCCCCAGTTGAGAGTAAATGGATTAATCCCTCCTATAGAAATCACAGCTCCTGATTGCACCCATCAAATGCTAAGCTGCATTACACTGGAACGACAGCAGCTCGATGTGTACCCCATCCCCCTCACACCCCCCCTCCTTCCCAGCTTTTGTGTCTTGCGCTGCTTTGTATTATCCCTGATGAAAATATAATTTGCCTCTTATCTGTGTGCCTAAGCCATACAAATCCAAATCCTCAAAAGTGGCAACTTTCTTACACAGGTATTATGTTGCTCCCCCCGTTCAACCAAAAAAGATTAATTACAAGGGTCTTGGATTGGCATTCTTTTGTTGCCTCGCACCTGAGAGATGGGTTGATGGAAAACAGCAAGCGAGGGATGACAGAGAGGAAGAGAGAGAGCAAGAAAAAAAAAGAAGGGAGGAGATAACATTGTCAAGCGCTCGTTGATGACAGCAGAACAATGTGGAAGAGGGAGCATCTCGGCAATCTTCTTTTCACTACAGCTATAGGCCTTAGCTGCTTCTTTCTGTTTCCATCTCTCTTTCTCCACCTCACATCCCACTCCCCTTTTTTCTCCAAGATGCCGTACATCAGATAGCTCTGCGCAGGTTTCGCACTGACACCCAGTTATCTTCATCTGCAGCCAGCCTGCGATTTTGGCTCTGTGGCTTGATCCTCTGGGATGGAGTCGGAAAGCGGCTTATTTCAAATACTATCACATCCCACCAACATGTCTCATCAGTGACAAGTATGAATGTTTAACATGCATGCCTTTGTGGTTTTTCAATAAAGATTAATGTGTAATTAAGGCCACAGCAGTAACTTATCAAGTGAGTATAAAATAGCCGGCAGTGGTTATTCTGGACTTGTTGGTGTTACTGTCATTCTTGTTTTACCATCTCCAGGCATCTATCTTTAAGAGAATACTCTTCTGCCCTTAAAAGAGGATATCAACCTTTAAGAGCAGTGATGAGGTGTCCCTAACTCTACGGATAAATGTCATACTGCTCTCTTTAATGCCTACAGCCTTTCTGTGTTCTAAAGGTAAAATGTGCATTAAGGCATTGTGTCTCAAATACCAGTTCCCAAAGCTTAAGAGCAGAAACTCTTAACAGATCAATTTTACCACAATGACACAGACATCACCTTGTCATTCCCATAGGTTAGATATCTTTTAGATTACAAAATAGACAGTGTGAGGGCAATCGGTGGCATTTCATTTTAAAAGTGTTTTCCCTTGTGGATAAAATCTGTTGAAGAGGATCAAATAAATGTCGGACCAAAACATAAAAGAAGGTGTTTGATAGAAATTAAATTCACATGCTCACCGCTCCTGAAAGTTTGACGACTCTGACTTTTTGTGGCACCTGCCCTTCAAAACTAGGATTCTTGGCCCGCTGCATCACAGTTCTTTTAGCCCCAAGTTTAGGTCCTTGAGTCTGAGCCTGAGCCTGGCCAGGGCCCACAGACGGGGTTACAGGTATGTTCTTTGGGGGGCCCTGATCAGGCTGGATCAGAGAACCAGGTCTGTTTAAGTTCTGCCCAGCACTGTTCCTTCGCTGTTGTTGTTGTTGCAGCTGCTGCCTATTTTGTTGAAGTGGTGGTTTCCACTGCTGGTTTGGACCAGGCCCAGGGGTCTGTTGCAGCTGAGTGCTACCTTTTACCATCTGCAGGCGTGTCTTGACATTGGGACGTGGTGTAGGGATCTGAGGACTGCCGTTGGGAGGGATGGGGGTGGCCTGATTAGGGTTGTTTAATGATTGATTTAATGATTGTTGTGCTCTCTGGGGCAACTGTCTCTGCTGCAGTGGCTGTGGCTGCAGCGGCTGTTTTTGTTCCTGTCGTTGCTGCTGTGGTTGTAGTGGTGGTGGTGGTGGTGGTTGTTGCTGGACAGGGTGTGGCATTTGCTGATTTTGTTGTGAGGGTTGAATCTGTGGAGGAGCTTGGCCTTGGCCCGGTGTCTGGGCGTTGAGTCTGTCCAGTAGCTCCTTCTTTCTGACGCCAGCCTGCATCTGCCGTCGCATCTCCTTTCTCTTCAGGATCTCCTCTCTCAGGCGCTTCTGCTCTTCCAACTTCAAACGGTACTGCCGGGTCTCTTCATCCTCATCGGGGTCCTGTGGCACAAAACATAAACTGCCTGTGACTGCCTGTAGGGGTGTTGTGAGCCACTGTGTCCTATTTGAACCATATTATATTGCCTGATACTCAGATGTAATCAAAGGCAAAACCCAAGAGAAAAATGCAACAGTATTGATCTGGTCTTTCCAATGAAATGAGACTGCTGTCATTAACAACCTTATGATTGGGCTTTTAATAAATGGGGGTCCTTCTCAGCACACTAATAAGCTTGGCCGAGGTTACAATTTCTGGGTCAATGGGAATTTAGCAGGAAAGAAATACTCACAGTTTACACTCCCACTTAAAAAAGATATTAAGAAAAAACATAATACACATTTATCTGAAAATTATTTGTCCATTGTGTTGCTATGACATTTTTCCATACCAATGTTTTTTTAACACAAGTGTTAAAATGCTGACCTGTGGTGCCGTGTTGGAGGGTGTGCTTGCGATTTCTTTGCTAACGACTGTCCTGCCTGCCTCTCCAGGCTGTGATTCGATCTTGGCAGCAACTTGGCCTCTTCCTCTGCCACCGTCAGGCACCAGCTGAGTGCTCTGCCCAGGACGCGCCCCCTGTGTTGCCTTGGCAACAGGCCTAACGTTGGCGGCGGGGCGGGCACTGTTCATGTTCGTGTTGCCAGGTGCTACGGGGAGCTCCCGGAGGTTGCTGTTGCGCTGTTGCATTTGCTTGGAGACAGGTGTGCTCTGATGAAAGGACAAAATACAAACATTTCATGTTGTATTTACAATCAATCTGATCTTAATATGTGCACCACATTTTAACAGGCTAGTTTTTGTTTATTGGGGAAAGATGCTGACAGAATACAGTAATCAGAATGACCCAATTTTGCTGCCTTTCATCAGTTTTAACAGAAAATAGATGAGCTGATATGTTAATCTCTCACCATCCTCTGCCTGTTGGACATGTTGCGCTGTTGGGGGTTCTGAGGGCGGGGCGTCATCTGCCTGGGGCTACCATGCGCCTGCTGTTGATGGAAGGGATTCTGTCCATGGTGCATCATGGGGCGAGGCTCACTGACATTTAGATGTTGCTGCTGATGATGGGCTAAGTCCTGCCTATGATGTTGCTGCTGCTGGTGCATGGGCTGATGGGGCGGCATGTCGTGATGTGGAAGTTGGTTGACAGGAGGGCCGTGCATTAAGCCCTGGGGAATCAGAGAATGAGAACAAACTACAGCATGAATAAACCAGCAATGTCAGAACTGTTATTTCTTTTCATTTTTTACAATAGCAATAGTATCACTTCTTATGAACACAAATCTCAACACTGAATCAGACAATTCCTGCATATAATTAACCTCCGGTATCCTCGAGTATCTACCAAGTAGTACAGCAATAGTGATTCAATCACTAGAGGGAGCTCTTGTCTATGTCTCCTGACAAAATGCCGAGGTGCCAAACAGACATGAGTCTTCTTCCTTTAACGCTTCAGTGGCAGTGAATATGATAACTAGACTAGTTTATTCATGTGTACAGTACTCTAGTCTAGTCATTGCTCTTGCCACAGCAATTTTAATAATCTAGAGCAAAGCAGATAAAAATTCATACATTCATGGCAAACAAAGCGTGTGAGTTGTCTGCCAGGCTCCTTTACAAAAAGCGTCACAGGTAAGAGGGGATGCTAGAAAAGAACATAACAACACTCTGATCGAATTACCATATTTAGGAAGCAAAGTCAAGAAACAATTGGGGAAGAACAAGAGAAATGGCACAAAACTGCTACACAACATACAGCACAAATACACAGACATCAACTGGTTAGAAAATCACTTACTCTTAGTCGTACCTGCATCCCAAACGGAACTTGTGGAGGGGGAAAAAGGTTCCCTTGCTGGCCAAACGGCTGCCGAGGGCCCATGAAGGGTCTGGGCTGGTTGGGGGGCCCACCTTGTTGATTCAAGCCGACCATCCCCTGATGACCTTGGTGGGGAGGGAGGTTGGGTCTTGGGGGTTCTCTCTGAAAAAGTCCTAGCGGACCCTGGCCCGGCTGGTTGAAGGCTGGTCCTGGGGGGCCAAAACCCATTTGGCCCTGGCTGGGCATCTGCTGCTGCTGATGGAGGTTGTGGCTGCTGTTCATCAGAGGAGTGGGGCCCTGGTGATCAAACATGTGCTGCCCTGGAAACCTCGCTGACTCTGTGTGCTCTGTGCCCACACGGGTAAGAGCAAACAATAACAACACAACAGAGATGTCAGTTTGTTTCCTTGTGAGCCAATTTCAATACATCAGTAACTTCCTCTCCAGATGTATAGTGTTACGGCGAGGGAAACAAAAACAGACAACTCTATCAAGGTGAAACGGTAAACAACAGTGTATTTAGTTCAGCATTAACACTGTGAATGGAAATCAGAAATACAGATGTTTAATGCAGTTTCCAAGGCTCATTCAGATGTATATATATACACATGCATTTAACATGAGTGCTGCTGATGGAGCAGCACCAGAAAGCTAGCAGCATACCCTGTAGGTATACCGCCAGAGGTGATGTCGAATAGGATTAAATATGCCAAGAGAGCTTTGTAACCCTCGTCCAAGGTGGGTGGGGGACTCACCTCCCATAAAGAGGGGTTCTCTGTCTTGGGGACCTTGAGGTGGCTGATTCCTAAAGGGCTCCATGTGATGAGGAGGCCGCTGGGGCTGACCGAAATTACCAGACATGTGCTGCTGGAAGTCTCCCGGTCCCTGGGAAAGCACAAAACTCATGAATTATAGGCCATACTGGGAACTCAATAATCACAAACAAATTAAACTAATGAAAAATGGGAATTTGTTGTGGAGTATTGCATCGGGCAGGGAGAGCTTGTAATTGAAAGGCTGGGGTCATTAAAAAGACGCAGAATCTTGAGTTGTAAACATCAATATGCATGCCAATATTAAAGAAACCCTTCGGCCTGAATTCGTGAGCAAACCTGCATTAATGCTACTTGGGGCTTTGTTGATAAAGCTTCTAAAAGCCTGTCTCTAACAAGGAAAGGGTATTTCAGGAGGGGATAAGTGCCCTCACCTTTGTTTCAACCGCTTCGTATGTTTGACAGCTTTCTACTCATTGCATGCACGCTACTCCCATCAATCTTCCAAGGAAAACTAGATAACAACCCTTTAATCCCTCCTTGGAATTCGAATCCCTCTCATAACTGTCTCCTTTATTCTTTTAAACATCCATCTCTGTTGAAAAATTAACCTGCTATTCAACACGTGGCACTTCCACAAATGGGCTGCTTGCCTCCTCCAAGCCTATTGTAAATTACTTAAGATGCTATCAAGGCTTAATCCATCTTTATTCCACTGCTGCGTGGCGGTATTTAGAGAGGAGAGGTGTTAGAAAGCTAGAAGGCCAGAGTCCCAAAAACTTGCTTAACAGAAAGTTAATCAAAGGGGCTTACACAGACAGGGGATCACAATGAGGGCGCAATCATACTGTTCTAAAAGGTCAGACAGGCAGGTTTGCACAATGAGGACTCTGGTGTCCATATAATACCTCTCAAATAACACAGCTCATCCTCTCGCTTTTAATCCTTGATAAACAGGCTGCGGGCTGCTCAGTATGTAACTGATGCTGGGATAGTTCTCAGCAGTGAGGGGATAACCGACACAAACAGAATGGAGAGGGGCCAAATGTCATAGTATTTAACAAAGAATGGAAATTTGAGTTTAAAGAGATGTTTTGTTGCTGGGTCTCGTGTTAACTTCTTAGGAGTTAATACCAATAAAAACTGTTGGCAACAAAGCATATTCTTTGTTTTTGGGATATGTTATTGTTCACAGGATTGTTTCAGAGCTGTGAGTGGCTGATACCATTACAAACATGCGACACAAGGAATAAAATATTTCTAAGAAAGGTGTATATAGGTAATAATAGCCCTTTTCCAGATAGTGTAGGTGGTGGCATCTTTATTTTGTGGTTAAACTGAATGTCATTATCTAAACAGATTATATATTCTAATACCTTTAATTGGTGCTGAGATTAATATTTCAAAACCAGTCTCCACCAGCAAAAATTTAATGCAGTAATACTAGAGGCTATGACCCCCCCATCCGCCCAGTCTTTTAACAATTAAATTTGATGGGATGATAATGTATGATAATCATGAGTAATCAGGTGCCCACTGGTAAATGGAATGTTGCCGGCTGGTATGTCACCTGCATTTCAAATTGTGTCCTTGGCAACAGCAGCCTAAACGCGATTGACAGCTGGGGAATCCAACATTATGCTATTCATCGGCCCAGTTGTCTGCATACCCTTCCAAGCCCACCTTCTACTGTCTGATAAGAGGCAAAACAGCTCCCTTCTACTGCGCTATCAATATCTAGCACAATCACAGACCTCAGGGAACAGGAATTGCACGATATTGACATTGAAGGTTGGAAAGGAGGTAAATAAAAATACAGTTTTCTTGACAAAGATTGACTCTATGTGAGGCTGGCTCATTTGGCAACAGGGTTGTAAATCCACATGAATGCAATTGGATGCAGCTATTTTCCAATGGCTGATTTGCATAAATCCATATAAAATGCACTTTCCAGGAGGATGTCAGTCAGTACGAGCACCACCTGATGCCTGGGCATCATTAACTAGAAGGACGGAGTAACTTAAAGCACTTTGGCCGTCTTGCTGTCGAGTCATTTCCCTCAATACAGTAATTACTTTAAAGGCATTTCCGTCATCCCTCTGATAGGTTCTTTGTGAGTGAAATAAAGGACCTTTTCTTACAGGAAATCACTGACTTAAGATCCCTTTTCTCTGACGTGAAATTCAGCCTTCGGAATATATGGTGCAAAAAGGCAAGAGGCTCACCCCAGCCCCATCAAACCACCAGCATGTTTCATTAATTCAAATACCGTTCAAAAAAGGTCTCCGTGCCTTTGGGACACAAACTTGTGGAAAGTGAATTTTAACTGGCAGTATATCCTGGTCTCACAATTCCATTATGTGCCAAGCTGGCTAGTCTGAGCCCCAGCCCATCCATGAAGAGTTGCTAACTAAGTCCCGCCACTGCAGCCTCGACCTCCAAAAGTCTACTGCCTAAAGCCCCTATCACGCATTTCCAGTTGTGCAGCCAGACGTATCGGTGTTTACAGATTTGCTTTAACAGTATTTGGCCAGGGCAGGCAGTCTAATTGCCGTAATGATATTGCCCTCACAAAAAGGGACGCTAACCGTGTGGAGAGGGAGAGAAAGTGTGGCGAAAGGGAGGGAGAGGAGCAGCTGCTACTCACAGGGAACCTCTGAGGACCCACAGCAGGTCTGGGCTGGCTCTGAGCAGGAGGCATCAAGGGCACTGCAATGAGAGAGACAGAGAGCAAGAGAGAAAGGGGGTGGGGGTGGATGGAGGAGGGGGAGAAAAATGAAAATGAGGGGCAGTAGGCACAGAGAGGGTGGTGATAGTCAAAAGGGAGGAGCCCATTAGACATCTCCATGCTAAAGGCTGTTACACAGATATACATGTTAAATTTTGTATCAGAGTCGCTCCTCACATCTTTACACAGCTGGACACGGACCAGGGAGCTCAAGAAAATATCAAATGCATGAGAATAATTTGCCAAATGCAACTGATAAAAATAAATAAGACATTTGCTGTTTGACAACATTCGGCACAATATAATTCGAAGAAATGGATTTTCATACTGCTTCAAAATAAGGGTTACTGTAATTGTATGTCAACATTTGCAACGGGAAAAAATTCAGTTGGAATCTATCACTTAAATGAATATATAAATAAATAAAAATACACAGGCATATATACAAACATATTATACACACACACATACACACACTTAATCATAACCACAGGCAATTCCTTATTTTCCAGAACACGTCTTCCTCTCAGGAGCAAAACCAAAATATCCATGCACACTTGCACAAAGTGACACATACACACACAAGCGCTAACATGCTTTGCTAACAAAATTTCAATCTTGGCCTGGACAGACAGGCCAGATAAACCCATCTCAGGGAATGAAATGGTGATGCCACCAGAAGAAAAATGGAGGATAAACCCATTACTGGCTGAGAGAGCTATTCACTTGTCATTCAACCAAACAACAAAATGACATTCTAATCCAGACACCTTTCAGGACAGTGTAAGGATAACTGCCAGACATCACATGCACCTCAGCTGAGCATCTTGCTGGTTAACTAGGGGTGCACGATTTTGGATAAAATGAAAATTATGATTTTCGTTTTCAGAATTTAAATTGTCAATTAAATAAATCTATTGCATTTTTATTTGTCTTCATGCAGACAGAACTAAAATGTGACAAATATGGGACTAGTACATCAACTTTGCACAAGACAAAGGGAACACTCATGTCATCTTAAACTGACCGATTGTAGCCAACTGCTTTACTTTAATGTTGAAGACCCAAAAAAAATAATATAAAACAGCACAGAAAATATCTGGATTTTCATCCCAGCCTTGAAAAAATGCATTCAATGTCATATTTTAATGAGCAGGCCTACAGAGATATTTTGGTGAATATACTATAAACGCACATATATTTCAATGGTTTGCAGTAACTAGTGAGAAATGTTGCTTCATATTATATGCTCGGATATGGCCTTTGAATCCAAAATCAAGTTATGATCCTTTCAAAATGTTTATAGCTCTTTATGTCTTATGATTTAAACTCAGTCTTATCATTCCTAGAGGCTATTTGTGTATCATTAGGAGAGCTTGGCTGGATGCAATACATCTCCTTGCTAATGCACAGGTGGCAATACTGCTGTCGTTTTTAAATGAGATTGCAAAATCAGTTTTAATACTATGAATGGGTCAGCACACATCAGAAAAATGCTGGAAACAAGGTAAAAATTTGTTGAAAGTGACAGAAGTTCAATAAAATGTCTGGTAAAAAGCACTTCAGTGATAGTGGATAAGCCTACCTTGTACAGAGGATGACGTGGGCCCTCTGAAATGGGGGTTAATGTGGATGTTTTTGGGCTGTGGAGGCTGCTGCTGGTGATGCTGAGGGAAATTAGGTGGCGGGGAGCTCATCATTCGTGGTGGCGGCTCCATCTGGGGCCGCAACGGCGGGGAGCGGTGAGCCATGTGCGGGGGGATGAGGGGCTGAAGGGGCTGCTGGACCAGCGGGCGCCCGTGGTCTTGGAAGGGAGGAGGTCCTCTTGGACGTGAAGGGTGGTGCTGCTGGGAGTGCATTTGCTGCTGATGAGGCTGATGAGGAAGAGGCATTCGGGAGGATGGCTGCTAATTGGAAAGAGATGGGGAAACGGAGAGGAGGGGAAAAACCAAAACAACCTGTCAAAACATATTTCTTTCTGGGAGGATTCTGATATCACTACTTGCAGCCATGGGATGACACACCAACAAGTCAATTCACAGGCAAGATGAAGATGGTATCCTAGGTAATTTAATGCAATGCTCCCTTGAAGAATTTGTAAAGTGACATAAAACTGATGGTAACCTTGGTGCGATCACTATATGTTTATTTAACTTGATCTACATCTATTTAGAAGGAGAGTCGATTATGTGCTAGCATCAGGATATATCTGCCAGGGATGCACCGACTGATAAATGAACAATAATTATATCATCAAGTGAAGTTTCAAATGAGTGCTTGATAACTGGCCAGCTTATCCATTAAAGCTATCATACAAACAAACAAACATGCCAATGACCAAATTAGTCGAGTGGTTAAACATACAGTATATTGTGAAAAGTAAACGCTCAGTAACAGCAGTCAGCAGAATGTTTGTAGTGTTGGCATGTCGTCCATCTGTCATTAAATATTCATTTCCAGCGTGAATATTTTGTTTTGAATTTTACAACTTATTACCATTGAATGAAAAACACAAAATAGTGCAAAGCTGGAGTGAAATGTCACACAGCCTTGAGGACAATTGCTCTAACACAATGGTATATTGCTGATTTATTATTCATGTACAATAGTTCTGTTTTTGTGCGCTTTTGTACAATGTAGCCTTGGTGAAATGCATAATTTCATTCAGTGATCAAATAAAAAAATAACATAAAAAATGGAAATGTGGTATCTTTAACGTCACAATTAACAGGGAGTGATTATGGCAACAACTAGACCTGGCCCAGTTCTGAAATCTGGTAACCTTCCACTGTTACTGAAGATCATCCCTACGTGTTCTTTTTATTTAGGTTGGAAGTGACTTTTCCCCTAGACCTTCAAAAGGTCTTGTATGAACTGATGAGCCATGTAAATCAAAGGATTAAATGCTTGGAGTGATATCTAATAATAAAAGCCCACAAGAAACTAAATCCTGGGCAAAGAACAAATTTAATTTCGTATAATACTGTCTAAATGGACTACTGCCAAATGATTTGCTATAATCCATATATCAACATAGATAGGGAAGAGCAGAGTGTTTTGACTTTTGTCATGCGTAAACGACCATAGCTTTGGAAGTCTTAGATATTGAAAAGAGCAGCGGCGAACAAAACACGTGAAGTACAAAGACACCCAGCCTTGTTGTGACTGTGACAAATACAGGAAGGTAAAGAGTCAAGCCATTTCAAATCATCTTATCCAGTGAAGCTCTTATGTGTTCTTTAGCTACTCTTCAACAGGAGTGGTTCAGTATTGAGTGATGCGATACGCAGTGTAGCCAAAAAGATTATCCCTTTAGTGTTCAGGTGGAGTGGTTTACCTGCATGCCCATGTTTCCCATCAGGGGGAGCCTCTGGTCATTCATTCTTCCTCTGTATCCTCCTCTAAAATCTCCCATTCCATAGGGTGGGAAGCCTCCTCTTCCTCTGCCGCCTCGCATTCCTCCTCGCATGCCTCGGCCTCCGTATCGGTTTTGTTTCTTTTGCCGTTCTTGTTCTTCAAATGCCATCAGAACTTGCTTAGCCTCCTCTGACAGTTCTAATGAGAGGTAGAGCAGGAAAACAGAGCACTCGACATTAATGTCAAGAAAAACATGGTAAAAAAAAATACAGATTTAAGTCCATAACCTTGACTGTTTATAAAGATGGATGGCATAACGGAGTCCAAAAAGTGAAGCCAAAACATCTGAATTGCCCCCCTGGTGGCTGGCTGCAGTACAGGTCATAAAAATCCATGCTAGTGAAAAGGGCCAAATAAAAATTCAAAGTACACATCAAATAAATGTTTCCCAAATATGGTCTCTGTCATTTAAGGTAGTTCTTTCCACGCTGATGCATGTTCAAGTATTCATTCTTTGGATTTTGATTGGTTTTAATAAGTTACTTGATGCTATAGTCAGGGGATATTACATCATGATTAACAGCTTTGTGTGCTCGCAATCAATGGCGCTGCTCGGGACTGGGTTGAATGGGTGTATGGCGTGATCCTGATACCACGGTTCCCATTTCTGATTGCTACTTCATAGAGTCTGGCTCCAAGTAATGTCACCAGCTTAAGACGGCAGCGCCGGTATCCTGGATATTTTGGCTTCATTTTTATGCAGCGGAAGAAAGTGGAGACGTGCTATCCATCTTTACATACATTCTATGCTTAACTGTAGTGTGAACCTATTACAGGGTGGAGCAAAAATTTAAGATGAGAAAATATTTGAGAATTCACTCTTGGTTGTTGCTTAACAAACGATAAATAACACCCAGCTAGGAGAATGTGTACCGAGTGTTTCAGGGATATCCCTCCTGCTACAGCCTGCGTTAGCCAACCGCACAACAGCGCCGTCCTTTCTTTCAGATTTGAACCGTAAACGACCAGACTCTTCATCTTCCTCGTCCTCCTCGTCTGATTCCTCCTTTGTTTCTTCTTCAGGCATGGCTTCATTTTCAACCTGAGGACATTTCCAGAGGTTAAAAACAAGACACAATTTTTACAATAGGCTCAACTTTGTGTGAATTCAGGTCAGTGTTAAACTTCGTGGTTTATAGTGCATCACAAAATCTCCTCCAAAGCTAAAGAAATAATCAGTTCATCTATTAGTTGATCAACAGAACTTTAAACACAAACAATTTTGGTAATAAATATATGGTTTAACATTGTGCCAAAATTACCAAGTTCCAGCTTCTTAAATGTGAATATTCACTGCTAGACCACATTGTGTTCTCATTTTATGCATTTGTATGTATTTTTTTTACTGATATTTCAATGTCTGTCTAAGTTACAACTAAAGCTGCCCCCTGAAAGTCAGAGATTTGAATCATCAGTCAGAGACCCCCTCAGTCGACTGAGATTGCTTCAAGTTGAGCAATCATTTTTTTGTTAGTTTGTTTGTTTTTCTTGCTAGTCAGAATGCTGTGCAGTGTACTTCTGGGGACATTTTCGTCCTCAGATTTTACTGTGGAGTTGAGTGCTCTTGACTTTGACGCTTTTTCTTCATTGCAGAGACTGGCGGACACGCAGGCAGTGGCCTGGAGGAAGAGAGGCTTTCCACCGTAAGGCCATGAGACAATATTATCTTCAATCTTCTGTTGAGAAGTGGTGAATTTACAGCCCACGGCAACGCAATACGACACAGTGTCTGACTTTTGTTTGATAACATTTCCAATCCATCGTTTGCAGTTAGCGGCATTCACCTAATATAGTAAACAAACTGTCACCCTGAACGTCCCGCTAAACCCCGTTCCAACCTTAAAACTTTGTATGGAGGAAAAAAAACAATCATTGAATATTTGTATTAAACAGCTAAATAAAGTTGTGTACAGCTCTAGTTTTGACTAATATGTTGCTACATTTATATGGTTTACACTTGAATAGTACTTTTTTTTTTTACCAAGTTGCTGGTGCATGATTTATTATTTTATTTATCAATAACAATTCAATACATTTATATCTATGTATTCATTTGTTTTGTTTTGACAAAGTTAGGAAACCAAAGTTTAAGTCAAGCTTGCTCTAGCCTTATACATAAACGAATGATCCAAGTCACACAATGAGGCATACAACTTATCAACACTGGTATCAGATCGGTTATCTTTATCAGCCGATAACCAGGGTATCGGTATCATGACTGAAAAATTCAGTTTGGTGCATCCCTAGTTTCAGTAGATTCTAAAAACAAACAAACAAACACAAAACGCGATCAAGTCATACCAACAAAAAGTGTAAAGTGTTACACAGAGGGTGTCGACGTACCTCCTCTGTGTCAAAGCCCTTGGCTGTGTCTTCCTCCTCCTCTTCCTGCTGCTCTTCTCCCCCTTCCTCCTCCTGCTCCTCCTCAGGGACTGCCTCCTGTTGGACTCCATGTTCACCCAGACGCCCATCAACATAGGAGGTTTGGTACTCATCATCCTTTAAAGATCAAATGGATAATATGTATTGATTGGTTAAAGAGGTAACAATGCTTCGTTGAGGATCAGCAATGGCCGACAGTATCTATGCCATTGCTGGAAAACAATTTCAAAGTCGATGTTGAAAATTAAAACATCTATTTATGCTATGTGATGCTGCGGATAATATATGTAAGCAAAATAGATAAATGAGTTCAACAGACACCAAGATTATATATTTTTAAATATGGGGGTGCATATTTTTATCTAATTTAGATGGCTAAAATAAATTCAAGTGGCCTTGATAATTACATATGCAATTTAAATGGACAGAAATTTTACATTTATAAACCTATAAATTTATGAAAAAATACAAAAATTATACAGAACATGAAGGCAAACATTAAAACGTTAGGGAGAGGATTTTGGGGAGACACTATGTAACCCCCCCCCAACCCAAATTACCATAACAGTGGGAGCAAGGCTTCATTACTATTCCTGACAGCATTTGAAATTCAATGAGATGTAAATGTTTGACATGATATACAGAAATGCAGGCACGGATAAAAGCACTCCTCCCCAGTTCAATGATGGTGAAAATATCATTGACTGACTCCTCGCAAATCACTCCGTTATTGGCTGCACTGTAGGTTCATGACTCCACGCCAAAAACATGCCGCAGACATAAACATTGTGGGAAACCTGTTTTTACTACTTCATGAGAAAATAACAGTTCAAGTCATGATGCAATCATTTCCAAATATACCTTTCATTCATTGCAACAACCTAACAAGCTCCTACAACTGGTATAGGAGTTGCTAGTGATTCAAACATTCTATCTGTACAACACCCTCTAACAAAAACTCACTGCTAAATAAGGTCAGACTGTAGGTCACACCATGGTGTTTGGTGTTGCGCTCCATTAACCTGCCAAACAGCAGCACATATTAATGCAGAAAGGGAAAAAAAAAAACACTCTCAGCAAACCAGATGGACGGACAGGCTGCCCCAAGGGAACACAACAGCTTAATCCTTTAAACTATTCCACATAGTACTCAATGAATACCATGGCGAGCAAAATGTCAAGGCCAGGTAGTTTAGTGACCTTGTGAACAGTTATTACACATAATACAAATACACACCTGCAGACATTTACCAAAATCCAAAATAGACGTCTATTTGTGCAGCGCACCCTCAGTAAGAAGGTCAACATCTTATCTTTGTTTGGAGAAAGGAGGTAGGCCAATATATCTCTGTCAGGTGCCAAACACCATCACACCTTGGTAAATGGACCATAACGGACATTTGCACATGGATCTGGTCTTATCTTTGATCCTCTTAGTCCTGGCTAAGAGGGAAAGGAAACGAATGAAAGGGAAACTCGCATCAATCATTAGAAAACTGTATGGGGTGTCCTCAGGAAGGTCAATAATCTTTTCACCTGCATGAGACTTTATCAGATCCAGTCTAAAGCCTGAGATAAAAGCCCCCGACATTAACCTCCGCCGATTGGCAGCACATCTCCCCGACACAAAGCAGCTTCTTACTCCCCCAAAGATACAGGGCCCAAGGTCACAATGGCACGGGGATTTGGAGGCGACAGCACAGCATTACCTCATGCCAAACAAGCTGTCAACACAAACTTTGTCAGCAAGATGGAGAAATTAACTGGCAGGAAGTGATAATGAATCTAATCCTCTCCTGCCCAAAAACGCCAACCAACATCTCCTTCTCCTGAATAGATTTTCAATCCTGACTGTCCCCTTAGCGAGACAAGAAAACTGATATTATCTCTTGGATACAATGGCGCTGGACAGAAAAGGGAGTGGGAGGAGGTGTAGGTGTAGGTGTAGGTGTGTGTGTGTGTGTGTGTGCGCGCGCACGTGCGCGCATCTGCAGGCTTTTACGTGTGAGTAAGCAAATGTGAGAACTCACTTGAAATTCACCATCTATGGGCTCATTGATTTGGATGTCTAACACTTCATCCTGGTAGCCATCGTCACCCTCAGCTACCTCTCCAGTGTAATCCATTTGGTCTTCAGGCATCTCTGAGTGGCCGTCTTGGTTGTATTCCTGCGTGTACTCCCCTCCCTGGTACCCCTCCTCCCCTCCATCCCCTTCTTCACAGCCCTCTGCGCCCAGGTTCACAACGTCATCTGTGTAGTCTGCTTCCTGCAAGTTGTCCTGCTGGTCATAGGATGTGCCCAAGCTGTATGTGGCATTGAGGCTCACATTCTGACCGCTGAAAACAAACAAATCATTGAGATTTTGCCGAAAACAGAAATGAATTATGATAGTTAAATCTGCAAAATCTGGAGCTTAACTTTGTCAGTTTATGACTGAATACATTACTTGAAAACATGGCACTTATGTCATAGCTTACCTCATATTTATATCTTCATCGTCACTTTGTAGAAGGTCATCATTCAGCTCTTCATCTGACCCTTCTGAGGGATTCTGAAACCAAAATAAATGACCATTACCGTGTGCTCTTTTGAAATTGCATTTCACTCTTGCTTAGTTGTGTGTAAGGTGTGGGGGCAGGGGACCACCTCCAACCCCAAAGGATGCACTATTCCCATGTGGTGAAGGCAATCTGGGCAGGTCAACACGGTTCTTTTTTGTCCACTGTACTTCCTCCTGCTTCACATCAACAATTCCCCCTGCAGAGGAGCCACCTGCTACAAGTCAACTGTTCCTTCTATTTTCTAAATGTTCTACCAACACCCAATGTTTTGGATATTATTTTCCGTTTCCTGCTTGAGGAGAACCCATACTGACACAGCCAACTGTTTTTTGGCACATAAAAATCAAAGTAAACAAAACAGCGAGATTTTGTTTTATCTTACCTTTTTACCTGACAGCCAGTCCTCTCCCAACAAATCCTCTTCCAAATCACTTTGAAGAAGAAAACACAACCAGTACCAGGTTAGCTGAGTCAGATAATGGTGCAGTGTTACATGTATTTACAGAGGGTGTTATTCTGCTGTAACACTTAATACAGCATTTGATACCACAGAGAAAAATTGACATTAAAGGCATAAAATGAATTTTCTTTTATTAAAGACAAATAAAACAAGGTTATAAAATTACGATGACTTGTTTTCCCGGTTAGCAGAAGAGAATAGCAGACTGTGATAAACAATAGCCCTTTTTACACTACCTGTTCAAGGCAGGTATATCGCGCCATTACGCTGCCTTGCCGTTCTGTATGTAAGGTACGAGTGCAGAATGGGGAGACAAAGACATCTCGCCTTTAAGTCGCCACAGAATGTAGTAACAACGCCAAAACGGTGTCTGTGTAAACAGGACAGGACCATGGGCAGGATGGGTGTGACATTTTGATGACATGCTATGTGTGCGACCCACCACAGGATATTTAAAAAGCATGTGAAACAGTTGGCAGTTAACTCAAAGAAGAAGAGCAGCAGTTGAAAATGTCCTCAAAAGGATGAGATCAGCCACCATGTAACAGAGATAGTAAATGATTGTTATTGCTATGTTATGCCATTGATATTGTTTATAAAATGCTGACGATGGGTATGTTATCTATGTCACACTGTAGGCAGACACTACTTGTGTTAAAAGTCACGCCCGTCATGCCTCTTTTGATTCCACCATGCTATGATGCTATTTAAAATCACACACTGGAGCAGAATGATGCCGCTGCAGTTTGATTCTATGTCAGCTGCAAAGGAAGGATAAAGACGGAACTTCATAGCAGCCCTATAGTGTGACATCTGTGTAAAAAGGGCTAATATCAATAAGAGAGCATGAGAAGGCGCTGCTGTTACAGGTATATCAGAACTGTGGAAAACTAATAACTAATTTCATAGTACAGTAATTATTTTTCTATAGGAAGAGATGAATATCATGCTCTTAATTGTGACTACTTTAACAGGCTGTGAATTACAAACACTACTGCTCTTTACTTATAGAGAAATTGGAACATGAGATGATTTACCTCTCTAGATCATCATCTTCGCCTCTCCTCCTGCGTGACCGCTCAGCACCAGGTTTGTCGAATTCATCAAAGTCAAAATCTGCAACAGAAAGGAAGTTTTGCTTACAGTGCAAGAACAGACTATGATAACAACATGTGCCATCCTCACAGGTTGATGTTACTCTGTCCTATTGGCCTGAACACTTTGATTTGTACAGGGACTATTAGTACACCAAGTTGTTGATTCAGATTGGCATGCCCCTCGTGCCAAGCTGAATCAACAACTTGTGCAGCAAGTACACAATATGCCATGTGCACCAACAGCATGGTACACACTAGAGACCAGTAAACACATCTCTCTTATGGCTTGTTATGGCTGAATCCAAATAGAAAGGTATTGTGCTATATTGCCTAAGGCAGTCCAAACATGAACCTAAAGTTCAGCCTGTGTTACAGTACAGTTGTGCAGGTCTAAGCGTTTAAAATTTTGCACTACCAGATATTTATCTATTGTTAGCTATCAACCTAATCCACAATAAGAAGTTGTTATCACAGCACCTGCCACACCTCCTGCTGTTGTTTGATCATCAGCTGATACAGATCAAAAACAATCCTTTTGGCCTCATGTGCCCCATGCATTCAGTTCTAATAGGTTTTCCCAGTCTTGCCAATACATAATATTTTGCACACTGGCTACACCAAAGGGAACACTGATACTGGGACAAAGATCAGAAAAAGAGCAACCCTGAATTCTCTTCGAGGAAAAAAATGGGAAGAATAACCAGAACGGCCACAGACATTAACAGTATACCATATAAAATGACCTACTATTGATTACTAAGACAAACTTTAACCATTTATATCCATGTATATCCTACTCCATTCACTTCAACAGAGTTATTGCAGAGAAACTGACTTTGGGATTTGATTCCTGAGTTCAGTTCCTGGGGCTGCTTGATCTGGGCATAGACCTTTTAACAGCACACATTTTGACTTATCATAGTTTGAAAAACACAAGTGTTACTACTACCAATAACAATGGCTTTATTCCAAGTGTCCCAAGAAAGATGTTGCATGGTTCTCGCATCAGGGTCTGAACACACGTGCAGGCAACAGGAAACCTCCACAATTACAAAATAAGGGTTGTGCCGTCTGAGCACTTCATGATTGGCTCCAAGGTGCAAAAACAACTTTTTTGTCCACCAGCCAAATGGTGAGTGAATATTCCAGTTTCACCAGCCATTCAATGACTACCTTAGTTTTTTTGGGCTGGTGAGTGAAGCAAATCTACCAGCCACTTTCTCATTTTACCAGCACCTGACTAGCGGATGGTGGTAATTTCATTGATTGGGTCTTGGTACCTTCAACTCAAACATTTTCTCATCTGCCACTTTTAAAAACCTGGCAATAATCAGATAACCAATAAGGGTGTAAATCACAAGTTTTAACACAATTCTTCAGTCAACAATACGATATTTGCTGATATTACAAAGTCTGCCATTAATGATGCGGCCTGTGATTGTTATGCAATGATATCAGTAAATATATTCCTTCCTTTTCCTGGCTGCATACCATTATCTGTCTGGTGCTAGGCACTAGCACTGACTGGATGTTTGGGAAGGGGGTGTGCTTGGATGGAAATATTGACACAGACTTGCCCAAAAAAACATTCAAAATAAATAATGATGACAACATGTAACAATGTCTTCATATTTCACTGACAATACTGGATCACTGATCAATGAATTGATATATCAATCCACACTGATGTATCATTACAACCCTATAACCAGTGAACACAATATTGACAAGAAAAACAAGGAAGCAAGTAGAAAACAACACACAAGCTGTACAGAGGCTAGACAAAGCCACTGTAAAAGGTTTTAACAGGAAACCACAGCATGCTGCTTTCCTGCTATTTTCTTTTCCTGTGTGCTTGTTGTGGATTTGCCAACAGTACCAGTGTGTACCAGATTGGGGCTTGCACAAGTATGGACACAATAACAGCTGTGGACACCATGCACACATCTGCAAAGGGGATTGTGCGCAGGACACACAATGACAGTTTAAACTATAAGTTACAGAGAGCCAGCATGCACAATACCAAGACCCGAGACCGAAGCAACTAAATAAAATAGAGCGATCACTATCTTTTTTTTTTTCATTTACACCTGCGCTTTTCTGCTGCCTCTGGAATATCAACATGTCTTCCACAATAAAAAAGCAGATTACTGACTGTAAGAAGAGATCAAGGATCAGGCCAAAGTATGTTGAAAACTGTTAGTCTAACATTTTAGTCTCTGCACTTGCAGCTTGGAGTTACTGAAGAACCACTCAGACATGAGAGGCTGATAAAGTGGTCCCATAACAAAAGCAGCTAGGGATATACGCCATTCTGTTGCATGAATTTTGAGGACAACAACTTGAGTGTCTGATATTTGCATCCACTTGGTAAACATCAGATGACCATACCATGCCAAATTTTGACATTCGGGTGATCAGTAACTGGTTAATTTATTATATGCATTTGAGAGAAAAGCCACTGCATGATGTAAATATTGTATTTTTTTCAAGCCAACAGTCTTAACATGTTGTAAATCACAGGCAGTGCACAGAAATGTTAGGTATATGGACATAGCTGTTTGTCACTGCCACTCTTGGTGAGCTAATGTGTTCACAGGCCTGGTGCATGTGTTTCACCACCTCAAGTTACCTGTACAGACTTAAAGTATAACTGACAGGCTATGTATCTTCTTATAGCCACTACAGTCCATTGATAACCAAAAACGACAAAGCAAATGTGGAATGAAAAACACCCCATTAACTGCGTCATATAGTGGTTCCCCTATACACACACATGCAGACCTGAGATCAGTCCCAACCGCGGCGACAAGGCCAGAAAATTAAATAAAGAAGAACACCGTACGTATAGCTAACAGCTATGTTACTTAGCACAGTTTTAAGTTGAAGCGGGTTGACTAATGGCACCAAGCATCCACCAAAGAACTGCGTGTTCTCTCTAAACGATCACCTTGTGCAGAATCGGATAGCTTCTATCAGCACTCCTGCGGCGGCTAACATTAGCTTACGATTAAACCCAAACACCTGATTTAAAGAGCCACGATTCCCTTTAAAACACCGCTTTGGCAACGTTAACACTTCCAAGAGCATCGTTAACATAATACAACAGCACGCTAGCATTACGTTACTAATGATCAATCATGTCCGTATAAAATCTTTGCTATCACTTAAACTAGCGTAAGATAACACGCAAGCTAGCTAGCTAAGTTAGCTAAATTGCATAACATATTTGCAAACGCTGCTGCTAACAACCTCAAGTCGGACATTAACGTTAGGTCTGAAAATTATTACGTTTAAGTTAGGCTGTGGCTTGGCTCTCAATAAATTTGGTTAGCTTTTGGGTAAGTCGATATATTTAATTGAATATAAACTCATAAATGTCACTAATTACGCTATCTGTAACGTTACCATAGTAATAACTTAACGGTAGCGTGCTAACGTTCGTTTTAGCTTTTTTTTTTCTGCATACAACCCAAGTGTTAAATGTTTGTTTAAGGTAAAGCTACATTAGTTGCAGTTATCTGACGTCTAAAATGTGGCCTACCGTCAATGTAGGAGTGTTTTCAAACCATTTTATCATTAGCTAGCTGTGTTAGCTAACTTAGCTACATAGCTAGCAAGCATTCTCGACAAAACCCGCTGACATTACTCACCCTGAGCGTTGGCTGACATGGTGCAAGGCGCGTCCCGCTTAGAGTCTGCCTACAAAACTGGAGTGTGCATTTAATCGTTAGTATTTCACCATTTTAACGGTACAATACGTGGGACTAGCAAGGGAACGGCTCCTATGCGGCAGTGATATCCATTCACGACCAGAATACAAACATGGCCGAGCTGTGTTTGCTGCGATGATGCATTGTGGGTGGGAAACACCAGCTCCCCCGATCGGTTTGCTGCACAAAGCGAGCTCCTTGGCAGGTCAGGTAAACACACTGGCTCATCAGTAAGTATCTGACGTGTATCTACCCTCCACAACGACATGAGTCCATTGCAAGTGTTTATTGTGGAAAATATGTGTGTTGTAGCTTACATTTAGATAGGCCATATTGTTGATTAAATATTGCCTGCATTGCCTTACCTGGCAAGAAGAAACTGACACCTATGATGACTAAGTCAATTCCTGCAAAAACTTAGAAATTCTAGTAGGCCCACAGGTGGATATATATTTGTGTGAGTATGTTTCTTAACCCCTGGGCTGAACTGGTATCACAACATATTTTTTGCATATACAGTAAATGCCTTGCACTCAAGTTTAGCATGGCCCTTGGTGTAATTGTGAGTACAGCCAGTGGCTTTATACAATATAGGATTTGCCTGATATTTTTGTCAACTCATTACTCTTCGTTTTGGTGAACTTGAGCTCAGCGGAGTGGGTGGATTCAAAGGTCTGAACCCCAGCAAATACAAGGTTATAAATACAAAGATCATTTAAAGAAATCATGGTTGCAATCTAATAATATGACAGCCATCTGCACATTCAGTATTACTTTGTTCTCTGGCTAGTTATTCTGTAGTCAGCTCAACCTCATTCAACTGCACAGTATGAAGTTGGGATCATCATCATGCAGGGTTGACTGGCACCATTTAGGGCTCATAGATGAGAAATATTGTAGGTTGTCCATACAGTGGGGTTTCTAAACTAGACAGTTTTTGTGTAGAGTTGTGTGGAGGTGACATGAGTTTGACACATCTGTATGGACATAACTCAGTCTAGTTCCACATTTACTAATAATAATAATAATAATAAAGCAATTTTATATAGCGCCTTTCAAGAAACCCAAGGTCGCTTCACAATTGCAAACAACCACAAAATCACACAGACAACCACAAAATCACATGACATGAACGAACAGAAAACACAACTAGCTGGCGAAAGCCAACAGGAAAAGGTGCCTCTTTAGAAGCAAGTTTAATTGCACAACAGATCTTTCCACGTAAACCCTAGAAACTGGTCGATTTAAAAAATATGGCAATGCTTGGTTGCAAGTTGTAGTACCATAGCAAGTATGCCATATGTAGAAATGCATGTCCTTGGTCAAATTGGCAATTCAAAATGGTGCTTAGTCTTTATTCAAGTCACTCCTTTGATTTTTCTTCCCTGTAAGGTCAAAGCCTTTTTATCTCTGAACAAGTTTTTTCCTCTTTCGTGCTTAAGTCTGGGAAAGTTGTTGTCTGAGTCTTCAGCTAGACTACAGCAGAATTCTAACCCCTAAATTCCTCCTGGGCTGACAAACGTCAACAAAGACCCTGAGAGACACCAAAGAGAGGTGAGCAGTGAACTGAAGCCTCATTGTATTGGCTCATTATGGGGTCCCGCAGTGAGGAAGAAGCTATTTTGTAGCACCACAAGGTCAATATCTGAAAGCCAGAGCGATGGAGGGGATCAGCCATGAGATTTTTAATTTGAGAAAGCGTAAAGGGGTTTTCCTAGTGAAAGACAGTGTGTGAATTCTAATGGACTGTGGGGATTGTACTGAAAAGATGTTGAGGTAGCAAATGTTTTCTTTGTCCTTAAAAGTAGTATGAAATTCAATGTATCCACAGTATCGCAAGCTCTCAGACACTTCCTTGTATGTCATGTGCTGTTATTCCTGCATTCAAGGTATCAGGCAAAATGTATAGTACTGTACAAGCTAAATCAAAAATAAAAACGACAAGGGCCCAGTGCCAGTGCAGCTCCTTTATAATATGCTTTGTAAACCTTTTAAGAGCATCATGTTTTAGCTTCCCAAGCTCACATTTTTCATGCTGTATGTACCTGCACCAGCTTATGTATCCGGTTTTCTCCTTTAATTGAATGCAGGTGCAATTCATATCAATATGTATTCCACAGCTTATTAAATATTCCCCCTAAACAGCTGTTTCCAAAGCTGTATGAGATATTTCTATGCTCCCTGGATTCACTTTCCCAGGAATTTTGATTTTACTTCCAAATAGATGTGAAAAGGGGAGCTGTCACACTCTATTATGGTGACTTCAATGATTCTGTGCCCTATCCAAATCCAGCGGTTTTCCATAACAATGCAAATTAAAGGGTGCAAAGCCGAAGGAGACAAGACTTGTTATTTTCCATCCAAAGGACAGAGGTTCTTTACAACAAACTTGTGTGTATGGCTTTAAATTTAATTCAAATGCCAACTTGGAAGTTGTTTTGTGCGAGACAATGAGTTTTTGCTGTCAATTCATGAGGGTCAGCAACTGTCTTGAGAAAGTAATACTGGAGCTGTGGAGTGTCTGGGCCTGCAATGGATTATTTTGTAAATGAAAGATTTAATCAGTTCATTTTTAAAATCATTATGAACCGTAGTTCAAGTTGGAGCAGTTTTTGTAATGAGGGTAGGTCAAGGGAATGTGCAGCCGCATGGGCCAGAACTATTATAATAATATCAGAATACAGTAAGATTTGCTTTTGGGAAATGTCTTCATGTATGGGAGACTGGGGTGTGAATCTCATATTTTTCACCGCACATTGGTCAAGGATTTGACCTTTCTATTCTGAGCGTCCTTTATGCAGAAAGTCAAGTTATTAATTTTGATATCGAAGGACAATCCTACATTGCTGTGCAGCATGTATTATGTACTGGACTTGTTCCAGTAATGTACAAAATATTACTGGACATTATAATTGCAAAGTGCTCATTCAATACATATTAGAGTTAAAAAGGTCTAACATAACATTTTTTGTACATCTGTATGCAATAAATTAGAAAATACATTTAAAATAAATACATATATTGTTTCGCTATTTGTGCAGATAAATAGATAGACACCTGGGCAGCATGCATCAGTGGAGAAATCCTGATATTCATAAAACCTATTTTATGCTTGGACCATTGCAGCTATTTCAGTCAACCTTATGTAGTCATGTGCAACAAAGTATAGGCAAAATGGGTGCAGTTGAACTGGTGGGTTTGATGAATTAAAACAAACAGCAAAGTGGCCAAAGGAAAATCTGTGTGTTTCTTTTATAACCTGAGGTGATATGCTTTTAAAATTGTATATTTAAAAACAATATTCTGATTATTTTAATTAATATGATTTAAGCCAAGTGATGTGGAATTAATTGCATAATTTATGCACATATCTGGGTTAATAATATGTCTTTGTAATAAATAATACCATGCATCTGCACTGAGTGAATAGGCTGCAGTCAGTGACCCACATCTCAGTGCAATGAACTGCTTAACTCAGACTGTTGTTTTATTCAGTGCACTGTCAACAGACTGGTGAGGAGGAGGAGGGGGCGGGGTTTATACCTATCAGCCCACTGTGATTGGATACGAGATTCGGCTCCTCTCCGCCATTGGCTGCTCGCGCTGCCACTCTGGATATATTATCGCCGCTTCCCGCGCCATTCGGCGTGCACGCGCAAGCCAAGCAGGCACGTACCCGCTTGGAGACTGTCTGGAGTCTGTCTGAAATTGATAAAATTGGAGATGGAGTTTTTACATCTGTTTGCACATTTACAAGGAAGCCGCCTGTTGGGAATGGGAATTTTTGTTGCACTCCTCCTCAAATGCCTTCGCCCGCGAGCCGCCACGCTTAGCCCCAAAATATTTTTGAGATAAACGCTGTGAAAGTTTTTTCCTCCTGCAGTCTATCAGCAGACAGCTCTTTATGCACAGGTAGGTAACGCAGGCGCCTGAGAGCAAGTTGGCTAACACACAGTGGATACTGCAGCATTACACATACGCCAACAAATATGTTTATTTGTGACCGTTAGCCGAGCGTTTTTGTTCATAACACGGGTTGCTAGCTTAAAATATAAATTATCCTTTTATACCGTAACAAACTGTAAGTGCTCCGGTTAATTCTTGCTGTTAAAATAAGGCGTATGTTGCGCATTTTCTTATTTAATACGACTCCCAAACAGTAGCTATTTTGTTTTGGAGACTTGACCTCATTCACACTACTTCAGGAGGATGCGCAGGTGACGCACCTTTGAGGCACGTGAGGTTGTTGATTAACCCCACGCGCGCTTAAGCTACCTGTTACTCAACAGGCACCTGAGGGGGGATACCTGCCTGCTGGGCTCATCAATGCTCTGTTTAACCCTTTCAGTTATACCACCTTAATTTATCACAGCACCAAACAATACCTATTATCACACGTGCAGATAACACATCTAGACTAATCGGTGTGGCCCTGAGGTGACGTTATATGAATATGAACCCTGTATGAAATGCTTCTCTCTCTTCCTGCCCTTGTGTATGCTCTGCAGGGGATCAGCCGTCAGCCCTGGAGTTCAAGAGGAGTGCACCATCCGGAAGGCAGCCTGCACCAGCTCAGAAAGGTTGGTAGAGACAGGGATAGTGTGTTGGAGTGATGTAGGGGGATGCTGCATGGGTTTATAGGTTGTGTCAGATGGTTGCATTTATTAATTTGTCATGATTACATCTCCAAACAACAATTTTGAAAACATTTTGCTTGAACTTAAAATGTTTCAACTTCTCCTAAGTAGCCTCAAACTACAACAAAACATTTTTCCACACAGAAATGTCTGCTGCCTTTCACACTTAATTTAAATCTATAGCTATGACACACATATTTAAATGTAATTTTAAATCAGGCTGCATTGCCACTGTACATTGTTTTTACACATTCTCCATGGTTGAACCCATTTAATATATTTGGAAATGTTGCAACTTTCACCATGCGAACAAAGCTTTTTTTAAGAGCTTAATCGTCTTATGAATTCCCAACCAAATTTCTGACCTTTTGTGTGTCTTGTTCATTGATTAAAAATAAGTTAAATAGCCTACACAGTGTCAGTGTGCAACAGCCCATATGTACCTGAACTGCTGCTTGCTCAGACCCGTCTAGACGCTTTTGCTCTGTCACTGCAGTTTTTCGGCAGACAGTGCAGTCATATGACTCGGGGAGCCTTTTCCTCCCTCCTCCCAGTGTCTGCTCTTTTGGGGCAAGATGGCTGCTATAGCATTGTTGTTGTCCATGACGTATATGAATTGATGTGAACAGACAAAACATGGGAGACATGGGGATACATTACACTTCAATGAAAGAGGCCACAACAGCTCCAGCTCATATTGCACACACAAGGAAGTGAACTCTTTGAGTGTTTTTTTTTTAACCTAAATTTGTTTGCGTTTAGCTGATTGCATGATTATTTAATGGCTAGTTTACATCGTTGGGTCAACACAACTCAGTAGCTGGACAGTCCAAATGTTATTATATAATTCTTGATTTCATGGACATGCATTCGACTTGTTTTTCTACCACCGCGTGTCTGTCTGTTGTTTGGAGGCTTGGTAGCCATTTTGTCTGATTCATCACTGCCAATTGGTGCCAAAGGATTCCAGGGTATCCCCAGATTTGTTGGGAGCAGCCATAATGAGCCTGCACATTATTTAAATGTTTGCAGTGGCTTCTGATTTGGACATATTTGTATTCTGAATACAGTATTTTGCAACTATAGATACGTACAGTAGGTTTCTCTATGAAAATTGCAATATCTAAAATAAAATTTAGTCTATTACCCATAACTCAGCATTTTTTTACATGTGGCGAAGCACATTGTGAAGGCAATGGTGCAAACGAGTATCATTGTATGCAATGTGAAAGTATTGTAAGCAACTGCAAAAACAGTTTATATCTTTGTTTAAGTGATTATAAGTGGTGGATTTTAGACGAATTACTGCCAGTCACTGGATTTAGATCGCATTTTTCAGCAAAAGGAAATGGGAATTTTAACAGGTTACATTTTAGATATTATTATTTACGTCTGTGTTACTTTAGCCTTGACTAAGCACTATAATAATAGCCAGTGAAACTTAGATTAATATCATAATTTCTACCACAAAAACGCTATGCAAGATGATGAAAGATAAGCCTCTTATGTTCACCAAAAGTTCAGTTTTATAAACTGTAACCTCTCACTCAGTGCATTTGTTGAACGTCACTTTTTTATATTAATTGTTTCCACCTTAAAAAAGTCATATACTCTGCCAAGCATCGAGATGTGTGTTTTAAAAAGTCAAAGCACTTTGTTCACAGTCCAGTTGCTCACTGATGGAGAGTACAGACATATTAACTTTGGCCTCTCAAAGTGCTCCCAGCCTCATTCTGACATCACAAGTTACTTTCACCCAGTGAGTGTGTGATGTTTATCTGTTTGCCATATCAGTGACCAGCCTGGACAGATCTCTTCATTCTCACCTTCTCAGTGCATACTCGTCTGCTGTCAGACAGCTCCTTTAGTCTTGTCTCATCATATTCCTTTAATGGTTTTTGAGTGCTTGTTGATTATGTTTTATGTTGTACAGAAGCACTTAAAGAATGCAGTGTCTTTGCAGGGCCTGTCCCAAACTTGATCCAGTGTCTGACAAAAAAATGATTGGAATTGCAATCAGGAAGGTAAGAAGAAATGGAAAGTGGAGTTTTAGGGTCATGCATGTTTCTTGGGGTAACTTGTTGCAATTTCGAATTGTAGTCTCTGAAATATGTATTAGCACATTATGCCGTTTTGACTATGTGGCTTTCAGCATTGTTTTAAAAACATAAAATGATGATTATCCATCAAAAAAATCAGTTTTTAGTTTTGCATGTAGTTTATCAGATGTTGGTGATCATATGTTATTTGCAGCGATACTGAGTGGATGAGGATTTGCGTGCACATTATACATTAATTGATACTACGTTTAAATAATTCCTGATTTATGTGGTTTGAATAAATATATATATATATATATATATATATATATATATATATATATATATATATATATATATATATATATATATATATATATAAAATCTATTTAAAGTAAATGCAAGAAGAACTACAGCTTGTGTTTTTTTTTTTTTACAACCATAAACTACTTTTAATTATTAGTTGCTTTGAAATCATTTCAGCCATTCTTGGGACCTATGCAGCATAGTATTTAGTTATATATTTTCACTTTATGACTGCATATTTAGCTTGAATGTGTTATAAGCTAACTCTACAAAACTAAAATTAAATGCCTGTGCTTTAGTTTTGTTTTTGTTTTTTTCTGTTTTTTATTTACCCTGTGTGTGACAGCATAATGTGTATCCAGACTATTACCAAGCCACACAGTTGTTTGATGCTGCTTTTTATTCCTTCATCCCCACAGGAGCTCCATGGTTTCCTGCAGCCTGTCATGCCTTCATGCCTTCGACGCTGGACTGTGTCCACCCAAATGGTAAGATCTGTGTTGACCTGTTCATTAAAGCACATTTGGGCACGTAAAAGTTGAGAAAAGCTATTCCTGGAATGCTTTAAGGTGCTGCAGTGAGTGAATGCGATTGCCTGGGGGAAATATCAGTCGGCTGCACAGGCCAGTATTTACAGAGGTTGAGCTCTGGCTTGCAATGCCAGTTCTACATGATGTGATGATGAGAAATGGCTAATCAAATTCAGTGCTGTCATTCACTCGTCAGTAGCAGCAGTCATTTTTTATTAACACTGATTTGTGATCTCTTCATAAGATAATCATGGATATGGATCTCGTAACTTTCACTTGAGGCTTAGCCGGAAAATGCTGATGCAAGAGGGGCTCTGAATCTTCATCCTGTTTTTCTATTGGCTCATTGTCTCCACCCACAGTGCAGTCACGAGGTCTAACATCATGATGATGTCTGGAGAAAACAGGCTTTCATCTGGGCTCTAATGCTGCCTGAGCTATAATGAAAAGATTTCTTGGGTTATTTCTGTGCACATACAGAGTAGAATTTGAGCTTGTTTCAAAGCATTGCTCCATGCAACAGCAGCACCTGCCATTGTCTGTTGTAAAACGGCGGGTTGTTTATCTCACCAGCCTCTGCTGCGTAATGACGCAGTTTCCTTTGACATTGGTGTGGCATATTTTAAATCAAGGCCTTCACTGTATTTTAAGGAGTCTCCTGGCAGCCTGCCAAAACATGGATCCATTTGCCTGTGCCCTCCTAAGAGCACAACTGCACAGCTGTGACCCTTAGCTGGTCCTAGCCATCGATAACTCCAAGCCAGCGGCGTCCATTTTAGGTTTAGGCAGTGGCGAAAGAGATGAACTATAATGTAGCTTGTGGAAAAGGAAATCTGAACTCGCAGCGTAAATCCAGTCATAAAATGGCATGATTTTTGTGGAGTAAACAAACTTTTCAGTGGTACAAATTTGCAAAGAATGCAGAACAAACGGCACATGTGAAAAATACTTGCATCATATTTTGTTTTATGGTTTATAGATTTACTTTTCGTCAGATGCAGCGCGGTTAATTTTTATTTATTTGAGCATTTTGATTTTAACATGAAATTTTTATTTTTTAATTTTCATTCTGTTTAAACAGTCTCATAAATGCTTTAGATGGAATATTTAATATTGCTAAAAATGCACGTTCATAAGGACTTAAATAAAATTTTGAAGCAGAAATTAAATTCAACGCGTATAGTAATATAAATATAATATTAACAGTATAATGTAAAATAACATGCTGCGCAAATGTTGTGCTTTTTATTTATATTTTTCATCGCAAAAATGATCCAAGCCTCATTTAAACATAAAGTGATGAGTAACAAATGCAATTTACTTTGATTAAAAAAATATTTTCAAAAGCAGTGAAAACATTATGATACGTGAAATTTTCACCAGCTGAATATTTAAAGCATTTTGTGTTCTCGACGAAGTGAAATTGTTTTACAGTAAACACAATTTACAGTAAAATAAAAGACATCAAAAGAAGGTGCACACATTAAATAAACTGCTGTTTTATTTAAACCAGATCAGACGTTGTAAACATTTAGTACAAAATTAGTTTTTCGGTACTTCACCTGGAGTAATAAACGACATTAAAATGTTTAGCAGCTATTTTATGTCTGATTTGTACGATTTTATATTATGCATATATTTCGAAATTATCTCAGCTTTGCTGTTTTTTTACAATTATGTCTGTATATATTAAATGTAATAAAATCTTTTACGCTTTTATGTATATTACGCTTACTGGGAATTAAAAAACGTATTTTAAGTGACATAAAATCCTGTATTATTTTACATTTGTAGACGCCTCTTAGTCTTAAAATGTATTTTTATATCGTCATGATAAAGTTGCACAGGATTTACAACAAATGGACTTTAAATTTAAAATCAGCTCACTGCAGCATTTATTTTAAAGCACTGTATATTGTGATGTAACTGCTGACTGACTCATTGAAAGGTTTAGGTGACCTTTGCCCTCTTAAATACTTGTTTTCGTGCACTGTTAAGAGCTGGTGTGAAAGCCAGACTGTGTTCTGATGCCACGTAACACAACAGTGGCTGTCAGTAACATATTAAGCTGGGCCTCTGCTTTGGTGCCATGAAAATAGAGAGAAAAGGCACTTTGAGTTTGTGCATGTGTTGGAGGCAGGTCAGAATCACCAAACCTGTAGATTAATGTCAGATTGAGTATTTTTTATTTTTTTATTTTATTAATTTAAACCTGTTGACCTTTGTGGATTGTGTAAAATAAGTTTACCATATTGCAAGCTGGCAGTGTGAACATGCTCACTCAAACTAGCATCTTAAAACTGTAATCGTGTTAAATAGATATCATATCGATACATCAGTTCACCTCAAATGCTTCTGATGATATGCCAGATTGTTTTTTGTTGTTTGGATCTATTTTTTTCTGCCGATTAGTCACAGCTGAGTGTGTCTCCTTTATACTGTATTCATAATGCCCTAATATTAGAATAATAACATGAGACTTGTTTACGGGGCGGTTTTTGCAAACAAACTCTGCTCAAACACCATTTTTGAGGTTTGCAATTGATCTTGGGCCACCAGTGAGATCTTTGCCTGCAGATAGCAGACCTTTGTTTATCATTAAAACAGCCACAACACACACCCCACTCACTGACTGCAGAGGTTTTGGATTTCAGGTGCAACCACAACATCAATATCAACGTCACATGAATATTAGAGCCTCATTAGGAGAGGGAAATTGCAAATGAAATTGCACAGTGCTCTATGCGTTTGTTGTCGATTGTTAAAACACTTACTTTTGAGCTGTGTGAAAGGTAAGTAAATAAGTTGATTCCTCTGACTGCAGTGTTGTGTGACCGCCGTGTGTTTGCCTGCATTTGTTTCCCCACTGTTTGTGACCCAGCCAGTCTTTAAGATGTGCACATGCAGCATGTCCGTTCCCACTCAGCTGCGTAGCATTGACAGCTTCAGCAATACTTCCTGTTTTAATTTGACTGCAAATCCACCAGTGACTTTGAAATGGAGTGTGCTCATCTATAACACCCTCATAAACGGTACAAAGAAGGCGGTGCAAGGCTCCATGCCTGCTTAAACTGAACAGCAGCCTGAACAAGCACTTACTTTCTGGGAAAGAAACTTTTGGCCTGAGATGAACTTCTGCTTTTTTACTTAACTCTTAACTTTCACTGAGTTCTCAGCACATACCGCTGGATGGAGACCTTGCAAATGAAGAGTTGTTACTTCAGTCTAAGTTACGGTTTTCCAACAAAACAGCTGCAGACATGCATTTAACATACTGTACAGTGCTTTATGAAGATTGTATTGTTCTAGAATAGCATAGTAAAATAATCTAATGCATGTATCTTTGGACTTAATTGTCTTTTTTTTTCATCTTTTACACCAAAGCTGATGGAAAAAAACCCACAGTGGTTACCGTTGGTGAGAATGAGTCAATTCACTGTCAGTTATCCAGCCCAAATCTACCTTCCTCTCAGTCGGGGTTTTAAGCAGGCGAGATCCTGCTCAGCTGTGGTGTGAAAGGTTGAACATAAAGTACATAGTGTCCTTGTAACACTATAGTTACTCTTTAGAGCTTAAACAATACAGAGCTGGTAGTTCAAAAAAGGAAAAACATTCTAAAAAATGATAAATCAGCAGATATTTGTAATTTTCTACACATTTTTAATCAAGGATTGATCAAATTCGGTTATCAAATATATGGCACAGTTGAACAAAAATGTCATTTTCCAACCAGAGTGAGTGCAAACATCTGGTCAGACTGTAATATGGCACTCTGAGAACCATATAGTAAAACAATATGTGTACATTTTTAATTGGCTCACCAATTATTTTAGCTTTTTTTGAATGCTTACATGTTGAATTTATTTTATATACTGACTAAAGAGAAACTATAAAGTCCTACATGTTTTGCCCTCAGATGAATCTCAGGTGCGAAAATAAAATTGCAGCGACTACTTTTAATGATGCAACAACCCAGTTTAGCAATAAGAGGTACAATAAGGACGTCTGCAGGTCCTTTAAAGTCTTAAAATGTCCTCAGTTAAATTATACAAATATTAGGCCTTAAAGGTCGTTAAATAGGCTTGAATTTGAATTTGTGACACAAACATTACATGCCACAAACATTTAAGGTCCACATTTCTGATGCTACAGATTATAAACTTACCACTGAACCTAATACTGTGTTTTTACTACTTTTACGTACCTGTTGGCAAAATGTGGATTTACTCAAGTCACTCTTATATTTATATTCCTACATAAAATGTACCTTTGCACAGGATCACATCAATACTTACATGTAACGCTTGAATGAGAAGATGATTTATCCAAAAATCTGTGTAAAATTTTGTTAAAAATGCTTAAAAATTGGTTAAAAAACATTAAATGTATGTGTCTGATACCTGTAGACACCCTATAGGTACAATTTAAAGTTGTGCACTTGGTTTTGTGTAAACACTGACAATATGTGACTGATAATTTTGTGTATATATACACAAAATATATCCGTACAAGGGTGTTTGTCTGTGAAAGTTATTTTTCGTTTCTCTGTCTTTATGCAACGAATATGTAAAAAAGTACTCCAACACGCCTCAGCATTAAAATTGGCCCAGTTCAGGAGCTTTACCAACTTTACCAAGAGCTTTTTCCAAGTTGGATATGTGAGACTTGAGGGTGTGCTTGCATTTTTCCCTAATTGGGGCTTATTTAAACACACCTGGACACACCTTCCACTTTGCCATTTGACCTTTAGTGAATTAAGACGCCTAGGCAGAGTTAGAGTTCGTCAACCCCGCGGTACATCATAGCGAGGGAAGGCTGCACCATGACTAATTAGTAAATCTCACTTCTCTCTAAGGTGAAAAAAATGATTTCCTTTGCAGGGAGACTGGGGGTTGATGAGTAAATACCCACCTGCTCCAAGTTGCAGTAACCTAATAAGTCTCCCTGGACTTTGAAAGTGAATATTTCATATTTCACTGATCTCTAACAGCTTTTCTGCATGTCTCATATTTGACTCTCCATAAGCCATCTAAGATGGGTAAAGGGGAAACACAGACTGCAGGGTCTCTTCCCTGCCACACAATGGCGTGGAAAGGTCAGGCCTAATGAAGTCGGGGGTGTGACCCCTAGTATTCAGTGACTTTGCATGGGCCCCCATCTTACCGCTGCAACCATGCCGGTTAATCCCTTTTTGATCCTAATTGATAGGCATTAACATGATCCTTATCCAGGAGCTGTGTTTTGTCTTCCACAGCCCTTCTCTCTGGGTGTCAGTGACACAAAGTGTGAAAGCGTTAAACCAAATGTGAAATTGATATTTTTCATGTTTGTGTGCTTAAAATGTGGCTGTGTTTCTAAACACTCACACAAAAATGCCCAGTGTTCAGTGTTTGCCCTTTGAGGCTCTTAACAGGACTTAGCACATGACCTTTAGAATCCAACTGTGATGTGAATGGTACCAGCCCATTTCCACTTTGTTTTCCTTGGAGTCCTTTTATCTTCATTGCCAGGTGATTACTGCCTTTAACTGTTAACTAATTACCCTCTTCAAGACTTTAAGTCAGGACCCATATCACTTTTATGAAAGTGCAGATGGTGCATGATCCCCGGCTCCCAAGAGCTTTATCTGAGTAACTTCTTCTGTTTACATTCTCTGATCGTCATACTGCAAACTCCCTAACCCTTAATTGAACTGGCAATTTATTTTAGTTATCAGTGTTTACTGACTCTAATGAAACCTTTTAATTTCTTCTTACAGCGGACCTGTTATTAGTTATGTTTCACTCTTGCAATTAGAAGTAGTTGTCCACTTTACTTAAATATATTAGACCTTTCGTGTTGCTACATCTATGGTATAGGGATGAGCAGTCTCTGACTCTTATAGAAAATATTTACACAATGAGATTTTTGATAAATAATCGTCTGTAATGTAAATATATTGACTAAATGGGTAAAGGCAAACAATAGAACGGTTAGAAAAATAAATTACCTCACTTTAATGCGGCCTTCAAAACCAGGAAAAGACAACACTTAACGTATTATGATATCCAAAATCTAAGACGATGATATCTATTCTCATAACATGGTAATGACATATATTTCTATTTTCTTTGTTTAAAATTCACCCTGTAACCTGTAATTGTGTAACTATGCCACTTGGCTCATAAGAAACTTTTCTTTCGTTTCTTTTCATTCATTTTAACAAATTATTTCATCATGAAATGCCTGAAACTGAATCTAGTCTGAGTGGTGAGTGAGTGGCAATAATGCAAGAGATAAATAATTAATAATTCAGGCTGTTTAGAAACACTTCATAAAATGAAGTTTGCACAAACTCAACTCTGTGTATTTTTTAACAAACCAGTTACACAGAAATCGTTTGATTTGTTGCGATGTGACTGCTGCTTGTTTTGGTAAAATATGAAGGTTCCATCAGAAATTAAGGAATAACTCGGATTATTGGGGTGAGCACAGTGAGGTTTGAGCCATGCTGGACCTAAATCTTATGATCAGTTCGTTTGATCTGAACAGTTTTGTATAATACAAAAATGTGTAGCGCTTGAGGACAACTTTCTACTTTTAAAAACCGTAGAAATTCAACAACAAATGATTTAAGTTAACAATAACCTTGTAATATTGAGCCATGTTCAGTCTTAGAATTCTAACTACATTGAGGGACAGGTCTGATATACCTTCTTCATTCATTCACACACTTAACAGTGAAAGCTTGACACCCTGCAGAGGGTTGCAGATGAACGGATGGTTGTGAATTCCCCTCCCCATACTTCCAAGATTACAGCCAGGCAGGTTGTGGAGTTTTATGTTTGTTTATAGCCAAAACACAGTATTAATAAGTAATAAGTGTTAGCATAAAAGTCAAAATAATGACGATTACTTCTTATAGGGTATGCTATAAAGTAAAAAAAAAAGTAAAATTGTAGCCCTTGCAATATTTTAAGAACTTTTTTAATGCAGACTGAGCACATTAATTGACCCAAAGCATGTTTTTTCTGTGGGTCCAAGAGATGTGCCATTTTTAAACGGGTTTGACTCGTCTGTCTACATATGATATTCAGGTGTAATTCTTAACTGCAACATGATTTTCTCAGATGTTATGAAATATTTTTATACTATCGAATTAGCCTTAAATGAGTAAATACTGCAGGCTGTTAATGAGCATTATTCATATTTAGATATACCCTTGAACTGGTGCAAAGCCACAGTAACTTTTGGTATATATCTCTTGCCTTATTTAAGACGTCTAGACATTGTTTCTGTCAGTTTCCTCATAAATGCATTTATCTAAAAATAAATAAATCAGCAGGTTTTCTAAGCCTTTATATGGCCAACCACATGTGTGATCTTTTTTTTTCTCTCAGCACTCTCAAACCTGCACAATTAAGAAGCATGTCTCTCCCTTGTGCTCAGCAGTGTGCAACAGCCCACTTTAGCTGGAAAATGCCAGGTGTCGTGTTGGTTCTTGTTGGTTTCACACAGCGACTCGAGTCCCTCCCTGGAACGCAGTTCTGAGGTCTCCATAGGATTGAGTGTTATTTCCAGCTTGTTTGTTGCAGTGAATAATGAGTACTCTGTAAGGCCTGATGACATAATTTGGAGATTGCTATGGAAAAATAACTAATTATAGAGCTATGAAACTACAGATTGGGACTACGCTTGTGTACTTCACTTGACTGGCACCACCTGCCCTCTATATGTCACACTCACTTCACTTATCCCAGAGTTGTGAAGCCGAGCTGGTGTCTGCCAGTTATGTGCAACCCCCAGCAGACACACACGCAAAGAGTCAGTAGTGGGTTTGACTGGATAATGCTTTTGTTATTTAGATTTTTATTTACCCACAAACAAAAGATTAGAAGTAGATGACGTACAGGATTGTGGAATAAGGGTTCAGTAGTAGCAACAGGAGGAGAAGTCCCTCCGGTGCTGCTGCGTTCACTGAGACAGTAGGAAAGTTGAGAAAGTCAGAGCATTGGAGAGAAAGTTCTGGAAATATTGTGTTTGTTTCAGGCGCGTAGCAGTGCATGTGGCTCACTGGATGGTATTTGTCAGATACTGCAGCTTGACCTGCAGCTGGAAGAGTTCTAGTTTTCTTGCATTTTGTCTAAAATATTTCAGTAGAATGTTTTGGGAATAGACATTTAGCAAGGCAGGAAGATGGTGTATGATCATATGCAGTGCTGTATGAGGAGCTTGCCTCAGTTCTGGCTCTGGTTGTGAATCTCTTCCCTCTGCTTTATTTTTTTTTTTTCCTCCACAGTACCTGCTTGAAAAAGTGGTAAAGTAGTTCATGAATATAAAACAGTTTTGTGTTTGTAAGATCGCCTGGGCAAGTTTTAAAGTTTTACAATTCCAGCGTTGCACTTATATAACAAGTTCAAATACATTAGGTGATTTTCTAAATAAAATTCAGCTGTGGGGATAAAAGAGCTGCAACTAACGATTATTTTCATAAGCAATAAATCTGTAGATTGTTGTCTTGAGTAATCGATTAATTGTTTAGTCTATAAAATGACAGAAAATAGTAAAAATATTCATCCTTGTTTCTCAAAGTCCAAGCTGATGTCTTTAAATGTCTCATCTTGTCAGTCCAAACCCCAAATTATTCAGTTTAATATGATATAAAACAGAAAAAAGCAGAAAATCTTCATATTTGCAGACTGAAAGCATCGTCTGCCATTTTTGCATTAAACGTTGCCTTAACATTCATCGATTATTTTACTGTCGATCGACTAGTCGTCGCAGCCTTGGTGGACAACAGGTGATGCCCATAGTGTGTGTCTGACTGCCACACATTTAAAATCATACTTAACGTCTGCACAGTCTACAAGTAAATTGTAATTTTGCAGCATTTTCACCCCCACAAACACTCTGGCTCCAGCTGCCTTGGAATTTTGTATTCTCTCCTGGTTTACAAACCTTTTTTCTGCTTTTTTTTTTTTATCAATAATTGCAAGGCCAAAAAGTACTTCTTGAGAAAACAAAGAACAAAGAAAAGCAACATCAGCCACATCATGTTTGTGTGTGTGTGTTAGAGGTTTGACTTCCAGTGCTAAAGGAACCAAAGCAGGTGCAAGTGTGCAGCATCATTACAAAGAACAGCCAACATGGCTGACAACTGACTGTCCAAGCCACGCTCGTGTGCGTCAAACGCTTGATGAGTGCAAGTCAATACAGCAAGTCTGGAGTAGTACAGAGCAGTTATGTGCCTCATCTCTGAAGTTTGGAACTTATTTTCCTCTTGAGCGTTATCCCAAGAACAACAGATGGATCACATCACCTCACCTGCTTCAGTTTCTTCTCTCCATATTATTGTTATATGAACTCTTCTCCTAGAAATGACACAGATGAAGAAATCAGATGTAAAATACTTGCAGGATGTTGCTGCATCACAGCAGGGATGAGAAGAGCTTGTCGTCATGTGTGAAGTAGGTCTTTTAAGACATTGAAGTCTGCAGTAATTTCCACTCTTCTCAGGATATAGCTGTCAAACGTCACACCAGCAGACTGTCATTCAGTTCATATTTTATGAACTGGCTTATTTATTTGTGCCATTTGACCATTTTCAGCAACTTAGATGTGCATCCTTGAGTGTGTTACTGCTCTTCTTTTGCTTATTTGCTTCTTTTCAAGCATTTCACTTTCATTATAACTTATTTATATGGATTAAAATCAGACAACTGAAAGTTTTGAGCCTGGATGTGGTTTTATAATGAAGAATGGAGCAAGTAAAGCAGGAAGAGAAAGGCAGATAATTAGGACCTGTAGATAATGAAAAGTTCGAAGGCAAACGGTTCACCAAAATTTGCTATGTCAGACCTGGGATACTGTATATTTAACGCTGAAGTAAAATTTAAGAGGATATTAAAATTACATGAAATTTTAGCACTTAAAATCAGCTTTACATAATTTCTCTGGAGTTTAAAGCTAATAAGAGAAAAATCGTCTTTAGGTGCACGAGTGTTACCTTGGATGTTCTGTGTGTCCTAGTTCTACCAGTAATATTCATACATCTCATGATTCATTAAAACGTCAATTTGTTCTGGCAATACCATTAATTTGGATTTCATAAAGCCCCCAAATCTACATTCAAAGTTTGGATGACAGGTCTATCTGAAACCTTGAACACGTATATTCATTTAAATCTGAATTATTTGCTGTAGCTGGTTATATTTACTGTAATTTAAAGAGAGTTTAAAGAGATGACCAGGCTTTCTATCATGGTTAGTGGACAGAGTAGCACATTTGCTAGACAAACCTGAGTATGCCTTGGATTTGTGGCTGTTGTTTTAGAGGTAGTTTTGTGCCTCATCGTTGTATGGCTTGTGCCAAGAGCTGAATTCAGATTTCCGGCTTCCTTGTGAAATCAGTTTTCAAAACAAAGCCGGTCCCACATGGGCAGGCTACTCAATCTAACTTTACTTCTCAATGCCGCACATTCACCTTTCTCCTGACAAAACCATTCAAGATCAAGGGCAGCATCACCTTTGCCACTAATGAGGTTGTTTATTTACCAAATTTCCTTGTGGACTGTGAGAGAAAAACAAGCCATGCATAGCAGAGCATATAATCAGCATTAGCAAAACAGAGCTCCAAATGCTCTGAGTTATACATTTTGTGACAGTAGAACGGCGCGTAGCTCACCTGAAGTACCTGCATGTCGAACATGGAAACCTTTTAAAGAGGCTGCTGAAGTGAACAGACCACGTTATTATAACCTCAAGTCGAGCTGGATTTTAAATTGGACATAATCTTCGAAAGAAAGACTGGTGATTAGCACTTTTAAGGCTTTTAGTTTAAATGTGCTAGATTCTCATTTTGATATCATTTGCTGCTTTTTATTCGTCTCATGTCAGATTTTCAAAATCCCAGATGATTATGTCAGAATACCACAACTTTAACAGCGACAATGCCTAAGTGCCCAGACCACACATCAATTATCTTATGCTAGCTAGTTACAGAGAAAGACAAGATAGCAATGAACGCTACATGAAAATAATCTCAACGCTAAAGTTACTTCATCACATTTGCCAACAATGTAAGAAATGCTGCTAATATAATGTGGAGTGTCAGTTAGAAGCATTTTCCAGCTATAATAGAGGTCTAATAATCAGCACTTTGGATTTCTGGGAGTTTTCGGGGCAACATGAGCTGCAATTAGGCCAAATAATCTGTGCCCAAACAGCAGCTGCATGGCTTGAAAAAAGCCCCAAAATGATTTGATATGTGAAAGGACCAGCCAAAAGTCATGACGCCATGTGCAAAACACTGACACACAGCTTGGACAAAGTGGACTGGGCTCAAGGTTAAACTAACCAATAGGGATGTGACAGACATGCAGCATTCAGGCTATGTGAGGCTGCAAATGCTGCTCATTGGCAGTCGACCTAATGTGGCACACCTGTGTAGCAGCAGTGTACTAAATTTAAAGTTAAAAATCCGTTTGGCCACCACAGACTTTGGCTTTTTTAGTTCTGGTTATGCCTAATGCATTATGTCTTCAATTATTTACCTATTTTATCGACTGCATTGTATTAAAAACTCAAAACTATCACATAAATTAGTGTTTTTCTTCTCATTTCCATCACAAATCTATCCACAGGGTCCACGGTGCTACAACACAGATTAGTTTAAACTCATGAAGAGCCTGTGGGCATTGATAGTTTGTAATAATAATGATGTATGTGTGGCACAGTTCTGTATTTGGTGCACAGCAGAATTCCATTTCTGCATAAATCCATCAATGATTTGCAGACCTGCTCATCAGAGCCCATGTACACTGCTTTATTTGCTGATTTAGATTGGGTTCCAATCTCTGTGTAAATGTGTGAGGCTTTACTGTATGTTTGCTTATCTGTCCAGCCATCCCATCTATTCAAACAGCGTTCCTTTCATTTAAGGCTGTGTGCTGGCTGGGCTTTTTTTTTTTTTTTTCCTGGGACCTTTTCTGTTATTTTGGGACCAGATGGCGAGGGGCACGGAAGCGCCTCTTTTGTCCGGGCGCCCCAGTGAAAAGAGGCTGTCCTCCCTAATGTAATCAGCGGCACCGGAAGGGTCCATTTTGGGCTGTGAAAGAAGACAATCGGGTCTGGACACGTCTAGATTACAGAAACGCAGAGTTCATCTCCTGACCCTGCCCCCTTTGACCAAGGCCCTGGCATGGAGGATCCTCATCTTTGATCAGTGGAGGGTGGAGGTGCTGATCCGACCTCACGAGAGCCAAAGGCCACCCCCCCCCCCTCCACCCTGTTTACCCTGCACTTGGCTGCTGCTGACACCTCCTTCCGGAAAGAGCCAGGGGGTGGTGGGTTGGTTTGGGCATGGGGGGGATACCATGACCTGTCTAGACACCGTTGCTTGTTGCCCTGGTGTTGCCAAGGGGACATAATGAACTTTGACCTCAAATGTAGTTGGTTAGGAGCCACTCTGGTCATCTAAGGAAGACATTTTTTTTCTTTTTAATTTTCAGGGTTGGGGGTGGGGAAATGAGGCGGGGGTACGGATGTGACCCACATAATACACAATCTGCTTTGAGGGACCACATGCATGACTTTGTTGGCAAAAACTTACCTTTTTTTATTTTAATAATTGGGTGACATTTTCAGTTAGGTCACAGGACGCCAGAGACCAGCTGTCAGTTCCTTTGCCTTTCACCTCAGAAACGACAATTTTACTTTCCTAAGATTTTTTTTGTTTATTTGCTTTAGTTCATCCGATCACGGTGACACTCTTGAACGGAGGACTGATTTAGTTATTTTTTTATTTGTGACATGTACAGGAAGTCATGCTGTTCTTGGTTTAAGATGGTTTTTTGATTTTGATACATTTTTTGGATGTTTTATTTCTCATGCACAGTAAGTAATCTTTGAATTTGGTGTTTATCCTTTTAAATCTTACATTCAACAGGCAGTTTGTAGCTAAAATGAAGAAAAATATTCCTGCGTTTACATGTATTTTTTAGCATGGCTGAGTAAGACTCATCTTCCTGAGCTGTTTTTATGTTGAGCCTTGTTCAGCCAAGGCAGTTTTCTACCTTTGCAGTAATTATACATTCTATTTTTTCTTATTTTATCTTCATGAAATTGTGATTTTTGCTATTTCAATAAGTGAAGGTAAAGTGTAGCGTATGTGCAGCCCTTTTCCACATGCACCTTTCTTATAATTTGTGCTTAAACATATTGGATTTACTGAAAAAATTAGAAAATATTATAAATGTAAGATTAAGGGCAGTGCAGTGCAATAAACAATAGCATAATATTTGTAAAAAACCAAATGGACACCTACGCGATGTACAGTATTGATGTACACAGAATATTTTTAATTTAAATGTGCAGATGTTACAAATGCAATGTGTCTAGTAGTGTAGGTTTTGCAAAAAATTAGGGTGAATTTGTCTGCAAATGTTTTTAAATTTTCAGAAAAACATAATTAGTATGTGTATTCTCTGATAGAAATGTTTCGCCGTGCATGCAGTAAGATGTTACTCTTATTTACCACACGTCATACTTCGCCCTACACCTAGAGTCTCTGGTTTTGGCCTGCACCACAACATAGCCCAAAGTGTGAATTGGCTTTGATGTTGAGGCTGTTCTCAGGAGTGGGTGTAGTGATTCCACCATCATGGCCGCCACTACCAACCCCGCCCTCTCGCCTGCCACTCAGGAACAGTTAAAATGGCAGCATGCAGCAAAATGAGTGAGAGGGAGAAAGGGAGAGACGCCCACTACTGTGAGCTAAGGCACGGTTGACTGAGCCGCAGCTCGCCTTGTGTGCCAACTCAAACTGAGATGATTATTTTTGGTGTATTCGGCCGTCTGAGAACAATGTAGAATCTGAAGAAGTCTAGACAGGTAGATTGGGCTGAAAGCAGTGAGGGTTAACCTCTTTTGTCAGCGCTTTATCCAAAATGAATAGTTGGTGATAGTGCTCTGTTTCCAGCCACAATTTGTCCAGATGTAGAGCTAAATGCCGCCCAGATATTCTCCCTTTAAAAGGCTGAATGTTAAAAACACAAAATCCATCCAAACAGAATTCGGGAAAACACGAGCACACTATTTTCGTAGCACAAATGCAGCCAAATAGGAAAACATCTATGCTAAATATGCTTTGTTGGATGCACTGCAACCATTACTACAATATAACGGAAACATATTTTGAACTCTTCACCCAGGTCTTTGGCCGGCTGCCATTTTATTCTCCAAATTATCGGTTGCAGTCTGGCACGGCGAATGGGCACTCACTGATTATCACAGGATTTTCTGCTCTGTAGCATCTAAGATATAAAAACAAGCTTTATTATTCATATACTGTATGTGTGCCTTAGTTGTAATGTGCCTTAGATTTGGTCGTCAACGTTTGGTTGTTGCATCATCTGTATTCTGAAGTGGTCCAGTACAGTATTTCAGTGACTATATTCATTTTTAATGTAGAAAGAACAAAGTGCTGTGATCAGTGATCATTGAAACCCTTTGCTCTTAGTCAAACAGCTCTATGTGTGCGCTTATTATGTCATCTACTTAATACCAATTAAAGGCTATACGCTACACCAACCCAACGCTGTTTCAATGAGCTAGAGACCCATTTAGAATGGATCACAGAGCGCAGATGTGTGTATGCAGTCTCAATAAAGCATCTGAAATTAAGTATTACACCCAATCATTTCAAACCTTTGCAGGTCTGGCTGCCACTTCATAACAACTCTATTGCAAGGCATCCCACATCCCAACTGCAGTGTGGAGAATTTTAAGGTAAATGTCCAAATCTTCTATTTTTGGGTCTCCCTACTCACACTGAATGACATTTTATTATTGGCTCTTGGTGTGAATGTGTGTTTTTCCCCTTCCCTCCACAGTGTAGAGAGCTGGTGGTGGACTAGGAGGAAGATGTCATGGTTTTTTGGTGATGATGTTGCTGCTGTTGATGCAGCGTCGAGCTCTCACTTTGTGCCTCTGTCAGTTATGATGCGTAACCACAAAGTGAGTGACAGGCCAGTCCCCAGGGAGAGCAGGGGGCCTGAGGTGAGTCAGATGTATCCTTGACCCTGTCGAGCTGTGTCAGCAAGCAACACAAACTCTGTAACAAAGGCCGGAGATGGCATGACTGTACATTGTACATCTTAATTTAGTATATAGAAGGAGACTGTAAGCTTCACCAAGAAGCACAACCAACTCGACGGTTTCTCTTCAAGAGATCTTGTTTTTGTTGCATAAATTCCCGCAACTTATGAATAATGAAATCATAATGCAGCATATCACATTACAGCTCATACCTTTGATACCCATGCGTGCTTTTGTTTCCTCCAGAGTACTGAGTGTTTTTAGAACCTGTCTCAAACATGAACATGGTCCTGATTTTGGTAGATATTCAACTTTGTTTACTTCAGTGCATTACAGTACAGAATTAAACACCCAATGCCACTTTAGGACTTATAAAAAGATGTCACAGAAACGTGTTATTTTTGGAAAAGGCAAGTCTTGTTTTAAAAGTGTGTTTATTATGAAAGTTTTGCCTTGGTGCGTACACGTTTTAGTTCAATTTAGCTTATATTTTAAGTTGCAACACTGTTAGAGTTGTAGGGGAATGAGGAAAGTAAAATTTTCGGTACTAAATTTATTGGGAATTTGAGAAAACCTTCATTAGGAATTTTACTGTACTTGATAAAAGGCCGAACAGGCAAAGATTCGTTAGTGTTCAACTCCAAACCTACTTCAACCCTTGTTACAGTACTCGAAGGTGATCCAACGTTACAGAGAGTGTATTGTGGTATTACAATGGAAATATGTTATGCTTTTTAAAATGAATAGCTAATCAGTGTTTAATAAAACTTTCTTCTAATCCAAATGATTAAGACACCTGTGAAGAAATTTTGGGATGCAATGTAATGTCAGTTTTATTCATACATTACTCATCTTGCTTTTGATTTGCCATATCATACATAATATCTTGGAGAGTGTGATGCATTTTACACGAACTATAGTCTCATTACTGGCTTTATTGTTATGTTTAACACTGAAACAATTAGTTGATTAGTCAAAAAGTAAATTAACCTACAACAATTCTGATAAGCAGTAAGTTTAAGTCATTAATCGAGCAAAAATGCCAAACTTTTAGCTTCTAAACTGTGAAGACTTGCTGCTCTTCTCTGTTTTATGCCATTGTAAATTTTTATTTTTGATCGCTGGTAAGACAAAACAAAAAATTTGAATATGCAATCTGATCTTCTGGAAAAATCGCGATGAGTATTTTTAAGTATTTTTTGTCATTTTATAGACTAAACGATCAATCGACTAATGATCAATGTAGAGAACAACCTAATCAGTGATGAGAATAATCATCAGTTGCAGCTCTTTTGTTAAGTGTGAACAGGAAGTTAAAAATGACAATGAACTGATGATGTTTTTATTGTTTCGTTTCGTGAGGAAGATGTGCTTCATTTGTGAAAAAGGTAACATATCAGCATATCATGAAAGTTGGTGTTAATTTTCAGCTTCAAAAGCACTTGATGTGATCTCTTGTAACAGAATTAGCAGAGTAACAGCAGTTTAATTTCACCAAAGCAGCAGTCAGAGTCATAGTAAATAAAAGTGTAACAGAAACAACTGATGCAACCTGTGTCAAAATAAGCAGATTTTTATATGAACAAAAACTCTTTATACTCTCATATGTCCCGTAATGCTCTCTTATTACGGTTACCACATTTTGACCCCCCAAAAATCCGTTCATGACACATCCACGATTCAGTCAGTGAAACCAGAAGTTCTGTTGGTCAAAGCATGTTATAAACAACTTTGTGGAATTTATTGCCAAAGATTCCACGTTTTAATTTATTCCCCAAAGCAGGAAACATCCGCTAAAGCACCCAGATATGATCGCTATATGGGAAAAAGGCACACAGAGATTTGTTTTTCCTGAATTTCGTTAAGCGAACAAAGGGAATCTTTATTGAAAAGTCTTGCATCTCTTTTCAAGGGTCGCTCAAACACGGGTGTGTGAAATGAGAGTTGCCTGGGTGTGACTTTTCCAGAAAGCATCCGCTTGCTATTGTCTGCCTAGTCAACTTCTGCAGGCCCCAGTGCCCTGACTTCCATACATGAGAGATCAAGGGTTACCAAGGTGCTTTTGAGAACGGAGGGCTCAATGTGAGAGGGGACAAACCAGTCCACAAAATACTCATTTCCTTTGCATGTTAGGTGCCCTAGTGGGGATTCAGACGGGGTCACTGACACAGCCACTGGAGTTTTTTTTTTTTTCTCCCCTCCATCGTTGTTCTTAATGAAAACTGTTGCTCGCCTTTTCACTGGCTTGCTACTGCTATCTGCTGCCTGTACAGTATGTGGCTCGATAATGTGCTGAGTTTGCCCAAAAGAAAGTTTGTTCAGACTCTGGCTGTTTATCCGGTGCCAGACAGAGGCACCTCATGTAGAAAAGGTAAAAGTAATTCTGTCCACCTCTCATTCTTGCCAGAAAGTTCAGTCACTGAGCCACAGCATTAACTTGTATTCTAACAAGATTAAAATATATTCGTCCTGGGGATTAGCATAGTTAGGTGTCCTTTTGCCTCTTTTTTTCCTGCACTGGTGCAGTGACAGTGGGCTTTGATCTGTGTTGCGAGGCAAGAGTCCTGGCTTGGACCTAGCCATTCGAGTGCCAAGTGTGAAATTGGCCTGATGTCATCCCCATTCTTCACCTTTTACATCTTTCACCACTTTAATTATGTTTCCGCCACAAAGCCTAGGCACCTCTGAGCAGATTCCACTCTGGCCGTAGGAAGCATTTAGAAACTGGGTAAATGACACAGTAGGGGAGGGGGAGGATGGTAGGAGAGGTCATAGCAGGATGGGGCCCTTTTGTGTTTAGAGGTAGACATTGATACTTTCCTGATGTATCCTGTGCTCACTTCCATTTTTACAGCATGAGAACTTTGTGAAATTGTCAGCACAAAATAACTTTTATTCCAGGCATTTTTTACAACTTCTGCATCTTGCTCCAGAGGTGTTTATTTCTCAGTGTTTTCCACCCAGATAACTGATGATTTCCACTGTCATATATTATGTTTTTACTGCAATTTAAGACTTTCCTGTTACATGGAGCGATTAGAGGCCCAAACATGGACCACGTCTGGTCACTCGACCACCTGAATCTCACTTTTGGCGATCAGACAAATTATTCTCCGATAAAAAGCTTTTGTTCCAGCAGAATGTGCCCATGCAGCCGTACAGCTCCAGCTATTGTTCATGCATTGGTGTCCCTATCTGAACTTCGGGGAGCTCCTCTGCCGGTGAATATTTTGATGAAGGTTCCTATTGATGCGCTGAATGAAGGACCAAAACAACAGGGGTATGTGTGCATGTGAGGAGGAACAGAAATGAATGAAGTGTGTGGGGATGTGTGCGTGCCAGGCAAGAATAAAATAAAACCAAGTGATAGTAAGATGTGTGTAAGTGTGTGTGTGTGAGGGAGGGAGAGAGTATGAGTTAGCGAGTGAGAAAGCTGTGTGTGGAGAATGGGTTACTGAGGGGCGGGAGGGGGGAAACCAGCCACCTGCAGCCATGACAGGCTTTGACCTTCATTGCTCTCTCTCCCTCTCTCTAGTGTCTCTCCCCTCCCTCCCTCCCCTCTCTCTCACTCTCTCCTTTCGACTCCCATTTCTGCCTTGTGATAGAAGCACAGGCTCCTTTCAGAAGCGGCGAGGAAGACTGACCGTCGTGAAGACAGTGCTGGGAGCAGCCCTATCTGCTCTAATGCTAGTCACTGGCCGTTAGACATGGCGTTCAAAGACTAGCGGTGCAAGTATGGAAATGCAGATAAGGCATTGTTGAGGAAACATGCCTGGGAATTGTTCAAGGCTTTCCCTTGCATAATGTTTGGATGCTTTCGCAAATGTTTTAATCTCAGAACCCATGAATTTGATCCTCAATGAATGTGATGCAGAGCTGCCCATAGAATGAGGGGGTGTTTGCATGGAGAGGATTGTCTTGCTATGAAAATTAATAATGTTTGTGATTGCATTTGTGGATATTTGACATCTGGCAACATTTCTTTACAACTATTTTTGTGTGTATTTCTCTTTTCTGGCGAGTAATGCATTTGTTTTTTGTAGATAATAATGCCTGCAGAAGCTCAGCATTGAGTCGCTGCTTCAGCCAGGCCTCAGTTATTTTTTCTTCTGTGTTTTAATGACAATACATATCACGTAAAGATGCCAGAGACTTGCTTGTGTATAATCTTCAAGGTTTATTTACTCTTCTTTTGCAGTTTTTCAGGAGGCAGTTAATTACACAATTAATACATGATACAAATTATGTACATTTATACCAAAGAATACTCCCAACATAAAATAAAAAATAGCATTGTATTCTACAACTCTGTGTTGTAATTTTATTTAAACATGTTCATATATAGATAGATATACGCTGATGAGTAAATTCATAATGTCGTACCAGCAGTTTTTCATAAAGGCATTAAACTTGAATAGTCTGCATTTGAAGTAATACTGCTTCTCTGATTCGGCACAGTTCTGTTTCATAAAAAGTTCACACTTGAACTTTTAAGGCAAAGTGTGTTTCTGTTTGGTGGATTTTAATTCACACACACTTTTTGCAGATACACAACAAAAACACTTTGAAAGGCAAAAAGTCCACAATTTGGTATGGATACAGTCTAAAACTTAGCTCGATCATACTCCTGTCAATAAAGACCAAAGTTTATAAACACAGTTATTTGCCCAAGTACAACAAATTGCAGCTTTCATGCAAAGGCCCCATAAACTATTTTTCATTCACAAAAAAAAAACAAAACAAAAGAAAACAAAAAGAAGTTATTGCAAGATAAACAAGCAGTGTAAACACCTCAGATATCTACTCTAAAGCAACACTGGTCATTGGATAGATTTTTTTTCTCAATATAATCTATATAAATACACATATGAAGTCCTTTCAACAACGATAAGAGATTTCCAACATTTGTAATACAGTCACTGACGGATTTGCCTTCTTTTTATGATAAATGGATATGTAATAAAACTGTATATAGAGAAAGATTTAACAAGAACATCCAATAACCTGCTTTTATAGTCTATATAATCCAGAGTGCGCAGAATGGTTGCCATCATTGTCTTTATGCTACAGAGTTGTTCTGTGACTTTATAGGCAGCATTATAGCCTTCAATTCAGTTAGCTACAAAAAACAGATTCATATTGCTAGTTAAAAACTATAATAGCTGCACTGATGCATTGGTATAACGAAGGGAATACGCACATATTTTAAAGGCTATGAGACGACCACATGCATATAAGCGAGGCCCTAACTTAGCTTTTTAGTTCAGTGGCGTGTTAGACAAAAAAAAGTCACTTCTAATAAACAGTTCCTGTGGTTTTTCTTTTTTAAAAAACGTATCAAAATTCATTGTCTGCCCAATTAGCTCTGCAACTGACACTCAAGAAAAACATTTCCTCTGTCCGCTTCTTTTTTTTTTGTTTACATTAAAACAACCAAGGAAACCGACAAGCATGGAAATAAAACTCGTGTTAGCATTTATTTAAATTCACAGTAGCCTGGATGCAGCAGAAAAATATTCTTTGGACTTCAGTTGGTTCACTTTCACTGACAGATGGAAACGTCAAGTGCCAGTTATAGTTCAGTGTAAAATGATGACAATCATGGGTAGCCTATAGAAAAATGGTGGGTGTAAGCGTTTGTACCTCCTGGTGGGGTGATGCGGGGGGGGGGCGACAAACAATGAAAACATACCTTTATACAACATCTTTTTATAGACGTGATATTGCAGAAATATCTCTCTTTTTTTAATCAATTTATGCTGGTATACTCTATACACTGGCCCTTTATTCGATGAAATTATTGCATTGTAGGCTTGACAAAACCTCCCATAGAACGAAAAATCACTATAATATTCCTATAGGAAGCTATAGAGACTTATAAATATTCCTGTAGGGACTCTTTGCAGTCCAGTGAGCTTTCTTTTTTTTTTTTTTTTTAAATTTCCTGTATGTATCTGTGTGGGTCAGCTTTATAGTGATAGTAATAGAGCTTTGTGGTATTTTTATCTGCTGTGGCAACTTTAAATATTCCTGTACTGTAGGTAGAGTTTTGCGGTGATATCTCTATAAAAATCTATCAGACTACTATAGGTTCTTTTTCGTCAGGAGGCTGCTGTGACTTCTCTGGAAATCAATCGCTGTCTGATTTTTCGTCTTTCGACGAGATGGTGGCGTGATTGTACAGTCCTTGTGCCATCAGGTGCAAGGCCAGGCTGTTTTTTGCGCCAGTGGCCTTCTTGATTTTGGCCCTCTTGTTCTGAAACCAGATCTTGATCTGGGACTCGTTCAGGCCCAGCTCCTGCGCCAGGTTCTGCCGCCTCTGCTCGGTCAGATAGCGATTTGTCTGAAACTCCGATTTTAGTCTTTGCAGCTGCTCTGCTGTGAAGGCCGTCCGTGGTCGCTTGTCCTCTTTGCTGGTCGTTTTCTTCTTTGGTTTGCGAGATCTTGGCCCTGCAGTGTGGGGGGTATATGGGGGTGAGGGGGGGTCACAGACAAACATATATTGGTTTGTTAGTATCCAAACATGCTCATAAATATGCGCAAAGAAAACATGGGTGATAATCAGGGAAACGGCATATTAACAACTTTATAAATGAAAAAACAAAGAATTTTAAGCTTCCTCATTAAAATACTAACCCCACGTAACACTAGTATTCTGATATACCTCTTCACATTTAGGATAACGCCAACATATTTACGCAAAGCTCGTGCGTAAAGTCTGTTTTCCATATGTTAAACATACTTCATCTGCAAAATCGAGAAGTAAGTAAACAAATGTTTCATCAGACATATGTTGCCATAAAGTGACCGTGTCTTTAGAAGGTTTTTGCATTTAAAAAAAATCACAAAATTAAGTTCTATTGTTCCCCTCACATCTTTTTTGTAAACTTGTAAAAAATGAGGAGCACTGGTTGTAAAATGTTGACACGTCCACTGGAAAAAAAACACACACCCAAGAATCAAAACCTCCCCTCCCTCCCTGTTTCTATGCCTCTTCCTCGCTTACACACATATACGTACATGTGTACACACACACACACACACACACACACACACACACACACACACAACGCTGACACTGTCTGTAGTAATAAGGAATTATTAACCAATAGGACAACACTTGGAAAAAAACATCACTGACACATCTCAGCCACTGTTTGGAAATACAGGATACAGTTCAATGCAGCTACTTTGCATTTTTTGTTTTCGTGGGCCTCTCGAGGAGCTCCTCAGTGGGCAAACGTGAAGAGAATGTGAGCAGCGCACATTAGATACACGTTAATTTTCCATCTGGATAGAGGCCTGTTTAGTTGAGCTTCGCACTTGTGTGTTTGGCTCCCTCCTCCAAACAGTGTGGAAAACATTAATGAAACCACATAACACAGGCCGAACCTTTATACTGATGAATCAGCGTGTGTGTGTGAGAGAGAGTGTGTGTGTGTTTCTTTTTTTTTTTCAAGCAGCCCATATAAAAACTGTGCAGCTCTACAACTCGTAGTAGTCGCCTACGCCACTCCATACAGCGTTACATAATGCATGAGAACAAGTTGTACTCCACTTTTCATACACTCTAAGAAAAAATACACCTGATGTAAACTTTTCTGCAGACTGGCAACTTACAGGTTTTGTTTCCTTATAATTAAAGATAAGAAATAATACAGAAAAACCTTCACCACTGGCTGGTAGAAACAGAAGCTATGGGAGCGTCCATTGTGAAATCAGATGCATATTTAATTCATCCCAAACACAACTCGCCTAACGCTTCTGAGCAGCAAAACAGCTACACCAATTATTATTTTGCAGACCTGCAGATTTTCTGGATGCAGCCTGTCACCGCGCTGATGTTTACTATATGTAGGACCCCAGTATTATCATATTCATAACCTGAGGAAATATACAAGAGACTGTCTGCATGGGAACATTTTAGTGCAGAAAATATCTGTGCGTAATGGTTGCGTAAAAAGGGTTTTTGTGTATTTTGGAGAGGAGTTAACATATGCAGAATTAAGTTAAGTTTTGCAGCTTAAAAGAAATATTTTTTCTTTCTTGTTTGCATTTAAAATAGGCCCACTCTCACCAAAAAGCCCCTTTTTAATTTGGTTTTATGTGGTAGCCTATTTTTCCTGCGTTGTGCAAAGACACGCTGATCGTGCAGCTACTCTACCTCAAGATGTCTGCATTAATTATTATATTTTTAAAAATCTAAATTGATTTATCTTCAGTAAAATGTCATCTTGCGCTGCGCAGCACGCTTCGCTACAGCCTACTCTACTTCGGAGAAGTCGGTCAAGGCATCCGGGGTCAGTGTTACGGGGTATTTCAGGTTACCGGGAATACGGTATAGAGTAAAACGCATGCACGGTGCCACCAACCTGAAGAAGGCCTGTCCGAGTATCTGGTGCAGTACACCCAGGCTGGCCACAGCATGGGCTGAGGGTGGGATGGGTTTGAGCTGGCTTGGGAACTGTCTGAGTCTGAGCTTAGGCACTGGTCTCCGCTCTCCCCGCGGGGTTTCAGCGGCTCCTCGGCGGCTATAGCGGGCTTCTTGGTCCCGGTAACCGTGTGTGGAGTGGAGGTCCCCTCCGCCGGCACCGTGTTCCCCACCGGCTCGGTCTGAGGGGCGTCGGGGCTGCTGTGGCTCTCCCGCGATGCCACGCTGTTCTCTTCGCGGTTTGCGCCCCCGTCCTTTTTCCGTCCGAAATCCGGCCGCAGGATGTTGTCGATGAAGAAATTGGTGACCCGGTGAGGGATCTGCAGGTTCCCCGGCGCCTGTAAGAGGGGAAGGATGGCTCTGTTGGATTCATCCGCCGACTCCTGCCGCTCCACCACATCTCTGTTGCCGTGATCATTTTCTTCCATACTGATTCACTTTCCCCGCTTTACTCTCTTTAACCCCTTTATCGCTCTCTCCGCTGCAATAAAATTCGCAAAGAACTTCAGGGGAAATTAAAATTGCAGGAAAAAAAGCTGCACGCTTGAAATAAATAAAAAAAATAAAACTCAAATACTAGTGAGTGCCTTGGACACCATGCAAAGCCTTGCGGTAGTGTCCTCTGAGAAAAGCATACTTTTTTGACATATATTCCCTCAACCTCGGGTTACAACTGAGAGCGCACAGCTAAAACATGTGCCATTTGCGCACCGTCCAATTTAGTGTTATCCGATTTCAGTGTGCTCAGTAATGCCTACACCTAAACTAAACTAAGGGTAAATAAAGAGGCTCCTAAACTGATGCTCTAATACTCTCACTCTGGAGTTTTGTTCTTATTTTCAATACGAGCCCCCCGAGTGACGTTTTCCCACCGTCCTCCCAGACACGTGCCTTGCACCAATAGGATGGCAGAAACCAGGCCACGTGACGCAGACTCCAGCGCAGTCCACAAACGCCCATCCTCGCCTTAGTAAAGGGAAAGAGTCCTGGACTGACGGAGGGAGAAGCCTAATTTAAATCCAGTGCATGCTCACAGATACCCCCCAATAATTAATCTGTGTTTATGAAACTGTAACTTAATTTTTTGGAGTTTTAGTTTGCAGAAGGGGAAACACGATGCACACCAGCTTGTCTGTGTTTATTAAAAACAATGGGAGATTGAAGCATCGGCTGTCAAAGTAGGTTGTGGGGACCCCCGGGGTTCCTCGCTTGCAGGGCAGGGAGGGATTCCCAGTAAAACAAGAAATGGTACATTTTTACGACATTTTAATGCACTATAACACATTTTCGGTGCACATAAGTTGCATTCACGACACTTTAGGACACCCTTAGTGCAATACAGTTTGATTTAAAAAACAATAACAACCAAAAATCTTCTCATTTAAACGCAAATTAGACAAAAATCCTTGCGTAAAGGGTAAAATAGACCAATGTGGATGCATTTGGGGATCCGTGACGTGCAAATCTTTGTGCAACATGTGTTAAAATATCATCTGAAAATACACCTTTGTAGACAACACTGAAAACACCATTATTAGCATGAACACTACACAATATTTGCATTAAATGTCATTATAGCACCTGTAAGGTTAGCTGGAGTCAGAGTAAGTTAAAGTCAGATTGTCCTGGCCAAGGTTAAATGCGTAAAACAGAGCAGCTGCATGTCTGTATGCTCATATTTAGAGCTAAAGCTGGAGTAACTGTATTTTGTTGTATTTAAATTAAATCTAAAAACATGCATCTTTATTTTAAACCATAGCAGCAACGCATTTACTGTTTTATCTTGTAATGTAACCACTTTATTTGCAGGATGTGCCTAATGTGACGTGTTGCTTTCAGTCGAGTCATAATTGGCAACAAAATGCATCAAAACTGAAATGTGACAGCCAAAGAGTTCCCCCCCCTGTCTGGCTCTCAAAACGCGCAGAGATGTGCCTTAAGTATTTTTGATGTTCTCATGTTCGCCTGTCGTGACGCTGCGGTCGACCAAGAACTGGGTCCATATCCCTTTAAAAGAAATCAGTGATGCAAACAAACTGTTTTGTGCACGGTGCTCAGGATACTGAGTCGCGCCAAAGACAAAACTTTGAGTAACTTTGCTGACCAGGGCTAAGTTTGCTTTTTCTCCTCCCAGGACGCCACCGGGCTGCAGGGATGGCGCAGCCGGTTCTCCGCTGGCGTTTGAACCGGGGCTGCGCGTAAAAGAAAAAAGGGGGCATCGAGGAGGACCAGAGGAGCAGCAAGACTCAGACTGAGTGAGGAGCCTTTGAACAATTCAGTTAGGGAAGTCAGACAGCTGCTTTCTTTTTATTATAACAAGCATCTGTTGTCTTTGTTTTAGTTTTTTGGGGAGTGGGAGTAACTTGGATCCATATTTCTAAAGCGCACACAGGACGTTGCTGTATAATGTGATTATTTTATGACAGATTGTTCAGATTTATTTAAGCTGTGGTGACGTTTGTCATAAAAATATGTGCTTTTTGGATGCTGTGGAGGTTGCAACAATAACCTGCTGCCCAAAACTGTTTAATTTAAACTCGAGTCTGGTATTGTCCTACGGGAAACACTCTATCCTTGACTTTTCACTTGTTAAACACAGGCTTTGTGCAAATTGCAAAGCAATTATTGTGAAGTCTTACTAGCTAAAATATTTGTTTGGGGTTAATCTTGGGTTTGCGTCCAAACGCGTATGGACACCTCATATGCGCACAAATTCACAAAATACCACATCACAGGCTTTAGGCTGACCTCTTGATAGTATTCCACTTTTCAAAGAGAATTCTTGCCTTCTGACATTGCTGCATTTTAAACAGTGTTATCCCCCAAAATCTACCTGAACACCCTTTTCTCCTCTCTCACATGGCCCCCATATCACAAAGGGCCCATCCAGGCTCTCCCGTCGGCTGCTGAAGTGAAAGTTGGGAGTGAAAGATGTAATTAGACAGGCCACTCTCATGCTGCGATTGTTTCTTACTTGTGAGGGGAAGCGCAGATTAATGTTGAGCGCTAAATAAGCAGCAGACAATGGAGGCACAGACAGGCCGCTACCGCCTGGGCTTGGCCTCTAACCTCACAGCAAAACACTCATGTCTGGAGGAAATGACACCATTTCAGCCTCTGAATTATAATACAAGCCTGTGTGCACTGCAGAAAACACACTAAAACACACCATCTATGCTTCTAATAAGCCACAGAATTGTATTTTTCTTTAAAAACTAACACATCTGGCTCTTATTCCACTTGTTTCTATTTTGAAGCGACGTTTTAAAACAAAAAAATGAGAATGATGGTTGCGGATCGGGATTTTACGCACAAGGATACCCTTTACAAGAAATGCTCCAAATAGGTGAAAGAGCAGTGTGCAGGAGTCATCTCACCCCACTGCAGCTTTTAGCAGCAAAACATGCTTTTTAATACTCAAAACTAGACCATGTGTATTTTTTGCAGTGTATACCGTACAGCACATAATCCTACTATTGTGGGGTTTTGATTCACCATTGTCTGGTGACTTTTACTGGCTTGTTTTGCTGTGTGGTGGTAAAATGTGTCCTGTTTTAGCAGAATGTTTACTCACTGATGATTTCTGTAGTTTGACATATGAGCTAGACTAACTTTTACTGGTTAGAGATGAAAACACGTTGTAGGACAGTTTGTCCTGGTTGGTGAAGGGTTAAAATAGTGTAGCATCCAATTTATTCGCATATTACCATTGTTTTTATCTCATTTTCGCAAGAAAAGTCAGGAAATAATCAACTTATATGAAGCTTTTAGTAAGTCTGTTTTTAAAAAAATATTCTTTAATATTGTGTCTGACTTTTTTTTTTGGTGGCATGCTTGCTTTGTAGTTTTATTGTCTTCCTCTTCATCGGCTATGTTGCTTTAGAAAGTGAAGCCCCCTCATATTTAGTCTTTGGATGTTTGTTTCTTAAAATATTGATTAACACAGTTGGGAAAATGGGATTTTAAAAGGAAGCTTTTATGATGGTAGCTCACCCTTGGACATAATTTTTTTGTTTTGTATCCAGGCCTGTCCAGACGCGGTGAAACTGATACATGAATGCACAGTATTTTTTATTTTTCTTGCCTGTATCATGATCAAAAACTGATGTTAAAACGTGCACACACGTGCTTAATAAGCAGGCCTCAGTTTTCTGTATTACAGACGTGTGTAGTTTTTATCCAAGGTGACTTTAAAACCTGTGCATGTGCAGGTTTTCCACATTGTGATAAAACATTATCCAGTGTTCCAACGGGCTTGTAGTTAAAGACGAGGCGACTATTATAAACCAGTTCCTGATTATTTAAAATGTCTGCCATCCTCAACACAAATGTTTCATATTCTTATTTGCTCTCATTTCCAGAGCACTCTGTCACGTAACAAATAAGCCGCCAGCAGCTGGGTCAAATCGATGATATGAAGTTTTGGGAAATTCCTGTTATCATTGCTTGTATTTGCCAACACTCGAGCACATTATCAGCAACGCAGCCTGTTATTATGGCTATTTTAAAGGTGTAAACTGCCTCATAGTTAAAGCATAGCTTGTATAAAGTGAGTATTTATCATGAATACATTCTGTTCTTGTTCAGGGAAGCAGGAAATATTGATTATTGCACATGTCAGGTTGTGCTAAATTAGTAAATGCTTCAGATTCTCATGTCTTTTCTCTTGTTTGTTTCAAGAAGCACCAGAAAGTGTGTTGTACTTTGCATTGAAGGGTTAATATTCCCTATTTTTGATTTAAAAAAAATGCTGTTCGAACGTCTGATTTTGTTTCCATGCAGCCTATAAATCCAGCAACTGGGTCTATTTCATATTCACTTATAGCTCCACACCTCCTCCCCCTCCTCCTCCCCCTCCTCCTCGCGCTCACACATATATACACACCCCTCCTACTACTATAATAAATCGCATGCATTGTGCGCATGTGCCCTGTCCTTGAGTTCCTATAACCTATTTTTTTCCTCTGTATTTTCCTTGGTAGGATTGTCTTACACGTCACCAGCGCTCAGTACTATGGAGTACTACAAAAGGTGACGCGCAGAAGGAGGATTTGTGAATGGACGCCGTGATGTGTGCCAGCTCACAGATCAGAGGGTGGTGGGACCTCTGCAGATGCACCCTGAGCCCCCTCCAACCCCACCCCTACCCCAGCAACACCCCCCCTCCTCCTCCTCCTCTTCCTCCCCTCCCTCTCCCGGCCACCATCCCTCCCTCCAGATGAATGGGGGTCTCTAAAAGATATCAGCTCTGTCACCATGCAGGGGTCGGACCAAATCCTCCAGCTTCCTGTGCCTTTCAAAACCTGAAAGCAAGTCTCTCCTATTTGATGATCCTGTATGATTTTTTTTGTTGTGCTTTTGTGGGCCTGGAAGCTCGCTGCCCCCTGTTTTTTTTTTGTTTTTTTTTTTTTCATCCCGGGTCAGCCAAGAGCATGGCAGCCGAATTAGACAAGATTAGAAGCGGGCCTAATTGCGTATAGTCTCTACTGCAAAAAGTCAAATGAGTTTAGAAAGAAAACTGAAATAAATTGTAGGATTTGGTGAGATAGTTCCACCTGTTTCCAAAGCTCCATTGTTTTCCAGGAATTTTCCAGAACGTGTAGTGTGTTGAGTGTTGGAGAAAAGTGCAGATCACAAGAAATTTAAGTGGAAAAATATAAATTTGGGTTAAAAACAAATGCAGTAAAATGATCGAATTGGTGCATTTGTGCCACTTGTGTTAAGATATGGATATTTTTGGTGCGTAAAACACGAACCCATGCGTCATTTACTGCTCATATGTTAAAGCTAATTTGGATTAACTCATAAACTGCTTCTTATTCTTCTTTAAAAGCTACAACATGATATAAAACTGAAGATTGGCTTTTTAGTTTTAAGGAAAACATGTAGTGAGGCTGTGCTCCTCAAAGTCAGATTAATTTATTTTTGCCTCTGCTGCCAAACAGCCTTCCAGATATGCTTTACCCCACTATTTATTCATCATACATCACCGTATGTAGATGATGTCTATATAATTTTTGCCTTGGTGTGGATGTGTTTACAGAGGAATCCTCTGGAGTCGCCACGCAGCGGACTTTGGGGCTGCTGGATCTTCTGGTTTCAGCCCTTTATAGGTTTTAATAACTCTTAATCCGTCTGATCGGTCTGGCGTAGATAAGTCTCATTTGAATTGGGATTGTTCTTCAGGAGCGGCTCGTATTTCTCCACAGAAGTCTCAAACAGAAGCTTAGCACAAACAACTGCACCACCCTGAGCGCAATTAAGGCCTCAGCTAAATTGGATGAAAGCTAATTGAATGCAGCTGAGCTCCCATCAGCAAACTCCTGAACGCTTCACTAATGTGAGGAAGATGTTCGGCGGGTAGTCTGTGATTTTTCCACGTTTTTTAATATTTCTTAAAGTGCCCAAAAAAGTGAAACAAAACAGCAGCACTCCTGTTTGAATTTCCACTTTATTCTGGAAGTAGAAAATATATTTTTAAAAAGTTTTCTTATCTCTCATAAAAGGAAAAATAGGTGAGGAAAAGTTCCTGCAGTGTTGGATGTAGAGTAAGAAACTTGTAAACTAGACCAACATAAAACTGTGGCAAGTTTTGAACATTTAATATTGATTTTTGGGTTTGCCCAAGTGGAAAATATAGTTTTAACAAAGTTGGTGAGCAGGTAGGTGTGTGAATCCTAAAAAATGTGAGCTAAGAGCCCGAGTTGGTCCCCGTGAGGTTTTATTCAATTTCTCAATTTTTAATTGCAAAAAAGGGAATTTGAAATCAAACTTCAAGGCTAAAATAACACACCATCCAGCTCTGACTAAAAAATAAAACAAAAATACATAGATAGACACACCCCAAAATATATCACAGTTTCAAGAGTAAACGCAACATAAAAATAATTTGGTTTTTATGGGAAATTCATGCCAAACGTGAATTGCTTTAAACCTATCCTCTGGGTTTAAATAATTTCACAATAAAATGAATAAGGTGTGCAGTGATTTTAAAACAGCCAGCCCTGAATTGTTACTTTAAGGCTTCATTAAAGGAAATAAAGGGTTACAAAAAAGAAAGAAACATATGCGCAAGGAACAGGACGCGTAAAGACGCTTAGTCATATGGAGCAGAAACATCCTCTCTCAGACCTAAAGCCTGTAACTCTGAATTAAGGTTTCACTGTTATTACCACGTCTAAATAAACATATAAAAGTCATTTGGCTGATGAGTTTTTATTTTATTTCTTAATAATATCCCCACAAGCCCCAAAGTGTCATGTTGGTGATACTCAACTGGTGTCAGGCCCGCAGTGTTTTCCACCTACTGTAGTTTTCCAGCTGCTCGCCTGGACTTTCCACGTCTTACTTGTGACCTGCACGTGGTGCCTATTTCCGTAAGGTTAATGGGTTTACATTCTCCGTCATACAGAACAAATTAGGGGGGGGGTGCGTGCAAGAGGGACAAGAGGGGTGTGTGTATGACTGGAAATGCTGCTCAACAGATCTTAAAGAAAAGCCAGTGTAATGTAAAAGTCTACCTGATGCTCACTGACCCCCGCTAACCCCCTTAAAGTTTTTGCTCCTTTGCGGGGCACCCAGGATGCTTCACGGGCTTTGGATCGTCCAAATGCCTCGTGCACCTGTCTCGAGGTCCCTATACGTGCGTTTATGAGCAAGGAGGAACAAGTGGGAGGGAGACAGGTGGAAAGCACTTGCTGCGGGATGAAGTGTTATCTGAGAGCAGGTTTACGCGTGCAGACAGAACAGTGGGATATCAGGTCACCACACCAAAATGTGTAATATTTTGAGTTTATTTCGTTTAAAGATCATGTAAATATCCTACAAATCAAAGGTGGAAGAGCATGTGGAAGCAGGGGTGCATTTTTAGGAAGTGTGTGTTAAAAGATAAGCCTGGATACACACGTGTGGAAACTAGTAGAAGACATTTATTTTAACAAAACTGACATTTTTTAACATGAATTAATGCAGGAAAGGCGCAGATTGGTGCGTAAAAATCAGTGTTTGATGCTCAAAATTTCCAAATGTTTCATAAATGTCCCTCCAAATTTTGAAAAGGAAACTAAATCTGAACAACTTTTAAAGTAGCTCAAACTTGCAGCCCTGCAACCTGTGGCCCACCATAAGGAATTATACACAGACATACATTTACAAATGTCAAACCAGCACTCCAGCTGTGATCATATCACAGCACAGATTTTTAAAAGTTAGGCATTAAAATGAAAAGTTGTCACAGAGAAAATGCCCAGCATGCCTTCGAGCTTTTCCCTCCCGTTTATTTCTGATTTCAGATCGGAGTTCACTCTAAATGTGCGAAACAATTCATGTTATGCCTCCGTGTCCAGCTTGCAACTTTAATTATAGTGGAAGGAGGTCAGTCATAAGCGGGTTTCCGACCCCTCTCCCTGTGTGGCATCGCGCCCTGCGCCGTTTCCAACTCGCCAAAATAGTGCTGGACTCCCCTGAAAGCGCCATGTGCGACTGAGTCCCTTTCACCCCGCGTGCACCTGAGTTGTTTTTACCCCCCTAGCCGCGGATATGTTGTGAATTTGTCACTTATCAGTGGGCGGGCTGTCAAAGGCCATTTTAGGCGCAATAACTTTCCCAGATGGATTTAGCCTTGCCAACTTTTTGCGCGTCTCTCAGCAGCCGAGATGAATAGGCTGCGTGCCTGTTGCTCCACAGAAATGTCTCTTACGCCTACTAATGAAGACTAATTAAAACATGACAAACATCGACCTTTAGTGCATCCTAAACAGGGCTGCGAGCACGATTGGGATTATGCAAATGAGGCCTCCATTCTTTGACAATATTCAATGTGGTGACATATTTCAGAGGTGTAGATTTCTCCTCTGTATATCCACACAACAGGTGTCTGCTTTTCATTTTTAGGAGTCTGAATGATTGAATGCTTCTTTTTCATATTTGATATTTTGATAAATATGTGTTTCATTTACACAATTTAAACCCCCAGATTTACACATAATCTTAATCAGTGAGATAATTAGCTGGATCCAGATTGACAGAGCATCTCCTCATATTTAATTCTTTTATATTTTAGAGGAAACTGAAGATGGATATTGACCTGAGGTTGTAAATTTTTAGCCTACTGTCTGCGAGTTTTGCACAAAAATGCAGAGTTTTTTTGTTGTTGTCTGCCTCTCAGGATAGATCATGCAATGGAAATGCTCAGCTTGATTTATTCCATTACCTTTTATTCAGTTCTTATTATTACCCTGGTCGATTTACAGAGTCTGATCCGGGCTGTAAGATGCACTGGGTGTGTTTAATTTACACTGGGAAGGATTTGTTTGGATGGCATGCATAATGTGCCATCACCTGAGATTTAGGCTGTCATTTTATTATTGTCCTGCGGAGGAAGAGGAGGAATCAACAGGAATGGCACACAAGGCTGAGCATGCTGACTGAACTGATAAATCCCACTGAGACACTGAACTGTTGTTTACACTGTTAAAGACGATGCTGCATCTGTAGCCTAGTTCCTGTGTTTTTTATGTAGATGTTCTGCTATTATTCCTTTGATTTAGCCCCCAAAGCAGTGGAAGAGTGGCCACAAAAAAAGGGCTGGAAACAGGCACACAAATGAGCAAATGAAGAAAAGGTGTGGAGGCATAATAGCACCCTCAGATAGGGGTACGTAGAGAAGGTGGAGTGCAGCCTGAGACTGCCATTTGAATGGGATCTGAGAGGTAATTTGAGCTAAAATGGAGTCCACTTCTGAGCCACTCACTCAGCCCCCCATGGCATCCACTGTAATTCATTATTCCTGGCCGGCACTGGGAGAGGCAATGAGTGAGGGCAGAGGACAGGAGTGGACCCAGCTCTGGTGTAATGAAGACTCAGTAGACCTAAACCACTCTCACACACACACACACAGCATGCACGCACACATACACACACTCAATCTTTCATTATATATCACAGAGAGCAGGACATTAATGCCACTGAAGACCTTTTGGCAGAGAAATAAGAGTGTGCAATGATTTTCTCCACACTCAATCCATTTCATTGACCTTTTCTATCATGCATGTGACTCGACCCCGCTCACTGCAGTGTGGATAAATATTCCAAGAATAATCTTCCTGCCACTGTTTAATAAATTATCTTTTTGAATCTGAATTTTTATGATCATCAGTGGGTTTGAGAGGCTTTAAGGAAAATCTGTATTAAAAAAAAAATACTAAAATGATTTGGAGAAGTTTTCTCCCTCTCTCGTATTCAGCATTTGCATACTTGAGCATGCATTTTTAAACACACAGAGATTTTTTAATCTCAGATCAATTAAATTCTGTCTGTGTGTTTTGTCTAAAGGCTCAGGAGATTCATGTTATCTACTGTACATTTAGTCTTAATTAAAACACTAGATGTATTTAGGTTAAACCCTCGGCATTGTTAGATCAGGCCCTGCAAGACATGTGCTGTTCTGTGTCCCTCCACTAGGGGTCCACAGAGGTCACGGTAATAATGTCCAGACAAGCTGAGAGGATAAATACTGTCATCTGGTGGTAACAAAAGCCATCACTGCTGAGCAGACGGTGCTGTTATCTCACAGTTTACTTCTCCAGAGTAACCTGTCCGGTCCTCTGCTCTGCAACAGGTCTCTGTGCCACCTGAATGCACGCAACACTAGTCACAAGATGTGTGTGTGAAAGCACCTGGGAGACTTTTAAATGTGTGTGACAGGAGCCTGACACTGCTGAGGGGCTCTATCTATCTATCTATCCATCTATCTATCTATCTATCTATCTATCTATCTATCTATCTATCTATCTATCTGTCTTTGCTCTCTGGTGTTTCTGTCTTTCTGACCTTTCTTTGTCGTGTTTTTTTTTTAAAGTTTTTTTTTATTTATTTTTTGCTCTATCTTTTTGGTTTTTCTTTCTTACTTTTTAGTCTTTCATTTATTTATTTCTTTGTTTTTTTTAATTTTCTTTTTTCTTACTTTTTTTTGTCTGTTTTTGGTCTGTCTTTCTTTTTTTGCTTACTTTTTGGTCTTTTATTTCTTTATTTTTGGTTGTCTTTGTTTTTTTGTTTTTTTCTTTTTACTTTTTTTGTCCTTGTTTTTGGTCTATATTTCTTTATTTATTTCTTTTTTTACTTTTTGGTCTTCCTTAATGTCTTACTTACTGGTCTTTTATTTCTTTCTTTTCAGTTGTCTTTCTTTTTTGTTTTTCTTTTTTTTTCTTATTTTTGCCGTTGTTTTTGGTCTTATATTTAGATCCTTTTGTTTTTATTCTTACGTAGTTTAGTTTGGTCATTTTCCAACTTATAAAATGCATATATATATATATATATATATATATATATATATATATATATATAGGTAGATAGACAATACATAAGACTTTCTTTCTTTCTTTCTTTCTTTTCTAAACCCATGAGCCATTAAATCTAAAGGCATTTCTTTATTTTTACCTAAGGTAACAGTTTCATACAGCTGTACAGGAATACTGACTTTGTATTGATGCTCTGATGTTTTCCTTTTCTGGCTGTGTCAATTGTAAATGTAAATGAAATCATAAAGAAAATGTAAAACATTTAAATCACAGGAAAAGTATTGTAGTCTAGTGTTGAGTATTAAAAAGTTTTCTGTGAACACCACACTTCTTACCCACACACATCAATAATGTATACACTTGTGTGGCTTTAGCTAACAGTCTGTTAAGTGATTCCTTCTTTTTCTGAGATATTGCCACATCAAAAAAAAATTCTCCAAACTGAATCCACTGGGGGAAGTGCTGAACTAATCCCCCAAAAAGACACAATTTTCCACTTATTTCATGAAAGACATGATTTCCCCTAAGTAGCACATACACAGTATTCTGTATCAGCCTGTCCCATCCCTGCATCAAAGCTGTGCGACTCTCAAACCCAGAACTTCATGTTTTTATGGCTGTGTCACTCTAAATGTTATACACATTTGTGTCTGACAAATTTGGGGTCTCTTCTGGAATATGAAATAAACTCCTGTGGATTTGAACAATGTTTGTCTGCACAGCGTGAGTGTACACTGACTGACCCACTGGTGGGCCTCTGCTTGTTATCTTGCAGTGACTTTTACAGAGGGCAGGTAGTGTATAGCCTGGTATATTTGGAGACTTGTTAAGTGTTAACATGGCTGTCTTCATGTTTACTGGCAGTCGACTTGATGCACCAAATTAGAGGCTCAATAGCCGCAATTTCAAAGACATAATCCAAACACAAAGGTGCTGCGAGGAGATGAAATTGAACAGTCTACCAGGAGAATCTATAGATGGCTCAAATCAATAGATCAGATGGGCCCGGGCCTGTCTCCTCGCCTTGAAGGAAGGACAGAGAGAGTTAGAGGAAGAGAAGGAGGAAGGAGGGGGGGTTCTTTTGGCAATAAGGAGGCACTCTAATGGAGTCTTTCAGTTTGCTGTGGCTGGAAATGAAAGGAGGTTGAAGCCCAGCCAATTATTTGGCCTGAGAAGAGGAGGAGACTGAAAGAGGAAGGAGAGAGAAGAAGTGGCGTGTGGCGTTGGATCGTTGGCCTGTCAGACAGAGAGGGAGATAGATAGATAAATAAATAGATAGAGAGAGCGATAGAGAGCAGATACATAGATGTATAGAGAGCCTCCCAGAACGAGGGGTTCATTCAGAGCAGCTCACAGATATTGGCCCCACTCCCAGAAATTTCCCCCAGAGCAAAAGGTTAACTGTCAGTCCCCCGCTAGGTATAAATAGAAGTCTGCCCTCCAGAAAGGCATGTTCAGAGAGGGGGTAGACAGAGGAAGGAGGGGAGCCCAGTTCCTCATGATCCCAGTGACACACAGGGGTGGGGTGGTTTCAGGGGTTTTTTTGGGGAGGAGGAGGGAGAGGGGAAGATGCAGTGGAAGACATTATAATGGCTCCAGAGACTGACAGAGGCCACGGACAAAAGAGTGTCCTCATCTATTCAACTTGGCCGTGACAGCAGACACAACAAATGCCATCAGCAGCACCCCAGAAAGCTCCGGTGCAATTGAGCTGCGGCTGCGTTTGACACCCCCCTCAAAAAATAATCAGAGAGCCATTGTTTTACTGAAGCTGCTGAGACGTGTAATTAGGCTAGTGTCTGGTAATCAAAGCAGAGTGAGTAGATGAAGCTCTGTTGCATTATGGATGTTGGTATCAGGTGTATATCACTGGATGGGAAGCTTTTAGTCGGTTATTTCAACATGTCAGTAAACTAGTTTTACCTCCCTTCACCCAGATTTGTGAGCAGTGACCACACAAATATCCTTATCAGGTGTTTTTATTTTTCACTTAAATCCATGGTAGCAAAAATGATACACGGCTAAAATATCAGACACACAAAAACTCTAAAACATCGAAACAAAAAGGTGCTTCACCACCTCCAAAAAAATAAAGCTTCCTCTTCAGTTTAACACACCTGAATGTCAGCAGATTCAACCTGAAGTGATCTGCCACAAAAACACATTAAAAAAAATAAAATTCCTTCGACGATGCAACTAATTTTTTTTTTCTACACACACAGTTTGACACAATATTTTTTTTTATGTCGTCATTGGTTTTGACTCTGAAGGCATGTAATCTCTGACACCAATCCTGCTCACAGAAAAGAAAGATGTTATTGCTTTTTTTTGAAGTATCCACACCGCATATACAACAAGTTATCTTTTTTGTTTAGCCACTGTCAGAAATAATAAGAAATAAATAAGGAGGAATAATCGGCTCATGTATATTCTGATTGCACTTAATCCTCTAGACCCCCAAACGCTAACTAACATACTGTAGGTCTAGCAATAATACCTGTCTGATCACATAGGAAAGCCATTATACACAAGCAATAATGTCATTATGTTTGTACAAATGATAAAACTAAACTGTTATAGTGACAAAAGCACTACATTCTATAATACACAGGCAATCACAGATTGCAAATCTTAAGTAATAATGTCCCGCCCTCTCCTTTAACTGCTGTATGTTCCCAAACTTTTAACACTAGCTTGAATTTGGAGTGGGAAATGTGTACGATCACAAAGACATTTAACACCTGGTCACAAATTAGACAGAATCACTGTAGGACTAGATCAGTACTGGTGGTACATTCTTAAAAAACACGGCCCACTGTGGTGGCTGTCTTTTGCTCAGCTAATAAAAAATACACAAAATGTGCACATACAGTACTGGCATTTTTTTTTTTTCGATTCAGACTTTGACGTCTTCCTTTTGCCTACTTTCTTACTAAACAATCCTCTGTATGTTTGTCTTGCACTTGTTAGACACAGACAAAACAACGTATTGAAGGTCTCAGGGTAGTTTTCCAAAAACAGAAAATGTGAACTGGCAGACAGATAAATGAGGAACCTAAATACTTAGCATTTTCACTTGTGGTATACCTAATGTCGTCATATATACAAGTGACCATCAGCCAGTACAAACTAATTGGCACTCCTGTACATACTTCTTATCTCTCTTCATTCTATCTGCCATCCTCTAATGTGTCATTTTAAAGGTACAGTGTGTAGGATTTAGTGGCATCTAGCAGTAAGGGTCGCAGATAGCAAACAAGCTGAAACTTCTTCCAATATGATTCCTTCAGTGATAATTGTTCAGGAGTTTTTTTTTGTTATTGTTTTTTTTTTTTTTTAATCGGGGGTCGAATTATCTGCAGAGGTCTCCTCCTCTACAAAAACACATGCAAGGGGTCTCATTTATGAACATTGCGTACGCACAAAATGAGGCCTGAAAATAGCGTACGTGACCACAACCATGCAAAAGTTGTGATCTATAAAAGAAGACTTGATGGGAGAAACTTTGACCCATGTTTACGAACATTTTGGAGACGGGAAATTGGCGACACAGATGGTGAAACTGTCGAATATCTTTTGGCTTTTGTCTGTATGTACGTGTCTAGTATGGATCCTACACGCTCTTTTATAAATGCGACCCTAGAGGTGATTAAAAGCAGTAAAAACACTGAATAAAGCTGTTTCACGTATTTAAATAATCAGTGTTTTCTGACACCGCCCGTCGTGAAGGGCTGCTAACTATGGTGGCCAATACTAAAATGCGAAAGGCCCCATCTTGAGCCAGCGTTTGTCCGTTCTGGGCTACTGTGGAAACATGGCGGACCCCGCCACCATGAACCCACTCCCTATGTACTGTAGATATAAACAGCTCGTTCTAAGCCACCAAAGAACACATACAGTACATTCCATTTCTGCCAATATAGCGCCCTAAATTCGACACACTGGACCTTTAAAACAAAAGTTCAGCTTAAGATGAGAGGATGGCTACCACTCATGTCTTTACAGCACATATAGACCAACACATTTCCCCTTCTGCTGGCTTTAGCAAAAAATTTACCATACAGATGTGACAGTGGCATTAATCTTCCCATCTCAATCTCTAGAGAAAAAGAAACTCCCTAACTATTCCTTCCAAATCGGGAGGCGTCATTCATTTGCAAACTCAGGCTACATTTGGTTTGGGGTCATTCAAAACTTACAAAATAAATACTTAATTTGGTTTGACTGGGAACATACATCTCCCCTGCGCCTCAGTGATGCAACTGAAGCTGCTGAATACATTTCTACTGTACGTGAGAGTGAAGACATTTTTTTTGCCCACTCATACAACATTTCCCTTTTTATGATCATAATATATTCAGGCTAAAAACAACACAAAAACAGTCTTTCCTGTTAAGACCAGGACGCATCCACACTAAAGCACACGCGCACGCTTCCACTCCATAAACTGCAGGAAAGACAGGAACTTCCAGCATGAAAATAAAATCAGTTCACTTCAAAAAAAAACAACAACAAAGAAAAAAAGAGAAGGCAAACACTGTCAATCCCGTCTAGTGAGAAGGAAGTCTTAATGCTAATGGAGTAGCGCAGAGGTGGGAGGGAGAGGTTGTTTGGCCACGAGGAGGTGCAGAGGACATGGCACGTTAGATGAGGGGATTTTCTGACCCGCACTTTGTTATGAGAACAAGGATAAAGTCAAAACAGAGTCCTTTTTCTCCTGTTATTCTCCTCGCTCTTTGTACTTGTCCGTCTTTACATTGGCTGTCCTTCGCCTGGTTTTCTGTTCTGTTCAGTCCATGTGGGGTTTCTCGACGCCACCCTGAGGGGACACAAAGAACAAGGCCGTTGTTAATAACATATTAATCAATGAATAACAGAATATCCGGAGTTACAAGCTGCTTACAGCTGATACAAAGCAGTTCAAAGTGAGTGTCTTTATTGTGCTAACACCTTTATTATGAAAGCAGTCAGGTAGATTTATGATCGTTACAGTGAACAAAGCACGATACAGAAATGCCATCAATCTATTGTCGTGTTCTGATGACAGGGGAACTGACTCTGGGAAACTTATCAGCCTCAGGTGACTCATTTTTAAGATATGAATCACACATGAATGCATCAGTTTCAGTTTCCAGTGAACTCAAAACTGACGGTTGAACTGAACCCTGTGGACAGTTTCCAGCTTTATTCAAGCAATCAGTCGCTTTTAAGTAAAGGTGGACCAGTTTCTGCTTTATGAACGAAACAGGGCAACTTTAAAGGTATAGTTGGTAGATTTTATAAAAAAAAAGACCTGTCGTATTTGCTAAAACTTTAACTATATCCTGATAGTAGTACACAAGACAGAGAAATCTGTAAAAAAAAAAATCCTATTTCTCCGCCTCCTCCTTGTCCTCCTAATGGTATTTGCAAGAATCTACAGCGTCTGAATGAAACAACCAATCAGAGCCGAGGACACCACAGATGTTTTCAGACACATATTTTAGTACAGTGGTTCCCAACTGGTCCAACCACAAGATCCAGATTTCTCCGTAGTTATTAGTCCAAGGTCCCACAGTAACACATTCAGCGTCATATTTGCATTTAGCCATGTCCTCAAGCTAGTTTACTGTCTCTGTACAGTGTCTGTCCGATAGCCACTCACTCCACAGCAGGAAATGGCATTTCAAAATGAAAGCTCTGTGCCAGCAATTCACTGTTCTTCAAAATAAAGTTGTTTTTTTTTGTTTTGTTTTTTTACAAACTTGACAAGTTTGCAAGTTACTAGCGGTGCATTCAGTTTGGACCGCGACCCACTAGTTGGGAACCACTGTTTTAGTGTACGGTTTAGCTGTAAATTTAAAAAAGTTTGGGACCCGGCCAGCGATGGTGCTTGGTTTATGCCTGACTAATTCCAACATATTGGCCGGGTCACAGACTTTCTTAATTTACAGCTAAACAGTACACTAAAATACGTTTCTGAAAACATGTGAGGTGAGAAATAGGCAATGCAGTGACAGAATCTTGAGTTATATTTGATCAGCACTACCTTGTTTGACCGCAATTTACAGTGTGATTGACATGATTGACAGCTGCATTAGAGACTCCACGGCTCTGACTGGTTGTTTTAATTCATGCGGGGTGGATGCCTGCAAATAGCATTAGAAGCATTACAAGGAGGAACATGATTTTTTGGTTTCATCAAATGTGACAAATTGTATATTTTTAAAAGTGACCAGCTACAGGTTTAAGTGTCATGATTAAGTTTAAAAAAAGGAAATGTTTCTTTCACTTCCCATTTTTTGGAATTTTTTCCCAAATAGAAACTGGACATTTTGTACAATAAGGGAACAAAGAACTGCTTGCATGCATAGCGCTATTTTCTTATTGCTCATTTTACCTGTTACAAGACACTTTGACTGTCAGTGTGTTTGCCCACGATTTCAAAACTACATGTCTGACTGTAACCTTTCAAATAAGATGCTAAAATGATTAGCCATTCAGCTTTAAAGCCACTCTAAGCAGTACAACAGCGAAGCTTGTTCTTTATTCTGCATGGTTAATGCTCCAAAACAGATTGTTTCACTGTAACTGGCTTTACCCCAAAATAAAAGAGGGAAAACAAGCCCCCAATAAACACTTTTAGGAAACAAAGTCTCATGTTCCTCCTGATCCCTCTCATAAATGAACCACTGGAGCGAAAGAGAGAAAAACAAAACCACGAGTGCCAACTTGTGCCAACATTCCTCAGGCCCCATCACAAACAAAAACAACAAGTAGCAAATGACCCTCTGGTCAGCCGAGTCCTGACTGGCTCTGTGTCCTGCCACGACTGTGAAAAACAACAGCCCTTAATCTGCTTTCACGCTTTCACTTGAGTCAAACTGAGGGAGTGACGGGACTCTTACTTTACAGACAGAATGAGGTGAGGCTTCTGGGCACAGGCTTAATGGAGACATCAAAGCTGACTTGATGGGATAATTATGAAGGAAGGGGGGCATCCAGTGCACTTTGCACAACTTTAAACCATTCTGACAATGTTATCGGCTGTTGTGGTTCAGTTTAATAATTGGAAATAAAGCATGTGCGGTGCAGAGGAGTCTTTTGAAGTCTGTTCCACAATTTAGACAGAGTGCAGAGGAGTTCAACTGATACAGATTTTAGGGACAGTTTGTGTAAATATGACAGGCCGATCATTTTAAAAACATCACACAGAATCACAGATGTTTATTTGTGAATTATAATCTCGACAAACTGAATAAAAAGCCTCTGGATTAGGATGACTGTAAACATTCTAGTGAAAATGGTTTAGCCGCAGTTTAAAGGAAAGTAAAAATGCCGAAATGTGACTTCCTGTTTAACTTTTAGATGTTACACATACAGAACTTCAAGCTAATAAATGTAGTGAAATAACAAATATATAATGAATGCAATCGTCTTTCTCAAAAATTCCAAGGTAACTGTATGACGAGATTTTTAAGAGTACAAAAAAAACCTAGAAGACATAAGAGGTGGGACCAGTCAACAAGTAAGTCTCAAGTCTTTGCACTCAAGTCTCAAGTCAAGTCCTAAGTCCTAAACATTGTGTTTTGAGTCCTAAACCAGTCACAATGCATTCTTAACCAAATTATGAATGCTTTTTAAAGTATGTATTTATTTTGGAAGATGTCATGTCTCTATGTGAAATTTTTGACTTCCACATTTTGCATACTGTTTGTTTTTTATTGACCACCATGTAATGTTGTACGCGGATGACATTAACTTTGGTATCATCTTTTCCAGCTGGTGCTCAGTTACGTAACCTTAGTTCTTCCCAGTTCTCTCCTGCAACTTGATTTGATGTTAGATTGGTTCAAACAAAGTGGATCTAAGGAATTAAGTGTCACTAAGTGTCGACTTGCTGGGAATGAAAAGTGTTAGTGTTAGATGATTGAGGAAATTAAGGGAAAGGAATTGATTCGTGGCACACTTTTAAAATAACATACTTTTTAGTTTTTGGGCTCGGGGGACGGTATCAAGTATTTTAAAGTCAAAAGGACCAAGTCCAAGTGAAGTCACAAGTCATTGGTGTTAAAGTCCAAGTCGAGTTGTGAGTCTTCTTTAATTTCATCAATAGTCATCAAATTTGTGATGACGTCCACACCTCTGGCAGACAGTATGATGAATGCTAAACCTTGAGACCTAAAGCTCCATGTTGTCCCTAGAACACTTGGATTGTATTGCACGAGTTGTTCGGATTAATATATCAACTTTGTTCCCATGTTTGTACCTAAAGAAAATGGCGTCTGGTCATGTTGTTCTTGAGAAGGGTGACACATAGCAAAGAGAGTGACTATAATTGAGAGATTAAAAAGTCAGACGCTATATACAGATGTAATTTTCTGCATAAACATTTTTTCACAAGGAACCCCTAACTCTGGTTATTAAAGAATTGTGACCAAGATGTGTAAAGTGGGACATTTTATAGTTGAAAAATACACTTGTTCGTGGCTTGTAACTCAAATACAAATCTTTGACCCTTTAGTTAAAAAATGACATATCATAAATAGTTGCAGACTTTACCATGGCAAGTTGGCGTCCGATGTTTCCCACGGTAACACCGCCTGAGAAGAATATGCATGGAAGCCAGGAGCGTACATACAAGAAGTCTGGAGATGTATACCTGAAAAAGAAGAAAAGCCAAAATGATTAAATCATTCTTTATAATGTAGAGCAGGTTTACTGATGCTGTTCTGTAGCAGCTCCTGACCTCTAACCTGTTCGGAGGGTGTCAAAATAAACCACAATTCCCTCTAGCGCTAAATAAGATGTCGCCTGACAATCAAAGCACAATAACAAACACTTTGACTCCTGCTAACAAAAAAGGCATCTTAAAAGACAACGCTCAAGACAGATCTGTGCAAACAAAACCTGTCATGCTAGAAAACACTCTCATCTCTGCTCCCTCTTTTCTCAGCATGAGCTGCAGCTGCCTTTTGAACCTCTCCTCCTGAACAACAGTCCCTTTTAACAGCTGTGTATTTTTGATGATGTGCCACTGAAGCCAGTAGGAGGGCCTCTTTAATTGGGCTCCCAGAGACAAGGGGACTTCTCAAAATATAACTCGACACTTCAATTGTTATCTGTCATGTCTTTTTTGATGGAATCTAACAGGTGGAAGTGCCTTCAACTACTTTGTCTACTTCACTCACATCAGGGTGGGGTTTACTGTCACGGTTATATAATTAACACTTACACCAACACAGTTGTTGTTGTGGGTGTAACATGAAACCAGAAATTAGTGATGACTCAGCACTGGTGATTAATCATTGTAGACAGTGCCAGTCTTGTTTCCTCAAATGCAAAAACCTGGACAACTTCTGTTCTGCTTGTACTTGAGCCAAGTGTTATTACAGAAAAAGGACTTACTGGTAGACTCCGTTGTAGACCAGCAGCTGTGTGAACACAGTAGCGAGGACAGCAGTGGTGAGTCCCAAACCAAAGCCGCTCCTGGACCGGTCGAACGTCCACCACAGGCCCAAGGACAAGGCTGCCAGCGTTAGGGAGAGCTGCACATTATTGTCGAAGTCTAGTTTCTGTGTTATTGGTGAGTTAAGGATAAAATCAAACAGCATGAGACTGCCGTGGGATTAATTCATACTCAAATATTTGCACGACCTGCAGAAGTGTCGTCACTCTTAATGGTAAAGCAGGACATCCTGGTGCTTTAAATACTGCCTGAACTAGAGACAGAACAGCACACTGTCCCCACACTTTTACAAGGTGAGTCATTAAAGGATACAACACTGGCGTGGTTGATGCCTACGAACACGGCGATGCACCTCATGACGCTGGCCCACTCCCTCTTGAACTTGTGCGGCTCTCCCAAATGGCTGTCGAGGCAGGGATACAGCAGGCCGACAACAGCTGTGGAAAGGAACAAACAGACCCGAATTACACGAGATAAGCAGAAACTGTGTGAAACGCCAGTGGGCAAATCCTGTCACGGTGCTGCTGTGTGGGATTATTTTTATTTGCTGAACATGCGCTTCCATAATTAGCCTCATTTAGGCACCTGCATACACTTAAAACTAATACATTTTTGTTTTTTAATTTAGAAGATTTTCCTTTGTCTTGTTTGTTTGATTCTTCTTTGATAGTTCTTGGTTTTATGTGATGTTGTTCACCCTATTTTATATTGTCATTTCAATAAAAAGCACAAGGTAATGACCCAAAAATATTCAGTTTACTATCCCATAAGTAACACACAAGGAAGTCTTGACAATTTAGAAACTAGAACCAGGTGCTGTTTTGCATTTTTTCTGTTTAAATGACTGAATTAATGGGAAGGAAATATAATTGTTCATGTATTTCACTGTAAACTAAAAACAGGAAGCATTTAGTTTACACAAAAAGACCTTAAAAAGGTTCCTACACGACACTTAAAGGCATTAATTTGGCACAGACTAATGTCAACAGGCTGTAAAATCATGAAGCTACACCTCACTTTCGTTTGTGTTCTGCCCTGCAGCACATGAGAGGAGGAGCCGACGAGAAATGATGTGCTCCCCCCACCCACTTCCTGGTTCCTGGCCTTAAAGGCACCGCCCCCTCAGCTCACCCGTTATGACACTAGCCAATGAGCGCGCCGCTCGCCTCGCATCCGGCTGTTGCGGCCAATCAGAGCTCGAGCAGCGCCACCATCTGTGCCGAGTCAGTGTTTTTTATTTTTTTCAAGAGACTGCCACACAAAACCACCAAGACTTGTGCGGCATTAGATAAGAAGGCTTGTATAATAGCCAGCAATGACAAATTCAGACGGTGACTCATTAACACATGATCATACAGTAGCAGTCATAGAAAATGATTGTTTTCTGGCTTAAATGGTTTAAAAATCGCACTATTTTTGAGCGTAGTGTGATGTGGCATGTATATTAACATCACATACATGACTATTACAGTTTCACCACCCATACATGATTCTTTACGTACATTATTATCATTAATTTTAACTTTAAATGGACAAAAACATAGCAGCACTGTAACCCCTCCCCTCACTACATTCCTTTGTCCCAAACTTAGCAGCCAAGCTACTGATAACCAGGGTCAAACCAATCTCCACAACTATTGATAACCCACCAATTGACCTTTTATTCCTCCAACCACTTTGTACTCACCGGCTCCTGTACCGCAGCAAGGAGGGATCCACCAGGCAGAGGAGAACAAAGTTGTCATCACCTCCTCAGGAAACAGGGTGACATTTCTTTGTATCTGCAGCAAGTTGAGCACCAGGGCGAGAAACGCACCCACGGTGAAGAGGACCAGACCCCTCCGGATCAGGTTGGCCGTCCGGACGTCGTGCAGAGAGCCGTAGGCATTGCTGAGCACCGAGGTGATGATGGACATCATCTCTTCGGCTTTGGATGCTAACCAGTTGGCCCCAGATGAGTGTTTAGTTTCGACCCTTGGTGCACAGGAGCAGCTCCAGCAGTGGTCCTCCAGTCTGGGCATTTGGCACTTTGAGGCTGGAGGAGAAATGGATACAGTTTAGATACATGGCTGCATGATTAAAGATAAGTTATGGTGAGATCAGGTTGTGATCCTTACCTTGATCTCCAGACGTCTTCAGTGTCTGGTCCAAAGAGAAAGCTCCGCTCCTGATCATTCGCACCTCAGCTGATGCTCGATCCCCTCCTGCTCGTTAACAACAAGGACTGCAATCACGTTGTTTGTTCACATCATCGTTAGCAGACCCACATACACACACACACACACACAGAGTAAGAGAGGGAAACACAGTGCTGCTCCATTCCACAGCACAGAGCTCATACCAGCGACGAGAGCTTCCTCTGCAGAAAACAATCACAGCTGTGTCGGGTGAGAATCGGCAGCCAATCAGAGCGCGGCGGCTGATATGACGTGGCGCCACCCCACCGCCCCCTCGTCCGGGACAGATGCACAAACCAGGAGGCTGCTGGGGAGCTGAAGTGAAAGTGGAAACAGAGAACTACTTTAAATGCCAGCCAAACATATGAAACTGTGAAGAGCATTTGAATAGCTGCAGCAAAAAGCAAGGATGCAGTGTGGTGCAAGATCAAAACTGGAAATGAGCAAACATAATAAAAGCAGATGATAAGTTTAGCAATGAAATCAGCTCCATGGTGCACCATTATGAGATGAAAAAAATGTGTTTACCAGTATAAAAGCAGAATTCCTCTTAAATAAATGCTCCAACTTTTGCAGATCTTGTCCAAACCAGCAGGCTGCACCTCCACATACTACTCCCAATCTCCTGCACAGGTACCTTATATAGGCAGCCTTGGGAAATGGGACAAACAGCACAACCTTTTTTTCCCCTTGTTGACAAAAAGTTGAATTATGGGTCATGTTAGAGGAGGTGGGGCCTGCAAGGAGGAGTATGCAGGGAAGGGCATGTAGGCCAGCTGCACGTCAGTCAGAGATAATGTGAATGGGAAAAGGTTCACTGCACGGATGACACAGTCTTTCAAGGAACCACAACAACATGGAAACATGTTTTGCAACAACCTGCGTGACCCAGCCAGGAGCATATAGGGCAGAGCGATAACAAGCCTCCACCCGCTGCATACGTGCGGTAAAAAACATACATCTATAGGTGCATGTTTTGCTTTTCACTGAGCCTGAGGACATGCACAGAGGGAGATAGTTCCTTTTTGAGAGATTAATAACACTTATCTCAATTTCAACTGTCAGAAAGTCCCAGACTAAGTCATATTTACTTAACATCAGCTGCTGGCACTTTGCACAAAGTAATACCATGGATGAATCATCTTTTTTCATGCAAATTGGCTTGCAAAATTAAGCGATGCCTCATGACCTAAAGCAAATTTGGTAAACAAAAACAGAAAGCATATCAATCAGATAGCATTTCTTTTCAATTACGTTTAATTAAAACCTTTTTTTTGGTGTAATTATTTGTGCCACTGATGTCCCCGGGTGTAATATTCATTGGGTTTTTTTGGCAATTATGTGGTGCCAAAATGCAGAACCAGAAATGCGATCAAATGAGGATGCAATGTGGGGAGTGGTTTTAAGTGTCAGTATTTAGCCAGTATTTGGCTTCAAAGCGCTAACCCAACTGCTGAATTTATCTCTTCTTTTATTTCTTGTACTTTACTGCCATTGACAGACATTAACAGGCAATTAAAATTACAGAGCAACAACACACTGAGATTGGGCTACACTTTACATACATGCACATATAGGTGAAATACCACTGTTCAGGGATAGAGCACACACACATCTACCTATAATACCTACCAAAAAAAGTACATCAAAACAATAAGATAAAAACAGACAGTTTTAGTTGTAGCTGAGCAGCAATGTGTTTCATCATGTAAACATATTTGACTTTTTTGGAATTGTCATAGGAGGATTAACCTTCATTTAATTAATGGTAATTATTTTCCTTGCAACTATCAACAAAATATGCCGTATGTAATGCAGGTATGTTGTAAACAGGTGTACAGATGATGCTTGATTTGATGTGCCTTGTTAACAAAACGATACCCCAAATTACTGGGAATACTGAAGGAAAAACATCTTATAACTATAACTATGAAAACACACATAGCAGCATGGCTCTAGGGATGCCAATGTCAGTCTGTCGGTACAATATTTCGGTTCAGAGTGAGATATCTCAGCAACTATTCAAAAGATTCTTCATTAAATTTTGCGCAGACATTCGTAGCTCCTAGAAAACGCTGTACTCCTTGTGTAGTGCTCATTGGGAAATGCTAGCATGCCAGCGTGCCAAACTGAGACAGTGAACATAGTAAACCTGCTCAGCATTAGCATGTTAGCATTTTCATTGTGAGCATGTTTGCATTTAGCTCAAAGCCTGGCTGTAGTGATGGGATTTCTCGTTCACTTGTGAGAGCCAGTTCTTCGGCTCTCGTTCACTTTGAAGAGCCGGTTCAAAGATGCAATTCATTTGTTTTTTGTTTTGTTTTTTTTGGTTCTGTGTGTGTGTGTGGGGGAGGTGTTAGTGGATCCAACGACAAATCGCATTGCAGATTTATCGCATCATGTGATCTGGATATTGTAATGGGGACCCAGAATAGACTCCGCAGATATGAAGTTTGGTGTAGCCATAGCAACGCCCTTTATAATCAACAAGCCTGTCACTACAAGCAAGTGCTAGCAGATACTGGGTTAGCTTCCTACTGTTAGTTTCTAACCGAGTGGGGACATCAATACGACGTGAATAAAGTGTCATGGTCGCACACACAAACATTCACAAAACAGTCCAGAACATATCCCGTTCGTACCAGAATAACCAACAACCTCCCCCTATCCCAGAACACCACCAAAATGCTCTCAACAACAAGTATATAGTCTAAATTCAGACTTGTTCCAGCGTGTCCAAACTGCATGCCGGGTAACATGCAAACCAGACAAACAAAGAATTTAGGAATTGGCTAGTTCACTCTAAAGAGCCGGTTCACTAGTTCACTTCAAAGACCCAGTTCAAAGACCCGGCTCATTCGCAAACGTCACATCACTACCCAGCTGTGTCTACAGTCTCCCAGAGCCGCTAGCATGACTGTGAAGCCCAATCACCAGAACAAATGTTGGCGTTGTACGTTTCTGCAAACTAGGAATATGTTACATTTGGATGTTTTATATGTAGTGAAAATGTTAAATTTTACATTCTTTATGTTTTGTTTTTATTATTTTCTTGCAACATTGTGGTTAACATGTGGTCAGGTTTAGGCAAAGAAAACACTTGGTTATGGTTAGGAAAAGATCATGTTTTGGCTTAAAATACCTGGTAGCCATCACCACAGCCCCCACTGGAAATGCTCTGACATTACACACAACTCAGCACATCGAACAGTGGGCTGGTGCTTGGCACCATCTCGCCAAGGATTCATGCCATCCACCATCCCATCCTCCTCCTCTGGATGAGAAGCTCAGCTTGTAAACGTGCAATCTGAGCTACGGCACTTCAGAAATGTTGATATGATACATATGAAATGTACAAACGTAATGTATTTATGGTTTGCTGAAACATAATCTCGGAGCCCATCGGCTGTCTTCTTATGATGACAAGCCTCTGAGGATAATGGCCAATACTTTAGGAGATCCGGTGTAGCCAGCAGATATCCAAGCTAAAGCCTCCTCTTTCATCTTCACTGATCCTTTACAGCAGTGGTTCCCAACTGGTCCAACCACGGGGTCCAGATTTCTCCTTAGTCATTAGTTCAAGGTCCACACAGTTTAATATATTCAGTGTCATACTTGCATTTGAACATGTCATTGAGCTACTTTGCTGTCTCTGTCAAGCAGCTGTCCATTAATCGCTCACTCTACAGCAGGAAACAGCACTTCAAAATAAAGATTCTGTGCCAACTGACTCTTCGCTAAGCCCCACCCCCCTTAGTTACTGTTGCCACGTCCGTCAAGCTTTCGCTCCTAGCATAAGAAATATGGAGTTTTCAGCGATATCAGTGAGAGATATTCCAAAGGAAATAACATCAAATTTCTGGAAAAACTGTTCTGAGATATCAGAGAGAAGCCAACAGAAAGGTCTTCAATATGCATGTGAAAGCTATATTCACAATATCATCTGCTGGCGGAGTATAAATCAGGACAACATTAAAATAGAGGGAAAAGTTCACCAGTCGCAATGGAAGTGTCAGGCACCCCACGTCTTGACACTTCACGTGAAGGACAAAGAATGTTCTTGTACAGCAGGTAAGTCAATATATGGTTTAAATTTAAGTTGTTGAGTTATGTTCCCTCCTTGGGGCAGACAAAGGGAGAGCAGCTAGCACACAAAGCTAGCGTTAGCTAATGTTAGTTAGCATCTTAACTTGGAACAAACGTAGGTGTTTTTATTGATCTTTGCTGGATTCAGCTGTTGGTGTGGTCTTCCACACTGTTTTAGCCATATATTCCTTGGGTCTTGGGCATGTGGAAGGGGAAAAATTCAACACCACCTTCGACACTTTTTGGGTATCAGGTGTTGGACATGAAGGTAACGTTACCATATGCATGCCGCTTCGGCAAATTAGCTTCTATTGAAAGCTTGACGGACCTCTCAGTTGCTACACACGGTTGCTAACGTAGGATTGGACAGTGACTGATTAAGGGAGAGACTTAGCAAAGGGTCAATTGCGGTCCATTTTGAAAGGACCCATGACCCACTTTTGGACTGTGACCCACCAGTTGGGAACCACTGCTTTACAGTTTGACCAGCAACCTGAAACAGGCTCAGACAGCATTTCGGTTAATCTCTTTAAACAGATATTTGCATATGAATACAGACAAATAAGAAAAAAGATAATAAAAAGAATTTCAGCCAAGGCTTCCTGCCTCTTTTGCTTTCTACACAGACTGTGATCGGTCAGTGCTACTCAGACTACCAATGGAAACCACACACTTCTGATACCAAAATCTTGTACCCTTGCGTACAGAGTCTACATACATATGCAGATATCTGTTTGTAGATTAGCAGAAACTTACAGTGCCAACATTTTCTTCTGGTGACTGGGCTGAGCTGTAGACCCTTACTTACAAACAGTGAAGGCAAAAAGCTTCTTTATTCCAGAGACTTTCAAGTTATTAAGCATGTCATCACACAATTTAAAGATAAAGGAGATGTTTTAGTCCCACTAGAGCAGTTTCAGAATGAGTTTTTTAATGTTAGTATTACATATGGATATATGAGTCACCTTATAGGTATTACAGTTTCCAGGCAGTGCATTCAAATTGACTGAGTTTAAATTGGTTCCACTTCAATAGAATGAGAAAATGCCATTTCTAAAATGGCAGTGATAACTGAATGGTTAAATATAAATGTCACAGCTGCACTCCATTGGAGCCGTTTCACTATTTTGTACCAAACAAGTCAAGCATGAAAGTATATTGAGGGTTGAAAAGTTTGCATTTGTCCCCCCGTCTCATTTCCGAGTGCTTAGAGTGGTGTTGGTGTGTGCAGAAGGCTTGAACAAATACAGCATGTCTTATTGGATGAGAAAACTGTCAAAGAGGAAATTCCGCTTTTTAACCATCTGAACAGGTTTCTTTTTCTTCCTCACCCATTTCATAGCTTTTTTTAAAGGATGCTTTGATATAAGGGCACACATCCTCACTCATGACCTCTTTACAAACACTGCGTTGTGGTCCTAAACCAACATTTGGAGAAATTCACTTTGCTGCAATCCATAGATAATGACATCAGTCATATTCACTCTCTCCTAATTTCAGTGGTCCATGTGGTTAATGCAGATAAATCGCCAGAGCTTCACAGTTTCTCAAAGGGGGGGAAAGGAGGTCAGAATGAGAAGGGTGTACCTACGATACAGAGAGCTCTCCAAGGCCCAAAACTACACCACTACACCACAGTAATCCAGCAATAGTATTCTTTCTGCCTCAGGACAAAATGAGTGTGTTGAAGGGCTGTGTATGGAAAGGAGTGTGTGTACGTTCCCCAAATGAATAAGTTTCTCTCTATGTAATTCTCTGCAATCCAGGTGCCTGAGGATAAAAGCCTACAGCAGTGAGTGTGTGTGGGGGTGTCAGTGTGTGTAATCTTAATCTACTAAGAAAGTGAAAGTGTACTGTTGGAAGTGTGTGACCTGAGATGACTTCCACACACGAGGACACACTGAATATCTTATTATATTTAAGTAAATGGAAAACAAGTTAAATAGTGAAAAATAGAGAGATTCTGCGTGAATGTAGATCCCTATTTTAGCTTCTAGTGTTTCCACTGACAGAAACATTTGAATTAATGTTCAGGCTGAAATTACAAGTCCTATGTTAGCTAATGCGGGGCCATAATAACCATGAAAATGACTCGGCATATAGCAAACAGCTCCTAGCAACCGGCAGAGCTGGCGCTGGCGTTGAGGAGGTCTCAGCCACATCAGATAGATAAAGCAGGATGCTACGACACTTCAAATGAATAGCAGATCAAGCGTGTCATAGATTATGCTGTTAGACTGGGAGGGATTGAATTATAGCTAAAGGAAAAGCCTGCTGGTAAATTGATCTATCAAACTTGCGCTTGACAATTTGTTTCCTCAATCCCGTGTGAAATTATGAAGGGAAACATCCTAATCCGTCCTCTCTGAGAGTTGATTAAGACGAGAACGGTTTCAGCTTCATCTATTTCAGGTGTCAAAAACCATTGCGTTTCTAAGCACTAAGATACTGCACATTTTGAGAGCCTTTTGAATCGTCTAACCCGTTAATAAAGACAGTATTTTCATGTGAAAGCACCATCGGTAATTGCAGCATCCACCCGTTTCATGACTAGATAAATAATCCGCAGTTTGCTTAAAATTCTCAAACCCTGCCTTCTTCCTTTTTCCAATACCACTGCTTCAATTCATTCCAGGCACTCTGGATACACACAACCTTTTCAGTATCTCTCTCGCTGTGCCATGAAAGATGAAAGGGGATTCTGGGGTACAGAGTGTATCAAGCAGCTTAACAAAGGGTTCCATAAAGGCCCTGACTCTACAGCCCGAGGGCGTGGCACCAGGATGCAATCTCCCAGCCCCTTTGTTCTTCAGCGTTCAGCACCAGAATTGTTTCAGAGCAGCTCACCTTTTTTTTTCATCGCCAGATCCAACACTTACTCCTGCACAGCATGCCTATTTTCTGAGTGTATTATGCCAAAAAAGAGAGAACATGTTGGGTTTTAAGGGTGATAAACACATCCTGAGTCAGAGCAACAAGCCAAACAAACTCTGCTATTCAGGGAATAAAAATGTTTCTATCTCAGAGGCTGTGACTTGCATTCAACGAGGTTGTTTAAAAGAATAGTTCAACATGTTGGGAAAAATATGCTGCTTATTCACCTTTCTTGCCGAGAGCAACATTAAAAGATTGATGCCATTGTTATGTATGTATGGTAAGTATGCCACTGGTTTGCTTAGCACAGCATAAAGATAGGAAACAGGGGTTAAGCTGTATGATGGAGAGCATGACAGCTAGCCTTAAAATGAAGCCAAAATATCTCCGTCGCCTCCTGGTGGCTGGCTGCAGCACAGGTCATAGACCCTGCCCTCTACATGTTAGCAGATGGGACATGGGCCAAAGATGGTTTCTTTCATTTTAGGTTGTTCTTATCATGCTGATGTGTTCAAGTGTTCATTTTCTGTTGGGTTTCATTTTAAATAGTTAGTGTGATGTCATGATTGACAGCTGTATTTGTCAAATGATGTGCTCGCAATCAATGGAGTTGTTCGCATTTGGGTTGGACGGGTGTATGAATGGGAACTTGAGACTGTGGCTCCACTCCCCAATCACTACTCACATATTCTGGTTCCAAATGACATCACCAGCGAAAGATGGCAGGAATATTTTGGCTTCAATTTTGTACAGTGGGAGGAAGTGCAGACACGTTGTCCATCTTTATATATAATTTAAACTGCCTCCCTGTGCTGCATGTAAGGTAAGATAGCAGATCAGGGGGACAGAATTGTCTCACCTTAAATCTACCATGGGAGGTAGTAACAGCACCACAACAGTGTATGTATAAACAGGACAGTCTGTGGGATGGGCTCTTGGGTTGCACGGGTGTGATGCTTTGACAACATGTTATGTGTGCAACCGACTGCAAGAGATTTAAAAAGTAGCAGTTAGCGGCTAACTCAAAGAAGGAGAACAGTGGCCTAAACGTCTGCAAATTGGGAAAACAATGAGGTTTGGAAGCTCCTTACCCTTCGAGCAGAAGACCAGATCAGCCCCCACATAACACGGACAGTAAATGATTTTTATTGACATGTTAATGCCATTGTTGTTGTTTAGAGAGCACTACCAACGTGTATGTTACATGTCACACTAGAGGCCGACGCTGATGTGTTACATGTCATGCCTCTTTTGGTTCCGCAAAGCCACGATGCAGTGTATAACCACACACTGGAGCGACATGATGCTCCATGATCCATTGGTTCTGTGTAAAAATGCAAAGGAGGCATAAAGAAGGGCATTTGTGGTGGCCCTATAGTGTCATCTCTAAGGGTTTATGTGGGACAGTTGGCCTGGCTCTGTCCTAACGGAACAAATCTGCCTACCAGCACCTCCAAAGTTCACAAATTAACAAATGAAATTTAATCTGCACATTTCAGCAGAATGATTTTATTACCTTTGGACAAAGCCAGGCTCGCTGTTTTCCCCTGTTTCCAGTATATATGCTAAGTCTCATCTTACTCTCTGCAAAAAAAAGCTATTAAGGGTATTTCCCAAATTGCCAAACTTCCCCTTTAAAGGGAATGTACGTTCATTTTTAAAATTCCATCTTACATAAATGTTATTCTTGTGGTCTAAGCAGTCCAAAAATATTAGTAAACATGATAAGCTCTCTTCCAAATCCAAAAGTTATAGTGCTAAAATTCAAACTGTGATGTCATCAAATGTAAAGCCTGGAGCTGCTCCATAGACAGTGAATTGAGAAAGCTGTTATAGCTGACACTGAGAGCACCCAGGGGAATGTTTTGAGTATATGGGAACATTTTCTGTTTCAGGACTGAGAACATTACATTAGGATAAAGCTAATTTTGGGTATAAAAACAGTAAACATTATGGTGGTCCACAAAATCAGGCTTCCATTCATTGTCCAGGGAGCAGCTCCTGACTTTTTAGCCTATGACATCACATGTTTAAGACTTAGTTCTCTGGTTTCTGGCTTAAAGAGAGAGAGAGAGAGAGAGGGAGAGAGAGAGAGAGAGTAACTAATGTTCACAAATATTAATTAAACTTTCCTAGGCCATGAAAATTACATAATGGAATTCTTAATTTGGGTGGTGTTCCCCTTTAAGTTGACACACAGCCCTCACAGCGTGTCAGTAATGATAAACTGCCACTTGCTCTTATCATGTGTGAGCTTCCCAGTGCTGAGCTTATTGCTGCCGTTGACCTTTTAATAGCTATTTCACTTTAAAGGAAAACACTTGAGTTTGTTATCTGTCTTCCAAGGAAATTGCACCAAGGTGATAAGCACTGGGCTGCTGACTGTATTTTTAATCAGGCTACCTTATGTTTTTTTATGCACCCTGGTAAACAGATGAGTCAACACCGCAGACTGAAACTTCCCACAGTGTTGAATCAACACTTCTTTATCACAAAAACTTAACAATACAAGCCCTAAAAAGGTGCTATTTTGTTTTAGGGCTATTGTACTGGACTGCTGTAGATTACCAGGTGTTTGTGATTCTGCTCCCGTCTGCTTGTATGTGGCATATTTACACAAAAGCTCTATTCAAGTCAGCCACACTAGAAGTGCCATGAACAGCACAGTTCCAACAGCCAATCAGCATCCTAAATGATCCCCATCTGTCTGCTCAGGTGTCATTCTTGACCAATCATAGCCGCTCCCCCAGCAGGCACGTCCATGCATGTGAGAGTGAGAGAGATAGTGAGAGTGCTAGACAGTTTGTTTAAAGTTGGACAATGCTCCTAAAACTCAGCCCACATTTTTCTGCAGTGTTGTACAGTGGTGATTAATTTGGTAAATTTGAACAAGTTTCTCCTCCAAGCCGAACAGCACAGAGACAGAATTTAATGGTGATGTAATCCTCGGACAAATCCTGGAGCTGCTTCACAGACAGTGACTAATAGGACAGCTCACTCTGACAGCACCCATCCATGGTGACTTTACTGGGATTTGGACACATGACTAATGGCTAATAAAACTGTCTTCAACAAAAACTCTGTCCGTCATTGACTCCAAAACTCCAGAAAATTTCACCTTTTATTGCCATTAAATATAGGGACACTGACCTTCCTGTGCAACAGCATAATTCAGTTTATGGGAGTAGTTCAACATTTTAGGAAATAGGCTTATTTGCTTTGCTCAACCTGATCTTACTCCCAGCCTGTCAAATACTGATGATTGGTCAGTGGCTCATCAGCGTCAGACACTGACGGCATTGATTAGCCAACTTTAGTGGCAATATGTGATACTACGCGTGACGGCATTTGTTGACTCTCCGGACAACTATCATAGTATAAAGAGCGAGAAAGTCCACAAAGGGGAGGAGGGAGGTGGATAGGTCAAATAAACTGGACTTTCGACTGGGAGCCTGCTGTCCATGTCTTGTGTGAAATCACAAGTCAGTTGAGTTATTTTAATAATGACGTGGCATATATCATGTGACAAATGCCATGTGATGCGATATTATTTAAGTATAAAATGTACTTATTTTAAGCCAGTAAGATTTTTTGCTCTCAACCTAACCACATGCTTTTGCTGCCTAAACCCAAGAAAGTAGATTAAACCTGACAATTAAGTTCTTCACCGACATTTGGAATTTTATTTTGAAAAAGAGTATATGCATTTAAGAAGTAGAAGCTGTACATTTCCTGTGAAAATGAAAGTTTATTTTGAAAAGAGAAGACGCAAGTAATGAGTGTAAATTGACATGCCGTCCCTGAGGATCCAAAGCTAATGCTGGAAGGATACCTTTGATGTGACGAGCCACTGAGCAAGCGTCAGTATACTTGCATAAAACCAAAAAACAAATAAACATATTTTTTGAAATGTCAAGCTATTCCTTAAAGGAGCAGTGTGTATTTAAAGGGATTCAGTGGCATCTAGTGGTGAGGATTACAAACTGCACACAGCTGAAATTTCTCCTGGTTAGAATTCTTTCAGTGTTCAGCGTTCAGAAGGTTTTTACCAGAAGCCCAATTAACCACAGAGGTCTCTTCCTCTCAAAAACAAACAGACCAGGTGATTAAAACCAATAAAACACTGAACAAAGCAATGTCACGCAACAAATCAATGTTTTTCCTATGCTGTCTGACATGTCAGAGACAGGCTGCTAGCCCAGCACCTGCTAATGTGTGCTTACATTTTTACTCTGATAATTTAAGATCCAGATGTTCAGGAGGTTTTTACTGGGAGTCGACTTCTCCGCAGAGGTCTCTTCCACTCCAAGCAAATGACCTAGCAGGTCATTTAAACCGGTAAACACTGAATAAAGCAGTTTCACGCTATGAAAATGAAAGTTTTTTCCGATGCTCTTGACACAGAGGGGCTGCTAACTACAGTTTTCGACGTAAAAACACAAATGGCCCTATCTAGAGCCAGTGTTTGTTTTGTAAGTTGTGGGCTACTGTAGAAACATGGTGGTGCAACATGGAGATCTCCATGGATGAGGATCCGGTACTTATGTCAGGGGTTGGCAACCTTAACTATCAAAAAAGCCATTCTTGACCAAACTAATTTTAAAAAATCTGGGGCCGCAAAAAATATGTGAGGTTTATATGATGGTAACACAGCCTATTAATTCTAAATTAGCCTATCAACATTATTAATAGGTCTAAATGAGCACTGCAGTGGGCTCTATGGGATTATTCGGTACTTTAACTTTGCAGCAGCACTGGTGGTAAAAGCAAACAAACCTGTCCACACCCCATTACATACTTTATTTTCTTATTTTTCAAGAGTTTTCCTTCTTTGGATTTAGAATCCTTAACATTTTTCTTATTTTTCTCATTGGGTGTCAAGGCTACATATTTTTTACAGCTGGAACTTCTTTAGGTTTACAGTTGTAATAAATTAAATTAAACTGTTAAACTATTAACTATTATTCATTTACATATAGACTAAAGAAAACATACTTACTATGTTATATTTAATTCCATTTCTGCCAGTATATCCCCCTAAATCCTACACACTCGCCCTTTAGCTGTCCACATTTAATGCAATAGCAGTAATGTCAGTTCTGTTTAAAGCTTAGTTTTCCCTTTATGGACATTTTTAATGGCACTAACATCCTCCACTGAAGCTGTTATAGCGGTTATACTGAATAAGCATGAAATGTTTACAGCCATTCTATTTGCCAAGCACCTTTTTAAAGTGCATCAGTTGCGATCACACCACCTTAACCTGAGGCAGCCTCTACCTGAACTGTCACTGGCTCTAGTTTAATGTTTAACACAGTGGCCTCATATCAGTGGAAGCTCTGAACACCCTGTTGCCAAAGAGGGTTAGTGTGGGAAAAAAATATGCAAAAGTTAAAAAGTAAACTTGCCTTGTTTACTGTTCTCATACAATTTCCACTTGACCCTGTTATTTACAGAAATGCCAACAGCATTTTTACTTTGCTCAGACAGACTGGTATACTTTTGAAAAGTATGTTGGGGCTTTGATGGAAATATAATAGAATACCCATATGAATTAAGTATTTCAGCTTAAAGTTTATGCAAAAAAACATGTAAAACTTGTACAAGTTGTACAGTAAATAGAAAATAGTTAAACACAGATGTGATTTCTGAACATTTTTCTTAAAAAGTGAAGCTAAAAAATTCAACTGAGTAAAGTTACACCAGAAAATGAATTCAAGCACGTAGTACCCTGCTGTTTCTCAGCCCAAAACCTTGATTTCACCATTTGATTACGCCACTTCTGTCAGCCAGAGCCTTGCTGACATCATGTGATTATCAAAGTCACAGGATTGGCTGGAGAGATTTGAACATCGTGCCCCCCTACAACTGTCCTACCATTGTCCTTGTTGGCCTGCCCTGCACTTGACACAGATGAAGCCTTGACGCATCGCAGGCATGTGATTTTCTTTTGTTTTGAATCGTGTCTTCAGCCTTGCATCAGGGCACTGCTTTTCAAGTAAGTCCACAGTGGGGGAGCCGAGTTTGAAGCAACCATATTTTAAGGTCCATCACGAAGCATGAAAGATTTTCTTTTCCATTTGTTTGCTTTGGCAAACTGCATTTTCAGAAGGACGTCGTGGCTCTTGAATAAAAAACAATTATTGATTTCTAAAGCAAAAAATATGAAAAGTAGTACTCAGCTCTGGTTGTGAATGGGTATTTTGTTTGGACACAAAGGGCTGAGTGAGTGTAGTTCAAAGAACTCGCTCAGCTTTTGAATAGACGTGCTCAAAGATGATACTGAATCCTAATTTATAGAGGAGAATCACATCTAAAAGACACCTATTTGACTGTCCTCTATGAAATGCAACACTAAATACAATAAATTAGCTTCAGTATTTTTCAAGATAGCTCATAATTAAACACAAACACAGTATATTATTAACACAGCATAATAAAAACTGTCATTACTTGTGTCAAAAAATGTCCTCTCCTTGTCATAAAAGCTATTAAAGTAATAAACTGCTGATTAATATGACGCGGTATCATTATATCATCATTATGACTCTGACTGGGTACAAGCTTGAGCTATTTGAACTTTAATTCTTCAGCGTGACTTCATCATTAATCAGAGTTATTAGGGCACATTCATTTAAAAACACTTCCCCTTATGAGGTCACAATGTGATTTATGTATGACCGCATTTTTAACCTCATTCATTACATTTTAACTAGTCCCTTTATCACTGTCTACAGTGTTCTTATCCATACATACATGTTGTTATTGTACTTTTTATCACTGATAGGGCTGCAGTTATTGCTGGGTTGCTATTGGTCAGAGGGAGGCAGCTTGTGTGGCTGATCTCTGATAAGTTATAATAGTGATAGTGCTGGGGCATGCATGACTTTATCAGGGAGATAAAAGAAACAACACACAGGACTTTATCTGGGAAAAACATAGCTCCAAATATATGGTGTTTTATGGTGGAGTTTTTATCAAATAATGGCATTTTCAGTCATGGATAATGTAGGTCTGCTTGGTTTGACACATGCAGCAGTGCAGTGTCCTCCCAGTGGTGGAATCAGGTAAAACACAGATTCAGCTTCTTGCACCAGAATAACCAGCAGATGGCGTCCACATAACAGTCAATACAGGACTACATGAACCTGGGGTTTCATTCTAAGATGCTTTAGAAGTCTTCTAACCACATGATCAAGCTTTAGGCTGTGGGATCATATGTTTACACCTGTTTCAGACCGGGGTGGAGGTGAGAAAATATGTCACCTTCTTAGCATGTTAGTTGGTAGTCTAAATTGAGAATTAAGTCAGGTGACGTACTTCCTTCCCATGACTTCCATAGATGCAAGACTGTGTTGCTATGGCACCAGAAAAAAAAACCCATGTCCTTCAGCTTGCAGTCATTCATAAAAGAAAAATGTAAACTTTGACAGTAATTTGAATTTGACACCTAGAGCACACTCCCCAAGACTCGCAGACATCTAATACACCAGCTAATTAAACATTCGCATGCTTGCTGCTGTACCATAAATTGGAAATTAGAGTGGCAAAGAAGGTCACTTAGGGACGTTCATTTTCCAAAAGTTGTTTATTTCTTCAGTGTAAGTGGAAGCAGACATTTTCAAGTTTGAGCCGAGATCTCCCTGGGCTCATTTTAAAGATTCCAGCAGGGTCCACTGAGGCGACAGACATATTTGTCGATAACAGCTCGTCTGGTGGCCAGAGGGGTCGAAGGAAAGTGACTCTCCATTCCAGTGCTGGCTCCAGAGTGTATATTACCTGTGAATGCATTTCTCTTGACAGGGATACCATGTTTAAAGGCACCATCATACAGCCCACTGTTGTTGTTAAAGTCTAACCTTTTCCTTGCATGTTGTTTTAGTCGATACAACTTTATGTTTACATGAATCCTCACTCAGTGTGCCACATGGGGAAATAAGATGTGTCCTCTTTTTCTCTTGCAGCTATGCAGCCACATTCAGGCTGTTGTTGCAGAAGCAGGTAAATTGTTTTCTACTTAGTCCGTCATTATCATCCTTTTAGAGGTACTTGTTCCTCGTAGATCTATTACAGTTGGCGGTTTACAGAGCACATTTAAATCAGGAAACAAGCAAAATGCTAATAGGCGCCGGCTATCCAGTAATTGCAGGCAATTATTACCAAAGTTCTCTTTTCATTTAATTGCAGATAATGAAATCACGAGATAGTGAAACAAGGATGATAATTTCAGTGAATATACATATCAAAAACCCTACTTTGACTGTCAAGTGGGTCTGCTTGACGTCACCACACCACACTGAGTAGGATAATATCCCATCTCAACATGACCAGACTGGCCAGCTGAATATCATACTTGTGAGCATCTAAAAATATTCGGTCTTTTTGTATTTTTCCATCAGCTCCAACATAAATCCTCACATGACCTCTATAGAAGCTCATTTACATTTTCATGCTGGGCGCAAAAAATGAAACATCTCATAACCGAGAGCGTCACATTTTTCTTTATGTTTCATTGATGGGTCAGTTCAGCCAAACCGCGGCGAGACTCTGAAAAGGGAACGACTTTCATCAGCACCCGAGAGCTTGTGAGTCGAGCCGAGGAGAATCTCTTTTGGTTAGTAAAGCCCCGAAGGTGGAACCAAATCCAGCAAGTCAAATAGGGTCTCAGATGTGTTACGTTTGACGATCACTTGAGGCAGCTGAATGTACATGACGAGAAAATGTACCAGCCAAGGCTCAGTTACACTATGTGTGTGTGCGCAGCCTGTCATTAATCATCATGAGCAAACAGAGGGAAAAATGAGCTGAGAAATGTCATCAGTGCCTCATATGGGAGCGCATATTATCAAGGTCCTTGAGTAACAAGTTTGAGGGAAAATGACTGATAGTGCTTTAATAGATTAAAAAGATATAAATTATAATCAACTTGGAGGTTATTAACAGATTGGGGAAACTGTGTGAAAGAATTCATTGCAAAATTAAATATGAAGTCCTGCAGGATTCTCATGCTCTACTAATTAAAACCTCTCAGTCAGAGGTTTGACAGTGTTTCTCTCCACATGTCAATTGTGTTTCCTCAAAGCAAGCCGGGTGCTGTTCTGAGAGTTACATCAGTGCCAAGGAGGTCAGCTCCGGCAGGATGTAAACAGACATCCTGTGCTAAAGTTTTATGAACACTTTCACTGAACTAAGAGGCCTTGCAGTTGATACTTCTGTGCTTTAAAAATAAGTGATTTTGTTGTAATTGACAAGGTCAGTGTGCTCAGCAAAGATTGATTAACAAATCTGTTCATCGCTAACCTGCACAATCACATTGGCCTCAACAGTCACATTAATTATTTTATTGCCTTTGTCATTATTTTCAGTATGCATGACTCATAACAGAGTATATTGTTAGAGGATGTGCATATACAGTGGAAAATGGTCCAGAATATTTTTTATATAAACTTCATTCTTCAATTATGGTCCATTATGGTCTGGAAACTTTTACAAAATCTAAAACACATTTAGAGAAATGCACTGATACTATATTTTTTTAGTAATATAACACTGTCATTGTCATTTCCATTACCATCACAATAAACAAAGTGATAGAAATGACATTTTATCACATATTAAAAAAAAAAAAATCACAATATGTTAGCTTGCTTTTAGCATTAGTATACACAACATACACAATACAAAATGTTGTTTTTCTTATTATTTGTGTTTTCAAAGGAAATATGAGCTCTTTGGAAATGACAGCCAAGAAACATGTTCTTGATTTAATATAACTTCACCATTATTTCTTCGTATTTTAGTTCTCTCCATAGAGCTAACAGTCCTCCAGCCATGTGTTGGCGCATGGAAGGGCAGAGAGATTTCCTCTCTCTGCCTCAGGCTTTCCTCATAGGCAAGTGGAAGGGCGGAGAGGTTTACTCTCTCTATGTTAAGCTTTTCATGCAGGCACTTGGAAGGGTGGACAGGTGTGCTCTCTCCACCTTTGGCTTTCCATGTAGGCACATGGAAGGGCAGGGAGGTTTGCTCTATCTGCCCAAGGCTTTCCTTGTTTGTGGGAGGAAGGGCAGAGAGGTGTGCTCTCTCCACCTTAGGCTTTTCACATAGGCACATGGAAGGGCAGAGAGGTCTCCACCTTAGGCTTTCCACATAGGTGCGTAGATAGGTTGGCGAGGTGTGCTCTCTCCACTTTAGGCTTTCTGCGTAGGCCCAAGGAAAGGCAGAGAGGCCCCAGAACAGAGCCATACCACCAAATATATTACTGCAAATGGAAATAAATTTTCTTTGACTAAAGTGTTCCTGACTGAACTATTGTTGTGGACTCCAAGTACACAAACTCAAAAAACCAAACCAAACCACCACCAACAACAACAACAGCAAAACTCTCCCTGAATTTAACTCCCAGGTAACTCCAAGGACAGCTGTCCTTTTTTAATGAAAAAAGACGTAAATACTAATTTATCTTACAACACATGACATTTCATTAAAATGGGTGTTTATGTGTCATTTGCATCAGACGTTAATGTTAGATCTATATTAAAATTCAAAATTAAGCAGGGCTTAATGTCCAGGATCTGCATCAGGGACAAAAGCAAGCAGAGCATAGGTAAAAGACCACCTTTTATAAAAAATAAAAATAATGACTGATCTGTTATTTATTTTGTATGTTTCTTTTGATGTCAAGTAATTGTAACAAAAATTTTTTTTATTTTTGTTTGTCTTATTGTTGACAGGGACACAATAATCACGATAGTTGAAGAATCACCCCTTAATACATTTGTACAACGTAGTAAAATCTTCCTCATTATGTTTGACAGCTACACACTGCACACACAGGGAGCAACGGCATCTTCAGCAAGGAAAACACAGGTGTAACTGATAACATTAACGATGGCTCTGTTCCATTTAAGCATCTCAGTATGACAGTGAGAAAGCAGGAACAACACCAGGGTCCTGGAGCTGCGTCACCTGAATGAAACGCAGCACTTGTTCATGTTATTTATTACCCCTGTGCTTTTTACTGCAATGACATGTTGAAATGTCATGATGTGGAAAAGGTCCGTTTAGGCTGACCAGAATGTAGCAATAAACAAGTCTTTGTGATGGGGTGATCTGAGCTATATTAAGCCCCTACACTCTCATAATCCACCCACGCAGGTGCTTTCACGTATGTTGCCTAATTAGAACTCTTTTTAAGACTGTGTGTGCATGTACAGCTCCCACACTTTCCTGTTTTGATGCACGGTTAGGGCAGGATGTTTTACACTCTTATCATTGTTAGTTTGGTAGCATCACATAACTCTAATCAGCCTTAATAATGCTGTATTCACACAATGGTGACAGAATGGGCAGAACAAGAAAACCTTCCTGTTATTCTGACTTACAGCCACGTGATTTAAAGGGGTTACATTGTCAGATGTTCTTATTTAACGTGGCCAAAGTTTTAAATAGTGAGGTAACTGTAAAAGTAATCTTTGTCAGCAAAAACCTCAGGCTCTGTTTCCAACAGATTTTTCTACTTCTGAGACAAGCTAACGTCAGCTTGTGACAGATTTCTTTATATGGTTATCTTGAAGGCATGCTACTGCAAGTGTTCACATAAAGTAGCATGCTAGCATACATGCTAAAGTCAGGGAAGTATGAAATCTTGGTTGTCAATGTTGTTATATTCTCCCCAATTTTGGATCATATTCCCCCTAGAACACTTTCAGTTGTTAAGAATTTGGTCTAGAAGGTTTTATTTGTGCTTTTTCATGATAGAAAGTGCAGCTATAGTCTGTTACAGTCATTCCCCGGCTGCAGTGATGGTGCAGAGACACTGAGAGCGCAAATAGAGTGCCGATTTCGTCACATATCTAGGTTTGGTTATGGGCTTTCCACGTCCAGATACGACGTGAAAGGTTCCCTGGGGGCATTCGTTGTGGACGTTCTGTGGTGCCATGTCAAGTTCTACCTGTTACATGCATTGTCTTTTTTCAAAATACACTTCGGTTTTCACAGCAAATTTACTGTTTACATACAGTCTCTTTCAAAATGAATGCACTACGTTGGTAAAACACCGCAAATTGACATTTTTGACATAACAACTAATGCACATGATTGGGTTTAGGAAAAAAGAACAAGGTTTGGCTTTATAAATTTACGGGATGCGACCACCGCTCTCCTGGGTGAAGATTGCTGTTTGTTGGACCCATCCACCACCTCTCTTGCCAGTTCTTCTTAGACTTTAGTCACTTGAGCTTTCGTGTGTGTCCCACCGCGTTTCCCCCTGACACTGCCAAGTGCCATTTAACTATAATTGCAATCACGCCAACGTTAAAGGACAGCTTTTTCGTCAGTGTCTGATTTTTTCATTGGACTTTGGATTGATTGCAGAAAATAAGCTCTGTGGCAAACAAACATTTATGATACTGACATGTTTTGCTTGGCAAGATAATCTTAACAAATGCACACCATTTTTATGATTTTGGAAGTATAAATGTAATTATAGATGCTGTGCAGCGATGGGTCGGGTCCAGGCATTTTTAGGCAATTCTGAGCAACAAGCAGAAGAATTTGAAGACATTTAGCAACACAATCTGCTTTTTGCATCAGCTGAGGCTTGAACTCACAACCTCTGAGACTAAGAATCAATTTCTATTTCACTGAGCTAATTAGTCAATGACAGTTAATGTGTAGCTTCACAAATTGACTAAGCCAGACGTGCAGGTTTAGCAGCCGTCCATGCATGGAAAAGCAGATTTCAAACCAATGTAAAAAAATTCAGTTATCGAAACAAAAATCTGAAAATACACATATTGCATCTAGACAGCATGGAGATGTTGGTAATTTATTTTAACAATGATTGATTTGCTTCATAAGTGAAAAACTGATGTTTAACAGATTTTCTAGCAGAAAAAAAGACTTGAAGATGCTGCACAGTGATCAGTCACGCTCAGGCAATTTTAAGCAATAAGCTGGAGCACAAGAAGATGTTTACATTACAATGTGGATTCTGCACCAGTTGAGGCTCAAATCCACAACCTCTAGAACCTAAGACGGTCATCTACCGCTCTGAGCTAATTGGCAAGTAGCAGCTTAACAGTGGCTTCACAAATTGAGTAAGCCTTTCACTGTTGTGTAGGAAAGCAGCCATCCGTGCATGGAAAGGCAGATTTGAAACCACTGTAAAAAATTCAGTTATTAAGACAAAAATCTGAAAATACACATATTGCATCTAGACAGCATGGAGATGGTGGTAATTTGTTTGTAACAATGATTGATTTGCTCCATAATTGAAAAACTGATATTTAAAATTGCCATTTTCACATTGACTCCAATTGTTCACATTAGACCAAAATTCAAAATGCTGTCAAAAATTCAGTTTTTGAGATAAAATTCTGAAATTTGCCAAACATCATCTACCATGACTCTAGAATTTTGTCATTTTTTTGTCATGAACATTGAAGATTTATTTAGCAAGAATTTGCATGTATATGTTTACAGTACCGTTTACAGTCAAACATTTTGATGCACTGTAGGCTCAATTTTTGATAAATCAAAAATCTGAGAAACTTAGTTTTTGTATGACAGTCTGAAGATGCTCTGTAGCAAGTTTGGTGTCAATTGAGCAAAAATTGTGGGAGGAGATAGGTTTAAGAAGTATTACAGTTTTTGAAAAAAACAGAGTGAGGAACTTCATAATTATTAATAGGTTTAAATGTACAAAAGTTTCTTCAGTATTGGGGCTACAGTTTGATGAAAGTTGTGAAGTTGTAGCACGCATGGTTGATTTGTTATGAATGAGTTTTGAACTTTAGACGCTTGCTGTAGCGCCACCATCAGGACTATTGGCTTGAGTTTACAGCTGAGGATATCTGGCATGAGCCTGGACCTTTGTGCAAAGTTTTCACCCATGGGAAGTATGATTTCCTCGGAAGAAGAAAGAAGGAAGAAGAAGAAGAAGAAGAAGAAGAAGAAGAAGAATACCTAGGATTATAATAGTGTCCTGGCAGCTTAGCTGCCCGGACCCTAATTAAAGGAAGTAAAAAGCTAACATTAGGCTATAAACTAACTACGCCATGGTTGTATGACACAACATCGCCACCACAACGAGGCTGTAAAGCTGTGTACGGTGTGATGATGCTATGTAGTCGCAGGGGTCCATGTCATTGGTCCGACAACCCATTGGTTTGACATCCCATTAGTCTGACTGTCCACGGTGCTAAACGGCTCGCGGCGGGCGTATGGTGCGCCACGACCGGCTCTGGGTCAGCTGGGAAAGGCTTGAGGCGGAGCAGGCTCACAGCTTATGTGTTTTCACTTTCTTTTTCATTTTAACCCTCACCATGATCTTTTCCTGACCCTAACCAAGTGGTTTTTGTGCCTAAACCTAACCAGACCTTAACCACAGGGCATCATGATGATTTCGGAATGGACTTCAGAACAATGGGTTTAATATGGTCAGAACAATGGGATGTCGAACCAATGGGCTGTCGGACCAATGGGCAGTTCACTAGTCGCAGTTAGCCACTTGTTAGCAACTGTCTTTTTTAAGACACTGAAAGGCTTTAAAAATCACAAGTGGGGTACTTACTGATGTATTTTATGTCGTAGAGCAAAACATAAAAAGCTTGTGTGAACCGCAGACCTTATTTCAGACATCTAACCAAAAAAAATTATTTAAAAAACCCACCGACTTCAAGATGAGGAAACAGGGAGTGCAACAATGCTAACTCATTTTCGTGTTTTAACCCAAAACACAAGTATGAATCTGAAAATGGGGATAATAGGTCCCCTTTAAATAGCCCAAATAAGCTACTTTGTGGTGTTAAATTTTGGGAACAGTTCGTTCGCAAGTCAAACCAAATACAAGTGCATAGTTTTCTTGAATCTTGATCTAATTTCCCTGCCAGCCTCCTGCAGGGGTGGCTCTCCTTCTATGTCTGTGGTTTGTTGACAGCATTTTACAATTTGCATCTTCTGAGCCATTTTCATTCGATTGTCCTGAAAAATTCAAACAATGGAACAATAAACGTGATGTCTACTTTCTGTTACCAATCCCCGCGATGCAACATGCTGCTTTTTATAGATGGGAAAATTATAGCCATGAGACAGTACACCCCCACCTGTCAGTAATGACACAAAATGATGATGATCCATAAATGTATGAAATCCTAGTTTACCGCTCGCTATGGAGAAATCTGTTGAACAAGGGTATGATTTTGGGCACAGCACGTTTATTGTGGCCGATAAGGCCTTAGCCGACCTTTTTCAGGACAGACATTTTGACTTCCAGGAATCACCATGGACCTATACGAAAGATACAGAGATACAGAAAGGGTAAAGGTGTATGCTACCACACTGTGGCAAGGTGCAAGAACTCAGGAGAGCAAAGGGAGATGTCAATCAATCACATTTGCACCAGTAAGGCCACACAGTTCTGAGAAGAGGTGTAATTGGGAAAAAGTGTGGGTGGGCATCAAATTAATAAGTTTTTTTGTTTTATAGTCTGATTTTTTTTAGGACAAGAAAATGAATAGTACAGAATAGAAGAACAGGACCTGTAGGACTAAGCAAGGTGGTTGGAAAAATTGATCCAGAGATAAATCAATGCTCCCTCATATGCCGGCAACAGGCCTCATAGATTTGTCTGAAACTCCCAAATGGCAAAACCAGGTTAAGATGTCAGAGTTCACACAAAAGAACACTCTCTATCTCGATATTTGCACTTGCATGATTGTGTGTTCATGATGTAAGACATCACACTCCTCAGATGAAACACTTCAACACATCACCTCAGCAAATAATACCAGTTTTCATTCCCATATGTTGCCCTCTGCGTCTCACACCGCCCTTAACCTCGAAAAACAAGATGCTTACAAATAAGACCTGAGAAATGAGTCTTGGCGTGTTAGGGTCCCTTCTGGATAGGAGGTGCAGTCCTGTTTCCCTCGGCGAGCCAGCCAACCCTGACACACACCGCCCAGACACTGACAGGTGCAGAAACGTTCTACTTTTGATCTCTCCACAGAGTGCCCTGCTATGATTATCTCAAGCTTGCTTGCCTTTGATTCATTTGCTGCTGCACTGTGGAATCCATCTATTTTAGTCCATCTATTGCGTGGTTTTTCTTGTGTTTTGAGATGATTGTGGTGGAGAGCAGACAGGCACAGCAAGTATTAAAGAGGAGTACACCTACACTTTCCATGCAAAGAAATATATTGTGGGTAGTATAAATAACCGTTTGTGTGAGCACTTGCGACCAGTGTTGTGTCTGAGTGGGTAAATGTAAAGGTATTGAAACAAAAACATTCAGTTGAGGCAACTTCATCTTCACAACTGAACAACTTAACGACTCAAGGCCATAGCCACAGACTCAATATTGAGGAGGACCAAATCTGAACCCCCACCCCAACCCTTCAAAAAAACATTTGAAATTGAAAGCTTGTTCTGTATAGATAAATTACACATGCAGGGCAGCAGAAATGACACTTAACTCAAACTTCACGTGGGCTATCTGACAAATATAATGTATTAAAAACATTAATGATAGCATGATAGCTAACGTTAGTGATGGCTGATTGATTAGCACTTGCAAATCAGCCAATTTTCACCAAAAAGGTTTGTTGCCAATCCATACAATTACTGACACTTATGTGGAAAATATTATTTTTTTCCACAATCATAGTTCCAGTGCAAAATGGTGCATTGATGTCAAGCGTCGGCCTCTGCAGCACCATTTGGGCAAACCACATGCACGACTACAAACGCATTCTCAACCCAATTTGTCAAAAATCACGGCTTTGTCAGTGGACTTTCACACCTAAATATTATACTAGGGTGTCAATTTACACTACATGAACTGTCTAATTGATTTCTGTTCGCTTGCTGTCTTGCGGGCCTGCACGGCGGAGTGATACTGGCCAGAAAATAGTCCCAATTGATAGCAAGGTCTGACGTAATGCGGGGATGTTTTAAAATTATTGAAATAGTCTAACAAAACACATGCATACTTTTTTATAGCTTAAAACCTTTTGGTTACGTGTCCCCCTTATATCTTAAGAACTACTTTTTCTCCGGTAAGCTACGGGCGATTTCTCAGAGCAGGAGGCTCGTTGACAGTAGTGACACCATCAGAGCTACAGATGGTCAGCGTTTCACACAACTTCATGTCCAAAAACCTGAACTATCCCTTTAAGTATGAGTAGTTGGCCTCATAGTAATACTGATTTGTTTTATTTATTTATTTACTTTTTGTTATGATTACATTTGCTAATAATTATTTCTGACAGCAGTGCCTGACATCATAGCATTTTTTTTTATTTATCTATATTTTTTATTATGGGAGCATTTTGAGCATATTTTAATATTTAATATGTCTCCATGATATATATATTGTAATTACTGCCTTAGAGCAACTGCATGTGTTTGGCTTCATTTGAAACATTTAAATTAGAGGAGGTGGCACTATAAGACTGCATATGTGGACTTCAGATTCATTCAAGAGTTGTAGTAAAATGATATTTGTTTGCAAACATCATTTTTAGCAAGCACCTGATTTTCTTGAACCACAGAAAATGTAGGTCAGTGAAGGCAGAGAAAAACAATATTGCATCGATATGTTTTTATTGATTGTGTTGACCGAGAGGTGAAAATGTCTCGCAGTGTTCTGAATTTACAAACAGCAGATTTTGTCTATTTCTGGCACCTGAATCATCATCTGGTGTGAAGCGAGTAAACATTTGGATTTTTGGAGATGTGAGGAAGAACCAAACAGAGCCAAATCCACAGAGGAGGCACTGAGCTGGTCTTTGCTTTTTGTGGATTGTATTGTATTTGTGCTGGTGGCAGTGACGAGGGCTGTGTGTGTGTGTGTGTGTGTGTGTGTGTGTGTGTGATGTTTTGCCCCTGAGTCAGACAGCACAGAAGTCATACTGCCATACAGATGGGATTTCTATCCTCAGTGCCTCCAGAATTTGCACACACATACCTACGAGTACAACACTTAACACCGAATAACAATTTAAAACACATCCTGCTGAGTTACTTTGTCAGCAAAGTTAAAGCTTTATTATACCACTTCCCTCTGTGATAATGTATTCTGTAACAACATGCACAACCTGTTATGTAGACTATTATTTATTTACTACGCTTTCACTTGCACAGCCAAGAGAATAACTCCAGAAGCTTTTGTGAAAATATTATAAGCAAGGAGTAAAATCAAAAATATAAGCAGTGCTTCATGATACAGGCGAGTCTGCCGTGTCAGTATTTCCAGCTTCTGGTAAAGATCGATAATTGCCCTGCAGTTAATCACATCAAACGGCCTCATTAGAGCTGGCACAGATATTGGCTACGCTCTGGTGTGAATCTCTTTGCATCTTCAGTCTCTACTGAGTTTTTAGGTGCCAAAGAAATATCTCGAGAAATACCTCTATATATTCTGCAACAATTTTTGAGTTGTATTTCTCAAAAAATGATTTTTTTTTTTTTTTTTTTTTTTTTGGTAATTTCTGATCTGTGAGTTGTGAAACTGGCAGCTAAAGTATGTCTTTTTAAACGTCAGTTGTAGGAAGTTGTCGTGAGTATCCTGTCTTTTCATCTTCAAATGTTTTATCTTGTCTCATGTTGTTCTGCTCACAATACTTCGGCTGTTTGCAGTGAGGCAAAAAGCTTCTTCAGCAGGCCAAATGAAAGACTCTTTTCTGTGAGCAGAAGCAGAAAACACTCACCACGAAACCTTTCTGTATTCATCTTTGTATCAAAGAAATTCTGCCACGTTCAGGGTCTGTGATTTTTATATATATATATATATATATATATATATATCTTTTTCAACAATTTCCAAAATGAAATGGCTAGACAATACCAGATGTTAACCAGAGCACCGTGATAGTATTTCAGATTGTGTCATCAAACATTTATCATTTTGGCTCTTTGTATATATAAAATGGAGCAGAAAGTAAAATTCAATTTCTTCACAGGGAGTTTGCTTGTTCGGGCTTTACTCTGTCCAGTGGATGCATTTCTTCTCTTGACTCCGATCATTTAAAATGACTGCATGTCCCCCTCCACCCTCTGAAGCACATCCTCCATCAGCTGAATGTGCTTGCTGTAATGTGCTTATGTTTGTGCCAAAAACTTTTGTCTTCACTCCTTTACTCTTACTTAAACAAATCACTTTACCACAAACGCACAGCAAAATCTCAATTAAGAGCCTAGTCCCAATTACACGCCCAGTCCCTTTTACTAGCCCGGTGTGGCTACACATTTTGACAAATACAGGCCTGTCTCAATTAGAGGCCTGGTCTGCCAAGCAAATCATTTCTATAGAAGCTCTTTGGATGTATAAAACTAGGCTGTTGGCTACCCACTGGAGCTAACCTGAGATAGCTTTAAGATTGCACATACAAATCTAAATATTTAAACTTTTGTCAATATGGAGATGCTACACAGCATTTGCTCAGTTAGATTCTCCACAATTCAGTGGTTCAATTCATTTTACTGAGACCATGACTGCAAGAGAAGACCCTCATTCATTCATGACAAAAAAATGTGACTCCTTTCCTCTAAAGTTGTCATAAAGTCAGAACATGTGTCCATTCCTCAATTTCCCGATAAGTTATTCATATTGCTTTAGTCTGTAAGGGTTCACTGATCAAAAGAATTAAAATGTTTTTTCTTAAAAATGAATCCAAGTTGTGAATATTGTTTTAACAGGATAAAGTGGTGTCGTGTCAGTATGTCATGTGCAGTAATCCTTGTGTGCTGTTCAAAGAGCGTCATAACTCTTTGTCTTTCTGATGCTTTGTCTGTCGGAGCTAGATTAAATGAATTTGTAACTGATATGTTATTTGAAGTACTATTCATAGTGCTTCAAATAAACAATGTGATCATTTTTCCCATAATTGCTGAAAAGGTTTTGTGTAAAAGGAGTTAAAGGCCTCTCCCATATAGACGTCTTTCCCAAATATAAGCCTGTTGATGTCAGTGATTTAAGCAAATAATAGCCTGTGCTACTAATTTAAGTCTTACGGTAATCATTTAAGTCACATCTGATAGATTTGACAGGAATTTAAGATCAGTCTACAGAAATGGGAGCAGCTCTGTGAGGCATTACTTTGGCACAGCAGTGCTATGAACTTAACGCTAACAACAGTATGCTAACATGCTCACAATTGCTGTGCCCAAAATCACATACTATGCATCATATGTGAGCTATTGTTAAACATACTTTGTGTAAATTAACAGTTGTATGTATATTTTTGGTCACACTGAGCAATAATTACATCACTTCCAAAGGGCCTCCTTGCAGTTTGGAGACGCATTACCGAGGTAACCCTTGCCAACCTCAGCTCTATCAGAAATTAAAAATTATTTTGAAAATACATTACGACTAACAAAGACAAATCTTATACTTGCACTTAAAGCATTCTTGACGTTACAGAGCTGTCTTGTTGGTCGCTGTCAGTTATGAAGGTGTCGTCTCCTGCTTTGGATTGTGGGATACTGATGCTGGAATAGTGTTGAGTATTTTCTTAGAGAAGCAAATTCCCTCCCCTTCCAGTGGACCACCGTGGGCCCTTATTTCAGAAAAAATGTTTGAGAGTTACTGGCAAGAGACAAATAGTTTTTTTATCCTGTTGGAACTGTGTAATGAATTACACACATAATGTTTCTTAATTTAAAAGAAATTTTTTCAAGTAAAAACTACATACCGTGGCGACACAGACCTCCTGTCTATTTTTGTAAGCTGACACCATTTCCCCCAGTGGAAACGAAGCTTTTATTGACTTTAATTTTATAGGTAAGAAACAATAAATTGTGAAGACAATAATGCCTCCACAAAATAGCATTTTAAGTCTCATGTGTGATTTATCTTTGCTTCATATGAGCAGAGGAAATCTTTGCTATTTGCTAGGCTAATTTATACAATGTAAAATGCCATAGGCTTGTGCTAATAATGTTAGCATGTTGTATTTGTTTGAAAAACATGTTTAGTATAAGACAGTTGTTTTGTCGGTGAATCTTGTGAGTTGTAATGGAGCTGAATTTTGTAACTTTACCTTTGTTAAATGTTGTTGTCCCTGGCCTCATATGAATAGTGTAAAAGTCCACTAGCTGCTAGGCTAATTTATACAATGGAAAATGCTATAGGAGTGTGCTAAAAACATTAGCATGTTGTATTTGTGGGAAAAATGTGTCCAGATAAAGACAAATTCTTTGTCTGTGAATGCTACAAATTATGGTGAAGCTGATTTGTGTACTTGTGTTTGAAATCGTCGCTATTAAGCCATGTTTAAAGTTTTTTTTTGAACCAACTAAACTTTACAGCACTTCACAGATACCCTGACGCCGACTACTGTTTTGGACGTCTCTCTGCATAGAGCTGACATACAAGTATAAATCCTGCTTTACACATCATATGTAGTGTTTTTGGATTACGTATTTTTATGTAATACATCTAATGTTTAAAAGGTTTTATGACAAACTACTGGTTTCGTACTAAGGTTTCTGAGTCAAACTAAAATATCTTACATATTGTTTTAGCATGGTTAATAGCATGTTTGCATGGAATTTTGGACGCAACCCGTGACAATGCTGAGGATTAGCGTTCTAGTCCAGAATATCAGCATGCTAACATTTGCTATTTTGTGCTTAACACAAAATACATTTGAGGCTGATCGGAGTGTCACTTGTTTTGCAGGTATTATTTAAAGTATTGGACAAATGAAAATTTTGATGTGATGAGGGTACTGGTTGGTTGAGGGATGACCAAAGTTATTACAGCTCATCCTGTGGGGAACATGAATGTCATGGAAATGGCATCCATCCAATAGTTGTTGAGACATTAATTTTGAAACTACAAACAGCAGCCTCACTGTGGTGCTAAGGGAAGGTGAAGGGATCACTGAAGCCATTAGGATAGATGCTCTTGAAACTATCACGACCCATTAATCATATAACATGAATATTAAAATCATTTGACTTGTTTGGTACATTTCTATGTCTTTTTCTTTTGCAAATATGAGAAAATATTTTTGACTCCTTTGGATCCTTAAGCCCATAGCTCACACAGTAAATAGCGCTGTTGCAGATTTATCCTCAATTCAATAAATCACTTGCTCCAACAGAGCCAGAGTATCAGATGAAAGCATTTCACCGCAGTCATGCAGCGACTCCCTGACACAGCACAAGACACTCAAATCTGCTTTTGCATTTCACACATTAAAATATTTTCACATGCTACAGACCCCATTGTGAGGTGTAACAAAAAAAGAAAAAAAGAAGAAGTGTAACAGATGAGATGGCTCACTGGATTTAAGTGGAATTTATTGGTGGGAACATGGCACTCGGATGCTAATTAAGATCGCTGGCTACAGAGGAGGCGGCAATGTGGGAACCATTATCTGTAAATGAAGTGAGACAGAACAACCCATTCAGCAAACGGTGTCAGTGACATGCCAATTCACCTTGTTTCACCTTGGGCAAAACACACACACACACACACACACACACACACACACACACGCACACACTGATCTATCTATCTATCTATCTATCTATCTATCTATCTATCTATCTATCCAGAAATTGCATCAATTCATGAAAAGCTGATTTTCTTGACCTTACATCACCTGCTCTCTTCATTTTTAACATCCCACTGTGCTCAGCGGGGAATCAAATTTGTCTTGCCACCTTAAAGAAATAAATCAATACTGATAAATAATGATGAGTCCTACAATTACACACACACACATACACACACATACACAGAGACATACACACACGGGTGACCGTGACTGATAATGCAGCAGACTCTGGAGACAAACGCATGAATCCACATATGGTGCTCTAAATTACATCGTGAATCTCAATTAAGCTACACAGCTGGGGTGTTTTAGTCATGCAACACACCATGTTGCACTTTTTTGAACTTTTCGGGGAGCAGCGTTGGCAGATGAGTGAAGCCCTGAGAGATGTACACTTCTGCAGCGATATGTTAATGGCAATCGGTCAGTGAGGTGGATTCGTTACCGGGTGGAAAGTGTCAAGTGGCATGTTGGGGGAAGGAGCGCTTTAGGATGCCTGCTTTTATGTTGCTCTCATGGGGACAGTTGCATTGTCTTCAACACACATGAAGTATGGACATCTCTGGGAATTCATTTCAAATGCTCTACATGAGCTTATTAAGGGGGGAAGAAAAAGACACAGAGGATGTGGCTTCTCTGATAATTTGTACCACTGTCAACACTGTCAGTGGGAGCTGCCATGAAGTAGGGCTTGGAAGTGAAAATGCACAGAAGGAAAACAGGATCTGTGAGAGCATTAATGTTAATTAGGCTTGTAATGCTGAAGACAACATCCTAATATAGCTTATTTATACCCATTTAGCATTATATATGGGAGAAGTGTATTCGAGGCTAGTCATATAAATACATCTGTGAGAGAATAATGAGCGTTCGGTTCATCAGTGGGGTTAATCTCGTATTCACAAGTACCAGAGGCTCACACTGTGCCAAAGCGATAATGCATGCCAGGAGGTTTAGCATATATCTCTCTGGAGCCCCAGCATGGCACTTGAACCGGTTTCACACACTGTTGTCGATGCACACAAAGCGAGTAGGCCGATGATGCTCGCTCTGCTTTGAAGATCATCGTGTGCTTGTCCGTGCTTTGTTGCCTCGTGCATGCATTTCCTGTGAATCAGAGGGCTGTGATGAAGGTTTGATTGACCTCTGTCTGGCAGTTCCTTCCTGTTTTGATGATGACAAATGACTCACATGCATGTACACACAACTGAACACTGAAACACACACACATGGCCAACATAGGAAACACATCCAGTCAGCACAATACATCTGTTACTTGTACTTTTTATTTGTTTATTCGTAACCGTAACATCATTGTACCTTTGATCTTTACTCAGTTGACTGTTCTCTAAAATCCTCCCCTGAACAGCTGTCGTCCAATCATAGCTTAGCAACCGTAACCAGCCACAACAGGCATTTAAGCACCATGCTTCTCCACATATTGAAGTGATGTACAAGTAGGAGTGATATTTTTAGACTTTGCAAAACTAACGTACAAGAGCAAGTGTGTAAGGCATATATTCAACAGTGTTTGCTCTAACGTAAGCTTCGGCTGTTATCATGTCTGTTTGTTAGCTTACTACCTATAGACCCTTTTACTGTTGGTAAACAGTATGACCTTTATTGGTGGGCGGGGCTTTGCTGGAGGCAAAACAATTCTCCACATACAATAGCTAACGCTAGGTAGCAAGTTCTGTTGGTTGGTACAGCTACATAGAAGGTGGTGACGAGTCGTGTTTTGCCTCCAGCTAATAAAATGATGTCATTGTAACGTCGGTGCTAAAAGGGTCTATGGCTGTTTATTCGTTTGTGAGGTTACAGGTAACATTAAAAGAAAAGCAGTCTTTATGACAAGCATTGTGTGGAAGCCAGTCCTCGATGCCAGAGTCTAGCAGTTTTGTCCTGCTCTTTTTTGGGTTTGGGGAAGTTTACCTTCACTCCAGCAAACAGAGACTGCGCTTTCCAAACACAGCGTTTAGTCCTCATCCAAAAAGCATTTTCTTTTAACAATAAAAATGAAAACACTTTAAAAATACAGACAGGCATGTGCTGGAATGAAGTAACTGTCTGATTTTACCCCTGGATTCCAATGTATCACAGCCTGCATTCTGCTCCCTTGCTCTCCCACCTGATCACCCCATTCCACTCACCTGCCTCCACAGCTGCAGCTCATCAGCCAATCAGCCTGGTATTTAAGCCTCTCCAGCACACACACCCCTTCCAGATTGTTCTTCACCCACATGCAAGACTTTCCAGCACTTCTTACCTGCTTGATCTCCTGTTACCGACCCTGCCTGCCTCTGACCTGTCTACATCATCTGTTTCCTGGTAAACTCACCAGCCTTCTGTCCCCGACCACGACTTCTGCCTCTGCGTCTCTGGTTTCCATCTGCCTGGCTGTGCGGTGTTTTCCTGCAATGACGTTTTGGCGTGAGTGTTCCACCTGCTCGTCAGTTGCCTGATGCAGCTCAAAGACTATCTGTGAGATGCCACACGCTACCTTGTGTGTATGTGTGTCCTCCTTTCGCCTACCTGTCGGCTTGTCCTCGTCCTCGTCCTCGGTCCCACTTCCGAGTTTGCCTCGGCCCCTGAACCCAGGGACTGTGTGTGGGCTCTGAGCCCAAAGAATGAACTGTTGCAAGAATATCTTCGTCAGCTCAAGTTCCTGTTTACTCTGTGTACAAATAAAGCTTATTACCAACTTTCACTGAGTGCTGCATTTTAGTTCAATCACACCTGTTACACAATGGCTGCTGCACATTCAAGCTGCAACAAGGCTGCCGGAGGTGATTGCAGCCTCTTTAAACAATGCCTGTTATTCCCCCAGATGTGCTGCAGCACATTTCAGAAGCTCCCTGCTCAGCTAAAATACACATCTAGTCTCTTTCTGAGTTGCGATGCAGTTGCACAGATCAAATTAAGTGGGGCAGGAAATGGCATGGCAGCGTCCGGCTTTAAAATAAGCACTCTTATGTAAAAATACAGTAGATACACAATAACTAGGAGAATGAATGTTTTAACAACTAAAACATAGCCACAAATCTTTGACCCATGTTATTTATAACTGGACTTTAAATGGTATTAACTTTGTCTGTAGCTGAGCTGCAGCCAGAATGCACCACAGTTTTACCCATTGGAATCTAGGCGTTAGTTGTCTTTGCCTGCAGCTTAGCCTCAGTCTTTTAGTATTATATCGTGTATGTAGCTGTTATGTGCCCTTTTACAAGATCCTTGAGTCAGCTGGAAACCGTGAGCTACCGTTAGCTTAATTGGTGTAGTGCCACTGCCCAATATAAAGGGCAAAAGAGTTTGACTGGCACCGGAAAACCTGACGTGACGTTAAAGAACCAGGTCGATAAGCAGGAGTCGTGCAGAAAACATTTATTAGCAAAAAGTTTACTGCAACAAAGGGTAAAAAGTGGAACACAGGACATTAAATCAAAACTACATTTAAACTGAAGCAAAAGAACATGAAACAAATGAAAGCTGCAGCCTCACACGGCAAGCTGCCAACTCTCTTCCACCCTCAAACCTGTGAATGGACCTTTACCTTCTCAGCCTCACCTAACTGGGACCTACCATCTGCCCAGGTAAGTGTAGGCTGAGCTAAACAGAGTGGGCATACAAATCACACAGAATAATATTCATACCATGATTACAAGATCTCTAGGTTACTGCTGATATTACTATCTATCAGTATCAATGAGCACATCAAATATTACAGCATGTCATTTATTGCATAACTACCCACTGTATCTCTACATCTACACGGTGCCCAGCTGACCCCAACATCTCAGAACCATAACAACCAAAAAAATCTTTTAAACCCATAAAACAAATAAACTAAACAAGCTTGTGGCATTTATACACCTTAAATGATAAGGTATCAAATAAATTGTAACATTTGACTGAAATTAATAATTAAGCAGACACAAAACACTGTTAATACTGGGGAGTAGGGCCTGGGGAGAATGAAAAAGCTTAGCTTAATAAGGTAGCTAGCTACAGCTGATAACACCTGTTATTTCAGTGGCAAAAATGACAGTCGCAGGCTGAAATTGGGAAGCCTGCTTTGTCTATCTCTTTTTTTAAAGGGACAGTTCACCCCAAAATCAAAAATACATATTTTGCCTCTCACATGTAGTGCTGTTTATCAATCCAGATTATTTTGGTGTGAGTTGCTGAGTGTTGGAGATATCGGCCGTAGAGATGTCTGACTTCTCTTGAATATAATGGGACTAGATGGCACTCGGCTTGTGGTGCTTAAAGGGCCAAAAAATACATCTGTAAATCTCAACAGCAATGTCTGTTTCTGGAAATCATGACCTGGTTACTCAAGATAATCCACAGACCTTGTTGTGAGCAGTTTCATGTAGGAACTATTTTCTTTCTACTGAACTACACCTGTTCCACCACACAGAAGATAGCATGCATCTACTAATGGTTGAGAGGCTCGCGCATGTGACAGTGTGAGATGTAAACATAAATAGCGTCCTCCTCTGCTGAGCTGTAACGTTAGCTAGCTCAGTGGTGCTAGGTGAGCTAGCAGTAGATACACACTTCCTTCTGTGTAGTGATGCAGGTGTAGTTTGGTAGACAGAAAATAGTTCCTACATCACCCAACAGAAGGAAGCATGCACCTACTAATGGATTAGAGGCTCGCGCATGTGACAGCGTGAGATGTGAACATAAATGACGTCCTCCTCTGCTGAGCTGTAACGTTAGCTAGCTCAGTGGTGCTAGGTGAGCTAGCAGTAGATGCACACTTCCTTCTGCACAGTGATACAGTTGGCAGGTGTAGTTTGGTAGAAAGAAAATAGCTCCTAAATGAAACTACTCACATCAAGGTCTGTGGATTATCTTGAGTAACCAGATCATGATTTCTGGAAAGAGACATTGCTGTTGAGTTTTTATGTATTTCTTTGGCACATAATGCACCACAAGCCAAGTACCATTCAGTTTTATCATATTTGAGACTGTAACTCACACTGACACAATCCAGACTGATAAATACCACCACAAGTAAGAGGAAAAATATGTGTTTTCATTTTGGGGTGAACAGTCTCTTTAAAAATAACTGAACTAATAATACCTTAGAGTGATAAATCTGCCACTGCTATCATTGCAGATTGCAAGCGTGCTATGCAAAAAAGGAAAGACATGCGTAACAACAGTAACTAAGGGAGAGAGAGACTGCTGCCAAAGATACATTAATACAGTTGTAAGAATAATTCACTGTATTTTCTGCTGCATTGTCTATTGTGGATGTTTATGTTCCAACACTGTGCATTTCCTCTCTATACATCCTCCTTTATAATCACACCTCCCTTTATTTTGATACTATCCCCACAGATCAGAGCTATACTCTCCCACGCAACACTTATTTCCATGATCACAGTCAACGTGCTTTAAGCTAATGGGACAGCTCACTCCTCTTGAATCTGCCCACTCAGCACATTGTGCACATTGCGATCTGCCTAATTGAATAATCAATAATCGAATGAACACTTCAAGTTGAATTTAGAAACTGCTGAAACAATACAACGATGTATGAGCAGAGATAGGAAGATTTTGTGCATGGCGATTGACCAAGCAGTGTTCACACCCTAACTATATCATAATATGATAATACTCTTTTCTTAATTATGGCTCCTCGGGAAGTCATTCAGTCGCACTACTTTTGTTATCTCACTTTTGTTCAGTTTTTAAAGCAAATTATTCAGATTTGAAGCCCTCTGGGTGTAAAATGATCAAACCTTATAAGGGGAATGTTCTCCATCTATAATACATAACCGAACAGTGCATTAATTTGATGTTTCCTGAGGAGTAATTGGCAATTCATTTTAACTTCAGCTCTTATCTCCTCTATGATTTAGGTGGTATTGAGCCTTCCTGGGCTGGCAGAGAGAACATGTTGCTAAGTGCTGCACCCCAAGAGGACATTTTAAGTGAGAAGTGGGCTGTGTGGAGTGGAGTTGGTGTGGACCAACTGTGGCTATAAAAAACCCAAGGCAGGGGTAGACAATGGTGCTAAATACAATCTGCCTTCTAGTTTGGCAGCAGTCAGATATTTCCAAACAGTCATTATCTATCTGAATGACTGAGATTATCAATAAATGGTTTATGATGCTAAGTAAAGATGCTGATCACATACAGATCCAGGGTTTACATATTTTATTGAGCGTGTACTGATTCGTCATCCATCTACATTAACTAAGACTTCACTTTTTGGTCGTTACGTGCTTCTTGCCAGACAGCAATGATATGCAAATTCAACATTTCCTCATGCAGTTTGAACCTCTCAAAAAACAGCTACAGCAGAAGTGGAGACTAACAGGCAATCAGCTGGCCAATAAAGGTTACCACTGCAGGCATTTGTCCGAGACCCTAATGAAAATGCTACAGTGGCACACAGAGATATTTTTGCATCTTGTGGATACTTCCAGCTCTGCTGTGGAATTGCCAAATAAATCAAATAAAGACAAAAGTTTCTTTTATTTAATTGAAAAAAAAAGCGTGCCAGAGTCAGAAGTGGGACACTTGACTAGACTTGATCTGAAACAAGGATTTACTGATGTTAATACAGCTTGCATATTAGAAAAGGCACCAGTTAAGCCTGTGCAGATGTCTTCCTTCCACAGAATACCATAGCAACAAGCTGGACAAAATGTTGCAGTTTTCCAATGATGCTCATCTTGGGAAAACACCAAAAAAAAGTCATGTTTTCACTGTGTGAGAATGAGGTGATGGGGTGTTGAGGGCCATGTAGTTGGTTTAGTGTCTGCCAATGTACCACAAGCATCTCGTGAATATGAATAGACTGCAACAATGGGATGCAAAACAAAGCCTGTTTTTCCCTCGGGGGACTCGTTGTGGTGCGAACATATGAGCTGTAATGCCGGCTCTTGTTCCACTTGCAGAGGTTGGGTCAACATGGTTTCTAAGGCAGCTCTAAATCCTTGTTAGGAAACACAACCCGGGGGATTTTCACTATAATATCCTGGAGCTCACGGTCACGCTGTTTTCGCCGCCGTTCTGATCATCAGGCAGGGTAATCAACCACATTTTGTTCCCTTGCAACAGATCTCATTCATATTGTAATGTTTCTTCAAGGGAATTCAAACCAGAAGCTCTCACGTTGGGGGTGTACAATGTGAGCGACGATAAAGCGGCGCTGACATGCACGTCGTCAGACATCAAAGTGGCGCGTGCAAACATCCTCCGAGCTGATTGAGGTGGAGGGCATCAGCGTGGACTAAATTAGCAAAAAAAAAAAAAAAAAGGAACAGAAGGAATGACAATACTTAGTGTGGTTGCTTCCCAAAGTACCAGACAACTCTGCCAAACATGACATCACCCCCTTCCTCGATCTTACCCTCAGGCTGGCTCGTCTGCCAAGAGAAGTGTCTTCACTCAGGCATAACGTTGCAGTCTCTGTTGAACTTTGCTGGACTCTCATACGCAAACCGAGCCAAGCCTGATATAAATCTGAGCACAAAACAAATGAGGCATGCACAAGTGAACAGGGAGTACTTGACAGGCTTTTTCTTTTCTTTTTTTCTTCAATGCATACAAGTAGAAAGTAAAAGGCGAGCAGACATGCTGAAGATGTTTCAGGACAAGAACAAACATCTTCATTCTTTAACATAGCACTCATACACACCCTATATAACCCGGGTGACTGAGAATCTTCACAGACATGTACGGAGCTTTCTTTCACTGTCTTGGTGCCATAGCAACAGAGCATGAGGCTGTGTTGGTTTATCTTGACAGTGCTAAGGAAACAGGGGAATCACCTGTTCCTGCTTTGACTACCCTGCAATGGAATGACTGAACAGCACCACCGCAACCTCTTTGTCTTTGTGTTTCTGTATGACTGTGGCTGCGGCTCATCCGTGTTTGTATGCATGTACCTCCGTGTCTTGTCTCCCTGATGAACACATGTTGAGACTCCCCGCAGCTTACCATTTACCCACTCTGAGCAATCACCTCCTGAATTAGTTTGCTCGCGATTTCCTGCAATCTCGAAATTACAACGCCACCTGCCTGATCTCACCGGGAGCTAGCTCTCGCATAACAGCATTTAGACTCATCTGTCTGTGCTATTTCAAAAAAAAAAACTTCTCTCAAAGGTCTCTCTGTTCTCTTTCAGTGTCTGTGTTGGTTTAAACAAGCCCACTGGGGTGTAAAATTGAAATGCAGACAGTCAGACAACACGAAGATAAGACTGTGTTTTTTCTTTCACTCCACCACAACCCAATAAAAAAATCATATTTTTTGTTGTGAGGATGCACTGGCAGGATCTCTTGAAACAAATTATGCATATACATACTGTAGCTTGCTACTGCTATTACAAGAAAATGCATTGCTACTTAGAAAGGCTTTAAAGGCTGATGAAGGCACTCCAGAGCGCCTCCATTTAAAATGTCATAGGCTTAACCTAATTCATCAGCTGGACTGTAGCACAGCAGCATCTGCTGAATCTGTTTGAGATTCTTCCCACCTACATTGTATTAACTATTCATGGCCTGGCAGAGTGAGTTATTACAGTGAATGACAGCGCAGGGGTCAGAAGAGAGGGGAGGCAGAAAGAATAGCAGAACATAAGCAGTGGATCAGCGTTCAGAGCGAGCAGATGACATTAATGCTTACGAATTCCAACAAAAGACTGATGACTCTTAGCGGTGCTTAAGAATTTCGATGGCAGCGTTTCCCCCAAGGGTTCAGATCCTGTCTTGTTTTTTTCTTTTGAGGCTAAAAGGAAACTTTATTAAAGTGTTTTATTGTCACGCTACGAACTCGAGACCCTCACTCATAAAGTTTTATTGTGGACCGCACAGATGTTCGTTTAAAGTTATGGGTACATTTATTCTTGTTTTGCTTTCTTTTATATTTCATGGTGGAAGATACTATTTATGACTGAGTGAAGTGTTTTTGTTATTTGTGCTTTCATATATATCATCCCTCTTCACAGGCTCATTGAGCAAAGATATAAATCTGGAATAAAATATGTTTCACCTCAGTTTGATTGAACCTTTTTGTGCTACATCAGCAGCATGGCTCTAGACATGCAACCCTGTCTCCTAGAAATTACCATTGTATATTACTAAACTGCATCCATAATTACACTGTGATGACAATACGTGCTGCCTGGGTTATGTTCACAGATGTTACTTTGATTTAATAAAGCATAACATACTGGAGTGGATTAATAAGAAGGCATCTTTTTGTGGTTTTGTGTCTTATTATAGTCATTTTATGTCTCTTTTAGGTAACTTTATATCTTTTCTGGTCATTTTGTGTGGCTTTGTACTCTTGTCTTTTTGTAGTTGTTTTGCCCATTTCTATAGCTATTCTGTCTTTTTGCAGGTTCTTTGCATCTCTTTGTTGTCTTTTTGTGTCTCTTAGTGCAGTGGTTCCCAACTGGTCCAGCCCCGGGGTCCAGATTTATCCTTAGTCATTAGTTCAAGATCCACCCAGTTTAATACATTTAGTGTCCTACTTGCATTTGGCCATGTCCGCGAGTTAGTTTGCCGTCTCCATTAAGTAGCTGTCTGTTAGTCACTCACTCTACGGCAGGAAACAGCACTTCAAAATAAAAGCTCAGTGCCAGAAATTCACTGTACTTCAAAATAAAGTGTGGTTGTTTTTTTTTACAAACTTGACATGTTTCAGAGTCACTTGTGGCTCATTCCAAATGGACCCACAACCCTCTTTTGGACTTCTACCCACCAGTTCGGAACCACTTAGTGCACAGTGTATTGCAAGACTGCCTATTTTGGTGGAAAACATGAAATACATTGTCAGGGAACATTTTGCGGTCCAATTAATTAGTTATAATTAATGTACATTCATTTTTTTCATTATGTTAATAGAAAACATGATTTGCTCAACCCTACATTTCCCTCATGGTCATATTTGCTGTTTCAAATCGTTTTTACATAAGCGTAATATCTGGGAGACAGGGCTGATACATTTGGTGATCTGTTGTTTTTCCTCCAGCCCCCCACGAGGTTGAATTAGCAAATGCTGGCATGCTTATACACTTAATTAAGATGGTAAACACTATGTTGAGCATGCTGACAGTTTGCATTTTGTCTATCAGTAGCCTCGAAGCACCAATGTGGTTGTACAGTAGACTCATATTTCTACGGATTGCACATTGCTTTTGTGTTTTCACTGGAGGATTTCTTAAAATATCGTCAGACTTCTGTCAGATGAATAAAATCAGCAAATTAAAAATATTCATGTCTATCAATGCAGGCTGTTCTGATGCACTGTATACCTAAGTAATGCACCACAATGCATATAAAACCCACGTAACCCATGTAATTGTGCAGGCTGCGATCCCATGACCAATGTGCTGATGGGGGCAAAGACAGGAGTAATATGAAGGTGGAAAGTCTGTGCAAGGAGGTATGCTGGGATCATAGGAGATTGCTGCTCAAAGCCATGTGAAACCAACTGAACATTGAGTTGTTTTAAGGTACGGCGTCACCAGGTTTCTACTCCTAAACCTAATGCACATAACTTCATGTTAAGTAGCTAAAGTCATTTTTGGGGCACTAATTCGTTAGCTATCATACAAACCATTGTGTTTGTATTGTGGTAAGATATATGAACCGTGTATGAGGGTATGTTGATCAATGCAATATTTTGCGTAGTTTGAGCAGTTTTGGATAGCTTACATACTGATATTTAGAGAAAAGACAAACAAAGGAAATCATTCTTCAACAAATTTCTACTTTTTGGTGTTAAGCTGCAGCTTCAACCCTTAACTTCAGCAGAGCTCATGAATTAAAGTATGAAAGAAGAAAGTTTAAAAATCCTGTAAGCACTGTCCATCCCAGTTCTGTCCTGAGGCAAAGAAAGGTTTATCAGTTTGTATCTCCTCTGGAGTATTATAAAATTTACAATTTTCCATTCTCCTACAATCATGTCTGTTTTGCCCCGAGAACCTGAATTAAAAGCGAGCGAGGAGTCAAGCGGAAGGTGAGAAAGTGAGAGAGATGCGCTCATTCAGATCACACATACGTACGCTCACTAGGATCCTCTTCTCCACAGTCCTGCTGTGCAGTTTCTATTTGGATAAAACTGAGCTGTTGCAGAATAACAAGTGGAACAACAACAGAGTCACACAGTCGCCGACGCCTCAGACAGGAAGAGACTGAGCCCACTTTGTTCTGGAGATAAGAGAGACGAGGCAGTGCGGGGCATCTGGTCCTGTCTGGTCATTCTGCACTACATGCCACATGCACTTCACCCATTACGTGGCATATATAAACTGGCTTGGACAATACATAAATACTGGTATGCGGTAAGAAGTGCAGAGACACATATGCATATAATGGGTGCTGTTTAGGGTGTGAAAACAGTCATAAGTCCTTGTACTTGGCCACATACTCCATTCATCATACATTAGAGGATAATCTATCACTGTACATGTGTCATCATGAGGCCGCTTGTGCATCTATTTCTGTAAAACTCAGTGGCTAAAGCACAGGTTTGCCTTGCCAGAGGCATCTGGTTCTAATCCTAAGTCAGTTTAGCCAAGGCACATTTTCATGCATGCTGTCTTCCCTGAAAACATGGATGGATGTGCTCCTTTGAACAGGAGCAGGCTCACTCCTGGCTCTGAAATGTGTGTGCTGGCAGTGGCACCACAGAGAGATAGGACACGCCAATGCCTGTTTATAAAATGACCTCCAGTTGTTGGGCTGTGTTCATCATTAGAAAGAATTATTATCAAAACTGAACACTAAATTCTTTCTCCCTTTCATTCTTTCCTTTTCTCTATGTGTCAGTCTGTGCAGGCGTGTGTGTGTTCGTTTGTGAATAAGTGTGTGTCTGTAGCCAACTGTTAGCAAATATCTAGCGGTATGCCTCGTGGCTCAACCTGAATAGCTGCTACTTTCATAAGCTTCCTTGTCAAAGTGCCAAGCTTGACGCTGCGTATCACAAATCAAGGTCTCGTTTATTGTCAATTTTATCATCCAAGGCTTCTGTGGAGGAGAACATGCACACATTGAAAGAACACTGACACAATTACACATGATTTATCATCCAAAATTCCACTACTTTTATGGGGGTTTTTTTAGGTATGGAAACATGTATGGATTTCCAAAAATGCCTCTGAAAGAGGTTATTGTTTTTTTTGTCCACTTCTTTTGAACATGTAGAATGGAAACAGAGATGGATGGTAAACAACACAATTCTGCAACACTTTGCATTTCCTGAGCTGGGTCACCACAGAGAGCAAGAGCTAAGAGGGGCAAAGGGTGAATAATCAACCAGCTTTGGGCGATCTGGAGAGCCGTGAGAAACCATTTGAATAAGTAAATCTTGCAGAACACCGTTGGCTCAAGTCATGCGATTTATACATGAAAGAAGTGCTGAGAGTGAACAGATCAGTTTCACCATTGCTGTCAATTATTTTGTTACCCTATCTAATAATGATTTCTGTTTCTGACTATTTTCCATGCATTTCATTATTTACCACAGAATGTTTTCACTAGAACCACCGCGGCATTGAGTGGACTCATTTTCTTTTCACACATATTTATGTCTCTTCATTATGATGTATTTCTCTGTTGAACTTGATCATGTAGTACAGTCTAAATGATTTCTTGTTTGTTTAATACTATTGAGCTTTTTCTTATAAATATGGCACATTTAAAATTATATAACACTCATGTCATTTGAGGTCTGTAAGTTTTTAACATACAGTAAATACATAATGTAAAAGTACAAATCAAGGTTAAAGGCTGAGGTCAGGTAGAGACCAGATACAGTCTTACAGTCTTGTTTTACAGATCGTAGTCTAAATTTGTGTATACAAAAATGTGTGTAATATTATATAGTGTTGTTTTCATTTAAAATATTAAGTCAGGTGAAAACTATGTATCTCAAAAATGTTAGGTTAGCTAAAATTCTGCAAAATCGCATTCTTCATATAATACAATCATTTTATGTTCTGAGCCATGTTACCAGCATGTCTTTTGGGACTGCAATATCACTTAAATATCTTAAAAACTATTGGATAGATTGGAATGAAACTTGCCATGATACCCATGGAGTAAAGCGGATGAATCCAAATGACTTTGGTGATCTCCTGACTTTTCATCTAGCACCATTGGTGTTTTTCAGTTAAATGCTTAAAAATGAGTTACCATGGAATTAGCACATAAATTCATGTTCCCCTGTAATAACTTTGGTGATCCCCTTTTCATGTAGCGCCATCATCAAGTTTAAGACAAAATACCTGCACCAGCTGCACTTTGTGTTCAGTGCTAATTAGCAAATGTTAGCATGCTGGCACACTAAACTAAGATGGTGAACATTAAACCAGCGAAACATCAGCATGGTAGCATTGTCATTGTGAGCATGTTAGCATGCTAAAGTTAGCATGTCTCTCACAGCCTTACAGCTAGTGTGGCTGTATAATATTAGTCTTGTTAAAGGAACAGTTCACCCCAAAATCCAACACAATTTTCCTCTGATCTGTTGTTGTATTTATCAATGTAGAGTTGCAGAGCGTTGGATATATCGGCCGTAGAGCTGTCTGCCTTCTCTTGAACATAATGGAACTAGATGACACTCGGGATGTGGTGCTCAAAGCCCCCAAAAATGACAAGCAATGTCTCTTTCTAGAAATCATGACCCGATTACTCAAGTTAATACACAGGCCTTGATGTGAGCAGTTTCATCTAGGAACTATTTTCCTTCTACTTAACTACACCCACCACCTGTATCACTGCACAGAAGGAAGTGTGCATCTACTGTGACAGCGCAAGCCTAAACGTTAATGGTGTCCTCCCCAGATGAGCTGTAACATTAGCTACCTCAGTGATGCTAGGTGAGCTAGCAGTAGATGCACACCTCCTTCTGCTTGATGATACAGTTGGTGGGTGTAGGTCGGTAGAAAGGACTTAGTTCCTACATGAAACTGCTCACAACAAGATCTGTGGATTATCTTGAGTAACCGGGTCATGATTTCTGCAAAGAGACATTGCTGTTGAGTTTTTCCAAATGTATTTCTTTGTGGCAGGTGTACACACTGTTCAAACACACATGACACAAAGACTTTCAAACACCCTCACACAGGACAAAGTTATGAAATCAATGACTTTATCAACTGCATGTCTACCCATATGATCTACAAACTGATTTGCCCCTGTGGAAAAATTTATATCAGACAAACTAAACGTAACCTCAAGCTACGTATTGCAGAACACAAGGCAGCAATCAGGAATGGTAACATGGACTATGCCATAGCAAGGCATTACAAAGAGAGGGCTCACGGCTCAGCGGCATCCCTCAAATTTGTGGGCCTTGAGAAAATCTCTCCCTCTCCAAGAGGGGTAGATATTACTAAAAAACTATTACAGAGAGAGTCCTTTTGGATTTTCACACTCAACAGTATGGAACCTCATGGACTTAATGAAACACTGGATCTGAGTTCATTCTTTTAGAGTTATGTGCAGATGTGATTTTGTTGTTCTTGAGGCTTAAAGTGATGATGATTATTGTTATGGTTGTGATATTGCTGTTCTTGTAAGTCTGATATTATCTTGTGGCTGCGATGATGTTATTCTTAATATTCAGAAATTATCTTTTTTCGTGCTGTTCTTAAAAATCTGAGATTACTTTACTTCTGATATGATGTGCTGTAATTATCTCTCTTGCAGAAGTGATGTTGACTTAACTTTGCATTACTATTTGAATGTATTTGACTTTGTGACGCTTTTCCATATTTTATATGGTATAATGGTATTTTTGCCATTGAAACAGTGTATATATGTTAAGTATTTTTGTTGTTCAATTATATATGTAAATTCTTAGAGTGCTGTTTCCTATTTAAATCACTGTCTTCCTGTGCTCAGTATGAGCCTGATGAAGCTGTAAGTGAAACGCGTTGCTCTATTAAATTCTCGATCCTCTTTCTTAGTCCTGTCTTGTGTGCGGTACATAGCCACAATATATGTGTTTTTTTCTTTACACGTTTGTATTTCTTTGACACTTTGAGCACCACAAGCTGAGTGCCATCTAGTTCCATTATACTCAAGAGAAGGCAGACATCTCTATGACCAATATCTCTAACACTGCAACTTACACCAAAAAAATCTGGATGAATAAATAGGACTACATGTAGGAGGAAAAATACATGTTTTTTATTTTGGGTTGAACTGTCCCTTTAAATGGTTTATTTAGCTCAAAAATAGTAAATTTCTTGAATCATAAACATTTAATCCTTTAATTTGTCTTAAGAGTTCATAATCACCAAATCTGGAGATACATGGTTTTCACTTGACAGAGAGGTTAGATGCACCTATTAAGAAATGTTCGTGAGTCTTTGACGTTGCTCTTCAACAGGAGCTCACTAACATGTAGCACAACTACTTGCTGAGGATCAGTTTATCATGCTTGATTCCTCACATTACAGTATATTACACAACATAATAAAGGTTCACTTACTGATTCTACAGTGCTGAACACTTTCAGTAGAAAGTGGCAATTTGTTCAGGAGATGGGGGAATCGTATAAAAAACATCATTAGACCAACTGAAGCTTTGTGTTCTGAGCCCATTAGGGATATCTGTAGCCCATTGGTTAACATTAGCTTCTGATACTCCCATAATATAACACCACAAGTCTTACTTTAAACATGCATGGTCTCAGTGCTTTACTTTCTCCATACAATAAAGCAATACTATTTTTTATTTTCTGATTTAACTCCTATTGAATTATCATGAATCTATTGTAGTGTTAATGCTTTGATAGCTTTACACCAGACCACACATCCTCTGGTTATCATAGTTGCTTTATTTATCTGCAGTGAGATGTAATAATTTGTGGCTGCAGGTTTCTCAACAATGCATCTATTCAAAGACAGTGGAAATAATAACTTGTCCTGCTATTTTCCTGCTTTATAAAAGGCATGGGAGTGTGTAGGTGTATGTGCAAAGAGAAATGGTGTGTATATATATAGCCAGCATCAGAGGAGAGATTGCACATTCATCTTGAAGTGTCTATGGATAAATTGCACGTGTACCTGACTGTGAGGTGGAGGTCTCTTTACTGGAGGGCTGTCAGGTCAGATAATTATTTTCTATAATCAAATCCATTTTTCATTCATTCATTTCCGTAACCGCTTATCCTCTTGAGGGTTGCGGGGTGGCTGACATCAGGCAGGAGGCAGGTACACCCTGGACAGCTCGCCTCTCACGGGGCTAACACATAGAGAAGGCCAATTTAGAGTAACCAATTAACCTATCTCCAACCTGCATGTCTTTGGACTGTGGGAGGAAGCTGGAGTACCCGGAGACATGGGGAGAACATGTCCGCACAGAAGGAATCCCTCCTGGTATCGAACCAGGAACCCTCTTGCTGTGAGGCGACAGTGCTAACCACCCCCAAATTCATGTTTGTTTGTTTTTTTGGTTAAAATGTCACTTACAACGATGAGCAAGAAGAATTGGTATACAGATAGTGTAGCAAATAATCCACAGTTTGTTCTTGGTTAATTATTTATGAGGGTTTTTTGTTCAGTTCTAAAAGATTTTTCGTGAACATTCCTTCCAGCTTTACTTTGAATTTTTTCCCAGCAGCTTCACATGAGATGATGAAACTGTTTACGAGGGAGTTAACATGGCTTCCTCCCTAATAGGCCTGAAACAGCAGAGGGAAACTAACATGTAGACATCACTGTATCCACAACTGCCACAACACAGCCAATTTATTCCTCTCTTTGTAGATACAGTAGCTCAGACACCCGTCTCAGTCCAGCTGTGAGGTTACCTCAGCATGGTAATCAACAAAACAAAACATAAATAAAAACAATACATTTATAAAGACAGTTTTTCAGACATAGTCTCTGGTTATCATCCATCTGAAGGATGACTGAGTGACAGATACAGACAGGTCAGTCCTTCTCTGTCTGGCAGGGTAACACTGTGGAGTGCATGCTGGTGTAGGTTGTCTGTCGAGCGTGCCGAGTGGTTCAGCGCTGACGGGAGAAGAGGTTCCTCAGGGCATTGTTGTAGTTCTTATTAAAGGCGGTGTATATGAGCGGGTTGAAGAAGGAGTTGGAGTAGCCCAGCCACAGGAAGATGCTCTTCCAGATGGGCGGGATGTCACAGGAGCACAGTGGGACGATGAGCTCGGTGATGAAGAAGGGGATCCAGCAAAGTACAAACACGCCAATCAAAATGCCTACCATAAGTGCCGCCTTTTTCTCCTTCTGCTCGCGCCATGTGTCGCCGTCCGTCTGGAAGGTCACGGTGGCGTGGCGCACGGTAAACACCATCTGCGGCTGATGTGTTTCGTCCTTTACCTGGGAGGGAGCCGATCAGAGAATAAATCAGTTACTCCACTGATTCATTTATCCGTGAGACACACCTGGCTTGTGTTAGAATTAAAATATCTTTAACAATGTATGCCATTTGGGCTGCTCTACAAAAGATGGATTATAGGTTGAAAAAAAGTGTGACTCAACAAGTGTATTCTTTCCTTACACACACACACACACACACACACACACACACACACACACACACGACACAGAGCATAAATCCAGAGCAGTGTCTTAATCTGCATTTTCCAGCAGCCCATTTTGTGCCATTTCACAAACATACTGCGCAGCTGGGAAAAGGAAAAAAAGAAAATGTCAACATTAATCTGCTGACTTTCTCCTCTCTTTATATGCTGCCTAGCACAGCTCAAGGCTGACTATTTTTTGTTTATCAGGTGAAGCTGGCCGGGGTCGTTCAGCAGCCTAACAGCTTTTATAGTGACGAATCAGCCCCCTAAATGTGTTGGAAGTAAAGCGCTCAGACTAACCCCTCTAAACTGTTGTGTCCTGTTCAACATTTAAACAACATCCTGCAGTCGGATGGAGAAAGTTGTTCACTCTGGAGCAAGTGTAGTTGAATCAATATGGGTCAGCAGGGCCTATAACTGTTTGGACGGATGAAGCCAGTCCATTAACAGCAGAGGCCACAGGTTAAAAGCATAGTGCTGTTGGGAAGGAAGTTTCAGATTCAGTGGATGGTTTAAGACACCTCAATATTAGACGCTGCAGGAGCTCAAATGAGCACTTAACTAAGAATCCTCCTTTAAGCATTGGATCGATGATGAGGTTATGATGTACTTTCAAACTAAGAAGGTGAGACTCACTTTGAATTACTCACTTAATCTTGTTTCCTGTCATTAAATATAGAGGAACGTATTCTTCCCAGCAACATGAGAGCTACATTTGATATGAAGCAGTCTTCCTACTCTCCTCCTAGTGTTAACAAAACCAAACATAAACCTAAATATGAAGCTTAAAAGAGGACATGGTTAGCTTATCTTAGCATTAAGCTAGCCTGGCTCCGTCCAAAGCCTCTAAAGTAGGAAGTTACGCACCCAGAAAAGAAATAATTACAGCACGCAATCTTGAAAAACAACAGTTAGTCATTTTTATTGCGTTAGGATCAATTTGCATTGAATTTATGTGCTTGCTAGCTTACAACAAGCTAGCTCACAACAAGCTAGCTCACAATACTTCCTAAATACACCTTAACATTTCTGTTTGTGTATGAATCAAACAAACAACAGTGAGCTTTAGAGGTGCTGATTGGTGGTTTTTTTGGTCTAACTTTGGACAAAGGCAAGCTAGCTGTTTCCCTTTCAAGTCTTTATGCTAAGCTAATCATCTTGTGGCTCTAACGTCCCACTGACTACATTTATATGCACAGAATATTACAGTTTTGCCCTTATTCCAAGACAGAATTGCCACCAAGCTGTTTACATGGATAAAAATGAATTCACCCAATAGTCTACATATGGCTGTGTATGACAGTGGTAGGTAACCTGTGGGTCCGGAGGCACCGGTGGCTCTTAAGCCCCTCTCCAGTGGCACCCTGTGGTTTTGACAAAAAAATTTGGAATACGTAAATGACAGTTTTTTATTTTTAACATTTTAATTTTCCTGTATCAATGCTGATCCAGTTGTAAAAATGTGTAGCCTATATACTGAATAAAAAAATGTTTTAACATCTACTGCCTGGCACCTTTTCCTCAAAACCTCGTCGAACCTCGATAGCAGTGGCTAGTCTTGAGACTCTCTAGCTGGCTAGCTTTGGGTGCCAAATCCAAAATAGTAAAAGTTGTGGAATTAAATAGAGAAGTTAGGGGTGCTTGGACAGATTTGTTTGTTTTCACTGTCAGCTCTGCAACGTTAAAGTACCTAATAATCATAAATAGTGCCACGCATAGTCGCCACCTTGTGGTAAAACATATTAATGAATGCTCATGTTACCTTCATCATAAGGTTCAAATATGTTTTGCAGCTCCACACAGATATTTTATTATCATTTTTGGTCAAAAATGGATCTTTTGATAGTAAAAGTTGCTGTCCCCCGCCCTAACATGTCATGTATCATGTTAAAACATAGAAAAGTAAAATTTTTTGAGTTGCTTGCGCCATTTTGCGTCTTTGCATCGGATTTCTTTAAAGATTTCCAACGATGGTGGACATGTTTCATTACTTCAACCACCTTCTTGAAAAGGTCTGCATTGCGATATTTGCCCATATACAAAAGCCTGTTAATATCCAAGCCTTTCATAATGTTTAAAAGTAGGTGTGTTTCTCTTTGTGACCACAAATGTGTATTTTTCTTATGGGCATGCAACCTTGTAAACGGTTGGCTAGCTGGTTTGTGTACAATGCACAGAGCTGACCGTAAACAGGCGAGGGGTGTGTCACAAACTGTGGTAAAAATCCCAACTGTGACACATATTCTGAATGCGCTGTGTACATGGTCAAAGAATGCTTCTAAAACCTGAATGATATCAGCATGTCCCACGTCTTAATCGTAAAATCCTGCATTTGGAGAAAGGCCTAATTCGAATTATCATATTCAGAATAACAGTAAAGTAATAGTGTACATGCTAACATAGTCACTGAATGTTAGCATAAGGGATGTGAACACTGTGTCTTCAGTGAGATTAAGTGCACAAAGTTAGGCTTCATACTCTGTGATTGACAGTGTCTTTCTTTGACAAGGACACCTGCAGATATGGATGGCTGTCTTTTATGACCACATTAACAATCTTTTACTTTCTTCTTTTATGTGTTTAAAGGGTATTCATGTTCAGAAAAGAAAGACAAGTGTACTTTTGAAGGTCAGGTAAAAGAATACAGCTGTGAGGTGAATACAGTTGTGAGGTTTTATGGAATCTAAAACGTAGAGTAAGTTTATGTATCAGTGTATTAACCTCAGTCACTTTTCATATTTGCAGTCACATTAAACATTTTCTGAATGATACATTTTATGACTTTCAGTTCTGTAGTGTTGCGTTATTTGTGCATCTAGGCCAAGGATCTGTGCACCTTACCTATCAATGCGCTCTATATCTGGTGGCATGTGTACGTGTCTTAATGTCTTTGAGTGGGTGTTGTTGATGGATGAGTGCAAGAGGTTTATTATCTTAGATGTGGATGCCATAGCTCACTTCACAACTCCGTGCAGACACTTTGCAGGGCTTGATGCCTCGACTCTTCGATGTACGCTGGGAAATGATGAGAATAAACTTGAGCTGGGTAATGAGACACATATAATGCAACCATAAGCTGCGAGTGTCTGTGGAAAGCAAAGTGACTAATAAAACATATTCAATTTAATTGCGATAGCTACAGGAGCGATTGCCTGTGTAATGAAACTTGGCATAAAGTTGCTGTACCAGCGCAATAAAAGACGAGGCTCATTTATTCGAGGATAGGTCCTCCTTGACCATTAGCTTCTAATTTCGGGCCAACTGATGCCACACTTGCATAACTAAGGGGTATCTTGAGGATTTGAGGTAATTTTCAAAGTACACGTGTCACATAAATGAAAAGCAAAAAGCCTCCAATGTGTATTTTCTGTGAATCATTTCTCCCTTCTGTGGAAATTTGCCAAGTTCTCAGAATGCTCAGATGCTGAGCGATTTTCATAAGAAGCCTTTCATAGGTGGAGTAAGGCGTCTGCTCTAAGATGTCTAAAAGTGGCGTAATCTCTATCACCAAGGTGTTTTGGGGGCTTTTCAAATTGCATTTCCTTCAATAAGGGTTGGTGAAAAGTGGGAGCTGACTCAATTTTCACAGGGAAAATTTGCCTGATTAAATGTTTGCTAATGCTTGCTGAATAGATCTAGACCTTTGTGTCTGCTGATTAGAGAAACGCCAAAGCCAGAAAGGTGCAGTGGTCCATTAAAGATGCTAGAGGTGGTATTTATAGCTTTCTACCTTCTGCCTACGCACATTAACAAGCTGGTGGTGATGAGCAGGATTGCTGCAATTATTTGTCCGTATGCTCATACATTAGATACTTATGTCTCCCTGATTACTGTTGAATAGCTCATCAGCCAGAATAATAAATAATTGCACAGCAACTCATATTGGTAGGTCAGGGGCCTCAGCCAGATGACAGGGAGAGGAAGGAGAAAAACTCATCATTAGATATAGGACGAGTGTCAAATAAATTGCTGGCTGAGACAGTTTATTTGTCCTTGGAACATGTGGTTTATTAAAATCCACAGCAGCATCTCAACATGAGCGGTACATAAAGTCCTGTCAACCAACTTTGCTGACACATGTACAGCTCGTCACAGGGGACTTGAGGCCTGTACTACAAAGCTAGTTCATCTTATCAGGATATCTTTTCATTATCTGGCTTAACTAACTCTTACATTGGCCTTTTGGATAACCACAAAGCTAGTTATCAGCAACTCTGGGTTTCATATCCAGCTACAAGCATGTTCATGCGAAAGAGGCGGGGATGTTGATTAAAAGCAACATCATCAGAAACATGAATGAAGTACTTCTTATGATATGAGATGACACAGTAACAACCCGCGGGAATGCTTCACCGGCAGTCATCGGTATGAAGTGTAAATGATAGCCTTATAACAGAACATGAAGAAACACAGGAAATAATTTCCAAATATTAAATCCAGGCCAAGACCATAAATACGTGAAGGTATTATTCTATGTGAAATTAGAACAGAGTGAGTATTTTTGCTGTTTAGTAGGATGATGAAACTACTCTGAATATGTCACATAAAAGTGATGCCAGACTGTTTAGGGTGGTAAAGTAGGTAAAGACTGATGAGGTCTACCTGACCGAAATGTTACATTGCTAATAAAATATAATCTTTTTTTTTTCTTGTTTTCATCACACAGGTGTAAAATAGCAACACTGTCACTGTGGACTAAAATAATCTTTGCATAAGTTAAAATGCAGCTAAAATCGTGTTTGTTAGAGGCTTGTTTTAAAACCAGTTGAAATAGAGCCCTAATAGAATTTTGTCCATGTCAGGTTACTTTTTTCATCAATGATCTGATTGGTCAGAGGTCAGGGTGTTGACTAGTTGTGATCTGATACACTTCTTTAACCTAACCAAAGTAACTTTATGTTAGGCACAAAACTTTATGTTACGAATGTAACGTCATCCGTGGGCTGCTAATTCATCAGATATCATTCGAACCATTGTATGAGGATCAGTTGGTGCACTTGCTCTATGGGCGCCACAATGTGGAAGATCTGGGTAATTTTATACCAGTAAGTCGGACTTTTTTGCTTCATGTACAACTGAGCAACTTTTGTAGGAATAGACCCCCAGTGCTTTAGCTGGATGCTGCTGTATGTCTTAGATTATTTCTGGGCATCTTTGTGAAGGATAATTCACAAAGGTAATTTTTATGAACTAGGCAAAACAACTTTAATTGAGCCTAAATCATTACAGTCTCAACAAAATATAACGTTGTTTAATATAATGATGTTACCTATGAACAGATGTGGGTGTTCTTGGTGATGGTGTTGATGTTCAGCTGCACAGACAATTCCAATTATAACACTGGATCAAATTAGTTTTTGGTTTTGGGAATGGAATAAACAGAACAGTGTATCGAGAGTCACTTTTACAGGTCCCCCAGCAAAATCTTTTAACCATCTTCATCTTCAAAATGTGTTTTCTTTCCAACAAAGATGAGCCTAACACATAGCCTGTATAAAAATAACAGGAAAAGGGAAGGTGGACTGAAGTTACCAAGCTCGCTGATCTGTTATTGGAGCCTAGATTGAAAAGGGGTGGGACTTCGGAGGGGCTAATTCCTGCTGACTCTGAGCTCGCTTTCACACCCTCTGAATTCCCAGTTGCAGCTCTCTAGGCTGATGGATGCTGGTCCTCTCCATGTCATCGCATCTCTGCATCTGATGAGGGCTTTACAGGGCCACTTAGGGACCAGATTATTTTCGAGTGGAGGGAGTGTGGTTATGATCTTTCATCCCACGAGCAGCTCTGCTGGGCTTACACCAGTAGAAGTCATCAGTGTTGCTCTGTATCACATTAATGCTAATGGGGGGTTAGTGAGTTTGCAGCACGCTCTGGTGGGTTGTAAAGACTGGACGTGGCATGTATAAAATCATACTGTCTGTAAAAGTCTTTTCAGGACACACTTGGGTATTGTGGATCGTTACAGCTGGCTATCTGGTTTGGAATGCCAAATCTTACAAATGTGTATTTCTAGTAACTTAACAACCTGGTCTGTTGTGGTTGTAGGCAGGTGCAAGATTTCCAAGTGAAATGACTAATAGACTGGTGCCACAATGTGTTTGCCTCCATACTCACATATGTGGTACATCAATCATTGTACTTTTTGCCTGCTGGGCTACGTAATATGCTGGTGAACTGAACTGAACTGTACATGTTATATATTTTTCACTGTACATATTTTCACATTCACATTTTGAGCACTGAGCTGTCGCCTATGTGCTTGTTTTCCTGGGAAAAGTGTCAGGCTTTTACTATGTGTTCAATATTAGCCGATATTCTAGGCCTCAAAACAGCTTCTTTTGCCTGTTCTCTGCATTTCTAAAGGCCTCAGTGTCCGTCATGAATGTGTTCTAATATTTCCTGTCTCCTTAACTGAGATTTAACAACAGCCTAGTGTGATAAGGTTTCTGAACCTAACTGGAGTGTGTCCTGTATTTATTTATTTTGTCCAATGCTCTGCACAGTTTCCCTTGCCTACTTCTCCTGGGTGAAAGTTTTCCTCAGTCTTCTTACTACTGGTGACTTCTCTAACTGACTTAAACAAACATTTACCTTCCCAGTGGCCCCTTTTCCTACATTTTCTACACTCAGCTGCAGTGCTGGGCATTGCCTGGGGCATAATGCTTCTCCGTCCCGCATTGGAGAACTTGTAGTCCCCCGAGTTGGTTTGCTCTCCTCCATCACTTCTCTCCTTGGCTGGCTGTCTTCCACCTTTCCTTGATGGTTGCTGGAGTGTCACCCTGCAGGCTGAGCGCTCCCTGTTGGTCCTGCTGGCTTATGTACTTTGCTGCATCCTGTGCTTTTCATACCATCTGCATGGCAGTTTCCAATTTGAGGTCAGACATGAGCTGTGGTCTTCAAAGTCATGACTTGGAATTATTTTTCAGCTTCATAGCCCATTGTGTAAATAGGTCTGCTAACCTGAATCTCGACACCAACTTTGCAGCCCACCAGTACAGGGTGAATCTCCAGGAGGGCCAGACATTCAAAATTGAAGCTTTAGTGAGCTGAACTTCACCTTAGCGTTGGACGTATCTCTCAGAACACCTCTAACACCATCTCAAGTGAACTGCTGGCTGACACAGCTTATTTTCAACCACAACATGTGGTTTATAATGTCCACAACAGCATTTCAACATGTGCAGTATGGAAAGTGCTGTTAACCTTGCTGACTCACATGAAGCAAATTCTAGCTCTCTGATTGGTTTCAAGGAGTGTCAGTCTACATGCCTGTGGATATTCTCATTCATCCAGGTCATAGTTATCTCAAGGCAAATGAATCGAACGCAACTGGATTTGGTTTTGTCTTAGAAGACGTTTCACCTCTTATCCAAGAGGCTTCATCAGTTCATACTTGTCTGACTAGGCTGGAACTAGTCTGACAAACTGGTGTGGAAGCACCCAGGTATTTAACCTCTGGGGAGGTCTTCACAAGGCCAATGATGTCACTGGTTCGTTAGGGCTCCAATGGTGTGTCAACGACAGTCGTTGAAACTCCTGCTGCAACGGTTGTCACTGGAGTCGTTAGAGTCACATGAGGCCATTTGTGAACGACCGTTGTTTTTAGAGGTTAAGTTGTTAAGCCTCCTGGACAAGGATGAAAGGACAGCATTATAGGTGGGGGATAGGTGGTGTCGCAGACCTCCTCCTCTATTGAGAGATGGCTTTTCCAATTTCACATAGATGGCTTCTTTTACACCTCTTTCAAACCATCGGTCTTCCCTGTCCAAAATGACAGCAATGTGCACAGAAGACAGCAATGTGCACAGAAGACAGCAATGTGCACATTTTGGACAGGGAAGACCGATGGTTTGAAAGAGGTGTAAAAGAAGCCATCTATGTGAAATTGGAAAAGCCACCTCTCAATAGAGGAGGAGGTCTGCGACACCACCTATCCCCCACCTATAATGCTGTCCTTTCATCCTTGTCCAGGAGGCTTAACAACTTAACCTCTAAAAACAACGGTCGTTCACAAATGGCCTCATGTGACTCTAATGACTCCAGTGACAACCGTTGCAGCAGAAGTTTCAACGACTGTCGTTGACACACCATTGGAGCACTAACGAACCAGTGACATCATTGGCCTTGTGAAGACCTCCCCAGAGGTTAAATACCTGGGTGTTTCCATACCAGTCTGTCAGACTAGTTCCAGCCTAGTCAGACAAGCATGAACTGATGAAGCCTCTTGGATAAGAGGTGAAACGTCTTCTAAGACAAAACCAAGTCCTGTTGCGTTCGATTCATTTGCCTTGAGATGGTCAGTCTACATGTTTTTACCCAATACCAACAATACCTATGTAAACTGTGGCTATGAAGCTGCCATTGGCCGGCTATTTTGGCTGGCCAATGGCGTTCTCCACCTCTTGTGCCATCTGCGAGTTAACAATTTCAAAATCCTCTTTGCAAGGGAAACAACAGCCTCCTAGCTAACAATCTATGTGTTGAAAATGGCAAATTTTGGCGCAGATTTGGATCGTACAATAAGTCATGCCAGTTTTGTTCTTTCAGTGAATTGATGTAAAGATCTATGATGAATAAGACGACTTGTGAAAGCACCTTGGAAAAGCCCAGACTCTGTCCCGCAGGACTCTCATGTCTGATGTGGATCTGTTTCCTGACATGGCCGGTCAAGGTCAGTTTGCCACATCTTTTGACCCTGGTGGCGGCGTGTGCCAGTGACATTGACCTAAATCATTCTACTTAACATGAGCATCTGTGACATCATTGTAATAATGTTCTGCAAAAGCCTCACATAGCTAGCAAATTGTCTTTAGTTTTAACAAGTCTGTCCAGTGTGTCCAAGTATAGTCAGGCTTCACCTCTACGGCACCGCTGATCAAGTTATGTTTGTCTTTTTATCAGTAATAATTGAATCATACAGTCAACATACATTTGTTGCTGTTTTTTGTGGTGTTTTCTTTTGCCAAGAATTCATGACAGTGCTTGTCTCCCCATGTGCAAATGCTCTATCAAAAAAGTCCCCCCTTGATGTTATTTTGCGAGGGCACTGTCGCTGCATCCTGGCCTTAGCACTGCCCAAGACAACTGTGATTGGTTTAAAGACATACAAACAAGTCGAGGTGTTTTTTCCCCTACTTCAGAAGGATAATGCACTTATGGACCTTTCTCTAGCGCTGACGCAGGACTATTAAGATGGGACTGGCTAACTTGACTATCCAATACCTTGACAAGGAGAAGGTTATGATATTATGACTTATAAGGTTTGAGAGGTTATTTTGAGATAGTTTATATAAAAAAAGGAAAATTAATAATCACCTCAGCCATGGGTGTTATTGTGTTGGTCTTGCGGGAGCCAATCCGAAACTTGGCAGCCTTGTAGATCTTCCAATAAACAAACAGCACCACACAAAGCGGCAGGTAAAACGCTCCGAAGGTGGAGAAGATCGTGTAGGACGGCTCCTGGCTCACTTGGCACTTCATCCCCTCTGTGTAGGTCTCCCCCCAGCCGAATAGAGGCGACAGGGAAATGATGGAGGACAGCAGCCACGTGAGTGCGATCATCACATTGGAGATCTTCTTGCGTGTCTTGAGCGTGTACTCTAGGTGCCTGGTGATGGACCAGTAGCGGTCCAGAGCTATGGCCGTCACGTTCCAGATGCTGGCCGTGCAGCAGAGCACGTCGAAGGAGATCCACACCTGGCACAGCACGCGGCCCAGTTTCCACAGCCTGCCGTTCAGCTCGTGGACGAGGCTGAGCGGCATGACCAGGGCGGCCACCATCACGTCGGAGATGGCCATGGAAGCCACAAGGTTGTGGGGCACCCGGTGGAATGTCCTCACCCTCAGGATGGTTACGAGCACCAGCAAGTTCCACACAAAGGTGGCCACCACCAGCATTGCCAGTAATGTAAGCGTGAGCACGCTGAAAACAGAAAAAGGCCGGTAGATGTTTCCCCCGGAGTCATGGCCGTCCAAGGCTCCACTGAAATTGGCTGTCAGTATGCTGGTGTTGGGATATGTCATGGTAGCTGCTCTTGCCCTGCACCCAAGGGCCAAGACAATTCAGAGACAGTTTCAGCAGACAGCTGATGCATTCTGCAGCGGGGAGAGAGAAGAGGGAGGAACTATTTTAATGTGATTGTAGAACGTAAGCCTCTCACATCTCTTTGTATCAATGAAAATTCATTAAAATTCAACAACATATGCTAAAAGTTGAACAAAAATAGCAGCTTTTACCACTGGCTTTGCACCATTGCGTAAATGCACCACAGTGTACATCACAGTGTCGCTCACAAGAGAGGCACTTAAATGATTTGCTCACAATAGTAAAAAGCACTTGAGTTTCTAACAGCTGTCAAGTAACCTGCCTACAACTTTCAAGTGCAATTTCATCTGCTGTTAAAAAGGCTCAAAAGTACTCCGGGACATCTCGGGGTCTGGAAAAGACCATAAATATTCAGTTTCATCATCCCACTGCTGTCCTTTGATTTGCATCAAAGTCAGACCTCTATTGCAAAATGAACAGTTTTAAGTGGAGTCTTTGTTGTACACTCATTCGGGAATATCTCACTCTTGTACCCGATAGAGAGATTCCTCTGTTCAACATTGTGGAGTTGTATGTTTTAAGTGGTTGTGGAGAGCGGCATCTATTTTCATTTTAAATTAGAGAGTCTGTTGGAGAGACACTCTGCATTAACATAGGATTGTCTCTGTTTCAGATTCACAAAAGAAAAAGATTTGACATGCCAGCTCTATCAATACAGTCACAGGAGAGGCTCGGCAAGTTGCAAAGTCTACGCCGCACGATGTTCAGCAGTGCAGAAACAATGAATCTCAAATCACCAACCACGCACACTGTCTGTCAGTGCTATGTGGTAAAGTTTGGTATTGATCTTTACAACTTGAAACTGCTATAAATGAATAGAGCAACTCAATCACAAGTGGCACAGTTACATAAATCAGTTATCAATTATATGATTTCTGTGACTATTTAACAAGAAACGTTAAATGAAAATCCATCCTTTGTTCCCCCACTAAGACTCACAGAAGCAACATTTTCAGCAGCATGACTGGGGGCAATAACGATTTCATGCATCATGTTTTGGAAAACACATTCAGATGTGCCTGATTAAACAGTCTCATAAGATGTAAATTTTCAGTCATTAATTCTAATTTCTTTCTTTATAAATCAGTTTAACTTTGACTACTCCTCCGGCTTTAACCTACTCCTGTGAGCTACTCCTAACAATCCTCCCAGGCTTTTTGAATTTTCTTACCTTGACCCAGCGAATCTGCCACACCGACTTTCATGTTTAAAGTGCAGTTTTAGCCTCAATCTTGAATACTGAATAAAACCATTCATTTTGCATGTCTCCTCTTTGTGACATTGAAGCTGAATGAGGGGATCTGGATGACTTGCTAAGGTCGCAGTGCAAATGTCTATAATGAGTGTAGCTAATGCATATAATTCAGGAGAAATAATCGTCCCTAAGTGAGTTTCATATAAATTGCAGGATCTAATCAATAGATTCATATTCTTGTGGGTGGTTAGCCCCTAATAACATTACTTTTGGCTGTATTACCAAAGCATTAATCTGATGAATAAATCAATCAAATGTTTCTTCTGAGGATGTGACCGTTTGTCTGCAAGAAAATCAACAGGAAAAAATTAAAATACAACAGAGTCCCACATGAAATGCTTTATTCATATATATTTTTACACCCAGTGGGTCGTGTCAGAGTGTTTGCTTGTTGTCAATCACTGAGCCTCATCAATAAGGACCGATGGCTAATAACAATATCAGCCATGTCCCTGTCAGTCCATGTATTTAAGTGACATGTGACACTGTCTCTTAGCATCACAAGCCGTGCCCTCGAATCAAAGGGTCCAACCAAGCACACCGATAGGCCCTCAGCTCTCTCTTCTCCCCGCGCCTATTAATAAGCCTAATAGCCATGAAATTGGACAACCGTTATGAAGGGAACAGGCAATCAAACATGCCTGTTCACTCCCTCAAACGGCGGCTGTCAGTCACTCTGTGAAAGGCAGACACACACACGGCAGAAAGACGCATGCAAATGTATATATGCATAAGTGAGAGGAGTGAGGGTGGAGATGCTGACAGACGCTGAGACAGGAATCGTGCTCACTGACGTCAAAGTATAATACCTGAATACATTTAAGTCTGTGCTTTAGAGTGTTTTTCGGACAGCTGTGTGGGTAAAGTGTCAATTCAGGTCAGTTGCTGTCTCGAGACTTGCAAGTGCCAGCTGGTTCACTGAGCATATTTGCTCGAGAGCCTTGTGGGGATTTAAGTTAACTGTGAGACATTAAACAAGGACAGAGCGTGATTAACATCTCATTACCCAACTTAAGGTTGTTTGTGTTTACTTTTTAATTTAAGTAGGATGAAAGGGGTGAAAATGATAGAACAGAGACACATTTATTTGCTGCTTACGGAGCTGCAGAAGGGAGATATTTCCAAACCACAAACATTTCATTCTAATTTAGAAATGAGCAAATTAATCAGTGACTAAAATCCTCTCTGAGCTTCACGAGGCTTTGCAAGAAAGCCACACTGCACCCAATGCTGCAGAAGGCAAGATGTTGGGCGCAAACTTAGATGAATGTGTTCTGCATGCTCTTAAAATTAAGTTTTCTTCTCTGCCATTGTTCCTGGCCACCATAAATAAAACGAGTGTAAAGTCTCAGGAAAATAATCAGCAAGTCCTACACATATTTGTTTCTGTTTCTAATTTCTTTCCGCCCCCTCTATGCAATCAGCCTGCTGATAAAAACAATTCCCAACAAAGCACAAAAGGCTGCCAGCTGCAGTTTCAGGTAAAAACTACTTCGACATCTCAATTCCTTTTCATTTTTTGTGTCCACGCTGTCACAACCTGACAGAGCAAGAGTGTGAATGGCATTCTCTTTGTGTGGAGCTCTTCTTTCTGAAACGGTTGTAGGCTCATTTGTTACACGGTTTTCACCAAGGAGGGTTTCTCTCAGGCTTCAGAGGGCTGACATTTGCAGCTGAAAGGAAGGGGAATGTATAGATGTGTCCTCTAGCTGGGGTCATATATTACAATCATAAGGCATGCATAAGGGTGACCTGAGTGGGGATGCTGTTACTCAGCAGCTTTGGTCTTTGGTTTGGTGTTTCAAAACCATTTGAAGCATGCTCCTCTTTCTCACTGAAAAAAATCACATGCACATTATTAACTGAAATACAGTTTCTGAGAGATTTATTCCCCAGAATAATAACTTTACCATATAAATATTAAGGATCCCCTGCAGAGCTCACTTGTCCCATGAGGTTTCCTGTCATCACTTGACTCTGGTTATATCTGATTATCAACCGAGACACTTGTTACACAACATCTCAACAACACAGCCTCACTTTTTAATCCTATTCCAGAAATAAAGCTATTCCTTGTTGGGGAAAATAAAACTCGGCGGCAACGATTCATATCCGGAAATAACTCACCCCATTAACAGTTCGGCATAAAACAGTCCCGCACGGCAAGATCTCTGCTCGGTCTTAACCTCTCCATCGACATTCACTTTGCTGGCGCGTCAGCGGAGTGATTGAACCGCCCGGCTCAGTGTTGATGACAGCAGCAACACACCTCGCACTGAGGATACAGAGCCGCTGGAATGAACCACACAGTGGTTGGAAGGGGGAACTGAGTCCAATTCAGATGGTAAACACTGCGTTTTCTCGGCATGTGGGAGACGCGCGCGTGTGTTTGTGGCGTGTACTTGGCGCGAGCAACAGCTGTCTTTTGAGAGGCGTGCGGTGTGGATGAAGACGGTGCCTCTGTATTGTCACACTGTTGGTGCCGCTCTGGAAACATTCCCTCTGTGTAATTAGGCTTATTCTGCAGTGATCAGAGGTGGCTTGAGGAGACACGGACCCTGCTGCTGTCAGATGGATGATACTTCCACGCGGCCACCCTTGTAACTCCCGTGGTCTTTCTCCCGTGTCCTGCACATTAATGCGCATTTCGCGCAAAGTAATTCAAATCTCATATATTGGCAGGAGCGCGGCTCAGAACAACTTGTAATCAAGTTTCCATATTTGGCTTTATTCCTCATTTCCAGTGGGACACTTCCTTTGTCCTGACCTGAGGAAATCTCCCAGGATGATTGATTTAATTAAATCATCATAGGCTGCACCGCAGTAACACTTTGCATACAGGACCAGAACACTCTGTGACCGTTTAGTAAAGCATGTATCCATCTTGCTTATTAATGTTAATTACGTCCACCTGCAGCAGACCTGTAGCTATATAAAACCAGGAGTGGATACAAGAGGGCAGCTGATACAAAGGAACATCTATGATTCCTATCAGACTTTATATTGTCAGGCTGACGGCGGCGGACTGTCTGAAGGGCAGGGGTGAGACAAATAAAAAGGCACCAGTGTGCAGAAAATTATGATCCATTCAGGATGAATCAGGTCCAAAAAATGGTTAACATTAAATTTGTTTTTATTAATTACTGAATTTGTGTCTATATTTAAATTTGCTATATCTAATACTATAGATAGCCTACTACTAGCTCTCCAGCATGTACAGCTGCCTGTTTGTCACTGCATTTCATTTTCTCCATTTAAGGGCACCAATTACTGCACTGCATTGCATTTTCTCCATTGTAAGTGCACCCAATACTGAATTGCATCACATTTTCTCTACAAGAAGGGCACCCTAAGGCACAGCATCACATTTTCTCCACTGAAAGGGCAGCCTAAAGGGGACTGCATCATGTTTTCTCCACTGGAATGGTACACTGGAGAGCACTGCATCATGTTTTCTCCACAGGAAGGGCATCCTAGAGGGCACTGCCTCACATTTTCTCCACTGGGTAGGTGCCCTAGAGGGCGCTAAATCACATTTTCTCCACTGGAAGGGCACCCTATAGGGCAGTACATTGCGTTTTCTCCATTTTAAGGACACCAATTAGTGCACTCCATCACATTTTCTCCACTGACAGGGCACTCTCGAGGGCATTGCATCATGTTTTCTCCATTGTAAGTGTGTCCAATACTGAATTGCATCACATTTTCTCCACTAGAAGGGCACCCTAAGGCACTGGCTCACATTTTCCCCACTGTGTAGATGCCCAGAGGGCACTGAATCTCATTTTCTTCACTGGAAGGGCACCCAACAGGGTACTGCATTGCATTTTCTCCATTTTAAGGACACCCATTTGTGCACTGTATTACACTGTCTCTACTGAAAGGGCACCCTATAGGGTAGTACACTGGGTTTTGTCCACTGGAGGGGCACCAAAGACGGCACTGCATCACATTTTCTCCACTGGAAGGGCACCATAAAGGGTACTGCATTGCGTTTTCTACATTTTAAGAACACACATGGGTGCGCTGCATCACATTTTACCTATTGAAGGGGCACCCTACAGGGCAGTACATTGCGTTTTCTTCATTTTTAGGACACCCATTAGTGCACAGTATGAAATTTTCTCCACTGGAAGGGCACCCTAGAGTGCACTGCATCATGTTTTTTGTCATTGTAAATGCAACCAATACTGAATTGCATCACATTTTCCCCACTAGGGCACCCTGGAAGCCACTGCATCATGTTTTCTCCACTGAAAGATCACCCTAGAGGGCACTGCTTTACATTTTCTCCACTGAAAGGGCACCTAACAGTGTATTGCATTGCATTTTCTCTATTTTACTGACACCCATTTGTGCACTACATCACACTGTCTTTAGTGAAAGGGCCCCTATAGGGCAGTACATTGTTTTTTTCCATTGGAAGGGCACCCTGGATGCTGGTGTTTTGCCATTTTAAGGACACCCATTAGTGCACTGCATCCCCATGCACATTGGAGGGCACATTTTTATCTCAATTTCATGTACACTGAGCCACCATAGTGTGCACTTTATCATTGTTTTTAATCTACTATAGGGGCATCCAAGAGGACACTTGTGCAGCATTTTTTCTAGTCCACCAGTGACCGTGAAGGTAACTGACATCCAACTGTCCTTTAATGTAATACAGCAATAATACAGAACAATGCTCTGGCTACAAACTGACTGTTAAGTGTCACAGGCACACCATGAATCCCTACAGTAACATGATAAATGAGAATCCAGATACAAGTTGTGGTTTCGGACCATAGCCAGCAGTGCCAGCTTTGTGGCAGCTGCTACTGCAGTGTAAATGTCACATCACACACCTTCCACTTTTGTTTTACTCCAGCAACCTTGGAGAGTTCGAGGAGTGTTTATCTAATTGTCGCTTGTACTAACACTCACTTCCTCTAAATCCATGGGATTTGTTTGAAACATCTGCTGAAAGAGGATGAGTGTGCTTCGGTAACTAACCATGAAATATGCAGCTGCACACATGTATAGGCACACTCGGCGTTTATCACATCATCCCTGCTTAAGGGAAACATTGAGTATCTGTAGGGCCCTCTCGCTGTCTCCCAACTCCTCCCACTGCTATTACTCCTCCTCCTCCCCCCTTAACTCCCTCATACAGGTGATGCTGATGCACAAAATCAAATCAGCTTAGCAGTTGCTTGTGCAGTAAGTGCTGAATAACCTGCTTTGTGAAATTGTGTCTTGCTAATTATAGGGCTATGAAGGCATTAATGCAACCCACTTAAAGTGTCAGTGCAAAGTGCTCCTTATTAAAACAGATGACATACTTGTGCTTCCAGCTGTTTAGCCTTTTAGTCTGCAGACTTGATGAAAATACACTGTAGATGAAAACACTGGAAGGGCTCATGCAGCGTTGTCTTGTTTTTGCAACAGAAAAGAGGAAAAGTGTGAGCATTAATCAAGCTTAACATTTAACTCTGTGCCACCAGAAAAATCACACTGTGTCCTGGGTAGAACAGCTGTGACTCACCTTACTTGCACTAAATGCAAACATCACACTTCCTCTGCTCTGTTCCCTTGTCTGAGGCGAAAGGGTCTTTTTATCCTTGTTTTCTCTGGGCACTTTGCTGTAAATCACGTCTCTGACCTTGTCCCGCCAGGCTGGTCTCGTCCCCATAAATAGCCAGCCATCAATTATTCCTCTTACTACCAGAATTTAACACTGTCAGCAACTACAGCTTCACATCCCAGGCCCTGGAAAATGACGAGAGAGAAAAATGTGATGCGGTACTGGAGCGGGGACTTTGCTGGTAAACCTGCCACATAAATTCGCAGTGTGTCTGGACTGCAGTAATTGTGCAATGAGTGATTTAACGTTAACTACAGAGAAACATGGCACTTCATATTAGGGTGCCTTCTGTTTGCTCTATGATCCCACAAGGTCACATGTGAGTATGTGGGAACGTGTTGTATATACTAAAACCTTAACTGCCCTGTTGAAGCAGTGTCGTGATTTATTAGGTCTTTTGGAGAGTTCATTGCACACTTTCACACTGATTAATTGTGCCAGTTTATACATTTTTGCTACAGGAAAGCCAGTATGTATAATGTGTTTATTTATTTGGCTTTTTCATTGGGATTTTATCCAAACAACAAAATTCTTAAGGGTGACATTAAATGAGGTGACTGGCTAAATGTGCTGTGGAAGATAAAGAGCTAAACCTTTTGAATTGGAATCACAAATTCTTCCTCCGTCCTGCCTACAATGTTGATACTGTCAAGCTCCACTGTCATGTGTCCCTGACAGTTAATGATATCTGTCTGCACTGCACCACCCACATCTAATTAGAGCTTCAGTGTGTGTCAGTAGCTGGCGAGGCAGGAGTAGGCTCAGACAGGCAAGGTGTTAGGCTGTGATGTGCTGAGGCAAGCAGCGCTGGCCCAGTAGATGAAGGAAAAGAAGGAGAGATTCGATAAATTGTGACGATGGAGCGGCAGAGGTCCTCTTTGATGGACTGTTGACGGAGTACACAGGGAGCAGGATTTCCTGCACACAAGCAATGCTCACCACTTGTACTATATGTTCAAAAAATAGTTGCCACGGTTGACTCAATGTAACAATGACCTCAGGTACAGAGTGCATGCCGAAGACTGCAGCAAGTCTGCAGTGTAATGAGGCTGCAGTATAATCGTGTTGTTCTACTGGATTAAAACATGTTTATTAAGGAGAAACTTTAGTTGTTTAATGTAGCATTTTCTCTTAAATTAGCACACATGCTAAAACTGTAAAAATCTAAAAATCTCTGTGGCTTGTAGCTTAACACAGCTAATTTTTACACAATTATAAGTGATTTTGCTGCAATCAAATGTATCGACAATTAACCTATGGATGAATTGTAACGACTTTAATAGTGTTTTTAATAGTGTTTAATAGACGCAATAGTGCCAAAAACTGCAGTTCCTCTAACGGCCACTTGGGTCAATCCCCATAGTAAAAAATACTATGTAAAAAAGTCAAAATTAACAGTTTAAATAAACATGTGTACAGTGTAATATGAAAAACTGCAAATGCATATTTAAAGGTAGGGTCTAGAGGATTTTCCAGTTGCTGTTTGTAAACACACATTCAAATTCGGCCCCTCCTATCAGGCTCAACTCTCCAGGGTGTACGGAGCCCAGAGGTACGGAAGAAAGCTTCACAGAAGAGGTTCAGACAAGCCTTGCGCTGGTGCACGCTTGGACACGCTCGGGCACGGCACCTGCGCTCTCTCATTGGCTGGGGAAATCTCCGCCCAGAAGCGGTCCTAGCTCACAAAAACATCAAAATACAGTTAAAGAGCAGGAGCTCTGCAAACAGAGTCACCACCACGCATGAGTAGAAGCCCATAGGTGATGATTAAGCAGGATTTCATTTATATATGTCTATATTTTGTTTTGTTTGAAAATCCTCCAGATCCTACCTTTAAGGGCGTGGTCACTTTGAGTGATGGGCTGTCTGCGAGGCATCCACCCCTCGTTCATCCATAGTTCCACCCTCTTGTCAAATATGGTCAGTTCTGGCTGCAAAAAACAAACAAAAAAATGAACAAAACAAAACAAAAGACAAGCAGCCAAAATGCCAAACTCAAGGCTTCAAACAATGGTTGACGATGAGGCAAAATGGATTTCCATGGATGGAGTCTGATTACCATTTGGGCTGAAGAGTTAGTACAACGGACACTGGATGATTCATATGGCAACCTGGCAATAAATGAGGCAGCCTAGGCATGGCAAATGAAAATGATTTATGTGTTTATTTGCATAGAGCAGGGAAGTGAGATTCAATCCCAAGTGGCCGCTCAAGATGCATGGAGACGATTCCGAACTATGTCATGTCTTTACAGACTGTCCACTTGTGATTGAATCACCGAAAATGCATGTTAATACGAGGTGTAGACGGGGCCTAAGAAGATAAACATGGTGAGCATCATACCTGCTAACCATCAGCATGTTAGCATGCTGACGCTAGCATTTAGCTCAAGGCATCGCTGTGCTTAGGTACAGACTCACAGCGTGGCTGCAGACAAATTTTAGACTTGACAAAGACCCTACTTTGTACAAAAAGTGACATTTTTCTATTGATTCACATTTTTACTACATATGTGGCACAAACTGTGTCTAGTTTTGAAATATTACTGAAAAAGTATCGGCTAAAATATATATTTTATATGGACCCAGGAAGAATGACTGCAAACAAAAAAAATAAATAAAAAAATTCACACACCTTTTTGGGTGTTGGTTGTGGGTGGTTGTTATTTCTACCACTAACACCCCCTCCAATGAAAAAAAAATCTTCTTTATATCGTCTTTTAAGTTGTTATTGACACACACAGTCTTTCATCATCTTCCCCTAAACGTTTGGCTGGTTTTTAGGCGTTGCACATAATATGAGGGACAGAGGTGTCCTTATTGTACAGCAATCATCTTGATAAATTGCTCTGACCCCGTGGGGTGCTGTGAACTTGCCAAGTCTGGAAATACTTTAGCAGTATGCTATTTTGGGGGAATTTTAAGCTGCTATAAATGACAGATGGAGGCTCTTGTTTTCTTTCCTTCAGAGTAATGTAAGAAGAATGGTCAGATTGTTAGTGCAAAGCTATATGATGCTGTCAACATCACTGTCAGTATACAACACTTTTTCTTAAAGCATTTATTTATTTATGACTTCTCACACAAGCATACTGACCCTGAGATGCTTTCAGTAGTAAAATGAATTTTTGGGGAATTGAATACGTCTTTAAAATCGCTATTTTCCTCCTGGTTGCTACTGATATTTGTCAGTTTAGATTTTTAAATATAAGATTGAATAAATACTTGCAGTGCATATCAGTCAGGGAAAGATTTTCTGGCCTGTTTCTTCTCTCATTTTGGGTGGCCACAATGCAGATGATATATTCAGTCTTATTCACACCTTTCCAGAGATGACACATTGAGTGTAATGCATTTCAAAACACAATGACTCAGTGCATGAATTGTGAGTCTTTGGTCACTTAGTTCCCCGAGTGAAAGGCATTATAGACGTCTGTCAAAACATGCATCCACCTGTTTTTTATCCTAAAATGAATTCAGTTCCTAATTTACACCCTCTGGGGAGCATCTGATTGTTCCAGACGAGTTTATCATCGTCATGAATAATGCCTGTGATTCAAGTGGTTAAATACCAGTTAGCGTAAAGCACTTTTCAAAGCAACTCAGCGTCACCATCGGAGTGTTCTGCATGATAATCTTATCTGCATTTACCCTTTTAAAGGTCCTGTGTGTAGGATTTAGGGGCAGAAATGGTATGTATTATTCATAACTAGGTTTTCCTTAGTCTATAATCACTCGAAAGCAATGATTGTTGTATTTTTGTTACTTTAAAATGACCTGTTAATATGTACATAACAAGCGGGTCCTCTTCATAGATGTATAATAATACAGACGTCTCTTTAACAATTGTGGTCTGTGGAGAAAATACTTTTTGGGCTGCATAGGATTTTTTCAATGCAATACTACGAGGGGACACTGGGAAAAATTGGAGGCAAGGTCGAGGGGCCTGGTCCGTTTCCATGGAATCCCCCATGTTGCACTATAGTAGTCCAGAATGGACAAACCAAACGCTGGCTCTAAAGCAAGATTTACACTTTTGCGCTGAATTGACGCTGTACCTAGAGCATAGGCTCTGCATAGACACCTGGCATGCACCTCCTCAAAAAAATAAATTAAACCCCACAGCGACGCACACCTCCTGTTTATTTTTTGAAGGCTGAAAATCAGTTCCCTTTGTGGAAAGGGAGCTTTTATTTACTTTTATTTCTCTGGTAAGAAATAATAAACTGTGAAGAATAGAGCTCGTAAGTCACGCCCCTTCTGGTAGACCCCCATCGGACCTCTAGGCTTGGAAAATATGAATGGGAGTCAATGGAGAGAAAATTATTATTTTCTGGTCCCAGTCATTAAATGCCTTGGATTACACAAATGTTTTGTGTGGTCTAAATAATATTTTTTTCATGTTAAGAGTTTGACAGTTTATTGTATGATTCTTCAGTTAAAGGCTGTGGAAACAACATAATGAGAAAGACTACATGTCGCCTATGTGATGTCACATCATCACACTTTCCCTCCACTTCTCAACTCACAATGTCTTCTGCCACGATCTACGGAGCCATCAGATCAAGATGCTGGTGTGCTGAAACTTTCCATATGTCCAGACTTGTAGTGGTTTTCACCACGCTTAAGGCTTTTGTCCTCTCCTTGGAAGAAGGCAGTGAAGTGTACCAGAGACACAGCCATGTTCCGAGTGCGAGTGGTGACGTATATCATACGCGTCAAGAGCAGCGAAGAGCTGTAGTCCACAAAGCACTCTCACACAAAACCTAACAGTATCAAACTTCTTCCAGCTAAATTGTAGCCTTCTTTGCATGAAAAAATATACTACAAATTCACAAACAATATATGTGAAATTCATGGCACAATTCAAACGGGACCAGAAAATAATTTTCATCTAGCCATTGAAATACATTATGAGAAATCGATTTTTAAGGTCCCATGTACCGGAAACGGAAACATGTAACTTACGAGCTCTATAAAGCCCCACAACATAGCATTTTAAGCCCTGTGTGTGATTTATCCTGGCTTCATATGAGTTGAGGAAAGTCTGCTAGCTACGAAGCTAATTTATGCAATATGTAATGTCCTAAGTTTATGTTAACACCATTAATATATTGTATATGTGGGGAAAACGTGTCTACTATAATAGTGGAGCCAAACGTCATAATGTTACCTTTGTTAAATGTTGCTGTTGCCCCTAGCTTCGTATAAGTAGAGGAAAACTGCATAAATTAGCTGCTATGCTAATTTATGCAATAGAAAATGTAAGCGAATGCTTATAACATTAGCAAGTTGTATATGTGGCAGTAAAGGTTTTACTATAAGACAATTGGTTTGTTGGTGAACCTTGTGAGTTATAATAGAGCCAAAATCTGTAATGTTACCTTTGTTAAATACTGCTGTTGCTCCTAGCTTTGTATGAGTAGAGGAAAACTCTGCTAGCTGCTACGTTAATTTATGCAATATAAAATATCATAAGCTAATGCAAATAACGTTAGCATGTTGTATATGTGGAGAAAACGTGTGTAGTAGGCCTACAAGACAATTGTTTCATTGGTGAACCTTGTGAGTTTTAATGTAGCTGAAACTTGTACGAAGTTGTGTTTGTGCTACGTATTACGCCAAGGTTTATGTGTGTTTTAGGCATGTTTTGAATCAGTCAAACTTTACAGCACTTCACCCAAATCCCACCCCCAACTAGCATTTTAGCCTTGTAACCACAGAGCAACGTCGACACATTACAGTGCAAATGCTCACAGAGGCGTAGGCCACTAACATAGGCTACTTCATAGGCTCTGCGTCGAGTCCACACACAGCTATAAATCAACCTTAAATAGGGCAATTTGTGTCTTTGCCACGATAGTTCTCCTACAAGCAATCTGCAACCTCACTGCTAGAAGCCACTAAATCTTACAAAATGGACTATTAAAGTGCTGACTTTGTTACTTGGCATTGAATTCAGGCCTAAATCCATCAGAGTGGAACGGATGCGGTTTTTAATGTTAAAACAATTCTGATATAATTGGATGTTAACCAGACTCCTGTCACTAAATGCCTTAAATAACTACTATCCTTTGAATAATTGAAAAAGAATAGCTTACACATGAAACAAAAGCTAATTTGATCATTTTAATTTAATTATTCTTCAACGAGAATTTTTAATTGAAATAGTTAATGAACTGTTGAAGTCTTTTTAACTGGAAATTGTCTAATTTCAGATCTTATGCCTCAAGTGATCCCCTGACTCGTCTTTTAGGTGGATAGCCCGAGGTATTGCCCTAAAAAAATAAGGAAATTAATAAAGCACTCAAGGTCATGTGCCAGGAAACTCTGAGAGGAGCCATCCATCTACTGCTCCTAGGGACCGGCCAAGGTAAAAACAGGCTGAGGTTTCATATTTCTTTAAAATGACATTAGCATTTTCAAATGCAACATTGTAGAAGTGTGGTTTGGCATTACAATAACTCATCTAACATTGTTATGCTGCAAGCAGGAAGCCTCTTTGAATTTACACCATGGGGTTGTATCATCTTTTCCTAACATCTTTGTGTGCAGTAGTGGAGACACATGCGTGAACAGTTTGCTGTCAGGCCATGCTGATTTTCCTCCTTTTCATGTGTCTGGCACCTTGGCCGCTTTCCTCCAATCCTCCTCTCACCTCACTCAGTTAAAAATAAAGAGTGTTGGGTAGCAATAGAGCTAGCTGCCCCCTGACAACACACACACACACACACACACACACACACACACACACACATTCTTATACACACCACTCCCCAACCTCTGTGATTCACATGTCATCTCAGACACCAGCCAGTGTGTTAGGAGCACTTGTGTAACAGTATGAAGGGCCCTTTAATCTGTAATTTGCTGCAATCAGAGACCCCGTACCTTTGGGGTACAATGAGTCACATACTTGAAATTGATCCCTTGCCATACACCAAACAATGAGGGTGTACTGTCCTATTTTCTGTGTCAGAGCTCACCGCTTTGCCCTGTTGGTAAGCTTAATATGAAGTCAGTAGTGACACATCTAATTTAGGAAGGTGTCTTCTTCCTCAGTCTTAACTTGTAGACTGGAGCCGAGGTTTTGATCCTGGAAATGACTAGATGTCTATAGTTTCATCACCCCAGTCCTTCCTTTATTGTTCCTCATTTGATCTAACATAACATAGAATTTTAAATTAAAAACCATGGCACACTGACACAGCTGGCAGAAATATTTCAAAATAACATTTGCTTATAAAAAAGTGCTTTTTAGCATATTCCTCAGCGGAACAGACTCCACTTCCAGATTTTTAACACGTAAAAACATATTGAGCATTTAGTTGAAATGTATTTTAACTACAGCTGGAAGAACAAATTCAACTCAGACAGAAATATGTTTTCCTGCCTTATCAGAAAACAGTCTCACACTTGACAAACAAAAACTGTCATTGGAAAAAGGGAAGAGGCATAATGCTGTTAATATATATAAACAACAGCGTGGAAGAGACATAACTATGAACACTAGTGAAAACATCAACGTAAGGTATAGGCTACTTTACATTCCTGTGAGGTAGTTTAGATGGACAACTTGTTACTGTAACATATATCCAATGCGCATTTTACAAAAAAGTTGGATATGGTGAACATGCCAGTTGACAGTGACACATCCAGCAGACACAGAGCAACATTAGCAGTCATTTCGAGTCACATTTCTGCCCACATTGGGAATATATATTGAACATTCATTTCTTTTTACCTCTGTTTTGGTCTCCACCATAGAGTGTTTAAAAATAATGGACATAGCCATCATGATGTCACCTGCTGGTTTGTGGAATCCACGTTTGAAGCCTCGAGTTTGGCATTTTGGCCATCGCCATCTTGGTTTTTTGGAGCCAGAAGTGACCATATTTGGACCTGTGAAGGAGTGAGGGGTGGATCTGACTCATAAACTCAAAGTGATAGCCCTTAATTATGCGTAACATTTAGCTTTAATAAAATGTAAACAGGTGAGTTTTGCTGAAAATTCACCCCCCATATAATTGCCACATATGTTGAAATTAGCTGTGGAGACCAAAAACAGTTTTTGTACTAGGCTGTAAACATGTTTATTTCTTCTGTAAATTTGGGCATTTTAACATGAGGGTCTATGGGTGCTTAGACTCACAAGTCAGCCTTTAGACGCTTTGCTTAACTAAAGACTGATGTCTTTCTCCCTGATTTTGTGTTTAGATGGGCGGATACAATTTCAGATTTTAAAAAAACTCCCTACATTGCAGAACCAATAGTAAATCCGCAGGGCGATCCTTCGGTGGCTCGCTGAACTCTTGTGCTCGTAAAACATAGTCCCGACTGCGTTAAAAGTTTTAAACAATGTCGCTGTAAGTCCTTCATTTCCACAATCTTGTGGACTGAGCACACGTTTGATAAAACAGAGTTAAATCTCTTGGCATCCATTTTCAAGCTCGGACGAGAAAAGGGGGAGCGCACATTTCCGGGAGGGCGTGTCCTTTTAAAAGATGCAAGAGGCGTTGCTTTGTTGCCGGCCGTTTTCTCCAGTGTGTTAAACGCACTTTAGAAAGGAGTGTCCCCAGACTATCAGAAGGCGCAGATCTCTGATTGTCTGGTGGCAAGACTAATGGGTGCTGACTCACTTTGGGAGCCAGCCTCAAGTGGCCCTACGAGGAACTGCAGTTTCTGCATTGGCTTAATTTTTCAGCTCCAATAGTTGTTGCTGTGTCTGGACCAACTTCTGAGGAAAATGTCAGGCTCTTTAGCTGCTCAATCCTCCCTATATTCACCACCCAATTGCTAACTTTGTATCCCATTAGGTTCTGGGCAGGTATCATGCAGTGGGATTAATAGTGTGTTATTGCTGAAAACGGCTTCCTGCTGCAGCTGGAAACAAACTGCAGGTAGTTGCGGGAAATTTGCTCTGTAGAAATGTTGATATAAAATGTTGATTAGAGCAGCTCTAAGCTGTCACTTGTGCCTGCCCACGTTTTTTCGTTGCTAAGCTGCGGCTGCTAAACTCCTTTACTAACTCTGCTGTTAAACTGCTAAAGATGTTGTTATCACTGCTAGTGCTCTTAAGGTAACAGTCTAATTGTTCTGCTTCTGGATGTTTTTTTCTGAAGGGAAAATCATGTATGGTGCTCTGTTTGTTACCTTTATTGGTCTTGAGGGCACACTTCAAGTGCACATGGGAGAAGTTTGTCTTTAGAGCTGAAGGCAAACTTCTCCCATCAGCACATCAAGCCAGAAGTGGAGTTTTCTTGTTCCCGCTGTGGCAGTTGTTTGGTGCCACTGAGACTCTGTCACTGCTTTAGAAGGTAAAGTGGTTTGGCTCTGTTTAGTCAGTGCTTGCATTCTTAGGTGACTAACATTAAGCTGCTGGTTGCTAAATTGCTGCCTGTGAATCTGTTTGTGGCCCACATACTCTGCTGGCTGCTAATTTCCAACTAACTGCTTGTCATTCTGCTGCTAATTTATTTTTGCTGAGCTTCTTCTTCCTTGGTTGATTGCATTTGAATTATGGTGCCTGTTACGATGCCTTCACGCTGTTGATTTGCAAAGTGGTGAAGTATGAATACTTATGTTCACATACTGTGTGTTATTTGCTGAACTGCTTTAGCTGTCGGTTATTGTCATTTTGAAGGGTTGCCTAGTAGAGGGTTATATTATATGGTGGCTTGAGGGATGTAAACATAATTGTATTGCTCACACAGCACATTTTGATAATTATTCCCCTGTAAGAATGGCTTCTTAATGGAAACTCAGCAACGCACAGATAACAGCCACATTTTCTCCACACACTTCTTACTTCTTACCAAGAATTTGATAAATATTGCAAAACAATATATTATGTGGCTTTACTGTCAATACCATAATGACATCTGGATCAACTGACTGCTGGTCATATGCTCATCATGCTAACATTTCATTGGATGATAATGTCTGCTCCAAGCTTTGCTTTAAGGTATTAATATTCACAAGTAGGCTGTGCGTAATAGCATGCTGCAGGGATAACATTTATTTTAGATCAACACAGAAGTTAGCGTCACCCTGGTTTCCTCAACAAGGAAACTGGACTTTTGATTATTCCAGAAAATAAGGTGGCAAACAGAAGTTGATGATACTTACATGTTTGTTCAGCGAGATAATATTCACAAATTAACACTACTTTTATGATTTGTTAATCATAAATGCAATCACCAGAAGTAAAAAGCTAATGTTAGGCTATAAATTAACTACTATACAGTAACATGACTTCAACGTCACCACAGCAACAAGGCTGTAAAGCAGTGTTCATTGTGATATCGCTCCGTAGTCTCATTTAGCTACTTGTTAGCGACCGCCATTTTAAGACATGTGGCTAAAGGCTTCAAAATGTATTTTATGTTGTAGAACAAAACATGAAAGTCTTTAAGTTTGTTTTAACTACAGACCTTTTTTTCAGACATCTAACCAAAAACATTAAAACATTTTTTTTTTATTTCAACACGAGGCCGTGCTAAAATGCAAAAAAAAGTCATTTCCAGGTTTAAGGAGTCATTCCTGCAGCACTCTACATGTGAGAGGTTTTGATTTATCCATCTACAGTTAAATTAATAGTTTGACATTTTAAGAAAGGGAGTAAGAAGAGAAGACTGACACCACTCTCATATTTGAAGGCTAAATATAAAGCTAAAGCTAGCAGACAGTTAGCTTAGCATACCTCAAAAACTGGTAACAGAGGGATAAGAGCTAACTTAGCTCTGTCAGTAAGTAATCCGCCAAGTAGTGCCTTTAAAGCTCACTAATTATCACGTTATGTCTTGTTTGTTTATTTGGCATTTTTAAAAATGTCAAACTGTCATTTTATAGGAGGTTATTTGTTATTTATTTTTTTCTTGGCTTGGCATCACAGTTCAGTTGCCAGACCCTTTAACTTTTGTCGTAGACTTGGTAGGCCTAATTAATGCCACAGTTAAGATTATCTTTCCTATTGGCACCCAATCAGAGACGCAGCTTCCAATTTTAGGTCTGTTGTTTTGTCACACAAAAATAAGTGAAAGCACTTGTTTGTGTTGGGCATGTTTTGACATCATTTCAACATTTCAGAATCAAGTGTGAAACAATTCTGCACTCTCAAAATTCTCCTTTCGTTATTTTATTTTGCAGCATTCCAAGCACAAGCCATCTTCAGTGGTTTTTTTTTCTGCAGGCTCTTCTGTGTATGCATCTTGTTGACATGCCCCTCATAAACCTCTGGGATGTGTGTGTTCTTTTTGAATCGCACATTTCAGAGTCAGAATGACTTTGTTCAGCGTGTAGGACGGCAGTAAAGGGAAACAGGCTTTGTTAATTTGTGTTGACACATTTCAAGACAGTTATACAAAATGGGATTGACAAACTAAGTGAACACAAGTCATGTTAAATGCAGGACTGACTGTGAACCTGTTAAATTAAAATAAGAAAGTACTGTTAGAACAAACAGCTGATGCAGAAAACACAGATGTTGAAAACATCTGCAGACATATGCATCAGCTGTTCAGCTCTTAAGTCTGGCTCTAAACATGTGGCTCTGAGTTATATTCCTATCTTTTTAAAGTCGTGTATGGACCACCAGAGAGACTTGTTCTCTATAATTATCACTCCCTTAATTACAACTGTAAATTAAAGTCTATATCTTTTGATTAACATCAACAAGCTCCTTGTTGGTTTGCCTGTGTCCTAGAAGACTACATCAATGCTCATCTGCACTGACAGAAAGCACCACCACTAATTAGTCAGATCTTAAAAAAATCATCAATTTAAAGTAATAATTATTCCTACAGCTTTAACTCTTTGGCGTCTGCTGTCCCCATATCTGGACTGAGTGGGTTTGCCTTAAATATGGAGCAATAGGAGTCAGGGATTACTAGCTAATTAGTGTAACTGTGTCATGGGATTAATTAAATCAAAGCATTTACATATATTCTAATTGTTTTACCAAACTAATTGGCATCACCGTGCCACAGATGTAATATTGAGGGTTGCTGAAGTTTGTTTGCTTCCAGCGAAAGCCAATATGCCAACCTTGTGCATGATGTCTTTGCCCTGTCAGCTTTTTTTTAAAATGTGCACATAATGTTTAACACGTGCTGAATACCAATAGAAAGGCATTTATTCAAAACATGTTCATCTGGGTTTAGGTCCAAGGTTTACTGTACATACTGTAAAGAAAGGTGCAGGGTTATTGTAATGTGATAAAGGTATACTTTATTGTTGGAATCCTGAAACCTTAATACTGCTGAGAAATGAACCAATTTCTTATCTAAATTAAAAGGCATTCAATTAAGGCCTTAATTGGTATTAGAAAGTTATTAGAATGTCTCAAATCCATTTTTCTTAGGTCTTAGGTCTTAAAAATGCTAAGACATGAGAAGTAGGATTTTATGAATATTTTTTTCTGATGTTGCATTTTATAATCTCAACATAACTGGTAAAGTCTTTTGTTTTATTTTTTGATTACTTATCTTTTTTTCTGTTTATTGTTAAATTGGTCTCGAATTTCATTCCAGGTGGCATTAGAAATGCCTCAAATCCAACTTGCCTTAAACTGTAGAAACTGAAATTATACATGTGCAATATGACAAAGTTTTAGATCACTTACAACTGGATTACTGAACAGGCCTACCAGGCACAGGCCCAAGGGCCAAGAGTGTCAGGGGGCTCCATGGCCTTCACCTGCAAAATGTCACTCAAATTAACACCGGCCAGGAAAAGGCACAAAAAGACCACAAAGAGATGCAAAGGAACTGCAAAGAGACACAAAATAACTACAAATAGAGGCAAAACAACCACGAAGAGACACAAAGCAACCAAAACAGACACAAAATTACCTTAAGAAGTCTTGAAATGACCACAAAGAGACACAAAACGACCAGAAAGAAACAAAAGTACCTCAAAGTGACACAAAATTACCTTAAGAAGTCTTAAAATGACCACAAAGAGACACAAAACGACCAGAAAGAAACAAAAGTACCACAAATTGACACAAAATGTCCTTAAGAAGTCTTAAAATGACCACAGAGACACAAAACAACCAATAAGAAACAAAAGTACCCCAAAGTGACACAAAATTACCTTAAGAAGTCTTAAAATGACCACAAAGAGACATTAAAATGACCAAAAAAGAAACAAAAGTACCTCAAAGTGACACAAAACAACCTCAGTTAGTCATAAAATGACCACAAAGAGTGACAAAATGACAAAAAAATACTTCAAAGAGACATTAAACAACTATAAGAAGACACAAAGGCACACAACTGCAAAAAGATACATAACGACTACACAAGGTCGAAAACCATTAAAAAGTCCATGTGTTTTGCCCTTGAATGGAAGAGGTCAGCCTGTTCTCACTCCCAACTCGTCAAATACCACCCGTTTGTCAGCGATTTTGGTGTCACACGCCAACGCAAAATGGCATCTTTCACAGCAGTATGATGCGCTGCTGGATGGTGTCTGTCTGTTTGCCAGATGGTGCCAGTTTGTGACGCTGCTGCAATAACGTAATAGGAAGAGCTGTAGGGCAGGCAGAAGGGGTAGTAGATGGGTCCAAAGTACCCTGGACTTTCACCCAGGAGCCCGCTGTTTGCTTCCAGTTTGAAGCCAGACCATGACGTTTTTGTCTAAACCTAACCATGTGCTTTTGTGGCACAAGGAAGTAAACATAAAAACAAGCTGTTTTTGAGTGAGTGAGTAAGAATGTGTGTGTGTATGTGAGTTTTGAAAAAGACTGCATTTAATGAGCGTGCATCATTCCTGGCGGCATTTTGGATTTCCACAATATTTTGATCCTTTTAATAATTCCCCCTTTATAAATAAATATAAATAAATCCTGCTGACTGGGGCTGACCGATATTATTTTATCTGAATCTGTAATAGACTGAGCCAGAGAAAATAAAGAATCTGTGATTCTGATCACAAACAATTAGTTTGATGAGTAGCTGTGAAGAACAAACACTTGTCCAGTCAGTTTAAGTCAATAAATTATTTATTTTAAGAGCTTTAAACTAAACAGTACTTCAGAGCAGCTGATGAAGCATAAATTGTGCTCAGGGAGACTTCAAACATAACCAGATTTCACTGTGAAATATGTTCAAACACAAAGGCAAGCTCTAAGCGGTGTTTTAAATTAAAGCATTAAAATGCACCGAAAATGGGGTCATAGGGTCATGTTTATGCATTTAGTCACTGCGTTTAAACCTCTACTTGTATTGATTACTTCCACCAATTCACTGTTTGTTGATTCCAAAAGGCTTAAGACCACTCACAAAAATGTCAGACATAATTGATGCTCATCTGCGTCGCCGAGCACGCTTCAATATTCCGAGCTAATTTAGCTGTACCCTGCAGAGTGAGGGGGCTTCAGTGGGAGGACAACTTGGCACAAGGTAAGACTTTTTTTTCTCAACCCCAATCTCTTTTCTCTGCATAATTATATGAATTAAATTAATTGGGAATGCACATTTGCATATCTAGGTTATTTCTCTTATGGAGAAAAAAGTCTTTGGAGAATATAGAAACAATTACAAGCCTGCCAGACAGTAGAACACCTCTGTTTCCTTCTTCACGTCTGCCTTTCCCCCCCTTAGTGTTTTACTCCAGGGAGGATTTGGCCTCAGTACTCTGGAGGGAAAAAAATGATAACACCACGGTGCAGGAGTCACATCCATGAAGCAATTTAATGGACTTTGCTACCACCTTTAACACACACTATCACCTGACATCTTTAAATTACTTTGAACAGTCATAGGTATTTAGAAAAACTGAACTATTTGTTTAGTCAGGGAGGGAATAGTTGAAATTAAGTTCTAAAGGAAATTTGATTGGACCAGTTTAATCTGATACTGGGTGTTAAATGGTATGGGGTGAATCTAATTTTCTGCTCCTGCCTAGGAATTTTTCACTGCAGCATTGTAATAATACTGAGCCAATGTGGTGCAAAGCCATAGCTATTTTTAATCAACTAAGCTGATGCATTATGTTGTTAGGGGTGGAAATACTACCAGACTATCTGACTCAACTGCTTACTGCTGAAAGTCCGGAAAAAATCCTTGGAAGTTTACTCTGAATAACAGTTACTGTATTCTAACACAAACGGAAATACAGCCGGTGAGTGCACCCTCTCCCCTTTTCATACAGTTTCCAAAGTGATGAGCACAATTGCTGCAACTTCAAAAATTTTCTTGATTAAAAGGTTAATCACTTGCTCAACAAAATACCAGAAAATGGCAAAATGTGCCCTTCATAGTTTCTTGGGAGCCCAGGGTGACAGCCTAAAAATAGCAAATAGCTGAAAACACCAAAATAATAAGTTTATTATCACAAAAGACCAAGACAACCTGAAAATATTCACAAGTGAGAAGCTGGAACCATTATTGCTATTTGTACTTAAAAATTACTTACATGTCTTTTGTCAGATTAAGTGGAATCTAGACATGAGGGTGTGTGTGCCAAACATGTACAAAGACGACAGTGGCAAAAATACAAATGGCCTATCTAGAGCAAGTGTTTGTTCATTCTGAGCTACTGTAGAAACAACATGGTGGACTCTCTGGGAGAGGACCCACTCAGTATGTAGATATAAACATCTCATTCTCGTAACAAAAACACAGTTCTTATTTTCAGGTGAAAAAACACTACTGGAGACATAATTTTGAATATTATATGCAATTTCTGTCATTGGACCTTTAACTTTTGTCATTTTTTGCTTGAAAATGACTTAATTAATAATCACAATACAGTCTAAAACCCAAAGATATTCAGTTTGCCATTAGAGAAGACCAAGAAAACTGGAATATTCACATTTAAAACCCATTAACCAATCAGTTTATCGACATATAGTTTCAACTTAACTTAAAACAACCCTTAACAACAGATTTCCTTTTAACAGCAAAAAGGTTAAAAACATATTTTAATGGCAAATCCTCCTTATAGTGCTACAGTATCATCCCAGCATGCAGCTCTGTAATTCCTGCATCTCCAAACATATTATAGCAGAGTGTAATATTCCATCAAAATCAGTGTTTCTGGAAGCAGAATTACTCACTCAAAAATGTACACAAAACTAAATTACAGTGATCTGATTTGTAATTAGTGATTCTACACTCCCGTGTGCTCCAACGCGGCGACGACCCTGAAAGCGAATCAGTTCTGCATTATGAAGCCGGAGATAATAACGCTCTGCAGAATTTTCTCCAAATGAGGCAGTCAAACAAATTGCCAATGTGAGTTTACGATCAGGATCACAGACATCCACTCACAACAGAAGGCTCTTTTGCAATCTAATGTCTGTCTGTAAACACCAAAATAACACTTCAGCAGCAGCGGGGGAAACAACATTATGGTTTTTATGTTGAATTAATCAATAATTCTCAATTTAGATAATAATAAAAAGGACATATTGTGTCTGCATCTCACTCTGAATCAATGTGAATATCTTGAAATAAGGGGATAAAAGACCATGGTGTGTTTAATTTCTTTATTTGTCCCACTAATCAAACCCGTGCTGTCGATGGAGACCAGTTTGCTCAGCTGTACGGTCAGCACCTCCATCTATAGACACATTCATTGTATTTCCATTGTGTCTTCCTCCCTCTGCTGCTTTCATCTGATGCTGAGTTATATTCAGCTCAGCATCCTCATCAAAGATCCTGCTCACAGCCATCGGGCATGTTTGATATTCCATTCTTTAAGCCACATCAAGAAAGAGGGCACTTATAAACTTGAGCATGTGTGATTATCTCTGCTGTATCACGTCACAGACACAGTGAGAGATGCAGACAGGGAGTCAAGGAGGGTATAGAGGTTTTTAATGACCTTCGTTCACTCAAGAAGTTTGAAAACATCATCATCATGCGTCAACAAAATACCCAAGCTAATATGGCTTATATTAGGAGTTAAAGTGTGCATTAGGGTTTCATGTTTTCAAACAAGGACAGAGATTATCTGGTTTCAAAAACATAAAAATAGTATGAACAACGGTTAAATAATCTTCCTATTTGTTTTGGATGCTTTGAATTTTTTTATTAATGAACTTCAGTTTTGAATCATAGTCTTAATACAGATATATTCCCTAAAAAAGCTTGAACCACTGTGCCATCTTCTGGTACAGCAGTTTGTCCAACACTTTCTCAGTGTAAAGTGAGTAAGTACTGCCCCCTGTTGGTGATTCATGTAAAGTGCACATTTGGTTGGTAACATATTTACTAATTTTCTTTCACCACATATGATCAGATTTTGCAGAAGTCTTTCTTGATGTCATCACTTCTGAGGTGTGTGTGCCACACGTTCTCACAGCCCTCAAATGTCACAGAGGGCTCCATGGCAACAGGTTTGCTTGACTTATCCGTGTGCAAACATGCAGAGATCAAATGGATCAAGTTCATGACCGTCATAAGGAGCATAAGGAACCCTGGAGATAAGAGAAGACAGGGTAAACTTCCACAATATATAGACACATTTGATTGTTAAATGTGCATCTGCACTTGAAGGTGACATCTTACCACAATAGACTGTGTTTGTAGCGAGGTCATGGACACGATAGCTTCTGGTGAACATGGCACCCAGGCCCAGGATGAGCATAGCGTAAACAGAGAATGTGTAGCGCGTGTACTTGGTTAACAGGAAGATCTGTAGGATGAACCTGCAACATTTTCAGAAGTTAAAATCTTTCCATAATTTTGCTTTACAAACAGATATTTGGCATTACCTCTAGTTCTTTTGTCCTTACCAGTTTATAGCGCACAAGGAGATGATGGTGAGAACAACAGTGCTGATGAGAGGGTCCGGCACGTCTATTTTGTACTTGAGCACAATGCCAAGACCGACCACAGCATTCAAGAGAGACCACCAGGCAAATACTGCCAAGCCATTCTGGGTCTGCAATAAATGTTAAAGCATAAAAAAATGTTGAATTTGACCAAGCATGCTAGTTAAATTAGCAGGAATTTAACATGACGAATGCTAATACATTTTACTACATTACTTTTGGTAACTGAGCGGCCTCACCAGGTAACGTGTCCACGAGATCACAAAAGGGTTGTTGATGGCTAGCCAGACTTTGTGCTTGTCGAGGTTAGAGTAGGACATGTAGAGCATGTAGAAGCTGAGGACCAGGAGAATCCACCTGAGTATGACGGCTCCATGTATACAGCTGTAGAAAGCAGCAGTAGCTTTGACTGATTATGAGCACACATACTGTATGTCCTGTGTTGCTGTGGACAGAACATTGGCACTACTTACTGTCGGTCCCACAGGGCCATGCTGCACATCCTTGCAATGTTAATCATGGTCCACATAAAATAAAATACTGGGGGGTGGATTTCTGGACAGCAAGACTCAGGGCCAAGGACATTTCTGCAGACACAATAATAACAGTCTTGACTATGATCACATACAACACCTTGACGATATAATACCTGCAATTTTCATCAAATCAGACCCCATTGTTGAACCATTTACAATCAGCATTTTTTCATCAATAGACATTCAATGTGTTTACATTCTGTAATCACCTTTCCACATAGTGGTTTTCATTATTAGTGGCGGAGTCCGCCACTCTGGCCTTGGATTCAAATTGTCTACATATGCATACCCATTTACAGCATGAGTTTGTTTGGTTGCACTGTAAATAGATTAACTAGCTACCATTATGTTGTATTTCTGACAAAGTAGCAGCTTCAAAAGTGTTTGTTACCCTAAGAATTCTGGGATCTGTAGTATTACATTGCACAGGTGTCGCCAAATCAAACTAGACGGAAGTTTTAAGGATTTTAACAGAAGTTCTAGTAAACCATTGGCATTGTATAAGGCAGGGGTGTCAAACTCACTTTAGTTCATGGGTCACATACGTCCCAATTTGATCACAAGTGGGCCGTGCCAGTAAAACAATTGCATAACAACCTATAAATGACATCCCCTTCCTTTTTTCCCTTTTTCTAGTGTAAAGAAGTACATTATGAAAATGTTTATCCATTTACGAAACAAATGATGAACAGCCAGTGATATCCTTAAAAAATATGTGCAAATACAACAGTATGCGTCAGTTTTTCCTTATTCAGTCAGTTTCCTACTCTCTGTTCCACTCCCACTAAAGTTGAAGCTATTAAAGAAGCAGGTGAAGTCGTCCCCTGCCCTACAAACCATTTACAATCTGAAGTTATGTCAGTGCCTTAGCAACAGGATTCCACCCATATTGTTTTAAGATAAAAGCCTGACACAGATTCTTTGGAGCTGTTGGTTGACAATATTTTGCACACTGTGAAATAACTATGACCACAGTAAGTACTTGTTTTTTCGGAGAACTGTATTCTGGTCAGGGTGGAAAAACCTCTGAGGCAGCATTTTACATGAAGTATCTACTCACTGTTTAGATTGCTCCTGAAACCTCTTAACCTTAACAAGTGCATCAAGATTAGGTGTACAAAGTCATCTAGTGGGCCGGGTTGGACCCTTTGGTGGGCCAGTTCTGTCCCCCAGGCTGTATGTTTGACACCCCTGGTATAAGGCTTTAAAGACACCACTCATGCTACCTTTTAAAAAGGCCGACCACTGCATACAGGAGCCAAGCCATAGACCACAAGTCCACTATTATCCAGTAACAATCAGACCACCAGTCCAAAGTCACCTCCAGGGGGAAGGTCTCAGAGACATTCCTGGATGAGGTCTGAAACAGAGCTGAAGCCCAAGAAAGAAAGAAAGAAAGAAAGAAGAAAACATTGATCCTTGGTTGGGATAAACAAGAAATTTTCAGAAGTGACACATGATAACTGGGGCATTAATATGTCTTCATTATTCCACTTCAAATACCCTCTACTGAAATCACTATAAAAAAATCACATTGTTTTTTATGTTACAGACTCAGTCTAGACTGGGTGGTGTGTGTTTGTGTGTGTTTATGTACCCTAGTTAGTTTCAATGGCCTCCATTCAGGTCAATGGCATGAACTGAAATGACTGTCAGGGCAAAGGTCTTTCAGTGAAACTTGGCTTCAAAACGTAAGTATTTCTCAATAACATTAAATGTCAGTCCGCTTTCCTCAAAACACAACCTCTAAGGTCGACTGTGCAAGCAGCATATTACGACCCATACTTACGTTTACTGTAAGGCGGGACCTGTGTAGTGTGCATAGTAATCATTACCGGAGCAGAGGAGGAAGTGATGTTACGTAATATTGTAGAGATATTGAAAAAGCCCCAACAAGGTGGGTGGGAGGAGTGGTAATTGGGTCACATAAACATAGGACTTTCACCCAAGAGACCAGTGTTTGCATTCTGAAGTCAACATTGTGTTCTTTTAATAACAATGTAGCCTTGAATGCTAATATGTGCAGCATGCTGAGCTAGTGAAGTATGTGATACATTGTATGTGACACAGGTCACATGCATCACGTTACGTAAGTGACAGAAGTACTTATATAATGCCAAATCTTGATGTTTTACCTAAACCTAACCACGTAGTTTTGTTGCGTAAGCCTAACCAGGTAGGTTTGGAGCAGCACTGCGACTGTTTTATGATGTTAAGGATGTACTGATAACTGTGAATGTTAGAAAGATAATGGTGCAGGAATGAGTCCTTAAAAAAATCATAAAAGTGATGTTTGGTTGTGAAGATTGTCTTGCTGAGGAAAAACATTAAAGTATCATAAATTTCTCTTTGCCACAGAGCTAATTTTCTGCCTAAATTTGATGATGTAACCAGGGCGATTCTAACTTCCGTGAACGTCATCCCTGCAGCACTCTACCTATGTGGTGGAAATCAACCTATTCTGTCATTTAGGTATAAGAGCTTTGCTAAATATTTACGACTAAATATGCAACAAGTTTAGAAAGATGAAAAAACATCTTTGAGTTTTGCAATCATCAACCTGACTGGTGCACTTTGTATATGACATTACCATTTACTAAAGCCCCCCTCTACAAACCAGTGAGAAGAGCTCACTGAGCTCATTAAAATCATCACACTTTCAACCTCTGAATACAACCGTCAACCTACAATCTGTGATTACATAATTGAAATATTCATGCAGAGTCACTCACCATTCGGAACGTTGCTGTCCTGTGCCAGGTTAAAAAAGATACCTGTGCTCACCTGAGCAATTACAGCCAGGGCAATGCTCCCAGCATGTATCACTACATGGTAACTGTTTTTCACTGTGATAGGAGACATCTGGAAGCTCACCACAGTCTCTGAATACTGAAGACTGTGCTGCGAGGCACAATATATGTCTCCACAATCTAATATTTTGGACTTTGGAATGTTGCATGTACTTTTCAATTTTATGGTATCTCTTTGATTACTGCTATCATAGGTGGTGTCATGGTAGTGGTGGTGGTGTGTGTGTGTGTGTGTTAGGCTATCTTTAGTGACACACTTCAGACTATAGACAAGTTAACTAGGGACATCTTGTCCAAATAGGGACAAAACTTGACCTAGTTTGGGAAAAAATTAGATTCCAGTTTAAGGTTGGGGTTAGGTTAAGGTTAGGCTTAGGTAAGAGTTAGGCAAGTAGTGGTTATGGTTTAGTCCTATTTCCTAGGAATCACATTTATATAAAACTAATTTGAAACAGCAGATACGTGTTTGATGGAAAAATTATGCTGGGTGAACTGCGCTTGAGGAGATGTTGCAATGCTAACATTAGGACACATGAGTTTATATGATTGTGCTGTTTTCACTTGGCACACAGGACTGCTTATCACAGGAATACGTTAGCGCTGAAAGGATTAGCTGACTTATTGATAAGGCGATCATTGTAAAAATGATCAACAAACAATTCTAATGACTTATTTGTTTGTTAAACTCATTTATTAAGAAAGATGCCAGCTGCTAAAATGTGAGGATTTATTGTTTTTTCAACATCTTTGAATTTTGACAGTTTTTTCAGCCCTTGATTAAATTGCTTCTTTCTGGAACTTTTTTCCTTTTGCAGCCAAATGTTCATTTACCTAAATGTGTACTGTTTTAATAGAGCATGTTTATTAAACAAGAGGACAACTATTATGCAAAGATATGCCTGACGGTTATTTTTCTCTCATATTTATAATTTACTTCAACCTTACATTTGCTTTTGTATATTTTTTTAAAATATTATTTCCATGTTCATTGTTATTTGGCTTTACAATTATTCATTTCAGTTTTGAAATCCTTCTGTTTATTTATTTATTTTAAGGATCCCCATTAGCTGAATGCCTTGGCAATCAGCTAGTCTTCCTGGGGTCCACACCTTACATACAATATATTACACTACATTACATATAAAACATACAATTTCATCAATTTACATTTTAAAATACAAAGCTTATGTTTATATGAAATTTAAACAGAAAAAAAGAACATAAAGAAGAAAGATTAAAAAAAGGAATTACATTCAGTCATTTCAGTTCAAAATTGGGTACACTGTAGGCTACATACATTAAAGTAGAATACTAAATAAATCAATATATTGAATATATATATTCAAAAAAGACAAAGAAAAATTGCACAACACAATATTATCATTTATTAAATGTATTGATGTTTCTTTTCACTGTTAAAACATAAAATTCAAACATTATATTAAATCAATATTATTATTAAATCATTAAAAATATTAATGACTTCCTTTTTTCCATTCATGTATTAAATTCTTTACAAAAAATTTAGTATTTACACACAAATTATTTATTGTTATACATTCACTCACTCTAAGCTCATAGTCAAAGAAATATTTTTCTTTGTGTCAAAGCCATTTCCACTGGTGACCTACTGGGCCCACTGTCTTTGTAAAGCGGTCGTTTATGATGCTTCCATGTGACGAGGGCAATGCGTGCAATGAACAGGATGCAGGAAAAAGCCAGGATCACAGCTGAAGAAGGAAGAGGAAATTAAATATGTCATGAATCAATGTACAGTGTAGAGAGAAATGCAAAAAGAATATTGATAAAAATGTGTGGGGCTAATATCCCTCAGTTCAAGTGTCAGACTGTACCTGCAAATATATAAATGTCACTTATAGGAGAGTCAGAATTGCTCAGGGTGCCTGTCAACCACAGGATTACCACGGGGTAGATGGTCACAATGTAACGCACATGCTCATCGAGGTAGAAGTTCTCTAACAGAAACCTGGGAGCAGAGGGAGACAACGACAAAAGATCTGGGTTCCTTTGCTCGTGTATCGTCTCTCTGGGGAAGAAGAAAACACCGACAGCTAAATGACAGAACGCAGCGGGGAGTCAGACTCACCAGGCTAACAGCTCCATCAGAAGCAGCAGCAGTGACAGCATTGCACAGTCACATCGAGACGTTTCTGTCTGATACTGCAAATATATCGTCAGGTTCAGGAGAGTGGAGAGAGTCCCCCATGTTGCGTATACTGCTATTCCATTTTGCACCTGATTCAACACAATGAAAGAAGACTTCAAAGCATGGAAAGCTATGACCAGATGGCAGCTGGCTGTATCCTAATCCTGAAGTATTTGGCATATTCTCTGAACGCTTTAAATACAGTTTACTGCAAAGGATGCTGGCCTGTCATGTGACCTTATCTATCACCTCTTCTTTAATGTCAAGCTCAAGGCAAAGAGGGACTGGGAAGCCATGTCAATTTTTTTTCTATGGCCTCACTCGGCTGCTTCTAACCTCCTAATCTCAGACCACAGTCGCCTGGTGCACAGACGTTGCACAGCCAGTAGAACTGGGCATTTTGGCGAGGATTCACTCTTTAGATATGGGTGACGGAGCAGCCAGCAGCTTTGGGAGCAGTGTCTGGCTTGTTTAACCTTACAGTGTGTCAGCGGTGTGCCGTGGGACTTGGATGGAATGGTACCAACTGAGTGATAAAATGTCACTTTAAAGGAATAGTTTGACATTTTCAAAAGGCTGCCTATTCACTTAGTTTGTGGAAAATTAGATGAGAGAATTGTCACCACTTTCATGTCTGCACAACAGAAAACAGAGATGGTTCAGAAACAATCCAGCGCACTTTTTAGGCTGACAAACACTAAAATTCCAGACACTAAAATGGCATTTTTTCAGACATCAATTCAGGAGAAAATTAACCAGTCTCAGTCTCACAAACACTCTCTCACAAGATCCTGCAACAACGGATATGATCTTTTACTGTGTTGGGTTGATATCAGATATTAAGCTAGCATTTACAAACCAGGCAAAATAATGTGCTAACATTAAATGTATACAATGCAGGATTGCTTTTTGCTTTTTGTAAACACACTCACCAACAAAAGTGAAAGTGAAAGCCAACCCCAAATTCAACCAATCACAGCCGCCTGACATCATCAATGTACCTCTCCTGTACTACTTTTAAAATTCCTTTGTGCTTCTTCAGAGCTAAGCTAGTTTCCCAAATTTAAGTTCGTACAACTGAACAAAACCCTCAGTAACATTAACCAAAAACCTTAGAAGCTACTACGGGGTTAGTGAATTAGCTTTCAAAGTAGGTTGGCTATGCTAACAAGTAAACTTTGTCAATAGACCAGAATATTAGTAAGTTAGCTTGATGAGTAGGTAGACTATGCTAACAAGTAAGCTTCCCAATAGGCTAGAATATTGTTCACTAACAAAGATTGTGAATAATATAATTTTTCAGTTGTAAATACCTTTTATAGCTTATTTAAAACTCTTGCAATAATACTTTTATATAGGCAATGGAAAAGGAGGGTGAATGTGTCCAGGTTTTTGAAACTGCAAATGATATTATCTTTACTCTTAATGTTAATGAACAATATTTTAGCCTACTGGTAAGCTTACTCGTTAGCATAGCCTACCTAATCAGCAAACTAACTTGCTAATATTCTAGTCTATTTGCAAGTTTACTTGTTAGCCTACCTAGTTAGCAAGCTAACTCACTAACCCTGCAGTAACTTAGGGTTTAAGTGTAAAGTCACTGAGGATTTTGTTCATTTATATGAACTTAAAATTTGAAGAGGTGCAGAGGAATTTAACTTTTTAACTTCTTTTAAAAGAAGCACAAGAGCACCACGCTGATGATGTGAGACAGCTGTGCTGTGTTGATCGCAATGTTGGTCCTGGAACACGACTTTGGATGTTGATCCAGAAGTCAGTCCTACTTAGCAAAATCATGTCCGTGGGGGTACACACCCATAAACATCCCAAACACAAAAAACAAGGCAAGCGAAGGGCAGTCTCTACAGAAAAATTCGCCGCCACACACTTCTACTGGGTCATAAGTGATAACCGAGAGTGAAATACAGTACAGGCCAAAAGTTTGGACACACCTTCTCATTCAATGCGTTTTCTTTATTTTCATGACTATTTACATTGTAGATTCTCACTGAAGGCATCAGAACTATGAATGAACACATGTGGAGTTATGTACTTAACAAAAAAAGGTGAAATAACTGAAAACATGTTTTATATTCTAGTTTCTTCAAAATAGCCACCCTTTGCTCTGATTACTGCTTTGCACACTCTTGGCATTCTCTCGATGAGCTTCAAGAGGTAGTCACCTGAAATGGTTTCCACTTCACAGGTGTGCCTTATCCGGGTTAATTAGTGGAATTTCTTGCTTTATCAATGGGGTTGGGACCATCAGTTGTGTTGTACAGAAGTCAGGTTAATACACAGCCGACAGCCCTATTGGACAACTGTTAAAATTCATATTATGGCAAGAACCAATCAGCTAACTAAAGAAAAACGAGTGGCCATCATTACTTTAAGAAATGAAGGTCAGTCAGTCCGGAAAATTGCAAAAACTTTAAATGTGTCCCCAAGTGGAGTCGCAAAAACCATCAAGCGCTACAACGAAACTGGCACACATGAGGACCAACCCAGGAAAGGAAGACCAAGAGTCACCTCTGCTTCTGAGGATAAGTTCATCCGAGTCACCAGCCTCAGAAATCGCAAGTTAACAGCAGCTCAGATCAGAGACCAGATGAATGCCACACAGAGTTGTAGCAGCAGACCCATCTCTAGAACAACTGTTAAGAGGAGACTGCGCCAATCAGGCCTTCATGGTCAAATAGCTGCTAGGAAACCACTGCTAAGGAGAGGCAACAAGCAGAAGAGATTTGTTTGGGCCAAGAAACACAAGGAATAGACATTAGACCAGTGGAAATCTGTGCTTTGGTCTGATGAGTCCAAATTTGAGATCTTTGGTTCCAACCGCCGTGTCTTTGTGAGACGCAGAAAAGGTGAACGGATGGATTCCACATGCCTGGTTCCCACTGTGAAGCATGGAGGAGGAGGTGTGATGGTGTGGGGGTGTTTTGCTGGTGACACTGTTGGGGATTTATTCAAAATTGAAGGCACACTGAACCAGCATGGCTACCACAGCATCCTGCAGCGACATGCCATCCCATTCGCTTTGCGTTTAGTTGGACGATCATTTATTTTTCAACAGGACAATGACCCCAAACACACCTCCAGGCTGTGTAAGGGCTATTTGACCAAGAAGGAGAGTGATGGAGTGCTGCGGCAGATGACCTGGCCTCCACAGTCACCGGACCTGAACCCAATCGAGATGGTTTGGGGTGAGCTGGACCGCAGAGTGAAGGCAAAGGGGCCAACAAGTGCTAAACACCTCTGGGAACTCCTTCAAGACTGTTGGAAAACCATTTCAGGTGACTACCTCTTGAAGCTCATCGAGAGAATGCCAAGAGTGTGCAAAGCAGTAATCAGAGCAAAGGGTGGCTATTTTGAAGAAACTAGAATATAAAACATGTTTTCAGTTATTTCACCTTTTTTTGTTAAGTACATAACTCCACATGTGTTCATTCATAGTTTTGATGCCTTCAGTGAGAATCTACAATGTAAATAGTCATGAAAATAAAGAAAACGCATTGAATGAGAAGGTGTGTCCAAACTTTTGGCCTGTACTGTACTTCTGTATTGATTTATGCATTTTTTATTTATTTTTTTTTTTTAGGAAAACCCTGCATAGTGTACCTTTAAATTCGTACTGTATCTGGTGTTGTATTGTTTTGAAACTGCTTTCATTCATCCACATGACGTTCACAGCACTTCCAAACAAGGTGACAGGATGCAAGGGGAGACACAACTGCTCCCACCTCAGAGAATAAAAGTGTATATCATTTATGTAGAGCATCGTTGGCTTAGCTTAGCATAAAGACTGTAAATGGGTAAAGTGTCCAGAGGTAATGAAATACACCTATTAGCACCTCTTACACTCACTAATTAACACTTTATATGTTTGTTAATCTGAAGGACACATCACCTGGATACTTTTTAATGCCTGCAAATAATGATTTAAATACCAAGGTAATGAGAATATGAATAGCATGATTTTTCTCTATGCGACAAGAGGGAAATGAGGACAGTCAATTTCCAAGAATAGTAAATGTTAAAATGTACCCTGGTGAAGGCCACTTTAAAAAAAATTCTGTGTAGGTGTAACAGTCCTACATATAATGGCTTTTTACTGTCCTTGAACTCACCTTGGATTTCCACCTTTTTGCATATGTGTCACTCCTCATTTCAAAGAGCAAGTTTGTTTGCTGAATGTGTGACTTTATTACTGTTTTTATAAGCTTTTTAATTGCAGTGTCTGTAAACCAATAACACTGTACATTCCTTTTAAACATGTTATTCTCTTTAAAGCCAAGTCAAGATGTTAAAAAATAATCTGTCGAAATGCAAATGGGAAAAAAGGCAAGCAATTGTTTTACCAATATTCTGAAGAGCCACAGATCTACGGTGTGATATTTGTTCAACCAGGCTCCATAGATTTTTAGTCCATGACAGGAGAAAAACAGGATCGTGTAGTCGGTGAGCGTCATTAGTAGCGAGATTATCAGCACTGGCAGCATCAACCTAAACACACAAAGAAAAGCAGATGTTTAAACTGTTACATAAGACACCAAAACTTTAGCTTTTGGTCATGTTTGGGGGCCAACCTGGACACACACACTTACTCTCTGTCAAACAGAAACAACCATGTAATGTTCAGGCAGATATTGGTGATGATAGAGACATGAAACCCATAGGGTAGCACTGCAGGTGTGGTGTACATCCAGTCATAAGCATTCCTGCAGGAAACAATGATAATATTGTTTTATTTGAGAAGAAAAAACACACCACGGCAAACAAATTGCGCCTGCAGGGAAATAATCAGACTCTTTCATATAAAGTCAGAGCAATCTGCAACATGTAAAGAGAAAACGACTGCACAGAGGAAGAGTAAATTGCCTCTGGACTAGGTGGACTGATTTGCTGCGTGCAATAATACAACAGGATGAGATAAAAGCATTAAGAAATAGGCACAGTTATGCAGTGCGATGTGGCTATTAAGCATTATCATCTTTTGTAAATTATGTATGAGAATATGACAAATGGTGCTACCTTCTGCAGAGTCCCACTAAGAAGTATATAAACATGGCCAAAACCCAAAAATAAATGAAATCCCAGACAAAGAAAGCCCACTGAGATGGAGTTATGGGTGTTGTATACTTGAGTATCACATCCTCTGTGCTCTGCTTGAAAACCCCTGTATGGAGATAAGCACAGTTTATTATTTATGTCTTAATGTCACACTTTACAAAACCTTCAGCTGATTTATCCAACAAACAGTCACCTGATTTAGCACCGAATCCTGATAGAGAGTTGACAGTGAGTGCGGCTAAAAAGACAAACAACCCAACAAACATGAGCACCACGCGGGCCGCACACTGATTTACCATGGTGATGGTGTGAGGGTAAAAGTCCACAAAGGATAGAAGTGCCACTTCAGACAAAAAAGCATCAAAAACGCGCTATTTATTTCCTTGATAAATAAAAATCTGACTCTATAGTTAAACCTAGCTCTTTGTTTATCTACGTTCTCAGTCTTTCTGTTTGTGTCAAAGCAAATGCAGTCCAATATCTGCAGGTGTGAAGCAGGGAATGACAGTGATAAACTATATATGGTGCCATCTCTTTTTATTGTCCTGCACTGATCATCTGTTATCTTTCCCTGTCATAAACAACCCGCCTTTTAAAGCAGGGTTAAAGCGTAAAGACCAGGTGGTGAAAAGGAAATCAGGACATAAATGGACGAGTGTGAGATTTAAGAACAAACAAAAACTGTCAAAATCAGAGTGACTTGGACAGCCCTAGTTATGCCTAAAACACAGATGCAATCGCCATCTTTTGAGTTATGAAATCTAAAAATGCCCTCTCCTTGCTGGCATTTATAGGAGCTAGTGTGAGAATGGCAGGAGTTTAGATCAACAAGGTCATAGCTCTCTACAAATCTGTTTTACTAATGTAATCTAACATGATCATCATTTAACGAATACAGTGTCAAATTAAATTAAGAATAATGAGGTTGTGGCACTGGCAGACCTGGAAATCATTACTTAAATGATAGTATTGACAGTATTTCAGAGCTCTAAATAGCCTATTGTTAATGTTTACCCTCTGTGTTTGCATTATAGAGGTGAAGCAAAAGTGTGGGGCTGAAACATTGTTTGTTTTGTGCTGATTTATACTCTGTGTAATACACTTGACATTACATAAAGCCACTGCAGATCCTGTGTGTGCAGCTTCCCTCCACACAGTGGCACCATTGCATGATAACGTGGCAGTGTGGTCTTGTGAGAGTGTATAGTGTCAGCTTACATTGCTTTCATTTACATGTAAATGCAGCATGATTTGAAAGGAAAGTCCGACTGAGCAGTAACTACTGAGAGCTTTTTGTCTGAGGATCTGAGACACTTTGCACACCTACTGTAGGGTTCCCACAGTCATGGAAAACCTGGAAAGGACATGGAATTTCATAATCACATTTTCCAGGCCAAGAAAAGTCATGACATTAGTAAAAATCATTGAAACTTGAATAACCTTCCATGTAATATTGGCAAATGTATTTTCTGTAGCTATCAACCTAACTTTGCTCTAATATGCGTCAGTGTGGGACATTTTGTTTAGCATTATGTTTCTCCCCACGTTCCTTCTGTCTTCACGTGTGCCAGCTGGCTGAAATTATGTTTAAATAAAGTTTGAATCTGATATGTTTCAAAAACACCCACCAAGTGGATCAAGTTTTTGTTTTTTAATTATGGGTTCTTCAAAAGTCATGGAAAAGTGTTGAAATACCGGTAGGGGGCCCTGGGGTACACCCAGGACATGCTGCATGCTGGAGAGATTACATATCTCATCTGGTCGGGGAACACCTTGGGATCCCCCAGGAGGAGCTGGAGAGCGTTCCTGGGGAGAGGGACATCTTGGGTGCTTCGCTTGGCCTGCTGCTCCCACAACCTGACCCCGGATAAATGGATGAAAATGGATGGATGGATGGAAATGGATATTGGGAGGGCATTTTGATCATATTTGGATATTGTGGGGATGCCCCCATATATTGATAAAAAATGTTAAGAAAAATATTTGCTATTCTAGGACAGGCAACCACTCACCACTGTCCGAAATGTGGTGTTGCTGTACTCTAGCACAGTGGTTCCCAACTGGTAGGTCACAGTCCAAAAGTGGGCCGCAACTCCATTCTGAATGGACCACAAGTGACTCACAAACGTGTCAAGTTTGTAAAAAACACACTTTAATTTCAAGTGCAGTCAATTTTAGGCACAGAGCTTTTATTTTGAAGTGCCATTTCCTGCTGTAGAGTGAGTTACCAATGGGCAGCTACATGACAGAGGCAGCAAATTAGCTCAATGACATGGCCAAAAACAAGTATGACGCTGAATGTATGAAACTGTGTGGACTTTGAACTAACTAGTATGTCATATAAAAGGTCATAAAGAGTCATAGCATAGTATATCATAAACATAGTCATTGTATATGCCATTAAAACAAGTCATCAACGTGTCATATGACATTAAAAAGGTCATAGTTTGTTCACTTTTGCTCTGCGGCCCTCAATCATATGGTGGATCCCTAAAATGGTACTCAGCCAACAAAACTTTGAGAACCCCTGAGCTATAGATTTTTGAGGGTTGGGTCGTAGAAGGTGTAGATTGAAAATGTTAAATAGGTGAATACAGCCCTGCTCCGTGATCATTCAGTGGCAAATAATGCACTTTTTACTTAACTATATTTATTAAATTACTTTAGTTGCTACTTTTCGGATTCATATCAACACTAAAAGATACAGTAAGCAAATAAATTAAGAAATACTGGGACAAAATAATAACACTTGCATAAAAACAAAACAAAAAAAACAGGTATTTTGTGTCCATGTGTGCCATTATCCATATGATCCAATTATTCTGCTTCTGAGGACTCGAGTCTGTGGGCAGGCAGGCCGTGACACGGCAGCACAGCTGAAGTTCAACCTTTCTAAAGGGAACACTCGACCCAGGAAACCTCTCCTGCTGGTTCTCTCACCCGGCACCAGATGTTGCCTTATGGTGTAGTATACTTACCACTCTGCAATAATTAATGCAGAGCTCCTCCAGGAGAGCTTGGATTAAAGGTTTTATGGACTCTTGCACACAAATATGCAGTCATATACACAAGTATGCATTCAAAAGCACAAACACTCACAGATTTTATACTAGAGTTGAGTCATACAGTAACTACATGTGGGAGAAAATAACAGCTCTGTATTGATGCTTGTGAACAGCAGGTATTGGTGACCATCAAGTCAACAAGCTCTCCCCAATGTATGAGGCTAAATTTACCAAAAGAACACTTAACACTGCTGTTGACTTTACACAGACGTACAGAGCAGTATTTGGCTTTATTTCTGATGTCGTAATCCCACATTGTGTCTGGATGACTCTTTCAAGTTCACTGACTGATTGCTGTGACCCGTGCTGCTGGCAGAGGACAAGGCCCAATTTGTCGGCTGCTCATCATCTAATAACTGAAATCATATCCAATTACACGCCCGCCATCTTTGATCACTTACATTATGAGAGATATGTGCATGATGGGTATTATAAAGGATCACTGTCACTTTGGTAACAAATTATGATTCACTTTATGACTCATGTAGGTCTTTGGCAGCAGTGAAATCTCATAGGCTTTCTGCATCACGCAGCGATTTATGTCCAAACACTGCTAAATATCAAAATATTGTCAACATTTTTTTGTCGGGATGCCAGCAAAAAAAGCAATTACCTTGAACTGACAGGGATCCGGATCAACAGAAAAACAGTTTGTGGCTGGAAATCTTGATCAGAAGAAAAAAAAAATGAAGTGAAAAGATCTTCCAATAGTTATGCATGCCAGCGGCTTCCCTGGCATCGTTTCTGTGCAGACTAGATTGGACAATTGGGACGTTCCTACATGAACCGTTTGGTAATTAGGGACCATGACTAACAAGCTCTGTGTATTTGTAGTGTTTATCTCCTCACAGCCCTGGCTATGTGACTTTCACGCTGTATTTGTGGACGACATTTGGGGATCCCTCTAGAACCAGCTCCTAATGTCACAATTACGCTGCCATGACCAATGGTGGCGGCTGTGCCAGCTAGATTACAAATGAGGATGGCAAAGGACAACAAAGGTGAGTGGAGGATATTAGCCTCTGAATGGCATTGGGACTTACTCTGAGTCCCAGAACTGTAATTTAGACATTATTAGGAAAGTGGTGGAAGCTATTCAGTCTGAAAGATCCAACATTTAAAGGTACTGTATGTGACTTTTTAAATGTTCATTTTTTTACTGCCAATGGGTGAACAGATTGTAACCTAAACTTAAAAACTGAGACCTTCCTCGACTTTCTTAGTTGCTTATAACAGTGGTTCCCTCTAGTGAGTCGTGGTCTGAAAGTGGGTCACAGATAATTACTAAATGGACTGCAAGTGACTGGCATACAAGTCAAGTTTGTTAAAAACACACTTTATTTTGAAGTACAGTGAATATCCAGCACAGTTTTTGTTCTGAAGTGCTGCTTCCTGTTGTTGAATGAGTGACTAATGGACAGCTACTTGACAGAGGCAGCAAACTAGCTTGACAACATGGCCGAATGCAAGTGTGATACTGAATATTTTAAAGTGTGTGGACCTTTAAATAATGACTGAGGAGAAATCTGGAACCTGTGGCTGGACCAGTTGGGAACCACAGCCTGTGGACTGACTTCTATGCAAAGAACTTAGCCTGAATATTTTACAGAAAATCCAAACAATGTGATGAACCTTGACCATGAAATTCCTTTCTGGCTTTCTCCCAACAGCGTGTTGTATCTCTCTTTTGCCTTTTGCTCCACCACAGAGCTACAGTACTCAACAGTAGCTAACATTAGTTAAGAAATGGAGTCCGCTAACTTCAACAAATGACCTGCACACACCGGTCCATTATGTACATTTTACAGCTCCAGCCCAGAGAGTGACCTTAGCATTACAGCTGCTGACTGAATGTCTCTGAAGCTACCCTCCATGTTCCTTTGTGGGAAGTTATTTCTGAGCAGCGGGTGTGAAGCGAAAGGCCAGCAAGGTGTGCTAGCTAATTCTTGTCTTACTTCTGATACATCTGATAAACTGTAAATTCATCAAATTCAATGCCCCATATCATAATTTCATTGACCTCTGGTGCTGAAAAAAATCCCAGAAGAAACGCTGCTATGAAATATATTGTGATACTGTGGTTTTAGACGACTAATGTTAGTTAACGTCTAATTGCTTTGTAACACGGACAAATTGCCATCTGACAAATGTAGTAGAATACTGTAATGAATGAATAATGTTAGCTAATTCATCCAGACTCTTGGGGTTTGCAAATTAACATAGACTAACCATGGTCTGTACACTTTTTGCCCTTTAGCACACATCGGTGAGCACACCTCTTTGTGCCAAGCATATTTGTTTGCTCATTCTCCAGGGGAATGTCCGAGGCACAGGGTGCACTTTGATTGATGTGTTTTGGACCAATAGATTTTGAGAATAAGGGGGAAAGTACTGCCTCCACCTTTCAATGGTGTTCCGCACAGGTGACATACAGAGCGCATTTAACTTGATTTCAATGTCGAAAATGTCACAGAACACATGGAATATTATCTACCATTAATTTAATTTAATTTAATTTTTAATTTTATATACTTTATTAATCCCCGAGGGGAAATTCAATTTTTCACTCAGTTGTCAATTACACACAGGTCTGAACACACACATGCACAAACTGGACCTATACATGCACTAAGTGGAGAGATGTCAGAGTGGGCTGCCCATGACAGGCGCTCCGAGTGGTTGGGGGGTTTGGTGCCTTGCTCAGGGGCACCTCGGCAGTGCCCAGGAGGTGAACTGGCAGCTCTTCAGCCACCAGTCCACGCTCCATATTTTGGTCTGGACGGGGACTTTATTTATTATTTATTACTGTTACTATAATCTGTTTTAAATGTAGCATGATCAATTGTGTATAAATCTGTGAAATCCTATCATTGTTGCATGCAGGATGTCATGAAATCAGCATCTATTTAGACAGACTTGCAGTTGCAGCTTGGTTTGTAAACTTGTATATAGCTGCAGTCTGACAGTGCTGCTAAGTGGTCATCGCCCAGCATTGATAATAAAAATGCCCATTAAAAGTTAATATACTTAACAACTTCCGATAACATAATAGTCATTTCATACATACTAAAGTACTGTGAGAAGCCCGGATTAAGTTGCACAGTTACTTAAATTTCACATGAACAAGTGGTGTGGAGGTCTTTTTCCTGGTCTGGGATGAAAGAGGGGGAGTTGAAGATGAGAAACATATACATTTTATTTATGGCCTGGAAGTATTTATTCAGCCATCAGCTAAAAAATGTAATCTGTACATAACACTGTTAGTCTTCATTATTTTATCAGCTACGAAGCAACCAATGCCAGGTCCATGCAGCGTAGCTAAGCTACAGCTAGCTGGTCAGCCAATGACCGCAACCTAAGCTAAGGTTAGTTAACTAGCTGTAAAGCTACGCTGCATGGATCTGCTGTTGGTTGCTTTGTAACGTCAGCTGATAAAGTAATTTGCAAACAGCAGGCTACTCAGTATTATGGAAACAATAGTCCTAATGAAATATAGGAACATACAGAAAGGGACATTATTCTACAAATGAATGTAATTTATTTTCCAGTAGTCAGGGTCAGTCAATTGTTCGTCACTTTGTGGCCAATGCAGGTGCTCGCTTGCAACTACGAAGGACGCTGTCTGCAGTTCACTTTATGGCCTCAGAGACAGGTGTCACTAATAGCAAGGATTTTCTAAAAAGCTACGTACATAACATTTCTAGATGATCCATTTCTCAATAAAGAAAAGATTTTAAGCTCCAAAAATGATCTTGCTCAAGCACTACTGAGCAAAAATAGCAAGTTACACGACAACAACAGGGTTTTGTTAAGAAAATAAAAATAAATCACCTCCTTTGACCGGCACTAGACACCATATTTTCAGCTTTGATAGAGGTTTCACAAGGATCACATCCAATCTCACTCCTTCCTATCCCCACCTCTTTGCCTCCGACAAGCCATCACAAGAGATAAATCTCCACATATGAAACCACTTTGGTCTGTAAGAGGCTGTCAAAATAATATTTTCATTCCTTCAAACAACCCTGGTAACCACTGTCTACTGCTGTGCTGTATTATCACTGAGCATAAAGTTTGGACACAACACATAGGATTTTTTTCTCAAGATGTGTACAGACTGTACAACCTTTCTCAATGCCACTACTTTGCTGTCAGTCAAACCCTGGGTGCTGCTAGTGGAGTGTGAAGGCTGGAGGTTGTGGATCACGGGACCCTTCAGACAAGCCAGGTGATGTTAGACTACATCACATTTTGGGGATTTAGAGACCCAAAGTTACATTTTTTTCAACTAGATGAAGTGTTGCACTCCAGTCAACCTTGCTGCTGTGAAAAAATAACACATCACACTCAGACAAATGTGCAAATATGAAATATGAAAAGCCTTTTGTAGCTGTTTTGACAGTTAAGTTATGGGATATTTCATTAGTTTGTTTGAGAGCTAAGTTCAAGGAGACATTTATTTACTTCTGATACATTCAGTCATGTGAAATGAAAACTGGTTATTGTTACCTGATACTGAATTATTTTTTGTTAGAGTATCGGTAGAGTATATGAAAATATAAAACGTTTTCCACAATGAATGCAGATGCTCCCAACAGGCGGTCACTAAATAGGCTGATGAGGATGAAAATGAATTTGTGAATCTAAACTAACCTTTCAAAACACCAAAGTCACACAATACCCCAAACTATCGATCAGGGCAGTGGTAGACTAGCAGCTCCCATATTCAGCAAGGTAAAATTACTGTCTGGTTTTGAAGAGAGCAGTTTCACTTTCAGTTCAGGTCCCTGTTGGAAAGGGTTGTCAGGCAAGTTAATGTTATGTGTTTGGGAAGCAGAGTATACAACTGGATAAATGAGACTTGAATTATACTGCACCAGCTGCATGAGAGGTGTTTTGATATAGTTATGCTCAGTGGTGTAAGGAAGTTACGTCGGGCCCTAGTGCACGCTATCGTACATGCATTGTCTCGACATGAATAAAGACTTGACATTGGACAACACCAACATACAAAATACCCAACATTCTTTTAATGGACAGGATTGTTAGTCTGTTGCTCCAGACTGAAATATCTTAACAACCGGATTACCATGACACCATGGTATTTTAATGACTTTGGTTTATGTGTAAATACTTGCTAAATTAATGACATTCCCATGATCCTCAGCTGTACTTTGTGTTAAGTGCAAGGGACAACCGCTGGGGCTAAAACATGAAGTCAACAGCGAAGTGCCAAAAACTGCAGTTCCTCTAATGGTTAAAATGCCTGACCTTACAGCAGAAATAAACGGGGTCTGCCCATTGGTCCGACATCCCATTGTTCCGACCATATTAAACCCATTGTTCCGAAGTCCCGTTGTTCCGAAATCATCATGATGCCCTGTGGTTAAGGTCTGGTTAGGTTTAGGCACAGAAACCACTTGGTTAGGGTTAGGAAGAGATCATGGTGTGGGTTAAACTGAAAAAGAAAGTGGCAAACACATAAGCCTTGAGCCTGCTTTGCATCAAGCCTTTCCCAGCTGACCCAGAGCCAGTGGCGGTGCACCATCAAGGCAGAACCCGGACCCCAGAGTTAATAACAGGAGGTTATGGTGTTTCACTCTCTTCTCTCTATGACACTTGTATCTTGACCAGTAGCCCACTTTTGTTGCATTGCTGATCCTCTATGGTACACAAATACAGTAATAATCACATATCGGAACAACAGGACATCGGACTAATGAGAGGTCGGAACAATGCTACGGCACCGAAATAAACATGTTTACAGCCTGGCACAAAAACTGTTTTGGTTTCCATAGTTAATTTCCCTCTTCATGACAACTTTACAGGGGTGAATTTTTATATAACTCACCTGTTTACATGTTGTTGAGGCTTAAAATTATGCATCCCAGACTGTCTGCGAGGCTTCACCACAGCCTATCAATCATAGGGGTATAACAGTACACAGAATTCATGGTTTGATTCAATATGATATCATGGTGTCAAGATTCGGTATGTTTTTGGTACAGCAAAAAGAAGAAATGCCAGTAAAATTTCCTGGATTTTTTACATTTTAAATGTATGAGATCTAACATAATTGGGCTTTTGTTTCTTTTTACGAAGCAGGATTTACAGTATGGCTGAAATGGACTTGTTAATGTCTGGGTAAAGCAAAATATGACAAGCTGACAAGAGTCTGTGGCTGTGTGACAGCTTGTGCTTCAGCTTGACAGTCATGTATGTTACTGTGCTACTGGGTTAGCAGCTGAAGAGAGTCTGTTGCTGTGCGACAGGTCGTTCTTTGACTAAGTGTGTTTTTATCCACCACTCTGTCGCCATCATCCTCATAATGTTATTAGCACAAGCCTATAGCATTTTAGATTGTATAAATTAGCCTAGCAATGAGTGGAGATTTCCTCTATTTATAAAAAGCTAGAATAAATCACATCTTATCTGTGAAATCAAAATAAATAAAAGCTTTGTTTCCACTGAGGGAAATGGTTTCAGCTAACAAAAATAGACAGGAGGTCTGCATCACTGCAACACATTGTGAAATTTCTGGGGTGGTGCATTTCAGGCTACGTCGTAGGGTACGGCATAGGCTCTACGTCGACGCATTGTCTACACTGTAGATACGATATGATTCAATACAGAGGTATAGATCCCACTTTAGGGACTATTCTGAAGTTGTTCTGGCAGCTTCTGGTGGTTCATCACCTTACTAAGGCTCTTTATATTGTTTGTTCCCTTAATCTGTCACCATGCTATATGTATACAATCATACGCGCTTTTGATCACACACACACAGCTGATTATAAAATTCTATTCCTGTCACGCAGTATCACTCTTAGCTCTCACGTGTCGTGGATATGAACCTTACATGGCATCATCCATCATGTTCAGCTTGGTATTGAGAGCACAAACTGTATTTGCTCAAATTACCCAGCCTGCACTACAAATGATGCAAAACTGAACCAAACAAAAACGTAAATGGAGGTAAATTGAATGTTTAATATGCAAGAGACAAAATGGCGGCCTCACAAATACGACAAGCATATAACAAGTAGAGGCTGCAGAGAGACTGATGTTTAGAGAAATAAGGCTAGGTATGCCTTGCCCTTGTGTGGCCCCTCTGCTCTGTGAAATGATTAATTATACCATTACAGCAGGATGTATCTCATTAAGGTACACATGCTGTAGCTGTGGTTACTGCTGGTGGTGGATATAAAGTAATGATGCCTCCCTGACATTCCAGCAACAAAGCTTTCCTTCAGCAAACTAACATTTAACAGCACATGTCTGCCCGCAGCAGCATGTCTCTCATTCACTCAGCGTTCTTTCTTTCCATTCTCCATGATTTACTTTCATACCTCCCCCCACCACCCAACCCCCCACACTCTTTCATCTCTGAATGCAATAGTGTCATAGCTATAAACTCCCAGCAGCAGAATACACGGTGGTTTAGTGGAATTGTTAGAGTGTCTCAAATGTGGAATTGCTTGATTCCAGGGAAGGTTTGCATGGTTTTGTTTTCCACAAAGACATTTTTTTCCCCTGGAACTACTTTTAGGAAAATGATATTTTCAGGTGTTCTTATATTGCATCATCACTTTGTCTTATGTTGTGGTGAGTAAGCGATGTTTAATTCTGCTACAGTTAGTGATTCACCATGTTTCCCAGCATCCATTGTGACACCTGCCAGAAAATATGGCTGCAGATGAGGATTTGGTTGCTGTAGAGACCAATGAGCATGACAATGGTCAAAATAGGAAACCCATTTTTATTTCAAGTGAAAAATAAAATGAATGCCAACATATCTTGCAGCTGCAGTGCATTATGGTCTACTGAAGCCACTTTCTGCAACAACCCAATCGCAAATAAATAAATGTTGGCGTTCTACATGTGTGTAAACCGTGGATGTGTAACATTTGTATGTTATTATGTCACGGATATGATGAAACTTTATGTTTTTTAAGGTTTCAACAAGGCTGTGATTAACATGTGGCTATGTATAAGGCACAATAAACACTTGGTTATGGTTAGGTAAAGATGTTTTGGCTTTAAATACCCAGTTTTGGTGCCACATCCATGGCTGGAAATGCTGCCAATGTCTTTTTAATGAAACAGTTTTGGTGGAACAATCATGGCTGGAAAACTGGAAAACCCACCAATGTCTTTTTGTGGATTTTGTGGTTTGCTTGTCTAAAACAGAGATCTGCAGCTTGGTAGCCATCTTGCCAAGGTGTCATGCCATCCACCTCCACCTCCCAATGACAAAGTCAGCACATATAATCATAACTGCATCACTTTAGAAATGTTGATGTGATACATAAGAAACGTACAAGTGAAACATGTCCATGGTTTGCAGCAATGCCAACATTTTCTTCTTGCAACTGGGCTGCTTTTCAGATACATTACTTTAATTTATTCAGCTTTATTGAAATGAATTGACACTGACTGGCAGCTATAACTAGCTATTATTATAACTTTAAAAAACGTGACTAAATTTACAATATTTTCCACCTCTGATTTGAAACCTGCACAGTCTCAGAGCTGCACCTGCATTAAAATTGTAAACACTCCAGGATCTTTTTTTTCTCGACTGGCTTTGGGAGTAGAAAGATGTCACGATGAATGTGACACGAGCTGACTCTCCTCTAAGGTGACACTCTTTAGTGAATACGAGAGGAGGCCTTCTGACTCCTGTCACTTCAGTTCGGGTATAGTGAATTAAGGGTCCGCAGAAAAGAGAGAGTCAGAGTAAAAGAAAAGACAGAGAGAGGGAGAGGGCAAAGAGCAAGAAAAGCGAAGAGAAAGCAGTGCAGCGAAGCAAAGATAATGTAGTCACTGTTTGGTTCTCTCAGCACCTTCTACCTGCCAGTGAACAGTTCAAGCAGGAATTGCTTCTGCCTGTCTCTACCAGAAGGACATGGCAGCTACAGTGCAGAATGACAACACGGTGACAGAGAGTAACAACACTTTGCTATAGTGCCAATATAAACAGCTCTCTCCCAGGGGCGGGAGTTCTCTCACAGAAATTCAAGGCTCTGGTGTGATAAAAGCCTACTGGCATGTATAAAGCATGCTTAGTCAAGGTTGCATTTTGCTCATTAGAGAGCCCGTCCCTTTCACTGAAGAGTCAGCGCTTCAATTTGTGCAGCAGATAGTATGTGTTCATCTGCAGCTGTGTGTCCTCATGTCACAGTGTTTCTGGGCTGAATGCTCTGCCTCTGACTGCCGTTAATTTATGCATTGCTGAACAATGGAAATGTTGTACTGGATGAAATAATACAGAGGTGTTCAATTAAAATTCAAAGAGGTTATGCTAATAAAATGTCCACCCAGAAAAGTCTAATGTCTAAATGTCTAATAATGCATCCTAGCCTCATCTATCCCTCATCAATCCCCTTATCTATCAAATAAAATCCACAATGTGCATTTGAACTTACAGACTTATTGAACTTGGCACATGTATGGAGAACTGTCCTGCCAGTAGCTTGAATATTGTATAGAGTCAGTGCCTATCTCATGCACATGTGCAGCTGCTCATTGTTGAGCCTGGAACACTACTTGGTTTTAATGAAGTTCATAACATATTCGTGGTTTGCGGAAACGTACAATGCCAACATATTCTCCTGGCAACTGGGCTGTCATGCTCCATGCTATTATCTCTATTACATTGCTGTTCTCAGCTGTCTACACAAAGTGAACAGTCAATCTGATTGGCTTAATTGAGTGAGGTTATTGCTATATTAACAAGATTAGATGTGCCTGCGGTCTACAGCTGCTACTCTGGAAAGAATACTATTTATTCTCATTATCTTATAAGAAATTGGTCATGGGTACGGGTAGAACCATCATTCAGTGTGGGCTCTGATTGCGGTTCGCCATTCGTGACGTTGGGCTTAATATATTGACAGGACTTTAAAAGGATGGTTTGACTTTTTGGAAAATATTCACTTTGCTTTCTTGTTGAGAGTTAGGTAAGAAGATTTATACCATTTTCAGATCTATAAGCCAGGAGCCTGTTAGCTTACCTTAGCATAAAGACTGGAAGCAGGTGGAAACAGCTAGCCTGGCTGGCCCAGAGGGTACGATGCTCTGCATACCAGCACCTCTAAAGCTCACTAATTATTTACAAATTGTTTATTATAGTCCTGCACATAACCAGAGAGAGTTGGATAGTTTCCTCTCCTACCCAGTGTTATACTAAGCTAACGGGTCCTGGCTTTAGCTTGATGCTAAGTGCACAAGTATGACAGTTCAATCAGGAGAGACAAAAGAATGAAGTCAAGATAATATTCTTCTTTGGTGCTTGGACACAAGAGGGAGACATTTTGTGATGAAGGGACATCTGAGCGGCAGCAGGATAAATTCCCCCATGGAGTCCAGACACTGGTGGTGGTGGTGGCTGATGACTCTAAGGCAGATGGCTGATGAGACGTATGAGGCTGATGAATCCGTAAAGACTAGGTGTTGATGGGGAAGTGGAGGACGCGCATGACTAAAGAACCATATTTAAAATGAGGAGCAATAAGATAATAGGCTGACAGAGAAGGTGCATCACTGTGCTATTGATTTATGGTGAATCAGCTGATGATTCTGAGGCTGCTGACTCCAAAGGTAGAGGAGGCTGATGAATCCGTAAAGACTAGGTGGTGACTGGGAGGTGGAGGGTGCGTATGACCCCAGCAAGAAAGAACTACAGCAGAGAAAGAACCATATTTAAAATGAGGAGCAGTGAGATGATAGGCTGACAGAGAGGATGTGTCACTGTGCTATTGGTTGATTGTGAATCAGCTGATGACTCAGTTGACCTACCCAGATGATGACACCTAGAGATAGTGAGTGGGCATGAGTGCAAGGAGTCAATGACAGGGTGAGAAAGAGACTTAGAACCAGAGCATGAATTGTCTTCCTGACTGAACTTTGGCTAGAGCTTCATTTGTATGGATCTTCTTATCTAACTGGGCAAAAAAGCAAATAAATGTATCTCTCAAAATGTCAAACTATTTCTCAATCAATGAAAATGTTTCAACAATTAAGTTTATTATTAATAATTGTTTGAATCAAGCAAAAAACAGCAATCATTTGCTGCCTTTCTGCTGCATTCATCTATTGAACAATTTCAACATCGAACTGAACACAAAAGGCACCAATAAAAAAAAAGCATTATACTTATGTGTATGTGGGAACTGGAAAGTGTAAGAGCTGCTTGGTCTGTTCAGGAAAATGAGGAGTTAGATGTTCAAAACCCCAACGGCTGAGCGGAGCTGTTTCCACCCATTCCTGTTTGCACGGTCCACAGGGTTCACATTAAAACACAGACTTTTACACTGAGCTATATGTAAAGCAAACGGAAGTGGACCTTGTGGACTTGTTGATGAGCTGAAACATCTTTTATCAATTGTAGATTTGTGTTTTACAGATGTGTGATGACTTATTTCTCAGACTTTATTGCTCATCAGCTATTCAGCTATAAAACCACTAAGTGCACCTGAATGAACTCGACCCATAGAGGACTGTGATATGATTAGTTCATCCTTGTGTAAAGTGTCCCTTGGCCCTTTTACAACCAGTACGCACACACATACACACACACAAAATGAATGTGTCCCCATGCAAACACACACAAAGAGAATCTTGAGTGAGGGCAATAAGCTGTTGTGATATAAGCATTTCTAAAGCTTTTTTTTTTTTTTTTTTTTTGAGGCCTCACGGTAAAACTCCTTGTGTATTCCACCCCCTGCATCTGAATTATTCAGCTTCAATGCCATTTCTATTCTTAGTACTTCTACTAGTGTTTGGATGGTTGCAGGAGAATCTTAAGTACACAGTAAACAACATAAGTAGCATATGTGTCGCACAGTGCCTTCAGAATAGGAGCAAATCTTACAGCTCCTGCTCATTAGCTCGGCTCTTTCATGTTAACATTGTGGTTAAGAAGGTTCAGATATGTGCACGTGCACATGTAATGAGTTGTAGTTTTCTTGGGCTAAACGATGTGCAACATTAATGGGACGATTAGAGAATGCAACATGTTCAGTGTTCCTTAACTTAAGACCATCATGTTCGCACCATATGGTCTTTGCATTAAATATGTGCATCCATACTGCAAGGTTCAATCAGATACTGCTGTTTACACGTCACTTTTCCAGGCTGGAATTAATTTGCTTCAAGACAAAGAGGCCTGAATTAAATCAAGTGGGAAAAAGCGATAGAGTCTTGAAGGGAACATCAAAGGTTTGCAGACGTCCCTCTGGGCCGTTTCATGAGCATCGATCGAAAATGCTGGGTGGGAACGTGCTTACAGTCTCCCATCCAGTGAAACTGATTTCATCCAGCTACGCCTGAGATCCGCTAATCTCTCAAGTCTGAAATTGTTCTGCGAGGAGCAGCAGCAGATGAAGAAGAAGAAGAAGGGTGAGTGGCAGTTAAGGAAAAGATGGGGAAGGTGAAGCTGAAAGTAGGTGACATCTGCTGCAGAGCTGCTGCGATCAATGCTGCCACAAATAAAACCATGATGTTTTCATTTGAGATGTTATGCAACACAGATTCCTCACACATTCACCTCCAAGTAAAAAAAAAGAGTTGAAATTTGGATATAATTCTGTAAAGCACACTCATTACGCTTTTTACTGTTACAAGGCTGTCATTGCCATGGCAGCATCAGCAGAATTTATAATGATGTAGAATGATTAATAATTTACATTAATATGCCCTGTGCTTCATCCGCCGGCACCATCAATTTCATAACTCAAATAAATTACAGTGTAATTATAAAGCACAAGATTACTCTGTTGACAGAGTCAATACATGTAAAGCACATTGCAAAATGTGACTTGTAGAGATGCATATATAACAAGCAAGAAACACAGTGTAATGGCTTCTTCTTGGAGTTCTCTGAGAGCTGAGCAGTTTAAGTCTCTGACAAATTGTCCAAGTATGATTTAATGGTAATTGTGGCAACAAAATAATCTAACAGTTAGTTTGCACTCTCTGTGTCATCTTTCATATGTTTGCAACTACCTCCTTTGGTATGAATTATTGATAAATAGCTGGCTGTTGCATGCTGAGACAGAGAGAGGTGGAAAATACGGACTGGATCACACACAGGATCTTCAACCTGTCTGACAACATGCACACAGAAAATGTGATTGAACACTGCTCTTCATATGGCTTTGAAATATACAGTGTATTCAGGTATTCTTTTTTAAAGTAAATGAATTAAATTTTAATCTTCTTGAATTGTTTTGTTGACAAGCCTCAGGGATCAGAGGATTTTATTTATTTCCAACAAGCATCTCTGTGTATTTTTCTGTCTCTCAGCCTCAAGACAAGTTCCGACAGAGCCAGGCTATTTCACACACTTTGATGTGTAGGCTAGCGTCATGGGTGTACTGTACTTGCAAGATGCTGTGACGCAAATAAGATCACACATGCTTCCTGAGGGACTCGCTGCACCAGCACAAGTTCCCCTTAAAGACGCCACACACAGAAAACCATCTTGAATATGAGCATAACTAGCCTTAAATACACAGTATATATACACACACACACACACACACACACACACACACACGCTCTGCTTGTTTAAGCCTGTGGAGAGCTGTGCTTGTTGTTCTGTAAGGACAGCACCCGAAGATTTACTGCAGTCAGCCTTTCCCCCCAAGAAAAATCAGTCATCACACCAGGATCAGGCAGGATTAAATCATTATGCTGGCGGTTAAAATCATAGGGGGAGTGAAAATGGTCAAAATTAGCACATGTGAACTGTACAAATCCAGTTCACCTCAGTTCATTCATAATGCTCCACTGGCAACACAGTTAATCTTATTTGCATACAGTGCAAGTGTGTCCACTCATTATACCTCCGCTTATTTTTCTCTCCCTCTCCATCCCTCTCTGGGCTGTCACTGGGGGAATATTGATTTCACTGACACTTTCAGGGAATGCCTTTATTGACTGACTGCCACCAATAAATTGTTGATTGCCGCTTGATGAAACGGCTTCAGGCTTCAGTAAATCCCCTGATAACGTCTCAATGCACAATATCCGTATGCAGCGTCACATCCTGATTTGTTTCAACACTGATCACCCCAAAGTCCGCACTAACACACATCAGTAGCCTACAGTATAAGTTGAATCTTTGCTGCTGCTGTTGCCAGGGTTATGCCATTGAAGTATGCAACCTTGTTATTAGATCTAGGCTGCCCGGCAGGCACAGAGCTGAGGCTGGTTTGCTGGTTGGGCTCTCTCCCAGCAGAGTAGCCTCCAGTCATTCATCAGTATCACTGCTAGAGAGAGAGACAGGGAGTGATAGGAGAAGTCTGTGTGATGTGCCTGTGTGCACTGTGCTGCACAATGTCTTTCTTTTTTTGTGTGTGTGTGTAAGTGCAAGACATATGTGATTTGGATGATAAAAACTGCACTGAAGGATCTCATACTCCATGATACAAATGTCACAGTGCTCTATTATACATATGTTTTGGAGACGGTTTTGGTTATGAATACAACACATGATAATTCAGTTTGAATATTTGGCCAAACCTGAAGACAAATGAACACAACAGAAGTAAGTGAAATTACACGCACTTAAAAAAAGCTGCTCCTCAGCAGATGGATTTGTCTGGCATCATGTGATTGTAAATGTACAAATTTCTTTTTCATTTTAATGCCGCTTGAATTGCTGATGATGATGTCCTCCTCCATTGGGGATATTTTGCATTATTCTTCTGTTATTTTTGTCAGGATAGATGTTATTTCTAGTATGGTGTTTTGTTGTGACTGTTGTTTTCTTTTTTACAAAGTATAAGGCTTTGATTTACCACAACAAGACAAGTGACAGGGAGCAGCGTGAATGACAATTGTAAAATACCATATTGTAAATCTTAATTTGGACAATCAGCTTTTTCCACAAAGGTCTGTCAACTCTGGAACACATTACCAACTGAAATCAAACTGATTACAGATTTAAAATCTTTCATAACCAAGGTCAAGTGCTGGCTAAAAGCAAACCAGAGCTGTACCCACTTTTAGCTAAATGTGCTCGAACTTTAAAAGGGTATTAGTGTTTTGGTGTATAGTGGTATGTCTATTGTAGTAGATGTATTGTGAGATATATTGTAATGTATGTATTGTGGTATATATACTGTGGTATGTGTATTGTGGTCTATGTATTTATTGTATATATATGATATATTTTTAATTACATTTTAGATCTACATGTAAAAGCCCAACCAGGAACGAGAGTTGAAATTAGCAACAGCTATAAACTCTCTGTGCTACACATCAGTCTCATACTCTGTATTGGAACTATGTTAAATTGCATTGTCCCTATCAAAAATAAATTAATGCATAAATGCAACTGTTTTTTCCCCTTTTAATCAGATAATCTTTTAATCAAATAATTATTTTTCTTTCAACCCAGGGGCATCACTGATAACAATTAGCTTTTAGCTATTGGGTACAATATGTATTGTGCATTATCACTGCTAAATAAATAATAAATAAATTTGGTCTTATCATCTTGGCTTTAAAATTGTGAATAATTATTCATCTTAGAGAGAAAATAGGCAATAATATAAATAAATAAAAAGTAAACAAAATAATTCAGAAAAATAAGTTAATGCTTAGAAAAATATAAAATATATAGAATACACTTCTAGAAATATATATATATATATATATATATATATATATATATATATATATAAAAAACCCTTCATAGCTCGAGGTCGATTTACTAGCCTTTTCCAGACCTTTCCTCCTCATAAAATGGATTTTGCTCAGTTTTGATGGGGATGTGGTGTGGCTTAAATGTATAGCATTACTGTATTTAATATATATTTACATAAGTTGTAGTGGGGGACTGAAAACATGTAAAACATTTACTAGGTTTAAGCAAAAGTTTGAAAATAATGTTTTGATCAAATATGAAAATAAATGATCAGACTGTAATACTGAAACTTATAGTGTGTAAATTGCCTTTTGTAAGTTGTTTTTCTGTGTGTTGTATTTTGTCTTTGTTGCTATTTTGCCTTGTTTGCCTGTTTTGGTTTGTTTTGTTGTTGATTTTCACCTATTTTCGGAGTGTGTTAGTGTCTAATATGTTAAATTACTTTATTGTGATGTTTTGCAATGTAGTATTTAAGTATCTGCCATTTTCTGTGAGAGGCCGTGACTTTATTTACATGAATGTGTAGATTAATACATGATGTTCTTGTCTCTATTTGCAGACTGAAATAAATTCAAGTCAAATCTTAATGTGACTGATAGACAGATCATTTTTATTTCATTTTGGGGCTGGAATATGAAACCTTTAGAAAATAAGCTAACCTGAGATTAGCTTTTAGCCTTTAGCCTCATTAGCACAGTTATCCTAATTAGTGATAATGAATGGCACCTGGGGCTCCTCACTTTACAGGATACACTTTAACGCTTTTTCAGTCATAATTTATCCGCAACAGCAACACCACTGATTATAATAGTGCTATTTATTATTATTTCGACTATTAATTTGAAGTTTTAGGCACAGACTTCCTCTAAAATGTTTTCTGTGTGTGGGATTTGGATGAGAGGACCGGTGGAGGATCCAGACAGCAGCCTGACTCCATGTCGGACCTTCCCTCCCTCCGCTCATGTGAAGCGCTGTTTCATACGTCCAGTGATGCCTCTGCAGCCCGCAGACGGAGCGATACATGAAGATACTCCAGTGTATGGGACCTTACCATCCAAGTGACGTCCTATATGATAAATCCCGACTTGTTACATCCTCAAGGCAAAGCAGCAATTTCGGCGACATTCACAGGATTACTCTGGAGACGCTTCTCGGACGGCCTGCATTGACAAGGTAGGGGGGCAAATGCGCAAATTGTTTGTCTCGTTTCATTCATCCTGCGGTGGGAATTTGTTTGCACTTGTCATCACTTATAACAGACGCACCTCTTTTATCCTAACATATTTCGTCAGCCACTTTTTCCTCCTCAGTGTGTAGAGTCTAACGTCATGCTGCTTGTTTTCATGTATCCAGCTTGTGCATGATGGGCTGTATTGATTGTATGTACTGGCACAACTTTCTTATAAACCACACACTGAAAGAAATTAGGCAATTCCTTTCGCCAAAGTTGTTAGACTGCGTTTTGCGCCCGTTGGCACGTTGACAACCGTCCTCACCACTAAGTGATAATGAGGCAAGGGTAAAATACCCAATCACCCAATCCGTGCGCCTTGACGGAACAAGCGCGTCTGCAATTGCGTCTTTGGCATTTTAACATGAGGATATGATGCAGATTTTGCATCTTCTGCAACATTAACATAGCTTGGGATATAGAAAAAAAAGCTGCCTGCTGCCACTTGTGGGACGAGGTTACAGTAATAGCCAGCAGAACATGTGCCATCATTTCACTGTGTCCAAAGCTTTGAGGTGTTCATGTGACCACATCATGCTTGACACTGTACACACTCCACTCATGGCTTCTGGAGCATCATGCTTCATCCCTATATTCCTATAGCCGTGCCAATCTGCTCTATGGGTTTGTTCTCTCAGTCTGCTCCTTGGATTCATTCTGGCTCTCCATCTCCTCTGAAATTGGCTTGCTTTTGTATGTGGTCTGCACACACAGCACTGCTCCACGCTCAATGTGTGACTCCAGTCATTAAAACACTGCCACAAGTAGTAGCCCGTGAGATTCAGTCGGCATAAATGAACACTACATCTGTAAATTACTCTCTAGACTTACACCAGCTGTGATATGAATGGATCACTTGTCTGACGCAAATGCACAACTATCGTCTACTAGGATAAGGCTGTGTTAATGGCTTCTGGTGTAGATGAAAATTATATGCCATTAGGAGAGACTCTGTAATTATTGTTGTGTGTGTGTGGAGAGGCGCTGAGCCAATTGGAATAAAAGCAATTGTTATTCTGACTCCAGCTGAGGTAAAGCAAGACTCAAGGACGATAGGAAGGGATCACGGCTATGAGGCCAATCAAGTATAAAGAAGCTATTAGCGCCCCTACCTTAATGAATTAAGCACTTAAATAATACAGGAATGTTGACTCAAAGCTGCAGGCCACACAGATCTTCCAGATTTGAGGTAATGTGCTGCAGGATAAGAGGCATATTTAATGATTCCCCCCTCTCGCTCTTTATCTTTGCCTACTCCAAGTGAAAGGCATTGCAAGGCAGACATTTTTTCCAGGCGCGTTCTTTTTTTATCTCAAAGAAGCAGCGAACAGTCCCACAATCTGTTGATCTTCCCCCGGCGCCTGTGTCACTTCCTTAAGCCGTAAATGTGCATGCCATCCTTGTTAAATGCAAGGCCCCAGCATCTGCCCCCCCATCCCATCCCCCCGTGTTAGAGACCCTCTGCATCTCGCTTGTATGACTGACTGCAGTGGCTTCATACGACTGTGGAGATGGAGTGTTGGAGTGATCATTAGCTGGCATCCCTCTTTGCCTGTCAGATAATGATGGACTCGGTGCTGAACCCTCAACCTTGCGCCTGTGCTTCATTAGCTCCCCTTTTTGTCTTGACGCTGTTATCAGCTGTAGTACCTTCCCCAGGTATCATTTTCATATATCTCAGCCACCTCACAGATGATAAGAATGTAAGAACGCACCGTTATGAAGGTCTTTTGTGACTGCCTCTTTTCATTCCCGTGTCAATTAGCAGAGGGTAAGCCCCGCTCCTGTCGTTGTTGTGTTGTTGTCGAACTAAGCGGCTCCAGTTTAGTTAAAACACGATGAGATCTGCTCTCCTACAAAATACCTGTAAACACTCCTCCAGCTGCCTGTTTTCCATGCGCTGCCTGTGGAATATTAAGGATGCTTTCGAGGGGAGATAAGGGCTTCTGAATATTTTAAAATCTCCGTATATTTTTCACACTTCCTCTCCCATACCCTGCAAGTCTCGCTTCGCCGTGTAATTATGCAGATAATGCTGCTTGGATGTAAACGTGTCCTCACAGGCAGTCCACATGGCCTTGTTTGTGTGTTTGCTGTTCTGTCTTGAGCTTGTCTTTGAAGCCATGGAACCCTGAAATTAAAATGAAATTATAAAAGGACCATCAGATTGGAGCAGCCTGAGGGGCAGAAGGAGGCTAAGACTAGTGGTGGCACAAATATTGCTTTCTAACACCCCAAGGCTTTACAATAAAAATAAGGGATGATGATGGCAATGACGATTTTGCAACGCACAGTGATGACATAGCTGTTACTCATAACTTGTCCCCCTCAGGTTTTATTAGGGAAGGCCAGAAGTCACAATCATGTCGTAATGATGGTTGTGGATGACAGCGATGATGAGTCAGCTATAGCAGTATTCTCTGATGTGCTGTAGTTCCGGGCTGTGTTCTTTTCTTTGTTGAATTTTAATTACACTGCACTGTTCGACTGAGCAGAGCCCCGTCAGGTCCCACATCGTCTTGTCGCTTTTCAGTGGTTCACTTCGGAGAGCAGGATATCTTCCATTTCTGAGGCTTCTCCCTCACACCAATAAGACTTAGTAGTTTGGCTTGAGGGGACTCTTCAAGCACTCCTGTTCCAGTCCTGTAATCTCAGCCTGCGCACTTTCCGCTGCACTTAGTTGCTGAGATCGGTCGTACAGGAGCTGTCAGCAGGCCAATTTAATTTCTTCATCTTTTCTCCTGTGGAATTTTTCCTCTGTGCCACCTCGGGGGAAACCAGTGGCGAACCTTGTATTTTTTTATATTTTTTAAAAGGCGAAGTTTAGAGAGAGCTGAACTTCTGTACAGCCTGGTATTCACTGAACACTACAGAAGAAGTGTGTGTGCCACTGCCCATCAAACAGGCCTCGCTGACTGTACCAGATTGTTACACACACATATTGATGATAGACTCAGTGCTCGAAATAAATGTACTAATCCCGCTCCTCTGAGATTATCTGCCTTTTGAGGAATTTTAGGCTGAAGAAAATTCACTTTCTGCTCCCCAGGATTTAATCTTAATAACTCATCTAGTTTCTAAATGTCAGCAGCCGCCATAACATGTTCATTTAGCCGCCCCATTCACTCAAAGAAGTGTTTCACTCCTAGAGAGATGGTCTTTTCAGAAATAGTAGATTGAAGCAAATACTTCTGAAGTTGGTGCCACGTGACCAGAGAAGACAGAGGAGGAAGGCTGTGGCATTTGATTTTGCTCAAGAGGTAGAAAACCTAAAACTACCAGAATGCACTAGACCAATACGCACTCCCGCAAGTGGGTGACGTAATGCGACCTTGACTGTTTTTCCACAGGAAATATTATGGTGGCCAACTTGTCAAAAATGATCAGCATTAACAGAACACAAATTCTCATATTACAGACAAACAGTGCACTAAAATATGTTTCTGAAGACATTTTAGGTGACAAATAGGCAATAGAGTAACAGAATCTTGGTTTATATTATATCAGCACTGCTTAGTTTTACTGTTTGATCTTTAAGGCTCTGTTTTTATACAGGAAACATTACGGCACCCACTTCCTGTTCACAAATTCTCATATTACAGGCAAACAGTGCACTAAAATATGTTTCTGAAGACATTTTTAGGTGAGAAATAGGCAATACAGTAACAGAATCTTGGTTTATATTTGATCAGCACTGCTTAGTTTTACATAGTTTTTACAATACAGGAAACAGTATGGCACCCACTTCCTGTTCACAATTTCTCATATTACAGGCAAACAGTGCACTAAAATCTGTTTCTGAAGACATTTTAGGGGAGAAATAGGGAAAACAGTAACAGAATCTTGGTTTATATTTGATCAGGGAGAGGTCAGAGAGAGGTGACTGTCTTGATCCTCTTCCATTCTCTTTGTGTACCTGGTGGCGGGCATCTGAAAATGCGGTAGAACAATCTGTAGTTGGAGTAACAGCGGATTTGAGCTGAAAGATGAGCAGGGAGATCTGGGCGCTGGTGAGATCGTTATGATACAAAGCTGGTTGAAAATTGGCCAAGTATCTCTTAATTGACAAGTGTAATTCATTTGGAGGTCAAAGTCATTACTGACACTGTGCTGCAGCTGAAGCATGAGGCAAAATACACTTACTGATGATGTCACTTTGCTGTGTATACATTATTCTGCTGAGGGAGCTGTGTGTGCGCAGCAGATGTAAAGTCACAGCTATTGAATGTCTGATGAAGAACATTGTTTACCATCACAGCTTCCCCTTCATGCCTGCAGGACTTACTACAGTCTGTGCCTCAGGCTTTCTCTCTGTGTTGATAGTGTGTGTTTCTCCACACACATTATGAACACATACGCTTACAGTATGTCTTAACACATCATTATCTCCCCACAGTTCTGTCGAGCCTTCTGTAGTGTCCGTCTTTCATTTGTGAGGAGATGGTAACAGCCACGGCGGTCTCACCTTTTTTTGTCTCCGCAAACATGCAGTGACACTGAGTCCCTTTGCATGTGTGATGCCATTCATGCCCCGGCACGCTCCGTTGAAATGCTTTGATGTGATACCCTGCTTTTTATGTGCCTTTCACCAGAAACTAGGGCACTCATTTGTTGATATAAAGACATACTGTAGACCTGCATTCGACAGGGGACAATGTCAATTCTGGTGGGAGAGCAAGGGAAAGGGGAAGAGAGGCATGTTTGTATGCCTTCCAGCTATTGGAGCATGCTCCGACTGTGAAAGGCCACTGCCATTGTTGGGTAACATAATCCACTAGGGAGGCCTTCGGCCAGACACTGGGGAGGACTGCCTGTACACGCTCCTCTCTCTCTCTCTCTCTCAGTGCAGATGCATATCCCTTTCTGTGCTGGAATCAGCTGCTGAATGCAAAGCAATTTTCAACTGTTACTGAACCTGTGTGTGGGGTGATAGTGCACATATCCCCTTATTGTTGCCATTTTAAACACAAACTCTCTGCTAGCTGACTGGCTTGTTTAAACAGCCGTATTGATAGTGGTATATTCTGATATTCTTCAGTGGTGGCGAGTGGCTGAATGGAGAAATATACAAACAGCTACCTCCTCTAGGGGAAAAAATCACTGCAGAGATAACTCTCTCTGAATGGTTTTAATGAATTATGGTGGTGTGTATGGTGTATCACCCGAATAACTGATACCAACCATAATGCATCTGTGAGCAGATTTGTGGTTTGATAGTGGAATCGGTGGCTCACAATGGATTATATACAGACGCATGCGTCAGTGTCGGATTGCTTGCAATCTAATAAGTACAGGCATTATTTCCCATCATGATATATTGTAGGAGGCTATGCACGTAGACATGCACTCAGGCTGCATATTCCCACACGGACACAGACACACTCATACACACAGAATAGACATACACTTGAGGGAAAATCAACCTGTTTGCGGCTGCCTGATCAGCCAGTTATTGTTGTGCAAACTGCATACTATCATGGGTGGACTCTGAGACAATGGGCCTCTGGGCTCAGATTAGGGATGGGAATCGCCAGAGGAATCACGTTACGATATTATCACGATACGCAAGTCGTGATACAATATTGCGATTTTAAATATGTTGTTATATGCTGAGTATTGCGATAAAATATATTGCGATATATTGCGCTTTATTACCTTTTTTTAACTGTAAATTATGTCCCCCAAAGGAAAACTTTGTCAGCAGCAGCAAAATGTGTCTAGTGAACTGAAAAAGCAGTAAAAAAATCGAGACTGTGTGACGATACGATATCACCAAAAATATCGCGATACTATGCTGTATCGATTTTTTTCTCCGCCCCAAACTCCGATATGCAAAAGGCCCCCCCACCTTTGGTACACAGGGGTAATACACACAGACTTTGTGTTGTTTTGTGTCTCTATGTTGTTGCTATGCATCATTTGGGGATTTTGTGTCTCTTTAGGGTAATTTTGTGTCTTTTTTGGGGTAATTTTGCAACATTTTGTAGTTATTTTTTGTCTCTTTGCAGCTCTTTTGCATCTCTTTTGTGGTCTTTTTTAGTCTCCTCCAGATCGCTATGTGTTTGAGTTTCATTTTGCAGGTGAAGGTCAGGTGAAGCCCTGACACTTTGGGCCCCTGGTCTTGTGCCTGGTAGGCCTGTTCAGTAATCCATCCATGCATACTATGTGTTTTCTATGTTTCAGGTTTGCGATGTGTAGCTCAGCTTGTAAAGCCTGGTGTAATCATGTGGAAAACAACTCTTAATACATACAGTAATATGGCTATTGTCTCTTCTGGTCAATTTTGATATATTTTGAGAACAGGAGTCGAAGGAATCGCTGAACTAATTTTAAGCCAGACGAATCTGACTATGGTACACTGATGCAATGAAGTGAAGTCCCTCCACTTCTATTTCTAACCTTATCAGGTTATCGGATATCATAAAAAGTCAAATAGCAGTCATGCTGTTAAAATGATTTTTCATAAAAGGTTCCCATGTTCACTTTTCTCACTTACAATTTCATATTCTCTACGAGTGAACAGCTCCTTGCCGCTAAGTGAAGCCCCTCATCGCCTCAATTGTGAGGGCTCTGCATGCGAGTGGGTAGTAGACATATTTTTTGTTCAAATAGCTTTTTTTATGAAACAACATTTTGCTATATGAAAGGCACATATCCATTAGAAAGCAATCATTCCCTCAGAAATGGCAATATGCTAATGTTTGTACAAACATCATGCATATTTCGAAACAGGGTTTTCTCCTGTAATTCCAAACATCATTTATAGCCTAATCTAAGATCTGCAAAGCCAGTGGCAGAGTTGATGCTTATTTCTTTGTACCACAGTCTGTTAGCATGTGTACAGAGTAAAGCCAGAGAGACTAATTTGCATGCAGACTGAAGCTTTAGGAAAGTCTCGACGGCTTGTCTACTAGACTGACAGTGATGAGAGAGAGGGCTGATCCCTGTTTTGAGAGGACTTTGACAAGATCTCACTGTTTTGCCAGAAGGCACTAATGATTATGATATCAGTGGAACAATGCAAGGTAACTCTGAGTGGTGTGTGTGCTCTTTATCACATAATAATTTAAGTGCACAGAGTCAATTTGAAAGCAAATTTATATTTTTTGACCAAATAATAGGCAATTTAGTTTCATCCAAACAGTGCCAGACGAAAGCATGTCATAACATCAATTGCTTGTTATTGAACAGATAGACACTTTTTATAGTCTGACAGTCGTCTAGACATGATAATAGCTTCTGTTATCATAGCAACATTTTAAAAAGGTGCGTCATTCCCAAGGCGTCTGCAGGGATAAATTATTTCACAGGGCATAATGTTTTCATAGCGAATATCAAACCTCAACCACCTAGATGGGATGATGGGTGGAACAGGAATGGGCCACAATCATTGTCGTGTCAACCTATTTAACCTCCACACAGCCCAGGTGTCACATTCTGTAATAACAAATTAATGTGACATTTTCACTGTTCCCTGACACTGATGAGGGATTTTGCAATCCAGCCCAGATGCTGATCTGTCTTGTTCCATCATTTCCTGCAATATTTAGAAATGATCCACCGTCAAAAAGACAATGACAATTATAATGTCTTGTTTTGGAGATGCATATTTGATGACCTGTCATGGTCGATGTAATCCTTGGTGATAAATAAATTACATTTGTATTAAAAAAACACCATGTTTCATCAGTTAAATGCTTTTAATGTGGAGCAGCAGTAGTGTGAAATGTTGGCTTTGCTTTGGCAGTAACTTAATACAGCTCTGATATGGTGTTTTCTTAATGCATTGCAAGACAATCATCTACGATATATCGCAATGTCTGTTTAACCAAAGAAGTAGATAATACTAAAGTATTTATTCACTGCATTGTGGTGTCATTTTCACAGAATTTTACAGCTGAGATTAAACAATGTGCAAAAAAGTGCATTGAGTCTTAGCTTACTGTGTTCATTGTAGGCTGACTTACAGCTGAGGGAGCTTCAGCCATTTTCTCGAGGACAAGATCAGGATGATGGTGAATCAGGTGGCTGTGCATGTTTGCCATGTTTCCCCAGCCCAGTCACCAGGAAAAAAATTTGGCATTCTAAATTTCTGCAGGTGGGCTACACCCTGGACAGGTCACCAGACTATCACAAGGCTGACATATAGAGACAGACAACCATTCACGCTCACATTCACACCTACAGCCAATTTAGAGTCACCTGTTAACCTGCATGTCTTTGGACTGTTGGAGGAAGCTAGAGTACCCAGGGAAAACCCACGCTGACACGAGGAGAACATGCAAACTCCACACAGCAGGGCTGTGGTTGCTCTGCACCAGGGACAGTTGTGAGATCTGCCCAGCCACGCACATGTAGTGACAGGGTTAACTGTTAGCATCACATGATCACTTAATGGCTATTAACAGCTTTAAGGACAGAGTCAAGCCGTTGCTGTTGGTGTTACTTTGTGGTGCTGAATGTTACCCACAGCTGCTGTTTTAGCTCGTGCTAACTGGGCAGATGTTAAACTGACTGTTGACTGCTGAGGAGAGAGGCTCTGGAGACTTCAGTTGGGAGTCAGGATGGTCTGGGCCAAAAAAGGATTTGCCAAAAAAAGGATCAAATGCAGGTATTGGTTGACTGGAGACATTTACTTGGTACTGGGTTATTTTGGTAGATACCTTAAATGTATTGAGTACCCATACCCAGCCTTACTGTCCGTTCCACCTCTAATAGAGAGATATGGCCATTGCAGAAAAAAAATGCCAACCATAAATTAAAAATAGAGTTTGATTTTATGAAAATCTCTAGAATCATAACTGTAGGCAAAATCCCACTTTAGAATTATTAGTCCAGTTTCCATCAAGGTTTTCCTCTCATCATATTTTCCCCCTGGACCGTGAAACAGCTTGTTACTCACAGTGTCAGTTTGGTGAGGATTGGCTTAGTGGAGCAGTGAGGGGGCTTCTCTTGACCTGCCAGCATCCCTCCACGCCACAGCTTTCTGCAGTGCCCTGCAGCCGCTCGCCTGGCTGGCTCTCAGTGGCTGTGACAGGAGAAAGGAGGATGACGAAGATCTCCCCAGTTCTGACTCCTCTCTGAGTCGCCGGGCGCTGTCACAGCGAGAGAGCGCGTGATCGCAGTTACATTCAGCCATTTTAAAGCTCATAGGCAAGTGTGGTTCCGCAAAGCTGCCGCACATTACTGATCCACAGGGACAGATTTTATATGTCCCTTATAAAGTTTTAGGGGAAGTATTTTGCAATCTGCTAATAATATTGTTTTATTGAAACTCATCAGAATTCAATGAACTCCTTATTTATTGGCATCTCTTACACAAATTTAATTTACAGCCTCTCCCTTCAGTAGAGAATACACAGTTGTTGGCATTAACGTGTCACGTGCCTGACAAGAGTCCAGACTGTCATGTGACCCAACATCAAGGAAAGCCTTTGTGAGCACAGCACCTGTTTATTTAAAGCAAGGAGATTTATTTAAGAGCTCGTTACACAAGATAAGCTGCAAAAGGTACGGCTCTAAATGCAACAGAAGAGCCTATTTGTAAATGTCCGCAAGTGCCAGGATCTAAGTGCCTGGCTAGAAGATGAATAGAGGCGATAAGCAAGAGAGGGTAATTTCAACAATGGATATTTTAGAAGGTAGATATTTTGAGATGACAGCCTTTAATTGATCTCATCACTTTTGAATAGAGTATAATATGGGGCTTTCATTAAGCTCATCTCAACGCTGACAGCACTCTGTCAGCTCAGAGGAAAGTAGAGGGATGGCCTGTGTGGCCTGAATGTTAGAGCAGGAATTCTGATACATCAGTGGCTGTATTTTCTCCCTCTTCCAGCCTTACATGCTCAGTACATGGGCTTACTTTGATCCCAGCTTTGACAATAAGAACCCACAAGAGATGGTTTTGGGCAGAACTGACTGAATAGGGAGGTTTGACACAGTTGTTACGGATCCAAAATGGCGTCAGCGCTGGCTGAAGGCCCCTTCGCGTTCTTGATTTTAATTGAGAGAGAGCCCCTCACGCTTACTGCCAACTTCCCAGTGGAAGAAACCCTACTGGGAACTTTCCCTGCAGTGAAATGTTGAACCACTCATCGTCCTCCTGCGCCAGCATAAGAGGCTCTCAGCTCTTCTATCTTCTGTTGGAAGAGAGCATTTTTTAGAGGCATAAATTATGTGATTGACATTTGAGTGGCAAGACATGTCAGTTAGAAATGTTGTGTACTCGTCTGATTATGTGTATGAAGTACATGCAGATAACATGCAGTAATCTTGATATGGTTGCATGATCCGTAGGATTAGTTTGGATTAGGAGAGCTATCCAATTTCACATGACAGCAATAATAATCTGTTTTTGAACTAATAACCTATTAATCGTGCTGGGAGAATATTCCCACATGTAAGCGACGGCAACACTTTTGACCTGACGCTTAAATAATTGATCGAGGAAAGAGGCAGGGGGTTCAGATGTAATCATAACATGCACTTGAATTTTATATAGGGTCCGTGTACTGTGGAATGTCCATGTGAGGGAAGGCAGGGCCCTAAAACTCTGCCAGATTTCATTTCACGCTCCGCAGAACACAGCCTCTGAGACGGTGACATTTACATGGCCCTCTATACCACCGCCAGTTGCTGCAGGCCCAAGGCACTGGCTAAATCAGGCACAAGGGCCAATGAATGAGGAGGCAATGTGAGCGGGAGAACAAGGAGGAGATGGCTAATGTGCTGTGCAGGGGAAGCACACAGAGCACATGAGTTTATGCTAAAAGGACTGTTTCACATCACACTCGTCTTTAGCATAAAGACCTCTCTTTGGAACATGCATTACAGTATGTGAAATATATGAATTATGCAGTGATGATTTATCATCTTTGTCTCTGTATCATCGCTAAGATGTTCCGTGATAAGTAGCTTCTGTACTGACCTTTGTAAATGATTATGGCTGCTTTGTGCAGCACATATGCAAATCCATGACACCCACAAACATTAATACAGTTCATTTAGGCAGACCCCAGTATGGGAACAAATAGTTCTGTATGTGTCGCAGTAGTGTTGATTGTTTGTGTGTGGGGGAGGAGACCATTGTTGAGTCAGTAAGACCAGCTTTTCCAGGGATTATCTGCTCCAAAGGCCAACTGGTCATCTCCTAACCAAAAGGTCATCAGGCTAGTTTAAATGCTAGTTAACCCCTCCTGCCCCACTTCAACACACTCACTCTATCCCCCCCACTAATCTCATTGGGCCTCAACCTCTAGTAGCTGCTTCACTTCAGCCCGCATGAGTAGTTTAGCCCTTACTGAGCTCCATATCGGCGCTTTTCTTCTTGATGGCGCTCCCCCTGAGAGGTTTCCCAGTAGGTTGAAATAAACATGCAGAGCAGCTGCACATGCTGAAATGTTTCTGGCTGCATTCAAAGGAAACCCTTTGGCAATAGAAGAATGTTTTCTTCCTCTGAAACCATTACAGACTGCTTTCACAGGTCTTCCAGTAAGCTCCTGAAAATGTATGAAGACAATGCACATTTGGCGTATATAATAACCGCACAGGACAACTTGGGCACCGTCTCCTTACGCTGTATCATCTGTGAGCATTCTGCTGCCGAGCCAGTTTGGTGCAAATTCCCTGCTCCTTTCGGTCTTCAAATCCTGGCTTTTGCTTTTGTTTTTGTTCCCTGGCAAGTCACTTTGCTATGATATTTTTTCCCAGGTGGTGTGAAACTATAGAGCCGCGTGTGTGGAAACACATCAGTCAGTGTGTACTGGGAGACTGGAGGCTGTTCAACTCAGAAAAGCTGTGGAGTTGTACGTGGCAGCCTTTCATTTGTCTCCAGAAATGCTTTATTTAAATCACAACATATTTCATGAAATGTCGAGCCATCACCGTCCCTGCACTGTAATCTGACGCAGAAGGCAAAGAGGCAGATGGACAAAATGACGACAGTAGCTCGGGAGCAGGTGGAGGTCAGCGCTGCCACCACGCAGTCTCAACTGGCCTGTTCGTCACGGTGCAGTGAATCAATACGGCTGTCAGATGAGTCTGCGCCGCGAGTCCATTACAAAGTTGTAAATCTAGCTATGGCGCTTACTAACCGCCATAATGAGGTGGTAACAAAGTTATGGAATCATTAGTGAGCATGTGTCCTGGCAGGGCGGCGAGGGAAAGCGAGCTTGGGGAGGTTACAGCATGACAGATGGTGACTGTATGTGTGTGTCAGTGTGTGAATGAGTGAATGCTTGGTGTTGGTACTCGGGGTTGTTTTTGCACAGAAACGAGTGGAAGGAGGACCAGATATGTTATTCAGCTTGGTATATTGATCGTAGCAGGGCCTTGAAAATTGTTGCCAGTTTTGGTTCACTTCTTCTTGGGGAGGGTTTGTTTTGACAGCATGATTTCAATATTGTTTACAGATTGCCATTTTGGCACAATAATATCAGTGTTTCACAAAACTAATGCTTATATTTAGAATCTGATTTGGAAAGTGGTTTAATCCATGTCATATTTCCTGCATAGTTTGTATCATATACCTTTACTGAATTAAGTTGGATTTAAGGCTTCCTAATCAGTCACATTTTCTGAATAATAACTCATCTGAAACAATAATTCAAATGCAGCTAAACCAAATGCCATGTTTGCATTGATTCCTGGATTATCTCTTGGTTTATAGAGACAATCATTTGTCAAATTAAAACCATAGGGATTACAGAAACTAACTGTCACCAGCATTGTTTTTATGATCCACACGAGGCCAGGAACATCAGTTTGTAAAACATATCAATAAAGTGGCGTAAATTAAATGCAGCTCCTCGCGTGGTGTTTTTTAAGTTCAGGCATAAATCACCATGTTGCGTTTTGGCTGCAGGGAGAGAAATAGGGGGGAGGGAGAGGCTGAAACTGTGGTACAAAGCCAAAGCATGACCGATGCCAAGGTGGCAGGCATGGAAGAGGTGGGAGGGAGGGAGAAGATGAGAGGAGAAAAAGCGTATTCACAATCTCATAACCTAATAATGACAGGGGACCTATTTATGACCAATCATCTAGAGTGCCCCTCTATTTATTGTTGTTTTTTTCATGCAGCTAGCATAGTTAGAGTTTCACGAGGTTATTTTCTTGCGTTTTGTGCAGTGTGAAAAACAACTTTCATGCGGACTTGAAAATGGCTCAAACTACATAATCGTCCCCAGTAAGAAATTCACTGTAATTGTGGTGTGCATGCATCATGCATAGTAGTCACTGTTTGTCATCCGGCACCCACAGGAAGAAGACAAAATTGGTCACGGCAGGTTTTTTGCTGTTGTTGTCAATCTATGAAAAAAGTAAAGTGTTAGAAATGATCAGTGGAGCATGAGTTTGAATTACGCTGTTGTTTTTATAAAAGAAAAAAAATGGAAATGTGTGTCCGTCTTGCCACTTTGTTTCTGCTGACTGGCCTTGGCAGAGCTCACCATGTTGTCTTCTCTCTCCAAAGACTGACTTTTTTTTTAATAATTGTAACCTCAAAGTGTGAATCCTGCACTTTTGCGAGAGTAGCTTTTTTTTTTTTTAACTCCTCTTGTGGCTCTTTACAAGCTCAGATTGTCCTGGCACCTGAGTGACAGTGAATATTGCCCTGCTCCCAATTTCCCACCTGCAGAGGGGCCGGGAAGGGGAGTAAATCAGCAGACCCTTCCATCGACGTCGTCTCCGCTCCGTCTCTCTTCCTCTCTTGACCTCCACACCCACTGGTTTGTGACAGAGAAATTTAGTGTCTAGATTTATTAGTAATTTAATTAGCGGGGAAGAAAAAGGTCACAAGCGCCGAGATCTTTGCACATGTGCGTTAGAGAGAGTTCTTTGCTAATTGAGCACAAAATGGACAGACAGCTGGAGGTCAGACATCAGTCTGGCCCTGTGGGCTGAGTGATGGGGGCCGCTGTTGAATTAGCCGGCTTCTCGGCCTGTTATTGGTCGCCACTTTTTCAGGTCACCACTTACGCCTGCATTCTCGCTGAGCCTTTTCAGGGACGTGCCATTTTTAGTATAGATAATCTAGATATACATAATAAAAGTGGTTTTGGGTGGAATTCAGGACAGCAGATTTGCAGGGAGATCAAAATATGTTTTTGGCTGAAACTAAGTGATGGTGTGTGTGTTTGTGTGTGATGGTGCTTGCGTGTGTGTGTGTGTGACAGAGGGAGGAAGAGAAAGAGAGAAAGATGAATGAATGTCCCTGAGAGCAAGTTAGTGCAGCTTGCAGGATGACTTCAGCACCACGGACAGCGTCTCATGCTTCATGCATATCACAATGCTCTTTTATCTGTATCGCTGCACTCCATCTGTTCCCACACATTCACTCACACACACACACACACACACACACACACACACACACGCACACAAATTCAAAAGCGAACTTACGTTTATAGATTAATGAATGTGGCAGTGCAGCAAAGATCTGAGGAACAAGTTTCCGCGATAAGCTCAGCAAACACAAGTTCGCAGCCGGCAAAAGGAGCCAAGCTTAATTTAGCATCACCCGTTATTTTATCTGCTTATTTCCATAGCTGGCTCTGACACCTTACAAATTACCAGAAAGGATATTTGGAGCAAACACTGACACAAGCCCTCCCTGTCAAAGTTTTGTTTGATTTCTGTTGTTATTGTTTGTGCGAAAATAGAGACTGCGTTTTGTTTATTGAATCAATATAGATATCATCTGAAGCTTCAGTTTGAAACATTCATTCTTGCCCGCTATTGTTTCGTTATCCCCCTCGTTATGACAAGATGTTTGTCTCATTTAAACCGCTTTTGTAGCTTGGCTGGCAGTTTCTGTTTAACAGGATGCTCAGTTGAGTGAATGTGATGCTCAGCAGCTCCTATGCAAGAACTGTCCAACACTGCATAGCTAAGATGTAAATGATCAAACCACTCACCCACCTGACAACGCCTGAAGGATGTGGGGACTTCAAGTTGTTTCATCCCCACTGTAATTGAATATTCATTTCCATCTCACTTACTTCCCTGACTCCATTCAGACAGGCGTTTCTTTGAACTTTATATTCTGGATAAGACGGTTCTGGCCCGGATTATACTTTAAAAAGTTCTGGTCTCCCTCTCAGGAATTCTTGTCTTGTTTTTGTTTTTGCGGCATCAAAAAGAAGACCGAGCGTAAAATGCAAATAGGCACCTATTCGCTCGCTAATTTGAGATCAGAAAGCAAATCATTTAACGCCATTGTCCCTTTTTGGAATGAGATGTATCTAATGCATTAAAGACAGCAAGCACGCCTTTGTAGCGTAATTAGCAAGTTGTTGAGAAGAGGATGCTGCTTTTTTCTTTCCTTCCCTAAACGCTTTCCACACTGCCAGGCAGACAGACAGTGAAAGCCTGCGTGTCGAAAGCATGAAATACTGGCATCTGTGAGGACACCCAAATCTCCTTGGCAGTTCTGGCAGAGAGAGACAGGGGAGTGCACAGGCAGCAGAAAATGGCTTAGTCAGGGTCATCACTAGCCAATAGCTTTGGATAGCTGTGACAAGCCAGGGCATTTTCTCAGGCTCCAATAAGCTAAGTGAGAAAAGATCTTCTTGACGCCGCAATGCCAACAAACACTTTTCTCACGGTCTTTATCGGCTGTAATTATCATACATTTTATGGAGTGCTTCAGATTGTGGTGTTTATATGACACTTACAGAAGCTCTCAGAGACACAACAGCAGGAAATCTGACATCCAAGGGAAATAAAGTGGCATTGCCTGCGCACTCTTCTGAGAAGAAAAGTTTTATATTTTTTGTTTTGATCACAACACCCACTGTCTGTTGATGTAGTGATAAGAGTGTAGTTTATCTGTTTGTGTAGATGAAACCATAACTATACTTTTTTTGGCCGACAATGACCAGATAACAGACTGCAACATGACAATAAAAAAACAACAAAACACACTTTGTACACATATTCTTGCTAGAAATCTTGTGTTGCACCTGAGCTTGCTGACTGAGCTAGGCAGCTACACAACCAAAAGTGTGTAAGTAAGCTACTAACATACTTTTGTAGGCTAATTAGCCTGTTAGCTGCTGCTGAGTGTTGCAAAAATGAGTCCTACAACCCAACAAAGGCAATTAATTTTTTGTTTGGGTTTTTTGGTTAGATGCCTAAATAAGGTCTGAGGTTAACACAAGCTCAAGAGATTTTCACATTTTGTTCTATGACATAAAATACTGATGAATTTTGAGGCCTTTACATGTCTTAAAAAAGACAGTTGCTAAGAAGTGCCTAAATGAGACTGTTTATAGCCTAATGTTAGCTTGTTGCTTCTTTCGATTGCATTTCCGCTTCAAAAATCAGAAAAGTGGTGTTCATTTATGAAGATTATCTAGCTAAACAAAACCTGTATCATCAACCTTTGTTTGCCTCAGAGCTTATTGTCTGCAGTAATCCAAAATCCAATGGAAAAATCCCATCGGCTTTTTGTTGAAGGAACCAGGCTGATGTTAAAATACAGGTTGGCCTACAAAAACACCCCATCATTCCTGCAGCACTCTATACTTTTAGTATGACAGTACATCTCAGGATGTTTGAGTTAGATGCTAAATTATGTGATCCCTATTCACTGACTGTTGCTACCTTGTAAGCTGGCACAAGTTTGTTTACATTGTGCCGCTGCCGGCTCAGCTGTCAATCAAAGACGTACCCAGCCCGCCTACTCAGAGGCTCGAGGGCATATGTTTCTGATGTATCTCCAAAGACCCATTTTCTTTATTTAAATAATAATATATTAACAATAGATTTGTCAAATCACCCTGACGTGATTTTGGTCTGCAAAAATGTCTGTGATATGAGTTTGACTTTAAGAGCTTTCCCCCCTTTCGGCTGTTTTATTTAAATAATGCAGTTGTCAAACACAGTTGACCTTGATTCAGTGTACTGTATCCCACAGCACCACTGCTGTCTGATCTGTATTCCATGTGTGTGTGGCCACAACCCACTAAAAAGTAATAATAAATCCTCACTGAATATTGTTTTCCATGATATGTGGATGGCCACAGCAGGGGGGGGAGGTCCCTCAGCGTGGCTGAAGTCAAACCAAGTCACGATACCTCGGTGTGCTGCGGCACAGTGGGATTATTCTTTGCATGTCAAAGTGCCTGGATGCTCTTTTCTAGATGAGTCTTGTCACTGGAGATGCATATAAGCATATATGGCTGTTGAAGTTCAGTGGCCCGCAGAACAACAGATGTACTTCCTGTGTTGACACACACGCGAGCCGTGTCTCTAAAGCCAATCTGCATGTGTGTAGTGTGATGACGCCTGATGCTGAAGGTTTGTCACGTTCAAAAGACTTTTTTTTTTTTTGTATATGATGACGCTTTGGAAAATACACAAATGCACATACGGTGAACAGAGCAATAGATACGACACTGACAAAATACAAGCATGCATGTACATGCTCATAAACACACACACTTGATGATGTCATTTGTATAATCTGATGGAATCTGGGCCAGCGTTGACGAGGAGGCAGCCGGCGGGATGAGCAGTCACTGTCATAATGATTTGGTGTGTAGGAGGGGAGGTATGGGGGAAAAGAGGAGTGTGTTCCTGTGTAGTGAGGGGAGGGGTGTGTGTGTGTCACCTAGCAGACGCAATTCTCTTTCTCATTTGCTTTATATGAAGGTTGCAACAAAACAAAATGTACCAAAGCGTGGGTCATTATACCTTGTTGTAATTTATGCAGTCTCTTAAATTAAAACAAAGTGGTTCTGCTCCACGTGCGCCATTAAGCCATTAGTCATTTATGTTTGACTGATCAAAACAGGTACAAAAAAAAAGGAAAATATGTCAAAGAAAAGATAAGAAAAGGAAAGATTGTTCTTATTTCAGAGGATATTTCAAAGCACTGCTCATGTGCAGCAGAGTTTGGTAAACACTGTAATCAACTTGTCCTGTTTACACCCAGCTGTGATAAACGGCAGATTTCCTTCAGGCCCAAACTCACTCGTTCATTCATTCAGTAATTTTGACTGCACTCGCCCTTTAAACGCTGGCATTACTTTCGGAATCTCTCCTATCTCCAAATGCCAGATAATTTTAAGGCATCATCACTACACAGTTTTCTGAAAAACATGTTGCATTTGGTCGCCAGCCACGCAATAAATTCTTGGAACAAGTCCCGCGAAAATTACACCAGGCATTTAGGCATCTAATTAAGCCTCTGCTCATTGCCAAACATTAATTCTGATAGTTTTATACTCATGATAGACAAAAATTTAATCAAGTAGTAGAATATTTACACAGATAATGAAGACGCTGAGGTCTTTAAACGATTATCGCAGGTCTGTTGTTTCTGGCTAATCATTGCACTAATCAAAAAATTAACCACAGCTAACGTTTTTTGCAATGACCTGTGAAAACTGCCTGCAGCTGTACCACTGGAGTAATGGGATATCTAACAATCAATGGGTGTACATTGATTATACGCAAACAAACTAGACCATACCGTAGTGATGCGTCAACATCCTCTGATTTCCCCTCAAGCAAGTGTCAATAAAAATGATTAACTGACTGCTGTGTATGAGTATAGGGAAGAGGGTGGACGTGTTTGGGCTAGAAAAGTGTTGTATCCAGGCATCTCTCAGGGTAACATATGTAATACTGATGTCTTGAAGCTCCGAGGTGACGTTTCTCACAAAGGTAGATCAGTTCCAAGACTTTTATTTGGCAAGGTTGCCTCAAATACTGTAATTGGTAAACTCTGTGCACCCATCTTCCACTGCATTTTACACAGCAGTTTCTTTAAGTTTGTGTCCTTCATGGCTATTCACAGGAACACAGTGGTCTGAGCTGCAGCCACTCACTGAACAAACAGTTCAGTCCTGTATTTTACTGAACTGCCAAAGGTTTCATTTTGTGTTTCAGTACATTTATAACGTTCCTGTATGCGCATGAGTGTGTGTAAGCCGGTGATCATAGTAATCCTGTACACATATGCTCGCCTGGCTGTGTGTTAATGTGTATTTATGGTGCAGGATGCATGTGAGTGGGCGTACAGGCATGTTTTGTGTCTGATTTAGATTGATGTGCCATTACGCAAGGCAGCCATAGTGGGCGGGGTGACTCCATGCTGTCAGTCTGGTGCTGCTGGCCGCCGGCCTTGTGGCACCAGGTTCTCCTCAGGTGATGACACTTACTGTAGATCCTGGCGGATGATGTAACCACTGCGCTGGCTGCCAACTTAAACCTCCACTTGACTTGTCTTGACTCTCTTAACTCTCTCAGCGCCGCTGGCACAGATGGGCATGTGCAGAGGGGCTAGTGTGGAGAGGACATTGAGTCATCAAAATTTAAATGCAGTCAAAAACATCAACGGTATGTTGGGATATTATAGGAAGTCTTTGAATATCAGTAGTGGGCTTTTGTGCATGCTGGAGCTGCAACCAACGGCTGTTTTTGATTAATCTGTAGGTGGATTACCTCGATTAGATGGTTAATTGTTTGGTCTATATGACATCAGAAAATGATTAAAAATGTTCATCACAATTTCCTAGAGCCCAGGGTGATGTCAATATCTTGTTTAGTCCTTCCAGCAGTCCACAACCCTAAAACATTCAATTTAAAAACAGGTCAGAGCTGCAAATTTGAACATTTTGGAAGCTTAAAAAAGAGAAATGTTTTAATATTCTACTTAAAAATGACTTAAACAATGGTTCAATTGTCAAAATAAATAAAAATGTTTTTTCTAATGACTAATACATTGATCGATTTATCATTGCAGCACTACAAACAACGCATATGCAAGGTTTTGAATTCAACTGGGAGGTCCTTGTCATCTTGTTCTCCTTATCTCTCTACCAAAGGCAAAATGTCCAAAAAAAAAAAAAAAATCTTTTCGAAAGTTGCATCAGTGGTTTCTGAGACATTGCGTTAGATAAAAGGTTTGAACTCAGAGTTCCAAATTCAGATGTTAAACTCCAAGTTCATAAGGTCAGATTGTGCAAAAATTCCCCTATCACCCCTGCAAACATCAGACATCACACCAGAGACAAAGATATTAACCTCGCCCTCTGTGGACACAATTACAGTTATATTGCATGCCGATGTGTGCGTTTGTGCACACACAGTAAGTTTATGCGCGCACGCACCAGGTTGTGTAGTATTCAGCCTAAGCCTTATTTTGTTCAGCATGTGTAATCTCCTTAAATTCCCCACTGATAGCCTGACTACCTTCTCTTCAGATTAGCTGAGGTAGAGATCAAGGAGTGCTCCTCTCACCAGTATGTGGGACGACACAGAGGGGAAAAATATGCTGCCGTGGATTTGGTCCGTTCATGTGATCAGCACAAAATCTGCGCTGCAAATAAAATACATATGGTGTGTGATGTTAATCCTTTTTTGTACAGTCACGTGATCCTGTATACATTTGTATTCGCCAGCACGCTTGTGCTTGTGATTCTAACCCGTATAGGCTTCTGTTTTGCATGCATGCAAGCACTCACATATAATAACCACACAATATAATACATTTGATTTATTGTCTCATGGAGGTATAATCTTCCTACCAAAGAAGTATGTGAATGCCACATAGACCTCATAAACAGGAAACAATCTTTTTAAGAGACCCAAGCACCATTCTTTCTAATGAGTCATGCATATTTTTCAATAGATCCTCTTCTTATGTAAGTGTAATCTTATGCTGCGTCAAACATATAACCAACAGGCTCTGGTGAACAATTACGCAGTAAGTGACAAGTTAATGGGAGATAGCATGTAATGTGTACACACTGATCTGATGACTTCATGTGTTTCTCATGGGACTGCTTCAGAGAGCTTGGAAGTGTCAGCCAGATGGAGGGGTGACTGTTCAGTCTGCAGGTTCGTCTTTCAGTCTCTGTACCCAAATTAATGTTTATATAGTTTCTTTCATGTTTGTGTGGATAACATCTTTTATTTATCTGGTTAAATTGTCAGATGCAACAAATGTTCAGGAGCTGTCAATACTGTGATAGCTTCTGTGAATTTCAAAAAGGTGGAGGGTGTGGGGAGGGTTAGGCTAATGAGACTCTGCAAGAGTGGAACATCAGAATTACACAAGCACATCCCATGTCTTCTGAAGTCTCTGTAGAATTATCAAAACCCTGCAGTATGTGGAGTAAATGTAGAATTTGGTGCAGAGGGGCAATAAAAGCAAACCCTGCAAACTGACTAGCAGTTGGAAAACAACAGGATAAAAGAAACCTATTACAGGGGATCAATTTGTTTTTTCCTTGATTTGTATGCAGTGTGTTTGATGAAGAGACAGCTGCTGTGTGTCTGTGAGGACTTCAGCTGTTTCAGTTCAATTGATAATTAAAAATAATATCCAAACTAATTCACTAAGCACACTATTATGGTAATAGTCTTACATTTTGGAAACTATTCCTGTAAAGAAACAAACGCACAAACAATGAACAATATTACTCTCATGAACAGACAGCTTAGCATCCTGTTGTCCAGTATAAAGGATCTTTGTATTGACTCTATGTGTATTTAAACTGGTACAGTACATTTACAGCTGGGATGGAGAGCGTCCAGTGGTGCATTGGAGCAGAATAACATTAAGGTTCAAATGAGCTGACTGAAATGCAAGAAGTGAATTACAGGAGTACTATGAAGGCAGAGCATGAACATGGTGCCTGGGGCTAAATGAGCTACTGTACAAGGACATGTGCAGAGTAGTACAAAATTATGCAAACAATGTTGCATAATAATGACAGTTTATGACAGTCAGAGAACAGAACCTAATGAGTTATTAATCTGCTTACTTAGGTTGTGCGTTTGTCTGTTCATCCATTTGTCCATCTCTCTGTCTGTGTGTCGAGCCATCAGTCTGTCCGTCCATCGTAGTCTTGAGACACAATATCTCAAGAACACATTGAGGGAATTTCCTCAAATTTGGCACAAACGTCCATTTGGACTCAACAATGAACTGATTAGATTTTGTTAGTCAGAGGTCAAGGTCACTGTGACTTCAAAAATCATGTTTATGTCCATTTGCAATATTATATTTGGTGGTGTTCTCAGGCCTCTCTGCTTCTCCTAGGCCTACGCAGAAAGTAAGTCTCTTCCACACGCCTACGTAGAAAGCCTAAGGCAAAAAGAGCACACCTCTCCGCCCTTCTGTATGCCAACATGGAAAGCCTCAGGCAGAGAGACCACTCTTCTCTGCCCTTCCATGCGCCTACATGGAAAGCCTAAGGCAGGGAGAGCAGCAGCAAAGAGCCCCGGGAACAGAACAGAGCAGCATCAACGACAAACAGAAATGACATTGATAAGTCAGACACAGCATGAAAAGGAGGAGCTAAGAGCATATCTAAGAGGTTAAAATGATTAAGTGATGAAATTTTATATCCAAAAGGTCAAAAGTCACCTTCATTGTGGCAACACATTCTTCTGGCAATTATTCAATGTCATATCTCAGGAACAGAAGGGGAGACATTTGGTCAGATACTGAATTGGTGTCACAAATCTTTGGTGTTCACCTTGATACTGTGCTGATTTTTGAGATTTTCTGTGCTGCCTCGTTGTAGAATTCAGTGCTTCTTAACAGCAACATCCACATTTAAAGCATTGTCAACTGTCATGGCGACACATGAGTCTGGACAGACATTGATGTAAAACTAACTGCAACTTGACTTGAGTGCAAAGGCATACATCTGCAAGACCGTTATTCTAGTTTTCTACGTGGCAGGACTGATTGTCACGTCTGAAAATCTGCTGTCAAATCACTATTCTCCCCGTTTGCGTTTATGTATGAGACTATCACCAGCGACACACCTCCCCACCTCACCTCACTCACTATTCAGAACACTTTGCCTCCCTAATGTCTTTATAAGTCACATCATCACTACATCCTGATTAATCTCATATTATCATACACAGGAGTGTTTCAACACAGCCTCAAACCACATTTCATAACTGACTTCACTTTGCATTATAAGAGACAGAGATGCTGCATGAGCTACTGAATGTTGCACTTGATTATTATTGTCGTCATGAGAAGATTAAACCAGTCCATAAATGTAATGGATTTCGCAGTTACTGGAATATAATCAGTCGACTGGATCAAGTAGGCCTGCATGTATGTGGAATACAAGTCTTATAAGTGGTCAAATTAAAGGGTAACTTTGGTATTTTTTCATCTGAACCCCTTTTCCCATGTTTTTGAGTCTAAGTGACTGATGGGAATGACAACCTTTGATATTGGTCCAGTATTGGCAGCTGTGAATCAGGCTGCGATGTAACCACTTGGGGCATATGCACCCTCGATGTATGTCCACAAACAGCTCTAGAGCCACTGACAGACTGATGATTGTTAAGTGTCTGACATTATGTAAGGATCCCTACAGAGATAGAGAGATCCTTTTTGTTTAACTAGAAACAAAAATTGCTATCACCAAACCCACCAGACTACATTTAAGTAAACCGTGATTTTATCCTAAAACACATGTCATTCAGAGTCAACAGCAGCAAAATAAAACTTAACAAAAACCGAGGCATCTTGGTTCGTCTTTCCACTGTTCCACCAATTGCCAAATCGAGTTTGGTTGAAATAAACCCTGAATTCATCCAGTTATGTGTGAAACACGCTTGCTGTACACGCTCTCTCCCCCCACAGCTTCTTTGATGTCTGACCTCGATTTTGCTCCTCTCCTGATATTTTGTTATCTCAGTTGGTTTGTTGGACCATTGTTGTAAAAGGTCATCGATAAACAAAACCAATGCCTGAAATAAAAACGCCAATAGTGACTTTCCTGCTTGCTCAAAAAGAACGAACTGTATCTGTGTCAGCTGGCCTGACAGTGTGTGGAGATACTGTAGGAGCCAGCTCTGTGTGTTTTATAATGCTGATGTATTTATGATAACACCATAAACACTGAATGCTTGTGTCACTTTTATAGCACTATTTTGTTCTTATAGCAGTGGATCTGAGCTGTAAAGGTTAATCCTGTGTAATGAGGGAGAGACAGTCTCAATGAGAAACAATAAGACTGTTGCACCAGGGCCTGTCTGCTTTATTAGACTGTATTCAGCCAGCCAGTGACAGGAAATCACCCTCAGAGAAATGTGATTACATGCTACCGAGTACTTGAGCCAAACAAATTGTAGGTATACTGTAAGTGCTTTGGCTCAGGTAGTTCTCCACCTTCTGGTCTCATGACACTCAGAGACAAAGCAGTGCTCACTTGCATGTTGTATTCCCCGTGCTCGAAAAACACTCGTCATTATCCTCTTTCATTTGTCTTGTGTTATTTCAATTTTGTAAAAGATTATAGACAGTCTGGCTCTCTAAAAATCTGGACTACATCTCTCCTGTGAATTTCACACAATCCTCATTTTGTCTCCAGCATGTTCCGTTTTTTTTTTTTTTCCTTTTTACCTAATCTGTTTGTTCCTTTGTTGGTCCTCTGAGCTGTGCGATGCATCTGTCTCTCAGCTGTAACTCGTCCAAGTGGTGGTCTAGATGCTCATTCAGTCCCACTTTGCTTGCTGTAAATGACACAAGGGCTGTTCTGTCCCTCTCCCTCTGCCCTCCTTCGCTCTATGTGAGGGTTTAACGGTGTGTGTTATGATAGGTTCTGCTTGCTGCCCTGCACTGTAGATAGAGCTTAGCACACTTACTGGTTCAGTAATGGCATATCTGCTTCCTTAAGATTGGTAGATTTGCCGTATTTGCCTGTCTTATTCCTGCCTCTGTCGGCCACACATTTATTCTTTACATACAAAACCCTGTTAATTTATTCAGAAACCACCGAAACCTTGAGTTACATAATCTCAAAAACATTTCAAGTCAAGAAAATATCAGTGAATTGTGTCTCCCAAGAGGATGCTGCCGTTACGCAAGCAGTTTTATTAATTCAAAGGATTTAGTGTTTTCCAAATAACCACTCTGTCTCAATTTAAGTTTAAAGTTTAAAGGAAAAAATACAGCATAGAGCACTTTGACACAGTTAAATAAGCAGCTTCTGGCGGTGAGGCACATTTTGTTGTTTGATGGAGTGTTGCAGTTGCTCCTGTGGATAAACCAGCCTGGCAAAAGTTCCAACAATTAATGTTCACTTTGCTCTTCGTGGACTGGCAAGGCCACAGAAGACACACATCATGTACAATGGATGATTGACAGTTCTCTCCTTCACTCGGACAGCGACATGAATCAGTCCCACGTCTGACTGATGAACGCACTGGTCTTTGACTGTGATTTCTAAACTGGAGGAACATGGGAATGTATCCACCAGGATCATTGTGTGCTGATCATGGGACATACAGATGTAAAGCCATGCTTCATGTCACACTGTCATCATGGTGAGTGAAGAACATCTATTTAATGAAATGTCTAATGAGCACTGATGATTCCAGGAAGGGACGGTTGTTAAATTTTGATGCTTATAAGCTGGCTGCCTGTAGAACTTAGGGAAAAAAACACTGTCAGGATGGTTTATTGGTTTAGTATTATTTGTAGGGCTGTCCCCAACTAAGAATTTCCTAGTCGACCAATAGTCGACATTCAGGGCCATTAGTCGACTAGTCGCCCACATGTTTACAACATTAATTTAACTATTAAATTATGTCTTTTGGGTGACTGAGACAGAACAGTATCAGTAACATTGTTAACACTGTGCTACATTACAGAGAAATACAAACCGTACTAAAGAACCTTCATTAATATAGGCCTATATTTTAGGGTGACCATATTTTGATTTCCAAAAAAGAGGACACTCAGCCTGGCTACGACATAGCCTACTTAAATGATACTCGCAGTTTACTCAAAGATGCCTTATAATTTTAATATATTTAAAGTTAATATGTATGGATAGATTCAGTTATATTACAAAATAATATCTCTCAAAGACAGAAATTCAGATAGGCCCCTATAGGGATACATACACACACTAGAGTGTGGCTACCCGATCCGAGCCCAACGGGTCCCGACGGCCCGGGTTCGGTCAAAAATGTATAAATTGTATTCGGGCTCGGGTCGGATTCGGTCAGCTTTCAGTGAAAATGTAGTGTAAAAATAAATAAAATCCTATTGTCTGTCCTGTTTATTGCTTGGGCACTGTTATTTACGTGACAACACCTGAACATAACACACACGCACATTGGCTGTTTGTTTCTCCCTCTCCGCTCTGGAAGCCTCGGACCTCCCGCCGCCAGCATCCGCCTTGATTAAATGCTGAAAATTAAATAAAAGAGGGAGACAGGTGTCTCCTATTTTATCTTATTTTGTTATATTTCTCCCTCTCCCCTTGCTGGAAGCCTCAGACCTCCCGCTGCCTGCTCCGGTCTCAAACACGGAGGTCTCCCTCTCCGGGGAGCACCCATGGCGCACGCCCGGCCTGTTAAATAGCCTGTAACCATAACAACTGTGTGACACAAACTCAGTGCTTTAGTAATTAAATAATGTCGGGCTCGGTTCAGTTTCGGACATAATAAAACAGAATTACTGTCGGGTTCCGAAAGGAAAACCGGACATTATCAACAATTTATAAACACGCCCCAGACGCCCCGGACAGGACATGAAAAGTGGACATGTCCGGGCAAAAGAGGACGTCAGCCTACTATATTTTATCTACAAGCGCACGTCAGACACTGAGTGAGCCGCCTGTTAATGACACTGTTGGCAAAGCAGTAATGATTGTGCTAAGTGGCTGATGGGCATGTAGGGACTTACATGTTTCAGATGATACGTCATGTTTGTAGTCGACCAATGAAGATGAGTTTACATATCACCTTGGGTTCGTCCTTCACCTTCTCAAAATGATCCCACACTTTGGATTTCCTGCCCGACATGTTATTAACTAGCCTGTGGAATAAAATAAAAAATGAATGTGACTCCTGTCTGGCTGCTGAGCGTGGCCACTTCCTGTGTCTGTCCTTTCAAATTAAATTCCCACATGGTCCAGTCATATGGGTTTTGATTTATTTTGACAAGGCGCAGCTCCTAATGGAATTTTACATTTTGTTTTGTTTTTGTTTGTTTGTTTTTTTTTTCTCTGCAACTAAGCGACCAATAAAATCTTCCCGACTAATGACCTTTCTGGTCGACAAACATTTGGTCGCCTGTTGGGGGGCAGCCCTAATTATTTGTAATTTATGTTGCTACTCTGGTTTCTGGGCTCTTTTTCTAAATAGTGGTGACTTGTAAGCCTGTTTGGGCTGGGTAGTTATTAATGCATGACACACACAAAACAAATAATTCAAATCAAAATCCTAGTTTTAATAGTCGTTAACATTAGAGAGGTGGTGAGTCACAGAATTACTTGCTGTAAACTAGTGTTGGAATTTCTAACTTTGATACAGTACCTTGAAAAATATTGATTTTTGATACCATTTTTGATACAGAGGGGAAAACTTTACATGGAAGGTATTAAATTGAACATTTTAGTAAAAGATAAAAATAACAACAGTATTACATGATGTCAGCAACATTGCTTTTTTGGTTAGAGAACAGCAGAATGACGTTAGTGAACATTAACAATAAAAGAGAGTGAGAAAGTGCAGCTGGTGCTGGTATTTCCATACCGTGGACAATGAGTATTGAAACCATTTTAAATATTCAGAATCAATATGTATTGATAAATTGATCTGTTTGACAACACTGCTGCAGGCTTTCATTGATTATGTGTATTCTATATCTTTTGTTGCTGCCAACAAACCCCATTAAAAGATCAAAACCAACATTTAATTAGTTGGTCTCTTGATACTTTGTGACTTTCTCAGCTTGTTATGGCACTAAACTCTAAGCGCATTTGTTCCCACAGAAGGAAGATATGAATGTTTAAAAAAACTGATCTGAGCGCAATATTTATTTTAATCTTTAAAGAAAAGACTCAGTTATTTACTTAAACAGCTGGACACTGTAGTTTTGAGCAAACGTTGATCAAACCGCAGTAAAACATGCATTTGTTTTGGGTCTGTTTCCATCTGTGGATTTGCTGTGCTGGTTAGTATTTCCAGCAGCAGGAGCGTGTAGAAGGGATTGACTTTAAATAAACTACAGTGCCCATGTTTACTGTAATGAGGGAAAATGCCAGCCAGCATAACACTGTGGCTCACTGATGTGTTTTTAATACCGCTTACTTAATCTTAGTAAATAAAATAATGAAGGTTTATGGCAGAGAGGAATATCTGGCCACACAGACAACACTTGTTAGTACAGGATCAATTTTTTGTTGATTCTCGAATTTTCATGGGATTTGTTAACAGTAAGAACAGTATTGAATATCACCAGCCTTATCCATTTAATCTCCTAATGTAAGCTAAGCGTGACAAATGAGTCTGGCTATAGATGAGCCTTACTGCTTTTATGAAGTGTAAAATAAGTCTCAGGGATGGCAGATTTCAGGTTTTGCTTCCTCTCCTGCTTGTAACCAACTATTACTGCCTCGTGATATCTAACCCCTCATCTCACAGTGCCAGCAGCACCTACCTAAGAGATACTCAAAGAGAAAGAGTTCATATTTTGTAAAATTGTCCTATCACACACTTGTCATCTCCTTCTCACCTCCTCCTCCATTGTCTGTCGGGGAAAAACATCCCCCTGAGCTTTGTGCTTGTGTCTACATCAGGAATATAACGCTCACTGTTTATTTAGTGGTGTGCATGTGGCAGGGGAGCAGAGAACATATTTGTGCATATGCAATGCATATTTCTGAAAGGGGCAGTCAAAGTTACAGATTTTTCCTCTTACGTGTAGTGCGATTTATCAGTCTGGATTGTTTTTGTGTGAGTTGCCCAGTGTTGGAGGTATCAGCTGTAGAGATGTTTGACTTGACTCAGAAGAAAATATGTGTTATTAAATTTTTGGGTTGAAATGTTTCTTAAATTTGCAGTATTAATTATTATAATGAGTAAAACGAGAAAGGAATAAAAAAAGGAGATTATCATTGAGAGATTAAAAAAAAAATGACAAAAAGAACCTAATGGGTGCGAAGATAAAGCTTCATCAGCACCGGCGCCATCTCACTCATCATCAGCCCTCCCGTTTCCTCTTCCCAGCTGGATCCCATCTATCATCTCTTCAAAGTACCGTAAAGCATTGAGCTATGGGGCCGATACATTGAAACACTTTATGTCTGACCCACGATCAATGTACTCTTGAATGCCAAGAGCTGTGTCTGTTAAAAGAAAAAAAAAATCTCTCATAACTGCATTCTCTCATTCGTCTGGCTGCTGTCCAGGACTTTCAATCAATCCTTTCACAGTGAGAACTCCACAAGAGATTGAATTAGGTCCTGGGCGTTGAACCACGGTTTCTTAATTGGCACAGGATTAGTTCACATTGATTTGGCCTGATTGGAGTCCCAAGCTTGTGTTTTCACTTAATCACTGAGCACACCCTTCTCTTGAACCACTATTTGCATGCACCCTTCCCCTCTGAGCTCACGTCAGTCATTCACAGCCCGTGGAAACCTTGTGAATTTGCATGAAATCACTGGCCTTGCCTGTCACCGCTTCACCATCGCTGCTTTTGCTGCTGCAGCATACATACTACGCTGTGTTAATCAGATTTCTTGGTGTTATTATTACAACAGTGTCTTGGTACAGTATAGCAAAAGGCTGATGCTCTGCCAGGTCTAGAAAATTGCCCTCCGGTTACAGAAAATGTTCTGATAGATCGCTGCTGTTATTCTGAGTGAGCAGTGGAGAGCGATGGAGTGAGAGAAGGGGAGCCAGGGAAAGATAGAGAGAGATTGTCTCCGGGGGAAATAAAGTGAGGACAGGAAAGAACACAGATTATGCATGAGAGAGAACAAAAAAGTGGAAGAGAGCAAAAAAGATCACAAATAAGGTTGTGAGAGCAATATGCTTGGAGAGCGAGCAGCAGAGAGAAGATAAGGGAGAGAGATATGAATGGAGAGGGAGACATAGGAGTGGAGGTGGACCGGAGCTGTGACAAGACTGTCTATTAACAGTGCATCCTGTGCTTCCGCCTCTCAAAGCTCAGACCTTGAAGGCAAGTGTCCCCATAGACCTCAATTTATGGGACTGTATTGTATTTTCTGTGAGATTATGGAAACGTTTCGGTGCCTCGATGTTTATATAATACCTTAACTTGAATTCTCACATTATGATGCAGCCCATTATCGCTGTGTTGATATTATATGTATTTGTAAGAGTGTGCACTTACACATGCATATAAGGTGTGTCGTGGGTGTCATCGACGTGATTGAATTTGATTATAGGCTGTCTGACTACAGATGTGCCTTTCTAGGTGGGTAATCTCACATTTCCAGACCTGTCTCTCACAGGAGAGAGGTCTAACTGAGCACACTGTCAGTTTAGATAAAGAAAACAATCTGGGCTGTTTAAATTTCTTAATCCAATCAGGATTGTCATGGGGACGCCGTAAGAGCACAAAGCTGACAGGAGCTCATGGGGTGAAATATTACCGAGGGAGATATTTCATGGAACTAATTACCTGCCTTATGTTCAATTCAATTTTTGGTTCAAAGTCAAACTTTTGTCTTCTTCTAAGAAATCAGCATGTATATCCTCTGTGTTTGTTTTGACTTGTGTGCTCGGAGAATGCAAATTTAAGTTTTCCATTATCATCACGTAGCTTGTTAGTAAGCTAGGTCAACTGTATGTCATGGTGGGTTAACACTGAAAATGGCAACAGAGACCCCGAGGGTGAGTGAAAGGAAGCAGAATGCAATAGTCAGCCAGTAGGAGGGCTTATCTAATCCGTCAGCATCTATTGAGTCAGACTGTAAGATAAGAAACCGTATAGAGTGATTCCTCTGATTCCTAATATGATTCTATAGAGATCATATTGGTGCTCATTTCACTTTCAGACTTCACACAGTCGGACATAATGCCCCATATGTCTCCTTTTCTCTTCCACTATATTCACACCACAGGCTTTCATGCTCGGTGCCAAATTTGCTGCTCATATCTGATTGTTTTGGCTGCTGTTCATATGTGTTCTGGGATATAACCCATATCCTTTTCTAATATAGGCTGACAACGATGTCAGAGAGACAAATGTGCATAGAGAGACAGTGAGAGAAGGTATCACATCTCTTTTTGTACCTTCAGTATGCTTCTCCTGCTCTCTGCAAAGGTTAGCCGATTTGCTAACACTGAACCGGGTCCAATATGGGGCTTAGTTCTCTCAGCATTAGCAAAAATCCTATACACTATATTTTACCTCTATTATTGTTGTGCAGACTGTTTCCCAGAGATGACAATTTATTGGCAGTGATCGATTGCAAGGGGGAGGGTGTGGAGGTGGTTGGAAACCCTGACATCCGCCACTGGATTTGACAGCATAGGTCAAGTCAAGTGTATTGACATTATATAGCCTAAAATCACAAGTTTGTTTTAGAGCGGTTTCCAACTTGTTTAACATACAGCAATCTCTATCCGTAGACCCCTGGGTCAGATAAGGATTGTCTCCGAAAAATAGTCTGACTCACAGGATGTAGACTGTGGATAGAAGCCTATCATCGGCCACCTATTTCAGACGGTCATACACTTCCTGTGTGTTACTGTTTTTTGAAATTCCCCAAAACTAGTCTTGCATAGCCGGACTTATCTCCACATTTTTGCTTCAGCAACCTATGTTTTGTAATGTTTACTTTTATAGGGATTCAGCCATTTTCCACCAAAACAAGTTCTCTCTCAACACTATTTTGTAAAGGCACCAAGATGATTGCTATTGGTTAAAAGAAACACAAACAAGCCAGGGCATTTTTTTCCCTTATTCTGAGATTATGATGGGTTCTGCCAGACCAATGAATGTCATGATAATCTTGACCAAATTCCTTGATATCAGTGATATTGTAGGGTTGAGTGTTGGTGCTTTACACAATGACATTTCCGATAAATAATCATCAGTGATGTGGATTGTTGACTAAGTGGGTAACGCAAATAACAGAACAGCCAGAACAGTCGATAAGTTAAAAAATGACATCACTTTACTGTAATGCAGCCTTTAAAACCAAGAAAGGACAACCGTTTTGACATCACGATATCAAACAAATTTAAGACGATATCTAATCTCATATCATGATATATCAATAAATTTCCCAGCCCTTGTTTTAAGAAATACAAACAATCAAGAGTGTCTTTCAGAGACCTTTTCCAGCGCTGGCAGACTGTGAGATAGGCCTGGCTATGCGGAAATACCAAAAATATTCACCTTAACAGGGGAAAAAAAACCCTGCTTAACAGCATTGCGTTGACATACTTTAGATCATGAAAGTATTTATTTAAATAATAGATTGGCATGTTTTAGATCAGAACGTAAAATGAATCAGTGCCACTCTCTGCACAAAATCACTGATCTGACATGTCTCATGACTAAACTGCAGTCAGATCTTCTTGTAGCGATTATCTACACACGCACGCACATACACACACTAACACCTGCTTTTTAATAAATGACTACCTGTCATCAGTGTGTGGTTCTCACATTATGGCACTGTGAATTCATTAAGTGTGCCCTTTGGAAGTCTAAGCAGCCAGGTGGGGTGCTGTCAACCCCGCCTGCCTCCGAATCACGCCGCGCATTTCAATTGCAAATACTGTACACGTCTCAGTGCCCTTGTAAAAACCCTCAAAACACGCACACAACTACACATTCACAGGCACACACACAAGCGTGCATACACACACAATCCACGTTCTACTTCTTTCTTTTAAGTAGTGCAAAAAGTTTATCCTCCCTCTGTGTAGTGTTGAAACACTTATTTTCTGTCTAACCCGAAGGCCTGGAGATAGACTTTCATACGCTCTGCCTTTTTCTTGAAACTCTCTCTGGGTAGCTCTCGGCCACTTTCATCCTCCTTAGCAGTTTCTTCAAGTGTTTTTGTGCAGCAGGAAGAAAAAAAGCGCAAGACAGATTGTATCCTGGTTAGTTTAATCACCCATGATTTATTCAAAATCTGGAATTATTTTAATCACACAGAGATTTGGGTGTATTTTGAACAGGATTAGTGTATGTTTTTCTGCTGATAAATGAGATTCTACAAGTTCACGCCTGACTCCGTGTCTGCACATTCCTTCATATATTATGTATTACACCGGCCTGGGCCCTTCGGTTTTCGAGAGATGCTTCAGTGTGTTTGTAGCTGACTGGGTCTGCAGACAGTGATGGGATAAGGCCTAATAGAAAAAGTTGGGTCAGAGCGGGTCACAGCTTGGATTTACGGTTGCCTGAGCAATGTCAGTCCAAAGTGACCTGAGACGGTCTCACTGAGTCATCACCAGTTTAGGCGTAAGTGTGTGTATGTAGCGGGGAGAGGGGAGGGGTTAGAGGCTCTTGTGGACTGGCAGAGCTAAATCTAAATCCTCCTCTTTTCCGTCAATAATTCTCTGCTTTTTCACAGCCCCTCTAATCCTCTTTTCTGACGTGACTCACCTCTATTTATCACCAGAGTGCCCGCGTGCCTCAAACAATCAGGCAAAAGTGTGCTAACAGCCCAATGGTGAGTGTGTGTGTGCGCGTGCATGAGTGTGACTTTCAATCTGCACTGATCTTGATCCTAAACCCGATAAAGGTCCTCAGCCTTGCCTCTGTGTCTGTGTGTGTGTGTGTGTGTGAGTGTGTGTGTGTGTGCTGTCTGCTGTCTGCTGGCAGATAAGGAATCGCACGACAACTTCTGAGTCGATGTTATGATGAGCTCTTGTTCCACAAATTCCATCTTCGACCAAAATAAGCATCAGATCCACAGCTGACTGGTGTGAAGTCATGCTGCTGTGAAAATGTAATAAAGCACAGAGATAATCACTGCTTAACTTTGAATAATGGCTCTGTATAATGGATCCGTGCTACACCAGTGTCGAGATTATGCATCATGCTGGCCAGGCAGGAAGCCCGCTGGTGCTGCTGCTGACTCAGTGCAAGCATAGCTGGGGCTTGGGGGGTTAATGCAGCAGGGCCACGGGCTGATCCACAGCCCATCCTCATCTGCCAAAACTTCAAAGGATGCCCTGACAGAGTCTAAATCGCCATCTCCTCCAGTCCAGGCTCTGCAGAACACTTCCCCTCCCCCTCAGTGCACAGGTCAAACTCGGCCTCATCTTTTATGTATCGCTTACCCCATTGATTGCGCTCTAAGAGATTCATGAATACAGAAGGACCTATTTCCGTATCACACTCCAGCATATGGAGGTTTTTTTTTTACAAGAGAGGAAATATTTCTCTCATTTGTACAGCTCTCATTTTATTTCCCTCTCATTCTTTTCTCCGTGTTTCTGTTTCCGCTCCCCTGTCGTTTTTCATCCCTGTCTCATACCTATCTCTCACTGCATATCGCCCTCACGACTTCCACTTATTTTGCATGGAAGGTCACAGTCATTTCCCTTTTTTGACAGACCTCCTTTTTTTCCTTTTTTGTTGGTATTTATTGTTCACTCATGAATTATTCAGATTGCAGATAGTGAGTACAGAGAATTTGAGAGCTGCAGTCGACTTACAGGAAGCTTCCTGGAGATGGATACTTCGAAACAACTTCTCCAAGTCAAATCTGGACACACACACACACACACACACACACACACACACACTGTTACACTACACTGAGGACCCTCCCTAATCTGTGACTCCGACTGGATAGATTTAAGAAATTACAATAAAGGTTTAATCTTTTTTTCCTGTTGTGTGCATGTGCTTGATTTGAAAGTAGAAGGAGCTAGCAGCTGGTGTGCTTTGCCTATGCGATGAGCAGTGAATGCTGTATTAGCATGCCAACGGCATGTCTGATGTATTCATTTATGTTCATCCCTTGGTTGTTTACTCATTCATGAATACATGTGTTGATCCATTTTTTAACAGGCCAGCCCTCCCCACCACCTTCCTGTTTCTGTACCTGTGTTTAAGTGATGTGCATGTTACGCACCCCAGCAGAGTGTGAAATTGAAATTCGAACCCTGCAGAAGTGACATGAGTGACACGAGATGTGAAATCTCATTTTTTACTGAAGTTGTGATTTTTCACTTGAAACTACAGAGTGGTTTATTTAATGCTTTTGCCACTCTTGATAATATTTATGTTGCAGCACTCTCACATGTTTATAATGCTATTAATACCTATAACAGTGATGCTGTGTGGTATGTAATTAAAATGAGCCTAAAATGGCCCCAGGCTTACACAGTTCTATCTTCAGTCTGAGTGATGGTGAGGTTTTGTGCTGCAAAATGTTCACATCCTTCATAGTAAAACCTCATGCAGTGAAGCTCTCTATTATTCTTCACAATAACATGCATCTGAGAGGCACTCTAAATATAAAATATCAATAGCACATTTTTAAATGGGCTTTTCTAGGTCAGGTGAATTGCAGAAAGAACCTTCTATTACTGAGAACTCATTTAGCACCAGATCTCAGACTTTGCCTTAGATCACTGAAACATTCAATAATTCAGCTGTGAGGAAGCTGAATTCTACATATTGAAAGTGTGGCCTTAGCTGTCATCTCTGAAGTAGTCACAGTAACTTTGAGTTATTTATACGAACATTGCTTGTTGCTAACGAACCTTAGCATGCGCGGTATACTTCCCCATCAGCAAGCAAGCTGACTACCATGATAGCTAATAGAGAATGGGAAGAAGTGCCATGTCATTGTTCCAACAGCGCAAAATTCCAAAGCCAGGTTAGTTCAAATTGTAACCCACTGGACCAAAAGCTCATTTCTCCAACAGCCCATTACCACAAAAACAAATGCCCATTGTTCCAAAGTCCCATGTCTTTGAAAATACATACTCTCTACATTTACAGTAGTTTAAGTTTCCCAGCTGCATTTGAGCCACTACTCCCGACCCATCCCTGCTTTTCCAACAGCTGCTGTGCCACCAAACTTGGGTGCTTTAACCCAAAACCTGATCCTTTCCTAACCATAACCAAGTGTTTTTTGTGCCTAAACCTAACCACACATTCACCACAGCATTGTTGACAAATGTAAAGTTTCAAGTGGTGCAGGGAGTGTGAATTTTCAGAGAAATGGGCCTTCAGAGCATTGGGTGTTTGTTCTTGGGATAAAGGGCTGTCGCAGAAATGATCTTTCAGTCCTATGGGACATTTTTGACCTAATGGGGCTTCAGAATTTTTGGCCATCAAAACAATAGGTAGTCCCTTGTGACGGTAAATCCCACCATATGGGACAGAGGCACCGACTTGTGAGAAATGCACTGTTACCTCTGCTTGCTGCTGTTATAGCTCTTGTAGCTGTTTTGTTTGGTTTAATTCTCTAATGGGGCCAAAAAGAGGAGTGCCACCTTACTTTTGCTCCCACAGCAGATCTCCACCCAGCCACAGCAAGACTGTTAATGAGCTTCTAGGAATTTGCAACTTGGAAAAACTCAAAGTACATGTCCTCAGTCCAAAAATTAGTTTACATCGGGGTCCATAATCCAGTGTTAGATTGCCAAGTCATATGGATCTGTGTTGCTTACTATGATTTGTTTGTCCACATGCTCGTGCTTGGCATTGTGATTCAGTATCTTTTGGTAGCGTCCCTTTTCTTTCTCTTTTCCCTTCTTCATCAGATTTGACTGATTTTTTTTTTTTAACCAAACAAACAGGTAACCACAGAAGCAGGTAACAGAGCTCTAGTGCCTCCATCCCAAAATTGAATACAGGGTGAAGTCAATTTTGCATTCCCTGTAGTGCAAATGAGCTCAAACAAGATAATGTCTCTTGATTTAGTTGCCCTTTTTTTTTTTTTTTTTTTTTACAAAAATGATAGAACTGTATGTTTTTAAGATAATAAATGATAGATTATATGGACAGTTTTGCGTCATGTTAAGTTCTGCACTAACTTTGCATGAACTTTACATCACCAGACTTTGGTTTTATTGGTATTCCTGCAGCCCTGTCATGTGGAGAGGAACTGAAGCCCCCCTGGAATATCAGTGCCCCCCCTCTGACCTGTGTCTGTGTGTGCATTTGTGTGTGTGTGTGTGTGCGTGTGCAGCCTGTCCAAACCAAGTTCCACCTGGCGCGCGTCGGACAGACCACCATCTGTTCCGTGCCCCCTCATTGAACTACCTGCCACCTCCTCTTCATCACCTTCATGGGATATCAGGAAATGGATGCTTTCTAGAGAACTCGTTCACAAATCGTTAGTTTAGTCTCAGAAGCGCAATAATGAATCTGGTTTGATACAAGGGATAATTACATAAGATGTCTCAGAGCTGGATGTTTCTTACATAAGCCTTTTCCATGTGAGAAAAAAATCCTCAGCAATGTGACAGGCCACTGCCGTGTTTTAAGAAACGGGAGCAGAGTGCTGGTGATCTGCTTTATTGTAAAGCAGATGAGTCATTGCCCTGAGACAAAGACTGGTTTCACCCTCCCTCAAAACACCTCAAGGACTTAACACGCTAGATTTAAAGACGCTCAAATAGGCTTAAAATGAATTTCCTCCCCTTATCTTTTCTTTTTGCTCGCCGGCAATAAATTCTACATACATTCCCTCCCTTCTTTGGTGCCATTTCCCTGAGATGTTGCTTCCCCAAAAGACAGGGTTTAGGATCAAAACCAACATGCTTGTGCTGTGATTTTACAGCCAGAGAAAACTAGGCTTAGCTGATTATGTACACAGCCATTTTTAATGTCTTTTAATCCACTCTCTCTGGTCAATGAAGATCAAAGTTTTCAATTTTCTTCTGGGGTTTACTTAAAAGCAGGAAGGGTTTGTATATCTTTTTTCTTTCTCCCAAAGAAGAATTGTGCAGTCCACCATCCCCCAGCATTTCTCCAGTAATTGCAACACTGAAGTGAGTCTGGAAAAAGCGCAGGGAGCAACAGCACAGCATGAGCACATGGCACATGGACCAGCACATTAGCCACCAGGGCACCGCAGGAGTGTTTTGATATGTTGTGACAAATTCTCAACCGTGGACTCTGTCCTTTATTCCCTTCAAGGTGGAGAAATGTGCACGCACGGAGGACAAGGAGCCTGGAATTAAGCACAGGAGAGAAAAGATGCCAAAGATGAGACAATAAGAAGGTGAGTTGCACTTCTCTGCGTGCTTGTTTTCCACTGGATCATTATACGGCCTACTGTGCTGCTATAAGTAGCTTTGGATGCAACTTTTATGGATACACAGGTCAGCGAGTGCCTTTCACTGAGGCAAAGCAGTACACAAAGAAAAACCTTGACATATACCGGTTATTAACGGTATGTCTCTGTCTGGGCTGCTGTCACTTTCACATCTGCACACTCACAATTTACCTTTGACCCTTTGAATACAGCCTTCTGTGTGCCAGCTATAACCTTTTAGTGCACCATTAGTGGAAACACATCTGTCAAAGTTGACAGCCTAGCATCGATGGCAGCAGAAACGAGACAGGAAGAGACACAAACGCTGAGCAGAAAACGACAGAGGGGTGAACGGCAGGAAAAGGGGGGATGACAGGAAGATGTAGAGATGAGACGAACAGACGAAATGAAGAGGAGGCTTCACAGAAGCTGTTTGGATTAAATGTTTTTTCCTGTTTGTATAATAATAACTGGTGACAGAGCAGATGGTGGTGGTGAGATAAACAGTTTAAAAAGTGTGCAAAAGTGCTTAATAGCGAGTAAAAGTGCTGAACATGTTTACTGTGCCAGACATAAGTCAGAGCACTCTAGCAATGTTGTGCAGACGGCAAACAGGAGGCAGGGCAAAGGATTTAGAGTTATTTTTGTCACAGGACACAAATAAAAACATTATTACTAACACTATAATCTGACATTAGAGTCATCGTTTTACTACTGTCACTTGCTGATGGATGCTGTATGAAACACTAGTGATCGATTCTGTTCATGAATGTTACGTTTTTTACAAAAACAACAAAGACACTTTATTCCTGGATACCTGAATTAGCATATAAAGTAATCAGATGAGTTTTATTTTTCATATGTAAGAGCCTGTGAGGATTCAGGAAATATCTTCAACAGCTGTTAAACAGCAGTTTTTCAAAGATCGCTGGGTATTTATTTCCAGAGAATCTGATTTGTGATTGCAGTGTAATGTTAACACATGAGAGGCACAGACTGGTGCTAAGGGCTGATCTTACTGTTAGCTAAGTTTTTGCTGCAATAGGAAGAGTTTCGATTAAGATGTCACCCAATGCTTTAACTTTCAACACCGTACTTGCTTTGTGATCGGAAACTCTTGTACTTCTCATACATACAATATGCTATTCTCAGTAATGCAACCATTTTTTAATTATGTTTTAAAGGAACAGTGTGTAAGATGTACAGGGAATTAGTGACAACTACTGGTGAGGATTGTGTATTGCAACCAGCTGAAACTTCTTCAGGTCAGAATTCCTTCAGTGTTCATTGTTCAGGAGGTTTTTACCATGAGGTCTCTCCCTTTCCAAAACAATCAGACCTGGTGATTTAAACCAGTAAAAACATTGAATAAAGCAGTTTCATATTGCAAATCGGTGTTTCTTTGATGTCTGGCATATCAGAGATGTTAGCCCAGCACCTGCTAATATGTGCTCACCTTTTTTCACTGATAATTTAAGATCCAGATGTTCAGGAGGTTTTCACCAGTAGCGGAATGTTCCGCAGAGGTCTCTCTGACCAGGGGTCTCATTTATAAAGCAATGCATAGGATCCATACTAAAAACGTATGGACAGACAAAAGCTAAAAATGGCGTGCCTCAAAAAATGTTCCATAGTTTCTACAGGCAGGCTTCCGCCTCACCATCTGCATTGCTAATATCCCATCTCATGCATGGGTCAAAGTTTCTCCCATCAAGTCTGTTTTTAAAGATCATAAAGGCCTCTTTCAGGCATCCTTTTGTGCGTACACAATGTCTGGTGATTAAAATTGAATAAAAGACTTAAAAAATTAGTGTTTTTCTGGCCCTCTCACTGCAGAGGGGCTGCTAACAACAGTGGCCGAGGAGAAAATGACCCTATCTAGAGCCAATGTTTGGCTTGCCGTTCTGGGTTACTGTAGAAACCTGGCGATGCAACATGATGATTCCACGTAGACAAAGACCTGGTCCATATGTAGATACGAATGGCTCATTATAAGGCCACAAAAACACATTGTTATTTTCAGGTGATTAAACACTAAAGAAGACATACTTATTGTATTCCATTCCTGCCAATATGTCCCCTTAATTTGTGCACACTGGACCTTTAATTGATTTTGTAATTACAAAATGATCCACAACATACAGTATGTTAAAGCTGTAATCTTGTGGTCACTTGTCAGGTTTACATTTTAGATTTTGGCATTCTGAGTTAGTCTCAGAAAGTCAGTTTACTAACAATGGACTGATAAGTGTAAGGACTTATTCTGAGCTATAATACAGTGTACTGGGTTGTTATACTTGCAGGAAGTAATTCATAAAACATCTTTTTTTGGAATTTTACATTTTTCGAGAATAAAAATGTGCTCCTAATAATTACAGCACGTGCAGCTGAATAAGAATGGAAACAGTGCATCATCATTACCATGAGTAGTAAATATATAATCACGCATGGGATCCTATCTCTGGCTCAGCTCTTGCAGACGAGCCAACCCTGAACCCTAAGGCCTGCAGCCGCTGCCAAAAAGCTGGATTTACAGCGAGCACGGCTTACCATTTGAAAATGTATCATTGCACTGGCCCGGGTCATCATCGAAGGCTATTTGAAAAGAAGTAATGTGGTTTACCAACAGACTCCAAGCCAGTGTGTTGTGTATCGCAGGGAGGCTCAAAGAGGGAGGGAAGGATTCAGCAGGCAGTGGGATAAACAGGTTGATAGCTGAGGCCATATCACAGAGTTCCTGCTGTGCAGTCACACTCTTCAATTTAACCTTTTTTTTTTTTTTTTTTTCAAATACAGATATCTTGATGTTATCCTGTGCAAACATCATTTTGGGTTTTCCAACATGAAGCGGTTTTCTGTGGAGTGTGTTTATGGAGGTTAGGCAGCGAATGAGTGTGTAATTAGGGACGATCAGATGAGGTAAATCTTGGCCAGTGGGAAGCAAGCCACAGCGCTGATACTGGCAATCACAGCAGAACAGAACGGTCACCTGGGGTTGAGCGGGGAAAAGATTGAAGAGGAATGATCAAAGGGGTTGTAGGTGAGGGTTGAGAGGGAAGACAGGAGAGTGTTTTGGGGATGCAACAGAGAGCAGAGAAAGGAAAGGCGACTGGAACGCCACCCAAAACCTGAACTGGACATCCAGCTGGATATTTCGACATGTGAGAGCTTCTCCTTATACTGCTCTCTTTGATACTGGCAAATTAACAATAAATTGCCTGCACAGAGCTAATCTACTGTAGTCAGCGTGCAAGAAACACATTTGTTCAGCTAGGGAGCTTCCAGGCAAGGTGTTGTGATTCATTTCTTCCACTGCGGGCTACCAAAGAAGGGGTTTATTGGGAATACACATTGGCGTAAATAGGTTGCACTAGAAGATAATAGTTCCAAGTCTGACAGTGTTATGTGATCCTAAAGCACTTAGCATGCCAAAGCACTTTTGGGAAATCAAGAACAACGTTTATTAATCCATACAAGCTTTCAGCGACTCATAAATGCTTCAGTGTTCAGAATGTTTTCATGATTAAGGTATTAATGAGGCCTTAATATATTTTAATATAGAGCACAAGGAAATGCTCAGCTAGAACTTCCTTATCTTTGAGCCTCCCCAGTTCATTAATTCATAATAACACATTTGCAAACTAAATTTAAACGATTTTCCCCCTACCTTTCAAAGAGTAATTTAAGATCATATCTCTTTGTTGCAGAAATGAGAGTCCTTAACTGCGGTTCACATCTGAAGTGTTGCCCGCAATAACATCACATTAAATAACATGAACTTTTTGAATATTAGATGTGTGTCACCGCAGTGTACCACGAAGATGGGAGCTGTTATCTGTGTGTACCTGAGCAAATTATGAAATGGGAAGCTAATTTAACTTGCTCAATGAGCGACACATTTCACAGTTCATTTGCTCGTTCATGAAACACTCAACAGCAAATCACTTTTACGCCCTCGACGCTTTGTTTCTAATTCCAACACTTCACAGCGCCGGGGCAGCTAAGGCATTTATATAATGTGCTTTTTACCACACGGTTAAAAACTGCGACTCAGTGATCATATTAACATGAATAAGTTATTGCCAGTTCAAAAATCCTTGACAATGCAAGATATTCAACCTAGCACCTGAGACAAACCCATTTAGTTTCTCCCGTCTCAGCTGAATAGATGAGCGTTCACAATTAACATATCACTTATTGGTGTTTAAAACACTTACAAATATGACTGACATTAACTTTCTCTTGACCTGTGTCCTCTTTATTCTCTATAGAGAAAACCTGCCTATAATATCTCTGTCAGTAAAACCCTGTGTAGCGTGGCTTTTAATTTTCTGTCTCCGCGCACTCTCAGTGTTTAAGCTTCAAAGAAGAGAACAGAACGTTCTGAACACTGTTGAATGAATATTGAACAAATAGTGGAATTGCCCTGAAAATCCACTCTTGTTTCCAGCTTGAGGAGGTTTTAATATACAGAAATATTGATTTAATGGACCTCGGATGAACAAATAGCATGTAAAATCTTAAACTGAGAGTTATATTGCTTTTAGGATATTGGCTCGTATAATTCTGGCCGGCTGGAGCGAATCATAAACAAAGTAGAGTAAATTAGAGGCAGACATGAACATGTATCTCAAAAACAACACTATGCTGCACTGGCTTTGTGGTGCATAACTGGATTTCTCATCTCGTGTCCCCTTCTTGATGTCTCTCTCTTTTTTCCTCTTCTCTTCCTTGTTATTTATTATGAATGCTCTGCCCTGAATGACATGTTGACCACAGCTACTCGCTCTGGGAACTGGAAACAGCCGCTGAATTTCTGCTGAAGGGAAACAGTCTCAGTGTTCTGAGTTTAGCAACAGGGCCCCAGTCTTGAGTCTTTGATGGACGTCGGCTAAACCTGGGATGACAGGAGACATAATTGAGTCCATTTTGATGGCATAAGCCTCACTGATTCCATTTAGTTGGGAATTTTCATGCCCTCTCTCCGTGTCGCCAAGTTTTGATGCGAGGTCAGCTGGGAGCTAGCTGCTAACCGTCAGCTCACAGCGCTCACCTGGCTTGACACCTGCTCTCTGCGCAGGCAGCATGTTCGGCTGAGGCTCAGATCTCCACAGCGCGCAGGGAGAGAGCTGGAATTATGCCTCCTAGCCGCTGTGTGAATGTGTGTGTTTGCAGTGTGTGTGTGTGTGTGTGTGTGTGTGTATGCAAGGCGTTGCATCTGTATCTGTGATTACTTTCCTTGTGTATGTGTGTGTCGCATTGGATATGCATCCACCAGCACTCATGCGAGAAGACAGCGGGTTAGACTCCCTTCCCCCGACCCTCTTGCTCAGTTGGATCTCACTCCCAGATCTGTCAGGCGTCTGTTGATGCATCCTCGATGTGACATGCCACCCACAGTGAAGGAGAGGCACACATCACTCAGCTTTTTCTCATCGGTTTAGCAAAGAGCCTCGCCTAACCAGTCTGTGACCTCTGCTCTAACAAGTTAAGCAGATAGCCTCGCGTTGGTCTCGGAGATGGAGTCGAGGTAATCTCATCATAGAGCTTCAGCTGGTCGTCAGCCCGTTATGTAAAACGTTCCCCCAAAAGAAACGGACAGCTGAATCTGCTTTATTTATTTATTTTTGCTGTTTTGTTGACTTTTTTTCTGCAAGCTTAATTATTTTCCGAGCTAGAGGGAGTTATTTCATTGCAGAATTATATGCAAATCACAAATTATTGTTTGGTATTAGGCTTGGCTGGCACTTTGCTAATACAATATTTAATCTTTATTTAGCACATTTGTTTAATAAACGTGGAGTAAATGGCTTGGCAAAGAACAGTAGTAGGTATTTAGACTGCATCGGCTAAAAGCATATCAACACATTAGCTGCGTGCTCTTAAGGTCAGCTCTGTTTCCTGACATGTAATTAACTGTAGAATCAGTTGTTTGAAATCACCTGACACTCTGGACGCCCGTGGCATGGGCTTGACACTAATGCTGCGTGGCAGTGGCAAGTGACTGTACTCTGCATACTGTACAACACGCACAGCCACACTGCTTGCTCCATGCAGGGTATGTGGCTCCTTATGTTTTTTCATAAAACAACATGAATGCTTAGCAAGGCACGTGCAATGATGCATCACATTTTTAGTGAGTAGGCAGAGGATTAAAAAATACACAGCAAGGCAGCTGAATACACACACAGTTTGTTTTGTGAAGTTTAATTGTCCATGTTCAGCTTATTTCTGCTGCTCACAAGCAACTGCATGAGTGGAAATAGCAGCTGTAATGAAGACGCAGCAGCAGCAGTCTTATTATCAGCTACAAGTGTACGAACACAAGAGAAATGACACGAGGAGAAGCCTTACGCTGATATTTGCAGCATTATAAACTTTTTCACATGTGGGTCATGGCCTCGGCTGATGAATGAGGCAGCAGTGTGTTATGTAGAACATGCATGGAGATGTTCACACACATACAGCCCAACTCTCCAGGGTTCAATTTAGTTATCACCATCACAGCACTGTGCCGCTACCACGTAGCCCAGGATTAGGCGCCCCAGATTTCACAGCTCTTAAGAGAGAATATAAACATGACGGTTATTATGCTGTGTGAGCATCGATGGAAATGGAAGATTGAGGCAATTCGTATTCATGCTATATAAACTGCTAATTAGAGTTTGTGTCATTGTAGCACAAAATCATAAAAAACAAAAGACCCAGTTGAAACTTTTGAAGCCTACCCCATTTATATATTTGGCACTCATGTACAGATGGGTGACAAGTGTGTTAGTAAGGCAATGGGCCACAAGTAGCCACCACACAAGCTTCAGTATTCCCTGGTATAGATTCTACAAGTCTCTGGTGCTCCACTGACGGGATGATCACCGTTCTTCCAAGACACAGTCATTCTTTTAAAGATTGTGCTAGAGAGAACTACTTGAAAAAACTAGTTCATTGACGTGCCACCCGACCACGTGTGAAGGCAAAAGTGTTTATAGCTGTTCCAAACTGCCACTCTCAAAGATGGGTTGAAAAGCCTGCTGTCGTACAGAGGGGTGAGAGATGATGATTGTCGAAGTGAGGATAACGCCCACATTTTCCTGGCAAGCTTTTTTTTTTTTTTTTTTTTTTTTTTTGAAGGGGAAAATGACAGAAGTCATTGTTTATTACTTTGCATTTTTTTCACCCCCTCATACCTGGCCAATCACTGCATGAAGTGGGTGACTTGCAAGATTGTTGGTTAAGTCGGGAGGTTGCAAAACTCAGAAAAAAATGTTGGCGTTGTATGTTTCTGCAAACCATTGATACCATATTCAGTTCAATTCTATTTTATTTATAAAGTGCAATATCACCAGCAGATGACATCCCTCTATACTTGGACCATCACAGCAGATATGGAAAAACTCCCCCTAGAAAAACCCCTTTAACGGAGGGAAAAATGGTAGAACCCTCAGGAAGAGCAATACACCAGAAATACGCCAATACACACAAGGTTACACAAGAAGAAGAAGAAGCAGAAGGACACTTCTCTCGCAGCAGACAGCTGAGCGGAGCTGCGGAGTCCGCAGTCTGCAGAGCCTCTGAGACAAACTAAACAAAACACTTGTAGGCTCCTCCACTTCATTTAAAAACATACATAAACCTTATTAAGTTGTCATAATGCATGTTTCAATGCAAGATAAGTTGAATATAGTCCCTTGACATGCCGCTGACGTGACAGGCTCTGAAGAAGAGGCCGAGTTAGTAACATGCAGTAATGTGACATCAATGTTAGCAATGAATGAAGAAGAACTAACTTTTTAGAATCTGAGAGAGAGGAGGGAAGGAGAGAAGGGGCTTAGTGTATTATAGAAGGTCCCCTGGCAAACTAGGCCTAAGTCAGCCTAACTAGGGGCTGGTCCAAGGCCAGCCTGAGCCAGCCCTAACTATAAGCTTTATTAAAACGTAAAGTCTTGAGTCAAGTCTTAAATGTGGAGACGGTGTCTGCCTCCTGGACCGAAATAGGAAGATGATTCCACAGGAGAGGAGTCTGATAGCTGAAGGCTCTGGCTCCCCTAATTTTGGAGACTTTAGGAATGACGAGTAATCCTGCGTTCTCAGAGCGCAGTGTTCTGGTGGGATAATAGGGCAGTATGAGCTCTCTGAGACATGACAGAGCAAGAGCATTTAGAGCTTTGTAAGTGAGGAGAAGGATTTTAAATTCAATTCAGGATTTTACAGGGAGCCAGTGCAGAGAAGCTAAAACAGTTCCTATCAGTACACGTGCGGCTGCATTCTGGATCACGTTACATTTGCAGGCTATTATGTAGCAGATATGTTGAAACATGACATTTTCACTAAGGTTAACATGTGGTTAGATTTAGGCACTTGGTAATGCTTTGGAAAAGATCATGTTTGGCTTAAAATACCCAAATCTCCTATAAGTGTTTATTTAGGTTGAGATCTGGTGGTTTATGAATGTTACAGCGTATTACTTACATCATTTTCATACTCGTCAGATTATTCAGTGACCCCATTGCTTTGTAGATTTGATCATTGTTAATCTTGATAAGACTTTAATCAGGATGAATGCGTTTTTATCAGAATAACTTGGTGACCCTCGCTTTTAATGAGACCCAAAATAATACTATAATAAAAATGCCCCCCACAACAAAACAGAGCCACCTGACCCCGTCCTTCCTCACCTGTCATTACTCATTTATTCATTTTCTTTCTCTAATCTCTAATCACTCTTCTTTAGGTCATACTGTGTTCACACTTCATTTATCAGAGATAATAAATCTAGAGCTATCTTTTGCTTCTTCTTCTGCTATTCTTTTATTTATTTATTTTTTAGTTTTCCCAACCAAATTTCTACCCTCTAATAACAGATGATGAGACAGGGGTTTGGCCATTTTTCTCTATTTCCTGGCTCGCCTTGTGGATACATGAAGATATAAAGCATAAGAAATGGTGACTTCAGTTGCTGTCCACACACATGATCCCAGAGCGGTTGCTACATATGAGTTCTCATTAGCTGGGGTGAAAACACATTGTTTTCCACCAGAAAATCCATTTGTTTCCATGGTGACACTGTCCTCCCCTGTCCAATTTCCTTGCCAGCTTTGTATGGATAGCTTTATTGAACTGTATCTTTTTTTTATTGGCAGTTCATATTAGACATGAAGTGAAACCAAAAATATGTAATAAAAAAATTGAAAATTTAAATATAAATTAGTAATCAAAGAGGAAAAATTATTTAAAATTATTTTTTAATCCAATATTATTGTTATATTTATTTGTGTATGTAGGAAAATGAAAAAATGCCAAAAGTTGTCCACATCTTTTATAAACCCTCAGCTTTGCCTCATTTTTTCTACTGCCAAACTACAACACTTCTCCTTACTCTATTGACCAGAATAATGTCTCTGATTAGATTTCCATTTTTAAAGCAACCACACATTTCTCTTGTAACACACAGACATTCATTTCTTTGCTTTTCCTTAGTCATTTCTCACACTGTAATATGAAGGTTTGTGGAGGCAGATCATTTGGAAAAGGATCAAGGTGACTCCATATAGTATTGTGTTCCTCTAATACACTTACTTTGCTTTTGCTCCTGGGCAGTAGCATCCATACTTAGTGCCTCTTGTTGCTTTCTTTTTTTATCCAGTTTCTTTTATCTATAATTAAACACTGGAAAATTAACTTTGTGGAAAATATAGCCTTAAACTCAGTAAAAGTAAATCCTTAATCACCGGACTTAATGTTGTTCGCTACGAGGAACACTACAGCTGATACTACAGGTTTTAGGAATGTCACTTTCTCAGAAAATCAAGTTTGGACAAATTTGAACTGACTTGTAATTTATTGCAATCAATTCAAATGCAACCTACAGGGCCTACTCCAAAATGCGTTTAACATGTTAAGAGTTACGTTCTGTTAATCTAACATTAGCGTAAGCAGTTGGCAAACAGCCTTGCTCTCACTTATGTCATCTAAGGAGTAGTGAGTGAATGACTGAGTTCAAAAACCCAGAAATAAATTCCCTCTGTTTTTTACACAATCTTAAGGGACCTACACGTTTTGTTCTACGACATAAAATAAGCCAGTAAATATCAAACTTGTGATTTTTGAAGCTTCTAAGCATCTTATGAAACATGTAAACAGTTCATTTACTGTAAACAGGTTACTTTTGGCCTTGCATTTACGCCTCAAAAGTCATTAAGTGTTTTAATTTGTAAAGATTATTTTGCTGAGCAAATAGAAGTAGGGGAGAACAGGGCACAACCTAACACAGTTTACAGTGTAAAACAGACTTTTTAAGTGGTTACACAGTGTCGATCCTTCAGTGCTTCCCGGCCAGTTGAACACAATACCGCCACAGTGACCCACAAAATTCCACAGAGATTGGACATTTTTTAGCAGAGTTCAGTGACAAAGGCTATTTTTTATGATTTATGTGAATTTCTTTGTCATACATGTTATTGGATTACTGAGTCATTTATGTAAGTCAACACATCCAACCATATATCATCTTAATTATTGTCTTCTTGCCTAAAACATGGCACCATTTTAAAACTATGTAACCAACTCTAGCGAGTGTTAGCTAGGCTTGACAAAATGTCCACACAGTGGGGTTAGTTGTAACGCTGTGTTAGAACTAAGCCACCGATTTGACACTTCAAACTTATGTATGGTTTGAACTAATGTCCTTAATTAAATTAGAAATACTTTGTATTTTCATTTGTCACATATATCGTTGACACACAATTTTACAGTCTTGTCAGTATTCACACATTCAATACTCATATTTTTGACATGTGGATCCAGGTTACCCAGTCTATGCACATCTATCGGCCCAACCATTGAATATGGATGATAGACTAACAGATGGACGAATACCTGAATGGATACCTGTCCTTCCCCTGATGTAGATGGAGAAATAGTTATCTACATTCATTCGTCTATTATGGATGAAAAGAGAAAAATTATGATATCCACACACACTATGTGTCTGTGTATGTGTAGATCTTTCTATTCATGAAGCATTAGTGGTTAGATGAGGGATGGATAGATGTTTAGATGTCTATCATAGACCGATCCAAAAACAGTATCACTCAACTATAGATAGAACTGTATTAAATTAATTATTTTAAGCAGACTTTCCCAGCAAGTGTTGCAGCCAATCCTCTGCCCGTTACAGTTAACCCCACCCATTTCACTTCCACCACTTCTCAGTGCAATTGTAGAAGAAAGGTAAGAAAAAAAATTATAAATTTCAAACTGTTTTAATGACATTTACCCAAAACTAAAATGTGTTGCTTGTGCCCTGCTCCCCCTTATCATAAAGGTTTGTTTGCCACAGATTTTATTTTCTGCAATAAAAAAAAAAATCCCATTTGCTTTTTGACAAGGGAACCCAGGTGACACTAACTTCCACATCTGCCTACAAAAAAAATCCCTGCAGCACTTAATGGTGTAGTGAACTCAAAGTACTTACAGACTGCAGCCTGTTGCGCTTGTATACTGCGAATTTTGAATTCAAATAGATCATTACATGTCTTCCTTATATAAAGAATGTCATCTCACTGTAAATGCAACCCTTTAGAGTGAACAGGGGCTGTCTTCTTTAGCTTTGACTCCCACTGTGCGCCCATGATGGATGCAACCTTAAGCCATACAATAGCAATCTCCGTGGAGTCATGGCCTTTTGTTATGAGTCACAGTGTCACATCCTCTCGGTTCAATCTTTTTCCTTTAAAGATCAAGGGATTCATGAATGAGTATGTTCATTGTTGTGAAAAAATGAAAGAAGGCTTTTCAGTACAGCAGTCTTTCTGAACTTTTCTAATATATGACGGCAGCTAATATATTCCTACATGTCTGCATGAGTCCATCATATGAGATGTCCCTTGGGAGGTATTTCCAGTGAATGAAATGTTTTTGATCTTTCATGGAAAAAAGAAATAAAAAGAAAGATATGACATACCTGATATGACACTTAAAATAGTTGTATTATTGAAATCATTTTGCTGAGCTTTACATAGAAATGCACTTTCAAATCTCCTGACACAGGATTACCTTCAAATCCCGTGTTGTTTGCCTCCATTGCTGCATTTTCACCGTTCATTCCTTTGTTGTTGAAGTTTTGCAAACAAGTAGCGCGAGCCTCGGTGACAGCCCTGCCTGAGACAAACAATACCCATCCTTCTCTGGACTTAATGCCTCTGTTAATTTGTTTACCTTGATCAAATAGACCTCATCACTTGAAGAATTTGTCTCCAGAATGTGCTTGGCGGGTACTGAGCTATAACTCAGCACAGTCACTCCATTTGTCAGAGAGAGCCCTGACAGTCAGCCTAATTAGTTTGGTTGTGACAAAGGAGCTGTCTCGTGGAAACTGGGAACATCAATCCATCCATGGAGGCATGTGTTTTCATAATGCAGCCCATACAGTGAGCAGAAACATGCCTATTAGGCGTCGGGTGAAACTGCATCTACGAAGAGGTCTAATGATATGTTTGGTTAAAGAGAATGTGCTGTAAATATGTATTTATTTGTCAGGTTATTCAGCATGTTTTGATTAGATGCCAAGCAGTTATTTTATTTCTGGGTGTTTCGAATAAAGCCTGCATGCAAACTAGAATGGAAACATGCAGTGGTGGATGGAGTAATCTGATCTGTACTTGAGTAACAGCACTGGTATCACAGTGTAGAAATACTCTGCTAGAAGTCCTGTGTATCCAGTGTATTCAACATCTTACTTAAAGATTAAGTGTGTAAGATTTAGGGGGATTTGGTGGCATGTAGCGGTGAGGATTATGAACTGCAACCAGCTGAAACTTCTCCTGGTTAGAATTCCTTCAGTTCAGGAGGTTTTTTCCAGGAGCCAGATTTTTTGCAGAGGTCTCTTCCTGCTGCTCATCGCAAAAGGGCTTCTAACTACGATGGCTGATATGAAAATGTGAATGACCCTATCTAGAGCCAGTGTTTGGTTTGTCTGTTCTGGGCTACTGTAGAAACACAGCGGTGAACATGGCGATCTCTGTAAACGAGGACCCGCTCTGTATGTAGATATAAACAGCTCATTCTAAAGTAACAAAAACACATCAATTCTTATTTATAGGTGATTATACACTAAAGAAATTATTAGTATTAGCACAAAAAATTACTTAAAAAAAAAAAAAAAAAATATATATATATATATATATATATATATATATGTGTGTGTATACACTTGCTGTCCACTTTATTAGGTACACCTTTTCAACTGCTTATTAACGCAAATAGCTAATCAGCCAATCATGTGGCAGCAACTCAATGCATTTAGGCATGTAGACATGGTCAAGACAACCTGCTGAAGTTCAGACCGAGCATCAGAATGGGGAAGAAAGGTGATTTAAGTGACTTTGAACATGGCATGGTTGTTGGTGCCAGACAGGCTGATCTGAGTATTTCAGAAACACACAACCATCTCTAGGGTTTACAGAGGATGGTCTGACAAAGAGAAAATATCCAGTGAGCAGCAGTTCTCTGGGTGAAAATGCCTTGTTGATGCCAGAGGTCAGAGGAGAATGGCCAGACTGGTTCAAGATGATAGAAAGGCAAGAGTACCTCAAATAACCATTCGTCACAATCAAGGCAGAAGACCATCTCTGAACCAACAACACGTCCAACCGTGAAGCAGATGGGCTACAGCATCAGAAGACCACACCAGGTGCCACTCCTGTCAGCTAACAACAGGAAACTGAGGCTACAATTCACACAGGCTCACCAAAACTGGACAATAGAAGATTGGAAAAACATTGCCTGGTCTGATGAGTCTTGATTTCTGCTGCAACATTCAGATGGTAGGGTCAGAATTTGGTGTAAACAACATGAAAGCATGGATCCATCCTGCCTTGTATCAACGGTTCAGGCTGGTGGTCTAATGGTGTGGCTTAGTAATAATTATGACAGTATTTGCAAATTTCGATTATTGATACAAAATGTAATCAAACAAAGTAACTAAAAACTAATGTAGTGCAGTAACAAGTACAATATTCGCCTCTGAAATGTAGTGGAGGAGAAGAATAAAGTAGGATAAAATGGAAATACTCAAGTGCAAGTATACCTCAAAATTGTGCTTAAGTGCAGCACTTGAGTAAATGTATTTATACTGCATGTCAGATGGTTCACGCCTCCATGTCGTCTATAAGGAAGTGATAATGGACACCTCGTCTGGCATTATCCCTTACATATTGCACCACTGGAAAAATGTTGCATAAGCTGTCATTTATTGACGCAGTAAAGATACAATGAGTGGCTTCTTATCTTCCTTGGTGTCAAACACCTTTGTATAGACCTGTCAGTGCTGGAAAGTGAATGTGCCCCTCCATGAAATGGTGCGCTGAGAGCATTTTATTCCCATCACTTTCCAATTTTTATATGATTTTTATCATGTCTGATACTACTTTTGTAGACATTCATATATTTTACGAAGCACATCATATAAACTAAAAGCGGTAATTTGCAGTTTTTCTTCAAAATGTTGCCTCGCAGCCGGCAGACAGGACAGTCAAGGGAGACCGTCATCTATCATTTAAGAGTCATTTTAACTGTAAGACATTAAAGTTAGTGGTTCTCAGCCTCTCCTGACATCCCTAAAAGCCACTTCTACATAATCCGGAAACACAAAAAAATTACCAGTTCCCTCAACAGCTTTCTGGCCCCTGGCTGTCTTTAAAATGTTCAATGGCGTCATTCTCTGGGGGATTTTATTTTTTAAAGGGTACTGTTCACACATTCACAATGAGAAACATCCTCTCTGTCACTGTTACTTCTTCTGTGTCGGCTGCAGCTCTCCTGTATGTGTGTGTGTGTTTGTCATCTTGAGATATGAAACCGTCAAATGTTCATGTTATTAGATATTTATAAATACGAGTGAGTTTTGTCAAAGTTGCTGTGAGTGTGTCTGTTACAGAATAACTGAATATACCTCCTATGTGTATTTCTGTCTGTCTGTAGCAAGGCAGAGCATTTACTACTTTTTTTATGTAATAGGGAACATTTTTATTTTCCACTATATTGACTTCTTCCGCTCGGGAAAGCGTAATGCTGATTATCTTGTTTATTCTAGACCATGCTGCTCAATTATGTTTTTGCTTGATTTTCAAAGGGTCAGTTCACCCAAATTATTCAAAGTAATAAACATGTTGGTGGCATATCATCATGCAGACAAGATTTTAAGATATCTACTGCTGAGGCTTTTGCCATGAACTCATAACTTATAAAAGTGGACATAAATGGAATTTAGTTTTGTTTTATTGGTTCCTTTTTAAAAACTCAAATCAGGAAGTGGGCTGGGGACGACCCTCCTTCTATTTCTATATGGAAATTTCTGTTCCCTTAGGGTTGTGACTCTGGAAAAAGATGGCATGATATTAATAGAAGGCCTAATCTCTTTCTGCAGAAATGCCCAGAACGCCCAGAAATGAAATTAACCCTTAAATATAACCTGGACTTTAATGGATAAAAACTGTGGACAAATGTCTTAAGTGGGGGAGATTGGATAAGAAGCTTTCCTTTTCCTTTTTAGTGTAACTAACATAAAAAAAAATATAAAGGGAAAAAAGAGATAAACAAACCAAAACCAGAAAAAAACAGCAGAAAAGAAAAGAAAAGAAAAAAGTGTCTCTTATATACTTGACTTTTCGTTAAGTCCTGCCCCCAGACACAGACTGACCAATCATAACATAGGATCAGGCCGGCTCAGACCAGGGTCCGACAACACCACCGCTGTACTCTGATGCAGTCGTTTCAGATTTCCTGTTCATCTGCACACACTGTGATGCCACACAACTGGTTCGATATAAGCAAAGTTTCCCTTTATATTCATTATCTTGTGTGGCGATCAGCAGTGATGTGGTGGTTCACTTTTACACTGTGATCTGTAGCCTATAGTTCGGCTTTAGCTTCTAACTATCTTTGTCTTTTTAACCTGTTGTTGCTGCTGAGTCAGTTTGACATCCTGGATATATCCTTCAAACACAGACTGTAGACCCCTCTGTCTGCTTCTCTCTGGAATCACTGTTTTATTTTTCCAAAAATATAACATTTCATCAGGGAGTGCAGTTAGTTACACACTAGCTCCGACAGCTTGTTGGACCATCACAAAGGGGTGGGGCTTAGCAAAGGGTCAATTGCAAGTCCCTTTATAGACCAGTCTTGTAGTGTTGTGGTTTGTACACTTGCTTCTTGAGAAAATTTGAATAAAAAAATGATAGTCATAAAAAAACTGAACTCAGCAAGCTCTGTGGACTGTTCCAGGTAAATGTCATCTTTAAATGCTTTGAGCACCACAAACAAAATTCTCCTCCTGTATTTAAGCGTCAGCTAAAGCCTCAGAGGCAGATAACTTTAAACCTGAGAAAATTAAACTAAACCTGTCTGCATGACTAGATACCACCTGGAGTAAATGGACGTTCCAGTTCATGTGCACACAAATATTGACCCAGAAAGAGGGTAAAAGCTTTATAAAAACATTTTTTGCATGCTCATAACTCGTGAAAAAATATTAAAAGAACACAGTGTGCAGTAAAACGTTTTCCACCCAGCATGTTTGAAACGTGGAAAGTAGGCCGCATCAATCAGGAAATTAGCATTTTTGTATTTTCACAGTGAAATATTAAATGCTGAATGATAATTGAGGATGCAGGAGTACATTGCTCCCACCCACCCACCTCCCTTATTTAGGTACAGGTGGAATGCAGTAAACAATCACAATATGCCTCCTGCTATCCTCTGTCCATCTCACACATAAAAGCATTGTGTGTGTACAATGTCTTCGCCCTTATATCCCGTCAGTGCAGTAATGTCATGCAGTAGCCTCAGACTGCAAACGTTTGCAGGATCAAAGGCAAAACTTCACTTGACCTGAAAAATGGAGGTAAAGTGCTGCACTTTCCTCTCTGGTCCGTCCACACAATCATACAGAAAAACGCACACACAAAAGATGAGCCACGTCTACTGAGGTGATTTGATGCCCTGTAGAGAGAGCGCATTGGTAACCTTTGGAGAAGTCGTTGCCAGGTTTGAGCGAGAAGAAGAACCCTTTTAAAACCTTGTGGCCTCTGAAGGCCTCAAAGAAGCCCTGTAAGCCCTGAGCGCTGACTTGCAACCAGCGTTTGATCTCGATAGAGGAATATAGACTAACTGCAATCTGTACAGCAGCCTTTTATTTTGCCAGCAAGAGAAGCTGCAGCAGTCTTCTCCCACCAAGGCGTATTGATTTCACCTCTTCCTACAAAGATGGTATGCAGTAAGTCAATGTTACTTTGCATTTTCATTGCACCTTTGTTTATTTGCTTTGGTAATTCTCAAACCACAGGATGTAGTGAAAAAAAAAGAGTTTAGCACAGATTTGACCACTGTGAGGCTGTGTCCAAGACTGGCTCCCGTGTACAATGATCGAGAAGGAAAAATCTATTTTCCATTTATCTCATCTGAGCCCAAAGAAGCATGGCATCTAAATAGAATTTAGCCCGCTGTGCTGATGCAGTGCAGGTGTTAATGGGCATTAACATTCATAGGCTGCCTTGTTTTATCTATTCCTGCATTTTGTTTGCACACCTTGCTGTTCGGCACACAATCACTTTAAATGTAATGAAGTCTCAGTGGTTTTCGGAGCCTGTTCACACAAAGTAAAAGGAGCAAGTTGTTTGGGTCTCCTTGATGTTTTTTCAGTTGTTTTCTTGTTGGCTTTGTGTTGTGGAAACAGGGGTTTTAAGCACCATAGGTCATGGAATTGTTGTACTGCTGAAATGGCTCAAGATAGATCTCCATGGTGACAATTGACTTTTGACTAAATCTCTCCCACAAACAGCCCAGTGACGGCAGAGTCAGCAGCCAGAATCAGGCCAGTTTAGGCATCATTCATCCCGAGTCTCAAACGAGTCAGGCAACCGCATGCAGCCTGGGTGCAAGATGAGGCCGATGCTAGGCCAGGTTATTTTGGCCACCTGGGAGTGATTGTCCAATCATAGCTTAGCTTGGGTTTCTCTTACTTTACATGTCGAACAGGGGGCTCTTGTAAGAACAATACGATGTATTTTCAGTTTTACGGTTGTGTTTTTATTTTAGGCTTTCCAAAAGGCTGCTCTAACCTAGACTGCATTTGTTAGCATGTCCAACTAACTAGCTTACAACCTACAGTAGTAATTAAATATTACCAAGCCCAAGGAGTACATCATAAACTATCTACATAAGTTTGCAGAGATGTAGGTTAGGTTGGTTAGTTGTTGTTTAATGATGTTACTTTATTTTCATGCCTTCTACATGGATCATCAGCTGGAGAGGATGCTGATTTTTTTGCCTTTGACTTGTCTTGACTTGAGCTTCAGTCTTGGCATCATATCATGTAGCCATCAAGTACATATTTAAGATCCTTTTGCAGGCATCTTGTTGGGCAGTATGGAGAAATTCAAAACCAGGGTAGTAACAGATTACATGTAATTGGGGTTACATTATAAGATTAAAAATGAAGTCACTATAATGAGCCCAGATTACATTTGAAAAACTGTGTAATTAGATTACAGTTACACTGACAAGGATACATTTTTGATAATGTTTTTAAAATACTGCGGTTTTAAATAATAAGGAACTTTTTTTCATGATAACCAATTTGCATTTAAATTAATTTCACATTTGAATATTTGAAAAATGTAATTTTTCTTTTTAATTTTAATTTTTTTTTCTATAATAAAAGGTTTAATATATGTATGTTTTGATTTTGAAGTAATCCAGAAGTATTCAGAGTAGATTACATTTTTTGTAATCAGCTGGATGACAGTACTAATTACAAAAACTGCCATGCAATTTTTATGTAGTACCTGATTAAATCTTGAAGTAATATGACCCAACTCTGAAACAATGTTTTGACCAAATACCTCGATATTTCAATGATATTGTTGGGCTGACTATTAGTGCTTTCACAAAATATTAACTCAATCATCATAACCACATTACTGATGATTATTTATCAAAAAAGTCAGTAAACGCAAATAATAGAACAGCCAGAACAGTCTGGTTAGTTCAGAAAATTACGTCACTTTAATGTAATGCAGCCTTTAAAACTAGGTAAAGACAATGCTTACAATATTACGATATCCAAAATTTACAATGATATGTTGCCTCATATCATGATATCGACATAATATCGATACACTGCCCAGCCCTAGGTTCAGTCAGAGTCAACTGAAACACTGAAACACGAATGGAAAGACCACTTACAACCCAAAAGTGATCCTGTCACTATCTTGAGAGAAATATGTATTACTATTTAAAAATTGTAATATAGCTGTCTAGTTGTTGGTGTGCTATAGTGAGGATGCCTTGACCAGACAGGTAGAGACACAACTGGGTCAGTCAGCTGCGATGGACATACAGCATAATACATAACCACAGCTGTCTATGAGCTTTCCTCATGTCACTGCAGGCCGTACCTGACAGACACGGCAGAACCAGCAGATCCTCTTCCTCTTGTTGATAAACTGCACTTTACAAGCTAGCAGCATCAAAATTCAGCATGGATAAGCAGCCTGTCAGATACACTATGTATTTGTATGTCTGTGTGTGTATGTATGTGTGTGTGTGTGTGTGTGTGTGTGTGTATGTGTGGCTAGCAGGCAGAAAGCCAGCATGACCCAACTTCAGCTTTTCAGCTTTAGTGCAGGGCTGCAGACAGCTGTGCCACAAACACGCTGCTGTGGATCACCGCGAGGGCCTTTTATTTAGGTCACATTCTGTGCTTCAGCGGCCAACAGAAGGGATCTCTGTCAACTGCAATGAATACCTTTAGTTGGACACAGCCCACTTTTTAAGTGCCCTGCACGGAGCGGACACTGTGCGTGTCTGTGTGGCATGTAGTGTGCGCTTTGTGCAAGTTCACTTTGTGAGTATATTGCAGATGGGGTTAGGGAGTGACCATGCTACACTTTATTCATTTTCCCTCTAACAATACAAGTGTAATATATTGGCTTAATTCTCTCCCAGGGTGATTTGATCCCTTGGTTTAATACAGACAAGGATGCATGAATAATTTCCCCAATATTTCAATTAATCCAGCGCACAGTTTATAGCCACGCCACAGAAAATAATAGATCTGACTCACTCTGTATTCTGGCCCATAAATACATTCCGCATATGCCCTACACAGTGTCCTCTAGTTATGTAAAGAACTGACATGATATTTCATTCCGCTGCTCTGTCTCCCTCATTTTCTCTTGTTATGTTTCCTCTTCCCCCTCCTCCTCCTTCTCCTCCTTTTTTTTTTATTTTTTTCTATTTACCACAGTGGCCTTTGGTAGTGCATTATAAATCGCAGTAATGAATTCCCCGCGCAGGCTCGGCCACACTGCTGTCACAGAGCTACATCAGAGTGCGTGGGCTCTTATTATTGTCTCGTTAGCTTCACCTCCAGTCCATTGGAAACAGTGTGGGTTCAGCGGCGAGCCAGCCACAGCCCCAGATGGGTAAGGAAGGCAGTTTAAGGGCCCTGATGGATGCCATTGTTTTCATGTCACCATGTAAGAGAAAGGTCGTTTGTTGCCGCTTGCCTCGACCGGCCCAGAAGCTGTCAGCTGGGTTTTACTGGCCAATTAGTTTGCCCTTAGAGGAGAACTAGAGGTAGAGGAAAAAGTGTGGGATCTGGCTGTGATCATTTGTTGTGTTTGTGGGTGGGGGATGTGCGTGCATGCACACTGAGCAGGTATTGTGGAGGAAACATAAATGCACTTTTTGAGTACTGTCCGATATGTTACATCATCGCTGCAGACGAGGACTATGTCTCTGCATTCCCACCACCGATTTCTTATTAGATTTTTTTTGTTGAGATAAAACGATGCATCATTTCTAACAGTACCCTTGAACAAATATAGCACACGCACTGGCTGGAAATAGATTTGAACTCTTCATGATACCTCTTCTTCCTTTGTTTCTCCTGTTTCCTCGATTCCCTGTCACTGTTTCACTGAAATCTACCAGAGAGAATGGAGACGTGGAAGAGGAAGCTTGAAGACAGATTTGGATGTCAGGGACCACATGCCAAGTGGCTGCTATATTTAGAGACTCTCCTTTTGAAGTTTTCAAGGACAAAAATAAAAGAATAGGTCCAAGTCTCGTCAATATCATCAAGTTTTCTCGTCTGTGAAGGAGTGCCAGAAAGCATCTTCTTCAAATTAAAGCAGATGAAGACACAGTGCTTTGAGTGTATGCAAATATGAGATATTTATAATTCTCTTTTCTGTCTCTCTCTTCTTGTTTGTTTGTCTGCTCTTCCTCATGGCTGTGTGTTTCTTTTTAGAGCTAGTTTTGGGGCCTGTGCAGACTTCCCGCGGCAGCAGTTGGATGTGCACGTGGACCCGGCCACGATGACGATGAAAGGCCTGTCCAGCAGCCGTAGTCACCACCATGGGGTGACCTGCGACCCCTCTTACGACTCCATGACCCTGGGGCACTCGGACCGTCGGTCCTACTTCCTCAACCCTGGGGAGGCTCATTCTGCTGATCACCCCTGCCTCACCCAGCGCAACTCCTTCCAGTCTGAGTGCAGTACCTACCCTGACCTGGCAAGCTGCACCTTCCCTCGCAGACATTACAGCTCTCACCACGAGCTGAAGGAGGAGTGTGGTGCTGTGGTGCCTTATACAGGGCCACCAGGGAGCAGTAAGGGAAGTGGAGGAGGTGGTGGAAACAACAACAACCGCATCCCCTCTAATCTCTTAGAGCAGTTTGAACGGCAGGCACCAGTGCGGCGTGAGGGCTACCACACACTGCAGTACAAGCGCACTGCAGTGGAACACCAACGCAGTGACAGTCCTGGTCGAATCCGCCACCTTGTTCACTCTGTCCAGAAGCTTTTCACCAAGTCCCACTCCCTGGAGGGGCCCTCAGGGGCTGGAGGAGGAGGGAACGGGAGGATGAACGGCAGCAAATCCAGTCCTGATGACCCACCCTCCTCCTCTGGCACCCTGAAGCACAGTAAGCGCAGTAAGAGCAAAGACCGCTCCAAGTCGGAGCCTAAGATGCGCACTGCCATCTCAGGCTACTGGAGCTCAGATGACACGCTCGACCGGGAGGTGTGCCTCTACCACCATCACCACGGGGGCAGCAGTGGAGGCCTGCCTTCGGGGGTCATGACAATGGGGCGCCACCCGGACAAATCCCAGTCGCAGTACTTCATGGAGTCTTACAACACCATCAGCGCCCACTCTCTCAAGACGTCACGCAGCAACAACGATGTGAAGTGCTCGACATGCTCTGGGAGCAGCAGTGGAGCCATGCCGCTGGTGAGCGCCCTGGATAGCCAAGTGCAGCTGAAGAAGAGCTCGTGGTCATCTACTCTGACGGTGAGCAGAGCAAGAGAGGTCTACCAGAAGGCCTCAGTCAACCTAGATAAAGCTCTAGTGAAAGCCGAGCAGGGACGCACCTGCCACTTCCTACAGGTAGGACAGTTACAACAGCCCCAACTCTCGCATGTCATGCTTCATGCATCCGGCGGTGCCAGCTGCTCCCCCATGCTCCTGTATTTCTGCATGTATGTGTGTTTGTTGGTGTGTGTGACTGGGGAAGCAGTGACCTCATCCTTTCATTCTCTGTGTCTCGAATAATTACTGGTCTCATGTTGACCTTATCCCTGGTGTCATCATGAAACATTCAGCAAAATCATCACGTCATCTGCTCTTCTGTGTTTGTTTCCATGTGCATGGAAATATTCATGTGAGCATGTGGATGTTTATTACTTCTGTATGGCACAGTATGTCAAGAGTCACATTGTGTCAGATAGTGTACTTAGTCTTCCTTACTCTACTAAAGAAATAATGCAGTAAGCTGATTTTATATCCACTGTGTAACAGGTCAGGTTTAGGGCTGTCCCAAACGATTATCGATTACTTTTCCATTATTTGATTAATAAGGCAATTTAAACAATACGAATACCAAAACATTTCTTATTAACATTAACATTTATTGAAACATCAGTGTTTCCCCTACCATTATATTAGGGGATATTATTGTCTATATAGCGCCAGATCACAACAGAAGTCATGTTAGGTTACCTTTCCTATAGAACAGGTCTATACCTTGTCCTTTTATTGAACAAACTAAATAGCCTTATGTTATTTATCTTATGTCATTTCTGTCTCTACATGGTCACACATTTACAATTTTCCTCTGCTCTCTGTAACGGGCACGGTGGAGTTCGGCCCCGCACACACACACACGCACACACAGCTGAGTGGCTGCATTTTCTTGAGGGAGACAGTTATAATCGAGCCCGGCCAGAACCCGCAGCACGGCACTGTGTACACAGGCAATGGAGCAGAGCCTGTGTTGTGTTCAGGCGTTGTCACATAAATAACAAATTCCAGCAGCCATAGCACCAAAGCACAACACTGCTACTATTTGCGTTGACGCAAATAATTTGCGTCAACGTATTTATGTAGTCGGCGTTGTTGACAATGTCGATGATGTCGACGCGTCGCCCCAGCCCTAGTCAGGCTCAAGCAACTCTTCAAATACTGACACTGGTCAGTGGCCCTGGGCGTTAGACATATATGTACCAAGGCACCCTTTAGCAGCAGTGTGAGACACACCAGGCCAGCTGCATTTTTTGACGCTCCAGGCAACTACCGTAGTATGGGTGGGAGATAGTTTCTGGACTTCTCACCTGGGAACCCGCTGTACGTGTGAAACCAACATTCAGTCCAGTTATTTTAAAAACAACACAGTGTGCTAGTATATGTAGCATACTATGCTAGTGACATGTGTAACAAATGTAACATGACATTACCTTACTATTGTAACAAATTTACTTATTTTAAGCCAAACCATGATTCTCTCTAAACCTAACCACATGCTTTTGTTGCCTAGACCTAAAGCGTTTTACCTACCTTCTAAGTTTATATTGAAAAGAGAAAAGAGGCAAAAACTGTACATTCCCTGTTAGAATGGAGGTGTATTTTGAAAAGACTTAATGCATGTAAAGAGCGTAAATTGAAATGCCGTCCCTGTGTGTCCAAATCTAATGCAGGAGGGGTACCTAGTGTGTCATATTTTGATGCGTAGGGCCACTGATCAAGCGCTGGCATTTGACAAGTTGGGAGTGAAAAGGTGTTGGTACCATCATCCTGAACCAGCATCCATTTTTTGCTCTATACAAAGATAGGAAAGCCGACCAGGCACACCATTTTAAATCTGTTTTCAGAGCATAAATGGCAAATTGTCACTTGAAACTACACATGTGCAGACTGCACTGGTGGTGGTCATAGCAGTGTTGTGTGTGAACATGAGTATATCGTATTATTAGGGTGCTGCTGTGAGATCGGAGAGAGCCAGAAGTGAGCAGAGAGAGAGATAGAAGTCACACACACAAACACACAGGGACACACACACATGCAGAAACGTCAGCCCAGCCAATCCTGCTTCTGTTTTATTTCTGTTTTGGAAAAGATAAAAGCGTTTCAGATTGCATGCATTTCCTCACACCGGGGTGAGCTTCAAATATAAGGCAGAAACGAGAAATGGAGAGACAAGGCAGGGAGAATGGAGGGCATCGGTGTGTGTGTGCACTGTAGGAAAAGGACCAACAGAGAGGGCAACAGAGGAGGGCGTGAATGGGAAAAGTAAAAGGCAGAAAGCGAGAGTGAGAAGTGAGCATAAAAGACAGAGAGAAACTTCTGTGTGGCCTTGCATTTTAACAGCCGGGAAAACTGAGTGAGTAGATCAAGGAAGGATGTTGTCACTGCAGTACGGCAACATTTCTCCCAGCCTAAAAGAGCCATCGCCTTTTTTTTTTTTTTTGTCTTGAAAGGGAGACGGAAGGGAAAAACGGGCTTTCAAGGAGAGCAAGTTAGTCTGCAGACGTTGTTTGAATCCTTAAAACAAGAAGTGCTATTTGCTTCATATTATGTTCACGTGTGCAAATGAATTCTGTACCTTTTCATGCATTTGTGCAACACTCTCAGAACATTTCAAATAAGCTGCACTATACTGTGAGGTAAATGGGATTTAAAAAAATGTGACTTCATTTCGTTTTTTTCATTACTTTGTCTTAGTAATTCTTTTGACATCATCACAGACGCAGCCTTTCCCAAGGTGTTAGCACAGTCTGTAGTTGCCCCTGACATCAAAGTCAGCTTGGTCTCCTAGTTACGCACCAGTCTGTTGAATGATTCTCGCTCTGTATCTCATTTCTTTCACTTCAGAGCTGGTGCCCTAACAGCCACTCACATTGGGACTGCAGTGGTTATGCCGAACAAAACCCCCTTTGTTTTCCCTCTCTCCCCATGTCTGCTGTCTTTGACTCCCTCTCTCTTTTAGATTAGAGATGGGAGATAGCTTTGCCTCCTTTTATTTTTACCTTCATTAGTGTGTGTGAAAAGTCAGGAGAGCAGGCAGAGGCCAGGGCACTGCAACGTTTTGTCAAAACAATTAATACCTTGCTCTTGATATGCTGCATGCATCACAGGACACACTAAGGAAGGCCTCTGGCATTCACAAGCTTATGGTACGATCAAGCCGGACCCTGAGTTGATACTGTAACTATTGAGTCTTTCAAGGCACTGTGTGATCCAGGTATTCATTTCAGGAGTGTAGAAAATGTTGCAGCCTTCTTTCTATTCATGTCTAGATGCATCTGTATGAGCTCGCATGTCTGGAAGGTGACCTGTGTTCGCTCCCTCTTTACCTTATCTCACCTCATCTTTACAGGTGCCTCAGGATGACTGGAGCGGTTTCTCTCCGCTGGGGAAAGATGATGAGATCCCATGCCGGCGGATGCGCAGTGGCAGCTACATCAAGGCCATGGCAGAGGAAGACAGCGGCGACTCGGACTGCAGCCCGAAACCTTCACCCAAAGTTCAGGCGCGGCGAGCCAGCTACCTGAAGGCCACACAGCCGTCCCTCACAGAGATGACCACACTCAAGTAAGTGTGTGTTAGGCCCGTTATGCTGTGTAATATTTGTTTTTATTCATTAGAAATGTCAGAAAGGGAAATATAGTTCCCCAGAGCCTAAGATGAGGTCTTGGGCTGGACGCTTAATTTTAACCACGCATTCCTGTCGACAATCGACTGCGATCTGAATGTTTCTTTCCTTTGTACTACACTTGAGGAGTCCACTTGAGGGCACACCAGAGAACTCAGAGAACTAAAAGATTTGCAATATGTAAAAACATGCCGACGCTCTGTGAGATGGTATGTAAGGGTGCTACCAGACTGAATCAGGGACTAATTTTGTTACAAAGCTGCATAATTGCCTAGAGTTGGTTCGTGTTCTCACAGCAGCATTTACAAACGGACAAGATAAAATCCCTAGCGCTAGAAAGCTGCTCTTGATTGGTGAGAATTTCCATGAGGGAAAAATCCAGGAAGTAAGTAAGAGTACACTTGCAAGATAAATGTGACACTTTCTAATGTCACAGTGGAGGGACAACTACGCAGGTTGATTTTAGCGCTGGTCATCGTGGACTATATTGCTGTCATTGTTCATTTTAGTCAAACCATACAGTTTGAAAACGAGGCGCGGCTCCAACTAGAAAACAATGTTTTGATGCATTGGATGTGCTGAATGTGCATATTAAGGTAGTACAGGAGGAGGCGCACATTAATAATCCTCCAGGACTGTAACATGCTCATGTTTAACCCAAACAATGTGTCATGTGACTGCAGTTGGTTCAGATCGAGGTCGGAACACATTCTCACCACAAATGAACTGCACCAGAGTTTGTTTGTAACTGGACCGAGACCACCTCTTCAAGAAGGTCTCAGTCCGGTTGTTTTGGTGCACACCTGAGTGCGATTGCTGTGTTCATACCTGCCCAAATGAACCGCACTTAGGGGCAAAGGAACCTAAGTTCAATTGAACAGACTAAACAGGGCAGGTGTGAAAGCACCCTAAAAGGCCCCTAAATCAAACACGTTGTGACAATAGTGACAGTGTATGTTACACTGCCCCTACTGTTCATGTGCATATTGCATCTTGCTTTCTAAGGGCGTGCACAACCAGTACTCCAAACAGACACAGCATATGTGTGACAGCCATCAAGCACACACAAGCACATAGTTAAAAGCAAGTATATCTCTGGCCTTCAAATAGCTTTTTTTTCTCTAGCCAATAGACCAAAATACAGAAATATGGAATTTACAAATATATAACACAGCCTTGTCAATTTTTCTTAAAAAATGATTTGCAAAAGTGTTGTTCATTTTCTGTCATCTACCTTATCACTTAACTGACTCATCTTAGTATTGATGTGTGTTCATGCATGATGTAACTGCCTGCCTGTGTGTCTAGTTTGAGGGAGTATACAGTACATGCCTCTGAACATTATGTTCAAGTGTTCACCACAGTCATACTGTGCAGTTTCTGAGAAACAGATGGGAGAGATAAGGAGAATTAAAGGAGAAGAGAAAGTCGACAAACAGAAGGAGATGAAGGCAGCCAGTGTTACTCCAGCGTCTGCCTGGCAGCAGTCTGGCTTATGTGCGAGTCCCTGACTCTCAGTGGCCGCAGCTTAATTACCTGTTCGGTGTTTACAAGTCAGATACACACTTCTATCTTCATAGCTGGCCTCTATCTCTGCAGTGACAGACATAGAACAGACTGAGACTGAGACTTAATTGAAAATACATGATGCCCGTTCATGTACTGAAGGCTCTTCAAAAATTAATGCCATGTTCTCAAGAAAAGCAGTGGGAGTGGGAACATGCGAAGGACATTTTCTCTTTTCTTTTTGAAAGAGCTGAGGTTAAAAGCCAAGCTTCATTACTTAAAGATTTTCATGAAGTTGTTCCTTGTTGCATAAGGCATTCTCTGCTCAGCCACGTTTCTGACATGTGAGCTCATAAAGTATTCAGTCTATCAAGAATATTTCAGACTTGGCAAAGTCTTGAAACACATCAAACTGACTGTATTCACCAGAATTCAGTCCACATGTGTTAAGTTGCACCACAACACAAAGAGCTCACTGACTTTGTGTCTCTTTCTGAAAGAATAGACTATTCAAGTTTCAGAAGACATGGAAGACGGCGAGGTGGAGAAGTGGAGTCAGATTTTTATTGAATTCAGGCCGGGAGTCTTTGAAATTCTTTCTAAATACGTATTTAATCCGCACTGCCTCTAACGTCTCATTGTCCACCCTGTGAGCGCAGGAGGGGGAGAGGATGGCGCGACTGCAAGGAATATATTTATTTATTTAGCTGAATATTTCCAGTGCATTTATCATGTCTCGAAATACAGCCATTAAGCACAACCGTTACACTCATTTCATCAGCGCTACTTAGACATGTGCTGTTCATGACAAAACCGGCATGAAGAAACGTGTTCGCCTATTACACTTTCATCTTTGAATTGTATTTCAAATTACACGTTGTATTTTGGGACAGGGATACCACTGGTTCATGCTGTAATTCAGGCCGAGTGTCTGATAGACTAATTGCCATAAACATATAAATATTGCAGTGACCCTCATGCGTAATTGCGCAAGATGGCACTGTCCGTGCAGTCCCACAGACACAGCTGACAGCATCAGCAGCGCTGATGTGTTGCCACTTATTTTCGCTTTCTTTTATTAGTGATCCCGCTTCTGTGGCCACCAAATAAAATCTTTCTTCAGTCCTCCACCTCCCATTAAAGGGTCTCGAGCTCAGTCTCGGAGAAATTCCGTTTTTTGGTTTGTTTCTCACACCTGTCGCCGTGACTCTCAACGAGAGAACACTCGCATGCCTGCTTATTTATATGCAGATCGCATTCATGAGGTGATTTGCATGACCATTTATGGTTGAACTAGGGCGTGTAGAGGGCGGAATATGAGGCGGATCTGGGTGCGCACAACTCCAGGAGGTCTGTGATTTATAAAGAGAACATTGCGTCCAAGTGTGCATGCGCACGGTTTTATAAATCAGATTAATTTTTGGCGCACGCCATTTTCAGCTTTTGGGCACATGTCGACTTTTAGTAAGAATCCTAAGCACTGTTTTATAAATGAGTCCCCTGGCCTCTAATTAAGACAGGCCTTTATTTGTCAAAATGTGTAGCTATACCTGGCTAGTAAAAGAGACTGGGCGTTTAATTGGGACTAGGCTTTTAATTGAAGTATTACGGTATGTCCTTTCACTAACTGTTGTAATATAATATTAATTCATACCTGATGAAAATATTTCCCATTATGCGACCTCATAACTGAAAGAATTGGGGGACACATGTCATGTTGCAGCACAGGGCTGTGAATGATTAGCTGTGTAATATACAGAGATGAGAAGAACACCAGTGGGTGCTCAGTCATTGTTACTGGTTGCACAAACACAAGCACGCACACACACACACACACACACACACACACACAAGCTTATGTAAGTGCAAGTGGCGCAGCTTGGGGCCCACTAATGACTTGAATTTGGCCCGGGGATTGCCATCATCATCTGATGGAACCCAGTGGAACAAACCAAGCTGCAGTGCTGCACGTTGGAGATAGAGACCGAGGAGGGAGCAGCTGACGTCTTGTTTTCACACTGTGCATTTGGGAGCTGGCACAAGCCTGTGTTACACTCCGCGATGATTCAATAATCAGCTTTGTTGTTCCATATGTTTCGGAGCCCATTCTGTGACCATTGTGTCCTTGACTAGTGAGAAATTGCTCCTGAGAAGTTGTGAGATTTGTTTACTCTCGCCCAGTGCTAACCTTCCTCCTTATTAAAGCACACAGCGCTCAGATAAAGCATGCATTTAAACAGCTGGGATTATTCCTGGCAGACAAACAAGCTCAGGAGAAAATGACATCCTTTCTTGTCTCCCTCAGTCACTAACAGTCGTCTTTCTTTTTGCTGCAAATTCATTTATTCCTGGCCTAGATTTTATCGTGTTTATTTTTTTAATGTCTCAGCGAGAACAGACATCCTGAATAATGGGTTGCAGTAATCACATTTCTGTCTTTCTGTCCTTCTAAGCTCAGTCATCACTCTGAAGACTTTTACTCAGACAGTGACCAACAGAAAGTAGGGAGAGGACAAGGTAATGGGAAATGGAGGATAGGGAAGCTGGGCAGAGAAAACTTCTCAAATGAGGAAACAGGAGGAAGACAGACTGACAGGAAAGACAAGGTGAGGCAAGCGAGGGGACAAAGTGAGATGATGGAGAGGATGGGGAAGAAAAAAACACAGATCCAGGAATACATGAATACTCTCTAATGCTGCTGAAATCAAGACACGGCTTTAGTTAGCCGTGATCCTTGACTGGCAGAGGAACATGTGTTCATTAATGTCACTTGTTCCATAGAGGGACACCCTGGGACAGGCTGAACTTCCTCCCTTAGGTGGTACTGATTACCGGCTAGATCTGCCATTCAGGTTGCCACAAAAGACATCATTGGTTCTGCCGATAATCAGTCCCACAGGGAAATCAAGTGGAGATGTGGATAGAGATAATGGTGTGGGTAGATTCTTACTTGATTCCTCTGTGTATTATGCACAGTCACAGACTGCAGACGGCTGATATGGATGATTCATACAAATCTCCAAGGTTTAAGATGTACAATTTGATTTATTTTTGTTCCTTGGGTTGAAAATGTACCTTCTCATTTCTCACTTGCAGAGTGTGACACAATGTATTAAATGTGTGTTAAAAACAGAGTTTCTACAGACCGTTTTGAGGGGAATCCTCAGACTAAACAAGAACGAACTGAGTCAATAAAACAAACTGGCAAGCATGAGTAACCACTGAATGTCCAGCGTGTAGGATTTAGGGGGAAATGTTCACAGAATGTTTTTCTTTAGTGTATAATCACCTGAAATCTAAAGCTCGCCATATCGTTGTGCAGTAGGTCAGAACAGACAAACCAAAAACCGGCTATTTGCGATTTAGTTGGTTGCAATCTGTACCATCAGCTGCTAGATGCCATTAAATCCTACACCCTAGACTTTTAAGACAGGTCTGATAGCAGCAGCGGTGGGGCATTCCTGACATGCACGACAGGATTGCCCATAGACTACTGGCTTTACGAGAAGATGAATGTTCGATTGGGTCGTTGGACAGAAGAACTCTTGGAATAGACATCTGCTCATATGGACATTCGTCATTAGGAGTCATAAGGTTAGTTTTGCATTCAGAGAAACCCAGGCAGGAGTTCTCAACAAAAATATTGTTTCTGTTCAAGCAGGATTCCATGTCTACTGGTGAAATCAATCACCCATGTGGGGGCTGGGGATGCAACTTGCAAGCTAGCACTAAATGACTGCTACCACCATTACATTATTAGCATCATGGCTGCATTGCTTGCAGGAAGCTAGCTAGCAAGAGCTCGAGTTCATACAAATGACTTATGTTAATGTAACACGACACAATAATTAGTTTGCCCCATTTTTTGATTGAAGTCACAAATAATACTTGAATGATTTCAGAATTTCATGAACAGGACAATCGAGTGCTGCAGGAATGACGTTTTTTTTGTAAGCTGACACAGAAGATAACATCGACCTGGTCACCTATCCAGAAAGCCAATGGAATTTTTGCTTTGGATTTTGGATTACGACAGAAGATAAGCTCTGTGACAAACATGACTTTAAACATGCAATATGTAATTTTCTGCTGCTAGGGGTCTCAAACCAAAACAATAACAGAAGACGGAGTTGGATGACGTCACAAAGTAGTGTGGGATCATGGGAGTTGTAGTCATATAACAGATAGAGATCTGACGTTCCTCACTCCGTGAAACCGTTATAAACAGTTATTTACACTCTATTCAGAAATGCTACTTACTTTAGCTGAGCGGTTAGCAATCTGCTAGTTATTTGAGCAAACTGCTAGTTACTTAGCTTTACAGTTAGCGATGGCTTCTCCTTCTCTGCTGCTCTCTCTTGCTCAGCATGTCTTATGTTTAGCTATTCCTCTGCCTCTTTTATAAATGCAGTTCATTTACCGGCGTCAGCATTATAGAAACCGCTCCGCAGCGGAGGCCGCTGGCCGGAGCGCTGGTGCCCCGGCAGGCAGTAGTGCTTACAATACACTGGTGGAAATGATTAATATTTCGATAACATCAGCCAGATGTTTGCTTACCTGTCTAGTAGAACACACGCGAGTTCGGCGTTGAATTGTAGTCCTAGATTTTCATGAAACTCTCTCCATCTCGGAAAGGCCACACCAATATTTATCCTTGATGTAGCTCTCTTCTTATCCCAAATTCTTCTGGAATCGCTTGGTTGACCCGCACGTTTCCGTTTTACCGGCTTGTTTACCGGGACAGCTTCGGTGTCAGAAGGTGCAGCAACCGTCAATGCATAATCATGATCCATGACGAGTTAGCTTAGCCTAGCAACAGCAACGTTCATTCTCTGACGTCTCATCCGGTCTGCTTCTTCTTCTTCTCCTTCATTTAATGGCTATGGGTTTGAAAAATTGTTGGACACATTTCTGATAATCAAAGTACACAACTAAACAAAATATATAATATTGGTTTAGTCGTTTTTAGAGACTTTTAGAGAATTTTTATGTGGAAAAACTACGTATTATACCTTTAAGATACGAAGCCTACATGTTTTGTTCAGCAAGATAATCTTCACAAATGAGTGCCACATTTATGATCTTTGGAGCATAAAATAAATCGCCAGAAGTAAAAAGCTAACACTAGCTAATGTAATGTTAGCTCAGTCCATGAAGACTTGGATTAGGAACTGGAGGGTCGATGGATCAAGTTCTTATTCGGACCAAATACAGCTCTTTGTGTTGGTGCTCTGACATCTCTCCATTTAATGCATGTATAGGTCCTGTTTGTGCATGTGTGTGTATTTCAGGCCTGTGTCTATGTGATAACAGAGTGAAAAAAATGAACTTCCTCTCAGGGATTCATAAAGTCTATCTTCCTCTTCTTCTAAACGTACTACACCACCATTGCAAAACTTAACATCACCATCACAATAAAGCTGTAAAGCCGTGTTTGCTATGATGATGTTCTTTAGTTTCATTTAGCCACATTTTAGCAACCTTCTTTTTAAGAGACGTAAAAGCTTCAAAATTTAAAGGTGGGGTATTTACTGACGTATTTTATGTCGTAGCACAAAACGTGACAGTCTCTTCAGCTTGTGTTTGCCACAGACCTTATTTCAGGCATCTAACCAAAAACCCATTCAACAAACCCACTGACTTTGAGACGAGGGAGCCGTGAGTAGTAAAATGCTAACTCATTTCCAGGTTTTAGGACTCATTCCTGCACCATTGTATATAGCAGTCTTTACCGTGCAGCCAAAAAGAAAAAAAAAAAAACAGGCAGTCAGTAGCTACAGGGTGTTCATGTCCCTCCTAAACAAATGATTTTTGTGCGCGTTCCTGTCACACGCATCAGGACCGCGGCTGCAGTCAGACTCTACTCAGTGGCTTTGATACAGTAACTTTCAGTAGATTTTGCTCCATATTTATAAAGCCTGAAGAAAGGCTTGGTTACATAAAGATGTATTTTAAAATTAATAACTCATCATCACCTTTATTCCCATCTTAATAGCTCATCTGTCCTTTCATTACTCTGTATCTCTCCATTGTCCTCTTCCCTCTATTCTTCCATCCAAGAATGAGTAATCTAGTTTGCTTTGCTGTGGCTACCGTGCTCTATTTTAAGAAGAAAATACATAATTAAAGTTGACCTGACCGGCAGAGGGTCATAAGAGCTGTGTGTATGTGTAGAGTATGTGTGTGTGTGTGTGTGTGTGTGTGTGTGTGTGTGTGTGTGAATTTTTATACACTCCCTAGTGGACATAAGAGACAGCATGTGAAATAAAGGGGATATTGGTTCCTACTTCTCACAGTTGATTTAAGAGTAGATTTTCTAATCTGTGTTGTAATCATTTCTCTCTGTGCACTTTGTTTTCTGGAAGTTGGTTTAGTAGGCCACGATGTTCATCAAGAGGAAAGCGAGTCAGCTTTTTAGGTTTCATTTCCCCTGATTAATGAATTGTTTAGCTGGCATCCAACTGCTACGTGACCTCCACGCACACACACACACACACACACACACACACACACACTTTCTCACATGTACACACGTACAGGCACATAGGCGTGATGCATGCTGAGCGATCAGATTGGAGGCAGGTGAGAGCTAATGAGACACCTACTCATCTTCCTCGGAGATGGGGATGTGTTTGTGCATGTGTGTGTGTCTGCATGTTGCTTATGTGTCTGTTACATCTGTTTTTGTGTGAGAGTCGTTAGATTAAGAATGCCTCACAGACACACACACAGTTCCTCTTCCCTCCTCTGACATACTATGTGAGTGTTCTCACTGTTAAGTGTTTTAGAGCGTGCTTACAAGGTGCTTCAAGGACACACTGCCTAAGCTACTGCGAGTGTTTCTCAATAGTACTGCGCTTGTTGATTAGATAAGGGTGTCTCCTGAAGCAATTGTGGATTGATCCGTATCTTCGGGTTCATACACACTGCAAGGCACTTTGCTAATATCTTCTCTCCCTCTCTTTTCATCACTTTATCTCTCCCTCTGTTTCCCTTGCTCCTTTTCCGCCTCTATCTTGCTAAGCTCTCTTTTTTCCTGCTTTGACTTTTTCCTTCTGTTCTTGTCCCTCCTTCCCTCTCTCGTGGCAGGATCTCCACAGAGCACTCGCCCAAGCTGCAGATCCGGAGTCACAGCTACCTGCGGGCGGTGAGTGAGGTTTCCATCAATAGGAGTCTGGACAGCTTGGACCCGGCAGGGCTGCTGGCCTCGCCTAAATTCCGCTCGCGAAACGAGAGCTACATGAGAGCCATGAGCACCATCAGCCAGGTTAGTGGCACCCAGGGGCCCTTGCCTCTCTGCCGTCAGACCTTACACCCCCTGTACCTCCACTGCTATGTCCAATAAGGTCGTGCAGGGGGGAGGAAATCCCATCCGTAGCCATCCTAAGGCCTGAATTAACAATCAGGTCACCATCCGGCAAAGTATAAAAAGTATGAAAACCCCCAATCTCCCAATTAGTGTATACGTCTGCGTGCTGTTTTCTGGAGCTCAGATGATTACAGGCGTATTCAGATTAGCTAATTACCATGCAGAACCCCCCACCACAATCCTTTACCCTAATATGCTCCCTCTGCCTTGGAATACTTTGTGATGCAAAATGACAGGCTAAAAATGTTCTCTTCAATTTGGCATCTGCTATGTAAGAGATGAAAAACAAGAATTAAAATGCAGCCATAGGAATTTTATGAATAATTGAGATTGGGATTGGTTCCAAATGATGATAGGTGTTTGCCTTGATTTGATAGTTTTTGAAATATTGAAGAATTGGCCAGGAAAAACTCAACAGTGAAGGTCTGTTATTGTCACAGCTGCTGCAAAATAAGATGTTAGTCATTTTGGATTTTGGGCACAACTTCAAACTCTACATTATTTGGAGTGACAGGGGAGCTTAGCTTACCTTTTTGCCTGGGGTAACGGGGATATGTACTCCCATCCAAAGCCCAGGGGCAACACTTTGCCTCACCGGCTGAATGATGGACCCTTGAGACGTCCCTTCAAGTCCTGGCAGGGAGCAGGCCCAGAGGAGAATGACACACTGGACCTGGCATCTACAAAAATGCCACTGAATAAAAGAGGTGCTGGTATGCTCTCTATCTCACTCACTCACCCTCATATTTGACACATATGCACATTGAGTGTGAACTGACACACACAAAACAGAGGCTTAACATCAGTGGATTGAATCGAGGTCCACAAACCTTTCTGACTCCAAGCTCTACAGTGTATACTCACACTTGTCTGACTGTATGCTTTCTTCACTGACAAAACACCCAAACCAATCGCCGTAGTCCCTCGCCACATCCCATTCCTATGTTTTGTTCCAGCACAATCACCAGAATAAATGTTAGCATTGGACGTTTCTGCAAATCACAGAAGACAGTTTACAATAGTTAGGTTTGTGCCTTCTCTCTTTCCTTACAAATGTTTTCCTTTGTTGCTAGATGTAACATTTTGATTAGTTAGCTGACATGAAAACATTATGTATGAAGATAGCAAGTTTTAGCAGGAGTCAGTAAAGGTTGAACGGTGCTCGCAGCTCATTGCATGGACAGCGCTAGCTTGCTGTTCTGTTACCGAGCTAGAGACTGCACCCCAACAGAGTTGACTTTACTGATTCAAAAGGCTGTGTGTTCAGTACTCACCTGCCGAACTTAAGTAAAGTACAGAAATGGAAGATTCCTTGTTGTGTGAAGTGATTTCCACCCATGCACCTCCAGACAGAGTAGTCTAGCTTACTTTGGAAGCCCAAAGCACGACAATACAGTCAGGTCCATAATTATTTGGACAATGATACAGTTGTCATCATTTTGGCTCTGTACACCACCACAATGGGTTTTAAATGAAACAATGAATACCTGCTTAAAGTGCAGACTCTCAGCTTTCATTTAAGGCTTTTTTCAAAAATGTAGTATGAACCGTGTAGGAATTACAACCATTTCTTCACACAGTCCCCCAACTTTAAGGGCTCATAAGTATTTGGACAAACTAACATAATCATCAATTAAACAGTCAGTTTTAATACTTGGTTGCAAATCCTTTACAGTCAATGACTGCCTGAAGTGTTGGACACATAGGCATCACCAGATGCTGGGCTTCTTCCCTGGTGATGCTCTGCCAGCCCTTTACTGCAGCCGTCTGTACTTCCTGCTTGTGTTTTGGGTGTTTTGCCCTCAATTTTGGCTTCAGCAAGAGAAACGCATGCTCAGTTGGATTCAGGTCAGATGATATGACTTGGCCATTGCAGAACATTCCACTTCTTTGCCTTAAAAATGTCTTTGGTTGCTTTTGCCGTATGCTTCAGGTCAATGTCCATCTGCACTGTGAAGCATCGTCTAATGAGTTTTGAAGCATTTAGTTGAATCTGAGCAGATAATGGTGCCCCAAACACTTCAGCTCTCATCCTGCTGCTCTTGTCAGCAGTCACATCATCAATAAATACAAGAGAACCAGTTCCACTGGCAGCCATACATGGCCATGACATAACAGTACCTCCACCATGCTTCACTGATGAGGTGGTGTGCTTTGGATCATGAGCAGTTCCTTCCCTTCTTCCTTCTCTTGTCTTCCCATCATTCTGGTAGCTGATCTTTGTTTTATCTGTCCATAGTATGCTGTTCCACACCTGTACAGGCTTTTTAGATGGTTTTTGACAAACTCTAATCTGGCCTTCCATTTTTAAGGCTAACCAATGGTTTGCATCTTGTGATAAACCCTCTGTATTTATTCTAGTGAAGTCTTGTCTTGCTTACAAGAGCAGCAGGATGAGAGCTGAAGTGTTTGGGGCTACATTATCTGCTCAGATTCAACCAAATGCTTCAAAACTCATTGGATGATGCTTCACAGTGCAGATGGACATTGACCTGAAGCATACTGCAAAAGCAACCAAAGACATTTTTAAGGCAAAGAAGTGGAATGTTCTGCAATGGCCAAATCATATCATCTGACCTGAATCCAACTGAGCATGCGTTTCTCTTGCTGAAGCCAAAACTGAGGGCAAAACACCCAAAACACAAGCAGGAAGTGCAGACGGCTGCAGTAAAGGGCTGGCAGAGCATCACCAGGGAAGAAGCCCAGCATCTGGTGATACCTATGTGTCCAACACTTCAGGCAGTCATTGACTGTAAAGGATTTGCAACCAAGTATTAAAACTGACTGTTTAATTGATGATTATGTTAGTTTGTCCAAATACTTATGAGCCCTTAAAGTCGGGGGACTGTGTGAAGAAATGGTTGTCATTCCTACACGGTTCATACTACATTTTTGAAAAAAGCCTTAAATGAAAGCTGAGAGTCTGCACTTTAAGCAGGTATTCATTGTTTCATTTAAAACCCATTGTGGTGGTGTACAGAGCCAAAATGACGACAACTGTATCATTGTCCAAATAATTATGGACCTGACTGTATGTTACATTTATACAATTTATATGTATGGGATATGTTGAATCCTTATGTTTCAATTTTATGTTGTGACAACGTTGCGGTTAACGTGGTTACGTTTCAGCATAAAAACCACTTGTTTAGGAAAAGGAAATCAATGTGTTTTGTCTTAAAATTGTCACTAAAACATGTCTGGATATGTCCACACTCTCGTCAAAAACCACCTGCTTTTGTCGCTATAAACACAGATGGACATGTACCAAACACTTGTTAAAAACACCTGCTTTCGCTGTTTCAAATATGGCTGGACATGTCCCGAACCGTCATTAAAAACAGTCACTTTTGCCGCTACAAACATGGCTGGATATGTACCAAACTCTCATTTAAAATACACCTGATTTGTCCCTACAAATATGGCTGGACATGTCCTAAACTGCCATTAATAACCACCCACTTTTGTCCTCACCAAAAAGACTGGACACTTCCCTAACTCGTCTTAAAAACACCAGCTTTGTTGCTACAAACAGCTGGATGTGTACCAAAGTATCTGTTAACGAACACCTGCTTTTGTCACTGCATATAAGTCTGGACATGTACCGAACTCCTGTTTAAAAATACCCTCTTTGGTCGCTACAAACACGGCTGGACATGGACCAAACTCTCATAAAAAACATTATTTTTTTTTGCCCCAACAAATATGGCTAGACATGTCCCGAACTGTCATCAATAAACATCCCTTTTTGTCCCCACAAAAAAAACTGGGCACTTACCAAACTCTCGATAAAAAAACACCAGCTTTGTAAAAACCCTCTTTGTTCACTACAAACATGGCTGGACATCTACCGAACTCTTGTTGGTCTGGCGTAGGTGTCACACCAACAACATCAGACATATGAAGCGAACAAATGTTACATATCCGTGGTTTGTAAAAATGTACAATGCCAACATATTATTCTGGTGACTGGGCAGTTTGCTCAACATTTTTGGACTGGCTGAACAAGGGCAACTTTAAAGAATGGAATGGAGCTTCGTGTTATCTACCCTCACACAACCCAATCTGCACCCATCTCACAAGTCTGTAGAAAGAGCTTTCCAAGTTTTATTTCTTTTCCCTTTAGATCTTCCTGTTCTGAAACCCCAACTGCATTAGCTGATGATGCAGGTGTAGATAGATTTCAAGTCACATCTCAACTCTTAGTAGTCCTGGCTTTGACACTTACTAATTCTCACCTTTAATAACAACACTTGTAGTATTTCACTCTGTTGTGCAGCCCTTTGAAGTTGTACCCTACAGTGATTCCTCCCCCTCTGCACTCCTTGGACTTTTCTATTTTTCTGGAATACATTCCCACTTTTAAGTACATGTTAATTTCTATATATGGCTTAAAGCTTCACAAGGCAGTGTGGAAGTAATAATTGACCAATTTGAACTAACATACTCAGCAATTATATGGCGCACTTAATCTGAACACAGTTTGCTGATGTTTAACAGCTCGGCTCGTCTGTGATGCTTAACCAAAGAAGACTAAATTGCGCCGAGAACATTGTTCACTTCAAATTCATATTTTGATCGCTTTTCCTTAATGGATTTCAGCCAAAATAACTTTTGTCATTAAGAGGTGTCTCAGGCTCTTCTTTAAAAGACCAATCATAGACTTGATATTTCTCCGTGAGTGTCAGTATTTGACAACAGAATTCATTTTTGGCAAACATGTTGAATCAGCCTGCCTCAAATTATGGGAACACTGTCTTTTTTTGGAGCCCCCAATTTGTGATTTAAGTGTGTTTGTACATAAAACTCCTGCTTGGCGAAACTTTAATCAGTGAAATAGCTCTGTAACATTGAGTCTTACAGCAAAGCGATGCTTCCCTGGCTTTTGCTTCTGTAATATATTGTCCCTTCTCCTTTGTCTTGCACTATACTGGGGTGCGCCTGTGCATTTTGATTTCTCCCCTGTGCTCGGGCGTGCACTCTCCTGTGTGTGTTTTATCGTCTGGGTGTTTGCGTGCACGTACTGTATGTCTGCGTGTGTCCCCTCTTTCACAGGTGAGCGAGGTGGAGGTGAACGGGCAGATTGAGGCAGTGTGTGAGTCAGTGTTCAGTGAGATGGAGTCGCAGGCGGTGGATGCACTGGACCTGCCCATGCCTGGCTGCTTCCGCATGCGGAGCCACAGCTACGTGCGTGCCATAGAGAAAGGCTGCTCGCAGGAAGAGGAGGAGGGAGGCGTGACGGTGGCCATCAGAAGGACCAACTCACCCCCGCGCACCACCACCACTGTTAGAACCATCCAGAGCAGCACAGGTTGGTGGGAACACGCGCTCAACACACACAGACTCATGTACTCATGAACATGAGTGAACATACATAATCCATGGCGCATTATAAATTGATATGTGTGCCTAGAAAGTATGTATTATAGATGTGCTGTGAGTCAAAGTTATGCAGCATGTGTGTAGTGTCAACAGCAACAAAATTAAATGAATAATTAGTTAGCACAGAGAGAGATTTATCTTTGTATAAATATTAAACTTTGGAATAAATATTAGACTTTGGAGTATTTTGCAAAAAGAAAAGTTGCCTCCGTTAGCTAACCGGGGATATTTCACTTTGCAAACACAGACCCAAACCCTCTGCATTATTATCCATCTGACCCAGTTTTCTTCTCAGATACAATTTGATGAATGCAGAACTGTTTTTCCCACATAAGAGCTTATTCGAGCTGTAAAGCTCACTGGCTGCTGGGTCTTATTTTGGCCCTCTTGTGTGCCTCATGGTCTGGAGCGCTTGGCTTTCCAGCATTACTGCATGCAGCATTGATGCTGAGTGGTGCTGGCACCCAGCACTGGGTGCTTCTGCGTTTCCCACTGCAAATCCAAACGTCATTCCCTTAAATTGTGCAAGTTGAGTCACCGCTGCCTGACGCACACTCGCCTTCTCTCCCACATTCCTTTTTAATTATGCCAATTAAAAGACAGCATTTCCGCAAACCCAGCTGACAAGGTTACAGTCTAATCAAACACATTTACTGCAAATTGGAAGAATGGCAAAACTAGTTCAATCAATTCAAGGTGCTTGAAATTGATTCTCAGCAAACATTTATTTAATGCTGTTAGAGTCTCCCTGCAACTGACTTCCTCCGAGATTATAATTCATTCCTCTAATTAATAAAATTAGTCTGAATATAAAAATGCATCCCAGTATTCTTATCATTTTCCATCTACTGACAGGTCTGCGTAACAACACAATTAAAGGCAATAGAGGATTCAGTTAATTGTTCTATTGTGTAGTGGAAGTTATTGATCTATAAAAGGAGACTGATAAGATCAAGAGAGGAACATTCGGAGCTCCTTCCCCTGAGGAGGGAAGAGATAATGAAGACCATCTATCAGCTGAGGTGTTGTAGGGACTAAACTCTGGTTTTCAAGCCAGACAGCTGCTCTGTAGCGCTACACACACGGCTGCTACAGATGATACAAAAAGCCTCGTTTTTTCTTACTCCCAGCTGTCTCGTGTCTCTTGCACATTTGAACTGTCTTGATCTGTAATCGTTTGCTGATAAATATATTTAAACCCTTCTCAGGTAGAAATTGACTTAGCAGAGGTGTCTGTGTGTGCTTGTCTGTTACGCAGCACACACGTCTCCGGCAGTAGCCTCACAGCTGTTGGCAATTTAATGAACATCCATTTTTGGCACCTGAGTTTGTCACATGATGAATGGACGTTGTAGAAGTACAGAGAAGAGATATTAGTGTCGTGTATTCACTGATAATCCAACATTATGCTGCTGCTTCCAATTGAGAGCGATCCTCTTGTGTGGTTTGCGTGGCTCCCTGTGATTGGCTTTCAGCTTCTTGTGACCCTTGACCTTCATTTGCTGTCAACCCTATTGTGTCTCGGGATCAGCTGCAGCTGAGGCTTAAACAGTCGTGACAGGGAGAGTGGGTTCGAGTGATATATTATGAGGCAATGTGGGGAGCAGTTCACCGCGGTTGGTAGTGAAGGTAGGGGATTGCCTCAGATTACTGTCATAGTTGTACCACCGCACAATTCATCACCTCCTTAGATCTTCACCACTGAGTCGTCAGTCACTGTAATTAATTAGCTACCTCTTCTTTTTCTCCTCCTGGGGAAAAGGCTGTGATTGAAGAGGAGGGGAAGAGAGGGAGATTGGAAGGAGAAGTCTGACTACATTTTGCCTGTCTCACTCCCTCAAAACGTGCACCGCTGCCACGTGTGTGTCATGCGGGAGTTAACGTAATTACCATTTTCTGACTTCTACACACTGTTCACACACGTGTGAAATACAGGGCTCGCAGGTGGCCTCGGACCCTTTAATTAATACCACTAAACATTAATTAAGGCTCCTTGAAAATCTGATTTTTGTGGGGCTGCAAAGATCAAGCTAAGTATTTAATATTTATCTGCAAAGTTGAATTGGAGAGGAGCAGCACTGAGAATGCGCCTGACAGTAAACAGGCAGTCAGTGCCTACCTAGCTCATGCTGCAACTGCTTGTATGAACGGGAAGTGATGTCGCCTCACAAATGAATGCAAACTATAAATTCTGGCTAATTAATGCGGCCCTGCTCTTCATTTGCGTATTTGAAGCCTCATTCACTCACGATACACATAAGATATGATTTACTTATGGACTGCAGGCATGGCACCAGTGTAAGAAAGCAGAGGTAAATGTTTTGCATATGGAATAAACAAGTCCATATGCAAAATAAAAACCCTTACTTATCCAAAGGCAAGAATAAAAGAGGTCCTTGGACTGTCCTTTTCCCTGAGCACATGGCATATAGAATGTATAATTGTGGGGTGATGTTGTATAGTTTGCATTGTGAGTGCAGGGACCCCCCAGCCCTCTGTTGTCATAGGGCATTTTGCACACTGTGTTCACACCAACAAGTCGAACAGTAGGACGAAGATTGTTCTGAATTAGTTTACTGTTTACATCTGACTCTGCACTAAACATTGTATAAGTACCCAAAAAAGCAAATGAACTTTGATGTTATCAGCCAGCCAAAGTTATTCAAGGTAGGTAGGCTAGATACAAGCCTATATTGACCATGCACAATATGTTTTAACCCACGCATTCAGATTCAGAATACTTTATTGATAGAGAAATTATAAGAAAATAGAAATAGAATAAGAAGTATCCACATTATGCCACAATATATAACACAATATATACATGTAAATAGAAAAATGTAAGGAAATAGGGCAGCAAATAGTGGTTAGCACTGTCACCTCACAGCAAGAGGGTTCCAGGTTTGAATCCACCAGCTGGCCGGCCGGCCAGGGCCCCTCTGTGTGGACTTTGTATGTTCTCCCTGTGTCAGTATGGGTTTTCTCTGGGTACTCCTGCTTCCTCCCACAGTCCAGAGACATGCAGGTTAATTGGTGACTCTAAAGCCTAGTTCACATTACACGATTTCCACCCCGATTTTGCGTCGCGGAATCTTTTGTGTGTTCATACCTGCCGACGTGTGCTTCTGTCATCGGGAGTCTCGCCAACTGCATTACGACCTGTGCGTGCACACCACAAGATTTCTCCACCCTCGCCGACAGAACCCCAGATAACGCGGTGACATCACCAAACTACATTTTTTAACTTGGAGACAACACATCGTAAAGGCATGGATATTCTTCCCAGTGTTGAATCACATCTGCCTCCAGGGCCTGGGTCCAAACACAACGCACTCCCCGTGATCCTGTGGATGCCACCATTGTTGTTGTTGCTTGTCACCTTGTCAGTGTTGCCAGATCTTGGGAGAGAAACAAGCAACCAGGGCTATGGAAACAAGCCCAAAAGAAGCGATATATACAGGAGAAAGGCGATGTTTAGAGAGCAAGCCCAAATAAGCAATTCCACTTTGGAAACAAGTAAGTTATTTGTAAGTGACTTTACAAAAAAAACAAGCCCAAAGTCACGGCTAATAAGCTGACCTGTCAACCCTGCAGCTTGTCCTCCTCACATTTCTTCCGTCCTCCTGCACGCTGACGTGGGACGTATCCCGCCTCTCATTGGCTGATGCTCTTTGTCAGTCGTGTCAGCCTTCTCCAGTTTTCTAGCATGCGAGATATCCAGTCCCAGTCGCAGACGAGGGGGCGACTTGCTCATAGGCTCGTTCACACATGAGGGCTCGTCATGGCAGACTATCTGCTGACTCACCTCCAGCCCAAGGTGGCTCTTAAGAACATCAAAATTGCGGTGAAAATCGTGTAACGTGAACTAGGCTTAAATTGCCCGTAGGTGTAAATGTGAGTGTGAATGGTTGTCTGTCTCTATGTGTCAGCCCTGTGGTAGTCTGGTGACCTGTCCAGGGTATATCACGCCTCTTGCCAAATGGCAGCAGGGATAGGCTCCAGCCCCCCTGTGACCCTGTACCAACATAAGTGGTGACAGAAATTGAATGACTTAATAATTATAAACATATAAGAACGGTGTGTAAGAAATGGAAATATATCAAATATGTTGAAATATGTGCATTGTGCCAAAAGTGTACAAAATGTAAATGCAAGACTAGAAAAATTGAAAATTACATTTTAGATAAGATAGCACTGTACAGTTGAAATATTGCTCAATGTATTGCACAGTTGAATGATCATTGCACAAAACGTGTTAACAAATGATGTTACTCATTGAGTTCAGATTACACTCAATATGAATAACCATTAGTGTTTTGTTAGTGTAATAATACATTTAAGAAAAGTAGTTTTACTCTATAAATTGCTCGAGGATCAGAACAAACCCATAGACAGACAGCTAGAATGGAGTTTCGTGTTATAGGCTTGAGTGGTATGCATTATACAATCCACCATATTTATTGCAGACATTTGAAACATTCTCTTGCTTTGCTCTCGCATGTATAAACTCGTAAACACATAAACAAATAACGGATGGTGCGGTGACTTCCTGCCAAGTAAACAGTCACAGCTTTTCCCTGTTGTTCCATGATGCAGGAGAGACATGCATGCAGACGCTCACACGCACAGACGCACACGTACACACATGCATTCATACATTTCACAGGCAATCTTTTGGGAGCCCCAAAGTGAGAAGTGAAGATGTTGTTGTGGTGAATATTGCATGATGTTTCAGGGGGATGGTTCAGGCAGCAGTTCCAGAAAAACAGCTCTGCGCTTATGGTTTCTGCTCCCACTTGTCACGGCGGCAAACCACTAAGATATCACACACATACACACACACAGAGACAGGTGTGAGACCTATCAGCTTCCGCTCATGCTCCTCTCCAGTTTGCCCACTGTGCAGCCCCAGCCCATTATTATTGATGATCGTTTTAATCCTGAGGAAGGAGACTGAAGTACGGGGCTGTCCTTTGATCTCTTCTCTTTGAACGTCAAGTGGCTGTGGCTGCGACTGCCTGCCTCTGCACCCACTCAGACTGGCACACGCGCGCAGTCGCTTACACACACATATTACTACTGCATCGGACAGACATGTTGGCCTAGACATCAGCTCCTTTGGATCGGTTTAACAAAATCTGGAGCAGATCCTCTTTTACAGCTCGGGAAAATCCATAGCAATCGGTTAATGTGAGGATTTTACTGCCTCTAAGCCCTGGCTCCTCCACCCCACGTCGTCTCCAGTTAACATATTCATCACCTCTTCACTCTGCTTTGTCTTTCCCTTCCTTGGCCTCTTATACAACAGCTAGATCCCCTGCCTTTTCACAACAGCAGTTAGCTGTGTGCGTAAATCAACCTGTTGTTTCACTGGGAAGACGCATGACCTTGAATTAGAAAGAGTATACACACAGATCTTAAGTCTGGGAAATGTGCCATAGTTTCTGTTCCTCCTCCTCTCACCCTCGGTCTCCCTGGCTCACTGACCTGCTGTCAATTACCCAGCCTCATTTTCCCGGCATCTATTTTTCAGAGGTGCTGAGGGATTGGCTGAAAAGAGTGGCTTTCCTCCCCTAGCTCCTGTAATAGGCTACAGGACAATGTTTAATTTAATGGCTGTGAATCCTACAGCCCCGAACAGAGGCGTTGCGCTCAATAAAGCATTCCTTAAGTAAGCATTTGTGGCATGCTTGTGGCTCATTTTGCTGATGGTCTTGTCAAACACTCGGTGGAATACCACCTCTCCATTTAGTTTCCTGATGCAGCTCTGGGCGCACTTTCCTATTCGTTGTGTAGCTGAAACTCATGAATAATGATCGCAGAAGCATTCATATTCTGTGCTTTGTCCAATATTTCTTTATCATTCAAGCCAGGTTTCCTGCTTCAAGCATCAATAGGAAACAACTTGTTTATCTCTCTAGATACAACCCAGGAAATCCACACATGCAAAATAAATAAATAACTAAAGATGCTCTAAAAAATAACAGGCATTTTTTTTTAAGTTTCATTTAAAACATCATGAGGGATAGGAAGAAACCAGCTGAAAAAATCAAGTAACTATCAATAGGACTGCAAGAAGACTTCATATTTCATATCCCCTTTAGATCCCACACATAACAAAGAAATCATTTCATACAAACTGGCTGTTATGCTCATTACACAGGCAAAACTAAACGCTGCTTAACAACCAGATTAAATGCGCATTCAAGACAACCCTACAGGGCTGTGTATAAACTAATGTCACAATACTGTCATCTTTAACTTCAATACAATAGCGTGAAAAGCATTATTCGTCACCATTTTCAATACCAACAGGAAAAACTGAAATTGGGGACTTTTCTTAAAAGATAAATATAACAGGCTATAGCATGATGATGACTTCTGTTAGTACTAGTACTAGTACTACCAGTAGAGCAGCAGAATGACCGCAGTAAACACTAACAACAATTGAAATTTAGTTATTAATTCAAGGCAAGGCAAGGCAAGGCAAGTTTATTTGTATAGCACAATTCAACACAAGGTAATTCAAAGTGCTTTACAGAGACATTAAAAGCAACAAGACGCAATTTAAAACAATAAAAACAGTCGATTAAAAAGGGAAATAGAAATTGAGAATGATAGTGATAATAATAAAATACAGTAACATAAAATAAAAAGAGGCTCAATACATTGAACAGTCAGGATAAGAAAAGAAGTAGAATAATAAAAGGCATAAATCAGCAGTGTGTAGTTAAAAAGTACGGGCAGTAGAATACAGCAGGTAAGTATTTAATCTAAGAGTACGCTTCAGTAAACAATAGTGTTTTTAGCCCTGATTTAAAGGAGCTGACAGTTTGAGCAGACCTCAGATCTACAGGAAGTTTGTTCCACAGGTGAGGAGCATAATAACTGAATGCTGCCTCACCTTGCTTGGTTCTTGTTCTTGGAACACACAACAAACCTGTTCCAGATGACCTAAGGGGTCTGGATGCTTTGTAAGGAACCAGTAGATCAAGCATGTATTTTGTTTCTGGTCTTTGTAAGGACTCTGGCGGCAGCGTTCTGAATCAGCTGCAGCTGCCTGATTGATTTTTTGTTAAGGCCTGTAAATAAGCCATTGCAATAATCCAACCTACTAAAAATGAATGCATGAATAAGTTTTTCCATGTCTTGTTTAGACAGAAACCCCTTAATTCTAGCTATATTTTTCAGGTGGTAATAGGCAGATTTAGTAATAAACTTTAAATGGCTGTTGAAGTTCAGGTCTGAGTCAATAATAACACCATGATTTCTGGCTTGATTTGTAGCTGTCAATGACATAGAGCCAAGGTGGGCGCTGATCTTTGCCCTTTCATTTCTAGGGCCAAAAATTAATACCTCTGTCTTTTCTGGATTTAGCTGGAGAAAATTCTGGCACATCCAGTCATTGATTTGATGAATACAGTTACTCAATGAGAGTAAGGGACTGTAGTCGTGTGATGACACTGAGATATAGAGTTGCGTGTCGTCGGCATATGTATGATAGGAGATGTTGTGATGTTCCATAATCTGGGCTAGGGGTAGCATATAGATGTTGAATAGAAGTGGTCCGAGAATGGACCCTTGAGGAACCCCACATGTGATCGTAGTTCGCTCAGATTCATGGTTACCAATTGACACAAAAAAGTCCCTATCTTGTAAGTAAGATTTGAACCATTGTAGCACAGTGCCGGTGAGTCCCACCCACTTTTCCAATCTGCTAAGTAGTATATTATGAAAATTAAATTAAATTAAGATACTAATGAAAACAATATTCGATAACACTTTACTTGAAGGTATCTACATAAGAGTGACATGACACTGTCATAACTATGACATGACACTGTCATGAACTTGTCATAAAAATTATGTATATGTCATAAACGTTTATGACTGCTGTCATTAAGTGTCATTTGGTTTTTGTAATGACAAGTTGACATTGTTTGGGTTGTCTTGATTATGACAACTTGACATTAATCAAAGTGACATTACCAGAAGTTGTCTTTGTCATGACAAGTTGACATTAAATTTGTTTGGGATGTCATTATGACAACTTGACATCAACCAGGATGACATTACCAGAAGATGGCCTTGTCATAACAACTTGACATTAACAAGAAATGCACCTCTGTTTGTGTTTATGACAAGTTGACATCATGATTGTTATTGTTATGACAAAGACATCTTCTGGTAATGTCATCCTGATTAATGTCAAGTTGTCATAATAAGGACATCCCAAACAAATTTAATGTCAACTTGTCATGACAAAGACAACTTCTGGTAATGTCACTTTGATTAATGTCAAGTTGTCATAATCAAAACAACCCAAACAATGTCAACTTGTCATTAAAAAAACCAAATGACACTTAATGACAGCAGTCATAAACGTTTATGACATGTACATAATGTTCGTGACAAGTTCATGACAGTGTTTTGTCATAGTTATGACAGTGTCATGTCACTCTTTTATACAACAGTTAGTTCCGGCCCTGCAATCTGATTGGTCGAGAGACAGTAAAACTGTGATGATATTGGAGTACAACATCACGGTTATTTCACTGTGTATGTATCACTCCACCTCACAGCTGATTGCAATCAACAATCAAATCAAAACTGACGGTTAGTGTCAGTTAGGTCAGCAGTTGCGTTGTAGGCTAAATAATTCATCCACTGTCAAACAGCCAAAAATATGGATTTATTTCCTAAAATAATTTTTGAATTGAACTATGAATGGTCATCAGAGTAAGATGAGGGAGAGGAGAAGCTGAAGCACATCCAGGTTTGTCAGTGTTTCATCAGCGGAGCTCAATGACTTGGAGAAAAGCAACATACTGTCAGATCAGAAGGCAGAGTTGTCTGTGCCTGTGAAGCCACAGTCCGCCATGTCACCAGTCACCAGAGACTTATTTCATCGGCTGCACAATTAATGGAAATGTGCAGATAAATGTGTGTAAAGAGTAAGCGCCTGGCGCACCATGTCTGCGTTACATAGCAACGGTGACAGCGGAGTCCTGAGGGAACTATTTTTGTTGGCGGAAGACAAATAAAATGCTTAAATGATCTATTTTGTCCTCATTTTTCAACATTTCTTAATCAGTCTTGCTTATTTAACTGTTGAACTGTTGTATAAAAGCAATATCACACTCGAGCTCGTGATGTTGTATTGTGATATCGTCACAGCTGTGATTCGGTCGTAGGCATGAGGCCGCAGGTGACGATATCACAGTACAACATCACTCCCTCTCGTGTGATATTGCTTAAATGTAGATACCTTCAAGTAAAGTGTTATCTAGTATTCTTCTTGAGGTAGAGGGCATGCTCTAAAGCCTCTGAGATTGTCACACATTCAAAAGGCAAAAAAGTCCAAGACAAAACTGCGCAATGTTATTTCCTGTCCTTCGTTCTTCTGTATTTTATGTATTTTCAAGTAACAAATTAGTTATTAAACAATCTAACAGGACTTATTACTATTCTTCTAGGCCAGGGGTATGCAACTTGCGGCTGTGGAGCTGATGCAGCTTTTTAGCCCCTGTCCAGTGGCTCTATGTGGGTTTTACAAAAATATTACAAGAAAATGAATAACAGGTTTTTTTTAACATTTTAATTTGAATTTTTCATTACTGTAGGCCTAAAGGGATTCTTACATCTTCCGGTTGGAAAAAAGTAGAGATGTACCGATACTACTTTTTCCTTCCCGATACCAATTCCGATCCCTGAACCTTAGGTATCTGCCGATACCGAGTACCGATCTGATACCAGCGCATAAAAAAAATGGATGGGATATGAATTGTTGTATGTCTCAACTCCTAAAACTCTATGTAAAATATTAAGAAATTAATATATAATAGTAGAATGAATGCCATAAAACTTTTTTTTAATTGTTATTATCCAGTGTTGACATAGATCAAGACACAGGTTAAAGTGCAGAACACAATTTGGCAAAAAAGACATTTTAAAGGCTACAGTACAATGCTTTTTAAACTCCGCTCCGTTTCCATTTCGTTTCCCTGTAGCGTGCATATGCGTAATGACATGAGGCATTACGTGGTATTGGATTGGTCATAGGCTGTACTCGCCGATACCGCATTTTAGGCAGTATCGGAGGCATTTCCGATACTGGTATCAGTATCGGTACAACTCTAGAAAAAAGTGTAACCTACATATTAAAAAAAAAAGAAAGAAAAAGTTTTAACTAAAGTGTGTGTCCTCAATTTTGATGACCCTAAATAGCGGTGGCTAGTTAGCAGTGGAGTCTCCCTCACTAGGCTAGCTATTGATTTCAAATCCAAAAAAGAATAAGTCTCGGACGAAAACAGAGAACTTAAGAGTGAGTGGCCCGATTTCTTTGCTTTGACTTGCTTTCTAACTTTGCATTGTTTAAGTACCATGTAATCATAAAAAGCCCACTGCAGAGTAGCCATCTGGTGCTAAAACATATCTATAAAGGCTCATTTAGAACTATTAGTAATAATGCTGTGTTACCTTTATTGTAAAGCACAAATATGTAGTGCAGCTCCAGACAAATAAAAAAAACATGCCAAAATATGTCTCTTTTGATAGCAAACGTTACTGACCCCTATTCTAGTTTCAATTTCCTACTGAATTTCAGACATATTGGGTTAATAAACCTCAATGTTCTCTTTTCAGTCTGGACCGTTAACCTTCTAAAATCAAATTCACTGCAGTGTTTGCCAGCTTTACTGTATTGAGACACATGGGGCTCCTGAGTATTCCCAGCTCTATCCACAGTACAGTAGCACAGGCTGGAATAAAGCCTGTACAACACTGCCCCCAGGGGCTCAGTGTAGCACAGCACTGCACCTCTGCCCTTTCTTCCTACAGTAACTGTGTGAGTGGGTGGATGTAAAACTAGCAGACAGCTTGACCCAATTAACAACAATCGCTGCCATCACCGGCACTTTTCCAAGAGTTCTGTTCTGAGAGAGCATCTGAGAATAAATGCATTTTGGGATTCCCAGTGTGCTAAATATACGTGGCAGCATTACACACCGCTGAGTCTGGTGGAATCAAGATCACGTCCAGCGTTTGTCCAGATCTCCCCTCACACCTTCACCAGCCCACGCAGAATTTCCAAGAGCAAGCCTGAAATTTGTTTTTCATATGTCAGGATGACTCGTGTTATAAAAGCAAAGAAAATTGCTGCTCAAGGGTTCCCTATGTGTTTTAAGAAGGTCCACTCTCAAAGTGGGTTTTTGAAGAGGACTTCAGGTGAAAGGTCCCCGTGGCTGCATCAGATCCTGAGAACACTGATCTGTGCTCCACGCTGCTGCAGTCAGGTGCTGTGGATTTGGCCATCTGCTTCCCTGTTGTGTCCGTGAACAGAGAGTGATGAGTTCAGCGTAAGGTCAGGAAGACAAACAATCCCTACGCCTGTGTGAATTAAGTACAATCAGGTTATTATGACATGTTGCTATGTCACCTACAAAGTTAGTTTCTACAACACAAGATAAAAAGGATTAGACACTGACCTAAATTGGTGTTATAACGAGTGTTTTATTTGATGTTAGTACACAATGATCCCAACAAGAAGATCATACCTCGCCAGTAATTAATGTAAGCCCCCTGGGTATGAAAATGCTCAGCTACACCAACAGCAACCACAAGGTGGCAGTCATTAGACTATCTGAGTTTATGAATCACATCTCCTGTTTGGCTGGATATTTATGTGTGTACAGGCTTTAAAGTGAAACAGTCACTCCAGTTGTATTTAAAGCTACAGTCGGTGACTTTTATGAAGTAACCTTTTGTCACTACATCTGCACAGTATTATAGGAGACAGATAGTCTGTGGAAAAAAAAACCATGTTCTCTTCCACCTCTATTTGCCTCTGATGGCTACTATGGCTCACAGAAAACAACCAATCAGAAGCTGGGAGTCTCTTAAGCAGCTGTCAATCAGTGCTCACAAACAGTGGTCAAACTGCCAAACCAGGAAGTGCTGATCAAATGTGATTGATTGTTACTGTATTGCCTGTTTCACCTCAAATGTTTTCAGAATGATATGTTTTAGTGTACTGTTTAGCTGTAAAATGAGAAAGTTTGTGTCTTGCCTGTCTCCCGCTGGGGCTCCCAGTTGGGCTACTTGGGGCCTGGTGGGGGGACCCCTTGCTCGCCTCCCTGAAACCCCAGTCTGGCCTCACCCCTCATTGCAATATATAATATCATTGCAATATAAATTATAATTCTAATAATTCCAATAATTATTCTTGGTATGGTCATTATCATGATATATCAGTTTATATTATATTAGGTTATGTTATGTATTGTATTATAGCATAGTGGATTATTATGTTATGTTATATCATATGATCTTATAGTATATTATTATATATTATATTGTGGTATATTATAATGTCTTATATTACCTCGTATTATATTATTTTATCTTACATTATTAGGTATATATATATATATATATATATATATATATATATATATATTATTTATTATTATTATTATTTTGTTCCTTCCTCTTTTTTTCCAATTTATATTTTTACTTTATTGATTTATTTATTTTTATTATATTATCTATTCCATATTGGACATCATAATACCATACCATCTGTTTTTCATACACACACACACACACACACACACACACACACACACTCCTACCTATATACGTATCATTGTAACTTTATGTTGTTTTCTGTTGTTGTTTGTACTCCACTTGGTATAATGTATTTGTCCTCTATGTCACCTTGTCTGTTGTCACATAATTTCACCAATAAAAAAAAGGCTTCAAAAAAAGAGAGAAAAGAGAACGTTTGTGACCCTGCCGCCATGTTGGAGACAGTCTGACGAAGCACCAAGCATCGCCCACCAGCCAACCCAGCATTTTCATTTTACAGCTAAACAGTACACTAAAATATGTTCCTAAAAACATTTGAGGGGGGAAATAGGCAATGCAGTAACAGAATCTTGATTCATATGTGATCAGTGCTGCCTGGTTTGACCATAGTTCACAAAGTGATTGACATGAATGACAGCTACACTAGAGACTCTTCGGCTTTGTGAAAGAGTTTTCAGTCGGGTCTCGAAAACAGACACAAGATCTCTGCCCGAGGACCTCAAAATAGGTCCTGGCGTGTACGGCACTAAGAGGTCGGAGATCTAGCTGGGAGAGAGACCATGAGGGGCCTTAAAATTAATCAGTAAAATCTTAAATCATATTCTAAAACATCCTGGGAGCCAGTGTAAAGAGGATAAAATCTATAGACGCCCCTAAATCCTACACACTGGACCTTGAAGTTGACTCATTGTTCAACTTTATAAAGAATAAATGCCTATTCAGTTCATTTTAAAATAATTTTGGACATATAAATATAACAGAGATGCCAATTTAATATAAAAAGTCTTTATTGATATATTACGGTAAATACAGTAGCTCTGATCAACACTACAGAGCAGCACACATGCTTAATAAGTCAGAGGGTAAAGTTTTAGATGCATTACAGTAAAGGTTTGTGTATGACATTGAGCGGGACTGTCCCACCCGGTGCTGAATGAGTTATAAAGTGTTTGTACGGGGCGGGGGGTGCGATCAAGGCGCGTCCACATCCTGACATAAGATCCAATATCGTCAGAGTGAAGAAGGAAAAGAGGGAGAGAGGACTCCTCCCGTCATCTGATCCCGGCTCAGTGTTGCGGACCCGCAGCTTTCATGAGGTTCCTTCAGTGTCTGTACAACGCGCTGCTCGGAATGTGTGATTTCTGGATCCGTCTGTGTGAGTAGAAGCCGCTGCTGATGTGTTTCCATGTTGTTTGGGACTGAGGCATGATGTCCGAGGGCGAGCGGCGTGGAGCGAGTGAGGAGCAGGAAGTTAGGGTGTGTGGCCTTCAAAATAAAGGCTGAATGTGTCGGTGAAAGAGGCAACGAGTCAAAATAAAATTGTTCGGGAGTAAATACAAAACACATTAGACTTGTAGCACCTCATATTAAATTCAGATAAAGTCAACCGACAGGCGTACTACAATGGAAGTTAACTACTAGACGTCAAGTCGAATGTAAAGTGCGTCACTGAGATTTACTTTGAAAGAACATACCGGAAGTCGTGTGTTTATTGTATTGCGCTTGACGGTGAAAGTACCAGCGCCCATCCCATGCTTTCTGCTTATTCATGCTTCAAATGAAAATGGACGAAGTTACACATAAAAATAAAAATAAAAAATAGGAACAAGCTGATGACGTGACCTAAATTATATGTGGACATATGGAATACAAATAAATAAATAAATTCTTAAAGTTTGATGGTGATATTGCCAAACTAAATCTAAACTGGTTGGATTTTAAAATTACATTACATAAATAATCAAATTCACTACTTAATTTTTCTAAATATTTGTCCCTCTGAGGAGTCATACACACCCTGTGGCTAACAAGCTCTTAACACAGCTGTCGGATAAACTTTCCACTCTCTCCTAGTCCCTCTGCTACTGGTTTTCCCTCCAAACTGGACACCATGTGAGCAGTCTGAGTTTAACCTACATGCTGTTTGCTTTCCCCTGCACTCATGGTACCCGGGAAACGCTGACCACCTTCCAGCACCCGGTCTATTTCTGTATCCTATCTCTGACTGGAGGACGACAGGTGTGGCCTGCATCACACAGAGTAACGCCTGGCACAGCATCACAACACACTCCTCTGCAGGGTCTAGTTATTTAGGTCAGACTCTTGGGCCCCTCGGGAATTGGAGTTCACGGGGGTTCATCTCCTGCGCTTGTTAAAGTGAGCAACCAGAGGGCAGTGGAGAGAGATGCTGAGCCCCACAGGCCTTATGGGAAAAGAGATCACTGGTGCCACTTAGCAGTTTGAGGCCTGCTAGGGTAGATGGAGGGCCCCTGACACCCTACTGTGTGACAGACGGGCAGTCTTTTGCCCCATGCCTCCAACCGCCCATCTGTGTTTCAGTGAGTCATGCACACACGCCATTCTCGCCACTGATGCCAGCTATGCTGCCTGCCCGCTCACCTACCAGCTTTCCGCTTTCTATTTTGGGACGAGGCTCCAAGACCCTCCTGAGCACAACATGCTATGGACACGCACATACTGTACACACTGTCATGTCTCCGGTGATCCAAGTAGGCCATAGCCTTACCTTATATTCTGCCTTGTTTTCATACTATACAGCCATTTTCCCAGCTGAATCCCATTACTTTCTTCTCTGTACCTACTCTTCCCTGAGGGATCATTAGTTTCCCTCAGTTTCATTCACATATTGTTCCAACCCATCAGTGCTGGCTCAAAATTCATCTTGAAAAAAGTATTTTCTCGAGGGCACAGTTACACAACCATATTTTGAAGTGCCAGCTGTTTGAATGTATTGGCATTTAAACTGATAGTGCAGTAAACGGCTTCGAGAATGACTGTTCCCAGCGGGCAAGGTCATTTTAAAGAGCAGAATCACTGCTTATTTGAGTATTTCAGTACAAAGAGGAATGTGTTTGGAAACATTTTACCTTCTGGCCTGACTTTCTTGTGTGGATCTGTATCAGGCTGCTGACAGACCAGGTATGTCACCTTTGCGGTTTAACTCTGAACCAAAAAACTGATGTAATGTAAGTTAATGTAAGTAAAAGGAATAGCTCCACATTTTCGTAAGTGTGCTTATCCGATTTCATACCGAGACTTAGATAAGAATACCAATACCCCTGCCATATCTGACTGTCTTATGTGAAGCTACACACAGGAGACACACAGGAATCAGCTTTCCAACACCTCTGAAGCTCACCAATTAACACATTATGTCCTGCTTGTGTGGTGTAAAACAACCAATTCTCACTCTTGACTCATCAAATAGCGACGCTTGGTCAGTGGCTCTCAACTTGAGATACCGATGCACCAAAGCACCCTTTAGCAGTGGTATGAGACGCATTTTCTGACACACCGAGAAACTGTTGTAGTATAAAGAGAGAGAGAAATTCCACATAGGGTGGGTAGGAGGGGAGGTAGATTGGTCAAACATGCTCTGGACTTTCAGCTGGGAGACCGCTGTTCATGTCCCGTTATTCATGTCCACTGCATTACACTAGTGACATATGGGACGTGATGTATGGGGCATAACTTATGAGACACATGTGACATGACATTATGTTATGATAGTAGCAAACACAATTATTTTTAGCCAAACCATGATGTTTTTTGTAACCTAACCATGTGCTTTTTGCCTAAACTTTAGGAAATAAACCTAAAAACAAGTTGTTTTTTTACCTACGTTCTAAGTTTACTTTGAAAGGAGTTGTATGTATTTAACGAGCGGAAACTGTACATTTCTTATGACAATGGAAGTTTATTTTGAAAAGGACACAATGCATGTAATGAATAGAAATTGACATGTCGTCTCTTGGCGTCCAAAACTGATGCTGGAGGTTACGTAAAGTGTCATAGTTAAACATGCAGGGCAACTGAGCAAGCGTTGGTATTTGACAAGTTCTGAGTGAGAATGTGTCGGTAAAAACAACAAGTTGTTCATCTAAACAATTAGTTTATAATATTAGATTTACCCAATATGTCAGTATAACCAGACCATATGTCACTAACCTGATTGCAGACCCTAATAAAATACTGTGTTAAGAGCTCATCACTGTTGCTTTGTTCCATTTACAATGTACAGACCCTAACTATTATATCACATTTGTGTTGCATTACCACTGAATATTACCAATGTTTAAGTTATATTGGTAGTGCTGTTGTAATGTGCAAGCTCTTAAATATATGTGCTACATACAGAAGATCGTAATGTACATTAGGGAAGGCTCTTTATTGTTACTGAGGGCTCTGAAATGTTGGTGGATACTTTAAGCTCTGAGATCTTTGCTGACATAACGTTGCAGTGCGTAGCACTTTGTAAAGTATATACAGTTGTTGCAGGTTTGTTGTACCCCTGTGTAACTATAGGGACTAACAGAGTCAGTCACAGCTTGCAATATTCCCCTCTCTCTCTGTAACTTTGATTCTCTCTGTCTCTTCCCCTCACTTTATTTCCGGCAGGCTTTATTGGAGTGAGACCAGATTGCCAAAGCACACTCCCATGAGTCTCTCCCCCACTTTCTCTCTCTCTCTCAATCCTGTACTGTCAGTTACCCGGTCATGTCTTCCCAGCAACTCTCACTTTTAACAGGTGCTAAGACTTCAGCTGCCCCTTCTGTCTTTCACCATGTCTTTTAGGAAGCAATTATCATGTCGAGGCTAAGCTTATGAAGCACTTGGCAAGGGAGAGGCAGACACGTTTACTTCAGTTATCCAGTGAACGTATGAGGTGTCCACATTTACAGTAACTTTGGATGGAAATATGAGAAATATGATGACAGGGAAGTCGTAAACACAGTCTCCCTGGCTCAGGGGGGTATTAGACAGACCAAGGTGTCTTTGGATCTGATGTCTTTTACCAAATGTCTCTGCATTTTTAGTGTTTCTTTCATTTGCAGACTTTTTCTGTACTCGTTTTCAACTTCCCTCTTGCATCTTAATTAGTTCATGCTGTGGGCCAAGTTAATTCCAGATTTCTAGTAATCCACATAAAAAGAGAACAGAGACAGAAGAACAAACGTAAAGAGGTCAGGTGGAAATATGGCCGTTAATTAGAAGTGCTGCACAAGGGATGAGTGATGTAATGCCACCTAAATTATCTTTATTTATACTGGGAGTGCCAGAAGTGGGTGGGGTTTAAATCGAAAGTGGGTTGGGCCTAATGGGAAGTTGTTATTTTAAGCCTGAAATTGATATGGCTTGGTCAGATGTAGCAACATTTATTACCTATGTGAAAAGTATTTACAGAAAAGCCTCAGAATTGAGCTTCATCTTATTTTTTTAACACGAGTAATAGATTACACATAGCTATCCAAATTAGGATCACGAGTACAAATAATGACACATTTTACTCGTATGATACTTGTACTCACAAAAAGTGCATTATCTGTACCAGGTACTCTTTTAATGGGAGTATTCGGCCCAGTCATTCAATGATGTCATTAAAGTAAGAAAGACGAGTAGCTTTCATATCGTACTCGCTAAGCTGCTGTCATGGATATACATATGAGCATTTTATATTTGACTTCTCAGTTCCCCTGGGGTATTAGTGTAAAAAACCCCGACTTGATTCATAAAATGAGTGGGTACAAAAATAACAGGAAAGGTGACAGTTGTGTCGTTCTAATGTTGTTTATATCCGGCTGTTTATTTCTGATGCAATGCTCACACACTAATTTGTATGTGTACTTAGTTAGCTTCTATTTTGATGTTATGCCAGACATTTGGCTTATCCCACATGGGATTACAAGACACCATTTCAACCATCAAAATCAAACATTAGAAATATAATAACACATCTCAGGGTAACATGAATACAAAACCAAGAAAAGTACATCAATTTTAACATATATACTGCTTGGAACTTTCAGATAACAATATTTTTTTTTTGCAAAAACATGCTGAAATTCCAAAATATCCTGATAAATAAACTTTTTTCCTCATCTCCCAGGCTTTTTTCAAGGAACTGACTGACTTAAATGTTTGTTTAGCTCACTGAAATATGTCACGGTTCCAAGTAAAAAGGACAACTGCAAACAAATGAAACTCACTCTCTGTATCACTAAAACGACGTCTTGTTTCCATATTCACATTTCTTCAAAACTGTAAATGAACAAAGCACACAAAAATGTATTACCACTTCATTAATGTGGGCATCAGCAAAGCAAATTACCAAAGTAGAAGACTAAATAGCAACATACCTGCCTTTTCCATGACAGAGTCAACAGTCATCCCAAAAAGAATTCCCTCAGTTACATGTAAAGTGCATGTGAATGGATATGTAGGATGTCAGAGGAAAAAGTAACAGATTAGACAATGATTTCAAAGCATTTTGTGATTTGTAACATCTTTTAACCAGATGTAACAGTGGAAATAGACTGTTTTTCTCTGAAGTATTCAATTTTGGTTTATCACCACTAGAGGGAGCTTCATCCCCAGTTTTGGAATAAATCCAGTTACGCTTGTGACTTCTCACCACAGCAGTGGGTCTGAGTATTTGGGGCAGCTTAGAAGTTTCATCTTGTGATATTGCTGTTAGACATTATTTTAGACACACTGTGTGTCTTATCAGCTGCTCCAGTGTGTTTGTATGTGCATGTAAATTTTAAAAAAGCAGAGATAGCGGAAAAGAGAGAGGAAATGAGTGATCAGTGTGTGAGATAATCATGAGCGACATTCATGCTTTGCTTGATGTATATGTGCCTGAGAGACATGGAGATCAAACGATGTTCACTGAAGAGGAATGCTCCTTTGAGCTCCATCAATCCCTCCTGCCATGTCTGTTCCTCAGCCACAGACACACACACACAGATAGTTCTCCATGCTCAGGCTTTAATTACAGGGACAGATAAAGCCCTGCCTTAGCAACGTATGCTGCTGCATGTGAAATACACCTGTGTGTCAGCGGATCAAAGCCGCCATCCTCCAAGGTGGAATTATTATTCAAAGAGGGGCTGTAAATTAAACAGTGCTCTGGTGTCATCTGTCTCTCCGATTCTCTCCCTTGCTCTCTCACACACACACCTGCATGATGCTGTCAACCCACATGCTTTGATGGTGCAAGTAGGTGTGTTTGACAGGAAACAAGGGCTGGGTCGAGGCATGTGGTGGCGCACTAGCACACACACTGCATACATGTGGAGTAGAAAAGGAGAAAGACACCAGTTGTGGTTGGCAGTCGCACCTCGACGGAGCCTCTGAGCATGTGCGTGTGCACGCATGTGAGCGTACAGTGTCTGTGTGTGGCTTCTTCATTTTGCAGCTGCAGGGATCAAGCCCGAACTGGGAGCCTCCTCGATGTGGGTAAACTGTGATTTGGCTATCTCTCTTCCTGGAGGAGATAAATCCTAACCATGCTGGTGTGTCAGCCACTCAGTAATTACTTCATCCTGTCACGACTGTCTGAGAATGCGAGCCAGTGGGAACTTGCACTGTCGCTCTTTCATTGACACAAGGCAAAAACACTCAGCGTCTCTTTTATACAGCTCAGTGTCAGTTTAAGGGGTGTTAGTCATCAGATTAACAGATGCAGTGGGATGGGAATCAGTTCAAACATTTGTACATCTGTGGATTTACTACCTGCAAATGAACATGTCATTTAAGCTCCAATCTTCCTGCTGAATTTAATAATCTAAATAGAGCGTGTTGGATGTCAAATTCAATTTGAAGTATTTGTTCTTGGGATCCAGATGTAAGCAAGAAAAAGAACAAAGTCTTGACTTGCAATATGAAATCTCTCACTAGAGGTCCTCATAGCCTCAGCTGCTTTGAAGCATGTTGCCAGTCACATTTGTGTGAAGTGTTGAGTTTGGCCCAAATAATGCGTAACGTGATGGTCTGCATCATGATCACAGGTAACTTATGCAGATGACTTGCACCTGTAGGCACTTGCTGAATATTTGTGCCGAAATTGCTGTATCATAGTATCAATCATATTTAATTATTATGCATTTCCACAACCTGAATCGACAGTGATTTCCTGCCTGGACATGCTCTAAAGCAGAATAAGAGTCAATAGGATTAATGTGCAGGACTTAAAGCTTTTGTCAGTGGCTGTTAGGTGTTCATGTTTACTTACGACTTAATTGGTCCCAGCTTGTTATGGCCTGGAATGCTTTGATTATAGCCTTTCAGGGAGGAAGAGTGGCATTTGGATATCTTTTGACACAGGAAGAGAATGTCATTCTTTCCTCTCCTCCTGCTCTGGGTTTGAAAAAAAAGGATAGAAATGAGAAAGGGGCACAGGGAGGAGCTGACAGGGCTACGGCAAACACAAAGAATGGCTGCGGCATTGGACCCATGCTGTCTCCCACCCTGCAGAAAGAACACACACCAGCTTCCTGCTAAAAAAGAAGGAATCAGTAGTTTTACTTTGAGGATTACTTTCCCCGAATGTCAAGATGTAAACAGCACATCTTGGCGTGTCTGATCAGGTGGACAGGGGCTGCTCTGTCAGGTAGGGGCTGCCCTCCTTTTTTTGCTCTTCCTGTCTGTGTTTTGGCATCGGAAGGAGCAAAGGAAAAGCAAAGCCCCGAAAGGATTTCCTCAGTGTTTACTGTGGATGATCCTCATGGCTCCTGCATGCTAAAGCTGGGCAAGGCAGGGCCCGCAAAGCTCCAGCTGAATGAAAAACACAAGAGGGGGTTAGGATATAGAGTTAAATCTCCTCGGAGGAGACGTAAAGGCGAAACATGCTTTTTCCTCTGTTCTTTTGACAGAATGTTGAAAGTTTTTGAGACTTTACTTGACAGCTAAATTGTGTGGTTCATGTTGCTTTCACTGTTCAGGAGGGGCGGGAGGATGTTGGAGTAACTCTGAGGAATGGTGCATGGCTGTAAGTGGGTGGTTTGGGCTGTGCAGTGTGGGAGGCCAGGCCTCAGTGCAAATTAAAGACTTCTCTGTGAAAGTCCCAGACTCAGCTACAGTAATGTGAGTGTGTGTGTGTGTGTGTCTGAGTGACTGAGCCTGTGTGTAAGCGGCCGGCGGGGAAGAGACCCAGCCCTCCCTCTTTTTATTTTTTTAACCAGTCATTAAAAATAAGCCACAACTCAGCCCCGGTGCACACTGAGAGACAGCAAGAGGGAGAGAAAGAATGCATCTCCTCCTTCTCCTCCCTTTCTTTGAGCTTTGCTGCTTCACTAACCAAGTAAAACAGGGAGGAAAAGGGGGAGGAGGGGGGGAGGCTGTGTTCAAGGGGTACTGACTCCACTCAGAGGTTTTTAAGACGCACACATAGACCCCTCCCCCGTGTAAAGAGTAGCAGCAGTTTTTTTTTTCTCTATCCAGGAGGGGAGAGAGAGAAAGAGATGAATGGGGAAAGGAATGCAGGAGACAAACGAGTGCTCTCGGCAGGAGAGTGGGAATGTTGGAGAGACTATTGTTCCTCCCCCCACAAGATTCTGCAGGGAGTGGATGTAAACACGTAGGAAGGGAGGAAAGAGGGGTGTGAAAATTCACACCTGAGAGGCACGTATCTGCAGCATCCAGTCTGATATTCATATTTACCCTGATGCATGCTGTCTGCCCTGTGAGCTAGTTTGGACACACAGATGCGAAAACATGCAGCCAGTGCCTATAGCTGCCATCTCGTCTTTCCCTCCGCCCCCCCCCCCCCCCCCCCCCCCCTCCGCTTCAACAGGATGTATAGGGTCAGAGGGTCAGGACTGGAAACCACAAAAGACAGTATGCGTCAGTGTAGCCTGGTTCTTGTTCCAAATCCCCCCAAAGCCCCTCTTGTACCTCCTACCTTTTCTTTTTTTCCTCTCATTTTCCTCTTTTTCTCTCTCTCTCTCTTAACTTTCCATCTCCCTCTCTCCATCCATCCTCCCCCCGCCTGCCCCGTTCCTCCTCTCATATAGGAGACGCAGAAGGCCTTACGTTTGGTTTTGGGCCCAGATGGCTTTAGCATGCCTCTGGCAGTGGATTAAGCCCGCCAGTGTCTCCTTTCCCCTCCATGTGCAAGTGGTCAGGACAAAGAACGTCAAACAGGGGGAAAGTAGGAAGGAATGCGAGGAGAGAGAGAGAGAAAAAAAAAACAGGACTGTGAAACAACACCCGCTGCTGATGTTTCACGGCATTCCTGGAAGAGTAAACTCAAACGCTTGTAAAAACCGTCAGCCAGCTTTCCTGTTCCTTTTTGTGCCCGGTCATTTTATGAATCAAGTTATGACTCTTTTTTTTCTTACCTCTTGTAGTTAATCCCCAGAGAGCTTGTTACATGCAAACCACGGAAAGAAAAAGTGAACTTTTGACCACATTCTGCTGCATTTATATGTAAATAGCAGCTGCAGCAAGCAGTGATCCTTCATGTAATGACATGACATCGGCATTGTGTTTCAGCCCACTCACTTAAGGTTGATTCCCGTGTGTGTGTGTGTGTGTGTGTGTGTGTGTGTGTGTGTGTGTCAGACCCTTTTCCTTTTGTCTGTCTTGCTGTGTGTTTGCTATTTTTTAACCCAGAGTCCATTACTCCCCAGGCTTGCGGTTATGTTTTCCGGTACTTGGCCGTAACTCTGCGGACTTTCAGTTCTTGTGGACAGTCTGTCATGTTTTATCAGGGAGCTGTGTTTAGCACTGGGAGACAGTGTGGTGGCAACATTGCTGTGTTGTTGTGGGTATTTTTAGTTGAGCAGACACTGGCTTAAGTGGGCTGTATTGTCCACTTAACAGGACTAGATGCCACCATTAAAGACAGTTCACCCCAAAATCAAAACTACTTATTTTTTCTCCAACCTGTGGTGCTATTTATCAGACAAGATTGTTTTGGTGTGAGTTACAGAGTGTCAGAGATATCGGCCATAGAGATGTCTGCCGTCTCTCGAATATAAGGGAACTAGATGGCACTTGGATTGTGGTGCTCAAAGTGCCAAAAAAAATACATTTGAAAAACTCAACAGCAATGTCTCTTTCCAGAAATCATGACCCAGTTACTCAAGATAATCCATAGACCTTGTTGTGAGCAGTTTCATGTAGGAACTATTTTTTTTTACTCCGAACTACTACCACCAACTGTATCACCGCACAGAAAGAAGCATCTACTGCTAGCTCACATAGCACCACTGAGCTAGCTAATGTTACAGCTCAGCCGAGAAGGACGCAATTAAAAGCCCTTTTTAAACAGGAATTGTGCAAATTTGCAGGAAAGCCCAATCAGTCTTTTTTCAGCCTTGGCAGTATAAAAACAAAATCGGGGAGTGCGGCAAAATCCCGCCTACCTACTTTTGTTTATACAGAATGTGCCTTTTTCAGGGCAATGGGGGGCATGAGCAAGTAACAAAACGTGTAGCTCAGCGTGTGACGTAAGCCACGGCGAGTCATTCCTTCGGCAATTCTCTCCTAAATCAGCCCGTTCCTCACCGTTCCCGTCATCTGATGGTTAATGGCCTCTTTGTTTGCGCGGGCAAGGAGTGCGCGCACTTCCTTGTCTCCCCAGTTGCTCATCTTTACAGTGTCTGTCAGGTTTGCGTTTCCCTCTTGCTACTAGCTGTTCATTCTAGCTGTTTCCTGTTTATCCCCCACCAGTGGGTCGCACGTGCGGCGTCATCAACAGCTCCTCCCACAAGTCATCAACAGCCCCTCCCTTTGCGGAAGGCAGCCTCGGTCTGTTTAAACTAAAAGGGTTCCGCCAGTATGACTACCCTACGAGGCGGAAAATTGGGCACCTCGGATCAACTCGCCAGTCCGGCTCTGTGTGTATAAACGCTCGCAGCGTGCCGGCAGAACAGCCCAACATTCATGGAAGATCTGGCAGTGTAAAAGGGGCTAAAGTTTACATTTTGCACTGGCAGCCATGAGCAGATGCACACTTCCTTTTGAGCTGTGATGCAGTTGGTGGGTGTAGAAAGAAAATAGTTCCTACATGAAACTGCTCACAACAACATCTGTGTATCATCTTGAGTCACCAGGTCATGATTTCTGGAAAGAGACATTGCTGTTGAGTTTTTAAAATGTATTTTTTTGGTGCTTTGAGCACCTCAAGCTGAGTGCCATCTAGTTCCATTATTTCAAGAGAAAGCAGACATCTCTACGGCTCATATCTCCAACATTCGTCAACTCACATCAAAACAATCTAGACTAATAAATAGCACTACAGGTAAAAGGAAACATATCTATTTTAAAATTCAGGGATGAACTGTCCTTTAAAGACCGTCCTCTCTTCTTCAACTCTATCTTTATCTCTCAGTGTTTGACATTACCTTAACAAGCTCCTCATTCTGAGATTTATGTGGACCCAGTCACTACTCAATCACAAACCCAGTTTCATTTAATGACTAACTGATCTCCCCGAACTACATGATTCTGTTTTTAGGTATGCCACGACTTGTTACAGTTGCTTGTGCTGTCACTGCCGGCACACGCGATGTGTCACTCTGCACTGCGAGGTCAGTCTGCTCTTAAAGTTTCAGTCAGTCAGTGAGCAATGCTGTGGGAAATGAGTGCAGTGAAAGCATGCGTGAGATGTGTGGGCGTGTTAGCTTTAGCGCCGGGGCTAATGCTCAGGTTTATGCCCCACGAAGCAGCTGGAATGTACAGGAACTGAAGGAAACGGCACGGCAAACTTATCCTCTGTGCTATCCCCCCGTTTCTCTCTCCTCCTTTTTTCTCACTTTTCTTTGTGTTATTCTTTCTTTATCTCTCTCCTTCTCCTCTTACGTCGAGTGACTGTGCTCTCTCTTTCAACCCCCTGGAGGCAGGTCTTTTGGACAGAAACAAAAGACTAATGTGTCTCTTCATGTGGTTGTGGACTAGTCAGGGTAAAGCCCTTGCCAAGTAGCAACATGGAACAATGGAAATGGCCTGGAGCCTTCACAGAGCCGGTCTAATGAGAAAACTGCCGTCATGTAGGAAAAGTCTTCAAGAGATTAGCTCACATGCTTCAGGACTGTACAGGGAGGAACTCTGGGTTTACATATTTATACCAAATCCTGGATAATTACACCTGACAGTGTAACAAATGTCATCTAGCTGCTATTTACAGAGTTGATGTTCAGGATAGCACTACTGTTAGAGTAAATGGTAGTTATTTTGAGATTTTAGAGGGATATAAACAATCAGTTATGTATTTTAAGAGTGATGTGACTTCCCCTACATAACTTCAAAACACTAGATCTTCAGGGCAGGAGGGATCTTGAATAAATGTGATCATTGAAGACTGTTTTGAAAGTCAGCTCTTGCTTTAATTTCCCCGCCCCTTTGGCTTTTTAACTCTCAGCAAGTCTCTCCCTGCCTGTCACTGATTGACAGGGCGAGGAGAGCGTCAGGCCATAAAGGAGGAATGCAGGTAACCAGGCTTTCTATTTGAACTTGAAGCTCAGGAAAGTGGGTTAAGTGAAGTGAATGTATTGCCTAACAGCCAGCAGCTGCCTGCCAGATTTAGCTGTGTGGCTGACAGTTGTAAACACACTCTTATCTAGTGATTCAGGAGACACAAGCCTGCCAGAGCAGTTACCCACTGTTGACACGGGTTTCTGTCAAAAGGGGCACACTGAGCACACGGCTTTGTTGATAGCACTGTTGGTCTGGAGGACACCGGAGGCATATTTAACAAATGTTTTGCACTGATATGCGCGCTTATGTTTAACTCGAGTGAAAGAAAGATTAAAATGCTGCAGTTAGTGCAGGATGTTTACAAAAGCTCCCTCCCCGAAAAGCACCCACACATGCTAAATATACTTTTTTAAAAGGCGCTCACAGACTGCCACCTTCCTCTCATGCACACACACACACAGGCACACACAGTGAGCTATTGTGTCTGAGAGAGTTCAGGCATCTGGAGAGCAGAAACCCTCTCTGGTGACCTCTGACCTCTGGTGGCTGTGAGGCGGAGACTGACATGAGGGTCTGGGAGACTTTCAGGTGAGAGGGTTGTCAGAGGACTTTTTAAAGGGCCATTGTGTACGGTATGTGCAGACTAGGGTTTGTTGTGTCTCTGCAGTGATTAGCAAGTGATAAGTGATGAGCAACAAGCTGCTATTTCTGGTTATTCTGACACATCAGACTTTTTAAAATCTTTTCTCTTCCCTTTACAGTAACTCATACGAGCCTACAGAGGCTGTGTTGAGTCATGTAGACTGTGCCTTGTATCGCAGCATTGTTGTTCAGAACAGCAGTGTAATGTCAACCTGTGTGAACCTTCCGGGTTATTGTCATCCCATGACACTGTCCCGGAAACCCGGTGACAAGCTATTATGACGAGGATCCAAGACAAACTGGTTGGTGGAGTTCAGCACTCAGCTGCACAAAGCCCACGCTTGAGGGCTAAAAACATTATTGGATATTCACTTGCAACACAGTGGCACCCAGTCGCTTTCTCCATGCCGTTATTCTGGTGTTTATTTGATTTTTAATTTACACTAGCTGCGACCCATTATTCCTGCTGTGTTTTCTTGTTGGCTGGTGTTTAGGTGGGTGTCAGTGCAGCTGCAGTGTACCCTGTCAAGGTAAACAAATGGGCAACAGAAGCTCCCCTCTGCTTGCTGCTGGTAAAATGCCAAGCCTCCCGGCAAACTTCATGTTGCTATGTGTCACCATGGTGACGCCATCACAAAGGACTCCAGCTGGTTCTCTGCGCGCGTGTGTGTGTGTGTGTGTGTGTGTGTGTGTGTTTGTGTATGACAGAGAGGGAGATGGACAAATGGACAGAGAGTGAGCAGACGGAGCCAGGCAGTAACTCGCTGATTTACCCTCTTCCCTCCTCCTCCTCCTCCTCAGACTTGCTCTGCTCCTCTTCTCTGTTCACTATTCTCTACCCTCTCCCCTCTGGCAGACCCTCATCCCAAGCACAGTGCAGCTGGGCTCAGCTGTCAATGTTCCCCCATACTGACCGCCCCCTTTCCGGGCCTTTGTATTTGTTTGGATGGTGGTGGATTTGCCCTTGGCCCCCGCGCGGGGGAGCCCGTTCCTGTTAGCTAGCCTCTTAAACCAAACCATCTGCTCTTTGAAGTGGCCTATCACACAGATACACAGATTGGAGATTACAAGGCAGCTGCCTGCCTTCAATCTGTCCAGTAACATGAACATGATGATTAAACAAAGGAAACACCTATACAGACACACAAATGGGACACAGTGATCAGCAGAGCCAAAAAAAGAGGTGGCTAGCAAGTCTGTTTTTGTTCTGCAGGCAGGAGAAATGAATGGAGACTTTGCTTTGTCTCACGGGAGGGAAGAGGGCTTTCTTTGATATTATCAAGCCGCCCAGAGGTGGGGGAGTGCTCTGCCAAGAAGAACCGCTGTTCACACCAACTTGTCGGCATGGGACTTTTGAAGTATTTGTCAAAAGAGGGATTTGGCAAAGAGCCACTAGAGTTTTGTCATTCACAAACTCTTCTCTTTGGGATGACAATGCTCGCAGCAGGCTGCGCCTACCTCTGAGAGGGAAGGGAGATGAAATTCCACAATTCCTTTTCCATTAAGTGAGGAAGTTGTTCTCGGTTCACAAGAGAATATGAGTCTTTTTTTCCTGCATTCAAAGCTCCACTTACCTGAGATTATGGAGTGACAGAAAAACTTAGTGTATGTGTGTGCCTGTCAGTGTTTATTGGTGAAGAGAGTTTTCCACATTCCTTCTTAAGGGTCTGATGGAATTCTGCGTCACATTCCTACTTCACTCCATCCTTGACTGTCTGTGTGCGTGGGAGGTCCAGGGCAGTGTAGCTGTCTAATGCGCTCATGGCTGCGAGAAGATCAAACTATTTTCTTATCATTTCTGTGGAAACTGGAAACTTGGCTGCTGTTTTATCAGGACAGTTGTTATGGTCAGATGCTTTCCCCTCACTGCTGTCAGGCAGGCAAGAATTAGAAAATCCATTCAGGCTCTTTGTCGAGTTTTTATAACATAGGAACATAAATCCATTCATTTTAGCTAAATGTTTGATGGCACACAAGTCACAGGCCTGGGCCAAGTCACTGTTGACAACAGCTCCTGATGAATGGAGAGCCTATCAGTGGCAGGAAGCCTGTGGTCTCCCTTGATGTGGAGAGGTTGAAACGTTAAGCTGGGTTGTGTCAATGTTATTTGTGTGCCTGCGTGTGCATGTCTGCAGGCCCGCGTGGCGCATCCATATGTGCGTGGGCATGTTCCAACTCCTGAGTGTGTTTACTTAACCTGTCTAGGCATTCAAAAACCCCCCTGTCATTCTCCAGCATGTCTGGCTCTCGCAGTGACAGCTAGGTGGGACACAGCGCGTCGTCTCCTGTTTCATACAGCGCTTTATTGAGCGGATGAAAACCCTCTGTTCTTTAACCCTTCTGTGGGCCTGATGGGAGTGCATACACACGCATATACAGTCATCCAACATGCACACACACACTAGTGTGACTTTTAGATGACTTCAGGGGATAGACGCTCTGAAAGGGGCTGACATTCTATCCTTTGAACCTCCACGCCTGATAGGGGCAGGACCTCGCCCTCTCCCTCTGTTTGAGTGCATGTGAGTGTTCACTGAGTATTTTCTGTTCTCTTGTGAGTCTGTACTCGGCGACCTTTCTGAAGATTAGCCCTGATGTCAATCATGTTCCCCAGACATCTGTGAGAAGTTGAGACAGTGCTGCATATCGCGGCATGCTTAGATGATTCCTCTTAAGATGTCTTTGGCAGGAATTCCTGCATATACAGTTTCCCTCAAAACATATGACATTGAGCTGTAGAAGGAAATACAGTAAGTCATCCTCCTTTGTCTCTCTTGTGGTTTGTTAACCCGCCATCAAAGGCACTCATATTAGCAACTGTGATCTCATCTCAACGCAGCATTTCGTCTTGTCTGAGGACTTTCCAGCTTGTCAAAACCTGACCAAAATCTCGTCTGGGATCATCCAATCACTGCCGGCGGAGCAGGAGGCCGGAGGAAGGCGGGTGGAGGGGCGGTGGATGACTCTGACAAACCAAGAGGATGAAGTCAGCCCTCTGTTCACCTCCAATATGTTAGGGCCTCTCTGTAGCTGTCAGTGAGATGGCGAGACACAAAGCAAACAACATCCCGCACTAATAGTTTTAGACATGGCTGCTCGTGCTGGGTGTGGTTGGCAACAGTTGTCTGCCGCGCACAGAGCAGCGATCTCGCCACCGTAGGATGTTTGTCTTTTGTAGGGATTAAAAGGGATCCAGGAAACCCGGTGTCCTAGTTTTGCAGCAGAGCAGAGAGAGAGAGCGACCTAGTTTTGATGATAACACCGGGCCAGGAAGGAGATTCCAAGACATAATGTAGTTAGGAGGTGACTGTTTTTGTCTTTCTGCAGACAGCCTGTGATTTCTTTTGTCTGTTGGTATGTTTCTATGCACAGCCTTCTGAGCTGGTGTGTGAGAGGCTTCATTGTCTGTGCACAACCTGTAGCTGTAACCTGAGAACACTGACAGAAAGAGGGAGAGTGTTACTAAGCATCACTGTGATGCTTTTTAATATCTATTTGCTTGGATTTAATACAAAGCCTTTAGTCTGTACTGAGCTTTCTAGCTTCTACGATATAATTAAACTTCTGTGCTTTCTCATAAATATTACTTCACTTGCGTGCAAACAACAGCGAGCCACTCAAGCGTGCAGGGCTATATCCGGCACCATCAAATTGTTCTGGATGTGTACAGTAAGTGCGTAGAGGGCTTAACCATCTAGATCAGTGGGTCAAGTGACTGACATACTAATCCTATTATTAGACGGGGCTCTGATTTGTTAAAGTTGCCCCTAATCTACTGTCCATTTTGACTCCAACACAGAGACCTAAGACCTCTGGGTAAACTGTCAGGGTGTCAGCTGTCACCAAAGGCATTTTCTCCTCAGGCAGTGATTCACTTCTGTTTTACTCCATTATTTATGTGTTTTTGATTGCAATATTTACACCCACTTTCTCCATAATCTTATTTTCTATGTTGCATAACATGCTTGCATGATGCCTTTTCATACTTTCATTCACAGATTTCTACTTATGAATGTCTACTATTGTCGTGCAGTAGTTGCTGCAAATATTTATATTTTCTTTGCGGTCATTATCTGCTTCTGCAGCTGCATTGATCCAAATTGCCAACAAGGATAATTAAAGGTGCATACCGATAATTAAGCATTGCATTTTTATGAAGTTGGGAAACTCACAAGAGACAGATTACAAAGGGAATGGTTGTAATTGCAGCAGCAGAGGCTGAGATATCCTGACTTTTAGTCCATAGAATGGGTCTAATTTCAACTACACTACACATTTCCTAGCCTGAGTGTCAGACTGAAGCTCCCAGAACCTTCAGTCTGACATGGCTTCCATTGAAGGCGATTTACAAGGGGGAGGGCATTTGATTTTTCCCTAACCAATCAGTAGAGATCAACGACTCACCCAGAATCTGACATCATTAGTATCCATGCCTCGGGGGTGCCGAAAACAAGCGAACATTGCCCGTTTAAAATGTCTCCGTCGTCGTGCACGCCCAGCTGCATCGCCGTTAAATCCAGTTTAGCAGCTTCCTTGATTTGATCCTCCATTAACGCGAGTAGTGGCGAAATACCTCGATAGCATCGTTAATGTGGTCTGTAGGATCTGTAGCGGTCGCCATTGTTGCTATCCTCACCAGTTACCCACCGGTGTACAGCTTGACATCAGCATGGCGCTGATTGGCTAATCACTAGACCCCCGGCATTCATTGGTCCGTCCATCGTTTGGACGAGATAAATCGCAAAGTCATTGCAGTATGCCAGACCAGAGATGCAAGCCTACTCAGTTGAGTGGGCATGGTCTATGGTCTGGAACCAGGCTACACATTTCCCATAATGCAACCCAACCCTGTCTCCTAAATGGCTCTTCAAATTGACAATTTCAGTATGTACTGCAGGTTTTTTTGTTGGGAAATTTTAACTTTCAAGCTTAACTCGATGCTCTGTTTTCTCATATGACTCGTGTCAATGTCTGGACAATCGAGTCTGCACATTGTAGCACACAACAGGAGATTGTCTGTGTCAGAAGCACCTACTGGGAACACTCCGTTTGGTTTAGGCAAGGGGTGGCACTTGGTTAGGGTGTGCAGAAGGCAGGACATGATGCAGATCACACTGTGGCCACATTGCCGGTTTATAATTTTTGGTCATAAACAACAGTCTCTTACCATTCCTTGAATCTGTCAGTTTTGGCCCTTACCGACAGTAGTTCCTGAAACTCATCATCCCTCCAGTTAGATATTTTTGTTGCCATCCGGATATTTACCCGCTCTGTTTAGACATAGGCTCAACTGGAAATTACGCAGACTTTGTTGGAGGGGTCTTGCAGGATGAAGTCAATTTAATATCCAAGCCAACTGATTCTGACATTTGCGTTCTTACATATGGCTCCTCTGGTAATGTCTAGACCAGTGGTTACCAACAGGTGGGCCGCAGTCCAAAGTGGGTCTCACAATAGACCGCAAGTAACTCACAAACATGTCAAGTTTGTAAAAGAAATGCAATTTATTTTGAAGGACAGTGAATTTCCAAGAAAAAAGTCTTAATTTTAAGTGCTGTTTCCTGCTGTAGAGTAAGTGAATAACGGACTGCTCTTGGCAGAGACAGCAAAGTAGCTTGCTCACATGGCCAAATGCAAGTATGATGCTGAATGTATTTAACTGTGGGACCTTGAACTAATGACTAAGGAGAAATCTGGACCCTGTGGCTGGACCAGTTGGGAACCACTGGTCTAGATGATCTCATGTTTGCAGTAGATGTGTGACAGGTGCTTGAAATAACCCCGATGATGTCATTATGGCATCATCTGGGTTATTTTCTCAGAATTTAGACAGCTCCCTCAAGCTGTTTTCACATGCTGTATAGTACTCATGAAGGGTAAACTGAGCTGAAAGTTTTAACTTATCTTTTATTTAACAGAGTAAGAGCTTTTTTTGGATGTGTACTTTCATTCATACTTCCATCTTTCTTTGTCTCCTCCCTGCAGTGTCATCATGCATCACCACCTACAAGAAGACACCACCCCCAGTCCCACCACGGACCACCCCGTCCAAACCTTTCATATCCATCACGGCACAGAGCAGCACCGAGTCAGCTCAGGATGCCTACATGGACGGGGGCTCCGGCCCCCGGACGGGCATCAGCTCCCAGCCGGGCCTGTCCAACTCCACGGAGAGCATCGACAGCATGAAGGCCCTGACAGCAGCCATTGAGGCGGCTAATGCTCAGGTGCACGGCCCCGCCAGCCAGCACGTCACCAACAGCACCATCACCATCACTGCCACCGCCACCACCTCTGCCGTAGCGCACGTCTCCGCAGACAGCAAAGCGCAGAGGGAAGCGCTCCGCAAGTGCCTCTCCATAGGGATCCAGGTTTGTGGATTAGCCGGGGTGTCTGTTGAAGTTCTAACATAAAACTTTGGCATGCAGTTTGACAGTTTCTCTCCTCCTCTTAGGTGGACCCAGAGGAAGGAGGGCCGACGGAGGAGCAGTCTAAATTCCAGTCAATAGGAATTCAGGTGGAGGATGAGCGATGGTGAGTCGAGAGACAAAGAGAGAAAGAGAAGTAGGCTGTAAAAGCGAAACTGGATAAGTCTGATGGAAGGGATGAGGCAGAGATACCATGAGCAGGAAGAGGGTTTGTGGAGACAGAGAGAGGTTTGTAGTGTGCAGTGCAAGCTTTTGCCCCCCTGAACTGGCTTTCCTGCAGCAGCTGTCTCCAGATCAGGGGAGGTTGGCGTCAGAGCCCCCTCAGCCAGGGGGCCCCAAGTGACAGCTGGGCCAGAGGATGTGGTGCAGGGAGCTGGGAAGGTGGAGGGGGTGAGTTGACAGCCATCTGTTGCTCCAGTCATTGTGATTCAGGCTACTTTGAGTCTGTGTGTGTGTGTTTGCGTATGTGTGGGAGGGAGGGAGTTTTATTGGGTTTGTTTAGTTCTGAGAGCACTGAGAGACTGCTGTGCTGTCAGCTCCAGCCTCTCACTCTGCAACATGTTCCCAGTTTGAGAAGAAGCAGCCCAGTGTGCGCACTGTTTCATTAGCTCGCATTGCGCCAGGCTTATCGAGGCCTCTGGTGGGACACGCAGGCATTTATGGGTTCTTTGTCTTGCTTTCATTCGCCCTGTCAAAACAGTGACCTTCTGTTTGGTGAGGGAAGTTGACAAATATAGCCACGGCGCTGGTTTTGCACCGTAGCCAAGGCACGCTTCGGGAATTCAAAGCGACATCACCTTTAATCAAAGGTCACAGCGAGGGCTGAGTCCAGCACTTTAAAACACACACTTACACAGTGTCAGGGAATGTGAGGGGCTTTCTGAAAGGGGAGGTCTCAGCTGACTGACCAAGCTCTGAGTTCCCGGAGTTGCCAAGTCAAATATTAACTCACCCAGACACCTTCTAGTCTGCTGAGGCGTGGACGTTATGCAGCACTGCAGCTTGTACATTTCCCGGGTTAATGTTTGGAGGAGGTGGGAGGGTATTTTGGTTGGTGCATGTTTGAGTGTTTACCTGTTGGCATGCATGTGTGTGTGCTGATCCATGCATGTGTATGTGTGTGTGTGTGTGTGTGTGTGTACCTGGGAGGTCTGGGCATGCTGCCCCCTACATTAGATTCCCAGACAGTGAGAGTGCCAAACTCCTACGGCCTTGCTCCAGTGCTCAAACTGCCTCAGTTGTGTCTGCGTGTGTATGTGTGTGTGTGTGTGCGAGAGAGAGAGAGAGAGTCTGTGTGTTTATATGCAGCAGTCGCAGGTCATAACCTTACCTCACTGTTTGAACTGGGATTAACTGAGAGGGAGTGGAAGAGAGTTGTAAAGTAGATGAACACAACCAACAACATGCTCATCTTTACACAGATTTCTTTATGTGCAGCAATGTTTATTTTTATTCATGTGTCATATTTATTCCGTCAAAGATGTTTACAGGTCAACTTTTAAAGGCTTTTGATATATGTATAATACAGTGTGCTTATAAAGTTAAGAGAACGGTAAGCATCTGATCACAAGCATGTAAAGAAAGTACAAGAGTGATGTACAAGTGAGATAGGATTTGCTAGATTCTGATTATGGTTAGGGTGTTGCAGGTTTAGGGTCTGGGGTTGGTGGTCACCAGATGGCTTTGCAGTCACAGAGGAGGTGGTCGTAGTGACAAAACCATATGCACAACCATCTTGAAAACGCAACTAAACGGACAGCTAGACCTCCCTGTCTTTTTATTTTTGCCCCAGCTGACTGAAGGTTTGTCATTACTGGCGTAAGGCAAACAAACATGAAGCCTCAGGTGCATACGCAACTTTTAAATGTCAATTTGTGGCGCACAAATGCACAAGTGGCTGTGTAGTACTGTGTTTTCTGTCTTACAACATATCTCTCTCAGCTTGCTCTGGCACTTCTTTCTCACGCTCTGTGCAGATGAGAGGAAAATAAATCTGGTTTAAAACAAAAACCTACAGTGGAGGTCAAGAGGGCCCTCAACAGCAGCAGCATATGGAATGCAAGACTCCACCTCTGCTGTGATTTACAACTTTCCGTTATGTTCGCCACATGATTGTAAAAAGAACATGGACTTTCTGTGTTTTTACTTCTGCGTACCTTCCAGATATTTTCTCTCCTCTCCCTCACATTGACTTTTCTCTTTAAACGCCCTTCCTTGTTCTTCTGCCTCCTGTCTATAGATATGTCTGTCTTTCTGTCTGGGCTGTGTTTGGCCTTGCCCGTCTCTGCCCCTGCAGGAAGTTGTTAGCAGGCCGATAGAAAGCAGGCTGAGGTCATTAGAACTGAACACCTGCTCGGAGGAGTTACTCTTTAACTGCTCTTTACACACACACACATATACACACTCACTGGCTGCTTGCACGTACACATCAAGCAAATACACACTGTTTGATCTCGGTGAAGCCACTCCCTTGTTCTTGCTCTCTCTTTTTCTGTTCACGGAAGAGGGGAGATGAATGAGAAGAGGGGAGGTGAGAGATGAATGGGTTGCTTCGAGGAGGAGTGTGTGTCCAGAGACGGGCCAAGGCAGACGTGATGGAGCTGTGATCATTTGTGTGTGTCATGCTGCAGGCAGGTCAAGCTGAGGTTCATGTGTGAGAAGACTGTGGGCATGTTTGGATCAGAGTACAGCTAGCAGGCTTGCAATTCAGTCCTTTTTTTCTGGCTTGGCTAAGTTGTTACTTCTTAATAACTTCCTGTGTTTTGACAGCAGAATAGTCAAATATGAAATCTACATATGTTTAACAGGCGGATAGGGCATGCTTGATATGCCAGAATTTATAAGTGCGCACTTTTATTCACTCTTTGTTTGTACCTTTGGAGCCTCTGTCCTTGCGGGCCCTTCTGTATACTACCAAAGTGCATTTCTTGTTTGCGCCATGGTATATTTTTGTACGTGTTAATAAAAGATGTGCTTTGAGTCACGCACCACTCTGAGTTGTAATCTTGCAGTGATTAGACTGCTGGCTTCTCCAATCACTGCGCAGTTAGCTGGCAAGTCTTCCCCCCCTTCAACACCCGCGTCTCTCTGGCGTCCCATTCATTACTGGGGTGGTGAGCTGCTCTATAGAACGTAGCCAAATTTGTGTATGTGTGTGTGTTGATTTAATCTTTGCACACAAGTGTGTGTATGTCTGCTGTTGCACATAGTGTGGAGGGACTTGGCAAAGGCTGCCCGACGGCGGCACAGAGCCTCTGAGCCAAATATGACATGGCACACCCAGCTGTAGAGCGGGGTCCCAGGTGTGTGTGTGTTGTTGTGCATTTGTGTGCATGTGCTGTTTGTGTACGTGCATCAGCCCCAGAGCAGGGCTTGTGGTGTGACAGACGACTGCACACTCTGTTGCCTCTGAATGAGCCAGGTGACAAAACACACACACGCACACAAAAGACGTTCCACACTACAAAAGCTATTCATCGTTATCAGTGATGAGATTGCTGTGATCATTTCAGTTTTTCATACTGGGATCACCTCCAAGAGCGGCGTGTAAACAATATTATCATAATTACTGCTAAAAGAGAAACACTAATGTGGTATTAAGTATACAATCTGAGTTTGTGTAATCAGTCGCTTAAAATCAGATCTTTGAAAGGTTCTCTGCTTCCTTTCCCAGTTACCGCAGGATGACCCGCTCCAATAGCGTAACCACGGCGGTGCAGGCCGACCTTGACGACCCCACAGATGCCCCAGAGCTGCCACCACGTCACTGTGCCACCATGCCGCGCCAGCACTCCCGGGACGCCGCCTCTTCTACCGTCAGCATCCAGGGCTCTGGTAACCACTACCACGCCTGTGCCGCTGATGATTACGGGGAGGTGGGGTTCGACCCTTCGATCCTGCCCCCTCCAGACCCATGGATGGACAGCGTGGCTGAACCAGAGGGGGGGGCTCTGGAGGCTGTGGGACGATCGGTGTGCCCCCGTGATGGCCGCTGGTTCCTCAAGTTGCTACAGGCCGAGACAGAGCGTATGGAAGGATGGTGTCGACAGATGGAGCAGGATGAGGTGGAGAATGAGCTGCCTGATGAGAGTGAGTTGAGTCAGAGTCTAAATGCTGAGATATGAAAACAGGAGAGTCTGTTGTACACTAATATTAGATCTGTTTTCATCCTCTCCTCCTCTCCTCCTCTGATTTGGAGGACGCTGGTATTCATGGTATTGGACCACAATAGCTGCTTGTTCCTGTCTCAGGCCCTCTGGCCTCCACAGACATACCGTGCATACTTATCAATAGGCTGCTGCTGGCCCCAGCCACACATCTGTCCTTTAGACACATTGTATAATGAACTCTCACACAAACACAGTGCAGGGATTTCTCTCAGCGCTCCTCCAGGCGACGATTTGATCTTGACGTAACACACATACACACACTGCAGAGCATGCCCACATTCACATCTCTAAATATGTTTTATGCACATACACTCACATGCACATACACGACTGAGCAAACAAGCCTGAGGCGGTAGGCACTGTATTCATACCTGTCCTCACCGCGCAGCTGATTTCATGTCTTACCGAAAATGTCATTCTCTATGCAGCCAGTGTGCTGTTATGGTTCCAGGCAAGATATTCTCTCACAGAACGTGCTGAGCAGGAAGGCTGTCTCAAGGTTATGTTTTCCCAGATCCCACGCTGCCATGTGCGCACACACATGTACACACACATATTCTGAAGGAGCTGAGGACATTGTATCTGTAGTGCAGATTCATTATTCCCCCCTCTCAGTGTCTCCTCCCATTTTTTCTTCATGTTGACAAATGTATGCACTGACAGTTTCTCTCCATAGGGACATCTGAGTCAATAGGACTGACATTGGAGTCAGGTTATGCAGTACAGCCTTGTCTAAAAACAGGCTTTGTGAGAGAAATGAATTAATACGTTATGTTAGGGCCATGTGCTTGATTATTTTAAGTTTCTTTTTGATGCGTGTCAGCCACTAAAACATTTCCTATGTGCTATAAACATGGCATTTTGAATTGTATGTTATGTAAGGTTGCTATTTTGCATTTCTTTGGATTTAGAATTTTAGTGCATTTCAGTAAATATTTCACTCCCATAAATGAGCTCTGTTTCTGAGAGGCGCCGAAAAAAGAGGATTCTAGCGTATCGTTTTCTGTGGCATCACAAATGCATCCTCTCTGTTAGTGCTGCAACATGCCTGCAGTATGCGGTACTGTGAGTAATTGCATTGTGAATTGTGTGCGTGTGTGTGTGTGTGTGTGTGTGTGTGTGCATGCATGTGCGTCTGTGTCTTTCTGCAGTCCTGGGGAAAATACGCAGTGCAGTGGGGAGTGCCCAGCTGCTGATGTCCCAGAAGTTCCAGCAGTTCCGGGAGCTGTGTGAGGAGAATCTGGTATGTGTCACCTCATCCTCTGCATGCTTCCCCAGCCCCCCACCCCCACCAACACTGACATCATCCTGCACAAATCATCCTGACAGGCCAGTCCAGCACTCATTTACTATGCATCTAGTGTAGGGTGTGCATCTGCACACCCTTACTGTCTTTCACATCCAAAAAATAGAACTTGCTGTGTGAAAACAAGAGCTTGACAAACAGAATTTCTTAGATGCTGATACCAATATGTATATATTTCAATATTATAGTAGCCAAAAGCTTTTTGTTGTGCAAATCTTCCAAAAAAGACAATATTCCCTCTAAGCTAGCTGTTCACATGGCTAATGGTCATAAATATTCCACTAATATTCCTGTTTTCATGCAGGCGTGCATACTCTGACTGACTCGCCCTAATGTGTCATTTATCACGTCAAAATGTGGGAAAGTGGAACAGCTGAAGAAACTTGTCATTTTGCTCATTCTCAGCAAAACAGGATTTTCTAAAAGTTTCTTACTGGTGACAGACTTGTTCAATCCTGCAAACACAGCCTCCCTCTTTCATTCCTTCAACCTCCTTCTTGAATAGGTCTGCATTGCCATGCACATATCCAAAAACCTGTTAATATCCAAGTCTGTCCTTATCTTATGAAGTAGGTGTGTTTCTTCTTTTGACCAGAAATGTGGGCTTTTCTGAGCATGCCTTGAAAACTGTTGGCAAGATTGTTTGTTTACAAGGTATCCATGACAACGCAAAGAGCCAACCATAAACAGACAAGAGGCCGTGTGTGTTGCAAACTTCGGTAAAAACCCCAATTGAGATGCATATTCCAAACGGGCTATACTCATGTCCCAAGAATGATATTAAAACCCAAATAATACCAGCATGTCCAACATGTGTTAATGGGAAAAGTGGAATATTAGTGTGCACGTAAACGTAGCTATGAAGACCTGCCATTTGGAAAAAGAGGAAGGAAGGAAAGGGAAACTAATTTATTATTAATTATAGAATCCAATATAGAATCCAGTAAATGAGAAAGTGTCTATATTTATAGTAATTATGTAACTTATACTGAATAAAAGATGGTTACTTAACAGACAGATTGGTTTAACCACAGTGAATGTATGATTCAAAATAAAGGGTAATAAAGAAGTCAAAGCATATTCTGGATACACACCCAGTACTCCTACGCATTTACAGTCAGTGCCTCATTTATTATTAAAGAAAAAATAAAAATTGTGCATATGCATTTGACTCACTTGAAAGCCAATACTGTGATTCATTCAGCTGCTGTGAAACTGAATCATCAGATTTCGACAGTATCTCTCCAAAAGTGTGTGATAAGCATATAAACAATATGTGTTTGTGTGTGTGTGTGTGTTTATATGCAATCTTTGTGTATCAGAACCCAAATGCACACCCAAGGCCCATCTCCCAGGACCTGGCAGGTTTCTGGGACATGCTCCAGCTGTCTATCGAGAACATTAGCCTGAAGTTTGATGAACTCCACCAACTCAAAGCCAACAACTGGAAACCTCTGACCCCACCAGAAATTCAGGTGCAGACACACCTGGCGAACATCAGATTCATCTAACCTCAGTTTGTTTGGGAATGCTTTACTAACTCGCATGTTACCTGCTATCATTACTGTATACTTTTAAATTGTAAATCCTGATGATTCACAGCTAGGCTTTGTTGTAGCATGCAGACGTGTTGCATACAGTCATGTTGCCTGCCTGACGTCACCACTTGTATTTGTGTTTGTTCTGTCTTGTTGTCGACAGTGAGCTGCTTTTGAGAAGCTACTGTACCTGCCATGCACCGTTGGGGCCGCCCGTCTCCAATGGTCACTTTTACCTCACGCAATGGCCACCACCGTGCTCTCTTACCCCATGCAAATGGCTGCCACTGTGAACCATAACCTCATTGAAAGTTGCATGCTCTTGACATTATGCCGACAACAGCTACACCGCTCTCTCTTACCCTTACGCCAGCTGGCTGCAGTTGTGTTGCTCCTTACTGTGTTTAGCTGCAGCTTGCCATGAGGACTCAGTGGTCTGTCATTAAGACTATTTGTTATTCCTGTCCAGGAGAGAAGGATGCCCCCTCCTGTGCCAAAGAAGCCCCTGAAGGGCCACCACCCTCCCCTGGCTAGGGACCGCTCGCTGGAGAGCTCTGAGCGCCAGCGTCTGGAGGCTCGCAAGCGCCTGCTAGCTGCCAAACGTGCCGCGTCGGTTCGGCAGAGCTCTGCCACCGAGAGCGCAGACAGTATCGAGATCTATATCCCAGAGGCTCAGACCAGACTATGAGACAAATGCATGTACCCACACACATGCCCAATACACTGTCCCATACACACTATAGCACTGAATGGTAAGGCTAGGGTGCTAACATGACATAATCACATTTTTTGCAGACTTCCCAGATCACTGTGGGGTTAGTGACAATGACAGAAGAACAAGAAATGTACATTTTCAGTATTTATTTATTTATTTATCTATCACCCTCCCCCTCCCTTATTTCCTTCTCCCAGCTTTGATGTAGCAGTCCCTCCTCCTGTACCTCCACCCGCCCCTCAATGTCAAACAAGTATCTTATAATCCCTTTTTTTAAAGTGGCCTAATAGTACAAAGTTAGCCAGGTGTAGCACAGCAGTGATGCTTCACTTTATTATGTTTCAAGTGCTGAGAATCGGAGGCAAACAGGGAGGGAGCGTGCATATATTTGATCTGATCTGCTCAGATCAAGTGTATCAAATCAAACAGAGAGAACAGACCTAATGACTTTTTGTATTCCTATAAAATCCCATGATCTGATTCTAAAAATAACATAAGCTGGAAAGTTTTTGATTTGTTTAATGAGGTCACACATTAGAAAATAATGGTGAAAAGACCAGACAAGGAAACTCTAGTGTCAGTTAGCGACACAATTCGCCCTCTGTTTGGAAATAGGTCTTTCCAGCAGCAAGAGGCCGACCGTCGCAGGAAAGGTCAAGAGGTCAGATTTAGCTCCTCCAGTCGAGGCAAAGTGGCTGTTGAGCCAGGAGCAGGTTTTGTGGTTCGGCAAAGAGTGCGATTCACTGAGAAAACTCACTGTTCAGAAATGCCACAAACCTAATCTGTGTGTGAAAGTGAGAGAAAGAGTGTGTGTGTGTGTGTGTGTGTGTGTGTGTGTGTGTGTGTGTGTGTTTGTATTCAGATGTTCATTTCAAAAGTGCTTCCTATTTTTCTAGGTCTAAAGGGTCCTAGTTGTAATTGAAGATTAAGGTAGCAGTATCAACAAACTGTAAACAAACCACCCGTCTTGACTCATTTTGAACTGAGCAAAACACGTTTGTATAAAGAACATACAGTGTAACGACATGACGTGCATGCTGACACAAGGTTACTGATATTTTTTGTCTTTTTTAAACAGGTTAAATCCTTTCTCATGTTGCGTTCAAACTCTTCAGTGTTACAGGCGATGCTAAAATACTGATATTTGGTACAATACTGGTAGTTGTACTATATTTTATTATGTCATTTTTAGACAAGAGAGGTTTATTGACAGTATTGAGACTAAAGGACTGAAAAGGGACTATTTTCTCCTCACTGTGTGTGCACTATCTCTGCCTCCAAATGAAGCAATTATTTGAAGGTCATACAAAAAAAATCCAATTTGTAATATTTTGTATTCATGTTTAATTTATTGATTAGGAGAACAATGACTGTTTATTGACATTGTGATTATTATTATGCACTGACAACAAGGCCCTTATACTGTGTTTATGTTTTGTTTCTGTTGGTTCTTTAGCATGACAGGCACCTTTTTTTTCGTCTCTTCTGTTTCAGTGATCAGCCTTAATTTCTAATATGATAGTTGAGCACAACAGCAGTCTCAGGGGAAGAAGTGCGCGTGCGTGCATGTGTGTGAGAGAGTGCGTGGCTGACTTCATGTGACTTTATGTGACCCATGGCTTTGTCACTTACTGTACATAACCCCCAGTCACTGGGATAGGCCATGATCTCGAACAAGGGAGAAGTATCCATGCCATTTTTTTAAAAAAGATGTTCCTGTTGAACATCTCAGCCCTAATTACTTCAATGTAACAAGGTATTTCTGTCAGCTGCTTGAATGTGGAGACAATCCTGAGCCAGTTTACCGTCACATAATTGTTTTGATGAGAGAATAGCAGTTCTCTTTATTGATCTGACAACGTTTTGTGCCATTGGATAACTATAGGTAAGGATATATTCCTGCTATTTGTCCCTATTGAATGGAAGTTTTCGTTGAGAGGTGTTTGTGAAGGAACTCAAGTGATGAAGTAACCGTACAGTATGATTTGTATTTCCTTTAGTCGGTCGATATGAAGTTTAGAGAGGATGCTTAAAAGTAACAATAGTTCAAACTTAACGCCATTTTCTGTAGATGAAGCTCATTTTAGTATTTTTTACTTTGGAACTTGTATTTGAATTGAATTGTCTGTCAAATGATTGACTTCTTATTTATGTTTATTATATTAACATATCAATATAACACTCCTGGTATAGCAGGGAGTTAGAAACCAGAATGTTGGATTGTGGTTAGTCGCTAAACTCAAAAGACACTCCAGCAATCCTGGCAATTCTGAAGCTTGTGATGTAGTTATATTAAGAGATCAAATAAACATTTGTACATAAATGAATGTTTCCCTATGTAAATGTAAACTAAAAAACCCAATCAAATACCATATTACGCAGATATACATTTTGTAATTAATGTTATTACACTGTTGATGTTATGGCACGTGTATGAGCGCTTATCAGCATTAAAAAAAATATATATCATTGCCATAATTTTGTTGTGTTCATTTCTTTCCCTGTCTCCACATGTGTTTCCAATTGGAATATAATTAAGCAGATTACAAGGCCAGCATGGTGTGTTTTTAGGGCATTCCCCTTCCGCAGGGGCGGGTCCCCATAATTAGACAGCACTTTTGGCCTTGGCTCAGTCCCGACGCTCCTGTACATGCAGCTTCTAGTGATTTGTCATTCACACATCAGTCATGCTGAGGGGAGGCATGCTGACCTCGCTGGCCAGAGTTCAGGAGAGGGTGGGGGTGAAAGAAGGGTTTGCGGAAATGGGTGTCTTCTTTGTATAAGGAGCCCAGGGTCAGCCTACCTTTCTAATGGCCCACCATAGTTGACTACCATTGCATATTGTGTGCCTGGAGGTCTGTTCAAACCCTTATGAGTGATTACATCCTTAAGTTTGGACCCAACTTCCTCTATTAGAGCTGTCACTTCTGACATCATCCGACAAAAGGTGAAAAACTCATGCATTCTGAACATTTGTTGATGACATTTGGTGCAACATTCCAGCCACTGACTAACCAATAAAACTGTGATTATTTAAAGGAATACTTCACCACCCAAATGATTGTTTGTATATCACTTACTCACCCTGTTACATTTAATTTGTGGAGAAAACTTTGTTTTTCTCCCATGCCCCTGGTGAATAAAGAATCCAAAAAATGGAGAAAATTCTTGATGAATTGAAGTCAAGGGGCCGCGTTTAACAACAGCAAACTATATCAAAACATCCAGGAACACACTCTCACGTGCAGTATAATCCAAGCCACTTTTATCCAGTTGTACACTCAGTGCTTCCCAAACAGACAACCCTTTCCCATCTATGCTTTCTTCAAAGCCAGACTCCATTAACAAAAAGTCATTTTAACTCACTGAACGCAGGAGCTGCTGATCTACTGCGGCCTCAATCGGTAGTTTGGTTGTGTTAACTGTACAACTTTTCTGAATTCGAACTAACCCGATGAAACAGCAGAGTCACACAATACAACACACAAACTAACTGACTGAGGCAGTGACAGACCAGCAGCTTCCGTGTACAGTGAGGTAAAGTAAAGGTTTTCATCAATGGAGTCTGGCATTAAAGAGAACATTGGTAAGTTTCACTTTTCCTGAAGATCCCCATCAGTAGTACTGAGTATATGACTGGATAAATGAGACTTTTTATCCAGAAAGTTTGTAAGCTGATGTTTTGATATAATTTTGCTGTTCTTTAAAGTGGACCCCAATGACTTCAATTCATAATAAATTTTCTCTGTTTTTGGATTTCTCACTCACCATGGAGTCATGCAAGAAAAACTACTTTTTAGTAACAGATTCAACGTAATAATGGGGTGAGTAATTGATATACACATTGTCATTTAGGGGGTGAAGTATTCCTTTAATTGATTACTTAGATATTCCCCTTTAGATCCAACAACATATTATAGCTCGCTGATTAGCGAAGATGGATTTCTTTTTGTTTCTGGCACCTTTTAATGAAACAAAAAACAACCCCAACAAAGGTTTGTATTCCTTTCAAATCTGTAAAATAGACTGGTGTTGAGCTTTAGAGAAGAACATGTAATAAATTAAAGGGTGTCTGTCTCCGCAAATATAGACAACAAATCCTATTGAGGCCAATAGAGAAGCTTTAGCAAGACCAGAAGGGAACAGCTGTCCTCCCTAGCCCTGAACGAGCCAGCGTACTCAGTTGTAAGCTGACTTACATTGACTCTATTGAGATGCAGGCACACATAAAGCCCCGCTGGCAAGAAACTGTTGACGTCTGCCGTTTGCTCGTGTTAATTTATGCAGGATTATGCTAATTGGCAGGAGCTGTTGTAAACCTCTCACACACAGGAATGTCTCTGAATGCCTAACGGTAGCCTGTGGAAAGACACAAATGCTATACTATTTCTGTCTTCCCGCTCTCCCTCCTTTTATATACTGAATGTTCTGACTCAATACGCCGTCTTTATCCTTAAGGGATGAATCAGTAATCTTCACAAAGTTCAGTGGGATTTAGGAGAACACGAATGCGCATGATCTGAGTGATCCGCAGCGGGGAAAATACCAAATGATCAATTCTGAGATGTAGAAAAACAAAACTTTATTTGAATCCCATGTGACCCCTATTTGCCACAAACATTGCACAGTATGAAAAGAAATCACATCATTGGGCATCATGTCACATTAACTATACACATGGTCCTATTATACATGAAAATGCTTTTTTGGTGATTTCAAAAATGCTGTCTTTGTCAGGTTGTAAAACAGCAAATTCAGAAAAGACATCTGTAGTGTTTAATTTTCCAGTCCACTGGCCGTTGTTTTCGCTGAGTGATGGGATGAAGGCTCAGACTAAGAACCTGCTACATTGGTCATCTGAAATATCCCTTGGTGGGGAAAAGAGTAAAAAAAAAAAACAAAAGCATAGAGGTTTCTTTTAAAATAGCTAAAAGTAAAAGTAAATTACAAAATCAAAACTATACTTATACTCATGAAAACACATAACATTTACTACAGTAGTGAATAAGTTTGTCATAGATGCTGAGAGCAAAGTATGTTTAAGACACTGAGATGACCTTCCTCTGCCTTTAGTGTGCAAACAAATGAGGCAGACCAATCATGAACTGATCTCTGAAATGTACAACGGTAAACGTGTGTGGACGCGACCGATCTGTGTGACCGGTCTGTGAAGCAGGGCTGGTTCTAGCTCTCGCTCCATTCTCTAAAATGATAAACAGTATAATGGAAAGACATAAGACAGGCAGCATTTCTCTGATAACATTTTTGGTCCCTGTGTGCAAATAAGATACACATGTAGATACATACGCATGTATGTGAAATGAATAAACAACTTACAGCCAAGGCACCTCGATACAGTTTTTTTTTTTCAATAAAAAAACATCCTCATCAATTTGATTGGTATACCAAAAATAGAAATGATCAGGCTTTTATGTGGATTTGTTCTCTGTTGCGTGCAGACAAGTCACTGAACTCAGGGGAGTTCTACAGTCGAGACACAAAGTCAGTCTCTGTTCCCTCTTCTTCTTCTGTCACTTTTAGGAGACCAGCTGTTTGGCTTGTAGCTCCATCTCTGCAGCCCGTTTGAGGGCCACGTCCACCAGGAGCTGGAAGCCGCTGAAGTCTTGTGTGAGATCTGGAGGGGTGGGGGGAGGGGTGTTGAAGAGCCCGCTGCGGGGGCTCAGGTTGCCCTCCATGCCGGTGCTGCCGAGGATGGTGGTAGTGGTGGGGAGCGGCTGGCTGCCTGGCCCTTCCTCCTGGCACCTGAGCAGCGCCTGGACCTGTGCGGCCTGCAACAGCTCAGCTGCCCTGTCACAGTTCATTCCTGGCACAGACGGGTGGGAGGCTGTCGGGCTGGCCTGCATTGCTGTGGTGACAGTGGTGTGACAGATGACAGAAGGGCGGGTGGGCATGAGCCCCGGGGAGGGGGACAAGGAGGTTGGAGAGGGTATGGAGGGAGAAGCTGCCTTCCTCAGGACGCCGGGCATGGCGGGTTCAAAGCTGGAGGGGTGGAGTACACGTTTGTCGTAGGTCTCCTCTGTACCGGCTGTAGGACTGCTGTGTTTTGGGGACTGGGAGCTGTCAGAGAAGCTGTCGCCCGCTTTGCTGCCTTTTCGGGATATGGTAAACTGGTTAGGGTCTTTGCCATCTTTCCTTAGCATCTCTGGAAGAAGTCGCCGCCGTGCGTTAATGAACCAGTTGCACACCTGGAGGAGACAACAACAAGAATCCATGCTGTGAGAAAGCCGCATGTTCTGCCTTGCAACTTAAAAGAAAATCTGCTGGTACACTTATCCCCAGGTGCAGATTGCACCTGTGTTTTCAACAGAAAAATCAAAATGAAAGGGTAAACAACACCCGTCACGCACTATTTCACACCAGAGGCTGTATATTTTACACCATTAGCATTTTCTGCATCTCATTTCAGCACTGCAGACATGAGAAACCAGCCCAAAGATTAGGATCTCAAAGCATGAGAAGCTAAATATTAACTTTGAACAAAAAAAGTCAAGTTTGGAATTCTTAATCCTGTTTTTAAATAGTCTTCAATAAAAAAGTAATCTCCTTAGTCATAGCAGTAATCATGGTCATCTCTCTTCCTTCTTCCTCAGTCCTTCAGGCTAGTCGTAACTGGCTCAGGGAGACTTGCAGCTCTAACCATGTAAATGACTCTGCATTGTTCCCAGACAGCTGGGATGGAAAGGGGCTGGGAGGGAGGGAAATTCCTGTCCAAGTGCCTCAGCCAAGCCCACAGCACACAGGGAGTGAGTTTACTCACGTTGTCTCAGACTTTAATGTTGCAACATCAAGCTGGTTTGGATGACCTTCAATTCACTGTTTATGTGTCATGTTTTGTTTGTCATCTAGGCAGGAAATGATTCAGTCAGACTCACACTTGCTTCCTCTTGACTTGTACAGTGGTCTGTTTACACTCTCAGGGATTAATAGTGGAAAAGCTTATGTCATGTTATCTTATCTATCCTATTTGTGTCCATACCTGTAGTGTGGAGAGCTGAGTCTGCTTGGACAGGAGAGCTTTCTCCTGCTCAGAGGGGTAAGCGTTGTAACGGTGCTCGTACAGCCAGTCCCTGAGGATCTGAACAGACTCCTTGGGCAGATTTCCACGCCGTTTCCTCTTCCCGTTACTCCCCGAGCTGGATGACAGATCCAGGGGGGCGTCCACGCTGTCCTCGTCATCCGTCTCACTCCCCGACAGCATCATCAAACCTGTGCGAGCGAGCGCAAGTGAGGAGAAAAGAGTGTGTGAGAGCAGGACAAAAGAATATGCGCCCTCTTATGTCAGCCACCCTGTTGTCAGCCGCCTAGCCCGCTCTGCTGCAGCCGCTCACCAAACACAAGCTGTCTGGGAGGCAGCTGATGTGTCAGAAGCAAGCTGTCAAGTTCAGCCATGTGATTCATATAAGGAGCGAGGGAGGGTGTGAGGAGGAGGAGGAGGAGGAAGAAGGGAGGGAGGGAGGGAGGGAGGGAGGGAAGGGTAGGGGAGGGGACGTCACAAAGGCTGGTCTGATGCTGTGTCAGTTATAAAACCTGCCTCGACAAATACAAGCCAGGTCTATTGCACAGGCTGGGAGCACACCTTGCATGTTTGGATATGTAAAGTACACCAGGCTGACCACAAGAACAATCCCTGTAGAGAGGGAGATTTGTTTTGAAGAAAGGCAGCAGTGTGTTTACAGAGATTACAGAGTTGCTTTCTTATTTAATTTGGCGTTTTGGGGCATGTCTAATCAAAGTCAATCACGATCAAACAGGATTTGGGCCTTTGAATTACACTGAATGAGGGAAAAATAAACCCGCTTATAAACTTTAGTCAGATTTACGTCTGCCATGTTAGTCTGTTAATTGTCTGGCACAAAAGTAAAATATAAAGACATACTTTTTTTTTGCTCCTGTGATGTTTTGGTCACAGTTTACACATGATACCAGCAGCTGTTTATGCAGGCAGGCCAGACCCCATTAAGAAAACACTGAATTAAGATTCAGGGGATATTTAATCCACTAGCCCTGCAGCCTGCTCTGAGACAAACTAGTGGGAAAGGAGTAAAAAAGTTCCCAAGTCTGAACGGCCAACAGGATGAGGTAATTACGTAGGCTGGCGAGAGAGGGGAAGGGGGAGGGGAGACCTGTTGCAAATCAGCGTCTCCAGACTAAACAAAAGAATCCAGGGCTGCGTGGTTCTTTGTATGCAATTTAAAAGTTTCTAAACGCAAACACTGACTTCGCCATAAACTTAACTTCCTCACACACACCGCAGCTTTACAATGTGGTCAGAAAATATGTCGAAAAGCTTATAAGACGCTGGTTTTGTGAGTTTAAACAACTTGTAGGGGGTTTTCTATTGTGTGTGCGCGCTGCACCACGAGGTCCGTGAATGTAACAAGGCAGCAGCAACTTCCCACAATGAGGTCAGGATGAACATTAGCCTACATTTGGATTTAGATAGAAATTAAAGGTGCTGAATGTGTTTCCGGTTGTAGCTGATACTTAAAAGATGCTACATATCGATTTTTAAAGCTTCGTGGTGTAACAAATGTAACAAACTCTTCGACTAACTTTGAATCGTGCCATCACTTTTTGTCAAACTTCGACACAAATGTAGCATACGTCACTTTAATTAGCTTAAATTCAAATCTAAAAAGAAGCCTCGTTCACGTTAGTTTTGACGTTTACGTGAGCGTTAAAGTTAGCCGAATTACACCGTGACAAGTAAAACCAACACACACGTCGACACATTGGTTTGTTATTGGGTCAAAGTCGAATAAAACCTAGTTTTAAAAAAAAGCACAAATGATGTGCAAAACTAGATATATCGACTTTTGACACCGCGCCAGCACATGGCAGAAAAAAAGCCCCCTGTCATGTCTGGAAAGGAAACAATAGACTGCATGGTTTGCATATGAGGGAAATCTCTCTTATAATCGCTATGTGCGCTGTCTCCCGCTTACATAAACTCATTTTGACTTTATTTCACTCAAAAAGCATCACACCTACCCTTTTTCGTCTTCATCTCCGTCCGAAAACGCTCACTTTCCCCCCGTGAAGCGCACAAGAAAATTGTCTTTGTGTCAGTGCAGTGTTTCTCTTCTTTCCTCCAGATATCCCCAGCGTGTATCCGAATATCCGAAAATCCTTATTCATCAAAACTCACTCCTTCTTCTTCTTCTTCTTCTTTCCCCCCTTCTTTTTTTAAGGGTTGTTTTCTCTTCTGCTCGTCCTTGTTTGGAGACGTAAAAGGGGTTACCTGAGATCTCCGCGTCCCTGCGGCTCAAAGCCCTTTTCTCATTGACTGTGTGTTTGATCCTGAAACTGGGTGACAGCTATCTTTGACAGCTGCGTGACTCAACGCACAGAGATCCTCCCACCGTGGAGGGCAGAGGAAAAATCTCTGACATCAGCATGGCTTGTTCCACTGACATGGATACAGTCTCGCTCAGCGATTACTGCTGCAGACCCCCCCATAACAAAGCCAAAACAAACACCAACACCTTGTTTATTAAATTATGAAGCTCAGAGAGGCGTTGATTCAGGCGGGCAGGCAGAATGACAATGACAACAACAACAACAACAACAACAACAACAGGCTGGTGTAGAGCACTGCGGACCTCGTGGTAACATCTCGCTCAAAGATAAAAAATCACAATATTATTACCACAGGCTATACATTTTTTTGCAGATTGTGGCTTGTGGTGCGCCTGTGTGGTATTCGGTAATAAGTTTAGTATCATTATCGCACTTTGTGGGTTTGGTATCACACCGTGCAGAATTATTGAAGGCATTTAATTGCTTTCTATAGTGCATGTGTAAGCCTAACATAAATATTATATGACTATATTATCGTGCACATCAAGAAGAAACCCATTGTTGTGTTTATACTACTGCGCTCTCACTGTTGAAACTGGTTTGTTGCAACCCATCTGCGGCTGAATCACACTGTCATTTTGGCGTCATTTGCTTTATAATATTAACACCATCTCAATGACTGTTGCTCTATTTCTCGCGGTAATTAGAAAATGAATGTGAAAAAAAGACAGTGTATATGTTTGTGTAAAAGAAGATATTGATCCACCCTTGCACCAGCTGGAGGTTAGTGCACCAGTTCAGGTTACTGGAGACAACAGCACCGCGAAGGAAACGATCAATGCGCTCATTTGTATGCGGTGCACAACCTTGCGACAGCTGCTGTAGCATCGCCTCTTTGCATGCATTTGTTCCAGACAGGCGTCCATGTCTCCCTGTGAGGCTAAATGTCGCCTCCGCGTGTGTGTTGGTGGTACTTTACCTGAATGAAACATCACTTGTAAAGCGTAAGGCCCTCGGACTCCCTCTGGTGGTTATTGTAGGGTGAGTTATGGGTGATTGGGACATAAATTCAAACAATTAGCCCAACAAACTAGTTTTCTGTAATACTGAAGATGTTACCTATCCATCTGAGAAGGAAAGAAGTTTATATTATATTTCAAGGAGGCATAACATACCCTTTTGCTTAAACTGACCCAAATTGTTTTCTTGGAAGATTTAGTATCACTGATTTTGACAAGTGTAAGCATATTCTTTGCACAGTTTATTTCATATTTTAATATAATTTTACATGCACATTTTTCTTTTCCTGCTCATCATACTGAATTAAGACTACATATATTTTTCTGTTAAATTTTATTGCTGAAGTCCATCCACAATTTAATATAAAGCTGTCAATTCAGTTCAATTCAATTCAATTCAATTTAAAATAATTTAATTTACTTTAGTTTGTTTAGTTTAGTTTAGTTCAATTTAATTTAATTTAAAAGAATTCAATTCGATTTACATAATTTAATTTAATTCAGTTTAGTTTGTTTAGTTCAGTTCAATTTAATTTAATTTAATTTAATTTAATTCAACAAGCTTTATTAACATGTCATTTCTTATGTGTTGCCAAAGACTAATTACAACTTAAGGCAGAGAAAATTCAAAAACAATTAACACCAAGGTATTATTACAAATGCATACATTTTAAAGGAGGAAAAAAAATTTAAGGAGTGTTGTGTTGGTTATCTCTTAGGCTGTGACATGCACTGACATATCTTTGCTGCATCTATGGTGCTGAAACTATTTTCTCCAAGTAGATGTTGCATTTCAGTCTGGTCTGATAGTGAATCAAAATCTTAGAGTTTACATTTATACTTTGTTCTGATGTCGCGTATGTGCTACATTGCAGGAAATGTTCTGTCTCTGAGGACAGAGCTGACACAGCCTGTCTTCTTTAAGCAGCCACGTCTGCCTGTGTCTGCACGTCTCTATGGCCAGGCTGTGATCACTGAGTCTGTACACACTCAGTTTCTCATCTGTCACGGTGGTCAGATAGTTTGCCATCATGTACTGTCTGTTCAGGGCCAAATAGCATGGAAGTTTGTTGTGGGTTTTTTTGTGGTAGCTGTTCAATAGTTGATGTAGTTTTCTTTAGCTATAATTTGGTTGGGCTGGATTGTATGAGGCTTGTCCTGAGGCCTTCCGCACTGTCACAACAACCCCCTCCCTCCCACACCCTCCCTTAATTCCCTCCCACCAAATTTAATTTGGTTAAACAAAAATCACTGAGGTTAAAAAAATTAACACATTTAATATAATTATCATTGAAAACATTTCACTCAAGTGAAAACTGACTTTTTTCTCCACTTGAGAAATAAGAAATCTCTAGTTAATTGTATAACTGTCATCACCAAAACACCCCATATTATAATATTTTATATGTTTAACAAAGTCCTGACAAATTCAAATGGGCAACCCATCATGGGCAGGCTTACTTAATTAGTTAGTAATTAGTAAGTTAATGGTTTCTCGTTACTATTAGTTGACTCTACCACTGTGACTGACTCCACTGAGGTAATGCCTATATTAAGCACTCACATTCTTCCCAAACACAAGTAGTCTGATTTCAACCGGACACTCTGAAACAGTCAATGTGTTAAAAATAGACCTGAGCAGGTTAGGCATGCAGCAGGCTGCGGCTGCCAGTGAGTCAATATCAGCCACTTCCATTATTATACACTGTGTGTTACACGCTATAATTCATGTTTGAATCTAAATAATAATAACAGCAATACTACTACTATAATAATGATAACCACAACAACAATAATAATAATAATGATCTATCGACTGAACAAATTAAAATTCAAAATAATTTTAGTATTTTGATAATAATTAGCCTGCTTGTAGTGCTGGCTGAACTACTTTGTTTTGTTTGGCAGGCCTGAAATAGTGGTGTAGTGAATTTTTTTTTTTTTTTAATATATTATTAATACAACAAATTCAAAATGATTGACATTTTTTTCTAGATGTTTTGAGCTTAAGTTTGGTTTTTAATTCTTGTCATAGTGAGAAATAAAGGAGAGGTGTTGAATGTATTCAGATAATAATTATTTTTTTTTGTCATACTTACAAACCTAGGCCCCCTTGACTTTTTTCCTAAATAGTTTTCATGTCACCCTTTATAGGTAAAATAGGTTAATGGCTTAGGAGGATTTTATTTTGCCTAAATAGAGAAAATAATAATAAAATTTGCCTACGTGAACGCGTTACTGTTTCACAAATCATCACTCAACTTATTTGACTGTGACAAATGTTTTACATTTGTCGACTTGTGGTCAAACACTGATACACTGACACACAGTCAGGACCTGAAAGTGGAGAGCTGCGTCAAGCTGAATAATAACAGCATGAACGATACCGGAAGTAAGGCGGTAATGCCTTCAAAAATAAATTCTCATGAATCACTTTGTTTTGGAACCAGTCCTGAACAATATGTTACCCTTTTTATTAGTCAAGGATGGTGTCTCAGCAAAGACACGGGCTGTTTTGCCTTTTATAAATCATGTTAACCATATGAAAAAAAAGATGAAGTTATTCATCACAGTACGATCATCTAAGTCCCATCATCTAAGTCTTGTGCACTTTTGTCTTTCTGACTTTTCATTTGTTTTGAGATAACCAGTAGTTACCACATGGCTGTACAGTAATTCAAAGACCTCAGCTTAAATTGCCACGTTACCTCAAGGTATCAAACTTTGACAGTCAAGATTTATCATCATAGTTGATCAAGTCAGCAAAACATTTTGCCTGCTTTACTTAGTTTTAATATAATGATAACAACCACAACATAAATAAATTAAATAATGGATGCATCATTGTACAACACATTGTAAACAAAATATGAAGTGTTTCACAGTCACTTAAAAATACTCAGGTGCAAAAGGTGGACATTAAAAACAAATCAGAAGCACTATTAGATGAATTTATTCAGAGCATGGATAGGTGCAAATGTAACTTTGCATAACGACATTTCATGCACAGGATAGTAACTTTTTGAAAAATCGAATAAAAACCCTTGACTACACAGTCAATTTCCATTTTACTAAACTGAATATGCAACTTTTAAATCCAAAAGGCTGCACTAGTGATGATTTAAGTGGGCTTTATTAAACTCAAACAATTAAAGGGAGTGAATACTTGTGCAGACACACTTTGTATTGTAACTTACTGTATTATATTTTAGGGTAAGTTTAGATTTTGTTATCAAGTTAGGTGACTTTTGTGGGGTCTATTATTGTTGATCAGTGTCAAGAAACAGCACATTGAATTTGCTTCTTACAACAAAAGTAACATTCAAGGGGGTGAATTGACCTTTTTATAGGCACTGTCAAATGTAATGTATTTCATGCATATTTTATGTTATGAGTTTGAGCCATACTTAATTTTTTAACTTATCTCAAATGCCAATTTTACTTTAAAGACTTTTGTCAATAAAGATTTTTATTTTGAAAGCCCTCAAACGGAAGTTGTATCGAATTCATTCTGTGTGCCTTGACACTAATAAAGCAGCTCGTGTCTGGTTACAGTTTGAAGTCTAAAATTAGGGAGGCACCCCAACAGCAAATGACGCAAGAAGTCTAAAGTGGACAGTCTACGCGTCTCCGTGTGTCAACGATAGCTACGAGTACCAAGGACCATGGAAACGTTCCCTACAACTTGGCTGTTGTTGATGACATGGAGGGTATTTTTAGGTGTCGTTGTCATCTTTCCGTAACAGCCCGGCTGCGGCGTTCAGTATAAAGGACTCCTTCAAAATGCAGTTGTACAACAGTGTGCTGACACACTACCCGAGGTCGTCTCGCAAACTTACAATAACTTTATCGAGTGGATCTGAGCGCTTGAACGGGACAACACCGAGTTCCTCTGACGCCCAGAAGCCAGGATTTACACAAGCAGGCGCAACTTCAACGACCAACGAGGATCCGGTGAGAGACGCTGCTTCTTCCGCAAACATGCCTGCCTTTTCATGTTACGAGGCTCCATCCATGAGGCCAGTTTACTTCACATCCACTGCTGAGATATTAATCCGCAGACCTGATGGAGTGGAGAGGACTGTGCCTGTCCATGTCATCAGGGAGTCCAAGACTAAACCACCCTCTCCTGACTCCCATAATGGTGAGAGAATCCTCTGTGATGACTGTGACTCTGATGTGATTGTGGAACTGATAGATCACCTGAGGAATGGCACGGATGAGCTGTTTCCTGACTGCCCAGAGCTGGTTGAAAATCACCTTTTCAACACTAACAACATGTGTAGATCCAGAGCAGAGGAAAACAAGAGGGCGGTTGGAAATGCAAGCGATGATGATACAGTTTCAGTGACTAATGCCCCCATCAGAAGCAATGGATGGGCCTCATTACACGAAGAGGAGCTAGATCCCTCCGGAGATCTGTCCGATGACTTCATAAAGGAAAATTTTAGAGATGTGAGCAGTGGCAAAGTGGCCCCAGCATCAGATGAGAGAGGGGCCTTCGAGCTCAGTGTTCTGCAGGAGTCACCTCCACAGAGGTGCCAGGAGCGAGAGGATATCAACAATAAAGTCACCCGGTACCTGGCTGAAGTGGAGAAACAGAACAAGTATCTCCAGGAGAGGAGCAAATACAGGTATCACATCATTCCAGATGGCAACTGTCTGTACAGAGCTGTGTGCAAAGCCACGTACGGGGACCAGTCCAGGCACGGCGAGCTGAGGGAGCTGACAGTGCACCACATCGCCGACCACCTGGACGAGTTCAACCCCATCATCGAAGGGGACGTCGGAGAGTTCCTGATCAACGCAGCGCAGGATGGTACCTGGGCGGGTTACCCTGAGCTTCTCGCCATGAGCCAGATGCTGAATGTCAACATCCACCTGACAACAGGGGGGAGCTTGGAGAGCCCCACTGTCTCCACCATGGTGCACTATCTCGGGGAGGAGGATTCTTCCAAAGCGGCTATTTGGCTGAGCTGGCTGAGCAACGGTCACTATGACGTCCTTCTGGACAAGTGTCTTCCCAACCCGGACTATGAGGACTGGTGCAGACACTCGCAGATGCAGAGGAAACGGGATGAGGAGCTGGCAAAGTCGATGGCTGCCTCTTTGTCCAAAATGTACATTGAGCAAAATGGATCTGCGTGAAAGACATACTGGATGTTGAGAATAAAGGGGTGTACACTGATACGGTAGAATGCAGAACCACTGACTCTGCTCGGTTTCTACATGCTTGAAACGTTTTTTTATAAGATTTATATTGTGTGAGAAAGAAAGTGCAGCGCACAGACTTTGTTTTGTATACCAACATTGCCAAATTGATGGCAGAAGATTCTGAAAGTGTTTGAAAGTGTGTGAGCCTGATGTTTTTGATAGTTTGGGTTATGTTGACATGATTGACATTCTTTAATGCTGATTTAAGTTACTGTACATGGAAGTGCCTTTGAGTATTTATTTGCCTTTTATCGGCAGACCTGTTATTTTTCTATACTGTCTGCGCTTTGTAGGCCATTGCCAATTACAGAGAAACTTCATCTGCCATTTGTCAGCTACCAGCTACTGTTTAATACCTGTATAGCTACTCTGTTTTGCACATAAGTCCGATCAGACAAGTCCAGAGAGTTCGACCTCTGTCTGTGAGAAAAACTCAAGTGTTCATTTTCTATTATTCCAGTTCCTTTTAAGGCTTTTGACAATATGTTCCAAAATAAAGCTTTGAAGAAACCTGATTTGTAGTGATGTCATGTTTAATTTAAGCTCATTGTTTTATTTGCCTCTTGCATACTTGCACAGAAACTGTTTACAGCTACCTCATCTTGGGTGCAACATCATACGTTCATTGTAATAGGATCTATCTATTAAACTGCAGCTGTGGCAGGCAAGATGAAGTGATGTGTGCAGTAGTCATCCTCCACCCCCTGCTGTCCTAAAGTGAAAAGTGATGTTTGGCATTTATTACACGCAGTAACTCAGGACCCCGAGGCCTCAAGTTCAGGTCAGGCTGAAGAACGAAGTGTATTAAGTGACGGTGGTCTCAGTGCAGAGATCACAAGGGACCTGTGTTGTGTCAAAGCTATTTGGATGTTGAAAGCTGAAGAGTGCATTGTCACCGTAATTTGTGGATTCATTTTGTTTGGTTTGCTTCATAGCGTATTCTTACAATAACTGATTTTTTTAGCCACTTGGAGGCAGCAAAAACAACCTGTGAACATGCCACTGGCATACCACCCTCAAGTTCGTATGGTGAATTTGATGGAAAGCTGCTGCTTGATTACACATGCAGCAGTTACAGAGCAGCATCAGTCCAATTTTTTCTCTCTCTCAGCTCTGTTTTTGGTTTCCCACAGGAAATAACTGGCTCACCAGCTTGACTCTGCTGTTTGGTGCTGAGCAGAATGGGTACAGTGGGTTTTTAGAGCTGAGTTTTTTCCATTTATGTTGTAATATCCCCATTGTTTTCCTTTTAAATATTTTATTTCTCATTTTTTAATCTGTCAGAAAATATTGGCCGTATGATGGCCATTTTGATATAGATAAAACGCTATAATTCAGACATCAAATGCATTTTTGAGAAACTGCTTTAACCATTTTCTTTTTTAAAGATAGTTTTGGGGTCTTTTTTGCCTTTATTTAATAGGTTGGAGTCATGCCCGTGGCCACTGTGGCAGGGAGACAGCCTTTGTACATAAAGCACCCGCTGAGCTTATGGGTGCCCCTGTTTTAGTCATTTTCCCTAAAAAATAACCTTAAATTTTGAATTTGCTTTCCAGTCCAGAAAAGTGTAAGTGACCGGTTCAAGTGAGCTCTAATTATTGTGGGATGCCATTTTCCTTTGGGCCCTCTGCAGTCCTCCCAGTGGTTAGATTGAATAGGTGTAAACCATCATTTGCAAGTCAATAGTATGTTCAGCTGATATTCCTTGATCTAACAGAGGTAACCATAGACTAACCTATAGTCATTATTGCACACTTGACACTGAAACAGGATCCTGCTCCTGTTTAAATCTGCACATATTTTGATGCTAAGCTTCTAGCTTCTTCTACCAATGACTGTAGATTTGTTATATTCTTAATAAATTGATGCTCAGAGGTATCTTTCTCACTTAAAGATAAAAAACAATGATTGGCCAGCTCACATAGTCTAGAAGTCCATGGTACAGGCAGGCAGTCCAAAAATGCATCCGAGGCACTCTGACTGTAGTTAAAAATCTTTTATTAATACATGGATAAACCAACGCATTTCGACTACAGAGTCTTTTTCCTCAGTATCTTTGTCTCTTTCTGCCCTTTCAAATGTCAGTGTGGTTGGTCAGCATTTTTGTTCCCCACAAAACATTACTTCTTTTGCAAACCCCTAATGCAAAATAAAATCTATTAGCAAAGAGGACTTTCTACAACCTAAAATAAGGAAAGACAATTAAAAAAAAGAATACAAAGCAGTCCTCTCAGATATCTGACTGTGCCAAATCAAACTTCTTTGGCAGGCGATTCCAAACTTTTGAATGGTGGTGTATGTTATAAAATACAGCTCAACAAATGATAAAAAGGTTTGTGAGAGAAAAAACAAACACTACAAGAAAAAAATAGAATTCTAAATAATGAATACGCCCATAATTTGTGTTACAGTGGCTGAGTAAAACAGTGATCATCAGTTTATACAATATCCCATTCTTTGAGATTTTGCCAGAGAGGAAGTGATTCAGCTCCTTGGTTAACTTCTGAAACATGCATGTGTCATTTATGACACAGTAGTTTGTACAGCAGCTGTGCAAAATTACATAATATTGTTGGCTGGTATTATCCACCTCCTTCCTGACTCTATATGATGGCGTTGCATTTTTCTTCCATTAGGTGGCATTGTAGCCTCCCATATACACTGTGACAAAGTTACTTTATTATAGGAAGAATTTGTGTCCCTGTCCAAACAGATTACAATGTGGGGTTATGAGACCTACTGCACTGAGGAAATGGGCTCCACAGAGCCCTGGTTTTAAAAATATGAAATGTTTTTAGATATGGATAATGGGAGGAAATGTGGAATACTGTTTTAAAAAGTTTTAATTCATTATTTTGTAGTTGGCCAACTAATTAAAAACAGTAAACTTTATTTCAACTTCCTGATTTAGCCAGCTGGAAAACGTATTTCCCATGTTGTCTAACAGGCTCTGATATTAATGAAACATGAGCTTCCTTCTTAAACTTTATTATGTATCTTTTCCCCTGAAAGCTTTACAGTGATGACGTAACCCTGCAGTCATGTGGATATTAGAGGTAAAAAAAAAAAAAAGTTTTTATCTTTCTGAATGCGGGAGGAGAGATAGTGCCTCTCTGTGCTCCAGTGCGTCCCGTATGGACCATTAAGTGTTAGTGTACAGAGCAGAGGGCAGGTGAGAGTTGGACCGAGCGGGCTGCTTCCACCGCAGTACTGGCACACAGTCAGCACAGAGGCACACAGGGAGCAGAGAGAAAGTCAATGACAGACGCTCCCCGCCGGTGTGGAGTGTGTTTGTGAATGATTCCCACGCGCAGAACGCACGGGGACGCGGTCACCTCGACGCAGCTCAGCCGCCGCGCTCGGAAGTTACCGGATACTTTGAAACAAACCCGGAGAACAGAGAACACAGTCGGCGGTCGCGTGGCTCTAACCTGAGAGGTGGTGATCGGACAATGTCGGGGCACCGGGTGCAGTTCGCGGACCTTCCTCCGAGTGAGCACAAAGGAAGTCCCAAATTTAACAGTAAGGAAAATTACTGATCTTTAATGTGTGCTGACCTTCATGTCACCAGTGAGACTAATACATGTGGGAAACTGGTGAAGTTTTTCTCTTATATGAGGGATCCCTCTTTAGGTGTCAAGAATTTCATAATTAATATTTACTAGTTTTGTAGTCCTACAATATAGGAGTCAGGAGAAGATGGAATGTGTCTCTCCCTTTTCATTCATACACTACTTATTGGATTATAGTTGCCATAATGTAAGTAATTATACACCACAAGCCAGCTGTCTGGCTCCATAAACCTTGGATCACATGACTATACTTGTCTACATGCCAAAAATAATTTGTCATAGAAGATATAGCCCAGAGGAATGATTAAAGGTAAGTTTAAAAAAAAAAAAAAAAAATTAAAAAGAAGCTTTTATTTTCTGTCTTGTGTCCTTAAGGAAATGTAACAATTGTGTCAGATTATGCAAAATGTATGTAGCTGGTTATTTTGGACATGCTCCCTATGCATGGTAAATGGAGGTTGCAGTGACCCCTCACCTGTGTTGCACTCTGCATCTCCACCAGTGATCCCCTTCAGTTCCCACTTACTACACTTTACGTGCTGCTGCTAACTTTTTATCCACAGCGAGTGTAACACTCCCCATGCTGTCTCAGTAAGGCAAAGCTCACCTTGAGATGCATTTAGGGATCACCTCACTGCCATCCCCACAGTTCCACAGTAAAACACATTAGTGGTGGTTGTCATACAGGAGCAACGCATTCAGGGCTTCCGTGCTTTTATCGCACAAGTGATGCTTTAGTGATGTGATTGCATGTGAGGCGCGACAGAGTCAGCTGCGCCCGCCTCTGCTGCTGCTGTGTGCTGCAGTGTATGCACTACAGCACGAGACACAGAGAAGCTGAGCTCATCTCCATGGTGACAGGTTAAGTGACAAGACACGTGAGCAAGGACGCAATGGAAAATTGCCAGTTTGCTGCAAAGCCCTCCAGAGGTGCATTTACAGAACACTCATGACAGCGCATGTGCAAGTTGGTGATGTATTTATATCTGTGATGGCAGCTGTCCTGGCAGTCTGATGTGTTTCTTTTGTGTTTTGTCACAATCGGTTGCTGACACACATGTGGGCTGCAGGGTGCAAAGTGCTGATGTTGTGCGCAGGTTAAGCTCAGGTTGTACGCAGGGCATGCCAGGTTGGTGCAGGGAGGGACGGAACGGCAGCTTCAGCAGCAAACTGCGCTTTCTGACTCATCCGTTTCTCCTGCTGTCCAGATGCAAGTGACAGCGGGGTCAAGTTTCAGTCTCTTCTCTTCCTCTGATGTACACACACTCAAACAAACTCACACACACCGATCTCACATGTACTACCTCACTACTATTACTGGGTCAAGGCCAGGCTGCTGGACTTATTGTCGTCTCAGGCATGGAGAGTGACAGGGGCCCTCATGTCACGCAAATGAACATGAGACTCAGAATGACCCCAAAAAGTCACAGAGCGACCAAAGAAGACTTCAAAGAGACACAAAATGATCACACACAAAATTACTGCTAAGAGACAAAACCTCAAAAGTTCATTAATTCATTTTCAGATTGCTGTAATAGCTAATGATGTTGGTGTTAACTAGAAGGAAGGTGTTTGGTCAAAGCAGCTCAAGGGTTAAAGCAGTTATCCGCAGCATCTATGTGTTCACATTTTTGACGAGACATAGCCATAACGTCTGTCTCAAACAATGGGAAGCACTGTGACATCCTTTCCTCAGGGTCATTTTATACTGAGAAAGTTAGCTTTTTTAACTGGGGTACTCTTTTATGTCTAATTAGCCATGGTGGCTGTCACTGCTCAGGCTAACTACCAACTATGGGCAGATTGTGAGACAACGGGCCCCTGAGCAAAGACATGCAGAAGGCTCCACCACCTCTTCTACATAAGAAAGAGACATAAAGACTTTATAGTTTTTAGCCCCTTTCTGTTGTTGTTTTGCATCTCTTGTGGACATTTTGAGTCTCTGTAGTTGTTTGCTCTTATCTTGTAGTTGTTTTGCATCTCTTTGTAGTTGCTGTGAGTCTCTTTGTGGATATTTTGAGTCTCTTTGTAGTTGCTTTGTGTCTCTTCCTAGTGATTTTATGTCTCCTTGTAGTAGTTTTGATTCTGTAGTTGTTTTGTGTCTCTTTGTGGTTATTTTGAGTCTCTTTGTGGTTGTTTTGTGTCTCTTTGTTGTCATTTTGAGTTTCTTTGAAGTTGTTTTGTGTCTCTTTGTTGTCATTTTGAGTATCTTTGTTGTCATTTTAAGTTTCTTTGTTGTCATTTTGAGTTTCTTTGTAGTTGTTTTGTGTCTCTTTGCAGTCATTTTGTGTTTCTTTGTTGTCATTTGAGCCTGTTTGTAGTTGTTTTGTGCCTGTGGTTGTTTCACACTTTTTTATAGTTGTTTTGCATCTCTTTATAGTTGCCTTGAGTCTCCTTGTGGTGTTTTGAGTCTCTTTGTATTTGTTTTGTGCCTGTGGTTGTTTGCCCTTATCTTGTAGTCATTTTGTGTCTCTTGTTGCTGCAAGTCTCTTTGTGGACATTTTGAGTCTCTTTTAATTTGCTTTGTGTCTCTTTCTTGTGATGTTCTGTCTCCTTGTAGTTGTTTTGTGTCTCTGTGGTTATTTTGTGTTTCTTTGTAGTTGTTTTGTGTCTCTGTGGTTATTTTGTGTCTCTTTGTAGTTATTTTGTGTCTCTGTGGTTATTTTAAGTCTCCTTGAAGTTGTTTTGTTTCTCTTTGTGGTTATTTTGCGTTTCTTTGTAGTTGTTTTGTGTCTCTTTGTGGTTATTTTCAGTCTCCTTGAAGTTGTTTTGTTTCTCTTTGTGGTTATTTTGCGTTTCTTTGTAGCTGTTTTGTGTCTCTTTGTGGTTGTTTTGTGTCTCTTTGGTTATTTTGAGTCTCCTTGAAGTTGTTTTGTTTCTCTTTGTGGATATTTTGAGTTTCTTTGTAGTTGTTTGGTGTCTCTTTGATGTTATTTTGTGTCTCTTTGTAGTTGTTTTGTGTCTCTGTGGTTATTTTAAGTCTCCTTGTAGTTGTTTTGTGTCTCTTTGTGGTTATTTTGAGTTTCTTTGTAGTTGTTTTGTGTCTCTGTGGTTATTTTGAGTTTCTTTGTAGTTGTTTTGTGTCTATTTGTAGTTGTTTTGTGTCTCTGTGGTTATTTTAAGTCTCCTTGAAGTTGTTTTCGTGTTTGTTTTGTGCCTCTATGTGGTTATATTGTGTCTCTTTGTGGTTGTTGTGTGTCTCTTTGTGGTTATTTTTAGTCTCTTTGTGGTTGTTTTGTGTCTCTTTGTGGTTGTTTTGAGTCTCTTTGTGGTTGTTTCACACTGTTTTGTAATGGTTTTGCATCTCTTTGTAGTTGCCTTGAGTATCTTTGTACTTCCTGTGTGTCTCTTTGTAGTCATTTTGTGTTTCTTTGTTGTCTTTTTGAGTTTCTTTGTAGTTGTTTTGTGTCTCTTTGTGGTTGTTTACCCCTCTTCATAGAAGTTGTGAGTCTCTTTGTGTTTCTTTGTAGCTGCATCTCATTGTGGATGGTATGTGTTAATTTAAGTAACATTTTATGAAGGACAGGGGACCTTGACATTTTTGGCCCCTGGGTCCTGCCCCAGTAGACCTATTCAGTAATCTGTCCATGCTCCTACCTTTACCTTGTTGTTGCTGCTGTTGCTGGCGGCAGCAGGGAAAAACATATTAATTGCTGTTTGACAAAGGATGTTTCCCAGAAAAGCCCTTGTTAAGGGTTTCATGGCCGAGTCATATGCCTAATCTTGTGTTTTGCCTGTTGCATAGCAACAAAATGAGGATAATTAGGTATAAGTGTGACGGATTATTACTTTAACCTTTCTCCTTTTACACTGCATTAAAAGAGAGAGAAAAAATTAGAGAGAGGATGTGTGAGCAATAGTATCCGTTTTCTTAGTTCTTGGTACGTGGAAGTGCGAACAAGTCTCTGAAAGGTTGATTGCTTTTATGGTGAGGTGAATATAGGCTTCATCATGCAGTAGACTGGCTGGCTGTAGTGCTGCACATTCAGTGAGTAAAACACTGATATGTCTTTCAGTGAGCTGCTTTACATCCCAGACAGCTGCACTCTGAGCCATGATATTTATCGTCTCACGTTTCCAGTGTATATGAAGATTATGTCAACAGTTTCTGGAGGGGGATATGCAGCCTTGATTGGATGGCAGAATTGCAGATATCGTTGTCTCTTTTCCCATCGGTCTGGTAACAATTCTCATGAAGAGAGGGTGGAGCACTTCGACATCCAACTCAATCACCGACTAGATCTTTAGAAGAAACAGCTTAAAATTCTCTGCCAAGAAGTTCTGTGTTAACTGATGTTGTTACTGGAGTTCATACCATAGGTCTGTCTCCATTAATTCAAGGCTGTCATGTTTCTTTGTCCGCAAGCCAATTTAAATAGACTTGTTGTGAGTCCAAATTCTCTGTCATTCTGCGACCTCCTTTCAAGAGCCATCTGCTGTCAGACTGTCATATGCCTGTGGGATGGAGCGTCACTTTGCCCTTAATACACATGCATTTTCAATGTATGAGATTATGTTATTACTTAAAGGACTGATAATTAACACCAATTAAGGACTAGATATGGCGCCAGTTTAATTACAGCCGAGATGAGTAGTCTGCAGATTGATCAGTCATTCAACAGAAAAAAGGAAGTGGCAACTATTTTGATCCTCGGTTAGTTTTGTTTATCATTTTTCAAAGTCATTTATCAAGCAAAACTGTCAGACATCACCTTATCCCATCTTCCTGATTGTTAAGGATTTGCTGCATTTCTTTCCTCTCACTTATATCAGTCATTCAATCATTTATTATGTCACATGAAATGATACAAGATACAACTCTAGTGAACTGTGATACCCCCTTTGCGTCTTCTTACATTGTTGGCTGCTGCTTTATTATAGTCCATGCTTCCGAATGGTTCTGATAATTTGTGGTTACTGGTTGTGGAATGATTTAACTGTCCACACATCCTGACGCCAACAAGACAGCCGCATGGTTGGTCCTTCCAAGCACGGGCAGTGCCACTTTGCAGCTGCCTTTGAACGGCATATAGCAGTGATCCGCGGCAGGAACAGGACAGCACCTCACATTCCCACTGTCACTGGTCCTTATTCATCATAGAGCACATGCCTCCTCAACCCCTTCTCACCAGAGTTCATCCAGTTTATTATCCAGTGCCTGTACAATGGCTAGCAGGATGCCAGTTGTGATAGCAAATATACATTTGGGTAACAAACTTTGCACACACCTTATCATAAAGGTACAAATCAAATACTTAAATAATGCTTAACCAGTGCATGACTTATTATGATTTTGTGTATGAATTAATGCAGGATGTATTATGAATTTTATAAATCTTGTGTTTCACCCCTCAGGCTGTGAATGTAGCATAAATAGCCTTAGGTCAAGCAGCAACATGTAAATTAAAAAGCAAAAGCATGGTCCTGAAATAAATGTTTGTATAAGTGGAATCCAGCTTATTTGGTCGCATATAAATTAATGTATGAAGTAACTGTGAATTAACATTCCTTAATTGTTTAAGTGTGAACTTATCACATAGAGTCATAGTGACTTAATCATTTGTTAATGATAAGCAAGAGGAATTCATGATACATCCTGCATTAATTCATGCATTAAATCATCATGAATAATGCATTGGTGAAGCATTACTTAAGTAGCCTATTTGATTTGTACCCTTACTTTAAAGTGTTTCCGGTTATGGTTATGGACATGTCACCACATTTTATAGATCCAAGAATGAATCTATTTAATATGTAACACGCAACAACGATCATCTCCTGGAACTGAACCAGGGATATTGCAGTATAAGTTTGAAAAATCAAACATAAGCAGTACATAAAATAAAATGTAATAATAAGACACCTGACTTAGACATGTGACCATACTCGTGAACATGTATAAACATTAAAACCCAGACATTCACTGTGGTATGCATCAAATACCAAGCATACTGTGTGGCACAGAGACGCGTTGTTGACTGGGAGTGTCGGGTCACACCTGTCCAGTAAACAACTCTAGTGCTCTCTTACCTCATCACCACGATAAATTAGATATTTGCACGCATGTTATTGTTGATGACAGCATTTTGAATACACACCAACAACAAGGAGGAGTTGTTTGTGTCGCGCCTGTGCTCTGCTTTAGCTTGAACGGGTGCAAAGCTACAGATTGCAGCTTTCAATTAACGCAGCTGGGTGGTATCCTGGGTGTATTAAAAACTGAAATGTATTTGCATATTCACCTGCAATACCTCGTCTGACCCTACTTTAATGAGCAGTTCTAAAACAACATAGTGTTTGTTACTTACCTAAGAATTTGCCTTACAACATCATAAAGTGCAATGCAAAAAACAAATAGCGAAACAACAGTCTGTCATAATAAATGAAAGACCTTGCAGTGCTGATGACTCCATCAGCCCAGTAACACTTTCCACTTTGCACATGTTAAGACTGCTGTAATCACTTATCAGTGTCCCTTTGTCAGGATGTCCAGAAGGAACATAAACATGGCTGCATGCTATCAAACTATACGTGATTTCCTGGAAATGGCAAATGCTGTGTTGGATTGAAAATCACAGAATGTACTTCTTTACCAGAAGCTCAGGAAGGCAGATAGTGTCTGTGCCACTGTCAGGCTTTATAAACCAGGGACAGGCGCTGTCTTCTCAGCTTATAATTCTCTGCTAAAACAAATCGAAATAATCGTGAAGGTGAGGATAAAGCCTGGCCTTAATTTCCTGAGACATATTTTCTATACATAGTTCACTCACTGCTATTAATGTAATCTTTTTAGTGAGTCGCTGTCCACTCGGGTGAGGTGTGAAATGCCACGGTGGGTTGGCTGTCTGTCCCGTTGAAGATGCTGATCACATTGGATAGGCACTTGAGATGATCCTTCTGGAAATAGTCAGGCCCCTGAGACGCTAAACAGCTGTTTTCACAGCGGATTAAAAGCCTGTCCCTTAAGGGCTCTTAAGTTCCCTTCAGAGTGTAAAACACAAAGATTTAAGGGTACGCTGTGGCCTTCTGTGCCCAAGAGTAATATGCTCTTGTTTTTCTGGCTTTAACTGGGGACATCGCTCTCTGATATAAGGCACTAACCTTGAGTTGATATCCACTTTGTTTTTTGTTGCTTGAATACTGAGCATACTTTTAGGCATGGGACTGTCGTGAATCACAGAGGCTGTCTGTGTGAGGTTTGGTTTCAAAGATTTTTCAGTGTAATAAGCTTACCAATATTTATTACAGCTTTTTCTTGAAGGTGGTTGTTGATTCATTATTGTACTGTTTCTTTGACTGTTATGCCGAAAAGGTCAAAATCAAAAGGCTTACAAAACAGCCGAATATACTGTAGGTCCGTCTTTTAAGAGACATTAGTGTGTATTTTATCTCCAGCACTCTCACATTTCATCCATTTTCTGCTGACCTTTTCATATCTTTGCAGCCACTTTATTCACTATATCCAGCTCTAATGTTACATACTCGCAAGTGAAATTGCTCTGTTTCTCTTTGGCCTATTCTTGCAAAAAAAAAGAAAGGAAAGAAAAAACATTGCATACTATTTTCTGACTTCTGACATTTTCTTCCGTCATCAAGCTTTTGTGAGAAAGGAGAGTTAACATAAAGGTCGTTCTCGAGAACAGAAGATAAAGTGAAATGATATTTAAAAAAGACCCTAAAAAAACAAGGATTTACAATAAGAGTGTTACATACTGCACAGTATCTTGTGGCTAGAATTTCTCCTGGTTGAGTCATCATCTCCGTCTCACCGAATGGCTATGCATCATGAAACTTTGCGTGCCTAATAAATTATCCACCCTCTCCTGACTTCTCTTGTCTTTTCAGCAGCGGGATGCCCGAGCTGTGTGGAGAGGAACCAGATGTTTCTCTCTTTTTTATCCAGTTTTTTTTCTAATTGATTCCCCCTCATGTGTTCCTTCCTGAAAAGGACGTGATGAGGCATCTGTAGTTTGCTCAAAACTGCAGTAGAGCTAACACAGTGCATGATGTCAGTGCAAAACTTCACCACCTGTTATGTGGAGAATAGGGAGATAATGAAGTTCACCTGCTCTGCAGCAACAAGTGAGTCACGGGCCTCTCAGCACCAGGCACTTAAAGCTTCTTATTGGCTGCTGCAGCTGAGCCAGAACTCACTCACAGTGCCTGACGCTGCACATTGTCATTCCCACTCTTGCTCTTTTGTTGCCTGTGGAATCAGCTGAGGAGTAAACAAACACTTCTATCTTGTTTATAGTCATCTTAAGTCTGGAAGGATCTAAGGCCTGATAATACACAGATGGGAATGTATACTGTTAAAATGATGGCTCCCAAAGGGTGCCACAGCTCTCCATGCAGTTGTCATTCATCCGCCCTGAGCAGTGCTCTTGAAATATCTACGCTTCTTTATTGGTGATTAGAGACAATCTGGCTGTATTTCTGTGCTGTTGGGATACAGGGTATAATAACATTCTCTGCATGCGCTCCCTAAGCACTAATGATGCGTGCTGCCAGCCCCGATGACATTGTGTTTTTTTTTTAAGCAGCAACAGGAACAAAAAATTGACTTGGACACAGATGAGTGAGAAGTCAAATAGCCTCTCCTTTGATGTTGCAGCGAGGTCATGTTCAAAGGAAAATATCAAACAGGTATGTGGGGGAGAAAATGAGGCAGTGTTTATGGGAGTAAAGTTGTGCACTGATGCTTAATATTAAGTGTGTGTCTTTGTGTATATGTGTGTGGGCACCTGATAATTAGGCTTATCGTAGGCTTATCTTCAAACTCCTTGCTGACGACATCAAGTCTTTTATTCGCCAGCTGAGATTTTAATGACTTTACAAATCAATCAAAAGATCTGGGTCACTGCCACAGAGGTCGGCCTAGACAAACACACACACACTTAAACAAAAGAACTTCTGTGTCTGCAGTCCTCATTGTTGCCATCGTGAAAGACATTTTTAACCTGAGATGAGAAGATCGATACCGCTTTCATATCTGCAAGGTAAATATGAGGCTACAGTCAGCAGCTGGTTAGCTTAGCATAAACTGAACAGCTACTCTGACTATGTCTGCAGCCCAGTCGCCAGATGAAAATGTTGGCATTGTATGTTTCTGCAAACCACAAATACATCATTTGTACATTTCCTACCTTCAACGTTTCTAAAGTAACATAGTTCTGATTACATGTATATGAGATGACTTTGTCATCTGGAGATGGAAGGGATGGTTGATATGTGGCATCGAGGCAAGAAGGACGTCAACCTCCAGACCATTGTTCAAAACCAACAAACAACTAAACTCACTACAACAACTGTTCTTTAGTGAGACACAGCATTTCCAGCAGTGTCTGTGCCACCAAAAGCGGTTGCTTTTTAGCAAGAAATGGCAGCATTTCAAGCGGCATCTATACTACCAAAAGTGGTTGCTTTTCGTCGAGACATTGGCGACATTTCCAGCCATGATTGTGCCACCAAAAGCAGGGGGGTTTTTTTGGCCAGACATCAGTGGCATTTCCAGCAGCAATTGTGTCTCCAGATGCCTTGTTTATTAGCAAGACATTGGCTGCATTTCCAGCCATGATGGTGGCACCAAAAAATAGAGACATTCCTTTGGTGTCAATTGTGTCACCAGAAGAGGTAGCTTTTTAGCAAGAAATAGCAACATTTTGTTGCTTCTTAGCGAGACATTGGCAACATTTCCAGCCATGATTGTGGCACCAAAAAATAGGTATGGTGAGACATTCCTTTGGTGTCAATTGTGTCACCAGAAGAGGTAGCTTTTTAGCAAGAAATAGCAACATTTTAAGCGGCATCTGTACCACCAAAGGTGGTTGCTTCTTAGCGAGACATTGTCAACATTTCCAGCCATGATTGTGCCACCAAAAGCAGGTATTTTTTTTTGGCAAGACATCAGTTGCATTTCCAGTAGCAACTGTACCATCAAATGCAGTTGTTTTTAGCCAGACATCAGCGACATTTCCAGCACTCGCATTCATACCTATGGACAATTTAGAGTCACCACTTCACCTAACCTGCATGTCTCTGGACTGTGGGAGGAAGCCGGAGTACCCAGAGAAAACCCACGCTGACATGGGGAGAACATGCAAACTCCACACAGAGGAGCTCCCCACCACAAGGTTCGAACCCATCACCCCAGGTCCAAACCAGGTACCCTCTTGCTATGAGGTGACAATGCTAACCACTGCACCAACATGTCGACAGCTATAATCATGTTTGTTAAATGCTTCCAAAAAAGTTTCAAAACAACATTTTGGTGTCTTACACAGAGTTATGTGTGGGACTATTTCTTGGCCAGGCGCAGAGACTTCCCGGAGTGGCAACTTCATGGTGACGACAAAACTCCTGGTATGAAGCGCATTTCCCCAAATGTTAAACTGTTCCTTTAACTCGTAAGAAATGTGTACAACCGCTGCAACATCTGCCTGTACGTGTGAGTATGTGTGTGTCATTAGTTTACCATCCAGTCATATTTTGTGGGAGGTATGTGTTGCACAGACACATGATCTGTTCGAAGGAGGACACAATTATTTCAACATAACTGATAGACATAGAGAAACCACACGCACACAAGCCTGAGCACATTTTCCCAGTAACTTACTGTATTTGATCAGCGCCTTCTGATTTCATGTAATTTACTCTCACTTATGTAAAAACAAGCCATCTGACACCACTCATTTAACATTCCAAACATTTTGCTTCAGCATCTAATTTGATAAGTGAGCCTGTGGATGGGAAAAGAATCCACTCCCAGCCAATAACCGCAAGCCGCTCCTGTCAATGTGATGAATGGGAGGTTTAGCGCGAGGATACAAGTGGGTGTTTATAAGTGGATGGGACGCCACTGATTGGGTGCGGTCACAGCAAGGGGGCTGTGGGAGGAAAGCATACATCTCGGAAGTGCTGAGAAGTTCTGTGATTACCCCACAGAACACCTTCAGCTGCAGTCACACAGCGGTTACTCGCTCCAACTGGTCGCAACTTCTATTTTTGATGATAAGAGAGAAAAATGAGTGGCAGAACAAGTGACTATTGCTTTATCAACAACAATATGTGAAAATGAGGAAATGAATATGGGTGGTGCAGTGTGCAGTAAATTCTTTGGCACTTCCTGTGAGTTTTCAGGTCAAGTTCGGCTAATCCACTTTGCTCCCTGGAAAGTCTATGAAATACCAGCGTGCCAATAAGTGTAGTGCTGGCATCAGCGAATGGCTGTTGATCCTTTGATCCAAACTGTAATCTGGAGACAAAGGATTTTTTAATTAAGAGCCTTCTCTATTATGTCGAGCCACCTACCACATTTAAATCCAGTCACTCTCTATAGGTCAATCTTTGTGGTTTGAGGAATGAATAGGGCGCTTACAGAAATCTGGTTTCTCTTTCTTTATGCAGAAATGTTTCCAGTTAGGAATGAAAAATATATTGGAATCACTATATAGAGTCTATTCTTCACTGTGATTGATAACTGTGATGATTCTGTCGCATCGTCTACTTCCCCATCCCTTCGCAGCTTAACATACCTTTCACTTTAGCTTATCAGAGCTCATACAGCTGCTGTGGTGGAGGAGGTGAGACGCAGTGATATTTAACAATCAAATATGATGTGCCGCCTCCCTGTTATGTATGAGAAGCTAAACGCCGCAGATGATGCAGACTTGGCTGTCAGGAGCCACTGCAAAGGCCAGCAGTTGTGTAAGAGATTTAATGGCCGAGCCCGGCAGTCTAAAGAGAGGGCAGCAATCATCGGACCTTTTTGGCAAGGTCAGCAAGGTCCTTTACTCTCCGCTTCTCTCGTTGAAATCGCTCTGTTAGTCAGCCTAAAAAAATACATTGGTGCTCCCAACCTCCAGATGCTACGCTGTGTGGCTTTTGTAGTCTTCTGTTTTGATTCATAGTGCTTATGTTGCAAGCAGTTCTGAGCACAATGAATAAAACAACGGCGAGATGATATTTCTGACGGTGCCGTTTGTTATCAGGATGAATTAGAGCGTGGGTTTTGTCTGCTGTCCTCTGTTTGAACCGTCACTTCCAAACCACAGCATAACTGCTTGTAAACTTAGATAATGACAGACAGATGCATGTGTCTGTTTGTGTGTACGTATCGGTGTCGTGCATGATGAAGTTCATTGAATGTTTTTGCACTTTGCCAACTCTCAAGCCTTCGGGTTCATGTCCCAGCACGGCCAGATGAAAGAGGAGCTGTCGGTGTGTGTTTGATGCCTGCTGCGTCTCTGATAGAAACAGCCCCTTCAGTCATCCTGTGCGGTTGTGACCTGAGTCTACCCAGCTGTATATTTTAGACCACCAGGGTGGAATGTATACTCAGCATTTATATTCTCCCTAAGCTGTAGCCAAGCGGTGTGAACTCCTCATAGTTTCTTAGATACCTCTCTTGAGAAAAGGCTAAGAGTCCATTTGTACAGGGAGTTGACAGTCTCAGCTAATCAGCTCCAGGGTGAGCGGAGGACTTCAAAAGTGTCACTCCAGTGAACTGAGAGGGGAATTTACTTTCCTTTTTTTTTTTTTTTGGAATGTAGGTTCTTACAAAGGCCCAATTTTTTCATGTTGTTAGATAGTGAATTCACTGTTCGATCATCCTGCACTGTAACAACAAACCACTTTTACTGAATTGAGCTATGTCTTTGACTTAAAGCTGCACTTATATGTATTTTCATATTAACAATGGATCAAATTACTGTGTAAAGTGAAGGGCAACATTACTCACAGTGACACACCCACAGAGAATTATCATTTCACTGCAAGGCAAGGAGCTTTTTAGCATCTTTCCAGAACCGGCTTGATGCATAAGCAAACTAATCAGCTGCTTAGCCCCCCACTGTGGCCAGCAGAGGGCCTCCAATAGCACTTGAAATGTCCCACAAGCAGAACCAGGCGACCCTACGCTGACTACCCGAGGTGCATAGCCTCCCCTTGTGTCAAAGCAAGTTTCAGTGTTTAAAACTTCATTGAGAGGATGAAACGAGATTATCTCTCTGGTCATGAAAAGAGGAAAAAAACATGGGAGTGAATTGCGGGAACAGCAATAAAGTAAATTTGTAGGGATGCAAGATAATATCGATAAGTCATCGGTATCAGCTGATATTGGCTTTAAACTGAAATAACGGAATCGACTAACATGCTTTTTCTTATTTTGCACAGTGATTGAATATCACATAGCCTACACTGACAAGTATTGTATTTTATGTCTCCATCTGCTGGTGGGCTAACACAATAAGAGTATATATGCACAATATGATGTTCAGTGTTGGGTAAGGGTTACTTTAAAAGTAATCAAAGTACGTTACTGCGTTACTTTCTAAAAAAGTAACCAGTTACTTTACTGCATTACTCCCTGAGTAAAGTAACCCAATTACTTTCCACTTCCAACGTTACTCCCTGACAAAAGTAACTCAAGCACTTTTTAAGTACTTCCAATGTTACTCCCTGATAAAAGTAACTCAAGCACTTTTAAAGTACTTCCAACGTTACTCTCTGATAAAAGTAACTCAAGCACTTTTAAAGTACTTTTGAGTATTCTACATTTCCTATTGGGCAATGGACCACAGGGTGCTAAGCCTACATTTTTTGTCTCCAAAATTAAAGTTATGGACCACTTGCCCTTCACTGAGATCCAATTCTCCCATCACAGCCGTTACTTTGACCAGTAGAAACACAGAACGATCTGCTGCCGTAGACAACTGTATGACAACAACACCCCAGCGTTTTTAATATTTCCTCTAGGGATGTTACCACACAGAGTAAAAGGGGGAAATGATGGTGTGAAACAGCAGAGGCACTTTGTCAATCCGCTGAGTTAACGTTACTGTCATTAGCATCAAGCTAGCCAACAATGGTACATCCTCACCGTTGGACAGAAAGTAATAACATTAACAAATAGCGGCGGGGCCTTTACTCACCACAACTGCAGAGGCTCCCAGCTTCATTTGAAACAAACTACATTATAGACGGTCCGTTATTTATTAATCCCTCTGTGTGTTTATATATTTACTTTTTATCCGTTGTCTTTGTAAAGTTAACATATCGCACCGTCATTTCAAACTCAACACTTGTTCCAAATTAAAAGCCCTTTATAACATCGGCTAGAGAATCCCTCCATTTTCTAAATAGACTTTTATTCTGAAACATTTGTCAGAACTTCCTGTGGAAGATACAGCAACTTGACAGTTTACATATGGCACTTCAAATGTAGCTCCTGCCATCTGCTGACGCTTTTAGGTGACTACAACAACATGTCGGCTGGCACATATTTTTATACAGTGTATGGAACAGACACAGTTCTGGCAGTGACTCAAATAATAGTCAAAGTAATAAAAACAGGACAAGAATAACCCGATGACATCACACACGCCGTGAAAGATGACCGGGGATAATTGGTGAGTACCATCGTGTAGCGTGTACCAGGCATAATGCAAGTCCTGAGTCTGAAATACGTCTGTCAGCGAGTCCTCCTCCACCTGTTTAGACAATGGCAGCATTTCTCTGACCACGTAGCGAGCCACAAGCTCCATGGCTTCTTTCAGACTGACAGGTTTAACGTTATCTCCGTTATTAGAACCAAACGACAGCCGTTGCTGTTTTGGAGCTGAAGGACCAGCGTTCTTAAAGTAACGGAAGTAACTGGTGTCTTGTTTGAAAATGTACTTAACGTTAAGTATTTGATTACTCAAACAGCAAACTAACGCGTTAGGTTACTCGTTACTGCAAAAAGTAATCAAAGTACTCTACCCAGCTCTGATGATGTTAATTCCACTACACAAGAGACTTAATGATCACTAAAATTAGGTAGGGAAAAAAGTGGATATATCGATATCGGTATTGGTTATTGGTCAAATGAGTTGTTCCATATCAGATATCGGCAAATAATCCAATATCGTGCATCCCTGTAAATTTGTGTTGTCTCCAAGCTTGATGTCAGCTAATGACAGTAATGTTAAGTTGATGGTCCAATATGCGGTGCGTCTCTCTTGTTTGTCTCTCTTGCTAATGTTAGCCAGGCAGTGCATTGATCTGTCTGTGTCTGACGTCAGTTTGTTAGCTGGAGGCAAAACACAACTCGCCACCACAGGGCTGTAGGCTACATAGGAGTCTTAAAATGTCATCTTGTTGTGTTATTGGGAGCTAGATCATTGGCTCAAAACCAAAATGTTATCACATACCAGCCACCACTGGCCGTCAACAAAAACAAAGACAACAATGGTTAAATGCGATAAGATTAAAGGACTGGATGGAGGCGATCAAAAATGCTAGCATGTCCAGCGCATACGTGTTAACGTTTTCAAGTAACACTGGCGGTCCCAGAGAGTGAGTGACCTGACATGATGTGTTTGTAAATTCAGTCTGACGCGCTACACTAAAATGAGAGCCCTGTTGGTAATAAAAAATGAGCTTAATATTTCTATATGAATTAAGACATGGTTAAGGTAATCAACACATTCACTCCGCTCGGTGCTCTGAGAACCAAAATTATTTCAGTATAACGGTTCATCACGTCAAGCCTAAAGACAACTCAAGACATCATGATCTTAAAATTCTAAAAATACTAGTCCTTAAATGTACTTAAACATCAAACATTAAAGTGAATGTGAGGGATGTGTAAACCTGTCACATGCCTCCTCCTCATCAGACTTCTCATCAACCACAATCACCCTCCTCTTTGCACACTGGTGGCAAGTGATAGTTTAGTGGATCAGCTTATGTCTCATATGGAAAACAGAGCCACTGAACTAGGAGCACTTTAGAGGTCAGTTTCACAGTAGACATGCTGTTTAGATGCGCGTAAAACACATCTGCTTGTGTGTGTGCCTGTGACGGCCCCTGTGCTCCGACAGACACAGATAGCAGAGGAGCAGCAGACAGTGCACCCATAAATTATTGCAGGACTATTTTGGTACAAACACTCACCTGCCAGTGTGGCGGATAGCCTTCTGAAATTCACTCACCGAATGAAAAATCAACCCCCATTTGGCGCTTGGCGGTTGTTAAATTTGGACCCTGTGTGCAATTAACTGTTCACTAAGCATGCTTTCAGACCTCGAGTTATTAGAAAACTTGAAAACAATGTTTTGATGCATTGGATGTGCTGAATGTGCATATTAAGGCAGTACAGGAGGAGGTGCGCATTAATAATCCTCCAGGACTGTAACATGCTCATGTTTAACCCAAACAATGTGTCATGTGACAGCAGTTGGTTCAGATCCAGGACGGAACACGTTCTCACCACAAATGAACCGCACCAGAGTTCGACTGTAACCGGACCGAGACCACCTCTTCAAGAAGGTCTCGGTCCAGTTGTTTTGGTGCACACTCAAGTGCAATTGCTGTGTTCACACCTGCCCAAACGAACCGCACTGAGGGGCAAAGGAACTTGAGTTCGATTGAACCGAACCAAATAGCGCTGGTGTGAAAGCACCCTTAGTTAATTGTGCTTTAAAGTCTTATGTCAAGTTTCCACTAGAGACATTAGCCTCATGTCTTCTCTCTGATAAAACATTTAAATAGACATAACCATGATAAAGATTAGTATGCACTTCAGTCCCTATGCAGATGCTGCTTATTTTAACAGTCGCTGAGAGTACCCTTAGATGTTCTACCTTTATATTAGTACTAGCACCGCATGAAAGTGGCTCTTAACTGGAGGAGCTGAAAGGATCATGTGGCATATGAAGAAGTGACTTTGATACAACTTCAAAGTGGGAGAATAAATGTGACTGGAAAGCAAAGCTGACCGGTGACCCTTACAAATTCAACTAAACAGCTGTTGATCAAACTCGATGTCTTTTTGACATAGTTTTTTTTCTGTTTTAGTGAATTTTAAGTAGTTTATGTTACAGCAAAGAATGAAAAAACTCCAGTTCAGTTAGCTCCCTATTTTAAGACCTGTGTTTTCAACTTTAAATACTTGCTGCTTTACAGTGTCTCACAGCTGTTAGTTGTGATTATCTCCCCACAGCTGCTCGTTATCATCATCTCCTTCCAGCAGAAAGCTTATTCACCAGCAGCAGCCAATCACTGAGGTGAGGAGAAGTTAGCGCAAACTTTCCATTGACCTTAGGGACCTTGAAGTCCCCCAACCCCTGAGTCACCCGAGCCCCCGCGCCTGCCTCAGAACTTGACACTGAATGGCGCCTGGGAGTTTTAATATCATGGGGATTGTGGGTGCTCCTGACTGATAGAGGTTTGGGGTTGGTCTTTGATGTTCTTTGTGCTTCTTAATGAGGATCAGACTTTTTTTGGGTTTTTGGCCAAAGCCCTCCCCCCTCCCTCTTCAACTCGGAGCAGAGGGGCAGCAGAGATTGAAGGACCAGCTTTACCTCAAGAGAGGAGGAATTTTTTCCCCTCTTCTTCCCTTCTATACATTTCTCCTTCCCCCCACTTTTCTTCCTCTCCCTCCCCCTTCTTTCTTTAATCAGCCTCTCCGGCACCCGGAGCATCTCTGCGTCTCCCAGTGAGTTCATCAGTTCAATGAGGACGCCTTAGCCCAGATGAATCGGGCCTCTGAAGTCTTTTCATCAGCACCTTGGGGAAGCAGGAGGTGTGCTTAGGGAGATGGAGAGCGCCACACAGCACAGGAAACACACCAAAGGGGGTCCAGCCTGTCTCGACTAGACACAAACAGTGAATCATGTGTACACAAACCGGTGACATGGCAAAGGGTCAGGGCAGATTTCAGACAAGGGGTGGGCCGGACGAACCTCTGACCCGAGCTCTGAAATTGAAAGCCAATCAAAACCATGTGTGCCAGTGCTCTCGTTAGGTTGCCTTTCCTGTTGAAAAGACACATTTGACGAATTTACTCTGGGAAACAAAGACCCACTGTACTGGCATTGCACTCAGGAGTTGCACTTCCTGTTAGCGAGGCACAGCAGAGTCTTGGTGGATGTGATTGACTCTTGTCAAGCGAGACCTTTAACTCCTGTCAGTAAGTAGTTGTAGAAACTTCCACTTCTAAATGACACTTACAAAAACCCGGTATTTTTCCAGAAGTGGGCCAGAAATTGAGTGGATAAACGGCAGATGTAGCATGTGAAAACACTCGTCCTACAGTAAAATTAGACATAACTCTTTGCTTCCCATAGGCTTGGCTGTCAACAGTTGCCTGCAGCTATTTTCTTTTGTGCAATTTCTTACAATTAGCCTCAAGTCATTGCTATTTCTAGTTGAGGAACTGGACTGTTAATTTGTGTTATTGCCATAGAGGAAAGCCATAAAGATTGGAGCTCATTATTCCCGTAGGAGCATTTGGGCCATAGCATAATGAAGAGAAGTGGAGCTAAAGAACATCTTATGTCTTGAGACCAGACCCATAAAGCACAGCTTCATATCTTGCAGACTAGCTCCTCCACCCCTGTCTTTCATCCATCCAGTCTTGCATCTCTTCCTCCATCATTAACAGCCCCATAGCTCTGATTTATTTTTACACCATCCCTATTCCAAGCCTCATATTTAGTGCCCTGATGTGCCCTTCTTTGTGTTTCACTTTGTGTCCCTTTGCATCAGATCCTTATCTCTGTCCTGTCTTTGCCCCGGCCCCGGCCTGTGCTGTTGGTTCAGCAGATTTCTGCTGCTGACTGAAGCCTTGTGTGTTCGTGTGGCTGCCTACTTGCATTTATGTGTTGAGTTGGAGGACTTCCTGTTGTGTTGTGACATGGATGCTGATGTTTGCTGTCACTGCAGTTCACTTGTAGCTGTTGCTCATTCACAACTGAGACTTCTGGAGCTGCACACACAGAGCTTAGATGTTTCCTTTCTGCCTCTTACTGGTTTAAAGAGGGCAAAGCTCAGTTGGTAAAAAGGTGAGGTCACCTGTTTCTGAGCATCAGTCAGGATGTAGCAGTGTATGAATCAAAATGGGATGGTAGCTGTAGGGTTTCTTATGTTATTTCTTAAGAAAGTGTCAACTGTTAGTAAGTATTACCTTGTTTTTGTTTGTTTGTTTGTTTGGGTTTATTTTTGATTGTTGCACATTTAGACTTAAGTATCTGAAGTTATTGAGAAATACTAAGTAGTTTTTCAGGGACTGCAACCAGATTTTTATGTCAAATATTTATGTCACTCTAATGCTCTCCACATAAACTCAACTTCATCATACTCCATCAGTGCTGTAGCATGTCTTGACAGTGATTATCACTAACTGATGAACACATTAAAGGATAACTTAGGCATTTATCAACCTGGACCCTAGTTACATGTGTAAACTGGTGAAAGAGACTGATGTGAACAACAATGTTTGAAATTGGTCCAGTAGTGAGCCAGTGGCCATCAGCTGCGCAACGAGCTGTAATGGAAGCAAATGGGGCAATTGAACACCCTCACTATATGTCAACTAAAAGTGGTTATTTTTGACACAGACAGGCTCAGATTGTTATTAAAAGTGTCTATTTATTTGTAAAGGAGTATATGCATAAACAACGATTTATATATTCATTACATCTTGCTGATGCTTCTTGTTATAACACTATTCCCTTTGCTGCTGTAACAATGCACATTTCCCTGCTGTGGAAATGACAAATGATTATCTTATTAGAAAAGGCCGTGTATAGGGGCTTGTACAATAAGTAACATTACAGTTGACATTTAATGCCACTAGGTATCTCCTTGATGTATAGAAAGGGCAAATGTAGGCATAAAATATAGTAAAAATATATTATAGTTCGTATAATACCAAAGCATAAATATATTTTGCCACCACACACACACTGTGGCATTGATAGCGTCAGATTGTTGATATCACTTATTTTATTATTATGAATGTCAACTGATGCCGGCTGCTGCAGGCTCGCTCAGTACTGGACAACAATTTCAAGAGCTGTTTGTCATGTCAGTCTCTTTGACCAATTTACAAAGTGAAATAGGATCCAGGTTGAAAATGCCGCAGTTATCCTTTAAAGTGAACCCCTACTACAGACCGACCGTTTGCCTCTGATTGGCAGATACGTTATCATTGTATTTTTAAACTCACAACAATCAATATCAGTACCAGCTTAAAAATCCAATAACCGTTTGGCTTAGTCCGCTCTTTTTTCTTTGTCTTTCTGGTGATCTTTCTGTCTTTCCCAGCAGTTTCTAACCCCCACTCCAAGCTATTTTCCGCCCACTAGAGCACATGGCACTGTCACTTGCTTTAAACTCATCCCCACCACTGTTCTCATGACTTGGAGTTTGGAAAAAACATTCATATTCATATGTCATCTCCCATCCAAGCACTTGGCCAAGCCTCCTGCCGTGCAGGGAAGGAAAGCGAGAGATGCTCAACGAGGAATGAAAGAAATTCCACATTAATGAAGATCTGTAAATCGTTGCATGGCTGGCTGGCCTAATCTATCTCGCCTGTGCAGACATAGGTTATAAAGATTTAGAGATTAAAGTGAGTTTTTAAATTAATTACTAGATAGAACAAGTTGGGGATGAGGTCATACTTTGAATAAACCTGTAAAGTTTCATACATGCCTATATCCTGTGAGTTATGAGAGACATATATGTGCTACTGTAAAATTCTATATATTCTATATCTGATTTACAATATATGATATAATTGTAATGATTGGTGCGTTCAGGAAGTTGAGTGGAATGCTATTCACCGGTGAAAGTATGCAAATTTATGGGGACGCTGATATGTCATTTGAAAGCTGTCAGCTTGATTTAGAGACTCAAGCCATGAAAACCTCCAATGAAAATCTACATTCTTGGCAAGCGTGTGTACACACAGACATGCACGCACGCAGATATAGACGCAGACACACAGAGATTATTCCCAATCCCTCTGAGAGCGCTTAGACAAATGGCATTTTCACATGTTAAAGGTCAAAACATGAAATAGCCATTGTGAGCATAAATTTGGGCACTGTGCAGCTTCTATGGTGGAGAGGGAGTCATCGGTTTAAAACATTACTTACCTCAGGTTGAAATACTGTCAGATTAACTGCTGAGGAACTCATGCTTGACCACATTAAGGTTCACATCCTTCAGTGAGCAGATTTTTGAGCAGTATGTTTCACAGGATGGAGTGTTTCTCTTACAGTAAAGAGAAATGATGGGCTGAAAATTGTCCCCAGACTGGCCCCCTTTTTTGGTATGTTGACCTCACATTTCAAAGCTGATTACGAATAAAATAATTCTATGAAATAAAAAGATGCGGCTAATTACAACCACACGTATTTTCTTAGGTGTTCTAGCAATGTCAAAATGTGACGCCAACATGAACGGGTCTTCACAGTGTGCATCCAGCAGCTTTATGCATCCTAAAAATTGAAAATAATAAGTCAACTATAACCCCAATTCCAAAAACATTAGTGTGCTGTGTTAAAGGTAAATAAAAAGAGGATGCAATGATTTGCAAATTCTTTATGACTTGTATTCGATTGAATACAGTCCAAATACAAGATGTTTAATGTTCAAACTCATACACTTTATTATTTTATCATATATGCAGTCATTTTGAATATTATGCCTGCAACGAGTTCCAAAAAAGTTGGGGCATAAACTTGTTTACTGCTGTGTTACATCACCTTTTCCTTTAACAACACACAGCAAGGGTTTGAGAACTGAGGACACAAACTGTTGAAGTTTGAAAGTGTTATTCTTTACCATTCTTGCCTGATATACGACTAGAGTTGCTCAACAGCCTGGGGTCTGCGTCATATTTTGTGCTTCATAATGTTTGGTTCTGGACTGCAGGCAGGTCAGTCTAGTACCTGCACTCTTTTACTATGAAGCTACACTGTTGTCACACATGCAGAATGTGTCTCATTGTCTTGTTCGAATATGCAGGGACGTCCCTGAGAAAGGTGTCGTCTGGATGGCAGCATATGTTGCTCCAAAACCTGTATGTTTAGCATTCATGGTGCCTTCACAGATGTGGAAGTTACCCATGATGCCATGGGCAGTAACACTCCCCCCATATCATCACAGATGCTGGGTTTCGAACTTTGCGCTGATAACAATCTGGATGTTTCTTTTCCTCTTAAGCCTGGACGACACAATGTCCATGTTTACAAAAACAAATTTAAATGTGGATTTCTCAGACCACAGCACACTTTTCCACTTTGTGTCAGTACATCTCAGATGAGCTTTTCCCAGAGAGGTCGGTGGTGTTTCTGGATGTTGCTGAGATTATGGCTTTCACTTTGCGTGGTAGTGTTTTAACTTGTATTTGTATATGCAGCGACGAATTGTGTTTACCGATAATGGTTTTCCAAAGTGTTCCCAAGTCCATATAGTAATATGTGTTAATCAATTATGTCGGCTTTTAATGCCGTGCTGTCTGAGGGGTCAAAGGTCAACAGCATTTAGTGGGGTGTTCTCAAATCGTCGGACTGTTTGCCCATGCAGTTTTTCACAAAGTTGCAATCCTTGCTTGTGAACAACTGAGCCTTTTGAGGATGCTCCTTTCATACCCAATAATGACACTATAATTTTTTACCACCTTACCTGTTTACTTGTGAAATGTTCCAAACAGGTGTTTTTTAAGCATTTCACAACTTTCCCTGTCTTTTGTTACCCCTGTCCCAATTTTCTTTAAAATGTTTTTAAAAGTGTATATTTTGATTAAAAAAACTATAAAGTTTATCAGTTTGAACATTAAATATCTTGTCTTTGTACTGTTTTCAATCGAATATAGGTCAAAAAGGATGTGCAAATCATTGCATTCTGTTTTTATTCTCATTTTACACAGCACCCCAATTTTTTGGAATTGGGATTCTAAGTCTAAAAAGACAAGCCAGCATTGACACACACAGGAATCAAACCCCAGTCTCTTGTGTAAAAGTCCTGTGCTTGACCTATTCATCCACCACATCTTATTCCCTTCATGGACTGTATCACCTGACTTTCTAGCAGTATATTTGTGAGTTGTTTTTGTGTAAATTTACCACTTTAATGTCAGAGAATATCCAAGATTGGCTTGTACTAGCCCTAAAAACCACACAGAACACCAGTGCGCACAGATACATTTCATATAGTAGTATTCCCAAAGTCAAATTAGCAAGCATCTGGACTTAAATTCTGCCCAGGGATAAGAGTGCTTTTATTAAGTACACGCAGGAGCTTATGAGTTATACTTTGAACATTTACTTTTACCCATTTTTAAGAGAGCCAAGAGCAAACGGAAACCAAGGTTGCAGCTGTTCCTGCACAGCAAACATGATCGTTCCTCGTCCATAATATATGAGTCACTAAAAGGCTCCTTTAGCTCCTCAAGCTGTTTACACGATGCCAACAACAAGATCTAACAGGTCCTCACGATGTGGCATGAACGCACGCCCAAATGTGTTTTTGTCTTCACGTCAAATTTATCTCCTCTGAAGATGAACAGGTGGGAGATAAAATTACAGATTTTTAGACATCATCCTGGAGCTGTTCCCTTTCTTTCCATGCGTGGAGAGACTTCAGCATTTATTTTAATACATTGACCTTTTTCTGTTTCTCGAGCTGATGTAAATATTTTGGTTGTGAATGTTTTGGCTATGTATTTGTGCCAAAAGCAGCCTTTTCACTTGACTGCTGAATCAAAAACAGCCCAGACTTGACTCTGGAAATGTCATCTTCTTAATTCCTTCACTGTAATACTAGAATATTGTTCACCCAGCATGCGAATAAGTTCATTGTGTTATTTCCACCGAATCTGACAGAAAGGTTTCAACCTCTTTTTGCTCAGACTTTCACTGTTTTGGTTTCTTAACTTGGAAAAAAACAACAACAATATAATTATCTCACAGTGCTAGCCTTAGCTGTTTCACAGGGGCTCTGTTGTCATTATGAGAGACACTGTGCAGCTTGTGTTTGTGTGTTATTCACACATTATTCTTAAAGCTGCCATCAATATGGTGCTGATTTTGTTCCCAGAAAAATGCTGCTGTGTCAGAATTCAGTAACTGCTCCACTCCACCTTTCGTTCTTTCTCTCCCTCCCTCTTTCCTCTGTTTCTGTCCGCAGCCAGCCATCGAACTAAAAATCAATAAGCCATAAAGAGAAAGGAGAAGCCTCTTATTTACATCAGTCTGAATGGAGCGGTGGCTTGTCTCTCCTCTTTTCCTCTTTACACACTTCAGGCCGCAGCATTCAGTTTGCCTCCAATAACACACTTGACAGGCTGTCCAGATAAGAAGCTAAACTCTCCTAAAATGCTGAGGCGTAAAGGATAGGACGAGGGCTGTGAGCCTAATGTGTAGCCACCGCCTCTGGGGCAACTGGATGAAAATATGAGTTTAGAGGTAGACGTTTCCAAACTGTGTGTGTGGGATTTTGAGCATGTGAATGCTCACACGTCCCATTGAGGGGAAAGAGCAGGAGTGATTCATAAGGCCACAGGGGGGCCCCAGAGACAGGACGTAAGGAGGAACAATTCATGATGACACAGACTGTGGGACTTCATACAGAACCCCTTCTCACTGAGAGCTGTAAAACAACTCAATACTGACTCTTTACTCAGTTTCATTTCTGCTGTTTGTTGCCTCACGTCATGTGAATCATGGGAACATTTGAGGTAGATATTTTGTCTTTCAGCATCTGTTGCAATAATCCTCTTATGGGTCCATGTTAAGGAGGGGTTCGACTTATTTCTGGGGACAGGAGCTGACTAAAATGAGATGACATGACAGTGTTACCTCAAGCTGTATTTCAGAGAGTTTTCCTTCCATGAACACAGTCACTTTTTGAGGACACTGCAGCTAGTGTCCCAACCTGGGTTTTTCTGCAAGTTTCACCTAGTTAACTACGAGTTTTATATCACTGTGAATTATTATAAGCCATACCATATGTGTTTAGATTGGCTTCCTACCCATTTATGGATTACTGAACAGGCCTATCAGGCACAGGCCTAGGGGCCCAAAGTGTCAGGGGCCCTCGTGGCCTTCACCTGAAAAATGTCACTCAAATTAAGACATGTTGACCAGGAAGAGACTCAAAAGCCCCGTTTCCACCAAACACTTTCGGTATGGTTCCTTTGGAAACAAAAGTAACCCTTCAGACATTATACCGTTTCCGCCGCAAACAGTACTCTTAAATGTGGGAGGGGTTGTTGTCACTATCACTGCTCCGTCCAGCACTCACTGTATTTCCTCCTTTATCAATCTGCACCTCGTTTATCGTCCACAGAACGACTTTGCACACCAACATTTTCAGAACACAAAAAAACAGGCTGCAGTGAGAGTCTCTCCGTGGGATATTTGAAAATAGCAGGTTGGGTGCATTTAGTCCTTTTCAGGCAAGCGCAGGGGTTTAGTGTTGCCGTAGCCCACAGGAACGATACTCTACGCCTGCTTTTCTTCTCAGAGAGAGGATTGGGATATATGCAGTGCACATAATACATAACATGAATTTTTCTGTCATCCAAGACAGACAATAAGAACTAAAGTAATGGTCAAAGGTGTCACAGTGAAACTTAAGGTGTGCTGATGGATTCATGTCCTCAACTCATGCATTGATTGACATTACAAGTAAACGCTCCACCTTAAAAGTTGCCAGCAGTCAGCCTGGTGAATTAAGTTATTTTTTCACTCCGGCTACTGCTGCTGCAAGAGGCAGCAAAACATCCGTTCATTTTATAATTACAATCTACTGATAAAACTCTCCATGGTGGTGACACAAGCCTCAAAACCAGCCACAACTCAGCCCTGAGTGACTGTCCGCTATTGACCAATCAACAGACTGCAGTGTTCACAGCTCCACCTTTTAGTACCAGATCCTTGTGCTAGGTACCCCAACGCAGAGGTGACCAAAAATGGGGACAGTACGGAACCAGTTCCATTGGTGCAATGCACAACTTTTCACAATGGAATCAGGAAAAAAAGCGTACCGAACTGAAGTCTACCATATCGTACTGATCGTGAAAACAGTGCAAAAAAGACCCTGAATAGATGCAAAATGACCCCAGAGAGATGCAAAGTGACCACAAAGAGATACAAAACCACAAGAAAGATGCAAAACCACCACAAAGTCTGTGTTTCTTGCTCCTTGTATGAGAGGTGGTGGGGCCTTGTCTCATATTCCGTGCATGTTCCTGCCTTATAGGCAGCCACTTGTTTTTGTTCATTTCATCTCATACCAACTTGCACACAAAGTTTCTTGAGATAAATAATCCATGTCAATTAATTTAGAATTCACCTTACTGTTTCATGATACTGCAGCTGCTTTAAAGCACAAACTCAGAATAGTGATGTCTTTGATAATGTTCAAATCATCCAAGATTTAAGAGTCAGTTGATGTAAGAAGGGAAATTCACATTTCCCCTTGCAAAAGCATCCATCTCTGTTTATTGCCTGCATCAAGGAGTTGCAAGTTTCTGTTGTTGTTTATGTGTTTCTTACCATATATATATATAATAATATATATAATCTATTGGAAAATAGATTTCAGTGAAATTTTGGGGAAAGTCAAGTTGTCTGAAAGTGTTTTTTTAACATTGTTAAATTGTATTTTTTGCAATTGTTTTATGAGCTACTTACTTCAATAAAACAAAGAGCATCCTATTATTATCCGTCACCAGATAGAGACTAAACATTTCTAAACATTCTCTGCAGTTTGAATAACAAAAGATGATCCGGCAGCCTTGGCAGAGACATGCGCTCACTGAATGCTTCTGGATTTGAATTTTCAACAACATAGTTTGTCAGTGTAATCCTTCCTGGCTGCCGATTATCAACACTTGGACTTGGGAGCATCCTTCAAGTCATTAGAGGCTGATTTGCATAGCATAGGAAATCAAATATGAACACTTATAGCACATTTTGCAAAACATCTTAATTGTCTGTAGTGAATGTTTTAGCCTAAAAACTGCTGTATTGACCTTAAAATTTCAGTACAATACTCCACTTGGAAATGAAACGGTGCCAACTTTAAAACTTCAAGCCACACTCCTCTGTTTAATTAGAGCGCAGGCGAGTCGACAATACTGTAGACTCACCTCAATCAATCCTGGTTGTTTAAGCGACAGTTGATGATAATGGCAGAGACAGCACTTCTCGTCAGTGGGCCGCCGTCTCCTCTGACCTGTTGAGTGAGTGGCAGCCCCTCTGCAATGATCAATGCTGCATTTACTGTGACTTAAAGCAGCAGATAATGTGACATGTTGGGTGGCTTTCCCCGGGGAGCAGCTGAGTGTTAAGACTAATTGGTCCCAACTGTCAGCAAGTCTCATCGTCTTATAGACTCCTTTACTGCCTTTGAGTCGCTTTGCCTCACCCGGGAGTCTGGAGCAGGGGATGACGTGAAATACAGAGGAATATAAAGGGACTCATATAGGAAGGAAAAAGAACATTTTGTCGTTGTTGATGTTGTCAACCAATATGTGTTCCAGATAGAGATTCAGATTCAGATGTTCATTTCATGAGTCTGTGAACTACTAAAAAATCTCTGATGAAATATTGATTGTTTGCTAGGGTGAGAAATTGTTATTCTGAGGAACACTTGAGTTGTACTGTAGCCTCGGTGCAAGTTGGAGCAAGTTCGCCTCTCATTGATATGCTGTTCTAGATAAAATCAACAAAATCTATTCTAGTTGTAAATTATTTTATGGTATTCCTGTCCCGACATGGAGGATGACAGAAACGAGTTGCAACATGGGTTCAAACCTGTGTTTCCTTGAACATGGTCGGCACCCCAACCTGCTGCAGCTCTGCTCCGCACACACTCAATGCTACTGTTGTGCATGTGTGCATTTCTGTAGCGCTTGTGTGCCCTCAGTAACTGATTCAGCGGTTGATATTGAATGAATGTTACAGTCAGTAATGACTCATGATATGGTTGGGAGGGAGCTCTGAGATGGAATGTAGGAAAAGAAACAACCAGCCCCCGAGGGCTTGGAAAACATACTCAACCTTAATCCTCAACAGAGAGGTACACAGCTCACCCATCCCCCCAGTTGCTTCCCAAATCCCCTAACCTTGTAGTCCACCGGCAGCCCTGTGTAAACTTGGCCTTTGTGCTTATTCTGCTGCATCAAGAGCCACACTGGGTAGTTAAAGCTGCCATAGTCGATATTTTTTATATTAACAACGGATCAGATAATCATGTGTTTGTGAAAGAGGTTGCTCATAGTGACGAATCCACAGCTAATTACCACCTGGGTCTTGTGGTCTGTAACCTTACTGTTTTGGTTCACTCTCATCAGTGCCGCGTCCAGCTGCATCGAGCAGATGTTTCCAGTAAAACAGAATAATAAAAATCCACTGCACACCACCTGCCCATCACCAAACAGCAGACAGGCAAATTACACAACTGGTTGGTGAACATAGTGGAGCATTTAGCTGCTAAGAAGACAAAGATTTTTCAAAAGAGTTGGTGAAGAAGTGAATAAAAATTGGACTAATACTGCATGCTAATGTTTTTTTTTTTAACTCTTTATACTCAAAGTTTTCTGAGAATCAAGCTTACAAACCATAACATTACATACTGGTCCAAAAAAAGAGGCATTGCACAATAAGGTGAGGTTACATCAATCCAATTCATATCCACTGTCCCCAGTTCAGACATACAGCGCCTTGCAAAAGTATTCACCCCCCTTTGCTTTTTAACTATTTTGTTAGATTCCAACCTGTAATTTAAATGTTTTTTATCTGAAAATTTCATGTGATGGATCTGCACAAAGTTATCTAAGTTGGTGAAGTGAAATGAGAAAAATATATATAAAAGAATAATTTAAAGAAATAAAAAAGTGAAAATTGGCATGTGCATATGTATTCACCCCCTTTGCTATGAAGCCCCTTAAAAAGCGCTGGTGCAATCTATTACCTTCACAAGTCACAGAATTAGTTAAATGAAGTCCACCTGTGTTCAATCTAAGTGTCACATGATGTGTCAGTATAAACACACCTTTTCTGAGAGGCCCCAATGGGCTGCAACTCCACTTAGCAAGAAGCATCACATCATGAAGACCAAGGAGCTCTCCAAACAAGTCAGGGACAAAGTTATAGAGAGATACAAGTCAGGACTGGGTTATAAAAAAATATCTACATCTTTGATGATCCCCCGGAGCACCATCAAATCCATAATCACCAAATGGAAACAACACGGGACCACAACAAACCTGCCAAGACAGGGCCGACCACCAAAACTCACAGACCGGGCAAAGAGGGCATTGATTAGAGAGGCAACAGAGAGACCAAAGGTAACCCTGAAGGAGCTGCAGAGTTCCACAGCAAACACTGGTGTGTCTGTCCATAGAACCACAATAAGCCGTACACTCCATAGAGCTGGGCTTTATGGAAGAGTGGCCAGAAAAAAGCCTTTACTTAGTGTTAAAAACAAGAAAGCACGTTTTGAGTTTGCCAAAAAGCATGTGGCCGACCCCCTAAATGTATGGCGGAAGGTGATCTGGTCAGATGAGATTAAAATTGAACTTTTTGGCCACAAAGGGAAATGCTATGTCTGGCGGCAACCCAACACATCCCATCACCCCAAGAACACCGTCCCCACAGTGAAACATGGTGGTGGCAGCATCATGCTGTGGGGATGTTTTGCAGCAGCAGGGACTGGGAAACTGGTCCGCATAGAGGGAAAGATGGATGGTGCTAAATACAGGGACATTCTGGAGCAAAACCTGTTTCAGTCTGCCTGTGATTTGCGACTGGGACGGAGGTTCACCTTCCAGCAGGACAATGACCCGAAGCATACTGCTAAAGCTACGCTTGAATGGTTTAAGGAGAAGAAGTTAAATGTGTTAGAATGGCCTAGTCAAAGCCCGGACCTCAATCCAATTGAAAATCTCTGGTTTGACTTGAAGACTGCCGTTCACAAGCGGAAACCATCCAATTTGGGGGAGCTGGAGAAGTTTTGCCATGAAGAATGGGCAAAAATCCCAGTTGCAAGATGTGGCAAGCTCATAGAGACTTATGAAAAGAGACTTGCAGCTGTAATTGCTGCAAAAGGTGGCTCTACAAAGTACTGACTTCAGGGGGGTGAATAATTATGCACACTGAAGTTCTTTGTTTTTGGGCCTTTTTGTTGTTTGCTTCACAATAAAAAAAAATTTTCACATCTTCAAAGTTGTTGGCATGTTCTGTACATGAAATGATGCAAATGCTCAAACAATACATTTTAATTCCAGGTTGTGAGGTTTTAAAACGTGAAAAATTCCTAGAGGGGTGAATACTTTTGCAAGGCGCTGTATATTCAATTTTTATCCATGTAAGTCCATATTATATTCAAGTCCACGTGATTCCAACGGTTCCTTCCACTTATGCAGAAAAAGTCAATATAATGCCCTATATTTTAGTCACAACCTCAGAGACAAAGGATTTCCACATAGAAACAGAAGGACGGACATCCCCGACCCATCTCACCATGATGGCTTTTCTAGCCACCATTAAAAGCTATTGAACCACTTCCTTATGTTTAAGAGAGTCAGGGACATGTCCAAGCAGACATATATGTAAATTTGCTGACACCTGTTGACCTATTGCTGTACTGATGTTTGCGCATACCGCCCTCCAGAATAACTGAATTTTGTTGCATTCCCACAAGCAATGCAACCTAGGGCCCACTTGAGTTTTACATTTGGGACAATTTGGTGAAATTCCATCTTTATACTTACTATAAATATGCGGTGATATATAGCTGTAATGTAGGAAGTTGTATTGTAACTCTTTGTATCTATTGCAGATTGAGATTCTGGAAGGCAACTGCAGGATTTCTTCCCACACATATTTGAGCAATGTGCACCAAGATGTCTTTAACCATGCAAGTTTGCCCAAGTTCAATTTTAATATCTCAGTTTGCCAACAAGTTCACTATATGTCAGTGTTGTCTGACAGCCAGTTCATGCTGCCCACAAGTGGTCAAATTGTAGCCAAATTTTATTGTTGAACCTGTAATAACTGATTTTAAAAACATTTTCTTGTTTATATGGGGAACTTGTAAGTATCCACTTGTTTTTGAAGCTCCATTTTTTATTTTTGGTCTGCTAAATCCTGATGGAAATATCTGGCTCTTTAGCTGCGAAATGCTCCACTATGTTCACCAGCTAATTGCTAACTTTGACTGTTGTTTGGTGCTGGGCAGGAGGTGTAAAGTACATGAAAATATTGGCTCTGCTGAAAACAACACAATGGGAGCAGTGAGAGTGAACAACAATAACAGCCTGGTCTCACTCCCAGAGCATCAAAATCTGCTGCTTGGGCAGTACCCCACAGATGCTAAAGGGTGCCCCTAGCATCACTGTAATGACGCTGGAGGCACACTTTAGCGTCTGTAGGACATAGGGCTTTTAACCAACTCCCATGTAAACCCATCCATGTCATAGTTACACATTCAGAGCTACGGAAATAGTATAACGAGTGCAAAAGTTTGCTCAAGGTAGGAGGGGAGGTGGATGGGCCCTACAAGCACAGGACTTTGACCCTGCCGAATGTTTATTTCTTGTGTGCAACTAAGTTAACGCTTACTTCTTTTGTCCTGGAGTCGTTAGTCATGTCAACCCTAATCTTTTCCTAATCCTAACCAAGTAGTTTTTTGGCCTGAACCTAAACTGGCGACCCTTAGTAGTCATGTGAGTTGACTATTGTGAATAGATTGATGTGACTAGCATCAACCACAATCTTTTACTAACCTTAACCAAGCGGTTTCTTTGATTAGACCTAACTGCCAACCCCTCTGAGATACAACACAAAGGGCAACCCCAGGCATCATTATACTGATGTGAAGTCTCAAAATAAGATATGGCAGGAAAACTGAAAACAATGAAGTCAAGGGTTGGGAAACCAAAACAATGAGCCTAAAGACACTACAAGGCTCCACAGTGCTGAGGAGAACTGCAGTCAGGTGATCATTCTCTATTATGTTTGTTAATACAAGTGACCCCATTTACATATATTGTAGTTATGTGACCTATTGTTCATATAAAACCATTGATTATAGCGGCTTTAAACTGTCACATTTATTGAACGTATTGCATATCTCCAGGGTTGTATCAAACAATATATGTTTGAAGATTCTGCACAAACAGCACATACAGGAAGCCCAGCTTACACTGGCCTCAGCTCAGTTCGTGGGAGTCATTTATAACCTCTGCCCCCCGAGTTTAATAATAAACCCTCAGACAGAAAAGCCAGTTAATTAGAGAAATACCACAGTGGCACTCAGACAGCTCTTGCAGAGCCCACCACCCTTCTTAAATACGTCTAACAGCTCCTCCTCTACACACTTATGGGCCATAAGCAGCCATACCAGGACTTGTGGGATTTTCTGCACCATCATATTTCCATAACTGCCGAGCACAAACTGCTTCTTGGCACTTGGAAACACGGTGCTAGCCAGGGCTAGCTGCAAAGACAGCTGTGGGTGGCAGTTTTGTCATTCAGGTCTTTATTGTCAGAGCCAATTTCAACTCCTCAGATAATCATCTTTCACAAGTTTTTTTTTTTTTGAAGTTGAAATACTTGTGGTAGGTTGTTTTCCACTTAGAGTTTGAAATGCAAATTGATGCCATGCCTGGATAGCGAGCCGGCATCGGGGTTTGTTATTTGATACGGAGACGAACTTTATGATCTCTCACATTGCACAAAATCACAGGCTTAATGAGGAAAGTCAAATTATATCCATCCCTAAATGCTATGTTATTTAAAGCCTTTGAACCAAGTTCCCGCCGTTTGCCCACTGTACAGTTAGAACTGCCTTGAAACCTGGGAGGCATCCAATCCACACAGAGGGCTTTCATTTACTCCCAGCATGTACACACACACACACACACACACACACACACAAATAGCCATATAACCATAGTATGAGAGAGCTCACTTACTCACTGAAATCTATATGGAGCCTGTGTTTTTTCATGGTCAGCCTTTTTTTAGGTTTGACGTAATCCTTCGTACTACGATGCCGTAAACATAGTAGTAGTCCACCAAACTGGTGACGCACAAACATAATCTGGCACAATTCTGATATTTAATCTTATGGAAATGTCTCTATCTCCTTCACTTTTCTCTCTCTTTCAAAAATCCATCAGACATGCAGCGGTTCCCATGAGCTCTTAGCCCTCCGATTTTGTCAGCGAACTATTCATTGGGAAAGTATGTAGGTCAATCTGCTTTGCTCTTTATCTAAAGCCATACAGATATGTAGCAATATGATGAACATTTCATTCATATCTATACAATCAGCCATGGCTGTCACCATGTTCAGAGGGCTTAGTCGTCTAAAAGGTAATCACGGGGGGGGGGGGGGGGCTTGGTATGGAGGAACTGATCGAATCTTCCACACAGATAGTGCACATGTCAGTGTATTTTTTTCCATCTAAATCCCTATGTAAACTTCTAACAGTGTATAATCAGGCCATGCAGGTTCCAAAAGGAGCAGCAGATAAAACATGGCGCCACATGTGAAATATTAAATCTGGCTTTTCCGACTTTTAACTGGGATGTTTTATGATATCTGAGTGCACCAGTTCAGAGAGGGAAACCGTCCCAGTGTTAAACTAAGCCTGTAGTCCCGTCCGTGTGGATTGTTGCTCTTTTATAACGTGTTGCCTGGACACAGTTGATCCTTTTGCTCACTGTAATCCATTTTCTGGTGTTTAGTCAGTAAGCACGGAATGGCGTCCCTGTGTGTTAGATCACATGTCTATTTCGCATGCTGCGGCATATTACACAAGTGTGACAGGCACGGAGCTCAAAATAGAGTGACCTGTGTGTGGAGTTAATGAATTAGACAAGTTTATAGGGGTGTGGTTTACTTTCCAGAATCAGTCTGTGTCAGCAAAATGTGCTTTTACACCAAGAAACAGACCGGTTCTCACTTCGGCCATGAAGTCTTTGTTTAATGCTTCAAAGTTGTTGTTTTTGCTCTCTGTGTGTCTGCCCTACTAACAATGATTCATACTTTATTGTGCTTGTCTGGCAATGATCACTGTGTGCTGAGGAAATTTCTGTGGGTCAGGCAATTGTTCCAAGCACTTTGTCAAAAGAGGAGAAATGTTTTTGCTCCATGAGAGAAATTGAGTGTTTCTGAGGATGAGAAGTGGATTTCTTTTTCTGGACAGCGAGTAAGAGGGAAGGGAAGTGTCTGAAAAGCTGTGATCTTCTCTGTTCCCCTCGCAGCCAACTTCTGCTGTATTCTTTTTTTCTTGTCACAGCTGATGTCTTCGGCGCAGGAGATCAGAACAGCTCCACTGTGTGTCTCTTGTATACACACACACGCACACACACATACACGCTGTAACGCTCCCCTCCTTTGCGCTCTTTAATTCTATGTAAATCCCACCAGTGAGTGAAGGGCTTGGTGTGTTGTGTTGTGCATGTGTGCATTCCTGCCTCTGGTATCCCGAACATCTCATCACATGTGAGGAGTACTGTGGCTGTCTGAAAGAAGGGGGACAAGAGACGGACAGAGAAAAAGAGGGAAAATAGGACGAGGTGAAGCCAGTGATTGTACCAGAGGGTGGCTCTGAGCGGTCGACTGATGACGTGAAGCGCTGCACACACATCTGGAACAGCTTGTGCAGCTGCACCTGAAGAGAAGGGCTCCTCCGCAAAGCCTCTGCCGGCACTTTCTCTATCTCCCTCGTGCTCTTTTTTTTTTTCCTCACTGTCTCTAAATCTTCCCTTCTCTGGTCTCCGTCTGCCGGAGTGCTGGAATGGTTACCCGCTGAGCATCAGCAAAGAAGAGCGAGTGAACCGAAGCGAAAGAGAAGAGGAGAGAGGAGGCACAAGAGGACAGGAACATGGGAAAGAATTATTAAGCATGAGGTAGGAGAGAGAAGTTGACAACCATAGTATGAGAGCAAGTGAAGAAGAGAGGGAGCGCGAGAAATCTACAAAAAAAGAGAGGGATGGAGGAGGAGAGAGTGTGAAAGACGGAGAAAGAGAGGCAGAGAGGGGATTAAAAAGCCGGAATGCGCTGACACTGGAGACCTGAGTTTCTGTTTGCACTTGGCACAGCACGTCCTGTCACTCCACAGGTTTATCCACACATACACCAATTTACCAGCACACGCACACACTCACACACACTGTTTGCTTTGGAGGATGATCCCAGGAGGCCACGCCAGGAGAAGAGAACACCTTCCAAGGATCTCTTAACCCTCCACCCCTCACCCCCTGCTCGCCTTCCCAAAAGTGCCCTCCCTCTGGCCCTCTCAGCCTACCTGCACCAGTCACAACACGCTGGAGCTGGAGAGTCACAGTCACACTCACTGAGAGCTGAGAAACCCTGGATTGTCCACGGAACACAGCTGCAGTCACACTGGCTGAGAAAGACTGAGGAGCTTTACTGATCTGCTGACCTGAAGGATGTCTAAAGCCTCCAGGCTGGCCCGGCCCACGTCGATAGGGGCTGGATCCAAGCTGCCCTCCCCCAGGAAGGAATGCCCTGGCACAGCCGGTCGAGCCCGGGTGCTGAGCGTGGGGGAAAAGCTGATGAGGGCAGGTAGCGACGGTATCCTGAGCAGACAGAAGTCTTTAAAGGCCACTGCGCCCCGAGACAAAGCGCAGACCCCGACTGAAACTCAGGCCCCTAGCCAGAGTCCAGGTGAGAAGGGCGAAAATATGGAGACGGTCACTCCCAAGAGCAAGATCAGCCCGCCCAAAGCTTCAAGTCAGCAGCAAGGCTCTGTGCACAGTAAGTAATGAGCCAAACTTCATCATCTGAAACTTGCCTCCAGTGACCTTTTGGTCTACTTTTTTTCCACAAGAAACTTTGATTTAAAATTGATGCAGGTACATGCTTAAAGTGACTACACAGATTTCAGTTGTGTCTTCTTTCTACTCATCTGTCATCATTTGTGCGTCAGTTAAGCATGCAGGGGATTAGGCTTTAGTCTGCTTCTTGTGTGTCCCCCTTGATGCCGGTAATTGTGTGCTTAATTGATGAGGTCTACCTGGGTTATCAGTGATCTCCCTCCTGCCCTGTGGCAAAGGATGCTCTTGTCAAGCAGTCACGATTAACAAGGTTTCGGGCCAAAAATAGCACAGCGTTAAAAAATGTAAGGGTCTGCTTGGAGGGGTGGGCATGTTGTTGCAGAGACCAGTGAGAAGTTGATCTCGGAAGTCCAGTTTGAGTAAAACAGCCTTGAGTATAGACACAACAAATGTTGCACAAGACTTTATACTATGTGACAAGATTTTACGACTACAGCAAGTTATCTCCATGGCAATCATTTTATTTTACGCCTTGACAATCGCAAGATATACTGTAGTATACTGTACTGTAATTGCTTTGCTCATTTTACAAGGGACTCTATCAACAACATTGCAGTTTTTTTTGCAGGATGATCCTGCATTTCCCCCCTGTGCCTTTTGTATCCATAATCCTGCTGCGCCAATGCATCTGCCTCACTGATATGAATGAGGAAGCTTAATTTTTCGGCACAGTGCTATTGTCTGTGTGAACGCGGCCCTGATGGAGGAGAGAGGAATGACTACTCATGGGATCTCTGTCACTATCCCACTGCCTCGGTCTCTGTGGGGTGCAGATTAAGAAATGGAGGGGCCAAGAGGTTGAGGAAAGTGGTCTTATCATTCCCTTTTGGCCTTCTCACCAGATTCCTAACTCTGCAGGGCGCTAGCTTTCATGGTTTTGTCAGGTCACAGTCGTCTCACACTCTCAAAAGCAACTTGACCAAGATTGTTGAATTTGTGTACTCTGCATATATTGCCAGCAGCTGTTAAGAGTCCGATTGACAGACTGGGTATTTTTTTTCTCCATCCGTTAAAAGGTTTCCTGTCAATCACACTTGACTGTTCAGCTTGTACTCAAAGACAGCAGTTGCGGAGAGTAAGGGGGGTTTAAGTGTGGGGGTGACGTAGACGTAGGCAACAGGGGTGAGTCAAGTGAGAGAGTGACAGAAGGAGGTCAGGAATGTGAGCAGGGCATGCTGGGAAATCAACAGGTCTTGAGCTACGTCTGCTTGTGAATCCCTCCCCGCAGTAAAGACAGGTTATGGGTTATAAGGGGGCAGGTTTGTACTTGAAACCAGATGTTCTTGTCTGTGCAGCTTCCAGTCTCGTCTTTACACAAATAAAGGGTCTTTATGCAGCGCTGATTCACTTCTTGAGGGTTAGGGTCAGTCTGCCTTTAGTTCATTTGCCCCTAAATGTGCGCTGACACAATACTGAGTTAAGTAAAAAAAAAATCTAAAATTGGTCTTAATGGATCATGTGTGTTCATTTAAGGGCATTAAAAGTGACCCATCCTCTCTTTATACCATCTATATTTCTAAGTTTTTCTTCTTTTGTCTTCTTTTCTCACGTCCTCCCTCGCTCATTGCTTTTCATGTGTTTCTTTGTCTTTCTTCACACCCTCTCCACTTTTGTTTCTCTCTGCGCTTTTGTCCTCCTCATTCCTTTTCTTCCTGTCATGTTTTGACAGCAATTGAATCGGTTATTGAAAGATGCCATCGCCGCCCACACACACATATGCAGACTATCAAAAAGAATAAATGAACTGTGTGTACTCTCCCCATTTCGTCTCTGTCTCAGTGTGCGTTTTCGAGACAGCGAGAACTCTGTAGATTTCTTGTTATGAACAGTAACTTTGAAGTTCCAGTGCTCCAACAGTCCAGTCTCTCTAGAAACCAGCTATACAGTAGACTGATTGCACAGCCCTTTGATATACAACACTCACAAGGTCTTCACATTAGGGAACTGCTGTTGGCTGCATGGAGCCATGTGCTGCTTAAGTATTTGGATTTTAAATAGGCCAGCACAATTAAATACCCTTTCACTGCAGGCTAATGGGCAGCTCATCATATTCCCTATCCACTTATGGCTTGTATACAAACAAGGCTGGTTAATGTGGGGGGTTTAGACTGTGCCAGGTCCTCATTCCCCCCGCTAATGCCAGTTACAGGGCATGACGGCAGCTAAAGCACAGACCCACAGGGTCAGACAGAGCTGATGCACACTGCACTGGCAGATGATAAGTGCGTGTGACAGGTGACATTTCCACTGTGTGAAAGCTTCAGAGCTGACTGCTGCTCGCCAAAGGGCCAAATTTCAGCCTTAAAGTGGCAGCTTCCACCGAAAGCAAAATCCGTTTGACATTTTCTGTCCAGAGAGGATATAATACGAGTCTCAAGTACAGGTTCAAGTTCACCTTTTTTTTTTTTTTTTTTGGATACTGTATGACATTGCATCAAACTACGGTTCAGCAACATTTTGCCTGACTCCTTTAGGCATCTCTCGCTCTGGATACACATCTATATGTATTCTCGATCTGTTATTATGTACACTACACAGGCACCCAGACATTACACCCATGTGTGATTTTGAGCATCATTCCAAAACGTTAACAGCCTCCACCCTTCTGAGAAGGCTTTCAACAAGATTTGAAACCAGGCTGCCGGGATTTGCTCGCATTCATCAACAAGAGCATTAATGAGGTCAAACACTGATGATTGCCAAATTCTTTCCATAGTTGTTGGATGAGGTTGAGGTCAGGGCTCTGTGCCTCTGATGTTTCTACACACCTTACTCTGAAAACTGTTTATTTATGCAGCTTGCTTTGTGTCCAGGTCCTGTTTGTCCACATACTTTTGGTCATGTAGTCTATGTCTTTTTTTCCAACTAGTGTTGTCACAATACAGGAATTTCTATCTGCGATACAATACCTTAAAAATATCAATATTCAATAGCATGGGGGAAAATAACATTGAAGGCAAAAAATTAAAACATGACAACTTGTTTTTCTTAGTGGCAGAGTACTACTTAGCGGAATAACTTTACTAAGCAGAATGACAATAGTAAACATTAACAATAAGAGAGAGCAAGGAGGCGCAGCTGACGCCAAACATTAACAACAAGAGAGAGCAAGAAAACACAGCTGACAGCAAACATTAACAATAAGAGAGCGCAAGAAAACGCAGCTGACGCCAAACATTTACAATAAGAGAGAGCAAGAAAACGCAGCTGACGCCAAACATTTACAATAAGAGAGAGCAAGAAAACGCAGCTGACGCGAAACATTAACAATAAGAGAGAGAGAGCAAGAAAACGCAGCTGATCTATGTAGCAAAACGGCAAAAATGAGTATTGAAATCTTTTTAAATATTCAGTCAATTCAGAGAGTATAAAGTTTATTGATCGATTAAAGTAAGCTGTATAGTGTTGTTCCTCTGCTCTTTAGTTACTTTAAAGTGAGTCAGCTGTGTAACTTTTGTTAAACAGCAACCACTGTGGCCAAATTGACAATTATGAGATTATGATTAATGCTAAAACATAGTGTAACATAGCAAATGAAGACAAGCGTCAACAAGAAAGTGAATGCACTCTGTAATGAGAGCTATACAGCCAAGTCTACTTTGATTTAGCCACCATAACCTACAGGTCATACCAGGTTATTGAATGGAGGAATGGTACCTTTTATAGTTCATTATTTTAAGTTTTTTTTTGTGTGTGTTTTTTTCATCTCCAAAAAGTTACATAGACGAACTAAAATGCTTTCACTTACCATCATTAAGGAGACACAATATTCATCAGCACAGACTATTGTACAAAACTAACAGGGCAAGGCTAACCAGTAGGGTTGTACCATATCATAAAGTTCACAGTAATACTATTCTAATTTTTGATATGTTAAAGTTTTTTACATCGTCATAATGGCAATATTTAGACTTGTTTACATAATGACATCATACCATCACACAGAGTACCAACAAGCATGGCTGAGAGCAAATTGCTACCGGCGCCACAGCAGAGGAGTTAAGTTCCAAAAAGGGGAGCAACTTCAGTAGTGTGGAACTGAAGCGTTGTTAGGCCTGGGGGTCCGAATGTTTTATGAACAGCCCCGGGCTTTTCAGACCCTTTTAGTGACTTGCTGCTCAGAATAAATTCAGTTAGCAGCTTCTCTGGCAGCAGTAAAGCGTTACTCTACTTCTTCCCTCTCACCGTGCACACACAGGAATTGACATTCCCAAGTCATTTTGCCATAAGCCTGTCATAAAGTAAGCCTACGCGAAGCTCGACAAAAAAGTTAATATGTGTAAATGTGCAATAATCTTTGCAACATAACTTCCTGTCGCTATAGATACAGGCCTGTGTGTATGCGTGTGTGTGGGGGGGGTCTGATGGTCAGTGCCTAGTGACACAGTTGGCACAGCAAAGGAGAAATGGCAGAGCATACAGGTCCAGCTGGAAAAATACAGCTCAATTTTTTTTGGGTCTTTCCAAAAGAGAAAGAAGAAGGTGTACAAATTCAGCTTATGTGGTAACTTTTAATAATTTACTCATTTTGTTGCAATTGTATGTTCTTGAAGTCATTATCACAAAAATACCCTAAAATACTGTGATATAAAATTTTAGGGCCATATTGCCAACCCCGACTGACCAGATGATGAAAACATCTGGAATGGTAACGGTCTGGAAAGACTTTGACTTAACCTCTCTCTGGCACTCCTATCAATCTTTGCTATCTCCAGGCCTCCCAGACTCTTTTTCTCTCTTTGTGTCTAGATCAACTTGAAAGTATTTCACCTCCCGTGTAACCTAAGGGGTCCTTTGATCCCATGCCCCATCGTGCGAGGATTTGTTTCCAAGATGCTCTTGAGATAAAGTCATTTTTGGATGACCTCACCTTGTGGTGATTGAGAAGGTGAGTCAGTAAAAGAAACAGAACACGGCGTGATCGGGGGGTTTCATATGCTGTGTCTGCATTTTTCTTACCCACCCAGACATGGGCACCAGCACTCGTGATATGTTGTTTCTTGCCTGATACTGTTTCACAAGATTTGTTACCACATCAGTATGTGCGGAGTTGCTTCAGCTTGTTTACGAGTGATGGAGGTTATTAAGACCTTTCAGTGAAGCCTCAAATGCCATAATGTACATGTGTACTTCTAGCCATTGACAACTGCGCTAACAGCATATGGATGTGAATCACTGGCCAGAGAAGTGTTACATGCTTCTACATGCTCGTGGTACAATGTGTCAGTTTTGCTCACTGTTGATAGTCTGAGTGGTGTGTAACCATGACAGACTTCTTTTTTTGCCTTATTTCCTTGTTGAAAAAACAGCTTAGTGTAACAGGAATGAGTTCGGGGATTGGGATGTGATCACCCATTTCTTTGACATTGAAGCCAAGAGTAAGGATTACATTAATTGCAGCCACTCGTGACTCTTTAAACTCCCCAGTTATCTCTCTGCGTTTTTTTCTTCTTTGACTATCAGGCAGACTGCAAGAGTTATTAAGACTACAAAACACTTTCCCTCCATGTCAATTGGCCCGCTAAAACGGATATGTAATTCTAATTCTTCAGAAAGCCACTTTAATTACCTTTTTGTGTACATATCTGTTACAGAATTGGATGGTTTACAAGTTTCTGACTCACTGTACAGTGTCTTTTTACTCTGCTAAAAGGGAATTTGAGAGTGTGAGTTCCTTTGTATTATCCAGACCTTCCTTTTTTTGTGATTGAGCTGACAAATTGAAGCCCGTAAGTAGGGGGTTGATTCAAAGCAAACCCCCTCCACTCTGACTTTGAATTGAGCAATCACAAACTATTATTCATATGATTTACCCACCATTATGTCATGCTGATCTTGTCCCTTTGCATATGATTGAGAAAAAACATCCTTTACACCTGGTGCAAAAGAAATTTAAGTGACTGTCTCAATAGTATCTGAAAGTAGGGCTGTTGCAGTGAAGGAATTTCCCCTGCGGTGTTTAACGGAGGCTCAAAAGTGTGATGTGTAATCATGGATAAATAAGGAGAACTGGGCTCTCATTTATAAAATAGTTCAATGGATTCATACTAAAAATGTACGTACTGACAAAAGCCAAAATTGACATGTGCCAAAAAATATTCGACAGCTTCTACAAGCCAACACATTCATTCCAACCTCGTCACATATTGACGTGCTTGATCATGGACTTTCCACGTTCACATACAATGTGCAAGGTACCCTCGGTGCATTGGTTGTTGATGTTCTGGGACACCATGTCAAGTTCTTGTCTTTCAAAATACACTTCCGTTTTCACAGGAAATTTAACGTTTACATTCAGTCTCTTTTGAAATAAATGTTCTACGTTGGTACAACACTGCAAATTGATTGATTTTTCTTCAACAAGAAACATACGTGGTTGGGTTTAGGCAACAACAGCACGTGGTTAGGTTTAGGAAGAAACAACAAGGTATGGCTTTAGAATCTTACGGGACACGAACACCGCTCTCTTGGGTGAACATCGATGTTGGATCCACTCACCACCCCTTCCGTGCGCCCCATTCGGACTTTCGCCACCTTAACTCTCATTCTTGTCCCACTGCATTTCCCCCTGATGCTGCCAGGCAGCGTTAAACTATAACGGCAACTGGCTGCGTATCATGCTGACGTTAAAGGATGCCTTTTCGTTGGTTTCTGACGCAGGAAGTCACTGCCCAAGCCCTGGATTTCGACGACTCTGGAGTGAGACCGTGTTCTCCAATCAGACTTCCAGCTCACCATCTGCGTCGCCAATTTCCTGTCTCCAAAATGTTTGTAAGCATGGGTCAAAGTCTCTCACATCAAGTCTGTTTTTATAGATAAAAACGTTTGCGTGGGAAGTGGCGTACGCCTTTTTCTGGCCTCATTTTATGCGTAAGTATGTTTATAAATGAGACCCTTGGATATAGTGTTACAGGCGGGACCCTGTTCATTCCTATGAAAGTTGCTCACTGGTGTATGAAGCCAAAATTTTTCAGAAGCTGCATGTAAATTACCCAGATGATTGGCATTGCTTACACATCATTGGGCCCATAGCTCAGCACAGAACAGACACTCTGCGTCTCACCATGCTGCTGGTGTTTGTAGCAGTGTAAATATGTGGCGGTCCCAAGAAAACAGTAAAAAACATGAACATAGCAGCCTGTCACTATTTATTATCCATTTACGTCAGTTCCTTTAACACATTCAGATATCTGTTTTTGTTAAGGAGTTTTAAATTTTTTTAAGAACTTTTCCTCCAAATACCACAAGAGAGGAAGTGACTTAATGTTTTCTCAGCTGTGGGAGACAACTCACTTTTGTCTAAGACTTGTCAATAAGTACCCAAGCCTGGAGAGAAGTCCGATGAGTCATTAGAAGAAAGAAGAGTAGGTGAGTTAATGGTGTGTTCATGGACCTGGGGTGTGTGTTCAGAAAAAGAGTGGATGTGACTCATCCCTCAAACAGAAACAGATAATAATCGGGCCACTGAGCAAGAAGAAAGAGCCTTGGTTATGTGACTACTCATGAGTGTGTATTGTAAATCCCCCTGTTGTCTCTGGTGTGTTTTTCTTTGGGGGTGTAGCTTGGGGCAATGTTGCTTCTTCCTGATTCCTGAGACTGTGTGGATCTCAAAGAGACAGCAGAGGGGATTGGCTTTCTCTCTGTGTCAGATTAAGGATAAAACAAAGGCCTTAATCTCTGCGATGCCCACCCTGACTTCACTTCCCAGGGTTTGTACTTGTTGAAGTCAGACATTACCATGTCTACATTTTTTGCATATTTACTTTCCAGTGTGGCCTATTAGTTTGGCTTGATTACACAGCAAAGTCTTCAAAGCTAATACTGCAAATGTGCCATGAAATTCCTTCAAACCAGACATCTCACTACTTGATAGTTTTTTTTCAATTAAATGAAATGTGTGTGTGTGTGTGTGTGTGTGTGTGTTCTAGCCCAAAGCATAAATGTGGTTAATTCACCCAACTGAGGGTGTAAGCGGATGCAAGGCCTCCCTCAGGGTTTCCTCTCAAAGAGTCGACAGAGAAATCAATATGTCTCCACCTCCCCTCTTACACCCTTTTGCCCTTCAGGCAGCAAACGTGATGTGGTGTGTGTGTGTATATATATATCTTTTTTTCTTTTTTTTTACTGTGTGGGAATTAGTGAATGTGCACAAAAATGGCTGTATGCACAAACTGCTAAATATTCATACACTTTTATCTCCGCAGTTCAGACGATTCAAATTGAATCTCCTACTGTGTTTATTTCTTTCACATCGACATGTTGTCTAATGGGACTGGATTTTTCATTAATATTACATTAATATTTAGTGTTGCTGGCGGTACCCATCTGTGATCATTTGCAAGAGGAATATTTGGTTGAGGTCATTAAAATATTTTGTGTCCATGTAGCATACAGATTAAGAGAGATTTTCTACCGAGTTCAAGGTTAAGTTGAACTTCTGGGGCTGAAAATGAAGCCAATGCTCAAGTGCTAAAATCTGCAGTTCACTGAATGGCCACTTGAGGCTGGCTTCAGAGGCAAGTCGATCCCCATACACACCCATGATAAAATGCCCAACTTTACAGAAGAAATTAACATGTTTGTAGCCTGGTACAAAAAAATGGTTTTGGTCTCCATAGCTTATTTCCCCATTCGTGACAATTGTATGGGGGATGAATTTAACTGTAAGTCATACATAATTAAGTGTGGGCAGCTTTGAGTGGCAGGCTGTCTGCTGTTAGTGTCCTTGGCTTCTCAATCAGATCCACCCCTTGCTCCACCACAGCTCCAGCCTCTTGTCTAAATATGGTCACTTCTGGCTCCAAAAACCAAGATGGCAATGGCCAAAATGCAGAACTTGAGGCTTCAAAACGGGAGTCCACAAACCAATGGGTGGTGTCACGGTAGCTACATCCATTATTTTATTCATTCTATGACTAACCTCACAGCGAGAGGGTTCCTGGTTCGAGTTCGCGGGTGGGGGAGTTTGCATGTTCTCCCGTGTCAGCGTCGGTTTTCTCTGGGTACTCCAGCTTCCTCCCACAGTTCAAAGACATGCAGATTAGGTTAACTGGTGACTCTAAATTGCCCGTAGGTGTGAATGTGAGTGTGAATGGTCGTCTGTCTCTATGTGTCAGCTCTGTGATAGCCTGGCTGGTATTGTTAGGCTACAAAATAAATAGAATTAAATGTCAGCGCACATACTAGTGGAGGAACATCAGCAACATAACCCCTCATGTCCAACTCAACAGTAAATTCAACTTCTATAGACGACACTTTGCAGCCCATACATACAACTAATTTCATTTCAGCCTCACTAGAACTAACCACCCAGGCAGACAGCATGGGGCTGTCTTAACATTAAAGTGTACAGAAGCTACATCCACACATTTTACAGCAAAGGAGACACCGCTCAGTTTTTATGCACACCGTATACATGCAACACTCCCTAGCAATCCTGTGGTTGTTGACATTATCACTCTGAGTTGTTGCACTCACCTCTAACATCACTCTCTGAACCTTTTGCACCACAAAGTCCTCTTCTCTGTTTGTTGATTCTTGAAGCATATCGTTGTATTATTACTACTGTAGGTTGCTGCTTGTTTCTGCCTGTGAGTCTGTGTATGGTCTGGTTAGATTGTAAAACTGAATTGCCCCTCTGGGATAAATAAGGTTGTCTGAACTGAACTGAACTGAAAAACCAGTTCACTTTCTCACTTGTCCCATTATAACCAGTCCACTCAGCCTCAGGAATTATTGCCAAAAACTGTAGAAAGTTATCAAACACCTCACTAAATGTGTAAGTTCTTCAGTTAACATGAGCACTTTAGCATGCTAACAATCTGCCCTGTGTCACCTCACATTGTGGGTGTGTTTGATTTGGGTCACTAAACTGCTCCCTTGGTGGAGCATCAAATGAGTGATTAATTTAGGTAGATGCCACCTTCGTAACTATGCTGAGGCATAGTTATACTAACCACAAATTTAAGTGCATTGCTTTTGTACTGTTCATTAAACACTAGGCCCAACTCTAGTGTGACTCCCATTCTGCACCCCTCCCACCACCTGACCTCGGCCAGTGAATGTGAACATTTACAACATGTATCTCCTCCAGAGTGTCCGTCACCTGTCAAGCTTTGTTCTTCTGCAGCCGCAGAGAGACCTCAAGCTTCTTCTCTGCTGCAGCTGCTTATTTATCTCCTTCCTTTTGTTCCATTCTCTCACAGTTTATATTCACTTTTGTTTGTAGGCTACTCAGTGACAGATGTGACTTGAAATGTAGCAGGGTGCGATACTAGTACAAGTAAAAATGTTACAGTAATGAGAGTATGTAATTTATTACTTCCACCCCTGCTAATTACTTTAAATATACAGTAATGGTGAAGTAATTCAGTGGCTTTTGAGTGAAGAAGGGTAGCTGTAGCTAAGCACTCATGGTCAGTAACTTTTATAACATTGAATTAGCATAAAGACTGGAAGCCTGGGGAAACAGCCTGGTTCTTTCCGATGTGCAAAGACACCAGCACTGTAAAGCTCAGTAATTAACACCTATTATCTAGTTTGTTTAATGGGTGCATAAGCTGAAATGTAAAAACAGAAAGTTGTTCTTTTACCTGGAGTTTAGTGCTTTCATGTTTGTGGAACTACCAGCAGCTGAGTGCAGTGACTTCCTGGGGTCTTGTTGAAATAGTTACAACATGTAACTCCTCGTAAAACCACATGTTTTTGTTTTTACCTTTCAGTTTGTGTGCATAATACACAAATGAGATATGATGTGAGCTTTAGAGGCCTTGGTAGACTTTTTTGTTTTATTCTGATGAAGCTAGGCTGGCTGTTTCCCCCTGCTACAAGTCTTTATGCTAAGCTAAGCTAATTACCTCCTGGCTCCAGCTCCATACTTAGCCCACAGACATGAGAGTGATATTTATCTTTTTGAGTACATGTCCCAAAATGTTGAACTGCTCCTTTGAATAAAACAGTGTTGAAATAAACATAATATCTGACTAATGGTGTGGGAGTGTGCAGATGTGGACCACATGATCCACCATGGGAAACTCTACTGTACACTGTCAGATGATTAGGGCATGTGATGTGGCTGAAGACTGGAGGGTTGCACTATGATATTACAACAAGTGATTTCTACATCCCTGGCATCAGTATCTAAATTTCACACTCCAGAAATTACAACACTCTTACTGCTTTCCATCACCTGATTTTCCCTCCTTGTGTTGTCACTATTTTTAAGACTGATGGTGTGTTTTCATTACCTCAAGCCATGGCAGGCATGAAAGTGAAACTCTGACATTTTGGGTTGCAGAAGTTAAGGACCTACTGACCTTTAGCTGACACCCTGTGGCTAAATGTCCTCGTATAAATCATATCTGAGATAACAATGAAAAGAGAAATCAATCACCACCCTAAAAATGTGTCCAGAGATTTGAGTGATACCACATTCCTTCTCTGGTTCTTTAAGAGGTTCCAGCGGGCCCTGAGCAACTTTTTTTTCTCCTTCATAAAATGGAGCATTTAAGGGCATTTCTTGAAAGCATGCTTGTGGTTTATGGTCAGGAAAAGGAACTAGTAGCGACACAAAAAACTCATGTCTCTATTCATTGTTGAGGACAGGAAGGGCACTTGCTGTGTTTACTTCTCGGTTGATCCCTGAACTTTGGGATGCAAACTCTCTGCTCAGTAAATACTAGTTGTAAATTCAAAAATAGAAGCATCATGCATGTCTGAAGCAGCATGGTAATTTTTGATTTTCCTCTTGACTTTACCCTGTTGTCTTCTGTGCCACTTTGCTGCAACTGCAGCTTTCACCGCCTCAAAACTGCCCTCGTCTGTCCCAGTTTTCAACACCAGACGTGACAACAGACTGCGAACATGCAGTATCTGGTGTGACAGTCACATAGCTCAGCAAATGACCAGGATGAAAGGAAACTCTTGGTTCTTACAGTACTGCTTGTTGATGAATCGTCATCTGTGATCCACTGTACTTGCAAGCATACATATTACAGCTTGTATATTTCTTATCTTGTGGTCAATCTGTGTGAAAATGTAACTGTATGCTGTCTGCTAGAGATAGATCCAAAGCCAGCGTACTGTGTTTGAATATCACTCTCCAGCCAGAGAAGCCTATAAAAATCTCAGTGGCCTTTTTTTATTGTTGTGATGCACTTACATGCAGAAAACAAAGATGGAAAATAAGCTCCGAGATGCCTGGGTTGGGAGTTTGTGGTTGCAGCAGGGGCAACACATTACCCTTGTGTTTTAGCCAAGGCAGTGGCTCGTAAAGATTATTGATGATGTACACCATGTGATACGAGTGCTGAGCAGGATGAGGCGGCACTAAATCTCACTGATGTATAGGCCTCTTTTTCTCTCTTTCGCCCCATCCTGGGAGAGAGAGGCTGACAGATGAAGAAGAGAAATTAAAAAGTTGCAGGAGGAAAATTGCCAGACAAAGCTGGTCCATACTTTGCTTTAATGTTTCTCTTTTTTCCTTCCTCTTCTGTTTTTTTCCCTCTTGGCTGCATCAGTGGCATTTCGTGGTTCATCTGTGTGTGTTTGTGTCGGTGTGTGTGCAGACTTGCAATTGCAGTGCTGAGAGCACAGTATGCACTTGCAGACAGGTGCATGCATCAACTTGTATTTATTAAAGTTGCATGTGGAATGTGATATGATAGAAGTGTGTTTACCCGCAGTTTTAGTTACCTGTGTGATTGTTACGGTGGTTTAATCAACCCCCTCTCACAGTATCTGTTTCCCAGCGGCAACTTAGCTTTTCACAAAAACACTCTCTACATTATTGCGTCTATACCTGCCGCAGTAATGAGTTATGGTTTAGGGAGCTCTGAGTGAGCATCTCTTTTTGGCAAGGGGCTTCATGTTTGCAAGATGGACACATAAATTGTATTCACACCGAGCAACTGTTGCCGTCAGGGAAAGAAGCCCCACCCGTTTTCAGCGTCTGTCTAAATATGAAACTGATAACTTAGGCATTCCCTTCTGTCGGAGAAGTGTGTCAGTGTTTGCTCACTAAAAGAAATATCTGCATTTATTTGCAAAGACAAACTGCTCCAGTTTCTGCACCAAATCAGTAGCTTGTGTGTGGTTTTGCTTTTAGAAATGGATGGCGGGAGTCAAAAGAGGTTTTTTTTTTTGTGGTGTGTGTAAATGTTTATGAGCTGTGTTGCTTCAGGCCTTTGGCAGTGAGCGTGATGAACAGGATATTCATATCTAAGAGAAGTCAAAAAGACTTCTCATTGCCGGTGTGAAATATAGATGGTATAGTATTGGGGTTTTATTAACCGTTTGTTTACAGTGAGACCTGATCTTTGCTTATCTCTGCACCAATGAGGGCCTAAAGCCAAAGTAGTCGCATTCATTATAAATTAATTAGAAAGATAGAGAGTTAGGGTGTATTTCACAGTGCCCCCAATCAACAGCGAAGCAGCAGTGCACCAAGTGCTTGTTCTTAAAGGGCGCAGTGCTGATATCAGATGCTGCAACATCCTACCGGTTAATAACTGTGTGTGTGCTGCCTAACTGTGGCTTATCCAAAAATAATTGAGTCATTTTTAAATGTACCTCATTTGCCAGTAGAGCAGAATGCCATTGTGCTATAATTGTCAGGTGCTCAGCAGGGTCTCAGCCTGTCATAGTTAACATAATGACTGTCAAATACAGAGAGCACCCTAACCCCTGCTCTGAAGCCATTAAGATCCCCGTGACCCACGTGCGCTGAATTATAAATTTGTGGTTGTGCTATCACTTTATCTCAATTATGTGTCTGACTTTGCCACTCTACTTTTGCCTCTGATCCGGCAACAGTTATATTTTTACACCTCTTTCTGAAACCATGCTTTCTTTGGCCCTTTTATAGTACTAACAATCTGTATAGGCACCTGGGCCCAGCTGTTCAGCAGTAATCTGATCAGACTTCAGCTATTGCATTAAATAAAACCTGGAAAATAGGATGTTTAAAAGAAAGAAGTCATCCGTTGATCCAATCTTGATTTTTTACATTTTTGGGATACCTTTGATCCAAAAAATCAGGATTATCCTGATCCCCAGCAGAAGGGTGGATTCAGGGCAGATTTCAGGAATAAAATTCAGTTCAGTTTTATTTATAAAGCCCAATATCACGAATCAAGTTTGCCTCAGAGGACTTCACAGCATACGACATCCCTCTGTCCTTGGACCCTCACAGTGGGTAAGGGAATGAGGAAAGGTAATAAAACTTTTAAATTGGTCAAATATATACACATTTTTTTATGTTTGGCACTGATTTGCTCAGCTGTTACAGTTACAATAGATAAGTAGAGATTAAGTTACCTCATAAACCTTTCAATACAGTAAAGTAAAAATAAATACATAAATAAAAAAAGATTATGTCTGCATAAATTAATCCCCCAAATTCCTGTCAACATCAAACAAAATTTGCTTTATTTTCTTTCTGTCTCATTCATTTATTCATTTTCCGTAATGGCTTATCCTGTTGAGGGTTGTAGGGGGGCTGGAGCCTATCCAAGATGACACTGGGTGAGAGGCGGGGTACACCCTGGACAGGTCTCCAGACTATCACAGGGCTGACACATAGAGACAGACAACCATTCACACTCACATTCACACCTACGGGCTAATTTAGAGTCACCAGTTAACCTGACGTGCATGTCTTTGGACTGTGGGAGGAAGCCGGAGTACCTGGAGAAAACCCATGCTGACATGGGGAGAACATGCATGTTTTCTGTCTCTTCATTAAAAACACCTATAGTGACCCACCTTGGCTATCCTACGTGATGGTCTTTCACTGAAAAATAATTTCACTGTAAAATAAAAGTAAGCAGCTGGCAGCAGAGATCCCAGTATGTTACTGTTATTTTACAGTGCAGCTACTGTATATGACAGTATCATGGATTACTGTATACTACTGTATAACTGTGGGTTTTACGGTCATTTTACAGTGGCCTACAGTATATGCCAGTTACTGTTTATTTAAAGGTAATAAAATCTGCTACTTTTGGATTTAATTCCTATAAATACCCATGAATATAAATACACAAATATAAATAAATACACAAAATAGTAGAAAACACAAAAGAATTAACATTTGAACCATTTGTACAGCTGACTTTATAAGACTAGTGATATTTGGAACATGTTTATAAAAGAACTGAGAAGGTACTATATTACCATATTTAGAAGAAAGTGTCTCCAATAAAATATTGAACTCATGAGCAAGTGACTCTGGAATGTTTCAAGTTTGTAAAAAACACACTTTATTTTGAAGTACAGTGAATTTCCCGCAGAAAGCTTTTATTTTAAAATATTGTTCTCTGCTGTAGAGTGAGTGAATAATGGACAGTTACCTAAAAGAGACGGCAAACTAGCTTAATGACATGGCCAAACACAAGTATGATGCTGGATATATTGAACTGTGTGGACCTTGAGCTAATGACTAAGAAGAAATCTGGACCCCGTGGCTGGATCAGTTGGGAACCACCACTTTAGAGCACTAGTTATCCAGATTTGGTAATGTTGAAAAGTTTGTTTCTGGATCAGGGTGAGCCAGTCTAATGGTCTTTTGAAAAACCAGCACAAAAGTAAGATGGATTCGCTGATCCTGGATAGCGAAACACGGTTCATTTTGACAACCAGGCTCTGAATTCAGACATCCAGCCTGTTCTTTATGGAGACATGTCTGTGCAATATGTGGAGGAACAGAGCTGTAAAACATAGTGTGCTGTTCAATACAAAAAAAAAAGAGTAAGATTTATTCCTGCTGCACTGCACTTTGTACTTATTGCAACTTGAAATAAAGCAGACTTCCTGGCCACATATGGAATCTCTCATCTTTTGATAGTGTGCAGGTTTCCTACCACTTCACATAATTATACCTCGCAACACTTAAGTCTTTGACATCAGTGAGAGTGTGGTGAGTTTCCTCCACTCCACTCCAGAGAGTCCAATGGCTCCTGGCATGTAGCGCCCCCAGCTGTACAGCTAATAGGATTTCAGGTCGAACTTGATTCATTATGCCCACACTGGAGTTTCTGTCCCCGTGAAGGTTTGCGCCTCTCATGCAGTTTTGTCAAAGAGTTTACTCTGACGTTTATTCATTTTATCCCTGCTAGCACAGCTTGTTCAATTAGGCTGTGACTGAGAACTTCACTTTTTTGGCAAGTATCTTTCCCTAAATATGAAGCAGTGAGATGGGTTTGACAGCTGCCCTGTGCCTCTGAGCATCTTTGGTACATTCTTACAGTATTAAACACTAGAAACATTGAATCAGGGATCAAATGTACTCACCCCCACCCCCATCCTCTCTTAAATCTGGGGATTTTTCTAAAGAGGAATAATACGGTTTGGCTGCGTGATGAAGTCATTGGTAAGACATGCATGCTTTCCAGCTAGGCAGCTAAAGCTATCATGAGACTGACGCAGCATTTTAGCCTGAGCTGCGGGGAGAGAATAGGGGGGGATTTCTGCTAAACTGATGTCAACAGCTGGAGGTTTAATACTTCACAGAAAACCGGGATGCACACGAGAATATTGTGACAGCAGTTTCTCCAATTTTTTATTTTTTTGGCGGGGGGGGGTTTCACTTTTATCTCCGATGCTACCACACTTATTCCAGTTCATCACAAAAATGAAATCAAAAAGGGTGAATGTGTTATCAGTTTAGGAGCAGTGGGAGCTGGAGAGGAGCAAATTTAATAGACCGTTCAACCAAGTGACAGGATAAAAAGATTTAATCCCTTTATTACTATACTTTTGATACTGCTCTGAGTGGAACAGTGGAAATACATTTTAAATCTGATTATTTTGGCTGCGCAAAAGTCAATTGTTTGCATCCATTATTTGTAGAGTCTGTTTCTTTGCTTCAATTGTCTCCTCGAATTAAACTCAGCCAAATAACCATTTGTCATGATCCTTCCGAGCCAATAGCGTTGCAAGACGCCCAGCAGAAGAATGTAGATGGGTTGTGATAGGCATCAGAAACTCTTATCTAACATCCCTTCTGTTATATAATATTTGATTTCTTATAACCAGGGAGACTGAAGGAAAAGACAATGTAAGGCAGAGCAGGCAGGACCCATTCTGGCATTACACAACAGGCGGTGAAACAAGGATAGGAATCAAACATGATCATTTGGAAAGCTGGACAGTGTGTATTTTTTGCATCCTTGTTGTACAATATAATATATTTCATCTGTGTCCCACCTTGACAACATCACACAGATTTGCCAATAAATGAACACATGCCCAGGTGTATGCTATCAGGACAGATGATGCATGGGTGTTCCTGGGTGGTGACACTGTATAGATGTGCGTCTGTCCCTGCAGGCTTGTTGTTTTCGGAGAACAGATGCTGGGCTGCTGGGACTTGGTGATGGTACTGACCTGTGCTGCTCACTGCAGACTGTGTCTCTAAACTCTGTTTGAAAGATCCGGAAAGTTTCAGCACCCCATACTGGCCAAGTTTATTCTGTCCTCGAGGCTGTAAAAAGAGCTACTGCAGACCTTTCCCTCTCTGACTTCCTATCCTGCCTTTAAGTTAAACGTTGAGACAGAAAAATGCAAAACACATTATTTCATTCTGAGAATCTAGAAGATGATAAATTCTGAATTTGCCTGCAACACTATAGTAACCTGTTGAATTATAGCGACACAGATTCAATCAGAATGTAAATTGGAACCTTTCAACAAACCGCATCATACTATTGTCATTAGGTGGGTTTCCATCCACCTATTTTTATTTGCATTTTCAACAATTGCGAAAAGAAACTTGAATGGAAACGCCAGAAATTTGAAAAAGGGCCGAAATATCGCAAAAAAGTTTTTACGCTTGGAGGGGGTGGAAAAGTCAGCGTATCGATATTAGGAAAATGCAACTTTTGGCAATGGAAACAGATTTAGCGAATAAACAATGACGTAGGCTACCGAATCCTACTTCTACTTCACACACACACCTGTGTGAACTTAGAGAGAGGTAATTACTCCAGTGTCAGGTGAGCGTAGGCTATTTCACAGCTTACCTGAATAGACTGGACGTGTTGAATACCGCTGCATCATGTGTGCTGTCTGGTGTACCAACACAGACATCACGGCTTTATGTAGGCTACGCTGACAACGCTGATATGAGTGTGATGAGAGCTCTCGCAATAGCCAAGAAGTCCCCAAGGAATCCCTCCATCTCGCCGTAGTCATGGATGTGCCGGTAATTGTTTACATCAGTTGTGGACATGAGACGCTCTCAATGACATCATCTCACGGTGCCCTCTTCTTCTACGGGTGTTCTTTTGCATTTTATTTTTCATGAGAAGCGCGACCTTCTGCTCAACCCGTTGACTCCCAATACTCGCAAAACAATAATGAATGGAAACGTGCATAAATTCACAAAATTCGCTTAAAATTTGCGATACATTTGGATAGAAACCCAGCTATTGTCTCCCACCCAGTGATAGGGGTATTGTGATAGATAAATATGAGGAAAATATGAATGTTGTCATGTCATTTGAGCTGACTTAACCTTTAAATTTCTTAAAAATTGTAATGTAAGATGATATGAAATTTGACATGGATATATTCAGGGTCATTTGGGATATAAATCCTTTTAAAATTTCATATTAATGATAAAAAGCGGCTTGGTGGTGCATTAGTTAGCATTGTCACCTCACAGCAAGAGGGTTTCTGGTTTGAACCTTGGGTGGAGCGTTAGATCCTCAGGATGGTGGAGCCCCTCTGCCCAGAGCCTGTGTGTTCTCCCCATATCAGCGTGAGTTTTCTCTGGGTACTCCGGCTTCTTCCCACAGTCCAAAGACATGCAGGTTAATTGGTGACTCTAAATTGGCAGTAGGTGTGAATGTGAGTGTGAATGGTTGTCTGGTGACCTGTCTAGGGTGTACCCCGCCTCTCTCCCAATGTCAGCTGGGATAGGCTCCAGCTTCCCTGCGACTCCTAACAGGATAAGCAGTTTACGGAAGATAAATGAATAAACTTAGAAGGGTTTTTTTTAGATTGAAATTTCTAATATGAGGAAATTATGAATTTGTTAGAATGTAATTTGAGGTGAGCATACCTTAATACTTCTTGAAAACTGTACAGTAAAACCCTATGAACCTTCATAGGGTCATAGTCAGGTTTGTCCTTTCAGCGAATCCTTTATGACAGGACAAAGATGATTAGGGTTTCTGGTGATATTTTAACTCTGGAGCTCCCCTTTTAAAATAAAAAACAGTACAGTAGAATAGATATCAATAGATTTTATGATTTTTAAAAAACTGTAATGTGTCTTTGAGCATTTGTTAAAAGCGCTTACAAATAAAATTTATTATTATTATTATTATAACTTCTCATTTTATAATTGGATTTCATGTAATGCAAAGTGCAATATAATGTTGTTTCACTTGGTCTATCAAATGAGAGAATTTTTGCTAAAATACGGATCTTTCTTCATGGCTGCTCTATGCACTCATACCGGAACACTCAAATTTAAAAACACGGCTCACTTGACCTCAGTAAGAACCATCAGTCAGGACCACTATTAAAATTATGTTGTATAACTGTGATGTACATGTGATGTGATGTAAACTGACTGACGGCAGCCAGTCATTATTATTAATTGTTAAATGTTCTTTTTGATAAGGGCATCAGACCAAAAAAAGAAAGCCTTAACAAAAGGGCACTTTGGACATCAAGTGACAGAGGAGCAGGTGCTCAAACACTCTCAGCCTCCCTTCTGCACATGCTTGGGTGACACTGGTGTTGAAAATTAGCACGTGTGCTACATACACCTAAGCAAAGGCATCTGGTCTGTCCACTGGGACAGTCTCAATGTATTTGTGATGTCCATATCAAATAAAATAAACCTAAACTATGTGTTCCTTACCGTCATTTATAATAACCTGCCTATTATGCACTTCTGAATAATTTAAGTTAATTTATCTAAAAGTTGCTGGAAATAATAGTGGCAGTTAATTAACAAGTGTAATTTGGGCATGAAACATTCAAATAATTAAATTAGCGAGGTGGAAGTGAAAACATGGGTTAGCATCAGCAGAGTAAAAGCAGTAGTTTTGTGAATGTAGGTAATTTCACAGATTTATTGTAGACGTATAGACGACTTCACACTGTGGCTGAATGGAACCACAGAGATGCTGCAGATGTAATAAGAAAGTAAAGTAAAACATTTATTTTCTTACCCTCTCCTCCCTTGCTCTCTTTATTCTCTTAGAGACAGAATATTAATTGTGATTGGGACCAAATATTTCTCAGCGCTGCCTATTTCATAACATATTTGTTTGTTGTTGTGCGATCCCCTGAAATCCTTTGACAGGCAAGCAGGGAGCGTCTCATATCAACAGGAAGTCAAGGAGGGTATGCTAAGTTGCTGATTGAGACCCACAGTTCACAATGTGACAGCTGGCAGTTTATTTGTTGTGCAACCAGCAATCATCATTTATTCATTGTTGAAACATTTTCCAGAGTAGCAATAAAGGATGCTTTTAACGACAGGCAAATGACTTATATCTTAAGGGCCGCTTTAACTCCAGATTCCTCATAGATATGTTTTGCATAATAAATATTTTGAGAGGCAGATGCAGCACTGCAGGCCGCTATAAAACCCTCCCTTATGAGGAAAGCATATTTGCTCATTTTTCTTTTGACATTGCATAAAACATCTGATAAATATTTTAGTGTCATTATTCTTAGCCATTCTAAATGCATTATATTAAGACCAATAATTCTTATATTGCACCAGAAGGCCCTGAAGTGCACTTATGAGCCCAACACAATTAAGCGAAATGCTTTTGTATTACTCTATAAACCTGATTACGAATCGCATTTCTATGACAACAAAAAACAACAACATGTATTTACAGTTATTGTTTGTTCGGCTGCACTCACAATCATTTAAAAGTGTTACATAATAGAGGGGGAAGTATGAGAGGCAGAGATGGAGTGATGGACAGATGTGGAGCCAGGTGGGAGAGGAGAGGAGCCTGACCTGACAGGTTCACCGCCTCAACCAGCTGCTGGCCCGCTTGTATTGTCAACCATTTCATACACGCTCACCGTCTAGGGGTTATTGACAGTTGAGACGATCCTACTAAGCACTGTCGTCTTCAAACACAGAGATGTTATTAGATGCAGGAAACGCTTGAATGCCAAAGTGCACAGAGGGCATGTCTGTGTTCATAACAGAATCAGGACCCAGCTGTTAGAGGCAAGATTTTTGAGGAATAAAGGCTCCAGTGTTCAAGTTTTGCATCACTGTCTATTAATACTTTGACCCAAGTGTTCTGGTATTATTTTAAATCTAGCAATCGCAATTATCTAAAAATTGCACAACAACAGAGCTTCTCTAAACACTGCAGTCAGAGATTATGTGGTAAGTGTGGTACCAATACAATCAAGCAGTAATGAGAAGGAGTGTCCTGCGTCACACAAAGTGATGCAATAACACAAGCCAACCACCAATCAAAGCAGCGGTAGACCAGCAATTCCTGTGTTCAGTGAGGTAAAATCATTGTTTTTGTTGATGAAGTCTAGTGGCTTTGAAGAGCAATAATGGCCTCAGTTCCCATCAAAAATGGCTCTCTGATGAAGCCGAGGCTCTCTTTCAACTTTCTTCACCAGTAACCCATTTACATTGGCTCTCTGCAATTTCCTCTGGTCAAGTAACCCACAACAGGCTTTTTGGACTTGTTGGCCAAGACCAGATGCCCATGGGGTTATGTTAGCAGTATTAGTGAGAACCATAAATACACAGCCATACAGGCTAGAGACCCAATAATGACCTGAAAGCTGCCAAAAGCTGCATGTGTGTTGATTCACGGAGGGATTGGCAGTATTAGCTTTTACTTTTTCACAATTCGAATCAATTAGTATGTGTGTTCTTAAAAGTTTCTTTTTGTTTATATTCTTTGCTCAACCTGTTTTGTTTAAACTTAAACTGAATTAAAGTGATTTTTTTCCCCTCACATGCCTCCATGGTGAACAAAGAATCCAAAAGTTGAGAAAATTCTTGATGAATTGAAGTCATACTGGGCCACTTTTAACAACAGCAAAACTACATCAAAACATCTGTTTACAAACTCTCACACAACTCCCGCATCATAATCTAAAGCCCTTTTACACAGAGATTGCACTATAGGGCCGCTACGAGGTCCCCTCTTCATGCTTCCTTTGCCAAACAACAACACCATCATTCCACTCCATTGTGTGATTTTATACAGCATGCTGGCATCGCGAAAGCATGAGAGGCGCGATAGGTGTGACATGTTACACAAATAGCCTCAGCCTCTGGTGTAGCATATAAAAATGCATCTGCAGTGCTTTATAAATAATAACAGTGACATAACATTGCAATAACAATCATGGCTGATCTTGTCCTCTGATAAGAGGGAAAGGAGCTTCTGGACCTCATTATTTTCCTATTTTTTGGATATTCTTGGCAACTAAAATTCTTCTTTGAGTTAGTCGCTAACTGCTAACAGCTACTTTTTAAATTTCCTACAATGGTTTTCACGCATAACACGTCATCATGCCAGCTTTTCCCTTTACACAGATGTTGTTTCGGCCCTATTACTACCTCTGATGCTGGCTTTAGGCGTAACATCTCTGTCCTCCCATTCTGCGATTGTACCTTTTATATAGACCAGCGAGGCGGCATAATGGCATCAAATACCCGCCTTGAAGGGGCAGAATAAAAGGGGCTCATGTCTCATTTATTCAGTTTTATGCTCATTTCTTCCCATTCAAGTCTTTTTGCTTAAACCTTGGTATTTGAAACTGAACTAAACCTAGGCGCTGCTGCTCTACTGCTGCCACGATCAGTGAGTTTGCTTGTGTTATTGTGTGACATTGGTAAATTTAAACTAACCCTGTAAAACACCAAAGTCACACAATAACACAAACAAGCTAACTGATCGAGGCAGCAGAGAGTAGCAACTCCTTTGTTCAGCAAGGTAAAATTATTGTTTTTGTCAATGGAGTCTGATGGCTTTTAAGAGCAATACAGTGGCCTTTAGCCAAATATTCTTAATATAGTGAAAATTGAAGTCAGTGCTTTTTTTCTTTGTAAGTTGGGCGTCTTTTTATGTGGCTAAAAAATGTATTGTACAGTCTTGTGCACAGAAAAGTGGCACGCCTGCATAAAACTGGATAAATGTAACTTTTATTATACTACATGAGTTGTTTGAGAGTTTGTTAACGGATGTTTGGATATAGTTGTGCTGTTGTTGAGCATGGCCCTGTACGACTTCAATTCATCAAGAATTTTCTCTGTTTTTGGATTCTTCGTTCACAGCGGAGGCATGCGAGAAAAACAAAATTTCCTTCACGAATTCAGCGTAAGACGGTGTCACTAACTGACATACAGATGGTTACTTGGGGGGGTATTCCTTTAAGAGTAAAGAAATGTTAGCATGCAGATGTAAGCATGCTATCAGTCAGAAAAAAGGAAGGTATATACTGTACACTCCTATCATGACACTCAACCCAACCCACTGTGTGATATTTCAGACTGTCAGCTGTGACAAATTGAAGATAATTCTAGAAAACTGCACGTTGTGTGTGGTGGTTTCAGGCGATGCAATGTGAATGGTTTCTCTCTGCATTATGGGTCCCTTTGTTCCATCTATAATTTCATTATTGTAGTAACTGACAGCTGCACTCAAAGGCATCCTGACAGTGGTTGCTGAGTGAGAGAAACACTTTTCTGATTTGCTTTAGTAAGATATTTCTTAACTAGGGTATTTCTGCTCAGTCTGAAATTCAGAAGTGAAATCTGGGAACAAGTTGGTTTGTGATCTTCAGATTGCCTGCAGACTAGCTGTTTCTGAAACTGGCTCTCAGCCTCTACTTTGGTTATCTCTCATACCTTTGTTGGCCCAGTGTTGGCTGTCTTGTTCTTTGCTTTACATCTCTGAGATCATCTGACAGGAAGACTGATCAGCCCTGACCAGTCTTATGTCATTCTGTGGGAATGATACACTCACATTCTCTCAAGGACATAATCTGTCTAACCACATCTTCACGGATGCTGCCACTTGCATTCAGGCATTTGCGTGTGCACCCACCCAGAGATGGAAAGCCAAACAGTCAGACAGGCAGACAGACAGGAACACAGTCATGTGACCCCTCTGACCCTCTGTGCTATGTTCCCCGGGTGAGTTATGTCTCATTGTTCCTTTCTGTCACTGCAGCAGCGGGCCATGGGACAATCAGACTGGCCTCATAGTGCCACATTCACTTCTCCAACCCGGGTCTGATCTCACACCTCTCACTTCACATTCTCATTACTTCAGGCTGTTATTAATTTATTTAATCAATATCTGTTCAACTTCTCCTACACACAAATCCATAATGGCAGTTTGATTCACACAGCTGTACATCAAGATATGAGCATGAGCTGTGGCGTCTCTGCATTCTCAGATGTGTTTATGATGGGTTAAATACAGGGTGTTACACACAGTGTTGTCCATTATTTGCATATTAAAAGCATGGTCATCATCTTTAGACTGAAACCTGTAAAGTCAATAACTCAAAACTTCAGTAAGATTACTCCTCAAGCACTTTTGGAGTGTTTGATGCTGACTCAGAGATCATATTAGACCAGTGGCTCCATTGTGGCCTTCAGCTAAACTCTCCAGCGTCCCTGTTGAAGATTATGAAACTGGCTTTAAAATAGAGAGCAGCAGCTCACCAGGGCTTTGGATGATTTGAGGCTAAATATATGAAAAAGGCAGCTTGGTCCACGGGCTAGAGTGGGATCTGGGTGGATGGCAGCCAAGGCCTTTGGTGCCTCTGTGTTTTTTTCCCATGCACTCTGCATCACTTTGGTAGAAAAGATGCCCTGCAAACCAAAACCTTATGTGGGCCAGCAAGACACTGACTCTGAGGTTCTGGATACTAAAGTGAAAATGACTCTGCAAATATACCTTTAATTGTTAAAGATATATTTGATATATTATTTATTTTTATTTGTATTCAGAAGGTTTTATTTATAATGCCTTCTTAGCCAACCAAGAAAATGCCATTTACTGATGAGATGCAGTTGGAAAGATCTGGAAAATATCTAATGAGTGGACCTTTTGGTGAACTTTTTTTTGTCATGCTCCTATTTCCAATATCACAAATAAAATCCTTCAAACTCAACACATATTAGTGAATTGTATGAACAGTTTTAAACGCATCCGTGAGTAATTTATGCATTTTACTCCAAAAATAATGACCTGGTTACTCAAGTACCATTTTTCCATTGTCACTCTTGGCCGTGCCGAGTAAAGCCATGCCGTGTTGATTTGTGTTCCTATTGTCAGTTTAGATGTGCTGTGCCACGCCAAGCTGTGCCTAAAATGGACTTTCTCTGGAGGGGTCCAAAAGCTAGGCCACCCGCCCTCAAGCAGATAGTGGTGACGTCTCGTAGAGCTTAGATTCTCTGCCCGAGCCTGAACCTGACCCATAATTGCCCACCACTATCCTCGGGCTCGGACAGGTCCGGCTCCTCATAATAGACCTAGGCTATGGAACCAACTACTTATCACACCTGGGCCCTTGACGGTGCCACTGGCCGCGCACATGTGAGTTCCTCCCTTCGCACTCATCACACTTGACCTGTTGCGCATAGGCCTAACGGGCGAAATGGACCCTTCGGATGTCAAGAAAAAAATAGCCTCAGGAGAGTTTAAATTGGCCCAATCTCAAGGGAAGTCCAAGGTTTGAGTCGAGTCAAGTGGACAAAGTGCAGCACAATGCTGGTATATGACAGCAACAAGACGGGGACCTTGTAACGGCCCAATCCTTAAAAAGAAAATGTTGGGTTTAAACTGGGCCGGGCCAGGCAGAACATGCACGGGCTCGGGTGGGGTTGGGCTGGATTTTTTGGGCCCGATCTAAGCTCTAACGTCTCGCCAACCGCAGCTAACCCCCGATGACCCCCCTTCTGCCCCCCAAACAAGTGTGTGTGTTGCGAGACTCGACTCACCTCTGTCTGCAGGAGACCAGAGAAAGCCGTTTTTCAAAGTCTCTGTGTGTACAGTTCTCAGCATTTTTGTAGCTTCTAACTGAATCTCTGCGGTTTGGAGTTCAGATTCTCACCTGCATCCTGTTTTCTGCTTTATTTTACTGTTATATCTTCGCTATCAGCCGTCCTCCATGGCTGAGCTATAATGTTAGCTAGCTCAGTGGTGCTAGGTGAATTAGCAATTGCATTAGTGCCATCTAGTTCCAGTATATTTGAGAGAAGGCAGACATCTCTATGGCTGATATCTCCAACACTCACGCTGTCGAGACTCACGCTAAAACAATCTAGACTGATAACTAGCACTACAGGTAAGAGGAAACATTTATTTGTGATCTTGGGGTGAACTGTTCTTTGAATGACACCATGTACAACAGTAAAATTGCATAAAATATAAAACTTTTTATCCCTGTCTTTTAGTCAGACAGTGTAAGTGCTGAACCCTGATGTTTCCTGTATATGAATTTCAGCAGCATATTCCCACAGACATGTCAGCATTACATCCTGTTTCAGCATATCCAGCAACAATGCAACAGCTGGATTAAAGTGGCCATATGACAAGCTGTCATGTTGGATAACAGAGGTTGTCGCAACTCATCCAGTTCTTTTCTTGTTCGCTATGACTCATCTTCACTGAATTTTGCAAATGTGCCTTGCGCTTCTTTCCCCCCCAGTTTTTTAAAAGTTTCTTTTTGTTGTTGTTTTGAAAAGCTGTCTTTGATTCCATAAAGCTTCTGAATTTCTTTTCCTGATGGCATTTCTGTTGCTGAAAGCAAACTGCGTGTCATTTCAGTCTCTTTTACTGAAGTCACATTAAACAAGCGCAGTCGAGTTCGATGTCTTCCAAGGCGCACAGGTGGCTCATTCACTGAGTGACTGCAGGATCGGTTCCTCCGTAGCACACTGGCACAGGCTGAGGCTGCAAACTGAAAGGCTTCGGGTGTAATCCTCACCTGCTCCCTCACTGTTAAATCCCAAGTGTTTTGATTTATTTTGTTGCACCCTCTCCATTTGTTTGCGTCTCTTTTCAGCACTGAAAGGATTTAGCACCAAGGGATTAGTCAAAGTGGGCCCTGTTTATACTGTTCGTGCAGGTGATGTCAAAGCATTTCCACTTTCACATGGCATCATGAGTCCATGGGCACATGCACATACAGTTTCACGTATGCACAACTGTTTAAATACTGTGCTGCATACAGTTCACTGCACCTGCCTCCTGTTATCTGCTCCATAAATGACTTTCTGCTCTGAGTCATCATCTCTTTCTCATTCTTTATTATGTGACTAAAGCAGCATAAGAAAAAGATGCTGTTGCACAAAGCCTCCACGCTGACACACCTGAGCCAAAGAGGGTGTGCGCGTTTCCTCTTTTCATGTTCGTGCTGTTTTGTAGCAACTGCTGCTTTGAAGTTTGGTTGTTTTGTGCATCTGAGACCCTGAACAATGAGCCACAGAAGTGAATGTCCACATCGTGTCTGTTAGTGTGGGGCTTTGCTGTGCTTGTGTGCACAAGAGGAGGGGTCTGTGGAGGAGAGCGGCCTCCCAGCTCCGACACATGGTGCCCAGACTAAACAACAAGATGAATGTTTCCTGAGTCCAACCTGGCATGGAGGCACCCCAATCTGCCTGTGTGGCTTGACTGACTGACTGAATGAACTGCATTCAGAGCAGAGGAAAAGACAGGTTATTGGAGAGGAGAAAATGAGTAGAGTGGACAAGAGAGCAGAAGAGAAAGGTTGGGTTTCTTCATGTGAAGCTTGAATTCCACCACAGTAGCATCAGTTAAAATAACTCCACTTTATTACAAATTGGGTCTTATTTTCATAGTTTGGGCCGCGGTTTTTAGCTGTAATAAAAGCATTGTACTCACTCAATTGATGGCTGAGCTCGTGGAACGCAGCATTGTCGCTAAAAAGAAGTCAGACGAGGCAGGTTATATAAGGAGTCAGACTGTTATGCAGGATTTAAAGGGGCACTCCACCAGTTTTACACATCCAGTCCAGTTTACTCAATGTGAGGAGTACTACTCAGCCTGTGAAAACAGTTGTATAAAGTCCTCTGTGGCTCTGGTGGGTGCTCTCCAAAGTCAGTAAAAAATAACACTGATGATGTCATCGGGGTTATCTCTAATTGGGCTTGGAGACGCAATTTTATAACAGAAAGAATAAAGATGAGGAGATTTTAAGATGTGGGTGTTTACCTGGCGTAAAGGGTCTGATGAAAGCTGCTATCAAGTTGCATTATGGGAAATGACGGATCCAGGAGATGGATTTATACTAAGATGCCAGGTACTAAAAGTCAGGGTATCTTTTTTTCCCTCTTTGGTCTTCTTTTCTTCTTTAATGACACTTTTTTAGTCCCCCAACTTTATGAAAGTGCTGTACTAAATCACTGGAGTGCCCCTTTAACACATTTCTAGTTTAGTCACATTTATTTGGAAGAGAAAACAAAGGTAAACACTGATTTTTTTTTCGGTTCAATGTTGACCTAGAGAAGTTTTTTTGTGCGTTCAGGGATTATTGCCAATATTTTGGGGTGCTCTTACTTTTAATTTTACCACCAAATTCAGTGGATCAGATGATCTCACTAAACTGTTGGCATGTTAAGTCTGATTTTCTGAGTATTTTTGTAAATAAATCTTGTTGCACTCCATCGTTGCAATGCCAACGTGTTCCCAGATTTCACTTATAACATTGGTGAGTACAATGTTACCATTAAAAAACAATTAAAAAGGCCCAAGTCAGACGAATTATCCTCTAAAGTCTACCGTGTAGGGTTTAATGGCATCTTGCAGTGAGGTTGCACATTGCAACCAACTGAAACTTGCTAAGTGTGTAGGTGAAATGGTGGCTGACACGAAAATGCGAATTGCCCTACGGAGTCAGTGTTTACTTTGTCCATTCTTGGCTAGTGTAGAACAACATGGCAGAGTCTATGGGAGAGGGCCCACTTTGTATGTAGATATAAACAGCTCATTCTAGGATAATGAACACTGGACCTTTAAGCTTAACTGTCTGTGTTAGCATTGTAATCCATTTCACTTCAATTTTGAACATATTTTGCTTCCTCAAGCTTTATCTTAAAAGTAAAACATTTGTTTCAAGTTATACGACCTGAATGCCTTCAGCTTTGTCTAAACTCTTCCACAACCCACAAGGTGTTGTCATCATGCAATGACGGAACTGTTAACAACACCAACAAAAGCTCAGTGTGCTGCTGTCAACCTGTCTTCTCCCACACGTCACCTTTCACCTTGCAACTCTGCACCCCCCACATCGCACCCTTTTTTATTTCACCCAAAAGCTTGGAAAGAGCAGGCCTAGCTGTGTTTGCCTGGCTTTAGTGAAACAGTGAATTAGAGGCTGGGGCTCTGGGAGAAGGGGTTGAGGTATCGTGGTGAAAACTTTTGGCAGACTATGGGAAAAGCGCCTTGTTTTGGAGACAGAGCTCTGGGGCTCTCTGGGGGCTACGATGGGCTGAGCCTCGTTGCGGTTTGTATCAACAAGCTGTTGGATTTGGAGAGAAAGTTCCAGACACACCCCCAACCCTTACTCAATGCTCCTAACCCCCCTTTTCCCCACTCCTGAAAAAGTGTATCTCTCTCAGTGAAGACATTCAAGCAGGAAGCTCCCTCCATGTTCAGCCTACCAGCTCTGCTCCCATCCTCCGTCTTCAGCTCGTAGTTTGCTCCGTCTTCACTCTTCTCCTGATTGAGGAGAGCCAGACTCCGGGCAGTGGCAAGAGGTTCCGTCTTGGTTAAGAGGGAACACACACACAGACGTCTACATGTGACAAGCCCCTGCTAAACAATGGCTGTTGGCTGACGGAGAGGAGGGGGCGGAGGGGCAGCGGCGGTTTCTTGGATGGCCTGATTGGAGCATAAACAGCAGCCCAGGAAGTGCTGAAGTAAGAGAGGGAGAGAGGGAGGGAGGGGGAGCAGGGGAAGTGTGCAGATCTGCCGGGAGAGAGCAAAAAGTTTGGGACTGCGACGGTGTGTTGGTTAGTTTGTGTCACTCTGGTTGTGTCCAAGACTTTTTTTTCTGTCAGGACGTACTGAACTGCAGAGAGCCAGACAGGAAAGGTGAGTAGCTGCATCTCATACCAGATCACTCTCTCACACACAGATGTGGACTTAAAAACACACAGATGCTCAGTCATATACATGGCAGCACTAACAACACCCATTTTCTTCTCTGCCTCTTCCCTCTGTGGGTTAAAACTGTACTCTAAGGCAAATATCTTTGCAAGCCATGAGAGGAGACTGGTTGTTATTAATGCACGCAATGTCATTTTTAAATTCCAGATGGCTTTTGAATGCCACTTAGCCTAGTGTTCTTAATGTGTGTGCAGTTTGCTGATGGTTTCCCCTGCCTCTGAAAGCTGCTTGTTTTGCATAGCTGTTTTTGTGGTGCCTTGAACTGCAGCCAGCCATTCAGTGCATGAAGCAAAAAAAAAAAAAAAGGGGGGACCATCTAATGGGTGTGTGGCTGTGTCTAATTAAGCTAATGGGGAGACGAGTGGTGAGGGTCAGACCATGAGAGGCTGAACTTGAAAACATCACGGTCACTCTCACAAAACACAGTCCTCTGCACAGGCTATCTGCTTCATGAATCATCTCAGATTCAAGCACTCCAAAGAACTTCTCTTAATCTGTTTTCACCGCCTCACAATCTCCCTTTTCTAGATCACAGAGTGGTGACATTTAGAGATGAAAGTAGCTGATTGCAGATCAGATTTACTGTAGATTTGGCCATGTATGGTGCTGTTTGCTCTCTGGATCAAATGGATTGTTAAATTTCCCCAGTGGAGAGATGCTGCATTCCTCCTCTCCAAGTGAACATCAATGTCAATTTGCAGCTTCAAAGACGCTGTGTGCTCCTCACATCATAGGCAGAGCAGTAAACAGTTGTATATAGTGATCTCTTTTATATGAGAGCTGTGCCTACCAGTGACTACTATTTCACTACTTTGTCGCCATGCTGCTAATAAAATAGCATTTTAAGCATTTTATTGTCTTAACAAGGCTATTTTCCTGTCTGGAGCTCTCCAGTACCGCTGGAATTGCTTTAACTTTTTCCGCTGTTGAGTAGATTTACATCTGGAAAAGACTGGCCTGTCCCAAGCACAAGCAAATGGAAAAATCAAAGTTAATTTCACAGCCATTCACATGTACTTGTTTGGTATGAACCTCACTTAATGTCAAACTTGCTTTAAAAAGTCCTTTTTTATCACCATTACAATGGTTGGAAATCCACATAAATCAGCAAAAGCAACATCTTACCAGAAAAACTTGTTAAAAACCAGATTTCCTTGTTAAATTTGTTCATTTTTTTCCAGTTGCAAAGTAGCACCCTTAGGCAGCCCACCTATTAGCCCTTGTTTTTGGCTTCGGTGCTGTTTTGTTTGTAATTTTGGAAGAATTAAAGTTTCCCTAGCGCTACTTTTACTAGTCAGGTGTTCAGCGATGGGTGTGATTTGTTGTGTCTCTTTCAGCAATGAGTATATCAACTCCAGCTCCCCCGCTGGGAGGGAAGGTAAACAGGTTTGGAGAGGAGTGCCTCGTCAAAAAGACAAATGAGCTTGCACCCTTGCACCCCTTCCACGGCCCCCGGACCTCATCCTTCATCACTTGTTTCGGCACTCTGACAGCGTTAGACTGTCTCTCACAAGTTTTCTCTGTGCTTTGCTGATGTAGCAAGTTGTCAATTTCTCACAAGACCAGAGGAAACTGTTATTAACTCTAAGGCAGTGCTCTGGCTGCCAGTTTAATTCAGCCAAGCTATTTGTCTAAATGCTAGCATATGAGGTGCAGTGAGCTTGGCAGTGTTTTTACAAGCAAAGGCACACAGTAGCTCCTGACCATGTGCGTCCATTTGTCTGATATCGTTACGAGACACTAAGGTTACCGCCTGACCACTTGATTACCTTGCTGGACTGCTCTCTTGCGTCACTATCCAGACATAACGGATCATGTCTGGATCTGAGCAGGAGATCAAGCACTAACCTGGGCCATATGTATTAGCTGATGCAAATCTGGGGCTGTGGAGTTTGATGGCTGCCACGGGACATTGAGCTCGGTGGAAACACACCTGGGCCAGTGGCATGTGGCCGAGCAGCGTCGAGGCCAGGGGAGGAGGGGGAGGCCTGACCAGGTGTTTCTGCTGCGAGCTGTCGGCGCTGTCATCCCTCATTGGGCCCCGAGCCAACTCGCGCCACGTCTCATTGAGCTTCAGGGTTTGATCAAACCTCATTACAGAGCTTTCATTTCAGCTCCTATTGGTGGTTGAGTTATGGATATGATAAACCATTCCCACTGAATTAAGCTCCTCAAAGTACACTTGTTTGTGATTGTAGAAAATAGACGAAGACGACATGAGCGGACACAGAAAAAGAAAGAATATGCTGTTAATGTATAGTTTGCTTTTAACTCAAAACAACATTAAAGGTTCAGTTTGCCCAAATAACACAAAAAAAGCCACTTTTTTCTGATTGTTTGAAAAAAGTGCTCCAATGAAAACTCCAGTCAAATATGTGGATTTTTGAGAGCAATAGGACCACTGAGTCCGGAAAGAGGTTTTCTAAATGTCATTCCAGTGATGACAGCTAAAAGCTCTTGAAAACTTCCACTAAGTGGAACTTGAGCTAAGGATTTTTTGTTTAACTTTTGTCAAGGTCAAAATAAACCTTCAAGCTCAAGAGCTACACGATTGATCCCATTCAAGGTAGCGGAGCGCTGTATTGGAAGGCTTAGCCAGCACTTGCTCTAGTGCGCTTCCTCTGTGGGCTCCACAATGTGGAAGATCTGGGTAGTTTTATGCCCAGGAAGTTGAACTTTTGGCTTTGTGTGCCACTGGGTGGTTCAGTGACAACTTATCGGAATGCTGACGTGCTTCAATGAAATCGGTCCCAGAGAACAAGCCATGTAACCTTGGTTCCTACAGCACACTTCCGACAATGGATATCAGGAAGTTGACTACTTGCGTTCGCGCCCACTCAGTCCTTTATAATGTGTCACTGTTTGGTTACAGAGACCAAAATAAAAAGGATGAGGCTTGGGACTGCGTCCTAATGTTGCGACATAGCATGCAAGTCTTCCTTGCTTGGTTTGAATAGGATGACATACTGCAAAGCAAAGCATTTTATCAACACAACCATGAGCTTTTCGACTGGACAACAGCAAGCAGCAACTACGCTGCTTTCAAGCCAGTAGTGATTGATGTGATGATTCATGTGATGAGCGACTAGAGCGACCAAAGCTGCCACAAATATTTTTGACAGTCGTGCCTCTTGTGCGTCCATGAGGGACTTTGCCTCTTTGGAAGCTTCTGGCTTGAACGAACAGTTAGGGGTGGATTTGACTCACAGACTTAAGTGACGCTTTGCAGACAGCCTGTCACTCAAGCAGCCCCGCCCTAAATTTATGTAACTTTTAGCCTTGATAAAATATGCCATTGAGACCAATTTTTTCTTTTTTTACCAGACTGTAAACATGTTTATTTCTGCTGTAAAGTTGGGCATTTTAACATGAGGCTCTATGGAGATTGACTCACTTCCAGAGCCAGCCTCTAGTGGCCATTCACCGAACTGTAGTTTTTGGCACTCGAAGTTCACAGAGGTTGCTGCTTGGAGCTGACCCTTTAAATGAAACCATTGCTGATTTCTTCAGTCCTAACCAAGTAATCATTATTACCTCTTTGTTGTTTTAAAGTTTATTTAAATGCTGACGTCCCTCACAGGGTCACCTTACAGCATTCTGGGACAGTAAGTGTCCACTGCCGGTATCGTTCCAACAGTTTTGTGAAGTAAGCTTTTAAGATTTTTCCTGAGGCGAATTATGTTCTCAATTAGCCGAGAAAAACTGATCTCGTCCTCTAGGAAGATTTTCTATCATTTCAGCAGCTTAGACTAGAAGCTGTCCTCATGGCCAAAACAACTTGAGTCTAATAGAGGTGGAGATGATTGCAAGGTATAATCAGACAGAATCTCTATCACATTAATTGACTCCTACTCGTTGTAAATTGACCTCATTTTGAGCTAAATAATTTTTGGCGGAACAGATGAAGGCGCTCTTTGAAAGTCTTTTATTCCTGCGATGACGGTAAGAAAGTACAGTATATAACACCTTATCTCGCCACCCTTTAAAGGAGCAGAAGATAAGCCGTTCCTATTATACACATAGACTCTTTGTGTTCCTCTTGGATGCAAGTGAAATGACTTTCAGTCTGCTGCTAATGTCAACATTTTAATGACTTTAATGACAGAGAAATGTGACAGACCAGCAGAAAGTGATTTAATAAGGCTGCGATTTGTAGTTCAGCTAATAATGATTCATTACCGTCACTCTTTTCAGTTTTGCCTTTGTCCCATGCTCTTTTTATTTGATATTCATAACTGGCCTGCATGGAATTGAATGATTGTTTCAACGAATGGTGGAAATCTAAAGCAGAGAACAACAATTTTTGCTCCAGCTAAATATCTTGGGATGCAAAAAGTATCTCTCCTGCAGAGTTCCAAATAACAAGTAGATGAAGCAGTGATATTGCAAATGTGTTTCAGCGATGTTGTCTTTTATTGTTGTACTGTTGGGAAATGGTAGAGGCTTATGTTAGACCTCAGCATTCACTGCAGTCCATGCTGTAGGCTTTGCTGTGACAAGGATAATCCACAGAGGAAAATCATGCTTCCTGTCGTGACGTCGGATGCTGGTGGAGCTAATGGAAAATTTGCCAAGACATGAAATTAGATTTTTTTTGTAGGCCCTGCTGCAGAGCGCATATTAGGAAAAGTCACTTTAAGTGAACCGTAAATGGATGGAGTCATCACATTGAGACAGCTGTTAAACTTTTTTTTTTCATTCAGGAAATAAGTCTTCATTCTTCTAAAAATGACCTACTTAGATGACAAACACTATTTCATGCTTACCTCACTCTTTACTCCCTCTTGGCGCTCATAAGTTTCACATACTTCATTGACTCCACCTATTCAGTGAAGTCATTTGTTTGACCATCTCTTCTCTCTCTGGCAGTGATGAGAAGGGGGTAAGACAAATGTTCCCCCACCCACAGGCTCAGACAGAGGCGGGAGAGGCTCAAGCCGACTCTGTTCTGACACTCTTCAGTCGCTATTAACCCCCCACACCCCCATCTCTTTTCTCCCAGTGTAAACATCCCCCCGCCTTTTCCATCCGTCCACTCCTTTAGGCATGTGGTTTGACGTGGTGCCTCCCCCAAAACACAGGAACATACCAGGGCAGTTATTGTCCAGTGACAGACGTGCTTTGTGTCAGTGTGAACACGAGTTGTATGTTTTTGTCCATCTGTCTCCAACCGTCTCCAAGCAAATCGATCTTAAATGAGAGTGTGGGCCAATCTAACGAGGCCAGGTTGATATTAGAGGGAAGATGTATAAGTGTACCTGTAATTATAATTTGTCTCTACAAATCTTTAAATGCCCTTTTGTGTCAGGCCTGTAAAACCATATTTGCATATGTCATTGTCGTTCTTTGAAAGCATACAAAGCACTCGAGGGTTTTCTGTCCGCATAAAGGGTTGTTAATTAAGAAAAGTCTGAATTTGAGTATTAAAGCTGCTTAATCCCAATAAATATGGATGAGACTTGTGTCCTGAGCCCATTTAACAACCTGCAGTGTCTTGCCCTTCTTCCTTAGATGTTAGTTTTTTAACGTTCTCTATCGACCAAAATGACCGCTCGCTAATGAGTCATTATCTTGGCATAATTTCATAATTACCCCTCTGCCTGACAAGCTTAATACACTCTCATTTAGCCACAGTTGAGATTATAAAAGTCCTATTCCTGAAAATATTCTGTAAAGCCTGTGACACACAGGATGTTTTTGTTAAGCCGGGCTATTCTAGGAACAGCGGCAGCTACCTGAGCTGGAAGTTTTTGAGGAAACTGTCGTCTACTTCTGCGTGGTCTGTTTTGATCTGTTTGGAGAAGTCCTTCCTGCTCTGACTGATAAATAGACTGGACCATGTAAATACTGGAAAGAGGCCCAGAAGAGTATCAAATAAAACCATTACAGGCTAAATGTAGTGACAGATATACAGGAGTTGCTATTTTTGCACCGCGTGTGGATATGTGAAGGCACAGAATCGAGTTTGTTTACTCTGAGGACTTAACTTAAGTAGAAGTAGGATTATACAAGTGTGATACCTCTTAACTTCAAATCCGTGCTGGAGTTGATAAAATATTTTTGTTGCATATGATAGACGCAGCATTTGGTGGCTGCAATACTAGTTTCTTATTTCTCAAACAGGAGTAAATAGTATATCAGTGGAGGACAATTTTCAGTTACGGATTCAATGTGCTTGCTACTTTCTATGGCACTAGGATAGTGTGTCTAGGATCAACTCAGAATAGTTCGTTCATCGTAATAAAGGAACATGTGTGTGACATTCTGGCTCAGGTAATGGGCTCTCAGACAGTTGGTGTATAACAATGGAGGTCAGTGACAGTGATCCCTAACCTGGGGAACTTGGGTACAGTTACAGTACCAGGTGGTACATGGAAATATTGTAGATAACAATTTGATAATAAGATTTTTTTTTTAAAAATCCATATATTGAGTCAGCTGTAACTTGAACACAGTCTGTTGAGAGTATGTAATTAATCGTTAGCAATCAAGCAGAGAAGTTGAAATAGTTTACTGAAAGTTCAAACGTTCAAACGTAGTTAAAAAATAATGACTATACAGTTCAAATAGTTAGCTTGCTAAATGTAATTGATAAATAGTATAAAAAGTTCACTAAAAGTAGGCTGAATGAATATGCAGTTAAAATAGTTAGCTAAAAGTAATGGCAAAATTGTTGAAATAGTAGTTCTGTAATTATAAATTCAAATGAGCACATTTGGAACCTGATGGCTGGTGCTGATGATGGGGTAGGCCCAATGGAGTTCATCTGTCAGGGTTGTGGGGGTATTGGTGGCATTAAAGAATTGGTGGCAATAAAGGCCGACTGTTCTGTCACCTCACATTGACTCTGTCTGGGCCAAAAAGACAACAGCCAACCCGTTGACTAGCATATACATTCTGCGCCTGCATAAGAAGAAATAACTCTCCATACCAGCAGGTGGCAGTAGTCTGTATTTGTCATTCAAAAGAGAAACAGAAGACCAACAAGATGGATTAAAGATGCTAGTTAGCCAGTTAGCATACTAACAACAAACACAACTCCATCTTAGAAGAACACATTATATTTACTGTGCACTAGCAAACAGTAACACAAACAGTTACAAACCATTTCTGCTAAAGAGCTCAATACCTAAAAAAAATTCTACCTAATATAACAAGTTTGATCTAATCTGACTGGAACTGCCATTGTACTATCTCCGATGCTGATTCAACTTGCTGAATCAGCAAAAAAAAAAAAAAATGCTGATAAGGGTCAACTTCTGCCAATGGCATGGGACACAGCGCAAAAACTAGGGTGGCAGACGTTTACTGACAGCCCAACATTGACCTAATGGCCGATCGACAGCTTGGTGCATCAGGCTACTCTAAGGACACATTCACACTGGTGCTATTTGGACTGCTTTAAATGAACTGTGGTCCACTTCCACGGATAGTTTGGTTCGTTTGGAGTGGTGTGAACTCTCATTCAAACTCTGGTGCGGACCAAACGAGGGAATCCTGGTCCGCTTGAAAACTGGGGGTCTCTGTTCACTTGCAAGTCAACCCTGCTCCGGTTCGCTGACAGTGGGAAATGCAAATGGACTATCCAGTGAACCAAAGAGAGGAAGTGAACCAAAGAGAGGAAAAGCGCAGTGCATTTTGGGTAGACAAAAAGACAAAACCAGCAGCGCAAACTGGGAGAAGCAGGGGTAAAAAAAGAAAAAGTTGGAAAATGCAGACATGGAGCAGTGAGGAGGTGCAGGCACTCAATGATATATGGTCAGAGGACTATATATCACAGTTGCTTGTGGCCACCCACAATGGATTTACGTTTTCAGTCCTGGCCAATCGATGAGCCGGGTTTTCTTCTTCCTCAGGCTTTTTTTCTTCCTGGTCAGTGGTCGTTTCGGGCAATACCGCCCCCAAACGAGCAGCTGTTGTAACTGCATGACATTGTCCAGGTGGTTTGGTCCGCTTTAAAAAGTGCAGTGTCAAAGTGAACCGAACCAAATGAAGGTGTGAAACTTTTCAGCATTCCCCGCCCAATTGAACGCAGTCCCCTGGACTATCCTGGTGTGAATGTGCCCTAAGAAAAGGTTGGAAACCACTGGTCTGTTGCACAGAGGAATAAGCTAGATTTTGGCTAAACAGGCAATACTTGTTGATTAGGTAACTTTGTTGTTTATTGTTTCATTAGTTTTGGTCTCTTCGTTGGATTTGTTGACAAAAGCAAAAATATAGAATATTGCCAGACACAATATTCAATCATGTGGGTATTATTATTATTATTATTATTATTATTATTATCATTAATAAGCTTTATTTAACTTTGTCTTCTGCTCCAGACGGCACTCTTGTGCCAGTGAGCTATTCCACCCCAGGCTACCCTCCGTGTAAGTTACTCATAAAACCTGACATTTTCAATGTTGTAGTAAGTCTTTTACCTTTCGTCTTCACCTCAAGACCTTGAATGGATTTCATTAGTATTGCCAGTGTTAATAAAAGTTTAATATGTCCCTAGTGTGAAAATATTTTAGCAGTCTTTATCACTGAAAATCATAATAGTTCTTTCTAATATTTTTTTTCCATTTTAGCCTGCCCATTTTTGACGCAGTTCTCATCTGAATTTTTATCTTAGAAGCTCTTTCACAACATTATATTTTAAAGCTCGTCTTTACAGATATTATCTATATTATGTGGCAGTCAGAGGGTTTACCAGTCTATCATTACATTTCCCATAAATGGGGGAAACTATGGCTGGTAATTGGTTTGCTTAGAGTTTCCATTCCCCCAAGATCCCACTCTGCGTCTACCTTAAAATTCAAGGCCACAGAACATTCCACGAAGTTCTGAACATTTCCATTAGTTTTTATAATGGCAGGAAGAGGGGAAACAGACCCTTAATACACACATTGACCCACACACCAACACACAGTTCCGTCCCCTGTGCCTTTTGTCACCTTTTCTTTGCACTTTGTTTCGAGGTTTCCTTCCCGTCAGGTTTTCCTTTCACAAGAGTGTGTATCCTCCCCGGCAGCAACACAACAATGCCCCGCTTCATTTCAGCTCTCTGAGACCTGAGACCGCAGGAGCCAATGGGCTGCCAGGCACATGCTAAAGCCATTAGGTGGTGGATGACGGTGGTTAGCCACAGAGGCATCGCAAAATAACCATCTCACTATGTATGAAGCCGAAGGAAGGGATGGGGTACTGTGTCGGCCGTCTGCATGTTTGTGCACGTGCCTGTCTGACCAGTGAACTGCCAATCATCCAACAAGCCATTCAAAAGGAGGAATGTGCTTTACGTGGTTTGTTCACATATGAAGAGATCAGTTCATATTACCCTCTGTTGAGGCTTCCTGCGAATTTAGCCGAAAGCTCCTCAGTATCTGCTCAGGCAGACAGATCCCAGCTATGGTTGAGGAGGCCTTTTATTATTAGACTCAGACACATCCCATTTGGTCTCTCAGTCAAGCTCAGACAGTTTGATGGAGGACTCTCTGTGGAGCTGGAGAATGACTTAATTACAGTCACTATCTCTATCTGAATTTACTGGGATGGCATCCATAATGCATGTCTGACTTGGTATCAGCGGGCCCCAATTAGAGTCGACCAATAATCGTGACAGAACTCTAAAGCTGAGTTTCTTTGCAGATGTGCGGCAAAGCATTATGTGCAACAATGGAGAGCATGGCTGTAACTAAGGACTGTTTTTATCTGTAATCTGTGGGTTATTTTTACATTGTTTTAATTCTTGTGTAGAGTATGATGTGAAAAGTTATGACTAATGCACATCAAAATCTAGTTGGCCACTTGAAGGCAGCACAAAAGGCTGAAAACACAACATTTGCATCACTTTCTAAAGTTGATGTAGTGAAAGTTTTAGCAAACTGTTGCCTTTTTTGTCAGGGTGCTTTGAGACCTAGAGTTGTCTTGCTTTGGTCCAAATCAGGGACTAATTTTGTTACAAAGTTGCATAATTGCCTAGAGTTGGTTTGTGTTCTCACGGCAGCATTTACAAGAGGACCAGATAAAATGATCCAAGAAAGCTGCTCTTGATTGGTCAGAATTTCCATGCAGGAAAAATCCAGGAAGTAAACAAACAAACAAAGGGACAACTACGCAGGTTGATTTTAGCGCTGGTCATCGTGGACTATATTGCTGTCATTGTTCATTTTAGTCAAACCATACAGTTTGAAAATGAGGCGCGGCTCCAACTAGAAAACAATGTTTTGATGCATTGGATGTGCTGAATGTGCATATTAAGGCAGTACAGGAGGAGGTGCACATTAATAATCCTCCAGGACTGTAACATGCTCATGTTTAACCCAAACAATGTGTCATGTGACTGCAGTTGGTTCAGATCGAGGTCGCAACATGTTCTCACCACAAACGGACCGCACCGCACTTCTTTTGTAACCAGACCGAGACCACCTCTTCAATAGGGTCTCAGTCCGGTTGTTTTGATGCGCACCTGAGTGTGATTGCTTTGTTCATACCTGCCCAAACGAATTGTACTTAGGGGGCAAACCAACTTGAGTTTGACTGAAACGAATCTAACTTGGCAGGTGTGACAGCACCCTTAGTCCAATATTCAGTCTCCTTTAGCCAAAGGGGTGAGACTTAAGTCACATGACTCAAGTCGCAAATTTGAGGCTTGAGACTTGCTTGACTAACACTGATAAAAAAAACTTGACTTCTTATGTCTTGAGACTTGACTTAGACATCAGACAGATGACTTGAAAGGAACTGATTTTTCCAAGTAAATATTAGCCTTTTTCTAGTTATCGAAATGTCAAGTTTTGTTTTGAAACGTGATCGAATCATTTCTAGTGCAATGTGGACAAACCTGGCAATCTGCTAGGATGTGGCAGATCATCAGAGCCCATGCACGAGGCTGTTGTCATAAAGAGTGGCCCGCCCAAGCAAAAGAGTTTGATTGGAGGATTATGTTGACATTAACGACAGTGAAAAGGGAGCGGCAGTATACAAAGTCTGCAGCTTAAAAATCAGTGACATGACAACTACAACATCCAACTTAATCAGTCACTACAAGACCCAAAAAGAAAGGTATGTGAATGTGTCATTTAAGCTGGTTTATTTGCTTATTAGCTAATCAAATGTGCTTGATTTATAGCAGAGACTTGACTCAATTTCTTCTCACCATGGTAACTTGCTTGAAAGGTAAAGGTTAAGAGTTGAGACTTGCTGTAGACTTACTCCTACCTCTGCCTTTACCTCTGTTTTGGTCTCCACCGCCTCTAGGGGGAAAAATCTGTCCATTTGCTAGCTGCTATCTTTGCCTGTCTACCCTCCCATGCTGGGAAAGTGGTGAACTATAGGTTTAGCTGAACTTCCTCCCTAAAATATCTTCCTGATGCTGCTAGAAATGGGGTTGATGAGAGCCGTGAGACTGGGCCAGAACAGTAAAGCTGCAAGTCATAAAATCTTGCAGCAAAGTGTTCTTTCACATTATTTATCGTCATCTCACATAAAACAACAACTTAAAGGCTAAAGTGAATCCTCAAACTGCCTACTATCTTCATTCAAAAAAATACTTAGCAAATAAGTATTTTCATGAATGTTAGTAGTACTATTGAATAATAAAAGGAAAGTTGCTTTACCAGCCACAGACTTCTTGGATGCATAGTATTGTCTTCATTCTGACATTAGTTTTCTCTAAGTGGCAAGTGAAAATATATTTTTCCGCTGTATCGGGCTTCATTTTGTTATTGTGTTGTTGTAAACTCAGAACCAAAAATGTATCCATGTCACTAGGGGAATCTCTGCTTCATGCTTTTTTTCCTGAAACAACCAGTTCATTCTCTGTGGACTAATAGCCAGTACAGTTTCTGTGGAGCAGCTGCATACTTCACACTTGATGACAGCACTTCTACTGAGTGGCAGCTCTCAGATTTCCAGCTTTGGGGGAGAATTATTCCTCTGACCAGAATTTGTCTAGTTAATTGGAGGGACATATAACAAATGTTGAACTCTTACCCTTTTAATGGGTCTATGCTGCATTGCAGTTGGAAATATACAGCATTGGTTTGCAGCATCTACAGTATCATTTCCACGGGGGTTATGTGTTACACAGTATGTCCCAGTAAGCTGGATTCTGTGCTGCTTTGATCAGGGTAGAGTCCCCTCGCTAATCCGCTTGAGCTCTGGATGTTTGCCCAGGACACACACACACACACACTCACTCACAAATTGTGATTAAAAAACAGATGTGAAGGCCTAGCCAAAAAGATGAAATGGTCTGAATAAATCAAACGGGAACAAACTGACATAACACTCACATGTTGGACTGTATGCGCCACTTTATGTGAGTTCTGTCTTGTAGTTGCATTAATATCAGTGTACAGAACAGTGCTTGTGCAGCTTCATGACATCATGCCATCATGGATTTTCATGTGTATAGTCACACCTCGTGGGAAAAATACGGGCATGATCTCTGATCCATATTTTAATTACAGCTGCAGGACACAGACAGGATTAGGAAATGTAAATGCTCTCCTTGTGTCATTTTTCCTCGTCTTTTCAGAAGCCATTTAAGCGCTCTTAATAGCTCTGGGCTTACCTGTAAATCTCTGTGCCTTATATTTGAGCGCTAATAAACAGGTGGGAAGGGATTTTTTATCTGGATGCAGCTGATGAGCGGAAAGGGCGTAATGAAAAGATGGAGATGGAGAGAGGAAAGGGAAAGAAGAAGCAGGAGGAGAGAAGAGAGGAAGGCAGGGGAAGAAAGAAGGGGTGCTACTTGAGTACCTCCCTGCATTACATCACTGAGATGCTTCAGCACTGATGACATCGTGGGGCTGGGAGGAGGGGGGACTGGCCCTGGGGATGATGTCATTAATAACCAATCAGAGAACTCGGGCCCGGTACAGTCTGGCCAGCTCCTCAGGCTGAAATGGTAGGATCTCTGAAAATGTCTTTTCCCCCTCTCGAATCATGGAGCCTTTGTGTCTTGTGCGCTTTTTCCTGGAGGTTATTTTTAGACTTGTGTTAAAACAAATATATTTCAGACCTGTTCCCGTCTCTGCCACAGAGCAAAGGGTAAGCAGAACTGGCTCTCCCAAAGAGGAGAGAGCCATATAAATATAGCCCTAAGGGAATTATTATTTAACTAACTTAATAGCACTTGAAGGAACTGCTTTGTCCCTGTCCACATAAATAGACCGGTTTCTAGTTTACCATGATTGTTATGGACCATGCAGTGCTAAGCATCAATTTCAAGCCAGAGAGGGTCATGACACTGGGGCATTTTAAATTTGCTTTAACTGTTGTCTTTAATGACTGTAACAGTGCACTTTGCAAAACTAACAACAGTGCTACATTCATACTTAACTGTTAAAAGGCCTCAGTGCTAAGCAAACTTTTCTGTGTAGCCCCTGCTGCTTTCTGTTTCATACATATCTTCTCATATTCCTTATTGTCATGCAGCAGACATAGGGCAACATTAACGTTCGTTTAAAGAAATTACAATGTAAGTCCAATTTTCACTCCCCTTTTAGCTCTGTTTTGGGCTCCACCGACTCCTGAGGCAAATATTTGCGTCATTAGCTGCTAAATGCTAAGTTAAGATAAGTTCACCAGCTGGACATTACATTCGTCTGAAGCTGGGAGGAACAGTTGTCAGTTGCATCTGGATACGACACAGATGAGCCCAAAACAGTAAAGTTGCGGGTCACGTTACCAAAACAATAAGCTGAAAGACTCTAAAACAGTCCCTCAAACTAAGGGGAACTGCTGAGTCTAATGACAATCATTTGTGGGTTTGTGACTACTAGTTACTCCTTTCACATTATGTACTCATTTGATCCATTGATAAAGGAACAGTTCACCCCAAAAACAAATATTTTTCCTCTTACTTGTAGAGCTGTTTATCAGTGTCAGTTATTTTGGTGTGAGTTTCCGGGTGTTGGAGATATCGGCGGTAGAGATGTCTGCCTTCTCTTGAATATAATGGAGCTAGATGGCACTCAGCTTGTGGTGATTAAAGGGTGAAAAAATATATTTGAAAAACTCAACAGCAATGTCTCTTTCCAGAAATAATGACACGGTTACTCAAGATAATCCACAGACTTTTTTGAAAGCCGTTTCATGTAACTGTATCACCACAAAGAAGATAGCGTGCATCTGCATGGTTAGCAGGCTTATGCAATGAGATGTAAACATTAATGACGTCCTCCTCAGTGGTGCTAGGTGAGCTAGCAGTAGATGCATGCTTCCTTTTGCGCAGTAATACTGTTCAATAGGTGTAGTTTGGCAGAAAGGAAATAGTTCCTACATGAAACTGCACACAACGAGGTCTGTGGATTATCTTGAGTAACCAAGTTATGATTTCTGGAAAGACACATTGCTGTTTAGTTTTTCATATGTATTATTTTGGCCATTATAGCTTTGAGCACCACAAGCTGAGTGCCATCTAGTTGCATTATATTCATGAGAAGACAGACATTTCTCTGCAACTCACATTAAAGCAATCTAGATTGTTAACTAGCACTACAGATTATAGGGAAAACATAGTTTTGATTTTGGGGTTAACTGTCCCTTTAATATAAAAAGATTGATTAGAGCAGCTTTAATGTTGTGACTTTAAATGTCTCTGTAATAAGAGCTCCAAACACCCTGCCTCGCCTGTTGCATCCCCTCTTAAATTTTTATAGTTAAGGTCATTAAATTAGCCTGCTGTGCAGCGAGGAGGAGGAGTTGATTACAGCACAGAGGCCAATAACACGAGAAGACAATATGTTGCCAGGTAACTATCGTATATACACAGAGTAAAATCAGTCATTGGCACTGCTCTGCAGTTTGCGTTATGCCCACACACTGAAACTCCTCTGCCATCCATACACCCCATGACCTGATCCCTGCCTGGCTGTGCGTTATGGCCCCACTGTGGTGAAACTAAACTTTGCAGGCACTCACTTTTTCTCCCTCTCTCCCACGGGAAAGCTGCACCATTTCCGTTGCTGCAGCTGCACTATAATAAAGAGTGTGTTGTTTTCTCTTTTACTTCACCTCAAGTTGATCACCTGCATTCTTGTGATTCCACTTAGAAATCTCCTTTTACAGTTCTTGGAAAAACATGCACACTATATATGCACACCAGATCTATAGCGTTCCCATTTTTACATGAGCATTGAAGGGAAATAATGCACTTAGCCTACACCGTTAGAGTTTATGCATGCATTTTCTCCCTCCCTCTGAAAAGGCCTGGCCAATGGTCCACATTCAAAAACCTCCCAGCCCCTTCTGCTCCACAGAGCCTTAAGCTTGGATGCAGTCCACCCACTGACCCACACACACGCACACATCCATACGGCGGACACACAGCCGCAGACACATGGACAGCACACAGCAGGTTTCACAGATAAAGACTGGGACAGAGGCACTAGTGTTCCCAGGATTCTCAGTGGCTCCCCCTCAACAGGGCCTATTTCACATCCCTCCACCACCTGCATTACTTATCAGCTCCAGCAGCACTCACCTCGCCAGAGCAGGACCTTATGGAGCCACTCAGTTTCATCAGCTCTCTGACACACACTGTTGTAGACTCTTAATATAACGTAGTCTGTTTTTAGGTGTTTGAGTGGTACACTTTGAAATAACACACAATTTATCATCAAGCCTAACATCATGCAGTTCATTTACAGTATGACAAATGCTGATTGGTATTATTTGATTTATTAACACATTTCATTCCTGAGCTGATGATTAGTAATAAGCTTATACGTTTACGCTGGTTACTCTGTTCTGGCATGCAGAGAAAAAGAGAGAGGAAGAGATACGCAGTGCAGGAGGGAAGAGGAGGAACACATGATTGACTGGCTGGCAAAGTGCGGGACCTAAGCTGCTTATCACTATGAAGAGAGTCAATTGCAGCGCAATCACTTTTTAATAAACTTGTGAGAGAGCAGGCATATTGAAAGGCATATTTAAATGGAAGCCATGTGCAGGCTGAACGCACAGTTAACTCTCTGCAGCAAAGGGAACTAAAGTTGCTTTAATTTGCTTTGGACTTTGCTGCGATATCTCCAGTGTGTCTTCATATTGTCTTAAAATGAGTCCTACTCCATCTAATTATCACAAGATAAAGACAGCAGGTGCTTCCTTTGGTGTTTTATTTACTGGATGCATATGTGCTTATGTGTTTTTGTATGTATGTTGATTCCACAAGTGCATTTCTGCTGAATGTGCTTGAATTTGTTGACAGAGAAAACCTGCCAAAAGAGATATCTTATCAACAGGCACACAGTTTGAGAGAGACCTGAGGATTGGACTTTTTCTTACTTCATGCAGTTCCTGTTGCAACACCCAGGCAACATTCTGCAGACTGCTGGACAGACTGCAGTAAAAGTCTGAATCGGCGAATCTGACCACTGTGAAATTATCATCACATGGCCAGAGTTCAGCAGAGAGATGATGGCTCCTCATGTCAGGAGAAAACTAGCAATGTAGGATTTTGACAGAGTCCCATGCAGGTACAGGCTTAAGGATCAGCCATCTCTAAAATAAAGAGGAAAAAAAGTCATGTTGCTAGTTTTATTAGGCCCACCTAGCCTTTATGGGCGAGACAATGGGTTACTAGGCACAGATATGAAAAAGGTCCCACCACCTCTCCTACATAAGAGCAAGACATGCAGATTGTGTGGTGGTTTTCCCTCTTTCTTTTTTCCCTTTTCTTTGTTTTGCATCTCTTTGGAGTTGTTATGCATCTTTTTGTGGTTTTGTTTTTCTTTGCGGTAATTTTGTGTCCTCTTTTGGTTGTTTCATGTCTCTTTGTTGTTCCTTTGCATTTCTTTGTCATTTTTTCTCTCTTTTAAGTCATTTCGTGTCCATATAAGATGTAGTTGTATCTTTTTAGTTTCTTTGCATCTCTTTGTGGTCTCTTTAAGGCATATTTGTGTCTTTTTCAGTCAGTTATTTTGTATATCTTTGTAGTTCCTTTGACCTTTTTTAGGGTTTCTATAAGGTCATGTTGTGTCCATTTAAGGTATAGTTGTGTCATTTTTGGTCATTTTATGACTCTTTATAGTTGTTTGTGTCTCTTTGTTGTTCCTTTGCATCTCTTTGTGGTCATTTTGTGTCTCTTTAAGGTATATTTGTGTCTTTTTTTGGTCGTTTTGTCTCTTCTTAGTTATTTTGTGTCTCTTTGTAGTTCCTGTGCATCTCTTTGTCGTTTTCTTCTGTCTCTTTTAGGTCATTTTTTTGTCCATTTGTGATATAGTTGTGTCTTTCTTTGGTCCCTTTGTGGCTCTTTGTGGTCATTCTGTGTCTCTTTGTAGTTCCTTTGCATCTCTTTGTGGTCATTTTGTGTCTCATTAAGGTATGTTTGTGTCTTTTTTTGGTCGTTTTGTCTCATCGTAGTTATTTTGCATCTCTTTGTAGTTCCTGTGCATCTCTTTGTGCTCATTTAGTGTCTCTTTAACGTATGTTTGTGTCTTTTTGTTGTTGTTTCATGTGTCTTTATAGTTCCTTTGCATCTCTTTGTGGTCTCTTTAAGGTATATTTGTGTCTTTATTTTTTTGTCGTTTTGTCTCTTCTCAGTTGTTTTGTGTCTCTTTGTACGTCCAGTGTGTCTCTTTGTCACTTTTTTCTGTCTCTTTTAGGTCATTTTGTGTCCTTTTAAGATATAGCTGTGTCTTTTTTGTTCACTTTGTGGCTTTTTTTGGTCATTTTGTATCTCTTTATAGTTCCTTTGCATCTATTTGTGGTCTCTTTAAGGCATATTTGTTTCTTTTTTCAGTCATTTTGTCTCCTCTTAGTTATTTTGTATCTATTTGTAGTTCCTTTGCATCTCTTCGTCCTTTTTTTGGGGTCTCTTTAAGGTCATTTTGTGTCCATTTAAGGTATAGTTGTGTCATTTTTGGTCATTTTGTGTCTCTTTGTAGTTCCTTTGCATCTCTTGTGGTCTTTTCTGGTCTCTTCCGGGTTGTTCATTTGAATGACATTGTGCAGGTGAAGGCTGTGGGGGCCCTGACATTTTGGGCCCCTAGGCCTGGGACCGGTAAGCCTGATCAGTAATCCATCCATGCTAGCCGTAACTACTGAAGTCTGCATGCACACAACAGCCCTGCAAGAAGGTTATAATGTCCAGTTATTATTTGAGGACTTTATTCAACTTAATAGCCAGGCTGTACTTTGTATTATTAAGTGGCAGTTTGGATATTTATGATTTTTTTTCAATCTCTTTTACCACTGAGGTTAGAGTAGATTTAATGTAACAACTCACTGGTCTGGTAAAAAGTATCGTTTTGAAACTTAGATATCAAATTTGCACTGGTATCAAAAATTCAAATGACACCCAGCCCTAGTCACGCTTTGTGGTCTTTGAAACAGATGAGCTACTCACACTGGAGATTTGGTGTGATTAATTAACTGTAATGAAGTATTTTCTAGCCCAGCGTGCTCTTATCTTTTGTCCAGGGAGAGTTCAGGGTGGATCTCCTCCAGAGATTCTGGTTCTCAGGAGGTTGCAGCGGTCGCCCAGGACAGAATCAGATTCCCAAAAAAAAAGAAAAGTTTCTCTTAGTCAGGGTAGAAGAGGTAGCGTTCCTCCTCTCTGGCTCCTGGGTGGATGTCCTCCTCCCAGCTGCAGCTGTTCTCAGCATCTCTCCATCCCTCCCCCTCAGGACGCCACCGACCTCACTGTTGACCCAGAGACGGTTGTCAAGGGAGACCCACAGACATCTGAGCCGGTGGCTAGGTTGACTTACACCTACTCTGGCCATGAGTTAATGAAGTGTACACACTGCTGGGGTTTGCAGGCAAACACATGTGCGCTTACGTGCTTGAACACACACAATTGCAAACAGAGACACACTAACAAACACACTAGTTCATTAAGCAGCACTTAGTGTCTCAGTTAAAAATGACAAGGGAAATATTCTAGAGCTTATTTCCTTGTGCAAGACTGAGGAGGCACACAAACACACTTCTTCTCTTTCACTTGCTCACACACACACACACAAAATTTCCCACTGATCATTGCACATCATGCCCGGTGCATCTTCAACAGCACCCCCTGGTGTGACGAAAGTGCACTGCATCTCAAAAGTAGCAACAACATGTTTAGTATCAAGAAGGCAAAGCTGGATTGTTGATTCAGATTGATCTGGTGCTGATGTGTGTCAGAGAGGGGTAGCAGACAGACAGGGGGATTGTGCTGATGAGTGGAGCTGGCCAATAAACAAAGCTGTTTGTTTGAGATGTCCTCTGGCTGTCTTAGAGGAAAGTATTCCAATCAACAGGCCTGCTCTGCCAGTGGCTCCCTTCTCCACTCCCCTTAGCTTGTTTTGTACAACAGCAGGAGAAAGAAGAAGTGGAGAGGAGGGATGAGGGAGACAGAGAGAACAGAGAGCAACATGATTGATCGACAGACGCGTGAATAGTGATTTTACCCGGGATTGCAAACACTGAGTCAAACTTTATCAAAGTTGTAGTCCATTCAAGAGGAAGGGTGTTAACTTTTCACTTAAGCTAAAGATCTACAAGTCTCACCCACTCAGGATAAGCAATCCCACTTGGAGGTAAAGCAGCAGTAAAATCAATTCGCCATGCTTCACTGAGTCCAGCTACAGTAAAGAGCCTTACTTGAATATGCTGCGAGTTTTCTGTGCAATACATATGTATTTAACCTTTATTTTGCAATGTGAAGCTGTCGGATTCTGTGCTGGCTCTTTTGATATCACATCCGCTCACCCCACCACCACTGCTACTATTCCCAGTGCTGACACCCACACTCACACACACACACCAGACCACATGTCTGTAACTCATATCTTTTGGCAGGCCGGCTGTCAGGTTGGCAACGCTGTCTGTTTATAAGGCTTCACCAGAGCAGAAGGTCTGGACAGGCCTCTGTATGCGACTGCACACATACACATCCTCACTGTATGTATCCACACGGACACACATGTATCTTAATTGAGAGGTGCGTTGCAATCAGTGTACGTACCACAAAGCTGTGGGTGTCTACACGTCGGAGCTGAGACAGATGTTGCGGTGGTCTTGGTTAACAGGGTGGGGACCAGTGTTCATTAACAGGAGCATGGCAGCTGGGAGATGACTCATTAAGTGTGAGGGATAGAGAGGGAAGAAGAAGGAGAAGAGGAAGAGATGCAAAAATAAGAGTAGAAGAAGAAAATTTGGTCATGCGCTCACGAGTGGAAAGAGTTGCAGAACTTCGGGAAAAGAATCTGACATCTGAGTTGACTTTTTTTAAGCCACTAATGAGATTTCATTTGTCAGCTTCATATGTATAATTCATATGTGGTGCTTTATTTTATGGTGTTTATTATTCCTGAGGGAGTGGACAGTTGTGTTTTTAACGCAGAGCACAGCTGCTGAGGGGACAGTTGAGAAACAATGGTATCTGTCAACTGTGCTGTAGTTTGCAGCGTGACAGTGCCAGTGCCCGCATGGACAACACGGCTAAGACTGAATGCTCTCACAGAACACATGCACATTGTGGACTTTTGAATCAACAGTTGTTGTAAACACGCAGAGAGGAGAAGGAGGTGGTACAATAATGAGGAAAAGTCAAGGAGTGGGTATTTTTGTCTAAGAATAAAATAATAAATTTGAAACACAGGAAACAGAATTTCTGAATTATGAAAACTCAAAACAATATTGGATTTGTCAAGGCCAGCTCTGATGTAAGACAGCATAAAGAGATAAAAGCCCGTTTCCCTAGGAATCGTGGCGTTTTGACCTGAAAGTCATGTAATCAACCTCCCAAATCAAAACAAAGCAGCACTGATCCACAGCCAGTTGCAGGGAAGGACAGGGGGGTAAAGGTCACCTCATTCACAATGGCCCCTCTGATTGGTGGATTTCATATGTGGATAATTTTCTTTGGCAGAAAGCCTCAGGCTAAACTAAAAGTGAAATCCCTCCTATTTATGAAAGGTTTCTATTTCCCCTTTCTCTTTGTAAAGAATCACTTTCACACGAGGTGCGTTTTTCCCATTGTGTGCAAAATTTGAAAGTGTTGACATGCCTGGAAATAGTAGTTTTATGATTTGAACATGCAAAGACTGAAATAGATACCCAGATGGGAAGTCACACATTTCCTTCATGTGAGTGTTAGTGCATGAATGTATGTGTGTGTGTGTGTGTGTGTTTGTGTGTGTGTGTATTAGGTGTGAAAAATGTGGCCTGGTTGCATTGTAGGGGCATTTTGGAACTCTGGTGTCAGTTACCTGCACGAAAGGGCTTATCTGTGGGATCAGCAATCAGTGACAGGTTGGTATAGAAGGCAGCTTCTTTTTCTGTGGGCTTTGAGCAGGCCACCTCCACAGACTCTCACACATTAGCCTTTTACTGTAGTTTGGCAGGGTCAGCATGCAGCGTTGACTGTGGGCGGAAGAGAGTAACGTGATAAGTGAAGGGCTCAGAATCAGGTGATCTTGGTCTGACACAGGAAGGATGACTGAGGGGGAAACAAAGGTTCTTTAGGGCACAAGATGCAGAGGAGTGGGAAAATATGTCCACAGGTTTTATCAGTTTTTGGCCATCATTCTAGTTTTGGGTCTTAAAATGTAACTTAGATTTCACACAATTGAATGGGATTAAATTATTTCACTTTGCTAAATTATCTCAGGATTTTTTAAATTATTATGATAAACACTTTATCTATTTTATTTTGGGACATTGTCATTATAGCAGCCACACTAGTGACTCTTTGAGGCTGTACTTGAGTGCTTTTAGCCGAATGCTAACATCAGCATGCTAACATGAGGTTAGCTTAGCTTTGAAAAATTGCAAACAAGCCTCATAGTCAGTGACTATGAATCCTTAAACTGAACTGAATGAAAAGACTCAAATCAGCAAAGTGATTCATAATTTCCACCTCCACATTTCGGGGATTGCCCATGTTTCTGATGGCCCATTATCCCAAAACCCAAATAGTCTGAAAAAGTGTCTCAGTTTGTTACCCATCAGAATGGTTCTTTTTGTGTTTCCTTTGTCAAAAAGGGATTTTACCAATAGAATCGTTCCATTCTGTACCCTTTTTCTTGTTACCGCTCTGTTGAGGCACATAGCACACTGATCCCATACTAAAAGGTGGAGCAAGAAACCCTGCAGTCCAATGATTGGTCAAGAGAGTCATCACTGTGGCTCGACAAGGACTCAATGCACAAACCTGCTGCTTTTTAATATCCCATTGATTGCAATGGAGACACCAAACAATCCATCCTGTTCTGTTGGTTCTGAAAATGTTGCCTTGCAACCCTGTTCTGTTGATGATCTGCAGTCAAGATGCTTAACACATCTAGGGTTTAGGTACATGTCTGTATGGTTTTAAGGGTACTATACCAAAAGTGTTTGGTAGAAATACGGCTTTTATCCGACAGCCCATCATCCTGAAAACCAATGCCCATTCCTCTGAAAATACACATTCTCTCAAACAGAAGCACACGGCTAATTATTATGCAGAATAAATCATGGGACCTTGCTTTGTGCCAATTTTTTTTCTTACTATGGGGAAGGCATGGCCCGCCCTACACTGCCTCCGATTGGCTAGTGCTCATTGCCTTTGTTGGTTGTGTTGGTTAGGTTTAAGCCAGAGGAGTAAGCTAGGTTATGGTGAGAATATCAAGCAAGTAAGTAATCAAAGGCAGAGTAGGATGGATCATGACTTTGCTATAGTAGGAAAAAACGACCGGGTGCTACAGAAGGAAGCTAGGCCTGTTGGACCTCAGGACTGGATGTTTAACAAACTTCCCTGGTTGGCATATGTAGCATTCAGTGCAGCAGTGATATAACAAAGGTAGTGAAACTGATTGCAGACTGATTGCAGGCCATGAATCTTTTTAACTGCAGGGAGAGTGTGTATTTTTGGAGCAATGGGCCTTCCAAGCAATGGCTGTTTGTGTCCAAGATAACAGGATGTCAGAAAAATGGGTCCAATGGGACATTTTTTGGACTATTGGGGTATGGTATAATGGACCATTAGAGCAATAGCATGGCACCCACAATCCATCCAATAGTTATCAAGACATTTCGTGCAAAACCACAAATGTCAATCTCACTTTGGTGCTCAGTGAAAAGTCAGGGGATCACAAAAGTTTCATTGTCAAGGAACCATGGATGTCTGTACAAAATTTCATGGAAATCTAATATTTGTGAAGATTTCAGTCTGGACCGAAGTGATGGACCGACTAATATGGCTAGAAATCTTGTAATGGGTCATTATTGTTTCAGCCCACTGGCAGCGACAACAAGATTAAAGTCTCGGTCCAAATGACTTGTTAAACTGGATATTATTGCAGTGTATTAGAAGCTTAATTTATTCTAATCATATTTAAATAAGATCCTTTTTGTACACTAGGCTCAGTTCCACATGAACGGATCATCTGATATCCCGACTCCGATAAGTTCTACATAATAAAATACTGTCAGTACTCAACAGCGGACCAGCGCTGTTATGTGTGTTACCATTCATGGCTTCAGGGTATCGCTATGTGAGCCCTGCTTTTATTGCACACAACAGGGCTTTGTGTCTAACTGCATAGTTATGGGACAGTAATAGTAGGGGAGAGTGGGAGTGCACACAGGGATACATTCCTCCATAAATAAGTGACAACCAGAAAGTAACTGCAAACAGCAGGAGACCCCGCTCCTCATAAGACCTGGGTGCTCGTGGGCAAGTGTTTCATGTTGTCTTTCAACTGAGGGGACCATCATTTACTCAACCCTGGCAGCTGTGAAAGAGAGAGCGACATTCTTAAGCTATTGGAGCGAGGAACAATTCACTTGCAGATCCCTTGTGACATCCTGCAAGAAGGAGGTCATTTTTTTGGCCTGGAATGCTGACAGTAAAAGTGCAGCCAGGCAGGTTGTTCAGACCACAGGGCGTGATCGTTGGTTTGGAAGAGCTGCTTTAATTATGACTGAGTGTTGGCAAAGGCCGACCTGTTGGTTAGTTGTGATGATGAATGTGTCATGGTCAGGACATAAGAATTTTGACCCAGAAACACTGACACTGACTCTCACGGCCGAGATGAAGACTAAAGAATTTGGAGGGCTTTAGAATTTTAGACCATATTTGACTTTCTTTGAGTTGTCTTTGGATTATATATTGTCAAATATTAAATGTAAATGTTCAAGCAAGAGCAAAACCCTCATAGCATATCAAATTTTATGTCCACCATGTGTCCAATGTCACTCCCACTGAAACACAATAAAATATTTAAGGATAGTTATAAGTTTGCCAAATGACTAGGCGCAAAAATTCAACAGTAAATCATTGTTATTGGTGGCTTTGGGCTCATTTTGTTGCTGTATGTCAGTCCATGCATAAAATAGGTCTTTTCAAAGAACCTTCAGTGTTTTAGAGTTTTGTGGCATAACGACTCAGCTAAAGTTAAAAGAATACTTTGCTGAATTTCAACCAGCTTTGTATCATATTTGTGTGGGTAGTATGTGTATGTGTACATTTTTGTATGTCTGCCACCATGGATGGAAAGAGTATAGAAGCAGACTGAGAGAGACAGCAGCCTTTCTCTCTGTCCAAACTCCAATCAAACCCTAAAACTAGGCAGTGCTAATCAAATCTAAACCAAGATTCTGTGACTCCGTTGCCTATTTATCGTCCCTAGCACATATTTTAGTGCACTGTTTGGCTGTAATATGAAAACGTGTGAACAGGAAGTAGGCGCAATACTGTTTCCTGTGTAACAGAGGCTGAATGTTTTTTTTTTTTGATCAAACCTAAAATGTTTCTAGAAACATATTTGAACTTACTGTTTAACTGTTATTCAAGATTGTTTGTAACCAGCCGGTCGCCATATTGTTTCCGTGGGAAAAACGTCCCAGCTTGCATTAGTTCACCCACAAGCGGGAGTGTTTATTGGTCCAAATCGGTGCAGTGCATCCTGGTAGCTATAAGTTTTCTACCTCTCGAGAGAAAGCAGATTCCACAGACATATTCCTCTGTTTTCTCTGGTCATGTAGCACCAATTTCAAAAGTATTTGCGCCTTTACTGCATAGACAGCCCAGTTTTATGAAAAGACCATCTGTTCAGCAGTGAAATACTTCTTAAGTTTGTAAGTTCTTGTTACTGGTTTCTACTTTTCCTGCTTGCAGCAATTACACAGGGAGAAATCTATCAGACAAGGATGCAGTACCATTTTTACTATGCTATAGCTTCTGCTCGCACCATCTGCTCCTATAGTCAGTGCTGAACGCAACATGTTCAAGCCTGTTCTCCTGGGGCTGTTGCATATGATTCTGGGTAACATAGGAAATCACTAATTTATGCAGGAGTACACGAGGCAACGTGAGGTAAAGTTTGTGTGCCAAAAAAGTAAATGACAACATTTCCTCCCCAAAGGAATTCAATGAACACTACTGATAACTGTGTAAAGTGTGTTAGCGTAGCATGAAGGTAACTCAGTTCCACAGTGTAATGGCATGATTCCTGTCCCATGATCTGCAAACTGTCTGCCTATTGTAGCCAAGGGCCTGATGCACGTGAGTGGGCGAAAGCAGACAGAAAGTGGGCGGATGCAGACCAGTCTCCATATGTTAGACATCATCCGTCAGCTGCTGCGTTGTGTTTGTTCATGCGCTCACCCCACCACTTTCAATTACATGGCCCACAAACTAGGCCATTGATCCCCTCACGTTTTCCTGTTAAGGTTTGTCAATTTGCGCCTCCTTCTTGCACATTTAGATCAGGTCACTTACATCAGCAGCTGCAAAGAAATGATCTCACGCTGACTTGCAGCCCTACCCCCCCGTCTTCTTTTACATAAACACACACATATCGGTGTGTACGTTCTGATGTGTTTGCACAATATATGAAGCCGGCGAGCATGTTTGCTTACTGTCAGGCAAACAGAACAATGTTGCTTTTAATAAACCACCGAGTAGGAACAAGCACAAAGACTGGGGTGTCTCCTGTGAGGTCCCTAATTGGAAACAACACTGCCTGCAGGACACAAGCTTGTCTTAGTGTGTCATGTTGATCAGATAACTTGATCACATATTAGGTGGCTGCCGTGCGCTGAGAGCAGTTTGGATGTGGCTCAGAAGTAGGTTATGACACATTTGGATGCGTGCTAGTGTCTGGTGGGCCCACAGCGGGGATAGAGAGTTAAACAAGAGACAGCTTGCAGACAAAGTCCTGATAAAGAACAGACTGTGCTTATATGGTGGGTATATATATATAAATATATCTATATGTGAGTGTGTCAGAGAGTTTGAATGACACCTGTTAGTCTCAGGGTCCACTTTTAAGAGGAGAGAATGTGTTTCTTGTCAGTTTCTTCCTTTGCAATGGTCTGTAGTCTCTCTGTCTGTCTGTCTCAAACACATTTACATTCAAGCTATGACCACTCCATGGTAGCAGAAGAGCTTTTAGCCTGAGGGCGAGGGGCTAGTTGCTCTGTGTCCTGGAATGCGGTTGACTTTCTAAATCCCCCACCAGTCTATCCTGGGGCTGCGGGGCAGGGCCTATCTCAAGCCCCCTTTTCCACGTGAGCTACGTCTGGAATCTCTAAGCAAGCAGTTAGCTGATTCTCCAGGCTTCGCTCTTTCCAGCGTCACTGTGTGTGTTGATTCCAAAGTGCAATGGAAGAGGAAATAGCAGAAGAAGACAAAGATTGCTCACTTGGAGAAGGTAATGAGCTTTCTGATATGCCACCCGCAAATGACTACCGATCTTTTGGAGGTTTGAATCTATTCTGTCTGCTGAGTGTAATTTGGTTAGCAGTGGGGAAACTGTGTTTGGGAGTTAAAAATAGGATTGGAAGTACATGAGACTACTGCGTCTCTGAACTTGAGCAGGGTGGGGGTTTGGACTGATGGTGCTGGTGACGAGGGCTTGATTGTGACGCACCACCACTCAGTATTTCTCAAAAATTAGGCCTGCTGATTGAGGCAACTTTGTGTTTTCTTCCAAAGATCTGTGGATGAAAATGAAAAAATAGTAGACTGGAAGACAGACAGGAGGAACTTAGTGGAAGGAAATATCATGGCACAGGACAACAAAAAGAAGTTGAATGATTGCAGCTACTAAGCACGAGTTTTTCCCAAGTTGTTGCACTAGTTAAATCTACCCCCATCTCAGTCCTAACATGTCTTTGAGAAGCAAACAAGAAATTCCTTTTTCATCCATGGCTCACAGCATGCTTTCAAGCTTTCAAAGACGAAAAGAAAAGCCATATTAAACCACCCACAAAATAGGGGCAAATCACTTGAAATATCCATCTTCAGCTGTTGAAGAGCTGAACTCCGTAAGAGGTCCTTTATTTTCCGCCATTACCCTCTGAAAGGTGCACATTATAGCTCCACCTGCCAGTCTAGAAAACAAGGCAGCAGATCAGCTCACTTTATTGCTTCTTTCCCCTCTGTTTTCACACTCCAGAAGCTCTCTTCCTTTGCTGCCATCCATGTTCTCTCCTTTATTCCCCTCTTCTCGTCTCTTCTCTTGCAGAATCTCATGGGATAGCTTTCAAATTGATGGATTATTTCTGTATTCCCGAGGTTCTGATTGATATAAGACAAGATAACAGTGCAAAGATGTTTATGTGCCTAAGGAGGTTGTATTTATTTTATCTCCATTCTGCCCTAAAATCAAATATTCCTCTTCAACACCACTTTTTTTGTTTGTTTTAGAAAGTACTCTCACATGTGATAAAAGGGAAACAATTGCCGATTGCAGCATAAGTAATGCTGAGGCTTTCTTAAAAATTGGGCGTTTAGTCAGAAACATGCTTCATATCATGTTTCTGTAGATGTAAATGAGACATCCATTGCGTTTAGTGGAGAACAGCTGTGTCACATAGTCATCAAAAATAAATAAAGACATTTCCTCTCAATATTTCTGATGTCACCATTCAGTTAAGCTTATTGCATCTGGCAGTTTCTGCTCAATCTCAAAATTTTGCAAGGCTCTGGCTGAATAAACAGATGCTCTGGAAATCATTTCCGAGTTTCTCCATTTCTGTCTCCTAACATTAATGGATTTCCTTGGCTTTTTTATTAAGGAAAGAAGCCTGAACAGCTGTTTAAATTCTGCATTTTCATCACCAATATTCTGTCTGTCACATAAAATTGTGGATTTATTGCTGAAATGTAAAACAGCATGAATATATAATGAACTGGGCCGACAATGTTTATTTCAGCGTAGTGTCTGGAGAGAATATTAACAACTTTTTGCGTATGAAGTCACTTTTCTCTTTCTTCACTCTCTCACATGGAGCATGTTATAGTACAAGAAAAGAGTTTGCAGTCGTAATTAGTTCCATATAGGTCTCAGGTGGTTGAATTTGAACTGACATGCCCTCTTCATGACCTACAGAAGAACAACATACACATACGCACTTGCGGTTCACGTCAAAACATCAGCACAGCACATTTGTTTTGACCCCCTGTCTCTGTGTCCTCTGTGTCCCCTCAGAGCAAACCAAAAGCAACCTGAAGGTAACCTCCCCAGAGGACGCTCAGCACGTAACCCGCAGACAGGCCTCCCCAAATGGGACAGCCCCTTCAAGAGGGGACGCCAAAGGCAGCCGCACTGTCCCTCGAAGGCACACGTTAGGGGGAGCCCGCAGCTCCCGGGAGATCCTGGCTATGCAGCCATCAGACATGGACAAGAAGAGGGAGGCCTTCCTGGAGCATCTGAAGCAGAAATACCCCCATCACGCCTCAGCGATCATGGGTCACCAGGAAAGGCTGCGTGAGCAGGTCAGTGGGTTGAGAGAGGCCCGGGTGTGCAGTGTTATTGTCTTGGCTCACATTGTTGAGATGATTTGAATTATAAATATGTTGACTGGTTTCTTTCACTGAAGAGAGCACAGTAAAGTCATTTTAAAGCTGCACAATTCAGTATATTAAAAATGAATCAAATGACAAAGTGTAACGTGAAAGGTGTTGCTCTGACGAACCCATTAGCTAACTCTGCTTTTTGCCTAAGCTCCAAGGAGAACTTTAGCATCCTTCAGTGCTTTGTTTTTATTTTCTGGTCTGCCATTCACGTTGTTTCCAGCAGGGGGCAACTTCTTTAAGTTTAAAAGGTCTCATAAACCTTTTTTTTAAAAAGCTGTACGTCACTGCCCAGCACCAAACATTTGAGAAACGAAAGCTACATCCACTCTGTTTTTGTCTGAAAACACATAAGCGCATACTCTGGCCTTTTGGAACCCCAGAAATGGTGACCTTTTAAATTGCTGCTCAACCTGTTTTAGTTCAAGAAACTCCAGGGTTGCATTTTAGTCTGGATGGGCGGAAACTTATACTTTTGAAAACGATGATGTAAATACCCATGTTGTAGCTAGGCCTTCATACTTTGTGATTTCATCCTTCTTGTGTGGGTAACCCTTTCACATTGCCATGGCTTCCTCCGGTGATGGATAATGCTCCCTTTACTCCTCTAATATATCGCCATATTTGCTTTGCAATGCCTCTTGATCTGTTTTCCGCTGCCTTGATTGCCTTATACTTTTGTCATTTTCAGTAACAGTTCCACCCTATCGTTCAATCAATCAATCAAACTTTATTTATATAGCGCCTTTCATACATCAAAAATGCAACCCCAAAGCGCGTTGATCCAAGCAAAGAAATCTCTGGTCTTACTTTTTGCCATCTCTGTAGTATTTTCTGTAACTAAGCAGAGCAGACAATCTGCCTCCTGTTTGCACTGGTACGGCTGTGGCCAGTGTATGTGAATCATCATGTGATAGGTCATGTTTTCAGAGTTTTTTCAGGCATGTCAGTATGGACGGAGATTGATTCTGAAATGGTGCTGAAACACTTGTGTGACCGGAAATTGTTTTATTTTAATATAATGTTTTAAAATGAAAACATTGCAAAGTTAGCAGCTGGCTTGTGAACACTGCACACACCAGAAACACGCTCCAGATAAATGCTAATGTTGCTCCATGTCCATTGGTTGTATGAACAGGCAGCTAAAACATTTTCCATGTAAACCCCATAAAGTGATGTCAGAGGTTTCTTAGTTTATTTCTCTGCCTCAGAGTGGCAAAAAATGTCTATTAATACAATTCTAATATCAATTTAAGACCTCATGAAACAGCTATATTTACTATTATTTAATATTTTTAGTTTAATCTTATACAACATCTGGCAATTCAAATAAGCCACAAACATTTCTGAAAGGATTAGTTTGACATTATGGTAAATATGCTACTCAAGTTTGATGGGTAAATTGTCATTGATATTCTTCAGTTTTTATCTGGGTTAGATATGACATGACTTAGTCAGATTTTCCATTTACTGGTACTTTGATTTTGTTATCTTAATGGACAAAGCCAAGCTATCTGTTTCCCCCTGTTTCCAGTCTTTGTGCTCAGCTAACCACTTCAGTTACATATTTACCAATCACTCATGAGCGAGGTATCAATCTCCTTGTCCAACTCTCAGCAAAAAGCCAATGCTCGTATTTTCCAAAACAATGTGAAACTACCAGTAAAGTGGTAAGAGAGTACAAATTACAAGATAAATAATGTGGTTTATGTACTGACAGAATCACACGTGAACTTCTCAGTGCCTTTGCCCTCTCTTATATGGTCACATTGGAGGTTTTGTTATTTTCCTCTGCAGACTGAGGAAACAGTGCTACTGCAAAACTATTTCCTCCACTCTTTTTGCCGCAGGTTAAATGCGAAGTCTATCCTATAAATCTGCCTGTCACGTTTCCCTCCCACAGCTGCTGTGAAACAGTAATATGGTGTTTTTGAGAGGAAAACATGCGAACCACACATTATTTGGATTGTCTGCACACCCTAAAACCTGTTTTGATCAGCATAATTGGACTTGCTTATAGTTTCAGGCTGCTTTGTGTATTCTAGAGTGCAGAATGATGTTTAAAGAGTACATGTCTTTCATTGATTATAAAGTCTCCTCATGCTTTTTGAAGTCAAGTAAGTTGATGGGGGAGGGCGACACAGGGGAGTCAGGACAGAGGACATTTGGCTCACCTGGTCATTGTCTGTCTGTTTGCTCTGGGTCAGAGGAGACAAAAGGGAGGGGCAAGCTGGCTTTGTAGCCAAAACAATCGAGGTAATGGTGAGACTGGCAGCAAGCCACGGGGGAGCTCCAGGCAGTGGTACGGAGCATTGTGCAAGAGGGATTTGGTGTGCTGTTTTCAGAGCAGCCCACGCAGCGTGCACACATGCAAAGTAAACCCTTTTCATAAGGTGATCATGGACTCTGAATTTGCATAGGAAATATAAGTCAGCAGAGATGATGGTGTGTGTTACTCCAAGCCTATCAACATGTGTGTGTTTGGGGATGCTTTTGGCATTGTTTTATCCATGAAGTCATCAGCAGTTTATCTAGCTGTGAAAAATCTGTGTACATCTGCTGTTGTTATCGAGTGCGCAGGGAAATGGAGGAGACTTTGTTGTGAGACTGAGGTAGTCAGACAGGTAAGTTCAGCTCCGGACTGGGGTGGAGTCAGAGTTGCCATAGTGACTCATGATGTCACCGCTGGAGGGGCTCAGTTTACGTGTAGGTGCCTGTTGGAGCGAACTGGCTGGCTGTGAGAGAGCTGTGTGTGAGTGGAGGAGCGCAGCTCTGCAGGAACAGGCGATGGATTTGAAGATTTTCTGGAGGCATGGCTCCGCGGAGGAATAGAAATCAACTTTTCATACAGACGGAATAAACTTGTCACATCGGCACCCGGGCAGAAGCAACAGAGGTAGGATACTATCGGATCATTTGCTGTTCTTCCAAGGCAGCCAGTGCGCTTCTCAGACACTCACATCAGCTCTGCGTGCCATTGTGAGCGCTCTCGCACCAAAATGCATGCATTATTGCGCTTTTACGCGAAGTGTAGCTCGCCCACGAGTGTGTGTGCTGCAGCAGAGTGCACACCAGCGGGCTGTCAGGTGCTGCAAACTTCTAAGAGGCGAATGCAAAACTTGGCACGAGTTTTATCGGGGGAGAAAAAACGGTTGAAGAAGTCTTTGAGTGCGTCTGATGCCTTCACTTCACCGATGATCAGATAGATGGGCGCTGTGAGGGTGTCAGCAATAAATCATCCATAGGGTGCAATCCCCTACCTGCAGCTCCCCTTCATCTTACGGAGATGGCAATTACGCAGACGTAATTGCATAACAAATGATGCACGGAAGTTAAGGGTTATATGATAACAATCTTGCAAGATATCAATGGTGGTTGGAGACAGTATAGACCAGTAAAACTGATGCTGAGATGCTGCTACTGCTGCTGCGCGATTTTGCAATGGCGTCATGTTAGAATTTAATATTTTTTAAAACCAAATTTGAGCAATTTGATATCCAGAATGGCTTTTACAGTCTACATCTCTCAAATCGAACCTGTATTGGATACTGCCATGGCTTCACTTCATCATAACTTAATGGCTCCTGTTGAATTTTCATTTTTTATGTTGCATTGTCTCGTAATTGGCATGCAGTGAATATATTTTATTGCCTCATTTCAATGGACTTTGGAGGGTTGCTTTTCTCTTGGGATTAGATTCCATTATATTGCCTTTGATGTGTTTAGGGTTGCTGGATTTTTTCAGTGTGTGCACGAATAGAAAGACTTTTTTCTTATGCTTGTGTGTGAATTTGTATTGAAAATGATGTTTTGGGTCATTCTGGGGTCATAGACAATTTCATTTGGAACTTCCTGTCCTTATTAGCAGGGGATCATCCGACAATGCTTTCTCTTTGGTAGAGTTACTGTAAAAAAAAATCTCAAGTTTGTGTAGTAAAACTCTTTGAAGTGGCTCCCTCAGCTGCTGAAATACTGAAGTAAGACGAGAGAGATAAAAAATGATCTCCTGGGTGGGTTGTCAGTTTTTAAGACACTTTTGAATTGATTTTGGAGTGAAGCTCTTCATATGTTATTCAGGCATTGGAAGTGAGATTTGAGCGGTGATGGCTCTTGAATTTATCATGTCAGGGAAGAAGATACAAGATGCTGTCACAAAGCAGACTGGTTTGAGCGTGATTTTCTGGCACATCAACATAGTGCTGATAAATGAAAGAAGATGATTGAGGGCCGCGTTTGACGTAATCTAATTTAGGATGTCAGGAGGGATGCAATCACTCACTGCTAATACAAAGAGCAGAAAATTAAATGAAACAAAATAAAAATGACAAGCTTTTGGAAGCGTTTGTCATTTGGTGTCCTGGGGAGGTTTAATTATGCCGCTTCAAGCAAGAAAACAAGTCAAGTCGAGGATGACTTGTTACAGTTCCCACGCGGACACAAAGTGCCGACCGTACAGGAAAGACAACATCAGTGGCAACAATGCATGCTTCAGAGGTGAGAAAGAAATGTCCCCGGAGGTTTCAGTTACAAAGGTGGAGATTTATCAAGGTCAAGCGGAGGTTGGGAAAATGATATCGCTTCAGTCTGAAAAGTGGATGACCCCACTCCGCCCAGCATGGCTGCACACACATACACACTGACTGACTCAGCCTTATATAAGGTACCCCTCAATTCCTCCCTCGTCTACTTCTGTGATCCTTAAACCCTCAACAAAAGCGAGTGGTTTAATTTCCTCCTCTCCTCATCAGGCCTGCAAAGACCTGGATCCCACCCAAGGGAGATGAGATAATATCCCACTGGCCTGACCGCCACCCATCCTCTCACCCCTCTCTGTCTCTCTCTGCCCAGGGGCTTTGACGAGCACAAACTGAGCCGCTTGGCCGATCACAGACACACATACACACACACACACACACACACACACACACACTGAATTCCCTCCTTCCGCCCCTGTGTCAGTGTCTGTGTGTGATGAGCTGTGACTCGCTAGGCCCCTGGTTTCTCTGCAGAGTGGAGCGGCCATGTTCGGACAGCTGTCTGCAGCTGTGGGCTGAGACAGATAGACAGACAGACAGACAGACAGACAGGTCTGTCACCCCCAAGCTGTGATAATCCCTTGGTTGATGAGAGCACAGATTATGGTAACAGTGTGAGTGTCAAAATGTGTAAACTGTTTTCCAGAGCAATTTTTGACAGGTGATCATAGTTTATGTGGCGTACAGTGAGTGGTTTAGTGTGTGCGTGGGCTGCTTTGGAAAAAGGTGATGTCAGGTACTTCAATGCACCAATCAGAATTGAACAATAGGAGAACCAGGGTCTGATGACAGCCTCTCTGCTTCTGGTGCCAGGAAGATAATCAGATAAGCTGAGATTTTGTTTTTTAAAAATTAATTTACAAGTAAGGATAGGTGGGACAGTTTTCAATATACCACAATTCAGTGTCTTGTAATTCATTATTGATAAAGTAGCACCGGCATCCCTTTGTGTTCTGTACTTAGCCATGGGTGTTTCTTGTGTTTGCTTCAGATATGTTCACTAAATGTGACTATGGCAATGTTCCGAATTTGATACGAGTCATGTAAACAACATGTTTAGTTTGGATATTCCAAATTATGCCTTATTCTGAATGTAATTGAGATATGTAGGATATTCTGACATTATTTGGGTTTTGGGAGCATTATTTGGACATGTATACAGCACATTTGGAATATGCATCTCAATTGGGTTTTTTACCGCAGTTTGTGAAACATAGCCTCTTGCCTGTTTACAGTCAGCTCTGCATTGTCATGGAAACATTGTGCACAAACCAACTAGTCAACAGTTTTTAAGGCTGTGGGGTAGAGATGCATACATAAAAGAAATGCCCACATTTCTCTCTGAAAGGAAAAACACACACCGATTTATAATCATTATGAAAGACTTGTATATCAACAGGTTTTTGAATATGCACAAATATCTCAACCTTTTTAAGAAGGTGACTGAAGGAGTAAAAGAGGGAGGCTGAGTTTGCGAGGTCGAACTAATCCACCACGGGCACTCCCAGTAACAGCCGTGTTTGACAGGTGTCAATGCCCTAATGTGGTAGCATTTGCTTCTTTACATCAATTAGGATCTTTTAAAGTTTTCCACCTGTGGCGGATTTGTTCGACTTTATATACACAGCTTCCCTCTTTTATTCCTTCAACCACCTTCTTGAAAAGGTCAATGTTGTGATATTTGCACATATCCAAAAACCTGTTGATACACATGTTGCTGGTCATGTGTCCTAAATAGCCAAGATGTCATTTAATGCATTGTATAAATACAACATGTGTTTGTGCGGCACATGCAAAAAAACCCAAAAAAAACATTTGTGCCCATTTTGGTTGTTTTTTTTTTAGAAGACTTGGCGTCTTAGGAGTAGGTTTTTGTCTCCATTTACACATGATCTATCATGGGTAACTGTCATGTAATACATCATGTGTTGTTTGTGTTGGCAACATACCATGGGAATGTACCATCAAGTACTGTATTGTGTAAAGTTATGATTTCTTAATCCATCAAAGTCAAACTTTACCAACACGTTGGACTAATACAACTTGTTTGATGTTAAAAGGCAGTTAGCGCTATAGCTAAAAGGTAGAGGGGAAAGGAGAAAATGATTATAAAATATATGCTTTTCTTTAATCGATTTATATTTAGACTTAAAAAACTTTTAATGGGAACACAAAAGTGAGAGAAGCCTTCAAAAAGGATCACACAAGAAGAGATCCCTTTCCGGGACCAGTAGTTGGGCAGCAAGTCAAAAGCAGATCCGTGATATAAATTAATCACGCTGCATTTAGTAACAACATCAATGAGATGGCAGGGTGCACACGATCTGCACCCTCCCACTAATTCATGTTGAACAAAGCCATGTAAATACTGCTCATTTGTCATTATGCACAGTAAATGTACTGTAAACTCTCCCTCTGAGTCTTCCTGGGGCATTGCAACATTTGGCCGGTCCCCCACATACTTCTCTCTGTGGGCTCCTGGCCACGCTACACTCTTGCTCCTCAGAACCAAGGTCGGCTAGATAACACAGGCTCTGAGCATGCATTACCTCCCTGCAAGAAATCTGACCATGATCAAAGAAACAAAGAACAGGGAGGGAGTTTTGGGGGGAGTGTTGTTCCTGTTTTTAACCAAACTGCACAAATTCGAAGAATCATTCATTGTCTTCACTCCTGGCACAGTATTTGCAGAGTATCATGAGAGCTGACAGAGATGAACTGGTAAGCACAGATACAGATTATTGTACGGTGAAACATTTATGCCCATGTGATATCTTCACAAAACACCTCTTTGTCGTTGCCTCTATTGCACCTGGTGCCTGAAATCACACAATCAGACACTGTTTGCAGCAGGTCGGCTGCAAAACATCTGCTTTTAATCATCGTACCTCCTCCACTGACCATCAGGAGCTGGACTGTTTAGCTGGGTTGTTTTTAATAGCATGCACCACCTCTGCATGAAGTGACACTTTGAGAGCTACTGTGAGTTACACAACCAAGAACCACAAGGTTAATGATGGGCATGCGTTGACCTGCCATTTAATAGGGGTGATGTGGCGAGGGTTTGGGTTTTAGGGGTGCAGCTCCCCAACCGAGAGGACAAGTGGTCCGTGGAGTGGCGCCAAGGCTGTGTGTAATCCCGGGTGTCGTGGGGGAGGGTTAAGCCGCTCTGACAGAAGGCCCTGATGGACCTGCCTCTGATCACTGCTGATAATGAGTCAAGCCAGACAAAATTTTACACACAAGCGCAACACCGGCGTGTTAATCAGACCAGCTAATCAGGTCTGAGCTCTTCTCAGTGTACTGTTCAGCTGCACAACAGAGCTGTGTTAGCCCAGGCTTTGGTAAACAACAGAAGTCGGCAGTGTCTTCGGTCATTTTGTCGCTCCTCTGGTTTAACGGGCGGGTAGTCGTTATGAGGATCTTAAAAAGTTCAGATTTTCTTGACAGAGTTGCAGAGAATGGAGGTTAAACATCTGGGACCTCTTTAACCTCACTCCCTTACATTCCTTTGGGAACAATTAAGACCATTTGTCAATACAGCACTTGCAGCCCGAGGAGCATTCCTTGACTTATTTTATCAGCTTGGCTGTTGTCCCACAAAACTGCTGATCAGCTAAACTGTAGTAATACAGAGAAGGCAAACAGGTAATGCTGTTTAAAGACAATTTTAATACATGATAATATCGGTTGCCAAGGAGGTTTGTTTGGTTACTACTACTATTACTGGCTAGATTTTCATGACACTTGGTGGAAGGGTGTAGCAAAGGCCAAGAGAAAAACCCTTAAATTCATGATGCAAAACTTATTTTTCATTTGCAAGAGTGGCCATTTTGTTTCAGCGAAATAAATGCCATACATTTAAAAATCCAGTGGATGGTAGTAAAGTTCAGTGGTGACAAAACAAAACCAGTTGTAGAAATACAAATGTCACCTATTACAAACCACATTCATGGGTGCTAGGAATCCTCTGGGCAAATCCTACACACGTGGCTGCTCAAACTTTATACAGCCAGCATTTGTTATGGAGCACTCGGGGACAGTGGTTTCGTGGGAGAACCGGTGCAACTGTAACACCGTCACAATTGTGACAATGCTTTTTTCTCAAGCTAAGGTGTGGCTATGGAAACGTAAATACAAACATAGCATGCAACTAATTATACTCTCAGTCATATCCAGATTTGATTGTCTGCAGTAAATACCACTAGAGATATGAAGGTAAAATGTTTGGTCTTTGCGCTTAATGAGAAAAATCAATGAGATCATCGGCTAATATACGCACAGCTGAGATACTGAGGCTTCAAATCTAGACATATACTGTATAGTTGTTGCACTTGCAGATTTGCATATAAGACTTGACTTTCTTGTTTGGGGTCTGCGGTCTCCAAGTTTCCTTCTAGTACTTAAAGCAGCATTAATTGATTAACAGCATTTTCTTATCCAATTTTTGCTGGTTAAGGCAGAAGGTTGAAGACTGGTTGACTTCTAGACTTCTAGTCTAGTTGAAGACTAGAAGCACAATATGTATCTCTAGCGCTCATGTATGCATGGTCAGATTTGCACATCCATGTGCTTTGGTGTAGAATTACAGCCAAAAGGGCCCCTCTAACAACAGTGTTTTTTAGTGGCTATTGTTGCTAATGCAGAGCTAATATGTAGCACCACGCAGACATCCTGTAGTCGTAGAAGAAAAACACAGCTGAGGTTTTAATCTATTCGTAAAATGATACACTGTATATACAGATTGCTGACTCACAACAGATTAGTGTCACTGTCAGTTACTAAAAAGCGTACAAGCTCTCCACCCTCAAATGTCACATCTTTCCCAGATGTATTTACCTGTTTGGTTGGTGACTTATGTTTGTTTGATACTTAAAGGACGCGCTAGGCTACAGGCATCTTGGCATCCATTCCATTCTTTTGTCAGCAAGATGATGCCAGTCATTAGACTACACTAAGGAACTAATTGACTTTGATGAGTAGCTAAGCTAATGGACAAAATATGTTGTCAGCAGTCAGGATGATGGAATGCACATGCTGTTGTGTTGATGCTTCCAATCTCCGCTAGATCTTTGTGTTCCTGATGTTCTGTCGTCAGATTTTCTGTTGGAAAATCCTTCATTTTGACGGATCACCATCACCGGCGCAACTGTTCATACTTGAGATATACTGGCAAAGAGATTCCAAGCTTTATGACCCTTAGAACCAAATTGGGAGCACGCAAGAGGAGTGTTTCCCCTCGTTTTCTTTGTGTGCACCTTTGCTTTGCAAGTCTTTGCATGCAGCCTGACATCTGGACTCCACCTTGGGCCAAAGGTATGAGCCTCACTTCAAAAGGCAAATCAGACACAGAGGCACACCAGGATGAATTCACCACCGACAAGACCAGCTCCAAGCATCTGGCCCAAACTTTATTTTGATCTCCTGCGCTTTATTTCCAGTTGGCCCTTCTCAGTGGAGATAAAGGAGTGTGGGTGTAGGATAGAAAAAAAAAAGGATGGCAGCGACTTGGCTTAAAATCAAACTTGCTTTTCTAAATGTTTAAAATACATCTTCAGCAGATAGACAGAGGAGGCAGGGTGCTCTTTTGCTAAACAAGATGACATAGATGATAGGGAACACCTGGAATATGCCTAAGTATACAGTGGGAAAGTATATATTTAAGGCATCAGCAGCTAATGGAATAAGTAATAAATTAGACTATTTGACAGAAGTGGAGCATGTGCTGCAGTTTATCATAGCACCTCCTCCTCAGGTTGACACCGTAATCTACCTCAACTATGGCTCGTGTTTTACATCCACAAGTACTCACATTATATCCCATGCTACTCAGCTCTTGCTAGGTTTAGTTTGCTGATTGCAGATGTTGTTAACATGGAAGCTAACAAAACAAATCAGCCCAGTGTAGCAGAGGAAACTTGGTGATTTAGCACTTTAAGCATCAGTGGGTGCTGTTGTTTACTGACAGTGAGAGTTGGAGTTTTGTGACTTATCTCGTGTGGTTGACTGAGTCAGACTGTGTTTGTGTGTGAGCAGTGTTTCTTATTGTTTCTGTCAGAGGTCAAAAACAGGTCAACTACTGTACAACTTACTCCCCAGTTAGTGAGAGAGAAGGAGAAACAATGGATAGTCATAAGAATCAGCATGAGAGATAAGCATGCAAAATCGTCATTATTTAAATTTCAGGCATAAAATAAACTGTAGCCGACTGTTTACATGACAGTGATGTGTAATTGATTGTGTTTTCAGGAAATGCACAAGCATTTTGGATGCAGTTCTTTCAAGCTAAATTAAAACTTCAGTTTACTACTGATTATCTGACTCTTTTTCTGCACACACAGACGCACAGAGAAACTCTCCTCTGGGAGAGTGGGTATAATAAATCTTAGGCTCAGTGGTGGAGCGTATGTGGTCCTCGGTGACTTGTTAATTAGGCATGAATAGCAAAGCCATTATCAGGGCTGGTTTCATGGGACGAAAAAGGAGACTTGACACTTGACAAAACTCTGGGATTTAAAACCAACCTAGGCTTTAGTTCGTTGTCAGCAAAATAAAGGTGCAAAAATGTATTTTAGCTTCAGCAGTACTAGACTAGGCCCCTTTGATTGTACTGGATTATATGTGCGTTTATGTTCGTGCAACATGATGTGGAGGATACAGGACTCCGGTTTCTCTGGGGAGAAGAAAGCCCTCTTTGTTTTGGTGACCACAGGCTCGGAGCCACACACACACACATCCACACATTCTCAGATATACACCCAGAGAGGCTCAAATTAGACCTGCAAGGTCCAGGAGAGACACTCTCTGGAGGCAGACCAGGTTCATGTGAGGACGTGTCAAATAAATAGGCCCTCCGAAATATGAGCGCGGCTTTGTCCACCGTGTGTATATGGATGGGTGCTCTTTGTGTTTCACGATAGAGGGATCCTGTGTCTGAGAGTTAATCAAACATTTATGGTGGTATTATTCTGGGATGCTGTTCAAAGATGTAAAATGTATTTTGCTCTCGATGAAGTGATATTAAAGAACAAGTCCTGACGGATTATGGTTTCGCAGGCCCGTCGGAAAATAGTTTGCATGTATTTGTTTGGTAAGAGAGACGCTGAAAGGGGTGGGGTTGGGGGGGACTTAATGTGTGCGCACTCGTAGGTGTGTGCAAATCGTGGCATGCAAGACTAGTAAATGATCTGCCAGTCATGTTCTAAGTCTGGACTGTAATCTTATGTAACACCTTGACTTGTATGCGTGGCTCAAACCACAACACAGCACCTTGTCAATTGAGAAGTGAAAACCGAGCTCTTCCTGTAATGATCCCAACATTCATTATAGAGCAAGCTTAAAACCAAACTAGTAATATTTCCGCAGTGGTATTTGGATGTCCATGCATTGGGTGTGTCCGAGTGTGTGTTCTATAGGCGAGGGCCTGCTGTGTATATCTTGGATATAGGCTCTCAGGATCCCAGAGGGTAGAGCAGAGCCTTATCTCCTCAGGACACAAGTGTCATCTCTCCTTCTTCAGTCGCAGCCATAGGGCAGTGAGATGGAAGCTGAGATTGGACATGGGGATTAGTGTTAGAGCTGCCGTTTTAAGATAAAATGTCTTTTTTTAGCGCTGAATGGAAACTTTATGGAGTTTTAAAGCTGTTGCAGGGATCAGATTTTCATGCAGACGTCCCTCATTCTCCAACTCAATCTCTGTCTCGCACGAATGGTGCACGAATGTATAATGCAGACACGCAAAACAGTGACTTTCCCCCTGCTGTTAGCTGGGTGTGGATTCTGTGTGTGTATGTATTGTGGTGCTGCATAGTTAGGGATGTGGGGTGGTGTGTGTATTGGATGGGGGGGCATCCGCTCTGAGTTAGAGCAGAAAGGAAAGGGAGCAGGACAGGGCAGTTGTACAGAGCAAGCGCTACAAGGGCTGAAATAACAGTGGAGGAAGTGACCCTGTTTCCAGTCTCACATGGAAGTCGCTCCTTGAAGGAGATTGCCGCTGGTCTAGTATGGTAAATACAACATTTATGCTTTTTAAGATCATTTAAAACATGCTGTTCTTGCTTAAAATAATAGGTTGAGCACGACTTTTACATGAATACATGCTGTAAAATGACTTTGATGATTCTGAAACCTGGTGTGGCAACACAAGACGGTGTTTCCACTCCACAAACTCCCATTGGCTGATTTATCTGATGGTCACACGAAGTTGACTTTTGTAACCTCTCTCATTTGGAGGAGGGCGCGATGTCTGCCAGTGATAACCGTGACTAACTCATGTATGCGTGAGTGGTTGAAATCAATTGGACGGTGAAGCTCAGTTGTTGGAAATGTCAGTGGCGGAAGAGATAGGCATCTTGCCTTCTCTTTGCACTGGGTCAACAAGCACAGTATTGTGTCTGCTGTGATCATTCGCAGTCAGAATGACAGATCAGCTTGATTATATTTTACTTGCCAATGTGATATTTTATTAATGAGATGGTAACAGCGCTGGTTATTGTTTTGTAGTTTCTGGCTTGGTCTTTTGATTGTAAACTTGAAGATAGCTGGCCTTGAACTGCCACAACTTTTGGCTTCACCTTCGCTGTCAGCTTTGACTGTGGATGCTATAAAGTCATCTGCCTTTAACACACCAATTAACAAGCGAGCCCATCTCTGAAAGGTCATCTGGGGATTTGGATGAAAGGATTAGAGGAGGAATGCATCAGAGGAGGGAGGGAGAGAGGGATGTGGTAGCAATGAATGGGAATGGATGACTAGGGGATTTCGGTATAATGTCATTAAGGCTAGGGGAGACAAAGGATGATGGTCTGTCCACAGACAGCATACGGACTGAGCGCTGACTGGTTGATTGACAGGGGCTTTATAATTCAGAGTTGAGCAGCACTGCAGTGGCACTGACTTTTAGACTCACACAGGTGTTTTTAATGAACTCTTGTCAGTTTGAAGTTTTGAAGGTCTATCTCTGTGTTAAAACTGCGACACACTCCAGTCTTTTCGACAATGCTAAAATGGAGGATAGTGCTGATTCAAGAGCAAAAATATGAAAAGCATCTATCTCAGATTTGATGCTTACCACATTGACTCCATGTACAAAGCAGAATAATGTGTCAGAATGAGACAAATTAGGGTTAACTGTCTGCTGAGCTACCTTCTTCTGTTTATGTGTTTGCCATACAGATCAGGCCAGGTAATTACAGTTAGCTTTATTTCCGCTCCCCAGAGCCGGGGCCAAATTAGCATCTTAAGTGGAAAGCTGTGCTCACAACACTGGAGTTGGTGTTTAAAGCCACACAAGCTTCCACCTCCACTGTCGTGTTTACATTCTTCCATGTCTGAAAAAACAATATAGAATGGATGAATGAAACTTGTTTTTCTGGTTACCTGCGTGTTTACTCTGTGTGTGTGTGTACATAAGAGATGATGTTTGAATGAACGCTATTGTAGTCTGACCCTGGTAGTTGCTGGAGATAAATACATTACATAGAAGTTATCTTTGACTTCTCTGCTTGACTCGTGAAACATCTGTTGCAGATCTTCAAAAACATGCAGCCCAAAGGTGACAAAGATTGACATGATTGCAGGGATGTCAGGAGAATGCTCTCTTTCTTTAAGGTAAAAGCCAGGCTATGTTATGAGGAAAACTATTATAACCCCAACTATGTTGATTATATAAGAACGTAGGCACCAATCAGTGGGCTTTGTGTGGGCAAGCAGCAGGTGTGATGCACGATGCACTGGCAGCTTTCGAGACTATGTCTATACTTAAATCTCCATGAGTGACACAGCAGGCTCCTGGTGGGAGCTGCCATTATTCTTAACAATCACGATTTACTTTAATCGCTCCGTCTCGGCTCTGCATGTCAGCCTGTCTGTCAGGAGTTAAGACAGGTGCCGCATGATATAACATAATCTGTTCTGCTTGGTGAAATCACGCATTGTCCCCTCAGTTTGAAAGGGCTCTGTAATATTCAAGACAGGTGACAGGTAGCACTGAAAAGCACCCATACTGTACATGCGTGCTCGGGTGCGGATACACTGAGAATTGAAATGTGGCATTGTGAGAGAGCACAATATATTTTATAACATGTGCAATAGCATTGATGTATAGCATTTTAATATTCCATTTAATTTGGGAAGGCAGACACACAAACACAGACCTGAGCTTCCTTCATGATGACAGCATACTGTTTGTCAGACCGCTGTTGCATGAATGTTTTCAGGATGTCCTGGGTTCGGGTCAGATTTTCTGGAACAATGGCCTGATTCACTCATGCATGTGCTCAGTCTCTCTTTGTATCGCTCTCTTTCAAACACACACATACAGACATCATGCGTTTGAACTGCTTACTTTCCCTTATCTGGCTTTTCTACAAGCATGCTTATTTGCCTAATCATCGATTGTCCACATGACATTACACTTGACATCCATTTAACATGGAGCTGCTGCAAGACAATTAGAAACCTTTAAGAAGCAGTCATGAAGATTTCAGTCCTGCTTTGGCAAAGTCTGTGCGTACTGTCGCTGTTGCTGTTGCTGTTACTGGTGGCAACAGCAAATGTGGTTTATTAACACAGGTCACAGAGTTCTGGGGCAGATAAACAAACTGTTGTCATTTTAATAAAGAAGTCAGACAATAATTGGTCTTTTTCCATCCTTCTGGAGTCTGCAGACAGCAGGGTACAGCGAAAGGGGTTGGGTTTAGCCTCGCTAAGGTGGAGGTGTGCAGCCTGTCACCTGCAGGTCTTCATCTAACTGTGGCTGCTCCTTCTTTTTCCATTGCTCCCTGCAATATTTTTAACTTACCTGTCAAAAAATGCTGAAAATGACTGTTGTCTGAGACACATTTTTGATGAACGATCGCAGTAAGTCCCCAGCCCATTGAAAAACACATTGCATTCCCTGTGACTACTTCATGATATAAGTCACCTCCTTTTTTTTGCCAGTTTTCTTTAGAGGTTATTATTATGGTATTGGATAGGACAGCTTCAGAGTGAAGGGGGTAGAGAGAGGGGGGATGACATGCTAGAAAGGGCTACAGGTTGGACTCGAACCTATGGCCACTGCAGCAAGGACACAGCTTTTGTACATGGGGCGCCAGCTCTACTGGGTGAGCTACTGGGCGTCCCAGTTGGGTACTTTTAATGTGAAGTTGCAGCAGTAGGAAAGTTTTAGTTTGCATTGGGAGTGACTTAATGTGGCAAATTTTCCAGGAGTGTCGCCCTCAACACCCAGTTCATAATACTGCAAATATATAAATATTGCAATACTTAAATCAGTGGGCCATGAGCTCAATTGCTACTGTGTTACCTTACTCAGCGATGGATAGCGATGGGCCTATCAAGATAATTACAATACGATACGATACGATATGATACGACACGATATGATACGATATGATGCAATACGGTACGATGCAATAATTATAATCAGCTTATCAAGGTCAGCAAAAACAATCAACGGTATGTCCATATATCCTAAGATATTGCCCTTGTGTTTACATGCAGGTTTATTTATATAAGAATGTCACCAAAATTTTAGCAAACATGATGCCAGAATAGACAGCAGGGTTTTCCCTACTATTATAAGACTTGGACATTATTACGGTATTATATTATCATTATATCAGTGGCATAAAATGGTCTTAAAATGACAATATTGTTTATTGCATTATTTCTGGGACAATATATCGTCCAGCAAAAGTAATTATGATGACAGGCCTGGATATTGACTTAACAGATATTTATTTTAATAGAAATCTTTAAGATTTTTACTGAAAGATTCTTGTTATAGTGCCTTTGTGAGCTAGTGCCTGATGGCCTCAGGAAAATGTTTGCATCTAAGCTGCACAACATGACCACTGATCAGGCATTAAGTTATTTCTCCACCTTATTGAACCATGCTGAGTGTTTGACCCAGGTATATAACAACCCACTGACATTGGCCACAGCACTGCACAGATACATCACCATCTCTGTGGTTGATATTCTCTGATTTGTTTGACACTTCCGAGATCTATTTTCTAGACACGTTCCTTCTCAAGGGGCTCTTTTCATGACTGTATAACTTGTCATATTCCTGTGTATAAGCTAATGCTGGTGTCTCACATTCACATTCATCATAGCTGTCAGAGCAAATGTGGCGTTCAGAGGGAGCCACTGCTGAAAAAGCAGAATCACAGACTGTATGGTATTGACTGAAGCGGGGGAAATCACTGGTGTGGAATGTGCTGTAGGTGCGAGCAGGTTGAAGCAGGTTTTACAGTGCTAATCAGCGGTTGGCCTGCGTTTTTCACATCTGGACCCTAAAGCGGGAAGTGGTTAGCCGGGACAGGAAGTGGCTTTTGATGCGGGGCATTTTGGCAATATCAGACGTAGCCGTTGTCAGAATGATGATCACTGCGTGCGTGCATGAGGAAGAGGGAGGAAGAGAGACAGAGGAGTTCATCTGAACTAAACTGTTGACCTTTGAAGGGGACACCTCATTTGTCAGATGTGGACTGGTGTGGAGTGGTTTAACTTAATTACCTCTTTCCACAGGGAGGCAGAAGGTCTCATTTGCAATTTCCTGCACTTTTATATGCGACTGCTTCTGCTTTATCTTTGTCTCCTGTGCGATTCTTCTCCAGCTGTCACATTGTGGCTATTTAAACATTTTCCTGTGATTTGAAGTGGGAATAAAGTTTCAATTAGCATATTTAAATGTAAAACAAGAAGTAAACAGAAGTTACATAGTCTTGCTTTAACTACAGTTTTTGTGCAAAGACATTTTAGTGGAGTTGTTTGATCTTGTGAGACTTCAATAAATAGTTTAAATAGATCGATACCACCTGGAGCCAGGACACAGTTAGCTTATTTGAGTAGAAAGCCTTAAAACAGAGGAAAAACAGCCAGCCTGGCTCTGTATATATAATTGCTAACGGTCTTCTCACCTCATGCTACATTCATGCGCTCCTCAGATGGTTCCATTTCTTGAACTGGGAAGTCATTATTTGAACATTGGTGTGTTCATGAGCTTTAAGTCGTAATCTGGAAACAACATGGACATTACAAAGATATGTTGTAATGATTTCGTCCCAGACTTGTTGCTGCACCAGTACGTCCCCTAAAACTACTAAAATATTGCTTCACCTGAGTAATGCTAATAAATGACTTTTCTGCGTGAACAGTAACTAATTATTACAGCTCAATATCATATTACAAATAACGTGAGGAAAAAAAATTACATGCAATATGTAAATTAATAACAAAAATGATAACTATCAACCGAACATTTGCCTTTGTCAGACATGTTTCTGTATAATGACGTCAGCTCATGCACCAAAACTTTTGCCAACATTCCTAGTTGTTGTTCCAACTTGAGGGTGTGTTCAAGTGAATTTTCCCAGCTGGGAACTCATTTTCCCAATTATTTTGACACCACAGCCAGCTGTAATTATAAGACTTAACTAAATGTGTCCTATCTGATGGCTTCAGTATTAATTTACTTCACCAAGTAAGTTTTTTCATGCAATAAACTCAGAAAACATGAGTGTTAAGTGAACATCTACACAAGTTTGAGTGCAGGTTTTCTTCCTCCGCTTTGGTATTTGAGAAAATATTGGATTACACTGCCAGACCAGCCTGACATAATTACTACTTACAGGTGATGGAGGAAGCCAATACGATTCAACACTCCCACGGGTGACACAGTAGCACAGGAGAAGACAGAACAGCGGTGTGGGAGGGCTGTTTGGACCCACCACCACTGAATACGCTCATAAATCTTTCAGTGCTCAGATTGGATTTCCCAACACATGTCTGGTTTCAGGTGACACGTCAACTCAATGTGACCCTCCTGTTTTAAAAGGTCACTATCATCATGTATTAACAGTATAAGGGCACATTTTTATTCATGTATTTTTAATCTCTGGGCACTGCAGCCTAAGCATATTTTAATGGAATTACAGGAGTTGAGTGATGGCTCAGCAGTTTTCTCTGCTGTGTCAGGTCACTGTGAAGTTGTATCACGTACAGTAAATGCTTGCACACTGTAACTCAGCAAATATCATGTGACGGGATGACAACGGTGATGGTTGGAAATGCTCCAGGGATGTTGTGTAATATTAATGATGGCAATTAATTAATTGGTAATTAATAGCAATTGTTAAGTGGTGGGGTTTCCAGGATTTTATGTCCGTACTCATTAAAGTCAAATAAGCTCATGAAAAGTAGCTGTCGACTAAAGCAGAATTTGGTATATTGCCAAGTAGGTTTTCACATGCAAGGAATTTCCTTTTGTGGTTTGGCACATAGACGAGAAGAAATTACAAATGAAAAACTAAAAATAAAATAAAAATATTAAAAAAAAATACTATTTAAAGATATGTACAATGTGCAAAGTTTCACAGTGTTAAGAATAAGAATACATTAATAGGGCTGGACATAAATATTTGACTATTTGGATACTTGGATGTCAGATGTTAGCAGCTGCTACTGTGTTAGCTCGTGCTAACTGGGCAGATGGTGAACTGACTGTTTGCTGGGATGAGAGTAGCTCTGGAGATGGTCCATCAGTGCTGCATCTAACCTGTGCAACAGGAACACTGAATCTTATAAATAAAAATATCACATCTTAAATTTGTTGGCGCTTGCATGCTGTTTCTGCAATTCTGTTTCACCGTGCTTTGTCAGGAGTCTCAAATTCATAGCCCTACTGTCATGAATATTAATGTTAAGCACCCCACCCCCACCCTGACCAAAGCTAGGTATTCGAGACAGACATGATAAATAAATGCCATCTGCTGTTAGGTAAAATTGAAGATACACCTACATCTAGGTTCTCCTTTTACCCTCTTCCTACTTTTCTCTGGTCTGCTGTTGACATTGATTTGTTTCCATGGTTCCTCTGTTTTGTTTGATGACCATTTCTTTTTCCATCTCACCCTCCCACTGGCATCTCTTAGGCATTTGCTTTTTATTTTTCCCCTTCTCTCCTTTTTTTTCTCCCATCAGACTTTACAGGGCATGCTCTCCTCCCTCCACTCTGAGCTTGACATTCAGAGGTACTTGATGAAAATCCAATTGCCCCACAGAGTTAGTCAGCCTTTTATCTTATCTGCATCATGCCATTGTGCGTGTGTCAATGTGTGTGACTGTGTTTGCATCCTCACTAACATCTGCTGTGCGACCGTGTTCCTAACCCTCATGCCCCCCGTGCTTCTTAGTGTCTGAGCTGTCTGTGCCTGCCAAGCACACTTGGCTGTCAGGATAAACCAGTTTTGGCCATGAAAGCTCCCACACATCAACTGCACTTAATATAAAAAGCTCCAATTCTTTATTTGTCCGTACGTGTATGAGTGTGGGAGAGCAGCAGCGTGTGCATGCAGGTGTTTTCGAGATAACCTGTTGGACTCGGCCTCGTGTCTCCATCTGCATTAGCTCTACAGCACCACACTTCTGCCAGGGGAGAAGAGCATTTCATAAAGAGCTCAGTGTTCACTGACCCCTCGGTATTAGTCCCACCTCGTCCCGGTGGTACGGATCACCTTACAGCGCCGCACAATAGCTCAATGGGCTCTGTAGTCTCGTCACACATCGTCTTATTGTAGCTGGGGCTTGAGGATGCCACGTCATGCAGATCGGATTACAGAGTATCCAACTGATCTTCAATCTTTGATGACACAATTCTTGATCCTTAATCAGCGGCAAAAAGGAATATCTCCTTCTTTAGTACCTCCACTCTGGGTGTCTGTTTGATCTCTTTGAGTGTGTCATCATGCACTTGTGCTTGAAAATGTCTTTCGTATACTGTTAGTGTCACTATTATATCAGACCCTGGCTTATGTGGGTGAGTATAAACTTTAAAGTTGAGACTGTTAAGGTGGCACGGTGTGCAGTGTTCAGCATTGTGGCCTCATAGCAAGAGGGTTCCTGGTTCGAATCTGGTTTTCTTAGGGTACTCCGGCTTCCTCCCACAGTCCAAAGACATGCAGGTTAATTGCGACACTAAATTGTCCGTAGGTGTGAATGTGAGCATGAATGGTTGTCTGTCTCTATGTGTCAGCCCTGTGATAGCCTGGCGACCTGTCCAGGGTGTACCACGCCTCTCGCCCTGTGTCAGCTGGGATAGGCTCCAGCCCCCCCACGACCCCCAACAGGATGAGCGGTTACGGGAAATGAATGAATGAATAAATGACTCCTGTTATGATTAGAGGCTTCCTTCTGCTTGATAACTTTTAGTGGCTGTAATGTGCTTGTGGGACAGCACTGATCAGTATTAAATGTGTGAGCATGTATCAGTGACATATAGTATTAACACTAGTCTGCAATTCTGCATGAGTGAAGTGGTTTGGTTTGTGTAGTTGCGCTAGAGTCAAGCTCCAAGGTGCTTTATTCTAGCTCGCCAAAGAACATGTGTAACTCATAACGTAAGAGCACTAGTGTTATTTTCCAACTCCACCAAATGCATCATATCTTAAAGGTCCAGTGTGTATGATTAATAGGGATATATTTGCAGAAATTGAATGTAATGCAGTAAGTATTTCCTCTTTCCTTATTACCTGAAAATAAAAATGGTTGTGTTTTTGTCACCTTTGAATGAGGGGTTTATGTCTACATATGGAGCATTTTCTTGTCTGTGGAGACCATCATGTTGCACCGCCGTGTTCCTACAGTAGCTCAGAATGGACAAACCAAATGCTCTACAAAGGGCCATTCACATTTTAGGCATCAACCGCGGTAGTTAGAAGCTCCTCTGACAAGCATTGTCAAAAAAACACAGATTTTTTTTTTTAACATGACACTGCTTTATTCAGTGTTTTTACCATTTTAAATCACCTGGCCCATCTGTTTTTGAGAGGAAGAACCATCTATGGATAATTTGGCTCCTGGTAAATCCTCCCTTCTGCAAAAAAAACCTCCTGAATAATAAGTACTGAAGGAATTCTAACTTCTAAGTTTCAGCTGGTTGCAGTCTGCAATCATCACCTCTAGATGCCACTAAATCCCCCTAAATCTTACACACTGGACCTTTAAAGAGTTTGCGTGATGTTCATTGGCATCTTTTTTTTGTGTCATGTTGAGGGAATAAAAAACAATGCATGTGCTGTATTATTTTGTGTACGATGTGTCCATTGTCTAACCCTTACCGTATCTTCTTCCATGTGCCTCCCCCTCCAGAGCAGAAGCCCAAAGCACGGCCCCAATCCGCAGCTCGGCGTCGGCGACCAGGTCGACCACCTATCCCTGGCCTCCCTGGACTCGTTGGACGCCATGTCTGATGCTGACGCACCCACAGCCTTCACCCGCGGCAGCCGGGTTCGCGCTAGCCTGCCCGTGGTGCGATCGACCAACCAGACAAAGGACCGCTCACTAGGTACAGTATGAGGCTATTGGGTTAGTGACAGTTCAATCAGTTGAGAAAATTTCTTATCTGTATCTGGCTTTGTTGCTTGTCTTTGGCCACAGAATGTGTCAATCAGCTGTCTTGTAGTTCTCTCAAAATCCCCCAGACTGCCACAGAGATTTTTTTTTCATATCTGAGAATAAAGACTCAAATGTTAAATTGACTTTGTGAATAGACTGAGGTGAGAGTGAATTGACTTTAATCCTCTTCGATAACCTACACTTTGCATCTTTCGTAGTGTAATCTCAGCACAACTTTAGAACTCTCTGAAGTAACTCCTAACCGCGCCATGATCTCACCGTTTCACCTTGTCCAAGTCTTTCCCTCTCACTCCATCTATCTTCTCCTCTCCTCCCTACTTCCTTTCTCCACCTCAGCTCACAGCTCTGTTTTAATTAGAATTCATTTCCTCTGTAGTGAAAGATTAGGGAATCCATCCACAATATGCCATCGTGTTATTGACAGGATTAGAAATGGGTCGTCTTATCAACACACATGGTGCTTCATTTGCATCCATATGCAGAAGCTGTGAGTTGTGCAGAATTAGGTTGCCGCATTAGGGTGAGAAAGTGGCGGAAAGAGTGTGAGAAGTTCCCAAACAAAGTGTAGAGTCTGTCATTTTTCAGGAGGATAGTCTTCAAAGGTAGCTCGCAACGCAGCAAGGCATCTGCTGCTGGATAATAGCAAAGCGTCTGAATGACACGCCTTTTAAACAAAGTGAAAATGAATGAAACTATAGGGTGCCGTTTGCCACGCTTTTTCATGCCAGTAAGTACCTCTTGCTTTGCTTGAGAAGCAGAGATGCCAAATCTGTACAAAAACACTTTAAACAGATATGCTTTGCAACACATACATGCACAAACACACACGTGCACCAGCGTTCCCCTTTTCCCTCTCAGAAATGTCAGGACAAAGCATTATGACAGTGGGGGGCTATGGTGTGATGAAGGGGGAGGAGAGAAAAAGGGGCACCACTAAACTACAGTGTCCCTCCCACAGCCTCTCACGCGCACACACAAACACACAGGCACACACTTCTCTGGGTCCCAACGGACATTTGGGGCTTCGTGTCTACAGCTTGTGCCGTAGGAGCTGTCGCGTGGTCTTTACCAGAGCATCATAAGACTTAACAGAAACCAGGAAATCCTTAAAACCCCTAATGTGAGTATCAGATTTCATCTAGAGTGTGGCATCAAGTGTATTATATTTCAGGTCATTTATTCTGTGGTTCTGATATTGCATTTTTCTGTTTTTTTTTTGTCACGTTTCAAACTCTGTGATTTTATTAACGGACCCAAATGATGTTTTACTTTTGTATCTCACTGGAGAAATGTTTGAAGCTCAGACAGTCTGCAGTGCTGTGCCCATTTGGTCAGGAAACCCACTGGCCATTTGCTTCCAATCTTGAGTGAAACCAGGCGCTCAGGAATGTAACACGGCTCTCTGTTAGACCCGAGCCATTCAACTTTGTTGCAGCAAATAAAAAACGATGTGAAAGAATTCAAACCTTCATAGCTCGTGCTCAATCAATGGCGCTTTGTCATCAAAATCATTCGCTTTAATTGCCAACATCTGGATGAAAACTAGCCGACTGTTAGCGTAACAGCTCTCAGGGGAAGGATGAAGTTATTCTGCAAATGGGCACTTTGTTAAGTTATTACTACCCCAGAAACCCAGACAGACCAGAAAGAGCAATGATAGACTCAGCAATTTTGTTTCCTGGATTTGCCCTCTCTCTGTCTCACTCTGTCTCGTGGAGCATGTTGGATCTTGTATAATATTTCAGCAACATCTGGGAGCTTTTACTGGCTCTGTCCTTTTATGGGGTTACACCAAGTAAAACCATTCCTCCTTTCCTTAAAACCAGCTATTATCAGTGCACAAATGTAAAAGTGGTATTGAAATGACTGATTTATGCGCGTCAAAACAAGTCTTTTGTCTCAGCAGTTAATGAAATGTGACAGTCTCTATGATTCGTAAGTAGTAAGATTTTAAAAATAAAACTCCTTTTAGTCTTTTTATTAAAGTTATATTTTTGCAACAGATGAATGTACAGTAAAAAAAAATCAGTGTCATGCTGTTTGGATCTGCAGTGAATCAGTGAATAGAAATAGAAATGTGTTTTTTTTCTCTTCCCTGGCATTGTTTATACAAGTGCAGTGTGGGCGTGTCCATAAATTTTGTGGGGGAGACATCTGTTTTTGTAAAGCACAGTACAGAAGCCACACCCAGGGTTCAGAGGTTCAGGCTTTGGTCGTTTTGATGCACAACTTGTACGGTTCCACCCCGAGCACACAGCCCTGCCTCTGCCCCCAATTCGTGCCCCTTACACCCTTTCTAAATATCAAGTGATTTGTCTGGAATATACAGCATGCTGATCTTAAACATGTGTAACATGAACAGGAGCAGAGTGGCACCTTTAGTACAGTGCCACATGTCTTATTAGTTTGCTATTGAAAATATATCAGGACACCATAGGCCACAGAAAGTTTTTTTATGATCAGTTCAAAGGCTTTGTTTTCCTTTGGGCAACAATTGAGGGTAAGCATTCATTCTGAAGCCTAATTCAAGAGTTAAAAAAAAGAACTCTCCGAACCCACAAATGGGGACTTTGAAGGACAGTTTACCATCCGCATATTACAAGACTGAAGATGATGAAAGTGTTTTTCGACTTCAGCTGCTAGGGTTTAATGGTATAAATGGTACACCAGTGTATAAATGGAGAAATGGACTTTTGCTCATGTAAATCTGGACAAGTTCAGGCACTGAGCGGCCATGATCAGACAATGTGATTCAGGCAAGATGCCAACTGTGTTTTCCCAGGTCAGGAATGGCACAGGAAAAAGTGATTTTGTGTGAGGTCATGCATTGAAGGTTGTTCGGGGCTTACTCAAACTGCAGTAAATATGCATTTATATTTGACCAGCTCTGCCTTTGCAAAGTTTTCTCTTCATACATTAATTCACAAAGTTGAAAATTTGCTGAAAAAGGTTGAAATTCAGATACTGAACAACTTTTACTGAGTACATTCTCAGCATTGCTAAGTAAATACTTCAGGGAAGGTTCACCCCTAAGCCAAAAAATACATATTTTTCCTCTTACCTGTAGTGCTATTTATCTGTCTCAATGGTTCTGCTGTGAGTTGCAGAGTGTTAGAGCTATTGACTGTAGAGATGTCTGACTTCTCCTGAATATAATGGAACCAGATCGCACTCAGCTTGTGGTGTTCAAACTGGCAAAAAAAACATTTGAAAAATGTCTCTTTTCAGAAATCATGACCAGGTTATTCAAGATAATCCACAGACCTTGTTGTGAGCAGTTTAATACAGGAACTATTTTCTTTCGACCAAACTACATCCACCAACTGAAGGTTATGGCCAAAAGCAAGAGAGAAAAGGAATCGTGACAAAACCAGTGATTTAGACTCCTACCAACCATGTCACCATGTGGAAGGAAGTGTGCATCTACTCATAGACGAGAGGCTTGTGCTTATGACAGCGCAGGATGTAAACATTATTGGCGTCCTTCTCTGCTAAGCTGTAACGTTAGCTAGCTCAGTGGTGCTAGGTGAGCTAGTAATAGTTGCACACTTTCTTCGGCACAATGATATGGTTGGCGGTTTTAGTTCTGTAGAAAGAAAATAGTTCCTACATGAAACTGCTCACAACAAGGTCTGTGGATTATCTTGAGTAATTGGTTCATCGTTTCTGAAAAGAGACATTGCTGTTGAGTTTTTCGTATTTCTTTGGCGCTTTGAGCACCACAAGCCGAGTGCCATCTAGTTCCATTATATTCAAGAGAAGGCAGACATCTCTACGACTGATACCTCCAACACTTGGCAACTCACACCAAAAAAATCTAGACAGATAAACGGCACTACGGGAAAGAGGAAAAATATGTATTTTTGATTTCGGGTTGAACTGTTCCTGTAACTGATTAACACTAAAGGAGGACCAAACCTTTTTAGCATTCGAAAAACAGCAAGAGCACAATCTGCGAAAAACAAAACTGAAAGAATCACTGCTCCTGCAATCTGCAGAAATCAAAAGCCCGTCTGAGTCATAGGAAGCATTTTCATTAATTAAAAGAAGTTTGCTTTTGGCTCATCACCGTCCTCCCCCGCTTTCTCTCCGCAGGTGTGCTGTACCTGCAGTACGGGGACGAGACCAAACAGATCCGTATGCCTAATGAGATCACCAGCATCGACACTGTCAGAGCTCTGTTTGTTAGTGCCTTCCCACAGCAGCTCACCATGAAGATGTTGGAGTCGCCCAGCGTCGCCGTCTACGTCAAGGACGACATGAGAAATATGTACTACGAGCTCACTGATGTCAGGTAGATATTTGCTTTTGTGTAATAAACATGGATGCAGAATACATACTGGACAGCAAGCACTGTGTTTTGCCAGTCTAGGTTTAACAGGTCATTCAAGGATCACAATTCTTTTAGTCTCTGAAGGTCCTTTCCTTTTCCCCTCCCAGAGAACTTCCTGTCTGAACTCCCCCTGCACAGGAAGTGTCACAGTCCAGGAAAGCTTCTCGCTTCCTTTTTCCATCATGTTAAAACTCACTCGATAGAACGTTATTTGGAGATGAAGCCCTTTGGCAAAATGTCTCCTATATACCCAAACAAACCGGAGGGCACTCATGAGAGTCTCGGATGACTTTCCTGCCTGTTGTCCTCTCTCCTCTGGTGAAAGTTTGACTCGAGAAAGTTTGAACACTGTGAGCTTTGTCTTTTTTTTTTACTTTTTGAGGCCTTTTTATGTGTTTTCACAGAGTAGTTTCCAAAGTATTGTGTACCGTGTATCATTTACAAGCGCACAAACACACATATACGAGCTCACTGCTGTTTCTTGCTCCTTGTACCTTCCTGGTTTGGTATTCACCAGCATGTCTTATCAATAATACAGCAGATTTTATGTGTCGCAGCGGTGTACAGCCTTTGTTCGAGTTGTTTTTCACAAAAAACATTACTCTTAAAGACTAAAGCAGCTTTGCCCCCCTCTCTCCAGAGTTCCTGCTCTAGTGCCATGTGTACTTTGTGACTAATTTTTTATCAGGGTTGTAAAGAAATCCAGAGTCCAGGGTGCAACACCGTAGTGAGAGAGCGAGACCAGCAAAAGAAGGAGCGGATCTGCTCTCCGTTTATGCGGTCGCGCCACGTTTCAACACAGTAATAGCAGATGTTTTGATAGACTTTAGAGATTTAGAGGAAATGTCATATAACAGAGAACTGTCAGAGCCTCTGTCAGGGTATGTGCCCTTAGCGGGGCTGACGCAGAGACTGAGATCCAGGCTGAGGCAGGATCGGCCGCTGTCTGACGGTGATATCTGGGCTGCCTGTTTACCACGGGATACCTCTTTCCCCTACAGGAACATCACAGATCACTCCTGCCTGAAGGTCTACCACAAAGACCCAGCACAGGCGTTCAGCCATGGGCCAAGACCTGCCAATGGCGATGCCAGGGTGAGTACTCCACTGACACAGATGCTAACAGCAGTGAAAATGATTGTCTTGTTAACAGCAGCAGCTGCAGGGATACAGCCAGACTTGTTGCAGATAGAATAGTAAGGCCAGCCTCCAATTCTTCTCTTTCTCACATCCTGTTTGCAGTCAAGGGAAGGAATGTCCCCCTGCCTCATCTTAATCTGTTTAGAGGGGGTCTTTTATTGTTCTCCCAGGGGCCTGTGATTGGGCCTCGCCTGTACGCTCCACTGCAGCCTGCTTTAAGGACAATTGAGCTCAAATCTCAGGACTATTTTCCTTATTCATTCTCCCCCCAATATCAGCTCTAATCTTTTTTCTCTTGTTCTGATTCCAGCATGTTTGTTTCCTGCTGATGTAACAAAACTAAAGCCCCAAAGAGCCCTTTCCTCAAATGTTCCGCCTCAAATCCTCCTCTTTAATCCACATGACCCTTTATCTAACCCGCTGCTCCTCTCTGCCTGCTGCAGATTTCCAGGCGGCGTCGCAGCACCATTGTGATACTGCAAAAATTACATTAACCTTAGCCATAATCCCATTGCCACATACTGTATGTGTCACATGAGTGTAAAGTGAAATTGATAACGTTTAAGGGAATGATGAGGCAAACATGATGATGGTTTAAGAGGTCCCGGTTCAGATGGCGTGATGACTTAGAGGTGCTGCAGAAACTCTTTTTATTCTCCGCCGCTGACAGGCGAGTTGCTCCGGCTGGCTTTCTGTGATGGGGTCCTTCAAGGGGAAGTGAACAAAAGACATCTGAGGAAAAAAAAGATGGCAAAAAAAGATAGAACTGAAAAAGTGAAATGGGAATTTAATAGTGTAAATGGTTTAAGAGTGGGAAAGGTCGCAAGCTGGCCACAGCAGGAGAATATAAGTTGTGTGGAACAGCTTTTCGTGTTAAGGTTTTTTGGTCTTTTTTTATTTTTACAGAATTACCTATAAAACAACTCTGGCACATGCTGAATCAGCAGGGTTGAAAACATATAACTGTAACTGGATGACCTGAAATACATAAAGCACAGAGAAGCAACGTGGCTGTACAAGGGCTCATGTGCAAACATTGTGAAATTTAGGCATGACGTAGAGATCTGCTGAGGAAGACTGTTGTCATGAATAGCTCTGTCACTGTTCAACCAGGTAGCAGTTGACACAGATACAAAGGGGTGGAGGCCAGGCTGGTGAATGGTACATGACGAGACATTTAAAAAAAAATGAGTCAGGTGACACTTGTTGCATTAATCCAAAAATATGTATTCTTATGGCTGCTCCTTTCCTACTAACATGTTGGCGAGTTTTAAGACTCAGACATTGTATACTCCCGTTGTAAGCAGTGTCTCTATTCTTGGCAGCTGTAAATCTCAGACTGAAGATTTTTTATTTGCCTGTTAAAGATTGCTTGAAAAGGCAAAAAGGTCTTGTCAGCTTTTACCAACACCTTTTAATAATGAAATAGAAACCCTGGCACTCAAAGCAAAAGGGCAAATACTACACCTTAATGAGCTGTACACCTGTTCAAACACTTTTTCGAGGGGGTATACTTCACATCTGTTTGAGCTATTGAGTGTCCTCTTGTCTGGCATGCAAGATTCCCAGGCTACGGATCAGATTTAAAGTATCATCTGCGGTTCCCTCTGTTATTGATCTACGTTTCTGGCCATATAGAGCTGTCTCTGGTTATCAAAACAACCATCTTTTTTGTCAGTAATTGATTTAAGGTGGACAGATGTACGGGGTAACTGATGAGTAACTCAATACGCAGAATAAGCAGCAGACTGTCAGAATAAAGAGGTATTATCCGGCTTTCGTAGCATCGCTTTTGTCATGTTTAATTGAATGAAAAAGCGGCAAATATGTTGAAATATTAATCTGTACGCGTGTAAGGGATCGTGCCCAAAGCAGCGCTTTGTATTCACTGAATAGTCAATAGTGGTTGTCAGAAGTGATGTTATGTACACATAGCTGGGGGAGATATTTTGTAAACAGAGGGTTCAGTCATTGGCTAACCTCTGATCTGCTATCCTCGGGGTAACCCACCTAATTTTGGTGTTTATCCAAAAATGACAAATTGAGCATTCGTCTTGTTTTCTCACACAATTATCATAATTAGCAGGAAGCTCCCATCTTCTTTTCAACACCATTATGTATACAGCAGCATCATACATGCAGCCATACAGCTATTTAAATGTTGACACACTCGGCAGTTTGTGAATCAGTTCGGGAACCCTCTCCGAGGCGACTTTGCGCGCTCCTACCAGACATGCTGCCCTGATTATTTGGAGCTTAAGAGCACGGTGGAAACAGAGAGAGAGAGTCACGAGCCAAACTCAAACCAAATGTTTCTCGACACAGCCTCTCATTTGCCTGACATGGTCTCATGTGTTTATTTTTCAAGCCTTTATCCCTCTGTTTTGTCTCAAGGCAGAAATGTGTGTATGTTCTGCAGACAAAAACAGACCGTCTTTATTAAGATGGTGTATTTTAAGGATATTTTATGAATTCTTGGTCTTCCAAAGGTGTAACATCTGTTTGGGATTGACAAGTGGTGCTTTTTGGCCTAAATTGTTCTTATGAGGCTGTGCTGGAATTGGCAATGTTGTTTAAGGCTCCAGAAAAAATTCCTGTACAAGAGGGCAACTTTTCTTTTTATATGTGTAGGCACCTTGGGTAGTGAAAGTCATTAGGGTTTGATGATGGTCTGCAGGGGCTCTGTGCATCTTAGATTTTCTATTATATGTTTTGTTGCCTGGTCAGACTTGTTGCTGCCATATTTATGGGCTGTGTGTGCTTTCACTGCCAACAAGTTTCTTTCTCTTTTTTTTTTTCCTTTGTTATCACAGCCAAGCCTGAACCCTTTGTTACTGTACACTTTGAACAGTTGTTGTTATCCAGTCCGCACACACACACACACACATACACACCTGTTTCACTGTATTGTTCTCTTCGCTGTGTTAATCTGTATCAGCGCTGGTGGAAAAAAAAATAAATAAAAGCAACACAGTGTCACAAACTGTACCTGAAGTTTCGGAAAGAACTTTGCCCAAGATTTCGACTTGTCTTCTTATGTAGGTGTAACCTATGAGTCATAGCTTGAAGGAACAATTGCTTGTTTGTTTGACAGCGATAGAGGGTTAGACAGACAGAAAGATTAATTGGATTCGGCCCTGTATGAGACGCTCCCCATCTCTGTGTTACCATACCCAGCAGGAGATCATATATCTGCGGGGGTATATCACTGTTTACACACTATATTTCAGGCATGCAGCTAGCACAGGGAAATGTTTACTTCTATGGGAAATGAACTCAAGCTTAAAATAAACTCAGGATACTGTCGTCATTCTTGTAGGTTGTGCCTTTATGAATTCACAAGTTTTGACTCACACTAGTCTGCTCCCATGATATACTGGTTGTAGTGAGACAATGTGACTTTCTGAACAATGGCCACTGTAGCCCCAAGTGACAATCACAGAATGACTGTAAATGATAAAACAGTCGCACAGTGGAATATAACAGTGACACAACTAGAGAATAGCCAGTAGTTATCAAACTGACCTTAATGTCAGTTACACAGGAATACAGTATCTTAAAGGGATAGTCCTGATTTTCTGGAGTGGGGTTGTATGGGTCACTTGTCCATGGAAAGTATATTACATACAGTCGGTGTCAGTCAGCAAGCCTCCAGTTTGGAGAAGCAGGCTGGAGTTTAACATGGAAGCTCAACAATCTATTGCTTTGGAGGGGTCAGCAACAGAACGTATTTTAGCCACCTAAAAAAATCAATATAAATGTATGTGTACACTATATTTAGGATATTTTCACTGCATTACCTTAATGTCAGACAGTGATTTCCAATGGGAAAACTAAGCAGTTATATCACTTTCTTAAAAGCCAGACTCCATTGAGAAAAACAGTGATTTAACATTGCTGAACACGGGAGCTGCTGGTCCACCACTGCCTCAAATAGTTATTTTATTTGTGTTATTGTGTGACTTTAGAGTTTCAAAGGGTTAGTTCAGATTTACCAAAGTCACACAGTAACACAAACTAACTAACTGATCAAAGCAGCGGTAGACCAGCAGCTGCCGTGTTCACCATGATAAATTAAATGTTTTTCTTAATGGAGTCTGGTAGCTTTAACAAGAGCATAAATGGGGAACTAAAGCATTAACTGCCTCTCCGTTGCAACAGGCTGTCTGATGGAAAGGTTAAGTGGTGAAAATACCCTTGATATAGCATACACTTAAAGTGATAATGATTTTTTTTAGGTGGTTAAAATACATTTTGTTTCTGACCTTCATCCACTGCAGTGCATTGCTTAGCTTCCATGTCAGACTGCAGCCTGCTTCTCCAAACTGGGGTCATGCTGTCTGACATCTACTGTAGGTTATACACTGACTATGAATGAGAACCTCGTACAACCCCACTTAAAAAATCTGAACTATCTCTTGAACCTAACACTAATTATGCTAACAATAGCTACTGTGTAGTGTATAGTTTAAATTATTTTCTGCATCAATCCAAAAGTTTTAACTCAAACCAGTCTTTGCCCATGATATTTTGGTAATGGCAAGACAGTGTAGCCTCTTGCGAACTGTGGCCATTGTGGCCAAAACTAAGTAGTTATAGGAGTACTATAATGGCAAATGGTAAAATGGTAAAATGGCTGCTAATGTTATCTTCCATGAGCCACCACAAGCTAGTGTAGCAGCAAAATCTGTCATTTTCACGTGTCCCATTCACTGTCTATGTAAGCAGCCTGTATTTCAAGAAACACAGCATCTACTCTTCATTTGCATCAAGTTGAATCTAGGCTACTTTATGCAAACCAGAGTGACTCGCTTCTGGAGACTTCCTAAAAACGTTTAAACTTAGCATTGTCGATCTGAAAGTAAGACAGATTTCAACTCTATAGCTTATTTCTCAAATGTCTTCAGAAACACATTTTGGTGAACTGTCTTTGTAATATAAGAGGGAGTTGCCCCCGTGGGCTTGTACCATAAGTATATTAATTTGAATTTTTTTTTGTTTTGTTTTTTTGCTTATGACTTTTCACATGTACAGTAAAAGGAAGAATGTCTTATGTCTCCTTTAAAAAGCTACAGTCTCCATTTAAGTCAGGTGGCAATATGGAGGTCCAGAAAGATTTGACAAAGCTGTCAAGACGTGATGAGACAATTGAAACTTGTCATACTTTACACGGCGTGTGGCTCACCACAATAACCATATTTCCTTTTGCTTGTGCTCTCTTGTACCTATGAGACTTTCACCTCTTTGTTTGTACTTTTACCACCGACAGTCTGAGCGCTCATTCCCCTAACCTGAAAAGCCACTCTAGTAAAATGAGGTTAGGTTTATTGTATGTTAGCCTTCAAGGGTCCTTTATGGGTGGTCGGGCCCGGATTAGCTGACTGTTTAAACAGACTATGCTAGACAGGTCTTGTTGAAAATTAACCATTTTGTAGCCTGAAGGTGCACATGTAACCTCTTTTTAGAAAGCCCCAGTTTTATCTCCAAGAGAGTAATCACAGATTTGTTTAAAGTCGAAAACGGTAGATTAATTCACCTTAAAATGACAGACTATCTATCCAGGAAGTAGTGTTTTTTATGTATTGTAATATTGTTTTGTAGAAGCCTGTGGCATCTTACATCCAGGACTTGAAATGCTGCTCTGTGTACCTGGGGATAGTAGCTTTGCCACTAACTATTTTCTGCCTCTGGAAGAACTGCTGACAGTCTGTTTTCTTTGAAAAGCAACAGTGTAAACTGAGTTGGATGAATGTTTTTGTTTCAAGGGCACTTCAGTCCAGAAATGCAGGATATATACAAAATAAACAGTAGCTGAAGCTCTCAAGCGGGCAGAAGTATGCAGTTTGGTTTATTGACCAATCCTGAAACTGAGTTTTCTTGTTTGAACTTTTTATGCATTATTTGAAGTAATAACCCATTTTTATGTTTGTTTTTGTATGATGAAATGTCTATGTCATTTGGTCTTTTACAGATGCACAGCGAGATGGTGCATGCCCCTCGTGATGGCACGCACCCTCTGAGACAGCCCCCCATGGGTCCCCCACCACACCACCCCATGCCGGGAGCCCTTCCCCCGACCCCCCACTCTATGCCCCCATCCCCATCCAGAATCCCATTTGGCCCACGGCAGGGCTCTATACCTGGCAACGCCACTATCCCAAGAGACCGGCTGTCTAATGCCAACCCTCCGGCCCGCTCCATCTCACCCTGTCCCAGCGCCATTCTGGAGAGACGAGATGTGAAGCCAGATGGGGACATGGGTAATAAAAGCCACAGTCTATCCAGGGGAAATGAGGGGTTGTACGCAGACCCGTACTTGCTCCAAGAGGGAAGAATGACCATGGCTACTGCCCACGGGCCACACCCCAACCCTGGGCTTGATGGTTCAGATCACGGCATGGCAGGATTTCACCGTGCCTCCATCCGCTCCACAAGCTCTTACGGCGGGCCCAGCCCCACGGACACTATAGATCACCCCTCTCTGTACAGGCAGAAGTCCAGAAACAGCCAGCTGCCTACTTTGGGCTCCAAGACTCCTCCTCCATCCCCTCACCGGATGGCTGAGGTGCGGATGATTGACATCCATGGCGGGCCTCCTCACGGTGGTCCTTCTCACGGTGTGCCACCTCACGGTGTGCCACCTCATGGTGTTCCCATGGAGAGAAGCTCACCTGTGCGCCAGTCCTTCAGGAAGGAGGACGTGGCAGGGACCAAGCCCCGGAACAACATGGGATCACCTGTAGTTTCAGACCTCCAGGGTCACCTCCAGGGGCCCATCCCAGCTGCCGCTGATCATCAGACACGGTAAGCACCAGTGGGCTGGTGGGATTGTAAAAAATTAGGATTAAGACACTGCATGGGAGCATGGACTAACTCTGCATCCCAGTTTCACCCTAACTGTGAGCTGCTGATTTTCAATCCCTGGCTCTGACTGTTCCATCATCCATGACTGAAGGCGAGAATATAACCCACCCTGTCACTGTCTTGAGCATCAAAATCTGCACATTAAGAACAGCAGACTAATGCACATGTTTATGCATCGGTTTGGTTTGTGTATATAACCACTTCTGCTTATCTGAGCATTGTTTTCACTGTCTCTATTCAAACGTTGGAGCTGACAGTGTTGATTTTTACAGAGTGTATATGCCCACACAAAGCTACCATCACTGAAACAGTATAGTATCTGGAGACCCCGCTAAGCCACTGTATATTTTTCCTGTTACTCTGTGACTATTGTTCTAACAACAAACCCTCTGCAGAGTCTATTCAGTTTGGATAATCCAGCAGACATTTTGGTACCTGGGTTAGATTTGTCCACTCTGACTGAGAGCACATAAACAAAGAAAGAGGGATGCTTGCCACTTAGCCAGGCAACGTGGTTTTATTAAAAGGCAGGTTACGGAGGCTATGTGCATACCTTGAAAAACCAAAGAAAATATTGACCAGGTTGAAAAAGTGTTTTAAATGGCCCAATCAGTCAAACAGATCAGTCTGGACCACCTGGAGAGCCCAAAACCCCCCATTAGAAATGCCCTGGGAAAAGAGTGTTGGAATTTGAATGGGAAAGTACAGTCCTTAACTTTCAAAATAAACAGAGCCCCAACACTCAGCGCTCTCTAGCTGTCATAGAATTTATTCATGTAAAATATGATGTATGACACTGAGGTTAGGCATTGTGTTCTCATAGACCCAGGGGTGTGGACTGGAGTCACATGACATGGACTCCACTCAGACGAGAGTCACAAATTTGATGACCTTATACCCAACTTGATAAAATCAAAAAAGACTTGCAACTCGACTTGGACTTGTGACACTTGAACCTCCTGCCAAGTCCAAAGATCAAAATGTAGCCTTTCATTTAAAAAGTGTGGCAGAAATCCTATTGTTCTGTGAATCAACTAACATCTACGCTACTCGTTCCCAGCAAGCTGACACTTAATTTCCTAGATCTACTTAGTTTGGATCAGTCCGGCATCATCCTATCAAGTTGCAGGAGAGAACCACTAGGAACTAACATTGCAATACAAATAGTAATAGTAAAATGGACTGCACTTGTATAGCACTTTTCTAATCTTCTGACCACTCAAAGCACTTTTACACTACGTAACACATTCACCCATTCACACACATTCACACAGTGGTGGCCAAGGCTACCATACAAGGTGCCACCTGCTACTCAGTAACCATTCACACGCACTCACACACCAATGGAACAGACATTAGAAGCAATTTGAGGTTCAGTATCTTGCCCAAAGATGCTTCGACATGCAGACTGGAGGAGCCATGGATCAAACCCACTGATCTTCTGATTAGTGGATGACCTGCTCTACCTTCTGAGCTACTGCCACCCCTATGGCTTTACACTTGCTTAAGGAATCAAAACTCAAAGACTTGACTTGGGACTTGTCTGTCTTGACTTAGTTCTTTACTCTGAACTTGAGTGCAAAGACTTGATACTTATCTGTGACTTGAAAAACAATGACTTGGCCCCACGTCTGCATAGACCTTGTGTCCTTCTATTGTCTTATAGCACAGTCAAAACCACCTCCTGTCCCACACTGTGTCCTCAGCTGGCCCCATATCCTTCCTCAAGATAAATGATGACATCTGAAAACAAAAGTTGTTCTCTTTTCCAACCTCACAGCTTACCAAGTAATCTTGGTGTAAGGTCCCTCTATTCACCCCTCTGGTGTTTGGCTTTTCTTAAGGCAGCGTAATTTTCGAATTGTCCTTTCATTCTCTCATGAGCAGCCACTGCTTGTGAGACACTCTTGTTTTATTTAAAAACCAATATGACTTGAACACCCTCGGTCTCAACCTCAGGGTTCCTTTTCTTCCTTCCTGAGTCGTCCATCTTGTTTATTCCATTTGAACTCAAGCTTTTCCTTTTTGTGGAAACACTGAGTCAAATGTTGTTGCACTGTGTGTGAAACTATCCATTTGACCAGATTCAATAATTACTGAGGACATAATTGAAAATCAATTGCAAAAAAAAATCCGCTGTGCAATCCCATGAAATAACACAGTGATTCATGATGAGGTAATTAAAAACAATTGATTATTCTGTTACAGCCCTCCCGTTTTCTTTCAGAGCTAATATTTGCTCTAGTGGCAGCTGTAATATCCAATAGGCCTCAGTGTTGAAAGTAGAATTTTTTGATGTTTCTGCAGAGTGCGAATGAAGGCTATGGAGCAACAGATTGCCAGCTTGACTGGTCTTGTTCAGCATGCACTTTTAAAGGAGCCAAACTCTAGTGGTACCAAGGAGCTACTAAGGTAAGCAATCATAGTATAGGAAAGAGTGAGGCATCAGGGGAGATGGAGTCTCAAATGAAAAGCCTGGCTATCCAGCCAGAGCGGGAAAGATAAAGTATCCCCCTTTATAATGGCCATATTGAACACTTAGGTTAAATAGCATCTGTAGAAGAGGAAATAGGTTTGACTGTGAATCTGATATGGAAGTCATTTGCTCTCTAGATAAATGGCCACTGTGTATGGTTTATCTGGCTGCATTTCAACTCTTTGCATTTCGATCATCTCTGTGGAGACCTTGTGTTAATGTTTGCTTGACAGTTTAAGTCTAAAAGCTCTGTGACTGCAGTGAATTAGTATGTTTTGATGCCATGTTGAACACAGATGAAGCTTGTTAACATCATTAACATCATTTTAACCTCTCTGGTTTGTCAGTCTTTCCCATCATACTTTATTGCATTGTTTGTTCTTACTAATACAGACCTAAATATCTAAAGTGCCCCAGATCTTGATTTTTTTGTAACCAAAATCCTACACTAATGAATTTTTCTCTGGCTGCAGTGAGAGACCACCGAAGACATCATCTCCAGCCCACAGTGCACATAGCTCAGGTTAGTATTATTGGTATTCTGTTCTATTATATTAACCTTTTTTTTGCTTCTGCACCAGTGATGGACACAGCTGGAGGCATTATGTTTTCAGGTTGTACGTCCCATTCTTGTGAACAAAATATCTCATGATTGCCTGAAGGGATTTTGTTCAAATTTGATGAACTGATTAGATTTTGGCGGTCATAGATAAGAGGTCAAGGTCGCTGTGACCTTGTCTGTCCCATTCTCATGAATGCAATATCTTCAAATTTTGCATAAACATCCACTATCAGTCAAGGATAAGGATAGATATTAGATTTTGTTGGTCAAAGGTCAAGGCCACTGTGACCTTGCATTTGTCTTATTCTCGTGAATGTGATATCTCAAAACACCCTGAGGGGATTTCACAAGCGTCCACTTTGAGTCAAGGACGAAATGTTTACACTTTGGTGGTCAAAGTGTAAGGTCACTGTAACCTGTTGGTGTGACCTCCTTCGCTGCATTCCTGAGAATGTGGTATCTCAAGAAAGCCTTGAGAAATGTTTTTCAAATTTGGCACAAACGTCCCCTTGGACTCAAGATTGAACTGATTAGAATTTGGTGGTCAAAGGTTGAGGTTATTATTTTAACCTTTTAACCAGCATGTTTTTGGCTGTAACTCGTAAATTTACATGCTAATTATGACAAATGTTCACTCAAAGTCTAATAGGACAAAATGGTGACATGATGACATTTAATATCAAAAATGTCAGAAGTCAGCTTTACTGTAACATCATAAAACCCTTTTCTGGAACAGAAGGGGAGACATAAGTCAGATACTAAATTGATGACTGTGGTGATTGTATAGGTCGTCTGTGCTGCTGAGTTGAAGATGCATGTGAAGCATCCATGTTTTGATAGACCTGGAAGCAAACTGTAACTGCAACTTAACTGGTTCGCAGAGGCAAACAACAGTGAGGCGGTAATTCTAGATTTTTCTCCAAAGAGATTTAACGCCATAATGTCTTGTGCAGACAAGCCCACACATCAGTGTCAGTCAACAGTCTGCAATGAGCAGTGCTGGAGGGAGGGAAAACAAAGTCGGGCTTCTTTGCTTGTCATCAGTTCATATTTCCTTACAATCCTTCTCCCCGCACACTCAGTTTAATAGGAGATAAGAGACGAGAGCCAGCAGAACTAACACAAGCTCCTCAAAGTACTACTTAAAACAAGATGCTATTGCTTCTCAAGCCTGCCAAGATGATAACAGCGATTCAGTCTCAGCTCTATAGCAGTCTGTGGCCAGAAGTTGTTTGATTAAAAAAAAAAAAAGATCTGCAACCTCACATTATTTATGTGTCTTGAGAGCTAATCTCATGTCTCGTGACACATTTCATATGTAGCTTTTGTGGGATTTACTTGTCATGTTGTGCTTGAGCAAATCTCCAAAACATCAGAAAAGTTGCAGTACAGGCTTTGATTTCATCAGAGGACCTCTGCATCAAATATGAGAAATCATCTGCACTTTTTTTGCCATTCTTTAAATGCTTCTTTATTGCCACCACACAGCCTGCACTTCTTTTGATGGACATCGTGTCCCCAACGCCCAAAACACAACCAGCAGTGTACATTGTAACCTGCACGTCAGGTTTAGGCAGCTGTCAGGTAGTAAGTAAAGAATATATTGTGAACAGAGTTTTGGGGATTACCAAGACAAAAGATTTTTCTTTTACTGCCCCAACAAAGGGTGAGTTTCTGTGACAAAGGAGTTTAGAGTGCACTGAACATTTCCTGACCTGTTGCATAACTCACAGACAGAGACACTACTTTCTTTAATGGACATTGTATGTCTGAGGTTGAAGGATTGGTTCTTCCAAACTGCAAAACAAATATTTTATCACTTACCTCTAGTGATACCTAGCCAAGCACATAGTTTTGGTTTTATTTGCCCACACTTTGAGATATTCCTCTGTGAGATTTCTGCCTCAAACCAGTACAATGGAAGTGAATTTAATTTCATGTGTGGTGCTCACAGCATTGAAAAATGAAGTCTAATATTCAACTCACTCCAAGGAAACATGGATTAAATCATTATTATCAACATTTTTTAAAGGAGCTGCACACGACATTTAGAGCACATTTGTAATTTAATGTCTGAGCCTGGATCGTTTGCACATGTTCTCAACACGGAGGTGACTAATCTGGCTGCTAGGAGCTAATGTTGCTAACAGCAGGAACAGTACTGACAGAGCTAACAGTGTTAACCTGGGGAGGGGATCAGAAGGTGGATATTATGCTTTTGCTTTTGCATGTTATCAGCTGTAACTGCACATAACTACTGTACGAGCACAGTGCAGAATGGTAGTGATTAGCCAGCCATTGGGATACACCTCGGGTGTGTAAAAAGAACCTCCAATGAAAGTTGCCTAGTGGCGTAATAACCTAAAAAAAAATTCAACTTAGCGAGTGTAAATTCACCTGTATCTCCGCATCATTGGGCCCAAAAAGGCAAGGGCACTAGGGACTTTTGTCACCTGAGTGGCTTCTTTCCTGTTTAGTCCTGTGCTAACTTGAAAGGGAATAAATTGATTTAATCGTGCGGCTTTTCTAGACTCTCAAAATGTTAGCAGACCAAATCGGGATGAAATCCCGATGGTAAAAGATATCATTTTGCAGGGGTATGACGCTCAAAAAATGTTTCCACTCATTTACAGACGTCTTTTTCACAATGTACGTTTATGGGGAAAAGTCATTTTGGGTCCAGTGGCATCACATGACGAACCCAGACGTTGAAATTCAATGGTTTGGCCTCTATTTCAAGTTGATTTCAAAGCCCAGCAATGTTCTTGGGGGGTTAAACACACATGGACTCATGTCTAACATGCACGAGCAGCTGGACAGTCTACCACAACAAAGAACAGAGAAGATTACAACACCCAGCGAGGTAGAGCGACTTTATCCTCTGTTCAGGACGCATTACTCCTCTATATCTTCACAAAGCAAGTAGTGGTTCGCTGCTATATGAATGCTCTGGATGTCTTATACAGAACCTTTTGCCGATATGAAATGGACTCCCTCGGATGACCAACCTCTGTTTTTAGATGTGCAATGAAAAAAGGTCATTAGAGTCAAAACTCATGCTGGAGTTTTTGATAGGTTTGAATTACATCCCTGTTGTTGTTGGCCATTTAGGGATGCTCACCCAAACCACAAATATTACCTCCCTTGGTTTCCATGGTTTCAACCTCTTCTCCATCTCTAGTGGTGGCTGAAATTCCAAAATCAGCTAACAGACATTTCAGAGGTGCAGCCAATATGTGTGCCAGTATCTGTGTGTTTATTGTGGAGGCAAGAGACAGCCACAGAGAGTTCAGGCTATGAAGCATTAGAAACATTAAGACAGAGCAGTGTGTTGCCAGGGAAAATGTGTTTGCAGACATGTACAACCAACCAATAATAACCAGTAATTTGTCGTGTGAAGTCAGACATCATGACAGAGTGAGGGTTTGGAAAAGAAGTCTCTCTACTTGCCCTGAGGGAAGAACTAAGTTTGTACTTTTATGTGTCTTTTGAAAAGTTTCAAGTGTAATTTCTACTGTATTATTTAGTTAACATTCTCAAGCTATAACTTGATTTTTTTTTTTACAGGTGGTTCACCAGTCATGGCTCCCAAGAGCAGCACAGCCCCGTCAGACAAGGGCCCAGTTTCTCTCAAAGTCAACCTCCTGCAGTTCAGAAAGAATGTCTCTGACCTCAGGATGCAACTCCATCAGATGAGACAGCTGCAGGTGAGACCTCTGTCATCTTTTAATTAGTTTTGAGTGTGTTGGTATCCACTACGGCTTTTTATGCTGGCCTGCTAGTTCAGGTCATCTAATATCTCATTCCCGCTGTGTGCATCTCCTCAGCTTCAGAACCAGGAGGCATTACGAGTCCAGCTGAAGCGGGCAGAGCAGGAAATCAGTGTAAAGCTTGCAGAGGCCATGCGGGGTGTTGAGGACCCCGTGCAGAGGCAGAGAGCTTTGGTAGAAGAGGACAGGCACAAGTACTTGGGTCTGGAGGAGCATGTCCTCACACAGCTCGGGTAAGGCTGCTCACAGTTCACTCATTCACTTCCATAACAGGTGCTGTTTTTCATATAGTCTGAAACGGATAGATAAGGTTGTTTGCATTCATTACTGAATGTTTGTTGTTGTAATTAATAGAGACGATTTAGTGCACACCCATGCAGCTCTAGTCAAGGTGTTTCTATTTATAGGAAATCCCCAAAAGGCTTCATTTTTATCAGCTTACCTGGGCTATTCACTCCTAAACTCTTCGACGAGCCAACGCCCTCTAAATTACAGCTCACAGGTTTATACAGGCAAGAGTGCCTGCCTCTCAGAGACAGCCAACTAGAACAATGGACCCAACTGTGTAGAAGCTACCCTGCTTCTTCTTCTAATTCACTTGCTGCATCTTGCCAACAGGGAGCAGTAATTATATCTTTTTTTTTTATTTGGATGTTTACAGGCAAGGTTAAACTGTGTTGTCTTGCTAGGCAGTGGTTAACATATGCTCCAATAAACAACGATATCAGCTCATGGAGACTGAGAAGTGAGCAGAAGGAAGTCAGTGGATTAAGCTCGCTGTTACCCTTGGTATTCAGCCAGTTGTGAGTCAGCAAAACACGGCAGCTGGCTTTTTAAATAAGGCTTGGTAATTAGGGTTGCTTGGCTTTAAGGCCAGTGGGAGAATGTGGTGTGAAAACCACTGCCCTCTCAAGAGGAGAATTAAATCTATCATGACCAAAAAGGGTACATTTTGTTTCATTTTATGCCTCTGTGGCAACAAAAAAGGCCCAGTACTTTAAATTATGAAACTGGTACTACATAAAATAGTTTGCCAGTAGTCCACGGTCAGGAAGAATTGAAATAGCCAAAGTAAATAGGCGTAGTAGTAGAAATCGGATGGAAAGCGGATGGGTTCTCATTGTCAATGGACAGTATTGATGATGGTTACGGAGCTTACACACAGCAAACATACAGAGCATTTTATTCAGGTAGCGGGATTGGTTACATGCTTGTGATCCCATACTGTAAGTCTCAGTTGATGGCAGTAATTTACAGTATAAGGAAGAGAAAATGAAAAGCACATGATGATCCTTTGAGCTAATGCTGTCTTAAGTACTTGATGAGGGTATTTGTGTGGGTGGCGCCCCAAGTGGTGGCCATGAACTCCCTTAAAAAGTTGCTGGCGCCCCAAGTGCCCACCTTGGTGTGTTGTTTTTAAATGTAGTAAGTACAATCATGCCTGCCTGTCTTTTGACTCACTGCCTACCAGGCAGCATCTCTCATGTGGAGCAGTTTGTACTTTTTCATGGTCAATGTCAGGACAATATTGGTTGGTTAACCACAGCAGCAATCGATGTCTCCTCCACACATATTTCTTTGCTATTGTTTGAGGCTGCAACTTTGCCAATGCGGTCCAAGTTGACCAAAGTTGACCTCCGCGCAGTACGAAGATGCGGATTTGCTCTGCCACAGAAAGCGAATGTTTTATCCGCCCATTTGCTTGTATTGAAGAGAAGTGCAAATGTAAATTTAGCTCATGTGCGGCTTCACACTAAAGCTTTATGCCAAACAACAAGCTTATTTAAAGAACAATGAACCATCTAACACATACAGATACACAACTCAAATGATACCTGTGCCAGCATTAGTCTGTGCACAACAGATAATTAGTAACATTAACTGTAAAATAAGAAACCTAAAATTTTTGGTGGCCCCACCTGGCCACCCCTATGAAAATTTTCTGGGGCGCCACTGTCTGTGAAGGCTGCCTCTTATACTCTGGCACACAGAGATGTAAATTATGGTGACATATTGTATTTGTTTTTGTCTGCGGGAGGCTCGATTAAAAAAGTCAAATCTTTTTCCTTTGTCCTCAGCTGGAATTTCCCATCAGCATTCCCATTACCAACAGGCCTTGGCATAGCAGGGCATTTAACACACTGTCTCCTTATTACCTCTCCCACTCCCTTCAGGGGAGTTCTATAAAAGAGTGTTTCTCAGGGGTACCTGGCCACAATGAAACACCATTTTAGTCCCTCTCATGCAATCCAACACAGCACACAATGTTATCATTCGGCACATTTCCCCCCGGAGTAGCCATTTTTCTCGAGCACTCGGGTGGCTGTGAGGCAGCGTGCTGTGTGTTCTATGTGAGGAAGTGCTCTCGTACAAATAAGCACTCACTGAGAGTGTAAACATTTGTGGTTTTTGATGACTATCTAGACTAAGCAATCTGATGTAGAGAGGAAAGTGAAGTGCCAAGTGGGAATATTTGCCTGTGTTAATCACTGGACATATCTTTACATATGATCTAATTTCTTCTTCTTATTTTTTTTTTATTTTTTATTTTTTTTTATGAATCATGTCCCAAAGTTTGCCCTCACCTTACCCAACCCTTATCACTGTGTGATCTTTAAGATAAATGATTGTCTCCTGCCCCCTGGTGTCTGTTAAGAGTAAATAAAATATTGATAGTAGTATAAAAATACTTTATCAAATTGTGCCCAAGTAGGTACATATCAGTGTAACAGAAACAAAAATAGTCCCTGGAGTGAAATTACATACATACTTTAAAACATATAATCATGAGTTTATATTATTTTTCAGTTCCACCATTGAGCATATTGTATTTACTTCAAACTTAGTTCAATATTCTGTGTACTGACCAATTGTTGTTGGAAAACTGGATTCTCTCTCTCAGCTCTCAGTGTTTTATCCTTTTCATGGTGCATTTTTTTTTTTTTGCCTCTGTAGTGAGCTGGAGCAGTATGTAGGCTCTCTGCAGAAAGACTCCGCAGCAACACACAGAGTAGTGACCCTGAAAGACGTGGAGGAGGGAGCGGTGACTCTGAGGAAGGTGGGAGAGTCTCTGGCAGGCCTCAAAGGTAAGACAGCAGATGATATTCCTACTACTGGGCTCAGTATCGTGTGTAGCCCTCTGGCTTCTTGTTAAATGAAGGATATAAGATTTTGTGGGCTGTATTACAATATCAATATGTATCATAACATGTTAAAAATACACAGTAAAATAGTTAAAGTGAGGATCAATGTATTAAAACTGCGGTCCACTATTTTGGTTTACATGAGCTTGTGTAAAACAAAGACTTTAATTACTAAAGTTTTACATATTTTAATCATGGATATTTGAGAACAGTGTCACAAGCAGATCATATCACGTCTGCCAAAATTTGATAAGTGACATCATTAAATTGTTGCCCAGCCCTTTAAGCCAGTCATGTGGTTTATTGCTGACATGATGGACATTCCTCCCTTCCCAGCCTGACAGACCAGACTCTTATGTATAAAACCATAAAACTGTACTTTCTTCTCAGAGGCTATGCAGTTACTGCATTTCAAGGTCTAATATCTAGGATTTATGGGGATATATTAGCAGAAATAGAATATAAGTATGTTTTCTTAAGTATATAATCACCTGAAAATAAAAAATGTGTTTCTTTTACCTTAAAATGAGCCGTTTATATATACATAGTAGGGTTGATGGTTATCATACTGTGAACATTTGCTTATCTACAGTGTGAAATTTTACACAATGTTCCTTTAATTGTTTATGGAAGCTATTTCTGAATAACGTTTTTCCACAGGTAATAATGTATCCCATTGAACAGCTATGTTTGCTCACAGTACCTCAATGAACGCTATCAATATGAGTTTCACTTAAGGAATGTAGCGTCATGACTGTCTAAATGTTATTCTAAGGCTTTCCCACACTGCAAGAAATAACAATCTAGGTAGAGATAAAATAAAACATCTGGAATCAGGCTTTAAAAAACTGAGATTGGTCATAAATATTCTAAAACAATAGCTACACACAAAGTGTTCATGTTTCTCTGTGTGTTTCCTCAGGAGAGTTCCCAGCCCTGCAAACCAGAATGCGGTCTGTGCTCAGGGTGGAGGTGGAAGCTGTCAAGTTTCTGAAGGAGGAGCCTCATAAACTGGACAGCATGCTGAAAAGGGTCAAGAGCCTGACTGACACACTCAGCAGTCTAAGAAGGTAGAGGAAAGATGAGGAAGAAATGTCAGTGGAGATAAAGTAGGGATCAGGAGAAGAGGTGCTGGAGTGAGAGTGGGAATTTAAGATGAAAACAAAAAGCACTCTGTGGAGCTCCTCACAGGGGTCTGTGATGTGCGAGATTGTACTATTTGATTATACTGGCAAGCCTGCCTTCATCCCATCAAAGAGGTCATTCAGTGTGGACAGACAAGTGTGGCGTCCAGCTTGATTTACTTCCATCGCCTTCACTGAACCGATAAGTGAATTAATTTGGTGGACACTGCGGCGCCTCATTTCCATTTTAATATGTCACAGATACCAAGTTCAATCTCGACTGTTCTCTCACTCTCCTTCCATGACTCTCTTGTCTTTTACCCGAAACAGTCGCCAAACCATGAGACATTGCATCATAGCTTTTGGGGTGTTTTTATCCCTCATGTCAGAATTAATCAAAATATTTTGTCATGTTTATTATAGGGTTGGATGTATTTTCAGTCTGGATGAGAAATTAAAAAGACTGTAAATACTAATTTTGGTTGTTAAATGGATTCATATCAATGTTATGTATTGTTTCAACAATACTGATGTGATTTATAAGTGGGTCACCTAATGTAGTAACAAACCACAATTTTGAGCAAGCAAAACATTTGAAGATCAGTGTTTTCCACATGGTCTGTATGACACACTGTCTCCCGCCTGTGTGCAGATGTGCGACTGAGGGCCCTCAGAAAGGACCCGATCCCTCTGCTAATGTCCCAGTGGACAACAGCCCTTCAGCAGCACCACCAGACGCCCCGGCAGAAGCTCTCGCAGCATCAGCCCAGCCTGGCTCCACATCAGCCCCGCTGGAGCCCCAGAGCTCCACCATCAAATCCGAGGTGATGCCTTCCTCTCCGGTGGTCATCCATCATGTCCAGAGCTCCCCGGTGCACATGCAGCAGTCCCAGCAGTCCGCAGCCTTGACAGCTCAGCCCAGTCCACCACTCACCCCCAGCCCCACTCACGTCCCCAGTCCCATCCTGAGCAAGAGTCAAGGCCGGGAATCTCCTAAGGGGGCAGCCTCGGATCCACCGAGTCCTGCCCGTCATAAGAAGCCACAAGGGAACCCAGTGAATAATGGCAACGGCACGGCCAGCCAGGGTCTTGTCATCGAGGAGCTCCAGAGCAGTCAGGACAAGAACAAAAACAGAGCTATGTCCATTCAGGTATGTCTAGTTACAGTATAATTCTCATTTGGTCTGATTTATTTTTATCCAGCTTAGTAAAGCTGTGCTGATTTGTCATTGGCATCATATAAATGTCAACCTGGTTACTCTGAATGCCATTATTTTGCCCTTTAAGGCACCTGTAGTTAATTATTTTGTGTTGCTATCATAGAGATTATCTTCCCTTACTCAGCTTCTTTAGATTCAGACTTGTGAGGAACCTTCTCTTTCTCATTAATTCTTGTAGGCAGCAGAGAAGGAGTGGCAAGAGAGGAGGCAGAACATGGGGCATTATGATGGAAAAGAGTTTGAAAAGATCCTCCAGGAGGCCCAGGCCAACATGATGAAGGGCATTCCCAGTTTGGAGGTGGAAGAGAACCCAGCAACTCTCCCTGCTACTGCTGCAGAACAAGCAGACATCCACAACCCCGTGGAGTCGCCGACAGGTACAAATCTAACACAACTGTAACTTTAAGACAGAGTTGGCATACATTTTAAAGTACACCCACCTTAATGATTTCACCTCTGTTATATTGTATGACAGAAGAGCCCCAGTCTGATCATCACTCTGACAAACTGAGCAAGAAGGGGCCTGAGAAACTCCCAAAGCCTGTGATGGAGAAACCAGCCAAACCTGTGCTGGAGAGACCCTCCAAGCCAGCCCCCACTGACAGCTTTACCAAGCAGGGATCTGAAAAGGCCAGCAAGTCCCCACCACCTCCTCCTCCTAGGAAGACCTTCACCAGCTCGAGCTCAGGCATGACCACCACACGCTCTGGCGAAGTGGTCTACACCAGCAGGAAGGAGTCCGTCTCGGCACAGGTCAGTCTGAGGGAGTTGTCTTGTCTTTTATTTCTCTGTTTGCAGGTTGTGGTGCGCTAAGACCCAGGACCCCACATTAGTTTAGCTTAGTTTAGCTTAGCTTAGCATAAAGACTAAAATGGGGGATACGGTTAGCCTGGCTGGTTGGAAAAGAGACAATTTTCTTCTCATAAATTCTAACAGGAGAGCGAAGAGGACGCTCCACCTCCAAGTCCCCAACCCAAGCCCAACAAGGTTGCACCAGAGACTAAGCCGAAGCCAGCCACCCCTCCCCCCGTCACTGCCTCTGCTACCAGAGAAGAAGAGGATGAAGGGGACAAGATCATGGCCGAGCTCCAGGTTAGATGCATATGTACACTCAAGCACTCACACACACACACTCATTCACACAAACATATGAACAAAAACAATCTGTGACATCTGTTGATTTCCGTATTGTGGGAGTGGGTCTGTTATTTCTTCCCGTGGTGGTTGGATGGGCACTGACAGCTGCCGAAGCTCCTTGATTTTGAATCTAACTTTGTCAGGTGTCGGGTTCTACAGCTCTGACAGAGGTACTCAAAACTTCTTCCCTCCTGAAAATCCTTGTTCCCATTTCCCCTTCACTTTTCTCCACTCCTCAGGTTTTCCAGAAGTGCACAGTTAAGGATGTAGGGGTGAAAAATTTGGTAGAACCCACCTCTCGAATTGAACCGCAAATCAGAGAGCTAAGACCAGGGGCCTTAATGCCCCTCAAAGAGAAAAAGGTAAAATATACATCGCCTTGCAGCTACCCACCTAACTGCCTGCCTCTGCCCACTGTCTGATTACAATCGATGGCTGTGTCTTAACCCTTCTACAACTTCTGCACCCTTGCTTTGGCTCGAGAGAAACCTGTAACAGCTGCCTCCAAAAAGCTCCTTTCCTTGCTGCCTCAGTTTCCTTCCCTCTTTTGATTCTGCTGGATATCTCGGCTTGAATATACTTCAGGATTAAGTCTGCATAAAATGAAGCCTCTGAAAAGATGCTGTGTCTTTTGTGCGCCTGGACCAGACAATGATGTGTTATGCCACTGATTTAATTATCACTCCTCAATAAAGACCTCGGCACTGTATTCTACAGGCAATTAAATCGTCTTGTGTCTTTCTTTAATTACCTGTCTTCATACAAAATCACGAGAACAAATATTTCTCAAGTGATTGATAATTGAGAGAAACAACGTAGTTAAAAACTCACAACCTACAGACACAACCTGTTTTTGCAGACTTGGTTCACTAGAGGTCAGTCTGGCCACTTTGCATGCTACTTTCCTCCACTTATACTTTTCTGAGGGTTCTGTTTCTCTTTGTCTTTGCACAACTTTACTTCAGTTTGCTTTCCCAGCTTCACACCTATATAACCAGCACAACCCAATATTTTTTCACATTTAGGTCAAACATGACACACATTTAATATGATTTCGATGTGACAAAGAGGACAGGTATGTTCACATGCAATGAATTTTAGCAGTTTAAAGCCACGTTTGAACATTATCTATATATTAGTATCATCTCAGAAGCATATGAGTAGTTACTCTAAATAATAAAACACAAAATATTGCGTTAAAGGTAAAAATTGCATGCCCCAAATGATTTCACTAAAATGAAAGTAGTATGGGAAGATACAGTACTTGCATAGTATGAGCAGTGTGCACTCTAAGAACAGAACAGGATGTTTAAAGGTTAATAGGAAAATCAATAGAAACCACAAGCAGAGACAAGTTTCTTGAAACGTGTAAAAAATGAGAATGTAATTGCTGTATTACATTTGCAGTAAAAGCGCAGAAAAGAACAGGCAGCCATTAAAAAAAAAAGCTGATTTGACTGTTGTAAAATAAAGCGGCTTATAGTCTTAGCTGTTAAACAGTAATATTTATTCATTTTCCCTGCATGCATTTTGATATACAGCATTTAATATCACAGCAGTATATAAAAGTGATGTCGCACAGTATAATTCTCGAGTCAGTCTGAGCTGTACACACTTTTAGAAGGTAATCACTCAATGCAGTGTTGACACCGCAAATGCTACTGCAATAATGTATGTGAATTTACACTTAACCCACAGCAACCTGACACACCAGTTGCACAGTAATATTATTCCCTCACACACTGTCCTAGCAGAGCTCAGAGCCCACTCGAGAGGATAAAGACCCAGACACAGATGAAAATGGGAACACTACTGTCCGACAGAGCCAAGGGGTATGTAAGACTTTCAATTATTAACATTTTATTCATTAATAGTCCATGTATGTTCTAGATTTTGAGATATTTTAAACAGCTACTTCTTTATTTTCAGGTCATTTACTACGTGACTGGACAGATTCCCAAAGAGCATCCACCCTCATCAGGAACGGAGGAAACCCCCGAGCACAGAGAGCCCACACAGCCTCCATCACAGGTGTCAAATGTCAATGTTAACGACAATTCTCCAAGCCAGCAGCAACAGCCACAGCCTCTGTCTCCACCACCTAAATCACCCCCGCCTTTAACACCTCCGCCGATATCACCTAAACCTGTGGGACTGAAATTCAAACTTCCAAGGAAGCAAGTTAAACGCTCTGAATCCTTAAAGACCAGTGCAGAAATGGAGAAGGGAAAAATCCTCAACAAAATTAACACTGAAAAGAGCAGTAAAGTCGTTCAGCAACGTGTTTCGTCCAGCAAGAAGATAATACCTGAGCCTGTGGCAACCACAACAACCAGTACCATAAAAGAGGCGCCTACAAGTTATGTTGCTCCACCGAAAAAGGCTCCTAGTGAGGACAGTAATCCACCTAAAGCTGACTGTGAGGATAATAACGGCGAGGCCAGTCTTAGTCCTGATTTACCTGGAGAAGAGGCACCTCCACCCCCGGACAACATAGCATTTATGATCACTAACACCAAAGTCCAGGCCCTGTCCTGTGGCGAGTACCAGGAACTGGTCAATGCCAAGAAAGGAAGCGTCCAGACTGTTACTGTCGGTAATGCCGCCAACCGAGGGAACACCACAGAGGATTCTAATGTGCCTCAGGATAACGGCTTCAACAAGAAGCCTGTCATCATCATTTTTGACGAGCCCATGGACATCCGCTCAGCGTACAAGCGCCTGTCCACCATCTTTGAATGCGAGGAGGAACTGGACAGGATGTTAGCGGCAGAATGCATTGAGGAGGAAAGCGAGGAGTCTGACACGGAAAGGAGTGGTAGGCTGCAGGTTAAAGCGGCAGGAACAGAGGTGGTTGATGGCAAAAATGACAGCGCTCCGCAGGTCTCTGCTGACCATGTTAGCTTATCATCCTCATCTACATCTTCAGTGTCAGAGCTAACAGACAGTAGCGTGACCTCAGAGTCAAATGGCGATGCCAAGCAGGATAAAAAGAAGTTTAAGTTTAAATTCCCTAAGAAACAGCTGGCAGCGCTGACGCAGGCCATTCGCACAGGCACCAAGTCAGGCAAGAAGACTTTACAGGTGGTTGTGTACGAAGATGAGGAGGAGTCAGACGGTACTGTCAGGCAGCACAAAGAAGCAAAGAGATTTGAGATTGCACGCTCAAAATCCTTAGCAGACTCTCCCAAGGCAACAGGAACGGCTGCGCTTAGGAGGCAGAACTCCGACTCCCTCTACAGGACGGATGAGATCCGGAAGAACACCTACAAGACACTGGACAGCCTGGAGCAGACCATCAAGCAGCTGGAGACCACTATCAGTGAGATGGGACCGCTCTCCCCTGAAGAGCCAGTCTGCACGGAGGAGGCTAAAGCAGGGAATGGGAAAAGCTCAGATGGAGTGGGGCTGAAGAGGTCTTCCTCTCTCCCTACCTCCAGAGGGTCAGGCCCTAAGGTACCCAGCAAAAATCCATTGCTGAAGAAGACTAAACCTCAGCTCCTTCCTCGCCCTGTAATCATCCCTACTACCACCACCACCACCACTGTCCCCAGTGCCCCCAGCACCGTACAACAGGTCTCTCTCTAGCTCTTGTTGCTCCGGGAGGCTTTGGGTCCTTCTTTTTTTTTCAGTTTACAACCTCCCTTCACTCCAACCCTAACCACTGAATTTACAAAATCATTAATCCAATCCACAGGTGCCGGGAAATGTTGGAAATGTCCCCCGTGGCTTTCTCCCTCTGTGAAATCATGATGACATGATTGGGGGTGGCATTTTGTTGGGTTCCTGGCTACCATATTCCTCCTTGAGTTCATTGCTAAACCTCTGAGGTTTCCAGCAAATGGCAAACTCATCATCAAAACACTCATGATGATTAAGCTCTGATATCTTCCTTATTCTTGACTGCATGTACTACTGTGTATTGACTAAAAGGTTTATGGTCCCACTGGGTGCATGATCTTTCACTGGTGATGATCGTTGAGGTGTCAGTGCCTTGAATTTTCATACTTCCTTTATGGTGTGTGTTTTTTCTTTCTTTTGTTTTATTTCTTGTTTTGTTTTTCGTTTGGATTCGTTTGCAGAACACCAGTGTCGCTTCCCCTACTAGTCGGATGCCCGTCCCTTTGTCTGCGAAGTCCAGGCAGTCGCCGGGTACGACTGACAAAGCAGGAAAACAGCAAAAACTGCAGGACGCTCAGAGGCAGTTTCGACAGGTAGTTTTACTGTAGGGCCTTACCAGAGACTAGAGGAATCAAACATATAGGGATCAAAAACATGAGGCATGTATTATTAGAGGAAAAAAGACTACCAAAGCTGTGAGATTTCAAGTGTTTTGAAAAAAATAAAGTCACCACAGTGACGTCTGTGGATCTGTTAATGTTTCTCTCGAGTCTGCTCTGACAAGAAGGCATGTTTGACTCTTGACTGTTACCCCATAACATCACTGTACTGTATGCTTTTGCATGTCCACACTGCTCATGGTTTTCACTGTGTTGGTGACTAAACATACAAAAAAAAATGGAAAAATGGCAAAGAAAAGTGGAATCCTACCCTGTCATCATCTGAGTTGTCATCACATCTCCAGTTCCCATCACAGCTGAGCTCCTAAACAGTGTCGCCAAATTCCCAGGATGCTTATGGCTATGTTAAAATACAAACCTAACTGACTTTTATGGCTATGCTCCTCCCTTTTCACAATGCACCTCTGCTCAAACCCCAACATCACTGCACAGCTTCTTAACCTCACGGTGATATACCCTCTTAGCCTCAAGACCACGCCACAACTCACCATCTTGCACCAGTCGGTTTCAGTGGAATACCAGCCCACATCTCCCCTGTCTGCTCCCACTCTTCAAACTCCTAACCCTGTTATCTAATTCTCTCCAGCCTTCCTATGCATTGTTGCCTTGTGAATTTTCCCCCCACAGCCCCTTTACGAGGCCTAACTCTAACATAGGCGGTCTGTAGAGACGCCCCTCCTGTCTGCCATCGCACGGTCTAACCTTTGCAGTGTTCTGTTTCTTGGTAACATGTCTCTTAGTTCATATAACCTAGAAAAAACAGGCCTTCTGTATGTGTTTTGGTGTCTCTTAGTTGTGTCTCAGTAATTTTAATGTTTGTGTAGTCTTAGTGTGTTTCTGTGTACATAACTTGTAGTTTTTTTAACATCGTCTTGCCTTTAATATGTATTATTTGACCAGATTTCTTTTTGACAACCAGTATCTGTTTTGGCATCTCTGTTTGCAGGCTAACGGAAGTGCTAAAAGAGTGGGAGGGGATCATAAAACTACTTCCCCTGCTATACCCACCTCTAAAATCCCTGCTTTTTATCCTAGCTCTACTAAAGGCAGCTCCCAGTCTGCACAAAACTCAGATGCTACTAATCCCAATAACCCTTCCTCTTCCTCCTCCTCCTCCTCTGTGACAAAGTCCTCCATCCTGTCCTCTCACGCTCCTCGTTCCGGTTCCCAACCCTCCTCCCACATCCCCTCCCTGTCTAACGGATCCCTCAAACTCCCCACACCCTCACAGCACACAGGTAAAGCTCTGTCGTTCTCCTCGCAGACTCAGAATGGTCGAGTGCACTCCTCCTCCTCCTCTTCATTCTCCTCCTCCTCATCCTCCTCCTCCTCCTCCCCCTCCCCTCTGTCGCCCACACCTTTGGGCCCAGGTGGAAAGAGCATCCGCACCATACACACTCCCAGCTTCACCAGCTACAGGTCCCACAACGGCAGCAGCGGCAAATCCTGCATCCCAACAGCCACAGCAGCTAAGGACACTACCTAGCCCCATTATCGCCCCTCTGGCTTTTACCGCAAAGCAGGTAGAGCTGGTCATGTCTCATTTTATCTAGTTTTGGTTTGCTGTTTGTCTGTTTTTGAGCATTTTTGTAAAAGTATTAAGTGATGCACTCCCCCACTTCATGTTTATTTGACACTGGCATTTTCGCACCGATGCTTCTATCTCCTTTAAGTTGCAATTTCCTGTTTAAAAAAAATACTTGGATTCTGACTCTTTCTCGGAGGTGTACAAGATGTTCTGACAAAATATTTTATAATGGAACTAAAAAAGATTTAGTTTTACCACTTTGTAGTTGAAGTGGAAAGCTCTCATGGTGTTGAAAATCTATTTTTCTTGCTGTAGCTATGAATAGGGAATATAGAGTTGATGTACAATCACAAAATACCATGTAAAAATGTTGTTTTATTTTTCAAAGCAGAGATTGAATAACCATAGTATATTTAATCTTCTATATTTCTTATGTTGCCAGACATTCAACGCAGCCCTTGTAAATGCCTTTTATGAGTGTATACATAGTGTATACAGACATTTTAAAGTTGAACTCATTATTAACTTCTGTTTTCTAAGAGTATTTTCTCATTTTTTCACCCATATAAACTGCCAATTTCTTTTACAGATATGTAAAACTGGTATCATAAGGAATACAAGTTTTCATTTTAGTGTGCCTATTTGCCAAAGTTGTTAAATAATGACTCACTTCAGGCCTAATCCAGTCACAAGATTTAGGGGAATTTACATGCACTCTCTTGGTGTGATGGCTGAAGTGTTGACCACAGTGTTTGTACTGCTGGTCCCGGTTTGTTAAGTTAACATGTATTGTTGTCTAAATGTAAACTGTACTAAAAACAAAGTGAATCCGTTCTACCACAATGTACATAGAGGCTTCTAATAAGAAAATAAGTAGTTTTGTTAACATACCAAAGTTTATTTGTATGCATGCCTTTCAAATACTTTAGGAGAGTGGTGTAAAAGAAGAATTATGTTTGCACAGATAGATTTTTGTAAATATCTGGTTTTCTCTCATTTTTGTAAAGCTTTAAATCATACTATAAAGGAGCAATGTGGTAAAGATAAAACTGTGTTGGAGTAGCAACAATAAAGACTTGCATGCTTGTAATGCATTGAGCTTCAAGGTATTTTTTTTTTGTTGTCTGTTTCTGGCTTCCTGTTGAATATCTGAGTGTGCGTGTGTGTGTGTGTGTGTGTGTATGTGCATGCATGTGATTAAGTGTATTTTTAGGTCAGTGGTTAAGTTGGTGTTCAGGTAGGGGCTAAGTGTCTAGGAAATGATTGTAAGTCTATGTAATGTCCCCAGTTGTGACCTAAGTAAACCTGTGTGTGTGTGTGTGTGTGTGTGTGTGTATATGTGTGTCTGTGTGTCTGTGTGTGTGTGCATGCCTGCTTGTGTGTGTGTGTGTGTGTGTGTGTGTGTACTTGTACATGCACACAGTAAGGACCAAACAATGTATTTTAGCAACAGAGTGAGGACATCTTTGCAAAATGAGGACATTTTGTGACCTCACTTCTTCAAAGGCCATCAAAGACATTTGGGGTTCAGGTAAGGATAATGTTTAGGTTAGGGTAAGGGTTAGTGTTAGGCGTTTAGTTGTGATGGTTAAGGGTAGGGTTAGTGACTAGGAAATGCATTGCGTAAATAAGAGTCCTCAGAAAACAGAAGTACAAGAATGCGTGTGTGTGTGTGTGTGTGTGTGTGTGTGTGTGTGTGTGTGTGTGTGTGTGTATAAATACAAAAGTGGAAACGCTCTAACAGAGCAGTTCTCACTTCCACTTCACCTGTCTCTACTCATGCAAAAGATTTCACTTCTGATAATAAATATACAGAAGAACTCTGCACTATCGATTTCTACGATCAAAGGTAAGAATATGAATATCAATTATATTAATGATTATTGACACAGTACCACATGTGAGGTCCACATGCCTTAAATTTATTCTTACAATATTGTAGTGGATTATTATGTGATAAGATAGTAAAGCTCAAAGATTAGGGGTGCTTTAAATACTTAGCATGTAGCACCATTTTCTAAGTTTATCATTGAACTGAAACAGTAACTGCCTCAAAGTCATGAACCACTGTTTAGCGGTAGCATCGATATGTTTAATTACATTGGTATAACTTGGCTGTATGTGCACTGTAACAGCAATAAGTGCTGTATTAGTTCCCTTGGGGAAATCCCCCACCCTTATTTTTTTCGCAGTTGCAGTTTGCATCCCAACAGTGTAAGCAAAGAAATCATGACTCAAGACAGTTTTCATGACTTTATATATACAAATATATACCACTTAATTAAAAATGTGTTGTTTACATCCTTAATGTAATGCAGTCCTGTGATTTTTGGCCAAGTTTATTGGACGGGGAACATATAACCAACATAAATTTTTTAACACTTAAATGTATTAAACAGAGTTAAAGCCAAAAGAGAAGTTACATCTCTAGTTCTCAGGCAGGTGAACAACAAAGCAGACTGCATTGCACAGAACAAGAGCTATAAAATACTGTTCACTATGTGTATATTCACAAGATGCACATGATATCCACACAACAGTTGTGGTCGTGCAGTCAACAATTGTCCATAAAAATGTAAATGATGATTCCATTGTTGATTCTCTGTCACTGTTTTTTTCTAGCATAATAGGAAACAAATCTGGGGAAGCTTTATTATTAGATGGAAAGGAGGTCCATTTTTGTTTGTTGTATCTGTGGTTTATTATATCTTGTGCAACTCTTGGTACACTGGCGCCTTGCAAAGAAAGTTCCTGTTTCTAATCACCCTCATTCACACATGGTGTTGCATGTGAGCTTATATCTTAGATGATCATTCAAGTGATCTTGTCACCCACACATCTTGGGTTTTTAGTTTCATTTTGATAAATTTTAAGATGTGGTGAATCACTTGACCATATGCAGTCGTCGTAACAGTTTTTGTGTCTATGCTGCCACAGGCTGATCCTCTCCACAACAACAATGAACATCTCTGAGGAGCAGATACATGGCGTCTATGGAAGTGACTCCCGCCAAGAGAACATCATATTTGCAACATTTTACATCCTGGTTTTCGTCATCGCTGTGCCTGGAAATGCCTTGGCGCTGTGGGCCTTCTTTCGCCAGGACAGCACGTCTCCATCTAAGGTCTTCCTGAGGCACCTATCTGTAGCAGACATCTCTTACATCCTCATTTTACCCATGAGAATAGTTTACCACCTATCTGACAGCCACTGGCCTTTTGGACATGTCCTCTGTCAGCTAGCAGGCTTCCTCTTTTACCTTAACATGTACTGCAGCCTGTATTTAATGAGTTTCATCAGCCTGGACAGATTTCTGGCTGTGGTCCTACCTATCAAATCACAGTCAGTTAGGAAGGCTGTGTATGCGAAGGTAGTTGTTGGCATACTTTGGGTGACTGTCATTGTGTCTATGAGTCCTATACTTTTCTCCAAAAAGAACATGACCCACAACTCAAATGGCATCTGCAACAAGTTGTACTTAGAAAAGACATCTCCCACAGCTTTGATCTCCACTATTGTGGCATTTGCCATCCCCCTCACCACCATCGTGGTTTCTTACATAATGATCCTGCTGAAGCTGAGGTCACTCAAGCAACAGGAAGAACGCCCAGTAAAAGACAAAGCCATAAGAATGATCATTCTCATCGTGATGAACTTCCTGTTTGCATTCGTACCCTACCATGTGAGCAGGGTAATCTACATTCAAAGCCACAGTCACAGTATGACTGCAGCAACCCACGAGGCTCTGGGAAAAGCCAACAGGATCACATCTGCACTGACCTGTGTCAGTGGTGTACTGGATCCTGTGATGTATTTCTTCTTGAACTGTGCATACAGGGACATGCTGCTTCAACTGTTCTGCAAAAAGCTAGGAAGATAATCGATAAGCAACAAGTACCATGTAGTCAGTAAACATTTTTAAAGGAATTGTCCTGTTTTGAATAATTTCTAGAGACATGGTCAGACTTGAATACATTCGGATTTCTAAAATGTAGGTTACAAAATGATTTAAGGTACCAACAGAATTACCACCTGTCAAATACAGGATTGATTTAAAGGGTTTTTTATTTGTTTTTAAAGCCATATTGCCTTTATTTGACAGGACAGATTAAGCATGGAATCAAAACTGTGGCCAATGCTGCAAAGACATTACCTTTGTACGTGGGACACCTGAGCTATTGGGCACCCCAAACAAAGTATTTTTTATAAGATTAAGGCTTGTGCATAAGGGAGATCGTGTCTTTGTGGTAGCTGCTCTAAAGCTTTGGCATAGCCCTCCACTCTACAGCCAGTGCTCCCCCTCCATTGACACTTTTAAGACAGATCTTAAGCTGTACATGTTTTCGGTGGCCTTTGGTTGCTCTTATTGGTTTTATTGTTTTAGTATTTTGTAATATTTTTACACATGTAATTGATCTTAGCAGTTTCACTCTGTTATATTTGAGTGATTATTATATCTGTGTACATATAATATTGCTTTGTAATTTCTACTACCTTTTGTTGCTGTTGTTATATATATTGTATATTGTATAATATTTGCATGCCATTCATTTTATTTTTTACAGCACTTTGGTCAACTGTGGTTGTTTTTAAACGTGCTATATAAATAAATTTGATTTTATTTGATTCTGTTCTTGTTTGACTCTTCTAAAGTCCTGTTTCCTGACTGATTGGGATGAGCAGTGCTGTTCACCATAGGCCTCCACCTGCTGTTTGGAGATACTCCTCTAGTTGGTCTGTACGACACTTGATAGTTTAACGGCAAAAACATTTTTGTGTGATTGTTGGGTGTAAGATTCCTCTTGATTAGGCTATTTGTTATGGTAACTAAATATTACAGATGACAAGCGGAACTTCCACTGTCGTAGCTCTGATGAAAAAACTGAAATAGGGACATTATTTGTCTTCCTACTTTCAGATCACTAAAGTTTTGAAGGAAGTATAAAAAAATATCTCTATCACGACATCTTGTCACCAACTCATCTAAGACAAATGGCGGGACAAGTTGCATTTTTAATCAAGATTGAAACACTTCTTTTTTATTCCGAGCAAGACAACATTAGATATAACTCACCACTACTCCAACACAGACCCATGTAACACCAACACATGTATTTTTGAACATGTTTAGATTTGGATTTGGAAAGTATTGTGAGGGTATCACTTTGATCTCTTGGTATTTGATTGGTATCTGAACTTAAGTCTCACACAGCACCTAAAGCCTTCCTGATGTTTTCTCTTCATCATCATCATCATCATCTGACTAGCATGTAAAACTCTGCAGCTTTTCTTCGTTTCATTTTGCAACACAAAGAATAAAAAACACACGAAGCAAAGACGTTTTATCAGCTCGCAGATTAGATTCTGTTCTCTGATCTTACATAACCAAGAAATGGAGCGGTTTATAGATCAGACGCCATGCCACGCCTCACCGACACACACCCACGCACACACACACACACACACACACACACACACACACACACACACACAAGTTAAGATATAAGATAATCAACAATTCAATGAAAACAGTCGAAAGGGACATTTGTCTACACTGAGTAGCCTACTTTTATTTTTAAACTTTAAGTACATTTTCCCAATTATACTTACGTACTTTTACTTAAATGGGAACACCACCTAAATTAAGAATTCCAATATGTTATTGTCATGCCCTGGGAAAGTTTAATCAATATGTGTGAACATGAGCTGCCCTCTTTAAAAACCAGAAACCAGAGAAGTAAATCTCAAACTTGTGATGCCACCACATATTAAGTCTGGAGCTGCTCCACAGACAAGGTATGAGAGACTGATTTTGTGGACCCACAGAATGTTTTTCTTTTCTTTTTTTATACCCAAATTAGTTGCTGAAACAGAAAATGTACCCATATATTCATACATACCTTGGGTGCTCTCAGTGTCATGTTCAACATCTTTCCAAATTCGGTGTCTTTGGAGCAGCTCTAGACTTAATACCCTATGGCATCACAAATTTGAGTTTTAGCACTCTAGTTTGGGGATTTTGGAGGGAGTTGTTCATTTTTACTAATATTTTCCGACTGTCTTAGACCCCAGGAATAAACTGCATGGATTTTAAAAATGGCTGAAGTTCCTCTTTAAGTTATATTTTCAATGCAGGGCCAGTGTTGGGAGGGTTACTTTTAAAATGTAACAGGTCACAGATTACTAGTTACCCTGTTAAAAATGTACTAAGTAATGTAACTATGTGAACTACTTCATCAAAGTAACATAACAGACTACATTTGATTACTTTTCTACCAGATATTTTAAACTCAGCAATAAAGCTGAAAGATATTTGGAAATAAGCTATGTCAAAAAAGGCATTCCTACAGAGGGAAAATTATGCAAAGCAACACAATGAATATTATATTCTACATATAAACCTTTTAACTAAGAAGAATATATTTGGATATAATTCCTTTGTAATCACCAACATTTTGATAAGTAACTGTAATTTAATTACATGTTTTTTTTCCGCAGTAACTGTGCAGTTACATTAATTTTGTAATTTAATTACTGTAACTAGTTACATATACTGTAGCCTAACTAGTTACTCTCCACCACTGTGTAGGGCTTTACTTGTAACAGAATGTGGTATTAGTACTTTTACTTAGCCAAAGTACAGAATCTGAGTACCTCCTCCACCAGTGGACTAATTGGCCTAAATAAACATATTTCAATTAATTAAAACATATATTACTCTATATCACGATAGCATAATAACTATAGCACATTTTTTTTATGAGAATATGAGGGTTCAATGGCACGAATTATCAAAAATGTGACCTTCAGCCAGGATCCGGACAGTCAGCCTATTTTCAAGAAAATCAACTTTTACTCTGTTTGACCTGTGCGAGCACCCGTATATCGACTTGTTACCAAGGCAGCCAGGAAGAAGCTGTGAAGGGAGCGGACGGTGAGTGTGTTGTTGTTTGCTTAGCTTCTGTGATTTCACCAATACTTGGACTTTTACTCAATATTCTCTCGAAGCTAAAATATGTACAGAAGTTATTATGTCCTTCCGTTAGTGTCTACACCGATAAATGTCGCCACGAGCGTGATGAACAGCTGTTTCGGAAATGTTAGCTAACCCAAGCAACGGTCTTTATGTTAATGACAGATAAAACTAGCTAACGGTAACTGCAAACATGTTAGCAATAGGGCACATTTAGCTGCGGGAGGCGCTCCTGTAAAGATAACGGTGGTATGAGGTGTTGCTTTGAAGAAAGCAAATTAGCTTGTGGCTGCAACTACACATTGACTAGCTTTTTTGCGCTTGTGATACAACACGGAGAAGTCAAATTAAGACACATAAATGCCAACCACAGTCATTTCCCACTGCCTGGGTAGATTAAAACTCTTCAATAGTTTTCACTATGAGTCACTGTCACGTTTGTCATCACACAGGAGCAGCTATGGACCTCCGAAAAGGCTGAGTATAGTTTCACAGCCCAGGCTGCCACCATGGGCACCGCATCCTCTCTGGTCAGCCCAGGTGAGGTGATCGAGGATGGATATGGGGGTGAAGGAGGGGAGGCCTGTGAGATCCCAGTGGAGGTCAAGCCCAAAGCCCGACTCCTGCGTAGTTCCTTTCGCAGAGGACCTCGGGTGATTGGGGCCAGTTTTAAATCCACAGGTTCTGTAGATCTGGAGTATGCTGCTGAGTATGAAAGACTCCGGAAAGAGTATGAAATATTTCGTGTCAGCAAGAATAACGAGATTATATCCATGCAAAAGAAGGAGGCGAAGCTGGATGAGGAGAACAAGAGGCTGAGGGCTGAGCTACAGGTAAAATGAATTAACGCTGGCAACTACGAGCTTACAGCACAAGCTTGAAGGCTACACAAGTCTGTGGATGTTACAACAGTTCTTATGATTGTCTTTGTCATTCTCACTGTGACAACAGGCTCTGCAGAAGACGTACCAGAAGATCCTTAGAGAGAAAGAGAGCGCTCTTGAGGCAAAGTACCAAGCTATGGAGAGGGCTGCCACCTTTGAGCACGACAGGGACAAAGTAAAACGACAGTTTAAGGTAAACGACACCATGTTTGTCACTGTGGAGCATTCTGTCCAGTAATCATGATTGCAACCCTAATTAATTCACTAAATGACCACTAGATTTTCCGGGAGACAAAAGAAAAAGAGATTCAGGATCTCCTTCGGGCCAAGAGGGACTTGGAGGCCAAATTGCAGCAGTTGCAGGCTCAGGGCATCCAGGTCTATGACCCAAATGATTCTGACTCAGATGACAACCAAACCACTGTCACTGGTAAGAAATCCTCACTGTATTTGGATCTTTTCCTTGTTTAATCATTCATCCATCCTTCCAGTATTAATTTTCCACTAGAGTACAAAATTTAAGGTCTCTTTTTGTATGATAAAATCTTCAAAAACATTATTTTTCACTGCATGTCTGTAGCTGCAGGGACACAGTGTGAGTACTGGTCTGGCGGTGTGCTGGGAAGTGAGCCCTCTATGGGTAGCATGATGCAGTTGCAACAGACCTTCAGGGGACCGGAGTTTGCACACAGTTTGATAGATGTGGAGGGGCCCTTTGCAAATGTGAGCAGAGGTAAGTAAACTCCAGGAGGTCTGTACAAAGAAGGGAAGCATCATGATATAGGTTGTAGGCAACCATATTTGCACCATGGCTACTATGATGCTGGAGAAATAATACACTCCTACATACGTTATCTGCTTAATATAACTTAATAGATGTATATTTATGTTTGTATGCAGCTAGCTTTTGAGTATGTGTTCACTTATCTCTTCATGCTTGTTTCACAACTTTTCTCATGTGTGTGTGTGTTTGTGTCAGATGACTGGGATGCTGCAGTGGCCAGTCTGCTTCAGGTCTCCCCTCACGTGCCCCAGGCCTTATGGAGTAACACAGTGCGCTGTTACCTAATCTTTACCCAGGAGACCAAAGCTGAGTTTGATGTCTTTATTAAGGTTGGTTAAATGGGCACGGTCGGCAAACTGTAAATATTCTATTTTCATAGAATTTTCCATGACCTTAAGTAACACAGGAAGACCTGTAGACTCTTGGAAAACCATTGTGAGTCAGCCTGGTAGAGAGCTGACATTAATCCTTTGGTAAATCATCGGTTCATGTTTTCATTACAGAAACACTCACCTGTGTTGCGGAGAATGTGCGAGGGTATCGGCCATTTCTACCTGAATGTCTGCTTTCCAGAGGAGAGTGCTGCCTCATATGCTGTGGAGCGCAAGCAGGAGATTGAAAGGAGCTCTGTGTGTGTGCTTCTGGTCAAATCTACTGTCACTAGGTACAGTAAGTCCTACACCTTTCATCACTAGCACACCTCCATGGACTAAAGAATGATATTGTTTATTTGTAAGACAATTTCTTCATGCATGTGTGCAGCTCTGTGGTGGAAGATTGTGAGGAGGCTTTTGTGAAGACTCCAGATGGCCATCCTCTGGTGCTCTACCTCAAGACTGAAGAAGGTCACAATTTGACTGGACCCACCAGGCAACTGCTAGAAAGGGTCAATGCTGCGGACAAGGCTGCTAAAGTCAAGGTTTGTGTTGTGAACAAGGCAAAACAGGATACAGAGGAGACAAACATTTTTCCTGAGGTATCCAGGGTTAGATCAAAGCCCTCTATCGAAAGCATTCTATAATTTGTTATGACATTTATAGTCTTGGTAATCTGTATGTGTATGTGGTGTTTGATAAATAGCCTTATTATCCAGAGTAGTTTCGCTTAATATGACAATACCATTAACTGTCAGCAAAAGCAGAAGTTGTGTGTTTATTGCCTTTTAAAGTTGACATTCTGTATTTACTGATCATTCGATGCCACACGGTGCTTATGTTTACATATTTTAAACATTAACCCAGGTGGTGGATCATAAGGGTTCTGCAGAAGAGGGAGCTGACCTCATCTACTCTCAGCTAGAGAGAGTCATTAAACAGGTACACACTGCAACATCAGTCTTTTGTGTTGTGTGTACAGCGATATATGTTCATCCCTCCTGTCCCTGACAACCTTTTAATTCCCACTTCTCTCAACATGTAGGAGTTGCTGGGTCTTGAAGGAGCAGATGTGGACTCTAAGGACTCCGGGATGGAGGAGGGACGTGAGGAAGACTCGGGTGATGTGCTGTGGGACCTGCATGATGAGCAGGAACAGATTGAGTCCTACCAGCAGGCCTGTAGCAGCACCACATCCCAGTTAGGCTTCCAGAAGGTAAAGGGGCAGATATTCTCCTCTTTTAAGCTTACTTCATCTTCTCTTCCAATCTGTTACTTTGTTCTGTAATCTGTCTAAGGCTGGGTTGTATCTGATGTCCTCCTCAGTATATAGATCGTTTGAATGACATGATAGCGGCTCCACCTCCCACGCCTCCTCTGCTGGTGTCTGGTGGTCCAGGCTCAGGAAAGTCTCTTTTGCTGTCCAAATGGTGAGAACCAATTGATGCAGTATGTGTAAATTAGTTGTTAGCCAACTATTAAATTCATTCTCAGCTAATCTGATAATCAAGTAATCGGTTTGAGTAATTTTTAAGACAGAAAAGTCACAATATTCTGATTTAAGCTTCTTAAATGTGAATATTTCTGGTTTATCTTCTCCTCTATGACAGGAAACGGAAATTCTCAACTCACTTGCTCAATTGTAAAATGGCAGGAGGACAAAAAAAGTGCTAACATCATGTTTATCTATCAGTATCTATCAGTTTGAAGAAATACATCCTGTTTTATGATATGCTGTGAGTCATTCTCTAAGAAGAGGTGTCAGTTCTGTCTGATGGTGCAGTGGTTATCTGATGGTTATCATGGAACACGACATTTTGCACACTTTGTTTAATCTTTGTTCTTTTATACTTTTCAGGATCGAGCAGCAGCAGAAGCAGTCACCCAACACCTTGTTCCTTTATCATTTTGTTGGTCGCCCACTTTCCACAAGCTCAGAGCCAGTTCTCATTATCAAACGCCTCACAGTCAAAGTAAGGGGGTTTCTCTCGGTGGCTCTTCCAAAAGGCGTACTTCCAGTGAAGGCACTAATGACTGTGACAATGTGTTTTCTGTCTGTTGTCACATAGCTGCTGCAGCATTTCTGGTCCATTTCTGGCTTGTCCATGGAGCCCAGTAAGATCTTAGAGGAGTTTCCCCGCTGGCTTGAAAGACTGTCAGCACGGCATCAAGGAAACATCATCATCATCATTGACTCCATTGACCAAATACAAGTACACCCCATCTCTATTTTAACCCAAATTAGACTACTAATTAGAATACTTTTTTTCAGAATAGCTCTTCTAACTCTACAGTTTTCTCCTGTTTTTTTTAGCAAGCAGAAAGACACATGAAGTGGCTGATAGACCCTCTCCCTGTCAATGTCAGAGTGGTGGTGTCTGTCAATGTAGAGACATGTCCTCAGGCTTGGAGGTGGCACACTTTGAATTCTAAATATCCCAGTCAATTTACTCAGAATGCTTCATTAAAAAATGTCCATGCAGTGGTTTATATTTCTAAATATGCTTCTGCGGTATCACCATTTGTAATTCAGTGACCATGTCTGTTTAGGTTATGGCCGACCCTCCACTTAGACCCACTGAGTCCCAGGGAGGTCAGGAGCGTTGTTAATGCAGAGTGCCAGAGCATGGACCTGAAATTTACCAAGGACCAGGTCAGTTATCATCCCACCATCCCCCTTTTTAAAAACTCTGAAGAGATTTGAAAGCGTGGAAAGACATTTGGAGTCATTAGCTGTGGTATGTTTTTTTAAAGAAGCCCACACTCAAATGTTGTATCTTTGTTCCAGGAGAAGAGACTCGAAAGGCACTGTCGCTCTGCATCAACCTGCAATGCATTGTATGTCACACTACTGGCAAGGATGATCATCAGGTTAGCCACCTCTGATTTTTCTGCAAACCTCTTTGACCCTTTGAAATTTTGCAATAGGTCTGTCAGCTTTTTTATTGTCCTTTTAAGCAACAGTCCTTACTTAACTACATTTTTGTGTATTTTCACCACTTGCCACAAAAGAGCAAAATTTATACAGTGGTATAATGTAAGATTATATAATGGTGCTTGAGAGAACTTTGAAAATTCATTCCATAGTGGACCTTAAACATGTATTATCTGGGTTAAAAATAGTCTACTCCTCATAAAAGTGCAGTGACTAGGACTTAATGGTAACTAGCAGTGAGATTGTCAGTTCTGGGCTACTGTAGAATCATGGCTGTGCAATGTGGCAGACTCCGTGGAAGAGGACCCACTAACTATGTAGATATGAAGGGCTCATTCTAAGGAATCTAAAGGTGATTATACACTAATAAAAACCTAATTATGAACATTATATTCCATTTCTGCCAGTGAGTTTTCTAAATATTACACACTGGTCCTTTAAGTCTGATGCTGATGTCCCTGAATGTGTGGTTACATATGTTTTAAATGTTGATGATTGGATTAAATGCCATGTTTTGTCACTGCACAGCGGTATATCTCGATGGTCACTGGAGAAGAGCCTGGAGCAGTGTCTGCAGTGTCAGGACACCATGTCACTCTACCGCCTGGCGCTCAAGATGACGCTCAACTCCCTCAACACAGACAGAGAGCGACACATAATGAGAGAGGTGACCTAAGTGTAGACAAAATAACAACTTTTCTCCACTGGAACATAGAGTTTTGTCATCATTATTGGTTGTAATGCCAAATGTGTATTCCTTAGATACTGTGCCTGGTATGTGCCAGCCACAATGGAGTGAGTGAATCAGAGGTGCTAGACCTTTTCCCAGAGCTGGAGTTGCCTGTCCTGTCCTCTCTGCTTTACCGTCTGAACAGACTCTGCATTGTAACCCTCCGTTGTGGGCTCATCAGGTTTCAACACCTGCAGGTAACTAGGATTTGTCCAGTAGAATAGTATAACACAAAGTCATTAAACATACAAAATGCATAAACATGCATGTGCAGAAAATTTCTGACTACACAGTGTTGAAGTTTTTGTCTGTAAGTGTGTTTGTCTTTCAGGCCTGGGAAGCTGTGAGGTTGGAGTTTCTGGGTGGAGGAAGTAGCTCGGCTGCTTACAGAGAGAAACTCATTCAGTATTTCAGTCAGCAACTCAGGTGGATAAGAGTAGTCATTTTCTCCTCACACTACACAACTCACATTTTTCTGTCAGTACAACTCATGTCATTGTGGTTGAGTGTTTGTGTTTGTGCTTGTGTGTGGAGGTAGCCAGGACCGTGTGACGTGGCGTGTCGCAGATGAGTTGCCCTGGCTGCTCCAACAGCAGGAGGACAGGACTAAACTACAGCTTAGCCTCCTGAACCTGTTTGTCTCCCAAAACCTTTACAAGAGGTACAAAGCATGCATACACACAAGCTGATGTGGCAAAGCTTGTCACATTTATGTAGGCGTAGTCTTATGGATGTGTTGTTTTTTCCAGGGGTCACTTCTCTGAGCTGTTAGCTTATTGGCAATATGTGGGCAAAGACAAAAGCTCCATGGCCACTGAGTACTTTGACTCCCTGAAACACTACGAGAAGAGCTGCGAGAGCGAAGACAGCATGACCAAGCTGGCAAACCTCTATGAAACCTTGGGTCGTTTCCTCAAAGACCTGGGCCTCCCTAGTCAGGTAGGCTCCTTTTTTTTTTTTTTTTGAGCACCAGAAGCAAAGTGCCATCTTGTTCCGTTATGTTCAAGAGAAGGCAGACAGCTCTACAGCTGATATCTCCAACACTCAGCAACTCACACCAGAACAATCTAGGGTGATAAATAGCGCCACAGATAAAAGGGAAAATTTGGTTTACTATCCCTGTTAAACCTGCATTCCTTGTGACGGCCAGCAGGGGGCATCTCCACTGAACTGCAAAGATGTGAAAATTACCCTACTTCTCACTTTAATTATTACCTGAGTAAACATTTTCCAAATGATTTTATGGTCTCAATCGCTAGTTTCAAGTCTTCTTTAATACAGCATGATGTTGATTCAGTAAATTATGGTTCAATTTTAAAGCAAAATAGACAATAAATCAGGGTATGCTGTAGGGCACGGCTACCTTGTGATTGACAAGTCGCAACCTTGGCAAACTTTTCTGTCAAGATAGTCATAGCAATGCGTAGCTAGTCAGAGCCACCCTTTGCTCCTTCCCAGCTTCACAGTCCCTGTGGCTCAAAAGAAAAACAAGATGGCCACAGCCATAAAGCCAGACTCGGGGTTAAAAAATGGTAGTTCACGAATCAAAGGGTGATGTCACGTCCTGTCACGTCTTATATATTATTTTTCTGCCACACCTTGTATGGCAGTTCTCTTGTTTCATTTGCTTACATAGCCTATACAAGTGTCCTTCTATACATACATATATATATATATATATATATATATATATATATACATACACTTTATTTTCTGTTAGGAAGGTGCCCATGTTGACAATAGCACATTTTTGATTCTGTCTGTGTTTCTAGGCTGTAGCACCTTTACAGAGGTCCCTTGAGATTAGGGAGACAGCCTTGGACCCGGACCATCCCAGCGTAGCTCGCTCCCTGCACCAGCTGGCCGGGGTTTATGTTCAGTGGAAGAAGTATGGCAATGCTGAGCAGCTGTACAAGCAGGCCCTGGAGATAAGCGAGAATGCCTACGGAGCTGAGCATGCCAGCGTAGCACGTGAGCTGGAGTCCCTCGCCATGCTCTATCAGAAACAAAACAAGTAAATGGTTCTCTCTTGGTGATGCATGATGTTATTTTTAATTATTGTTCTTGTTGTATAGTTTATTGGCTGCTCCTGACACACACTGTGTTTACAAAGAGACATCACACCTGTGTCGATGATCTTATAACACTCATGTGACAATCAGGATTTCATTTAAAACACGTTTAATGGCTCACACCTGGCGTTTTTACAATCAGGTATGAGCAAGCAGAGAAACTCAGGAAGAGGTCAGTGAAGATCCGTCAGAAGACTGCTCGCCAGAAAGGTCATATGGTGAGCATGTTTCCCAGATACCCACATGCTTAGTCATACTCACTTCATCAGTCATATTGAACACGCCTTTTGGCGACTCCTCCTTTCAGTACGGCTTCACTTTGTTGAGGCGCAGAGCCTTACAGCTGGAGGAGCTGACCCTGGGAAAAGACTCTGCAGACTCTGCCAAGACACTTAATGAACTGGGCGTCCTGTACTACCTCCAAAACAACCTGGAGTAAGGCACACATATGTTACAGCTGGCATGCACACAGACAAAGACATGTAACACTCTGCATCATGGATATTAACTGTGTCTCCATCAAGTTCGCCTTCTACCTGATTGTTTTAATTTGTCTGTCCACCAACATGTCTAAAATCCCTCTTTCTGCCCCCACCAGTGCAGCCAAGATATTCTTGACCCGCTCTCTGGAGATGCGTCAGCGTGTCCTCGGTCCAGATCACCCAGACTGCGCTCAGTCCCTCAACAACCTGGCTGCACTGCACACAGAGAGGAGGGAGTACGAGACGGCTGAGGACATGTACGAGAGGGCGCTAGACATCCGCAAGAGGGCCTTGTCCCCAGACCACCCCTCGCTGGCATACACACTCAAACACCTGGCCATGCTCTATAAACGCAGAGTGAGACACGTGTGCCTGTTGACACTAAAACTTTAACATTCTGTCTGATAAACAACTCACTCTGTGTTTGTCCTCCACTGAGAGTCTGATTTGAAAATGTGTGTGTGTTGCACAGGGGAAACTGGAGAAGGCTGTGCCGCTGTATGAGCTGTCTCTGGAAATCAGGGAAAAAAGTTTTGGGCCCAAACACCCCAGTGTGGCCACAGCACTGGTCAATCTGGCTGTGATCTACTGCCAACTGGTGAGAATGTTCATCATACTTTATTCAGTCTGTAACACACATCCCTGACGTGGATATCTCCTTAGAACTGTTCACATATATATGTTTTTATTTGTTATAATCGTGTGTAGCTGTGTGTTAGGTTGTGTGTTGTGTGTAGAGCAAATCTAACTGTGGATTTCTTTGTCTTTGGCAGAAGAAGCACAGTGACGCCCTGCCTCTTTATGAACGAGCGCTGAAAGTGTATGAGGATAGTTTGGGGCGCTCACACCCACGGGTCGGAGAGACCCTGAAAAACTTGGCCGTGCTAAGGTACAGTAGTTAAGTTTGTACATAAGCATAATATATTCACTTAAGAAAAAAATGTTCCTTTTTTTTAAAAATAAATAAATAAATAAGATTATGATCGCAGAATTATGAAAAAGTTTTCGCTAAAAAAAAATCTGCTCTTGTTTTTCTGAATTAATGAAGTTATTTCAGAATTCTGAGAAAAGTTCACGGGAAAAATCTCTGCTCTTGTTTTTAATAACCTTTTTAATTCAGAAAAACAAGAACAGATTTTATTTCCTATTTAAATTTTCTCAGAACATCAAATAATTCAGAAAAACAGAGCCGAATTTTTCCCCAAGTGAATGCATTACACTTCCATAAGTTTGAATTCAACATTAAACTAATCATCAGTTTAATCATGTATGTCGTACTGCATTTAAAATGATTTCTCTTTCTCGTTTTTATTCCTTTTATGACTAGCTACGAAGAGGGTGACTTTGAGAAGGCAGCGGAGCTTTACAAACGTGCAATGGAGATAAAGGAGGCGGAGCCATCGTTGGTGTGTGGGAACGCCCCGTCCCGCCACTCCTCCAGTGGGGACACATTCAGTCTGAGGGGACCTGCTCCCCTCCCGCATGCCCCAAGGTGACTCCGTTAATGCCACAGAACACTGTAGACTGTTAACATTTCCAACTACCATAGAATAATAAAATCATCAGACCTCATGGTTTTATCAGAGCAGGAACCATTCTGGTCATCACACTGCGATTGTTGTCTAGATGGAGGTTTTAGGGTTAGGTCAAATAGACGGTACGTACCAATGTGATCAAGTGTGTTGTATTAGTCTGTGAAATTTGTTTATTTACCACAAGTATTTATTAAGATTTCTAACATAATCGTGTCCATTCAATCAGTCCTTTTTATGGAACTCAGGTTTACTGTTAGCGTTAACTCAGACACTTTGTTCCTATTTACATGCCTCACAGTGTACATCAGCAAAATAGAAACAGATTCATTTGCTGGCGTGAAATGTCATGACGTTTCGGCATATCATGACCCATAAAATGTTAATATCAACCAGACACATTCTGTGCTTTCCAGTGTACAGCAGATATTGCTCTATGCACTTTCTTAACTTTACTTTTTTAACAACTGTTACAGGTATGAAGGAAACCTAATTAATTATTTTTTACTTTTGATTTTGAGTTAATAACACTAAAGATACAGTATAACATGTGTGAAACTGATCATGCTGTTATCTCTTTCAATAACTGTTCAGACCTCAAACAGATTTGTTGCCATGTCAACATTCCGGATGTTCTGACTGACGGACTTTTAAGAGCTACTGTTTTTAAAATCAAATATGCATATTGTGAAAATTACTTATCTGCCATTAACATACCATTAATGTTTTTAATTACGTAATGGTTACCTACCAGTATTAAAGTATGTAATCCAACAAGAGAAAATGTCAAACCAAAGATAAGTGTCCAAAAACATCTCTGAGAAGACGTCACCTTTGGTACTAATTTTATGCTGTTTATGCGAAACTAAATGTGTGTATTTATTCATTAACAAAAAGGATTTTAAGGGATTTGCCAAAATCATCACAGTGCCACGAGTGTCCAGGTTAAAGTATGATAATGAATGTACATGTATCTCAAAGGGAAACAGTATACCAAAATCTATCGTCTCATTGCCTCAACAACAATGTATCTTAAGTGTTTTTTATATTCATGTATTAATGTAATTAAAATCTGTAAAAGCTGTAAAGGACCAAAACAACAAAAATCACAGCCAACATATTGAGAAGATTGTATTCCATCTAATAAATACTTTATTGTCACAACATTGTTTAATGTTTAAATCTGTTGCAGCAGATGCTTTCTGAAAGCTGAGTGAATGATGCATACATTAAAAGGCAGGGACACTCATTCACGAATCAAAACCGTAGAAAATACACATTGTGACACGTTAATGCATTAACAGTGATATTATCCTAGGTTTATGGACATTTCATTAAGACTGCACCAACTCCAAGTGCTACACATCTTCCCAGTACGTCCGGAAAATAAGCATGACTGCTTTTGCGTTTCTCTTGTTGTGTTGTGTGAAATGTCATCAGAATCACTTTTCATGCATTTCCATTCTTAAGCTGTTAGTACAGTTGACTTTTGTTTATTTTACAGTAATTAACTTTTTCATGAGGATGCTTGTTTTTAAAGAAGGTGATGCAATAGACATGTAAGAAATGACAAGTCTAATCTGAATAGCTGAAATGCGTCTTCAGATTGTTGCCTACAACCTTCTCATCTGAGCCATCAATTCTTCGAGGCTCTGTTCGGTCTCCGCCACTGTCTCCCCACTGGCTGCTTCCTGTTTCAGTCAAGAGAAAACAACATTATTAGAATTTAGATTTTGGGGTGAACTGTCCCTTTAAGCCCTTCAACGCTGTGTTGTGTCAGTGAATACTAACCTCAGCTGGAATGGTGTAAGCCACAGTAATGCCTTCTGGGAGATCAGGCACAGCTCCTGATGCTGCTTGTAACTCTGCCTCAGTCACCTCTGATACTAGTTCAATACCTACACAGCACAATTGGGTGTGTTAATACACACACGGTGATTTACTGTGATGTACAATGACTAATCCAGGCAAGCTGTTGCACATCTGACACTGTTAGCTGGAATAGCTGTTTGTATCTCACCCCACTCATTGTCCTCGTGTACAACCGCCTCCTCCTCTTCCTCTACAACTTCAACCTTTGGCCGCTCTGCTTCTTTCTTCTGAAGGGAAACATTCATACAGATTCACACTGTTAGCTTAGCTGGTACAGCACCATATGGGGGTCTACACTGCAAAGAACAGGGCTTTTGGTAGGTCCTACATTGTGATACTTGAAAACAAACGGCAAGCACACACCTTGTACTCTTCCTGTTGTCTCCTGCAGTGGCGGTCGTTACACTGGGGGTTGGCTTTCATGGCCATGCTGGGGAAGAAGTCCTGCATGGCGTTGTAGCCAAGATAATAACTGACAGTGCCAAACTTCAACAGATACCTGAAAGACAAACATTTTTATTAACATAGACAAATCTTAAGAATGTAATGATTCCCACTGGTCATAAATAATGATATCTTACTTGAGGACATTCTGCACCAGGAGGCCTGCAACCACACCCATCGTTGTTGGTAAGCTGGCGGCACACACACCCTCCCTTTTTAGGGTCTTCTCATCGATGTTGGCTGCCACCACCAGAGGAGGAGCACACTGTCAAAGAATATGACACTGTATTACCATGTAACTACTGTAATTGTTTTTCTCACAGTGCTAGGTTGTTTAGGTAGGAGATGTTTGTGTGTAGACGTACAGCGAAGCATGCCGTCTCTCCAGGAATGATGAGCTGAATGTGTCCCGATACGGCATTCTCACTGACACCAGACTCCATCCAGATCTGACCTAGTTCGTTACAAGCCTGTGACAAACATGACAACATGAAAACAATCTGCAAGAGTAAAACGTACAAATCATAGTGTATAATATGTACTGGTGCTGCACTTACTGTATTGATCGCCATTCTGGCCTCAAAATTGTCCACACAGCTCAGGACCAAATCCACCGGCTTCCCTTCTTCCAGCCCTCCATAACTAAGAAGACAGAATAATTTTTCATGACAGCCTGTACCACTAAGGAGAGAGAATGGGACAACTAAGAACACGAGAGTATGCTCACCTGATGCGCTCCATAAAATGTGTAAAATTTTCCATTGTGGTGATATTGTAGTTGTGGGTCTCAAACTGCACATCCGGGTTGATGTTCCTGTCGGGTAAATTGAGTAACATAACCAAAAAGAAATCTCCATTTTAGGTGGAAAGTGGATTACTTTAAACAACAGCATACCTGAGTGTGTGTTCTGCAGCTTCCACTTTACTGAGGCCTGCCTGGTGAGGCTGGAAGAACAGTCTGTTCATATTGGCCAGCTCGACTTTATCATAGTCAAAGAGGAGCAACTGTGAAGGTGCAAGCATAGATGACATTGAAGTAAGTAGAGGCAGACAATTTACAGAACAAGATGTGCAGGTATATGGCAATGTAGAAGGAATAAGTAAAAGTTTGTATTACCTTACCAATGCCACATCTGGTGAGCATTTCAGCTGTCACACTGCCGACTCCACCAACACCAACCACGGCGACTGTGAACGTCCTGATTTTCTGTCAACATATTTGAAGATAGATACAATGCATACAGTGTGAGAGGTAATGATGTAACTGTACTTCATATGGATATGTATGATTTTTTTTGTTAGTTTTTGTAGTTATTTGGGTTTATCACTGCATGTATTTATTATTTTATTTATTTAGTTATTTTATTTTATTTTATTTTTCCCTTCTCTTGGTCCATCACAGGTCATCCAAAGCCAGCCGGGGTGAGGAGGGGAGGTAAGGGTTAGACAAAGGGTCAATTTTTCTTTCTGGAGTTAAAACAATCACAAAATTTGTTAAACATATGGACACATATGGATGAGAAGCAGCTACGTAAATATGATTTATTATTAATATTTTGCAAAACAATTAAATAAAAATTTGAGAACAAAAAAAAACATTTGAAGATGATCCTTTATCCTTCAATGCTCTCATTAGGGGAGCACTGATAGGTGTCCTCTGATATTATCTAGAAAAATCCCTGTCATGTACATATAAAAGATATATAGGTCAAAATCTATTTTTTTCAGCGCTGATATTTGTGCATCTGTGGAATTTAGTTTTATTTATTACTATCAAGGGCCAGTTCCTGTTTTAAAAATGGTATCTTTAGGATACTCATGTTATATAGCATTAACAAACTCAAGTACTGCAATGCAAAAAGAGCAACCCTTAAATATCATACCTCATAATCATCCACGATGCCCATTCTCTTTAGAGCCATGAGACGACTGCAATGAAAACACAGCTGACATTAGCCTGTGGTCTGTGAAGTACCACCATATGGAAGCAGTGAGTCATAAGGCGTAGCCTCTCAGAGCTGTAAGCAGTCTTTAAAAAAAACTGTCAAAAGACAAAAATCATACAATGAAAACCCACCTGTATGGGTTGGAATCCACAACTTCGGCGCTCATTTTGTCAATCTTGGGTCTGTATTGTTCCTGGCATTGAGCATCTTCCGCGGCGCACTGCTTCTGCTTACACTTTATCAATTCATTTTCCAACTCTCTGACCCGCAGCTTCAGCTCCTCCACGGTCGCCATTTCGAAAAATAATGTCGCTAAACACTGCGAACAAAATATGCGTAGTATTATCTGCAATAATAGCGAAAATTAACTGTCTAGGCGGCTAAATTGGTCCGGAAAGTACACGTCTTCACAACTCAACTCAGCTGTCAGGATGTGTGTTCCCGTAAATAGCGTCCGTGTGGAAAACGACAAAAAAACGTCAAAGTGTTCCCTCGTTATTAGTGGATTTTTTAACTGTATCAAATTATATGAACTAAGTATTAAATAATTTATGTCTATTTGTGTTTTAAAACGGCTGAATTTCTGTAAGTTATCACTGTAAATACTTTTTTGAGGATATAACGACAGTGTGCGCCGCCGTAAACGGTCCGACCACCACTGTCAACACTGCGAAAGTTGTCTCAACGATGCACCTGGAAATGATTAATCCACTCGATAACTAAAACATGGAAGAGCTGACAACTCCTGTCCGAGAGCAACATAAATTCAATGTTGACAGACTTCAGAGATATTTGTCTGCCAATTCACGGGTGTCACATAATGACACGCTCACTGTCAGACAGTACAGGTAAGAAACATACAGCTGGTTTGTTTCGCAATTTCGAAGCAACAAAGGGGCAATTGGAAGCTAGTAATAGTGTATAAATCATGCTAAGCTAACTGTTAACATGCTAACAGCTCCACCTTGTCTTTTCAGCACTGGTCAGTCAAACCCAACCTTCCTAATTCAAACCCCCTCAAACAGCTATGTGCTCAGGAAGAAACCTCCTGGTGAGCTGCTGCCAGGAGCACACAAGGTGAGCTGGGTGTCTACAGGTCCTTACAAAGTCCTTATAATGTTGCAACAACAAGGCCTTGAATTTGAATTTGTGAGGTCTTAACTTCTACATTTTATTTAATTTAATTTATCCATTTTTATTTTATTTTTTTACGAAAATAAGTAAAGCCTGTCTGTGTAAAATCCACAATTCTCATGTTACAAATCTAAGAAAAAAACTACAATACTGTCATTTTACTTAATACTTGCACTTACTTGTTGGCAAAATGTTATGAAATCTTACTTAATTAACCATATTCCTACATAACGCTTACCTCTGCACAAGACCACATATACAGTCAGGTCCATAATTATTTGGACAATGATACAGTTGTCGTCATTTTGGCTCTGTACACCACCACAATGGGTTTTAAATGAAACAATGAATACCTGCTTAAAGTGCAGACTCTCAGCTTTCATTTAAGGCTTTTTTCAAAAATGTAGTATGAACCGTGTAGGAATGACAACCATTTCTTCACACAGTCCCCCAACTTTAAGGGCTCATAAGTATTTGGACAAACTAACATAATCATCAATTAAACAGTCAGTTTTAATACTTGGTTGCAAATCCTTTACAGTCAGTGACTGCCTGAAGTGTTGGACACATAGGCATCATCAGATGCTGGGTTTCTTCCCTGGTGATTCTCTGCCAGCCCTTTACTGCAGCCATCTGCACTTCCTGCTTGTGTTTTGGATGTTTTGCCCTCAGTTTTGGCTTCAGCAAGAGAAACGCATGTTCAATTGGATTCAGGTCAGATGATATGACTTGGCCGTTGCAGAACATTCCACTTCTTTGCCTTAAAAATGTCTTTGGTTGCTTTTGCAGTATGCTTCAGGTGAATGTCCAACTGCACTATGAAGCATCGTCCAATGAGTTTTGAAGCATTTAGTTGAATCTGAGCAGATAATGGTGCCCCAAACACTTCAGCTTTCATCCTGCTGCTCTTGTAAGCAAGACAAGACTTCACTAGAATAAATACAGAGGGTTTATCACAAGATGCAAACCATTGGTTAGCCTTAAAAATGGAAGGCCAGATTAGAGTTTGTCAAAAACCATCTAAAAAGCCTGTACAGTTGTGGAACAGCATACTATGGACAGATAAAACAAAGATCAACTACCAGAATGATGGGAAGACAAGAGAAGGAAGAAGGGAAGGAACTGCTCATGATCCAACGCACACCACCTCATCAGTGAAGCATGGTGGAGGTACTGTTATGTCATGGCCATGTATGGCTGCCAGTGGAACTGGTTCTCTTGTATTTATTGATGATGTGACTGCTGACAAGAGCAGCAGGATGAAAGCTGAAGTGTTTGGGGCTACATTATCTGCTCAGATTCAACCAAATGCTTCAAAACTCATTGGACGATGCTTCACAGTGCAGTTGGACATTCACCTGAAGCATACGGCAAAAGCAACCAAAGACATTTTTAAGGCAAAGAAGTGGAATGTTCTGCAATGGCCAAGTCATATCATCTGACCTGAATCCAATTGAGCATGCGTTTCTCTTGCTGAAGCCAAAATTGAGGGCAAAACACCCAAAACACAAGCAGGAAGTGCAGACAGCTGCAGTAAAGGGCTGGCAGAGCATCACCAGGGAAGAAACCCAGCATCTGATGATGCCTATGTGTCCAACACTTCAGGCAGTCATTGACTGTAAAGGATTTGCAACCAAGTATTAAAACTGACTGTTTAATTGATGATTTTGTTAGTTTGTCCAAATACTTATGAGCCCTTAAAGTCGGGGGACTGTGTGAAGAAATGGTTGTCATTCCTACACGGTTCATACTACATTTTTGAAAAAGCCTTAAATGAAAGCTGAGAGTCTGCACTTTAAGCAGGTATTCATTGTTTCATTTAAAACCCATTGTGGTGGTGTACAGAGCCAAAATGACGACAACTGTATCATTGTCCAAATAATTATGGACCTGACTGTATATTACTTGCCTGCAATGCTTAAATAAGTAAAACAAATAGGATTTGTCCAAAAATCTATCCTAAATTTGGTTAAAAGGTGTCTTGAACAGGTCTTAAAAAGCATTAAATATAACTGTCTGATACCCAAACACACCCCAGTAAGGTTTGATCAATGAATAACTTTGATCAATAAAATTTGGAGCACTAGCATTTGTTTGCATTGTAAAACTTCAGCAAAGGAGAAAATTTCTTAGAATGTTCTCTGGAAAGAAACACAGTAGGCCTATATAATTTTGTACTAATTATAGGGGGTATTTATGCAGTTGGTAATCTTAACAGGAATTTTCTTACAACCAGTGTAATAAAATAAAATCAAAAAGACAATATCAGTTTCTTATTGAAAACTCTGTTTCCCATAAATGATGGATAGACGGTTAGATAATAAATTTATAAAAGCACAAAATAGATAGATAGATAGATAGATAGATAAAATTATGTTTATAAAAAGTAATATGATAGAGAATAAAATTATGCCATGGTAATTGTAAGGCAGCATACTATAGCTGGTGAACTTTTCTCTCTTGCATGATCTCATGTCCAGCGCCTAGTGTTTATTGTCTGGACGTACATGCTTTTGTAAATTTTTTAGAGAATAAAATGAATACACAAAACAGACCGATTAAGAGATTGAGAGACAAAAGAGAGATTAAAAGACAAAATAAATAAAATAAATATGACAGAGAATAAACTTATAAAAACACAGATAGATAGATGGATGGATGCATGTATAATTTATTTTATTGATCCCAGTTTGGGAAATTCTTGTGCTATAGTAGCAGATTATCCAGGCATTGCATGGGAACAGTAAATACAAAAGGAAAATATCAATAGAAAAATAAAAACAGTGAATTAAAAAAATAGCTCAATAAAGAATACAAGAAAATAATACCCAAGCATTTATATATGTATTTATGTATACATACAGTACAGGCCAAAAGTTTGGACACACCTTCTCATTCAATGCGTTTTCTTTATTTTCATGACTATTTACATTGTAGATTCTCACTGAAGGCATGTGGAGTTATGTACTTAACAAAAAAAGGTGAAATAACTGAAAACATGTTTTATATTCTAGTTTCTTCAAAATAGCCACCCTTTGCTCTGATTACTGCTTTGCACACTCTTGGCATTCTCTCCATGAGCTTCAAGAGGTAGTCACCTGAAATGTTTTCCACTTCACAGGTGTGCCTTATCAGGGTTAATTAGTGGAATTTCTTGCTTTATCAATGGGGTTGGGACCATCAGTTGTGTTGTGCAGAAGTCAGGTTAATACACAGCCGACAGCCCTATTGGACAACTGTTAAAATTCATATTATGGCAAGAACCAATCAGCTAACTAAAGAAAAACAAGTGGCCATCATTACTTTAAGAAATGAAGGTCAGTCAGTCCGGAAAATTGCAAAAACTTTAAATGTGTCCCCAAGTGGAGTCGCAAAAACCATCAAGCGCTACAACGAAACTGGCACACATGAGGACCGACCCAGGAAAGGACGACCAAGAGTCACCTCTGCTTCTGAGGATAAGTTCATACGAGTCACCAGCCTCAGAAATCACAAGTTAACAGCAGCTCAGATCAGAGACCAGATGAATGCCATACAGAGTTCTAGCAGCAGACCCATCTCTAGAACAACTGTTAAGAGGAGACTGCGCGAATCAGGCCTTCATGGTCAAATAGCTGCTAGGAAACCACTGCTAAGGAGAGGCAACAAGCAGAAGAGATTTGTTTGGGCCAAGAAACACAAGGAATGGACATTAGACCAGTGGAAATCTGTGCTTTGGTCTGATGAGTCCAAATTTGAGATCTTTGGTTCCAACCGCCGTGTCTTTGTGAGACACAGAAAAGGTGAACGGATGGATTCCACATGCCTGGTTCCCACTGTGAAGCATGGAGGAGGAGGTGTGATGGTGTGGGGGTGTTTTGCTGGTGACACTGTTGGGGATTTATTCAAAATTGAAGGCACACTGAACCAGCATGGCTACCACAGCATCCTGCAGCGACATGCCATCCCATCCAGTTTGCGTTTAGGTGGACGATCATTTATTTTTCAACAGGACAATGACCCCAAACACACCTCCAGGCTGTGTAAGGGCTATTTGACCAAGACGGAGAGTGATGGAGTGCTGCGGCAGATGACCTGGCCTCCACAGTCACCGGACCTGAACCCAATCGAGATGGTTTGGGGTGAGTTGGACCGCAGAGTGAAGGCAAAGGGGCCAACAAGTGCTAAACACCTCTGGGAACTCCTTCAAGACTGTTGGAAAACCATTTCAGGTGACTACCTCTTGAAGCTCATCGAGAGAATGCCAAGAGTGTGCAAAGCAGTAATCAGAGCAAAGGGTGGCTATTTTGAAGAAACTAGAATATAAAACATGTTTTCAGTTATTTCACCTTTTTTTGTTAAGTACATAACTCCACATGTGTTCATTCATAGTTTTGATGCCTTCAGTGAGAATCTACAATGTAAATAGTCATGAAAATAAAGAAAACGCATTGAATGAGAAGGTGTGTCCAAACTTTTGGCCTGTACTGTACATATAAAATATCTATTGAATACACAATATAAAAAACATACTAGAATACAATATAAATATACTAGTTGTACAAGTAATAAAATATAAAATATGAACTTAGGATAACATACTATACACATTAGAAAAATGTGCAAATTTGTTGAAGTTTTTAAAAATAAAATGAGGAATGCTTTTAAGTTCGCAAATTTCACACTTTTGCATGTTCAGCTGACCTGTTGTGCACTGACTGAAACACTTGTCAGGTTAAGCTAAAAATTGTTTGAAGTTAATGATTGGAAGTGTACCAACTGAAGACTATGTGCATTTTTAGTGTAATCAATACAAAAGTACAAGTCCTTTCCCAGAAGCTTCCTATTAATTTGCGGTTGCATATTTATTATTTGTGTTGTAAATGATTATGGTCTTGTGGGACTTGTGAAAAAATGTTAGGATACTATCTTCAAGCGTAGGTGATGTTTTCGTTTAGATGGTGGATTCTTGTGACGTTATTTACAGGTGGACAGGGAGTACCAGGTGCAGAAGGCCCTGTTCTCTGCTGGCTTCCCTGTACCTGAGCCTCTGTTGCACTGCACTGATGCTGAAGTCATTGGAACAGAGTTCTACATAATGGAGCATGTGAAGGTAGGTTTGTGTTACTAAGGCCTGATTTCACAATATTCCTGCATCTAATATGTGTACATCTCTACATTCTAATGATAAAACATGAAATTTGGACTCGTGTTTGCTTGCTGACACATGCTGATGTGACACAACCAATTGATGCCCAGGCTTCTAAATACATACTTACTATCATATAGTGGTCATCTATCATGAGATGAAAATATGCCTGTTAAAACAGATACTCTTGCTTGTCCATCCCTATTGAGCAGGGGCGCATATTCAGGGATCTTCGTATCCCTGGAGTGAGTGCAGCAGAGAGAGCAGCTCTGTATGTGGCTGCAGTGGAAGTGTTGGCAAAGCTACACTCACTGGACCTGGCATCAATGAACCTCGAAGGGTATGGAAAAGGATCAGGTTACTGCAAGAGACAAGTGAGCACAACACATTGTACTCAGTAAATCAAAACTTTATATGTTTTCTCTGGAAAAAGGAGTTAAAGTTGTGACATTTAAAAGTGTCTTTCCATCTTCAAAGGTGTCCACCTGGACGAAGCAGTACAACGCAGCAGCACACACAGACATTCCAGCCATGAATCAACTGTCTGATTGGTTGATAAAGAATTTGCCAGCCAGTGATGACAAGGTCACACTTATCCATGGAGATTTCCGAATGGACAACTTGATATTCCATCCAACAGAGGTACAACTTCTCAAGCACTTACTCTTACCTGTTTGCTTCATGTGACTGTAATGCTTTACAAAATGTGTTTTATGTCATTAGACACGTGTGATAGCAGTGTTGGACTGGGAGCTGTCTACCACTGGGCAGCCCTTGGCAGACTTTGCCTACTTCCTCATGCCTCACTACTGGCCTATATACATTAAACTCACCAGCACAATGGGCAGCCTACAAGGAATAGAAGGTAACAGACAAATAATCCTGAAGACGAGCATTCAAGCATGACAAGTGTAGAAAATGGCTCAAATACTAGCTCTGACATCTTTGTGTAAATATACACAATCACTCTTGACAATTGGGACGTAACCTTACTTTTTGGGGGTTTTGATCTTTAGTCTTCAATTAGGCTGGGAAAATATATTTAAAGGATCAAAGTTGTGACTAGTAACCCTTGTAATTTTTTCTTGATTAGCATACATAATGGATGTGTGACAAAGTTGACTTCTTACAGAGTTGGAAAACATGTTATATGTTTATTAATTTCACAGCAGTTGTAGTGAGTAACCATTTTATTTTTTCAGAGTTGCTAATAGTCCTCTTAATGCTCATCAAAATAGTCATTTTTAAACCATAATCCTTGTTTAGTTTTGATTTAGAAGAGCTACAAGTTGGCATGTCATGGTTTGAGACATACCTGATAGCAATATTATTTAATGAATTCATAAAAAAATAGAAATTTTACCAGTACATGAGCAGCATTCCTGCCTTTTTTGGAAACTAGGAAGTGAGACAGGAGTTCTTAGGATATAGCTAACCCCTTTTATGCTTGATTAAATTATGTTTTTGTAGAAATTTAATGGAGCTGACAAAAATCTGGGACACATCTTTAAAGGTCCAACATTTTCATAAAAAATATGTTTATCAGGAGTCCAGATAAAAATGGATCCTTTTATTATGGGGTCAGATCAGTCTCATAATGAATGAACTCACGCAGGGTTTCTCACGAATACACATGCTCTGGTTTGCAGTTGTATTTCGGACTCACTAATGCACACGATCTGTTTCGCAAATGCACACGCTCTGGTTCACAAATAAAAATGTTTATGCAAACTTGTAATATAAATTCGGAAATGCACATGCTCTGCTTCACAAATATTATTTTGAGGCACACTTGGAATATAAATTCACAGATCATGCGAATTCGCTGAATGTGCATTTACAAACTGCTTCTCATTTGTGAACCTCTCTACATTTGTGAGAGAAATCTGTGGTGAATTTTGAGACTCCCCTGACGTCGCAGGTCAACGAACGTCACCATTGGCTGATAAATCTGTCAATGAAATTTATGATTCTGATTGATAGATTCATCAGTTAATCAGGTGTGTTTGCTTTCAGCCATCTCCTAAACCCCCATCTGTATCACTGTGGCTTAACGATGTTATGTCCTTTCTTACATTTTAGAAAATAATTGTAAAAGGCTCCTCTGATAAGTTTACTCGGAAATTGAATTCTTGTATAAACTACTTTAATTCCTAAACAACCATTGCTTAATACTGTTTATATAATTTATGGCTAATGATTTTTTCAATGCAGAGACTTTTTTTTTTTTTGTTTCTTTGTTTACCAAAAAAAAAGGGAATAACACTTGTAATTCTCTGTTGTTGTTATGCATCCATCCCTAATAAAAATCTATATTTTAATACATTATTTTTATGATTATAGCAGTACATTTTTACACCAATTTTATCTAGTTGTGAATTCTTGTCTGGGACAAGGATGTTTCCTGGCACACAAATTTAGAAATTCAAAAAAATATAAAACAGATCAAAAATTTTATGAATCATATTTTTTCCATACATATAAATCCTTGTTTCACCCCCTGAAACAAAATTAGTGTGTTGATAAGTTACAATTTTAATTTTTATATTATATTAATTTTATATTTTTATTAAGACATGTTTTGTCCCTATTCTCAAGAAAGGGTGACACGTGTAAACCATAGGCTGTATAACAATAATTGGTTTGTGGACTCTAGTTATGAAGACTTCGAGTTTGACATTTGAATTGTCGCCATCTTGGATTTTTGGAGTCTGGGTGGAACTCTGAAGGAGCAAGGGGTGAATCTAACTGAGAGCTCAAGCTGATGCCTAGCAGACAGCCTGTCACTCAAAACAGCCATGTCCTTAAGTATGCATAACTTTAAGCCTGAATAAAATGGGTGAGTTTGGTAGTGAGACAAATCCGCCCTCAGTACAGTTGTCATGAACGGGGAAATAAACTATAGAGACCAAAACTGCTTTTTGCACCACGCTGTGCACATGTTTATATTTGCTGTGAAGTTGGGCGTTTCAGTATGAGGATCTACGGGGACTGACTTGCTTCTGGAGCCAGCCTGAAGTGGCCATTTGAAGAACTGCAGTTTTTGGCATTTCTGCGTTGGCTTCATTTTTCAGCTTCTTGGTGTAGAAACTGTTTGACTAATTGCACCCTTTTATCTCCTTGTCTCTCCAACTAATGAGCAGGTATACCAACTGTGGGTGACCTGACCTCCATGTACTGCCGTTGTCGGGGGATCCCATTTGCTTTGCCACAGCTGAATTTCTACCTAGCCCTGTCTGTCTTTAAAATGGCAGGAATTTCCCAGGTTTGTACCTGTTTATATACAAAGGTTAACTACCATTTTATTCCTATTTACCTTGGCATATTGAAAATTAGTGGAACTCTCACTGTAGGATTACATTGTTGGGATAATTCAAGTATCTTACAGTGGATTGGTAATGTCATCTCAACTACAGAGGGGCCTAAATGGATCTGGTTGCTTTCAATTTAATATTTATCACTCTCTTTCATCCATCAGGGTATCTACACACGCCACCTACTGGGTAATGCCAGTGCTCCCAATGCAGCTGAGTTCGGCCAGTGTGTGGAGCCCTTGGCTAAGGTTGCCTTGCAGCTTGCACACAGGTCAGTTGGCTTTTAGAGTTGTGTAACAAAGTGTCTGTGGTTTTTTGTACATGACCCGTTGTATCAATACAGTGACTCGACAATTACTTTAAAAAGATGCTGGATGTTTGTGTTGGATCTGTGCTGAAAATGTCTCTCTGACTCATTTCTCCTTTTCTTTGTGTAATTTTATCCGTAAGTTGTCACAGATACCCAGTGAGTTTGGTAGAAGTGTCCTGATATAAGCTGTAAAAGTGGATAATCCGTATTAGACTGTCCAAACTGTCTGTTTTCAATAGAGCATTGTCCAAATTCAGTGTTACTGTAGGCCAGGAAACAGATTGATTCCACCTGCTGACTTAATTTAAGACAGCAACAGAGTTGGAATTTGGCATCCAGCTGCTGCTTCCGTTATTCCCTGTTGACTTTAAATGTGTGAGATGTGTTTCTTGCCAGGTCTGTCGCAGGCCCAACAGAACGGTCCGATGCTCTGTTCCTTCAGACAGCTAAAGGTCGGGCTGTTCTCCAGCAGGTCAAAGACTTCATGAGACAATATGTGCTTCCTGCTCAGGAGGTCAGTGCCAAGAGCTGCCGAGAACAGAGGAGAGATTTGTTTGCTCAGATGGACTTTTAACTTTCAGATGAAAGGATTTGACAGAGCACACCAGCTCATTCATGCAATCAGAATTAATTCATCGGAGCAAGAGAACAAGGAGTCCATTGATTACATGAATTACATTGCACGCAGAATCATCCTCACTGGCGGGGCATCACAGCGGGCTTAATACAGTGCAGAGATGACAAATCTTGTTCGGCTTTATTAGTGGGAGCAGTGGGCAGAATGGTGTGTGTTTTGTGTAACAAAGCCACAGATTAGTTTCTCCTGTACAAACACCTGCAGACATAACTACATCAACAAACTGTGAAGTAGGAGAAATATTTCTGATTTTTTTTTTTTTTTATGGTACGAGTGAGAGGAAATAGATTAATAATGCTGTCAAAAATTTTGTTTTTCTCCAGGAAGTTGCAGAATACTACTCCAAACACGCTCAGTCTCCACAAAGATGGCACACCCCACAAATTATAGAGGATCTAAAGGTACGTAACGATCTCTTTAAACAATTTTCTCTTATTTGGTGGCTACATTTTCAACAGACACCTGTCCCAGTTATCATTACCAATACAACAGAAATATTAGAGAACAAAAGAAGCATTTCGATATAAAAACTCTCATCAAGTGTTACAGGTTTAAGGGCCAAGCTTATTCAACCTTGTCTGAACATTGCACCTCCCCTCTAAGTCAGCTCCACACTGCAGACCTTGCAAGAAGCACTCAGTTTACACATGCATTGACACTGCACAGGAAATAAATTGTGCTTTAGCAGCTAAACGATGTAATGATTTAAAAACGTCTTGTTTTGAATAGCAGAATGTTCCTGAACGACTGTACCTATCCTTGCCTTATGTTAATAGAGGGCCCACAGTATCGTCAGAAAAAACAGTTTTGTCCTGCTGAGAGAAGACAAAGAGCAAACGCTATTATCTCAACCTTGAACATGTGTATGCAGCTACCAGCATGCCTGTCCAGAGCTTGTTATGAGAAAATGCACTAGGGGTGTTTGTTACTTAGTATAAAGACAGATTGAGATTGTTGTGAGACTGAGACGATATTTTGCTGTGTGACTTTTATGTGAAGGATACTCTCTCCGTGTAGACTAATTCCAACTTATTTTCTAAGAACCTAAAGTAGGCAAAAAAACGCCTACTACAACAATCTGAACTACGGAAAGGCATTTTTATTTTTTTATTCTATTTTTTTGAGTATATTCAAGTACTAATATTAAATTATCATAGAGTATTAGAGGACTTGCAAAAAATAAAATCTTATATAAGAGTAGGGTCCAAAATGATCATCCAAAAACATGCAGGTTAGGGTTAGAGTGAGCCTCTGTGCTACACAGACTGTAGAGATAAGTGTACATAAAGAGAGACCATACCCCCAAGCATTGTTTATTTTGTCAGAATACTTCCAAACATTACTCTTATGCCTGGTCTCCATTCTGCCTGTATGTTAGATCGAGTCATGTCCATCTGAAAACAATGAACGTTATCTACAGCTTTGCAGATCTGTCATTTTATTATATGGATCTGTACAGATAATCATAGATAGCAGTTCAAACGTGTGAACTTTTAATAAAGAACAGGGTCAGGGTATCATATGTATGGCGTATATGTATGTATGTATGTTGGCAGCATGGTGGTCACCTCACAGCAGAGGGATCCTGGTTCAAACCCAGGGTGTGGATTTCAGTGTGGAGTTTGCATGTTCTCCATGTCAGCATGGGTTTTCTCCAGGTACTTCCTCCCACAGTCCAAAGACATGCAGGTTAACTGGTGACTCTAAATTGTCCGTAGGTGTGAATGTGAGTGTGAATGGTTGTCTGTCTCTATGTGTCAGCCCTGTGATAGTCAGGTGACCTGTCCAGGGTGTACCCTGCCTCTCACCCAGTGTCAGCTGGGATAGGCTCCAGCCCCCCATGACCCCCAACAGGATAAGCGGTTATGGAAAACAAATGAATATGTATGGTGTTTTTATTACAAAGCAAAAAGAAATGTGATCATTCTGTACATTGAAAAAAATACTGACATCTAAAGCACATACTCATGCTCATCCCTACTCTGTATGTATCTGCATATTCAGGTGAAAGCCAGGGAGGCGGGGCTGTGGAACCTGTTCCTGCCTGCAGTCAGCGGTCTCAGTCAGTTGGACTATGCCTACATTGCAGAGGAAACCGGACGCTGCCTCTTCGCCCCCGAAGTCTTCAACTGCCAAGCTCCTGGTAACACATCTTACATCGTGTCCAATGTTGAGATAATTTAGAGGTCATGGACAATATGACAGATAATACTATACCCTTATGTTCCACATAAAATCCTCTGTAGTCAGGTAAATCCTCTCCAAATGTCACTGTTTCAGCCTTGTTTAACAGACATACATTTTTGTGTTTATTCACTGTGTTTGAAATATAAACATTCCCCAAATTGGCCCTCTTAAAGTATTTGTTTGTCACATGAGATCAAACAATATTACTAATGTCTGTAAGAGCATGTTATTTCCAAAATTTGGCTCATACTACTCTGGAAGAACATGTGTGGTATGTTTCCTCACAGACACAGGAAATATGGAGGTGCTCCACATGTTTGGCAGTGAGGAGCAGAAGAAGAAATGGCTGGAGCCTCTCCTCGGAGGAGAGATCCGCTCCTGCTTCTGTATGACAGGTATTTCCATGACCATGTCCGTCTGCATCACTGACAGAGTTTTAAATATGTGCTTCATGTCACAGTGCTTTACAAAACGCTGAACAAAGAGAGCATACCATATCCTCTAGAGTCACAGTGGAGATATGAGTGATGAAAGTGTGACAGATGTAATTTAAGAGGTGAAATAATTTGCTGTATGTCGACTCGAGCTGGTATCTTGAAACACTTACTGGAAGCGCCTTTTAGAAGCAGTGTTCTGCACAGTTACTTGTAAAGTTCAGCCCTCCAAATATTTTTTGTGTTTGTTGCCAGACGTTCCGGTGACGGTTCTGGTTGTCAGTGAGCCAGGTAACACGGCTGCTACCGACTCTGTTGTTTGGGAGTTTTACATGCCAACTGCAAACACGAGCTCACTATGAGTAATTTCTCCCTGTTTTCCCCCTTTTTCTTTCCACACTGCCTGGATACCGCAGCATGCTGTTGCCAGAGGTGATTACAGTGGTGGGTGTGAAACTCCCCATGGTTTTTCATAAACACAGATGTTGATAAGTAGTGTTTTGGGGATGTGTTTTGGGGATGTGTTTTGTCACCGGTGTGGTTGATTTATTACACTGGATCACGAGGAACAGGAACCCTCATCTTGTGCTCATAAACAATCGTGACTTCTGACTTTGTTAAGAGTCATCTGCTCTAGAGTTTCAGTGCGAGTGCACTCTATTTATTTTAACCACTCTCTCTGTGGTGTGAGCAGGAATCCAGATTTTTTGGAAAAGATGGAACATAAAGCAAAAGCAGGGGGCTGGAAATGTAAAATCTGTAAGAGTATAAACGTCATTGCTTATTGTTTTTTATTTGGTGTAAAATTTGTGTGTTGTGAGTTTTAAGCTGACCTGTCATCTTTTCCCCAGAGCCTGATGTGGCCTCCAGTGATGCAACCAACATGGAGTGCACGCTTTACAGGGATGAAGACAACTACGTCATAAACGGCAAGAAGTGGTGGAGCAGTGGTATGTCCGATTCTATTTCCATTGGTTATATAAGGAAAAAAACATACATATAATTCCACTAAGAACACTGAAGAGCTTTGTGGTCCATTTAGGACGGAAAACGCCATTAGAGAGCGTCAGACTCAATAAACAAGGAGTCCTTTTATGTGTGCCTCTTTGATTTACTTTAAATCATTATGTGAGGCAAGTCCTCTTAAACCAAAGAATGTATTAAAAAGAGTAAAACTGGAGAGTTTATTGTCCAGTGTGTGCCCAAGAGCTTCTCTCGGAAAGCCATAATTTTATATGTGATCAAGATGTTGTTGTGACAAAACACTGCAGACATAAATGCTTACCCAGACTGCAAACTTGTGGACAAAAAAGACAGATGACTCCTTTCTAAGCATTATATAACATGAACTGCTTTTAAAAAGTTGAAAAACCTTGGATCCATTTAAATACTGGAAAATATGGTTCAGAGCTGCTCTGGTTGGCCAATAGGTTGGACTGGTAAAAGGTCATGGATTCAAGCCTCAGCACAGTCAGTGTGCGTTTATCAGTTGACATTTCACCTCTCATCGATGAATCATTTTCATTTTAAGTAAAAATAAATGGCTTTCTTTCACTGTTGATCCTTTACTGATGTGACTTTACGCACGCATTGTACGTGTTGATGACTCAGACTTATCTGTGACTGATGTGTGAGTCAGTATTCTTCTGGTTTATAGCCCAGGTTAGTCTATCTGTGTCCTCTGATCGGCTCTATAAATGAGTTTGGATTATAATATCCTGTTAAAATTACTAAACAATGTTAAGTTGACGTAAAAAGTCCTCTGCACCACCATCATAGCCGACAACTAAGCCTTAATTCTTTAGATTTAAGTGATAGTTATCACTTAAATATCTAAGACTCGTATTAGTGTTTTGAGATGTTTATCTTACACCTCCTAAATCACCATGAACTGAAAGATATTCCAGATGTTTCCTCTGACACAAATGTGGTCTGAGGTTTTGACTCCCAGTTTAAAGGAAAACAGTGGCCTGTTGTTTTTGTCGTTTTTTCAAATCTGCATGAAATTCCCTCTCGTCACTGAAAACGGAAAATGCGTTGGTTTACCAAAAATGAGCAGAATTTTCACTTTCAAATGATGGTCTTCATGAAGCGGACAGCCTGTCACGTAGGTCCATAGTTTCCATTTCTCTTTTCCTTGGAAGTGAAATTTCTATCAGTAGAAAAAAATCTCCTTGGGTTGTGAGACTGTCGTCTGCCAGCTTGAATACAGTATATCTCTCTGTTAGGAAAGAATGCTGATGTGTTCCTTTCATATTTGCTGTGACCTGTGGCAAACCACATTATTCAAGAGAGGAAATTGGAGGGATTTGTGCCTCTGCAGTGTCCAGGCACTCTCATTAGAATTTACAGCAAAAAGAGAAGTAAAACTAGATGGGGTGTTAATTGAGATTAAGTTGAAGGATGATGTTTTACTGTGGTCCTCAATTTTTCAAGTATCAAATGACATTGCTGGTGTTTCCCAACATGCTGTCCAAAGCCCTTGGCAGCCTTCTAAACATTTTTTGAGATATATATATTTATTGCTTTTTTAGAGCATAGAAAACCATAGGAAAAACAAAGCCAACAGGCATAGCACATCATATGTAACAGTGGCCACAGTCAGAGTGATTAGTATAAAGTAGTAGTAGTAAAAATTAAGTATACAGAAAAGGGAAAGTATACACAGCAAGGTGCTTCATCTAAAAAAATATTATTACAATAGCCTTCACCCTGAAGAATTTCAGCACAACACAACACCTCTCTCCTCTTTATAGAATCTCAGTCTCTCCAGATGTAATTTCATTTAACCATAAATCATATGTAGAAACAGAGTCCATCTACCACACTTGGAAAATTACCTTCCAAATGAAACAGCCATTTCTGGGGATCTGCTATCAGAGGATAAGAAGCGAGTCGCTCCAGGGATAGGTTTGAGTGGACTAGGTTCAAAACATTTACCCTTAAGGAGGATTGGTTATATGTACAGTATCTTTTCCCGTAGAGAAGACTTGCCATCTCTGGCTTTTAAGTTGTATTTCATTATAGTAATTACATGGCTGTTCCCGCATTATGTTGTAGAAGGGGTTTTTTTTTTTGGCTTGTCATGGAATAACCCCACCGTAAATGGAAACAAGGCCCTATCCGCTTACATGCAGAATGTTGCCTTTAATCCAAGTACGCTACAGAGTGACGCAGTTTCCTTCTTTGCTTTCTCTTGCGTCGTCTGGAGCAAACTCAAAGTAGCTAGATGGGAGGGTCTGTGCTGTTGTTGCTGATGTTGCTAGGGCAGCTCTGTGGTGTGGAAGCTATATAAGACTGTCCCAAGGGCACGACAATGTACTAAAATTGTTCCCAGACCTGCAATCTTTTATCTCTTAGCCATAGGCGTTCGTATTTGCATACACACTCACACAAGCACAGATGATGCACACGTGTTTAACATTATTAGTAGTTGCTAGTGAAACTGAATTGCCACACAAGTCTTTATGATTTTGGTTTCCCTCAGGTCAAGTTAAGCTTGTTAGGTTGAAGAATCATGTGATTAGGTGTTAAAGGGGCAGTGCGGCCCAAAAATTAAAAATAACTATTTTTCCTCTCACCTGTAGTGCTGTTTATCAGTCTAGATTGTTTTTGTGTGACTTACTGACCGTTAAAGATATCGGCCATAGAGATGTCTGCCTTCTCTCGAAGACAATGGACCTAGATGGCACTTGGCTTGCATAGATGCACACTTCCTTCTGCAACTGGGTAGTGATATGGTTGGTCTAAAAACAGCAATGTCTCTTTCCAGAATTCATGACCCGGTTACTAAAGATAATCCACAGACTTTGTTTCATGTAGGAACTTTCTTCTTACTACTACACTACACCCACCAACCGTATCACGGCAGAAGGAAGTGTGCATCTGCTAATGAATGAGAGGCTCGCACATGTGACAGCAAGAGATGTAAACATTAATGGCTTCCTCCTTGGCTGAGCTGTAACATTAGCTGGCTCAGTGGTTCTAGGTGAGCTAGTAGCAGATACACACTTCCTTCGACGTTTTGATACAGTTGGTGGGTGTCGTTTGGTAGAAATAGTATCTACATAAAACTGTGGATTATCTTGAGTAATAGCGTAATGATTTCTGGAAAGAGACATAGCTGTTGAGTTTTTCAAATGTATTTTTTTGATTCTTTGAGCACCACAAGCTGAGTGCTGTCTAGTTCCATTATATTGAAGAGAAGTCAGACATCTCAACGGATGTAGATCTAGATGAATAAACAGCACTACAAGTAACAGGAAAATGACTTGATTTTGGGCTGTACTGTCTCTTTTAGTGAATAATGTTGAGACGTGATGTCTGACAATAATTACTCAGTCATTTACTGTTTAAGAAAAGCCTGATGTACATCTGAGTCAGACCATAATGAACTCAAATGAAATGCAGATTGTAGTGGCAGAGTTTAATGATGGCTTTGTTCCATGTTTACCTAACGAGTACATACAACTTAATACATGTTTTTCCTGGGAACCCAGTCATGCTTCTGTCTAGCGAGACAAAAGTTAAGGCTACAGTTTCAGTAATCTCCAAGCAAACACACCTAGTTTCAATGAGTCCTTCTCCCACGCATCCAAGTCATTACAGTGGAAAGAGGGTGACTAACAGGAATTGTAGATGGAAAGAATTGTTAAGACTGGAACCATTTTAACTCTTAAGATCTTAATGAACTATCTGCGGTGGATGTGGTCAGTGGGCTTTGCCAATTTAAGCTGACCTCTCTGTCATAGCTGCAGTAGTGTAAACAGGCTTGAGTAGAGCACTGTAACTCTTGGACTGTGGCCATCCCATGCTCTGGGCTTATATTTGATATGCAGTGAATGCATTAGGGTTAGCTTGAGCGTAACATTATATGATGGCACTGAGTAATTTCAAAGGAAAAAAAGATTAAAGTCACAGTTTTTAGCAGTCTGCAGAGAGCATTTATATATCACTAAAATGTTAAGTAATAACATTGCGCTCCACTGCAATCCATTTGCTCTTTCAAGCTCATATTATTGAAATAAAATAAAGATGAGAGTATAAAAACGTCAGTCAGGCTTACAGTTCCTCCAAGGAACATGCCGCTTTGTTTCTAGTTTTATGACCTGAGGGGGTCCTTCCTGCTGTTTGCTGTTCTCTTTGTTTGCCAAATGTTTTTCGACTCAGTGGGTCACCCACTGTGCAATCAAGCCACCCCTCATCCCAACCCAGAGCCACGGGATGTAGTAAAATGAGATGCAGATGATCTGATGGAAGGCAGCGCAGACTGTAAGGTTGCATTGGATTTATGGTGAAGATTTAGTTGGAACAGATGTTGGTAGAGGCATGTCACTGAAAATCTTTCTTTTATTTAGGAAAATACATAATTTATACAAACTACTTTGCTTCATTAACGCTTATAAACTCACTGTACATATATACTTATTACACTAAGCATTAATATATATGGTTATTGATGTTTATATGAGAGTAACGATGTGTAAATATATATACATACAATCTTGTTTAGGTCTTACAGGAAAATAGATAGCATGTTTGAGTCTTAAATAGTAAAGGTGCTGGTGTCTTGGTCTTCTGAACCCGACTGGGATTGCGTTTGAGCGCGTGCGTTGAGTGCAATCTCCACTGCCGGCTCCTGGTTGACAGGTGCTGGGTGTCTCCCAAGTCGCTGTCCAAGGCGCTTGACAAACTTGAGGACATGTCCCCTGAAGGATGATCCAATGAAGGCGTAGAGTAGGGGGTTAATGCAGGCGTGGGCCAGCGCGAGGCTCTCTGTCACTTGGAGAGCTCGATCCAGGCCCTTGCTGACCTCACAGTCAGTCACGAGGATGTAGATGATGTCCATCGCTCGGCACAGCTTGACCACGTTGTAGGGCAGCTGGGTGAGCACGAATACAGCCACCACAGCCAGCAGGACACGCAGGGCACGCCACTTCCGGTCCCTCCGCACCCCGGCTGCTTGGCTCAGCGCCCGGCCAATCCAACAGTAGCACACCACCATGACCAAGAAAGGTAGCGCGAATCTAAGGATCACCTCCAGCAGCTCCAGGGCAGCCTTTGCTGGTCGGGCCATGCTGTGCGGGTAGATAGCTGTACAGGCTATCCTGTGATGGGAGTGCTTTACTGTGGAGAAGATGAGTTCAGGAAGGCCAAGAAAGCTGGCTACAGCCCACAACACCACACACACCAGGAGCCACTGTCTCCTCACCTGGGGACTTGTCCCAGTCCTGCCCATTGTATTGTGGGCTACAGCGCGGTAGCGATCCACGCTGATACACGCCAGCAACAACATGCCACAGCTGAAGTTGGTACTGTAGAGGAAGGAGGTGAGCTTACAGGCTCCCGAACCCAGCATCCAGCCATGGACGGCATCGGCCGCCCAGAAGGGCAGGGTGAAGAGAAGCAGCAGGTCCGAAATGGCGAGGTTAAGGATGCACACATCTGTCAGGGTTCGTAGTCGCAGCTTTGATGTGTAGACCACCACTACCAGGGCATTCCCAGCCAGGCCCACCACCAGAACCAGGGCATAGATGACCGGGAGGAAGACACCGGCAAAAGAGCGCACTTCCTCCTTGTCACAAATGCTGTGTTCGTAATTGTAATCGTAACCGTCAGTAAAGTTGAAGTCTTCATCTTCATGATAATAGAAATCTTCCATTTTTTTTTTTTGCTGTACAGAGAAAAAAACAAAGCACAGTTTAGGGAAGCATTTGTCTCAGTTTTAAAAAGGGGAAAACAATTTCAATTTGTCCTTTTTAATTGCACATGCTGTGACGTATGGGCTATGTAACCGATCCATTGTATACAAGTGTAATTTGCATGTTATCTAACGAAACAAGAGCAGAGTGCATTTGTAAACCATGAGCTACTTTTCATCAGAAACAGGAAAAGGGAGTTCTTTCTGTATTCTGCATGAAAGGAGGTTCTCCTGCATGGTTTCCCTAATGGCTCAAGCCGTGTCTGTCTGAATAGCGTGTGGGCTGGAATAACCACAGAGAACAGAGGACAACAGACTTGCGAGGCAGCTGATTACCTTTTGAATTCACCTAGTTTGTATTCTGCTGGATACTAAGTGATCTACAGCCTAGGAAAATGGCAGCATTCACAGCTTCTCTAATCACAACCTCTGATTTTTACTCAGCAATAAGGAAGATAAGTATTCATCAAGAAGCTGTCATATTTTCCCAAACACATAACAGTGCTGGCTGCACTGCACACTGATAACATCTACCAAACACTATGTAGGACAATCCATTCACAGCATGTCAACCTTATCTGATCTGTGAACACATTGATCCACATGCACACATCCAAGTGTTTTTCTCTCTCCCTGTGACTGATGTCATTTCCCCTGTGGGTGACAAAGTCAAGAACGACAGGAAATATGTGGAGTGAGGGATGAGGATGACACGCACGCTCAGCTAAGGTCTCTTGCCAAATTCAAATCCAGGATTTTGCTTTTACTGTATATGGTATGTGCTGGTTCAACAGGACATCCCATTGAAGTGAGACTTTCATCCAGAGTCATTGTGTTGTTAACATCCCCTCCACAGTCATTCGCTCCAATAGAGATGTCATGTCTACTGAGGACGAGTAAACACAGTGCTGTTTGTATGTGAGTGTACATGCCATGGCGGCTTTTACCGTCACTGATCAAACACAGATAATTCATGTTGCTTGGGAAAACATCTAACCGTCTCCTAAGGAACATCATGATTCAACTGAGCTTGTAGTGCTCACCTCTGTCATATAGTTTGTATTTTATTCAATTCACTAACAAGTTGAATTAAGGAAACAGGGAAACACATCCCTTGATGGATGATATAACTCCTGGATGAGGGCCAGAGTATTATTCGTGGAATACTTTGCATCCCAGGATTGTTTTGGCAAATCGCACTTGTTGCTAAGATGACAAGTCATTTTATGAAAAGTGTCCAGGTTTGTTATGTAATAAGTCATTATCTCCTATATGGGAGGAGCAGGAGTTACCAAAACAGATGTTCAGTGGAACATTTGAAAATATGTCAAGTATCCCAGCGCTGTCAACAGCTGGGTTTCATATGTAAGAGGAGCATAATAGGTGGATAGTTCTTGTTCTTTAATGCAGTTGTTTGGGTTATTGGGTCTCTGCGGAGAATTACAAAAGTCGAGTAAAATAACAAGTGACATCCCTCATATTTGTATTTGATTCAGTAGTGTAATATAGTGATGAAAAGTTATGATTTTGTTTGTCACTGATCATAATTGGAATGTGGGCTTGTTTTACTGCTGTTTGTATAAACATTACTGACGTTAACAAACTTCTAACAGCATCAGAAAACTTCAGTCATTTTAATTTTTGCTGTTTGGTGTTATTCTGTATATTGAAAAGTCAGCCGTTAGTTTGTGTTGTGATCTTTTTGTTTAACAGTTAGATCCCACATTGCATATTTAATTTATTTCTTGTTATAAACCACAAAGATTGAAACAAAATCCCTGAGACAAAGGTCCTGTTTATCCCGATATCTGTGCTATGAACTATACTAATGTTACTCCAACACCGAGACAAAACAGTGTGTTTTACATAAAGCGAAACAAAACACTATACAGACAAACGCTTCATTTAGCTTGTTATCATTCACCATGGTTATAATAATGTCGTAAAATATCCTGAGCAGGACTTTGACTGTTATCATGAGTGAACCTTTGACTATCGCAAAAACAAAGCACAGTACTTTTCAATGTATATCATGGGTTAATAAGTAAATGTTAAATGTAGATGTAGCCAGCATATTAAAAATCAATACTCTACATACAGTACAACTCTTTTAGCGCATAATATGGCAAAGAAGATAGAAGAAGAAAATTACATACCCAGATTTTTTACATTCCTCTAGGCATAGTTTGACTTGTTTGCAGCGGATGAAAAAGTAACAAAATATTGGGTAAAGTGGAAAAGTTGAGAAGATTTTCTTACCTTCCGTTTGGTCCTTTTTTGGGGATTTGTAAAGTTGGTGATATCCTTTTTCAATCACACAAACAGTGAGGAGAAAAGTTGTATGCACCACAGGGCTGAAGTGACTGATCTCTTTTCCTAAGCCCGCCCCCACTCCCTTCGCTGCTGACAGTTTCGCAGTGGAGCACCTCTCTTCACCACGTAGCTCTTCATGCAAGTGTGCGCGTGTGTGTGTGTGTGTGTGTGTCCCTCAGACTGTTATGATGCAGGTGAAATGGATAAACAAAAAAATCCTTAAGCCTTTACTGTCTGTTATGGCTGTATTGTGCAACACACCGCACAAAGACAAGCTGTTTACCAGTCTCAGATAAACTGTGAACTTAATCTCTCCCTCATGATGTCACGCAGGCTGTGCCCTGGTGGCTGCCCTTTGTTCGTGTCTGTGCAAGGAAACCCATGATAAAAGGAGGATATAAAGTAACATCCCATTTATGAGGCTTATTGTTAATTGTGGTTTGCTGGAATGTTTCAGTGTGCTGAGTAAACTGTTGACCAGCCTCACTCGCATTAGCAGAAATTCAGTGGACTGAACTATTTTAGATGCTTTTAACATGAAATTCATGAATGAAACTTCAATTTTTTGGTTTCCTGGGTTTTCCCCCACGAATACTGTTCCTCATTTCAGCTTCTCAGAAACAGTTCACTTGTTTTTAATCCCTCTCTGTCTCTCACTATTTCTTGTTCTCTCTCTTATGCATCTGCATATAAAGACATCTTCTAAAAATCAACAAAGCAAAAGGATTTGGGAGTAAAAAAATACTCCATACAAAAGCATGCGTCCGTATTTTTGACAATAAAAGGCATTCTTTTTTGACGTACGTCATGCTGATATGAAATTAAACAGAAAAAAAACAACAACATAACATATTTGGGTGTCACCCTCTCAGGAAGAGGGATTACTGTACTGGGAAGGATTATTTTCATTCCAGTGGCGACAGGACATGTTTGGGCAAAGCTGTTGTATGACAGCGAGGCTCACCTTGTGTCATGGACGCTTAGACTTACGCCAAAGGCACTTTCCTAGATGTGGTTTTCGGGTGGAGTCGGAGTACTTTGTTGGAGTGCGAGCGCGGTCATTTAGTGTTTGTTTAAATTTGTGCAATCAGAGACCGTTGAAGCGTTCACATGCACTCACGCTGTGATTCTCATGCTGTGAATATTCAGAGACTGTTGATGTCTCTGCCTTTGCTGTCTGGTGTCCATATGGCCTGTCCTTAGGGGACAGTTTTGCCACTTGGACAGAAGAATAAACAGGAAGGCAGACCATGGGTTCCCCTGTCTGTGCCTTAGGGACCTAAGGCCACATTGGAGACTGTCTGACAGTGGACTCCCAACCAGGGAAATTCCAAAGTGTTCTGCATTTGGTAATCGTCAGCCTGTTCATTTGAGCTATGTAGTTATCAAACATTTCATATCGTCACAGCGTTTTTACAGTTTCTAGTTTGTATGGTATCTTGTGAAATTATTTATATGATGTTGCCCTCTAGTGGGTGTTTTTTGGGGGGGCTTGCAGCCATAAAAAAAGCATTTTAGACTCAGCCAAGTAAAATTTCAGTTTCTCCCCAACAAACAAAATGTATTTAATGACAAACTAAATGTCGCTCCACATGAAAGAATCTAACTCAGGAAATGTAAATCAACCTGTGGCTGTCTCGGGAGGCCGTTCTCATACCATCAATCCGTCACTTGCTCCATCCTCGTCTGGACCTTCCCAGCCAGCAACGCACATTGTTTCCGATCAGACTCAGGCAGCGGAATGGTTAAGGACAGACTGTGAAAAGTTGCTTGTCCCATTGTTTGTTACACCAGCAGACGCCAACACAACATGAATACAAATGAACCACAGCATTTATGACTGTTCCCCACAGGTGCTGGCAATCCCCAATGCAAAGTAGCCATTGTGATGTGCAGGAGCAGATCTCAGGATGTGAGCAGCAGGTCAGTACTGTACAACAGTTATGTGGTGAGGAATATTTGCATGTTTGTTTCCTCTTCTGGTGATTGGAAATATATTTTAACCACAGGTTTTATTATTCCAGGATTTTTATGTAGCAGTATTCCAGTTGTCCCAATTAAGTCACTTTTTTGGTTTCATGTAAATTGTTTTATATTCGAATGATTCTGTGCTTGTCAGTGTACCTTTGCACTTCATTTTTCCCATTAACTTCCCTCTGTGCCGTTATTATAATAGAAATGGACTTTGGTTAGAGGGCAGGGTTTACTTCCCAGCATGCACCTGCATTTTAACACTTCTCGCCTATCAAGCCTTTCTGCCTAGAGGTTTGGATCACATTGCATTGTATCAATTAAATCTTGCTGACATTTGATGTCAGTTGAAGATTAGAGCCAATTACATGTCAGCCAGATCATTTAACTCGCATCAGTTGCAAGCATTTTAAAACATACATGGGAAGAAAAAAACCTCTAAAAACAACCACACCCAAAATACGTAATACACTTTCTACTTGTTTTGTCAGCAGTGTAACAAGGCACACACCCAGAGAAAGTAAAATAAATCAGGGCAGCAGATTCTTACTGACAATGTGCACTTTGAAATGTGTCATACTGAGAGCAGCATGAAACACCTGGTCAAAATGGTTACTGTGGAATTATAGATTTAAAGAAAACTGCAGGCGAAGTGAAATGTTTGTTTCCTTTAAACTTGTTTCTTAGACATGGCCAACACAGTATGATCCTCGTCCCCATGGACACACCAGGTGTTAAGCTTGTCAGACCGCTCACCGTGTTCGGACAGGATGGTAGGATAATGTCTGTCATTACATCTGTGTGTGCTGTTGATATTTTCCTGTTTTTAAACAATAATAATTTCCCTTTCGCCTGTAAACATGACAAATGAGCTTCCCTGGCCAAATAAATAGTTCTTTCCCTTGTTTCTGTGCTCAGATGCTATCCATGGTGGCCACTTTGAAGTGCACTTTGAAAATGTGCGTGTCCCTGCTTCCAACATGATTCTGGGTAAGAGACTGTATTGCTCTACGTTCCTGTTTTATCTCATTAACTCACTTTAGGTCTTCTCAAGAAGCACATTACACCTATAAAGCCATAGAGAAATTTGATTCCTTATCTTTCCTTTATTGTGTTTGAACAATAAAGTAATTTGGGCTCGACAATTATGTGTATGAGGTCACCAGGCCAGAGATATAATTTCCCTCCTGTGATGGTTCACAGTATCTTACAGTATCTGTCCCACTCTTTATCTGTTCCCAGGAGAGGGCAGGGGATTTGAGATTGCCCAGGGTCGTCTGGGGCCGGGAAGGCTGCACCACTGTATGAGGGCTGTTGGTGTGGCAGAGTTGGCACTGGAGCTGCTCTGTGAGCGAGCTGCCTCCAGGCAGACATTTGGAAAGAAACTATACCAACATGTAAGAGAACACTGACCCCAGAGATTTCTGTAACTTTAATTTCAGGGCTGTGGTACTGTCGCATATATTTAGCTCCTCCATGCTGGTGACACCTAGTGGACAAATTGTTACATGCAGCTTGAGTAAATATGCTCTCCCTCTTGTGTGTTTAGGAAGTTGTTGCTCACTGGATAGCAGAGTGTCGTCTCATTATAGAACAGACCCGCCTGCTGACGCTGCATGCTGCTCATGCCCTAGATACACTGGGCAGCCGAACTGCTCGCAAACAGGTAATATTGCCAAAAGTCTGTTTTGGACATAGTCACATGCTGTGTCCCAATTCCAGTAATTAGACTTCAGAATGCCACTTAACAATGAGACCAAAACAAAGTTTTTTCCAAAGCAATAATACCTTTTAAAAGACCTTTCACCTTAGTTCACAACTGGTTTGACTTTTTCTAGCTGGGAGCAGCTGCTTTATGTCCCGTCAGCATTGCATTATGGCAAAATATAAAATAGAATATACACTCAAATCAAATGCTCAGTTATTTGTGTTGCTCAGTACTGCTCACATCAGTATCCTATTCTCTATTCTTCAAGTCCACTTACGTCCACCCTGTTACTGTTACAGGGGAGACATTTTATGCTTAAGTTAGCCATTATGATTAAAAACAAGCGAGCACTTGGTGGCAACTGTGGAAGATTTTTTTTTAAAAAAAAATTTAGCCGTATTTTTATAATTGCCAAAAATTATCGGTTTCCACTGTGAATAAGCATAACAGGGTGGACATGTTATACTTTACCACATCAGACAAGCATTCTAAAACATTAGGAAAAAAGGTTGATTAAAGAGAGATATTTACTTTGCTTCTTCTAGGCGGTTTTCCCGACAAAAATGTTTGCTGTTCCCTGAGTCATGTGATGGACGAGGAGAAGTCAGGGGGCATGTCCAGTGGGACTTGCATCAGAGTAACATGGGGGGACAGTCAGGGACACAACATATTTTAAAAGTTTTAAGCATTAAAAACATATAAATAACAAAAAAATAACATTGGTGAGGAATATCATAAATAAAGCTATACAACAACAATGAACAATGTTAAATTTGTTTGATTTATGTTAGTTACATTTGTAATTTAAGATGGGAAACATGAAAAGGGACATGGCAGTTTCACCTACTTAGAGTAATTATTTTAAATATAATTAATTCTGCCTACATATCATTTTGCTATCAGGTAGAAGTGGATTAACAATGTATTTTTACACAAAATATACCATACTATGCCAAGGGGACTCAAGTGGCACTGAATGACTCAACTATGACAGGGTAGGGTCATAGCGTACACTATACTGACTTAATATATATCATTTTTGGCATACTATACTTTGTCTTCTCATATGACATTTCTTGAGGCATACTATATTTAAGCTTCACCTTTTTCATTTTCAAGCCATACTATACTATGACTTTTTATACATCATTGTTTTATTCCATACTATACTATGACTTTTTCTACATCGTTTTATGCAATATTATACTATGACATTTTTAGGGCATACTATACTGAACCTTTATGTATCATTTTTATGGCATGCTATACCATGACTTCTTCTGACAATTGTAAGGCATACTATACTATGAAAATCATGAAAGAACATCATAGTATAGTATGTCTTCAAAAATCATGACAGAACATCATACTATAGTCTGTCATCAAGAATCATGAAAGAACATCATAGCATAGTATAATATGTCGTCAAAAATCATGAAAAAAAAGTCAGTATAGCATGTTGTCTAAAATGTCTTTTTTTCATGATTGTTGACGACATGCTAAATTATGACCTTTTTTTTCACAAATTTGGACGACATACTATACTATGATGTTTTTTCGGGTTTTTTAACGATATGCTATACTATGACGTTTTTTCATGATTTTTGACGACATACTATACTATGATGTTGTTTCATGATTCTTGCTGACATACTATACTATGATATGTTTTCATGATTTTTGATGACATACTATACTATGACGTTTCTTCATGGTTTTTGACGACATACTATACTATGATGTTTTTTCATGATTTTTGACAACATACTATACTATGACGTATTTTCGTAATTTTTGATGACATGCTATACTATGATATGTTTTCATGATTTTTGAAGACATACTATACTATGACGTTTTTTCATGATTTTTGATGACATACTATACTATGACGTATTTTCATGATTTTTGACGACATGCTATACTATGACTTTTTTCCAGATTTTTGATGACATACTATACTATGATTTTTTTCTTTTACGACATATACTATGACGTTTTATTCATGAATTTTGACGACATACTATACTATGACATTTTTTCATGATTTTTGGTGACATACTATACTATGACATTTTCTTATGATTTTTGACAACATACTATACTATGACTTTTTTTCTTTTTGATGACATACTATACTATGATGTTTTTTCCTGATTTTTGATGACATGCTACACTATTTTGACAACATACTATACTATGACATTTTCTTATGATTTTTGACAACATACTATACTATGACTTTTTTCTTTTTGACAACATACTATACTATGACGTTTTTTCATGATTTTTGACGACATGCTGTACTATGACCTTTTTTTCATGAATTTTGACGACATACTAGACTATGACGTTTTTTTTCATGGATTTTGACGACATACTATACTATAATGTTTTTTCAGGTTTTTTGATGAAAAAAACATCATAGTATAGTATGTCATCAAAAAAACGAAACAAAAATGTCATAGAATAGTATGTTGTCAAAAGTCATGAATAAATGTCACAGTATTGTATGTCATATGCTGTAAAGCCCTCTGAGGCACATTGTGATTTGTGATGTTGGGCTTTATAAACAAAATTGATTGATTGAATTGATTGATAGTATGGCATACAAGGATGTATAAAAAGTCATAGTATAGTATGCCTTACTATTGTCAGAAAAAGTCATGGTATAGCATGCCATAAAAATGATATATAAAATGTCAGTATAGTATGCCCTAAAAATGTTATACTATAGTATGGCATGAAACAGTTTATGAAAAGTCATAGTATAGTATCATCAAAAATCCTGAAAAAATGTTATAGTATAGCATGTCGTCAAAAATCATGAAAAAACGTTCTAGTATAGTGTCGTCCAAAAAAAGAAAACATCATAGAACAGTATGTCTTTAAAAATCATGAAAAAATGTCATTGTATAGTATTTCGTCAAAAACCATGAAAACACATCATAGTATAGCATGTCGTTAAAAATCATGAAAAAACGTCATAGTATAGCATGTCGTCAATTGACCTGAAAATACGTCATAGTATAGTATGTCGTCAAAAATCATGAAGAAACGTCATAGTATAGTATGTCTTCAAAAATCATGAAAAAACATCATAGTATAGCATGTCGTCAAAAAACCTGAAGACACATCATAATATAGTATGTCGTTAATAAACCTGAAAAAACGTCATAGTATAGTATGTCTTCAAAAATCATGAAAAAATATCATAGTATAGCATATCGTTAAAAGTCATGAAAAAAAAACGTCATAGTAGTATGTCATCCAAAATCATGAAAAAACATCATAGCAAAGCATGTCGTCCAAATTCATGAAAAACATCATGGTATGGCATGTCGTCAAAATTTATGAAAAAAAAGTCATACTATAATATGTCGTCGAATATCATATCATGAAAAACGTCATAGTATAGTATGTCGTCAAAAAACCTGAAAAAATGTCATAGTATAGTATGTCCTCAAACATCGTGAAAAAAATGTCATAGTATAGTATGTCGTCAAAAATCATGAAAAAACGTCATACTATAGTATGTCATCAAAATTCGTGAAAAAAACGTCATAGTAAATGACGTAAAATGAAAAAAGTTATAGTATAGTATGTCGTCAAAAATCATGAAAAAACTTCATAGTATAGTACGTCATCAAATATGAAAAAACGTCATAGTGTAGTATGTCATCAAAAAACCTGAAAAAACATCATAGTATAGTATGTCATCAAAATTCGTTAAACAAAGGTCATAGTATAGTATGTCATCAAAAAAAAAAATGTCATAGTATAGTATGTCGTCAATAAACCTGAAAAAACATCATAGTATAGTATGTCTTCAAAAATCATGAAAAAATATCATAGTATAGCATGGCATAAAACAATGTATAAAAAGTCATAGTATAGTATGCCTTACAGTTGTCAGAAAAAGTCATGGTATAGCATGCCATAAAAATCATATATAAAATGTCAGTATAGTATGCCCTAAAAATGTCAAAGTATAGTATGGTATAAAAGGATGTATTAAAAAAGTCATAGTGAAGTACTGCTGTCACGCATCCTTAGGCGGCCCTATGGGGCTAACAAAACTCCAATACTGACCCAATAATAACCACATAAACACCTTTAAAACAATCAAATCCATGGGATTTATTACAATGAAAACCAGCAGAAAAGACAACAAAAATCCCATGGTGAGAGGCCGCAGGACCAGCAGTCCCCACACCAGAGGCCTCCCTCCTCTGCTGCCAGCACAGGAGCTCTTAAGCACCTCCTCCATGCCAGGTGTGCTGCACCTTGTTAGATAATGCAGCACACCTGAGCAAATCTACAAGGGAGAGAAAAAGGGACAGCAGCACAGAACACATACACAGCCGTAACAGTGCATAAAACAATGTATAAAAAGTCATAGTATACTATGATATAAAATGACGTATAAAAAGTCATAGTATAGCATGCCATACAATTGTCAGAAAAAGTTATGGTATAGCATGCCATAAAAATGATATATAAAATGTCAGTATAGTATGCCCTAAAAATGTCATAGTATAGTATGGCATGAAACGATGTAGAAAAAGTAATAGTGAAGTGCTGCATAAAACAATGTATAAAAAGTCATAGTATAGTATGCCTTATGATTGTCAGAAAAATTGGTATAGAATGCCACAAAAATGATAGAAAATCATGTAAATAACGTCATAGTATAGTATGTCCTCAAAAATCATGAAGAAAAACGTCATAGTATAGTATGTCCTCAAAAATCATGAAGAAAAACGTCATAGTATAGTATGTCTTCAAAAATCATGAAAAAAAGGTCATAGTATAGCATGTCGTCAAAAATCATGAAAAAACGTCATAGTATAGTGTGTCGTCAAAAAAAACGAAAAAAACCAACAAAAATGTCATAGAATAGTATGTTGTCAAAAATCATAAATAAATGTCACAGTATTGTATGTCGTATGCTGTAAAGCCCTCTGAGGCAAATTGTGATTTGTGATGTTGGGCTTTATAAACAAAATTGATTGATTGAATTGATTGATAGTATGGCATACAAGGATGTATAAAAAGTCATAGTATAGTATGCCTTACTATTGTCAGAAAAGTCATGGTATAGCATGCCATAAAAATGATGTATAAAATGTCAGTATAGTATGTCCTAAAAATGTCATAGTATAGTATGGCATGAAATAATGTATGAAAAGTCATAGTATAGTATGGCATAAAACGATGTATAAAAAGTTATATCATATTGTCATACCACAGTATGACTTTCTATGACTTTTGTTTTAAGGCATACTAAACTATGACTTTTTTTTATATGGCATTTTTAGGACATACAATACTACTCTTAAGAATCCACCCTGTCTTTCCATAAGCCCTGTAATAATTTACTGATCTTCTTCCTAGATTGCTATGATCAAGGTGGCAGCAGCTAGGATGGCGTGTAAGGTGGTAGACTGTGCTATACAGGTTTATGGAGGTGCAGGTGTGTCTGGAGACTTCCCACTAGCGCAGATGTAAGTTATCCCCTCCAACACATAAGTGAATGAGCATTACTAAACATTACTCCTTCCTGATGCCAGTATTACTTAATTTTTCCTCAGGTATTCATATGTGCGGACTCTACGCATTGCTGATGGGCCAGATGAGGTGCACCTCTCCTCCATTGCTCATCTGGAACTGAGGGATCAACTAAAGAAAGCACAGTCCAAGCTGTAAAGTAATTAACCTCATGTGGCCATAACAGCTTTACTAAATTGCAATTTGCCTTAACCTTAGTTTGCCTCAATTCACCCCCAAAATGGCCATTTGTATATTAATAACTCATCTTGTGTTGAATTTATTTGGAAAAAATTTTTCAATTTGCCTGTCGAAAAGAGCTGTCTGTTAGGGGAGTACTGAGCATGACTGGATAAACTAGACCTGGATTACACTGCACTAGATGAGTAAAAGTTTTTATATGGATGTTTTGACATAATTTTGCTGTTGTTAAAAATTTGTTTTTGGATTCTTCGTTCACCGGGGCATAGTTGATATACAAATGGTCATTTCAGGAGTGAAGTATTCTGAAGGAATCAGGATTCTGATTAGCTTTTTGTGAAATATTAGGTAATTTCTCTACCAACATACACTATATGTAAATAATTGATTGTAAATCTGTTTTGTAAATTGATGTAAATTTTACTGCAATCTCCTTTAAAACCATTCTATTAAAAGTTTATGAATGTCCACATTGTTTAATTTAAAAATGACACTTGTTTATTAGGAATTCATTTTAATGTGAACTACAAAAACAGAAAATGACAGCATGAATATGACTAATGTCATCACACTCTGATCGGGTGTGGTCTACCACATGGATGAATTCCACTGGGAGGTGATGGGGAATCAGGACACACAAGCACATTATTTTTTTGTACAATATAAAACAACAATGGCCCCATCCATTGGATACACCAGATGGCAACCCATGCAACACCCTCCACTCTTCATTGTCTATACATTAACATTTGGGCAGAGATCTTCAGCTGCCAAATCATTCAATCTTTTATACAACATGGAGCAGAAAAGGGAAGAATGGGGAGGGAGGAGAATAGGCTGGTTGTGAGGTTGAAGAAAAAGACTCGTCAGTGTTTGCTCTTCTTTGATTTTTTGTGAGACCGGTGAGGTGACCTTGATTTAGACCGGGATTTTTTAGCTGACTTCTTGGGCGTCCTGGAGCGCGACCTCCTGGATCGTTTGGGTGTGCGAGGTGAGGGAGATCTAGTGGGACAAACAGGACATTGAATTTCAGTCTAAATGCTTCATCTCTACTAACCACACTGCAATTAATAAAAGAAATTGGTGATTGCAAGATAAAATTTAAGATCAACCAAAACCTGGCTGTAATGACAACAGTAGGAGAAGCACTGCTGGACAGGTAGGCTCACCTCTTTGAGGACTTTTTGTTGCTGGATCGCGGTGAGTCTTTATGGGTGGAGCGGGAAGATGTGTCTTTAGAATATGAGCGATCGGAGCGTTCTGATCTCTCTGACCGCTCTGAACGAGGTGAGGATGACCGGCCTCGTCTGCTGCTACTCCGCGTTGGACTGGGTGACCCACTGTGACGCCGCTTCCTATCAACCAGAGAGGACAAATATCTGTCAGATAGGAAATTAAACGAATCCCATGTTTGATGAAGCACAGGCGCCAATACTTTAATGACACCACGGCCAACTGATTATCTCACCTCTCTTTCCTGGTTGGCGTGTCCTCTTTCTCTTTTTCCTTCTTCAAGTCTTTCAACCGGGCCTCAGCTTTCTCCTTCTCTTTCTTCTCCCTCTCTTTCTCCCGTTCAAGTTTCTCCTTTTCTTTTTCCTACAATAAGGGAACACAAAAAATGACCCCAATTTAGAATTTCAAACCCTGTATTTCACATCATCTATATTAAAATCTGCAGAGTCAAACTAAATACCTTTTGTAGTAGTTTGTCCCTGTAGTGCTCCACCTGCTCCTGAATACTCTGCCCAGACTTCTTGGGCCGTTTCCCAGACTCCAGTTCATCCTGGAACTTCATAACCTTAACCTACGTGAACAATACAATAAAAGGAAGATGGTCAAAAACAAAGAATGTCACATGCATACAAAACACCACAAACACCTCGACATACTCGTCATGTAGGATGGGGGTTTCTGATAGTATTACCTCTATTTCTCTGAGCTTTGTACGTTTCTCCTCATTCATTTCAGACATCTTGGCCTTAAAATCTGAGTCATCTCTGATGGGATTGAAGTAGCTCTGATTATCTTCTGAGCGAGGACTCCTGTCATCATCGTCACTGTCCTCCTCATCCCTGTAGAGTTTAAAACAGTTCATTAAAAAACAGTTTAAGGGCGCACCGATGTATTTGCTGAACAAACAAATTATTCTCAAATGTTGCACACAAAACTCACTTTTTCGTTTCTTCTGGCTGCTCAAATATCTCCCATTTTGAAGTTGTCACAGCTAAGGAGTGAACAAAAGACAGCATGAGTGTGACTAAGACTGCACAAAACTGGCGACAAAGATAATGTATGTACTGAAGCCATTTAGAAGAAGTCTCACCTTGAGCTTCTAATTCCGACTCGTCCACTGCTTCCCATTTCGAGGGTGCTACCTTGAAGGTTGCCTCTTTGGACGGATCCACTATGAAAATCAGGAAAATGAGTCACTGTACAAGAGCAGCATACAGTATAACACTTGGACTGAGATCATCATTGAAACCACCTCATACAACATCCTGTGTTAATCTCTGCACAACTTACAAGGTATTCCATCTAAGTCTTCTTCCATTGGCTTTATGGGAACACCATCTAGGTCATCCAGGGGGGCTCCGTCAATAGGCGCCCCATCAATGGGCCCGGCGTCAATCGGCACCCCATCCACGTCCTCCAGCAGAGAGCCATCTACATACTCCCCTATTGGTGCCCCGTCAATGTCCTCTGCTGGCTCAGCCTGGGCCAAAGACAGCACAAAAAACAAGCTAGGACTTCAATAACTCATGATAGATTTGGAAATAAAGTTACTTTAAGATCATTTTTAGGATGTTACATGATCAACTACTGTTAGATTACTTACCTCCACAAGGACAACAGGGGCTTCCTTCTCTGCAGCGAGATTAACTAGACCCAGGAAGATGTTCTGCAGCTTGATGAGGAAAGGGTCTGGGTACACAGCCCAGTCCTCCCATGCCCGGAAACATGACATAACTCGTTGCTGCAACAAAGAAGAAAAGCAGACAAGAATGGTTGGGTGACATATTGTAAGTGTCAAACTGATTATGTAAAATATTTGTGTTTAGTTTACTTTGTGGGATTTGGACGCTTGGTACCTTAAAGTTCTCACTCTGAAGATGGCCCTGTATCGTTTTGTATGTCGCGTTGAGGTCTGCGAAGATCTGACAGAGCTTTGTCTCAAAACTGTTAACGAGGGTAAGAGCAATAATGTGAAGTTGAGTATCAAGTATCCCACTAGGGTATTCCAATATTAAATTGACAGTTCTGTGTAATATATTCTAATAAAGTAAATGACACAACTCACTATTTTCTGTAGTAAGACGCATTGGATACTTTGGCAGAGGAGTTGTAGAGCACATCAGAAACTAGATATAGCCGTGCAATCTGAAATGTAAAAGAGAAAAAAAATAAAATATTTTCACAATAACCACCACAGAATTTAACATTCATAGATGTTCTTGGTCTTTTTTATAGTAGATGGTTGGCGCTATGTCTTACCTTCTTGGGAAGAGGGGTTTTGAGGATGGAGAGAGACTCTGTGATACACTCCACAATCTCTTCAGCTGCTTCGGCATGGCTGAGGCAAAACAACATGGCTTCTGCTATGTCACCCCTCCTGGGGGTCAAACCACGCAGCATCTCCTCCAGTTTGTCCCGCTCTCTGCAGAAAAGAAGCGCAATCAGAGTGAATATTAATGCAGGTTCACCTACAGCAGGGCATCTTAACACTACTGATGAATCATGAGATGATGCCATTTAAAGGGACGGTTCACTCCAAGATCTAAAATATTTTTTCCTTCTTACCTGTAGTGCTATTTATCAGCCTAGATTGTTTTAATGTGAGTTGCCGAGATATCGGACCAAGAGATGTCTGCTGGGAAAATCCAGAGACCTTGTTGTGAGCAGCTGTATGTAGGAACTATTTTCTTTCTACCAAACTACAGCCGCAAACTAGACCACAGCATAGAAGAAATGTGCATCAGCGCATAGATGAGAGGCTTGTGCATAAATGTTTAACATTTTTTTTGGACATTTTATTAATATTTGTCGGACATTTTATGAATAATATTTTTGACATTTATTTTACGGACACTTTACTTAAATTTGTCAGACATTTTATTAATAATATTTCGGACATTTTATTGATTTTTTTATATTTTTTAATATTTGTCAGACATTTTATTAATATTTTGGACATTTTGTGAATTTTTTTGGACATTTTATTAATATTCGTCAGGCATTTTATGTATTTTTTTTCGGACATTTTATGAATATTCGTCAGACATTTTATGTACATTTTTTCAGACATTTTATGCAGAATTTTTCAGCAACTACTATTTTTCTGCAATATTGGGCAAGTTTCCTTCTGCATGGTGACACATGATTTGTTTGAGTTTCTCAATTTTTTTTTTTTTGGAGACAGACATCTCTATGGCCGATATCTCGGACAGTCAACAACTCACACCAAAACAATCAACATAAATAAGTAGCACTTCAGGTAAGAGGCAAAAGAAAATTCTTTTTGATTTAAGGGTGAACTGTCCTTTGAGACTACATTTTTTTACTGAATCCACGCCAAATTTCTTAACAAAATGGTCTTACTCTTCCTTCAAGCAGCCCTTCTTGCTGCCCTCCTCCTCTTCCTCCTCTTCCTCTCCATCATCATAAGGACCATGAAGGTACGGGTTAAGAGGTGGTGGACGCCACAACGAGCCATTTTTAAACATCCTAAAGTCTTCTGTTTTCCATTTGACTGGTGCTTCACCCTGAGCAAGAAATGCACAGTTAATATCAAAACAAAACCTGTTGGACTCTGATCTCAGAACATGATATTTTTCTTAAATGTGGGATAAATACCATGGAAATTTTGTCGGAAAAAAAAAAACAAAACACAGAAATCAAACCTGTAGTATGGAGTAGAGCTTCCATCGGTAGTATACATGTGCTGGGCTTTGGTTCTCAAATAAAAACCTGAAAGAAAAATCATCAACATGAGGAGCCGCATCATAAATGTGCAACAACTACTAAAATGACAAAAGGTAACACGTCACTGATGTGCAGTTACACTGACCTGTACATGGGATTGTTGATTTCTCTGTTCATGATCATGGCTTCAAACATTGGGCCTTCACGCACCACAAACTCGATCATTCGGTGGATGAGAGAGAGCAAATTCCTACAAGAAAAACACAGTTAAAGCAAACAGATTCAGACTGGCCGGACTCTTGACCACTACAAAAAGCCTGTCTGTTAAAAGCTTAATTTTTGCCTGGTGGTTTTGCACTGAGAAAATGTATCTTGACAGAAATGGGGCATTATTGGCAAAACAAATGTTGCAGGGCATAACTGCAGATGTCACATTCATAACTATAACTGAATGGTGCGCTTACATGTGAATACTTTAGTAAATGTCACTTAAATGGCTCCAACAAAATATAATTTATTAAACAAATTAATTTACTGTGAGGCTGAAGAGAGATGTCTGTCAAAGAGTGTCACGTCACCAGGCATAAATTAAACATAACTGTGACTATACCTCTGAGCCTACATAACATCAATGCATAAATGCTACCAAAAATCAAAACTGAAAATGACAACTTATGTTACAGTAAAATGTTCATATTAATTAAGATTTTTTTTTAACTAACAAATTCACATAACAGTAGATTTTTTTTAAATTGGGTGTAATTTTTTTTTTTTTTTTTACAAGATCAACATCAAATTTAAGCCTGTTTTCTCAAACACTACAGTGCAAAAGGTTTTACATTTCATTGCACTGCCTGGACCCTCTCTTTGAAATCTTCTTTGACTGAATTTTTTGAAAAATGGGCAACTAGTGAAGCTGAAGAACTTGGGAAATTCGGAGCGAGACATTGACAAGACACTGCATTAACTGAAAAGCCTGTCAATACAGTGCCTTTCAATTCCCACTCATCTCCTGACTAATGTGAGTTGAGGAAGAACCAAAGCCGTACAGGATTGTTGGCCTAAATAGGCTAAACATGTTCTCTGCTGGTGGAGCTGGTAATGACTGAATACAGTGCAAATGGCATCACTAAAGTTCTTCTGTGACAATTTGGGGGAAATACATGGTGCAGGCTGCATACAATTAGCCTAAAGTGGCCAACAAGACAAAGGATGTCTTTCATTTGACAACACAGATCACATTTACTTGTATTGGAGCCGATCGTACCAATGGCGGGGTAAAATTCAGTATACTTTCCCAATCCATCCCATGATGCTTTTCAGGTCCCTCGCTGCTGCAGACAGTTCAACTTGTGCTGCTCACCAAGGCCAATGTCAAAGGTCATATATAGACTAATACTGGCAGGTTTGGATTTGTTGGCAGGGGCCAGATTTACTGAGCTCCCGAATAGAGTGACAGAGGCCAAGGGGGTAGACGGTCTGCGTGAGCAATGGTCAGAGAGCAGCATTTCACAACTACAGATCTAGAATCAGCAGACTATGTATCTGACAGAGTAACATGTCACTAAAGTTGGAAAAACAACACCATTACATGTTGATGTATGGAGTGGAACTGTGATGGACTGAAGTCATGATGTTCAGCTCTAAATGGCACATTAAATAAGCACTATAATGATGTTTCTGCTACATATTTAAAAAGGAAACATGAGGTGATGGAGTGTGAAAGAGCAAGGTACAAAACAAACTTGTCAGTCAGTATCATTCTACCTACTAATATGATGACATTGTACAATAGCCTCAACCATTGCTCACCCATACTGACCAGCCCCCTGTAGCATGCAGTGATCAACTGATCAAACTTTAGCTTCATTATGGGATGTTTTTTTTTCTAAGTTTGTACACCAATTTAAAAAAAGAAAAACATGTACCTTTCTGTTGGGATAACCACTTTGACTATGGCTTGCGACAGAGTCTGTATATGAAGTCACATCAGATAATAAACATAGAATGTGAGTATTGTTAAAAGGCAACAGGTGAAAAATATAAAAAATGCATTTTAATGTGCAAATAGACAACAACTTTCCTTTACTGCTGTCAGTTTTACTAAAGGCCAAACACCCTGCCCTGACACTGTATTCACTAACCATAAACCCCTCTCTGTAACACTGAGCATTTTCCACACGCTAACATTCACTATACCCACACTTTGATATACACTGCAAAACTAGTTTCATTCAGCAAGACTAAAGCTATCACTTACAAAAATTGAAATAAAACATGTCCTGACTGCTCATCATAAAGGCTAACATCTTACCAGCTGAACATACAAAACACTGCCATAACCCATGACATAATCCTAGGCTGACATGCTGAGTTACCTTCTCAAACTCCTCCTTGTTTTTAGGCGGAGGAAGCAAGGGAGCATTGGGGTTCTTTAGCCTCTCCCGGGGCTGTGCGTTGAAGGGTAAGCCAGAGGGAGGCGGTGGGAGTGTGTGCTCCATCATGGAAGGAGGGATGTAGATGGGGTGGGGAGGAATGGGCACACCTTTGCCCCATCCTAATTTCATCTCAAAGTTCATTATCATCTTTCCTGTAATAGGAGTAAAAATATATGTATTTAAAATGGCTGCCAAGAACTAGAAGTATGTCAGTTATCTTATTAAATAAAAAAGAAATACAGGGTTGTACCATTTAGGTTCTTGAGCGCTCGCTCTGCATCCCTCCTGTTCATGAAAGCCACAAAGCCACAGTTCCTCTCCCGAGCCCTCTCCTCATCTGTCCTTGGCCACATGATCTTCACACTGGCCAGTGGGCCATAGCGGCCAAACTCTTGACACAGCATCTCCTCATTCATCTATAAAGTAACAAAGATAAGACATGCAGAATATTAATACTTCATAAATGAACACTGGATAAGTATCTGAGCAACATTAGCATTTAAGGGAATAAGCGACACATTTCTATTTGGAATTTACTGTCAGCCCAAAGAAAAAGCAACAGGCTCAAATACAGTCCTCCTGTTCACATAAAAAATCCATGCTTTACAGGGTTCCCACACTTATTTTACCAATAGATTTTCCAAACTTTCCCATAATGTTTCCATAAAGTTTTGCCCTTTAAGTGGTTTAAAATGGGTAGACCTATACATAATTAAACATGCACTTTCCAAGCACTTACAGATGAGCAAACCTCTTTGAGGAACACAAAACCAAAGATCTTTTAGATGTCAATACAATATGATGCGTTTTTGGATCATAATTTTAACAAGTTTCTATTCATGTTGTCTAATAATTATTTTGCTTGCCTGAACCTGAGCGTATGCGATACCTCAATAATTTAAGGTTGATCACCATCATGTCCCTTTGAGCCTCCCACATCAACGTGGATCAGTGACCCAACACAGTGGCCAAATTATATTGCCGGACATCTATACAACATACCTTGTGATTCAAGCAAATATGTATATTCAATTAAATCATCAGGTATCATTAGGCTAAGTCTTAGGCTGAGATTTAGTTAGAGAAGACTGAGCAGTCTGATGGTGCTATACTGTACGACTGTAAAGTTACTGCAGCAGCCTCTCACTCAAGCTACCGTCAGCTATCCATCAGTGGTAACTGTCACCAGCTTCATTTGCGATTTATCTCACTGAGAGTGAATATTCACGCAGTTTATGTGCTTCAAATCTCAGTGTCTGAGGCCACGCACACAGCATCAGATCTTAAATTAGTAATACAAGATGTGCATTTTGCATAACTTTAGACATGTTTTGGAATTTTTATATACATTATATTATACAGTTTAAACAACAGCCCTGTTTACATTCTCCCAAATAATTCTGTTAATTCTAAACTAGTTCCAGACCTGCAAAAACAGTTTTTCTAATTTTACAATTTTCTAGGATTTTCATAACCACGGGAACCCTGGCTTCTGTATCTCTCTTCTCCATTTCATAAATGTATGGACACAAACTCACCTGTGGATTGATGTTTCCGAGATACAAGTTAGTCGTGGACGGGTCTCCAACATCATGGGAACCTGGCGCACAATCATCCAAAACTGCAGAAACACAAAAGAGAGAGAAATTTCCTACTGCTGTCTGACAGGACAACATATTCTCTAAGCAAGATGAAGAAATTCACGGCCACTATATTAAGTCAAAATTACCACTGGACGGACGGTTTCTTCTTGAAGAACCATCCGCTAAAAGAAGCAGAAAAGCAGTATAAATTTTGTTTCAGGGCAAAAGTGGACAAAGGGGTTGGGAGGGTGGAGTAAGGCGTGCAGGACAGCGCCATTTCAGGCCAAGTTAGTACATGGAACACAGTCGTGCAGTTTAGTGACACTTACATGAGCGTCTTCCGTCCGTGCCCGAGAGAGGTTCGAAACGACTAACACGTCCTTTCATCTTGTGCCTTTCGTCCCTTTCCTCCTGGATTCTGCAAAAAGCGACATGAAGTACAATTAGGTTCACTCCAGGTCCAAATTATTACAACGTTTGTACTTTCGGAACTGCACCACTCTACATCATAACACCTAGGAACCACTAATTACCGCTACCACAAGAAATTAATTATAAAATTATAACAGATTTATGTGTTGAAACTTACTGTTTAAGTTCTTCTTTGAAGAGCTCCAAGTTGCTCTTCTTCTTTTCCTTTTCAGTAGTTTTCTTCACAGGCTAAAATGCACACGGAAAAATAGTATCAGCAGTCCAAACCCTAAGCATTATTTACTAGAGCAGTAACAAGAGAAGCTACTTGTTAAATGTGATAATACTTACATGTCTTTTGTCTAATGTTAAAAACTGAGGTGGGGTTTCCAAAGGCAAGAAGCTTTTTGTTTGGGTCTCAAACCGTGACTTGGGCTTGTACAATTTCCCTTTCTTCTCATCAGAAGATGCCTCATCTGAAAGATGAAAGTGTGTGTTTGTTCTGAGTTCCACTACAATTACACTTCATTTGTTCAAGGCATGGGTAGAGGATGTTGTGAAGTGTGCTTGTGTCCAAACATATCACGCAATTCATTTGGGGAATACATAAAGCAAATAATTGCAATGGCATACCTTTTGATGCATTTGCAAAACCACCACGGACAAAGGCCTTGACTTTTCCCTCCCCTCCTCCTTCAAAAGCGGCAAGAAACTCCTCATAAATCTCTGCTGCTGCCCGCTCATCCTCCTGAACATAGAAACCAGCATCAAAGTAAATAAATGCATACATAAACATCTTAACACAACGTGTACCCTGTTACCACAAATCATATTGACAAAATTCTCCACAAGGAAGCCAATACTTACTTTTTTCTTTATTTCATCTTGCTCTTTCTTGCTTAGGGTCCTCTTTGCCACTGCCATTTTCCCAATGCTGAAAGACTTCAGTTTGCTCTCAAGCAGCGCCTGTCGATATTAAAAATTAATAACTTTATATAGCTCCTTTCATAACAGTGTTACAAAGTGCTTCACACATTGCACAATATATTGGGGCCCTTACAGCAAAAGAAAAGCACAGTCTCCTTTAGTGGTAAGTCTAGATCAAGGGACTGTTATTAGTTTTTGTCACATGATCTGAGATTGTGTGCAGATAGATAAGGACATATCAGTTCCAAGTTAGTGCTAGGACATGTAGCGCTTATAAGTAATGAGTAAAACATCAAAATCAATCCTGAAGTTACCAGGAAGCCAATGCAAGGTTGCTAAATGGGTGTTATTTTTTTGTTTGATACAGTTAAGTCTTGCTGCAGCAATGTGTACAATCTGAAAATGTGAGAGTGCTTTATCATTTAAGCAGGTAAAGAGTGGATTACAAAAGTCACTTCTGGAGAAAATAAATGCATGAACAACTTTCTCCGTCAGAGATGATAGAAATGATCTGATGTTGAAACCACTGAAAGTTCATAAAAACAAAGCAATGTTGGTTCAACATGTATTTCACAGTCACGCGATATAACTCTAAATTTGGATGCATACAACACATCCAGACCATCACACTGCTCCAAATAGAATTATTATTATTATTATTCAGATGTCTGCCAACGCACGACAGCAACCATGTTGACAGGTAGGTAAAGCGGGACCCACTGCCGTAACAACACGCAGCTAACACAACACTGTTGTGTTGTGTCCACTTGTAGTTTGCAATCATTGCTCCAACCTTTAATGGTCGTTCTGTAGGTTGTATTTACTGCATAACGTTATATTCTACTTAGCTGAGCCCGGACATTAGAAAGTAGCTACAACTGAGCAAAATGAACCAGAGGCCTAACGAGCTGGTATGTGCTGCAGCGCCACCGACTGAATGCATTAGGCGGCGAATGGCTGTTGCAAGGAGGCTATAATGTTGGTAGGCCCAAATTCCAAAATATTACATTTCATATGTCTAAATTCAAACATATATCCATTAAACACTGTACTTGACACCAACTGTGACAGTATCAGTATATTAGCTGGGCGAACATTCCTTTCTGGGTCAACTGACCTGACTATTCCTTCTTGTGTTAGCTAAATCACTTAGCTTAGCTTAGCTTAGCCAATGTGGCCGGAGAGCCAAAGCGCTAGCTTTAGCGCGTTTATAGTTAGCTAACACCGTTGCGCACACTCGTAACTCTTGTCACTTGCAGGCTATAAATATGTAAATATGCGAGGCTGTTCAGGCATTATATTATTAACATCGTTTTCATAACAACAGATAAGACTAGCTAATGCAAGTATAAACGGTAAATTCACCTTAGCGCTAGCTTTTTGAGAGCCACCAGGCGTTCGGTCCGCCATCTTTTGTGGTACTAAAATAAAATCGATTGCCGATAAGTAGATAACGGCAAACGTGAAACTCCAGGCGACGCAATCAATCACCGAATCAATGATGGTTAAACTTATTTTCTCTGCCACTCAATCTCTGGTAATAATCACAAACAAATAAAAACACAAACTGTGACTATAAATTGCAATAATTTTGAGAGATAAAACAAGATGTTTATACACTGTCAATTAAAACATCTTTTCCATTTGTTTTAGGGACTGTTCGTTAGTTATGAGGACGGGAGTAGGTGGTGCAAAAGGGGGAAGGCGTGTAAAATAATTTTTTTAAGCACCGGTGAGGTACTTTTGTCATTTTATTTCATTTTATTTCATTTATCTATTTTTTGGGCTTAGGGGAGGGCCATACACATTTAAACCCCAACATTCACAGTAATTCAGTTCAGTGTGCGGCGGTTTATGTTGATGATTTTGGCTATATTTTGTATTTATAGAGTCCACTAGGTATGAGTCCTGCAACCCGAAAATGTGTTAGCATTTTAATACTTCTGCTTCCTTCATCAAAAAGTCAATGGGGTTGCTTTTATATGTAAACTTTTAAACTTTCACGTTTTGTACTCCAACAAAAATAGGTCAGCAAATACCCCACTTACCACACCAAGCCGTGCCGAACACAGCTTTACAGTGTTGCTATGTTGGTGACATTAGCTCAGCCGACCATAGTGTAGTTCGTTTAGAGCCTAACCTTAGCTTTTTACTTCTGGCAATTGCATTTAGGCTTCACTAATCATGAAAATGGTGTTCATTTGTGAAGATGAAAGTATCATAAATGTTTGTTTGTACTTATTTTACCACCAATGTCTAAAGATTGGAAATTTGGCATTTTTTTAAACCACTAAAATTCTAATGATACCACTAGTTATGAAAATCATCATTTAAATCTGAGTTATAAAGAAATATGTAGCAAGTAGCTGCTTGTACCATATTATTCCAGGAGGTGGTGCTCCCGCTCCCATTGGTTGTCATGTTATCGCTATGTAATCTGTGTCCTCTACCTGTGCATATTATTCTGACAGCCCACCCTAAGGCCATTTCAAACACCTCTTTTAATAATATTCAGGCAGCTGGTGTAAAAATGTAAATTCCTGTCAGAGAACAGGCCACAGTTGTGCTCTGTTGCTCCAAACCTGCTCAGTATGTGTGTTATACACATTGCAGGCACTGAGTTATATGATCTTGGATATCAGTCAAGTCTCTGCCATATGTTGCCTGTGCATATGGTCCACAGTGGCTGGAATGCTAAACCATTCATGTATGACTTCTGGAGTCAAGTTTTTTCATGCCAACTCCTTCAAGGTTTTTCAGGCCAGGTGCCGAGACCTCACACTCTCCCTGCGCGTCTTTAATGTGTTTTTTTTTTTTTTTTTTTTGGAAAAAGCAGCAGCCTGTGCTCCGTCCCTCCTTCCACGCAGAACAAACGCTATATTCATCTGCTCCGGCTTGCAGTTACTGAAACTCCCTGCAGGAACTCCTGGCTACTTTACTCCACCGTCTGAGCTGCTGAACACAATGCCATTCATGCCACGGGGCGAAAACAGGCGCAGAGCCTGCTCCGTTAACCAAACAATGTGGAGAACATGCAGTGTTTTTTGCGCATGGAGTCTACTGTTTTTGACAGAGGTCTGTGCGCAGTCCCAGCGGAGGTACACCTTTATTTACTTTTTTTAAAATTAATTTGAAAGCTTTATGGGTGCGCAAGGTGTCAAGGATCTCATGTAGCGTGTGGAGGGGCAGCGTCAGTGCACTGGAGTTTATAACGAGGAATATTCTGCAGTCTCCTGCCTCTAGTCAGGACATATGGCGCATTGAATTACATCTTTGTTCAATCAACCGCATGCTGGCGTTAACCTTTATTCATGTCTATTGCTTTAACACATCGTCATCATTTGATATATTTGCAAAGAGAAAACATTCTTTCCCTCCTTCAGACCATCCTTCACATGCGGAGGAAACATGACAGGAGATTCTGGAGTAATCGGGAGCCAGGGGTACCCAGGAGTTTATCCTCCTAATACCAAATGTGTGTGGAGAATCACAGTGAGTCCAGTTTCATATTCGTCTATTTTGCTGTTTTACCAGAGCCTAGAATAATGATGAAGATAAAATGTATAGCTAAATTTAAACACATCAAACAGCTGTACATTATAATAATATGATCCACTGACTCCAAACTCCTAATTTCCTTCTAAAAATACTTAACCACAGCTGGCTCAAGGCAGTTTTTGCTGACTGGCTCCATTACTGTATGACAGTCAAGGTCATATGTGGCAAAGTTACTCTTAAGATATGTTAGTAGCATATGCATGTGGAGAATAGTTCTAATGGACATAACTGAAGTAAGAAGCCAGATCATGTATGGGAGGTGTTTATTGTCACATTTCATTGCTCACACTAATAATGATATTTATATGAAACCCTCAATACTCTCTGTTCCCACCCAGGTCCCTGAGGGTAAGGTGGTGGTCCTCTCCTTCCGCTTTATTGACTTGGAGAGTGACAACCTGTGCCGCTACGACTATGTGGATGTTTACAGTGGCCATGTCAGTGGGCAGAGGCTCGGTCGCTTCTGTGGGACATTCAAACCAGGAGCCCTGGTTTCCACGGGCAACAAGATGCTCCTGCAGATGGTGTCTGATGCCAACACAGCTGGGAGTGGCTTCCTGGCTGTTTTCTCTGCTGCTCACCCACATGAGAGAGGTAGGCAAACTTGGGGAAGAAGATGCTTTGAGACTACTTTTGGCATGCTGGCTCCTAATGTCACTGTCCTGCACTTTGGTGCCAAGGTTGCAGGGGTAGCAGCTGTGAAGAGAATATCTTGCCGCAACCCAAGCATGAAATACAGAGCCACGTGGGACTGTGTCTCAGCCATGACTTCACCCCATAAAGGAATCCGATACTGACCTCGGAGTGTGTCTGTGTTGGCACAGGGTCAGTCTTTAAAAAGCAAATTAACAAGGCTGTATAATATGAGTGGCTTGGTGAGGTCATCGCATGATACTACAGCATCCAGACAGAGAGAGAGAAAATTACCTCCTTAAGTAGAATTACACTTTCAAGGCATGCAGACACACAGAAAAACAAAAGAGGATGTTGTTTTTCTTCTGCGCAGTGAAAACCAGTGACCTTTGGGGTTTTGACTCATCAGAAGCAGGAATATCTTAACATTTCTCACAGTATGATGTGGAATTTCTCACTGGCATTTTTCAGAGGGCCTTAGGAGAAGGCACAGGTCAAAAGAGGTCAGAAGTATCACTTAAATTTGAATGAGCCTCTTCCTCTCTGCAGGGTTGCAAAGTCACGTATACAGTTATTGTGGAATTTTAATGGCTGGGTCACTGTACCCAAGAGGCTGTCAGCTGCAGTGGACAATGCCTATTAACCAGCCTGTCTTGCTCTTACACAATAGACAGTAGCAGGTAGACCGCTGCCATATTGTGTCTGAGCATTGTCAAACCTGCACAGCAAAACATTTGTTAAGTGTCTATTTTTGTCACAAATTATACTTCTTCTTCAAACACGTTGGAAAGGAAACATCAGCCTAAGTGTATGTTGCAAAGAAAACACGTCTTTAAAAAATGCAGCTCTTTGCCAGTCTGACAAGCTTGTGAGGTTATTGAAATGGTGTTTCTCAGATGCTGGGAACCATGCTGCCTTTTTTTTTTAACTGTCCACTGCTGCACTGGACTAATGAGTGACTTAGGCTTCACATAATGACAAAGAAGGCAATGATAAGTGGTATTAAGGAAGTGTTTAATTGCAGCATCGCATGCCATTTCCTCCCTTTTAAATTATAATGAATAAGGAACAGGAATGATTTTTTGCAGATTATTCCTGATGACTTTCAAAGATTAATTTTCAACTGTCGCTCTACAGGGGACCAGTACTGTGGAGGCAGATTGGATAAGCCTTCAGGGACTTTCAAAACACCCAACTGGCCTGAGAAGGACTACCCAGCTGGTGTCACCTGCTCCTGGCACATAGTGGCACCAAAGAACCAGGTCAGGATGTTCAAAATGATTGAATCTTTTCTTAATAAAAGGAGATGTAGACTTCTGAAGAAGAATACAGAGTAAGGTACACTGGCCTATTAAACAGCTTACCTGTTAGACAGATTAAAAAAAACTCCATGTCCATGTGTCCACAGTATCATTGACGCTCTATGCTAACATTGCACAAGGCCAAGATGTGATGTTGTGGATTTTGCAGGCATATAACTGATGCTGTGTCTCAAATCACGTACTTCTGTACTTACACTTAATATTTGAGTGCATAAGTGCGTTCACACTGAGAAGTATGGAAAAATGCAGTGCACTATGAGTACCCGGATGGTGCACTCAAAACGGTCAAGAAGTTGAGTGTGGAACTATGGACACTTCTCGCCCTCAATGGTCGCCATCTTGGCTACGTAGCGACAGGGGAGGGGCCACTTTTCAAACTGGAAATGGCGGCCGAGGACAGTGCAACTGTGAACATCGCTGCATTGTACAAATACGTGTTGTACTGTTGTCAGGTATAAGCCAGCAGTATGTTTATTGGGTTAATTTAGCAGTCTTTAATGATTTGGTACCGCAAACGATAACATGAATGCTAATGCTAGTTTGCTAACTAGCTAATTTGCGGTCGTCATTTCCGGTAGGTGCACAACGGCCATGTTTGGTTTGAGACAACACTACCCTGTCGAAATTTGCGCACTACGCCAATGTGCACATAGTATACTACATGTAAGTGTACTAATGGAAGAACACGATTTGAGACACAGCATTAGTCTCACTTGGGAAATAAAGCCTTAAACCTGTGTAACAAGTTACCACAGCACTGCATGTGGAAAAAGCTGTATTTGTGGTTTTAGCATAACAACTCCTGCATTGTGGGTAATGTAGATGTCATATTTTCACAAGGAAGACGTTCTGTAGTTCTGCGGCACAGATTTTTATCCTTTTTCTTTTAAACTGTCACGCTAAATCAGTGGAGCACTCTTTAATGGCTCAAAGTGTAATGGGTGTGGGCCAAGACTACATCATCCCACAAATGATGGTGGCACCCTTTAATCAAATACCCTGATAGCCTTATTACAAGCTTTTGCTTGATGAAAGAGGACTTTGTCTCCCGCTGCAGATTATTGAAGTGAAGTTTGAGAAGTTTGATGTGGAGAGAGACAACTACTGCCGCTACGACCACGTCTCCATCTTCAACGGGGCGGAAATCAACGACGCCAAGAGGATTGGCAAATACTGCGGAGACAGCCCCCCAGCGTAGGTGATTCTGTCATAAGGATTTTCACTGAAGCATCCATCCTGTAAACTCCTCTCAGTTTACACTCAGTCTGCTCGTCTGCTTTCCTCCGCAGGCCGGTGTTCTCAGACGGGAACCAGCTCCTCATCCAGTTCCTGTCAGATCTCAGTCTGACTGCAGACGGCTTCATTGGACACTACAAGTTCAGACCAAAGAAATTCCCCACCACCACGATACCACCCACCACTACCACGCAGCCAGTCACCACCAGGCCCATACGTAGGTAGCAACTTTTATCTAATAAAAACCTCTAGAGGAACTCTAACATCTGTGTTTGTTGATGTAGCTATGAGGCACACTGGCTCTGTACCACTGGATTCTCTTGCTAACATGTGGGTTTCACTTTAAACACAAGGGACATCTGCAATCTGCTTCTGATAGCAGATCTGGGCAAGGAAATAACGGAGGGAAGTGTACTGCTAGAGTCATCTTCACACTGCTTATAGTTATGAATCCTGAATCAAAGCTGCTGTACAATACATGTGGATAAGTAGTTAACATAATTAAAACCCTCTGTTTACATAAAATAGGTTAAAGCGGTCTGTCAAACAAACAAAGAAGTCAAACTAGCGGGTTGTCACAGTTTGGGCTGCAGGTTTGATGTATCCTCCTCCTCTGTAGACAGAGACTAGAACATGCTGTACCGGAGACTGCAGGTCCTATTAAAGATGCAGCCAACAGCAGCACATGTTCAAACACAACATATGCTAAAACTGTCTTCTGCTCGCATCTCTCTTGTGTACACAGCACAAGTTCATATACAGTGTGGGCATGTGCCCGCACCCGCAATCACAGCTCATTTTCATAGTCAAACTCACGTTCCCACACACTGTTGTTTTTTCCCTTAGTCAAGCCAGGCTATTTTGGCGCCTCCCTGCCATGATGTAATACTGTGACAGCGCTCTCTGGGTGACTTATCATTCCTGACTTTCCCCCTCTCCTGTTAGAATAATATTTAGACAGTCACCTTGTATTTTCTACGGACTCTTTATTATCTCTAACTCTAAAAACAGATGTTCACCTGCCACATTATCTCGCTATTCTACACACTGCACATTATCTCTGGGGCTGACAGCCATTCATTAGGAGACACTTTTGTGTTACTGAGAGTATCCTGTAAATAAACCACAGTTAAAACAGGCGCAACCGTAACATACATGCTTTTATCACTGGCAGGCGAAATTACAGAGAGTGAATTTTCTTTTGTTTGTGTGTGTCCCTGCAGCTCTGAAGTACTCCGTAGCCCTGTGCCAGCAGAAATGCAAAAGACGAGGAACACTTGAGAGCAATTACTGCTCCAGCAATTTTGGTGAGGACATCAATGCTTATTGCAATTTATTTAAACCACATTTCCCAGCTTTGCAAATGTTACAATTGAACATGTTTACTGCTATTGTACATACAAGTACAAACCTTAACAGTACAGATTCATTAGAGATTTACATCAGAAACCAAATCTCCCCTAACAACCTCTTTACAGTCCTGATCATGTCGCTATCTTTGCTTCTATGATTTCTCCCTGCACATCTCAAAGACTTCCTTGATAGCCTGTCAGGAAGTGAAGGAGTGTATACAGTAGGACACAGTTACCTCCAGTGTAAACACCCACATACACTCGGCCTCTAACCATGGGCAAACTGTTGATAAATGAGCATGTTGATTCAGGCTCGGCCTTCGTTTGCTACTCTCTCGCTCTCTGATGTTTACCACATGTGTTCGACTGGCGTTTCAAAGAGTTCACTTGGATTTGCATCGGGAACTGAGGATAAGGCGAGCGACGTGGTGGTGCATGTGGAAAAAGATGTCGTGTGATGTGGTGGCGGGGTCAGCACCCAGTGTGTGGCATCACATTTTAATGAAGTGGCGAGACTGAAAATTGTTTGTCTTATCAACACTTAAAGCCACGACAGTTGGTATTGTTTAATCCAATGAAGTGATATACGCACTTTGAATTGTCAAAAGCAATTTGCTGGTTTATGTAACAGTGGCATCAGATACAGTGAGAATGCTGAAGCAGGCAGCCCTCTGGCTATTCTCATCCCTGTCAGGAAATGAAACCGTATGCGAAGTCCAGACATATTGGTACCATCAGTGTAAAGAATCCTGTTCATGCTGAATGAGACGTGATTCCCTCTCACTCCGCTGGCTCCAGTCATGGCTAAATGTCATGTCCAAAAACAAAACAGTGTTTTTTGTTTTTTTTTTGTATTTTTGGAGACGCGGTGAGACTAAACAAGAATTGACTGAAACTTCATCCTGCAAATTTATCACTTTTGTTAGCAAAACAAAAAACAAAAAAGAACTGGGAGTTACAGGAGGTAGCAGCTCTGCATTTGGACAAGTTATCGTGTTAGTTTGTAGTCTCTGTCAAGTAGCTGTCCACTCATCAGTCACTCATGGCACATCAAAATAAAAGCTAAGCACCAGAAATTCGCTGTACTTAAAAATAAAGTGTGTTTTTTACAACCTTGACATGTTTGGCTTGTGACTTGCTTGTGACTTGCAGTCCATTCAGAATGGATCTGTGACCCACCAGTTGGGAACCACTGCTATATAACATGGAGTGACCCCTGCTCCACTGACTCACATGAAAAACATATTAGCTGTCTGCTGGACCATTATGATATCACACATTTAGTTTGGCCTTGTCGCAGACAGGGCCATATCCTGGAAATGCTTATCTTTGAAAGTCTTAAAATTACAGTAAATGATATCCTTGATGTGTTCTCTGAGTTTTGGGAAGGAGCTATTAGCTCATGGATGACGGAGCCATAAAAAGGTCAAAGGGGGGATTGTTGAAAGCCTGAAAGGCAACGTTGAGAGTCTATGCTGTTAATTCACCATGAAGTCTTTACAGACAGGCTGCACTATACACTATAAAGTAGTAGGCACACATTGTTCACATTTCTTTTTTCTTTTCTTTCTTGACTAACACTGTTTTAGGTTAAATTCCCCACTGTAAATCTCAGGCTCCCATTTCTCTGATGTTCAAACATTTGCTGTAAATTCCTCACACTGCACATATTAGCCCTACATCTCTTACGTTTGTGGTGAGTCCATGACTTTTGCTCTAGAGCCAGGTTGACTTTTTTGGCTTTTGGTGAAATATCTTAACTATCAGACAGATTGTACTGAAATTTGGTGGAAATATCCAGTGTGGGCAGAAGGCAAATCCTTGTGACAACAATATCTGATTGACAATCATGGTTCCCAGAGGATGAATCCTATGGACTGTGGTTGCTTTGGCACCACCATGAGTTTTTTTTTTTTTTTTTTTTTTTTTTTTAATTTCTCAAAAATTATTAGATGTATTGCCATTTTTTTGGTACAGACACTGAAGCCTCCCTCTGGATGAATTGTATATTTCAGGCCTGTGTGTATATGACGACAGAGTGAAAAAATGAATTTCCCCTCTGTGATCAACAAAGTATATCTTCGTCTTCTTCTTGTAATAATTTTGATGATCCCCGACATTCCCATCAGCCTTAGCTGTACTTATTAGTGCATGTCAGCATGCTAACATGCTAAATTAAGATCGTGACCATTGTAAACATCCGCTTGTTAGCGTTGTCATTGTGAGGATGTTACCAGCACATGGGAGAAGTTTGTCTTCAGGGCTTTCTGCCAAAAATCTATTCCTTTTAAACCAAACCATGATTTTTCCCCCCTAAACTTAACCAAGAAACCCCTTTCTGGCAGAAAGACCCAAGGGAAAACAAAGCACTGGTCTGCATAAGCACAGCTTCATGTGGCTATCTTGTGAATCGTCTGTCTAATATGAGCCTGTAACATCCTTCCTGTACACCTTTGGTTTTTCAAATTCTCATCATGTTGTTTTGTTTAAAGCTTTGGCTTTTGTTCTAACCACAGCCCAGAAACAGCACTTGCCAAGTAGTGATGATTTTGTAGTTTATAGAATCAAAACTCACATCTCTGTATCCATCTCTAGGCTTTCACTCTTGTGTATAAGAAAACAAGGTGTGTTTAAGTTCTAGTGTGTAGGATTTAGTGGCATCTAGAGGTAAAGTTGCAGATTGCAAGCAACCTAAACTTCTCACATGTGCCAAACATGTAGGAGAACTACAGTGGCCAAATTGCAAATGGCCTTATCCAGAGCCAGTGCTTGGTATGTCCGCTCTGGGCTACTGTCCTAACAATGTCGTCTCATTCTAAGGTAACAGAAACACAACAATTCTTAGTTTCAGGTGATTACACTCTAAAGAAAACATATTATGAATATTAGATTCCATTTCTTCCAATAAGTCCTCCTAAATCCTACTCATTGGAACTTTAAGTATTGTGGATGTTCAGTACTTGTGCATGACTTTATTTTTTACAATCTGTGTGTATGTGTGTGTCTGACAGTGATAACCGGGACTGTAATTACTGCGGTGATGAGGGGAGGAAGTATGTACGCCACTGTCTCTATCATCAATGTGTACAAAGAAGGAAGTCTGGCCATCCAGCAGGCAGGAAAGACCATGAGCACCAAGATCATTATCCTGTGCAAGAAGTGTCCATTCATCAGGAGAGGTAAGTTCATGGAGTGCAGGCAAACTGGCAAAAAGAAAAGGTCCATATCTAAATGATGATAATCAGCATGCAGTTCCTTGTTGACTGTTTTGAATAACCTATGGCTCTGAGTTTGCCTCCTTTGCTGTGCCGTCACGCTCAGTTGATAGAGCTCGCTCCCAAGTGTGAGGTGAGCGGCAGAACTCACTGTCCAAACAGTCAGAACATTAAATATGTTTATATGGATGCATATAAACATATGCTATACAGACCTGCCATGTGGAGATTCTGATATTTGGCCTTCCTGAATGTCTCTGCCGTTCCGCCACTGCATTCAGGTTTTTTTTGTGTGACCTCAATAGGCTTGAACTACGTCTTCATGGGCCAGGTGGACGAGGAGGGCCGGGGCAAAATCGCCCCTCACCACTTTGTCATGGCGTTTAAGACGAAGAACCAGAAAGGACTCAACGTTCTGAAAACCAAGCGGTGCTGAGTTAGTTCCAGTAGCTCTGAAGATCTCCATTGGACAGGTTTGCCGAAAGGCTCAGCTGTGGATGGAAACAATTAAGCAAAAAAAAAACCCATCTCCTTCTCAACAACACAAACACAAGCCACAACAACAGAACTGAATCTGGATGCAGAGACGCCAGCGCAAATCTACATGATTCATTCAATAAGGGGCAACTTAGATTTTTTATTAATTTTGCTGTGGATCGCAGCGTTTTTAAGAATAAACAAGAAGACATTAAGTACTTCCACTCCGTCTGTAATTAAAGGAACAGTGTGTGAGATTTAGGGGGATTTACTGGCATCTAGCGGTGAGAATTACAGATTGTAACCAGCTGAAACTTCTCCCGGTTAGAATTCCTTCAGTGTTTTCCTTCAGAGATTTTTACCATGAGCTGAATATCTTATTAGGTCTCTTCCTCTGCAAAACAAAGGGACCAGGTGATTAAAACCAGTAAAAACTCTGAATAAAGCAGTTTCACGTTACAAATCAGTGTTTTATCAATGCTGTTTGGCATGTCAGGGACGGGATTCTCACTCGGCACCTATGAATGTGTGCTCACCTTATTTCTGATCCAGGAATTCAGGAAGTTTTTACCATGAGCCGAGTTATCCTGCTCTGCAAAAGAAACGCACCTAGTATTTAAAATGAATAAAGCAGTTTCATGTTACAAATCAGTGTTTCTCTGATGCCATGTGGTGTGTCAAAGATGGGCCAGTAGCCCAGCCCCTGCTAATGTGTGCTCACCTTTTTTGTCTGATAATTTATAATCCAGACGTTCAGGAGATTTTTAGTGGGGGCCGAATTATCCGCAAAGGGCACTTCCTCTCCAAAACAAACTGACCCAGTGATTAAAACTGGTAAAAACACAGAATAAAGTAGTTTCACATTAAAAATCAGTGGTTTTCCGCCACTGCTCATCGCTGTTAGGCTGCTAACTACAGTGGCCAATGCCAAAACCTGAATGGTCCTCTCTAGAGCCAGTTTTTGGTTTGTCCATTTTAGGCTACTGTAGGATGGCGGACTCCCTATGTACTGTAGATATAAACGGCTCATTCTAAGGTATTAAAAACACAATGATTCATATTGCCAGATGATTATTGACTAAAGAAAACATACTGTTATCCTCCTAAATCCTGCACACTGGACCTTTAATAAAAATAGTAAGTTAATCTGTTTTGCAACCTCAGATTAATCAGCAACACAATTAGCTGAAGTTTCCATCCGTACTCCTCAACCCATTCTCACTCTGCCTAGTCACATTCCTGTCATGCCCCTGGCAGGGATTTAAATCGTAGCCAGCAACAGGAGCCCAGAATAGGGAGAACAGCAATTCACAGAGACATGTCTCATAAAACAAACATTAATCAGACTGTTTAAAATTTTCAGTGTGCACATCTGTTCTGACATCCTATGATGGCACTATTCATTTCAGATCTTTCCACATTCTACTTTTAAGTTGTTTCCCTGTGAGGCCATGGAGCGCAAAGTGAATAAACAATGGGATTTATTTTTTAATATACATTAAACAATGTATTAGTATCCATAGGGGACTGGTCACAGCTGATTGTTATAGTTTTACTGATGGCATTAACAACCTGCAGTTATTTTTCTGTGTTCAATTTTAATGGCTAGGATTTGGAAGTTTTTAAGTGGTGATAAAAAGTGCAATATTTAATATATATATGATTCTTTTTGGAAGACGTTTATGCTGGGAGGAGGACCTTCCTAGCTAAAGCTCTTTTTTTATTTTAGTTTGTTTACAGATGCAAAGCACGCTTTTAGCATACATCATTTACTTGTTTTTAAAGGCAGAATTATGAAATGAAAAATATTTTCATATGAAAAAAGTCTGTGAATATTATTTATATTTTATTGTTTTCATCTTCCCAAATAAAACTCCTTTAACGTGTTGTTTTTGTTTGTGCGTGTTTGTGCTTTCACCTGGAAACCAAATAATGCCAAATAATATGTGACTTGGTCTGTTGAGGCAGCTATGCTCTGTGAAGCATGAGAACGGATCAGGTGTGTGTAATGTGACTCTCATGTGGACTGGATCGCCGGGCAGTTGGCTGAACGGTTGACAGTTTTCTGGCTTTCTCGACTGAACGGCCAAAGATCAGTTTTCAAGGAGAGAAATCAACAACTTCAAATCTCAAAAGCAGTGTTTGTATTCAGCAAAATCAGCTCTTTAGGGTCAAATTTTTCCATAAATCTTTATTCGTCTTTCTGTTGAAAACAATGGCTTTCTTTATTTACAAAAAGGTTGAATAGCTGAATAATACATGGGGGGCCTGAGTCTGGAGGCTTTGGTGGAGAATATATATTTTTCTAGTTAAGGTCCAGGTTTAAAAGTTGCCCCTGTGACTCAAAAAGAGCAGAGTTTTTTGCACATGCTCGGGTCACACAGCATCCCAGATAAACGAGAAGCAGAGGTTTTGTCAAGAGGAGAAGGGGAAGGGGAAGAGACATTTAGTCTTTTCTTAGCTCCTTGGGTAAAACATGGCATATTTGGAGGTCCGGAAGCCGAGCAGGTCCCTCATCTCGTTGCGAAACTTGGAGAGGTCTTGACGCAGGTCGTTCAGATTTTCCACTGTGGCCTGGTCTGTGCTCTGCATCTTCTGCCGTGTAGAGGTCAAATAGCGGTGAACCAGACAACACATTATCTTCTGATAGTTCTCATCACGTTTCTGCTTCAGGTTCTTCCACTCCTGGAAAGGAAAGACCATGAAGGAACTCAGATCAATGAAAAGACAGACGGACATTTGTTCAACATTAAGGGAATGGATTGAGTTTAAACATCCAGAAAATAATCAAAATCAGATTACAAAGATGAACTGGAAGCCATCTTCCTGTCACAAGTTAAAGTCCTCCTCCATTAAAAAATGTGCTTTTCTCATGTTCATGTCCCCTAAAATGTCTGACTTTGATTGTACTGACTTCTATCTATGCAAAGTTTGTCAGTACAGAGATCACATTCCTCTACTGATGAGGGAGATGCCTGTGTGCTTCCCTAAAATCTGTCTTACTGTCTAATATGGCAAACTGATATCAATGGAGGAACAGACTTTAAAACAACACCAGCAAGGAAACCTGAAACCTCCAGTGCAGAGTGGACATGTCAGTACAGAGAGGGAGAGTGAGAGTTAACATTAGCACAGCAAAAATTTTGACAGCAAACGTGATAGAGTGTGCTTTGTGCAGTTTTTGGATGCAAACCAGTCCAATGTGAACACGCTGTAACATTGTAGCAGCTGTTATTGGATGTTTCACAATCACTAATGTTGCATCAGCCATCAGCCTGCATCATCTGTTAGTCACCAGTTTTGGTGCACAACTGACTTCTTATCTAGGTCTGGGTCTGACTGAGGCTCAAACGTGTGGCTAAAAACCTCTGATAATTCCTCTAACGCTAACCTCAGCCATCTTGATGTGCAATGCTCTTTCACCAGTCAACCTAGCGCTAGTCTTCGTTTTAGCGCTGGAGAAAGTAAAAATAAATCCTACCGCAGGCAGCGATGGGGGGGGGCATGGCAGAAGCAAGATCCAGAATTTATCAATGAGAGAAATAGTAGATGTGTTTCCAGACTGCAGACTGTATATAAAGGTGGACGATGCATTTCCATTTACTCCTACTGTGCAAAAATGAAGCCAAAATATCCCGGACTACGCCGCTTCTATCTTGTGCTTGTGATTTGGAGCCAGTGTCCGCGCAGTAGCGATCTCCGCAATGAGTCACAGTTCCTGTCCAATCACCCGTCTGACCCAATCGCGAGCAGTGCCACTGTTAATGAGCAAACCAAATGGCACACATAGCTGTCAGTCATAACATCAAATTCCCTTTTCACATGATACGATACGATATGATGCGATACGATATGATACGGTGCATGTGACACAATATATTTTATTGTTCCTGTAGGGAAATTTGGACTCAGGAGCTGCACAAGTATTGCTGCCTTAAAATAGTCCATAAGAAATGCGACAGAGTCCAGGTCGCTAGCAGAGCAGCACCAACAGAAGCATCAAATAACTAATTAAAACCAAACTTATCAGAAAAATGAACACTTCAGCAAACAGCAGTGTGATAAGAACCACCTAAAATGACAGAAACCATCTCTGGGAAAAATTTATTTGACATGTACTTTGAGTTTTTAGTTTGGCCCATGTCCCATCCATTAACATGGAGGGGGAGGGGTTTATGACCTTTACTGCAGCCAGCCACCAGGTGGTGATTGAGACATTTTAGCTTCACTTTTGGGGAGCTGTCATGTCGTCCATCTTTTTTTATAAAGTCTCTGTTCCAGCCCTTTTTCCGATTTTTTGGTTGCTTTTTATGTGGTGAAACCATGTTCAACATAACCATCGCAGAATATATACTTTAAGTTTCTTACCTTGAGGCTGTTCTGTCTCTTCACCTTGCCCTTCGAGGTGTGCGAACAGATCCACTTGCTGATGCTGGTCACCAGGTAGCAGACAGTCTTTGGGGAGGGGAGGATATTGAACGGTGGAGGCATGGTACACTTGTCATCAAAGTAGCTAAGCCACAGTTTGGCGCGAGCAAACTTCCACTCCTTGTCCTCGTGGTTCTACAGAAGCACAACCGCCATTAAAAACAGTCAGAACGCAGGAATGTGAGAACTCACTTTCACTTACACTGTTCTCCATTTAGAGAGGAATCTTGAAAATGCAAACATATTATCTGTGGAAATCCTTGAGGGGGCGGATTTTTTTTTGGGACAATGATGTTTTACTTAACATAATGGAAATCAAACAGTCATTCAAAGGAAGCAGAAAATGTGCAGCAGGGTTCCAAGGTACAAACTCTTAAACATCTGTGCAGCATTTCAGGGTGAATTAGAGAAAAATCTGATCTTAACAGTAAATGAAAACAGTTGCAACATTTGGCTCCAAGTTGAACTCAAATTACCCTTGACAGCACTGAAAGTCATTATGTGCCAAAAATGGTTCACACTTACCGCAATTTGTCTGAAGCTTTTATGGAGCATGGCCACCAGCAGCTTGGTCAGCACAATAACCACCACAATGTTGTAGGTGCCAATGATCATAGCACCCACAAAAGAGCGCAGCTCCTCTGTGTAGCTGATGCGGGTGACGAAGAGCGCAACGTGTGCCAGGGAGAAGATGTACCAGAACAGGGCATAGCAGGTCCCCATAAACCTGTGAAACAGAAGAAGCTGGTAGATTTCAGTGGGTATTTAGGTGCTACTCATTCATTCATTTTCCATAACTGCTTATCCTGTTGGGGGTCATGGGGAAGTTGGAGCCTATCCCAGCTGGCATTGGGTGAGAGGCAGGGTACACCCTGGACAGGTCACCAGACTATCACAGGGCTGACACATAGAGACAGACAACCATTCACACTCACATTCACACCTACGGACAATTTAGGGCCACCAATGAACCTGCATGTCTTTGGATTGTGGGAGGAAGCTGGAGTACCCAGACACGGGAAGAACATGCAAACTCTGCATAGCAGGGCTCCTCCACACCGGGGTTCAAACCCCCAACCCTGGATGTTGTCATATGCATTTCACAATAAAACCCATAAAAGTGGCATCTAATTTTACAATGAAATCATGAATCATAATAACTTCATCCGCTGTAAACCGATGATAAACAGCCCCACATATAGTGTCCAACATCTCTCAACAAGCATTCTGCACATTCATCATCGCCATCATCGCAGTACAGAGTGACAGATTGAGGTTGGCCCTTACGTGTGGAATGCATCATTGCTCTGTTGCTGGCAGAATATGCCCTCACAGTCCTTTGGCGGATTCTTGTATGAGTCTTTGTGGTCCTTTCCGTAAAGCTGGGTGAGTCCAATGGTGAAGGAGAATAACACCAACAGGAAAAGGCCCAAAAACTTGCCAAACTCCTGCAGCATCTGGCCCATGGAGATCTGGGGAAAAATGAAGATTGGACTGTTAATCCTGCTCTGCTTGATCTGATGTAATCAAGTGGACATGAGTCTTTTTTTTTTCTAGTTTTCATAGCCAGTTTTCTGCCAGTAATCCTCATTAACTATCAGGGGGCAAGCTGGGGTCAGATCGGACACCAAACAGGATGTCTGTCTGATCCTTACAGAGATTTCTTAACAACTGAGAGAAGTTCATACAGTAAAGGAAGGGCCTTATCTTTGCATCGACATTATTAAGATGCACATCAAATTCATCTTTGAGTCATGCCCTTGGGGTCTCAGTGATGTGGTCAGCAGATGTCACGAGATTTGATGTACTAGATTTTCTTGTTACTCTTATCAAGTGGCCTTTGTGGACACATTTGAGAGCTGGAAACAACCCCTCCAGAAACAAGCTAACAGAGGTTTTTCTTAGCAGACATTTTGATGTTTATCAGGAAAACCACAAGTAAAAGTAATAGTGTTAATGATGGAAATACCATTAAAGTGTCCCTGTAAACTGCGCTGTATAATAGCAATGAGCATATAAATGGAATGCAGCCAACATTATAAATGTTATTAGTTACACCTGTGCTTTCCCTGCTATAACAAGTCAAATGTCTGCTGTCTTAAAAACTTAAGCTATATTTCTACTTGATTCTGATGCCTAAATACTCTTTCAACACCTATCCCAAAAGCAAAGTTTATGACCACTTGTAGCTGCTTTCCCCCCATGCTCTTGTTTAGCAGTGACCGCCTGAGGAAGTGGAAAAAGCAACATATCCTGGCAGCTGTAGTGCTGTCACCCGACAGGGAAGACAGACAAACACGGACGAAGCCGAAGAGAGGGCCTCGAAGACAGAGCAAGTCTTCTCAGACCATTGGAAACTGACTATTTATAGACCTGAGTGGTCTATTTGTTTACTAGGACCTAGAGATGCTCAAACAAGGTCAGAATTGGCCCTTGCAAAACACAAGCACACACACAGTGTCCAATGTGAGGGATGACCACTTTCCCCGCACCTCAAGGTGAATGGCGACTAGAGTGTTTGCGCTGAAACCCAGGCAGCTTGTTTGAGGAGAAGGGCTAGTCTATTTGGGTGATTCATTCTCTTGTCATGTCTAAATTCCCCCAGTGTATTCCTCTGCCACTTTGTACACGTCTGATTTAGGGGCTGAGGGTGTTCCCTGCTTGCCCAGCCTGACAGGTAGCCTAACTTAGGTACTGTACAAACACAGCAGGAATGCAGCAGGTCAGGAGCTCTTAACCTTGACTTGAGGTGGGTCTTGTGCATCTCAGGTACCACAAATGCATCCATGTACACGCAAACTGTCTACTCCATTCATATTCATTTGCAAATATAGTAAACAGTCCTGTTTTGGTTGTTTGTATATAAACAGAAAAATGTTGTATCCCTAGCAGATCTGTGGTATGGGTTGGGATGCTAGCACCGATGCCACACAAAGATCTATTTAAGCCCCTGTATGGTTCTTTAAAGGTTCTTTACTGGTCCCTTTCCCCAGTAAACGAAACCAAATTGAGCTGAAGAACCAGTAGAGAACCATTTAATCACCTGTGTTGTTCTTAAATGGTTCTCTACTGGTTCTTCAGCTTAGTTTAATTAAGTTTATTTTACTGGGGGAAGAAGAAAAACACTGCATTTAAATATCCCACAAACAGTGTATTTCCTAAGGATTACATATTAAAGCAGAGGCTCTTAATCTTCTTGCACACATGGGTAATGTATTATATTTCTCAGTAAACATTTAGTACAGGATTCGAAATCTTTTAAGCCTCATATTACTCAATGACTCGTCCATGGTATATATGGGCCCTCTAGTGGTTCTATATAGCACTATTTGACAAAGATACTGTATAGCATCTGTATAAGATGGGTGCCACATTGGGGTGTAATGTTACATCGATCTGGGTCGATATATATCCCGTCGGCAAAACGGCAAAAACATCCTTCCTGGAAACAAAGGCTTCTAGGGCAGTCTTCTGTTCCTCTCTCAAGGAAAAAGATAAGTGTAGTTGGCTTCGTGTTTCTTCCAAAGCTAAATTGAATGGACACGGTCCTTCGGCAGCTGCCATCTTGGCTGTTTACTTTTCGACTCCTATGGCGCAGTGCTGTCCTCATCATGTTACGCCCTGTCAGATAGACTGATCTGATTGGTCCGATAGGTGATTCAGCGGGCTCTGCTCGTCGGGGCCAGATCCCCGTGCAGTGCTAATTTGAATTTGCTAGGGGCGGGGCATCTGGATATCCAGGTTATCAATATCACTGATGCAAAGTAAAATCACCCATACATGTCGCCATCTTTAAGATTTATTTTGAAATTCCCATGGCTGTCAGTGTCACCAATCCTGACACACCTCCTCCACAAACATTTAGCAGTGCCAGCACCCCAGCACCAGGCAGACAGTGGTAAGCAGCCAAGGAAAAGACAATGAGGATATTTACTTATATCGTCTCATATTGATCATGGCAGACTGTGTGATATCAGCAAATATCGTATTGTTGACCAAAGAGTAGAACAATAATATAGTAATGGCGTCCTGAGCGTAGAATGAAGTCACGCTACCCATGTGTGTGTTGTAAAATGAGCTTCTCTGTTCTTTGTTATATGGAACGGCATGTTAGTACACGTGAGTCCCGTTTGTGTTTTTCATTGGCTGGCTCATCACTGCTGCTCTGTGCTGCGCTCATATGGCAGTTACCACTGATATTGGAACGGTGTTGTTGTGAAAGCTTAACGCCCATTCTCCAGTCCAAACTCTGACTCACAGATGGGCTCTAATATATATATCGTATATAGAGCGACATCACTTTTCTTGTGCTGCTTTCCAGAGTTAATTAGTGTGATTTCTTTCAAGGTATGGGAAAAGACGGCAGTGAGCAACTTAGTAAGAAATTTCCCACAACTTGCAAAAAAACAATAGATTTGGAAATTGTAAAAAAAAAAAAAAAAAAAAAAAAAAAAAATCACGAGGCAAAAAAGCAAAAAGCAAGGGAATAACTATATTTATAATTATTATTATTACATTTTAAAATTATGTTACAGAATTATTATAAATTTAAGCACTCTTTCCAGGTCAGTTCCTTTTTTCTTTTTTTCTTTATTTTTTTTTACTGTTTTTAATTGTCTTTTTTTTTCTTTTTTTGCTAATTGTTTTGGGTCATTTCTTCTTTTGCTGCTCATTGCCTTCTTCCCATGTTTTTAAAAGAAATCAAGCCAATTTGCTCAGGTTTCAAAGGGTTAAACGCATTTTTAATTTCTCTGCAAAGCACTTTGGCTCACATTTGATTTATAATTTGTTCCATAAATAAATTGACTTCCAATTAGATTTAGTGAACAGAAGGAAAAATGTTTGTCCAAAGAGTTTATTTTTATATTTTTTTGTTTACCAAGATGTTCCTGGAACTGCCTCAACACTGTTCCCAATTTGTTTAAATGTCTTCCAGCTGTGAGTCTCTTTGTCAAATGCATTGTGGGACAAAAGCAATCACTAACACCAGTTGGTAAGCATTTTACACTACTGCCATGTAAACACACTGCAATAAATACTCAGAACTTGTGTGTAGTGTGAAACTGGGACACAACTTGTGTCTTTTTCTCACACACACTCACACATGCCTCCTGGTGTTCCATCAGTTATGGGACATTAACACCGTTGGCGAGGTTAAGTCTGGGCCGTGAGTGAGCTCATTGTAAGCACACTGTTGATAGTAGACATACACAGACACACACTCACACTCTCAGTCACTCTTTCCAACCTCAGTAGGGGGCACTACCCCGCAGAAATGTGAGCTGGCCTCTTCAGGAAGGACAGAATCAGGCAAACGTGCATTACTGTAACCCACACAGCACTGCCTCACTGTCTGTGTGTGAGCAGGAGCTGGTCTGAGTGCAGCTAATTGCACGCTCACATATCACAAGAGTGTGGAAATGTGTGGGCGCGCGTGCATTAGCAGGGAGGTGTGTCTGCCATGTGAGTGAAACACACACAGCCACATCTATTTCCAAAGCTAATACTTTTTCCATTCTGCCAAGCCAGACAGTGATGTCACAGAGTGAGCGAGTGAAAGAGGAAAAGAAGAGAGAGAGGAGGAAGAAAGATGGAGACGATTGTAGCTGAAGCGCACATTAACAATCTAAAGGGCACCCTTAGTGTTTTATAAGTCAACCACAAACAGCACTTGACTTAATGACAGGAAGGCATCCCTACAAATAGACTGACCTCACTGCATACCGGAGGACTGCTTTATATAATAAAGTGACACACGCAGGAAAAACAAAACCTTGCCAGCAAAAAGTCAGAGATGTTGGCTGGCTTCACAATCCTTCTGCCAGCTGGCTGGATGAACCACAAAATCATGATGCGATAAAAGGGACACCTATGGCACTGAGGTTGTTGAAGAGCCTCAGCAGAAAATATTCAAACCAGATTTTTTGGCTCGTCTTGGAATGTGGAAAAAATTATGACATAACAGAATATTTTTTTCACTGGGTTGTAAAATAAGTTTATCCATTGAGTTTTTGACTGTCCACCGGAAATCGCTCAGAATAAAGAGATGAAACCTGCGCCACTTTAGGGTTTTACACAGAAGGGGCGACCCCAGAAATTTATCACAGGAGTTACCAGATGGTGCCACTGAAAATCACCAGGTGGCACACCGAAACAAAAAGCCATAACTGAATTTAAGAAATTTGATTGTGCTGTTTAAGTATATAAGCTCATTTAAAACTATGCCAATATGGAAAATGGAATTGCATACTGATATTGCCTACTATTGTTTCCTATTTTACTAATCATCTGCTGTGCATGGACTAATATCAGTACAGTCAACATTTTGAGTTCCCCAACCATACAGTTTTGTGTTATATATCTATACATGTTAGGCAATTCATAGTTCTAAAAATAATCTGATTGTCGTCTTACTTTAAATGACAAATATACAAATCTAATCTTAAGAAGTAGATTCATTGTATGGAACAAAACATTTACTGGGAACAAACCTACTCAAGTTTAGGGGAGACTTGTAGGTACCTAATTTTTATTCAGATATCTTAAGGTGGGAGTTCAACAGACCTCTTTGAAAATAGCCATGCAAGTCACCAAAATTTGGAGCACTATTAGGGTGCTTCAGACCTAGAGTTGTCTTGCTTTGGTCTGAATCAGGGACTAATTTTGTTTGTTCATAATAATCCTCCGGGACTGTAACATGCTCATGTTTAACCCAAACAATGTGTCATGTTACTGCAGTTGGTTCAGAGCGAGGTCGGAACACGTTCTCACCACAAACGAACTGCACAAGAGTTCGTTTGTAACTGGACCGAGACCACCTCTTCAAGAAGGTCTCAGTCTGGTTGTTTTGGTGCGCACCTGAGTGTGATTGCTGTGTTCACACCTGCCCAAACGAACTGCACTTAGGGGACAAACAAACCTGAGTTTGATTGAACTGAACCAAACAGTGCAGGTGTGAAAGCACCCTTAGTTCCCTTCCCGACAAGCTATGCTAAAACTGGGGGCCAGTGAGGTGGCCAGCAATTGTATCAGGGGGTCATGGCCCCCCTGGCCTCCCCTTGGGGGCACCGCTGTTACACAGGCAGATGGTGTATATCACTCCTCCATTGGAAAAAAAGAATGTGTAAGTATATGTTTAAGACATGACCAGCGAATGTCTTGTGCTGTAATTATGTATGAAAGTATTAAACAAGCTGGCAACAGTAAAGCGTTGGGTTATGAATTAGAAAGGAATCAAATGCAATACAATGTGAAAACATGTTCACACGGCACGCACACACTGATGCACTATTGTACGTCGGTGTGGCTGTAAACAAACACTGTATGCTAACAAAGAGGGGACTCTTGCCAAAAGAGGCGGTCTGAGGGACTACACAACCACAAAAAGGCCTTTTTTTTGTCAGATTAAATGTTTCCTTTTAACAAATTTGATTTATTTAGTGTTGGGAAAGAGGCATAAAACAGATCAGCACAACTGCATTGCTAAACATTTCCATAACCTTTTGAGAAAAACAAGGGAAGAGACTGTGTCTGCTAATTCTAAATGGCACTGCCAGCTCAGACTGAGATTTAATCACGCTGATCAAATCCAGGATTTAGCAAAGTTTACTAAACAATATTCACTTGGATGTTTTTTGACAGACATCTGCCCTGAATGTACCGCACTCACGTTGCTCATAATGTAGCTGTTTGTTGTTGAAAATGTCAAATCCCTAAAATTTCAACAGAGCAAAAGCCACCTTATCAGACTGACGCCTGCTCATTTTTCAAACTGAACTCGCTCAGCAGTAAAAAGTTGAGAAACTGACTTAAAAAGTTGTCACTGACTATACTGTATGTAACGGCTTTACTTTTCCCTTTAATTTCCATGCAGCCAAAACTGCACTTAAGATGGCAATGGATCAAACTGTTGCTGTGGGTGCCAGATTGTGATAGAAATCAATCTTGGAGCCAGTGTAAATGTGCTGTGGGTGTATAGAGTCAGCTCCTCCGCCTTTAAATAAGCAGCCTGAACTGACGTTAGCTTGAGAAATCCATTTTGTGTAAACTGAAGGCTCTCGTTTGTGTAGATGATAGAAATGATGATCGCAGTACGGTGATGCATATGGCGACTGAAGCGTCAAGGCTTTATGATGTTGTGTTCACTTTATTATGAGCGTATTATTACAGCTGAACACATTCATCCACTGCCTCAGTTCACTGTGCTTATACTAAACGCTTATGATGATGGTTATGATGCTGCAGCACAGCTGGTGTGATGTTTAGTGTGGGCTTGTCCTTGAGTGTTCGCACTTCACTGAGACAGGAAGAGAGTGGGTGGTGAATGTGTGTGCGCTAGGGTTAGAGAGGATGATAGAAAAGGGAAGCAGTTTTATAATCATTATATAATCTTTTTTTTCTTATCCAAAGTGTCAGAGAAATGGCTGATATATGGTCTCAAACCGCCGCAGGGATCAGACTCAAATCTTTTTCTTTTCACTAGAAATCAATCTTATAACTATGAATATGTCTTTACTTTTAGTGTGTCTCACCACTGTGTGCCTACCTGTAGCGGCCCCAGTATGGAGCTGGTGGTGTACATGAAGAAGAGTCGCAGGTAACTTAGAACGTTGGCAAAGGCGAACAGGCCCTCAGCCACCAGGATGGGGTGGAAGGCGTCCCAATTCTTCCTCTCTGTGTCCTCCACGTTCTTGAACTGAAGAACATGCAAACACAGTGACACTATTTTACTAGTTGATCATAATATGTGGTTCCCATTTTGAAAAGGAGAATTACAGTGGTTATAAATCCTGCTACTGTACACTCAAAGCAATGCATACTTTACATCGTTCTACCCGACCCAGATTAGCTAAATCAGGTGTGCTCGCTAGCTGTTAATTGGCTGAAACACCTGATTTAGCTTAGACTAATGACTGCTCTGTGTTTAAACAGAAGCTTCAGTACAGTAATATAAAGCTGTACTGTATTTATGAAGTGGTGTTATAGGGGGTCATCCCTATATTCCCCAGCTCTATAGAGTGCTGCAAGAATGATTCCTAAAACCTGGAAATAAGTAAATATTTTTGCACTTCCTGTTCCCTCATCTCAAAGTCAACAGTTTTTTTGAATGAGTCTTGGCTAGATGCCTTAATTAAGGTCTGTGATTGACACAAGCTTGAGAGATTTTCACGTTCTGGTCTACAACATAAAATACGTCAGTAAATACCCCTTTTAATTTTGAAGCTTTTATGTGTCCTAAAGAAGGCAGTTGCTAACAAGTGGCTAAATAAGACGACAGAATGTCATCACGATAAACACAGCTTTACAGCCAGTTGTGGTGGCCATGTTTAATTTATGCGACTGTAGGGTAGTTCGTTTATAGACTAACTTATAGATTGCATTTACACTTCAAAATTCATAAAAGTTGTATTCATTTGTGAAGAGTATCTTGCTGAACAAAAAATTTAACAAATTGGAAATAACCTTTAATATCTGGATTGGAAACAGTTAAACAGCTCGACAGTTTCAGAGACATGTTGCACATTAAGTAGCTGTTTCCCTTTTTACATGTCTTTATTCTAAGATAAGCTAACCAGCTGCTAGCTACCATTAGATTAATAAGTATGTTTTCATTTAACCATTTAACTCTGAGCAAAAAGGCGATTAAAAAAAACATGTCATGAAATGAATAACCTTTCTGAATCTAATCTCTTAACCTTTCAAGCCAGCAGCACAAAATAATACATGCAGTTATTCATCCTCTACATCGAAAGAGTATGTGTAACATGTGTGTACCTTGCTATGAGCAACTATCTTGAGGGCAAAGGTGGCGAGGTAAAGGGAATTCATCACGAAACTCAGCTGGTTCCTTGACTCTTCCAAAAAGTCCTCCAGCCCTTCGTACCACAGACGCTTCACATCCGACCACACCATCCCTACAGGAGAGCAGGAATTCCCCATCACCACATGCACACACACATATACGCACACCACTGGAAAAAATTTTTATTTTGCTGTCATCCCCAACATTTTAAAATCGCTTCAACCATAAGTCATCACACAGTAGGAGCCCAGGGGAAACAGGAATGTATGAGACACAGGAATTGGAGATTAATGTGCTGAAAATGTCATCTGTGGGATTTAGGGAGGTGTGTGGAATTTAATAAAGATGGGTGTCTTTCTGTGTCCAAATGGAATTTCATCTATTCTAAATGTACAGTAGGGATAATAAAAGACTTACAGCGTGACTCCAGCTGCAAGTGTAAGGCAAAGTGACAAATCCTCTATGCCTTGATTCAGAAATTGCTATTACATTGCACTGACCCTAATTTATCTGTTATTGGGTTCCATGGTTTAAACAGAAGGTAAGCACAGAAGTGACAGGGTTTGGTACAAAATGTCTTTCGGTTTTTGTTCACAAATGCAATTTGTTTCTCTCCCTGAATAAATTTCATCCTGGTCAGTAGGATCTTTGGTCTTACTATGGAATCACTGAATTTCAGTTCTAATGATTCAATAGTTAAATCAAATAAATTGATTCCATGGTAAAATCCAAGATCCTACTAATCAGATGAAATGTATGGAATTTATTCAAGGAGAGAAACTAATTCTGTTCATTTTGTCTGGTCAGTAGGATCTTTGATTTTACTATGGAATAACTGAATTTGTTTTTTTCTGGGATCATTTGAACTCAAATTCACAGATTCCATAGTGTAATCAAAGATCCTACTGACCAGACAAAATGGATGGAATTTAGTCAGAGAGAGGAACATATTCCATCCATTTTTGTCTGATTAGTAGGATCTTGGATTTTACTATGGAATGAGTAGGATTTTAATTTTAAGGATTCCATAGTAAAATTAGTAAAATAAAAAAAAACCTACTACAGAATGAATGGAATTTATGTTTTCACACCTGATTTGTTTCTCTCCATGAATACATTCCATCCATTTTTGTCTGGTTAGTAGGATCTTGGATTTTACTATGGAATGAGTAGGATTTCAATTTTAAGGATTCCATAGTAAAATTAGTAAAATAAAAAAAAACCTACTACAGAATGAATGGAATTTATGTTTTCACACCTGATTTGTTTCTCTCCATGAATACATTCCATCCATTTTTGTCTGGTTAGTAGGATCTTGGAATTTACTATGGAATCACTTAATTGAAGTTCTAATGATTCAATAGTAAAATCAAAAAATATTGATTCAATGGTAAAATCCAATCTGGAAGTGAAACTAATTTCAGCCATTTTGTCTGGTTTGTAGGATCTTGGATTTAACTATGGAATGAGTAGGATGTCAATTGTATTATTCCATGGTAAAATTAAAAAAAAAAACAATTGACCAGACAGGATGAATGGAATTTAATTTTTTACACATGATTTTTTTCTCTCTGAATAAAGTCCTCCCATTTTTGTCTGGTTCATAGGATATTTAATTTTACTATGGAATCATTAAATTTGATATTACTATTGAATCATTAGAACTCAAATTCACAGATTCCATTGTATAATCAAAGATCCTACTGACCACACAAACTGGGTGGAGTTTAATCAGGGAGAGAAACAAATTCACTTCATTTTGTCTCATTAGTAGGATCTTGGATTTTACAATTGAATGAGTAGAATTTAAATTTTAACGATTTCATAGTAAAATTAAAAACCTACTAACCATACAGAATGAATGGAATATATTTTTTCACATGCATTTTGTTTCTCTCCCTGAATAAATTCCATTCATTTTTGTCTGGGTAGTAGGATGTTGGATTTTACTATGGAATCATTAAAAGTGAGTCCTAATATAGAAATCAAAATGCGAAGGAGATGCATTCAGACATACAGTGACACACAGATATACATGTAGCCCGGCCCACAGTCACAGCATCTGATTTCCCCATTAACGCAAGGCATCTGGCTCAGGGGAATAGCCGGACGGAGAGAGCAGGAGAAAGATGAGAGGAGGAGGGGGTAGCGTGGGAGAAAGACAGAACAATGGAGAGCGAAAGAAATGGAAAGCTGCAGTGTGACTTGTAAGTGCTGTCTGTAACTTTTATAGCCCCTCTCACATCCCGATAACATTTGCATTTGATTTTTACATCATTAGAACTCTCATCCTTGTTATTCAACTCAACTTTGGTGTTTTGTTGATGGTGCAGAGACCCTGGAGTGTGAAATCTGCACCACTGCATCGCATCTTTGCAGTGCAGCTGTTTCGTGATGAGGAAAAAAACTGCTGAAGTTATTAAAATTGATCTTTGATGTTGCTCTTTTGCAGTACTTAAGTCATTTTCCCCCTCTAGTGGGCTATCTTGGCCCATGGAAAAAGAACCATTACACGTCTGTCTAATGACTCAACTACTGATCTCTCTCCTGCAATATACAGAATAAATTGCAAATTACCCCACAACCATCTTCATAACATTGAATAATAGAAGTCAATTGCTTCTACATCCTTTTACAACCTGCCAGGTGCAGTTATTGGGATGATTTATCAACCCAGCGATGATAGTGAAACCTCAGCCAATGAGGTGTGGTTGCGACGCTTTGTGTCTAGTGGAGAGGGCTGGGATGCTGCAACCATGAGACAAATATCTCTGCTGAGAAGGCAGGGCCATTAAAGCTATTGAATGATCATGCTAATGGTTTCTTGGCAGAAGAGGAAGGTAGAGAGGCTCTTCCCCAGGGAGCGACAGAGTCAATTTCTAACTGTCACTATCCAGCCTCATCTGAACAGATATGGCTTGTGTACATGTGTATGTGCAAATATATGCTTGCATGTGCCGAGTCCAGTGATGGCAGCACTCAGATGAATCACAGGGGAGACAGAAGAAGCTTCCCTTTCTATACAGCTCAATTAGAGGCAGAACTGACAGATTTAATCCAGTCAGGCCAGGCTTTCTGTCGTTCAGTATACAAACAGCTGTTTGTCATGCTCTGCCTGATAGGATTATGGATACAGGATACTGGACTTTAGCCAAACCATAACAGGAATCTCTCATTTTCACTCCACTATGCCATGTTATTCTATTAAATTCTGGTTTGTATTATTGAATTTGTATTCTATTCTTAGTTGTGTCCATTAAGAGATAGATAATTATTCAATTAGAGAAGTCTGCACTTAAAAGTGTTGCAATATATATTATGATCGACCATACACGATACCCCTCTACACATAGCATGCATTAGTATGTTATTTATTGCTTGAAAGCTGAGTAAAAAGCTGACCTATGATCCAGAGGATGAGCAGGTAATCTATCATCTCCAGCGCAGGGCCCATGGTGTTCTTCTTGCCCTCATTGTAGACCAGCGAGTACAGGTTGAGCAGCAGCAAGAAGGTGAAGTAGGAGGCGCTGTGGATGATGAACTTGACGAAGGGCGTGTGGATGATCTGGCCCACACGGGAGCGCGGCACCAGAAGGTAGCAGACAGACAGCAGCGGCCAAAGCATGGCGACACTCAGCACTGTGGCCATCTTTAGACAGGTGTGCTTGCGCCGGTAACTGGCCGTCTCTCCAAACCAGACGGTGTTGAGGAACTGCTGACAGTTGGACTGAGCCACAAACTGTTAAAGGAGCATCAGGAGAGAATGACAGAGAAAATACCAATGTGAAGATGCGAAGCAGACAGAAATTATGCAACATGTTCTTATACCTAAACGACAGGATTGGTTGTTTGCCAGTGACTCCCAAAACTACATATTTGACCGTATCTAGTAACAACTATTTAACGTTGTGAAACGGACACAGTTTCAAAACTACTTGGTTAGATTTAGGAAAAGATTATGGTTTGGGTTGAAATATCATGTTTCTTACATAACATACATTACATACATGAAGCAAGTCAAGTACGTATCCGCAGCAGCCACAAGTTTGATTCCAATTTCCTTTGATTTTAAGTCAAATCAGGTGATACTTGCCTTTAGCCTTCTTGCCGAGAGTCAGGTTAGATAAAAATACTGTCTCTGGGATGAATATAAAGCCATAGCACAAAGACAGGAAACAGGGGGAAACAGCTTACATAGCTCTGTCTGAAGGTAACAAAATCTGCCTACCAGCACGCTTTTAAGGGAGTCAGCTACAAACGTATCACTGTTCTCCCTGCAATAAAAATCCAACCACAAACCACAAATAACACTCTCAGGGAGTATTATCTCATGTGCAACTTTAAGAGGAACCTTATCAGGGTTATTTCTCCTGCAGGAATCTTATGCCACTAGTTGAGCTGTGATATATGAGTCAAACTTTTCACACCGAGCCATCCAAGCTGTAAATTGCCCCCCAGCTTCAAACTTCAAGTTTGTCTTTGACTGTTGTTGCCTGGAGGAAGTACTTAATCCTGCCAAACTCATATTTCCAAAAGACACAGGGTGTACAGATGTCTAGTCCAGCATATAGTACAGTAAAGAGGTAATTAATAACAGATAAACTTATTATTTTCTCTCTACTAATCTGTGGATAGTTTAAGGATTAAATTATCAAGTAACACATCAAATATTTTCCTCAGCCCATTTAAATTGATGATTGGCTTGCTATTGATCCTGCCAAAAAAACACATGAATGTTGCACACTTGGCTCGTCTTACCTCTTTTTGGTTGTACTTGATGGCAAGCTTGAGTCGACTGAGGTTCATGCGCTCCTCCAGTAAGCCTCTCTTGTCAACATGATCTTCGCTGGATGTGTGGTTGAGAATCACTTCAAGCTCTCGAGAGTTTCGAGCCTGAGCCAGCAGGTCCTTGGCAAACATCTTACACTGCTTCGCCAGCTCCTCATAATCATTCCTGGAGCGAGGAAAATTAGATAGATTCAGACATGAAAGATTATGATTCTTATCTGTTACATTGGATTAAGGAAGAGGGATTACAGTATCACCGTGTGCATGTATGTACATATGTTTATGTGTGTTTCCAGTCTTTATGTGCGACGAAATTAGATGAAAACGCACTGACATGACGGATGGACATGCAGCAGTTGATAGCAATCATACCTAAACTCTACTTCAACAAGGCTGAGCTCCTTGAGGTCTGCACTCAGCTCAAAGGCCCTAAGTATGGGGTCTTCTTCAGTCAGCATGATCAGAGAGGGGCTGGCCAGGCAGCGGTAGATGTCCAGGCGGAACCTGATCAAAAAAAAAACAGACCGAGATGGATGAGGAGGTGAAAATAGTGGTTAAAAAAAGGGGGGTTGAAAATGTGAGGGAAGAAACAGGACAAAACAAAAGCTACACAGATGGAAGAAAAAAGGAAATCTAGAAACAAACATTCAGCCTTCTAGCTGTTTCATCTGTACCTGCTCTGACCTCTATGTTGTTTGCCAGCCAAACCGCAGACTGATTCATTTAGCTTACTGTGTGGGAAGCTACACTGCCCTGCAGAGAGAACAAAAATGCCCAGCAGAAGAGATCAGTAAAATCTCATCTGCAAGTCTAAGATGGTATCAGAAACAAAGAATCGCTACCTCCCAGTAGAAATACTGCTGGTTTTGCAGCTTTCCCTTAAATTACAGTTTGTAGTCATGGATTGATTACTTAACAGGCCTACCGGGCACAGGGGCCAAAAGAGTAAGGGGGCCCCTGGCCTTCACTTGCAAAATGTCAAACGACCAGGAAGAGAATCAAAATGACCAAAAGAGACGCAAACGGACAAAAAACAAAACACAAAATGACCACAAAGAGACAAACCGAGAAAACAAGTTGGCGGCTGATGCAACACTGTGTTGCAGGTGGCACGTTCTCTCTGCACCTCTAAGACATCTGATGTACAATTTTATGTGTCATTTGGATGAGTCAGAGAACAGCATAACAGACGCTTTAACCAACCCTAGGATGAGATGCTTTCATCCAGGCTCACAAAACACTGGCAACAAAGCCTTAACATGAATACCCTTGCTTTTTAAAATAAATTGAATGATGAATTGTGTCTTTTTTTTCTGTCGTATATGTCCTTTTCTTTTTTGCTATGGACCCTCTTGTGTGTCTGAAATAAAGTCTTGAATAATATAAAAAATAATGATAATAAAAAACCCATAAAAAGATGCATGACGGCGACAAACTACCACAAAGACTGTTTGTCTTCTTCCTGTGTAGGAGAGGTGGTGGGGCCTTTTGCATATCTGCACCCTGTGACCCACTGTCTTATAATGCACCCATGTTTGTTTGTAATTATATTATATTTCAGTATAAAACCACTACTTATAACAAACAATGAATACACCAATACTGGCACACCAAACACTGGCTTGCTTCAGCTGGATAAGTAGAGTTTGGCAATAACAGACAGCATTAGGAGTCCTCTGTGGGACAAAGACTGTTAACATTAAAAACTAGATAAATGCTTCACAAAAAGTCAGTGCATTTCTTTCCAGATACTGACATTCTCAAGCTGACGCTATCATCAAAACATGGTGGCGCAGTGTTTAACAAGAACCCTTCCTGGACACTTCACTTGACACACTGACTGATTCATGGCTGTTAAAGCTCCGACATACCAGAGCAAGTCCGAAACAATCATGGACTAAAATAACACAGGCGTCATCTGGAAGACAAAAGTGACGTTGGCCATTCCAAGATACAGTAATTCTGCGCAATGCTTGTCTTCTGGTTTAGATCAAAGGGATTTAATGCAGCCATCTGGGGAAAGCAAATGTGACTGGAGAGGCCCGTACCTGGAGTGCCGTAAGCTGTCTTTTTTGTTTTTAGCGTTGCAGAGCGTGCACTCGCAGCCTACAGCGTGGGGCCGAGGAAGCGAGATGTCCTGTTTCAGCAGCATGGTCAGGATCTCGTAGTTGTTTCTGTGGGCCGCCAGGATGACCGGAGCCACGTCCATGGTGGTGGAGTACTCTGGGTTCTGAATCCGCTGCATCAGTTTCTTAAAAGGGATAGAAATGCATGGATAAAAATCTGCAGAAATGATAAGGGAGTATCTCATATATCAGCCTGCTCTTTGCATCTTGGAGGAGGATTCATGAGCAGTAATGAGAGGAGACTAACAGCGATGGAGGGCTTGGAAGATCGCCTCGGCCTGTGGTTGAGGAGGATGTCCACAGCTCCCACCACCTCCGAGTCTATGGCCACCAACAAGGCATCTGTCGCCTACACAGAAACAAATGCATAATTTATGAAGCTCTCAGAGAACAAATTACATACCAAGACAACTTGAAAAAGTGATGTCTTCTTCATGCACTGTTTACTACCTGGCAGCCATGTTCCAGAAGAAGCTGCAGGATGTCTAGGTTCTCGTTCTCAATGGTGATGGTGACGGCATCCCGGCCCAGCACATCTACGCAGTTGAGGTTGAGCTCGCCGTGTCGGTTCTCCTCCAGCAGCTTCTTCACCATGTAGTAGTCGCCTAAGACGAGAAGCACGTCCACATTAGGACATTTTTACGGAGTCAGATCTATAAAAGCAGTGAAGTGTGATCTGCGGCTGGCGCCAAACGGACACACACACACACACACACACACACAGCTCCAGCCATGAGGCAAACACTCTCCGGCTCAGCTCCAGCACTCCTCTTAACCTCAGTAATGTATAACAATAACATCTCCCTCAAAGGACACTCTCTGTTGCCGAGCCATGTTTAGAGAGACTTTATATGGTCATGGTGGTAAGGCTGGCCAGTACACATCAAACAACCTATGCCTGTGCAATGTTCTTAACTTATCAATGAAACATTCTCCTCCCATCTGACGGGATGAGAATGCCCATGCCTCATTGCGATTGTGCATCATCATGTGTAGTTTCTCCTCGGCTTGTTTGCGTTAACTTTCCTTGTCAGGAGCTGTGAAAAGTCGGCAGACGAGGCAGGGAGAGAAACTTTTTGGAAGAGCAGACGTTCTGCTAAATATATCTTAACCCCCGTGGGCACATTTCCACAGTGGCCAATATGTAGGCAGCTGTGAGAGGTATTCACTGGGAGAAAAAAAATGTGGTATGACTGTACAGTTTGCTGCTTGCTGCAGTGACCCTGCTGGAAATCTGACAAGCTGTTAGTCATGGTGTTTTTTACCTGCAGTGCCATCCAACTCACATTATGCTTCAGTGATATTAAAAAGACAGATTCTGACATAAAAGGAGCATTTCTGTGATCTTAAACGCACCACAATGAGTATAAAAGCAATGATTATGGGATTGGAGGCAATAATAACTGACAAACCTTTTTCACATGCCAGCAAGAAGAGCTTCTCATCCAGCGTTGTTTCCTCTTTCACCTCTCTCACGTCTTTCAAGGCCAGAAATTTATCCGGAGAGGAAGCGTCCGTGCTCTGGTACAGAGCTGCCATTACGACGGAGAGCGAGTACGGCCAAACACTGATGTGCATCCCACTAGAAACAGGCGACCATTACAAAAGAAAGCCTGTCATATGAGGGTGACATGAGAGGAGTCCTTTTTTTTTTACTATGTCGCAGCGCAGCAGAGGCTTTAAAGCGTCGTCATGAGACTAAACCGATTGTGTTCTTATTGCCGTCGCATCTCTGCTGCTCCGTTTGCGCGCTTCAGCTGGCACAAAACAAATCGTCTCCTTTTGGGGGTTTTTAATCGCATGAAATGACTTCAGACTTCGGCTTCGGAGACGCGAGGAGCGACTGCGGTCCGACAAAGCGACACGGTCATCTCCCTACGCGTGTTTACATGCACCATCTTCTTGCATCGCAGGCTCCTGGGGATCTTTTGGTCCTGATGCTGCTGACGAGGCTGCTACTGCGCATGTTTCCTCCTCCACCTGCTCGTTCATTTCGCAGGCGCAAAGCCGCTGTGTTTCGCGATTACGTAACAGGGCACTTCAGTGCAGCTTTGTACTGACTATCCGAGTGTGTGTGTGTGTGTGTATACATGCAGAGATACTGTGTTTGGATGAGCATTCTTCATCACAGCCTACTGCCAAAATGCAAGTTAAACAGAACTCATGCAGATTAGATATATGAGACATTTGGATGCTGACTGGCTGCCAAATATGCGCTGACAACATTAATCACCATTTGTATATTTTATAGAATAAACCCTTGAGCATTAGATATGTCTCATGGTACATGCATAAGATCAGTGTGACTAAGGACAAAACACACCTTTATTCTGTGCAGGAGTGTATTCATCTCTTATTGGACAGGCTGCCTCCTGCTGTAATGTGAACATGTCCTCAAAATGGATGTGTTTGGACATGCATGGGTGAAATTAACTGCATTTTGATAATGGAAAGAGAGGGGGGACACATGTCTGGGTCTGTGTATCATCAGCTGTCCTCCTGGACCTGATTACCATATCCATATCAGTCTGTAACACTTATCAAAGACCAGTAAACATGTCTGTAAATGATTAAAGAAATAGAGAAACTGATAATAAAGAAGGCATGGTAGCCGTACAGTTCACAATATTTTATATTTGAGTAAAACATTTCTTCCCAGTCAAGGTGATTGAGATTAAAAGCCAGCAGGTTGTTATAAAATGTGAATTAAATTGTCTGACATGGACTAAACTAAAATATTTATACAACACCTGCAGTCAAACCATACTGTACCTTGCATAGAGGGAAGCAATATCATTAAATTAAAAAGGAGACCTTTTTCCACAGACAAGATTCTGACTTAATAGTAAAAGCACAGGTGTTTCCACTAACATTAACAATGGCCCTATTCCATTAAGTAGCCCAATAAGCCATGGCAGCATGAACAATACCAGCACCCTGACACTGAACCCATCATTAATTTTATTATTCAAACATGTGCTTTTCCTGCTGTGACTTGTCCAAATGTTCTCTTTAGACAAGGCCTATTGAGGGATTATGTGAATCAAACAGCTGCTCAAAAAGGAAATACTGTAAAAATACCAATTTCCCCATTCTAGGATTTGATATTTAATATTCAAAACTTTTTCAATAATGTTTTGACAGCTGGTTGCCCCATTTATGTCTATGGAAATATTTGGAGTAACTCCTCTAGATGTGAACTTAATTAGAGCCCAGGCGGACATTGGCTCTTTCTGCTCACTTCAGGCCAGAAGGCTCATCCTGTGTAAATGGAAGGACTCTTCATCTCCAGCATATGGACATTGGATCAAGTATGTTATGGATCAATTGCATGCTTCTTTGCCAACCATTTTTAATTTTTGTGGCAAATATGGAAGCTGAAATTTTGTAAAGAAACATGCTGTACTCCCCCGTGTCATACAAGTTAATTAATTTGTCATCATTTTTTATTTATTTTTTAAAAAAGTTTTAAAATTGTTTTATATACATATTTAATTTTATTCCTTTTTATTTTATTTTTCATTCATTCATTTATTATATTTTTTCTTGCCTATTAGATTTCCTTTGACTGGTCTGGTTTTCTCTGTGTGTTCCTGGGTTGATGGGTGGGTGAGGTAATTTTTTTTGTCCTTACTGGTTTGTTCATTGATACTCTGTACATCTTTATTGAATTACCAATAAAAAAATACCTTGTTTTAAAAAAATTCAAAATTCCCTAAACCTCTGGAAATGTAGTCTAAAAAGGTCTTAAAACCATAGGCGTAGATTTCAGGTGGAACGCAGGGGACAACTTTGAAGTAGCAGAGAACTTTTATTTTGACAAAATTAATGACAGTTACACCTTAAATTAATGCAGAAAGTGCACAAATTAGTGCACAAATATTCACCAGAATGCAGGAAATTAAGTGTTTGATGCTCAGAATTTTCTAACAGAGGACCCCCAGACACCCCCTGTTTCTTATATGTCCCCCTGCAATGCTGAAAATAAACCCACACCTTTGCTTATAACAACCTCCAATAACAGAGTTAGAATTGACTGACAGGCTGTTGCCATGCATCCTACATATATGCCATACACAGGGGTATTACATGCATGCACTGAAAGAGAGAAACATTTTGCAATGTAATACAACAGTCCATATCAATGTTGTGTGCTATATATATGTTTTGATTTATTTACTCACTCAGTTGCTCTCTGTGGTAATGAGTGCCCCTCTTAGTATTCACGACTTCTCATCCACCTGAAAAAGCCCACACAGAATATTATAAATCTTGTCTAAGAGTTCTGAAAAGCTCCACCATAGTGCACGTCGAGTCAAACTTGGCCCCCCTCATAATTAAAATTCATAGAGAAGCTGTTAAATTAAACGAGCGTTTTAAAACAGGCTTGTCCCCATCCACTCCATTTCTAAGCAATTACGTGTGCAAGTGGGGAAAAAGGTCCTGTAGCTGCACTTTATTATCCAAGAATACAACATCCCAGAACGGCCTTTAGTTAATCAGACTGAAAGGGGGAATAAGAACATAATGTACAGTGTAGTGGGAAATGTATGGACTGCTATTTGGTGCTAGATACAGGAAGTACACTGTGTCACATTAGCAGATTTTCAATAAATAATCCCAAACTGACGATGACAGTGACAGAAACAAACCTGTACTCTTTCTAAAAATGTGACAGATATAAAGTCTTAAACCGTTTTTTTCTTAAACTCAAACTTAGATGGAAATATAGCACTTTAAAAATTACATTGTGACTACTCTTTATAAGCTCAAGGAAAGCCAACTACAGAAACTGCTATTCTATATTTTCCCTAAATGCTTTATTTTGATTACTTCCCACTGCCCACTTAACAATTTTTATGTATATATGTATTCAATAGGCTTAAATGTTGATGCAATTCCTCAGTTACATTAAAGGTGTATAAATGCTTTGGTAATGCAAAACACAGGCTGTAATGTCAAACATTTTGAGGGTAAATGAGAGAAAACTATCCCTTTGTCTTGACTGGAGACACAGTGCTCCAGCAGAGGGCAGTCTGCACAAAGGTTTTGCACCATGTGCTGGTGGAGTGCAAGACAGTGAGTACATATGGGATGGAAAGATCAGTGCACACTTTACAGAGCATAAAGAGTAATTATTCACTGCACAGTCCAGTAATCCAACCTATAGCTGAGCTCTATTCAAAAGCGCATGCAGCTGCACTTGATCTGAAACAGATGTCTCCTTAGAAAAACAACAATGCTATACTGTTGTAATTTTGTGTGGCCATATAAACAGAGCTATTGTAGCTAAATAGTAGGGGAGGATTTCAGTATTACAAGATATTTAGAACAAATACAATTAGGTCACAATCAAATGACACTAATGTGAAATCACTGAGGATATCCGGGTATTACACGCCCACAGATTTCCCACAAGGGGTCAAAGGGCCCGACCTCTTTGCGCTCCATATTTTGTGTCGTTCAATTGTGCGCGGCTGTAATCCCAAACTGGCAAGCCTCTTAGGGAAGATGATTTTCAATCTGCAGAGCATGTGGTTTCCTCTGTTCAAACACATGGCCTTACAGCTTCCCCGGACTTGTCAGTTCCTGGGGAACAGCTGTCAGATGTCACATTTCAGCTGATTCCACTTGAGAGGAGTGTCAGTCACTGTTGCTGACTGTTTCCGATACATTCAACGGAGAGGGGGAAAAACACAGCAATATTCCTTTAGACCTGCAGTTGTACATAACTTTCAATTATTTAGTTGACTGTTTCATCTCAAACCATATCTCTGTGGAATACTCTAACAGGAACATATTTCACTGTGATGTGAGTATGGTATACTTTTAATTAATAATAGGATTTTTTATTTAGGCCAGGAATCTGTTGGGTTTTTTTCTTATAGATCTGGGCTACCCTCTGGAGGCTGTAGTGGGTAAAAAAAACAAATACATTTAATTTAAAATATTGATTTCTCTGCACTCATGCACCATAAAGAGAACATACTTAACAGGGATGCAAAGACAGGAGACAGTTAAAAACAGATGCATCTAAACAAAAGACTCAAAGACAATAGGGATGGGTGAGGTTTTCACAAAGGCACCATCAACATCCTATAAAGCACTTGCACCTTTTATAGTGTGCAGCTGTGTGTGTTAAAACAGGAGGGTGGAGCATGGTTACAAGGATGCAGATAGTGAGCTAGGCCTCCCTGAAACACAACAACAGCATCATTTCCCACAGACTACCATTGCTGCGATCTGTGGGAGCCAGAATCCAGCCTGCAGCGAGACAGACGCGCGGCGGGTCCAATGGCGCAGCTCGCTGACGCACGACGCCAACACGCGGGCCAATGCGGTCCCTCAGTGGGCGGGCTTTTATCCTTGTATTCTGATTGAATCGCTCCCAGTTTGTATTAGTTGGACGAGCGGAGGAGCAGGAAGACTGAGGGACCCTTTCACCACAAACGCTTTAACTGTGGATACTGGCTGCTCAGTGCGCCGTTATGGCAGATGCGTAATGATCCGAGCTGCGGCCGGGCGCGCCAAATCGTGACCGTTTTATTGTGTGCGATGCTTGAAGCTCGCCAGGCTGCATTTACAAGGATGTATCAGATGATAACTGCGCAGGGATGCCTCCGCTGAACATGGTCGAACAGGGCGTCTGTTACAATGATGAAGGCTCCTTCCTTTTTGTTTTGAACGCGGGCCACCCACAGAATCACTGCAATGAACAACTTAAGCGCTCCTCTCATCCATTCCTATGAAGAACATTGCGCAGTGCAGTGAAAACGGGATATCGCGTTGTGGATTTCGAATTGGCGGTGAGTATATTACCTAATAAACTGCTATTCAGCTGGGTATCACTTCCCAGTATAGGCTGTATACATCCGACAGAGCGTGTTGGTGCACAGTCAATGTAAGGAGCTTTGTCCAGTGGTGAGAGCCACTCACAGAGGGTACAGATGAGAGGCAAACAATATCATCAACCACTGAAGTTGACAGCGCCTTGGGAGAAGGATGCTGGCTTTGGGAGGAAGCTTAAAACCTACAGGAATCATACCAAGATAATAGCACAGCCTGGGATCGTGATGAAAGTCCTCCGCAGGAAGAGGATTGTGTTATTTATGGCCTACTTCTTACTGCTGGTCCTCACTATGCTTAACTTGGCTAATTATAAATGGACTAAGGAGCCTCAGCAGTGTAATCATCAGATGAGGAGCACCACTTATCAGAGCAGATCTGACATTCGCTTCCTGTACAGGCCCTCTCTGGCTAAAAAGAGACAGCTTATCTATGTTCTGACCACCTGGAGGTCAGGCTCGTCCTTTTTTGGGGAGCTTTTTAACCAAAATCCCGAAGTGTTCTTCTTGTACGAGCCGATGTGGCACATCTGGCAGAAACTGTACCCGGGTGATGCGGTGTCTTTACAGGGGGCAGCCAGGGACATGCTTAGCTCCTTATACCGCTGTGATCTGTCTGTTTTCCAACTTTACAACAGCCCCGGGGGCAAGAATTTCACCTCCCTGGGACTATTTGGGGCCACCCTCAATAAAGTGGTGTGCTCCTATCCCCTCTGCTCAGCCTACAGGAAGGAGGTGGTGGGGATGGTGGATGATAAGGTGTGTAAAAAGTGCCCCCCTCAAAGCCTTAGACTGTTGGAGGAGGAGTGCCTCAAATATAGCACCATAGTCATTAAAGGGGTACGCATTTTGGACGTTAACGTGCTGGCCCCGCTCATGGAGGATCCATCCTTGGATCTGAAGGTGATACACCTGGTCAGAGACCCGCGGGCAGTGGCCAACTCCAGGATCAAATCCAGACACGGCCTGATAAGGGAGAATTTACAAGTGGTGCGCAGCAGGGATCCTAAACTCCGCCGGATACCTTTTGTGGATCCCGGTCACAAAGCCAACAAAAAGGACGGCTCAGACTACCACTCCATAGGAGCCATGGAGGTGATATGTGACCGCACCTCCAGGACTTTGAGGACTGCCTTAAACCCACCCAGCTGGCTGAAAGGGAAGTACATGGCGGTGCGGTACGAGGACCTGGTGGAGAACCCTGTAAAGACCTTGCGGAACATCTACCGCTTCGCCAACCTCACATCCAACCACGACATCGAGTCATTTGCGCTGAACATGACCAGCGGCTCCAGCTCCTCCTCTAAGCCATTCATAGTCTCGTCCAGGAACGCCACACAAGCTGCTAGTGCATGGAGAACAGTGCTCAGCATTCAACAGATCAAACAAGTGGAGGACTACTGTCACCATGCCATGTCTGTTCTGGGGTATGAAAGAGTCAGAACAGCCGGGGAGGCCAAGGACCTGAGCAAATCACTACTGACACACTCCAAACTGTGAAAACATACTCACCAAAGACCTTTTAATTTAATGTTCATTTTGCATCGAGTGCCGTTTCCTCTTATTGTGGAATTAAAGCTTTACGTTAAATCAGTGTTGGAGGAGCTCCACTGGCCACATTTTGGAATGTATCACGTTTCTCTCGGTTGAATTGCAGTGGTATTTGAAGGGACCACTTCTTTTATACTGGAATATTGGATGTGTTTGAAAATGCAAGGCCTACGAACAATGACTTAATTAGTGAAGCTGCAACTATGAAAAAAAACAACAACTGTATAAATCATGTATCTTGTTATGATGACACTTCAAAGTGGATATTTTGGGGTTATTTTTGAATGTTCAAAACCTTACAAAAAAAAATCTGTTTTTTCAGTCTCCATACTGTCTGTAAAAGTGAAAATAGTTGATGAAAGAAAAACAAAAACAACAAAAAAACAAAGAACAACTGGTTAAAAAAGCGCTCATTGCTAATGTTTATTTGTAAGATCTGGTTGAAGTCAGAGACAATCAATAAATTGGTTTGTTGATGTGCCATAGGTAGAGGTGTGATGACTAGGCTACATCGGCACAGCAGTAGTGCTACTTCTAGGTTAAAAAAAAAAAAAAAAGAGGATGTTTTGATTTTTTTGTCACCAAATCCTTGTAGGATGACATCATGCACTGTGGACAATGTGTCATGGCTCTGGAGCTGGAAAGTCTCTCTCAGTGTCGGTGTAAGCGGTCTGTTCTACCATTTCAAATGTTTACAATTGCTTGCTCTTATCCAAACACATGATCTGGGAATATTGCATTGAGTAAAGTTCACAGTTAACAAGACAGTTTACGCATCTGTGTTGAACAAACCCGCACTGCTTCACATGTAGAAGTCATGATCAAAAACAGAGGGACAAGACAGTGGTTCTCAAAGCCTGGTGCATGAGGCAGGATTAAAATTAAAATAAAATCCAACACTGCAAGCCAATAGATTTTTCATTATTGTAATTTCAAAAAAACTATAAGATCTTAACATGTATTCTTAATTAGGTATAGGTTTTGTCAAGACAGACCACAGTTCAGTGCACTCTGCACCGCTGTGCCTTCACCATTTGAGAACCACTGTGCTGGAATACTGCCACACATGTGTTGCCATTTGCTACATAACTTAAAGGTGCCCTGTGGAGTTTTCGGTAACACTTTACATGAAGGTATCTACATAAGAGTGACATGACACTGTCATAACTATGACAAAACACTGTCATGAACTTGTCATGAACATTATGTACATGTCATAAACTTTTTTGTCTGCTGTCATTAAGTGTTCATTCTTTTTTTGTAATGACAAGTTGACATTGTTTGGGTTGTCTTGATTATGACAACTTGACATTAATCAAAGTGACATTACCAGAAGTTGTCTTTGTCATGACAAGTTGACATTAAATTTGTTTGGGATGTCCTTATTATGACAACTTGACTTTAACCAGGATGACATTACCAGAAGATGTCTTTATGTTAATGTCAAGTTGTCATTATAAGTAGAGTTGTACCGATAACGATACCAGTATCGGAAATGCCTCCGATACTGCCTAAAATGCGGTATTGGGTATCGGCGAGTACAGACTATGACCAATCCGATACCACGTAATGCCTCATGTCATTACGCATACACACGCTACAGGCAAACGAAATTGAAACGGAGCGGAGTTTAAAAAGCATTATACTGTAGCCTTTAAAATGTCTTTTTACCAAATTGTGTGGCTGCACTTTAACCTGTGTCTTGATCTATGTCAACACTGGATAATAATAATAAAAAAGTTTTATGCCATTCATTCTACTATTATGTATTTATTTCTTAATATTTTACATAGAGTTTTAGGAGTTGAGACATACAACAATTCATATCCCATCCATTTTTTTTTTTTTTACTCGCTGGTATCAGATCGGTACTCGGTATCGGCAGATACCTAAGGTTCAGGGATCGGAATTGGTATCGGGAAGGAAAAAGTGGTATCAGTACATCTCTAATTATAAGGACATCCCAAACAAATTCAATGTCAACTTGTCATGACAAAGACAACTTCTGGTAATGTCACTTTGATTAATGTCAAGTTGTCATAATCAAGACAACCCAAACAATGTCAACTTGTCATTACAAAAACCAAATGACACTTAATGACAGCAGTCATAAACGTTTATGACAAGTTAGACTCACAAGTCAGTCTTTAGACGCTTTGCTTAACTAAAGACTGATGACTTTCTCCCTGATTTTGTGTTTAGATGGGCGGATACAAGTTCAGAGTTTAAAAAAACTCCCTACGTTGCAGAACCAATAGTAAATCTGCAGGGCGGTCCTTCGGTGGCTCGCTGAACTCTTGTGCTTGTAAACATAGTCCAACTCGAAACATGTGTAGCGGTACAAAATGGCTCAGCCGTGCTCGCAGAAAACTCCGTCAAAGTTAGTGGATGTTTGTCGCGTTTGCGGCGACACATTCTCGCCAACTAAAAGAAACAAACATAATATTTTACAAGGCCATGACTCATCCGTCTGGCCGGACTATAGAGGCAATCGCCTTGTAAACAACAATGCGATTCCCTCTATAGTCCGGGTAGAAAACCAGCAGAGCTTTTAGCTATATATATATAGCCTACGTATCACATTTTTCACATCACTGTATCACCGTGTAGACTAATCCGATGTTTGTAAAGTCTATAAACACAATGATTGAACAAACATTACTATTTCTGTGTGCACGTTTAGCTGGGCTAACCGTTAGCTGTTAGACCTGTTAGCCGTTAGCAGTGTCTGTAATAGGTAATAACTCATTAAACGGTCCGTGAAAAAAATATCTTTTCCAGCGGATATCTTAGTTACAACATGATTGAGCTAGCAAAGCAGTTTTGTGTTGCTATGTGTGGTATTTATTCAGTTTTGGGAAATCACGATGTCTAGAAAGCATCAGTTGACAGGGACAGCTAACACTAGCAGCAAAGCTAACATCTGGACGTCATCTGTTAAAAGCCTCCTGTTGTCGGATATGACATGAAGCTACTCCAGTTAGCTCAATCATGTTGTAACTAAGACATCCACTGGACGTTTAATCTCTCGGCATCCATTTTCAAGCTCTCTGTGTGTTTGTTTCCTTGCGGACAAAAACGGGGAGCGCACGTTTCCGAGAAAGTGTGTCCTTTTCAAAAATGCAAGAGGCGTTGCTTTGTTGCCGGCCGTTTTCGCCGGTGTGTTAAACACACTTTAGAAAGGAGTGTCCCCAGACTATCAGAAGGCGGAGATCTCTGATTGTCTGGTGGCGAGACTAATGACAAGTACATAATGTTCATGACAAGTTCATGACAGTGTCATGTCACTCTTATGTAGATACCTTCAAGTAAAGTGTTATCTAGTTTTCTTGTTAGTGAACTGTGTATTTCCTAGAGGATTACATGATGCATATTCACAACAGGTATCAAATTTAAAGCACATATATGACAAGGAACAAAGCATGAAATCCAATCACAATCCTCCCCATTCCACTAACCCCTGATAACAGCTGGAATATCGTCAATAGGACGGTTCTCTATCTTCTGAGTAGTATAAAAATATATATAGCCTATATGTAAATGACAGATGAGCTGAAAGTCAGGCCCAATATTAAAAGAGAAGGGGAGGCATGATTATGTGGGGTACTTCATCAGAGTATACACTGACAGGAAGTAACAGGAACAAGAAACAAACCCAAAAGCTTCACTTTAACTGACAGCTCTGGAAGTATGTCAGAAAGGAGCCCCAACCTTTTGGAATTTTTTATCTGAGTTACCAGCTGAGTAGCGTATCTTCTCAAGATTAAGGCAGGACGTAATGTCCCTCAGCCACTGGGCATGGTTTGGGTTTCCTTGAGGTTAAAAGCCGAAAACACGCCAAGCAGTGGCGAAGTGCGGCCTGGGGCAAGCTGTCATGCAATGTCTATGGAAAGCTACAGCAGCCACTCTGAGCTGGGGGGGTTGATTTTGCTGGCATACAAAAAGTTGGGGACAGTTAAACTTTTAGGGGCGAATCGCAGCCAGACAGTACCCGCAGCCTAACAGTAAACACAGTCCTGTGACATGTTGACCTATATTATAAGGAATTTCTCCCCACCTGATACACATTGACACGCCACGTGGCTGCAGAAATAATTATTGCAGCAAGCCACCCTTTGCTGCTGCTTGGTGTGTTTTCAGCATAACCATCATGTAAAATGCATTTCCTTTCTTATAAAACATCTGCAAAGCAATTCTTATTTCATGAAACCTGCAGTGTTAACGTCTGTGTTTACGTCCTGATAGTCTTTTTCTTCCCTGCATTTGCTGGTGCGTTAATATGTTTCCTGGGGATTTATTGCAACCTGTACATGAGAGGAATAATGTAAAACCATCAGCATAAATATGTATCCCATCATCTCTATCCATGTGCGCCCTCGGGCACAAGAACAAGAATGCCTCACGGTTAAAAACATCTCTCTATAAGGTTGTTATTAGAGGTCAAAAACTCCACAAGCTGCCTCAAGTATGTTGCGTAAAAATGCTATTCATATTAATTAGAAACACTGTATTTAGTAGTTGGCTCAAAAAGGGAGATATGCTAATATTTTATGATTTGAATACAAGGTTAAAAGTATGAAAGTTATAGTGACAATTCATAATTTTGCTCTTAATCCATCCAGATTTCAATGTGACGATGTGAGGTTTGAAGCTTTTATCTCACTCCAGTGAAAACAGCTCATTAACATTTAGTCTGTGATGCTGAAAAAGCCCAAAAATGACACTTGAAAAACTTGACAAGCGGCACTTTAACTTCCTCAACAAGGTTGCACAGAAAATTTCTACGCCCTTATTGAGAGAGGTTCTTCATCCTGCACAGAGATAGACGCTGTGGCTCATGGGCGTTCTTCAGTGAGTAATTCTCAATGAAACCACTGAAAATACGTTTTTTTGTTCACCACGAGTCACTTGTGGAAAGAGACATCGCCGTCGAGTTTTCAAAAATCAGATTTTAAAGTTTATATGCTTTGAACATCACTGAACAAATGCGCTATAGTGCATTGTGTTGCGATGGCCTATTGTGCAGTTTTATCTCAGCAAATGACACCCTAACTACTGAGATTGTTCTCAGAATTAGACTGTTCCTTTATGGGTGAAACTAAAGCATCTCCGTCTGAGGACTCATGATGCTACGTCGCTATCATTCAGTCTCTTTTGCTCAGAACAAAACTGAACTCAAACAACGGCGCAAACAAAGGAGAATGCATTGTAAATTTTTGTGCTGCTACCGAGTTCTGAAACAGGAGCATTCCACAGATGCACCCATGCATTCACAACGTAAAATGGAAAGCTCTCACTTCAAGGACAATGGCTTTATTAATATGAACCAAACAGTCTGCATACTCACAAAGCCTAACCTTCACAGATTGGATTTGAGCAGTACACAACACTCTGCTCCACGCAAGGGGAACGGGGCTCTGAGATTTATAATGATGCACTCAGAAAGCAAAGTGCAATCTATAAAGAAGTCAGAGGAAACCTCACATGCTAGTAGTATCTTTTCCAAACGCTGTTAATATACTTCAGCATTTGGAAGTATTCCAGCCGGCTGCAGAATGATAAGCCGGGGGGGGGGGGGGTAAGTATAAATTCACTGGAATACATTTTGAATCAGTTAAAAGGATTGTGGCAGAAAACAGTGCAATAAAAGTTTAATAAGGAGTTGGGGAAGAGCAAAGCAAAGTTGGCACAAAAATACCATTTCAGCTGATTAAGGGAAATACTGTAGCTTTCAATCATGGTACATATTCATGAGCAGTTCTCCCTGAAGCTTCAAACCAAGACCTTATGTAACCGAGTAGCATGAAGCTGCGCCGCAGGCAATTAATGTGCGTCTTAGCATGTTGTATTTTCACCAGAACTTTTGCTTGCTGTGTGAAAAGTACAGAGTGCACACATGGGTCAGATCCTGCTTCCTGTGCGCAGTGTTAGACGTTTACTGGAAGGATTAATCATTCTATTTCAGCTTATTAAAATTCCTGAAAACTGGAGCAAAACAAGCCGAGAAAATCATGAGCAAAGCAACAGAAAGAGCAACGGCCTTTGTAATTTCTCCCTCTGTGAGTGTGTCTTTGTATGCATGTCAGCACAAGGGGAGTGCGTGACCTTTTGGGAGCCATTGTAACGGCGACGCCCACTCAGCTCCTCTCAAATGCCCTGGCCAGTGACCCCATTCATAGTGGAAGGCAGGGCCTCTGCCTCAGGGCAGCAGGGTCTGATAAGCTAGGGTTGGAGGTGACTCCTGGAGCTTCAGGCCTCCCTAGCGAGAGCAGGAGCAGTGCCAAGTCCCAGGTCTCCCTCCAGTAGGTCTTCCTGCTGCGCGGATCCAGAGTCACCTCCCATGGATCCAAGCAGCGTCTTTGTTTTCTCCAAATCGAAAGTGGAGTCATCTGGTTCAGCCTCACACGGCTGCTCTTCGACCTGAATGACAACTTGAGAACTTTAATTCCTTTTTTTTTTCTAATTCTAAAGATATTGACAGTATGAAGTAAGACACGGGAGGTCTTACCTCTTGGACATGGGTGCTGCTGAAGGGTCGGGCAAATACTCCGCACCACTGTGGCAGTGAATCAGTGAGGGGAGGGCCACAGTGTGTCAGCACTGGTTTTAGATATCTGTGACCTTGTTAAGGCATGGTGGCAAAAGTGTGTCAGTGTCAACGACGGTAAACAAGAGAGGATAATGGTTTATTTTAGCCTTTTCAAATCTGGCCTCAGGCTACTGAATTCTAATCATTAATAATAATTATTTGAGCAGAACCAAAGCACATCTCACTTGGGGCACATTTAGTGATATTATATGTGAAGAGAAGCAGTTGTAGTGATTTACTGATTATTTTAGAGAGTTCATGAATGTCCAGAAGTTCAAAGTTTGATATCTCATCTTAGCAGTAAGTATGTTAATTATTGGCAGGACCAAAAGATTTTGGAGGGATGTTTGTTTTAGTCACACACGTGGGAGGGCAAATCAGGACAGTGACTATGCTAGAAAGCATTGGTTAAAGTGAGTCATTCTTTTCTGCTGGGTAGCTGTCTCAAGAAATAAAAGCCCACAATAAAATATGCAACAAAGGAAGACTTTCCAGGAGGGAGTGCACTGCAGGAGCAGGACTGCAGGGGGGTTGATAAAGATAAAAATAATTTCGCTCATAGAAAAAAAAGGCATGGAGGCATAATGGGTCAGTCTTGGGCTTGATTGAAACCCAAGGCAAGAACTGTATTATAAATTGGTGATATAAGGTAGTACAGGATGGGAATTAGAGCTCTTTGAGGGGAGCTGGATGTTATGGCTCAGTTCCTTTCCAAGATCATTTGGCGAGGGTTACTAGGTTTATCTGCAAAATAATCACTAGAATAATGATAGAGTAAGATTTGGATCAGATTCAAAACAAACAATTTAGCACACATTGAAATATTGTGTCACAGTGATGGTTAAAAAGTGGGAGATGTCAAGAATTACCATCCTAGTTGTATAGTAAAGTGTACAGTGTACAGTACAGTGAAATTGACCTTTGATATTCTGGATATAAAATGTCATCACTTCATTTCATCCCTATTAGACATTTATGTGAAATTTTGTCATAATTAGCATATGTGTTATTGAGTTATGGTTAATAACATGTTTTGTGAGGTTGCAGTAACCTTGGCGTTTGACCACTAAATTCTGATCAGTTCATGCTTGAGTCCAAGTTGACGTTTGTGCCAAATTTGAAGCGTTCCCTCAAGGCGTTCTTGAAATATCACATTAACAAGATGAAGATAGATGAGGTCACATTTACTTTGACCTTTAAACTTAGACACATAAATTCTAATCAGTTCATCCTCACGACCAAGTGGACGTTTGTGCCAAATTTGAAGAGTTACCTCATGGAGTTCTTGAAATATCACGTTCACAAGATTAATATAGATGAGGTCACAGTTACTTTGACCTTTAAACTTTGACACATAAATTCTAATCAGTTCATCCTCACGACCAAGTGGACGTTTGTGCCAAATTTGAAGAAATTCCTAAGGCCTTCTTGAGATATTATGTTCAGGAAAATGGGATACCCAGACAACTCTAAAACATAAAGCCTCCAGCTGTTTGAAAATATTATTTGTTCATCTTCATGTAATTATTGTGGTAGGGCTTTGTATTGGGATTCTATACCTTTAAAATATCAATTTCTGATCATATCCTGCGGGATCAGCAGATGTTAGTAAGCAAAAGCTACACAGCTGCAGCAGCAGCTAACATGCAGCACTGTGACATTAAACAGTCCAAACAAGCTCACACTGAACACTGAATTAGCTCGACTCTGTCGTTACACCTATAGATGAAAAACATGCAATGCTAACAGATAGCCCTGTCACTGAGTGTGTGTGGCTGGGCGGACACTCACAACTCCTCCTGGTGTGAAGCTCACACTCAGCAGCATCGGCAGCTTCAGTTTCTTTCTTTATTTATTTTTGATCAGTGTTCTCATCAGGAGTAGAAGTGACTGTTTTTGGATGCGAGATGTTATGGTAAAGTCCTCTGAAGGTGTAGTGGGCTGTTATGGTAGGTACTTACTCAATAATAACAATGGCATATTATGCACCCTTTAATGCCTCTTTTCGAAGCACATGTCTGCACACAGTAGCTTGGTGACAGCCGATATTGTAGTACACTTGACTCTGTATCCTCTCCATTACAGACCCTTAAAATGACAGCACATGAACAAGCTTTAAGCTGTAAAAAATAGGTCTGATAATAATTGCCCCTCAGCAGGTGGTCACACTTTGCTTTGCTTGCGCCTCGAAAGAGACAAAACAACATTTCACCGTTGCTATAATTTCTGTACAAAAGCAACCTTTGTACCACAGAGCCTATAATGAATAACGTGGGACTCAGAGGTGGCACACAAGTACACAATCCCCTGGCATAAGCACAGAAAAAACAAAAGAGCAGACGAAAATGATCTAATATGTTATTTGGCGCCAATTCTTACATTCTGGTGCTGTTATCAGCAATATGCAAGAGGTGGGAATTATGGGCACCATTCTGCCAGCTAACAGGATTTATTTATAAATGTCTCAAATGAGGGACAGAGAGAGAGAAATGAGGACTGGGGATGAAGGATGAAGAGGTAAAAAAGAGGGGAATAATGACTTCCCGGGGACCTGCAGGAGTGAGTTGTCTTCATGTCAGCACGGCATCCTCTGCTCCACGCTGGCAGAACACTAGACAGCGATGGTAATTATAACTGCTAGAGCTGCTTTCTGCTCCACAGTGATGTCAGGTTGTGTGTGTGTGTGTGTGTGTGTGTGTGTGTGTAAAGTTGCTGAGTAGTTGTGGGGGGGTAGAAACCTAACTGCTGCCTCAGCCGTCATTGTTCCATCCCTACATGTCACCTTTTTCTGACCTCTCATCAGTGGAGGAAAGTAACTGAGTATAACTGACTGCATATATTTAATCAACTCCTGAGGTATTTACTCTTTTCTCATATCTATGGAGTGTTTCTATCCAAAAATAGTCCTGTACATAACCTCTGTAAAACCACAACATCACATTTTTACAATTCTTTATATGGACTAAACAAACAAGATATAATGTGGTTATTAGTGGGCTTTGGGGGTACAGTATTGGTAGGCAGATCTGAACAGAGATGGGGCACAATGTACCTCATTGAGTACGGTGCTCACCGTTAAAGAAATACTTTGCTGATTTTCAACCATCTCTGTGTATCATAAAAGTGTAGACAGCCTGCTCAAATGAAACATGGTAAACACACACCAGTGCCCAGATCTCCCTGCTCATCTCTCAGCTCAAATCTCTGACTCTAGGGCTGTTGCTCAAACTACAGATTGTACTTCCGCATTTTCCTAAGCCCGCTACCACAGACACAAAGAGCATAGAAACAGACAAAGTGAGAGACCTGCCCTTCTCTCTGTCTTTTACTGTGCTGCTTATTTCTTGCCTTAAATGTCTTCAGAAACATATTTTAGTGCAGTATTTGGCTGTAATATGAGAATTTGTGAACAAGAAGTAGGCGCCATATTGTTGAGATAAAACTAAGCAGTACTGATAAAAAAAAAAAAAATTCTGTTACTGAGTACCCTGAAATGTGTTCACAAAGATATTTTAGCTTACAGTTTAACTGTTATTCAAGATTGTTTGATACCAGCCGCCTCATTGTTTTCTGTGTCAAGACAAACAAGCTCGGAGTGTGTATTGGTCCAGTGTGACGCAGTGCATTCTGGTAATTGTAGATTTTTTACCTCTTGAACAAAAGCAAATGCTACAGCCCTTTTTCTCTGTTTTCAAAAGTACTGACATGTTGCTCTTGCATAGACAGCTGAATTTTATTAAAATACCATCTTTCCAGAAGTGAAATACTTCTTTAAAGCAGTAATGCAAAAAAAAAGAAAAAAATGATGGAGACAGGCTAGCTCCCAGCCAACATTTTTATGTTGGGCCCATGTGGGTTGTACATGGGCTGAAAAATAGGTCCCATGTGGGATTGTTCACAGGTTCCATATTGACCCCATGCCAACTGCCCACATGGGTGGGTTTACCCAAGTGAGCCTCAGATAAGGAGCCTATTTTTGGCCAATCACAGTTGCTACCCAGGTAGCCCTATCCTAACCAATGTGGGGCTCACTTGGGTAAACCCATCCATGTCAGCAATTGGCATGGGGTTAATATGGAACTTGTGGACAATCCCATATAAGGCCCATTGGTCAGTCCATTTAGTGACCATATGGGCCCCAAATACAAATGCTAGCGGGTCTGTTCTCCCCTGCTTACTGTCTTTAAGCTAAACTAACAGGCCGCTAGCTGTAGCTTTATGTTTAATGGACAGACATGAGAATCCGATCGATTTTCTTATCTTGCTCTCGGCAAGAAAGCCAATAAGTTATTTCTTAAAAATCTGAAGCAATCCTCATTTGTTACTTCTACTCTGTTTCAGAGGACAATATTGTATCCACCTACATCTTTCTGACAGCTGTAGCTCCTGGTAAATACAGTAAAATTTGCTTCATTCTGAGCAGTGACAACAATGAAATGCATCCCTCTAAAAGGGGCCTTACCGCATAATGAATACGTCTACATGTCCCTCACACACAATACAAAATACCAGCAGCACATACAATTTACAGTTGGTGCCACCTCCCTCTAACCATTACTTTTTTTATGTAGTATTGTTTATGCCTTGGTAATGTTGTATATTATATAATACCATAAATACAGGTAACACAGAGAGATTTAACTCCCATGTCACGCCACACTCATCCAGAGATCAAGCCAACTGTATAATGCAGCCACCCCCAGTCTCTTAAACACGGGTGGCCTCACACATGCCAGAGTCAAAACAAAAACAGCAGTTTCCAGCCCTGAAATCACAGACTACAAACCACTTCGGCAGGAAAGATCAAACGGCCTTTGATGTCCATCAAAATCACTGCTTAAAAGTCAAATGTTTGTCCTAATAAGCCTTAAAGCCAGGCTGACAGGGAAACGGTTAAGGAAGCAGCAGTATGCCTTTAGGATGAGACACCGGCAAGCCAAGCTGAAGCTCAATTACCTGGCAGCGGGATCCAGGCTGAGACTCCTCTCACCTGGTCCACATCAAAGCATCTCTATAATACGATTGCTTTTTTCCATCAATAGGAAACACTGGCCAGGACTGGGCCTTTCATCCTGCGCAGCTTCTCTCATCCCACTCTCTCACTCACACCCACACATCTACATGCATATAGAGATTCAAAAATCCCACTACACGCACACGCACACACACACACACACACACACACACACACACACACACTCTGTCAGACGTGCAAATTAACTCACTATGTAGATTTTTTATTTAATACCAAAGGGTGAGGGTATGTGGTTACTATGGTTACACAGACTGCAATTCAAGATTGTGTTGCAAGCAATGTGCGGGTCAGTCACAGTGTCATAAGTCAAAGGTTTGCAGTGTGTCATAAGATGTTATTATCATCTCTCTGGCTGTCTTGGTAGACAGAGCTGGAGCTAGTCTGGCTCTTTCCAAAGGTAAAAAGTCAGACTTGTTTATACACTTTTACAGACTGAACAAACAAGATATAACATGTTAATTAGTGAGCTCTGGGGATGCTGGTAGGCGGATTTTATTACCTTTGTGCGCAGTCAGCCCAGCTGTTTTCTTGTTTTCAGCCTCTATGCTAAGCTACTGGCTGTTGCCTGTGGCCTTACAGTTATTTTACGGACATGAGAGTGGTATTTTTTCAAAATGTCAAGAAGAATCTGCTTCTCGGGTTATTAAAACTAAACTAAGAACTAAAATTAGGTGTGAAAAAAACATTTTAGTTAACAGAAATAAAAAAAAAATAAAATCCAGAGTTCAGAAAAAAAAAAATAACTGAAATGATACTGTGTACTTAAAAAAACTAACTAAAATAGAATAAAAATATACAGTGAGTGTCTTTAATTTTAGTCTGTCAATTTGGTCAAATTACAAGCATGAGAAGGCATAGGTGCATATATATAAAGAATGGGATGTTTTCATGTCTGTGAATCAACTGCCTTTACAAAGTGTTGTGTTTATATTGTAATTAGGGATACATGATAATATCGGTGTGTCATTGGTGTTTATTTATAGGAATAGATACATGAGTATATCGAAATGCGCTAGATTGTAGCCCACGGCTAATTTCCATCTATTATTCCTATTGGTTGATGTAAAAATGTAGGGAACGACAAAAGACAAAGTTAAATTCATTGCAACCACGTAGACACAATACAGAAGACACAAGAGTTGTACAATATACATTCGAAAATACATCAAGTGTAGCCCATGACAACACCAAAGTGACCAGGGATATCATAATATTGCACATAAACCCTATTGCACATGACCCCGTTGCACGTGACCCCAGGCTAATCAAACAACAATGTGTGTCTGCTGATATTGGCTTTAAAATCAGCCAACATGCTATTTTTTCATTGTGCACAATTAATAAATATTACATACATTGAAACGTATTGTATTTCATGTCTCCATCTGCTGGTGGGCCATCACCATAAGAGTATGCATGCGTATAGCAAAAAAACTCCACGTAATGGAGTTTCCAAACAACTTTTTATGTCGGGGCTTCAGGACACTTGGATCACTATGGACGAGCAGTATGGAGATATTTTGTGGTTTCAATTATGTGTTTTTAGACATTTGAATCTGGGGCGCCGTAAGCTTCCATTAGGTGGAGTTGTGTTGCTACCCCCTCTCCCCTGGGATCTCCGGAAGTGTTGTGAGGACTCTAACACTTCACCTGATCCTCCATCGGCATATGAGTGAGTAGATAATGGCTGAATTTTCATTTTTTTGGTGCACTATCCCTTTTAAACATTGGCATGATACGCGGCTGGTTTAACAGCACCCTGCAGCTTCGGGGAAACATGGCAGGACAAAGATGAAAGTTAAGGCGGCAAAAGTCTGACTGAGCCAGGCAGGAGGGGTGGTGGATGGGTCCAACAAATGCTGACTTTCACCTGAGAGAGCAGTGTTCATGTCCCGTAAGATTCTAAAGCCAAACCCTGTTCTTTTTTCTAAACCTAACCACGTGTGTTTGTTGTTGAAGGAAAAAACGTAAATTCGTGGTGCTGTACCGACGTACTGCATTTATTTTGAAAAGGACTGTATGTAAACAGTAAATTTCCTATGAAAACGGAAGTGTATTTTGAAAGAAGACAATGCATGTAACAGACAGAACTGTAACAGACATGGTGTCCTAGATGTCAACAACCAACGCACCCAGGGTACCTTGCACGTCGTATGTCGACGTGGAAAGTCCATGACCAAAGACCAATATGTGACGAGATTGGAGTGAGAATGTGCTTGCATATCGGATATCGGCAAAAAATCCAGTATCGTGCATCCCTAATTGTAATACCTTGTCTGAACTTCTTAAATCTTGCCCCTTATTTTTTTTTTTTTTTTATACTTGTCTGCATTGGTCTTCATAGCTTAGCGCCACTAAAGGGTGTAAGCTTCTTGTGAAGATTGATGCACTGTTAATCTTGCAGTCAAGTATTTTATACCCATAATGCGTGGTTGTGACCGTCACCCACCCTCCCTGGAGACTAGCCTAACAGCCTTTATTGGAAAAACTTCCTAATATGAGCAAGAGAGGGCCGTGATACACCAAAGTGTCAAGGGGAAAGTAAGGAAACAAGCAAGGGGGAGGGGGCAGGTGCTTAAGTCCTGAGTTATATAGTGACAGTGCATGCGGAGAAGAAGGAGGAAAAACAAACAAACAAATAAACAAAAAAAAACAAAAACGGGAGAAATAGGCAGTGTAGCTGATGTATTGTGGCCTTGAGGTGGTTGTGCTCCATGCAGATTATCAAAAATAAACATATACATGTCTACTATACTGTACTGAAAAACAAAAACAAAAGAGAAGTCTATACTGAACACCAAAAATGTGAGAGTCTTGGTGGAGGGGGAAAGCCCGATTGCAGAGAAGAGTTGCCAGCGCGGTGTGGTAGGTTTGAGAAGCAAGTGGGCCCCTTTGGAGTGATCCCATCGGTTCTTTGCGATGCGTCACGGAGCTGAAGTATCGAACATGCATGCGTGTATTTGAACCCTCCCAATGTGTTTATGAAAACCATCACCAGGGTCCAGGGCCAGCCCTGCGGGGGAAGGGGGGCGGTAAGGCACCACAAGACCGCAGGAGCGCCCAGACCCCAAGACCAGGGAGCCGCAGAGGCCGCAGGACACCACGCAGGCCCAAGGACCCGGGGCAGCAATGGCCGGCACCCCCAGAGAGCCAGAGACACACCCCAGACAGGCGGGGCAGGAGGGCCCGCCCACCGACCGCCCGACGCGGACTGCAGCCCGTGCAGCCATAGGCACCTGGAACCTGTTCCCATCTGTCCCACAAGATGTAGGTGTATGTGGTGCTTTAAAATTGGAGAACAGATAAGGATGGGCCGGGGGACAGCATGGAGGGCTACTGGACACCACTGTCCCATAGCCTGCCCCATCATGAAGCCCCCCAATCCATCAGTGGTCTGCACCAATCTTGCCCCTTATGAATACCACCTAGATTATAATACTGAAAAAAAGACACTATACAGAAACAAGCTAGCCCATCCTGGAAACTAACTGAAACTCATGTGAGTTGAAAAAAAAAAATTAAAATAAAAATAAAAATACAAACTATAATACTCTACTTCTCACGCTGTACAAAATATGCATACTGTCATTTTAATCCTGTCTAGACTTATGTCCTGTGTGTGTTATCAGAAACTGCGTATGAATATATGTCACATTACCACCATTTTGTAATTCCATCAAATATTGACTGAAAAACACCTTCGCCAGTTCAAAACAGTACTGAACATTTATTAAGTGTCTATTTCTACACAGAGTGGAACTTTCTTTTTTTCTTTTTGGCAATAATTGCAACAACTAACAGTCGCCTCTGAGAAAAACAGCGTGTGTATCCATTTTTTTCAGAGGCTGAAAGACCAACAACAAACCATGCGACGTAAAATAAAGGCATCAGGAAGGACATTAAGTCATTTCCAGTGTGGGGATTTCACAACTTATCCAACCACATTTCCCTTTTCTGCAGTTTTGTGGTTCAACAGCGAGAACTGATAATGGGTCTGATCAGGAACTTTGTTGGTAATACTCACACAACAATCCACACTGAAATCCACTTGTGTTTTCTTACTACTAAATCAAAAATATAAAGCAAAAGAAAAGCTGATTCTCCAAGAAGAGATAGATTCAGCTGCAACGTGAAGCCCAATGTTTGGCAGAGTTTATCACTCATCTAACACCATCCTGTGAAAAATGGTGGCGGCGGCAGTATCATGTTGTGAAGACGCTTTTCAGCAGCAGGGACATGGAGACGTGTGAGAACACAAAGAAACAATGAAGAAGCACTTTCAAAGCAATATTTGTTTCAGACATTAGAGCAAAGCAACAATAACAGTATCCCTTTGAATATCTAAGAATTACTTGAAGCTATTATTCACAGATGTTCCCTGTTGATTAAGTTTGAGATGACATGCAAAGAACAATGAGAAAGGAAAAACCCAAATCTAATGGGGCCATGTGAAAACAGACATTACCAGAAAAACCTGAGGCTGTAATTGCTGTCAGAGTTGTCTTGAGAAAGTTAATACCTGAATGGTTTAAAACTGAGACTTATTTTTTCTACTCTTAATATATTTCTAAAATATTTTCACCACAAAATGCCAAAAGGGTTAAAAAACTACAACGATATAGGGTAACAAGGAGATTTTAAGTTTTAGGAAAACAGTGTTAACGGTGTACCAACGCTGTCCAATATGTCCCCTAACCGTTATTCACTTTAAACTCATATAATAAAAAAGTTTGAATATTAAATATTAACACACTCGTGCATTAAATGAATAGTCTAAATGAATGCACCGGCGCACCCGCATCTCATTGTTTTGCAGTGGAGACAGTCAGAGTCCATAAAGTAAAATGATGTGCTTCTTACTGAGCATCGGGCCAGGTCATGAGGCCATTAAGTGGTAAAATTAGATTAGCTTAAACTTAATGCAGTCCTCATGAAATTCCACTGCAGAGGACAGGACAGTTTTCTTACTGCCAAATTATTTAACTACATTCTCTGCTTACAGGGATTCAGTTCACCATGTAGTCAACAGCAAATACATTATAGCAATTGTACTGTATGACATTTTGTGGAGTACATTTTCTTGCAGAGAGTTACATGAAAAGATCGATATTACTTTCATATATGTGTAGCAGTTAGCAGCTGAGTAGATTAGCTTAGCATAAATATTGGTATCAAGGAAAACAGCCAGCCTGGCTCTTTCTAAGGGTGATTTACAGATCGTATACTTTTTCTTTTTACTTTTAGTATGTACTGCAGCTGCCCTTAAAAAGTACATACTGTTGCATGCAGTATGCACATAGCTGGGACATACTAAACTCTCAAAACATTATGCCCTAAAATCACACCACATCTGTTACCTTGGAGATAAAACAAACGCAACTCACCGAATTCACCAGAGACGAAGATCAACCTGCTGTTGTTACTTTGCAATGTATGTAGATTAACTTTAAAGTTATAACTGCACAGATTGTAGATTCTAACATATTATTTTTTGCCACAGTGAAGTTACATCTGCATTTCTCTGTCATTGTTATTTTTATAGTTATGTCCTATTATTGTTTGTAATATTCATGATTATTTTGTTCTCTTAAACAATCAGTATTCCTATTATTACTATTCAACTGGTCATCAGTCATTTGAATGTGCTGTTATCCCTTATTATGACTTAAGACAGCTGTCAATCAGCTGTCAAACAGCTGTCAATGAGCTGTCAACCTGTCATCTGTTTGCAGCTCATTCAATATGATGTATCGTTCACTATGCAGAGGATTGTGGGTCAAAATAGCCAGAAAAGCATGCTGGTTTGCATACTGCAAAATCGGACCAGATATAGTAGAACATCCTGGTATTTTTCGCATACTCTATTTGACATACTGTGTATTTGGACATACATCTTTTTCTGGCATACTATACAGTATGGTAGAAAGGGTATTGGAACGCACAGTAATTAACAAGATCAAGTTGTGTTTCTCCCCCTGTAAAATCACACAACTTGGTGTTTATGCACTTTAATTTTGTTTGGGTTAAAGGAATGCTTCACCTCCCAAATGACCATTTGTATATCAGTTACTCACCATGCGTTGTGCTGAATTCATGATGAAAATTTCATTTTTCTTACATGCTCCCATGGTGATCGAAGAATCCAAAAACTGAAAAAATTCCTGATGAATCGTAGTCGTAGGTGACCACATTTAACAACAGCAGAAACTATATTAAAACATCTATATACAAGCTTTCACACAACTTGTGCAGTATTAAGTCTCATTTATCCTGTAATATGCTCAGTACCTCCCACACAGACAACTGTTTACAACAGGTAACTAAACTGAAAGTGAAATTTATCTATGCTCTTTTCAACGGCGGACTCCATAAACAAAAACAGTAATTTTACCTCACTAAACACAGGAGCTGCTGATCTACCACCGCCTCGATCAGTTTTGTTATTATGTGTTTTAAAGTGTTAGTTCGGTTTCATCAATGTCACACAATAACAGAAACTAACAATCGAAGTAGCAGTAGACCAGCAGCTCCTGTGTTCAGTAAGGTAAAATTACTGTTCGCGAAGAGATGAGTTGAGACAGGCAGCTACATGCAATGTGCTGTTCTGCAACGTTCTAAAAACCTGCAGGTTCACACCAATGCAACTAGACAAGATGGTGTATCATCTCTGTGCAACAACTCTCTGTACTTCTGTTCTGATTTCCATCTTTTCAGGCTTATTTTGTGGCTGAATATAATTTGTAGCTTCTTAAAATATGAATGAGGATAGTGATAGTGACATACTGGCTACAGCTGCATTTGTAGCAGTGATGAAACGGTGACAAACAGAAACAAAACAAGCATCAGATGGACTGTACTCATAATCAATATGCCACAATAATATAAGTAAGAAGCACCTAGTTAGTCAGTGAGAATGGGTGTGTGTGTGAGGGGGCATAAGCACATACAGTGAGCAGCAGCAGTGACCCACCATCCGAGACTTGCACATCATGAGGACAGAAACAGAGGGCTTGACTGGGACAGAGCACCTGCTGCAGCAAGGAAACGTGACGCCCACAGTCATTTTGACTTGACCAGCAGACTTCACTACAAGCCGATTGGCTATAAAAACAGGTGATGTGCTTTACGTTCTAAAACCAGCTGCCAGTGATTTGACCAGCTGATTTGCAGGTGACACCATCAGCTGGCTTGAGTCGAGCTCAGACCAACCAGTTCACATTTCTGCAACTTTTCTCTGCAACTTTCTAAAACGGTTTCGTCTCGTCGCAAATCTTTGGTCTGAGCTGGACTTTAATTAGTAGGCTACATTAATATTACCTAAGCAGTGCTGGTGGGTGATTTTACTTATCGACGTAGCCAGGCTAGCTGTTTTTTTCTTCACGCTGGAAACCGTCCTCTAAACGATCTTCTAAACTGTCAATATATTTCTTTAATATGCATACATCTACCCACGTGAAGGAGTTCATGGACTTCCTGTTTGTTCTGCTATCACAGTACACAAGGGTCTTTTTTCCCGTTCCCTGAAATGAGCCACTCTGCCATTTCCCCTTGTACTCTCTGTATAATACTACTCCACAGACCAGTGCATTAACCATTGTGAGTACGTGCAGATGTGGGAGTGCTTTAGAGAAGAAAGCAGTGAAAGGATACTTGTAGTCCAGGCGGTGCCACAGGCCCTGTGTTGTGTCTGGCCTCCCTGTAGCAACCTGTAGACCATGAGAGAACCACTGTTACCCATTGACACACAGAGACCCTCTGGGGTGGCGATATACGCTGCCTCATGGAAATGCTGAAAATCTGCACCCCTGGATGGTCAGCAGGGCCATATCCGATGACCTCCATTTTAACAAGTGGGATCTCGTGCCCTGTTCTTGTATAGGAAAATCTTGTTCTAAAAAAACGGCAAAGTCCCTCGTGATCCCTTCTTACTACAGTAAGAACACGCCCCTTAGCAGTCCCTGTGTGGACCCTCGCTCTGGGCAAGGTTACATTTATCCATTTCCATAAGAAAGAGCGCTAAGGCTCGGACTCACCTCTCCACTGAGATCCTCCCCCACCTTCACCAGCCTGTCTGTCCCTCTGGCCTAGTAATGCCAGGGAGCTGCCCACACCATGTCCCATTCACAGCGTGCAGATAACAGTTAGGTCAAATAAGAAGATGAAAGAGAGGGGATGACGAGCTGCCGGGAAGCAGTGATGGTGAGGTGGTAGGGGTGTGTGGGTGGGTGGACGTGCCTGCACAACAAAAAGGCACACTCAGGAGTGCCTGTGTGCGGGCAAGGATGTGCAACTGAATGTCATTTAGCAGGAAGAAGAAAGTGCATTTCCTCTTCTTGAACCTTTCCTTCGCATTGATGTCACGCAGTTTTGAAATAAACAACAGAGGCAAGGTTAAAGGCTGGAAGCATATTACATGTCAGTGGAAGAGGATGGCAGGGTGTTCTGTAAATCAATGCTAAGTAGAGCATCTGCAGCATATTGTTATCTCTGTAATGTACAGTGTGTGGATAAAACACCACCAGTAGTTAAACACGCACAGACTCAGATTAAATGCAGTAACGCCCTGCAGCACTTAAGTGGTGATTAAAAATAGCTCTTTACCAAATGAAGTTTCATTGTCTTTGACTCTGATTGCTGCTCTCTCACTTTCACCTTCACTTCCCTCCAGTGGGGAGGGCTGTAATGTTGGCACCGAAACGGGAAACACAGCTTAAATCACAAGGTACTGTATGTAGAATCACTCTGTGCAGAACATTAACTTATTTCAAGTACTGTGAATAAGTGCGAATGTCATCAGTAGAAAGCAAATGAAGCGGCAGAGTTTCTTTTTAATTATAATTTTTTGTCCATCTATAAAGATATTATAAAGGTAATTTTATCAGAGATGATGGCATCATTTTAAGCCTCATGAGCTATTCCCTACTGGTACCTGTCATTTTTCTCTCCTTGTTTTGGAAATACGTTCCACAATTTTAAAGTTTAATGTGTGGTGGCAGGGACTTTGCATGAAAAATTGATTCCTTGAATACCTAAACCGAATAACATTAAACTCTCAGTAGACCATTAGGACCGCTGTTTGTAATAGTTTAAGTGTTTTAAAGCACACAAAACAACTACTGTCTGTAATATATCAATATACAGCAGCACTAATGGTCAAGACTCTAAATAGGACTGATGGACAATAGCTGCAATGAAGTGCAGCTAAATGGAGGCAGCAAATGGAGGTGCAGTGATAGTAAACAATGGCCTCCTGGGTATTGTACCTTCTTTTGTAAGAATCAGGAGACAGCAATATAGATTGATGTAATTCTATTGCAGCCCATTTATGCCACTGAGATGAAAAAAAAAAAAAAAAAAATCCTGTAAGCCATTATAATGAGAAACTTTCTCCCAATAATGAATCAGTATCTCAAAACAACAGAAACTTTTTTTGAAATTATGACTCAGTATCTCAATATAATGAAAAGGTCTCAAAATAATGTGAAACCTTTTCAAAGATAACTATAAAAAAAAAAAAAAAAAAAAAAGATTTAATATCTCAAAAAATGAGAGTTTGTCACTACAATGACTTTCTGGATCATTTTGTTTCCAGGGCGAAACATTATTTTAAAGGATTTCTATGTATGAAATAATTGTCATTTATAAAACATTTTTATCTATTTTCATTTTTTTAACTTCTAAACTTGTCCTATGCAAGAAAACACCCTTATCCAGACAATAATTCCCAACTTTAAAGCAGCTGTTCAGAACTTTCTACCATTTATAAAACTGTCCCTAGTTCGTATCACCCCCCCTTGAAGATCCGCATATTTATTTGAACCCAACAGCGACAAAAAAGCCTTTCTCTATATGGCTATTTAGCGTAGCCTCGGTCGGGTTGGACACAGCGGAAGTCAGCAAATCGTAATACGGCACCCGGAGGCGGAAATAAGTCTGCACGCCCACAGCGGCCCGCAGCCATTAAAGCACAGAAGAAGAAGGAGCCATGTTTACAAGTAGGATTTAAGAAACAGGCTAAATGACATGTAGTAGGGAGTAGTGAATGATTTCGGACACATTGCACACTCTTGTACAGTAGGTGGTGGTATGCACCTGGAAGTTGTTTGCGATCTGCCAATAAATTGAAAGAAGAAGAAGAGCTGTGTTTACAGAGAGTGTTTTTCAAGTAAGCGGTACGCAACGGGCATTGCTGAACACACAACAGTTTTACCAGATGTGTCTATAAGGACTTGGTTGTACTTTCGATGTCATGGCGGATAAAGAAGGAGCACCATCTAAAAGAAAAAGAACAGAAGAAGGCTAAACGGGACAGTGATAGGGCTCGATCCCAAACGCATGTAAACCTTGGTCGGGCATTCACCAAGTGGAGAGAGCTGAGAGATTTGAAACGTTTTAAAACTGATTGACAGGTATGTCATTTTTGTTTTTATTTAGAGAATATACCGCAACTTGTTAGACGTTGTTTCATTTCAATATATGATGACATGGAAGTTATAAGCCAGCTAAATGTAACGTTAGCTGATGTGAACCGCTTTTGTCTAGTAACGTTACAACAAACGCCACAAAATTATCTGTGACTGTGACCATGAACATAAATATACAGCAGGCAGCTGTCCTCAGTTTATAAGAAATTCAGAGCTACACCAGAACATTTCTGATTTTCCTCTCGCTCTCCAAAACAAATGCATGCGGTAATTGCCAGTTGCAGTCGAGATTTTACGAATGAAGCCGAATGCCGGCTGCAGTCGGAATTTTACGACACCAGGCTGTGGGTGTCGTACCGCTTTGACCAAAAGGGGCGCTTTAATCAACGAAAACGTGAAGTTCCATTGCTTTAAACAATTAAAATATGTATTAGAAACCTTAAAAATCTAAAAGTAACTGTACATACTCATATAACATATAACATTGGTGTAAAAATGTAATGCCGTTATTATCGTGTGCAATATTACTTCCAATATATCACAATCACTTGTCAATGTAGTGCAGTATCATGTTTGACACATTGCTTTTGCTCCTTGAAAACACTTCTTATCTTGTTGTTTTTTGTTTTTTTTTGCCAGATATTTAAAACTCAGTCGTTTCTAAAACTGGGCCCAGTGAGTGACCCTGACCCGGGGAACCCAGTGGATGTTCTGGTTGTTACTGGTTGTGAACATTAAATTAGTTACTGTGATTTGAAGCATTCCCTTGCACAAGAATTTCCTTCGGGGTAAATCAAGTTCTATTGAACTGAATTGAACTTAATCTTTGTTTTAAAATATGTTTAGGTGGGGGGGTGTTGGACCTTTAAAGATGTGCCTCATATTTTTGGCAATTCTATCAGATTCCTAAAAAAAACATTATTTAATCAGGAATATAAGCAGTATGCTATATCGCAGTCTCACTTCCTGGTCTTCAAAAAAGGCGGGAATGCGGCTCAAGTACTGGTAAGCTTACTATTTCTGATAAGTTCATTAAATATTATTGCGATCAATGTATCTTAACCATAATATGTTGACTCTGTAGCACTTCTAAGTCAAAACTTAACAAGAATTACGGTTAAATTTGAGTATTTTAATTGGCATCAAGCAAACTCTTAGTTCCCCGCCTAACTGAAGAGCTAAATTAAAAAAAATCCAAAAAAGTAAGGCCAATTCTCAAGAATGAATGATTTTTAACCCACTGCTTAAAAAATATTTATTTTAATAATGCATCATGCAATACCTGAGATAATTCTTGAACAGGTCCTTCTACAACTACTTTTACACTGTTGACCAGATATTTGCAGGACATCATATGTTGTGCACATTCCTGTAGATGGAGGCTGATAAAGCATGGCGCTGCCACTATTTAAAAGAGTCACTTACAGAGAAACTGCACAAACTTGTGGCACTGCAGATTAAAATACACATCTATGCCAGAAGGTACAAAGACTGCAGCAATAAACAGAGCGGATAAAATATGGATTACTGGATAGTGACAATGAGTTTTTACCTCAAAAGACAGGTCCTCTTGATTTTCATCTGCATCCACCCCCACTCTGTGGAGAATAAAAAACCTGTAGTCAGACCCTGATGCAATACAATAAAAGGACAACGAGACAGAGACAAATCCCGAGGGTGTGATTCTCCACTACATGTGAAGCTATACCCACTTTTAAAGTGAGTGTAGCGCTGCATGTGACTTCGCAATGAGAATGAAAGCCAGCGTGGAACCCGGCTCAGTTTGAACATGACCTTTCAAACAGTCTCATCAAAATCAGCCTCGTCTTCCACATCACACCAAGAAAATGTCAGCTGGGTAAACCTTTGATAAATGACAAACAGCGCTGCAATTATACTTGATATTCCGCGCGTCTCCGATCATTACGCTGTCGAGGTGTGGACCCCATTTTGCTGCAGGCGCATTTGAGCAACAGGGCTGCGAGGAGAGGCCCACTGCCTGCTCGCTCGCTCGCTCTGAATTGAAATAAAGTGACTCAGCACCGGCCAGTGACAGCCTAGTGAGCTGCTTCATTGGGAAACAAGGGCGTTATCTCAGCGTGTGCATGCATTTCCTGCATCTACACGTGTACTGAGCGCCCACACTGCAGCAATGTCGCACCATTTTTTAACCTGAATCTGATGATAACTGTGTAGCAGCTGCTCACATGGTCATTTGATGGATTTTTCGAGCATGTCATCCAAAATCTATCATTTACAGATAGCCAGAAAACCTCCATTCCTTCACTGAAGGTATAAAATTTCCCACAGAGCTTAGAGGGAAGCTGAGCACTAGATGGCTGTCGATGCTAGTTCCTATAGGTCAGCAGTTAACTCTAATAGCCTAGCATTAGTGCTGCAAGGCTCAGGACATTTTGAGATAGCCTACCGCGATCACTGTGCCGTGCATGTGTGTGTGTGTGTGTGTGTGTGTGTGTGTGTGTGTGTGTGTGCTTGAGCTCAGTTTGAATGTGCTGACACCAAAGCCTTTCACTGAGAGGCTCCTGCAGTAACACAACAGAGAGGAGATTCTCATCAGAGCACTGGAGCACTGCGACTGCTTTAGCTTGTGCAGATTTTTGTCTTGGCTGCCTTCCCTCTGCAATCCGTCTCCAGTGTTTGTCTTTACTGTGTTTGAATTTCTCCCCCTCTGATCATTGCTCTTCTTGTTATTGGTTCTCACATTTCAGTTTAGTCTTTGGTTGTATATACAATGCCAACGGAGGCTATTTTGCAGCGTGCCTGTGACAGCTCCTGTGCTTTGAAACTCAAGAAAACATCCAGGACATCATTGTTGTTTGTAATTCATTTGATTTGGATCGTGGATGTGGTCTGTTCCATCAAACCATCCATCATGGGGCCATTTCTCTTGGTTTGTTTTCCTTTTTCACCATCTGTCCTTGTCTCTTCCTTTATTTACTCCACCCAGCTTCTGTCTCTTCCTCTGGTTTTTTTCCCTTAACTTCCTCTCTACACCCATCTTTGTCTTCCACATCCATCTCTGTCATTTGCCTAAGATGTTTTCTGGTGCTGTTTTTCAAAATCTCCTCTGTCTACTTTTAAATTGTCCTCCACACTCATCCAACTCTCTCTCCTCTTTTCAACATCCATTTCACTCCTTCAGATCACTCTTCCTGTCTTTATCACCTCCTACCTCTTCTTAATTCTGTTTTTTTTGTCTCCTCCTCCTACCACCATCTTCCTGTTATTTGCTTTATTTTCTGCCCACCAGTCTTCCTGTCAGAACGGCAGAAACAGGCAACAAGGTTGAAACTGTGCTGAAATTGCACAGTGACGAAGGTAAAGAAGGTGCCTTTGTTTTTATTATGCAAGGCTCTGGGTCGACGCTGGTGTTTTGGTGCAAAGTGTTATGGGAAAACCTCTTGGAAGGGGCAGGCTGTGACAGGCTCAAGTGGCCTGCACTGCGCATGATGCATCGCCTTCAGCTGGCGGGATACATTCCATGGCGACAGGCTCCGTCACTGAGCTAAGCTGATAGAAAAAGGAAAGGGCAGATAAGGTGTGAGGGAAAGAGTCAGGAAAGGAACGCAAGCTGAGGGGGGAGCGAAAAAAAGAAGAGGCGGAGGAGAGCAAAAAATAAGAGAAGGAGTTCCAGTTTCCTGAGCATGATGGTGAGTGAGATAGTCTGCATGAGAGTGACAGAATGAGATGGTGCTGCTGGTGAACGTGTGAAAGGGAGAGATAGTGAGTCGGCGGCTGTGACTCTGACTGTGAGTGAAAGATTGACTAAGTGACAGGACAAGACAGCCAGGGAGAGACAGAGAAAAATAAATAAAAGGGAATAAAAAAGAGTGGTCGTCTCTCTCAGTACCGAGAGGAGGAACAAAGAGATAATGAGGTAAGATGTTGTTTGTGAGAGGACGACAAAAGACTTGTGTCTTGGGGGAGAGCATTTTGCCATCAGCCAACCTGCTCTATCAGTGCCACATATTTAATTGATGTGACCTCTGTTCCCTGTGACCCTTATCTTCGCCGCACTCACACTGTGACCCTTACATTCAGCACAGAGAAATCAAGTTCCAAACTACTCTAGCGACTCTGTGACTGTGAGTTCAGATAAATCTGCAAATGAGTGAAAGTGGACAGCCACAGGCACACAGTGAGAGAGCAGAGAAAGCTCAACGGAGGAGGAAAGTCTGTAAACTTTGCATAAATTTATATCTACTGCGGGAAATAGGCTCCTAGACAACGACTGAGTCACAGATACTTCTGTAATGAGCCTCCACTGGAGTATGCGGTCCTCCCATGGCCCGGTTACCTCTTCAGATGAGGTGGAGTTCCCTATTCTGTGGGGAAATCACAGCCCTGCAATAAAACCCAGTCGAGAAGAAACGCACAATGGAGTAACTCAATCTTCTGGAATCTGGCAAGATTGTTAGATTGATTTGCGGCTGCTATCCTACCAGTCATCTGCTGCTTCCAAAACCAAAGTCTATGCCTCCTTGTCTTTTAGTGGGTTCTTTATGTGCTGATACAATCTCCTTGTGCTGAGCTCCACTGTGACTAAAATATCTCTGGACACGTTCCAGGATGACATAGCGCTCTGCACATGGCCTTCACGACGACTCATCCAGGCTTTTGGGGAACGGCGCTATTAATATGAAAATGCTGAAAGGTTTCTGTGCTTGTTTTAAAACTGTAAGAAAAAGTAGCTGCTTTTTTACTACTTCTCCTCCAACACATTTATAAGCACGAAAAGGGCAGACATTAAACACCAAGATGGATGCAGAAAGCACCCACGCTCACCCATAAACACCTCCCGACATGCTAATATTTCCACTATGCCTGATAGAAAAGAGGAAAAAGCAAAATAACTTGGCCTTGAGCAGTGATGCAGTGTGTGTGTCTGTGTGTGCACATGCGTGTGTGCCTGTGTCTCTGTAGTGTTGTTATCAGAGACAGTAGTGGGCTGATAAAGCTGTGCTTGCTGTGCTGCGGGCACCCCGTACGTGAGGCCTCAAGAGAAGACATCGCAACATCACAGAAACGTCAACTACTTTGCACATACGGCTCATTTATAATATATGGTCTTACCTTGGAGGCAGTTTACAGGTAGTAACTGTGTTTACATGCAGGCAAAACATTTTCCTCATGATCGTTTCCTCTGAAGGAGAAAATCTCATCTGGATGTCATTAGCAGAACCAGTTAGTAAACGTTATGTTGAGTTTAGGAACTCAAGTAGCATATATTTAACAGCAGGGGAGTAAATATAGAGGGTGCCAGCAGTGTGGTTACATCAGGGCTCATGGGGCCCTGGCCTTTGCGAGTGATTCAGATTGCCACCTGAGAAATATGCCTGTGTTCAAAGAGGAACTCAAGTTGAGAGAAAACTTTTGTATTTTTTAACCCTTAAGCCTATTCTTCCATGTTTTTGTGCCTGCGAGATTAATGGAGAAAACAGTTTTTGAAATTGGTCCAGTAGTGAGAGCGCCACAGCAGCGAAACGGGCTGCAATGAAATCCCTACGGTCAATTGTGCGCCGTCAATTGATGTCTTTTAGAAATACTCGTGTTTGCCACTGACAGGCTGTTATTTGAAGTGTTCGACAACATTTTGGGGAGGACCCTACAGAGAAATAAAACATTTTTCATTACCTTCTTGCTGGTCTGTTTGTTAACATTAGTGAGAGTTGGACAAAGGAGTGCTGCAAAGAGTTGGTTGTGTTGAAGTACAGAAGGTCTAGCTTAGTGTTATCTGCAAGATTTTCAATCCATCCATCCATTTTGAAGCGCTTATCCGCAGCCAGGTCGCAGGGGCAGCAGGGCGAGCAACGCATTCCAGACTTCCCTCTCCCCAGCAACCCTTTCCAGCTCCTCCTGGGAGACCCCAAGGTGTTCCCAGACCAGATGAGATATGTGATCTCTCCAGCGTGTTCTGGGTCTACCCCGGGGCCTCCTACCAGTGGTACATGCCTGTACCTCCAGCAGAAGGTGCCCAGGAGGCATCCTGATCAGATGCCCATACCACTTCAACTGACTTCTTTCGACATGAAAGAGCAGCTGTTCTACTCCAAACTCCTTACCCTATCTCTAAGGCTGAGCCCAGCCATCCTTCTGAGGATACTAATTTCGGCAGCTTGTATCCACGACCTTATTCTTTGGGTCATTAGCCAGAGCTCATGATAGGTGAGGGTTGGGTTGCATCTCTGCTTTTTGCAGATGATGTGGTTCTGTGGGCTTCATCACACCGTGACCTGCAGCATGCACTGAGGCAGTTTGCAGCCGAGTGTGAAGCGGTTGGGATGAGAGGCAGCACCTCCAAGTCTGAGGCCATGGTTCTCTGCTGGAAAACAGTGGATTTCCCCCACGGGTTGGGAGTGAGTTGCTGCCCCAAGCAAGGGAGTTTAAGTATCTCTGGGTCTTGTTCACGAACATTTCCAATGTCATGGCTACATATTAAGCTGATTTCAACAATGTGGAAAAAAGTCTGCAAAATTTTAGAACTAGACTTCTCCTTAGGCAAGACAAGGTCACACTAACAAACAGACCAGTGAAGGGTTAGGGAAAAAAATCATTTCACCAGGAGCAGTCTACAGCAGAATTATATGTTTATTCTCCATCAACTATGAAGAACTAAAACTATTCAATTAAATGAATAATTTCTTATTTTGGACAGGAAGGCAATCCAGGCACTTGAATGTAATCAGTATAGAAAAAAAGCCCTGATGAAGACCTGAAGTAGTCGAAACATATTGGCTCTTTTAATGATTCAGCCACTACAATAAAGGCTTTTTAAATATTTCCTTCCTGTCGATCCTGTTGTTTCCTGTTCACCACGATCACCCGGCACAAGATTTTGATCTATGTTTGTATGTACAGAGCAACCAGTCTTCTCTCTCTTCTTCTTATTTCTTATTTTCTTTGGTATAAATGTCACATACAGATATGCACGATGATTGCTGGGTAATATATATATATATATATATACTGTATATATATTCAGTGTTTATCTCTTGATGTCCAATGTCAAGTCTCTATTTCATCATGTGACAAGATAATATGATATACGGTAGCTTTAGGCGCAAAATCTGTCAAGACTGACATCTCCAATTTAAGCGAGCAGTCATGCCTGTCAAACATAAAAGACGCAGTAAGACACAGTGCTGGTAAAATATATATGTACGCATGCCTAATGATGTGTATGTGTGTGTGTTTCATAACTAGTAACTAGAGTGCACTAGGGCCCGTTATAATAGCGAGCATTAGGGCCTGTTGTAACTACCTTACGCCACTGCTCAACAGGCAGGGTAAATCAAGCTAGAGCTCTCCTCCCCTCTGCTGTTCTCACTCTGTGTGCTATTTCCTCTACTTTCTGCTCCGACGGAGAGAGTGAGAGAGAGGATGAGAGAGAAATAGACGAGGGAGTGCAGAGAGATAGAGACGGGAGACAAAGAGAGTCAGAGTCTCAGAGGGACTGTGTTTGCTCTATAGTGCGAGTTTGGACAAGAGGAAAGCTGTAAGTCATCCTTCCAGTTTCCTGTTTGCAAATCCCATTTGGATGTGTTTCCCACCAGGGATTCACATGGATTCCATATTCGACAGCGTACGCTCCTCCAGACTGACATCTGAATTCGGAACCAGCATCGACATGAACACCATGCAACACTTACACATATGTACACAAGTAAGAGACAAGTGCTAAGTGGTATAACTGGTATGACTGGCACAGATGGGTGCAATGACATGAATTTAAATGTTTCCCAAATGACACAGATTTGAACTGTCCTGTCATATAAAATGCACTGCAAGCTCTCATCAGAATACATTTATCTGCAATCTGTGCAGGGCAGCAGTTTTTGCCATAGGTGGCAACACATGCAACATCTTTTATCACCTCAAGAAGAGAACATCTGAGTGACTGTGAAGAATGTGAGCCCTGGCAAGAGCAGCTCTTAAAGAAAGGAAAAAGCACAATGCAGACATCAATGCCTGCAGTGACTCAGACACTGACTGTAAGATCTGCTTGTATTGACTGAAAGATTTAAGTGATAAGAAAAAACAGCAGTGGAAGGACTTTATAAAACTGTGCATTAGCGTAAAGACATGGACCTCATCCAACCTGCTGAGATAGACGACTTTAAAGGAACAATGTGTAATGTTTTTATGCTCCTATAAATTACGAGCACATCTGAATATGTGATTAAACAGTTTGTCTTAATGATGAAAATAAGCCTTTTGTTTGTTTGTTTGATCATAAATAAAAAATTATAGGCCTGCTTTACTGCTTTGTTTACAAATATTACTGATTTAACAAACCTTTGAGAGCATCGGAAAAAATTTATGGCTGTTGACTAGAGTTAGTCTATATTTTAATAGGGCTACCAATCAAATTGGGAGTCACTGCAGGCTCAGGCACTGGATTTGTGGTATGTAGTAGCAAACCACAGACATTTCACCCAAAACAAAATCTTGCAAAGTAGATGTCGTGAGAAAGTAGAGCAAAGAGCACTGACACAGCTGTGTGCTGTGATAAGCTCCACAACCACTGTCAAGAACACTGCCCAAAAAAAATTCAGGGAACACTTAAATCACACATCAGATCTTGATGAATGAATTATTCAAGTTGAAAATCTTTAGTGATGTACACTATATAATATGTTGAGAACAAAATGATCCCGCGGGATCTCCTCCCAGACCTGGATCAGGGCATCAGTGAGCTCCTGGACAGTCTGTGGTGGTACTCTGCATCGTTGGATGCACCGATACATAACGTCCTGGTACCTAACAGCAGTCAGAGTACCACTGACTATGATGTTGAGGTCTGTGTGACCCACCAAGCATATGCTTCCTCAGACCATCACTGACCCACCACCATACTGGTCATGCTGGATGATGTTACAGGCAGCATAACGGTCACCACGGCGTCTCCAGACTCTTTCACACCTGTCACATGTGCTCAGTGTGAACCTGCTCTCATCTGTGAAGTGAACAGGGCACCAATGGTGGACCTGCCAGTTCTGATGTTCCCTGGCGAATGCTAATAGAGCTGCATGGTGTTGGGCTGTGAGCACAGGTCCCACTTGAGGATGTTTGGCCCTCATGCCACCTTCATGGAGTCTGTTTCTGACAGTTTGGTCAGAAACATGCACACCAGCAGTCTGCTGGAGGTGATTTTGTAGAGCTCTGGCAGTGCTCCTCCTGTTCCTCCTCACACAAAGGAGCAGATACTTGCCCTGCTGCTGAGTTGATGTCCAGCTCTCCTGGTATCTCCTCCATGCTCTTGAGACTGTGCTGGGAGACACAGCAAACCATCTTGCCACCCCACGCAAAGATGTGCCATCCTGGAGGAGCTGGACTACCTGTGCAACATGATTGGGCTGCAGGTGCCGCCTCATGCTACCGGAAGTGACAAGGACACTAGCAGAACACAAAACTAGAATCAGCGTATTTTAACAGTTAACTGATGTCACCTCTAACTCCAGATAAATGATGATATTATCTCAGAATCTTGTTTTGCATTTAAATCACATTCTCTTGAAATTATGTGCAGGGAAACACGTATATGGTGTTATATCTTGTTACTTTCCCGTCTTTATACTGGATATAAATTTTACGTCATAACACCGAGCTTTACAAGAGACATAACTGCATATTAGTTGTCATGCATGAGTTGTGCTGAGCCCCACATCTCTCAGTGTTACGACTCTGCAGCGGATGAGGAGGTGAAACAAGGAACAATACAACATAAGTTTCCATTCCTTACTGCAGCGTTACAAAAGAACAATCCATATATGGCCAAGTGTCTGACTGCAGTATTCAGGTCAATCTACTGAAACCTAGAGTGAGAGTCCCACTCTCTCTGCAGCTTTAACCCAAATTTCACATCACTTGTGCAGTATAAAAATAAAACTGGCAGAGTAGTATGAGTTTGTGTATGCTCTCTCACACGCACGTGTATCAGTGATATTAGCTAAGCATCCATCTGTGCACGTTGCAGTGGGCTGTGCAAAGCATTTACATAAGAGCGCGTTTCATTGTCTGAGAGATACTGGGCCTCTTTCACAAACAGTGCGTACGCACAAATCCGGGATTCATCAATATTTTCTTACCCGAATTTGTTCTTACTCTGCGAACAAATTTAGAGCTGCCTCAGGCCATGCGTACGCACAAATGAGGAAGGCCGAACTGACATAGAAAATGCAAACATACCTTTTAAGTACATGCAGAGTCTATAAAACCACATTCATGAAAAAGAGATTTAATTAACATTTTTTAAAATAATTAATTTACTAATATATTGGCCAAATGTATTAAATAACCATGAAATTGACACACGTTCACCCTTATCATTGTGACAATTAAAATATTAACAATAACATGAACAGAAAAACTATCACTCCATCAGCGTGCAGATGATCTGTAATGCCGACTGCCATATCCTTAAGGCTGTGGCCCGCTGGCCAGGAGGCTCCCACGACTCATTTATTTTGCAAAACAGTACAGTGGGAATGCGTTTGGAGGCAGGGGCTGTGAGAAGTAGATGGCTTGTTGGTGAGCATCTTTTGTTCTAGTCTTTTATTTCAATTGTTTTAAGTTAGTATTTTCAGTAAGTCTCTGTTCCGTTAATGCTAAAATGTTATATCGTTTGGGTGACCGGGCATATGGCCTTAAAACATGGCTGATGACACCATACGCAAACCCTGAAACCCCTCAAGAGGTGCGCTATAATAACATACATGCCCACACACACGCCGTAGAGCGCACTTTTGGTGTGCTTAAGGGCCGTTGGATGTGTTTGGATCAGACACTGCCGGTGGCAAACTACTTTATACCCCTGAGAAGGTGTGCAAGATCATCCTGGCATGCTGTGTCCTCCACAATCTTACAATGACCCATGGCATTCCTGTAAGACCCGGCGCCATCGCTTCTAACAAACTGTGAAATTTACTACTTCTCTCCTCGCGTAACCGCTTCCTTCATTCATGAATCAACTCTAGGCAAGCGGTTTCCTTATATGGAGAAATGGGGGCGTGGTAGTATGCTGATTGCATCCCACGGTGATTTTGCGCAAGTACTTATTTTTTGCGGAGAGTAAGAACATTTCTGCGCAGATATTAGTGAATGAGGCCCATTGTCCTTTGGTAGATTTCTCATCTCACCAGACAAAACTTTAAACACTTTCTACCGTATTGCACACTGATGAATGATCACCCACTCAACAGATGTCCAAATATCATGCTATCATTTCTGTTGTTTAATCTGAGCCACTGCATAATAATAGCCAGAAATAAATCTGCATATTATGTAATGCCAACTTGGAAGTTGCTACTGTGACTTGAGGCCAACTACTCACAAGCCCAGCAACAGTCTTCAAATTGCCATTTTCACTATGTTGAAATGCTCTTGTGCAATAATACAGCTTGTAATTTAAATGTATTTAAGCTAGGTAAAACATGCTTTATCCCCTTTTGCTGCAAGTTATGTGAAAAGATCAATACCACTCTCATGTCTGTACTCTAAATATAAAGCTACAGCGAGAAGCTAGCTTAGTTCAGCACAAAGACTGGAGACAGGGGGGAAACAGCTATAACTGGTCTGTATAAACGTAGCAATATTATATATAGTTTGTTTTAACCGTCCCAAATGTGGCAGGTGGCACGGAAGTGCATTAAGTAGTGACATCTTTAATATAAGGAGGAGAAAGAATGGAGGCTGCGATGTTCAGGCTGGTGGGATGAGACAGGTGCACATCTCATTCCAAGCTGGCGTGTTGGGAAGACTGGGGCAGAGAGATGCAGACAAACTGGCCTGCTTCCCTGCTGGGTTGAAGGTGGCTGGTAGTCGGTAGGAAAGTAGATTGATGTACCAGAGCATCAGCGGTTCATTAGCTGCTCTTGCCGTGGGAGCGTTTATGCTGTTTGGTTTTGTTTGGTTTGGTTTGGTCTTTTTCTTTGTCTAGTCTGCCCTGGCACATGAGCTGGTAACTGGCAAAAAAATATGTGGGTATTGCCGTTGGGGCGGACTAGTTTTCTGTCTTTAATGTTTGTTTGTTTTTATCTGCCTGCTTCCCCAACTAATTACCATTTAGCTCAGGTTACACCCAGTCAGACGGTCAGGGCAGGCTGAAGGTGCCGTGGTTGACTGTTTGCAGTGAAGACAATCACATGTGGAAACTTTGGAAATGTGTTAGCACTTCAAGTGCAGGATGTATTGATTGCAGTGTACACTGGTGTGACACTGGAACTTAAACCCTACCCTGTAAGTCATAGCTGGGGCACCAATCCTGAGGAGGGTGAGGTGAGAGAACGTAGATTATGAGTCGAAATTCTGCAATAAAAAGACCTCCCTTACCTCATTTCCTGTCATTTTTTATGCAAGAGACCTGTAGTGAGTGTAACACACACACACACACACACACACACACACACACACACACACACACACACACAATAAAAGTTTAAAAACAGCCGGGCCAGCTGTTTTTCTCTGTGTCCAGTCTTAGTGCTAAGATAAGCTAACTGGCTGCTGGCTGTAGTTTCATATCTAACAGACCGATATGAGCAGGGTTGCCAACTTTGGGTATCTGGCTGGAGTTAAGAGTTTGTTGCCATGGGTTTAATCACCCGTACATGCACGCGTGCTTAATCACGTGCACATTTGGAATCCATTCACCATTAGGGTTTAACTATGCAGCTTACACATGGTGGGAGCTTAGCAGGGGTGTTTCTAGGGTTTAAAGACAGTCAGTGCTTAGCCCAGACCTCTGTAGGGGGGTCTGGGTGGATCATACCCTTGGAATTTTGTTTTTGAATAAACAAGCTGGCACCTTATTTATATTTAATATACATGTCTTCATGATTAAACAATGTGTACCTCAAAGTAAGTAAGTACATCTACTCAACTACTATAGTTCTACTTAAGTACAATTTTGAGGTACTTGTACTTAACTTGAGTATTTCCTATTTCATGCTAGTTTAAACTTCTACTACTCTACATTTCAGAGGCAAATAATCTACTTTTTTACTGCACATTTGGCAGCTTTGGTAACTTTGGAGATTCAGATTGTTAATAGAAAAATACAAATCTACAAAGAAATCATGATATGTTATTATAGATTACACAGCAGGATATAAAGTAATCAAAATGAGCTTCACCTCTATGTGCTGCAGATGTACGCAGCAACGCAATAGTTAATCCAGTAACATAATCTTACTATATAATGACGAAAACTCTGTCTGTGTGTCTGTTCCACGTTTTTCTCCTCACTGACTTGGTCAATCCATGTGAAATTTGGCACAGTGGTAGAGGGTCATGGGAGGATGTGAATGAAGCAACGTTACATCAATTGGCCAAAGGGGGGGCGCTATAGCAACCGACTGAAATTGCAAACTTTGGGCATATATCCCCCCGTATGTCATAGAGAAATGAAACTTTGCACAGAGATGCCTCTCCTCATGAGGAACAAATTTGCCTCAAGAACCCATAACTTCCTGTTATATAGATTTTCCGCCATTTTAAATTTTTTGAAAAAGACTTCAAATCAATCTCTTCCTATGAAGTTTGACCGATCTGCATGAAACTCAGTGAACATAATCTAGGGACCAATATCTAAAGTTCCCTCTTGGCAAAAGTTGGAAAACTTACTAAAACTGAGCTTCTATAAGGCAATGAATATTGCGGAGGGCGTGGCTCATCACATTAAGGTGTATAACATCTCAAGGGTTTCACAGATCACCACGTAACTTTGTAGGCATATGACCACACATAATCTGAGGGGACCCCTCCATTATTGACCCCATCAAACAAAATGGAGGCGCTAGAGAGCCAATTTCTTATCTGGGCCTAACCGCCATATTGTTTTTTACTAAACTTAAGAGATACGTAGAACAGGATGCCTCAAGGTGACTAGAGAAATTTAACTCTAATTGGCAGCTGGGTGGCGCTATAACAACAGAGAAATGCTTAAAAATGGCTAAAATGCAACCAATCGCTGTGGCTCCCCCTGTGGCCGAATGTTGTTGGGTTTTTTTCTAATTTTTTGTATGACTAAGTCATGGTATGGTATGCTGTACTCAGTATGGACTAGTATACTATTCTTGAATGGGCTGTTCTACATAATGGGTACTTTTACTTTCAGAAATTTAGGTATATTGTGTATTTTTACATGAATTCTATTTTGAATGCAGGACTTTTACTTGTAACAGGGTATTTCTACACTAGTATGGCTAAAACGATCTTAGTACTTCTTCCACCACTGTATGTTAACATCAGTTTATCAGAGGATTAAATGGGTTTTCAGACAGTTCATACATACATTCACATGCGGAGGTTCCTCTTAGTCTATAGTTAAATTAATGAGTCATGTTTTGGCTCATTTTGGAGACACACCATAATGTTATGCAACGTACCTTGTGACAGAGACAGTTGGGGTCAGATCAGTGTTACGAGAGTGGTTATCGAGCTTGTCATCAAACTCTCTGCAAGAAAGCGAATAAGCATACTTCCCAAAATGACCAACTATTTCTTTTTCATGGTTGGTAGATCAACTACTTCACTCTTAAACCAAGTATTACATATATTAGGTTTTTTGCATGTAAAAAAGTCTACAGCCATCAGATAAATGTAGGCTGGCAAAGAAAAAGTATATTTAGCATGTAGAAAGTAAGACTAAAAATATACAAAAAGGAATTACTCATTTCCAGCAATTTTCCCCTCCTGTGCCTCAGTATTATCGGCACAGCACTTGAGATTAACTAGGTATTAAGTATACTTTGCCACTTTCTTACTGACTTCTTTTCTCCTGTATCGTGTCATTACAGTAGCAGGACCATTCTGTGCTTCATATATCAGGTTAAAGATGGAAAAATAAAATGGGGGCAAAAAACTGCAATAACACTGTAACATACTGTATCTTTGTCTTGGTTCATGCCTCTCCTACATTTTCTCACTGTGTCAATTGCAGGGGAGCATGACATCCCTCCACCATGAGAGCTGACAGACATCGGTGTTTTGAAGAGTTTAGCAGGGGGTGGGGGGGGAGGTGTTTTAGCATTTCAGCCTGCTGGATCCCCCGTGGATAGTCAAGGACAGTTGGGAGCAGAGGAGGCTGTGGGAGCCAAAGATATTTTCATCACACAGATTTCATTTCCCTTCTCACAACGTTCACCTGGATGTCTCAGCATGACACAGGTAAATGGCCTAAATTTAGCCTCGTGGAGTTAGCGGGATGCGGAGCATGGCAAGAATTGGCTGGATAACAGTCGCTGTCCAGAAGGATAACATTTAACATCCATATAACACCTCAAACTAGGGCTATATTTACTTTAATACACAGTGTATTTAGTATTGGTTGTTTTTTAGTTTTGAATTAAAATAGAAGTCGTTGCTGTATTTGCACAAATTATTTGTTCATTTTTAGACCAAGCTAGCCTTTTAAGATAAAGACGACTGTGAAAATTCTTATCCTCTAAAGACAACAGGGACACTTTGTTTCCCTGATTAGATTAGATTACTTGCATAAATGGGAGGTGAGTTATTACTGTTAGAGACAAGAGCTACAACCATCAGCCAACCAGTTCTTGGTGGTGCGGATTTACTGCCCTTAAGGAATAACATTACTTTTGACAAATATATCCCCAGGCAGATATATAACTAGCTCACAAGCTCTGTCCCAGTTAAACACTGACTATTGGCATATAAATAAAGCCATGCAATGCAAATGTATAACAGCTATTCAAATGCTTTCTATATGCATTGCAACAGGGAAATCATACTACAAGGTCGACATTAGGGAAACCAAAGCAAATCCATGCTGTATCTACCTCCCTAAGGGGGACCTATTACTTTTACTGTCATTATACTGCTCTGCGTTCAGGGGCCTTCAGACTTTTTGTTAAAGACTATTTGGTTATGTTGTTTTGGTTTGTTTGCTTTCACATGTTCTACTATAATTTGTTATAGTTTTCTAGGTTTGTTTGTTTTGTTTTTTTTCGTTGTTGCATTTTTTCAGTTAATCGTGTTTCATTTTATATTTTGTCATACTCACCTTATGTGTCCCATCTGGTTTCCTTCCTGTCTTTGTGTGTTTTCCCGCCTGCGTGATTGTCTGCCTCGCCCTGATGTGTCTCACCTGTTTCTTATCAGCTTGGCTGTCTCCTCACCCCCGTTATCACCTTTCTCCCTCATGTATTTAGTCTGTGTGCTCCCATTTGTCTGTGCCAGTTCGTCTTTCAATGAGCATTCCAGCCCGAAAGTACTTATGTTAACCTTTTATACTCTTCTGACCATTCGTCTGTTTCTTAGACTCAGACCTTTGCCAACCATTTTCAAGTACTTTTGCCTGCTGCTGGACTGCTTACTTGTGTACCAAACCCTGCTTTCAAGTAAAGACTTTCACCTTCTAAACTCTGTGTTGAGTCATACTATTAAGTCCTGTTTTTCTGTCAGAACTAGTGTTTCTGACATATACTTACTTTCTGTCATATACCTGGTTCCTATTTCCAAACTGTTTCCACCCTTTTTTCTACTTTTGCAACAAGCTGACATCAGCTCATGAAAGATTTCTTTATATGGCCATCCGCTCCAGGCACACTACTGCAAGTGTTTAAATTATGTAGCCTACACTGCTACATGTAGCTACATGCTAGCTTCATGAAAACAAGTACATTTAGTTAGAGATGTTATTAATTGCTCCCCAGTTTCAGATCATTTCTGCTGAGGCATGTCTGGTTGTGATGATTTTGGATTAGAAGCATTTATTAATTATTTTTCACTATAGAAAGGGCCCCAAACTCTGTTACGGTTATTCCTCCAGTAGCAATAACACTGCTACATGTAGCTACATGCTAATGTCAGAAACAAAACATAGAAACTTGGTTGCTGATGTTGCTAATTTCGCCCCAATTGCGGATAGTAGAGTGTGCTGCTACTCTCTGTTACAGTCATTACCCCTGCAGCAATGATGTAGTGGTGCAGAAATGCTGAGAGAACAGATTTGGAAGACCTCATAAGCGCTGACCAATCAGAGTGGACTGGGCTTTTCAGGAGGGGGGCTTAAAGAGACAGGCAACAAACAAGAGCCGCGCTTGGGCAGTGACTTGCGGCGTCAGACAATGACGAAAAAACATCCTTTAACGTCAGAACAATACGCAGACGGTGGCTGCTATAGTTTAATATCACTTGGTGGCATCAGGGGGAAACGTGGCAGGACAAGAATGAAAGTTAAGGCGGCAAAAGTTTGACTAAGGCAGGTGGGAGGGGTGGTGGATGGGTCCAACAAACACCAACTTTCACCCAGGAGCGGCATTCGCATCCCGTAAGATTAAAAAGCCATACCTTGTTCTCTTTTCCTAAACCCAACCACGTGTTGTTGTTGCCTAAACCCAACCACGTGTTAGTTGTTGAAGGAAAAAAATAAATACATTTGCTTGTACCAACATAGTGCATTTATTTTGAAAGAGACTGTATGTAAACAGTAAATTTCCTGTGAGAACCGAAGTATATCTTGAAAGAAGACAATGCATGTAACAGGCAGAGCTTAACAGACTTGAGAAAGTAAGTAGTCGCAGACCAGCTGTGTGATTTTCTCCATGATGATAATTTATTTGAGGAATTTCAGTCAGGATTTAGAGTGCATCATAGCACTGAGACAGCACTAGATAAAATTACAAATGACCTTCTGATTGCTTCAGACAAAGGACTTGTCTCTGTACTTGTTTTATTAGATCTTAGTGCGGCGTTTGACACTATTGACCATCAAATTCTGCTACAGAGACTGGATCACTTAATTGGCCTAAAAGGTTCTGCACTAAGCTGTTTTAAATCTTATTTATCTGATCGTTTTCAGTTTGTTGACATTCATAATGAATCATCCTTACGTACCAAAGTTTGTTTTGGAGTTCCGCAAGGTTCTGTGCTCGGACCAATCCTATTTACTCTATATATGCTTCCTTTAGGTAACATCATTAGAAATCACTCTATAAATTTCTATTGTTATGCGGATGATACACAGTTGTATTTATCTATGAAGCCAGAAGAAAGTAATCAATTAACTAAACGCCATAACTGCCTTAAAGACATAAAAACTTGGATGAGCACCAATTTCCTGATGTTAAATTCAGACAAAACTGAAGTTATTGTTCTTGGCCCCAAACAACTCAGAGACTCTTTATCTGATGACATAGTTTCTCTAGATGGCATTGCTCTGGCCTCTAGCACTACCGTAAGAAACCTCGGAGTAATATTTGATCAAGATTTGTCTTTTAATTCTCATTTAAAACAAACCTCACGGACTGCATTTTTTCATCTGCGTAATATTGCGAAAATTAGGCCTATCCTGACCCGAAAAGATGCAGAAAAATTGGTCCACGCTTTTGGTACCTCTAAGCTGGATTACTGTAACTCTCTATTATCAGGTAGCTCTAGTAAGTCCTTAAAAACTCTCCAGCTAATTCAGAATGCAGCAGCACGTGTACTAACAGGAACTAAGAAACAAGATCATATTTCTCCTGTTTTAGCTTCTCTGCACTGGCTCCCTGTAAAATCCAGAATTGAATTTAAAATCCTACTGTTAACTTATAAAGCTCTAAATGGTCAAGCTCCGTCATATCTTAGAGAGCTCATAGTGCCATATTATCCCACCAGAACACTCCGCTCTGAGAACGCAGGGTTACTCGTGGTTCCTAAAGTCTCCAAAAGTAGATCAGGAGCCAGAGCCTTCAGCTATCAGGCTCCTCTCCTGTGGAATCATCTTCCTGTTACGGTCCGGGAGGCAGACACCGTCTCCACATTTAAGACTAGACTTAAGACTTTCCTCTTTGATAAAGCTTATAGTTAGGGCTGGCTCAGGCTTGCCCTGTACCAGCCCCTAGTTAGGCTGACTTAGGCCTAGTCTGCTGGAGGACCCCCCTATAATACACCGGGCACCTTCTCTCCTTCTCTCTCTCTCTCTCTCTCTCTCTCTCTCTCTCGTATTCTATTACTGCATCTTGCTAACTCCGCCATTCTGGATGTCACTAACTCGGCTTCTTCTCTGTAGCCTTTGTGCTCCACTGTCTCTCAGATTAACTCATATCGCAGCGGTGCCTGGACAGCTTGACGTGTGTGGTTGTGCTGCTGCCGTGGTCCTGCCAGATGCCTCCTGCTGCTGCTGCCATCATTAGTCATTAGTCATACTTCTACTGTTATTATACACATGACTATTGTCACACATGTATACTGCCAGATATTAATACATACTTTCAACATATTGTACCACAGTAGCCAGAACTATAACTATAATATTATTACTTTCATTAATGTTGTTGTAAGCTACTGTCATTACCTGCATCTCTCTCTCTCTTTCTGTCTCATTGTGTTATACGGATTACTGTTAATTTATTACGCTGATCTGTTCTGTACGACATCTATTGCACATCTGTCCGTCCTGGAAGAGGGATCCCTCCTCAGTTGCTCTTCCTGAGGTTTCTACCGTTTTTTTCCCCCGTTAAAGGGGTTTTTTTGGAGAGTTTTTCCTTATCCGCTGCGAGGGTCATAAGGACAGAGGGATGTCGTATGCTGTAAAGCCCTGTGAGGCAAATTGTGATTTGTGATATTGGGCTTTATAAATAAAATTGATTGATTGATTGAACATGGCATCCCAGAACGTCAACGACCACTGCACCCAGGGAACCTTCCATGTCATATCAGGATGTGGAAAGTCCATGACCAAATGTCAATATGTGACGAGGTTGGAGTGAAAATATGTTGTGAATACAGGTATTCAAACACTGACAGTATAAGGAAATGTGTTTTTTGCCTACTAAAGCACTTATTATAGTAGAAGCCCACCTGAAATGAGCTTCATAGGTCCCCTTTAAATGTCTTGAGTTTGCTATCAGCAAGAACTATTGATGACTGTGTGAAAGTGTAATGCATGTAACAGGCAGAGCTTAACATAGCATCCCAGAACGTCAACAACCACCGCACCCAGGGAACCTTTCACGTCATATCAGGATGTGGAAAGTCCATGACCAAACGTCAATATGTGACGAGGTTGGAGTGAAAATGTGTTGTGAATACAGGTGTTCAAACACTGACAGTATAAGGAAATGTGTTTTTTGCCCACTAAAGCACTTATTATAGTAGAAGCTCACCTAAAATGAGCTTCATAGGTCCCCTTTAAATGTCTTGAGTTTGCTATCAGCAAGAACTATTGATGACTGTGTGAAAGTGTAATGCATGTAACAGGCAGAGCTTAACATGGCATCCCAGAACGTCAACAACCACCGCACCCAGGGAACCTTTCACGTCATATCAGGATGTGGAAAGTCCATGACCAAACGTCAATATGTGACGAGGTTGGAGTGAAAATGTGTTGTGAATACAGGTGTTCAAACACTGACAGTATAAGGAAATGTGCTTTTTGCCCACTAAAGCATATAAACTTATTATAGTAGAAGCCCACCTGAAATGAGCTTCATAGGTCCCCTTTAAATGTCTCGAGCTTGCCATCAGCAAGAACTATTGATGACTGTGTGAAAGTGTAAGCTGTGCACAAATATTAACAGCCATGCCAAAGTCTCTCACAGCCCCAGTCGGATCTTTGTTGAATTACTCTAAAACCTCAAGCTGTTTAATGATTGCTAATGACTGAAAATACAATAATAGCCTGTTACATTACTGCTCGCTGGTGTGTGTATGTGTAAAGCAAACTGGGAAATCATAATGAAAGGGGTTGTGGTCAGTAAAAAACCGCCCAATTAAAAAAAAAAAGAAAGATGGACTAGTCCGATGGCACTTTGCCTGTGGGTTTATTTAAGCTGCCAGATCATTCATAATTGTGGAACAGAACAAATACCTTTATCTGGCTTTATTTATCCTTCCTTCCTTCTTCCTTTCTTTCACTCATGCCAAGACTGCCTTCAGGATATGAGATCAAATGTCTGCTTTTGATAACGCTGGTGAAACTCTTTCATGGCCAGCTCTGAGATGCTTCTTGATGCTGTGTTCGGGTGTCATATTTGGACAGTGCCATCTCTTTATTGTAGCGGATCAAGGGCGGTGTCTGCTGGCACCAGCTAAATAAACCAGGACTCAGGAGAATCTCGGAGAAAAGACTTAGTGGTATGTGGGTTAACATGACGACGCAGTCGCGACAACAGTAGCCTGTTTTGTGTGTTATATATGGCACTGGGCTAATGGCTTACTGCGTCCTGCTGCAAAGCTGGCTGGAGGGATTTCCCTGGCTTTTTACAGGAAAATGGACAGCAGTGGCCGTTTTTTGTTTTTTTTGTACTTCACCTCAGGCTTAATAGAGGTGATTAAATTAAACCTGCACTGGATGAGGACTTGAAAAAGGACACTGTGATCGCTGTGGAACTCTTTTCAAGAGAAATTAACACAAGACAGCAAGTGAATCTGAGTCACATGACTCTAATGACTTGTGCCCAGTAGTGCAGTGGTAGCTGATGAGGCTGGGGTACTTCTAGGTAGGTGGGCAGGTTAACAAAGAGGAAGTAGCTATATTCTCCTATATGTTTCAACAACTTTTTAGGTGGGTATACCCTGCATACCTACGTATACCCTCCACGTCACCACTGCGTGTGCCCTCACTTTGACTTGAGCCCTTTGACTTGAAAATACCTGATACCTTCCCCAAAGCCAAACATTAAAATGTACATTATTTGTGCAACGAATCAATTCACTTCCCTTCATATCCTGTGTTAACTAACACTATTTATTAACAGCAAGTCGATGCTTCCACAGATGATCCACTTTGTCTGAATCAATCCTACAGCATCCAATAAAGTTTGAGGAGAGAACCATGGAAACTAACTTTACATTACTGAGCGCCAGTTGGAAAAAATGATACCAAAGACCATTTCCTTTACATTCAAAAACTATGCGGTGGTCAACAAAAAATGAGTAACAGTATGAAAAATGTGCAGGTTTGAAATTATAGATAAAAATGCAACAACTTCCAGCCTTGCTCAACATTTGAAGTTGCACAAAGAATTATAAGTCGAGACCAAAATTAACATAGTTAGCAAGCTAATGCTTAGCTAACGTTACCTTCAAGCTAAAAAGAGCTTGTTTTAACAAATAAATACACATTTTAAAAAGCATTCATGATTTTTGTAAATGTAATATATTATTACTCTGTTGTTAAAATGGCATTACATTTGGTTAAAAGTGCTTCCGACATGTTCAGGACTAAAGGTTTAGGACTTGGGACTTGACTTAGGACCTCACTGCAAAGACTTGAGACTTACTCATGAATGGCAAGAGATGACAGGAGTGATGAGACGATTAAGACTGTGCATTTCTATGTGTCTGCTGCCAGCAGGTCTGTATGATCATGTTAAATCTGCCTGTCAAGTCAGATGAAGTGTCAAACCACTGTCTCACATCCCCCCAGGCATGGAGCTGGTATACTGTCATGTCTGTAGATCTACCCATGCATGTGTTGTCCCAGCATAAGTGGTCTGTAATAGTTCATCTTTGGACAAAGGTATCATCACCTCCCTTTCTTCCACCTCCTCAACTGTCTGCTGCCTCGTCATCCTCTCCCTCTCATATGAACACATTCTTCACAACGCTGCTGCTGCTGCTGAGGGGGATATTGTTCTCTATATGTAGGTGCTGATGAAATTTTGAGGGCGAGTGGTGAATTATTTAAGAGGGAGGATTATGAAAGCAGCTTCTTGGCGCGTTGCTAGCGGGTATGAATCGATATGAACCCTCCCCACTACCAGCACCCCCACCCAACTCCCCCCTTTTTTTTCTCCTTGAAACCACAGACCCTCTGAACAGAAGTCCAGACACATGGCCACGGGACACAACAGACTGGACAGCCAGATGCACTGTGCCAGTGTGTGTAAGAGGCTTGATGAAATACAGTACACGAGAAAGCCAGTTAGAAAGAGGATGGGATAGTGTATGTGTGTGTGTCTATGTGTGCGGGACAGACAGAGGGGCCTAATTCAGACTGACCACATCCACACGAACAGATGGCCAACTCAAGGCCTGCCAAGTCTATTCTTCTTTTCCTCTGGTTCTGCCTGGAGCATGGTCCCGTCCAAGTCGGAGGGGTTAGAAAACAGACAGGAGGCCATAAGCACAGATGTAGAGCATGCATACACACAAGCCTACATTTCTGTGGGTGAAGTCTGACCCTTTGCTATGTACCAGTTACATAACATTTTCTCACAGTTGCCTTCGATGAAGATTGATTTCATGGACTTGATTTGTGCAGTGCCAATGCTTGGAGGCTTTCAAGACTGAATAAATGACCATCTTCCAGCACTCACTCTCTTGTTTCACTTGATTGTCTTGTAGTGAGTTAGTCCACATCCATTTTTCTCTGTGTGCCCCCCCCCCGCCTCTCCTCTCACTATGTGTGCCCATTCTGCTGAACCATTAAATCTGCCTCTCTTTTCTCATCTGTGTATTGGGAGCCCGTGTTTGGCCGACGCTGTTGTTCTCTCTCTGGCCAATGATTTCCTGCCTCAAGAACAAGCAGTTGGGACCAAATAAGAACCACCTCGGGGAGCTTAGATTTCACAGCACAGATCAAAGGGAAGTGGACGGGTTTCAACCTTGTGGTGAAATTTACATTCAGGGAGGTGGATCATCATTCACGAGACGAAGAGAAATCATAAATGGCTCCCGAGGATGACACAGTGTTACCTTGACGGGTACCTCAATTTGCATGTGCCTGAAAGCTGGGGTAGGCAGTTTTCTGGACAATACACCTTCCTCCTGCAGCTTTCCCCTCCCTGTCCTAAGCCCACCGGACAACCACAGGTATACATAGAGTAACCCAGTGTTTTCCATACATACATCGTAGAGCTGTGCTCAGCCCCTCCTTGTCCTGCTCTCTCTCTCTTTCTCTCTCTCTCTGTTTATCAGACCATAAATGAGACAAGAATTAGCAAGGTAGCACCCAGTGGTCCCTTCACCTCACTCCTCACTCCACTTCAGCAGGAGACTGGCCAGCAGCTCTGGAAACAGACCTACAGTCAGTGGCTTGAATATGGCCAATGAAAGCCCCAGTTTTAGGTGTCACAACGGGCTGGCGGCAAGCAGCAGTGCCGGGTCTAACCTGTGTAATGGCAGCAACAGAAAGTTTGCTGATCTGGTGGAAAGTTGGAGTGGTCCCATCCCCCAGAGCTGGCTGGATACAGGTTGCTGCAGCCACTGACATGGGGTCTGTCTGTGGAGCAGCTGCCCGCTATCCACTAGGCAAAGTGGTTAATGGTGGCGGAGAGTGAGGCATAGGACGCACTATAATTCCAGGCCTTAGCTAACGTCAGCTGCATAAATGTGATCTCGAAGCTGCAATTATGAGTCTTTGGCTAGGATTAGCAGAAGACCAAACTATTAGCAACATTTTCTCTCTATCTCTGGAATGATTCCCCAATATTGACACATTTTATTGCGTTTGCTCAAAGGCTATGATTTTAATTTTTGCCCAGCGACACCTTAATCAAACTGCCTTCCTCAGCTTTAATAATGACAGGGAGTGGAGGAAGTCACCAAGCAAACAAACAATAGATCAGTGTCTAGTTTTTTTCCCCCACACTGAATCTTATAACTTATTGCAAGGACAAAGTCGAAGAAGGCAAGAAACACTAGCCATCAGATGATCAGACCGGTTATAAACAAACCAAAGAGGAAGCCAAAATAAATGTTAACAAAAATATTACAAAATTTGTTGCACGTAGATGTCCGTTACATTTTGCAGACCAAATTTTTAATTTGTTCAATAATATGGTTTTTGACCAAATACCTGCAAAACATTCAGTAGATCTGCATCAAATTCAGCTTGTGTTAACTGCTAATTAGCAAATGGTAGCATGCTAACTTGATAGGCTATGATGGCAAACCAGGTACAGGTTAGCCTCTTAACACCAGCATGTTTGCATTATCATTGTGAGCACGTTAGCATCTATTCAGAACTGTTTTTCATGCAGTAACATTTTATAAGCTACATTTTGGGTAAGCTGACATCCAAATAAGCATTTAAGATAGTATAGCTAAACTTAGAGTCTACAACTTGTTTGACCTTTCAAGTCTCTTCCCCAGACTCTTGTGCTACATTTCAAGGTCTCGGCAATTAACGTGGTGAGTAAGATGTTTTCATAACTGCTGAGAATGAGGTCAAAACTATGAGGAAAAAAAAAATCTTTTACAAGTATAAACTTGATTCAATGGATGGATCTTTTCAGGCTGTCTCTCTCCTATTTTCTGTCTCCATCTTCTCTTCCCAATGTTCTTTCTGCAATTCTTACAGAGGCAGAGGGGCTGAAATTATAGAGGGCTAAAAATAATGGCTCTATAAATAAGAGGTGCCCATTGAGAGTGATTGAGAGGCGAGGTCGCTAGGCAGCTGGGGATGCTGGGTAAGTTGGATTCATTAGCGCTCTCCACTTCCAAAGAGTAGCCCCCACAACTCTCCCACACAAACACACGGTATGCCTTCCTCATAGACATCACACACACACAAACACACTCACTCATGCACTGATGCAGCATTGGGTGTTGAGTGTTTCAAACACACTTTCTACCTCCGCGGCTCTCTGCAGTGTTGCAAATTTAGCCCCATCAGTACCATCCATCAACCCTCATTACCACTTTCCCGTTCCCTCTGAGGACTCCATGCAGACCACATTCTTAAAGTATTGTTCATCCAGCGGTGGAGTGGAAAAAAGTGTGTGCATGTGCGTTTGCATTTATGCATGTGTGAGAGAGGCACCCCTGTGTCTGTTTTATTATTCATACTCATGTGTGGATCCTCTTTCAGCCCACAGACACCTGCCAGAGGTACACACAGCACATACTGATGTTCTCACTATATTTTCTTTCCCTCTCTGGTGCTTAACTGAGACTTTCTTTAAGCAATAAACTCAAAAATACTTCTCAACAAACTATCTGCGTGTATCCAATTTGCATACGGTGTTCATGCAGAATTCCCTGGTTCTGCATTTACAGGATCTATCAGCCCTCATACACCCACACATGAAGATACACGTGCACACACAAGTGGGCACTTTTATTGCCCTGATGCTCTTTTTAATGGCAGCCCTCCTCCCTCTCCGTATTGACGTCACGTCCATTAGGCCATGCCTCTGGGCCATTTTAGTGGAGGCTGCAGCGCAGGACTCCAATGTACGAGACCCCTGGCCAGAGTCAATCTCCACCTGATAAACTCACTGTATTGGTTGATCTGACAGACGCGGTTACCACAGCAATCTGTTCAGCCTCTCCGCACACCGCCACGACTATCAATCTACAGCAAGAGGAAACCCATTGAACTGTGTGTCAGAGGGTAGGCCAGTGTGTTAACAGTGGCGCATGCACTCTGCAAGCTCTCACCTGTTTATTGTCTATGCACGCACACACACACGCACACACACACATACAGCTCAACTATCAACACACATAAGGGTGTTGATAGTTGAGCTGAGAGAGGACTATCTGTATCTGGTGCCACAGAGAGTAACCCTGGCAGGCTAATGTGAAGAGATAACGTTTCACGTCTGATCAACATCAGAATCATAATTCATTGGCCTCTTGCAGCCTCCACCTCTCTTATTATTTTCCCAACAGCAACATCTTCAATTAGGGACCTACTTATCCCAGTTACAAGCCTGTTTTCAAACCTTGAATATAGCACTTAAGTCTCAGCAACACCTTACCACCTTACAAGTTGCACTGACTGACTCTTTCCCCTTCATGAATATAGAATGAGAGTGAAGTACATAGGCATCTTCAGCCTGAGCAAAACAGAGTTAGCCAGACTCAAGTGGTGACAACGCTGTGCTGCCTGGTGTAACAGAAATGGCAAATGGCGACTAGGGTTGTGTAAATTCGGAGCAACTGCGCAAATGAGGACAGGCTGAATTTTGACAGCAGAGCCTTTTCCCTATCTGAGAAAAGGAATGTCTGAAATGTTAAAATGAAGCTTGGTTCTTCAACACTCGAGAGACATAATCAATGGTCGGTGCGGCTGGCTGAACTCGCAGCGTTCCGCTGTGACTTAGTGCTGCACATCTAAACCCTGTCGCCAACTGGAGCTGAGCTCAATGTAATGAGAAATGAGACTTAACTTTCAGTACAGCGAGGGAGGGAAAATCACCTAAGGAGGAACAGGAGGATGGAGAAAATTGAGGAAGAAAAGAAGAGAGAGAGGGAGAAAGAACTGCAGGTTGTTTTGATAAATAACAGCGACAAAGTGTTCTGGGAACAGCATTATAGCTCCAATCCATCACTGGATCATCAGGCTACATTAATAATGAATGTGTTTTGTAGACGTAAAAAGTTGAGTGTACAGACAGATGTGTTTTGCTTGACAAATAGAACCAACAGTCACCTGACCCCCTCGGAGAGGACAAAAGAAAAGATGGATAATTTTCTTCCACATCCAGAAAGCTATTGTACAATAAAGATTGCTTTGGAAATCCCATTAAAGAATATGTTACATTTTTAAAGCAAGAAAAAAAAAGCCTCTCTTCCCCGTCTAAGTTCCAAAGTCATCCCTTGTTGTAGATTGGTTTTCTAACTCACACTTCTCTTGTATTTTCCCATTTCCATTTGTTACAAAGCAATCACTCTGACTGGACAGAATAAAGAATATGCCAATGAAGGAGAAGTCAGGATTTAAGCTTTTCTCTTTCACTGTCTTATTGCCTCCTTTCCTTATCTGTCGGGGCAAACCTATGCAGGAGTCATTCATCTTTGGAGTCCTTTGAAGTATCTTCCATACAATCGGGTTGACATCCTCTTATTATGGGCAGTGTGTATTTGCCTGTGTACATGAGGATGTGTGAGTGACTTTTGTCTCTCCTTCAGTCTGCTATGCCTATATATTAGCTGGGAGGAGGTGTGTAAATGTGTGTGCATGTGTGTGTGGCCTTTTTCTTGTATTACACAGTCCTCACAATTGGAAAAAAATGTTATCAAAGCTCTACAGGCAGATGGATGTCAAAAAGAGTGAGCCAGCGAGTGAGCGAGCGAGTGATAAGAGGTCAGTGGGGCATGAAGGAGAGTGAGTGACATCAGAGACATGCTTTTCCACCCGTCCATCTGTCCACTCGAAACAAAAAGGCCAGTCATTAGCCAGGCTCCAGCTGTTACATCTTAGCCTCCAAGTTTCGAACACTGCTCGCTTACATGTGCACACACACATACAGACAGTGACGCAAACATACTACAGCGGAGAGCAAGGCCTCGTCTGTCCTACACTATGACCAACATGAAGTATTTTGAAATGACATCATCTCACAAGACTGTAATGGCTTGCATGTGAGCTATTTTCTCATCTTGTTCTGTTTTTAAATCACTCTCGCTCCATGGAGTATGCAAATTAACAAGACTAAAAGTCTACAGCCATGCTGGCGGCTCAGTGAGGCTGTACTTAGGCACAGCGGTGCTTTTAGCTAAATGGTTACATCAGCATGCCAACAAGCTCACACTGACAATGTTAACATGCTGATATTAAACAGGCCAATGTAACCATCTTAAATTAGCACATTAGCATGCTAACATTTATTAATTAGCACTAAAAGCATAATGCAGCTTAGGCTGATGCAAATGTCTTTAGTTTTGAAAGCTTTGAACTACCAACCGACCAAAGTTGCCATCCATAGTCATGCCGCTAAATTGCTAAAACATTAAAGGGGAAACTATAAGGCTAATTTTCAGGTTCATACTTGTGTTTTACACATACAGCCTAAACAAATAATAAACACTGTCTCCTACACTGTGCTGGAACACCTAAATTTATCCTCTGTCTGAGACACTTCATTCTAGCACCTGTCTCTTTAAGCTCCCTTCCTGAAAAAGCCCTGTGTGCTCTGATTGGACAGCATTCCCAGGTCTTCTGCATCTGTGCTACTGGTGTCTTTGCATTGTCATTGCTAGCTTCTAAACCAAAATCTTCACAACTGGACCTTTTCCAACAAGAGTCAGATCTGGAATCAGGGTGGAATTAACAACAGCAACAACCAAAATTACATGTTTCCCTGACATTAGCATGTAGCTACATGTAGCAGTGTATGTGTGCATGCCTGGAGCAGATGACCATATAAAGAAATTAGTTGCAAGCTAACTTCAGCTTGGACCCAAAGTAGAAAAAACATTGGAAACAGTATCCAGAACGGTCTGAAGCCTGGTGTTTTTGCTCAAAGGGATTACTTTAATTTATGTTTAGCTCATTTTTTTGGAACATCTAAAGACATCTATTATGACAGAAAATAAGGAAAAGCCTCATAGCTCTGCTTTAAGTTAGACTTGAAAGCAGCAGTGTTGTTCAAATAAACAGCAAAGCCAAATGCAGTAAACACAGAGCAGAAACAGGCCATAGACCTCGTGATCGCTGCTGCACCTCTACAACTATGGCTACCACTAATAATAGATAAGCCCAAATGCTGAAAGCAAAATAAACCTATTAGTCTGAGCTGGGTCAAGGAAGAATAATGATATTCAAAGTGAAAGGCTTGAAGAGGACATGACTGGCCAACATTCAAAGCCCAGGGGCCCTCAGACTTCTTACTGTGACTGGGTCTCAGATCTCCCCAGGGGTGCCCTGCCACCTCTGGCCCTCATCAAAGCCAAGGAGACAGACCGAGACCGGGAACCGGCAGTGTGGCATTGTGTGTGTGTGTCTGAGGGCTTGCGATACTGCTCGGGCATAGTGTTACACAGACAAAAGGAAAGACACAAACAAACAGAGCACTGTGACATGGCGTCATTTGTAATAATTTAACAGTATTTTTTGGTGGCTGAATAATCTGCTGGAAGAATCCTACAACTGGTGGCAAATAAGAAACATGAGTCTAGACAATAATTAGTCTGTATTTGGGGCATGTTACTGATTCTCAGATAAAAATTAGACAAACAGCCTGTACCATAAGTGGCCTATACCACACTTACCACACTTTAGACCAACAATACATTCTGTAAAGACTGATAACGCCTTAAGCAGAGATCATATCAACATGTATACTCTGTAATTACTGACCAATCACAAATAGTGGCTTTGAAAACAATAACAAACATGGCTGTTTTCCATGCTGGTGCAAAGCAGACGCTGGAAGATTGCCATTTTTTTTCCAGGCACAAGGAAAGGTTTTGCCCTCCTGGCCCTGTTAAGTTATCCCATGGCTCCAAACAACGCTGGAGCACTTTGCACAAACAAAGTAGTCTGTGCAAAAGGTGGTGAGGTGCACATACATAAACCTATTCAATATCTCATAAACCTCTTGTATGTATCTTGAAGAGTTTCAACCATGGACGTATTATGACACAATGGGCCCGAACGTGAAACAGCCCCATTCCCTCGAAGGGCAAATACAATGTGCGGTTGTTTCTCCTCACAGAGCTGAAGGACACATATTGCATGGAGTACTCAACCCATCTAATGGAAGCCCTATATATAAACTGAGGGGGGCGAAACACTCACTTTAAATGTACAGTGATAGTTTCGTTCTTGTGACATCTTCAAAGTGAATGCTTAAGCTATTCCTTTCATTTCTCATTTTCTAGGGTATTTTCAGGAGGGGTTCTATTATTGACATAAATGACTGAGGCAGAATTTATACTTCTGCGTTGAATGGACGCCATACCTACGCCGTAGGCTCTGCGTCGACATAGAGCCTACGGCATACCCTGCACCATACTGATGTGCACCTCCCCAGCAATGTAACTACGCATCATGGCGATGCAGACCTCCTGTCTATTTTTGTAAGTCGACACCATTTCCCTCAGTGGAAACAAAGCTTTTATTCACTTTGATTTCACAGGTAAGAAACAAAAAAAATGTGAAGACAAAAAAAGCCTCCACAAAATAGCATTTTATGTCTTGTGTGATTTATCCTGGCTTCATATGAATAGAGGAAATCTCCGCTCCTCGCTAGGCTAATTTATACAATGTAAAATGCCATAAGCTTGAGCTAATAACGTTAGCATGTTAAATTTGTTTGGAAAATGTGTTTAGTGTAAGACTTTTGTTTTGTCGGTGAACCTTGTGAGTTGTAATGGAGTTGAATATTGTAATGTTGCCTTTGTAAAATGTTGCTGTTGTCTCTGGCTTCATATGGGTAGAGAGAAGTGCACTAGCCACTAGGCTAATTTATACAATGTAAATTGCCATTAGCTTGTGCTAAAAACATTAGCATGTTGTATTTGTGGGAAAAATGTGTCCAGTAAAAGAGTGTTTTGTCTGTGAATGCTGCGAGTTATTGTGTTTAAAATTTTCCCTATTTAGCCATATTCAATGTGTGTTTTGGGTGTTAAATGTAAGAATATTTAAAAGAATAATAACCCATGACTCAATACATACGTTCCAAGAATTATAGGAAACCTCTGAGAATATACATATTGCCAAAGTTGACATAATTATTATCTCTATAGTGCACCTGTCTCAAAAATTACAACTTTCCAAACATATCAGGCTTGCTTTTCATCTTCAACATATACACAAGGTACAGGAAAAAAAATAGCTTAAAACGGATCCACTCAATCCTCCTCCTGCTGATATCGTATTGAACAATATATTCTTTTGAAGATTGTGCTGCACCGCACCGAGGTTGAGCTTTCATCCTTGGACACCAAAACTTGTTGCCTGGTTGAGCTTGCATTTGCACTTGAATGATAAAAGACCTCTTTATGGTTGTTTTACTATTGTTCTCATATTTCTTTTTATATCAGAGATTTCTCTCAGATGAGTATACTCTGCTCCAATGTTTGTTTTTGCCTCCTGCAGAGTAAAACTACCATTAACTGACAAGTGTGTGGGTTTGTGCAGCGGAAAGCAAACGTCCCTGGAGGTTGGGGTTGGGCTCGAGCAACAAGCATGACAATGCAGAGGAGGGAACGAGAGGAGGAGAAAAGAAAAATGACCATTATACAGTTTCATGGTAAGTTGTGTGTAGATACATCAATAATTACTATCAATTGCACAATACAGGAAAATAATATTTTCATTACTGTTGGCAGTTTAGTGTAAATAATCACTTTATTTTGCTGCGGCATGATGAAACTCTCAAGTGTGGGCAATAATGTACCTTGAAATTGAGACTGAAATGGAGAGGAAAGAGAGGAACTGGAGAGAAGAGGAGAGGCAGACAGTCGAAGCCTTAAAAACATATTTTGTCTCGTGTTCAAAGTCTGATGTCTGACTGAACAGTAAGTAAACTGAAAACAGAAGCAGGGTTTTTCACTCTGTAGTTCTCATGTGGTTTGAGCTTTAACCATCTATCTAAACACGCAGCACATAAATTTCACACTGCAGTCTGACAGACAGCTCATCTGTCTCAGCTCAGCTCACCCCTATATGGCATGCATTTCTGAGTGTGTGTTTGTAGAAATTTGTTTGTGTATGTGTGTGGCTGGCTGTGAGGAGTCTTAAGATGCTGTAGCAGAGTAGTGGAACAAACAATGACATTCTATATTAAAACCGTTCTCATCCCCAAGGCATTGTATACAGCAGCTTGGTCAAAATTCCTTGGTTTGTGATACCAACACACATGGCACCCTTTTAGTATCTGTATGAGACACACCAGACTTTCACCGAAGTCCTGTGTAAATCCATCCACGGTAATGACGTAGCATAAAGAGCAAGAGAGTCCACATCACAGGACTTTCACCCAGGAAACCACTGTTTGTGTCCCATGTCAAAAGAAGACTTTTTTTTTAATATCGTGATATACTTGCTACTAAAGTAAGTGAAGTTACATACCAAACATACTTATTTAAAACCCTAACCAAGTAGTTGTCATAGTCTGTGCCTTTCCTTCCTCATGTGTCAACCCAAGACACCACTTCTTGCTTTATTGAAATAAATCCACTTAAAACTGAACAGCTATATCATGCTTTTGGGTCCAGCTCTCTCTATACTATACAACAGTAGTTTTGTTTCCTAAAACTGAAGTAGTTCTTGTGACCGTCAAAGTTTATTTTGAAAGAACACTGTAGCACAGACTTTCAACCTTCTTCTTTCAGGGACATCTGTTCCATCTTTGAGTAAACTGACGATCCCTGACAAAGTGACATATTTTATTAATGTTTCATATTATATTTAATGCACAACAACAACAAGTACAGAAACAGTACAGAACAACTGATAAACTGTGCAACTAACCCAAACAGTGAACGCCAAACCCGCGACGTTTGTGTAAAACGAGCGAGTTAGATTAACTTTGAACAGATTATTTCCTGTGAATATTGCAACAGAGATGAGTTTCCCTGATATTTTTAGTGTCTTTTCATGTGATTCTCTGTCTGTATTATGCATTTTGTAAATTTTTAACAATCATACATACTTAATAGGCCGAGGATGAGGCTGTTTGGCAGAGAGTGAAGGCTCTGAACATAGATTGTGTTCAGGTCACCATGCCCTTTATCCTGTGAGATATGTTTTGAGTTTATATCTTGAACAACATGTTAAACTTAAAAAAATAACAATTTTATTTGGTTTTCTACACAGAAGTAAATGAAAGGCTGAGGTTTGTATAAGTGTATGTATTTTTAAAAAGTTTACTAAAACAACTTAAAATGAAGAAGGCCTTGTGACCCCCCCATAGGGGTTAAGAGGCCACCGCTGTAGCATGTAATAGGGGATTTATACTTGTGCAGCAGACCCCATGCCGTAGCCTACCCACGTGGCCTACACCGTTGTGAGCATTAATACTTGTGCGGTGGTGTGTCTGTGTCACTCTGTAGTTACACCTCCAAAACACTAGTTGGTGGTGGGGTTTCTGTGAAGTGCTGTAAAGTTTAGTTGATTCAAAACACACCCATAACACACATTAAATATGGCTTAATTATGAAAATTTTAAACAAAAGTACACAAATCGGCTTTACTATGAATCGCAGCATTGACAGACACGTCACAGACCTCTTTTACTGGACACATCCCCACCCCCACACAAGCCTATGGCATTTTGCATTGTATAAATTAGGCTAGCTGACTTCTCTCTTCTCATATGAAGCCAGAGACAACAACATTTAAAAAAGGTAATCTTACAAAATTCTGCTCTATTACAACTCACAAGTGTCACCAACAAAACAACTGTCTTAAGCCCCTTTTACACTGCCAGATTTTCCGCGAATGTTGGGCTGTTTTGCTGGCACGCTGCGAGCGTTTATACACACAGAGGCGGATTGGCGAGTTGATCTGAGGTGCCCAATTTTCCACCTCGTAGGGTAGTCACATTGGCGGAACCCTTTTAGTTTAAACAGACTGAGGTGGCCTTCTGCAACGGGAGGGGCTGTTGATGACTTGTGGGAGGAGCTGCTGATGACGCCACATGTGCGACCCACTGGCGGTGGATAAACAGGAAACAGCTGATAGCAGGAATTAGCGAGCAGCTAGTAGCAAGAGGGAAACACAAACCTGACAGACACTGTAAAGATGAGCAACTGGGAAGACAAGGAATTGCGCGCCCTCCTTGCCCTCGCAAACGAAGAGGCCATTAACCGCCAGATGATGGGGACGGTGAAGAACGGGCTGACTTATGAGAGAATCACCGAAGGACTGATCAGCCGCGGCTTCTTTCCCACGTCACTGTTTACATCACACGCTGAGCTACACATTTTGTTACTTGCTCACACCCCCCATTGCCCCGAAAAAGGCGCATTCTGTTAAAAGTAGGTAGGCGGCATTTTGCCGCACTCCCCCATTTTGTTTTTATACTGCCAATGCTGAAAAAAGACTGATTGAGCTTTCCTGCAAATTTGCACAATTCCTATCTAAAAAGGGTTTTATATTAAACACATTTTCCACACAAATATAACATGCTGACCTTATTAGCACAAGCCTATGGCATTTTACATTGTATAAATTAGCCTAGCAAAGAGCATGCAAAACTGACACTAGAGGAGTACCTAGAGCGTCATAGGGCCACTGACCAAGCTCCCGAATTTGAAAAGATAGTCTTCACAAATAAACACTTTTGTGATTATTGAAGCCTCAATGCAATCGCCAGAAGTAAAAAACTATCATTAGGCTATAAACAAACCACACTACAGTCACATGACCTAATGTCACCACCATAATAAGACTGTAAAGCCAAGATGCATAGAAGCTTCAAAGTTCACAAGTGGGGTATTTACTCATGTATTTAATGTCGTAGATCAAAACTTGCCAGTCTCCTAAGCTTGTGTTAACCACAAACCTTATCAGGCATCTAACCAAAAACCCATTCAAAAAACCCACTGACTTTGAGACGAGGCATCGTGAGTGGTAAAATGCTAGTTTGGAGGGAAACATGTTGCAACATTGCCTCGATATGTTTTCCCTCTGAGCCTCAATTATAAAAGTGAATGAATTCTAGAGCCCACTTTGTGGTTAGAAACTTTCTTTCTTGGACAGTTATTGGGTAACACTGGGCGAGCTGATGAAACCAGCATACAGGATGTACCACACCGCACAATGTTGAGGAGGAAGTCAATAGTTCAGTGCAGACACACAGTTCAGTTTGTCTGTTTGTACATCTATCAGCAACACATCGCCTACTCAAACCTGTAAACACCTGAGGAATGAAACATTTTCCTCTTTAGTGTTTGAATTGGAAATTCAAAACAGATATGTCAGACTGAAAGAGACAGATAACCATCACAATTTCCTGTCTACAGTTGTGATACCAGCTTTTTTTCCTGAACAAATTGCACAAAGTGGAAACAAGAGACATTTTACCATCTCTTTTTCTTTTATTTGATGCCTGCAGTAGTAGGTCTTTTGAGGCAGCTATAGGGGTAAGGGGGGGGGGGGTAATTTCACACAGAGTACAACTTTCAAAGACTCCTCCACAAAGCCATTTCAGAGATTGAATGGAAGTTAAATTTGCTCCAGGTGAAGAGATGTAATGTATTATTCACCGAGATGAGTCTCTCTAAATTGTTACTTGTCCCTTCACTTCATACAATCGGATGAGGGAAGGGAGATGAAGAGGGAAGTGGAGGTGGGAGTTTGGGATGGGAAGTGAGGAAAACAGAGCTATTCTCTGAAACATGACAGCCCTGAAGGCTCGTCGCAGTCTACTGTGATGAGCTCCTGAGATGGAACGACTATCCACAAAGACAGCAGTGTCATGGGGATAGAGATATGCAGTCACTAGAGGTGCACTATTCAGGACACATATCCACAGGTACACATGCATACACACATGCCAGGAGGGTAGGTATGAGAAAAAACACTAATATAAGTCGAGAGCTGTAAAGGTGAAATTTTCTACAATGAATAGTTGGGCTTGTACTGCCAAGGGCTGGTACATGTTTTAAAAAACATAATTAAACCAATAAATAGATTTAAATAAAATACCTGTTATATTATGCATTTCCATTATTATTTCGGCTGCACAATCTGCCTCTGTGTCCTAATGAAAGGCCCTGAAACCAATTTCTCAATAAGCTATTGCTACAAGCAGTGGTTTCCTACATGTTTTTCTGCATATGCTAGAACACCACTTGCTATTTTACACTTTAATTTTACATGACATTACTATTTAATAAAATCTGTATTTGTGTTTTTCTCATTTGTTTCAAGGCACAAAATGTTATTCCAAGCAGACTGCTAAGGGGGATATTTTAAAATCATGGCTGCCTTTTTGGTCACAAATATCCTGTCTGTCCTGCGATGTCTGTGCACTTCCTTAAAATCTTAGACTTAAATGTACACCCGGCAAGGTAGATTAGGTAAGTCATTAATACTAAAGCCAATAGAGTGCCCCAGGGATGACGTTTCTCTGTAGGTCGATACAGAAGTTAGCATTGCACTAGTTCCCTCATCAAAAAGTCTATGGGAGTTTTCCATTGGATTTTGGATTACTGCAGAAAATAAACTCTGTGACAAACAAAAGAGTATGATACTTACATATTTTGTTCAGCAAGATATCTCGCTGACCTTGTTCCCACTCTCTGACCTTTTCAATCTGTCCTTATCTACCTGTGAGGTACCAGCTATCTGGAAGCAAGCACGCGTCACTCCTCTCTTTAAAGGCGGCGACAATCTCGATCCAAATAACTATAGACCCATATCCATCATCTGTTCTACTGTCAAAGTCTTTGAGAAATCATTTTTAACCAGTTATTCCAACATCTTAAGACTAATAATATCCTATCCCCTTTTCAATCTGGTTTTAGACCCAATCATTCAACTTCTACTGCTCTATTGAAATTTACCAACGATGTGTTCTCTGCTTGTGATGCTGGTAATCTCACAGGTGCCATCTTTCTCGATCTTGCAAAAGCTTTTGATTTAGTTGATCATTATTTACTTCTTGACAAGTTGTATGCTGTGGGGTTATCCAAAAATGCATTATTATGGTTTAACTCTTACCTTCACAATAGAATGCAGTGTGTTGTTCTTCAAGATCATAAATCAGAATTTTATGTTCAGCAAAGAGGTGTCCCCCAAGGTTCGACCCTGGGTCCACTTCTGTTTTCCATTTTTATTAACAATCTTCTGGCAATCTGCTCCTACTCGTCTGTTCAATTATATGCAGACAATACAGTCATCTATAGCTCCAAACCCAACCTTCCACAAATTCATACATCTGACTTCAATACTATACAGGACTGGCTCCTATCTAATAAATTATTATTAAATAAAGCCAAATCTTTTACTATGGTTTTTGGCACAAAACAGAACATTAAAGTAAAATCCAACAAATTAAACATAATATGTAAAGATGGCTCATCTCTGCACAGAGTTGATAAATTTATATACCTAGGTCTTGGCTGGATTGCGAGTTATCATTCAAAATACATATTGATTCTGTTCTTCATAAAGTGAACTATGAAATTAGTGTTCTATATTGTTCTAGGAACTGTTTCACCCTCAACACCCAAAAGAAACTGGCCTCTCAACTCATTCTTCCTTTTTTTGATTATGCTGATGTTGTGTACATGAATGCCTCCAAGACTAATCTCCTAATAAGCTCTGTAGATTTGTTCTTGGTTGTCCCTTCACCACTCATCACTGTTCCATGTATAGTTCACTTAACTGGTCATCACTTGAAACAAGAAGACATATTCACTGGCTTCAACTGATTTTTAAATGCATACATTTTGATTATCCTCATTATCTAAAACAATATCTAGTTCAGTATTCATCAAGATATCAACTTAGACTTTCAGCACAATCCTATTTCACTGTACCTTCTGTTCATAAATTAATTGGAAAGAGAGCTTTTAGATTTATGGCCCCATCACACTGAAATAAATTACCACCACATATTCGTTCCCTGACATCCTTTCACATGTTCAAAAGCAGTTTGTCTTCTTATTTTAAGTTGAACTGCACATGCTTCAGGTGATGTGTTTATATATATATACATATATATATACCTGTGTCTGACTGTCTGTCCCGCCCTGATTAGCCTCACCTGTGTCTCGTTATCCTTCCCCTCACCAGAGTATATAGTGTGTCTCTCAGTGCCAGTTCTCATCCCTATTGGGTTTGTTTGCCTCCACTGATAGTCCTTCTACGTACTGAACCTGCCTTTTGACCAATAAAGACTGTGTTACTTTACCCAAACTGTCTCCAGAGTCATGCGTTTGAGTCTATTCTCACCTGGTTCATCAGTTGTTACACTAACTACACTAAGGTCGCGTGATCTAACATCACCGCCATAACACGAGCAAAGCTGTGTTTGGAGCAGCTCGGTATTTAGCCACTTGTTAGCAACCACCTTTTTCAAGACACACAGAAGCTTCAAAGTTCATGAATGGGTATTTACTGACATTTATGTAGTAGAACGAAACTCGAAAGTTTCTTAAGCTTGTGTTAACCACAGACCTTATTTCAGTCATCTAACCACAAACCCATTCAAAAGAGCCATTTACTTTGAGATGAGACACCCCTCAGTGGTAAAATGCTAACCCATTTTCAGGTTTTAGGACTCATTCCAGGGGCACTGTATCACTGTCTCATACAGGAAACACCTGAAACCTCTAGTGCAGAGCGGACTTGTCATAGAGCGAGAGTTAGCATTAGCATGGTGAAAATTTGACAGCAAACATGGTAGAGTGTGCAGTTTGTGGATGTAAACCAGACCCTGGAGCTTCCTCCCACTATCTACCAAAAAAACACATCGTAGCAGATATTATTGTATGTTCCACAAACACCACATGATGTCAGCCACTGCTGGTTAGCCTACAAGCTAACAAACAACATAAATAAAAGATACAAACTACACTTACAATTCTCATATGTCTGCTAGTTGATGATTTTGGTGTACAGCAGACTCCTCATCTGAGTCTGGGTCTGCTGAGGCTCCAACATGTACTAGGCCTACAAATGAGTCTCGCTGATGTTTCCTCTAAAGCTAACGCTAGTAGATCTGCTGTCAGCCATTTTGCAGAGACTGTTTTAACTGTTACGTGTGAAAACCATGTACCAAACATACTTTATAACATGTCTGGAGAGGAACTTTAATGTTGTTTACAAATACTTGAAGCTAAGTTTTAATGGGATTTAAAGATGGTCAACAAAGGATCATAAACTCTTCGTGAAGTGAAAGTCGGTGGGTGTTTAAATGTTCCCACCTACAGTGGAGGCAGGGTAACAGGCCAATCGGGAGTAAAGCATTCATACATTATTGGTTTAAAAACTACTAATAGCCCTTAGGATTTTATCTCCCAGCAACGGATTTCACCTGCATTTGGAAGTTGCTGTGTGTAATCTATGAGCCTGAATTCTCACACAGTTCAGTCGTGGTGAAGATAGGATCTAGAGACAACAGAGCAAAAACTCCTTAAGCTGCTCAACTGACACAGAACAAGAGACCCGTGTTTGTGGACACAAATCCCATGCCCTGGAGGAGATATTGGTTCTTTGTCTGGTTCATAAATGTTAGCATTACAATGAAATGAAGCTTATTTGGCTGTAAAAGCTCAAACAAACAACTTGGCAGATTGAATTACCAAAGGCAATCTGCAGTTCATTGACGACAGAGGAGCTCCAGGTTCTGTTTCACATCACAAATTGCTTCATCGTCTGTGTTTTGTAGCACTGAGAGGGGGCGTTTTAATGTGCAAAAATGTTCCAGGGTGTGCACTTTTGGATATATTCTATTCTTTTTTTTACTTTTGATATAGTCTATAAATATCCAATCGGGCAATTCCAATGATCTATTGAACTTGATTTTATTCTGTTTTTTAAAACCAGCTTCTGTTTCTCACCACTGCTTTTATTTACTTCTTCTTTTCTGCACTGAAATTTTTTCAAGATCGCTTTCTTACTGTTAAATTTGCCTTCACTGACAGACATGCGCACACACACACACACACACACACACACACACACACACACACACACACACACAGAGGAAAACCACTGGAGATTCAAAAGCACTGCCTCGAAAGACTGTGGGAGTCAATTATACCACTCTGATCTGGGCCATAGATTACACTTTAGTAATATAAGTATCTAATTACTGCCTTGCATCCTTCATGCCTCTTCTGCACTCCTTAATCATTATCGCCCACTGGCCTCGAATCACACATAGTACGCAGACTTTAAAAGAAAAAGCAGCACTGACTGTGTATTCTTTATATAACTAGGCTACAGTGTTTCTTTTATACACAGGTTTATGTGTACAGCTTGACAAGCTGCATTTTAATGTTATCTCCTCTCTAAAAAGTTTCCAGGGACCTGTAGACCTGCTTTGCCCTGCGCACCAGCTGTGCAAGTCACTAATAGAGGGCAGAGCTGGAGCAGACACACGGAGCTAAGTGCCTGTGTAGGGCTGAGCAGGCAGCGAGGGGAGGAGGGAGAGGCACAATTCGAACATGCTGAGAGAAGCTTTACAAAGAGCTGTTGCATATTAAGTGGGCTGAATCCTTAATGTGAGAGTGTAATTAAGCCGTGTCTGTCTGTGTTTGTTTAAGAGACAGAGAAACCGCAGATGACGGAGGAGAGATGGACAGATGGAGGGACAGGACGATAAGATCTGACTCCATCATACTAGCTGTGTCACTCAGCGAGGTGGTAGCACTAACCTGATGTTCAGACGGCGCAGCGTGGGATCAGCAGCCGTGCCCAGCACCCAGACGGTGAAGCCGACCAGCAGCAGAGTGGTGGTGAGGATGGTGCGCTTCACATCTGTGGATGTGTCTTTTACAGCCAGGCTAAACGCCACAGCCCCCCTGAAACCTGAGAGCAGAGGAGCAAACAGCTGTATTACTGCCATCCATCAAACCACCAGACAACCATCTACCAACCAATTATTTGAAAGAGGCAGGAGAGGGCTCTCCAGCTAATAACTCCGTCTATGGGTAACATATTACACCCTGATTATCACTATCATTGACCAGCTGCTCACCAGCAAAGAGCCCTTAACTTTTAGACTGCTATACAATGGTGACATAATACTTAAAGCCAAAACAATTCCCACAGCAAATCCTTTTCTGCCATGAGAAACAGATGGGGGAGGTGCTGGTGGTGGTGGTGATGATGGGGGAGTTTTGAAAAATAGCAAGACAAGGGCTTTCTACAAAGAAACCTTCTTATGTAAGAGGTAAAGTGGGTCAGGCAAGCAGAGAAACATGCTGCTGCTGCACTACCCCACATCACTTCACATCAAATATTCCTTTCTCCTGCATCATCAAACCATTCAGAGCTTCAACCATTAGTCTCAGACGCCAAAGTGAGGCGATGCCTTATTTAGTTGTCTCCAAAATACAGCTACAAAAATAGAAAAGAGAGCGAGTGAAGTGTTTTTCAAAAAAGATCTGAGATGCTGATACCCATTAATGCGAAAACGCCTTTTGTAATGAGGGTAGTGAATTATTACAGAGCCTGAGGATGGCTCCCGTCTCTGTGTCCACTTACCTGACTTTATGCACACACACAAACACACAGACACAGACACACACACCAACGCACGTCTTCCACACAGGAGACGCAATCTTTCAGCATCCCCACTAATGCCATAAGCTGCAGGCAGTGAAGAGAAAGGAATAATTAAAGGGTTTCCACGGGATAAATTAGGGTAAAAGTTTTCATTTTCGTGTTTCTTGCAGCAATAACACCGCCAACCCAACATTTATGAAAGGAGACGTGGTCAGACAGGATCTTTCCAGCGGTGTTAAAGTGGATAACCACAACAATTGTGCATTTTATGAGAAAAGCAGCACATTTTTTTAACATAGTGCATGCCATAATGTTAATTTTCAGATGTGATGGGAGATCAGATCTGACCTCTGAGGACCATGAGAGGTCAAATCCAAGATGGCCATCATTTCATCAAGTCTAATGCTTAAATTCATTTAACTTTGGCAACCAAGCAGTGTAGAAAAACATTTAAGGTGATGTTTCCAGCTAATTTGGGGATGCAAATCCATTTAGCGAGACTTCTGAGACTATACAATAAAATCAAATACGACAATGGTGCTTGGACATGATCTGTCCCTGCACCAGGGACAGGAAAGAGCCATTTAATTAGGGCGCTTCAGTATGAGGCACCAAGGCTAATATTGACACTGTGTCATCACCCTGAGGACAATTGTGTTTTGTTTACTGCTCTGACTGAACATGCTTCAACTTTTGATAACACATTTAACATTGACTCAAGGGGTGTCGGTGCCTTAGTGGATAGAGCAGACGCCCCATGTACAAGACTGTTGCCGCAGCAGCCCAGGTTCGACTCCAGCCTGTGGCCCTTTGCTGCATGTCACTTCCTCTTGCTCTCCCCCTTTCACGCTTGACTGTCTATCAATTAAAGGGTAAAAGAGCCAAAGTATGTTAACAATGTGGGTGTTAACCTGTGGTGCAACACACTGAAAGTTGTCAAGTTAGAGACTATTGTTAGGCAGAAAGATGCTGCATTTGCAGTTATCAGACTGAGGAGAGACACTCAAGAGGAACGCCACTGTAAGCGGTGAAGATAGTTCATCTTTGCACATTTTCCCCACAGATGCTTCAGTTAGTAGTCATAACCTGGAGCAATTATTGAAAACATGTCCAAAATATGAAGAAATAGATGCTCATGATTTCAAACATAATAGGAAAATAGGCAAACTTGGGTTAATGCTTTGACATCATACCAAAGTCTATGACACATGTATAGCTGAAAAATACAAAAATGTTGCCACGATGAAGATAAATCACAATAAATAATGTTAATAGGTATTCTTAAGAACAGTACCTGCAAACACCATGAAGTGCTGGAAGGCGCATGGTATCTTAGCTGTGCGTCCCAGGTTTAGGAGGAATGACAAGGGGTAGATGTTACAGGCCCTTGATATAAAGATGGAGAGCTGTTCATAATGAGCACAGATTAAGGAGAACACTAGTGACTGAGACACACTCACAGGTTGAAGTACACTCATGAGTCAACATGTTGCCATAGAAATTGGGTTATTTTTCAATGAAAATCATAATTTCTTTTCATCACATTAGAAACCTGACAGTCCTATGGACATGTTGTCAGAAATGCACCAGTTTTCAGTTGTTTGAGATTAAGTATGCAGTCTTGGTTAAGATAAGTTACTGATAATTTAAAGTAGTAGTGTGTATGATTTATGGGGATTTAGTGGCATCTAGTGGTGAGGATTATAGCTTGCAACCAGAGGAAACTTCTCCCAGTTAGAATTCCCTAAGTATCCATGGTTCAGGAGGTTTCTACCAGGAGCTGAATTATCTGCAAAGGTCTCTAAGGCCCCATTTCCACTGAGGAGTATGGTACGGTTCAGTTCAGTTCGGTACACTGAGAAAAGTTGTGGATGGCACCAACGGAACCATTCCATATCGTCCCCATTTTTGGTCGCCCCTCTGTTGGGGGGACCAAAAATCACACACTGCAGTCCATTCATATCAATAGCAGATGGTCACTCTTGCTCAGGGCTGAGTTGTGGCTGGTTTGGAAGGTTTTGTAACCACTGTTCGTACTGTGGAGAGTTTTACATTAGTAAAAACTAACTATAAAAATTAAAGTCTGTTTTGCTGCCTCTTGCAGCAGCTACAGTCTGAAAAAAAAAATTAAATTTTAATATGACAACCTTGACCATTACTCTAGTTGTTTTGTCTGGTTGTTTTTGTCTCTCTTGAATGGCATATGCTTTTAGTAATGAGTGGATCTTCAAAAGTTTATAATATATATTAATATACAGTACAGGCCAAAAGTTTGGACACACCTTCTCATTCAATGCGTTTTCTTTATTTTCATGACTATTTACATTGTAGATTCTCACTGAAGGCATCAAAACTATGAATGAACACATGTGGAGTTATGTACTTAACAAAAAAAGGTGAAATAACTGAAAACATGTTTTATATTCTAGTTTCTTCAAAATAGCCACCCTTTGCTCTGATTACTGCTTTGCACACTCTTGGCATTCTCTCCATGAGCTTCAAGAGGTAGTCACCTGAAATGGTTTTCCAACAGTCTTGAAGGAGTTCCCAGAGGTGTTTAGCACTTGTTGGCCCCTTTGCCTTCACTCTGCGGTCCAGCTCACCCCAAACCATCTCGATTGGGTTCAGGTCCGGTGACTGTGGAGGCCAGGTCATCTGCCGCAGCACTCCATCACTCTCCGTCTTGGTCAAATAGCCCTTACACAGCCTGGAGGTGTGTTTGGGGTCATTGTCCTGTTGAAAAATAAATGATCGTCCAACTAAACGCAAACCGGATGGGATGGCATGTCGCTGCAGGATGCTGTGGTAGCCATGCTGGTTCAGTGTGCCTTCAATTTTGAATAAATCCCCAACAGTGTCACCAGCAAAACACCCCCACACCATCACACCTCCTCCTCCATGCTTCACAGTGGGAACCAGGCATGTGGAATCCATCCGTTCACCTTTTCTGCGTCTCACAAAGACACGGCGGTTGGAACCAAAGATCTCAAATTTGGACTCATCAGACCAAAGCACAGATTTCCACTGGTCTAATGTCCATTCCTTGTGTTTCTTGGCCCAAACAAATCTCTTCTGCTTGTTGCCTCTCCTTAGCAGTGGTTTCCTAGCAGCTATTTGACCATGAAGGCCTGATTGGCGCAGTCTCCTCTTAACAGTTGTTCTAGAGATGGGTCTGCTGCTAGAACTCTGTGTGGCATTCATCTGGTCTCTGATCTGAGCTGCTGTTAACTTGCGATTTCTGAGGCTGGTGACTCGGATGAACTTATCCTCAGAAGCAGAGGTGACTCTTGGTCTTCCTTTCCTGGGTCGGTCCTCATGTGTGCCAGTTTCGTTGCAGCGCTTGATGGTTTTTGCGACTCCACTTGGGGACACATTTAAAGTTTTTGCAATTTTCCGGACTGACTGACCTTCATTTCTTAAAGTAATGATGGCCACTCGTTTTTCTTTAGTTAGCTGATTGGTTCTTGCCATAATATGAATTTTAACAGTTGTCCAATAGGGCTGTCGGCTGTGTATTAACCTGACTTCTGCACAACACAACTGATGGTCCCAACCCCATTGATAAAGCAAGAAATTCCACTAATTAACCCTGATAAGGCACACCTGTGAAGTGGAAACCATTTCAGGTGACTACCTCTTGAAGCTCATGGAGAGAATGCCAAGAGTGTGCAAAGCAGTAATCAGAGCAAAGGGTGGCTATTTTGAAGAAACTAGAATATAAAACATGTTTTCAGTTATTTCACCTTTTTTTGTTAAGTACATAACTCCACATGTGTTCATTCATAGTTTTGATGCCTTCAGTGAGAATCTACAATGTAAATAGTCATGAAAATAAAGAAAACGCATTGAATGAGAAGGTGTGTCCAAACTTTTGGCCTGTACTGTATATATATATTAATTTTGAACAGATTATGTGAACAGCATATATTCTAATCCTCACTTGGAGAAAAAAAAGCATAGCAGAGCATCGTTCCTATGGGCTACGGTCAGCTGCACTTGCCTGAAACTAACTAAATGCATAACCCTGCTATTTTTTAATACCCCATGGAGAGAGACTCTCAATGCTGCCTGTTCTATTTTGTTCTGAAAATGTCGGCGTGCAACCTCATTCTCCAGACGATAAACAAGCTGCAGACTTACATCGATGAGGAAATACGAGTGCTGGATGGGGCAGGTAGTGACAACAACCCTGCCAACATTTAAGGGTACTGTTTGCAGTGGAATCGTTAAATGGACCTAGGGTCTAGGTACCATGTCTGAAGGGTCACTTTTGGTTACAAAGGTACCATACAGAAAGTTTTTGGTGGAAACAGGGCTTTACTCTCCAAAACAAACAGACCTGCTGATTACAACCAGTCAAAACACTGAATAAAGCAGTCTCATGTTTACAATGTTTCTCCTATGCTATTTGGCACATAACAAATGGCCCACTAGCCCAGCACCTGCTAATGTGTGCTTATCTTTTTTTCTGATCCAAATATTCAGGTTTTAAAAAAAATATCAGTGTTTTTCCGATGCTCTTGTCATAAAGGAGCTGTGACTTACTGGAAAAATGTGAATTGGCCTATCAAGAGCCAGTGTTTATATAGATAAACAGCTCATTCTAAGGCGACAAAAACACAACAATTCTTATTTTACAGGTGATTATACACGAAAGAAAAGATACTTATCATATTACTTTCCATTTCTGCCAATATATCCCCCTAAATCCTACAAACTGAACCTTAAAGTTAAGGTTTCACTATTTATTCTTAAACAAAGCCCTGGTTGACTCCACATAGGCTAATCCTTTTAATGCATATAAGACAAGATACACAATTTCATACTGAATACAAAAGTACTAATTCTGTGTGAGATCAGCCGGTTAAAGTATACATATGAATATCAACATAAATATATGTGTGCGCTCACACGCACACGCACACACACAAATAATCTTTGAATATTTGCTGTTTAGGATGCAAACACAGCAGTGTGGCACCATGCCGAGGCATGAAGCCAATCAGGCTCTGCCAGCTGTCTCTGCCCTCCACACACACTTTGATGTTTCACATAGGATGGGACTGAATGCTAAGTGTCCTGGGCAGCAGTTAGGGAGAGGATATCTGTACAATTATCGGGGACATAGCTGCCGTCCTGGATACACTTCACATCTTTTGTCATACTTTGAGAAGAAGTTACTGCAGCGCCATAAAATCTCATATGAGCCTAAGTGCAGCCTGAGATCCTCCAGTTGGTTCTTGTTAGTGGAATTCGAGGCAATAAACTAGAGGAGGCGAGGCTGGCGGAAGTCAGGCAAGCTTTTTACTCCTTTAGAAAACACAATTTTTCAGACCCTCTTTGAAATTTGGTCATTAAGAATCATCTGCACAGATAGGTACCCCTGCTTCCGCATCATAGGGTGATGTGGTTTTAGCTTTTCTACAGTAAGTCTAAATATGATGCCTGGAATAATAAAAGGACCAATATCTTAGGCAGGGGACCTTAGTCTGACAGGGCTATTACTAAAACAGAGCTCCCTCGCACCCTGCAGTCAATATTAGATCTCATGCACCCTATGGATTTTCAAAAGCAATATCCTGCTCCCAAAAGCAGTCATTTCTCTTTATCAAAGGCCTCGAAGCTATTTGAATGGAGGTAATTAAGCACTTTCATCTCAGCCTCATTTCCAATAAAGTCCATCGCCATTGTCACTGACAAAGGCTGCAAGCTATGGCGATTAAAATCTACTGCGTAACCAAAGAGCGATTAACAGGGTTGAATCACTGGGGTTATTTCATTTTTATAGACACTTTTAGCACTGTACAAGAGGACTTCGACCTCCATTTGTTCCTGTTTTTACATCCGGGTCAGCTTCCAGGAGGTGTAGTTAGCCAGATTTCTTTCGCTCTAAGCTTTTGTTATGGAAGCACAATCAAGGCTCAAAGCTCGAGTCAAACATCTTCTCCCTGGCAGCCGCTCGTGCTGAACATAAGAGCATTGGAAAAAGAATCTGCTCAGTCGACTCTTTCTCTGGCTCCTTTGACCCTATGGTGGAAGATGGATTGTAATAATAATTGCCGGCCATCTGGGCACTGGACTGTGAAAGAACAACCCCTTGGAGTGCGGCCACTAGAGTCTCTCCTCAGGCATACGCTACCGTCATGCCAGCTCTCAGGCAAGGACAATAGTAGCCAGCAGTCCATTACCCCTCTGTTCCCCTCAGGAAGTAAAGCTGACAGATACAGCAGCAGCTGTGAATATGAAACATCTGTTATGATAGTATAAGTTTAACATGTGATTTGTATCATTGAGTCTAAGTGTAAAATACTGATTCTGAGCATTTTGACCCCTCAAATTGACATTTACTTATGTTTTTGATGGCTTTCCTTCAGTTAAATTACACTGAAGATGGACACTTTAAGTATCTGGATGTAATGTTAGACTGTGTCAAACTTGTATCAATTAATCATCTTTTTTTTCTGATTATTAAATAAATAATTTAGTGAAAAAATACTCATCACAGTTTGCCAGAGCCTAAATTGACGTCTTCTCATTACATGTTTCATTTGAGAAACAGCCCAAATCTCAAGGATATACAGAGGGATATATTTCTGAGAAGAGCTATAATCGTTGCATTTGAGAAGCTGGAACAGTGAAATGTTGGCATTTCTGGTTAATATAGTTAAACAGTTAATTGACTGCCAAAAATCCTTCTCAAGTCATTTTCTGTTTCTACATCTGGCCAGTAAATGCTAATCAGGTAACTGAACCACTGAACAATATCTTCCATTTCCAGGCAACAAAAGCAAATGCCATCAATAGGCGTTTAACAGTGTTAAAAGCATTTTAGAGTGGATTTTTCCTTTAACGATATGGGAATACTACAAAGAACAGCAGGAGGCTATTTTACTAGTTTCTAGAACTAATAAGATTTAATCTTCAACCTCGACAGGGATACGGTGCTTAATCCACTACAAATTAAAGTACTGTAAGCTTATTTCAAACGGGCAAACATCGTTATTCCACCGAGCCCTGCTAGAGAACAGAAAACAAGCAGCAGTAACAATAATTAAAGACCTATTTGAATTTCTGTTTCATAGGCGTTCCTCGGAGCAAACGCTGCACTGCAGCATCTTAATCTGCAGAGATGGTGATCGCGGGAGACCGACTGAATGGCATTTGCAGAGCTCACCGGATCAAACCTGTACAATTTAAGTGCTGAGAGTTTTTTTTTAAAGAACTGGGGAAATTACTGCACTGCACTGCAGCAGAGAGGCAAGATAGAAAACAGGATAACCTCTCTGGTCAGATAAGTGGCAGATGATTGTGCAGATAAGGATTATGGCAGAGTGTGGATGAGATGGAACAGAACAGAACAGAACAGAACAGAACACCATTTTGGGGGTCTGAGTGGGATCCAAAGGCTGCACAGCGGGGGGTGAAAATGCTCCATCATGTAGTAGAAAAGGATACAAATGCCCCAGAAATGAAGAGAGCTTTGAAGACATGGTGAGGGAACGTCGACAATACATATCCCATGTAGCTGAAGATGAAAATCTCCCCCAGGAAGTTGAAGACTTCAAAGAGCTGCAAATTATAAAAGGGATTGAGAGGATCATGAGGGAGAAGGTCATCCGAGATAGGGAGGGGTTCAGGGTGGATGGTGTGTGGATGGTGTGTGGATGGTGTGTGCATGTGTGTGTGTGTGTGGCGGGGTGACAGTGAAGGACTCGGATCATATCTGAAATGGGTAAACAGGCTTAGATTTGCACAAACACAACAAATCCAGTGTTGATGTTATTCCCTGATCCTTTGAGGGAGCAAGTACAAACATCTACAGCTTGAGGCCAGAATGTGGTTGCATGTAGCACCAGACATTTTTTGTCATCATTCTCTCGTTAAAGATTTTTATTTGAAACATGCCATTTGTGGAAATGTGTAACGGCTTGCTTTCCGGACTCAGAAAGACTTGTTCCTTTCCCATAATACTTCCTGATTGAGGAATATTGCAAGTCATCGACTCAGTCCGACATTTCCTGTAATGATCCGGGCCACATCAAAGAGCTTGGATGTCATTTACTTTGGCTGAAAATAGAATCTGAATTATTTTAATGGGGCATTTCTGCATAAGAAATCAAATATTAATTAAGGTCCTTATGTTGTATCTGGATTAAATTAGAGCAGATGTTATGATTTCATTAATGATTTATTATTTTCTGTTTTTATCAGTTTAACCAGCTTTGCTGTACAGCCCTGGTAAAAAGCTATCTAATTGAATAAATGTACCTTTTCCCTTAAGGGTTCCACAAGCACAAGGACAAGACATGCCAAAGTGAAAAACATTTCTCCTACTAACTATTCAACCAGTGTCTGCATACACTAAATCACTTTGTCTTGTCCTTTGAGCTGCAGCTGCATGTATAAATCATAAAAATGTAGATAAAGGCATTCTGCCAAGTAAACATACTGCACCATACACATGCATTGACTACTGCATAGCCAATCCACTTTATAGGCAACGGCTTCAATGTGCTGCATAGCCTTTTAAAAAGGCTTTTCTGTGATAAACAGTTAGCTCCACTGTGGCACCGATAATGAATAATAAATGCATATATGAGTATATGTGTGTACTTCTGATTTATTTGCTCCTCTGTGAAGCTTGGCGGTACAGTATGACAGTGTGCTGGCCTCCATCTGTGCTCAGCCTTTTAAGCAGATAGCTGGAGACTGGCCTCCCACACAGACACCCACTGGACAACCAGAGCACTAATGGCAATTAATGATTGTTTGTGCATGCACGCATGCATACATGCAAGACAAAAACATTAGCATCAAAAGGTAATGTGAACAAAGTGAGTAGACTGAAAAAAAAGCTGTTTGAAAACAACAATGAAATAGGCCTCAATCATCCTCCATGAACCCACCTGCTTGATCCTGGTCCTGCTCTCACAAGATAAATTGTGAATTGTGTACCTTGCCTGACTCAACCCGCAAAACAGCACTGCCACAATACCTGAAAGAGAAAGAAACATGCAAGTGAAACAAATGAAAAGGAGAGAAAAGCAAATAGCCAATAAAGTGTTTCATGACATCTGTAAGTTGCAAATGTGAGCATCAACATTTTTTGTGAAAAACCAACCCAATCGCCAGAATAAACGTTGGCATTGTACGTTTCTTCAAATTATGGATATGTTGTGACAATGCTGTGGTTCCCGTGTTGTTAGGTTTAGGCACAAAGACCATTTGGTTAGGGTTGGAAAAGCATTTTCACTCAAGATTCCCAGTTTGGCCGCTACAAACATTGGCTAGAAATGTTGCAACCTCTCATTAAAAAAGGCTTGCTTTCGTTGCCACAAACACAGCTGGAAATGTCCCGACATATCGTTAAAGAGTACTTGCTTTTGTTGCTATAAACAGGGCTGGAAATGTCCTGACTATTGTTACAAAATACACACTTTTGTTGCTGTAAATTCATCTGGAAATGTCCCAACCTCTTATTACAAAAATACCTGCTTTCGCCAATACAAACAGCACTGGAAATGTCCCAACCTCTTATTACAAAAGTACCTGCTTTTGCCAATACAAACACCACTGGAAATGTCCCAACCTGATTAGAAATACCCTTTTTTGTCACCACAAACACTGCTGGAAAATGTCATCACCTGTCATTTCAAAATACCCACTTTTGTCGCTACAAACATGGCTGGAAATGTCCCGACCTATCGTTAAAAAATACCTGCTTTTGTTGCTATAAACAGGGCTAGAAATGTCCCAATTATTGATACAAAATACACACTTTTGTTGCGAAAACACATCTGGAAATGTCCTAAACTCTTACTACAAAAAGTCCCACTTTCGTCAGTACAAACGCACAAGGCAATGTCCCAACCTATTGTTAAAAAATACCTGCATTTGTTGCTAGAAATACAGCTGGAAATGTCCTGACCTGTCATTTCAAAATACCTGCTTTTGTCGCTACAAACATGGCTGGAAATGTCCCAACCTATCATTAAAGAGTACTTGCTTTTGTTGCTAAAAACAGGGCTGGAAATGTCCCAACCTCTTATTACAAAAATACCTGCTTTCGCCAATACAAACAGCACTGGAAATGTCCCAACCTATTGTTAAAAAATACCTGCATTTGTTGCTAGAAACACAGCTGGAAATGTCCCAACCTCTTGTTAAGAAATACCCTTTTTTGTCACCACAAACACGGCTGGAAATGTCCTAACCTCTCATTTCAAAATACCCATTTTTGTCGCTACAAACATGGCTGGAAATGTCCTGACCTATTGTTAAAAATGTCCCACTTTTGTTGCTACAAACAGGGCTGGAAATGTCCTGACTATTGTTACAAAATACACTTTAGTTACTGTAACCACATCTAGAAATGTCCCAACCTCTTATTACAATAATACCCACTTTCGCCAATACAAACACAGAAGGAAATGTCCCAACCTATTGTTAAGAAATACCCTATTTGTCACCACAAAAACAACTGGAAATGTCCTCACCTGTCATTTCAAAATACCCGCTTTTGCCGCTACAAACATGACTGGAAATGTCCCGACCTATTGTTTAAAAATACCCACTTTTGTCGCTACAAACATGGCTGGAAATGTCCTGACCTATTGTTAAAAATGTCCCACTTTTGTTGCTACAAACAGGGCTGGAAATGTCCTGACTATTGTTACAAAATACACTTTAGTTACTGTAACCACATCTAGAAATGTCCCAACCTCTTATTACAATAATACCCACTTTCGCCAATACAAACACAGAAGGAAATGTCCCAACCTATTGTTAAGAAATACCCTATTTGTCACCACAAAAACGACTGGAAATGTCCTCACCTGTCATTTCAAAATACCCGCTTTTGCCGCTACAAACATGACTGGAAATGTCCCGACCTATTGTTTAAAAATACCCACTTTTGTCGCTACAAACATGGCTGGAAATGTCCTGACCTATTGTTAAAAATGTCCCACTTTTGTTGCTACAAACAGGGCTGGAAATGTCCTGACTATTGTTACAAAATACACTTTAGTTACTGTAACCACATCTAGAAATGTCCCAACCTCTTATTACAAAAATACCCACTTTCGCCAATACAAACACAGAAGGAAATGTCCCAACCTATTGTTAAGAAATACCCTATTTGTCACCACAAAAACGACTGGAAATGTCCTCACCTGTCATTTCAAAATACCCGCTTTTGCTGCTACAAACATGGCTGGAAATGTCCCGACCTATTGTTTAAAAATACCCACTTTTGTCGCTACAAACATGGCTGGAAATGTCCTGACCTATTGTTAAAAATGTCCCACTTTTGTTGCTACAAACAGGGCTGGAAATGTCCTGACTATTGTTACAAAATACACTTTAGTTACTGTAACCACATCTAGAAATGTCCCAACCTCTTATTACAAAAATACCCACTTTCGCCAATACAAACACAGAAGGAAATGTCCCAACCTATTGTTAAGAAATACCCTATTTGTCACCACAAAAACGACTGGAAATGTCCTCACCTGTCATTTCAAAATACCCGCTTTTGCCGCTACAAACATGGCTGGAAATGTCCCGACCTATTGTTTAAAAATACCCACTTTTGTCGCTACAAACATGGCTGGAAATGTCCTGACCTATTGTTAAAAATGTCCCACTTTTGTTGCTACAAACAGGGCTGGAAATGTCCTGACTATTGTTACAAAATACACTTTAGTTACTGTAACCACATCTAGAAATGTCCCAACCTCTTATTACAAAAATACCCACTTTCGCCAATACAAACACAGAAGGAAATGTCCCAACCTATTGTTAAGAAATACCCTATTTGTCACCACAAAAACGACTGGAAATGTCCTCACCTGTCATTTCAAAATACCCGCTTTTGCCGCTACAAACATGACTGGAAATGTCCCGACCTATTGTTTAAAAATACCCACTTTTGTCGCTACAAACATGGCTGGAAATGTCCTGACCTATTGTTAAAAATGTCCCACTTTTGTTGCTACAAACAGGGCTGGAAATGTCCTGACTATTGTTACAAAATACACTTTAGTTACTGTAACCACATCTAGAAATGTCCCAACCTCTTATTACAATAATACCCACTTTCGCCAATACAAACACAGAAGGAAATGTCCCAACCTATTGTTAAGAAATACCCTATTTGTCACCACAAAAACAACTGGAAATGTCCTCACCTGTCATTTCAAAATACCCGCTTTTGCTGCTACAAACATGGCTGGAAATGTCCCGACCTATTGTTTAAAAATACCCACTTTTGTCGCTACAAACATGGCTGGAAATGTCCTGACCTATTGTTAAAAATGTCCCACTTTTGTTGCTACAAACAGGGCTGGAAATGTCCTGACTATTGTTACAAAATACACTTTAGTTACTGTAACCACATCTAGAAATGTCCCAACCTCTTATTACAAAAATACCCACTTTCGCCAATACAAACACAGAAGGAAATGTCCCAACCTATTGTTAAGAAATACCCTATTTGTCACCACAAAAACGACTGGAAATGTCCTCACCTGTCATTTCAAAATACCCGCTTTTGCCGCTACAAACATGGCTGGAAATGTCCCGACCTATTGTTTAAAAATACCCACTTTTGTCGCTACAAACATGGCTGGAAATGTCCTGACCTATTGTTAAAAATGTCCCACTTTTGTTGCTACAAACAGGGCTGGAAATGTCCTGACTATTGTTACAAAATACACTTTAGTTACTGTAACCACATCTAGAAATGTCCCAACCTCTTATTACAAAAATACCCACTTTCGCCAATACAAACACAGAAGGAAATGTCCCAACCTATTGTTAAGAAATACCCTATTTGTCACCACAAAAACAACTGGAAATGTCCTCACCTGTCATTTCAAAATACCCGCTTTTGCCGCTACAAACATGGCTGGAAATGTCCCGACCTATTGTTTAAAACTACCCACTTTTGTTGCTACAAACAGGGCTGGAAATGTCCTGACTATTGTTACAAAATACACTTTAGTTACTGTAACCACATCTAGAAATGTCCCAACCTCTTATTACAAAAATACCCACTTTCACCAATACAAACACAGAAGGAAATGTCCCAACCTATTGTTAAGAAATACCCTATTTGTCACCACAAAAACGACTGGAAATGTCCTCACCTGTCATTTCAAAATACCCACTTTTGCCGCTACATACATGGCTGGAAATGTCCCAACCTATTGTTTAAAAATACCCACTTTTGTTGCTATAAACAGGGCTGGAAATGTCCCGACCTATTGTTTAAAAATACCGGCTTTTGTTGCTATAAACACATCTGGAAATGTCCCAACCTCTCACTAAAAAACACCTGGTTTTGTTGCTACAAACACAGCTGGAAATGTCCTGACCTGTCATTTCAAAATACCTGCTTTTGTCGCTACAAACATGGGTGGATATGTCCCAGCCATCTTGCCTAGGTGTCACACCACCCACCATCCTCTCCTCCTCCAGATGAGAAAATCAGCTCATGTACATGTAATATGTACTGCATCATAGGTATGAAACATACAAGTGCAGCATTCCCCGTGGTGTGCACAAATGTGTGATGCAAACATTTTATTCTGGTTGCTGGGCTGGAAAAACTTATGGAGGAGTGTTCTGTAAACAGAGGGGAGTTAAACAATGTGCTGTATTTAATTACTACAAAGTATGCAAAATTGCTGATACATGCACATATTATGTAATCAGATTGTGAGAATGTGTATGTTTGTGTGCCGCCTAACACACAGAGCCCTGGGGCCTCTCATGTTGAGGGTATGCTGTGGGAGGTTCTTCAATGATAGGAAAAACATTGTGAACAGAGTCTTTGTTTGCATGATTCAACCCAGCATTTTTTAAAAACAAAGCAACTGACCAGAGATAAACTGACTTCCAGTTTAATTCCAAAACATGATTTTTAAAATAAATCTGGAAATGATGATTGAAAACATGAGAAACATTAGCAGAACAATGCATGTCAGCGTTTATCTAAAGGCTAAGAATTCAGTTCAATCCTCCTGTGTGCAGCTAAATATGTGACACCAGATCTGACCAGACCGGCCCAACCCTGTATCCACCCATTGTCCTGGTTCTAGCAAATCCAGCTGTATAAACAGCTCAATCAAAATGTGCCGTCCAACCCAATTCAAGCATTCTGCATGTTTCTGGCCAAAGACGTTACTTCCATTTCTATTCCAGAGACATGAAGCTCTGGGAATGATAACTGCTACAGAATGACATCATGCTGTAGATCGTGCCAGATGCGGAGGAAGAGAAATTAACAAAAGGCAAACAAATGTCGAGCAAAAGTACAAGGGGGAAAGAAATGCAGCTCTGCAGAGAGAGGAAACAGGGTGGAGGGAGTGATTAGGGTCCCTGCTGGTAAAGAGGAGGCTGGCTGGAGCAGAGAGCTGGAATTTGAAACGCAGAGCATAAAAGGTGGGTTGCTGCCTCGCAGGACATGCTTGCTTTGTTGCAGAAATTCAATTTCACATTCTTGCTCACTCTACTTTCAGAGAGAATCACAGAAGATGGAAACATGTGAAATTACTGTGATGGGGAGCAAGAGTTGGAGGACAGAGCCAGCAGTAATAAATACAGCAGCAGAGAAAAGATGGCACCTGTGGTTCAGGCTTGCAAGTGAAGCCAGTCCATTATTCTCTCTTCACCATCCGCCTTCACACTGGGGTGCTGACCTGTACCTGCACTAGGCTAGTTCCAGTAATCCCTGTTCACAATGTCCTTTCCAGCATTGCTCAGCAAAGTCTAATCGAGTATGCCAGCATGGCGGATCTCATTTTGGCTCAATTTGGTTTAGGGCTTCGACATCCTCTTTGGTTTACATAACACTGACAGAGGTAACACATCATCCACTGTCCACATAAAGACTCTTCCACTCAGGGCACTTGGCTACAGATGAGATGCATCCCATAATGAGCAGTTGTGAGGGACGTAAGATTAATGATAGCAGGGCTCCCTGCGATGCTGAGGGTCATTAGGCACACCCTCACTAAACTCCAGCAATTAACAGAGACAGAAAGAGCCTTGATTACCAAAGGACACCAAGGAGGACTCCAATCGCTCACTGGTTTGCTCTGTATGAGGTGCTGCTTCACCCCAAATAGACCATTAAAGGCCGTTAAACAGAGTAGCACTCCCCAGATTAGTCTCATAGGGTCCAGTGTTGTACCAGGAACATCGAAGATTGCAACAGGACTCATTTTTTAGTTACTATGACTAAACATTAGAATCAAAATTGGTTTCACAATGCCACAGGATTGAAGTCAAAATTAAGTATTAGCTGTGGCATTACAGTATAAATACATAACAGAAAAGCTGTAACTGCACTAAAAATACCCGAGGCTCTGTATCAGATAGTACCGAGAATCACTGCCCTTGGTTTTGCTGCGGTTGTGCCTCCCACACTGGGCAGCATTCAGAGTGCTGTACTTTATAGACAGGGCATCTGGGTCCAATAGGCAAAGGTTACGCTATTTCATTAAAACCGTCTTCTCCTCCTCCTCCACAGGCCACATGGAGTACTGCCAAGTAAGAGATAGCTCCACAACATCAGCTCAATGAATGGAATCCCTCTGACACAATCAGGGCAGGAGGAACAACAACACTAATGTGTGCATATGTACACTGCATTCATATTTCAGAGCTACATTACGAGTGGTCGGCGAAGAAATAGATGAAGACAATTCCAGGCAGCTGAGCCAAGTAATTGTTGTTTTCCAAAACACAAGCTACTTGAGATTTCAGGAACTATGAATCAGTAAAGTGAAAAATCTAACAACGTAATAGAAATGCTGCTTCCCCTTGGTGATGGATACAGAAAACAAAAGCAAGGTCATGTTGTATCCATTTTTACATGAGACCCGAACACTTTTTGACTTTCCAGGAAATGTGCAAACAACTAGGGCAAGAATGCTATTATGGCTTGCTGCCTATCTGTGGGGCCATCTCCAAACTAAAGGTACAAGCATGCTCAGACAGCGGAGGGCGGACACCATTTTAAAATGAGTTATGAGGGTTGAGCCCAGAATGGGATTGGTACCTGCAGTTCCCTGTAGAGAGGAGATGGCTTAATACTTTCTCATCTGTGCATTATTGACTCGCAACACCAAGGACTCTCAGAGGGTAAGGCATGAGTGTATATATGCGGAAGGCCTTCCTCCAATCCTGATGTGGGTTTTCATCTGTTCTTGAGCAGAGAATTGCGCAGATGGTCTTGTCTGGACAGCAGACGAAGTGCACGCATCATTCCCAAGTTTGTGGAGTGCCGGTGGCCACAGAGACGCATTGAAGCAGCAGAGCTTGCCAATCAAACAGCTGCTTGTGCTACTGATATTGTGGAGGAGTGAGCAAGTCAGTGCATGCAGTTGAGAAGCGACGCCTGAGGGGAAAAGGGCAGCAGTTCGCTAACAGGATTTGTATTCTGTCTGACCTCCACACTACCATCTGCACTGACATGCTCTCACACACACACAGAGCATACAAGTCATGCAGGCTCACCTGAAAGTCCACTGGCTTCAGCTGAGAGGAAGCTGCTCCATGACAGCAGGACGACGATGGATGTTTCCAGCAGCGGATTCTCACGTAGCCGAGTGAATTTCGTCAGGTGGAAGGAGAGTTAAAGATATACAGAGAGATAATCATATAGCACTTAACACTTTGCATCAGTAAACAGTTGAATGTGCAAACGCAACACATTTTTTTGACTGTCGTGGCAGACTACATGTACAGAAAAGTGCAGCAATTCTGCAGCCTATGCAAACAAAAAGCAACCGCAGAAGCTGCTCACTAAGCCAGGGGATCTGCCATTTACAGTAACCCACTGGGTCTTGATGAGATCCTTTCTGCGAGTTCTTCACCACATAACAAAGTCCACATCCCACTCCTGCTTTCTCTCTGTCCCACATCCCCTCGGGCAGAGCTTCCTTGTAAGGCATACAGTAGGTCTTTATACAGTGTTCCAGAAAGAACAACGCAGGTTGGAAGGTCAGTATTTGTGATAGTCAGAGAAAGTGCAGATACGTAGCGTTTAGGTACGGTATATATTGCAATATTAGGACTGCTTATTGTATGTTGTATGAGAAACTTATCCATAGCCAGTGTATTATATACAGTAAATACTGGTCGGCATGCAAGCAGTTTGAAGAAGCAGTCTGGAGTCTGACATGGAAGCTAAGCAGTGTACCGCTGTGGATGGAGTCAGAAACTAAACGTATTTTAGCCACCTAAAAACAAGTCTCACTGAAAAAATCATTATCAGTTTAAGTGTGCACTATATTTAGAATAGTTTTACTGCGTTACCTTAATGACAGACAGCGATTTTTGACAGGCAACTGAAGCTATTACATTTCTCTTCTAATAGCCAGACTCCCTTGAGAAAACCAGCAATTTAACATTACTAATCACAGGAGCTGCTGGTCTACCTCTGCCTTGATCAGTAGGTTTATTCATGTTATTGTGTGATTTTGGCATTTAAGAGTTAGTTCAGACTCACTAAATTCACACAATAACACAATTAAAGACAAACGAATCGTGGCAGCTGTAGACCAGCAGCTCCCGTGTTCAGCGAGCCAAAATTACTGTCTTGGTCAATGGAGTTCGATGGCTTTAACAAGAGCACAAATGAGGAACTGAAGCCATTAACGACTTCCCTATTGGAAAAGGCTATTTGATGGAAAGGTAAAGACATGAAAATACTCTCAACAGACCGTTCACTTAAACTGTCACAGATGTTTTTAGGTGGCTAAAATAGGTTTTGCCACTGCCCTCATCCCCAGCAGTACATTGCTTAGCTTCCCTTTTGGAACTCCTGCTGCTTCACCAAACTGAAGGTGTGTTGACAGACATCTACTGTATGTAATACACTGACTATGGATAGTACTTCAATAAAAAAATATACAAGCTGTCCCTTTAAATACACTGTTGGCTTACAATATTGGAAACACCTTCCCAAGTCTAATCGTCTTATAATTAACAAGGACAGGTACTGCAAGTGAACTGAGTCCTTTTAAGTAAATACTGTTTGAGGAGATGGCACAAAAGAAGGGGCTGTTGCTATGGTTAGCATCAGCAAAATCTAATAAATGCTCTCTATGTGCTTCGCTTGCACCCAGAGATTAGTCACTGTAAGAGCTGAGGTTTGCCCGAAACCTCTCATGACACGTCCTCATTTTTCATCCTAAAGCCTTATAACTAAGATCAGAGGGAAATGCTGGACAACAGCGCGAGTCGAAACTTCATCAGAGGCTATTGGCTTGATTGACGATCTCTCTGCAACCATTAATGTCGCAGAAGCACTTTAAGACTTCGCTGCGTTGCTTTTGTTCAGGTGGTAGAGTAGGGGGTTTGTTAGAGGAGCAATTACCAAGTTGAGGAAGTAGATAGATTGCAGCGGATGCTGAGGTGATAATTGAGTTTGGGGTGCAGAGGCAGAGATGGGAGGGGATGAAAGGATATGAGGGCTGTTATGACAGTATATATGAAACCCAAGAGGAAGGAGCCGACAAGCACTCCAAGAAAATAACCAACAGAGAGGAGGAAGGCGGGAGGGTCGAAGGCATGTCCTGCACCCATCTGGCTATAGGCGGTGATGGCACTGGAAGACAAATTGACACAGCGCGCTGTAAAAAAGGGTTACACTCATAAAAAAAGAGACAAACTGTTATGGAACAAAGAGAAGGCAATAGCACAATTACGACAGAAGTAAATATGAGTGTTACAGATGCTGAAACATTAAAGCGTCAACATGGTTTATGGCTCTGAAACAAATGCAGTTGTCAGAAATATGGCGCACTTGGTTCTTGGTGTAAACCAGTCTGGAGCAGCGTGCATAAATTCACATGCTTATTATGCTGAGCTAAGCCTTTAAGCACAATTTATTGGAGTGACTCCTAACACTACATGGCCTTCTTTAGAAGTTAAATCCTTGCCTGAAAAACAATCCATTCTGAATGACTTGCCTCAGAGACATCCCCAAGTAGTTAGTGGGAAACAGGGGAAATACTATTGTTGTTCACAAAGACAGCAGCATCGTGCTATTCACACCGCTATAAATATTTACTTTGTGGGGGGAAGGGGAGACTTCCACATGGAAGTCATTGAGTGCAAAAGAGGCCTCACCGGGAGGGGTGGGGGGGGGGGGGGGGGGAGAGAGAGAGTAAGAGAAGTCCTGAGGTGAAGCAAGCAGAGGCAGGCACCCATGCGAGGGGCTGATGAAGCTGGCTGCCTTTGTGGAATGACAACATTTCTTTACCGACCACAGACCCTCCCGTGTACTCCCTGTAGACATCGACTGTTTTCAATGAATGTCAAAACACTGAGTCAGCAGAAACAATGTGAAAGTGAATGTTGTTGATGTTTTTGCTTCCTACATTCAAAGGGGCACACCTCCTGAAAGCCAGGATAAAACTCACAGAACCTTACTTTATACTCTAGGTACCATAAAAATGGTTTGTTGAAGATCTGTATGGTGTCAAAAAAAAAGTCTGACAAATGAACCTGTAATGTATCTCCACTTTTCATGCTGTCAGGTTGAAATGAGCTAGCACACACCACAACATGCTTTAATCTCCATAGCAAAAGGGGAAGAATCAATCAAGCTGACGCTAATGAGCTCAGCAAGTTGAAAGGGGGAAATTTATTATCCCCTCTGCCAAAATAAAGACTCAAGTTGTGTTAGCACATTAAATTTGGCTACTAGTTCCTCAGTCAGTGTGACATTATCTTGGGCTGTTAACTCCCAGACAAAAACTCTCAAGTTGTCAACACAGGACCTGGTTGAATGGTGGCTGGGTCAAGGCTGCTGGAGCAGGAAGTTTAGTGCCTGTGAGAGGGCACATCAGCGTAAGGTTGAGCTGCTCCGGGAGCTTGTTAAAATTCCAGTGCCAGGGCCCCGTGTGGCTCACTAATAAGGGCCAGCTTTGTGTGTGGAGCCAGAGCGACCGGCAGGCCAGCGAGCCAGTCAAGTGACAAGAGATGGCATGAAGGCCGGTCACGCCACTCCAGGAACAAACACCGCACTATCTGACTGTTTGTCCAGGAAGACGTACAGGCTCCTTCCTCTGCACTTCAATGTACACAGAGACAGCAGCCACGGCGTGAACACAACAATCTGCACACTCGCCTCCTTTTCTCTCCATCTGCCCGCCTGTCTGGGCCCATTTGTGTCGTCGGAGAAAGAGACACCAGAGATGGCAGGTACTGTACATGTGATGTGTCAGTCTTTGCGAATACAATATGCAAATATGGATCTCATCCTTGACATCTCCCTTCCACCTCCATTTTTTCATCTGCCTGCCTGGCCATGAATGTGGACCTGTGTGAGTTCTCTCCCCGATCCGTCTCCATCTCTCTGCTCCCCATCTTGCCATCTGTTAGCAAGTCTACTTGAATGGCTTTGTTCACTGGCAATGCGTAAATAGAGCAGACAAGGACTGCAATGTGTGTGAGCAGGACAAACATGAATATAAGAGTGCAACATTGGAGAAAGGGCAAAAGAGGAGAAAAGAATGAGGCAATTGAAATGCATGAACAAGGCATGACTGCATCATGGCTACTCCACTGAGCTTCCGAGGATTTTATGCTGTATTTTGTCTGAATTTGACAGTAGCTGTGTTCGTCGAGTTCGTTAGCTGGGAGCGTGTCTCTACCCTGGCAGTGAGTCTCTCCACTGAGTACCTTAATGAGATGCTGACAGTGCCAGGGGCAACTCGCTTACGCAGTCCACTGCAAAGCATCTGAGGCACTCATGCGGTTTTGCCAATCACACCCTTTCCTTAAAGCTGGCAGCATCCATCCAGCCTTCCTTCCCCCACACATCCACCCCCATAATGCCAATTGGAAAAGACTGAGCGCCCACACAATTAAACCTAGAAATATATCACATTTCAACGGCACGGATAAATCCTAAAACGAAATACTCACTGTGTCAGGACAATGGCCACAGCATCATTCAGGACACTCTCGCCAAACAGCAAGGTGTGCAGATCCAGGTCCACACGCAGCTCTGACAGCAGGCCAAGGACTGCAACTAGGGAAAAAAAAACAAAAAAAAAAAACAGAGTTACTGCTATTGAAGACTGCATGAAGCGGGAGAACTCGTCTGCTAATCCCACAGCAGAAGTGGTGTGGAGTATCACCTCTTCTGCTACAAACAGGAGAAACCAGGGGAATTAATGTAACAGTGTAACAATGAAAGCTGACAGAAAGTGTCAGCACACTGACAGCGCTGGAAAGAGGATTTTGGCACTTGGAACAGCCGGAGTAACTAAACCGAGCAAAGACTTGTCCAGCCCAAGCTGAAGAAAATACACAAAGCTTTGGAAAAGACAATATTTATGTCTGCGGAGGGAACAGAGCGTGAAATGCTGTGTTGAGAACTGTCCCTTTTTCAGTGACTCATTAAGAATAATTTACATTTCTGTGAAACTGTTGCAGGAAACTCAAGATATCTGGAATGTGATGTTTCTCTGTGTGCATAATGAGATAGAGAGAAAACAAACTGTTAGCCTTTGTATAAAATCATTGAATAAATAAACACTATACTCCATTATTGTTCTATAAAGAAGCACAAACCCAATGAACAAAAAAATTGGTCCAATTTCTAAATTAAAAAAAACGAAAAAAGCAAAATCTTAGTATGATTGGGTCCCTGTGTTCGAGAGTCATAGTCACCGCCTGTATTCATAACATGGCAACCTGTGATTTGCTGGCAGCAGCAGATATTGCAAATCATCCGAGTGAAGTGAATGACTGAACTGCTTGATATGATTTGTATATATTTGGGTGCTGGCAGCTACCAGCTGTTACAATTTCCTTATCATTAGCACTGCAGGTGTTTCTGTTTCATATGTTGTTGAGAATGAATGTACGTGAGGGTGCGTTTATTAGCTAAGAGCATGGCTGCAGTTCTCACTACGGAGGGAGATAACGACGAGGATTCTGGGAATCTTGAGAGGGCGCTGGTTGGAGGAAAGGGGGGGAGATTAGAGCGAAGATGCTGCAGCTGATTAAAACATCCTAACGAAGCCAATTACAGTCTAATGTCGGGGAACTACAGGCAGAGAGATCCATGCTTTAAATAATTCAAGATTCACTCACTGCTCAGCAACACAAAGAATTCCTCCCAGCATAACTTGTTGTCTCACACAGGTGCCTCTTGTGTAATGACTTTAAGTGGACATGGAAGTTTGCACAGACACCACCTGCAGCCCTGAGTGTGTCTGTGGGATATTTATGCAGAGGGAATGCAACACATAAATGGCACTGGTCACAGTTTACGGCAAATTTAACACAGACACTCCGTAAAAATTTGAAATGGGGAAAAATAGTCAATGACTATCATACCTGTAAAAAACACACACAAATATTCTCACCACAGCTATTTATGTCTATGATAACAAACACACATTGCTACCTATATAAATGCTTAGTATGATTTGCGGTGAGCTGAAAAGTTTCCAAAAGTTTGTATCATAGCCTCCATCTAGCTTCGGGAATGCTGTACGGTTTCAACAGCTGAGAAGAATGGATGTCTATTAATAGGTCAAAGGCAGTAGGGCTTACTGTGGAGTTGTGTCTGTTTTACCAGCACTGATGACTGGGAGGGAGTCCCCAGCATTTACTGTAATCTCTGCAGATGCTTCACATGTTACATGATGTCATTGTGTGAGTCATCTACAGAGGTTAAATGCCAGGAAACCCCAACCAATCAGTGGAGCTGATGAAGCCACTTAGATTAGCGGCAAAGCAGTGGAAGGCTATATAACAAAAGGAGTCCAATGGCCTTTGATTCAAACCCAGATGAGCCGAGATGCTGAAGGACAACAATTTCCGACAATTAAAAAAAAAAAAAGAAGGTTAAATTAGAGGAATATTCATTCATTCATTCCCATGACCACTTATTCTGTTGAGGGTCACAGGGCAGTTGGAGTCTGTTGCGGCTGACATTTGGGCGAGAGGCAGGGTACAAGACACATAGAGACTGACACATAGAGACACACAACCATTCACACTCACATTCACCTATGAGCAATTTAAAGTCACCAGCTAACGTAACCTGCATGTCTTTGGACTGTGGGAGGAAGCCGGAGTACCCAGAGAAAACCGACACACCCCAGGGTTCAAACGCTCCACCCCTAACTCAAACTAGGAACCCTCTTACTGTGAGGTGACAATGCTAACCACTGCAACACCATGCCACTATGTAAAGGAACACTTCACCCCCTGAATAATCATTTGTATATCAGTTACTCAGAGCCGGATCTACTAAGATCCCAATTTGCGTGTACTAATTTGCCTGCGCAATCTAGAATTTTGCGTATGGGGCTGAACCACCCTATTTAAATGAGGGGTTTGCGTGTTTCATGGTTTGCAGCATGTCGAGTTCCTTTAATAGGTAAATTTAACCCTTAAAATTGCATTTCATTTGCCCTGAAACTGAAACATTACAATAATGTTGATGTTCTGTATTGTATGGTAACAGTGGTTGTGACTTACTCATTAGCAGTTTGAAAGCAGTTATCAATAAAAAGCATCTGTATGCTGTGCAAGTGATGTATTCTCTGCTGTTTCTTGATTTTAATGAAGGCACAATCTTTAACTTGCATCCCATGTCATAGAAAAGCAATTTCTCAGCTCAATTATGATGAAATTCAAATTTGTGATGAAAAATACAAACAAGTTATTACTCACTTGTTTATACAGCGGAATCTCTCAACACACTGCATCTGCTTAGAGGAATATGAGCTGAACTCCACAGCGAGTTCACCAACAGTAAACATCAAGCGGAAGATGCTGAGCATATGAATGAGCGCATGCACACACGCAACACGCTCGGCGCCGCTGGACGGCTCTGTGTTGACACTGAGTGAAATGGAGAATACTGACATTGACGAGGCAGTGACATGCCCGTCAGCTGAGCACTTTGCGTCACCTCAAGTATCTCCTTCTAAAAGATATCGACTGTAGCATTACTTGTACTGTAGATCTGATTACATTAGATTAAGATTACATTAGATTAGATCAGGTTGGACAGATAGATTGATATATAGACAGATAAATACAGTAGACAGAAAAGAAAAATATACTGTCACAAATCCTTACTGTAACCGCCACAAAAGAAACCAGGCTGAGTTTCAAACAAGCAAAACAAAATTATCATATAAGAAAAACAATGTCAGATATGGAGAAAGACAACACACACACACACACACACACACACACACACACACACACATTTTTGAGGATATAGGCACGGACAGGAAAACAGAAACTCAGAGCAGTGCTATTCTGAAGGCCAGACAAAATATATTCAAAACAATAACAGCTCCCGGTAGATTAATATTCCACCTGTTGAGACCAAGATGCAGAAAGAATCCTATGAATTAGTTTCAGGGAAATTTGTGCTGCGAATAATGAGCATGGCTCGTAGTTTGGCCCTGTAGTGAACACCAGGCCAATGAGGGCATCACAGCCAGTACACGACTAGACTGATAATAAAAGCAGTGGCAAGAGAGCGGCCTCAGGACTTGTTTTGACAGATCTGGCTCTTTGGTCTTTGACAGGTTTAAAGCTCTTCCTGGTTGGGGAGAATCCTTTATCTGGAGAGGCTGAGGTAGGCCCTGGAGTCAGGATCGTTCCATCTCCCTGCTCCCATAATGCCTGGCTGATGACAGCATGTCGTGCACTACTCACACTGCACGATGGAAGGAAAAAAATAAAATAAAATAAAGCCCACCCCACACACACATACGCGGGTGCGGGTTGGCTGTGTTGTCATGGCAACCCCATCCTACAGCTGTCAAGTGTTCATCAGTTTCCACAGCAACACCATAAGGTGGAGAGAGTAGACAATTATTTCAGACATAATACAGTTGAAAGGGTCGAATGGGAGCCTTATTAGGTCAAATTACCCCGCTGCGGAGGTTTAACACAGGCAGAGCTCGTGGCCCTCTCAGTCAGAGAGCATGGGATTTGCTCGCCGATTTGACCAAATTAGGCAGATATAATAGTGAAAGTGATGCATTAGGGAAGAGATAACGGTCAACAGGGAATTACGATAATCTCCCTGGCTCCATGTAAAGAGTGCTCAATTTTTTAGGCATTGACAAGTGCACAAACAGGGGTCACTGCAGGCAGGGAAAGCCTTCCTCACAGTTTGGAAGCAAGTCAAAGTAAACCAGCACTTTATAATTAGTAGTTTTCTAATTTGGTTTTGTTTACTCTGAAACTCACAGTAGGTCCTCAGAATGCCAGCATACGGTCTTTTTATGATCTCCATTAGTTCTTATTACCTTTAAATAGCAACTGTGCTGGTCTTTATGATTAGTCGTGCCAGTCTTGCACCATAAATCTATGACCAATCACATTTTGTGACACTTAAAGGTATACTATGCTGGATTTTCTTTAAAAACACAATGTATAGACACAAAAGTAATCCCTCTAAATCATCACCTATGACCCACTAGAAGTGTTTAGTGGCATATTTAACAGCAGAGACCTTGCTCTTTGCCTGTATTTTCTTATTTTCTTCCTACATTGCTATGTTTGGGATGTTCCACACGGCGTACAGGTGCCGGTCAGGACTTTATAAAAAGGTAGCGATGAGGTGCCAGACTTCAAGAAACACACATCCAAGAGGAAGCCACAGAAATCATGGACAAGGCACTAAAAAAACGCAAATGTAGCGATGTGAAACAGCAAGTAAACAAAGCTAGGACTGGCTTTCACTTTCATTTTCACTGGTTTCACTGTTTACAAACAGTAACTTACAATTCCTACATAGCAGTGGCTATTCTTAGTCTGCTTCGTCTTAATTCACTTCTATAAATAACCACATGTTAGTGACAACAGGAGACTGCTTTACGCTTTGAGTCAGCTCGGTAGCAACGCCAGCGAACGAGCAATAAAACAACCATGTTGCGCCGCTGTCCTCATTTATTTATTTAAACTGAACATTCACAGTAAAAGCTTCACTTCCTGTTCATTTCTCACATATGTACGGTAGTCGCACAGGGCCACAATAAAGATTCGCAGACGTCAAAATATACAGGAAAAGTAACCTTGCATATTTAACAACCTCTTCAATGTTGCACTGAAATACATTTCTCTCTGTATTGTAGCAAGTCATACTTTCCAACAATAAAACAAACGTATCACTGATAAATGGTGCTTACAGTACACCTTTAAGAGTTAACTGGGGCCCAAATGGGTTGAACTAATATTGACAGCTTAGGTGTTTGGGATACACGGATACACTACTGGTGACCAGTTCCTGATTTCACAAGTACCAAAATGTCTGACCCTATTTGAATTAGCAGTATGTAACAATGGTACAATGGTGGCAATGGCCTAATAGCTAACGCACAGTCAGGTCATGAGAATTTGAAAACTCTACACTGGGCTTCCTATCTCTGTTGAAATCATGCCCATATGACAACACCACATTACATGTCTTCACTTGTCTATGTTTAATCCTGTTATATTTTGCCATTTAGGGTGAATGTGCTTTAGTAAAAAGTCACTGTGGCCTGTCTCTGTTTTCATTTCTGCGTAAATGTTCTGTTACTACTGCTCTGCTGCATTATGAATCCTTAGTTCTGTGCTAGGACTGGGCAATTTATCCTGAAAATTCTATCACTTTTTTCACATCTTTTGGCTGTATCTCTATGCACTATATATATATATATATATATATATATATATATATATATATATATATATATATATATGTATACAGTACAGGCCAAAAGTTTGGACACACCTTCTCATTCAATGCGTTTTCTTTATTTTCATGACTATTTACATTGCAGATTCTCACTGAAGGCATCAAAACTATGAATGAACACATGTGGTGTTATGTACTTAACAAAAAAGGTGAAATAACTGAAAACATGTTTTATATTCTAGTTTCTTCAAAATAGCCACCCTTTGCTCTGATTACTGCTTTGCACACTCTTGGCATTCTCTCGATGAGCTTCAAGAGGTAGTCACCTGAAATGGTTTTCCAACAGTCTTGAAGGAGTTCCCAGAGGTGTTTAGCACTTGTTGGCCCCTTTGCCTTCACTCTGCGGTCCAACTCACCCCAAACCATCTCGATTGGGTTCAGGTCCGGTGACTGTGGAGGCCAGGTCATCTGCCGCAGCACTCCATCACTCTCCTTCTTGGTCAAATAGCCCTTACACAGCCTGGAGGTGTGTTTGGGGTCATTGTCCTGTTGAAAAATAAATGATCGTCCAACTAAACGCAAACCAGATGGGATGGCATGTCGCTGCAGGATGCTGTGGTAGCCATGCTGGTTCAGTGTGCCTTCAATTTTGAATAAATCCCCAACAGTGTCACCAGCAAAACACCCCCACACCATCACACCTCCTCCTCCATGCTTCACAGTGGGAACCAGGCATGTGGAATCCATCCGTTCACCTTTTCTGCGTCTCACAAAGACACGGCGGTTGGAACCAAAGATCTCAAATTTGGACTCATCAGACCAAAGCACAGATTTCCACTGGTCTAATGTCCATTCCTTGTGTTTCTTGGCCCAAACAAATCTCTTCTGCTTGTTGCCTCTCCTTAGCAGTGGTTTCCTAGCAGCTATTTGACCATGAAGGCCTGATTGGCGCAGTCTCCTCTTAACAGTTGTTCTAGAGATGGGTCTGCTGCTAGAACTCTGTGTGGCATTCATCTGGTCTCTGATCTGAGCTGCTGTTAACTTGCGATTTCTGAGGCTGGTGACTCGGATGAACTTATCCTCAGAAGCAGAGGTGACTCTTGGTCTTCCTTTCCTGGGTCGGTCCTCATGTGTGCCAGTTTCGTTGTAGCGCTTGATGGTTTTTGCGACTCCACTTGGGGACACATTTAAAGTTTTTGCAATTTTCCGGACTGACTGACCTTCATTTCTTAAAGTAATGATGGCCACTCGTTTTTCTTTAGTTAGCTGATTGGTTCTTGCCATAATATGAATTTTAACAGTTGTCCAATAGGGCTGTCGGCTGTGTATTAACCTGACTTCTGCACAACACAACTGATGGTCCCAACCCCATTGATAAAGCAAGAAATTCCACTAATTAACCCTGATAAGGGACACCTGTGAAGTGGAAACCATTTCAGGTGACTACCTCTTGAAGCTCATCGAGAGAATGCCAAGAGTGTGCAAAGCAGTAATCAGAGCAAAGGGTGGCTATTTTGAAGAAACTAGAATATAAAACATGTTTTCAGTTATTTCACCTTTTTTTGTTAAGTACATAACTCCACATGTGTTCATTCAAAGTTTTGATGCCTTCAGTGAGAATCTACAATGTAAATAGTCATGAAAATAAAGAAAACGCATTGAATGAGAAGGTGTGTCCAAACTTTTGGCCTGTACTGTATATGTATATCAGTATTTTTAATTCTCCTCAAAAGCACCTCATTTATGCTAGGACAAAATCGAGCATAACAGTATTTCTGACCAAATACCCTCTCTGATACTCATAAGTGCTGTATCGTAGGCAACTGGACCTGCTTGCCACCACGTCAGTCGAAACACACAAGAAACACATAGCACTTACGATTACCATGACCTGGATGACTGAGAATCTTCACCGACTCTCTGATACTGTTTTTTTTTTTTTTTTTTCAGAAAATATTTACAATGAGATTTTTTTTATCAATAATCATCAATAATTTGGATATAACGACTACGTGGGTTACTAAGTGGTTAAAACAAATTGAAAAGTCCATTAAGTTGGTAAATTTACATCACTTTACTGTAACACAGCCTTTAAAATGAGGGGAAAAAATCATAATTTATGCCATATCTTCACACAACGATATCTAAAATCTATGACAATATAAAGTCTGATATCTCGATAATGATATGATATCGTCATACTGCCCAGCCCTATTCTGTGTATAATGATGTAACACTTCTGTAAGGTATACTATGCAGGATTATTGGTTACTGTTCATAAACATGCTCACCAATCAAAGTAAAAGTAAAAGCCGACCCCAGATTCACTCTAGTTTGGCATTTCACCAAGCTATATTTGCATTCTTTTTAATGCTCTGTCTCTTGGATGCATGCTGCGTATGGTCCGGCACCTGGTTGCTACCTTTTTATAAAACCCCGACCTCACAATCATGATGTGAGGGATTACTTATGTATCAGTCTACACATTGTTTTTTAGTAAATTCCTGCACAGCAAGCATGCCTTTAAGTTGAGTTATGTGCATGTGTACACATATGTCTAACATACTTAACTTTATTTATTTATTTGTCAGTGACAGTGCATTTTAATTATGTTTCTGAAATTATGCCAATCATGTAGAAAGGCAAATTATCAGCTGCAGTGCACAGGCAGGCAATAGTTAATGGTGCAAGCATTAGGAATAAAAGCATTGAAAATACAATCAATGATAAAAGCAGTGATATTGTACAGATACGATCAGAGCCCGCCCCACACAGAGACATGGAAGGCAGCTGTTATGACACACAAAGAACGGAACTAAATAATGACAAATGAGACAACAAACAACACTAAAAGACTTCAATGTTCAGGTGTTCACAAGTTTGATTTCTAATAAACCTGGCTCTTAATGTTGTGGAGAAGGAATGGCAGTTGAAAAAGTCTCTTATGTGCTGCAGTAAATTGTCTCATTGTTGAGAGGCTCCGACAGGAAAGACAGATTGGCCAAAACTACTTGTCTTCTCAGAATAAAACTGTGTTTTAAATATTTACTTTCACTCTAAGAGGCATGCTGTGCGGGAATTTACTAAAAAACAATGTGTAGACTGATACATGAGTAATCCCTCACATCATAATTGTGAGGTTGGGGTTTTATAAAAAGGTAGCAACCAGGTGCCGGACCATACGCAGCAAGCATCCAAGAGACAGAGCACTAAAAAAAAATGCAAATATAGCTCGGTGAAATGCCAAACTAGAGTGAATCTGGGGTCGGCTAGTTACTGCTGACAGCTGCAGATGTAAACAAGTCATTTCCAGCTCTGGCATCATTTCCAGCTCTGACATGCTACGAGAAATATGTATGTGCAGTGTCCATGTCAAGGGAGCTCCTGAATATGGAGATAAATAAATACCAACTAAAAGATGAAAGGAAAAACTGCAGCACCCTCCCAAAAAAGGGCCTTTCCTTTGAGAAGTTAAGTGAGGGTTTCACCGACCTTTTGTAACCATCCCTGAGGCTACAGGATGCAGCGCAGCAGGCGTTCCACTATGTGACCTGAACCATGTGTCTTATTTTGAGTCTGAGAAGAACAGGTTGTGTGGCTGCAGAGCTTTGGGGGCTGGTATAAAACCAACAGTTTAAAATTCAATGGATGCACGCTGAAAGAAACAAATAAGCGTGTGCTAAGGACATTGTGCCTCATAAGAATTACATATTCTAAAATGAATATTAATGGGGATACTAATTGTTACTCATTGGTTGTCTCTACTGTCAACAAACTGGTGGTGTCAACACTTGAAATGTTTTCTACCAGCTTCTATGCAAAATTCATACATCTTATTCCTTTGGTCTAAAACAGTCCAAAAATATTAGTAAAAATGAAAAACTATGCAAAATCCAAAAACTGGAGTGCTAAAATTTAAATTTGTGCTTTCATATAGTGTATAAAGCCCCCCCAAATATCACATACATGAAATGAAATGGTGAAATGTCATTGAGCATTTGGACAGTCTTTAGCCACCTTAAAAGGGCCCATCTGGAAAAATTATATATTTTATTTTATATTTTATCACTTCATATGTATGCTATGCTACATATGCTATATGTAGAATATTTTCAGCGCTTTACCTTGCCATCAGACAGCCGGAGGAACTGAAGCCCTTATCTCAAAGTCACCAGACTCCACTGATAAAAACAGTGATTTTACTTAGCCGAACACTTTGTCTAGTCCTTTTTTTTTAGCATCTTATTTATCATATTTTAGCCTTATTCTATTTGAATGTGTGGGTATGAGAGTGTGTGTTGAGAGGAATGGAATGGTTTCTTTTATGAAAGACAGCAAATTTCATTGTATGTAAACATGCAATGACAATAAAGGCATTCATTCATTCATTCAATCAAAAATGCTAGCAAAATAACACAGCATGTAAAATAAGCACAGCAAAATGCCTGATAGGTCGGGCGATATATCTTTAAACGTTACTGGTACAGCTGAAAACTGACAACAGAAATAAACATGTTTGCTGATATCACATAACACCGCAACTGAAATAAATTGCCAGCTGTCTACCTGGAAATTATTGTTTTTGTTAGTGCGACATCACTGTGATTCGGTCTGTAAAGCTCATTTAAGTATGAAAATAAAGCAAGTACTTTATGGGTCCACAAAATCACACTTCCATTCATTGATCATAAAGCAGCTACAGACTGTATACGTGGTGACATCACAATTTGAGACTTACTTCTTAGTTTCTGGCTTTATATGAGAGAAGCTCATGTTCACAAATAGTGATTGAAATTCCCTAGGCCATAGAAATAACATAGTGAAATTCTTAATTTAGATGGTGTTCTCCTTGAATTTCTAAATTGTCAGCAGGAGCTGGAGTCTATCCCTCACTGTAGAGGCAAAAGACTCACGCCGACTTTAAATTAAAGTCACTAAACCACCAGACTAGAATATGAGGAGAAATCAGGGCTCTAGCTAGGATTTCAGAAACTATGACTCCAAATCCCTCCCAGTGCTACTTCACCCACCTGAGAAATGTCTGACAAGACCGAAAAATACATGTTGCCTAATATACATCTTCTACGGTTTAAATACTGCTTGGAAAATCCTCCACACTGGCAAAAATATAATTTTGAGGAAGTAATACTAGTTATATTTAAAAGCATTATCTCTAAAATTAGCATCCTTGCCAGTTTTAAAAGGCCCATCATGTGTAATCTGTTATTAAAATCTCCACATTCCCAGTAACAAAACAGAGGACATGACATTAGTGTCTTAAATGGCAGCTGCAGCCCTAAATCAGCATCCAAATGAATAAAGAAATAACACTACTACCCAGGCAGCACCCCCATATGCCTGACTGCCGTTGCTCGCTATCTGCTGCTCTCAGTGGAAGCTTTCATAGATTCATTATAGCTGCAATGAGAACCTAGGCTATCAAATATCTCTGTTATATTCCATAGTCCAGAGAGAGCAAAGTGGCAAATAAATTGGGCTTCCATTCGACTCAAAGCTTGGCTGCCGGCCTGTGATGACTTTCACGGTGTTCTCAAGATCTCCATCATTTCAGGGAGTACGTGACATCGATGCACTTACACAATGAGTCACCGGCACAACCAGAGCGCTGTCACACAAGGGTTATGACATGGCGGGGGGGGGGGGGGGGGGGAGTCTTACTCCTCAGCACTAAATTGTTCCTTAGAGTCACTGGGTATGTGTGTGTGTGTGTGTGTGTGTGTGTCTAAAAGTAAGTGTGTGCCTATTTCTGGAGTGTTTTGCTACTTTGGCCCTGTGAATGCAAATATAAAACGGGGAGAAATGGACGGGGACATTTTAATGGCTTCCTTTCAGAAAAATCAGAAAGCCGGCGCTATATTTGGACGGCGCGAGACGGAGGAAGCCAAGGGGTCTTGGTGTTTAGGCCATCGATGCATTATGGTGTGATTCTAATCAAAGTGACGAGGGTGCTGGGGTCGGCGGGGATGTGCACAGCGTGGCATGGGAAAATAACGTCAGTCAGGGTGACAGCTGTGCCATAATCTACAGCTCCTCTTTGACACTCACCCAGATCAACCACTTATTGGTATAAATAATTCATTACCAAACGAGGACATTAGCATTACCACTGTCGCAGCGGCGCAGGCTGCCTTATGACATTTCACTTGACTGCTCTTGAAGAACAAAGATTATGTTATGTTACATTACATGTTATGTTATGGTTCCACTTAGGAACAAGGTGTGCCGAATTCAAAGCAGCTGCATTGACTGAGAGGGCATTATGACTTTGTTCATGCATTAAGGCTCTGCTATCTGTTATCTACTGTGCATATGAAGAAAGGGATTGCTATAAATAAAGCAAGAGGGGGTGTACTGTAGTAGAGATACATAGATGTCCAAATGGAATAACATTACAATGTTAAGTCCTACTTTTTATGTGGCTTGCCTCCACCCCACATACATCTACACCTAACTACATCACATGTGCAACAGGAAAGAGGTTACCGAGAGGTGTGAAAGAGCAGCGTGAGCCAGGTTTGACCTTTTTAAACATATTGTCTCATATGTTCTCTGATACCGCAGAGCTGCATGAATCTGCAGCGCCAAATCAAAACCCAGACACTGCAGAAATGAGAAACACACAGTTGCTTGAGCAGTCTTTGCACGTTCTGCATCTTTGATATTTTTTTTGACATGGTGTTTTTTTCTTTAACTCATTTGTATGTGTTTACCTCAGGCAGATCCCTGTGATGTGTCTGTTACATACTTACTGCAAGCGAGTGCCAAACATCCCTGAGAATATATTTTTTTGCTTGTGTTTTAAAGCAGTGGTTCTCAAACTTTTTTCAATGATGTGATGTACCCCCCTTTGAAATATTTTTTAGGCCCCTGAGCAGTGTAAAACATTTTGGTTTGAAAAAAAGCCTAGATAAGTTGACAGTTTATGGCAGTTAACAACTGCATTGAAAACAGTAATACTGAATTGAACTTATTATAGTTTGGGATGGGAACCGTTTCAGAACTGTCAGTCCATCAGAATCCTATGTCTCAGTTCTTTTTATCAATGCTGCTATATTGATAGTTGCACTGCAAAACAGTGATGTCAAATTCATGCATCTACACTGCAAACTTGCACCAAGATGGAGACATTGCAGAGAAGAGGAAATGGTCCAAAGTGTGGTGTCATTTCACAACAAAAGATGACAACAGAGCTGCTTGTAATGTCAATAAAATGATCATTTCAAGTAAGAGTAGAAATGTCCAGCTATATGCTGAAACATCTTATGACACTGCTTCCCAACCGAGCAGCACGTCTGTCGCCTGTGTTATAACATTATCGCCATGCCGGCAAGCTTAGCAGGATTTCGACCGTCCAGTTGAAAACCGTTACAAATTACACAGCAGTTAAACAGTCATGCCTTTTTCCCTGCTCTGTTGCTTCTTTGTATTCAGACTGATAAATAATAAAGCAGTTTGTGTCAGTTTTTTTGAAAATTAATCAGGAATCAAGGGAATCTGTAAAGAATTGGACAAATAAGCAGAATTCAAAATGGCTTTGATATCAATTAAACCTTGTGAATTTCCATCCCTAATCATAGTATCATTATTTTATGGAATTGTGCATGACTGATCGTTTTTATACCCTCTACAGTACTCCAGAGTACCCCCATCCCCCCATATTAGAAACACTGTTGTAAAGCCACACAACCAAAAAAAATCAACGTTGCCATTAAAAGTATGAGAGTTACTGTATGAGGCCAGCTACCTGGGTCAGTGGCTGACATAATGGCACCAAACAGGAGGCAATCGGTGAGGAAGAAGTCTCCATCTGCTGCCTGGCCCAACAGCACCATCAGTCTGGTGAAGCCGTAGACGCAGGCCCTGGGACAAACAGACAGAAGGACACGCGGCGAGGTCATCAGGGAGCACCAGCCAGAGCAGGCCTATCAGTCATCACTCTAACCGCAGCAGGGCTTCCCCCCAGAGTAGTGTGGGTAATGGGGCCAGATGCTGCCAGCAGGTGAGTTGACCCGTTTCCAAGCAGCGGCTGCTAAGTGCGGGTGTGACCACACTAGGTAAAATTAAATTTAACCACATTTTTATATGTGTGTGTGTATAGATCGACATGGCCCTTCTTTCCCGTCCTACACCAACCTGCATAATGCATCCATACACATGACAAATACTCTTGTTAGACAGCTTATCTCAGCGCCCATCCATCTTCAGCCCTCCCGTCCATTTTATGCCAGTATTATAAAGACTCAGATATAATAAAAGGGCACCAGAATTATGAGTGTGTGTGTTTGTGTGAGTGCAGAATCCCCCGAAAGACTAAAAACCACGAGGAGAGTAAAGGGCATTGTGACAGAAATAAACCAGAAGCAGTATTTTTATCAGCTCTAGGGCCTGGCAGTAAAACAAATCTAAATCTAACTGTCCCAGAATGCACCACTGTATGCTCTCCGTTATAAAAATACAACACTATGAGCAAAAACTTGCTAACGTGTCCATTTCGCATTCAACGCCCCAATCCAGCTCTCGACTGGTAAATGATGTGTGTTAAGAACTAATCCTGTTACTGTGAAGCATCCCATAATAATCAGTATGCCAGCTTGTCCTCTGGGGAACCTTTCTGTCCACTGGCAAAACTCTGTTACCATGGTGACGGCACACGACCTGTCCCCAAGGCCAGGATTTAAAGTACTGCCCTCAGGTGAGGCAACTAAGCTGTCTTTTGCATGTATCTTTAAGGGAGATTTGAAGTTATGGTAATGACGTGTGTGTGTGTGTGTGTGTGTGTGTGTGTGAGGGGGACACAGAGGCAGTAAAAGAAAGCGAGACAGACAGACACAGACAGAGAAAGGCAGGCAGTGGATGTGCTTGGGCAGTTGAGTCATTAAGGCTCCCTCGCTCCCATGAGACTGTCTTTTCCCCATAGGATACGGCAGACTCACTAACAAGCAACAGGATTGGTCAGGTCTTGGGCCTCAGCATCAAAGAATGTGCACGTGACCCAACATGTCAAACCGTGCCCTGCTTCCCAGGGGGAGCTGCGGAGAGTTTGACAAAGGGTGTTCCCGGGGAAGAAGCAATGTGTGGAAGAAGGGAGGGCGGCGAGGAAAGACGGGATCTTTTACACCGGGTTTCAGCAGGTTGCAGAAGCACGTAAGCTTTAAATATCTACGGGCCATGAACTTTTCTATTGCATATAAAACATTGTGAATCAGTTGCCAACATGCATGACAGTGGGAATAATGACGTGCATAAACAACGAGCACACTAGGGAACTCTTAAAACCAGTAGTAGCTCTATGAGTGTCATAATATGAAAAAATATTGACATTATATTTTTTTATAATGGCAAAAAGAAAGCAACACATTCATCTGGACAAGATAATGCAACCAAATGCAACAGCACTACCATAACCTCTATCTTTACAAAGCTGATTAAGGCTGCAATGATTAATTTTATTTTTAATTTGTTGTCAATTATATCCTCGATTTAGTGGTCAGTTGTTTGGTCTATACAGTAGCAAAAAATATAAATCAGTGTTTCCTAAAGCCAAAGATGGCGTCCTCAAATGTCTTGCTTTGTCCACAAATCAAAGACGTTCAGACGTTTTTTGTTCAAAGACAAAAAAACAAAAACAAACACACAATATTCACATTTCAAAAGCTAGAATCTGAGAAAAAAATACTCACCTGAATAAAAGATTCTCAAAGTAGTTGGCGACTACCTTACCAGTTGACAACTAATTGTTTAATCAACTAATCACTGCACACTTAAAGCCTCTGGTGACAATGTCAGAAATGTGTGAATTCAAGTATATGTTCATTACTATGGTCATAATTGAAGGTGGCATTGCGCTGGACTGCATTACACTGAGTGGTGTTTCTAATTTTGTGTCCTTCCCACTTACATACATGAGGCGGGCAGAATATTAGAAACATCTCTCGATATGAAGCAGCCTAATACAACACTGTCATTAACTCTGACCTCAGTGGTAAAACATATCATTTATTAAACACCTCTATGACAGTGTTGACAGAAACCTGAACATTATAAGCGTCACGCTGTAAAAGCTGACTTTATGGCAGGACATTGAATTGGATTTTTTTTTGCCCAAAAACCCCATGTCTCAAAAATATCAGAGGAAAAAAAACAATTTAATAACATCAATATTATCCTTTGAAAGGTCTTCATAAAATCAGGGGATGTTCTTATTTTTGAATCGCAGAGGATCCTGCAGCTATAGCAGGAAAACAACTGGACTTATGAGGTTTTCACACCGTCTTTGTGAGCATCAGAAACAACTGATTTGCAAAGACCTCAATTTCACTTCAAAGTCTGAGAGTGCCATCTAGTGTTGTGAGGTCAGAACAGCAACTCAGCTCCAAGCTACGCACTAAAGCCAATCAGACATTGATCATTTGATCATTGTAAGTCTTCTGTTGATGTTCACTAAAGTGTTCATAGCAAACATTTTGACTTATGATAGTAAAAAAAAGCATTGTCATTAATAATGATGGCTCTATTTCATGCACATCACTCAGCACCGGGGCTTTGCTATTGTGCGTGCTGGCTCACAGTCACAGCTCACTGGGACACTTGAAACAGAGCAGTAATTAATGTCATTAGTTACACCTGTGCTTTTCCTCCTATGACAAAGGCCCATTGTACCACCATGCAATGCACCGAGCAAACAGAGAAGCCACTCGCAGCTGCAAACAATCTCAGTTAATTGCAGAAGTGATGACACAGCTCCCGAAAGACGTTCATTAAATCTTTGTAAAAGCAGTCTGAGTAAAAACAGTAAATGACATTGTTTTTGTGTGCTGTGTATGAACTGCAAGAGCATTTGACTATGATAATTACTATCTATTGTTGTAATTTACAAATGGTACAAGGCTGCAACTGACAACTAATTTTATTAGAAATTAATCTAGTGCTAGTTATTTTCACGTTTAAATCATTGATTGTTTACTCTATAAAATGACAAAAAAATTCTGATCACAATTTCCTAGAGCTCAAAGTGACATTTTCAACTAGCTTTTTTTTGTCCCACCAACAGTCCAAAACCCAATGACTCTTCATTTACTATCATAAGTGACAGTGGTTAGAGGGGGTACCACATGCACGGGGGCATCTTGCCACAGCGGCCGAGGGTTCAGTTCCAGCCTGTGGCGCTTTGCTGCATGTCATTCTCTCTCTCTTCCCCTTTCACACTTAAATCTGTCCTGTCTAATAAAGGCAAAAGCTGTAAAAAATATTTTAAAAAAGGTGGAACCAGCAACCAGTTGGACATTACTGCTTGAAAAATGACTGAAGCAATTAATTGATTCTCAAAATAGTTGTGCATATGATTACATTTTATAGACTTCCAGTTTGTACCATCTGATGTTCCTCAGTGTCAGACACTAACTGCCTGTGTCCATCTTGATAAAGGTTAAAGGACTGTGTTAACACAAGGAGCAGTGAAAATTAATCCAGGATTTTATTGTTCCGTCCATGACTTAGTTAAAAGGCTCGGATTAAGCACAGTGCAACTACATGAAAAGCCACTGTTCTCCAGTGCCTCACCTATTCTCTCACCTCTGTGCATCTTAAGTTTGTGTGTTGTGTTTTTTGATGTGTGCATTTGTGTGAGTGAACAGGAAAAATGCTTACCCCATGATCAAACAGCTGATTATAGTACCCAAAAATGCAAAGGTCACAACAGATCCAAGACTCTCAATGAATCGCCTCTAGAGCAGAAATGAAAATGAACACCAATTAGTAACATCAAACAAACAGGTCAACAGTATTCAACACATTTACTCAAATTCCAGCAGCACAAACTATAAGGCAAGCCCTTTGATGATGTCTTTTTCCCTGTGCTTGGAGGCATGTCAGGACGCCAGACTCACCTGATTAAGGGTGTAAGCTCCATGGAAGATGATGGGTGGCAGGAACAGATTGAAAAGGACCTTGGGATCAAAGGTCTCCTGTAAGAGACAGAGCTGTTGTGTTGGTGACTGACAGGGCTCCGTGGGGAGCACAGGGACTCCGTTTACTGAATGTGACTGGCTGACAGACAGATATTACACACACATCGTTCACTTCGGCGGCTCTGTTTTGGCAGACAGGAGACAGGTTTTTTTTTTCTTGTTTGAATCCCAATGTCACAATAGTCTCCAGGTACCACGACAACCTTTTCTGTCCTCTCTAGCATATTGTTAACAGGAAAAAGTGTGGCACTCCAGGCATTTTTTTTTTTTTATTGTTCCCACACATGACAATTGCAGTTGTAAGCATTATAGGTGCCACTGCGCAGAGTTAGGTATGCTCCCAACTGTCTAGAAAAACCATCACTTTGCACATTAACCATGTTACTGATTGTTTAAATGCTATGTTAGGAAATTCTTTCAAACAGCAAACTTAGAGCCTTCAGTAAGGCCACTAGATGGGGCATTAGATCACCTTAGAGCACCCTATAATATAATTACTATGTACTGCATTAGCATTCTGTCCAAGCGCCCTGACTCAGACTTTCTCAGCTGATTAAAGCAAAGCATAATACAAAGTGAGAAGTCTAACTAGCTGTGTCAGTGTTCACCATAGAGGCTCCCCAGCGTTCATTACAATGGGAATAAGCAGGGACCGTCCATATCGCCGCACGTGTTGAGACAATAGGCGGATTAACATAAAACAGAATCCCAGCTGCTGATCACAACAACCTACATTACCTTCAACATAAACAGTAACATACAATGCAGGGTATTTTTTAATATACCGTGCACGTTCTCTCTCTGTTTTTCATCCCAGCCAACATGATGCAATACAAGCCGCTCAGATAGGTAGCCTTTCATGTCCTTCATCCTTGAATCCTTTTTATGTCTATTGTGGGTACATTGGGAGGATCAAACGGCAGTGATATTCAATTCAGATCAAAATAATGCTACTTTTCCCTGTTTCCTGCAGCCCACAAGGTCTCATTACATTGCTCAAAATTAAATTCCAGTTCAATTAAATTCCAGAGATGTGGTGGTGATGATTCTTGCTGTAATAGGACTGTGCTCACAGACCATTTGAAATTTTGCCTTATAAGAACAGACAAAATGTTGAAGCAGCTTGATTAGCATGAATATTTGGGCAAATGAATATCGGCATGCTTCTGTCTGTCTTTTTCCAGAACACAGTGCATTTTGGTGAACACTCACAGATGTACATATGGATATATTCCTTTAATTATGATTTCCAATGCTGGAAAGCCACCTATAGAGTATGGAGAGCTTCCGTGCTTTCTCAGTAATTCACACTTGAAATGGTTGCCAGAGCTACAAATTGCTCCCATCTTTCTGCTCCTATCACGTGGCTCAATATAAATTACTTTTTTGCAGCTGCAATTACCCACCCAGCACAATATATATGTATTTCTTCATCTGTGCAGGCTGTGCATGACAAATACAAAATGGCATAACAGAGAATAATACAGATACTGTAATCAATAAATTATGTATGTGCTAGTGGTTTTATTCTAAGGGCCACCTGCACCACAGAGTCCAGGATGGAGGTGTGTTGTACACACTAATTGCCTCTTCAGCTGAGCAGCACTAAATTTAATCAGACCACAAACTTTAATGCTTTACTCCCCAGTGGCACATAATGGACCCAGTAATGCAATGAAATTCTTATCTCTCCCTGCTAGGTCCCCATATGAATCAGGCTTAATGGCGTGAAGGCTACACAGAATGGTCTGACCAATGTAATGGCCTTTGTGGTAGCCTCTGCTGGTTTGCTAATGAGACCCCAGCATTCAAAGGGGCCAAAGAGTCCAAGCCATTAGTGAAGAGTTACACTTGGCCTGGATGATTTGCGAGGTTCATGGTTCACTTACTCCCTTTCTCTCGGGTTGAAATATCTCTGCGAGATTAATAAATACAATTTCAAATACGCTCACCCCATATCCTCTCGTGCTTGTTCGCCATCGTGTGGCTGAATCTCCGGCTCATTGGCTGGTTTCTTTGATATGACAAATCTCCCTGATAGCACTGCCGAAGTACGAGAGCGTGCAAGAAAACAGTAATAATACTGATGACAACCAGAAGCCCATATCAAGGCTTAGGCTCTTCTACTTAGTGATATTAGAGTCTCGGACTTATTTCCTTTCTAACAAATAGTTGCTGCAAGGAGTTTGCAGCACTCTGGCTTAAAGCTGGGGCAGGCAGAGATCTGAGAAAAGACAAAAGAAAAAGCCTAAAGGATTGGAAAATACTCCCTCCTCCTATAGCTGTCCTCTCTCTGTCCTAAGCCCCTCCTACTAGACAACCACAGGCATAAGCACACGCTTCATACAGTAATCCATATCCACTCAGCCCTTCCTTGTCCCACTCTCTCTCTGTTCATCAAACCAGAGACAAGACATGAATTAGTCAGCTTGACACCCCACCGCCCCTCCACCTCACTCCCCACCGCTGTGGACTGCCTTACTGGGAGGAAAGTGGGCAGCAGCTCCAGATGTGTACCTTCAGTCATCAGCTGAAGCATCTCTAGCCAGTGCAAACACTTTATCTTGTGTAACAGCAGCAACAGAAAGTTTGCTGATCCCACTGAGAGTCAGGGTGGGGTTTGCGCTGGCTGGATTTAGGTTGTTGTGACTGATAACTGGGGGAACTTCTCTGGAGCTGCTGCCTGCTCTCCTCCCCGCAAGGTGGTCTGTAGCGGCGGAGAGTGAAGCGGAGAACACACTGTGATTTGAAACTCTAGCTAATGTTTGCTACATAAACATAAACTTGAATCTGCAATTGTGAGCCTTTGGCTCCAGGGAAGAAAAGGCTAAGCTATTAGCAACATTTGCGTTCAGGTCTAAAACACTTCAAAGATAGTGACATTTGTTTTATTGTATTTAATGCCAGACTCTTTTCAAGACTGTTTTTGAGAGGTCCGTCTTCCTGTTTTGGGGTTGCTTTACAGTGTCCCTTTAACTGCAAGATTCTCTGCCACTGAATCCATCTTTCACCGGAGGGATGTGCATGCGCATTTGCATTTGTAGAACAGCCAACAGGAACACCCTCTCCCTGAAAAGACCTGTGATTTGCCAAAGTCCCTCATCAGGATCTAGATTTTCTAAAGCCTGAATACGGAGCCAAGAGGAAGTGAAGAAGTCTAGTTTTCTCTAAGACCACTTCAATTACAATGAGCTCCAAGTTCATTATGGGATTTTTGCCTGGTGACGCCAAAATTAAACTGTCTACCTCAGCTTTAAGGTCCAGTTCTACCTCAAAGACAAAAAAAATACCATAAATATACTGTACTTTGATAAACAATCCTTATATGCAGAAAAAAAGTATCAGTATCACTTCAGTATTAAATAGAGGTCCAACATTATACTTCTCACATAAACAAAATGACACTAGATCTTTTAATTGTGAAATATAAATTGCAACAACATCTGCCCTGACCAAGCCTCTGTTTGAGTCAGCAGGGTTCATAAACATAACGGCTAAGTGCTAATTAAACTCTCAGCATCAAATCATATGCAGCCGTGCATTACTGCTACATTAAGGCAGCGTTGTTGATATACAGTATGCATAGCCTTATGTGATATGGAATATTTGTTCACAGTATCATAGTTCCCTCCACTTTATAACAGATGGTGGACATTCACATCCATTACCGTGTTCTGTGTCACAGGTTGAGATGGCCATCTCTATTGCAGAGGAAAAAAGCTGCAGTGCCTTTTGAGATTAACTATCTCACATCTCTCCTGCAGTGCAGAGCAATCTGGCACCAATCTCCTTTGCAAGAGTATCTCATTATGGGAACTCTGCATGTAAACACACAACTAGTCAAATGTCTTGAGAGGAGCCCAGATTTCAAGAAGAAATAAACTAGGTTTTGTAATTGTATTCACACTGTTTATGTTCCCAGTTTTTGGCAGGAACATGCTTCTCAGAAAATGTTAACAGAGGGCCTTTTTTGTTCATTGATCAGACCCTTTGTGTTGCTTTATCTACTCTGCTAGAGTCTATGTATCTAGTCTGTTTATTGGTTTCTGTGTTCAGCCGTCTCCTAATTCCCCCTTGTCTGCACCGCACACCTGAAAATGTAATCTCCCCTATCTGTTCCTTAATAAATCCTTAATATAGGTTAAATTGCTCTCTTGCCCTGTTTCTCTCTGTTCCACCACTCTCTTGCTGCCCTAATAACAAACAGACCATGCAAGTAATTTAGAGGAAAACCAATAACTGAGCACCATTAGAGGAGACTGTTCTGATGTAAATACCCAGCATACACCAGGGACGAAATATAGATGTGATCAAAGGAGAGACAATGAGAAAGAAAATGTTATTTCAGACAAAATAAAACTACATCAGAGGAAAAGAAAGCATCCTGAACTGAGCAGTTTGTTTTCACGTGTTCCCACTGCAATATTGACTATGTAGCTTTTTAAAACAAATGTTTTATTGAGACAAGTTGTTTCACTTTCCATTAGGGGCTATGTTGTGTCACAACCTGCAGCTACCCACATAAATAATTCACTTTTGTAACATGTATTTGAAGTGCAGGTCAAATCAAATTGCCATAGTTACCACGTGAGGGGTTGAGACCGGTGGGCATCGCTGGCTGACTCTCCCAACGTGTCTGAAACAGTGAAAGTGTGATGTGATGTTCACCGTCAAGAAGCGAGGAGTGTTGTTAAGAGCACCACAGCTGCACACGGTCTCCATGTCGTCCATATGTTCGCCCCAGTCAAATGACAAGCATCTCAGTGTTAAACCCACAAGCAAGCCTGCAGGAGAATACAAAAAGAAAGACAAAACTGCTGTTGTGGAAAAAACTGGCAAATACAGAAATATTCCTGAAGTGCATAAATCATTATGCAGCTACTGTAATGCATAAAACAGTGGTATGGAAGATTAAAAGAAAGAAGCTCATAATAGGGACACAAATGTAGCACATATAGGAACATGATTTACATTAGATGTTGCAGTAGTGATGAAACAGTAGTGAAACCACAAACTACATACATAATGCATGAATCTAGTATACTACTTGCTGGTGCTATCTGGAGCTACCTGGCATGTATTACACCCTACTAGGTGTAATGGTAGCTTGGATTAAAAGGTTGAGACCAGTGCCAATTTAATTTTAATTTAACCTTCATTTAAAGGAGCAGTGTGTATGATTTAAGAGGATTTAGTGACATCTAGCTGTGAGGACTGCAGATTGCAACTAGCTGAAACATCTCCTAGTTAGAGTACTTCAGTGTCCAGTGGTCTCCTCTCCAAAACAAACTAACCTGGTTGTTAAAATCGTTTAAAACAGGAATAAGCAGTTTCACATTACAAATCAGTTTCTCCGATGTTATTTGGCTTGTCACAGAGGGACCTTTTTTCTCTGATAACATAACATAATCCAGACACTTGGGATGTTTATACCAGGAGCCGAATCATGCGCAGAGGTCTCCTTCTTTCCAAGACAAACAGACCCGGTGATTTAAACTAGTAAAACTCCTGAATGAAGCAGTTTTGTGTTAACAAATCAGTGTTTTTACAACGATGCTTGTTGCAGAGAGGCTGCTAACCACAGTGGCCAATGCAAAAACATGAATGGCCCTATCTAGAGCAAGTGTTTGATTTGTCTGTGCTGGGTATGTCGATATAAATGCCTCATTCCAAGGTAACGAAAACACAATTCTTGTTTTCAGGTGATAAAAGACAACATGCTTATTATTTTACATTCCAATTCCACCAATATATCTCCCTAAATCCTACACACTGGACCTTTAAACCCAGATAGGTCCCAAAAAAAATAAAAAAATCAAGGGAGTCCTGGCCAAGATAGGCAGCAGCACAAGACAAAGTGATTATACACAGACACAAAATAGAGGAGAAGAAAGTACTACAATATATAATACCCCAAGGAACATTGTGGTGTACAAGCCACTTATCCAAAATATCATTTAAAGCACAGATGCCCCAACAATTTTGTCTCTGGGTCTTTCAAAATACATTTAAAAGCATTCAAAATTGTAAAACCCTGTGCAATATATTAGAGTCATGTATCACCACTGAACCAAACAACCACCCACATAAAAGTCAGTGTTGTATTGTGCCTTTAAAATGTCCTCATTCTTAATTTGTTTAGCCTGTGAATTTACATCACATTGCTAGTGGCTGTTGTGTCAGTTATAAACAATTTTAAACTCTGCTTTGCCAACAAGAAAATGGTGAATGAAGCAAAATTAAATGATGTAGCCGATATATTCCTATTAAGGTGTCAAATCTGACCACATGTGGCTAAAAATTGGCTTTGTTTTATCACCATTTTGGTATTTTATTACAACTGTGAGTTCAGGAAGTGTTGTATAATAACGGCTTCCGTACTCGATGCTCTGAATTGGCTCTCAGCTAACGTCACTTACCATAAAACATTGCACCTCCAGTTTCATTTATAAGTCTATATTTGAACTGTTTTAGCTTCCACACACTGAGAATAGTCACAAGTGCCAAGCCAACTGCTACCAGCACCGCCAGTGTGGTGCTGTCTTGATTGTGCTTGTCAGTGTGCGACATCTTCAAAGCCGAGGTCAAACTTTTCGGAAACAACTGCTTTCCTTTGTGATTCAATTCAGCAGATGCAACATCCGCATCAGCAGCGCTCGAGAGCCTGCGGCGCTTTTAGGGATGCACGTAAATCTCAGTTTTTGTCTTTTACGCGTCAGGAAATAGCCCTGCACGTTTATAGAAAACATATAAATTGATAGAGAGATGCAGCTGTTTTGCTACAGAGCTAAAGCAACACATGTGTATGAGGCGTGCTGCGAGTAAAATGCGAGAGCAATTCATCTCGTTGTATTTACTATGCTTTAAAACAATTCCAGTATTCCCCACTGTATTTAAATGCATCGTGCTTTGGGTGTCAGCCTCTCATATTCCAGCAGATGGCAGTGAATGCAAAGTAATGTCCGCAGAGCTCGTGGGAGCCCACTGTGAGAGGCCGGGACACTGAATCTCCACTTCCTGTCCCTTACCACTAAGTGAATCAGTCATGGTCCTTAATTAGTTGTAATTAATTAAGTAATCGTTATGTTATTCTTTCATTCGCTTCAACTGTTGTACAAAACTATTAAAAACCTTTAAAACTACCTTTTATAAATGTGTCAACCAGTGTTGCCCTTAGGCTGTGAAATTAAACACCTTAAATTGGGCCCACTGCTCCTGTTACACGTGCAATTGCTGGTGTATAGACAAGTCTAATGTTCAACAGATGATGCTGCCTGATAAAGAAAAGCAGGTGCTGTTTTTTAAATGAAGCTGCGGTAGATTTACAACGCAATTAAATATGTATGAACTGTTATCTTTGCATTCCCCTTTGTCTCAGTTAAGGTGTTTTTGCAGGATGGTCTCGTTGTGATTATGGATTCAGTGCAGTTTTGACACTGACACGTGATTTTGGTGCGGTTGTAGCCACATGAATCTCTTGCAAAGATGTATTCTTACAGCAAAGCACGATAATATTACTGTGCATACCATTTTTTCGACTCTTAATTTTTTTTATTTCATTAGATTTAATATACGGTTGCTTTTTATGGCAATTTGAGTAAAAACTATATTTTTTTAAATTATGTTACTATCTTCAATCAAAGGTTGCTTTTAGTCTGACGGAGTCACTGAAGGGTAAAAAATAGAAATTTAGTCAAACTTTGCACTGGGGGCGGCGTTCCAGACAAGACAATATTAGAATAATCGCCTAGCAACCGCTGCCGTAAAGCGGCGGCGGGTGTCGTAAAGGGCAAAGAGGCTGGTGTTGAAAAGAGTCGAAACAGAACCCATTGTGGTGTTGGAGAGGAGTGAGCCGCTGCCTGAGAGAAGAAGAAAAGAGGCAATTCCGTGACCACAAAGGGACCCATGATACGCGGACAGATATGGACGTGAACGCACAACACGGACGCTGTTGTCCTTTGTGAAGAGGACCGCCTCGTCCAGTCGGAAAGATCCGGTATATGAAGAGTTAAGACTCTACATCCCAACTGTTTATTTCAGCAGCTAGCAGGCTAGCTGGCTAGATACCTAGGAGCTAGACATGGGGAGACCGTGTGAGTTTGCTTGATAGAGATCTTCGTCGAGCTTTGAAGAAGCTGTTTTCGGGTTAGATACTGTCGGAAATGATTTAAAGTATCCGTCGCCCGCCGTGTGAGTAGCCGCAACTTTAAAGAATGATATCAACTGAGCGCTAAGCATTACACTACTACAGATCTGGGGAGGAAAAAGTCATACAGGTTTGTTCCACAGTTTTCTTCTTCTCTTTGCAGCCCGTCCTCTCACTGAACTCAGCCTTTAACAATATAAAATGGCACAATATGAATTTATGGACATTTTTTGCAGCCTCCACTTGAATAACTGACCAATAAAACAAAAAATCTCAGTTTTTAACATTAACCTAAGAGCAAGCTTTGCACTCAGGGCGTCACTGTTGCTACCCCAGAAACGATGAAGTGATAAGATATAATACTAGAAGACAGTTTTTAGAAACACACTCTCTTATCTGATGCCCACATCCGCTCAACAGTGACAGAAAGTTTATTATTACTGCTATTAGAGCTGCTGCTGGTGTTATTTTGCTGCAACACAACTGTCTTTGAGATCTCAAAATGACCGTTTGGTGTGTTACCTGCCCTGCAATTAGTCTTTTGTTTATGCTGGGGTTTTTAGAGAGCATTAGTCATGTCTGTAACCGGTACCTGAACGCACCTATAGAATAATACAATGCACAAAACTGCACAGGAGTGTCCCTTAAACCTTTTAAACATGAACTGCTTTGTCAATTTGTATGCAGATCATGTTATATGATAGCAAAAGCATTGGTGTTGAGGAGGTATTTATTTGCATATTAAGTATTTCCTCAATAAAACATTTTTCATTGCTTCGTGCTTGCTTAGCACTTCAGTTTCTATCACTCAAATGAAAGTACCTCAACAGGTCTCCACTTGGCCAACGTGATTTGGATTGATTTGCTGTGTATTTGTCTTCCTTGTTGGCGTGAGCCCTGTGCCCATCACACAGAAAGGTCCAGGCGCTGAAAATGAAAGAGCAATTTGCTGTAATAGCTAAATTGACTTGACCATGAGATGTTGGCGATTGCATGCTCTCTGCAAACTTCTGCCCTTGATTGCCTCAAAGGAAAAAAAAATGTTGCCACAACAGTCCTGCTGTTTGGTTAAAGTCTGTAATAAGTCCTTAGGAATTTCTTTTTACAGTCTAATGAATAGAACGGGCTGCTTGGAATTAATTTTTCCATAACAGGAGACTAATTGTGGAGCCTTTCTGCAAGGTTAGGCGACAAGGGAACTATGAAAATAGACGGATACACTTAAGACTTTCTGCTGGTGGTTGATTTGAATGTTTCTCAACGCTCAGCGGGGGAACGTCTTGTAATTGTAGCCTAAAAGCTCCCACAGGAGCAGTATATTTTTGTTTTTGACCTCCAAACTCACCAAATCAAACTCTGATAGAGCAACTCCTACAACAGATGGAGCCACATTAGGAGTGACCTTAAATGAAATGAAAAAAAGCCTGTCAGATGATCAATTTAATTCCTCCCGCCTAACTCCAAACATATTTCCCATTTGTTCAAAGCGAGGCTTGTTGTGACAGCTTGTTTTAATGATTCCAAGTGTAGCTTCACTTAAGACGACACATTTGTTTTGCAGTGGCATTAACATGAGATTTAAAATGTATGACAACTTTTCAAACTTTTACAGATTGATGCTGGCGTGTGAGAATGTGCAGCTGTTTAAATTAAACAAAACAATCATGTTATTGGTCAAAGAATCCAAAGCAAGCCTCTCCTCGTTCAAGTGCGTCCTTCCAAACAGCTGCGTCAGTTTGGCGCAAAGCAGATACCATTTATATTGTTATTTAAACCTCTGTCGTTTGATTTGGGCCAGAGATGAATGGACTAATGCTCACATGGGGATGCCGCTAATTGGTGCTTATATTCTAAGGACTCAATTTTCCATTAGGCATGGGAATGTTACTGTCATTTGTATCTATCCATCACTGTCTATGTGTTTGCTGTACTGAGGCAACCCGGCTGTGGCTGAATGTTTTTTTGATCAAACATTATTGACTCCCTCAGTCGATAACCTTGGCAACAGTAGTTCCTCTCTCCAGCTAGAGCCGTACATTGCAATGGAAAGGGGTGGGGGGAGTTCGGAGCTTTGAGTAGGGCTTGATGGTAATGCCGGCATTCTCCGTGGGTAGACGCGTCCATGTGTGTGTTTGTGTGTGTCCATTCAGAGACGGAGAACTGCTACTCTGTATTCTAGTGATCTCTTCCCATTCATTTCCATCACAAGAGCAATAACTCAAAGTTTCTCTCACCTTGCTGTCCATTAGTTATACGTTGGTTATATCTCTCCTTTCTCCATTCCCCCCCCCCCCTCCCCCAACCTCTCCAATGTATTCCAGTCCTTTTCAGCACTCCCTCTTTGCACTCTCTTTTGCATTTCCAGTGGAATTAATCAAGCATGTTCATGTGTGGCTTGACTTCATTATATCATAATGAAGTTTAGCCTCAGGTGCAGTGAAGGAAATGGGTTAGCCCGAGAGTAGCCTTGCCCTCGCACACCATTATCGGAAACTGGCTTTACACAATGAGCTGTGGAAAAGATTATTCAAGACGGAAATTTCCTTTTCAACCCCTTCTTTCTTATCTGGGTTATTCTGTCAGAATCTAAGTTTTAATAAAAGTTGAAATATTAGGATATTACGATGTCATCTCCCTCTGTCCCGACCTTTGTCATTCTGTTTTAAGCCAACATGGGGCCTGTTGCTTCATCTTGCGCCGTTTCTGTCCCAGTAATGAGCCATTTTGCGGCTCTTAACATCTGCCAAACTTGGAACATTTTGAATGCGAGACTCATCTCCCATGCATGAGGAGTCAGGCATCCTTTGATTTGCCCTCTTTTCTTTGCCTCTCTTTCGAAGCGCTCACCGCAGTACTTTGTAGACCGAGTACGCTGAAAAACTTTCTTACCCCAGTTTTGGCAGTGGCTTCGTATGATGAGAGGTAATTTGGTGCTTACTCTAAACAGGGTTTTCCTCATGGTATTGTGCATCCCTCCTTCTTGCAGAGTGCAGAAGGAGCAGAGGCACTGTGGGGGGGGAATGGAGGAGAGGGGGGGCTAATTCAAAACACAAGTTTTCTGTGGGCACAGTGAGGTTTGTCTGAAAGAAAACACTGCTTTAAATTTCACTGCCCTTCTATTCCGCTGGGTAACATCTGTGTTAGAATACAAAGCATCTGGCTTTAATTTAGAGCTTTTGGTGAACTTTACCCTTGTCAAAAACCTGAGTAGGCAACCTTGAGGTCTATACAGTCCGTCCTCTTCCCTGCCAGTCCTGTTAAATAACGCTCAGCCATAGGGTGGCATGCAGCAATAGACGGAGAGGGAGTTAAATAAATAGTCTTGCAGGTGTGAAATTCACAAGAAGCAGTCTAGTGGGGTAATTACCCGGGAAAAATATCCCCATCTTAAATGACCATGCATTTTTCCAATAAAGCTGAATGTTGTGGTCTTATTCACACTATTACTCAGCGTGTAGTCGCAGCAATAGCGGGCTATAAAAACTCTAATCTAGTAGCATTTCAATCCTTATCCTCTCCTGCTTCATGCAAAACAAAAGTACAGGATCAAGGATAAGCCATCAGTGGCAGTTTCCTGCGTTTCACTGTCAACACTTTAAGCATTTTAACACCTTGGTTCATTAACAGAAACAAAATGCAGTGTGTGGCCTATCCTTTCACTCCAGCAATTAGCACGGTCATTGACATAATCCAGGTAACGCTCCAAAGGTAATTGAGGCCTAACCATTTCTCTGGAGAGGAGGAAGAAGCCATGCATCCTCCCAGCGTTAACCACCAGCTCGTGCATCTCATTGCTCTGCAGGTCTTGTTCGGGGCTTTTTCCGTCTTGCCCTGGCCCTGTGATGCTTTCTCTTTAGGATGATCATCTTCTCGGCCCGACTGAGGTTACGTTTTGAACTCTTGAGCCTCTTCCTGATCCTGGTTAAATCTCATATCTGCTCCCAAGATCTTTGCAGGCTCGTCTGTGCTGCGACTGCCTGTGTTAGATGCTAAATGGCACTTGAATCGAGATCTTATAGCAACGGGATATTCAGTTTTCCCCTCAAGCAATCAGCTCCCCCTTGCTCCCTGTAGTCAAAGGCACAAGGCACACATCCTTCTGGCTCCTATTGAAGTTGTTGTTTTTAGGGGGGTTCTTCATACAGACATTGTTTCTTTATTTCCCATCTCCCAATCCATCTTCCGTTCCCAATTTAATATGAATATCTTGTAGAATTTTAATGAATTTTCCCCTGACACTATTAAACTATTGTGTTGGTGTTCTTTTTAGCTCATTCTGAATGGGTGCAACTGAAGGGTTATTTGGTTATTCATTTATCACAGTGGAGGCATTTTGTTGAAGTCAGCTTGATGTGGACCTGCAGTTTCTTTATTAAGCGTGCCCAATGAAATGCTGTTTCAGACTACATGCATGAAGAAATGTCTGTTTTTACATTTTAACGTATGCAATATCTCAGATTAATGTGTGCATGGAGTTGTATTTTCAAAAAGTGTCCTTTCAAGGATTAATTCCCAAAGCCTAAAATTACCATATCATTGTGCTGTTCATTATAATGAAAAAATAAATAAATGCCGCCTCATGTCTTTGGAAATTGTGACACATTACCATTCAGATTTACAGTAGCTATTTGGTTCAGAGTTCAAAATATGATTAAAGATTGCTTCTGTTTAAAAGATGCAAAGCAACTCTCATTATCTCTACCTTGTTTATGGCACAGAGAAGAAAATCATATGCTCACCATTGGGTCACAGAGTTTTTGATTTGTGGTGAGAATAGAATAAAAACGCATGAATCATAGTTTTCTTTTGCTTAAAAAAAATTGTAGTGCAGCCGTCTGTAGTTCCCCTATTTGGGTACAGTCTATTTTTATGTTAGTGATGTTGGCCTGATCTGCTCAAGGTATTTTCAGACAGGTAAGAACGAGTGTATTCATCTTCTTATCAGACACTCCACAGCCACACATCTTCCATAACCGCTGCTCCCTTGGCCGCCTCAAGCCCCTGTGTCTTTCTAGATCTCAGCCACTTCGATCTGAAGGCAAAATGCAAGGAACCCATCGACACGCGCACTAATCACAGTAGTGTGCCTGCTCGTTAGCCATGCCCTCTCAAGTCAGCTGTCCTAATAGGCATGTCCTAATGAGCTCTAATTGAGGATGGCTAATTTGCATGGCCTGAGTCATTGTCTTTCTTAAAGCGACTTATAAGACTTACAAGACTCATTGCTAAAAAGCTGATTGGGGGGTCTGACATGGCTTCATCATGGGCAGGCTACATGGGGGCTTGCGAGGCTTCTGAGAGCATTGTTCTTGCACTGTGAGCTCAGATACTCGTCTCTTTCTTCCTTGCTTAGTTCCCACCGTTCCCTTCTCTGCTGACATCGATATGCCTAATGGAGGTATTCACAGATTCTCTCTCTCACCCCCTCAACCACGGACGTTATTTTAGTGACACCAGCCATTTTCAAAGAAACAACTTCAAAGCGTGATTAAAACGAAGCAGGGCAACTCTGATCAAAGGTTAAACTACGCACAGCGTGACTCTCTTCACAATGCAAAGCGAGATTTCTCCATTTGAAGTGAGAAGGAGAAAAAAAACTCAGGACTTCCGAGCTCAGAATAAGTGTTGAGGTATGCAGACGGCGTGTTATTTTGCTGTGCATCGGAAGAAAAGTGATGGATACTTCTGATGCAGCGAGGGAAGGTCCTCTGAGGAATCATCCCTTGCAGTGCTGCACATTTTATTTATACTTGGAGAGGATGTTGTACATTTCCTCTTAATTTGATCACTGACACTTTATTTTCCCCTTTTCCATACTTTTATTTATCTTTCTTATATTGGGGGGGGGGAGTATACAAGAAATGATTTCCCAAAGAGAAGGCGCTCAAACAGACACAGGCAGGTTTATTACATTGGCTGTGGGCCATCTCATTTCTGCTCAAAAAGTAATGAAATCTCTCAAATGACCCAAGCAATTCAAATTTGTGAGACGATTTCATATACCAGGGAAAGTGCTTTTTTGTTTTATAGGTCGTATCACATGTTGGGACTTTGGTGTTGAAGTTGCAGGGCTAGCGGAAGAAAAATAAGATCAATCATTTTCACTTGGTAGCCATGTTATTCGTGTTATGAAATGCAGCTTTTCTATTTTCCCTGATGTAATGTCTTCCCCTCTCCCTTTCTTTGCTTGATTTCAGGCCTGCTGGCTCGAGGTTGCACACAAACACCAAGAAGGGAGAACATGACTCACTGGCCTCTGCCAGAGCCTGGCACGGGGCAGCTGTGCCAACCTCGCCCCTGCCTGCCGCTTTAGAAGCTACCCCTGTACATCATGACGGAGAGGCTTTGAGGTTCGCTCCCTGACGATCGTCTCAATACCTCTCCTTCTCCCTATCCCTCAAGAACCCCCGTCCCCACCATGCTGCGCTTCCTGCCTCTCAAACTTGGCCGCCTGTACCGCTGTCTGAAGCTCTTATTGGTTGTAGGGTTGTTTGTCATCTTGTTGATGAACACCCACAACCTGTTCGCCTCCTTCCAGAAGAATGAGCTCACTGACAGACGCTTCATCAACCTCAACAAGTGTCCCGCCTGCTTTGGCACCAGCTGGTGCCGCAAGTTCATGAACGGCCAGGTTTCCTTTGAAACCTGGGGTCGCCTACGATTCCTAGACGTTTTCAATGTCAAGAATGTTTACTTTGCCCAGTATGGTGAGCCCAGGGAGGGCACCCGTCGTGTGGTGCTGAAACGACTCGGCTCCAACCAGGAGCTGGCTGAGATCGATCAGAAAATCTGCAAGAGGGCCACAGGCAGGCCGCGCTGCGACCTCATCCAGGCAATGTACAAGACTGAATTTGCCCGGATCAACGGCGACGTTCGTCTGCTCACTCCAGAGGTGGTGGAGGGCTGGTCAGACCTGGTGCACTGCCCCTCTCAGAGGCTGCTGGACCGCGTGGTCCGCAGGTATGCTGAGACCAAAGACTCAGGCAGCTTCCTGCTAAAGAACCTCAAAGACACGGAGAGAATGCAGCTGCTCATGACCTTGGCATTCAACCCGGAACCGCTCGTACTACAGGTAAATGTAACTTTTTTTTTTCAGTGTTTTCAGGACAGGTGCTGTTTAAATCAACATTTGCATGTGGTTGAATTTTAGGCTTTTATGGTTACTTTTGATTTTTTTGAGTTATGTTTGACTATTACTGTCTTTGAAGAAAATATTGCATCTTGATAAAGAGATGTCTGTCAGCTGATCTGTGGCACCAGGTGTTTTCAGAGTTGTCGATAAGGCACGGCTCCTGGATTACCTTTGCTACAAAGAGGATAAGAGCATCAGTACAAAGCAAGTCGGGGTGTTGGCCCACAAAGCCCCCAGTAAATTACAGGGTGGGAATCCTCCTTTTCCTTCCTCTTCCACAGATCTGAGATGAGCCATTACACCCCCCCTAAACTCTAGGCTACATCGAGACTACGCATCCGCTATTTGGAGCACGAACATTCCTCTGCCTAGAATAGAGAGGGGTTTAAGAGCTGTGGCCTCCCAAAAGATGAGAGATTTTGGCTGGCGGCAATACTGCATATTTAACACTATATGTAGGGCAGTTTTGAATTATTCAAGAATGCATCTGTAAATGGTCCAAGTTGTTTTTAATTTTAATATACGTCTGTGTCCGCTGGATCCTCTTCATCTGTAGGAGACAGCACGTAGAGGGATCTCTTACAGGGCTGCTAAGTGGTATTAGTACCAACATTCTTGATCCTTCGCTAATCCTCCAAAATAAAAGCTTTTTAAGTTTTTGACCTAGAATAAAGATTTGGTTGTAATTTACAGCTTGAAGGAACTGACAGAAACCCAAGATACTCTTGCTTTAAAGGTCCAGTGTGTGGGATTTAGAGGATGTATTGGCAGAAATGGAATATGGATGTTTTCGTTAGTGTATAATCACCTGAAAAAGGAATCGTTGTGTTTTTGTTACCTTAGAATGACCCATTTTTATCAACATAGGTAGCTGGTCCTCGTCCATGTTTCATCTTTCTACAGTATCCCAGAATGGACAAACCATACACTGGCTCTAGATAGGGCCATGTTGGCCACCTTGTTTAGCTACCAAACAGCATCAGAAAAACACTGATTTTTAACATGAAACTGCTTTGTGCGTTGCTTTTACCGGTGTAAAACACTGAGTCCGTTTGTTTTGGAGAGGAAGAGACCTCTGTGGATAATTCGGCTCCTGGTAAAAATCTCCTGAATGTCTGGATCTTTAAATTATGAGAGAAAAAAGGTGAGCACACATTAGCAGGTGCTCGGCTAGCAGCTCGTTGCAGCGTTGCAGAGACACTGATTTGTAAGATGAAACTGTTTTATTCAGTGTTTTTACTGGTTTTAATCACCTGGTTTGTATGTCTGCGGATTTTCAGCTGGTTGCAGTCTGCAATCCTTACCGCTGTAAGCTGCTAAATCCTACACACTGCTCCTTTTTGAGTAGTTTTGATGAGACCGATTGAACATTTAATTTTTGATACATCATCATCACTGTATTGTGCTTCAGCGTTTAAAATCCTTAATTGACGTAGATTAAATGGTACATGCTGCCAAAATCAAAACGCTGTAAACCTAATCATCTTTGACACCAGGTTAGGAGTAAAAGTACGTCCCACCTCTATTCCATCATCCTGCGTGTCAGAGCGGCCATACTGTGTTATATATGTCCTCATCCTGACTGATTTACAAGCAGCCAATCAATTTCAATTTCAATCTGGCATTGGCCGTGTCGGAACAACAATGGTCATGGCTCGTGTAGACATTCAATAACTTATGGTGACCTCCAACCCCCCTTACACATAGTGCCAGACACCTCCAGGCATTACAGAGGACAAAAGGCGAGATCAGCCTTTTAGTCTGGACGATCTATAAAATCTGATTAGCCCTGTGTGGTCGCTTGCCCTTCTCTTCCTTCCTTTCTCGTCTTTTCTTTCTCATTTTGCCTTTCTCCTCTTCTGTGTCATTCTCCTATATTTTCCTGTCCGCTTGTGTACGCTCCACAAACTCTGGCCAGATAATTCTATCAGTGTTTTTAATGCCATTATGCCCCAGTTCAGAGGCTCTGTGAATCACCCCCCCCCCAACCCTTATCTTGCACAAAGCTACAGACATCACACACCAACACATTACACACACACACATTGTCCACGGCTCTCTTCACTCTCTGCTTCGGCTAGCCTTTGCATGTTTACAGGGGCCTCATGAATTGTTGATCTCACGCTGAACTTGTGACCTGCGGGTATGAGAAAGAACAGTAGGGTCTGTGTATGCAGCAGGCCAGGGGTAACAGATTACGGGCATGGACTTTTGTGGACGCGTAACATACAGCTAAAATGTTCCAGACATCTCAGAGATTCACAGGAGTGCCTTGACTGTTGGTCAGCATCACTGAACTCAAAAGATGAGGAGAAAATTTGCTGAGAGACTGAGAGACCCTATACACAAGGTTGGGCAGCAGTGGACCATAAAGAATTAATAGCGTCTATAGAGATTGAATAGGAGATGTGCTGTACTACAACACCTTAGTCTCCGGTTTTTTTTTTGGTTTGTTTTTTTTTTTTTTTTTTTTGCCAGAGGTGAGTGCTACTGCGTGGGGACTAGTTTTAACAAAAGGTAGAGGAATGTGGGCTGAGTTTTATGACCTGCTATTTAATTAAACCTGATCTTTATTTCGACTGTTTATCGCGCTGCCTTCTTGTCAGGCCTTGAGCGATTGTTTCTTTTTGCTCGGTTGTTTTCAAACACCTCTTCAGTAAGTTGGAGAGGCTGGTATCACTTGGCGTATAATTTAAGTTTGCTATATTTAGCGTAAATGATTTCTTAGTGTCGCTGGTTGCCAGTGCTGTGGTTTCGGCTTTCTTTCTCTATCTCCTTTCCTCTGGCTTTATACAGTTGAATAATGTCAATAACATTTCTGCCGTCTGCTCAGTGAGCTGCACTCCCTCTCCGAATGGCTTCTGTTTCCAGTCTTTTGAAGCCACAGGCAGTAAATCGGCCCTGTTTCACTATGAGAAACCAGACCTTCTTTGTCAGTGGGAAACAATCTGCTGTGTTGTTTCGGGTCTGTCCAACAATGCATTTCCTTTGTGCTCTGTGGTACACAAGCATGCACTCACACACTCACACGCACAGACACACACACCACCCCCACTCATGTGTCACGTGGAAGACAATTTGGCTTTGGGGAATAAATATTTTTGGAAGACAAAATGACGATAGCCAAACAAGAAAATCCTCGTGCAATGAGAGAGGCACCTTATGCAACTTCATCTGTTTCCTCTCATTTCAATGCAGATTTTCTTAAGGTTTCACAGAGAAGTTGGCCTGGAACAGTTATTCTGCTACTGTGTCTCTTTGCCAAGCAGAAAAATTACATGACGCTGTTTAATTTTACCTCTCATTTGACAGTAACGTGGTTTGCAGGAAATATGAGTAATAAATTCTTCTCATTTCCCCGACTGGAACCTTATTTGCCATCCTTGGCTTCTCTCCTTCGGCTAGATGACTCACTGATTCATCAGGTGATGGTTGTGTTTGATGGAGTACATCTGGCCCAACCTTAAATTAGTTCGATTTAGCCTAGTCCTCCCTTCCAAATCATTAAGCTTGGCGAATTAGCCAGGAGCATGTGACTGCGCTCGCACCCTTTTTGGTCCTCAGCCCTGTCTTGCTCAGTGAAGCTGAGAATAGGATGTGACAGGCCTGTGGGGTTAACGCAGTCATCTCCTCCAGACTCAAATCTGCGCTCTCCCAGACACCCCTTTCTCCCTTGTTTTTTATTACCATCTCTCCCCACCTTCCACATTTCCACCTCCTCATTCAACACACCGCCCTCACCTGACACAATACTCATCAGGAGGCACGAACCTCTCACGCAACACCGTCTGTTTTTCCCCAGAACACGGACGTCTTGACACTGATACTAAATCGCAGGAGAGACGGAAGCCAGAGATTAGATGGATGACCTTATCTCCTATTCCTCCTAAGATTCTTGACAGCAGCATTTTACGCAAATGTGAAAGTAAACATTCACAGCGCTTTGAGCAAACACACTAGCAGCTTGTTTGAATTTTCTAAAATGGGGGGATGCCTCTTTGGTATGCTGTTGATTTAATGAGGCTCTGCATAATCTATTACGATGCTCATCCACTTTGGGAAGCGAAGCCAAAGTAAATAGTATAAATTCAGGGGGTTTTTTTCTTGGCACAAAGTGAGGCAAAGGTGGTGCCTCTCACTGTGACCTACTGAACCTTGATTTATTTGTTAATAGGGAAATAAATGCAATCGGGCCACATGCTGATGCGCAACCTTCCTACAGCAGCTATGAGTCAGATAATCTTATAACTGTATAATTTGAAAAAATGGTAGTGATTTAGTGTCAAGATATGATTTAAATGAAGAATGATTAAGTATTACATCAAAATGATTGCACATGCCATCTCCTCTTTAACACAAAGGCAAGCATTCTTACTGTATGTCAGAGGCTATACATGACGTGTGTGTGAGTTGCATACAAGTAAAAAATATTTTCTGTATAGCTGTCAAATATTAGAAAAATAAGTGTGAAAATTAGACTTTTTGCATGCTCACAAAATGTCCAAATAATGTATAAAAAGCTCTTCTTATTACCGACATGGTCATGTTCTGACCAAGCATGCACATAATTTTAGCCGTTACTGTATATTGTCTACGGTGGAAAAGCTCTGCAATCTTATAGTCTGGCTTTCTGGGTCATGCCTCTTTACAAAGAGGATCAAAGCCCGCTTTGTTTTTAGTTTTATTTATTTCTTTTCATTTAATCACAGACACTGCATGCTATCCTGGCTTAAGTAAGAGCCTTCTGTCTCTAAGGCCGGCTCAGTGGCTGAGGTCCACCGGTAAATAGTATTTAAGTTGCTAGTCTGTGATTAGAACCTTTTGTTTTTGGGTCTGGGGGATTGTGACGCTCTTAGCACATAAGAGAGGAGGTTGTGTACGCCGCTTAACCCTGCTTCAAGTGCTCCCAAACCCCCTTTCATTATTCTTATAGGCCTTTGTGTACAGACTGAATCCTGTTAGGATAAGACAGGGAGTTATCTGGGCCCGACTCCCCTCTTTTGGCTGCCCTCGCTGGATGGAGGCCCTGGTGGAAAGGGGAGAAGAGAAGAAGGAGGGAGGAGAGGAGAGGAGCGGAGGGTTTGTGCGAGCGAGTGTGTGTGTTGTACAAACTGGAGCCTTGTGGTGTTTTCCCCCCATTTGAATGAGCCGGACTGCTTGTGTTACCATAATCCTTTCTCTCTTTCTCCCGCTCTCCAAACACACACACATATATACACACACACGAATGACAGCTGTGTTTGGTTAGGTAAATGCCTGTGGCTGAACCCCCCACACACGCCCCTCACTCATCCCACCCACCAGCTCCTTTTTTAGATTTCTGCCCCCCACCCCACCCAGCTTCCTACTGTTACAGCCCGCACCCCAACGTACCTCCTGCCCTGCTCGTGAAGACGCAGTTCTGCAACGCTGGAGAGTAACTAACCCCATTCACATCTCTCCCTGGGCCCCTTAAGATGGCCAATATGGATCGGGAACAAGTGGTTCTTTACTGTGCTGTGTCCCCCGGAGAGCCTAAGGCTTAATGTTAGAGCAAGGAGATGCTTTTTAGCACATCAGCTTGTCTGCAGTAATAAAATTGTCCACTGCATTAAAGCGTCAGGCACCTAGTTCCTGTCAGTGAATATATGAGAGGTCAGGGATATGCTGTAGCATATTCAAATCTTGAGCATTTTCACCCTTGCAAAAGGTAAAAGAAAAACATTATTTACACTTGTGCTGTATATGTGTTGGAAATGGCGCCTCTCATTACGTAAGTTGAATTCTTCTTTAGCGTTTGAGACACTTAATTGCTCCTTGTGTGGGAAATTCTCTTAATGTTTCCCCTGTTTCTGCAGCGAGGTTAGAGTGCGGGGTCGGTGACAGCAGTCTCCCTGCTCACTACACCACCCGGCTGCCCCGGAGATAATTGGCGCCTGCTCTGAAATACACTACCCTTGATGTCGGCCTCAAACCCACAGCCCTCAGGTCTGAGGCCAAACTTCACTTGGGTTCCTCCCCACCCGTGTGGGCAGCAATACCACCTAGACTGAGTCAACACTGCTGCCTATGACTTAATACATTCCTCATCTTCCAGTGGTGGGGATTTATGAGGTGGCTCTGTGCTCAGTGGCTCGGGTTCAGGTTGGCAAAGGGTTTCAGCTATCAGCTATCAGCTAGCAGCGGAGTGTGTACTAGCAACGCGGAGCTGCACCATCCCGTGCTCTCATTCCTCATCCTGCTCTCATTCTCTCTGTAGAGCAAAGGCCTGCAGAACTCAAAGACCTAGCTAACCCATTTCTATCACTGCATGGCAGAGCTCTCTGAATCATGTGTGCGCTCTGTCGTGCTGCACAAGCCGGCCGCACGTGGTCTAACTTGCCTGCTCTATCTACCTGACCTCTTGGTTTTGATTTCTCATCTGTGCTCGGTGTTCACGCATGCTTGCACACGCACACACACACACACACACACACACACACCCACCCAGCAGTCCTTTCTAGTTTCAGTCTTCTCCATTCAACGATTTTCCTGTTTCCCAAGACTGCTGCCAGCTCTACAGACTGTGACTTTGCACTCTTTGAACCGCATGTCTGGTAAAGAAAGAGGCAGGGCTTTTTCTAAATTCAGATACATACACAGTCTCTATCTCTCCCTACTCTTCTCTATCCGCTAGAGACAGACACACACACTCTCCTCAGTTTGGTGCTCTGACTAGGCATTTCCTGGCTTCCATGTCTGGAACAGACAGCATCACTGCCCTGTATTGCAGGTTTTTGGGGGTGGAACAAAGGGAGAGGGGAAAAAGCGGGGTTAGCAGGAGAAGCAGCAGCAGCAGGAGATGAGAGCAAAAGAGAAGAAAGGGATAGCGCCATGTGTGCCAGGATGAGGAGTTAGCGCCGGCTCCCCTGTGGGGCCCGAGCTCTTGCTGCGAACTAACCAACTGGATTTTAAACTTAAATGGCCAGCAAAATGCCAGACGGGGCTCGCCACACATCCTCCAGACACACAAGGTCAACAGGAGAGCTGCACAGAAAAGCGACGTTTCAAGTCTGGCTTGGCAGCCCGAGCCTTGCAGAGCAGATGTGACTTCTTCTTAACGCTAAGCCCCTTTGATAAACAGGCTGAATAATGTTCATTTTGCAACATCAGGGTTGAAAAGGTTTTTTTTTTTTTTTAATGCTGTTGTTGTGTCTCACTGGCTGCGTCTGCCCGCCCCACTTCCTCAACTTTACCGTTTGATCCCCGGACTCTTCAAGAGTCCTGTCCTAACTTGTTTGCTGTGAAGCGCTGGGATTTTGCTGAGGACAGAAAATGTAGAGAATTTACACCACACCCTGCTCAGGGCTTTAACAAGCTGCACACATGAAACACTTCTGTGGCAAACTACTAATTTCCTTTTTTGCTGTAAGTAGTTGTGGTTGCAAGATGAAGGCAACTTGTTCCTTCAAATCTTGCATTTATAAATGCCGCTCTGTGTGTCCACCGTTTGTGTGTATGTATATGTGTGTTTGATGGACCAGTGTTCTTTGCAGACCAGCCAAGGCAATATCTTGGGAGCCGCTCATGTTTACTCGGCCCCTGAATAGAGGTTGTTATCAGCCCTGGTCACGTTGCATGTTCTCATTCACATGCACTCGGATACAGTTTCACATAGACACACACACACATACACGCACGCACAAAGAGCCTCTTTTCGGACTCTCTCTCACACACACAAATACACACACACACGCCAACGCCCTCCCCCGAGTGGCCCAGTAGAAGGGCATGCCTTTGTCAGCAGATGTCAGGACGCAGGTGTGTGTTCCTGTGCCTCTCGCTCCATTCGTTTCATCCTCTTCTCCAGAGGCTGCCCATTTGTCTGTGGCCCTGTTTCATTTCAGCCCACACCAATCTCCCCCCAAGAGGATGCCAGTGTGCCTGTTGTATTACAGGGAGGGGAGTGGAAAGCACAAACACCCCCCAGTCAATGCTACTGTAGCGCACCAACACAACCTTTAAGATTAGATTAGTCAGACTTGGGCCTAGAAGTCAGTGTGAGGTCGCCTGTAATGAGACGACTCTGTTTCGGTCTGTTTTCCACCCTTGCTTTCATTGTCTCCAGAGTCGGGCTCATTATTTCTCTAACACTGCAAGAAATTCAAGCAAAAAATGTGTACGGGAAATAAGAGGAGCATTTGGCGCCAGGTTCTATGAGTTAAAGGTTTTGCTAAGCAGGAGATAAAAGGTTTTTTATTCAATGACAGGAACAAGAAGTGATAAGACCTTTTTAAAGCAGTAAAAGTAGCTGAGATGTGACATTGGCAGTTTTGCACCCTCAGCATTTCTCAATAGCATAACATCATCGAGAGACGACTGGTAAAATTCACTACCTGTGCAGTCCCCACACATGCAAGCGCAAGCACATACAGTACCTCCCAATTCTGCTCAGAGATAGTGCAGTGGATGTAGCATTAGGCTGGGCTTTCCAATTTATTTCGTCCATCCCCCCACCCCCCCTTCAACGCCTCATTGCGGACGTTAATGACTTCTGCAGAGTAACCGTTTAAAGAGCGCTAAGGGAGAATGATTGGTAGGACACGTGGAGTATTTATCAAGCTCTGCAATAGGCAAAGTTTGGATCCAAAGCTCAGGTGCCCACTTCCATGTGCCTGCCTACACCGCTCAGTAGCTCTCACCTTAAGACTTATTGCACATGAAACTTAAATATAGGAAGCTCATAAAAATGGGTATGAGTTGTCAAGACTCTTGTAATTGACGCAGCGCAATGAGCCTGTCAGAGGCATGAATGAACGACATCTATGTTAAGACCTGCGGACGAGGGCCGAACAGACATGAAGGCGTTCTCATAACAGCCGTTGACAGTGTCTGAAAGTAGCCTTAGGGCATTCATCCTTCTCCTCCTTCCCATCAGCCTCCCCCCCATCTGCCGCCACTCTACTTTTGCTCCCATTCAGGCTGCAACCTGACAACAAAGAGAGAGATGTGTTTAGCAGGCAGGTCTTTGCTGGTTTATTCCTCCTGTCCACTGGAGCGGAGAAGTGAAAGACACTCTGTTTGTCTCTTCTGTTTGCCGTCTCCATCGTATTCTCTCTCTTTTGCTCCCTGTCTCCCCTCCCACCCTCACCACCACCACCACTAACCCTTCCCCACATTTATCCATCCGCCCTGCAGGGGCGAGAGAGTGAGGATGGTGTTTTACAAAGCAGGTTTAGCCGTAACATTGGACAGGCTAAGTTTTGTCAACAAGACCAAGAGCCGCTTAGATTTGCAGCAACATAAAGCGATCTGAGGTTTGAATCTGGGTCAAAGGGAAGCGGCACTAATAGGGATGTACCATCAACTGATCCAGCTCCAACCTAATCTTTCTATACCAACTTCAGAAATTAGAAAGCCATTTTAGATATTTAGCCCGTTAAGTCTCTAATCCTAAAATCTCTTATGTAGGAATGCCCATTGGCAGGCAACATCTCAGTAGTCTGGGATTGTCTTCTTTCCAGTCAGTATTTGGGAGTGCTGTCAGCCCACCAGTATCCTTTTGTTTCCTCGTATCTGCTGGAATTTCTCACTTTTTTGAGACATGTCTACTTCCTCAGATTCCGCTTCCTGTCAAGTTTGCTCTATCAGAAAATGTAGAGGTAGGTGATTAAGCCGAGAGTTTTTGGGGAAGTTGGGTGACTCATTGCCAAGTCTAAGGATGACAAGCACAGACAGACCGACAGGCTGCTGGAAGCCAGCACTGCTTCCTGGACAGACTTTTGTCTGGCCCACAATTGATTGGGTCACCTCAGGGAAATGGGCTCGACCAAGACTGCAATGCATGCAACTTATCATTGTCCTCCCCACCCCCCCTTGGTGGTGGAGCTTCCTTAAAACTGACAGGAACAGGAGATACGCCTATGGTATAGATTTACACCACAGATTGTAAAAGTCTGCCTGTTTCAGTGTAGGTTGTAAAAAGTTATGAGTCACTGTTGCATCAAGATCTTGATTTTTCCTCCCTAAGATTTTTCCAAGGTAGTTTGTCCAGTCAAGGACCCCTTGCAAGGCATCCTTAGCCTTCACTTATAATTGCATTCAGCACGTTGTACCATGTGCTATAGCACAGGTAGGATCCATACACGTTTCGATACACTCAGCAAATTACAGCCAAGTCACAGGATGAGATAAAGGAGCTTAAGAGCAGCACAGTTTGAGTGTCTGAGATATAAATGTCTCAACTCCAGTCACGGCTGCACAAGTGAACCTTCAAATCGCTGCATAGCCATCCATTCACCAAGCTGTGGTTTCTTTGTCACATTCGCCCCCTCGGTGCCACAGTCTCTATGTGGCATGGGTCCAGCTGTTGTCTTTGAGATACAGCAGCTGCGTGGCTGGCGGGGGGGTTAAAATGTATGTTTTTAAATAATTTGTATTTCATTAAAATTTAAAGGGAGTTAGGGCAGCCATGCATATTTAAAATCCCCCCTCTTGGCATAAATTGAAAGCTGGTGAAGTATTGAATTACCACAAGTGTAAAGTGAGACGCAACAGTCATAGTAGTTCACACCTTACCTGCAGTGACATGGTGTGTCACCCCTGCCCTATCTCCGATGCAATTGGGTTTCAGAAAGGGAGGGCTGCCGAGACTCCTGTGAAACAGGAGCACTCTGGATTCTCTGTCTGTGCGACGGCTGCCTGCCAGAAACAGCAGCCTAGGAGAGATTTGTTACATAGGAATTGTGGGCTATCATTAAGCTAGCATATGGCTGGCTGTTTATTGTAAAAGATAGAGGCCTATGGCGGGGGGGGGGGGTTATTGTAAAAGATGGGAGCTTATCACTTGTAGCGAAACTCATGTGGGCTGCAACAAAGGGGGATTTCATTCGTCCACCTAGACTGTGGCAGTGAAATGGACTAGGAGAAGAGAAAGTGATATACTGAAAATGTGAGACTCCCGAGCTCCTAGAAAGAGACAGCAGCAGTCAACATACAGAATCCAGTCCCTTAGCAGCCTGGCACGTTTGCCAAATGCAGCTGCTTCACACCCAACTAATCTAAGTTGTCTGTATATTTGTGTCTGTGTGTTTGCCTGTGCAGCCACTTGACTCTGAGTGATTGCAGATGATGGTGCATGTGTGCCTGTTTTTGTTTGACCTCAATAAAGTGGAGTAAATCTGAGAGATTAGGGTTTTGTGCAGCAGCAGTGATACCACTTCCTGCTAGCGGTATTACCTTGTTATTATTAATCAGTTTTAACCTTGTAATACACAGCGATTACTTGTCAGCTTGCCCAAACTGCATTTACTCGGTTAGCCAACATCATGCAGCAGTTTAAATCGCCCCGCTGCTGCATCACAACACATAAGGCTTCTCTGCTAACTGCTGCTACCACACATCACCTCCTATCAGTTCTCTGGAAGCACTGAGGATAGCGGCGTACATCCGCTCATAGCTGTAGGGTTTTAACACAAACTGGCTCTTTTCTTTTATTAAATTTAATCCGTTATACCCAGTGCTGGCTGCATTTCACGTGATCCTTTGGCAGATTTTCAACTATTGTGCTTAGAATTATGTGTCAAAAATTACCCAAGGCAACACACAGCAGCGTTGTGTTTGATGTCTGGGATTTTTTTCTCTTGACTCTCTTTATTTAGAACCTAGTTTCTGTGCAAGTTAAACAAACATTTTCTGACAATGTGAGGGTTCTCGCAATTTATGTGTTAGCCTTTGCTTTTCAAAGCCGTTGGGGGGATTTCTGTTGTTTTTTTTTTCAGCCAGCTCCACATTACACGGTCCGACTTCTTTTATATTTGTTTTTAAATCACCGTTTTCTGTTCTCATCTGTTTCTCTTTCCCAGAGCTTTCCGTCAGATGAGGGGTGGCCCTTCGCCAAGTACCTGGGAGCGTGTGGGCGCATGGTAGCTGTCAACTACGTGGGCGAAGAGCTGTGGAGCTTCTACAACGCACCCTGGGAGAAGAGGGTAGACTTGGCGCGCCAGCTCATGGACATTGCCGAGCAGCTCACCAACAATGACTTTGAGTTTGCCCTCTACCTGCTCGATGTCAGCTTCGATAACTTTGCAGTCGGCCCACGTGACGGAAAGGTCATCGTCGTTGATGCCGAGAATGTTCTCGTGGCAGACAAAAGGCTGATCAAGCAGAGTGAGTGGTAGCGTCCATTGTTACCTGAACACATATGTGCTGTGTGTGTGTGTCCATATGTCTAATGCTTAGTACAGCTTATTCTCCTGTTGCTATGACAATACTATTTGTCTTATACATAGAAACAATACCACTTATGGAGCTACACAAGAAGATAAATGCTGCCCACTTATTCAAGGACAGTATAAACACTTAAGACTATGTCACTCAAATTGTGGAGCTGTCACTGGTGGTTTTTAAGCCTTTGCACCGGTGCCTGCTTGGCCAGAGGAATTATGTTTTCAGTTTGTCGATCCCATTCTCATGAACACTTTATTTCAAGAGCACCTTTTCAAATATTTTTCAATTTTGGCACAAACGTCCACTTTGACTCAGCTATGAACTGATTAGATTTTGGTTGTCTAGGGTCACTGTGTCCTCACTGTGTCCTGTTTTTTGCCGTAACTCAAGACTTCATACACTAATTATGACAATGTCTAATAGAATGAAGTGATTACATTTCATATCCAGCCTCACTGTGACATCATAATGTTCGGCAAAAACACTTTTCTGGCCATGACTCAACATAATATCTCAAGAACAGAAGGGGAGACATTTGATCAGATACTGAATTGGTGACACTAATCCTTGGTGCCCAACTTGAAGCTGTGCTGATTGTATAGATCTTCTTTGCTGCTGGGTTGAAGATGTGTGGATATGTTTTGATTATGTAGCTTCTTTGCAGCAACGTCCATATTTACAGTAGGGTTGTACCCAACTTAGAATTATGTCAGCAGAATCATATTTGGTTGTTGAGTACAAATTTTCGACTAGTCGTTCCTTTTTCCATATAGATTTTGAGAGTTTGAGCAGGTTTCGGCGTGACGTTTAGGGTGACGTCGACGCTCACGTAAGCCAAGATAGCCCTCCGAGCTAATGCATGCTAACTATGCTATCGTATTAAGTTGCTGCAGAAGGCATAAGATAGCATACGCCTGTCCTCCTCCGAGCAGCTGCCTCCGTCTCACTTAGACACACCCTCGGTCTGGGTCCGCAACCACCTGTACCAGAGAGCAGAGCAGCGTGAAAGTGGAGAGCGCTCACTCTGCAGCTACATCTGGGGACTGAAACGTCCCCAGAAGCACACTGACTGACAATAAACCCCAAGACTGGTCAATCTGAAGGACTCTCAGTCAACTTAGGGGTCTCCAACTGATGATTCGAATAGTGGACTTTCAGGGTGCTGCCCTAATAAGAAGCCTTGCCTGTTGTCATGGCTCCATATGAGTCTGGACAGACATAGATGTAAACTGCACCATGACTGGTTGGTGGAGGCGCACAGCCGCAGGGCTGTAATTCTTGTTTACTTGTGTGACATCGCTGCCTCTCTAAAACTGTAAAGTGATAATTAACAACTAACTGTATTAATAACATGTCTACTCATGCAGCGGTTGTTCCTCTTCTCAGACTGTTTATCACAGACTTCTCAAAAGCCAAAGTGTGATTCAAACACTGACCGCAGCTTGAACTCCCCAGAGAACATTGCGCTTCATGTCAAAATTTTAACCACCACCAACTGTAGCTCATGAGGCAGTGACGAAGGTTCGAGGAAAGGTCTCAAGGGACAGATGGCTGTGGGCAAATTTGCACGTTCTCAAAGCCACCTCTCATCTAAGAATACACTCCTTCAGCACCCCTTGTGCCTCCGACACACTCGTCCCCATCAAAGCAAAGATAGTTCAGATAACAAGCCATCTCCGCTGCCCTAGTTTTTTTTTTTTTTTTTTTTTGCCTCTCAGAATAAACCTCATAACAAGGACAGAGAGAGCTATACATCACGCACTCAGTGTGGCAGTTTGCTACCCCTCAGTCCTCCTTCCTGGGGCTACTTCAAAGAGAGGGACGACCACCCAGTCAGGCTCTTAGATTTATCCCTTCCTGCAGAAATCCTATTAAAGTGATAAACTGTTGTGTCGCTAGGTGTTGAGGTTCCACCATTGTGCCCTGTGACAGATATGAACTATTGTCTGTGTGTGTGTGTGTGTGTGTGTGTGTGTGAAACTAGTGTGTGTGTGCTTTTTTTTTTTGAGTTGGATGGGAAGTATTGTGATGAATTTATCTTCAGATAAAGTGCCGCTTTGCCAAATTACAAGATCTGACACCAGAAAACCGCATATAGATGTGTGACATGTCGCAGCACTCCTACATGCCCTGTAGTTTTCCCCTCGAGTTTGTACTTGATTTCCTGTGCGATTATGTTGGTGTGTGTATATTCACCTTATTGCCAATGGCTGCAATTTTCCACCCTGTCACCGTAGCCCTTTGCAAGTCCCGCAGCACAATCCAGGTTGAGACTCTCTTTGTCTGGCCGGCACATTTAGAGCTTGACAACTCAAGCTGCTTACCGTGGCCCTTCAGAGTTTAAGCCTCAAGAATGTTTACGTGCTTCTCGCGTGTTTGTGTGTCTGATCTGTTTGTGTGTGTGCCAAGTGGCGCGGCCTCAGCATGAAGAAGAGGAACGACGGCAGTAATGAGAATTACGAGGTCACGGCCATGTGTCGGACAGCAGCAGGAAATAGGCCGCCGTAACCTCCCCAAGGCTCCACAAGCAAAGGAATCCAATCCCTGCAATTAGAGCCCGAGATTGAAAAGCGAGTTAAAGTGTGTGGCGCGAATCTCATCAGTCTAAACTGAGGCCAATTGATTTGCAAATCAAAACACGCAGAGAGCTCACGCGCGGTTCCACCCTCTCGTTAGGGGCATCCATATTGACGCAGGGCGGGTTTCGCCGTGAGATAAAACGCATGCCGTGTTCAAGTTGTGCCGCGTGCCGTGTGTTTGCACAGTCCAGTGGTGCGAAAGGAGCCATTCCCCATCATTGAGTTTATAGTGTTTGAGGATGGTCTCACCCCCAGTGGTTTTTGGAAACACATGCTGTATAATGTAACACACACTTCACTCACTCTCATTCTCTTCTCTCCCCAACACGATCGCTCCCCGGCTTACACAAACACACAAATGCAACAGCACTTGAAACACTCACTCACTCACTCACACACACACACGCAGTCCTCTCTCTCACATTCAATAATGCACTCTAACACAGGCATGCATTGTTAAAACCAGCTCGTACTCTTGAATGCCACTAGTAAGGCCACGCTAACAAGCATTTCAGGCCCAATGTCCCTTCTCAGTGTAGCCCTGGGAAGACGGAGGAGTGAGGTGAATGTATACAAGTCCGACCTGAGCTCCTTAACATGGGAGGTGCGGGAGAAGAGAGAGGCAAAGGTGGCCTGCCTCGTCCACTGCTCTGCCACTCATTTGAATTGGAAATGATTTCGTTTGCTTTGGAAATGTTCTGGCTTTATTACGCTCAGGCCTGCTGTAAGGGTGGAACAGAGGGGATTGGGGTGCAAGTAAATAGACCTCAGACTCCTTTTTAGCCTTTAGTTGAGTCTCAAAGTACTTTTTTTGCTGTGCTCATCTTCGTCCTTGAGTATGAACCTTCTCCTCCCTGCTTGTTCTTTTCAGCCGCTCTGTCTGTCTGACTGCTCTGTGTGTGTGTTTGTGTGTGTGTCTGTCTGTCTATGTGTGTGTGTGTGTGTCCGTCAGTGCGAGTGAACAAGAATGGGACACTCTCCCGATGCCATCTGTCAATCAGTGCTGAGGTGTGATGCATGGCCAGCTCTGAAACATTAATTGCTTTCACCTCACCTTGCTGCTTGCGCGCGTACATCTTTTATATGCGTTTGTGAGCTCGCGCTCGTGGCGAGCATACGCAGGCGGATCCATCTCCATCACCCTCTCTGATTGAGGTTGATGTGCCCCTCCTCCTCAGGGGGGCTGCAGGGGCCCCCTTGCTAACAGGGCAGCGTTGGATGTTTGATTGAGTTGTTCTGATGAGCCAGAAGAGAAGTGCATTACAACGCTGATACACTGATTATGTGTTTGCATCCTCTGAGTCCGCCCCCCCACCAGCCCCCCTCCCAACACTGTTATTGATCTGCTTTTTAATGCACAAACCAATAGTTCTCTCTCATCATTCCAGGTTATTTTCTTGGCTCCCTCCTTTCCCAGCACAATCCTCTAAAGAGAAAAAGCAATGTGAAATGAGCTGGAGAAAGAATTTTATTTGCTCAATAAATCTGGAAAGTGGTTCATTTCTGTCAAATGAAACTGCAGATGAGTTGTTTGGCTGTGTGCTTTGAGAAAGAATTTCCTGTTAGTGCCCCTGGGGTGTCAAATGTGGCACCACGGTCCTGTCGGCTTCTGGTCAGGTTGATTTCTTAGCTAATAATTTGCAGAAACCTTTGAAAAAATAGTTTTTCCTCGCGATCACATGCGATCAAGCAGTTGGTTGTAATCATCTAAAATTAGTTGTGCCTCAAATTTCCCGTGTATAGCTCCACATTTAAGGAAAAGAATTTCTGTGAAGGCTCATCAAATGTAAACCGCAGGCTGGTAGGGACTCCAAGGAATATATAAAGGGGTGTTGCACTGTAATAAAACCAGGACATTTTTGTTTGCAGGACCAACATATACCGACCTTATTACTTATTCACCTGATGAAGGCCGCAAGAAACAAGCTTATGACCCAATAAACGCTTTAATATATTTGAAATGAATGTTATGCACCTACGACTCTATTAATATTATTAACTGTTTTTTATGATCAGTATGTTTTTACTGCGGTGTGTTCATTTAACCGTCTCTCTGTGTCCCCGCAGACAAGCCAGAGAGCTATGACGTGTGGTACGAGAGCCGCTTCGAGGAGTGCGACAGAGAGGCCTGCCTTTCTTTCTCCAAGGACTCCCTTTGTTCCAGGGTCACAGTGGACCACAACTACTATGCCGTGTGCCAGAACCTGCTGTCGCGGTATGCTACGTGGCGGGGCACCACCGGAGGCCTCCTCCATGACCCCCCTGCCCACATAGCCAAAGATGGACAACTCGAGGCACTGTTGGACGAGTGCACCAAACCCAAAAAGCGCTACGGCCGCTTTCAGGCGGCCAAGGAACTGCGTGAATACCTCACACAGCTAGCTGCCGCTTCCTCCTCCGCTACGGCAAGGTAATGAATGGAGTCGGCGTTAGCCTGACGCACTGACAGACTGGATCCTGTACTCTTCGAGATCCTGGTTCTTGTACATGATGTCATTCGCTTCTTCTTTGTGCACCGGAGCAGGAAGGTGTTAGAGGTCTTGCATCAGGAAGTGTAACAATCAAAACTTCAAAGCAGATTTGTTTAAGCTCTAGCTTTTACCTGACTTTGCTCCTGTGTGAAAGAGGAGTGTGGCGCTAAGAGATTCTGGTTAGAACCAGGATAGAGAGGGGATAGAGGTAGCCTCTCCTCACCCGGGGTGGGCTGCCATCGTTGGGGAGGGAGGTGAGAAAAGGGCTCTGGTAAACGCATCCTTCGCTGGACCCAACCGCAAACCAGAGCATCTAAGCATCTAGCGCGGCAACATCGACCACATCCATCCTCCTGTTCACTCCTCAGTCCATCAGAACTGTTGTGTTTTATAACATCAAATCTTAACACCCTGTTTCATTTTGCCCTAGGATCTCTGTTTTTTTTTTTTTAAATTTAGGGCTGAATTTAAGTACATTGGTGCGTTTACATTTTTGCTGTGCCATTGCTTTTTTCTCTGTAGCATGGCTGCAGGGAAGGCGGAGGTAGCATGAATCTCCTGCTGTCAGGCAGCAGCGAAGGCCAGGCTACAGCAGGTAGAGAGGAGAGGCAGGGGGTTGGGGGTTTGGTCTTCATGCAGGAGAAAAAGAAAACCCTTGACGACTATATAAGTCTAATTTCTTGCTCCTCCAATCAATCACTTGATTTCCAGGTTCCAGGATTGTGGCAATCATCTGTTGTTGTTTTTTTCTAAGTGTGTTTTTTTTCCCCATTTTCAATAGGAAACAGAGAGAGTGAGACAGCTGCACATAGGAAAAGGAATGGGAGTAATTGGACAGTGGTGGTCCCTTGATGCAGATGTGCCTATACCAAAGAGGCTATATGTAATAATAAGAACCCTGAGCAGTACAGAGTGACGGCACCTTTCCCTCCAGTTGTTCCCCAGTAGAGCTGTCCAAAACAATGTGTACACAAGCCTATATGAGCGCACAGGCCTGCATACTGATTTATTTTTTTCCATAAGAACCTAAACCAGAGGTGTGCGAGCCAAAGATTGGGCATACTTAATATCACAGAACCCCCTCTGTATTGTTCACCTCCCATACCATTGATGAATGATGGTCAGATGGGCCTGGGCATGCTTTTCTTCAACAACGTGGAAAAAAACCCACTAAACTAAATGAAAGAGGGAAATTATGTGATCCTTAAGAGGACTCGAAAACACAATAAAACAGTGTAGCAGTGGCCTCCAGTGCCAAATTCTCTTTAAATGTCTGTAATTGATAAATGAATCCTATTGTCAAACTTCTCCCACTAGTGTTGAGCGCAGTAAAGCTCTATCAAGTAAATGTTAAAAAGGGGAAATGAAGATATCCCTAAATTACCATCTTGCTCCAGAAGCAGGCTTCTGACCTGCACTTTTAAATTTTGCAGCCCAGAAATTTCTGTTGAATATTTAAACACCCGGCACCACTTAGAGGTTGGGTTGATTTTACACTCAGCTGACCAACGACTTAAAGCGTAATTACAAATACAGGCTCATTCGGTAATGGATTATGAGAGATCTTACCTCTTTAAAAAAACAAAACAAAAAAAAACTCTCTTTTGGTCCATATGTTTCATATTTCATCTGTCTCAATGTTGTGAATCGGACGCTAAACGCCCAGTGGAGTTTTGTGTAGCACGGTCAGCAGCCCAATAATCAAGTAAATATTAGGGATGCACCGAGTATTTGGTAACCGAATATATTCAGCCGAATATTGCAAAAAAAACCACACATTCGGTATTCGGTGGAATAAGTGAAAAGCAAGGCCGAATAATAGCGGCATGTTTTGATAATGCAATCAAACAGCGTGCGGTGACGGACGGAGTAAAATGTCGGCAGTGTGGCGATATTTTACTCCATCCGTCACCGCACTCGCATTTGCGACTAAAAATAGTTTTGTGCAGGCAAAATAAATCATTCAGCACGTTGTGTGAGTACAGATTTCACCCAGCAGCAGAAACAAAACGGCAAATCCCGCCAGTTGTGGGTTGAACGGGGGTCACAGACACAGACAAGAATACGTAGGCTATTCCTGTCAAATACGGCAGCGCATGATAACGGCTTACCCGCTGGCTCCAGGTGAATAACTTGTTGTCATGACTGCCCAAAAGCAGGCTACCTGAACAGCTGAGCCATGGCGGCACACAGTATGTGGCGTATCAGAGGAGAAACGAGCAGTTCACATTTCTCTCTTTTAGTCTTTCAGTGGCAGGTAACGGCCCACAAACCTCACCGCACCTTTGGGACTGTTCTTTATTTATGAAGGGACTTGTCAGAGGAGGAGGGTGGCTGGTTGATTTTTATTTCATTTATTTATTTTATTTCAATCCCCCCTATGTTAATCACTTATTGATGCTGTTTTTGAAGTATGAATAAGTCAATAAGTAATTTATTCCATTGAAATATCATTGATGTATTATAGAAAAGTGATTTATCTTTTTATAAATGACAAAAGGCACATCTGCCTCATTTTCGCTGTGGTATCGTGATACTACTCAGACCGTGATACTTTCATTGGTATCGTACTGTGGGTCCCAATTTTGGTACTGTGACAACACTAATCTGGAGGGGGTTCATCTGCAAAAACTAATGAAAACTAATTAAAAAAACGGCATTTGGTACTCGGCCAAGCGTTTAATATTATTCGGCTTCGGCCACAAATTTTCATTTCGGTGCATCCCTAGTAAATATGAGCCAGTCCATCTACGGGGGAAACTGGAAAGCACAGCAGTTGCTTTTGTTGACCTTCTGCAAGACCCGGGGAGCGGGCGTGACCCCTGTCAGCTAGGAAAAGCAATAAAGAGAAGTTTGACTAATGGATTTCTGGTTTTCATTTGTTGTGTCTGATACATTTCTGTTTCCCCCTGTACGGAGGACGTTGAACCTGGAGGGATTTGTACGTGCGTAACTAACTGTCCACTTTTGTACTGTAATTTTTCTTTTGAGTATTATATCAGCATTGTCTGATTTTTCCTGTGCCTTTCATTCAAAAGTTGTATTTACAACTTTTAGTGGGTTTAAATATTAAAAATAAATGAAGATATATATATATATATATATATATATATAGATATACACTGACACTTTGTGTGGACTCTTCTTGATTCTGTCTCAGTCTTCTTTTTTTAATATCTCCCAGTTACAGTGAGTTTGGCTTCAGTTCATATTGCCTTTAAAATGTGATTCAGTGTGGCACAGCTGGATGTCGGTGTTTGCCAATTCCTATTCCTTTTTTCTCATTCCTCCTCGGTTTTGATCTTTTCATATCTTCATCTCTCCTCTAATTTGGATCCTAGCCCGAGCTCCCTTTGTTGTGCTCTCCACTCAGCAAGGATGCGAGTCCTTCTCTTTTATCCATATTTGGGGAGATCATTTTTATAACAGTTTACTGTGGCAGCGTTGTGAAATATTCACAAGGAAATTAGATTACATTCTAAAAGCCTAACATTCGGAGGGAGCTTTAATTCTAAAAAACACAAGACAAACAGAATTTGTGTGCTCAAGCACATGCGAAAATACTCTCCGCCATCTTTTAAACTTTTTTCCGTCTCATTATTTTGTGTGTGTGTGTGTGTGTGTGTGCGCATGGTATTTTTGGTGTGTGTGGAGTGTGGTCTTTTGCTAATTCAATAGCTCTTCTGTCTCTCTCTGTCTGTCTTGAGCCAGCTCATGCTCGTAGCATAAAAGCCCGTGGTGGAACAAAGTAGTGCTCGAGCCAGAACCAAAATTAGAAGCTACATGACTGACACCCTCTGCCTCCTCCCCCCTACACCCCCCCCCCCCCCCCCCCCCCCCCCCCCTCGTCTCTCTTCATGGTCATTTCTCCACCTCTTTCCTTCCATTTCCCTCTGTAATTGTGCTTCTCTTTGACACACCCGCTGGTTTGTGTGGAGAGTTGATGTCACACTCATTGTGGTGAAGTGCTGTTTAGCCCTCTGCGCTGTAGCTACACTTAGCCCAGCTGATGAATGGCTCCGGGGTTGGCTGGCTATAAGAAAACACCACAGAAAACGAATGGGGCACCAGGCGCTCTGCTGCCGCCCCTCTAAGTTTAAATAAACATGAGGCCATTTCAAGGGACAGCCACCAGGGAGTTTATGCATTGGACGTAGAGATGTAGGAGGTGGGGAAAAAAAACTAAAATGACACAATATGGTTGTGGAGGAAGAGCATCTGGATATGTGTAAACACTAAACTACAGCAAATTTCACCAGAAATTCTCCCTGCGTTATCCAATCTGCTGCAAGTGAGTTTGCCTCCATAAATTTCAGTCGAAGTTGTCAAAGCCACAATGGAGGCGAGAGCTGCTTCTTTTTGCATATTGTGTTTTGCAGCCGCCACCAAGAGGAAGAGTGGATATTGTTGTAATTTATCCGCCGCTGGCTGAGGGGATAGGTAGCATTATAAACAGGTAGCAAGTAATTGTGCTGCCTGTCATGTGACTACCCCTTGCCATATCAGCAGGCACTTTGCAAATCCAAAGCGTTTTGAAATCCACCCCCGAATTCCTGCTTATCAGCACGGGGGAAGTCTGAAAGGCAGAGGTGGAAAGCATTGTAAAGTGTTCCGCAACCATATTATCTAAATCTCTACATGACTTTAGCCTCGCCTGTCATATTCCAGACCTGGCAAACTGCTGATATCTTATTCAGGTCATAAACTGAAAGAGAGGAGGGGAGAGTGAGAGAAGCGCCATATGTTAGATTACAGCAACAAAAGGGGATGAAAAATGAGCAACGACCAAAAAAAAAAGGAAAGTTTCTTGGTTGCTGTTGCTTGGCTAACGTGATGTAAAGTCTATTTCATGCTCTGGCAAGCCCCAGGGAGGCAGCCATTTTTAGAACCGGAATGACCTATATTTTTTTTAGAAGTGGGGGGGGGGAAATAGATTTGGCCAGTGTTGAGGGTGGGTTATGAATAACAACGTGTGAAGCTGTGTCAGGGAGAGCTCGCCTGCATGCACATGGCCTGTTGTTTTGGGGCTTTTCCGGGTTTGGCTGGGGCTCAGGAGAGCGCTCTGAAGACTCTTTGTGAGCGCCTCCTGGAAAATCATCACTAATGCAACACAGGAGTTGCTAGAAGCAATGTTCCTGTCAGGCTGCTTACATCCCTTCAACATGGTTATGTCACTCTCACATCTATTATGCCTCATTTAGATAGCACTCTGGTTCTGAAGCACTTTTTTTTTTTTTTTTTTTTTTTAAAGCTGTCGCACACTTCAGCCCAGCACAAAAATCCACGGCTGGAGTCGTTCGTTGTTTGAATGTACAGCGACAGTGTGCTTGATGAGGACCAAAAGGAAGCATCATGGGAGCCAGGGTGTTTGAATTTTTGGGGAGTTAATCTGGTTTTAGTTTGATCTTCTAGTCCTGCACATTTTGACATCAGAAGGCACTGAAACGGAGTCCAAGACAGAATTTATTGGAGAAACAGCAGTGTGGGAAAACAATCCTGTAGCGTCCCCTCAGAGTGCGGCTCAGATTATGGGGTTGGAAGCGTTGCACCAGTGGCACCCCCAGACATTTTTCATATGGGTGGCACACCAAAACCAAAAGCCATAACTGAATTTCAGGAGTTCGCTTATGCTTTTACAGTACATAGGCTAGTTTAAAACTGTCAAAATGGAGAGTTAAGGGATCACATCCTCATATACTTTGGTTTCTATTTTACAGTCAGTGTGACTAATTGTCTGATGTGCACAGACTAATGCTGGTACGGTTAACATTTTTAGTTCCACAACAATCCTGTTTTAATGTGTTATGTAGCAATTTCCAATTAAGATATGTGGGATATGCTGCTATTATTCAGGCTTTAATAGCATTCTTGGGGGAAGCATTCAGCAAATTTGGAATATGGGTCTCAGTTGGGGGTTTTACTGCAGGTTGTGACACACGACCTCTAGTTTGTTCAAGGTCGCCACACAAAGCAATTTGCCAAGAGATTGCAGGGCTGGTGTAGGAATGCATGCCCAACAGAAAAGCCCACACTTCTGGTCGGAAGGTCTTTGAAACATTATAAAAGACTTGGATAACAACAGGTTTTTGGACATGCACAGATATCGCAAAAATGGCCAATATACAGCTGTACTTTGAAGGACTGCATTGATTGTGAGGAACAAAACATCAAAACAAGTCAAACTTAGGAGAGACTCGTAGGTACCTACAGAACCCATCTCTTATTCAGATATCTTGTGGTGATAGTTCAAGCTTCACATTTGAAAACGTCCATGCCAGTTGTTCCCTCAGCCAAAATGTAGCCTAACTTTGTAGCATTATTTAGCCCCTTTTCGAAAAGCTATGCCAACATGGTTGGTACCAATGGATGCCCTCGGTCAGTGGTTCCAAAGTAGTGGGTCGCGGGTCCATTCTGAATGGACCGCAAGTGACTCACAAAATTTCCAGCACAGAGCTTATATTTTGAGTTGCCATGCGTGAGTGACAGCTCAGCAGACAGCTACTTGACAGAGACAGCAAACTAGCTTGACAACATGGCCAAATGCAAGTATGACACTGAGTGCATTAACCTGTGTGGACCTTGAACTAATGACTAAGGAGAAATATGGATCCCGTGACTGGACCAGTTGGGAACCGCTGTCTAAGGTTGTTAAGTTTCACAAGATACTACCTTTGCACTAGCTCAAAAAACAAGTCAGAGCCTCTTAAAGGATTACCTCACCTACAAAATGACCATTTAATTAGTCATGCCATGTTACCTTGAATTTGTAAAGAAAACTTGGATATCTTTATGGAAAACAAGGAGCATTGACATATTGATTGATTGGGGACCATGTTTAACAACAGCAAAACTATACGAAACCATTGGCTTCCAAACTCTCACACAGTTCATGCAGTATAATCCACGTCACATTTATCCAGTCGTATGCTCAGTACTTCCCTAACGGACGCATTTTCGCCAAACCTTACTTTTTAAAACTGAACTAAAGGAGACCCTTACCAATGTTCTCTTCAAAGTCAGACTTTTTTTTTCAGCAAAATTTTCAATTTTCAGCAAAAATGCATTTGTTGAGTTTTGCTGTTGTTAAATGTGTTCCCTAATCAATCAATAAATCAATATGTTCCACATTTTCAGTGGAGACATGGGAGTTTTCCTCACGATTTCAAGGTCACATGCCATGACTAAATGATTTGCTAATGGTCATTTTGTGGGTGACATATTCCTTTAAGGAAAGTAATGATGGCCTACAATTATTGTCACTGGAGGGCCAGTAGGGGGGCCAGCAATTGTATCAGGAGGGACATCGCCTCCCTTAGAACCCCCCTGGGGTCACTGCTGTTTCCACTGAACCGAGTCAGCCAGTTATAGTCAAAGACTGTGCTGAATTTGATGATACTGATATGAATAAAATGTTATGTGCGTCCTGTTCAGTTGAATGCTTATTAACTGCATATGTCAGCCACTGAAGAGGTCCGACAGCCAGCAGAGTTTTCAAAGGAACGCTAGGCAACCAAATCATCAGTGTCCAAATCATAGAAACTCCAAAATTACTCAATTTGTCAAAAAATAACTGAAAATTGTTGCAACACTGGCCAACTGAGGTGAGCTGAGTTCACAAAGAGGAACGGTCACAAGTTGAAACTAACCAAGAGAGATGACAGATATAAGAGGGTGGCGAAAAACTGCTAATTAGCATGCAGCCTGGTATGAGTCACTTTTTTAACAGTGTTTGAATGGTGTTTTTGCTGCTTCAGAATTTAAATCCTTATAATTTACTCTACTTCCCGTAGTTACCAGAACAAAAATCCTCCTTGAACTTTGATTACTGTTGACTCAGTGAGACCTGAACTGAAATTTCACAGAAGTTTAATCACAGCAAATATGACCCCTCCTGAGCCTTCATTTCTGAACTGTCCTCCCTTATTTTTATTTGTTCTTCCCCTATAATATCTGGCTGGGGAAATGCGCCCGCCTCCTACCTTTTCACCTCCCCACCAGCACACCTTCCATCGCCCTTTTGTCTCATATACGATACCTAAACACACACACACATACAATAAATATAGCTGTGCTGCGACTCCCTGTTCCAGCTATCAGGGAAGAGGTCAGTGGCACTATCAGGGGAGCTTATCCAGCAGGAGACCAGCGTGCACACAATCCCATTACCCACCCGTGCAGCAGTTTAGACCCACATTATCATCTGCCTTGGAGGGGCTTGCTTGGACAGATGATTGGAACTCATCTCCCAACCCCCACTCCCCACCCCCGTCTCCCCAGGCACATTAGCTGACACCCAGGGCTATGATTATAAACATCATTTATTCAGCAGACTCACTTATCCAGGCTTGTATTCATCCCCACTAAAGACAACATATTATCCACCGTGCACGCAGATCAGCACGAGCACCGGCAGCCTAGATAGCAGAGAATGCCAATCGCACATCCTCGCCCAATGAATCAAATTCTGATGTGCACATCTGTTCGAAATCGAGGCTTCATTTCAATGTATCTTTCAGAGCAAAGCCGAGATACATTGTTGTTTTTTTTAAAAATCTTATCACACGCCATATGGTACGCTGTGACTCAGACAAGATGCAATAAGCATTTAGCAAGTTGGAGATGATACTAGGTGACATTTGCACTGATTGCCGTAACTTTTCACGCTTCCACTTCAGAGGCAGGCTGCAGAATGTTGGCGGGGCGGAATGTCACCACAACTACTCTAGACAAGAGAAATCACATGTCTATATGAAAAGACTGAGCTGCATAGATCCTATACCTCACTGTAGCATCGGTTGCCCTTCACCTCTCCTACCCTCGTTGGTGCACTCAAATGAAATGCTTAGCTTCTTCGCCCTGGAGAGCATGGAAAGGACGGCACATCCGACACGAGCCTGGACCCAGTTCGAGGTCTTTAACACTCTCTCGGGGCTATATTTACTCCTCTGTGACCTCACATGGCATCTCCACTATGCCTGTGAAAAGCAGTGCTAAAATCCTTGGTGCTTTTCACATTTGCTCCGCAGGCAGCTGCACAACTGCAGCCCCATTTCGCTCCGGAGGCATCCATCACTTAGTGACACTCTATTGGACAAAACGGAACATTTTCTCTGATGACTGTCGCCCGCATTGAGTGACATGCGGCTAAAGCTGATAACACGGTGGAAAGTTTCACCCAGAATTTTGCCCCCTCCTTGCTCAATTCCTTGTGAGCTTGTAAAGGAATTAACAGTACACAGGAAGCAGACACCCTGGATACAAAACACAACATCGTCTCTGCACCCTCTCTGCAGGCAGCATGATAAAGCTACTCACAGTCGAATTTATTTATTTCCAATAGAGAGAAGTGACTAGGGACAATGGGAAAACATGCATCCTCCCTTGTTTTTCTACCAATGTGCATTTGTTTCATGAACAATAGTTGCCCCCTGACAAGTGCAAAATTGATGAAAAGTTGATTACAGCTATTCAAAGATTCCCAGCTCTCTACATCTTTGATTTGAAGCAAAACAGGAGCAGCCATTTCAGAAACAATGCCCGCATAAACACCAGACACTCACATCCATCGGTTCGATTTTAGACCTCAGAGGCAATTTTACTGAGTTATTTTCTTCACTTTTTGATTAATGCTTTAGGTATATTTACTCAGTTAAAAAAAAAAATCCCATGTGGGAAAAAAAGCTAGTAGCAAGTGTCTAAACACAATCAGAGCCTTTTGCACATACGCAACCGTTCAAAACAGAGCAATTTAGCACAGTGCTCACAATGTCCAACATCAAGCAGCAGGTCTCGCACTCTAAATGGTAACAAATTCTTGGGTGGACACAACAGCTTGCCATTGTCTGGGCGTTGGGCCTGTCTCGGAAAGAAAGTGCAAGATGATATTTGAAGAGAAAAAAACCTCCATTCAGAGGCTGTCTTGTCCATCTGCTGGGGTCAAACCTGCAGCTATTATGCTCAGCCTGCTCTTCCCTCCAACTCCTCATCCCTCCAACAGCCAGTCTGAAAGTGTGCGGATCACCGAATGCACCGCAGATGCAAGCTAACATGTAGTGCGCGCTCGCGCCATGCCACTTCCCACCATACTGACAGAGACTTCAAACAACTCTGTTAGCGCACCACAAAGGGATTCGCCAGACGTCAAAGCAGCCAACAAGGAGCGACAGACAATTATTTCCACAGTTTCCCTAGTCAGCTGCTGCTGCACAGAGATTGCGGCTTGCATGTGCAAGCAGAGCACTCCAGAGAAACTGCATAATAAGCAATTCAAAGCTGTCGTTCGGATGCTGAGACATGATGCGCACAGGCCAACAGCAGCCTGGACAGCAATTTGTTGAGTAGTTATGGTGTCTGGCTGCCAAGTTTTGCCTTTTGCGTAAGAGTGTGTGTATAAGGGAGAGAAAGGGAGAGGGTATGTGAGTGTATCCACATGTTGAGACAAAACATGACCTCTGTCTTGCTCCACCAAAGGCCCACACATTCATTTAAGGCTCCCATTTGGCTTTGAGAAGAATACTGTGAAGTTGAGAAACCAGTTTTTCTTCAACCTGATGATAGACAATGATTTTATTTTTTGCAGAATTGCATCCTTATCATTATTCCTTGCAATAAATTGTTAGTTTATTGCTTATCTCTGGTCAAATGGTACTTCCAGATGATCAAATTGGTGTTTCATTCTTTATATTTTGCAAGTTGGTGTCAAAAACAGCAGGACAGTTAGACTTAAGGGGAAATGAGATTTGAGAACAAGAGAGCAAGGTGCAAAAGTCTGACCTTAAAAGTGCGATACTGCATAAATTGGATCTTGACTGGCCAATCAGACACTTTGCAGCGACAACGAGGAGAAGGAAAAGGTGTGGAAAGTAAGTGCAGACTTTGCTGAGGTGAATAATTAGGACCATGCAGGATGACTCTAGGTGGTATTTACACCCTGTTATGTGGTGAATCTGTTGAGCGCTCGCTTTTCACGCTATGTTATTTTAAATGTTAAAATTCCTTTTATACACACAACTTGTCATAGCGCTGGGTTCAATTACGCAGGTGAAACTGCGATTTTCAGCATTTACACAAGAGTTTTGTACAAGGAAAAACTATGTGATGAGACTGCCCTCACATGAGGTTTAATGATCTTTCGACTCATAAGAGCTGCCTCGTTTGTTCCAACTTTAGAGATGGAAAATATGGAAACCAGAAAAGTTATGAATTCTGTATGATTGCAATGAAGAACGTAACTGCTTATCCTGTTAGGGGTTGCGGGGGGGCTGGAGCCTATCCTGGCTAACACTGGGTGAGAGGCGGGGTACAACCTGGACGGGCAGACTATCACAGGGCTGACACATAGAGACAGACAACCATTCACACTCACATTCACACCTATGGACAATTTAGAGTCACCAGTTAACCTGCATGTCTTTGGATAATGGGAGGAAGCCGGAGAACATGCAAACTCCACACAGAAGGGCCTTAAAACCTCCCACCCTGGGTTCGAACCAGAAACCCTCTTGCTGTGAGGTGACAATGTTAGCCACTGCACCACCGTGTGTTTCTTTACTCCTTCCGAAACCAAAACCACAAGAGCGAGAAACTGTATTCATCTTTTCTGAGCTGCTCACATTAGCATTTCTAGCTAACTAGCTTAATATCTGAGGTAGCAACCCATAGGCGTAGATTACAGGGGAACACAGGGGACACGTCCCCCTCAGTATTTAGGGCATGTGCATTTGCCCCACCCCCAAATAAAAACATGAATGTAGCAAAGAACTTTCATTTTTACAACATTAAAGACATTAACTCAAATTAACTCTAAAAATTCCCCAGAATGCGGGAAATTAAGCTGACCCCAAACCCCCAATTTGCCCCCTCCATTGTTGAAACATAACCTACACCCTTGTAGCAACCTTACCCAGCCTAACTGAGCCAAAAATCATTTTATAATATATCATATTGTGGACTTACAGGATATGTAAAATGCTAATATATATTAGCGTCTCCTGCCCTTTATTATTTTTGGTTAATTTCACACTTCAGCAGCCGCAGCTAAACTCGTTACCCAAGAAAGTGTTTGATAAACCCATTGGTTCGTCCTCGTCCTCATAAAAGCCTTTTCTCTTATCAACATGAAACATATTATTTGGAAATGCAAACAATACAGCATTAAATCAGAACTCCGACTTTGTTGACTTTCGGCCTGCAACATGCAACTTTAGCCCCCGCCTTTTAGCATGACACCATGTATGTAGCCATCAAAGGTATACTCAAGATGCTTTTATGTTTACAGAATGACTCATATAGAAACATTTAAATTGCCCAGAGACAGTGTTGTCGTCCAACTCATGGAGCTAACATTAGCTTAATTAGTTAGCCCTCTACAATGGGTGCCAAATCTGCCAGTGGTATTATTCTATACTGCATATGTATAGCCTAGAGTAGGTTTATGTATGTGTATAGCCTCCAGCATAGAGACAGAGCATAAGGCCTTATACTACGCCCAGTGGAAGGAAAAAAAATCAGCACCACAATAAACAACAGCAGGCTGCAACACTAACAAAATGCCCATAGCAAGCCAAAAACATTTCAATCAGGAGAGACTCGTTCTGAGAGAAAAGACTATTTATTTACATGTGCACATAAGTATGAGAATTGTGACCGATTAGACCCCATCATGATGTCATATATTCCACGAGGGTGGTAAGGACATAGTAGATTAGGGAACCCCCCCTGTGGAGTTTAGACGCTGGTGGTGAGATGAGATGAAGAAGGAGCTAAGGATCTGTACTGTATGTGAAGAGGAGTAGGCCTTGATGAGCTGGTCCATGATGATCTTAGCTTGTAATTCAATAAAATAGTTGTAAATATTTTATCGAATTACAAGCTAAGATCATCATTTAACCTAACAAAGGTCAAAACCAGGCCTTGCATAGCATAGTTAGCTTCAACCTCATCAGTGTGTCTGGTCAAATTTTATGAGTGTCAGCGTCCTACAGTTTCCCATTTCCTGCTGATGCATCACACATGTATCCACTGTTGTCTTCTCAAAGGCTTAGTTTCTCAGTTTGGCAGCTTCTAAAAATTTAGTTAGTTCTTTTACCCTGCTCGTAGTGCATCCCAACAAACAGCAGCTTTTAGGCATTGTTTTGTTGTTTGCTAACAGACAAAAGTGACACGAAGCACCTTCACGCAATACAAAGTCAGCGGAGAGCAATGAATTGTTTTCCCCTCCGGTGTTAGCGGGGCGTAATTGCTCCGTGTCTCTACGCCAGGATCCATTGGCTATTGGTTCTGTAAGCTCTATTAGCAAGTCTTGTTTTCACTGTGGCCTTGTGTCTTACATGGAAAATCTGGCAGCTGCTCCCGTATGCTGTGACACAAGAAATTGCCAGGGCATTAACAGTTGAAGGGGCATGCGGAAGAAGGTGCTTTATACGGTATATTTAATTTAACTTTAATCAAGAGAGAGTTAAAGTCTGTGGAAATAGCTTCACTTCCAGCAGTCAGGAAAGGTCATTAAAGACAGAAAAGGAGCCGAGAAGAAGGAGGAGAGGGCTATTTTTACTCATGGATAACAGAGCAAATAGAAGAGAAAGATATATCGTGGGCTGAACATGTCAGAGGGTCATGACGGTATGGTTGGCATAAGGTGTACTTCAGTTTTAAGTTGACAAATAACTATTTGTGGTGATATATTTAAAAAGAATTGTGTGCTTGCGAAGGATAATACTGTAAATATGGTTTTATAGCCACATCAGTTTGTAAAGTGTACAACTGATTGTTCACTGATACATTTTCTACACTCCAGTAAAGCATTGGTTTAATACATTGTTTCATCTTCTCCATATGCCCGTATAGTATATGTCCATGTATAATAGATGCAGAAAGCCTTATTTATTTATTAAGGCAGATACTGGGTTAGCTGTTGAGGGGCTCCAAATGGCTCAAGGGGCTCTGACCAATTTAACTGTTTGTGTGTGTATACTTGGTAGTGTGCTTGTGTACGTGCGTGCCCGCACGAGCCAGAGCTGAGAATAAATGCGGCGTATTCTCTTTGTAGTATCATTAAAAAAACATTAAAAAAACATTAAACCTGAAAGCCACCATGATTTGAATCACCATCAAAGATGTGAAACCCAGTCAGGTTACTGTAGCCAAAACAAAGAAGCCAGCTATTTTTATTTATTTATTTATTTTTTCATATTTCATCCCTGAAACTTGCCATTTCATGAGGAGAAATAAAAAATGTCAACATTGATGTTTCACAGCGTATTAACTGTTGTATTGAACTGATCAATCAATTGTTGGTGGTTACTGTAGCGCGGCATATTCAGTCTGACACACTGTCTGTGGTTGGTAGGAATAAAATGTGAGAAAACAAGTTGGAACTTGAATTTGCAAACTAATGATGTATTGGATGCAGCAAAGAGTTTCAAGGGGAAGATGTATGAAGTCACTGTCTCGCACAGTTTCAGGGTATTAACAGTGCATACACAGAGAGTAAATCGAATGTAGTAATTCCTTGTCTGCTAATCTGATGTGCTTTGCGTGATAAGGCAGGATGAGATCAGAACATAACACTTCAAATTACCAGAACTCCTTTCCCTTCATTTGAACCTGTGGCAAATAGAGATTCAATGCACATCCATAGCCAATTGATGAGGGGAATGAAGGGTATCATCAGGAAGACACTCGGATGAGATGAAATCTAATGCTGAAATATAGCAGCACAAAGGATTAGATGTGGCTAGGTACTCAGAGATCGCAGGAACAAAAGGATTAGCCGGGGAGAGGGATGTGGGTCACACCCGGCAGATAGTGAAACCAGCCAGTCAGCCTGCCCCGAGGCCTTCCCATAATCCATCATGGATGGCGAGGGTTGTGCAGGCCGTGTGCCGGCGAGAGTGAAGGGGAGGGGAGGGTTGGCAGTGGGGTAACATTCTGGGTCTGGGTTGTGTGGGTTTTACAGCAAAACACTGGTCTGTAAAAAGCAATCAATCATTTGTTTCCATTCACCTGTGAATGGCACTTTCTAAGGAATGGCTGCGTGTTGCAATTCAGATTGTCGTGGAGCTGTCTGGAGGGTGGTGCATTACCTGGGCCGTGCACTTTGACCCATGGCTCAGGGGATAAGTCACTAAGAAGACAGCATGCCAGACTGCCATCCAGTGAGGATTACACCATTAAGCTCCTTGTTAACCCCGTGGCACGAAACACACCTAAGTGTCACGAGAGATGCTTAGAGGGATGCATGTTAAGGATTCCCTGCTAGTGTCTGGGAAATGATAACATATTTAGGCGCAGTTTGAGCTCCGACCTTCCTTCTCATCACCTTGCTTATTTCTGATGTATTCATAAAAATAAATTTCCAAAATAAAATCCTGCCACGTTCTGGGATCAAGCAAATAAAAGGAGGGTATGATACAAGGATTTGGCTTCTATTGCCATTAGAGGATAAGTGGGGGTAGATGATATCATGGCGTGGTAATTACTCACTGACATGGCCTCTCCAGCAGTCTCAAACGACATGGATTTTCCTCAAACACAGGAAGTAAGATGGGGCTACAGATCTGATAGGGTGTCATGGCGGGAAGCAGCCTTGGAAACAACCTCCTCTTTATCTGATGGGATCAGTGGGAGCGCAGGAAACTCAGTGACCTACATCTCCTTCAGACAGACATCTGTTACCTTCCATTCCACACCCTGGGCCAAAGTGAAAAGCACCAATTACTTTGATAAACCACTTTCACAGCGGCCCCCCTCCTAGCCACTGTAACTTTGAATGTTCAGGCGAAGTATTGCATTCTGTTGTCCGGAGAAATGGGCACAAAGCGTGATTTTTTTTGGAGAGGATTTTAATCAAATTTCGCCATCTGCAGCACAGGGATAATTACAAAGATCCATGGCGGCATGTGTTGCAGGCAGGGACAGAAGGAGGAGAGGTGATTATTATTATTGTATCATCTGAATAAGATTGGTGTGTTCAGTCTTGTGTTCTAAGCCCTGGAGGTCAGAGTATAAGAAAGAGGATTACAACCTAGGAGCCAAGTAGATTAAACAGCGGTTGACTCTACTGTACTCTGCTTAAAGTCATTCCTTCATCCAGACTCACATCAACACACACACTGATTACTAAACGGCTAGACTGATTACCACAGGTCACATTTTGAAGGATGTGAAGAGGGTGTGTGTGTGTGCAGTTGCGTGTGTGACTGCACTCACTCTGTAGCAATCACCAGCAATAATCAAAGGGAACTAGTAGCTCAAAGAGAACAATCAACCAATGCAGCTCTGCGACGTTGGCAATGGCCTGATTGTGCCCTATGATCATGCAATCAATGGTTATAAATAGACTTTGGTCATTGCCGGAATGTATTTCTAAAAATATGTGCGACAAATCAAAAGATGGGGCTGTTTTTCATTAGGAAAAGTCATCCAGGAAGAGCGGACGAGTTTTATGATGTATGGGAAACATACGAGATGCTGAAAAAGACGCTTTTGTGTGCTTTCTAATTAAATCACTCACGCTGAGAGATGAGTAAACAGAGTTGACCATTTTAAATTCCTGAGCTCATCCGAGTGTGTAAAAATTACCGAGTACAGGCATGTTTGCAAACCTTTCCCTGCTCGCTGTAAAAAAAAAAAAAAAAAGGATTTCATTAATGAATAACCAACAGGCTCCATTTTGCTCGTGCACTTTGCACGGTCTCATCAAAACAAACTAAATGCCATCCATCGCACAGTGAGTTATGTGCTCGCGTGGGAGTCGGAGAGCAGGAGAAGTTGATGCATCTGAAATAGGAGGTGGATCCGGCCTCTCGGAGGACACGAGAATCACACCGCGGATGACATTTTCTGCTTTGCATCGTGCACAAAAGCGATTCACAGCGGTCTAGCTGATGGGGAGGGGTGGGGGGCTATCTTTCAACTCGGCAATTTAACAAGCTATGATAAAATGGCAGCATGGCCTATGGGCACTCAATAATGGAAGGAATGCATAAACAGAGTGGAACTGTATGCCTTGGGGCTGATAACAAGGTTAATAATAAGATGCGAGGCCAAAGAATGCCAATTCAACAACCTCTTTATCTTCTCCCTCTTCATCGTCAGCCAATCTCCCCTTAGGTCATCCCTCAAGTGTTACTGTAGCTTCACTGAATCTCTGTGAATGACCAGCAGAAACACTGGCTATGACTGGAATGAAACATTATCCATTATGTAGAAGATGAGTGCTGTTCCTAAAGGAAATAGTTTATTCAGTGAAAAGCACCAAAGCCATGAATTTCTAATGCCCCTTTGTTACAAATTAGTTCTCGAATCACTTCTAAGGAAATTAAAGGGTTAAGACATTTGGAGGGGGGTATTGTGTGTGTGGAAGGCAACTCTGCGCCATGGTAAACACTTCAACACACTCAAGCGACTCCTTATCTAAGCATGGCAAGTGTGAGGGTTCATCTTATTAGACTTTCAGAAATAGACTGGAGTGAATCTTTCCTCTCATATGGAGAGATTGGCAGTGCAGTCGGGGAAGTGATTTCAGCACTGCATAGAATTGAATTGCTGGGGGGAGGTTGGTTAAGCAAGGGGTTTAATTTGCTCTGGAGTATGTATTCTCATACTGATATGCCAAAATGTAATTGGAGTCGGTACAAGAGCCGGTCGTTTTCATTTGAGATTTGAGGGTGTTCATTTGCGGTTTGAGATTTTTTCCGTGTGAATTGTGTCCTCTAAACAGTATGTTTTTCCCCGGCCTATACTAGATCAGTGGGTATGCAGCAAAAGCAGCAAAATGCAGACTTATCTGATAGGAGATGTAAATGAACCGTGTCTGTGGAGATACAATCTTATCTTGTTTGTTAATAAATGTGTAGCTACTACAGGCAGCCGCATGCATTAATTCCCCCCAAAACCAAAGCCAAATCCACGTCCATGCTTTCTGAGTAGCTGGGTTCATGACATATGGAGATGAATGTCAGTAAACACTGGCTCACACATTGAGCCACAGCCACTTCCCACACACCTCTCCCAGTATGATTCCTGTGTAATGATCTGGGGAGTCTGGACAGCCGTCTGCTTAGCTTTGCCGCGCCGTAGGGTGCTGAGCTGAGTGAGAGGAGAAGAACGGGGGGGACAAGACAGGGGGAGATGGCTTCCTTTTTCATCTCGGCGACGCTCTCCATCCTGTGCAGAGATGTGAGAAATTAACAAACACAACCTCCCGTGGAGACAAAAAAAAAGGTTGAAGTAAAAATCCTAATAAATGATGGCGGTTCACTGAACTTGCTCAGAAAATCAGCATCTACCGCTAAGATAAGAAACCACAAAGAATCCTCTTACTCTGACTTATGTGTGTGATTTCACTCGGAACATCATTACAAACAAAAATAAAGCTGATGATTGTGGTTTGAACCAGTTACATTATGATACAAATCCCATTACTCGAGATGAAAAACAAAGAGGAAATTCCTTGGGTCTACTGATGCAGAAACACGAATGCCCTCTGTGGTTCTCAGTCCCTTTATGAATATTTTAAATGCATTGTTACAGTGAAACCAAAGACATTTAGGATAAAAAGACATCAAGTTGATCTTTTTGTGAGGTCTGGGCCCTCAAGACCATTCAGCAGGGTTTAAAAGCCAAGTCTTTCTGGAACTTGCAGTTGTGAAATCAGTCAAATGGAAGCACATCAAACTGCCGGCTTAAGTAGGCCACTCCTGCTGAGTTGTTGCTTTATTTTAGTGCTCTGGCCTCACACGTACTGGTGAAGCCGTTGGTTTAGCAGAGGGAGAGATTGTGATATAGATGTGTTTCCACTTGGCACAGCTGAATACTGAATGCCAAGTTTAACCACTAATAACTATGCATGGCAGTTGTAGGAAAAAACCCTGAGGCGATGAAGACCTCTGTCCTTCCCAACATGATCCAGGGGTGCAAAAATACAGAAACTGTTTGAGTGGCATACGGAAGCCTTCTCCTGGATACTACGAACTTCTTGCTCCATTCATGAGGACACGGAGGTAGATGGAGGTGAGGGTTTGGAGTAAGAGGCTTATTGGGAATACCGGCCTACTATATCAGGAGGAGAAAAAAACACAGGAGGAGGTGAGGATAAAGAAGAGGAAATTGAAGAGGAATAAGCGCGGAGGCGGGGTTGCAGAAAGAAAGAGAAAAAAAAAAACAACAAACCCTCGAGGGCTCTATAATCCAAAAATGAGAGAGCTGTGACTCGGAGACACTCAATCTGACAAGATGCATTAAAGCAATGGAATAAAGGAAAGAGGCAAAGACAGATAAGAGGGTTGCTTCCAGGAAAAAAAAAGAGGGAGAGAGAGATGGGATGATGAGCTGCAGATGTGACAAAGGAGATTGTGCTGGAAACCAGCCATCAACAGATCCATGAAACAATGGCACCATCCTGGGCAGAGCACACAATCACTGGGATTATACTGTGTGACACACTTTCATTCAGTCTATCTGTGAACCTTAAAAGAACATGTTATGTCTCTCCATTACAGCTCAAATCCATTTTTTGAGCAAGTCTATAAATTATGGATCCGCACCATAGATTGTTATGTTGTTGCTAATATAAAAATCTCTCTACAGTCTTCATATGACAGCAAATGAATGTAGAGCTCAGCTGGGCTTTATAACAATGAATAAAAGCAATGGATATGGAAAAGTGTTAATAAAAACCCTTATTCTTTAAACTGTAGAATAATAAAAGGTGTTTTTATTCTAAACAACCACTGTGGATGACAGTGGAAAAAGTGACAATATACTCCATATGGTGGTGGTGGATTATAGTGCACTTCTTTAAAGGAATAATTCAACATTTGGGGAAATATACTTTGCTTTGTTGCCGAGAGTTAGATGAGAAGATTGATACCACTCTGTGTCTGCATGGAAAATATGAAACTATAGCCCTTTTTAAACAGGAATTGTGCAAATTTGCAGGAAAGACCAATCAGTCTTTTTTCAGCATTGGCAGTATAAAAAATCGGGGAGTGCGGCAAAATGCCGCCTGCCTACTTTTGTTGATACAGAATGTGCCTTTTTCGGGGCAATGGGGGGCGTGAGCAAATAACAAAACGTGTAGCTCAGCGTGTGACGTAAATAGTGACGTGGGAAAGAAGCCGCGGCTGGTAAGTCCTTCGGCAATTCTCTCGTAAGTCAGCCCGTTCTTCACCGTCCCCGTCATGTGACGGTTAATGGCCTCTTCCTTTGCAAGGGCAAGGAGGGCGCGTAATTCCTTGTCTCCCCAGTTGCTCATCTTTACATTGTCTGTCAGGTTTGCATTTCCCTCTTGCTACTAGCTGCTCGCTAATTCCTGCTATCAGCTGTTTCCTGTTTATCCACCACCAGTGGGTCGCACGTGTGGTGTCATCAACAGCTCCTCCCACAAGCCTTCAACAGCCCCTCTCTTTGCGGAAGGCAGCCTCGGTCTGTTTAAACTAAAAGGGTTCCGCCAATATGACTACCCTACGAGGCGGAAAATTGGGCACCTCGGATCAACTCATCAATCCGGCTCTGTGTGTCTAAACGCTCGCAACGTGCCGGCAAAACGACCCAACATTCGCGGAAAATCTGGCAGTGTAAAAGAGGCTTATGACTAGATGGTTACGCCTCATTTCCACATAGGTTAAAGCTCATTTTCAAAACTCCTTTGTTTTGTTTGTTTGTTTGTTTGTCTTGTACGAAATTTGCCTCGAGCATGTTGAAAAAATTGGACTTTTGTGGCAGATTTCAGACAGACCCTTGCACTGTGCCACACAAAGTTAGCATAAAAGCAAATTAGCTAGCAGATTGATGAATGTTAGCTCAGCTTTATTTATGCATTTAATTAAGTGAACATTTTGATGGAAAGTTTAGCTAGCTATTACTAGTAGCATGCTAGCTATGTAATATATCAACCCTTTTACTGTTAGTATGACGTTTGTTTTTTTTTTGGGGGGGGGGGGGGGGGGCAAAACAATTCTCCATGAACATTAGCTAGTGCTAGCTAGCAAGTTCTGTTAGCTTGTTTTAGACGGTGGAGGAAGATGGTGCGAGTGGTGCTTTCCAAAATACTCATTCCAAGTGCCAGAGCGCACTCTGACACAAACTGGACCATTCCTAAATTTGTAACGCTGTCGGAATGTACTGTTCAGTTATCCAGTGCAGAGCGCCAAGCGGAGTGAATTTGTAATTAACTTAACTGTTGGTTAATTCCTAGAAATATAATGCTCCATTTCTTCGACCAACAGGGCTCTCATTTTAATGTAGAGCGTCAGACTGAATTTACGAATGCACCATGTCAGGTCACTCACTCCAGGACTGTCAGTGTTACTTAAATTAAAGGACTGTCAAAGTTAGTCAAAAGTTAGCATTACAGAGAAATCCAATATTTCTCTTAAAACCTCCTCAATTTCTGATGAGGTGGACATGATAACCCTGAATACACATAACATATTCATCCCTCCAACAGTAAAATACTTTCTCCCTAACCTGATATAGTGTGTATATGTACACATGCAAGCAATTTTGATGATCGCCTCCATCTAGTCCTTTCGTCTTTATCACATTTAACGATAGATGTTTTTGTTGACGGGCAGTGGCGGCTGGTATGTCATAAAATTTAAGTTTTGAGCCATGACTCCTTCTATTCTGGCTCCCAATAACACAATGAGACAACGTTTAAAGACTCCTGTGTAGCCCACAGCCCTGTGGTGGCAAGTCGTGTTTTGCTTCCAGCTAATAAAATTACGTCATTAAAAAGATAACCAATGCTAATTAATGAACTTCAGAGGTTCTGTTTTTTTGCCTCCAAGTCAGAGCCAGGCTAGCTGTGTCCCCAGGCCAGGTGCCAGGATGAAGTGACCGAGGGGGCTGCTCAAAATTGCCAGGGATTTTTTTTTTTTCCCAAACAGTAAAATTGATTTAACCATGCAGTAAACTCAGAAAGGGTAATAAGAACAACATCAAGCTACTGTTTCAAAATGAAAGAATACATTAATTAATCAGAGCACTTGCATAAGAACGTAGCGCTAGCAGAGGACTAAATTCTGTTTGAACTTTTGATTGATACTCTGTCAAAATCAGCAGGGGAGGCACGTAGAAACAGCTGTTTGCAGCTCGCAGCTCTCTCTCTTTGTCTCTGTCTAAACCCCCTTAGCACTCCTTGTGGCACCAGGCCTGTGTTTCCCTCCTGCTTTGTAGTCTTTATGCTAAGCTAAGCTAACCTGCTGCTGACTGTAGCCTTATATTTATTGTACAGACATGAGAGGAGAATCAATTTTTGCCATCTAATGCTCAGCAAGACAGCAAATAATTTTTTAAACTGTTAAACTATTCCTTGAACTGTGAATAGTGGCTTACAGAATACACTATTGTCCTCTGTATCTTTTAGAAATCTTTTCTTTAGGTTGCTAATTCAAATTTTCCTTAGAAGGTAAGCCAAGGCAATAGAAAGATAAAGATAAGCAGGGCACACACATGTAGGCTGACCAAACGTCCTCTTTTGCCCGGACATGTCCACTTTTCACGTCCCGTCCGGGGCGTCCGGGGGTCTTTTATAAACTGATGATAATGTCTGGTTTTCCGTGTGTTTGTGTGTGTGTGTTAGAGTGCGGCACGGGCAGCATATTTCTGTCCGAACCCGACATTATTTAATGACCAAAGCACTGAGTTTGTGTCACACAGTGGTTACAGGCTATTTAACAGGCCGGGCGTGCGCCGTGGGTGCTCAGCTGCGGAGAGGGAGACCTCCGTTTTCAGTGTTTAATCAAGGCGGAAGCTGGCGGCTGGAGGTCCGAGACTTCCAGCGAGAGGAGAGGTAGAAACAAATAGCCAATGTGTGTCTGTGTGTGTTATGTTCAGGTGTTGTCACGTAAATAACAGTGCCCAAGCAATAAACAGGACAGACAATAGGATTTTATTTATTTTTACACTACATTTTCACTGAAAGCTGACCGAATCCGACCCGAGCCCGAATACAATTTATACATTTTTGACCAAACTCGGCCGACCCGTCGGGTACCATCGGGCTCAGATCGCCACTCTCTAGTGTGTGTATGTGTCCCCTGTTGGGGCCTATCTGAATTTCTGTCTTTGAGAGATATTATTTTGTAATATAACTGAATTTTCTATCTATACATAGAAATTTTAAATATATTAAAATTATAAGGCATCTTTGAGTAAACTGCGAGTATCATTTAAGTAGGCTATGTCGTAGCTGGCCGAGTGTCCTCTTTTTTGGAAATCAAAATATGGCCACCCTATACACATGCATTTCTGAAGGCTATGTGCCATCTCACAGTGAGGTGGCACAAAGAAATTCAGAGAAGAGTGAGGAGTTGGGTTTTGCTCTGGGACACTTCAGCAGGGTGGAGGTGTCAGCATGAAGTACTCAATTCAGGTCCTTGGTTGACAGATGCGGTCTCCTCCAGTGCTCCTCAGCCCCTCATTCATCCAATCACTTCCTTCACTTCTGCAAAATGTTAAATATTCTAGTTTCACAGCTTCAGAGCTCAAAATCAACCTTAGTGCTTACAATTATGTTAATTTCTGTCAGAATGTGCACCAGCGCAGTCAAACACTAATATGAATAGAACCACAGTTCTGATGTAATTATTGTGTCAATCCAAATATTGGGAGTTTTTTGTATCTCCCAAAAGGGGGCCTGTGCAATGCTTAACAAGATATCACAAAAACAAATTTGTTTGCTTTGGTCTGATGTTAATTCTGTTAAAAGAAAGAAAAAAAAAACACATGCGGGAGGAAGCTGACGAACCAAACCTACGCAGAAGTTCGCAGGGAAGGAAAACAAGCATGCTGAGGTTGAGGGTCAGGCTCGAGAAGCCGTATCATTCTGTCAAAGCGTTTTATTTACCCTGCCCACATGGTTAGAGTTGTTGATGTTTTAAGTGGGAGCAGAAGGATTTTTAGTCCCTCTGAAAAGATGACAGAAGAGACTCATTGCCCAAAGAGCAGCGTCTGTTTATTCCAGATAAATCTTGCCCACCCTCCGGCATCATTCTATATTAATTTGAAGTGGCGAATTTTTACATTAGAAAAAAAATGTTGAGAGAGAATGTTCAAATTAAATTGCTGAATATTCAACGTCACTCTTGTGTCGGACATTCCAATTTATTATGCAATTATTTGATATGAAGTGTTTCTTTTGAAATGCAGCTATTTCATTTCAGTATAGCGTCGAGTACAGTGAGTTCTGTCTTGGATCCCACGTCTTATTACACAGACGCACACAGAAAATACAAATTACATCTTCCAGGGGGGGCTTTACAGGTGGAGGAAAGGTCTCTACACTTTAAATGACAGGTAGTGAAAGGAAACAGAAGATTTAGTCAGGTTCATGGGATGTCTCACCTGAAGTGCTTTCACTCATATATTTTTAAAACTACTGTTACATATCTTTACACTCTTGCAATCAGACAGATGGAATGGGAACATTTTTTGGAGAAATGAGGCCAGACAACGCGCTGCTTTACATCAAGGAAAAAAACAACAACGAACAAACTGTTTGGATGACTACACTTGCTGAACGCACACATCATCAGTGTAATCTTTTACCCAGCACAATGTTGTTGATGCAGATCTGCCTGTTGGTGACATGCAGAGAATGTTTTGCATTCATTCCTGCGTGAATTGGTGTCAAAAAGCCTTGGAGGCTTCGTAATCCTTCTACATCAAAATAGGACACGTTTCCCATAAATTACAATGGTGTACTCGCATAATTACTGCAGCCCCCATGTTACATAAACAACTGGATGTTGCTGATGACTTAGGATTCTCCACCACTTGAGTGAATATGTATAAAGTTTTACTTGATGGTGGATTTTGATGGGTGTCGTACGAGTCTCTCTGATGCTCTTACACATGGGACTTCTGTGTAATGAGAACACATTCTTAATCCCACTGTGCGCCACCTGCCCAGCACAAAAGGCAGACAAACAAAGTTAGCAGACTTGCTGGTAAACACAGCGAAGCACTTAGCTGCTAAGACAGATATTTCCCTCAGGAGCTGGTGGAGAGCCAAACAGAGCTAAAAGGAGGGTGAATATTAAACTGAAAGGCATCTAGTGGTGACGTTGCGGAACTAAAACTTCTCTCATGTGCCAAGTGAATAGGAGAATTTCGATGGCCGATGCAAAAACATGAATGGCCCTATCTAGAGCCAGTGTTTGATTTGTCTGCTCTGGGCTCCTGTAGAAACAACATGGTTGACACTGTGGAGGAGGACCTACTTGATATTTACATATAAACGGCTCAATTTAAGGTAACAAAAACACAATGACACACTTAGTTTCAGGTGCTTGTACACTTATGACAACATATTTCTGAAAATTATATTCCATTTCTGTAATTATTCCCCTAAATTCTAGACAGTGGACCATTAAGACAGGTAGCCTGCGCTCTCTAACCCAAGCCTGGTCCTGATGGGGGGAGGCTGGGTACGTGACGTTGTTGCATAGCTGGTCAGGCTAGATGAAGAGGTGGGAGGCCCTTCTGTGTGCATGTTCTCCCTGTGCCGCAAGGGTTTTCTCCAGTTACTCCGGCTTCCTCCCACAGTCCAAAGACATGCAGGTTAACTGGTGACTCTAAATTGGCCGTAGGTGTGAATGTGAGTGTGAACGGTTGTCTGTCTCTATGTGTCAGCCCTGTGATAGTCTGGCGACCTGTCCAGGGTGTACCCTGCCTCTCACGCAGTGACAGCTGGGATAGGCTCCAACCCCCCCCCCCCCTCATAGGATGAGTGGTTACGGACAATAAATGAATGAATATACAGTACTAAAAACATAGTTATGAATATTATATACCATTTCTGCCAAGAGATGCCCCTAAACTATAGCTTGGTAACGTGAGCTCAACATCATGTTTCGCTCAGTATCCGCCAGGCCTGTGCTGCCACCCCAAACACTTTGAGTGGGTTTCAGCTTTTGCTAAATCCAGTCAGAAGGACAGCGAAAAACGTATTTTCCTCTCAGAAACTCTTACTCTTGTTCTTGTTTAATCATTGTCACTTAATGCTGTGTTTACTCTACTGAGGACGGGAGCCTGTTCTCCAAGCTGCAAATTGCATTGTAAATTATCAACTACAACACAGTCCCTAACTGGCTGCTTATGTTGTCAACTGTGATGCGGATCCTTGATTGGTCCGATAGGATTACTTTTGGGAAGTTTTTGGCACTACAGCAGGGCCAGACTGATACAGAAAGCGAAACAGAATGCTGAGCTCACATCATCAGGATGGTCTTTCCACGCTACCTAAACAACCCGCTGGACCTTTAACATTTGCGAACGTTTTACTGAGCATACAACTGGAAAAAACAGACCTGAATTAAACTGCACAAGTTGTGTGAGAGTTTGATAGTTTGTTTGATATAGTTTTTCTGTTTTTAAACATGGTCTTCAATCAATCAATAAATCAATATGTTTACCATTTTCCGTGGAGGCATACAAGAGAAACAAAGGTTTTCTTCATGGATTCAAGGTAACACAGCATTACTAATTTATTTGCAAAGGTTGTTTCACAGGTAAAATATTCCTTTAAAGTGTTTGGACATAAACACTCAAAACTGATGCTTAGGTTTCTCCTTATCTGATGGATTTATAAATAGGCAACTGATGACTAACAAATTTGCCATATGTGCTTCATTAAAGAAATGTATTTACCAGTTTTATAATACAAGAACGATAATATGCAGAAACATAGCCTGACTGGCTATGCAACAACCTGTCAGGTGCCCAGCCTCCCTCCATCAGGACCAGGCTTGGGTTAGAGAGTGCAGGTTACCTGACTTAAAGGTCCAGTGTGTAGAATTTAGGGGTATAATGGCAGTGGATTATAATATTTATAAATATGTTGTCATTAGTGCACAATCACCTGAAACTAAGATTCACTGTGTTTTTGTTACCTTAGAATGAGCTGTTTATGCATATATGTATACATATGGAGCAGCTCTTCTTCCATGGAGTCCGCCTACAGTATCCCAGAGAGGACAAACCAATTAAGAATTATTTATTATATATTATCTTGGTTGACTAACCCTTACAATGGCCATCTGGATAATGGTACTACAAAGCTAATTATCAACCAGTTCAGTCAACTCTGGGTTTTCCTATCTCGCCACAAGTATGTTCATATGAAAGAGGCGGGGGTGTTAATTATGAGCGACATCATCGGACCCATGAATGAAGTAGGCTGCTACATATCATATGAGATGAAACAGTAGTGAAAGTGTCTGCGACTAAGAGACAGTGAAATGTCAGTGGTGTGGAATGTAAACAATACTTTGAAATATTAAAATGGAAGATCTAGAAACATCGAAACACTATCCAAAAATTTACCGTCATCCCAGACTCAAATTACCTGCAGTTATCACTGAGCTGTGGGCCTATGTGACATTAGTATAGAGTATTCTTTGCTATTTAGTTGGCTGATGTTAAATATGTCTCATAAAACAACATATATACATAACACCAGACTGTTTCTGCTGCTGAAGTTAAGGGTGGAAAAGTAGTTAATGACTGGTGACCCAAATAATAACAGGAGCCAACTAACAGCGTGTGGATTATTTAACTAATAAAATATTATCTGTTTTATCCTAGTTCACATCACGCAGGTGTCTCGTTACTTTGCAGTGATGGAATCAGAGTGTAAAAGTAGCAGCAATATCACTGCGGACTAAAATAAACTTTGCATAATTTCAAATAGTGCTAAAATTATGTATTCAGTAGAAAGCAGTGGAAATAGAGCCCTGGAACACTGAAATAATTCTACTGACCTATATCAGCATATAGACTCCTCTTTTTTTACCTGCCACTCTGGACTTTTGTTCATGGATACTTTTTTCTTCAGTGATCTGATTGGTCAGAGGTCGGGGTGTTGACAGCTTGCGATCTGACATCCTGAAGTTAACCTGGTTAGCTATTCAGCATAAGTTGCCATGGTGATTTATCCCAGTAAAAAGAGAACCAGCTTCGAACTACTGAAAACCCAGATTTAACCCTGAAGTTACCTCGCTAACTTCAAATCCTGCTTTGTAGTATAGGCTTCAGGTTGGGCACAGTAGCTCTCCTATACATGCTTGGCACATGAGAGAAGTCTCTCTCTCTCTTGGATGCAATTTGCAACCTCACCTCTAGGTGTCACTAAACCATTTGAAAGCATGCGTACAATAACAAAAGAACAACGTAAAACAAACAAAACATTTTCATATCTTGGGTGGCAAAGGTGGGAAGGAAACCATCAAGATCCTTGTGTCCTGATCATAACCTCTCCACCTGGGTTCACAACAACAACAACAACAACAACAACAACAACAAAACTATATAAACACAAGGCCTATATAATTGCTATCATGGCCTTTTATTCAAAGCTGACGTGATTAAACTCAAAGAGTCTGTGGCAACTGCCCAAATCTTGCTACTTGCTTTGTAGACACCAAGTCAAATTCGGTTTCAACACCTTCTAAGCAGTAACTATTGTCTGCTTTGTCTGTTTTACTTCAATAGACTCATTGTTGGACACAATGGGAAATTTATATCCAACATTTTACACAAAAAAATCTTTCACATTCATCCAAAGTCAAGACAAATGATGTAGGTGCAGGTAGCTGAAGCAGAAGATTGTTTCTGAAAATAACAGACAGCTTCCTTTTGTATTACCCTAAATATGATAAGCACGTCAAATGGACTTTAATTCGGTGTGAAGTGGCCCTCTCGTCCCCTCTTTCTGATGTCATATAGTAAAGTAAAAATATTGTTGAGCTGGGTCAGTCACTAAAGGATAGAGATACAATACATTTTCATTAACCTGAAATACATTTTACAGCTGGAATCTATTCTGGGCAATGATGACAACAGAAAGGGTAAACAGACTTGCACTTGTAGAGATTCACATTGACATGCACTCACACACCAATGGCAAAGCCATCAGGAGCAATTTGGGGTTCAGCATCTTGCCTGAGGATACCTTGACATGTGGACTGGAGAAGCTGGAGATCGAACTGTCGATCTTTTGATTAGAGAACGACCTGCTCTACCTCCTGAGCCCCAACCACCCCGAAGATGTGAGTGTACCTCTCACAGCAGATAAGTGCGAGACTAGACTGAGGCATTCAGACTGTCTTTCGAACTGTGTGAGGTATTAAGTCACACAAATGAAGATTTTGTGTAGGTCATATGTCACCTCACACAAACTGAAGACGATGAGCCATAATGTTGCAGATGTGTGCTGGCATGACTTTGGGGTGACTGGCAGTTGTATGCATCGACTGTGGCACTGCCCAGAGGTGAGAAGATTCTGGACCAGGTGTGCTTTAACTATTGTTTTGGTGAACCACGGTTAAGAGCAGAGACACCTCCGGTTTCCAGGCAACCAGCAGGGACTCTGGCGCTGCCTTTCAAGACCACCATTCATAACAAGACTGAAATTGTCTCATGACAAAAACTAAAACATCTCCATTAACTGGGGATGGCCATGAGATGTGGCTGAAGGATTCTGACACACTGTTTTTTAAGCATCGCTTTAACCCTTTGCTTACCTCTTGCCAAGTCTGTGTTATGTTATGTCATATACTGCAGCCTGTATTTGCACTTTTCATGTCTGTAACATTTTTCTCTCTGTGCTGGTGTCTGAGCCTTTTTATTCAAACTTAAGGAGTTTGTAGCAGCACGGTGTCAATGTCAGAGCACAGCTGGAGCTTTTTGAGATTAAGTCATGCTCAAAGGCAGTTGCCGGTCTGTAAGATGCTGCGCAGTGACATCAGCAGTCAGTTCCAGTCTAGCACTTCTTGTTAAAGTAATAACCACCGAGATGAAATCATTCGCAGATTAGGTTATGTCTCCAGATGAGCATTATGCTGCTTTCGTTTATCTCTTCGCAAGACGATATTCCCCTTTAGAGGTGTCAGGCTAGAGGGATTGATCTGTTTTATTTCTGATGTATTCCTCTCACCTCACAGCAGCTGGTGTTATATGTTACTGTCATCCTTAAATCACTAATTTATGCAGTGTTGCGTCTTACCAAGGAATGTCAATACTCAGGCTTTCCAAGAGACCTGATAGGTGTCCCTCTCTTACCAGCATTATGAAAACCAGCCAAAGTATAAGCAATGCGGAAAAGCATGACAGATTTTTGTATAATTACTTGTATACAAGGAGGATTGCAGAAAATCTGGCACGCATCATTAGCCGCAGATACACAGATACAATCTCTGATTCATAATTTGCAGTAATAATGCTGATCAAAGTTGTTTTTGACTGATTAATCATACCATTTTTATGGTATTTTAATCAGTCGCAGCATATTTTTTAATTTGGGGTACAACAAGGGATGGTGAAGATACCGTAGAGCAATAATACATGAAAGTGTCTACACTGCTTAAAAAAATTAAGGGAACTCTTAATCGTCAGAGTCTAACACCAAGTCAGTTAAACTTCAGCAATATCAATCTGTCCATTTAGGATCACAAGTGATTGTGAATCAGTTTCACCTGCTTTGGTGCAGATGAAAGTGACAACAGGTGCAATGGAGAGGCAAAAGCAAGACAACCCTCAGAAAGGGAATGGTTTTACATGTGGTGGCCGCAGACAGTTGCTCTCCTCATTCTTCCTCACTGATTCTTGTCTAGTTTTGTGTTCTGCTAGTGTCCATGTCACTACTGGTAGCATGAGCATGAATCAGGTTGCACAGGTAGTCCAGCTCCTCCAGAATGGCACATGTGCAGTCGCAAGAAGGTTTGCTGTGTCTCCCAGCACAGTCTCAAGAGCATGGAAGAGACGCCAGGAGACCGGCTATAACACGAGGAGAGCTGGACAGGGCCGTAGAAGGGAATCAATCCAGCAGAAGGACCGGTATCTGCTCCTCTGTGTGAGGAGGAGGAACAGGAGGAGCACTGCCAGAGCCCTACAAAATGACCTCCAGCAGGCTACTGGTGTGCATGTTTCTGACCAAACTGTCAGAAACAGACTCCATGAGGGTCCAGTGCCCTCTAGTGGGACCTGTGCTCACAGTCCAGCACCATGCAGCTCGAATGGCATTCATCAGAGAACACCAGCATTGACAGGTCCACCATTGGTGCCCTGTTCACTTCACAGATGAGAGCAGGTTCACACGGAGCACTGCTGCCTGTAACATCATCCAGCATGACTGGTTTAACGGTAGGTCAGTGATGGTCTGGGGAGGCATATCCTCAGAAGGTCACACAGACCTTTGTGTCATAGCCAATGGTAACCTGACTGCTGTGAGGTAGCAGGATGAAATCCTCAAAGCGACTGTCAGACCTTACGCTGGTGTAGTGGGCCCTGGGTTCCTCCTGGTGCCGGACAATGCCTGGCCTCATGTGGCCAGAGTGTGTAGGCAGTTCCTGGATGACGAAGGCACTGATGCCATTGACTAGCCCTTTCATCACCCTGACCTAAATCCAATTGAGCACCTATGGGACGCTATGTATCGGTGCATACGATACCGACAAGTACAGCCATGGACTGTCCAGGTGCTCACTGATGCCCTGATCCAGGTCTGGGAGGAGATCCCGCAGGACACCATACGCTGACTCATCAGGAGCATGAACAGATGCTGTTGAGAGTGCATACAGGCACGCGGGGGCCGTACATATTACTGAGTCACATTATGAGTTGCTGAGATAAAATTCACCAAGTTGGACCAGCCTGCGATTTCAATTTCTCACTTTGATTTTTGGTTGATTCTGAATCCAGCCATCAGTGGGTTGATGGTTTTAGTTTGCACTGACTGCTGTTATGTCATTTTGTTCTCAATAAATTACACAGTGTAGATTGGTAAAGATTTTCAACTTGAATAATTTCTTCATCAGGTTCCCTTCAGTTTTTGAGCAGTATATTTCAGACTGCTCAGGATGGTCTGTTTCCACCTGCTGCACTCCTAATAGTCAATATCATTAAAACAAACAAAGTGAATCAAACTCAGTTCACCAGATATATCAGCTGTAGCTCCCTCAAATCATTTCAAGTAAAAAAAACAAACACATGGTGTCTGTTTCTTAAGCAGTTTTACAACTCTGTCTGAGAAAGATCATAAATATTTTGATGATTTTCTGGCGCCGCTAAGAGCACCTCATGGTACCACATTGTAGAGTGGGATAATGGACACTGGTAGTTGGCTCTTGGAAACAGATCGGGGCTTACTCACACTGATGCAAACACTCATCTGCAAGCAGAGTCCATACATTATGTCTAGGCAGCACTGACACACACACGCGCGCGCGCACCACCACATAGTTTTTGCGATGTGCTAAATTTTAAGCACTTTATTTATATCCATCAAGCTAATTAGTGTGCACAGGATCCAAATACTGAGAGGTTCTTACAATGTTTGGACAATTATAAATACATAAAGCGCCATCTGCTCGACACTGCCAGGCTACCAGTGGCAGCTGAGATGGAACAAAATTTTGCCAACTACCTACTTAGATCTGAGTTATCATCATACAGTATGAATTTATAGGCTATTGCAAAATACAGTGATTTATGTCAACTCAACCTGGGAAGTTACAGCCTCCAGGAAGCTGAAATAAATGTGTGTTCCTTGTGGATACTTCCTGCATTAAGACTTTAACAGTAGCTCTTTTCCCCCAATGTTAACCTGTCTCTTGAACTATGGGAAAGCATTGTAAGTACACAATAGGGCTCCCTTTGTGCTTAATAATCATTTCTCGCATAAATAATAAATGAACTTGCAAGGGAGCTGCAACACGGGTTTAAGCATTGTGAATAAACACATGGAAAAAAAGCAACATCATTTGGTAAAAGCACCAAGGAGCAACAGTTGTTCAGTATAGATAATAAGCTATGCTGCATCTTATTTAGCTCTCAGGTTAATCAAAGTTGCAATGCATGTTTACGCTCGTGTGGAGGTGTCTCATATTACACCTACCTCAAGCTTTTTTTAACCACTTGCATCACACTGTAGTGTAACGTTATCGTGGCACCATGCTGCCTCAACTAGGCTAAACTTGACCTACTTCAAAATAATTGTTTTGCAGAAAAATGAAATTCTATGCATGAACAGTATGCTGTTTGTTATTATTTTTCCAAACAGACTCTGCTCGTGCTGATGGAGCCCCTTAATTATTTTGTGGGATCAAGTTATTGTCTGGTGTGCACAGGTTTGCCTATTATCTGCACACACAAGATCTTCCTGTAAGCCACATGGGCAGATGTTTACGGTGCCACCTTTTTTTTGGTCATTCAGAAAATTTGAATATAAGGAAAAATGTTGGAGGGGGGAGTATGTGGTGAGCGTAGTGGGGGGACATGAAAAGATCTATGGTTGACCCTTAAATGGGATCAAATACAACAATTTACTTACTAACTTTAATCACCAACAACACAAGTTATATGTATTTACATGATACATAAATGTAATTTTATAATTAAAACACTTTCAGCGTGCCATCTGATACCCACCCCACCCCCTCACAGGCATTGTGAATTCACAGGTAATGTGAAATGGTGCGGCCCATCTGACATGGGACAGGTCACAAGTGCCACTAATGTCAACATGTGAGGCAGACTACTGCCTGATTAGCTAAGTCAGAATGCCTCACCAAAAATTAGGAGCTTCTAAAGGAAACGTCAGAGTACAGACAGGACAAGAAAATAAAAGGAGCTGAGAGGCAATGGACAAATATCTGTCAAGTAAACGTGAAGAAGCACCAGGTATGAGAGATGAAGCTGATGATGAGAAGTGAGGCGGACTAAAACCTGCTGTATCAGGCTCAGTTTTGTGGGAGTGGGAGAGGTAAAGAATGAAAAAATGCACATGTAATAAAAGTGAGTAGTAGACTGACAGAATGTGGAAAACTGAGACATAGTGTTGAATCTTCTCATATTTTTCTTTGGATATTGTGGGCTGTTCATCATTTATTTTGTAAATGGATGAACATTTTCATAATGTACCATCTCTACACTAAAAAAAAGGGAAAAGAAATTAAGGGGTTGTTATTTACAGGTTGTTATGCAATGGTTTTACTGGTCCAGCCTACTTGAAACCAAATTGGGCTGTATGTGGCCCATGAACTAAAATGAATTTGACACCCCTGACGTAAGGCATCCATTGGCACCAACCATGCTAAGCGATCATGTCGGAAAGTTTAAGCAAAATTTTGGCGAGGAAAAAAAGGAAAATGGTGCATTTAAATATGTCTGCATGCTGTGGTCCCTAAATAGTCTTGACATGACCTAAATTGGGTATGACAGGATAACTGAGAGTTGACAGCCATATACTCTTTACACTGTTTTAGTTCTGCACTGAATTTGTTCCCTTAACTTGCTCCCACAACATAGCCTAATTAACATGTGCACGCACGATTAAAAAAATATCACCATTCGTGTGACAATGTGTGTCCTATAAATCAAATGTGAAGAGTACAGTCTGTAGAGTGCAAGATTACAGACGGTGTCATATTGCGTTCAGCCAGCGGGGGCAGCAGAGAGCACAATGTAGCAGCCCCACGGACCAAAAGTGAAGAAGAAATGCTGCGCCATGTTTGATTGAATGTAGCCAGTGTTAATTGGATTTACCTGCACTCTTGGATGAAGTCTTCATCTTTGTTACTTAACTGACGTCAAACATCGAAGTGAATTGTGCCGAACTGTTGCTAAGAAACACACCTGTCTTGTCACGAGCCCCTGTTCTCAACACTTACCTGAAATATAACTGCCAGCAGAGGATACTTGAAACAGCTGCGTCACTCCACTACCCCTCAAGGACGGATGGTAAGCTGTAAAGTGGACATTAAGAACTAGCCAACTAGCTAATAGTAGCTGTCTCTCGGGTGGCGACCTCCTCAGCTCTCAAACTGATGACAACCTGTAGCTAGCATACAACGCCATAAAGGACTATTGTGAGGGAGGACTGGCACAGAGTGGACACCGTCAAGACGACCTTCAAATAGTAAGTGTATCTCATTATGTTGGTGTTGTATGGGCCGCCGTGCCTATAGTGTTGACCTCACCTGTGCTTGTAAAGCTGTAGCCTGCAGACCTACTCTGACACTGATATATGTTGTCATGTTGCTTCTTGAGCTGAGTATGGTAAGATGGCCGCCGTGCCTGTGCCATAACTGTGCCTATAGTGTTGACCTCACCTGTGCCTGTGGAGCTGTCACCTCCAGACCACTCTAACACTGATATATGTTGTCATGTTGCTTCTTGAGGTGAGTGTGGTGAGATGGCCGCCGTGCTTGTGCCTGTAATGTTGACCTCACCTGTACCTGTGGAGCTGTAACCTGCAGACCTACTCTGACACTGTTGCGTGTTGTGTTTTCTTGAGTGTGGTGAGCTGGCCGTCGTACCTGTGCCATTACTGTGCCTATGTTGTTGACCTCAACTGTGCTTGTGGAGCTGTAACCTGCAGACCTGTTCTGACACCGTTGCATGTTTTATTGTGTTGTGTTATATTTAACCGACCTCACCTGTGCCTGTGGAGCTGTAAAGTACTGTCAATTGCCTGTTGTGATTAGGCCAACTATACAGTGGTTCACTGTTAAGAGTGTTGCACTGTGTGTCATTGTCGGAATGAGGTTGGATGATTAACAGTTTACAGCCTTGGTCTCTGACAGGAAGCATACTACATATTCTTGTTTTGTATTTGTACTGCAGTAGGTTTATTTATTGTGGTTGCCATCTGAATGCTTGTGAGAGTTAATTAAACCCTGTTAACACACCTGAGGTTATTGATTGTTTGGGTGATTGCAGAGCAAAGTTAGTGTTGTATAATATTCTCTATCATCATTTCTCTTCACTTGGCTTGAATGCATTTGGTGTTAAAAGGTTATTTTATGTGCCATCTTGGATATGTTGTTGGGTGCTTCTCTCTCAAGCACCCATTACTAAATAATAGAATGTAAACGAAATTCAAATTCTGAGCACATCTCTGGCAAGAGAGGATCTTTTTGGCTTTTAAACAGATGAAAACATCTCCAATGCCAAAATGGACATCCCCACAAAGAAGGATTGGAGCATGATGGACTTCGCTCTCAATTAGATCTCCAAACAGTAAGTGCAAGTCATTGTTTTGCATTGCGGTGCATTCACTCAAAGTAATCAGTCTTTGCATTATGCTTCTGTTATGTTGTGCTGTTTGGGTTGTGCTGGCCGCCGTGCCATTGCTGTGCTTATGCTGTGATCCTGCCTGTGGCTGTAGAGCTGTAACCTGCAAAGCATGGAGGTTTGATGAATGAGATTTCCTAGGCTAGATCTTTACAGGAAGCTTTGTACAAATGCTTGTTTTTCATTTGTGAGTGTTATGTCCCTGTCATTTTCTTGGCTTGAATGCTTGTGACTGTGTCTCAGTGGAGTGTATTGGTGATTTGGGTTGCTGCACAGCAAAGCCATATAATTTCACACCAGTTTACATAAACTTCCAAACAGTGAGAGCAAGTCAGTGTTTGCATTATGCCTCTGTTATGTAGTACTGTTTGTATTGTGCTGGCCGCCGCGCCATCACTGGGCCCATTTTATGATCCCTCTTTGTCTGTGGAGCCTATAAACTGCAAAGCATATTGTTATTGAATAGGTAACATTGACAGCATGTTGCTTGGTTATCCTTGGAGTCTGGTGTTGCATATGGACATGTAAAAATCTTTGCAAGATGTTCTGTAATAATCAGGTCTTTTTATGTATAAATCTGGCTTTCATAGCAGCCAGTGCCTTCCCACCTACTGCCTTGACCTCAGCTCGTTTTAACTGTGTAGCCTCAGCCCTGTCTCATCCTCATTTTTTTGCAGTTACTGGTAGGTGGTGTAGAAGACAAAACAGCATTAAGTATAGCCAGTGTCTTGTCTCTGCCAGAGGACTAGTCTTTGTGTTGCACATCAATATGAAGCTGCTTTTGTGATTTCTACATATAGTCCTACAGCTTTTTTACTTTACCCATGCAAACTTCCCTTTGCACGGCTCTTGTAATTACACAATTGTGCTAAAAATGACTATGGGAATTGGAATCCTGCACAAGGCTGAGTGCCACCTGATATTTGAAACAGTGTTGATGGTGCCAAAACGTCCAGGCTTGGCCAAACATAGAGAAACTGGGAGCATTTTCCAATTCCAAAGGGATTGTTGTTTTGTCTTATTGAAGAGGTGCAAAAAGCAGAATTTTCTGATAGCACCACTACTGGGGGTTTTCAGGCGCACACACTGAGAGGTGTGAGATTGCCAAAGTGCACATAAGGCAAGTCTGCAACCCAGACCATATGGTCAGCATGAGCCAAGTCTCGGTCCACATGTCCACTTACAGCGCTCCCAACACTTGACATTGCTTCATTCAAAATGTAAGATGTGCCACTGGCATGTAAAGGGTGCATTGATTTAATCATAGGTGCTGTTTCTAAATTAGATTTGGACCAAAGAATAGTGCTACATCCTCTCCATCCTTCACCAGCTCTCACAGTGTCACAGATTTTCTTCCGTGCTGCTGCATGACTTAATTTGTCTCCGTGCTTAAAAAGGCATGTATTGTAATTATTGGGAAAACTGATGGTAGCGAGATTTATTTTGTCTGTTGTGATGAGTTTTTCCATGGTGAAATTGTAGACTATGGGTGAAGCAGGTGGAAGTGGGACTGGGATGTTTTATGAGCATACGTCAATCAAAAAGACACCTGGCAGTTCATTAGTCAACGGTTCTTTCAGACTGCTTACATTTGCATAGACAACTTGAGCTCTCCTTTCAACGTGTCCCTCTCGCTGCTTTGCTTGCAAATGTTCAACGCTCACCTTCCCACAAGCCTTTGCAACATAAGTACCACATGTCCTTGTCCAAATAATAGAGGATGCAACGTTGCAGATGATTTTTTTCTTTGTGGCTAGTGGACTTCCGCTGTTGAGTTTCCTTGGATTTAACCTCTTAAAGCCTGCTGGCTGCACCCACCAGGGGTGTTATCATTAAAATGCATGGAGCGAAGACAAGCACTGTTCAAACCCACAGAAATTTCTTGTAGATGCTAGTCACGACACAAACCTTTCCAAAGACACCAAATATGTCAGGTTGAATTACAGAGAAATGGGTAAAAAAGGATGCACAAGAGGCAACAAGAGTTGAAGTATGTCACTCAAGGTAAGCATCATGTAGCGTCAGTGAGGACATGGAACAGATTCAAAACATACTGTATATGCAGCATCACTTTAAAGCTACTACATGGGAAACTTTGTAGTTTATGTAGTTAAGGGTGTATTAAAAACTGAAAGGCAGAGCTGGAGTGAGACCTTGGATTTTGGTAGATTCATTAGGACATTAGGTGGAGGTAGGTACATTAACCATGAGCCTTTCCTTAAAGAGTATGGTACATTGAACATCCATAAAGGTGGCATAATAGAAATGGCCTCCAGTAAATCATACAATACCATTTTTTTTTCTTACTAAGCACAAAACATTCCTTCATTTCCTCTCTGAATCTGGTCTAAATAACTGTCAGTAATGAACGCTAATGTAGGCTGAACATCACATCACATACTGATTATATGTTACATAAAGACATTCTGAATTAAAATGAAAAATCATAAATGTTACCTAAAAAGTGTTGATCATTTCTGGGAACTAAAACGAGAACGCTACGCAAGGGATAAGTTATCAAAATTGTGTTTTTGTTTTAAATGGCTTTTGACTTGACTCAGCCAATTAGAACTGACGACCAGGACTAATTATTCTAATTGTCTAATCAAATTTAGATAAAGTTCACAAAAACAGTGTTCACACACACACACACACACACACACACACAAAAAACTTTTCACAGTTTAACAGCAACACTGTGCGTGCCTTAACACAACAAATGAGACTGTCGTAGCTGGGTAATGTGGCAGTATTGCTTTATCACGGAAACAATCATTAGTAAGGTGTTTCCCTACAGATTAAGTTGTTGTGGTGGCATCTTTTTTATTTAGAGGATAATGCAGTCACAGGCGTTTCTCTAGTTAATTGTAATAGCTTACACAGTATGTATGTCACATCCCAGACACACACATTAGTATACCATTTGTCCTTTTTCTGCTAAAGCAGAGTGTGTTGTCTTGTCATCATACAGACAATAGAGCAATTGTAATGTTTCTCATACTGTATGTTTGTAGGGGTGAGGTGAGAAAATCGATACAACATAGTATTGCGATATTTTGCGTGGTGATATTGTAGCAATACACATGAAGTTGAAGGATCTTTGAGTACAATAGGAAGGCTGGCATTAACTTGGGATGCCTGGCCTTTAAGGTCAGCAGATTCATGTGTGACTATAACAGCACATTATTGCAGAGGACTGGCGATTGCTGTCTCACGTTCTTTGAGCTAGAGAAGTACACGAAAGTCACATGGCAGCAAACATTGCAGACCTCCTGCAAAATGCAGCTCAGGAATAGGGGATTGCCGACTTAATCTGGCCTCGTAGAGGGCGTTAAGTCTGCCAAATTCAGTCTGTCAGGTGTATGCAGCATTTCTGACAGGTTTTATGGCGGTGTTGGTCAGTCTGTCTGCTTTGTGTCACATTTTGCTGCAATAAAATGATTGAAGTCAGATGAACAGACTGAAAACTTTATCTTATGAGGTAAAATTGATGATGAGGTTTTCCCCTGGGGTAATAATTTACAGTTGGGGGGAAAAAAGGTAATAACTTGCAATATATTGTATCGCAATACACTAGGGGTGAGTTTGTGTACAAAAGTCTCTAAACGTTTAGAGTGGGTAATTTTTTTCGTGTAAACGTGTACATGGGTTTCACCACTGGGTGATGCTATTGCATTATACCAGTAAAGCCCCAGTTATACGAATACCAACTGAACGGGCTATTTAACCAACGTGCCGTTTTAATAGAACGGAGCATGTAGGCTACTGACCTGTCTCACAATATTTCTCGTCATATTCACAGTTGTTACCAGCCATCCCTTCGCTTTAAGACTGTGGCCTTGTTGGTGTGACATAGTAGATGTTGTGGGAAGTAAAGCGGCGTATAGAGTGTACGGACAGGAATGCACTGTGAAAATAGTAGTGTTCATGCTACGGGTGGTTGCAGTCTGTTAACAGTGTTTAGATAGGCTCCAGTTACAGCATGGTCTCTGTGAGAAGGCCCTGCGTTATGTTATGTTATGTTTTCCTGCTGTAGAGGAGAAATAAATGTGCTTCTACATGGACTCCTAGAGCTAGTTACCAGCAACGAACCAAGTTGTAAAGATGATCTACAGAAAACCAGTGTCTCCCAAATACAGTTCGGAGCGCCAGACTGGAGAAGGTAACACAGTCTATCACAGTTAGTCAACAATTAGTATCACCCCCCTCCCCCCCTAAAAAAACAAACAAACAAAAAAAACGTTTTTCGTGTACTAATTTTTCATAACCGTTTATGATCTCAAAAACGTGTACACCTTGACTCACCCCTACAATACACAGCATATCACAATATGTAGTTATACCGTATCCTGATAATATCTTATCCTTGGTCCTCTGGCGATTCCCACCCAAATATATTTGCCACATCACGAAGGGCCCTGACTCACCATGTCAACTGTTGGCCGTCGGCTGTTGGTAAACGACTGTCTCCCTAGTTTTTGCAGTGTGTCTCGCACTGTTGGCACTAGTTGGCCCTTGTTAGCTGCAGGAGACACCATTGGTGAGAAAAATCCCTCTGATTGGCAGTTCAATTCAGTGCATGAAAAAGAAATGGAAGTGAAGAAGTCAGGAGGGCATGAGATCAGAACAAACTTGTTTTATTTGGTGAGATTATTTTTTTTAGCTATTGAGCTCTTTAGCAGATATGTTTTGTAGTTGTTTGTTTTGTTGTTCACTGGTGCACGGTAGATGTCTTGTTCTTTCAGCATCAGGTTGTGTTGTTAATGGGCTAACTGGACAGCTAGCATCTTGATCGGACTGGTCTTACAGTTTCCCTGTTTAAATGACAAATACAGACTACCACCGCCTGCTGGTATGGAGAGTTATTTCCTCTCACACAGGCGCAGAATGTACATGCTACTTGGTCGTTGTTCACTGCAAGGTTTTGTCTGAGACACAGGCGACGTGAGGTGACTAGGGCTGCAACTAACGATTGTTTTCATTGTCGACTAATTTGATGATTATTTCTTCCATTAGTCGACTAATCATTTTATCGAAAAATTTGTTAAAATGTTGAAAAATGTCGGTCTGTCTTTCCCAAACCCAAAAACTATGTCATCTAATGTCTTGTTTCGTACTCACGCCAAAGGATTTTAGTTCACCGTCATTGGAGAGTGTGTAAAGCTGCCAATATCTGAACGTAAGAAGCTGCAATAAGAGTATTTTGGGGTATTTTTATAGTACTTTTCTATGAAAAAAGACTCAAACCGATTAGTCGACTACTTACATAGTCACCGATTATTTTAATAGTTCATTAGTCATTGATTAATCGACTAATCGTTGCAGCCCTAAATTGGTTCGACATCCCATTGTTCTGACCATATTAAACTCATTGTTCCTAAGTCCGTTCCGAAATCATCATGATGCCCTGTGGTTAAGGTCTGGTTAGGTTTAGGCACAAAAACCACTTGGTTAGGGTCAGGAAAAGATCATGGTGAGGGTTAAAATGAAAAAGAAAGTGACAAACACATAAGCCGTGAGCCTGCTCCGCCTCAAGCCGGTCGCGGCGCACCATACGCCCGCCGCGAGCCGTTCAGTCGGACTAATGGGATGTCGAACCAATGGGCTGTCGAACCAATGACATGGACCCCACTTTACTGAAGTCAGTGTTAAATAATAAAGGGAAGCATATGGTAGCTTTGTGTTATTTATTCAGTGACAAAAAACAAAATAAGACACAAAATTGAGATTTAGTGCTCCTCTTAGAATGGCTGTGTGTGATGGTGCTATCAAAAAAAGTGTATTACCATCATATTTTCTATATTGTGTGCCACAGCTGTATCAAATAAGCATTTAACACACTCAACACTACAGTAGAAGATGATGATGCAGCCTCATGTCTCCACTCTTTAAGGAAAGCCCTGAGGATTATGGTATTAATATGAAAAATTGCAGCTAAAATAAGCCTAGATGTGAAGATTTATAAGTTCAAGTACATTTGCTATTATAATATGACCTTTTGCTACTTTCTTTTATTAATTTTATAATCCTATATTGAGCAGAGCTGATTGGTTAATCAGAGTATGCTGTTTAACATCAGCCATCCGAAATGTCTCCTCTTGACAAGCTGACCTTTGTTAACTCTTGAATATGGTACGAGTATGGTCAAAATCGATTTGTTTCGTAACTGTTTTCAAACACAGAAGTGTGAAAAGCTTTGAGTGTAAAGGGATTTTAGTAAAAGAAAAAAAAAGTGGAGTGTTGTGTGTGATATGGAGATTGTTTCTTCACAGATAACTTTCATTGGAGGCAGAGCTTTTAAAAAGCACAGTCCACTGGTGACTTAAACAATATTACTCTGTATTTATGAAACCGTTTTGAGCGTTATTCATTTCTGCGGCTTACACTCGCTCACTGCCTCTAACCTTTGAAATTTCACACACAGTGAGCACAGTCACACACGGGCACACACTCGCACATTATCTGAGAAATTCAGGTTAAAGTCAGACTTTTGTCCTGGAATTTTAAACCTTTTCCTGTGCATTTTGTTACACAGTGAGTTAGTGGGCCAAGACTGACAGATGCTCTGTTGACGAGACAGCTGCCAGCACTCAATCTGGCAACTGGGTCAAGTCCTTCTGACATTCATGACAAGTCCCTGCCATGAGGGCTGTGCCCCTGTCCCCCCAGGCTCTGTGACTTACCTATGTGTCACCTGTGCTCCCTGGAGGCCTTTTGAGAGGACCTTAGGGACCGTATAGTTTCTCCTGTGGTTCAGATCCAGCGCTCGCATGCCCATGGACAGGAGAAGAGTCTCTGACTTGTAATTAGGCTCTGTGGCATCTAGGGGCATACAACCTACGTCTGCCGTTTAGGGATGAAGATGACTGCTCCTTCCCTATCCTTGCTGCATTATTAAGTGTGACAGGACTCGTTGCAGAGTGTCTCTACCATTCTCTTTGTACTGCTTCCCCTCACCCGCTACCCCCCACAACCCCCCAGCCCTGCTCGACATCCCACCGCCACATGTGTCCTCTGTGAAATGGAAATGCCGCCCCATTAAAAACCGTCAACCTGAAGCAGATCACTGCTGCACTTATGCTAATGTAGACACAGGAAAATATCACACAAGGAGAGGAAGAAGAAAAAAAGTTGGAGAGGGAAGCAAATCGGATAAAAAATTACCAGTTTCACTTGAGGGATGAAAGTATAGTGTCTCTAATTGGAAATGAATATGGTTGTAGTGTGTAGTTAGGAAATATTCACAATTGTGCAGGAGTTTGGGTGGGTTTAAAGTGAGAGCTGAGGATGCACTAGAGAGGACGAGAGGGAGAGAAATGGGAAACAGACAACAGTAAACTTGGATGGAAGATAATTAGGCCCACGGTTTGCCCTGCCTGCATTCAACAGCAGAGTTATCAAAATACATCAGCATTTGCATTCGGCCTCAGTGCTGTGGATGGTGACCACATGGGCTTGATTCACAGCTGTTTACGCATTTTTATGATTTTCATTTATTTTCAGTTTTCAGCCTAATGTTTAAAGTGGTTTCTGGGTAATCGTCCACTGCTTAAGCACAAATAGAAAGTTGTAAAATGTAGCCTTGGCTGCTGGGAAATAGGTCTTACAATCACTTAACAATTAAAATCTAACAAGACTTCAGTGTACAAGTGATGCATAAAATTACAGCAGAAAATAAGGGTCCTCTTACTAATCTGTTTGGCTGCGTCTTGGCGGCCTGGGATCAGCCCCTCTGTCACCATGGAGAGTGACAGTAATGATAAACCGTAATCAAATCTGCTCCCGCGAGGGTCTGCCTCATTCCTCACTGCACATAATGGGGAGAGGGGAGGAAAATTAAGTGTCCCTTTGATCCATGCGGCTGAATACTGAGCATGTAGCAAATTAAAAAGAGATGCCTGCTGCACCTGCCTGGAGAATTGCTGCCAAACAATAGTTTTCTTTTATTTTTTTTTAAATACTCTGACATGCTTGATTGTCAGTCTCAGACCTTAATTTTCTCTAAACGCAGTGGGTGTATGTCTTATCAGTGCAGAGTAGAATTTGTGTGCATTATCAGGGGGGGACGAGAAGTGAAACTCTTTATGGAAGGACAAAACTAGCACACTTTTCACTTAAAAGTCTGGAACCGCAAGTGTATACAGTAATTATGTGGTGTTTTCCATTTACTTTGACTGTTTGACTCTTTACCTCACTGTTAGCTGTAAACCAGTGCTGATGATGTTCATTACAAATGCACTCACATATGCAAACAGCAGAGGTGAAATTTACATAATACGCTGTGGCTCCGAGATAGAGGAAAAAGCAATGTGAGTGCTGAATTTTACTCACATGAGTGCAAACATCTGTGCACCTCCCTTGCAAAAGAAGGACATCTTGATCAAATGGGTGCTTCATTGTAAGTGTTACCATGACTACGACATGGTTCTAATAGGATTAAGTGATTGCAATTCGCCATGTGAATATCGTCATGTCACACTGGGTGTTGCAATGGTCTCCCATTCTAAAAGAGCCTGTTTTTTGAGGTGAAAGCATGTTGGCATGGAGTCCTTTTCTTGCTATACATGTGGTGGTGATGATGATGATGATGATGATGATAATGATGATGATGATAATGATGACGTGTTGATATCTGTGGGAAAGATGATCATTACAATAACAGCTGTCGGTTCCCAGATGCATAATTTCGCGTACTACAATTAGATTCGTGCCATGGCTGGAAAGAAAATTCATTTCAGATCTGATTGTTGTGTTTGTTCATTATTTTTATAGATACCTCTAGTTAAAGGCTAATCTGAGTTTCCAATTTAATTAGTGAGGTTGGAGCATGCCAGTGCGTCATTGCTGAAATTCCTTTGATGATTCAGGATAAAATATAGACTGTTCAATGGAGGCATTCATCAGTGAGTCGTCTTTGATAGAAAAAAACAAACAAAGACAAGTTAGTCATTCCTCATCTATAGTAATCCACTCACCCACCAGCCAACCCAAATCAGCCCAGATCAAATTACTGTATATAAACCAAATAAACAATCCCATACAGCCAAACAAACCCAAACTAATTCAAACCAACCAATGTTTAGTATCTACAGTTCTATAATTGATCAATATCACACGAGACGGAGTGCTGTTGCCCTGAATATCATCTCGGCTTTGATTTGGTCGAAGATCATCACATCTGTGATGATAATCAGTCCAACAGCGCAACCTTGAGTGTGATATTGCTTTTATACAACAGTTCTACAAGCACCATTTATTAGTTAACCGTAATAAGCGACAACAGATTATGATTTGTTCATTTAATTATCCATTTGACTTCGCCAACACAAATGGTTCCACAACTGATGGGACTGAAGTGTTGCCTAGCAGGCATAAACATTCCCGCACATTAGCATTAGCTAGCCACTGTGTGTAATCTAGGTCTGTAGTAAAGCCTGATACATAGTAGGGCACTCAACTGTTGCGTGATAGAAATGTAAGAGTCTCACGTTGTTTTCAACTCACGCTTCAGCAAAAGGTTTTAGTTGTCTCCATGATAACCCCCCGCAGAGACCCCTGCATTTTTCTTGAGAGCTTTGTTCATAATGGAATTTAATTTAGTAGGGATAAAAGCTGTAACATTCATCCACAGTCAAAAAAAATGAATAGCTGTTCTCCATTACACTGTGCTTTGTTCACCCAACATTTTCAGCTATCTTACCTTCATCAGTGTGGTTTGAATATTTGACTAACGTGCAAGAATTAAAGGAGGGGAGAGATTGGGAGAGACAAAAGTGTCCTGTGTTTTGGAAAAATTTGATTTAAAAATAGAGGTTGAAAGACTACAGTTTCAGTTTCAACCTTTTCATCCATTATTTGGTTAAGCTGAAATATTTTGTGATGCCGAAAAAATATGTATTTTGTACTTGCAGTCATTTATCTTTCTCTGGTGAAATTTTGTATCTCTGAAGAGTATTTATAGAAGATAATGAGAACAACTTCAGACTTTGTTGAAGGCCGAAAATGTTTGATGAAAAAAAAACTTGGGGTACTGCAGAACAATTGTGCGATGTTTTATTTTGATGGACTGGCAGTGAAGCTTACACTGGTCACACCTCGTTGTGTCCTTCAATTATGAATATGAAAAACTTTTACCAATAAAATTCACTATGTGCTAGGGCTGCCACTGTTTGTGTATCTGTACCAAACCATCATGGTACAGAGGTCAAGATTCGGTTCGTGCAGAATACACAGTATGTAGACTGATCTATGTAATGCAGAACCAAAGGTCTTAAGCGTGAGTCAGCCTGGAAACTTGAAGCCTTATGATGATAGCAACAGGTGCTGATGTTAGCACAACAAGCTGATTTGTGCGCGAGTCACTCTCACTATGGCAAGCGCAAATCAAACGTTGAAGCTGGAGGACCGACCTGCAGGTCCCAGGTCAGTGACGCGGATGGTATCTAGGCATTGCTCCACCATTGTAGGGGATGTGAATGCACACGTCCAACATGGTAATGCACATTCGACGGCATCACCCAGGTGTGCCGATCACTGGTATGGTAAATCTTTGGGTGCTTTGAATGTTTAAGGGTGGAACTATTTTAAACACTCCTCCTAATGCAAGTTTTATCTTTTATTATTCTGTGTGTTTAGGTATTTTCAATTTCATATAATTCAAGATGCTTTTAAATTCTCTAGCATATTGTGACCTTTTACGTTTAAGGAATGTGTTTGTTCAGTGTTTGTGCAGCGGAAAGGCTATAGCTGTAGCTATCTGAGTAACGAATATTCTAAATTTGAATTTAAATTCGGATTTGAAAAAAAAAAAGGACCTTCAAATGTGAAAATTGATAATCGATTGTGGAGAAAAAAAAAACACCACCGCAGCTGTCCTCTTTGCGAGTGGGCGCTGGCATCAGACGCGCATTTCTCCACGCTGGTCGACAAGCGGTTCTGCTCCCAGCTGTTGTCTCCGTCACCCGGCTTGACACATTCGCTTGCGGCTCGCGCAGAAAGTAGACCAGACGCCGAAACGATTGCTGCAGGGCACAAGCCGGTCACGGTCCAGTGCTTCGAGGCTATTCGCAGCGCTTCCGCGGGCGGTGTGGCCACGGGTCAGAGAGGGGGGCGAGCGAGAGGTCCGCGGTCGTTTATAACGTAATGTTATAGATAATTGTTTTATGTGTTTTAATGTGTAGGTATGTAAATGTTTTCAAAGACGTTTATGTTGAAATAAAAATACCTACAAGTAGTTATGTTTCCTTGTATTAGTTTGCCCTCTTGTGGACATAATGCGGGAAAAAAAAAAAAATTTGAATGGTTCGAACCTATGAGTTATTTTTAGAAGGAATATTCAAACGTCATTTTTGAGCAATTTTGACAGCCCTAGACGGATGTGAAAAACGTAGAAAAACAAACCTGTTCCAAAAATTTTAATGATGGGCTAAAGTTTTAGGCTCAGTGTGCAAATATAATTAACATAACTTAAGGTTGTATTTATTTATAGACGTGACCATTTTGGACGAAAAAACGGCCTGAGTGTTTGAAGGCCTTAATACAGAAATGTTTGAAATGGATCTTATTTTCATAATAAAAATGGTACCAAAGTTGTTAGTGGGTAAAATGCTACCTCAGTCCCCAGCAGTAGGTTTGTGTCTGACTTTGACACTTGCACTCCTGTCTGTTCAAAATAAATGATGGAAATGTATCCTTATGCATTTGGATTTTTTTCTCTGTTGTACTGAACTTGCACCCCACCATGACTCCTTAACCCGCATATGAACCGAACCGTGACTTTTGTGTACCGTTACACCCCCATTACATTAGGTATTTGGTAATTAGGAGAAAACAACATGAAAAACATGAGCTGTTTTGAAGCACTGTTGAATCCCCTAACCTCCTAAGCTGCCAAAGATGCCAAAAATTGTGTCATCATGAATAATAAAGTTCCTCTGATACCAACTGTATGATCTGTGCTCACGTTGTGCTGACTTTGAAAGCCCTCCAGTTCAGAGACTTCTTAACTAGACTTGTGAGTGATAGCATGGTTAAGTATCATGGCCCAGCGTTGTCAGGCGGTCAAACCCTTCAGGGGGAACAAATTACTCAGAGAAATGTGGGGGTGATGCCCAGCCATATTACACATTACACGGGTGAAAACAAACGTAACACTGCACATGAGAGTCATTGAGGCAGAGTTTTAATTATTGTCAGTGTCAGGCTTGAGCATAGCTTCCACTCAGGGAGGCAAAAATAGAAAGGGAATTAGCCCCTTTTCACGATCCCTGACAGCTAATTACATATAAAATGGCCAACACCGCAAAACAAAAGCAGACAATTATACTTGGCTGGAGCTTGAGCTGAGCTCTAAGGGCTGTAGCACAGATCCTTAAACTTTGACTTTGAAGCGGACTTAACACATGGATCTCGTGAGGATTCAGCATGCAAGAGATCATCTGAATGTTTGCATAATTTTTTTGGAGATCAATATAAACCTGTTCAGTCTTGCTGCAAATGTGGAGTGTACACTCAGTTCATATTTGGCCTTGCTTCTTGATGCAGCCTTGAGCAGATATCAAAGCATGTGCTCGTGAAAAGTCAAATGCAGTGAATGCTAAATATGAGTCCAGCCAGGAGGACTGTTTTATTGGCACTTATCCAGATGAACATTGACTTCTTCATCTATTTGATACATTTCTAATTCTACCCAGGGAACGATTAAGAGTCAGTGCAACTCCAGTGCATCATGAATGGATGATTCTGTCTTGTGTGTCTTATTCTGGTATTTTCAATTAATCATACTCAGTATGGTCTAATCAATCTAATTGGGGGTCAGTTACTCTTCCCCTCTGCTCCTGTCCCGGATCTTGGCAGGCTGGTGGCTGAATGAGAGTTGGTTTGAAAGGGAATGAAGGGCTCTGTGGTTGTCAGGGCTGCTGCTTTGTATCCCTTTCCAGCCTGGCAGAGGCTCCCTGCTCTCTGTCCGCTAAGTCAAAAGCCACCTCACTAGCCAGAGATGGACAGACAAAGGGCAAAGACAGAGAGAGAGAACCCTGCCCTAGTTTGGTCTCTGGGATACTGAGACTTCTGAGGCTTTTCCTGTCATACAGTTTGTGTGTGTGTGTTATCCTTTGTGTGTGAAGATGGGTATCTGATTGCCCCTATCCTTGTCGTGCTCCGAGTCTGCAATATGATACTGCAGGTGTGTTATCTCTCCAAATGAGTATACGTGTACATGCGTGTTTGAGGGGAAGAAGCCCAGGAAGCAGCTGTATTTATGCATGCGTGTGTGCATTTGTGTCAGCGATCCCAGACCAGCTGTATCGCCACAGTGTTCGTCCGGGCTTTCATTGCTTGATGCTGGCATAAACAAGCAGGAGCTGATCTGCGACATCCTCACATGACAGCACAACAAAAGGAGAAACAAAGCGTATGTCGGCCTCAACGACAGCCAGTCGCCTCCCCCCCCAACGTGCTGGCTGAAACAAATCTGCCTGCGAGGCAGCAAGACGGCCTAAAGCTCCATGACTGCTTTTAATTATTTCCAAAACGTGTTTGGTCTGACCTAAGTTGAGTCCGCATTTATCTGGAAGGTGAAAGCATTGGTTTCTTCGGATAATTTTTGAGGAGCCAGCTGGACTCAAACAGCTTTTGTTCTTTCCGAGTCTTTGTTCTCAGCCAGCTGTTTACGTAACTAAATTGCTGAGGTTCAAAAGTAGCAAGGTAGAGATGGCGGCACAGTTGAGACCAATGAGCAAAAATCACATGGACTAAAAGAGTTAGACTTTGGCACCATGCTGATCTGTTGAAACTTGTTTTAAAAGCTATGAATTATTGCATGCTGTGATGGCCTATTTTATTTGTTGTTAATAAGACAGCTTGTGCCTCAAGCTGGTCCTCTTGTGCTGCCAGTCCAAAAAACCAGTGACAGCACTTTTAATAAACAGTATTATTCAGTTGAGGAGGACCAGGAGCTCTTTCTTCTGGTAGCATTTCTTGACAGTTCTTCTTTCCTTGGGTTATAACTAAGGTTGGGTATCAAAGTCCTCACTTCCCAGCAAGCCAAAACTATTGCTGCACCACCAATCTGCCATGATAGTTTTGACATCTGGTCTGTTTTCTTTACTATATTATTTTAGTATTAGCTTGGTGTCACCGCCCGACGAGCAGACACACACATGCATGCACACACATGCCGACAGACAGACAGCAGATTAACTCTGTGTGATTAGAAAGGAGCAGAGGGGCAGAACCGATTTTACGTCTACTACATTACCCCTGCAGCTTGTTCAAAAATTACATTTTTTGTTATTATAGAGAAAGTACCAAAAAAAGGTACCTGAACTAAATTCCAGCTAGCGGAACCGGTACTGTTGTCAGTTCTAATGTGAACGTACCCAACTCTAATTATAACTGGTGGCGAAGTGACACATTTTACAATAACAACAAAGCTGCATGGAGTGGTAATGATTGACATCAATTCCTCATTGCTAATCTAAGCTTCCCATGTTAGAGCGTGAAAGGGGATAAAGACATAATCATAAAGTTTGTGTAAGTGCCTCTGTTCTGAGCCAATTTTCCTTTTTTTTTCCTTTGTGAGTCTTCCGGGCTCTGGGTAAAATTGTAATGTAGTTAATGCACACAGCGAATGTTTCTAACTGATGCAAAGCAGCAAAATTATAATGCTTGAAAGCATTGGCAGTGATTGAGGCACAGTAAAGCACTGCTAAATGTGTTCAGCTGATAGACGTTTAGGGGCCCATTAATTTGAGAAGAAGTAGTTGTGGAGGTGGGAAAACGAATTAGACTAAAAGCCCTTTTAAAGTGCAGCTTTAGGTGACGTCCAGGAAAGGCAGAACAGTCTTTCTTTTCATGTCTCCAGGGAGAACTCGCACCATACGGGCAACAATACAAGAGAACGCCATCCGAACACATACTTCTGTTTTTCCATGTGGTTTTGAGCTGAGATGATGTCTTGTCACATTAGCATCTGGATGAACGAGCAAAACTAGTGATAAGGCTCATTTCAAATATCAATCAATGGCAACACATTCCTGGCAGTGCTACACTTGGTTGATTCATTTCGAATGTTTCTTCTGGAGCATACAGTACTGTTTCACTGGTGACGGATTTACCAGGGGAAATTCTTAAATAGTTGTCACTGTGTCCAAAAACATAAACAGTCTGCAGTCTGACCTTTTAACTTCCCCGAAATATGTTTGATGAATAGTCCACTGTATGATCCAGGGGTTTAGTACAAGACCCAAAAACTGTCCACTTTATAAATAAAAGAACTCAAGGGTGACATCAACAATGACTCAGGAGAAATATACACAATGTGAGAAGAGATCTAATAAATCATTGCAGAGTTTGTGGAGCAACTTATGCAGATAGTTTCCAGTAATGTTTAAAATATTCAGCTAAGCATGAAATCTTATGAAGTAGAGTGCGGAAAAATAAAATGACTAATGTGTTTTTCTATTATAACAAGAACTGACTCTGCAAAACCCTCCGCACCATTCTTCTGCAGGGACAATCGTAACAACGTTTGACAGCTCAATACAAAACCTACAGAAATTGCACCTGCTATATCAACCTGTAGGTCAATGAGGTTATCGCAGCATCTTTAGTTGCATCCTGGCATCAGTCCCCAGGTGCTGCTGACTGTACTGACTGTCTAATGGTTATGTTCTACAAAGAGATCCTCATTCCAGTGAGTTTATAGGAAAAGATTATCATCCCAGGGAGATGACGCTCGATAGGTGAGCAGCAGTTGTGTGTGTAGCCAGGTATGACTGATGAGGTTCAGTATAAATGCTGCACTCCTGCTGAGTTCACAGGGCACTGCTCCAGTTTCAGTCGCAGAATCAAGATTGCACCACAACAGCCGTACATCCTTCCTTCCCCTATAAATCTGTGGGTGTAAGCTTAATGGGGGAGCATAGGCAGCAGACCTTAAATAGAGGTAACTAATTCCTCTGTTGCACTCGGTCTACAATTCTGCTGAGACATTTATAACGGGGTGCAGGTGCCAATACCTGATGAAACAAATGTATTGCCTGTATTTTGGTCACCATTTAGCAGGAATGAAAGCCCAGAGCCATTATTGGTTTACAGTGTAATTTATTAGACTGTACCTTTTTTTAGCGTACAGATGGTTGGGTGGAGACAGCCAATACCACAATGTCATACTGGGGCCTTGAAGGATAAGTCTGATGATGTTCTAGAGTTTTGTTGTTTTCAACAAATCCATGACTACACCATGACTAACAATGATCTTACTAACTAATGAAACCTGCTAGGAAGTATTGTCTGTGTAGCCAAAGCCTGATAAAGCTTATTCCTCTATGCCATAGACCTCCATTTTTGTCCAAGCAAGCCACACCGCTGCGCTGGAGCTCCTCTGTAGAGTTGGGTCGATTTCAGGTTTTGCTGGTCTGGTCTGGTGTGCAAGCTTAAACCAGTCTGATTTTATGCAAACTGGTGGAACTGACATTTGTCATTATGACATGCTTCGGCAAATTAAAAAGTAGCCTACATCAGCAACCTGTGCTGACAGTGACACAGCACCAAAATCCAACTTGAATTGCATTAGTAATAAGTGAACATACTATTATGTCTGTTTATTAACGGACTATCGTAGACAACGTAAGCCCCAGCAACATGAAAGAGGACAGTTTTCAATAGAGGTGGGAGGGGCAGAGCTGCGCATGCCGTGCGTGTTTACTGTAAAGTTCATGTGATAACGGTGATGAGAGGAGACATGGTGAAGTCTCTCAAGAAAACTAAAACTGCACCAATATGGTAACATTTTGGATTTGAAGCCAACAAGAGAGGTATCCTAATTGGCTGCAGGTGATGTGGTGCATTGTGTAGAGCTGAACTTTTGTAGGACGGCCTGTTTTGCTCGCTGTTCCTTGTTGGTTGTCAAGGAACAGCAGATTTATTGAGGAATGGTCTACACAATACCTCATTTCACTACAAAAAACCAACGTAGGTCTCAGCTGGCTTGAGAGAGTTCACCAGGGAGCTGAAAGTTTTTGGTAATGTCAATGATCATGACCATGGCTAACAGCAAGCTAGGCTACTAGCGTTTGGCTATTTTGTATGTCATTTTACCATAAATATCACAATATAAAACATCCCAAAGTAAGTAGTACGTAGGATGATGGCAAATGGGTTACTCACCCATCTTTTAAGTGGTTTTGTCACCAGTCTGATTTTGAGTGAACAGCTGATAGTTATGTAGTTGTTTACATTACATGACAGAAGTGCATATTCCAATGTTATGTGGTGCAATTTGATAATAGCCAGGCGCTTGTTTGCTGTCGGGACAGGGTGTCATGTTCCAGTCGGGAGCATCTACTGAGTCGAGTGCGTAGCATTTGGTATACTGGTCCAGTTCAGTCTGGCTCTTAAAATCAAACCAGTTTAGAAAATGTTACACTGGCCCAACCCTTCTCCTCCAGTCTGCATGTTGAAATATTCTTGGGCAAGATACTCAACCCCAAATTACTCCTTATGACTGTGCCAACGATGTGCGAATGTGTGTGAATGTCTAGACCTGAATAGCAGGTGGCATCTTGTGTGGCAGCCTTGGCAACCAGTGTGTGAGTGGGTGAATATGACTCTGTTGTGTAAAAACGCTTAGAGTGGTCGGAAGACTACTAAGGAGCCATACAAGTCAGTGCAAGTCCATTAACCATGTTTTATCATCGCGTTGAATCAGGGTGCTGCAGAGATCCATTTACAATTTTTTTAAGACTCTTATTTTTTCCAAAATTCTGTGTTTTCCTTTTAAATTTGTCTCATTCTTTTTACAGTTGAAGCACATTTTGTCATTAGTGTTGAATCATGTAATAGATGAATGAAATTTCAACAAAAGGAAAATATTCAAAATTTATGAATATCATCAATGAATTTGATGTAGTAGATCATTGCACTTTTTTTTATTCAAAGAAAGAAAAACATTTCATCCTTTTGTAAAATAAAGAGCTTCACACCTGAGCCTCATATTGCTCTCCTCTAAATTGAACCATTAGTGTCTGAGTCTTCAGTTTTTTGGTTGACTTAACTGTCTCCGAGGGCCTCTTCCACATCACTGCAGGGTCCATCAGTAACATTTATTGTCAGGATTTTATTTTTAGCAACATAACATCAAGGACTAAAGTTACTGCCCTTACAATTTGGTGGGATTTCTTCATTTATAAGGGAAGCAGGTAACATGTTTATACTTCCTGTGAGTATAATCCAGTTAATCTTATTCACATATTTAGGCTATTACTCCCTATTTTGAAAAGTGGACATAGTCGAATGTGTATCCTTGGCTGTTTTAATGAATTAATAGGTCATAACATAAGGGAACTTTGACCATGGAGATGTGAGCGATGGCTAGCTTGATCCAGGAGGACAGGATTTGATCCAGCTTTGCTGACCGAGAAAAAGATTGCAGTCAAGCTCGTCGTTGCATCTCCGTGGTCAAACCAGCCGATGCTAAAGTTGGAGACAACACAGGCGGAGCAAAGTCTTGCCAACAACTGACCTGGTGTTTGTTTGCCTGGTGTCTGCAGCCCTGCTGATGTGTGTGGAAGAGCTTAGCCCTGCCCTCATTGATACACCAACACAGAGAGCAGAGGCAAGAAGCAGCATGCCCCTAAATGACACCAAAACATAGCAGCATAGTGTTTTTGTGTTCATTTGATTCCATGATATTTTGCATTTTACAGTGATTCCATTTTTATTATCAAACTCCACAATTCTTTCCATGTTTTACACATAGCAGAAATCATAGGGCCTTATTATAGTTTAAGCTCCCACATACACCATCCTGCTGTCGTAACTACTGCTTGTGCACCAAATCTACAGCTGAAACAAGTCCCCAGCAATTTTTCTTTGATGAAAGTATAGACTCAAAAACAGTTTTTGGTCTTTTCATGGGTATTGCTGGTGGAAAGAAAAATATAGAATGCTGTTTTCTTTATTTTTAAAAGCTGTTCAGGAGTTCTGGGTAATGTTTTATGGCTGATGACACAACACAAGCTTTCAGAAATGTACAGAGGTTTGTAATTTGCTCTTAAAGGTTATTTTTATTGATGTTTTCTTCTCTGGTCCGATAATACCGGCCACTTTATGCCCAAACGCTCTTAGAGGGAAAGGGCAAAAAGGGATAAACTAAGTGGGCAAAGTTTACTTCAGAAAGCTCCAGTGAAGTTTGTATTCATCTGCCATAGCTGTTAGATGAAAATATTTATCTAGCAATGCCCATATGGAAGAAACCTCATTTTATTTTTCAGCCCTTTTCTTTCATTCAGAAGATCCCCTCGTGAGTTTTGAAGTCCACATTCCTTGGCAGATCGAGGACCATTACTCCATGCTAGGGAATTGTAAGTACCCAGGTCTATATATATAAGTGTAGCCTAAGGCAGGAGTGTGCCTGTTTGCCATGGCTTGCTTTCTGCATCCCATGGTACCTTCTCATCTCAGGTGCCCCTCATACATCATCTCTGGCATTTCTAATCATAACATGCAAAACATTATTTTTTTTGCATACTCTGGTGGGGTCACTCTTATTCCTGATTAAAATAAGTGCAGGTGTTCAGTTTAAAACATTTAGAAATGGTAGGATTCCAAACAGCACATTATAATGGATGGAAATGGAGGATTGTGATGGAGGTTTTGACGCAGACGACAGACATGTTTGCAGTCAGCAAAGACTGATAACAAGTTTTTATACAGTATTGTTTGTAGCATTAAAACAGTTTACGTTTTTCTTCCTGTTACATTTTCAACGGGGTCTATTTTCTGTCTTACCAAGTTATATTCTGAAAGACTATTCCCTTACACCCAGCTAATGAAAATGCACCTAATTTGCATTTTATTTTTCTGACATTTCAAAAGTGCAATTCAGATTCTCTTGACAGTTGGATGGAAACAGTAATAGAGTCACCAACTGAGGGCAGCCCGCAACTTTCTGGCAGTTCAAAAAAACAATTAAACCTGTAACGAGTTGGGAAATAGAAATAGGCATAAAAATGAGGGAAAAGGTACATTTTATGATAAGTTGTTAAGCTTATAGTCAGCCTAAGAGAGATGAGTACATCTCACGGCTGTGAGGAAGATGGAAAAATGGAACATCAAAGCCCTGTAGGACTTCACCATATGTCATTACTAAAGACTCAATATTTGTGCAAGCAAAATGTGTTGTGAACTCAGAGGCACACTCAGAGTGTCCTCAGGAAATGAAGTTCCATGACAACTCCGAGGAGTCAATTAATCGTAGGGCCTTAGTTCAGGCAGAATGATGAGGTGGGGTTAAGTCCGCTGGGCCACTAATTAAAAAGAAGCAAAGCTCATCTCTGTCCCTGCAACACAATGGTATTTTAGATGGATGCCTGTGTTTACTAATGCACACATGCGTACATGTACATGCATGTGCACACATAAACACTCACACAGCTTGAATTCTCATTAGGTTACACTGTGCGAAGGCTGCTGTTGCACTGCTGTGCAAAGCCTCCCAAAGCAAGACAATTACCCGTAGTCCCAAGTCTGCAATGCTCTGTGTGGGGATGTGAACAGCGTAACTCAGTCTAGTAAAATCTACATGATTATCCTAATCAAAGAGGTGATGGAAAGCCACGCTGATGTTGGCTAATAAACTCCATAAATGCCCAACATTAATTCAATGGCAGTGTAAAACACAGTTACATGACATTGAGAAAGCAATTATCAGCCGAGACAATAATTTGGTTAATAAAGATCCCATTAACAATCATTATGCTACTTTGCTGATTCTTTTATCTCAAGGCGAGCAGGAGGGAAAGAAGACAGATGCCCTAACTGCTGACAAAGACCTTATTTCATTCCCTTTGTTTGAGGGAAAAGACTGTATTAGAGATAGCCATGGTTTTCAGCCCTTTATATTGTATCAGTTGTGTTCATTTTCTTCCTGGGTAATAAGGCTTAGAGAAGGACACTGGAAGAATGGCTCACCTCTTCCTCTTCACCTCAATTTACCTTGTCCTCCACAAGCCCTGCCTCAGAGCGCCCGTGCTTTGATTTGCATTTATGCAGCTAAATAATGAAAGTGTGTGGTGTAGTACATCAGCGGAGAGCCCAAATTTCGTTTAGGCAGGTGGGCCGAAATGCAACCAGGCGTCATAATGTGCTCGGTTACACAGAATCCAAGCACAGTCCTGTCAGTCATGTAATGGACTAAATGAATGCTTTAAGGTACCATGTAGCTGACCGCTAGCAGTACTGAGAAGCAATGTAATGATCAGCAATAGGGATGTCACGATTATAGATTTTCTTGGTACGATTATTGTCAGAGAAATAATCACGGTTTTACGATTATCACGATTATTATGCATTAATTAATTTCACACTATAAATGTGTAAAATCTAGGGATAGACCGATATGGATTTTTTAGGGCCGATGCCGATACCGATTTTTTTCCATCACCCGTAGCCGATGACCGATTATGGATTGCCGATTTTCTTGAGCCGATATTTGGGGCCGATACTGCTTTTGCTCCCTCAATTTACATAAAAAAAAAAATGACACCATGATAACAAATATTACAGGTCTCAAGTTTAAAATAAGAAACATTTATTGAACAGTAAAAAATACTAAAACAAGATGGAAAGTTGAGGTAGAACTGGTAGAATATTATTATTATTATTATTATTATTATTATTATACATTCAAATAAAAAAAAAGAGTTCAGTGCTCTTAAATCTTCCAGTAATGTCTTTATAAAATAAACAAATATTTAAGCTGAAGCATAAATAAAACAACAACTCCTGTACACAGTAGGATTCAACAGCTTTGTTCAACTTAACCACATACTTTCAAATGAAAAAAAGTGACAGGGAAAAATAAATCCGCGAACCCATGCGCGTATCGGCCGATGCCGATACGAGTAAAAAACTCAAATATCGGCCCGATATATCGGCCGGCCGATGTATCGGTCTATCCTTAGTAAAATCACATGAACACTCCTTATAGGTCTTTACATTTCATTTATTTCCATGCCAACATAACAAAAATAATATAGCAACAAAGAAAAGTAACCAAAAAGTAGTGTGCGGACTCTACTTTTACTACATGCCTCTTTGTGGTTCAGCAGTCTAAGTTTTTTCTAGGATGTGTGTGTCTTTTTGTTCTCTTTAAATTACAATTACACAAATAAATTGAGAGCATATCTCGTGCAGTGTTAATAATAAATGAAACAGACATCGTGCTGGAAGGACAAGTCCGACATTTACTCAACACAGATGGGAGGAAGCAAAAGGAGGTAATACTAATGCTAAATGTTCACTGACTGAGGACCTTGAGAAGACATTACGTATATCTTCCACATTGCACACTGACACTTAAACAGTCTGACGACTAAAAAAAGGATTTGAACTTGTAACAGTCAAATATATGAAATGTGCCTTTAACATGGTGTATACTAGTGCCGATGACGTTGCCTAGCAGCAACGTCATCAAGCAACGCCTGTTAATGATTTGTCTGTTGAGCGCACCCAACGCTGGTCAGACGTATACTTATGTGCTCCTGCTTTTTGTTTTATCTCTCAACACAACAGTGATGGTTATAAGTACGTGTGGCGACTCTTTTGTTCATGTATGAAAATGTAGTAGCCGTACAACCGGGCTTGGTAAGCTTGGAGTGTTTTTAAGTTGATGTAAAAATAAAGCATTAAAGCAATAAAGCATTTGTGAAATCCCACACTCGTGTGGGCGTAAGTTTCTGCCTGTCATTTCACTCCAAAGAGCTACACGGACCCACAACCATTACAACCTCACGCTGTGTGCACACAAACTGCAAAACTATCCATGAAAAAAGTTTTTGAGACGTGCCTTAGCTTGTCACGTTGCACTGTAAGCCCAACTCGTATCATACCACTACGCCATTAATTACAAATGACATGCTAACATGTAATTTTTAATTCAATGTTACATTAGATAAATTGAGATTGACGTATTTTAACCCAGTTATTGTGCATCTACCTTTACTTGCGCATGTAAAGCCGGGTGGTTGTCCCGCAGGTGTTGTATCATGTTGCTCGTGTTTGATCCTTTGGCTGCGACTTTTTTGCGGCATGTTTTACAAACTGGAAAGCTGTCGTCAACAATGACCCCTTGGTCATTTTGCGATAGCCAAAATGATCCCACACGGCTGACTTTATCCGTTTTTTGGGGGGGAATAAGTCTTCTTCATCCATACTTCATCACTCGGAGACGCCGCTTGTGTAACTTTGTTTTCATTCCGTGCGAGTTGCGCTGACCTACTGTATATGGTTCCGCGTCCCGGCGTAATCTTTGGAGAGTGACGGTGTTGAGGAATCTTTACGAATAATTAACCGTGGCGTTTAAAATCGCGGTTAATAGTGAAATCAAGTAATTGTGACATCCCTAATCAGCAATCCATGTTTTTTTTTGTATCTCATGCTCTGCTAGCATATGGGCAAGGATGCCGATGACATGACAATTTGGTGAATGTGCCAAGGAAGGTAGGAGTGCACAAGCAAAACGCAAAGAAGAAGAATACAGGTGTTTAAATAATCAAAAATAGGCTTTCTAAATGTTTTATGAGGAATGAAATGGGTTTACAGAAGGGAATTTCATGAGTAGTGCCACATATAGACCTAAGTGATTGAGTTTAGAGACAACTCCACAGGGTACATTTGTTAAAGACCCAAATTGCATTTGTCTTTAATGTTCGGAAATACAGAGAGACTGCTGGAAAGCATCTCTTCGTCAGGGATCGGCTCTGCTAATGATTCACTGGGAGAGCATTATGTTTGAGTCTAAATACCATTTTTCCGCTTGTCTTTTGCATATACAGTATATGGTGGAATGATGCAAGCAAGCTGAAAGCATTCATTTTTTGAAAGTTTTGACTTTTCATTTGCCATTCTCTCCTTTCTCTCTCTGCTCGCAACAAGGCAATGCAAGAAAGATCTCTCAGCATGACCCTGAGCGTCCGCCTCAGTCAAACAGCTGAGGAAGCTCTCCATCAATCTCAACTCTTTACATTTACAGTAGATTTTTTGTTTGGATGTGCGCAAGCGAAACATAGCAGAAGTCGTTAATATTTTATTTTCAAAGGTCCATTGCAGCCAGGATTTTAACCTGCCATTGAGCATGTGATATTGGCCAGCCAGTTCTAATATGTTCTCCTCTGCCTATCTCTCTCTCTCTCTTATCAATATAAATTTATTTGTGTAGCACTTTTCAAAACAACTTTACAAAGACTTTTACAACAGTATTGCACACCGCCATGCAGCCATAAAAAGCACTGCAGAGTTCAATAACACAGCAGGTGATTTTTAAGCTATAGAGCGAGGAAGAAAAGAGAGAAGACAGAAAGGTCAACCAAGTCACAATGAACAAAAAGAGATTAAGAGAGCATACAAGGTAAGACAAAATAACATATTATTGAAATGAGAAAAGGGATAAGGTGTCTCATGATGTGCTGTTTTAGAGTTTTTTTCCCCCAGAAATTTATGTATCATGAGTATACTTTTAATTTTTTGCCCTAAAAATAACCCCCGGCTCCTTCGCCAGCCAGCACCACCATATTGAAACTCACCCCCACGCGTGCACAGGGACCGAAGATAATCTAATTTCCCGTGTCTTCATGGATGAAGGAGTAGAATCGGAGGTACAGTGGCCCGCTGGCTCTCAGAGACCAAAATGATAGAGGAAGCATAGGAGTGGAGATAGAATGAGGGGAGCTATTATTCCCACAGTTCCAGGGAAGACACTTCATCTGAGCATCATCTGTGGTTTTCTCCTGGGGGCTATAACTGGTTAGCTAACAACAATAACAACACATCTCTCTGGAAGGAAAAAGCCGCTGCCTGGAAAAACCACATTCTTATCACACCAGTTATCTTTGTCATGTAACTAAAAGGCGCTGTGTGTTGTGTCACACAGGAAAACAGGGGTTTTGTTTCCCTCTGTGTTGCCGCTTGATAGGGAGGAAAACTAGTATGTTGTAGATTGAATGAAAATGATACTGTCTTAAATAAGTGCTTCAATGTCAGTCTGTCAAAAAATTGGTCAAGTAAATTAAAAGTAATTCGACGCAGTGATGTGAGGACAGGGATGAGGTGTGTGAGGTTGAGCCACTTGTCAGTTGTCAAAAGACAAGACGTGATTGGTTTGTTTCGATTTACACCCGCCCCAACAGTCCTGCGTTGTAAACGCAGCCAGCATGGTGAGGAGGGGGTTTGTCAACTCATGTCGGGTGTGTCTGTGTAGAAGCCTGAATGAATACTCCATGAAGTATCGGATGACATGGTTTCATCAATGTTATCATAGCTTTTTGGCACAAAGCGGCTACCGTTGTTGCAGTACATGTTTGAAACAGTGAGGCGCTAGAGTGCGCTATCCGTTTGAATGCAATATATGATTTCAACGTTAGATGGGAGAAATTCTTACACACTGTGGCTTTAAGTAATTTATAAAACCAAAATGTCAACCATTTCCTGCTTACAGTCTCACAAATAGTAGGATTGGTGCTTTCCTTTGTTGCATATAATTGTATATGTTCTGTTTATGACACAAAACCACCAATTTGAGGATGTCATCTTGTTTCTAGGAGATCGCGATGGGCATTTTTCACTATTATCTGCCCTTTTCCTGATATTAACTGACCACACAATTATGCTCTTACTCAAATAATTAAGAAATACTCAACAAGATAATCACGAATGAAAGTAATTGTATGTAGTAGTAGATTAATTGTTAACCTGTCCGTCTAATCTATTCATCTGTCTTCATCAAGTATCCACAATTAGATTTGTAGCATTGACAGGCTCCACAGTCGCCCTCCTGACTCCGCATCCCTGCTGGGGACAGTTTCAATGATGCGGCTCCCTGCCACCTTGGAGCCGCTGACCTGGGTTAACTTAACATCTTGATAGTGTCCAGCTCCCCGGGGGCCACCTTCCTGGCTAGAAACTGATGCCTCTTTCACATGGCAACACAGTTTCTTCCCAGCAAGACAGACCCACGATCGATGCCTTGATGACATCTTGCTGTGTTTGCATATGTTTTTGTGCCCTAGTTTCTTCTCTCAGCGCAAAGACATGCACCTCAGGTGGGCTGGAAACTTTTTACAGTGTAGGAGTCCTTGAGTGTACCCTGTAGAACTGAGGAAATATTTCCTATGGTGCCTTCTTCATACAAGTCAGGCACTAAAATTTTACTATGTGATGCTCAGACAGAGCGAGATCAGCTAATCGCAACTAATATAACTTTATTGTGTCTTTCATGAGTCTCTCCATGTTGCTTTACAGTGTCTGTGTTGTGTCTGAAATTGTCTAAATTTCACCAAGTCTGGGAGGGGATCTGTGTGAAGCAATCGATTTAAAATTGCCACTGAGCGGGAGAGTGCAATTGATGTCAAGGCTGCTCAGAAATGAGTTTTCTTGGCTTTCCGATTGAAGTGACGTGGAGCCATTGTGACTGGAGGCAAAGTGGAGCCAGGCAAAGACCTGTTATCGAGTGCTCCCCAAGCCAAACCAAAGCCATTCAGATTCAGAATCAGCTCCCTCTACACTGTCCCTCTCGTCTCCCCCAACCACACTCCCCCTCCACACATAGTATACATTCACAATAGAGGGTAAAGCGCGTGGCTCAAGCTGCTCGCTTCCTCATTCGCCCTTTTTGGGCCAGAGTGGGTCAGGGCATCTGCTTTCCAGAGGTCTCCTCACTAGAGACAGCCAATTAGAGTGCTCTCCCTCTGCATCATCTGTGGGGAGCTAGAGGAGACGCCCAGGCGCACCTGTCAATATTTACTGTTCTAACAAAATACATCATTCATTGCCATCTGCTCTCCGGCAGCACGCATAGGGGCGCTGCTGCTGCAAAATTAATAGCACTTCTAATGCTCCTTTCCTAATGGGCCTAATCAATTAATCAGCCCTTCGCAATCTGGAGGCGTTATTAACCAGTGCATAGATCCCTAATGCTGTCAAAAGATATGAGTATGCTCCACTGCTGTAACCAGCTTAAAGTGAATGAGTGGCTTTTTGGCTGCATTGGAAGTTATGTTGCTTTATTAAGTATATTAACAAGATTAAAACACCTTTGCCCCTCAAGAAATGTTTAGAAGCATCTAAACATTGTGTGACATCAGTGCCTTTCCTGCTATGTGATGACACATACAATGCAAGTGGAAGCCGTGTACTCAGAAATATTGCATGGGCAGCCTGAAGCTTAGGCCCAGAGGCGGGATGTGAGCGTGCATTTTGATGTTCCGTCTCTTCATGCTGCTCAGCAGCAACCAAAATGCACCGTCCTCAAACCAGTGCGTGTCTTTGTCCGCGTATGTCTGTCTGTGTTTAGCACCCATGGTCCCCCTTTTCTTTTTCTCATGCAAACACACTGAAGCCGCAGAGGACGGAAATGTAAAATGATGTTTGACAAACATTCTTCTCAGGAGGCATCTCATTCTGATTTCACGACCTCGGGCACCTGGAGCAACGGAGGTCCATTTCAAAGCTGAACTCCAGATTGGAATTTTCAGCACACTTTTTACTCTAGCATGTAGGGCAAACAGTCTGGGGATTAGTGTGTATATCTGAGTGTGTGTATATGTGTGTGTCGTCTTAGTGGTGGTGGTGGGTGGGCGGTGTATATGTGAATACAAAACTGTGATTTTATCCGTGCACTCTCAAGCCATCAACAGTATGATCACGCATCAAAGTGGCTGCTGTGTCTGACTGCATAATCACCGGAGCAAATCTCACTCCCATTCAGCCCCGAGTTATCAGAGAGGATATTGTTTTAACCCTTTGTGATGTGGCTCTGAGCGAAGGATATGGAGGCTTTGTGTCGAGCTGGTTGATACAACTGTACCAGAGCTCTGAATGTACGCGATAACCTTGAGCATATTTGAATTGTGAGGGTGTAACTCGCACACGCATGCATATGCACAGCTGGAGTCTAACACAGACATATTCAAGTATTCCCACTGTATTACTGACTCTTTCTCGCACACACAGTTTGTGCTCCTGCATCCCCCCCGCCCCACCTGAGTCATACACACACTTAAGCATTCAGCTATTGCTGGCACTCTCTAGAGTATATGCACACACACGCACAAATACACACCCAAATCTCTCACATCTACCTTTAGTACGCTTGAATTGCTGTGCCTCTCGCTTAGATACACTCATACAGACACACACACAGCTGGATCTCTCACATCTCGCCCACAGCCTAATTCACATGCACGACCATTCAGATATTCCCATATCATTTGTGGCTCTCTGTTTCTCGTGCGCCCACACAGAGACGCACACACCCTTGCCAGATGATCCATCCCAGGAATAGCGTTCAACATCTGGCGAACAGGGTTTTGTCTCCTGCTACATCTCCTGGCTTGCCCTTTATGGGACCCCTGCGCATCCTGATGGATCACCTACGGACTGGGATGGATGGTGCCTCACCCCCTCTCTGCACCCTCTATGCCATTTCATCCTATCTGCACTGCTAATCTGTCATTCTCACAGGCCATTTGTTACTGAGCTTTACATATACGCACCTGTTTGCATATGCCCACACAAGTGATTCCTTGACCCCTGCTCGTAGATCCAGTTGGGCTGCCACCCCTACACACACCCAGGGGACGTGCTCTCTCCTGTAGCAATTTGTCTCATGTTTTACCATTCTTCATCTTAAACCGCCTCATAACAGAGTGGCTCTTTTAAAAATATTTTGCAGGGTTATGATCTGTGCTATGCTTTTGTCCTCCACTCATCCGCCTCCTCTCTTTATGAAGGAAATCAAAAGGTGGATGAAAAGGTGAAAATTAGACAGAAAGGTGAAAATTGGTTTGTCTGCTATAGTGAGGAAAAAGTAAACAGAGAGTGGAATGTTTAATTTTCATCTTTGGACAGCGTTAAACGTGAGGTAACACTTTATTTGCATAGACCAATGGTGCTGTATCATGTGAGGAAAAGAATAACGCTGAGTAAAGTGTCACTTGGCTGCAGACTGATGTTCTGTATGTAAACTAGACCTTGCAGCAAAATATATTAATTATTCCTTATTAATAGCTGTGCAATTGTATAGTCATTACCAGCATGGACTACACGGAAACCTAAAAAGATTAAACGGAAAAACTTCCAACCAAATCAAAGCAGCTCCCTTAAGTTCTCAACCCTTCCTTTTGAGACTCTCTTCTGATGCTGCACAAGTGAGTGTTAGTAGGCAGACAGGCAGGATACCATGGCCAGAGGGGAACCCGTCCATCAGTTAAAAGCCTCAACTCTGAACCAAGGGACTTCCAGCATTGCGCCGAGCTCTGCAACATAAGCACGTGTTTAGCCCCGCAGCTGTGCAGTGAGGAAACTAAATAGAAAATCAAGGAAACGGTAAACAAAGTTGAGCCGATCTGTGTCAAACAAAAACCCTTAGCCTGGGGAAAGACAGCGCAGACCTGTCTTGCTCCTCGGCCTTGAGTATAAACACATGAAATGGATTGCCTGCCTCGCCCTGTCCACATGTTCCCAGGCTGTTTCCATTCAGTAGCTTATTACTACTTAGGGTGCCTGGATGTAATTTTAAGCATGGGCCTCTTTATCCGCCGAAACCTAGGAGAGATGTGAAGCTAACCCCCCCCCGGAGGTACCTATGAAAAACATTTTGTGGTGTTTACACAAAAGTTTCCCCAGCTTTTCTCATTTTATGGTTCATGTCGGTCAGCAAGCCCTGTTTCATCCACTTTTGCTACGGTAGCTAGCCTGCAGGCAACGTCTTGGCCACTTATTGGAAGCAGCATTGGTAGCAACAGTATAGATTGTCAGAGCACAGGGGTGGACTGCTTGCAGTGTTTTCACCATCTAAATCACTCCTCCATCGCCTCTAAGAGGATGGAGGAGGGGTGTGTTTCTTCCTGCTCTGCTTTTATCAAAGCAGAGAGGACCATGTGTTCCACAGCCTCTCTCAGTGCTCTCTGGCAGAGTGGTACAAATCAGCAGTACACACAGCATTAATCAACGGCCTGAGAGGTCAGCTAAGCATACCTGTCCCCTCACGCATCCTTCTGGTGAGTCCTTGAAAATCTAGGCTGTAGCAATCAATCACAGATAATTCCCACGTGAAGCTCGGACGATAAGCCCCTTTTGGTTGTGTGGAGGAAGAATAAATGAGGAAAAGTTTGCAACTGAGTCTCAGACAGGTTTATTTTGAGCCCTGTCAGCCTTCTGCATCAGTACCCAGGAAGCGTCCAAGAGCAGGGACCTAAGGTCAAGGCACAGAGGCTGTCGGAGCTCTGTTCCAACTCCCAGCGAGGCTTTTTTCAATTGTTTGACAGTGTAATTAAGCCACTTGGCTGTAAGTATGACAATGAGATGTAAATTATACAGTGACACATCTCACTTAGCTTGTTTTATGTATAATGTATGTCGTTTTTTTCCCTCACTTTCTGGATATAATAAGGCCTCACAGTTATGATCTAAAACATCCCCCTTTGCCCAGAAAACTAAAAAGATGAGCATTGATTGACACCTTAAACGCTTTATATTACACTTTAAAAGAAAAATAGGTACTTTGACTATATAAGCGTGATAATTCCTGCCAGAGCTGTGTGAGTCATTAATTAAATTCACAGGATATTACAGACATATTTGGTAAGCTTAAATGTAGTGTTTCTTAAATATTCTGTCTGATTTTATCAGTTTTTTTTCCTACCCACCTGGCAGGATTCGTCCCTTTGATTCTTGATCTTGTGGCCAGATGTTATCACCACTCTTATCACAGAATTGCACAGCGCTGAAGGACGGGACCCTGAGGACACTGGAGCCAACCTCATGCTAAAAATATGTGGGAGGGCGAGAAGAACGGTCTGTGTTTTAGCACTGAACACATTTTTTTTCAAAGAGGTGTGTGTGTGTTTGCATCTGCGACACTGTGTGTTTATTACATGAGTTGGTTGCATCTCATCTCTTGTCATTAAATTGCATCTTATCTATGTCTTTGCTAAAAGATATTGATTAATATAATGACTTGCATGAAGCTTTGGGGACAGAGACATTTTTTTTAAATCATTAATTATCCGTTTGATCTTGCAGTCGTTATTCTCTATGATTTGTTTTTACTACTACTGAACCTCAAGCTGAATTTAAGACCAGCATTTCTTGAGTCTTCATGACCTTTGTTGTGCCAGATTGCAGGAGTGGAAACAGGAAAAATCAGTATTGATTCATGATTCTTGTTCTCGGGAGATAAGACTATGTAGACGCTACCCTTTTTCCCACAGTTGTTTTCGGCTGTGGTGGATTTATTTAGTGTGAGGAAAGGCTGCAAAAACTAAACAGTAAACACTGCAGTGGCTTCCATTTCCCATTGGAAACCCAGCGGGCCAACAGCCACAGCCTGAACCTGTGCTCCTGTCTCATATCACAGCACGATGTCACACTTTTAAAGGCATCAAAACCCAGCTGCAGCTGTGACTGACAGGTGCAAGCTTTCCATCTCCGGGACCAGAGAGGAAAAAAAAACAAACATCTAAAACAAAAGCTCAGTTGAGTGATATGAATCTTACTGTTGGGGGTGGGGGGTGGGGATTTGATATCGGCAACACAACTGGATGAGGCTTGGGGCTCTACTATAGTGATACGCTGGATAAATCTCTCCTCTTTCCAGGGGTGGTGTAGGCGGAGGGAATGGAGACTGTGGTGCTCTGCTGCTTTCAGTCATTAATCAGTGTGGTGACCCCCATCCTTTACCTCCCACCACCCCCATCAACAGTTTCTCTCTTCACCCTGGCCAGACATCTAATGCAGATTCAACATCATACACCCCTGGGCTCTGACTGATGAGCAAAAGCCTACTGCTTCAACCTAAAGCCGTTGATATGGACACGAAGCAGGAGAGGAGGAGATGGAAAGACAGTCTCTAGCTGTGATCGTCCATGTGTGAGCTCAAAGTGTAGTCCTGATGAGGCTGACACTCTGCTGCTGCCGAGGTGGTGGTCGTGTCGGTGGTCTGATGGGCTAAGCCTAATGCATTCTTACTGAATGCAAGTTTGATGAAGACCAAATGTATGGAGCACGCATGGGGCAGGAGAACACAGATTAGCTCACCACAGTAGTGTTGCCAGTGCAGGGGAACGAAGAAAGCTAGGGAATAGGAGGAAAAAACACACCACATGGCATCCCTACAAAAATAGCTCTTTCTCTCACATCATCCTTATTTTCCCAGTTCCTTCCCTAGCAGCTGCTTTGATGGATCATTTTGTCTCCCTAATAGCAGCTCCAAATCCCTGGATGCTCTCCATTTATGTTCCGTAGGAGACTATAACAATTTAGCTGAATCCATCTAAAAGATTAGCGCAGGAGCAGAAGAAAAAGAGAAGACAAAAGTCTAAGCTTTACCCAAGAGGGAATCAACTTGTACTTTATTTAGACTTGCCTCTGCCTTTAAATTTTTTTAAGTCAATGCTTTGTCAATATTAACTATAGCTGCTGCTTGCCTCTTGATTTTTGAAGGAGCCCGGTATAAATGATGCAGTCCTCCAAGCTTGCAGAGGCCTTTCAATCATGCATGAGTGGTGGATAAGTGATGGAAGCTGCTGTGGCCCGCCACTCTCTTTTCCTCCCTGTCTGGTTTCCATTTTAACTGGGGGGAAAAGGATGAGAGAGATTTTCTATCACACCCACCGCTTCATCACAAATATCAAGAGCGGAAAAGAAAGCGAGTGATGTTTTGAACAGTAGTCGCTGCCAAGCACAGTAGATATATTTACAGTCTCAGAGACATATCAGCCAGAGTGGATCATGTGCAATAACTTCAGTCTGTCAATCAGTGGCGCATGGCTAACTCTTTGTTCAGGGTTTGTGCAGCACATTAATAAAAGGCTCATGACATGTTTGATCACACTTTCTCAACATGTCAATTTAACATTTATAAACACCTGATTACACATTCATACAACATTTATCATACAGGACTGCATATTAGATTTCAAATTAAAACACCATGGGAAAAATTATGAATCATGCCTCTTTGCCTTTTGGCCTCTTTTCTGATTGACAGGTTTGTGGTGTTGGTCCATTTCAGCAATGTATTGTGAGATTGATTATACTTGTCATTATTATTTGTGGAAATATTAGTAGTACAAATAGTAGTATTCTATAAGGAATACTTTTTGTTTGAAAACAGAAACTAAAATATCACTTTATTAACCTTTAAAGCCAACAGAAAATGTAATCAACACAGAGTTGCTAAACTGCACGACTGCACTTCACCTGTACTAGGGTTGGGCACCAGTCTCGGTACTTGAAGGGTACTGTCGGAAATTATTTATTTTTTCCCAGCAATATATTTATTGAGTTTTTAATTTATTTTTTCCTCACAAACAAGATTCAGTTCAATTACACCCCACCCCGTCGCAAATGTCCTCATGGACAAAACTAATTAAAAAACAAAAAAAGAAGTTTGACCATGTGCATCAGAATCATGAGAAGTTCTGTTTTGTAAAAAGGTTACAAAGGTTCCCCAGCTTTTCTCAAAGCGGCTGAATTATGTTAATACTACTGAGTATCGATTAACCTTAAATCCACTGGTGCCATTTTTGGCACCTGAAAGCACATCTGATTGAGAACACCAGGTTAAAACAAGAGGTGGAAGTGCTGCTGACTTCAGCCTCAGACAGGAAGTGGAATTGCCCCAAAGCTAGGAAGCTGGCCACAGACTTCCATGGACACTTCGTTGACTTCTGGTCTATTGTCTTTTCTATATTATTTTAGAAATCTATGCTAGACAAGCAGATGCACATATTAACAATTAAGTTATATCCACAGAAAAATAACCTGTACAAGGACACAATATTAAAAGTACAATAGAATACATTCACAGAATCACATACCAGTGACTCAGGTTTTCACAATGGAAAACGGAGTGCTCACTTGTCAAGGATATGAGTAGCAGTGTCCCTGCCATTCAGAAGGAGACAGAAGATCAGCTCTATGTGTACGTAGAAAAGGACAGAGGAGCAGAATTATTTTTAGTTTACTACATCACCCCTGCAGCTTGTTCAAATAACCCTTTTTGTTGTTACAGAGAAAGTAAAGTACCCGTATCAATTTAAATGTGATCTGTATGCAACCTTGACCAGTACCTGTATCACCTTATCAAAAAAATAGTGCACAGTATTTAATTTGGAAAAAAAAATGAAACAACCTATGATCAGCATCGTACAACAGTACAATGCAGATTAAACAATACAATGTCTGTCGAATAATCCAAAAAGAAATTTGAAATGCGTCTACAGGTACAGGTGTATTTCATTTTATTCAATCAGGAAAACCTTATTACAGCTGCGACAATGTTCATAGCCCAGAGGTTAATCCCTTTCTCCCTAAAACTACTGTACAGTGCTATAGCTTGTACAATTTACATTTTTCCGCAGTGTCCTCTAGAGACCAGATTGCCTGTGCCCTCCTCTTCCCAATTTAGATTTTGTCCTTCTTTGGTGCTTGATTCTGAAAGTTGGGAATGACAAACACAGGCCCCAAATTCAGGTTTTTGTCTGTCAGCATCAAAGCACATTGCATTTTTCTCATGACATGAGGCACAAACATTAGTGCAACATCAAATCAAAAACATTTGGATCAGTTACAAAAGCCCATATAATTGCACCCATGTAGGCTTACTATTGTTAAACAGGTAGTTTGGAAGATTTAGAAATGATAGGTGTGAGATGTGGTGACAGAGTGAAAAAAGCTGCTGGTACATCATCATTTCATTTTTTCCCAGAATACAACAGCTCCTTGTGATCTTTGAATTTTGTTTTGCTTAGAACTATTAGCTGAATAAAAGTGTGGATCCTTTCATGTGACTCTGCTACTATACAAGGGGGATAATTGGTGTTCAGTTTCAATTAGTTGCTGGTTTACTTGCCCCATTTGACACAAAATATAACTCATAATAACAATTATGTTCAAGCATCAAAGAAAGTGTTACACCAAAGCTGAAAGGTTTACAAGCCCACATTATCAGTGCAGTGTTGGGCCAAGTTAATTTTCATTAGATAACAGGAAATTTGTATTTTGAAGTGGTAAAAATTGACCTTTTCAAACAACCGTTTCATTCACATGTTAGGTTTGGATGCCTCTCTGTGGGTTGTCTTTGTAGTCAAGTAAACGTGTCTAGATGCAGAATCTCTTTGCACTTAAAATATTTAAATAACACCTGGTGCAGAAGCGCAAAAGGCTCTTTTTTTTTTACTTCGCACCATCAGTGAAAACAGCTTTGGGTGTTGAAGAACATCACAGCTTGGCTGTGTGGGTGGGTGGAGACATAGGACATTGTCGGGCTTCTCAGATAGAGCATGTTGTGTGGGACACCACACCGTCACATTATATTATGGACAAGAAAGGAAATGACAGGACAACATCAGCAGGGAAATCTCTTATGCAAGGGAACATCTTGTACAACGCCAGGAACACTGATGGCATTGGTTCCCAATGGACAAAAATTGCAAAGAGAATGAGGAGGCAGAACTTATCTTCCTCTGTCCAGGGAATAAATTCCAAGTATACTGTAAACACACCAACAGATAACACCGGTCATAAACAGTTCTTTCTGCTTGCCTTTAAAATGATCCACAATCAAAATGGATATGTTCAGTAACTTTGGCAAGTATTAGAATAACCGTAGAGCTCTTTAATCATCATAATTTTGCTATTAGAGGGAGATTTAGAGTATTTTGTGCGCCTTTGAGACAGTAATGCTTTAAATTAGTTTTTACACTTTTTTATTGTTTTGTAAATAATTGTACCCTGTGGTTGGACAAAGCAGTGGTTTATGGAAACGGTTTTTACTGAATATGCAAGAAGTGTTCCCTGTCAAATATCCTTGTCAAATTACCTCCTCCAGAGACACCCAAGGCAACATTAGGTGTAAATTATGTATTTCATATTGTCTTTTAAACCTCTGATTTTTTGGGGGCGACAAAACAAAATATTCCACTTATAAATGAGTGAATATTCTACCTGAAAAATATCCACCTTGTATTACATACTTGAAAAATACCTTTTCTTTTAGTTAGTAGCTATGCTTTAGATCTGCCATTAGTTTATTGGGATCCCCATTAGCCATTGCCTTGATGTCATTCCTGAGCTCCAACATCACATGGTTCAGCAAATGATTATATACACTAAAATCAGCAAGCAAGATAAAGCATTCAGTTTTTGTTTAGTTTAGTGAATTACATTGAGTTTCAAATTTTCCTAAAGGTTGCTTTGGAATATGTATTAACAACGTGACTGGGCAGAGTTTCTTCCTGTAATGACTTTGTAAATTACAGTAGATTGAAGGTTTGTCCTCGGTCTAGGTGGTACGAGATATCCTTAACTGGTCTGTCTTTTTAGATAATTATGTTAATGACTGATGTACACTACTTGGTCAAGCAAATACTGTGGTTTCTTGTCATTTAAGACATTCCTGAGGAAGATTGTGGACTGGATTGTAATCTGTTCTCTTCAGGAAGCCACCGGAGACATTTGTCCGTAATTGAGAGCTAATCTTTTTTGAGCAATTGAGTTGAGTTTGAGGTTTTTTTTTGTTGTTGTTTTTTTTAGCCTCTGTACTGGTGATGGTCGTGGCTGCAGGCATTATGTTTTTGGGTTGTTTGTCTGTCCGTCTGTCTGAACATTCGTCCATATCTTTGTATGTCCCATTCTCATGAATGCGAGAACTCAAGAACGCCTGGAGAGAATTTTTTCAAATTTGGCACAGATGTCCACTTGGATTCAACAATGAACTGATTAAATTTTGCTGGTCAAAAGGATAAGATCAGTGTGACCTTGCATCCATCACATTCTCATGAACGTGATATTTCAAGAATACCTTGAGTTATATCTTCAAATTTGGCACCAATGTCCACTTGGACTCAACGACAAACTGATCAAAATTGTTTGGTGAAGGTTGATGTGACTTTGCTATTATTCAACATCAAACTCAGGAACAGAAGGGGAGACATTTGGTCAGATACTGAATTGGTGACTGATCATGGTTGCCCACGTTGAAACTGTGCCAATTGTATAGATCTTCTGTGCTGAAGATGTGTGTAAAGCATCCATGTTTTCACAGACATGGATGCAAACTGTAAGCACAATTTCACAGCATTTCTATTTTAGATCTATCTTAGCTGATGATGACTGAATGACTAAACATTACTCAAGGTCTGACAAAACTAAAGCTTGGATCACTTGGCTCAGAATGATGGTGTTACATACCCTGATCATTTCCGAGTAACAGCAATGCTCTAACCCATTTTAGTTACAGTATTATCAGTGTGTTCAGTTTATGTAAATCTAGCATCCAACAATGCCAAGTAGCGTAATCTTTTTAACTTCTACTGGCTTTCCACCATGTAATGAGCTAAGTAGAAGGTTACTGACCAGCATATGTCCAGGTCAAAACACCATACATTTTGTTTTAGAAAGCAGCACTTCTTTTTTCTTACTTACTCACTTAGCCACTGTTCTGAAGGTCAAACCTCAGTATAGAAGTTAACCTTTGAAATGTCAATGCTCTGCTGTGCATAGCTGAAACATCTACATACATAACCACTCTTGATTTATCTAATACTGATGGGAAATAATTTGTGAATTAAGAATATAGGAGAAGTCCCAAGCAGCAACCTTGAGGAACCCCACATTGCACCTCTTTGCGATTAGAAAGGCTACCATTGAGGAACACTAACTGCCTTCTCCTGGACGAGTAAATCTCCGCCCAGGAAAAAACTGTCAATTTAAAACTAGCATTTGAGCTTTCTAGGCAACAGACAATTATCAGTAACATCAAGTGCAGCACTAAAATCCACCATCACTGCACCCACCAGCCTCCTGTCATTCATGCTCTTTAGCCAATCATCAGTCATTTGAATGAATGCTGTGCTGGTTAAATGCCCTTCTCTGTTTGCATGCTGAAAGCTTGTAATCAAATCATTACTTGAAAAATAATCTTGGATATAAACATATACAATTTTGTCCAATAATAAACTCAGCACTGACAGAACCACAGAAAGGCAGATCTATTATCCTTAGGCAGAGGAATGACCCTTGCCCCTTTTTCAAATCTCACAACATACTTTACACACTAAGTAATAACAGTATATGATATGTTGGAGTGGATATATATTTGGCTGTAATTTGGAATAATTTGCCATCTGTCCATAGGTCTGGACCCAGAGATTCCAATCTTCATAACTCCTTTGTTTTTGAACATAGAAATGTCAAACCACTTCGTTACAGACCCTTAACATCTCACACCTGTGATTTTGTAAAATAATTACAAAAATACCTCAGCAAATCATGGTTATCAATGACCTACTTATTTAATTATGCACAGTTCAAGGTTGTAATTCCAATAGCTTTCTCACTTCTAACATATTGACGTCAAACAACCTGTAATATGTCTTAGACCCCATCTCACATCTTTTTTAGCACATAGGCAAGTGAAGAAGCCCTTAGAAAAATCTCTTTTACATTATTATCAGACAGCCTTAGCTAAGGAGGGTTTTTTGTGACCTTGTCTTTTCTGTTGTAGTCAGCAGGCCCAGGTGCATCTTACCTTCAAGATGTTTTACCTTGAAAAGATGTGTCACTCCAATGTTTACTGATTTAGAGTGCTTACAGGTTTTTTTGTTTTAAGCTTGAAGAGTTAGGCTGCTCTGCAGGTTGAAAAAAATCCCCACTGCCTTGGTCTTTGAATAAGGACATGAACTTTCCCTGCTGTGGCGTGTTTTCATATGACTATATTTAAAAACCAGAGTACAACAAGGGTTGTACTTCCTGGACTTCTTGTAATAACATTAGTCCAAGCCCTGGAGGATCACACTTTGTACTTGATCTTATCCCAGATTTGTTTTTTTATTTTTAACTGGAATTTTCTTGGCCCAGGCTTAGTTGTCCTATATTTACTATTTTTTTCCACACCGATCATTATCAGAGCTATTGTTGCATTCCACTTTAACCCACTGTGCATCACTACCCTAAACCTAACCTTTTCCTTCCTCATCTTGAAGGTCTTGGGAATCCATTGATATTGTGTCATTATCAATGAGATAATCATCTGCCTCACCACTGTGGTCTTGTTCACCCAATAAAGCTGCATAGTCATGCAGCTTTATTGGGGGGGTGGGGCTTTCTGGGTGTTGCTGATGCCGAACCAAGATGGGGAACTCTTTGTTGCCACCAGTGTAACCGCGCTTAGTTGCTCTTCACTGTAACAAGCAACCCCTCGACTATGCGTTGTGTAAAGAATGATGAGCGGGAGGTTTGTTTATCTTTTTATGCCACATTTTATTGTCTGAATAGGAACAGATAAAATATTGGTCAGTCATACAGTTGGCTCGCTGGCAGCTCACACAGTACACCCATCTCTCATTAACTGGCAGCATTTCAAAACTGACAAATAATAGAACAATGCCAGTAATGGGAAAATATGTACCTGAACATGAATAGAATATGCACTGGTCAGTCATACAGTTGGCTCGCTAAGGCAGCTCACACAGCACACTATAAAAGGAAAAAAGAATAGCACAGAGTCTCTAGCTAGCTTAGAGAGTGCTTTGCGCCATTGTTTGAACATTTTAACACTTAAGAAGCACTACTAACTCTTCTCATTAACATTTCCATAAATCGCAGTGCACATAATGTCCACACAGTACACATACAGGCATTAATACACAACATTTGTACACAGTGCTGCGCTTTGTAACTCACCTTGGCCCAGTCTCTCATTAACTGGCAAAACTGCCAGTGGCATTTGTCAGCTTCCTCTAAGGGAGGATGCCCTTGAGCCAATAAATCTACACAGAAACATCATACTATGGAAAGTATGGCAAGTGGAATCACAAATTATACAAACACTGTTACACTGATTGCTGTTTCTTTCTCTTTTTTTTGACAAATTGCAGTGTTTAAACTTGTGTTTGATGTTAAGTGGTTATAATTATGGTTCTATTCATGTATGTTAAAATTGTGGCTGAAAATGAAATCAAATCTGAAGTCTGAAAATTTTTGTTTACGAAACCATGAACTGCTTTTGCCGCACAGAAGGCTTGGGATGATGGTGGGAGGGCAAATGGTCAGGTGTCGAATCTGTGCAGAGCACTCGAATCAAAACACAGACACATCGCTGAGAGAATGATAACACCCAAAACACGTTTCACTCTCATGCGATGCCACTGTTTCTGTGATTTCGACACAGATTTGTTGTTCACTGTTGTGTTATTGGGGACAATAATAAGGTACAACCCCAGGATGCAATTGTGGTGAGTTTACTGCGTCCTTTCAAATCAAATGTGTCAGGGACGCAGCAAGCCTACCTAGCAACATTACTGTTTTAGGTTAAAGTATTTGACTCTCCCATCATGAATTCACAGTTAAAAACCTAAAATCTGATAAGGAGTGTGTGTGTTCATGCAAGCCTGGCAATAACTATGAACCTGTAGCTTCCACCACCATATGTGATGAACCTAAACCAGAATAATGAAATGGTCACTTCACTGAAATAGCTGAAAAACTGTTTTCTCACTTACTTCTAGTGGTATCCAGCCATGCAAGTAGTGTTGGTTACATGTGCCAATGTTTAAGGTATCCAACATTTCTGCTTCCCAAGACATAGAAGGTGAACAGACTTTTGTTTGTGCTGCTGAAAACACTGAAAGTGCTGTTTGGAAAAAAAGAAAAACAACAACAGCAACAGCAATGTGTCCTTCCAGAAACAATGCTCTGGGCAATTTCTTAGACTAGTTCTCCTTTGTAAAACAGTTTCCAGTAATAACAGTTCACAGCCAAGTCTGCAGATTATCCAGGACCTTATTTCTGCAAAGAAATGTTGCTGTTAAGCTTTTCAAATGTCATTTCTGATGCTTTGAGCACCACAAACATCACCCACGCCTACCCTTCCCCCACACACCAGTGTACTGGGTTAACAGCAAATCTCAAACCTCTGCACAGAAAATGAAAACTATCTACATTGCTACATACCACACAGATAGGGGGTAAACAGCTGTGTTATTGTAGTTTGGATGAAATAGTCCTTTAAAAAAAGCTTCAAACAGAGACTTGGATAAATAGCATCACTTACACAAAGTCTTCCTCCAGAGTGCTTCCGGGAATACAAAGCCAAAACAAAAGCTAAGCCAATTTAGATGTTCTCTCAGTGCAACGACACAAACAAAGCAGGAAGCGGAGGTCACAGGGCCAAATCCTTGGTTTGAAGTCCCAGGTTCTGTTCTGCAATGACTGACTGCATTCTCTACTCCCACAACCTTCTCCAAATTAGGCCATCACCGTGGTAACGCAGGGAAACTGCCAAAAGTTGAGGGGATTGTGGGACACAGCAGGACCGAGTGATTGAGGTCAATTCAAGAGGTCAGCATGCCATTTTCAGAGCAAAGTTCCTGTTACCTTTGGCAAACAATTTCTCGTCCCTTGGCTACCAATCAAAGTAGTTTGTGAGCCCTTTTGCTTCCGTCAAAAGTGGACGAAGCTCACTCAGTGTTGAGCCCTTGGAAATTAATTAGAGCTAGTGGGCTTGTGATATCGACACGTCTGTCACATCTCCCCTCGGAAAACTACTTCCCGTTCTTTACAGGTCTGTTCTCGCGGAGACCATGATTCTCTGGACCCCCTCTTGAAAATGGCAAGATATAAAGACTAAGCATGTTTTCAGCTGGCCCTTAGTTTTTAAGTGGTCCCGTGGGATAGTGACCATATATCTGTGGTTGCAGTTATTAAAAAGCTGGAGAATGGCATTTAGAAATGACATAGGGTCGTGGCACCGGTAGTGCCTTCAGCACCTGGCTAGTTATTTGAGCGTGAAATACACTCTCCTGTCTGACAGCAGAGTGAGTGGGAGCTTGTATAATATGGGAGCAGGAAAGAACTTGTTGTAAATATTTCATGGCAATAGGTCAACAGGATGTTAATGTTGTTTTTCTTTTGTGCTGTGGCCCCCCGGTAAGGTTAGTCAGTGACAGATAAAATGTGCTATAGACAGTCACTTCTGCTGTGATGTACACCAGTAGCTGCCACGTATTAAATTCCATTGAGACCTCTGTGTACTGGTTGGTTTGAGTAGTTTAACAGACCCGAAGGAACTCCAGAGACACATACAGCATGTCACAGCACTTCTACTGTACAACACTTTATTAAACTAAAGTATGCAAATAAGTGTTATGAAGCCCCAAGACGTAATATTCTGATGAGACCTCAATGTTATGGTTGGTTTGAATATTGTGACAGACCCGAAGGAACTGTAGAAACACACAGAGCATGACATTGCTAAGATACTTTATTAAAAATCTACTTAAGTATGCAAATACGTATTATCAAGGCCCCACATTTCCAAAGCTGATATTAGTCTTTCAGTCTGCTTTTATCAAGTTTTTGCAATTTCAGTTTTGCTTATATTATAAAAAATAGCAAGCTTTTAACTATTTATTGCTTGTTGGCATGTGTGGAATTATGAAGTGTGAATCTTTCTGTATCTTATTATTAGTTCTGATTTTGTTTTTTGGGGTCACGATTTGAGTAAAAATTGATTCTCAATTCCAAAGGATTTACAATCTAGAATTAATTCTTGATTCAGTACATAGCGGTGATGATTTCTGTATCTACCCCAGTCCACTGTGCACTAAGAAAGGCAGTGGGGCAAATAATGGCATGAAAGCAGAGTAAGGTTTGTGTATGATTAGGGCTGTACTCATCTCAGAATTATGTCAGTTGAATCAGATTCAGCCATTTAATACAAATATTCTACGATTAGTTTTTCTTTCCATATAAAGTTTTTAAGTTTGAACGGGGCTCAGCGGGATGTTCAGTGTGACAGCAGCATTCGTGCAATATAGTAAACAAGCTAACGGCTCTAATGACGGATTGGAGATGTGCAACAACATTTTCTGCCAACACTAGATATCAAATAAAAGGAGAGTGTGTCTGTTAATTCACCACTTCCTCGCAGAAGAGAGAAGTTGTTATCTTGGAGACTCAAGGTGGGAAGTTTCTCCTCCTCTGTGCCGTCATGTCTGCAGCTTTCCATACTGAAGTCAAGACTGCTTACTCTGCAGCAAACTCTGGTGACTAAAATGTTCCGGAAGTACAATGCACAGCACACTGATTAGCAAAAAAGCAAACAAACCCCTGCCCCCCTCAAACAAGCAAACAAACAAACAAACAAACAAAAATAACTGCTCGACTTCAAGCAATCTCTTACACGTCTACAACTGACGATTTGAATCTCAAACTTTTTAGGGCCAGACCTATGTAGGATTATGGACTTTTTGTTCCATCCATTTGAATACTTATCCAATTTATGGATGCTTTTTCAATAATACATTTTATGTATATGGTGCTTTAAAAGGTACTCAGAAGCACTCCACATGGTAATGAAATGAGAAACACAGACAGTCAAGCAATAACACCATAAAAACAACTTCAACAATGAAAAAGGAAGTGGGTGGCATGGGGGGCTAATAGATCATATTAAATGCTGATTTAAATAGGTGGGATTTAAAATGTCCTTGCTTCCTGCTCTTTTTTTAAATGAAATGTGTCAACCTGAGTAGCCTGTAGTGCTCTGGAACTTTGATTTCCTTTTGGCAGGGTCCAAAGTTAACACCAGCCAAGCGCCAGATGCGAGTAGATTTTTGGTTCGGCAAATAAATCTCGGAAGGCTATCCCACCCACTAGTGGGTAAATGTGTGTACCAAAATAGTCACGAAATAAAAAACTATGCTTAAAGTCTCTATCGCGTTTTGGTGTAATTTACAGGCGTGTTGCTTTGCTGCTCTTCTGTTGTCAGACACACACATTACAGATGTGCTTTTAAGCATGCCTGACCCGTACTGCTAAACTGACCATCTTCAGCACTCTGTGTTTTGGGATGCTGTTTACTGTTCCATGAACTTCTCTGCTAAACTACCACAGTCTGCTGCTATCTACAGTAAGACTAATGTGTAGCCAAGGGTTATGAGTTGTGCCCATGATTATAAAGGTAATAAATTACTGCTTCGGAGGCTCGGTAGTCTGAACCAAGATGGCAAACTCTTTATTGCCTCCCGCATTATCACTGCAGCGTATTACAGCTCCACTCCTTCCATTCTTACCTTTCACAGTAAAAGCCCTAGACATATAAACTGCAACACAGCTTAACAGAGGAAATGTACTCACATGGTGATGCTGTCGTGATGAGTTGATAATAATAGAAAGAAAATTTTATTTAAAATTTTGCTCTGGTGCTTGGACCAAGTGAGAGGGATGAAAAGGTTGGCAGAAGCAGATCTGATTTTGTATCTGATACTGATTTTGTATGGGCCGCCACGGTTCTGTACTGTATTAACTTGCCCTGCTACACTTTTGCGTTGGCACCAGATAAACACAATTCAGTGTATAACCAACACGTTTACAGACACACGCGCATCATCCCCTCATTTAACTGACACTAAGACTTTGACACACGCGCACACACACACACACACACACACACACACAGATAGACCGCAGACTATGGAAGTTAGTAGCAAGTAATTAGCCAGTAGCCATACTGCCTGCTGCAACTCCAGCTTAATTTACTGCTACGTAGTCTAGTATGGAAGCCTGTTAGGGTGTGCAGCAAATCAGTATTGCCAGACATAAAAAAACCTTTGTCTTTTTTAATTTCGGGTAGTTGTAAATCTAAAATCATAATAGATAAGACTTGAGATTCTTACGTGAGTCATTTTTGTTTCTCCACCCCTTGTGGCAATGCTGGGCTCTGCCACTCGATCACTTTGTGGATTAATTTGATTGTGACCTATGATTATTTAAGTGTGATTGTGAAATGAGGGCAGAGGGTTGTGATGATGAGAGGCAAGTAAAGCGACATGAATGAAAAACAAACCCGTCATAGAGGGAAACAAGCTTTCAATGTCCGACCAAACCTTGTAATTTTCCGCTTCATTAAGAGCTCCAGTGCTGGTGCTGTGAGCCCAAGGCCAGAGGCCGCTTGAGGCAGAGGCAGACCCTTTAATAGCCTGTTTACAACCAGACTTGGGCAGCGTAGGGAGCAAATGGAAGGACTGAGCTTGTTAACAATTTAATAGCTGCAGTGACTGATTTAAGGATTTGCATACTCACAAAGGTCATATTTGTTACGTTCTTCACTGGGCAAGACTTAAAGCCACATTCACTGAGGTTTATGATCCACACTGATCATTTTCAGGGATGGCTGCTTGTAATGACGCATAATTGGAAACTGCTTCACTCCTTTGTGGCCACTCGATAGGTCAGAAATTAGTGTTCAGTCCAGCAAACAAAGACAAGAGTGGTGCCAATGTTTTACATTACTGTCATACCCAATCAACTTTTGCATAAAAATAGAAAACACACACACACAAACACATTACAAATGTTCGTGAATAACTTCAATTTCACACTCCGATTTCAAACGCTTATCAGTGTCAAGATACTATTATTGCAGATTTATTGAACCAAGAACAACCTGAAAAGACCCACGATGGCAGCTGATGGTTATGGCTCTGTCTTTATGGCATTTCTAGACATTGAGTGAAGCTATGAATAATGCAGCTGCAATGCTATCTCATTGCTTTTCAACTCACAAACCAGAGGTGATAATAAAAAAAATGTCAGTTGACTCAAAATAATGAATTAGGATCTTGTCAGTTAGCTTTTCCTCTGAAGGAAAAGCCTGACCTTTTTCATTTAGATTGTGGATGTAAAGAGACCTGATTCCTTTTTTAGGCAAATTGAGGGAATGTGGCATACATCAGGTGTCCCTGATTTCTTCAAATCTGCTTCCTTATCTCTTGTCCTCTTTTTTTTGTATTCTGCACAAAAGGAAAGGAGATGGTGACATTATGATTTAAGAGTAGTCTGTGTCTTAGCACCTTAGTGACTTTTGACAGCTCTTTCTTTCTCCCCTTGCCTTCTTTTTTTTCTCACTTTCAGCTAGACTCTGTCAGACCATGTAATACATGCAAGGTTACACGTTGTCTGGACAAGGACTTAGGGCATACAAAGTCAATGGACCTTGACTGAAACAAGTGCGAAGTTGCAGCAGAATGGGAAAACCAGAGCTGCCGAGTGTGGCCAAGGCTGCCGCCGCTGTGATGTGAATTTATGTCCAGCGAATGTGTGGGCTGAACCTGCAGACTATAAACAAAGGTAGAGGACCCTCTGAGCACTAATAGGCTCCGACATCAGATTACATACCTGACCTAGGGCACAACTTGACCAGTGAAGGTGTTTGAAGGGTGAGCACACATGCATTACCATACCAGCAGCTGCATACCCTTCTTTGTCATCTCTGTCCTGTTGTTTATATGTTACTCTCATCAGCCTCTGTATCATGAATTAAAAAGGCCAGCTACAAACATAGCTCTCAGATGACCTGGAAGGAGGGCAGGTCATCTACAAAAGCATGCTTGTGGCCTTTTTGTGATATGCCTTTTCTTGCTCGTTTTGTTGCTTCCGACTGGCTGCATGCCTCCACCAACGCAGTTCGGCATTGAAAGTCCTTCCAAGTCACTGGTTATGACAGGCTTTCCCTCGGCTCTTTCTGCTGCCCGGGGGTGACCCTAATACCCTTTCATACCACCATGTGGAACTCGGGGCACATGGCAAGGGTGAGCGTGTTGGGTGCTGGTGGGGATTCTTGACTACAGAATGTGGTACGACTTTGTGACAGGGATGGAAGGGGTGAAGCATGACCAGACCAGAAAATGCATCAATTTAGGGCAAAAGCTTAGAGCAAAAAGTGATATGGGCAACATATGGGACAGTTTACCGAGTAGCAATGTAGAAAATTTTCAAGAGATACTGCCTAGAAAATAGAAATCATGGGATTGTCACAGAGATGATGATGCATTGTGAACGAGGGGCGTGGGGAAGCAGCATTGCAGAGATATGAAGCAGCTGTACCCTTGGCCTTGGCCCTTAAACCTATCATGCACCGGTGCTCAGTCTGTCTCTCTGTCCGCTGGTCTTTCTGCCTCCTGTCGGCTCCCTGTTAGGCTGTGGAGTCCCAGAGGAACGAAATCCTGACCTCTCCCAGCTGGCTCCCTTTTCCATGGCCCACCGTCAACATCCCCATGCACAGCGGCATTGCCATCTGGAGCGTCCTCCCTTTCACTCTGTTTATTGTTTTCTCTTTTTTGTTCACACAGATACTGTCTCTTTCTTTGTTGCGCAAACACATAAATATGTGCACAGGGGTGCACACAATGCAATGAATAGTCCATCTAAACCACATCGGACAGCAGGTTTTCACTGATGCACACCCAAACAACTGGAAGGCAGGCTAATTTGGTTTTGTCTAGAGATGAAAGCCCCACATGTGATAGTATAAAGTCCGTGCACAGGATAGTACATATTAATAATGGATATTTATTCTGTTTGGTATTCTTTTCATGTGCTCAAAGAGATGATCAGACAGTGGAATCGTTTCTGTAGTTGGCTGAGAGGACAACAGCCTTTTACAGGTCAATGGACATTTATTTTGGTTTCAGCTGTGCCAGGAAAATAAAACTAGATGTAAATAAAACACAGCCATCCTCCTGTCTCGTATAGGACATTGCTACACATTTATATTAGCATAGTAAAGGTCAGTGTTGCAGCTTTTTTGTAATTTCCACATCTCTCGGCCGTGACTCACTTGTGTTAAGTAGATTTGACCATGCGTTTATGCTATAGGGAATTTACATTCAGTTCAAGGTGAGCCCCTGTCTTTGTCATGTTTTGACATTTAATTTAGTGCTCTGGATTTTCACATTATGCTTACGTTGTCCAATAAAGTGACACTGCCATAGCTCATGGGATTCAAGAGATTCATTGCATAATACCTTACATACCCAATTGACTGATATCACTTCCATCAGCTGGAAACCCATATGAAAGCAGTGTTTAATCCACTTGTCCTTACATATTGGTTGCTTCATACAGCTTGCTGCATTGTATATTGACTGCATGATTGAAATTCCAATAATTGCCAGTCCCTCAGTGTCGGATCCAATGTTCAACCAGGAACAATCACTTGAACACAGCGATGGCTGCATGACTAGTATAATAGCTATTGTTGTGCTGGGATTTCATCAGGATTCAATAGCCTGCATCTCCAGTCTGTGAGCGATGGTGGGACGAGACAGGATGGACAAGTGGAGGAAAGAATAATTACTAGGCCTATTTCCTCCCCAAGTCATTCACGCACCAGCAGGCCCAACAAAAAGGACTCTCCCCCTGCATTGTTATTATGAAATGAAAAATGGGCAGCGCATCAGTACAGTGACAGGCCGTTTGGTGTATTTACCTGTCATTTGTCTCCTTTTGGACAGGAGTGGACACTATGCAGTTTGAGGCGGTGCGCGCCCACTGATGATATCAGTTTCTGAGCCCCTGCCTTGTGTTGTAGATGGATGTGCTGCACTGTAAGTGTTGGGTGTAATCTAGCAACATGCCGGTTGTCGGACACGGAGAGGAACACAGTGTATTTCAGATGTAATACGTTTGAAAGCAGGCCTAATTAAAAAGCGAACAGGCACTTGGCAAGCATTGATTGTTTGTGTACCTGCACATTGAGGATAAGTACGAGACCATTCAACTGCAAGGATACTCTGTATTAATTAGTGGCTTGAAGCAAAGGCCACATTTGAACATGGAGAAAATGAATTGGCATTCATTGTCACTTCTTCTCCTGCACTTATGTCACCAGATCAGCTGGACTCCTGCACGTCTGCTGATATTGGCTGTAAATAATGATTGAATTTTTAGTGGAAGCTACAGTGAGCACGCCCATCAATACACATCAACTACACCCAAACTCCTTTATTAGCTATAAAAATAGTTATGTTAAGCCATTTCCAATTTTTGTTTTTACTGGATCAATTTGCCCCAGCTGTCAGCTGTATGAGGACTAATGGAGGTGTCATGCTGGGTTTATTCATGAGCTTAGAATTATATGAGTCTATCTGCCTCCAGGATAGATCTGAGTTATTGAGCTTAAAGGTTTTCAACATCCATTGAGTCAAATGGCGATTACACACTCAAAAATCATTGCTTTCGTAAAATAACACCACAGTGACATTAATTGGTATTCATTGACTTGGTTGATGTGAATGACTCAGCTCGGGTGAAAAAAAGTGAGACAGTGCCTTGAAGTTCCAAGGACACTGAATCTATCACGAGTTGGCAGTAAACTTTTGTGCAAACAGTAAAAATCATCTGATTACTGTCAGGACATTTTTTACTCTGGGAACGGCTAGAGAAACGTACCTCAATTTATATAAACAGTGGAAACCGCTTAGTCTATAGAGAGCACGTCTGCTCAGATCGAATTGATCACAATAGGTGGATAATAATTATAACTTCTTTTGCCATTTCTTTATTTCTCATGCAGATTTTCATGTACATATATATTTACTATTCACTTGACCCTGTCAGTCTCAGCAGCCTCTCCACGCAGTTTCTTAAACGCAGTAATTTTAAATAGTTCAGATGAGCCCATGAAAACTTTGAAATTGTCCTCTCCCAGGCTCGCTGCCAACTCCTCTGCCTTTTCCCTCACCAAGGGCCCGTGCAAGGGGCCATTATGTGACAGGACATTATTCATTATCAATCCACTTGACGAGGGCGTGTTCAACCACAGGTGCTTTCCCCCTGTGCATTTGTTTCCTGTCTCAATCACAAGCAGCCAAAAAACTTAGACAACATAAGAAGACTATATTTTCTGTTAAGAGAAAATGAATTTCTTTTTCCTCGTTATGCTTTCAATGTGCATGCAGTAGCAGCTTCAAGTAGCCAAGTGAATGCAGACAGATTACCATGAGTCAAAGTATTATGGTGGGAATATAGCAAAACAAAACAAAACAAAACACAGTCGTCCAGCATCAGCTTCTGGGGCTGAAAAATTAAGCTGACACAGAACTTTCAGTTCTTTAAACGACAACTTGAGTTTGGCCCCAGAAGCTACTCAATCCCCATAGATGCCCAACTTTACAGCAGAAATAGACATGTTAACAGCCTGGTACAAAAACAGTTCTGGTATCTGTAGCTAGTGTTTTTCTTCATGACAGCTATAGGTGTGGGCGGTGAAATGCTTTATAACTCATTCGTTTTGGGCTGCTTTGTCTACCAAAACTGTCCTGGGCCTCTCAGTCAGATCCAGCCCTCGGTCTTTAGCAGCTCCACCCTTTCGCTCAAATACGGTCACTTCTGGCTCCATTGATAGTAGGTGGTAGTAGACGGTAGCAGTGATGGTAGTCAAGGACTAAAGCTTCTGCTGCTGTTTTTATTTACTTTTTTTTTTTTTTTTTTTTTTGCACTTTGAGCACCTTTCTTGTCATTCGACCTCTAAAAGCGCTTTTTACACTATGAGTCACATTTACTCATTTACACACACATTCACACACTGGTCGCCAAGGCTACCATAAGGTGCCACCTGCTACTCAGTTTTTAACACACTCACACACCAATGGAAGCATCATCCAGATCAATTTGGGGTTCAGGATCTTGCTCAAGGATACTTCGACTTGCAGGCAGTAGGAGCTGGGGATCAAACCACTGATCTTCCGATTGGTGGATGACCTGCTCTACCTCTAAGCCACAGCCGCCTTAATTGACATTTTTTTGCATTGATTTCAGCCTGTCAACTTTCTTGCAGCTGTCCAGCCCAGTTGCAGCCCAGTTGCATCGGTGTGCAGGTATCTCCTCTGCCGTCCTTTCTTGGTTTTCCATTATACCGAAGCACCCAAGATAAAAAATTTTGTTGGCCTAAGTAGGTGCAGCTTCACAGCAGCCCTAACACCTCTGGCTCCAACAAACTAAGATGGCGTTGGCCAAAATGCCAATTCGAGGGTTCAAAATGGAAGTTCACAAACCAGTGGGTGATGTCACAATAAGTATGTCTGTTATTTTTAATGTCTATGATGTTGTCATGAATGCAAAGACTCAAAATTTTAAAATCAAAATCTTCAAGCAAATTATTTGATCAACATTTGCATGGGAATGATTCTGTCCCAAGCTTTTTGATTCATGTAAGCATTTAATCACTGTAACTATGATCACTATGAGCATGTTCCAGTCTATTACTTGTAGTTCTGTCTGAATCTTTGTTGGGCTCACAGCAAGCACTGTCCCCAATAGCTCATGGACATTTTGAAGTCTGGGAAAATATATAAAAAATGTATTTCATGTCCAATCTGTCAGTTTAAAACTTTCACATTTACTTATCACATTAAAGCTGCCTCCACTTTTGGCACCCACTGAGAGACCTTTGAAAAGAAATGTACCAGCCAGGTTTAAATTTTTGAGAAAGAAAAAGGCAACATTTAAGAGCTCCTGTAGAACGTTTTGTCAGAAAGACAGTGATGTGTAAAATTTGGCCGCAATATACGTCAGTCAAATGTAGTGACGGTTAAATAATGGACTGCCAATCCATTACAGTCCATCCTCACTAAGTTGACAACAGTAGCCTTCAGATTTAACTGCGTCTGGACATATTTTTTTGATTTTCCGCAATGTGTTATCCGCAGCATTAGTGTTTGACCTATAGTGTTGCTGTCAACACACCAATAAGTGCTATGTTGTCTTTGGCGGTCTCTGAAGTGGGTGCACCTTGACAAGAAAACAGTATAGATTAAATTAAACATACATACTGTGCGTCTAAATTCTGCAGCATCGAAGTGTTATTATTTTTTCACCCTCCACCCAACATCTTTGCTAGTGTCTGCCACCATCACCCTCGAGTTTCACACTGACTGGTTAGAGGCAGGGATGTTGAGGCTGTAGGCCATTTTAGATTGCTGATCAGACACCGGGGAGCTGATCTCCACACACATGATAACCTGCATCTATCTGCAAAAGGTTCGCTGTCAGAGGTAAATCCAAAGCGATCAATCCACGGCTACACTCAGAATGACACACTGCCGTTATTTTCCAGCACTGGCGGGAATACTGAAAATGATAGTGCTATATGCACTGAGAGGAAAGTCAATTTGCTCCAGCAATTTGCAGAAACAGATCATGTCAGTCAACCAACACGGTGTTGACTTTGATGGCACCAATCACAGCAGCACAGAAATAGGCGTTACGAACTCACTCCTATGAACTCTGTTGTTGGCTCTTTCAGGTTTTCCCCTCACTCTCTCTCCCCCTTTGCCTCCTCTGTCAATACACTCCCCACACGCATCATTGGCACGCTCTCCTACACTCAGCCCCTAGAAAAACACAATCATTAAAAAATAAATACATAATGCCGATGGCAGTGAAGCAGGTGGGAGTGGTAGCAGTGTGAGCCTTCAGACTGACTCAGACTGACTCATACTTCTGCCCACTGACTGAATGCATTTACTCAAAACCACCACAGACTTTATGGATTTCAGGTATTGATTTTCTTATTTTAAAACTTAATGAACTGTAAAGAAAAAAAAAGAAATAATTCGCCTCATCTAGTGGGCTGCTTTTCCTTTTGTGGCTGACATTAATAAGTTAGCTTGCCATACATAATTGAAAGCTTTATGATTTCATTAATGGACAGGGTGGCTTCACAGAATGCTGTAGTCATGAGATACAGTAAATGCCTGACAGCTACTGTCAAACAAACATACAAGCATTTACAACAACTGAATTTGCTGTGTAATTATGTCATTCTCAACTGACATTAGCTCACTTCCAGCTCACTGGAAAATTTCAATGCAGTACATGTGTTTTATTTATGTATTCACTTGTATCGCTCTGTGAAATAGATGTAAAACTTGACAGAACTAGAAGGGCACTTGGAGAGTGCAGAACCTTGTCAAGGCCAAATGCCCCATCGTGCAATGCCACCAAACTGGAAAAGGCATTTGTGTATCCACCTCATGATTCGGATCTGCTCCAGATTTAATGGGTTCTCCCTTGGCCTGTGCTACACCCTTCCACTAAGTTTCATGAAAATTGGGCCAGTAGTTTCTCTGCGAACAAATAGACAACATAAACTGAACTGAAAACATAACCTCCTTAGCAGAGGTAACAATAGCCCCTTTTCCACCGCAGAAACTTTTATCATTTACCCGGGATTTTGAAAAACCCCAGCGTGTTTCCACCGAAATTATCCGGGAAAAAAAACTTTCCCTCAACCCCAAACTTTCCCTGAAAAAAGTACCTAGTAGGGGGGGTAGGACTTTTCAGATTGCCCGGAGTTCTTGAGGGGCGGGGCTGTTTGCTGAAGAACGCTGATTGGTGGAGCACACACTTGCAGCATTCCGCACTTTAGTGCCAGTGTGGCTGCAAGCTTTATTTAATCTCTACAGGCTTCACTTTGTTTGTGTTTTGATTAAGGATGGGTACCGAAACCCAGTACTAAATTAGCCCCGGGACTAAATTATCAAAGACTGTAGTATTGATGAGCGCTAACGGTATTGATTCCTTTGTGCTGGTGCTGAACTCCCACACACACACACACACACACACACACACACACACACACACACACACACACACACAGTAACCGGTGAACAGCCGAGCGGCTGCGATGGAAACAAAGTGAAGATAACTTGAAAATGACTCGAGTTGACAGCAGCTACACTCGTTACTGTAAGTGACATTAACCCTTAGCGAGTAAGAAGCCAATACTTTATCAATACATGTGTTCAGCCAGCATGAACATGTAAACATGTAGACAGAGATATTCAATATGCTCAGTCCCCAGTCTCTCATCCACCAACACTAACGTTATGTCTTACACAAGGACAGCACGCTAGTTCAGCTGATAGCGAATTGCTCCTAAAAAGCTCAAATGACAGCTGTCTGTATGTAGACTAACTTAGTTTGACACTTGTCTTAAAATACTTTTAAACTTAGCTGCTGGCTGAGACAAACTGGCCCCAACTCTCCACCCCAGCACTAATGTTACTATGTTACCAGCCAATAAGCTGGCGGAGCTGAATACAAGGCACACGCCGAATCATCTACGTCATCAGCCTGATTTGAATAAATTTTCTGGAACTTTGAGGTGTGGTGGAAATGCAAACCACACAGATTACCAGGAATTCTTTTACCCAGGTAAATACATTCCTAGAAATAAAAGTTCCTGGAATTGTTGGTGAAAAAGGGGCTAATCTCACTTCAGAGTCCGTTTAGTAGCTGTTTGGGAGCTTTTGATTATACCATGTAATCTTTATCAGCAGACGAAAACTTGGGCCAAGTGGGTCAGAAATTTCTGCTTGCGCCTATACAAATTGTTTAATTTATTAGTGGTTATCAAATAACAAAAACACCCATAAAGGCCCAGGAGCGAAATGCTCTTGGCTCTTGTAATGGCACTCCAGTGATGTTTTTCGGGAACTTGACATGCTTTTGAAAAACAACCCTTTTTTTTCCCACCTTGCTCTGAAACTTGCGGCAAACTGTGCAATACAGAGTTGGAGTTTCGCCCACGTCCTCTAATGCCACCCAACTAAACTCCTGTTTCCAGAATTAATGAAATGCTCACTTGCACTTCAGCTCATAAGCTTTGTCTTTACCAGCTGCCCTTTCCTTGAGTGCCTGATCAGTACTGCGCATATGCAACTCTTAACAGAGATGAGGAGGAAGCAAAATGGCTCACTCCTTAGCTACGTCCATCATCGGCTCTGGAAAAATGATTTGTTAACTCTACTAGCTCAACATGGCGTATTACTTTCCCCGAGCAATCAGGCAATCCTTATTGTTTAGGCTTGCATTTTTTAGCAGCTGACTGAAACTGTTTTAATATTCTTGTGAATCTGAAAGGAAAATTGAGGGGTTTACACTTGACTGTAAAGCAGCCTTTTCAAGTGTGTCCTTATTTGATTGAGTGATATGGGAAGCATCCAGCAAACATGATTATTACAGATGTTACGTACAGTACCAGACTGATATGAAAATTCATAACAGGTCACTCATTTCATTAAGTGGGCTAATTAATTTTATTAATAGACAAATAGTGTGTTTGCTGCTGTGGTTTAAAATTAACATCTTAATGTGAGATTCACTTTACAAGCCAGATTCAACAAGGAAGAAACTCAATGTTAACTCCTCTCTAGAAACTGTCAGCTTCAATGAGTTTAGTTATGATGTGCTAAAATTAGTGCGAAAATAATAACACATGAAGTCATATTAGATTATTTGTCATCTCTCCAGTTTGTGCATTGTGAAGGAACCAAGGAGAGTGATTGTATTTCTTCCATTGTCGGGCGTCTTATTGTGGAAAACAGTTGTTTGTATCTCTGAACATTTTATCGAAGCATGTATTTTTTTCCCCTGAAGTTTCTCTGTGTGAATATCTCGTCGTGGCCTCAGCTAGTCCTAATTATTGTATTCTGAACTGTGCAGCATAGACAGCCACAGGTTCACTTCTGATGTTTATGCAGGGCCTTCCAAATGATTTTGTTCTGCTTGGCTGCACACTTTAATGAAAGTGTAAATGCTTTTGGAATGGTGGAATCAGCTGAGTTGGGCGGATTAGCACTTCCTTTTTCCACAGCCTTGATGTTTAATTACCACAAGTTTGTTGTTTTCTTATTCATCTGTTACTTTTTCTTTTTCAACTTCAAGACAGCTCACATTTAGCTCAGGGCCTGAGTAATTGGTGTATTTGGGAGGGGCGAGGGAAAACGAGGAGGGAGAGTCTGTCTGGCTTCTGCCTGCCAGACAGAAGATGTGTAAAGGTAGCCTGGGTCAGCCAGTCGTTTTATAACTGCAACGCTTTCCACACAGACATCTCTGCAAAACACAGCTGAACAGATATTTATATTCAGATTTTTAACTTCTCTCTCTCTCTCCTCGTCTCTGCTCCCGTCTTACCCATAATGCGTCCTTTTTCCACTCAACCAAACACACACACACCCACACACCCATCCTCTCCTTTTTGCTCTCGTTTTCTCCTTCGAAGTGAGGTTCTGGATTATCATCACACCCAGCCGGTGGAGTATGTTTAGGTCATTGGTTGGCATTGACCTGTATTTAGCATTTAAATCAGGCCAGGCCCGGCTGTGATCTCATTACCAGGCCACCTGACTGTATTTGATGTAAAGCCTGGGCATTAATAAGGATCCCTCAAGGGTTGAGGGAGGGAAAGATGAGGCTTGTCCTGTAGCCCAGGTAATTTACTGCAGCCGAACAAGATGGAGATACTGTGTTATTATAGACTTGATCGCTTGGCAGGCCGGCTTGTAATTGATCTGTGCTCTGCAGAAGTGCCCAGTGGTGATGGAGGGTGTGGTTGTGGAGGAAGAATTCGATGCAGAATGTAATACATACTGTATAACAGTGAGACAGATCTATAGTTTGAAAACCAAGAGGGCAGGCATGAGATGGTTAGACAAGTGAATATTGATTAAAACATTCTCACTATGACATACATTTAGAAAATTATATGAGGGAAAGGGTTTTTTAGGGTTTGGCACGTGCTTAAAGTGCTCGTCCAAAGGACCACTCTAATGGATGGATTCAGACATTTGGAAGATGTGAAGTTGTTTCAATTAGGGATGTCAACCACAGAGAGTATTTTTGACGGGTTACACATGTTGGTCTATAGGTTAATTTTGCTACTCTTCACTTCACTGAATCTGGTAAAAGTTAGCTAGCTAGCAAGCCGCACTGCTCATTCTGCAGTGACTGCTAGTAAAGCTGTCCCGACCCAACAGCATTGCTATGGTAACAGTATGCCCACCACGTACCCCTGGTGAGTAAGCGGCTTGATTTAAATCATTGTTGACTATATTATCACTGTTAGCTCTGTCATCACCATTAGCACTTTAAGCAGGGCTAGCTGTGCCGACATAGTCAATAATGCTAAAGGGGTTTTGCGGCTCAAAATGAAGCTGCTTACTCACCAGAGTGACCGGGGGGGAGACTGTAGGATTGGCACAATGTTTCTGCAGCAACGTGGTCCGCCACCAGGACACTTTTACCAGCTGTAATCACAGAATGAGCAGCACCACTAGCTAGCTAACATTAGCTTTCACCCTATCCGGGTGGTGCACAGTGCAGATCGGAGGTGGGGAATTGGTGTGTTTCCACATGTTGATGTGGCTAGTCAGCTGTCTGTCAGCAAAGCCAACAGAAAAAAATAAAAGTTGAGACATATGCCTATACAACACAAAACATAAAAATTTCACCACCTCTTAATCGATAGCGCTTTGAAATACAGCGCTAATGCTCACTAAGCTAAGTGAGCACCGGACCAGCAGTCTTTTTTTTTTCTTACTTAAATACTAACCATTTAGTTACCAGTTGATGGGTGTCACCCAAAAAAAAAATTAACCGCAGTTGACATTCTTAGTTTCGATATCGATATCAGTATTTGAAATGCTGTCGGAAATATGTTGGAAAAAATGTTGGAAATACTGCCTAAAGATGCTGGATTTTGTATTGATGCCTCTATGCACCAATCCAACACAAAGCAATTTATTGATTAATTTGAAAGTAGTTTCACACACAGATAAAAAACATTCGTTCAGGATATCAAATCTTCTTTGCTGCTCTAAAACCATAGCCTACACAACGAGTTGTGCCGTGCAGCCACTGACAACCATTGTTTCAGAGCAACAAAGAAAAAGCACTGGCATATAATGCAACGTTTGCTATTAGCAAAATATCAAATTAGATGTTTAAAGAAAGTTCTGTGGCATTCGTTGTCTGTATGTATTTTTTAATGTTTTACAAAGGGCTTAACCTGAGCCATGCCATACAACAATGATATCAATCCATACAGGGTTAGACGTATTTGGTATGTTAGTTAATTAATTGTTTCATGCAGTGGTATCGGATTGGTACTTGTTATCTGCCGATGTGCAAGTTCAGGAATCAGAATCAGTATCGGGAAGGAAAATATAGTATAGGAACATCTCTAAAGAAGTGAAGGAAAGAACTCAACTCACAGTACTGAAGTGCCACAAGCAGAAATGAACTAAATACCAAAACAGTTGGTACTCAGTTGGTCTCATCTTCTCCTAAAATCTCAAAGGTCATATGAAGATGAACATAAATTGATTAGGACGCATGCCTTACCCTCATTACTAAGAGTGGTGACTTATATTTTACTGCTAGAGGGTACAAGTAATTATAAAACAAAAAGGGCAAAGTATATTTCGAAATAACTATATTATAGATAATAAAATGCCCTCTTATGTCTTATGTCTTTTTCATTAATACCTCAAACTCTTAATAGTCACTTAAAAGCTGTTCACGAATCAGGTTTTATTGTTTTCTATAGCTGTCAGTGCGTGTGTTCAGGCCCTTGTCAGTGAAATACAGTCCAGGTCACCTGTCTCAGTAACTTTTTTTTCCATTCGTTGGGGTTAATTCTGCTGTTACCGCGCTGATTAGACATGAAAACAAAGTAATTCAGATGAAAAGACAGCTACAGACCAAAATAAGATGATACACCTGGCCACAAATATTTCCACGTCTCTTCCTATTTAACTACTGTGCATGGTACAACACCATAACCTATTTTTGTCATTCTCGTCAGGAAAATGTGAAATGAACTGATTTCAAAAGCATCTCCTCCATCCCTCAACACACCAGGGTAATACATCTTGCTCAACAAAAGCACAGATGAATACAAATCCTGAAGGGCTCTCTATAAAATTGCATATCCTGACCGCAGCGCCTCTCATGCGCAATGTAATGTCTTTTTGCCCGTGCATTTTCAAGCATTATCTTTACAAGAGACGAAGGGAGCAAATGAATCCTCCCTCAACATTTACCGAAACATTGTTTATCATCTTCATTGGAGAAGGCAGAAATCTTCGAAGCCTGCAGTTGATATCAGTGCGGTGGCACAGCCCGAGTGCAGATCTGCCCAGACAGTCCTTTCACTCAGCAACTGCAACGAGGCACTATCGATTGTTGTGCTCAAGGGAGTCAAACCTGCAACAAATAGAAAATCTTCTAGAGGCTCATCTGAGCTACTCTAAATAATTTTGCTGTCTTCATCATGGCTGCTTACAGCACGGTCCTTCGGGGAGACCAGAATCAATCGTGCACTGTGGAGGTCTGCTTATTATCTGCCAATAGAGGGTCCAAGAGTTATTTCTGGTGCCGTGGAATACAATGAGGTAATTTAATATCATGGGGGAAGATGGCTGTAAAGGAGACACAGTTTGTGATAAAAATAATGCTCAACCAAATCTGAAGAAAGTTAGACTTTGAAGTCTGCAAGCTGTTGGCACCATGCTGCAATGTGGAACACTTCCTGCGTGAATCACAGTATTTGGACAGAATAAGTAGCGGCAACAGCATTTGGAGTTAGCCGTGGTGTGGCAGCGATGTCACTTTGTGTTTGTCAGCTCAGTTGAAAATGTTTTTGGAAATAAATAGAGATGTCTTTTCACATCAAGTACGGCTTTGGCCCTAAATTCAATTTCTCCCCCACTACACCACCACCACCACCCCCTCGCTCGTCTTTTTGGTCCACTGGTCCTGCTGAATGTCTGGCAAGGGTGCAAGGGAGGGTGACATCTAGGTCAGGATGAGTGACTCAGACCTATCGCAGGAACACAGGGAGTTTGGGAGTAGGAGGTGAAAAATACTCTGAACATGCAGGCACAACACACACAGCCTCTGTCGCCATTCTCTGTCCTTTTCTGAACATTAGGCATGAATGTTCTGTGACTAAGGATGCGACAGAGCGAGGGCACATACTGCACTGTAGACGCTCTGCTCCAAATCTATTAGCTTCATTCTGTACACAGATCTGAGGCTGCTCCAGAACAAACATAACTCCAATTTATTTAATCTTTATTTTTATTGCAAAGGCGGCTGCTTTTTTGCAGATTAAATTTGAAACCTTGCAGCCTTTCCATTATTGTCTGTGTTGACTTAATTTGTCAATGAATCTCACAAGTTACTTTAAGAACAATATTTTGTCTGGCAGAAATTCATTAGTGATGCGCTTTCTGTTCATCAGCTCTCCTTCTCAGATTGATTATTCTATGACACTCTCCATTAAAGCCCCATTAGCCACCATTATGCCAGACTATTTTCATTGCCAACAATAACACTCAAGCAGAATGCAATCGGAAAAGAGCACAGGATACAAGCGCAGTTTGACAGCTACAGGATTGTTCATCATTAGCTGACATTGTCTGTGAGACACTGGGATATGTCATTCACTAAAGGGCCGCAGCACGTCCTTCCCAGTCGAATGGCTTTACATGACAGAGGACATTTCTCTCACATTCCTACAGGGTCTTCTATCAACACTGTCAATAGGGGGAGGGGGAACAAAGGAGGACTCGCTAATGACAAAAGACGCGATTCATTTAGTTTAAGTGCAAAACATCCATCCTAAATATCCTCTCCCGCACCGAGGCTTTGATTAAGAGATTCAGTAAAATTGCTTTAAAAGGAGAGTGTCAAGAGGAGAAATATAGGCCATTCCCTCAGCGCCTGCAATCCCTCTCTCTCTCATTTTCCAGCTGTATAATAGATTAGCAAAAGGTGGATGGATGGTCATTACTTGAAGCAAAAAGAAAAGATTGAAAATAGTTTCTTTCTGAAGTTGCCAAAGTTACTAATGATTGGATAAACCCACCTATTAGCTGCGTAAGAGGCCACAACTCATGCACTGTCTGCATGAATAATTAAATCTGAAAACGGCCATCATATCCAGGGGACCGGCTATTATTTTAGCAAAGTGTGAAAACACTTAATGCTGTTGAGAGGTACTTGTTTTTCTCTCTTGTTTGTTTTCATGTTTTTATATTTAATCCTCTGCAAACACTCGAAAAAGGATTTATGTGTATTTGTTTCAGAGTTGCATTATGATCATGGAACCTGGATGTAGGCTTTTTTTCCTCCTCCATCTTTCACTATCACAGGCACTATAATGTGTTTTATCTGCAGACGGCATTATGATTACTGACAACAATAAGAATAATAGCAACATTTTCACAGTGTAGCTCAGAATATCTCAAAACCCATGTTTACACTGCATCTTAATTACTGCAATATGGAGCATATACACTATACCTTTGCTGTATGTATTACATTGATAAAAAGCAGATACGACCATATGCTTCAACTATGTATTTACTAAGAATGTGTTTTCAGGTTTGCAGTAGTGCAGTCGGTGTGCATCTTTCAAAAAGGTTTAAAAGCAACAGTTTCTACACCGATTAGATGTGAGAACACGTTTGTGGAAAAAAAATTATAGTTAATTAATTTAAGCAACTTGAATTAGCATGAATGAGAAAGTTTCACTGAGTGTATGTGTTAATGATGTGCAAGTCTGCACCAAATTTACAACATATATAAATAACCCGAGCATATCCTGTGTGACTGGAGCATCAAACCGTAATACCCACAGGTTTCAGGTTGAATAAGGCATCTAATGCGATGTCTGTGTGTGTGCTGTGGGTTGCTTGGCATTTACGTGGATGTTTTTGCATGTTTTATGGGAGGACTGAGTGCCATTACGTCGGCTCCTGCAGTATGTAATTGCGCTGCAAATGTATCACTGTTTAATATGCATTTAACATATATTTTAGAAGAATAAATGGGGAATAACAATATGCAAGTAATTACATGGTGGGTGGCTCCCTCACAGCATCTGTCATTTCAATCACTGAGTTGAATATCCTCGTGTCTGTTCTGTTTCTCACCCCGAGCACAGACAGAGAATTTTAATTTGCATTGTGTCCCGGCCTGGGCGCTTGTGCTCATTGACAATAAGCCAATAAGATTAAAATTGGGAGACTGTCTAAGGGACATTCAGGAAATGTACATAGAATTCAGAGGCATGAGTCCCCTATGATCAAGCATTAATAACTTTCTGAATGAATGTCTTAGTGTAAATGGCAGCATGTCACCCAGGGAAATGGGCTGAGTATAGATATTGACATTGTGATCAAAGGAAAATGACACAGGGAGGATGACAGGGGGAGCAGCTAGAATAGTGGACAGTGGGGATGTACAGGGAAATTAAAGTGAAGTTTTATCACTGCTGACATCCTTTGTGGACACAACTGCCATCGTGCGTCACTCTGGTGTCCGAACTCACTAATATGCAAAGATTATTGCAGCTGATGGCGCCGACGGGGTTCTGTTTCATGGTACGAATAAGAACCACCTGTTTGCTTGTAGGGATGTTCCCACTTATGCACATGTGCAATGTACTTAGTACAGACAGAGACAGAGAGAAAATGAATTTTTCTTACTTATACTGATACAAAACCACCAAAAAAATATAATTAACCTTCCACACGAGTCTTTGCAGCTCTCCTATGGTAGCTCATATTTGCAGAAGAGTCATGCAGAAGGCCACATACACACAGCATTCATACTTTCTCACATGAGCTGTGTCTCAATTCAGAGGCTTCAGTCTTCGAAGGCTGCATTTGAAGACCGATTGTGTCATTGGAAAGACCAAGGCTGTCCCATTTCAAAGGCTCCTTCAAATGTGGCCAAGAAATGCAGCCTTCTTTCCCAGAATTGGGATGATGCAACGGATGAATCCTTCGTGGACCAGCCTACCCCAAGATGCATTGGGCCCCTTTCACAAACAGTGCGTTCGCACAAATCTGTGCTTAAACTGTGCGTACGATCGTTTGACTCACAAATCCGGGATTCATCAATATTTTCTTACCAGAATTTGTTCTTACTCTGTGAACAAATTTAGAACTGCCTCAGACCATGCATATGCACAAATGAGGAAGGCCGAACTGACATAGAAAATGCAAACACATACTTTTTAAGTACATGCAGAGTCTATAAAACCACATTCATTATGAAGAGATTTAATTAACATTTTTTAAAATCATTAATTTACTAATATATTGGCCAAATGTATTAAATAACCATGAAACTGACACACTTTCACCCTCATCATTGTGACAATTAAAATATTCATTGATAACAACAGTCCTAGTTTACAAAAGAATATATGAGAATGTACATTTCGAAATGTAGGCCTGACTAATTGTTTTGGCCTATAGTGATCACCCACTCCCAACAATTTCTTGTGCCATGAAATTACGCATCTGTGGCCAAAGGCAGTTGGTTAATTGGTAGCATGTTAAAGGGCATGCAGGGTATATGAACGATTCTAATTCACCTGAGCAAGTGTTAAGATGGCATATCTAGCCTTGCTAGAGGATATTGCAGCCCGTGCCCTGAGGAGAGAGTGCGTATTCAGTGACCGACACAACATGTTCGAGGAAAATGATGAATGGCTTATCAGCCATTTCCCATTGCCAAGGCATGTGCTACTGCAACTATGTGATTCTCCGGAGCATCTAAATCACCTGACACGCCGTTCTCATCCGATACCTCATCAGGTGCAAGTCCTGTCCACCCTCGGTTTCCTGGCTACAGGTACATTTCAGAGAGAAATAGCAGACCGGGCGGGATTTCACAACCCTCTCTGAGCCGTGTCATCCCACGGGTATTAAATGGCATCCTAAGGCTATTGCCTGAATATATCAAATTCCCATATAATGAATATAATCAGACCGATATGAAGAGGGGGTTCCATGGCATAGCTGGAATGCCAAATACAATTGGCGCAATAGACTGTACCCATGTGCGCATCAAAGCTCCATCGATTGACTCAATGCAATACATGAACAGAAAAAACTATCACTCCACCAATGTGCAGATGATCTGTAATGCCGACTGCCATATCCTTAACGCTGTGGCCCACTGGCCAGGAGGCTCCCACGACTCATTTATTTTGCAAACAGTACAGTGGGAATGCATTTGGAGGCAGGGGCTATGAGAAGTAGATGGCTTGTTGGTGAGCATCTTTTGTTCTAGTCTTTTATTTCAATTGTTTTTAGTTAGTATTTTTAGTAAGTCTCTGTTCCATTAATGCTAAAATATTATATTGTTTAGGTGACCGGGGATATGGCCTTAAAACATGGCTGATGACACCATACACAAACCCTGAAACCCCTCAAGAGGTGCGCTATAATACATGCCCACACACGCGAGTTTACTACTTCTCTCCTCGCGTAACCGCTTCCTTCGTTCACGAATCAACTCTAGGCAGGCAATTTCCTTATATGGAGAAATGGGGGCGTGGTAGTATGATAATCACAAATTGGGGGCACACGCCTGTCAATTTAGAATGATTCTGATTCACACACATACGCAAGGTGGTGAGAACAAAATTGGCCGGTGTGCAGGTGTCATGAATCCCACGGTGATTTTGCGTACGCACTTATTTTGTGCGCAAAGTAAGAACATTTCCACGCACATATTAGTGAATGAGGCCCATTGTCTGCTGGTGATGATTGTATATTAAGTAAAGTAACAGTTGTTGACTAACGGTTAACTGTTATTAGCTAAAAGCACACAGCTTAAACAATCTTAATTTAATAGTTTACCTGAAAACTGTCCTTAATCAGCCTACAATATATCAAACGGCTGTGTCTCCGGTAGGGAATACCTCTTCTTTCATCAACCGCAGCTGGTTGCTAGGTAAGAGGAACGCCAATGGGTCAGGGCAAGAACAACTGGTGATGCAACCAGGAAATCCTCCGCAGACCAGATCGTCCCCCTTTGAGACTGTTTGGTTTGGCTGATGCGGTCTTCAAAGGACGTGGCCGATTTCGACCGCGAAGGCCGCATCCTATAAAGGCTGCAGCCATGGTCAAAATAATGTCATCATATCTATAATGAACAAAAGAAATATGTCTGAACAAGCTACTAACGGGTAAACAGATAAAATTTTTTCCAGGCCTGTTTTCAAGGCAAAAATCAAACCATTGTCTGATGTGCTGTGTAACTTTGGACTCAAGGATCCATTACTCATATTTTGTATACGCAAGCTCACGGTAATGTTCAACTACGAGTTGGAGACAAGAGCAAAGTTCTTGCTTTAACCACTTTATTAAACAACTCTAAACAGTGCAGAGAAGACTTACATATGTGTTGCAGTGTCACACAGAAAACGGCGATCTCCCTCAACAGCCCCAGTATCAACAACAGAGATTACGTCACCAGTGGGCCCAACCTGATCCTCTTCGTCTAATCCAACAACCACCAGTGCTCACACTGACCATGTGGACACCATGCATTCCTGTGATTGGCAGAGACATAGGAGAGGAGAGATTGGCTCTGCTAATCCAGAACCCCCAACTGTACAAAATCATAAACTAATAAATCACACACAGTGCGTACAGGATTACAGCGAGGCCGCTGTGCAAGTAGCTTTATAGTAGTGTTGAGTACTGCACTCAGTACTTTTCAAGGTACTGACCAAATTACATCATACTATCATACAAGTACTGCTTTTGTTAAATCAGTTAGTGCCAAACTTTAGTACCTGAGAGTACAGTGCGTGGTGTGTGTGGGTAGCAGGTGTGTTTGAATGAGAAAGCATGACGGTGGTTGCACTCAGGGCAGACAGCTGTTGGTGATCAGAACAAAGGGAAAGGTTAGCGGTGGAGTTGTCTCGTAGCAAATGTACAGTGTAGGTTACAGTTTGCACATGAATAAACACTGCAGCTCCTGAATACCCAAGAAGATCCCGTGTCTTGCTTGCCAGCTACTGAGCGAAGGTGCTGGGAGATGGTGCTGCTCTCTGGCTCTGCTAGAGACAACACTCTGCTCCACCTATGAAGCAAAGTATAGATGTATTTTTTCAGTGCCTTTTTATTGGGCACCAATATGTGTATTTTTGAAAGAATAGACCTTAAGTGTAAACGCTTGAGGTCACAGTTCTCTGGCAGCTGTGATGTGCACCTGCATGGAGCTGGTGCAGACAGATGCATAGGTCAAAATGAGATCGTATTTGTTGTGCGATGAGAAACATGCCTGATATGCTTGTGGTCTAGACATGGAGGGAAATGGAGAGCCAAAAGCGGCAGCAAGTGTGGTAAAACTTGACACAGACATTATGCAATATTTGTAATGCAAAGCTGGTCAGGGCAACACGTCTAATTGTAGGGTAAAAGAATAAAGTACTGTAAATAGGTACCATGTGGTACCGGTACCGAATTCTAGGTACAGGTATCGGTTCATAGGTGAACATAGATTAATCCTACTTCACAGGGGAAGATTCTGCATCCTGTAAAATATCGTCTACAAACAAAATGTGAGCCAGCATTAAGAGTGCAATTTACTTTTACACAGGTTTAAGTGGAGACTATACGTATTTGATTAGTGTTCTGTGTTGATGTAAAATCTTTTTATGCACCATTAAAACCATAAAGCACTCCTTTAACAAATCTCGTCATGATTCTCAGATGCACGCCCGGTACTTAAACTAATTGTGTTTCTCTGTGGTGAATAATAGCAAAGAGCCATTTATTTGAGGAGTTCGCTCACGGTACTGCTGAGCGCACATGTGGGTTGGGGACTGCAGATGACAAATGATGCAGCGTTGGGAAATTATTGATGTGTGATACTGACTTCAGCACTTCAGCAGTGGTTGCTACATGGACAAACTTCAGTACAGTACTCATGATTGTAAACAGGCTTTGATTTGCAGGGCATGGCTCTGGATGGTGAAATGACTATAACCAATTTCTCTGTCAGACTTTCTGATATTGATGTTTCACATGCACTGCTCCCCCTCTGAAAATAATTGATTACTGCTGGCTGCAGTGTGCCTGCACATTGTTTAGCGGTGCAAGTCTTTTATTTAGGTCAGTGTTGTGAAATGCTATTTCATAGTTTTATTACAGTGATTACCGCCATACATCTTAAAACACACCGATCACGGCCTGACGTCATTCAGCTAATATGCTAAGCATCTTGGCGACCGTATTATTCTGCAATGGTAGCAAATTAATGCTTATGGAAATTTATGAATTGAAAATTAAGATTTTTCATGGAGCCTTGCTGTTGGGGCATATTGCTGTGAAAGATTAATGTTTAAGTTTAAGATACATCAATCTTTCACAAAGCCAGACCGGGTTAAACAGTTCTGAAACCTTAGGGCTCAAGATGAATATCAATGAGTGCACCACATCTTTCCGATCTGATCCTTTGACGTTCTTGAACTATTAATATTCTCACAGAGTATTAACATATTTTATCAGGGCAATTGACAGCTTTTGCTAATGATGATAAACATAACAATTATGAAAATAATAAGGGGAGGGCTTAATTTTGTGAATTACATATGGTATGATTAATGCTTAAAAAAGTTAAAGCATTTATTAGTTCTGAAACCCAAGATGTGACTGTGCAAAACTCTGATATTCAACAACTTTATCTCAGAGCCTGCTGGCATCTCTATTAGCAACCGCCCAGCAGGCCCAGTGGAGGCCTGGCACTCAGTGCCACTTCTTCTAGTGCCGAGAAAAAGATGCCAAGCTGACTTAATTACACCACAACTGGCTGCTGACACTCTAAACTGCTATTCACTTCTTCTCTTTCATTTTCCACTTGAATTTATGCCTATTCCTTAATGCAGCCATTGACGCAGGTTTTCTGTTTTTAAGCTACGTTAGACGGTTGCCATTAAATCAGATGACTCCCTGTAGTGTGTGAAAAGCTTACCATTCTTGCTGATTCTGCTGAGAATCAACAGTGAAGTCTGCATCTCTGTGTAGCTGTCTAGTCATTGTTATGAGTCCTTGCATATGTCGCTGACCAGCCTCCTTTCCACAGTCCACAAAACATATTGACCTTGATTTACAAGGAAGTGCTCAGACTCCATTATTTTGTCTGTTTACTTCCTGTCTACACCCAAAGTTTGAATTGTGTAGATGAGTGGTTCTCAAACAGGGGTCTGTGGACCATCAGGGGTCATTTAGAGAGGTCCAGGGGGTCCAAAAAAAAAGCAATAGTTTATTTTCATTGTTCATTGTGGGTGGAGAAAAAACACTTCTGGTTGCTAATAAGTAGTGTTTAACTTTTGATTTAACACTAAAAATTAAAACCCTCGGCACACACTGCAGCGCAAGCAGACAGATGCGTGACTCAGAGCAGCATGTATCACTGACACCAGACTCAGAGCGCAGAGGTCGGACGTCGGGCTTTCTATTTCCTTGTCGGAGATGGTGTTGCGTTCAAGGTCCCCCCAAAACAAACGTGAGAAAAAAAAAGGCTGAATATTTGGGATTTTTTTTTTTTTTTTCACAATCGAATCCTGTGCCATCGAACGAAGCTTCAAAGCTTCGAATTTTTTGGGTCAGCCCTAGCTGGGACAGAGCCGCTAATAAGTCAAGCTCCGGACATTAACCAATGCTATGATTGTAACATTAAATTTAATTGAATTGACATAGCGACATGTGCCTAACGTTACTATAACACTAATTAAAACAGACATTTGACTTTATGTTGTACCTGTTATGTTGTCCAGGAGAAGAAGAGCTAGCTCTGAGTCAAGTTGTAGCCCCTTTAGCTCTCGCAGTGCTCTCCACCTTGGTAATGCAAGGCCAATGTTAATCCGGATTCTGTCCCTTTCTTTATCTGACAAATTCTTCGCCAACGACCAATGTTTCTTAAGAGGTAATGTCGGATCCTGGTCGTCTTCAGGTGAACGTTCCGTTCCGCTATCCGCCATTTCGCTTCGAAAATACGTGCTGCCATTGCTCACTGGCTGTAGCCTTTTATAGGGAGGGAGGGCCAAGGGCTCGGGGGGGGGGGAATTCACATGAACGCGCAGTCAGACCAACTTGTAAACAAGGGGCTGGAGATCAACACAGAGAGAGGGTGTGTGATGTCATGCTATACTCCAGATGCAATTACACCTCTAGTTCTTCACATAGCGTTTTTTTAATTCCTTCAATCTAGAAATGATTAATTTCCACTTATTGCCCCTTTAAGATAGCGAGCGTTATCTTAAACATTTTTTTTTTCTTAACCTTGCTTGGTTGCTAAGGTCTTTTGAAAGTAGAGTAGTAGTACTTAAGTGAACATTTTAAGAAAACCTTAAGGAGAAGACTTAAGGGTGTTTATGCAGCCAATTTTATTTTTAGGAAACCTTAACTTGGACTTTAAGGAAAGGACTTAAGGTCTTTTGTGCAACCAGACCCTGATCTAACAACCAGTATCTTTTTAGATGGAGCTCCCTGAAGCAAAATCATAAAATGGGGGGCTGTGACCTAGTGTGTATCAGTTAAGGGTTGCTTAACACATCACACTTGATCACTTTGCACCTTCATTTTTAGCAAAAATCTAACCTGTTAATATAATGTACGGTGTGAAGGACTGTGAGAGCTGGAATAAGATCAGACTTTCACATCAGCTTTTTAATCTGATATCAGCTGTCGATAGCATTTTAAGCGGATATTAGCACACGAGGCCTAATGACATCCTAAAAATGTGGACGTGTGTTACCAACTTTGGTTCACAGAGCCACGACTGTACATTTTCTCAATCAGGTCTGAAACTTTCTGTCCTTGTAGTTATTAAAGGCAGCATTGGCACCTGAAAGTTAAAAGACAAAACCAGAAATGGAACAAAATGGACAGGCCACATACAGTTATTACATCACAACGAGGGTTGAGTACCTAACCCTGGTGGCAATATGGAAGCTTTTCTATTCAACTGGACCTACTGGACAGAATCACAATGCAGATTTTGGTGCCTCATTTCAGTGCCAGATTATGTGCCTAACAAGTGTGCAATAGAGAGAGGGGCAGAAAGAGAGGGAGAGCGTGTGATGGTGGTGTGAGGATGCTGAAAGAGAGAGTATGAACATAACAGTGCATGTGTGTACCTGTTAGGCTGTTTGTCAGTAAATAAAGGCTGGCACTCCTCCAGACCCAAGTTCCTGTGTCTGTCTTGCCACCTGCTGATTAAAGTGAAGCAAGTTAGCTCCAAAGTTAGCAACAAAGTTAGCCTCCCTTAAGGTGAGCTGTTCAGGTGGACCAGCTGTTCTCATTGTAGTGACAGTCTCAGCTGCTCCTATAGCCTACTCCTACTAAGCAGCTTAGTTTAAAAGTATCTGCCCAATTTTAAGGTAAGTTGCAAACCAAGCTAAACATACTACATACAGGCATACAGATCATTTCTACTATCTGTAACAATTCGCTATTGGCTGAACTAGCGCACTCTCCTTGTGTAAAACAAAGTAGCAATGGATGAGAGACTACAGACAGAGCAGAATGAAATTGCTGACTACATGGTAACATGTTCATGCTTTCTGAACACGTGTATTGAAGTATTGGCTCATTACTCGTGAAGGTCTAATTGCACTTACAGTAACGAACGTAGTTGCCCTCAACTCAAGTAAATTTCGAGTTATCTTCACTTAAGTCCCACCGCCGCCTCTCAGCTGTTCACGGACTTTACTCTTTGTGTGTATGTATGTGAAGGAGGTCAACCCTGGCATAGAGTGCAGATGAGAGTCTGCAGAGTGATAATGAATTAAACCAAAATGTTAAAGTACTGATAAAAGAACCAATAACATCAAAGCTTATCAATACTGATAATTTAGCCCCGGGCTCGTTAAATACTGGGTTTTGGTACCCATCCCTATTGTTGACTGTTATGTGCGTAATATTTTAAAAATGGTATCGGTTCAGGCCCCACCAGTACCGTTTTTAAAGTATGATATGAGCACCAGTATTGGAAAAACCCCAAACGATAATTAACCCTAATCACAATCTACACACAAACTACCATCTAACAACTACATTTTTTTTACTACACAGAATACCATCCAACTGCATTCATATACATGTAGGAGGGGACACATGACATATTAGTCACACAAAGAGAAAATTACCCCTACACTAATGATCACATTCATAAGAGACTGTAGCACAATGAAACAGTGCAAAGTGCACTTCAGCACACTCACGCTGTACTGCAGTGGTGGCTCAATGGTTTGAGCAGTGGGCTTATGACATTTATGAGTATGAAGTGTATCTTGAATTCATAAATCGAGGTTACAACATGTTTGTCTTTTATATTCAGAATACATCTCTAATGAACTTGGAGAACAGGTATGGGTAGAGGTCTGTGCACATCCAAAAGCCAACATCTGAAACTTAAAGCATACTTGAGATATTGTAATATTGAAATGCATGGGGAAAAATGCATTTCTTGCCCCATCACACTTTGTTTAAACAATGTTGACATTTCCAGATTTCAGCAATTTATTCAATGAGTAAAATGTTATTATCACAGACAGGAGTGATTGCCCAAACTACAAAAATAAGACCCCAGTTGTAACCACAATTACCCTTTAAGCAGCTGTAGATTGGGTGGTTGATTATGTAGAAACAGACAGAGATAGAGATGGTGAGCAGTCACAAGGGAAATGATGTGTGTGTGGGTGTGTGTGAGTCCATGCACAACTGTGTGTTGCTACTGGTATGTTGTGTCAATGACTGAGTGAGTAAGCTTGACTAAGAATACAGTTAATACGCTCAGTTGAACCCTAAATGCACTTAGGGCCATGATAAGCAACGTCATGGGCCATTTACTTCATATGCAGAAAATGAAATCTACATTTAAATCCGACAAGTTAAAAGGTAGCAGTAATCCGACTCGCTGTGTCTATGTAATTGAACAACAGACAGTGGCACATCTGCTTGCAGAGATATCACACGATTCCCATATTTACATTTGTTATCCCTTGCCTTGCACTATAGAATTAATAGGGAAAATTAGGATCCTGCCCGAGGCAATAAACAAAGAATTAGATATCAGAGCAGCACAGAGCTTATGTAAAATGTTGTCAAACCTCTTCTGAGAACACAAGTGACAGAAATTCAATTCGCCTCATCTTGACAATCATTCGAGACTCTGATGCCAAGGTAATATCAATTTAATCACATCATAATTTAACATTACCCTTAATAAAGTTATTTATTTTAATGTGTTGTGAAGGGAAATCTCTTGTGTGTGCCTTGTATTGAATGGCATGAATCCAAGACGTTCTTCGTCTCGCTACAACAGTGACCCGGCTCCACACAGATTCTCATGTCATTTTGAAGGGCTCGCTTTTAAAGCTTTAAAATGAAGGCCATTTAGCAGAAAAATGTCCTCAACCTGTGCGCACAGATAGAGTTCATGAGTGATTAGCTTCCCCAATGGCCTGGGGGTGAATTCCACCTGAGCTCGCTCTCCTGTGTCTCTCCCCATCACCATCTCAGAGTAAGTTGGCTAATGTCACCAGAGGTTCTTTAATTTCTTATGGAGTTGAACAACCAGGGAAATGTGACCAGTGTGGAGCATATTTAACAAGCTGAGAAAAGTTGTCTGTGGTTTAACTTTTCACTGGCCAATCACATTTGTGTGCATTTTCTCCCAGTGTATTTAATTCATGAAATCCTGTCTAAGACGTGCTGCTTGGATGAAAAATGGACTGCAGCCATGCCAAGTTCCTCCATTTTCAATTTTCTGTTTAAATCTCATCTTTAATATTGACCTTCATGAAGTAACCAGACAAATTTACTATTACCTAAACATCAAAGATGACATTTAAACAGAACTTACTGGCATGAGACTACCCTTTAGATACTTGGAGCCTCACCAGCAAACAAGTAAAGCACAGAACAAATGCAAGTTTAGGCAGTAACTTCATCACGTCACATGAAATGCTTATCAGATTATCAGCAAAATGTCACCCTCGGTTGAATTTGTAATCTTAATAGAATTAAAGACCACATATTCAGTCATTTAGCTATCTCCTCTGTATAATGAATTCATAATAGTTGTGCTTTTTTAATGATTACCTCCTCTATGATCACCAGAGAGACGTTGCTAATTTCCTTATTATCTACCCTATGTGTATAACAACTTTGAAATGTCTGCAGATGCGTTTCACTGCCACAAAGCGTTTAAACATTCTATTGAAGCAGCAGACATACAGCTTGTTTACTCCCCTGTGTATTTGGCTAATCAAACGTACATTTTGTCTGTCCTGCCAGTCAGTTAAAAATGATGTGGAACAATGGTCTGATTTCCCAGTGCTTGATTTCAATCCTGACTGTCAATAGGTTCATTGGGAAAAGGCTGGATTCTGCCACAATGTTCCCAGGCTTTCATCTACCAAAATTAGACTTCAGGCACTCATTTTATCCACAAGCCTCAGTATTTCCTCTATCTATATTCCCAACTGACTGAAGTCTTTTTTTGTCCTGGCTGGGAATGAGAGAGCGCTTGTGGAGGTGGCCGGAGGGCTTCCTGATTGATTAGAATTCTTCAGAGGGAAAAGAGCTGAGTGGTTCTGAGGCTTTGAGTTTGAGTGTGAAACACTGGGTGACATAGGCCACGTAGGTTGCTGCCGAAAATGCACACCTTGAAGATCTTGTTTACTGAAACAAGCACAGAGTGTGCTGATTGGGGTTGTGTTGAGGGAAGCATTTCACAGAAATGCACAAGGGATTTTGCAGGTGTCTCTGCAGGTGCTTTTGAAACCACTGGACCAGTGCATTCTTACACTGAGCCTCAGGACATTCTGACACTATACTACACACTAAAAAGGTGGAAACATCCTAATTTAAACATTGCTGACATATTATTTTTGTCTGTGCAACGGAGAACAAAAATTAACAGTTCCTGGACCATGTAGGATTCCTTATGTTTCACTTGCACCAGAGAACTGTAGCACAAAGCAAAACACCATACATGATTCAAAATTAGGGACAAAGGGAATAAATCGGAGGCACTTCAAAGCATAAATGGTCAAAACAATAATAGCTCCATCAATGCACGAAGACATCTAGGGGAGTTTAATGATGTTCTTATACTTACATAAGAACCCCTGCTAGTACGTGCCTCAAAATCAGAAAGACTACACAGCTGAGATTTGATGAGCTGCTTCCGTGGAGGCCCCATGCTGGCTGGAGAAGGCAAACACAAAATTCCAAACATGATGAAATGGAGCCAGTTACTAGCACACAATGTCAGACATCTGGGAGATCCTTTCACTCTGTGATTGAAACATGGTATTTCAAGAAGAATCCATAGTCTCATTACTATATGCGAAAGGCGGCAAGCATCCCGTGTTCACACTTGCATTTCATCGTTTCAAATTTAGAAACACCTTTTGGCTCTTTGATTGTGCTGTCAGTGAGACTTCTGAGGGTGTTCGAAATATGTCGGCATCACTGAAATCCTTCACATGCCACACAGTGTGAGGTTTTAGCCATGCTGGCAACACGGCTCTAGATGGCAATGGTAAAGTTGGTGTTAGGTTAGCACGATATATATCGAGCCAATAAATTATCCCCTGATAATGGGAAATTTCTATTATTGTGTATATTTCCGAAAATAAAAGATAATATGAAACCAGAATGCTTTCACCGACTTAAGAAGGGCAGCATCTTCACACTCCGATACAGTTGATGGCGTTACAGTTTTAAAGTAGGTTTGCGAGCCGCCAATAAACAGCAAGGAAGAAGAACAAGCACAGCATACTGACTCCCAGGATCTGATCCGTCACACCCCACCAGGTCAGCAAACTTCCTGTTACTGTTAAACAGATTAGACGCAGTGCTGAACTCTGTCTCTGGAGCCGCTGTCCTACCCGGTTAGCATGAGTTAGCACAGCAGCAGTGGCTAACATCCAACACCAAGCCTTTAAATGGTCCCAACAAACTCACATCAAAAAGGCTCTACGCTGTTGTTAAACATATTAATACCCATTCTGTAACGCTAGCCATGTGATGCTACATCCAGCCCTATCACTGTGTGTGTGGGAGGACTCTCACCAACTGTGTCTGCCGCAGAGCTCACACACCTGCAGCAGTAGTCTCCTAGTGTCTCTGTAGGGAGGCAGAGGGACTCTCTGTTTTAATTATGTGTGTATAAATAGTTGACATTTCAGCTTTATCAGATTATGTAGAGGCATTTAATTTCACTTCCGAGGCAATATGTTCCATTAAAACCAAAGTATGCTTGGGAAGTTTTCTTATGTACCTTTGCCAGAATGAAATAACTGAACATTTGAAGAGTCTGAACTGTTCTTTGTTTTTGTTGTGCTAACAGTAGTGATGTCAGTGAGATTTGGTTACGTCAGGGCTATGGAATATTACATCTTGAATGTATACATATATATATATATGAATATATACATCTTAGCCTTTCTTACCCTCAGGTGTGCATAACCTACAGGTTATAAACTCCTTTTCAAAATACAAAAATTTAAATATGAAGCAGGTAATTATCAGTTATCAGTATTGGCTCAAAAAATCCATATTGTGCATCCCTAGTTTGTCTGTTGTTTGGTTCACCCCTGTGATCCAGGCTGAAATACCTCCACAGTCACTGAATGAACTTGCACAAATTTTTGTGCACAGATTCATGATTTCCAGACGACGTATGAATGACTGGTGATCCCTAATTGTCTTCTCTCAAGATTAGTCCGTGTTTTTGACATTTGTAGCTTTGAATGAAATATCCAAAAACTGTTCTAAGGATTGCCATGAAATTTGGTACACACATCCATGTTCCCCTCAGGACGAACTGTGATTACTTTGGTGATCCCCCTAATTTTTGATTTTGAGAAAACATGATGTCAATTGTAATGTCTCTCCAATACTTTGGTGTATGATCATATTTCTCCAAAACTAAAAGCATCACACCCAGGCTCAGTATAATTTTAGATTAGCAAATGCTAGCATGCTGATATGCTGAACTAAAATGGTTAACACTGTTGGGATTATAACTGCTAAATATTAGTGTTTGTTTTTTCACTGTGAGCTTGTTAGCATGCTGATGCTAACATTTAGGTCAAGGCACCACTGTTCCTCAGTACAGCCTCACAGCGCTGCTAGCATGGCTGTAGTCTTTAGGGGTCATTATCATAAGTTTCATCACAGTATGGTATATCAGTTCTTTGGACAGCAATAGGGAATTGGCTGATATCACAGTCTGCCATGGTTCAGTTTCGATTTTATTCGATTTAGGGTGCTGCAATTCATTGTCTTCTTCTTGGCTGCTAATCATTATCTGCCTGGTGCAGGGCCACCATCAGTGTTTGAATGTATTAGGGCTGTCAGAACGAACTTCGCTATTCGAAAACAATTTGAATTATTGTAAAAATAAACATATTCGAAGTTGGAAACTAAGGTCGTCCCCCCCCCACAAAAAAAAACATTTTTTGGGGAAATGCATGAAGCCCCGTTTACAAACAGACCTACAATCCATCTCCTCTCCTCTCCTCTCTCTCTCTCTTCTCAGCGCAGGTTGCCCTGTCAGCCCTGAGCTGACAGTGACAGGGTGCATCTCTTTGATCCGAAGTGACACAGCCCATTTGCTCATGCTTCGAGGTCATTCACTAGAGTAATTGCAAATAAATATTGTTTTAATGTGTAACTATTGAAATGTTCACAAGGGCTTTCATAAATTCCTACAATGTTGCAGCACTGCCGCCTTTGCAGGTTAAAAGTTAATGACAGCGACTTGAAGTGAGGAGGAGCAACACGTCTCCAGCTGCGCTGACAAGCTGGAGACGTTCACTTTTGCATGTGACGCAAAATATTAAAATAATGTCATTATAACACAAAAAAATATAGGCCTAGGCTATAGCCTATTAAGAAAAATTTCGAATATTATTCAAATTTTTAACATAAAAAACACTAAAAATTCCAGTCTGATTTTGGGGGAAGATTGACAGCCCTAGAATGTATTGGAAGAAGGTGTGGTTGGACAGAAATGGTGACTCAAACGTGCCATGGGAATTTCAAAATAAAGTAGTATGTTAAAGATGACAGTATTTATTGATGTTATTACTTAGCATTAATGATATTGCATCTTTGATCATTGAATGGATCTATTGATCCAGAGCCAGGGTTTACGTTAGCTGGAATATGCCCACGTTTTGCCATCATCGTGTGTCATTGTCCGGCAGATGACAAGATCCACAGCCAAAATGTCCAGTGGAAAATATGCAAAGTTGTTCCACCGATTGACACATTGGGGTGAAGTCGGTGTGAATAAGTTGACGTGTTGGAAGTATTCCCATTGATATAACCTACCATCATGTGGTAGATGTGACATACCGTTGTTTTTTGCCCGCCACTCTCTTGCCATTAGGGATGGGTCACGATTTTCGAATTTCGAATAGTCGTTTTATTTTGAAAAATCGATTTTTTAATGCGACTGTTACTATTCGCCGTCTTATTTCCCCCCTTTATTTGACATGCAATTCAGCTCCTAACTGCACGAGGGCAGTATAGGATTGCTACAGCGGTGTGAGATGGGCTACCAGCTAGTTTGATGCTCTTCTACAAACAGGAGAAACATGCAGAGACTACTACTCTGCGAGGAATGTCCGCAGTCATTCGGGCTTTCATAGTCGAGCGTACTTCAGCGTTGTAGTTAACTGTAAAAATGTCTGTGAAAAATCCCTGCGATGTGAAAAATACATGCCGAGCAGTCACTGGTATTTCACACAGTTTAAGCTGTGTATATATATATTTTTTCTCAATGGAATAGATTTAGTTCAATGATTTGCTTGGTTTGTCACCCTTTTACCAAATAGTGTGTTGTTACAGTATACCCCTACTATCCATCAAAGCTATACAGAGTGCGTTCCTGCCTCTTCAGGGCGTACGCCATATCCATTGAAAGTCACTTAGACCAGGAGGACCTTCTACACACAGCAAGTGTCCTCGCAGATCAGATCAGACTTGGCATATGCTTCACTCCACCACAGGTAACCAGACAGCAGATAGCAAGCTTAGTGATTTCCTTGATGTTTTCATGGAGGGCTTTATGGTGACGCGTGGCGCCTCCTTTACTGACTCGTTTTCCTCCATTTGCATCTGTCACTCATATTCTCTGATTAGTTACTCTGCTCAGTAGACCTCTTCTTCATTTATGCTATCTTTTTTTCAAGTTATTTAATTTGACTGGCTTGGAATGCAAAGAACATCGTACTCTTTGTGCTTTAACATACAGTATGTCTGATGGTTGTTCTATGTAGCTGGAATTCTGGAATGTTAATTGCCATTATTTCCCGTTAATAAAAAAAATAAATCAAAAAGTCTTGCATAAATTCCGTCCAGATTGATGTGTCATTATGCTCCTAGTAATATATTTTATGTACAGATGGCTTCAGATAACTGTCATGATTTCCCTATAAAGTACAAATATCCAATAGGATTGTGTATTAGAACCTCAGTTTGGTAGCTCCTGATTTCTTAAAGTAATAACGACATTAAGTATTTGACAAGGATGAAAAAAACTGTTACAAGGCAAGTCAGTTTACCGATCCCCCATTCAGCTGATATCATTCCAGTCTGACAAACTGGTGGTCCCTGAGGCAATAATCTGTCACTGGAGGCATTAACCCAGAGTGGACATTGATGTCAGGCCAAAAGGAAAATCCTTGACTACATAAACTGTGACAGCAATTCCGGCTGTGTTTACTGATGCTTCTGCGAACCATATTTTAGATGTTCACTTAAGGGTGTAGCAGCTGCTCAAACACTTACAGCTAGTGGTTGGACAAATGACATCACGTCAAATAATGAGGGAGGGCGACTGTACAGGAGAATCCATAGCTAATTAGAGCAGCTGGCTTTTAAGCTCGACAGTTTGACGAGGACATCAAGAAGGCATGTACGCTGTGTGTCGATACTGTTTATGTTGCTCCCTCTTGCACTCTCACACTGCGCTCAGCAATATTGGATGGGTTTCATCACCTATAAAACAGCCTGAGTGGACAATGAATGAATGCCACATTGCGGTTACGGTTGGAGGCTTCACCTTATCTGTGGCCAAAATGATTAAAGTAAAAGCAACTCATTGTAAAATATTTCATAGATATAACGTTGCAGCTCATTGCGCTCCTCAAGAATCCGAAAGCAATTTCTGTATCAGCAAAAAGAGACCATGCGTTGGGCCTGAACTTTATTTAGTTTTCAACCTCATTCAGGGTGACATGAGGACTGCAAAGGAATAACCACTGTTAGTCATGCTAATTAAAGTGCGTTATTTATTGGCATCAGCTTGACTGATTGATGTAATTGCTGTGAGGGAACAGGGAGCTTCATTATTTTAAGGAATTGGCTAATTGAATATAGCTCTTATAACCCTTATCAATATATATGTAATGAGCCACTAATGCTTTGCCTGTAAAGTCGCACTGATCAATGTTGACATTTTTCTCGTCTCCGCTCTGATTAGCCTGGGGAGGACGGTTTCATTGTGAACACACCCGAGCATACAGTAACATCATATCCAGTTGTGGATTTGATCACTGTAATGTGTTTCAGGTGCTGTCACATCTTTTGATAGGTGTCAGGATTGTTTTACTGCCCTGTTGCCTGGAGTAAAAGTCACAGGCTCTAAAACCTTTCAGTCTATTCAATGAAAAATTAATATTTTCTCACCAGGTCTCGCGCTTTCTCTCCTTCAGCTGTATAGCTCTCATTAAACCCTAATTTCCCTCAGCCACATCCTGTGCTCTGTGTGGTTGCAGTCCTTAAGTAGAAGGGAGATGTTAATTATGAGAGATTATTTCTATCTTCAATTAACCATTAATGTTTTACGTTTCAGTTAAATTGGACTTGGCAGAAGACATGTGGAGTGTTCCTATTTTCCAGAATGATATATTCACCTGAAAGATGGCACTTTTGATGAGTAGTAATTACTTATGACTTAGTTTTAAGCATCATCTTAACAATTTTTGTTACCACTCCTGAAATAAGGCAGTAACATTTGGACACATTATATTACTTCTAGCCTATATATTGTCTGTTTTTTATTTAAAAAATAAAATAAACCATTGCTGTGGTCTGTATTGTACAAAGGTACCAAGTTCATGCCAAAATTCTGAAAACATAATACTTGCTTTTCTCTTGTACCTTATAGTAAGGCTGGGCGATATGGACAAAAATCCATATCAGTATTTTCAGGCTGACTGGAGATACATAATATTTATCTCGGTATTTTCTACAAAACGGGCTGCATGTGTTCAGCTGCAAGTCAAAGCCACATTTGAGATGTCACAACTTGAAAACAGACTGTCATCGAAATAAAATACAAAGACGGGATTTTTTTTTTTTTTCCCCTGTTTGAAAATACAGCTGCACAACATGTACATGAAAAATGATAAAGAATAAGTAGCAGGGCTGTACGTTAATGTTTTTGCGCATAGCACTGGAGCTACAGAGATTTAAAGGAGCAATAAGCGAAATTAAAGGAATTAAAATATTGCTATTTGAAGAACTAGAGGTGTAATTTCATCTGGAGTATCGCATGACCTCACACACCCTCTCTCTGTGTTGATCTCCAGCCCCTTGTTTACAAGCCGGTCCGGCTGCGTGTTCATGTACGTTCATGTGAATCCCCCCCCCTCGGAGCCCTTGGCCCTCCCTCCCTATAAAAGGCTACAGCCAGTGAGCAATGGCAGTGCGTATTTTCAAAGTGAAATGGTGGAGAGCGGAACAAAACGTCCACCTGAATACGACCAGGATCTGACATTACCTCTTAAGAAACAACTGTTGTTGGCAAAGAAGTTGTCGGATAAAGAAAGGGACAGAACCCGGATTAACATTGGCCTTGCATTTCCAAGGTGGAGAGCACTGCGAGAGCTAAAGGGGCTACAATCTGACTCAGAGCTAGCTCTTCTTCTCCTGGACAGGTAACATTAAGTAACAACATAAAGTCAAATATCTGTTTTAATTAGTGTTACAGTAATGTTAGGCACATGTCGCTATGTCGATTCAATTAAATTTAATGTTACAATCGTAGCATGGATTAATGTCCGGAGCTTGACTTATTAGCGGCTCGGTCCCAGCAATGGGTCAGGTGTTACGGTTGTGTTAGGTGAGTAGCTTGGCAGCCCAGCAAACATTTGCAATTAGCATTGTAAAATGTAGCCTGGCGGGCAGCCTGGTGGGCTGTGTTTAGCTATTTCCCTGCCTACTTCAATGATGGTACCTGTAATAAATGTAATATATTTGCTGAGATGGAGACGAGGCACAGTGACTAGAAGAGCTGGTAAAAGCGCTCCATAGCTGTAAGTTACTCCAGTAGCCATAGTAGCTTTAGTGCTAACTCCAGGAGCTAACGCTAATGTCCCTACTCTTCTCCGTGAGCTGGAGCCGTGCTGGGCTCATGGAGAAGAGTAGGAACGTTAGCGTGGCAGCCGACTAGTGTTAACACTAACATCTGGGGGGTGTTAAACACAGCAGTTGTGATTTCATTCATCTCACAGACTGATTTACCATAGCAAGTGCGACATATCGAGCGATGTCACACTGTAGACTAATGAACAGACAGATTAAACACACTAGCAACACAGTATCTCTCTTGGTGTTGCTGGAGAACTCGTGGGTGAGGAGAGATGCACACTGGCATGGCTTTTCGGAAGAACGGTGTTATGTGACCCTATATGGATGTAAACGGTGTTGTCTGAATCTATATCTTGCTTGAAAATATATCCATATAACGTACATAGTAGCGATACTGCCCAGCCCTACCCTATACTGTCGGTGCTTTGGGTATCAGGGATGAAATTTTTCCGGCACTGACGGGGCAGCATGTACGCCTGCAAATGTTCTGTTCTGCCATTAAATGCCAAGAGAAGAAGAAGAACACCTACTTGCATGGAAGAACAACAACATGTGGAGCTACAGCGATATCTCTGCCTCAACTCATTGAAAAGAAAAGCATATTTTCTGAAGACCAGGGTATTTTGTCAAGTCTTTGCAATGGGAGTGCTACATATTTACACTATGCTACAAACACCAGCAGCTTTACAAGGTGCTGTGTGTCTGCTCTGTGCTGAGTGCTGCACATTTTTATCATTTTCTTCTGGTCCCTGAGACGTGAAAAGTACAACTTCTGGATAAAACACTTTGCTTGTCCATGTCACATTTTACTCAGCAATCCAATCACAGTGGAGGAGGAGCAGACAAATAGCAGACCACAGAGACCAACACTCACATCTTACATGTACCAGTGCTCAATAACAACAATGGATGAGAAATATGTTGATATATTTTAGGCTATATATTAAATTACAATATGTTTCCTGGTCTTCAAAATCTCATGAACCCATATAGACCAAGTGGTCTATGATTTAATTAACATTTTTTCAAATAAAGGAGTGTTTAAGTACGTAGGACTTATTGTTTTGTTTTTGTTTTCTACTGTGGTATCGAATTGAGTATGGAGAATTGTGGAGTTTTACTGGGTATTGACTAAAATTTCTGTCATCCTGACATGTCTGTGCAATATACAGATATGATTTAGAATATTTCTTTGGCTGTTACTTTACACATATAATTTGATAGAAAGCAACCATATTACTTACATTTACATTCTTGCCTGTGTATTTTGGTACTAAAATGCAAATATTTTTATTTTCCACAGTGACACTGGTCACAGAGCGTCATGATGACTATCTTTTTTGAGTGCTGCATTAACAGGAGAGAGTGCTGATGGAGATTTTAAAGGGAATGAAATCATCTAATCATGTTTGCAAGGTCTGCGTCAGGAGGAGAGCTTTTCTCCTTTCATGTTGTACCTTTTTAAAAAACAGAACCCATGTGAAGAAAATGAAAATGCAGGAGGAAGTGCAAGTGGACTGACCTTGAGCTAATGATGCTTTTATCGGTGAGGGAAAAAATAACAAGCATAACTGACCAGCCTTCCACATCATAGCCATTTCTGTCCATTTTGTTGGTCTGGCTGTCTATTTTTTCCTCCCTGTTTTTCCTTTCTTCGAGGCCACGAGAAGCAAAGCTTTGAAGGACACTGCTGTGAACTTGGGCCCCAGCACAAAGCGCTCAAGTCCATCTGTTTCATTTTTCCAGTTCCAAACTGAAGTGGGTTTCCTCTCCCCACCCATTGGTGTGGGATTCTTAACTATCGATTCTGGCAGCTAGGCAGCTCCCGTAATTAAAAAATTCTATGTGGAAGATGGTAAACACCGCTCAAAGCCAACTGTGGCAGGGCTCTTCATCCTTAATGAGATTTCAGTGGAAAAGCTAAGCAACCAACCCGAAGAATCAATAGTTTCTCTCTCTTTCTCTCTGAAATGCTTTTGATAATCTTCTCTGAGGCTCTGATCAATTTGGGCTGATGCAACTCATTAATAATACTTGTCCAGGCCCAGTTAGACTATGTTTAAGTCTTAGAAAAAGGATCAGAAACAGTAACTTAGTTATATTACATTCCTTGATCCTGGCAGCCTGGGAACTTTCCATCTCTCTGCACCAGTAAAAGAACCATTCATTTGAAGTTACTGTACTTTCAGGCGAGGGGGATAAGATCAGTCTACGGGAACTACAGTTCCATGCATCACCCAGCAGGTGCTAGACAGTGTAGGTGCCATCTCATTAAAGCTTCAGTCTTTATTAACATCTCATCTCGTGCTATTATGTTCTGTCTGAAGGATGGGCAAAATCAATAAACCATTTACTTCATTTTGTACTTCGTAACAGCTAATCTGTACTCGGCTCCCGCTGCTGTGACCTCAAAACCCAACTGTACTCTTACATTAAAGAGGATGCTGGGAATTCTGCAACAGAGTGCACTTCTCCATAGGCACTGTGTATCTATTTCAGGCCAGTGCACGAACGTCAACGCGGTATTCGTGGCTACCCCTCCTTATGTTGGTGTAACAGCATGAACATAAGGAGGGGAAGGAAAGAGAGTGAGCCAGCATTGCTCTCCACTGCTCACTCTCTCACCATAATGAGCTGATCACGCTTTGGCATTTACTTGTGTGACTGACATTAGCTCTGCAGGGAGCTCCTCGTCATGATAAACAGCCCTGTGAAAGTGGAAAAGCTGGGATAAAAATACATTTATCATCTTTCTGGACCATTACCTCTCTCAAACTTACCCTAAAATAAAGATTGTGACACTGGGATTGCTTTTCATTATTATGCTCCCCCGTCCTGTGCCAGGTGTAGTTCTTTAACAAGGTGAAGAACATTTAATATCTCTAGTGCCTATAACTGATGAGCATCCTCGCATTTTTTTTTTTTTTTTTTTTTAACAATGAGAACGAAACTCACTCATTTTCATGTGTAATTTCCCCGAGGTTAAAATGCAGCGGACAGTGATTAAGAGAACTCCTGTTCATTTAATTTACAGACCTCAAAATCATTTTCAGCATGACAACATGCATTTATTACAGCAGAGTGTTGAGGGAATTTCTACCAGAAGGATAAAAAAGAGTGTGACGTTGCATATTCCTGTGTGCTATATTTAAGCCTAAGCATGTATAATATATCACACAGAATTTGCATAGTATTTGTATGAGAGCAACTGTGCAATAAATTGAAAAAGGTAGTGGAGGAACAACAGAAGGAAATCCCAGCAGACCTTAAGGCTCCGAGGCAAAGTGTGGAAAAAGTACAGCAGCCCGAGCAGCCCACAGCTGGAGATAATATTGTCAGTAATTACTTCCATCCCTACTGGGCAGAGGACCTCAGTGTTGTCTGTTTCTCTGTCATATCTGGGCCAGCCGCTCATCTCCTCGCCGCTCATTCCAGACTGCGTCGGCTCTGTCAAGCATCAGCGAGGAAGGGGAGGCATTAGTGGACCCTGGAGAGGAGCGGGATGAGGTGATAAGAACATCACAGGGAATCCGCCTCATTTAATGCTACACACTGCTGAAAGTTGGGCCTCTCATCTGTATAAACAAAAGGTGTGCACTCAACGCTTTGTTTGTGTCTATGTGCGAAAGAGAATTATACTGTGTGAATGCGTTTAATCCTATTTACACAATTTTGTGCAATTTGTCACCTGCATTTCAACACTACAGTATTAAGGCATGCGTTGAATAGTGTTTATAGGCACATTATACTGAATCCTAATGCAGCACAGGCTGTGTCATTAAAAAGAACTGTCAGCAGATGTTGGAAAAATGCTCAACATCATATCATCCAATACTTCAGTCATTATTCATAACATAAATTAAAAGCCAGGTTGAAGTATTTAACTAATTGAAAAAAACTCATTCTTTTGGCACAGTCGCAATGAAGTAATAAGCCATGAAAGACCATAATTTACATTTGTATAAGTGTTTTAAATGGCGCTAGGCATGATGTGAATTACATCTGTTGGGTTTTATTAAACCACTTTAACACACCACTTTATTCAAATAAAAGAAATAAAGAAAATATCCAGTAAGCCTTTTCAATTATATACTCTAACCATCTCAGACAAGCCATTATCACTGTCATGTAAACAACTAGAGACATTGGAAATATTGTGGGTGATTGTGGAAATGGTGAACATGTGCTTGAATAACAAACTTAGGGGTTAAAAGATGAAAAGAGCAAGCAAGAGATAAATAACCAGCTTTATTTTTCTTTCAGTTACGCATGTCTTCAGTAACAGTTTTGACATTTGTCGCTTTGTGGGCTCCATATGTTTCAGCACCATGCTAGCAAAGAAGTTCATTAACATTACCCAGACTTTATCATTTTATCATGCTCATCAATACGAACACTAGAGGAGTGGGCTTCACTCGATGTATGGTGAGTGTGGAGAGCTCATTTTCATTAGCAGTGGGTAGGTGTACAGCCCGATATGCAAAGAAGTGCTTTACTTGCTCAGTGTTGTTTTGGCTGAAATATTTGCCTTTTTAAAATTGCTCATAAATTAACCACCAAGGTCACAGAGTTATATCTAACACTGGGTGAGTCAGTGTCAGTTAACAGAGACAGAGCATAAATTGAGATTATTTTTTCTTTGGTGCAGGTTTAACAGGTGCCCAGATACTGCTGTACACTGTAGCTGTGTTAGGAAGTACAACTCCAGTGAAATGCCATGCAGTTTCTTCAACTTGTGCATAGCAATTTAGTCCTCTTCTGCCTCTTCTTAGATTTTAGGCTGCTGCTTTATAATTGTCCATGTCTCCAGATGGTTCTGGTAATCCATGGTTTCTGGTTGTCAAACGATTTAACTATAGCTTTGGGTAGAGTTGCTTTTGTTGTTTTACAAATTTAATCCACCACAGACTCAGAGAACTCATTGATGTCATCTGTGACGTCAACAGTAGTGTCCTGGAACGTGCTCCAGATTCTGATTGGTTCCATCTCTCACACCATGGAGGCATGCATCATGGTTTGTTTACATATCTTGACTTCAACAAAATGTTCTCATGGCCGATACTCCTAAATGCAGGCAGTGACTCCGATTTGTCTCTGCCTCTGGACAGTCAGATATAAGCTGAACTGCCCACCCCTCACAAAATTTTAATTGGCACCTGACGCTGTTCCAATACTACGTTCAGTACATGCAATTTCATATCTGCAGCTAATGACAGACTGTGGATCTACAGCACACCCTCCATGCTGCACTTACAGGAGCTCCCCCATGCTGCGCTTCAGATGAGGTTGCTCCATTTGCATTAGCTGAGTGTTAGTGTTACTCTGTGGCTTGACAAGGATAAGCTTCATTTTTCAGTCTGCCAGGTGAAACAGGTATTTGTTTTTGACAGCTAATCGTAAAGTGACTGAATAATGAATTCAGTGGATGCAGTTGTTTTTTCACAAATATATGTCCACCAGATTGTAACAATATTTCATAGTCAAACAGAATCTGAGGTGCAGTGTACTTTCTTAATTTAACCCCTATTTTTTGAGTGTGCCTTTGCTCCTTGGATCAGAGTGAGAGGACGTAGAGGTCAAAAAATGGAAAGACACCCTGATTCGTCATCGGTAGCCGTCAATGGCGCTTACAATACCAGACGCGACTATGACAATAGTAGTATACTGTGTGCACTATGTACTCATTGGCATGGTGCGCAAATTTCAACAGAGTAGTGTTGTCTCAAACCAAACACGACCATTGTGCACTCACCAGAAATGACGACCACAGATTAGCCAGTTAGCAAACTAGCATTAGCATTCCTGTTATCGTTTGCGCGACCAAATCATTACAGACTGCTAAATTAACCCAATAAAAATACTGCTGGCTTATACCCAACAACAGTATAGTGGTGCTTAGTGCAAAAAACACATGTATTTGTACAGTGCAGCAACGTTCATGGTCGCACAGTCCTCGGCCGTTAATTCCAGTTTGAAAAGTGGTCCCTCCCCTTCTGCTACGTAGCCAAGATGGCGACCATTGAAGGCGAGAAGTGTCCAAAGTTCCACACTCAACTTTTTGAACGTTTTGAGTGCACCATCCGGGTACTCATAGTGTACTGCATTTTTCCATACTTCTCAGTGTGAATGCACTTATGCACTCAAAATAGAAAGTGTAAGTACAGAAGTACGTGATTTGAGACACAGCATGTTTCTTTACCAGGTTGCTAGCAGTGTTCTGTAGGCTAATGTTAGCAACTCATGCTCCTACCCTGCCAGTCTGCACTGACATCAGAGGAGTGGTAACAAGTGCACCAACGTCACTGCTGGACTTAAGTATAATTTCGATGTCATATGCTATCAAGGGGAGGGAAAGTGACATGGATCTGTGTCAAAATGCAGGACTGTTGTACAAATTAGCAGTGTAACGTTAGCTTGCGAGCTAGCTAGTTAGCTACTGAGACATCGGCATAATACTATAATTTTTTGTTTGTTTGTTTTTTGCTTGGTATAAAAAAGGTCCATTATACACTGAAACAACATTAAGCTCAGATAATACAAGTATTATTGTAATTTTAAAATCTTTATAGACAAAGGAAATACCTCTGTAGGTTTTTCTGTTGCTTGTGCTTCCATCTTGCTGATGACTTCTCATTTCTCACTCGTTTGGAGTGTGCACCTGGAAACGCTCAGCTTGGAGGGCCTTGCTCAAACACTTCGCCCAACCCCTCTATCCAATCAAGAATCGGGACATCCTACCCTCAGACTCGAAAGTGCTAAATGGAGGGGTGGTGCTGAGTGGTTGGGGCAAGGGGTTTATTGGGACTGAGCGATTGCTTTCTTAAAAAACGACAATGTGTGTGAACATTGACATTGACAAACTAATCACCACCACTCTGTTAGTTGAAAACTGCCAAATTGATTTCTCAGGTTTCTCCTTTGCAGAATTATCAGAGCACCCAGGCCTGGAAGAGTACGGGGAGGAGGAGGTGGTGGTGGTGGAGAAACTCTTTGGTATCTTGTAGGGCAGCGGTGTCCCACACATCCTTGACCTTTTTTCTCCTAAAGCTGAAGTGAGCGTTCTATCAGATAATTACTCGAGGCTTTAACAGAAGTCCTGAAGCTCATGCCGTCGATACAGTAATAGCTAATGGATGATGGAGCAGGTGGATGTGATTTTCTCTGTAGCAGATCTGGCTTGCATACATGCACATTATATAATTTTACCATGTGGCGGAAATAATATACTAGAGAAAGGCAATATTTACAGCGCAGTAATAAATTGTTGAAGGTAGGGGGAGGGGGATGATCTCAGAGCTGTTTGCTTCATTGGCTTGAGCTCATGAGTGAATCGATGCATTGACACCAGGGTAGTTCGTGCGCGATCACTCAGCCAGCCCATCTCATCACACTGTTTATTCAACCACAGTAAACAATAACAACCTTCATACTAGCACAGGCCTCTTCCTCTAATTACTCAAGCATATAGGACCAATATATAGGCACCTGGAGAGTGTCAGTTTGCTCTGGCTCTCGCAGGAGAGCAGAGGGATGCTCCGGGAGCAGGTAACTGTAAATGTATCCTCACAGAGCTGCGAATGAGCAGATAATGGGCTCATATGCATAATACTGACAAGGGGGTTAGATTGTACTCGTCCTGCTTGCTGACAGCATCTTGTGATCCTTTAAGCAGAAGCCTGGATTCAGGTGAAATTAGTTGTTGCTTCTTGCATAAAAGGCACGGGGCAAGCTGAATATATTAAGCTTTGCTTTTTTTCCCACATTACTGATGTAAGATGTTTTTGTACACCTGCACAACTACCTACACTGTATTGTTGTTTTTGTTTTAGATACAAAGCAACTAACAAGCAAGCCTGCAGACTCTTTGTATACTGATGGAAATTAAAGCTATCCACACAAGGCCAACTAAAGCTGAATTAGGAGTTTTGAAAAATAAGCTGTTTAGCATCTCTTTAAAAAATGACATTTGGTCAGTTAATAACATATGGTTGAGTAGGCGACATGGCCATTACAGTGATTCAGTGTGTCAAATGTGGAGCGCTGGATCATTACATTGAAAAGGTGAGATTAATACAGACAGTGAGATAAGCTTAATGGGTACAGTAGTTTTCCCAAAGGGGGAACGTGTGACATAAAGTCAAGCAGGTGACATATGAAGACCAATTACAGGGCCTGTACTGCCTGAAACTCGGTGTGTTGCACCTCGGAGTGCTCCCCTAATTCAGGAGTGAAGATCCGCTGCTATTAATATTGCACTTCCTGCTGAACAGCAAAGGACATCACTGCCTCAAATTGACAGAGGCACACAAAGGCCAGTAATCAAAAGCCTTTATACTGTAATGAGGCAGAAATATTAAACAGTACATCCTTGCCTTTGATCCACGGTACCACCTTTGGGTATGATAATAAGTCTAATGTGTGAAGTGCTAACAATAGAGACTAACTGTTCTGGAAAGGGCTGGATGCTGAATTTGAATTTAAGATCTGGTCCCATGAACTTGTTGTAGAGCATTCAGTCAGATCTGAGAGACATGGTAGAGCAACCCTTCAAAGTGCCGTGATGGCGGAGGAATCCATGAATGATTTTGCTGATCTGCACTGTGCCTATGGGAAAAAAATCATCAAGCCAACGAGGACCCAACGATGAGTTCGAATGGGTAAACACACAAATTCATTGCCAACCAAGGGATGAGTCTTGACATACATGAGAAACACTGCTAATGAACCAAACAAAAAATTTTGGCTATGTGCAAATATCAAAAGTCGCTGTTGTCAGCCTCCCATCATCTCTTCACCACAGTGAGCACAGCAAAACAACAACAAATCATTTGCCACTGTACTGTAAAGCTACAAAGAGAGCCAAATCATTTGAAAACAGGGCTGTGTGTTTGGTTGCAATCTGCAAATTTCAGTGCTCAGGCTTTAATTTAATGTATAATACAGCAGAGCAAGATACACTTGTGCTCATTTACAATGAGATGCAACTGGCTGCTAGGATATAAGGTTAAATGGGCCAATACTGGTTTTCAGTCAAGTGCCTAATCCAATGGGTAAGGCAGTCAGACAGTCTGACAGAAATGCACAAATAGCTGCAACATGATTAAGCATCATCCCCTTATTTTCAAAAGGCAGCTCAATTTTGATTGACCCGTGTTTCTTTATATTTAGGTACACACAGCAGGTCTTTTGATCCTTCAGTCAGCACTGCGTAGAGCCTTCAGCGTGAGAAAAAAGTTGCTCAAAGTAAAACCTAAAGGATTTTTGGAGAGGAGAAAACCGACTGAAAGTCTGTGCTTGACACTTCACTAATTCTGACTGTTAAAAAAAAGCAGCAGCAGCAGAGAGATAATTAGATAATTAAAAGTGTTCAGAGTGTCTTTCTGTTTTGGGACAGTCATTCTAAGTGACACACATTCCAAAACACACGCTTCCTCATTTTGCTGCTTAATTCTCCAACAATATTCTGGATTTACTGTTTGTTTGCTCTCAGATCTGTGTGCAAACTGACTGTCTGAACTGCCTTACTGCTGGATTACCTGATTTTGGATCACCTGGAATGAGGATTTTATTTGCATTCAGGACTGTTTGCTAGTGCTGCACAACAGCTGTTAGCTTCTAGGCTTGTCAGGAACAAAATCATCTGCTGTTATGGCGGTCAGCTGTCTGTTGCTATAGATGAGGTGCAACCAGTTAGCCAGGAGCTTACCTACTTCTAATGTTGCCTTTAGCCTGTTAGTGTACCTTTGTCTTGATCTCCCAGATCTTCACACTACACCAGAGCCTTGAACTCACTTCTTCAACTCACTGACTGCAGTACCCTCCTGGGTCTCTGCGGCATCTTTTGATCCTCCCCTGGCTCTGTACCACCACCACTAGAGAGAGGCGGCAAGACTATAATCTCTAGTTATTGAGAGATCTCCACCAGCCTTCAGGAAGTATCTGTGACCCAGACTGGAAGCTAAACCTGAGCAACTGGCTTGCTTTACAACCTCTGCTCCCTGGTTTGCTGTTTCTCAGAGTTCTAACAATTCTAGCTGCCCTGGAAATGGCACCAGCACTTTCACAGAGCTCCCTGCCCCAGCGGATAATGTATGGCATCGTGTGGGTGTGCTCCATTTCTGTTTTCTAGGCCTCCCAGTTTGTTGTCTGAAACATATTCTATCCCCGGTGTTTTTCCTGTTTATCATCCTTCTTGGATCAGAATTGCAGTGCAACCAAAGACAGTATTAATTGATAGACGTAGCTACTGTGACGTAACTCATTGGTTTGTGGACTGCTGTTTTGAAGCCTCGTGTTCGACATTTCGGCCGACGCCATCTTGATTTTTTGGAGCCAAAAGTGACCATATTTGGACGAGATGTTGGAGCTGTGTAGGAGCGAGGGGTGGATTTGACTCATAAGCCTTTTATACACAAACATCTCGCTATAGGGTGACTACGAAGTCCCTTCTTCATGCCACCTTTGCATATTTACACAAAACCAAATGACAGTGAGCGGCATCATTCCACTCCGCTTTTAATAGCGTTATCGCGGAATCCAAAGAGCCGTGATTGGCTTGACATGTAATACAACAGCTTCGGCTTCCAGTGTTACATAAAACATGTGTTGGCAGCGCTTCATAAACAATAACAATGGCATAACTTGGCAATAAAAATTATTGACCATCTGTTATATCGCTCCTGGACCTCATTGTTTTCCCAATTTGCCGACATTTTCGGCCGCTGTTCTTCTTTGAGTTAGATGCTGTCTGCTAACAGCTAATCTTAAATCTCACTTGATGGGTCGTATGCATAACATGCTATCAAAACATTACACCCATGCTGCCCATGAGCCTGTCCTGCTGGTTGTCCTGTTTAGACATCATTTGGGTGCTGTTTCTACCTCTGATGCCAGCTTCAAAGGTGATACAACTGTAGCCCTATTGCGTGATTGTATGTTTTATACAGAACGGCGAGGCAATATGACACCATGTTATTCCTACCTTGAAGAGGCAGTGTAAAAGTGGCTACAGACTGTGGTGACGCCTCACAGACAGCCTGTCACTCAGGCAGCCCTAGAAAAACGTAAATTTTTTCACCCTCCCTGCATTAACAAGTTATTCAGTGGTAAAACTCACATTTTGTGAAGCATTATGGCACCAACTTTTGTAGGCTGAAGGTATTTTGTTCTAGCATGATGCTGTATGTTAAATATAGTCAAATTCTAAATATACAGTATTTTAGGAATGTTTAAAAATGGGAGCGTTAACAAGCAAAACCCATTTACTTTCATGTTATTCTAATGCACCACCTCTTCCTCCTGCTCTATGCCATGTTTCTGCAAAAGTCCCATTTGCTATTTGTGCTGTAGTCTCTTGGGAACCCCTCACAGTACAGGATTTGTTCAGGGCATGTGCTGACGTTGGCTTGCAAACATTACAGCAGTGGAACGTCCTAATAATCACTTGATTTACCATCAATAATCAGTGCCAATTATCCGTTCCAAGCCTTCCATCAGGATTTTCCTCTGATTTTGGGGATAGGCAAATCCCCTCTGGCAAGCATGAAAATAACTAATTATTTCTCAAAAGCACAAAAATATTTCAACAAAAATTTTAATAACTCAAACTAGATTAGTGTCATTGTGCAATTAAGTGCCCACTCACATTCTGACCCTCTAATTAGGTTGTCGACTGGCTCCATCCCCTGTTAAGAATAATTGTTATTCTCAGCGTGCTCCAGCTTTCAGCCAACAAAGAGCTATTATAAGACTTACTTTGATGCTGTCATGTGACTGTTGTTGGGAGGCCTTTGTAGGTTAATGGAAGGATAATCAGGAGTATTTGATCTCGGCTGAGTTGTAGCTGGTATTAGCCTGTGACAGATGTGTGTGTTGCCTCTGCAGTGGTCCAGTCAGTTTTTCACTTAAAATTTGTAGCTGATTTAACATTATTTCAGTCTGTATTCTGGAGTTACAAGTCCTCATTATTTGTTCTGATCATGTTTGCATCATCTATAAGGCTGACTTTTATGAACACAACTATAACTTAATAAATGTACACGCAGCAATGTGAAGACCCCGTGGTGTAGAAATGAATTTATGGACAAATAGATGGATAAGAAGATATTAGATAATGTACACCCTTTGACGTCACTTCTGTACCGTTAATGCTATAAATGAATGGAGTCCCTGGTTATCAGTTTTAAAATATTTTCTATTAGTGCCATGCTGACACGTCAAGCCACCCTTATAGATCCAGTGGCGTCAAAGGCTGTCTGATCATTCCTCATGTTGCCTCAACTGCAGTTTGATGTCGATAATGTGACGTAGCACATTCCCAGGAGGCTGATCTTAGTTAATACACAGACAGTGCTGCATCCTGAGACATTTCTCTGTAGTGCCATGTATACTGTATGTGATTCTGGCACTTGTTTTTATTAGTTTCACCACCACGAACATAAAAATCCCAGACACCACTGCCTCATCTATTAAAAATTGCGCTTTAACACACACCAAAGTGAACCAGCTGACTAGCGACATGCACATATAATCAGTGTCTGCGTGGGAGGAAATAGTTCATATTTTTTCTCTAAAAAAAAAAAAAACAACTCCAATGCTCGTCTACTCATGCCACTGATCATCTGACCTATGATCCTGTGAAAAAGTCTCATTAGATGATTAGAATATTAATTAAGAATATGTCTGATTAAAAAGTTTTGCTTTGCTTCACGCTGTAGTTGTCAGCTCAAGGTCTAGAGCTTGTAGAACAACAAAAGAAAAACAAGGAAGGTCTTTGTGCTGTTTCTTTGATCAAACCTCTTTCTTACCTTCACTACACGTTTTGTTATTTTATTTAAGTTTTTGTTCATAATTAACCTAATGGATCAAATATTTTGATCAAGTAGCAAGAAACAATGTAAAAATTATGTACTGTTTGCTCTACTCGCTGGTGTGTGTGTGTGTTCTAGTGTATTATAAGCATGCACTGGTTCCACTGTTTGAGAATTTCATAGTCCTTTTCCTCTTCTGAACCTTCCACACAGACGCTCAGACAGAGGTAAAGTGGATAGGGTGACGGTGTAGTGGCTGTTATCTAGAGCTGGACAGCGTTTAAAAAATACCAGTACCAATAAGAAGTGATACTGACACCAATGGAGTACTTCACTCAGTACCCATAATATGAATGGAGTGGTGTGTGGTTTAGCTCTACTTTAAAAGGTTTTGGTGGCATCTTTCAAGCTGAACTGCTAACTCTGTCAAAACACTGCATTCGACTTTACCACACTTTACTGTATGAGCTGTAGCTGCATGAGTGTGAGCTTTCCAACGGTGACAGTTTTGAGAGTCCACCCATAACTAACAGCTAACAGCTAACTTACTAACAGATATTAATGGGTGTAACGACAGAGTCAAGCCGTTTTAGTGTCATTTTAAATTTGTTGGGACTGTTTAATGGCTCCGTGCTGGATGTTGGCCACTGCTAGAATTATAACAAGCTTGTGCTAACTGTGCAGAAGCTGAGCGGACCATTTGCTGGGAGGAGAGCGGCTCTGGTGACAGCATCAACAGAAAGTTAGCTGATCCTATGGGGAGTTGGGATGGTCTGGGATCAGACCCCTGGCACAAAAAGGATTGAAAACAGGTATCCTTTGACTGGAGAAGTTTTGATGCTACTTGGTACTGGGTTATTTTGGTCGATACCTTTATGGTATTAAGGACATATACCCAGGCCTACTGTTAGAAGAAGAATAGAGGAAGTAGTTCAACTTGACATTCTTCTATGTAGCCTAGTGTATGAACAGTTGCATATTTTCATGCACTCACCATGATTCTGCCCTTTTTTTCCTTCAGTATACTATTCTTCAGGTTTAAATGCAACAGATAATTTTTGACTTTTTTTCCCTTTATTTTTGTGTAAAAATTCCAAGAACGATTTCATGACAATACAACACTATAGCCACATTTCCACCGAGCAGTACGGTACAGTACAGTTCAATTCGGTACGCGTTTTTGTCATTTCCATTGTGAAAAGTTGTGGATGGTACCAATTGAACTGCTCTGTACTGTCCCCATTTTTGGTCACCCTCTCTGTTGGGGTACCTAGCACACAGATCTGGTACTTCAAGGTGGAACTTTGAACACTGCAGTCCATTGATTGGTCAATAGCGGACGGTCACTCTGCTCAGGGCTGAGTTGTGGCTGGTTTTGTAACCACTGATCACACTGTAGCAAGTTTTACATTAGTAAACTGTAACTAAAAAATAGTGGATGTTTTGCTGCTTGTCGCAGCAGCTGTAGACTGACCAAAAAAAAAATTAATTTAGTGAGCCAACTATCAGCAACATTTAAGGTGGAACGTTTACTTGTAATGTTACTCAATGCATAATTTGACGACATAAAACCATCAGCAGACCTTAAGTTTCAATACGACAACTCTGACCATTTATTTATTAATTTATTTATTTTTTGTCTCTCTTGGATGACTCAGACTTTTAGTAATGAGTGGATCTTCAAATGTTTAAAAATATATATATATTAATGGCAACCAGATTATGTGAACTGTACATATATTCTAATCCTCACTTGGAGAAAAAAAAAACATGGCAAAGCATCATTCCTGTGGGTTCCGGCCGGGTGCGCTTAAACCCGTTATTTTTTAATACCCCATGGAGAGAGATTCTCACTGCAGCCTGTTCTATTTTGCTCTGAAAATGTCGGCGTGCAGCCTAGTTCTATGGACAATAAATGATGAGCAGACTTTCCATCTATGAGGAAATGTAGTGAGAGCTGAATGGAGCAGTCAGTGACAACAACCCCTCACACATTTAAGGGTACTGTTTGCATTGGAAATGCTAAACGTACTTAGGATCTAGGTACCATGTCTGAAGGGTTACTTTTGGTTCCAAAGGTACCATACTGAAAGTGTTTGGTGGAAACGGGGCTTAAAGATTTAGGGATGGGATTTCAACTTTATTGTCCCTGGTTTAGGGATGCTTAACATAATTGCTCTTAATTGTCTTAAAATAGGGAAAATTCATGCAGCTTGCACAGAACATAGTCTTACTACTTCAGTCAATCCTGGTGCAGTTCACATCATCTCAATTAACCATCATGATCTTCCATCTACTCTGTTGACAAACACAGCAAAACATTTTAATGAGGTTTTCACAACTTTTCATGTGACTCCCATTATTCTCCAGAAGAAGTTAAGTATTTATCCGAAAATGTTTGTTGAAATGTTTTTGCTAAGACAGAGTCGAGGCCAGCTACCCTTCAATTTATTCTACTTTAATCATCCCAGCTGATGGGAAAGATGGTCAAATGTCTGTGGAGAAATAATAATGTTAAAAGAAAACCACGCTCGTCTGTCTCGTCCTCAGAACGCACTGAGATTTTGTGTGCTCACATGAAAATCTAAACTTATTTATGTCTATACAGTACTGTTTTTTTATTCCATCAGGTTGTTTGTATTCATGCAGCATTCTAGGTCTAAATCAGTCCCCATGAAATACTGCAGGGCTGTGGGTTATGATGATTATAATTAGCTGAGGTGGGAATTGGAAATTGTCTGCATGCTTCCCGACAGTCATTTTCATGTCTGGTCAGTGTCTGGAAGTCTTAACAAGCTCTCAGAATACTGTTTATGATGCATAATATTGAATTTCAGCAATATTTATGTGTTTTCTTACATTGAAGAAATTTAACATACCGATTGTAGTGCTGCCTGATTCTTGGATATGAATTTATAGATCTGTGGAAGTGTGACCCTGATTGTCGTGGTGTACCAATCCATTAGTCTGGATGGACGTATTGATTCAGTGATCAGTGATCTACTATCATCGATGCAGAGTGAAAACATTGATCCATATCATCCTTAAGGTACATTTTTATTATGAAATTCCCATGGTACATACAGTATGTGTCAGGGCTGATGATGAGGACATTAACTCCCTTCTTGGGAATAAATCAGCAGTGTGGGAATACTTTTGATTTCTGAGAATTGACAGGTCTATACCGCACATGGCATGTACGTAAGCAGTGCTGTTATTGGGTAAAATAATTCGGAAACATGATGAACCTGGCCAGGCATCTCATTCCGCTAACTTGTTGCTCTCCCTATGGCTACATTAGCTGCTTTGCTTCAACAATGTTAGGATGAAAAAACCTGCATGCAGGCTGAAATCCAACCATGCTTTTATTCTGGGAGATGCGGTGACTTAAATCAACAGTGAGTAAATAGAAGTATAAATAATATGCGCAATTTATGAAGTGATTCCATCCTCCAGCTACTTTGCTAATTTAAATGCAATGTAAAAGAACTTAAGCTAACAATGGTGACTCACAAAAAAACAGTTGTTTTGTCCATTAACTTTGACACTTATTATTAAGCAGAATTTGATACTTTTGTTAAATGTTCTTGTTATGTTTTATGTGTGTTAACTTTACTGCACTTAACCGGTTATGATTATTTCTCAATTATTTATGTGTCATTATATTGTTTATGGCCAAAAGCAAAAAAGAAAGGTGTGGCAGCTTCTTCTGTCACTGATTGTGTTTCTGCTGCCCTCATCAAACGTCTGCGTATGTAGCTATGCAGTGAGCTAAACACTGTACCATAAAGGACCCAATACAGGAGCTGGCTTTAGGCATTTTAATGGAAGCGGTGGAAAACTGTAAAACAATAAAAAGACTTACAGTATTAGTCCCATATAACAGTAACGCAGAGTGATATATAAATGTATAATGGTATAAAAAGATGTTTAAATGTATCTTCACACAATTAAAAAGGCAAGCATAACATAGCTAGCATGGTGGGATGAAAGCAAGCGACGCATATGCAAAAATCGAAACAAACGTAAAATAATTCGTAACAATACTTGCATCTGACATTTGAACAGTATACAGAAAACGTTCAGATTATGCTTCTTGGTGAACAAAACAAAGCGGATGGAGGAGGATTGTGAGACATTTCCACCTGTGTGGCATCTGAGAAAAAAACCTGATAAGTTTGAGTAACTGAGCTGCATGCAAACAAGGCCAGTAGGTGGCACTAGACTGCACTAAATGCGAGAGATAAAATGAACACAATTGACTTTTTGTGTGACATGTAGGAGAAGCAGAACAGTGTTAAATGGGTATGTGTTGTCTGAAATTGATCACGGGTTCCTGAATTGAATCGATTCGCAATTGTACTGTGGCAGACTTTGATTTTAGCAAGTATCATATTGTTGCCTGAAAAATCCATATAATGTCATGATTAAACTAATGATTTACACCTCTAACGAATAATGAGCAAACATAGCCTGAGAATTTTAACGACCTTTCTAAGATCATGAGAACATCAGCAATCTGTGTCCCTGCTGCCCTTTAATGCAGCAAAGGGAACAAAGGTTCATGATCTCCCCAATAAAGTGCGCCATTGTCCCTGTTGAGTGTTGTATTCTCACCCAACACCTCTTTATCATTGTTATTGTGTCTTCAATCTACATTTTATTCGGGCTACTACACACACACTTCCAATTAACTTTGCCCAGAGCAGGCTCTTTCGAGTGATTGAGGGAAAGGATTAGGTGAGTGATGAAAGAGGGAGACTGAACAAGTGAGAAAAACTCAGTGAGAAAAAAGATACGAGTTGGTGAGTGAGGGAAACACTGAATTAGTGTATTGTCAGGGGTTTTTATGTTCATGCATGTGAAACTACCTAAACCACAGCCAAGTGGTAGAATCACATACAGTATTCAACGTACTACAGGGAAGTGTGCCAGGATGCATCGCTCTGTGCACTGTATATCAACAACAAAGATTAGCCACCAGGGAATGTGCAATGTCATATTTTTAACATCAAACTGCTATTGCATAATTAAGAAGTCACTTTAAAAAAAGAAATACCTTTTAATGTGTAAATCGAGGCTATAGATCATACTTGCAATTTACAGTTGTACATTCATATTCCAATTTATATTTATACACTGTGGCGCTTGACTGATAAATTAGCGGGGCTGATATATTGACCGATACTAGCTTGTCAAATACAGATATTTAAGTATTTTGTCACTCAAAATTTCAGCACAGAAACCTCAAAGATATGTTAAATGTAACTCAGGTCTGGTGGTACTTTTGTAAAGTTCTTGGACAAAGTTAAAATATTTATGATTTTTTTTCTATTTTTCCCCAAGACTCCATAGAGAGCCACACATGTTGAGTTAGAAATACCTAAACCTACACACAGCCTCAAAGTAGCTATCGTATTGATCAACACAAAGAATCTGTTTGCAGTATACCCTTGAGAGAATTGCTGTATACTGTATGTTCATCCAGCATTCTTCTGGAGTTAATGGAGTGGTGTGTGTTTTTCTCTGTTCGTAACGAGAAGTACGATATCAAATTGACAGCATGTCCATGCCAATACAAAGAGCTCTGTCATAAATCTTGCGTTGTCTCTCGCCAACTCTTAAGAAGAAGATAAAAGTTGTTTGAAGCACTTTTGTTGTATCCCCTTTTACAAGTTTGTTGAGCCGTTCCTGCCAGAAGCAAGTCTGGGAGTGAGAAGAGTTCCATACATCATTGTGCTGAGGCATTACTGTGGGTAATGAAGTGTGAACTAGGAGCAGCACTTCGTTTTGTCATAAAGAGTGGGAGGGAGCTCACTGTAGCACAAGGAGATTGTGGACAGTCTTCAGGCGATCACAGCCAAGTGGCTCAAATTACAGTTGCCGGTTAAATGAAAACATGAAGTCTGGATTTTCTGCCTAAGCATTACATTTCACTTGGAAGTCAAACACAATGTGGTCGGTGACTGTGGAAGACATGGATGAGCTTAGGGTTAAAGTTGTTCTGGTCTGTCTGGTGCTGTTGACACTTGACATTTCATAGTCACATCTGGATAGATGAAATGGAAACAATTTCATATACCTTTCGGCTATATCTATACTGATCTGTTTTTGTTTTAAAATGCATAACTATTGCTACGAATACGCCTAGCGTCTAAACCCCTGAAACTTGGACCTCTAAAAATGCTGCTGACCCCATTTTAGTTTGAAACTCCAGGTTGCATTTTAGTCTGGAAGGGCGGAAACGGCGACTTTTGAAAGTGATGATGCAGATACCTATGTTCACTTGCTGATTGGGTCTTACCAGTCATGACATGTCAAGCCAAAACAGTGTAGCTAAGTCTACATACCTTTTTGGTATTACATTTTTTTTGGTGTGGGTACTGCGTTCCCATTGCCATGCCTTCCTCCATCAATAGATAATGCTCCTGGTACAGCTCTAATATGTCACTGTTTTTGCTTTTCAATGACCCCCAACCAGTTTCCACCACCTTGACTACTTTATACTCATGTGTTACCTTCAGTAACATTTCGAGCTCATTGTCCAAGCAAAGAAATCTCTGGTCTCACTTTTCTCCATTTGCTGTTCTTACTGTGTGGTATTTTCTGTATCGAAGCACCAAGCCACAGAGTATTCCGCTTCCTGTTTACATCCACACGTGCAAACTCACTGTGAGTGGTCATGTGATATGCATTTTTAAGAATGGCATTTTGAAATGAAAACATTAGTGTGGATGTGGTCTTAGCCACATATATACGCAGCTAGATATGAAATACAATTTCATTCATCGGCGTTGCAAACTCTGTTGTGTGCAAATCTGGATAGGGTCTAACATTGAGGGTGGATGCAATGCACCAAAATGCCCAAAGCAGACAAAGAAAAAGTAGAATGAGGAAAAGGAGAATGGAAGAGAAAAGAAAGATTGATGAAAGAAGCCCAGCATGCCTCGATCAATTGTGCTGTTTAGCTGTTATCATGATCAGGAAGTGGCATTTCCCACACGTAGCTTATCAGTGCAGCTCCATCTGGGAGGAGTAAAAATTAAGTATGCAGCTCAGAAAGATGCGTTAACACCTTTTCAACATCTGGTTTGAGCAATTTGATAGTAATACATCTGTAATCCTTCTTGGTTATATATTTACACGTTTTTTTTTTTTGTTTTTTTTTCAAAATCGTGCAACTATCCAGATATTCAAAAGACACATAAAGTAGGTGTAAATGGGACATCTGTTCACATGTGTCTCTTCAGTATTAGCCGTGGTGAAGGAAATAAATAATCAAGTTTCACAAAGATGTTATTTACTGCATGACTTATTTGTAGGATTGCAGTGTCCCGCCTGTTTTGCCATACACTGCATCGTTTTGCCATCACGTTTTGTTTCTTACTTTTTCATGTACCCCATTGAGCAAGCAGCCTTTCCCTGTAAATTCAGTACAACCCCGAAAAAATAACCTGCAGGCTGAAGCTGATGGAAACATTCAGAGGCTTACATTTGTTTCTAGGCCGGCACACATGATTTTACAGCATGATTTATTGTCCGCACAGACAACATCGCCCCAGGATATCTTAGATAAGTGCACTGCATTAACAAAACGGAGCCTCTGTTTTAAGCAGCTGCTTATGTAGTTGTCAGATTGCATTCAGGGATCACTGGCAAGAAGGGGAGGGGAGTTAAATTTAGTGACATGCATTATGATGGATGGGCACAATAAAGCATTTTGTAATGATGGACATGAAACATTTTGCGATGTTATGAAAGTGCTCTCTATTTGACACACAAGCTTCTACCAAGTCCTGAATTTTAATTCACCTCCTCGTGAAGTATATAGCCTGACGCGACACTGGTTTTTCATTATTCCTAATTATTCAAAAACAGCAGCTATAAAAGAGACTGCAAAACCCAGCCGTCGATAGGACTAGAACTGCAGGTCTGAAACTGATGGTGCTGCAACTCTCCAGCTGGATGATATTGGCTGGGTCAGGTTTCAGGTGCTTTGCCTTGATGACGGAGTGTGTTTTCGTTCATCTATTAAGAAAATATTTTGTCTGTAGGGTAGAATGGGTAGAATACTGCTTTGTTAAACCCATAAATATTACTCAGGTCACTTGTATAATGACCAAGTGACAAATTACTAGTTGATGGAGATCTCACACACACACACACACACAAATAAATATATACAGCTGAGATAAGTGTCTTTTTTGATGCTACCTCAGGGGGTGCACATGAGAGAAACTCAACACAGTGAGGCAGTTACGTGTGTTTGCTTTTTTCCCAGCATGAATTGAACAGTTTGTGTTTATAAAATATATAAATTCTATTATGACAGATTTGCGTTGAGCAAAGCTCGCAGCTCTGAATCTGATCTGAAACCATCAGAGAACACATCTCAGTTGCCTGTCATATGTAAAAAGAAAATGGTTGGCATTAGAAGAATTCCCTGTGGTTAACTTGTGCACTTTGTCTGTCATGTGGCTTCCCTTTGTTACCAATGTATGGTTATGAGGGCTTTTTAAATGAAAAGGGCCCACTGTTGAAACAGTATGAGATGTCTTGTCTTCCCTAAGAGCTGCAAGGGAACACTTCATCCAAAGACAGCTGGACTCTGCTAAGTTAAGACTTTTACCTCTTTCACCCCTTTAGTACAAAGAAATCCCATACCATCTTCGGTGATGAGTGTCCAGTGTGAGATTTGCTCACATGGAATGAATCACAGCCTGGTGGTTCCAGTGTTTGAAGTTTCTTTGTGCAGCTCAGATGTGTCCTAATTGAAAAATCAGTTTCTCCCTTCCAATAAATCCTTAACCACCTGTAAGGAATCTGTTGAATTCATTGTTTGCACCATTGTTCCAGAGGGTCCAAAATTTATTGGTTCCTTCAGCTGAGATAATTGCTGTTTGCAACTTAGTTGAAAGAAACAAAATGCATAGTCCTGGGGGAGTATATTAATATATTGTTGGTTGCTCAACACAGAGCAGGTCATTTGTTTTTATCAACCGGCTTAGCTAAATGCATTCTTTCTTTGCATTACAGCATATTAATATTTGAAGGCACTATTATTAGCCCACCCATTTTAATCAGTAAGCATTTTTAATGATTCTACTACCAGCTGACATTCACACACTAAAGTTTACAGGTTTAGATAGCTGTTGAAAGGAACAAATTTGTTCATTTTTCAGGTACAGACAAAAAGGTTTCTTGTTTGGCACATAATGGTACATCAGTCATCACCTCTGACATGTGAAGGAGTTTGGTACCAAGCAAATGATATAAAAGGATTAGAAAGAAAAGGAAAATATAGACAAAGAATCCAATCCCCAAAATGTATGTTTCTGCAAACCACAGATAGGGAACATTTGTATATTATTATTTAGCAGAGATGTTAAAACTTAGTGTTTTTTTATGTTTTCAACATGCTGTGGTTACTGTGTGGTTATGTTAAGTCTCTGATGATAGTCAAGGACTGAAACGTTTGCTGCTGTTTTTATTCACTTTTTATTATTTTTGCAGCTGGAAGCACTGCCGATGTCTTGCTAAAAAATACCTGGTTTAGGTGGCATAGTTGCCACTGGAAATGCCACGTCTCCCTAAAAAACTTGTTTTTTTGTGGTGCAGTCATGGCTGGAAATGCTGCCTATGTTTTGCTAAAAACCAGTAAATTTTGGCGGCACAATTTCCACTTGAAATGCCACCAATGTCTCCCTAAAAAACACCAGGTTTTGAGGACAGGTACAGCTGGAAATAAAACCAACTTTAGACCGAGCACACTGAAAGTTAAGTTTCACTTTCACTGCACTTGCTGTGCTGCTGCTCCATCTATGCCCTCCGTCCATGGAGCAAATAATAACTGGTCCAGCTCCATAAATAGAAAATCTTGAATGTGGCAGCAGATTTTTTAATCGTGGCAGCTCACCTCAACTAAATGAGTGTGTGGGGAAACTCTGGGTTTTGGTGGCGCAGTAGCTGCCTGAAATTCCACCAATGCCTGCCAAAAATCAACTGGTTTCGTCTTTTGTTGGCCTCCTACAGTGGTCTGAAGTGGTCTACAGCTTAAGGGCCATTTTGCCATGGTGTCGCACCACACACCATCCCCTCCTCCTCCTCCTTCCAATGACAAAGTCAGCTTATATATATGTAATCACAACTACATCACATTAGAAATGTTGATATTGTTCAGATGAAATATACAAATGTAACATAATAGTATTCCTGATTTGCAGAAACGTACAAGGCCAACATTTTTTCCTGGTGACTGGGCTGCACAAAAAGGTCAGTAAAAGTTGTATCACTGGACATAATCTTTAAATCCCCTATATACATTAAAAGAATCTTTCAGAATTTCTGCATCTATGATGTTCAAACTGACTCCACACCTATAATGATGTTAACTGATTGTAAGGGTTGTAAGTCGGGAATACTTTTACATAATAGCAAATGCTGCCAGAAGCTGTCGATCAGAGATATAAGTGCATCATATATTCAGTATTTCAACATGTGACAAACTGAGAACTTACACTTGCTATCGATTTATTTATGCCCTCAAAGTTTGCTGTATTTCAGTTGTTTTTTTGTTTTTTTTCATGTTTGGCCAGCCAAGCCCAAATGCACAAGTCAGGGTTTACTGTAACAGCTGACACAGCAGACAGCAGCCATACATCTAGAGTGGTACACAATAGGAAATCAATGTGATATAGAGCAAACAAATAACTTGTGTCAGTATAGCAAAGAATGGACTGGATTTGTGATTGTGACTGTGCAGTTGTGTACATATTTCTGTGTGTTTACACGGGTTCAGTAAGTGTTCAAAGGAACTATTAGTTGTAGATTTCTTGTATTAAGATGTTAATGTTTCAAGCACATCACATCAAATATGTGTGTATGGTTCAGTGGCGTTACACACACACGGTGTTAAAGTAGTATGAAAAATATATTAAAAATGAAAGTATGATACCAAGTTGAAAGAAAGTTGAAAGGTTGTGTGTTAGCTTTGTGCTTTCATTCCTTTTAAGGCCAAGCTCATTGCATCCTCCCTTTTCAATCACTCACAACAAAACAACACAGTGGAGAAAAAAAACTTTCTTCTCCTGGTGGCATCTGTAATTATAATCAAAGACGACCGTGGTGTGAACACATCGTGTCCTTGTACATGGTGTTTGCCTTCAAATTCAAACAAGACAATCAATGCACAAAACAGCTTGATTTTCTGGGTGACAGACAGATGCGTTTAAAATAAATAGCCTTAACCTATTTTAGCACGACAGCTTTTTTTCCTGGAGACACGCTGTCATATTGCACATTTTTATCACTGCCAGATGCTGCTCACTATTTTTGCCCGAATAAATTACAATGCTACGTAGTTGTTTCAGTGTCGTCCTCTGAGTTTAACCCGATTACTCCTTTCAAAGACAATATATTCATGGCTTTTGGAGTGGACAAAAGCCTGATGTAATGTATTTGTAATCTGTATTTGTGATTTCTAACCGTGTTGTTCATTCATTGTCTTTTTCTGTGTTATTAAATGGAGGTGGTTCTAAGGCATGAGCAACTTAATCCGGGGAATTGCATGTCATGAGCTGTCAGTAAAGCGGAGAGAGGAGAATCTTGTGAAATATTAAATTCAGTATTTATAGTTTTTATGTAGTGTCTGTGTTCCTTTTTGAAAACACAACGACACAGTGCATCTGCCTATTCATGTTCAAAGTGCGCCTTTTTTATATAGATCCAGAGAAGAAAGGCAACAAAATACAAAGCGACATTTACAGTAGACGATTTAATGATGTGTTTTACATTTAAAAGCGTATGGAGTGTTTGTTGGTTTAAGTTTTGTGATTCCATCTTGGACTAGATGCATGACTCCTGACAGGAGCATGAGAAAGTAATGATATCTTCTTCTACAGTGTGTTGTTTATGTCTCCAAGGGGCTAATTACAATAGTGGAAGTGTGAGGCTGTCAATTGAAGCCAGGATCTCACCACTACACGCAAGCCTTGACTTGTCTGTAAAGGAAGGAGTCCACACTCAAACATTTTATAATTGAGATCTAATACATCATAGCAGTTTTCATTTGCTTCGAGCATTGGATATACACATCAAAACTGTCAACTTGTCCTCTGGATATTCATGTAATTTATCACATCAAAGAAGATTCATTTTGAACCTTTAGTCAACGAACATCTGCACTGAGTGATATATTTTCTTAGCAGCCAAAGAAGGGATAATGAAGTCCTTATGTTGATATGAATACACACAGACAGGTAAATATCAATGTGTGAACAAATTTAGCATTCTGCGATAACCAGCACAAGGCCAGATGCTGTCAGAATAGACAGTGTATCATAATCTTGTTCCATCTGGCATATGGTGGATCCAATCTCCAAAAATGTTTCACTTGAGGGATGTGTTCTCTAAGGGCTTGGCATATCCCCTGCTGTCAACATTTGAGCTATTGCGCTGACTGACTCCAAACATTCCATTTTAGCTGGATGTCTCCAAATGTCACCCCTGACATCTGCACAAAGAAAGCCATCTCAACCAATCAGGTGGCTCAGGTTGAAGAGATAAATAGCATTCTTTCGGAGAGAAAGTGCAATCTAATATCCACAGCATCCGTAAGTTGCACAGCCCTGATAGCCTTGCACATAGCTCTATTGCCTCTGCCCCTTTGGGAAAGCAGACCATTTTTCTTTTTGGCCACAGAGTAAGAGCCGAGCAGGAGCCAGCAGAGGCCAGAGTGGCAATATTTATCTTGGTCTGAAGAGGGACTGAACACAAACATTCAGGGTAATTTTAACCTCTGGAAAGACTGCTAGGGAGGGGCGTGAGGATTGTATCAATATCAAAGTGAAATAAGGCATTTCATTACCATTCGGCAGGCGAGCTTTTTCAAGTGGACACTGCAATAAAAAAGAACATCAGTGGGGATGAAGAGACGAGAAAAAGGAAATTGTAATGTGGTGATTTACTTGTAATGCATTAGTTGAGCTAGGTTACGTTTTAGTAAACTGTGTGTGGCTACAATGGATCACAGGCTGTTTCAACAGATTTATGCCTCTTTTTGCCACAGTGAGCAAAACACAATATCCACATACACATACACATACACTGAAAGGCATAGCTGTTGGAACAAAGGCCTGTTGGGAAATGTTTTGTTTACCAGTCCCACCAGACTTCCAATCAATGAAAAACTCAGAGCCTATTAACCTCCCTGAACTATTTAACACCAACTGGCCCCTATTACTGAGACCAGTCAATGATGTTTGTCACTTTAATGCGATTAGTACCATTTTCTATTAAGCCTATCAGAGATCTCTACCTGTGACTCCAGGGGTCAGTGGTAGGCAGCTACACTGCACTTAACCAAACTTTGAATGGCTAATCCCCCACTGCTCCTGCAGGGTCGGTGTCTAATTCAACATTAATTGCATCTAAAATCACCACATTTTGCTTCCATTATTGGCATTCTTGTTGAATACTTTTTCCCTCCTCTTTCGCCGTCTGCATCAGTGGTGTAGTGCTGCTAGAACGCACCACAACGATGCTTCAGCACTTTTTTCTCCAAGTGAGGAAATAGAATATTCACAGCTAGCACGATCCGGTTCATTTACATTTTTTTAAGCACTTAATGATCCAGTTATCATCAAAAAGTGTAATGCAAGAGAGCCAATAAACACACTGGAATAGACAAATTAAAACATGTTGATCCAATCACAATGTCACCCGATGCAAGAAACATTTACCTTTAAAAGTCGCAGATACATAAAAAAACTGATTCTCGGCCCATAAACGCTTACAAACGTCATTAATTCCTTGCAGTTGACGGCCTTTGAGCTCACACAGTGAATTCAATTATTTTTTCTCAGTCTATAGCTTGCTAACTGTTAAAGGGATAATGCACCCAAAAAGGAAAATTCACCCATTATCTACTCACCCATATGTCGATGGAGGCTCAGGTGAAGTTTCAGAGTCCTCACAACACTTGTGGAGATCCAAGGTTAGAGGGGGTAGCAACACAACTCCACCTAATGGAGGCTTACGGTGTCTCAGATTCAAACGTCCAAAAGCACTTAATTGAAACCACAAAATATTTCCATGCTGCTCGTCCGTAGTGATCCAAGTGTCTTGAAGCCCCGACATAAAATGTTGTTTGGAAAAACGTCATTTGAACTCTGGGTGGAGTTGTGTTGCTACCCCCTCCCCCCTGGGATCTCCGCAAGTGTTGTGAGGACTCTAAAACTTCACCTGATCCTCCATCGGCATATGGGTGAGTAGATAATGGGTGAATTTTCATTTTTGGGTGTGCTATCCCTTTAACTAGTTAAGATGAAAAGGCAGAAAACATCCTTTTATTTCTTTTTTTTTGTGGGGGCACTGGAGTGTAGTTCAAGTGAGATATGATACAGGAAAGACATTTTAAAAATGGCATAATGGAACGAATCGGTAACATAGTGAAAAGTGAATATGAAAAGGCAGCAAAACATCACTTCGTGTTTTTCAGAACAGCCAATGGCTCATTTGTGTTCAACTTTAGATAGGTATACAGACATGGATGGAGCCTTCTCTTCACACTTGGCATTTATTTCGTCCATTAGTTGTGCGTGTTTTCTGAAAGCTTACGGATATGTAAAAATGGACCACTGTAGTGTATTTCAGGCGAGATATGATACGGCAAAGACATTTAAAAAATGGCGTATTTGAACAAATCGGTAATATAGTAAAAAGAATTCTCCATTTACATGTTGAGATGTATTTAATGGCCTCACAGACCGTTGTAGCCTGAGTGTCAGACTGAAGCTCCCAGAACCTTCAGTCTGACATGGCTTCCATTGAAGGCGATTTACAAGGGGGAGGGAATTTGATTTTTCCCTAACCAATCAGTAGAGATCAACGACTCACCCAGAATCTGACGTCATTAGTATCCATGCCTCGGGGGTGCCGAAAACAAGCGAGCATTGCCCGTTTAAAATGTCTCCGTCGTTGTGCACGCCCAGCTGCATCGCCGTTAAATCCAGTTTAGCAGCTTCCTTAATTTGGTCCTCCATTAACGGGAGTAGTGGCAAAATACCTCGATAGCGTCGTTAATGTGGTCTGTAGGATCTGTAGCGGTCGCCATTGTTGCTATCCTCACCACTTACCCACCGGCGTACAGCTTGACATCAGCGTGGCGCTGATTGGCTAATCGCTAGACCCCCGGCATTCATTGGTCCGTCCATCGTTTGGACGAGATAAATCGCAAATTCATTGCAGTATGCCAGACCAGTAATGCAAGCCTACTCAATTGAGTGGGCGGGGTCTATGGTCTGGAACCAGGCTAAGACCATTGCTGTTTATGTTGCTGCCTATGGCAAGCCCTTTTAACATTTAATCGCTAAGTTTGACTATCCGGAATTTCCATTATAGACATCAACAACGTCATTTTGACTAGTAGTAATGTCATTGTGACTAGTATGAATTTTAATTGAGGATATCTATAACGTCATTCTGACTAGTCAAAACTACAGTTACAGATACAGTGCCCTCCAAAAGTATTGGAACAGTGAGGCCAATTCCTTTATTTTTGTTGTAGACTGAAAATATTTGGGTTTGACATCAAAAGATGAATATGGGACAAGAGATCAACATTTCAGCTTTTATTTCCAGGTATTTACATCTGGATCTGATACACAACTTAGAAGATAGCACCTTTTGTTTGAACCCACCCATTTTTCATGAGAGCAAAAGTATTGGAACATGTGACTGACAGGTGTGTTTTGTTGCCCAGGTGTCTCCCAATTACATTGATTATTCAAACAATAAATAGCACTGAATGTCTGAGCTCAGTTTCAGATTGGGTACGATAGGTTTTGCCTGTGCAGACTGCATTTAGAGGTGGAACCAACATGAAAACCAGAGAGCTGTCTATGGGTGAAAAAGAAGCAATTGTGAATCTGAGAGAAGATGGACAATCAATCAGAGCCATTGCACAAACATTGGCCATAGCCAGTACAACCATTTGGAATGTCCTGAAGAAGAAAGAAACCACTGGTGTACTAAGCAACAGACGTCGAACAGGTAGACCAAGGAAAACATCAGCAGTCGATGACAGAAACATTGTGAGAGCTGTAAAGAAAGACCCTAAAACAACTGTTAGTGACATCAGCAACAACCTCCAGAGGGCAGGAGTGAAGGTATCACAATCTACTGTTCGCAGAAGACTTCATGAACAAAAGTACAGAGGCTACACCAGAAGATGCAAACCACTCATTAGCAAGAAGAATAGGAAGGCCAGGCTGGAATTTGCCAAAAGGTACAGAGATGAGCCTCAAAAATTCTGGGAAAAAGTTTTATGGACTGATGAGACAAAGGTTAACTTTTTCCAAAGTGATGGAAAGGCGAAAGTTTGGAGAAAGAAAGGATCTGCTCATGATCCCAAACATACAAGCTCATCTGTGAAACACGGTGGAGGTAATGTCATGGCTTGGGCTTGCATGGCTTCTTCTGAGACGGGCTCTTTCATCTTCATTGATGATGTAACACATGATGGCAGCAGCAAAATGAACTCAGAAGTCTACAGAAACATTTTGTCTGCTAATTTAAAGAAAGATGCAACCAAACTGATTGGGAGATCCTTCATCATGCAGCAAGATAACGACCCAAAACACACTGCCAAAACAACAAAGGAGTTCATCAGGGGCAAGAAGTGGAAGGTTTTAGACTGGCCAAGTCAGTCTCCAGACTTAAACCCAATAGAGCATGCATTTTACCTGCTGAAGAGGAGACCGAAGGGAGTAACCCCCCAAAACAAATAACAACTGAAAGAGGCTGCGGTGAAAGCCTGGAAAAGCATCACAAAAGAAGAATGCAAAAGTTTGGTGATGTCAATGGGTCACAGGCTTGATGCAGTTATTGAAAGCAAAGGATTTGCAACTAAATATTAAGTCTCATTCACTTTAATCTATTTTAAGTTTATATGTGCCAATACTTTTGCCACCTAAAAATTTTGTGTTCCATTACAAATAATACTATCTTCTAAGTTGTGTATCAGATCCAGATGTAAATACCTGGAAATAAAAGCTGAAATGTTGATCTCTTGTCTCATATTCATCTTTTGATGTCAAACCCAAATGTTTTCAGTCTACAACAAAAGTAAACGAATTGGACTCACTGTTCCAATACTTTTGGAGGGCACTGTATCTGTAATTCAGTTTTGACTAGTAAGATTCAAACTATTTTTGCCATTCATGTGTATGGGGTTTGTCATTATAGATATCTACAATTACATTATGACTATCTATAACTCCAGTTTGAGATATCTACAACATCATTTTGACTAGTCAAATTCAGTTACAGATATCTACAACGTCATTTTGACTAGTCATAATTCGAATTCAAGATATCTACAACGTCATTCTGACTATCTGAAACTCCATTCAAGATATCTAGAAAGGACCATGTAGATATCTTCAATTGATGATAATTAAAGATATCTTGAACTTGAATTATGACTACTCAAAATTAAATTGTAGATATCTCAAACTGGAATTACAGATATCCACAATTCAGTTGCAGATATCCGCAATAACAATTGCAGATATCCGCAACTACATTGGAGATATCTATAATGACAAACCCCATACATGAATGACAAAAGTAGTTTGAATCTTACTAGTCAAAAGTGAATTACAGATATCTGTAATTAGAGTTTTGACTAGGCAAAATTATGTTGCAGATATCAGTAATGAATATCCAGTCTAGCGATTAAATGTTAAAATGGCTTGCCATAGCTGCCTCCATTAAAAGGTACCACAATCATTACCATCAGAAACCTCTGACTGTGCCCTCTAGAGCCATCTAATGGATGCATTTATGCCAACATTAAGGACACATTTAAAAATCAACATTTTAAATAAATCCATTTGTTTTTGTACATGAAGTGAGTATAAATGCGCCCTAAAGTAAGCGAAAATTTAAAATGATGTAATGATAGTTAAACAATGGTAAAACCCATCCCATGCCTAGCTCTGGCTAACTATAGGAACAGTGGTTAAATGACCTTTGAAATGAGCCACAACTTAACCATGCACACATATGTGCATCATGGGTGTGCTCCAGTACTTAAAGAAATAGCACTGCACCCCTGGTCTACATCCTAAATTTTTCAGTCCTGGTGTTTTTTATGTTGTATATCAGTAATATTTGTCAGTTTTAATCCATACAGCAGATGCTCCTGAACCCTAGAGTTTAGTACACACACTGTGGTTAAGGTTCACTGCAGGTAAAGCTGCATTCATTTGTTTTTTGGCCACTTACGGGCAGCGCGACAAGCTAAAAATATATCACTGACATGGTATCACCTTGTAAAGTTGTCAGTGTGAAAGAACCCTTTCACATTACACACAGCCATTTGATCTATTGTTAATATAAAAGTATTGATTACTGCAGCTTTAAAGATTAATATAACTCTTAATCCTGTAATGAGACTGGATGTGAAGCCAGACCACCACACGCTGGCTTTGCCCAAGAATGTCACTCTGTAGGGCTGTAAAAGCGCTGCCTTATCTAGGAGAGGAGAGGTTGCTTGGAATAGCTTGCAGTCCTGAATGACACGGGTGAAATCAGTGAAGGCAGTGAAGGCAGTGACGGCAGTGAAGGCGGCTTATACCTGCAGGGATTACAGCAGGCCTACCACTGTACACTTTTTCATTAACTTGCAACATTGTGTTCCTCTGGGACTTCACACATCCAAAAAAGTTGCACACATGTCAGCATCAGTTGGAGTAATGATTGTGGTCGTGTTCCACAGTTTTGTATTATGGTGTTAGTCTGACCTGTGCTCATTCTACGGCTGTCCAGAATACAATTTTTCGGGGCTCCAGAGCTTCGGTGGTAATTAACAGCAAATATTTGAGGCTTCAGCCGGGGTGGTGGGTGTCATCGGCTCCAAATCCGAGACAATGCCTGACGAAAGCATTGTGAAACAGATGCACAGAGGTTCAGAAACAGCATACTAGGTTCAATATATTTAAGGTTTGAGGTTTAGTGTTGGTGTTACACAGGTTAGGTGTAGCACTCTCCCAAGGTGCTCTCCTCCCAGCAACGATCAATTCAATGTATGCCCGGTGAGCTTGAAATAACATGGTGGCAGCAGCTAACATCAGAAACAGAGCTGTTAATCGTTCCCAACAAACCCACACCCACACTGTGAAAGGAAGAACTGCGCAAAGAGGGCTAAGCAAATCAATATGCTGCATGCAGCTGTACAGTAAAATGACATTTTACCTATTTTATATATGGGAAACACTGATTATATTTATTTTGGGTAGCACAGTGGTGCAGTGGTTAACATTGTTGCCTCACACCAAGAGGGTTTCTGGTTTGAATCCAGGGTAGGGGAGACCTTTGCATCTCAGGATACTCCGGCTTCCTCCCACAGTCCAAAGACATGCAGCTTCAGTCAATTGGTGACTTAATTGCCCATAGGTTTGAACATGAGCTTGAATGGTTGTCTGGCTCTATCTGTCAGTCCTATGATAGTCTGGCGACCTGTCCAGAGTGTACCCTGCCTCTTGCCCAGTGTCAGCTAGGATCTATATCTGGATATCTGTATCCCAAAATTGGAAACGAAATACTTACCCAACAAATAAATATCTGAATAGCTGAATATTCTGGTCCAGTCTTAAATCATTTAATGACATTATTGTGTTTGTAGGGACGGCGTTATTACGCTTCACACATAACTGTAATTTACCGGTGTGACTGAGTGTGAGCATAAAGGTATCGATGACTTCCTCAGCTTGATCAGCCAGCTGAAGAGGTGGGTGAGTTCAGACGCCACCTTTGCTATTCTCCTGTAGACAGGAGACAGAAGGTCAATGGATTGAGTTGAGTCGAAGCAGACAGTTCAATTGGCTGGCAAGTCAACCAAAGAAGCTGATGCTCTTTTGCCAGGTATTATAATCATGCTTCTGTGTGAGCCTATGGGGGATTGGAAAAAAAAAAAAAAAAAAAAAAAAAAAAAAAAAAAAAAAAAAAGCTCTATGATACGAAATTATATTGAGAAGTGGGGGTGTGGTGGTGGTATGGAGGTTTGAATTGCGGGGAGATGAAAAGGAAGATATCAATTGATACCCTCTGTAGTGTGCGTCTTGCTTGTGGCACTGCTGGCACCATGAAATGCTCCCTTTGTGGATTTGTGAAGAGGTGTTAAATATAGGAGCGATACTGTCAGAAAGCAATGATTTATACATGGGCTGTGATTCAATGCAAGCTGTATGCACTAATTGCAAGTAATTGCTACTTCTGCAGGGCTTGAACCATTTAAAGGTTGACATGTGTTGAATTAGTATTTGACATTTCAAGTAGTTTTAAATTTATATGATGTGATTAACAGAAATAAGTCCCTTTTAATTTTGTTGTGTGCGTTTGAGACAATTACAATTTATCAAGAACGTATTATTCACAACATATTTTTCTAGTTCAGCCACTGTGATTTCTAGTGTGTGTCAGTTGCTTTGCTTTGAATCTGCAGCATTTGAGCTATCCGCTTTTTCTTGTTACCACATTATAGATAATGCTAATTTTCCTTTCACCTTCCAGCCATTGGAACCAAAACACTATTAAATACTTTCTCCCTTCCCATTCTTCTCTCCCTGCTCAGTTGAGCCCATGGGCCAAGATGTACGCTTGTCACATTACTCTGAAAAACACATTAATATTCTGCCCACAAAGTGTTCTTTGTACTGTATGCTAATGAAAATGTACTACACTCCCTCTACATAGTCTGTTTTTACCGGACAAAGACAGGCAACAGTTACTCACAATGAAATGCCTCTTGTAGTTTATATTCTAGGTGTTGGGGTACAAGAATGGACCTGAATGTCAATGTCATAGCTAATAAAGGAATAATACAGGAGAACAAATAGATGCTCTTTGGGGAAAAGGTTGCAGGGCAGAGGCCAGCGAGCGCGCATGTCAGGAAATATCTCAAAGATCCTGTTCAGTGAGGAATCAGATGTACTGCCACCTTTTTGAGACAAACCATATGCTGCTCTTGCGATTTCCGTCATCGCTTGTGCTCTTATCAGTTATGTGCCTTGCCGGTGCGAGTTGAAGAAGACATCATTTCTCCATTTCACCATACAGGAGTCCATGTGTTATAGGAGAAGACACATGACATGGCTGTTCACAGCATGTGCAGTGCTGTGAGTGTGTAATGATCTGTGTTTGTTGGGGAGATGAAGGGGAAATGAGAAAAAAAATAATTTGACAGGGGCCCATTGTTGCAGTACTTTTTCTCATTCTAATTGGCTGTGTGTTTTTGTGCCTGTAATGGTTTGAAATGAGTTTTCCCCTGAGAGTTTGGGATGTATTTCCTATTTCAATCCTGTCAACGAAAGACAAACTGAAGTAATTTATGGCAAAAAGGATGTAAGAAAAAAATTGTTATGTGATTTCACCACAAGACAAACATTTGAGACATTTTCAGCTGCAAAACGGACCAAAACAAAGAAGAAAGTTCATTTAAAACATGTACATAAAATGTTCTCAAATTTTTGCTTCTCCCAGCGTATTGAGGCTTGTTACTTTCATAGCTTTGCTGCATGTGTTAAACACCATTTTACACCTTAGTGCATTCAGACAGGCAGCTTCTCTCTGCCAACCTGGAAATAGCAAGGACGTGCTTAAGCAATATACAGGTAGAGCCAAAACTTTGGACAGAGGAAGGCAAGTCTTTATAATTTTCAATTACCACCTTTTTTGCTGATGTTTCTTATCACAGAGTGGCTGACATTATGCCTTCAGTGTCTTTGCGATCGATTTTTAGAGTGTCTGTTGGCCCCGTAGGATTGGATGGTCTCGCACTTAGGGAAGCAGGATGCAAGTAGCTCTATAGAGAAGCAATTAATGAGATTTTGGTTCAGAATTGATCTGTACGCTGGAAAAAGAAGAATGGAGTTAAGCATCAAGTCCTTAGACATCAAAAACAAAACTTTCCGTCCTGATACTGAATTATAGATTAGCTCTGTGAACCCCTGAAATCTTTGTTCAGTTTTTATGTCCACACGCAGTATTTGACAAGCGCTTCAAAACCTAAGACAGCCTGAGTTCCTTAAAGGTCCTAGTTTTAGCATGGGACTGCTCATATTCACAACTGAACTCTGCGAAATTAGAGCACTGTCACACGGCATGTCACTTCTTAAGCATGTACTTTCTCCTCAATTTGCTCTGGGATGTAGCTCAGTACTTTACAGCCCTGTTTCTCTTTAGCCTACAAGCTGCTCTGCTGTCAGTAAGGTAGTATGCTGACAATAAGCCGTGCCACTGGTGAGAATGCTGAGCAGACAGAGGAGCATAGGTAATGCATTTTTGATGCCCACAATGGCTACCATTTCCTTGCGGAGGGAGTAGTGTGACTGCACTGGAGGAACCCTGTGAGTCTCCAGGTCTAGCTTCTGAATAAGTGTTAAGTGTCCCATTAAAATGGATGTCCAAATCAGTAGGGAGAAGCAGATTCTCCTGCAAGCTCCTAATCTCTCCTTTCAGCCCCGCTTATCTGCACTATCTCAGAGGGAAGTTCTCCAAAGGTGGCACAGTTTGAAGTCCTTGTACCCTGCCCTTGAAGGCTCACATCTTTTCACCCAGACATGCAATCAAAAAGTTTGCTCCTGTCAGTTGTGCGCATGTCATCACTTTTTTTTTTTTTTTTGTACATAGTGGGCTGGATGCTTTTTTCGGAATATAGGCTATAGCATTTGTATGATGATTCACTGGAACCTATGTTTGCTAGGATAGTCTGATAAACAGACTGTACGTAGGCACACTAACTCATTGTGGTATCATTTGTTCATTTTTTCCTTCTCTCTCATAGTATTTAAAAAGGGATTCAGTTGATGACTCATACATAACCTTGCAAACCTTTTGTATTTTCTATCCATTTAAGTTTAATTTATGATATATTTTTATTTCTGAAACATTCTCCTTAGGGTTGAATCGCTGAGCGGTGCCTTCTTCACACACACGCAGTCGTAAATAATCACAGAATAGACACAGAGCCATAAAGCAAAAGCATTGCAATAGTAATAACAGTTTTATTTCCAACCCACCTACAGATGTTTCCATATGCAGCCACACCACTCATGAAGCCTTCGGCTTTAATAGCAGCCCACTCAGATCCTTGGGGGCAGATCCCTGTCATTCAGGCATTGAGCGGCCATTATTGAGGAAGGTAATTGGCAGGGAGCCTCATCTCTGGAGGTTTCCTTGGGCTTCAGCGATCTTTCACAGGACTGTGGGACTCTGCCATTAATCAGTGTAGGGATAAGAGAAAGGAGGGATGTGCCAGCGTCGGCGCAGACCCTTACCTTTCCTTCCCCTGACAGAAAAATCCTTACCTAATCAAACTGCCCACTCTAATCTACACTAAGCATCTTCGTGGATGTGGCAGCACACAAAAGGAAGATAACTCTGTACTTATATGGTCTTGCCTTCATAGTGGATCCAAGGAGGCAAGTTTTAGTGTCAGATTTGAATTCTGTCATCTGATGATAGGGTTAGTCTGGCACATAGCATTGCATTCATGCTATGTTGTCTGAATATGAAACCCGGAAAACAGCATTAAGCAAACCTAGACGTCACTTGGGGTAACTTTTTTGCTGAAGACGGCTGCCACATTAAGCTGTACGTTCCCACAAAGCATGAACACACCACAAAACAGTGACAATTTTTGGGTGTGCACACAGAGCAGCGTGTGGCAGCGCATTCTTTCAAACAAATAGGATAAAGCATGCAAGAACATCAGTGTGGTGCTCGAACATCATTATAAAAGATGCAAGAGTGGAGAAATCAGATGCTGGGCAGTACTGCACAGAGTTAACACACCACGTACACTTATTATGTTGTTGTTTTGTTCATGTTGTGCTGAAAAATGTAATGGTCCATTATATCTGTAGTATTTGGGAAAAACAATATTTCGACCAGATGGCTGACCCAGTCGTTGTAACACAATTGCCATTAAAATTATTATTGCAGCTATTATGCAACAATGCATCAATTTCTCACATTTCTTTTTCTCGTTTAAGAGGAATTAACAATGATTTAACTTTGGCTGTTCAGAAAAAGAGTATAACTGACATAAGGTGCCTTATTTTACCTGCAAAGTTTTAAAAAACAACAACACAGATAACAACAAGAAAAGAACAAACCGGTGCCCTCTACGCCTAATCCCATATGTCATGCTGTTTCTCACTTGCTCACCTCTGCATAGGTGCTCCATGAACATTGTTTTGCAAGTCAATAAGATAGTAATTGCGCACGGTAAGTAGGTATCTTAGTAGAGGTCAGGGTAGGGAAATCATTCTGTGGCTATTTGACTTTATGTTTTGCTCAAGGGAGACATTCGCCACAGAATGCAAAGTGGCCTCTTTTCACAAACTGATGAGGTGAAGATTATAGCAGATGCCTGACCCCTCCCAGTGAGGTTACTTCTAATTTGTTTGTCCCCTTTTCTTCCACAGGGGCGCTTTGAGAGCAAAGGAAATGATTCAAGAAAAATCTTACCCATCATTTCTTCATCCACTTTCTTTTCTTTTTTCCAAAGCAAATTACTGATTCGTTCCTGACGTAGCAGTGTGGTTGTTCACTCGAGCTTTAATCAGACTAGCAATCTCAGTCTGTGTCGCGCTTTTGGACACAAATGGCTGTGAAGTACAAAGATAACCCTCTGGGCTTTGAGATGATCTTCTGAAATGACCCAAGAGATCAAAACGAAGGGCAGACATTCGTTATAAACAAAGTTCAGTTGTATGAACTTCAAAATGCCTGACCTTGATCAAAAGGCTGGAGCTGATTGGATAAATGTTATCTGGAATAAACTCCATTTCCAATGGCTTTAAAAAGAGATTGTGGAACAGATTACTTCCAACAGAGCGATTATTTTTGCTTTTTTCTTTTTTTCCGGGAGAAAAATTATAACAGTGGAACTGAAGTATATATTACATATATAGGGTTTAACATATATACTTAAGGAATGTAATGGTTTTGAAACTGTTACATCCCTAATTTTACATCATTTCATTCCTGAAATGAAGACTGGGACACAGAGGCTGCATTCTGAATCGCATACTTTTTCTTTTTACTTTTAGTAGGTACCACAGCTGTCCTTAAAAAGTATGTAATGTTGCATGCAGTAAACACAAAATGGGGGCATGCAACTCAACCCTCTTCAACCCTCTTAAGCCCAGTTTAGACTAAAGATTCGCAACGAGACGAAACCGTTGAAGAACATTGCAGAGTAAAGTTGCAGTGATGTGAACTGGCCGGTCTGAGCTTGACTCAGTGACTTGGTGTCACCTGCAACTCAGCCGGTCAAATCAGCTGCTGCTGGTTTCAGAACATTAAGCATGTCACCTGTTTCTACAGCCAATCGGCTTGTAGTGAAGTTCACTGGTCAAGTCAAAATGACCACAGATGGCATGTTTGCTTGCTGCGGCAGGTGCTCTGTCCCTGCCGAGCCCTCTGTTTCTGTCCTCATGGTGTGCCATTGTCGGATGGTGGGTAGCTGCTGCTGCTGCTGCCAACAGAAGTACAGAGAGTTGTTGCATAGAGAAGATACACCGTTTCTAGTTGCACTGGTGTGAACCGGCAGGTTTTTAGAACATTGCAGAGCGGCACATTGCAAGTAGTTGCAACTCGCCTCATTGCGAATGTTTGGTCTGAACTGGGCATATCAATACCTATATATCCGTTACCATGGAGATAAAAACAAAACGTCGTTCACCAAGCTTGCCAGAGACTGAGGTCAATCTGGAGAGCTCTGATATTGATATTTTACAATAAGTAATAATAAAAAGATACTTGTAGTTTCTAACATTTTCAGGATAGTAAAATTGCGAAGGTTGTACATTTCTCTGTCATTGTTATTTAATTAGCTACCTATGCCCCTTTTGTTGTCAAGTTATGCTTATGATTATTTTATTCAATTAAACAATTAATATTCCCATTATTACCAATCGACTGGTCATCAGTCACCTGAATGCGCTGTCATCCATCATTGTGACTTCTGACATATGTCAATGAGCTGTCATTCTGTCATCTGTTTGCGGCTCAGTTGATGTGACGTATCTTATGGGTCAGAAGAGCCAGAAAAGCATGCTGACTTACTGCAATTCCAACCGGATGTAGTAGGGCATACTACATTTGACATACAATCTATTCTGACATACAACATTTTTTTCTGGTGTACTAAATAGTATGGAAGTGCAGGGATTGAACCGCACAGAGTGTCATATTGTGTCATATCTTTGGGGTACAACACAGGTACAGTTAAGTCTGGTCTGCACTAGGGCTCTACCCAGATATTTGGATATTCCTATTCCTCATATTTTTTTGGTGCTAAATGTAGTCTTTTTGTTGTTGGTAAATGTAGGTTATCAATAGAAATCAAAACTTTTAAATTGCATTGTTAAAAATGTGAAAATATAGTATAGCCTACCAACGGAGCTTGTGCGCACGGCACGCTTGAGTGCATCCGTCTGAGGCTGTGGATCAATGCCAAGTTTTACCACTTTATCACTATTCCCTCTAACTTGTAGTTGTTTTTTCGTTATCTTTTGAATTTAATATGAATTATGGAACCGTTTTTGTCAACGTTTGTTTCCCCCCATTTTGTACAATAAATTATTGTTTAAAGTTTCAACAAGTTTCTTTTGGAGTGCGTGACACAATTGTGTTTTGAAAACGACCGCGGACTGTCACCTGCTCAACGCATCAGTACCTTCGGATGCCATGACAGTAATAGCCAATAATGGCTCAGTTGACAATAGTTGCCGAACTGTTATAGAACGGGGGATGATTGATTTGTTTCAATGAGGCACCCGCAGTCACCCCAGCTCAGAATATATTTTGTAATTGTAATTTAGAATTTTGCTATTATCTGAAAGATCATTAGTGAACAGGGTTCCCACAGCCATGAAATCCTGTAAAAGTTATGAAATTAGAAAGAAAGGTGTGGAAAAGGTTTGGAATTAACATGTTTTAGAAAAGTTTTGACTGTGCATTGTTCGGGCTGTAACATATGTTCATAAAAATGTAAAAATATGTCTTATGTTATGGGAGATATGTTCTTGTATTACTTATTAAAAATCTTGTGCTGCACCATGTGACCTTTAAGACATCGCTAGTATCAATGACACATATGTGGCGTATACTGTTAGGTAGCAGCGGGAATGTCTAAGTTAGCAAACACTAGTGGCTGGCTTATCTGGAAATGCCTAGGAAGTGTATGTTTAATCATGTATGGCTTTAAAATGACAAATATAGACATGGTGTAAGTGAGAGGTAGACTTTAGCTGCGGTGGATGTAACTCTGCACCAAAACATTTAACGTTGGTATTATGGGGGAAACTGCTGTGGTCAGCCATGCTAACGGAAAAAAGCATTGAGACAGCTAAAAGACTGCTCAGCAGACTGCTAGTGCTGGCACATATTTCAAGCCTGCCGTAGCCAAACCAGATAACGGTAATTTGTCTCCACTGTTTGTACTATAGGTAAAAAGACATTGCATTCATTCTCCATGCTACATTTTGCTACAACGGCTGTCATAGCTCACTGGAGAAAGAGCCTCATTATTGTGCCCTAAGATCACTGTATAGGTCAACCTCTTTTAAACTTTATACAGTCATGGAAATGCGGTAAAATATTTCTGGAAACCTCATGGAGAAGTTTGTAAAATTCACTTGTAAAAATATGTCGGAACCTTGAATAAACCAGATAGACCAGAATAGACCATAAACAAATCCTTTGTATTTAAAGATGTTATATTTTATATCTATATATGGCAGCCATACCTATAAAGTTCTATCAGGCCGAGCACACCCAAGGAGGCTAAAAAGAGCTCACCCTGAGAGGACCTGTGCGGACACTAGGGATAGGCATCAATTTTCGATTATCGATGATTGATTGTTAAGGCTTTTGATCGATCACAAATAATTTTGATGGATAGTCGCAGTGTTTCCCCTACAATGCCTGGCATAGGTCCGGCGAGCCGCTGTGCCAACGAGACCCCCCGCCCGGTGAGTCGCCGTGCCACCGAGACCCTTCCGCCCGGCGAGCACGGCGGCTCGACGGGCCTACGAGACCCCCGCCGGACCTATGCCAGGCAAAAAATCAGAAACAGACGGAGGCTCTCATCGCTCTCCAAAGCCTCTGCGGCTTCCCTTGAGGCCTCTGAAAACACTACGCCATTAAAAGACGGAGGTTTTGCTGAAAACTGAAGCCTGTAACTCTGGCTGGCAACGGTTGTAAACACCCAGGTGTGAACTGTGCATGCGCGCCATTCTTCCTCTTTGGCCCGGGGGGTTGAAGCTCAAAACTGGGGCAGCTGCGCTCTCTTGCGGCAACAGTCTGCACTGCACTCTTTTGTTTTCTCTCTTTTGAAATACCCGCTTATCAATTAATCGATAATTGACCGTTAATTTTTTTGATGATCGAATAATGAATTTTGATCGTTTGCCCATCCCTAGCGGACACCATCCCTTTATTTCTAGCGCCATCTGCTGTTACCCTCCAACATCGCAGCTACAGTAACATTCTGCATGTTTCATACCCCATAGTTCCAATGGGGTCAAAGGTTGTGTCCCAGCCCGTATTAAAAAGTGTTATTCGCGGTCCCATCTTTGAAGTAACAGCAGTTTGGGAACATTCTGGCTGCTCAGTGGTCAACAGTGTCTAGACTGATCCTCTTTATTTAGTTCATTTATGTGAAATAATTTAGTGTTCAAGTGTCAACCGAGGATATTTTTCACCAGACATTCCTTATCTTAAAAGAAAAACAAACAAACAAACAAAAAGAGATTTAAACTGAAATGTGGCTCAAAAATTCATTTTGGTCCAAACTAAACCTTAGATTTTGAGAATCTTTACACCCCTAATACCATACCATATATACCATATACCATATACCATATATACACCTGTGTATTTAGCACAATAGAGCATCTGTCTCAGCATTCAGAATCTGTCTTTGACTTTTCAAGAGTGACCCTTATAGGCAGCCCATGAGGGATGATAAGCAGGTTCACATTTTGCCCCTGTACCTATTGATGAATACAGATGTGATTTTTCTGACAACGATGATGGATATACTGACAGGTCCCATTCCTGCTCCCTTTGCTGATGAATTTTCAGGAGGCTGGGTATAATTTTTTTATCATTTTGGTTTAGAACTGAGTAGGCATGTCTATTCATGTTTACTGTTGTGAATTAATGTGAGATTTCGTCCAAGGTGACATGCCTATTTAGGGCAGTGAGTGAATAAAAGCAGGGAAAAAACAAAATGCCTGGTCATAGTGAATCATATAAATAAGAGCTGGGATGCTGTTTGCCTTTTAAGATTAGATCAAGCTGTCATTACTTGCATATTCCAATGAAAACAAGTTTAAAACTGATGATGGTGCATCATTCTTCACTTTATGGACTATGAGGCAGACGCAGAGGGCTGAACACAGCATGCAGTATTGAAAATGTCTGTTTTTAGTATTCAACTCAGTGCCATCAAATCCCCGCTACAGTAAGCCAAAGTCTTATCAGTCTTATGCCATTGCTTTTATTACTATAAAACCATTGTATTTCAGAGCACAGCCTGTTGATGTCTTGTTTATAAAGGAAGCCATTACATTTGACCTTGAGGCTTGTGTGCGCCTAATTGCTGTTCCTGCATAACAATTTGAAAAGCACTAACAGCACTGAGAAAACAGCATCCATCAGTGGCAGGGCTGGCAACTGGCTAACAGCTTTGTCTCCACGGTGGACAAAGAAAATGTCATCACATATGCAGTTGGAGGCTCTGGAGATACCTTGGACAAGACTCATCCTTGAGTGGAGAAGAGAGGAGAGGAAGAAATTGGGTTACAGAATCTACTCAGTTTGTTTTTTATGAGAAAAGTAGGCAGCATGGCTCTAGGGATGGAAATGTTGGCCTCTCAGTGTGTTGGTTCACCACTTTGGCACAGTCTTAAATATCAGCAACTTTTGGTTGTATTTTTATGAAATTTGGTACAGACATTCATGCTGCCTAGAGGACGAATCCTACCACCTTTTATCTAGTTACAACAGCAGGCCAAAGTTTTCCCTTAGCCAGTGAAATATCTTAACTTCTACATGATGGATTGGCTCAAAACTTTGGACACACATTCATGACCCCAAGATTAGAAATCTTAATAAAGTTGGTGATCCTCTGACTTGTTCTGTAAAACCTCCACGAGTGTCACATTTGTGGTTTAATATAATGTTTCTACAAGTATTCAATGTGTTGCCACAAAATTTGGTACAAACATGTTCCTCTCAGGATGGATTCCAGCATGTTATTATTGTCACTGTGAGCATTAGCGATTAGTTTAAACCACTGCTGTGCCTTATTACAACGTTTCATAAGCGCTAGCATGGCTATAGACCCCAAGGAGTCTATAGCGCGTAGTCTACAGTACATTTAGAGCGTTTCCAGCTCCACTTTGCCAGTTAAATGGTGCCTAGACTTGACATATTTCTGTTTTCTGCCAGGAGTCTGCAGTTAGAGCAGTATTGCCACTGCAGCAAATATTGTGGCACATTTAAGCAGCTAAACAAAAAGGTGTTATGAACTTAACAGAGGAACCACAGCTAAACTTTTTAGCTTCTAAAAAATGAAGTGACGCTGCTCCTTATGCATAAATAGGTACAGCGTTTCTCTTAATGGGGAGTGGTGTGGAATGTGGAGCAGCAGTGGACAACAGCTCTGCTCTGCTCTCTGCTATGTTCACATTTCAATAGAACCCATTGGTGTGTCCCTGTGTGTGTAACAAGCAGAGTGTGCACGAGTTCACAACGCCCCTTTAAAAAGCAAAAAAGTACTCTGTAATTCTGATTTTAGACCTTTTTTTGTTTTTTTTTTTTTTTTTTTGGTCATTGGCAAAATTGCTTTCTGCTGCCTTAACATAGCAAAACATCAACAATTCTCCTGACCACAGATGGGCGCAAGTACATTTTCTTCTTACATAAAATGGATGCTGGCTGTGAAAATGGCAACTGCATTTGTCTGACACTGGCAATGAAAGCTGCGCTGTGAGCTGCTTTGTGGTGGGTGTAAGATAGGGCCCTTAGAGTTGTTTTACATACTGATATACAAAATCAAACAAACAAACAAACAAACAAAAATCAAGTGCCAGATTCCAACATCGTATTTTCATTGTTTTTTTTTTTAGGTAATGACAGTTTAGTGTCTCACAAATTTGTTTCAAGGGTTTGTTAATGATTGGCTGGTAATGTAAAAGGGTAAATGACGTCCATAAAAAGCTGATTGGGCTTTGCAGCGGAAACACTGGTGTTACATTAGGATCAGTTCATTGTTTGTTTTAGTTTTTTCACTAGATTCGTTGACCATAAAATAGTTAGCGGTCATCACCAGGTCTATCCTCATATAATACATACAATCCATCAAGATTAGTAGACTTTAAGATATCATGACTCTGCTCAGAAACCACAGCACAGTAAATTGACTTTAGGTCGTTATAGATGTCAACAAATCATGTGGTCCACTAAAAGTATGATGGAAATTCATCTTGAAATCATTAAAACCAGAGATCATGCTTCATTTCTCATGGACTAATTGTGATGTCAGAGGCCTTTTCACCGCTCAAAAGAAAAAATAGTCCTGTCACATGTAATTTTTAACATTTTTTGACATTTAAATTTAATGATACATAACATAAATACATATGAAATATCTTCTTCTATCTCAATCCAACACTATCTCTGTTGCAATTGGCTTGCAAAACCCAGATTGGTTGAACCACGGTGAGAACAGTCAATTAAAAAGTCACTTCCCCATTATACTTTGATGTTCCTCACTTAGGACTGAAAGCAAACCTTAATCATTCTGCACAGAACATCGATAGCTCTAATGCATCAAGTGCTCAGCACTGGTACATACTCAGAGTGCTGGAATTTGGACCTGCTAAGTGTAACTTATTTATGTGGAGTGGGAGAGAAGACGTTCATGTGTGCCTGGGCTTGACTGGCAGTCTTCTTGAGTGATTGCTCTAATGCAACACTCCAAAGGGAATCTCTCAACACCTGAGTGCTGAAAAAATTTACTAATGAAGTGTGGTAACAGGTAAATCCTTGCAGATGTTTCTCCTATAGAATTTTCACATCACATAGAGAAACTATATGGTGAAAAACTTAACACAAATTGGAGAAAAAAATAGAGCTATGTATGATTGTAACAAATGGAGGCAGCTGAAATGTTCAATCAAGTCTTCTTGTGGGCATGATAGGTGTGACAGATTGGATTAGAGAATCTGTAATTATAATGGCCATTGGGCAAAAACCCTCAGGTTTATCTTCATTCTGTGAGGCTCAGCACCTGTGCCACATATACTGTCAGATTAATCATACCCGTCTGCATGAGCATAATCACTCTTTTTCCTTCTCTGTCTGCCACATGTCTCTTTTTTGACATTCATTACATGTACAAAAATACAGACTCCCAAAGTTGTGCATCTTACGGAACGTTGCACACCCGAGTTCTATTTGTAGAGACGTGCGGAGCAATGTTGGCATTTGTGAAAAAAGCTTGATGGTGTTATAATGTGCCGCAACGCTGAGGAAAACCTGTTTGAATGCAGAAAGGGATTTTAACTGTGACTGGCAGAGAATGTGTAATCATTGCTTTTTCTTTTTCACGGGCCGTATGATCCACGTTTGGCAATAATCCATATTCTGTGCTGCACATAATTAGCCATCATAACCAACAACCCTTGGTCTGTTAGTCACTGTGTTTAACATGCATCACAGAGGTAGAGCAGCTGACAAGGATTTTAGTGAGTTGCAGCACCACAGTTAAAAGTAAATATCTGGATCGCTCCTTGAAAGGATTTCTTAGACTACTCGCAACTCGCTACTTCAGAGGTGTTTGAAAAGGAAAAGGCGTACGGCCTTGTTATAATGACACAGTTTGTGGGAGATCAGGCTATGGAGAGGAAAAAAAAGTGAAGCACAGCCTTATGACAAAATTTCATCTCTTTTTGCGTTTTAGATGGTGACAGTTTTGTCAGTGAATTGTTCTGACACAGCACACCATTCCCAAGGAAATTGTTGCGCATGATTTAATGCAGTGGGTCTGGGTTCTTTTGGTACTTCAGAGAATGCTACAGTATTAAACACTCTTTTCTATTAGTTCCTCGAGTCCCACTTCTCCTGTTTAGGAGGCCTTATAAAAGATACTGGAAATGCTCCTTTTTAACGAGATCAAAAGACAAAAACAATATAAGGCTCCTATCTGTTGTTCACTGTGGGCCTTGGCCTGCAGTAAATGCCACAGTAAAGGACATGGACATTTGTGAAAGAGACAGATCTCATCAGTGGTGAGAATCGATTGAAGATAGAAAGGGAAGAGTAAATTCAGCTATGTTATAGAGAAAATCTGACTATTTGGAACACACTGAGTATATACTATGGATGGACAGCAGAGAGGTGGATTATGCTGCAGAAGTGGTTTAAAAAGTTTCTCCTGACATTTGATACCTTCCATGCAAACGTGTCAATCTGTGCTGACCGCAGTCTTTGTTCTCCATGAAACGGCAAACTACAAACTTTTATTTTAACTGCTTAATTATAGTATATGCATGTCTCCGTTTTCTCTGCTTGTTGACATTAATGTATGGCATTGCGGCCTCTGTGTGGCCTTGAGATAATCATACTGTGTAGTGGCACTTTTGTATGTTGTCGGTGTTGTTTTCCTGTCACCGCATGGCCTTGGATGTAATTATCTCTTGTAGTGCTCTTCAGCACTTGTATTCGTCATTGGTGTTCTTAATAATAAACATAATACAACCGTATTTGCAGCCACCTCGACCTAAACCAAGCCTTGGCATTATCACGTCTCTCCCTTTCAGATCACACCATCTCATGTCACACTAGACTGGTTTTATTCACTGCCACTGCAGCGTGTAGAGTAAGCAATGGAAGCATATCAAGTCTATATGAATACAGTAAGATATTGAATGTGTGCTGCTCATTTTCTCCACCAGGCATAACCCTGGAGGGGATCATGGGTTAGGTTGTTTGTGTGTGTGTGTGTATCTGTCTGTCCGCAGCTAATTTTGAAAACTACTGGTCCAGTAAGCCTAATATTGTGTGTGCACATTTATGACTGTATGTTCAAGGACCTCTAGTGGTTGTAGTGATTCTAACTTGTTGTAAAGCCTGTCTTATTGACTGTTTTATACCATCATTGACTGCTGACTCCTCACTTCTCTGAACCAACCAACGGGGGCAGCAAGTCCTCAACAAAATCACATAGCTAAAGCAGAGAGCAAAAGGCACTCTTGGCAATCAGGTCAGCTACAAAACAACAAGCCTAACCGTCTGTTGCAGGCCACATTTTGGCCTTTGGCGTGGCTCAAAAACTGACATCCACAGAAAAGTTTGGTCTCCTTTTGAACCGGAGCATCTGCAGATAAATTCCATACCCCATCTGTTATGATCAACTAAAGTTAGGCATGATATGCAGTGAATAACTTTTGTTAACTGTTCTTCCATCCTGACTATAAGGGAGCAAGTAGGGACAATTCTACCAGGTGCAGCCACGTTTTGGCTGCCATGGCTGTGACCCGGTTTTGTTCCGTCTGCCGCACAGCATCATACCACACCGGGAGTGTTTCAGAAGCAGAGTGTTTTGCCACCCTGATTTTTTAGAGGAGCAGATTTTGTTGATTCTACAATAATCTGGTAAGTGGGCAGTTAAATGGTTTCCTCTTTTGTCTGTTTTAGGCAAGGTTTATTTAAAAAGCACATTTCCAAGGCAAAGGCAGTTCAGGGCAATTAATTGTGTTTATTGTTATATACTACTTCATTGTGTTGTAGCCTACAAACAAAGTAAATACAGATAAAAGTCCAGTTATGAACGACATAGATCAAAGAGTTGCGGCTGTGTTTTAGTTATTAAATATACATTAGTCCTCATAATTATATTGTATTTCTGAAACGTGTTGTGGCACGTCTGCTGGAAAAACAAGAATTGTCTGGAGTCGTTGTGATCAGCTTGGGCTGCTGCGTCGTAGCTGGACTGCAGCCACTTGGCGGAGATCTGCATTCTACTGAGTGCATCTTTCTAGTTTCTTCTTTCATTATTAAAGTTGCTGTGTGATGAAGTTAAAACATGACTTAACTAAGATGCTAGCATCTGTTGTTCATTGCACAATGGCACATCTTGTGATTTAGAGGAATGCATAATAACAGCACAGAAAGACAACTCTTTAAGTTGCTTTGCATTGAAAATAGAATATATTAAACAAGAGGGAAAACTCTACTGATGATTCATGTCTCTTCTTTATTCTTTCTCCGACATCAATATTTTACTCATCTTTCAAAACATGAAAAAAATGTTGTGTCCAAAATTCCTTTTCCCCAGTGAATTAGTCAGTCTCTTTTCTTTTGAAATGTAAAAACATCGTGGATTTATTTGTTCTCATAATTACCTGGGAAAAAAAGAAACTTTTATAATGGGATCTCAGATTTTCAGAAACAGCTGTCAAGTCATTAATGCATTTGAACAACTGGTATCATTCCTCTTTAGAACTGCATTCACATCCACATGTGCATGTCAGTATTCAGATCAAAGACAAACAATACACAGATAATACATTTGCGCTGATATAACAATGCAATTTTTCTGTTAACATTTAGTTTATTGTACCTTACTCACCCACACTGTTTGGCTACAGTCCACAGGCGAGTCACAATGATCAGAGAGCAAGAACCAAAACCAGCATCCTAGTTGAGAGCAACGAAAACATTCCTGTTTATTTTCCACTCTGGTTTCTCGCTCTCCTATAAGCTGAAATGACAGAAATGACAGCTTTTCATTATGAATTAATTTACATGAGCTGGGCAAATGTTTAAATAGCACATATTTCTTTTTACAAAGCAGGCTGCCCGTCCCAACAGATTGGCCAGCATTAAAGAAATACAAAAATCAAAGCAAACTAAAAGTATTTAGTTTATTTTTTAATCAACATTTTGTAATACAAAGAAAAGGCACTACAACAATAATACAAAAAGACAAAGACCAAACTGAAGCAAACTGAATTTAATTTAATTTAAATTAAACAAAAAAGAAAATCAAGATCATCCAAAACACAGTGATGTGTAATGACATGTGTCAAAACAGCTGTCCCTAATTTTCTACGTAGATCCACATACCAGTCACAGTTATGTTTGAGGACACTTGTGTCCTATTTTAGACCAGTCACTGCGGGTGAGTCAATTGTGATGGATGCCCCTGTGTAATAATGCTGTCAAAATTGGCCAAAGTAACGTTTTAATATTCCTTCTACAAAAAGCACATGGGTTCTTACCATTCCACTATCTGTTTTTGTGCATTAGGTCTATAAGAGGCAAACCAATGCAATAAGAGACATAACCACTTGTATAGGCACATTTATTTCAACATAAACATGTCTCTTAGAAGATAAACATACCTACACATAACAAAATAAACAAAGTAATGACCTATACTGTAAAACCTAATTTAAAGACTGTAGCCATGCATTCATGTTAGTGCATGTGAGTCCTTGTGTGTGTACTCCACTGGCTAGCTAATTTTCGTTGTTGTGACTGCACTCATATAGTGGTTATCACCGGTAACGTTGTCCAGACCAACATCTGTAGGAGAGTGTATTGCAAAGACGTAACACCCTCTCTTCAGTTTTCCCCAAGGTCAATAAGTTACCTCTGTTAGTACCATTTGCACTGTTAGCAATGTTAGTTGCCAGCACCATTAGCTGCTAGCCACCGACTGAACTACCTCCATGTTGAGAGCCATTTTGCAGGCAATCTCATCCCAGAGTCTGAATCATAGATATGCTCTAAATGTTGTGTATATATCAGGTTTAATTGATGTTTTATGGTATAAAGAATGGATATTCAATTGTCTGAGCAAGCTGTGTTGTGTGTAATGTTAATGGCTTGGCTTAATAACACATGATATTTTGTGTGATTTGATAGTATTCTATTTTGTGCATGAGGGTGTGCATAATCATTGTTATGATATGGGGTGCTCTCTGTTCTTTGGTTGTATGCATGCTTAGGAGAGCTTTATCCACAATCGAATATAATGTTCACAATCAAATGTCTGTCTTTGTATAGTAGAGTATTACTTGACAACCCTAATGTGTATTACATAAAAAAAGTAAATATATAGGGTTGTCAAAGTTAACACGTTAATAACGAGTTAACACAAATTCCTTTTAATGCCACTCATTTTTTTGATGTGCACGTACGTTCTATAATTATGACCCACACTCCACCCCATAGTTTGGGAAATCAGGAAGCGATGCAACAGTAACGTTGTGGATGGAGAGCAGACACAAACCACCGTGAGCAGAAATGGATAAAGAAAGGGCTGTTTTGAATGGCAAGTTCAGCTTCAACCAGATGGTTCCCTCCACAACACCAAAGTTATTTGCATTTACTGTCGGTGTGAATTACTACTGGAGTACGTCAAGTCTCAAATACCACTTGCAAGGTAGACCATACTGGATAGTTTACACCGGAGACACCTGGACAACTCTACAAGTGACAAACTTTCAACAGCAATAGCTAAATGGGTGGCTACAGCTTGCAGGTTGATCAACACTATGCAAGATGTGAGTCTGCTTTAACTAATTCGTAATGCTTCCGACGACTGCATGTATGAATCACCTTTGAGAGCCACCACTGTACCCCAAGATGCACAACTTGTATGACGATGAGAAAGCTTAAATGGAGTAGGCGTTGGGACAGACAAATATGGTTGCGCTTACTGGAGACTACTGGACTTCTCTCAGTAATCACACTTACCTCGGGGGTCACAGCACATTATCTTGACCCACAGTGGGAACTTGGTCAAATGCTTCGACTGTTATGAAGACAAAGGAGAGGCACTTCGCTGATGCATGCACCAAGCACTTTATGCAGTTAGCCAGACAGAGGGACATTGAACATTAAGTCAGTGCACTGACCACTGATAGTGAATGCAACATTATTGCAGCGGCCAGGCAGCTCCCGTTCGAGCATATGCCTTGCGTCACACATAGCACCCAGGGAGCCATCAGTTTCTTTATAGACAGTTGATCTGACAGCGCATTGACAGAGTGTGCTTGTTGGGCTCGAGTTTGCTATGGTGTGCTTTCAGCATATATTTTGAGCATGAAGTATCTTTAGGGTTATTCTGGAGAACACTCTGGACAGTATTTGCAGTGGTTTTGGATTGTTGCAATAATGATAGAAAATTACATTTGCATAAAGCAAGCGTATATGTCCATTGAGTAGAGTATTAAAAACTTGAAAAATATCCCTTTAAGGTACATTTAAAAAGATGAAAAATGTGTGGTTAATTTGGGATTAATTGCAAGTTAACTATAGACAATCATTCGATTAATTGCGATTAAATATTTTAATCGATTGACAGCCCTAATATATATGTTTAAAATATATAATCTGACAACTATAAAATCACTGTGTGGTTAGAGAGATAAAGATGCAGAAAAGCAGATGCATTACAGATAAGAGCATTACAGGCAACACTTCTTCTTGCTTCTCATTTGCGATTTCAAAGCTGCTGCAATGCTCCAGGAGCAGCAGCTGGATCCTGAGTGCTAATCTTGGCACACCAAAGTCAAAGAGATGGCTTTCAAAGCCTTACTAGGTCTCTTTGCCATCATCATTACTGAAGCTACAGATGGTCCCAGTTTTGCATGGCTACTGCAAGGCAGGGGGTATTGAGTGAGGCTGCCACTGAAAGGGAATAGACAGTTTTGGTGTGAGGGGTTTGATGTGAAGGCGAGACAAAATGTTGGAAATGAAATGTTTCATACCCCAAGAGCCTTTTGACCATCTCACACATTTCCCTCATCTTGCATCAAGCTTTGTTTCTCCATTCTGCATTGGTTGTGACTGCATCTCTCTGCTGTCAATGTCCAATGTTCATACACCATTCCCTTAATTACCACACCACAACAAGCACAGTGACATTAAAATGCAGAGCTATTTCAGTTTGTTGCTATTAACATCCATCCGTTGACATTATCTGTAATGGTTTTCTGCTCATGGAAATAAGCAACAAAACATGCTAAGTTTATTCTCTTGGTTTGATTTTTGAACAGCTGAAAGCTATGTAGGAAGTCCATCAAACCTGAACTGCATCACCTCACCAGCATCATGCTCAGCAGGAGCAACTGGGTTACCATGGTGAAAGTCCATTAGTGGAGTGTTTATATTGGTCACACAACAGGTCGCTGTGATTGGTGTGGTAAGACTTACTTTGTTTTAATTTTACTTTTCTGTGCTATGAAGGGATCAGCAGTACTTGATGAAAAATTACATTCTTGAAAGACACTGTAATTACTCTTTGATAGAAAAATTAATAGCCTGAGATTCAATAATTTTCTCAAGCCACTTATCAAATGTTGGAAAATCAGCCAGCAGACTTCTGAAAAAAGAACAAAGCATTCAGAAAATGGCTTCTTCAGCTTTTTTTTGTTTTGTTTTCGAGAACCCTTTGAAAAGCTGTAAACAACTTTCATCTGATCTATGAAGCACCTGAGGCTAAAGCGAAAGGGTGAATGATTTAAAATGCCACTAAGGGGCAATCAGCAGGTCTTAAACCCACTATTACCACCTAACTGTCAGAAGTTGTGTGCTAGGGCTGTCTTTTAAGATACAGCACATGTAGATACACTGTGTTTGACAGCTAAATAGCTCTGCATTAAGAAAATATATCCTGTCACATAACTTGTCATTAAATGGTATTTTTGAACGTTTGATACCTCGCTTGGGAACAATAGTGAAATGGATGTGCTGGACAGGATGTTGACTCTAGCATAAAAAAATGAAGATATTTAAATGCAGTTTTTAACCGGAGCACATTAGAGGCGTGGCATGCAAAAACACCTTGTCAGGGTGACCCACACATTAATTTGTGTCAGCCCGCCACGATGACAGCATCCATTCTATTCATTTTTTTGGGAGCTGGACCATTAATTAGGACAGCTAATGGAATGCATAGGCCAAAACCATTTGATAATTCATTGCACCACAATCTTGGAGTGCAGAGCTTAGGTCTACAACAAAAATTTGTACTTTTTGGCAAATTGTGCTTGATGTTATATGGCAATTCTAATGGTTATATTCATGTATGTTGAAAATGTATCTGATAATTAAACAAGTAAAATCCCAAATTTAAAAACTTTGTTTTCAAAACTTTAGACTGTGTCTTTATATACAGTCTGTATACGAAACATACAACAAATGTCAAGTTTCGAGTTAAGTCAAGTAGATCAAATGTTATATATGATTCTGATAATCCATAAAACGTTATATAAGCTACTGTATAATTGTAATAGTTTAACATTTTGAGATTATGCTTATTCTCTCCTTTTCTGAGAAGATTTTTTGTGTTTTCACTTGTAGAGACAATCAACAAAACTAGACATCATCTTGCGCAAAATATATCCACAGGCAGCTGTTGCTGAAAACATTTTTTCAACACAGTATGCACTTTACTCCACTGCCTCTACTGTCACAGCAGACGTTGCAACATAACATGACAGGAATTTTTCTGGTAATATCCTACATATCCTTGAACTTGGGTACATTTTATACACCTAAAAATATAACGTTATGGTGTACCTGTGGGACCTCCGTGCTGCGCCGTCAACACTGCTGCTTTTGCCTGGCAGTGGTGGCGCATATAACTTCAGATAGCCGGGGCTTAGGGCAAGTGGGCAGGTGTCAGATCTGTGCAGAGCACCGGAACAAAAACACTGACACCTCACCAACAGTATGAAAATAACATTCAAATCACAGGTTTCACTCAGTGGCTGCTGCGACTTGAGAAGTACCTTAAATGTTCACAGTGTAGCATTATCATGGAAAATAGTAGGATGCATCACTTGGATGCGTCGATAGTGAGTTCACTGCGTCCTCTCAGATTTGAATATCTTAGGAATGCTGGACATGTACATAGCTACATCACTAAACACCCTACGAACACCTGGGGCAATGAAGAAAATTTCAAAGTGGGTGTTTGATTCAGTGTCATGTACAGAAAAAAAATGACCTGTCTGAACTCAGTGGTTTTCTCATAATGCTGATGCATTAACTCTGGCAGTTTTTTTTCCTTTTAAAAAGAGAACATTTTAAAAGGACCTAGGAAGTTGGCCTGTGGCATTTTATCATTGACAGTAAACCCATCACAAAGCCTATCAGCTCTTACAAAAGTTTAGTAAGTTGGACCTACTTAAACATCTTGCCCAGAGCTGAGGAGACAAAGGAAATAGAGTCCTCTAAAAACAGGGAGCCTCCAGGTTACGAGGTTTCATATCTCAATGGATCCAAGGTCTGTTTCCTTTTTCCCTGTCTCAGCCCGAGATGTACAGACTAAGGGACGAAGGGTCATTTTACTCAAAGACTCTCACCCCGCAGGGATCAATGGAGTTAGAGGGATTATTTTGCCAGTGCCTTTGGAGTGATTTTCATGGTTCCTCCGGCTTCACAAACCGGTTATAGCATTAACATCAGATCACCAAATTATTCCTGATTTTGAACAGAAGCTTGGTCCAAAAAAATCATTAAGTCCTGCAGGGAATCTGCCTTTTTTGGTTAAATCACTGCTGGCTGAAGATGGATGCCTCATAGTGTCATCAAGGATCCCTCAAGAGAAATGTTGCCAACTGTCACTCTTAAGATGTGTCTCTCCTCGAGACAAAGACATCTTCCCTTGGTGATGATGGTAGGCTTAAACGTCTGTCTGTCTGTTCTGTTCATTTGTCCATCCATCCATTAATCCATTATCCACGTATACTTCTAAAACCTTGGTGAATTGTTACTGCATGGTTTTTTAAACCCATTTTTGCTCTGCACAATTCTCACTGTTCCTTGGTCAAATCAGCAGGGAACGCTCCTAACATGCTCAATGTACTGTAATATTGCCTTGGTCTCTCAGGATCTTCTCAGCATTACAAATATAATACAAAATTCATATTTGCAAGCATCTGAAGTCATGACTCTCAATCCACTAGACAATGAACTGGCAGAAAACATTTGCTTTGCATCTACATGGATATATCTTGTGGGAGTATTTGCATACCAACTATCATTTGCATGTATTTATTTAGCAGAGCTTCCGCGATGTGATTACTTACCCAACCTGATGTTGTGTGGACAAATAGTAATGCAGTGCCAACTTGATCTGCAGGTGCCTCCAGCGTGTGAGACAACAGCAGTGACAAACTGATGGTAATTTCTGGCTGTACAACCTTTCAACCACCCACCTCACAATCCAATCCTTTCTCTCTCGCTCCTTCCTTGTGCCCTTGTGATTAATGTGTCTTACTCTCCACATGCTGCCCTTAAGACAACAGCGGCTTACTGCTTCCCTCACCCCCCCCACAGGTCTCTAAAATGACACAGTCAAATAGGATTAGAGTTTGCATTTGGGGCGGAGGGTGTTTTTGTGTGTGCGTGTGAGGGCACAGACGAAACATCCATGAAGTAGTTTGGGGTTTTTTTTTTGGCCAATTTATGTCAGAAGAGAAGAAAGGTGCAGCAAGCTCGGGTGGGTTGATGCCTTGGCAGTCGTGTTGTTGCGAAAAACAAGACTGGAGGGGGTGAGATAGGGATTTGAGGGGGTGATTCATTGCAATCTGCCACAATGGTATATGTGCCCAAAGCTGAAATCTCAGCCTAGGTTCTGCCTTAATAAAGCCTGTTGGCGTTAAGCCTTATTACTCAGCAGTCACATGCCAAAAGACATCTCGTGTTCCACAGCGAGACTACACAGTTCTCTATCTGGTCCTCTATTAAAAAGGAGCTGCACTTTTTTATACAGCCGTTTATGATGTTTCACGATATGCAAATGCTCAACAGATGTGGATTTTTTATGTGGCACCTTTGACATCATAATTTCTAGTAGAGAATATCAAACCAATCAAAGTCTTAAAAATGTACTTTTAAGACTTCAAGAAAGGAAGCTGATTCATTTTAGGGCTGATTACTTGAGAGACTCGAGTAACTCAATAATGGAAAATCATTGATGCAATATATCTGTATCAAAGCTTTGTTAAATCATGTAGTTATATACAGCGCAATGTGTTTCGCACAGATGATTATTACTGTGGCACAATGCAGATAGTGGACAGTTGAAACATGATGTGAAGAAGACACTTTGAATACATACATACATGCTCAAAATAGAAGACGAGATTTATTAGCATGGATTGCAAAATGACGGAAGTGGGAAAAGACAGACTAGAGAAAATGACAGAAAGTTTGGCATCATTTCAAGCTGAGACAAAACAAAAACTCTGAAAAGCTTAACTCCAAACTAATTTACCACAATAGCACAGCGTCAGTACTTCAGCATCTCAACAAAAAGCATCCAATTCGTGGAATGGACCTAACAGAAGGTAACATTAAAGTTATTCTACATTTGGGTTGCCAGCACCTGGAGCTTGCCGCTCATCTGTTGGTAAAAGTCTGAGAGATGATGCAAAACTTGCAGACCCCCGCTAGCAGATGAGGTGGAAGCACTGGACAGCACAGAGAGAAGCCAAAGGCCAAAACACACCGGCAGCAGATGTGGCACCTCAAAAAGTATGCTCCAATCATTTTCAATGTACAACCCCACAACGGTGGCGCGACGGCACTCCTTGATGCGCTGCCCCATGGCACTTTACTCCACTGTCCCATTTCCAGCCTCGCCGCCCCTGGAATTAAATGCATTTCCCCCCCACTCACTCTCGGCTTGGACAAACTAGCTCCTGTAGCAGCTCTTTATCTCTGCTCCTGTGGCAGCTCCACTCCTCTCTTCACCATTCATGTACAAAGAGAGCTCTGTTGCTATCTTGTGTGTGACAAGGGCTGGATGACGGGAGACTCGCTGTTGAGGTTGAAAAATATCCTGAGCTAAAAGACCCATAATCTCAAGATAATCAAAAAGATATTCGGGCGCGTCATAGCTTTCGAGATCGGCTCTTAAGGTGAGAAATTAAGTTTAATAAGGCGCTGTCCACACGTGATTTTAAGCTAACGCAGAGGTGGAAGAGGTATAGATCTTTTATTAAAAGTAGTAATAACTTTGTGTGGTCGTCGGATAAGGAGCTGCAGTGTGACGCCTCTGGTTTGTGCTAGGGGCATCATTTGATGCATGTCACATGACATGCCACGGCAACGCTGGTGTGTTTTTAGCTTAACACTGTCGATCTGCACAAACTGCCCACACTGGGGTGACACAAAGCTGTTTGAAAATTTGAAAGTTTATCTTTCAAGAACATAAATCAATATTGTAGCTGGTTAGGCTTCCACAAATTGACTGCAGCTTATTATTTTCTGTTTATTTTCTGGAGCAAGACTTAAGGCCCAAACATACTCGGGCGGAACGTACACGGACCGGACTCCGCGGTGGTCCGCCCGGACTAAAAGCAGACGTCCGCAAGCCCTGTGCGTGCAAAGCTCGGATTTTACGACCGTGCGCACCAGTGACTGCTCGGCATGTATTTTTCACATCACGGGGGATTTTTACAGGAAACTACAATGCGGAAGTGCGCTCGACTGTGAAAGCCTGAATGACTGTGGACATTCCTCGCGGAGTCCGCTCCGCTTATAGTACGCCCGAGTCTGTGAGCACCTTTAGCTAACTGAAGGACGAAACCACAGGGAATATGTAGAAGCCTCGGCTTCATTCATGTTTTTATTATATCAATAATTGTATTCAATTTAAGCAATGAAAATCTTCATTTTTCTAAAAAGTAAACTGATTAGTTGTTAATATAAGAGACCTGTCTTATTTTCTCTTTTCAATTGTATTTATAAAGCCGAATATCACAAATCACAATTTGCCTCAGAGGGCTTTACAGCATATGACATCCCTCTGTCCTTGGACCCTCACAGCTGATAAAGTAAAACGATACTGTGTATATTGTTATATAAATATATGGAACAGTAAACACTTTTTTATATTGCTGCCAATATAAAAAAAAGAAAAATTGAGAATGGTCTGGAGGACACAAAACAAACAATAAACCAAAAACCATTAAAGTAAAAGTGAAGTTAAAGTAAATGTGGCCTCTCATTGTAAGATAATAAACTTCTCTACCATACATCTCTAAATGCAAAAACTAGAAAGCATATTCAGCACTTTTATTGCTAGATATTAGATAAAGTGCATTTTTACTTGAAACTAATGCAGCCTTAATGATTATAACAATTAACCACAGATGCTTTAAAGTTGCTGTTCGGTCTGTGCTGAACAAGGGAACATCTACATTTCAAAACTGTCCTCCAGAGACCGGGCCCTTCAAGATGATGAGAATGGGCTGTGGCATAAATGGGAAGTGGTGCCAAAAAGTCAGTCAATCTGTTGTCACATTTTTTTGTTAATTCTATCAATCTCTCCGTTCAAGCCCACCACTGGCCCTATTTGCAAGGAAGCAACCTTGGAGAAATCGTAGCCCAAAGGGAGGGTTGCAGACTGCGCCTCTTCTCGCCTCATCACCCACTCCATCCCCCCAGACAGAAGTAACAACTTTCAGACAACGCAAGGCCAAGACCACAGATGTTAAGCAATCTGGGTGCCAATAAAACATGTCCCTGGTTTCAGCTGCAAATAGAAGGAAAAATCGTAAAGGAATTCTTTTGCTGCCAGTAATCCTCCGACATGTCAAGGGTGAATCCTTCCTACATGGCTGGAACAACGATGACAACCCAGTAGCTTTCTGTTTGTTCACACAGTGGATGTGGTTTCTGACAGTATTATTCAGTAGCCATATATCTTATGAATGACCATCACCATTTTCCCATTTGTCGTTACTGCAGATGATGGTTCTGTTACTGTATGATGGAAGTAGAAGATTGGAATTGGTAGCAAATAAAAAGACCAATCCCCATAGAAATGTCTGACTTCATTGTGCTGGATGAGATTGAACCCGTCTTCCTAACCACCTCTCTGTCCACCTGCCACTGAACGCCAATTGAGTCGGTGCAGGTGCACGCTGAACCCTGCTGTCAGTCAGCAGTCTAAAGGCTAATTCAGGATGACACTCTCTGTCCATCTGTGTTCAGTCACAGTCTCTGTTTATTTTGGAAAGCACAACTGGGAGAGAGTTGGCTTTCTTCTAAACCTACTTATCCTAAAAAAAAAAGTGTGTCACATTTTGTGGGCATATTTTTCTCGGTCTTGATTCTGCTATGCATCAGTAGCTGTAAATGGGAGCCATTTTCTGCACCTTTCTAATCCTCTTACACTCCATCTTTGACCCCTTATCTTGGTTTTTCTTAACATTAGAGAACCTAATTACATATAACCAGTAGAAATTCAGCTGTATGGAATGCAGTTCTGGGCCATATGTGATGTAACAACATTTGCTGTGCAACTTCTGATGCTGAAGCTAATCCTATCAAATGAGGATAAGTACAACACAATCCCAAGTCTAACACAACCACATAGGCAGATGATACAGATCCCCTCACATCAGCCTACCAGAGCCGATCTGAACCAAAAGGATAAATGTTTATGTAGCATACGTGCCTACTCTTAATGTCTCTGTTGATTTTAATGTGCATTAATAATTCAAATCATGATCTAGTTTCGGAGTGTATTTCAGCGGAGATAGGATATTTAAACATGAACCTCTACAGTGATTGACAAAACATTATTCTTGTATTTCTTTCTGCCTCACACAGTACTACCGCGTATGTATAAAAGAACATGTTATCCATTTCACCTTTCATAGAGGAATCGAAATAAAGTGACTGAGAAGGTGTCAAGCCATAAACCCAGAAAATATGACACCCTTTTGTACTTTTGCAAGATATTCTGTTTTTGCACCGAGTGACCTTCTTCGTTGATATGAATTACAGTTACATTTGTCCGGCAGACAGTGGAAAGTTTATAAAATCTCTGTGCCGTATCCTCTCATAAGGCCACAAATACTGTATTATTGTCCAAACACATCACGGAGGAAGCCTGTGTAGTTGTGGCTTCTGTAAAGCTGCCAAGTCAGGCTGCGGTCTCCATGGGATTGCTATATATTTGCTGTCGGGGAGTGCAGTCATAAACGAGCAGGTCTCTGTCCATAACTTGCCTCTTATTGTTTATCATCCTACTCCAGACCACAGTCTCCACCGTGAGACCCCCATAGAACAGGGCCATCTCTCATGAAACATAGATTTGAATTTTGACACAAAAACTGGGATGGAAAGGTGGAAAGAGCAGAAGAAGAGAAAAGGAGATGCTATATTTCAGGACAGACAGACTGTTCTGGGGCATCTGGCGGCTGTTGCTCTCACCTGTGGTCTGTGCAGGTCATGAATCAAGTAAGAGCCAAAGTATCACATATAGTAGAGGTCAAACTTTATCCTCACAAGCACAAATTAAATTTACACTGTCAATGATAAGGCAGGATTGGCAGCCCTCTAGAGGCCTTTGGACAATAAGGGGATGTAGGCCAGCAGCCCACACACACTGGATTGATGGTGGACTGACTAAGCCTGAGAAAACATTGTGCCTTCAGTGACAAGCAAATATAAAACATAAAAGGGAAAGCAGAGGAAGGAAAACTGTGATATTGTAACTTGTTAACTTGTAAATTTGGTCCAAAGTGGCCAATTAGATACAAACAGGATAAACATAAAATTGGGTAATTTAAAGCAGCAATAATTGATTTTTAATTCACTTTGGGTCAGCAGAAGCTGTTAACAAGGCTCTGCCATGCTATCGTCTTATTAAGCTGATCGCAAACTGTTGCCAACACATCCAGCAAACATGGAGCAACATTAGCATTCATTTGGAGTTTTGTTTCTGGCCAGCCAACAGATATAAGCCCAATATTTACCATGCTTTCAGCTCCATTTTGGTCTCCACCAACTCTTAACAACGTTGCTATACAGTGGCTTTATTAGAGGTTGTTTTTTTTTTTAACAGTAAATATGCACACCCCTTGAAACCGCTGTGTACATACATCTGCAGATGCCTAATCTGGACACATCATCAGTGATGTTCCTGGAATCATCAGATGTTTTTTGGGTCTTTCAACATCATACACCCTCCTCCAGGTGGCCCAGCCGGGGCTGATCAGACCCCAGCTTGTGTCCAGATAGCTGGCTAGCTACCATGACTCCATGGGTCTCCTCTCTTCAGCCATAGCCATCTTGAGGCTCTCTCTGCCGCATCGGTGGTATTGCAGATAGCTCTCTGCCAACAGATATAAGCCCAATATTTACTATACTTTCAGCTCCAATTTGGTCTCAACCAACTCTTAAAAAAGTTGCTATCTTTGTCTGCTGGTGCTGTGCTACACAGTGGCTTTATTAGAGGTTTTTTTTTTTTTTTAAAATTTTTAAACATTAAATATGCACCCCTTGAAACCAAAACTATTGGCTAGGGCTGTGACTAATGATTTTTTTTTTTATTGTCGATTAATCTGTTAATTAATTTATTGCCTAAACAATCAGTTGTTTGGTCTCTGAAATGTCAGAAAATGGAGAAGAATGTCAATGAGTGTTTCCCAAAGCCCAAGAAGACGTCCAAAAAATGTCTTGTATTGTCCACAACCTAATAATATTCAGATGTCTGTCATAGTGAAGTAATGAAACTGGAAAATATTCACATTTAAAATGTTAGAAACAGAGAATTTTTTTTTTCTCCTTAAAATATTGCTCAAACTGATTAATTGATTATCAAATTAGATGGCGATGGATATAATAGTTGACAACTAATTAACTGATTAGGCCTAATCATTGCAGCACTACAATTAGCTTAGGATACAAAAATTCTTCATTGAGCTAAGGAGAATTGGAAAGGAGCGTTGTAATTATCTCTGGCCTTGTCACTCCTGTCACATCACACATAATAATATTGATTAGCACAGAATTAAGATACTAATTTAAAAAAATAAAAATGTATTGAAAACAGTAGTAAATACAGACAAATACAAAATGTCACAACAGAATACACAGGGAAAGTAAGCTTCTGTTAAATGTGCACTATGTGCAAAGACACCAGGAATATTAAGAGGTTAGTGCAATTCAATTGGTGATTACCATTAATTTTACATAGTTTGTGGACATGCATAGTAAGCAGAAATACTAAAGGGAAAACAAATGATTTTAATATGCAAAAAGTATAGAAATGTAAAGAATACTAGATGCTGGCATACTCTAGTCACCACCTTTGATATTTTCACTATAGTCATAAAATGTAAGAAGAACAGGGAACGCCTTTTCATCTATTTCACACGACAGGAGGAATTATCCGTCATTTCAAACCAGTTGTCGGATGTCTGATTATTTCTTGATCGTTGTACATGTATGGATACATAGTTAGTCATTTTAAAGAAAGACCTGTTTCACCCCGTGGGAGAAAGATGATCAACAGTCCTGCTCCTTCCACATGGTAATTACCTTTAATAACAGTATATTTACTGTATTAGTCAAGCTCATCTGGAAATTATCTCTCTAATTGCTCTATTAGTATGTGTAGCATCAGCCCCCACAAAAGCCAGTTCTGTCATTATGCAAAGTTATCTTGTAAATGAAAGACTCCACTGGATGCAAATTTGCTTTTAATTATTTTATTATTATTAAGTTATGCAAATGTATCATTTCTGGTTTAATGATGATTACATGTCAGTGTTGTCTCTCCGTTAGTCACGAACATCATTCTTGGTTTAGGGTTAATGTCGTATGTGGGTTTTCTCCCTCCTCTGCACATTAATAGAGCCGAGTGTGATGTGGCTTTTGTGGACCGAAGTCAAACACCTGCAGTATCTGTATGCTCACATTTGCCGTCATTGATGAGGACCGGCGATGTTTTGCAATTTCCCTTCACGCCGAGAGATAATTAGGAGAAGAATTTGATTCATTAGCCTATGGAAAGAAGCGTACCTTCCTCCCTGAGCGGACGGCCCTCCCACTTCAAAGGGAGCACAGGTTCTTTGATCCACGACCAGGAGTAGGAGACGGGTAGAACAGTGGTAGTACAGAGCACCGCTGTGATTACTGTGTGCTTCATTGCTTTGCCTCTGCCTCTGGACACCATCTCTGAAAGATGGATGGTGATCGTCAGCCACGTTAGGAAGATAATGTGATCTGATTCCGAGAGGATTTGGCCCCTAAACCTGCTTGGCCCCAGCTGTCGAGATTAACTTTGTGTCATGCCCTGTGATGTCCACCTTAGGTTTGGCTACATCAAGTGTCTTTCTTTTCTTTACCTCTCTCATCTCTTCCCTGTGTGGTCTATTTTACAGCTCACTGACCTCAACACTGATGCAGTCATACAGACTTGGGAGACAAATGTGGGCGCACGCACCTGCACTTTTGTTTTCTGTCTTCCTTTGAAGAGCAGGACAAGGTGATATTCCAATTCACTTGATGGCTTTGGTTCTCTCAGTGTACCAGTCACCTTTGTTTCAGTTACAACATACTGTGTTGGTGGCTGATGCAAAGCTTGTAGGGAGCCTTTTCAGAATCTTCTTATTTTATTTATTTATTTTTTTTTTGTCCTATCTTCTCTACTTTAAAAGCTTTTCTACAATTCCTTTACAGATAGATGCACTACTTTGGGGCGGAGAGAATCCCAATTAATTTAGAGGTCGTTTGTTTAGTCCTCCTCATCAGATCAATTTTATGCAGGAGGGAAACAGGGAAAATCGTTACACAGCTTAAAAGAAACCTAAGTGAATTACAGTAATTATTTAATGCTTGGTCTTGATCAAGCTAAGTGTCTGTACAGGCTTTTATTTATTTTCTTAATAGCCCCTTCATCTCCCAAGGTCTCTCTGTGGACTGTGATAAAAGAAACATTCATGAACAGAGGACAAATCCAACTGTTAAGAAACGCAGCTGCTGTTGGAATGTTTTTACTTACAGTTTTTGTGATAAACCATTTTGAGAAGTCTCAACTTACTGGAGAGGCCATAAAATAGACCCACGTCTTCTCAACTGATGTAGGAGAACTTTGTGCCCCTGTGATGTTTATCCATCTTCAGCAGTAATCAACAAAAGTGGGCAATTTTTTTTTTTTGTTTGTGTAAATGTACATTTTGGTGTGCACTAAGTATTTGATGTGTTGTCAGGTCCTTTTTATGAGTAGCAGAATGATCAAAGAGAGAAGCAGATATTAGACAGAGATCACATAAGGTTTTTTAAGACCTGCTGGTGTATGTGTGGATGAATGGAATGGACAGACTTTGTGGTTGACTTGGTTATTTTAAAGATTTCAGCCCTGGTCGATTTTACTACACCAGTGGCTCAAGGTGGTAAAACAAGTGTGGTTTGGTACAACAGCAACCACTCCCAGTGTTTCCCACAGAATTACAATCTATATGTGGCGGTTTCTGAGAGCAACAGCTGTTTGAGAACTTAAGATCCAGCGCAGTGAAGGTTAAGTTTCACTTTCACTGCGCCTGCCATACTGCTGCTCCAGCAGTGCCCTCCGACTGTTCAGCAAAAAATAACCAAATGGTACATACTGTATATTCCAACAGCTCACCTAATGAATGATCCAGCTCCAAAAATAGAAAATCTAAACGTGGTGGCAGATGTTTTAATCCTGGCGGCCCACAAGAAATAAATGAATGTGAGGGAAAGCAGCTACTTTGTCAGATATACAACAGAAGAGCAGCTGTTTACAGTGCAGTCAAACAAATCATACCGTTTTAACATAGAAGTCAGTCATTTTAATTGCAACCCCGATCTGATTTTGTGTCGCAGTTAGGAGTAGGAGGAAAAACTGGTACAGCATAGCAGTATCATATCATTACATGCCAAGTACTGATTCTTTTATTACTTAATAACTAATCCTACAAATACAAATTAAACTGGTGGTAGCCTGCTGGAAAAATACAAAATAATTGCTGTTTCTGTCAACTAGATATATTTTGCTGCAATAAAAATGAGCTAAACAGCCTGAAAACTTTATTTTTGGATAAATAGATGTCAACAAAGTTTTGCTCTGGGGACAAAAGTTGCAGTTGAAAAAAGGGTATAAATCTCTAAATATTTTATCGCAATATTCAGCATATCGCAACATATTTAAAATCGCAACAATATTGTATTAGGACTTAAGTATCTTGATAATATATATCTTGGGACCTCTGGTTATTTGCACCACTACTGCAGATACCTTGTTTCAAAGACATATTTTTGACAGTCATAGTCAGTGACAGCCTCAGTGACAAATACATTGCACTCCTGATGACTGCTTTACAATAAAAGCCACCTCTTGTTCAGACCCTGCAGCTAACAATTTCAGTTTATATATAGAGTTAAGTTAATACATTCAAAAGCTATCATTGGCAAAATGCTAACATACATAGTCTCAAAAATTTCAGGAAAATCAAGGGTTATAATTTGCCAGTCCACTGTTCTCTCACTAATTACCTTCATCATACAATGAAATGTTTAAAAAATACTTGGAGAGGGGTTTTAAGATGCCAACAACCTTTGTTATGTTCTGGTTAGAAGCAGAAAACAGCACAATGACTGTGGTAAACATTAACAATAAGAGAGTGCAGCTGATACCGGTTTATCCATACTGCAATACTCAGAATTGATATCTATCGATAAATCAGTATTTTTAACAACACTAACTTCAACTGCAGTCTTGTCCACAGCAACAAAACCATCGAACCGTGCTGTTCATGAAGCAGAGAATGATAGCAGCCCCAAAATACTGTGAAGGTTAATACTATTTTAGCTGCACTATACCAGATGTAGTTTGGTTTTGGCCCACAGTGAAATTACATCCTGCCAGCTGGAGTTTCACTTGAAGCACAGAGGAACTTTGTGTTGTTTGTGCTGCTCAAGTCAAAATTGGCGGATTTCTCTGTCAACACCTCTCACATACAGTGCACAGAACTTTGCACTCCTCAGAGAGTTACAAAGCACTCCAGCACAAGGAGGCAAAAGGAAGGTCAGCTAATGATTTTGTGAGCCATAAGTTTAGGAAAAACTCTGCTTCTTTTAAAGGGCAATATCTTGGCAGGAACAGTTTTATATTCTTTACTTGGGAACCGGAGTATGAGGGAAAACAAACGAACGATAGACAAACATTTCAGTTCAAACAAATGAAGATAAATGTAGCACCGCATTTGGCAGGCCAATTGGAGCCGAATGAAACCCACCTGCTAATTCATATGGTTGCACAATCTGACATGGCTGCAACTCAGAGAGCAATGTCTCTGCTGCCTGGTTTACAAGTTTAATTGCTTTGTGTTGTAAATGTGCACTGGATAGAAGGAAAAGCAATTTAATTGCAGAGTAAAATTGGGGAAACATCGCACAGGGGGCAGCAAGTGTACAAGCTTTTATATGGATTGTAAAAACAGTAGCTTTGCTAAAGCAGTAGCAGTTGAGCCAGTAAACTATAGCTTGTAATCATAGACGACGTGAGAAGTCGCTTTATGATTCTCTCGTTTAAAGAAGGAAATATGGGTGTGCAGTGTGGCAAATTGGGATAATACTTCTGAATGAAACTTTTTCTCCTATAATGTAATTTCAATTTCACTCTGTCCTTTGAGGTCAGTGAATCTTTGTCTGACTGTGCCCTGGGAAGGTAAACTTAATTTACTGCTATATCTCTTTCCACTACTAAGGCACAGCATATCCAATAGTGAACCTCCTAAACATAATCAATTATCTCAGCTCCAATGGCAGAGAATGCAGAATGCTGATAAGACTTTGTAGACTTTTTTTTCCCCTAATGAAGAGAGAAAAGACGATTTGGTTCAATACCCTGGGGGAGGTTTTTTCCTCTCCTGGTAAAAGAGAATTATTCATTGCATTCTCTAAGGGAAAAGTCGATCATTCCCAATAAGTCACCGAGTTGTTGTCCCTTTTCGGTTGTGCTGAGTAGGACCCTAGGCAATGTCGATTTTGTGTCATATGCTTTGCTTTGCTTTTTCTTAAAGGCGTCGTTGTCAGGCCGACAGTGAAGTGGCTTTGACTCGGCGGTATTATACACACAACTGACACTCGGTGATATTTATCAAGGTGCAGTGAAAGTGTCGCGTTACAGATGCTGGTGTAGCTGAAAAACAGCATTGCCTCTGCTTTCAATGCAAGGTGCGCAATCATCTTCTCTGTCTTGTACTACTCTGTATTCACAACAATGAAGCATAGGATTTATCAATAGCCAGATACTGTGGGTGTGTGCGTGTGTGGGCTTCTTCAGTATGATTAATTTGACTACGTCCCCGTGGCTGTAATATTTTAGAGCTCATGTTTCTGTTAAAAACATTTATTTTGCCCCCAGGTCAAGTTTATGTGAGGCGAGCTCCCTAATGCATCCTATTGATCATTTCATCCAGCTGATTTGCATGTGAAGAGTTGGCATGCAGATAGCAATGCTGCAACACAGATAAAGAATGACACTTCATTGGAGATCAGCTGTATTGATTTTGTCCTCTTTTTTTTTTTGCCAAGCTCTGATGACAACCTCAGGCTCGTCTTGACAAATGCTTGACATGGGGCTATGCAAACAAATGAAAACAATGGATTAGCCTCTTCTGCCTTTTAATTTTTAACAGTAAAATGATTCAAAGTCATGCTGACCTTTTACAAGCAGCATCTGTGGGGAAATAGAATTTATGTTCCGTGGGCCAGGCTTTATGCCAACACGCTGGCTGCTGTTTTTCTACCATTAAACAAGAGTTATGTCACACTTCCCATTTAATCACAGGCTTTTTCAGGGGTCTGGGCTGAATCAGAGCGCTGTGAGGGGGCCCATTTGACAGATTACACCTGCAGTCACACTTAAAGGTAATGTTAGCAGGCCCTCGGCGGAGGAGGAGGAGGGCTTAACAATTCCATTAAATGTTTTCAATTGACCTTCACGGCAAATGAACAGTTGGGTTCAACAAAGTCAACATAGTCCTTAATGCTCGCGGACGCCACAACATTCAGTATGCCTGTTAGAAAGTTGTTAATCATGATCTCTGTCAGAGTAATGTTTGCCATCATTGTATTAAGCCTACCTCTACCCTTATTGAAGTCAAATTTTATATCCTAAAATGACTTAAGCCAGACTGTTTTTCTCAAGGGTATTCCGGCAGCATCGAGGGCAAACTTGGCAGTTTCATGGTCCAGTGGTGTGCTGTAAGCCCCATCCCGCTGCCTAGGAGAGTCTCCGAATCATCTAGACAGCGGAGTGACAAAGTGTGGAGCAGAAACCTGTTTAACACTTCATCATCACTGTCATAGACATCCAGAAGGAGTAAGGCAATTCACCACATAGAGGGAGAGAGAAAGACTCCCGGCAAGGTTGATCACATCTGTGAAATTAGAAATACTTTAGGCCTAAATGGCCACCAAGTGTGTTTGCTTTTGTAATTATCTGCAGCCACTCGTTCCCAGGCTCCCTTTTTTCCAGAATAATGCTGCACGCTTTACCCGCGCTGCATACATACAGCCCGAATTTGTCAAAGTCAAATAGAATTTTTTGGCAAATCTCACAGCAATGAATAGACCAACAAACTCTATTTCATGCGCTGTTAGATTTAAAGAGTATCATAAGCCATCCAGGAAGATATATCTTAAGGGTATTAGGTTTGGGTGCGTTACACAAAACATACCGCGAGATGTTATAATAGTGGTTAACTGGCTGAATCAGTCCATGATAACACACTGGCTCGATAACAGCAGCAGTCACGTTAAATAAGTAAAATAAAATCACCACGGATGACCTCTTAGGAAGTTTCTAAACAGGAGGCTGCGTCTTTATGGGATTGTTATTTTTCTTACTTTATACACTTGCAACTGGGATTTTATTGCTGCATATTGGAGTTGGTATCATCAAAAAGTTTCATACGTGTGTGTTAACCTCATTTGATGTTAAATATCGAAGCCCTTTCCTTCTTTTCATTTCTGAAATTCATATTACTTTTTGAAGCAGGGCGAGTTCCCGGCCTTATTTTAGATAATAACTGCACTATATGCACACACTGCCCCGACTAGTTTTACTCAACCAAGAATATGACCCAGCTGGCAAACTGAATATTCCATTTAGTAATGGGAATTGAATAGGAAATGGTCTCCAGCTGGCACAGAGCCGTGTGTGTGCCTTTGTGTGTACATGTGTATGTGCTAACTGTAGGTCCGTGGTTTTCTGCCTCTGTTTATTTATGTGATTGTGATTGAACCAGGTGGGTGAAGAGGATAAGAGTCAGGGGGGTTAAAAAAGGAAGACAGGAAGTAATGTGGATATTGACCTGCATTTCCCAAGTGTGTGAAGGTACAGAGGGGGTCGGCAGAGATAGTGCTGCTGTTAAGGCCACATGGGGTGAGGAATGGAGACAAGCTTTGTGGAAGTTTTACAATATATAGCCAGCAAAGCCTCTGCCCTGAAAAGTATAATTTTAAGACTTTGCTAGGAAATCTGGTCAAACTTTTTTTTTTTTCTGTGAACAGACTCTCTCAGAGCTGTTTTATTCATAGTCCAATCCATCGGTCCTTTGCCCTTTTGTAAAAGTTGCTTCATCATTCTGAGCTTCAGTGGAAGGCGATGGTTTTTAAGGGTGTTAACTTGTTAAAACAAAGAACAGACTTTGGTTGTATGGGAATTGGGAATTGTTAGAAGTGAAGGAACAATGAAACTTTTACAGCTAATTTAGTTGATATCCCTGAAATGAGGTGCATATAGTTGTTTTGGAAGATTGTGATATTTCTAATTAAGTAGAAATATTACACTTCATACTTTATGGAATATTTTAGATTTTTGGTCTTTCAGGGGGTTGTGTGTATGTGCCGTTTTATGTGTGTGTTAGAGTGTGTGTGTGACCAGAACATAAAACAGAGGCAGAGCTGCTCGACATTATTGAACACTTACCAATTAGGATTCTCTGAGAAGCTCACCACAGGCCTCATGGTGCGTTAGCTGAGAAATGCTCAATATGGGAAACGAAAATGAATTGCTTTTGTGAGCTTTCATAGTGCGTTAGTGCACATGGCAGCTTTTGCTCAGTGATTAGGGATCTCGAAAATATTTAGGAAGGCTCGGCTAAATATACAGCCAAGGAGACGTTCTCATACCTTGCTTAACCAAGTGTGAAATAGCTTTGGCTAAGTAAGGGGACAACCATTAATACTGATAAAAATGGGACTAGGTGCTCTCAAGGTGGAATGTGAGTACTCACTAAGAAAGTGATTTATGTCACCTTCAACCGAGGTTATAGGAAAAAAAAAAGCTGGCAGGCTGAATAAGAAATTTTCACACGCACACACACTTATGTGAACGTACACACTCTTCCTTGACTTACTAGGTTGTCATACTCAAAAACTGAAAGTTGCAGTTGTGATGTTGCAGAGTTTTTATAATACTACATTATCCATTTTAAATCAAAGCACCTATTTACTACTATTAATGCTGGATGCCATGACTCAATAAATATTCTTTATATAAGAATCCATAAAAAATAACATTTATGATTATTAAGGTTTTTTCAGTCGTGAGTTGTTTTGTATTAGGGTGTATAGAGTGTACAGATGAAACGCTGCCCAACCTCCCACATTACTTTATTATATATGTTTTGTACTATTTAAGCAGTTAAAATGTTGTAGAGCTCTGTGTACTGTGTTGCTTCACTCAGCGCATCCTATCGGTTTAGCATGAGATTACTGCGGCTGTAGTGTGTCAGTGACAGTGTCAGAGTCGAGCTGTTTTGGTGTCGTAAGTTTGTTGGGACTAGTTAAAGGCTCAGTGTCCCATGTTAGCAGGTGCTGCTGTGTTAGCTTGTGCTAACCGGCAGACATTGAACTAACCAGGAGGAGAGCAGCTCAGGACTAGGGATGTCACGATTATAGATTTTCTTGGTACGATTATTGTCAGAGAAATAATCATGGTTTTACAATTATCACGATTATTATGTATTAATTAATTTCACACTATAAATGTGTAAAATCACATGAACACTCCTTATAGAGCTTTAAGTTTCATTTATTTCCATGCCAACATAACAAAAATAATATAGCAACAAAGAAAAGTAACCAAAAAGTACAAGATTTAATGACAATAATCCCACTGGAATTAAACAAAAATCACCTCTGTTAAACATCCACAGCAGGATTTCCCTTTTGGGAAAAAAGGTTTCCAATGCTACATGTATTTCTTTACAGACTTTCTGTAAACTATATTACAAAAATGTTTCTGAACATTTCTTGTGGACCTGTGAAGAGAATTTTTAAACAGGAAAAAAAATTATCTAGCTAGCTTTTGACTTATAGATGCCCTTTGAAACATAAATAATCCATAGTTCATCACTTGGAGACGCCTATTCACCTGTACCGCTTTTTTAACTTTGTTTTCGTTCCGTGAGGTTGCACTGAACTGCCTACTGTACATGGTTCTGCATCCCGGCATAATCTTTGGAGAGTGACGGTGTTGAGGAATCTTTACGAATAATTAACCGTGGCGTTTAAAATCGCAGTTAATAGTGAAATCAAGTCATCGTGACATCCCTACCCAGGACTCTGGAGACAGTCAATTGCTGCTGCGTCTAACCTGTGTAACAGCAGCAACAGAAAGTTTCCCCTCATGTTAACTTTTAACTTAAGGTTTAATAGGCTAATTGAGCCTGATTGCTCAAGAAATGAATTTCACATTGCACTTGTGTTCTGTTGGTCAATTTACATTCTTATTCTTACATTAGTTTTTTGTGAGTACTCGTGCACCTTGTAATGATTTAATGTCAGTACTCAAATATGGAAATTACTCAAAATGCTGATCCCTATTTTGTATTATCCCCTATGGCTTCATGATATCAGGCTTCGTTATGGTGTAGTGAAATATCCCTTTCCTACAAATAAAGTCTATCTGTTTGACTTATGCAGCACTTCTGTATGCAGTCATGACATCAGCCCAGTTTCTGGGATCAGTTGTCACTTTTGTTTTTGTTTTCTCCCACAGTCATGGCAGCCTGGGAAAATTACTGTTTGAATTTCACAACCACGAGCAAAGAAAAAGTTGTTGTGTTTCTATCTCGGCAAACTCTTTGCAATAGTTGTTCTTGGTATGACAATCTAAGTCTTGTAACCAAACCCACCTCCTTTTGAAATTGTACCCTGGTAAGGAATTTAAAACATGTTTTTTAATTATGATGTAATACACAGAACAGTATGGTACTTAAGTGTAAGGAGAGGGAACTAGTAGAAATCAGTAGTTATTCAAGGAAATGTTGCATGAATGTTTCATTGCTTTTTCTGTTTTCGTATGAGAGAATGAACCTTTTTAGCGAGCTACTAAAAGCCCATGAGGCCTCGGGCTAATGCAATGCCCTCTGGTATTCATTTAGTTCTTAGTTCACATTAAGGGTGTTTATTTGCAGCAGCGCCAACAGTCAGATTGCCACAGGGGCTATTGGCACTTGCCCTCAAGTCAGGAGCCTCTTCAGTATGGTGTAAGACAACTATCAAAAAGATGTGTGCATAATTTTAACCATTCGTATTGGGAATGTTAAACATTTGTATGTCAATAAAATTGTTGTACACAAAATTCTGCTGTCATATACGTGAATCTGTGAAATTGTTCGGGTTAGGATTGTTTTTATGTGAGTATGAATCTAAAAGCTGTGAGTGCAAAGTCTTGTGAATACAACTCTACGACTACAAAGTCCTCACTGTGAGCATGAATTCAAGTTTGTGGGTACGAATAGAAAAATGTTGAAATTACGTCACTGAGGTCACAGGCAGGTCACATGGGAAAGTAATTGAACCGTGATTCCTCCAAACACACATGCCCCAAAGGCAATGATGGCTGATGACAGCGGACCAGGTGGAGCTGCCAGCTTATGTTGCTGTGCCCTATTTCTGCGGTCCTGTAAATCATTCTTTAGACCAAACAGCCTACGTAAAGAAATTTCTGATGTAAGCCGCTAACAGCAGAGTTGGAACAGAAGGACATGCAAGTTTGACTCTGAGCTGAGAGTAAATGATGAAAGTATAGTGTACAGGTGGTCCTGTGACTGCCCGGAAACTATAGCCTGATCCACTGAATCGTGTCCGATAAGAACAACCCAAATGTGTCTTTAATTTGTTTATTTTTCATTTTTATTTCTGCCTCACTATCAACACATGCTCATTCTTCCATACAGGTAGGCCTACGTGTGGTTCTGAAATGAAAAGTAAATACATGCTGTCTATGACTAGGTTGTAAATAAACCATAAACATCAACTATCAAATGAATAGTATTGAATACATCTGCATCAATAAACCTGGAAAATAAGCCAACAGTTCACAAAGAGTCAAATAGTACTAATACGAATAGTTAAAATTATGCACACATCTTTTTGATAGTTGTCTTACACCATACTTAAGGAGTCCTAAGGAATTCATAAGGATTTCTCTAAAATATGGACTTGATTACAATAAAGAGCAGGTTGTATACCTCAGTTCACTTCAACATGTAGCTCTGCAACATCTTTCTCAGTCAATCTGTCATTGCCCCCCCTCCTGTCTGGATGCCCGTGGCAGGTAGTAAAAACTGGTTTCTCTTATCCCTTTTCAAGTCCAGTTTCAAATTTCCTCCCTCGCCTCATTATCATAACATGAGATTCTGAGTGTCTGCATAGAGGATACGTCCAGGGTTTGTCACCTTCCTAATTGGCCAAATCAACGTGCAGTACATGCCTGTGGATATGCTTTATTAGCCTAATCAGGTCTCTGGAGGCAAGACCCCCAGCATAAGACCCTTCTCAAGTAGTTAATAAGGTACTTGGTTGAGATCAGGTTGTAGCACTATAGCATGCCAACAATATAACTGTGGGGAGAAGGGTGGTGAACACTGTATGTCTTTCAGAGAGGATTAGGGATTTATGTATGAATGCTAAGCAAGTGATATATGCAAGTGCATTCAGCACTGCTGAAGCCTTTTTTTTGTGCAGAGGCCTTAGCTGAGCTCAGCCTTAGCTTGAAAAAGACCATTACATTAGAAATGTATACTCAAGGCTACAGCAAGGGCCCTGAACAATAGCTGCATGGAATTGCTCCTGCGCTATCCACAGCAAGGGCCCGTGCACTGAATCACTATTTACTGGTTTAGTCCCAAGCTAATGCAAACAGTAGCCTATAAAACAACACAATTAGCAGAATATTTTCAGCTTTGCACTGCGAATTAATGGATGTCTGCATGAATTACCTTCCTTTCACTCTCTTCTTTAGCAGGTGATGTAGAGGGGCATAATGATGGCGCCCTTCTTTAATGCTTAAATTGCTGCAAAGAAACTAGTCCCTGATGTTGACTGGTATCCTCCTCACTGAAAAGCCTCCAAATAAAATACTACAAATACTTCTTTTCAGCTGCGGCAGCTCAAATGCGTCTAAATAGCCGACAGTTTTTTGACTCTGTGCCCTCTCTGAAACTAAATCAGAGTATATCGCACCAAATTGCAAAGCCCGCTAAATGTTGAGAGCATGTCTATATTCCAGAAAGCCTTCGATGCAATTGTAACTAATGGTTGTCAAGTGTGTCCACACAGCGATGGCAGAATTCAGCACCACAGACAGAGATTTATGCTGCATCTGTGCAAAAGGCCACGGACAAATCAAGAGCATCACGGCAGGAGGGAACACTTAAGTACCCTGCTTCTTTGTCCACCCTTTCTGGCCTTCACAATCTTTAGAATACCAATCTTTCTAAGACTGCATTATTTCAGTGAGCTGTTTCACCGCTGCCTTGGCTTAGAGAATGAAAATGCACTAACCTGTTGATTCATAGTTTCTCTCTTCAACTTTCATAGAGGAGTTTCATAAGATCTGTGAAACTTAAAATTTGCAATTCTTAACAGCTTCATTATATCTAACTACCACTTTTGATAATAATGATTTATAGAATGCGATAGCCATTTATGATTCAATCCTGTAACTGCCTCATTAATATCAGGCTTGATTGTTACTGGTGGACCCAAAACTGAAATAGCACAGCTACTAGGACTGTGTAGTGGCAAGAATCTTGTGTTACGATACGTATCACAATACAGGAGATACAATTCAGTACATTACAATGTACTGAAATACTGTTAGCAAGGCGATTTATTGCAATTTTTTTAAAATTTGATTTTGGGAGCTAGCGATGCTCATTCATGTCTCTACCTGTTTCATAGGCCCTTGTTCTTTGTGTTTACACGAGTGATATGCTGTTACATTGGAGTGGAAGTGTCAAATGGCTGGAGAGAGGTTACAACTGCTATCTAGTGGTTGGGGTTTAAACACAAAACGAACCAAAGCCCCAAATCTTGGCATGCAAATTATTAATTCAAATTGACTAGTGTTTTTGAGAATCAATACAGTTAGGCTTGAGTGGTATCCAAGGTACGAAATTAACACCCGCTGAGCACCCAAAGCAGGTAGATTTTCCGTTTGGCCAGTAAATCTCGAAAGGCTATCCACCACATTGGTGGGTGAACGTTTGTGCTTAAATAGTCATGTACTAAAAAAACTGCTGAGAGTCTCTGCCATGTTTTGGACTCGTCTAAAGGTGCTATTAAACTGACCGTCTCGAGCGCTCCTAGTTTGGTGGCACTACTGTACGGGACATCAGATGATCCACTATATGAATATCACTTGCTGCTGGTCTGCTGCTAGCTAGTGTCGGACCCATACTTATGAAGGTAATGGAATAATACCACAGAGGCCCTGTAGTCTGAACCAAGATGGCAAACTCTTTATTGGGTTTCACATTGTCACTCACCTGTGGAGCCAGTTGACGTGGTTCGGGAATCTGGTAAGGATGCCTTCTGGACGCCTCCCTTGGGAGGTGTTTCGGGCATGTCCAACCGGGTGGAGACCTCGGGGCCGCCCCAGGACACGCTGGAGGGATTACATCACCCGGCTGGCCTGGGAACACCTCAGGGTTCCCGCGGAAGAGCTGACGGAAGTGACTGGGGAGAGGACTGTCTGGACTTCTTTGCTGAGGCTGCTGCCTCCGCGACCCGGACCCGGACCCGGACCCAGATAAGCAGAGGACGACAAGTACGAGTACGACGAGTACATTGTCATTCCACTTAGCTCCGCTATTTCTTTCACAATAAAAGTCCTCGAAATAGACACTACATCACTGCTTACTAGGGTTTGAAATTAACTTTTTTGGTTTACCTGCCACTGTGGCTGGTGGATAGCAAAATCTTCCAGCCACTCAAGGTATGACCGTTGTTTTTTGGCTGGTGAGTGAAGCAAATCTAGCAGCCACATTTTACCAGTATTTGACTGGTGGCTAATGCTAATTTCCAACTCTGCTGCTTACCAGAGGTAACTTATTACATGCTGAGGCTGTAGTAATGAGTTATTCAATATTATGAAATAATTTTGCTTCAGATTTTGTCCTGTACTGAAACAAATGTGTATGTGAAGCAAAAAGCAATTTATTATTTTGGCGGGTTACCAAAAAAAAAAAAGAAAAAAAAAAAGAAGCTTGGCCGGTGGGCTTTTTCATTGACCAGCCACCTTGGCCAGGAAGCCAAAAAGTTAATTTCGGACCTTGGTAGTATCTTTTTTTCTCCATACCGTTATATCTTCCTGACCCTTCACACGGGTATACGTATTTGTGTAGAAAAAGTAAAAAAGTAAAAGCTGAGCGATTGGTCATAGAAGTCATTGTAGCATGTATGTCATGGTCTAGCTTACAATGTTGCGTTTATAATATGAAATTAGGCCACTTGTTGGGTTCATGACCCTTAGAGTAATGAATAGACCTTGTTAGAGGACCCAATGACACATGTTGATAAAGCAGATACTGATACACCAGTGGGCTGTACCAAAACAATGTATTGATTAAAATCATGTGCTCTCTGCATTCTGCTTTCGTAGTTGGAAGAAGTCATCTCAAGATAAAGTTATGTATACCAATACTCCCAAACAGAGGCAGAGGCATATTTCCTTTTTACTGGTCCTATAACGTTAACCCCCCCACTCACAGTTGCCATAATTTTAAGCTCAGCTGCCTGTTCCACCAGTAGAGACTGACCTCTGGTGGTACATGCTGTGCACTACAATACATCTCCTCGATACAGCATCTCTGTATCAGTTTAATAGAAAAAGCCTGTATACCTCCGTGATACTGTGTCAAACATAATTGCTGATTGTTGTCTTTAGTCTTCTTTATTCAATTATGACATTACATGTGCACACCATGTTGTAAACAGGTGAAGAGATTTCAATTGGACTTATCTCAACACATATGGAGGTGACTACTATCATATTAGGACAACAAATAAGTCCCACTCATAGTTTACTATGTCAGCCACTCCCTAGTCATATGACAAACAATTCATGTAGTTGAAAGATTAAGACTAAATGTTTCTAAATACTCATGAGACTATGTAAATACTTGGCTTAAGCTTTCAGGGTTGGTAAGAGCAGGGTTGCTCTGATGCTTAATTAAGCATTGCCCTTCTCCAGTATATTACCAGCTCTATAGAGACGCACGCACCCACACATGTCGAGTTTTTCCTCACACTCTCATCTTGTTTAAACCCAGTTCTGCCATAATGTCCACTGAGCAGAAACTGTGCTCTGTGACATAGGCAGCCCCTGGCTCCAAATGGCCCCACGTCACTGCTGCCTGTTCGCTGCCCGCCCGCTGGCTTGTGCCTTTCCCTGCCATATGCAGCTGTCTCACACGCCTCCTAGCAACAGCTAGTCTCAGCCCCAGCTGCTTGATAAAACCCCAACTGAGGCAGACACACACACACACACGTGCATAAACACGCAGGATTAGTGCTTTACAGCCTGCTCTTGAACAGCATATCTACACTAACTAACACTGCCACACAAACATATAGATACATACGTATAATATCTGCCTCCTGTCTATGTAAAGAAAGCATCTGTGGTGTAATAAAGTATTCATACACTTTAGTATCACAATATTGTGTTTTTTGACACTGTACTGTATGAATTCCAAAAAACCCCACTGCATTTATTTTTAATCGATAGTTTACATGCAAAGATTTGTGGCAGTGGTTCATTTTGTGTTGTGTTGAAACCCCTGACCGCAAGATCCTTCAGTGCTGTAATCTATCTTTAGCCATTTGGCTCTTCCACTCCAACGCGGCAACAGATTGCAAGCGTAAACACAAAGACCACAGGCCTGTGAAACAGTCAGACTTATTTAATCTTTTTTAGTCTTTAATGACCACAAATTCAATCATTGAAATGCATGAAACAACTCTTCATAAAATCTTCTTCCACGTGAACAAACATCTTAATTGTCTTTCAACTTCAAAAGCCTTTTTACTATGTATAAGATATTAAAATTTCCTCTCTAAATGTATTTAATATTGCTGTGAAAACATCAACAAATTTCTTTTTCAAGCAACTCTTTTTATTCAAGTTTCTCTCCAAAAGCAAATTTTACAAGATTACATTTGAAAACATCATGAGAATGCTGTAATTTACTTGCCCCAATACTTATTTTTTACCGAATAGAGCTTGAACACATCATGATGTAACTCAGTATAACCTCCATTAGCTACTAACAGCTAATGGTTATGGTTGAGTAGCTCTCCCCTGCAAATTTCAACACGAATTCATTGTCCACAATGTGGCATTATCAGGGACAAGAATAGGGTGCGTCCCCGATATGCCGATAGAGTTTACTGCGTTCATTCGTCCCAAAGATGACCCAGGGAAGATATCTGTTCATCCCACACATTTTCTATTGTCCCCAGTACAACGGGACACCATTAGTTTGAAGCCCTGCCTTTTAGGCTGTGCAAAATTGATGTGACACAACAGAAAAGCATCGGCCATTGCCACCGGTAAATGTCATCTTATTACCCGATGGGCTGATGGCAGTCAACAAGGTGAATATTGGCTGATACCGATGTTCTGCCGATACAGTGGTACATCCCTAATAGACAGTTTTCCTAAAATTAGATTTAAAAATTGCAATATATCACCTTGCTTACATTTTGGCAATGCATTGCAATATATTGAATTGTAACCCCTTTTTCATGATATGTATTGTATTGCCAGACTCTTGCCTGAACACAGCCTTATTTGCCAGGCACTTTGATGAATGCCCTCAGTACCAACAAAAGGTTAGCAGTTACCAGGCATCATACAGAAATTGGCTCATCCCAGTTAAAAATATCACAGCTCTGCCTTCACCAATGCACCAAGTGGCTGCCAACAACAGACCTGAAAAACTTCACACTGCCATGCTGCATGGTGATTTAACTACTCAGTTCCAAAACCTTTATTTACTTCACTCACTTGGTCGGCCAGTTTGCTCGTGTGTTTGTGAGGTAGGTAGGGATACACTATTCATGCAGTTGATAATTGACAGATTTGTCCTTCACAGCAGCCACTCCCGGGGTATTAGGATATATTTCCCGTTTGTTCAGATTTCATTTTTTTTATTCTGCTGTCTCATATTGACAAAATGCTGTAGATTCTGACACGCATCAATATTCTGTGCTCCAGTAACCAACAAGGAAAAATGAGCTGCCGGGAGCCAAGGGGGGCCTCACTGTTGAGCGGGACAGAAACAGCAGGAACAACAATGAGCACAAAAAACAATCTGCTACATCCCAAAACTTTAATTCAGGTGTACATCATCTAGTTATTATGGAGCTGCTTCTCAGGAACAATATTAAAGCTGAATTAGTGCTTCATACTTTACCCTTGCAGAAGTAGCATACCAAATAATCCATCAGCTGTTGCAGCAATTGAGCAGGATAAGTAACGTGGCCAGGCTTTTTTTTCTATCACAAAAGGCCACTGCTCCTCTTGTCATGTAAACAGTGTAATCAGATAAGAGATGTTTGAGCACAAAGAAGATAAATAAATATTCTCCAATGACAGCTTCAGTAATCGGACAAGTCTGGTATTTGTCTTTGTCTACAACCCCTCCCCAAAAAAGAGCAAAATTATTTTTGCTTCCATTACTGGAAACCTCATTTGGCTGATTACTGATGTAGAATGAGTCAATACTGAAAGCACACTTGGCTTCAATACCTGCCATGATGTGACTGAACCATCTGAAAGACGTCTAACTTGGAAGTGGCAGTGTGGAGACGCATTTAATGAGCAGTGAGCCACGGTGGTCTGGTTGGTGTACCACTTACATGAAATAATAATGTAGCATGTGCCAAATGGATAACAGTCATATCAAAATGTCATCAAATTCACTGTGTCTTTAGTCATGTGTTATTCAATTTGAGCCAAACAGGTCAATTATCAACGTGTTGAGTAGCAGAAGAGAGGTGTCAAAGGGAACACTGGAGGGCAGCGCTGCAGTGTTGTCGTTATAAACTGAGACCAAGTCATGACCATGACCAGTGTGTATTGAGACTAAGAAAAGACCAAGACTTTAAGGGGTCAAGACCAGACCAGTGCACTCCTCAAATTAATATGAAAGATCCACATTCCCATAAAGACCAGTGAAGACTCTTCTTCTTCATTCACCTCCTTTAACACCACACTGTATATAATGTGTAAAAGGTAAATGGACTCCACTTGTATGGCACCTTTCTAGGCTTCCAACCACTTAAAGTGCTTTTACACTACTGAGTCATATTCACCCATCCACACACACATTCACACACTGGTGGCTGAGGCTACCTTACATGGTGCCACCTGCTACTCAGTAAGCATTCAGACGCTCTCACAAACCAATGGAACAGCCATTGGGAGCAGTTTGGTGTTCAATATCGTGGACTGGAGGAGCTGGGGTTAGAACCGCCGATCTTCCGATTGGTGGATGACTTGCTCTACCTCTGAGCCACAGCTGTGTGTGTGAATATACATTTGTATCATGAGAAGTGTCCTTACAAAATAATCAAAAGGCATTACAGAAGCTTATTTTATATGTGGAAATTTTCTTTGTTTTCTAGAAGAAAATAAATGTAAGTAAACACTAAGGAGCTGAAATCAACTCAAACATCTTGATTCAACACTCCTTGTTTTTGTTGTGGGCTCAAACAGTCATGAAATGAAACCCAATCTGAGACAAGGCCATGTAAAAAGGCTGAGTTAAACTGCAGTTGAGTCTGAGATGAGACCTCCAAAGAGTGCTCTCCAGACTGGTCTAGAGACCAAGACCGTTCTCAAGTACTACAGCACTGACTGCGACTGTAGATTCAATCCACCACTCTTATAAACATTTCACTTTAGATTTTTTTTTGACATTGTTTTTTAAATTGATATGATCAGTTATTTCCTAACTACTTGCAAATATGCATATAAAACTTGAGTTGTTTGAAGTCTACAACTGTAAATAGGCAAATTTAGAAGATTTCTTAGAAAGCTGCCAAACTATGATACTGCATTGCTTTCTGAAGGCCTTTACCCAATTAATTCATACCTTTTTTTTGTTTTCAAACTGTTGTTTCGCTTGGCTTGAGTGCTTTCACACAGAACTTGAATGTTATGTGGCAAAAGAGCAGCGTAATTTTGTTCGGAACAAGGTCGCTTTTTTGAGTTTTTACTCTGTGCATAAAGGCATCAACCAATGTGGATGTGAAATATTAGCAGCCGAGAATTTTGCATTTCCCTGTCATTTACGCGTCATTCCCCAGCATGTAAAGGCCTTTTAGTCTTACTTCTGCCTACTCTGATGTTACCTCATCGTACTTGTGTTCAGACTGACCTTGCCCAAGCTACAAAGAAAGGAAAGCTGTTGAGGGTGAAACTTTCTGACGAAATTGATCATCAAAATTGGTTATAATTTGGATTTCAAAATCCTCCTAGTTGAGTAATCTGCAGCCTTAATGTTTTTCTCACGGTGAGCCAGTGTTACTCACCTGTGACTGGCAGCTGAACAGAAGAGCTCAAAAGAAAAGGCAATTTAGTGGAGAGCAAGCATTTTCCAGACAGTAATTTGGCCAGCACAAGGTCTGAGTTCAGTGCTTATTCAGGTTAGCACCAGTAAATTGGCCACACTTACTGTACTCTTGACATGTTGTTCGCCGTAATGCATCTACCCTCTATTACTTTTGTCAAGAGTACAGAAAAATATTAATAGGTTGCGTACTTTTGTAAATGGCTTGTGATGATGCAACAGGGCAAAAGGACCTGTAGATTGGGAAAATAATTGTCAAACTAGTTTATGAAAATACTGACATTTATAAAACAGACTCCTTTGTTTCCATTACTCTATTTAAGCTTATTTACTGCCTTGAATTCATAATTTAGCTAACTAATGTATGAACGTGGGCACATAATACAATACTCACAGTCTTTTCCTTTCAATGTCAATCATGTGGCACAGATTGCAGCTTTGCCATTATTTTCTGCAGATTGATGTATCTTGATGACCACCGAAGTCAATCCACGAAAATAATGATTCTTCCACCGTCACAACACAGACGCCAGGCATGTATCCTGCAGTTTGTGATGCTAGCAATCAACCAACCAGTGGGTCAGATAGACACCAATCAGCCATGGACTCCGTCTCACCCAGCATGACTGCCCATATCAGAGATGGCCGGTACCACCCACAGCGTGCCATCTGCTCTACATTTCATCTCAAAGTGCCTTTACCATCTATCTGCTCGCTTGGTGCACACTTGGGGGACTTTCAGAGGAGTCAGAGCTGCTGTTTGATTGTGACGTTCTGTGGCTTTGGTGTGGGGAAAATATTTTTGTGTTTATGCTGATCTGAAGATGTTTTGAATCCAAAGATGCTATCTTTTCTAAAAACTTAGTTATTTGAGGATTGATCATTTCACATCATGTTACTGCTGTAGCAAAAATAAAAGTACCATGTAATACTGGAGATGATCAGAAAAAAAATCACTGTCACTTGAAGAAGTATTTCACTGCTGGAAAGATGGTGTTTTGATAAAACTGGGAAAGAAGTAAATACTTTTGAAATAGGTGCTATATGACCGGAGAAAACAGAGGAAAAGGGCTTAGGCATTTGCTTTTCCTCAAGAGGTAGAAAACCTACAACTACCAAAGTGCACTGTGCCACACAGGACCATTAAATACTCCAGCTGGTGGGGGACTTAATGAGAGCTTGGCCGTTCTTCTACATGAAACAATATGGTGGTCGGCTGGTAGTAAACAATGCTGAATTACAGTTAAATGGTAAGCTAAAATATGTTTCTGAACACATTTTCGAATGGCAACACAGTAACAAAATCTTGGCTCATATTTTATCAGCGCTGCCTAGTTTTACAGTTTGATTGGAATCTGGTCTGCGTTTGAGAAACAGAGGCTGGACGCTGCTAAGATGGAGGAAGGTTTACCATAGCTCATTTATACATTCTTATATGGCTATGATACAAAAAAAATCCTAATCTTCTAAGTAAACCTTTAAGAAAAAAAAGGCTAATAATATAATTGGTTGTCTTCTTATTCTCAACAAATCTAATAAAAAGGCCAAACACCAACAACGTGTCCTTTTCCCCGTACTAATAGGTCACAAATATGCTGTATCATTTTTTAAAACATCCCTGGCAATTTCCCTAAATAGCTGGGCACTGTAGGATTCAGCAAACATTACTCAGACAGGAGGAAATGTTGGCTTTGCTGGGGACTATTTTGATCCATGGATTAATACACATTTGGTGCTCTATTAGTGAGGATTTTAAGCAGCAGGATGGTGTATGAGGGACTGACTCTAGGTAAACAACTGAGCCCATGTTTGTTGTGATAAAGGTACACTTGAACAGTGTGGATCATTAATGTTGTTTTTAATGTTTTTTGACAGCATTCGCACAGATAAAGAAGCTACATGCATTAGAGATGCACCAATCCTGCTTTTTTAGTTTCGATACCGATCCCGATACTGTGGCTTTGAGTATCGGCCAATACCCAGTACCGATCCGATACCATGGTTGACCTAAAAAGCCATATACCTTTACATGCGGAACCGAAAAGACTAGAGGCATCAGGCATTGATGACTACACAGTTATTTCCTAAGATAAAATGAAACAAGATGAGACAGATTAATGCAATGATGAACTATTTATTTTTAACAAAAACAAACAATTGTGCAACAGCAGTTGAAATAGTGTGAAATACCTCCACACGGCAGATTCTCTCCTTCGCTCCATGACGTATGATGTAGCTCATGTCGCAATAGATTTAAAGGGAAAGGATCGCCTCAGGTATAGGTTGCATTTTCCGATACCCCATCTGTTTTAATGATATCGGGGCCGATATGTGATCCAGATATCGGATCGGTGCATCCCTAACATGCATATCAGGTCTTGGCTTTATAGACAATACTTGTTGATATGATCAGTCAACTTTGTGCTCAGTGAACAAGAATCAACACTAAAACAGTAAAGCTTTCTGTCAGAGGCTTGTCTCCCCTGTTTGGTGGGTGAGGCTTGGATGTTTCTGAAAAAGAAATAAGGTTGAAATTGAAAGTGATGTCCTGTCTTTGTACTAAGCACCTTCTTTTTCAAAAGTGCACTTCCCTATTTGGTCTTTTACTTTTTAGCTACCAGCCTGATTGATTCTGTTGTGGCCCGGTACTGACATCATTTACCTTTTTGAAATTTTCAAACGTCTGCACTCTTGTTTGAATGTCCCATCACCTAAGAGCTCCAACCAGAGTCTGTTATCAAGCTCAAGCAAACTTCAAATACTGCGCCTACCAACTGTGTTCACCTCGGAGGAAAGAGAAGAAAAGGTGGATTCGGAATCAAAGTTAATAGTTTTCTTTTGTCCATACTGTACACTCCAGCGGTCCAGCTCATTAAGATGTAGCTTATGAAAACATATGTCAAACCACGTAGTAGTTAAAGAATATTTCATAGTACAGTCTGTAAATCACTTCAGACGAGGCATGTGTTTGTGTCAGTGTGTTTGTGCTCGAGGAAGATCATTGATTTTTCCTGTAACTGCAGCTTTGACACAACATACATTACGGTGACATTCATTCTCATCTTTCTCATTCCGACTGAGGATTATGTTGTGTAAAGCAGATCCAATCAGCATGCAGAAACAATAGTAACATTGTCTGCCGCTATCCATTGTACTGAAGATTACATTATTCCTCGCCAAACCTACAGCATCACAGGAATACCTCAGAGTCTGCTGGCGGCCTTGACACAGGAAACCTTAGATCCATCATGCCATATCTTTGTCTTAGGGTGCTTTGTTACATTTTAGAGGCCTGCTCTTGGGTGAAGATAAATGCTGTAAACACTGCTTTATGAATGAATAAATTCCCCCTGTGCCGACACTGCTCCATGGCCCACCGTTAATAAACTGATTCATGGCGTAATCCACTCTCTCAAGCGTTCAGAGCCCCTTTTTATACCCCTATTTATGTTTGCTGTTATTTCAGAGAGTCAGCTGAAAGGAACCACAAGAGGAAGAAGATAAATCACATTTCCCTGGTTTAATTTATGGAGGTGAGCGGGTGTTATATGAGCAAATTCTATCCCACAAAACACCACTGGAGAGGAGCAGTGGAGGGAAGCCTGAGAGGGAAGTCCTAGTCATGCACAGCATCTTTCTCAATAACATGCAAGCACGAAAAGTGACTGGGTTCATTACAAATGCCATTGTCCATAACCATGACAGAAAAGAAAAGTTAGTCCAAAAGGGAAGAATATATTGCACTTCAGCCCCCAGAAAGAGCACGTCTTTCATCATTGTTATCCGCAGTCATGAAAAATTGAAGGCCTTTTTTCAGAGAAGTGAAATCATTTTGCAGAAATGCTGACAGAGGCATCGTCACTTTTGGAGCTGGTTCCTGAGGAAATATTTATGGCTTTAACAAATTTGTCAGAACAAATGATCGTTCTGTTAAACCTCTTACTTTGGGCAAATGTATTAGATCAGTTACATTTATCATTTCACCGTGGATGGAAAAATGCAGTTTGTGACGACATTAGTTGTGCTCGACCAGGGGAGTACAGCTTATTTGACATGACTTTGCCATTTTTTCCCCAAAGTGCATGCTTAACATTTAGTAAAGAACAAGATGACCTGCTCACTGTGCATTGATGCCAGTGTCAACATGCTAACCTTACATAGACGGCTGGCATTTGACACAATGTCCTTACTGGGAGGTATATTAACTGGATAAGCTACTGAACCGGATTTTATTTTTTCAGTTAATACGTGGTAAAAAACTGTATTTATGTATCTGACACTTTACACAAACAAACAAAATATAGCACCTGCTCTTTGAGCATGAGTGAAACAGGTGAGAACACGCTGAGCGGCTCCTGCTCAGAGAGTGATTTGATATGCAAATAATGTTGACCCATGGTCCAGGTCTGACAGAGTGGCCATCTGTTAGCAAGCCGCAGAGTGGCTGGTGGACGAGACCTCCAGCAGTAATCCCTTCTGCATTCAGCCCTCTAAAAATAAACCTCCCTTCCATGTTTGTTGTTCTATTAAGGCAGCAGTAATAATGCAAATGTATTTTGCACACTGCATTTTTGTTTATGTTTTCCCGTACAGATGGACGGTTCATAATACATATATCAGCACATGTCCAGAGGGCACTTTCAGAAATATTGATCAGGATAGAGATTTTTCACCACCATGACACTTGATGTATATGCACTACAGTACAGGGCCCTCTGCAGAATCTCAATTTTTTAATGGTTTAAGTTCAATTCAGGGCACAACAGCACATTACAGTACAGTATGTGCATTGTTCATTATTATGTTTTGTCTCACTGAGGAAACAGAAATAAAAACATTTTATGTACTTAACCCTTGCAAAGCAATACCTGCAGCCTACAACAGTTAATATTTCATTATCATCATTACAGCGACCATCAGGTCTGGAGAACTTCTTATTATGAAACTTAAAAGCAGTGAACACATCGAAAATTGCGGGCTGAATATTTTCACAAATGGCAGGACGATGTGTATTTTTAATGAAAACACAGGGAGCTGGCCTTGAAGTCTTTCTCGACTCCACTGTGCTTTAGTATTTAAATATAAAATGCCCTTAGATGTGCAGAATACACCTGATATAAGATCATTGAGTTTAAAAAGCAGCAGCAGCAGCAGGGGCTGAAAACGAAGCAAAGGTACGAGCAGCCCCAGAAAACCACATTTTAGTCAAATTTTTCACCCCAGTATAAATGTATTACACAGAATTTTAGCAACTGTAAACACACATTGAACAAAACCTACAAAAAGTTAATTGGGTAATAATTCTTGAGTGAGTAACTGTGTGTATGAAGAGTTAGAGTACAACAGTTAGATGCAATCATAAAAACCTGGAACATGAAGAACAATAATTACGCCATAGACCAACGTCAGGTCAGCTGCATGGATATTGATTACAGACTCGGAGCTTCACAGCTGAACACAATCAGGCTAATTAGCCATTCCATTACAGCTGCTGATTGGCCACGTCTTCAGGACTCGAGTACAGTGCCAATTCGGTTGAAATGAGGACTTAACCATGTCTGACCATCGACTGTAGCTGTCAAACAAAAAAATAAAAAAGGCAGTTCAGAAGAGAGGATTAAAGCATCGGAGGAAGCTTTGTTAGAATGAAACCACTGAGCTGCCATGGGCCAAAACATTTGAAAAGCCATCATTATGGAATTGGACTTAACATTATGTTTGAAACATCAAGTAAAAACTGGCATCTGTTGGGCACTTTAGCATCAACTGGGGAGTTGAGATTCAAAGCACATGATATTTCTAAGAGGTCACAACCAGGACAAATGGAAATTTTACGCAAGGGATGAATTAACCTTTAGTCCAGTAGTTAGAGTTCTCTTTCTGTACATCTGTTGAACTGTTACAAAGACACATATCACTGCTTACTGTATAGAAATCAATGAGTTTGTGCCTAAGGTTATGTCTGAGGTTACTGGATGTATGGCATAAAAATCAGAGCTACGGTTTGTAGTGGGTGTCTGAATCTGAGCTGCACTGCTGAAGTAAAAAGCAGTGAATTCTTACTCCACCAGATCTTTCTGAAGCATACAGTAACTCGATATGAGAGCTGAGCTCCAGGTTGCGAAAAAAAAAAGGAAAAGAAATGAAATTAAATGTTTTCCATCTACTCTGCCACCAAAGAAAAACCTTATGCCCCTCATTTTCCGCATTGTGAAAGGCAGAAATAATGATTTCCTATTTGGTATGCATTTTTCTGCCTCTCTGGTGGAATGTTGATTCATAGGGAGCAGAAAGGCACTGCGGTGCCCGTGCCTTATTAAAAGTCAGCTCTGTGTTCGGTATCTTATCAAATACAGAGACAAAAATTACGAAAACAACCCACTATGCTAGATTGTCTGGCTGAATGGTAAATATCAGGTGAATAATTAGCTTTCCCTGTCGCTGTTTCCCTCTTTTGTAATGTAAAGTGGTTGAGCACCTCTGAGAAAAGGGTACTGTGTTGCTTCTGTAAACATCATTTCCTCCATTGCTCACATCCCTGGGACACACAGTATCTTGGCGGCATAAAAAGTGAACCGCATCTTCAATAAACCCAATTATGGGAAAAGTTCGATCAGCTGATCCTGGCCATGTTGAATAGCCTATGCATCTTATTCCCACTGACGAAAATATTGTGGACTGCTGCAGTAAGTATGTAGCGGTTTCGGCAATGTGCCTCCACCTTGTTGCCTGTGCATAATTACAGTCTAACTTCATCAGTTACACTTTAATTAACGTGTATCAGCCTTGACAAACCTTAAATGAACCACTGATGATTAAATAAAAATGTGTGAGAAGCAAGTGAAGAACATTATATATGTATTTGTAACTGAATCGTACATTAGTGGAAGTGACAGTTAAAAATTTACATTAATTTATAATTTAATAAGAAGCCGTTCATTTTTCATACTGTTTTAAAATTGAAAAACTTGATTAATAAATCAAGTACAGCAATATCTAATGTTTGCATATGCCATTAAACAATGCTTAAATTATTTAAGACATGTACTGTATATATATATATGTATGTGATATGTCTAAATATTAGTTGCCCCACTGCTCCTACTCTGAAGTTGAATTTTTTTTAGTCAGGGGGTGTACCTGGCAGACTGAACCAGCTACCATTGAGCTTCAATTATATGATTATATGAGTCATATGACAGGCAGGAATGTTAATAGTCAACCATTAACTGACAAGAACTTTGACTGATTAATAGTATCCCCAAGTCCTTAAACAGTCTGAACTAACACACTGACACACAAGGAGGCACAAGAATTAACCCTTCGCTCAGTCCCTGGCCAATCATAACATAGCATCAGGCTGGCTCAGACCAGGGTCCGACAACAACACAGTTGTGCTCCATTGACTCTAATGCTATCGTTCCAGATTTCCTTCAATTTCAGGCTGGTTTTGTGGATTTGGAGCTAAATGTTGTGCCTGGGGCACGTTGTGTATTATTGATAGTCGTTACCTGGAGAGGTTGGAAAAAGATATACGTTTCTTCCCTGTTCCAAAACCAAAATCAAACCCTGAAAAGTGTAGGGTTAGCTAGCTAGCTATTGAAGATATAGCCTACTGAATGTATACACATGCTGCTTTTGCTTTTTAATGATTATAACTGCAAAAAAAGACCGGCCCTGCTGTACAGGAACAGCAGGGCCGGTCTTTTTGAACATTGTTTGGCTTCCCCTGCCTGTCTGGCAGTGGAGGTCCGGGCGCTGGCAGGGGCACAGGGGTGAAGCCAAACACCGTTCATCTGCACACACTGTGATGCCACACAGCTGGTTCAATATCAGCACAGTTTCCCTTTATATTCATTGTCTTCTGTGGTGATCAGCAGTGATGTGGTGGTTCACTTTTACACTGTGATCTGTAGCCTATAGTTCAGCTTTAGCTTCTAACTATCTTTGTCTTTTTAACCTGTTGTTGCTGCTGAGTCAGTTTGACATCCTGGATATATCCTTCAAACACAGACTGTAGACCCCTCTGTCTGCTTCTCTCTGGAATCACTGTTTTATTTTTCCAAAAATATAACATTTCTTCAGGGAGTGCAGTTAGTTACAGTGTGGGCTCCATGCTTGTTGGACCATTACAAAGGAGTGGGGCTTAGCCAAGGGTCAATTGTCGGTAACTTTATGTGATCAGTATCACAAGTGAACGTAAAAGCCCACCCTAGCTTTTTTGTCCATTTGGGTATACTTGTGTTTTTTAGGTGGTGTGTTTGTGAATTTTGTTGCTTCCTCTTGGATGCTTGCTGCCTACGGTCCTGCACTTGGACCTTTTTATAAAGTCCCAGGCTCACTTGTGCACTGTGCCCAAGAACGTCCCAAACCCAGCAAAATAAGAGGATAATCAGAAAGAAACAGGCATACGGCAAAGTCTCTGCAAATAAATACACCACTGCACACTTCCAGTGGGTCATAAGTGATGACTGAGAGGGATTACTTTTGTATGAGTCTATAGTTTGGCCAAGGTTGATGCTAATAATTTCACAAACTATCAGTATCATTAGAACTTCCATCTGATGGAGGCTGCGCAGCCATCGGCCTCGATCAGTCGTGTAGGGACGAACAAGGGGAACAAAAGAATGTGGTATGTGTACGGCCCCTAGGACAAGACATATGAGGAAAGCTTTAACATTTGACCAGTTGACATTTTCCATCCACATGGACTACTGAAATACTCCTTCGGCCTAGTAATCAGAGATTTATATTTGTATTTTTTATCCATCCTTTTCTTTGGAAACAGCCAATCACAGTGAACATTCTGTGGGATAAATTGTATTTTCATGGATTTTGAGAACACACACAGTAGTCAGAAACAGAATCATTTTCAAAAATCTATCTACAGTCTTCCTAAAGTCTGAATATATGTTTTCCAAACAAAGGATATTCCCCGTTTCCCTCATCCTATTCTCCTCACCACGCTCAGTTGCCTACCGTCCACACACGGGTATATATTAACTCGTGCCTCTGCTTGCTTTTTTGTTGTGATTTGTGGTTTTAAAAAACTGTCTGTATTTCTGTTCCTTCTGGCAGGATTTTACTTGTTTCATTCTGTTCTAAGTAAATAATGCGGAGACACTTGCATTTGATTTCATACTATTTTATTTTGTCAGTATTATTTTGCCCCCAATGTATGCCATTTAATTATTTAGTAGACTTGTAATTCATTTAATGCTTATGAACTTACATCACCTTCAAAGTTTACAGTCTAGACTGCAGTAATTTGAGAATGTAGTTGCTCATCAGAGGTTTTGCCAACAGCAGTGCAGATTGCTTTTTTCGTTGAATACAGTTTTTCTTCTGCTTTTCTTAATAATAGTGATATCTGTGGGCGAAGTACAAGTGTGTATCAGCGGTGAAATGAACATTTAAATCTCATTTTTTTCTGACATTGAAAGTATGCCAAGCTGCAAGATGCTCTTTGCAGTTTTTAAAGGAGAGTTTATAAATGTTGGTGATTACTTTGTCCTAGTGTTGATAGTTCAATCCATACAACAAACAGTATGTCTCTAGAGTGGGTTAACTGGCTGAATGCTGTGGATACTTTTGCATAATCCCAATGATTCTTTCCAAAGACAAAGTTCTGTACATAATGTAATGACACTAACTGTAAAATGATTATACTTTTTCTGCCTTTAAGTAACATCAGCTGCAAACTGTCTACCTACCGCATTTGCCAAACCTATATTAACATTTAGTCCCTCTTTTTTTCTCTGTTTACTGCTTACACTTAACAAACGTAAGGCCTATTTGATATCCTCTGAAGTTAGTCAATCAATGTCACAGTCATCATCAACTCCGTAAGATTTTACAGAAAACATACCCAGCTGTCACAGCGACATGAGAAGTGAAGTTGCACTAAGGATTTTCAGACCATGATTCGTACTTTCTTTGAAATGTCAGTGACAGGACTCCATCTGTTACAGAACTACAGTATATATATCTAATACTGTGCTTGAGCGCTTTGATGGATTCTGCCATAGATCCTAAAATCCCACCAAGTCCTGTTAGAATGTAACAAGGACCATCTTGGTCTTTCTTCAAAAAAAGGAAGAAAGACACAACCAATCTGTAAGTAAGCTTGAAAATCACAGTATATTTTGAACTGATAATGGGACATTGCTTCTCTAGTGTGACAGTTTGGCTCCTACAAAGCAAGAGGTTACAGTAAAGGTCCAGTGTTGAGGATTTAGGGCTGCCCCTGACTAATTTTCCTAGTCAACCAGTAGTTGTCATTTAGGGCCATTAGTCAACTAGTCACCTGCATATTTACGATATCAATTTAACTATTAAATTATATATTCTGGCCGGGGCAACACAATGGTTTGAGTTGAAGGTGTGAGACAGAATAGTATCAGTAACATTGTTAACACTGTGCTACATTACAGAGAAACACAAAACCGTACTAATGAACCTTCATTAATATAGGCCTATATTTTATCTACAAGTGCACGTCACACACTGAGCGAGCTGCCTGTTAATGATGCTGTCGGCAAAACAGTAATGATTGTGCTAAGTGGCTAATGGGCATGTAGCTACTGACATTCAGACGATACGCCATGTTTGTAGTTGACCAATAAAGATGAGTTTACATATCACCGTGGGTTCGTCCTTCACCTTCTCAAAATGATCCCACACTTTCCTGCCCGACATGTTATTAACTAGCCTGTGGAATAACTGCAGGAACCAGCTCTGTAAATTAGGGGCCATACACATGCTGTGTCTTTAACCGCCTGGAAAACGCGAGGTCGGGCGCTGGGTGCTACTTTTTTGTGCCAGCTTTCAAGAGAGCGGTGGCAGGTTGCATCTGAGGTTGCTAAGCAACCTTAACAAGCATTGTATAGCCTATTTACTTGAAATCCTGAGTGGAGAGCTGATCTTCTTCCAGGCACTGTTTATAAGTGTGTAGACCTATCGTCTGTGGGACAGATGTAAAGCTCTGGGTAGCCCTGCACTAACATGATCAACTTTTCCATGTTTATCACAGACTGAATATTTATGGAAGGCTCCTGTCTGACCTGCCAGGAGAAGTTGCAGCTGGTTGCAATCTGAAATCCTCACAACTAGATCTTACACACCACTTCTTTAAGTTTGGGATTACATTTAGAAAAGTAACACAAAACAAAATGAATTCAATATTAATTTAACTGAAATATGTATGCACAAACATAACTGCATTTGTAGGAGAGACCGAGACATGTTATAATAAAGAATTATAATATGAAACATTACAGCGCTTGTGGTCTAAGTGTTTACGTCCATAAAAAAGCTGATACATTGTTAGAATGCATCATAAAGACAGCAGTTAATACTTATTGGTGTGAAAGGGTTTACTTCTAGATGTATTCATAGTCCATAATTAGAGTACCCTTTAGTTTATGTCACTGTTTGCAGCACTGTGGTTGTAAAATAAGGATGGTACTCTACATCAACGCTCCCTCTCCTCTGGACATGAAAATGGTATGCTTTGTGAGGGCCAACCACCTGAATACTCATCTCACTTTGTGGCGTCACCTCAGTCGGTCTTACGGGATCGATGTCTCAGCCAGTAATTATTACTGAAAATACTACTCACAGAAGTTTAATGCTGCTTTTTTTCTTTTCACATTTAAGACTCTCTCAGGGCAGTTATGCTTATATGCCCCCCTGTTTTCTTTCTTCTTTTTTTTTTAATAACACCCACTAATCTTATAAATGCATACCATTGTGCGTGTGTGCTTTTAGACTGTATGCTATATTCTCTTCATTAGCTGCAAAACGGATGTAATTGAAAATCTCAATTACAACAATATCAACACGGGCCTCACATCAGCAATATGCTCCCAACACACAATAACAAGTTTATCATGGCATTTATATCCTTGGCAGCGATAGAAACCCAGTAAATTGCACTGCGAAGTCTTGTCATCTTGATAGCTTTTGTACTTGTGCATCTTTCTTGTTTGCCTCCTCTGGCTGAGATTAATTGCTCCTGTAGCCAGCACTGACAACAGCGTTTATGGAGGGAGGGCTACGGATATGGGATGCCTGTATTTCAGGTCCTCTCCCCTCTCTTGCTTTTTTCATTCTCCCTGTGTCCCTCTTATTTACCACTTTGCTGTAATTCACCAGAGGAAAAGCACAGAGGGAGCATGTAATGGGAATATGGTAGATATGGCACTACAGGCAACTGCCTGCAGGGGTAGAGGAGAGGTGATGTCTCAATTTATGATCCCATTCCATCGTTTCTCTTAAATTCATCACCTGGAGACCACCTGCTGCCCTTCTGACGTTACTGATGCCTTTGTCACTCATGCAGGTATGATGACTATAATACTATAGAGAACCAGTTAGATGCTGATATTGCAGGGATATTACCAAGAAATACAGATAGTAAACGTTCGCACTTCCCACCTCACAAAATTCAAATAAGAGCTGAAAGGTCATAAGATCAGTTGGGTTTCTCATGACTGTGACATTGACCTCATCTCCCTGACAGCATGGTCTGAAATCAGATTGGCACTGTATGGACGCAATGGACAGAGAGCAGGGCCGACTACTCTCTGTTAATAATTCATGTATCTTTCTCACATGTGGGACTTCATCCGAGACACTGAAAGGTGTCTTTGGACCTGAATAGGTTTTATTCTCAGCTGAATTAATTCTCCTTGAGCATTGTCCTGTTGTACGGTTCTTGAGAGAGACTCATGGGGAGGAAATGCTTTAAGAATTCAATGTGCTTCAACACTGAGATACTAGCATAATGTCCTGAGTTGCTATTGAGCTGCGTGTTACCAGATAACTTAATAGACAAGGCCTTAACTCAATTGACCCCCACTGACTGTCAGCTCGACAGCCATTGACTAACTTAACAATGCACCAGAGCACACACACCAACATTGAGTTTTACCATTATTTTTGTAATCACCTTCTCTTTTCATATGTTTTGGGCATTGCTAATAATGAGAGCAATAATAAAAAGCAATTAGCAATTGTAGATTATTGATTACTTTTGTAAGGAAAAAAAAAATGATTGTCATTATTTCCCAGTTCTAAAAGTGACATATTTTTAGAGCTGGGGCAACTATAATAACAATAATAATGACAAATTTAATTCATACAGTGCTCTCAAAACAAAATTACGTTGTGCTTTACACGGTTGAATTAGGATTAAAACATTTCATAATGAAGTTTTTATCAATATTATTAGCAGCAATTCAGCAACATAAATGGGAGCTAAACCAAGTGCTTGAAAGGTAATCAGTAAAATCTCAAAAATTAATTCTAATACATAGTGGTAACCAGTAGAGAGAGGTTAGAATAGGAGTAATTTGATGGTGTCTTTAGTATTTGTTAAAACCCAAGCAGCTTTGTTTTTTATACTAGCTGAGACATGAGATAGTTTTTTAATACAGTGAGTACAATAATCAAGCCAAGTTGATATAAGAGCAATTATGACGTATTTTAGATCAGCTCAGGTGAGAAAAATGTTTTTTGAGATGCTCCTTGGTTAATAAAAACACAGCTGAAGGACATTTGATTCTACAGTAGTCTTTCAAGAAAAAGGTCATTGGCACCAAGGATACAGGTTTGGTACTTGAAGACAAGGGGCCAGAATGTTTTTGTAAAATTGGGATAGACTTTGAAGGACCAAAGAATGATTTTAGATTAGATTTTATTTAGCTTGAGAAAGTTTTGAGACATCCAGCTCAGCATTTCTGACAACATAATTGAAAAATTGATGATAAAACAAGTTGCCTGAAAATTCACTTTTTTAAAAATAAATTTGATTATATTATTGTGTTCATGTATGATATGTCCCAGTGGCAGCGTGTGTAGACAAAACAACAGTGGGCCAAGGATGGAGCTTTGGGGAACACCACTGGTCAGACGTGCCACAGAGAAAGAGGTATCATCTGCCACTACCGAAAAAGTTCTGTTTGATAAATAAAACATGAACTGGTCTAGCAGTTATGCTGGAGTTAGCACAGTTAGCTGCTAGCCACAAGCTCAGCCACCTTCATGTTAAGAATTTTGCACATTTTGCCTGAATCAGACTCTGTCCTTTAGGTAAACCTTTTCAAAAAATTTAAATAATGACGGTAAATTTGAGATGCGTCTTAAGTTTTTTTTTTTTTGATCACTTGATTAGTCTGATTGCTGCAACAATTTTTGATGGAAAACTTACCAAAACTTTCCAGCTTTTCCAGTGTTGTTATAAAAATTATGATCACATTGTTTAAGCATGCCATTGTGTTGTGCAAGTCTGGAGGATTGTTCCTGTTTTATTCTACAGCAACTGCAACATCAGCAGGCAGTTAAGGATAAGGGAAGTCCGTCACTATATCTGTAAGAGGAAATGAGAGAAACAGAGGGTTGGTGACAGGTCGGGGACAGTGTCATCTGGAGGACAGTGTGACAAGACGTCACACCAACTGAAAACCATTGTTATATATGAAGTCTGTACTTGATAGATTAGGGGAACCGAAACACCTGAACTCCAACGCCCAATTGTACTGTATAAAAGCTTGCAGTAGATGCTCCTCAGGGAGCCTTTTCTCTGTAACCTCATCTTGTGTGTTGCACTGTGAAACGCTCCTCTTGTACAAGATAATAAATTCTGTTAAATTTTGATATTTCGGCTCTGGTCTCTATTTGCTTTAAAGGTCATTACAAACAAATTCTTATGACAAGTGTGAATATTTACTGTTTTTTTTTGTCTTATATATATTGGCAAACTGAATATCTGTCTGGGATTAGAAATGTTATTGGGACAAAACAACCATTTTAAAGAAGTCATCTTTAACTCTGGGGACTGCCATTTTGATCAGTTTTTTGAATTGTAAGGGCAAAAAGTATATATTTCCGTATTAATAGAGAAAGTATTCAGCAGTCTAATCTCTAATAAAACTAATTTTTGGTTGCAACCATAGATGTATTAACTTCATTTTGCTTTGCCAAAATTCCAACCAAATGAAAAGAAATTTGAGGTATGGGACAATTGCATGAAAAAAAGAAAAGCAGGAAATCCTCATTTAAGCAGCTAAAATCAGCAACTGATAATTGCCAATTTATTAATTAATTAGCATAATTGGTGAAACATTTTCTGGGGATTGACTAAACACATCAAGGACCAATCCCTTCAACCCTAATAATAATTCCATCCTTGTTTCTCGCTCAGAACATGAGTGTTGCTCATGTTTGCTTTTACCATTCACAGTGTCTATGATATGAGTCAGTCCCTGGGATTTGTAAGCTGATTCAATATTGTGAGAGCAAAGTACTTTTGGTGCCGTCATTTATCAGACACAAAGAGCAGGATGAGAAGCAATTCCATTCCTTTGCCACCTGATGTTGTCTCTCAGGACCGCAATTTTGCTAGATAAGTGTCCTTATCCTCGGGTGATATGGGACCCACCTTGAGAAAAATCCCTCACATTCTATTGTGCCTTTGCCATCCGGCCAACACCTAGAGTCATGGTTACTACAGACATCCATCATATCTCCCTGGACGCAAACGCAGAGAAGATAAACCAAGCCTCCTTCATGACCATTCATCTCTTCTTCTACTTGTGCAGTCTCCTCTGATCTTCTTTAAAGCAGGATGCACTGAATAACAATTCTCTTTGACAACACTCTCCAACTATTCCCTCTTTTTGCCTCTGAAAATACTGACGCCAATATGTTTGAATCTCCAAAGGGAAATATGTCTCAGATTTAAGTTTATTACAAAAGATATGGGCCATTCAATTTGTTTATGAAAAGAGAGCGGAGAATAAAAGCACATCATCTTTTATGCTTTTGTCAAAGGCATCAGTGATTCCCAAATTGTCGCTGTGCCTCTTGAAAACATTTACTTATACTTTGCAGATGAAGCTCATTTCTGATCACAAATTCACTGAAGGCACAAAAATCTGCCAGGCAGCCACATTAAGCCAGCAAATGTGCACTGCTGTTTACCCCCCCACTCCCCGTTTCCACCCACCCCGACCCGCTTTCAAGCCCCAGTGGCATTCTTCTATTCAGCTGATGAAAGAGATTGCTTGGGTCTTGCACTAATGAATTGGCATTATTATTAAATGATGTTTGTAAATTATGACCCAGTTTGCTCCCGATGAATGGTGCAGGAACTCAAAACCCACATCGTCAATTAGGAGCTCACAACCACTGCGAGCAGTTAGTGGTGGAGTTAAACTGGATTTTGGATGCAGGTTGGAGTTTGGAAATTCCATTTGCAGCTCACTGGCGCTGCCTTGTGGTGTGAAGGCAAACATCCTAAATTTTCCCCACTTAAATGAATGCACTCTTAGAAGCTATACATGAAATTATAATACATTATTATTAATTTGTTTTTTAGGAATTATGGTTGAGTCAAACAGTCAATAAAACAGGAGGTTATATGCAAAAATAACCAGTGTTCAACATACAGAAATAATATTTCATGAGATTACTTTGTTGGCAAAAGTATCTAAAAGCATGGATTAGCACATTTAAAATATGTACTTGAAAATCTAATAGTGTCTCCTTCATTAGGACTGATTTTATGTCCCATCCCCAGCCACAAGGGGGAAGACGAGTGGAACAGATGCAAGCAGAGAGCTTCTCATCTCAGTGATCAAATATTTCTTTTTCATTTGAAATTCTGCTTTGTTGTTAATGATGTTGACAACAGCTTCAGTCAACTTGTGATGAATGAGCATTTGACAAATGCAAATGAGCAAATGTTAATTAGACTTTTGATCCAAATGGTTTTCAGAAGCATATTTTTTTAAATCTCGCCCTGTAATGTGTTGATTATCTTGCATGAGAATGGTGGGGATTTAACATGTGCAGCACATCTGCTGAGGGTCATTCTCACAGTGACACCTTGTGGAGGTTGGCTCACACATGCATGGTATTCAAACCCAAGTGCGTCCAAACTTTGAACTGTATTATAAGATAACATTTTAATCATTCTCTAAGTCTTATTGTGCAGTTTTAGTAATTTAACTGGTGGTTATAAGGAAATATAAGCACTTGAGATTTCCCTTCTTACCCTCTGACTGTTCCCACCACAGATGTTAAATATCTTTGGCCTTTTTGTGGCTTAAATTGTCTTGAAGTATTTTATTGTATTTTTATACTACTTTAATGAAGATCTACGCCTTTGTGAGTTAAAAGCTCATGCTAGACTCATTCTACCCCCCAGAAAACACACATGCAATATCAGTTCCAGGTCTCCAATTTCATGATGTTTAACTTACACATGCCACTACAGTGTATCTCTTTTCCTACTTTCCCCCCTGTAGCTTGCACAGCTGTGTTCACATTCTGCTCTAAAATGAGTAGGAGTTATCTGAGTGACGGGATCCACAACAAACTAAGGACACTTCTGGATCGAGCTGTTTATTCAGAGGTCTGCAAACATCAGACCATTTTGAAAGATAGCACGCAGCCGACATGCACAGAGACTACCGTGAGATATCAAAAAGCTACAAACACAGATGTGTAGCAGTGGATTCATTAAATGAAATTAATTGAACAAAACAAGATGATCAAAATGCTCACTTGAGATGCATTTGAGACACTTTCTAACTAAATTGTCATCCATCTCAAATGGATTGAGACACAATCTGGGTTGATTTGAATAAAAGTACATCTGAACAGGGCTGAAGAAACTGTGGTCCACCTGTGTGTCTACCCTGGGGCTTTATGGGCTAGTTCAGCGGTGTCAAACATACGGCCCGCAGGTCAGAACCTGCCTGCCGAAGGGTCCAACCTAGCCCATGGGATGACTTTGCACATCTAATATTAATACAGTTGTGAAGGCTATGAGGTTCCAGGGTTCAGTAGCAAGTTAAAGCGTGAGTAGCCTTCATGTAAAGTGCTTTTTTTTTGGGGAGGCTCTTCCACCCTGATCAAAATATTAAAGATATTTACAAGCGTACAAAAGCGTCTGTATCAGACTTATCTTTAAACAACACTGGTGTAGTTTGTAACGCTGGGATAAATTAACTTGCTTCCTCAAGAGCTTCCACTAGTGCTGTGATGATGACAGCATTATTACACAGGAGTGAAAATGTATGGAATAATGCAGTTGTAATGACAGAGATTAGTACAATGGCTGAATGTAGAAAAACTGAGGAAAGGGAAACATTCGGAGGTGTTGTTGATTATAGATTACTATGCAATGGTTTTACCGGTCTGGCCCATGAACTAATATAAGTTTGAGACGCTTGAGTTAGGGACTTTGTGTTATGCCAACACATTCTCACTCTTAACACATGAAACACCCAAATCTGGTCAGTAGCCCTACTCATCAAACTATGACGCTCTAGGTGCCCCTCTTGCATCATTTTTTGGCGGTCAGCGACGATGTTCTTGGTTAGGTTTAGAAAAAAGATCATTGTTTGGGTTACAAATAGTATGTTTGTTACCAACTTACAGAAACGTAACAACAACATCATGTGACTTACGATGTTATGTCGTTAAAATGAAAGTGAAAGTCCTGTGTTTGTTTGAACCATCCATCTCCCCTCCCTCCACCCTACACAGATTTTCTCGCTCTTTATACTATGTCTGTTTCTCAGGGCATCTAATAATGATGCGGTCTGCTGCAGTTTTTGACTCAATGTAATTCCTCACTTCAACATATGCAGTATCCCTTTTTCTTTGTCCCCAGAATTTTCAAAGAAGTTGGACTAAGGTCATTCCAATACAATGCTCCATCTGACTGGAATAACCTTCCTCTTTTCTTGAGATCTGTCACCTCTTTCCTCTTTACATTCACATCTCAAGACAACTCGTTCATGTTTTTAAAATGTCGTACTGAAGACTGCTATGTAAGTATTCGAGGTCACGGTATCCAATTCTAATTTGTCTTGTACAATAGCTGAGGTTAAGGGGGTGTGGGTGGAAGAAGGAAGAGCGAGATGTCTGTAGTGTATTTGTAGTGTATGTTTGTTATGTAGGCAGTTTTGTCTGTATGTTTTTGTTTTGTATGTGTGTCTAGAGGACCCCCTTGAAAATAAATTCAAATCTCAGACAGACATTAGAGAGTGCCTTGGTATTTTGGTTTCAAACACAAAGGGCCACTGACCAAGCGTTGGAATTTCTTGGCAGTGGGAACACTCTGATTATGCAACGAGGACTTGTATGTACTGTCTCTCATATGTGAAAACAACATCAGCACCGATGGTAATTTCATAGATCACGAACAGACCTCCCGTGTGTACAAAGAAGAGGCTGCTGCTCTTCCTGCAGGCGGTTTAAGATGGTAAATATAACAAGAAAATGTATCTGTACATACACTGAAATAGAATTTCAACCACCATCATTATCTCCATGTACATTGGATTTTAGAAACACCAAATCTCCTGAGAGTGAAGGTTTAGTGTTACAATATTGCACAATTGGCGAAATTCCACTCCCATACTTCACTGACCAGATGTCTGTCCCACGCAGCAGATGGGCTATAGAGTGTTTCCAACCATAATGTATGACCTTTCACAGAGCTCTCCCTCACACATGATTTTAAACCACTGGAGGATTTATCCATCTTTATCAGCACTGAGTCACGGTATCAGTGCAGGCGAAGTTTCTCTTAGGAAAAGACATCATTTGCGGGAATGTTTTTTGGGTTTCCTGTGAATTTATACCTCCCCAATCCCTTCAGTGTTTCTCACTCTTGGTTTTCCACATTCACTTATGCATCTTCCACAGTATTTCATCAGATCGCTGTAATAACACCATTCAATTTGGCATTTAGCTTTATGCTCCATCCTTGCCCGGGACATAATGGAAGAAAAACTCACTTAATGCCTATTTTTTTGTGGCACTACCCTGCAATTTGACAAGGCTGGATTACAGCGCATCTCTGTAAATAGCAGTCGGGGAAAATACCAAAATCATGCCATCATTTTGGGCTCTTATTATTTCCTTTGTGCAGCTTAAAGTGCCTCAAGTGAAATTACATTATCACAGTGCCTCCTTATCTGCGGATCCCCACGAGTTGCTGGGTTCCTGCTTTTGTCATGCTTGACTTCCACTCAGAGGTCTGGGTGTCGGCGAGCCCTGGCTGTCTCTGCCGCAGATGAATTTCACAGCTTTGTCACATCCAGACATAACGGCAGGAGGGGCTGGAGGGTAGGTGAGGAGGAAGGAGGGGGTCACATTCCAGACTCACTGAGGCTAAGAGGAAATGATGTCACCCTTGCCCGGACTACCATGACTCATTAGTTTCAGGCTGCGCTTTAATGTTGCCCTACATTTGGACCTCTGGCTGTTACAGCTGTCTTGGCAGTACCAAAGAAACTCTATGAGGAAAAACACCTTGGCCATAACATTTCTCTGTCAGCACCATTTTCCATGTGTTTTTCTGCATGAAAAACAAGCCAAGGTTTTGATTGTGCTCGTGCAGGGTGCAGACTACAAACTGAATTCTTTCTCATAGCTCTCTTATAAGGCACATTTAGATGTTCTGTTAGTGAGCTGTAAATCTTTTTCTTCATGCGATTCTATCTTTAATAGCAGAGTGTGGCACAAGTTTAGAGCAATATGCAGGATTGACGATTTTGGGTTTCGTGCAGGAGGCAATCCTGCAAGCAAAATGTTTTACATTCCATCATGGCTCACTTGACAGCCATTGAGATCATTTTTACAACATACATATAATTTTCTCGCAGATTCTGTGGATACCTGCAGTTATAGAGAATGATACGCAAACATAAACGTTGGACTTTGTGTTTTATTGTACTTCATTTCCATTTTTATCCCGTACAATGGAACATGAGATCAGATCGGGCAGCAGACCACTAAACCTACACACCATATATGCAGCAATAAGGACATTTCTTCAAGTGTGGACTGTGGAATTTCACCAGCAGAATCAGCACATGGTGGGTGGGAGAGAGGGCAACCATCGCACCCAGCACTAAGTACACAACTATACATAGCTGGGTGGGCATATGTAGACATTTAACTGGCTTCCTGTGCAAGTGAAAATTATGGGAAATTGTGTGTGAATATGCACGTAGGCAAACATACTGCAACCACCGATTGACCCCAGTTATTTCAGCCTACTGACTAAATCAAATGAGCGCCTTGAAAGAGCCTGTGTATCTGAGTGGGTGTCGAGTAGTATTGCATGTCTACAGCATATATGTGCACATTATCATGCCCGCATACATCCACTTAAGTGGGTGATCTAGTGAATTGCTCAAAAGAGTGGCAATATATTCACCTTTGAATGTTTTTTTTTTTTTTGCTGGAGGAAAATCATCTCATTTGAGTTCGACATTCCAAACACCCTAAATCCTTTAGTAGATTAAAACAAACTGCTTTATATTTATGAGTTGCTCTTTGTAACTTTGTGATTGGAAATTCCATAATTAAGATGCCATGGTAGTATTGTACCCATGAGAATATAAATTATGTGCATACCCGCAATAAAGTCCTGTTATCTTGCTCATTTATACACATAAATTGATCTTTGATAATGACAGCTAGAATCTATTGGGAATAACTACAAAGCTCTCAACAAAAATACAGAACAGTACACAGTCCCAAACCGTTTGAAGTGCACATAAGAAAAGCTTCCTATGGTGTGCCTCAGCAAGACGTATGAATGGGGTCAAATAAATTTATGAGAAGGGATATTTGGGGGGTTGTTTTTCGATTACAGATGTTCCAGATTACCTGCCGGTTCAAGTTTGGGTCAGTCACCTTCAGCTTTGTCAGAAGGAGATCCCTAACTGAATTTCCCATGTGCAACATATACTCCTCCAGCTGTTTTATGAGTCTTTGTAAGCATGCCAGCATAAAGACAAGTAGTGAATTATAAGGCCATCTCAAGAAGCTTGTTATGTCCTTGGTCACGGGGAAACCTAGACTCCCCCACTCTTCCACATCCCAAGAACAACCAGCTGCACGGTAGGAGTTAAAGTTTCAAGTAGCAGTTGAGATATTTGGAGATGAGCACTGCGCAAAACAACAAACATTCACTAACGCTAATCCCTAAACTTCCCCTAAAAAAACTTAAGAGAAACTTTCACTGCAATACACAAACAACTAAATGCTGTCTTCAGTTGTTGAAAGTAGCAGAGATGGAGGAGAGCAGTGTTGAATCCAAATGTCCACCCTCTGGAATTGCAGACTGAGCCCTTGCAGACTTCAGTTGTACGTAGGCTGACGTATTTAAAATTTCATCATGTAAAGTCTGGGAGGGAAGAGACTGCAAGCGGCTGATAGACAGCCCTTGAGACTGTTTTACCCGTTGCTTTGGAAACATTCAGCTATCACTGTTGTCATATTCATGTCATATAAGTTGAAGAACAGTGCCAACTCATCTGTCGCTGCAGATAACAAGATATAAATCCCAACTATAACTCAATAAATTGGGTATTACTGACATTCCAAGACCTTCTTTTGTTGTTCTTCGTCCAATTTTTTAGCCTACTACACTGTGCAGCCTGATAGGCTACAATAATAAAATGCATTTTCATTCCCTCTACAGCCTATACTTATAGGCCTACATATTTCTGTATCATGATGTGGTCTCTGGAAGTCTGCAGAAAATCCGCTTGAGGCCCCTTGTGGAGTCGTTGGATTGTGGATTTGGACAGTACTCGGCACTCTCGGACTTCCCGGCAATGCGCCTGCAAAGTCTGCAAGTTTGCAAGTATGGTAAAATGCGGACATTTGGATTCAGCTGTCAGCTGGTGTTTAAATTGAATGATGTCATCAGCGTGTCCAACACAGAGGCAGTAATACCTTCAAAGGGACCAATCATGGGGCACCACCTGTAAGTTTTCAGTTTCCCAAAGTCCACCTTTCTTGCCAACAAGGCTTTGATTTCACAGTTTCCTGTGGCATCACTGTCATCAATGTTGCCTTGCTTCAAAGGTGCATTTTCTGAAATCTAACAGACTTTACACGGGCAAGCTGATTTACCCATTATTATTTCAGTGCCTCATAGGCCTTGGCCCGTTTGCAGACTGTAAGAGGCTCAGAACAAAGAAGGTGAAGTGATAGTGTCTTTGAAAAATGCTGTCACATTCCAGGGTGCATTTGGGTATCAAGCCTCAGTGACAGCATGATAGCTTTTAGAGAGCAACAGTGTGCGTGATAGGAGGTTAGGGACCCTGTGTGTCAGGCTTTGCATAAGTAAGGCTGTATGTACAAAAGTGGAAACATATGTATGCTAGCAGTGTGCACATTTCCTGCTATAAATCATAGATATTGTGGAATCTTGCCACATGAATGAGCTCACTGTCTACTCCCAAGCCACATAGCAGAAAATATCATGACTATTTTTAACATTTATAAATCCGTGGTCCCACATGCTTTTACAGCACCAGTAAGAGGAGATAGTGGTGGAGAGGGAAGAGGCAAGATAAAGAAAGAGATCCGAGAGAGGGAGGAGAAGTTTTGACCTTGTGAACCAGTCTCGGGCTTTGCATTCTTGGGAGGTTGTGTTTCTAGAGAAAGCTGTGTGATTTCTAGCTTTCACGACTCCCCTTGGTTTGTAACCTCTGTGTTTATGTGTGTGTGTTGGTGGAAGAAGGGAGGGTGAGTGTGGGGGTGGGGCTCCATGTGTGCTCCATAATGACCACCACTTGACTTTGGCATTGTGCATTGCACTTGTTTCTCAACCAAGCCCTGACCTTCAAAGACTAAATTTACTCTGCCATCTTCCAGAGAGGACCCACTGCTAAGTCCAGGGTTTACTCTGTAATTGTATCAGGCCAACCCTAATATTACACAGAGCAGCACCTGACAGATATAGCAGCCATGCACTTTATCTCCTGCCCCCACAAACAATATGAAATAACTGACATAGACAATAAAGTCATTTTCTGATAAGGAGAGAGGACATTTTTTTAAATAAATAAAACTTTCACTTGCCTGCGATTTTGAGGTGGAGTTATGTAAAGGTTTGAGACATGCCCTCTGTCAGTCAGTTCCCCCCCTTTTTTTTTCAGCCACACTGATGGCAATGACAATTGGGTGGTCCATCACTGTGGGCTTTAAAGGAATACTTCACTCCCCAAATGACCATTTGTATATCAGTTAATTACCCTGAGTGAATGAGTGAATGAAGAATCCAGACACGGAAAATTCTTTATGAATTGAAGTCAACACATCTGTTTACAAACTCTTACTTAACTTGAGTAATTTAATCCATGTCTCATTTATCCAGTTGTATGCTCAGTACTTCCTGAACACATTACCCTGCTAGTCAACTGCAAATTGAACTTATCAATGCAGTCTTCAAAGCCAGACTCCATAGACAAAAACAGTAATTCCACCTTGCTGAACATGGAAGATGCTGGTCTACCGCTGCCTTGATCAAGTTTGTAGGGCTGCCCTCACCCCCTGCGACCAATGGTCATCATTTAGGGCCATTAGTCGTTTAGTGCATGTTTATGATATTAATTTAATTATTAAATTATATATTTTGGGTGGGGCAACACAATGGTTTGAGTTGAAGGTGTGAGAAAGAATAGTATCAGTAACATTGTTAACACTGTGCTACATTACAGAGAAATACAAAACCGTACTAATGAACCTTCATTAATATAGGCCTATATTTTTTCTGCAAGTGCACCTCACACACTGAGCGAGCCGCCTGTTAATGACGCTGTCGGCAAAGCAGTAATGATTGTGCTAAGTGGCTAATGGGCATGTAGCTACTGACATGTTTCAGATGATACGTCATGTTCGTAGTCGACCAATGAAGATGAGTTTACATATCACCTTGGGTTCGTCCTTCACCTTCTCAAAATGATCCCACACTTTGGATTTCCTGCCTGACATGTTATTAACTAGCCTGTGGAATAACCGCAGGTACTGTACCAGCCCTGGAAATTAGGTGCCATACACATGCTGTGTACTGTCTGGAAATGCGAGGTCAGGCGCTTACCTTATTATTATTATTATTATTATTATTATTATTATTATTATTATTTATTTATTTTTTTTTTATTATTATTTTTTTTTGCCAGCTTTCAAGAGTGCAGCGGCAGGTTTTCTGAGGTTGCTTAGCAACCAAACAAGCATCGTATAGCCTAAAATCCTGAGAGCAGAGCTGATCTTTTTCCAGGAGCTGTTTATAAGTGTGTAGGCCTGTCATTCATGAGACTGATATAAAGCTCTGGGTAGCCCTGCACTAAAATGACAAACTTTTCTATATTTATCAGACGGGAGAACGGAAGGATATCTGATGGGTGTGATTGGTTTGCAATGTGACTCCTGCCTGACTGCTGAGGGTGACCTCTTCCTATGTCTTTCCTTTCAAATTAAATTCACACATGGTCCAGTCATATGGGTTTTGATTTATTTTGACAAGGTGCAGCCTCCTAATAGAGTTTCAGATTTAGTTTTTTTGTGTGTGCAACTAAGTGACCAATGGAATCATGCCGTCTAATGACCTTTCTGGTAGGCTAACGTTAGGTCGACCAATAGGGGGCAGCCCTAATAGTTCTGATTGTGTTAGTGTGACTTTGGCGAATCTGAAGTAACCCTTGATACAATAATGGGCACTATATTATTTTGTCATATGAGGGGTCCAAGCTATTGACTTTGCTGAGCCCCCATCTAGCATCAGTAGCGGGTCAGTTTCAGGACAAAAATTATGTACAGACACTCCTGGTTCCCAGAGGATGTACACTCATGATTTTGGTGATCCCCTGACTTTTCCTCTTCCTCCCACGAGGAGGACTTCTGTGGTTTTGAGTGAAATGCACCAGTAGCACGCTGATGTTTGTGTTTGGCTCAGTGGAGCCTCACAAAGCTGCCAGCGTGGCTTTAGACTCTTTTTCTGGTTAATTTATTTATCTTTGGAGCATGATCACACTATAACTACAAAGTTTATCTGCTCAGGTTTCACTGTTTCATCAACATTTGGGTTAAAAACCTGACACTGCTTTGTGGTGTATATGAGCTTTCCTGCTCTGTTTATGGAAATGGATATCTCGCTGCATCCTTCTTAAGATTTTGGAGCGAAACAGCAAAAAAATGGAAAGAAATATTGATTTTAAGTGAAACGGAAACTCACTCATGCGTACAGTTTTTCTGTGTGTTGTGTGCTTTTCTATGCAAATCCACCTCATGAAATCTGATATTAAAGTACTGCATGGCTAGTTACACTGGACCCAGATTACAAATTCTCCCTCTACGTAAACTTGTGAAAGTCATAACCAAAAGAGGGTTATGGCTGGGTGCCCAGACGGAGGCAGAATGCCACAACACTGCAGCTACAGACCACAACGTCCAGTGTGCTAGATTTCCTTTGTACATGCAACAGAGGTATCCAAGGGAAAAAAAATCCCTCACTTGTGGTTGGTCTTTTAAGTTGGAGCCAGTGGGCCAATTAAAATGATTAGGGTGGATCACCACTGGTTTTGTCTCAATGTGCTGTGGTCACTAGATTGCCAGTCTGCTGCCGTATTGCTTCTGGCTCCTCAGAGGGCAACAAGTTCACATGGATGGCTCAAAACAAACACGCCCCTACTGAGAGACTTTTTGTCCTCAGTATCTGATAGGACTTGAAGAAGAAGTGCTAACTACAAATCCAACAAGAGCCACACAACGTGGAACATGCAATTATATCATACCAATGGATAGCTTTCTATGGCATGAGGTCAAGAGCGACGGTGGGAATGCTGTCATGTCACGAACCCTGTTCTTTTTCTCTTTCACAGGGAGTGGATCACAGTCTATGCTGCTGCAGCTACTCGTCCACAATTGAGTTCAGAAGTGGCATAAATATAGACCCAGACACCGGGAAAGATGACTGTGGTTGATTCATTTTGTGTTCTTGGATGAGCCTTGCTTATGCCTTGTGGCACATTTAGATTAGTGAGATATTTTACTCCCAGTCTTTCATCTCAGTAGTTGCAGGTTCAGATAGATGGTTGCTACAGTTTGTCAGTGTGTTGTTGAAATCCACAGTTATGCTGAGGGTGTCTTTGATGTTTTTAAGGACCTAATATTTTCTTAGATTTTTCCCCTAAGGTTCCTTCTTGCTGGCAAATCTGATATGATACTGTTTGTGGACTGAACTGACAGTTATGGCTTCAGGTACCTGTCCAGCAGAACATCTTTGGTGTCACCTCAAAGTCTTTTTGTCTCAGAATTTTACATATTGAAGATATCACAATGAAATCCATTTTTCTTACACTAATTAGTTTATTTATTTCATTTTTGTCTGTCTAAAACCTCTAATACATTCAGGATTTTAGGAAGATTATGAATCATATATGGAAATCTACCAAACAGTTATATTTATAGTGCAACTTAAACTTACTGTCCCCACTTACCAGATTCTCATGATGGACATGATGAGTGTGGGTGGCCATCCTCATTACCGTGCCAAAAACCATAAACAAACAGTGATGAAAGTAGCAAGGAACTCGAGTGCATGTAAACATAACAGACACTGTCACAAACATCAACAAACATCACAGCACGTAGCAATTCGTGGTCTGTGTGAAAGAAGCATCGGGATGGACATTTAATCACTTTCCTGTACCTAGCAAAGGGCACTGTCCTGAATTATAGTAGCTCAGTAGCACAGTAGCTCAGTCCATGGGGACTTGGGCTGTTAAAGTCCCCGTCCAGACCAAATATGGAGCGTGGTCTGGTGGCTGGAGATGTGCCAGTTCACCTCCTTGACCAAAGCACTGAACCCCCCAACCGCTCAGGGCGCCTGTCCATGGGCAGCCCCCTCACTCTGACATCTAGGTCCTGTTTGTGCATGTGTGTGTATTTTGGACCTGTGTGTATATGACAACGGAGTGAAAACATTTCCCCTCAAGGATTAATAAAGTATAAAAAAATATTGTGCTTAAACAGTCTTTCAATGTCTGTGATGTAGATTGTGGCTTTTAAGAGAAGATATGCCAGCCCACAGAAATTACAGGGCCCCTGAAACGGTCCAGTGAGTGGGTTCTCTCCAAATCTGCTTTACTTATATCAATACATGGAAGGAAATTAGCAAGGAAATTCACGTCAATTTAGCTTATAATTAATTAAGATCAGTCAGCTTCTCAGGTCATGTGGCCAGCCGCTTGTGTGTTTTTTCCCCCCCAGAACAGTTGCATACAAAAAAAGACCCATACCCATTTCTGTTTATGAAATAGTCTTACACTTTACTAAAGCAACAATACATACAGTGGTTATTTTTCACTCAACATATAGAGTCCTTGCCACCGCCTCTCCCACATGAAAACATGACTTTTATATTTTTCTTTTCTATTTAAAATGGGTAAGATTTTATTGTGTTTTAGAGCTGTGTGCAGTGTAAAGCTTCGCTCAGCGCCTCCCTGACCCACTGTCCTTCTCTTTCTCTGTTTATCATGACACTACTGCTGTGAGAGTGTGAGCTACGCACCGGGGAACAGTTGGTACGAGTCCACCTGTGCACACACACACACACAGCGACAAGGCTTACTGTTGACATTGCATCATTACATCACATTATTGTTTTGGTGTTGGATGTTAGCCGCTGCTGCTGTGTGAGCGCATTATATTGGACAGATTGTTAACTGGTTAACTCTCGGGAGAGCGGCACAGAAACGGTCCTTCAGTACTGTGTCTAACCTGTATAATGTCATGGCAGCAACTGAAAGTTTGCCAGATTTTGTCACGTTAACTTTCAATTGGTTTAATAGACAAATTGAAGTCTAGTTGTTCAATAAATGACTTCAATCAGCCAACTGACATTCCCATTAGATATATTTCTTTATTTATTTTTCTTTTTTCTGCTAGCATTTGATTACTCTATAATAATTTAATGCGAGTACCTGAATATGGAAGTGACTTAAAATGTCCATCCCTAATATTTTGGTCCGAAGTAAAATTTGGTTGTCATTGCTGGATGAACATGATTATTTTTAGCCTCCATGGCCCCCTTTTAGCGGCTGGGCCCCTGAAAGCTTTTTACCCCCTCAGGTACAGCTCCTGCGAGGGGACAAGAACAATGAGTGTCATTATAGCTACAATCATCTTGAATCAGTACAAACAGCATATTTTATCTGATACAACAGCCCATAACAACCAGTCAAGTCAGAAATTTTCAGTTTATTGCTTTCTGAGGCCCCATTTACCAGTATTTGCTCTTCATTACATCATAGCTTGCACTTGTCATATTGATTCGTTGTCATAGATCTTGTCAGCAGAACCTCATCTGACCATAATATTACATCCAGACTCCTCACTTCACAGTGGAAAAGTGCCCACACGGGGGCTCTGGGGGTCTGAACACCACTCTCCTGCTTCTCCCCTCCACACCCATATACATGTAGTCTCCAGATACACTAGGGCACACACACAGACACACACACCCTGACACCAGAATACACTTCCATTCTTTCATCTGCAGTTGAACTTGGAAAGTACTGATTGAAGGAGGAAAACAAGACTAAACACACTAAAGGATCATTCAGAAGACCCCAAAATAGCTCATAAAAGGCACTTTGTGCCACTCATATTTTTCTTTGCTTACTATAAACTGAGCTTTTGTGGCTTTTGACAGCTCCCCACCCTCCATCCATCCTTCCACTCTGCTTTTGTCTTTCCATAAATCAATATCTGTCTGCGGGTGTGGGTCTGCTGATTGTTTTTACAGAGCGTTGCTGTGTAATTTGGCTAAATGGTACTTACACCGAGCTTACTCTGAGATGGTAAACAGTCTGGCTGGTAGAAAGGGAGTGTGCCGATAGCCACGAAGCATACAATCAGCTTTAATTGGTATTGTGGACTGTGGATGTACTTGATTACTTACCTGGGAGATAGGCATGATGGCAGGCTTGTGATAATAAGTACTATTTTGGTTAAATTGTAGATGGATCACATTCACTGCATCAAGTTTTACCTGACACGTCTAAATCCACTTTCGTATCACATATAATCATAGGTACTGGCATAATACTGTATGAGAAATTCACTGCACAGAGATGGACAGGGACTTTCCCTTAAGTTTACTGAAAAAATAGATAAATAAAATAAAACTTTTACAATGTGTTGGGGTTCTTACTGTTGCCAGAGACTGTGGTTTGAGTTGTTAAAATTAAAGGATAAAAGGATTTCTCTCTTCAGCTGGTAAAGCACTTAAACTCACCATATGATGTTGGAAATTTAATCAAAAAGCAAATTGTGTGTGTGAGTGTGGTTAAATGTAGATTCCTGTAATCTTTTCGCAAACACAACTGTTTTGTAGTTTTATATTTCTAACAAAAAAATAAGTTTTGCAAATGGTATCCAAGCATGTTGCTCTCTGGGGTTGCTTTGCACTATTGCAAGATGATAAAAGTTCACTTCAGATGCAAGTGGGTCGTCTTTATTAACCTGTAATGGTGGAACATGTGCAAGTAGCTGCACTAAACACTCTTTTCTATTTGATGCATGCTTATTTAATTCTCAGTTTCCTTTGGTTTGATGCAGGTACCCTGTACTATAAAACAACAGCTCATACTACATTATCCCAATTCTTCAAGGAATGTTAAAAACGGGGAGGCTTGGCAGAGGCCTTTTACTGCCAAGTAGCAAATTACACAGAGGGGGTCTTGTTTCAAGCTTTCAAACATTCCTCTATGAAATGTATCTAGCTCTCACACACACGGCTCCTGCAATGCTTTATTCCCCGAAGCCCCATTTGTATGAAATGTAAAGTCTAATAAATTTGACATCCTTTGAAGTGCGCACACAAGTAAGAATAATAGACACAAAACTTACCCACACCGCCCCACTAACACACACACACACACACACACACACAAATGCACTGAGTTGCATCTGTGCCTAGCTGTATTGAACGTTTCCTCATTGTATTCCTGCTCTATCCCAGTACTTTTCCACTGATGTCTGACTCACAATTGCACTGTGCCTGAACCCTCATATCAACCACCACCACCCCCAACCCCACCCCCACCCCGACCCGTCTACCCTCCCCTCCAAATGTAACTTGAGAAATTTACAGTGAGTTAACCATGCAGTCGATTGTATTTATGACACACACATACTTGGCCTGCTTCATATGATGATTTTCGGATCAACATATTGGACAAAATTCTACACAGATGGCTTACTCCTTTAGAAATGTCTGCAAATTTAAGTCTGATTTCAAATCAGTCACTTATTTATTAAACACACTTTATGCGTGGCTGATGATAATTTGTATTTTTACTGGCAACAAATCCCATGAAAAGATGAAAACTGATGCTGCTAACCTGTCTGTGTATCTGAAGCCTGATACAGCTCATTGGTCTGTTCCATAGATCTCCACTGGGTCCAAAATGAGCTCATCAGTGAGCTATGGTGTTGCACTGGGTGACAGTAGGATTAACAACGGCAGTATTGTTTATTTTAAGTCACCTCCACAAACAACCCTGATGCCAAAATACTGAGTAGTCCACCAAATGCACAACTGAAAATAGTTTCAAACAAATGCACTGTTCTATTATTAACTTGGTAAAAGCGACAGTGCCCAGCTGTTTTAAGAAATTAAAAGTCAGAAAAGAAAGTTAAAATAAAGGAAATTAGAATAAAGTCAAATAAAACTGTATATTTGTGACCTGTTTCATTCACTTATGTGTTAATCAGAATGGGCTAGGGACAGTGTGAAAAGTGATATACTGCTTAACTTGGACAGTAGCTCATATTTCCATCCTCTTAAATGGTATGCTTCTGTCTGAGGCATCATAATGGTATTGATAACAACTGATAAGGACTAATAAATAGCTTGATAACATTTTAAAGGGTGCAGATTTTATGCCCCCACACCAAAATTATCACCACAGTTTGCAGTAAACATGGTTCTATGCACTTTAAAAGAACACTCAAAGTGATAGGAAGTAAAGAAAAAAAAATAGTTTTTCAAAGTGAAGTATCTTTAAAACTTCTGTGACTTTAAAAATAAAGATAAATTCCCATTAGACAAAATATGATGAGCTAACAAAAAATATCTACGAAGGTGAGGCAAAAGGTAAAGGAGTACAATGCAGGATTGCCGGTTACTGTTTGCAGACACACTCACCAGCAAAAGTAAAATGAAAAGCCAACCCCAGATTCAGTCTCGATTGGCATTTCGCCTCGCTATGTTTTTTGTTTTTTTTTCCTGCGCTGTGTGTCTTGGATGCCTGCTGATACAGTCTGGCACCTGGTCACTACCTTTTATAAAGCCCTGCTCTCAACTTCATCTCAACACTGTGGGGGTATTATATTTTTGTATAAACTTCAGATCATCCTGAATAACCTTGTAGAATATGGAGAAGTTTCTTTATTTGTTTCCTTTTTTCTCAATATCCTTTTATCCTTATTATTCCTTTATTTGATTTGATTTGTTTTATTTTCCTTTTATATGTATTTCTTATTTATTTTTTTAATTATTATTATTTTTAATAAGTATTATGTGCTTCTGTTTTAACCCTCTATTTTCTGTACTTATCCAGTTTTGTAGTATTTTTGGTGTATTGTTCTGTGCTTATACAAAATAATTTAAACATGCAGTTGTTTTGTAAATGCTGGTTATGTTAAAAAATGTAAAAACAAAGTGCCTAAACAAAGTTGGAAACAAACAAAAAAAAAGTTCCATATACAGAAAATAATAGAAAAATAAGAAATTAAAGGCAGAGGCCAAAGTCTCTGCAGAAAAATACACCACCACACGCTCCTAGTGGATTACAAGTGATGATTGAGAGGGATTACTTCTCTATAAGACAATCTTGCATAGTATATCTTTAACAAGAAGATTGTTAAAAAATAAATTACGTAAAAGTGAGTGGGGTTACTGGAGAAAAAGAGAAAAAGGTTGTCGAAAAGACCGGGCAGTCTGCCAGTTTACAGCTTCTCCGAATTCCATGTGGCACATACCAGGTCACAAGGCAAGTAATGGATTAATGTCTTGATCATGACGAGGTAAATACCATGTTTAAAAGCGCAACACTTTAAATGACTGTTGCATGAGGCATGCACACAAGAGGCTTCGATACAAAATATACTTTAAGTAGGTAAATAGTGCATCAGATGCAGACTAAATATGCTGGAGACTGCCTATGACTGCCACATAGCACGACTGCGTCCAAACCACAGCCACCAGATATGACCACACATCAACTGGCCCCAGGCACTTATTTTGTCACATTATTGCAAACACTTAATTTAAATCCTTTGTTTAGTCAGGACCAGAGTATGTGCCGCAGTAATGTCTAAATCACTGTCTGTCACCGGGCACCCTGCAGTTAGTGGCACACTTGGATTTACTTTGGTATAGGATCATGTTTCCCATCTCTGGAGCCATTGACCCCAAGCATGGCTATATAAACAGGGAGTTCTAGGCCTCCTGGTGTGTTAAACTTTGACCATAAGAGCATGAGTTACTGAGTTTAATCGTCTTAAAAGGAAAAAGGAACTGAAAAGGAACTAAAACCACCTGCCTTTGCCTTTCTTTACTCTCCATTTGACTTTAGAAATAAACCAGGTTTAGAACATTTTCATCCATTTCTGGCTTTTGGTACAGCCATTCTTGTGAGAACCTGCTAGTTTAGAAGGTATGCAGGTTTTCCTGCACGCCTGGCTCGGATCAATGTCACCTTTCAGAGGGTCCGACCAGGGGCAGACCAGGGGAAATGATGGCCACAAAGGGCTCTTTGAGTAGGAGAGAGCCTTTCCCCCATGCTGACCTAAATCTCCCTCTTCTCTCCCCCTCTCCTCGCTGCCTCACAGCAGCTACTCAGACATTCAGCCTTCAACTGGGCTTCACAGGGAGCACAAACGTGCGCCTGGTCAGGGAGTAGTCCTTGCCGGGTAAATAAAAACACAGGCCTCGGGAGGGGCGAGTCTTCAGAGGGTGTGGGTGCTAAAAAGTAATGAGATTTGGTAGGAAGGTGAGTCCTTAGATGATGTCATGAGTGAACTACTGATCTAAGTTTGAGATTGTATTTTGTCTCTAGGTGGCACACAGGTAGTGGTTTGCAATGGGCCACAGTTCTCTTGTTTGTCCGTCTCCAGTACACCATAGTTTGTTTTAGTTTTTCAGTCCAGTTGGTGGATTGAAATGGTAGTGAGAGATAAATAAAAGAGCACCAATGCGCCTCTCCAAAGGATGACAGGTTTTCTGTAGGCTCCACCTTCCATACTCTCCCCTTCTGCTCTGTCATCAGCCCTTACAACTCCCATCTGGCGCACTGTCACAGGGTTATGTGAACATGTTTACACTGAGCCCCTAAGGTAAACTGAACTACATTTGCACCGATATACATCATCACACCACACCCCAAACACTTCAGTGCTGCTCCCCGCTGCAGAGCAGTACTCCGGTCCAGACCAGACCTGATTGTTTCTACATGCGACGTGTTCCGTGGAGAACAACTTGACAGTCTGTGATGAACTGATGCAGTGATAACACAATGGAAGGCTGTCTGCGGTGGGCAGTGATCTCTTCCAGACACTGCTTTGCTTTTGCCAAAAGAATCGACAGAGGACTGAATTTCTTGAATATCTGAAATTACCGTATGCTGAGTTTGTAGAAAGGCCACTGCATGCTTTGAATGCAAAATCACTTTTTTTATGATGCAGATAACAAAGAACAGATTTATTTTTTTTTTATAAAGACTTTTATTAAGTTTTGACAATAAGTTAAACAACTTTCTGAGTTTCAAAATTCATTCACACACATCTCTCAGAAAAATATTGCAGAAATGTCTTCAGAAAAACAAATGAATGTTGCCATTTTCCAAAAGCGAAGGACGAAAAACCTTTCAAGTAAAACAGAACATTGAACTTCATTCAAACAGAATTCATATTGAATTCTGCTGTCTCGTTTTTCTGGTGTGAAAAATTCCAAAAAAAATAGATTTATTTTTCACTGGGTACGTATCAAACTTGATTTGAAAATCTGAATCATTTCAGGGTAGAAAACACCGTCCAAATATGGAGTTAAATCTGGAATGTTGAAACGTGGAGTGTTGATGAGCACCACTCGTTGATTTGGAGGCAGTATATAGGCGTTGTGACATTTTACCTGAAACAAAAATGATACAAAACGGCCATCTGCATGCTAGCATCCTTCATCTAATCGCTAGCAAACCAGTGTGTGATACTAACAGTTACCTTGACAATGTGAAATCAGTATTGTGAAAATCATGATATGGTGATAACTTACAGTACAGTACAGTAATTCCAAGTAGGATGTTGGTTTTCAATGGAAATGGGAGTGTGGCACATTGTGTTCCCTGCTAGCAAATTTTTCTTTCTAATTTGTACATCTTAAGTGTGAATTAGTTTTGTCACTTTCCTCTCCACCTTACACTCTGTTTGACAGAGATTTCTTGAATGCAATCATTTAGTCTTTTAAAGCTTTTGCTTTGAAATAGAACTGCATCAGCAAAACATCTGGGACACAAAACGCCAAATGAAACAAAACAAACATGACAAAAAAAGCAAAGCATGGTCAAAAGACTAACAGTATGATCAGATAGTTCAAGGGTCGATGAAGGACACTGCAATGTAGCGCGTTCCTTTGGTGGTGGGCAGGCCTTCGTGGAGGTGAGTCAGTCGTCCTGGGTGCATGAAGCTCCAGCCTTTCCTCGGTGACTCTATGGAGCAGTTGTACCGATGGAAACGGCAGCCCCCGCCCTGATATAAGGAAAGGAAGGAATTAAAAAATTGCACTATTGATTGGAGTCAACAAGAATACAGGGAAGATGATTAAAGTGAGAACACTCGCATTAAATCAAGCTGGATGACACCCAGATGCCATCAAGCATTCCACTCTAATATCAGCATGCTTGAACTCCTTAAAGGAGTACTTCAAACCCCAAATGATCATTTTCATGACTCTTTTCATGCATACCTCCAAGGTGAATGAAGAATCCAAAAAAGGCAAACCATCTTGATGAATTGATGTCGTTCTGTTTACAGACTTTGATACAACTAGTGCAGTATAATCCGAGTCTCACTTATCCAGTCATATGTAGGGGTGTCCTGATAGTTTTTTGCCCCCGATCCGAGTCATTTTATAATGAGTATCCCACGATAACAAGTCCCATTCAATACTTCTGTTTTCTTAGATAATACAGCTCCACAGTGCACACTTCAAGTACATTAAAGTTACTAAACCCGATCCAATGTGTATGCTTGACAATTGAAAAGCTCTGCAATGCATCAACAAAAAATCCCTGCCTTTGTTTATTTATTTATTTATTTGTTTATTTATTTACAGAGCAAGTAAATAGATCTAAATAACAAACCCCTCCTTTAATCTTATTGGCCTTGCTGCTGTCTCGAGGGAATATCTCTGTCCCTTCAGAGAGTAGCCTTTTCTCCAGTGTTGGTTGCTTTGATGCAGTCTTTGCCTGAGTTACCTGATTGAATGGTATTTTATTCAGTTTATTTTTGCCGTCTGTGCATCTTTAGTGTGGATTAGGCTACATTGATATTGTTAAATCACAAGTCACACTTGCTCCTGGAGCTTTTGTCACACTTTGCAGTGGCGTGTTGACAAGATTGTCTTCAGTTCTTTACCGCTGTCTGTCTCTTTTACACTTGTGGATAAACACCATGCCATAATCACACAAGACTTTCACACTGAGCTGAAATGAAGTGAGTGCTCATAATTTTGTTTAAAAAAAAACAAAAAAAAAAAACAACACATAAATAAAAAGTGTCATACTGCTTTTTTGCTGTTGGTTAAGGCATGTATTTTTGCCGCAGGCGGGGCTCAGCCCCTGCTCTTACACACACAGAGGAGCTCAGCTGAGTAGAGGAGGAAAGTAAAGTAAAGCGGAGAGTTTTATGATAGCTTATTTAAACAAAGGATTGGATCCTCTATACAGCTCAATATACCCCGAACTCCCTCCGTTAAAAAATGCCTTGATCGGCCCTGATCCAGATCTTTGAGATCGGATCGGGATATCCCTTGTGCTTCCTAAACACATGCATTTTTTGCAAAAATGATATATTTAAATCAGTGCTTCCAAACTGGTGGGTCGTGGTTCAAAAGCTGGTCGTGGGCCCATTCCTAATGGACTGCAAGTAACTCGCAAACGCGTCAAGTTTGTTAAAAAAAACAAACACTTTCTTTGAAGTACGGTGAATTATCAGGACAGAGCTTTTATTTTGAAGTGCCGTTTCCTACAGTAGAGTGAGGGACTAAACAACAGCTTTTACAAAGACAGCCAACTAGCTCAACAACATGTCCAAACGCAAGTATACGCTCAGTGTGTTAAATTGTGTGGACCTCAAACTAATGACGAGTAGAAATCTGGACACCGTGGCTGGACCAGTTGGGAAACACTGATTTAAATCATTTATGCATAAACAGCCCAGGTGCGCTACTTGTCCATGCGTGAGACTGTTTATGCAGATGTATATTAGAAAATGCAAACACAGGCAAGAATGCATGTGTTTGGAAAACACTGAACATACAGCTGGATAAATGAGACTCGAGTCAGATTGCACGAGTTGTTGGGGAGTTTGTAAGCAGAAATTTCGGTTTATTTTTGCTGTTGTTAAACGTGGACCCTGATGACTTGAATTTATCATGAATGTTCCCCCTTTTTGGATTCATGGATTTGAGGTTTTCTTCCCGAATTCAGTGTAACACAGGCTGAGTAACTGACATAAAACAACTTAAAAAAGGTCATTGGGGCGAAGTTTTCTTTGAATACAACTCCTTACCTGAAAGTCTGTGTCTTTGTTATTGAGGGCGATGTTGATGGTGAAGGTGGAAGAGTCGTGATGGGGCCTCAGGTACGCTTGCCTCTCCGGCGTGTATTTTACCACAAAGTTCATTAAAGCATAACCCTGTGATGAAGCACATTAATCCATCAAGTTAGCTGACAGTCAGTGTACCTTTGAACATAACCGATGGAGAACCTGTCAGCTGTTATTAATTGCTGCACATGTGAGAACAGGGTCCATAACAAGAGGAAACTTTTTCTTCAGTTTAAGCTTTTGGGCAAATAGTGGCAGCGTTCATTGTTTATCTTTCTTTCACTTCTCCATGAGGTCACACTTACCTTAGTGTAGTAGCCAGAGAAAACTTTTAACGTGACGGGCGATATGAACTCTCGGATGAAGTGTAGCCACTCTTTGTCATAGCCGATTTGCTTCATATGAATGTCGTCCGTCGGCACCGTCTCGTAGCCGCCGGCGATCCGCTTGTCCTGAGAAAAAAAGAGAGGAAGTAAAGCATACTGCAGTGTGATTAACGACGGAACAAATGACCCACAATCCGCGATGTGTGCCATCACAAAGTGGTGATGATGATGACAACGTGCCTGTGTGTGCGTGTGTCTCTAAAACCGCAGGCTGTACTGTTGTCTGTCTGCATGAGGCTTAATGACCCATCCAGCTCAGCCTTTTTCCCCACACAGAGTTAGTCAAAGAATCTGTACACATTTAGTCTCTCAGGCAAACTTTTAGACGCATTAATTACCAATTTCAACCTACATAAAACAGGCCACATGGAATAGACACCATAAACATTAAACACAATATCATAACCATTTATGTGGTTATATTTAAATGATGGACCTGGACAGGATGGTAATAAAATTAAACATGTGTGTACAAGTACCCTGAACACCAGTGGTGTCTGTGTGTGAGATTGTGCGTGTCCTAACAGGATTTTGAGCATTTAAAAGAATAGTCCACTCACTAATCCCTACATCTGGCTAACATTCGACCCCCTTGACCCCTGAATGTCGTGAAAGTTAGTTTGAAAGTAACAGCTCACCCAGGCATCAAAGACAACAAAGGCAAGGCTGTTACAATAAAGTTTACAAGGCAACATGAGGGATTATTTCCTGCCTTCCACTTCTTCCTATTGATGTCTGTGCTGGATTAATTACAACAAACACTTAACCACAACAAGACATGGAAGGCTTTGTCTTTACTATGATAATTATCTTACTCAGGCAATTTAAAAGTTGTGAAAGTTTTTTAATGTGTACTGAATAAATTACAGCAAATGGCTTCTTCTGAAGGTTAGAAAATGAGCCCTGGTGTCTCCAACTGTGTGCAACTATTGCTGCAAATGATGTGTTCAGTAATAGATGGGCAACCTATTGTTATTTAATACTAAAATATTGAGTTTATGTGAGCTTGTTTCAATCTCATAAACTGATTCTTGTAGCCCTGTTTTTTTTAGCCTTTAACAAATGCAATTAACAAATTAGCTTTTAGCTCAAAGCATCGTTGTGCCTCAGCATAACCATATTTAAGTGGGATAATGGCTGTTGAGTCTTAGGGCCCTGTTTTACACCTGGCACAAAGCAGAGTACAGCGCAGCACAACTGGGTGGCTGTAGCTCAGAAGTAGTGGAAGATTGGTGGTTTGATCCCCAGCTCCTCCAGTCTGCATCCTTGGGCATCATACTCAACCCCAAATTGCTCCCGAGAGTGTATGAATGGTTTCTGAGTAGTAGGCGGCCCCTTGTATGGTAGCCTTGGCCAATAATGTGTAAATGTGTGTGCATGGGTAAAAGAAAAAACCTGCTTTGAGTGGTCTGAAGACTAGAAAGGTGCCATACAAATGCAGTCCATTTACCATTTACTGTTGAATTGTCATTGTTAGCTTCAGACTGATGCAGTTGTCATTTTCACGGCCATTGTCCACACTGTGCAAGTAGCAAATGTGCTCGTGCTCCTCTGTGCGCCCATGGACAGACATCAAATGCATCATTGACCAACAGAAACCTAGCCTAAATTTTATTTTATATATATATATATATATATATATATATATATATATATATATATATATATATTATATTTATTTTCCTGCTATTTAAAGGGCACATTATTCAGATGGTAAAATGTGCCTACATAGGTGAGTTCAAAATGCACGTACACCCTGCTTATTAAACACACAGGGAGCCACTGATGGTTTGCAGGTGGGTGAAATAATTCATCATTAATGAGGTGAATATTAATAACATTGTCTAAAATGTGAACATAGCAGAGAGCAGAGCAGAGCTGCTCTCTGACTCAACATTAAGAGAGATGCTGTGCACATTTACGTTTGAGAAGCAGCATATCTTCATTGATTTTTCATTAGTTAAATGTTTAGTTCTGTTTCCTCTAGCAAGTGTATAACTTAAGTTTTTAATGCTACTGCTTAAATGTCCCACAATATTTGCTGCAGTGACATGGCGGCTCTTACTGCATTACTCTCATCAGAAAACCACTCGCTTCTTCAATTTGCCAAATACACCTTGTAAAAAGCAATGTGTTAGGTGTAGGTGCCCTGGCTTTTAAAATGAAAAGAAGATGATATTCTGATTTATTGAATTAATTCAAAATGAAATACTACCCCTTTGCCCCTTGCACCTTATTTTGCACCCAGATTATGCATCATTTAACTAGCAAAAGTGGAGTTGGGGAAGACCTAAATACACTTGCATCATGCACTTTAGACCACGCACTACAGATTGCTTAAACAGGGCCCTTAGTCTTGTTTTTAATCGCAATTGTCCTATACTTTTTGACATTTTATGGATGAAAAAAAAAGTAAAAGGTGATGAAAAGGACAAGTATTTTCAGCCATAATATTATTCACACATTGTCTCCCTCACAAGGATGTGTGAACATTACCACAGAAAAAAAGTATGTGCCTGCTGTGTGTTGACTACAGCTCTGTGTTCAGTGAACCTCAGTTAACAGTACTGACCTCATGTTTGCCTCCGGACCATGAACCATAGTGCTCCATCTCCTCAACTATTTCATCACAGGCCTTCTCTGTGAGGACTGGGAACCAGAACACATCTGGACAAGGCTGCAATACACAGACATGAGCAATGAGACCACGGAGAACAGACTTGAGTCACACCTTCACCTTTAGCAGCTGTGACTGAAATGTAATACCCAGAGATGTTAAAAGCAGATGTGTGGGATTTCTGTCCGACGTTATGTCATTGTCTTTCACTGTCTCTGAGTCTGTATCTCCAGCACATGCAGATATACTCGCAGAATAAATACAAACCTCCTCCAAGTAGTTCTCAGTGAAAATCTGAGTGTAGTTTTTGTGGATGTACTTCTCCTTCCAGTCCTGCGAGGAGAAAGAGTTGCAGATTAGTTGCCATTTTTGTGGACTGTTAGCTGACCTACATACCTCACAGAGCTAATCCCCTCTCCCACAGGGCAGGTCCCAGCGTGCCAAATACAGTAGTAAATCACAAAGCCTTATCAGTCAGGAGTCTTATCACGCTGAAGTCATTACTTCAGAATTGTCTCACATCTGTAATCCTTCCATTATGGCTAATAACCTTTACAGGTGGCTGCGCGTTTATCTCAGCTATTCAGAAAAAAATGGCTTTCTTTGTGTATGAAGAATATGGAGAAAACATAATGACTTACCACAGGGTTTTCAAATATCTGCCACAAGTCATTGTTATAATGGGAAATGTTATAATTGGCTGTGGAAATGAGCCTCCCAAAGTCGTGACGGTTTGTTATGTACATGAAGACTCCCTGCAGCAAACACGGGGAAAAAAAAAGAAGTTCAGTCAGTTTCACAAAAAGTTGGAGTCTCTTTAATGTCTCACAGGCAGGATTTCTAACAGATCCATATCTACATAAACATAATTCATGCTCTGCAGGTTATAATTATGGTAACTGTTTATGACTTGAACACTCATCGATGGTTAGCATCGGCATAAAAACCGACAGTTACTCGTGGCAAACTACTTTAAAGCTTCATTTGCCCCAAAATGAAAATAAAGTGTGATTTCAGTGTGCTTTAACACACTGAAATCAAGTAGCTTTAACTTAGATAGAACCAAAAGAGACAGATAAATAATCTAAGATTATTTATGGGTGGGTGGTGGCGGGGCTGCAGGGCGTTGGTGGGTTGGGGAACAGGACAGGGTGGGGCAGTGAGGTGAGAGGAGTGGGAGAACAGGGACAGAGGGGTGCTGGGCAGCTTGGGACAAAGCAATTCCAGGAACGATACTCTATCTACAGTGAAGCACGGGGAGGGCGCCGTGTAGGGGTGGATTTGGACTCACTATCAGACTAGGCTTTGAAAAGAAAAAGAAATGATGAATTAGACAGGGTTTTGCAATATGCTGGTGCAAGTGTCCAAATTGCTAATGTATAAAATCATCTTGTGAAAGCTGTGATTTAGTCCAGATGGTTTACATGAGTGAAAGGAAATATTATCGGAGCCTAGTCTGAGATCAGTCGGTGTGTTTAGAGGGAGCAGCTGGTTACATATGTTTCCTGGAAGGTTTGGCGGTGTGGGGTAAAGCATCAGGACAGGGGACTTGCATGTGAACTGACTCTCCAACCTTCTTTCTCCTCCTTGATCTCCTCTTGGAAGGCATCATATAAACAGGACAGAAAACAGGTCTTTCTCTCTCTATCTTAGACAAATATCTGTTTTTGGACCTGAACTCAAGCAAAGAGATCAACATCAATTTCCAAAGAGCTGCCAGACATCCTGATCTTTTCTGTAAGGATATAGGCAGCAGCTCAATAGTAAATCTTATTACATGTTTGAATATGTAATCGCCCAATCTGAAATAGTGATTGACAATGCTCAATTCCAGTGGAGAAACAAAAATGTGTCTTTGCTTTACTACACATTTACTGAATTTAACTCAGCAGGGCCAAAAAATCCTCAATCAAATCAGGTCTTTTTCATGTGAAAAAGAGTCTGCTATGAAACGGCTTCTGAGCGCTAACCCATTGGAAATGGATGTTTCAGAAAACAGAATAATCAAAACAAATGGAAACCTTCGGGGGCCTGAGCATATGGAAGGCTTCCGGAGAGGGGGAGTCTTTTTCTCTGTGACTGGTCTAAAATAAAGGAGAAGCATGATGTAAATATCATAACATAAATTACTGTTTCAGAGTAAGAGACAGAGTGACAGTTGAAATATGTATATGTCACATACATAGCAACTCAGGAGGAGAGGAAATGCGCCTGCATGAGAAAGGAGCAAGGTTCCCTCTGAAGCTGATGTTTTTTGTGGGTTAACACGGGAGGAATGCATGCTGGGGGAAAAAAGCCAAGCAATCCGAAAGTACACCATGTTTGGATCAGGCATGGTAGTTGTTTAGGTCAGAACATAGGTGACATGTCAGTGGTATAAAACACAGCTGGGTGGACAGTTTATAAGTGGAAAGAAAAACACATCACACAGACAAGACAAACTTTTGTCAGCTAGCCAGCCAGGCATTGCAACCAGTTGCACTGTCTGTGGTCATGTAACAACGAGGGCAAGAGAAAGTGAGGGATTATGGGATACAAGTGGAGGAGAGAACCTTAATGCACTATAGAGCAACCATAAACAAAGGTTCATGCCTTGATGACAGACAGACATTTAAAACCGCTTATACTTGCCAGTCTTTGGTTTCCGTTGAGCTGTTGACTTTGTCAGGGTTAAGAGACTCTAAACTAGCAGTACTGACTCTTAAAAAAAATATTCAAATATAAATATTCTTACAGTGGTTATGCCCTAATAAAGTCATGTTTTTATAGACGCTACAGTGCAGACTACTACTTCACACTATGTTTACAGTACTGAGACATGAATCCCTCAAGATGGCGGCTAAGAGTTCTTACCATTTCTCTGGCATTTCTACAAAAAGCCATATCTGGGTCTAGTTTCTCCAGCACAAAGTAGTTCCTCTCTTTCAGTTCATTCCTCAAAGCACTGCCCTTGACAAGGTATATATGTGCCATGAAAGGAATGTTCCACACACCCCTAGAAACAACAAGACAGAGACAAAGTGCTCATTTTACAGTAACTGGGTAAATTTGCATTCTTGGAGTGCTTGAGATTTTTTCATTATAAGCCTCATGCCAGCCATGACTACAGCCATGACTACAGGTGTGTTGTTTGGGAACTATATGGCGAAATAAGGCAGCATGTCAAGACTAACGCCGGATTTCCACTGGATGCGTGTCCGTTGCGGAACGGCAGCGCTGGTTATCCGCTGCGTGCTCCACCGTCCGTCAATACCCACCGGCTGCGTTTGCTGTGCGGTGCGGTGCAGCTCCGCCGGAAGACATCTCGGTGCACTGCCATGATTAATATCTCCTCGTCCATGGTGTTCACGGGGTGAAATGACGTCTGAAAACCTCTGACCTGTTGACTTCAGGCCTGCCTCTACCCATTATGTAGTTTTCAAGGTGCAGTGCAGGGAAATATGATCCGCCGTGAACACTCTGTACTTTATTTTGAAAATTAACCGGATGTTTTATTGTGTTTCTGTGCACGACTTCCTGCCCCGCACGATCTGCTCTGTGCTGAATTGCTGCGTTGTGCTCCGGCGTCCGGCAAAAATAGAAGTCCTGCGTATCTGTTCCGGAGGGCTCCGGAGTGCCGGAGCTGTGACGGAGCCGGAACGCAGCACAGCCGCAGCCGGTGGAAACACACACATTGACTAGAATGGAATCCTATCGGCTCCGCTGCCGTGCCGGAGCGCAGACGCAACCAACATGCATCTGGTGGAAATTGGCCTTAAGAAAAGACGTTATCATAATATTTTGTCTGTCGAGTTACAGGTACATAGCAGTACATTTAAAAATACTTTTAGGTGTTTTTTTCCTTGACTATACCCCTTTTACTCCCACTTTGTGATGACCAATTCCACTTGCCCTACCATCTTTGTCTTAGAGGTTTATCCCCAGATCCCAACCTTCTCTGCTCACGCACACTAACCAACCAGTAGGAGTTGCTTGTGCAGCTACAAGGACCTAATCCCTCACTGTCTTCCTCCCCACAGTTTGGCGGGTGACTAAATCTGGGTTTCTACTGTGGTGGGTGAATGTTTACTCCTTTGTGCCATCTGGGCGCCATTTCAGCTTATTTTTAAACACATAAAAAGCGAGAGAGAAGAAGTGAATTCGACTACAGCTGCAGGCTCTGACACTCAGTGCTAAATTACTGCACAGGTTGATTGTGACTCTAACGACTGTTCATATGTGTATTGTAGCATGTAGCTCGTAATGACGGCTTGACTTAACATGGATGAGAACTGTTTCGGCACAATAAGGCAAGATTTATTTTAGTCATGGTTATGCTGAGGGATGCAATACCAGTGTGTGAACCATAAAAATGCAGGGCTGTTGCTGTGTGCGTGTGTACCCTCATTGTACTTGTGACTTACACACGCTTTCTCTGCACAATGTCGATATAATCTTCAGAGCGGGCGTAATAACCATCCAGACTCAAGGCTCCCCAGAAGTTGGACCACAGCTTGCCGTGACGAGTGACAAGGGGACCAATTATTTTTCTGTAGGGAAGCAGAAGGCAGAGTGGAGAGATGGTAATTCTGTCAGAGTAGATAAAAAATCTGTGACATCTTACAGACAGCCAACCACCTAATGCACTGGGTCTCGTAGCGGTGCTGCATCGAGGCGATCAACCTCTGTGGAAAGATATGATCAGTGCCAAGTCACTAACAGATTGTCGAAGTGCATAATGCAAACCAGAGCCGTAAATCATGCTCGACTGGATTGAGTGTAATGGCTTGCTGCAGCAGGCTTTTTTTCCCCCTGAATCTAGTCGACTTCTTTGAATTTGTATGAAATACAGTAACAAAGGGTTTGTTCCACTGCAGCTCCTTTAGTCGTACAAACCAAAACCACAATGAAAGGGATTTTTTTTCTATGAAATAAACTGGGCAGACTTAAAATAATTGAGCCATAAATCACAGCGATGGTTGATAGGGATGCAGATGGATGCACTATGGTATACTAATGCAAAGATGGCTGAGATAGATTGGAATTTTCCTCCCTTGACTTCAGTCCCTGGAGAGAATTCTCATGTTGTCTTTAAATATCCTAGAAAGGGGTTTATAGATTGCATGCTTCCAACAGGTCACAATGCCATGCCACTGCCACAACGACATCCAGTTTATAGGGAGGTTTCTTCAGAATCACAAGCTGCAGAAGGGAAAAAGGGTTTGCATGTTTGTTTTTTGTATAATGCAAAGTGGCATTTCGGGGTTAGCGTAGTAGACCGTTTCACTGTTTCCGTGTGGCCAGGCAAAAAACAGGAAGCCAGGGCAGCTTATTTTTAAACTGTCATTCACCCGGCTGTAATGTTCCTGTGGCTTTGCCACTTTCAATGGTTCAACGATCACAACAACAACCAGGGAGGCTCCCTGAATGAGTTCCAGCGTGGTTGTTATTCCAGCTACCATATGATTACCTGTTCTGCTCGATGAGGAGCTTCAGTGTCTGTCTGTTGGTGAGCATCACATCTGAATCCATGCTGAAGTAGTAGTCGCACGTGGCATCCTTACGGCAAAGATCCCTAATGAAATCAAAAGCACAGACATGACGTAGAGAGTAGTGATTATTCAATCTGGGGCTGATTACAGTCAATGAAATACTTGAAAGTAATCACGGTCGCAAGTTGAAATTTATCAGCTCCTAAGTACAAGATGTCATTTTCAATTGCAGAGTCAGACTCTCACTGACTATCTTTAAGTCTCCAGTGGATAATGTGATTTAGGGAAGATTAGAGACTGCTAATAAACCTTAGACTTCTTCATTATAGGGCTGTCCTGACCAATGCTTTTAGGCATACTGTGTTTTTGATAGGATCTCTGTGATGAGGCCTCACAGATTGAATTATCCCCATGACAACAGGCTATTATTTAACACTGAGCAATGAAAGAGAAAGGGCCCATATCGGAGGACTCAAGGAGAAACACTGCACCTTTTTGGCTGCTGTGCAATACATCACACAAGCCACACATTTTCTCCTGTGCTCTCTAGCCAAGAAAGGACACATTATCTAAAGTCTAGCGAGATAACTATTGAGCTGACAATATTGCAAACTCACTACATATATATGCAGTGAATCTTTTAGTTTGAAACGAACACCTGTTCTGCAGCATAAGAGGACTGTTTTATTAAATACATGCTATCACCATCTAGAGGTTTAAATGTAATTTAAAGGGTCAAAATTCAGGGTGTTTAAGTAGTGTGGACACAAATCTCAACATGGATGCAGCTGAGGTGGCGGCTAGCAGCTAACAATGCTAACTATGAATAGCGTTAAACAATGATAACAGTAATGACAGAGCTAATGGTGTTAACCAGGGTAGAAATGGAGGGTGGGTGCTACATTCCCATGCCGCTGCTGTTCCACTACTAGCGATAACCACCATATGAGCTCAATGCAAGATGGCGGCGATTAGCTAGCCAGTGGGGGCTACACATACACTACACGGACTGTCTACCACAACAAAGAACAGATAAGCTTAGATTACAACACACACAGATGTAGCATGACTTCATTCTCTGCTCAGGATGCCATTACTCCACTATATATTCACATTGCAAAAGTGGTTTGCTGCTAATTTAATGCTCTGAATGTGGCGTACAGATCCTCTAAAGGGGAACTACATCCATTTTAAGAATTCACGTGTGGTCTAACACAGTCAAAAATATTCATTAACATGGACAGCTCCCAAATTCAAAAGCTAGAGTGCTAAAACTCAAATTTGTGATATCACTGGGTATAAAGTCTGGAACTGCCTTATAGACAATGAATTGGGAAAGATGTTATACATGACACTGATACCTCTTTTCTACCAAAGTAGCTCTGGCTCTTTAACCTCTTCTGTGCAAGATTCTTGGACCCTTGGGGCTGTCTAATGAATCAGCCTGTGTTTCCATCAGTTTTAAGAGGAACCACTGTAATCAAGAGCATGTCCTTAACAGAGGGCGTTGCACAATGCACAATAGAAGTAAGCAGCAGTAGCAATTACATTGATTATGTTTGTTCTGTTATTACAGTTGGTTTTACCCGAGCATGGGGCAACTACTAATGCAACCACTGCACGCTCTTTCTCTTCTGACAATTTCTCACTTGACTTCTCCATAGTTGCCTTCTCTATCCTCTCTTTCCAACCTGCAGAACATGACGCCCACTGATGTTGTCATAGTTCACAATTTAGATGAAGGAAAACCTGCTATTTTCTGGTTCCAGCTGAGAACCAACTTTTCGGCTTCTAAACCAGTTTATTTTTGGTTGAAATACTCGGTTCAAAATAAGATGCGGGAACCGGAACAGAACTGTTCCATGTTGGTGGAAAAGTGGTATGAGAGCACCCGGGGGATTATTCTCAGTATATTGGTACATTTGCTGTTTCAGAACTGAAAACACTGCAACAGGAAAAGCTCATTATGATGTAAAAAAGAAAACAAGCATTCACTGGTTTCACAAAATCCCATTCATTGTCAATGGAGCAGCTCAAGGCTTTACACTTGATTACATCACAAGTTTGAGACTTTTTTGAGAGAGAGTAGCTAATGTTCGCAAATATAGATTGAACTTTCCAAGGCCATGGAAATAACATATCAGACCTCTTAATTTAGGTGGTGTTCCTCTTTAATGTGCAAGTTCTTCTTTAGTTTAGGATCAATCGAGGCCAAAGACATCATCATCTAGTTGAATCAATTTTATTCCTCAAACCACACGTTCTGAGAGATGATAGATTTAGAGACATACATGCCCATGTTCCTGGCCTCTCCTTGGCTCAAATTTTCTTCTGGACCCACAACCTTGAAACTGTTGAACACATTCCTGTTCTCTTCCCAGAACTTCTGGAGGTGCTTCTCGTGGTAAACCTCCTGAGCAGGGAGCCAATATTAATGGATTAGGAGCCACATAGAAGGAGCCATGTGTGGTAGAGCTCTAGAAGATAGCCAACGAACAGCTGCATAAACTCACATTATTGTGGATGAAAACATTTAGTTTATCTTTGGGATAATCCAGGGTTAGGAGTCGCTGGAAGAATTCAGGGAGGAATGGAGTTGGCTGCTCAATGAATACTCCAACCAACACACTGGGATACTCCTGTTTAGATTAGAGAGGAGACAAATTAGTACTATTATACACAGAGCAGGTTTTAGTGATGGACCACTGTTTAACATAAATCAAGGATGATGTGACATTTCACTTGAGACATAAGCAAACAGTGAAGCTTCAACAGATGGTGTCATGACAGCGTTCCTTTTGCTTTATTGTCACTTCATTGCTCTTTGTTATATGATGTGATGGCTTTTATTCATTGCAGAGGTCTGTGTTAAATTTAAGCAATATATTTTTACTGTTGACATTTATGATTAGCATATTCTTGCCAAAAAATATGAAAAGTTCTACAGACAGGGGCAGTGGACATCCAACTAGGTATGCTCTGCTTTACAGGACATTCTAACTTCTAACCCACATTGCCACGTATAACTCTTTTCAGAAGACAGCCCAAAATGTACTGTACAAAATGATGGTTCAGACAGTTCGGGCAAAGAAGATATATAGAGAAAAGGCACTGAGAAGAAAGGAGGAAACATTTTCCCATGACACTCTGCTCCAGCCCACACAGCTCAGTCTGGACTCCTCATCTTCCAATGACCAGTTCACAGCAAAGGTCTGGCCCAGGGATGAAAAGGGATCCAAGCCGAACCGTCTAATTTGCAAGTTCCGCAATGACTGCGTTGCAGGCACAAGAAGGGGGGGACTCGAGCATCTTGCCAATCTGAGCTTAAATTGTTACGGACATGCAATGGACAGACAGTGAAAGGAAAGGAAAGGAGTGGTAAAAAGGGCAGGGAAAAGAATAACCAAAGCATCTATTAAAACCAACAGAAACAACAAAGACTTTCTTTTGAAAACAAGAGACAAAACTAGGTAGTGACGAGATCTAGGGAGCTCAGTGTAGGGTAGTAGTGTAACACTAGTGTAACAGTATCTTTGCAAAGCCTGAGCTTATTCCCAGAACCAAAGTACACAAAGAACCAATCTAGACAGACAGTGACCTGGATTTACCCCACAAGAAAGGCCTGGACACAGTATGACCAGTGTTTCCACATGACCTGATCTCACAGACACCTCTGTCCCAAACACACAGAGTGGCACAGTGGAATGAAATATCACTGACTTGCCTATTATTGAGAAGCAGCATTTTTCGGCATTCATTATGGAAGGTCACTGAGAGCAGCTTTTACAGAGATGCCTTTCATGTAGCTGGGTTAGTACTGAATCGGCTCCAGGTAAACTACTGAAGCACTTTTATTTATGGAGCATACAGAATTACAGTTAATGTTAAAGGATTCATTAGTCAGTAATACACTTCACAGACATTGCGCTTTTTGTGTAGTGCAAAGATATTTTGTAATTGCAAAGACAGGTTTTGTTGCACTTTTGAACAGGTCTGTACCAAACTAATTTACAGAAACAAAGTAGATAAAAAAAAGGATAATAGAATATATTAACTGGGATCTTGTGTATGCTTCAGTGCTTTGACCATGAAGACAAAGTAAAGTTGCGGAACGTTGTTGACAGACACAGCTAGGGAAATTTTCTACAGCCTGCCATTCTTGCTGTCTATACATTGCCAGCCTTGGCTAAACTCTGTGACAAATTTTCAGCGTAACCACTATAACTTACTTTTGTGGATATAACCCATACTGAGAAGCCCACTAAAAGGCAGGCTGGTCGACAGTGACACCCCTTTAAATGAGCCCTTCTAAAAACCCCAGAAGCCATATCCTGCACCACAGCAGTGCAGTGCTTCCTCTTCCCCAAGTACTGGCACTTATGCTCTTTTAAAAGGGTCCAAGAGGACCAACGGGCACATAACCTATTATTGCTGGAAAGAGAGTGCGTGCAGCACCAACAGTCTTGCATATCTGCTGAAAAGCTGGGCTCTACTCCTACTGTCTAGACAGTCACTGATAGATGGATGGTTGACGCTGGAAGACCAGGCGCTGTTTCATCTTTTGTGTCCAAAGGGAGGTGGCTCATGACAGACTTTCCACAGCAGCACTTTTAAAAATGGACTAAAGGAGGACAGGAAATAGAAGAGAGATTGTTTCATTTGAAGCACTTACCTTTAACTGAGACAAGTCCACAACATCGTCATCACAGTGCGCACAGCCGTGTTCATAGTTCCATGTATCAGGGACATAGTTGGCCAAGTAGTTCAAGTACATCTGTGAGGGAAAGAATTCAGAGCAGGTGAATGCCAGGTTACAGAAGATTAATATCAGTATAAGCAAAAACCTTTCTCTGACTCAGCGGAGCTCCCTTTTATCGCCGTGATGTGTTTGGATTTCTTTGAAATATGACTCTGGATATCCAATTCACTTCTTTATTATAAGAATAAATGACCAGGTAGGATGAGTAAGCAGAATCACTTCAGACTAAGGTCAGACTGAAGACCATAGAGGCCATAAATGTTTCTTAAAGTAAAATTGAGACTTCACTGTCTGGTGTAATTATCCATTTTCTTCTCAGTTCTCTTCATAAATTTCAACGTATTGTAATCATAATTATGTCTGCTCTTTATTTAGTGTGCACAAAAAGTTCACGTTTATGGGGAACATAGTAGTTTCAGTTCACTGCTGTTTAGGAATCCCTTATTGCAGACATTAACATTGAGATCATATATTTGTAGCCAGGTTGAACTTGGCACGATAACTGGAAAAAATAATAATGAACTAATGGTAAGGAGTCCAACCAGGCAGCTCTACCGGCAGGAACCACACTGCTAGGACAGGGATTCTGTGATCTACCATGCAGAGCTTCTCCACCAGATGTTGAGGCCTCCGGGAAGAATGACTCAACAGTTTGGTGGGTTTGGTTCATTACCAGGGTAGGCCGGAGACAGGCGGCTGGTGGTGGAGCAGGACTTGTGAAGAGATGGGGGGAAGGAAAAGGCAAGAAAAAGAACTCCACAGAATGATGATGGTATCATACGGACATCCTGCTTTTCAGCTTGCTGAGCCTGTCACTCTATTTTACAGAGAGTGAAAAGAAAATGGGGGACACATGGGCAAAAGAAATATACCCCAGTTTTGGCCAGACCTCTGTCCTCCACTGAATAATGAGCTGATTTTTATGGCCAGGACTACTGGCAAGTGAACAGTATGTATATTTCCTGAATGTGTGGGAATTTATGCACTGAAATGAATATTTGGTGATTAATGTCACTTGGATAAGAACCTAAATGAGCCAACAGAAACTCATCAGCAAAATGGAAAAGAACAGTTCAATAACTGAGCAAGTGTACAAGATGACAATAATTAACTTAAAAGTGTTTATGCTGTGCCATAAGTACGCTATGTGAGGTGTGCCCGGGGGGGCGTAACTTCTTACTCACTTTGGTGTTTCCGTTGCCATGGACTACCACTGGCAGGGAATCGTACACTGTGTTTCTAACTCTGACTCTGTCTGTTCCAAACTTGAGGAGCACTTCATCTGCCAAAAAGAGAAACAAGAGACATTTCAGGCCAGGTTATGAAAATCGACTTACCACATGGGCGAGAGCTGTGAAGGTTTATAACTTACTGGGTAAAGTGCCAAGCCTACAAGTTCTCTGAAAGTATGCAATCGTTCACAGAGTGTGGGAGCAAAACGGGACGGTGTTGGTTCAAGTTGGTGCAGCAAAAGTTATTTAATGCCCTAGTTTTCATTTTTTTTCATTTGTGAGTCAGCATGAACCTGGTGTTTTAAATAACTGAGTTTAAAATATTTGACAAAATTACACAGATTAGCAGTGAATTGAATTATGGAATTTAGTTTCTGTGATGTCTCACCAACAGCCCCATTTAGGTTCTGGAAAATCTGGCACTTGTGGTCCAAAGTCATATTGAGAGTTTGCTGAAAGACATGAAAACATAAAGTATCTTAGTCATCCATGATGTGTTTGAAAGGGATATATTTTCACATTAATCATTGGCATTGACATAAGGTACTCACTCGCTGTAAAGGATCCAAGTATATTTTTGTGTAGAAGAGCTGGTCATCATCGTTGTCATGGAGATTCCACTGTGAAACAACTCTGTTGATGTATGGGGCATAGCCGATTATACCTGCAAGTAATAAACAGTGTGAAATACACAGCCAACGGTAAAGTATAGGGTTGAGGGAGGTTTACAAGGTCATATACAACTGTCAGACTGTTGGTGACAATTACAGTATACAGCTGGAATGCCTTACACTAAGTGCGATTTTTGGCACTAACCCCAGGCACACAAGTAATGGGCAGGGACTCTCTTTTCCCACAGTCTGGGGATAGAAAGGAGTGCAATCATGGGCAGTAAGGAAGCTGTACGTTTTAACTGTCTCCAAGCAGTGTGTGCAAAAATCACAGCCTCTCTAAATGTACATTCTCATGGCAGTCTTTCCTCTAGTTTTACCCTGTCTACTCTTTTTTTCTGATTTTGCTCAGGACACTGACCACAGTGACAGATTGCAGGGTTTGGTGATGTCGCTGGTGCGCTGCAGTTTGCATCCCATCATTTTAAAAAAAGCTGTAGACACTGTAAACAAGTCGGCGGGTAGATGTGACATAATCTAAATGGCAGGAGCGAGAAAAAGTTAAAAGGAAATCATGACAGTTTATGCAAATCATATTGTCGGTAGCTTATCCACAAAATGATGGTTTTAAAGAGTGCTGGGAAGTGCGTGCCTTTTTGACCCAAAAATTCAAAGATTTTTCTTGCTCTGCTGGAAAACACTGTACAATATTCTGACTGCAGAGTTGTCAAGAAAGCATGGAACATGGAACAATAGGACTTACAATACATTTAAAAGTTCACGACTATTGAAAAGTTAAGAAAACTTTCATTTACAGCTCTTGCCACGCTTGTTGCTAATCCCCCTCATTGGTTTTTGGTCCCTGGCTTACTTTAGTAATACTGTAGTCTCTGTGACAATGTTGCGTGGTACCAGATGCTATAAAACATTACCAAATGGTCACTTGGGCGGTAGCCCTAGGAACATAAACAAGACCTGCAATTTTATACAAACTGTGGCACGTTTTGGGGGCCAAGACAAATCCACATGTCATGTCAATGACAATGAATGCTAAACAGTCTGTGATCTGTCTGAGACAGCTAGGCTCCAATATGGGAGGTCAGACCAGACTGATGACCACAGGGAGAGCAGTAATTCAATGTCCTGAGCAACTGGCAGGATTCAGCTGGCTATGGATTATGGATGAGGACTTACTTTCACTGTTTCATTTGTTTAAAAGATCTGTGAGTCAGAGTCTGATTCAGGGTGCAGCACATTGAGCTCAGCATAGAGCTGAGCCAGTGGCTAGTAGCAAACGGTGCTAATTCTATAAACAGCGCTGCTGACAATGGCAACAGTTAACGGTGCTGACCTGGGGGGAAATTGGAGGGTGGGTGCCACGCTTCTGCGAATATGACGTGGGTCGGGACAGCATTATCAGCAGTACCCGCTGTATGAGCGCAGTGCAGAGTGGCGCTGATTAGCTAGCCAGTAGGATACACACATAGGGACTCACATACACTGACGTGGATCGTCTACCAAAACAAATAGCAGAGAAGCTCATATTACAGCACACACAGAGAGGGAGCGTGACTTCATTCTCTGCTCAGGACACAATTACTCCACTGTGTCTTTACATAGCAAATAGTTGCTCGCTCTGAATTTTGTATAAAGCTCCTTATATTATTATGCCTGCAAACATCTTTTACTTGTAATGTAGTTGCATGCCAATGCAAAAATAAGAAAGGTGACCACTTAGAAAGTGGCTGAAAAGGAACAAAGTTCGTATTCAGTTTTCACATGAATGGGCTTCTGTCACCTCCTGTCTACTTGGACAGGAAATTCCTCAAGGAGCCAGTTTACAGGGAAAATAAACTTCCATTTTATGGCAAGAGATAATAATAAATGTCTAGTGGTTTTATATTTTAGAACTAACTCCAGTCTGTTGTCATTTCTTGAGGTTAAGCCAACAACAGTGAGGCTGCACTGCTGTTCAGCCTTCTGAATTCCAAGGCCTGCATGACTTCAGTCTTTGACAGCTGATAGTTTAAAGTACAAAACCATGTGCACACATTCAAGTTAGGTGTTTACAACTAGATTACTCTCTAAAAACTAGTTTGTGGGATTCTTAATATTGTCTTCATATGATGAAATTAATTTTATTGCATCAATCTGTACAGATGAGTGTATGGGTATCAGTTAAGGTTAGAATTACTCGGGGTAGGGTTAAGGGTAGTAGGGTTAGGATTGACCATGAGGTTGGGGTTGGGTTAGGGATACACCATGGTAAGCGTGACACTTAAACATCTACTTTTATTTTACCAAATACTTGAGTATTTAAGGGACTTTGCATTATCCAAGCAATGTGTTAAAGTAGCATCTTGTTAGCTGTGACAGAGAAGATTCAACAGGTCAAAACATTTTGATCATATTTTGAATTTTTGGAACCCACCTCCAGAGTTGAGGTAGCGCTTGCCACTGCGAATTGAGGGGTACTTGTCAGCTAGTCGCTTATCTGGCCATATCAGTCCCTCTGCAGCAAAAAGCACCTTGTGATTGGCTTGCTGGAACTTCCTGAGAATCTCCTCTGGTCCTCCGGCAAAGATAAGGTCATAGCTAAAAGAAAGGATTTAAAATGAAATACAACAGATCAGTATCATGCTCCTCCCTTCAGGGACAGCCTGGCAGTTTTCTTAAGGTATTTTATCTTGAATCTGACATGACTTGCTTGAGACAGATAGGAATCTAAATGTAAACAGTGAGCATTCTTTGTGAGTGAGCATCGTATAGGCGAGCATTTCTCGACTATTACTGAAAGTCTTTCCCAGAAGAGTCCTGCTTTGACAGACATTCACACACAGAGCTCTGTGACAGACGAAGGAAAAAGTGCCTAACCCTTTAAATAGGCCTTGTGGTGACTTGTTTAAACGCATGTTGTGATTCAAAGGGCAGAATTTTTAGGCTGTGGAAACTCCTAATGTTTCAGGCAATTGTATTTAGAGGTGTGAAGTCATAACAGTAAAAGAGCTGATTCATCTTGGTGACACCATTTCCACACAGTCACTGACTATAAAACACTCTCTTCTGGAAATGACTTCGGTTCTGTACTTGTGTCTGTGCTCTATACACAGTAGTCTAAAAGTGACCAATCCAAAAAAAAAAAAATCTTGCACATTATACACTTAATTTATATAAAGTGGCAGGAAATGGAAAAGACATCCTGAACCACCTCGGTCAGGCATGTGATGAGAGGAAGAGAAGTCTAGTGTAGGTGAGAAAGCCTGTAAGCCCTACTGTATCCACATCTGGCCGACACATGTCCATACAAGAACCCTCTGTCCCTTGTTAACTCATCAATCATAGTCACTGCTGCAGTATAAAGAGCATACGAAACATTCATGACCATGTTTAAAGTTAAATATTAAAAATAAATAAGACTAACATGGCCTGGGAATGAACTGTGTCACATTCTCTTTGTGGGTGATGACTTTGTTATCATCGGAGATTGCTTCATTTCTTTGCTCCTACAACAGAACTAACTGTGACTGTGACTGCGATATTTGCTTTGGACTTGGTTTTAGCAGTTATCTTAACACTAAGATCGCTCTTGGTATTCGAAACCCATTTAATTAGAGGACTCATCTACACTCGACTTACCAGTGGAATTCTATCAATAGCTCGCAGGGCAGATATAGATTAATTCTTCTGCTCCTCCTTAACTACACAGTGCACTACCCAGGTCTGGAGCGAAACAGACAGCCTGCTTGCTGCATTTACATGCATCTCACCAACTGGTTTCCAGTGGTAAGCCTTGGCTACTCTACACTGCTCATTCAGTGATTACAGCTAGCAAAAATACTCATGTATAAATTAAATCAGATTCCAAACGTTACAACACTATATGCTGTACAAATTTAAAGTTTTTTCCTCATTATCTGCTAGCTTAATGTCTGATATCAATCAAGGGTAAGATCATGTCAATTGTTGCCAGAACTCGCGAGAGTATGTTGCTAAAACAGAGACATGATTCCAACAAAGTTAATTTTCTCCTGATTTGTGTGTCTGGGAAAAAAACGCCATTTCAGTGTCAGAATGTCTAGAAGGGTTCTGGCTTGTACACAATGGGTCCAATATCTACGTAAGTGACTATGGGACTAAGGGAACGATCTTAATCTGTACTCTAGGAAATAAATCTAAAGTGGGCCATCTCAGTTTATCCACCGTCCTTGCCAATAGTAATGCCATCCCGACCCAACACCATTGCTGTAAAAAGATTGTGCCCACCCTCTTGTCACCCCCCAGATCATCCCAGTGAGTATGCGTCTCACTATAAGCTCTGTTAGCACTGTTGCCAGTTACAACATGGCTAGTGGTGCTAACCTAGTTGACATCGCTAAAGGGGTCTTGCCTCTCAAAATGAAGCTGCTTACTCACAGGAGCTACGTTACCAGCAGTAATAGTAAATGAGCTAAGGCGCTAGCTAACCTAACTCCCGCTAGCTAACCTAACTCCCACCAAACTTAGGTAAAATCACACCACCTCTAAATGGAAAGTGCTTTGAAATGATATGCTAATGCTCACACTGAGTCAACAAAGCATATACCAAAAGGAAAAGCATATTGTATTTCATGTAACTTTGCGTTTTTTCATGAAAACTAACCGGATACTTATTGGTTAATAGATGTCAGGCCATTGAGAGCAAAGTTAACCAAAACTGACATCCCTAGATGGTAGCTATGGTAAATTCTAAGAAGCATCCAAGGAAAGTGTCTGAATCGGATGCTCCAGACATGTGCCCTTGAAAGAGTGCTCCTGAAGGCTGGAAGATACAGCAAGCTCACCTAGTTTGTGTAACTACTCTCACTGCCAGAGAGGGAGACAAAAGTTCCTCACTGGAGATTTAAGTAATTAACAGAGAGCACTTAAAGCTTATGTTTCAATACATATTTAATGATGGACAGTGGACTCAGCTGTGTGTTTGTATACTGACTGTCCCCATTCCACTGGGTTTCAACCATGAATTAGTGGCTTTAACCCTCGTCACACCTACCAAACTGGCAAACATATCTGAAAGTGTTGTGCACCAGTGAGAGAAAACATACCTCCTAAACTCTAAAGTGGAAACCACCACCTTTTTATACTGGCATTACAAAGGTTTGGTGTTTGAAAATACAGAAACCTCCCTAACTGGTTACATTTTCCATTTTAAAAGCCCAAAAGTCCTTACTACATCCATGACAAATTCCTACCAATTGCAAATGTGCACAGAGCAACCGAAAATGTTCTGGCTGTGACTGGCAATTGAAGTCTCTGTTCAAGGTATATGGCTTTTGAATTGCATGCAATCATTCTTTTCATTATGCGAATTTCAGCCCACGCTCAGAGCTCAACAACACAGTGAATAAATTTCAACTCAGTAAGTGAATTACATATATGGGACAAAAAGTAAGGCTGTGACTGAACCAGACACTGTCAAACCTGGCAAGGTGGTCCAACAGGATTAAAATTTTAAAATACATAAAATACATTTGAATGTCTGAAGCACAGATGCAATTTACTACCTGTTTGAAGGGTGTGACAACTTCGCACAGCAATTATAGCTTGCATTATTCATGTGACATGGTGCACTAAGTATCATCATCTTCTGCTCCATTTGAGGAAATATGGCCTGCAAAGCTGTTATTATTCTAAACCACTCACATTAACTCAGTGAAACTTTCCATCGGCTCTGAAAACTCATCATTCAGCTACCTGCACGTGAAAATTACTCTCCTCGTATACTTGCCAACGCTCTGTAATAATGCCTTAACATGAATGAGCGGAGGGCGGTTAAGAGCTACATGAATGGGCAGGAACCCCTCTCACGGAGGAGGCATCGCTTTCAAAGCATTCATTATAGTCTGTGATTGTGAAAATTAGTTTAATTTCTAATTCATAGATCTACACAGTGATTAAAGGTCCCGCTCCTGTTATGGGAATGTTTGTTATGGCGTTGTTTTATTTCATATCAGAGCTCAACCTCGAAGAAAAGTAACACAAGTGAGCAAATAAAACATGAATAACAAACAATACAAAAAAAGCTAAAAATGTCTGTTTGTCAACATACCTGTCCACGGAAAGGACAATGAGATCCTCCTGGTCAGCCAGAGCCTCCATGGCCTCCTTCAGTAGTCTGACTTTTTGCCCTCCGCCGATAGAGCGACCCACGTCACCACCCTTCCACGCTTCTCCCATTCCCAGCACCTGAGACAAAACAGATGAAGTTGTAGAGCCCAACATGAGCTGGTTTGACACCAGACTTCACCAGAAGGCAGCCTAGCAGCACTGTAAAAATAACCAAACCTCTAAAGGCCATTACTCATTTTTTTCAAGACCGGGTAGTAATTCTGCCAATGGGAGAGAAATTCTCACTTTCTAATATGTAAGACATTTCCAAGAACTTTCCTGGAGTAAGGCAGAGTGAGAGGGTCCACTAACCCTCAGTGGTAACTTGAGTGGCAGATTTTTTTAAGCTCCTGTGTGTAAGTGCTGCCAAAACATATTTCACTAAACAAGACACAATCTTACTGGTTAGTAAACAACTGTGAATGAAAATAAAGTATGCAGATGGGCCAAATGGGCTGAGTTAAAGGTCCAGTCTGGAGGATTTAGGGGGATATATTGTTTGAAGTAGAAGATATTATAATTGGTATGTTTACTTTAATGTAGTACAGTGTCATACAGTACAGTATGACATTTTTCACTGGGTGGGGCTTAGCTGGAGGCAATACAGTTCTTCACAGACATTAGCTAGCGCTAGCTAGCAATTTCTGTTGGCTTGTTTTAGACAAGACGAGTGGTGCATTCCGAAATACTTATTCCAAGTGCCTGAGTGCACTCTGGCACAGACTGGACCGTTCATAAATTCGGAGTGCTGTCGGAATGTATTATTAGGTTATCCAGAGCGCCGCACTGTCAGAGTGGCAGAGCGCAGTGGATGGATGATTTGGCAGGATTGCTGAAGGTGGGATGGCCGGCATTGTAAATGATTACGATGCCAATCTTACAAAGGAGGACGACACTTGAACGGTTTCCTCCTGTTTGTTTTGCTATCAAAGCTAACGTTAGCTAATGCTCTAAAAAGTTAGCGTCACAGAGAAATCCAATATTCATCTTAATACCTCCCCAGTTTCTGATTAGGTGGACATGATAACCCTTAATACACAAAGCGTTATTCATCCCTACAACAGTAAATACTTCCTCCCTAACCTTATATGAAGTGTGCGCTACACATGTGAGCATTTTTGATCATCACCTCTATCTAGTCCTGTCATCTTATCACATTTAACCATAGTTGTCTTTGTTTATGTTGAAGGGTAACGACTGTAATGCGATAAAAGTTAACTTTTAAGCCATGACTCCTTCTATTCTAGCACCCAGTCACACATTTTAAGACTCCTATGTAGCCTACAGCTCTGTGGTGGCAAGTCATGTTTCGCCTCCAGTTAACAAATTGACGTCATTGTGTTGTTGGCCCTAAAAGCTACTATAAAAGTCAGCATGTTTTCATAACCGTAGAATGAGCTGTTTATATCTACATAGGGAACGGTCCCCGTCCACAAAGACTGCCATGTTTCTGCAGTTGCCAAGAACGGACAAACCAAACCCTAGCTCTAGATAGGGCCATTCACATTTTCCTGTCGGCTACCATAGTTAGCAGCCCCTTCGCAACAAAAGCATAGGATAAACACAGATGTTTTAACTTGAAACTGCTTTGTTTTTAGCGTTGAAGATCACCAGAGGAAGAGACCTTGGCGGATAATTCAGCTCCCAGTAAAAACCTCCCAAAAGTCTGGATCTGAAGTTATTATGGAAAAAAGGTGAGCACAGATTAGCAGGTGCTCGGTTAGCAGCCCGTCTCTGGCATGCCAAACAACCTTGGATTTGTGACATGAAACTGCTTTGTTCAGTGTTTTTACTGGATTAAATCACCAGGTCTGCTTGTTTTGGAGAGGAGGAGACCTCTGTGGCTCATGGTAAAAACCTCCTGAATGTCTGTATCAAACATAAGGTGAGCACACAGTAAGTTATCAGAGAAAATAGGTAAGCAAACATTAGCAGGTGGTGGAATAGCGTCCCGTGTGCGACATGCCAAACAGCTTAGGAGAATCACTTATTTGTAATGTGAAACTGCTTTATTCACTGTTTTTACTGTTTTTAATCAACTGGTCCATTTGCTTTGGAAAGGAAAAGACCTCTGTGGACAATTCAGCTCATGGTAAAAATTCCTGCACAATGAACACTTCAATCCTCAATCTGCAATCCTCACCAGTAGCTGCCACTAAATCCCCCTAAATCTCACACACAGGATCTTTAACACTGAGTAACACCTACGTTGAAGTAAAATTATCAGATACTTCTTATTCTCTGTCTACTTGTAAGTCTCATTGGGTTTGCCGTACAAAGATGAGTACACACCAAGCCCCTAGAAGGCTGGCACAGTAGCTTGCTAGTATGTTTCGACACAAGATGGAACAACAACAGGTGCAGCAGGGTCACACAGAATGGCAAAAGCCTGAGCAAATGCAGGCTGTGCACTGACTCTGACCTCTGAGCATAAAAAAACAATGTTTTTCATTTTTTTACTGCTGGTTTCAACCTCAGCAGGGGAATTCCGGACCCACTTTGAGAAGTATCCCTTTCAGATGGATGTTTTCGTAGCTTGCTGCACTTTGTTTCCTTTAACAGGCCCAATCAATCTTGGGAAGTGTGTGTTGAAAACATTTGGCTGCTGTGGGAGTGTCGCTTCGTTAGCGGGGACAAGACGCACATTTGTGGGTATAATTTTAAAATATGAGAAGACAATCTTACCTTCACATTGTACTTGAAATAGTTTGCAGACTGCATAAAGCGGAGGAAGCCATCTGTTTCCTCTGTGGCAACAGCGAGGACGAGCAATTTTTCTGCAAAAGACAGAAACACATTTCCACAACCTTACTTACGGGACTTATAAAGTCATCACATATTTTTTGGCGACCAAATTATAGGGATGCACGGATATACTCTTGTGGCATTTAAGTTGTGAATTTAAAGCAAATTCTTGGTTTCCACTGAAGGATATCCACAGGAATATGTCTAGTGTTTGACGCTTATATATAAAGTCCTGAGATTCCAAATTATGTCAACCAAGCTCTTTTAAACCTCAGACTTATGTCAACAAACTGGTAGCTATTTGGTTTAGCCGGCTAAACCTACATCTCAAATTAGTAACATCTACTGTAGTTATGATCTGATTCAAAAACAGAAGCGTATTTTTAAACATTATTTCTTTCTTCTTGTGTCAAAGGAACTCCCATAAACCTCCAGGACATTTCCAGTGGCCATGAGTGCTGATGTCTGAGGTTTAAGAAAGGGTTAGACCAAATACAAATTAGCACCATAGCCTCATGTGAAGCTGGACTAGATTACACCCACTAAGCTTCTTTTCACTTGTTCTATTATGTTTTCTAAAACCATCTGAGGATAGCCTTGATAAAAAAAAAAGAAAAAGGCTGAAATATGTGATTGTGAGCCAAGGAAGGAAGTACCCCCGGATCTCTAGATCCGGTTCATCAAACTCTGTTAGTGCATGAAGGGGGAGTACACAGCATTAGTTCCCAGCATCCCAGAGATATATTCAAAAAGTGCCAAATGTTAATGTTGCTCTGGCAAGCAGTCAGATAGGCCAGCAAAAAGTTAATGACACTTTAATATGGCTTTATTGGACCACTTGAATACTAATCCTGCTTTTCATGTTTCGAGAGCCAATCTGCTTTCTATTTAATATACAACACTACGTTCCACTAAACCCTTGTAAATGATTTATTGGACATTGGCAAGTAGGATTGGAAGTATTCTAGAGAACACTATAAAGGCCCCGAAAGTGCACTCTGCCCCAGAACACAGTTAAAGAGCTAGAATACAAAGATAGACATGCCTGCATTGTTTCATTTTTGTGGATATTTGCCGTTAGCCTGGTGCTCATTTATTTATCTTGTTGACTGCACAGCAAATCTCAACATGCACATAAATATTCACACTATAAAAAAAGATATATTGATGTCACTTTTCATTCAGTACAAGCCCCGTCACCACAACTGTGTGATCGTACAAACCAGCTGCCATAGAAGAGGAAAGTTGGAATAGGGATATAGAATAAACCCAACAAAAATCATCAGAAACAGAAATAATATGTGCTGAACAGTCAGTACTCTGTGGATGCTTAAAAGTTGGGCATAAATTGAGATTCTGACATCCACTGTATCTGTACTTTATTCCCACACCGGAGAAGTAACCAACAAAGCCTGAGGGCATACAAGAGCCAAGGTCTTATTCTAAATCATTATGTGTCAGCAAAATCAAAATCACCCATCTCCCACCCACTCATCCACACTTTAAGTCCATTACATGCAGCCTCCTTGTGGCTCTTTTCCATCCATTTCCTGTCAATGTGACTTAGCCATTCTGTCATCCCAGTCTAGCCTGCGGCCCTGTCGTCGCTCTAATAGCCATTCCAGTACTCTTCTGACACAGAGGTTCTTTTACAGGTTGGAAATAGTTCCCTGTCTGCCTCGAACTGGGCAGATTCAGAGCAACGTGAGTTTTAAATTAAGCACTGCACAGAGGGAAGGGGATGTCTTTTCTGGGCCACAGGTGAGTCTATGTTCTTGTTCTTGGCTTGGGATGATGAAGCGTAGTGCAGAGAGGGGTTAGTATCTCACACGTTGTGGAAACACATTTTCTGGCAGTTAGATATGTTCAGTGTAATATGTGCATGTGTGAGGACCAATTCGTCTGGCAAAAAGATATATTCTAAATCAAACTAGGCTTCTATTTTTCTCCGTTCTTGCTGTGTGAAGCAAACCTTGGGCAAAGCTAAGGGCCTTTTTTAAACAAAAATATATCTTATTGATGTTCAAATATGTGGATAATGGAGCACACTTTCAGACAGTCTCTTGTGGAAGCCATCCACAGCATTACAACATCAAAAGTGCCACACATTGTTACGTAACAAATGAAAAAAGAGAGCTTCAAACTGAGTTCAGACACAGCTTACTCTCTCACCTCTGTACAGCTGGTCAATCACAGCGTAATGTGTGTGTGAATGTTGGAATGTCTGTATTGGAAGGTTGCAGACATGGTTGGAAACAGCCCCTTCAATTTAAGGTGCAGTGGGGAGGGGGTGTCCGAAGGTATTGGACTGTCTAGCAGGCAGCTCTGACATACTGGTGTCTGAAGAATGCTCTGCTGAGATTTCTTGGCAATATTTGGAGACCTCCAGGAAATTTCACTATTCATAATGCTCTGATTACAGCCAGGACACATGTTTTGTATTTCACTCTGCAATGAACTCAGTTATGTTTTCTGTTCATATAAAATAAAAAAACCATCACCAGTAGCATTGTTTGTATTTGTGCAATAAAAGCCAGTGGTGAGCTGGAGGTTGTGCTTCCTGCTCTAGTATCACTTACATATGTTAATTTCATAAACGCTAAACTACTAAGAGCTTTGCTTTCGCACACATTTTTAAAACAAAAACACTGACTGCCTGTGATGTCACTGAAAAAATGTGCCTTCAGGATGAAATAGGCTGACAGCCACCAATTACCCCTCGGTGACTTTGCCCTGACCTTATGGAACCACTCACTTTCCTCCATTCGTAAACATGCAGGCCACATCAGTGCATCTCAACAAGCAAGCTCCCTGTTAAGTGCAGCCTGGGGATGCAAACCACGTTTGATTTAAAAGAGATGAGACGGACACTTTTATTTCCTACATTAAACAAACACATCAGCAGATCTCTTTCATGGCTTTTCCATACACAACTCCTGATGGAAAAGAATCCCTTCAGATTTACAGAGGCCTCATGTGAACTCAGGTGGAAACCTTGGCTGGATTTTGTGATATTGTCTCCAAATACATCACAAAGCACATCGCGAAGACTTATGATCTGCAAATTCTATGCCAAGCCAAGGCCACATGTCTGCTTTTTCATATGATGTTGAAATGAGGGTTGTCAGTATGCTGCTTTTAATCCAGATTTTGATTGGGCTTTCTGTTTCTTGCCCGGTAATTATCTTGTTATCAGTTTGGCACAATATTTTAAGAAAGATTGTCAAAGGTCCAATGTGTAGGATTTATGGGCATCTATTGGCATAACTTTATTACAGTCATAACTATGTTTTCATTGGTCTATAATTACCTAAAAGTCAGAATAGCTGTCTTTTCATGACCTTAGAATGACCAGTTCATATCTACATACAGAGCAAGTCCTCTTCCATGTTATTCTACTGTAGCCCAGAAAGGACAAATCAAAAACTGGCTTTAAATAAGGCCAGTCGCATTTTCGCATTGGCCCCCATAGTTCTCCTACACACTTGGCACACGGGAGAAGTTTCAGTTCTGCAAACTTACCACTAGATGCCACTAAATCATACATGTCTTTAGGTAAATCCTTGATCCTACCCTGTGTCTGTATGTTTGCATCCACTGGGGTCCATCACCCACAAATATAGTCCTAGCGTCATTGTTTACAAGGAGTAAGGGAAACAATTATTCTTAGATGCATCACAAAATAATCAGAAATTTAAACCCAATTCTCAAAAATTATATAGGACCAAGCTGTAAGTTTCTTACGACTCAACCAATCGGATGGTGAAATATAACATACATAAAACATGCATTGTGCTTAGGTTCTACTACTATTATATTGATAAAAGATAATGGAAGAAAATTAGTTTATTACAAATGTGCTATGTTTTAGAAGTATCAAGTTGCCACACAATGATTAAAAATTATCATGTATAGAAATAAATTAAAAAATTGATATGTCTAGATACATCTATAATTGTTTTGTAATTGCATCGTAGCCCTCGAAATCAGAATCAAATTGAATTGTGAGGTACTTAGAGAGTCCTACCCCTAGCATGTATGCAGATGACAACCAATTCTATGCTACACCATTGATTAACGCCCACTTACTGTTTTATTTCAAATACACATTTACTAAGTTAAATCTTAGGTTAACAACCTGGGAATTACTCTAACGTCACTGATTAAAATGTTGATATCTGTGTGTAAAATATTACCATAACAGGCACATATCATTTTCAAAATTTTGCCAAGGTAACCTAATTATTGTCATATTTGGTTAGCTCATGGTTCCATGACTGTGCTGATTAGTCTTTTTCTTTCATCCCTAACACACTCATCTGAAAAAGCCAAAATGCCTCACTTGATTTCCCTTTGCCTTTAATTTATAAATAGCTCAGAGGTCTCAAGACCAATCAGAGTATTTGCCTATTTCATGCATCATGCAGACTGTGTATGATTTTCTGTTAGTAAGGATGCTTCTTGTGCTTCATTGTTCAAATGAATCCCCAAGGAGAAGAAACAATTACTTAAGGATAAAAGACGTACAAATCTACTTTCTAATCTAATGACAGATTTAAATCCTGGGTCAGCTGGCCAGTCCTTTGATGTGTCTTTTTATGTGAATCACACTAATGATGAAATAAAACTGAGATGCAGATGGCAACCCTTAAAAGGAGATGTGTTTAAATCACTGTGATTGTGGAGGATGAATGTCTAGTCAGAGTTAACACAGGAACCTCTCATGTCAGCACTGCATGAACAGCCCACAGCAGGAGAGGAATGCAGCTCATACAGTGCTGCTGTAACTCTTCTCCAAGAAAGGCATCAATGCCAAATGGTCTTTCACTCCCTCTCGCTCTTTCTTTAGACCACATGGGACTGGCCGTCTAGGTAAACTTTCACACTTCAATGAGCAAAAGTTCTGACTCAATGGCTGGAGCCTAAGCTTAAGTAAGCATTTCTCGCAGAACGGGAAACGGTATCATGGGAATGTTCCCTGGCCTTGGCGTAAGGATAACAGGATCTTTCCTCTTTGACGAGACATTCCTAGTTAGTGAACACAAACCAATGTTCTTTCTATTTTGGTCATTCAAGTAAACAGAATTCACAAAGGGTGTCAGGCAAAGGAAAGTGCAAGGAGTTTAATAGTCCATATTCCTTTGTCCTCACATCTATCTGACTGAGTCTGCCTTTAATCTCAAGGTAAAGCAAGGGGCTATGAGATGAGGGGGGGAAACATTGCTTTAAACCAAATCAGATCTGATTTATACTTGCAAGGATTGCACAGTAATGCTTAATTCTGCTGTATTCTGTGAGTGCAACCCAGTGTGCCATGCCTAGACCTGGAGATTTGCCAGGGGATGAGCACCCTCCTGAAAAGCCAGCACTCATTATATGAAATGTGACTTTAACTTTATCTCAAGTCAGTGAACCGAAATAACGAAAGTAGACATCACTATCAGGGTACATGGAGAGTGGTAAGAAATTGTTTAAATATGCTGAGTGTAACACTCCAGGGTGTGTACTCTTCATAAATGAGCCTTAGCATTTGAGCTTTGCCAAAATTTCAACAGTAACACACACTGCCACGTTGTACTGTTGAAACCCCTCATGGTATTACTCAAAGTCATGTACACCCTCCCCATCTTGGTGACTGTTTACTCTAAAAGATTGTGGAATTTCAAGCCAGGTTGCATATCAACATTAGAGTTTTCTGTTGGTATGTAATGCGTGGTGAATGTCGTCATAATTTGGCCACCTCAGCAGGAATACAAATGGAGACAGACTCGTTGCACATGTCCGAAGTAAATGCAAGGTAATACCTAAGTAGAGAAAACTGAAAGGCAAGTAAGGCGGTGGCCTACAGCAAGGGGAAGACAGCATTTTAAAGACATCAATGTGTAAGCAAAGCCAAAATCCATATTTTAGACTGACCAAGCTAATTCAGAGAAGAAATGTCTCTCTGTCCACAGGGGCCTGCAAAACATTCCTGATGGTCATTCAGATCCATTTTGCAGAAGATGAAAGTGTCATGTTCATGTGTATGTAGAGGTTACTGTAAATCTGGCACTACCTGTATTTTATCTTACGATCAAATAGTGGTTTTGTAACTTGAAAAAGTTGTTCATTTTACTAAAAAAAAAAAAACATTCAAATGCTGCTGCTTAGGGACACAGCTGGAACTAGTAAGATGCTAACTCGCCATTAGTACAAAATTGCATTTAATCCAGCTGTAATACAAGACATGACTACTTCTCTGGACTTTATCAAATGGACGAGGGGTAGTCTGGAGAAGCACAATGCCATTTTTAAACCTCCAATATGTGATGTTTTTTTCAGTTTGGGGGCAGCGGAAACAGATTGTGAACATATGTTAACCTATCATCACCTTTTAAGTTAATATGGTGAATTAGTCGAACAGTTGCTTACTACACATCGAGCAGTTAAGGAGTAACATTAACATTCATTTGGAGTCATTTTTTCTGGCCACCTGGTGTATGTAATGCCAGTATTCTCTTTCAGCTCTGTTTTTGGTTTCCTACCAACACCCGAGGGAAATATCTGGCTCTTTAGCTGCTAAATGTGTCTGTCTGTCGTTTGGTGCTGAGCAGGTAGTGTACAGTGGGTTTTTAAAGCTGTTCCAGAGAAAATAGCTGCCTGCTGTGGCTGAAAATGAGGCTATGATAGCAGTGAGAGGGAACCAAAACAGTAAAATTGCAGAGCAGAGAGCTACAAAATGAGCTGAAACTCTATAAAGCTCTGTAAAGCCGAGGGGGTCTGCAGATTCAGGTGGTAATTCTCTGTATATCCATCGCTACAAGCCACCCTTTTCACATTGTCACTTGATATATTCTAATTATAAAAATGTCAATCACAGCCAGTTTGAGGTTTAAGCACTGGGATATGCTTGGAAAGAAGTAGTTCCTGCTGTGTTGTCCGACCTGGTTTGAGGTTAGATGTGTTTATACCGTGGACTGTATATAAAGATGGACGACGTGACAGCTCCCTAAAAGTGAAGCCAAAATATTTCTTGTGGGTGGCTGCAGTATAGGTCATAAACCCTGCACCCTCCACGATAATAGATGGGACATGGGCCAAACTAAAAAATCAAAGTACAGGTCTAAAACCGTTTCCTAAAGCTTGTCATCTTAGGTAGTTGTTATCATGTTGATGTATGTTCACATGCTCACTTTTCTGATACATTTGGTTTGAATGACTTATTTGATGCTATAATAAGGGGGTGTGATGTCATGATTGACGGCTGTGTGTGTCAGTCGGTGTGCTTGCAGTTAAGTTGGGGTCAGGCGGGTGTATGAGCAGGACCTCAATACCGTGGCTCCACTTCTCAATCACTTTTGTGCACACTCTTGGTACTTCTCACAGTCAAGGATGCTTCCTTGGTAGGATGGGTCGTTCTGATTTGGGTCCTACAGAGGCTAGGCAAGACTCCTTCCTGGCATTCAGTGAACACACATCGGAACAGGCCAGCAAGAGGCCAGGTGTGCATCACTGACTTCAGTTCCGGCAAATTGTGTGCAAAGAATTGTGGGTGCTTGCAGCTGAGGATACACACTTGCATCTTTGAAAAATCTCTGAAGGAAGGACCTGAATTCGAAGGCTCTTTGAAATTGGAACAGTCCTTCAGTGGGATTCAATGACATAGCCTCCTTGAAATTCAGCTATTTAAAGATCCTTCCTTTGCTTTGAGAAGCACCATCTGACTCTAAATGATGCAAGATGGCAGCACCAGTATTTGGGATATAGTTGGTAGTATTTTCATACAGTGGGAGGAAGAAAGTGGAGACATGGTGCCAATCTTTAGACGACAGCTGTAGCTCAGGAGGTAGCGCGGGTCATTCACCAATCAGAAGATCCGTGATTCAATCCCCAGCTCCTGCAGTCTGCATTTTGAAGTATCCTTGAGATAGATACCGAACCCCACATTGCTCCCGATGGTTGTTGCATAGGTGTGCGAGTTAGTTATGGCTGTGTAGCAGGTGGCAATGTAATGGAATGATAAATATTAGCATTAACTGACTCAGCAGCCCCACAAAGTCCTCCATATATCATGAGTTTCGTACGGGTGGGTTGGACCTAATCAGAATGTCACTACATAGAAAAATAAATACAATTTGCTAAAATGAGGGCAAAATTATTTTATCAGTGATTGTACCATTAAAAATCACATAAAAAAAAGAAGTTAAGAGGCTTTTCATCTCTTTACATTAGGTTGATATTCTGATAATTCCAGGGAGGAATACGTATAATAATTTTTACGGAAATGACTACCTAAAAATATACAAGCACAGACACAAGCATGAGGAGTAAAGCCAACAAAATGATTAGTAATAAATCATAAAACAGCACAGTGTAATCAAGTGTAGCCTTGCACGGTAGCCTTGGCCATAAGTGTGTCAATGTGTATGTGAATGTGGGTGAATGTGACTCATTGTGTGAAAAGCCCTTTGAATGGTTGGAAGACTAGAAAGGCGCTATACAAATGTAAGTCCATCCAAGTCCACTTTATATATAGTCTATGGTTTATACCTGATCCAAACAGCCACAGGTGAAGGTGAAAAGCCGGCTGTCATAGAGAGCCATCTCTTTATTCCTCAGCTCTCAGCCAAACATAGCATGCTACTCAACCTAAAGTTTCTTTTAAAGATTTTCCAGCCTTAGAATGCATTAAATTTTTAATGTAGATACAAGCACAGAGGTAGCACTTCAGATATCTAAAAGCCAGAAGCCCCTAGACATGCAGACATTCCTAGCCGCCTAAAACAAACCATTGTTGCCAGGTGAGTAATCCATGTGTTTGTAATTATCTGTAGTCACCTTATTTAAGGGACGGTTGTACAGGGGACTAGAAAACCTAATGCATACAGGTTTGTTGGTCAGAGGGTATTTTTAGCCGCCCACAGCTATAATAGAGTTAATCTTCTAGTGCTGTTTCAGAGCCACCATAATTGATAAAACACACTATTTCCATAACACACAAGCCATGTAGTGCATCTGCAGAATAAGCCTGTGTTTTCAATTACACATGTCAAACCACAGGCACTTTAGTCCTAGGATGTGGCATGATGTCACCGGTGCAGGGTCGGGAAACAATTTGGTAGTCTCGTCAAACGTCATTTTGAATCAAGATTAACTTATTTATTCCACCCTACAACAACAACTATAATGAAGAATGAAATAACTAAATTGGTGTATGTCATGCTGTGCTCCTGTCAGGGGTAATGATTACAGTTGGGGCGGTCATTTTCCTCCACCACAATCCGGTGTGACTGTAGAGCTTCAAATCCTTCACTGTTGACAGTAACACACCTAGTTTAATTCAACATAATGAACTTAGAGTTTACCAATTTAACTTCTAACTTGTGCTTTAACTTTTGTGCTGAATTGCTGTGAGCGTTAAAGCAGAACACAACTTTACGATATAAGCTATTATATTTTGATAAAATTTCCAGCAAAGGGGATATAAGCCAAGTCTTTAACTGTACAACCACATGCTGCTTCTTTCAAACGGTCCCGTTTCTCTACCTGGAAAGTGAATTGAAAATGTTTTAAAGAGGAGCAGTGAGCTGCTCCCTGACAACATGTTTGGCATCTGCATCGTCTTCTCAGCTCGCTGATTTATTTAATCAGGCATCAGTGGTGACTAAATACAATCTGCAATCCCTGGCTCTTAAAAAGGACAGGAAAATGGCTGTACTTTGACATTTTTCCTTGGAAATCCCTGATGTTAGTGTATCAGTTAGTCTGTCAATCACCTAAAGTAATAACCAGGAACACTTTCATAAAAGTAAATGTCTGTTTATTTTGTATATTTTTTACTGATTATAGCTGTGATTCAACCTAGGGCAAGTTCCCCTGGATAAAGCTGCAAACGTCTGACAGTCATACACTGATTATTTACTGTGATGTCTCATTTTCCTGCAGCCACTTCTCTCCTTTTAAAAACTACATCACACTGTTACGGTGAATATTCCAATCTTAGTATCTGCAATATGTTGACAACTACTGATGACTACAACTTAATTTGTGGCAATTTGAACAGTTCACCCTGTCAGTTGTATCAAGATTTAGCCAACATGTCTTGCCAAAAATCAGCAGCTGCTCAATTCCCACTTTCACACTCTAATCATTTAAATGACTTGCTACGTAGTACAATGGGACATTTGTGCAATAGCCATAGTCCTGACAACTTCACTGAATGTCATCTGTTTTCATTATTGCTAAAGAGGAAGACATTGCATCATGGGAGTTGTCTGCTTGATATCATGTCGACCTTATCTCTTTGACAGATGGCAGAATACCTCAGACGCAGCTAAGAAAAAAAAGAGACCAAGAAAAAGAAAAAGAAGACGACACAGCGCATATTTGGCTGAATAGGAGGCACGAAACCAACCTTGTGGTGATATAGTGACAATGTTCTGAGGCATGATTGCAGGTTTGGCTTGCCAACAGGGTTTGTTAGTTTGTTAGACTGGAATTACAGGCAATAGAGAGCTCTACTGAATATAAGGCATGGACAACTTTAGGTGGAGCTTCCTTTTCTTCTCTATAAAACGCTCCCTGCCGACACGTCAGTGTTGTCTGGGAAAGGTCTAATCTAAAGACGCCTTGGAACAGTGGGAAGCAGACCAGATCATACTGAGTAATGGCATTTATAGTCTCTGGCGTACACGCACACACCAAGAAATATGGCCTTGTAACTGTCAGGGATACAAAAGTTGTTGCCAGGTAAACAGTGTCAACATCTCTCTGTTGATAGCGTTGATATTTAAAACAGATCTTTAGAACAGTGAACCTTTTACCGTTTTCATAAAGTGGCATCTTTATGTTCAAACTGATAATTGGCAGTTTCACTTACTGGGACACCAGTATTGTAAAATGTCTCAGGGTCTTAGATTAGCGGTCGGTGGCCTAAACTCACACAACAAGAACTACAAGTTCAATCCAGTATATTTGCTGTCAGCATGGCATTCACACAGTCACTCAGAAATAAGTGAAAGGCTCCATTCAAGGGCCCGGACAGTGGGGGTCTGCGCTGCCCACTTTTTGTAACTTTCCAAAACCGACAAACCAACAGCCACGTCCACTGTTCATAGCGACTGGCAAGGTGTACATAGGTGAGAAATGGGCAGAGCTCTGCATTCCTGCTTCTTCTAATGTCCCTTTTCATGGCTGAATTATGCCGTTTGCATCTGCGCTACTATCAATGGAGAGGCATTGTGCTCTTAGAGGAAGGTTGGAGAGGAGGTTATCATGATGTGCATTAAGTTTAAACCACCAGAGAAACACTGTCCTTGCATATCAGCTTGCACAGGTGGCATTCATACTGTAACTGCACAAGTTTTTGTAACCTTTTGACAATTTCTGCTTTGTAATACCCCGTCACTATGAAGAACTGCACCTCGCCCCATCTAAAACAGTATGTACGACTTGTTTTATTTTTTGATGTGGCATTCTAATAGAGAATATTTATCAGTTATTTGCTTCACTTTTCACCCCATTACTCTGCATCCTGCTTGATTCTGGAAAGAAAGAAATCTGAGAACTTGGAGGGGAAAAAGGATGACTCATCAAGTTGATATTCTACACTGTTAACACCTCATACAATAGGTGTAACACTCGAGTGTTTCTGACGTTACCACCCAGACAGGCCCCGGGATTGCTTGAGTGTTTTAGCAGTGTGTCCTAGTCAAAACTACAGGGCTTCTATTTGGAGCAGAAAAATGAGAGACACAAAAGAACTTACGCAGTACATCTCAAATCTGGGCATAAAACATGTAATGCAATCCCTCACGCAATGTGTTTTGGCTTGTGTGCTTCAATAAAAGTTATGCACTGTAACACGGCAAACTATTTATGGATTTATACTCCATAAACTGTTAATTGAGTTGGTAGAATTTCTCGCCAGTGCCTTGTGTAATGCATCAAAACATCTTTAGAGGTTAAAGTTCACACACACATATATATATATATATATATATATATATATATATATATATATATATATATATATATATATATATGTATGTATGGTCTGGACCATGTTTTACTGTTTTGCACACTGAGGGAGTTTGCAGAAACATCTGTGCATGATGTTCCTTTGGCAATGAAACGTAAGGAAAAACTTAAAAAAAGTAGGCTAGATTTTGAATGTATTTTTGGTGACCCAGCCCTTTTAGTACACAGATCAGATCTATATGAACCTCAAATGCCTCTATTCGAAACAGAAAAGAGCTTTTAAGCTGGTGAAGCAAGATTGCAAGATGTAAAAATCTAATTTTAGCAACGGTAGTGCATCATATACTTTGAAAGGCTCTCAGTAAATGTGGCACCTGGTTAAATCTAAAGGGATGGAGCTAAGTAGCATGCAGTTAACCACGTTTACATCACTGAATGAAGTCATTGCACTACTTTGTCCATTTAAAGTGTGAAAGGTTTCATTTACAGCTGCTGATAGACCCCAAATTCCATTCATGAGGGATTAAGTAGGTTTAGTGTATTAATCCCAACAAGCTGTATCACTTTAACCTCATGATATAATCCCCCCCAGGTGCACTAACAAGGCTCTCATAAGCAAACATTTTAACCCTTGTAAAGTTAATGTGGCTACTGTGCAGGGGTTAGCCCAGACCAGAGGACAAAACAAGCTTGTTGAGACTGAAGGCAGCTGTTGTTCCCTGACAGTAGACTGCCCCCCCCCCTCCTTACCAAAATGCATCATTAAAAAGTCCTAAATTTCCAGACTCAACTCACACATCAGCCCACAGCACTTATGACACCCATACTGGTATAAAGACACACATGCACCCACTTATGTTGTTGTTTGCAGTTTTTTTTTACAAGGTGCCCTGTGACTGTAAAAGGGGCTGTGTTGCGCTGAAATGATTTAAGGGTAATTTAGAGCAATTCAATGCCAACAAGTCAATAAAACGGTGACACATTGGGGGAGCTTAACCTATATACACGCAGTGTGTGTCTCAACAGCTGAGCACTCAGGTTGTACTTGGCTCCACTCCATCAACCTTCAATTATAACAGCTTTACAACCGCCTCTCTTGTTTCCCAAGCACATAATTGCTTGTTTGCTGTTAAAATCAAATACTAAAGGGATTTCTGATTTATGTTGAATGCTGGCTAATAAGTGTCTGATTGTTCTGGATTTCATTCAAGTCTGACTGTAGCCTGAAGCAAGTGTAAACAAGTGAAACCGACCAGAGTTATTTTACAGCTTGACATGTGTATATAAAAGCTGGTTGCTGCGTGCTGCCAGACAACATAACATAAAAACAGGATTGTGAGAAACCGCAGACGGTTCTTTTGTGTTGAACACTATCATGTAATTTAACGCTGCAACATATATAGAGCCTGACACAGGCAGATTCACGCACAGGGAGCCACAGGCATGCAACCTGCGCCTCTTTACATGCAGCCGGTAATTACATCCTCGAAAATACCTCATTCATATCTCACACTTAGCGCGACAGCTCAGACAGATATAAAGATGTGTTGGCTTAAATGAGGAATAATATGATTTTGATTGTTATGTTAGGGGCGAGCTGCAAACAGTAGGAAGGAGGAAAAAGTTTACCTTTAGGAATAGGCGCAGGAGGTTGAGGTGTTTCAGTAGAGTAGACACAATTTGCAAACTTCATCCAACATGAAAACACAAAACAAAACTTGAGGTACTCCATAGTTCTTGAGCAAAAGTGCGACTGGTCGACCGGACTATTACCTCCCAGCCCGCAGTGGTCAGGGTCGGCCCTGCAGGCTCGTAATGTGCGCTCTCGCGATAATAAAATATTAAAAGTTTAAAAAAAAAAAATCATCCAATGGATATGAAGTTGTCTGGTCGAGCAGCTCCGGAGACAGCCTGTGCTCCAGGGGACGCGTAGTATAAGTACTGCAATTCAGGGAAATTAGAGCGCAACAGGCGTGGTTGCTTAATTGTGACTGCAGCCACTTGAGTTCCCGCTGAAGTCACCGCCCATAGAGAGACAGCGGAGGAGAGATAAGAGTGTTCACCCCCTGACACAGGCACGTCCTGCGCGAAAGTTTGACTAAGCACAGCTGTATCTGAACCCCCACCCCCACTCCTTTGCCATTACATATCCCTCCCCTGGTCCCCTCCCCCTGAGCACCGAGCGCCTGCCTGACCAACACTGCACCCCTTCTGCTCCACAGTCCTCACTCAGCCTCAGTGCATTCAGACTATAAAAAACACATTTAAATGCGGCAGATCAGCATTCTATAAATGCTTTTATAGTAAAGGCAATATTTGTTTTGTAGTAATTTTTCTATACAGCACAGTTAAAGGTTTAGTGTGTTGTGTTTAAAGGGGCATATTGGTAAAAATAGAATATAAGTATTTTTTCTTTAGTGTTTTTCAGTCTGTTCCTAGGGCTGGCTATTTTCACTGTTTTCCTGATTCGATTTGATTCAATTCGATATTGATTCGCTTGGGGATTTATCACCTTCAATACCAGTTTTTGGTATAATGTGATAGAGATTCTGAGAGAACTAATACTGTAGATTTACAAGGAATAATTTTTCAAAGATAATCAATTTAGAACAGGAATAAAACTAAATGATGTTTGTAGAGCAGCGACACTAATATTAAAACAGCAAAGTCACAATATAAACTCAATATCTCACTAGAAACAAATCAAAAATGTCAGTATATACCACCCAGCCTGAGGTTGGACAGTAAAACTGTCCCTCTGCTCCTGAGGAGATCACTGCCTGCAGGTCACATTACCGTTGGCGAGTTTTAAGATATGCAAACTAAGCTAAACTGTTACACATAAACTGTTGTTGTTTTAGTTTGTTAGTAACAATTTGCTATTAGCAATTTGCTATTAGCACTCTGTTCCTGTTTAAAAGAAAATGTTAGCGGTAGTGGATGAGAGACTGCAGACAGAGCAGAGTGAATTATCACTTTTCTAAAAGTTTACATGTTGCTAAACAGCTGTATTGATAAAATACTGACTTCACCTGGTGGAGGTTTTCTTGCACTCACAGTAACAAGCGTTGGCATAGTCAGCTAAAGTTATCTTCACTTCTCTGTCTCCACTGCGGATCCTCTGCTCCGACTTCCTGCACAGGCAGTAGGAGAAGAGGCTGCTGCAGCATGATAATGTATGATGCCAAAACATAAAAACAGTAAAGCCCAGCATACACTGTACGATTTTTGACTGGATTTGACCCGATTTTTGAGACGCACGACCTGCCGACGCTCGGGCCGGATTTCCGCTTCGTCGTACGTCTTTTGCCATGCAGTGTACAGGGGGGGGCGAGGGCCGATCATCTGTTCCAGAGCCATGGTCGGACGGTCGGATGAATTTCTGACGTGTCAGAAATTTTGGTCGGCCGGCACAGACATTCACACAGTTGAAGCAGAGCCACGAGCCGATTCACCAACGTCTGTGCATTTATCCCTCACTGCGCCTGCGCGAAGACGTAGATCACCAATGGCGACGCGTCGGTGGACTGTAAATATGGAGGCCAGGTTGGTTGAGCTGTGGCAACAGTATGAGTGCCTGTTCAATGTTTCTTCTTCCACCTACCACCACCGCTATCAACGAGAGAAACGCTGGCAGGAGATAGCCAATATTCTTCAGCTGCCTGGTAAGTTTTTTCTGCTCTCATTTTCAAGCAAGCACAACAAACATACAAGCTAGTGTGCTAGACGAGGTACAACACACACACACACACACACACACACAGAGGGTGCACCCGGCTGTAGCCGGCTTACCTCCAACTCTCGTTGTAAAATGGACAAACCATACTGTCCACATCTCTCAAGCCATCTGCGAGTCCATATGCGCTGATGCCTCTTCTTTTTGGACGTTTCAGCACACAGTATTGCGCAAATCATCAAAGCAAAACGCTTGTCCTGCTTCGTTGGCAACATTGGCACTTCCGGAGCAAATCTGAGCTTTCAAATGTATCTTTATTGACAACTGTCAACGGGCAGGACAGTCAGCAGTGGCCGACGAGCCGTTTTCACCCATACAGTGTGAGCTCTCTGATTGTGCTTTATGATCGGAACGTACAGTGTGAGCACATAAATCGTGAGCTTTGGCCACACATCGCAGACGATTCACTCGTACAGTGTGAGCTGGTATTAACAACAAGATTTTAAAAATCGCACAGTGTATGCTGGGCTTAAGCTAGCAGAAATTAAAGAGTCAGTAACATCGGGGCTTCTAAATACTACGGTCGTTAATAATTAGCGCCGCAGCCGTTTTCTATCAACGAGAATAACGGAGTTAAAGCTTCACGCATTCGTGGAAAAAAGCGTATATTAAAAGATCGATCTCGGATTTTATGAATCGATGTCGGTTCATTCAAATTAAAATCGATGTGAATCGGATGAATCGATTATATTTACCCAGCCCTATCCGTTACCTTAGAATGAGTCACTACGGAGTGGGATGTCCATGTATATTACCATGTTGCAATTCCATGTGTCTACCGAAGCCCAGAATGGACAAACCAAACACTGGCTCTAGATTAGGGCCGCAACGATTAGTTGACTAATCGATGACTAATCGACTAGTAAAATAATCTGTGACTATTTTATTAGTCAACTAATCGGTTTGAGTCATTTTTCATAGAAAAGTACAATAAAAGTACCCCAAAATACTCTTAATGCAGCTTCTTATGTTCAGATATCGGCAGCTTTACACACTCTCCCATGACGGTGAACTAAAACCCTTTGGCGTGAGTACGAAACAAGACATTATGTGACATCATTTTGGGGTTTGGGAGAGACGGACCGACTTTTTTCAACATTTTAACACATTTTTCAATAAAATGATTAGTCAACTAATCGAAGAAATAATCAACAGATTAGTGGACAGTGAAAATAATCGCTAGTTGCAGCCCTACTCTAGATGGGGCCATTTGTGTGCTAGCATCAATCACCATAATTACCAGCCCCTCCACATTTATTCTGTGTCTTTAGCAGCCCATTTGGTTTGGAAAGAAGGACACCTCTGCAGATAATTCAGTTCCAGATAAAAACCTCCTGAACATCTGGATCTTAATTTATCAGAGAAAAAATCTGAGTACACATTAGTGGGTGCTGGGCTAGCGGCCCATCTCCAACATGATGACGAACAACATTGGAAAAACACTTTCTTTAAAAACTGTTAAACAGCTTCATTGAGTGTTTTTACTGCTGTTAATCACCAGGGGTCTCATTTATAACCATTGCATACACACCAAACAAGGCCTGAAAGAGGTTTAAGTCACTTCCCACGGAAAAGTTGTGATCTATAAAAGCAGACTTGATGGGAGAAGCTTTGACCCATGCTTACAAACATTTTGGAGACAGGAAAATGGCAATGCAGATGGTGAGGTGGAAGCCTGATTGTAGAAATTGTCGAATGTTTTCTGGCACGTGCCATTTTTGGCTTTTGTCCGTAAGTAGACTTTTAGTATTGATCCTACACACCGTTTTATAAATGAGACCCCTGGTTTGTTTGTTTGTTTGGAGAGATGAAGACCTCTGTGGATAATTCGGCTCACGGTAAAAACCTCCTGAAACAATGAATATTAAAGGAATTCAAACCGGTAAAAGTTTCAGCTCATTGCAATTCACAGTCCTCACCACTAAGTGCTGCTAAATCCCCCTAAATCTTAAAACCTGTTCCTTTTAAGTAGAAAAACCATAGTGTAAGAATACTAAGTTACAGTAACCATTTAAATTTCAAACAACAAAATTTACTTACAAGTGTCAGAGGAAGCTACTTTGTGTGTATTATATTATTAGAGAAATATTATTTATAAAGTGTAGGCAGCATTTTAATGTTGTAGTCAGTGTAGGTGGAGCTCATTTTAAGTGCCTTAGTGGAGTAAAGGTATAAAGTGAATGGAAATACTCATGTATAGTACAGTCAAGTACTCAGTTACTTTCCACTGGGGTTTCAACTGCCAATTAATTTTCTGCAAATAGATTAACCAACTGATGACTTTGGCTCTACTTTCCATCATTCCTCAATACAACACAGCAGATCACACTATGCCCTCATCTAACCAATGGCAGTATATCAAAGTGTAAACTGATACTGCAGTTGCTAGTTGTAAGTCCTGCTTCCCTACAGCAGTGGACAAACGCACACTCAGACACACGAGGGGAGAAATGAAGAGGAAAAACAGAAACCACACATTAAATCCAGCTTCCATCAACCGTTGGATTGTATTTTTGTCTCCCTGTGTGTCAGCTGACCTTGAAACCAGTGCTTTGTCCCATTTGTGTCTCTCATTCCTTATTAGGAGTAACAGACTCGTCCCCGGCGTAAACCATTCCTGTCTGGCGAACACTATGCATGGCAGTCGCAATGGCTGCCAGTGCCCAGATTGTTTTACTTAATGACATCACCGAGATTTTGGTTTTCAAATGCAGAGGGAGTTGAAACCTCTTTCCAGAGAAGCCCTGATAAACCCTGAAAATGTAGAGCCGTGCCAGAGAACACAACAGAGTACTTGACTGGGGCTTGAACTATTCTTTTTACTGTAATTCAGCATGAATCCAACACTGAAGTGAGCACTGGGCGGGCACATTTATGGAAATAAGTGTGTCATGAGAAAATTACAACTTTAAATCTTGCTGTGTAGCTTCAAACAAAAGAGGCTACCCTCCCTACTGTGCAGCTCAGACAAACACAAACTGGGTTAAAACAACACAGCGTTAATCAAGATTTGCAAAAGTATCAATATTTGTAATTAAAGTCTTACAGAATGTGTAATTTCAAGACTCAGTGATACATATCTAGCAGGGATTTTTGCCCCGTGGGTTGGTGAGGGAACTCTGCAGCTGGAAAATATAAGTGTTTGTGGTACGGAACCTCATGCTGCATATTGGCAGCGTGCGATCGGGAGTAAGCTGTGTCTTGCTTCAATTCACTGCAGCCTGAACACCCACCAAACGTTTGGAAAGGCCAGTGAAATGTCCTCTGGATTTGATTACACCCTGACAAAATGTCCAGAGGTTATATGAGGGGTTTAATATCCTATCAGAGGCCCACGCTTGGAAATGTGAAATACTACAGCCTGTAAGAAACACTAGGACAGTTGTAGTCTTTTTCCTTTCCAAGTCAGGTTCTGCAAAAAATGTGACATGCAGTGGCACTGATGACACATTTTAATTTGGGATGCATGTGGCATGGGTGAGGAAATTACATTTAATTACACAGAAATTGCCGCATACAGAGACTGGGAGACTGCTGCGGTAAGTGGGGTGAGGACGGAGGAGAAAGCCAGGAGCTCATCAGGACACCTGCACATAATTGTGCAGGTGTGGAGACAGTGGGTTTACAGGCACTGTGTAAATTTAATCAAGCTGAAAGAAGAAACAGATGATTCATTAGGGAGGCAGACTATAAAGAAAATGCCCAATATTGAGTATAAACCTAGAAATTCCTATGAGGAAAAAGAGAGCTCATGAGAAAAGGGACACATGGGAAAATGAAGCTGAAATAGTCCCTCCATTTATTCAATGATTTTCCCGTATGACTGACATGAATATTATGGGGCATATACAGTAATCTAAAGAACGTATTGTCCCTTTCACTTACGTCAGCGCACTGCTTCAGGCGATATCTGTCAGTGGTCGGACACACCTTGGGTTTCTTTCCACTTTTCTCTATTTTTGACACAACCTTCTTTTGGTGGTGCAGCCAGATGGTTTTGCAATTGCACGTGACTCACAAATCCTAGACACTTGGTCCCCTAAACCTTGCTTAGGAACCCACAATTGCAACATGATTATGAAGAATGAGTTTTATTTTTATCTCAAACGCTTTGATCACTCCGCAGAAAGTTTAATTACTAGTCCCAATCAATGGCGAGAGCAGCACTCCTTTCCCCCACTCAACTCGTCCTCTTCTAAATTTGTCTTTACGTCACCCTTGGCTCAGCTCTGTCGACGTCAATCCCAGTTATGAGGTCCACGGGGCATCCGCTGGCCCAGGGTGTGGTCTAGGGGTTTGCTAGGAAGGGGTTTCATCAACACTGCATTTAATCTAAGACCAAAGAATTTTAACAAGCACAGCAAGTACTTTTTTAATGTCACGCCAGAGTCTGGCCACAAAAGGGAAAAGAGGTTAGGCGTGAATTAATCCACTTTGATCATGGGCGGTCTGCCTTCTATTGTCTCAGACTAAACATCTGAGCTTGCCGTAAAGATTTGAGCAGCAAATTACGTGAATGCACACTTGAAGATGTTTGCAATTTCCAAACCTGTGTGACTCTCAGTCCTATAAAATTGCATTTTTACCAAATAGTCTGGGTTTTTTTCGGGCAGCGCTCCTTGAAAATTACACATAATGAGCTCTTTTGCTGGCCTTTCATTTGAATGTCATCATTAGGCGGCCACGTGAAAACCACAAAACCGTTCCAGAAGTAGGTTGAGGAGAAGAGGATTCAACCCTGCATTAATCTCGTCCTTGCAGTGCCACCTTTATCGCTCCAAAGAATCTGTTCATACACCACTAATTTGCTTTGCCAAATGCAGTTTGGAGGATACATAATCGTTGCCTGGACAACTATTTTTTTTAATGGCACGATGGGGGACCTTTACTGTATATATCCCAGAAGGCACAGGGAGGAGGTCAGGGTGAGTACTTAGATGTACAAAGCTCAGGACCTTGACACCATGGCTTCAGATTCCTGTGTTCCACATGTTGTTAGGACTAGCCACTTACACGCTTAGGCCCTGATGAGACAGAGCGCATTTTGCAGTTTGCTGCACTTTTTTTTTTTTTTTTGTAATTATTGCAAGGCAACCACTGACTCACATGGACAGACATAAGGCACTTGAGGACTGCACATGGGGAGAGATCTGTGTGGGTATATGAGACACTCAGAAAAAGGAGAACTCACAGAGTACCATGGGCTGATCCAGGAGCTTTGCCTGGATGATGGTTGGTTCACAGCTTATTTTAGGATGAGTTGGGGACAGTCTGACAATCTGCTGTCAATTGTCGAGCATAATTACGGTTGCTAAAACATTAGAAAGTAGTTGAGGCCGCAGTTTGTTCAGATATGACTTGCAGATTGCCAAGGACGATAATGAAAGTGAGCTAACGTTAGTTTGACAAAAATTATGCACACTACCACTTGTAATCTCAGCTACAGAAGGCCCGCCTTTCAATTCATCTGATTGGGCAATGGCAAAAAATGCCAGCAACGTCGGGCACTTTTTTTGCTCTGAGTTGAAGCCAAAAACAGAAAAACATGAGGTGCTTCGCAAGGCATAAAGAGGCGAGCAAAACGCTTCACTCTCATCGAAAACAAGTACAAAAAGCCGCCACAAGCTGCTAAAAGTCACTCTGCCTGATCGAGGTTAGATTTAGGTTAGATTATAGTTACATTAAAAATACATCGAGCATGTTTTGTAGGTTAAAAACAATTTGATACTTTGATTCCATAGCCTGTTGACCCAAAAGCACATTTGCTAATGCATTTGTAAGTGATGTATGAAGATCACTGTTAGGAGAAAGTGTTAGTGAGATCTTACATGTCTCTAGTCTTTGGTTTCCTCTTAGGAATGTCAATGTAAAAGTAAATAACCATCCCCCGTTTTATATTTTACATCTCCTCCCTTTCCCCTCATTGAGTATATATGGTGTTTTCCTAGGCTGCGTTTGCACAGATGTTGCCTCAGCCATTTGTTTATCTCAGCTGGTGAAAGCATGAGAAATTCCAGATCCTGTATGCTGTCTGTAGTGAGCGGACTACATTTTATTTCTCAATGTGTGTTGAGCTCCAGGAGTAATCAGAGGAGTATATTTTTGTTCCATGTTGGCAGGAAACAGAGTTAACAATTGTTTCCATAAAGATTGTAGTTTCAATGATTTATCGTAAACCCCTACAGGACATACTTACAGTCCCAGTCAGCCTTCACAATGCCTTTTAAAACTCACTTTAAGTTGAATTCTCAAAATGTGTGCAGTAATTTAACCCAGCAGTTGTAAGAAATGAACAATAGAGGAACCTCAGCCCACAGTTGCTGGATGTGTCAGTAGTGTAAACACATTACTTTAAGACAAGAGGCTGGCTAGTTGCCTCAACTTACATACTGTCATTTTCTTCAATCACTGAGACATGTAAAAGTTATTTGTATCCCCTAACTTCCACACATCAAACTTACTTATGTAACCAGTTATGTCATTTTTAAAGACTTGCACAGTATGAATTTATCACACAGTTTTCAACATTTTATTATGTGTTTAATTATAAGGGAAGTCTGTGACATGGGATGTTGCACAAAACAGGACCCTGCATACTCAAGCTGAAGAAAACATCTGTGTTTCTCCCAGCTGGGGACATCTCAGCCAGCAAATCACTGTAGGAATGACATCAGTCACATCACATGTGTGTGTGGCCTGGGTGTTTGAATTCATCGGAAACGTGGAGAATTTCTCAAGAATATCTGACCGCACAAGTTCAGGAAATCCAGAAATGTACATTTTCAAACAGAATATCCCCAGAGCGAATTCTGAAGAAGTCTCCACTGTTCTTTCAGAGAGGCAAAAAAACACTAAGGAATTGCACATTAATCTTGACCGAACACAGCTGTTTCTGTGTTGACTGTTTGTTGGAGAAAATTCTCAATGATGTTTATTGAAATGTGGGCTCACCAGGAGTTCAAAGGTGAGAGTTTACCACTTTTACGACACCAGTTAACGTTGCAGTACAGCACCCATATAAATGGTGGTCAAGATGCAGAGAAAACAAGGCTTAAAGTAACTTTAGTTTTACTCTTGGCACAGCTTGTTTATTATGTAACTTGAGCACTATGGGGCAGGGTAGGAGTGATGAGGTTTTGGTTTAGATCCAGGAATTTTTAACACTGCAAGACCAGACATGTAATATTCTCATGAACTTAAGCTGTAACTTGGATGAAAATCAAGCTCGTGTCCCATGACTGCAGGGTGTCTTAAAATGTCTTAAATTCAATGTTACAACAATAAGGCCTTAAAAGCCATTAAATAGTCCTAAATTTGAATTTGTTAGGTCTTAACTGCTACAAACATTTGATTTAATGTCATTTATACATCTTTTAATTTGTGTTTGTGAAAATGAGTGAAGCCTTTCTGTGTTAAAGTCCACATTTCTAATTTTGCAAACCTTTAAAAAACTATAATACTGTCATTTTACTTCATACTTGCATTTACTTGTTGGTAAAATGTACATCAATGTAGCTCACTCTCATAACCATATTCCTACAAAACACCTACCTCTGCACAGGACCACATATATACTACTTACCTGCAATACTTAAATAAGTAAAACATGATTTGTCTATAAATCAGTCCTAAATTTGGTTACAAGGTGTCTTGAATGGGTCTCAAAAAGCTTTAAATCTAACTGTCTAATACCTGTAGACACCCTGGACCGTCTATCATAAAGTGCATTTTAATGCATGTAAACCTGGATTGAGATGCAGATAAGAAATGTAAAATGGAAATTACTCAAGAGTACGTACCTCTGCCAGAGCTGTCCAATGCTCGCACATTTTTTTCATGTGAATTTAAACTCCTTTACTTTAGTTTAATCTTTATTTTTCTCAGGAAACAGCTTCTGTGTTCTCTTCATTTCAAAATGTTGTCATCGTGAAGAAAATGACCCAAACTGATCACAGAAAGAGAAAGTGTTATCTGGTGATCACATACAGTAAATGACTAAACAGTACGCTAACATTAGCCAATACCACCAAACACAAAGTACAGCTGAGGTTGATGGGAATGCCATTAGCTTTCCGGATATTCGGTTGTAAATTAACAAATTTAACAAATAAAAATTTTGTCCTGATGACAGTGCTAGACAAAAATTGACAACCCAATCGCTAAAGTAAGTGTTGGCATTGTGCATTTCTGGCCCCAGTGAGACGGAGCGCATTTTGTAAGTTGCTGAAATGTACCCTAAGATCTAAATAAAAAATGGACAGGCATAGAGCACTTGAGGACTGGACACAGGGAAACAAATTTGTGTGGGTCCATGAGATCCTCAGAAAAAGGAGAACTCACAGAGAGTACCATTGGCTGCTCCAGGAGCTTTGCCTGGGTGACGGTTGGTTATTTTTGGAGCCTTAAACCAACCGGCCAAATGGTTTACAGTATTAGTGCAAAAGGAGAAGATACAGAAGGAGAAAATATATATATACACTATCAAAACCAATGGCAATCTGCTGTCAATCATTTCTGCAAACCACGGATGTGTCACATTTGTACCTTTTTATAGCGGATAATTTAAAACCTTACATTTCTTTACATTTTTAATTTTATGTTGTGACAGTGCTGTGGTTAACGAGTGGTTAGGTTTAGGCACAAAAACCACTGATCGAGGGTTGGGGAGAGATCATGTCTTGGCTTTGAATACCCGTTTTGGTCGCTCCAACCACAACTGGAAATGTCCTGAACTCTCGTTAAAAATCCCGGCTTTTCTTGGTCTTGAACAGTAGTCCGCCGCTGGGCAGCCGTCTTGCCAAAGTATCAGACCATCCACCATCCCTCCACCTCCTGATGAGAAATTCAGCCATATAAATGGAATCTGAATGACACCAATTAAATTAAATGCACAAATGTAACATATCCGGGGTTTGCAGAAACGTACAAAGCCAAAAATTAATTGGAATCGGGCTGGAAGCGAAGGGCTAGCCAAAGCTGTTTAGTTCATCCTGAGGGGAACATACATGTGTCTACCAAGTTAATGACAATTTACACATCACAAAAAATGTCAGAGGATCACCAAATTCAGTTGACCTCATTCTCTGAGGCCTATAAATATCTGCACCACATGTGGTGCCAGTTCATCTAATAGATGCTGAGATATTTTTCAGGATAAGTACAAATTTTTACCTGCCAGGATTGAACATTTTCCGATGATCAGGAGAAAATGGAATAAGAAATCACCCCTATCCATGTCCTTTCTGGCCCCGCATGTAGACGCCTCCACGGTTCACATTGTTTTCCAACCACAGCTTAATTAGCTGAAGCAGTCAGAACAGTGCCACGTCATATATTCCAGAAAATCATGCCAAGCAATGTGTAGAAACTATCATTATTACAAAACGGGGGCTTTGCTATGACTCAGAAATTCATAGAAGTCTAAGATAGTGCAGTGAATTTATGTGAAACTTGAATCAAAAGGGACCTGTGGCCTCAAACGTTTTGCATTCTAAAAATGATCACTTAACATGGTGGAGTGTTGACAGTATCCACGGACACGCTGACATCAGCCACACTGGAATGTTGGAGAACATTTCCACATTAGTGATTTTTAAATCTCCCATGAATCAAAATCTTATTGAAAAGATGCCGTTGTTGCACAGATGTAACAGATTGTGAAAAATAATACGCGAGCTGCACCAAACTGCCCCACAAACTGCTTGATTTAACCCTCTATTCAAGCTTTGCTTTTTATTCTGCCCCAGAGTAGCTCTTTTCATAGATGTGTGATTAAAAAAGCTTTAAAATGGCAGTTCTTTAGGTTACACCCAAGGTTAACAGCTTCAGGTTAATGGCTTACTTGAAAAGGGAGAAAATGAAATGTTCTCATTTCCCTTTTCATGTCACCCTCCAAGGACATCTGTGTTTGACATAATCAGTCCAATCAGTTACTCTGCAGGCTGGAGTTTTGTGGAAATATATAAAAAAATAAAAATAAAATAAATTACATCCATGTTTTATGAGAGCTGCTTAAGAATATTACTTAAGAAGGTGAAGGTGGTAATCACAGCAGCTGGTGAACTAAAGTAATTAACAAGCAAGGCTGAGTGGTTTTACATGACCACTGACAAGGTCTAACCATTTAACACTCATAGTTACAAACTGCAGTGAAAGGACTGTGGCCCATAAGGCCGCTTATAGAGTAATGAAAATAATGATTTTGGTGATTGAAGACATAAAAACCAAAAGGAACTGCACACATCACTTAATTTGTTATTATTATTAGTATTTTTATTGAAGAGTTTTCATGGACTATTTGCACAATTTAAGCTTAGCTCACAGAGTTAGTTTGCATTCATGACTCAAATTGGTTTACAGTATTAGTGCAAAAGTAGAAGAATAAGTACTCTAACTGTTTTTATATATGCTATAACTGACTGGGAATACCTAAAATCCCTTTGTATCACATTCTGACTTTAATTTTTGGCTTTTAAACACAATCAAGGAGCCTTCAGAGGACTAAGCACCAGCATCTTATACTATTAATCCATTCGACCAAACAAGATGTGCAACATTGTCTGGGTAATCCTAATGGCATGGGTGTAAGTTAGATTTACTTAAACAGAGTAATTAAAGCCATGAAAACAGAACAGACTGCAAAAAACATCCATCTTAAGTACTTAAAAATATACTACACAGGATTTTATTGGAAATGTATACACACATACAAAAGTAATCCCTCTCAGTCATTACTTGTGACCCATCGAGGTGTGAGGCAGTGCATTTATCTGCAGAGACTCCACCCTCTGCCTGTATTTTCTCAATTTTTATTATCTTCTGTGCTTGGGATGTTTATGGGCACTGCACTCAGGTGAGGTTGGGACTTTATAAAATGGTACTGACCAGGTGCCAGACCATTAGCAGCACATATCCAAAAGACACAGCACAGAAAAATGTAAATATAGCAAAGCAAAATGCCAAAGAGTCAGTCTAGGGTCGGCTTTTACTTAGCTCACAAACAGTAGCCAGCAATCCTGCATAGTATACCTTTAATCATGTATTTGTTCTTAAAATCAAGTTTTGAAAAATACTGCTCATTAAAGGTGAGATAAATCCACTCTGAGAATCAATACATTAAAGGTAGAATAAAACACTGTTGACACAAGAAAATGACTTAAGATGGATTTTTTTCCCAGTTTTTCTGAACCACAGATGACATACACGCCATTGTCATCATGCTACAAAAGAGCTCTGAATGGCCTTAAAAGGATAGTTTGGATATTTTGAAGGTAGGAGGTTGTATGAGGTACTTCCCTACAGTAGATGTCAGTCCCCCTCAGTTTGGAGAAGCAGACAGGAGTGTCAAATCAAAAGCAAAGTCCCAACTAAAAACATCAGTTTAAGTGTATGCTATATCTCTATATACTGCTTTATCATGCCATCAGACAGCAGTTTCCGACAGGGATGGAAGCCTTTAAATCGCTCTTTTCAAAGCCAGACTCCACTGAGAATAACAGTAATTTGAAATTGGTGAACACAGGAGCTGCTGGTCTACTGCTGCCTCTATAAGTTACTTTGTGTCATTTTGTGACTTTGCTGAATTTAAGCTAACCCTTTAAGATGCGAAAGTCACACGACGACCCAAACAAACTGACTGATCGAGGCAGCAGTAGACCAACAGCTCTGCTGATAGAAAGGGCAGTCCTGCCCCGCTTCAACGTAAAGAGGTAAAAATATTCTAAATACAGGTTACAATTAAACTGACAGTGATTTTATTTCAGTGGGACTTTTTTGGGGGTTGCTGACGGCAACTATGACCAAAACAAACTGACTGATTGAGGCAGCGGTAGACCCACAGCTCCTGTGTTCAGCAAGCTAAAATTACTGATTTTGTTTATGGAGTCTGGTAGCTTTGACGAGAGCATAGATGGGGAAGTGAACCCTTCAACTGCTTCCCAATGTAAAGCGCTGTCTGAAGGCAAGGAAAAGCGGTGAAAATATTCTCAACAGTGTAAACTTAAACTATTATTTTTCTAAATGGCTGCAGTATGTTTTGCTGCTGCCCCCGTCCACAGCAGTACATTGCTTTGCTTCTGTGGCGGTACCTTTGCCTGCTTCTCCAATCTGGGGGTGTGCTGACCGCCATCTACTGTGTGTAATACACTGACTACCTCTTAAGTGACATTTAAGTTACCCCCGCCCCTTAAAAAATCTAGATAAACCCTTTAAGGTTGATGTAGCACATACTGTAGATAAATTATATGCTACAGTGTTCCATACCATTCTTAATCAGGCTGAGACACTCTATTAAATCATATTCGAATTTTACAAGGAGGCATGGTGCACAGCAGTGTCAATATGTCAGTACGCAGAATATGGATATTTAGCAATTTGATTGAGGTTATATTTAACTTTTTGGACACGTGTAAATGTCACCACACCATATGTAATGCAACAGTGAGTAAAATCAAGTGGATATACTTGACAATGTACGCAGAATATGGATATTTAGCTGATTTAATGTACACCATCTTCAAAATATAACTGTCTTTATATTCATAGTATCAGGTGCTGGCGTGTAGTTCCTGGAGTCAGCAGTAGCCAACACTGTAATACAGTAGCATGCATTTCAACCTGAGTTTGTCCAAAAATAAACAATGTCATTAGACACTACTATTTCAATAAAAACCTATGGCATAAGCAGATTGAGTTGGTCTATTTGGGCCATGTTGGGTTATTCTTAAATGAAAAGCTAGCTCCCTCTTGTGGACAAGACAGGGGGATGGTACATGGAGCCATAACCCATCTGCTCCCAAATACACAACCTCTACAGAGTTAGTTGACTATGCATAATTGCTATGGCGTTGAAAATATTATTGAAATCCTACGTTATTTTATGTTTCTGTATTAAACACACACAAGTACACTCATAGCACACAGACACGCACACAAAGCAGTGCACACACACACACACACACACACATTACTCTATGTTGACAAATTGTAACAGACCAAAATATAAAACCATAAATGAGGGCTTTGAATATCTGAACTGCAAACTACATTACATGAGTTTTTAAATTCTCACACAGTATATGTAGCTACAAGCATAGTTTTTTATATAAATTAACGTCTTGATTATTAATATGACCAAATTACACGGGTGCTATGTGGCTGACCACCTCGGCGTACCGGCCATAACGACACCAGTTTTCTGTCACAAACTGTATAACAGCACTTGCCTGTATTAGTGTCACCCTTTTTATTGACTTGTATGTGGATGTCATCCTACTATGCAAGTTTTTTAAGTAGTAACTAAAGGTTCTGGGCCCAGATGGGCTCAGCAACCATAATGTAAACACAAATGAACTTCCTCATATAAAAACTGCACTGTGCAACTGCACTCACAGCCCAGTCACATGTTTAAACAACCAACCTGAGCAGCTAAGACTAAAACAAACCTTCTATTTCATTGTTCATGCAAAATTATAATGTGTGGGTACCTTTTGGGTACGTTCTTTAAACTATCTGTTTGAAGGTTGTTCTGTGTTAGGGCATTTGGGACTGATCATCATGGCTTTGTGGCCTTGTTCTTCCAGGAATGTTTGTATGCTTACATGGAGATCCTGATTGGCTCCTAGTTAGTAGACTCAAAGAACATGAAATCCTGTGTAGAAAAACAAGAAGAAAAAGATGCGTTGAATTGACACAGAATGTACTTGAGGTTAAAATACTTCAGCTGAGGTGTAGAATTAAATCACTGATATGTAACTGCCAAATTATCTGTGAAAACATTCTAAGATTTTAGAATTGGGGCATTTTAGCGGATGTGGCTGCAGCAGAAAGAAGTTTTGAAAAGCTGTTTTGCATCTGTAGTGATTGGGGTTGATTCAGGTCACATTTCCCACAAAATGTAGGCTAAGTGGTGCATTAAGTGGTAGGTACACGAAATTTCCAACTACCAGTGAACTGAAAGACATCCCCATGAAAGCGGGGTCATATGAGGCTACTGCTACTCTGTGACTGCCACATTCGGCACTCTTATTTTGCTCTGAGAGAATCCTAGAGAAGAAATGTAACTTTACTTTTTTGACATATTGTTAAACAACTAAGGGTACATACTACTTTACTTACAATGAGGAAACATGCGCCGATCATTACAGCCTTCATTCTCACATCCAGGTCCATGGGGAACTGGATACCAAAGTTGTCTGAATCTGTGAATGCTTCCCGAAGAAGTCCTGTCCACTGCTTACTGACTTTTCCGATCTTGCTGACTTCATCCATCGTCAAAATCTGCAGAGAGGACAAAATACTGACATGTGTTGCATTAGGATGAAGATCAATCCCTTAACTTGTTTGGTTTTGTTGGAGGGAGATCATGGAGCGATTCAAAATCCCATCCAATTTCAGCTCTTTGCCTGCTGCCACAGTAACTTGAATTTTCTATCCCAGTAATGACTTCAAAGCAGCTAGGGAGGAACCAGGATGGTAATATCATGCTTCAGTTACCCCTCCTCTGGGTCTGGTAAAAGGTCTGTATCAGTGACCCAAATCCCCTTCACAGCTCAATCCAATAAAACCAGCTGAGCCGTGGAACAATGGCCACACTGTGCCACACAAGAGCATGCCCTGTGCGATGGCTTCATCCAAGCTGCAGCCCGCTCTGATTGGAAACATATTTCCTGCTTCAGAGCACAGGGAGGATCCCCCCCCCCCCCCCCCCCCCCCCCACCCCCCCAAAAAAAGTCCTGAGGGCGAGAATGTTACTGTGTTTTCACAAATTTCATGGATCTCTATGTTTAGATAAACCCACCTCAAAGTCAACATCTGGAAGGCAGCTCCATCCACAGAAGGGCCCGTGGATCTTCAGTACAGGCTCGGTGTGTTCGTTTGCAATGATGAATTTGGGGGAGAACGGGTGCCACTGTTGTGCAACGTACCCCACTGTGTTACCGGGGGGAGCCTGCACCTCCAGCTGAGTGAGGGATTGTGGGAGAAAAGAGTGTGATTTGTAGCCACATCTTCACAAAAAAACCTAGACGACACTGAATGTAAACAGTAATGGATGTGGTGAACAAAAAAACTCCTCGAACACTGTAATTTCACGGACACGGTGTCAGCATGTTGAAAGGTGCTTTCACTCACCTCTTGTAGACAACAAGGGAAGAAGCAAGACATGCACTTAAGTGGCCGGGTGACGGTGATGACCTCTTGTCCGAAATTGTCGAGGACGTGGATGGTGAAGGGGCGCAGGGGACCACAACACTGTCGACTCAGGCAGTCGTTCTCCTCGACCGCGTAGAACACATTCTGACCCATGCTGTTACGCACTTCATACTTGTTGTTGCTTTCGAAACCAACGAGGGCTGCGTGGAGGAAAAGTACTCATGAAGATATCATTGCTGCACAGACCCTGCAAAACCAATCTGTACTTCACAGAAATCAGTGCTTGTTTACATACTTTACCTTCAACAAGCTCTACTTTCTGTTTGATGAGTAGCTGATCCACCTAGAAAACCAGATACAATGGATTCAAATGTATGCACTTTTGTCTTTTTACATGCAGCAGTTCAGTGTAGTGGGTGTAGTTGGAGAGGAGGGCTTTAAATACAAGATGGTGTAAGCATCACAGCTACAACAATTAATTGATTAGTTGTCACAGGTTTGAGTAAAATGTGTTCCTACATGTGAATATTTTCTTGTTTCTTTACTTCTCTATGACAGTAAACTAAATATATTGGGGTTATATATTAAAGAAGACATTTGAGGACACTATCTTGGGCTTCGGGAACCACTGATCAACATTTTTGACAATTTTCTGACATTTAATATTCCAAACAACTAATAGATTAATCGAGAAAATAGTAGACGGATTACATGACAGTGAAAATAATCATTTGTTGCAGCCCTAATAAGCATGTTCACATTTTGCATCTGGCCAGTAAATGATAGTGTGGGGTCGCTGACATGTTAAAAAAGATCTGTCCAGCTGTGCAGGGTATAAATATGCAATAGTCACTTCTTTTTCCAGTGGACCTGTATATTGTTTTTTTTTCTGTGGACATTGTCATGCACTTCTCAAGTGCAGAGGTGAGGGTTGGAACAAAACTCTTTTCCCAAAAGATCCTTTTTTTTTTTTTTTTTTTTTTTTACAGTCGACAAATTGACCTATCATAGCAAAAGTGCAGGTGTGATTGATAACATTGAGGATGTCGCTGTTCTTTTGAAAAGGCTTGAGACAAAGTGAGACAGCAAGCACAATAGCAGGGCCCTGAAACCGGATTCAGCCCTCATGCAGTTAATAATTTACAACTGTGCTTTTGCTACTGTGACGTGTCAAAATTTCGTTCATTAAAAGACCTATCTTCTGTAGCATCAGTGCTTTATAATATCTGTATCTTTAAAGGAGAAACACCCGCATCAAAGTTCATACATGTTATTACTATGGTCTATGACAGTCCAAAAAATATTAGTTAACATGGGCACCTCTCCCAAATCCAAAAACTAGAGTGCTAAAACTCAAACTTGTGATGTCATCACGTATAAAGTCTGAAACTGCTTCAGTGACAATGAATGTAATGGGAAGGATTACTGGGAGCACCCACAGGAATGTTATGAGTATAGACCGAATCACAATGTTTGTTTGCAATAACTTCTGGGTGGAAAATCTTTGCTTAATGTGCACTAAAATCAAACGGCGCTGAACAAACATTTCTTCAGTTGGTTGGTTTTTAGCCACCTAAAAAAAGGGCCACTAAAAATCTGTGTAAGTTTACGCTATATTTACATTTTTTGCTTGCTTTTTTCGTCGGGGGTTTGAAGCTGTTACATAAAAGCCATCAGACTCCATTGACAAAAACAGTAATTGTACACAGCAGAACACTGGAGTTGCAGGTGTGTGAGCTCAGGCTGTTAGTATGTGTGCTTAAGCGGTTTTGCTGCAGCCCTATCCACGTCAATGCATTGCTTTGCTTCCATGTCAGTAGATGTGTTTTATCAAAGATAATTTTAAACCAACACAGCACATAAAATAAGCACAGCGAGATGTCAGATGGGCCTGCCCACAGTGTTTGATTATATATCTTTAAATGTTAAAGTTACAGCTAAACATGCAAACAGAAATAAACAAGTTTGCTGAGTTCACATATCTCAGCAGCTGAAATGAATTGCCAACTGTCTACCTGGAAGCGATTCTCGTTGTTAGTGTGAATTGATTTGGTCTGTATGGGTACATTTTCTGTTTCAGAACTGAAAACACTTGAAGAGGATAAAGCTTATTGGGTAAAAAGGGAAAACATTTTGTGAGTACTCAGTCTCCCAGTTAGTGTCTACAGAGCAATTCACGAGTTTATACTTGATGACATCACAAGTTTGAGACTTCTCTGGCTTCTGGCTTTAAGAGAGAGCAGCTCAAGTTCACAAATTTTAAATCGACCTTTCCTTTTTTGCCATGGAAATAACATACTGGAATTCTTAATTGAAGTGGTGTTCCCCTTGAAGGTGTGAAATATGTTTTAAAACTAGTTTGAAGTATTCAGTGATATTCCAGGCATGATGTGATGATGTTAAGTTTTTTATTTCTTCTGCTCTTATTGAGCAAATAAACAGACTTTATGTAGGAAACAGGCCACTACACTAACTTATAACATTTGTAAGAAAAACCCAAACTTAACTAGTTTAATATTTTACCTGAGTCAGGTATTCTAGTCCTGGTGGACAGCCTGGTATCCCCGGGTTGGGCACAGCATACATATCCATTTTGTCAGACTGGAGGGAGACCTGTTGATAAATGGAAAGATTAAACTGAGATACAGCGCCATCTTGTGCTCATACAGGTGACACATAAACAAATGAAGATGAGTCGCGGTTAATATGTGTGCCTGTGTGTCTTTACTGTGTTGTTAAAGGGAACAGGGGACACTCTTGTCCTCTCTGTTACAGTGTCCATGCCATTATTGAGGTATAAACAAGCAGCTGAGCAGCTCGTCCACAGCCTGGGGGAGCTGCTGCTGGTGGTGGTGCGGAGCTCCACGGTGGGCGACACAGATAATCTTGCTCATATCTGGATTTAATGGGCTCCAGACGGGAACACACCACCGTGAGCGATCCTCTTACTCCGCTTATTTACACATATAAATCAGCCCTGAAGGCAGCACATGCCACACCGCACGTCTCCCACATGTAGGCCATCTCCACAGCACGTCTCTGATTGATTATATTAAGAGTGTGATGTTCCCAGCCTATGACTGTTTAGGCTGCTGACGGGAACGCACGCCGAGCACCGATCCGCCTACTTTCTCACTCATAGAAGACGTCGACATGTTAAAGGCGACGCGCTGTCGTCAGCAGTCTCCATCAGCTATAAAACAGGCAGATGTTAGAATGAAAGCAGGATTACTCACCGATATTTCACCTGCTACTCCAAATAATAACAGGCCACTCCGGAACCAAGCCTATGGAATAAACCTATAAGCTCATTGGTCGACGTCAGCGTACTTCCCATTTCCATGCGCCAATCACAAGACGGGAATATAGAAGAGGACTCAACAGAATAGACATGAACAGACTAGAACAACATGTAATAGAACATATCCACTAATACCAATTGTGTGCCACTTTTTTTCTGGATTTTCTGATTATATATCAGAAGCTTGAAATATGTTTTTATTTCCAGACATATTTATAGTGATGATAAATGAACAAATTTTAATTTTTCATTTTCCAGATGTGATCAATAATTTGACAAATGTCTGACGGTAAATCCGTTGAGAGAGTGTTCTCATACAAGTACTTGGATAGATGACAAGCTTTCATTTAATGTACATAGTGCTGCTCTAATTAGGGTGCAAGATTGGCTTTTTTATTTTACGCTCAGTGCTAGGAAAAAACATGTGGAAGCTACTTTTCTGTCTGTGATTGATTGCAGTGACATATGCAACCTCCTTGATTCAGTATACAATGCATCTCTACGTTTTATCACAAATGCAAAGTCCTTACTCATCACTGCATTTATAATTTAATGGGTTGGACGCCATCGACCACTCAGACAACAGCACTGGTATATTTTTATATATAAAGCAATATTGGGCAAACTTCCAGCCTACATTTGCACCCCTCTGTGTGCCAGCTATGCTCCTCCAGGTGGTTGCTTTTTAATGTATCCCACGTTTTAACAGATCTATATTTTCCTACTCTGCACCATGGACATTGAACAATCTTCAAAAAGATCTCAAATTAGAAACACTTACATCCATTGATGAATTTAAGGGCATCATAAAGAATGTGGTGACAGAGACATGTTTTCTTGGGAGGCCACTATGATTGAGTAGTTGTTGTTTTATTCTGGATTTTGTATTTGTTGCATTGTAATGTGTTGTGATTGTGAAAAGAGGTTTTCAATCTCAATAGGACTTCCTGGTTGAATAAAGGTTAATGCGTGGCACAATTATGTCTTTTACAAAAAACTTATGTATCACATACTGTATTTTATTTTAGATATTTGTAGGGTCATTTTTTTTCTGTGTAAGATTTAGAGGGCTTTAGTGTCATATGGCAGCAAGGACTGCACACTGCAACCAGCTGAAACTTCTGGTTAGAGTTCTTTCAGTGTTCATTGGTTAGGAGGTTTTAAACATGAGCCAGATTATCCACAGAGGTCTCTTCCTCTCCAAAACAAACTCACCCAGTGATTTAAACTGGTAAAAACATTGAATAAAGCAGTTTCATATAACAAATCAGTGTTTCTCTGATGCGGTGTGGCATGCTGGAGTCGTTCAGCTCACGGACAACATGCTACTGTGTGCTCACCATTTCTCCCTGATAATAATAATGCATGCTCACCTTTTTTTATCCAGATATTCAGGAGGTTTTTACTGGGAGACAAATTATCCACAGAGGTAACCTCCCCTGCAAAACAAAGAGACACAATGACTAAAACTGGTTAACAAAAAAAAAAAAAAAAACACTGAATAAAGCAGTTTCACATTACAAATCAGTGTTTCTCTGATACTCTGCGGCATGTTGGGGATGTGCAGTGCTCCCACCACATGCTAATGTGCGCTCAACTTTTTTCCCTGATGACTTAAGATTCAGACGTTGGGAGCCAAACTATCCGCAGAGGTCTCTTCCTCCCCAACACAATCATACCCAGTGATTTAAAAACACTGAAGAAAGCAGTTTCACATATCAAATCAATGTTTTTCCACTGCTGCTCATCACAGATGGGCCTCTGACAACTGTGGCTGACGCAAAAATGTGAAAATGCAAATAGAACCAGTGTTTGATTTGTCTGTTCAGGGCTACTGTAGAAACATGGTGGGGAACATGGTGATCTCCATAAAGGAGAACCCACTCCCTGTGTAGATATAATTGGCTCATTCTAAGGTAAGGGAAACACAATTATTCTTATTTTCAGATGATTATACACTAGAGACAAATATACTTGTAATGTTATATTCCATTTTGCCAATACATCCCCTTAAATCCAACATACTATACCTTTAAATAAAAAAAATATAGGCACCCTCTTCATTTTCAGACTCTGCTGTATAACATCGAATAAAAACTTTTTAAATATGCTTTTGTTATTTGATATGAAGAAGGCTAAGCAGACTGAAAGGATGGAATCTTCGAAAGAGGCATTCAAATTTTGAAATGTCCTCACCAAAACTATGTAAACATTAGGAGTCCCTGTTTGTCTCCAAGAGTATGTTGACTAGTGGCCATAAGATTGTCTATTTGCAGCTAGGGTGATGTAACAATGAACATCGCTTTAAAGGGATAGTAAAGATCTTCAGAAGTGTGGTTGTACGAGGTGCTTATCCATAGTCAGTATAGTGCATGAAGTAAATGTCTGTAAGTCTGTAAGCAGCCAAGAGAAAGACAATGAGGATAACTTTTATTTACTTGGGGAAAAAATCAGCGGTGTGGAAATATTTTGAATTTCGGAGAAAAAAACATGTCAACAGACAGAGCACATGGCATATGTTAACGATGCCATTACGAGATAAAACATGACGTAATGTTACCTGCCTGGACAGGCATCTCACTCCATTAACTTCTCACTACAGCAACATTAGCTGCTGTGTTTCAATAATGTCAGGCTGAAAAAAACATGCATGCAAGATGAAATTTAAACATGCTGTTCTGTTGAGAGATGCAGTGACTTAAATCAACAGTGAGTAATAATTGTACATGTAATTTGTTAAGCTATGAGTAGAGGAAGAAAAGTCAGCTAGCTGCTAGGCTCATTTATACAATGCACTTAGCAGTTAGTTAGTTATTTACATTATCTTTGTGTTGTTTTTTAACTTTTATGGCCAAAAGCAAATAAAGAAAAGGGTTACTGATGTGTTATATGGGCAGATAATATCGTCTCATAACGATCGCAAGCCCCTGAATCGCATTGAATCGAAACCGTATCATGGCAGACTTTGTAATATCGGCAAATATCGTATTGTTGTCCAAAGAATCAATATAATATTGTACTATGATGAAACCAGTAATTTACACCCCTAATTTACCTTGATGCTGGCTTCAGTTCCCTATCTTTGCTCCCATCAAAGCCACCAGACTCCTTTGGCATAAGCAGTAATTTTAGCTCACTGAACATCGGAGCTGATGGTCTACCGCTGCCTCAGTTACTTAGTTAGTTTGTTTTATTGTGTGACTTTTGCGTATCTGAACTAAGTCTTTTATATGACAAAGTCACACAATGACACAAACAAAATAGCTGAGCAAGGCAGCAGGAGACCAGCAGCTCCTGTGTTCAGTGATGTTAAATTACTGTTTTTCTCAATGGAGTCTGGCCTTTCAGAGAGCAATAAAACATTTTCATCTTAGGAATCACTGTCTTTTGGCAAGGAAAAACAGAAAATATTCTAAATATACATGAACGATACGTCACTCAGCTTCTGTGCTAATACTCCTGCCTGCTTCTCCAAACCTTGAGCAGGTTTACTGACATCTACTGGAGGTAGTACACTGACTATGGTAAAGTACCTGTTACACCCCCATTACAGCCCCTTTTACAGTGCCAGATTTTCTGCAAATGTTGGGTCGTTTTGCCGGCACGCTGCGAGCGTTTAGACAAACAGAGCCGGATTGGCGAGTTGATCCGAGGCCCCAATTTTCCGCCTCGTAGGGTAGTCATATTGGCGGAACCCTTTTAGTTTAAACAGACCGAGGCGACCTTCCACAATGGGAGAGGCTGTTGATGACTTGTGGGAGGAGCTGTTGATGACACTGACGTGCGACCCACTGGCGGGGGATAAACAGGAAACAGCTGATAGCAGGAATTAGCGAGCAGCTAGTAGCAAGAGGGAAACACAAACCTGACAGACACTGTAAAGATGAGCAACTGGGGAGACAAGGAATTGTGCGCCCTCCTTGCCCTCACAAACAAAGAGGCCATTAACCATCAGATGACGGGGACGGCGAAGAACAGGCCGATTTACTAGAGAATTGCTGAAGGACTGACCAGCCGCGGCTTCCCTCCACATCACTGTTTACGTCACACGCTGAGCTATACATTTTGTTACTTGCTCACGCCCCCCATTGCCCCGAAAAAAGGCACATTCTGTATAAACAAAAGTAGGCAGGCGGCACTTTGCCACACTCCCCAATTTTGTTTTTATACTGCCAATGCTATGGCTAAAAAAAGACTGATTGGGCTTTCCTGCAAATTTGCACAATTCCTATCTATGTAAAAAGGGCTTACAAAAGATCCAAACTATCCCTTTAAGTCGCTGCATAGCTCACCAAAGAAGGAAGCTCTCAGCTGCTGTTTAATTAGCAAGTACTGAATGTGTTTAATGTATGGTACAGCGCACCCTGGTGAATGTAGGTCATCAGCTGGTTACAGTTGAACGTATGTGAAGATAGTGTATTTATCTCTTACTGTACCAGTACTGTATATAGCCATCCTAACAGTCACAATATGAGTCTATGCATATTATTGGGACACATACAATGATAAAAAACACACAAACGCTGTCCTTCAAGAACAGCATTGCTCCAGCATTGCTATTAAGGTTATATTTATACTATCGGATGTCAAGCAGTGATTGTGTTACATCTACTGTATTCTAGCAAATTGCATGTTATGAGAGACACTATATTTTTGCTGTCCCGACAATGCAGTGGGAGAATAATTGTTGACAGCTGTGACCACAAAACTGTTCTCCATGTCACTCAGCTGCACACACAAGCAATAGAGACATGCAAGGTAAAAGTTAGCTGCAGGCTCGCTGTTCTGATTCGGTAAGTTAACAGTAATATAGAGTAAGAAAAATCAGATCCAAATGAAGTATGAGCATCCTAAGGAACATCATAAACCTCCTTACATTTGCATATAAGGAATAGATGAGCAAATTGTATGCAAGAAAAACAAGAATTTTAAAAGTTCAGTGTCACAGTCGTACCCTGCAGTGCATCACTTAAAATCTGACAGAGATTGGCGGTTTATAATAGTTAGAATAAGTCATGCTGCTACAAACTTTAAGGCAGTAACATAACGACATGTTAAAGAGAAGAATCTTTACACACAGCTGATGTGCACTTGAACTTTATGTGTGGGTTATTATGCTTTATATCCACTGGAGAGCAGTGTTGAGCTAATGATGCTCAGCCTCATGGCCATTACTAAGACTAATGCAGAAATTGCCTTTTCATTGTTAAACAAAATAGTCCCAAACAGACACACAGTGACATACACACAGTACACACACACACACAAATACACTTACTACCCTGTTACAAATGACACGACGTTGTTGGGCCGAGTATCCTTATTTGCGAATACAAATTACCTGATTTCCTCAAGCGCTACTGATTTCTCCAAGAAACACTAATGAGAACAAATGATGACTCGAACGCAGATCTGCTGACACTTCAGGCACAGACAACTAAAAACACATTTTAATTGATTCATGTTAGTGTAATTGCTTACAGTGACCTGACGTAGCCTAGAAAACACTGCATATATAATAAGTAGTGTGTTTTCTGCTCTACAAATAAACAAATTTATATATATTTTTAATGATAGCTTTACATTTTTAACTTTTGAGGTGTATATTTAATTGAGCTTTAAACACACTATATCACACGTAGAATAAAGCTGAATAGTTGGTAGCATCAAGGGTCCTTTTTATCACCCCGAGTGTCTAACCCGCAACCCTGAAACTTATGTTCTTCATCAGTGAGATCAAAACAAAGTAATGCAATGACTTTGAAATGGTGGCGTTCTGTGCTCCCATCTGAATAAACACACCGGACAGTCAGGGGTCTTTGAAAGCCAGTCAGATTGTCTTTCTGACTCCAAGAGCCCAGTTACTCCCACCAGGGGTTTGTGTGTGTGTGTGTGTGTGTGTGTGTGTGCGTGTGTGTCTGTGTGCAATTGTACAGTCCCTGCTCTCCACATTCCTACCTGTTTTACAATTTTTCTGTGTGTTTGTGTTTTTTTTTTTCCTCTCTTTGCGTTAAGGTGGTGCTCTTTACCCGCATGGGTAATCTTTCGTGCACTCCTAACGAGGTTGTCATATTCGGCGCATAATGAGGAGCCTAAAGATGAATGTAAAAATGCCTCCATTACACCGCTTTCATCCTCTTGTTCATTAGGTTAGCATAAGGTTACAATACATTACACCGGTCCCAATGTTCCACACACAAAATTGCATGTGTCACCGAGGGGTTGTGTGTTAGTTTGCCATGATAATATTCATTCATGTACACACAAACACGCACATAGTGGTGCTATACCTGCCTAAATTTAACCCCTAACAGAACCTCAACATTGTCAGCTTAAATCTGACTTTTTTTGGTGATGTTTGGAGAGTAGGTTTTATAAATGTCCCCATCACACTGGGTTTCTGATACATTATGTCTGTAATTCACACCCACACACACACACACACACACAAAATGCAAATCTGTCCTGCATGTTTTCATCATCTGTGGATGTCCAAATTTGCCACATTCACCGCTTTTGTTATTCCGTCTCTGTCTCTTCACCTCTGCCCATCCCTCACCTCCCTCCCTCCTTTTATTTCTCCCATTTCTGCACCCCTGTCAAGTGCTTTGTTTGCTGTGACTTTCCATGCGGTTATCTGAGCGCAGACAGTATGCCTCACCCTGGCACAGGACCTCAGTTTCCACGGCAACTTTATAATTGTTTTGGATGCGTTCCAAACGCCACTGGATACCGAGGCATTATTGATGTCAAAAGAAACATGTATGAAATGAGGAGATGTGGAGGCGTCCATATGGTTCTGTACACAGCCTCATGCAAAGCCATTTAACCGTTTTTCAATGGGAGTTTTGTGATACCGCTGAATAGATCCCACATGTGTCGCATGATATTTCATAATTTTGATCTTTCTGTTTCACAAAGGGATAATGGCACGCATCACAAGCCACTGAACTGTGCAATATTTCCCCTATTCATGTCATTAAGTCATTGTCACAGTATGCACTGCTGGGCTGAGTATGGCGACCTTACTGAATACAATATGTCCATCATGATGCTTTTATTAAAAAAAAAAAAAATCTGAATGGTAAAAATGAGAATAAGGTCCATCTGAACCCATGAGGGAAAATAAAAGTCTGCAGCACCAATAGCTTTCCCCAGTTACCGTAAAGTGGGCTGTTGCCAGCCTCATTCACTTCAAGTAGTCTTTGTTTTGACAGCAGAGGCGGTATGAGTTATCCCAGTGCTTGTCACCATAACCATATTGTGACCCCCCCCCAGCCCCCACCAACTCTCTCTCACACACATACGCACAGCCTCGCAGCACCTCTGCGCCTTGAGCTGTGGCCACATTAACCACTACGCCGCAACACTCATTAAAATAACATATAGTGTCAACAGCAGTGTGGCCCCAAGTGGATAAACCCAAAATGCTCCGTCTTAACTTAATCCACAGACTTGTCTCTACATCAGAGAATTGCCCTCCGAGCAGCAGGTTCGCCTCTTACTGTTGCTTATGAAACTTTGACTCTTACGGCACTCTTATATCACAGAATGTGTGATTTAAGAAAGAAGAAGAAGAAGAAGAAGCAAAAAAAAGAACTGAAATGAGGTCCTGACTGATCTTTTTTCTCTGATCTCGAAGCCTCCCCTCCCTCTGCTTAATTTATGACCTGCGAGGAGGAACCCAGGGAGTGAGAAGTGAGTGAGACTGGTGTGAAAGCCCTGAATAGAGCAGGGGCAACAGGCCCTCCAAATAACACAAAAGAGGCACCACAGCTGTTTGGAGGCAACACAAGCCTTCACGAGGCACTGTCTTCTGCACTGGGCTCCCAGACTGGCACTCACGCTGACTTTGTAAGCCGAGTTGTTATATGAATACTGTAACACAATCATCACATTAAATCTGTGAGTGGAAAACCTTCCAAGGCGTGTGAGGAAAGTTAAAAAGAAGACAACTGATATTACCCAAATAAGTCTGCCTGTTTTGCTTGAATGAAAAACCACAGTTTTTGTCACTGATATTTATTATTGGCTCTTAACTTGTCGCTAAAAGGAGGATGCTCCTACTGTGACATTCGCCTCTGAATTATTTGATCTTTCCATGATGCTAGCAACTGAACATGAGGAGAGAAAGATGTAAACGAGGTGGCAGGGAGAGATCAAACCGTCTCTATTCCATAGTGAGAGCCAAGAGGAGGGAAAGAAAAACAGCACAACAGCCGATCACCTTTGCAGAGGGCCGGATCATTCGAGGACCCTGCTGAGCCGCAGGAAAGTGTCACCAGGCCTTCGTGAGCTCGTTGTCAAGCGCCGGTTACTGACTGTCAACTGCAGCTAAAAATGATTTCAGAATCCGGGGTTAGAAGTTCAGCGCGCTGTTTTCTTCCCCCAGACTGAGGGGAAAATGCTGTCACCATAGCCGGGCCCGTAATAATTTATTCCCCCCTATACAAAACTCTGTTGGCTCCCCGTTCCTACGTCTGCTTCTTAGTTTTGCACTCACGCCCATTAGCTAGCCACATGCAGGACACGTGTGAACTCTCAGGATGATGGCGGATTTTCTGTATAACTTAATTGCAGCCCGTATCCATCGTCATGACTGTGTTAAAGGAGCTACTATTGGAAAAGTGCTCACTTTTGAGCATCTTTGTTTGCATTTGGTGCGTTCTCAGGATTGTATTTGCATGTTTTGTTAGCATAATTGAGCATTGACATCGTCCTAGCAAACTTAAAATCATTTTTTGAGCCTCCTGGATGCACAAACTTGAAGCTGCATTGTTAGACTAGAATGACAAAACAAAGATGATACTTTCAAATCATGTAAATTGGGAACTTGGATGAAAAAGAGTGTAGTCTGCTCTCTTTTTCCATCTCTCTCTCTCTCTTTCCCATCCGTCCATAGAGAGAGTATCCGGAGCCATCTGCAGACCACGATCCATCCCCAAACACTGGGGATCACAAAGGTGTTATTTTTCAAAGCTGGCCCTGTCCACCTCCTGCCGAGGGTTTGCGGCTGCGGTTCAAGGGAAGGTGGGAAACTTCTGAGGCCCTGTTCCCCTTGTACCCCCCTCCCTGTCGCCTGCCTCCTCAGGGGCAGCCCTTTGAGGGTGTCATAACTGCGGCCTGTATAACATGGGTTACTGCTGACGGCGGTTGGTCACAGTTGATGAAGCCTTTAAAGAAGCCTCCCCTCTCATGGTTTCTGTTAAAATTCTGGAGAGCGGGAGCAAAGGCCTGGCTCCCAGACAATTACAGACGTAGTAATGGGAGGACTCTGGGGTAGGCCTGCATTTTGACTTGTGATGGGTAGAGGGTGCTCCAAGTCCACGTTTGAGGAGTATGTCGTTCGGTGCAGTGCAACCCTCCACTACCGCCTTCTCTTTTCCCCCCTCCAAAAAAATGAAATCACCCTCTCCATTTTAGTTTTGTGCCTCCATGCTTGCAAGTTGCCTCCACAAAATGAGTCCTCCATGTTTCGCGCGACTCGGCGGTCTCCATTTCCCGAATCTAAAGGGAGAAAAAAACCCATGAAGACTATGAAATATGCTTTAAATGGACAAAGCTGCAGAACATGCAGCTGTTGTGGTGCCATCCTGTTATCTTGGGCATTGGGGGAGGGTGTACGCAAGGTAAAATGGGACAGAACGCCATGACAGTCTGGTGGTAATAGCATGAGAGGGTTCGCAGCACCTGGTACTCACCTCTTTCTCCGGAGAGTCCCTGCGGACACGGTGTCCCGCTGGCATACCGTAAAACTTGATTGTGGAAAACACCATCACGCTGAGACTGATAAAGGGAAAAATAAGAGATGTTTTTATTTTCAAATTTTGGTTGTGCCAGCAGAGGAGGGAAGAAATTGTTGTTTAAATAACAATTTCGTTTTTTATGTTTATGTCCAAAGCCTTTGTAGATTTATGTTTGTTAAAGTCCAGAAATTTCATTTAATGTTTAGTAGTAGTAGTATTTTTCTCCTGAAATCTATTGACTTAGTTGCACTGACACATGCTTCTGTGGTGTAGATTTTCTCATGACATATGGTTTCTAAAATTTTTCGGAGATGGGCAGTCATGGATATTTAGTAGATAAAAATTACTTTAGATTTCTTTTCCTTTTTCCACCATTTCACTTCTTTCTTTCTTTAACTTTGCTAAAATCTCTATATTGAAGTTGTTGAGAATAACCAGATTTTCAGTCCTGGTCTTAATTATGGCCAAAGTATTATCTCGATAAATCAAAAGTGATTTTATTTTGAAAGAAAAATGTTACACACCAAGAACCACAGATGCTTGGACATGTTCTAATTAATAACATTTGACATCTGTTCTGCGGTTTGCATCTGCAAATCCAGTGAAAATTTAAAATAAATATACTAAAAAGAGAGAGTAGATATTAATGTATTTATTTTTAAATTCTGAGTACATTATTTTTATAATTTAATTATTTTTACATTTTGTGTTTTTTATCTTAAGTCTGTCTCATTTTACTACAATTGATTTTAAAAAATTTTAAAAATATTTTTTGGACTTTGGACACATTAACAGATTTAAATTTATATAATTTAATTTTCCATATTTGTGCTGAAAAAAAGTCACAAAAGATAAATATTCTGAAGTTAGTGCACCAGTACTGAATGTTAAATAAGAAAAACTGCAAGCGTACAGTGAGTGTGCTGTTTCTCCACGTGTGTGTGTCGAACCCCGGCTTGACCAGACAGATACAGCGAGGCGGCCACCTAGCCCTGTGTGAGTCAGTGTCGGTGCAAAGTGCAAAGGCCAGCGCGGTTCAGGACTTCTCCTCAGGCCGTGCTACGTGAGCTGCAGCATGTGGACGACGTGCTCGGGAGCAGACCTGAGGAGCCCCAGCGCCTCACAATGCTCCTCTGTTCTTTGTGCTGTACTTCTATCTCCCTCTCTCTTTGTCTCTCTCTTTCTGCCCTGCACACACACACACACACACACACACACACACACACACACACACACACACACACTCACACTCACACACACTCATGCACGCACACTGAAGAGTTCTCTCCACACAGTTGGAAAGACAGGGGTCACTGACTGGATGCTCCCAGCTGAGTACTTCAGTGCAGCCCTTTTCTCAAACACACACACACACACACACGCACACGCACACACACACACACACACACACTTCACGTGCACTGTGTTAATGTCTTTTTCCATGCTGGCACCCTGCACAAAGCTCTGGCGGTGTTGTAGTCTGCATTTCTCTCTGAAACTCGAGCATTAACTGAATGTTTTTCTCATTCATTATACAATCAGTAAAAATTGTTTCACAAATGCATCTGAGGGAATGTGGACTGTTGCTAAGAACAACAATCTTGATAGTAAAATGTTTTAATAGTATCTTTTTAAACCAAACACTCATTAAAACCGAAACTATTTGTGGTCAAATTTAATTGTAATTATGCTCATTAAACCTATGTTGACGACTTATTAGTCTCCGAAAAATAGAACAGATAGTGTTCTTATTTCAAATAATAAAACAAAGTGATTAAGTCATTATTTAAGAGATTCTCTGTCGTCATTGCTCTCATACAGGTGCTGCAGGATATTCAGTGTCTCAGCTGGCACACTACTGAGATCTGGCTGTTTTCAAACCCCAGAGCGAAGCAACCCTCGGCCTGGAATCTTACTTTGGGATCCCCGTAAAATGAGTAATTTCTTTGTGAGATCCATTTATGTTTATTTTACAATAAAGCGACCATTAATGGTTCTGGAAAATTGAAACCAGACATACAAGATACTTGAAAACAAGGTCTGCGCAGTGAATGGGTATTTCATTAATCCTATAAGGGATGTCCCGCAGTGATTAGCTGGAAAGCCCATAAAGGTACTGAGTTTCACTTTATTACAAGGCAGGCTTTTTATATTATTGTAAATTGCAATAACTTGCAATAAAAGTAATGTTTAACAAAAAACAAACAAAAAGTATGAAGGGAGTGATTAAATTATACATGAATAATAGAGTTTACTCTCGCAGAAGTTTGACTTTGTCTAAACTGATGGACCGTGGTTCGGCAGATGATTCAATCGACAGCCTCTCGATGCTCGGCTGAATTAATTACTGCCATATCGCTGCCGTATCGATCAAAAACACAGTGATCCTGTGGCCGTTAATCATTTGTGTCAAAATGGGAGAAACATAACCCAGCCAGGCAGTGCAGGGGGTGTGCAGAGGAAGTGGAATGCATGAGGAACAGGGAGGTTGATCCCTCTGCCGCTTTGACGTCAGGCATCCATCTACTGGTGTTATTCCTTAATCTGATTCACTTGGCTGCTCAGCAGACCAGTGTTGCCTGTTGGAAAGGTTTCATGTGTGTGATGGATGCTATTGTCAGAAATGCCAAGGTCAATATGCGACGCAGCAGCAAAAAAAAGAGGACTTTCTTATTTCAAAAGTGCTTCCCATGTATCATCATCTCTGCAATCTGACCTTGCTTCCCTCTGTAATAACATTCAGAGGGAGGACAACTGCTGGGTGCATGCTCATGGGCTGGCGTTGATCTTTAAAACGGGTCATGGCGCCGCAGAGAAGAGGCCCGTGTCACTCATGACATTATGCAGGCGTATTACTTACACTAAGACAGATTTGGAAATGGAGTTGTACTGTCTGGCGTGAATGCTCGGGGACAATTATGTCTTGATTTGAGCATCTTAACAGAGGGGCCACCATTTGACTGTGCACTCTCTGTACAACAGCAATTAGCTGATATCGAGGCACATCATCGTGTAAACAGATTTAGAGTAATGAAATGTCAATTTTGGCAAATGACAAACAACAAAGAAGACGTCGCACGAACAGATAAGAACTCTAATAGTTTGTCAGTTTGACTGACACTGTCAGCCGTGGTTACTTTTGCTTTGCATTATACGATTCACTCAACCACATCACCATTAAAACTTAATCTCAGCACTGGCAGTTATTGATGCCACATGAGGCAGGCAGTGGGCAAACTTCGTGTGAAGGAGGGATTTTCTTGTCAACATATCCCGATGCTGGAGCTGTACGGGCTGATGTAATCCTGGTCATATTAAAGACCAACTCTTGACATTTTTATAAGAGCGTATAAAAGATACTCTGCTCTGTCTGATACAGTTTTTCCAAGGTAAAATTTTCTATCCGTATTAAAATATGTAAATATTGTCAGTTTCAAATTTAACACTGAGACACAGATGTTTCCTACGTGATGTGCACTAGAGGCTTTAAGTTTCCACATCACACTTGTCAGCCCTGTCTCCTAGACACTATGTTTATATACAGGTAATTTGAAGCAGTAAATACATCTTGAGGGAAACAATTGGGAGCAAATTACGTTTTCTATTAATATAATGGGAAATTAATGTACCTGGCAAGTCGCAAAAATGTCGGCAAAGCGTTCACTGAAAACATATTTCAGTTGTTTTCTGCCAAAATAGGCAACCCTTGCAATACGCTATCCGCTCATAGTGGCTACAGCATTGTTTTTTTAATAGCTTTTTAATTAACATTTAACCGAAATCACGATCTTTCCCTGAACTTAACCAAAGTGCATTTACTGCCCGAAGTTCTGGGGTCGATGTCCTGCAATTTGTATGCCCACTGTCCTCCCTTGCCACCTTCCGAAGCCTTCACTGTTCACGAAAGTAGTTTTTCGTTACCTGAAAGAAATGTCTACGAACATAATCCAGACACTTGTGTGATTACACTGCGACAACGTAATTTCAAAAGCAGTTTTGCAGCGTACAAACATAATTTCTAGGAGACAGAGTTGCTGTTGTGTAAGCTGCATACTTGACCATAACTGGCCCACAAACTAGTAGTGATGTCACAAACTCATGCTCTTGCATACACGTCTTAAACTCAGATTAAAGATGAGAAACTTTCCTCTTTCAGCAGTTGATTGTGAAAACAGCCATGTATTGTCCCTGCACATGCACCAGTCTGCACAGTGAAGGTCAAACATCCAAGTAAAGTCACAATAAGCAAAAAAAAAATTGATTGTAGGGGGACTTTAAGTTGTTAGAACCAAGATCAGATAGTAATGTTTTGCTTTCACTCAGTTAATTACTTAATTACTGATTTTAATTAAACTGTCTGATATGGAAAAAATATTTCATGGTGTGTTATAACAAGGCTGTTATCACACAACAAGGTGGGCATCACACCATCAAATTTCTTTCCTTAGTAATGTAAGGAAATGGCCGCTAACCCGGGCGGGGTTTCCCCACTGAGTCCTCATCTCCAACTGTCCACTGATTCACTGCTCCCACAGGGGAGACTGACCTCCTCAGCCACCTGGGGACGACCCCCCTACGCACAGTTAAATATGCTCACAGGAAGGAACCGCAGAGGAGAAAATCATGTCGTTAAGACTCCACCAAGCCGCTGTGTCCGGCGTCCTTTTTTCTACGGCCAGGGAATAAGAAATACCCCAAGTCTTGGAAAATGACTTCAATTAACCATAATGTTAATCACTATTGCTCAGAACAAAAGTCAAGCTGAGAAATCCCTTGATGGAAATTGTTATAATTGCCCTAACAACGGGAATGAATATTTCTCCCTGCTTAATTACATGTGACTTAATATTTAAATATACCATTTGCGGGTTTTAAAGTATCTTAATCACAGCCATTAATTTTAAATATCTAGCATTTGGAGTGGCGGGGGAGCAGACAAACACCTTTTACAGTGTGACTGGTTACATGTGGCAGGTAACGTTAGCAGAATGTCAGGTATGTATTATGCACGAGGCGCTGCTGACAGGGCCTGTATGCCACGACAAGAACAGGTAATTGTGCTTTCCTCGTGCGGTAGGAGGTAGGGAGCGATCTGTTACACACGAGCTGGAGTCTGACTTGTCGCTCTGACCCATCCATCGTAAACAATGGCACTTTTCAGACAAAACTCAGGCTGGATTTCCATCACTATGATAAAGTAATGCAGGTTGTGGGAATATACTTCACTGTATTTTATTTTATTTTTTACAAAATTTAAGGTAGTGCAGAAATGATTGATAAGTTGATATGTTGGCCAGGAATATTATCACCAACCGTTCTGACACTTAATTGTTGAAGCCTTTTATCAAGCAAAATTGCCAAACATCAGCACCTGAAGTGTGAGAATTTGCAGATTTATACTGTTTAACATCATTGTAAATGTATATCTTTGAGTTTTGGACTGTTCATCAGACAAAAAAAAGCAATTTGAAGATACCTCCCTGGACTTTGGGAATTACGTTGGACAGTTTTCACTATTCTTGGACTTTTTGGGGGTCTAAATAATCAACAGATTACTCCATAATATAAGTAATCACATGTTGAACCTTTTTACACTTTACTGTGACCAAGACGCTAACATTTTCCAAAATTAATGCAGTCCTTGCCATCAAATGTTCATTCCCTCCTCTCCCCTCGCTGTGGTCATTTAGGAACTCGTTGCATGGCTTCTCGAGGTTCAGAGGTGGCAACCCCAGAGTCCTGGCCAGCTGCCAACAGTGACTCTCCCAATCTGGCCACCTAAACCACCGCCTCATCTAATTGGCCAAATCACCCGCTGTTCTCAGACCCCCGTTGCTGCATGGCAAAGGCCTTCTGAGGAATCAGACAATGTTTGCAAACTGTTAATGTTGTGTTTGGTCGGTGTGGATGGAGACGCTTCGAACTGTTGGGAGTATACGGGTTATACGGTAGGAGGAAAAAGTTTAGATCAGTGTGGAGTAAACCCGAATTGTATCTAGCCTGGCATCGGCAGACCAAATCACAAATGCGAATTAGTTGAGAATATTTTAGTTTATTTTCAAATATCAAGGGGTGGTATCAATACGTGACATCGCCCTGGGTGGCCACTGACCAGGTTCATCTGGTTTAGATGCCAGTCACAGCACATTACAACAGGTTGCAGAGATGAGCTGCTATATTAAATGTTGGCATATGAAACTTTTGCCAAATCCTATCCAAAGTGCGCAAACACATCTTTCTTCTTAAGAAAAGCTTTTAAGTGCAGATGATTGATCTTCTTTTGGCAGAACCGTCCGGTTGGTTCAATACAGACATAAAAGCGGCTTCAGCAGAAAGTTCCGCATCAGCTGCAGCCATGTTGGTTGTTTTCGAAAATGCCTCAACAATGCTCCTCTTTACGGTCTTTGTCATAAACACGCCCCGTATTAGATACATGGTTGTGATTGGTCTGGCCCGTTTCAGGCCGTTGAGAATCTGTCCAATGCGGAGAGGGGCCAGACCCATCTGCCAGAGCAAATAAAAGCTCGCAGATTTGTCTTGTTCCCAGGCAAAATTTCATCCATTTCATATCTGAATTTCAACAGTCAGAATAAGTTTCCAGTTTCAGAGCAATTACAGCAATATACACAAATCAACCAGACACTGGGACGCTGCATTTCCACCATGCTGTCACTTATCGAGAGTTGACAATAAGCTGAAATGCTGCAGGGCTAACAAACACGCAGACATACACGGAGAAGCACACACATCAACAGACAACCGTGCACACACACACACACACACACACGAGTTAAGCAGGCCTTTGGGTCACGCAGTGTGAGTGAAAAACAGAGAGTGGGAGTGAGCGAGCAGCTGCAGGAGCCATGGGGTGGGTTGGGCCTTACGGCGAGCAGCGAGGGGCTGGGGGAGGCTTAGGGGATGGAGGAGGCTGAGGAGGCTGGGGAGGGCTGCGGGGAGACCCGGAGCTAGGGGCCGCCTGTTTAATTGGAGCTCATTTACACAGCAGTGGAGCAGGAGACACCTGAAGGGCCTTCCCTGCCTTATCAGCTAAATGGCTCCCGCTCCACATCTTCCACAAGTCGGATTCTTCTTCTTGTTTATCACTCGGTTCTCCCTCAGAAAAACCGCTCTGATACTGCAGCTTTTTCTGCACGCGTGGATTCCTTGAAATGCCCGTCCTCTCAAACATCAGACAATTAAGCGCAAAGAAAAAGTTACAAAAACAGCGGCAGAGGCAGCCCTGAGCTGCACACACAAGTTGTTGACATGCCTCGTAAACTGAATTATAAATGATATGCACCTTTAATACATTCTGCTGTTGTAATATAATTAAATCAGCCAGTGTTGACAATGATAATACCCACCATACCATCTTCCTGTAGCTTTGAAAAGCAGGTAGAGGATGGCGAGGTGGAAAACAGGAGGCAGCGGTGAGGTGAGGGGGAGTATGATGAGGAGGAAGACGAGGAGGAGGAGGAGGAGGAGGAGAGGAGCCAAAAGAAGGAACAACTTACTGTAATCATAGTCATGTTCAATCAGACACCTGCTATTAAGTTGATAAATACACTTTTCCCAGTGTGAGTCCGGATACACTGAGTACCCCTAAGGCACTGTTCTGCTCTTTAACTACCTACTCTGCCTGGCTTCTTCACTCAACCACCAACTCTCTTCCCATTAACTCACATTTCACCCAGTCTCACAAGATGTCCCGAAATCCATTCCTTATAGGGCACTGTATGATTGAGTAAATGCAGTCCTCGACGGTGAGACCGAGAACAGATTTGGTGAGTGGTTTTTCTGGCTGTTGCGGAGTGAAAGGGTAGGGATTTGGGGACATTTTTACTCCATTAGTAAGTACTATTTTGTCCTTTTTTTCCCTTCGTGCTTACGGTAATAAGAAAAAATGAGAGCGGAGTGTATGTGTGTTGCCGGGTTGGTAGGGGGGTGTGTGAGGGAGGGTGTATGGAGAGGTTGTTGTGTTTGAGGCAGGGAGGGTGCACAGACAAAGCTTGCCTCCTTAATCTCTTGTCTCGCCTTTTCAGCTCCAGTCGGTGCGCACATGCTGGTGACGGGGCCAAGAGGATGCCTCCTGTAGAGAATCTTACTCAGCACGGTGTCATGGCCGCCACGACACCTGATAAACATTAAGTACAGGCTGTGATGCCTAAGTGTTATTATTGTTGTTTATTTATTTTATGTCCCCTTAGTGTTTTACAGTCATCTCAGCTGTAGGCTGGTGGAATAAGGGAGGGATACGGGGGTTGCGTCTCTTTAAGATGACTTTGCTCCGGACTTTAAGAGAATGTAAAGTAACCGACTTTAGCTCAGGGTCCAGATTTAAATGGGCTCTGGGATTTAATTAGCCGAGTTATCCAGATAACTTTGTAATCCTGAACTTGTGCTATACACAAAAATACCTTCCAGCATATTTGGTCCTCCTGGCATGTATTGTACCCCCTGAGTGGCTGCCTCTGGCATGATTACAGGCCATGGGGATGTGTTAACGGCAATCTGATCAATAAGAGCACACAATTTGCCTCTAATTCGCCTATTTTCTTCTTCTGCTTTTGGCAAAATAAAGTTGCCCAAAAGCCATTTTCAAATACAGTTTCTCCCCCAGTAAACGCTGATAAGCGTCCTGCGATCAGCAGTGTAACAATATTGTATTTGGGTTGTCTAAATTCCCTGCACCAATATTATGAGTGTTCTAAAGAATGAGCAAAACAAACTTGTGGAAACAGCGTGGTTTAAAAGCCAGACTTCCCAACGTTATTGAAATCTAAACTTGCTTTGAAACATGAATATCCTGTGTACATTGTCCTGAAAATGTTTTCCTTAAGTTCCTCTGAGCCTTAAAAGAAAATTCATAACTTTGCGGTCAAAGTTCAAAACCATCCCCGGCGTGAGCATCTGAACAAAAAAAAAAAAGAGGCAAAACATACAATTCCCCTCTTAAAATCGCACATGTCACTGATTGAGTTGCAAACTGGCTGGGACGAGATGCGTCTGGAGGCGTCGGAGGGGGGTCTCTCTCCATCTTTTCTCTTACTCTTCCATCCCTCTCTCTTCCTCTATCTATCTATCTATCGGCTGAGTGGAATTCATCATCTGTTGCGAGGGCGCGGCGCATGATAAGCATGCAAGCGGGTGAGCTGGGCCGCTATATCACTGGGAATGAATGAACGACCTCACTTTGACCCGACCAGGGGAGAAAAACACATGTTCTGCTGGTCTTGGCTGGCTGGCTACCTGCAGAGAGGGTTGGGAATTCCTCCAGCAGGAGGGATGGGGAGATGGAGAGATGGAGAGATGGAGGAGGAGGAGGAGGAGGAGGAGGAAGAGAGTCGGGCTCCATGTGTCTGCGGCGCCCTCACATTAACTTGGGGAAGATGTTGGCTTATTGTCCTTTTGTCAGACATGGCTGGTGTCTTGCTGAAAGGGTTAAATAATTCAAGATGTATAGACGTTGGGAGATAAATTTGGGCGAGCGGGGACTCTATGGAGGGTGACAAAGTTAGGTTGCATTATATCAGTGGTACATTGGACTTGTTAAGGGGAACAATGTGAGAGAGTGTTAACCTCTGCACCGTGATAGACATTTAACAGGACGTTATAAAGCTGCTAAGCTCTCTTAGACCCAGCTCACACCACAAATCCTGCGTTTCCTGCTATGAGCCCAGCAAGCTCTATGGCTACCTATTGTTTTTTATTACGTGTAAAGCATTTTTCCACTCTCTTAATCTATGGAGGGGAGCTCTTTGTCCAGCATTACCTCAATACCGAATCAGTTTCCATACTCTGTCCACCCGTGTTCCGATGAAATACAGCTCTGGATTCCATCACCAGTGAGTTTATGTGCGCCCATATGTTGGTGTGTGACACCTTAAACACCTTAATTTGAGGCAATCCAGTGTGCATATGTGTGCACTTGTTGCCTCATGCGTGCATGTTTGCAGTTGTAATCTGCGTACATGTGAGTACACTTTATATGTGTGTTTATAGAGCAGTGTGTCTGAATATTTTACGCACAAGGAGAAACGCTGTTTGCACCACCGCCAGAGCCCATATACTGCAGCTACCCGACTGTGTTTCAGTGTCAGACTGTTACAAACTGTGGAGAGGGGGCCTTGGCCTCATGTCTGGACATGGAGCTGGAGAATGTAGAAAAGGCGGCATGTGGCAGTGGAGGTATGGATGGCTACGGGAGGGCGTGGTCAGTGGATAAAGAGAGCGATTCCTGTTGCCGGGCTGTGGGATGAAGGGCGGAAAAGGGGTTGGTAAAGGGGTTGCTGGAGGCGGTCCACGTCGCCCCTTTATTTACTTTGACCCCAGGTCCGCGGGAGGCCCAGGGAGGGCACATGCCAAACTCCCCAGGCGGGCAGAGCTGCCCTGCCCTCTCTCTCACCTCTCTGCCCGCCCCTCTGTCTCCAGTTAGATATATGTGTGCTTGGAGCCAGGGCTGCATGAGGGCCGCTGATAGTCCTCTTCTCTTTCCCTTACATATCTGGGTTAAGACAGTTGGCCTCAGCTGAAACAAGATTTGGATGTGTGTGTTTGCTTTTGAAAGCAATCCTCAAAATGTTGTTTTATAGTGCAGATCATTGAATGAGTGATTTTATTATAACAAATTGCTGTGCATCTAATGTTAATGGCAATAGTTTGATTACTTTCTCCAATATTCTCAGTGTATCTTCTTAAAAAAAGGCAGCATCATCAGTGTATCCATGTCTTCATATTCTAAATTAACTCTAATAATGTATCTAATATATGTGAATTTCGTGACACTGCACGATACTTTTCTCTTTCGCATTCCACCATAAACCAACTATGATTTATTCCCAAGCTTCTCCGCAATAGCTGCAGGGATATTCTTAGACAAATTAATTTCTCAGTCACAAACAACAAGACACATTAAACTTTAATCTTAAATAAATGTGACACGTGTTATTTGAAGATGCAATTTTATAAATGCATATAACTAATTGGTAAATTATGCAAAGGCCTCATCAATCCCTTCCTTAATAAAATCACAATTAGAAGCAGAAACGGAGGATGATCGAGGAAGGAGGGAAAAAAAAGGGAAAAGGAGAAAGAGCAGTGGCTCTTGAGATGTTAATTATTCTAATGAGGCAAAGTGTACCTGCCTGATGTCAATGTCATCACAGTAGTAATTATTACCATGGTAATGCTATTGCCATGGCGAATCAGAGTGTGATTTATTTCGTTAAAGCAATTAGGCGCTGTGATTAGAAATACAAACATAAATGCAAATTTAAACAGATTTTTCACTTTTATTGGCCGTTTCCATTTTTTAGTGCACATTTCTCTCAGCAACCTTTGACACGACCCTCCGCAGTCTCGTAGCATTCATGGCGGCATTTAAATGCTTCAATTAAAAAACAAAAAAATCACATTTGGAGTCACATTTCTTCAGATTGTTATCGGCAAAGAGGAGCTTTTAGAGTCAGGGAAATAAACGAAGGCAGAACAGAACGCTGAAGCAATCATCTTGGCTCGGTGACGAACGCGCCAGTTGAAAACCATTAGTGTTTATTAGGAAGAGTTTTATTATTTTTTAAACACAAACACACTTTTTCACCCTGACACATCTGACAGTGTTGCTGCTGACATCACTGACTGACTGCGCCTCAGTATCGAGGGATTTGGAGTGGAGAATTCTTGTTTAGCGAGGGGGACGGTTAATTGATTGTCAAATCATGTCATAGTGTAGAGGGTAACTGAGATGACTCCGGGGCAAATATGTCCTCGTGAACACGCTGCCCTCCTGCCCGGTGAGCTCAGCGGAGTCAGTCGCAGCACAGTGGCAGTGCTGAAAATGTCACCCCAAGATGACAGTCATATTCCATTACAGCTATCGCTCAATATCTTCATGCAGGGCAAATTATAGCGTTTCAACGGAGCATAAAGTAACAAAGGAAAAGCCATATGGATATAAAATAAATTGGAATTATTTTGCGAGGACTTCGGAACTCCCAAATTGTACTTTATTTGTGGATTTGATAGTTAATCGCAATTTCACAGTTGCTTTTACACTCAACAAAGAATAAAAGGGGGGGAGAAAAGTTCAAAAATGAAAATAGACATGTTTTATGTTGAGAGTAACACGCTGTGACATATTGAATGACCATTACTCCACTGTAAACCGCTTTGCCATTGAAAGCTGAGGCCAGTGACAAAAATCTATCCAATTCCAGTTGTTGTAAGTACCCAGAATATATTGGACTTCTATGGGGACGCGAATGAAGCTGCTGGGCATCCAGCGTATTTCAGCTCCATCTTGTTTCTTGCCGAAAGGCTCTGGCGTGGGCCTGTGGTTGCCAGGCGCCTCCTGAGGTGACTCTATCAGAGCCAGTCAAGCCTGAAATCAATCACTCACACCCATCAAAGGCTGCCCTGCACCGCCATTGTGACTGAGCCATCTGGGCCTCAGCACACTGTCTACATTTATCTCTATGAACTATATGTGTGCATTCTTGCTTCTGTGTGTGTGTGTGTGTGTGTGTGTGTGTGTGTGTGTGTGTGCATATGTATATTTGTGTGCTTTCTTACAAATTTAATAGAGTTAAAATTAAAAAGGCACACTGTATTGCTTCTTAAACCATAACCATAGGCAGTGGTGGATGCAGGACAGCAGAGGCAGGCCTTAGCATCCATCACACATGCATGCTCCTCTACACCTGTTCACAGCCTTCCACTACATGTCTCTCCTGCATGGCATCATCTGCTTGAACTAGTTTTCCTGTGCGGAGACCTTCCTCCTTTGGCCCCCGCTTTCGGTCAGTCTCCCGGTCTCCAGTCCGTCCTCTCAGTGCCGAGCGCTAACTGCCCAGCACTGGCAGGCAGAGTGGAGTGGAGCGGCGCTGAGTGTGTGTGGCAGCCGCCATTGGAGGGCAGTAGAGCACCAGCGCATCCATCTCTATCAATGTAGCCCCCTTAGCCCCAGAGGGTGCCCGAGTGTAAAGCACTACTTAGAGGGATGTTGGGAGCACAGAGACAGGCTGGGGGAAATTTGGACAGGTCAGGCCAACATTGGACTCGTGTGGCTCTATGGACTGTGTGCAGCATGTGCGCTCACAGCTTTATATGAGGAGACAGATTGACTGTAACAAGTATATGGAGAGGGGACAAATAATTGCACTTGCACAGACATTGAGTTGCATATCAGAGGTGTGACATGAACAAAAAGTAAAGATAGCAATTACTGCTGCTATAGAATGACTAATTTACATGATGTTTGCATTTAGCTAATGTCACAGTAAATTTAAAAACATACCCAAAGTGTAATATCCTCATATAATACTGAGTGTGGTCATTATTGTAGAATTCTGCACATGAAATTGCAAATTACTTTAAAACGAGCCTGCCACAAAACACAATTAAATTCCAAGATTATATGCTAACTCTCAGATTTTAAAGCACATCCCTCTTAATCTTAAAGTTATTCTTTATGTCCTTTGACTTTGCCTCTGTCGGTTTTGCAGAAGGACATATAAGGTCAGCACTATGCAGCCAGGACCAGTCAATGCACTTCAATACCAACGTTTAAAACCCTTTAAGAAAAAGAAAAAGTCAGAGGTACTTATGGACCTACACCCTCTAATCCCTTTTTCAATAACAGTTCAATACTGTAAGGATATCCTGCCAATATCCATCAGCTTCACTGTCACATATATTATTCAAATCCCCTCATATGCATTTGGCCAGTAATCTACCTTAATTTAAAATGAGCCTTAAACCCTATTTAATACAGTACAGGCACACTGTTATGTGAATACTTATGCCTTTAGATTGAAAGTCATTTCATCAAATCTTGAGCAACTGTTACATACATATACTATACTAAAATCCAAAGTTATTAAAAAGTTTATCATTAAGAATATTACAGTTTTATAATATAAAGAAAAGTCAGCTTAAGAATATTAATTAATAGTCTACAGATCATTTGAAAAACGAGGCATTGATTTCAATGATGTGTTAAGTTTATTTATGCAAAATTACTCTCGCATAATTTTTCTCACAGTGCCGTTATTGTGATATGATGATGATATGACACACCAAATATTATACAGCGTACATATTTAATAGCTTTACTGTTAAACTATTCACTCACTTCACTTGCTGCATTTATAAATGAAATAATAGCATGTTTTTTTTAAAAGGGAAAAATTAAACATGATTGGATACAGTCAGAACAACCATAACTACTTGAACGATTAAGACAGTTATGTATGAAGAGAAAAAATGAAAAACAGCAGGTCCGGGACATTGTCCTACATTTAAGTATAGCTCCCAATTCACTTAAAAACAAACCAGCCTGGAAACTTTCATCTCAGGAAGAAAACACATGTTCCTTGTTTTCTGCTTTTACATTAATGTCCATGTTTTCTCCATTCCACTTAGACAGAGAACTGGGATGCCCCGGTCCCGAGTGCAATGTCCCAGACCTTGGCCAGCTCTTTTATGTAAACAGAAACTCCTCGCTGTGAAGGGGTCCCATAGTTAAGAATTCCACTTAGAGAGCACGTTGAACTCTGCCGCGATACGGGGAGATTCATGTTCCTGCTCTATGCTTTAAAGCGACTTCATGTAGCTCTAAATGTAGCATTAATACCCAGTTGGCTGAGGATAAGTACGATAAACAGTTCAGCTTAAGTCACAAACTAGTTCAGCTTTTTATGGTTTTATTATTTGAGGATTTTTCTAATATGTCTTAACCTCAATTGAATCCATGTCAATATTTCCATGTGCATTAGAGGCTTGTTAATTTAAGACATGATCAGTATTTAGCTCCAGGTATTATTTTACAGAAGATGATGTCGCTGTTTAAATGTGTAAAAAAAAAATTAGAATAACAGTGACAAGTGCTTTAAATCTGCAATCTCTAATTTCTGCTATGTCAAATACTTTCACATGGGAATTTTGTTCATATTAAATATGCAAATTACTACTCCAGTTAGAGTAGAAATTATAAATAAGCAAATTGGGTTATGTCTCTAAACATTTTGGAACTTATTTTTCTTGGATTAAGTACTTTTACCCCTAATTTATATAAATAATATGCAGTTTACACACTTAAAATATATATATTTTCCTTTTTTTAATTTGCAGAATTGTTTTTTTCCTCTGTCAGGATGTGTTTTTTGATGGCGTTGCCAGATCCAGCAGGAAACAGAACTTTGCATGATGACGGCAGCGTTTTCCAAACACTGTTGCCATGTTTACAAGTGCCAGAGGGCAAAAAAGGACCTTTTATTTCCCTCCTGCTAATTGTTTGATTTCCTGTTGCCGCTGGAGAGCTCGGTGTACTGTAGGGGAAGAGCGAAGGCCCAGGTTGGCACAGGAGCTCGCACGCTCTCACTTCATTTGTCTCAAACACTGAGATGGCTCCGGGCTAGCCTCTCTCTCTGGAGCTTTGTAGAAATACCAAACAGTGACATCTGACGTTGTCTGTCTACAGTTCCTTTTTTTGTCATCTCCGTGTTTTTTTTTTCTTCTTTTTTTTTTTTTTACCCCTCCGCCATCTCAAGCTGTTTCTGACACCCTTGCAGTGCCTGTCATTGTTTGTTGTGCAGCGCTCACCTCACTAATAAGGTAAGGACATAACTCTAGACGTCTGTATGTTTATCATACAATGAAATCGCTGAGACCATGACATGCCAAATCATAAATCATAGCCTCTTAAGTGCATGTTTTCGAAGGAGGGTCCCTGCTCCACTTGGGGTTCTGATTCCTGCCCTGGACTGTTATTGTGTCTATCTGGAACTTGTCATCGGTTCGTTTGCATAGAGATACGATCCTCTCATCCCATACTGATCCCAGTTCTTATTCCAGCAGGTGGTGGGCTTTAAAAGTTCTTGTTTGTAAGCTGCCGTGGGAGAGATGACACATTTACGATGAGCAGCGCAGGCCAAACAGGCAGGGAAGATTCCCCGCTCATGGCGCGCAGCGCAGTGCAGTGCACTGTGGGCTTCCTTCTGGCCATAACACCACATAGGGCGCCGGACTCACCTACCACTGTTTAATCACAGAGGGCTATTCTCATGTAAATGTATGTTAATCAGGACACAAGGAGATTGTTTTAATCGGATTGCTGGTTTTTGTTTTGTTTTGCTCTGCCTTCAGAACTTAGGAGTGCATCAGGAACAAAAAGTGCCATTGTCAGGTGGCAGTAAGCCAGTAATTCCTTTTGCAGCTTTTTGACGTTAGCACAATCCCACCGACAGACAGATTCTCCGCGGGGACCTCCACGGTGATTGGGCTTCTGTGCAATCTCACCCCTGAACCTGGGCGCTGTCCTTTTAAATTAACTTTAAGGGAGGCTGCATAGTTGGGCTACTGTATGTCCTACATTTGAAACAGAGCCAGGACAAGGGCAGCTGTGAAAAAATATATATCTATGAGTTCACAAAACAAAGTTGCCGTCCAGTCAGAAGATAACTTTGCCCTGATGTAACTTGTGTGATAAACTCCTTCAGTGCGACTAACTGTACAGTTCAGAAGAAACAGATGTGATAAAACAGCAAAACACAGCAACTTTAAGATTCATTTAAATGTTTATTAACCTGAAAATGCTTTTGCATCACAGCATAATGCTATAAGAACACGGATGTAAGCAAATTAAAGTTAATATATATTTAATGAAATTGCATTACACCATCATAGTGATTGTGATGAGGAGAACATCAACGGCTGTCAAGTGACTGACTTGTGCCACATCGCCTTGGGTTTTGTGTGACGGATGCCCCTGCCAGTGCCAGTGCATTTCTGCCTGCCAGCAGGCCTTTAATCCCTCCTAATGGGGGTTGTCATCTCACCGCTAATTTAAATGCTCCAACCACGAAGCTCCCCCACCTGGCTGAGCTAATCCCAGTGCGAAGGGCCCCCTTCCCCACAGCTAGCCGCCTCGTTTTGGGGCCCAGGGGCCTGGGGGCCTCACCACCCTCCTACACAACAACAGCATCTTTCAATCATCTCTCCCTGATTGTATTAATCTTATCTGTGTTTAATTACATTTTTTAAGATTATTGCTGTATGCCATCTTTGCACACTGTGGGGGCCGCAGAGGGCTGCTCATTTCGGATGCATTTTCATTTGGGCACAAATCCCCATCAAAGACTGCCAGAAATTATAGGAGAGCCATTTCTTCATGGTTGGGGGAGTACGTAAACTTGATCCTATAGCCTGAAGTCATGTTGGTTGTAGTTCGGTTTACATTGTCTTGGGCCGTTTTAGATTTAATATACTTTAAGTTCCAGTGGTGTAAAAACTATCCAGATCGTTCGTATGTAAAAGTGTAATGAAATAGAGTAGAAATTAAAGCTGAGCAATATATCTGTTTTATCAATATCCTAAAATGAGACTAGACATCATCTTAGCTTTTGGATAGTGCAACGAGTGTTGTCTTTTCCTGGTTTTAAAGGCTGTATTACAGTAAAGTGATGTAATTTTCCAACTTACAGACTGTTTTAGCTGTTCTATTATTTGCCTTTACGCACTTGGTCCTTATATCCATGTTATTGATGATATTTCAAAAATCTCACTGTGTAAAAATTTGATGACAGCAGCAACAATTAACCCTACAATATTGTCCCAAATATAGATATTGAGGTCTTTGGTTAAAAGTATTATAATATTTGATTTCTCCATATCGCTCAACCCCAATAGAAATATTCCAACTACAATAGTATTATCAGAAAAATGTACTTAAAGTATCAAAAGTAAAAGTTTTTCTAATCCTGACACTTCCCCTTGATTGTTAAATTGTTGTGTAGTATATTATTGTTGGTGCATTGTAGAGGTAGCATTTCACAATGTAGTCAAGCTAGAGACAATTTTATCTATGTTAAATACTTGTCGACTAGTTTAATCTCTAATAGTATGTCATATTTTATAAGATCGTCTCATGCTTTGTGTGTAAAATAATATTCGTAAAGGTAACCATAGCAGTGAAATAAATGTGATGGAGTAAAAAGTACAATATTTGTGTCTAAAATGTTGTGGAGTAGAAGAATAAAGTGACAAACTTGATGAAGCCATGGGCGCAACACGTTTGCAACATTTCAAATGAAGACTAAATTAAAAGAAGAAGCAATTCAGCCTTCTTGTGTGTGGTGTATCTGCTTATTTATTAAAATAAAATGTTCTTAATGTACTTGAGTACTTCACTTATGTTCCACATCTCTGAAGTCCCAGACCTTTCTTTCCCAGAAAGTGAACATGAAACATTCAGGTTTTAAAGTTCGTGTCACTCAGGTGTGCACTGCCTTATTAAAAATTCAGAACTCTGCGTTGTACCAACAGGAAGTAATTTTGTTTGTGTCATTGTGTCTTATTTACAGAACCCTGGAGAAAGGGGAGAATAGCCGAAGGAAAACTCTTCTTCTTTTTTTGTGTGTGTGATGTTTGTCAGTTTGGTTAACCCGAGGACAAAGGGGCTGGAGGGCGCTGGAGAGGTTCTTCAGCAGGTGCATTTAATTAACCAGTGGCTAATTCTCCCGTGTTAGAGTGACACCTCTGCAGACTTCATCCCCACATGTCACGGAGGATGCACCTCGGCCAGATTAACATTAACAGTAGCTAACAGGTGTTTCTGCGTCTCCATCGTCATGATTTCCCAACTCTGCCTAATGAAGCTGCGATGGCTGAGAGTGATTGCAATCAGAGATATGCTTTTTTTTTTTCTCGCTCTCTCTCCACACAAGTAAACAATCAGCCATCTGGTCAGACGAGGAGTTTTTGTTTGATTGCAAACTCTGTACTCGATTTCTTGGCACTGACCCACTGCGCTCGAAACATCCGAGAGCAATTATAGCCTTGATAGAGAAATAATATCTTTGTACAGAAATAAGTGAATTAAGTGTTTTAAGTAACTGTTGTGAGTAGCTGCTGTTTGGTGGTCCATCCTACTGCAGGAACATGTTACAATACTTTTACACCAGTTGTGTTTTGTCAATAAAATATACCATAGCAAATATGAAGGTGTTGCAAACTGTGTGGCAGAATATTTACATACAGTAGCTCTGAAATCTATCTTCAGCCCAGCACATTCATCCGTAATGGTGTTATGCTGTGACTGTAAGGCTTGTAGCAATCAGCAGGACCTTGTGTACCACTTTAATATGGAATGGGGGGTGGCGGTGGGCACACACAGAGCCTGTTGATGATTTTTTTTTTTCCCCGTGCATATTTGTGGAAGTGATCCGAGGTTGGATGTGTGTGTTTTTCTATCTTTAGGCGCGAGTTAAATGCTCATGTAAGTACAGCGAGGCGAGGGCCGGAGGGCGTCTGTAGCTCCCCCTGAACCCAGGATGCCGAGTTCACCGCCCAACAGGGGGCGGTGCAGCTAATTATTAAAACATTTTCAAAAAAAGATTTGATGTTCAAAGGTGCTGCACCTGAAAAGAGGTGACACCGTGTGCAGCTACATCACATAAGATTACATGCACATTATTGTTAACGCTTCAAGTGGTGCTGTAAAATAAATGTGATGGCAAGCTCGGCTCATTTGAATAATTTTCGGAGTGCGAAGACAGATATGGGTTTTGGGCAGAGGGGGTGGCGTTCCAAGAGGGACAAAGGGATGAGACTTGGCAGCACATGAAAACGATCGTTTGACTTCAGACATCCCCGTTTAATAAGAGACCAGAAACCTCTGATTTCATATGCTCGTGTATTTGATCTGAACATGTCTCTTTTCTCGTTGAGTGGTTGTACAATCCAAAGCAAAATAGCCGAAGCGCCTCAAACACTGATTGGCCGTAACATCCCTACACCTCACCGAGGCCAAGATTCCAGGTTAATGAGGAAAAATTAACACATGACAACATTTTCTTGATGTCATTATTCGGCAAGTCCACAAACTTCTGATGTGGTGTGTAATTCTCCCAGCGCACTGCGTGTCTTTGTAGCTATCACGGATCAGATCACTTCTGAAGCTCCATTACCAGCCATGCTGCCCTAACACTGGAAGAGGAGCCCTGTAATGACTCCCTTCAACAAAGAATCACTGATAAAAGGATTAACTAATTAAATTAACGGAGTAAAGTACTTTATAACTGTTAATTATGTGGTTCCCTTGGCTGCTCTGGGCCACTAGCACCCTTTGTTTGAAAGCCCCTTGTCTGTACTAATTGATCTCTGGGGAGCGCTTGGTGTTTGCGTATGAGTGTGCGTGGGTGTATGTGTGTGTGTTGGAGGGTGCCTTACACAATCAAACGGCACGTATAAACAAACTGACAATTTACTTTGGTGTAGAGTGTCACTTTGTAGGACGTGGGGACACTGGCTTAAATGACCTTGAATGTGCCACCAGAGAATAGAGCCTCTCTCAAGGATCGGGCCCCTCAGAAGCCTCGTCCTGCTCTCTGAGGGGCCCCACTATCTTTTACACTGAGACAACACTCAGAATTGAAAGCTGGGGTTGAAGTTTTTAATATTTTCTATTTTCTGATCCAATTAAAATGAACTCTGTGTAGCAGAACCGACACTGTTGGTCGCGGCACATTGCCAGTTTGCAATATGAGGCTTCATAGAAAACCATAAAAGGCTTGTTTTGTTAATACGCCCCGTCCTTTAAACTTTTCTAACCATCACAAGGAGGCAGAAGCAGAGGCTCTTTTATCCTCAATAGTGTCTCCTCTAACGCGTGGCCAATCACATTATTAACCTCCATGGCTGCAGTCAAAAGGCTGATAGATGTGACCTGGTCTGCCATCCATTCCCGCCTGAGCCAGCTCCATCTTTTCCCAGTCCTTCTTTTAACCCCTTCTCTTCGTCCAATGGGCCCGGCCACCAAAATCCTAATGACGTCCTTGACAAGTGATCCATCAGTTGGCAATTACAACATCTGTCGCCATGACAAAGCTGCCCATAAAGATGGCTCCGGCACTCTCTTTTGGGGCAACTCTTCCTCCCCCGCGATTATGTCTGGGTTCAGGGGGAGATGCAGAGTTGGTGGGGTCGTGTGGGTTTGGGGGGGGGGGGGGGGTTAGCCACTTTGTGCAGTAAAAAGGGGCCGCCCCACAACACAGACAGACATGTTGACAGCAAACACAAACATAGCAAAACAAATGGTTCACGCCTACCTCTTTAGATTTCCATTCAAATGCACTCCACAACTCTGTGAAAGTGCTCTATCTTCTATAGAGGGAAGAACCTACCAGCTGCCATCGTCTCTCCTCACTATAAAGAGGACCTTTCACTTGGGAACAATGAGAGGGCTTCTCTTGTCTCTTGGCCCGGACTCTCTGCCGCACCATGTTTAATTTCAATAGCCATAGATCAATGCAGAACAACACTCCAGAAGTGGTAGGGCTCATCTGAATCAGCCAACAAGACTTTTGTTAAAGTCAGCAAACATGCATTCAAATAGTGATTCAGCAGTAACATTCAGTCGTCGTCGTAACATCCAGCATTTAACCAGCAGGCAGCTCATTTACAACACCTACGCACTCTTCAGAGAACTCCCTAATGTGTGAAGGTGTGTTTTGAGGGGAATAAATCCTATTTCAGGTGGATACATTTGCAGATGATGCCTTTCATGCTGTCTTTTCTGTGGCTCAGTGGGAGGAAGGTGTGGGACTTTGCCTTGCTTTTCTTTCGCCCCTTTAAGTGGAGCACCGGATAGATGGCATGACATCACGGGCCAAGCCGGCAGCACAATGCAAAGGTCATGCGGCCCATTGATCTAGGGGGCCCCTGATAGAAACGCCCTGTATTATGGGTTCGCGCACGCGGGGTCTTACACACACTGAGCCATAGAAACAGACCACAAATGGAGCCTTGTTGTCTTCCCATTCAGGGCCTGCAATCAGCGGATTTACACTTTGATGTGGAGCTGAGGAATAAAGCCCTTTCGAGCACTGACCTTTATCGACTGACGGATTAAAATCCATAGCCCTCTCTCTCTCACTCTCAAAACTACATATCTAAGTTACAGTCCAGCTAGCTTGCCACTGAAGCTGAGCATTTCTAAAGCCAGTCCTTTTCATTCTCTTTATTCTCTTCTTTGCTCTCACCCTGACTTTTGTGCCTGGCTGCTAACACGGAACAAGATTTCTTTTTCTCATCGGGTAGCGACAGGAAATGGTTGAAGGGTGGTGGCCGTTTGAAAGGTTTTATTCAGAAACCTGAGAGCAAATAAAAGAAGTAACCATCACAGCTACTGCTTATTGCCTCACTTATTATCAGAGCTGTTTTAATGCTCATCCTGTGCAACAAAAAATTGTTTTCAACATTAGGTTTTCTAAAAATCTACGATTTTGTACTAGGGATGCGTCAAACAATTTTTTCTCTTCCAATACTTTAACTCTGCCTTTAAAATCTTAACAAAGAACATTGACAAAGTGATTGTATTTAATGTAAACTGGTTACATCTGATCCTCTTTCTAAGGTTAGAATTAGTGCTAATACTGATCCGGATCAGTGCATCCTCATTATTTTCACTGATCAATTTTCTTACATATACAGCTGTCTCTTTTTGGCAGAATGTGCCTTACAGATGTACAGTAATGGGCCTTGAGGCTTTCTATGTGGAACAGTTTCTATCACACACTCACTGAGGACCAGACACAAGCACACAGCTTCCATTTTATGCTTCCTAACGCCTGGCTTCCCATCTATTGTCTTTAAAACCATCCCTGATGCCCACTTGGACATTTCGCTGTCTGCTGTTCTCCCAGAGGAGCCAGCTTGAACCAAATTAACAGAAACAGAATCTATCACTTCTCCGTCCACTATCAGGCCAACTGGTTTTGATGGCCCCATTCTGCTTTGTCAGAAACATGCCAAAGCCTGCTGTAATCCGCTAAAGAACACTTAACAACCAAGTAATGTCACGGTAGACCAGCGGTCTGTATGCTGTGACGCACTTAAAAAATCTCGCAGCCATATCCACTTAATTCAGCTAGTGCTTTAGGAAGGCCCACCTGAGAATTGTGAGACTGCCTGCAGAGAGTCAACCATCAGCATTAGAGAGCATTACCACCGTGTAACAGAAAAACACTTAGGCTATTTCTCACATGAAAATGCTAGCCTACACTCCTTTCCCAGAGCTCTTGTAAGTGCAATGAGAATTTGAGTCTCTGTTTACTGCCATTGTTCCAGACCCGCAACACCAATTTGACCGCCGATACGCGAGTTGTATTCAAGTAATTACTGTTCTGTCACTGTGAGCCTTTGTTAGAGAGTCGTTAATTTGTTAGCTAAACAATCATGGTTTAAGATCTCTAACTGCGAGTTTAAGAGGTTTAGAGTCGTATAGATCATGAATCCATCCTTTGTTTTCAGCACGCAACGTGAAAGGTCTCAGAGCAAAACAATTACATCACACCGCAACAAGGCTTTGAGTGTACAACAATGACAAGAGAATTGTGCCTTCAGGCAGAAAACACTTTACACTCTGGAGATGGAGAATGAAGGGAGGGTATTTTCTGGTTGATGAGCATAAGGTACATGGTCCATTCAGACAAATAGGGAGAAACAACAAGGTACACTGAGAGGAAGCTGCAACAGAAAAAGAAAAACAGTTCCATGAAATATTAATGGGATATATTTACTGACAAGCTTCTATAACCAGCAGCTCCCTTCAGGGACCTCAGGGAGAGAGAGCTTATGCTTGACTGACAACCACTAGGTGCAGAGGTACATGAACATGACCTGCACACACAGACACAGAAACACACTCATACACGCACTTGTGAAATTATGACTGGACAGGAGCAAGGACGGCCCCTCTCATACCTCCAGAGGACGCTGAGAGCAGTCTCTGTGTGTATTCTGAGAATGCCACAGACATGACAAAAATGTCCACGTGTGGTTGCACACATAAACTCTCCACTTTTTCCTGTCCTGTGCAGTGAAATCACCCCCACGATTTGAACCAAGACCACTGCTTCATCAGATAGGAAGAGGGAATTATGTAAGCATAAGATAAGACTCCCGCATGCACTGACACATCCCTCTCCTAACCCTCTCCTCGCTATCTCCCCTTGGCCCCGCTCCCAAAATCTCGCTCCGTCCCAGAAATTCCAAACTTTGCTTACCTAATTTTTGCAGCATATTTCTTTGCCACAGGAGGTGGTTATGACAAATTAGAAGTCTACAAATGTTCTGATGGTGTAAAGGCTCCAGCTGTCACCAGGGAGATGGTGATCAGGTTTCCAAGCTGCATGGTCTCTTGGCGCCACAAAGAGTTCCATATGGTCATCCAAATGCTGCACCTAAATCTGCTCCCAATCTCCACCCCGGAGCTGAGCACTTCTACTGAATTAGTCACAAGGCTTCTGAGCATATGAGGTACAAGACAACAAAAATCATATGTCCTTCATGGAGAAAAAAAAATGGGAGGGGGAGTAGTTTATTAGCAGACATGAACATGTAAACATCATTCACATTTCTTGCTACTCAGACTACTGTCTTTGTACGCACATGGCAAAATGATCTCCACTGCACAGACTGTGATCTTCATTAGGCACAAGTTTCAGAGTCACAGTGAAGTCTTACTTATGGGATTTTTGTAAGGGATAATAAACTTGGCGTTCTGATATGCAAAAATAGTTAGGACTGGGCGTTACGGAGAAAATTAAATATCACAATTTTTTTTTTTAACCAAATACCTCACTATCCATTTAGTGACAATTTAGTTTAGTTTGCCAGCTGAGCTGAATAATTGGCATCGATAGATCGTTTTACAAACTATCATTATCAGCTGAACTTGCCTCTGATAGTGGCTGATGGCTTCACAGCCTCCACCATTCAGGCCAGGACGTATATCACAGATCAGAGTGAGTGTGTCTCTGTTTTAACACATACTTTCGAGAAGTTAATGCCTGGTTCAGTGCTGTTGCTAAAAGTCTGTGAATTCGTGACTGAGTGAATGCTTCCACTTCCTGTTTCAAATTAAAAGTCCATGTTCAAAATAAAAGCCCTGTAGTGCAATGGTTTTTAAACTTTTTGTAGCTAAGGCATACCAAAGGGCAGGCCATAAAACTCAAGGCACACCTGTATTTATACTCATCACTTTTATAGTAGCTTTTTTAACGTGTGTTACCACTGTGTTATCATGACGTAAGACAATAAAATTATGAAAAATAAGACAGGTAGCTTTCGTGATACTGTCTGACAGTTTTTTTTTTCTCTTTTCTTTCGGTGGTGCTTTGTTGTAATTTGCGTCGTACAATAAAGCCATCCATTGTCCACTCACTGCTTTCTCCTGATAAATGTTATCATCCTTCACACTGGCTGCCAACCAGGGCTTTTGATGTGTCACACACTTATAATTCCCACGCGCAAACGGCGACAAACAGGTTCCCAATGAAGTTTTTTTTTTTTTAATTAAATTACCTTTTTTAACCAGAGTTTGCCTTTTTATTAGGAAATGGGTGAACACAACATACTGATACAGTCAACTAAAATTTCATTCATAACTTTTTGTATAGGCCCAGTTGAATATTGCAATAATAATATGTGATTATCACAAAATTCCATGGCACACTTGGATTGGCATCACAGCACACCATACTGTATGAAAACCACTGCTCTAGTGTTTACTCCACAGGTCAGCCATATAGGCCCAATAGGTTTTGACCTAGTCTTGTTTTTTTTTATGTTTTATAAATCATTAAGGAAACATTTAGAGTATTTCAAAAACACAAAATTACTCCATTCTAAAGTATCTTGTACAAAACTGCATTTGAATTTTTTGCCAAATACAAAATAATAAAAAGTAGTTGTAAAAGCATTTCAAATAGAAGATAAGATAATAATCCATTATCAGTCAACCAGCAGTGGATATAATGACTAAGTGGCTAAAGGCAAATAATAGAGGAGCTACAACAGTCCGGTAAAGTCAGAAAATTATTTCACTTTACTGTAATGCAGCATTTAAAACCAGGAGAAGACAACATGGTATTATGATATCCCAAATCAAAAATGTATTCCCATATTACACTATCAATATATTGTCCACCCCTAAGCCTAAGTTATTTTCTATTGTAAATCAGGACACCTTGGATTGTTTTATAACGTCTAAGGCCCCAAAAACAGAGGCTTTGATTAGGATGTCAGGAGTCTGGTGGTTGGGGGTAGTTAACTGGTAACCATTGAGCTAACTTCCTAGTTGTGTGAAAACAGGTTACATTGTCAGCTTATGACATTTTTAGCCATGCATTATAAAGCTGAATGGTTCTAAGGTGTTCTCCTGATACTGAGATGACAGTTTCTGTGGGTGCAGGACATTTTGACGTGACCACAAAAAAGCTCATGATGGAAAAGGAAAAAAAGTCAACTTGTAGTGTCATGTTCTTCACTGGACCTGTCAACCTGCTTCGACAGAACATCTCCCCCATAGCCTCATGATCCTCTCGTGGCTGAACAGTGAAGAGCAGGGGATTGGTGATCTATAATTAACTGGTGGGTCGGTGTTGATGTCATTGACACAGCGTGGAGGTAGAAGGTGGCATTGCCAAGGCACCTGTTGTTGTGGAGTGTGGCATCTGATATCATTACCTACCCAGCCGGAGCGCCAATGTCCCCGCTGGGTCGCGAACTGTCCAAGCTACCGACCACGCTCACCTTTCACACACACACAGACTTACACACGCATCATCCTCTGTCATCATGTCCTCCTTTACATAACTGACTCTGACGGCTCTAACACCTAGAGGGCAGAGATCCACAGAGAGTTTCAATTATTGTTAATGATATTTTGATGGTAGCTGGTTAACTTATGTATCCGTCAGGATGCAGCTGTACAAATATGTGATGGTGAAATCTTCAAAATCTACAAGATGTGGATATATAGCCCAAAGGGTTTAAAGGAACAGTCCAATATTTTGGGAATACTTGCGATCAGGCCCACAGTCTAATGAGAATGGCGTGTTATGACTTGAACCATAAGGAAACTGTTTGCCTTGTTATATCAGAAGGGAGGAAAAGTATACATTTAAACAACTCTAAAGCATGACACCTTTTATCCTGCTCACTAGCAGCTAATCCCCAATATGTTCACTGCTACTTGGGCTCATGATAGAACAGAGGTACCGCAGCTTACAAACCAAACAACCATATCCATATGTGTAGTAAGTAACCCTGATGCATGTCCCCAAGGATATATTTTGTCTTAAAAGAACACACAAAATGTCTGATTTCTACATCTTCATTTGTATCAATAGTTGTATAGGGCTGTAACTAACAATTATTTTAATTATCAATTCATCTGCTATTATTTTTATGACCATTTGATTAATTGTTTGGTCTGAAACATGTCAAAAAAGTGAAAATTATCATCACAATTTCCTAGGACCCCAAGTTACATCTTCAGTTTGCGTCTTTTGTCCAACCAACAGTCCAAAATCCAAAGACTCTTCACTTACGATCATACAGGACAAAGAAAAGCAGCAAATTTTCAGATGTAAGAAGCTAAAGCCAACAAATGACATTTGTTGACATTTTTGCTAAGAAATAACTGAAACGATTAACTGATTATCAAAAAAGATTAATTTTCTTTTCTATGTACTAATCGATTAGTCAACGAATTCTTGAAGCTCTGCTGTATATAAAGATGGACGACACGTCTCCACCTCCTTCATCTTTACAAAAATGAAGCCAAAATATCCCAGCTATGGCTGCTGCCATCTTGGGCTAGTGATGTCATTTGGAGCCAGAATCTGCGCAGTAGCGATCTCCGTGGTATTGAATTCCCACCGCATGACCAGTCTTGAGCAACGACATTGATGGCTAGAGCACTGATTGGCTCACAGCTGTCAATCATGATGTCAGCCCCTTTTTTATAGCATCAAATAGCTAATTTTAACCAAACTTATCAGAATAATGGACACTTCAACATACATCAGTGTGTTAGGAACTACCTCAAATGACAGAAAAAATGATTTGACGCATACTTAGACTGTTTAGTTAAGCCCATGTCCCATACGCTAACATGGAGGGGGGTGATCGAGATGTTTTGGCATCACTTTAGTGGAGCTGTCATGTCGCTTTTATTATACTGTCTATGATTTATACACATATATTAAAAGATAATTCCAGTTTATTTAACTGGTGTTTTGTTTTTGTGGGGTCTTCTCCATGGGTGATGATAACATCGTTCTAACCAGGCTAATTGCTGCAATCTGAAAACCCAGTGGCGTCCCAAGTGAGCCAGAGAATACAGTGGTATGACTGGTCATAAATAAGCTGACAGCATATCCAGTTTAACATCTGACTTCTTTTTAGCGATGTCGTCACAGTGTTTGAGTTTTTGGAAGGTGTCTTTTTGGTTTTTTTTTAACTGTTTCCTCTAGCTTCCAGTCCTTTTGCTTGCTGGGGTAAACACAACTTGGACCTATCTCTATGAACATGAAATCCGTATTGTTTTTCTCACTATGGTTTTGACAGCAAAATGTCAGACTGTTCTTTCAATAACAACTCTCTTAGGAAGCCATTTCCTATTGGAAAGATAAGGGATTTCTTCCATGGGATTATGCAGCTGATGGGATGATGTGGCCGCTGTTGATTTCAGTAAGAAAATATCGGAGGGGGTGGGACGGCTGCACACAGAAGTATGAAAAATGAATAGAACATTTACAGTGAGACAATGTGACCGTTCCGGGTGAATGCCATTTATTAGTGTAGCAGCTTTCCCAAGCAGATCAGAATGCCTAAGCCCTGGGCACTGACAGGGATTTCACAGCCCAAACTGATTTTCAGGCTGGCAGGGTTCTCACACACACATGCAAACACACACACACACAGACACACATAAAAGCCTAGCGACATCCTGACATGTTGATAGAATGTTAATTTGTTAATGTGTTGTATTTTTGATGTAAGCCTAACTTTTGTCATAATGTTCCCTCATCACAGGATCACAAGAGCTTTGAAATCATTCCATTTTTAATATTTCGATGCTCCCAAGTTTAACTCAAGTTTTCCCTCTGACACTGCTGTGATCACCGACGTGTCAGCAACTAAGAATAACTTCTTAATAACTCCACATCTTTAAAGAATCATTATTGAAGATGCATGTGCCGATAAATTAACAGACATATTTACAAAAGACTTTGATGTTAGACAATAACCCAAACCTCTGGGCAAGCAAATCCCATAATGTAATGTGTTGTTTTTTTATGAATCGGTAACTCCCCAGATATGCAATAAAGACACAGCAGTGCTCTACATTATTGATTCAGTTTCTAACAACCCAGAGTGTCTTTATTCACTGCAATTGGTGAAGAAGGAATCACACACACTTATTTAAAAAATCATTGCACCAATTAGTGAAGTTGGAGCTTCTCCTTCTGCTTTAATAAGTCCTGCGAGATCTGATTTATAATAAGAACAGCGTTGTGTTCACCGTGGCGATGGCTTATTGCTAATTTGAAATCATTGACTGTGTTACCGAACATTCGGGAGGTATATCACACATCACGAGTATGTACACAGACGGGCTTGCCGGTAACTGTATGTGCACAAGGGCAGGGAAATACACAAATAGAGATACATCTTGCTGGGTCAACTTATATCATCAGTGATTGTTCTACCACAATCACTACAGGGCGGACGTTTGTTTTCTGTCAGGAATCTGTCTACATGAACACTTTGTTTATCAGATCTGTTGAAATTCTCATGTTTGCTTATGTCAGATCAGCAGTGAAATAATGTTTCTAACTTCCTGTGTAAGACACAGCCCCGCTCTCAGTCTTTTTTGGCCATTATCTGGTGCGCTGCTAGCAGTGTGTCTTCAGGGAGCTGGCTGCCTTTTCATTAATGTCCCTCAGAGTTAAAGCCCGACGTCCTCTGGGACTGCATGTCATTGGCTGACAAGGTTTAGGGATTTGAGTGAATTTTCCTGCAATAATGGAAATATCCTAAGCCCCTGAGACAAACAGACAGGAGACTGGCAGGAAATATCTTAATCTGCATTGACCCTTCGCTGGCACAGTCCCATACCCTTAGTGAGAAGAACATGTGCGTGTACGCCCAAGCGCATGCATACCTGCACACGTCCACACGCACAGTACAGTACATCTGGATTGTGTTGCAGTGACCGTAGGCCCCTGAGTGTGCGGCCTCAGTGGCAGTGCGTGGGTGAGAGCCAGGGTCCAGTGCACCATGGTGGGGGCTCTCCATCACTCTGCCTCCTGGCTTGACAGGCCCTGGCTCTGGGGCCCGTCAAGGTCTTGCTGAGTGCACTCAAACTGTGCACTGCTGAGGAAGGGATTCTGTATCCTTCTAATGGATTACTCACCCACATCACCTGTCTGAGTGGATTCTTTTGACCGACAGACACGCACCGCATGCAGACATGTGCCCGTGCATGGTTGGGGAAGCATGGGAAGCTTGCATTCCACAAAAAAATCCTCCTTTAGCAAATCAGAATCACAATCGAGGGCAATCTAAGCAGCATTATGAAGACATTCCTCACTTTGTCTTTAAGAAAAACAATGCACCACCCAAAGAATCGGCCTTTCCTCATGCTGCATTACAAGTGAAGTCATTTCCTCCTCTAACTAAAAAGGTCACGCATATTCCTCCGTCATTTACTCTTAATTCAGACAGAGAAAGAGGCTGGTGTCACGCTGCTGGACACCTGCGGACCTCGGTCAGGGCCGCAGCCCTAATCAGCCTAATACATATGTGTCACATCCAATGACCCACGGGCTCTTTTCATAATAAAGGTCACTCGGTGAGAGATACTCTGTCCCCTCAGGTCCTCCTTAATGGGCAGCCACTGCCGCTTTTATAACCAAGTACACTCAACTGACTCAGGTAGTCTAGCATGTAGTGAACTACTGCACAGACGTCTTGGTCATCAGTAACTAATTCCATACAGTTTTTGTTTTTTAGTTCAATCCATTCGTCCAATTCGTCCAATCCCGTACTTATTTTGTGAGTCAGGCAATATGTTTCTATAACATAATAATGACAATAAAAAAACCTTCCTTGCAAAGATGAAACATTTAGTGTATCATCAACATCTCCTACTTAAATTTGCCTATAACACGGAGATAAAAGTGTATTCTGGTATTGTTTTGCAGTGTAGACTACTACTGTAGCACATACCCACAACTCAGGACCCACAGTTCTAGAGGGATCCCTCCTCAGTTGCTCTTCCTGAGGTTTATACCACTTTTTCCCCGTTAAAGGATTTTTTTAGGGGAATTTTTCTTTATCTGCTGTTAGGGTCCAAGGACAGAGGAATGTGAACAAAATCTATGAATGTTTATAGCTCAAACAAACAGGTATTGTGATACTGGCGTAATCATGTGGGTAACCTTTCAAGCTCCTTAAATGATATTTGCTTTTTTTCTGTTTTATATCATTGTAAACTGAATATCTTTGGGTTCTGGATCAATGGTAAAATAAAATGAGCAGTTTGAAGACCTCTTTGGGACGGCACTAGGAAATTGGGATATGCATTTTTATTGATTGTTGCTTTTTAAGTATATTCTTTAGACATTTTTGGCTTTATTCAAGAGCAGACATTAGAGAGATGATAGAAAACAATGGTCAAGACACAAAGTTCCTCTGCCAGAACCAAACCTGTGATCACCGTATTTAGTTGTCCACCAGACACCTAATTTTCTGATTTTCTACTGACAAAATAATCAATCAAGAAAATAGAAGTAATCATTAGTCGCCGCCTGATAAATGTAGTCGAAGATAAATAGTAATAATATCAAATATTTACACCAGTCTTTATTTCTCCTTCCAGATTACGTTAAGGTTAAGAACATGTATTCCTTTTCCGCCCTGACAGACACTGTACATCATTTTCAGAAAAAGGTGAAATGCTATTTCCAGTAAGTAATGGCTATAGAGGTCAGCTATTGATCTGGTGCTGAAGGGGACCTTAGGGGCATGTTAAGAAGGGCTATTGCTGCTTGTCAATGATCCCTTTATGGCCTTGGACTCGACAGGTGTGCTGCTATAAATCAAGGTTAAACTAGTCCTCTAATAGCAAATCAATGGCAGTCAATAGATATTATCATGTGATTATAATTCAGTCGAGTAAACCATTAGTCAAAACTTAAATAGTCTTTTTAATGTGTCTGCAGCCGCCCGGCTCGAGAGGAGAGAGCCTTTGTCGACGCGGACTGTTTTCTAAGTTCCCCTCTAAGTCATGCTATTGTGAAATGGCAAGGTCTTCCATTAGTTTAACTGAGGAGGTTGCTGAGATTTGAGAGAACAACGTAGAAGTTATATTGAGATAACCTTTACACAAGAGTAGATATTTCACCTGCATTAAGATTACCCTGAGAGTAACCCACTTGTTATTTAGCTCTAAGCCTCCTCTATCAATGTGGCTCTAGCTATTTGAAAGCAGCATCAGTCAAACGTGTCTGCTATGCAACTAAATGGGGCGCAGGGACATATCTATCTAACTATAACCTTTGCAGTACTGATATTTATGATAAAGACCATTAGGCATTTGTGAGTTGCTTACGCAAGGGCTTTAAGGCTAACAACGATCGTGAAGCGAGCCGCTATCCGGGGGTTTACAGGGATGTCTGTGTCATCCGTCTGTGATACAACACTGCCTGAGATGAAAATGTCATTATGCCCGGTGAATTTCTGAGAAGCTATGATACAAACATTGTCTCTATAACCTCTGTTGTAACAGCACAGACGATAATAGGATGAGTATGTATTGCTTTCTCTTTCTTTTTCCGTCTTTTACTCGTTTTCTTTCTCTTTCTCTTAAGAGACCATGTCTTTGATGCTGGCCCCTCCGCTCCACTCATCACAAGCTGGACAGCTCTGTGCTCACCTTGCTGTCTTGAAGGACAGTCTATACTTTAGAAGTACAAGAGAGAGAAAGAAAGTTGGAGGCAGGTGTGCTCAAGTTGAAGCACTTCTCTGACTCTAACTTGGAAAAATGCATTGCACTGACCAGAGTGGTGAGCAGTACTGAACCGCAAACTGATCAAAGTAATATATTTCTGTATGAATCTAATTTATTCTTTGCTGGGGCGTATATCATGCTTAATTTTACATTGAATTAGTTTATTGCTTTAAACTAATGTGAAAAATAAACGTACATAGCAATAATTGATGGTAATTTAATTCAGGAGACACTCCACATGATCAAGTGCAACTAGAATCCAGTGTCTTATGTTGCCCGTCTCAATGCTAATGTGCAAAAATGTAAACTACAAACCAAATCAAATTCAAAAGTGTCCTATCAATTGCATCAACACAGCAGCGGGAAGCCCTGTCTTTTATTTTGCATATTCATATGATTACTCTTCTAACGGACAACTACATTCACGTCAACGCCATTGTCCTTTGATTCCACATGATAAAAGCCTATCTCATTTCATTCTTGCACCTTTCTAGTCCAAACCTAGACACTCTGATTTGGTAAAATGTAATTCTAATTTATCATTTTTCTGCCCGAGGCAAAACTCTCTCAAGCCTGGGGCTGTTTGAAAAGCAGTTGGACACAAAGACAGACCCTGGGAACTTTGCCCATGCAGTCAATCAGTCAGACACCCCAGAGTGCCCAGACCCGAACAGCTTGTTTTTTGTCCACGGATATCAAACAGATTCTCCTCTCCCGTTAGATAATAAAAACATATAAATAGGAGTGAGTTGTTTCTGTCTTCTTTTTTTTTTTTACTTGAGATGGTTGGTGGATACGCGGTGTCGCTGTGGTCAGGGGCTGGGCAGCAGGGTGGACATCAAAAGCCGGCAGAGGTCTGTGACGGTGAATGCAGCTGGTGTCTGAGTCTCCATGCTGGACAGAGCTACAGGCAGGGCCTCAGCTGCCCCACAATAAAGACACACAGGGGAAGGCAGAGCCTTCAAAGGCTAGACAAATACACACTCAGCCATACACCGACAAATACACACACTCATGAACACACAGGCAAACAAGCACAAGAACACAAACAACAATGCCCCACAAAAAATTATTTCCTCCACCAAAATATCATGCAGGTTTTACAGACGAATCATGAAACCGTGCTGAGTTTCAACCTTTTCTTCTTGTTTGGCCACTTAACTTCTAAATGAGGTTTACTCGTGAGTTTTGAAAGTAATAGCTGCCTCTTTGCAAATTCATAAATATAGTGGCTTGTCTGCATCTGTACAAATATTGTTAAATACAGTGAAATAGTTAAAGTGGGGTCTTAAAATGCAGGATGCCTAGGCACCCCTGGAGATTGAGGGTCACCAGCAAAATGACAAATAACTTTAATTAAGTGGAAATTATTAATTACAGAATCTTGATGAATATATTTACATCAAATGTTCTTTATCTTAGAAAGATAAGATAAAATCTTTCCCTTTCCATGACTCGGAGCTCTCTGGGGTTTTTTTTTGATATGAGACAGATAGATTATGATAAACTGTATTTGTGACTGTGAGATTGTACAATGATTTTTTTTTTCATGCGTGTGTGGAGGAGGGAAGAATCTGAAGGACAAAGAGTGAAATCCTGATGGCATGCTGTGGACAGCTTCATGTCTGCTGTGGTCCGGACTTCACAGTGGGACTCTGTGTCTCTGCTGCTGACAGTTTTTCCCTCGCGTCCACTCGGGAAAAGTATCTCAAAGGTTCTGAGTTAGCGTCATGCAGCAACAACACTTTTTGAGATTTTGACTTTGGTGAATGCGTCTCAAAACAAAACACAATTTGAATTGTAGTAATTGTTTGTCAGTTTCACGACTGGATAACTAAATGTTTCCATTTGATTAATAATGTCTCCTCACATCCCTTCACAGTCATTTGTGAAAAGATGATCTCAGAGGACAGTGGACTCTCAGTTCCACGTTTGGCCTGTAGAGGGCATGCCTAAACAGCAATCTGGTCAAGCTCAGTGGGGAGTCCAGAGACATACAATATCCCCACAGAAGAAAAGCACAGGACGACTTTCATCTGTCCATAAAGGGAGGAAATGGTTTTAGTTAGATGGAAGAATACTAATATTACAATATGAAGCTGGGAGCTGATTAACTTAGATTTTTACAACATAACCATTTAGCTGTGGATTTTTTTTTTTTTTTTAAAGGAAACTACATGTGATTTAAACCAGAGACATAATACCTGAAATCACCCAAGGCAACTTTGCACAGTATAACTTTATTAAGGGCATTAGATTAATAAACTTTTGTCACAATACCATGTCTTCACTTGTACTCAGAGGGAATTTAAACAAACGACTCATTAGAATAACGTCCTCTTTCCTCTCTGAACGGGTTAGAGGTCCTGAATAAAACATGACTTATCTATTGCGATCACGTTAGTCGAGCCATTATTCATTTAACCATTTATTTATTACTCCATTCATCTACATAAATATTTAACTATGTCTTGGCATCTTTATGGACTGCTTGCTCTGCCGCTCAATTACAAGGAGCAGTGTCCTACCATGGCCATATGCCTTCTATCTGGCGACACTATATCTCCACAATTTATGGATGCCAACTCAGAGCAATATCATTCTGTTGGCTTTTATGTATATCTTAGCAAGTATTAATCTGGGCCTAATGACTGGCAACAATATGTTCCAGCCTGTGTCCCCAATAGGACCACTATTGTATACATATAATGTGGTGTAAAATAAATTGTGAGTGTTCTTTTTTTTGTCATTGTTTAAATTAAATCGGATGCCCATATGGGGTCCTCATGAGAAGCGTGCAGAATCCTCCGGACTCCGAGTAGCTTGACATGAATAGATGCATGGTTTATTACTCGCACACCACATATTCACGCCATATACTATAAGCCCTTACAAGTTTTCACTTCCCCTCCTACAACAAAAGCCCCTGCTCGTTTGGCGAGGGGAGCATGGAAGCATGCAGAACGGAGAGGAAGCGAGGAACCGTAAACACCCGCCATGGGTCCTCCTTTAAAGTGATGAACAGCAATAAAAGCAGCACTGGTTGTCTGCTGAGAGACAAAAAGAGCATTTGACCACCTGGGTGCACATCATTTTCTCATGCCGTTTCTCAAGCATGACTATCAGGAGATGTCCCCTTTAACATTATATGTGGCTAACTCAACCCAATCCCCAAGTCACATATAGCTCCTTTCATTCAGCGGGGCTGCACAGCTCGCTCTGTCATAGCTGCTTCTGCAGCAAGAGAAATGTCTCTGCAGCTCTGTGACACTTTCACATGTCACTTTTCCTGCGAGGTCACCACCAACCACGGCCCACAGTTTGATCAACTGAGCTCCTCATTATCGCCTGAAAACAGAGAGAAGCCAAAATGACTTTCTGGGGTAGCAGAGGGAGTCTGTTGGGGTGGGATTAGACTGCATAACTCCCTGTGATCTGCATTGGATCACTTGCTTTCCCTCACATAAATCGTTATAACTGAGTAGAAAGTTATAATTCCAGAGGGAAAAAAATATTTTTAGATCTGTTTGTTCTGTCTCGGACTCATGGCCCCAAAAAAAGGAAAAAGCAAAATCACCTCTAGGTGCCTTTTAGGGCTCATGTTGCTGATTTAAATTGCGGGACTCTGCAAATCAACGGCAAATCAAACATCAGACCCACATATAACCCACCCCCATGTCCCAAAATGGGCTTTTTGTCAATTACAATCAAAGGCACTTTCACTGTTATCTCCCCTTTTCCCTCTGCCTTTCTTTTTTCCATGAATTTCCTAAAAGTACAGAATACTGTGTACACTAGATCCTCAATAGAAATCCATGTGTTAGGAACAGCATTTTTAGTTTGATTTGTTTGTTTATGTGTAAGGGTTTTGTGTATATCTGTGTGTCATTATTAACAGTCAGGGCCACTGATCTCATTTGTGAGCTACGTTAAGTTTATTTGCTTCTTATAATCCTTTGTTGCTTTCTAGACAGCTCAATGATCCAATGAAAAACATTTTAGCATATACTGCAAGTCCTCTCTTATTTAGTCATATAGCATACTGTGCTAATTAAGGATGTCAGTTTGGATTTTTTGCGATAGCTGCAGCACCCATTAACCAATAACTAACTGGTTAATTTTGTTTAAAAAGCATGCAATGACGTGAAATACAAGAGACGCCAGGGCTCAACATTGACACTCGCCCCCATCAAGTAAACTCTATGCCCTGGCAAGTTTAATGCTACATACAGTTGTCTGGTCAGGCAAATGAAAAATAAATGTGTTGTTAATGTCTGAAAATAAACTGCATGCTGCATGTGCGAGTCTGTCTCACTACCAAGCGTTGAACAGGGAGAAACATCTGACACATCCGACATACTGGAAACTGTAAGTTAAGTTTGGGGTTGATGATGTCATAAACAACGCTAACAGTCATACTGTTTTAACAAGGGCTTCGAATGGATCCCAACTCTGTCAGATGCTTTGTAATCCAGCCCTGACCTACTGTGTCTTTTGGAGACTTTATAGAACTAACTAAGTTAACTAATAACTCATACTCATAAATCTGACACCAAATGTCTTCTATGATTATTTATAATTTTTTCCGTGTTGAAAACAGTTACTGGTATTGTAAGCCATCCCGGCTTGCTGTCCATGATGCCTTTGTTGAGGTTTTTTTTTTTCGGACTTATCTACGAATCAGAGGTCAGAGTTTCCAACTGTGTCTGTCTGTGGCTAACAGGAGTGTAACAGGCAAGTAGCTGAGATGCGCCAGGTTGTTGTAGTCCCCTCCTAGAAGTTCCAATATGGCGCTGTTGGTGTAACACTGATGGCAGCGGGTGCAAATTAACCTATAGACCGACGTGTGACCGGTCAAAAACATTTAATTATGGTCAAATGTTGACATTCCTAGTGCTGATTATATGATCTAAGGACCATTGCTGTATCTACAGACATACAGTGTGTGTATACTGTGTGTCTATGTGCATGCATGCGTGTAGATACTTTTCTTTTGTCAGTCACCAGGCTATGGCATTCCTTTCAATGGAGCAGATGTCTTGCTGAATCTTGGATAAAATCCAAGCAGCAGAAAAAGCACAGTAGAGGAGTCTCAGTTTCTGCAGCGTGCTCAGCTACAGTCCATACGTACGTAGTATTGCAAGAAACAGTGAGTCAGACTTTTACAACCCTCGCAGTGCTACTGCCTCTATGTAAATATAACCTCCCTCTATCTCTCTTTCTAAGTTAGTTGACCAGTGGTGTCCTGCTGGCTCAGCTTGGCCTGCGAAGTCTGCCTGGCGCATGGGTGACATGTCTGGCATGCCACTGCTGGCTCTTTTTGATAGCACAGAGAGTGTGTGACTGGCAGGCCATGTTTCTCATGTCTCCGGCCCCTGAAACAGCCATCACTCCGAGTGGATGTTTTCAATCCCCCAGCTCCGTACCCCTCGCAGCTCGGAGAGAAGGTCAAGTTTGGCCCATCAGTCACTGACCAAAGGGCGGGGCCTAGCAGTTGGTGGCCATCAACGGCTGCTATGATGTTCGGTAGCCCCAGCCCTCTCACATGTCTGACCTATTTGCAGTGTTTATAGATACCTTTTGTTTAGCCTAAGTGTAATCATATGTAAAGGCTAATATATGGAAGAAAAGATATGCCTGCTTATCTAAACTCAAGCACAAACTTTGGATAACTTTTGAAACAATCTCAGTATGATAAACTTTAAGAGTACCAAGTGTAAAAAAAACCCCTTTAACTTATGCTTTAATATAGATCTGTAACACATTTGACCTCACATGGAGAATGCTTCACACACACGGGTCATATGTTTGTGCACTGACACATTCAGCTGCACGTCACATGACTTCAAAGCAGGGAAACCCATGAGGTGGTCATTTGTGTGTTTACGCAAGTTTGGGTCAGTGTTTTCAGGTGCAAATACACCTTTACATGCCCTTCTTTCACCACTCATAGACCCGCACACACACACACACCATTTACACCCGAACCCATACCTATATTGACGCACACTTTCCCTGGTGTTGTTTTAGCAGGGGGAGAGCAGCAATGGTCTGGAACAGGCCTGTTTTTTAGTGCGGGTCAAACTTTGGCCAGGCCTGAAGGCAGCAGCCATCCGATCCCTCCCGAGGTGCCTCTGGTCTGGGACCCGTTTGAACCTCCACCTGCTGAGAGAACTTCACTTTAGATACATTGTTCAGGCCTCTCTGAACACTGCGGAGGGGAGGTGGGACATTATGTTAAAGTCAACACCACAGGATCAGTTCGCTCTTTGTACTGGGCTTTGAGGGTGACCTCCATTCTTGGACCATGTAAAGTGAAGATGAGGTGCAGTAACTCATGTGGTCACACACATGGGCTGAGCAGAAGGTTTTTCTTCTTTTAAACTGATTTTTTTTTTAACTTTAACTGTAATTTAGGAAACGGGGCTCTGTACAGTCAACTTAATACATGCGCAACACATTGTCATACCTAAATGACAGACTAGGCTGTTTGCCAGTGACTCCCCAAATCAAATATATGACCATTGGAGAGCAGCAGCAACAGGAGCATGTACTAGCGATTACACTTTTAAAAACATGTTTAACGTTGTGAAATGGTCGCAGTAACGCACCACAACTACGTGGGCCGGTTTAGAAAGAAGATCATAGTTTGGCTTAGAATAAGTATATTTGTTATGTTGACATTTGGTGTCATACGCGACACAGACAGTAGTTTCCTGGGTGAAAGTCCTGTGTTTGTTTGACCCGTCCTCCACCTCAACCTCGTCCATATGTGGACTTTGCCACTGTTTACACTACATCACCCGACTTAATCCTCTGCTCCCATCATAACTATGGCAATGAGAGGTCGCCACCTAACAATGAATGAATATACGTGAAATATGGTTCATTATAAGGTTCTTGCCAGTTTTTCGAGTGAGTATGGGCTGCACATATACCGTACGGCTCCAGACTAACTTTCCTACTGGTGCTGCCAAGGAATGTAGCGATACATTGATCTGGATCTAAATATCGGGAATAAATCAGCAGTCTGGAAATATTTTTTGATTTTGAAAGGTCATCTTAATCCATGTGCTGTTTTATATGTGTTAGTGGAGTCAGTATAAAGTAAATTTTACTGCCCTTAAGCAGTTACAGTTATTTACATTATTTATGTGTTGTTTTTATTTTTTATGGCCATTGGCTCTGCAACTGCCTGTCTCTGTCTCTGGTTGTTGGTAGTCATCACTCTGTAGTTTCACTTAATGTCCTGCCCACAGCACTATCTGATTAGTTATACATATAAATAACAGCTTATCAACACTGAAGGCTGCCGTGCCACAGACGGGCCAAGAGACTGAAGCTGCTGCTCCAATCAGTGAGTGGAGCTGTGAGTTGAATATTATAGAAGTTTGCACAAAGCATCACAATCCTCTTTAGACTGTTTCAAACTTGACAATATAATCATTCTGAATGGTTCCTTCTGTATTTCCTGTGGGAATGTTTTGCAGTTTGAGTGACATCAGCTGACAGGAAGTAAACATGGACCCAATCTGTTGCCTAGCAAAGCAATTCCAGTGAATAGTTACTGGATGTAACTTAAGTTGTATAAGTACAAGAACTCAGAGGAGAGGAAGAGGGAGTGAGACTGTGCGTGTCCACAGGCAAGAGAGGTGACGAGTTTATCAGTTCTTATTATTTTTTATAAAAATGCAGCACAGTAACGATACAGATTTCATTCATTTACTTTAATTTCATAGACCAGATGTAGATAACTGCCCATGCTCATTCAGCCCTCACTAGACCTGTCGTCACTGTAGACTTCAGTCAGCAGTGTATACTTCATACACTTAACTGATATTTATATTGATATTTCATATTTATTTCAAACATGTAAAAAAAAAAAAGACAAACATACAAACAAGCAGACAGACAGAAAGAAAGTAAGATTTACAAATAGTAAAAGCAGTTGTCAGTGTTACTTTGATTTACACATTGGAAAAGAAGAGGTAGTATAATCCTATTTAATCCAGCCTCTTCTCCATAAGTCATTGAGTTAAATGAAACAGCTTCCTTATATAGATAAACCTATACCTTAGACTTCTCTAAATATACCATTGTTACTACATTTTAACTTTGTCACACAAAAATAACCCATGCATGTGTATATAGTATTAATTACCAAATATCTATCTTACAAAACCTGACTTAGTATATAACATAAATTACCAATTATCTGTGACTTACAAGTATAAACCAGTCAAAATATACAATATATATACGTATATATTACCAGTTGTCTTTACCTTACAAAAAATAGATATCAATTTCATCAACTTGTCCTGCAATTTTTTTGTATATAAATAAGTGTACATATGAATTATACAAAGTATGAATATATGTAATTCTGCCAGTATATATATATGTGTGTGATAAACCTGAGAAGAATTGTACAGTAAATTTTAACTCTCACACTCACAAAAAATCATCGCAGTCTGGAGCCCTGACACACGACATCTGTTAACTGTATAGGGTTTTTGCAGGTTTACACCGAGGAAGCTATCACTTAGTTATTATTACTTAGGACATTAGGACTGTCCCTTAAAAAAACAAGTTAAAAAAACTTAAACTAACATTTAATACACTGGATATATCTTGAACATGAACCACATAACCTGATCTGAAACTTTGTTGTGGAATATATGTTGCGAGCTCACTACCAACAGGCTAACACTCCTGAGAGGCTGCTGCACATTTTAAAGTCAGCAAAGATCTTTAAGTTTATCCAGTGTTTTTCCACCTATGGTATAAAATACAAAATGCTTTCACATATGATTTCATGTCATGCTTTCGGTATGACTTGATAGTTTTCTCAGTTTTGCTTCAGAAAGCTATAATACCTCTGGGCTACAAGGCCCACGGTGCTTATATTGTACACTCAGGATTTTGAGCTTGAAACAGATAATTATAGATCAAATAGTTCTCTCATGTCAATGGCAGTTTGAATTTTGGATAAAAGGTGACAGCCTGAGGGTGTATTAGTCCATTGCTTGCATTGCTGCAAATCAATAATCAGGCAATACTGGATTTATTGGATTTTTGCATTAATGTGATGAACTTATCAGGTATTTGATCAACTGACTTAGCTAAAACAAACATTATCATTTGGTCATTTTATCTATAAATAGTTTCCCCAACTTCATTTCCTCATAATTTACCTTGTCACAATACATACACACTGATGCCACAGTGTTAAATTACATAAACCTTATTAAAACATGAAAATATAAACAACCCTGATTGTCCCCCTTGTGATGAGCTGAATATGTTATCTTCATTGAAACAATATATTAATCTTAAAGCTGATTCATCATGTGATTTACTTATCGTTTTTCATTTTGTTTGTGTTTTTTGTTCAGAAGAATCCCGCAGCAGAGCGTGCTGTCCACTGTATAAATAGGTGCTACTCCTAGCTGCATGTTCAGGTTTTCTGTGTTGTTTTCTGCCCGTGCACTCTACTTGTCGGAAGAGGCAGGATGAGAAGTCATCCATCTCCAGCTAACAGCCACCAGTCTGGCCCCATGCTGGAGCCCCAGAGAGAGGAAGCGATCGCTCACAGCACAGGAGCACATTCCCCCTCAACACAGGGGGGACAAGGCCATTTAACCCATCAAGGCCCGGTCTACTTTTCTTTGCTCTCATGTGCAACTGTGCATGTGTGTATCTGCTGTAGTGTATTGTTCTGTCATTGGGCGCACACGTGTCTATGTGTATGTTAATGCATGCACAGTCATTAGCACCATGTCCCAGCCTCTCCTGTTTGTGTTGGTGGGCTCTTCACTACAATGCGCCTGGCGGTAAGTACTTAAATAGCCATCCTGGGGTCAGACCACATATACAGTAGCACAGTACATCCCTCACATCCCCCCACCTCTACCCCCTATCTCTCCTTGATCCTCAATATATAATTCCTAGAGCACCCACCCCCTGTCTCTGTGTCCTACTGGCATGACGATAGCATCCCTGGACACACAGAGACTTGCAGTATAACCAGCCTGAGGAATTGACACTCCAAGTGTTTCTCCACACTTTTTCTAATGGCATTGTGAGCCCCCCGCCACTGCTGGGATGGAAGGTGTTTAGCACCTCACTGTTTTTACTTTGACAGAGGAGGGACACTAGCACTCCCCTGGCTATATAGGCCTCGACCAGTTCCACTGTTATCATTTCCACTGTGGGCACGCTTCCTCCCATTGAATCACAGGTATTTATGTGGGTGGCGGCTTGGCTTGGCTAGCTGTGTTAGCTCTGTAAGCCAAGGCTTGGTTTGAGGTTTCAGGCAGGTAAAAATGCTGTGGACAAGGCACGTCTAGGTGACACCAAGGTGAAAAGCTCCATCTGTATATGGGCATATGCCTCAGACAGACAAATGTGTGATAGAGAGATAATGGTTGACCATGCACCATTACAGAAATAGAAGTGTCCGTGAAGAATGAGACAACAATGGAGGGAACACTGGAAATGAGAGAGGTCTTGCGTGGTGAATACATATGCACTGAAGCTATCGAGTGAGAAGGAGACGAGAACTGAACGGGTAGTTAGGTCAAGAAATGAAAGAAAATGGAGTCAATAAATGTTAGGCAGAATGACTTTTAAACAATAAAATTGACGACCCTTGTCTGTAGAGGTAAAGTGTGGACGTTGTGAGCCATGACCAAAAAGCTATTGTTGACTAACGTCAACCAAGTGCGTTATCTTTGACCCCTGCGGCTAGAAATGGAAAAACAGAGTGAAGGGAGGAAGCAAATATGAATTACAGACAAACATGGTAGTGTAGCAATGGAAAGAAAAGAAATGAGTCTTTAGACATTCAGAGTCAATTCTGTAAATGATCGCACAGTAGCAAGTATCCTCAGGTAATATATTTGTATTCATAAAAAAAAGTGCAACTACACTTTCCCCCCCTTCACAAGCAGTGCTCTCCATGACAGAATGGCATTCTGGGAGAAGACAGACTGCAAAGGTCATAATTATTTGCGGTCATGCTGCTCCTCACTTAACAGATGGAGACAACCTGAGTCAACATTTTTCAATTAAAAAAGAGAACACAAACAAACAGAGGGGAAGAGAAAACACACACTCGCGCGCACACAAAGACGTACACACAAGCTGGAAAAACGGAAATGACCTTGAGGACCTGATACCTCATTAAAAGTGATGCTCCAAGCCTGCAAACAGGCTAATTAGACAAATCCTGCTCACACTTAGCAGTAGTACACATGGTGGGGGGTGCAGGGGATCGTATTGTGTTTATGTGTATGTCGGAGGAAAGCGTGTTTTAGCCAGATCTGAGTGTAAATATCTGAAGACACTTAGGTCTGTGAAACAGGAGGGCAAACTGATACAGAGACAGACTGAATTAACACGCTAACTCATATGGATGCATTGCATTTTGATTATAGATGGATGATGATCTGTCTCACCAAAAGAGCAGCAACTACATGTGGGAAGGATTAAAAAATATACTGAAATTAAGTATGTACATATCATGTCATATGCAAAAAAAAAACAAACCTTATGGCACAACATAGTATGAAGTTTAACTAATTTATTAAAAATGTTAACAATTTATTTGGATGGTCCACCTAGTTTATACAGTATTTGTTTCATGATACAGATGATACATTTGTATCATGATACCTACATCGTAGCCTGACGTGCACGTCCTCAGAAATGAAACTATACATAGCGGTGACGCAGACACAGACCTCCTGTCTATATTTATAAGCTGAAACCATTTCCCTCAGTGAAAACAAAGCTTTTATTTACTTTTGTTTTACAGATAAGAAACAATAAATTATGAAGACAATAAAGCCTCCACAAAAATGCATTTTAAGTCTTGTGTGTGATTTATCCTGGCTTGATATGAGTAGAGGAAATCTCTGCTTTTTTTCTAGGCTAATTTATACAATGTTAAATGCCATAGGTTTGTGCTAATAACGTTAGCATGTTATATTTGTTTGGAAGACGTGTTTAGTGTAAGGCAGTTGATTTGTCAGTGAACCTTGTGAGTTGTAATGGAACCGAACTTTGTGATGTTATCTTTGTTAAATGTTGCTGTTGTCCCTGGTTTCATACGAGTAGAAAAGACTGCTAGCTGCTAGGCTAATTTATACAATGTAAAATGCCAAAGGCTTGTGCTGAAGACATTAGCATGTTGTATTTGTGGGGAAAATGTGTCCAGGTAGTGACAAGTGCTTTGTCTGTGAATGCTGCAAGTTATAGTGAAGCTGATTTATGTACTTGTATTTAAAATTGTTTCTATTAAGCCATGTTTAATGTGTGTACTGCCCAAGTATAAATGCTCATAACAGCTTATGTGGCATGCGTAGGCTACGGCGTAGGCTCTGCATAGAGCTGATGGACAAATATGAATCCTGCTTTAGTTGAGATTCAACAACTGCATTGTATTTAACAAATATTTTTACCAAACATTTCATTGTTTGACTTTAAAAAAACAAGTGTACAAGTTTTAATTTAAATCACTTCACCAAACAGTTACCGAATAGTTTGATCAATTTGTTAATTAGTTGCTCTGATATAAAACTTTTTTGCTCCAAAGGGAGCAGCACAAAGTCTGATAAATTTCTTCAAGCGATGTCACTTCAGTCGATTGTGGTTGAAAATAAAAAATAAATCTTGGGGTTCAGAGTTAGAAAGAAGTGACGTTACCAGACCTCTGCAGCCCACTACTCATCTCTACTTGAAGCTGTAGTGGCTTAATGCTACATTAGCTGCTACTAGCATAACACACTCAAAACTCTAAACATACAGTCAGTGGTCAAGATGGAGTAGTCGCCAGGTTTTGTTGATAGAATAGGCTGTCTCTTTCTCATTTTCCTGCTTACTAACTGACTACCCTGTAAAAGCAGTATTAAAATTGCTGGTTGCTGCATATTATTGTGTTAGAAAAATGCATGGCCATGGTAAACAGTCTGCACTTTCACAAGGTAATGACATATGCAAAAGACAAGGAAATATTGTTCTTTTATATTTTTAGTGTAACAGTTTTGGGCGGATAGGCCATACGTCTACATCTGACAAACATAAAAAGACACATAACAAGCCTCCATTTTGTTGCTTTCCTCAAATATAAAAGGCTTCCTGGATAATGTTAAAGGGACAGTTCCCCCCAAAATCAAAAATACATATTTTCCTCTTACCTGTAGTGCTGTTTATCAGTCTTTACTGTTTTGATGTGAGTTGGAGATATCAGCTGTAGAGATGTCTGCCTTTTCTCGAATATAATGGAACATGATGGCGCACGACTTTTGGTGCTCAAAGCACCAATTTCTAAATTTGAAAATCTCATAAGCAATGTCTCTTTGCAGAAATCATCACCCGGTTGCACAAAATAATCCACAGATCTTGTTGTGAGCAGTTTCATGAACTGTTTTCTTTCTACCAAACTACACCCGCCAACTGTATCACTGCACAGTAGGTAGTGTGCGTCTACTGCAAAAGGGCTCATGACAATGCGAGATGTAAACATTAATGGCGTCCTCCTCAGCTGAGCTGGAACGTTAGCAAACTAAGTGATGCTAGGTCAGCTAGCAGTAGATGCTGCTGCCTTCTGCGCAGTGATACAGTTGGCAGGTGTAGTTTGGTAGAAGGAAAATAGTTCCTACATGAAACTGCTCACAACAAGGTCTGTGGATTATCTTGAGTAACTGGGTCATGATTTCTGGAAAGAGACGTTGCTGTTGAGTTTTTAATGTGTTTTTTTGGCACTTTGAGCACCACAAGCTGAGTGCCATCTAGTTCCATTATATTGGAGAGAAGGCAGACATCTCTACGGCCGATATCTCCAACATTCGGCAACTCGCACCAAAACAATCTAGATTGATAAGTGGCACTACAAGTAAGAGGGAAAATATGTACTTCTGATTTAGGGGTGAACTGTCCCTTTAAAGGCAAATATTGTGCATACTAGTGTGCTAATAAGATAATTATGTTGTTGAAAACCAAACAAATCAATTTCTCACTTTCATGTTACAAGACTTAAACTCAAGATTAGAAGATCTAAAATAACTCTGAATGTAGAAACTAGACAATTTAAGTTGATTTGACTCAAAAACCAACCAAGAAAAGGTGAATATAAAGTGTGAATGATGATTTAAGAATTTTAAAATGTAGTAATATGTAGCCATGCACAATTATTCAATTATTGTTTTGTCTGCCCAGGTCTTGAGATACCCACCTCTAAAACTTTATTTAGTTATTTATTTTGTGTATTGGGTGGACCGACCCTTGAACAGCAAAGAAATATTGCAAAGCAATATCAGTAATAGCAACTTTTTTTTTGATTGACAGCAGCATCCTGGTAAACATCATATCAAGCTGACAGCCCTGGAGAACTTAGCCAGAATGTGACAGCCATCACAGACCCACATCCACACATGAAAGGGCTTTGTGTTGTGAAGCCCCTCTACTGAGACAGAAGAGGACATGTTGTTCTCAGTTAGAAACAGACATTCAGAGAGAGAGAGAAGGAGTGTGTGTGCGCTTATGTATGTGTGTGTGTAGCCTTACTGCGACAGGACAAGGAGTGCTGATTTAGACATAGCCAACCCAAACACAGATGCCCCAGTCCTTCCTTCCTGTGGGTAACAGAAGGAGACACAATGTGTTCAAGAGGCCGGAGCTGACAAAGGGATTAATCCGACGACAACAAATGTTGCAATCTCTGGCATGAGTCGCAGCAGAAAAATACATATCATATGGCCGCAACAGCTCTGACACAGACAAACATGCACGGAGCCAGAAACGTCCTGGAAAAAATAAAAATCATGAAAGAAGCTGCAGTTTTAAAAAGAAGTAACTCGGTAGTTTGCTGCCCTAAATGTATGAGTGTCACATATTTTATCTTAAAAAAAAAAACCTATTCCTTTAGCTCTGGGAATGAATCTGCAGCAGTGATTTTTTTTTTATTGACATATAGTATCTCCCACTGGTAATCTGTCGATCTCGCTATTATCTCTTGCTTTCTTGCCATTGTCGGATCTCACATCTTTCTCTCTATCTCTTCCTGTGTCTGTCTCTTTCTCTCACACCCTGTCTGAACGTTGTTTTGGGGGGCTGATATGAACCTGTGAACATCTGCCCACGATACAGTGGGAGGAACAGACGAGAGAGAGACTGAGATGAGGTTGAGTTCATGTGAACCACCCATGGCGCCGGACTGTTACGGCCATCAGTAAATCTATCATCTGACTGCTATCAAAGGTTCTCTCTCTGCCTCTGTGTCCGTTTGTATGTGTGTGTGTGTGTGTGTGTGTGTGTGTGTGTGTGTGCGCGCGTCCGTGTTTTTCTGTGCGAGCCTGTCTGTATGTGTGTGTTTTCTTCTCAAATAACATAATCCCATAAGAGGGTGGGAGAGACATTTTTTGAGGATAAGGGGAGAAAAGAGAGGAAAAAATGATGGCAGTGAGGAGAGAAAAGGCGATGAAGGGAGGGAGAGGGGGGACAGAGCAGAGCAGGAGAAAAGCATTAGTAGTTCCAGCCAGCTGCCAAATGATGCCCTTGATTGCCTCTCTTCTTGTGCAGAAACAGAAGGTGTGAGGGGTGATTAGGCCTGGGCCCGATCCCTGATGAACAGATGTTAATAACAAAGCCCATGTTCATTGTGGTTAATAGCCAAGCGCGCCAGGGCTGGCTGCTGAGGCTAGGGGAAAATCTGCCTCCATAGCTCTTCTCCTCCCCTCTCCCTTCATGGGAGAGAGATAGGCTCCCTCTACTAATGTTTTGGCTGTACACTAACGTAATGAGCATGGTATTTGCAAGAAAAGGTAATGATAATCAGTCACGGGGGCAGAAAAAACACAGCAAATGATGGTGCGTCGCATTCAGGAGATAGAGGAGCTCAGGGTTTGTGCTGTTAACTTTTAGTTGATGATAGCCTTTTGATGATATCAGAGATAAAGGGATGTTAATAAAGCTGGGCTGCATGGCTGAAATCACTGTTGCCTCATCTTTGATCCTATTAGGCTATTGTCTTCAGGCGGTAATGACAACAACTATAATGTGCAAAGGAATCGTCATAATTCAGTTTCATCAAAGCTAAAATCATTCAGTTCTAAACTATATAGCGCAATACTCAGCATCTAAAGCTAAATCATCCGCCGCTAACAAGTTAAACATAACATTTTGAATATGTTTTGTCAAAATATCGACCTGAAAGGGGTCAGAGGTCAAACCAGAAAGGGTTAACAGTGCGGACAAATACATCATCAGCCTTGTTTATGAAAGACAAAGCCACAACAGCTCCCACAACGCCACATCCTTCCTCCTCAACATAACACAGTTTACTTATAAAACATTCAAATGCGATGAATTATTGAAGTGAAGCAGATGTTGCAAATTGAATACTTTCGCCCCGTTTCCATTGGTGAGGAAAAACTTGCTATTCTTCCAGAAGTATGTATGCGCCGGCACCAATTCTCTTTTCTCTCTGTGTACACAGCATGGAGGGAAGACTCATCTCGCACTCAAATATCTCCGTGGGGAATGGAAAGATGGCAGAGATGCATGCCGAGGCCACTCCTTTTATCCGGGCCTTGGAAAGAGAAACATTGGCACCGTTGTCAGGAAAAATGTGACATTTCCTGCACTGTGATACCTCACATCTTCAAATTGATGCCTTGTCTGGAATAGACAGAAGGAGGTGTAATGAATGTGCTTCGGTGACACAAAGACATGCCACCAGGACATTGTGGGATCTCAGCTCTGGAGCGTCCTGACTGGTTTGCTTTTTAAAGCGCAGAGGGCCAGCTGTTTATGTTATTCAAATTTAGAGGGGTTGGAGAAAATGTGCGTCCATCTACTGTTGCGGGGGATAATAATTTGGGCGAAAGCATCCATTTCTGAAACCGCTCTTTATGCTATTTTTGTCAATCAGACTACATTGAAAAGTATTTTCCATGACACTGCTTGAATTCCTCTTTATATACAACTGAAACTTGGACAAAAGATTCAAATGATTGTCATTTTCTTCAGTATTCATGCTGTCATCTCCACATATCGTCTGAACCATTCCTCCTTTATGTGAAATCTTCCACTGGTAGGGGACCGCGTTACTGTATGTGTGGCGTACAGACAGACTCATGGGAGGTCATGGGAGTTCTGAGCTGACAATCAAGAGACCAGCTGTCACTCATAGCCCCATCACCAGCCGCGCCACGTCGAGTCTTGTGACGACCACATGACTACAATGGCACATTTCTCTTCTGTCTTTTGGCAGGTACGTATCAGCGTGATGGATTGGCATTACAGGAAATCTTTCATCAAGACCCAAATATCCTTTGTAATCACCCTCATTGTGTGACATGAAAGCGCATGCACGTTTTCATATCGGGAAATCATAAACTGTATATGTACAGATCAGACGAGCTCAGCTACCCCCTCACTGACACCTCCCATCCTATACATCTCAGTTTATTTTATCACAGTTTAAGTGGATGTCATTTAACACTAATAACTGAATATAAATACATTTATTTTATTATATTTATTCATATCTTGCACTGCACTTTCACCACAATGTACTTTTTTAATCTACTTGTTTAATTTTAGTTTATATTTGTATATCTTCTATTAAGGATGTCATGGTTAACCGCTAATTGGCTTACTGCTGAGAACATTTTTGGCCAGAGATCATGGCTGCATGTTGGTCTATAGGTTAATTTTGCTATACTTAAGTTTACTGCACTTTGCACCACCCAGATCTGGTGGGAGCTAATGTTAGCTAGCGGCACCGCTCCTTCGGTATTGGTGTAGCACCGTTTGCAGTGTCAGCACGGCTAGTGGTTCTAACATACCTTACAATGCTAGAGGGGTATTGTAACCCAGAATGAAATTGCTAACTCAGTGGGGCTACCTTGTGGGAGACCAGAGAGTGGCCACAATGTTTTTCGCAGCAACATGTCCCGTTACTGAGACAGCATTACCAGTGGTAATCACAGAATGAGCGGCACCACTAGCTAGCTTCCACCCGACCCAGGTGGTGTTCAGTGCAGAGCGGCCAAAGAACTAGTGGAGACCGAAGGGTTGACGGTGGGAACTATGTTTCTGCTATGATTCAGCTAGAGGGACATCTATCAGCAAAGCCAACATAAAATTTTAAAAAAGGCAAGACATTTCCAAAACAATAAAACCCTCAAAACATTTAATGTCACCACTGCTAAATGGATAGCACTTTGAAATGGGGCACTTAGGGTCACTGAGTGCGTTTACATGGACGCGAATAACCCGTTTATGATCAGGTTTTTGGAGTATTGTATTTATGTGTTTGAGCATGCAAACACCGTATTCCATTTATGAGTAACCCGGATATGCTCGATGGAGTACTCTGAAAGAGACCGAGATGTATACAGAGAGTATGAGTAACCTGAATATGATTATAACCAGGACAAGTCTCATAAACAGGTTCTTCATGTCCATGTTATTGCACTCATTGAGTCGAAGAAATGCTGGACTAAAAGAATAGGCATGTTGTATTCCATGTCATTTAGCTTTTTTTTCCTTAAAAAAATAAGTGGTTAGTTACCTGTTTATGGGTGTTGGCCCATCAAAATCAAAATGAAGAGAAACTGCCATCCCTATCTTCTTCCTTTTCCTAATTTCTTTTTGTCTCGTGTAAAGCATTTGCCTCATTGAAAGGTACAATACACATAAATTTGCTTTGCTACAGTTCATACTGCTACCACTTGGTGCTTCAGAAGCTGGACATTTCAAAAATGTATCCATTATTTTTAGCGAACTATTTTAAATCCATTATTTTTAGCTTTTGCAACATTATTCAGTACTTCAATCGAGGCATTTCAGTTTATGCATTACATTTTTCTGTCTTTTAACTGTTCATCCATCACTGGTAGCTAACTCTTCAGACTTCTCTGTGTACTTGCCAGCTAGGTCTTTACATACTCTTAATCACTTTATATTATCCCAAGCAGTAACCTTCAGGACTGAAAAATGAAGCCCACGCAAAGTGCCAAAATTGCAGTTCTTTGATTGGCCACTTGAGACTGGATCCAAAAGTGACTCCCATGTTAAAATGCCCAACTTTACAGGATAAATAAACATTTTTTACAGCCTGGTACAAAACATGGTTTTGCTCTCTGTAGCTAATTTTAACATTTATGACAAATTTCTGTTTATATATATATATATATATATATATATATATATATATATATATATATATGACCAATTTAAATTTTATTAAGGCATAAATTTATGAATTGTTAAGGGGACGGTAAGATTCAGTGACCAGCTGTCTGTGAAGAATCATCACAGTCTTAAACGCTTTTACACAGAGATTCTGTAAAAGAGCCCCAACAAGAACCCTTCATCAGGCCAGCTTTGCCTTTTTTATTTCTTTTTATACAGAACCGAACAACAAAAAGCATAATGCTGCCCCAGTATGTGTTTTAAGAGAGCATGCTGGCATTCTGGAAACAAAAGAGACATGACAGGCGTGATGTGTAACAACAGCGTCAGCCTTTAGTGTGACATATAACACATGCTTCGGGCACCTTTTAAAACAATAACAATGGCATAACCTGGCAATAAAAGTCATTTGCCATCTCTGTTATATGGCAGCTGATCTCGTCCTCTGCTTGGAGTGTAAGAAGCTCCCGAACCTCATTGTCTCCCCAATTTGTGTACATTTTTGGTTATTTGAGTTAGCTGCTAACTGCTACTAACTCCCTTTTAAGTCTCCTGGCCATGGGTCGCACACATAAAACATCATCAAAGTGTCACATCCGTCCTCTATGGCCGGCTGTCCCTTTTACACAGACATTGATTCACCGCTGTTACCACCTCTCCACACCTGAATCCTTTATACAGAACAGTGAGGCAGAATAATGGCCGGACATTCCTGCCTTGACCAGGCATTGTAAAAGGGGCTTGTGAGATAGATCCACTCTTCACTTCTCCACAGCTCAACCCTCTTGTCCAAATGTGGGCACTTCTGGCTCCAAAAATCCATATCCAAATATTCCTGAGGCTGTTTAATCAGTATTCATAAACAAAAATGCTGTATCACTGATATTTCATGCTCCCAAGTCTTGGCTGATACTCTGTGAACTATATGTTTTTTATAAGTTTATCATTTACTAGGTCATGCGTGGCTTTAAGGGACAGTAATACTTGGTCACACTGAGGCAGCTAAAATATCCCAGGACACGAACAATACATTTGAATGCTGAAATTCAGTGATATCCTCCTTTAAAAAGAAAATATGATATAGATGACAGCCCTGGTTCCTCCTTTAAATTGAAAGGAGACAATGCTAGTTAAGAGTTATATTCCCAGCAGTATGCTTCCTCTCACAGGCGTCAAGCACCACTGTTTAATGTACACTCATGCCCCATCTACCTTCTCTTCCATTATTCCACTCTCCAAACCTCCGTCTCATGCGCACTTTCCCCAGGCCCCATGCTGTCCCTCTCTATTTATTGAATACATCTTTTACTCTGCAACATTTTTCCACCTGAGCTGGCAGTTGCAACTTTTATGGGGGTGGTGTGCACACAGGGCCGCGGAGAGAAGAGGACCCTCGTACTTTCATTGCACGCATCATGCTCCAGCGAACGAGGGCCATCTAGGCTGAAATGAACTAACAGGGAAGATGACTTAGACCTTACCCTTTTTTTTTGTTGTTCTCTTGTTTATATTATTTAAGACGGAGTGATAGCAGCACTCGGTATTGCCCCCACTTCACTTCATGAAAAAATAACAACAAGTCAATAGAAGGCCGCCAGCTGAGAGGAGATAGAACAGGGATTTGAAAGGGTAAGTAAACAGCAACCTGATCAACAAAACAATCTATTATTCAATGCCATTTTTGGCAAGATCAGTCTTTACATGCCCCCAATTTATCAGGCAAGCCAAGGAGAGAAAACACATAAACAAGCTTTCAATGCGGGAAAAAAACTCATTGAGGCATCTTTGATGGTGACACGTCGCTTTAAACCATCATCAGAAACACTCAAATAGAACTACTTAATGCCCATCAGGATTTTTTCTGCCGTTCCGAATACAGCTACAGTACAAGATATTAGCTCTTACTTTTTCTGCATGCACGGCTTCAGGCATCACAGTGATATCTCACCCCATTACACATGAATCTGCATTTTATCTGTGTCCACATTTTACAATGTATGTTCTGTCAGGTGCAACTTTTCATACATGATGTAACCCTATCAGACGCAGGTCAAAACCAGACGAGTGTTGATGTGAAATTCACTCCATTAGAGTGAAGCCCAGCTTTGTATTCATGGCAAAGGCGAGGCTTTCCAGCAGAATTACACCAGCTTTGTGTAAATAATCAAGGGCTGACCTGTGGGGTTAAACCCCGTAATTGAAGTGATACTTCAAAGAGACGACTACCACCTTCTCTAGGCGGCAAAACGCCGCGTGGAGCAAGCAAGACAGGCAGGAGGGGGGCCGGTTCGCACACAACGCATAGACACAGACAGACCTTCGCACACACATGCGTACACACATGGGGGCAGAAGAAGGAGGTAATGGGGTGCCCAGATTGGATGACACTGTGGGAGTGCCTATTCTGTCATACAAGTGCTTTCTCTGTTTCTATGTCTCTCCCCTCTCTGGTAAATGGCTAAAATGCCATATTGCATCTCAGCCACAAATGAATAAATGAAATGAACATATGATGCCTTCACTACTTCCTGTCACAGGCGTGTGTAACATGTGCAACCAAAGTCATGACGCAATGATCTAAAGGTGTTTGAAAAGGGGAAAGTTTTTTAATTTGCTTCCACTAACATGAATAGATTAAGTGTATTCATTATGCATGGTGTGATGCCGGTGTCTGGAAAAGGTGTTAATGGGGTCAGAATCAAAAAATGTATTATTTTGCATATATTTAATCTTTCTTTTACAGTATTCACACAACCATTTATCATTATTCATGACTATTTGTTTCCACTGCCAAATGGGGTCACAGAGGTCACTATGATGCAGCTATTCATCATTTCTGCTGCTAATATTCGTCTGACCCAGAAAATCCACGGTGCAATGAGTGATTTTGCAAATGTCTTTTTTACAATTTCAGCGGCTGTAGAACCATAAACGTTAAGTAAGTGTGTGAATACTCTTTTTTCTTTAAAAGCATCAAAACTGCGCTGATCCAGAAAAAAAGAAATAAAAGAATTGACCCACAAAAGTCCAGAAAAATAAATGTTAGGTAATAAATCCTAAACAATGAGCATGTTTACTGATTCCCTCTTTCTGCTTTGAAGCAAACCCCCCCCCAATTAAGAAACAAAAACCCCAGTGACCCAGAAAAATCTCGAAAAAACTACAATGTAGAACAATCTGAACAATGAAGGAGTTTTGCAAATTCCCCTCTTCCTGTTTTGACAGCATCAAAAACCCCTCTGACCCAAAGCCATCCCCATGGCGACAGGGACCGCATGCAGCCCAGATGCTGAGCTATTCGCACAAAACTAGCCTCGCTCTGCCACAGCACATCGTCACTGTACCGCCAGCGCTCCACGCCGGCGAGCTCGGAGACATTTGCCCCGCTGCAATTCAATTAGAGGCTGTAAACATGTGACAAAGGCAAAGACAGACAGACGGGCAGCCACGACTGAAAATTAATCAGTAGGGTGGTGGTGGGTAAGGAACTGTGCTGTCTGTCAGGGCTGCGAGGAGTGACTGCCACTGCTGTAATCACTCATTTACAGTAGTGATCACCGTAGTGCATTGTGGGTGACGGATGCCCATGCTGTATGGAAGTGTACAACCCACTATCTCCCTCATCTCACCCTCCTCTCATCCTCCCACCCCCCCAGCTTCACACACACCTCCAGCAAAGAGTAGCAACCAGCGGAGAGAGGCAGATTGATCCCTGGATTCTGCGTAGCTACGGGCCTCCTTCCCTCATTAATTCTGCTGATTCCACCAGATGGGAAACAAAATATTAATTTTATTCAGCCCTAGGCATGGACTCTCTGTTAAGGTGTTCACTAAATCACCAGGGTTTCATCAGGATGCTCTGATATTGCAGCCTGGCTGTAAAATTGCCGGGCCGGTGGGTGGGACAAAGGTTCAAATTGTCATAAATGTAATTAATTGTATGGCAAGAATGATTAATATATCAGAAATGGAGGAGCTGACGTGACTAGCCAAGATGTCTAGCCATGCCTTCAACGTGGCAGTACATGCTCGTTTGAATTATGCAAATTAATTGACTCTTTCAATGTGGCATAAAATGCTAGTGCAACTACATTGCATGGTACATTAGTCTGTTCATCCAATAAAACTGCATTCTTTACAAGTGAATCCTTGACTCAGAGGGCTCTGGGATACAATTCATTTTCGGCACAGATGTGAGAGTCTGGCAGCTTTTGGCAGAAGGTTTCAGGCGGAAATTGAGGAGAGGATGGAAGGGCTTGGGTGGGTGGGGGGTGACTTAGAAAGAGATGTACAGTGTGGTTATATATGTATGAATGTTTGGTGTTTGTGTGCTGACCCCACTGAGAACCAGACTGGCATGAAACCCCCGCACATTCGGGATGTAATCGTCATAGCTTCGGTGCACTGTGCTTTCAGTTTTTTCCCCCCGTCACCCCTTTTGTTTCGGAATGAGATGACAACTTAGTTTGTTGGTCACATCTAAAGAACCATGGATCATTGATTTCATTGCAATGTTGCAGCGCTGCCCTCCCACCCGCCGAGCCATAGTGGAAACTGGCAATGACAAGGCATGTGCTCAGATGCACAATACACATGCGTGCACACACACAAACAAACACACGCCTAATTATAAGCACCGCTTTGCCACAGTCAAACTCCAGTGAAGGATGATGATTTCCGGAAAGGCGCAAAATTATGGACAAATAGACAATAGGAAGATTTTCTTTCCAATATTAAGCATCCACCGTGCAAAAATATGTCATTACATGCATAGATAATCATCAGAAGCTAGAATAAATCAATGAAGTAATGCATGATAATCATACGGCCGAATATTTCCCTCACCTGTCCAGAATTCTAATTTCATATCTGAGTCTTGTGTAGCACCTTACCACAGTCTAAGTATCTCGCTTTATGCCCCCTCATAAAATCAAATGACACTACACCTGCCGTTCACTTAGCAGAGAGGAGATGGAGAGAGGAGGAGCGCTACCTTGCCACCTAATGAAAGCCCAGCATACCACTCTTCCACCACTGCCCTCCACCTCCCACTCCCCCCCCCCCTTCCTCCTCCTCCTCCTCTCTGAAACCACCTCCTCACCCCTCCAGCCGCTCTCCCCACCCCCACTTTGATATACATGTGTCAAGGCAAAGTGACAAATAGCACATATTAATTAGGCACTAGGCCGGGCGAGATTGCTGTTATTAACGGTGGAAAGGGGTAAGGTTGGATTTAATTGCCTGTGACATCAAAGTCAAGTGACTGGTATTTCAAGCATCATTTAAAATGTTTGATATTGAGGCCATTGTACTCACATAAAAAGCATCTAAAAATATAAAGGAGACTGATGGGGAGGAAAATACCTACATGCGTTTGCCGCAGCTATCTGGAAGCTAATAACATCTCTCCTCTGATAAATTGACTAGATCCTGATGGAAAGTGTATTGTGGTCGCCCCTGACTGACTATCACTCCCTCTCTCCGATTTGCCATCTACTCTCACGTTCTTCATTCGCTTTTTATATCGCTTGTATGCCGGGAGAGAAAAAAAAAAAAAAAAGAGTCATTTCAATATCAAGTACAGACGTGGAGAGAGTAAATTTGCTTGGTTGGTTTGGAAAGCTCATGCAACGGTGTTTTTATTACAGAGTGCATCTGCTAAAGAAATAAATGAGAAAAGACAAATGGATAAAGGCATCATGTTTGTGTTATGATCCTGAATGCTAAATAATATCAGCTTTTGTACAAGATGATGAAAACAAGCTTGAAGGAAAAAAAGGGATTAAATCTTCCACTCTTGGGGCACTGCATGCAGAAGTGGTGCCAGTGCATTTATAGTGCCGTCTGAATAAAATGTTTAACAGGTGCAAAACACAGATTTAACGCTCACCTAAATTTTCCATGTTGAAAAAAAAAAAAAGACTGCTATAATCGTCTGTGTGTCGTGATGACTGATTATCTGGGGGCCCCTATCAGATTGTAGACAGTGCTTTTAGCTGTTAACTGTTGCCATGGCAATGCTGTTCTCCTGTTGGGCGTTCTGCTAACCCTGAAATTAGTGCCGAGGTGTGGCGCCACCCCAAACTGCGCTCCTTTCCTTTGCTGAGCCTGCCCTGATTTGCTGTCCACAACAACCCCAAAAAACCTGTTGAAAAGATAAGCTGACGCTCCCCTGGAAGCTGTTGCCGGCCAGACGCTCCGGCACTCCAAGCAAGGCAGGTGAGAGTGATAAACCGCAGATATATAGTCTCCAATAGTCACAACCATAACCATCACCCACTGTATGCCTTTTAAAGGGTTTAGAGCTTTTCTTGGATATGGGACAGTTCTCGATCCTTCTAACATCTGCATGTCACAGCCATTTCACTTTTACCATCAGGCATGGGCCGTCTGAAACAAGCCCCAACGGGGTCCCTACGGCAGTTCATTCAGACCGCTGCTGTCACGCTCCTGTCTACATTAATCTGAGGCCCTGCTCAGTGGAAGGCTTATAAAAGCTCAACACTGGTCATTACAGGACATGGTGGCCATGTTGAAAAGCTCCACTTCCTCTTTATCTCATCCGACTCCAGTCTCTCATTTAGCAAGGCGCAGCAACTTTTTCTCGCGGCAATGACTTCATCCTTCTTCATTTTAATGGCCCGTTAATGCTAACATCGTCAGTACCTCTTCCCTGCATGGAAATAACCAAACCGGGTAGACGGAGTGCCATTTCTAGGCACGCAATAAGACACACCAGGTGCGCTCAGTCTCAAATTAGCCGATCAACAGGGAGGCAAAACTGGCATCCTGATGATCCTAGGCGCCAGCATGGCACATCATTTAGAAAATGGCCTATTATTTTTGTGCAAGCATTAAAAATAATTTACTGTCTTTAAAGTCTTTGATTTCCCCAAAGACATGACAAAATGTACAACAACTTGACATAGGCTTTATTGTGTTGCAAAAAACCCCACAAACTTAAGAAAAACACCGGAGAGGAAACTCAGAGACACCTCCTAGTCGTGTTAAAGAATTTATTACTGCATGTGGTGTTATGTAAGTTTTCAATGGGTGCAGCTTACGTTAAAGTCACTATAGTGCGTACACTTTTATTTCGATCACATAACATTCAAAAAGTGTTTTTATTATGCACATTTGAAAAGAATCAGGCACTTCCTACTTTCATTTTTATAATTCTACCTTTGCTGTCTCCACTTGCAGTCAGCTTTGTCGCATGTATTCCATCATGACACGTAGTCAAAGCACTTGTTCTCACCATGCATAGCGTGTATGCAAGGTCACTTCCTGCATTAGTAATGTGTCATTATGTTGCTCTTGACAACGGCATTACAGTAGTTTAACCCTGTGAACACACATGACAAATGAGATATTCAAGAGTTAGTGGTGGTAAATATGTAGCTAAATGTGGTTATTGGTATCTGGGCACGATTCAGTTCAAGTCTGCATCAGCACTGTCAATCTTCTGTCACGGGTTTGCGTCATGCTCCTGGTCATGATGACTCGGATCGTACACTGACAAAGAGACAAAGAGAGTCAGTCAGAGAGCCACAGTGCAGTCAGGGGCCACTTGGAGAGGTGAAAAAGGGGAAATACATATTGATAAGATGCGGCAGTAGGCCCCTGTAGTCCCTTTCCCAAGACAGGCCACAGACTGGAATTATAATGAGTGGGATTAACACCCCCTACCACTGCTGTTTCTAACCCCTCAGCCCCCCTACGCACACTTACACACACATACACACACACGCGCAAACACACAAGCACTTCTACTCTAGGATCTGCCCCGAACGAAGGACAGGAAGCCAAGTGCCAGCGAGGAACATACTGACATTAATTAACAACATCTGACACAGATGCCACGCTTGTACTCGCTCTAGAGGTGGTCCCACACATTATTTCATTTTGGTTATTTCCTTTCATTTTCTTCCTCCCCTTTTTCTCTCCTTGCTTGATTCACTTCTTAATCTCCTTGACATGCTGTCCTCTCTTTGCATTCGGAACATGAGGTTTGAACTGGCGTTGAATGCAATTAACTTTCCACTTGTCAGGCACTTTTGTTTAATTTTGAATAACCCTTTGCTTGTAATAAGGTAGCTATCAAATCTCATCGCAGAGATACATGCCGCGATATTCATTGACATTCACACCTTGCTTTGCTCTAATCTATTTGCTCTCTCTGATACCCCAAATATTGTGACACCAGACACAACACAGAGGCCCCAGTACCGCGGGCCCGTTGCTCCGTGCGCCACCCAGAAGCCGCGTCTCACAAAGAGGAGCCATTTCACAACGCGGCTCAGGAGGCAAAGGTCAAGCTTTCAGTCCAAGGTAGAGAAAGAAAAGGCAGTCAGACGCTCGGTAATTAGCCGGCGCTTCTACTGTGCTGGAGTTACACCATGACAACGTGAAGAGTGCAAGTGACACATATGCTCCATCCTGTATCTGCACCACTAATCAGCCGACCTCAAACTGAAATAGATGTGTGACTTGCCATCTTGTCTGCAGACGTGTTGATAAGTGGCACATATGTCAAACCATTATTTGTGATGCAACATAAAGAGGAAGGGCATGCCGAGTGCAGCAGCCGTATACTGTACAAGAACAAAGAGCAGAGGTGAGGATGGGTAATAATCCCTTGCTGTCTTGAGGGACCATTCACCCATCAGGGGCCCTGCGTGCGTTCCCGGAGAAGGTCTGAGGAAATGTGGCATTTTCTAAACTGGCCAGACACTTTCTGCCTCCTCTGCTGTTTCTCTTTGGTGGCAAGAATGACCCGGACTCCCTCCTGACCTGCCTCTGGTAATGACCGTCGTACATCATGTCTTAAGTGCTGCAGCCCTGGTCGGCTGATGTCGCTGGCCTGTCCGGCGCTCATTTCCATGTGACCCACAGAGTCCTGGACTGGGGCCATGGCAGGGAAATTAAAAATGCATCATGTGATTCATCTTCTGAATGACTCCCACCACATAAGGGACCTGACCACCGGGGATAAGTCATCACAAAGGACCTTGATAGCTATCCTGTCTGTCCAGGTGTCAGCCAGTGATGCTCAGACTTTGTTATGATTTGTTCAACAAGCAGAAAAATATATTATTGTCAAACTAGACATGTGAGTGCAAAAGGTCCGCGATTCAGAAATGATCATTACTGACCGAAGACTGTTTTTTTTTTTTAAATAATCAGCTCAAATCTTGCAGACAACATGTAAGAACAGCTTTGAATTTCACTCATCGATGATCAATAATATCGCATTTGCTGACATGTTGACAGTTTTAATTTCTCCTGAGCTGGAGGATAAAACACCTGTCAATATTACCAGAAAGTCCACAACCCAGAAGCTGAAGGGGTGGGGCTGCTCAAACGTTATGCTGCCGCCACCTGCTGGTAAGCAGCTTTTGAAGCCTTCTCCCCCTCCCCTTTTCTGCCATTCAAACTCACCAACCCCCCAAAGTAACCAACAGTAAAATCTCTCCTGCCTCCGCTTCACTCCCCAGCCTTCTTTTTTTTTTTTTTTTTTTAAACAAATCCCAAAGCTGAATAAGTGTTTATTTTTTAGCCTGTAAAAAATATTTCCTTTCACCTTTTAAAAACCTGTCTGGTGCGTCCACATAATTTGAGTAGAAATATGGGCCTGTGTAATTCTATCATGCACAGAGATGGGTGCAGACAGGGTGGGGTTGCAGATATGAAGGTCAGCAGATAGACGAATGGTCAGTGATGGTGGAGGATATCCTGTTTCACGTTATGCAACGTTAATTATCCTGTAAGAAAAGGAGGCTCTCTCACATTGAGGAGGCACCTGATGAGGAGGCCATTGTGCCTGTACAAAGGCCACGTGTTTTCCTTAAATCTCACCACTCCAACACTCCTGAGGCATATCTGCAGCAGGCCCGAGTCCAGGAGCAGACAAAGAGAGTTCTCAACCATTTATCTTAAAGCTGGCATAAGGTGCCTCCGCCACATTACTCTAAACACTGTCTTTTCAATCGAATAAAATAAATTCTAGTGCTCTCGCTAATGGTCACATCGAACATTGACCACGGGAGGTAAGTCTAACAAAATTAGTATGCAAAAGACCTGCCCTCGCGAGGCCTATAATTTCCTTGCAAATGATTTCCGTATTTGAGGATGAAAGGAAAAAAAAAAGACAATGGCATTTTGAGCGTGCATGCGTGTGCAGCCTCCCAATAGAAGCTGCATTTAAATAACTTAACCCACGACAGCAGGTGGGATTGGATGAAATAAGGTAAAAATGCAGAGTGGAAAGATCCGACACTCTGCATCTTTGATATTTAGTTGATAGGCTTTGGCATGACGCCCCGACGGTGTGAGCTGAGGACAAAAACAAGTGCCTCAGAGACAGTCAGCCTTAAGAAAGCCCTGCATTTGCTCTTTCGCCTAAATTATGTGCAGCAGGCAGGCTGGTTGCTGCATGCTGTGACATCTTTTTTCAAGAGTTAACTTAATTAAACCTATATCCGCCTTACATTGTTTTGCCCAGACAGACCTTTAACTTTGAAATAAAGGTCTGCCATAGCCCGTGACTGCCTTTCAGGGGCAAATAAGTTCTTCATTTTGTAGGGAAAAAGCAAAAAAAATGAGTAGTAGTAACACAATAATAATAATTATAATAATAATGATAATTTTAACAAACTTAATTAAAGTATTTCCTCGTGTTGCTGCGCTGCATGGGCCTATAGGCTCCATGCAAGGCTGCATTTATTCAGACCACAAGTCTATGAATGTTAATTGCACCGTTTCCGAATCATAAATACCAACATAAATCACTGGACTATACAATATTATGCTCTACTTTTTATGTCCCCTACGTGGTCTGCAGGAGTACATCCTCATCACTATAAATCACATCCCTGCAGCTTCCAGGACTGTTACAGGGACCGAGCAGTGCCCGCACCCTTTCCACAGCTTCGAGACCATTTCATGGTATTAATTTTAATGTACATAAAAGATGGAGCTGGACTTCCCATGTTCAATGTCCATTTAATAATCAATCATGACTTATAATGTGCGTGGCGGTATATTAAAATCCAGCCTGGGTTAGTGTAATTTCTGTGATAAGTCATTGAAATAAATGATGGAGGAGAGGTTTGCTACAAAATGTATAATAAAATGTCAGTTATTTTTTATTAACAGTTATTATTATTATTATTAAATTGTAAAATAAAATTCCCATTTAGAAAATATGATTTCAGCTTTAATCTTTAGAATTACCGGTGGACTTTTTTTTAATATGCAAGCATTTGACAAGCAGTCAAAATATTTAGCAAGTGTTAGAATGTGTGGACACTGGCTGTGATGATAAAACATTTCATGGGGGATTTAAACCTTTTGTGTGTAAGAGTTTTGCAATTTTTTTAAGTGACATCTTGAAAATTCCAAATAAATTAATCAATTTCCAATTTTTTTTTTTTTGGTAAATGATATTTTCTGTGCAAGCCGGCTGCTTTAGTGTGATTTTCAAAAAATAAAATAAAACAAAATAAATTAATTTAAGTAGAATTTCAATCTTTTAGGATTTAATTTTGGGATCATAATTTATTAATACTTTATAAAACCAAAGTGTTTCTCACATAAGCAAGAACAGAAAAACAGTTAAATTAAGCCTGCTTTCACTTTTTAAAGGTGCAGTGTCTGTGGTTATATTATAAAAAAACACTGTGTAATCATGTCCACAGTCTACAGTGTGAAAGTGTATTGATTCAAAGAACTGTATTTATTTTTTGGAATAATTAAACATTCATTTTTATGTATAAATCACTTTTAAAAAATAGGAAATACATTTTAAAGGTGTCACAAATACAACAGAAATTTTAACCCTACACCAACATTTATTATTTCACATTGACCTTTACATTTTCTAACATTTGAAAGTATAAGGATGAGCTTTTCTTCAACCAAACCTCATGTAAGTTTTGGCTGTTTTCAGGCCTCCTGCACACAAGAGCAGTGAGCACAGAGGAGTGGGCGCCTTAGCCCTCCAGTGTACACGTCTCTCTATGAGCCTGTGTCATAACCTCCATCAGGGTTTCATATTTCCCTCTTCCCTCATCTGTCCCAGCATGGTAGCCTTAATATGCATGTCTCCGCACCGACACGCTCAGACTAAATGGCCACATTTGCACATCTTTTTCGCAGCCTATGTCCAATCCCCTCGCTCCGTTAATGCGAGTTAATTTCTTCCTCCAAAATAATACTTTGGCAAATCATTCTTACAAAGTGCTACATCATTTATTGTGAGGACTTCGGTGAACTTCTTTGAAAAATTAATGCCTTTAATTTTGGTTGATGGCAACATCAGTGCAGCTCTGTAAATTGCACTTTAATGAGATTTTGCTACAGGGGATAATCTGCAACTGACAGAAAAAACATCTTGAAAACATCTGTAGACCTATGATTTCACTCTGACGATTCGACCCCCCGTAAATCTCGGAGCAGAAGGATGAGCAGAAAAATGGTCACTTGATAAGCACAACTTTATGCTCTAAACTGCTCAAAGTTAAAGTACAAGAAGTAAACTTTAAATATGTGTTACCGTTCATCTGAATGGGCAAATAGGACAGGACGCAGGCAAAGGATGGGATTTTTAATAACATGCCTGCTTGATGGGGCTCACGGAAACCCGAGGAAAGGCAAAATAGTATTCATACTTGTCAACTTGTGTCCACTGTAAAATGCTTTAATAAGTATGACTCACAAATCTTAAAGTTTAAATACATCAGACACAGAAAAACTGCGATTTCAGTGAAAAAAATCATAAAAAGAGCAAAAATTTACAGTCTGATTTTGACATCAAAAGATCGTCCAGACCAGCTGGCCAACTTTTGCATCTGATACTAAAATACAAGACAAATTCCACGCAGAAACATTTGATCATAAAGAAACGCAGCCTCTCTCCACCCTTGCAACCAGTCCAAATTGAGCCCATCTGAAGCACTGTGGTGCAGTGCTTCCTTCCTTGGGGTGTCTGGACAAAGTCCCATGGCGTGACTCTTCCAAGGAGAGACAGATTTGGACGGTGTCCAGCAAAAGTATAGACCCGATCATCTGCAGCCCGAGCTAAGCCAAAGTCCCCCCCAAATTAAAGCTGACACATTCAATCTCGTCAACATGGTATTTTTAATGTGTCTTTCTCGCTCTGTCACCTGATCTCTTTGCAGCACCATGAGACTATGTTAATCTCATCTCTTTTTAAAGGTTTTTTCTCTGTCCGTCTGCAGCTTTAACCCCACTGCTTTCTATTCAGCGTAGAAATGAGTGGCACCGAGAATCTGCAAGGTGAACTGTGAATGTCTCATTACTGCTTTACAGATGTGTCCCGAAATTTCCACCTGGTCTGTATTTTCCTCATTCTCTCTTTATTTCCCTGTCTATGTTTTGTCTGCCTCGTGCTTGCACTTGCTGTCATGGAAACAATAGCTTGCCTGAGCTAATTACAGAGCAGACAGCAAACTGCAAGGTGGGATGTGGTGAGGAATGCTTGCGCTCATAATGAATGCAACGGCGGATTGGATGCAAGTGATGGAGTCCCACCCTGTATGATTTGGTCCTGCTTTTTTGAAATTCCTGACATTTATTGGCCCATCCTTATTCAATCCGTAAAGAGTTTAATGTTTTCCATGTGCAACCTCACAACCCTGCAGCGGAGAAAGACATGTTTCCAAATGTTTCATGGTGAGAGTTTGTCTCCTACGAAAGCGGTTCCTTCACTCAGTTTCCCCCGTCTGCTTCTGATAGCAAACAACACTACACCTATTCGAGCACACACCCTACCTTTACAATCTGAGGAAGGAAAAAACAGTCCCTACTGGAGGCTGAGGAGAGATTTTAGAGTCGTATTAAACTAACAATAAATGTTGTGTTCATGGTTTCATGTGGTAGAGCAACCATGCCTTTCACTTCTGTTTTCCCCCAACTTCTTTTTTCCCCAAGAGTGACACAATTAAATCAGCTCCAGTGATTGGTGCTGTGGTCAGTGCCAAGTTGGGATCACGCTCCCAGCACGGTCCTGGGTCTTCTGCAGCTTGAGCAGACAACTCTTGTCTGGTTGGTGGCCGAGCCACGCTGTCGGGATGGCAGCACCTGTCAGAGCCAGGCGCATCATGCCAGCATCTCACTAGGAGCTCCTGAACCCAAAAGAAATGACGGCCTTGTGCTGCATAAATGTGGCATCTCTCCTCGCCGTAGACACTTGAACCAAAATACACTGCGCTCAGCCGCTGAGAGCGGTGTGGAAATACAGCACAGTGTGTGTTTGCGTGTGATTGCATGCCCGTGTTGTGCAAGTTGGTCTTGGTCTCTTGCTCTCCCCTCTCTGTCTCTCTCCATCTCTCGCATGATTTCCCTGACTCGGGCTCCCCAGGGGTTAGTCATCTTGGTCATCAGCTCCACTCGCAGGTCAATTGTAGCAGCAAGTGGTCGGCCAAACAATGCAGAAAAAAGAGAAAAAAAACGTTATAGCCGTGATCCACCACCGCGCTTGTATCACCGGCGCATGACAAGATCAGAGCAGAAAGCTGGCCATAAACAAGCCAATGAGTGGTGTGAGAGATTTGCCCAAGCACTTAAAATGGATGAAGAGAACACATGAAAAATGGAGAAACAGAAACCGGTTATATGTATTTGCATTAAGCGTGCCTCTGTGAATCTTTGACTGACTGTGGCAGGCTTTTTTTTTTTCCTCTAGCTGATCTCCAGTAGGGGAAACAGTCCTGCCGGGGCAAATTAACTAGAGAGCCTTTGCACACAGGCCCCGTAGACTAATGAAGAGGCCCAGCGGATATTTGCAGGGTCACACAAAGTAGGTGGTATAGATGCTGAATGAAAATTGGGCATTAAGCAGGATGCCATGGGTAGCCTCAAACTACTGCAGGCCTTGCTTCTAGGGAACCATCACTGAAAGAGGATTGCCGTGCCATTTTTTATTTATTAAATCTCTTTCAAGAAATGAGATGATTATTCACAGAATATCTGCATGTTTAGTAGAGGAACTGTCATCATCTCTCTTACCCTGCAGACCCACGAAAAGAAAAATTAACATTTATTCGGGGCCACAGGACTTTTATTGGCTCCATATGCCGGCTACAAACCCACAGGAAATTTCAATTTGAAGCCACTTAACTTCAGCACTATTGCAGTCGTCTCCAACAATGAGGCATTTAGGTTTTAAGTATTAAGAGTGAATCAAAGAATGCCAGTGTCAAACGCTGTGTACCAGTCAAGTGCAGCGGCCACGAGGCATCACTGTGAACGCTGGCATCCACTGATGTTTTACAACACTGCTACTTACAGCGGGATTCCAACTGTTTGCCCAATATGAGGTAAAATGAAATTAATAGCACTGACCATACATTTTGTCCCACAAGCTATTGTGATTCAGAAACCTGTGGTGTAATAATACAGCAATTGTTGAGTTACTGTATTTAGGGATTATAATAATATTCAAATCCTGTTCTTTCCATTTCTTTTTCATCTATATACAATCTACTACTAATACAATCATATCCTTTGAGCTACACTATTCTTTGCAGTTTAGTTTCCACCATCAAAATGCTGTGTAGTCATTTTCCAGGGGAGAAATTATTCAATTGTTCATCAGATTTTGGATCTCCCGTTTTTTTTTTCCTCCGCAGAAAAGAAGCCGCAATTACAGAATCTAACTATCTGTTTACTTGATGAATTCTATTCCACTGTGTTGTTTGATAAATAAGGAAATGCGTCGACGCTTGCACTATGTATAGTAATTAAAGTGAAAAATACTGTCACAATGTAAATCCTTAATTGGACTCCCAGAGAGATATTGAAAATTTGTCTTTAATAATAGGTGATGACTGGGGACAGAAAAACAAAGCGTGTTGAAATGTGGCTCTGGAAGTTCAATTAATCACAGCATAGAAAACAACCAATTTAGCATAGCTCATTCAGGGAATCACCAGGCCCAGGTAATGCACTTTTAATCATCTCACGTTCTGCATCTCAGTACAACAGTGAGATGGAGAGAAGTCTCACGCTCGGGGAGGATAATGTTTCTCTGGGTGTTGCAAAGTGTTCCATTTTAATAGGACACGATTAGTAATTAATCAGTAAGAGGTCTGCCATCTTTGGACGACACTTGTGACATTTGTGCTATTTAATATGCAGCTGGTGAGCTGCTCATCTAAAGAGGTGTGGACTCGAGTCACATGACTTGGACTTGAGTCAGACTGGAGCCACAAATTTGATGACTTTAGACCCAACTTGACAAAATCAGTAAATACTTGCAACTCATCTTGGACTCTTACACCAATGACTTGTGACTTCACTCTGACTTGAGCCTTTTGACTCGTCTTCCTCAAAGCCTAAAGATTAAAAAAGTGTATTATTTAAAAAGTGCGTCACAAATCAATTCATTTCCCTTTACTTCCTGAATCAGCAAGGCGACAATTAATTCCCCAGATGATCCAGTCCGAGGGCATCCAGTCGAGTGGCAAGAGAGAACCATGAAGCACTGATGTTACGTTACTGAGCTGTAAAAAATTAAACCAAAGATAATTTCATTTACGCATAAAAACCACGCAGTGGTCAACAAAAAAGGCACTGCAGTATGCAAAACATGCGGGTCAGAAAATACAAATAGAGACACAACAACTTCCGACATACTTGTTGTAACAAATAAATTCAATTTTTTAAAAGCATTCGTGGTTTTTTACATTTAATAGATCATTAATCTGTTGTTAAAATGGTATTACATTTGGCAAAGAGTGCATTTTGACTTGAACTCAAATCTTTATAGTGTTTTATGACTTGTTTAGGACTCAAAACTCTAAGCTTAGGACTTGGGACTTGCCTGTCTTGACTTGGAACTTGAGTCCGAAGTCTTGAGACTTGTGCATTGCAAAACAATGACTTGGCCCCATCTCTGTGTGTCAGTGAGTCCATAAACTCTGTGCTAAAGTACGTGGGCAGGACCTTATTAGCCGGGGTCAATCAAATCATATGTGCGAATTGACCTCACATTCCACCGCTCTGACGAGTCGGGGCTGTGCACTTGGTAAAACAATCTCGCATCAAAGATAAAAAGTTTTCTGGTGTTTACTATTCTCTCATTAACAACGCTCCCAGCCATCTGTGGAGTGCCGCAAACACACCTGCTTCACCCTGGGCTTGTAATGGCTTTTCTCAATGTGCATGTGGGTCTCCGACTATCTCAAGAAGAGAGGGCTGTTATAGACCTGTCATTCCAGGATCATCAACCAGACGCACAGCACCTTGTATTCCGCTCGCATAATTATGGATATTGTAAAGCATTCAAAATGATCAATTTAGCAGGCTCTGTCACCAGAGGAGTTATTAAGCCACTTTGTGTTGATTTCAATGTTCATAATGTGGTGTATTAAAGCACACCCGACTGTGTGAATTTGGAGCTCTGTTGCAGAGCATGGACGTGTACAGCTCAAGGCAGGATACAAGTATATTTGTGAGCAGAGTCAGTTGCAGCGTTATCCATTTGAGACCGAAATCTCTTGAAACCTTGCAATGCACCTTACTAAAATTGTCACAATATTCAAATCCATCTCCTCGTCATATAAATCTGTTAGTAATGAAATAAGATTGCACTCAGAAAACTAAAATCTGAAAATTCATTTTTGTTCATTATTAGCAGCAAATTGGACAGACCTCAAGGGGTGTAGACGTTACGGAGGTGATGCAGTGGTTAAAAAGACATCTAACTGCATGCAGGCTCATTTTGAATAAGAACGTTCAATAACATTGGCACCTTTGAAGTCTCTCTTTTTAAACTGAAACGCCTCACGAAAAGCAGAAGCAATGAACCGCATCAGGTGCTGAGATGAATGAACTCCAGCAAATGAACTTTGGCAAGACCTCTTTGGATCCTTTGAACTTGCTACAGGGTCTGTTTCTAGTCTGTCAGGGGAGGGTGCAGTGTTGTGGTCACTCTGTGGTATGGTCATCAGGCTTTGGCCCCTCCGCTCCTCTCTGCCAATGTATCTGTTTCCAAATGGGACTGACACAGGCCTTAGACGTACCCTGCTGTGGTCCTCTGAAACCAGAGACCCTTGAAGTGGACGTCTGCCTGTGTCCAGTCTGCTCCCAGAAACCCTTTCAGATCCATGACTCCAAATGTGGCCTTCTGCATGAAGACATTTTGGACACAGCCTGGTCGGACGGTTGTGTCCCTGCCCCCGATGCCTTGGCCCTGCACACACCACCTCAACCACGCTAACCACCAGCAGCCTCTTGCTGACCAGGGAGCAGACCACCCTGGGCTGGTCAGCAACCCCTGCTTACACCTGCCATAAAACTTAAAAGCTACAGTCTCATCCCCCTGCTTTGAAGTGTTCAAAGCATAGCTTAGTGACCTTTGATGCGACTTTGGCCGCAACACATGTTCTGCACCCATGTATAAACGCAGGCCTCTCAGTAGACAAGGCGGGATTGTTTACCTACATGTGCAAAACGTAAGGGCCAATGCATGGCAACCATGCATGGAGGCTCTATTCCCACACGTCAAGTTTCCCGTGGTGGGAAACTGACAGGAGTCGAGCCGGACACTGCTTTGAGCTAACATAATCAGCCACCATGTGTTCGGCATTACTTTTCTCTGTGCCCTCGCACTGACCACCACAGACCACAGTCTGTCTTAGATGTGGATTGATGCAGCAGTTAAGTCACTTGCCTTAAACATTATTACGGATAATCAGAGTAGGAAAGTAACCAGATACATGTAGTAATGTATAATTATTGGGTACTGACCAATTTGTCTGTAGCACCAATATCAAAATCTGTAATACAGATTCTCACTGCTGTAAAACACAGCTCTGCCACTTTGAGACTGCATTTTATTTTGGTTCTGATACAGCTGCTTGTGTATAAACAACATATTTCCAGTTGTGCAGGAAGTCCTCACCTCACACACTGTAAAAAATACACCATTACAAATAAAAGCCCTGGATTGAAAATGAAATAACAGTGAAAATATGAGTATTATCTGCAATATTAAGCACTAGTTGCAGCAATATTGCCCCTATGTGTGTTATACCAGGAGTACACTATTATTGCAGATGTATTAATTTGTAAGGAACATTGAGCATTGAACATTGAACAACTGCTGAGTAGTTTTATTTCAAACAATGCATCATTTTATGAGCTTTATATATGTTTTCTATATATTATGTTTTCTTACTTTGTCGTGTAACTAGTAACTGAAATATAGTGCGGTAAAAAGTTTCCTCTTGACTGTAGTGACATGGAAATATAAAGTGGCATAACATGGAAATATCCCAGTATAGTGCAAGCACCTCAGATTTGTGCCTAAGGGCAGTACTTGAGTAAATGTACTTAGTTACATTCCTTTGCTGCATTCAAATTTGGCTTTTGTTTGTTAATTGAAAAAATATTTAGCAAAACATTTTAGGCCTATATTCCTCGATGGGAATGGGCAAGATATCCGTAACTCGATATGAGACTACATAATGTCTTAGATTCTGGATATTGTAATATCAAAAGTGTTCTTGGTTTTAAAAGGTGCTTTACAGTAAAGTAATGTGATTTTCTGAACTGTTTTACGACTGTTGCAGCTGTTCTAATATTTGCTATTACCAGCTTCGTCTTTATATCCACATTGCTGATGACTATTAATCAAAAATCTCATTGTGTAAATATTCTAATAGTCAACCCCACAATATCTTTGTAATATCAGTATCGAGGTATTTGGTCAGAAATATCGTGATATATGATTCTCTTCATATGGCCCAGCCCTCATCCTCAATGTAAGGTTTTTTAAACCTATGGGAAGTTTTGGTATCAGTGCCGAAAATCAGGTGTTGTAGTGGCATTGCATGAATTAAAAAAAAAAAAAAAAAATCAAGAGACAACCACCTCTACTTCATGTTCAATACTGGGATGCTACACTTCTACTTTGCTTAAGTCTTTTCACTAAGTGCAACTGTATACTTCTACATCACTAATTCGAAGGTGAACTATTGCACTTTTAACTTGACATACACAGGAAGCTGGTTACTGTACAGATTTTAGGAAAAAAATTAAAACATATGTCATTGCAACAGCTTATAAAGTAACAGTAGCGCTTCCAGGGTCAAATACAGTATTAAATCTGACATTTACATGAAACAGTAATATAAAGCTCTGAGGGGGCGTGCTGCAAAATTAATTCTCTTACTTTTAAAACTTAGTGTAAATAATGCTGCGGATACTTCTGTTCTTTAACTTAAGTCAAGTGTTGTGTGTAAAACTCAATTGTATTTGAGTATTTTTACATTGTTGCATTGCTACATTTCTTAATTACAGCATCTGAGCTCCCCTCCCAACACTGTCTATCATTTTCATGACTCAATCACAGCAGCACCAGGCTGGAAATGCATGTGAAGTATGCAAAATGGCATCCTTCACTTGCACGAAATGCAGCATGCTTTGTACCACTTGGCTCCTTAATATACGGCCGTTGTGTTTAGAGCACAAACTTTAGTTTGATGAGTTATAGGTGTCTGCTGGCATCTTAAACATGTAGACACTTACGACTGTAATCATGTTTACTGTCCACATGTCACAAGGATTATATTCTGCCGCCTGCCTCCTCCACTCTCACAAATAGCATCGCAGCATTCACTGTACATTATAAATAGCTGGCTGTTTTACAAGGCATTAAATATTTGACAGAACAGTAAGCTCATAATTACACAAGACCATGGCTGTGTATAAATGTCAAACAAAGCAGGCTGATATATAGCCGGCCATGGGGTTTACATGCTTCACATGCTAGTGTCTGAATAACAAGGCTCAAGATGATGTAATTATAACACGAGAGGCTTTATAAGTGCATGAACCGTCACAGTATGCACACAGAGTTAAAATAGCACACGCTTGAGTCTGGAATAACCTGGTAGCAAAACATAGGGTCCCCTTTATTTACACAATGCGTGCCAGTCCTGCTGTGCATAGTGTTAGTACACCGAGAATGAGTCTCAATTACAGTTCAAATAGTGCACATAGGATAAATTGAAACATAATCAAGCAGCTTTCTGTTTTTGTTGTTGTTCTCTTTGGTCCCTGCGCCAATCAGAGAGCAGGTCCTGCTGATGTCAGTCCTGTGCCTGCTCAGTGGAGCCAGAGGAGCTGGCCTTTTGCTAACTATAGACTGAGAAATCCCGAGCGCGTTTCTTTTGGCCTCGGGGCGGCTGTGCGGCCCACACAAATGTTGATGAGGATGAAACGGCTCGACTGTGCGGTGTCTGCACTGTGACCTATGGAATGTGCCTTCAAAGAGGATTCTCAGGCTGTGTGAATTTCTCAGAGGATTTCACTCCCATGGCACTGTGTTAAACCAGCGTTTATTCACTTGGGTTTACCCTGCAATTTATAGCAGGCTGTGACATGGATACTCCAATATGAAATGTCATACCTGGTCTGTGCTGCTCTTCACTGCCTTTCTTTGCACAGGGAGCCAGTTGAATCCAAAGTCCCTCTTGTCCCTTTACAGTGTGTCCCAGTCACCATTCATGGCACCCACGGCCTAAAAAGTAGCAGCAAGAGTCATTTCATGTTTCCAAAATCTTGTAAACTTTTACATTGTGCATGCACAACGACCAAGACAGGAAGTCAAAGCAACAGGAGCGACAAAACCACATTGTCCCTCAGCCCAAGATGCTTGGGACATGGCGAGTGTTCGGCGCATGAGACAGCAATGCCATAACAGCAACATTAAAACAGTATGAGGGAGAAGCTGTCAAGTGTGGCTGTCAACACCTCTATTTCAGCAGACATGACAGGCCCTTTAAACCTTGATGGATATAAATCAGGAGGCCATTTTGAAACAACAGGGTCATATTCAATCCTTGTTGAAAGTGTGTGTGTCCACATAAACCCTGCCAGCATGGGACTCCCCCGAGGGCACACCAGCCTCCCATTCCCATCTCTGCCAGGCAACAATTTAATATCTAATGCTTCTAATTGTGTCCAATAATCCCTCATTACTGTTAATTAAAATGCTTGGCCTTTAAACAGAATTCTACTGTTTGTGCTCAACTTTGAGGAATTGTTTTCCGGATTGGAGCATTTGTAGGAATCTGAGCTATGAGGGATGAAATGGGTGGAAAATTATTCTATTTTATATATGGGTCAGAAAATGTTGTTTGGGGTCATAACCACAATAATTAAGATAGATTATTACCTGACTTCAGTTAGGTAGTGTGGGACAAAAATGGTTTTACAACTTGGGCACTTTAAATATTAGCAGCAGTCACCAAACATGTTATTGCTTTACTGCTACAAATGTGCTTTACATGAAACAAACATTTTGATATGTCTTTGATAACTATAATGGGCAGAGCAAAGAGTAAAACAATCAAGTCCCACAAGTTGCCAGGTCAGTTATGTGGCATGGGGATTTTCTCTTTTTGGTAATAAAAGTGATGCAGCCAAAAATATTAAAGGGTATACGGACAAAAAATGGTTGTAGGATGTTACATTTTACAAACTGTTTGACTTACAATCAAAACATATTCATCACAATACACTTTACTTTCTATGGGAAAGGGTTTTGAGTGATGCATTCCGGTAAAATGGGACAAAAAATTAAACTAAAATGGGACATTTTTCTAAATTTTTTGAGGCTCCCACATGCCATCAAATCATGAGTTATTTTGCAACTGTGTGCGACCCTGTCATATTATATTTTAGTCACTTAAAAAACATTAAAGATGATGCACAATAGTGCAAAAATAGCCATTACTGTTACACATGCGTATGTCTATTGTAGATAATATGGCACTGAGGAAACAGGAAGCAAAACACCAGGGAAAGCATGGCAGAAACGTTTGACAATCTTTTTTAATGACTGGTTAGGTTATATTAATGATTTCATAGATTAATAGTAAAACTGATAAATGGATTGAAGTAATTAAAAAAACAAACATGGCTGCCCCATTTTACCTGAACATGTCATAAAGGTGAAGTAGGGGTTGTTGATGTGTTTAAAGGTCCAAAGTTTCTAAAGTATTTTACTTGGCAATATATTTTCTTTATGGAAATATAGCAGAGATACATAACAAGTTCTAAAAGTAACACTTAATGTAGTCTTAATAATTTTAGGTGTCCCAAATTACCTGACGTCACCCTGAAGCCATGTGTTCCTTTTACCAGAGATACAGATGACCATGTTATTTTTTTCATGGCATATTAGATGGTAATAATTAAGTAGTAATATGGTTTAAGCTCTGCTAAATATAATAATGCAACATAAAAGTATACCCTGTGTATCTATGCCAGGCTAAACAGGTGAGCAAACTCTTCTCTGCTTATTAAAAGGTGAGTAAACTGAGTTTAAGTGGGTTTACCCAGCCACTCCATTCCTAGTTAGGAAGGGAAATCAAGCACAACAACAAAACTTCCGTTCTTTCTCTAAATCTTCCGACCCCTCTTTCACAAATCTCCAGCCCCTTCATTCCTTTCACTCCAATGGGACTCTACGGAGAGCCTTTGTACTCCGCAGATCAGGCTGTGTCCACTACTCCCACTCCTTTCAATAGAGAGTAAGAGGACTGCTAAGGGCTGGAACGACAGTGTTACCCATGCAAGCAGAACATCCCTCTCTTTTTGTGCAGTGGGTTGGTGAGGGGGCAGTGGGAAGGATGCGGTCAGTCTGCTCCGGGATAATAGAGGGCTGGGCAGCTGCCTTTGGCACAACAAAGGGACTAGTCTCCTGTTAGTCCTGTTTACTTTAGTGTTGTTTCTATGCCGCCTGCGTATCAGGGTACCTGAAAGGGGCGAATGGATAAAAATGTGCGTGGGCCTTACAATTGAGACATTTCAGTCACCAGCTTCCCGGATTCTGCAGGGTTTATTACAGGCCGAAAAATACTGCTGGGAAGTTTATCATGACTTTATTTTATATATTTTAATTTATTATGTATTAAAAACTCCAGTTTGAGCATATAAAGCAGGGGAAAGGGCTTTTTTTGCCTGGTTATATAAAATAATGCGTCCTGAGTCGTGCGCCCGGGCGATCAAAGGTAGCAGAATAACACCATCTTTGTGCGTAAATCTTCTTTGAATTTGGGTTTATTTGTCTCAAAATGTTGCTTTCCTTTTTGTGTCTTTGATCAAACGAAAAACGAATGAACCATTCTGCATAATTTATTTATTATTTAAAAAATAAGTTTGCACAGAAGAAACTTTGTTGCACACTGATTTTAACGCCACTTTCAGAGACTCAGCCTGCAGAAAAAGGGTCTCCAAAATCTTGCCAACACTTAAAAGTCAACATTGTCCATCTTTTCTTCACGCAAAAAGCCTCCTTGAGCCCGAGCCTTTGATCCCTTTGATTCCCCCTCCTTTTCCTGCGCCAGATCTGTTATGCGCTAAAATTCTTTAGTTTCCCATAGAAACGTGTCCTTTCCGCGGGGATATTGATGTTTTTTTCCTCGCAGGGGTTATGATATGGTGAATCAGAATTTCAAAGCCGGGGGGACAATACTCGCATTCATGCTTGTGTTTTTTGTGCCTTTTGTCGGGTTTTGTCTCCTTGTTCAAATCCTCATTTCTCAAATGAATACAAATATTTATTCTGTGGATGTCTGCGCTCCAGTCACTTCGGATGCTTTTCAAACTATTAAAGTCTTTGTCGGAGCAGCAGGTTGCAACGCCAAGACGCTCCAAGTGCAGTGTGAGGACGCGGAGACAAGAGACATTCACTCTCGCAAGATTCGACTTTTTTTTTTTTAAATTCATGGCAAAGTCACCAAATATCCTGTAAGACGCGCACAGTTTGGAGACAATATCAATCCTGGAAATCCCCGCGTAAAATCTGACTTCCAAATCAGTGTCTCCTCTCTACAAAAATAATAAAACCTACAATCTAAGGTACATTAGCACCCTGTTGTCACCCATGTTTAGCAAATATTCCCCCCCAAAGACATGGATCACAGATGCTAACTGGGCCAATAACACTGAAGAGACTTGGCCACAGCTAAAAGCTTCAAATTCCTCCAGTTGGGATATTAAATCGACACCCAGGCCTTTCTCAGCCCCTCTCCTCCCTCTCCTTTCTGCGAGCTGACATGTCTGATAGACCACGCTTTCTCTCCGCATTGTCGCCCTGTCATCTCAACAATGTACATCTTCGAGACACCAATTTCAGAGGCCTTTGATCTGCAGACCGAAAGGAACAAAGTTATGGAGAGAAGGAGATGATGGAGGAGGACTTTTTTTTCCTCCCCCTCCTCCCTCCCCTCCATCAGTTTGAAAAAAGCAGAAAGACAGAAATTGATTATCAGAACAAGCCATATAGAATGGATGCAACATTTGCAGGGACTGCCTCCACTGTCATCTCTCATGCAAAATAATAAATTTAACATGTTAAATTTATTAAACACTTCAAGCATCATGCAGCAGATGTGTGAGCAAATAAAAGTCCTGCAGGAAATACACAATATCTGTACAGTAAACTCACCATTGCATGATTTCCTTTGCATATATTCTAACTACTACATCTGTTTCCACATCTCCATCTCCTAAACTACATCACAGCCTGTAATTATTGTGCAAAGAGGGAAAATATTACCGAGGAAGTGCGGGCCTCGAGCAGTAACTCAATTTTCAGGTCTTTCTGCAAGCATATGAAATTCCACACATTCCCTTTGTGCCCTAAAGGCCGGCGGAGTCTACATTTCAAATCTGCCCCAAACATTAATTATGATATTCTGCAAGTCTCGCGGGAGCTTTTACATTTGACACAGTCTGTGTAATCCTTGTTTTCGCCCTCTGATCTCCACATCTGAGCCAAACTATAGGAACATATACAGAGGGTGAGGACTGTAAGGAGTGCTGTATAGCAACACTCATATGTCCACTGAAATGTGTTGGAAGGCTGCTGCTGGAGAGCTAAAGTAGTGTGTGTGTTATTGGTGCTAAAATATTGCAAACTCAGTGTGTCAGTGAGATGTGAAGTGGCAAATCACATCCTTAGATGTCTGTTTAAGTGCTCTGAGGTCACGATTTAAAAGTCACTATTAGATGTAACAAGATGATTGAAGTGGTGAGTGCCAATAGATGCTTGTAAAGATGGGAAATTATAAGTTAGGGTGCATGTTTTGATTTGACATGTTTGCACTTTAAAGACATGTTTCACTTGGGTTAGTTTGCTGATTGATTCAGTGGATTATGGGCTGTGTTTCTGCGGAAATAAGGGCGGTAATGTAACTTTAAGAAGGAGATTCAGTGTCAGTTTCTATTGCACATTAAGGCAGTTTGCATCTGTGTGCAGCTGGGATAAATCTATGTCAACTCTTATCAGTCCAGCAATTTTATTTCACCAAAAAGTTGGATGAGCCTCACTCTCCTGTTGCAGTACACTCCCTTCAATCTCAAAGACACTTCAACTTTACATCCTCTTATATTCTGTAAACCTGCACATGTATGAGCAAAAAAAAAGCTCTTCCAACACTCAGCAGTGTAATTATCATCATATAGAGCCATTTGATGAAGCTTTATGATGAAGAAAAGGAAGGGGGGGGGGGGGGGGGGGGGCTCTGCTGTCTCTGTTTTCCATGTCACCTCACACGCTGCCACTCATGATAAATGAACACATCCCTGCTCCCCTATAGGCTGCGAGCATCGCCATCATGTCCCTCCTGTCATAAACAGCAGTGGTTTACTGGCTCCGTTAGTATTTCTATCGCTCCCAAGCAACTTTCCCGCAGTTTACTTGAGCGAGTGCTGAGAGTAACTGCAACACAGAAAATAAAGATACTGTGAAAACTGACAACTAGAGTGTCACAACGCGTCCAGAGGCTGTTGGAAGGAGGGTCAGAGCCGCGATGCTGTTGTTGCGTGCATCCAAATAAGTCCTCTGGTGATGGTGCGCATATCTGCGTGCGCGTATTTCTTGTTTTTGATTGATTTACTGTATTTTAGGTATTGACATGAGTCATATTTCTTGCACGGGTTTAATCGCGTTATGGTGTAAAGTCCAGGCAGTAAAATTGGAAACACATGTATAGATTTGGCATCGAGGAGATTGACAGGCTTTGCGTGAAATAAATAAATCATGTTGTTTTTTAAATTTTAAAGTACATTATTAGATTATTTGTGTGCGTGTGTGTGTGTGTGTGTGTGTGTGTGTGTGTGTGTGTATTTGTAAATGATAAAAACAGGAACATATAACTATTTTATAGACTTTATTTTAGACACTGTAGCGGAGTTAATTTTACGCAAGTGGTCAAAAAATACCAACTGCGCCTTTAAGGTGAATTTTAACAAAAAAAATTGCACTGTAAAAAAAAAAAAAAAGTTTTTATTTTATTTTTTTTTACAGATTAAAATGTATTTATTTATCTAAAAAATATTTTAAATGACATTTAATTTAATAGAAAAAAATACTTCTTTCTTAATATTTTAGTTTTAATTTGCCGTGTGATGACTCCACACTTCAGCCACCTCTCCATAAATCAGCACCACCTCACGCTATGTAGGCCACTGTTTGTTTACAGTCGACTCATGAGAGAACAATGACAGAAAAACCTGGAGGAATCCCACCTCCGAGAGCTCCACTGACCCGTGTGTCCATCCAGCAGAGCTGCAGGTAGACCTATGCGGTGACATGAATGGTAACAAGTTTATCCCTCCCTGCAATATGAAGCATGTGCGCGCAGGAGCTTCACGGGGGCCCTTCAGTGCGCTTTAAACACGTTTGGTGCACACAGAAGCGAGAAATTAATCACCTATGGGAACTAGTTTGGGCCTGTTGTGACACTTGGAGCACATTTTGTGAACATTTCTTGCCATTTTATCTTCTGTGTTTTCTGGGCAGATCACCACAAAGTTTCCAAACACCTATGTGCCATTGACGTCCTCTCCAGCCCGTCTGACTGCGAACATCCATCCGCTCAATAGGACGTGTCACGGCAGCGCATGTCCCCTCACAAAAGACAATTGTGATTTAGACAAACATTGGGGGGAAAACATAAAGGCAAAGGTCAAGTCCTCTTTCAGTTCAAGTGTGCTCCGATTCACCTACAACACAACGGGGACAAAGAGTTGCAGCTACCTCCGTTTCTAAAGGGGATGTGATTACCCCCGCTTTATGGCGGCGGTGGCGGCTGAGGAGGAGGAGGAGGAAGATGCTGATTCTCAACCTGATTCAGATGAAATTAAGAGGAAGAGTATTCTCCACAAATCAGCAGCAGGATTCTTTGGGCTCCTTGAAGGCAACCCCCTCCTCTCCTCTCCTCCTCCTCCTCTCCTCACCAACACACACAGAAAAAGACAGAAACCTGAATTCCTGCTATAATAAACACATTATTATAATAATTATCATGCCTCCCAAAAATATGCATTTTCTTACAATTTAAGCATCGGGCCATGCTTGCTTTTCTTTTCTATTATTATTGCAAGTTCAATTATTTCTAGAACAGAGGGATTAGAAGAATAAGTAGTGTTAATTGCGCGGCAGGTATAACGAGCAGGTCTAATCCTTCTTCCCCCCTCTTTGTATTGAGTTTTTGTGGGCTTAATGAGTGGCAGGTAGGGCTGCTTCCTGCTTTCTCACATGCTCAAATAGGCCTCTCACTGCTTGCCGTCCTGGACCCTGGCTGTGTACAGGAAACAATTGATTTTGAGCATAAAGTTAATTATGCCTAGAAATTAGACAGCCTTAACGTTGGGTAAGGACTCAGAGGCTGATTTCCTGACAGCTCTTAACACACTCTCACATATCATTCACGTGTTTTTTTTTTCTTTAATATATGTGCAATAACATGAGGAAAAACGACTCTTACCTTGTCTGCTCCTCTGCTTATTTTTAGCATATATATTCCGTAGAATAAAACTAAAAATGCCTCTCTACTGGTGGCTGTTTTTACCCAGCCTTAAGGGTGAATTTGGAGAAATAAATGCACACAAAAAAATCCCCTTGAGCTTGGGTCTGCTCTGGTCTGAGTAGTTTCCTAGGCTACACAAATCAGTATTATGAAGATAGCCTAAGCTCAAAGAATGTCGCAGTGGTCGACTTATTATTGAAACCAGGAAAAAAATCGTATTGAAACTTTTTCCTTTTGATGAATTAACTCATGGACAAGGAGAATAAGCCTCGCGTTGCGCCTTCTGCGCTGAAGTAGGAATAATTTAAAAGAAAGTCCTGCTTTGTGTTGCTTTGGAGAATCAAGTGCCTTTAATTCTGCTTCGTTTTGAAGACTCTCCAAAGTAAAATGTGTTTTTACGCACGATTATTGCGCACAAACTATTATTATTATTATTATTGTTATTGCAGCTGAAATGTGAGTGTCAATAAAGTTTTCACGCACAGATAAAGACCCGCTGACCTCTCCACATATGGTTTACGCGTCAAATTGAAATTGCCTGCCGCTGAAAGGGTTTTTCTTTAATTCTATTACCGGACGTGGGCTCGCTTTGTTTCAATACTGTCGTATCAAAATGATTGACAAAGTAATAAACGCGTCATGCTGCTGCATCTGATTATGCCGCGGCATTTGCATCGGACATTGAGGGGAATATGACAACCTTGACACGCTGGGGATTTGCTCTGTCAAATAAACACGTCTCCAAGGATCTATATTGTTGCGCTGACAATACCTCCCATTCATTGAATTTCAAAGTGTTTCAAGTTCGTGTATCGTTTTTTTGATCAAGTGCAGTGTGTGGGGATGTGCAGCTTTGGCACATGTTGGGTCAGAGGAAGGAGGGAAAAAATATAATAATAATAATAATAATAATAATAATAATAATAATAATAAGGACGATGAATGAATGAATAAATAAATGGCTGGCCTGAGCGGAAATTAACTCTACGCTGGCTCCATAATTAATATCTCCCCCTCCTCTTCCTCTCTGCCTCTCTTTCTTCGTTTCACAGGTTCAGTCCTTTAAGTACCTCTTGACGTTGTAGTGGTCACACAAGCTGCGTGCACTGCAAAAACATATCTATTTCAACAATATTTCTCACAGAAAATTGAAAATATAAAAATATAATAATTTTTACTTTTCAAATTTGCTCCAAAATGAAACTTAAAAAAAAAGAAACTTCGATCTATTTTTAAAAAATAATAATATTTTTGCCCATTTTTGCGCAGTGCAAACCTCCCAGAATTTGAATCCACATTTTATAATCTCACAAACACTTAATACTTTTTATGCAGGCTACTGGCATTATAGATGGAGGCCATTTATATCCCATGGCGTGCCCACCTCCAGCAGGTGATCCTGATGTCGTAACGTGTCAGCGGTGGCCTGACATAAGTATAATAATAGTTAATAGTGCGTGCCAGAGAGAATGGTATTAAACCTAACAAAGATACGTCAAAAGCAAAAGTCTATGTCTTCATTAGCTCCATCTCCGAGGACCGTCGAACATTTCATTAGTTTGTAATTTATGAATGTTTGACAAATATTAAAGAGTATGTAAATATGGGAGGCGTAATGTCTTTCCTGCGGGAGATGGCGAAATGACCCAAAGTCTTTCGATACTGCTAGACTGATCACGTGCATTATGTTTCTTCTCAAACTGTGTCTGTTCGGAACATATTTCCCATCTGACGTGTGAAATAGTGCAGATAAAGCAATGATTCATAATGCTGGCAGCATTTGCATCCCCTAATACTCTGTGTTATTTTGATATATGATGATATACTGTCTCTTTTATCGAGTGTATAAACGCACTTTTGCCATTATGGCTTTGGCTAAATCAGTAGGAGGGTTTTTTGTCCTAAAACGGTCCATTTCCTTGTTTGTGAACCACTTCCAAGAAAATCGTTATTTTATTTTGATTTCAGCAGCCCTGGCTATATCTCAACTTCTCAGGTCATATATACATGATTTTTTATGTTGTTGTTCTGTACTGAAACTTGGAGCATGAGGCCTTCTGGAAACATTCCTATGTGCTGTATATTTAATATTTTTGTTGGGCTGAACACACCTGTTCGCTGCTTGGGTCTGATATTAGCGTCACTCGGATCACGGAGGGGTCAGCAGAAGATGATAAATCCAAGTTGTGATAAATGGCTGTGCGTCAGATCGACTTAAAGGGCAGGTCCTTGAATTCAAGTCAATTTATTCTGCGTGATGCATGGCTCAGTTTTGTGAATGTGAAGTTTGCACGAGCATGTGCATGCCTGAGCTCTGAATAATTTTAAAATCCTAAATAAGTTTGTTGTCATGTGAAATAACGAGTCATGTTCTGCAGGGGGGAAAAATCCGTGCGTCATGCTGCACTAACTATTGCACGTTTTTAATCCTCCTCTCCATATGCACACACACACACCTGACTAACAATATTTGGATCTGTTTGCCCAAGTTGCAGCAACAAGTTCCCTTACATATATCCAGTCGCGTGCGTTAATGAAGCAAGTCATCACAGCTCTCGCTAACTAGTCATAGCTCAGGCTGCTGCGAGATCAAATGAGAGAAGCAGATCTCAGATCAAAAGAGACCAAATAAGCGGGTCGCTGATTCATTCATGCAGCTGCATTGAGCCCAAGGCCAACAGGCGTATCATACACTGAAAGGGAGCTGCTATTCAGAGTGCAGGTGTGAAGTATGTGGCACATTCTGCCATATAATGTGGCGGTTGTTAGAAACCCGTGTTCGGGCCTATAGGCTACTGGGGGGCTGATTCGCATTGGAGGGAGCCCGCTCATCTATGGAAGTGAAATAACTTGGTTTCCTGAAATCTTGTGGATGACGGTAATCCGAAAACCCGGGGAGTGTGCAGGAGGGTGGAGGTGGAGGGGGCGGTGTAGCCTATAAGGTCTTACTGGCACTGATTTTTTTTTTTTTTTTTTTCCCCCAGGTGACTTATGTGAGGTTTGCCTGCTATATACAAAAGCTACCGCAGGGGTGTAGCCTTAAACCTGCCTTAACTCTGCTTGCGCACCTTTTTATATGCGGAATACAGTTAATTTAGCTTTAAAGGTTCGGCATAAATCTTTATGACGGAAGCTCGGGGTATGGTCGATACATCACAGCCATGTGCAGCCATGTGATCCTGTAAATCCCTCCCTTTGCAAACTAACCTTGGACGTTATCAGAATAAAATATTCAATATGCACGACAAGCTTTATGGGTGTACTTAACTTGTGGGTGCGCGTGGTTTTGCCTTTTTGACCTGCTTCTCTGCGCACTCGATCAAAGTCTGAGAAATAAAGTGTAATGTCCCTTTAAAAAAAAAAAGAAAAAAATAACTATAAAATGCTTAAATGGAAAAAAATAAAACTATAAAAATTGTTAATATTTTTACAGCCACGTTTAATTCATCTAAACTGTATTTACTGGCTGTAATAAATACTCAGATCAGTGCGTTTCCGGTCTGTCTCTGGTGGGTCTGTTGCACCTGTCTGTCTCTTTATTTGCCATGCCAATTTCGGCCACTTCATTCCTGATAATTATGACCTGGTTGGTGTTGGAGGTGCTGATGGTGGTGGTGGTGTTGGAGCGTGGGGTGGGCGTGGAGGGGGGGGGGGGGAAGGGAGGGGTGGTGTGGAGGGGTGAGTGAGGCTTTTACTCCTAGACTGCTAATCCCCCTATTAAAAGGGTTTTGTTCAATAATGCCGGACAGTTTCCGGAAGTAGGATTACCGCCTCCATTATTTTACAAAGAAATGATATTTCACACTCAAATGAGCCTCAGGATGCAGCAGTGGTGGTGAGAGGGCCTTGTGAGGAGCGAAATGGATTCATTTTATTTTTTTGTTGCGCTTTGGAAACCTCAAAACCTCCCCTTCCCTTTCCTTTTCTTTTTCCCAACATCATCTATTCTATAATTAATGTACATTACTTGTGAGGCTGCAACCATCAGCTTCCTGAGTTGGATTGGTGCTGCAGCTCAAGTGGAGCCTCTCTTTCTCACTCTGTCTCTCTCTCTCTCTCACACACACACACACACACACATGCACACACGCACACACACCTGTTCTTGATTCTTGACCCCAGAGCTGATATCAGATCAGAGGGTGTCGCTCAGCTGAAGGTGGGAAGCCCCGATGAGTGAACCCAGTTGTCTAAGATCCTCTCTCACAGTGCCTGCTGTATCCACTGTCTGCGCGCCGGGAATTTAACTTTCACAATAAAAATCGAACTCATCACATTTTATCTCTGCTCGCACTTATACCCTAACTCTCAGGATCCAACTTTGCAGCCATGCCTGCTCGCCCCGGCTTCATTTCTGACTGCAGACAGCGTGTTTGTTTTTGGTTAAAGCCATAAATCCTAAAGGTCACTATATATGTAAAGGTCAGTGAAGTGTAGCAGAGCAGACGTGCAGTCCTGCAGCACTGGTGCATGATTTTTATTTCTCTTTGTGGCTTTTAAATGAATTCAAGGCCATATTTGTGTCTTTGATCTTTTCCCCTGCAGTAAAGATCAAATTCAGAAATGCTTTGGCTGAAAAATTGCACCTCATGTTTTAACTCTTTCGCTTCTTCTTTTTTTTTTTGTTTCTTCTTCTAATGAAACAAGCCTTTAAATGTTGCCCATCCTTCACTTTCAGCGGCTGAATGGAAAATGTTTTTACGCGACTCAGTTAGTTCTTGTCCATTTTGACGACTGGAACTAAAAGCTTTAGACGGCCCAATAGAGAGGAGCCCAATAGAGTGGAGCCCAACAAATCGGTGACAAAAGGCTTTCCGTGTCATCAACGTCGTTCAGACGACCTAGAAGAATCCCTCTGATATCAACTTCCACTTCAAAGACTCCCACTTTCAATTGAGATCCAACTATCTTGTTGTTTTTCTTTCTTCCTTCCTCTTTTTTTCTTAATCTTTTACGCACAAGAGCTGGTGCCAAAACAGGCATCATCATCTTCTTCTTCTTCTTCTCCTATTTGCTTTAGTGTTTATTCTTTTCTCTGAGCTGGGCCTCTTCCACAGAGCAAACTGTCATGCACTTAACCAAACTCTATAAACGTATCAGAGAGTTGTAGCTGCGTTGTTTCCACCCACTTCTGCCTTAGTCAAGGCCGGGAGTAAAAAAATTCAGCCCTCAGCCAAAAGTTTTCCCAACGCAGCAGAGCTCTTCAGGTTTCTGGTTAGCTGCATGTTTTCACTCCTCTTTAAGCTTCTTTTACACCTTTTATTTTACACTACTGAGGAAAAAGCGGTGCTCAAAGCTGAGAGAATTAATTTAAACGTTAACTTTTAACTGTGCAGTTATCATTATAGGCTGCTAAGCTTTTATGGTTTTTCATGTACAGAGCCTAAAATATGATTATGGTTAAATTTAACCATGGAGCAGCTCGGCCCTCTTGCAATGCAAGTCTATTATGGTGTGGGACAACTGCGTTTTAGCGGCGTCTCCTTTGATTGTCGTAAAGTAGGCCTGGAGCAAAAGAATATATTTTTCTTCTTTATACTGCCCTCGTCTGCAATATAAAGGACATAGATTACCGTTTCCTACCCCATGGGAAGCAAATATTACATTCTTTAGAGCGGGCTTTTGAGTCCACGGACTTGGCCCCATATCATTTGAGTTTGACTTGGCTATTGCTATAGAAATCTTAATTCACCATGAGGATTCACCGTCGTGAAAAAAATGGCTCTTTGTACCAAATGCTCTTTGAAGTCTGGATCAGAATATTGTAGCCCCCTTCATCACACTCTGCCCACGTCTGCATCAAACCAAAGCTCAGCTGAGAAAAGTAAGACTTTTACGCAAGCGGTGCGCACTTTAAGTTCCCCGAGAAACATTTTGGAAAATCACATCTTTAAAATGTGTTGTTAAAAAACCTTTCATTATATTTTATTTCTTTGAGTTTGCAGCAGTTTTATCTGGATCTAAAAAAAGTAGACGTGGGGTTTGTTATTACTGGGTTTTAGAGCTGTGCGTAAAGGAGGCATTATCTTTATGGAAATATTATTTTTAAAGACATAAACAAGGCATGTATTCTGCACATTTTCTCCATGAATGCAACCACTTTTTCAGATAATTGACAACCGGCTGTAAATCCCACATAGACCCGAATCTCTCAGCAGAGTTTTCACTTTAGTCATACAAGATTTATTCAAAATACTCACAAATTACAAGGCAATTCGGTACGCATTTTGAGTGCCGCTCGATTTCAGATATCCAAAAAGGAAAAAAAATATTGACGACAATGATACAAAATCACAAAATGCCCACTTTGATAAAACATTTATAATTTCACGGTCGTATATCAAATACTGCAGGCGTATGAAACAGTTCAATTGTTGACCCTCTGCACAAATGGAAAAGAAAAAATAGCTGTAAACATAAAATGTTTGTACAAATAACCGCAGTGACCGGTGAGAAACTGCTTGGAGACAGATCCTTCCAAAACTATCAACATCAACACATCGAAACTTACAAAATTTACAAATGTACATCTTCGCCCTAATTGAAACATGCACTTTGGTTCGATAATACAAAATATCAGATTGAAAAATAAATAAAAACATATCGAAGTCGAAACTCGAATTTACAAAATAATTGTACACCAACATGCCTAGCCTACAATAATGTACCACATAGTCTAACGGATTTACACGACTCTCTCCACAAGTGGACAAGTGGGCCGTCAGGGCGCGTAGGCACTGAGCCAACCATTTTGAGTAGCTGAGGTTTGAAAATATATTCTTTTAACTGTGCCTGGAAATTAGCACGTCTTTAAGGTTTGCACTTTTTCCTTCCAATGTGGTTCAAATGCGTCTCTTGGCTCTGGGGTGTCTTGTTTGGTGGCTCATCCAAAAGGGGGACCAGTGGGCCTTCGCAGGCGTATAGGCACCGAAGCCAAACCATTTTTAATAGTTAAGCTTTTGAAAATGTGTTCTGTCACTTCTGGCACCGTGTTTGAGTCCAATTGGATTAAAACGCGTCCCTCGGTTCTGGGTTTCTGTAAGGTGGCTCGTCTGTGGGGTCGGGTGTGGAGGGCCCGCTGGGCGGTGTTTGGGCGCCGCTGGCACCTGAACTGTGGCACACGTACCATTCACTTAAATTCGCGGGCTGGGAGGCTCCCACCGGCTCCGACAGCACCGAGGAGCCTCCTGGCTCCCGGCCCAAGTCTGAGGAGGGGGAGACAAGGGACGGGGTGGAGGACTCGTAGCCTGAGCTGGGCGGGGGGGACTTGCAGTGCACCTTCATGTGTTTCCTCAGGGAGCTGGGGTGTGTGTAGGACTTATCGCAGCCTCTCACTTTGCAGTTGTAGGGCTTATCGCTGGTGTGGACGTGGGAGTGCTTTTTCCGGTCACTGCTGTTGGCGAAGCGTCTGTCGCAGCCGTCAAACTCACATTTGAAGGGCTTCTCACCTGTTAACAGTGGTGGTGACACAATGACACATAAATCAGTAAATTGTGGATTAAAAAAAATAATAATGTATTTAACTCTGAGACATTATCATATTTATGTATTTATTTATTTTATGAGACCACCATCAACTTCAGTTGCAAATCTCTAAACACACTAATAAAGTGGCTAACCCCACTTTATGGGCATGCATGCGTTCAAATAAACCAAGCAACAAGTATCCAAGTATCTGTGACCCAATGAAAATAAATTAATTAATTAAAATAAATACATAAATTTAGAATATATATATATATATAAAGCTGGTCCATTTACCGCCACTTTTTTTTTTTTTTTTCCAAATTTAATTAAATTCGTATATTTTTTTGTTTTGTTTTTACAGTACACACTCTCCCCTACATACACTTTTAAAAAGTGTGCCTACTTGGTCAGACCTGCCTCCTGTTTACACCAGACATTACACTCATGCATGAGCCTCAGTCTGGTGTAAACAGGAGGGCTGAACCCCCACTGTCCTGGGTCTATACCTGGCGTCTACATGCATTAAGGCATACGTCAAAACAGACAAGCTATGAGCACAGACATAGCAGGCCTAAAACCAACTGAAAAATCATGATAAATGAAAGTATCGCCACAGCCAGGCTACACCCACTGTGTGCTAACGCATTCTGTCTGCTATTTGAATCCCTGCAAATGGTTATGGACTGGCTCTAATTTTTGCGTCTTAATAATAAGTATTTCTACCTGATTATGACAAGGCAAAAAAAAAAAAAGACGGTCTGAATAAATTACACGGAAATCATCCACTGCTGATTTTTCTCCTCCGATTAAAGCTTTTGAGAATATGTAATTGCCTCTGTCTAATTACACTTGCGGGTTGAATATCAATTTGACCTTCAGCTGTTGGGTTGAGAGAGCCAATCAAGGATATTAGTGTAGTACAAGAAACCGTCGAGGAACAGACCCCAGGGGCAGCCCCAGTCATAACCACACTTTCGGATAGGTTTTAAACATGATACCAAAGACCAGGCCCCTTGGGAGTCAACACACAGAAATAATTTAACAGATTTGTACTTAGGTAATGTGAGCAAATTATATGAATAATACATAGGGTGCAGAAATGGAGCAGAGAGGGGGGAGTGTGCCATGCAGCCACCGACGAAAAAAGGAATGTAGTCATTGTGTTCATTTACAAGTCTGACTCGACATTTTGAGGCCTTATTTCCCCCCCTCACTGGCTCCACAGCACGTCACTGGGTCACAGAGGCAAGCAGCCATATTGTAGCATTATATGTTTGTTTTTTTTTTTTAAAAAAAAAAAAGTTCAACGCGAGCTGCTGCTGCTGCTTGGAGCTGTATCGCATATACACACGTCAGTCATTATAGACGCAGTCAGCTCTGCCAACCTGTTGGTGAATTATTTCAGCCGTCTGCACTTGTCAACTTGTTGCTTTGGCTAAAGGCTATCAAGAGCTGATCATTCCAGGAGCAGGCTTACTATTTCACCATGCACACATGTCATATCACTCTGCTGGGGGAATAACATGAGGCTGCAAATACTCTAATGCATATATGTAAAATAAAACTGCGCCTTTATTCGTGGCTTTAAATCTAAAAATGCATTCCAAACTATAATTAGTAGTTGGGATATGGAGCATGCATTAAACAGTTAATAAACAGAGCAACAAGTGTCTGGAAAAAAAAAACATCATCATCATCATCATCATATCAGTCACAGTGAGTGTGAAGATGCACATTTCCAACGTTACTGCCAGTCATTATCTGGCATGCTCTAAACTACACGAACACGTCCTGACGTGGGCCTCAGTCTTTTGTGCTGTGGTGTAAACAAGAGGTCGAACCGTCAAACGCCTGAGTGAGCTGTATCATAATCCCCCAAAGCTCAGTCCCTTTGCAAAAACTTGCGATGCAACTCACAACAAACAGGTGGGCAGTGGCTGCTGCGTGCTGATGTATCAGCAGCACGGATTGATTAATTGCTTTGGTACGTCAGAGGATATTTTAAATGCGTAAAATTAAATTAAATTCAATTAAAAATCATAAAAAACACAACGTGAAAATTATGCAAAACAGCACGTGCGTGTGTGGATAATTTTGTAAAGATTAAATCTGAATTTCAGCATGCAACTTGATGATTTAATTTCACATATTACATTTCTGCAACATTTATTTTTAGGAATATAAAGCTACTGACCTGTGTGCGTCCTTTTGTGGATCTTAAGATTCTCGGATCTCGCGAACACTTTCCCACAGCCAGGGAATGGGCATGGAAACGGTTTCTCCCCGGTGTGCACTCGAATGTGATTTACAAGTTTGTACTTGGCTTTAAATGGTTTGCCTTCCCTCGGACACTCTTCCCAAAAACATATATGGTTCGCCTGCTCCGGTCCTCCAACGTGCTCCACCGTCACATGCGTTACGAGTTCGTGCATGGTGCTGTAAGTTTTGGAGCAAAGTTTCTTCGGCGAGTGCTCCGGTTCCAGCCACTTGCAAATCAGCTCTTGCTTTATCGGCTGCCTCATGTAGCGGAAAAAGGCACCGGCTCCGTGGTGGTGGTGGTGGTGAGCGCTAAGATTCATGTTCAGATTCAGACCACCGTAGCCATGCAACGGCGAGGCGGAGAACGGATCAGCCCTGGAGCTTGCCACTTGACTCAAGTGATCAGACCTAACGTACATTTCTCCAGGTAGTCCTAACCTTATTTGTCCATTCAACGCTTGGCCACCCGGTGATCCGCTAGAAGGCTGGTCGTGATGGAGTCCGGAGAAGAGGGTATGGTTCCCAGCGTCAGGGTGATGACCATAGTGTCCGGGGTAGCTACCTGTTGTTGAGACAAACATTCCGTGGTGAGAGGCTGAACCAGCAGTCTGGTCAGTCAGTACTGGCATGGCTTGAGCTGTCAGATCTCTCCGGATGAGGAAATCCCTACCTGCGGATAAAGCCTGGGCCGTGTGAGACATAGAATAGGGGACCGATGTCGCCTGAACCGGGCCAAAAGCTCCCGTTTGACTGGAGACCACTTCACTGTGGCCTGCCATATGATGATTGTGGTGGTGGTGATGGTGGTGGGGATAATGATGGGCTGGGCTGATTTTGAGGGCCGCGGAGTGCCCCATGTGTTCTGGCCCGAATGGACTCGGCCCCAGGCGGGGTTCCGCAGTAATCTCCCCAGGGTGCGAGTGAGCCATTGAGTGTGGATGGCTGCTGAACCCCGGGAAGCCTGTCACGCTCTGAGGGGTATGGTGGTGATGATGGTGATGGTGGTGAGCCCCTGCCAAGTCAACTAATCTCAGCGCCGTGTTCCGTTTGGAAAACGTAGGGTCCATCACGGGGCTTCCCAATGCATCCACGCTCATTACTTCCTAATTTTAGAATAACTTGACAGCAGGCAAAATAATAATGATGATGACAAATATATTTTAATCGCAATGAAAAATAAAGAAAAAAGACTTTATAAAGTTAAGTCTATCTGCAGACTACATGGAATCCCATTCGGTTGAGAGGCAGCAGCAGGACGCTTTGATACTGAATAGAGATTCATGGTAGGCGCTGCAGCCCGTGGAGCTAAACAATCACCCTGCGCTCTAATTGGTCAGAGCTCGGTGATTGACGTCACCAGTGACAGTTTCCAACGTGAAGAAAAATGTCTTTAGTGACAGCAAGCAGCCAGCGCGCATGCGCAGTGCCTCAGGCAACGCTTGAGAAAAATAGTTGTTATGCAAAGGTTATTGTACAATAAAAGTCCTAAAAAGTTGATCCAGATATACAGTCGCCTTTCTTTTGTCGCAGCGCACAAAGGCTGCGCGGCTATGAAACAGCAATTTCCCCCGTTTGATTCTGCAATTACAAAACAGCCTGCCTCGCTACACTGTGCATATTGCCAGTATAAAAGTTGTAAGGATCATAAATAATGCAGTGATATCTTCATTTCGCCCCGCATCGTATGAAGGACAACTTTACGCACAAATTACGCACGTAAAAGATCGGCGTCAGCGGGAGAAAAACTTGTCAACTTAACCAAAGGAAAACTCCACGTGGGGGTTTAAAATAGTCCGGAGTACATACCATTAATGTGCGCTTTGATATACAATCGTATTTACATATCCAGCCGTTCGCCCTTCAGCGCGTACTACAGTCCGTGCTCTGCTCGGTGGGATCCGTGTGTGTAGTAAGTGTGAATAGGGCGAGCTGCGACCATTGTCCCGAGGGGAAAAAAATGTAATGGACGGGACCTGTTGTTATGATCCGGGGTAATTTTGTTTTAGACCCAGGACGGCAGCAGATGAGGGTCACGGGAGGTGGTGCCGTTGCAGAGTTAAGTTCAAAATAAAACGTGTGTGTACTGTAAGTATCGGTTACTGCAATATTCTCCTCAGACTTAGTGTTTCTTTTTTCTGCCTTTTGTTTGAATGCTTAAAAGAAAGATATTAGTTATGGATCATAACAACATGCCGTGTGAATGATCTGTGTGTTCCCACTTTGTCTTTGTAACCTATCAAACAGGACGAATTTAAAACTCAAATGTGTGTCAGGAAAATGTTGAGTAATGTTTGTTACTGTACATATAGTCTTGAGCACGGTGGCTAATTTGTCTCTGTGACAAACATGAATGGCCGAAAATTTATTTGACTATCATAACTTATTTCATAATATTTTTCTTGTACCGCCCTGCTTACACTTTTGTAATTAACAGCTATGACTTTATTGTTTTGGGTGAGTTATGTCTTGTGTGTTGTCACTATATTTGTGTTATTGAACGCTTTAAATTGTGGGGCAGATATTTGGACTATACGCTGTATCTTTGTAGTTGCAGACAAAAATAAATTATTGCGTGAAGCGACCTCAAAGAAGGTCACATGCAATGTTGACCACTTTGATGTCAAATATGAAATGCGTAAATGTGTTATTTAACTTCTGCGGTTATCAGAAGTAATTTGTGCAGGACAACTTAAATTTATTGTCAGAGCCGCTCGTGAGTATCTCAACCTCCTCACACGTTTTTTAAATTTTCGTTGATGATAAAACCAACTGGACAACATATGACATTTCTTTGTTTTAACAGCCCATGCTGAATAATAAATAGCACACACACACTCACTTGGCTAATAATTTCTTTATATAACAGTAATTTAAAAACTATCTTCCTATTGGTTATTTCTCTGAATTGACTTGTCAAAATCTTTGCTGACAGCGTCATATCCAACACGTTAGAAAATTGAGTCAATGTTTTGAGACATGACGGATCCAAAAGATGTTTATTAAATGGCCTTTACGCGTGGGGTTTCACGAGGCTCACAGCTGTAGCCTTCAGAGGCATCACAGCACCAGCGTAATGCTAAACTTTGAAGTGCTATTTCTGGTTCCAAGTTGTGCATGCACTCACTCTTGGAGACAAGTAAGCAGGGGAGTTGTATAAGATCCCAAAACAAAAAAAAAGAAAAAGCTGAATATTTTCGAGTAGTCTCATAAAACACTGTTTTTGCTGCTTTGGCTTAACTGCCTTCACTGTAAATCCTGAGGAGCTCCAGGTAGCCATCTTAAATTCTACAGTATGACTGCAGCACATTAGGATCATGACACTGAGCGGGTAATGGCGTTTTGATTAGGGCGCACCTTTTACGCACATATGCTAAATATGTTATGATCACTTTGAGGCACATAAATGGCACAACTTTAAATTCACTTGCAAAGTTATGTATAATTCAAACTTTTCTTGGCACACATTTATCAAGTTATCCTCACTTGTTGCAAGTCTGCGTACATGACCTCCAGTTTTGACTCTCCCCCTTTTCAATCATATGCCATTCTTACCGTTTTCCACCTGTTGAAAGATCCCTCCAAATTTTGCATAGCAGAGAAGTGGGCTACCTAAAACGCCGGATCAGGTTGAAGGTGTAGCTACTTGTTAAGTTGAGAACAACAAAACTTGCCCTCTTCCCTTGGTCTCCCAAGACTGACTTGGAAAAAGCCTTGTAGAAACTAGCCTAGTAGCCAAGAAGATATTTTAATGGTTCGCATGGCACGTCTGTGCATGTGGCTTTGAACTCTAGCAGCCGGAGGTTCCTGCAGAGAGCGCCGCAAATCCCACTTGATAACTTCGACAACCCACAACGTTTTACACACAGGCTATGCATCACTGGCCCTGCAAAGAAATGAGTAAGTTGCACAAGCACAGCCAAACCGTGATGGATACATTAGGCATACTAGTGGATCCAAGTTAAATACTGGCCTATATATGCAAGGTTACCTTTGTGGACGTGGGGTGTGCTGGTGAGCGTGATGATGTGGAAATCTAAAGCACAGATGTTCCACTGGTGTGAGCTCCAGTGGACGCGCACACGTTGTGTTCAACACGCAGAGTGCGCACAAGAGACAGACAACAAAACGTTATGTGGATTCCCTTCGAGGTAAAAAGGGATAAGTTGATAATAACAGAGCTTTTTAAAGAGAGTGGTGACAGTGGGCAGACTTTATATCAAAACCTCAACGTCTCCCATGGGGGCTCCTGAGAAGAGACTCGATACCTGTGCCTGACGCATGTAGGAAGGCTCCACAATTGAATGCTGCAAGGTTTGTTTACAGTCCTGTCAGTCCATAGGTGCAGTAAATTAAATGATTGTCATAGTTGATTCTGGCATTGTCTTCATGTATCTCTCAAGCTCGTGTCAGACAGACAGATACACAGACAGATACACAGACAGACAATGTCTGAGTGCTTCATTGTGCAAAAACGTCACCGATTACAGCACCAAAGGGCTCTGCTTGGTGATCTAATGTCCCCAGGTTAACAAAGACAACGCGACACATTTGCTTTACAAACTCTTAGTGCACTATGTGGCTGCAAAACGTGCTTTGACTTTCTACAAGGCCGGTGTGTTGTCTCGTGTTCCTCAACTTTTTGTTTTGCTGTTATTCAGCCTTTTAACCAAATCCACAGTCAGCAATCTCACAATATCTGGGATTGATGATGCAAAGAGGCCAATAGAAGTGTGGGCCCTGCACCGTGGATTGTTATTTGGTGAGTGGATGTTATTGGGGGGAAAGGTGTTCCGCCAATGAGCGCGCAGCTCCGGGCCCACATGACTACCCCCCTCCTCTCCCATTCATCAGGGCTGGACTGTGTTGTCTTTTCAATTCATTTATCTGCAGGAATGATTGCGACTATCAGTCTAGAGCTCACCGCCTGACTGAGGAGGTGAAAGTTGCGCCACAGGAAGATAAACCGCAAAAGACAATATTGCATGTATACATGATTTTGCGTGTGCATCGGATGCGCGATATAGGGGAATTCCTCGCGTCTTAGAAAGTAAACAGAAAATCGGTGGATTTGAGAGTTTGCTCAGTCGAGTGAGGTCCAAGAGATAGAGAGAGGGGGAGGAAGAATATCTGTGCGTGATTTTTTGATTTCTGCTCTCAGTCGTCTCGGCGAGTCTAGACTGAAGATGCTCTTGGACGCAGGACCGCAGTATCCCACCATAGGAGTCACTACTTTCGGCTCCTCACGGCATCACTCAACAGGCGAAGTCACAGAGAGAGAAGTGGCGTTGGGGATAAATCCGTTTGCAGATGGGATGGGCGCCTTCAAAATAAACCACAGCTCCCACGACATTGGCTCCGGACAAACGGCGTTTTCCTCTCAGGCGCCCGGCTACGCAGCAGCCGCCCTGGGACATCACCACCACCCGACCCACGTTGGCTCTTACTCCACGGCGGCTTTCAACTCCACCAGGGACTTTCTCTTCAGAAATCGGGGTTTCGGGGACGCCACCGGGGCGCAGCACAGTTTGTTCGCCTCCGGAAGTTTCGCAGGGCCACATGGACACTCAGATGCAGCGGGGCACCTGCTCTTCCCAGGGCTCCACGAGCAAGCGGCGAGCCATGCGTCTTCCAACGTGGTCAACAGCCAGATGCGGCTGGGCTTCTCGGGGGACATGTACGGACGGGCCGACCAGTACGGCCACGTTACGAGCCCACGATCCGACCACTATGCCTCGACCCAGCTGCACGGCTATGGCCCCATGAATATGAATATGGCCGCACACCACGGAGCAGGGGCCTTCTTTCGATACATGAGGCAGCCGATCAAACAAGAGCTCATCTGCAAGTGGATCGAGCCGGAGCAGCTGACGAATCCCAAAAAGTCGTGCAACAAAACTTTTAGCACGATGCACGAGCTGGTGACCCATCTGACGGTGGAGCATGTGGGGGGACCAGAGCAGACCAACCACATCTGCTTCTGGGAGGACTGCGCCAGAGAAGGAAAGCCATTCAAAGCCAAATACAAACTTGTAAATCATATCAGAGTACACACCGGAGAAAAGCCCTTTCCGTGTCCGTTCCCCGGCTGTGGCAAAGTATTTGCTCGATCGGAAAATCTAAAAATTCACAAAAGGACGCACACCGGTAAGACTCCCCGCTTTTTTAAAATCCATGTTGACAATGTGCATCCAAAATATGCATGCGATCCGGGTTATTATTTATTGGGCAGCTGAAGTCTCTTCACTGGCATGTGATTCACTGCAGTTGTCAACAGAAAATATCTCATATGTTTTTTCTTATCTTGAAGTCTATTTAAATTTAACTAAATGAAATAATTAAATAACCTAAATGGCTCAAGTTAAATTAATTTGCAGCCTTTTATTAAGCTGAATTCTCTATTATTAATTTTTAAAATTAAAAAGGCTGCCTTTTTATTACTCACTATAATTAACCTCCTCTGTTCCCACACGTTAGACATATTAAAATATCAAATGTGTAGTATGAAATCCAGTGTTGAACATTTGCATTTATTTTTGTCTGTATTTAGGTGAGAAGCCTTTTAAGTGTGAGTTTGAAGGCTGCGACAGGCGGTTTGCAAACAGCAGTGACCGCAAGAAACACATGCACGTCCACACGTCGGACAAGCCCTATCTCTGCAAAATGTGCGACAAGTCATACACACACCCCAGCTCCCTCCGAAAACACATGAAGGTAAAAAAGGCTTTGATTTATTTTATTAAATCATCAAATGTTGTAACTGTTTAGAGATGTTTTTGCAGCTTGAGTGGAGAAAAATATTTTTGCAATATTAGGAAATAGAGAAGTTAATTTGCTCTGACACTTTCTTTCTTTCTTTTCTTTCAACCGACAAATCAGATTAAGATCTTAATGAGAATAATAATGTTTTGGGTGGGTATTTTTTGCAGATGTTCAGACCAGTCGAATTAATTTCTTTTGAATCCTTTTTTTTATTTGCACAAAACAAACCCGGGGACAAACCAGCCATATGCAGCATGCTTTTTTTCCATAACATTTCTCTCGTTTATTGAAGGTCCACGAATCCACCAATCCGGGACCGCAGCCGTCTCCAGCGGCCAGTTCAGGGTACGAGTCCTCCACACCTCCCACCATAGTATCCCCGTCCACAGAGAACCAGAGCAGCAGCTCCATATCACCAGCAGCCTCAGCAGTACACCACACAACCAGCCACAGCACGCTGTCGTCAAATTTCAATGAATGGTACGTGTAAATATTTTTGAACAAAAAGAAAAAAGCGAGAGCGAGAAAAAAAGAGACTGCAGAATTAAAAAAGAAAAACTGCTTGGAATCAAAGACTTTATAAAGTCAGCCAGTGAGACATGGACTGAGAAAACACGGGAGGCCCCACACAGTTAAAGGCTGTCTTAATGTCGATGAGAGAGAATGCATGGACTTAAAGGAGGCGAGGACAGCCACCGAGTTAAAACTTCTTTTTCCTTTTTCCTCAATATTTCTTTGAGTCTTTATTTCTACTGAGAGACTGCTCAGAAGAGATCTCAAAAAGCATGCTATCTCCGGGTAGAGGCCTGAATTTTTGTACATAAGGATTTCACCAAGTTGGGAATAAAAAAATGTAATATTTTATTTTGTAAATAGTTCTATCACAGTTTAAGGGAAAAATTTGTGACAAATGTGGTCCCTAGATATATGGAAAAATGAGATGGTTTTAAGAATATTGCGATGAATAGACTTCATTGAAAAGAATGTTATAGTTGTGAACCAAATGTGAATTATTCAGTATTACTACAGTCTACACGTCGACCTAACCGACTCTTAGTATTAATGTGCTTTTGTAGCCTATTCAGTGCAACATTTTCGTCCAAGGTCCAGTTTGAGTAGCACCAGTATCATTGTTGTTATTTAATGTCATGTCGATAAATCGTGTAGTGAAAGCCTGAAATTCCGTGTCAATCTGTTTATGTACGTGATAAATATAAAATCTCTGTCAATTGCTTTGTCTGAAAGGAAGTATTATTACATGTAAGTAGCTCAATTTTCCATATTTATCCGCATGTAAAGGACCGGTAACATGTTAGAAGCTGATCGGTATTTATGGAGAAATGCGCTCGTATGTAAAATTTAGTTTACAAAAAAATGTTTGGATACATTTCGTACTATATTAAAGGATTAAAAAATACAATAATGCAATGCGTTGGGAGGTTTTTGGTTTCATTGGTGTGTTGAGGGTGATCTGTGTGACACTAAATGGGTGCTTTAAAATATATATTAATAATTAGCTGCACACTGAGGTGGATTTTTTTTGCTCATAATAATGCATTTAGCACGGGTTTAAGGAAGCTGCATGTGTGGATGCACAAATGATTTAACTATTTAGTGTGTGTGTGTGTGTGTGTGTGTGTGTGTGTGAGCATTTCATTCAAAGCTTAAGGTTTAACCGCACTGTCACAACTTCCCTGACAGTCAATAATAAGTAAATTCACTCCCCCCTTTTTTCCCCTGCATCTTCTGTTTATCCAAAATTAACATCCAACACTTTGCCCTCCAGTAATGTGCAAATTAAATCGATTAATCACGGCGGTTGTTCCTCAGTGTAAAACCGGGGATAGTTTGGCTTACTTAATTGTTCGGGAATCTAATTTTCAAATCTAATTTATTTTTCCCCCTTTTCTGCAGTTTGTCGGATTTCATAGATTTAGGGCGAGCTGAGGAGTCAATGTGGCCCCCTCATTGTTCCTGGCTGCAGCTTGCTTGACCGCCCCATTAGGCAGAGATCACATCAGCAGCCGCCAGTGATCATGGTTAACACTGCCAGTGCGCGCGGAGCCACGATCTGTCAGTCTGCAGCTTTGTCAGAAAAAAAAAAAAAGAAAAGCTGCACACACCCCGAAAAGAAAATGCAATTTTAATCGTAAAAAGAATCCACACACACACACACACACACACACACACACACAGCAGCAGCACAGGAGGTGTGTGTGTGCGCGCGCGTGCCCGTGCGTCCTCACCAGCCAAAATAAAAACATCCACCATCTTAGATGATTTGCTGAAATGTATTGAAATGTATTCATATTTTCTTTTCACGGACTATTAAATTTGGAGATAAATGAAGGATGGTAATAAAATGACTTTTTCGACTCTATTTAACACTATCTATCTATCTAGGTTCCAGTGCTGATGCTCCACTGATGCACTGCTGCTATAGGAAGGGAAGAATAAAAAAAAAAAAAACACGCACTCGTGAATTCGTTTGAGAAAGTCACTTTGCAGCTTTATAGAAAAATTTTCACATGTAACTGGAAATATAAATAGTTTAGAGTGGATGTGTTAAAGCTATGTCATGTGGTTTCAAAGCTGGCGGGATATTCCACACATGCGCCATATTTAAATATAAAGCTGGTGCCAGATTGACAAATGCAGAGATGGAGGCTGAATCCACCTTAAACTAGTTTATTCAACATTTGAACTTGAGAAAAAGCCTTTAAATGTAAAATAGTGTTTCAGAGTCCAGCTTGATAATGATGGAAAATACTTTCCATGTATGTGAGTTGTGTTTGGATCGCTGGTTATTTGGCTCATTATGGACCTGAGTTCATAGTTTATCCCCCTGTTTTATTTCCCTGCACATGTTTTTAACTGGAGAGAAACTACAACCTCTCTGAGCCCCAAACAGCCGCCGCTGCTGCTGCTGCTGCTGCTGCTGCTTTAACGTGCCAGTGCGACTGAATGCAAAGCATGAACCTTGACTGTGCTGTTTAATTTCCACTTCATGCTTCTGTCGTGTTGCTTTACACTGCAGCCACACACACGCTATCAAAAATAAAATGCTCGACGACAGGCTGCAGCGCGTCTTCTCCCAGGCTACCTATAGAGCTGCACGGTGGCTCCAGATCAAATAGGAGCGCAGGAAAAACATCCACTTTAAATGTATTTACGCTCAAGTCTGGAAATGACAAACACTCAGATATCGGGAAAGCGCAGGCGCCAGCATCATGAATATTTATTACCAGCACTTGTGGCCAGTAAACCGAGCCTGACGTTTGTGTTACCAAGGTAGACAGTGTGCAGCTTAGCTGCACATCAAATATCACACAGGATGGTGGTTCAGCCTTTTACTTCATGTTGTTTTTACACCTTTAAAAATCAGAATTGGCTTCTTTTTTCCTGCAGTAACATTTAATAAATCCATTCAGCCTTTAAAAGCAAAAGTTTTAAATTAGTAATGCGTCTTTTTTTTAATGCATTTTGAATCTAATTTGGCATTTTCTCCTCACACATAAATTGAATATGGCTGTTTTTAAAACAATAAAATGCAGACTGCAGCCACTGACACATGCAGTAAAATCCAAGATTAGTAGAAAGCTATAATCCGTAACTCTTGATGGATGAGGTGCCCATGCCTCTGCCAGCACTCTGATGTGCCTGCCCAGCTGCCGTCACTCTGAGAGAACTACATCGATAAGTTAAACATTTAACTATTAAGTTCCCGGCAAAATGATCCCATTCTTCAGAGAGGGACATGTGATATCTAATTTTAACACCTTCCAAAGTTTAAAAACGCCCCAAGTTGCAAGTCATGGAATATCCTGCAAAAACCTCGGCATCCTGCAGCCTCCATCTGCTGAGCTTAAGAGTCCCAATACAAAAAGGTCAAATTCAAGTCAAGGCCACTTTACTTTATTGGCATGCAGACATTTGAAAACCGCCTGCAAGAAACCCTGTCGTATTTGCAGCCATAAAGGGATTTAATTGCCAGACTCTGGGTAATGGAGCAATCCATCCTGCAGTGGACGTCGAAGTTTGCATACAAAGATAATCCAGATATTGATTTGTGCACATAATGATGTATAATCTGTAGTAAGAGGCTGGTTGTTCTTTTGGAGTTTGGAAACATGATTTTTTAAAATTATTTGTATTATTTTTTTGGCCTTAAAAAGAGCAACAGTAGAAGGAAAATATGCATTCATGTAATTATTTAATTTAAATATTTGGTAATATTCCCCGATTTAAATGAAATATCCAACACCAAACTATTCCAAAAATTTGACCTTCACATTTCAGCCTCACCCTGAATTATGATCCATTATATAACCCTCTTTAAATCTTTATTCAAACCACAGCTCTACATGTGTAGTCCTGCACCCTCTGAAAAAGGCTTTATCCATCCTCAGAAATAAAATGTCAAATCTGTTGTGCAAAGACATAACACAAATTATATTTTTCCCCATGTCTTATTTCCTTATGATAATCCGGACTGCAGCTCGTATAGTTCACAGCTCTTTTTACTTAACCACATCACTGATTGGGACATTAATCTCCGCTTTGCCACCGCAGTCCCAGCGCCGGGTTTGGAGAGGGCTCGTTATAGTGAAACATAGGCTCACGGTGACCCCCGTTGCATCAGTTGTGGTCTCTGACATGCTATTAAGTTTAGACCGTGCAGGAGATTTGTGGAGGCGCTGACACGGTGTTGTCGCGTCCCCTTTGACGTGCCCCTAAATGAGGCCACTCCAATTAGCTCTTTGCGACAGGGTGAGACTGCTGCAGCCTGCAACACCTCTGCAGAGGGGAGAGCAGGCACCGTCTCAGCCCTGCTTATACCGGGGGAAGTCCAGGGAGCGTGCAGCGACGTCGTGGTTCACCTCTGAGCTGTTGTTGTGGAGCTGGAAACGTTTTGCTCAATGGCAAGTCGGCGGTTGTGGGTAAGGGAGCAAGGGCGTAGGTTACGTTTTAATATTGGAGGGACACATGCAAGGGGGTTGGGGGTCCTCCACCCAAAAAATAAATCTCAAACCCATAATTTCCTGCTTTCAAGTGAATTTTTATGCATCACATTGCTATTTCTGCATGAATCTTTAATTCTGTCAAAATAAAATTCCTCCTCCACTTCCGTGTTTTTATGGGGACGACAAATGCGCATGTTCTAAATATTGAGGGGGATGTGACCCCAGTCCCCCCCCCCCCAAAATCTACACCTAGAGCAACCCTTAAATCCACCAAATAGGACCTGCAACCGAAGAACTTTTGATGCATCACTTTGCTATTTCTGCATGACTTTACAGTGTAAATCTTTAATTCTGTCAGAATAAAAGTCCTCTTCCACTTAAATGTTTTTTTTTTTGGAACAACAAATGCACATGTTCTAAATATTAAGGGGGGCGTGTCCCCTGTGTCCCCCCCCCAAAATATTCACATAGAGTAACCCTTAAATCAAGCAAATGGAACCTGCAACCGAAGAGCTATTTATGCATCATTTTTGCCATTTCTGCACGATTTCATGGTGTAAATCTTTTTTAATTCTGTCCAAATAAAATTATTCTACTTCCACATTTTTATTGGAGACAACAAATGCACATGATCTAAATACTGAAGGGGACGTGTCCCGTGTGTCCCCCTCCAAAATCTACACCTAGAGCAACCCTTAAATGCAGCAAATGGTACCTGCAACCGAAGAGTTTTTTATGCATAATTTTCCTATGTCTGCATTACTCTATGGTGAAAATCTTTAATTCTGTCAGAATAAAGTCGTCTATACATCCATGTTTTTACCGGGGACAACAGTTGCACATGTTCTAAATATCGAGGGGGATGTGTCCCCTGGTCCCCCCAAAATCTACACCTAGACCAACCCTTAAATCCAGCAAAAGGAACCTGCAACAGAAAGAGTTTTTTATGCATCATTTTGCTGTGTTTGCACGACTTTACAGTGTAAATCTTTAATCCTGTCAAAATAAAAGTCCTCTTCTACCTTTATGTTTTTACTGAGGGGACAAATTCACATGTTCTAACCCTGCATACCCTGAAATCTGTAATGGTTTTCTTCTTTATATCACTGTTCTCAATGTAATTTCTGACTTGTAAATATCTTTAAAAAAAATGAGAATCATATTCTCGCTGTCATGATTCAAATTGCACAATTCCCTTGTGGTGGATAAACTGTCCGAATATACTCAACCCCTTTCTGATCCCAGACTTTAAAGATGCCTCACTCTTTGTTGGGGTAAAGTTGGGATCTGCTTTTACTTCTCTCAATCCCAGTGGTTCATTATGAATCTTAAGGAGTTTATTCCAGACATTGAGAGTATTTTGAAACCATTTGTTTTCTATTTTTGGTTCCAACTTGTCCTCAAGGAAAGACAGGAGTGTCTCCATGCCTCTGTTGACTTCCATTTCGCCTGTGTATCGTCCATTAGCCATGTTCGTAATATTTGTGTTTGAGCTGCCAAATGAGATAGAGCCAAACCTCAATGGTTTTTTGTCATCCCACACAAATTTAAGTAACACCTAAATGTAATAGGATTAACGTACAAAGGTAGGGCCTTAAATAAAAATAAGAATCTGGGGAGTGTATTAATTCCAGTGGTGTCAGTCCTTCCCAATAGTGACAGGGGGAAATCTACACCTAGAGTGACCCTTAAATCCAAGAAATTGAACCTGCAACCGAAGAGCTTCCGGTGCCAAACTCTCCCTTATTTAACCCTTTTGCAACCAGCTTCTCAATCACTTAAAGGGCCAGTCCGTATTTTTATTTTAATTCAAACTACATGTTTATTAACATACTGAACAAACTGACTTATTTTCTGTTTTTCGTCATTTAAAATTTAGCAAAATTTTACTTGTGTTTACAAAAATAAAAAAAATCAGCGTCAAAATTAACAACTAAAATATAGCTGTTAGTTGATGTATTACGAGACCCGCCAATGAAATGAGTGACAACAGTTCCCAATCCTGTGTTTCTAATTTTTGCTAATGAGCCACACAGCCTTTTGTTTACGTCCAGGCCATGCAAGTGCAGCCGCTTTGCTCCGAGGGCATAAATCAGAATATTTTTAATAAATTCATCAGGCGGAATGATATCAGCCCGCATTTTTCTTTTATGTGTTAAAAAAAGCCATACATATGGTGCGTTAATGCGCTGCTCAATGGAGAGGTCTTCTCGCTTACAGAGCAGCTTGTCGACATCTGCTTCTCTGATGAGTCTGATAATGACTTCTTCTTTCGCAATGAGGATGACCAGACAAAGATAATGACTGACAGATTTCTACTGATCCATTCCATCATCGCGATGTGTTTGTCACTGTGCATCACGAGGTGGCCCTGAGGGTAACATGGCTGAAACCATATGAACTCCTTGTTTATGGTGACATTAAGCCTGATGCGAACTGATGTTTGGATTTCGTCCTGTTGCATGCTTTGTATTTCCTCGGCTTTAACAATGAGTCCCAATTAACCCATTTACTATTGTTCTGTTTATAAGGCATATGGTGTTTTAAATTGGTAGCAGACCCTAAGTATTCCGCACTACTAGCAGTTTGAACGTATTAGAGGCCTTCGTCCTTCATCACCCATTCTGTCAAAGCAGGAATTTCACAACCTAGTAAAACAAACTAGTGTGGGTTTCTAAAATGCTAACCCCAAATCAACCCGGAGCATCACTTTTTTTTTTTCTGCACCTCTCTGAGCTCAGGGTGGTTTCCTGTTAGGTTAGAGTTGACAGTTTACAGTGCATCCCTTTAAAACTATGATCTAACCCTAACCCTAACCCAAGTCAAAAACATAAACGTGTAATTCTTAACTCAGGTCAGCTTCTGACTATTTTAACATCCAGCAGTATTTGTTCATGTTAACATGCCAGCAAACAAACTCACTAGCCTCTGCACGACCGCTTTATCTTTGCTTTGCCTGAAATTCATTGTTGTTTTCCTGTTGGGCCGCTGCCCAAAGCCTTCAAATATTTGTCAGAGACAAGAGGCAATAAATACAGGTCGTTATGCCTGCCTGGGTGCAGATATTTGAACTAGAAATCTATTTCATATTTTTGTTCCCTTCCTGACGAGTAAATCACTTTAGAAAAAAACACATGTGCAATGAAACAAACTCATAATTCCCCCTGGTTAGCTGGCTCGTGCACGCAGGATTGCAGCTACTTTCAATGCCATGTTCATATCCACACTTTTTTTTTCTCTCTCTCTCTCTCTGCACACATTTGGGGCTTTGTAATTGTTTTGGCTCACTGTTCAGTTCGACTCTGATAATGGAAGAACATCCATCATTAGTCCATCCATCAGTAGAGTCCAGTGTGCTCTGTGGCTGTTTGTCATCCCAGTGTGTGCATTCGTAGATATTTTCCATTCCTTATTATTTTCAGAGTGGAATAAAAACGGTGTCATTAAGCCAAAATCTTTAAATGCTGCTGTAAAATGTTACGACTCACAGGGAGCACGTCAATGGAGGGAGACATGTCTTCTCACTGACATTTTCACTGACCTTAGCAAACACCTACGAACCGTTTTGCCATCTTGTAGCCAGCGTACAGTCGGTATTCACATCAGTGCATTTAACATTAAAGCACGTCAGCCTGTTGAAAAGCACCAACTGATGCAACGCCTCAATCATACCCAATGTGTCCCTCCTCTCTGCAGTGCATTCATTTATAATTATATCTTCATCACAGAAAGAGAGTGATTAAAAGTAAAATCTGGCAAACAAAACGTGGCGTGTAAGGTATCATCATAACAGTGCGCCTGGCGTGGAGTGTTTTTCAGCAGCTGCATCAGCAGGACACAGGTGGAAATGCAACTTGACTGGTGATGGGAGCCAAGAAAGATCTGGAAGCTGTTTCTGTCCTGTGTGTGTGTTCGTACTTATGCCTGTGCACTTCAGTTGTTGAACTCGAGCAGGCAAAGAATATTAGCTACCTAATGTTGCCAGAGGACAGATGTGAGTGTGTGTGTGAAGGAATATGAATCATTACAGAGAAAACTTTATTTGGTGCATCTGTATATGGGCAGTAGACTGTCAAAATTAAATGTCATGTTTTACTGGATAAATACGAGAGATGTAGAAAATCCTGCTCAACTGTCCAAGATTTACAACACACAGTCCGTCCTGCGTGCAGCCGCTGCTCCTGTAAGTATCTCGCAGTTTGATTTTATGTCTCTGACTCCCTCATATCGCTGTTAACTGAGTGACTCGGTGCGCTTCAGGTGAGAATAGATGAAAATATGTGATATAACAGGGTCACATCACTTCCAGAAGCTGCAGCGACCTCTGTGCTCCTTTGACAGGGACGTGAAGAAAGTGTGTGAAAGCGCCTCTCGAGCAACATTAAATACAAACCAGGGGTTTTAATATTATTTCAGGCCACAGCACTGAGTTGAAAGTGCAGAGAGGTGAGACGCTGGGAGGTAACGCAGCCCGTGACTGCTCTGTTTCTTGTAAACATGCAGGGTAATAACACACAATATTGCCAACGTACTAATAAGCGAGGAGGAGACTAAGTAAAGGGCTATTCTGTAAAATGTCAAACATTAAAAAACAAGCAAAAAGGTATTTTTTGACATCTTCATGCCATGTTTGCTTACACTTTCATGACTTAAGGTGCAAGGGGAGGCGAAAAAAAGCGCATTTTCCATTTTGAAACCGCAGCTCAGTCACACTTTCCAGCATATCGCTTCGTGTAAACATCCTGGCAGACAGGAAATCAATTTATCTGACCAACCGTTTGACAATTTCAACTGTGATAATTCAATTTGTTTGCTGATAATAATTCCTAAATAAAATGGCACGCATTTCCAACATTACAAGGCGCGTGTTTCCCATTAATCCCAGTTGCTCGTTGCTCACTCATGGTTTGATTGATAATGATTGGCCCAAATTTGCTTGGTCCAGGTGTTTGCCATTTATTATTTTTCCACCCCCTTCAATTAATCACTAATTGGTGTTTCCACCTGCAATGGAAATTACACCACAACTGTGGCCAAAAACCTCACACTGCCACTTATTTGCGGGAAAATATATCAAAATATTTATCATAAAAACGCCAGGATTTTTTAATGTTTGCTTAATGAAGAAGGAAAATATCCAAAATGCATTTTCATGGCTGCGTGTAGACAGCGCCTGTGTTTGTTGTGTCATTGTTGCTCGCACAGCGTGAACGCAGCCAGTGTTTGAGGATTTTGAAAATTAATGACAACAAATGACCAGAGCTGATTTCAATCCTCACCGTGTCAGGGGGGGGATTGTGTCCTGGTTGAGGTTAGGTCACTGCGAGGGATGTGACGGGGTATTTAGTGTCTGCATATGGAAACACTTCATTGTCAGAGTGGACTGTGTTTGAATAATGTTGCATTAATAAAGACTTTTTATGACAAAATGTGTCACAGTTCAGAAAGTATTGTGTGTTTTTATGATGAATCACTGTGGATTTCTCTCCATATCTGTTGCCAGAGCTAATCCAACTCATAAGATGCTTTTCTTTTTCATATAACATGTAGTGCTTGAACTCTATGTAGAGCTCTGCTTTACTGAGGTCTTGTAAAACCACTGTACTCCTCTGAAAGGGCAAATAAAATGTTAGCACTCACAAAAGGTCAAGTCTCTCCAGAAGATCAACTTCTGTAAAACAGCAACGCTCTAACCCACAAATAACATCGAAACGCTGAAATCTGAAATCTAGATGAGAGTGTTCCTGGAGCACAGAGGAAAAGTGACGTTACAAGAGAACGCAAACCCACATCAGAACATCAGTGTTGCACAAGTAGTGTTGCACTGGTGGTTTATGGCTTACTGGGAACTTGTCAGCAGCTTTTGCAACTTTAAAGGGAGTGTTCAAGCTCTGCATTCACTGCAAGATCTACAGCAAGATAGCTGTGTCTTAATGCTGCTATTATATATATATCATATTAATATATAACTGTGGGTTCAATTCACAGTTTACTCATAGCAAATAGCAGGACAAATGTTTAAGTGTCACATGACGTGTCTGCCACCACTTGTTTTTTCTTCTAAACATATGACAGCCCCCTGCACCGCACCCACACTTAGCTATTTGGTATAAAGCCATGCACAGCAGTAGTTTGTGTCTAATGGACAAGTGTTGATAAGTCCTTAAAAAGAAGCATCCAGCTGAACTTCTGCGCTAAAGGTTGTTTCCAAACTTGTGCGACGTAAGTATCCATCTGTCACCGCTTCACAGAAATCCGCATCCCCCTGTCACTGAGCAGATAAATGGCGGCATGTTGCTACCTAATGGCGAGTGGAATTGTTTGAAAGCAGCTACGCCTGCAAATCGCTTTTAATATATTTCTTTAAAAAAAAAAATCCTCCAGTTGTTTGTATTTTCTTTTCATGAAATAATTGGTTTATGCTTTAAAAGCGCAGTCTGTAATTGAGTTTCACTGTTGAAACTCTGTCACTGCATCACTGGTTTTGTTTATGTTTTGATTTATGAGCTTTTTTTTTATGTAAAATAAGATGATGGACCGAGGTGTTAAATCAGTTAAAATATTGGATTTAAATGTTTTTGGAGCTTGCACCAAGTTTTCGCAATCATAATTTGTTCTGCTGCTTCGTGAAAGGAATCCAAAGCAGAGAAGATACAAGACCTCACACTCTCCCTGAATATATTAAAGTCATAAAACCCTGTGATATTACTGGACATATAATACGTGGAGTAACGAGAACACAAGGAGCCACCCTCTGCTTTTCTCCTCTCTGTGCTTTACACAGGAAGAGAGATTGAATCAGGATTAGAGTCCATAGAAACGTACCTTTAAAATAGTATTAGCATCAAGCACTGTGAGTTAATTATAACCAAAGGCAGTGTGTGGGGGGGATTAGCGTTGTGATCCCTTAGCCGTGTTAAACAAAATGGTGACGTACTGTAAGGTTTGAACACTTTATCCCACTGAGCTACAGGTCGATTCTCTGCACAAGTGCACCGCAGCCTTTGTTCTCTGAGCCTTTAAGAGAGGACAACGTATCGCACACCTGCCTGTGTGAATTACAGGAGTTATTTTAATGTATGGGGATGCTGTTTTTGACTGAGCCATCTTTTTAAAAAGCTGAATTAAGACGATTAGTGCAAAAATTATGAGTTTAAGTCAGAAATCTGGGTTTTAATTTTAAAATTCTGACTTTATTCTGTGAATTCTGACTTTAAATTCAGAGCTTGGAAAAAAATTCTTGTAGTTTTGGCATCTGCATTGTAGAACAAGATATATGAATGCTACAGAGGACCATTTAGGATTATTTGCACGCCTATTTTGGGAGGCCTAGATTTGAGCGTCTGACTGATGATATGTCACTGACTCAAAGTTACATCACTCGGTGGCTTTCAGCTGCTTCTGCCACAACCCAACCTCATGGCCACGTGCGGTGTTCCAATAAATCACTCATTCCCGACACTTTTGTGGATGGTGTTTGACTAAAATATCAAACAACCATTACAAAACTTGTTTTCCCATCTTCCAAACATATGCTTCAACGTGAAACATCCAAAGTTAAAACTATCATTCTTTCTATTTTCTAACTCTGAACACTTAAAAGTGTTTTTTTTTTTTTCCTTTATCTTTTTCCTGCAATTAAGTTCATTCAAGTTGAGGATTGTTGCATGTGCAGATGGTTTGGAGACGCATCAATCTCTGTCAGCGGCGTAATAATGCAGACATTCCATACTGGGACACTTCATGAGCAGAGGAGGCACATGAGAGGGGGAGTTCCCTAAATCAAATAAAGGCTTGTGTTCTGGCTGAAGTCTGAGAACCAGCACCCCGGTGAGGATGCAGTGGGAATGAAATTATACGCAGCCCCCCTGGTTACACTGTCTGCATTTTTATACATTACAGTTACAGAAACGTTGTTAGGGGTTATCAAATGAAATTCAAATGTAACATGCAATAAAACGTTAAGCTCTGTGATGTTCGTGTCTGAACCAGGTTCCTTTATGAATTTGAGTCATAATGCATTTAGGGAATCATTGCAGTTTAATATTAAGGTGGTATTAGTGTAATAAAACAAACAATAAGCAAACTGGGGCTCTTCAAGAAAATGGTTTTGGCTATGCTTAATAATTTTTCATGAATTTGAGTGTCCCAAATCTTGCCGATCTGACCCAACTTTGTCACACGAGCGACATCTCTATCTCCACCCAGCTTCCTGGCATCTATCTGTCGCAGCGATCTTACATCCACTGAACAATCTGAACATGGATTCCAAAGCCGTAAAACGTTTGGCAGCACTTCTTGATTCAAACCCTTGTACCTCCCTTGACTTTGGGTCCTGGCTTGATGTTGACATCACGTGTAGAAAATTCACATCGGAGTAACACATGGAAAGTATTGGGGCTGCAGGGAGACACGGGATGGAGAGTGATAAGACTGGATGCCCTTCATCTTTCCCTCTGAATACAGGCCTAAGTCAATTTTACTCCCAGCGTGAGACTTTCTGCAGCCCAAGTTTTGAGTAAATCCAATCAGCTGTCCGCAGGATTGAGATGTAGTGTGTCACTGATGACAGAGTTCACTGAATGGGGAGGATGCAGTCCAGCATTTTTAATAAGATGCTATGATATAAGCTCCTCCTAAAGAGGTGTATGATAATTTTAAAGGGGCGCTTTAAGACTTAAGTACATAGAGAAATAAGTTGCATACTAGCTGAATTTTACATAATTTGCTCCCCTAGAAAAAAACTGGTTGGAAATTTCCATTTTGAATTCTATTACTATTGAAATACATTCAAATAAATCAGTAAATTAGACCTCAGATTTACAGCATTTCCTCAAAGTTGTCTGCACCCACAGTTTCTTTTTCCCCAATCACACCAGCAAAAGTGTGTATATTTATGGACCCTCCGTCATGTTTTGTGTGTGGCGACCAGAGAATTAAGCTCTGAGTTTAGCATGGCATAGCTTGAGTGCTTTGGCATGGCAGCATAGCATGAAATCCCTCAGTCTGCCAGGTGCGAGCTCCCAAATCATACTTCCCCCAAATGTGCATCAACAGTTTTGACAGGCGGACTGTACAGTGCTATTCTACACTCAACAGTGCTGCTGTTCCAAGAAGACAGAGCACACATACATCACACATACATGCGGCCCACCCACCCCACATGCTCGCCTTGATTCTTTTTTTTTTTCGTTGGGCACCTTCCCATCTCCACCCCTCTCTCTTCCTCTCCTCTCATTTTTTGATTGGCTTGATTCCATGCTCATTAGCATGTCCCATTATCTTCTGGAATATTCAGGGGAATGTTTCCAGTTGCTGCCATTCCAATTATTATAATATACAACATGGTTCATGACTTTCAAGTTTCTGGAAGTGCTTCAGCTTTTTGTCAAGGTCCTCAGTCACATGTGAGGGCTGTAGATTTTTCAAGGGCATCTGTTCCAAGCTGGCCCAGAAGAGAGACAACGCGGCAAAGAGGGAGTGGGGTGGGAGGGGGGGGCCCGGAGCAAGCTGGAATGATCCACCTAGAATTTGTTGAATCAAATCCTTGCACCTGGATATAATTGTCCTGCCGCTGTGCTGGGAGTTGCCACAGCCACAAAGAGAGCAAATTAGTGGCTCGAAAATGGCGACCTGTCAAGACATGCAGCCTCACCTGGTATCATATTTTACCAAGATAAAGCGCTTTCCTTGCATTGCTGGTTAATGATTATTTTGTTTACGGGCTGGGATAAATACACCACTCTGAATCGCTGAGATGATGAGCATGAAATCAAGCCGCACAACACCAAACAATACAGCAATGTGTAATAGCTCCTCGAAGTGCTAAATGAATCATTTACATGTGAATTAAATCAAATGCAAATGGTTTTGTTTAGTATTTAAACCCCTTTTTTCTTTTGTGTCGATTTATGTTTTTGGCTTGTGTGCTTTTTAAAGGAAAAATCAGTCGTGCGGTTCAGATAAGTCAACATCTGGTTTGGTATCGAAACAATGCACATGTATTATCTTTGCAGCTCGCCATATGGATACATGATAAACAAAGGATTTACATAAATACCCAATCGTCTGAGGAATTAACACGTAGTAATAGTAATATCTCTCAGACCCTTGGGTGCAACCAAACTTTAATCACTTCTGCTGTAAGATCAGGGGAGTCCTTTCATCTGGATTTTTTCAAATCTATAACTTAAACACACTAAGCCGTCGCATGTGCAAACTCACTTATGTGCGGCTGCTTTGGGTCGGGCCCGGAGTCTTGCTGAACGTGTGAGAGGAATAGAATTACATCTTCTTAACTAAATAATGCAGTTTACCGAGATGGCAAGGATAACGAATTACAACCATGGGGGGTCTGGACAATAACTACGAGCATTGATGAATCTTGGAAGATAACGCCAGGCCTAAGCATTCCTCTAAGAATATTAATAGAATACCCTCTATTTATATTCCTTCATAAATTCCAGCTGTATGTGAAGTTTATGGTATTAATTTTAGCTGTGACAAATTAGTATTGTTACATTGCAAAAAGGATTATCATCCGTTTTTTAATTTAATTTTTAATCCACTGCAGAAAATACCATAATTTATCACACTTTTCTGTATAAAATGGCCACCTTGCAGTTTGTATCCCATATGGGTAAATGATTATACAAAGCTTTGGAGTGAAATGATTATTTAAATTAGATTTTTGAATTAAAACCGGTTATTTTATTGAGTTTTATGGATCAGAGAGGAAGAAGTCTGTTACATTCTGTTTCTATGAATCCTCATGGGTGTGTTATTTTGGGGCGGACGTGGCAGGATGTTAAAACACAGTGGTCAGAGTATGGTTAGGTGTATAATGGTTGCTGGGTGAAGCCATGTAAGCAATGTGGCAGCTTCGTGGCCTCTGAGTGTTTTCAGTAGGAAGATTGAAACATGTTTTGGAGCTTGAAGAAAGCCCACAGTGGATTTAGGACCTTGAATTTTTTGCATATTTTTTGGAGCAGAGGAAAAGCTTATTACACTTTCCAACTGTTTTTACAATGTTACAGTCAAAATTCAAAATTATGGAATAATGTTTCAGGCCAGCGTATAAAACATCACCTCGTTTGACTTCAAGGCATGGCTGCTGGTTAAAAACATTTGTAGAACCATTTATTGTAGTGTGGAAACAAGTGTTCCCAGTAATGCACAGAAATTCTGCATCCAGTTGTCTCATTCACAGACGATTAAAGAGGGTTTTCGAGGAAGCAATTGCTAAATCTGGTGTAATCCATCTCTGCACCTGCATGGTGAGGGACATCCTCCGGGGACTGGGGCGATAGACAATGTGGTGCGTCGTCTAATGGTTGGATCAGCTGGCAGGTGTGCCCCAAAAGTTTCTCTGCCACCTGCACACTGGACAGTCCATAAATGGTGTAACTGTTGTATTGCTTAGCTGGACAGAGAGAAACACCTGGGCCAGGCTGAATTAAATGCTTAATGGGTCTGTCGTCTATTGCTGGAGGAAAAAAAAAACATCTTTTGAACCTCTGGAATCTCCGCCACATTTTCAAGCCTCACTCGGACCTTGATGAAGATGCAATAACATAAGGAAAGTCCTCCATCTGTGAAGTTGTTATCAGCCTGACAGTAAGTTACTATATTTTAAATTATGTTCTGATCATATTGTTGAGGATGTCTGTTGATCCTTGCAAATACTTGTCGGCAAACCAAGATGCTCATCTAATGACACACCACACGGACTGAACACCAGTCGAAGTGGCTTTGAGCTAACTATGATAGAGACGAGCAAAAAAAGCTCAGAAACACCACTATTTTCTTTTAAGTTGGAATAAATTGACCCCTTTCCTCCCCCAGAGTCTAGCAACGGAGCTTGAATGGCCATTAGTGCCATCATAAAACAAATGAATCCAGCAGAACATCCAAGAAAGCCGATGCAAATATCCAACTACAAAATTCAAAGTAAGCAATTACAAGAAAAAAAAGCCCCAGGTAGTTATATTCCCTCTGCTAGCCTCGTTTGTGATCCCCTTAGAAGCTTCGCAACATTTTATTCACAAATGTAACTAATCAGATCACTATCAGTGTCACACTCTGCATATCTTTGATTTTGTTTAGGTTGGACTGATTCACAGGGGCCAAATTTTTAACACGCCAGTCCATCATTGTTACAGTAATAATAATAATGTTGTACTAATAAACTGCTGCTCACAGACTTTCCTTTCACTTGCTACGAATATGCTTGCTTGTGCCCTTTCACCATCTTTGGCATCATTCTACATGCATTTACTGTAAAGAGCAGGACGACTAATAAAGGCAGAAAGCAGCACTTGGATGTGTTCAAGCTAACATGAATTTTGACGAGGCAGCTAACAACTGAAAGCACACACAACATAGATGATAACAGTTGCTTGTAAGTCATACATTGCTTACTACTTACCCCTATTATGATCAGCTGCAGCTTGGTGAGTCTTTAAGTTATTTCCTTTGAAGTAATGGAGATTAAAAAGCTGAGGTAGGCAGTTTTATTTCGGCATCATTGGGCAAAAACTTTTCAGTATATTGTAATTCAAGGGACTTGGGAGAACACTAGATTTCAGCACTTCCTGTTTGCTCTGTTTTCGGGCTCTAGAAAATCAAGCCTGTGATGTTAAACTTTGGCCAATCACACGTCATTTCAGAGAAAGAGAACATTCCTATTGGCCGCTCTACAAATGTGGATGTGTGTGCACGAGCCGTCATCAAAAGCCTGATTCAATGGCAAAATCATACAGAAAAAGTTGCTATTCCAGCTTTGGCAACAACTGCCTACATGGCAAAACAACCCCAACAAAAGGAAGATGGATCAAAAAGAGTCTGGAAACAAAACACCTGTCAATATTGGTTGTTTACGAAATGGAAATGAAATGGAAAAAATGTTGCTAATAGTTCAGCTTTCTGCTAACCATAGCACCTTGAATCATAGTGTGTCCTTCGCCTCACTTCCCATCACCACTGACCACCTCACCACCTGGAGTTGGGAAACCCACCCAGTGCAACCCCAGAACCAGGGGACAGGATTGCTCTGACTCCCCACTGGATCAGCAAACTTTCTGTTGCTGCTGTTACACAGCCACCGACTGCGTAGTTTCCTCTTCGGAGCTGCTGCCTGTTTGTCTTGTTTACTTCCTGTCAGCTACTGCATTAACAAACAGTCCAACAGGAAATATACTTGGATTCATTCAGGAAGTTCATGTTGCCAAGTTTGAAACAATCTATTGGCATAGCGCAGATTAGTAAGGTTATTTTGGCCCAGTGGCCACAGTTGGAATTGCAGGTTATAGATACTGAAAAACAAACAAACAAAAAATTATAAAACACTTAGTTAGCATCACAAACACTCTAATAATACACTCTTCGTACTGTCTTATTTTAGGCTACTGCGACAAAAAATTCTCAAACATCTGTATCAACAAGTTACAAAACGGAGAAACCTGAAGAACCATTTCAGCATTAGCCTGGTTGATGTCATCTTGAAACACAGCATCCAGTTCTCTTCACACACCCACAGTGTATTCGCTGCAGATTTAGCATTAAAGGAGCTATATGTAAGAAATCTAAAGCAAATAGTCGTAAAATCATCCTAATATGTCACAGAGACTAAGGAATAATGTTCATATAACATACTGATCTCACCGACAACAATAGTACGGCCAGAATATTCACATTTAAAAAAAAATTTTACGGTCCGCAAATCATGTTTATGTTTTGAATTTGTGTTTTGGCCTGTTGCGCCACCCACCGCCGTCTACCAGTCACGTAAACAGTAGAGTCTCAGCATCAGTTAAAGTTACGACTGAGCTACAACAGCACGGCAAGCAGCATTAGCAGTGTCCCGGTACATAGCATTAGCAGTCTCCTCAGCTGTATCCCAGCAGCAGCGTTAGCAGCAGAGAAGCCGGACTTGCTCAAACGGTCCGCTGGAAAACCGAAGATCAAGGACGCGGCGACGCAGCCCTGCCACGTAGGGGAGTGGGGGCGGACACGACTCGCGGCAGTATTTTGAATTTGAGTGCAGTAACCGTTTTGGCCACATTCTTACATACAGCGCCTTTAACAGTGATTCATTAGCAGAGCGGTCAAAACACTAAACTCATCAATGTACAATCCAAGAGACGCAAAGTTTGAATACTTCAGGACACAGTTCATTATCGTACTTCCACATACATGCATGCTAAACATTCAGTATTTACAATAATCACAGTATAATAATTGCAGTAATTACAATCCATTATAAAGATGACATTATTGCAATTTGTTCCTCATTTTCAGCTTAACAGCCTCATCACACAAACCCAACACTGTCAATGAAAACTTGTAACGTTTGGTTGCGACAACTACCAAGCTGGCTTTAACTTGATCTCATTATTAAAGTGATAAATATGCATTACATCATCTCACAACTGTTTGTTTTGATCATGTCATTTATGATGTTTTGAAGCTTTTAATTATGATTATCTGTTTTTTAATAACAGGAATATCATTCGTTTTATCATCTTTAATACATTTTGGCACCTGCCTTGTGCGTAAATGATGCATGTGTCTTATTATTAATGCTGTGTGAATAATACGGCCTTGTCACAGCAGAGATGTGTGATTTAAGAACGAACAGGCAGTGGGGAATGTGAGGAACGACTCTTAAAGGCAGATTTACTGACTACTGTGTTGATGGCTGCGAGAGATTTGATGTTTATCTCCCCGATGATATCAGATATTATGACTCCGAGTTGATTTTTGAACTTGATACAAACAGCAACACGGTTTTCGCTCTCCATGTGGAGCTCCTGAGCCTGTCGGAGCTCCCAAGTGTACTCTTTGCGTGGGCCAACCCCGTCTGCAGCGCATTAGTTTCTAGTTCTTGAGATTTAAACTGTGGCAGCAACACATAGTGTAACAGCTCCCCAGAGGGAACCAGTGATTGCACTCCAGTGCATGAGGTGATATTATGTTTAATGTGTCAGTTTATTCCTTGAGGGGTTCCCAACATCTGGCGTACTTTTAATACTTGGGATGCTCCCATTTCCACGTCTTTAACGTCTTCTGAGCATCACTGATACGAAGCTTAGACTGCATATTTTTACATATTTGTTTTTTTACAGTCATCATTATCAATTAGGAGAAGGAATTCACCCATTTCCTGTTGTATTCTCCCAGTTTTCATGCTTGTTTTGTCAATTTCCTGCAACTTTTTTTCACACCAAATTTGGCAACATTTGCCATCTGGTAATACAAAGAGTATTCGCACTCACATGTTAGGACACTCCTATTAAGTTTCAGTGTTACCCAGCCTTGCAGGTACCTAGAGCAGCTCTCTGCAGCCCCCTCTGTAGCCGTCCCATATTAGAGGCCAGCTCCCTGCAGTAAAAGACCCTGCCGGAAACTGGGTTTGATTTGTTGATGTGAGTGCGCTGAGGGCAGAGTGGGGGCCAAGCATTAATGGGAACGAGACAATAGGCCATCACTAATCAGAGACCTCAAGGTTGCCATGAGGTTAATTGTAATGCAGGTGGCACTAGGGGAGGGGGCGAATAAGAAATGTCGACTCCTTTACTGCCTTGGCGGCCATTGTGTTCTAACATTAAGCCCTGGGGCTAGGATTTGGCTTTCTCTCTCGCTCTTTCCCCTGTGCCCTCTTTACCTTTTAATTTCTTATTATCCGCTGATTCCCATTCAACCACCATGGGTTAAAGAAAACCTTTTGCCACGTCAAAAGGAAATGTTAATATTGAGCCTGTCCTGGCTGTTGTGATGCGTGGCAAAGCATTGTGGGGCTCCACTGGTGATTCAACAGTGCATTTCACATTCACTGGAAGCACTCCTGTTGCATCATTGTTATTTGTTTAAACTGACAGAAACAGCAGACCCTGCTTGCTTTTGTGTCAGTGAAAGACCATCTCCACACAAGAGCCGGGTCATGAATACACAATAGGACAGTGTCTTCAGAGTAGCATTTGTTTTAGCTTTTGTTGTTTCTTGTGACCATTTTTCCGGGAGGTTGGACTGAGCTGCGTTTACCATGCTCATGTTTTTCAGAGTTTTCCTGTGAGCAGTTTGAGATGTGCTGGAGTTTACAGAGAGGGACACATCACTGAAACATTGAGTTTATAAACTACTCTCACAAATGTGTGTATATGTATGTGTGTGCTGTTTGTGTCACAGGCTACCCAACCCTGTCTCCAAGACATTACATTTATTTTCTACTAATTTGCAACAGCGGATACAATTAGAAGGAAACGTGATGCTGCCCAGATTGTGTTTTTCTTTATTTATCTACATAATGAAACATTTTTAATGAATATGCAAATAGCAAAATGTTAATACTGGCTCTGTGAGGCTGTATTTAGACACGGTGGTGCTTTGAGCTAAATGCTAATGTCATCATGCTAACATGCTCACAATGGCAATGCTAACATGCTGATGTTCAGCAGGTGCAGTCTTTACCATGCCATTATCTAAGTTTAATATAGTTGTGTGAGAGGTTAATTTTTCTATTTTGGGGTTCACTTGCAGTGATTTTATTCCTTTTAAGTGCAGAAACAAATGTCTGCTTGCCTCTCTGACTGCAACATTAGCATGCTAACATCTGTAATTATGCACAACAGAAAAGTACAGCAGTGGCTAATGAGAATGTTATTTTGCAGGTATTTCTTCAGAAACAAAATAAAATTCTAAAATCATGATGGCGCTAGGGAAAAAGAAAAGGGATTGAAGTTATCACATTTCATCTTGAAGGTAACCACGAAGGTTTTTATCCATCCAGTAGTTGTCGGGACATAAATGTCAACCTCATGGTGAAGCTAATGGAAAAGTCAGTGGATCACCAAAGTCTTTAAAGTTCCTCTCCTGGCATTATAGTTCCCAACTGGTGCAGCCACGGGGTCCAAATTTGTCCTTAGTCATTACTTCAAGGTCCACACAGTTTAATATATTCAGCGTCATACTTGCGTTTGGCCATGTCGCTGAGCTAGTTTGCTGTCTCTGTTAAGTAGCTGTCCATTCAGACAGGACTTCAAAATAAAAGCTCTGCGCTAAAAAATCGCTGTACTTCAAATAAAGTGTGTTTTTTACAAATTTAATACTTTCACAAGTCACTTGAGGTTCATTCAGGATGGATCAGTGACCCACTTTTGGACTGCGATCCACCAGTTGGGAACCACAGATTTAACCCAATCAAATCCATTTCTATTCAATAAAATTACATATTTAAATTTTGTCTCTTTAAAAAAGTCTTCGTGCCTGAAAACGCCTCCATTTCCACCCACCCCTTGGCCTTAGACTGCAGCTCAAGTGAATCTACTCATCTTTGACTCTGCTCATCACTCTCTACAGTGTTAGAAACATAAAGGTAACATGATAAGTTAAGTCTTTGGCTTAACTACATTATCAAACAGCTAACAATGTAAATGTTAAATTGCACCTTTTGAGTCTCCCGACCACTCAAAGAGCTGTTATACTACATGCAACAGTCACCTTTTCACACATAAACATTGGGACATTATACACTGGTGGCTGAGGCTATCATACAAGGTGTCACCTGCACCTGCTCAACAGTTAAACATTCACATACTCAGACACCGATGGCGCAGTCATCTTGCTCAAGGACATTTCAACATGCGGACTGGAGGAGCCGGGGATCGAACTGCCTATTTTTTCAGTCAGTGGACGACCCGCTCTATCTCCTGAGGCCATGTTAGATAGACCTTGTTCCTATTTCCCAGAACTGACAAGCAGAAGTTAAAGTGAATCTTAGCTTGCAAATATTCCTCCAATATTCCTCACTTTGCAAGTTGATGGGATTGGTTCCTTTGGTATGTGATGTATTAAACTCTGGCTGTCTGAATCTGTGTTTTGACGCTGTCATTAATACACTGCGGTTTAAAGGTAGGTATTCTCAGCCAATGGATTGACTGCTTATTTTGCTCATTATATGTCTAGTAGCATTTACAAAAAAAACATATGCACATGATAACAAGGTTAAAAACTTGATTTTCATTGGAGAGATTCGTCCTCTGGGGAACATGAATACCTTTACAAAATTGCATTGCAATCCATTAAAGTAACTGTTGTGATATTTTAGTCCAGACCAAAGTGGTGAACCAGCAAACTGATATTGCTGACCCTAGAACCATACCACTGGCATGGCTAAAACATTTAATTGACGCGAGAGACACACTGTGTTTACTTTGTTAACCAAAACCACAATCTTTCCTTAAACTTAACCAACTGTTGTTGAAACACAACACAGGGGGAAAACCGTGGTTTCATGGTTTCATAGTCCTGCATTCTGTTAACCCCCCATCCACCCTGACCACTGACTTCAGTGCACTTCGTTCCCTGGAAAAAATGTTCCGACCGAACACAGTCCAGGCAACAATTACATTTCCCTCAAAACCAAACTGGCAAAACAAATTAGTCGAACATAAATATAATTTCTAGAGGACGGGGTTGGGGCTACTATAGCATTTGATTAAATGATTATAATCAAATATCAGGATTCTTTATAGATGTGTAATTGCTTAATTAACCTGAGTATCAATATTTGCTTTTCACTCTAATCTGCATCTCAGTTTGCACATCGGATTTGTTATTACAGAGATTAATCATTCAAAACCATCTATTTCATCCTATTTGATCTGGTCCCTTTGATATAACGTCCTCTACGAGTTTGACATGTTTCCTCCTCTTCTACATTGGTGCTCTCAGAACTTTAAAATTTTGCCCGGAACACGAGCACTGCAGATCATAGTGGCTTGTACAGTTGTAAGCTCTCACCATCTCTTCTCCTTTGCATCTGAGAGGGAAAGGGTCAACTGGAGTAAAGGGAGGGAGGTGGATCGCCTTGAAAGACAAACATCTCAGTGTCTGCCAACCTGCAAATGGCCCCTGTGTTTATTCAGCTGAGGATTGGACCGCAGCCAGAGCATCAGACTTCTTCTTCCATGGCATATGTGAGGGCAATACATTGAAATGTGCGTTTGATACATGACAAATGAGATGGTATTGAACAGCGGGGATGCTGGTAAGGCTTGGCTGGATGAGGTACAGCCGGTCGAGGGTAAGAGGAGGGACAGGGGCGTTGTGTTTCTGCCAAGATCCTTTCTCATCAAACCATCATCTTGGGGGAATTGCTTTTTTTTCCTGATTTATGTCATGAAAATGTGGAATAAAAAAATGCAAAGCATGAGAAATGTATTGTTATCTTCACCACTGTTGAACAAAACTCATTGACCAAAGGCTGGATCTCTACACTTGTCTGCTCTGATCACCTGTCTGTGTCGAAAATGCTAATTAGCCTCAAAGCGTTTGGAAAGCCTTTACATCTTGCATGCAAAAATATGCATTTCGGCTTTATTTTTAATCCAAGAGTTTCAAACTTGCACCATCCAAATAGTATTAACCTGGTGATTATACAGTACACTGGCTTTAAAAACTGCAAATGTTATAAACACACCTTTCATCTTTCACCCACTTCATGTGACCAAGACCTTGGTCTGACAAAACCAGATAAAGTGGCATTATTCCAACTATGGGCTGATATTTACCACATTCATCCGGATATGTGACATTGAGAGGGACAAGCAGAACCAGCAGGGCGATTAAGGCCCTATTATCACCTGTGCCTCCAAGACATCCGTGACTTCGCCACACATCCACATGGGCAGGAAATCTGTCGAGCTGCAGACTAGCAGTGACTTTGAAATCAACCTCTTACGATGAGTTGCAATGTAAAGCACTTTGAAAGGAAGGATGGTGCTTACCTGAGCAGATCATCTGTTGTCACTACACGTCTTTTGGATGGGGGGGAGGGACGTTGGTCGATCACATCCGTCAAAGTGTTTAGGCGGGTTCGTATCAAGCGGAACATTCTTTCATCTTGCTTAAGGAGGAGTGTGGCGTTCACGCCTCCAGCTAAGCTCTGAACTGACACCCTCCGTCCTGATCGGTTGGCCTTAACTGGGGGTTGATCAGCAGCTCTCAAATTCAATCAGAGTGGAACCTCATGTCAGTGTCGGAGTATTTAATCCGAATCTTTTTCAACTTTGCATCTCAGTGACGTTCTTGCAAATTGGAGTTGTGATTGCAAGAATTAAAGCTAAAGAAATTACTCTGGATATTGAAACTGTATTTTTGAGGGTTTCTAATTGCAAAGTCACATTAATGCAGTACATTATTATGGCTTTGTATTAAGTGGCTAAAGCTTGTGTTTATTCAGGGTTTTTAATGTTCATGACTAAAAGTAATTCTGGCTTGCTATATAATTCTTCCTTAATACTGTGTTTGATGCATTTCTCCCAAAAGGGTTTTTCAGTGGTTTGACAGAAAAGTAAACCACACAGCTGTTATGATAGATGTCTTACAGGGATCTGTGAGTGATAACTGCTGTTTAATAATCTGGGGAATTTAACTCCCTGGATTAAATCTGAGGTTACAAGTCTTGGCGTGAGCTTTGATTCAGATCTAAGCTTAAAGTCCCACATTAACAAGGTGACGAAAGCATCATGTTTCCACCTCAGAAACATAGCCATGGTACGACCATTTCTAAATGATAAAGATGCCGAGAAATTGATCCATGCCTTTATTTCAAGCTGCCTCAACTACTGTAACGCACTTTTTACTGGCCTCCCAAAAAACACCACTGAGAGACTTCAGCTCGTTCAAAACAGCTCAGCTTTTAACCAGAACCAAGAGGAGAGAGCACATCAGGCCAGTCTTAGCTGCTCTGCACTGACTTCCTGTTACATTTAGAATTGATTTTAAGGTCCTCTTCCTTACAAAGCCCAACATGGGCTAGGACTGAGCTACATTTCTAACTCCCTTGTTAACTATTTGCCTCCAAGAACACTGCGATCATCTGCTGCTGGTTTATTGGACGTTCCCAGCAACAGCCGGAAGAAGATCAGGGATGAGGCCATTGTCAGCTACGCCCCAAAGCTATGTATGCACTACCTTTAGGTATCAGGGAAGCTAGCTCGCTATATATTTTTAAAAGAAAGCTAAAAATGTATCTGTTCACTTTAGCCTTTAACTAGCTCTGACTTCCTGATACAGGTCTGAAACTCTTTCTTTTTACGCTTCCCTCTGCTGCAACTCTTTTAAAATCTTACTTGGTTTTATGATTTATAGTTTTACAACTCTGTTATTTTATGAATCAGTTGATCCATGTTTTAAACTGTTGTAAATGTCCTTTTATATTGAATTGCCTCGTCTGTTTTATGTCCATTATGTCTACTTTCATCTAAATCACTTTGTGTTGCATTTCTTGTATGAAAGGTGCTATATAAGTTTATTATTATTATTTTAACTTACATGTTTCAAGAATCACGGGAAAGTCTGTTAATTTAGAAGCATAGATAACACAGTTTGCATATATTGTTTGACTATTAATAACCTCATTTTTTAGTGCCTGAAGATCTCATCACTATTAAGAGCCTGGTGCAACAAGTCTCGCTCTTAAGGAAGTCCTGTTTGCTAGTTGTCTAAGATATAGCACCTACTGGGAGGTGTAGACCGTCTCAAGTGAGGCTGTGAAATTCTTGAAGGCTCGGTGATGGAAAATGTGTCTAAATTCCCAACTTGACACCCGGCTCCTGCCACTTCTGCTACTGTGGGATCTAGTGTCTTTGGGTGATGTCACAGGTTACGAACTGACTTCCTTTCAGCTTTTTGAGCACAAACACAAGAACGCCTTCATTAGGAGATGTTTCGATTTAAGGTAAATACTTTGACTAAAATTCATGATTAACTATCCAGTGCTAGCATTGATTACAGAGTGTTGAAAACAAGTATGGAAATGTTGTGGCTGGGTAATTGTGTGCTTAAATGAAGTTGTAAAAAGCCATCTGGTACATTTCATTGTAAGATTAAGGAGCACGGAGGTTTCTTTTTTATTCTACTATTTACCTGAAAAGGAGTGAAATGCCATCAGGTTGTTTGTACTGAGGCAATAAAGACATCTCACATGTGTATTTAGCACTTAGCCTTGTTTCATTATGTGCGTTTACATTAAGAGCAGTGCTGAATTATAGTATATAAATGGCCCGTTGAGGAGGGGGGAAAAAAACTAAATCCGGACTCCCTGCCTTCTTTCCAGGAACCAACCAACTGGGGTGGTTTTAATGCCACAACATGATTTGTATTTCTACATTTGCTTTACATATGATTATGTTATTACATATTTTCAGTTTGCAATCACAATCAGGTTGCATTACAGGGTTAGATGTAATCCCAAAGTAATACAAATTCAGCTCACAGCTAATGATATTCATGAGGTGCAGCGTGCCCCAGTGCTCTGCCTGTATTGTACCTATTGTTAAGCCTTCCTATCTTTCCCTGAGGTATAGGCTCGTGGCAACATTTAAGGAAATGACATAATCTATACTTATGTGTGTGTGTGGAGAAACCGTCATTGAAACTGAGAGTATTCTGGGTTGGTTTGGTAACGTTTGCGTGAAATCAGATGTCTTCCTCTTTTTGAAAAATGGCAAGGGAATAGAATTTAACTCTTAAAATGTTGAAGTGTTCCACGAGGTAAAAGACTTATCCTACAAATTATTAGGAAAAAAAAAACGACTAGTCTTCTTTTTCTCTTGAAACTTCAAAGCGGCTCAGTCCGTTGTTATCCTTCATGTCATTATCAAGAGCGTTTCTAAAGGACATGAAAACTTGCAGCCATTTAACATAAGACAATAACCTCCTCAAGTACGAGGCTAAGACTCAGCTCCGCCTGCATTAGGCAAAAAAAAAGGCTTGTGTAATTAGTCGTGCACTATAAATCAAGTGGTGTGAATCTATTTCGCCATGCCCTAATTGAAAGTGCTCTCTTTTTTAGGGGGGGTGGTGGAGGTGGGTGCTGTAGTCGGACACAGAGCTCCATCGGATGGTGATAGATGTGGAATCCAGCACAAACAGTTTGAACCAGTCAGGCCGTGATTGATCAGTACCCTCTGGGATGTCGGGTGGATCTTTCTCCTTCAAGCAGAAGATAAAAGCCTTAACGACTCTCCAGTCTTGTTGTACCTCCCAATTGTGTGTTTGTGTGTGTGTCTCTCTGTGTGTCAGTGTTTCATTATTTCGCAGTGTTTGACCTTGAAGGTTCTGTGTGCATTTGGGCTGTGATGTCTCAATGATTTCTCTTTTAAGTGCCAAAATGCGCCTTTTATGCACTATTGATGCTGCTATACACACACTACATAAATGCCCCATGGAGGAGGCCATTTGCATGAAAATTTAGTTGATTTATGACTGGATTCTATAGCATTTTCTATAATCACCCAGCACATTTTTGCAGGGGCTTAGTAGTGGCCGTAGTGATGCCACAGTACAGTGCTGTAACCCAACTTCAAAGACCGTTTTGTTCACACGCACCCTCACAAAAACACAGGGTGACTTCACTGGCTTCCAGTGGCAAAGGTGGACCAGCTGGGCTGTTTTGTTCTCCACTTGTGTGTTTTTTCTTTCTTTCTTTCTTTCTGTTTTCACCCTCTTCATCGTCCCCGGTTCTTCTCCCATCTTTTTTTTCTCCGCGCATTTGCTCCGGAGATTTACACTTGCTGTTGTTGATAGAATAAAAAAAAAAAACTGCAAGCAGGAGAGCGGGCGATGCTGGTGATTCAGGTTCGGTGTGTGGTATTTCAATGAGGGTCTAGGCTGATTGTCCTATAGTGGCGATGGATGTGGCTTTTGGAAGTGGAGGTGCATCGGAGGGGATCACTCGGCATCTGGCCCAACACTCTTGTGTCACCGTGACCCTCCTGTGGGGGAGGCAGTGAGGGCCACAGTAGGGGGTCCCACTGAAAAGCAACATAAATTTCAGAGGGAGAATCAATAGACTGTGAGAATTGTAAGAGATGCATTGGTTTGGACTCTCTGACTGTGACCCTGGTACTTTGCTATATAGGACGCACCTACAATCCTCAACAACAGTGAAAATAACATAAAACAACAGCATGTATGATCCACTAAAACCTGCACTGATGCACGTCTTTGGATTATAACAGTAACTTAACTAATCTACACCCATTTCTGTGGCATGGCTGAATTTTAGGGATAGCCTCAGACGGGAAGAAAGGGAAAAAAAAGACTGTTACGTGGGGGAAACCTATTCTCCCACAAGATGTATAAATAGCCGCAGCCATGGCTCCCTGTGTCAAAGTTAGGACACTCAGTGGGGTGCAGACTTCAAAGCAACCAGGGAATTCTCCAAAACAACTGCTGGCAATTTCAAATCAACATTCCCTCTGAAAGCAATGTAACCTTTCACCTGTATTCTGGCATGAGATAACTAGAAGAGAAAATGTCAACTTTGGATTATACAGCACAGCGTATGTCATAAAACTGTTGATTTAGGACAACAAAATGTTGATTTAGGACGTGAGAATTGGGCTTTTTGTCGTAAAGAAATGTCCTTAAATTGGTAAAATAGATTTTTAAATACTGTTGATGCATAGATAAAACATTGCATGCCACAAAATTAGTAATAAAATGTAAAAAGTTAGCTTTGGAAGCAGATTTCATCTTGAGAACTTAAAAATGCAGCTGATCAGGCGCCTCATCTGCCACTTGGTGGGAAATGAAAATGACCCAGAAGGGTTAAAGGCCAAAAAACATGTCAGGAATTTCCCCAAGTATATATTTAAAGCAGCAACATGACAGTAAAGCTCTCCAGTTTAAATTAACTAATACATGTGTGTTGTATTTATTTGTTTTGGTCTTCAAAAAAAACATTTGAATTCATTGTAAGCCCCCCCAAAAAAGGAGGAGAAGAAAGATAGCCTTAAGCCTATTCAATGAAGACATGGGGTTAACATGGTATTGTGTCTTTGATGGAGCCGGCCTGTGGTGCATTGTGGGTAGTGGGGTGCTCTCTGGCCGCAGCAGGATACTGGCGGCTCTGTCCAGTTTTCAGGTGCTGTCGCTCTCTTCTCGGTCATATTAATTATGGGATAAAAAAAAAAAAAAGGCTCTAATCCCTCAGCCTTTGAAGCGCTGGGCCACTTTTCAAGGCTGGAGCTAAAATATCACACACACACAAGCATACAGGACACAATACGAGCTACTTTCAAACATAAAATATAACTTATGCACATTTATTTTTATGCGTTTTGCTTGCAGAACTATGATTTAGGTTGTTTTTGCCACTAAAACTCTCTGGATTATAGTTGTTTTAATCTATACAGCATATAATTTCCTTCCAGGATTAGTTCACCCAAATGCTTTGCTGTTACTCATTTGGCTTCTGCAGCATCTCGAAGCAATGAATGACTGTACTATCAATGTTTAAGGTTTTTTCACCAGCATCAAGGTGCTCTGTATTCACGTTTCATCTCCCCCATCGCAGGTGAGTGCTCCACAGAGAGCCAAAAACTCATTCACACAAAGCTGCGCTGTGAACATTCCCCGAATTTCACATTTTTCAACTCATTACCCATAATCTTCCCCATCCTTACTGATCTTTTCAAAGAATGATGTCAGCGCAGCAGAGGCAATGTGAGGATATCTCCTTCTCTTTTTATTAATTTGCTAATACTGTTTGTTATTATGTCTGAAAACACGTCCACGCAGATGGAAAGTCCTCTCCTCCGAGATCAAAGTGGAGTCCCCCGCTGAACGGTCACACAAGCCTGTCACCCCGTCTCTCGTAAGCAGACTGTGGTCTAGTTTTCCCTCTGTAATCAGATCTCAGGCCTGTGTTTCATGGAGGAAAACAGCCACTGGAGATTGGCAGCCTACAACAGGTTTTATGGCTGTTGTTTCAGGTGGGAGGCGAGTTAGTCGGATGGATGACTGTCGGAGGGATTTTACACTGCCCTCTTGTGCTCTGACACATACTGTACTCCCTCTCTCCTGTTCACGCTGACTAATTTTTACTGCTGTATGTCCCTGCAGCTCAGACGGCACAGCAGCAAACAACAAAAGAGGCAACAGTGCAGTTAGATATTATGTAAATATCATTCAAAATGCCGAGGGATGTCAGTGCTGCTTTGTTTTTCCTGATCTGTAAAGTCACACTGTTCATTTTCTGTGGGTTATAAAAACAGGCATAACCACTGCATAAGTGACATGCATTCCTGGCTTTAATACTCAGCCTCTGAATGAGCTTACTTAGCCCTAATACAAAGGGATTAGTGGCATATTGCTCCTACATAGCATTTTTAAAGCACTACTTACACCTCACAGTGCTGCTTGGGGCAAGACATTGATTTTTTTTTTTTTTTTCCACTTGTTTTTGTGTTTTAATAAATAAAAAAAAAAAGCTGACCTTTCACTTTAAAAGGTGTGTAAAAAATAATTTAAAAATCTTATTTCAAATAAAAAACATTTTCAATATTAAAAACAGACACATCAATATTCTTTTCTATTAGGACAGATTAAAAAAGGTAGAAATGGTGAGCTGCACTCTTCCTGCTCTGCCACATGTCAAAAGGATAGAGAGGAATAATTGTTTGATCTGTCCTTTTGCCTGTCGCTGCCCTAATCACTCAAGACTGATTCAGAAAATGCAGGCTTGAATGTCAGAGGGCCTCCTGTGGAGAGGTGGAGCATTTCAGTGGCTTTGGACAGCCGTGCCCCGGTAATCACCACTCTCAACCTGGCCGGGCACTCCAGCACTCCCCTGATTGAGCACCTCAATCTAACAAGGTGCTATTGCTGGAGCCAGAGATTCTGCCAGGTTTTGACAAACCAGTGGATTGTCCCTGATCATCATGGGACATTGCTTTTTCGCAGCTCAGCCATGCATGCTGCAGGCAGCCACGGAGTCAGGCACACCTGCCAGTGCTGTGAACGTGAGCGCTGCATGGGAAATTAAAAATGAGCTTGAAGGTTACCGTGTTTTGTTTTTTTTTTAAAAAAAGGAAAAAAATTGAATAATTCCACATCATTGACGGATACATCAGCTTGTTTCCTGTCATGTTGTACTGTGGAGCCATTTTGGGGGATGCAGTTTACATTTCCCCTGTGATTTCAGACTGCTACCACGCTTCCTCTGACCTTGCTTCAGTCTGTGACACCAGGGCTTGCCCTGAGGGAATATACATCCCGATCTTAGCTAGATAGCAGCGTGTTTACAATTACCTTTAACCTTAAGCTTTTGCCTCTGGAGACATAATTGATTACAGTAGCAAGCTGCAGTCTGTCAGGCTTTGAATTGTGATATTCTCTAAAGATTAAAGACAACTAGACCTGCGACTACCAATTACCCTCATTATCAATTAGTACGTCAATTGTTTTTTCAATAGATTGATTAATTTAATCTATGAAATGTCCAAAAACTGTGAAAAAATGCCTATCATAGTTACCCCAGCCCCAAGGTGACAGCCTCAAACGTCTAGCTTTGTCCGACCAGCAGCCCCAAACCTAAAGATATTTAGTTTACAATCATATGAAATAAAAAACAGCAAATATTTACAATGGAAATATGGTGAAAGTTTTGGTTTTTGCTTTAAAAGACAAAAAATAGGAAAAGATCTGGACCATAAGTCGAGCTTAAAAATAGATGCCAGTTAACAATCTCTCGCAAATTGCGTCTTGTTTTTGCTCTGGCCCAAAATAACTATAGAAACAATCATATAGCAACACCAATCAAACAAACACAACTGAGCATGAAATCAGAAAATAATTCTCTTTCCACAGTGTAAAAATCAGCCCAGCAGTTCTCCACAACAGGTTTACGACACACTTCATCAATACAGCATTTTTAACATGACGTATATAAACCTCTTGGCTCGTAGATAGTTACTCATAACTCATAAAGAATTCATGTATTTTACTTTTAACAGCCTGGGACAGTCCGATGAATATGTATGCCAGTGAGCAACTCTCAAAGCAGCCGTAGATGTAAAACTTGTAAAGACTGGTAACTGATTTCACACTCCCATGACTTCTGAGTTTCAACAGCCAAATGGGTTTTTCACTGGAAAATCAGTCTGCATCCTGAGAATGACTGCAGCTGTAACGTTCAGGTAGTGAGGGATCACAGGGTCTAAGTGGACAAAGACACAAAGTTTGGCATTTTAAATAAAATGTAGTAAAGGAAGTGCAAAAATACAGCTAATTATAATCGATGTTTTACATGAAAAGTTGGATGGAAGTTGAAAGAAAAGTCTGAAAGTTAACTTCTAAGTTAACACAGAGAAGGTAATATTGGATTGAGTCCTTAAAAAATCCCAAGGACTGTGGTGAGTTCTAGAGTTATAACCTTTACAGTTAAATTAGGGACAATTTAAGTGGTACTTCCTGATAGTTTCAGCCTGCTTAAGAGGTTAATTGTAAAATCCTTCACATAATACATCATAACACAGCTACAGAAAAAAGACTGGAGTACTTTTGAAGGGTTCAAATGCATTTGGAGTAACTACTAGCTGTAGGATGTTAGGCAATGCATTTGGAAATTATGATCAATTGTAGTTTTTACAAAGCTGGATTTAAAGTGTCATAAATGTCTCCATTCAATGGGAAATAATAGCCTTGTACCGACTTGCGAGAGATGAAATTCATTGTAGCCTCGCCTCCAGTTCTTTCACCTCTCATCTGTTTCCAGCTTAATATAATATTGTTGATTTATCTGTGATATATTTGGAGCTGCGGGCATTTTTCCACTCCTATTCTGAAATGAATAGATGGGCTGCGAGGGTGTGGACGGGTGTTTCATTATTCTAGCTGGCTTGCCTGTGAATTGTGGCAAGAACATGGCGGTCACTCCATCAAAAGGAATTATGTTCAGTTTCTCACAAAGACATTTGTCATACGGGACAGGAGGTATTAGAGCAATGAAAGACTCTTAACTCCTGTTAAAATCAGCACCTTGGACTTCTTGCGACAGGAGCCGAGGGAAAACAGCCACTTGGTCTCCTGTGTTCCTGGTGGCATTTTCAACGCAGATCCTCATAACTTGATGCTGAAAGTTGATTAATAGTACATTTAGCACAACTCACAGCCTTCTTCTCTGTAATAAATTAGGGTCATTAATCAATAAAGAGCACAGCAATTCCAGGAGACAGGGGACATGCTGGTTCCTAATAGAAAAAGAGAGGAGTGACGCTCAGGCCTTTCCTACCATTGACCACCCTGGCTGAGGTGTTCATTGTGCACCTGCCTAAATCCAATTAAATGACATAATTAATGAACATCTTTTTCAACAATAATGGGCTCTGCCTCTCTGCCAGCATATTGATTTTCTAGTGACAAACCAGTTAGGATAGCCTGTCACTGTCAACCTGAAGATTTACTGAGTTTCATGACTTAAAAGTTAGACTAAAACTAATAATTTGGGTATTTTTTAATCAATCTTTAATTAAATTGGAAGGATTTCCTCCTAAGAGATGCAAAGAGATGACATGCAAATGTGTCAGGAGGCCCCGATGGTAGCGAACAATACAAACCAGTCCAACAATAGACCCAAAATTACGTAATAAATTTGTCCTTTATTAATTTAAAGACAACATAAATTTGTTCTCCATATCATCGAAACAGGAGTGAAACTATACAGTACAATCAATTAACAGTATGGAAAGTGTAGTTAGGACATACAAAAGTGCACCAGCAGAAAACAGTTACATGCTTGAGTAGAGGATGAATGACTCTCAGGTTCGCCTGGCTACCTGAATAAAGCGCCTTCCCCATCCAGCGCTGTCCAGAGCTGTCACACTGCCTCTGCTTCATTCAGCTTGATTAATGATAAGCTGTGGGGCACAGCTAGAAGGTCTAGTCTCAATTATGAAAAAGGCAGTAACTAGTCCATTGTGCTGATGCCTTTATTCCACTGACAACGCTGAAAAATAGCAATATTTCTAATCAGAGCTGAATCATTTATCACTCATTTATTGGCGTTCTTTGACTCCCTGCCTCATCCATCCACCCCTGACCCATCCTTTAAAGCCACGGAGCTGCACGCTGCACCCTTTTCATCCTTTATCACTCACTCCTGTGTTAAAACTGTTTTCATAGGCGCTGCTTTCTAATAAGAAATACAATTCTATGTTGTGACAATCTCCCAAATGGCTATTTGCATCTCTAAAGCATTTGCCAGTGTCAATTTTGCATTGTAAATAAATTTGCCTGGAAAGAAAAAAGGCAACTTTCCCTATTTCACCATTAAATTCACAACGCCTAGAGTTTATAGGGGAAGATAAGTGAGTTTAATATGCACTGGAGGGTAAAGAAAATATTCTATTACTGCATGTAGTATGGAAATTACCCCATAAAGAAACTAATATGGCAATTTGGGGGGCAATTTTTAATATGATTTTTATGATGCACAGTTCTACTTATGGTAATGAAGTTGTCATTGTACTTGTTCACTGCTGCTAACGCAGAGCCCATCTTTCAATTTGTACGAATTAGACTAAACTGTTACGAATGAACTTCATTAATGCTGGAATGAGAAAAAACATGTTATTGCATTTCTGGACCACTGGCTCTGGGATTGTGTGTTTTATATTGTTTTGATCTAATTTTGGAGTTTGAGAGAAAACACTCTCTTAGGTATATAGGACTGCTCTAAAATACAAACAAACAGCAGGGGATCATTATCTATTCTGAAATGGATACTACACCAAAGTCTCATTGAGAAGAGGCATGGTGTGGTTTACGATTGTTCCTGAACTAACAGTTTATCTATTCTAATTCTAGTATATTTAGTGTCACATTGGCATCAATTGGGTATAACAAGGTGTTGCGATCATAATTTCTTAGCCTACACGGGTCTAAATTTAATGTGGTAGTTTCTTATCATTATAAAGGAAAGCAAAGCTCAAGCAAACCTAAAATCGAAAATAAAAAACACATCAAAGGAACCATTCAGGACCAGTGTTCACTCCGGTGATCTGTGTATTATATTCTTTTATTGACCAAATGATAATATGTTGTCTGTCAACAGTAATTGCTCTACTTGTCCTCATAAATTCAGTCGGTGTCAATGAAAGCTCTCCTGGAAAATAATATTAGATGTTATGGTTTTTGGTGCTTAGTTGTACACACAAATATTTGGAGTTAACAAAACCACATTATCCCACCACTTCATAACTTCTGCTCTGCTTTTCAGGGGTAACATATGTAACTTACTATAAAATGAAGTGATTAAAACGGATGTTCTCATGCATTGTTCGTACATATAGCTATGAAAAGTAAGGCATCAGGATACATATAAAACCTACGTAAACATGAGCCAGTAATTTATATATAGCCAACGTAACTGGAAAGGCTGTGACCAATCACGTGACCAATGCGCCGATGAGAGTAAAGAAGGAAGTACAAGTGATAGTCCACCTAAAGCCTGATTTATGGTCCTGCGGCGTACCTACGACATACCTACGTCGTTGCCGTGACGCCGTCGTGAACCATTCGAACTTCTCCGTCACTCCATTTCGCCGCGGTGCAATTCACCGCCAGAGCGGTAGGGGGCTGCGTTCCTTTCCTGAATGGTTATCATCGTCTCTAGTTGATTCTTTGTTTAGCTTCCGGCTTTTCCGGTCACAGAGAAATGAACGCGGAGCACGGACAGATGGCTCCATCTGTATCCGTATCCATATTGAACGTTGAGCATAAATGGGCCTTAATACTGCAACATCTACATCGCAACAGAAGATGTTTAAAGATGGCGGGGATGGCGCAATCTGGAAATACGGAACCGGAAATGCGTTGCTACCAAGCAAACCAATCACAGCCCTCTCGGTCTGCGCTGGGTCTGCGTTGCCTCGACGTGTAGTTACATTTTTGGGGAGGTGCACATCAGGCTATGCCGAGGGCTACGGCGAGCCTTCTGCGTAGCCACGTACCCTACGACGTAGCGACGTCGTTGATTTAACGCAGGACCATAAATCAGGCTTAAGGAGGAAGGTTGGGGTGGTGGATGGGTCAAACAACACAGGACTTTCCCCCAGGTGCCCGTGTCCTGTGTAGTAACCTATGTAACTTTTCTTTCCGAAATGTAACTTAACATTACATATGAAACTTTATGTTTAATACATAACGTTATGTTAAGTATGCTACGTGATGATGTTCAACCATGTTTTTTTTCTAAAACTAATCTATGTTAATTTACTTTCTTAAGCCTAACACATGGAACTATAAGATATGTACGTAACTTTAAATTAAGTACGTGACACAATGATGCCCAACCATATTTCTTTTCCTAAACCTAACCTACGTAAATTTACTGTCTTAAACCTAACACACATAACTTTACAATGTGCGTTACTGTACATGAAGTACATAATGTGACAAAGCCCAACCATATTTCTTTTCCCTATACCTAACCTATGCAACTTTACTTTACCTACAACTCTACTTTCCTAAACCAAACAAACCTACATAACTCTATGTTAACTGTAATGAGACAATACCCAACTATGTTTGTTATCCCAAAGCTAACCTTTGATACTTTACAATAAGCACATAACTTTAGGACAGGTAGGTAATGTGATAACTCCCAACCATGTTTTTTTTTCTTAAGCCTAACCTACATAACTTCATGTTAAGTATGTAACCAATGTGCTGATGAGATTAAAGAAGGAAGTAGTGTAATAGTCCACCTAAGGAGGCGGGTGGGGTGGTAGATGGGTCAAACAACACAGCACATTCCCTCAAAAGATCGGTGTCAGTGTCCTGTGTAAAACCAAGTGAATATTTAGTTATTTTAAGCTATGTTGTCATTATGTTTCCTGTCCTAAACCTAACCTACGTAACTTTACATTAAGCACTTAACTTTATATTTAGTATGTAGTACCCTACCATGTTTTTTTGTAAACCTAAGCTTTTCAAATTTACTCTTTTCTTTTTTAAACCTAACACACATAACTTAACTATAAGTACATAATGTGTACATAATGTGATGTAATGTTTCTTTTCCTAAACCTAACTTCTGTAACTTTAAGTATGTAACATGACAGTACCATTGGAGGGGGACTAATTCTTTAGATATCATGTAAGCCACTGTGTGAAGATACACAAGGGGTAAATATATAACTTCAGTAATTACACCACATTTTAATAAGCATGTCATTGTCATTATATAATCACTCTACCCCCTCTTGCTACCTCTGGACCTGCTGGAGAAACGTAAAATCCATACATTTTGAGAAAAATGTTTCAGGAGTATTTACATATACCTTGTTGAGTACCTTGTTTTGTATACCCAAATGTTGTTCCTGGTGATCAACGTTATTAACCATGATTCCAAGAAAACTCTTACTCCAGTCTGCTGAGTGGAAAAGTCAATGTCCAGTGTCAATACCAGGTGGAGTAATTACCTGTTGAGCCTTCATTCATTTCAAAGTGAACACTGAGCTTGGCTCAATGAGTACAATCCCTTAATCTCATTCTGTTCGCTGATTAGGAAACCCGGAAACGTTCAAATGTGACTGGACAGATGTTGGGAATCAGGTTTGATTCTTTTAATTGCTTTGTACTCTTCAGGTGCATTTCTCTCTCTCTGCTTCTTTCATTCAATTTAACTAATAGATAATGCTGAAATGTCTGTTCTAGGAGTCTGGCAGAGAGCGGTGCAGTTCATTGTTTTAGAAAAATTGCAACAACTAAAGAGCATTGGTGTAAGGTTGACCAAGCAGCAATCAGGCACAAAAAGGCAGTCTGAGTGTTTTTAGCAGTCTGAGTGTTTTTAATTTTACAGCAGTGGAGTTGTGCAGATTATTTACAGGTACGGCCAAAGAGGGAAAGAAATCTTGAAGTCCCCCTCCATCAAAAATCTGTTTTACTTCATGTCATGTTCGACTGAAATTTTACCATCTCTTTCGTAATCCATTGGTGAATAGGGGGAAATATAAAAATCTGCACTTCTATAGATTGACTAAATTGGTCACAGTTCACCAATTTCACCACAGTGCACTCTTTCTGATAGCCTTGTGTGTCCACCAAAGCATTTTTTTCTGAGGTCAAGTCAGAAAACCAACACCAGTAGCAAATACAAGCTTTAGCCATGGTAAGCAATACCAGTTGATTACAATGCACTATACTATAATTTGTACATACAAACACGGTAGCAACATGTCTACAGGTGGCTACAACAGATTTAAGGGTGCTTTTACACATGCCCTGTTTGATTCAGTTCAGTTGAACTCAAGTTCATTTGCCCCCTAAGTGTGGTTTGATCAGGCAGGTGTGAACACAGCAATCGCACTCGGATGCGCACCAAAACAACCGGATGGGAACCGTCTTCATGAGGTGATCTCAGTCCGGTAACAAACAAACTCTGGTGCAGTTCGTTTGTAGTGAGAACGTGTTCCGACCTGGATCTGAACCAACTGCAGTCACATGACACATTGTTTGGGTTAAACATGAGCATGTTACAGTCCTGGAGGATTATTAATGTGCACCTCCTCCTGTACTGCCTTAATATGCACATTCAGCGCATCCAATGCATCAAAACATTGTTTTCTAGTTGGAGCCGCGCCTCATTTTCAAACTGTATGGTTTGACTAAAATGAACAATGACAGCAATATAGTCCAGTTGTCCCTCCATTGTGACATTAGAAAGTGTCACATTTATCTTGCAAGTGTACTCTTCTTCAACATTTTGTTTACTTCCTGGATTTTTCCTGCATGGACATTCTGACCAATCAAGGGCAGCTTTATCGCGCAAGGCATTTGATCTTGGCCACTTGTAAATGCTGCCGTGAGAACATGAACCAACTCGAGGCAATTATGCAAACGAGTGACAAAATTAGTCCCTGATTTGTATCATAGCAAGCAAACTCTAGGTCTGAAAGCACCCTAAGACACAAATAAGACCGTGTCGCTAATAAACAGTTTTATTTCTACAGCTTTCAGTACTGTCGATGCACGGGGCAGCCATCTTGGATTTTGAGGCCAGACTTGGTGAGGTCTTCCGACTTTCCAAACCAGCAATTCGACTTCAGAGAGCACTCAAGTTGAAATTTCAGACCAGGAACTTGAAAATTATGAGTTCCCAGTACAAATGGTACGCACCAATAGACTGGTGGGTCGGTCCTCTATCCCTATGTGCTTCAGCCTTGTGCTGTCATTTTTACTTCCGTGGAAATTTCGTAGTTTTGCAACAACATGCAACCAAAATGTCTCAGCTGGAAAAACACTGCACCTCCAAAGCAAGCACTCCAGCGCTCCCAGCAGGTCATTTTCAGAACATTACTTTCAGCTGAAAAAAAACACTTTGGAGGACACAAGGCGTAATGAAAGAAACGCCAGCGATTATCCGACCAATGAGAATTTGGTCAGACAAGAGCATATCGACCAACCAACCAACCAACCAGAAGGTGGCAGCGCTAATAAAAAACTTCTCTTGGATGTTTGACCTTCACTTTGCAGAATTATGTATGAGCAGAGTTCGACATTCATAAGGCTGTTTTCACAAGTGGCATGTTTACAGCATGTGCATACAAGCATGTAGTAGTAGTAGTGCATGTAATTTTCAGGGTTTGTAACAAGGTAATTGGCAACTTCTTTTTGGAACAATCGAATTGAACACAATCTTATCTTTTTTAAACAAAGTCATTTCTTGCATTTTAGAACACATAGAGGGGGATCTTTTAAAAAAGGAAAAGAAACAAAGGAAAACAAAACAACTTTGCACGACTGTGTCCCCTTTAACAGAGTACTCAACTGATTTAGTGTTACACTACCATAACATTATCCGACTCATGATAGACAGTTTATAAAAAGAGGATCAAAATTGATGCAGCAGAGGCAGAGATATTGTCGTTTTCATTCCTTTAATACTTCTTGCTTTTAAAGACCTGGTGCCTACATTACCCACAATGCAACACAACTGCTAGCCTCAAGCAGCATAACACTAGATGAACACCACTGTCAGCTGACCATAGATGGAACAAGAGTATCTATATAGATACACATCACCATGCAAACCAAATGCCAGTGAAAACATGCCAGCAGTGGTGATGTACAAATGAGTGTATCTTACTTTGGAGGGCGCAGGGTAACGATCCGTTTCCTCCTTACTCTCTTTTTTTGACTTCTCTGTCTTTATCTGACATTTGTGAAATAAGGGTATTCCAACTTGTCTGTGAATGCTGTGACATCTGCTATTACGCATTTCAGAGGTTGTCTTTGGCGATTTATTTGCAGGTTTGGAAAATGAATTTAACATCATGGGATTAGAAAGCACAGGATTTATTATATCCATCACCATAGCACTGAGTGACACTAAGCTGTCTTTCAAGCATCCAAATGATACTCTCAAATTTAATGAGATCTTAAGCCCTGCCAACATATAATTAAAAACGTTGACACAGAGAAATAAGAATGCAAAAATGTCTCCCAGGACTCTGCAGTGAACTTCAAGCCGCGATGCTTAGCAAGTACTATTCATTAAATACATAAATGGTGGAAGTGCAGTGTGAGGCTGTTCATTATGCACTGCTGTCTTGCAAATGTTTAGAGATGTCTTTATTTCTGTTCTGTCCTCATCACTACAAATGCCTTTTATTTCCCCCTCCCGCCTCCTCTCTGTTTTCAGAGTCAACTGTTGTTGGTAATCGACCCCTGTGCTGTGATTTAATCATTAATTGGCAGTCTGTCACTGTATAAACTCCACAAGGCCTTATTTTGAAGGGCAGCAACTGACTGAAGTGTTAGATACAGGATGGCACCCCATTTTTATTTGGTCCTGTGGTGCGATCAACTGCTGCTTTCAGTTTTCTGTCCAAGAGTGCATTAGATTTTCAAACACACATGAGAGAATTATTATTAATAGCCCCCTTTAATTTGGTCTTTTATGCAGAACCACACAATCCACTGGCCTTTGGTAATAGAGCAAGAGTCTCAGTCCTTACCACAATGAACAACAATGTTTAAAAAAATAACCATATGCACTGAATTATTGTTTCTGCAGTATTTTTTTTTTATTTAGAGGTGCTGAATACCAAAATGTCAAACAGATTTGCTGAATAATTTTCATCCGCATGACATACACATTTCAAATTCTGCATTATTTACTTGCCAACAGTCTTCTTCCTCACATTTGTTAGCACGTTGTTACACTCTGCACATTAACACCAACAACTGTTGATGGGCAGAATATTGTGAAACTGACTGCAAGTTTGTGCGAGTAAGCAGGTGACACAACCAAGTGGGGCTGAAAAATGAAGCCAAAATGGTAGTGCCAAAAACTGCAGTTCTTTGAACGACCACTTGAGGCTGGCTCCAGAAGCCAGTGAACCCCCACTGACACCCATGTTAGAATGTCCAACTTTACAGCAAAATAAACTTGTTTACAAGCTGGTAGAAAAAAGGTTTGGTCTTTCTTGCTAATTTTCCCCTTCATGAAAACTGTATTGGGGGTAAATTTTTATATAACATGCCCATTTTCATTTGAAAGATGTGCATAATTTAGGATAGCCAATAGTTTCTCCATGGCGACACCCTCTTGGAAAATATTGTCACTTTTGGCTCCAAAAAAAAGTCTAGACAAACCCACGGGTATGTCTAGAGATGTACCGATACCACTTTTTCCTTCCCGATACCGATTCCAATCCCTGAACCTTAGGTATCTGCCGATACCGAGTACTGATCTGATACCAGATAAAAAATGGATGGGATATGAATTGTTGTATGTCTCAACTCCTAAAACTCTCTGTAAAATATTAAGAAGTGAATACATAATAGTAGAATGAATGCCATAAAACTTTTTTTTATTATTATTATCCAGTGTTGACACAGATCAAGACACAGATTAAAGTGGAGCCACACAAAAGACATTTGAAAGACTACAGTAGAATGCTTTTTAAACTCTGCTCCATTTCCTTTTCATTTGCCTGTAGCATGCGTATGCCTGTGACCAATCTGATACCACGTAATGCCTCACGTCATTACATGGTATCGGATTGGTCATAGTCTGTACTCGCCGATACCCGATACCGCATTTTAGGCAGTATCGGAGGCATTTCCAATACTGGTATTGGTATCAGTACAACTCTAGTTATGTCATGATAGCTATGTTTATTATTTTTTACAGTTTATGGACATGAATGATATTAGCAAAAACAGAGACCCACTTATAAAAACATTGCTCCATAGCACTACTTGTGGTCAAAAACTTATTACGATACCTTTAAGGAAAAAAGTCCCCACCACCAAACACTATTATCATGTGGTTTAATGTAAGAACACCAGACAAACATCACAAAATGTGTTTTAAAAAGTAGATACTTGTTATTAAAAGTTATTAATGCTCTCTGATGCCAACCTGGTCTCACTCCAAATTTGTTTCATACCAAGGCCTGGTCAGTGGCTCTCAGCGTCATATACCGACCCAAACTATCAAAAAAGCTGTTTTTGACCAAAAATAATTTTAAAAAATCTGCCTGGAGCTGTAAAACATATTTGAGCCTTATGGTTACACTGCATATTAAGTCTTAATTAGCCTATCAGCATTAAAATTAAGTCTAAATGAGCAATTAAAAAGGGGCGGCACGGTGGTGTGGTGGTTAGCACTCTCGCCTCACAGCAAGAGGGTTGCCGGTTCGATCCTGGGTGTGGGAGTTTGCATGTTCTCCCCGTGTCAGCGTGGGTTCTCTCCGGGCACTCCGGCTTCCTCCCACAGTCCAAAGACATGCAGATTGGGGACTAGGTTAATTGGTAACTCTAAATTGCCCGTAGGTGTGAATGTGAGTGTGAATGGTTGTTTGTCTCTATGTGTCAGCCCTGCGATAGTCTGGCGACCTGTCCAGGGTGTACCCTGCCTCTCGCCCGATGTCAGCTGGGATAGGCTTCAGCCCCCTCGCGACCCTCAAGAGGATGAAGCGGTTAGAAGATGAATGAATGAATGAGCAATTACCACAAGATGGCTCCTCTGCAGTATGCTATTTATGATTATTTGGTACTTTAACCTTGCTGGCATATGATACCCACGAGTAGAGGTGTGTGGGTGAGACAAACTGTGAACTTTCACCTGGGTCACCTGGGAGACCACTGTACGTGTACCGTGTGAAACCAAAAGTTGAGTCAATATAATAACGACATAGTTTGCTAGCATGTGTAGCATACTACGCTACTGATGTATGTCACATGACATTATATTGTGGCACTCACATGTATGTATTTTAAGCCAAACTATAATGCTTTTTTTTAATCTATGTTTTAAGTTTATTTTAAAAAGAGATTATATGTGTTTGACGAGTGGAAACTGTACATTTCCTGTGAAAATGAAAGTTAATTTGAAAAAACACAATGAATGTTATGAGCGTAGATTGGCACGCTGTCCCTAAGCATCCAAAACTGACGCTTGAGGGTACTTAGAGGGTCCCCACAGGTCATAACTTGACATGTATGGCCACTGACCAATCGTCAGCATATGAATAGTTGTAAGTGAGAATCTGTTGCTGATGCTGTTCAAACTTTGTTTACAGCTGTGATGTTTGCAATTAGCTGTGAAACAAGCTTATATTCTATTATGACCAGATGACAAACCCAGCTCACACTGATATGGTTAAGAACAGATCGTGACCCTCTAACTTGCACCAGTAGTATAAATATAAGTTATGGAGCACATTTCACAGACTGTTATCACTGACGTACTAAAACTTTAAAAGGAACGCAACTAAAATGATCTCAAACCTAGATTTTCTCCAGCGTTCTCACCATAAATCCTTAAAACAATTTATTTTCCTGCTTCTTTTAAAATATCTAAAGAAAAGAAATAGTAAAATCTGTTCTCTGGTTCAAGACTCCAGCTCCTGGATTTTAATAGTTGCATGCAGCCTTCTGCTCCCAGCAGGTGAGGGTGATGACAGGGTCTGGTGGCAGGCCAAAGCCTGGCTGGCACGTGTTGTGCTTTCACCCAGTCGCTTCCTGCCATCGCGAGCATATGGGTGGAGACATTGTTATCCATTGGCTCTTTCCCAACAATCTATCACCTTTGCCCACAAACTGAGCGAGACCACACCGGACTGGAAACTAAAACCATCTATCAGTGTTTTGTTTGAGTGACACTGTTGCATAGACCTGTTACAGTATGAAACACACACTGGTCTATACGAATACTTAAGGCATGATGCTTGTTTGTTTCACGTCTGTGTGGATCATTTTGAAAAACTTTGTGACTTTTTTGGCTTTCACTGAAGTTATACTGTGTATTTGTGTTGTGCTGAAACTTCAGCACGCTGTCTGACTTGTGAAGTCGCCCTCAGAAATGATTAATTAGAGTCCTTGAACTTGGACGATGATCATGCAAACAGATCTTTCCGTTCTCTCAATGCCATGTTTTCTCACTTATGCTTGCAGTGAGGAAGCAACGATACACCAGAGCTGGCTTGGTGTCTTCGCAACTGTCGGCCTGAATATTTGTTATGGCGCAGTCTGCAAAAACAGCATATGGTGTAGGCATTCATACAGTATTTTCCATTCAAGGTGGTAGCATTGCTTTGTGGCCGTGGCTTTGCTGCGGCGCTTGCTTGTACGAAGCCTTTTCACCTTTGTGTTGTAGCTGATTAAACCCAGATAATAATAGAGGCAAGAAGTGGAAAAACCAACCCCCACCCCAGAAGCCCTTGCTGGACTTGCGGTCTCGCTTACACTTTCAGGAGCTGTCGCTTTGAATCGGCAGAAGGCAGCCAGGCTGAAGATTTCCCACTGACTGGAGAGGAGTCGTTGGCCAGGCTTTCCTTGTCACTGGGAGTTAAGGCAGTCACTGATCCTAATGCTTACACTGTTGTTGCAGCATTCCAATTTTTAATCACTGCGTGACTTGTCAGACTTAATGAGGGCAGTCGGGTAAGAATGATCAACATACCAATAATGAGAACATCACAGGCTGACGACGACTTCCTGCTTTAAATATATACCCAGGGTGGGGTGTAGCCAGAAATGTAAGAAAATACAAGTTTACAGAGTGTGCTGTAAAGAGCGGTGCAGCATGTTCCCTTCAGCTTGATTGGTTGCTAAGGTGACTGCTAACACTGTGGCCATCTTATGCAATCATAGCTCCAATACAAACTCCAGTGGTCTCACCTTTTCCACAAATCACGCAGACATGTTTAAGACAGAGAGCAAAAAACCAGCATCTGTAGCATTGATTTGTGAAATGCGAGCCAAATGTCTGAATTGATTTATAATCTGCGGCTGTAAATGAGATGTAGGCTTTGTCCATATTGTGGACATCTGCAGGAGTCTTAATACAGAGTTTATCCTCTGTGTGTGCATGTGTGTGTGTGCCAGCACCTCTGTGTGTGTATATGTAAAGAAATGCAAGCCAAGGCTGAGTGTGGCTGGCGTGTGTTCTGTCAGATGTCTCTCCCCTCTTTAATCCTTTGTGTGTAAGAGGGTCAAGAGGCAGGCAGACTCCTACAGTACTGTAGTGGCTGGGTGAAGCACTGACTCTCCACCTTAAGTCTGTAACACAGAACTTGGCTTTGAAAAGCCTCCAGCTGGAGCTCCAGCATCAGAGAGGAAGCTGTCAATGTTAGGTTGACAAAACAAATGACAATCCCCTTTATTTAGAGGCGCTTTATTAATGCATTAATTAATGTTTAATGTGCAAGTATGCAAAACTTTAAATTTATGCTGACTTTACAATGAAACACTCAGGCTGTTCTCATGCACTATTTGGACATATACGTATGCAAAGTAATGCACCACAATCCTTAAATAACCCACAGAATCATGAGCCAATAATTCATGTATAACCCAAATTATCCCAGCTCTTGAATGTGTATATTTATTCAACAAACAACACACATAACTGTACATATTTCTTATGTTTACTCTTATTCAATTTTTGTTTTATTCTATTGATGTATGTATTGTAGTTAAATTTTCACACTTACAGCCTCAGCACAGTGACAATATATATTTATTTTCAAGATTTTTTATATCTTAAGTGCTAGTGTTAAACACTGTAGCGTAATGCACATTTCCATTTATATTTTATCGTAGTTCTTTATATTTACATACTTCTATTTCATGCTCTTAGTCTTATTTCTTGTAATTCTCCATTCTTTACATCGAAGCAACTATAACGAATGACAATTTCCCCTCGGGATCAATAAAGTATTTCTAAATCTGATTCTGATTCTGGTTATGGGAAGGCTGCGATTACGTGACTGATACACTGACGGGAGTAAAGATGGAAGTAGCATAAAGGCAGAAAGTCAATGTCAGAAGACAGGTTGGGGTGGTGGATGGGTCATGAACACAGGACATTCCACCAGGAGACTGGTGTTTGTGTCCCATGTGAAACCAAGTGAACCTTTAGTTAATATAAGGTACGTCGTCACCATGTTTCTTTTTCTAAACATTACTTATGTAACTTTACTTGCCTAAACCTAACCGACATAACTGTACGTACATAACATGAAAATGCCTAACCTACGAAGCTTTACTTGCCTTAACCTAACCTTAACTTTAGGTCATATTTGTTACCCTACAACGGCATTCATGAGGTGCTAACTGATTACATATCCTGAGACTCCAGGAGGCCAGAGTTTGGAACCATGTGAATTCTGAGTGAACTTTGAGTCATTTTAACATTTGTCATTACGTGCTTCTTCTTCCTAAACCCTAACCTACATAACTTTTATTGCCTTGACCTAACCTTAACTTTACGTTATATACGTAACGCCATTCATGAGGCACTAATTCATCATATATCAGGAAACCCTTGGAGACTGGAGTTTAGAACCACATGAACTTTTAGTGAACTTTAAGTCATTTCAAGGTTCGTCATCTCGTGTTTCTTCTTCCTAAACCTTGCCAATATAACTTTACCTGCCTAAACCCCTTCTCTATAACTTGAACTACGTAAGGTGACAATGCCCAACCATGCTTCTTTTCCTAAGCCTAACCTATATAACTTTACTAACTTAACCTAACCTTAACTATACGTTATATGCGTAACCCGACAACACTATCCGCTAGGTGCTAATTCATTAGATATTAGAAGAGCAGAGAACTTTGAGTCATATAAAGTACATCGTCATCATGTTTCTTTTCCTAAATCTAACAGACTTAACTCCATGTTAAGCACGTAGCTTTATATTAAGTGGGTGACGTCATTAATGGGGTGCTAATTCATAGGTTCATGCTAATATCATACCAACCACTGTTGAAACATTTTATCGGGAGATTTATTTAAACAATGTATGAATATTAATCTGCTTATTTTCTTGATTTGGAAAATGTCAGATATCAAAGATTTGTGTTTTTGTTTGTTTTTTGTTTGCTTGAAAAATAACAGAATTATAAACATGTTCCTGTAATTTCTGTGTCAATCAACTAATCAAAAAATAAACTAATTGCTGCAGCTCTAGTTCATTATTGTCTAACTGTGACGCTATTCCAAACATAAACTAAAATTCAGCAAGGTTCATAAATATATATATTTATTAAGAGAGTGAGTTTTATACAGTGTGTAACAGTCCAACAATATTGTTGTTCATGTTCATGTCTAATGTTTATTTGGTCTTTAAGCACGGACTACACGAGTTAAAAGTTAAGCCCTCAGAGAGTGAAATGGCAAATACTAGCAATAATAATAGCAATTTTAGGGGACACAGTAGGGGTTAAAGGTTGACTCGGGGCGCCAGTGTGTTGCTGTCTCTTTTATTAATAAACAACATTCATTAAAGGAGGACTGGGGAGCACCGTAGCTGAATATTACCACATCTCTCCCTTCCTTTGTGTGATAAGAAGAACCCTGGTGATTCCTCACATGGCTCCAAAGGCTACGGGGGAATTTCTCTCAGAAGCTGCCCCTTCAGCTCAATTCCTCCCCACATTTCCGAAAGCTTTTCATTCGTATCCCCTGGAAACCGCTCCACATTCTTTAAACTCTCCTTCAAGAAAAAAAAAAAGAAGAAGAGGAGAAGGAGGAGGAGGAGGGAAGGAAAAAAAAAAGGCCCTTACATGTTTTGTTATGCCCTTTGATCACACGTTTATCTTTAAAACAGATGGCTGACCACCGTCCTGTTTATATCAACACATGCTTATTTGAAAGAGGGGTCCAGAAATTGGGTTTAGCGTCTCTTGAAATCCATGAATCACAAATCATAGAAATAAAAGGCTCATCTATTCTCACCAAAGCTGTTTAAAGAAAGCTTAACTACCTCCCATCCCCCATAATATCCATGTCTGCAGCCAAGTGCTACACTGGCTATTTCTAAGACAGTTTCATTCCTTACAAAAGATAATCTACTAATATGATTACTGTTCAATTACTGTGTGTATCAGACAGAATTATAAATATATATATACGCAGTCGCAGGAAGCAACCGCAGTCACTGTTGCAGGTACTGAAAGGTGTGAAGAGCTTTATTTAGCAGCGAATGTAAGATGTGGCATGTAATTGTATCTTAATAATGCAGCAAAGCAAAGTGCAACGTGAGGATTTCAAATGAGGGGCCATGTTTAATCTTTCAATCCATATTTATCAAAGGAGTCAAGAATGCTTTGCTCGGATGCTACTGCACATCAAAAGGCTGTCAGATGTTCCTCTGAGACTTTCAAGTGAGCTGACATGCTCTTTTATGTTCTATAAAGTGGTCATTTATGTTTTTAAAAAATGATATTAGCTTTTGTGACTGCTGCCGGTGTGATTTTAACTGGAACAATTAGCATCAGCGCCTGGTGAGAGCGTTGTTTTGTTGCATTTTCTCAGTTTTCTGTTCAGTTTTATTACATTTTTCGACATCTTCACCATCCATTGGTCACCTTGGAAACTATCTTTGTTCTCTCTAACTCCTGGAATCTGACACTGCAGTCAGTAACAACAGGTTAGCAACCTCTCATTAGTCGATGAGCCCGGATGCATTTACGAGGTCATTTCTGCAGGACAGGAGGCTGTGATGATGAATGGTAGCAAAACTCTGCCGAGACACTCTTTCCCTGCGTCGCCATGTGGTTGCTATGCTGGACGTGAGGGCAATTTAAGCGTCACCATATCCACCAGGGGGGCGCCCTCTTGGGTAAGTGGCTTTGCGATGGAAAGCTGACGCCTGCCACTGCCATCAAGGTTGTTGTCACAGGCGGCTCTTTAAGCACTGAGTCGCCATGTTAAGAGATGAAAGTTGCCGGGAAAGAGTGACGGCGAGGACGAGAATTACAGGGGGATAGGCGCGTGGAAATGAGTTCTCAGAATGTTGCTTACACGAGAACATGCAGGAATATTACCTAATCAGTCAAATCCTCCCAAGCTGACACCTCTTGTGAGACACCCGATGATACCCCACTGAACCCCTGTGCCCCCCACCCGTGGCTCAGCCCTGAGGGTGCCCCCAAGAGAGAATCTGTGGTTTGGAGGTTCTTCTTGACAGACATTCTCAAAATTACTCAAATGGTTTTGCATACAGTGCAGTATCTGTCTACCGGGGGCACTTTACCCTCAATTAAAAGTGTACCGGTGAAGCTGCATATTTTGCATTTCGTAACAATGTGTGTGTTAAACTGAAGGTGATCTTAATAGGATTTTCTGCGGTTGGGAACCAGAGATTAGGAGCTTTATATTGCTGGAGCTGGAGCATTTGAACAGGGGAGTGTTTTAATCTGAACTGGATTAAACATGCCAGACTGAAAAGCTAAAGGACAAGACATCAAAAAGGAATGCCCATTACCTCTTCGTTTTAAAAGGTGTGAGCTAGCACATTACATGTTAATATGCTGGAGCTCGGAGTGTGTGTGTGCAGGAGTGGGCAGTTTTTTTTTCATCCCAAAATGGACGTCAATGAAAGCTGTAACTTTAAAACCACAAGTTTTGTCGCTATTTTCTTGGTTGATGTCATTCTTGCTTTGTTAATCTTTCACATTTTATAACTTACCTTAAATATTTTGTCACTATCATCAATTTACAAAAAGTTATTTCAGTCCATATGGTAATGCAGCGCAACAACAGATGACTCACACACACACACACACACACATACACACACAAACCATACGTACGCTTGCAAATTGTATGCTAATGACTGACCAGGAAACATAAAAGGAAAGCACCGGGATGTGGTCTACCTACAGCTGTTAAATATATAATCCATCTGTAATCAAATTTGACAGTTAATCAAGTGAGGCATTTGTAATGCAGACATTTGGACAGACATAACTAACTCCATCAGCATCTGCATAATAAATGTATGATTTTAATGATGTTTCTATTAAGCATCCCCGCTCACTTTACAAATGATTTGAGGTGTCTGCTGTTTATTTGTTTTTCGGGGAGCCATAGGTTGTTGCTAGGAGCAATAATTATGATGGGGGTGTGGTGTGAGGTGGAGGGGGTCAGCGGAGAGGGAGTTTGTGGGGAAAAAATGTAATTACTTATAGACAGGATGAATTAATTTCTAATGATATTCACTGGTTTTGCATGACAGCTGCCAAGACCCATTGAAGAAAGGTGGAGAGTAAAGGAGTCCTTTTGATGGCAGACAAAGGCGACTATCATTTACAGAAAGTGGGTTTCACCAAACCAAGAGGGGAGAGGGTGCAAGTGACACATCAACAAAACACGGTGGGCTTCCTGTATGGGCTCCTGACATCCACAAAGCCTGAGACATGTGTTCCATCTCCTCAAGCTGAAAGAGCAGAGACCCTGCCTGCAAAGTGGCAATTGTTTCTCCCACGTCTGCATCTGAGTGTGTGTGACTGAATACAAATATGGCCCATGTGTGTGTTTGAATATGCATGTACATGTGCATTAAAGATGTCCACGTGCTTTTACTCCTGTGTCTGAGTAAGCATGTGTGTATCTTCATACATGTTTATACACATACTACAGTATGTGCATCAGAATGTGTGAGTTTCTGCATGTTTACAGGTTCACACATACAAAAATTACAGGTAGATACATTTAATAGACACAAAATAACAACATTTGAGATTTCTTTTTTGTTGAAACTATATATTGTCAGAAGTAAGAACATGTTTGTACTTAATCATGTGGAAAAAAAAAAAAAACTACCACAAAACTTCAGTTAATTAAAACTAAACTGTTGCTGCAAAGATAAGAAATACAATCAAATTGTTTATTTGAACTAGTATAAGTATTACTTGTATAAAAATTAGGCTTCAAATAATGTGTGATGTTATGACACTTGTTTTATGGCACCCAGCATTTCATTTTATGAAAAACACTTTTGATTCTTTTGATTTGTGGACCCTTACGGACTCAATAAAATAAATAACATGGCTGGTAATCGAGGAATAGACACATAGACTGGCTTTATGACAGCTTCAGAAGAAGGGGGGGTCACCACTTTCTTTGTCATGCTGGTAAATCTGAATGAATTACAGTCTACTCTGGTGCTCATTGTTTCAGTCAAATGAAATGAACCGAGCTAACAATTTGTAGCAACCTGGTTTTATACATTCAAAATACTTCTATAAAAATGAACAGCTTGGCAACCAGACCCGGCCTCTAATTGAGACAGGCCTTTATTTGTCAAAATGCGTAGCCACACTGGGCTAGTTAGAGAGACTGGCCGTTTAATTGGAACTCGGCTTTTAATTCAAGATTTACACTATAACTTCCGGACAACAGCTGATTTTCTAAAAGGTTAAATAAACTGGTATACTTTGCTGGATTTTCCTAAAAATCATGTCTAGCCTCATACAGACGTAATCCCTCTCAGTCATAACTTATGACCCACTAGCAGGAATGTACCTACCGACTTATGTTATTGACTTTTAAACAGAAATTTAAACTTAGCATTGTCGGCATGCCTAAAAGTAAGAATACACTCAGAAAACAGTCAAAATTGAGCTGAATTGAATTTATGAAGTTAAACATTGTTCAGAAAAATACTGCCTATATTACATGAGCCATTTAAAATCATTTATCACATTTTTCAACACCCAAAGCCTATTTTAAATGCAGCTGAAATGTGCGGCACTTTGCTCCATACATTGTTAACATTGCGCATTATCCTACAAAACATGACAACAACTCAGGGAATAAAAGTTAATGTGCCTAATTATTGCAGTGGCTTTTCAATGGATGACGACAAGTGTATTAAATAATAATAGATTTAATACGTTTAACCAATTAGTATTTCTGATGCCTACTAATGTTAAATTGACTGGTCGACTAATCGGGCACATCCCTACCAACTTAAAGTGTGTCGCGGCGTATTTTTCTGCAGAGACTCTGTCCTCTGCCTGTAATGTCTTATTTCTTGCTCAGGATGTTGATTGACATGTACCCTCCCGGCACTCCGGTTAAGGTCAGGATAAAAAAAAAAAAAAAAATGAACCAGGTACCAGACCATAAGCAGCACGCACCCAAGAGACGCAGTGTGAAAAAAAATAAATGCAAAAATAGAAAGGCGAACTCACTGTTATTGTTACTTACTGTTTTCTGTGAACAACTTTTGAATCTTGCAAATTGCATAAAACACAAATTCTGTAATTTAATGCAAAAGTCCTTCGAAGAAATGCATAAATGAAGCACACTTGCTAGTTATTTCTGTAGTCCACTTATCTTTAATTCAAGTTGCTTGGATTCAGTCCATCTACCGCAAGCCATATAGGCCTGCTTTAAAAGAATGAATATAAAGAAACGTGAATTGCAGCAATATAAATCATATTACAGCTGATTTTTGTGATACAAAACATTTCTATCCATCCATTTCTTGTCCTTAGATGTTTTTTTCTGGTGGAATACAAAAAGTGTTTAATGAAAACCAACATGTTCAGCTTGTTTTGTCTTCTGTTTCTCTGTTGCCTTTACACACAGTCATTTCCTTGTTCCTTTGTGGTGCAAATGTAAGTGTTGAAACACATCTCTACAGAGAGTCATTGTTTTAAAAGGATAGATGCAAACTATCATTGAAAACCATAAATGCTTCTTCATGAAACTTCCTGTGGCTGCCGCACAAAACAATAATCTGTTTTTTATCTGGAACTTCATCAAATAAAAGCCACTTCGCTAACGTATAACAGAACACAAAAGGCACACGATTTCATCTTTAAGCTCAAATCTCGACCCTTGTGAATCGCTGACAAGCCAATTTGTGGTGTTCTCACACCGTTAAACTCCCAGTATCTCTAGAGTTGACATTACATCTTGTTGTGTTTGTTCTGAGGATTAAATCCTCAGCATATCCACACAGTCCTTCTAGACATGGATCACAGACTATTACGCACTCCTTCTTCCGGATGGATGTTCCTGTATCTGCCTGAATGGGAGGAGTGCCACAAAAGGTTGGCCAGTTTAATTACATGCACACACAATTGTCCCCTCCTCTCAAGGCCTAACACCTAATCATGATACTGGATGTGCGCCTGCATTTCCACCATGTCTCCCTTGCTTTCCAGGAGGGTCAGGGGCTTCACCAGTTAGCCGCTTTGACGAGGTACCCTATATTGTCTCTTGCCTGGGAGAAAGAACCCTTCGCCTCGTCTCAGTGTCAAACTTTAACCTTTCTCAACTTTAATTACACTAAGTAAGTTTGGAGTGTGCCGCGGTGCTGTCCGGCCGACTCAGCTCCATCCCGGCGCTGATGGGAAGCCTGCATGGGTGCCACGGCCCCCGCTGCCTCTGACACAGTGACACTACACAGCACTGACGCCGATGCTGACGCTTGCTTTGGCTCGCCTCCTGACCATGCAAACAGGCACGTAAACACGCTGAAACTGTATTCAAACAACATTTAGAGATCTCCTACTTGTGTGTTTATTCGCAGATCAACAAATCTAGTAAATGTTGTTTACCTACATCACAGGATACCACTCAGCTCAATGGGTGTTTACGTTTATGTGTATGTAAATGTATATGTAAGGTTAAGCCCTCAGAAAGCAGCAACCATTGGATAATAAAGTCATATTTGAACCATCTTGAAACAGATGAGGACAGCATTCCTTCATCATGGCGTACATGACCTTTTTATACAGAGGATCTGCACGGTGCCAATAACACCATTTGGTATTTTTGTTTGTGTGTGTCTGTGTGTGTGTGTGTGTGTGTGTGAGAGAGAGAGAGAGAGAGGGGGGGGGAGAGATGAAGAGAGAAGGAGCTTGGGTGTGTTTGCTCATTACTCATTCCTCCGCAGGGGTGAAATGGTTGTTTTTTTTTTCCTGTTATGTCATCAAAACTTCCACTAAACCAGATTTTTCTTTAAAAAATTCCGTGTACGCCTCTATTGCTTCTATCTTTATTGTGTTTTTTTGTCCATTCTTGCATTGATTCAGTGACACGATCTGCATCTGCATGAGAAAATACCCATTTATCACTGGACTACTGTTGAAAAACTATTCTAAGCAAGCAATCCATAATCCTATAACATGACAGAATTGACCTACAAGTAAGAAACCACATTCTGCAAAAGAGCAATATGACACAAAGCAACCAGAGCAAAGTAAAATACAATACCATATCTGAAAATCCGGCATGTTCTCCTCACACTTTGCCCTTATTCTTAACACACACATTGAGCGCTTGACTCAGACGGTTCGATCAATTCACAGGTAGTCGATTGCGCCACTCACATGTGCACCCTTATGATAATAGGCCCCTTTTAGAGTCATCTAAATCTGATGATGAATTGGACTTCCATAGAAAGCCAAAAAGGAGTTACTGTGGTAACCGCATGGCCTGTCAATCACTCGCAATCAGCCTTTTTTCTCTGTTCATTGCTTGATGCGTCAAGATTAGGACCTTCTCCGCGGGGGGCTTCAAAACACTCAGAGGAAATGAAGAACCGTGTGGAAGTTCTACAGCTGATGTTTGGAAACTTTGCCAGGATGTGACCCTTCGGCTTTAGCCTGCTCGCTGCTTACTTGACTTTCTGGTGATGTGGAGGTACCTTACACCCTTAAAAAAAAAAAAAAAAAAAAAAAAAAAACCTCCTTCCCACAGCTGTGATAAAATAAATTCACAAAATTACAACTTCATGCTGACCTCTTGTGCTAACCCTCCACCTCCACAGTGTCTGTGCTCTTCATCTATGTCAGCTCCAGAGACAGCATGTGTTTCTGACCACAGAGGCTTATAATGAAATGCCCACATTAAGAATGGGAGGCCATTTAAATGCTAATGCTTTCCATGTATAAGTGTTAGGTAAGGGTTGGAAATCTCCTACTGTATACTGTGCCTGTATTTAGAGATAATGACACAATTTTTAATGCAAAAAATAAGAAACTGCTTTTAATAAAAAAACAAGAAAAATAACATTGCAGTTTGTATTTCTGTTGGACGGATTGCCCAAGCTTTGTTTTCTTGACTTTTGTGGTGTTCTGGAATAACTGTGGTCTTAAGCACACACATGCTCTTTTAATTAGGTTACATTTTACCATAGCACACTGGCAGCAGTTAAACATTTAGGGGAAGTGCAACTAATTCGCTGGGCAGGACTATGAACTGTGGCATTACATCCTCGAAGAAAAGGGGAAAAGCCATATAACAGAGGCACACAGGCTCTAAAGATCTTAATTCCCCATTAGTTCCTTATTCTCTCCAGTGACAAAGACGGGGCCCTTTCAGTCTTGTGTTCCCTTGCATACCAAAGTCATTCAACAGGGGAGACCTTTACCAAGAGCAATGCTCTATTCAAGCCATGTTAATTACAATTTTAAACCATTATTTGTTTCAACACCTGGTTAACCTATTCAGACCTGTTTAAATCCTCTTTATTATCCCAGGTGTGATGGGAAGGCACTAAGGAGTGAAAGGGTCCTGTGTGTACCAGGAACATAATCAAGCCAATACTACATAGTGCTGAATAGCTTTCGGGGGGATAAGATCAGATGTTACACACTCCAGTCCTCAAGTAAAATGGTGCTAGGTGGATTAGGTCTGAAAAGAGGATTTTGTCAAGGATGTGTCCTCAACTTTTCTTTTTCCGCAGTAAAGCATCATGAATGGCGCACGGCTTCTTCAGCAGCTGTATTAGGACTAGAAGACTCAATTGCAGGCTTAAAAGCAATTGGCTTTGTTGTGCATTTTTGTGCATATATTTGTGTTGCAGTTAGAGGCTTTGAGACCAAGGGGCCATGCTGCGTCATGAGGATGGATGGTGTTTCTATTAGAGGACGTGGCCATAGAGAGGTCTCCTCATCTTCTAAGCTCCTTTTCTCCCTGCATCTCTCACCTACTTTGAAGTTGGAGTCAGTAGTTAGACCACAGTCCTCTGTCCATTATGATGTCATTAACAAGGCTTTACACGGGAACTTGACCCCTGCGGAGCCTTTGTTAGCACAGCCCTCACGGCTTACCTGTCTTAGGTACTTGTTTGAGGATGATCCCATTTCAATAGGAAATATCAACAGAGTGGCATAAAAGGACAACATGATGGAAAATGGGGGGAAAACACATGAAAAAGAGAATATTACACCATCATGAGAGGGTTTTATTCCTGACTCCACAATGCCTTTTCTAATTTCCTGGCCCAGCACCTACATCCACAATGGCTGGAGGCTGTTTGTATACACCTCCCACTGCGTGGTTCAAATATAGTGCAGACTTCAGTATGGTAAAGGATAGCCACACAAAGTTCTGATTAACGAATTAACACCCTCTAATAGCCCTTCACCATCCTCCCTTAAATGGATTAAGGCTCCTCTCTAACACTTTCTTTTGCACAAAATTTAATTAAGATTTAGATTTGGTTTGAACATGCCAGGACAGATTCGCACTGCATTCGTGATGTACTTCAATTAAGGAGCAAAGCAACTTAAGCTGCTTCACCAATAATTAGACTATCTCCTTTTTTTTTTTTTTTTTTTAAATGGTATCTAATTATGCTTTATCCCTGTGTAATTCAATTTCTTTGCAGGTTACAGCGCGAATACTGGGACCATCTATTTACATTTTAAAGGTCATCTTCTCCAATTTTGGGCTTGTATTGAGTGCCATTCCTTTAAACACATAGCTTTTTATAGCTTTGTATTGCAACTGCGCATTACAGCAACAGCAAATATTCAATTAGACGCCACTTTAATCCTCCGCCATCCCTGACAACATTCTCTCAGTTAGCTTCCAATCAACAGCTCCTCGGGAAAATATGTAGATAAATAAAGCTTCATGGCTGGTGTTTACATACATGATGGGTTCCCAAACAGTTATTTTTTTAAGTCTGTGTTGACATTTGGCCTCCCGAGGCGGTTACCCATGTATTTGTATAGTGATTTAAAACAACAGAGAATGTCCTGCCCAGTGCTAATTTACTCAAAGCAGCAGGGGTCACCAGCCTGGCCACTGACCATTACACAGTAGGACAGGGGTGTCCAGCTGACTGTCCTTTTAATCGACAACAGCAGGCCTAAGGAATTTAACAGCATGGGATTCACCATTTTTTCCCCCAAACAAATAACGTTTATGGAAGATTTACGAGTTACCCGAATTGTCTGGGCTTTCCTTCCTTTCACTTCATTCAATTAGCAGCTCTGGATGTCTTGGTTAAAGGGGGTGACGAGACAATTGAAGGTGTCATCTAATTATTTTAGCCCAGCGCTACGCAAAACCTCTCCCGTGCTGGAATCCCTGGCTTTGGCTTTGGCGATATGAAGTAAATGGGTTAAAGCAGCAGGGGTGATGCAATATGTGGCTCTCCTGGAGATGTTCCCCAACCTCTGGCATCTTTAAAGTGAATCAAGGACCTGCAGGACTGCAAATTGATTAGATAGAAAATATAAGGTAAATCAAATCACCTACTTTATATGCACATTTACGAGTAGACTGTATCATAAGGTCAGATACTGTACAGGGCTCGCTCAGTGTGCTCCCACATCCACTGCTCCTGAGAGCGTGCCAAAGCACACAGGGCTGTGGTAAAGAAATAAGTGATCCCTGTCTCAACTTCGTCAACCCATATGGAAGTTTCAAACGCTTTACTTTACCCCAAGCCGGCCAAGGAAAACTAGGATTGAGAAGTCATGTGAACAGTGCAGAGCGGTAGCAGGAGGCCACAAGCTGAAGTCTGTCCTGCAGCCAGGTTTCCCCCTTGTTTGTAAATTAGCTGTGAGTAATGAATTCTGGGAAGCTGCCCTGCTGCAGGGTTGCTCCCTCGCTGCCGGACCCTCCCATGCTCCCCCGTCGACATTGCCTTCCCAAATCTGTCCTGATGTTCCTAGTCTGTCAGGAGCCGCCCCAGGGGGCAGTGCGATAGCCCGCCTGGCCTGCCCCCTTCCCCTCTCTGGGCCCAAGCCAGCTGAACCGTGTAAGTCCCTGCCATTGCAAACATGGTGACCCCAAATGGGATTGACAGATCGCAGACCGTGGATGCTAGGCCACCAGTCCAGTGACATCAGTTTCCACTGGTGGTAAGAAAACGGCTGGCGTGAAGTACTCACATTGACACACTTGGGCTTGATAATCAGCTACAGAACGCCAGCACCAGAGGGACGTAAAGAAAATCCACACCATGATGGTTTTACTCGCGTGTAAACAACTGTTTAGCAAAAGAAAATGCTTTTAAATCCAGTTTCAGTGAGATTTGCACAAAGAACACGCTGCATTCCCCCGTTTCCTCTGCACTGCTACACTTATCCTTGTGTCTGTAAAAAGCCTTGGCTATGACTACCACATGGGTCCCCAAGCGCACATTAGAGAGCCTGGGGGGTCCCTAAGTGTCACCCATGAAATCAGGATGTTAGGGTATGAAAAACGGGGGAGGGACCGCTAGTAATTCTCATTATTGTTAAATGTTCATCGTCCCTGGTGTTGACTTTGCCTTAGTCTGGCTCCGCTGCCAAGAAACAACATGACTACTACACCCGCAGTTTTAAAAGCTACAGATATGGGGGAAATCTTCTTAAGTCTGAGTGTGACCCTAAATTAATTACAACAAGATATGACCATTATTGGTTGCACATTTTCCTCTCCGCTGCTTGCTTTATAATTGCAAAATTAAAAAAAGTGGAATCAGCTCTTGTGAAATATGAATAATTATGCGGTGATGAATGCTAAATTTTCTAATTCTAATCCCAAAGGTCAACAGCAATTTGTCAGCAATTAATGTAAAGGAAGAACTGCAGGGTATCCACATCATTTGCACTGCGGCCCTGGAGAATCCATTCTGCAGCTTTGACTGGCAGAAAGAAAAGAACTTCTCAATGGCAGATTTTTGACGTCCATAATGGCTTAATGTCTGCGTTTGACAGAGATATTGGGGGAAGAAGAGTGACTCTTTGCGCATTGGCGTGGCCCAGAGGCTTTTGCTGTCACAGCTGATGACAGTAACTTTCTCCATGCAGATTAAATTGGTGTTTACAGATTTGCCCTGGGTGTACATTTTTCCCCCTGCTGGGCTCCACTGGCTGATGATGAGTCGCAGATGAGACCAACCGTTCTCGACACTGATGCTTATGCTTCCATCACACAGAGCCTGTAGTGGCTTACCAGGCATCCGGCACTACACTGCCACACAGTGCTTTCCACTTTGCCACGGTACAGTATTACCAGCTATTTACATTTGCAGAAAATGTGAGTGCTGCTGCTTCTGTCGTGCTGTACTTGCTGCATGCCGGAGCAGCTTGGCATCGGGAGATGAAATGCTGTTGAGAAAATCAAACATCATCAGTCATGATGTTGATAGTAGACTCCAACCAAAGGTCCCATAGTGTTACAATAGATATCAATGACTTCTAGTGTTGTTGTACCGCTGGAGTTGTTACAGCTGGTCGGTAAGAATGTGCTCAAAGTTTAAAGACACAGTGGGTTGTTTTTACAGATGCCTTTTTTTTTTTTTTCTTGAGACCCCACTTCAAAAAGAAATGGAACTTGGCTCATCACAGAGGAAAGTTTGGTTCTATGGATGTGAATCATTTAGAAATATGGAGACAACAGTGCAATATTTAGTTTGAGAAAACAGTTGTGTGGTCACATGGCCTTCCACTGTACACCACAGTAAGAGTGATAAGCTTCGACAGCTATTGTCCCAATGCTGCAAAATATTAAGTAGTTTCTCATGTGTAATTTGCATTGATTAAACTTTAAGTGTACAATTGAGGGCCAGAGTATGCTGATTGCCTCAAGTGTTGGTTGCAGAATATTTACTCTGAAAGGCACTTTGTTAGTGCAAACTAACTGCACTGAAAAATCAATGAACAGAGCAGTTTTGACTAACCTGGTGTAGCAGCAGAGGTTAATACACTGCTAACAATATATTTGACAAATATCCATATTTTATTTCATATTTTGCCACTTCTGTTTATCTCTTTTTATTTGAAATAACAAAACAGCACATGGGTGAATACATTTGGTTAGTTTTAAGCAAAGTTGCCACACCAGTCATGATTAACGCGACATTAAAACTTTTAAGCCACTGCTCATCTATCGACACTTTAGCGTCTGAAGATGAATATACAGAGCAGCATCTATGTGTGTATTCATTTCAGGTTGTAAACAGTAGTCTCTGACACTGGGTTGTTATCGAGTTGTGGCCCCCGGCGTAGGATTGATCCACTTCAGTCCAGCAGCAGGGGGGCAGGGAGCTCTGGAGGGGCTCAGCGGGGCTCCAAATCAATAAGGTTAATAGATGTGGGGGCCACGCAGTCAGAGGTGTGCAGCCTGGCATTTTCGGTGCCAATGAGGAAAATTCCTGATGACGAGGTGTCTCTTTTGGAGGCTGCATTAATGTCAGTCTGATTACCTGGAGCCAGGATGTCAGATACAGTGGGTTAGTGGAGCCTTGTTCCCTGGCCATTAACTGGAATTAGCTTTACAAGGAGACCCTTCAGATTGGAGACTTTAACTTGCCACCTCTTCATCCGCTGTCCATTGAGAACAAATTGCCAACCCTCCCTCCCTCCTCTCCCCCCAACTCTATTCTTTCACTCTGATTTCTATAATGCCAACAGTTTCATAATCACTTGATGAGTAATTTCCTCTCATTTGGGATTTGGAGAGAGAGGTTTCATTTAGAAGTTTCTTTTTTTTTTCTTTCTCTCGCTCTTATTTTTACGGCATTTCCCACATCACATTCACAAAATAAGAGGGTTCGACGGGGGGACAGAAATGATGGCATCGTAGAAAATTTTAAAAAGATTAAAAACGAGGGAGGGGAGCGTGGTTAAAATCTGGTTTAACTGACAAAATAGAAATTAAAGCTCCCCATTGTAGGATTTGCTCTTCCACATTTTGCTGCTGGACTTTGCCATATTACTGCCTCTCCTCCAGGAGCCAAACTGAATTTCCACCCCATTATTTATTCCAGGGACAATAAGCTAACAGTTCACAGTAAGTCTTTTGTAAATTTTCCTCACACAGAAAGTTTGTGCTTAGCTTTCCCACACTGTGATATCCACTAGACTATTAAGATTTCTGAATAGGGCCCTTCAGTTTCTCTCAGACTTACAGCAGAGTTTGAATGGCAAAATGCAAATGAGGCGCTTGCTGATCTATTCTCTCAGTACCTGGCTAATGTCTATACAGAAAAGCCAAGTGTCTGAGTGCATGTCTGTCTGTGTGTGTGTGTGTGTGTGTGTGTGTAGATGAGGATACACAGAGAGGTGGAGGCTGGCCAGTGCCACACCTGCAATTAGCCATGCACCTGCATCAGCTGAATTAAAGTGTGCGAGCAGAAGTCATGCTGGCTTCACTCCCCTCAGCCCCCCTAAACAAAACACTGAAGTCATTTGCAATAAAAGAATCAGTTGTCTCCTTTCCCCCCCTTTCAAAAGGTCCCTTTGCATAGGAAATCAGTTGTCTCTCCCTTCACGGACACCATGCCGTGTGGGCTCCCATGGAAATGAGTTTTGGCATTGTTGTGCCGAGGCACTCCCCCTCTAATAAATTGAGGAGGATTAAGGGAGAAGAATGTAATAAAGGATAGTCATTTCATCATGACAGCCATTTTTAGAGGGGGTTGGGGCAGCCGGAGATTTAAAGGATAATCAGCCCCGGGTTTATTTCCATAACATGCATTACAATCTGCTTCTTTGAACTTTGCTGCCACTTAGGTTACTAGATTTGTAGGAGGAAAAAGAAAAAATGCATTATTATCAAATGTTTAGTGTTTGAGACTTGAGTGACATATTAGAGACATCTGAGTGAGTTATTAAACCGTTATGGCTCTTGGAGATTATTACGCATTAATCTAAGCACTTTGAAGTGTGTGTGTACGGGTGTGTGTGTGTTTCCACAGTCGAATTATAAGCATACATTTTGGCTCGTAAAATAAGGCCGTTGCTGTAAATGATATTTAAGAAACAGTTCTCCTACTGCCGTTCCTTGACTCTTGTTTAGATGCAAAGAAATATCATGTTCAAATGGACAGGACCCTCGAGTGTCTAGAACATTTTGTTTAGTCTGATCGTGCTGCCAAATTTCTCCACGCATGGTATTAGTTTTTATTGATCATGAAGTCAGCTTCCACCCTGCCCCTCCTGGCTGTTTGTTTAGTCTCCGTACGTGATTGGAAACACTTCAGAAATGGTGACCAGCAGCAGGTGAGGGGTGCCTGCGCTTTGAAGTCTGTGCTCCTTATTGATCCTGTGCATATTCTAAAAATCAAAGAAGGCATCAAAGGCATAGCTAAACTCTTAAAGACTCGGCACGCACCAAAAAAGGGCACCAATGACAGCGTGAACAAGCAAAGCAGGTGGTGGCTGCTGGTCGGAGCAATCACCCCTCCAACCCCCGTCACGCCCCAGACAGACTGCTGAAGGCTTCTATTTTCATGTTGGACAGCAGTATGGCTCCCACTTTGACTGGCACTTGTCTCTCATTAGAGGAAGGAAAAGCAGCTTGGGGAAATCTTCAGTTCAAATTAATTAGTCTGCTAAGCCAACACACTGTAGACACTTGGCTGCAGAGGATAAATTATTGGAATATAGCATTTGGAGCAATTAGTAGATACAGATACTTTCGACAACATGATTTGTGTCACCATTTCAGTACTATAAATAGGGGCTAATCTTTATTGTGTAATATTTTGGGACTGTGCAAAACAATATTAGAGCCAGACCGATATGTCAGCTGAGCCGACAATGCAATGTTTCACTACAGATAAGTCTGTGTCAGTGTGTGTCGGCCAATAACAATCAAGAAACTGCAGTACAGACATGCCAAAGATAAGTTAGAGGTAACCTAGAAAGCCTTATTTAAAGCAGAATTTGCACGATGTGTCTGTGTGTGAACATGCAACATACTCAAAACACAGTTAGAAATCAACATTAAGTTCGAAATTGTGTAACAAAGTGTTGGCCAGAAATGGCTTTAAAGTCACCAATCTTTGTGACAGCAGACAGTACACAGAGCCATCACCTCAACAGTCAATGACTCCACTATTGGCAGAATTGATGACACTAAAGCAACTAGGTGGAGGCTGCAATTGGAACATCTCTCTGAAACTCCGGGGATAAATCCGCACTCCTTCAACCTCCAGCTCCCCCTCTGATGTATGCCTGTCCTCTGCTCTCCTTGGGTGCACATGGGAGTTATTTGAGCCTTTCTGGGACCAGCGGGAAGCAGCGCTGCCACACCGGCTCACTGTTGGATTACCCTCATTGCGTGAGTCTTTGGCCTCTTTCCTCTCGTGACGACACAGGGTCGAGTTCACAAGAGGCTGATTTAACTCATTCACCGCAGTCCACTGCCACTAGCCACATGCCTGCCAGCCCAGTAATTCTAACACAACACTAAGTGTTCCTGAAACAAGGAGACAAAATGCCTCTTTGACTCGATTCACAAAGATTGAATTTTTTAAGGGGGGGATGATAGGGTTGATTTACGCCTAACGCTCTACAGGGAGTTAAAGAAATTTAGCTCGGAGCACTTTGAGGTCTTGTTTGTAGCTATTGTAAATGTGTATCTTACACTTTCTGTCTTATTTGCTTTGCTTCAAATGAGGTTTGGCTGTCTGCAGTGCTTTTTAAAGATAAAACTACTAGTTGACCAGCTGATTGACAAAAAATGTATCTGCAACTGCTGTATTTTGATAATTGATTCATATTTTAAGTGGCAATATAACCAAGATTAAGCTTCTCAGTTGTGAAAATTTGCTGCTTTTTTGCCTTGTGTAATAGTAAACTGTATAATGGTACAAAGGGGAGCAATTTCAGGATGTCATCTTGAGATTTAATTAATCAAGAAAACTGCTGATGACTTGATAATCAAGAAATGGTTAGTTGCTGCCCATAGTGCTTTTTATGCAAGACTACTTGAACATAAAAACCTGCCTTGCGGATCCACATTAAATACAGATGGGTAAATCCAAGACAGTAAAATTAAAAGATAAATATAATGATGCACCCCAAGAAACCAAAATATTAATGTTTTTATTTCAGGCCACAAAGTCATGTTTTTACCGCTAATGTGCTTGGCAGATTTAGTGTTGCCACTCCTGCCTTGGTGAAGCAACAAGAAGACGTCTGTACAAACTTTCCTCATGTTGCTAAAATACAATCATTTAGTGCCGTTGCTTTTTCTGGTGCAATGATATGCACGTGTATGACTCAGTGTCTGTTGCCATCACAACTTGTAGCATTAATGTAATCTATAATACAGACTTGCAATTATGACAAACATGCGTCAGCACTGACTTAATCAAAACGAGCACACTGCTGTGCTTATATGAATTAATATAAGGCTACTTATTACACCATATTCTGCATTGTTAGACATTGTTTTTAAGGGGACCTACTATATGCTTTTCTCTGTTTTCTGTCATATATAAAATGTTGCAATGTTGGATGTTTATATCAAATGTGGCCAAAGTTTCAGATAATGAGGTAAATGTATGTAAAAGTAATCCTTGTGAGCAAAAATCCTCAGGCGTTAGACCGTGCTGAAACTGTTTCCAATGCTTTTTTCTACTTTTGAGAGAAGCTGGCGTCGGTTTATGACAGATTTCTTTATATGGTCATCTGCTCCGTGCACAATACTGCAAGTATTTACTTACATACAATTCAAGCAACATGCTACATGTGATTTTGGATCATAATCCTGCTGGAACATGTCCAGTTGTGAAGATTTTGATTTAGAAGCTTTTATTAGTGATTCTTTTCATGTAGAAAGTGCCGTTATATTCTGTTACAGTCATTCCCCAGCTGCAATGATGGTGCAGAGATGCCGAGAGCATAGATGCAAAAGATTTGGAATGCTGACCAGTCAGAGCAGACTGGGCTTTTCTGGGAGGGTGGCTTTAAGGAGCTTTATATGACATTGAGAGCAATAATAAAGCAGCAAACAACTGTTTGCTATGTGAAGATATAGTGGGGTAAAAGTGTCCTAATCAGAGAAAGAAGTCATGCTACCTCTGTGTGTGTTGTAATCTGTGCTCCTCTGTTCATTGTTGCAGACGTCTGCTCATGTGTGCATTCTAGATATTGTTTAGTCGTGTAAGTGTAGCCCACTAGCTAATTAAACTTGTGTGCTCTACAGTGCCCTCCGATGGCGGTTACAGCTGATTTTGGCAGAAGTGTATCACCTACCCTCTGGTTTTTCTTTCCCCAGGTTAACAGTGTTAGATTTGTCAGCACTGTTGCTATTGTTAGCACTGTTAGCTGCTGGATCAAACACCTCCATGTTGAGAGCCATGTGCAGTCAACCTCTGAACCATAGATACACTTTGAATATTGTTTGGAACTCATATAGAGCCATAAGAAATAATAATTTGTTGTTGTTTTTTTTTTTTTTACATTAATGCATGTAAATATGTAAGTATGTAAGTATGAACCTGAAAATGAGCATAATACATTTCTTTTAAGTCTCATCTGTTAGCTATAGAACATAGGAGTAATATATACCTAGAAATATAATCCAGATATAGAAATGTAAATCTCGACCGCTTACTGCAATAGATCAGAAAAAAAAGAACTTTTGTTAGGGGTTAACTAGATAATTTTTTCTATTGGGAAACTCCAGCATGGATTAACATGGCCGGCCTATCTCGTTACTCGGGATGTTGTCACTGAGCTTAAAAAAAAAACCCAGCAAAAAGCTTATCCTGCCTTTTCCCAAGAGACTTAACAATAATACATACAATGAACCAACTGACCCTTGAAACCTTTTTTTTAGTCGGTGTGAGGATGTCGTGTTTTCATTGGCTGTGTTTCTTAAGTGCTGCGATTGCTGTAAGTAGCCTGTACAGCAAATGTCTTTGGCCTCCCTAACTGAGGCATCCCGTCATCTGAACAGAGGCATCCCACTGACGTCCCAGGAGACACAACTTGAGTAATGTTCTCACATTAACAGGGCAAACAAGGGATACTCTTTACATCGGGACGATTAATTCCAGATCCTGCGGTGTTCTGGCTGCACATTATGATGGATCTCATGTGATGTCGTTTTCACAACATGGTTTAACTGTACAGATACTGCAAGGTGATTTTTATATTTAAAGCACCAGGCCTAGTGGTGGGGTGCGATCTTAGAGTTCAGGAAAAGGCATCACTAATTCATTAGCAAGAGAAGTGAGCATCAGATGTTTCCTCTGCTTTGGTGTTTGTGATCCGTGTCATGTAATTAAAGCCCAAAACATACAAAGTCAGCTCTTTTGCGGGGCATTAATTGACATCTTTTCAGAAAATTGATGTCAAGTCAGAGAAAGTTCCAAATGAGCTGCGGATTTCAACTTTGTTTGACATAAAACATGCACTTTAACATATTTGTATTTCTTAACATACTTCTTCCACAGTGTTTCAGCGAGGGACAATCAGGGCGTTTAGAAAAGGGTGTGAAAAAGTCTGCTGCCTGTGGCCAAAAGAATGAACTATGGCAGACTGGAGATTGTGAATAGGCCTTTTACAGGTCACAGAATCCATTCAGCCCACTGACATTGTTATTATCTGACCGTCATAGATGGGCCTAATTAATATTCTAATCATAGGCCTCCGGAACATTGTAAACAAAATTATCCGCTGAGTACCATTTGCTTATTCAGCCGCTCGTTGACTCTGTTAGTGAGAAACAACCACTCTGGGGAAAATTAACGCCAAGTAAAGGCTAACTTAAAGACAGGCACAATCTCTTTTCATAGTGGAAATTACTCTTTTCATTTCTGCTGTGTCTTTGACAAGAGCAGAAAGTGCATCAAAAGTAAGGAAATAAATATTTAACACTAAATGGAAGATGATTTTTGGCTTGATTATATTATTACTGCAGCATTAGTTTGGTTTTAACAATATGGCATAACAGAAATCTTAAGTAGGTAAATAAATAAGTCATTTGTCCCACCTAATCAAGCTCAAATGAAGAAAACTTCTGTCACTATCAAATTGTATTTGAATGTGCATATTTAGATAAATCAGTCTTGATTAAGCGACAAGCGGTTATAGCTTTAAAATATCTCATTAAATCAAGATTGTGAAGTGTCTTACAAGTCTTCAAACCGTCATGCGAGCACCCAAAATATGCCGAGGAGCCGCTTTTGAGCTGAAAGTGACGAATGGGTAAATCACTTCATATATTCTTATCCTTTTAGAAGTGTCTTTAAGAAGCAGAGCCAGTGATGTAAGGGGATTGTTACATTAATGCACATTTGAATATCGTCTTTTGCCCAATATTGGAATTGTATTCTAATAGACTGTTGTTTATGAAGTGCCTACAAAAGCCATGCTGCAAATCTTCATCATTATTGTTCCCTGTCAACTTAGAGATGTCTCTCTCCGTGGGGTGTTGGGAGAGTTATGGAAGCGTCGTGACGAAGGGAGACCTGAAGTTGACAGACATCTTTTTCGGGGCACACGGTCTCATGACGGAGCTCCTTCAGATGGGAAAGTGAACAGACTGAAATGCTAATTTCCACACGATGATAAATCTGCAGTATGAAATTGTCGGTACAGAGCTCTCGCCCCGAGGCTGTGCGTTATTGCTTTATTCTATTAGTCAGTTATTACCAGCAATCACAGTCAACCCCCACTGCCCCCCGCACACAAAGCCCCTTTTACATTACATTTATCAGGCGTTGTACAAACGTTGAAAACATATGACGGCAGCCCCTCAGAGCTGGGCTTCCTCCGGGGCTTGGGGGGGCCTCTGCTGAGGGAGGGGACCTCCAGCTGGCCTGTAGTGCATCTGTTCACTGGGCTGGGCGGCAGTGACACCATGAGGGCCACTTCTTCTCCATCAAGCTCTCACGCATCCTCCTATAGATTCCAGATTTTAACTCATGTTTATGTACATTTGAGGATCTCTTGAGAGCGACACTGTTTAAGGCTCGGAGTCAAGTGTTCAGGCTGAAGTGTGAATGTAGCTGTCAAATATATGTTTCTGCTAACGCCTGCGTGATGGAGCTAATCACCTGACTATACACTTGTAATGGTGCTACGTCTTCACCCAGATGTTCAGCCCCGTGCCCTCTCTCCACCTCCTCTTATGGGAGCAGCAGCCTGAGGCTATTTACATCACTATCTGTGGAGTAATTACCATACTGTTTTATATAATGCCGAGGCAATCATAGGGTGATAACATGCAATTAAGCAGTGTTCTCTGATTTTGTATGTAGGCAATCTTGTATCACTCCAGCCCTGAAGATAAAGCACCCGTTTCAAAATGTCACTATCTAGTGGCTTAATCTGATTATTTTCAATTAATATGCATGTCTCGCTGTCCTGGGATTGCCGGCGTTATTGACATTGATAAATTGAGCTCATTTCGATCCGAATTTGGACCAGAGGTACTCCATTTGGTTGAATGTCACCTGTTATACTTTTTCTCCACTCGCTTCTTTCTTTGTTTTGCCTCTATCTTCAGACTACATCTGAAATCTCCGACACCATTTTAGGGATTAGGGAAGTCTTGAAAGGAGCAGCATACTCATTGAGGGGGTGTTGGGATATAATTGTTTGTCATGTCATTTCTCCACCTTGCAAATTCCCTGCGAGTCCTGTTGGAAGGGAGCAGGCAGCCGTGGATGACAGGTGCCAGGGGGGCTAGGTGTTTGTAGTGTCGCCCAGGAGAGAAGTGCTGGCCCGGGCCTCGAGAGACAGCGCCGTCTGCCTGTCTTACCCAAAGAGCAGTACGTTACAGCTTCACAATCTCACACAGTCTGTGAATGTCATGGAGCCTTGAGGAAAAACAAACCAAGAGTTAAAAGTCTTTTTTTATGTTTGCAGTTGAGTATATGTTGATTTGGAAGACATGTAATTTTCCGAACATTTAAATCTGAGCTGTTGTAGTGAGCAGGCTGCTTAAACGGGTAGGCAGCTCCGTCACATTTGAGCAGATTCTTCCATCTAGCCTGAGGGAGCGTGGTGCTCACCGTTTGAAGATTAAAACATCCACTGTCATTTCCTGCTCCAGTGGTTGCTTTCCCAAGAAGAGTGGAGATATGAATTGTATTTTCCACCCCCTTCAGAGCTGATTATCGAGAGCCAGCCTTTCAGTGGCCTCCATGTTTCATGGTGGTCTCAGGAACAAGCCACCAAAGAGGCGGAATCGGAGGGGTGCAGATCAGCTGTGTGTTGTATTTGTGTAAGCCATTGTTCCAACCAAATACAAAAGGTGAAGCATGGCTAAATCCTTTCTACTTCCTTGTGCGGTTCTTGTGTGTGTGCGCGCAGCCGCGTCCACGACTCTTCCTTAACACGAATGTGCCTGGGTGTGTTTTTATGTGTGTTGTCTATTGGCATGTCTCTGAATGTGGTTGTTGGGATGTTTAGACCCTCCATTTAGTCTTCCCCTTAGCCCATCAGTGCGTTGTCAGCAGCACGTCCAGTCCAGAGAAAGGCCCAGGATAGGACTAGGTGCCGTGGTGGGGGCTCTAATAGAGCCATCAGTCAAGTGCCTGTCCAGCCGACCATACCACAGGGCGTTAGCGTTAATGCTGAGGCACATGGCGTAAGCGCTGAGGAGCAGGGCTGTTTGTCAAAGTGCATCCAATGTGAAGGAAGTTGTTAGTTAAGTGTGTTTGCCCTGTCACACGGCTGCACGGCTATCCCACTGGAACATGTTCTGTGGCCGCTTTGGTTCTCTTCCTCTTTTCATATGCTAGTGGTTCTTTTTTATAGTGTGGCATTTTACAAGGAAATGTTGTAATTGTTAACCACAATAGCTACTGAAAGATAAGTCTGTTAATAAGTTAGACAATCAGCAACAATGTGGGCAGTTCATTAGTTCAGATCAAATCAAGTTTTTTTTATATAGCACATTGAAAAACAAGCACAGTTGACCAAAGTGCTGAAAAGGAATGACACACAAATATATAGCAATATAACATGTACACAAATTACGTATGTATAAAAGATTATAAAATACCAAAATATTAAAACCACTACAAACAACCAAAGGCCATTGAAAACATACATTTTAAGATTTGTCTTAAAAGTGTCAATGGAGGGGGGTAATTTGATTGAGAGCGAAAGGCTATTCCAGAGGTTTGGAGCAGCGACCGCAAAAGCATGATCTCCCTTACCCACCAGCCTTGATCGCAGGACAGTTACAAGACAATGTTGGGGAAATCTAAGAGGTCGGGAGTTGGAGTAGGAGTAGGGGCAGAGAAGTTAGCAGTATACTGAAGTGCCAGCCAATGTATGGCTTTAAAAACAAATAAAAGAACCTTAAAATCAATCCTGTATCTGATAGGTAGTCAGTGCAGGGATGCTAGCACTGGTGTAATGCCGTCTCTTTTTCTGGCACCAGAGAGGAGTCTTGCTGCAGCATTCCCAATCAGCTGCAGGTGAGACAAAGAGGACTCAATCAATTAGTTATTCATCAAGCTAAAATTTGAAACATTTGCTGCTTCCAACATGAGAAGTTCATCTGTTTTATAACATTGTAAATTGAGTAACTTTTGAATCTAGTTTTGAGCTTTTGGTCAGACAAGATGAGCAATATAAAGACGTTACCTCGACTTTTAGACCTTTTTCACTATTTTCTGACATTTTATAGACCAAACAGTTACCACATACTCAGTAGAGCTAGACCAAAGGTAGAGCGGGCAACTGGCAGCTTTGGAGCCACATGAAGCCCTTTAGCCCCTCCCTGGAGGCTCCCTTTGGCTTTGATAAAAAATTATATGGAAATGGAAACAGTTATCCTCAACATTTTAGCTGTCACATATCAGTGTTTTTTTACAATGTCTAATTGTAAAAATGTGTAGCCTATATACCGAAAGAGAAAAAAAAAGTTGAACATTTTGTCAGCTAAGATGTGTGTTATACGTCAATGGCCTAGCACTGGCTAGTCTTGAGTCTCCCTCGATAGGCTAGGTACGGATTCCAAATCCAAAAACAGGTGAAGTCTCAGAGGAAAATAGAGAATTGAATAGTGCATAGACAGATTTTTTTTTTGCTTTCCCAGCCAACGCTGCAACGTACCAAATAATCATGAGTAGCCCACTGCAGAGTAGCCATCTTGTGGTAAAACACATCAATGAATGCTTATGTAGACTTATTAGCAATGCTGATAGGTTAATTAAGACTGAATAGTCAAGTCAACTCCATGACAGAGTTGATCCGAAGTGCTCTTACTGCACACACAGAGAAAAGCAAAAACAAAAGAAAGAAGAGAAACACAAAAGTTTGAATGATAATAGCAATAAAATGATAATAACAGCAATGATAATATACCATTACCATTATTATTGCACCTACTACTATTGCAAAAACTGTATCCTTTATGTCTTTATATTTTATTACTACATTGTGACAGTAAAAGCAACAATTACAGTCACATTATGCACAGTTCAATGCCAGCGAGTAAAAGTGCGTCTTAAGATGACTCTTGAAAATGTCAGCAAAGGGAGAGTCGGATGGTGGGAGGAACAGAAGTCCAGAGTTTCGGGGCAGTGATGGAGAAAACCCTGTCCCTGTAACACATGGTCTTGGATCTTGGGACAGACAGTTCTCTCACCGAGATGAGCACTATGATGCAAGAGAGGACGAGGCTATTTAATTCTTTGTAGACAAACATCAGATTCTTAGAATGTATTTTGTAGCTAACAGGCAGCCAGTGTAGGGAGGCAAGAATGGGGGTAATGTGCTCCCTCTTTTCTGACCTTGTTTAAACTCCTTTTGGACTAGATGGAATAAACAAGACTGAGTGATACCAAAATATAATGAGTTGCAATAATGGAGGTGGGAGGAAATGAAGGCGCGGATGACTTTCTCCAGGTCAGAAGTACAGAGGATTGATCTGAGTTTGGAGATGGTGTGCAGCTGCATGAAACTTTAACTTATAGGCTGTGTTAACATCATAAGGTTCAAATACGTTTTGGAGAGGTTTTTTTATGGCTTAGTAAAATAGTAAAGGTTGCTGACTAATATGATGTTACCTGAGTTTTGAAGTACTCAGATATTAATATCTATATTGGCCTTAACAATCAATTAATCTCAAAAATTTAACCACTACAACAAGCACTCATTCATAACAAGCTCATGTTGTCCTAACCAGTTATAACACAGATATTCTTTTTATATTTTATCCCAAAGTTTGAGAAGAAACCCAACATCTCTGGCTGAAAATTTGAGGAAATGTGTATAAAATGATGCGCAATACATTGAATATTTCCTTAAGAAGGATCCATAAAAAAACATTCAGTCTTGTGTTTGAGTATTTTTGCCAGATATAAATCATATACCTTCAATACAAGTTCGAATAAGCCAATACAAAATATACAAGATACTGTTTTTACCACCTTAAAGCTACTTAAGTTGAAACCAAAAGGGCAAAACCGGATGTTAAGGGTTCAATCCATAATGAGAAGAATCATTACTTCAAAACCTCATCAGAAATCAAAGCTAGTCTACAGCGTAGCATTTATTTGCTGAATGAGTGTCCTGAGCTGAAGACCTCTATGTCTATTTTAAGAGGTTGGCCCAAAGTGTGTGTGCATGTACGTGTGCAAGCCACTTCCTGTGTGACCTTCTGGAGTGTGAGAGGAGCCACAGTGAGACGCACACCGACTCTGCGTGGAGCAACAGCCAACACTGCCCACTCTGCATCATCAGATCAGCATATCACTCCAGTTCTGCTGCATCACACATCATCCCTCGCCATGTTATTTTAACCCTGACATGTCCGACGACATGTCTCTAACAGTCTAACCATCCACATCTTATGTAAATGATCCGTAGCACCACACTTTGTCACTAGGCAGATATGAAAGTGTTGAGGGAGCAGGAGTTTGCTGCCTTTATTTTAGAGCATCACCGTATCATTTTCACCTCTATTATTGTTTTTTCTACAAGTATAGACTTTCGGTAATTAGTGCGTGAACAATGTGTTGTTGAGTGTGAAAAACGTACCGTATACATATTTATACTTGTTTGTAACCTCCACAGAGACACCTTTTTGACACCATTTACAAAAGTAAACAATTTTATTATTTATTTTACAGATTTTTTAATACATATCTGAGCTCATTAGCATAAAAATTCAGAAGTAAAGCAGATTTGCACCTCAGGAGGCTGTTAGAAGAAGAAGAGGTTCAAATAGACTTTATGGGAAATATGTCTGACATTCTGTACGGTGCATCTCGACACTTCTTTGAGAGGAGAATGTTGCCTCAGGCTGAAATTGAAATGGTTCAGCTGTTTCCAATACAACAGCTCTCCTTTAGCAAAAACAGAAGTCGAGATGTAAAGATAGCACATGTTGGAGCATATAGATCTTATGTTCACATGGGACTTGCTGCTTGTTTAGAGAATCTCTGATCAAAGCCACCCCTCCTGAGAATGGCTTTATTAGATTTCACACCTTCCCCCCAGGAGCCGGGGAGAAACACAAAGCATACTTTTCTGCATCAATAAATATTCATTTCCCCCTCAGATCTGTCCCGTTTCAAGTTTGTCATTACATTGCAACACATTACCGTTTATCAGGCCACAGCCATGACCGATTTGACACAAAAATTAAATATATAAGCCTTTTTAAAATCACCCCATATGTTCTGCCAACCCCAAAAACAAACTCTCTACCTTCCCGGTGATGAACTGCGGTCTCATCAGCATAACGACGGAGGAGGAAAAGCAGCACCATCTTTTAATTGGCTGGGATTAAGTTTGGATTGAGAAGACTTTTTGGTTGAATGAGATCTGGGCACGCTGCCAAATGAATAGAAAATGGTGTTCTCTTCCTCTCGACTGGCCATGGCACTCCCTCGTCATTAGGAGGGGAGTGCATGTGAGCCATTCCAGATTTGATTTTAATAATGCCAATGTCTTCATTTTGCCTCCCAGCCTCTTTAAATTGGGGGGTTTTGGGTAAATGCGATACGGCCCCCTTTTTCCCATTAAGGGAACTTAGATAAAAACACCTCTCAGTTCTTTTAATTCAGTGCTCGAGGAGTATCAGGTGTGTCTGGCAGGAGTGTTTGAGGGCAATCCTCTGAAATTGGGGAATTGTATTATCTTCCATGAAATAGAGTTTGCTTTCACTGAGGGGTGTTGAAATAGAGCGAACCTCTCTCTGCCCTGTGATGATGTCTGATCTCTTTGTTATGATAAAGGCTCTTCAGTATTTTGGTTTTATGATTGCTTTTTAATAAGATCTACTTAATAATTTGTCCTCGTTGCCATTTCCTGTCTCATATATTCCACCCATATGGCCTCACGAGCGCTACAAGGCATTTGACAGATAGCGCCACAATGTCCCCGTTTCACCTTTTCAAGTGCTGGTATTGTCGGCACACAAACAAACAGGCAGAGTGCTGTTTCCTGCTCTCCCTGACTGAACCGTCTGGCCTGGGAGCCAGCTAAAGCCAGAGGTTAGAGCTCCATTTTCCTCCCTCCTCGCCACATCGCCATGACAACGGATATAGAAATCACACTGTCTCCTGGGAAGAAAGCCTGGGTGACACCACACAGTAGCACTTTTGTGGTACATGAGGAGAGCAGGGTTCATTTAGGCGAGCCGGTCAAGGATGAGTATTCAGCTTTCTGAAGAGGAAAGATCAGGCTGGACAGAGAGGGGGGAGACAAAAAGGAGGCCTTGGTCAAAGAGCTGTGATGCGGCTCCAACCGCTGAATTCACCAGCCGGAAAGAGAAAGGTGACTGATTCATTTATTCCTAAAATAGCCAAAAAAGCCTGTCAAGAGCTAGAGGTTTGTCTAAGGGTCTTTAAAAACACTAAAAACAACCCTGCTTTACTTCATTTTTTTTTTAAATATCTGTGATAATTGCAGTGTAACATTTATTATATCATTCAAAAATCTCTTTTTAGCTTTTACTCAACTTCTATCAAGGGTTGTATAAGACATGAGAGGCCTCTACTGGCTGCTGAGGTCCTAACATCTGTCGCATTAGGGAAACAAGCCACATCCTACACAGGGGACTATGACATAAGAGGCATTTGGAGGAAGTTACTGTAAAATAAGCAGAACAGCAACGTCTGAAATCCGAGTGCAGCTGTGTACAGTATGGCTTATAGTCGTGAAGCTTATTAAAATTCAATGCACACATTGTTTGATGGATTAAATCTAAGAACTGAAAAGTCCTCTTCCTCTCTGTGTTTAAGAGCATGTGTCTAAATCCGCTCAATAAAACAGTCAAAGAGTTCACACTGTTCGGCGAACAATAAAAATCGATACCATTAAACACTTCTTTAAGAAACCTTAAGTGTTTCCCCAGAGGCCTTGTCGGTTTCTATGTATCATATCTTTTTACAGTCTCTTGTCAATAAAACATTCGGAGGATCTTAAATTCTTCATTACATCTCTGAGGCAGAGGTCTCCACACGTCTTTTTTCTCCCCCTCTCCGGCGTTTTGAAGATTCAGGTAACTGATAGATCAATAGACAATATTCTTAGAGGAGTGAGCATACCTTTCATGCAGCGCTAACTTGTTTCTTCCTGCGCCCCAGGTGTCTGGGGGCGTCCGTCCAATCAGAGGATACCATAAGAAGCGGCCCGACCGACCGCAAGCCTGATCATTCGCTTCCTGAATGCATTCCAATTCCTTCACAGGCGTATAAGCAATTTTTACAGTAGTTAAGCAGAGGTGGAACTGCTTCACATAATCTCGCTTAGACCGTCTCCACTGTCGGCCCAGTGACAAATCATGTTAAATCCCAGGCTGAGCTCAAGCACAAAGTGGAATAAGCTTCCTTGTGGCGATAAACATGTGAGTATGGACAGCGAAAACACTCCTGTGATCAGTGTTATCCATCCTTTCAGTGCGCCACAACATCGTCTACCCAGCAAGTCACAGCTTGTGGTAATGGGTGTTTAATTTGTGTCTGTTTTCCCTGGACTTATTGTGTCTTTTTCAAATGTAACTAAACGTATAATACAGAGCTAAAGCAGCACGTTCTGACAGCATGTACAGTACGTTCTGCTGGGTATGATCAGTGACGTTAGATTGTCGTCCCAAGATATTAGGGGGTCGTGTTTGGTGTGATGCCAGAGGGTGTCCACAGGGCAAGTTACCTATTAACCAGGACAGGTTATACGCCCTTCCCCCGCCTCCTCTTTAACCAACTTCTAACCACTGGTCTCCATGCCTAACTTGACACTAACTTGACTCCGGGGAGCAGCTTCAATTGTTTAACCTTAAGCTGACCATGACAAAGTAGCCCTTTCAGACTAGCCAACAGGCTTACTTCCACTACACATAACAATGTTGTGGCAGTGTAGCATTCAAGCCCAGAAAACACACACAAGTACAGATATAGTGAGACAGTAACAGGACACAGCATCACATATTAGGACTTTAACACCTAGTGGAGAATGAAATATCTTAAAAATGAATACAGTCAATCATAACAAGTGCTGGTATTATCGGCACACAAACAGTTGTGTAGAATTTATGGTTTATTGCTCATTTTGTACAACCCTTACCCCCTAACCCCAACCCCTACTCTAACCCTAACCCTAACCCTAAAATGTAAATTCAATGCATCTAATCTTGTCATTCTTGACTAGGGCTGGGCAATACATCATTATTATATCAATATCATATTATGAGACTAGATATGGTCTTAGATATTGGGTATTGTAATATCGTAAGTGTTGTCTTTTCCTGGTTGTAAAGGCTACACTACAGTAACTGATGTAATTTTCTGAACTTACCAAACTGTTCTAGCTGCGCTATTATTTGCCTTTAACCACTTCATCATTATATCCACATTACTAATGATTACTTATCAAAAATGCCACCAATTGCACCAATTGTCAACCCTACAATATTGGCACAATATCGATATTTGGTAAAAAAAAAAACATAATGTGATCTTTGATTTTCTCCATATCACCCAGCCCTATTCTCAGCCGATCTATCCATTGTTTTTTCAGTCAATCTGTTAATGGGAAAATTTATTAGAAAATAGCAAATACCATAAAACTTCAATTAGTAGCCCGGGCTATTATTTGCTTAAATCGCTGAACTCAACAGGCCTATATTTGGGACAGGCCTTTAATTCCTTTTACACAAAACTGTTGCAAGCAAAGACTGGACATACGATCAAATTGTTATTCTGAACCGGTATGAATGTGACTCGTTACTGGTGTTACTGTTTTATGGCACCCAAGGATAACGGCACCCCACATATTGATACAAAACCACTTTATACACTTCCTCTGGCTCTAGAAACTGGACGCTACCATTAGATCCCTGAGGAAGACCGAAAGTGTTGTTTGTGTGATCTGGGAGAGATTGAAAATGAATTTCATTTTCTGTTTTACTGTCCTTTGTATCACGACCATAGGCAAAGGCTTTTCTGTAAAATTTTATCTGAAGATGGACCGGATTTGTTTTCAATGTCTGATGAAGGCAGACTCCAGTATTTATTTTCAGAAAAGGTATTCATAGTAGCTAAGTTCATCCAAAATGCATACAAGCAGCGTAGGAGTACACTATTTGTGTGAAACACTATTACCACCTAACATTAATATGTATGTAGGTAAGAATGTCAATGAGTATAGATATGTATGTATGTATGTATGTATGTATGTCTATATGTATATGTGTGTAGGTGTGTGGATGCATATATGAAAGCATAATTTCCTGTACTTTCTTTTTTTTTATGTTGTACGGCTCCTGTATGTCAATTTAAGTGTCTTGTAAGCCCATGAGGGCTGGGCACCATTGGTGTATGACACTTGGAAATAAGAAACTAACTAACTAACTATACTGTTGAAACAATATTCATAACTTGGATTAATTATCATGGAAAAACACTTTTGTTTCTTTTGATCATTGGACCCTTCCAGACTAAAGGAATATGAATAACTTACCGTGTAATCAAGGAATGGACATATTCAGACTTCATGACAGCTTCAGAGGAAGGGTGCTTGTTTCTGAATTACGGTCTTTGGTGCTCATGGTGTCACTAAAATGAAATGAACCGAGCTAACAATGCATAGCATCTCCATAGAGTGTAAGCATTTATATTTATATATGCGATCTGAACGGCTATCTAACGTTAGCTCAAGTGGGTCATCAAAAATGCGGTTTTAAACATTCAAAGAACGTCTATAAAAATGAACTGCCTCTAATTGGGACAGGCCTTTATTTGTCAAAATGTGTAGCTACACAGGGCTAGTAAAAGGGACTGGCGTCTAATCGAAGTTTTACAGTAATACCCTATCCTAGAGTCCAAGGGGTCATCTTCAGATTGCTTGTTTTGTCCATCCAACAGTCTAAACCCCAAAAATATTAAATATAAAATGATGTAACAATGTAAAAAGCAGCAGATTCTTTCTAATCCTTAACATTGCACATCTGACAGACATTATGTAACAATAGCAATATGACATATAACTGAGAAAGGCCCTAATATGCAAGAGAACTAACCCAACCCCTTAAAGGGCAACTGCAAATACTCCAAACTTCCAAACCTGGAGTTTGCGTTGTTAATGCTTTGTGTACCCACAAACTGACTCTTGACGCTTCATGGACCGTGGCATGCATCCCACCCCCAGCCTCATCACCCGTCCTCCCCTTCTCCCCCTCTCCCCACCCCATCCTGTTTGAGCTTCATCAAAGCAAAAGTAGCTCAAGGATTGCTAATGCTTCAGATGGTAGCACTAGTCCTAACAACCCTGAGGTTGAGGAATTCTTTGCAGCACACTAAGGTCATTTTTTTTTCCTCCGCCATTCTCTCCCCCCTTCTCTCCCTCACTTTCTCTCTCCATCTAACCCCCTCTCTCCCCCAAAATGCTTTTCTCTATTAATCAGAGCTCACAGCTCAAACTGGTCTTCAACTTCCTCCCCAATCCTCGCTAAGCCTGTCATTTCTGGCTATTATTTACTTTAATGGGCTTTGGCTGATCCCTGGCGAAGCCTTGGATCTGAGAATAATGCGGCTGAGGGTAGCAGGCCCAGACGCAAGCGCGGGGCTGCCTGTAGATTAGCTATGGCAGATGGGCTTTACAGGGGCTTCCTGTGAGCAGGAGTGTTGATTGAGAGGGCATAATGAGAGAGGTGGTGTCCTCACAATGGACCCAGCCACCTCGCTGCACCTCTTGCGTCCAAACAACCTCCGAGCCCCTCTGCGCTCTCTCCTTCTCCCTCCCTTCCTCCCTCCCCTGGTCTCCCCGTCTCTCCCTCTCTCTCCTCTGTGTGGAAGTCGGAGTGCAGAAACAAGCACAAAAGCAACTGTAAATAACCATGAATGTTAATCCAGCATTAATTGGTTCCCTCTTAAACTGGGTGTGCACTTTCACAGACTTGGCTCCTCCGCGGGTCATTAAAGGCATAGACCCCCTTTCATTGTTTACTTAACTAGCTTCTTCTATATTTCAAGAGACAGACTAATAAAATTGACCATGGCTACAGTATCAGAATGACCTCACTTGATTGTGTTTGGTCTGAAAGAGAGATCAGAGCCATGATATGTGTCGTGCTGCATAAATTCTCCTCAGCCCCCCCTAAAGTCGTTACTTTAACACTTTCTCCGCACTTCAAAATGTCGATAAAACTGAAGCACTGTCATTGTTGTCATTGCTCCCTCACCTGTTTCTCTACACACAGCAGTGTTGACACTGGGCCCTGGGCCACACTGGGGCAAACACTCTGCAAACGAAGTGTGGAAAACCCCGCAGTAGTCCCGGGGTCAAGTTTGTATACAAGAGTTTAAATTTTGTTGCGTCCGACTCTCTCTGTCTCCAGCTCTGGAAGTTTCCACACAAGGGCCACTACACAATCCACAGACTCCAATTATCCCCTTCCTCTGAGCGCCTTAAGCAAGTTTTTCTAAACTCCTTTCACTTCGCTCTTGTCAAGCAATGAAAGAAAAACTAACCACCATGTCAAGAGAACTCAGCTGCCTAGCAACAGGGCCACAGTTTAATTCTGATTTGCTTCAGGTTTTGAGTAATGGGAATTGACAATGTTAAGCCAGTCACAAGTGTTGTTTGTCACCTCTGAAATGCAAACAAAAATGCATTGTTTTTCCAAAGTATTGAGCATGATTGATGTTTAGAGACCACAATGGTATCATTCATTTCTCCCTTGTGTTTTTGCCAGGATTGATGTCATATCTTTTCATGGCAAGTTAAAGGTTTTGAAGGAGCATGAAAACGCACAGCTTTTCATCTCGCAGCAGACGGCAGCGCGGCGCATGCATTCCTATAACTGGTGAAGTTTAATGATTCTATTCAGCCTCTGTTCATCTCACCCAGAAATAATTTAATAAGAAACTTTGGCCTTTAGAAGTCTCTGTGTAGTGTCACAATGGTCGCAGCGCGGACAAAAGACAACCTCAATACAACAAAGGGAAAGTCCTGAATATGAAAGCCTTTGATACCCTTCATTTATTTGTTCTGTGACTTTTTTGTAAAGATTTGTTTTTCATGACGGACTTTGATGCTAAAATATGTGGATTTGCAGCTTGGTTATGAGTAAGTGAAAAGATTTGAAATTTGATTTAGAATATTAAAAAGTAAGATCAGAAATGTTAAATGTAATAAAAAGTTATTTGCTTTGCATTTTGTGTACACACTGTACGATTCATATCATGATGTGCATTTATTATTTTATCATATATGCCACTATATACAGTATGTACAGTATATATGACATTAAACTGGTTTTTGAGACAATTTCTTGTGTGACAGAGCAGTTTTAAAGCCTCAAAAATCTGACTGTGTTATGGATAGATATGTGTTATCATAGCAATTCGCTCAATAAAAAATAAATCCAACATTTGTGTATTAAATTGCTGTTTAAATCATTTTTTTCCAGAATTTGTAGACCTACACCCGCTCTGAGGTTATGTTTTATTTTCACAGATTCCTTTTATTTAAAGCAACAAAATTATCTTTTAATCCAACAGCAATATTTCCTCTGTAATTTAGACCCCTCTGGATAGTCCTCTGTGTCCTACACCCAAGCTTTTTTTTTTTTCTTTCTGGAGAACTGTGCTTGATTGTATGATTTGGAAGCTGGTAATTTCTTCTGCTCCAAGGAGCATTTTTCAAAAGGCGCAAATGACACAATAAGAAAGCCATCCATCACAAAGGAAAATTAGTGCAGAAATAAATGGCAGTCTTCGCCTCTCTCCTCTGTGTCCCATGTGAAGCTCGGATGAATATTGAGGCAGACAGCAGAGAATAGTCAACAATAACCTCAGTGACATCAAAGGCCCAGACAGTGGTACTGGGGAAGCCCACAGAGGGCCAAAGACAAAATAAACAGTGGCTATGTCAGAGCCCACATATCTCCACCTAGAGCTCCCCCTCTTCTTACAGTTGCAGGTCTTCACAGTGAATCCGTGCTGTTGTGTTTGCACTGACATCTGCAGTAGATTGTAAAGCTTAATCTTAAATAATTTCCTCCCACCCGGGGACAACACTGGCCTCGGTGATAATGCACCATCTTATCCTTAGCAGACAGTAAAAAGACTTAATTTTCTTAATTGTGAAAAACCCCACTGTTCACTATGTGTGTCTTGCATGTGCTGCCATTTCAAAGAACGTTTCGATGCATTTAGCTTCTCCTTTATGTGCAGTTCAATACATGTTGTGTGAAGTGACAATGACATGTATGTAATAGCGGTGCAGAAGTCATGCATATGGTGCGTGTAATCTCACACGCTTACATCCCAACTGCTTCTACAGTCCTCTTTTTTGCTGATCTTATCACAATGCATGCCTCCATATTTAACATACAGCTGCTTTGATCAAACATGCATCATTTTATTAAAGGTCTTGTAGTGATCAATGATATCGTTTAACACAACAGTAAAAGGAAATGTGGCGACATGATGAAGTCTGCCATCACTTGAGTTAAACAAAAGGAAAATGTATATTCCAACTAATGCATATCTATACGCATTAAGATCTTCTTTTAGCTCATTTATAATCATCATCATCATCATGCTGGAATAATCAAGAACTACACCACCACAACAAATAGTGCTTGGTGTGAAAAAACATATCTGATGTCTCTCAGGTTCTGACATTGTCTGAAATGTCTTCCTGCACCCATAACAAATGGCTCTTAGCACTCATGCCATCTGTCCTTAATGAGTCCATTTTCTCTCCGAGCCATTTCCATACTGTATTGTGCATTGCCTTACATGCATTTGCATAATTGTTCAAAGATTTTGCGCCAAAATAAGATATCCATGCTGTGAGTGTGAGAGGATGAAGCCAGAGAAGAAAGGAGAGGGAGAGAAAGAAGGCAGAGTGAAGATGTTTGTGAAATAATGTGCAGGGAAAATCCATTTTTTTTCCCCCCTCTAAGCCCCACAGTAACCTAATCAGGAGTTGCTTTATCTGCTAATCCACATTTAAACTTTAACCTGTAGGGGGGCTCTTTGTGTTAGTTAATGTAAGCATAAAAGCAGAGGCCGGCCTGAATGACTAATCAGATCCATCATACATTGTAAAAACTAAATAGCTTTTCCAAAAAGGAAATCAGAATTAGCGTGACTTCCATCTAAGGAGACGCAGGGTAAACTTTAAATGAAACAATGGCCATATAACAAAACAATGGTGGAGTGGAATAAATTAGTGTTCAAAAGGCAACTTCTTAATCAGCTCAGCTGTCTGGGACAGACAGAAACGGGGATGTTGGGTCATTTGGTGAATGAAGGCGTGGAAGGGACGGGGCGGGAAGGCGAAGCTCAAGATGCAGCTGCTAATGGAGCCAAGTTCAAAATGAAATGCGAGGACAGGCGTATAAAGAGGAACAAATGCTGGCAATTTAATAAAAAGTAATTTGAGGGAAATCTTTACAGGCCCACAGGACATGCTGCAGCTAAGATGATAAATGACAGCCATGACAGATGACATATTAGGCTTTTAATATTTCAGTATATAAAGAGAATTAGAAGTTTGAGCTCAAAGCAGGGCGTAAATGAGATCATCCAACAACAATGGTTAATTCATTGCAGTATTTCAAACGTATCAGCTGCTGAAGTCGACTTTGTGTTGAATGGAAACGCCAGCTGAACAGAGAAAGGGGTGTTACATTTTTGTTTTTGTGCTTAGAAAACACTCTTTATAAAAGAATCTCACGACTGATAGAAAAACAAACGTATCTAAAAGCATTTGTTTAATGTCTCTTAATCAACATAAACTATGAATATTCATAAAGGGCTCTGAAACAATGCATTATTTACCATGACACAAATACTCCTCACTGGATCCTGAAGTCAATTACCTGTCACAACTGCTACATGCTAAATGGTGCAATTCACATGAGAGATCAAGAGAAATGGGGATTATTTTTTTCTCCTCTTTTCACAGCATTAAACATCTGTTGACAGAGTTCACGTTTACTCCAGTGGGACTGGCACTTAAATTTGTTTTCATTCAATCCTGCATTACATTGTGTCAAGACACTGTGGCACAACTGTGACATATGGAGCTCCGGATATAACGTAGATAATATTCAGATAAATGTGGTGATGCTAAAAGATGTTGTCTTTGCACCAAAACTAATACACTTACACAGTCAAAATAAAGCTACTCTTTTGGAGCAGCTTGTACTGTACTATATATATCTATTTGGAGACTGGCCTGGTAATGCTCTCCAATTACAATAATTTTTCTGCTTTTATCCACCATTAACACTAAACACTGCTCATGGATTCAAAGCAGGGAGAGTGGATTAAAAAAAATAAAAGAAAGAATAGCATGTCACTTTCCCCTTATCGATGTATCTAACTATATAATTTTCTCTCCATTAGAGACTGAGACATGCTTCTGTATCAGTATTATCATATCACACAGTTAGTCGTGCCGTCAGCCCATTTCCTGATGCATTTGATTCCTCCTTTTTTCCCTCCTTTGGCCACTGTCCCTCCTCCTGCCAAAAAAAAAAAATCACCTGAAATGTGATAATGACGGACCTTGAGATTTATCTCACAGATAAACTCTGTAAAATTAGAAAAACGCTACAATTAAAAGCCCTGGGAAGGATTTTACACATTTAGTTAAATTCACAAACTTGTGCAGCCTCTAAACCTGGAAGGAGTTAAGATGTTAGTGTGTTTTTCTGCAGTTTGACACTTAAAAAAGGGAATGTGCAGGTGTAAAAACGCAGGTGGTCGCTGTTCATTTTCTAAAATTACAGCAAGAAAACACCAAAATCCTGTGCTAGCCACACAGAGCCAACTTACATATATCTGTATGGATAATCCAAACACCAACACAGGTAATTAGCTCACTGTATGAGAGAGGGTGAAAGCTGGGGGATGCGCTCAAGGTGATTATCGTTTTCATTTTAATAAAAGGTAGCTGCTCCCATGGTATCTATGTGTATGGTCTATTTATGAATCATGGGTGCTCCTCGGATACTAAATAAGACCAGGCCACTGGAAGATTGTGGTCTCTGTGCAGGAAACTATGCGTTCTCGCTTCCCAAGGTCTGAGCACATGAAGGGGGCTACGTGTCCTCTGCTTCACTTCACTGTTATTGTCTTGTTTCTGCCAAGGTCCCAAAGCTCTTCTGTAGGATCTAACTCCATCTAGTGGCCCTGTGGGCTCTCTTCAGCATGCACGACACCCCAAAGCACACTCATCCTATAGCTGTGTACATACTTCTCCACCTCTAAACAGTTTCACAGATAAAGTCAGCCTTACAGGATGAGTGTATACTTGTGCAGCCAACTGTTCTTTGTATCTTTATGTCGTTTTTATAATATATTTAGTATTTCTTGTCTCTATATTGCGAGGGCCACTGTGGTCATGCTTCGACAGGACCAGCCTGCCAGAGGCTGGGGGTAATAAAACAATTTTTCGGAGCCAACACTCGGAGCCGACTAATAAAAGAAGCCATCTCAAGGGACATGTAATCTTTGCACATCCTCTAAAGCTCATTATTACCATAATACCACAATAAAGTTGTCTCTGTCATATTAATGTTACCCACTTTTTTTCTTTTTTTTTTTTAGAATTCTAATGAAGTTGTCCAGTCCATTTTCATTTAGCAGATTACGATATGTAAAGAAACAATAAGCGAGGCCGAGGCTTTGCGACTGTAATCACGCAATTTACCACCACTCTCAGGTCTTATATGACAGGCCAATTTCCACACTTATTAAGCCTCTGACACACTTGAAATAATCGTATTAGCGCTTTTTTTGTGAAATTAGCCCAATTTCTGGGGAGACATTCTTGAATCGACGTAATAGACTCTTATGCATAACTTGTGATGTCTCTATTGCCGCTCAGCACCAGGCAGGGGGTGGAAAGGCCAGTCCTTAGTCGGAGCTATCAGTCAAACCCCACTCTCTGCTTGGCCTGCTACGTGCTGCACTTTAACTTCTCTTTTTACATTTCTAATCAAGGATGTGGTGCTAAATGATTTCATTTGCTCTGGTTTAAGAGATGCAGAATATTTTAGCACTTTTACACCAACTCCCTGTGGAGGAGGTCAGAGGCAAGTCTGAGACCTCTACTCCAGCTAAGGCCGAAAACAACTTCCCCACTTGTTTTTCACCCGCTATGTTTAACATGGCTGACATTTCGCCTCGGTACCATTGGTAAACATTGCCAAAGTAGCAAGCACGAAAGTTGCGGTGTCATAATTCACCACCACAAAATGAGGCCGCTCACTGGGAGCGGTGGAAAGAAGAAACACAAGGCACTCTGCTCATCGCCCCCCTCCAGTGAGGAATGTGCACACTGCAAACCGGCTCCTAGTTGGGGTACGCCACATCCTGGTACTTTTATCTTTAACCCCTGACCCCTGGCACATCTGGAAACATAGTTGGACTCAAGCACGAGGAAGTTTTCTTTTCTCTTCGCTCAAAGCGATTATGGAAGAGAAGCTTTTAAGTTTTTCTGCAACACAGTAAACATGGCATTCACAGAGCGGGGGATGTTTAATGGCTGCACTGGCTATGAACTCTGGGATATTGACCGTTTGTGCAGTACAGTGAGCGAGCATGGGACACTGAGATGGTGAGAGAACACTATTGTTCATTTTGGCTGGGTGGCTTCAAGACTTGGACGCAGATAAACATCTCAGCTGGAGCTGGACGTCTTTGATGTCGGAGGATGATGATGTGGACACCGAGCCAGAGCCAATGCAAACATGCCCAGGCGGGGTATTTTGAAGTAACACATAGAGACACCTTTTTTTGTTCTTTGGATCAACTGTTTCAAATCAGCTCTTTATTACAAGTAATTCTTTTATTACTGAACCTCAACACTGTTTTTTTTTAAGTGGAACATTTTGATCTTTCTTGCTGAGCATTTCATGGTTTCTTGGAGACAGTCTTTGTTTGTGCATCCTCTGCATACATACAGTACATATTGTCATTCTTGGGTAAAATAATCTTCGTCTCGTGTCTGTGTTTGGGCCAGAGGGATACAAAAAATAAGAATTCCTCTGCTAACCTTCTCTGAATTAAAAAATCAATCAAGTGAAGCACAATTAGTGGAACATGTGCATTTATTTATTAGCTTTTTATCATCTATACCAAGAGTGTGTGTTAGAAATGTCCACCTCTTCAGTAGACCGTAATGACTGAGTAGAAGAACTCATTTTCCATCAGTGTCTCTTTTGGGGCTTGTCAGTGAGGTTATGATCTGATCTTGTAGGGTTTCGGCAGAGATCAGTAATCTCCTCAGATTTTATGATCATTGTTATATTCGGCGTTGATAGGGAGGGGGGGTTTAGGGCCGTAATCCCGGCCATTTAGTAGCGCTGACATTTACTGGAGGACTTTTTTATGCCACCGCCTTCTGCTCCTCGTCCAGCCACAGCTGCTTTTTTTTTATTCCATATAAACGACCGTTTCAGAGATAACAGGGGATCTCACGGTGATACGGAGAGACAAAGTGGGAAAGAAAGGGCTGTAATAAAGAGTCCTGATAGAAAATAATGTCTGTAGGGATTTCTTTTTCACCGGTCCAGTGTCTGTCTCAGAGGAGATCTGTGAATTTTAATTCCCTGTAGAAGTATTTTACACTGATCTCTCACTTTCTCACGGGAATAAAGGTATCTCTGAGGTAAATCCTCCAAGCATAAACACACACACTGCTCACATTTATTTATTTATTCACGCTCCTTCTCTTTTTTTTTCCCTTTGACTATTCTTCCAAGGGTTTGAACTTGACACCAGAAAGCAAGTGCGACATTTGAATTGCCAATCAGTCAAGTTTCAAAGAAAATAAACTTTGAAAACAAGAACCCCCTTTCTTGTAAGATAAATAAATGTATTTAATGAGATATGAAATGATTATAAATGTCTCCTCACTCCACGGTTAATTGCAGCTTGTCACCCTAAAGCATTCAATGATATATTGCAAACGCACACAGCCAAGAGTTTCTGTTTTCAGTGTGTGACTTTTATATCACATTTATGCTTTGCACAGTGCTTTCAAATGTATGCACAGTGCCACTATCGTCTGTTGGTTAATTTAAATACGTATAATCATATTAATCACTGGAGGTTTAATAGGTTTGCATCGTTTAGCATCGCAGACATCAAATCATGCCCAAGGTTGTAGTTTTGCGGAAAATCAAAGCGGGCGACGGCGTGAAAGCTTTTCTTCTTTGAGAGAAGTGAGCAAGTTCCAAGTAAGGCAATCGCCACTGCCATTTACATCAAAAATTCACCAATAAAGTCAGTGTGCTGTAAAAACAGGCCATATTTTTACATCTGTGGCCCTTGCTGAGAGAGGCTGCACAGGGAAGACCATTTCACACATCTTACCACCCCGTGGTTTCCTGGCTTACAGTCTCAGAGTCCATGTTCTCCACATTTTCCTGTATGCTCTGCCTCGTTAACTCTTACTCAGACCTGATAGTGTGAAAAGACATTTTGCGCCGTTGTTTTCGATTGTTATCTGTCCAACTTTGTTTCTCAATTTACTTTCTTCAGAAAGAAAAAAACAAAAAGTTACAGAGCCGAAGTTGCCTTTACCAGCTAATATCTGAACTTACACGCTTCGCAGGAACAAAAGAATTGACTGATATCTACGAGCTGATTTGGAAAGCAATTGCGAGGCATTTGATCGCTCATGCATGTGTTGGCTGTCAAGTGTTTACTATAAAAGAACATGCCAAATGCCGAATTCTGACCGCCCTCTTTTCCGCAGATAAGACAAAGTCCCAGAATGTGATGGAGAGAAAATGAGATTGAATGTGGCGTACAATAAAAAAGATGACAGAAGTGCTGACTTCACAGCAACTCGTCCTCTTTGCATTAGACTTGTGTGCTCTATCAGTGGCAACACATCAGCAGTCATCAGAGGCCGCTTCACCAGGCAAGACAAGAAATCCAGTAAAGAGTCTGGGAGGCAACAGATTAGAGGAGGTCACATCATGCTAATGAGAGTCATTACTATCACATGATAGCCAAATAAACTAATTGCCAGCTTATTTACGAGACAGAGTGTCCTAAATCAAAAGGTTAATTACATCTGAGACAGAGTCCTTCACTGGAAATTGACCTTTAGATTTTCTGTTTTCTTTTCCCGTCCTCCTTGCTCTTTTCTGTACCAGATACAAAAGGCCATATCCAGATAGAGTTGCCTGCGTGTTTCTTGATAAGCTTCAGGCGCAGATCCTTGCCTATTACTTTTTTGTGTTTTCCCAGGAAGTGCCTGGCTGCATAATTAGCAAACATCATCAGACAAGACTTTGTGCCACCAAGGACTTTATTTTTCCTGAAGTTTCTGCACCCCGAAGCTTTCCCCCAGCCACCAAAGAATGTTTGTTCTTCTTGAAATTAGATGGGTTTAATTGCTGTGGAACAACAGCAAAACACCCCCCACCCCCCCTCCAAACACACACACACCCTCATACATAAAAAGTCTAAGATCAGGCTGGCTAATTATGCTAATAGCCAATTGTTCAACCACGGTGATATGTTTACTGAGGGAGTTGATGTGTTTCCTTTTGCTTCGTCATAAGCAGCCTGTCTACGGGTCCTCTGTGAGATCGCTGCACCTGAAGGCAAGAGGACTGTGCCCTCATCCATCCTGCCTAACCCATTACCCTTGGACAGGGAAGAAGATAAATATTGTTGCAGATGCCTAACTCTCTGCAAATGAGATTTTTCAAGCCAGATTTATCAAGCCTTGGCGGGGTGTTTAAGGCTCCAAAACTTGGCCCTCGGCATGATAAAATGGCAGCACATGTTTCTGAATCACCCACCACAGTGTTGTTGCCAAAGGGTTATGATGATATAGTCGACTGCTTTTTTTCCTGTTGTGCATCATAGCCTTTGAGATCCTCGTGCTCTGTTTTCTCCGAGCCTAAGATCTTAAATATTTTGGGTAGAGCGGGATGTTAATCTGGTTTTGCTACTTTCATAACACAATTTTTCTTTTATATAGCATTATGGTCTTTGCACTGAACAGAGATTTCTCAATTCAGTCAAATACAGGGATCATAAAAAAGGTTCATTTTTCACAATAATGCATTATCTGCCAGCAAAACTTACCATCAAAGAGAAAAACTCTTCTTGATGAGTTTGTATGCAACCGATTTTGTCTAGCAGTGAGTGGAGGAATGAAGTTTCTCCAGGTTAAATCAAGAATATCTCTCACTCAAATGTGTGAGGCACATCTGTTTTAATGGTGTGAATTACACTGTTAAAATTTTAAATACAGAAATCAAGATACACAGGAAGAGTGCGTATTCTCCCCCGTGTCCAAGCTCTAAATCATCTCCCATCAGCATCGGAAACCCAGATTTCTTTTAAAGGATACACAGCATGTGGCCTCTGCTCACACCCAAACATGCCGAGAAGGCATCGATGGGAAAATTTCATAGGGCCCGCAGTAAAAGTTGTGTATCCGAACCTGTTGCTGCCGAGCCTGCGGCCTTAACGACCCTCGGAGGAGCATCCCACGGTGAAGTGCCATATTTATGTTGGCAATATATGCGAAAGAATTAGGATCATAAAATTCTACGGCCACACAAAAGCTCTTAAGGAGCGCTGTTTTGTAAGGCCGGCTTTATTTATGCAACTGCAGGCTGAAGTCAAGTTGTCCGCTTTTTCTTAACGTTCAACACAATATTTCCTTTCTTGCCCATCTTTGTATAGCTGTAATGAGCGGATAAGATTTATGGCTTCAAAATATTTCCTCACTGTTACCGTATCACTGAGTGACGCTCGTGTTTTGTTTTACCTATTTTTCCTATTTATTTTTTTGGACCAATGGTTGGAATCCAGCTGAACGACACTACACAGCAAGCATGTGCAACGTGGCATGTCTTCTGCAGGCCATCATGCCTGGAGGACACAGTGAGCTGAAAAACATACAGGAACATGTCATCAAGCTCATGTGCGTCTCTTCATAGTGAGACTAAGGATGCTTTTGCATTTGTGTAATCGCAAAAATTCATCTTGGTCATTGTAGAACTGAAGGTCAACCTCTCCTGTATGTGAGCAATGTAGAAAATGACCCCTGCACTGAATAATGATCTCAATGTTCAGATTCCACCGGTTACCCCTCAGCCTCTTGGGTGACTTGTGGCAGTGTGGTGTTGAAAATGACAAAGTTCACGACCAGCTAAACCATATATCATATTCCCTTTATGTAGGGAAAAAAGGCGTTTGGAAATTTAAACAAGCTACACTATACGGTACATTTCTATTTGTGTTGGAGCATGCATTCCCCTGCATGTACTGCCACTCATTTGGAGAACCTATAATAATAAAATGTGGTTGGAGATTATAAAAAGTGAAGCACCATTTTTAATTTTTATCATTGTTCAAGGGGGTCTAGTCGTCGTAAGGGTGTCACTTGACGGTGACTCTGACGGTGCAAGAGGGAGGAATTACAGTAGAAAACTAAGACCAACAGTCCAAGAATACTGTAACTCTAAACTGGAAAACACTCCCTCCCCACCCACCCCATCATCTCCACCTCCAGGAGTACCTCCAACCGGCAGCAGCAGCAGCGGGGGGCGCTCGTAAAATAAACACAAAACTCAGGCTGAAGACTTTACCTGCCCTTTGAGCTGGGAGAGGAAATGCAGACAGGAAAGGCTGCGTTTTTACCTCTTTTTTTCCATCTTCACTGTGGGCAGGGGACCCAATAACATAAAAAGAATATTATAATGTCAAAACCTGGGATGAAATCACAAAATAAAACTTTTACGCACTGGAGATACCCCAGGACGGACACTCAATTAAAGGGATGGCGCTGTGTCTCCATAAAGGTGACCTTTGACACTGCATCTCCACTCCAAATCAACACTCTCCTCACACACTCCGCTCAAGCCAACAGGGAGCCTGGAGTTTCTGCAAATGAACGATCTGTCAGGAGGCTGTTTATATCCCCTCTCCTGCTCCTTTATTTAACACTCTCGCATTAAAAGGGAAGAGCTTTTTAATTAGCTATGGACTCTCCTATTTTAATCAACTCACAAGCGGAGTCCAGCTGTGACAGCCTTGACAGGCGAAGACTGGTGACGTTCCGACTGCTGACTCCCCTCCCCACCTCACCTCACCCCACCCCCATCACCACCCCCTAAAAAAGAATAGAGAAGACCACTGAATTTGCAATCTCGAGCAGAAAACAGTTTAGCGAGATAGATGGGTTTTGAATTAAAGTGTAACAGCCTGTCTCTTTGCAGCTAGAAGACTGTTTGGAGTCATTTTTAATTGAGTTTTTTTTTTTTTTTTTTAGTTCTTAAATATACACAACTTGTCATTATGTTTTGGACTTCTGCTGTCTGTGCAGGAATGTAAAAATTTGCCAAGAACACTCTGAGTTGATCAGGACGCTATAATGAGTCCTATATAATGTATCTAACTCACATTCAACCCAGTCAGCAAATAAATGTTGGCATTGTACTAGGGATGTCAAAATAATGCGTTAATTTTGATTAATTATTCACAGAAAATATAACGCATTAAAAATGTTGCATGTTCTCCCTGTGTCAGCGTGGGTTTTCTCAGGGTGCTCCAGTTTCCTCCCACAGTCCAAAGACATGCAGGTTAACTGGTGACTCTAAATTGCCTGTAGGTGTCAAAGTGAGTGTGAATGGTTATCCTGCCTAGTGCCCAATTTCAGCTAGGATGGGCTCCAGCCCCCCCGTGACCCCTAACAGGGTAAGTGGTTATGGAAAATGAAATGAATGGGTGAATGATAATCTCTTTCTGTGGTGCCCTTTGACCCAATGTGTCATCGAAAGCCACAGTGGCATTGTTGCATGATGGAGGCAGATGAGACGACGCTGCTAGGTTCTGTGAATGCAACGTTTACATCTAAAAAAATGCCCAGATGGAGCTGTTGATAGGCGCGCCATTCCCTACAGTTTCTGCAGTCAAGAGTTTTTCTTGCGGTTTTTGTGCTGCGACGCACCTCAGGTTCTGCGCTCTAGGTGCCTGGCATTTTTGCCAAAGTGCTCTGAACTCCTTGAGTTGAGGAAAAAATCAACTCAGAGCAGAAAAGCGTCCCACGTCAGCTCTTTTTTCATCATCTTTTTTCCCATTGTCCAATCTGATGATTTGAGAGGCAGCGGGTCTTCTGTGGATGTCATGACAACAATTTGACAGTTGGTAAACAATAGTGAAGAAACTGGTGGTAGCAGTTGCTGGATACCCAGAGCTATACAGCTCGCTGATAGACAGCAGGTTGTCAAACTGCCCCCGAGCAATCCTAAAATACGCCTGGAAACAGCCATCATTGAGGCGAAGCTCCTGGACCAACTGGTGGTACTCTCCATGATCCACCCTCTTATTTAGGGTCTCATGTACCCACACAGATCTCTGTTTCCCTGTGTCCAGCAAACAGACAAACAGGAAGAATAGCCGATGCTGTTGCTGGTGCTAATGGGGATCCTAATAAAAAGAAAAAAAAGAAAGAAAGAAACTATTTGATGACAGCCTCTCACCCTCAACCAGAGCTACAAAAAGTATCCTCTGCCTGAACATTTTAGGACCTAGATACTAATTACTGTCAAATGACTAAATGAATAAATAAATATTCAGTAGATCGATTACAAGGATAGAATAAGGAGGTGAGTGGATGCCTGGCAACCATAAACAGGTGCTGCAAGTGTTCAAGTGGCTTCAATTAAAAACAAAAAAAAGACAGCGCGTGATCCATGCCTAAGTCTACCTGTGTCCCAATGACAAAGTCTGGTTTTATACATGTAATCAGTTCTATTTCACTTTAAAAATGCTGATGTGATAGGTATGAAATGTACAAATGTAATGTTTCCTTGGTTTGCAGAAATGTATACTGCCAACATTTTATTCCTGCGCCTGGGCTGTCACATCCGGTATCAGTGCATTAAAGCCTTTGAAAACATTTAATTATCCCGGACGTTGTGCCAAAATGTGCAGAATGTAGCACATTTAATCAGCTTGCTTCATAAACAAATTTGCATCATCTTCCTCCACTTCGGCCGCTGACTTCTGTCTTTCATCCCTGCAGTGGGTTTAAGCTGTTAAAACACAACAAAACTGAAAGTATAACAGAGGTTCTTGTTCCAGCCATTTGATGTAGCTGCCAGGCAGCCAGTGGGATGCTTCGAATTTAATTTCCTCTATTCAAGATGCAGCTTTTATTTACATGACAAGACTGAACAGATTGCGTCGGCCTTGGAAAAGATAAATGAAAGAAGACAAAAAAACAAACAAACTTGGACAAATTAAAGCAGATATTTGCCAAACAATTTAATGCAATTAAAACGGAGAGAGCTGTCGAGTGCGTAATGTGAGTCCACTCTCTTCAACCGTCAGTGACTTTTTGATCTTTTATTACACATAGGAGAGTAGCCTACTGCTAGACTGTGATGTGCAATCTGCTCGCCTCTCATACTGTCATGCAAATACATTAGCTTAGGAGATGGGTCCCTCCACAGTACTCTCAGTGGACAACACTCATTAAACTAATTACACATTGAACCTAAACTGAGTGGAGCGTAATGAGGTATGTGATATTCACAAGGAACTTATGCCATTGGGAGCGCGCCAATGGAAATTTGTGATGCCACCATTCCACACCTGCCTGAAACCACACATACAGTGAACACATAATGTGCTTTTTCAGAACTGTTTGAGGAATTGGTAATTTGGGCTATCTGGACCGCTGGAGGGGGAATGAGGCTGAATCAATCGAATCTTAAACCTTATTGATTTTTACCACCGCCAAGGAAGTTATGTTTTCGGTTCGGTTTGTTTGTCTGGTTGTCGGCAGGATTACAGAAAAACTACTGGTCTGATGTTCATGAAACTTGGTGTAAGGGTGTAGCACCATTACATTTCGGACGGGATCTGAATCCTGGACCTGATACAGGAATTATTTTTGTATCTTTCCAGCCTTGATGTGTCCAAAGGTTAAATCAATCTTTTTAGATTTCCTACCTTTGGACAGAGCCGTTTTCCGTGGTCCCAGTGTTTGTGCTAAGCTAATATCCTATCCCCTTGCTTTATCTCGGAGACAAGACCACATGGCCTTTCCCGAAGTCTCACCATCACGACGAATGTAACTTTTTTAGCCAAGCCACTAAAAATCTCTTATGTAATGGCAGTATTGTGTAATGTGTTTATGATGAACTTTGCAGCTTCTGCTAGTAGGACTCCGAGTCTTAATAAATGGTCACTGCCAAAAGCACATTAACACAATCTAAATGCAATTTTGTTTCACTTCTAATCTAATTAAAGTTTAATATTTGTGTATAGGCCTGTCTTTCCTGTGTCCCAGTGAAGAGTCCAAGTAGGTGATAGTTGAGCACAGTTTGTGTCCCGGTCAGAGGTCAAAGGAAACACCAGAGAGCTGCAACATAAAAGGTGCCTTACAGTAAATACTGCACAAACCTCCCATAACACAGATGCACAAGCATTTCTCAGCATATTCTCTTAAACTCTGTCTGGATGGAATACACTAGGCCTAAGTGCATGCAAATTTATTGTTCCACCTCAAGAGTTTCAGGCAGTCGGCCCAGTGAATTGAATCGTTTTTTTCTCAGTCTATAGCTGCCGTGAGGGGCAGCAAAACATTTTCATATTGTAGTTTTAGTTTACTAATGTATGTAAAACTTGTATGCACAGTGGTTACATAAGATTCAAAACCAGCCACAACTCGGTTCCCTATTGACCAATCAACAGACTGCAGTGTTTCTAGCTCCACCTTTTAGTACCAGATCTGTGTGCTAGGTACCCCAACAGAAGGGTGTTGAAAAATGGGAATGGTAAGGAACAGCTCTATTGGTACCATCCACAACTTTTCACAATGGAAATGGAAAGAATGTGTACCGAAATGAACTGCACCGTACTGCTTGGTGGAAACAGAGCTATTGTGTGGAGTTTCAGATAACACACACAGAGGGTCAGTCTCTCCCAACTGGTTCTGGTCCAGGGTGATCTCAGAGGTATAGTTAATGCAGACAGAATAACTCCTTGTTTCCACATAGCTCTGTGTGCATATGTGAGTCAACTAGAAGTTCATAAATATTTCTGTGAAATCTCTGTGATGCGTTTATGAAACTCTTTCAAGGTCTTTTTTTTTCTTTGGTCCAGAACTTGCCTTGATTACACTGAAAAATAAGATGTCAGACAGGCCTCGTGCACTGTGTGGCAGAGGAAGTTAGCATAAAAACAAATTAGCTAACAGGCTATTTCATTCAATTCAGTTACTTGACTAAGTTCTACGGCATATTTAGCTAACATTGCTTGCATGCTAGCTGTGTAACATATAGAGCACAGGCATTGCAGTTGATTCGTCTTTTGACCAGGTATTTCACAAAACTGGCAACACACCTAACCTTTTCGCTTATTTGTCACCATGCATTATTGGTCCTGTTTTTGTCTCGATAATGCTCCATGCACCTATTCTATAAGACTTGACAGTGAAAAACAAATACTATTAACTTCTCTCCTTTTTCTGCGGTGGTGTTTCTATCCATGTGTAAAGAGATGCATCTCCTTGTGTTGAGCACTAGGGGGCATACTCCAAATACTGTACAGAATTACGGACACTAAACAAAACTGTGTGGAAACGAAGTGTAAGGTTCCTGTGCCAGGCCCACAGGAAGTGTGCCTTCACATGATTGCATATGGCCCAAGAAAACTTTCCCCATAGACTTACACTGTGAAAAAGACGTCTGTAAATTAGTGGATACATTTTTCTGAGTGCCACAACCCCTGCAAAATTATTAATTTCACTATCAGAATTTGATCCATTTGGTTCAATAACATCGGAAAGTCTAGAAGAGCTGCATGATTGAATCATTATTATATCCATTCAAGTTAGCAGAGCGCTAAACAGGAAGTAGCCAGCTTGGCCAGTGGAAGACCCTTGTGTGCCTGCTCTATGGGCCACACAGTGCAGAAGCAGTGCCAGTCATCCGTGTAATTTTATACACGGCAGTTGAACTTATTTGGCCTCACTCGCAATTGAGCAGCTTTCATAGGAATGAACATGGCCCAGCCTCCAATGCTATATCCAGTTCTCTTTAAACATCCACGTCCTGTGCTCGTCATGCTGCTTTATCATTCCGCAAATGCTTGCTATGAGTGTAAAGGTTAAGCTGGTGCTGGTCATGAAGCTGTCTCCTATACCAGGGGAGGGTCCACTCTAGATGGACCACTCAGGTTTTTCCAAGCCCTATGAGTAGGGATTATTCAGTGGTCAAATCCTTGACCCTCTTCAAGCTCAGTGATTAACCTGTCCAGATATCTGTAAGATGAAGCTCCTCGGCTGGAGTGGCGGTCTTGTTTGTGTCACAGCGTACAGGGACATGTTGTTACTAGCTGTCACAGTCTGAGCTGTCAGGAGGAGTATTATGTTTTAATATTAAACCGTTTCCTTGTCCCTTTATAGAGAGGCATGCTTCCTGCTCTCAGCTGGAGAACACAGAGACAAAGTGGGTGGCCACACAGTCGTCCAGTTGCTGATGCCAAAGGGACAATTTTCCAAGCACTCAGGGAAAACAGGGAGCTTTACACATAAGAGCCGATTACGCATACAGTGCATCTGGTGTGCATGTGAGGTGACAAACCTATGACAAACCCTTTCCTTTCTCAACCTATTTTGGTAGCTTCATCCCTCTGACACCTCCATCATTTCTGTGTGCGTGTGCTTGTGTGTCGGGGAAGAAGTAGGAAGACATTTAATTCTTTGTGCACTCCATGCAACCTTCTAAGAAGCATGAAGAATTAATTCATTGCTACTTTTATACATTGCTAATAAATTTGCACTGCTGTGTTTATTACATCTCACACTGAGGAGAGGGTATCACATTTCATTTGGCAGGACTGTTTGTTAAAATGTTTTATTTCACTACGAACTCTCTAATCCTCTGGCTTTCTGAGCCACCCTGCCTGCTTTCGTTCCCCCTTTTATTTATTTTTCTCCTCCTCACTTCACTAAATGTATCCAGACTGGCTGTGATGGTGTGTGCTGGAAGTTTTCCATGCATCATAATTGTTTCGCTAATTTACTATGCTAATTGAGCAATTAATTCGGGAACAGGAGATTAGAAGGGGGCAAAAATACAGAAATAAATAAACAAGTAAAGCGTTGAGTGTTACCGCCGGGGCTACCGTTTTGTTCCGACATTAGGGATGCAAACTGACTCAAATACTCCAGCATGTTTGCTTCCTTTGCCCAAGGCTAGCTAGTTGATGTGCTTGGTGTGCAGGCACGGAGTTAGCATCCCTAACTTCTCACCATGGGACTTGCAAACATTCAGCTGCTAACTGCATGCTACAGCACATCAATTGAACTCCAGTGGTGTGGTCAAACGTAATAGTTATCGCTGCGTACGCTTCCAGTGATTTAAGCTGCTATTTTATTGCTGAGCACCTTAAACTGAACGCATAAAAGGAGGAGGTCATTTAAGTGTCACTGTAATTTCAGCAGTCCCAGTTGCGGAGAAATTTCATGAAGCAGGAAAGTAGAAAGGAGTTTTAATGTGTAGGGGGAAAACAGCACAATGTGAGGAACAGAAAGGAGGGGAAAACAACAGTCTATGACAAAAATCTAAAATTACTACCTTGCGGTTCTATGCCTCCGCCAACCAGTCAAGTTGCAGTTTAAACATCCATGTCTGTTTAGACTCATATTATATACATAGTGAAGACTTTAAAGGAATTTGTTTAAGTATATTTTCACATACATCCTCAGCTTGGCAGCACAGAAGATCCATAAAATCACTAAAGTTTCAAGGTGGGCATCACGGATAGTGTTACCAATTCTGTGTCAGTGCAAGCAAATGTCTCTCCTTCTGTTCCTCAGTTATTATGTTGATGATGGCCAGAAAACTATTTTTGCAGTTAACCCTAACCCTTTTGGATATAAAATGTCATCACCTCATCATTTTATCCAAAACATTTGTGTGAGATTTTGTCATAATTAGCATATGCATAGGTTATGGGGAAAAGAAACATGTTTTGTTAGGTCCCAGTAACCTTTGTACACCAAATTGTAGTCAGTTCATCCTTGAGTCCATGTGGACGTTTGTGCCAAATTTGAAGAAATTACCTCAGCATGCTCCTGAAATACTGCATTTACAAGAATGAGGCCACAGTGACCTTTGAGCACAAAAATCTGATCAGTTCATCTTTGAGTCTAGGTGAACGTTTGTGCCAAATTTGAAGCAATTACCTCAGCAGGCTCCTGAAATACTGCATTTACAAGAATGAGACCACAGTGACCTTTGAGCACAAAAATCCAATCAGTCCATTCTTGAGTCCAAGTGGATGTTTGTGCCAAATTTGAAGAAATTACCTCAGCAGGCTCGGGAAATACTGCATTTTCAAGAGTGCGGTCCCAGTGACCTTTGACCACAAAAGTCTAATTAACTCATTGTTTAGTCTAAGTGGACCTTTGTGCCAAATTTGAAGACATTTGCTGAGAATGGGACGGACAGAGAAACGCAGAGGCATAAAAATGGAGACTTTGCCAGGCTGTGTTTCACTGCTGTGAATCTCACACGCACGTATTCCTGTACCACCTTTCAAAAACAATTATGGTCAGAGATCATTTTGTCACACTTAAACCAAGATCTGGATCAAGATCCCATACTACAGTAGAGCAATAACCTCTATTACACATTTCAAACACTATGTGATGGAAGGCCATACCTGCAACCACTGATTTATATCCCATATCCCATTTTACTCACTTCACTTCAGTCCTCTACTTTGCATTGTCAGTGTAGCTGCCTACATTTGGCTGTTTTGCCTCTATTGCTTGTTTCTGTTTTACTCTGTGATGTAATGTGTTTTTGCTGCATAACAGGAACCTGCTGAAAACCATTTTTTAACTGAGTCAGGCCAGTTTTAACTGTAACACACAATGTTACTTTGAATTCCTGTCCTGTATAAATAAATGAAATGAATCTGTGTAACCATAGCAAGTACAAGGCCACAAATAATTCATCCAACAAGAGGTCAGAGAGCCTGAACTGCTCATGGCAATAACCTCAATATGACACAGCCTTCAGGAGAGCATTGGACCTGATGTCTCCCATATTTCATTCTGTTGCTTCATGTCATTAACTGACCTTTCACTGACTTTTTGTTTTTGTTTTGTGTGTGTGTGTGTGTGTGTGTGTGTAATTCATATTAGAAACCACAAGATGGCAGCCACCCAATTCACATCTTACATTCAACTGATTTTCAGACCTGCAGATCTCCACTGAGCCAAATTGACTCCAGAAGGTTTATTTGCACCAAGTGTTCAGTGTGCAATTATTGGTGCTACATCCTAATTATCTTAAGTGATTATTGCACTGTATTGTGAGTGTTAAGGAGAAATATTGCCTCAATCATTACACTGAATTTATCTCTGAAAAACATGAATTCAAACATACCAGAGACACATTTTTATTCCTTTTCTTGGGAGACAAACACTTCAGAGGGCTGTCAGAGATAAAGGGTTTTAAACTTGACTGTAAAAGAATGAGTGTGTCAAAATAATCTGACAAAGAAAGCAGTCTCATTCAGCTGTTAATTCATGTGTCCACCGTGGGGCAGAGTTGAGACATGCATGGGAAAGACTTCATCCAAGAGGTGACAAAGTACAACTCCTTCTTCTTTCTTCGCCATTAAACATCACTGTGCTGATCAGTCAATAACAGATCACTCCAAAACCATGTATATAAAATGAAAATATGTTTTCTCAAGTTAGATAAGCTGTATGTTTCAAATCCCCCTCTCATGGAAAGGAAAGACATCGCAGCATGAAGTTATATCTTGACTCATAGTGGCAGGAAAATACCAGACACACAGATAAAACTAGGCACATTGTGCAGATTATGGAAAATTACAAATCTTATCAGTACAAGGGTGCCAGCTGTGACTGGAAGTGATCTACTGCCCTACTACCTATCAACCCGCTCTCTTCAGGAACAGCGTTCTTGTGTCGGTGAGTATACATCCTCTGCTGTGACATCAGCACAGCCTGGTTACGCAGAGTTAACGACCTGCCTGGTGACGCCTTTGTCTCTCCGTGTGTCAGTGGGCTCCAGATGAGTGGGCTTAATGGATGTAAAGCTTGTGAGGAATGGTACAGTAAGGCCCTTTCATGTGCCTGACTTTAAAGGCTTTCAGATGACGTAAACAGGGTCCTCTTTATTATTGTGTGCATGGTCTGAGCAGATGGTCCTCCCAGTGCTATATGATATACATCACAGCTAAGGTATGGTATTGTAGTGTTTGACAGTGCCTTTTAAATATTTAGCCAAGCCATGAAAACGCAACCCCGAAATAGCACAATAATGTATGTTATCTGGACTGATTCAGTGTGGTGGAACAGCCAATTAATCACCGCGTGTGACCCTTTTTGACAATATAATATCAATGTAATGGAGACAGAATAAAAAGGCAGAGGAGGATAATTAATAGAGACTGGACTGCACACAATTCCTTCCTCAATTTCTCCCTAATTTCTTCTTTCTGTAACCCTCTTTTCTTGATTGTTGGTGTTCCCCAGTTCTTCCAGGCTACAACATTTGTTCTTCCTTTTCATTTAATTTTTAAACACGGCAAGAACACAGCCCAACTTACGGGGTACAGCAACTTCTTTACACTGTTAAGCACGAGGCACTCGTAGGCGTTTCTCAATCTGCGTTCCTGCCTGTACTTGTGTTCTTGCGGACTTGTGAAATGTCACCAGTCACAGCCCAAGTACTGTTTCAATTCAAAGTCTGCATCCAGCCAAGTACAGTCCAAATTTTGGCAGCCAGGTATCACAGAATGCATTTCTCACAGACCAGTGGCAATGGCAGCTGTCCTTTGGAGTTTGTACTCCCGAGTCAAACTTGCCAAGTCCGAACTCCCAAGTACGTAAGTCCGAACTTGGCATACTTGGTATTGAGAAACGCCAACTCTCCCTCGCTTGTGTATCACTCATACCTGTCCCCACAAAACAAGGGCAGGTAGGAACCAATTCAACCAACCTCATAACCAAGGGAACACAATAACTCCACTTTAACACCACACATGAAAATACAAATGAAACAATAAACAAAGTGCTATAGATGACAATGAAATTATAATTTACCAGTTACTCAAAATTCTGAATCTATTATTACTTAAATATAAATAATGTACCATTAATAAATATCACTGTAACTAATGTTATAAAAATAACCCAAAAATATAATGTGTGCAGTAATTATAGTTACATTTCCTTGATCTTTTTCCTTGATTCCTTGTATGTGGTGTCCTGTCACAGCCAGTCCAGATTAATTTCATCAGCCTAGACATGTGGTCATAAAAGAAACTTGACTTGAATCCCCTCTTTCCTTGATTCATTTCCTACTTAACTGCTTAACTCTTTATCTCCATCCTTATTTAATGTCAATACTTCTCCCTTTCATAATTTCTTCCTTAATACCTTAATTCCTTCCTCAACTCCTTCATTCCTCAATTTCCTCCTGATTTCTTTTGGTTGGATGATCATGAAAAATGTGAGTTTTGTTTCAGAAGGGAACCTTTTCTTTGGCTGAATTTCTTCGCCAGGCATCGGCTAAAAGGCAGTGTATTCTGTTTCTGGACTGATAACATATAATATGGATTGTTACAGCAACGTTACTGTCATGGTGTCTTGTAAACCCATGAGGGTTTGGCACATGTAAGTGTGCATGACACACAATTTAAAAAGAAATCAATCAATCAAGTCCTTATGTAATTATCTCTTTATCTCCCTCCTCGATCCCTACCCTTAGTTCATGTCTTCCTCAGAGTTACGTCAAGTTTTGAATGTATAAGAGGACACAAACCCTTAACGTCTCAAAAGACTCTGGATCACACACATTTAAAGTATCTGACATTTTCAAATTACACTCGTCTCTAGTCAAGATTATACTGTACACTCAGATTGTCCTTATGCAGCCCAAGCACCGGAATAAAATGTTGGCACTGTATGTCTAGGCAAACCACAGATGTTACATTTATGTTTCATATGTATGACGTAGTTCAGATTACATGTATATGAGCTGAGCTTCACACCACCAGGCAGAGGGGATGGTGGATGATGAGACAGCGAGGCTATTTGGCTGCCAGGCAGCAGACAGCAGCAGACCGCTGTTCAAGACCAACAATACGTTGGGTTTTTTAACAAGAGTTCGGGACATGTCCAGCCGTTTTTGTTGCTACAGAAACAGGTATTTAAAGCCAATACATGATGTTTTCCTAACCCTAACCAAGTGGTTTTTGTGCCTAAACCCAACCACAGGTTAACCATAGTGTTGTCACAACATAAAATACTACATATGAAATGTACAAATGGTGGTTTGCAGAAACTGTACAATGCCAACATTTGTTCTGGCAGTTGGGCTGCTTTTCCCCACTCCAAAATGCGTACAATGTGTACAACTGCCCATAGTGACCTTTCTCATGTTTACAGACCAGCACAAACCCGTCAGGATCTTGTAAATGAGTCATGATCATCATCTTGAATTTCTTTTTCTTCTCTGCAATCGACACTTTGTCATGCAGTCCGTTGGAAGCACGAGAAGTACATCTCCAGACCCCTGCTTTTCCTTTGAACAAATTATGTTGCACAATCTACATGGGAAACAAGCATGGGAAACTGGTTCCATCAAACAGGCTGGACCTTGCAAACTAGCAGCCAGGGAGCTCGACTTTACTGGGGAGTGAAAACAGTTTCTTTTACGTAGTGTATGTCCTTGACTTAACGCAGAGATCCTAAAACCTCAGCGTCAGTTGCTGAGAGGAAAATGGGAAGATGTCCCTCAAATGTCACTCGAACACAATTATTGAGGGTTCTGTCAAAGAACTTTGCCCTGGGGAGTGTAATTTATACTATACATAATATGAAACAGATGTACAGCAGAGGAAATGGCCCATGAGAGGAAGAATAACAGAGTTGTTTTGAATTTGTTTAAATGTAGTGAATCCATCGAGTTTTGGTGTTCTGGAAAATGTGAATATGACGGTAATGGAGTTTGATAGATTTTTTTTTGACTCTATAGTTTACACACATATTTATTGAACTGATGAGCTCTTGTTTCAGTCCAACAGGTCGACTCTGAACAAAGCACATCATGAATAATGACAACGAGTGACTATTCGTCAAACAAAGAATTATATAATGGTGTGAAATGGCTGAAAAATATGTCTTGAAAACTTGACTGAAACTCAGTGGATCAAGATGTTGTTATGAAACTAGCCCTTGGGGAAGTTAAAAATTACTGGCTGGAACTGGAAGACAAAGAGAAACATATGTAAGTCCCAAAGAAAAAACAAGTTGGCTTTCTACCATCTGTATAAAAGGGAATGACCCAGAGCTGGGACTACAGAAATTAATAACACATCATGATGGAAATCATAACTCATTTCACGTTCATGTCCATCCTGTTGTGTTGAGTCAGTGTTTAATCGGGTTGCTTTTTTTTATGCCAGACGATCGGCAATACTCAGCCAAACTCCAGACAAAAACAATACTTTTTTTCCCGTTAATTGAAGCAGTTATCTGTGGCCTTCCACTCTCTGCCTTGTTATGGCTTTCAATGGGTCTGACTCATTGTAAATGATCATTATTAGCGCTGTTGTCCTTTTTGTGATGTAATTAAGCAGGCGACGGGGGCAAAAGGCTAATGAGCAACGTCTGTCACAAGGGAGGTCGACGACAATCTAAACCCTGATATGATATGAGTGAGAAAGCGTGTGTGAAAGAGAAAGGTGTGTGTGTGTGATGATCTGAACAGTAGGGCAGATGCACTTGGGGATTGATGTACCACAGTGTCTCATGTCCAAATCTATATGGCCCTTTTAATCCAATGAAAAATGAGAAGTGTGCTGTAACTTTGTTAGAAGTGGGTAATGCAGCCAGGGGAAATGGAACAGGGGCCAGATTTGCAGGCCACCTCCACATTCAGTGTAAGAGCTAACCTGATTTTCACTCTCTAGCTCTGAGACCAATATCTGCTCACATCACCCATAGCCCATCAGGAGTGATTAAATAAACATGACGGACAGTTTTCTGAGAACCTATTAACCGTGACGTCTGTTTAGGACATGCTTGTGTGTCATATTACCATCAGATTTGGTGTTTTAAACTCCGGAGGTGTGACCCTCACTCACACCTTTCCATGTGATACTTGCATAGTCTCAAAATATGAAATACAGATTGTGTTTATGCGATAAATCACTACAGATAAAGAGAAATAGAGTGTGAGTATAGAGGAGGCTGCTTTGAAAATAAAATGCGCGGTTTCCTTCAGGTATAATGAAGACCCACATGGTATCCATCTGCGGTTTGGCGCACTCCAAGTATCTGACAAAAGCCTCATGTGGAAACTCACCTTCATCAATCAGTATTACTGCCATCAGTAAGTAATGCTTTTCAAATAACCAGCATGTCAGAAGGAGTCTAGGCTCTACAAGAAGTTTGGAAGAAATACAGATTCAACACTTTCCAGAGTATTACTGGTGCAACTCACCCGTCAAAGATGGATTACGTGTGCAGGTGTGTTTATTTCTACGCCGCGCAGAGACGAGTCCAAGTGTATATCCGTAAGAAAGTCAGTGTATTATTTCAATTAGAAGTGTTACAATTCATCTTTTGCAATAAAAAATCTGCACGTACTGTGTTTCAGTGAGCAGTGTTGTAATATTTGTCTTCGCTCGCCTGTATCCCCTACCGCAGATCAATCTTTATTAAAGAAAACAGCACCATCTTTTAATAGAGAGTAGTATTTCCCCTATGTGAGGCTATCAGCAGCGTATTGCTGTGATAATTGTGGCTATTGAGACAGTTAAGTATTCTAAATGCCTGTTTGGGAAAGAAACTAAAACAAGATTCTGAATCTCATAGCAACATGTCCTAATAAATAGATGGTACAAGACTTACAATCATGTGACCAGGTGTGAAATAGACACGGGTCAAGAGATATGAGCATATATACACCATGAGATAAGAGAAATGTGTCAACCATCAAGAAGTTTCTTTCTACAGTTTATACTGAGGCACAATATCTACAGTATGCACTTTAAAAAATGATTCACTGGTTCAACTTAAAAAAGTGACGGTAACACCCTGCATGCATCTTTTTAAGTAGTTTGAACTCTGACAGTATTGAGTCAGTCTTATATAATCTGACAAAGTCAGTTAGCTCAGTACAACCAACTTATTTGTTTTGACCTCAAAAAGCTCAATTAAGTTAAACCAACTTAATTTTTATCCAAAAGTTGTGTTGATATTAAGTGGTCAAGTTAGTTAATGTAAGGTATTCTAACTTATTTATTTTAATTCCATCCAACTCAAAAAGGTTTTAAATTTTGACCAACTTTTTAAAGTAAGTTGTCAACTGACAAAACATGTTAATGTAACAAACAACAAAAAAAATTGTGCTGAAAAACTTGTTTATTTTATGCATTATCCATTAATACCATGAATATCTTTTTAGAGTGTGGTAAATGAAGTCTATGTTGCAGTAAGTCAATAAATTTGACATTTAGTGTCAATGGGATGATCATATTAACTTTTCAGGTAGCCTATTGAATTAATTGGATTGACCAAAAACAAACATTCCCATCTGGTTATGATATCTAAAAATACATTTTCTCAGTTGAAATTCCAGAGAGAAAACCATTTACACCTCACTCTAAATCACAATATATATTATTGCAACATAAAATGTTCTATACTGTGACACAGAGAATGCTTAAAATTATCGGTCCATATGTGTAAAAGTATATTAACATTTAAGAAAGTATTTACCTTAATTACATACGATGCTTGCAAGCTGAAAAGGTGTAGAGGAGACCGATATTTCAGTTTCCGACCATTCACAGCAAAGTCAATAGGAGGATTAGACCATATTGATCCCAGGTCTTTTCAATTAGAACATTGCTTAACTCATTAAAGATGTAATCCAATAAGGTTTAATGAACACATTACTTTTACGTTTAATCAGCTTAGGCAGCAGGTATAGATTGGATGGGTTTCTGTTTAAAGGTCCATTGGTTGGGATGTAGGGGGATATATTGGCAGAAATGGAATATAAGATAATAAGTGTTTTCCTTAGTGTATTTAATCACCTGAAACTGAGAATCGTTGTGTTTTCCTTACCTTAGAATAATCTGTATCAGATGTCGGTCATGCTACTCTTTAGAAAATAAAAGGACAATCATTCAATCTACTGTAACGTCAGTCTTAGATTATGGTGATATTTTAAATATACATGCAGCTCAATCCACAGTAAAATCACTTGATACAGTCGACAACAGTTCTCTCTGTTTATTACTGGGGATGGTTTTAGAACTCACCACTGAACTGTATCAGAATGTGGATTGTGTTCTCTTACTGTTAGAAGGGAAAAACATTGCCTCCTTTTTGTTTTTAAGGCATTGCTGGGAAAGCAACCCTTCTACCTCACTACTCTTTCAAAACTCAAATCCATCTCTTATGACACACACTCACAGGAATTTTTATCCCTTGAAACTCCTCAGATCAGTTCAGAGCTCGGTAAATTAGTTCAGTTGTTTTCGCACAAAATAAATCAAACAAGGTACAAGAGGTATTTAAATTGACCTTTCGCTAAGCCCCGCCCCTTTGTGATGGTCCAACAAGCTGTCAGAGTAAGCATGGAGCCCACACTGTAACTATCTACACTCTCTGAAGAAATGTTATCATAATTTTGGAAAAATAAAACAGTGATTCCAGAGAGAAGCAGACAGAGGGGTCTACAGTCTGTGTTTGAAGGATATATCCAGGATGTCAAACTGACTCAGCAGCAACAACAGGTTAAAAAGACAAAGATAGTTAGAAGCTAAAGCCGAACTATAGGCTACAGATCACAGTGTAAAAGTGAACCACCACATCACTGCTGATCACCACACAAGACAATGAATATAAAGGGAAACTTTGCTTATATTGAACCAGCTGTGTGGCATCACAGTGTGTGCAGATGAACGGTGTCTGGCTTCGCCCCTGTGCTGTTTGCATGCTTCCCTTCACTGGTTCCTGTACAGCAGGGTCGGCCTTTTTTTCACTGTTATCATTAAAAATCAAAAGCAGCATGCGTATACATTCAGTAGGCTATATCTTCAGCTCCAAATCCACAAAATCAGCCTGAAAATGAAGGAAATTGCATTAGAGTCAATGGAGCACAACTGTGTTGTTGTCGGACCCTGGCCAATGCTCAGTCCTTCAGTGTTTTCACTGGTTTAAGTTACTGGGTCTGTTTTGAAGAAGAGACCTATGCGGATAATTCAGCTCCCGGTAAAAAACTGAACATCTGGACTTTTAGATATCAGAGAAAAAATGGTGAGCACACAATAGCAGGTGCCGGGCGAGCTGCACGTCTCAGACATGCCAAACCTGGTCTATCTGTTTTGGAGAGGAAGAGACCTCTGTGGATAATTCAGCTCCTGGTAAAAACTGTCCGAACAATGAACACTGAAGGAATTCTAACAGGGAGAAATTCCGGCTGGTGGCAACCTGCAATCTCACCACTATATACCACTAAATCTTACAGACTTCACCTTTAAGAAAGCTCGGTTAGGAGGCTCCTGCTACACCGACTAGCATGTTAAGCGTGTCGTTATCAGCTATAATCAGTAAATGGAGGGGATGGTTTGCTTGCCATGCTGTTTGAAACCAACAAACAGTAACACCAGTTATTCATTAGTGAGACTTGTTGCAGCATTTCGAGCTGCGTTTCTGCCCCCCAAAAACTGGTATTTTTGACCAAAACATGATCTTTGCCTCACCATAACTGAGTGGTTTTTGTGCCTAAACATAACTACAAGTTAACCACAGCATTGAAATGTCAAGTTTTGCCAGCGGTTGATTAGCAGGAGCCCTTTAACCTTTATCTATAACGCTGACAAGCACTCCCATTTAATAGAGTGATAACATTTTAAATGGGTGGATATACTGTCACATGACGTCAAGAAAAGCAGCAAATCCTCACTATAAGGAGGCTGGAATGAGATCATGTCTGCTTGAAAAATGACTTCAAGTACATGAATTAATCATAATCACTGCCAGTTAATTTTATGTTGATTAATGAATTAATGGACAAATGATTTCAGCTCTATATGGAATTTCTACATTATATTTAAAGATTAAAACATGCCACCAGCATTGCTGAATACATGTGGAAGGCTATTTTTACCGATGTGTGTGTGGACGTGTGTGTGAAATGAGGACAGTATAGGGTTGCATACAGGCTGTTGATGTGGACAGTTTCCGACAACAGTGACCGCTAATCCAGTTCCTCCCGTCTCAGCCTCTCTCCACTCCTCAGTGATTAATTAGGAAAGTGAGTGGAATTAGTCTATCAGCAGGCCGAGGGAGAGGATGAAAATATTTACAAAGCTCCCAGGAAGGGATTTCATTAGGAGTTGCCTCGTGGTGAGTCGCCTCCTCTCTCTTCGTGCCGACACAGAGTGGGAGTACTCTGAAACTTGACCCTCATGTCAAGCCATGTGGAGTCAAATGTGATAATAACTGCAACAATACAGGCATCTGGCAGATAATGCGATCATTTACTCATAGAATTAAAGGGACAGTTCACCCCAAAATCAAAAATACATATTTTTCCTCTGAGTTGCAGAGTGTTGAGATATCAGTCGTAGAGATGTCTGCCTTCTCTCCAATATAATGGGACTAGATGGCACTCGGCTTGTGGTGCTCAAAGCACCAAAAAATTACATTTGAAAAACTCAACAGCAATGTCTCTTTCCAGAAATCATGACCCGGTTACTCAAGATAATCCACAGACCTTGTTGCGAGCAGTTTCATGCAGAAAGTATTTTCTCTCTACCGAACCACACCTGCCAACTGTATCACCACGCAGAGCTGCGGCTTGCATCTACTGCTGGCTCACTTAGCACCACTGAGCTGGTTAACGTTACAGCTCAGCCCAGGAGGACGCCATTGATATTTACATTTTGCAGGAGTCTCTCATCCATGAGTAGATGCACACTTCCTTCTGCGCAGTGATACGGTTGGCGGGTGTAGCTCAGTCGAAACTTAGAATATAAAAGTAATGCGCACCAAGAATTATAGCGAGGTGCTTGTCACTGGCAGTGGACTTGAATATAGAAAACAAGTGTTTCATTTTGATGATGACGTTTTTGCCTTTAGACCTTCTTCAAGATCAACAATCAAACTGAGACACAGCTACACCGATCTGTTATATAGGCCATATCTTAGTTACATAGCTGATAGCGGTTAGATAGTCATGCTACACCATTAGATTGAGCAAATGAAGTTAATTTGTTACCTTAGGTTTGGGAGCAGGGCCACGCCTCAACCACACCTCTAATTACCTGCCAAGCCTACTTTGTTTGGTCAACCCATCCTGCTCTGTTTGTCTCAGAATTCTCGATCCACCCTACCTTTCCCTTCATCCATTGTCCTCCCTACCTCATACATATCAACATTCCTTCATCTTATCTTTCTATCTCCCCTAATCTCCTCTTATTCAGTCTGGTGCATACCTCTCCCATGTCTTATTCTAGCTACCGTCTGGGGGGCCTCCAGGGAAAACGTCTGAGATGGAACCCCCACACTTACTTTCCCCCTGCCTGATCTCCAGTACATCCTCTCAGATCAACCTAAAAGAAGACATCCCTCTTCCACCTTCACCCCCCACTTACATCCATTTACCAGTCCTCAACAACTAACACCTTCTGAATTACAATTAAACATTTAAACAACATATTGTTGTGGCGTGGTCCTTGCTGGTAATCAAGACCTTTAAACCAAACAGTGCCAGGAGCTACAGCCAATCACATCATCAAAATGAATGACAGCAGCCACATATTCCACCACATTTCATTTAAACAGACATTTTTTTAGATTACCATACTCAAAAATGTTAAATCCAGAAGTATTAAGTGGATTATTAATAGATAACTAGCAAAAGTTGAGACATTAGCTCTAAATGAAATGAAAAATGTATGTTTAACTGAATTGTGGTAGAATATGTAGCGGCTGTTGTCATTTGTTTTGATGACATGTGACACTGTTTGGTTTAAAGGTCTTGATTTGTTGAAGGCCCCTTAATTGCTTTTTGGCTCAACCTAATGGTGTAGCATGACTATCTAACCACTATCAGCTGTGTGATGAAAGTGTGGCCTGTATAACAGATCAGTGTACCTGTGTCTCAGTATGATTACTGATCTTGAAGAAGGCCCAGAGGCCTAAACATCATCATCAAAATAAAAGTGTGCAACACTTGTTTCATTACTTCCGAAATGAAACTGCTCACAACAAGGTTTGTGGATTATCTTGGGTAACGAGGTCATGATTTCTGGAAAGAGACATTGCTGATGAATAGCACTACAGGTAAGAGGAAAAACATGTATTTTTGATTTTGGGGTGAACTGTCCCTTTAATCCTGATAACTACAAGAGGAATCAAAGAAAACACACACAGTAATAGGAATTAAACTATCTCAGAACAAGAGAGGCTAAACTTATGGCATAAAATATCCAAGGAACCAAAGCATAACCCCACTGAGACAACATGATTCAAGCTATAGTAGGCACATTAACCACTCTGTCCTCTCAAGGGTAAAAACATCAACCCACACAGTCTTGGGAAATCGGTAAGCATCAGTCTTTTAGCTAATGTTTCTCACTTTGCTGTATGTTGATTGGCATGAGATACCCCGCTGCTGTGTTATTTCCTCTAGCTCTCCTCCTCCTCCCATCCACTCCAGCTCTCTCAGCAGGGGTTAACTGACCTCAGAAACACACAGTACGAGCACCCATGGGGCAGCTGAATGCCTCTGTGATTATCAGTGGAAAATAACAAAGTACATGCATCTTAGAACCAATTTAGGAGCCTCAGACGACAATCCATAATAATGGTATGAAAATATGAAAGCAGGAATTTTTTTTTCTTTATGAACTATTGTGCTCGTATACAAATATTAGCTATGTCTGAGTCGTGTGATTTACACAGATAACATAACAGTATGATGAGCTGATGTCTTCTGAAGCCGGCCAACAAACCGTTCAGTAACAAACTGAAACACTCAAATGCAAGGTCGTACAAAGAGGATACTTGTGATTCATCAATGTGCTACTAAATCTCTACAAAACAGTTTTCGTCATGTATTCAACAATTACAAATATTTTCCATGTTTCTGTATTTAATATTAGTTCTGTGAAGTCTGTTGCTGTGATGCATTCATCATTGGGGGGATAACAGTAGTTGCCAGTGAAAACATGCCGGGCCACTTTGGCTCCAGTTGGGGAATTCCTTGGCTTAGTTTCCAAAATTTTGGCCAAATTGTTCATTGAAAGGAGAGGATGTGATGCAGTGTGCTCTGCAACTAAGTGGCTTAACTTGTCCGCACATACGTACACATTAGAGATTAACTGATTTTAAAGATATAATAATGATAGTTTGGAACAGGAAAAAGCCAGTAGCCACAGATCAAGCTCCTTTTTTGCTCCATTTAACCTAATCCACCCCTCTTCAGCTGCGGTTGGGGATTCACATCCCTACGTGACTGGAGGAGGCTGCGCAGCCATCGGCCACTATCAAAGCCAAGTCCCACCATATTAACAGTTTGTGAAATGTCCTATCGACCAAACTGATTAATAGGTCGACCTTTTGGTACACATACTGTTTGAAGTACATAAATTGGTATCCATTATTGTATTCTTTCATTTTGGGGTTGGATGAATGGTGAGTGTGCATGGGCCAATATTACATTAAAGACAGTGGTTCCTCCTGTTCCATGTCCCTGCTTTAATTTTTCTGCTTTATCTTGGTATGTCAAAAAACATTTGAACACTTGCATACAGTTGGCAATGTGAGGAGAAATGCCATTCCCCATGTTGGCAAGATGACCAAAATGTGTGCCCCTTGTTAACCTGCCATCGCTCTCCATCCTCTGGGTCCAGATCAGTGCTGTAATGTAGTTACGATGAGCCATAGTGCACACTATTATGACGGGCCCCAGTGCACGCTATCATGTTGTATTATGTCAACACATGATAAAACAGAGTCATGACATTGGACAAGATCAACACACATTTTAGAACAGTCATCATTTCATATCTGTATGTGACAAAAAAATACTAAAGAAAATGAGAAATTACTAATATGATTTAATAATTTTCATAGTTTATTTATAGTTTATGTAGAATAAGCATATCATTTTTTTTATGGATGCCAGACAACACATTCTCACTCGTCACATATCGCCACCTGGTCATAGACTTTCCATGTCTACTTATAACGTGGAAGGTAGCCTGGGTGCGTCTGTTGTTGATGTTCTGGGACGCCTTGTCAACTTCAGCCTGTTACATGCATTGTGTCTTTTCAAAATACGCTTCTAATTTCACAGGCAATGTACAGTTTGCATTAAGTCTCTTTCAAAATAAAAGTACTATGACGGTGCAACACTGCGAACTGATGTCTGTTTTCCTTCAACAGGAAACGCATGTGGCTATGTCTTGCCAACACACACACATGGTTGGGTTTAGGCAACAAAAGCACTTGGTTAGGTTTAGAAAAAACAACAGGGTTTGGCTTCACGTTCATATGGGGGGCAAACACCGACCTCTGAGATGAAAGTCGGTGATCCGACTCAGACTTCTGCCACTTTAACTTGCTTTGGTGTCCAGCCATGTCAGGCGCCATTACACACTGACAGTGCCCGGCCACATATCATGCTAACGTAAAAGGACAGCTTTCTTAATCGGTGTCGAACGTGGAAGTCACTGCCGAAGTGGTGGTGGTTGATGACTTCAGAATGAAAACAGGTTGGTCGAGACCCCAATGCCATCCAAGCCAGACCCAGACCTATGATGGATACATTTGTCCTTCCCATCTGTTGAAAATTAACAATCCAACTACTGTTTAAACCTAATATTCACATTGTTCGTCATTCTGTGAAAACGTTAACTTTTGAAGATGCATCCCACAGTACATATCCAATAAAATGCAATTACAGCAACCAGCTGACTCCTTTCACGATATAAAACACATGACTTTGATATCAGTCGTTATATCTAGCCAAGCAATGATGGACTAGAGGTGTGTGTTAAAGATGGTGAGAAAGAAAGTTTGTTCAAAGTATCCAACCAGTCAGAAGGCAAAAATGTTTATTGCTACATCGAGGGATAAGACGTAAGGAATCGTACAAATGGGAATAAGGGCGCTCATTTTCGGGCAGTTTCTCCTTTCTGAGGGAAAATGGATATTAAAGATGAATCTCGATCATTCTCCAGAGACTCATGTTCTCTGTTTTACGTCAACGCTCCAGCAACCGGTTAAAATCCCTTAACGATCCCCTTATATCTGTCCTTAAATATTCCCATGCCCTCATTTTATACTTCACTTGGAAATCCGTCCCGTTACAGAAGCTGTGGATGCTGGGACTGTCATTTCTCTGTGTCTCCAAGTATCCAAATACAAACAACAGGACAGAAAACAAAATACGAAGCCAGTACAAGCTCCTCCTTCCAAGGGACTATGTGCTGATTACCAGACCTTGCTGCCATCCTCTGACTGGCACTCCTTTAAAAACAGGGCCAAGATAAACTCCCTAATCAAGGCCGCCTCAGCAGAAAATGCTGGGAATGGGCAGGGAAGGTTTTACAGAATGTTTCAAGCTCCTGGTACTCTATAGAAACTGTAGACAGACACAACAGTGAATCCTGCTGATGCCTCTCTATCAAATGGCTCAAAGTTTATTTTCACAGGAAATGGAGACATGACTAAACACATGTACTGTGTTTTCTAACGTGCCTGTTATCTCCAGACCATTGCACAAAGTAGGACTGGAGGGATGGGCAGAAGACGAGTCCCGTTGGCTGGAACAAATGTCTTGACCTGTTGCTTGCTTTAGGTCAAGAGAACTCAGCGTCCCAGAATATGCAGCAAACATGCAGGGACCTGATGACGAAGAGAGAGATGACTGAAATATGCAAGTTAAGGCCATTTAGAGGCTGCTTCTCAGATTATAAATTGGTGTTTGCACTTAATGTCTGCAGTAGAGCTCAGCTAAGAATAATGTTACAGCAATACGGCGTGTTCTTGTGAAAAGGTTATTGCATCCATTTACTGAGTCATGGCCTTTTACTACACACACAGATCTAAAGAGGGATTACCGGAAAATAAAGCAGCAGCAGTTCTATTACAGAGTTTATTACAGAACAGGGTATTAAAGCAACGAAAGAACACAGGGGATTCATAATCGTTAGGTTTCCTTTTAAGGCGATAACCATATGGCCTCTTCTCTTTTAGTTTACTATTGGCAAAAACAAAGTGCAACACTGGTGAGTTTGAATTCTCGTTAAATTCTTTCATAACGTTTTATTAATTTTTTTCTGACCATCCAGCTTTACACACTCAGAGTTATTACCTCACGACAACACTGACTTGTAAATCACATCACCACCGACTTGTTGTAACATAATGACATAACTTGCATCATCACAGAAACAGTTTGCTGCTCTGAGAGATTATCCATGTCATCATCAGTGTTTAACGGACTGTCGACCAAACGTTAGTCGACTGGAGAGTTCATTACACAAGTCATCAAAATGTCATTGGTTGTGTAGTCACACACACAACAAAAACCTTGAAATATTAGGAGCTGCGCCTTGTCAAAGTAAATCAAAACCTTAATTTGAAAGGACAGACACAGGGAGAGGCCACCCTCAGAACTCAGACAGGAGTCACGTTACAAACCAATCACAGCTGACAGATAACTTTTCCTTCTTCCGTAAATATTCAGTCTGATAAATACGGAAAAGTTGATGATGTTAGTGCAGGGCTACCCAGAGCTTTATATCTGTCCCACGGACGATAGGTCTACACACTTATAAACAGCACCTGGAAGACAATCAGCTCTGCTCTCAGGATTGCAGGTAAATAGGCTTTATGGTGCTTGTAAAGGTTGCTTAGCAACCTCAGATGCAACGTGGTGGTGCAGTGGTTAGCATTGTTGCCTCACAGCAAGAGGGTTGCTAGTTCAAACCCAGGATAGGGGGTTCGAACCCCTTCTATGTGGAGTTTTCATGTTCTCCTTGTGTCAGAGTGGGTTTTCTCCAGGTACTCCAGCTTCCTCCCACAGTCCAAAGACATGCAGGTTAACTGGTGACTCTAAATTGTCCATACAGTAGGTGTGAATGTGAGTGTGAATGGTTGTCTGTCTCTATGTGTCAGCCCTGTGATAGTCTGGCGACCTGTCAAGGGTGTACCCCGCCTCTCACCCAGTGACAGCTGGGATAGGCTCCAGCCCAAGTGGTGAGGATTGCAGATTGCAACCAGCTGCAATTCCTCCCAGTTAGAATTCCTTTAATGTCTATTGCTCAGGAGGTTTTTACCAGGAGCCAAATTATCCACAGAGGTCTCTTCCTTTCAAAAAAAAAAAAGAGACCAGGTGATTTAAACCGGTAAAAACACTGCATAAAGCAGTTTCACGTTACAAATCAGTGTTTCTCCAATGCTGTTCAGTTTGTCAGAGACAGGCCACTAGCCCAGCACCTGCTAATGTGTGCTCAGCTTTTTTCTCTGATAGAGTTAGATCCAGATAGGAGCTGAATTATCTGCAGAGGTCTCTTTCTCTCCAAAATAAATGGACCCAGTAATTTTAACTGGTAAAAACGCTGAATAAAGCAGTTTTATGTTACAAATCGGTGTTTTTTCTAACACTTTCATCGCAGAGGGGCATCTACAGTGGCAGACGCAAAAACATGAATGGCCCTATCTAGAGCCAGTATTTGGTCTGTCCATTCTGGGATACTGTAGAAACATGGCAGTGCAACATGGTGAGATCCATGGACAAAGACATGCTCCTTACATAGATATGAACAGCTCATTCTGAGCTAACAAAATCACAATAATTCTTATTTTCAGGTGATTATACACTAAAGAAAACATACTTATTATGTTATATTCCACTCCTGCCAATATACCCCCCCAAATCCTACACACTGGACCTTTAAATGCACTATTTTCTGCTCTAATTAAAAGTCATGCTGTCACAAAAGAAAGCCTGTTTATTTGTGATATGACACTGTCTTTAAAGACTGAACCTTTCTCTCCAAACACATCTGTCAAAGACCAATCTGTTTGTTACTGCAGAGATGAGGACATGACAAAACATCGCCAGCATGGCGCGAGTCACCCTCTTCCCGAAGGACGAGGGTGTTTATACGGTCCTCAGGGCCCCAGTGTTATTGACTCAGCTGAGCCCAAACTCTCCCGCAGCCCCAGAGAGTAATATGGCCTGAAGGGGATTTTAAAAGGGAAGTGGGTACAAGCTGAGATACTGTACATGCCCTTTGGGATGTATTCACACACAGATGCATTGTGAAAGCTCAATTTGGTGTCCAGATGTGATTTAATTGATGTTTATTGTTATTATCTATTTTATTTCTGCATCCAATTAGGGTTGACTTCATTTCAAAGTTTCTTGTTATTGTTTTTCTGCCTGGTTCTGGTTTTTTTTTTTTATTTTAGGAGAAAGGGTTATGGGTGAGAAAGAAAACTCAATGCTGTTCACATGCTGTTTATGTAAGGAAAGCCTGGCAGGGGATAAGAACAGGTTCCAGACCCTCAGTACACCAGTGTGTGCGTGAAACTCTTCTGTCTTACGCACACTGCAGACACACATACACACACTCTGAGTTTTCCTGCAGGAACAATACAGTAACCCCCAGAGAACATACAACCATACCCCCAAATGGACACAATAACAAACACAAAAAAATCTATATTTACTTTAAAGTTAAGTCCCATACTGACAGGCCACTGCTTCCAAATAAAACTCCATTAGAATAAAAGCACATAGACGATTTTATTTGTTTACGCTCTTGTAATCTGTGTCTGTGATGTCTGATTGCACTGACAAATCTTCTTAATAAACAGAACAAAGCCTTCACAGCAACATACTCACTTCCTTGCTTGAAGGCAACATTACCTCTTCCTCCATTATCTCAGTCTATAATGCTCCTTTGGCTGAACAGATAGTGCTGCAAGAAAGCAAAATACGTCTATGTGACAGCTCTCTGTTTTATTAAATTTAAATGTCATCCAACTGCAAACCTCACAGGACTGGAAGGATGTACAAATGCCTTTTTTTATCCCCCATAGATCTAATAAAGTATTCATGGGAGAGGTTATACTTGAGGAGAAGTAGCAAGCCTCCCTCAGCATCCCCCCTCAGTATTTTCCCATCCCTCCCTGTGTGTAGATGTAAAAAGGCAACCTTGGGGAGCCCCGACCTAAACAATGTGGCTCTTAGAGGCCCGTTACAGGCCTTCCCACCACTTTCCTCCCCAATCTCTCGGCAGCTTCCTGTTTGTGCAAAAGATTTGTTGTCTTTGCCATACTGCTCTTTCAGCTCCGACCAAGAGGAGTGTGGCGGCTACATAATTTTACATCTCCACGGTCAGCCTCCGGGTCAGTGATTTCCGTGACGATGAAGCAGGGATTGAAGCTCAGGGGGCAAAGGTCGATCCAAAACCAGTGTGCTTACAGGTTGTACTGTATACATATTTGGGACTCCTTACAGCACCAGGAAAAAAAAAAAAAACAGTTTACGTGACAAGACACACTCTCTGTTCTGCTCTTCTTCATCCATGTCGTTCTCGTCCTCCCACGCGAGCACAGTTTTTCAGTCATGCGGGAAACTACCCTAACAAGGCAGGTCAATTCAGTGTGAGAGATGCAGTAAATATTTTCTGAGCCTTGACTGCACCAGAGGGATGGTGCGAGGGCTGTCCTTGACACCTACGCAGCACACTGTGAAAATAAAAGGCTTGTTAAAGTCACATAGGACGGGTCCCTCGTGGGCCATCCGAGGGTGATGTATGGAGCCCTGGATGTTTAGGACTGTCAGAAGCCCAGAAATTAGTTCTGTACAGATGGATGCTTGTTATGTCTATATAAAGAGTCCATACATGTTGTATGGTGTTCTGGTGGCTCAGTAGAGTCCAGCCCTCCTGTCACATTATCTACACTACAAAACATCTTTTTTAGGCAACATATTTTATAGCATTTAACATCCCACACCAGATGTAAATCAGTTACAGTATTTGTCAAGTCAACCAATGGCTCCCCTCTTGAACATCAGTCTTTAACATGAGGCTCATAAGCTCTACTAATACTGTAATGCAACAGCAATATTTTAAACATAACCCACCAATTTATGCCTGATGAAATTATGTTTTTGTAGAAATCTGATGGGCTTTACAAAAAGCTGGGACACATCTTTAAAGGCCAACATTTTCCTGAAAGTTTTTTTTTAAACAAACATGATTATAGCAGTAAATTTTGACACCAATGCTATCAGTATGCACTGTTACTTATGAAGGCTTTTAACACATTTTTTAATTGAAGTTGTTTATTCTTTTTTGGGACAAGGGTATTTTCTGGCACAGGGCAAGTTTACAAGTAAAAATCCTTTGAAATTAATATTCCACCCCAAAAAACATCATTAGTGTAATGATAAGTTATAATTTTAAGGCTTTGTTTGGTAGGACATGATTAGTCCCCCTTCTCAAGAATGGGTGAACTATTTATGTTAATTAAGTGGCATTTCAGGTTGATAAATGTCTTAATTAAAATCTCTATGTCAGCACTGAATCACATAATAAGGGCATATTGATATACATTATGCTTTTAAAATTACAGTATCAATGTTGAAAAAGGCGCTTCACGCACTGTCGCCTCACAGCAAGAGGGTTCCTGGTTCAAACCTCGGGGCGTGGGAGCCCAATTTGCATGTTCTCCCTGTGTCAGCATGGGTTTTCTCCAGGTACTCCGGCTTCCTCCCTCAATCCAAAGACATTGCAGGTCAATTGGTGACTCTAAGGGCCTGTTTATATGGTTCTGTATATTTCTGAAAACGGGTATTTATCTTTGCGTTTGCACCTATCATTTACACGTAACCAGCATTTTTCTCGACGAAAACCGAGATTTTCAAAAACGGCTTCCAAAGTGAAACTTTTTAAAAATATCCATTTCTATGGAAACGTGTAAACAGGATAGACAGAGATTTTTGAAAACGATGACGTTGCAACCCAGTTCACGCATGCCCATCAGGCACCCGGGAGTCACAACAACAATGGCGGATATATGTCGGGTTGTTTACGTTTTGTTAGCACTTTTGGGACTACTTACAAGCTTACAAATTTACTTAGCACTGCTGCATCAACATCACCGCTACATCGGCGCACAAAGACGTCTGCTGTGCCCAATATTAGTAAGTGCACAGCAGCTAACTATGCTACATAAGGTTAAAATGTAGATTATCATTGTTTTAATCACTAGCGCCAAGAGAAAAACAAATAACTGTGCATGTGCAGAACGTTCTTCTATGGTGTTTGACATATGGCGTATCGCCACTTACTGGCCTGGCATACTAATTGCAGCAAAAAGCTGCCGTTTTTGCATTTTCATGTAAACAGGGATGTCGTTTTCACAACTGATCGTGTAAACCCGCAATTGTTTTTGTACGGGATAAATAAAAATCATTTTTATTTATATCAGTATCCGTGTAAACAAGGCCTAAACTGCCCATAGGTGTAAATGTGAGTGTGAATGGTTGTCTGTCTCTATGTGATGGTCTGGTGACCTGTCCAGGGTGTACCCAGCCTCTCACCCAGTGTCAGCTGGGATAGGCTCCCCGAGACCCCCAACAGGATAAGCAGTTACAGAAAATGAATGTTTTAAAAGCATTTTAGTCCGCAAGAATTTAACATTGATAATGCAACCTATCCTGTTGGAATCCATGTTTGCTTGAAAGGCATATTAGACAGGTAGGGTTGGGCGATATGACAGCATATATCATGTGACTGTAGAAATGGGTCCATTGATAGAGATTTGGCAATAATGTCTTTGCTGTGGGAGCTATTCAGGCCAGGCTACGTAGCAAATCAGGGCTGGATTCCTGCATGATCATTGAAACCTTGATCACCTAATCTTGTAAATTCAGTTGCCTCGTAAGGTAACGTGATTTGGACGAACACAGAGGGGGAGAGTAAAGCTGTAAACACAGAAACTGTAACACTTGAAATTGTAGTTCTTAGAAACCTTAAAAATTAAATTAAAAAAAGTCTTGTTTTCAAGTCAAGTGTTGTCTCGTGTGAGACAGTTGTTTTTTGTTTGTATGGGAGTTCCAAATAAAAACAGAAAAAAAGTTTAAAAACAAAACAAAAACGTTTTTACCCAATAACAGATTTTTATGGAAAAGCTCTCCAAACCCTTCGTGTACAAGAATGTGTCCACACATTTCTGACGGACTACGACAACATAATGTCCTGCATACTACTACATACATATCATGGTTCAGTTAGCCTACTTGCATGAGGGGGATTTATTGTGTGAATACAGTTCAGAGTTGATATTCAGCATCTCGACTTTGACCCCATCACTCCCCACAAGTTCAGCACAGCAGGACCTGGGGAGCAATGACAACAAACTCCTTCTCACAGCAGAACTTAGACTCAGTCAACATGTGAATGCTGTTGTGGAGGTGAAGTGTGTGAAATGCAACACGTTGCATGTGAGCAGCGGTAGCAGCAGCAGCGGGTACTTTTTGCAGCAGTTTGGAAGCAGAGTTTGCAAATAAGCAGGATGGGCTCTTCTTAAGAAATATATAGTTCATCCATATAAGACATGGATGTAAGATTGAGGAAGCAACACATGGAACTGAGTAGTCCTCAATGAGCCAACATCACAATGAACTACATAAGTGAGAAGGATGATTGCATCGAAGTACAACAAACATTAGCATTCCAGAGACCTAAACTTGTAGTGAGACAGACAGTAATAAACAATCACAAATCTGCAGCAAAAACCTGAAAGGAAGGACGATGCAATCCCACTACAAACACTCACAACAGTCAACACAGAGGTATTCAGACTTCACCACAATGCAAAATCAGCACCATGAGGGCATCGTTATTCACATGCAAAAATTCAAACCAAACTCAAGAACTCGGCAAGAACAACATGTCCCATCGCAAATAACATCTATGCAAACACAGCAGCAAAAGCCAAGGCAGAGGTCACACAAAGATCTGCCAGAGAGCAATGAAACAGCAAGCAGCTTGTCAGCCAAGCACATAAACACCAACTGAACAAAGCCAAGAGGCACGTACTCACAATATACCAAAGCACAAGCAGCCAGTTCTTACCTTAATGAAGAGGAGCAGTGACATCAGGCCACCTGTTCCAAGTTTACCAAGAGTCACAGCACAGCCAAACTGTCACAGCAGGGACGGAAAACATTGTTTCCTGTCTCAAGTTCAGGTGTAAGGCCAACAGGGTAAAGACGAGGATTGGATTTATTTAACTGCCCTGAAGCAGCAAAAGCGAGCACCACACGTTTTACTAGCAAAAACATCCTGAAGCAACGATGAAAGGAAGTATGTCAGTGAGTTAGCGCATGAAATGCTAGATTAGCGTCAGCACCAAGTGTTTGTGGCACCCATTGTGCTCATTTTTAGGTTCATACTTGTATTTTGGGTTTCTACTACAATATGTTTACATGTTGTAATGTTAAAAAAAGAAACACTTTATTTTCCTCATATCCTCCGTGCCTCGGCAGCATGGTGGTGCAGTGGTTAGCATTGATTTCTCACAGCTAGAGGGTTCCTGGTTTGAAACCAGGGTGGGGCAGCCCTTCTGTGCGGTGTTTGAATGTTCTCCCGTGTCAGCGTGGGTTTTCTCCAGGTACTCCAGCTTCCTCCCACAGTCCAAAGACATGCAGGTTAATTGGTGACTCTAAATTGTCCATATGTGTGAATGTGAGTGTGAATGGTTGTCTGTCTCTAGCGCTTTTTAAACAGGAATTGTGCAAATTTGCAGGAAAGCCCAATCAGTCTTTTTTTCAGCATTGGCAGTATAAAAACAAAATCGGGGAGTGCAGCAACATGCTGCCTACCTACTTTTGTTTATAATGAATGTGCCTTTTTCGGGCCAATGGGGGGCGTGAGCAAGTAACAAAAGGTGTAGCTCAGCGTGTGACGTAAACAGTGACGTGGGAGGGAAACCGCGGATGGTCAGTCCTTCGGCAGTTCTCTCGTAAGTCGGCCTGTTCTTCATCGTCCCTGCCATCTGATGTTTAATGGCCTCTTCGGTTGCGAGGGTAAGGAGGGCGCGCAATTCCTTGTCTCCCCAGTTGCTCATCTTTACAGTGTCAGGTTTGTGTTTCCCTCTTGCTACTAGCTGCTCGCTAATTCCTGCTATCAGCTGTTTCCTGTTTATCCACCGCCAGTGGGTCCCATGTGCGGCGTCATCAACAGCTCCTCCCACAAGCCTTCAACAGCCCCTCCCATTATGGAAGGCCGCCTCTGTCTTTTTAAACTAAAAGGGTTGCACCAATATGACTACCCTACGAGGTGGAATATTGGGCACCTTGGATCAACTTGTCAATCTGGCTCTGTGTGTATAAATACTTGCAGCTTGCTGGGAAAACGTCCCAACATTTGCGGAAAATCTTGCAGTGTAAAAGGGTCTACTATGTGTCAGCCCTGTGATAGTCTGGCGACCTGTCCAGAGTGTACCCCACCTCTCGCCCAATGTCGGCTGGGGTGGACTCCATTCTCCACCCTAACAGGATAAGCAGTTACAGAAAATGAATGAATGAATGTCTGTGCCTCAAGCTCAGTCTGAAACGCTCTGTTATAGCACCCATTTTTTAAGCCCCCCTTCTGAATAAGCCTAGTCTGCTCTGATTGCTCTTCCACATCTCTGCAGCATCACTGAGGCCATGAAACATCACCAGTGAAACCAAAACGTATACAACCAGACATGTTCCAGCAGGAATATGATCCGAAACCAGGGAGAAATAACACTGGCAACCAAGATTACAAGTTTCCCAGACGTTAGCATGCGGCTACATGTAGCAGTGTATGTAATGTAAACACTTGCAGTAATGTGCCTAGATGAGATGACTATATAAAGATTTCAGCCACAAGCTGATGTCAGCTTGTCTTGAATCTTCCCGGGGTCGTGAGGGGAAGATGCCCTTTTGCTATATTTTACATTAAGTCTTATAATAACAAATCAAAGTCTGTTATGATTTAATTATCCTTTAAATCAGTGTGTTTACTTAAGCATGCCTCTGACATACATTATAATAATAATATTCATATATATCATCATATATATGGTTTAAAAGAAAATAGACTTTATTCCCAAGAGGGGCTTTTCACCCGGTAACCCTGTGTCTTTACAGTTATGTTACAGAGTCTAAAACCTCGGCAGTACCTTAAAAGGTTAAGCTGAACTTACCATGTTTCACTTGTCAAACACCGGTGTATCTAATAATGTTATTAATTGCTGCGTTTCATCACAGTGACTGCTGGATCTTAGACATCCTGAGTGTTATTAGTTCCACCTGTGCCTTTCCTGCTGCGACAAGTCCAAATGTCTGCTGTTGTGAAACAGGTTTATGAATACAACACATCTGGGAGCAATGGGGCAATAATTTTCATAGTGAGGTTTAAAACAAGCACAGTACAAGATGAACGGATTTTCAAAGAAAAGCTGATGATGCTCTGCAGATCACTTTCTTTATACGGAGGAGATGAGTGTCTTGTGTAAGAAGTTTGGCAAAAAATAACATTTTTCAGCAGCACTAATGAGTAGCGTGATAAAAGAAACATGCAGCTCGTATTTGTGATCATTTTATTGTAATGATGTTGCCCCCCTGTCATGAATTAAAATGTAATCAGCTCACACATGGATTTTTGACGAAAACCATGCAGAAACTTGTCAGATATTCTTATCGGAGACGAGTCAGCCTCTTGACGGTCAATATAGGTCAGCAGTTTACGGTTAAAGCTCAGTCTTCAGAGCTCACAGAGTATTGTCTTTCTTCAGCAGGTGGCTGCGTGATGGTTTGGCATTTTAGTGCCTGTGTTGCTCTGGTGCAGAAGGTCTGCCGTTTCCCGCAGTGATCTGTGCTACCAGTAATTACCTCGGTCATCAATTCATTCTACTACAGCTCAAGTGCTAACACAGCTTATCTTGTTAGAGTGATTTGATTAACAAAAGCATCGCCCACTATCACACCTCTAGGGTATGAACATGAACATCGAGGGTATGAGATGAAGCCTTGTTCTCTCTCTGGCCTCACCCACCCAGAAATCGTGTATTACCCAACAGATGATAAATTACCATCTGTGGATTTTACTAGTTGTATTGGATTCCTAAGTGTTGCACAGTTTAGACGTAATCTTGGAATGATAATTCATGTTCTTTTTTAAAGTTTATCATGGAGTTTATTTCAGGACATGATGTTTTAGTTTGTAATCACACACGCCACAAGCTGAAATCAAGGGTGTAGGTTTCGGTTCATCATTGTGATAGGGCGGCATGCATGAAACAGGGGGTTTGAAGCTTCTCCGCCAGACAATTGTGAGCATCAAATACTTAATTTTCTGCATTCTGGTGCCTTTTCTGCACCAATTTATGGTTTGAATATCTTGAATTTTGTCAAGATAGAAGTCCTCTGCTACTTCAAGTTTTTGCACATGTTCTAAATCTGCACCTATGTCTGAAATAAACACCACCCATCTATTCTAAAAATAGTCCCAGAGGAAATCTCATTTTATTTTGTCCCCCCAGATCTCCATTTTTTTTAAATCATCAACATCTGTTTCTGCTTGTACACAAGGACTGTAAATCAGCGCTGTAGTGCGGTGTGTTGCAACAACATCCTGTCCCCAGTGAGAGTTATTTGTTTTGTGGAAAGTGTAGTGCAGATTTCGGAGCACGATACATAACTTTTCTCCTCACTTCCTGAGAGGTCTCTGGGGTCAGCTATAGATTGTTGATAATTCTCATGACAGTGAGGCCAAGGCAATGCAGGGCGATTTGATACTGTATGGGTGCTCACGGCTGCGACAGGATACACAATGAGAGAACCTTCGCCTAATGGATGATCCTTATCGTTCACAGTAATTGAAGACGTAATGGAGCCTGATCATAATAACCCTGGAGGTGTAAATGTCTCTGTTGCCGTGTTTCCGACACAGTCAGATACAGTCCTCCTCTTTGCACCCTTCCTGAGAAATGACAGGTAGAAAGACTGAAGAGCGCTCTGGTGCATGTCATGTAGTCTTCCAGCTCTTTCTACATTTTGCCTTTTCACCCCATGTGACCCCTGAGACGCTGTGAGCCATAGAAAGCTTGGTAAATGTGATTATTCTCAAATGACTGGGTCACACCTGAGCGAGCAAAAGCCGCCCAACAGGACCTCCACTTAGCCCAAAGTGTTTGTTTTTCCTTTCTTTCCTTGTTTGTCTTTAACCCAGGTGATGGCTTGCTTCGCCGTCAACTCCGCAGACACTGAAACTGAGGGGATTTAGAGGATGACAGCAACACCGCCTCATCCATCACTATCCATTTCAGTGACAGTTGCGATAGCAGCTTTGGACTGAGGCTGAGAGGTGAGGATGTGACCTACTTCTCAACACCTGTCAAGACTTTGAGAAAGAGCATAATAGTGAGAGACAAATATCTTTAGCGCCAAGGAGTGTCTGATGGTTGTTTGCAGTTGCTAAAAATAGAATCCCGTATTATTACAGCTGGATTACACAACTGCAAAGTGTGCCGGCTTCAGATTCCTCCCTTTGGCACCACTCAAATTCTTCTATGAAATTATTCGTTGCCGTACAGTTTTACCAGTCACATTTATCAGCATGGGCCGCACTCTCGCTTAAATAGCCTCAACAAAGCCACCTTGACCGCAGGGAGCTGTCAGCCAGGTCACCCACGTTCACACACTCCAACAATTCATCCACCTCCTTACGAAAAAAGTTGACAAATGAGTGACAACTGAATCCCACTGAAAAACGGGAAATGTTCTGAGGAAGCCCAGCAAGGAGTAAAAGAAAAGCAGTAACCAAACTCTCCAGCTCCACCTCACCATTTTCCCCCACCTCCGGGCCCCCTGATACACCCGATCCAAGCCAAGGGCGAGCTCGTGGCGGCTATTAATAGTGTGTCGACAGGTCCAATCACAATCGAAGCCTGGACATTCCTTTCATGTTGTGTCAAAGACAATGGACAGGGGACTGTCATGGGATGAGAGATGAGTGCTATGGTGGAGGAAGGAGAGGTGATTGAGATATTAAAGTAAGATCAACCAAAGTGCTGTTTAGGCCTGCATGCATGTCGGGTTAATTAAACTGTAACGCTGAATTGAGCGGCCTCAAAAGATCATGCAACAGGCCTGGATTTGGCGCTTTAGTCAGCTGTACCTGTCAAAGGTGGCAATAAATTTCATATGAAAGAGAAAGTGAGTGATTAAAAGCAGACATTAAGGGAGAGGGGAGAGGGATGGTGCTCGGGGAGGAGGAGCAGAGAGGGGAGGAGGAGGAGGAGGTGGAGGAGAGGTGCTATTGTGTAAGATCTTGTGTGTGTTTGTGTGTGTGTGCAGGCTGATGGCCACAGAAAAAAAGATGGGCCAGGACAATACGTTGCTGACTGGCTCCAAGGAAATTCATTCATCATTGCAGTGTGTGTGTGTGTGTGAGAGAGAGAGAGAGAGAGGGAGAGGAGAGTAGTGGGGTGAGGGGAGGGGGTGGAGGGGGGGTGTTTGTGTGTCAGACGGTATTCCTGCTCGTCTCGCTCCACCAGTTAAGTTAAATCAGAGGCAGCCACTGGCACACTGCGGTGGTCTCTCTGTCTGTCCTGCTCTGAAGCATCAACTGCCTCCTGGTTCAGCACCACAGGTAAGACCTCACGTTATCTCATTTTCAGGGGGATGTTTTACCAACTTTTTCAATCAACTTCTGAAATTTAACTTTTTTTGCACCAGCCTCTCTCATTAGATAAACTCATTATAAGTACTTACAGCTGTGTTTACATGTTTCTAATCTTCCAACGCCTGCATATAAAGGTTTCAGTGTCTGTAAATATTGATCTCATCAGCCCTTTGTTGAAAATCTCTGATATTACCATGGGAACGCATGCACGTTGTGAATGCATACAACAAAATGACATATTAGATGCATTCACTGACTTTATCGGTGCCACCTGTTGTTGCTGTTTGGTCAAGTTGTTCATGTGAAAGTCCTGTGTGTGCAGAGCGTTTAATATAACTACTGTAGCTGCACGGCAGAGATGTGAAGAACTGCGCAATGCAAACTATAAGAGAGGGATGGAGTCTATAGTGAAGTTTACACTGTCTCGATTAGAATTTAATCCACTTCCTGATAAACAGTAGCTGTGCGCTGCCTAAAAATCCTCTCTTTATGAAGAGTTTAATCCCAAAACATGCAGGGAAAAGATGAGATGGTGAAGGAGACTTGTTGGCTGTGGAGTAGCAGGGTGAGGTAACTGAGGAAAAGAGGAGGAAGAACAGGTGACACAGAGAGAGATAGGTCTGAATGTTGAGGGGGAAATGCTGGAGAATGAACATGAGGAAAAGAAATTGTGGCTTCAGAGTGAAGGCTGAACATCACGCTTTTAAAACCAAGAGCTCTGTATGGGTTTCACTTTTATAGGCGCTTACTTTCCCCCCTAGTGTTTCTATGTTGGAGACTAAAGCTACTCCTGAGAGCCAGTAAACGTGTTATTTAATATCATCTCAGGTTCTGCAGTGAAATAATCTCCTTACAAACTATCTCTCTCAGTGATTGTAAATAAGTAGGAGAGGAATGGAACTTGTGATGTTATTGTAATTGAAGGCGCCAGTGGCATGTTTCATAAAATACTGTACAGGAAATGAGGGGACGCTTTACAGGCTGACGTTTGTGCTGTCTAATTGTGGAAGTCGTAGGAAAGTGCAGTTTTGTAAACAAAAAAATGCAGACATGGTTTCTGAAGCCAATACGTCCATTAGCTCCTCTTTGGCAAGCAGACGTCAAGTCTTCTAGCTCATGGACACTATCACTCTCACTCTCTGTCTTTCTCACACACACACACACACACACCCACACACACACACGCTTAATCAAAAACCTCTGTTTTTTCTCTTTTTGACCATATATGTATAAAATGCACATTTTTAAACAGAGAAACGTGATTGTTTGGTGCAGGGTTTTTTTTTAAAACTACAATCAACTTAACTGCATGGCAACGTCGCACTTAACATTTGGCAGTCAGTGAGTTCGGTCAAGTTCCCTACTTTAAAAACTCTTCAGCGAAGGGGGGCCCTGTAAGCTGAGACAGAGGAGGAAGTGAGTTGCGGTCGAGGTGCACAACCCTTTCTGACACCCATATTATTGCTCTAGAAGGAGTAATAAAGCCCAGTCACCAGAATAAAATGTTGGGATTACACATTTCTGCAAACCTCAGATATGTTACATTTTTAATCATATAAGATTCCCACAGCCATGGAAAACCTCGAAAAATAGAATATCACAATCATGTTTTCCAAGCCTGGAAAAGTCTTGGAATCAGTAAAAATCACTGAAAGTCTTGTAAAAGTCATCGAAATTTCTTACAGTAATCGTCTGTGGATAACCATCTACATAATGTAACATGATGGCAAATTTAGTTTTTGTAGCTGTCAATGTAACGAAGCTCCAATATGAGTCGATGTGTGACGTTTTGTTTGCCATCACGTATGTTTCTCCATTTTCTCCCCAAGTTCTGTCTCTCCCTAGCAAGCTGAAAATATGTTTGACAAAAGTTTGAATCTGATATGTTTTAAAAAACGCTGGGCAAGTGGTGCAGGAAAAAAAAATGTTATTATGGGTCCTTAAAAAGTCATGGAAAGGTTTTTATGTTTTGACAGTGAAAATGTGCAGGAACCCTGTATCATATTAATGTGTTTAAAGTCTTATAGCCTCCTGAAACCTGCACTTTTGTTTGGTGTGCATTTCCAATTTCTCCAAGCTATTTGGGATCAGTAGGACTTGACAAGTATAAAAAATGAAACCTTGTCAACAATAAAGTCCTAGTGTCCTTAGATGAGACAATAATAAAGTCCCAGTGTCTTCAGACTAGTCCTTTCTTATTAACAGTGTCCTAGCTGTCTCAGTGTTGCCATATCAAACTGCAAACTTTATTAATCATAAATAAACACGTTTCAACAATAAAATGCGATCAGGTTTTGGACCTTGCCCACTTTTGTGTCGGGAATGACTGTAGACTGACTTGGCAGAGATGGTTGGCTTTTTGTTTTTACAGGGATAAGTGTATTGAGCTCTTACTGCCACTAGATGGCACAAAAAAGTGTCCACGAACGAGGACAACAGGTCAAAGTTAAGCAGAATGAATTGTGAGGTGCAGTAAACCCAAGGATCTCAGGAGGATAGTTCTGATTACGTGTATGAGCTGACTTGGTCATCATGAAGTGTAGGGGATGATGGATGGTGTGACATCTGCGAGGGCGAGACAACTGCCAAGCTGCAGACCACTGTTTGAGACCAACAAAAACATTATTTCCTTGCAAGACACTGGCAGCATTTCCAGCCATGATTGTGCCACCACAATTTGGTAGTTTAAGCCAAAACATGATCTTACCCTAACCATCACTAAGTGTTTCTTGTACGTAAGCATAACCACACATAAACCATAGCACACACACACAGACACATAATAGCATACGAATCTTGCCAACATTTATTTTGACAGTTTGGTTGAATGATAATGACCTATTAAAGGTCTAGTATGAAGGATTTAGCGGCATATAGTGGTGAAGTTGCAGATTGCAGCCAACTGAGACTTCTCTTATATGCCAAGTATGTAGGAGAGCTATGATGAAGACGCAAAAACAGAAATGACCCTATCTAGAGCCAGCATTTGGTTTGTGTATTTTGGGCCAGGGCTGCCCCCGACTAAGAATTTTCCTAGCCGACCAATGGTTGCTGTTTAGGGCTATTAGTCCACTACTAACCCGCATGTTTACAATATTAATTTGATTATTCGATTACATATTTTTTGGGCGGGACAACACAAAGGTTTGAGTTGAAGGTGTGAGAAAGAATAGTATCAGTAACATTGTTAACACTGTGCTACATTACAGAGAAATACAAAACCGTCCTAATGAACCTTCATTAATATAGGCCTATATTTTATCTACAAGTGCACGTCACACACTGAGCGAGCCGCCTGTTAATGACGCTGTCGGCAAAGCAGTAATGATTGTGCTAAGTGGCTAATGGGCATGTAGCTACTTCCATGTTTCAGATGATACGTCATGTTTGTAGTCGACCAATGAAGATGAGTTTACATTTCCTGCCCGACATGTTATTAACTAGCCTGTGGAATAACCGCAGGTACTGTACCAGCCCTGGAAATTAACTCCTGTCTGACTGCTGAGCGTGGCCACTTCATGTTTCTGTCCTTTCAAATTAAATTCCCACATGGTCCACTCATATAGGTTTTTACTTACACATGGCTGTTTGGGCTGAGAAAGCCATGTGTAAGTAAGGTAAAGGAGGTTGTTGGGTTGGTGTGGGGAGCAGTGAGACCCGGCATTAGGGGAGTGTCTCTGGGACGCCAGAGATCACTGTCTAGCCTCCTGGAGGTGTCGTGGGACCAACTAGATGAAACACTGGTGAAAGGAGGTTCCCACTACTCACTGGTCTGTATAGTTCAGCCTTGCCATAATAGCTTATCATAGGGCTTAGGAGGTTATTCACTGAGTGCTGATCCTTTCTCTAGAGCACAAACTTCTTGTGTTTATTTGAATTGATTTATGTTGACATGGTGCAGCTCCTAATGGAGTTTCATGGGTTTTTTTGTGACCAATGAAATCTTGCAGACTAATGACCTTTCTGGTTGACTGACATTTGGTTTATTATTAGGGAGCAGCCCTATTTTGGGCTACTGTAGAAACAACATGGCAGATGACCCACTGCATATGTAGATATAAACGGCTCATTCTAAGGTAATGAAAACACAAATTTTTAGTTTCAGGTGACTATGTACCAAAGAAAACAGTTTCTCTTTGCGTGTATAGAAGCCCCTACATCCTACACTCTGGACCTTTAAGCTGCAAAGTTGTTTCAAGGCTGCCATTTGTTGATGTTGGGAAGTTTAATGTTGTTTAATTTGTATTCTTGCAAAATGCTTGAAGATACAGGATGCAAAATGGGGCAGCACCCGTTTTTGCAAAACGTTCTATTGACCTAACAGGCCTGAAACGAGGCCTTAACGAGAGGAAGATCATGAGGTTGGTGGCTGTTCCCAGTAAGATGAACCTCACTCTATAATGGGCCGATATAAATCATTAACTCCATCAACCAGACATTTTAGTGGCTCTCTCTATGGGCAGCCAGATGGTGGTGCTCATGTCAGAGCAGCCGGGTGTTCAGGCCGAGAGCAGCCTCAGATAGCTTTGTTGATGGGAACCACAATGCTATCTAAACTCAGTCTAACTCGGCTGTGATCTTAATTTTCCTAGGTTTAGCTTTCCAAGAAATTCCCATGATCCCTGCAAGGGGCTCCATTTTAAAACCCCAAAATAGGATTAGACGTGGAATGTTGTCACTGTGGTGCCATTCAGGAGTCAGTCTCTGAGGAGCAGAAACGTCCCCAAACTTCCTCCCATTCCTGATTTTTATCATTCACTGTAAGCAGCTGTGTGTTTGCAAATGGCGCATGGCCTCACAATCCATTGTCTTGTCTGAGAGGATGCAGCTTGGCCCATGGACCTTGTGAAGTGGATGTTTACCTTCCTGTCTGTGGTCACCCAGGGTTTATGGCTGTCATTCAGTAATGTGCCATCTCACTCCCGAGCTATAGCTCACTGGATACAGCCACACTAAATCACCTGCTTCCGAGTTACCTTCTGTCGGTGCCACCTCACCTTTATTATGGGGCTTACTTACATACATAGGCAGCAATAACTTTCAGCCTTGTTGATGCTCTCTGCGCGCACACGTCCCCTCACCTTGAGCATCTCCCTCATGGAAAAATACTGGCAGTTAAAGTGCCAGCCTTTCCCATAATGCTAAAAGGCATGTGGTGTCCATTTTCTCCCATATTTCCATTTGTGGTCACCAGAAAATCTTCTCAGCATCAAGAGATTTTTCTTAAACGGTTTTATATCCCTAAACTCTGAAACTGATATGTGTTTTGTCGCTCTCCTCTGTATAGTTTAAATTTACAGCCACCCACTGTTATAATCATTATAGAAAGAAAACACATGTACAGTAAATCCAAGCAGTGACATCTGTGTTGGTGCTTTACCCTACCTACTACAGCGGGGTCTGTGCAGGAAGCTTGCAGAGATATTTCATTATTCTGTTGCCCTTGGCACCCACACATCTTCCACACTCAACAGTCCCCACATCTGCAACCGATACGGTAGTTGCTTTAGTGCACGGAGGGGTTTTTTCAAAGAATTCATGCGCTCAAACCCAGTGGAAAATTAGCAGATCTTTGACTAGGAGATAAAATAGTTCTACTGGAAGGGTTTAAACGGGCTTAATGGCAACCAGAGTGCAACAGGCATGCAGATAGGGAAGGTTTATAATAGTGCTTTCAGTAAGTAGACCACAGTAGCTGTAAAATCAGCAACAGCTTCCTTTAGAAGCAAAAGCCATTTTGTCAATATTGTCAATAATTTCCATGATGATATCACTGGACTGGATCAGCTGTGAGATGTGGGGAGAGTAAAATCTTGGCGCTAGAATGCCATCTTGTGGCAAGACACCTGCTTAGTTTAGCCAAACTGGAATCAGAGGATTTTTTTATTGTGGCAGCACACACAGTAGTCTACATTTTATCTGTATTACACGACATAGTCAACTTCATATTCAAAAAAACAGCCCATAAGTTATTTTTTCTGTGCTCTTTTGAGCCCCAAATCCAGAGCACGTTTTCCCTGGGCATCTATTTAGTTTTAATGTTACCACAAACACGGTGTCATTTTTATGTAATTAGTACCAGAAACTATCTTTGCAGCTATAGCAATAGACTATATGAGGCTTATGCTAATATTATTACATCAGCCCCACTAATGACACTCACTAAGCCATTCTATTAAACATAAAGACTCTCAACAAAGGGAAGAATTATTTTTTTTTAATTCCCATTTCACATTCTGCTGCTACAAATGAAGCAAAAACTAGCCCCGAGGCAAATTTTCCGCAGCACGCAGGTTTGATTTTCTCACAGAGCAAAGTTTCCACAGAGCCGAATCCCTGCTGTCCTGTTTGTTTAGGTGTGTGCTGATTAGAAGTTCTCATGCTGGGTACAATGTATCTCTGCACACCAAGGGTTTGAAATGTGACATGTCTTTTTTTTTTTTCTTTTTTTTTTTTTACAGTGACTGGAGCCTCAACCCTCTCTTTCTCTCTCCTCCCTCAGTACCTCAGTGTTTAATGGTGTTGTTATCCAAGCTCGCACTTTGCCATGCAGTCTTCATTAACACAGGTCGTAACACAAGGCATAAATGTTCTCCTTCCGGGTGCTGACAGTCCACCCAGATGGACGGGCCATTTGATAAACACTGTACTGTTTTACTGTTGCCATTCATTAGCGGAGACACGATTTAAAGGAGCGGGGAGAATGCAGACTGTCTGAATAATGATGTTTCAAAGGGCATTTTTGGAATATTGAATAACATACAACATCTGTTTTTCATGGCTTCTTATTTTACAGAAATAACATAAAGCGTCAGGATGGCTTTAATGTGCAGGTCTTTAATGAGCTGGTGTAGGGTGAGCACTTTCATTGGTGCTTGTGTGGATTAGCGTTTATGGACCATGCCAGCGGTAATGATGGCTCTTCCCCTAGACTGCCTGTGACATTTTTGTTGTGTTTCTTTTATAGGACTCGCTGAGGCCCTCGCCCAAGGCCTGTATCAGTCACCACAGACGCACCCTGCCGACAGGGCCCCCTGTTTAAAAGTCCCAGGATCTGGCACTAAAAAGGGAAAATGACGAATATAACGACAGAAGGGATATCTCTGGATTGCGGCATGTCTGGAACGCATGAATTCATCTTCACCCTGGTACCCATCGTCTACAGCTGTATCTTTGTCATCGGCATTGTCGGAAACAGTATGGTGGTGGCCGTCATCTACTGCTACATGAAGCTCAAGACGGTGGCCAACATATTTGTGCTCAATCTTGCTGTTTCTGACCTCACCTTCCTCATCACTCTGCCCATGTGGGCCACATCTACAGCCATAGGCTATCACTGGCCCTTTGGAGGATTCCTGTGCAAGGCCTGCGCAGGGCTGGTGACGTTTAACCTCTACACCAGCATCTTCTTCCTCACAGCGCTCAGCATGGACCGCTATCTCGCCATAGTCCACCCAATGCGATCACGCAGGTTCCGCACCGTGGTGTACGCACGAATTACCTGTGTGGTGATCTGGCTTTTTGCTTTTGTGCTTACTGTGCCCACAGCAATGACCAGGGATCTCCACAAAATCACAAACTACACTACAGTGTGTGGCATTCTGCACCCAAACATTGAAGATGCCTTAAGATTGAAAGAGCTCCTGCTGGCCATCAGCCTGATGAAAAGCCTGCTGGGCTTCCTGGTGCCCTTCATCATCATCATCACCTGTTACTGCCTCATCGGACGGGCGCTGCTGGGGAAGAGGCACATCCAGAAAAGCTCCCGTTCCCGTGATGACGAGGTTCTGCGCATGCTTGCAGCAGCTCTCCTGGCCTTCTTCCTGTGCTGGATGCCCCATCAGGTGTTCCACCTAATGCAAATCCTCACCCAGCTGAAACTGGTGGAGAACTGTACCATCCTGGATATCATCGACACCGCCATGCCCTTCACCATCTGCATTGCCTACTTTAACAGCTGTGTCAACCCCCTCGTGTACGGCTTTGTTGGGCACAACTTTCGCAAAAACTTGGTGCGTCTGTTGCGCTGCTCGCCGAGTGGAGCCACAGGGCCTCACCCGAGCATCAGCTCCAAGATGAGCGCCCTGTCTTTTCGTGCCTCTGAGGCACTGAGCCTCACAGCCAAAAGTAAGGCCTCCCCTGACGTTAAGTGAAGGGGGGAAAAAAAAAAGAGTGAGGGTACAAATTCACTCTCCCTGCTCTTTTGGTCTGTGGTTAAGGAGCCGGGGATGGAGACATTCCATGCTTTTAAAACCCCAACTGTATTACCAAGCACTGAACCATGCAGAATGGCTGAAATGTTGTATTCATGTTCCTCTGTGAGTCCAAGAGACATTCACTACTTTGTACAGAGCTTATCTGCAGAACAATTATTCATAAACCACCACATGTCACACAACACTCATGCTTGTCACAGTCATGCATTCAAGTGTTTCACTCCAGTTACGGGAAATGAAGTCAGTGTCACTGACACATGTTGTAAAAAAAAAAAAACATCCAGGAGTACTGCCATGCAAGAAAAGACTATACATAATTACAGATTGCTTATCCCATTATTTATATAAGATATGCATGTACTGCAGGATTTTGTCGCCGTAAGGATATGGTGCAGTAATATATTGTCCAGTGATAACCATTCTGTGTGCTCAGCAGGTCTTTCACCAGTTGGAACAGTGATCAAGTGCTCAGCAAAGAGGCCAAAAAAAAAAATCATAAGCCACCCATGTATGATCTGTCAGCAGTTGTGCACATGGAACAATGAAAGTGTAGCAACATTGTGATGTAAGTTTATATCAGTTAGTAACATATTTGACTAACTTGTTCCTGTATGATATATGTGGTTAAGTGTTTGCATGATAAGATTGCTGAAATGTTGCCCAGTCTGGGAGTAACATGCTGTATAAATAAGAGTCCTACACAAACACTCCAGGCAGGGTGATCATTGTTAATACCTCTGGTGGTTGTCTTTGTGGTATTTAAACATGTTGATAGATTCTTTTTTTCTTACTCTGTAAATGTACAGTTTGTGAATATATGAAAATATGAATAAAATGAAAAAACCTCAGTAAAAGAAGTGATTCGTCATTAAAATGTGTCGTTAGTTACCAGAAATAACAGCTGATGTCACATTAAGTAGCTATTACAACTTCGAATCAAGTGACCTTGGCTCAGAGTTTCCCTGAGCACCTCGAGCATCGATTAATCATTGACTGTGCATCATGTCAGCCCCCGTTCCTCCACGTAGCACCTAAAAATAACAGGTGGCTTTTTTGGAGGATGTGTGACATCACAGATGGTGATTGGTGGATGGGCGGCAGGTCAGAGTTATAAGCGCTGCCAGGCGGTGACTTCAGCCTCACTGACAACATGAAGGTCCTCCTGCTTCTCGGATTGGTGGCTGTTGCCGTGGCTGACGTCACTCGCTTTGAGGGGTAAATCTCTAGTCTTTGTCAAAGCAAACATTATATTTCTGTGAATTATATGTCACACTATTGCTATAATAATGTCTAAATTGGAGTGCTAATCATGACTTTGCATTGAGCAAGGATGATAACATATGCGGCCATGACTCTTGACCTATCTACTATGTATTACAGGACAGTATTAGCCAATGTTAAAGGAACACTTCACCCACAAAATTACCACTCGTAAATCCATCATGCCTTGTTACCTTGACTTTGTAAGGAATTTTTTTTTTTTCTTATTCCCATGTGTCCCAGTGAACATTTTGATTTAATGATCAATTGGGGACCTTGTTAAACAACAGCAAAACTATATCAAAACAAGTCTCATTTATCCAGTCGTATGCTGAGTACTTGCCAAACACATGCATTTTTGCTAAAAACCTTAGTGTTTGGATTTGAAAAGAGCATTGAGTTTTATTTTTAGTTCAGTTTTAAATAGTAATGATTCAGCAACAATGCATGTGTTTGAGAAGTATTGAGCATACGACTGGATAAATAAGCCTTGGATTATTAATCCATATATAACAGATAACAGATATTTTGATATAGTTTTGCGATTGTTTTATGTTCCCCAATCAATCAATAAGCCAAAATTTTTGCTGTTTGTTGCAGAAGCAAGTTTTTCTTCACAAATTCAATGTAACACAGCGTGACTAATTAATATGCAAATAGTAATTTTGTGGGTGAAATACTCCTTTAACTAGTAGATCAACTATGTACTGCAGTGGTTCTCAAATGGTGTGCCATATGTAAATCCAGGTGTGCCATGTGATTTTGTGATAACCACACATTATTATTGAAATATTCGACTGGGACTATGCAAAAAATTATGATGATTTTATATGATTTTTTAATTGACTGTATCAGTATGTTGTGGCACCCATTTTCTAATAAAGAGGCAAACTCGATCTAAAAAAATTCAATTTAATTTAATTTAATTTGATTTAATTTACTTTCATTTAATTTAGTTTAGTTTAGTTTAATTTAATTTAAAAAAAATCTTACATTATTACATATAGTGCTTTGATGTATTTTTAAAAGTTTAAAATTAATTTTTTGAATCATTTTGTTAAATATTTCACGAGTAATAGTTAATTCCCAATTGTTATTTATATATTATTAAATAAAAACAAACATTTATGTCGTGATAGAGTAATAACGCACCTTATAGAGGCTATTGTGTACAGATATAGATACAGGTGTGCCTTGAGATTTTGGCTGGCCCTTCTGTGTGCCTTGGGCACAACAAGTTTGAAAACCGCTGATGTACTGTATCCAGCATTATGAGTCACTATAATAAGCCTGCCATCATTTAATAGTACTTCTATTTCAATATTTTTGGCAATAAAATATTGTTAAAGCAGGAGGGTGTCCTGGTTACGAAACAGGATTTGTCCCTATTTAAACTCCTTTGCTCAAAGGTATTTCAACAGTATTGTACAAACCAGTAACCCTTTAACTGCTGTAAGGCCTCCCAAAAAACATCCGGCCTCTATATCTTTATGTAGCTGCAATTCAGTTTATATAAACTTTGTACTGAAATGAGTTCAGAGATAGAATTGAACATGAAACAATCATGGGTTATGAACCTTGCAGAAGAATAACACTAAACAATCACGTCACACTTCATTCTTGCGAAAGGGCAGCACTTGTGCAGTTTGCACTTCCTAAATGTACAGAGTGTTCTGTTACAGAGGCTGCCTGGTAATATGAACCACAAAAACTGCAATGGGCTATTGCACCATATTTGTGATTTCTTTTTCTTCCATAGAGAGAAAGTCTTCCGTCTGAAGCCTGTGCTTGATGAACATGTGACCCTCATTAAGGACCTGGCTAAGAGCATCGAGGTACCTTGCTGCTTTCTCACACACCCACACACCTTCTAATGCTATCTTTACTCACTACAGGGGTGTAATTGGTTTGCTCAAGGCGGAAGTGGCTAAATTGGACCTACTTTTTTGGGTCAATTCTCTGAATACCCCATTCATATATGCATGTCATATCAAATTGCACCTTTTTGAATGCTTGGATGAACTACTGTCTATATTTGCTGGATCTCATGTCATATTCACTTTACAATAAGTCTTTCAGTCTTCACTGTTTGTCAAATGAGAGGCTGAAATTTGGAGTTTCCATCTAAAGATCTCAACATGCTCAAGTGTTTGACTTTGGCGCCATCTGCAGGTTGACTTCTGGAGCCCCGAGAGCGCTGAGCTGGTGACCATTGACATTGATGTGGACGTCCGTGTGCCTGCCATGTACCTAGATATGGTGTACACCATCCTGCAGCAGAATGACATGGAGCACATGTAAATAACCAGACAGATGTCACTTAAACACTAGGATTTTATTTTTTGCACATTCTGTTTTAACACTTAAATCCCTCTATAGAGTCCTTATTGAGGATCTGCAGTCTGCTGTCGATGACCAGGCTGACAACAAGCCCTCTCCCAGGGCTCACAGCTACACCAATTACAACAGCTGGGACAAAGTAAGGGGAAAATAGACCATCAGTTGCAATCTTTATCCTGGCCAGACAGTAATTTCCTGTTCTTATTTTTCTCCCTTTAATTTCAGGTCCAGTCCTGGATCAACTCCATTGCCTCCTCTAATCCTAGTCTGATCAGCAAGCAGGTGATTGGAAACACCTACGAGGGACGTCCCATGACTGTCCTCAAGGTATTTCGAGCCTGCTATATCAAAAGTTTTCACTATGTTTACCACCGATTACATCTAACAAATGGCTTATGATTACTTTTAACAACCACAGCTCGGTAAGAAGTCCAGCTCCACCAAGCCCGCTATCTTCATGGACTGTGGTATCCATGCCAGGGAGTGGATCTCTCCTGCCTTCTGCCAGTGGTTTGTCAAGGAGGTAATGAGGACACCTGGATGGGCATGGCAAACATTTACACAGAGGTTTCCAGTGATTACAGCACAGAATGTTTTTCCAATCTTCCTCAGGCTCTGTCCACCTACGGCAGTGATTCTCAGATGACCAGCCTGCTCAACCAGATGGATGTCTTTGTTCTGCCCGTCTTCAACATTGATGGCTACGACTACACCCACAAGAGCGTATGTTCCACTTCCAAGCCTCAGTTTATAGTCAAACCTAATAAATATAATGCTGTTTATTTTAAGAAATTGTTGATTTGTTAAATGCATGTCTGACATGTTTATTTTTTCCGCTTGGGGACTTTAGAACAGGATGTGGAGGAAGACTCGCTCCAGGAAATCTGGATCCAACTGCATTGGTGCCGATCCCAACAGGAACTTCAACGCTGGCTGGTGCAGTAAGTACAACACTATACTCAAGTGCCCCTCATATCTTAAAGCAGTGCTCTATTGATTTTGTATTGTATGTCATGAGAAGCAGATGTCTTGACTTTTAGTGCGTATTAGAAGTCACACCCCAAAAACCTTCAAGCCTACATTTCCCACAAGGCAACTTGGTGCCAGCTTTCAAATCCACATTTTGCAACGTCAGTAAGGCAAGCTTTTTGGTATAAATTTGTAGTCTTAAGTAGACGTCTTCATAGGTCCAGAATAACAGACCTGAACCCTAATAGACCTGGAAATCTGGGAAATAAGACTCGACCTGGTGTGTGTCCAAGAGGAGAGAGACCTGAGACATTTTCTTGAAGCTTCTTTTTCACACCATTGAAGATGGTATTTCCTTGGCTCCACCTTTGGCTTGCTGGTGTCTTCTTAGATCCACTTGGGTATTACACATGATGATAAACAGACCCAACTGACCCTACTAAAACTACTAAACTGTAGGTGTCTTGGGTCCTAGGTTCCGGTTAGGCCTTGGAGGACGTCTAGTTTCAAGCTGAAACAGAGGTTACCCTGACAACATCACTATGACATTGTCAGAGGTACTTTCTCAAACTCCCTCCAGAGCCACATAAGACATTTTACAAGTGTTTTCACTGGCTTTATAGTTTAATGCAGGTAAATTGAATTCCATGTGTACAAGAAGAAGAAAGTGTCTATCGATGGTTTTCATTACTGTTACTTTGATTACAGCCACCGGAGCCTCCAGCAACCCCTGCAGTGACACCTTCTGTGGGTACAAACCTGAGTCTGAGATCGAGGTCAAGAACGTCGCCGACTTCATCCGTAGGAACAAGTCTATTATCAAGGCTTACCTCACCATCCACTCCTACTCGCAGCTGCTGCTCTTCCCCTACTCCTACACCTATGAGCTGGCTGCCGACCACAGTGAGCTGGTAAGTTGTCATTACCTGCCATAATTGGCATATCATACATGCAGTACAGCTGAATAAGTACAGTGTCTATATTAACAGTCAGTCACATTTACTATATAATTAGCCATCATGGCAGTGTCACATGCATCGCTACAGTGCAGCAGCCTTTTATACAGCCTTTCATAGAAACATATACATCAGGAGCACAATAATAAGAAGATTAACTGCATCAGACATAGGCATGTGACATTTTGGATGACGCTGGCTCTTCATATAATTATCGTCAGACAAGTATCAAAAGTAAAAGTTGATAGTGTCACTATGCAGTTTACATTAGCAGCAGATTTGGAATTTTAATTATATTACATCTATACAGGAATTACACTCATTAGATGCAGACTATTCCATGTAAAAATGTTTTCACAATGGGGAGCATCTCCAGTAAGGTGTAAGCCTAGCTGCATGTCAAAACTTCCAGAACAAAAGGTGTTATATTATATGAATATAATAGAAACTGATTATCATATCTCTAAAGGTGTTTCCAAAAGCTTAAGCAAGAATTCAACCCACTCCCATAATGACTCTTATCTAAAGGCCACACTTAGCTGCTGCAAAACATTTACTCCCTGCTCATATGCCTCACTCTCATGGCTCTTTTACCTCTCACTGGGGTGTACAGTTAACATTCACACCCCTGCTCCAGCTCTCACACGAACTGTGGCAGATCACATGTCTCTGCCTCTCTATTACTCACTCGTAATTTAAGCTCTCTTCTGACACATTGCAGAACAAAAGAACTCGAGGGATCTGTCATAACTCATCTGCTCTTCCAGAAATATCATTTCCTGCTCCGTGCATTTCTCTGGGGCTTTCATTTCCTGTTGGAACTCACTGAAGCCTTTTTACTACTTTCTGTAATATTAGTAAAAATGTTTGTTTGATCAAATGGATGGTGGTTGCTGCAGGCGGAAAAACATATATTTACTATTCTTACTACCAGATGTATTTAATAGTTGTTTGGTTCTGTATAGTACTAAGTCTTTTCACTTTAAAGCCAGATAATGTAGCTTTTAAAAGACGTTATACATGCGTAGGCTAATGTTAGCTAACTTTTTAGAAATAGCCTATCCACCTTATACTTGAGGCCGTTAATGTAGAAATGATTATAGGTGCAACTTCAGCTAAGATAGTGGAAGTAGCAGTACGCTAGTTAGTTGCTTTAACTGTCTATGGTTTGTCTCAGTGGCTAATCTTAGTGGCTAGAACTTGTGGAGCATGAGCTGTAAAATGTCATGTTTATTCATTTAACACGTAGCTAAAATTAATACAGAATTATGTTAAATGTTAGGCAAATGTGTCAGCGTCTCTTTATGAGTCGTAACAACTCATTAATCATCTACCTATGTTAGCTTGGGCTCTGTTAAATTTAACAGTATGCTAACGTAGCAAGGCAAGCTAAGTGCTAGTGCGCTTGTTTCAAAAGGAAATGCTTTAAGATGGCTGTCACCACGTCTGGGGTGTAACAGGTGGTGTGTTCCAAGTTTTTTGTCCCAATCACTCTAGGAAAGAGGATTAGCTTTCCGTTAGGTACTGTTTGCACTGGAAAACAGCAGTTCTGGTTCGACGCCTGAAGTTGCACCCATAATTCACACATTATCATGGGGCTAGGAGTAAGATGAAGATATTTTATTTTCTGATGTGATGTCTAAGTCTAAGTATTCAGCAACACAGATGAATATATCAGTACTTTATAAGGTAAAAACCTTCTGATTGGTCCTTTAACACAGTGGTTCCCAAGTGTGTGTAGCCTCAAGATCCAGATTTTTCCTTAGTCATTAGTTCAAGGTCCACACAGTTTGATATATTCAGCATCATACTTGCATTTGGCCATGTTGTCGAGTTAGTTTGCTGAGTCTGTCAAGTAGCTGTCCATTGTCTCACTTATTCTACAGCAGGAAATGGCAGTTCACAATAACATCTCTATGCCAGAAACTTACCGTACTTCAAAATAAAGTGTGTTTTTGCGAGTCACTTGCGGTCCATTCAGAATGGACCCGCGACCCCCTTTTGGACTGTGACCCACCAGTTGGGATCCACTGGTTTGACACATCTGACTGTTGTTTCTTCTCTGTATCATAGCTGAAGGTTGCTGAGGGAGCCTCTGCTGCCCTGCGTAGTCTGTATGGCACTCGCTACACCAGTGGACCCGGTGCTGCAACCATCTGTAAGTAAACCAAATATTGCAGCTGCATTGGTCTCCATGGGGAAATAGTGTGTTGAGAGAAAGCTTGATAGTCTATTTTCCACCAATAAGAATATTTATTATGATGTGTTCACGATGCACAAACCTCTTTTGAGAGACATGGCCTCTAGAGGCAACAAAAGACCCATCATGAGAGAAAGCTATTTCTAGCAAACAAAGACTTTTTTGGCCCCTGAAAGCAGTATTTGTATGAAAACACATGCAGGCTGTCCCAGGTCATCAGCATATCCCAGTCTGAATAATCCCCCTCTCCTTATCTGCCCTCAGACCCCGCTGCTGGAGGCTCTGATGACTGGGCCTACGACCTGGGAGTGAAGTATTCCTACACCTTCGAGTTGCGTGACACTGGTCGTTATGGCTTCCTGCTGCCCGAGTCTCAGATCAAGCCCACATGCGAGGAGACCATGCTGGCCGTCAAGTACATCGCCGCCTACGTGCAGAAAAACCTCTATTAAAGAGCGGAACTGCCAGGACCCCTGCCAACTCAGCTCCTCTGTACCAGCCCCCAGCCCCTCCAACCTCTCAGCCATCTCCAGCCTGTATCCATGGATACGGGCACCACCCGCCATGTTTCCTTGCTGTGCTTGACAGAATGTCAAGATGAGTGCAAACAATAAAATCAATGATCCATCCCCACATGCTGAATCAAATTTTTTATATGTATATGATAATATAGTGTCTGATGGACTGAGTCTTTGTCATTTGTAAGAAAATATAAAAAACAGTGTGTGTATGATGAATAAAATAATGCTCACACATCACAGCCCATCACCAAGAGGCCAGAAAACTTGTGTGAACAAAGATTATAAGAATAATTTGCCTTAAAAATCCTCCATGGCCCAAGAAAACAAAGTGAGACTGAACTTAAACAATGCAAACCATCCAGTGTGAACAATTTAGAGTATATGTACTTACACTAGACAATGCTTCTCCATCAAAGAAGGCAAACAAGAAACAAAACCATCCACTAATCGACTGTATCAGCCTCTTTGAACCCTGGTGATCCTTCTTGCTCTGCTGGCACTGCTCCAGCGGTGGAGGGTGGGGGTATCAGTCTTTAAGGATTTTTGTCCAGCAGCACAGCACGTGACACCCACAGAGTAACTCCTTGGCAGCGTCTCCACTCTGCCAAGCATTTGCCTGAGTGGAGAAAATAAAGGAGCCAAACATCAGCAGGGAGTTTAACTGCACTGGCACACATTTCTGAAGCAGAAGGTAGAATGTAAGTGATTGCTTTTGTAACATTATGACGAATGCAAATGTGTAAACATTGGTAAATTAAAGGCTCAGTGTGTAGGATTTATGGGGACATATTGGCAGAAATGGATAATATTATATAATGAGTATTTTTTGTAGAATGAGTTTTCTTTAGTGTATAGTCAGCTGGAAATATTGTTTTTGTTACCTTTGAATGAGCCATTTATATCTACACAGGGAGTGGGTCCTTGTTCGCAGAGTCCGCTATGTTGCACCGCCTTGTTTCTAAAGGAGCACAGAATGGACAAACCAAACACTGGTTCTAGATAGGGCCATTCATTTTTTCCACTTCAGCCACCTGGCCATGACGAGCAGTATCATAAAACTGTTTTATTCAGTGTTGTTTCCAGTTTAAATAACTGGATCCATTTGTTTTGGAGAGGAAGAGACCTCTACAAATAATTTGGCTAAAAAACTAACTGACTAAAAGCCCCATGAATATTTGGATCTTAAATTGGGTAAGTGTATAACTGGGTAAGTGGCTGGTCTGCAACAAGCTGAGCAGTGTCAGAGAAAAATGGATTTGCGACGTGAAACTGTTGAGCACTGGTTAGCAATGTTGCCTCACATCAAGAGGGTTCTGGGTTCAAACTCACCTGCCAGCTGGGCCACTTTGTGTGAAATTTGCATGTTCTCCCCATGTCAGCGTGGGTTTTTCTCCAGGTACTCCGGCTTCCTCCCACAGTCCAAAGACATTCTGGTTAATTGGTGACTCCAAATTTTCCGTAGGTGTAAATGTGAGTGTAAATGGTTGTCGGTCTCTATGTGTCAGAGCTGTGATAGCCTGGTGACCTGTCCAGGGTGTACCCCACCTTTCGCCCAATGTCAGTTGGGATAGGCTCCAGCCCCCCTACGACCCTGATAAAGATAAATAGTCATGGGTAATGATTGACGCCAGTTTTATTCAGGGTTTTCACCAGTTTTAATTACTGGATCCATTTGTGTTGGAGATGAAGAAACCTCTGTAGATAATCTGGCTCCCAGTAAAAATCTCCTAAACAGTGAAGGGATTCTAAACAAGAGTTCACGTTTGGCACATGGGAGATGTTTCAGCTGGTTGCAGTCTTTAGTCTTCACCACTAGATGCCACTAAATCCCACACACTGTTTCTTTAAAAAAATTTAAATTTTTCCTCAAGGCTTGGCTTCCTAACCTCTGTTCATAATTTTCCCGAAATCAGTAGTACATTCTATTAGACGTGCATTTGAAGTTGGCTACATTCACCTAATATACAGTTCTGTGCAAAAGTTTTAGGTGTCAAGAAATGCTGTAAAGTAAGAATGCTTTCAAAAATATAAAGTTTAATTGTTTATTTACAGAAGAAATATCTAAATCAAATCAATATTTGGTGTGACCACCCTTTGCCTTCAAAACAGCATCAATTCATCTAGGTACACTTGCACACAGTTGTTTTAGGGCAGGTTGATCCAAACATCTTGGAGAACTAACCATAGATCTTCTGTGGATGTATGCTGCCTCACATTCTTCTGTCTCTTCATGTAATCCCAGACAGACTCAATGATGTTGAGATCAGGGCTCTGTGGGGGCCGTACCATCACTTCCAGGACTCCTTGTTCTTCTTTACACTGAAGATAGTTCCTAATGACATTGGCTGTATGTTTGGGGTCATTGCCCTGCTGCAGAATACATTTGGGGCTAATCAGATGCCTCCCTGATGGTATTGCATAATGGACAAGTAGCTGCCTGTGTTTCTCAGCATGGAAGACACCATTAATCCTGACCACATCCCCAACTCCACTTGCAGAAATGCAGCCCCAAACTTGCAAGGAGCCTCCACCATGCTTCACTGTTGCCTGCAGACACACTTATTGTACCGCTCAACAGCCCTTAGGTGAACAAACTGCTACTGTCAGATATTTCAAATTTTGACTCATCACTCCAGAATACCTGCTGCCATTTTTCTGCACCCCAGGTCCTATGTTTTCATGCATAGTTAAGTCGCTTGGCCTCGTTTCCACGTCGGAGGTATGGCTTCTGGCCAGACTTCTCCGGACAGTAGTTGGGTGTACCTGGGTCCCACTGGTCTCTGCTAGTTCTGGACTGATGGCACTGCTGGACATTTTACGATTCCTAGGGAAGTGAGCATAATGTGTCTTTCATCTGCTGCACTAAGTTTCCTTGGCCGACCACTGCGCCTACGGTTCTCAACATTGCCCGTTTTCAAAAGAGCTTGAACAGCACATCTTGAAACCCCAGTCTGCTTTGAAATCTTTGCCTTTGCTGATGCAGTATAACGACCTTGTGTCTCATTGCTGTGCTCAGTCTTGCCATGGCATATGACCTGTGGCATGAATCTGTTGTCCACAGCCTCACCTTGGTTGCAGAGTTTGACTGTTCCTCACCCAGTTTTAGGCCTTCTACACAGCTGTTTCTGTTTCAGTTAATGACTGTGTTTCAACCTACATATGAAATTGATGATCATTAGCACCTGTTGGGTATAATTGGTTTATCATGATCCGACAAAATCGCTGAGTTTGTGCAAGGGTGCCTAGATGCTGTTTTGAAGGCAAAGGGTGGTCACACCAAATATTGATTTGATTCAGATTTTTCTTCTGTTTGCTCACTTTGCATTTTCTAAATCGATAAAAATAAACGATTAAACTTTATATTTTTGAATGCATTCTTACTGCATTTCTTTACACCTGCCTAAACATTTTGCACAGTCCTTTAGTTATTTTTATATGAATATATAAGATACATACACACAGTTGTTCCCCCTCCCAGTAGTATTACACTCATGTACAAAGCACCACTTGGTCCATAAATTAAGTCAAGAGCTCAACTGAGGCCACTAAAAATAATTTACATACTGTAACATAGTATATAAGAGGACCAGAGGCCTCTGTTTGTCTTGACACTATCATGCTATATTACGTTTATTCCACAAGATGGCGACAGAATACCAAGCGTCTAATACGGAACATCTTGTTCCTGATTTCAGCACCGCATTACAGCATCATCACCATCTCTACATTGTCATCAAGACTAAAGATGACACCAGTCAAGGGACACACATGGCGGTTGTTTGAAAGGTCATGGCTGCAGAGTGATGCCTCGGGAATGTGAAACTGTATCTGACTCCAGAGAAGTTTTCGGCTTTTATTTCCCCCTGTGAGACCACGTGGAAACAAAATTGAACTTTTGAATAAGTATAAAAGTCATTTCAGAGTTATTAAGTGACATTTTTGCTTTTACATGCACACAGAACACTTTGTAAATCTGTGAAAAGCTGAACCCCCTGACCTGCCGGGGGGTGTGTGGAGGCTCATGTTGGGAGCAGGTGGGTGTGTGGAGACCGTCACATGACGCTGCGACTGGCTACTGTCAAGCTGGTATAAATCCACCTCTGTAGATTTAGTCTGTCCTCTTTCCTCCACGCAAAGCTGCCGTGTCCTCGGGTCCAGGCTACAAAGTAGCTTCGACTTCTTCAGTCATGGCTGGTATGTAACATTTTAACATTTTTAACATGTCAAACTCGCGGTGTTTGTCTCATGTCGACATTTCCTTCAGGCTCGCGCGTGTCTTCTTTGAAGTTTTTAAAAGTCCCGCAGACTTTGGCAGTTTAAATACCAGTGTGTAGTTAATGAAAATGGCTGGCTGTCGTTGAAGTTGCCTGCCTGTGTGGTTAAATGTTTGTGTAGCAGCAGCTCCTCGAAGTTGGGAGTTTTTAAAGGCCTAATGTGTAAAAGAACATTGTGTTTCCATGTGTGTTTGTGTGTCCAGCTGACTGCTGTCGGCCATATCTGCAACATGGGTAGCATAGCCTATACAACAGTGATAAATGACTGCAGTGACCTGTGTACTGTATGTGCGTGGTTAACTCAATGTGTCAGTAAAACAATTAAATTTAATTCTTTTATTAGATTATAGAGCTTTGTAATATGTATATATTATATAAGAACATTTCTCAAAAGAAAATGCCCATTAAAATAAGCATATTCTCCCCTGGTGTCAACTTTAAATCCATAACATGACAGCAAAATGAAACCATTTTGCAAGTGTCAGGTGTGGGCCTTATTTTTGTGCTACTGCATGTCATGATTCTCCATTACCCAACTCCCACTTGTGATATAATATTACTGGGGAAATGGGAGTGGGTGTGGGTGTGTGCAGCCTGTACTGTAAATCCACTGAGCCTAGGCTGCAGTTGGACTAATGTGTTTCATGTAATGCTTCATGCATGAATTCTACAGCACTGGTTTGTACCAATTGGAAAAGGGGTGTGAGCAAAGAGGTGTGGCACCTTGTGCAGCCAGTGAGACAGAACAACTTTTTTCCAGGCAACCCTGACCCACTGTTAACATTTTATACATACTGTACCCACTGTCTTGCTTTCTTTGCCGACTATTGGCAGTACAGTACCAAGAGGCTGATATACAGTCCAAGTGGGAGTCATGTTGGCCCACATGCTATAGTCACACAATGTCCCCAGCTGCCAAACCGATTCCATCATCACATCACATTTTATATGTTCTTTCACAGGCGAGTCATTGTTCTGAAACCTGACTTGGCAGGTAGCTGACAGATTTTCCTCAAGGCCGAGAGAAGGGGTGTTGTGGAGTAGGCACCACACTGCAAATAAAATTCACCTTAATGAGACAATTATTTTGGTACAGGCTACCAAAGTCTTATTTTTCTTGACAAGCGAGAAATCTGCCATTGATGTGATGCCATAGTGCTGGCGGAAACTCAGGTTGTTTTAGAGTATCTGAAAAGGCAGTTGTGTTTGAAATATATTGGTTAACTGGAATGTTGGCAGATGCTTTTTTACTTGTTTCAGCAGGCTTTTTTGGTGTTTAGTGTATTGTATATTCCTGCAGGCTAAACATGAAGCATGTGACTTCATGTTAAGGTATTTGCAGCGCAGTCTTAGTGTAGTTTAATTACAGGAAAATGATTTAAAACATCAAAGTCAAACTTTGTTTCAGTGTCAGACAGTTAAATAATAATGGTTACATGTTAGACACACCATTTATCACCATTTTACTCTCTCAACTGAAGCTCAATGCTTTAACACTTACTGAGCTACTTGAGTTGCTTTGACATGGTGTGCAAGATTTTGTTGAAATATTTGGCGAAATTTGTGATTTCGGCAGGTGATTCACAGGCAAATCTAAAATAAAGAAACTCAGAAGATCTGCAAGTGTGGGGTAGATAAGGTTAGACGATATTTAAACGGGACACACTTGGGGGTCGTGACCAGACATTTCTTCTACGTTATTTTGTAGGCACAATGACAATCGATTGCTAATGAGTGTAATCGTCTTTGTTGTGATGATTTCTTTCCTCTACAGACCAGGCTTTTGTGACGTTGGCTACCAATGACAGCTATGCTCGTGGAGCCATGGTTTTGGGCCAGTCCCTCCGCAACCACAATACATCCAGGAAGCTGGTGGCACTCATCGGTCCACAGATGTCGGAGCCTTGCCAGTAAGAAGCCTCACCTCCAGCAAGTGGTGCAACATGTCTAAATCACACCTGTTAGCATTCTTGTCAAGCCTTGTTTTCCACCTGCGTTGTTGTTGATGCCGATTCATTCTATAGCACTGTGAATCATTAGGACCGTGCTGAGGAGAATCTACGACGAGGTGAGGGTGGTGGATGTGCTGGACAGCGGTGACACAGCGCACCTGGCCATGATGAAGAGGCCAGACCTGGGTGTCACCTTCACCAAACTCCACTGCTGGACTCTCGTACAATACAGCAAATGTGTTTTCATGGATGCAGACACACTGGTGAGACTAACTTAAGCAAGAAAAAATCAAGATGTTGTACTGTAACTATCTATCTACTGCCTTTATTTGTTTGTCTGCTTCCTAGGTGCTTTCAAATATAGATGAGCTGTTTGACAGAGAAGAATTGTCAGCTGCTCCCGACCCCGGCTGGCCTGACTGCTTCAACTCTGGTGTGTTTGTTTTTCGGCCTTCCATGGAGACTTACGGCAAACTGCTTCAGTATTGCACAGAACACGGCAGCTTTGATGGTGAGTCAAGACGAACGTGTTTTGGTGCTTTAGTTTTGGGTTTTGGACTTCTGGTTGGACAGGTAATTTGAGGTCATGACCTTGGGATCCGGGAAGTTGAAACATTAATTGAAAATAGTCAATTATAAGTTGCAGCGCTACTTTCCTTAAAGGAACAATTCCACATTTTTGGAATTTGGAAATATACTTGTTTGCTTTTTTTTTTTTTTTTTTTTTTGAATGTTGGAGTTCTGTAAATCAAACAAAATATAATGTGAAGAAATGAGCTTTGTGTGCTGGTTAGTGCAAGTTTTTAAGCTTGGGATGAGCCACGCTAGCTGTTTCCCCCAGTTTCCAGTCTTTATGCTAAGCTAAGCTAAGACAAGCTAACCATCTCCTAGCTGTAGCTTCATATTAAATAGACATATATTTATAAAGTAAGAGTGGTATCAACCTTATCTTCCACAAGACAGCAAATAAATGTATTCCCAACTTTCCCTTCAACTGAATATACCTATTATCAGTTATCCTTTGAAATCATCCTACATGTTGGTGTTGGATCAAATTTAGTTGTGTCATTTACAAGTTTCCCTCAAAATAGACATGTCTGGTTAACCACCACTGGGTTTTCATGCCAGCAATCTTTTTTCAGTAATCCTCAAACATTAAGGCGTTGACCAGCTTTGGGTAACATTGAGTTCTTAGTAACATGATGTTAAACCGAGCTTGTTTATCTTTTGCTCTAAGTAAGGCCTTTATCAAGCCCAGTGCCTGGACACAAGGCCCTCCTGTCACAGCCTGTCTAGCTCTGCTGAGTTATTCTCAGGGGCTCACTGGAGAGGGGGGTGGAAGTTAAATTTGAGAGGCCGTGTTTTGCACAGAGCACTGGTTGACATTCAGAAACTCTTCTCCTGTGAGGCGTACTGTAACTGAATTGTGGTCGACGTTTTGGCTCCCTATCAGGTTTACCGAGCAGCTCAAAATCAGCAGCTGAAAAAATCATTGGTCTGTACCTGCTGGGGGTTGTGGTTCTCAACATACTGCACGTTCACCAACTTTGCTTTCCAGAAAAAGTTACAGCAGTTTTTGAACACTACGCAAAAAAACAGCCAGATTCCTAACACTTGACTCAGCCAGTGCCAGTTTTTGAAAAGGGATCCAGTAAACATCCCACCATGGCAGCACATTTATTCACAGTAAGCTTTGTTAACATCCCTTTTAAAAAACTTGGGTCTGCTAAAGTATACAGTTACGTCACCTCAGTCGAGCCTCGCATACCTTTCTCAAATACACCAGCTCAGAACTTTTGTGTAATGCTATGTTCAGCAGATATTTGGCTTATTAGCAAACGTAGAACCAGAACCTGGGATCTGATAACTTGCAAATAATATTTATAGGTTACTACCTTGCCTCATCTCTGAGAGTGCCCTGCTTCTGTCAGTGCTAGTAACTGTAGAGTTTTTTTTTTTTTGTTATTGCGGAAATTTAAGATGTTTTTTCTATCTTAAGACCAGATAAACACACTTTATCCCAAAATTGAAAATATATGTTCTTCCTCTTACATGTAGTGCTATTTATCAACCTAGATTGCTTTGGGGTAGTTGAGAGTGTTGGAGATATCAGCCATAGAGATGTCTGCCTTCTTTCAAATATACTTGAACTTGATGGCACTCGGCTTGTGGTGCTCAACCGCCAAAAATACATTTAAAAAAAAAATAATCCCACAGCAAGCTGTCTTTCCAGAAATTATGACACGATAACTCAAGATAATCCACAGGCTTTGTTGTGAGCAGTTTCATATAGGAGCTATTTGCTTTCACCCACCAACCGTATCACCATGCGTGCATCTATTGGTAGCTCATTTAGCACCTCTGAGCTTGTTACCGCTACAGCTCAGCAGAGGAGGACGCCATTCATGTTCACATCTCGCGCTGTCATGAGCACGAGCCTTTCGTCCATGAGTAGCCTCCTTCTGTTGAATTTGTAATGGCAACACCGTTTCAGAATGACCTCAAACAACACTGGCATTTGTCTACTGTAACGTCTTCTTAATAAGCCAAGCTATAAGAAAAAACTGTTCCTGGGTTTTAACAGAATAATAACTTAAAGTTCGGGTACTAACTTTTCTTCATGGCCAAAGTTTCATACTTGGGTTACATGATGAAGGCTGTTAGAAAAGGCTGTTAGGGACCTGCGTATACGCTGGTTGGGCTCTAATCAAACTCATTGTTTCTTTGTGGTGCTGTGACCTCAAAAATGCCACTAAACAAAAGGGGCAGTTGTGAAATAAACAAATCAGGATGCAGCTTACAGTAGGGATCGGAAGAGCCGGGGCTTGTCCTTGTCTGTAGCGGTGAACCTTTTTAACATTAAATGACAAACCGTTTTCCCTTGTGATACTGTGGACGAGAGTCTATGAGCCAGAGTTCATTGGAAAAACCAATTAGTTTGCTTAACAGTGGCCAATGCTTTCAAGTGCCGACCCGCTTTGGCTGCCACAAGTGTTTGTTGGCGAGAATTTCCCCCATCACAATCGCATACAAAAGACATTGTTGTCTTCATTCTTTCCAGAAAAGATGCCTCTTTGTCAATGAAAATTCATGTAATACTCACCGTCATTGTATTTATTTTTGTTATACCCAATATTTCAATGGGATGTCAGCGTCTGCATGCCTGATGGTGGGCTAATAAGTAAAGCTGTCTTATTTATAGACATGGATGGTCTTTTCATGTGCACTGGGGCATGAGTTGAAGTTGCTGTGACCTTTAGCATTTCAGTTCCACTCTGCTATAAGGAATACATGATGTACATGTGCAGCACTCTGTGTCTTCGCAGTTCAGGGATGATATTGAAAAATTGCTGAGGAAAGACAACAGGAAAATAATTTCAGTGGTTGAACCCGGAGGCTCTATCTCTGCATCTGTGGCTCCAGTGTTGTCTGCTGCCAAGACAAACTGGCAGAGTTGGATGCACATTCTTGCTGAGCTCTGCTCATCCCCTCAAAATGAAGACACTCAGCCCCATATTAAGTTTGAAATCCCCAGTAGAGGTTGTGGGTTCAGACAAACAGCAGCGATGTGTGTTATTTTAAACTGCAGCAGTCGGCGGTTTCACAGGCCGTACAGTTCTGTGCTTTTTGGGAGCTATATGTGAAACTTCTATTAAATGCCATCTCATCTTGTGCCAGTGGCAGTCCAATGACTTAGTGTATGGCAACTAGGTGAAGCAATTCGGCATGAATGGTCAATGAGCTTGTCTCATGGTTTTGCTTGGCTTCAAAATTTAGCATTCTAGCTGGTCACTTGCAGATTTAATGATGTAACAGAAGAGATGTTCACTGGGGGACGACATTTTCAATTCAGATCTGGTTGTATACTTGACGGGTAACTGACCTACTTAACATCAAATGCGTCCCTGGATTTCAGACTGTCCTGAGTTCTTTGTTTACGTAAGCCACCACCATGGCAAGGGCTGCCCAAGATCTAAATTAGCCAAATTGAGCAAGGGCGAGTGGCTGTCCAGCCCTCCAGTCGGGCCCCTATGAGCAGAGGCAACTCAAGTGCAAACTTAAAAACAAGTGTTAACCCAGAGGGCAATGTTGATTCAAGTCACCAGCACAGAGAGACAAAACACTTTAAATACTTGTGTCTGGTGGTGTTATTTAAAGTTGACTAGTCATGAATAGAGCTGGGGATCTTTGTAGATTTCAAAACGAGTGCAGTCACAGTACCTAGGTTCGTAGTACCAATACCAAAATTAGACTTTGAGAAATAGAAAAAAATATCAGACTCAACAGTTCTCAGCTCTTCAAAGCATTTTAGCATCTTTCAGCTCATCGTTTTTATTTTATGGTTCAGTCTCACCACTCTTATCGATGTTGTTTCCAGACAAAACGGGCACTTCTTCTCAGTCAAAAAAGCGGATAAACCTGCTGTGTGCTACCTGCCCAGCACCATGTTAACATGATAGACAGGTAAAGTAAGCAGGTAAATATAGTGAAGCATATAGCTGCTATAGAGTGAACACAACTAAACTTAAAGGAGAGTAAATATTGGACTACATTTTAAGTGGGTGGGGACACCTTTGCCACAGTTAGAATTAGTTATGTATTTAAGATGTTTTAAAGGGACAGTTCATCCCGAAATTGAAAATACTTATTTTCTCTCTTACCTGTAGTGCTATTTATCAGTCTAGATTGTTTTGGTGTGATTTGCTAAATGTTGGAGATATCTGCTGTAGAGTTTTTCTGCAATCTCTTGAATATAATGGAACTAGATGGCACTCAGCTTGTGGTGCTACAACAGCCAAAAAATAGACTTGGAAAAACTGAACAGAATTGTCGTTCCTGAAATTCTGACCCGATACCTCAAGACCTTGTTGTGAGCAGTTTCATGTAGGAACTATTTCCTTTCCACTGAACTACACCTGCCAACTATATCACTGCACGAAAGGAAATGTGCATCTACTGCTAGCTCACCTAGCACCACTGAGCTAGCTAATGTTACAGCTCAGCGGGGGAGGATGCCATTTATGTTTACATCTTAGGTCATGAGTATGAGCCTCTCGTCCCTGGGTAGATGCACTTTTCCTTCAGTGCTATGATATCATTGGTGGGTGCAGTTTGATAAAAGAAACCTACATGCAACTGCTCACAGCCAGGTCCGGGGAATTATCTTAAGTAAACGGGTCATGATTTCTTTGAGCGCCATAAGCCGAGTGCTATCTAGATCCATTATATTCAAGAGAGGGCAGCTGTCTATGCGGCTGATATCGCCAACGCTCTGCAACTAACACCAAAACAATCTAGATAAATAAACAATGCTTTGATTTTGAGGGAGAACTGTCCCTTAATTTTGTATTTGGTGAAGTTACAAGACAACATGGTATATGCTAGTCATATATTTGAGGTGCAAATCTACTGTAGTGAGAAGTTTGTCAGTTCACAATGGAGCAATCAAACTAACACTGCCATCTGATATCAAGCTATGATATTACAGCCTATGGAAATGGTTCTGGTGTTGCAGAGCAGATTTTGACTTTGAGCTGCACATTTGAGGTCAGTGAGCAAGCAGCAGGCAATCAATCTTTGTTAAGTATGAGATAAATAAATCCTCAGCACTGTGGTGGATTAGCCAAAGAACTCAGCCTTCCTATATATATACCCCAGGGTCCCCGAACAACACACTGATCTTTGATATTTTGCCTTCAGTGGAGAGTAGGGTGACCGTAATGCACATGTGACAGACATGTTCTGTACATCATGTCTCTTAAACACTCTGTGCAGCTACTGCGATCACTATAAATTTACACTGCACTCATGCATTGCTTCTTATGATATGATATGATATGATATAGGAAACCCGGGGATAAAAGCTACTGAGGGAAATGTATTCACATCTGCCCATTCCTTCTAGCAAGTCAGATAATTTTATTTTAAAGGGAGGAAATCTATCTCTGTGCTCTGAATGTCTGGGAACATTTCTCCAACAGCCTGTCTGGACTGATCTCAGCAGACTGCTGACTAATGTGGAGCACAAGCGGAAAAGCTAATTAATCTGGCTGTCACAGGTGTGCAGATCATTTGACTGAACTCTCACCCAGCTTGTCCTCTTTCAAAAAAGCTATCCAGTCATATGCTAAACCTGTCAAAGCATTTTGCAAGCTAAATTAGCTGTTATGCCACCATGACAGTTTCTCAAAGCATATTCAAGCTACTATTGCAAATAAATTACACCAAAGCACTCCCGCTTTCTTCTTTGACCTGAAGTTAACTGAAATGTTTCATCCGTGAAAACACATTTTTGAAATTGCCATTCAGTGTGAATTTAAAACGCCCTACCACTACAGAGATTCGGCAACTAGAGCAAGCTTCATCTGCAGTATCATGTCTGATTTGACTAATAAATCTTTGAAGCAAATTTCAAGCTGCTGTTAGTGATGTGGATCAGTTTTGCATTGCTGCTTTGAATAACCGAAGTAAAAAACAAATCATTGCTGGAAAAGAATTTAATTTTAATTCACACCTGGTTTTTATACTTCAGCACCAACGATAGCTGTGGGTTGTCCATCAGTCCCATTCTTGTGAACACAATATCTTAAGAACAATTTTGCACAAACGTTCACTTGGTCTCAGCGATGAACTGATTTCATTTTGGCGGACAAAGGTCAAGGTCACTGTAAACTTGCATCTGTCTCATTCTTGTCGATGCAATATCTCAATAAGATTGTGAGGTAGTTTCCTCAAATTGATCAAAAACTGATTAGATGTTTATGGTCAAAGGTCAATGTCACCTTGCATTCATTGCATTCTCCTGTAAGCAATATCTCAAAAACACCTTGAGGGATTTCTTTCAAATTTTGCACAAACATTCACTTGTCAGTGCAATATCTCAATAAGGCCTTGCAGGGAGTTTCCACAAATTTGGCAAAACATCTACTCTGATTCAACAATGAACTGATTAGATTTTGATGGTCAAAGGTCAAGGTCAGTGTGACCTACCAGAGCATGTTTTTGGTCATAACTCAAGCATTCATACGCTAGTTATGACAAAATTTCACACAAATGATGAAGTGATGATTAGTCAACATCATATCTCAGGAACAGAAGGGGAGACATTTGGTCAGATACCGAATTGTCGACACTAATCTTGGGTGCCGACCTTGAAACTGTGCTGTGTAGATCTCCTGTACTGCTAGGGGGGTAGATTTGTATGAAGCATCAATGAAGCGGTGTAGCGATTATCTATTATAATTGGTTTCACAGAGTTTAAAGCTACACTTGGTAACTGTTATATAAAAAACAAACATATTTGCTGAAACTGTCACTAAATCCACACAGTAGTACATGAGACAGAATCTATTTAAAAAACAACAACACATTTCTTCCCCTCCTCAAGATTATGTTACTGCATTGCCTATTTCTCACTTCAGATGTTTTCACAGAAACACATTTTGGTGTACTGTTTAGCTGTTAAATGAGAGTTTGTGACCTGGTCGCCATGTTGAAAACAGTCAAGCCAAAATGAAGCACCACCGACCGGCCAGAGCAAACATTTGCACTTTTGCTAAACAGTACACTAAAATATGTTTCTGAAAACATCTGAAGGGAGAAATAGGCAATGCAGTAACATAATCTTGAGGAGGAAGAGAAACAGGATTTTTTTTTTTTTTTAACAGACTGTCTTGTGCGCTACTGTCTGGATAAAGGTCACCATATCGGGTCATAAATTCTCATTTAACAGCTAAACAGTACACCAAAATGTGTCTGAAAACATTTGAGCCTAGAAGTGGGCAATGGAGAACAGTATCTTGATTCATATTCTTATTTTTGATCACAGTTCACAAGCAGCGATTGACATGATTGACAGCAGTGTCAGACTCCTCAGCTCTGATTGGTTGTTTTTGTTTAGCCATGGTGGAAATCAAGCAAATGCCACTAGAAGCTCTATAAGGAGGAAAGGAACATGATTTTATTTCACAGATTTTCTTTCTCCTGTACCTCTGTGTGGATGTAGTGACAGTTTCAGCAAATATGACAAAGTTACTTTTATAAGTTACCTGTAACAGCATTAACCACATCTGAAAGTGCAGATTTCTACAGATTATTTCTAATAACATGTCAATGTACTGTCATATGTTGATTTTGCCCCCTCTCTGTTGCAGGAGGAGACCAGGGTGTTTTGAATGGCTTCTTCAGTGATTGGGCAACAGCTGACATATCAAAACACCTCCCCTTCATCTACAACCTCAGCAGCATAGCCATCTACACTTACCTTCCAGCATTCAAGCAGTAAGTCAATGTCCGTCTACTGAGGTTATGTCTCCAAAAAACATGTTGCAATAGTATACTATTACAAGAATACTACAGCAGTCTGTCAATGTGACTAAAATCACGTGTATCAGATGCAAAGCCAGTATGAAAGCAGACACTCGATCACATGAACATGTAGTGACATCGTGACGACATCAGGTTTCAAGCGAGATAAGCAGTTAGATTCCAGCAGCTCTACTGGAGCATCCCCCCAGCAGGCCTCAGCGCTGGGTTGGATATCCACCCTGAGCTCCCAACAGCTGAAACCAAATCCTAAAATAGAGTGGATATTTAAAGGTCTTTTATGTTCGCCTCCAGGACAAGTCATTGTGCACTTGGTCTTAAGCTCCCCCTCCCATTCTCACTGCCTCTCTGCGTCTAAACCGTCCTCCTCCATAGAAACAACCTCATCAACAAGCTCTTAGGTTCGGCATTTCCTGGCAACCAAATTGGCATAACAGGGGTGATAAACATGTATTTACTTGTTGTTGGCTGTCAGCAATAGTGGGGCTTAAGCAGTCTGGCAAACACAAGAAAACAACCCACCCCCTGGGAAGATTCAGGTTTATTTGTGTACACGTGTAGTATGCCAATGCTAAGGAGAATGCCATATCTGAAGGGGCTGGCAGGGTTTCTAACAGACACTAATATGATGTAGTCTAATACAAGTAGACTAATACCACCACAGCAAAACAATGTGCAGCCTTAAATCTTATTTTAAAATGACAGTTTTATGTAATGACATGAATGGAGACAGCAGCACTATCACTATTTAATAGTAGTTACAATTGTTGTTGTTGTTGTTGTTATAATATAAACAACAATTATAACTACTATTACCATTTAATAGTAGTTATAATTGTTTATATTATAACAAGTGCAACTTTTCAATATCTGTGACCATGTACTCACAAGGATCCAAGTGTTCATGCATTCACACAGCCAACCTCACACAACACATTTCACTGTACAATGATGCCTCTCAACTACAACTAGTGCAAAATGGTGTGTATAGGCCCCACAGGCTCCCACTGATTCAAAACACATATTAAACATGGCTAAATAAAGACACTTTCAAACACAAGTACACAAATCAGCTTCACTATAACTCGCAGCATTCACAGACAAAGCACTTGTCTTTATCTGGACACATTTTTCCCACAAATGCAACATGCTAATGTTTTTAGCACAAGCCTATGGCATTTTACATTGTATAAATTAGCCTAGCGGCTAGCAGTCTTTTCCTCTACTCGTATGTAGCCAGGGACGACGGCAACATTTAACAAAGGTAATGTTACAAAATTTGGCTCTATTGCAACTCATAAGGTTCATTGACAAAACAGCTGTCTTATACTAAACAGGTTTGCCAAACCAATATAACATGCTAATGTTATTAGCACAAGCCTATGGCTCAAGCCATTGTATAAATTAGCCTAGTGGCTAGCAGAGATTTTCTCTACTCATATGAGGCCAAAATAAATCCCATACAAGACTTAAAATGCTATTTTTATGAGGCTTTATTGTCTTCACAATTTATTGTTTCTTATCTGTGAAATTAAAGAAAATGAAAGCTTAGTTTCCACTGAGGGAACTGGTTTCAGCTTATAAATATAGACAGGAGGTCTGTGTCGCTGTGACGTGTATTTGCATTTCTGGTGAGGTGCAGGTCAGGCTGTGTCAATATGACACAGAAGTATAAATCTGGCATTAGTTTAAGATAGCAGTTAGCATTTTTGACCTTCCTCATAGCATTTTACAGATGAATGTAGGAAAAGAAAATGAACTTGAATACTAGATTATAGGAGGACCATGCAGCTTTATAACCCTTTGTTTCTCTTACAAATGAAAGATAGATTAATGGGCATCTAAATGCACTATTTCTCAAATCGGTACACTCTGCAGTTTTGCTGCTACAGTCTAGGTTAGTCTGTTATGACCACTAGCATATGGTGGCCAATGTTAGCTAACATTAAAAGTAAATAATAATTACGAGACGCTACTGAGGCAATTTGCTGTCTTTGACTCTTCTCTGTCTCTGCTACTATTACATTAACTTAGCATTGTGGCGAAATACTAACCAATAATTTGAGTATTTTGTACAATTAGCTCACAGTTGTAGCCACACACTCACAGTGGACACTGTTGAGCAAAAGTTTCAAAGTGCTGCTTTAAATATGGGACCATTTTATGTATGACAGAAGCAAAATGACAGAATATTGTTTTCAGAATGAATATCACTGATGTTGCAATGATTTAAAGAAGATAATTCATTAAAATAATCCACTAACCATCTACAATAAATCTTTTTAGGTATCTACACTTAACTCTCATTATTATAATTATGGTTGGCAGCAGCTCAGTCCATAGGGACTTGGCTTGGGAACAGGAGGGTGACTGATTCGGGTCCCTGTCCGGACCAGGTATGGAGTGTGGACTGGTCGCTGGAGAGATGCCAGTTCCCCTCCCGGGCACTGCCGAGGTGCCCTCGAGCAAGGCACTGAACCCCCAGCTGCCTGGGGCGCCTGTCCATGGGTGGGCCCCTCACTATGAAATCTGTCTATTTGGTGCATGTGTGTATATGACAACAGAGTGAAAAGGTTGAATTTCCTCTCTGGGATTAATAAAGTATATATAATGTCTTCTTCTTCTACATCTTCTTCTGCTTGTTTCAGGTACGGTGGCAATGCCAAGGTGGTCCATTTCCTGGGGAAGACCAAGCCATGGAGTTACACATTTGACCCCAAATCCAAACAGATGGCAGGAAGTGTACATGAGGCCACAGGACATCCCACCTTCCTCGTGGACTGGTGGATCGTGTTCTCCAGTGCTGTGGTGCCCATGCTGCAGGAGCAGTATGGAGACCGGCCTTTCTACTCCGGATGTGTGGAGGTGAACAGTTTGGTTAATTTGGTGTTTCTCCACATGACTTTATGGCATTTAGTCATATTACCTGAGAGCTGTCAAATATACAAGCCAATGAAAAGTCACAGCCGCCTTAGGATTTCCAAAGTTTGACCAAACCAACTTTTTACAACTTTGTTAACCACGGACACACTGACCAAGATTTCTTCATTGTCCAGCTGTGTAAAACAAAAATTGTTGATTGTGGTACTGTGTGTTTGTAAACAGATTATACCATGTTCATGTAAGCACATGTACGTTGCTGTCACATACTGTTTCATCTTTCACTGTTTTTATTTTGCGCTTTTTCTGGATGATATACCTCTTTTCTGTCTTCCTATTCGTCTGATAAAGTTCCGGTACAGTGACACAGTCACTTTTGAAAGTGAACAGGTATGGTGAAAATGATGGGGGTTTTAGTAGCTTAATAGTCAATAACAGTTTGCTGGCAAATGGTTTAATGCTACTGCTACTCCTACTTTATCGCGTGTGTTTGCCTTTGGCATTAATTTGGAAAGGCTACGTATGGCGAGTCCAGTGCTTTTTAAAAAAGCAATGAGCGCAAAGGATGTGTTCTGTGTTGTCCGTCCGTCTTGTCATTGATTTCATCTTCTGTTCTCCTGCTCTTTGTTTGACTATTTTATCTTCTTTCTCAGGGTTCAAGCAGCTCTTCATTTGCACAAGAACTTGAGCCACAGGTGTCCTCAGAGGAACGGAAGCAGAAATGGGAGCAGGGGCAGGCAGACTACATGGGAATGGACTCATTTGACAATATCAAGAGAAAGCTTGATACCTTTCTCAAGTAAAGAAGCGATGAAGGAGGATATCAAAAGAGCACCTGAGTTTAACAAACCGTCACCACAGGTCTTTCATGAAAATACTGTAAAACAGCTTGCATTTGTCACTTCCTAGCTGTTTCTCAACTTCAAATGAGTTGAGCTGCTCCTTCCACCAGCACTACCCTCTCCATACTCCAAAGACAGCGCCGATTTAAATGGGAAATGAAAAGTTAAATATATTCTGAGCGGCGTTAATTGTCTATGCAAGACTGTCATTATTCAGTTTACCCTGCCACAGGTGTCTGATCTGTTACACTGTGAAGAGAATCAGTCAAGAAAAATTTATAATGAAATGAATTCACTCTGAAGAGTATTTGGAATAAAAAATTTTTTTGCAATACTCTATTTTTTCATGCTGTTTTTGTGAAACGGATATGGCAACAAGAGTTGAACTGGGTCTTTTGTATCTTTGTGTCTAAGATAAGCAGTCACTTACATGAACATTCTTCACTTTTCCTTTTTTTATTTTTACTACGCAGTCACCTAGCAATCTGCTGAGCATTAAAACCGCTTCTCTCAGTTTATCTCTTGCTTTTGAATTGAAACTGTTTAACATAGACCTAAAAACCTGTTTACAGCACCTCTAACGGCCATAGTATGGCCATATAGCCATACATATATACACTAGATCTATAGTGCCTTAGTGTCTTGCTCTCTCTATTGCCATCATCCTGTACCTGTTGCTGACTTGCAGCTTTTCTGTAGGACTTTAGATTTTTAACTTTCTTGTTTTACTTGACCAGAATGTTGGCTGTACCACAAATACCTTCATCTGGAAATAATAAAGACGTCATTAAAAGTTTGGATCCTGTTTAGGTGTTATTTTTTGGTCTCAGTGAAACTGATAACACTTGTTTTTTCATGTGTTTGTGTGTGTAAAAAAAGAATAGTTTCTAATGATTTTATAGGCATATATTCAGCCCATTTGCTGTACATACAAAACCAGTTTGGACACTTTGAGCTGCACTCTCAACAGAAAGTATCGGTGCATAATTGGGCATACTGTAAGTGATGTCACTCAGTCTGTCAGGTGGGAAATATCTATTAAAATGTATTACTTTAAATGTTTTTTTAAATGAAGGCAGCTCATTCTATGAAATGGTTTGTGTAGTTTATGTATATACCATGAAACTTCAATTAAAAGCCTAGTCTCTTTTACTAGCCCGGTGTGGCTACACATTTTGACAAATAAAGGCCTGTCTCCAGTAGACGCCTGGGGCCTCATCTATAAACATAATGTATGCACAAAATGAGGGCTGAAAGAGCCACACGTCACTTCCCATGCAAACATTGTGATCTGTAAAAACAGACTTGATGGGAGAAACTTTGACCCGTGCTTACAAATATTTCGGAGAAGGGAAATGAGCGACGCAGATGGTGAGGTGGAAGCCTGATTGTGGAATTTGTCCAGTATTTTTTGGCACATGGCATTTTTGGCTTTTGTCCATAAGCACATTTTTTGTGTGAATCCTACGCATTGTTTTATAAATGAGACACCTGGGGCCGTATTCACAAAGCTTCCTAGTGCTGAGAGTCGTTCCTTGAGATGAAATTCTAAGAAAATTTTTAGAATTGTGATGTTTTCGTAGAATTTCCCCTTAAAGTTAAGACTAGAAATGCCAGAAATAAAGTAATCACAATACTAAGATACTTGGAAAAAATTGAGAAATGCAACAGTGCAGCAGTGATGACTTGGGTCTGTCAAATCCTTCCAGCAGCAGTGATCACACTAACAAAACACTTTCACAGTCAGCGGGTCATCTCATTTCCACTGGGTGTCCACACCTTGCAGGCTCACAAAAGGGCGTGTCTCTGACAACCAGTCACATCTGTTAAAAGCAAACATCACACCTCGCAACAGGGGTCAACCACACCTCCTCACTAAGATAAAAGTTTCTGTCCCTGCATTGCTCAGAGTTGCTCTGAGAACTTTCTTACATCACTCCTAAGTTAGGACTCCTTAGTTAAAGTTTTTAGGCTAAGTTAGGAGCTCTCTGAGAGGATTCTCAGAATGTGTGTGAATACGGCCCCTGATCTGGTTGCATTTTAATCCTGCCATACATTACACAGACAAATTTTTTCAAGTTTTTATTATACAAAATCAATAATGAATACATAAGTGACATTAATCAGTCAAAAAAAGAAAAAAAAAAGGGACAGTATACATATTTAAAGCCAGGGGGCATTATTCACCCATGCAAGTACACTGAAGGAAGTGAACTAATTTATTGTCTCATTGTTATTTTTAGAGGAGAAAATAGTTTCATGTATTGTTTAGTTTCATTTTCAAACACTATATAAGGGTTTATTGATTGATTATTGGTTGATTTATTGCCATTACATTTATTAAATCCAAATGAAACATTCCCGAATATAGTGAAATCAGAGCCTGTATTATCAATAATAAATCAGCTTTTTATTAAGTGCCAAAACAGATGAAGATATGTTTCTGGGAGTAATACATCACAGAATAAACAATTAATTGTCCATTTATTGGCTTGGTAATATCTGTAAATAACTAAAATAATTTTAAAGGAGATGTCCCTTATTTTTTAGGCATGTTAATAAATACTTACACTGTAATTTCCAAATATTTTATTTATATTATTTATATTAAGGTCTTTTGTAAAGCTGTTCCATAGGGGACAGAGACAGCATTACTCTGAAATAAACTGTGTATACCTCTGCTGTTATTTTTGGTAGACAAAAAGCATATCTGACCCACAGGAGTCATCATCTTTAAAAGGGATTGCATTCATGACTACAGAATATTCCTTTGGAGTTACAGGTAAACCAAACTTAGAGAGGAATTCTGAGTCTGAGTCACTGCCTCACCAAGATCATTTCATTTGTGAACAGTTTCTTATAAAAAAAAAGTGATTTGTTTAATACAATATGTTCCTGTTATTCCAAATAAAATATTTCTGAGGGGAGATGTCATGTAAATGATGGAAACTGGACATTTTTAGGGGGCAGAGCAGCTCAAAAAAGTTTGTGAGAGGTTGTCAAAACAAGGGACGTCGTTGCGTGGTGACGCCATCACGCAATGAGACCCCAACGTCACTTCGCAACTTGTAGCAACAGATCGACCTTCCTGCAGCAACTTCCTCTGAATATTATTTGGTAACACTGTTCCTCGTCTGGAAAGCAACACTCTGTTCTGTCAAGATGGCCCCGCTCCCTGTGCTCCGGGTGGCGCTCCTGGTGTCATTCTCTGTGTTCCTCACGGTGGTGCTGGGCTTCGGGCTGCCTGCTCTCCTGAATGTAGCGATGAGGATGTTGGGATTACCAGAGACCAGTGTGACCGAGTGCATAGTTGTGCTCTATTTACTTTTTGTGGTGTATGTGGCGACGCCTCGCATTCCCAGGGGCTGTGTGGAGGTAAGGTTACAGTATGGACTCCTGTTTCCTGCACGAAAAGTATTAATGTCCTGCATATAGGCAATAGTATATTAATTAATTAGGCATTTTACTGGGATGCAGTTTATCATAGCATCAGTTTAATATGGCACGTCGACACCAGAAGTGAAAAATTAATGAAAGCCTCGCAACTGTAAAACCTCAGTTTGACATTAAAAAGTCATACCATGGTACTCTCATTATAACAATCATGATACAGTATGCCATTAAAAAAGTCAAAGTCATGTATAGTATGGCATGAAGATAAATGCCGTGATGAATATCATATATCATAAGGAGTAGGACATAGTATGCCATAAAATGTCATAGGGCAAGTATGGCATAAAAATAGTTAATATAGTGTCATAACAAATACCAAAAAGTGATATTGTAGAATGCCATAAGAAAAAAATATAGTATGTCAAACAAAATAAAAAACAAAAAAAAAAACAACAACTAAACAGTTAGGGCATAAGTATGGCATAAAAATATTGGTAAAATAAATTAAATTTAATAAAATATTATATAGCAAAGTATAACGGAAAAGTCATAGTACAGTATGGCAATAAAATGTCACAATATGGCATAAATGCAGTATAGTATAGTATAGTATAGTATGGCATAAAAGTGCCATAGTGTAGTATGCCAATAAGGGAAATATAGCATAATATGCAATAAAACATTCCATATATTAAGTAATGAAACCTGCCAAGAAAATATGTACAGTATGTACTGCCATAAAAAAATGCATAATTTATTATTTCAATATAAATGTGAAAAATGTCAAAGTGTAGTGTGCTAAAAATGTCACAGTGTACTAGTATGTGATAAGTCATAGTATAGTATGCCTAAAGAAAATTAATAATATAATATACCATAAAATGTAATACTATGTCTGAAAAAAGGAAAATAAACATAATACTAATAAGAAGAATAAGAATAGAGTTTGCCATTAAAATGTCATAACATGTCATAACATTGTAAAATATGTCAAAAAAAAGTCAAAAAAGGTCATAGTATAATATGCATAAAAAGTGTCATGAAAATTGCGTAGTATGCCAATAAAAATAATTCATCTTAAACTATGCCATGAACACATCATAAATGGTATGTCACAAAAAAATTACTATAGTATGCCATAAGAATGTCATAGTATAGTATGTCATGCAACTGTGAAAAAATGTCATCGTATAGTATCCCATAAAAATTTGAAAGAATATAATAGCATACTAAATGTCAAAGTATAGCATATCATACGAATGCAAAAAAATGTCATAGTATATAGTATGACATAAAAATGTGAAAAAATGTCATTGTATGGTATGCCATAAAAATGTGAAAAAAAATGTCATAGTAAAGGATGCCGTGAAAATGTCAGCACAGTATGTCATAAAATGTGAAAAAATGTCATAGTAGAATATGTCGTCAAAAATCGTGAAAAAACATCATAGTAAAGTATGTTGTCAAAAATCATGAAAAAAATGTCATAGTATAGGATGTCGTCAAAAATCAAAAAAATGTCATAGTGTAGCATGTCGTCAAAAATCATAAAAAACGTCATAGTATAGCATGTCGTCAAAAATCATGAACAAAAATGTCAAGGTATAGCATGTCTTCCAAAATCATGCAAAAATGTCATAGTATACCATGTCGTCAAAAATCATGAAAACGCTTCAAAAAACTACAAAAAAAGTCATAATAAAGCATGCTGTCAAAAATCATGAAAAAAATGTCATAGTATAGTATGTCGACAGAATTCATGAAAAAACGTCATAGTATAACACGTTGTCCAAAATCATGAAAAAACGTCATAGTATAGCATGTCGTCCAAAATCGTGAAAAAATGTCATAGTATAGCATGTCTTCCAAAATCATGAAAAAACGTCATCGTATAGCATATCATCAGAAACTGAAAATAAACGTCATAGTATAGTGTGTCGTCAAAAATCATGAAAGAAACCTCATAGCATAGCATGTTGTCCAAAATCATGAAAAAACGTCATAGTATAGCATGTCGTCAGAATTCATGAAAAAAAGTCATAGTATAGCATGTCATCAGAATTCATGAAAAAACGTCATAGCATAGTATGTTGTCAAAAATAATGAAAAAAAACGTCATAGTACAGTATGTTGTCAAAAATCATGAAAAAACATTATAGTATAGTATGTCGTCAAAAATCATGAAAAAAAGGTCATAGTATAGCATGTTGTCAAAAATCATAAAAAAAATGTCATAGTATACCATGTCATCAAGAATCATGAAAACGCTTCATAAAACTCCAAAAAAAGTCATAGTATAGTATGTCGTCAAATGTCATGAAAAAACGTCATAGTATAATGTCGTCAAAAATCATGAGAAAACGTCATAGTATAGCATGTTGTCCAAAATCATGCAAAAATGTCATTGTACACCATGTCGTCAAAAATCATGGAAAAACATCATAGTATAGCATGTCTTCCAAAATCATGAAAACGCTTCATAAAACTACAAAAAACATCATAGTAAAGCATGTTGTCAAAAATCATGATAAAAACTTCAAGGTATAGCATGTTGTCAAAAATCATGAAAAAAAATGTCATAATATAGCATGTCGACAGAATTCGTGAAAAAACGTCATAGTATAGCATGTCGTCAAAAATCATGGAAAAACGTCATAGTATAGCATGTCGTCAAAACTCATGGAAAAACGTCATAGTATAGCATGTCGTCAAAAATCATGGAAAAACGTCATAGTATAGCATGTCTTTCAAAATCATGAAAACGCTTCATAAAACTACAAAAAAACGTCATAGTAAAGCATGTTATCAAAAATCATGAAAAAAAATGTCATAATATACCATGTCGTCAAAAATCATAAAAAATGTCATAGTGTAGCATGTCGTCAAAAATCATGAAAAAAAATGTCATAGTATAGCATGTCGTCAAAAATCATAAAAAAATGTCATAGTATAGCATGACATCAAAAATCATGATAAAAACGTCAAGGTATAGCATGTCTTCCAAAATCATGCAAAAATGTCATAGTATACCATGTCGTCAAAAATCATGAAAACGCTTCATAAAACTACAAAAAAAGTCATAGTAAAGCATGTTGTCAAAAATCATGAAAAAAATGTCATAATGTAGCATGTCGACAGAATTCATGCAAAAACGTCATAGTATAGCACGTTGTCCAAAATCATGAAAAAACGTCATAGTATAGCATGTCTTCCAAAATCATGCAAAAATGTCATAGTATACCATGTCATCAAAAATCATGATAACGCTTCATAAAACTACAAAAAAACATCATAGTAAAGCATGTTGTCAAAAATCATGAAAAAAAAGTCATAGTATAGCATGTTGTCAAAAATCATAGAAAACGTCATAGTATAGCATGTCGTCAAAAATCATAAAAAAAAGTCATAGTGTAGCATGTCGTCAAAAATCATGAAAAAAAATATAGTATAGCATGTCGTCAAAAATCATAAAAAAACGTCATAGCATGTCATCAAAAATCATGATAAAAACGTCAAGGTATAGCATGTTGTCAAAAATCATGAAAAAAAATGTCATAATATAGCATGTCGACAGAATTCATGAAAAAACGTCATAGTATAGCATGTCGTCAAAAATCATGGAAAAGCGTCATAGTATAGCATGTCTTCCAAAATCATGCAAAAATGTCATAGTATACCATGTCATCAAAAATCATGAAAAAATGTCATTGTATATTATGTCGTCAACAATCATGAAAAAAAACATCATAGTATAGCATGTTGTCAAAATTCCTGAAAAACGTCAAGGTATAGTATGTCGTCAAATATCATAAAAAAATGTCATTGTATAGTATGTCCTCAAATGTTATGAAAAAACATCATCGTATAGCAAATCATCAGAAACTAAAAAGAAACGTCATAGTATAGTGCGTCGTCAAAAATCATGAAAGACACCTCATAGCATAGTACGTCGTATAAAATCACGAAAAACCTCATAGTATAGTTTGTCATCAAAAATCATGAAAAAACGTCATAGTATAGCATGTTGTCCAAAATCATGCAAAAACGTCATAGTTTAGCATGTTATCAAAATTCCTGAAAAAACATCATATTATAGTATGTCATCAAATATCATGAACAACATCATAGTATATAGTATGTTGTCAAAAATCATGAAAGAACCTCATAGTATAGCATGTCGTCAGAATTCATGAAAAAACGTCATAGTACAGTATGTCGTCAAAAATCATGGAAAAACATCATAGTACAGTATGTCGTCAAAATTCATGAAAAAAACGTCAAAGTACAGTATGTTGTCAAAAATTATGAAAAAATGTCATAGTATAGTTTGTCGTCAAAAATCATGAAAAAACGTCATAGTATAGCATGTTGTCCAAAATCATGCAAAAACGTCATAGTTTAGCATGTTGTCAAAATTCCTGAAAAAACGTCATATTATAGTATGTCGTCAAATATCGTGAACAACATCATAGTATATAGTATGTTGTCAAAAATCATGAAAGAACATCATAGTATAGCATGTCGTCAAAAATTACCAAAAAACGTCATAGTATAGTATGTCGTCAGAATTCATGAAAAAACGTCATAGTATAGCATGTCGTCAAAAATCATGAAAAAATGTCAAAGTATAGCATGTCTTCCAAAATCATGCAAAAATGTCATAGTATACCATGTGGTCAAAAATCATGAAAATGCCTCATAAAACTACAAAAAAACGTCATAGTAAAGCATGTTATCAAAAATCATGAAAAAAAATGTCATAATATAGGATGTCGTCAAAAATCATAAAAAAAGGTCATAGTAAAGCATGTTATCAAAAATCATGAAAAAAAAATGTCATAGTATAGCGTGTCGTCAAAAATCATAAAAAAATGTCATAGTATAGCATGACGTCAAAAATCATGATAAAAACGTCAAGGTATAGCATGTCTTCCAAAATCATGCAAAAATGTCATAGTATACCATGTCGTCAAAAATCATGAAAACGCTTCATAAAACTACAAAAAAGTCATAGTAAAGCATGTTGTCAAAAATCATGAAAAAAATGTCATAATATAGCATGTCGACAGAATTCATGCAAAAACGTCATAGTATAGCACGTTGTCCAAAATCATGAAAAAACATCATAGTATAGCATGTCGTCAAAAATCATGAAAAAATGTCATAGTATAGTATGTCGTCAAAAATCATGAAAAAACCTCATAGTATAGCATGTCTTCCAAAATCATGCAAAAATGTCATAGTATAGCATGTCATCAAAAATCATGAAGAAATGTCATTGTATATTATGTCGTCAACAATCATGAAAAAAAACATAGTATAGCATGTTGTCAAAATTCCTGAAAAAACGTCATAGTATAGTATGTCGTCAAATATCATGAAAAAATGTCATTGTATAGCACATCATCAGAAACTAAAAATAAATGTCATAGTATAGTGTGTCGTCAGAAATCATGACAGAAACCTCATAGCATAGTACGTTGTATAAAATCACAAAAAAACCTCATAGTATAGTATGTCATCAAAAATAATATAAAAAACATCATAGCATAGTATGTCGTCAAAAATAATGAAAGAATGTCATAGTATAGCATGTTGTCCAAAATCATGAAAAAAACCTCATAGTATAGCATATCATCAGAATTCATGAAAAAACGTCATAGTATAGTATGTCGTGAAAAATCATGAAAAAACGTCATAGTGTAGTATGTCCTCACAAATCATGGAAAAACATCATAGTATAGTATGTCGTCAAAAATCATGAAAAAATCGTCATAGTATAGCATGTTGTCAAAAAATATACAAAAAATTTCATAGTATACCATGTTGTCAAGAATCATGAAAACGCTCCATGAAACTACAACAAAACGTCATAGTATAGTATGTCGTCAAAAATCATGAAAAAACGTCATAGTATAGCATGTTGTCCAAAATCATGCAAAAATGTCATAGTATACCATGTCATCAAAAATCATTAAAACGCTTTATTAAAATTACAAAAAAACATCATCGTAAAGCATGTTGCCAAAAATTATGAAAAAAAATGTCATGTCGTCAAAAATCCTAAAAAACGTCATAGTATAGGATGTCGTCAAAAATCATAAAAAAATGTCATAGTATAGCATGACGTCAAAAATCATGATAAAAACGTCAAGGTATAGCATGTCTTCCAAAATCATGCAAAAATGTCATAGTATACCATGTCGTCAAAAATCATGAAAACGCTTCATAAAACTACAAAAAAGTCATAGTAAAGCATGTTGTCAAAAATCATGAAAAAAATGTCATAATGTAGCATGTCGACAGAATTCATGCAAAAACGTCATAGTATAGCACGTTGTCCAAAATCATGAAAAAACGTCATAGTATAGCATGTCTTCCAAAATCATGCAAAAATGTCATAGTATACCATGTCATCAAAAATCATGATAACGCTTCATAAAACTACAAAAAAACATCATAGTAAAGCATGTTGTCAAAAATCATGAAAAAAAAGTCATAGTATAGCATGTTGTCAAAAATCATAGAAAACGTCATAGTATAGCATGTCGTCAAAAATCATAAAAAAAAGTCATAGTGTAGCATGTCGTCAAAAATCATGAAAAAAAATATAGTATAGCATGTCGTCAAAAATCATAAAAAAACGTCATAGCATGTCATCAAAAATCATGATAAAAACGTCAAGGTATAGCATGTTGTCAAAAATCATGAAAAAAAATGTCATAATATAGCATGTCGACAGAATTCATGAAAAAACGTCATAGTATAGCATGTCGTCAAAAATCATGGAAAAGCGTCATAGTATAGCATGTCTTCCAAAATCATGCAAAAATGTCATAGTATACCATGTCATCAAAAATCATGAAAAAATGTCATTGTATATTATGTCGTCAACAATCATGAAAAAAAACATCATAGTATAGCATGTTGTCAAAATTCCTGAAAAACGTCAAGGTATAGTATGTCGTCAAATATCATAAAAAAATGTCATTGTATAGTATGTCCTCAAATGTTATGAAAAAACATCATCGTATAGCAAATCATCAGAAACTAAAAAGAAACGTCATAGTATAGTGCGTCGTCAAAAATCATGAAAGACACCTCATAGCATAGTACGTCGTATAAAATCACGAAAAACCTCATAGTATAGTTTGTCATCAAAAATCATGAAAAAACGTCATAGTATAGCATGTTGTCCAAAATCATGCAAAAACGTCATAGTTTAGCATGTTATCAAAATTCCTGAAAAAACGTCATATTATAGTATGTCATCAAATATCATGAACAACATCATAGTATATAGTATGTTGTCAAAAATCATGAAAGAACCTCATAGTATAGCATGTCGTCAGAATTCATGAAAAAACGTCATAGTACAGTATGTCGTCAAAAATCATGGAAAAACATCATAGTACAGTATGTCGTCAAAATTCATGAAAAAAACGTCAAAGTACAGTATGTTGTCAAAAATTATGAAAAAATGTCATAGTATAGTTTGTCGTCAAAAATCATGAAAAAACGTCATAGTATAGCATGTTGTCCAAAATCATGCAAAAACGTCATAGTTTAGCATGTTGTCAAAATTCCTGAAAAAACGTCATATTATAGTATGTCGTCAAATATCGTGAACAACATCATAGTATATAGTATGTTGTCAAAAATCATGAAAGAACATCATAGTATAGCATGTCGTCAAAAATTACCAAAAAACGTCATAGTATAGTATGTCGTCAGAATTCATGAAAAAACGTCATAGTATAGCATGTCGTCAAAAATCATGAAAAAATGTCAAAGTATAGCATGTCTTCCAAAATCATGCAAAAATGTCATAGTATACCATGTGGTCAAAAATCATGAAAATGCCTCATAAAACTACAAAAAAACGTCATAGTAAAGCATGTTATCAAAAATCATGAAAAAAAATGTCATAATATAGGATGTCGTCAAAAATCATAAAAAAAGGTCATAGTAAAGCATGTTATCAAAAATCATGAAAAAAAAATGTCATAGTATAGCGTGTCGTCAAAAATCATAAAAAAATGTCATAGTATAGCATGACGTCAAAAATCATGATAAAAACGTCAAGGTATAGCATGTCTTCCAAAATCATGCAAAAATGTCATAGTATACCATGTCGTCAAAAATCATGAAAACGCTTCATAAAACTACAAAAAAGTCATAGTAAAGCATGTTGTCAAAAATCATGAAAAAAATGTCATAATATAGCATGTCGACAGAATTCATGCAAAAACGTCATAGTATAGCACGTTGTCCAAAATCATGAAAAAACATCATAGTATAGCATGTCGTCAAAAATCATGAAAAAATGTCATAGTATAGTATGTCGTCAAAAATCATGAAAAAACCTCATAGTATAGCATGTCTTCCAAAATCATGCAAAAATGTCATAGTATAGCATGTCATCAAAAATCATGAAGAAATGTCATTGTATATTATGTCGTCAACAATCATGAAAAAAACATAGTATAGCATGTTGTCAAAATTCCTGAAAAAACGTCATAGTATAGTATGTCGTCAAATATCATGAAAAAATGTCATTGTATAGCACATCATCAGAAACTAAAAATAAATGTCATAGTATAGTGTGTCGTCAGAAATCATGACAGAAACCTCATAGCATAGTACGTTGTATAAAATCACAAAAAAACCTCATAGTATAGTATGTCGTCAAAAATAATATAAAAAACATCATAGCATAGTATGTCGTCAAAAATAATGAAAGAATGTCATAGTATAGCATGTTGTCCAAAATCATGAAAAAAACCTCATAGTATAGCATATCATCAGAATTCATGAAAAAACGTCATAGTATAGTATGTCGTGAAAAATCATGAAAAAACGTCATAGTGTAGTATGTCCTCACAAATCATGGAAAAACATCATAGTATAGTATGTCGTCAAAAATCATGAAAAAATCGTCATAGTATAGCATGTTGTCAAAAAATATACAAAAAATTTCATAGTATACCATGTTGTCAAGAATCATGAAAACGCTCCATGAAACTACAACAAAACGTCATAGTATAGTATGTCGTCAAAAATCATGAAAAAACGTCATAGTATAGCATGTTGTCCAAAATCATGCAAAAATGTCATAGTATACCATGTCATCAAAAATCATTAAAACGCTTTATTAAAATTACAAAAAAACATCATCGTAAAGCATGTTGCCAAAAATTATGAAAAAAAATGTCATAGCATAGCATGTCGTCAAAAATCCTAAAAAACGTCATAGTATAGGATGTCGTCAAAAATCATAAAAAAATGTCATAGTGTAGCATGTCGTCAAAAATCATGAAAAAAAATGTCATAGTATAGCATGTCGTCAAAAATCATAAAAAATGTCATAGTATAGGATGTCGTCAAAAATCATAAAAAAATGTCATAGTGTAGCATGTCGTCAAAAATCATGAAAAAAAATGTCATAGTATATCATGTTGTCCAAAATCATGAAAAAACGTCATAGTATAGTACATCGTCAACAATCATGGAAAAACGTCATAGTATAGTATGTTGTCAAAAATCATGAAAAAAACGTCATAGTACAGTATGTTGTCCAAAATCATAAAAAAAATGTCATAGTATACCATGTCTTCAAAAATCATGAAAACGCTTCATAAAACTACAAAAAACATCATAGTAAAGCATGTTGTCAAAAATCACGAAAAAAACGTTATAGTATAGCATGTCTTCCAAAATCATGCAAAAATGTCATAGTATACCATGTCGTCAAAAATCATGAAAACGCTTCATAAAACTACAAAAAAACATCATAGTAAAGCATGTTGCCAAAAATCATGAAAAAAAATGTCATAGTATAGCATGTCGTCAAAAATCATAAAAAACGTCATAGTATAGCATGTCGTCAAAAGTCATGAAAAAATGTCATAATATAGCATGTCTTCCGAAATCATGGAAAAATGTCATAGTATAGCATGTCATCAGAATTCATGAAAAAACGTCATAGTATAGTCTGTCGTCAAAAATCATGAAAAAAACGTCATAGTACAGTATGTTGTCAAAAATCATGGAAAAATGTCATAGGACAGTATGTCGTCAGATTTCATGAAAAAACGTCATAGTACAGTATGTCGTCAAAAATCATGGAAAAACGTCGTAGTATAACATGTTGTCAGAATTCATGAAAAAACGTAGTATAGTACGTCATCAAAAATCATGAAAGAACATCATAGTATAGCATGTCATCAAGAATTACCAAAAAACGTCATAGTGTAGTAAGGATAGACCGATACATCGGCCGGCCGATATATCGGGCCGATATTTGAGTTTTTTACTTGTACCGGCATCGGCCGATACGCACGTGGGTTCGCGGATTTATTTTTCCCTGGCATGATTTACAGACAGGCATCCACGGGCAGCTCTGTGTTGCCAGAAGACCCTGCAGCACACATGCAGCAAATCCTACTGTGTACAGTAGTTGTTGTTTTATTTATGCTTCAGCTTAAATATTTGTTTTATAAAGACATTACTGGAAGATTTAAGAGCACTGAACTCTTTTTTTTATTTGAATATAATAATAATAATAATATTCTACCTGTTCTACCTCAACTTTCCATCTTGTTTTAGTATTTTTTACTGTTCAATAAATGGTTCTTATTTTAAACTTGAGACCTGTAATATTTGTTATCATTGTGTCACTTTTTTTGATGTAAATTGAGGGAGCAAAAGCAGTATCGGCCCCAAATATCGGCTCAAGAAAATCGGCAGTCCATAATCGGTCATCGGCTAAGGGTGATGGAAAAAAATCGGTATCAGCATCGGCCCTAAAAAATCCATATCGGTCTATCCCTATAGTGTAGCATGTTGTCCAAAATCATGGAAAAACGTCATAGTATAGCATGTCGTCAGAATTCATGAAAAAATGTCATAGTACAGCATGTCGTCAAAAATCATGAAAAAAAGTCATAGTATAACATGTTGTCAGAATTCATGAAAAAACGTCATAGTATAGTATGTCGTCAAAAATCATGGAAAAACGTCATAGTATAGTATGTCATCAGAATTCATGAAAAAACGTCATAGTATAGTCTGTCGTCAAAAATCATGAAAAAAACGTGATAGCACAGTATATTGTCAAAAATCATGGAAAAATGTCATAGTATAGTATGTCATTATGAATTACCAAAAAATGTCATAGTACAGCATGTCGTCAAAAATCATAAAAAAAGTCATAGTATAACATGTCAGAATTCATGAAAAAATGTCATAGTATAGTATGTCGTCAAAAATCGTGGAAAAACGTCGTAATATAGTATGTCATCAGAATTCATGAAAAAACGTCATAGTATAGTATGTCGTCAAAAATCATGAAAAAAACGTCATAGCACAGTATATTGTCAAAAATCATGGAAAAATGTCATAATATAGTATGTCATCATGAATTACCAAAAAACGTCATAGTATAGCATGTCGTCAGAATTCATGTATAGTATGTTCGTCAAAAATCATGAAAAAAACATCATAGTACAGCATGTCGTGAAAAATCATAAAAAAAAGTCATAGTATAACATACTGTTAGAATTCATGAAAAACGTCATAGTATAGCATGTCGTCAAAAATCATGGAAAAACGTCATAGTATAGTGTGTCGTCAAAAATCATGAAAAAAACCTCATAGTATAGTATGTCGTATAAAATCACGAAAAAACCTCATAGTATAGTATGTCATCAAAAATCATGAAAAAAAGTCATAGTTTACGATGTCGTCAAAAATAATGAAAGAACGTCATAGTGTAGCATGTTGTCCAAAATCATGAAAAAACCTCATAGTATAGTATGTCGTCAAAAATCATGGAAAAACGTCATAGTATAGTATGTCGTCAAAAATCATGAAAAAACGTCATAGTATAGCATGTCGTCAAAAATTACCAAAAAACGTCATCGTATAGCATATCATCAGAAACTAAAAAGAAACGTCATAGTATAGTGTCGTCAAAAATCATGAAACATTGTGAAAACATTTCATAGCATAGTATGTCATAAAAATGTCATACTATAGTAGTCCATCAAAATGTGAAAAAATATCATAGTGTCGTATTTCACAAAAATATCAGAGTATAGTATGCCATAAAAATGACAAAAAAATGTCATAGCATAGTTTGCCATAAAATTGTGAAAAAATGTCATAGTATAACATTGCACAAAATTCACCATTCATGGCAATATGGCAGTATATAGTATGGTATAAAAAATATCATTGTACAGTATGGCATTAAAGTGACACAGTATAGTATTCCATAAAAAAAAAATCATAATATAATATCCCTCAAAATGTTTGGATCTTGCATGCCACTGATAATGCTATAGAAATTGATGTAAATACTGAAATGGAAAGCTGATGTCTTGTTAATGTTTACACATGTACTATATGTAGACGGTCCTAATTTCCTTAATATTTCCTTGTGGAATCTTTTCATTAGATTAAATTACACACATTAGATATTAATGTGTGGAACCTTTCATATAGTCCATTTGTAAATCTTAATAGCTTTTGGGGACATTTAGAAAACCCTAACTACATGGTGCCCCTCTCTGCAGGTGAAGGGGAAAGCTGTGTTTGTCACAGGTTGTGACAGTGGATTTGGTCATGAACTTGCTAAACATCTTCACAAGCTTGGCTTCACGGTCTTTGCTGGATGTCTTCTTAAGGTACGGAGAAAACATACAGCAGAAAACATACAAGGGCAAGCAACAACAATTCTCTGAGGTTGAAAAACAAATAAAGTGACTGTCATTTGTTTGCATTTTAAATATGTTTTCCAAAGCTTTCAATGGGTACGTTTCATCTGAGTTGGTATAACTGAGGTGACATGTCATCGTTGCAGGATAAAGGTGGAGAGGGTGCAAAGGAACTGGAAGAATTTCACTCAGATCGTATGAAGGTGGTCCAGCTGGATGTCTGCAGTGAAGAGCAGGTGAACCAAGCTGCAGAGTATATCAAAGACAACCTGGAGGACTCAGAAAGAGGTACTGCAAATATCTCATGTATTCATTAACTTAGCTAACAGAATATTAGTGTCTGTGTTCATCCACAGACTTCTTTTTAACCTCTGACAATCTGTCACTGGTCTTGATCCAGGTCTGTGGGCCGTGGTGAACAACGCCGGTGTGTCAACGTTTGGAGAAGTGGAGTTTGCCTCCATGGACACCTACAAGCAGGTGTCAGAGGTCAACCTGTGGGGCACCATCAGGGTCACCAAAGCTGTTCTGCCGTTGATCCGCAGGGCCAAAGGTTAGCAGCTGGAATATAACACTGTATTATCACTTAGTGATATATAAACATGATGGAGTTAAACAGTGTCCAAAATGGCACCAAACTGCACCGGGGATTTTACTTACTCAACTTTGTTACCAGACTTGAGGATCATAAGCCAACCAGTAAGTTGTGTCACATGATTTCAATGAGGAATGCTGACTATTTCAACAAGCCTGAAACTGAAAAACAAATTTAAAGCCTTTCTTTATCACAAAAATGTTAATGACTTAATTTATATGTATTGAAGTACGTATGTTTTAAAGGTCCAGTGTGTAGGATTTTGGGGGATTTATTGGCAAAGATGCTGTCTTTACCAAAGTTTATCAGCAACTGACAGCTCAGCATAGGTTAATGAGTGACTCATCAAGCAACATGAAACACAGCTCCAGGCCTTGTGTTAATAATATCTTTGGACAGTTGAACTTTGGATCTGGATCCATAACAGACTTTGAGTTTGGAGCTGGACCAAAGACACTTAATTTCCTTTTACATCATTTTATTACCAGCGGTGCTGCATTCAATTGTCGTTGTATCCATTTATTCTAATTCAGCACTCGTTTCGAAGAGACATATCTGCAGAAAGCCTGACTAAATCTCTGTTACGTTTATCTCTGCAGGCCGTGTTGTGAACCTGGCCAGCATGTACGGGAGGATGGGAAATGCCTTGCGTTCACCTTACTGCGTATCTAAATACGGCGTGGAAGCCTTTTCTGATTGCCTTCGCTATGAAATGAAGACCTGGGGAGTCAAAGTGTCCATAATCGAACCGGGGAACTTCATCGTGGCCACTGGCATCATGACCCGAGACATTGTAGCCAGCACGGCCAATAAGCTGTGGAACGAGGCGCCGTCGCATGTGAAGGAGGATTATGGGAGAGCCCACTTTGAGCACCACATGGCTTTGATGCGCTCTTACTGCAGCAGCGGACAGAGGGATATTTCCCCTGTTCTGGATGACATTACTGATGCCATCATGTCCAAGCGCCCCTACACACGATACAACCCCATGGAGCCATACTGGTGGATCAGAATTCAGATTATGACCTATCTGCCTGCCGCAATAGGCGACTTCTTCTACTACTAAAAGAGGAGCTGTTCCTGTAGGAGTTTCCTGTGATTCATATAAAAGCATCTTATTCAACTCTGTAGCGCTACGCAGATCAGTAGACTTACCCTGAACAGGGCTCTCTGCTACGTGTTCCTCAGCACTTTAAACCATTCACTGATCATGCCTTAAAACTTAATGGTTTTTTAAACTGTAAAGAAATTATTGCACTTTGCTTTTTGTATGTTGTACAAGACCCATAACTTTATCTATACAGGTAAATTCCATGATAAGTAGTAACTACTTTGTGTTGAGTATCAGCAGGGCTATGACATACTCGTAGCTATATATACTGCATCGTTATTGCTTGCTGTGGTATTATCTTAAAGGGACAGCTCAGCCCAAAATCAAAAATACATATGTTTCCACTTAAATGTAGTGCTATTTATCCGTCTAGATTGTTTTGGTGTGAGTTGCCAAGTGTTGGAGATACCGGCCGTATGTCTGCCGTCTCTGGAAAATAATGGAACTAGATGGCACTCGGCTTGTGGTGCTCAAAGCGCCAGAAAATACATTTAAAAACTCAGCTGTAATGTCTCTTTCCAGAAATAATGACCCGGTTACCACAATGCAAATAGCTAATCAGCAACTCAGTGTATTTACCCATATAGACATGGTTGACGACCTGCTGAAGTTCAAACTGAGCATCAGAATGAGGAAGAAAGGTGATTTAAGTGACTTTGAATGTGCTGTGGTTGTTGGTGCCAGACGGGCTGGTCTGAGTATTTCACAAACTGCTGATCGACTGGGATTTTCACACACAACCATCTCTAGGGTTTACAGAGGATGGTCCGAAAAGAGGTCAGAGGAGAATGGCCAGACTGGTTCAAGATGATAGAAGGGCAACAGTAACTCAAATAACCATTTGTCACAATCAAGGCAGAAGACCATCTCTGAACCAACAACACGTCCAACCTTGAAGCAGATGGGCTACAGCAGCAGAAGACCACACCAGGTGCCACTCCTGTCAGCTGACAACAGGAAACTGAGGCTACAGTTCACACAGGCTCAGAAAAATGGACAATTGAAGATTGGAAAAATGTTGCTTGGTCTGATAAGTCTGGATTTCTTGGCACACTTTGGGCCCCTTAGTACCAACTGAGCATGGTTTAAACACCACAGCCTACCTGAGTATTGTTGCTGAGCATGTCCATCCCTTTATGACCACAGTGTACCCATCTTCTGATGGCTACTTCCAGCAGGATAACGCACCATGTCACAAAGCTCCAGTACCTTGTTGAATCTATGCCACCAAGAATTAAGGAAGTTGTGATGGCAAAAGGGGTCCAACCTGGTACTAGCAAGGTGTACCTAATAAAGTGGCCAGTGAGTGTATTTTCTATCTACCAAACTACACCTGCCAGCTGTATCACTGCACAGAAGGAAGCATGCATCTGCTGCTAGCTCACCTAGCACCAAGGAGCTAGCTAATGTTAGAGCTTAGCCATGGAGGAAGCCATTAATTTTTACATCTTGCGCTGTTACAGGCATAAGCCTCTCATCCATGAGTAGATGCACTTTTCCTTCTGTGTGGTGATACAGTTGGCAGGTGTAGTTTGGTAGAAAGAAAAGAATTCCTACAGAACAAGACAAACTGCTCACAACAAGCTCTGTGGGTTATCTAGAGTAACCAGGTCATGGCTTCTGGAAAGAGACATTGCTGGTGAGTTTTTCAAGCCGAGTGTCTAGTTACATTATATTCGAGAGAAGTCAGACATCCATATCGTCGATATCTCCAACACTCAGCAACTCACACCAAAACTATCTAGACTGATAAACAGCACTACAAGTAAGAGAGGAAAATGGAGTTTTGATTTTGGGTTGAACTGCCCCTTTAGAAAAAAGAAAAAGATTGTTTTCCTCTTCTATCTTTTACTTGTAACGTTTTGCCTTATGGGAATCTTCTGGGCCCCCACTGGCATGAGGACCAAAGCCGTTAGAGCTCAAGAGAAGGCCCCCGCTGTTCTGTTGTGGCGACGCCGGAACAAACCAAGGTCAGCTACTGTAAGGCCGTGTTGAGATTTGGCTCGACTCAGCCCAAAGTTACGTAACAGCAACACAAGCCCACTTTGTCTCACATGCGGCCCGAGCTTCTGCGTGCTACTTTTGACAGTGAGGTTGATTGATGTGATTAATGGGCATACTGGAATTAAAAAAAAAAGCTTCTCCCCACCTCCCCTCTCCCTCCTGAATGGAAAAGTATCTGAATATCGAATGATGTGAATGAAAAGAGCATTTTTATTTTGACAATATTACAATCACAGTATCATTTTTCAAGAGTGATTTGAAATAAAGTGACCAAAATGTGATGGTGTTTTTGTATTTGAGTTTGGCCTGGGTTGTTTCAGTAACATGTAATGATACAAATGGCCACTGGGTGGCGTACATGCATCATACAAAACTGCCACAGCTCTCCTCATGCATGAATCATCTGCTGTCTATCAGATATTGTTAATGTCCCAATTTAGGCTGCATTATTATCACATTATAGCAAAGCTGGAGTACAGAGAAGAAATAATTACCCAGTTTTCATATAGTTAGGACTTGTACACAAACACAAGGCCTAGTCTATGAAACATTTTGTCATTGCTGTTTTTATAATCAGTACAAAAACAGCTTCCAAATGAAAATGAAAGTACCAACATTTGACAGTTCAGCCTGACAGCAATGAAACACTGCTGCAGATAAAAACAAGACATCATCATATCATTTTTATGCCGTTTATTACGTCTTTTGAACACTCTAATAAACTCTTCTAAATTATTACACCTGAAGACGATCTCCCCTCCATAAAAACAGTATTAAGAGCATGACATTAAATTTCACAGCACTGCCTTTATCATTCCACAGCATGGATCTGTTTTCTTCACTCTCTCTCATACAGAAAAAAAAAAAAAAGCTTTGTGAGACAAAGAACACCAAGAAGCAGCACAAAAGCACCAAAGTTTGAACACGGGTCATTTGTTCTGGAGTATTATCAAGAAATTAAAAGTGGAGATTCACGATTATCTCAGGCTTGTTTAGCAGTCCAGAGCTGCCTGGCTGCGCTTGTAGTTCTCTGTCGTGAAAAACAGTTTGATAAACAATCTCTTGATAATATCCGTCACAAGTGACTTGAGTGTAAGCAGATTTTAAAACCATGTCTGTACAGCTACAAGGCTCTGCTCATGCAGCCTCTGTTGGTGTAAAATGAAAAGAGATCCCAGTTTATAACAATATCTATGCAGGGAGATACTGTAGGTCTGTATTTGAATATCAAGTAAAACATTTAAGCATTGAGGATTTCTTTTTTCTTACATATTTAAGTGGCTAAACTGCAAAAGTGAATGTCTTACACTAGTCTTATATGAAATACATACAGACATAAAAAACTATTTCCTCAGAAACCATGACAGTTTCTTCACAACCGACGATACGTGATGCCGTTAACTTGAGGTGCTCATACATGAGATTCAGGTCATGATTACATCACACCTGGGGGGGGGGAGGGGTTATGTTTCTGAATGAACATCAGCACATTATTTTATACTGTACACGTTAGGCATTCACTTTTCACTTAAGGAGTTATACTTGATGAAATCAGCAAAGGTAAGGTCACTTGAAACTACACACAACATCACCTAATGGGCATTTTATGCGTGATTTGAAACAAACAAAAAAAAGTTACTGACATTTTCAGCCAACAGCTACATGAGGAAATACCCTTCTCTGTAAGGATGACACCCCCATCACTAATCAGACTGACGCACGTGCAAAGCTCTAACCAAATAGCACGCAGTGGTGACAAGAGAAGTGGGAAGAAGAAGAAGACAAAAATAAAAAAAAAGGGACGCTAAACCTTTGGTTGACAGAAAGCTGTGAAGGCACATTTAAAATCTCCTTCTAAATCCTTCAAACTGGGGCACGTTGCGTTGGCGTTTGTCACTTTAATGCTGCGTAATATTGCAGATGCTGTAGAACTGGAAGTCGGGGAGGAAATTTCACACACAACAACGAAAAAAAATGGGGTTGTCGATAGCAGTCGGTTATTACTGTAGGGCAGGCAAACACTCGCTCACATAAAGTGTCAGAGGAAATGGCACCAATACAACACCAGGGACTGGGTGTAATAAATGACATGCAACAGGATTCCTGTAACCCAAATACTTATCTGGTGACGATAACACAGAAACCAAAGAGGGGATCACTGGAAATGGCAGGAAGACAGGCATAAATGTCCTTTTTTAAAAAGATTTGGGACCCAAAAGAAACAAAACTCACTTAATCCATTTTGCATTAAGCATGTTAGATGTTTTTGAGCCCTGACAGGAGCTTTTTAATCCTGGAATGTATTTTTTGTACTGTTTAATAAGCTGTAATATCACTTAAATTAGCCAATGACTGGTACTGTAGGTGCATAATTAGAACTTGCCGTTTTGAACCCGTGATGAATCAAACTGAGACGCAGCATTGTTTATAATCCATCTTCTATAACAGTCACAGCTCTTGTATGAACAGCTCTGTCAATCACCTGGGGAACTGAGAGGAAAAAAAACACACCCATGTTTTGTGTTCATTGTGGCATGACTGACTTTTCATGCTTGGATTAATTAGACTTTAAAAAGCCCTCCCATCCAAAAATCCTTTATTCTCCACTATGATACATCAGCGTTGGCCTCCATTCATTTCCCCGCCCGTATAAGGGCTGGGAGCGGTAATCCAGATACTCGATTCCGTGGAACACATTCTCCAAGTCTCCTCCCTAGATCCTACTTCGCTGCTTTTGTTTTTTAAGGGTCCATTTTTCCATTCCTCCTCTATGAAATCCCTCTTCCTCCTCCTCCTCCTCCTCCTCCTCCTCCCCTCTCCTTCCCTCTCTCGCGCTCTCTTTCCCTCCCCTGCGCTCGGGTCCAACTGGCCACAGCTGGAGAACTCATCATCGCGAGCATCGTGATCATCATCAGCTCTCTGAGCCCACTCCGCCTGAAGCAGCTCCCTGCCAGCGCTGCTCGCAGCTCTGATTGCAGGCGCTGGTGCGAGCTGCCCCTTCAACATTCAAAACACTACTTGGTCCATTTTTACAAATACCCACTCACTGTAAATATAAACCATGTGTTCTGCCGAAAAACATTTAGATGCACTGCACTCTAACTTGACATTGACCATACATTTAGAAAAACAAGCTGGATTCCCCAAACTGGGAGACTTCTTAAGACATATCGGCCGTGGAAATACATGCCCATACCTGGGCATTTTGATAGAAAACATCAAGCATTTACACCAGTTTGTACTCAGCAGTGAGGAAATGCTTTCTGTGCCTCCTAAAGGAAAAGGGCGTCTCCTAGCTTGATGTATATGTGCTGCAACACGACCCCTGTGTGACCCCTTAACTCCTCCATTCCCTCCAGTGATCACTAACTCAGGAGCAGTGACATCATCCTCTGGACTGCCTGGACTGATCCTCCATTTCCCCTTCCAACTCCACAGAGCTGGCGGGTGTTTGGAAGCCGCATTGCTGTCAACACACACCCATCCCACTGCTCTCATCCTCCTCGCCTCCAGAGAACCGTCCCCTTGAGCAACACTGGGAGGACACATCAGCTGTCAGGGATCTGCTCTGCACTAAGAAAGCCTCCAGACTGCGAAGGAAAGTACTTTCTGACTCTTCACATGACCTCCACACACACGGATAAACTCCCCCATCGCTCACGCCGGCTGCCAATCACTCTTTCAGGAGATAAAAAAGTGACGGTGTGAGGACGCGTTTCTGTTTGCATGCACACATGCAAAGTCACACCGTCTGTGATGCCTCGGCTTTGTAACATTCACATGATATGGATACAGCAATATGTGAGACAAGCAGTTTTGTTGTACAAAAAGAAAGTTGAACAACTAGTTTGACAAGAAGAGGAATCCTCCAAATCCTCCCACCGCAGATGAGTGCGGCACTCCGATCTCTACCACTATGATCCTAACAGAATTGTATCAATAAATATATTTTGGTCACTTAAATGTTTATTCATGATTAGCAGTTAGCAGAAGTTGTGGATTAGTGTGTCCACAATCAGAACGAACCAATTAAGACAGACGACACAGAAACGAGTTGAAACGTGGACCTCTGTAGGCTAGTTTGCTAACATCTGACAATGCCTCATACGGGTGGTTGCTGTGTTGGATACAGTTAAAAATAATCACATTTTTTAAAAAGAAACTGTTAAAAAGATTATATATTATCAACAAAAACAAAAAAAGGAAACTAAATGCAGCTCTAATAGATATCAAGGTGGAAATACATGGCATTGCCTATGACCTAACACATCTGGATAATTTAAAATAGGCGACCAAGAGGTCTGTAGTCAACTCTCAGGAGTCCATAGTCTCTTTGTCTCCCCCTCCCATTCCTCCGTGTCTCTCCCATGCTTTTTCCATACCTCCTCTTGGAATGCTCACAAATCGGGCATTTAAGTCCTGATGATGTGTTAAGTCCTCAGGCTTGGAGTTTAAATGTTAGTGTGTGTTCTGGCGTAAGTATCTGTATGTATATATATGGATGCAGTTAATGTATAGGTGTGGTGTCTGTGTGGAAGTGCGTGTGTGTGTGTGACAGAGAGGGATCAGGAGGCGGCCAGGGCCTTGATCAGGTACAGTTTGTCTCCCTGCTCACTGGTGAAGATGGGGGCCTTTTTGTAGTGTTCAACAAGCTCTTCCATAGAGTTGAACTTGCGCTGTCCAATGCAGTAAAGGTTTTCCTTCAGCTGCACTTTGAAATGCTTGTTCTTGCTCTGCGCCTTCAGGGAGATAGAGAAGTCGTTTGGCTGTGAAAAGAAAAGGAAATGCAGAGTTACACTATCGGTGTCGAGACAGTGGTATGAATAAGGGCGCCTTTAAAAGTGTCACTGACAGTCATCAACTTTCATCTCAGCCCAAATCATACATTGCAAATGGTTGGTAATGCTGTTAACCATGTACAACACATCAATAGTTCGGTTTCTAATCAAATGAAGCACCAATTTTTTACAGAATTTTTAGAACACCTGCAATTGAAAATGTACACGTATGTGACCCTTGTGCAAATATTGGGAGTTGGTCCTTCGAGATAAGCAGTAGGTGGCGCTAGTTCTCCAGTCAGGTGTCATTATACCACTGCAGAAGAAGAGGGCCCAAGACAAGGAGGCTAATCAGGCTAGACCCTACATGAACCTGCAGTGTCTGTCCAAGCCTGACCTGAGTTCGAACCACGGCAGCAGTTTTGGGCCTGAGCTTGATTAAAAACCCAAATTTCTACTGTAAAAAATATATTGAGTGCACAACAACGGTTCATAGCAATGCCGCGCATAGATGGTGACCTTACTGAACTATTGTTTTGTCTGTGAACCTTGACAGTTACTACTGAGCTGAATTTGATACCTTTGTTAAATGACCTTGTTGTTCATTCATGTTTTATGGCTGTTTTGTGAAGTTTGCCTTCAGAACTTTGAGCAAGACAGACCTGAAGTTTTAGGAAAAAGATCATTGTTTGGGTTCATATGAAAAGCTCTCTGACAGAAAGCCCTGGAGAGAGCTTAAAGTGGCCTCTGCATTGACAGTAAATCATGACTCTATGTCATCATTTAAAGGTGCTGTATGTGGGATTTAGGGGGATATATTGGTAGAAATGGAATATTATATTCATAACTATGTTTTTATTAGTTTATATTCAGCTGAAAATAAAAATCGCTGTTATTACATTAAAATGGGCCAGGTTTTTTTATCTACATATGGAGCGGGTCCTCTTTTACGGACAGGGTTGGAAATGAACTTTTTTGTCCACCTGCCACTGTGGATGGTGAGTTCCAAAATCAATCATTTTTGGCTGGTTGCTGATGCTAATTTCAAACCCTGTTCACAGAGTCGGCCATGTTGTTTCTACAGTAGCCCAGAACAGACAAACCAAACACTGGCTCTAGATAGGGCAATTTGTGTTTTCGCATCTGCCTCCATAGTTCTTGGCACATGGAAGAAGTTTCAGCTGTTTGCAATCTACAAACCTCACCACTAGATGCCACTAAATCTCACATAACAGACCTTTAATCGTTGAATCTGTTTCCATCGCACTTAGTTGCAAGTTTCAAACCTATTTTGCCTCATACAGCAAGATTTTTTTTGTGTTTCTACTCCTACATGAATTGAAAATGCAGATATAAACAGGTCTACTGATGGTTTGTTAAACAGATGTAAGCTACTGACCGATGACTCGCTGTCTCGAATGAGGAAGTCCCCCTCTATGCCTCTCTGGTTGAGGGCCACCTCCGCCTGGTGGCGCGTCACCTTTCCGTAGTACCACTCCTTCCCCGCGAAGCGCCCGCTGCCTGAGGGCGAGATGTAGTCACAGTCAGGTGTGGGTGGCCCGGCAGGCCCTGCTGCGGGTTTATGGGAGGTGGAGTCCAGCACGGTGACGTAGTTTTTAGGCACCAAGCCCAGCTGTCCGTCCACTTTGCGACACTTCCACCACTCTGGGTCGTTCTCGGGCTTTTCCACCACCTCCATCACCTCGCCCTTCTCAAAGTTCAGCTCCTCGTCGTTGCCGGAGCTGAAAGGGTAGAGCGCCTGAACAGTGTGTAGCACTCTGTTCCCGTTCGTGGTGCTGTTCATTACAGCCGCCAGCTTCTCCGTTAGCGATCCGGCCGAATCTCCGACTCCGCCCATGCCCCCTCCCCCCGCCGTCAGATCCACGTCCTCTGTCACATAGTTGGACGGAAACCAGCCAGACCGTCCATTGTAGCTGCCACGCCACCAGCCATCGCTGCACTTCTCCATCACCACCACCCGCGTGCCTTTCACCAGAGACAGCTCGTCCTCGCGCTCTGGTGTGTAGCTGAACTTGACCAGGGCGGGCAGGTTAAGGTCGTACAGGCGCTCGCCATTATCTGCATACATGTCTGTGTCTGCGTTGGAGGCTGTGTCTCTCATCCCCCCCTTTCTGCTCTTCACCTTCCCAATTCCTAAAGAAAATAATCAAGCAGAAGTGTAAGATTTTACAGAGAAAAAAATCATCATCATCATCATCATCATCATCATCTACACCACAGCCCAGTGAGTAAGGTTAGAGACTTAATTAGAAGGCACACAGGCCTTTAGGTCTTTTTGCGTAAATTAAAACTTAAAAGTCACCATTTTACTAAAAAGCAAGTCTCTGGAATTCACATTTTAACACCCTTCCACTGATGTGGAACAAGTCTCAACAGAAAAACAAAAACCACATACACACCATTCAGAAACACCTCTGAAAATTTAAGGGAGGAGTAAAAAATCCCAGACAAATACCAGGCAGCGATAATAAGCATTAGGGGCTGTGCTGAAATACAGGGAGGGTGGGTAAGTAGGGTTAAAATCATTGCTTTTCTGCATTTACAGTGGCCTAACCCCCCACACTCCAAATCCAGATACATTCTTGGGGATTAGGCCTGGGTGCTGAGGAAACAAAAACGCAACGCTGGTGTGGTTGAAAGAAAAAAAAAAAAGAGTGGGATGAAAACTTGTTTTGGCATTGGGGCTATAAATCCTGTGGAAACTAAAATATGTACACTGGTTTATCAAAGTGCTGCTACCTAACATTGAAAAGAACCACAATTAGCCTTGAACTCTGTAGGCAGAAAGGCTCAGTCACATTTCATTGTTGCTAATCACATTGCGCTAATCACCTCAGCTGCCCTGACACCTGTGGCCTTGCTTGCACAGCAGCTGGAAACTCTGTCCCACTTCTGCCAGCACTCTGGCTTCTGGCTCTCCTTCCTCCCTCTCTGTCCTCAAAAACTCTCCACCCCACCATAATGCTCCAAGCACCCCACTGAGCTGGCCGTTTGACTTCAGCGTAGATGATTAAAAGGGCATATTTATCAAGACTTTATCAACTGTGGTTTAGCAGAGAGCGAGCTTTTCCTTTCGGTTTGCAGACTAAATGTCAGCCAGTCACACGGGGGAATGACCACAGGGTGAATTTCATCATACATGAAGTCGACCTCTTGGCATCTCTAAACAGCCCCGAGGCTAACAGAAGGGGGATTACCAGGCCCTTTAGCCTTTTCCTGGGTTATAGCGCCCGGAGGCCGAGCTTTGGCAGGCCTGTGGTCATCGTCTTACTGGACAAGAATTTCCACTTGGCAGCCTGGCATGCTGTATGAAACACATGTGTAGCTAGCAGTGGACACAGTGGCGAGATCACACCTTCTTCCAACTTTCCAAGACACCAGAAAGCAACTCTCACACTCACAGCTCGATCGGTCTATACGTTACTTGTGTAAACAACAGTCCTCCATTTTGCTAGTTCCTTGCAAAGCTAATACAACACCACTGTTATTATCACAAATCTAACTGATGATGTAGGCAAACCCGACCAAAGCTGAGACACTTTGATACCAGACGCAGTGAGCAAACCAAAGTAGTGACTCTATTTCTGATTACGTTTGCAAAGCTATTGCTTGCATAATCAAAAGTCAGCTGGGTGAAATTATACAGGAAGGCAGGGTGTAGTCTCAAGGATCATGCTGGGAGGATGGTGAGTGTGTGTGTGTGTGTGTGTGTGTGTGTGTGTGTGTGTGTTTGTTTTCTGAGCGGGAACGTGACTAATTTGTCACAACGCCATACTGAATCTGCTTTACCACAGATAAATTGTTACTGAAAAGTGTCTGTGACTCAAGCAGTGCAGACAAATTTCATGGTAGCGCTGAGAGTCCAACGTCAAATTGCTTCCAGGTAGACCCTGTTATTAGTCACACCACTGTAGGTAACTACAGACTCCAGACAGGGTGTTAAAAGCTGATGTCTATACGTGGAGGTTGGGTCTACTTGTGCCTCGGTGCAGTCTTAATAACTCACAGGGTGACTGGCAAAAACAAAACATCTATAAAGAAATATTTTACATGTAGATTAAATTAGAAAAGGCCATGCCACCTGGGTTTGGAGTTTACACACACAACACAAACAGCTGACTCCTCTTCAGTGTAATAATGATACAAAAATGACAGCTAGAGGAAGAAGAACATGTTCGTGCAGGTGCAAGCCCCAGGATGTGTTCTGTGCACAGTTGGAAATGACCTAGTTAACTCCAAAAGAAGGTTAGGGGTCAACCCTGCATAAATAAAGTATCTTTTAGCTCTAGCTGAGAACTGAGCCAACCGAGAGCTTACATTTTATCTCTCTGGCCAGGTAACACAACCGTTATCAGTGTCCCTGACAGAGATTTTATTTGCTACTTCCTGCTATGGTCACACGAACACTTTGCATTAAAAAAGCACAGAGCTCAAGACCATTGCATTTGACTAGATCGTCAATCTAAGCCAACACAATAAAGGGAAGCTAGGATTTGCCTGTACGGCTATAGGTAGATGATACTGAGAGATAAAGGGGTTATTGAGGGCATCTGCTGCTCTAAGGGGCCATCTGTCATGCTGCTGTAGGTTAACTGCTAAGAATTCACTTATGTGGCAACTAAGAACAACCGTGATTTTGTGCTTCCTCTTACAATTTAGCGGAGACTCTTGTCTTACGAGGCTTTTACAGCACACACAGCGTGGTACTGCTTAATGCAAGGCCGCTGTGCTTAATGTCAGACACTGCTGCATTCTGCTCAACTGGTGGAAAATGATTTTGGTGGCCACTTCCTTGAGATCCTGCCACATTCTTTAGGCAGTTTATGAGTTCAATGAAGCTCAAGTTAGGGGACAATCTTTGGACCTTTGAGTGTGCTGACCTCTGCAAGGCATGTCAAGTGTGCATTCTGGTGTTGAAAAGAGGCTGAATGTTTGTGGGGAAACACACTGGACTGCAAACAAGAAGGGAGGAGGAGTTATCTGGTGTATGGGGTGCGAAGTACACAGAGTAATTAGCATAAAAATACAAAACAGAAGACTTGTTTGGGGACAGAAAATGTGATAGATTCTAGCGTACATAATTTTGGTGTATGTGCTCTAGGCTACCCAAAACCCTGCATATGGTGATAAAAGTGACACAGCTGCAATGACTGGGCAGTCTTGAGGTCAAACAATCGAGACAGGACTCATAGTTGTTATGACGGACGCATCACTGGTTGTTATTAGGGCCGAAACTGGGAATCTTTAATTATGGGACGGTCCATCTTACCAGCAGGCCACAGTACCGTCCAGACCTGCCACCTTTACCACGACACAACCACATGAGGATGAGATGAAGAGAATTAAACAGTAAATAACTAACAGAATATGACAATTATGTGCCCAAATATTGTATCATGTAAAGTAGGGATGGGCTTGAGTACTCAAAAATACGATTTGGACATCAGTAATCATGTTTTTCACCTTGAAAAAAAAGACATTTTTCTGTTGGGGTGCAGTGATGTAACTGCTATCCTCCTGTGTCACAGATATAACGTTCAACATTTTCTGTCATCATCACTTGATCTAATGTTGTAGGCAGATTTTCGACAAGGCAGAAGAGTGATGTTTGGAAGTATTTCAACACAATCATTTTAATGAATGTGCAGTCCAAGCTATGTCACGTTAAACTTGATCTGTCAAGGGCAGAAAGGTTGGCTAACTCTAACCCCTTCCCACATTTGTGTTTATTTCTGACTAGGGATGCACCAATCCGATATCTGGATCGATTATCTTAGGAAAGAACTGTGTAGTCATCAATGCCTGATGCCTCTAGTCTTTTCTGTTCTACATGTAAAGGTATATATCTTTTTAGGTCAACCATGGTACCGGATCGGTATCGGGTATCGACTGATACTCAAAGCCACAGCATCAGGATTGGTATCAAAACTGAAAAAGCTGGATCGGTGTATCTCTATTTCTGACCACATTCTCATGTTCGATTTTTTGTGAGTACTTGAGTACTCTACCCAGCACCCACATAGGATTTAAAGCCTGCGACTCCCCACTGGTCGGTTACAACTAAAGCAGCCTCTTGGATGAGGGATGAAATGTCGTCAAGAAACTCAAGCAAGTCCCGTTACCTAGGATATAGCACTCAGGAATTACCATGACCTGGTAACCAACACGCACTCTAAAATAATTTAATGTGAGTACTACTTAAAATGCTCATGCCTACTGTCAAGGGTTCTACACACAAAAAACAAGCAAGCAAACAATAAACCACAAACATAAACAACCCCCACACCTGACTGCTGCCCCAACTCATTAGCTGTGGGAAACACAGGCCTCCTGTCAGTGCCTCAACCTCATCTCATCATCGAAAGTAACCCCCAAATACTGCTGCCTGCATGAGCTTTGCATGTACATTTGCAAATGTGGCAGCTAAACGCTTCCCCCGAAACCCACAAACCATGCCACTACCTTACTGCTACCTGAGAAAGGTCTTCCAGAAAGAAGAGAAAATAAAAAGCACTGTGCACTGGAAACTTTTCTGTTTTGACGTCAGATGCTTTTTCCTGTGCATTTCCTGAGAGAGGGATGCGGAGGAAGGAAATCACATTGCGTCAGATGGCAGCAAATCATGGCGAACAATGACAAAGACCTTAACACGCATAGGTAAAACCTCTCCGAAAAAACTTCACTTTTTGTTGGCCGATGAGGTGCCCCAGCAGGAGGAGAAGAAAGTGCTGGGGAGTTTGTTTGGCTACCAGTGACAGACAGGAACTAGTTTTGTTTTTTAACTCTGGCCTCCCTTCGCTGGCTGGCTGTCCATTGTCTGCCAGGGCCCTTTCGACCCCTTCGCTTCCCTCCATTCCAGGGCTCTTCCTCTGTGGACGACAACACCCCGCGTCAGGCTGTCTGACAGTGCCCGAACATCCCTGCACTTGAACACAACATGATCACTGGGACCAGTTTGGCTGCAGTGAAACGACTCAATAAAGAAATATTTTAGAGCCAAACGTGTTAGAAACTGGCTGATAATCAGAGAGGTACACCACAGACCAGTCCCTATCACATCCTAATATCTATCCTCCATGTGTCCAAGGTGATTTAACCTCTGACAACAATGTGTCACTCGCATTCACCAGACATGTGACGCAACACAGCAACCCTCAGCCATATGGTCTAGTATGAGACTTACGCATTAAATGTAATGACACCGTGTGCAGTCAGAAAGAGTGAGTCAAACTAACTAAAGGGAACGCACACAGGAGCAAGCTGGCATATTCTTCAATGGGGACAGTTTGGGGTGCCTTTTAAAACAGCTTCAGTCAAGCTGCTAACATGGTTGACTGATGGCTGCGCAGGAAACATACAAAGCTCTTTCAACTTCAGCCGTCTGAGACATCAAAAGCAGTCAGTCATCAGGCTCTGTGATGGAGCAGAGGGAGGGATGGAGGCTCGGTGCTCCATTTAGCTTTTACAGCTCTGGATAGTGCAGCACTACTGTCACAGGCAATGCCAAGGAGAACAGTCAAACAAAAAGGTGGCTGTATTAATTCCAGCCAGTATTGACTTTGTTATTGAAATCTGACTGGTTGTGGATCAAGCCTGGTTATTGACATTTGTGCACCTTTGCATCACTGCAGCAACACTGAAACTATTATCTCACTCAAGCTTCAATATTTCTATCTGTAAAAATGTCTTCACAGAAAGTCTTTTTCATACTTTTTTTTCACTTGACCTATTTTTTTTTAACCTCTGCTCTGGTGACCCAAATTTAAAGAACATTATATCTCGGGTTCCCCTCACTTGACTGTATCATTTTGTTACACCAGTGAAGCAACAGATGTCGTGACACCGATTGTTCCAATGTATTGAATGTCAAAAAATTACTTATGGAAAGCAGGTGCTGCTGCAACTGTCTGATGAGAGTTTTGGTCCTCCTAACAAAACGATACTTGATTTTAAGGCATATTGATATGTTTTTCTACAAAGCCCCTCTTTTCTAAAGATGCCAGAGTTTTAAAATTTTGTCTAAAGAAGAGCTACACGTGGTCAAACTGACCAGACACACGATGCCAGCTGACATTTTGATACCTGGTGCTACGTTTCATTCAATCACAAGAACTGTTAGGTTCAATATCCAGCGCTGCTCATGACATTGACTTTGAAATAAGGACTTAGGATACATGTTGCTACACCCAACAAAAACAACTGTTCTTAACGGGAAGGTTATTACTCACAGGCAAGCAACCAAACCCTTCAAATCAGGAAATGAAACTGAAGCTGAAACAATAAGTCAAAAATGAATCTGCAACTATTCGTTAAAAAGGACAAAAGTTTTTTTTGTTTGGTTTTTTTAAGAAAAAAGGAGAAGTTGATTGGTACTTGTTTGACAAATGGGGAATTTTCTTATTCATTTATGATCGTAAAACGAGTATTTGAGTTTCGGACCATTGCTTGACTTGACTATGGGTTCTCGTAATTTGTGATAGACATTTTTTTAATGATATTTGCTGACATTTTGTAGGCTAGGGCTGCAACTAAGAGTTATATTTTATCGTAACTTTCTTCATTAAAATAAAATCATAATTTCCCCACAACTCAAGGTGATGTCTTCAAATGTCTGGTTTTGGCCGACAAACATTCCAAAACCCAAAGACGACCAGTTTACTGTTGTACACCACAAAGACAAGCATCAAATCCTCACATCTGAAAAACTGGAACCATGAAATGTTTGTTATTTTTGCTTAATAAAGTAACACTTCAAGTTCAAGTTCAACTAAATTATTGGAATAATTTGTGGGTATGTTCATGAATTGTCACATCTACTCATCTACAGAATAAAGTTGAACTGTTAAATCTGAACTAATAATCAGTTGAAATATTTATAAGACTCTATAAACTATCTGTAGGTGAACTATTCAAATAAAGTGTTATTCCATTTTCAGAGTAGTTGCCATTTACTATCTATCGACTGATAGATTAGACAGCCATTAGGTTGAATAGACAAGGGGAGCTGTGCTGTAGACGTTACCAGCCTGATTACAGTGCTTGCTAGTTTTCAACAAGCCCAAACCCCTGCTCACTTCCTCTTAAGCAATTCTTAATGGCAGAAGACACAGGAAAACAAAGATAAGTGGACAGCTTTACAAGAGAAAAACAACCTAAGTCCTAAGTGACGTTGACAACTCTCCCCGCCAATCTCTTAATTATGATTATGTCTTTTGCTTTCCTGGCCTGGGAACAGCGTGGCGGTGGTTTTGGAGAAAAGAAGCGGGACTTTTTGAGGGAGCAAGGGACAGAGACTGCCAGAAAGTCAAATGGACAGACCCCGCACAATGATTCAACTTCCTTCTAACTTCTCACTTCCTCTCTGGCCTGGACTCCTCCAACGCTCAGGGAGAAATGTGGCTCAAATTAGAGTTTCCGCTCGCTGGGGAGGCTGAGAAACAGGAAAACAGAGGGAGGGGAAACAGAAAGAAAGAGAGAAAGAGAGAGGAGACTAACAGCTCTCAGTTTACACAAGCAAAACGTTTGTTAGCTCATCTCGATGTTCTTCTCAGCCCTTTTGCACTCTCTGGATTCTTTACAAGCACAGGACACACACACACATGCACACACAAGTAGGGTAGATAGGCAGAGACAGGAGATACCACTCAACAGTTACAAGGTGAGATTACAGCATGGGTGTGCGCCAGGGCCTTTTGAAAAAGTGTGTCAGCGTGGCTGTAAAGTATCTGCAGCCCACGGAGCTGCCGGAGCAATGACATTTCTCTGATAACCGAGCGAGGTGCGGGAGATGGGAGCCCGGGTCCCATCAATCAGCAGAGACCCCTTCCTCCTCTCAGTACAATGACTACAGTGTTCTACATGAGCACCCCGCGTCCCTTCAACTGTAGCTCATGACTGGCGGTGGGGTGGAGGGATGGAATGGAGAGGGGGGGACCCTCCCAGAATGAGCGAGCTCGCCCTGAGGGTAGCATAAAAGAAAACAGACTTTGGCTATGTCTTGAGATACTTCTAAACAGGGTGGAGAGGGGGTCTTCAAGCATGATAATGTAATCCACTGAGTTGCAGCCCACTCACTAGGACAAATGCTAGAAAAAATGGAGTAGGATTACTTTGTTTGTGTGTGTGTGTTTAAAAGAAAGAGACAGAGAGGGATTGCTGAGGCAATTACAGGCTTCAGCTCGGCAAAAGGCTTCTGAAAGGCATATCCACCCAGTCTTTGCAGCCGCTCACACAGACACAGCCTCAAAAAGCTGTTAAGACACCCTCGTCTCCCCCTCTCTGCCAGCACAACATGTTAGCACAGAAATCAGTTTCCGCCCGCTCTAAATATGACACATTCATTTGGCTAACCTGAAGCTGAAACCAACTTTACAACCAAAGTGAAAAATCAGAAAGGGAAGATGAAAGAGGGGAGAAAAAAAAACACTGACAGCCGCTCCTGCACAGTCAGAGAGAGAAAAAAGAGCTGCTCAAACTTGAAACAAAAGCTCTACAGCCTACACCACTTGTAAAAAAAAAAAAAAAAAAAACACAAACAAGGAGCTACAGGGGAACAGAAGACGAAGAAAGTTAAAAAAAACTCACGAAAGAAATGTTTGAATAGGTTAGCCATGTCCATTTTGGGCTCGCTGTCTCTCCCTCTCTCTGTCTCTCTCCCGGCCCCTGCTCTCTTCCCACTGCAGCTGTAGAGTTATTCCATGTGAACACCCAGAGAGCTGGGCGGATAGCGGAGCAGGGCAGCCCACTCTGTGAGCATGTGGTCAGGTTTAGCCAATGAGAGTGCGGGATAGAGAGGCCTCTGGTCCAGCTCTGGAAGGCAGAGTACAGAGGCCTCATGGAAAGGGGAAGAAGTAAGTAGGGAGGGAGAGAGGGAGGGAGAGAGGGAGGGAGGGGGGGATTTAAGCTCACACTCAGAGAAAGAAAAAGAGATGAAAGAAGGGAGATACAGGGAAAGTGGAGGAGCTATTTTATCAACCTGGAGGCGCCGATTGGTTTTTCTAACAGGGTGGTGATCTGAAAAATATATTGAGAGAGGATCCGAGGGGACGCTGCGGCGGCTCAGTGAGTCACTGAGTGCTCAGTGTCACATGACTGCAGTTGTTTGCAGGAGACACACTCATAACTTTACAACAAACCCAGGAAACATGAGTCCACAAACACACACACACACTCTCCAAAACACAACCATCTGCAGACGGATCATACCCTCACACATTCTTTCAAATGATGACACCACTCCACACCCAGCAACTGGCTTGTTTAAAAAAGAAGAAGAAAAAAGACAGATACATTTTCCTCCCACATAACATATGAAAGTGTTGTCATCCGGCTGCTTCTCTTCTTCTTCTCCCACTCATGCACAAGAAAAACACAACCACCCACAATCTTCCAGTTAAAAAACGTCTTAAATCTACTTATAGATCATAAAAAAGACAAATGAAGGTGAAGTATTTACAAGCTTTCTATGATTGTATGAGTGTTTAACGAGGCTCGGTTTCGCCTTTACTCGTGTTTTACATTAGTCTGTGTTTTATTGGGTTTATGTGTGAGTGTGGCCTGTGTGTGTGTGTGTGTGTGTGTGTGTGTGTGTGGTGCAGCTGTTCACCTGAGTGTTATTTGATCAATGGACGTAGTGACAGGTGGAGAGTTGTTGCCAGGTTGATGGCTGTGGTGCGTGACAAAACATACCCCTACCCAACAATGTACACAAATCCATACATAAATAAATCTGCACACTATTTGAGAAAAACAGATTTGTGTTTGGTATCTAGTGTCATCAAAGAAATGTTACTCCCCCATTTCTGATCCATCCTTAGCATAGTTAGCATGCATTGGCGCAGAGGGCTAATTTGGCTTGTTTACTACATTGTGTGAACGTCACTATCACACTGAATCAGGGCTGCCCCTTAATAGTCGACCAAATGTTAGCCAACTGGAAAGGTCATTAGTCCGCAAGATTTCATTGGTCGCTTAGTCGCAGAGAAAAAAACAACAACAAAAAAAAAAACAACAACGTGAAACTCTATATGACTGGACCATGTGGGAATTTAAATTTGAAAGGACAGGAACAGGAAGTGGCCATGCTTAGCAGTCAGACAGGAGTTAATTTACAGGGCTGGTACCTGCGGTTATTCCACAGGCTAGTTAATAACATGTCAGGCAGGAAATCCAAAGTGTGGGATCATTTTGAGAACAGGGTTCCTACACATTTGGAATTTCAAAATTCCATACTTTTCCATACCCTAATTTCCAGACTTCTCGGTGTTTTTTTTTTTTTTTTTCCTTTTTTTTCTTCAGAGAATATGCGACATCTGAGTAAATATATCAGTGTATCATATTTCACATCATATTTAATTATTCTTAATAGGCGATTGTAGCCAAGTACCATAATGGCATGCAAATAAAAACTCAGGTAAGTTCAATGTCTGGGCTGAGGCAAAAAGGTTGGGACTCTGGGTGCAAGCGATGCAGTAACGAGACGTCAGTGTTTTTTCCTTTCATGTGGCTCAGAATCGCCTTCTCCCCCATGTTGACGATGTCAAACGATTTCACACAAAGCTTGCATCAGGCTCTGTGTGTGAATTGGGAATCCTTGGCCAACCAGTATTTATATATGGTATTGTCAAGCCATCCATCCAAAAATTTGCATCTACCCATTGTGAACCACGTGAAACTCATCTTCTTGTCGAAGGTGCAGTGTTGGAGTGAAACTTGATACCTGGGGGGGCTGGAGGAGGGTCATGGGGCAGCGGACTGGACATACCACTTGTCAATCAGGTAAAAGGGGCGGTATGTTTTCTGAGACGTTTGCTCTCACACAAACTGTGCTTGGCCCGGCATAAAACACGATCCGGATTGATTAAATTACTTTTGGAAATACCTAATTTTCTATTTTAGAAAACAGTATTTTAGAACAGTGGTAATAGTCTGGAAACATAAATATTTTTCCACACTTTATTTTTCATTTTCCATACTTTTTAATACCTGGAAATTGATCATATTTATTTCCATACTTTTCCATACTTTCCATACTTGCGTAGGAACCCTGTGAGAAGGTGAAGGATGAACCCAAGGTGATATGTAAACTCATCTTCATCTGAAACATGGAAGTAGCTACATGCCTATTAGCCACTTAGCACAATCATTACTGCTTTGCCGACACCTCAGTGTGTGACGTGCACTTGTAGATAAAATATAGGCCTATATTAATGAAGGTTCATTAGTACGGTTTTGTTTTTCTCTGTAATGTAGCACAGTGTTAACAATGTTACTGATACTATTCTGTCTCACACCTTCAACTAACCATTTTGTTGCCCCGGCCAAAATATATAATTTAATAATTACATTAATATTGTAAACATGTGGGCGACTAGTCGACTAATGGCCCTAAATGACGACTACTGGTCGACTAGGAAAATTCTTAGTCAGGGGCAGCCCTACCCTGAATATTCTGCTGATCTGTTCAAACTCTCAAACTCTCTATGGAAGAAAAGGAGCGAATAGTTGAATATTCCTATTGAGCAACCAAATGCAATTCCACTGACATAATTGTGTGTGAGTGTGGTACAGCCCAAGTCAGTGTTATAAGAAACGTGACTAAAAGCTGTAAATATAAAAAAAAACGTTGAGGTCTCTTCCTGTCCTTATATAATTTTTCATCTGAGTATTTCAGCACACAGCTCTGCCCGGATGTCAGCAGTCTCCTCTCACCACAACACTACATATAAAAACACACACACACACACACACACACACACACACACACACACACACTGTGCAGCTAACAGGAAGACACAGTTCACATGTCCAACAGATAAGTTTTTCGCAAACACTGCATTGTGTGATACGCTTACAAAACGATGACACACTTCTGGTTAGAAGAACCCAGAACACCCCCATTCTTTCAGTACCTCTGTGCAGGGAAAAACTACTTTGAGGCCCAGGGCTTCCTCGCAGGAGGTCACCCTACGCAGGGGAAAGTCATCATCGCCACATCAAAAAGCAAAAGAGATAAGGCTACCTCTTTTGTCAGTCTCACAAGTGTGGTTTGATGTTATGTATTTGTCAAATGGGGCCATAAACAACAGGACCCAGCTGCGGTGTTGAGCTTCACGAAAATTAGAATGAAGTACATTACACTACAAAGTACTGTGTTAATATCACAACAAAACCACATTTTACTGTCAATAGTGTGCAGTTATTTTTGAGTGTGCCTTTAAGTCTCAGTGGCAAATGCTGGTGTTCAAACTTTAACTTTATCTAATTCCCAAACAAACATGGCTGAAGGACACCAACGAACATTGTTATCCCATCATGCTATTAACTGAGACAATGACGCCCCGCAGAGCCGAACACGTTGGAGATTAGAGTCTGAAAAGCAATAGAAACTAAAGACACACACGCAGGGGAAATGATCAAAATGCAAAATCACAGGCAAAACAAATACCAGGTCATCTGGCTGTGTTCCATACTGGATGCTAACAGTCAGAGTGTGTATCCCAAATTATCATGACTGTCTGTCATCAAGGAGAATTAAGCTAAGACAAATGGTAACCTTGGCTCACACACACAGTTACATTTGGCGTGCTCCTGGCAGTACAATGCCCTTGGCAAATGACAGTGCCCAGAAATATTGCTGCAGTGTTGACAGAGCAGACAACACCTGTGCCGCATCAATACTGGTCGTAATAAAAGCGCAGGAGATATTAGATTTGTCAACATAAACCAAAAGCATTTCATTTGTGTGCCACAGAAACTAAATCTCCTAATTTGTTTCTATCTAGATTTAACCTCCAAACAACCTCTGAAATCAAAGAATATACTGCTGCCTTACCTGTGTGGATGCTTCAAGGTAAAATGGAAAAACGTCACGTTGCATTAGACACTACACTGCAGACGCCTGTATCAGAAACTAAAGCCTCAGTCTAATTGCACTGTGAGAAGAAAGTAGCTGTATGCATTTCCACCAATCAGCCTGAGACCATCTTCCTGTGGAGGGTGTTACAGAGTTAACGAGATACCACAACCATGTGGTCAAATACAAAACTTGAGGTAGCGCAGGCCTAGATATCTCATGTTGACTCCATATAGGCTGAACAACAATTACCAACTGTGTGAAACATAGAGCAGTCTCAATCAAAAAGGTGTCATGAGTATAAGAAGACAGAAAGTGCAAATACAGGTTAACTGGCATCTTGAGAGCTCCTCAAATTAAAATAAACAGACTTTTGGAAAGTGTAAACTTCAACATGAGTTCTGGCCGGTGCTTATCAAACTATCATTCAACACTTGCACACTGAAGAAACCATGATTGATTTGTTTTACCAAGTGTGTCTTTGAGATTCTTGACAATAGAAGCTTTCCTGGCACTGTTTTTCCTCTCCACGTAGTTGGACGGCACAAAGCCTGTTTTGTTGGTGGCATTTCGAACCCTCCACCAGGACTTGGAGTCGTCGAGGAGCCAGAGGCGCTCGTTTTTCTTGATGTCCAGTTCCTGGTCCTGCTGGGCCATGTAGTCGAACTTGGCGATGACAATCACCTCTTCCGTCATCTTGCACTCAGTACACTGGAGGAAAGAGAAAGGAGCGGACAGAGGAAAAGAAACGGATGTCAGATTGGCTTTGTCTCGTATAGCCAAACCTATGTCCACACTTCATTTTTGGGAGAGATCTGGCTGAACCCATTGTAATTCCAAACCAAGGGAAAAAACGCTCCTGATTGTTGGTATTTTTTTCTTTCTTTATTTCACTTGATAGGGACAATGCAGAGTATGAGACTGATGTGCTGCACATAAAGTTTACAGCTATTGCTACTTTCCAACTCTTATCCCTAGTTGGGCTTTTACATATAGAAAACCTAACATGAAATTTAACACGTAGAGTTTTAGACATCATAAAACCACAATACACTATAAACACGGAAGGCACAAAAAAACATATACCACAATCCACACACCAAGGCCTGCCCCCTTGATAGTCGACCAAATGTTAGTCGACCAGAAAAGTTATTAGTCAACAAAATGTCATTGGTCTGCCTGGTTCAACGCCTGGAAGAAGATCAGCTCTGCGCCCAGGATTTCAGGTAAATAGGCTATACAGCGCTTGTTAAGGTTGCTTAGCGCCCAACCTCACGTTTTCCAGACGGTTAAAGACGCAGCATGTATACGGCCCGTAATTTCCAGGGCTGGTACCTGCGGTTATTCCACAGGCTAGTTAATAACATGCCGGGCAGGAAATCCAAAGTGTGGGATCATTTTGAGAAGCTGAAGGACGAACCCAAGGTGATATGTAAACTCACCTTCATTGGTCGACTACAAACATGACGTATCATCTGAAACGTGGAAGTAGCTACATGCCCATTAGCCGACAGTGTCATCAACAGGCAGCTCGCTCAGTGTGTGACATGCACTTGCAGATAAAATATAGGCCTATATTAATGAAGGTTCATTAGTACGGTTTTGTGTTTCTCTGTAATGTAGCACAGTGTTAACAATGTTACTGATACTATTCTTTCTCACACCTTCAACTCAAACCATTGTGTTGCCCCGCCCAAAATATATCATATTATAATTAAATTAACATCGTAAACATGCAGGCGACTAATCGACTAATGGCCCTAAATGACGACTACTGGTCGACTAGGAAAATTCTTCGTCAGGGGCAGCCCTACAAATACCACAGTACATATACCACAAGACATCTACTGCAACAGACATGCCACAAACACCAATGCACTTACACTCATACTATTTCTTTAAACCAATCACAATCGTCTTGGGCAGCTCTAAGCCCAGGAAGCAGCAACAGTGCTCTTGCAAAATAGTGTCAGGAGGGAACTTGTTTTGGTGGAACATTTACACGTGGGGAGGTGAGCCTTAGCATTAAAATGTCCTTATCCAAGTAAAAGAAAACACCACATAAAATATTAAAAGATGTTTTAGTGTGTTAAATGCAAGCTCAGAGATTGTCGTTGTTTGACACAGTGCTAAAATAAAGTGTGGAGATCGGCCTGTTTCATATAGTGACAGGGATTTTGAAAATGGTAACAAAGATAGTGGAGGGCACTCTGAAATAGTCAGCCAATGCTACATGCTGTGAGTCAGAGTACAGGAGCTAGAATGAATGTTCTACATTACAGAACATTTTAATTACCTAATCAACAAACTACTTCTATTATACAGTAGAATCTGGGTCAGTGATGATGTTATGAGCAGCAGTGGCAGCAGTGATAAAGTTACCTCAATTTCTACCACCAGAATGATGACGATGAACACAAATGGCCCAGTTTCTCTTTTAGTAAAACAACACAGGGTTTGCCCACAGGAAGCTGGTAAGCAGAGGTGGTGAGCAATGCTGACTTTTTTTTCTTGTTCTTGTTGTGCAATTATGACAAGTTGACGTGTAGTTAATGCGGTAACCATTACTAGGAAATTTGCTAAACCTAATTTTCACAGAACTCCCCTTCAAATTATCAAGAGTATGTATCTCTATCTGCCCAGCCTTCATACACATTCTATTCTCCAACTGTGCCGTCTGCTCCAGACACAATGCTACGCTAAGAGACACACCAAAAGTAAATTTAGAAACTGTGTTTGGATATAGATAGTTGTACCTGTACTGCATCAAAGCTGAGAACTTCAAGGGCTCTGATACTTCTCTGTAGACCTAGGAAAAAAAAAAACAAAGTGCAGGAGAATTAAAAATAGACTCTTCTCAAAATCTGCCCACAGATTTCTTTAATAATATTCAAAACCTTGTATCTGTACCTCTGTTAAAGTGACTTAACCGCAGTCCATATAGCGCTTTATTTCTGCATATGTGTTATCCAAATATCCTACAGCTAGGCCTGACTCCTGAAGAAATGCCAGCTACCATTTCCACAGTTTAGTCTCCTCAGGCATAATTTCCCCAGACCAATTGTACTCTTGAAATAACAGATATAAATGACTATTCTTTTCAGTCTTCAACACTAACAGCTGCCAAAGAGTATAGAGCCAATCTCTGAGTATCCACATTCTTTATAAATTTACAGAGGGGATGATTTCCTCTCAGAAGCAGTCCAACTATTGTCTATTGTGTTCGGCATCAAGCATGAACCTGAGAGCCAGGACGATAGCAAAGATTACTGTAATTGGGAAGTGAAGAAGAGGGGCACTGTGCATCAGCGGTGTGGCTACGTCAGAGAGTGAAGCTCTCACTGAGCAGTAATGATGTAGGATATTGCTTTAAATTTAGCCCAGGCCAATAAATATTCCTACGTGTGCAGCCTATGCAAATGCTGTGATTATGTGAACCGCATTACAAGCATGGCTCCATTGTTTGCAATGTCGCTTATCACGAGAGCTTTCAAGTTGCCTTGGGCATTTTAAAATTATGATTTGGGAGTACTCTGATACACAATCAAAACTTGTTTGTGTTCAACAATGAGCACATTCACAACAGCCGGTCTTATGACCCATGTAGCCATCGGCACATCTATGCTAAGGTTAATACAGCAGCACTGGAGGAGTGAGGCACCATTGAAGTGGCTGCTTGGCTGCTCTGATGTCATGGGAGTGGATGGAGTTTCACCTTTCCCCCCCCGACTGACTTCAGGGACCAGACACTGACCTCATTGATCGAGGGCACTTGGTTTTTATTTGAAGCAGAAGTGTCTTGGTTTCAGCTGCAGCTGGCCTTGAGATAGGACCAGAACCTGATCTTAGGCAAACACACGGAGCCAAGCTAACTCTGAGCATGATTAGCCAAGGGGAGTAAAATAAACAGTAGGCTAAATAACCATAGGCTGAGAACTGAGAAGAGCTTTACTTATGCTTTTCTAGAGAAAAAGTCAAGATGCTGATCAGATGGTTCATCATTTAAGAAAACAACACAGTGGATGACAGTGCCAAATAGGGGTGCCGAACTCTGTACTTTCAAGGGTACTTACTGAATTACACTGGTACTTCTGAGTTCCGATTCACATTAAATCAATCGGTGCCACATTTCAGTAACTGTCTGAGAGCCCATCTTGTCGCAAGAATAATTTACAGCATAGAGAGAAAGAGAGAGATGAGACGACAAAATCTCTGCTGCTTATTCAAGTCACAGTGAGTCAGGACAATAGTGAGCTGAAAGTTGTCCCAAGTGTTGTGTACACTTCTCGAAACTCAACACAGACAACACTCGCTCAGAGACACACACTGCAGCGTTCTCAAGCTATCCCTGTATTATGTGGTGTCGGAATAATTGGAAATATTAGTTCCCCATTGTGAAAAATCACTTCCACACCCCCCTCAAGTTAAAACACCAACTAGGAAAGTCTGCAAAACTTTGGGTGCACGACTTGCGGAGTTGATCGTATTACGCAGAAACATGGCAAATGAAAAAACTTGTCTGGTTGATGTTAATTGACCTACTGCATATTAAATTTTGTTTACATGTAATTTGTAACATGGTGTTAGGTTGTTACTGTGAGTTGCTGTTCACATAGAGTGACCTTGATTAGTAAGAAAAGGTAAAGCAATATTTCAGTGGTTTAAGGGAATGTAGGCGACTGGTGCAGCAACAAATCTGGGAAATAAATTCCTTTGTAATATAAACTGTTTGACCATACTAGGATAGCAACATAAATCTTCACTGGGACATTAAGCGCTCTGAGCAATAAAATACAACACATCTTCCTTGTAGCATCTGTGTTGTTTCCACATTATGACTTAAAAACTCATGAACACACCAGAGTCAGAGAAAAATGACTTCACAACTTGAGTAACGGGGCCATCCACGGAGCATGTGAATGCATCATACGGCCTGGTGACAGACAGTGACATGCTGAAAGTTGTGGGGACGGGTTTGAGAGGGGAGAGGGAGGGTTTTTATTCTGTGTGGTTTGTAAAATGCTCTGAATAAATGTAGCCGAGCAGAGTTATGAGTTTCGCCTACACTGTACTCATGAAGGTAATAAAATAATAATATGGTAGCTCCGTAGTCTGAACCATGGCTGCAAACTCTTCATTGCCTCCAACGCCGTCAACAGCAGCACATTACAGCTTCACTCCCTCTGTTATTAGCTTCCACAATAAAAGGCCTAGACATATACACTGCATTACTGCTTAGTAAGAGGCCACACAACCAAGTATCTTACATTAAAAAAAAAAAAATTTTGAATTGAAAAGTTTGGATGTATTTTTTACAACTGAAATTAAATTTGCTATTACAGAGAGAGTAAAGTACTGAAAACTGTTAGTTCAAATGTGTACAGTACCCAACCCTAGCACCACATCTCATTTCCCCCTCTTCATTAGATGAAGGGTGGCTGTGTCATTTAAAGATCCCAAAGTGTCTCCACATTTCATATAACCAGTTTTAAAGGGGACACCTGTGGTCTGTTTTCCCCCCATGGGGTATGTTGTTGACTTCCCTTACCAAAAAACATTTGGGTGTACACTGGGTTTTATCTCATGGCATGTTATTGCCTGCTCCTTTTCCATGTCTAATTAAATTAATGAACACTGGGAGAAATGTTAGGGAGCGGCACACAAAAACAAAGAGCTGATTTACTCTCCTCGAGTGCTGCCTCTTTCACCAAGACAAAGGCAACAATCTCTCCACTCCCTGGGCTGGGCTGGATAACTGTCTGCCAAAGAGGCTGACAAGTGTGTATATGTGCTCCTTCTCCATTTACAATGTCCCTCCCTTACTATCTTTTTCCCCTCACTTTCTACTCTCCCTGCCAATGCATGAAAGACTCATCAATGTGGGACAAACCCCTTTCCCAGCTATCTCCCATTTTCACAAAGCACACTACATCCCAGTCTCACTCCTTTTAACTGCCGTCATCCCCCACGTCTAGGGTGGCGGTGCACTAAGTGCACACTGACACCGCAATGACTTACGATAGTGCAGATGTGAGGGTGGATCAAAAAGTTGGGCGACAGATGCTCTGAGCTAATCGCGCAGCTGCAGGCTGAGCCTAGGCCACTTGCCACTCCAGAGCACCAAACGTGAGGTCAGACAGGTCAAACTGCTCAAATGGTGTCATATCCACAGTGGATCTCCGTTTACCCTGCTGTCTGGCACAATTACCAGGTACCAATCCATCACCAAACCCACAGTGCACATAAATAAAAGCAAAGCTCTGCAAGTCCGACCAAAGTTTTCATCCATTTGTTTCAACTTTCATACTTCTCTTAAAAAAAACAGCATCTTGTCCTGTTTTCTGATCACAGACACAGATCATTGCAGGACCTAAGATGCAACAAGTGTGGGAATGTCTTTCTGCCATAAGGTCAATTTGATTACTGACAACAGCATCTGCAACTGATTGAGCAGATTTTTACAGCACATCATGCAGAAGAAGGAGAGTTATCCAAAAATCCAAGGTAAAGAGTTGATTTGGGAATCTGGAAAAGACTGCCCCAAATGTAGGCCAAATGATGTAATGAATCACACAGCTCACCGTCAAATAGCATATGACCTTTATAATGAGTAACTGGTTGTATAGATGTTTTGAACGAGCAAGACCAACACTGAAAATAACTTGGGTGCTAGACATGAAGCCAAAAAAAAAAAAAAAAGGATCTGTACGCACGAGCTCTGCGGTTGTCAACAAGGGCGACCACATGGAATGGTAGACAGGTGGTCAAATCTGGTGGCTAGTGGTAACTGCAGGGTTTTCCCAGCTAACTGTGGATACGTCTTCTTCTGCTATCCCTCCCTCTCAGTATGATAAACGGATGTGCTGACAGAAGGGCGCTAAAAGAATGTCCCTGCTGATATTTTGTTTTTCACTATGCAAAGTTGCATTTCCTGTCGCTCCTTAAAAATAATGAACAGTGGTTCAAAGCAGTTTGAAGCCACGGCAGCAGAATGTATTCAATTTGCATTAATGTTACCTTAACAGTAGCTGACTTCATTACAGCTCCCATAACACAGCAAATGAGTAGCCCACCTACTTAACTATGGAGGGGGAACACAGAAATTGGGCAACTTAATAGCAGTATATTTGATAGGGACTGCAAGTATATTGTCAGAAAACTATGACAAACACCCAAACTGACCTCTTCAAAATGCTTAATTTGTCACTCAAGAATCCAAAACATCAAATATTTTATTTACAATTATATAAATCAGGGAAAAACAGCAAGCCCTCACATTTGTGACCAATGTCATATGTTTAGCATATTCTGCTTTAAAAATGTTAATCAAAATCGTGATTTATTTTTAGTTTAAATGGACCTTCTATGCTCATTTACTTGTATTTGGGGTTTCTACGCAAACATGTTTACATGCTTTAATGTTCGAATTAGGGATGCATGCAATTAGTCACCCCCTCGCTAGTTGGCACCAGAAATATTAGTCGGTTAAACCAATTAGTGTTTTATTCATGTACAAGGCAACTTAACTGTCACGCAGCCTCCCACCACTAGTGGGGTCTACAGAGCCATCAGACAGCAGTCCCCCTCCCCACGGCAATGCTCGAGTAGACTGGAGCTTTAAAACAGCACAGTGGGAAATTGGAGAGATGTCTTCTCGCAAAACCAGCGCAGTTTAAGTGAGTTGTTGTCAGATGATGTGCGGGTTTGCATTCATACTGCACAGCGCAAAATGCTTCTCATTTCAGCTGAAATTTAATTATAAATTACATGATGTTTCATTAACTTTAAAGTGAATTGCTATCATTTTTGTCAGATAATCTGCAAGGATCAATGTGCCCCACATTTCAGATGCAGTTTATTTATTTTAGATGTTATTTTAGTGGTTAACTTTTGACTGAGTTGTCGCCAAGTTCACATTCATACCGCACGGCGCAAAGTGTCTTGTATTTCAGCAGCATTTAAAATCCAACATGGTTGTGCGACATTATGATTAAAGGCTTCAAAGGGCTATTAATGCACACAATATTTTTTGGGATAATGTTTCAAATACTTAACATGTTTTCTGAGTGTTTTCCTTTTCTTTTAGACTAGTCGACTCGTCTTAATCAAAATTTCCATTTAGTTGACAGGGAAATTAATCGCCAGGAATATACCTAGTTCGAAAACACTTAATTTCCCTCGTACTCTCTGTGCTGGAACACCAGTATTCACCCTCTGTCTGGGACGCTCTATTTTAGCACCTGTCTCTTTAAGGCCCCATCTCAAAGAAGCCTGGTCTGCTCTGACTGGTCAGTGTTCCAGGGTCTACCATGTCTAGGCGTCTCTGCACCATGATCACCTCAGTCGGGTAATAACTGTAACAGAGTGTAGCGGCACTTCCTTTTGCTTAACATCACCAATAAAAGCTTCAAAACCCCAAATCTTCACAACCAGACATGTTCCAGTAGAAATATAATGCAAAATCAGGGAGCAATTAACAACATCGGCAACCAAGATTATGTTTCCCAGACGTTAGCATGTAGCTACAAGTAGCAATATAGGCTGCGTAATGTAAATACCTGAAGAAGCGTGCCTGAAGCAGATGACCTTACAAATAAATTTGTCAAGAACTGATGTCAGCTTGTCTCAAAAGTAGACAAAAAAATGTTGAAACACAATATCCAGAACTGTCTGAAGGTATTTGCTCACAGGGATTACTTTTACGAATGTTTACCTCATTATTTGAAATGTTGGCCATTGTTTGAGTCCTATTTAGTATTTTACCTACAAAACAACTCCACGCTAAAATGACTAGAAGAAGAAGAAGAAGAAGAAGAAAGACCTTTATTGTCATCGTTCAACATGTGTATGAACTAAGGGAGCCACAACAAACTACAACTACAACAAACAAGTCACAGGCAACAATACTAGATTGAACTCCATGACAGAATAAGTTTACAAATTACAGTTAAACCTACTTGTGTCATGCAAATAAACTGTACTGTTAACTACTAAATACCAAGCTGATACAGAGGGCCCATCTTATCTCTGCCACAGCAGCAGCTGTGGGGCAGTGACAGGTCACCCAGTGTTGCTATCAGTCATCCACTCATGTTCTCAAGAGTGCTAACACTGGTCACAACTGTTTCCCATCAGCAAAGGAGATCTTACCCAAATCTGGGACAGCTATCTTCAATAGTTACAAAAGGCACAGCAGTGATTACTTATTAGATTTTAAGAAAATACCTATTTGTTAGTCAATAAAATTAAAGAGGCTGTGACAACACACTAAACACTGTAAGCCACAAGCCACAACAACTGCATATCAGCGGTGTAATAGAGATGCAGTGTGCAACTTTGCGATGTTACTATGAAACAACACTGACATGAGTCGACCACATCCTGCAGTCTACAGCTGCTGCCACAACCCCTTGTGTCTCTGTGGGGAAAAAAACACAAGTGAGATCTAGTCAGAGAGCACACCCAGTGGCCTGTGTGGTAATGCATGATATGGGGATACTAAAGATATGCATAAGAAGTAAAGAACTGGAGTAGCATTAGTGTGAGTGGCTCTGACTTTATCTGCCAGGCTGACACCACTTTGTGAAAATGATGTCACAACAGTTGGATACTGTATGATCTAAACAAGCCTAAGAGAACAATTATGGATCGTTGCCTCTCTTCTCTGCGGGAGCAAATAGTGCCACTGCTCGACAGGACTGCTGAGGCACTGAGACAGCAACAGCATGAGCTCACAGAGGCAGACAGAGTAACCTAATCCCTGTGACAGCCTGCTAAAATCACAGCCTCTGCTGCCTTCTGGAATGTGCTCTGTATGCTCACTGCTCACTCAGCCCCTCTGGCATTGCTGCACTTCCTCCAACTTACACCAAAACTCACAGTTTGGCCACGGGGCAGGTCTGGCTTCACAATCGGAGAGCGCAGGATGGCGGCGGACCGATGAATACGTGCTTGTGCTTTTCTTTTTTCCCCCACATCGAACCACTGCGACTAAAACCCATGAGACTGCATCTCGTCCCAGTTGTCCTAGATTCTCTCAAAACAAAACAGAAGCACAGCAGCAAAGGGTCATGGGAGACTTGGCAGGCCAGCTGTGAGACAGGAAGTGTGGACACAAGGGTGACCGGATGATGGGAAAGTGATGCAATCTGACAGAGTGCAGGCTTGACCTCTGAGTGGAGATGAGTTCAGATAACTTATCTTTGCTTTGCATTGATGCATGTAATGTATCTCAATTAAGGGATGAGGGACCAAATGCAGCACCACTTTAAACTTAAACACCGGTGCTGCTGGGAGAAAATATGATGTTCCCCATTACTGTTCCACTATCAAATTAAAACTTAATTGAGGACAGAGGGGCCTCTAGTGTTTTGGGCTAAGCATATCGGCTCATGACTGTGTGAAAGCAGTTGGTTATCCACCCCTCGGGATCACCCTCTGCAGTTGGGAATGGCCTAAAATAGACCGGGGCTCATGTCCTTTGAGAATTGCCAGAGATTTACTCTCATAGCAACAAGCAACACCAAAGGTTTTGAGCTTCATTTGAGGCCAACTTCACATCAAACGGCTCGCTCTATGCTCAAAACAAATCCGTGAGAAGTGTACACAAATGACACCGTTTGAAATATGGTGTAAAGCAATTTAGCCACGAAACGAAAAGTCACACGCAAAATCATGGCCGGCCACTTTGACATACTGTGCAGACAAATTACTTAGAAAGACAAGAGCAGTGTGTGCGAAGCTTTGAGTAATCTCTTCCAAGTGTACTGAACTTTACACCCTTACAGCAAACCTACATATTCTCATAGATTCTACACCCCCGTCATAAAAGAGGATATTCATTTTTTGACAATCAGAACAAGTTATAATGATGCTGATAAGGAAAATAAATATGCACAGCTAAAAGAGTTTTCACTTCCCCATTTTCACTTCCCAGTTTATTACGACTGCATATTTTCCACTTCACAAGGCGTGAGGCTGGATGGTACTGTCTGGCCCACAGAGAGATGGCACTGGTGAACTGACATGTCGTTTTTGTGGCTGGAAAACAGGATGAGATGTCCTTTTTTGTGTCCTTTATTTTGGAATGGTGGGACCAGCTCAAAATAAAAAAAGATGACACAAACACAGTGTCTCTCATATGAGTGCCTGTCAAAAAAAAAAAAAGGTTTTCACAAGTGAGCAAATCAGTGATCTGTATCACCCTCGAAAAGCCTGATCAAAGCACCCTTATCACACACCACAACAAATTACATAACCAAAGTGCTTGTCATAGACATGTAGAAAAGCTAAATTTAGAAATAAGACCACTGCAATGGTATGCAGGAATAAATTGAATGTAAGCCAGACTCACATTATCTACCTATTACTTCCCAGTATTTACACTAAATGAGTTTTAATGTCTACAACTGGCCTTAGCAGCAGCCTACCAGCACTAAATCACCTACATCCTCTGTTAGCAAACGCACACCAAAACATAATACCTCTATGTGAGACAGGATCTATTTCCTCAAACCCCACCTACATCAGCAGAGCCTACACATCCGTATCCACGCCCTGCTCGTTGCTGGAGTTGCCAATTGTTGTTCTGGGTGGCCTGTTTGCTTATAGCTACCAGGTCCAACGACGGCCACATTCAAGAAATCTGGGATCAAGGCAACAGCAAACTAAACCTTCAGGTTACCTCATCAACTCTGGGAGCTCCGGGGGATTTCCCGATGACTAATCCAAGTTTACAAAGCAGGAGGATTCCTAACATCAAAAAGTGCTGTATAAGAAATCTGTTTGTGGTTAGGTTTTGTAGTAGCATTAAGAGTCAGTAAAAGAGATGATCCACATAAAATCTAAATCTGGCCACGCAGTGTGCTGTAGCTGTGTACCTCGTTGCAAACTGCAGCCTTCTGGAAAAACGCTATTGTTGCAGTCAAAATAGCAGATCATTTGTAAACCGCAAGATAATAATGCCAGACAGCCTGTGTCAGAGAGATGAAATGGATACACTGGCTTCCTCTTAGTCTTCGTACATCCTGGCAAATATGAGCCCCAGGGTGCTGTCACAATAGGACTAAACAAGCCACTTGGGAGGACACAAGTCTGGGGAGGGCCACGTGTTGGGACTTGTGTATGAGCATCTTGAGAGCGGGAGGCATTCCAGATTGCATGGTGATGCCACAGCAAAAAAAAAAAATCTGGGGTCTGCAAAAATCCACAAGATGTTTGATAGGAGGAAGACAAGAAAAACATTTTCCACAGACATCCTCACCTCACCTGCCCGAGTGAGAAACAACCTACACACACATTTTCAACAGTGGAAGGACTGAGCTTGATGAAACTGAGAGTGTGTCTTTTTACTTTAAGCCACCATGTGTACAGTCAGAAAAGGACAACAGATGACAATGTATTATATCAACACCTCTGAGGGATCAAACCTGGGGACACTGAGATGAGTCAGCTGGCGGCTCCACAACGACTTAACACATTTTTGGATGGTCATATTTTTCTACAAGCAAAAACCTGTGTGCTGCCAAAACTATTTGAAGGATGCTGTAATCACATAGTTGCTTTAAAATCAATTCAACACTGCTGCAGCTGCTTCTGTAATGACAAATATGTAACATCTTAAACAGGCCAGACAGTGAAGGGATTAAGCCCGACTTTAACTCTCAATTAGTCGCCCCTGACTAATTTCAAAATCAGGCCAACTTTCTCCCAGACTTTGTCATTTGACGTTCAGTTTGAGGGGGGTCATGGCGCCTGATTAACTGCCTCAACCATCAACAATTTCTGGCATGTCAGAAATTTTGGTCAGCTATCTTGCAGTTTCAACACTTCCACAATCCACTTTCCTACATGCTGCCAAACAATCTGTTACAACAGGTGTTGAGCTTGTTTTAAAATGATCTAATTACTGGAGAAGTGTTTTACATACTGTAGCTAAAACTGTACTTCTGTCAGATAAAACTGAACTTCGCTGCAGACCAGACAGACCATACAGTCTGCACCTTCCAGCCATCTGTAACCTACATATATATATATATATATATATATATATATATATATATATATATATATATATATATATATATATATTTTTCCTCTTATACTTTCAAAATAGAACTGCAAAAATTAATGCTGCCTTTCTCCCCTTTGAATTAACTTTGTTGGGACGGTCACTGGATAAAACCAAACACAGTGAGCATTAAAGTTGCAGGTTCTGGCTCGGTAAAAATGCAGTGTTTGCCAAGCTTTAGAATTCTCTTTCCCTAAAAGCACCTTAAGGCCAGCATATGATTCAGCATAAACATGTACAATGAAGATCATCATAGCTTTAAAATACTTCTGGTAAACAAAGACAATAGTGTTTTATATGAAGAACTGTTTGAAGGTCTGAATGGTTCTTTACCTGGGACTAGGGCTGAACGATATGGAGAAGATCAAATATCATGATATGTTTAACCAAATACCTCGATACTGAGTAGGGCTAACTATTGATGCTTTCAGAAAATATGTACACAATATTTCTGACAAATAATTATCAGTAATGTGGATATAGTGATTAAGTGGGTAAAGGAAAATAACAGGACAAGTAGATCAGCCTGGTAAGTTCAGAAAATTACATCACTTTACTGTAATGTATCACTGGGCAATATGCACTGAAATTATATCTTGATATTTTTAATATATATCTCAATGTTTTTAAATCTCCTATACAGCACTTCATCAATGTTAGGACTGGGAGATAAAATCAAACATAATATTTCTTAACAAATACCCTCTCTGATGCGACAAAGTTGTGGCGATGGCGACAGAAAATATTAACTCAATGACATTTTTGATCAATAATCATCAGTAATGTGGATATAACAACTAAGTGGGTTATGGCAAGTATTAAAACAAATAGAAGTTGATACATTTACATCACTTTGCTGTAAAGCAGTCTTTAAAATAGGGCTGCAACTAACGATTATTTTCACTGTCGACTAATCTGTTGATTATTTCTTTGATTAGTCGACTCATCATTTTATTGAAAAATGTGTCAAAATGTTGAAAAATGTCAGTCTGTCTCTCCCAAACCTACATCATCTAATGTCTTGTTTCGTACTCACGCCAAAGGGTTTTAGTTCACCGTCATGGGAGAGTGTGTAAAGCTGCCAATATTTTAACTTAAGAAGCTGAAATAAGAGAATTTTGTGGTACTTTTATAGTACTTTTCTATAGAAAATGACAAATCAATTAGTCGGCTACTAAAATAGTCACAGATTATTTTAATAGTCGATTAGTCATCGATTAGTCGACTAATCGTTGCAGCCCTACTTAAAAACGCCAGAAAAAAACACCATTTATGCCATTTCACGATACAATGGTATCCAAAATCTAGACCGATATATAGTCTGATATCTCGATAACGATAAGATCTTCATATTGCCCAGCCCTACTGTAATGCAGCCTTTAAAACCAATAAAAGACAACACTTTCGATATTACGATATCCAAAATCTAAGGCGATATCTAGTCTCATATCACGACATCAATATATTATCAATATACTGGATAGTCCTACATGGGACCACCAATAATGATGACAGGACCATTGATTGAAAGTCTTCAGAGGACACTGTATTAGATTGAAACAGACCTGTACTGTAGACCTACTTTTGGTTCAACAAATTTACATAAAATATCTAGAGATGGGCAGACTAAACATAGCCTCAGTGCATGACAGTGACAATGCAGCTGCGCTTCCAAAGCATACTTTCATCAAGACAGAAATTTACACTTCTAACGGGACATTTTGACATCATTGCTTTTTTAGTCACGGATACACAACAAATTCTGTAATGAGAGCCGCAGTTGCAAGTACACACATCCTCATTTTCACACTGCCAAACCCACTGAAAGGAAAAACCCTGAACCATAATGAACTAATAGAGAAAAACACCACTGAAACTGCACACTTCTTTCCTCCTACATGAGGAAGTCAAATCACTCACTCTAAATGAGAAATGATAGTGAATATTTCAACCACACACAGGCTAGACTGTAAAGTTTTACAGAAGTGAGGAGAATGACATGGCACCATCTAGAACTGCTTTGCTTCATGACTTTGCTTTTGCGTGCATCATGAGCTGAACAGATTTTTATGTTATCAGGTCAACTAGATAAAAAAGTGCACTTGTCATTCCCTTTTTCAAGTTCCTTTTTCAGCAGGTGACCTTGGTTAAAATATCAACTGTTCAAACAGCCCTAGATGCATGAGCAGTCAAAAGAAAACATGTCAGACAGCAACAGACGAAATCATGAGAGAAAATAAGGAAATGGAAGAAAGCGCGTGCAATAACTGAGATTATGAAGATAAGAAGAGAGACAATTACGGGAAAAAAAAAATCCCCCCCCCCCCCCCCCCCCCATTTCTCAACTTTAGCAGAACTCTAACGCCACTTAATACATCAGAATTTTATGCTTGTCATTTGACCAGGGAAATTTTCAGCCACATTAGATTTTTGGCCATCTCGAAAATGCACAGTTGGTATTTTCCCCTAGGCTGTGAGGACAGATTTGGCTGCTTGAGGCCAATGGGAGCACATAGCAAGCACTGAGAAAGAGGCAGTGGCAGGAAAAAGAGCTCATCACTGCATATCCATAAGATTATACTGTCATAACACTCAAACAAGGGCGCTGTTAGAGGGTATCTGAGTCAACAGGAGCTATAAATAGGACATGAAGTAAATAGGGCCCCATCACTGCAATATGAACATGCATAGCTGAATAGTGAAAGCTTAAGTTTCGGGGGGGGGGGGGGGTCCTAAACGTGAACTCACAACCTGGCAGCTGATGGGTGCAAACGTTGTCCATGGGTCTTCCTGAAAGCCATTTTCATGCCCTACAAATTGGCCTCTATGCTCCAGAGAAATATAATATCATCAGCCCTCAAGCAAATCATGGTGGTAATCAGGTCTCCACCATCTTTCTGTCCCTAACCTCCCTCTGACTCCCACTGAGAACAGAGCTACAGCAGACCAAATGTCTCTCTCCCCCTCTCACCTCCCTGAGACCTTAATGAGAGACTGTGAAGAGGTCTGTCAGTGTGACAATAATTAAAGAAACTACTATTCAGCAGCTGCAAAAAAAACCTTTGACAGACACACATGCTACCCCTTCAAATCACTCAGAACTAACCACATATCTCCAAATTAATATCTGCCAGATAAAACCACTCCAGCCATATTAATCTGCTGATTGTTTCACAGCACTGTTGAAGTTTTGCAGCGGGGCCACACACAAACACGAGCCGCGAGAGCTTGCCAACAATTATACACCCTTATCGGCCATTGTGCTACTGAAGCATGACATTTAGTCTGGCTTTGGTTGTGTAAGGTAGAAACAATGTTAGGAGATAAGCAGAGGGAACAATTATCTAAAATCTTGCCCCAAAACAGAAATGGTTTCACTTACACAGTACATTTGCCTACCTATTAGTGCTCTCCCTGAGTGGATGGAAGTTAACATTTCCCTACTAGTATGCAGTTATTAGTTACTGTCTTTGAATTGGTGCTAAAGGGATTAGTCTACTGACACACAAATAAGTCTTTAGCAGCTTCTCCAGTGTGAATAGGTAGGCTTTTATGTGCTTTATATTAAGTAATCAGAATATATTTGGATTTGGGACAGTGTGAAGCTGTCACCTTGGACTTTGGGAAACTAATGGATATTTTTCAGTATTTTTCTGACATTTTATAGGCTAAATTATTGTGTAATTGTTACTAAATATCAATAAATATTAATGAAACTCCAATGCATCATCAAAAAGCCATATTGGGAGGCAAGAAAGAGATGATAGACTGACAACAATACCCATTTATGTGTGTCAAATCACAGCTAACAGGCTGTTAAACACAAGTACAGGCAATCATAAGTTAATTTTAGGGAATGCCTCCATTGTGACCATGACCAAGCTGGCTCCAATCACTGCACAACAACTTCAACTTGAGCATTAGTTAACGTTACATGTAACATACATGTACTAAGAGGGAATGCAGTGACTTAGAGGATGCAGTTTGCATGATAACCCGTTAACTGTGGCTGCCACTGAGGCGTCCTCTCCATTTTCAGTCTCAGGATAAAAAAGCGTTAACGTGGTGCTCTGCACGAAATGAAATGTAGCCACCTTCAGTGGCTGTGCTGCAGTTTTATCTGAGCTTTTATCTTGTAACTTAAGCCTGACAGCGTGTCACGCTATCTAACTTGGCTAACGATAACCCGGCTACGAAAAATCCACCAAAAATGCCATTAACGGCCAAAAATGTCTCGGTTACAGCCAAACTAACCGCTAACCAGCTGGGTAACCGTATGTTGGCCATGTTGGCAAGGCGACAGACTGGTTTTGTCTGGGTTAACAGTTAGCTGTTAGCCGACGTGACTTGTAACGTTACTCGCTGAATCCAAAGGATAGCAGGAGCTAGCCTGTAGCTCTCGGTAGAAACGTTACTGCGGTAGCCTGGATCAGATAGCTTCACCGTCAGTGGCAGCTCAGATTCACACCGTGTCTTACCTGATTGCTGATGGCCACCTCTTCTTATCTCCTTCTGGAAATATTCAGCGTCTGGAAGCGTCACTCAAGTGATATCCAGAAACCTCGCTGGGAGCCAGATATTTTTCCACTCCAGCAAGCTAGCCTAGCTGATGAGACGCTGTGCCCCGTTGGAATAGCATTTCTATATCAAAGCATGTCATTGCTCAGTAGTACAGCTAGGCTAGCTAGCAGCAGCTTCACAAGCTGTTCGGATGCCAAGGTCCCGCCCACTCGTTTCCGATTGGCTGCGGAGGAATCAACTCTGTGTTGATTGGTCCGCGGCGCTGTCAGTCAATCACACTGCAGCTGCTGATGTTTTGCACTCCCATAAGCATCCATCATGATTTTTGCCTTGTGAGGCTAAAGACTCAACCCAAACGCCACTATAAAAGAAATATGACTATGAAAAGAGATAGACAAATATATCATATTAGTCTTTACTTATATATTACTCAATATATAAATTAATTTGGCTCTAAATCAACTGCAAAAAGAAACTTTTACTCCAGGCCATTACAGCACTGAGTGGGGCTTAGATGCCATGTTGTATGATTTTGTGAAAGTTACAATTTTTGCAACTCTATTTTTAATTTGCAACTAGATAAAGAAATAGAAATAAATATAAAAGAGTGGACAATCAGCTCACAAAAAATGAATTCTTTTTGAATGTATGATAGCCTTAATGTTAGCTGCAGCTGGCAATATGTTGTCTGTACTTGAACTATGGCCTTATATGTTGAATAGATACTGTAGAGACACCTACCATTATCGAGCTGGCTATCCCATTTCTGACACAGGTGTGACAACTTCTGCTTTACAGAGAACGAGTCTGACGTTAATCTGCTATGTGTCAATAAAGATTGACAGAGCTCTGAATTACTACTTGTCCTCTGTGAAGCACAAGTTTTCACAGTATATTCAATGGCTGGAAAGTTGCTTTCCACTAAAAACTGCTCAGTCATCTCTACAGTGCGGCACAAATAGAGACACACACACACATTCATACAATAACTCATCATCTGATTCCATTCAGAGCCCTCCTGGGAAGTGATACTTCTAATAAACATGTCTGTGGTGAGGAGGGTTGCAGAATAATTTGGAAGGTTGTGCAGCTCGCTGCAGGATGCAATCTGTTTCCTGCTCAAACAGATGGGCCTCCTCTACATGTATTCTGCTTTCTGCACCCAAAATCCCATCTCAAAACAAGACTGATGCAACACATATAATGGAGACTAAACCCACTTTATCTCTGTTTATTCACCCTTTGAATAAATACACTTTAACTATGAAGTTTTTTAAAGGAAAACGTGACATGACAGAGCGCATGTTTTCAAAGTCAAATACAATTTCACACTATTACGTGTTTATGATGGTGGTTGTTCATCTTTTGGTTGTAAATGGATTGAGGTTGTGGTTTACTCACCATTTTATTGACTGTGACATCAGTGATAGTAGATTGTCATCACACATTGATCTGATTTCAGCGACACCACTGCTGTGTGTGGTTATAATATAACCACAAGGCTGATTATTCACCATTTCAATAGAAATATGTTAAACATTCAACAGAGTGTCATAAATTTATAACACTTTATCAAGTCATAAATTAGTCCAATCTCTGCTTCTGCTCAGTAAATAAAAAGGGTTTAGATGAAGTGTGTCATGCCAATTGTTTTATCTTGTTTTAATGTAATAACAGCTTAATATTATTAACTACTGAATATACTACTAATTGCCTTCATGATTTACTGTAATAAAACATAACTTCAGCTAACTCTGAATGAATAATGGAGTGGATTTTGAATGCCACCTGCTGGGCTTCTAGTGAAACACCCATGTTGAGTCCCTTCTGAACCACAACATGTCCTCTTTCATCCGCACTGCATCATCATTGTCATTATTTCATTCCATCACTGTTGCTTTGCCTCAGGGAAATCAAAGAGACCGACTGTCCTGGCTCTGTTCTCTACACAGAGAAAGGAAACAGTGCTGGTGAGCCACTGAATCGGCCACTACGGAAAAAGCAGATGGTCTCATGTTGTTAAAGGGAACTTTAATTCAATACAGTGCACATGCCTCGGGGCATTAGTTTGATATGCGTCTGAAAGTAAACAGAAGCAGCGTCCAGGGACGTGATCGCTAGTGTTAGATATCAAGCGGCTGCTGGGGCCAGAACGGACGTTAAAGGCAGTCAGAAAGGTGCAGTTTGTGCACAAAATATTGTACATGGAATAATACGGATTGCTAGTTTCCTTGTGCACAAAATAATCTTTGATGTCCCATAAATATCAAAAGTCTACTTGTAAACTGAGGCACATTTAACAAGAACAGCCCCAGTTATACACTATACGACAGGACCTCTATCCCAGCACATAAAGGTCACTTTATCCACCCCTGACTCCTCTATAATGCCATTTCATTTGAAGAAATTCCACAACAGATTAAGGCTAACAAAAGCAATACCAGTTATTTTATGAAAACATGGGTGGTATTTATTTTTATTCTTTCTTTCCTTGTATGTGTGAATGATTTCTGGGCTGACATTTACACACTGTGACAAGTGTGGCAGTGCGACAACAGAGGGATACACCACACCTTGTTGATGTTGTTATTATAAAAAGGTGCATGTCATCATTAAAATGATCATTTCACACTGCCACTCACAAGACCAGATTCAATATGGTTTAAAATGCTGGAGCAAAATGAATCACAAAAATTAAACTGGCTCTTTTTTCTTTTCTTTTCTTTTCTTTTTTTTTTTTTTGCTGATATTTTGGTCTTTGACACATTTTGACATTAAAGCAGAACTATCAGGGGGACATAGTCACCATACTACATTTGTCTTTTATTTCACACACAAATATTAAGACATTAGTTACACAACTGGCACCCTTCCAACAACACAACAATACAAAATCATCAGATGAAGATCCAGACATTCTTTAAATTGCACAACCAAGCAACATTGTAAACAAATAGACTGACATATCCAAACTCATTTGATGGGCGAGTCAAGGATCTCTTGATAATCCTGCCGGATGGCCCTGCTCACCCTGTACAGCTTGACTCCTGTCAGGGTGAACACACTGACCATGATGACCAGACATCCGATGACATCGTAGACAGACGGGATCATCCTCAGAACAATGAGCTGGAGGAACATGGCAACCACGATCTCAAGGTGCTGCACTGTACTGACTAAGGCTGGATGAAACTTGTTTAGAGCATAGTAGACTCCGAGGAACGCCACGGTGGAGCAGATACAGATCCCAATTAAATAGCCCCAGGTCTCCCCATCCAGAGGAATGATGGGCTCCTGCATGATAAACATGGTGGAGGCACCCCACACCGTGCCCGTCCAGCCGAAGGTAAAGAGTGCCGTCCACATGCTGACACGCTCCTTGATGGCTCTGTAGACGATCATGGAGAGGGCAGCGGCCAAGCCGGCCATCACTGTCATTGTGTAGCCAAAAGCCTCCTTCCAAAACCCCAGCCTGGACTTCTCCTCGTCTGCAACATTTGGCACCATGACCAGGCACAGGCCGAACACACTCCCCACCACTGTGACCACATCTGTGTAGCTCAGCCTCTCATCCAGCAACAGGAAGGCCAGTATTGCGCTGAAGACTGTGGTGGAGGCACGCCACATGAGGGTGCCGTTACTGGGTGGTACTATGGCAAAAGAGGTGTAGGCGCAAGTGATTGAGATGACGTTGCACACGCCATAGAAGAAGAGACGTAGACGGTAGCCTTTAGGGCCAAAGGGGGCCTCGTGGTAGTAGAAGACCACCAGGATGGACAGCACCTGGATCACGGAGCGGATGAAGAGCAGCTCGAGGGAGGGCACTTTAGAGCGGTCGGCTGCTAAACGAGTAATCAGTGCCACACAACCGTGAGCCACTGCTGCCCCAAACAAGGCCATCCAGGTCACCCTGGAGGCCAACACATTCGCCTCTCCGAAGCTGGCCAGCTGGCCCCCGACCCCCTTGTCTCTTTGCACAGTTGGCTGCTTGGGCTGGGTCTCCATGGTTCCAAACAAAGTCCTGCTACCTTTGGGGTCTGACACAAGTCTCTTTCCCACACTAGATTCTGCAAAGGCGCCAAACTCCTCAAAAGAGGGTGCGTCATCATACCCTTCATCGCCAGGCTGGGGGAAGTGTGTGGCATATTTCACTGTCACTGTGTTCGGGTGGATCTTAACCCGCTTTTTTGATCCATACTGCAGCGAGGATGAGGATACATCCATGTTTCCTTATGCGTCAGAGGGGGTAATCTGAAAAACGGAATAACAATTGTTGCAGTGTTATTGAGATGAAATGATATTCAAATAAATCACTGCCCTGCGGGCTGATTTTATCTCTCTAATCAGCCAAAACACAGCCTTTTGAAAACAGAGAGAAACGTTTGCATAATTCATACCATTTCCTAAGTATCCACATCTCACACCCACACACACACACACACACACACACACACACACGTGCTGCAGACACACACTCCTGCATGCACACGGGTAGAGCACACACTTGCTGTATCACCCCTATCTCACTTACCTTTTCACTCTGCCCGGCCTTACACTTGTGTAGTGTTACTTCTATATATATCCCATGCAAGCTCATATAAGCCGAGCAGCAAACACTCTGAGGCTGATGCAGTCTGATGGGATGAAATTACATAACAGGAAACCACAGAGGGGACGATACATGAATGTGGGCCACGTATGAGATGAATGGAGTTGCACACCATAAATTAACAAACCCTGAAACAAGAAGTGTGTGAAAGGGTTAAATGGTGCTGGATAGTCTGAATGGTCGCCTCAGTGGGGAGAGATTTCTGATGCTTTTCTTAAGAAACTGAATTTTGCTTAAGGGTGACATTACAGAATGTTATCATAAAGGTAACACATTTTATTATAAAAGAAAGAAAAAAAGAAAATCCTGTAGATATTAAAAATACTATTATTAGCACTATTTTTTTTATATTAATGTTACTACTATATTTATTCTGTCAGTCCTTTCAGACACAGCATGATTTAAAACCACAAGGGGGCAGATAGATACTCCTATTTGCCTTCTCCCCTCTTACATGCGGTTGCTCCTCCCTTTTGAAATATACATACATAACTTGATGCTTAATAATAAACGATGGCAATGTAATGTTGTGTCTAGGGTAATTAAATTGAAATTAAACATCTTAATATTGTTGAGTTTGAAAGACAAAACTCAATGCTGTGAGCACTTACATCCAATTTAACCATGGCTTAGTAAAAAAATATTATTAGGCTATTTTCAGAAATTCGAGACAGAAAATCGCGAAAAAAAAATGAATTTCTCCGTCAGATTATGATTCAAATTGATAAAAGGTTGCCATGTGAATAAATAAAATAATATAAATTTAGGTTTAAACTGACGCAAACAGCGTCTTTCCAAGCTTGATGCGTTAAATTCGTTATAAACAGACATTTTACGGACGCTCCTGTGTGACGCGTTTGCGCACTTAACTGAGTGCATGAAGAAAAACACAATATCGCCTTACCTTTTGTTACTTGAATAGTTCCTATTGATGCATGAACCCGGGTTCGTATCATAAATGAAGATCTCGTTTCATTTCTTGCTCCTTACATTTGGTCATCTGCCATTTCCCCATCTTCCCCCTTCGAGTGGAGCGCCTCTTGGAGATGCGTACTGCTTATTTGTTCCCCACGCTGTCGATGGACGCTGCTGCTGCTGCTGCTTCTGCTGCTGCTGAAGCTGAAGCTGCTGTTGCTGAAGGCGATGATGATGATGATGATGATGATGGTGGTGGTGGTGATGATGATGATGAAGCTGAAGCGGGAGGGGGGAAGCCAGGGAGAGAAGCAACTGTCACTGTCACAGCCAGTGGTTTCTCCTCCTTGTCCTCCTCCCCACTTCTTGCCACCTAGACTCGCTCATTCGTCATCTCTCAGGAGAGAAAAAGGATGTGCGTCGGTCACTCATCATCATCATCATCATCATCACTACGGTCATAATATGAAATCCCATCCTTTAAGAGGAACATTTGATTTGTCCATTTGAAGTAATTATGACATAAAAGCTTTCCCACTATCTTCAACATGCATCAGCTTAATTGCACTTTACATGATATATGCAATTAGTCTATTATGTAAAGGTTTGGGTTTACCCTCTGCTACTTTGCTGATTCTTAGGCATTTTTGCAACACCTCCTCCGAGAATCGCCACCTTACCATGGTGGAGGGGTTTGCGTGTCCCTGTGAGTCAGCACCTTCAAATCTGAGTAGTTCTCTGCCGGAAACTGGTGGATTGCCCCCTCCGGGTTGGGGGAGAGTTACTGCCTCAAGCGAGGGAGTTCAGAAGTCTTGTTCACGAGTGAGGGTAGAATGGGACGTGAAATAGATCAGCGGTATGCGGCTTCTGCAGTGGTGCAGGTCTGTCGTGGTGAGGAGGGAGCTGAGCCAGTAGGCGAAGCTTTCGATTTATCCATCTACGTCCCAACCCTCACCTATGGTCATGAGCTCTGGGTGGTGACCAAAAGAACGAGATAGATACAAGCTGCCGAAATGAGTTTCCTCCGTGGGGTGGCTGGGCTCAGCCTTAGAGATAGGGTGAGGAGCTCGAACATCTGGAGGGGGCTCGGAGTTGAGCCGCTGCTCCTTCCCGTCGAAATGGGTCAGTTGAGGTGGTTCGGGCATCTGATCAGGATGCCTCCTGGGCGCCTCACGCTGGAGGTGTTTCGGGCACGTCCAATCGGTAGGAGGTCCCGGGGCGGACCCAGAACATGCTGAAGGGATTATCTGTCTGGCCTAGGAACGCCGTGGGGCCCCCCACGAGGAGCTGGAAAGCGTTGCTGGGGAGAGGGATGTCTGGGGTGCTTTGCTCGGCCTGCTGCCCCTGCGACCTGGCCCCAGATAAGCGGATGAAAATGGATGGATGGATGGATTTGCAACATCTTTGTTTGGCATGCATCGTCAAATACATACTGAATGAACTTTATTTTATTTAGTGTTGCAGCTTGAAGTGATTGGGATTCCCATAATCCTCTGGGATTTCCTCATTTGTTCCAAGAAGACTCTCACGAGACGGCCATCCTCCCTTGTGTGCTGTGCTCATTTCACCACTTGTTCCTAACAGCCAAGAACAATAAATATCTGTCTGCTTTTAGGAGGATCACTTCAACCATCCCTGTCTAAATACAGTGATCCACTTTGCAAAGAGGAAGCCACATGTGCTGAATACTGATGAAAAACAACCTCAAAGTAAAGGGGAGGTGACATATGCAGGTTGACGAAAGGCATGGCAAACATTTGTAGTCATTACAAGATGGGAGAAGTTGAAAGCACTTAAATTAGATTGTTGAGTTTACGCCCAAGGCAATGCAACAGGAGCCCTGGCTGGTAATATAGATCATACTGCCACTAGCTGCCACTGCCTTCAACATGTAACATGACTGTGATTTTAATTGGTACAGAGCACCGAGGACGGTGATTTGTGATGTTGTGGCAATTAAATCTGCGTTTACATTGAGCTATTTACAGTGAATCAGTCACACAGTGGGGAATATGAACTTAAAGGGACGTAATTGAGCTATTATGGGTGCAATAACTGTAATAGTATATGATCATTTTATTATCCTATAAATAATAGAATAGTGTGCAAGTCAACTTTGCAGAAGACGAAGAGATGATGGGTTTTAGTATACTTTATAATGACAGTTTTGACGATGGTTTAAGGGCCTGTCATATTTATATAATTGAGAGTAATTAAAATGTGAATGAATAATTAGAAAAAAATGCGGGACACAATCCTTCCTCAGGCCAGTTGCATTAGATCTTCACTCACACTGGTTACCTTTCCAAGAACAATAATGCAGTCCTTCAGAGTTCAATGTGAAATAGGTTTACTGTGAGTCTTCAAAGATTACACCCATAAAAAAAAGCAGAGCTGGTCCCAGGAGCAGACTGAACTGTCTCAATATGCTGTTCACATTCCCCTTCTGTTGTGGGCCTTGTTGGCAGAGCCTTCCTATCGTTACACACTCTGATCTCTACTCCCTACCTCTGCCACCATTGTTTCTTAAACTCAGAACTCCGTGACATCACCTGAGTGCAGAGCGCCAATACACACACCAACACAGTAGAGATGGCATTATTACAGAGCAGTGACTGACAACAACCCCGACCACATCTAAGATTACTGTTTGTGGTGGAAATGCTAAGCAGACCTAGGGTCTAGGTGCCATGTCTGAAGGGTTACTTGTGGTTCCAAAGGTACCATACCAAAAGTGCTTGGTGGAAATGAGGCTTATGACGCTAGTTTAGCTTAGCATAAAGAGTGGAAACAGGGGAAAAGAGCTAGCCTGGATCTATCCAAGGCTAAAATCAACCTACCTGCCTAAAGCTCACTAATTAACATGTTATATCTCATTAACATGGGCAGATTTTTTTAACCTATGGACAGAGCCTCGCCATCTCTTTCCTTGTTTCCAGCCATTAGGCTAAGTGAAGCTAACCTTAATAAATAATGCACAGACATGAGCGTGGTATTCATCTTCACATCTATCTCTTAGCAAGAAAGACAATGGACGTATTTCCCCACATTTCCTACTATTGCTGTAAAATCCTGTCATTGGTTTATTGGTTGTAAGCTCCTTTAGTCCTTTCTGTCATCTTTGTGGGTTCAATATTTTCCCCTGACGCTAATTAGGGAACACCTCAGTTTTCCACAAAACATGACTTTCAAAATGTCAACTGTGAGTGCAATGGTTTGATCTGACATCCCTCCCCCAGGAAATTTTGAGCATCAGACAGTTAATTTCTTGCATTCTGGTGAATTCATGGCTTTTCCGTATCAGCTTAAGGTGGAAATATGTTTAATTTCATCTACTTGGGGGGTATAACTGAACAACTTGAACATCATCTCCTCCATGTCTGGATGTGTATGAAGTTGTTACTGCCTAAGCTTCCAGCGCCCATGCCACAAGATTAAGTCAAGGGAAGAAAAACACACGATGAGGTATAAACTGTCTCACAGCTCGTTGAACCACAGTGAAACTGGGTGGCAATCGCACCATGTCTTTTCATTTTACCATCCAGGGTGCATAATCACGACATAAGAAATTCACGAATGGTTTCTATGATTTACTTTTGGAAAAATTCTGACTGTGGAAGAGCTGTTCAAGAAAGTGAAAAAATGTAGGGTTTTTTTATTATCTCACTTAACAGGAGCATGAATCTGCTCTATTAAATAGGCTATCTCTGGGGAGATAGCAACACGTTAAGCTTCTCTAAGCCTCACTACACTCATTTTATGTCAGGGAGCTTTAGCAAAGGATCCACTGGCAGAAGCTTTCCTCAAAGTAAAAGTCTATTGATTATATTGTATATCAGCTTGAATTTAAAGTCATTTTGCAATCTTAATACATATATTCAGTTTAAAGACCTCATATAGCGTGAACTCATCAGCTAAATGTGTGGAGGAGGACAATGTCAAACAGATGTGAGCACATAATGAAGACTAATTACAGGCGATAGCAGGTCGTATTTGTTATTATGCCCTTCTTTGTACCACAGCAGATTTCAAGACAGTAAAAAATCCAGCAAACATAACAGATAATTATCTAGCATGCACAGGAATAACACTCCACTCACACTGTGGTTAATGAGTGGAAAAATCTCAAGTCATGTGCAAAACTTTGTACTTTTCCTGCGAGGAACAAGGTTGTGCACTGGTTAAAAAAAGCAACACTGAAATTTACTATTTTTTTACACTGATCTGATTTCACACAGAAATGTCTATCGTGGACGTTTGCCAGGCTGACATTTCAAGCATTTTCATTTCCGTATCTGTGAGCTGTTTTCTTGGCTTGACAGATTTCAATGGAGGCTAAATTTTTGCAGCCCAGAGGAGCTACAGTTCTTTAACTTTCTCTGCAACCTTCTCTTACTTTTTCTTCTTTTTTCTTTCAATGAGTTGGTTTTTTATTGAAAATGGGATTTTGTATGATCCCTATTGGCTTTTTGGTGAGCTTATTGGAGAAAATATAAGAGCCTAAGTGTGTATTGTATCGATCACCTATTTGTTTTTTTGTCTGGTCCCTTTAAAAGGCTTTCATAATGAACATGTGGCTCATCTATCTTCCGTCTGAGGCTTAGGCCATCTGTCATTGATTAAGCAGTTATATCTCAGCTTTATTGGCCGGGGAGCAGAAAACGACATACCACCATCCCTTCTACTGGTGCAGTGACTGACAGGCTTATACTGCAATTTAAGGATTTGGAGAATAGGGAAGGTGAGAGCAGGGCTGGCATGGAGCAAATAAAGTGGAATGAATGGAAGACGCCGGCTTAAATAGGCAATCTGTGTGTGGGCGGTGGGAGAATAGATGTAGTTCTTGTTGCGTTCACCTTTATGTCCGATGAAACCAAGTACCATAGTGAATGGGATCAAGCATGCCTGACATTTTCCTTACTAACCAACAAGACCAGTGCTAAATATCAACATGCATGAAAGCTATGTGTTGTTATATACTTTGTATACTATTGTGAATCCTGTGGATTTGCATCGAATGAATCAAGGATTCTGCAGATTAGCTGGGGGCTGTTAGACTTTGCCTGCAAGAACACACTGTTAATGTTCGCCCAGCTGTCAGGACTAAGCCAAACTTTCTTCCAACATGATGCTACCTGCAGACATTGCTCTGAGAATAGCACATCCCCGATGGCAAGCTACCCGCGCTTTTGTTTCTGTCTATTTGCTGAATCCAAAACCAAACAGAACCTCATTCTTGCATGAATCATAAATGGGCCAGCTCAGCAGTTTGTCCTAAATTGAGCCTTTTTAATTATGTATGAGCTGAGGAGGATTCCTACTTTCGAAAAAAGGATCTTCCTTTCTGGTTTTGATTTTCTCCTCCACCATGATCACAAAAGAAAACAAGACAAAACTAACAAATGGTTTCCTTGTATCAGTTTTCATACAGTATGAGGAAGTATCCGATGACACACGTAATCATAGATCATACAAAGAGATGCATATCATAACTTAACTCTCCTTTTATCTTTAAAGAAATGCTTTACCCTCTGAATGATCATTGCAGTTACTCACCTCTTGTTACCCTGAATTTGTGAAGAAAACGTAGAACAGAGAAAATTCTTGATGAACTGAAGTCGTAGAGTTCCACGCACAAATTGTGTAGTATAATCTTAGTCTCATTTATCCAGTCGTTTGTGCAGTACTTCCTAAACCTCAAATACTGCTGCTTTGTCAGTGGACATTGCCATCTTTTCACAATGGTAAGACACACAGTAGGCAGTGGCAGTTTGTCCTGGCGACACTTAGTAGTATAAAGAGTGAGAAAGTCTGTAGGGAGGGAGGAAATGGAAGGTAGATGGGTCAAACAAACTCAGGACTTTCACCTGTAAGTTCGCTGTTCATTTCCTGTCTGAAACCAAAAGTCAAGTTATGTAGTGACAACATAGTTTGCTAGTATGTGAAGCATTCTACGGTAGTTACATATGTCACATGACGCATGTGATGTGACATTACATTACATTAGTAACAACCATACTTACTTTAAGCCAAAGTATGATGCTTTTTTTTCTAAACCTAACCACGAACTTTTGGTGCATAAACCTAAGGAAACAGACCAAAGAAAGTTTATTTTGAAAACAGACATGAATTGACATGCCATCGCTGAACTGTTGTAACTGACGAAAACTGATGTAGGAGGGTTCCTAGCACATCATATTTCCATATGTAGCCTAGTTCCACTGACAAAGCGCTAGTATTTGATGAGTTGGGATGAGAACATGGCATTTTCACTAAAACTCATCTATGCTGTTGTCAAAGCCGGACTCGACTTGACAAAAATGGCAATTTTACATTGCTGAACACAGGAGCTGCTGGTCTACCACTGTCCTGGTCAGTTTGCCTTAATGCGTAACTTGAGTGTTTCAAAAGGTTAGTTCAGATACACCAAAGTCACACATTAAGGCAGTGGTAGACCAGCAGCTCCTGTGTTCAGTGAGGTAAAATTACTGTTTTTGTCAATGGACTGACTGACTGTTGCGAGCATGGCTAAAAATATAGTGAAGAGAAATGATCACATGTATTATTTCACTAAGTAACTCTAAAATGATTGGTAAACCATGCCCACATAGTAGTAGTCTCTACTCAAACATCCATAGGCCCCCATCGGCTGCCATATTAGATACAGGTAAACAAAGAATTAACTTAACCCAAATAACAAGCAGAAGACTATGATGAATATTGGAGGAAATTAACTGTCATCAGTCCTTACAATATTTACGCTATTACAGAATAAAGACATAAGTATCACATCAACTACAATCCAAACATACACCAGAGGAAGGCAGCACATGGAGAACTTAATTGACCATATGGTGCATCCATTTCAGTCTGACAGGACAATGATGAAGGAGCACACCCTAACTCCGAGGATTATTGCTCTCAATTTCACCAATTCAATTAGCCTTCGTGCAATCAAAGTACGCCAATATCAACTGCAAGATCAAAAGATGTACTGTTAAATACAGTAAAAACATCATCTGTTAATATCTGAGCAATTATTCATCAAGAACATTAATCCAAATGGACTGTGGGAAGTCTATCATTGAGGAGAAGGCAGATTTCCAGACTTTTTTTAAACATCCTCACACTCCTGATCAAACTTGTACCCATTATAACAGATGATGAGTTTCAACACATCATGTTTTTTGGTATACTGTGATATTATCAGCTCTTCTAGCAGCCGACGCCGAGCATAATTGGGTCTTAAAGCTCCAGCAGCTGTTAATTTTCTTTCATTCTTTTTTTTTTAGCAGGTTTGCCGTGTGACTTCGCTGTGCCTGTGAGAGCTCTTCATAACTCAATAGTCAGTAAAGCTTTTGTCGAATCAGAGCACCATTTGGGAGAACTGCAGAGTGGTCTGTCATTACTCTCAGATGTCTCACAGCAAACTTGCGACTGTACCTTGAGACTATGATTAGCATGATTGAGTGTGAGCAGCAGATGGGTCAGTTTAAAATTTGTCTCATTATGCCAGAGGAAAAAATGTGTCACTGAATGTTTGTTCACATATGTGCACATTGCGTGTTTCACTGCTTAAACACAAAGACATCTAACCTGCATATTAATATGTGTATTCATCTGGACCACAGTTATGTGTTAAATGGTACTGTCAAGTTTAATGACAGCCTGTCCATGTTTTCTCCAACATAAACATGATGCTGATCTGGCACAGGCCATCTTTCATCATACTGGCACGACTTTTCATAGATCTGAGTCAACTTTACATTAAAAGACCAGTGTATAGGATTTAGAGGGATCTATTAGCAGAAAAGGAATAAATATTCATTATGTTTTCATAGAGTAAAATCACCTGAAACTAAGAATTGTATTCTCATTAGCTTAAAATGAGGAGCCCATCATATTTACATTGGAAGTGGTACCCCACATGGGGCTGCCATGTTTAGCCCAGAATGGACATACCAAATACCATTTTTTAATTTACATTACCTGACAGTCACCGTGGTCCTTTGAATGATTAGTTTGTTCATTTGCTAACTTATCAAGAGTTAGATGAGAAGATTGATACCTCTCTCCATACAGTACGTGGTAAATATTACATTTGTGCAAGCAGCCAATTATCTTAGCTGGGAGTTTCCTGTCCAATTCCCAATGCATGTATTATGTATGTCAGTGTTTCTCCTAAGCTGTGCATGTATGCTATAATAACTGACCTGGGAAAATACAGCCCCACAGTATAGTAAGTTAGACACTAATACATTTAAAAGCAAGTCTTTTTTTCTTCTTTTTTGAACAGTTTTGGGCGGCACGGTGGTATGGTGGTTAGCACTCTCGCCTCACAGCAAGAGGGTTGCCGGTTCGATCCTGGGCGTGGGAGCCCTTCTGTGCGGAGTTTGCATGTTCTCCCCGTGTCAGCGTGGGTTCTTCCTCCCACAGTCCAAAGACATGCAGATTGGGGACTAGGTTAATTGATAACTCTAAATTGTCTGTAAGTGTGAATGTGAGCGTGAATGGTTGTCTGTCTCTATGTGTCAGCCCTGCGATAGTCTGGCGACCTGTCCAGGGTGTACCCTGCCTCTCACCCGATGTCTGCTGGGATAGGCTCCAGCCCCCCCGCGACCCTCAAGAGGATGAAGCGGTTAGAAGATGAATGAATGAATGAATGAACAGTTACAGTTATTGTCTTTTTCAAACATAACACAACAAATCTACATATGAAGGTTTTACACTTAAAAAAATGCAATTCTTATATAGCTAGTATGCTGAGTAGTATTACATTATCTTTATGTGTTACAACATGCCTTTTTTTGGGCTTTATCACACCATGACCTTCAGGAGGCACTGGGGTGGTTTGCAGCCAAGTGTGAAGCGGTCGGGATGAGAGCAAGCACCTCCAAATCTGAGGCCATGGTTCTCCGCCGGAAATCAGTGGATTGCCCCCTCTGGACTGGGGGAGAGTTGCTGCCTCAAGCGAGGGAGTTGAAGTATCTCTGGGTATTGGTCACGAATGAGGGTAGAATGGAGCATGAGATGGATCGCCGGTTTGGTGCGGCTTCTGGAGTGATGTGGGTGCTGGGCTGGACCGTCGTGGTGAAGAGGGAGCTGAGCCAGAAGGTGAAGCTTCGATTTACTGGTCCATCTGTGTGCCAACCCTCACCTATGGTCATGAGCTCGTGGATACGAATCGTGAGATTGTGGATATAAGCGGCTGAAATGAGTTTCCTCTGTGGGGTGGCTGGGCCCAGCCTTAGAGATAGGGTAAGGAGCTGGGACATCTGGAGGGAGCTCGGAGTAGAGCCGCTGCTCCTTCGAGTCAAAAGGGATCAGTTGAGGTGGATCAGGCATTTGATCAGGATGCCTCCTAGGTGCTCCCGTTAGAGGTGTTCCAGGCATGTCCCAAAGGTAGGAGGCCCCGGGGTAGATCCAGAACAGGCTGGAGGGACTATATATCTCATCTGGCCTGGGAACGCCTCGGGGTCCCCCAGGAGGAGCTGGAAAGTGTTGCTGGGGAGAGGGACGTCTGGGGTGTTTTGCTTGGCCCGCTGCCCCCGCAACTCTGCCTGGAAAAGTGGATGAAAATGGATGGATGGATGGATGGATGGATGTGTCTTTTTACCTTTTACCTTTAAAATATTTAATTTAACAAAGCTGTTTTATCCCCTTGATGGCACGAGTCTGTTTTCCTGATTTCCTGAAGCATGTATTGTACATTTACATGTTCCACCAACTGTGCATGTATTCTATAGTACTTGGGAATGCAGAGCTGCTCAACAAATTTCATCCATCTGTTGCTAATTTCCATTAATAGACATGAAAGGCCCTTAACAGCTGGCTGGGTCAGAGTGATTTTTGAAATTGCTGTTATCTTCCACATGTCACCCTCATTACACAATTTCCATCCTGTGTAACACTTTAGAGATCAGGAACGTGCCTGACATTGGTTATATATGGATTGGATGGGGGTAATGTTGTTACATAGGACAGAGATTCTGGAAATAAACTGAAAGCTGTAGGACTGGAAATAATCCTTCAGATTCCAAAGATCCAAGATGAAAATTGCACCCAGGGTGGCAAATCAGAGAACTTGACATGTGAAGATGAGACAAATGTATAACTGTCCCATCACTTTGTGAAAATTAATCTGACTGGTGACACTATGCCAGAGCAGGTGCGGCACACTGCCTTCAACACCTTTTTCCATGTCTTAGATGCTGAAATGTCGGGCTCAGTGACACTTTGAGGTGAGGTGGTAAATCCTGGAAATACAGCGAGTTGTCTTGTCTCTGTGGATTAAAAGCACACGAGTATACAAGTGGAGAAGATGTCCTCAGTTTTCACCATGAACAGACATAGTTAAGGCAAGTCAAGCATATGCATGAGTAACCGTACCTCTGTGCCTGTTCAACAGAGTGAATATTTCTGCTTTATTATACTGGAGACCCTTATTAAGGTTGTTCCAAATAAGCTGTGGTGCCCCCAGAGATTTTTCATAGGGGTAGCCAGATGGGGCCACTGAAAATCTTGGGTTGCAAACCAAATCCAAAAGCCATGACTGAATGTTAGGAATTCTATTATGCTGTTATAGTATAAAGAGCTGGTCTGATTATTTCAGAAACTGATGATCTGATACTGGGATTTTCACGCACAACCATCTCTAGGGTTTACAGAGGATGGTCTGAAAAAGAGAAAATATCCAGTGAGTGGCAGTTCTCTGGGTGAAAATGCCTTGTTGATGCCAGAGGTCAGAGGAGAATGGCCAGACTGGTTCAAGATGATAGAGAGGGACAACACCTGAGACGAGTAGGGGGACCTGGGCAATCATCCCCTGGATAAACAAGATCTATCTTTTTTTAATACACTGTGGCATCTTATTTACATTCAAAGAGCAAAAAAAAAATGCAAGCATGAATCAATTTGTTTTCACTGTGATTTACAAAATGGTCGGCGAGCAACCTGGCACCCTATCATGGGCCATATTTTGCCCGTGGGTCATAAGTTGAGTATCACTGCTGTTGTAGAAAACAAAAGCCATCTTCTTCTTTATCTTAAAAAAACATTGCAAAGACCATCTGGAACAGAAACATCCAGTTTTGCCCCAGGTGCTTTAACGTTATGTCAGAGTCTGTGATTAAGACATGGCCATTTCTGGTTTTGATTAGCCTTTGCCTCAGCCCCTTTAGACTTCTGCCACAGACCAGCCCGCAAGGCCTGATACGTCAGTCTTTGTGAGTGCGAGTGTGTGTATGTGCTGATCCATAATGCATATGATGCTTCCGACTAGACACCTCCTCTCATGAGAATGCCCTTTTCCTAGCATCTGTCCGCCCATTACAGCGTCACATCTCCTCTGATCCCGATTCGCAAATAAAATGTTCTGCTCAATTTATTAGATTTACAATTATGTAAATGTCTTAATGGATCATCACGCTGATGTGGATGCTGTTTTACTGAAAGTCCTGTTTGTTCTCCGCGATAGTTTAGAGCTAGACAGCGAGAGATAAAAGCTGTAGACAGTATGCAAACCCCAAGAGGTAACTGTGTTGTGTTTATTGTCATCACAGCGGAGCAGATAAAAAAACATGTATTAAAGTCAGGATGCATCCATCATGCTGTTATGGAGAGCAGGATGCGTCAGTCATATTATGAGGTGCAAAACGAACCAAACTGTGACTGCATAAATCACACTCGCTGTGTGAGAGAGCACTGCAGGCTGTGGATGCTGTAGAAACACAGAACATTAACAACACTGATCAAAGTGTTTTATAACAGTAGATGCTGCAAAGGCTGTAATGTGAAAGTGTAAGTCAGCAGCTCACACATGCAGCTCGTACTAGATGCATCTACATTGTTAGTAGTATTGATTATGAGGCCAGCAGTTGGCTCAAGAAAGGGTAGTGGTATCCAATACACAAATCTGATGCCAACAAACATGTACTGAATTTTTGTTTTGGAATGCTATTAGACCTCGCTGATGCATGTTTTTCCTCCATCTTATTTAAATGATGCCAGACATTTGTTGCACTGACCATTTTTCAGAGTCAGGGACAGCCTGAGTACACTCTCATTTTCATGCATTTAGGCATTGAAATTAGCAGTGTTGGGGAAGCTACTTTGACAGCTTTGCAAGGTACCAATTACCTCAAACTGGAAGACGTTCAGCTACAGAAAAAATGCCCCAGTGAGAAATCTAGTTTGTTTAACTAAAGCTGGTTAAAAAAGGAGTTCAAACTACCTTTTAAAACAATGTTCTAACTGACAATGTACATGTGATGCAAAATCATTACAAAATATAACACAATAAAGTCACTTGCCAGCATAAATGCCACTCAACTGAGTTTATTTCAAATTGTGCCCACTTCTTTACAAGTCAAACACAACCCAAAAAACTAAATACCCTATTATTCATGGGAAAGTGCAAAAATGTCAGATTTGGTTTTGTATACAGTGTCTATCATTCAGACACCTGTCCTCCAGCAACTAGAGTCCAGTCAGGAACACTTTACTCAAACACAACTTTGTTTCCATTTGCAGTATTATATTTGGAGGTATGGCTCTGTCCTGGGGCCCCTCTGCCTTTCCTAGGCCTACGAAGAAAGCCTCTTTCATGCACCTACGTGGAAAGCCTAAGGTGGAGAGAGCATACCTCTCCGCCCTTCCAAGTGCACATGAGGAAAGCCTGAGACAGAGAGACCAAACCTTCCTGCCTTTCCATGCACCTATGTGGAAAGCCTAAGGTGGAGGAAGCACAACTCTCCACCCTCCCACGTGCCTATGTAGATAGCCTTAAGACAGAGAGAGCAAACCTCCCTGCCCTTCCATGCGCCTACATGGAAAGCCTAAGACAGAGCGAGCAGCAGCAAAGACCGCCCGGGAACAGAACAGAGCAGCATCAATGACAAACAGAAATGACATGGATAAGTCAGACAGGACATGAAAAGGAGGAGCTGGGGTGGAGGCGGGGTGCAAAGCAGCTTGCAGAGGAAGCAGCAACAGTAGGCAGGCCAGAGCAGTTTAAATAGGGTGCCCTGAATGAGATTTGCCTGATCTGCCTGAACTGGCTATGCTCAATTCCAGGTAGGGGGGTTGCACCAGACAGGATTACTCAGTTAGCTGGAGAACTAACAACTTCCTTGAACATTAATAAACAGCAATAATCAATACTTCTGACTAAATCACATCTAATATATTCAAGTTTAGTTTCACAAAATCTGTCTGCTGGATGCATTGTCTGAGCATGTCTGAGCATGTCTTCACAGCAGTGGGGATAAAACAAAAAGGGGGTGGGGCTTTTCAAAGGAAGTTCAATTACAGTAGAGAAGCAATGGTAAAATAAATATAACAATGAATTCAAGCAAAAAAGCAAAACAACCAATGGGGTGATTTGATCAACCGAGAAATTCATCAGCAGATTGATCAATAATAGAAATAATTGTTAGCTGCAGCCACAAGCAGATTAGATCTTTGTACTGTGATGAACTCTCACTCCATTTTGCCCTCGCTCATGTTGTTCTGTCACAAGTTGCACTCACATTTGATTTCTTGACTTGAAAAAAAAAAACCTGTGAAATTGATGTGAATGATATGCAAATATTTTTGACAGGAACATTTCACACATGGCAGCGGCCAGTTCCTTAGTCACAGACATCATGATAATTGGTTTTAACTGAAACATTTCTGTCTGAGTGCATCGTCTAAAGGTGAGAGATGTTGAGAACACACCGACCGCCTGAGACTATCATTTAACACTATAGGTTTTTACAGTCTCTTGATCATGTGAAATCATTTCAGGTCCTGGCCTGACATTTAGCACATAGCTGGAAAGTGTAGTTATTATAGAGTTTTTGTTCAGATGTCTTGAGTTACAAAGGTCGCAGATACCTGAGGGATATTATTCCGGCTATAAATGCCTTGTGAGGAGAGAAATTACAGGAGAATGATAGAGTGACACGGTGCTTATTATGTTTGAATTTTCTGGGTGAAGAGGTGAATTTCCCTTCGCAAAAATGACCCATTTTATAACTTAATTTGTGCTTCCTCGTATAAAGTCTGCCATCTTTCACTGATTTTATATGCAGTCATAGTGCCGTTATGTTTCGTGTTCCTTCTTCAGTTCAAGGGAAACTCAGGTCAGCACAGAGAGAGTCAAACAGTAGTATCACTATACGATGTAGTCTTTGTACAAAGCCATGAAAGAGGAAAATGGATCAATAGGATATTCTGTTTTACACCTCAGTTGTCTCACGCGAAGTCCACTGAGGCGTGCATACACCACCACCACCACCACCACCACTGATAGCCTGAATAAAATCAATCTAGACACAACATCAAATGGAAATCGGATTGACTGCTGCACCTGAGAATAAAAATGTCCTTCAAAGTCCTTTGTGGAGTCACCAGTCTGCTACAAAACAAGCTGTCCATTATCAGATACATTTATCATATTCGGTACTTGCGGTGGTTTCTAATTGGGCAGCAGAGGGAGGAGGCAAAAGATGCAGGATGTTATGACATATGATGACTTCTTCCTCACACTGGCCTTTCACTGCGGTGACAGCCCAGTGATACACACCAGCAATTACAGTGAAATGTGGGGCCAAACTATCGAAGGAGAACAACCCATTATTTGACAGAGAAGTAATTATCATCTGCATCATAACAATGTCGTCTAAAGATGGAGTAGGGGGAGTGAGGAGGGTCATAGAGCAAGGTGATTTACTGGGGGGGATTATGGATTCACTGCAGCCCTATGTTAAACAGAGACTTAAATCAACATTCTCTTATTCATTACTGTGTGTGCTGTCACTGATATAACCACTCCATAAAATGAGAATATATGTTGATGCAGCTCAGACTTGAAAGACAAACTGGTTTATAGGGAAGGAAAAGCCAGGCCTGGACTGCTGATGAAGCTTGTTGTTGGTACATAATTCTGATTCCTTTAAAGGATGGGTTTTGTGACAGTTTTCTCATCATCAAATCCCATAAAAACCCCAAAACCAACAATGAATTGATCTTATTAACAAACTGCCTGTGGAGCCAAAGCCTGATGAAGCTCATTACTCTCTGTCATAGAGCTCCACTGTTGTCCAAAAGCTATTAACAAGACTAAACTGCTGTAACCATGCTAGCAGCTATTTACTTATTTACTCAAGCCAGCTCAGCTCACTTTTGATACCAAGTCCTGTTCTCTATTTAGTTTTCCACTGCAGACAGTAGTGTAGGTGGGATTCTCATCGGATCACCTTAACAACACCTCCTCAAACTTCATCTTCGACATGACACTTGCCAAATCCTTCATCTGCACTCAATCACTTGTATGGCACAGTGCAGTGGTTTTCAAACTACTTTATGCCCTTTATGTTTTTCATAAGTAAAAAAGTAAACACTGTCAACAATAATTAAGTCCCAATGTCCTCAAGTGAGTACTTCCTAATTAACAGTGTCTTAGCTTGTTACTGTTGCTAAAATTGTTTCTGCACAGATTAGAATATTGTATAACTGCACTTACAAACACTAGATGGCACAAAAAAGTGTCCACGAATGAGGACAACAGGTCTAAGTTAAGCAGAATGAAGTATTAGGTCAAGTAAACCCAAAATGTGATTACCTCATTTGAGGACACTGGGTCTCTGGAGGATATTAATATCTGTGCACAATAGCTTCTATATTGTTATTACTCTTATCACAACATACAACAATAAAAAGAAGAAAATAAAGGACAGGTAACTTTGGTGGAAGGTCGTCTTCGCTGGTGCTTTGTTGTAATTTGCTCTGTACAATAAAGCAATCATTTGTCCCACTCATGGTTTTCTCCCTTTAAATGTTATCATCCCTCACACTGGCTGCCAACCAAGCTTTTCATGTGTCACACACTTAAAATTCCCACGTGTGAACTGTGACAAGTAGGTTTTGCCTCTTTATTAGGAGATGGGTGCCCACAACATACTGATACAGTCACTTAAAAATTAATTCATAACTTTTTATGTCGGCCCACTTGAATATTGCAATAATATTGCGTGGTTGTCACAAGATCCCATGGCACACTTGGATTGGCATCATGTCACACCATTTGAGAAACCACTGGCATAGTGTATGTCGTGTACTGCATAGTTTTGCAGAGTGCCAATTTCTGAAATCGGTAGCTTGGATATTTAAAAATGGTGGGTTGGTGCGGAGTTCACCGTGTTGCGCCAGTGACAATTCTCTCTGACCAATCAGTGGTCTGCAATGTTTTAACTCCACCATCTAGTATCAGCTCAGACATTGGTACCAAAGCAAGGACCAGGTCATAGGTATAAGTTGAACTGTGCAGTGTCTATATTTACAACATTCATAAGCCTGTTGATTTATTGAATTTTGTTTTCTTAATAGTACATGGCCCTGTGTTTTTCAGTTGCTCTGTATTTTACTGTTTACTTATTTGACTGATCTGTATTTTTATTTAATATATTGCTTTGCTGTTTTCTGTTTTTGTTTTTTTCTGATGTTTCTTGTTTGCAGTATCCCCTTTGCTGCTGTAACAATGCAGATTTCTCCGCTGTGGGACTAATGAAGCTACAGCAAACATTCAGTCAGAAATACTATACTCTTAATGCTTAGGCCTGAAATGTATCTGTCGTATTTTCTGCCATTCTTTTCTACACATGCTCACTCACTATTTCTAGCTGTCATTGTACAGGGCTGTCAATTAAGTCATCAGCTGTTCCACAGCTGATTCACAGTTAATCAGCTCTAATCATCTGTTAATCATCTACCCATATTCTGTATCTGTATCTCCTGATTAAAATACAAGATTATCTAATCTTACCTTTTTTTATCTAGAACTTTTGCTGATAGAAAAAATAAAAAAGAAAGACTCAAGTTGAATGCCTGCTGCTCCATGCAATGGAAATAGGGATGGGGCCGATCCGATCCAGTATCGGTATCAGGTTCCGATACCAACGTAATTCACGGATCGGAAATTTCCGATCCACTTGCGGAAATTTCCGATCCACGAGCTGCGTCTGTGCTTTCACGTTGTCTGTTGGAATGATATGATGATTGCTTCATAGTAGTGTTGCACTGACCACGATACTAAAACACGGCGGTACATATGATACCATAATGTTGTTGTTGAGTACTGTAGTACTATGGTACCTCAGGTACCACTACTGTGGGATAAGATCAAAGTCCAATCGCAAGAGCGTGAGTGTCCATGCGCTGTCCAATAACAGCGCGCGCTGTCCACCTGGCACTCGATATGCCAGGTGGTGCCATTTACTTGTAGGTTAGATTATGCTACAGTGATTTGTTTCCCACTACAGAGCTCTACGGTGCGAGCATTTTACTGGCATTTGCGACTAAAAATAGTTTTGTGCTCGCAAAATAAATCATTCAGCACGCTATGCGAGTACAGATTTCAACCAGCAGCAGAAACTAAAGGCAAATCCTGTCGGTTGTGGGTTGAACGGGGGTCACAGACACAGACGGGAATGTATTCTGTCAAATACAGCAGAGGCTCATAGTGCTGCGTGGCGCAAGAACAGCTTACTGGTGACAGAGAAGTCTGACTCCAGGTCCAATAATGTCCTCTTCTTGGTGTCATGACTGCCCCAAAGTACCTGAACAGCCAAACTGTGGCGGCACACAGGTATGTGATGTGTCAGAGGAGAAACGAGCCGTTCACATTTCGCTCTCTGTGGCAGGTAACGGCCCACAAACCTCACCGCACTTTAGGGACTGTTCTTTACTTATGAAGAGACTTGTCAGGGGAGGAGGGTGGCTGGCCTATGTTAATCACTTATTGATGCTGTTTTTGAAGTATGAATAAATCAATAAGTAATTTATTCCACTGAAATATCAGTGATATATTATAGAAAAGTGATTTATCTTTTTATAAATGACAAAAGGCACATCTGCCTCATTTTTGCTGTGGTATCCTGATACTACTCAGAACCGTGATACTTTCACTGGTAACGTACCGTGGGTCCCAATTTTGGTACCATGACAACACTACTACATAGTAGTGTCTACTGTTCAGATTAATATGACAGGTACCAGAGCATGTGAGCGGAGCGGAGCGGGTGAAAATTTCCGCTCCTTGCTCTCAGACCTGTCACTTTGCACTGCTCGTCCGCTCCGCTTGGTTCTGCGCATTCTTCGCTCCGCTCCGCTCCATCATAAATTTTATCCCGCTCCACTCGCTCACCACTCCGCTCAAAACAACTGCGTCGTACTACCCTAACCTGTAATCTTCTATTCACAAATAAAACGGGGTCTGCCCATTTTTCCGACATCCCATTGTTCCAACCATATTAAACCCATTGTTCATGATGCCCTGTGGTTAAGGTCTGGTTAGGTTTAGGCACAAAAACCACTTGGTTAGGGTCAGGAAAAAATCATGGTGTGGGTTAAAATGAAAAAGAAAGTGACAAACACATAAGCCGTGAGCCTGCTCCGCCTCAAGCCTTTCCCAGCTGACCCAGAGCCGGTCGCGACACACCATCAAGGCAGAAATACGCCCGCCGGGAGCCGTTCAGCACCGCGGACCGTCGGACTAATGGGATGTCAAACCAATGGGCTGTCGGACCAATGACATGGACCCCCATTAGTTTAGCATGTTAGCATGCTAACATTTGACAATTAGCACAAAACACAATGCTTATTGGAATATCATTAGTTTTGCAGGGTTTTGGTCACAAACCAACATTTTTTAAAATAATATTTTGTCAGGAGATCACCAACATGAGTGGGTGTCATCCTCTGGTGACCATAAATGTCTGTATAAAACTTTGTGGCAATCCATCCAATAGTTGCTGAGATATTTCAGTCTGGACCAAAGTGACAGATCGACATTGCCATGCCTGGAGCCATGCCTTTAGCATGGCTAAAAATACATCAGTGAGCCATACGGTTGCACAGAGTGACATTTTCTTTCAGTACTATGAACAAGGGCACTGTGGTTTATTTATAGTATACCAGCATCATGGTGCTGTAAACAATCCCTTGTGCACAATATGTGTATTAATCCACAATTGAAAACAGTTCCCAATAAAAATGCTAATTACCCCTGTTTGAGTAAGGTTTGCTAAAAACTACAGCACTCAGCTGTTTCAGGAAGCTACTCAGCCTGTAAAAAAATTAAACTATATATTTGTGACACATTTTTGAAGATTAAGAATGAATGGGCTCTGGGCTGAGTGCCACAGACAGGGTAGGGAAGTCTGAGCGTACTGAGAAACTAATTCATTGTTGCTTTTGGTCTTTTCATGGGATTTGCTGACAATAAAAAAAAAGACAGAATAGCGTCAGACTTATCTTTTAAATGTGTTAGTCAGAACAACTCAACCTCCCTCTCCATTAGCTTCCATTTCCCAGACTATTTGTTCCTCAGGAAAAAGATAGAGAGGGATGTATTATTCCATTTCTTTATTACCCGCGATTACAAGTATTTCCGATTAAACTTTTAAATTCAGCAAGACTGCCTGCATTTTCCATTATGCCCTCCTTGAAATGGCCATCAACATGTTCTCTCAGTGTATTAGTCCATGAGATGAGACATTTTGTTTTGATTTCAGTCCAGCGGAACATTTTCTTCAAACAGTCCTTGTCGTCAGTCACCACAGAATATTGATTTGAGCAGTCAGGTCAACCTATTACATTTATCTTGGCAAACACAGTTGCCATGACATAAAAACCGTTGCTGAGCTAATTTTGCATTTGTACTGAAAAGGTTGACAAGAATCAGATAATGAGAGTGAGAAGAAGGGGAAAAGGATGTGAGATAACAGAGTCAGAGTAAACAGCAAATTATCAATCAGGCATGGCAGGAGCGTGTAACATTAGTTTTGTCAGGGAGGCCGATAGGGTACTATAAGAAAATATAGCCACAAATGTCATCGCTATGTCAACCTGCAACAGATTATAATAGCCCTGTGAGCTTGTGAATTTTAATCAGTGTATAATGTCACAAGAGGAAGGACATAAATCATACTGAGTAAAGAACTACTGTAGATAATAAGGTTTTATGCACACGGTGCAAGAAAGTCGAGAAAGTTTCAGCATGTTATATAAAAATCTTGAACTTCAAGCTACAGTTTGAAATAAAGGTGTCACAGGGAAAGACTGCATTATGACTCAGAATAAATTGACACTGGAGCCCTCCAGTAAAGCATTCCTTCCCCCCTGCAGGCTTATACCAGTCACTGAAGGGCCATCATAGCACACTGCATTTGTTATAGTTCCCACGCCTCTGCCTCAGAGCCAGCAGAAAACCTCATCGACCAGAAGAACAAGCCCTTATTGACTGGCTACCTCTCCTGGTAGCCATTATCTTTACTGCCTTGTTACCAGATGGAGCCGGTCAGCACTGGCACACAAAACAACCTCACACACCTCCTTTGAGTGAACAGATGGACCATGAGGAGATGGGCGATATCACATGGAGCAAGGATGCACACATATCAGGGGGAGGCTCGCCGACCGTGTGCAACTAGGCAGCACAATGGCCAAAGAGAAAAGACATTGGGTAATTATGTGTGCAGAAGAAGACTGATACGATAAGGTCACATCCTGAGGAGGTGCACACATCTAACCAGCAACCTGAATGTAATAGTGGAAACGGACAAATTAGCCACCCCTGTGCTACTGTCTCTGATTTTCTGCTTCATGAAACAGAAATATCATCATTTCTTGAAGCATTTGAAACTTTTGAACATCCATTAACCCTCTCAACCCCATACCATACACCCCTGCACTTTATCTCTACAAATAAATCAATCATACATGTAATAATAATAAATAGTGGAAAATACAGCGACCAACAGAAACCTTTAATCTCTAAGCTGTTCTGTGAAAATAGGGTTCTTGTTCGGGGCTCTTTCCCTTTATTTATAAGAGAGTGAACCCTTTTCTAATGCAATATGAAACACAACCAATACCCCAGAGGCCAATATATCACATATTTCTTTTGCTAATAGTGTAGATGCATGGATGGTTGATTGTTCAGTTGGTCCATTTAAGTCCAGACTAAAATGTCTCAACAACTGATGGATTGGCATGGAAATTGGTACATATATCCATGGTACTCAGAGGATGAATCATAATGATGAATCAGCGATCCCCTGACTTTTCCTGTAGTGCTATCAGCAGATCAAAGTTTTCACTTACCCAGCGAAATATCTCAGTATCTACCAGATGGATTGGCGCAGAATTTGGTACATACATTCTTGTTTATCTGAAATGAATCCCAGGGACTTTGGTGATCTTCTGACCTCTCCATTTGACAACTATTAGACGGACTAAGATCAAATTTGGCGGAGACATTTATGTTTTCATATATTGTCAGTCCAAAATTTAATTTGTTCAATACTTTGCTTTGGGACAAAATACCTGTTACGCTAATGACATTCCCATCAGCCTCAGCTGTACTTTGCGTGTAGTGCTAATTAGCTTGTGTTAGCATATCATCAGCTATATAGAAAGATGGAGGACATGACAGCTTCCCAAAAGTAAAGCTAAAATGTTTTGATTGCCACCTGATGGCCATCTGCAGCAAAGGCCATAAACTCCACCCCTTATGTGTTAGTGGATGGGCCATGGGCCAACTGTCGTTTTATGTAGTTCTTATCACGCTGATGTATGATTCTTTTCTGAGAAGTTTGGTTTTCATTAGATATTTGATGCTAAAAAAAAGGGGGTGTGGTATCATGATTGACAGCTGTGTGTGTCACTCCCAGTGCTTGCGACTGAGTCGGGCCAATGGCGTTGAGTCAAGTGGGTGTATGGGCAGGACCTCAATACAGTGGCTTCACTCCTCGTTCACTGCAGCACACTACTGCACAGATTCTGGCTCCAAGCACAAATCGCAGGCACAAGATGGCAGCACCTGTATCTGGGACATTTTGGCTCCATTTTGTAAAGTGGGCGGAGGTGGAGATGTGTCGTCCATCTTTATAAGCAGTCTATGTTCTCACCCCAAACAAACTGCACCAGAGTTCGTTTGTGACTGGACCGAGACCACCTCTTCAAGAGGGTCTCAGTCCGATTGTTTTGATGCACACCAGAGTATGATTGCTGTCTTCACACCTGTCTAAACAAACCGCAAATGAACTTGAGTTGAACTGAACCAAACAGGGCAGGTGTGAAAACACCCTTTCATATTGTAACGCTTGGAGGGAAGGGTTAGGAAAAGATCGTGGTTGATGTTAGTAACGTCAGATGACCTGTGACGAACATAGGTGACAAAATAACTCAATGTTGCTTTTAGTTTCACAAGGGACACAAATACCGGTCTCCTGGGTCAAAGTCCTGGGCTTGTTGGACTCATACACTTAAATGGGCTTTTACGCTCTTAAAACTTCGCTGGTTGTTCTGAACATCTAATAGTGACGCAGATTGATTTACATTTGAGTTGGCTGTTAAAAAAACAAAGGACTTTTAGTGAATCTTTGACCACCTGTAATGAAATATGCTTTTTGATTAATCAAAAATCAAATGTTAGGTGCTGGCTGGTAATGGTTTTCTGCCACTTCAAGGCTGTTTTTTTTTTTGGTAACACTTGCTCACAGGCTTTTATCTGTTCACCACAGGATAGTCTGTGGCTCTGAAAGTGTGGTTAATTCCTTCCCACTCACTTGTGATCGCAAACACTACTCACAAAGAATCATGGCTGGAGTACTAACTGCCTGACACCGTTATCACTGGGAAAGTGATTTTTAAATATGCATGGATGCATAGAAAGAAGAACTCCAAGGCCTTTCACACTGACAGAAGGAAATTCTACCGGAGGAGAAACACTGTTTCTGAAGTTATTGTCAGAGCCAGCATCTGCTGTTTGTGAGCGGATTTGTTGATTTATCCGCCACTTTATCCCAAAATGGCCTCATTAGAGAGGATTCTTCCTTGGCAGAGACATTCCTCCTCAAACCGACTCACATGCACAAAGAAGTGTTGGGCTTTACTAAAGAGGTTTTTGAAATACTGCCTGCCCTCATTTCTGGCACTCCTCCTCTTGGTATCAATGAAGCGACCTGAGCACATGATGAATTGAGACAGATCTACGCCCTACCAACTGTTATCGTCCTGTTTCTCTGTCTTTTATTTTCTCACTCGTTTTCCTCTCTGTGGGTCTGGCCTGGGGGATCCTATTTATGCGACCGGGCAGCTGTCAACATGGCAGCCTGGCAGACTGCAGAGGAGCCTGAAAATGTGAAATGCTATTTCTAGGACTCCAGTGAAAACAAAAATGAAGCTCAGGAGAGAATAAGTCATGCCACACACTGAACAGTGTGGACGCACAGTGGATGTTTAATCAGGTCACGCTGCTTTATTGTGATTTCAACAACAAGCCTCCTTCTCACGTTTTCATCTCAGGACATCTATTTTCTATAATTTTGTGTTTTGCCCTGGCTTTCTGTTTGCAAAAAAAAATAAATAAATAAAAAAGAAACGGGAGAAGGGAGAGTGCATGTGTGTTGACGTGTGGAATATCATGTTTACAAATGTGTTCGTGAGAGAGACAGGGACACAGCGAGGAAAGAGAGGGAGAAGGAGAGGAGGAGCATGAGGGAGAGAGGACTGATAGATAGTCACGACAAAATAGGGCATGAGTCATGTTGAATGATGACGTATGAAGATGGATGGGTCAGATAGGCAGCACCCATGTCATGTAATCACTGACCCGGAGGCTGCAGGCAGGCTGAGAATGTGCAACATTATCCGAGCAATAAAAAGACACAAGAATCCTGGATCGATTAGTGCCGTAACTCTCAGTGTTACATCATTTTTATGGTACGTTTTACTGGTTGTCTGATGTGGCATCATGCCCCCTGAAGCAGAATTTATCTGAAGTCTCTCCAAGTATTTCCTCGCTGAAGTCTTACTTTGTTTAAGTGTCTGAAAATAAATCTTGGCTGCAAATCTACTCCGAAAAGTGAATTTAAAATTGAAAACTAACAAGGAAATTATGGTGAAAGGTCGATACATGAAATGACATCGCACTTCAAAAGGCCATAACAAGTGCTAGATGCATCTCATGGTCAAAGGTATGTGGACACCCCTGGGGCCTTCCTTATCCGACTATGGGAAATCTTAAAGCTGCTCTAATCAATATGTTTTTTTAACAGTGGAGGTGTCGCTTCTAGTGACAAACCCACAGATAATTATTACTTTCAGCTAGCATCTTTCAGCTCATTGGTTTGGCTTTACATCCCTATTACTGCGGTTCAGTCTCACCACTTTCATCACCTCGTTTTCAGCAGCAGCTGTTTTCAGCAAAAACCTGCCCTATGCTACCTGCCCGGCTCCAGGGACTAGTTGCACAAACCACCTTCAGTTTGTTCCTCAAGTAAATACCCACTGCATAAAACTGCAGAGCAATCATTGTAAAGAGACTGGAAGAGCAGAGCTTTGGAAAGTTGAGCAATCCAAAACCAGACGGTCATAATCATTAATTGACTTCCGGTCAAATTTTTGTAGCACAAAATACTTGCACTTAAGTATGTCCATCGGATTCTGCAACATGGCTGTCCATCAGCCATGTTGCAGTTAAGATGGAGTCAGAGGTACTTAATGTTTTTGTCCTCAGTTTGGTTACTAAGGTCCAACGGTTTATCAAAGACTTAAGGCTGGTCCAGCTTAAGACTTAAGGATGTTTTGGGCAGCTGATTTAATCTCAAAGAAACCTTAACTCAGACTTTAAGGTGAATCTTAATTTAAGGTGCCTTTTGCAACTGCCCCCAACACAAAGTTAGACATTAGCTAATAATCATAATGGAGAATTTAGCAGCCAAAGAGCCACATGTTTCCCCCAGGTTCAACCAAAAACAAAGCTTAAAGTTTGTGGACGAGAGAAACATGATTGCAAATCAAAGCTAATGTTGACCGAAAAAAAGCAGTTTTTGGCCTCTGCTTTGTAGCAACGACATGGGTAAAGTCTTGTTTCAACACTACAATAACTCTATGCACAAAACAAGGTCCATAATTTCTCAGTTTGGTGTGGAGGAACTCGACTGACCTTCACAGAAGCCACAACGTCAACCCTATCCAAGTTTTTCAATCCAGTCCAACCTTACTAATGCTCAAGAGGCTGAATGGGAGCAAATCCCTGCACCTCGGCTCAATAATGTTGCCAAGAGCCTCTCTAGACAACCTGTTCTTAGGTTGTCAAATGGCAATGCTTTGTTATGCCCCTCGCTGTCGACACTCAAGGCACCCTATAGTGTCCTTTAGTGTTCTTTTCTGAACCTAACCAAGTAGTTTTGTTTTCCTGTGAACACAGAGGTTTATTTTGGGAAGACACTGTGTACATGTAACAAACTAAAATGGACATGTCCAAAACTGACGATAGAGGGTTACCTAGAGTGTCGTAGCTTGACGCGTAGGGTCACTGACCAAGCTTGTCATATTTTATGAGTGAGAATGTGTTGTCTGAGAGGAGGCTATTATAGTAGCTTATTAAACCCTGTGGTTCTGATGTACAATAAACACATTGAGTGTAGATTGATGGGGTGTCCATATCGTTATAGCCATATAGTTGACATTTAATATATAATCTGAAACCTTTTTATAAGCCTCTAAAAAAAAATACCTATTGTTCTGTTAACCTCAGCGTATCGCCTCCGCTCAGCCATTTCAAATTTCAATACATTTCTATTTACCCCTGCCTCATATCGTTGGCGATTACGATGGAAAAAAAGTGTGGATGAGTGAGAATGGAAAAAGAAATGAGATTTTAAAATGTGGCTGACTCATGCACTGGGTTTAATGTACTGAATCACAGGCTAAGAACTAAGAAGCTTATAACCGCTTGTTCTGCTGCGGTGCACATCTTACTGTGTTTAAATTCTCAGCAGGATCTTCTCCTATAGATCAAACATCAATGGAACAGAATCCTTAAACCCACATATACTTGATGTGACTCAGGTATGGATATGTAAATGTAAAAGAGACAGAGCATGGCCAATTTTTAAACTAGCTTGTAATGTTGCTTATGTCCACATTAGTCAGAAAATGTGATTTAAAATGCCAGGGTCTGTGGAAAAACATGATGTTTAACAGCATTTCTAAAATGGTCATATTGTTTATCTTTTGATGCATCAGATAGAAAAAGACGGTCCTATCTAAGAGGGTTAGGAAATTAAACTCATGAGATAAAAATGTCATTAAACGAGTATAAATTATAAAAAATGTCAATTAAAATATCAGATTCTTTCTTGTTGATTTAATTTAGTTATCATACCACATATTAATTTTTTGTGCCTTGTACATTTCTTCATTGTTTGGGCCACAGGTATGAATTATCTACAGCCCGTGTCTGTGTTTGCATGTGTGTGGTGGCGAGCAGACATTACAGTCATTTTATTATTAAATCAACAGGCAAGATGAAAGGCCCCTTTCCCCACATTAAATAGCAGGTGGAGATAAAAGCCCCTGACAGCAGTCTGAGAGCAACATTATCAGAGAGGGCAAATCCAATTACAGGGACAATTAACATGAGGAACCTATTTTATAGACCTAGACATTAGAATGTAATATCTTTATTTGGTTGCTGTGTGTAAAGATGTCTGTGTGTATCAAATTACTGATGTAAACAAGCACAATATTTGTTTTCATATTTGTATCATCAGGGGAAATTAGAGCCACGTGTCTTTGTGCATAAAGCAAAGTGATTATGTGTCTCTGTGTCAATAACAGCTCTCTTTTGTGGTTTCACAGTTTAAACAAATGAGATATCACATATTGATGAATGAGCTTTAGAGGTGCTTGTCGTAGGCAGATTTTGCTACTCTCAGATGGAGCCAGGCAACGGTAGCCATTTCCCACTAAGTCTTGGCAACAAAGTGAACAAGGGATACTTTGCTGATTTTCAACCAGATCATAACCGTGGTGTGGGAAGATTGTGCAGATGAGCTGTGTTAAGGCGTCCTCCATGCCACCAGCAAATCTTGCTGCCCAGCTGCATGCCAAAATCCGCTGGAAGACACGAAATGATGTATTTTGCATCATCTGGTGGATTTTTGCTCCTGGTATGACGACGAAGCCATACACCATTCATCTCCATATACTCCCCACTCAGTGGTGACACAGACCTGGTTGAAAATAATTATCCCTTTAAGTAACAGCTTACATTTTGCATGCAAAAATCAAAGTGTAAAAAACACATGCAGTTTTCTGGATTAAACAAAGGAGATATATCATAATGAGCTTTAGAGGTCCTGGTAGGGGGATTTTGATACCTTCAGGTGGAGCCAGGCGAGCTGTTTCCCCATTTCCAGTCTTTCTGCTAAGCTAAGCTAAGCTAAGCTAACATGCTGTTGGCTGTGATGTAATTTAGATGAAAGTGGTATTAATAATATCCTCCAAGGTAACAAATGTGTGTTTTTCACAAAATATTAGACTATTTCTTTAAAGTTTACTATGCAGGATGAAAGTAAAAGCCAACTCCAGATTTGACACATGTGTAGCTGCAGACACATTCCATTTGTAGCATACTTGACAGGTCCCTACAAACTGAGCCCACCACTAGGACAAGACAAACCCACTAGCGTGACCGCTAGAGGTTCCCAGCTGGTGGGTCGTAGTCCAAAAGTGGGTTGTGGGTCCAATCTGAATGGACTTCAAGTGACTCACAAATGTGTCAAGTTTGTCAAAAAACTTTTTTTTTAAGTACAGTTAATATCTGGCACAGAGCTTTTACTTTGAAAAGCCATTTCCTGCTGTAGATTGAGTGACTAACGGATAGCTATTTGACAAAGAAAGCAAACTAGCTCGACAACATGGCCAAACACAGGTATGACACTGAATATATTAAACTGTGTGGACTTTGAACTAATGACTATGGAGAAATCTGGACCCCTTGGCTAGACCAGTTGGGAACCACTGATCTAAACCATGCCACAGTGCTACACTGTAGTGAAAAGAATATGAGGTCAAACGTAGCAATAATCCACTTTATGATTAATTATACATGAAGATGTGATTCACTTTATAAGTAACGACACTTAACCCTTATCATTACCCTTATTACAACCTTAACCGCCTCGCATTTAACCTAATACTTCAAAGCTAGCTAATCGCTAATTTAGCATTTTTCTCAGGGCTTCGCTTCGGGGCCAAGGAGCAAAGGGGGCTGATCACGTGTAGGTATGGTGGGCGAGTCATATGCCATAGGCTTGTGCTAGTAACGTTAGCATGTTATTTTTGTTTGGAAAACGTGCTTAATGTAAGGCAGTTGTTTTGTCAGTGAACCTTGTGTGATTTAATGGAGCTGAATTTTGTAACGTTATCTTTGTTAAACGTTGCTGTTGCCCCTGGTTTCATATGAGTACAGGAAAAGTTTGCTAGCTGCAAGGCTAATTTATACAATGTAAAATGCCATAGGCTTGTGCTAAAAACGTTAGCATGTTGTATTTGTGGGGAAAATGTGTCCAGATAAAGACAAGTGCTTTGTCTGTGAATGCTGTGAGTTATAGTGAAGCTGATTTGTGTACTTGTGTTTGAAGTTGTCACTATTAAGACATATTTAATGTGTGTTTTGAATCAACTGAACTTCACAGCACTTCACAGAAACTCCGCCACCGACTGGTGTTTTGGAGAGTGACACAGGCACACCACTGCACAAGTATAAATGCTCACAAAGGCGAAGGCGACATGTGTAGGCTATGTTGTAGGCTCTGCCGCACAATTATAAATCCAGCACAAATCTATACATAGCATCTGCATAGTATACCTTTAAAGGTATGCTATGCAAGCTTTGTCGATTACTGTTTATCAACAGACTCGCCAGGAAAAGTGAAAGCTAACTCTAGATTACTCTCTTTTTATGATGCTGTGTCCCTGACTTTCATAGCTCCCTCTTGGATGTGTGCTGCTTACGGTCTGTCACCTGGTCACCAGCTTTTAATAAAGTACCAACCTCACATGCTCGCTGTGCCTGGGAATGTCTGAACATAGCAAAATGAGAAGAAAATAATAAAATACACACTGGTGGTAGGGTCTCTGCAGATAAATACACTGCCACACACTTTAGCATTACTTCTGTACATGTTTTGCATTGGTTTCCAGGAACATCTGCATAGTATACCTTTAAGAGGGGTATCATAAGGTAAGACGCTTGGACAAACGCAAGGGTTTTGTATTTTTCTGTGATTGTTAACTGACTGTGAATGTACACAAGTGTTCAGCGATCACACAGGATGAGTTTGAGCACACTATTTTGGAAGCTTTCAAGCCCTCTGAGTCCACATTCAGCTGCTCACGCTCCATTATTAACGACAGACGGTTTGATGCATCTTCACCCTGTTCCGTTCTTGTCCAGAAGCATCCCACTGCTGAGGAACATGCAGAAGTAAAATCACTGCAATCTGCCAGAGGCTTTTACGTGGATGAAAATGGATCCTACTTAGCCTTTTCAATCAATTGATTGTTTCTGACTAAAGCACATGCAGTTCTCAGAGGTTATGAGGGGGTCAGCAGAGAAGGGAAGGAGAGGTAACCACAGAGTGATGGCAAATGTGGTCAAGGATGGTATTAGTAATGTAACACTATGCATTTTTAGAGTTTGATACTGTAATGCAGGTTATACACTACACATATCCATGATTCCCTGCTTTTGTGGGGTTACATGTGAAGACAGCATTATGAAGATATTTTATTGTGTGAATTTCCTCACGGGGAAAGTGGAACAAAGGTTTTTATTTCTGAGGCAAGAGGAAATGGATCTTGTTATTCTGCCAGCTCACTGACAGAGGAAAGCTGTTTTGCTAATCCACTCTTTTGTTGGTGAAATTTGTTCCACGGCATTGTGCAAATGTACCACACTGTCTGAATTCATTCTTGCTACATCAGATCTAACAGATGGTGTCTGACAGAGGTACGAACATATCACGTCGCTGTGAGGGCCGCAGAAGGTTTTATATTAAAAGCTGCAACACGAGCGCAGATTTTCTTCTCACATCTCTTACTGGAAATGCACGCCGCCTGAAATGTCATGATGGGAATCTAGGGCTGAGGAAACAGCAATGAAAAGGAAGAGAAGGATCAGCAGCTGCCAGCTGGCTAACTTCAGGGCACATCAGTGTCGTCACGCCTACATGATGATGAGTTACATTATGGTTTTACTGAGAAAAATCCCTTTGACTTCAGCTGCCTGCACACCAGGATCACCTAGGTTCACCCCTGCCTTTCTTCTAGCGTTGGCATTTAATAACACTGTGCACTTTGCAGCTATAGCTCAGTATAGCCAGTCCCTCAGAAATCAATTGCAGAATCAATAAGAGCATAACAGGAATAGAAAACAAGTGGAGGACGTGCATGAAAATGGGAAATTGGGAAAAAAGAGACAATTTTATATATTTTCAGGCATCTCACAGTGCCCTGTAATTATGTCCTTCATGTAATTTCCAGTTGCCATAGGGACGGAGACAATGCAATCAATTAAACTACACGCCCACGTTTTGGTCTCTTGGAGACAAAACGTTTAAATAATAAATATTTAACAAATTAAAAGCAGAGGAGATCATTTTTATGGTAAAAAACATTAATATGGTGTCTTAAATTACTGGACTCAAACACTCATAATACATTTTTCCTTTGTATTATTAAGTTTTACATAATGAAGTTATGCTTATGCAACATTCCAGCTTGACAGCCTGACACACAGAAAGGCTAATTTGGATGACAGAGTGATTCAGTTAATGCCAAGACTTTAATTAACCTCTTCACCGTTATTAGAGCCATAACTTTACATGTGATAAAGCCTTGACCACGGAGGTGAAGTGCATGCTGGGAACACAATGTACTGAGAAGAAATTACCAGCGAGGCGCTCCGTCTCGTGTCTTCATCTACATGTTTGTGTGACACGTGTGTCTGCAGGCAGAGCCGGAAAACCTAAGAGACCACGGTCACATTGTCAGAGGACATTGGATGACCACAGTGGAAAGTTGCCATCAGCGCTTTGAAGGCCACCCACGCAGATGCACACACACACAAATACACACGCGCACACACACACACACACATCCAGATGCATGCACATACGCCATGTTCCCTGCAACTCTTGCATGTGATGGGCTGGTGTTGACAGTAGGAGCCGCTGATGACTCACCGCCAGATAAGTAATCTGCGGGCCAGTCTGAGTCACCTGAGTGTTCTGATCTCTATTTATCACAGTAATTGCAGATACAGGTGGAGGCGGCGGCCTGGACCCACCTGTCATTGTCTGTTTGCCTCTCGCTGGGTAAATAAAGCCTTCTTTTCATGTGTTGGCTTTGCACTAAAACACAGACATCTCCGCCTCCTCTTGTCCCCGTGGACATACAAATCTAAATTACACTATCTGCCAATGCAAAGCCTGCTCATTCATACAATCACTACAATTATGATAGATTGTTAATGTCATCAACTGATAGCTGCGCACGTAAACTCTAATAGTAATTTAATGGCTTGCATAACAAATGGCCCCTGATTTCATGCTGCATTTAAGTTCGCATTAGTAACATGGATGAAGGCTGAATTGGAGAGCTCTTAACAGATGCCGGACCATTTAAAAGCAGGAGGAAGAGGAACGTAAGGCTTTCACGCAGCAGGAGAAAAAGCACATCTTCTCCCCTCCTCCTGCTCTGCAAAGTAATTACAAAAAAAGGCACTCTCAAGGGGAGGCTGAGTGTTTGTGCAGCTCTGCTGTTGTCAGTGGATGTGGCTCTGGCCTAACCTGATAACAGCACACTTTCATTTTGGTACACATGCGGTGCATATTCCACCCACATGCACACACACAAAATTTTCCACTGGGTTACTGTCATTTTGGCGATTGTTTTCATTGGCTGTCTTGTTTGTGTCGCTGCAATTTTCATCCCCCTCCCGACTCTGTCTGATTATTATAACGCTCTGTGTGTCTGGGGGCTCAGGGTTTGTCAAAATAATGTGTACACAGAGCCAGGCCGCTGAGGCTCAGCAGCAAAGGCTACCTCCATCAACCTCTACATGTTTACATAAGCATCAGTTGCCAACAGATACTCCAATCTTAGTATCACTCTGAAATGAGGTTTTTGATATATTCTGCTCTTTGATCCTGTGTAGACAACTGAACAGAGCAGAAAACTCACAGTCTTGTGGTCAGATTATCAATCAGCACCAGTATACTTGCAGTCATGGAGGCAGTGGTGCTCCGAAGGGGAGGGGTGGCCAGCCTGATACAATTGTCCCCCCATCACTCCAGTGAAATGATTGAAGGTCAACATTACTGTTTTTAAGAGGTTGTGGTGTGCTCATTTTTTAAAGCTAGTACAAAGACAATGGTATCTTCTGAATCTAGACAACCAAGGGCATCTATTGGTGCCAACCATGTCATGCTAGCTTGTCAGTAAGGGGGCTAAATTATGCTCCAAACTTAGGCTAAACTTTGGCAAGGGAGTACTGGCATGGCCATTTTCAAAGGGGTCCCTTAAACATCATTTCAAGAGAGCAGTCCAGTTCAGTTCAGTTCGGTACACAAGTTTTCCAAATCAACTGTAAAAAAAATTGTGGATGGTACCAACAGAACCGTTCCTTACTGTACCCATTTTTCGTCACCTCTCTGTTGGGGTAAAACAAAACACTTCTCGACTGCGAGACATATTCAGAGAATGGCTGAAATTAGTGGACCGCAGACCAGACAAATCACCGTGACAGAGGCTTTTGCATCCAAATCAGTTGCAAGCACTGCAAGAATGAAGGTAAATTAGATTAAATATGCATGGTTGGAAGTAACGTTAGTTAATTAGAATTGCAAAGTAAGAGAGTTGTGCTTGCTTGTTAATGTGACAAGCTGTGTGCGTGTGTTTGAATACCTTTGTGTCAGAATGGGAAATTAACTTTTTAAAATGCGAACATCTACTAGCCACTGACAGGTATGTTCAAATTCGATTCATTCAATAGTAAATTATTATTTTGTGTCTTAAATCCACCAGCAACTTCATGCTAAGCCAGCATTTGGAGTTGTATTTTGTCCTGACAATGTCTGTGTGCAACCCTGTTCTGTGGGCGATAAATGAGGCACAGTTCCCACAGTATCACCGGTGAAGAAGAAAAACAGTGAAAGCTGTCGGTGACAATAACCCCACCCACATTGAAGAGTACCGTCTGCGGTGGAAATGCTTAACCGACACAGGGTCTATGTACATGTCTGCAGGAGTTACTTTTGGTTCTCAAGGTACCATACTGAAAGTTTTGGGTGGAAACGAGGCTTACATGAAAATGGGTTCTAGAGGTCATGAGTCTCACTTAAATTTAAAGCTTGTTTCTGTTAAATGTTTTGTTGCTTACAATGAATGTACTCCTTCAAATTAAAGCTGTGTGCTTGTCTTTTAAAGGAGAAAGAAAATCAGCCTAGAAGAATTAATTACCTAACACGTATATACGGATACGTAACACATTAAAGCAGGATTGCTGTGGAACTGAAAATGTTTACTGTATCAGTATTAGTCTATGCACATCGGATAAATAATATTAACTGTTAACTAGCACATATACTTCAACAGCATAATCAAATTGCTGAAATTCAGTTATGGATCAACATGTTCCTGGACCAACATTGCAATCAACCAATCACAGCCCTCTGACATCATCAGTGTGCTGCTCCTGTGCTTCTTTCAAAATTCCTTTGGGCTTCCTCAGAGCTAAGCTAGTTTTCCAAATTGAAGTTAATACAAAGTCCTCAGTGAAACTGAACAAAAACCTTATAAGCTACTTCAGGGTTAGCAAGTTAGCTTGCTAACTAGGTTGGCTATGCTAACAAGTAAGCTTGCCAATAGGCTAGAAAATTGTTCATTTACATTAAGAGTAAGGATAATGTCATTTTGTAGTTGCAAAGACCTGTGAAGGACACGTTTTCCCTCCATTTTAATAGCCTATTCAAAACTGTTTTTTGCAAGATTGCTGTGCTGGTGTTGATCCAGGACTGTCATCACCATGTTGACCCTGGATAATTTGTTTATTGATCCAGGACCATAACTGGTAGGTCACTTTTCAGGATCAACATGGAGAAAAGGAGAAAATATGTTAATTGAAGGAATTTGCAGCTGAAAAATTATATTATCTTTCCTGTTTTTAACTGAACAATATCCTAGCTTATTAGCAAGCCTACTTGTTAGCATAGCCTACCCAGTTAGCAAGCTAACTCACAAACCTTGCAATAGCTTATAACATTTTTGTTAAGTGTTACTGAAGAGTACTTGTTCAATTGTATTAACTTCAGTTTGAAAAACTAGCTTAGCTTTGAAGACACACAAAGGAATTTTGAAACACGCACAGGAGCCGCACACTGATGATGTCAGAGGGCTGTGATTGGTTAATTACAGTGTTGATTCAGGAACATTTCTACTTGGCAAAATCACACCATACATTTTCAAAAGCCCCATCTGGCCACCCCTATGAACAATTTCTCGGGCCGCCACTGTCTCGTGTGCAGATTATCAAACTCAGTATATTTACAGTCATGGAGGCTTTGTTTACAGTCAACATAAAAGTGTTATCCAGCTATAATACAATACCTAGGAATGTCACATATTATATAAGTGTGAAGTGGTTAAATGTGTTATTTCTTAACACAAAAACAAATTCTCACATCCCCTCTCCTCCCTCCTACTGTGCTCGCACACCTCTGACAGCTCTACCGGATAATTTCCCTACATTTTTTTTTATCTGTCTGAGCCACCGTTTCCCTCTAATCCCTCTCTCCCCACGGCTCCGTCAGACGCACGCCTCCATTTTGCTCTGAAAAGCTGACACAGTTCATTCCCCTCCACCATACGGGCAGTGCCACCTTGCAGAAACACACCTCTCCAGGGCTATAAGGTAGATGGGTGTATTTCTGGGTTGACATTGACGTAGGCTGCACACGCCGCGTTGTCAAATTCAGGCTGTCATCTGTTTATGAGCCCACGCACCACACAGAGCAAAGCCAAAGCTGATTGAAGGAGCTACAATTGGAAGTAAGTGCCGCTTGTTGTACAAGTGGATGATAAATCCTGTGACAAAGGATTGAATTCATCAACAAGGGAAAATGTGTACAATCAGGGCCAGAATGGATTGTGAACATGATGGAGCCGACATCGAGATTTTGGAGGGGGGAGTTGGACGTGCTGTGGAACACATTTATGCAAATAAGAGAGCATAATAATATGTCTGTAACGCTACAGCTGCAATGTTTGGAAACTGCAAACCACCTACATGAACACTGTGTTGTGCTACACTTTAAAACCCTCACCTGACAATGACTCTAACATTTTCTAGATGACAAGAACATCAGCCCAGTGTTTCTGACATTCAGGCTAACTCTGCAAAACTACATTTTTCCTTGAGTGAATAGCATGCTATATCAAGTGCATGTTTATGTTGACTGAGGGAGGCCAAAGCCAGCCATGCATTGCCCTCTGGGGCTATAGCTAACACTGAGAGACAGCTCCCTATCGGGTCAAAACTAAGCCTGGGTAGTGGTGGGGATGTTGCAGCAAATGTGTCACAGACACAGGAAAACAGCAGGGAACGTGCTGAGTTGTGTTTCCCCATCTACTCCTGTTCACTGTTAGCAGCTGAGCCAAACCTTTATCCCTCTGTCTCATCTGCTGCTCCTCACCAAAACAAAAGGGCTCCCTGATCAGTCAGACAAAAAAGTGGGGGAAAACGCCTCTGTGAAGCTGCAGCCGCCTGACATCTTTTGAGCAAGCTGTGTATAATATATTGGAAAAGCTGCCATGACAAATGCTTTTTCTTGTTTTTGTTCTGCCATGATGAAAGTAGACGCCCTGCGACAGAAACAGAGTAGCAATATTTCTTTTTTACATCACTATATAATTTCAAAAAGGGGTGCCTCCAGGACACAATGGGCAGAAAAACCTTGCTTCCAAACTATTTCATAAAGAAATGTAATGAGCGTCTACCAGAAAACAGCTCATGGCTAAATTCATTGGCCTCCTGTGTTCAGAAAGACACCTGAGGGACTGAAAGATATTGGATGATAATTAAAGAAGCTATCTGATTCTGACAAATTGCTTGCCCTTGGTATTTATTAGGCAGTAACAAAATTATGGCATACGTAAAAGTGAATCATTTCATTCAGGTTCAGAGACTTGGAGCCACAGTAGCAGATGGGTGCAGACTTGACATCAGCAGGGTCATCCTAACAGTAGAACAATATGTGCTGTTTTGTGTGGCCAGCTCCTCACCCCTGCTGAATGGTAATTAGTATTGAAAAAAAATCAAAAAAAAGCAGAGCACCCTCTCCTAACCTCCGTATTGGCTGCTTCATCCTATTTGCCTTATCTCTTCCTCTGTTGTCACCAGGAAACCAGAGCAAATTGTACAAGATTGAAGATTCACTCTGAGCAATTTTGCCTCCTTAGATAGTGGGAAGGGAAAAGGTGTTAAGAGGTGGCAAGGATCCCACACATGGCTAAGAGTTCCTGGACACTTGCTTTTCAGATAAAAATGATCATAATGGATGCTTGAAAGTGTGTTTAGTCAAGCTGGGTGTGAGGATGGCAATGATAATTGGTTGGTCCACCACTTTACAACCTGAAATATCTCAGCGACTACTGGATGGATTGCCAAGAACTTTTGAACAGATATTTATGATGATTCCCAGCGGATGAAGCCTACTGACATGGTGATTCCCTGACTTCCATCAGTGCCCACAACAGGTCAAAAGTTTTACTTATTTTGTGAAATATCTCAGCTTTAACTGAGTGGATCAGCCAGCCTAGTTGCCAAAGGGAAATGTTGGAATTCTTCATTTCTGAAAACCATGTATACATTATATTTGTATGTTTCATATCAGCATTTGCAAACTAACTAGTATATGAGCTGATTTTGTCATTGGTAGGTGGGGAGGCCCTGCCAACATTTGTATGTGGGGCCCATATGGGTTGTAAATGAGCTGAAAAATGGACCCTATATAGGATTGTCCAAGGTATCCATACTAGCCCCATGCCAATTGCCCACATGGGTGGCTTTACCCAAGTGGGCCCAAAATAAGTTGCCCATTTTGGGCCCATACCCACTTGGTACCCAGGTTGCCGTAGCATAACCCATGTGGGGGCCACTTGGCCTGTTTGAATGTAGAGTCTGTAGGCAAACCCTGGAGATCTTGCCTCCGGGAGAAGAGCGGAAGAGCCCTGGTTTCCGGTTGTAGGCTGTTTGTAGTCCATGTGATATTGACCAATCACGTTTGAGCCGGCTGCAAGGGTTGTCAGGTTAAACGGTCCGTGCGGTGAACTAACGAGGCGGAACATAATTGGCGTCACTGCAAACTCTGAATCCATCGCAATGGTTCAGCATATTTATTTATTATTTATTTATATGAACGGAAATCGGAAACGGAAATTCGCCTCCTCCGCCCAAATCAAACCGGAATGCCAAAAAATCGGGGGTCTGCCCCCAGAGGCTGTATCGCCGTCTGCCAGAAGTCAGACGCCAAATACAGCCGATGGGTTCTCAGAATGGGTCATTTACTAACCTAGTATGGCCTACATACAAATGTTGATTGGGGGATGGTAGACGATATGACACCTAGGCGAGACACCTGCCAAGCTGCAGACCACTGTTTGGGACCAACAAACAACACAACTGGTTGTTTTTCGATGAGGCACTGCTACGTCTTCTATTGGTTTTTTAGCCACCAAACATTGGTGTTTTTTGTTCAACCAGTTGCAGTTTTTCTAGCGTGTCAAAAGCAAGTGTTTTTAGCGAAATATCACTACATTTACAGCCCAGACTGTGCCGCTAAAAGCGGGTATTTTAAGCCAAAACATGATCTTTTCCTAATATAGCGTTGTTGATACATTAAGTTTCATCATATCTGCTACGTAATATCTTACATACAATGCCCACATTTGTCCTGGAAATGGGGTTGTGATTGGCGCAAAAGTTAGTGCTATCAACTCTGATGGGGGCATGAATGTCTCTACCAAATTTTATGGTAATCCATCCAAGAGTTTTCTCTCAAAACCACAAGTCTCGTGGTGGCACTAGAGGAGAAATCAGGGGATCTCAAGTTTATAGAATATATCATCTGGGCACCATGAATGTGTGCAGCAACTTTGGTAACCCCTTAACTTTTCATCTGGTGCCATTATCAGGTCAAAATTCAAATCAGGTCAAAACTTTGTACTATATGCCACACTATATGTCATATGACCTTCTCCTTGCAAAACAAATTAAATTCTCGTCAGACTCAGGTGCAAACATGCTTTGATACACCAAACTAAGATGGTGAACATGCTATGATACTTGCTAAATATCACCATGTCACATAGTAAGCATGTAAACATCTGATGTTAGCATAGCAAAGCAACACTGTGCCTAAGTAGAGCCTCACAGAGCTGCTGGCAGGGCAATAGACTCTTGATTTTGTTCGGCTGTGTGACACTGGAATCATTGCCACTTTTTTCTGGGAGACAAAATTGGCAAGCGACCTCTTGTGTTCATGTGAATGATGACTGTCAACACCGAAGTAGCATGATGGTGTTACACCACCACTCTCATTTCATTTTCTGTCATCTCTCTACTGTCAGCTATTTAGTGAACCCACAAAATACACCCAAAAATAATAATAAAACAAAAAACAACCTATTTTGTCATTTAGGTATGAGGACTACCTTTTTCACTTCACCAGCACTGCCCCTCAGGCTACAGCATGTGTTGAACAATAACTTAAGAGCAAATTGCTTTTAAAAAAAGCAATATTTACTGGGAGCAAATAACTGTCTCCTGAACAAACAGGTGCAAACATATAGCCGGCTGATATTGACTGCAGGAGATGGAAACAACTTCCTAATGAATTCAGGCGCCACAGAGCGATGGTCCTCTTGCATGAATGAATGTAATTACGACCTGTACATTGCTGGTGCAACACAGGCACCACTTACTGAGATTATTCCCAAGCTCTGGTGTGCACACAGTTATCATTCAAATGCTTTTATTGGGTTTTCAAACATTTGCACACTATATATCATATGGCGTACCAATATCTGCATCCCACTTACCACAACCCCCTGGGAGACTGGTCAACATAATGAATAACTAAAAAAACCCCACCACCACCACAAATGAAGCAAAAACCAAACATACTCACAAGCTAAATCAAAATAAATAAAATAAAGATTCTACAGTGGTCCTACAAAGTTATGGGTATCAGCAACAGGCATTAAGTTATATTTATTGTAGTGTAGACATGATTATAGTAGTCCAGGAATGATTGGCATACTTTTTGGAATGTATTTGCAGAGCCCTGAGTGATATATCTGAGCTTTTCAAACTTCTAATTAACCATTACCTCCTCAACACAGTAGCTATGCATGGGGGGAGCTAGGTTTCCAGTTATATAGAATAAGAAGTCTTGCGAAAAGCAACAAGAAAGCAACAATGTGGCTCGAGAGAGATTCAGATCTCTAAGAGCAACTGCAAGACTTGGCTTATGGCCTTGACATACATGTACAAGTGTTTCAAAGACCGTAGTCTGTCTCATATATGGGGAGGCCCAGAATGAATGAATAAGGGTAGCTGGATCTTGGTTGCATCATTGACAGGTTGGTTCAAATTCTGGAAAGAGTTGGGCAAGTCTATCCCTGACGGATGCAGTCTGTAAGTATTTTAAATTTGATCAAAGTTTGTCTGACACTTACGGAGGTTGTGTGGATCATTGCAATGGACGATTTCCAGATTTCATCTTATTTCCTTCCACCTCTTTCAATTTTGATGTGAGATCGTCCAAAGAGGGTAAGATCGCCAACAGTAAAACATTGCAAATCTGCCCAATAGAGTTGTGCTCAGTAGGCCCCAAGCTACAACCTCCAGGGCCAAAAAATGAAGCTAACACGCAAACCTCCCTGCCCTTCCATGCGCCTACATGGAAAGCCTAAAGGCCTCTACACATGATCAGCTGTAAAACCGCTTTGCGCTGGCTGTCCCATTGTTTGTCTATGGAGAGGGCGGCAATGCCTGACAAAGCGGCACTGCTACCGTTGGCATCGCACACCGATCGGATTTTCCGCCCGAGCGCTGCGCTCAGAGTTGAAATTTGAACTTTGACCGAGTTTACATCTGACCTCTGCGTCACTGTTCTTATTGTTGTTCTTATCATGTGAAGGCCGCTTAAGGCAGGGAGAGCAGCAGCAGCAGCAGCAGCAGCAAACAGAGCTGCATCAGTGACAAACAGAAATGACATTGATAAGTCAGGCAGGCCAGAGCAGTTTAAATAGGGCGCTCTGAATGAGATTTGCCAATTGGTTGCATAGAAAGGAATCATTTGATCTATCAGCTGACTCCCTTCCATCAATCAGCTGCTCCATCATTTGACTGGGCTGTTTGAGATCAGCTGATGTAGCTGGGATGTGAGCTGAGCTTGACACCGTGTCCTGCCTCAACTAATGCTATGCTCAATTTTTGGTCTCTATAGCTAATTCCCCCCTTCATGACAACTAGCCAGGGGGATCAGATTCCTTAAGGAGTAACTCCGGAATCTGAGCCAAGTCCTCAAAATGAGGGCGCGTCTCAAGCCTGTTGTAGACGGGAGGCTCCAGACGTGAAAACGAATTCATGGCAACTGTCCAGGGGATTCATTTTTATACAGCTCACCTGTTTAAATTTTATTAAGGCTTTAAATTACGCATAATCAAGGGCGCTGATAAGCAATCACTTCTGGTTTCCAAAATTCAAGATGGCGACGACCAAAATGCCAGTCCACAAACAAACGGGTAACGTTAAAGTTTACGTCCATTATTTTCATGCAGTCTATGGTAGGGCCTTTATGAAAACTGTCCTCCAACCAGTTGGTAGTTTGAGAGGAGAAAATAGAGAAGTTTTTTTTTAACAAAGTCTTTAATTTAGAGGTGCCTGAAAAAGTGAGATTGTGGAATGCCAAATCCTCTGGCTACCTGGAAAAAATGCATGAAAATATTGCCATTGAACAAGCCTGTCACCTTGCTCAGGCCATTTCTGAATGACTGCTGAAATGCTGCTGGTGTGCACACTGTGAGAAACACTGCATAACACTTGCATGGAAATACAGCTCCCATCACTTCCAAATATAGCTACATAGCGCCAAGATTTCTGCGATTGGGGTGGGAAGGTGGCAAAATCAGAAAATAGAAGTCTGCGTGTGATGGGGGATTTGTACCCACGCATATGAAACAAGAAATGTCTGTTTATAGTGTTTAATCCCCCTCGTACATGCCATGAACATGTCGGTGACTTGCTGTATTAATCTTATGTATCTGAGTACCCACACATGCCGATCTAGGGATCTTGCCAGAGGACAAAATGCAAGATGCACTTTTATTTGCAGACGTGTGACCACTGTGGTCGAAAGCAATTACTTGCTCATTTTTCTGTCTCCATACCTTTTTCATCTTTTCCCTCCATCCATGCCCCCCCACCCTCTCTCTCTCTCTCTTTCTCTGTAGTTATTCTATTTCGCAATTTGTCATGATGCAACGACAGGCTGAGGCAACGGGCACTATGCTTGTGCCTGTGAGCCGAGCCTCTCGGGGGTTGATAAAGCTAAGCTGACAAGTGGGTTCATCTGCGTCATAGTGTCCTTTCAAACGGTCTCAGAAAAAGAGAGAAAGCGAAGGCAGGGCATGTTCCTCCAGAGGTGGCCCCTTCTATACCTCACCCCTTGGCTCCTCCTGGCATGCAGCTGCTGGCTTTTTGCCTCGGGTTGCTTCTTCAAATAGAGCTATCTTCATGTTGAAAACCTAACATGGAGGCCAGGAAACAGCGTATTCACCCTGAGATCACAAGTAAAGAACCATAAACACCACCTAGCTCTGCGCTGTGTTGATTTAAGAAGCTCGAGGCATTTGTTTTTCTGCAAGATCTCAACATTGCTACTATCAAATTTCAGTGTGTAGGCAGAGCCAAAGGTACTGGGCTGCTACATGCTCATCTTAGAAATATAATTCTTCATCTATCACACATACAGGTGTGCCAGAGTAAGGCTTCCTTAAAAGCACCACTCACTCTCGGGTGGATAAAGACAAATGCATCTCCCTCTCGTCTTTCTTCCCCCACACAGTCTTTCCTCCCTCTTAATGCCCATCCCCCCCTTCAACTGAGGAGGGCCCTGGTAAATAATTGAAACGTATTCCCCCTCTGCTACTGTAGCTTCCCTGCTTAGTGTGTTGCTTTTACTGGGTCTCACAAATATTTGGTTATTCTGATCTTGAATTCTGAAGAATATTCTCAGAGACATTAATATATATTGTGACGCTATGATCAATGGTTGATGCTGCGTATAGATGTGTCAGAACACTAGGATCCTCAGGGGTAGAGATCAAATAGCAAAATAAAAATGCAAACATATCATGGGCTAGAGAGTCGTCACTTCCAAATCAGAATATCTCTTTAATATTTCATGTCCCCTATTTGCTTCGGATTTTATTTTGAAGAGGGCTTTTCCAGCTGACCCAGCAGGCACCACACATGTGGCCAAAGCTGAATAAATGCAGCACTGGATAATATGAATGGTACAAATGATGCATCCTGTCTCTGGGTCTGAAAGGCATCAGTGTTTAAGTTTCCCTCACTGATGCAGGCTGCTCCTGTTCTGCCAGATCAAACAAATAAATCCCTGAAGAGTGCATAGAGGAGATTTGATTTTTGCAAAAGCATTAGACAGACCATTCATGTCTGTGTTCGCTGCTGAAAATATGACAAAAGATCTAATGTGACAGCAATTTTAAAGCTGCAATGGCAGAAAACTGAAGCGTTCCTGGTTTGGGTTGAAAGTGAGGTGTTTGCTGACACCTGCTGTCTCAAAGCATGAACTTACACTTCTAATATATATATGCCATTGTGAGCTGTCAGTCTTCTTGTCAGTGGCTGAACTCAAAGAGTGTCACATAAGGGCTCAGATGAAAGAAAATTTCTTAGACAGTCTTCAACACAGGATTTTAGGCAATGTAACGGTCTGAGGTCAAAGTAGATAACTGCTGCGGGTCAAGATAAAATAGCACATCAAAAGGGCATAACTTGGGCTACTACCAAAGGTGTAGGTTTTGACATTAGCAGAGCCAAGGTTCATGGGGGTCTCGCTTAGGAAGTTTTCTTTGACTTAAGTGTTCCTGACTGAGTTTTATTTTGACAAAGAGGTTTTCTCCCTGTACTCCGGCTTCCTCCCACAGTCCAAAGACATGCAGGTTAATTTGTGACTCTAAATTGGCCAAAGGTGTGAATGTGAGTGTGAATGGTTGTTTGTCTCTATGTGTCAGCCCTGTGATAGTCTGGCGACCTGTCCAGGGTGCACCCGGCCTCTCGCCCGATGTCAGCTGGGATAGGCTCCAGCCCCCCCCCCCCGCGACCCTCAAGAAGATAAGCGGTTACCAAAAATGGATGGATGGATGTTTTTTGGACAATGCTTGTTTTTTCTTTAATTACATTACACTGTGTGTTCTCTTATTGTGCAAATAAACCTTTCTCAAAGTCCTCTCATTTGTTTGTTATCATTTCTTGGTGCAAGTTATTTTTCTGAACATTTTTAACATATTATGCTTCTAAAAAGTAACAGGGACAAAATCGGCCATTTCAAAAAGTGGTGGCGACATGTCCCTGGGGTCTCGAGTCTAAATGACACCTGTGACCTCCACAAAATGCTGAGACTTTATCATTATAGTTTGGCACGCACTTCATAGAAAATAAATACCACTGCAAGTTTATCTTGAACATCATCTTTTATAAATATTTGAACACTTCTCTCCATCCATAAAAATCCTTCAACACAATTTAATTAAAATCTATATGTAAAGAGAAGGAACGGAAAACAATCACAGAGCTGCATCTGACATGGCTCGCTCATTTACACCAATCAAAAGTCAAACCTACACATAACCGTATTTAAAATGAGACGTAAGGCAAAGAGGCTTTAATGCTAAATGCCTGAGATTATAAAAACTCTTTTTCACATGTGTACTCATCTTAACCTCAACCCACAGAGAAATACACAAAAACATCCACAACCAAAATTCCAAAATATTAAAAAATAAAAGCACATAATGGATCTGTGTGAACCCCCAGCTCAGTCTTTCCTTTTTTTAACAGTGTTTCATAATGTTCAACAGGTGGTAATGGTGAGCGCAACAAGACAAAATAATATTTACCTTTGGCTTTTTAGTGCAAACTAGGATGACCTTTAACAGCAGCTAAACTAAGGCTTCATCCTTCCTGATGTTGAGACATACAGTATGCCTAAATCAAAGAGTACATTCATAATGTATTAACTGTCTTTTTTCAGTCAACATAATATCATTCTTCAATGTGCAATTCTGCATGCAGCAATGGCAACTGTATATAAATAAAATTCTATTAAAACTCAGGTCCAGTGGTGCAACTTACAATCATAAGGGAAGCTTTCTGTATCGTAATGTGCTCTAAATCTTCTCTTATGCAACTAGCATCAGTTATGAGTTCAACTATACTTATACTGTGGTACAACTGTCTGCTTAACTGTATGGTGCAGCCGTCTGCGCAGACTCTTCTTCCAAAATATTGGCCGAGCTTAAAGGCTCAGAGCTAGTATCTTGCACCTCTGGGACACTGGTGAAACTCAGGTTGTCTGTGTTGACTTCGAGGAGTACAAGGTCATTCACAGTCTCTCTGCTTGGAGAAGAGGGAGTAATCAGGTCAATAACATGCTCCTGCATGTCTGATTGTCCCTCATTCTCTGGAGATGGAGGTCTTTGGTCAAGAGATGAGGTATCTGAAAGAAACAGATAAATAAACAAGTGCAGTTAAAGAAAATGTTCCACCTTAGCATATATCAAACTGACAGAATACCTCAAAACCATTTCAGAAACACTCTGCTACTGCTATTAAAGCTGTGTTGCACATATATTCATACATCTATGTTCTGACGAGACTATTTTTTAATGGCATGAATAGAAAATAATTCAGCAATTAAGACATTAAATGAACCCTGACATGCGAGTCGTGCAAACAAAAGCTGTTTTTAACCGATTTCATTTTTATTCTCAAGCAGGATGGCATTGAAAACATGTAATTGCTCTGTTCAGCTGCACAGTTCAAGTACGTGTGGAGAGGCACTTACCCAAGCTACACTGATCACCAGTGTTGTCTCCGTAATTGGCAAACGTGGAAGTCTGGCTCACGTCAATGGCGGAAACCATGTCTGACAAGTCTGGAGTCATCGCTTCCGGTATGTTGGAAATATCTGCAATTCGTACATTTAATTCGGCGTGAAAACACGTCAGCTACATCAGACGCTGAAGGCAAATGAATGCTTCTAAAATGAGATCTGGTTACCTAAGTCCACAGGTGGCTGTGTGGGCGAGGGTACACACAAGTCCTGCATAGCCTCTCCGGTTTGATTCACATCTATTTCACTGGCGCTAGAGGGGCTACATGATTCCACTGAAGGCACCTGAGAACAGAGAACGTGCGTTTTAGATGAGGAAAAAAACAATGTCTCTACTAAAGAACATAAAGATGTGATAATCTCTACCTCAGTGTGGTCGCTTACAACCAGCTCTTCGTTGCTGTCGATCACAGTGGATTGCATAGCCTGTTTGTTCTGGGTGTTAGGCTGAGCTGGACGAGTCGGGATTCTGTGCAAGTAGCCATAGCCAATGCCACAGCCTAAGCTAAAATTGAAGAGACACAAAACTAGGGCATTAGTATAAATGTTTAATATGCATGTAGATATATAGGTGACATGATAAGAAAAGGCTGCAGCTATTCATTCCACACTCATACCTTCCCTCTCCTCCCCACGCTCCATTTGGAGTCACCACGACCTCTCTGCATCGCTCAGTCTGTGTGTTGTACACCAGCAGTTTTAGAGGTTTCCCCTCATTGGCTTCAATCAAAGAAAAGAAATCCTCCGACTGCAACACACGTACACAAAAAGGAATTTAGGTTTTGCATTTTATGCTTTTCTTTTTATATCAATTTATACGAATAAAAGACAAAAAAAAATAAAGAAGAAGAAAGCTCACATCTTGCAACACCTGGTCAGCTCCCACGATGAAGTCATCGTGAGCGATAAGGCCGGCCAAAGTTGCAGGAGAGCCGGCTTCCACATCCTGACAAGGCAAAGATGGTTATAAAGACGTTTTTTGAAAACTACTGTCCAAATATATGGAGCTTTATGTTCAACAATAACACACCATTTGTCCTTTTGGTGCTTACAATTTAGGAGGTACCAATCCGACAAGAATATTACTTTTTTATAGTAAGACCCTTAGCAAATTTGCCACAATTGAGTAGATTTGAAACCTTCTAGTCTTTAAATCCTTCTAACTTACAAGAAAACCACAACAAGACAATGTGCTGGCTGCTACCTTAAAGCTGTTAGTTTCCTATCAGGTCAGCAAGAGTTAAACAAACCAAATAAAGTTAAAGACTAGCCCATATTAAGGCTAGACTTGACTTACCAGGACGTGCCAAACGTTCTCATTGGCTCCTTCAAAGCTGCAGAAGCGGACACTAGCGCCCAGCAGTCCCTGCCCACCCCACATGTTACTGGGTATCACCTCCAGTTCCCTCACCCGCTGGGTTTTAGAGTTGTACACTTCAAGTTTGACCGCTTTCTCCACATTGGCTTTTAGAAGGTCTTTCAGCAAGTCGCTTTCTTTGTTCTGGAGAAACACAAAAAAATGTGGACTATTCCAGCTGTGACAGCGCAGAGTCGGCGAAGCAGTTTTCATTTAAAAGAACAAGAAATGTGATTGTGGCAGACTGAAGGGCCGAGGCTGCAACTCAGGCCTGATGTTTAAATGTTATTGTGGCTGTCAATGAGGGTGTGCAGTACACACACAGCACAGAACCACACCTCAACGTACATTTAAATAAATACAAAGTTCATCTTTGTTGTCCCATCAAATATTATGTGTATATATATGAGACTTAAGACAGTTGGCAAACATCTAGCTCTTCTGAGGTAAGCCACACAAACTACAGTCTAAAGATAAGGGCTTAAAATTCCTCTACAGGGATGATTCGGAAGAGTCCTTATCGCACAAGTGCTTGACAACATTCCTCACATCAGTATTTATTGTTCAGATTCCCTCAGCTAATCTAAAGAGATTACTCTCTCTAATTAAATGCAGCCACTAAATGCTCCTTCTAAACTCATTTAGTCCTCAGCTTGTCTTTTTAATCTCATATTTACCTTTAAAAATGTAAAGACATAAGCACTTCTTAATCAAATATGCTCAACCATTTGATGCCATTCATTTAATACAGCTTAATGTTTGTCATTTGGTGAGTGCACATGCCAAACAACCCCCGAAAGCAGGGGTGTCAAACTCACTTTAGCTCAAGTGGGCCAGACCACTGAAACCACTGCGTAATAACCTATAAATATCAACCCCTTCAAATTTTTCTTCCATTCTGAAAACGTTCATCCGTTTACCAAACAAAGAAGAAAGAAAATTATGTGCAAATTCAACAGTATGTCTCAGTCAGTCCACTATTCACTTACATTACATGTGACTTTTTACAATAATTTTCCACTACAGTAAAAGCTATTGAAAAAGCAGGTTGAGTCATCCCCTGCCTTACAGCCTGAAGATCTGTCAGTGCCCCAGCAGCAGGGTTCTACTAATATTGTTTTAAGACAGAAATCTTGAAGCTGCTGTTTGACAATATCTTGTACAATGTTCAGTATTCTGGTCAGAGTGGAAAAGCCTGTAAAGCGGTATTTTACATGAAGTATCTGCTCACTGAAACCTCTCAGCCTTCACATGTGCATCAATATTAGGTGTGCAAAGTCATCTAGAAGGCCAGATTGGACCCTTTGGCGTGCCGCTTCTGGCTCCTGGCCTGTATGTTTGACACCCCTGGAACTTCTGAACACAAATAAGACGAAAATACATGCAGAGGGTAGAGTCTCTGCTGATAAATACGCCACCCCACACTTCTAATGGGGCATAATGATGAGTTGGAGGGATTGCTTTCGTATAAATATATACAGTTTATTTGGGAACATCCTGTAATATGTGCTACCTTTAAGATTCATAGGAGTGTACTCACGAGTCTTGTATGTCCTATGGAGAGAACGAAGTCAAAGAAGGGCTCCAGACCAGCCCTCTGAGCTGGTGAGCCCTCTTGAACCTGAAATATGAAACACACACATATGAGATTTGGCTGCTTTGACATGAAGGGAATCCTGTTACAGTCGCCCCCATGTGTCAACTACAGAGACTGCATTGGACAGGATGTGGGGATCCTCACTGCACAGTCGGTGTTCCCCATATACTTAATGTGTAACTTTACAAACTATTCCTGCCGATACCACTTTCTGCAGTTAAACAATGCTAGTCTTAGCTAGGCTAAAGAGCTTGGGTGTGTGCCAAGTGCCACCTCATCATGGGCGGACACCATTAAAGCTGACCACGATGTAACGACTTACTACACACACTAAACAACCTGACAATTAAAACTAGCCACTGTGTTTCTTCATGGCAACAATATATATTCAAGACTAGCATATTTAGCAAGCTAGTGAGCTAAAAGTGGCCAAGTTAACCCAGACTGAACAAAGTGAGCTGCAGGGACACACCGAGGGCTGTACGTAACCTTGCGCTACGCTACATACCCCGTGAACATGATATCCACTCTGAGTTCCCCCGTCCGACAAAAACGAGCTCTGCGGCAGCCCCATTGCCTTCGACAGTTACAGCTACGTTATATTAACACTGACTAGTTGTCACTGAGGTAGAGACAGTCATTACTGAAGGCTACAGAGCTGACTCAAGCTAGCTAGCGCCGACAGCTACAGCAGGCTGACAGGAGCCGCTCACAGCTAGGCAAAGCTAATAAATAAAGATGGCAGAAAAATCGATCCTGCTGAGCATGAGGATATCAAGCTAACTGCGATCGATTAGCCGTCCTTGACGGGGTGTTCTACACGGTTGCTCGGCAACATACAACGCTTGGTATAATTTTTTCATTGCTTGTTACTGTGTATGTATTTATTTTAAATTAAAGACGGGACCTTTGTAAACATTCATACATTTGGTATTCTATATGTTCTTTACGTTTTGTTTAATGTTGAAAACTTAATAAACAGCTGATTTTTGAGCCATGGTTTGGTCATTCCTCAGCGTTTTTGTTTGTCTGTTTGTTTGTTTGTATTTTTGGGTCAAGAGGGTGTACCTGGAGGGGCCATATGGCATTTACTTTACAAAACCGTTTACAAAACCCGCACACATAAAAAAAAACAAAAACGGCCTGTGAACATAGTAAGAGTCCACAGACTGGTATCTGTGAGCGGGAAAGCATCCTCACGAGTGAGCATTCCTCCTCTGTGCACAAATGTAGTATGGCAAGCTCGATTGGAAGTTTGTATCGCAGTTTTGGTCTCGGTTTTAGAACCCTATTCCATACTTCTTCTCATGTTTGTTGTAGGTTTTATTTTATTTATGCAATGAGAAAAAAAGATTGCTAGGCTAATTTATAGTCTACAATGTAAAATGCCATGGGTGTGTGCTAATAACATTAGCATGTTATATTTGTTTGGAAAGCGTGTTTAGTATGAGACAGTTGTTTTGTCAGTGAACCTTGTGAGTTGTTATAGAGCCGAATTACGTACCGTTACCTTTGTTAAATGTTGTCGTTGTCCCTGGTTGTATATGAAAAGAGGAAAAGATCGCTAGCCGCTAGGCTAATTTATATAATATAAAATGCCATAGGCTTGTGCTAATAACGTTAGCATGTTGTATTTGTGGGGAAAATGTGTCTAGATAAAGACAAATAAATGCTGCCAAACAAAATCAAAGAGTGACTTTAAATATATATATATATATATATATATATATATATATATATATATATATATATATATGTATGTATACATAGATATTTTCCTGTAACAATGTGATTGAAACATTCAGTTCAATTTAATTCAATTACTTTTATTGTCATTGAAAATGAATACAATGAAATTCAATGCACAGGATAAAACGGAACTAATTTAAAAGTAATAAATGAATAATAAAGGTTAAAGGATAAAATATCACTCATTCATACTCTGAACACACACACACACACACACACACACACACACACACAAGCAGTGCCAACATATGCCTATGCATATACAATTATTAGCACATAAATAAATTAATGAATGTTATTGCACACAATGCAAGTATAAATATTAAATACATAATAAACATTAAATAAATATTATATAGTTGTTTGTGTTCGTGTTGTATGTGTGTAATAAATATTGAACATATTTTTTTTATGTACATGTGACTATCTTCTGGACTGATTTTCAGTTGGATCTCCACAGATGTATTGGCAAGAACATTTCACTGAAAGAACCTGGTTTGTTAATAATATTCAAACATCCAAATTTCTCCAAGAATTGCCCTCATATTCCACTTTCCAAAAATCAGATCTATATGTACGTCTTAAAACAATATTAAAAATATTGAAATGTAAAATAAATGTGTCTATTTATCATCATTATTATGATTATGATTATTAGTCTGTCCAGTTTTGTACGACTGCATCATTATTACTGAATTAATTTGTAATATTTTGTCATCACTTGTCACTGTATATATAAACTGAAGGCACTGACCACTGAATGCACTGTGTCAAAACTGTTAATAAAAAGTTATTAATTCATAAAACACTGACATTTTCTGCCATATATTTGGATATATACTGCAAATATATCTGACTGTTTGTAGCCTTACACAGAGCACGCCTGACAAAAACTCAGCAGCCTATGTGTCTGTATGTCACAATTCACTGAGATGCCGGGAAAGTGTGGCATAAAAAGAGGATTTAAACAATGTTAAGCAGGGACATAGAAAACAGATTATATTTTAATATGAAACAGTTTTACAGATTTGGTTATGGTCTAAAATGTTACCCTGCGATATTTTTACATGTAATTTGAATTTAAGTCATTCATGTGTGTCTGTATTTCACAATGTGGGATTGAATAAAGTCATAAACAGGCTGTGGGAACATTTGTGTCCGAGTCACGCTCTTCACAGATGGTTTAGTCGAACCTGCTCTTTTCCCACTATGATAAGATATTTGAGCTCCTGTTGTTAAAGTTTCCAAATGAATAAAAGTGTAAATAAAGCGACTATGTAACTATTTCTACCTGGATTTTTAGAGATTTAAATGGTTGCTGTTTATTTGTAAAGATATCTTTCTACAAAGTGTTCCCCATACTTTAATAGCCTACAATATAACATACTATGTGTTTGATCTGGAACCATCCACATTAGTTGCTGGTGTTGGCAGGTAACTTAATGGTTGCCTAATAATTTTTGAAGGTCTTCCTGTCTCAAACTGATATAAATAGTTAAGAGAAAGAGTCTGTTCCTCAGTGCTCCAACATGATTTGGCTCGTGGCTTTTCTGTCCTGCATTGGTGAGTTTTTTTCCACAGTAGACTTTTTTCAGAGCAACATTAAAACACTGTACTTTCTGTTAACGCTCATGTGTGCCCCACAGGGCTGATTGGTGCTGAAACACCCTTCAACCATCGAGTGAACAATGAGAGGGTCATAGGAGGCAATAACGCAAAACCCAACACCTGGAGATGGCAGGTAAAAGCTAGGAGCACTTTTTACACTGATTTTTGTGTCAACGGCAACTAGGCTCATTATTGAGCTGCTATGACCTCATCATACTGAATAATCGTTGAAATATTATCCATATCAGTGTGTATTTTGTCTCTGTTTTCTCTCAGATTTCTCTCCAGTATGATTCATACAATGACGGCTCATTCTACCACATCTGTGGAGGCTCTTTCATCGATAGTTTCTACGTTATGACTGCAGCTCACTGTATCCTCAGGTTGGCTCTCTCACTGGTCCTCATTGGCATCAATACACACCTATATACTATTCTAATGTCAAACTGAATGTACTATCAGTCTTGTTCTGCTCTTGTTCCTTGTCTGCTGGATAAATGATAAGTACAGTAAGCATTGTGTGTGTTTGTCTCCTTTGTTCCTGTCAGCATGGATGCAAGTGTGTACCGTGTGGTGGTGGGTGAGTATAACCTGTATAAGTATGACGGCAGTGAGCAGTTCGTCCGCGTGGACACGATCATCGTCCATCCTGGCTGGACTGGAGACCTTGCCAAAGGGTAAATTGATAGCAAGTCAGACCATTTCTCCTCATTTAGCCATTTAAAAGCACAATTTTATTGACGGCTGTAGCCTGAGGGGATAGTTTAATGCATGGGGGCATCACATGCATTCACATTTACAAGTGGGTGCAACCCTGTACCACCACTTTGCCTCAACTTTGGCCACAGAGCTGTAGTGCTGTGGAATGATGTGCCTTGCACAGTTAGATGGGACCAAAACTGCTCTAACGTCTTGTTTTTGTCTGTTAGAAATGACATTGCTCTCTTGAGACTGGCTAACCCTGTGTATGACAATGGCTACGTGGAGGTCGCCAACTTTCCCTACCCTGGCGAGATGCTGCCTCATGGGTTCACCTGTTACATCACCGGCTGGGGGCTTCTAGACCGTGAGAAGACACTCACACACATATTCTACATATCCCATGCAAAACATTTATGTAGATCTGATGAAAGACACTTAACTCACTGTTTCCACAGACATGGGGAACGTCCCTGAAATCCTGCAGGTGGCTCCCATCCAGGTGGTGGAGCATTCAGTCTGCTCCCGGCCCGACTGGTGGGGCAGCATTGCTCTGAGGACAATGGTGTGTGCTGGAGGGGACGGAGTCATATCAGGCTGCCAGGTACTGCAAGTATACAAGTGCATTCTTTTTGGATTAACATAAATGCAAGAACATCTAAATATTCTTTTCTTTTCTTTCTTTTCAATTTTTTTCTCTTACTTTCTTTATGGAATTTGAAGGTTAATATTAAAGTGACTCCAAAGTTAAATGGCACTGTCAGTGATCCTGCACTAATAGCTATTTGAAAGGAGACGTTACAGGTGAACTTGTCAATTTTGAGATTTTGGGCCATTTTGCTTCTATAACATGTCTTCTTTCACTAGTGGAAAGAAAATGTCCAAAAAAAAACATATTTAGGTGTTCATTTGAGTTCAGATTTCTGGTCTGGGAATGCATGTAAAAAAGCACATATTTAATTAGATAATGTCCCATTTACATATTTAAAGCTATAATTTCAGAAAATGGGTGATACAAAAAATAAAAATAAAATAAAATAAAATAAAAAATATTGCCCTAATGTAAGTTATCAACTGGGGAAGTTCCATGGTGATGTTACATATTTTTTCTTGTCCTAAAAAGACAACACATATTTCCCCAAAATGACTTTTTCCTCCTTCTCTGAACCGGGAATCTCCACTTCATTCGAACTTACATAGACCAAATGTTCCAGTTTTATTCCTATCTATATTCAGAAGGTTTTTACAGAGGAGTTTGCTCATAAATCATTCATAGCCTGATTTAAATATCATTTTACTCCTAAAAACGTGGCAAAAATGGATGTTTATATGGCTGTTGACAGTATTTTCCGATTTAAGGAGTGATAAAAGAGATATCCAAAATTCCCTCTGTAAAACTTTGACTCCAATACGTCAACAAAGTGAAACAAGAATTCGAAACCTGCAGGCTTTATCAATGTTCAGATTTTTGTTCTGGAAATATATGCAGACGATCACATATTTAGTTACTGTAGATAATGCCAAACAAAAAAAAATTCAGAAAAATGTACATACAAAAAATAATTGTCTTAATGTGAGTAATCAGCTGTGGAAGGCAGCTGTAGTGTAGTGTGTAGTATAAAAGAGGCTGAGTGAGAGGTTACATCTTACTTCTTATTCCACGGCCTTCAAACTAGACCCTCTCCTCTTATGTCTGATCTTGTTGCTTCCTGTCTCAGGGCGACTCTGGAGGTCCCCTGAGCTGTTTCACCGGTGGAGCCTGGAGAGTCCACGGTGTTGTCAGTTACGGCCCAGCCGGCATGTGCAACCAAGTGACTAAACCCACTGTCTTCACCAGAGTCTCCTCCTTCGAGGACTGGATCTTTTCAGTGAGCCTCCCGTGACCTCTCTGATGTGATTCTGAAAATATCATCATATTTCATCTGTTATATTTCAGTTGCCTGACTTTTACTTTCTTTCTTTCCAGATTATTCGTTAAATGGATGAGTGTATTCAGTCAAATGGAACTTGTGGAATAAAATTAATTTGCATCTCAGTCTTTTGTGCTTAATATACAGTAAATGCTTGCTTGTAGTTCTCAATTCAGCCAAAGGGTGGCGGCAGTGTTTTGACTAAATACCATACAGAGTATACTATGTACCTAGAACCAGTTTGCAAATGGAGCCACAACTGAAGGGTCACCATGCGAATAACAACAAAAGTAGAAAAGTAGTCCAATCTGCCACCCAGTGGGATTTACATTCTTGAAACATTTTGATGCGTGTTTAAAACCAAAGACCAAAAGGATTGGACTTCGATTGGACTTGTGGCAATGTGGCACAAAAGTAAATCCTTTTAATGTCGACAGAATCAAAGAAAACCATAAAGAATTCTTTAAGATCTACCTCAAGACTTAACCAGTGCCACATTTTCTTAATGGTGACCAAATGCTCGCTGTGCAGTCACTGGCCCCGACATTTCCTCCTTGTCTGGAATTTCTGGCCATATGTTTGTGGTGGTAGTCAGGAGACTACAGCATGACATCACGGTGTTTTTCCCTTAACCATGGAGACCAGAAGCCACAGATGAATTCCAGTGGTTTACACAGAAAAACCCCAAAAGAATGTCAATGCATTTAATGTGAGCATGGATCTATCTTTAATGCTATAGAAAACATAATGATTTTGTGGGTTAGAACATGAAAGCATTGACAATGTTCTCTGTTAGGAAGCCATGATGGTAGCATTTTATTCGGATCGTCTGTCTACAGATGGGTTTAAGTGTTTGTAACATTTTAACAGCTGATTAGCTCAGATTCAACAATTTATCTGTAGATGTTTACCCACAGAGTATATGTGAGAAATCACTATATTCTCAGATTAATGTAGCTGAACTACTCACTCAACCTATGCTACATAGGTTGAGTGAGTAGTTCGAGGTCCTACATATTGCTGTGAATATATATTGTGAATTGTATACTCTAGGTCAGTGGTTCCCAACTGGTGGGTCAAGGTCCAAAAGTGGGTTGCGGGTGCAGGGTTTTTATTTTGAAATGCCGTTTCTTGCTATAGAGTGAGTGGCTAATGGACAGCTACTTGACAGAGACAGCAAACTAGCTCGACAACATGGCTAAATGCAAGTATGGCACTGAATATATAAAACTGTGTGGACCTTGAACCAATTACTAAGGAGAAATCTGGATCGTGTGGCCGGACCAGTTGGGAACCACTGCTCTAGGTAATCTGTTAAATATCTGCAGAATAAAGCGAAACAGTTAGCAAATACTCTATAAACTATCTGGAGGCGGACTATCCAAATAGTGTGACCGCCAAGATTATGTAAAATATGCATATGATAAATCAGAAACAGCACCTGTGCAGGCATATCTGCTTATCCCAAGACCTCACTAAGGTTTGATATGTAAAGATCCCTTTAACAAATCACCATATGACAAACAACAGCATTTAAAAAATGTTTTTTTTATTATTGTTTGGAGGGACAGGCTGTCAAAATGGCTTAGATGAAAGAAACTGTTTTTTTTGTACAGCAGGTTAAAGTGTGAATAAAAAATAAAGCAGCTTTGTTTGCTCTGCAGGACCATTCAAGCAGAAATATGTACAACACAAAAGGCAAAAAGTAAGACACGTTCTTTGAAAATAAATTTAAAAAAAAAGCTGTACGGTAATACATTACATTGATAAACACTCACTGTTGCCATTTCTTCATGAGAATTGATGTTTTGTACAAGAGAAACAAACTTGCAAAAATCAGTGCCCTCTTCATGGCGTAAGAACATATATCGGATGGATTTCAAAGTAATCAAAAAGGCAAAAAGCGAATAATACATTTCCGATGTGCACTCAGCACTTTTCAAAGTATACAATTAATCAGAACAAGTTTTAACAAACAGGACCTGCATGCATAATTTCTAAAGGGTCCAGAAAGGCTGTTGAAACAGCTGTAGAAAGGGTGAGATATGTACATCAACTCTCTAGTGCCCTCAACTGTTCATGCAGGTGACAGCAGAATCACCTTTAAAGGTCTTGTTCTGTCATGAATGAGGCAACTCTTCAATTCTCAGGGTTTGTGTGTGCGATAAAAATTGTATAATATATGCAGTTTTTATCCACAAAAACCCTTTACATGTGTCATTTATAACATAATGTAACCCAAGTCACAGACTTCCAAGAAATTCAGAATACAATCAAATTGATCTTTGCAATTTACTTAGTTTTAGTGGCATTTCGCTAAGATATCTAACCATAAGACTGCCTATGAAAAATACTTCAGAATGCTAGAGAGCGATAACCTTCATAAGTATACATTTCTCTATAATTCATATATTACAAAGGTTGTCCCAGATTGAAAATTATTCATTTTGCTTTCTTAATAAAATATTCAATTTGTCAGTGATTAGAATTCTTTTTTTTTCAACCTATAAATTAGTTACAAAATATTAGTGTATTTTTCTATGGTTACATTATAGGCAGCGATACAATAGACCCATAATTTAGTTTCAGTGATTAGGGAGATTCCACAGTTTTCAGTCCCAAAGCTTAAATGGAAGCACTGCGCACACACCATTGGCAGGCGTGGCTCCCCTGATAAGCAGGCACATCCAGTAAACTTCACAACACCCCATTTTATTGCCAAAACGTCTTAAATTAAATAGCTAATGAAATGATGACATAATAAGTTATTTTAAAAAAGTTAATGTATATGAGAATAGATATTAAATACTTTATGATGGACTTGTGGTCCCGTTTCCCATAACAATGTTTTAATGTGATATGGAAAAAAGGAAGGAAGATTGCACTTTCAGGTGAAAATATCAAACCACAGTGCTTCTTGAGTGAAAGGCTTTATCTGAAATAAATAGAATAAAATCATAAAGGAAATAATTTAAAACAAAAGTAATAAAGACAATACAAGCTACAGCTTTTAATGGTATGAGCATTATTTCTAGTTACCCAGCTCATAAATAAGGAACTCCATAATTTAGCGTTGAACTGTTGAATCGACCCCTTACAACCACAACAATGCCTATTCATACATAACTATTTTCACAGATAAAGTGCTGATCGAGGAGCTTTTAGAGGGATTTTTTTGTACCATGTAAGACCCTTGGGAGAGATCTTGAGGAGAAAGAGTCCACTAGCTTCAGGATTCAACACAGGGAGGACCCTACCTACTCAAGTCATCTGGGTGCGAGCCCAAATAAGGGAGGACATGAACAGGACTATGTTGTGATTCGACTCGGGTTTCATATGAAGGCCATCACAGCAATGGTCACCATACATTGCCTCCAAAAGCTAGAAAGCTAGAAAATCCCTGAGGTGCACATTCAGCTGTGTTGAGATTCCCAACCTGGCCCCGGTTAAGGTTGATTCCTGTTTAGCATATGGTTGGTGATCTTAGTTTGGTTAAAAGAGCTTTCTTAGGAACTGAGAGCCATCATTGGTTTCTATGGGCCTGGTCAAATTGATCTCCATTTTGTATCTTTTAACACTAGCTGCCATCTCACACAGCAATAATCCCAAACTGCTTTGCTAACGTTTTGAAGGCAAGTCTGGAATTTGAACATTTATTAGGCAAGAGGGAAATCACAGCTTCCTCCAAAAAAATTTGACTTTTTTTATGTGCATGTTCGGTCCCCTCCAAAACCCCCCGTTTTGTTTTGTTTTTTTTTCTTCTTGCACAGTCCACACGATTTCATGTTTCGTCAAACTTTCACAGACTCCATCACAGACAATTTCATGGCTTCCTCCAACAGCTGATTGTCTGTAAATGTGGCGGGGGGTTCTGGGACAGATTCTGAAAGGCCAATCAGCGACTCCAGGAGGCACGTCCCGGGGTCGCTCGCCGGAGGGAGGCTGGGGTAGCTAGGCAACTGAAACTGAAAAAAGTTGTCCATGTGTTCGTACTCCTTGAGGGAGTTGTAGAGCGAGCTGGGCCCCAAGCAGGGGAAACCGTCAAAGAATTCCAAGTCTGACTCTGAGGAGAGGCTCAGGTCCATGTTATAGCTCGCAGAGCGGTCGATGGTGGGGGACGGTGTGTGTGGCACACTACTGCTATGGAATAGGCCGTTTCCTTGGTTGGCGTTCTCATCCAAAAGTTCTGAGATGGCTGTTTGATTGTCTGTGTGATCGTCCAACAGTGCGCCGTCTATATTGTCATTCTCATCAGCGAAGTCCACCATGCTAAAGCTGCTAAAAGCCTCCGTAGATGGCTGCTGTTGTTCTTGCCGCTGATCAGGGCAGCACATGTCTTTACAGTCCCCGCTGTCCCTGCTACTCCTCGAGCCGTTTTCTGTGTCACTGAAGCTGAGAATGCGGCTCAGGCCTTTCTCGTCCACATCCAGCTGCGTGTGATGCTCGCACGGGCCCTCGCCTGCCTCGGAGTCCTCGCTCTGACCTGAAGAGTCCGATAAGTCCGTCATATCGCTGCTGCAACTGTTCTCTCCAGCTGCCGCCAGTTCTGAACTAAAGGGGAAGGAGGGCACTGCTGGTAAGGTGGTTGCGTTTTCCTCCTCCTCCTCTGTGCTCGACTGCTCCTCCAGCCTCTTCTCCAGCTCCAGCTTCATGATAGTGTGGATGTAATGCGTCTGTACCCGGGTGGAGTTGAACTCAATGCGACCCTCTGTGTTCCCGCAGCCGTCTTTGGTACAACCGCATGGGAAAGAGGAATGATCCATCTGTGGGAGGCAGAGGGAAGGAGTTAAATTACTTGTGAAATACAGATAAGATGTCCCAGTTGTATTGTGATTTGTTGAACCACAGTTTAGGGGAGGGTTTTACGGTTCTCACCTGACATTTGATGCCAGCCAGGCTGCAGCTACACGTCTCAGGCTCGCAGAAGCCCTGGCAGTCGCAACCGCAGTTCTCCCTGGAGATCCTCAGCTCGTGCAGCTGCCTCTTCTCCTCTTTGTCGATCTTCTTCACGCCTGCTGCTTTGAGCAGAGCGTAGCGGCGTTTAGGCGGGTAAGGTTGGAGGAAAGAGCCCTCGTCCAAATTGGCTCCGCTGATGTCAATGTCCTGCTCGGGGATGTCGTCCACCGTTAGCCGCTCTGCTTCCTCGTTCTCTTGGGTTCCATTCTTGGTCAGCTGGACAGATCAAAAGGCATCAAATGAGTGACTGTCTGTGTATGAATTTGGGGATTTTTTACAACAACACTTTCAGGGCAACTTTGCTCACCTTCAGTTTGAGAGCCTCCAGCTTCTCCTCCCTGAGCCTGTTGAGGAATTTCTCCCTGCGTAGGAGCCGCTGCTCCACAGCAAACTCTGCAAGCGTGTAAGTGCGGAGCACGCTGTGGCGCTGCATCATCCCCAGAGTGCATCCTCCTCGACTGGGAACACTAGTGAAGCCTTGGCACCGAGGGAAGAAGAACACCGTCACCTGGTCAAAGGTCACATTGCCCCGTCGTGCTCTTTTGGACTTCTTAAGGATGGATGTTGCTGTGGATGGAGAGAGAGAGAGAGTGGATTTAGAATACATCAAGATTCAAACAGAAGGTTATTGGTGCATTTTCTTTGAACTGCCTTTATATCTTTTATGTGCCACTAGATGGCATAATGTCCCACCACATGAAGTCTCGAGATGTGTATAGAGCCTGCTGAACAGACTGTAAAAGGACACCCCTCTGATTCATTGCACTAGTCCTCAACCAACCCTTATCATGTACCCAATTAAAAGACACTGCTAACAGGAGTTCAACACACTTACATCCTGTAAAGTGAAACCTAAACTACTGAGAATCTATTCAGCCTCGTTTCTTGTCCTGCTGTGCGACAAAAACCACCCAGCCCGGGAATTTCCCCGTAGTGGCCAACACAACGGAGGAAGCAGAGCTACCAGAATCACAAACGGGTGAGTAAATGCTCGGGGCTTCCGGAAGAGGTGGAGGGTGGAAGTGTAGCTCTCAGGACAGGAATAAAAAAAAAAACTGCCCACCCTGGTTTCCCTGCAAGCTGACAATCCCCACGAATGGCCCAGTAACTGACAGGAGTCAAAGGTCCTCTCTCTGTTAAAAACATTCACAGGACCCACAGCAACCAGCCGCCTTTTCATCCCCAGACAAATACAATAAAACCATATGGGAATCAAAGTGGAACCATATGTGGGAACAATTATTCAAGCTTTATTATAAATTCCACTTCCTCCGCCCAGGAATATTCAACACGACTTTTGAGTCTCGCTCTGAGACAGGCAACTTTTTCCTCTGCCTAAGCCACCAGAGTCTTTTTTTGTGAGTATGTGTGAACAGAAAAAGATGCTAATACTCCACATGTGTTGAGCATTACACCTTTATTACGTGGTGGGGAATTCCTCGTAGATTCCCATATTCTCAGCCGGGAAGCGTTCTCGAAGACACACCCTGAGCGACTACTCTCACAGAAGTCAAACGGGAAAATCTGTGCACTTGGTGCCATAACTGAAGCTCAGAGGAAGAAAAGCAACATTTTACCCCAATGCAGGTACAGACAATAGCCCCACTATGTTGTCTAAATCTGCCGCTAGGGGTAATACAGATGAGACAAACTGCCAGTTTGAGCTACGCATCCATCAAATCCAGTCAGGCTTATGACACCCGCAGGAGATAAATGACACCTTCTCCGCTGCCTCTAAATGGGATAGCTTTGCTGGCTGTTTTCCCCTCTTCACTTCACAATGGCAAGCAACTTTCTGTCCAACACAAACACCGGATTATAATGGTTTGCACAATCTGCTCCTCTAGATGTGTCTGCGTGCCTTCTTTTCTTGATTGTCCAACCCCCCCTCCTTTTTTGTATCCCTTCACCCAGCCTCTTTCAGCACCTGTGCTGGGTGCACGCCCGGGCTTCAGACAAGGCTCTGTGTGTTCCCAGCCTTGGCAACCTGCCATGCTTCTCCTCCTGGCTCCCTGCCCCGCCATCCTGGAAACCTTACAACTGTTTGCCCTTCTCCCCCCTACAATCCCTCTCCAGCCTGACCGGTCCCCTAAAGGCCAGCAGACGCACCCAAGTCCAGACAGCAACACCCTGAAGCTGCTCAACCCACATCTCCCGAGGAATGGTGAGGCTCTGTCTGTCTGAAATGCTCGGAGAAGAAGGTGGGGAGGCAGAGCCAAGGTGAGCAGCCACTGCATAATGCGATTAGCCATTTTGCAGCTTTAGGGCATAAAATCAAAAGGGGTATTCATTGCAGAAGTCTGAAATCATTTCTGTGAAGTGTTTCATGGGCTGCCAGCTGCCTAAATTCCTTAACTCTTCCCCGTTCTTTATGGGTTTGTTATCAGAGCCTCCGCGGAGCAGTAAAGACAAGGCGAGAGAACGCATTAAAAAGCATGTACCATCAGCTCTTTCTATGATTTATCATCGCTGGAAGAGGACACTCACTGTTGAAATGTGTTGCCGGGGAGCTGGGGTTGCTGGGAGTGGAATCCAGGGTGTCCGAGTAGCAGCTCTCCCCCTCCGAGTCCCAGCCTGAGCAGGCAGAGGAGAGGGAGGAGGGTGAGGAGTAGCATGGGTCCTCATCCACCTCGTCAAACTTCCTCTTGAGAAGCCCACTCATGGCGACAGTGCGAACAATCTGCAGGAAGAAGCAGAGAGAGGGGCTGTTAGCAAATTATTCACACTTATTTTAACAGCTTTGAAGTTCTGTCTTATGAATGTGCAGCATCTAGTACAGCCAATGAATAAACAGGCTCTGTATGTTGCATGGAAGCTATTGTGCACACACACAGGCCTTTATTGGTTCAAGTCCTGCGCTCGGCCATGTGAGACCGTGTGCATCCCAATCTCATGCTGCACTCAGCTGAGAGTGGAAGTTAGCCACAGCACAGGAAGCAATCAATCAGGCCTATTCGCATAAGTCAACAATTACTGGACCCTTCACCCTCTTCCAAATCCCATCAGCTCAGCAAATGCATTGATTAGAGAGAAAGACCGAGCACAGAGGTGACCAAATCATCCAGCCGTAGACGTTTAATTTCATTCATTCCCTTTAGGCAGCTGTCACTATCAAATATGTGAGCCGAAGCCAGGGCAAATTGCCACTTGTCCTGTTTAATGTGTTCGCATGGCCCTCACAGTAAATATGTACAGCTATGCATAGTCAAGATGTTTTGCTATGCAGCTCCTGCTTGTGTTCTGTCAGAGCTCCCATGAGAGGGGCTGCTGGTTCAGCGATAAAAACAATCAATCCTTTCTGGGAGACAGACGGAAAGGCAGACAGAGACAAGGAGAAAAAAGATGATCATGAAGACAGAGAACGCCATTTACCCTCTAATCTTCACAAACATTGCCCAATATCAGTGAACCTCTTCCATGTACGAGCCTTGTTGAGATCTTCAAACATTATTTCAGTCAATGAAAAATGCTCTCATAGCTCAACCGAATCAACCTCCTGTCTTCTCTTCCAGGAAGAAAAAACAGAACAGAACCACTGACATGAGAAATTAACGTGTTGGACGAGCAGGAAGGTTTACTGCTGGTGTGTTTTATGGTTATGGGACGTAAACGCGTCACGCAGCTCTGACAAACAACAGACGATCTTCTTCACAACTTCTGGGAAGCGAGAGGCGGCTGCGAGACAAGACAGGTCATCAGCGCAGTCCGGGGGCCGCAGCTCGTGCTAACTTAAACAAGGAGGGACGGAGGAGTGGAGAAGGGGGGAAGGAAGTGAGGGGAGAGGGAAGACATGACTGGGCTCAACTCCAGCGCAGACACTCCCTACGATGATGTGGAATGGGGAAAGGAGGCTTTTACTTTACCCTTTAAGAGATCATTTCGCCATCAAACTGTTTACTGTCTCGGGAATCGCAGCCAAATCACTTACAGCTGCTGCAGTTCAAACATGTTATTTATGCACTTTGATTTTAAGTTATTTTTAACTTTGTTTGTTCAAATATTTGCTCTGTGATACCTGTAATTTCGTCTAAACATTTATAACAGAATGTAATCTTTGCACTTTCTGCTGCTTTTTTTGGCTTGATTGATTTCAAGGGGAGAACTGCAGATTGGGAATCTTTAAACTGGTTAGATTTATGTCCCAAACATGTCAATTATTAGGCTGAACCGGGCTCAGACACCCAGACACCAAGCTGTGCTGCCAACAGGCTAATTTGTCACCGCTACTCCTTAGAGGACAGCTAAGACAGGATACGTCACACCCAGAGATCCTCCAATGGCTTTACAGGAACTTTAACTCCATGTGTGCGACCTGCATGCCTGGTTTGTCTTATCAGGATGTTATGCAAGCGTCAGCAATCAGAGACAGAAGAAAAAAAGCCTAAGCAGGTATGCAAGGAGGGCGTCATTTTCAGCATGCAACAGGGAGCAATTATGCAAAACCGGTCCTGCCTTTTGACAAGGATAAAAGAGAAGTCAGAGTCAAGGGCAAGAGGCTGACACCTTCGTATGGGCAGTCGGGGCAGCTTTGCAGCAGTATGGGGGGTTGTTGTTATTGCTGCAGTCAGATATTGTTGTCCCCAGTGCACATATGATGAATGAATCACCTTGCAATAGGTCAAGCTGGCTCCTACTGTCTCTGCAACAAACAAAAAGCCATCCTTTACGTTGTGGCCACCTCAGCGTGTTTCACCCAATCAAAGTCGCCCCTTTCCCCATCCATCAACTTACTCATGCAGGAACTAATCTCCAAATGCCTTTCCCAGCTCCTAATACCACCACATCATGGGATTTGCCTTGAAACAATTTAGAAACACCTGGGTGCAGCATCTGTTGCTCGTGCATCCACTCATCAGACAACAAGTGTGTCGTGAATGCCACACCACAGCATACATCTCTGGAGCACACATGGGTTCACCTTACATTTTTGCCATCACTCCCACCCCCAATTCCCTGTAAGAAAAAAATGAAAACAAAGCTGTGAGGCATCCTCAAGGGAGTGCATAGCGCCAGCTAAGCAAAGTCTTTTTAATTAAAAGCTGCAGTGAGGCAGAAGGGGGAGGAGAGGGAGAGAGGTGGGGGGGCAGTGGTGTCAGAACTGGGTCATTGTCTCTTGACTGCAGTCTACCTGACACATTGATTTGTTAATCCTGTTCAACGGGCAGAAACAATGGCGAGAGGTTAATCCTGGCAAGGGGACGGCTTGTAGTCAATCTGGAGCTTCTCAGCCTGCTCAGCCGCTGCACCCACAGAACAAGGCCAACAGAGCAGGGAGAGCCGATGGAACAAGGGACCGGGGGTAAAAAGACAACAATCGTGCAATGACTCATTTGCAAAAGGGTGGAGGGAAAGGGAGAGGGAAAAAAAAAAAAGAACAAAGATGAAAGAGAAGAATTCAGAGCCAGCTCCTCAAGAAAGCAGCGCCTGTGAATGTCTGCTCTAAAACGGAGAATGGATGTGATCGGACAGCCGAGCCAGAGAGGGAGCACAGCATGTTTTCAACGCACACTAAATTATGCATCACTGTCATTCCATCAACCGCACACAGGCAGGCAGATAAAGGACGCATCCGCTGAGGTGCTCCCCAGCCAGTTGTCACAGAGTTGGGAAGATAAATCTCTGGCGAGGAGATTTGTCACCAGAAGCACTACACAGCTCAAGTCAGACGCATAACTATGTCAGTCGAATAAGATTATCTTGATACATGCAGCTACAGGCTGTTAATATGAATTCAGATTCCCAATTCATTCCTATTTTATCTGCAGACAGCTCCTCGCGTTCTTGTTAAGGAATCTTAAACTCATCCAACAGGGTTTAATTAGTCACAGAACATTCAGTAATAAATAAGCTACTACCACTGCTTATCATTTCATTTAAGGTAATAAGAAAGAGGATTTTAGGAACAGTCCCTACCTTCATGTTTACTTTACCAAGTGCACGAGAGAACAGTTGACAAAAGGCTTTTACTTTACAAGAGATGCAATAAGAAGCACAAAAACCAGAAAGGACAGAATGACATTTGTGTGTCCAGGAAAATCTCAAAAGCCTGTCTATATGAATCCCTCCATGTGTGGAGACGTCACCCAGCAGCCTGTTTAAACTGACCCTGTCTGCCCCGCAGCCAAACAGGACAAGTCACAGTTGACTTTGCCCCCTCGCACTGCCTGTCCAGCCCTCTTGCAGCTGATAACAGTGTGGGTGGTAGCGACGAGTCGCACTAAACTTAGCCAGCCGAGAGCATTTACATGGCACACTGACAACCCTGTGCAGTGTCTGAATGACTGACTGACTGAGCTGAGTGCTCATAAAATGTGATAATGATGAACCTGGGAGTCTTCCTGCATGTGTGGAAGCATGCCTGGGCAGGCCGCTCCCCCCCTTCAGGCTTCATGGTATTGCACCTCTCACTTCCAGCTCTGTCACTGAGAGAAAAGGGGGGGAGTAATTGATCAGGGCCATCAAGGTGACAGCGGGCTGGATTCCAGCAGTCGGCACAGCTGGGGAAACACTGGCTCATTTCTTAAGCTCAGCTGTTCCTCAGAAGCGCTCCACCTGCTGGAACAAAGCAGGGAGAGCTCCTGTTTTCTCCTCTATGAGCCTGTTGTTCTCACCGAAACCCCAAAGCTCTCCATGACTGTGCCACAGAAACATTCTGTTCCTCTGCCCCGACCCGTGCACACTCTGATTCCAAAAAGGAGAGGTAGTGGGAAGAAGGAGGGAGGATTGTACAAAACAAATAAATAATGTCATGTCTCCAGGCCACAGGAATTCCAGTCTGGCAGCGCCACTCTTGCTGTAATAGTGGGAGAAGAACACAGGCTCTATCTAACCCAGATGTGTTTTCTACTGCTAACCACTGGAAAGTCCTACTCCCACAAGGCAGCCGAGCAAGCTTCCTCTCCTGGCCACACCTGACAGGGTATTAGCTTGCACGTGGACCTCACATGCCCTCAGCTGTCATTAATCTGTTATGCGGGCCAAACTTGAAAAGCCAGGTGATGCCTGCAGGAGACAGACTGTGCGCTGTTACTGATTTGGGTTCGTTTACTCACATTGTAAACCAAAAACAGGGCTGATTTCTTAGTGCAGTCATTCTTGAGGAAAGTTTGCAGAGAGAAATATGCAGCTGTTTTTTTCCCTCTCTCTCACATTGATTTGCATTGATCAGACAGAAACTGCACTGTGTTAAAAAAAACCTCAAGAAAAGAATTCCTTTGCATAACAGCAAACACACAGCTTTGGGTGTGTGTGGAGGAAGGGAGGAGGTGGTTGCGGGTTCAGGGGTCGTGCTCCAGTCTGGGACACTTGCAGTGTGGAATGCTGGGAGAGGACAAAGCAGATGGGAGCTCTCCACTGACTGCTGTGTGGGAGACCGTCAGCAGACTCCCTGCTACCCCCCTCCTCCTCCTCCTCCTTCCTCGTCCCCTCTCACGTCTCCAGGCACAAAAGCTAGGGGGCCATCCTGCGTGACCAAAATGAAGCAGGCACAGACAACCTTGTCTGAACCCTGCACTACCACTGCTGCTGCCTCTCCCAGCTGGGGAGACAGATACTAAAAGTGTGTGCGAGCTTCCTGAGGTTGTGAAACGTACACTGCAGTGCACAGGAAGTGGCCATCCAGATCATCTATGCTGACAGCTGCAGGCACCACAAGGTTAGCTGAGTACAGGATCATATGATGGAGATGAGGGAGTCAGGAGGTATGGGTGCTAATTACCATGGCTGAAATTCCTCCAAATATTGCACATTCTTGCCTCCTGTCATTTAAGTTTATGGCAACAAACTGGTAACATATGATTATTTTTTACTATAAAATGTGAGTAAAACTTAAAATTACAGAACACATGTAAAAATAAAGAGTTATCCAGCATCACTGCACATTCCTGGGAAATGAATGCCACATGAAATGCACAGCATCAAGTGCTATATTCCCTCTCTGTAAACAAAGGATCATTCAGCTCTCTGTAGCCTAATTCCAGAAAACATGATTCCAAAAAAGATCCGGGTGAGGTCGCGCTAGAGACGATTAAATTGATTCAGTCGCTCTATCAAAAACAGAGTCTGGCTCTATAAAAATAAGAGCCCCGGAGTGTGGTGTCATTTCTGAATAATGCATTACTGAAACAGCTTCTGATTGGAATAATCACCGCGTAAATAAACAAACAGAGCTCGCTGTTTTCTTTTTTCCTGGAGATTGAATCACCACAAACATTTATGCGTCACAATTATTACCAGGAAATATCCATGTCCTGTTATGGGGAATTATTCAAACAATGAACGCGCACAGCATTCCCATATCCACACCTGGCTCGGTGCGTAAAACTGATAATTGGCACATGGATTAAAAAATAAATAAATCAGGAGATGGTGCACGCGTCGTGTGGCCGGGGCATGTGCTGCCTCTGTCTCTCCCCCGATGACCCGATCATTCCTCATGATTAATGCTAATTCTAATGACAGCAGCCCTGTCAGCTGTGTGTGCTCAGATGTAGTGCCTTCAGGAGTCGCTCGAGTTACAAGAGGCGCACCAGCACCGCTGAGGTGAACAAGAACAACTCCGCACGGGCTGAATACACAAAGCCGACCTCATCAACAGTTCACAGAAATGAATCCACACACTCTAACGTGGAGTAAAAAACACTCCGGGTGTGAGGTGTGAAGTTTCCAAAAGCCCGATTAATCAGCGATCGATATATTAATCAATCAACTGAATGAAGCGGATTGTCGGAATCTCGCCCGGATCAATAAATTATTTCAATCACATTATGATCACCTGTGTGTAAACCAGCAATGAAACACCACCGTTAGTTAAAATTCACTCCAGCAGGCAGCCAACCGTGTCAATATTTACAATAAAGCGTCAAGTTAAAGGACTAAATGTGAAGTGTGTTTAAAAGGAAATCCAGCCAACATACCGTAAAGATCAGCCTCTAACTACATATTCTCACACAGATGGCATTTAAATGACTCAGACACAAAAGAAAGAACATTCAAACTATTTGGCGTCCCTCCTCAGCTGAGGTGAAACACACAAAATACGGTGCTCAGTGAGCCAGCAGCTCCATTCTGTGTCTACTCACCACCAATTCAAGTATCCGATCACCATTAGTGACAAAATAGCCTTGGATAAAACAGCCGATGGGGTAAACGGTGGGAGTAATCCAGAGCAAATGGCACGAATAAATAAGCAGCGCTTTCTCCCCGCATATAGACAGCTCTCGGTGCTATTGTCTGTGTCTCTCCGCCGTACGGGGCTCCGTACCAGCTGAAGCGCTTCCCTTGTCTGTAGCAGACTGCCGAGAAGCGCAGCCTTTTTCGTCAGTGGAAAACTCCCTCCTGGCGTCTGGTCTGACGCAGGCGGTGACACAAGGAGGCTGCCCACGCCGCTTCCTGCCTGTCCTCTCTCACTCTGCCCCTACTACCTGCATGAGAAAATAGGCTACATATGGTCAGCTATTGTATTAATGTAATCATGATAATAATATGTTTGTCAGATAGGAAAATAGTCTCTGTCTCTGTAGAGCCTTTAAAGAGCCTCTGGTGGTGAGTCTGTAAATAGATAGATAGATAGATAGATAGATAGATAGATAGATAGATAGTTAGGTTGATAGATAGGTTGATAGATAAATAGTTAGGTAGATAGATAAATAAATAAATAGGTAGGTAGATAAATAAATAGGTAGGTAGATAGATAAATAGTTAGGTAGACAGATAAATAAATAGGTAGTTAGGTCGATAGATAAATAGTTAGTTTGATATATAAATAGTTAGGTAGATAGATAAATAAATAGGTAGGTAGATAAATAAAAAGGTAGGTAGGTTAGATAGACAGACAGATAAATAGTTAGGTCGATAGATAAATAGTTAGGTAGATAGATAAATAAATAGGTAGGTAGACAGATAAATGTTAGGTAGATAGATAAATAAATAGGTAGGTAGGTAGATAGATAGATAAATAGTTGGTAGATAGATAAATAAATAGATAGGTAGATAGATAAATAGTTAGGTTGATAGATAAATAAATGGGTAGGTAGGTAGGTAGGTCAGTAGATAAATAGTTAGCTAGGTAGATAGACAAGTAGGTAGGTAGGTAAGTAGATGGGTAGATAGATAAATGGTAAATAATCAAATAATCATTAATCAAAATCTGAATAATAACCATGATGATAATGCATTTATATTGCACGTATAATGTTCTGTACATACAGTACAAGTGTAAGTGATCTAATCATCTAGCTATGTAAACTATTTCAAAACCCCACTGAATTATTTGAAGAATGCACTGTAACAAAGCTGAAAACAGGACAGCAATAATAAACTGTATCTTGTCTTGTAATGTTCCTAACTCGACACTAGCAGATAAGAGTGGAACTTCTTATATCTTCACATAATAAAACAAGTGTAATAAAGCTCCATAAACTACCCTGAGAGGATCCCCAGATTCCTCTCTGTATGAGCTAACTGGTGCGCAGTGAGGAGTTGTGTCATCACCAGACAGATAGCATCATCTCTAATAGTGACGTGGGAGGTGCTGTACTGCTGTGTGGCGTGGCTTATTTCCAGTTAAAGGAAAACACTGACTAAGCTGGAACGGATGAATGAAATGACTCACTTTCTTTTTCATGGAACACAAAAGTTAAATAAAGTTTCAAGGGACACAACTGCCTTTTGCCATGACAACTGATCAAAACTACACTCTTAAAATGATCAGAGTCATAATAACATTCATTTAGAGTTTATTACTGGTTTGACAAAATAACCTGACCTTTGTTTACTGGTCAGGAAGATCACAAGATACAGCTTATGAGTAATTTTCACGCTGATGCTTGTAGTTCAAGACTAATCTTCCTTTAAAGAAAGGTTTGTCCTTCTGGGAAATAGCCTGTTTTATTTGGGTTACACTGGTGGGTCCCAGTCCAAAAGTGGGTCCTGAATCCATTCTGAATGGACCACAAGTTACTTGCAAATGTGTCACATTTATAAAAAACACTGTTTATTTTGAAGAACAGTGTATTTCCAGCACAGTGAGTGACTAATGGACAGCTACGTGACAGACACAGCAACCTAACCTCATGACATGGCCAAACACAAGTATGACGCTGAATACATTAAACTGTGTGGACCTTGAACTAATGATGAAGGAGAAATCCGGACCAGTTGGGAGTCACTGGATCAGACGAGAAGACCATCACACTCATATCTGTCTTTGAAATATGAGGCTACAGCATCAGGTTAGCTTAGCTTAGCACAAAGACTGGAAACAGATGGAAACAGCTAGTCTACCAGCATTTCTAAAGCGCACCAGTTATATCTCATTTGTTTAATTTGCGCAAAATAAAGTTCAAAAAATTAAAACGTACCAGTTTACAAGAGGATATGTCATTGGCTTCAAATGGGCAGGTTCCTGACTATTTCTTGTCGCGGAACAGATGCCAGGCAGGCAACAATTGGAGATACGGTGAAGTCAGGAAATCGGGATGTACCAGTGTTGACGATATCCGTGATATTTAAAATTTAAATATTGATGTCATGTTGACAATACACATATGATGATATGGTGTAAATAATCCAGCACCTCTTAAATCATTTGTTTCTTTCTGTTCTCACTTTGTCTCCCTCCCCACTAACACCATTTGGTATCCCTTTGTCACTATCTGTCAAGTGTACTTGTATTTTGTGTATGATTTTGTACAGTTGTGGTTACAGACTGTCCCATCACCTCCCTGAACTTGTGTTTTGAGTGTAATTTATTTTTACTTCACTTTACTTTAATTCAATTCAATTCAATTCAATTCAATTATATATTATTAATATTTAATTTAATTTAATTTAATTTAATTTAATTTAATTTAATTCATTTTTCAAAGCACAATAAACAAAGTTAAGGATAAATTTGACTAAGAGCATTGTTGTTGTTGTTTTTTTTCAGTTTTTCCATAGATTTCATGATAATGTTGTTATCATGAACTCTATGGCTACAATAATCATGTAGTGAAAATCTGACACTGTGCCAGCCCTACTTGGAAGCTACTCCGAAATTTTAAACTTCTGCTTAGGCCACAAAACAAGTTAATAAATAAATGATTAATTCTTGACAGCATAAAGCGGACTCTTTGTATTGTGGGACTGGGATTTCCTAATAATTTCCCAAGGACATTTCCTGGAAGGAACTTTGTGATTTGGAACGAATTTAGGGGAAATAGTAACGGTTATTTAAGTTCGAGTTAATTTAGTGGGGTGGGTTTATTAGCAGCTGTTGATTTTTAGAGGAAAAGAGGGGCTGGCCATTTATGAGAATTTGCTGAAAATGTGTCAGAACAACTGACTTGATAAGATGAAAAATTTAAATAGTTAAAAAGGTCTAAAGCTCTGAAACTACTGTTTCTAGGGTAAAAAAATGAAGTTTCACATTGAACTGGAGGTTTCGTATCAGCACCATGACTGAAATTCAACAGTGCTGTAAACACTGACTGAATCATTCTACAAGCCTTTTCTCCAGAAACAGCAGCATCACACACCCCTCCACTCTTTCCCTGAACTCCTCCCAGGTATTTACAAGTCCTCCTGCTCACGGCGAGCGCACCGACATGCTTTGCTTTCATTCACAGCTGGACCCAACACTGAGGCAAAGTGTTCCGCCAATGTCAATACAGGTGCTTGACTCAGATATTTGGGGAGAGGTCTCCTAAAGCTGTGTACATAGAGTTATATGCTAATTGTCCCCTGCTTTTATAGGGCCCTTTTCTCACTGGCTTGTAGAGCCCGGGGGCCCCACTTAGGGCCTCACTCCCCGAGACAAAACAAGCATACTAAACTGAATGACGGCAGAAATAGTCCCATTAGTGCGTCTATTGGACTCACTGTGTTATTATCTCCAAATGAAGTTCTGTTTTTTACAAGTTTACATTTAAAGCACTGTGAAAATAACATAAGATGCATCGAGGATCTAGTTGTTTTCAGTCGTTTGGTTTGGAGGTGGTAGTTTACCCTGAGTCATACATTAGCATGTAAACAAGAGCAAACGGCTTTGTGATAATGACCGTGTTAGATAACTGAGATTATGGCTGGCCAGGCAACTTGTTTGTGAAGTGAGAGCAGTTGTTTGAGGGTGTAGTGAAAATGTGAGAAGAGCTGCTGATTAACAACACAACAGAAATGTATTATGTGTTGATGTGCTCACATGAAAACCACTGAGCAAAGATAAAGTCTTAGAGGTTTTGACATTATCAAGTTAGTGTTAACATTAAAGACAGAAAAATATCTGGTGAGTAAATTAAGTAAAAAATGGGGGAACAATGGGATCAATGTCAACCCAGTTTCAATGTTTGGTCAAAAATATTGTGATTTTTGATTTTCTCCATATCACCTGGACCTATTCTTTCTCCTCCAAGACCTACTGAAATTCAAAGAAAACATCAATGCTTGGGACAGGTTCTTACAACTAACCCAAACTCTTGTAGCCATGAACCAGCTTACCTTACAGCTAACATTAACATTAGTTCAAGCAACTTACATTTCACATATCTACATAGACACATAATCAGCCTAATTTAAGTTAAATGAATATAGGGTGCTTCTTCCTCACGTGAGGAATAAGGACTAATGCTGGATTTATACTTTGGGATTAATCCTGGCTTTATAGTAGAGGAATGCTCTGCTCGTCGCTAATTTAAACAATGTAAAATGCCATAAGCTTGTGCTAATAACATTAACATGTTGTATTTGTTTGCAAAACATGTTTAGGATAAGACAGTTGTTTTGTCGGTGAACCTTGTGAATTGTAATGGAGCCGAATTTTGTAATATTACCTTTGTTAAATGTTGCTGTTGTCCCTGGCTTCATATCAGTAGTGGAAAAGTCTGCTACCTGCTAGGCTAATTTATACAATGTAAAATGCCATAGACTTGTGCTAAAAACATTAGCATGTTGTATTTGTGGGGAAAATGTGTCCAGCAGAAGACAAGTGCTTTGTCTGTGAATGTTGTGAGTTATAGTGAAGACGATTTGATTGGACAAATTGAAAATGTCCTGTGTTACAACCATCCCTGGTCTCCCCTAATGTTTTTTTTTTGGTTTAAACTGATTATCTTGGGGGCAATTTAAAGTGTTTTTATAGCCTTTTCATTGTTTTTATTGCAACTAGAAGAACTGGAAGATGCTATAGAAAGTCGATTCCAACCTGGGGATCAAGCTCAGGGGCCACAAGATGATTAATGGAAAAAATTTTGCTATTCTTTGGGCATTTTTCTCTAAGTTTCTATTTCTTAAGGCATCTAAAATCCTTCCAAATAAAACATCATTATAATCACTTTGCTTTAGGGCAAGGCAACAAAATGTTAAGTACATAAATAAGTACTCAGGTAAATAAACATTTAATAGTGCTATCTGCATGGGGAATCTTTCTCATCTCTGATCAGACAGCAGATGTTGTAATAATAATACCAGCTCTGTTTTGTTTTCCTTTTCACGTGTCGAAGGTGTGTAATGTAGTAGGTGAGGGTGTGTGACGTGGTAATGCACAAGCACGAGTCAGGGAGTCTGTGTGTCCAGACAGACTCCACCCGATTAGCTTCCCTGTCGCCCTGCGACTCTTTAGGACACAACAATGAACCATCCACAGCCCCCGAGGAAGAAACTGACGGTCACATGAGCAGCAGTCACAGCCATTACTGAGGAATTCTGCTCTCTTCACACACACTCACACACAAAAAAAGCAACCTAATAATCACCAACATTAACAATTAGCCCTCTGTTTGACAAGTCCCCAAGAGCCTTGAGACATTCTTCCTCACGCTGCCACTTCTGTGGTTCGCTTCAGCGTAAAGCCTAATTATAGTTGGCAAACATCGGATCACTCACGCAGGTTCAACAATGTTGTTTTGATGGACGCACATTATGCAATAATCTGAGTAGCAAAAGGACTTGTGGTGAGTTCTTGCGCTGGTTTTTAGGTTCTTTGATGAAGTGTCCTTCATGAAGTTCTCTTGAAATAAACAGGAAATGTCTTGGCGGTAGAACTCATGCTTTTTTATGTTGCCCTTTGAAGTCCCCTGTCAGGCACATCAATTCCCTTTCTGATAAACAAGGAAAAGTTCCAGGGAACAGTGCGACTCACACATGTTTACCCTCTCTTCTAAGAAACAGAGCTGCATATGTGTGTGTGTTGGATGGGGGGTGGGGTGGTAGCCCAAGTGCCAAAGCCACTGAATCAGGCCTGAATACATTAAGGCCACTCTCTTTAAAAGTGTGCCAGAGAGTTCATGGTGGAAGACGCCCCTCCAAGAGCACAATAATGGGCTTCAATGCTTTCCATCTGCGGAGGGAGAAAGGCCTGTGACTGCACGTGCTGTGTGGAGTGGCCTCAACAATGTATCAATTTATGGCCATCACAGGCATCATAAAAAAGTGCTCCTGAGGTGAAGACTGGGGCTGTGAGGAGCGAAATGCCAAAGCCATCAATAAATAGACAAGATTAAAAGAATAAAAAAAAAGCATGACACGATCAGCTGAGGTTTAAAGAGCTCGTCCAGGATGCCTGGAAATAAACAACGTATAAATTCACAAGAACATTTGTGTTAATAGAAGTTGAGAAGTGTCCCCCGGAGGAGTGACACACCAGATGAGACAGTCTGATGTTGTTGTTGTGCTGGTCAGGCCGGGGCAGACGGACACAACGGGGCTCAGGGGGAGCTGATTGATGGCTCCAGCTGTCCCAGAGGAGAGGAACACAGGCAGACAGCTGGTCACCTGTAGCCCCAGACATGACTGTGATAGAGGCACATGGCATTGTGTTTCACTGCAGAGGGCAACCAGTGCAATGCAGAGTTCAGGCCACCGTTCATCACAGCCAAGAAAACAAGCGTCAGGGCTGCAGGGGACGAGACTTGAGGAGTAAAAGAGCACTTGAGGAAATAGATTCAGCCGAGGGAAGCTTGTGTAAAGTTAATTTATTGGATTTTGAGCCGAAAGAGCAACTAAGATTACTTCAAACACCTCGTCATTTATCAATGGCAATGCAGTCCTCTAAATCACCCAGTGTTGTAGACATGATTTCATGCAGAATAACTGTTGTTTTGACACAAGTTACATGAGAGAAAAAAGAAGAGATGAGCTCACTCAGGCACAGGAATTAATCCAGAAGCAAGAGGGAAAGAAAGAAAGGAAAAAAGAAACACCCTCCCCCCTCTCACAGCCAGTCAGCCAATCAGCACGCGGAGGAGCTGGTTTACTTGGAGACCAAAGAATCTGTGTGTAGTGATATGACATCATCAGCTGCCCATTAAAGGAGAGGTCACTTTATCTTTTCTTCCCTCTTCCTCTACCTTTGAGGACGAGTGAGGAAATGTGATGTTCTCCAAGAACGTCTGAAGAACAAAGAGCCTTTCAAGCATCTACCTTTCCTGTTTTTTCCCCCCGAACATAAAAGGATCGCAGCAGTCTATTTCCATTCTACCTTCCAGGATTGTCTCAACTGGAAGTAATATTCATGAGTTGTTCAGCGCCGAGACAGGCACGATTCATAAATCCAACAACATGCCTCTGCTGTTTCCCTTTGTCACTGCAACACTGAGACAAAAAATGTTCCATTTTCAATGCCTCCATTCATTCACTGACAAACAAGCACTATGTTTTGGTTGCCCTCACTGCATACAGTATGTGTGTTTGCTCTTACTGGTTCTCTCTGCGATGTGTCTTTAGCTTTAGGGGGAGAAAAGCTGCCAGTTTGTGTTTTGTTTACTTGGCAACGTCACAGGGCTGTCTGACTAATGCATTCTGGATTGTCTCTCCCAGGACGTTTGTTCTATGTTTTATTCATCGGTGTGATGTGCTATAGACTTCCCCCTGACATAATATTATTGATTGCCTAATAGACTATCAAAAGAATGGCCTCACTCAAGGCATCAGGGCTTTAGAGTACCTTTATTCTTCATAGATAATTAGATTTTTAAAAACTAGGGGTGCAAGTAACAGTTAGTCTTATTATCAATTAATGTGCTAAATTTTTTTGCTCAATTAAATAAGAAAATGCTTGGTCTCTGAAATGCCAGAAAATAGTGAAAAATGTCCCTGAAGCCTGACTAACTCTCAAAAAGCCAAAGAGATTCAATTTACTATCATTTAAGACAAAGAAAACCCAGGCTGAAATAATAATTTCATTAACTGATCAGTCAATCTACAGAAAAATAAAATATAAAATAAAAAAAAATAACAACTCAAAGTGCTTTCCATAATAAAATGAGAAAAAAAGATAAAAGAAAGATAAGATAGAGTAAATAAGATTCAAATACAGTCACCCACTTTGCTATAAGACAAATATTATTGATAATTATTAAATACATCAGAATAGGTGAGAGGGATAAATAAGTTTGTACTTCCTCCCACTCCTTTTTGGACATGTCACCTTTAGTAACCTGTTTTTCTTTATGTCTGTCTACTACTGCATGATTATTTTGTTTTTATGCTACCTACATGTTCGAAATAAACTGCTACTAACTAACTAAACATTGATAAATCATTTAATTTTTTTTAAGTAAAAAGTGAATTGTGCTTTTTTATTTTTTTTTTTCTATGATATTAAAGGGACAGTTTACGCTGAAATTAAAAATGCCTATTTTTCCTCTTATCTGTAGTGCTATTTATTAATCTAAATTGTTTTGGTATGAGTTGCAGAGTGTTGGAGATATCGGCCATAGAGATGTCTGCCTTCTCTTGAATATAATGTAACTAAATGGCACTCGGCTTGAGTTTCTTAAAGTGCCAAAAAAATACTTTTGAAAAACTCAACACTCTTTCTAGAAATCATGACCCAGTGACTCAAGACAGCCCACATACCTCGTTGTAAGCAGTTTCATGTAGGAGCCATTTTCTTTCTACAAGCAATGTCACCATGCAGAAGGAAGTGTGCATCTGCTCATGGACGATATGTAAACATTAATGGCTGAGCTGTAACGTTAGCTAGCTCTGTGGTGCTTGGTGAACTAGCAGTAGATGCACATTTCCCTCCACATGGTGATATGGTTGGTGAAAGTAGTTCAGCAGAAAGAAAATAGACTAATAGCAGTGCAATAATCCACAGACCTTGTTGTGAGCAGTTTCATGAAGGAACTATGTCCGTTCGCCCGAACTACACCCACCAACAGTATGACAGCACAGAAGGAAGCGCGCATCTACTCATGGTCGAGGGGTGATCTTGGCTGAGCTGTAACGTTAGCTAGCTGTCCCGATAAACGTAATGTTTGGGTTCAGGACTGTATATTGACAAAACAAGACATTTGAATATGTCAACTTAAAATTGAAAGTGATATTTTAAACTGAATATTTCAGTTGTCTGATTTTAAATGAACCAAACCTGGTCACAAATAAAAATCAAAGTAAGTTCCAACCACAGACAAACAAACAATATTGCATAAAATCCTCAAAACCTATAAGCTGGAATTCTGCTTGGCAACAATGATCCATGTTCTATCAATTGACTAATCCGTTAATGAATTAATTGTTTCAGTTCTTAAAAAAAAAGCTACACCTTAACATTAACACTTGTTTAAAATGAGTATTTTTGGACATGAAGTACATTTTGTGAATCCAGGTAATAACCCGGTTTCCAAACCCTGACACGAGACAGATGGCACTGGCACCTTGAATATTAATAGGCTGAATCTATTATTGCGGTGTTTTGCACTGGGAAGGGAACAGGTAAGAGATCAGCCAAACAGCCTCTCTCACTGTCGCCGCAAAGACACACCGTTCAAAGGAAGCCGTTGCGCTCAACAGAAAGTGAAAACAGAGGTGTGTACATCTGGCGCTGAAAGGGTAAATGATGACTGACACAGGAAGGGGTCCCCTGTTCGGAGCACGCCAGTCACATCACTCACCAACACTCAGGCCCGTTATTCACATGACTGAGCTAAACCTCACTTCCACAGCGGACCCTGCAATTGGCCTTCATCTCAGCCACTTCATCACAAAGACGCTGTGATCATTGTAGACCTCGGAGCTGCCATCACACTCTCCTCAATTGCTGTGAAACTACTGTCAGCGCTCAGGCAGCAGTGTTGTTGGGACACATGTCTTCCAGAATTTACAGCTCCTGATGGCTCCCTGCATTGCCCAGAAATCAATACATGGCAACCTGTGCTTTATGGCTACATAACAGTTCTAAAAGATGTAGTGTGGGAGTGCACGCGGGGATATTAGCTCGGTCGAGTGCCAGACAACAAAAGCGAAACCCCTCATCTGCTTATTTTCCTTTTTACTGCAGCACTTCCTGATTGAAATGTTTACATGCAGCACACGTGCTTTCAAAGAAAAGACAGAGGGCTGAAGCACAGGAAGCGCTGTGCTACTCTTCTGATACTGATACAGAGCTGATAACAGTCAGGTCATGCACACATGATTTAACACGAACACACAGAGCAGCTGAGACTAATGCAAAATCCTATAACATTATAAAACTCGACCTCGTGTCTAAAGTTTATTTATTTTTCTAGATAGCCACTGCACTGTTAGGCAAACAGGTTATTAGTATATCTGACCGGTAATCTCATACAGTCATTGTGTCACTCACTACTGACATATTTCACAGAAACAGATCTGCTTTGACTGAAAATTGCAAAACAACTGAAGGTGCGAATCAGCCCGAGTGCAATGGAAGTCCCTCGGCGCGTCACACTCTCACTGACACAAGGAGAAGGAAACCACGCTCTGTTGTGTTTCCCGTCACAAACCGAGCACTTCCTCCTTTTTTTTTGTCCTCATTGTCTGTGTTACAATTTCAAAGTGTACAGTGTATCACCATGTCAAAATAGGCGCTGCTGGGAAAAAAAAAAAAAAAAAGCGAGCTAGTTTGCTGGAATTTCCGAACAATAGTAGAAAAGTGATCGTGCTGTCTTGAGGATTGAAAAGAAACATTTGTGAGTCAAGTGTCAACAGCTCACTCACCATCTCACTTACTAAGACAAATAACAATTTAGTGACCACAACACAGCAAACAAAGTGGAGTTACTCATCAGTTTTTCAAAGGAGCTTTTTATGACTGGTTGAGCGGGCGTTTTCGGATCGGAGAAACTTTGTCATAGTTCTACGAAGCCACCTTTTTGTTGTGTCAGCACTGTAGTCACAAGCGTAAACAAACAAATGGCATTTCTAGGGACTTTTTCGCACCTATTTCAGGGTAGGTACTCTCCCAGCGCAGGAGGAACCTTGAGTGGCGCAAGTGTAAGGTGATTGGTTGTACACGTGCCAAATCAACACAACAACCTCCATTATAAACCTGTTAGCCATGTAAACAACCGACACCACAAAACACAAACAAATGGATCAATATTAAAACTCCAGGCTTCACTAAGCTTATATGTGACGATGGAAACACAACTCGATTTTGACTCGTCAAAGCAAAATATAACAATGTTCGATAGCACTATGTTGCCGTGCCAACTGCTGCCAGCTTTTGTCACTTCAGCGTTCTTATTGGTCGTGCGATTGCAATGAAAACACCCCAAACATCCCCTGAAGATAGCAGTCCTTGGGGGAATTCCTACTGGTAGTTCCTCTCAGGGAGTCCCCAGAACTGTTTGGTCTGAAATCGGCTAGTTGCTCTGAAAATGTAGCAATGCATAAAAAATCCCCCAAACAAACAACAACTACAAAAAACAAGCAACAAAATATATACAGTACAGGCCAAAAGTTTGGACACACCTTCTCATTCAATGCGTTTTCTTTATTTTCATGACTATTTACATTGTAGATTCTCACTGAAGGCATCAAAACTATGAATGAACACATGTGGAGTTATGTACTTAACAAAAAAAGGTGAAATAACTGAAAACATGTTTTATATTCTAGTTTCTTCAAAATAGCCACCCTTTGCTCTGATTACTGCTTTGCACACTCTTGGCATTCTCTCCATGAGCTTCAAGAGGTAGTCACCTGAAATGGTTTCCACTTCACAGGTGTGCCTTATCAGGGTTAATTAGTGGAATTTCTTGCTTTATCAATGGGGTTGGGACCATCAGTTGTGTTGTGCAGAGGTCAGGTTAATACACAGCCGACAGCCCTATTGGACAACTGTTAAAATTCATATTATGGCAAGAACCAATCAGCTAACTAAAGAAAAACGAGTGGCCATCATTACTTTAAGAAATGAAGGTCAGTCAGTCCGGAAAATTGCAAAAACTTTAAATGTGTCCCCAAGTGGAGTCGCAAAAACCATCAAGCGCTACAACGAAACTGGCACACATGAGGACCGACCCAGGAAAGGAAGACCAAGAGTCACCTCTGCTTCTGAGGATAAGTTCATCCGAGTCACCAGCCTGAGAAATCGCAAGTTAACAGCAGCTCAGATCAGAGACCAGATGAATGCCACACAGAGTTCTAGCAGCAGACCCATCTCTAGAACAACTGTTAAGAGGAGACTGCGCCAATCAGGCCTTCATGGTCAAATAGCTGCTAGGAAACCACTGCTAAGGAGAGGCAACAAGCAGAAGAGATTTGTTTGGGCCAAGAAACACAAGGAATGGACATTAGACCAGTGGAAATCTGTGCTTTGGTCTGATGAGTCCAAATTTGAGATCTTTGGTTCCAGCCGCCGTGTCTTTGTGAGACACAGAAAAGGTGAACGGATGGATTCCACATGCCTGGTTCCCACTGTGAAGCATGGAGGAGGAGGTGTGATGGTGTGGGGGTGTTTTGCTGGTGACACTGTTGGGGATTTATTCAAAATTGAAGGCACACTGAACCAGCATGGCTACCACAGCATCCTGCAGCGACATGCCATCCCATCCGGTTTGCGTTTAGTTGGACGATCATTTATTTTTCAACAGGACAATGACCCCAAACACACCTCCAGGCTGTGTAAGGGCTATTTGACCAAGACGGAGAGTGATGGAGTGCTGCGGCAGATGACCTGGCCTCCACAGTCACCGGACCTGAACCCAATCGAGATGGTTTGGGGTGAGCTGGACCGCAGAGTGAAGGCAAAGGGGCCAACAAGTGCTAAACACCTCTGGGAACTCCTTCAAGACTGTTGGAAAACCATTTCAGGTGACTACCTCTTGAAGCTCATGGAGAGAATGCCAAGAGTGTGCAAAGCAGTAATCAGAGCAAAGGGTGGCTATTTTGAAGAAACTAGAATATAAAACATGTTTTCAGTTATTTCACCTTTTTTTGTTAAGTACATAACTCCACATGTGTTCATTCATAGTTTTGATGCCTTCAGTGAGAATCTACAATGTAAATAGTCATGAAAATAAAGAAAACGCATTGAATGAGAGGGTGTGTCCAAACTTTTGGCCTGTACTGTATATAGTGAACACATGATCATAAACGCTAGAGCTGGCAGCCAATTAGCTTAGCTTAGCATAAAGACAGACATTTAGCTGGTCATGATGACATGGACATTATTGTGCACTTAAAGATTCTAATGTGTAAAAAAAAAAAGTAGTTAACAAATGAAACATGAAAAGTAAATAGATTAAATTAAATATAAAAAAAATAAAGAATGTAAAAAAAGTTAATATACATTAATCAGGGGCTACAGGAAATAATTCTTAAAAATAAAACGATATGTTTGAACCTTTTTTGGTTGTCATTAGGGTTAATGTATTTATGCGCTTATTGAACTTAGCTAGAAATATAGTAAAGTTTTGGAAGGACTTGAAGAATCTTGCCTTATGTAAAATTTACAACTTCCGAGTAAAATATTTGTCATTTAACTCATAGGCTTATTATTACACGTCAATTTATTGATCACGTCTTTCGGCATAATTGTTACAGATAATTGTTACATAATTGTTACAAACTTTTTAACCCGTTCTTATTCCCAGGTTGTCAAATACTGATGCTTCGTCACGCTGCTCAGTGTCTCATAGCAATGCACAGGGCAACCTTTAATGTATCTACTGTAAAACTTCAATTAAAAGCCCAGTCCCTTTTACTAGCCCAGTGTGGCTACATTTTTGACAAATAAAGGCCTGGTCTGGTTGCCAAGCTGTTCATTTTTTATATATAAGTTGTTCAGATAAAACCAGGTTGCTGGTTACCTCAAATTATGTGTCCATTCCTTGATTACTTTGTAAATTATTCATATTCCGTTGGTCTGTAAGGGTCCTCAGATCAAAAGGATCAAAAGTTTTTTTTAAAATAAAAATTCATCCCAGTTGGGAGTATTGTTTTAACAGGATAAAGTGGTGTTGTGTCGTTGTGCTGGGGGCCGTAATCCTTGAGTGCTGTAACTCGCTGTCTGTCGGAGCTTGATCAAATGAGTGATTTATAATTGATAAGTTAACTATAGCCTAATTTTTACACAAGTTATGTTCATACTGGTTTAAATAAACAATTTGATTGTATTTACCAATCTTTGCTGAGCAACATTTGAAAGGAATTCAGGCCTGTTCCATATATAGGGCCGCTGATTTCAGTGATTTAAACAAATAAAACCCTGTATTAATTGAAGTTTTACAGTATGTGACACACACTGTAACATGTTAATAATGTCGTAAAATGATCGCGGTTAGGTTTAGGCGACACAACTACCTTGTTAGGCTTAGAAAAAGATAAATTGTTGGGTTAAATAAAGTATGTGTGTTATGAGGTGTAATGTAAATACTGCATACTACTGACATTAGAGCACTACAGCTGTACCTAAATTGCTTAATGTCATGTTAAAACAACACTGAATTTAGTTGTCACATGACACACAAACTACAGCTTTAATCTGCGTCAAGTATTGATGTAAATGGGTTTACATTAGAGTTACTTGAAAGCCTGGTGCATCTCATAAAGACCTGAAAGGGTGCCTTTGACTCAATTTCACACACCAAGGGGCATGACAAAGCAACGTTTAACGCCCTGGGAATTAGAACGAGCTGACCTTTCCTATCTGAAAAATACAACATGTTGTTCCTACATATTTGGACGGATTAATAAATCAAACTAGAACATTTTAGAGGTGCTGGTAGGTAGATTTTTGTCACCTTTGGACGGAGCCAGGCTCTCTGTTATTCCATGTTTCAGTCTTTAAGCTACGCTAAGCTAACAGGCTGCTGGCTGAGCTTCACATTTACCATACAGACATGAGAGTAGTATCAATCTTTTAATATGACTTCACTCTCTAAATAGGCTGTAAACTAACACACATCTATACACATTACCCCGCTGCTGAACAACTCCTCTAAACTAGATGTAGAGGAAGACTGTGAGCCATGTAAATATAATAATTTCACTCACTCTGATTATGTAATCTAGATATTTGTGTTTATGTCTGAGTCATGTGTGCTCCTACTCCATTAAAACGGCTTTGCACTGTAGTTAGTTAACTAAATCTCAGCTTTCGGCTCTGCAGTGGTTGGATGTCGTCAAACAAAATCCCCCAGCGTCTAATGAGTGGCATTTTTTCACTTGGGGGGGATGGAAGACATTACGGCGCTGGTAATGGGGGATCGGCAGGGGAGGAGCAGGTGGGGGGTGGCTGGGGGGACGTGCAGTCGCTGAGGCTCGGAGAATCTGCATCACAGCATGCTGCTGTTACCACGGCTACAGTGACATGCGGGCCAACTGCAGGTGCCAGGCCGACAACAGCGAGGCCCAATTAGAGACCCTGGGAGAGGGAAGATAATGAAATCCAGCCCCGCACTGACGCGGGTTAACTAAATAAGTCCACAGTCGTTTAGCGCTAACAAAAAAGACAACCGGGTGGATGTCAGGGCAGGGAAAGTAGTCGCAGACCCCTGGACAGTCATTCTGATTTATTGACTGACAGACTGAGAAGTCTATTGGACTCAATTCTGTGTTTTAAATTTAATTTAATCACTTTTATGTCTTAGACGTGCTGGCTTCCTGCTTGTCATTTCCATCCTGCTCTCTTTTTGTTTCATTTTCTCTATCAGTTTAATTCAGCTTTTCTCAGGCTGTATCTGACACACACACTTCCCCCAACACACACACACACAGACACACACACTACAGCCTCAACCTCCAGGCTCGCCAGTGCAGAATGGCCACAGAATGTGAGAAAGGGACAAGTAGCAGTGTTTACCGAGCACTACTGTCCACACATCCGTTCCCACAATGGCCCCATTGAGGGTGGGCCCAGGTTAAAGCCTATTTAAAAGGCTTGTTTAACACTGAGAAGAGGGGCCGCATACCCGAACTGCAGGAGAGGGGAGGTGGGGGGAGGGAGAGGGATTCACAGCGGGCTCCTCGCCCTCCACCCCAGCTTTTTCTTCAAAGCCGAGCTCGTGTTGTGCTGACAATTCACTTTATCTTTTTCTCTCACTGCACTTCTGTTTTTTCCTGAGTGTTTTTTTAAAAATGGTTTCTCACATCGGGTCCGTGTGCATGTGTGAGAGTACCTGTGGATGTGCCACGCTTTGAGTTGAACAGAGGACAGGGGCCAATGGAAAGGGAGAGGACGGAGAGAATGGGTGGGAGTAGCTGTAAAAGTAGATAGTTTTAGGAGGGAAAAGCAGGATGGATGGGCAGAGGGGAGGAAAGAGAGAGTAAAGGACAGCGAGGGAATATTTTCCCCTCCGCCCTCCCTCCTTCCCGCCTTTCTCTTCTCCTCATGTGAAGGACAAGCCTGGCGGGGCTGCGGTCTGGCCCAGTGATTGTGTACGGCGCCTTGCGGTGCCTCACACAGGAACCCCATTAATCACTGGAGCAGGTCTCTCACTCCTGGACACAAAGACCCCACACGCCGTTTCCACTGCATACACTTGCAAACACACAAACACTATGAATACTTGCATATCTGCATGTGCATGTGAGAGAAAGAGGAAAAGAAAGCGGCAGAGAGGTAGGAGATTCCTAAGCGTTTTCACAGAAGTACACGTAATTATTTCTTAAATGTTTTGGCAGCGTGCTGCAGAGAGAACTGAGAAAGGAATGCCAAATAGTTTGGAGTCACACCAAGAGAGCGGTCTTGAATTGGTTTAGCATTTAGTCATGGAGTGAATTTGTTCCTACAACACAGCATAGTCCTGATATTTAAAACATTAAAGTGCCCTGATCGTATGATGCCAAGAAAGCTTATTTCATATTCGTCCTTATGGTGATAAAAAAAAAACAGTATCTGATCTAATTAGGCGAGCAAGCAAACAGCTAAAGATGACTCTGGTGTCCTCAGAAATTAGACATCAGTGCAAAGACTTGCAGGAGATACACATATTATCCCACAAGTCAAGCAGGCAATGTTATCCAGGTCATTTGGTAGAGAAATCCCTGCAGCAATTCTATTTCCATCGGCTGCCTTGAGCACGAGTCCATGTGTGCACAGTCCGCCTATAGTAGGAGCTGAAGAAAGGACACCACTGAGGTCATCCCCTATATTAAGACTACAGGCTCCTCTTACCCCCAACATGCACTGCAAAAAAAATAATGCCGACCTCAACAAGACATTCACTCCCACATGCAGTTATGAAATTGAAAAACATAGACATAGTGAGGGGATTACACTTGAAACAAATATTTACTAATTATTACAGTAAATCCAGGGAAAAAAAATTGTCAAACAAGTTGATTATAACGGAAAATATATGTAAATATTGCACCATTTTCACATCATTTAGAAGTTAAGCATGTAGCTAAGTGGTGAGGATTGCAGATTGCAACAAGCTGAAACTTCCCCTGGTTAGAATTCCTTCCATGTTAGTAGTAGTTAGATAGTTTAGGAGGTTTTTACCAGGAGCCGAATTATATGCAGAGGTTTCTCCCTGCCCAAAACAAACACACCCGGTGATTTAAACCGATAAAAACCCCAAAAATAAGCAGTATTACATCACAAATCAGTGTATCTTTGACACGGCTTGGCATGTTGGAGACCAGTGGCTAGCCCACCACATGCTAATGTGTCTTTACCTTTTTTTCCTCTGATAACTTAAGATCCAGATGTTCAGGAGGTTTTCACCAGGAGCTTAATATTCGCAGAGGTCTCTTCCCCTCCAAAATGAATGAATGTAGTGATTTAGGGTGCCTTCAGACCTTGAGTTGTCTTGCTTTGGTCTGAATCAGGGACTACTTTTGTTACAAAGTTGCATAATTGCCTAGAGTTGGTTCATGTTCTCAAAGCAGCATTTACAAGAGGACCAGATCAGATGTCTTGTGCGTGAAAGCTGCTCTTGATTGGTCAGAATTTCCATGCAGGAAAAATCCAGGAAGTAAACAAAACGTTGAAGAAGAGTACACTTGCAAGATAAATGCAACACTTTCTAATGTCACAATGGACGGACAACTACGCAGGTTGATTTTAGCGCTGGTCATCGTGGACTATATTGCTGTCATTGTTCATTTTAGTCAAACCATACAGTTTGAAAACGAGGCGCGGCTCCAACTAGAAAACAATGTTTTGATGCATTGGATGTGCTGAATGTGCATATTAAGGCAGTACAGGAGGAGGTGCACATTAATAATCCTCCAGGACTGTAACATGCTCATGTTTAACCCAAACAATGTGTCATGTGACTGCAGTTGGTTCAGAACCAGGTCAGAACACGTTCTCACCACAAATGAACGAATGAAAAGAGTTCGGTTGTAACTGGAGACCACCTCTTCAAGAAGGTCTCGGTCCAGTTGTTTGGTGCGCACCTGAGTGTGATTGCTGTGTTCACACCTGCCCAAACGAACCACACTTAGGGGGCAAACTAACTTGAGTTCAATTGAATCCAACCAATAAAAACATGAAAACATGAATAGCTCTATCTGGAGCCAGTGTTTTTGTTTGTCTGTTCTGGGCTACTGTAGAAACATGGTGCTGCAACATGGCGATCTCCGTGGAAGAGGACCCGTTCCCCATGTAGATATATACGGCTCATTCTAAGGTAACGAAAACACAATGACCTTTAAGGACAAAAAGCATTTGTTTCCCAGAATACAGCGACGCCTCCTCCCAAGTTTTGAATCTCGCTATGATAAAACAAATCACACTCTCATCAACAAGTCCACACATTCACTTCTTAATTATCCAACGTGCTGTTTGTTGTCTGAACAGCTGCGGAAACTGTCCCTCTCAGCCTTGAGATGTGTTGTACTATGTGCCGCATGCAAACCCGTGCATTTGCAAACATAAAAAGTAAAACAGCAAACAGGAAATTGGATTGATTGATAGCACAATCTGCAGGTGGAGGAGGAGGAGGGGCAGTAAAATGTGGAGTTGTCTGGCATACGAAAAGACAATCATCTGTGTGGGTATGTGTGTGTGTGTATTTGTGTGAGTGTGTGTGCCTCCTCCTCCACTCTGCCTCTCAGACATCCCCCTCTCATACCTAATCCCAGCCCAGCCACTCTAATTTACTGCCCCATCGGTAACTAGCCATCGACAGGGAGGAGATGAGGGAGAGAGGAGGAGAGGCAGGAGCCAGAGGCAGGCTGAGGGTCAATGGCTATATCGAGCACATAAACCCCCATGTAATGAGCAATATTTGTGTACCGGGAGGAAGGTCGTCGGGGTGAAATAGAGAGGGAGTTGCACGTCACATGCAGACACAGGACTCCATTAGTCAAGTGCTATGGAGCTCATGTATGTGCGAGCGAATCAGCTGAAACTGAGGTGCCAAATGCAAATAATTTTTTTATTATGTATCATTTGTTGTGCAGCGTTTTTATTGTTTTCTGTCTGAAGCCGAACGCGCTGCTTATAAAAGAGATTTCTGATCTTAATGAGACTAATCTAGATAAGCAAAGATGAAACTGAAAACAAAAGCCATACGCTAAAGGGGCCGTTTGTTTCCTTTCCAACGCAGGCGGTAACTGTCATGTGCGGCAGAGTGAATCATTATCCTAATTATGTGTTATTGCATAATCAATGTGTTTATCGTGATAAAGCAGATTAGTTTCTTGTCTGAAATCCTGTGTGTGGCGAGGTGGAGATGCAAATCAGGGCCGACACTAAATGTCCATCACTGCTGTAAATACTTCTGTCTTCTCGCTCTGATGTCACCAGATCAAAAACACACAACAAAGTGAATCCAATCAGCAGCGAGCAGCTGACCTCAGCCTGTGTAAACATATTTTATGTTTTTAAAGGAGCCTGAGTGCTTGTTTTTTTTTAAAAGCCGAGCCTTTGTGGAGAGATTAAGGCAGCAGATCATGATGGTGTTTTTGAGATTTGATGTGCACTGTGGCTACTTTAATCATCCCAGTCCTGACATGACATCACACTGTCCCAGCGTATACTCCGCAGATGCATCCAGAGCCTTCAGGGCCTGTGTCGCCCCACACTCATCCCCGCTTGGTGAAAGCCCCGCTGGGATTGGCCCAACATAAGCCCCTTTCTAACTGATGGGGCTCAGGGACGGTGGAGTGACAGCATGTGTTTCACGATGATTAAACGCTGAGCGAGGAGCCCATCAATGACCAGGCATCACACCTCCAGGTGCTGTTAATCATCTCAACAATACACTCCCTGCATCTCACACACAATGGATCCATATGTGCGGGCCATCAGCTATGAATCTATCAGCTGTTGTTAAGGTAACGACCGTGATACCGCTGATGACAAGTGTTTGTTTAGTGCGAATTTGGTAATGGCAGAGCTAACTGATCTACATCAATGTGCTAATGGCGCCCTGATACTCTAATTAATTAAACTAGTAAAAGCAAACGCTGCCTATTTATTTATAGCTTCCTGGAGTTAATTCTTCAGTAGATCAGGTCCGTGTTCGCAGGTGTGATTATGGACAAGATGTTGATGGAATCCGACACCTCACCAGCAAATAGGTGCCAATTTAAACCTGCATGCTTTTCCCTAACACAAGCAAATAAGCAGGAGTAGCAGCATGGCAGATATACTGAATCGAATAAAGCTCTTTAAAAGGACACAAGCATGAAATATGCAGCCTGTAAATCTTTTATAATCTAATTAGGAGCAATTTGGAAATCCTTTACAAACCATTTATACGTCTCCCCTTAATTCAGAGTGTTGTCGTAACCACACTCTGTTTTCTAATCTATTAAAATCCAGTTAGAAAGACGTAAAACCGGTTTACAAGGAGGAGTTTTCTGATGTTTCTAGATGACTTGTGACCTACATCCAGTCTGCAAAATTCAACAACAGTGGCTTTTTTAGATAAGAGGAGGCCTTACAGAATAACATGTTTCCTCTCTGTCTGATTAATGCATCAGTGACAGATGCTGAGGGGATTAGGTCTAGATTAGTATCCTTTCCACCGACTCTGTTTTCCTCTGTTTGCCACACTGCCTTTCCAATGGTCCTTTTTAAGAAACAAACAGGATCAGCTTTCCCTGTTTTTTCGCTCCGCTATTATTGTTTTGATGTTGTTTCGTCAAATACATCTTGTAGACCAGATTATGTTTTTGTTTTTTTTCCTTTCTCGCACTTTCACAAATTGACTGCCGGACCTTATTTCATACTGAAATGTCAAACAGCTCAGCCAGGTACTGTCACACAAAAGACTTTCCTGCGTGGTGCGATCAGTTTCACTTCACTGCTCCGGCACTGTCTGTGCTCTTGTTTTCAAGCGTGACTCATCATTTCACCTTTATTAACCTGACTCATCAGTCTTGGGGCCACATCTCAGCAGGATACAGGAAGTTATGTTTTTTGTTTTTTTGCTGAAGCTGGCAGTGGGATGAACCGCTTCTGGCGCCTGTTTAGGAACCTGGAGATAAAGCTATCAGCGACAGGGCCTGTTGTCCATTGTTGAGAAGAACACCCAGACCCTAATGAAGTGCATGTAAGCAGCATAAAAGGGACCAGGGTGTGTCTCTTCCTCTCTAACCTAAGTAACGCCGGTTTTCTCAGTGTTCCCTGAAACTGCATTCACAAGCAGATGTCTGCTTGCAGGGCCTGCCAGATAATGACAAAGGATTAAATCGCCTGATTCCCACACCACCAGCCCACTGTGTTTGTCTACACTCTTTAGCCACAATTTATGGGCTCTGCAGAGCTGAGATAGATCCACTATAGGAGTATAAGCCTCAGAGGAATAAAGAGGGGCGCTAATCGGTGAGGAATAATTCCAATTCAGGGAAGTGATTTGGGATTAATAAAAATGCAAATTTACAGAGATGTGAGGGAATGATTTCTTGTGTTGATGACATTTTGAGGCAAATAGGTGACATGTTCTGCTGATATACATGTAAGAGATTTGTCATCGCTGATTATCACAGCAATATATTTTGTTTAAAGAAAAAAAAAGGCAGAAAAAGTTTAATGGAATTGGACCACTCAGGGAATTAATCACTTTTTTACAGGGAGTCACATGCTCTCGTATATGGATGGTATCAATCCTCTCACCTGACTGAGAGACAGAAAAAAGAAGAGAAAGTGAATATGTGCATTTCCCCAATGTCCTACTATTCCTTTAAGATGGCTTTTAATTACATGTCTTACATTACAATTTCTCTTCTATTATATTCAAAATTTCTAGCAAGTATTTCTACCTAAATACATCCAACGTCAGTTGTTGCAAATGAGAAATGTAACACTCGTGGTATAAAGTTTGCCTGACTCCTAACACCAGGGTTCAACACTGTTGTTTTTTTTACTTCACTTTTTAATATGCTAACGTCAGGACTTGTTTTCATGGTTCACTTATAGCATATTCCAGACTTGTCATTATGTCATTTTGTGTTTAATTCGTTTTTTTTATATTGCTTGTTTTGGAGTTGCATATTTTTTATTTTTGTTCTACGTTGTCAAAAATTTCTCTGTCTCAAAAATTTGATGTTTTTTTTGTTTGTTTGTTTGTTTGTTTTAAACATATATATATTTTTTTATTATTATTGGAACACGAGACTCATAGTGTTACAGAAGGGTCAGACGCCCCCACCCTGTAGATACAACATAAAAAAAGGACATTTGATATAAAATAACATAGAGATGTAGAATATAGATATGAAAATGTGGTTGAAATAAAAATAAAAATAATATTGAAAAAAAAAATTAGATTAAATTAAAATTACTATTAAAACTGAAATTAAACTTAAAATCAAAGTCAAAATTTAAATTTAAATTTAAATTAAATAAATAATTAAATAAAAAAGATAACAAGAGTATCGACAATGACGGCATCCCAGAAAGTGAAGTAAATTGTTCTGTGACTCTCAAATAAGCATTTAGGAAATCTCACATGGCACTTGGCATAATTTGCTTCCACTCAGAAGAGTACTGACCTTTTATTATCAAAGTTTGTTTAAGTGTAGATGGTAAATAATTAAGTGAAGAGCTCCATATCTTAAGAAATGAGTCCCCATCATCCTTAATGATGTTTGTTTGTTTCTTTTGCACCTGAGTTAAGCTGTGTTTTAGCTGAGCTTCAGTGTTTGTAAACTTCCATTGAGGTCACAAAACCAACACGATGCTTTGGCTGCGATCATTTGCCAATCAAATGAAGCACTGTTTTTATATTACGTGCAGAGAAATCCCCCCTTTCAAATAAACCATTGTCGGATTAAAAAAAAAAACTGGCTCCACTGGATTGTCCCTGAACTCCCTGCAAACAAAATTAACTGACTAAAGCTTGATTAGAGTCGATAACAATGATGATATCTTTCAAAAACAAACATGAAAGAGCCGAATAAACAGAACAAAACCTGTCAGACACAATAACCTGCAATTTCAAATGAAAACTTTTTTGGTATTATTTCTAAGACACAGAGACAATTTTGTCTGAACACATGGATGCTTTGGATACACACTGCTTATTTCTAGTGGATGATTTGTGTACCAAACCTGGCAGACTATCATTTGTGTGTGTTTTAATGCGGAGTCCTACTGGCTCCTGCAGTTTTGCGGATCACCCAAAATAACACCGTGTGTTTGTCATTTAGGGATAATATAGCTGGCTGGCAAAGGAGAGCAGAGCGGCAAAGCAACAATTAGAGATCTGTTCTCTCCGGCTCGCGAACAGGAGACGAGAGGAGGTCACTGTTTTCATTTGCTCAGGTTTGCCCGGCCGCAGTGTAATAATCAACTGGCAAACTGTCCTACTGTAAAGGAGCACCCGGCAGAGCAGAGAGTTGAAAGCAGGACACGTACTCTCACTTCACCTCAGCAGCCTCTTTATTCACTGCTGGGAAATGTAGTGTGAAATGAAAGATCCACATTTTTTCAGCTGTTTACAGTCTTGACTTTGTTGATGTACATTTCTATTCATAACCTACCAATGCATGAATTTCCCCTTATGCATACACATTACACAGAGGGCAACACTTTCCACCACAGTGTATGTGACAAGGAAAGTATCCTGACAATCCCTTTCTTTGTTTGCAGTAAACTACGGCGCTCACCTGTGACTGCAGTGGCATTGGCAGCTTTCCAGAGGTGTGTGTTTGCGTGCGTGTATGTGTGTGCATGTGCAACTAAGTGTACAAAAGACAGAGAGAGAGGACCAGTCAGGCGCCTGTGCATTGGTTTGCCTGTTTCCACACAGTCTGGGCCCCAGAGGAGGATTTGCAGGCCAGATAGGATTAGACTGCCTCTCTTTACACAACAGTGATGGGGATAAGGAGTCCGCAGAGCTCAGGAGCACTCCAAAGCCCCATTAATACACAGCAGCAGATGAGTACCTTAAACAGCTGAGCCCACTCTGTCCATGTTTGGTTATCAATGCTCCGCTGCTGTGCCGCTGGTCAATTATGCTCACAACCAGCAATTCCCGGTGGAAAATACACCGAACGCGCCAATTATCAGGGACATCTTCCTGTGACTGAGCTGCAGTCGCTTTTTGATCAGTCACGTTTCAGCTCGCTCAAAGCCTTAAAAAATTCCTCTGTTCCTGTAATCCTGCTTCTCATATCATCATAGCACTTAATAAAAATAGGAAGGACCCTCATTATGTGGCACACTCGCTTTATTTAAAGGAATACTTCACCAACAAAATGATGGGACTGCCCATTGTTCCAACTGTCCAAAACTCCAAAGTCCCTTTAGTCTGAAAAATGTCCCATTTGACCGAAAGCTTATTTCTCTGAACGCCTACTGCCCCGAAGTACTGCTTCCCTGAAACAACATACTCCCTACGATCAGGCAGCCCACTCGCCGGAAAAAATCTTGGCATTGTACATTTCTGTAAACCATGGATATGTTACATTTGTCAGTTGTGGTGAATGTGTGGTTAGGTTTAGGCATAAATCCACTTGGTTATGGTTGGGGAAAAGAGCATGTTTCGGCTTAAAACACCCACGTTCGGTGGCACAAACGTCACCGGAAAAGCAGGGATGGGTTGGTGAAAAACACTCGAGACTGGTGGCTCAAATGCTGCTGGGAAACTGAAACTAACTGCAGGGAGTTTTAATTTTGGGACTTCAGAGCAGGAGGTGTTTCATGTTGGATAACAGGCTGTTGGAGAAATGGGCTTTTAGTCCAATGGGACATTTTTCGCACTAAAGTCCAGTTCAGACCAAAGATTTGCGATGAGACGAAACCGTTTTAGAACGCTGCAGAGAAAATTTGCAGTGGTGGGGCTGGTCTGAGCTCGACTCAAGACGGCAGATGGTGTCACCTGCAACTCAGCTGGTCAAATTGCTGGTGGCTGGTTTTAGATTGTAAAGCTCGTTACCTGATTCCACAGCTAATCAGCTTGTAGTGAAGTCCACCAGTCAAGTCAAAATTCAGCCACAAAATAAGCCTGAAAAGTTGGAAATCAGAACAGAAGTACAGAGAGTTGATGCATAGAGATGATACACCATCTCATCTAGTTGCATTGGCGTGAACCGGCAGGGTTTAAGAACGTTGCAGAGCAGCACGTTGCAAGTAGTCACATGTTCCTACTCGTCTCGTCACTAATCTTTGGTCTGAACTGGGCTTAATGGGGCTTCAGATTTTTGGGCCTTTGGAACTCGAGCACTCAACAACAGTTCTGCTTAAACAGTCTCATGCACCTCAGCAACTCAATTGACTGCACAACAGAACTCAAATGCATGCACTTGCCAATGTGCGCTACTTGTATGTGGAAGTGTTTTAAATCGTAAGTTTTTTCGCAAAAATGTATGTATTTAGGAAGTACTGAGCACACGACTGGATAAATGAGACTTAATTATATTGCATGAGTTGTGTGCAGGTTTATAAACACATGTTTTGACTAGTTTTGCTGTTGCTGAACATGGACTCCCTTGAGTTCAGTTCATCAAGAAGGTTTGTAGTTTTGGGATTCTTTGTTCACTGCTGAAGTTTTATTTAAAAATTTGATGTAATACGGGGTAAGTTATTGATATATAACTGGTCATTTTGTGGGTGAAGTATTCCTTTAATCAACCTGCAGCACACACAAAATTAAGTCATTTTATCTCTGTTAGTCTTCCATTCATGCACATCCTGCCCTTGACACCTGCATTCCTATCATTAACTGCAATTTCCAAACTGTCATTTATTCCTGGATTACAAAAATACACAACTTTTAAGTGATAAATGACCATAAGTGGGCTCATTATGCCAGAATATTTTATAAAAAATAAAACAGCCGGCGTCAGCAGCCCTGGTGGGTTGAATGAGACCAGTCCTGGTGAATCTTCCCTACCGGTAGCTTAGAGCAGGTTACATAAGTGAAGGGTCCTTCCTGCCCTGCAAGGGTTCAAAGACCCCTAATCACATTAAGACAAGCCACTTGCAGCCGAGTTCGATCTGAGTGCAAACTCTCCCTGAGCTAAGATCAGACCTCCCAAGCAATCCAGACAAGACAACAGCAGTCGTCCATATTCAGACATGTTTGCTTCACTTCGATCCCCTTGTACCACTTCCATCAAATCTTTATGGTAGCATACAGTGCATTGCTTATTTCATCATTAGTTCTGCACACACTGATTCATAAGTGGTCTGTCATCAAGGCGTGCTCTCAGCAGAAATTTCTTCCCCCTTCCTCTTATCCCTGCCTTCAGAGCTTCAACATCATCTTTCCCATCTCATCCTAAAGTCTCTTCCTCTTATCTCCTTCATTTGCTACCTCCTGCAGAGCGTATTGATCTCTCCACAATCTGCCAGCTACACGTCCCACAGAGGCTGCCGGGCTTAGTGTACAGTACAGGAAGTTAAAAGAGGACAACAGCTACGCTAGACACGCACTGTCTACAACAGAGGCCCATTTTCTGCACAAAATTAGATTATTTTGATGTTGGCTTGAATATAAATTAGGATCACTCGCTTTGGGAGAGATTCATTCTTCCATCTTTCGTCTGCACTGACAAACATTTCCTATAAGAAATCATTAAAGGGTAACTATACCCTTAAATTTTACTAAAAAAACTCAAAACCTCCCAGCATATTTTAAAAAGGCATTACAGCAACACTGCAACATGGAAGGTCTGGGAAAACTGTCTGACCACTGCTCAGTGTAGCATGGACAGCGACGTAGAGCTGGTAGTCAGAGCTAACTAGCCATGAGAAGCTTCTGTCAGACCCCCTGTTTCTCTGCTAGGAAGACTGGGGGCCTGGTGGGAGTCTGGGTATCTGTGTGTTGGCTGTTGTAGTGGCTCTACTATGAGAGGTTCACTGGTGTGTGTCTGTGGGGGAGTGTCTGTGTGGCCATGCTGTTATAGCGTGCTAATATTACTGTTAGTCAGCTTTAAATATCTTGTTAAGCTCTGAATATAGCACCAGCGAGCACCTGTGTTTTGTTTACTTGAAGATTCTGCAAAAGACAGGATTATGCTCAATTAGAGAGTTTTTGGTTTTGTGTCCGGTGCCAACGCTACTCAAATTCTCACCTAAAACAATACTGACACAATGCAACTATAGTATAGATAAAGCTGCTATAATCAATATTTTTCATATTAACAATGGATCAGATGACTGAGTGTAATGTGAAAGGGGTGACTCGTTTTAGCGTCTTTGGGCTCTGCTTTAGTTTTGTTTCCTATATCCTTACAGCTGGGAGATTTAAAAAGCAGCTACCAGCAGTTAGCAGCTAACTCAAAGCGGAAGAACAGTGGCCGAAAATGTCCGCACAGTGATCGGAGGGAAAGGAGCTCACTGTTTTCCCAAAGATGGTAAATGATTGTTATTATCATGTTATACCATTGTTATTGTTTAATATGTGCTGCCAATGTGTATGTAATCGTATGTTATGTCACACTAGAGGCTGACATTGTTGTTTTACACGTCACGCCTATAAAACCTTATTTGCTTCCGGGATGCCACCATGCTGTCTGAATTTACACACGGGAGTGGAATGATACAGCTGGCTGTTGTTTGGTTTAGTGTAAAAATGCAAATGTGATGTAAAGAAGGGACTTTGTAGCAACCTTGCAGCTCCATCTCAGTGTAAGAAGGGCTGAAGTTAATGAGTAGCTAAGGCACATTATTGGCCTGAGGCTACATCCTCACTGATATGTTTTCTTTTACAAATTGATAACTATTGTTACCTTTAGCATCCACACACTACTTGGCACTTTTGAACCCCTAAAACGGAAACATTTGAAAACATTGCAGATCCCATTTTAGTTTGAAAACTCCAGAAGCTCCAAGGCAGCTTTATTTGTATAGCACATTTCATACACAAAGGCAATTTAAAGTCCTTTACAGAGCAATTTCAGAAAAGAGTAAAGAGAAAAACAGATTTAAAAGGTGAAATACTAATACTAAATTATTTACTTTTTTTTTTTAATCACCATTAAAAATAGCAAAAGTGCAGACAAGTGGTGCTTAGATTGAAAGATTATTTAATATCAACTTAAAAGGTGATCATTTTTCAAATTGTGTTTTCAGCTTGTTTCTGCTGCTCATGGCAAAATAAATAAATGATTAAAATCTGTTAATATGTTTGGGAGAGATCATAGTTATGATTGATGGACAGAAGAACATAATTTCAGGTCTTGGACGTGAACTCCAGTGTTCTGCATGAAATTCAGAAAGTCCACCCCCTCTACCTCCACACCCTTCTTTTCAGCTTGCCTATAAAGGGGAACACTACTTCCTGTTTTGGCCGAGTCTTTGCATTGGACGTGAACCATTCTAATTTAAACATAATTCCCGGGGAGACTGGGCTGGGTTTAAGCTAATTACTTCACAATGTAATTTTGGTGTAAATGACTTGAATGATCTCTAATTATTGCTAACAGGTCTCTCAGCTGCCTAGAATCCGCCAAAAAAGGTTCCATTTGTCCGAGGCTAAATCCAAAATTTCATGCCACCAAATTACTTGGTGGTTGCAGAGTGCTGATGCACAGTATTCTCATTGATTCAAAGGCGGGGAGATTGACATGCAGCCAGTCAGACGGCACTCCGCTGAGATTACTGCTGCTTGCCCAGTCTGTTCTGGTGTTTAAGATTAGAAAAATAACCAACTGTGGACAGTGAGGACATTATTAACCAAGGTGTTGGTACAGTGATGTGCTCGAGGCTTAATTTCACCTCCTCCTAAGTCTCTATCTGTGTGTTAAAAGCTGATTAGCAAGCCTCGCTCGGGATCTAAGCAGGCAAAGAAAGGGTGTTAAAGTGATGGCAACCCATGAAAGAAGAGGGAGGTCATAAAAGAGCCTGTTTCCGACGCCACAGACCGTTTCTCGCTTTTTACTGGGTCTCTACCACAGAGGGTCAGGGGGTCTTGAGTGGAGCTGTGTGTCTGTGTGATTATTGAGCAGCAAGGTCAGATCACGGTCATGGACGTTTACAGATAGAAATATATTATCCCAAAACAGTGAATTGCAACAAAGCCTAAAAGTGAGCGCTCATTAAAACTCGCAGCTGTGGAGGGATGGAGGGATGGAGAATTAGCAGAAGGGAGGAAAAGGAGGCTACTTTCACTGTCTGTTCTCTGTTCAGCTCTCAGTGTGCAGACCTGTAGATGGAGGAGGGGAAGGGAGGGGAGAGAAGGAGGGAGGGAGGAGGGGGGGGTCAGCTGTATTTAGCAGGGGAAGCTTCCTGTGCGTGGGCCTCATGGCGCCGAGCGGGGGACGAGATCCACAATCCAACTTGCTGTCTCCACAAAACACCCTTTGCTACAAAACACACACACCCTCTGGCACCGATTCTGCTCTCAATTTCCTGCCTGTAATTCTGGCTGCTGGTCAGAGAAAAAGCAACTTCCTAACAGTGAAAGAGCCCGGACAATCATTCGCTGCTTGGATCATGTGTAAATATTCATGCTTGATGGTACAAGACAGATGTTATGTAAGAGCAGAGGAGAAGGCATGATGAGGAAATGTGAATGAAACAATTAGTGACACTGATTGATGAAGATATGAGGTATCCAGGAACTAATTATTACCCTCAACATTTACGCAAATAAATTTCTATTACGACTCACCCTCAACAGCTACATTTATTTTCAGCGAGACAGCACGAAATGTAAAATACATTTTAGTTTACAATGTAATTTCTGTGTGGAGCCATGATTATTGATTCCCCCTGAATCATATGATCCATATCCAGTCGATAAAAGGAATTCCGTGAGGGTGCACAAAGCATTTGACTACCAGATACTGTGCATTTGATAACCAGATCTGTGTGCCATCTGTGAAAGTTTTTGCAAATTAGGTGAAGCAGAAGCTACTCTTGGGTACAATTTTAAAAAAACATTCAAATGTTCTCTCAGTTATATTTGAATTTGTCATACTGGAAAGCAAGACTAATCACACCATTGTTCACTCATTCACTGCTCCCTATGGAGATAGATAAATTGAGATTTCAGACACTTTTAACTCATTTTAATTTTGCGTCATCACTGACGGTAATATTTTTTTTTGCATCTACAAAATGCATTGCGGAATTGTTTGTAAAAAAAAATCAAGTTTGTAACATAAAATAACCCAACACTGACTTTTGCTTTCACTTGGGACACAAAGAGTGGTTTCCTGGGTGAAAGTCCTGTGTCTGTTTGAGCTGTCCACCACCCTGACCACTATCTTCCACAGACTTTGTTGCCTTTTATACTAAAGCGGGATTTATACTTGTGCGCCAGCTCTTTGCAGAGCTACGCCATAGCCTACACACCTGGCCAAGTGCTGTTGTGTGTCTGTGTCACTCTGCAGTTACACCTCCAAAACACTGGTTAGCGGTGGTGTTTCTGTGAAGTGCTATAAAATTTAGTTGATTCAAAACACACATCACATTAAACACACACTTGTGTTAATCCGGACACATTTTCCCCACAAATACAACATGCTAATATTATTAGCACAAGCCTATGGCATTTTACATTGTATAAATTAGCCTAGCTGCTAGCCGACTTTTCCTCTACTCTTATGAAGCAGGGACAACAGCAACATTTAACAAAGGTAATGTTACAATAGTTAACGGCGTTCAATACGACACAAGACAAGGCTTTGTGGAGGCTTTATTGTCTTCACACTTTATTGTACTCTGAAATAAATAAAAGCTTTGTTTCCACTGAGGGAAATGGTTTCAGCTTACAAAAATAGAAAGGAGGTCTGCGTTGCTGCAACGTGTAGTTATGGCGCAGGGTATGGCGCTGACTCGACGCAGAAATAAATATCCCACTAAAATCACCTGACTTCCTCCTTTGCTCTCGTCATAGTTACCACATCCATTGGAGGTTGCTGCTAAAACTAAACATATGTATGGGTTGTAATAAGCCGCTTGCTCAAATGACCAATGGTGTTGTTTTTGGAGGGAGGACAGTCTCAGAAAAAAGGGAGTTTACAGCCTTGCTAGCAACTCTGTGAGGCTACACTATGGTGCTTTGAGATAAATGCTAACATCAGCAAAGTTGCAAACTGATGATGAGGCAAGAGGAAAAGTCAGTGAGAGTCATCCTCATCTTATGGTTGTTGAGATATTTCAATCCGATCCAAAGTGGTGGACCAACCAGCCTAAATTACCGTACACAGAAAAATGCTGCTAGCATTACCAAAACAAACAAAAACAAAAACTAACAATTAAAAAAACATGACAAAAACAAAATACATAGTCACTGACTGGATTTGATTTTTTTTGTTGTTGAAGTTGTTACAACTGGCACATACGTGCAAACTTTAATTCTCTAACACACAGTGCTTCCCACAATGTGTTTACATCAGCAATCTATACTCAAATGTAATACCACACATAGAACCAAACATTACTTACAGACAGCCACAAGGTACCAAACCTCTAATTAGCCCGGCCTTTAGTTCTCACCCATGATAAACAATCTGAGTGAGGGCAGCCTTGTAATTAAAAACTTGAGAAACCCTGTATCCACACACCATAAAACACACATTTATTCCAACGGTGTCTCTAACTTTATACACCAGCACTGGCCATCTCCTCACAAACAATTCCTAATTCATGGACATGACAAGACCCAGAGGATGTTCCTAATTACAGGGCGCGTGTAAACCAAACCAAGCCCGGTTACCCCTGGAGGAGTAAGAACACAGGAACATCAGGCTGGAGCCAGTTTTATTGTTGCCGAGGAGAAGAGCATGAAGGAAGTCCTAAATCAATCCCACTCACTGAGGGGCTCACAGTAGGAAAGAAGCTGTCATCAACAGGAGGTGGATCTGTCACGATCAATTACAAAACCGCAGGGAATAGCCCTAATGAATTTTGAAAGCAGCCTTTGTCTCTCTTTGTTTTATTTTTAGAACTTTTCTGTGCTGATAAACTCTCAACAGTTCATTTCTCACATTCAACATAAATTGCTTCCTTTTCCAAAATATGGCATATTAAGGACATTTTGTACGCTTTCAAATTTCTGTGTCTGTCTGAATAGAGAGACACTATATCTATGATAATCCAGACGAGACAGATTAGCGACTTAATTGCTGTGTAAATTTGTTAATAGAATTTATTTTACTGATGAAATTTAACTCTAATTACAAGCACATTATGCAAAAGTCCAATAGAATTTGTTGTTTTTAAGCGTACTCCTTATTAAAAACTAAATACTTGTCATGCAATCTGCTCGAACATCAGATACTATCTTTGACCCAGAGATGCAATCTGTGCTTTCATCTTCTTTCTTCTCCATACACAGCTGAAAAGAAGGGCGGGGCGATGAACGCAGTTAAAACCACAAACACCTGGGACACACTTTAACTACTGTAGCACAACTGAAACACTTAGTGAGAGGACTGTGAAAGCCTAAATGGGTCAAAAGTAAACTTGAGAGGTTTGTTGTAGCCGTTATGAAACACACTATAGCTGACACAGCCACGTAAAGAGGACAAACTGGGAGTGGTAACTAACGTTCAGAAAGCACAGCCATGAACTTAAACAAATACTTTACAAAATCATTTTTTTAACCAAAGAAAAATATAAGATTTCCCAACAATATACTCAACTTTACAGCTAGCCAACAGGTTGATATCAAACTCCAGACAACCTCTGTTTATCACTGTATAAAGTCACATTCTAAATTGTTATATTTCCATGACAATAATAGCAAAATGTATCCTATTCATAGAACAACCCTGGTGCCAAGTGCAAGGACATTGTGGTGTATTGATTCCTGCAAAGCTTTACCAATGTTCTCCTCATATGTAGGTCAATGAGGCTGCAGACTCGCACAAGTGCAGCTTCAGTCAGATATTTAGGTCACACCCCAATTACAGCGAGGCAGAGAGATGAGCTCTGCGGGGGAAATATCTTTATGGAATACAGCCATTTCTTTGAATATTATTTTGTAGTTATTTTGAGACTGAGCCCTGGCAGGGAGCAACAAGCAGCGGTAGCAGGAAGATGACAGCTCGGGTGATTGGGTTTGAAAGTGGACCTGTCTAGCCTCTATGCTAATGCTCTGGCTCCTAGACAGTCTTGTGTTGGCGACGCTCTCCGGCGAGCTCCAACCCTTTTCTTTTAGATGACATCACCATTCACACAGGCATGTTGACATCACTGGGAGAGTATGTTTGGTAATCACAACAACAACAACAGTAAAGCAATGCTGGCAACGTATACCTCATGTTGGTTTGTGTGCACTTTTTGTTGTCTTAAATCATTTCTCCATCATATCTGCATGTTGTCACCACTGATAAAACCTAATTCACACCCCAAAACAAATCCATAAATCAGTTCTGCATTCAGAAACTTGCCAAGAGGTTTTACAAGAGGCAAAAGAATGTTGCCAACCCCATTTTACCTCTCTGAGGGAAGCCCTGGGAGAGTAAGCACACTGAATGTAAAGTCAATACCATCATACACAAGCTCTGCATGTGGTCTGCGTCAGATCAGCCCTCGGAGCGACTCTCAGCGAGGGGGATGGATGGGAGGGCTCATTTGAAATCCTTTGAATGCAGGAAAGAATTGAGGCTGATATGTTGAAGTCTGTAGTGAAAAAGATAAATATGCTACTGCAGGTGCCGTGAATAAAGCCAACTTTAAACAAAAAAAAAAGGACTGTGACAAAGACAGACAGTTGTCAAAGGGAAGGAGGCAGGAGAACAAGTGTTCCTAATTCACAAGATTGTGATTAGCGTGACAGATTTAGTGCACAGTGACATGAGGGCCTTGCACTCTAATTGGGGGTTTTTAGCTCTGTATGTTATTTTAAACTATCTTATGATGATTATGGCAAAGTGACACTGACTCAACTCCCACACACACTTCTGGCAACATTCGGGTGGATGAAGAAATAGTTACATTATGTTTAAAATAAAATCAGGCTTGCATCATGTGCTATGAGAAACAAAAAGCTATTTCATGCAAGCTTATTTTTTAGATAATTAAAATAGCCTTTTGTAACAATCATGATATTAGGCCTTTTAGAAACCCCCCAAAAAAGACAAAACCACATACTACATTTGCAAATGTAGGTTTGCTGTAAACTACTCACAAAAAGAACTTCCACCGACGAGCATTAGTGGGTTAACTGTGGACTTTCCAGTTGCTTTATTACCACCTGGCATTCTGCATCACATAAACTGGCCCAGCTGCAGGGTCAGGCCCTTCAACAGAAATCCCCTGTGTGGTGTTGCACATAAATGTACCGCTAAATAAAAACAAATAACAGCCTACAACAAGGAGACACTTCAATGGGACAGCCCAATTTTCTTTGACCAGAGAGCTGAACCATCAAAATTTTCACAAGTCCATGCATCATTTAAATGTCTAAAAAACAAGTTTGAGGAAAGTCCCCATGATCTGATAACAATGCAGAGGAGCTCTCTGCCACAAGTTGTATTTTAAGACATGAAACAGGACATTCCAGTCACAATTTGCATTTTTTAGGCCATGCATGTTGCAACACTCCAGGGCAGACAATGTCAGTCTGATGGCTGGTCCACCACTTTGGTCCAGACTGAAATATCTCAATAACTACTGGAGGGATTGCCATGAAAATTTGTAGACATCTATGGTCCCCAGAGAATGAAGCATACTGACTTTGACAGTTTGTGTTAAAGTTTGCAACAGGTGTTAAAGTTCCCTAGAGGATAGATTCTTATAACGTTACCCCTGACTCTTCCTCTAGCGCCATCATCAGATCAGATTCTCAATTTATCCCATACTTTTAAAATATGTTTCTAACAATACCTGCAAAATCAATCAGCTCACTTTGTGTTAAGCGATAATTAGCAAATGTATGCTAACATGCTGACAGGCAAAACTAAGATGGTAAATATGTTAAAGATTATACCTGCTAAGCATTAGCATGTTAGCAATGACAAGAGTGTGCTGCAGAAATGAGTCCTACAACCCAGAAATAAGTGCGCATTTTTGGACTTCTGGATCTCTTGCCTTGGAGTCTTTCTTTTTTTAGATGTCTTTTTGCTTTGTTGTCTGATATAAGGTCTGTCTAAGATATACAAGCCTAAGAGATCTTCATTTTCTTTTCTTTTCTTTTTAGTTTTTAGTTAATTTCTAACCGAATGATAGCTTTTGACTTATAGAAGTGGTGTTCATTTGTTAAGATTATCTTGCTGAGAAAAAAACAACAATATGTCAGTATCACTAACTTTTGCTTGCCACGGGTCTTATTTTCTGCAGCAATTTAAAATCAAGTGGAAAAATTCCATTGGCTTTTTGCAAAAGGGATCTGGGCAATGCTAACTTGCTAATGCTAACCTGGCTGGATTCCAAAAAACAAACAAAAGAAAGCCATCTTTGCAGCACTCTATGTGAGCATGTTAGCATGCTGATGTGAGCATTTAGCTCTTCCGTTTATGTGCGTAAATACAGCGGTTGTATGCTGGGCCATGAACGCTGCCAAAATGCAGGGGTTCCTACAGTGAATTCTGTGCCTGAACGCATCCTGTGTAGACACAGAGGGAGCACTGAAGCTGCTGCTGCTGCTCTGCTAACACGCTGCCTTTGCCATGCAGGCTGTGCCACAGACATTGCATGCAAAGGAGGAAAAAGTTCCAACATTAAATCACACTACAATTTGTTACAAATTTTTTGACATCTTAAAAATGTTTAGAGATTAATTTAGAAGGAAATGTTTTTTCAGTGTAGATACTTACAGTAGCAAAGCACAGGCGTGACTGGCAGCTTTAATCACTAATGGCACTGTTCCATCAGGTGACTCAGTACAAGAGTCAGACAGTCGGCATGCACAATATCTCAAACAACTTACTGGAATACAGCCGTCATTAAAGTTTTAATGGCACCTGTGTTTTTCCCGCTATGGCATGTAAACAAAGCTGTATATGACATTCAAAACATTATTATAGAAACAAACCACTATTTGCTACGTAAAGATATAGTGGAGCACAGGCGTCCTGAGCAGAGAATGAAGTCATGCTCCCTCTGCATGTGTTGTAATTCAAGCTTCTTTGATGTGTGTTATGGTAGTCGATTATATCTGTGTGTGTATCCCATTGGTCAGCTAATCAATGCTGTTCTGCACTGCGTTCACATGATGGTTACCACTGATATTGCGACAGCAGCATCGATAAAGTGTAGCACCCACCCTCTGGTTCCCCCCTCATTAACACCATTAGCTCTGTCAGCATTGTTGCCATTGGTAGCGCTGTTTACGCTGTTAGCACTGTTAGTCATGCTAAGCGCCAAGTGCAGACAACCTGAATCTAACTCTCAATCATAGATACGCTCTGACTGTTGTATAGATCTCCTGTAAAATCACGAGAGACTCCTTTTCTGCAGTCTTGGTGTTTTCTTGAAGGCACTTAGAACAGAAAGCTCCTTCTTTTTCGTCTTCAGTAAAAAAAAAAAGAGATCATCTTACAATTTGCAAATGCTGTACTGTCACGCGGGTTTTCTCTAAATCTCTTCCCTGTTACTCATCACCATCAGCCACATGGAATATTTTGACTTCTTTCCCACTGAAAAATTCTTGTGAGCTGTACTAACAGTGAGCGAAAGCAGAAAATATTTCCTCCTTAATCTTAAGCCTGTTATTCTAAGGCTCTTTCCCTCTGGCAGAAAAGACACACAGGATGGCTTTCCCAGTGTTATCCCTTAAATCTTCCCCTAGTTATTGCTGGCATTAGTCTGGCTATTTCAGCTGTGATATCAAAGCAACACAATGGATGCATCAGAACACAATGTCCTATGAAAATGCATGAAGGAAAAACAGAAAATCTGTAACAGATACATAATCAATTCCTTCGGGAGAGGCAGGCCAGTTAAGGTCTTTAAAAAGCTGAATTACATCATGTTGATCTAATGAGTGATGAGCCTCTGGATCTCTAACAACCAGACCTGTGTGTCATACACAGTAAAGTATGTGTCGATAGCAGATAATAACATGGTTTACACTACATCTATCTCTCAAACACACACACACAAAAGCGTGTCTGCTTCAGGAGGTGATTTTTACAAATGGAATGTATGATGTCAGTGTGTAAAACCATAGACTGGAAAATACGAGACCAAGTCCTTAAAATTAGCGACAAGTCAACAACGAAACAAGGGGGAGGGTGGGGTTTCCCTATGAACGCCCCCATGGTTTTTTTTCTAATTCTGCTGATGCCGTGGAAACTTCAAAGAAGTCAGAAAACAAGGAGAGGGAAAAGGGATCTGTTTTGTTTTTCCCTCTGTCTGCTACTAGGTAACTTGGCAGATGGCCAGGGAAAGGAAACCAGAGGTCTACAGCGCAGGAGGCAGCACCTCATCAACGACGACTGATGTCCTGATCTTATCTCCTGACACTTGGTCAGTCAGCAGCAGCAGTATGACTGCAGGCAATCACTGTTACAGATCATATGTCTATGCAGTGTTACCAGGCTGCCAGACAAATAGCATTAGTCATGTGTCTGTAATGTATGCTAAGGGAAATGGGAACAATATGTGCCTACTGCATTAGCAGCTACTCCCCCTTCTTGTAAATTTCCCTTTTAAAATGATCGTTCAACTCGTGAATATTATACCTCACATGGGCCTATCAGGGTGGACAGGATTTGAGAAATACTGTGGTCACCCAGTACATAGAACTTTTTGCTGCACAACTAACCAACCTCTAACTGTTCAGCGACACAATGGTTTGAACCTCCCACACTAATTAATTACTGGAAATGCTAAATTGCCCATAGCTGTGAATACGAGTATACCTGTTTACACCTGGTATTAACATGTGTCTTGGATGATCAGACCACAAGTGGACAGCTCTACATACAGACACGAATGCACCCAATGCGCCCTCAATGCGTCTTAAGATCCGATCGCTTGGACCACATTCAGAGGTGGCCCGGGCCGCATATGGCCACATTCTGTCAGCACTGTGTAGGCTATTGTCCTGGGCCACCCAACGTACTGCCTACTCAGCAGGTGCCTTTGCTAATTCAGGTCCCTGCTGGATGAGCAAACTTTCTGTTGCTGCTGTTACACAGGTAAGACACAGTGATGAAGGACCATCTTCCTTGTTTGAACAAACTTACACAACAGCAGTTGTTAAACAATCCCAACTCCAAATCCGTTAATAACCATAAGGTAACGTTAACTGTGTGATGCTTACAGTAAGCCCTGTCACTGTGTGTCTTCGGGCCTACTTTCATTAGCTGACCCTGGTGCAAAGCTCCCACTCATGCAACATTAGTCTCCTAGCTGTAGCTGCTTACATTTGCGTATGGAATGACCAACTTCCTGCTGCTTACAAACAATCCATTTGCAAATGGAAATGAATGTAGATCCACAATTTTTTTATTTTTTGAACATAAAACTGGGGAAGCAAGATCCGATCACAAGTCACGCAAGAGGCAAGTGGATATGCATTCTTCTGGTTGTGAACAGACCGACACAGAGCTGTCCATTTCTGATTGGATCACACAAAACGCAGGTTAATATCAGGTGTAAGCAGGCTCCTTGTGTCAGCCCTGTGATTGACTGGCAGCCTGTCCAGGGTGTACCCTGCCTCTCACCAAATGTCAGCTGGAATTGGCTCCAACCCCCAGGGGACCCCCCAAAGGATAACTGGTTCAAGCTAATGGACAGATTAGGGGATATTTCGTTGTTCAGTTATACCCAAAACGGTCATATTTCAAGATGTTTAGACTAAATATTATATCAGAGTCAGTGCAACACGCCCAACATGTACAATCCAGTATGTCTGTAATTGTAACTGTCATTATCTCCTTTTCATTACAGTCCAAAATTCCCTGAAATGTTAGTCCTGATGACAGCGCCCAAGAGTCCTAAATGGTACCTCCGGTCCTGGTACCTATATTGTGAATTTAATGACATAACAAAGTTTTACTCGGATGAATTCACAAGTCAAAACTGTCTCCCTTACAAGTACAGATGAAATGTATGTTTTCATATGTAGTATATTACCACCCCAATCTCACTCTGAGGTAATCATATACCACTGCTTTGTTGGTGATTTCAGCATCAGACACCTGACTCCACCTTTTGTGGTAGTTTGATAAACTGATTGGCGGCATCAGCTCGGAACCTCTCCCAGTGTTAAGATACGCTGCTGGTCAGCCTGACGGCACATGTTGCAGCAGACTGATATATGGACAGGTGGTGTCAGTGCATAATGCTGCTGGACGACACATGTGGCAGCAGTATGATACGCTGCTGGATGGTCTAAGGTTTAAACACTGCCGGTAACAACGTAATATAAGGAGCTGGAAAGTCCATATGGGTGGCTGGGAGTGAGGTGGCCGGGTCCATCAACCCCTGGACTTTTGCGCGAGAGCCAAACTATGATGTTTCTAAACCTAACCACGTGCTTTTGTTGACACCCCGGGGTTGGTAGCAGTGTCCCGGAACGTCAAAAGCAGATGCAGGAGGATACCTAGCACATAATATGTAGCTGTGAAAGGCCACTGACAAAGTGGTGATATGTGACGACTTGTGATGGGAATGTGTTGGTATTACATCATTACATTTCATATAATACTGTCTGATAACCACAAGAGCCTATACAGATATTATAATGTGAATTTCTCACTTGTAGAATAGTGTATCACAAGTGAATTCACAAACCTCTCTGTAAGAGTTAGAATGTCAAACATAAAGGAGGGAACAGACAGCTACAGACAGGTGACACATTAAAGGAAAATCTTGAATATGGGAGACAATGTCTTGGATAAGAGTGGTGTTCATTCCTCAGAGATGCAGAGACTTAAAGAATCTATACTTTTAAGCTTTTAAGGTGCTGTTATGAAAACACGTTATATTTATTTCCTTTCATCCGTAACTCATCTGTACGAACTCCTGACACATGGAGTACAGCCAACAAATTCCTTTTACATCCAGTGAGCTTAACTGTGCAGGCAATATTAGCATCTCCCCAACCAACCAACTATGAGTCACTAGTGTTCATTCAAGGACACGATCCCTCACTGGCTTCCCATTTGAGAACACACCACTGAAAAGCACAACCCTGCTTGGGGTATTGTTACTGGAAGCAGAATCCCTGTCTCTGCAGTGGTGGGTGCCAACTGGGCCCTTTGTGCCCCCCCGTGTGCTCAGAGGGTCGGCATCTGCCAAATGAATGGAATGTAACATTTTTCAGACTCTATACTGCGCTGTAGGTCTATGAAGTGCCTCACCTCAGAGGGAAGGTAACACTACTTATCATTACAAATGTAAATATGACATGGAGAGCACTCTCAATTACAGAGAGGGAAATGGGAAAGTCTTGGCTCTAACGCTCACATTCACGTCATGCAGAGAAAACACTGGCGCTCAATCATGTCCTATTTCAGCACCTTGCAAGCACAGCAGTGAAATAATGTGACATTCGAGGTAAGTCGTAATGACTACCTTTACGATAGCAACCAGTGATTATTCAAATGTTAGTGTGGCAATTCATGCAGCAGAACTACTGTATGTTAAACAATTTCCTTACGATGAAATTACTCCCCATTCATTACTTACTCACACACACACACACGCACAGCCAGAGAGCACCCTCAGCTTCCTTTGATGCTTCTCTATTCACACACATCAAAGGAAGAAGACCTTATCATCCATACATTAGGACAAAGCAAGCTCCTCCACAGAGTGTCTCCACAGTGAATGCATTACCAGGTTAGTTATTTTAATTAACTCTTCAGCACCATCACCTTTCACCTGCTTTCAGTATCTCACTCAGACAAAAGAGCATATGATCTGAGCTGCTCTGCACTCAGAGTTATCATAATTTCACCCAGCTATCTCTCAATACTTTGTCAACTGACTTGCAAGTGTGAGGTTTGGCTGGAAAACTGGACACACAACCAGCCAAAAAAAAAAAAAAAATCAAAGAGGTAGTCCTGTCTCCGTACTATCTTTATCAGGCCTCTTATCTTTCCGTCAGTCCTGACAGCTGATTGCTGCAAAGGAACAGCAGTCTGTAAAAGCCCACAGAAGAGCGTGCCTTAAATGGTGAGTCGGCAGCTTGCGGCCAGGTGTTCAGGGTGTGCAAAGGACACGGCCGACCAAAAGTCACTGGAGTGCAGAGCTTAAATTACATAATCAAAGTGTGTTTTAGCTTTTAAATACATTTTCTCTGCGACTCTCCCGAATGTGCTGCTGACTCAAAGCCAATATGTGTGGAGATGTAAAGTGATTGCAGCACCTTTTAAATTATTCTGACGGCATGAGTTTGTAGAAAAATGAGACAATCCCAGAGAAAACTGCTGCAGTTGTGTTGCTTACAGCCCATTCATCTCACTGTCCCTGGGTTAGATCCATGCGGGGGTGGGGGAGAGTATCAGCAAATATTGATGTCTGAAACAGTCTTTTTTTTTTTGCACACTGCTAGAAGCTGGAAATATTCAAACTCTGTATATGATGGCTTTGAAAATTAAAGATTGTGTCATCAGTGAATAAATACACTAACCATACATATTATTAATTATCAAATGTTTTAACTATATGCTGTCCCTGTGAGAGATCTGACAGCGTCATCAATCAGTCATCAATCCTTTTTCTATTTATTTCTCGTAGTTAGGGTCAAGACGGGGGTGGAGCCTTTTCTAACATGCTTTAGACGAAAAGTCAAGGAAGCACCCTGGACAGGTGGTGACTCGGTCAGAGAGTTGTGTACTGACAACAGCTCTATGTGGAAAAAAGGACCACCTTATCCATATTTGTGAAGCTCCTGTGTTGATGCAGATAGGGTGCCAGCGCAGAAGGATTTGTTGCAGGGTCATCCAACAAAACCTTGAAGCTGCCACAGAGTAACACAATGTGAGAGGTGCTGCATTAGCAAATAAAAAGTATTTTAAATATCATTTAACTATCCTTTAGATATCGTAAACTGCTGTGCAGCATTTTGGTATCCAATTAGGCAACACTTCTCCAGCAGTACAATCCCTTGCATTTTCTTAATGCAGGGCTGGTTTCAGTCCAAACATCCACTAACTAATGGACCAGCACATTCACACATGAAAAGTAGTCAGACTGTCAGAGGAAGCTGGAGCACCTGAAGCAACCCAGGCAAATCTATAAAGAACAGTGCAAACCTCTGAGCCAATCAAAGCCACAAATACAGATACTTGTCAGGAATTACAAGCTATTAGGACCAAACCGATAAAATAAGACCAGTCTTGGCGCTGTCACAGACTCACACTATTCCAGGTTGCACTTGTGTTTAAATAGACTTTGCTTTTGCTCAAGATTGCAGAGGGACGGCTGACGTGTTTGGGTGGTCCTGTTCTCCCGCCATGTCTCCACACAGGGTCGAACACTTGTGCGACATTCCTCACAGGGGTTAGCGCAGGGTCTGTCCTTTCTCATTGACGTTTGGGAAATTTTAAGAATTTTTATTGTGCTTTGTTGGATCTTCCTGTTTTTTGAACAATAGGGAGGGATGGAAAGGAATGCGTGGATCATTAAAGGGTGAGTTCACCCAAATCAGAAGAACATATTTTCCACGCTTACCATGAAATAGTTGGCGGCATGTGGCCATAGAGATAGGTTTGGGTTTATTTACTTAGAGCAGAGATGTCTTCTGGTGGGGCCACCCTTATACAGTGGAGCTGACTGGATTTTGTGGAGCTCAAAGTGCTGACTCTTTCTGGTAGAAAATATTCCAGATGAAAATTGTTAACTGTGTATTATCCCAAGTTATCATGGTATTGTTTCTGGAAAGACAAATTGTTTTTTGAGTACTACAAATGTGGTTTATTAGGGCAGCAGCAATCCCAAAACCTTGACAAATAAAAACAAAAATATCTGCATGATGTTCTTTTGTGGTTTGGATGAACTGAACCTTTAAGGGGTGACTCGTCAAGGTCCTCATGAATACAGGCCAATTAAATGGTCAGATTTTTATGACTACTCCAGTCTATGTTTTTGGTGTACACTACTTTAAAAAAAATAGTTATCCAAATGCTTTTTGAATTACACAAAAGCCAACTCATTCAACAGGAAGCCACTGATCGCTCCAGCAGCCACTATGAGAAGTGGAATAGAAATGATTATCATACCCCAGTTTAATCACAATTTTCTTTGTAGGACTTATTATTTCTGACCTCAAGACAGGGACGTCTGCACACAATAAATGTCCACTGATGTTTATAGAGACTTCCTGACTTCTACTGATGTTTTATAGTGTTCATATTCTCACCAGAGCAGATGCAGTCGTTTGTCTGCCTGGCAAAAACGTGCGCGCTCTGCTTCTCATCTGATGCCAGTGACTGCAAACCCCTCAAGGATAACAAAAAGCATTCTTCCAAAAATTAATATAGTTAGACTGCAGATTCCTAAAACCCTTTATGCCTCTAATATCAGATGGGAGCTTTTTTTTTTTTTGTCTTCGAAGACCCGACTCTCACTGGCGCTCCCAACCGTCCTCCCTTTGTCTCTGTCTTTTGGCGCTCAGTGCAAGGCGCGAGGGCAGGAGGAGCCCCACTTGGCACGAGGGGAGGATGATTCCCGAGCAGCCTGTCGACTTCACTCCCTAATGCTCTTTCGCCTGCCCCACTGACTGAGTTTTTAATAAATGATGAGATGTGGTATAAATAAACCACAAGGCAGTGCAACTGCCAAAAGGCAGAGAGAGATACTGTACCTAGGTAACACACAAGAGGTGATAAATAAGTCAACAAGGACTCATTTGCACCACTTGGTTTCTATCACTGTCATTGTGACACTATACGTTAGATTGGATTTGAGGGGTAGAGACTGTCTCGTTGCACATGCATAAATTCCTTTTGGAAGAAAAACATCAGAGTTGTGCACCACTTCTGTGTGATTTCTAAATATAACTCAAAGGGCAAGAGCTTGGCTTTTTGCTCTTCGGCTTGCTTCTTTCACTGCTTCCTCACTGACAAGTTCAGTCATTTACATTGGTTTTGATAACATAATTCATAGTGCTAAATATGAGACGTCTTTATATCAGTGAATTTGAAAAGTATGTGATGCAGGACTGTGACAACCTGTGAGATATTCACCGTACAGGGTCTTAATTGATATAAAACATTAACATTACCGATCCATTGCACAATATAGTGCCACTATGTGCATTAACTCACAGCATTTTTCCTGCACTTGCTTGTTTCAAGGTTATTATATTGATGCAGTGAGTAAAATACAACCATAAAAATGGTTTCTAGTATAAACAAGCACTGGCATTCAGGATATTCAATAAAAACTACTTTATATTTAGAAATACTCTGTGTAAGCTTTAGTTTTTCCATATAAAAGGCAAATACACAAATTGGGGTTCCATCGTAATGATGCCTAATAAATGACTAGGATTTATATTGCTTTATCCTGGTTTGATGTTGTACTAAGAAACAACATCCAACAGACAGCACTGAATTCTCTGGCTATGCAACAAAATGCTCCAATAAATCACTCTCACCAATATTTGTATGAAATGGTGTTAGACAAATTAATCAGAGCCTGAACTATTGCACATACACCAACCTCACCAACCGCAATTCAATTCACTGCCTCACATGTAAAAATGGACACTCTTACACATAGTTAACAAGCCTGGTTGCATAAACAACAGGTCATTGAATCATATGTCAAGATGTGGGGAAATCATAACAACAGTGCTGACCTCTATCTTTAGCCAACCGTTGGGAAAGCAGTGGTATTTTGCAACAGTATATCAGCCTGTTACAACTCTGTCACTGCCACTTTTGCTCCAGTTATGGTCTGCAGATAAAGACAAACCTTGTCCTAGATTCTGCAAGAGCTCAAGCTGGCACACAGCGAACTTTTAAAGTAGGTGAATTTATACTTTGTTGACTCTTTTTCACGGGACTGACCACTGGGCAACAGCTAATGCTAAAAACTCCAGAGCACTACTACTGAGAGTGTGTTACAGAATTCTAAACTATTTTAAATGAAGGGATTTCTGTACAGACTCCATAACAAACACAACCCTGGAATACAATCGGCTTGTTAAGAGTTCATGGTTAATGTGTAAGCAAACATTTTACTCCTTCACATCCAGCAGATCAGGGCCGGACCTAAAATTTTGGGGGCCCTGAGTGGATCTGGTTTGGGGGCCCCCGTCATTATAACATGTTACCACTTCACCTGATAGTGAACCACCACATACAGACAAGCATGTAAAGACTGAAGTGGGATTTACACTTGTGCGTCAGCTTTATGCAGAGCCCACGCAGTGGCCTACACACGTGGCCTACGCCGTTGTGAGCGTTTATACTTGGGTGGTTGTGTTTGTGTCACTCTGCACTCACACCTCCAAAATACAGCAGGGTTTCTGTTTAGTGCTATAAAGTTTAGTTGATTGGAAACACACCCAAAACAGCAGCATTTACAGACAAACCACTTGTCTTTTACTGGACACATATTACCCAAAACTACAACATGGTAATGTTTTTAGCACAAGCCTATGGCATTTTACATTGTATAAATTAGCCTAGCAGCTAGCAGTCTTTTCCTCTACTCATTTCAATTTCAATTTTCACTTTATTTGAAGAGGACAGTGCATATTAATGAACAATCGGTACAAATACATGACGTCATGTAACTATGCCGGATTTAGCTAGAAGCTAATTTCCATCCGTAGTCCTCACATTAAAAGCCATTAAATCAACAACATATAAAGTGCACAACAATATTAGCAGCAGTTATACAGTAGATTTGACAAGGGGCTACAGTAGAGAACTGTATGAGAGGGCTGATCAATGAGTCATTCATGGGTGCAGATTTGATGAGTCAATAGCCATCCTTTAAGCTGTTTTTTAAAAGTAGTGAGAGTTGGACTGTCTCTGATTGAGGTTGGGAGACCGTTCCAACCTGCACTGCCCTTTACAGTAAGGGAATTTTGGCCCATAGAGGTTCGTCTGAACTGCACCTCGCAGTCCCGTCTGGATGCAGATCTGGTGCTGAGCGTGATGTCTCTCCATTTAAAAAAGTCCTCCAGCGGGGGAGGAGCCAGCCCGCTGAGAGTTTTATAGATGAGACAGCTGTATTTAAAAGTTTTAAAATGTTCAAAACACAAGACATTGTACCTCGCAAGAATTGGACAGTGATGTGAGGAATATGTTTTTTTGCCAAATACCTTGATGGCTTTTTTGTAGAGTTGTTCGATAGGTTTCAGTGTGGTGACTCCAGCAAACGACCATATCACAAAACAGTACTCAATATGAGACAGAATCATGCAGTGGAGATGAGATTTAGCAGCATCAGACGAGATGAGGGGCCTGATTTGTTTGAAATTTTGCAGGCTGAATGTTATCGTGTTGGCCACTTTTTTGATGTGTTTCTTAAATGTGAGATTCGTGTCTAATGTGATACAAAGGTACTTGTACTGGGTTACCAATTCAAGTTCCTCTTCTCCGATGAATACGTTGGATCTGTTCTGCTCTACTGGTTGTTTTGTGAGTGTCATACACACAGTTTTTTTCATGTTGAGCATAAGGCAGTTGTTATTAAGCTATTCTTGTACCTTAGTTAAAGCATTTGTGAGTTTGTTGGAGGTGATGACAGAGTTTGAACCATGTGTGAAAATGACTGCGTCGTCCGCATACATCTGAACATTAAGGTCTGGGCACACATCTGGGAGGTCATTTATGTACAGTGAAAATAACAAGGGCGCAAGGATCGAACCCTGAGGTACACCAACTGTCATAGTGCAAAAAGGCGAAATGACCCATCGACAGTTACACATTGAGTTCTGCTTGACAGATATGATTTGAACCAGGGACATATGAAGCCAGGGACAACAACAACATTTAACAAAGGTAATGTTACAAAATTGGGCTCCATTACAACTCACAAGGTTCACTGACAAAACAACTGTCTTATACTCAACACATTTTCCAAACAAATATAAGATGCTAGCGTTATTAGCACAAGCCTATGGCATTTCACGGTGTATAAATTGGCCTAGCAACGAGGGGCCTCTGCTGTCTCTGATGCAAATTTAATGTGCTGAATTGGCCGAAAAACTGACTGACGGCTTAGTGTGTCATGGCCTGTAGATGTCTGAATGTAGGAAGGATATGACACAACCAAAGAATTTTGATGCACAAGGAAACCATATGAAAACAAATGTATTTAAATTAACTAACTATATTGTGCAAAGCCTGGTACGCTGATCAAATGAGGAAGAAAGACAAAAGGAGCACTGTTTAAATAAAATGTTAGAAAAGGGCAAAACTGGTAAAATGTAAAAAAAAAATTTGTTCCTTGATTTCATTTTGATTTAATGTATTTTTTTTCTTTCATTATTATCACAGTGACCTTTTAGATACAAGGGTATAAAGTGCACATGTGCTATTTCCTTTGTTTTCTTATGAGGAACTTCTAAATATAGATTTTTTTAATGACACTGCACTGCTGGATAACATCCAAAAATAGGTTTGTGCTGACTTTCATTCTTGTCTTGTTCATTCATTTTGTTTAACTTAGCATTTAGCATTGTGGTCATTAAATACACAGCAAAATGTAGACGGACATTTTTTTTCACTATTACCGATTCGTTCCGTTCTGCTATTTTCAAAATGTCGTTTCGTTGTGTTCTTTTGTCGTATCACACTTGGACTACGCTTCAGTGCCCCCACAATTTCCAGTGGTACTGCTCCGTTTCATCCGTATCCATAAGCTTTTGGAAAAGATGCACGAATACAGATGAAATGAAGTGGAGTATGGACAAAAGGCTTCGTCTGTGTCTGTATATGTATCTAACATTGAGCACAAATGAGCCTTCAGCTTACCTAAATTGCCCATTTCACCCTTCCCTGAGTATTGTTTGTCACTATTTGTTGGCAAAAATGGTACAAAATGTTGTCAGTTTTTGTTTAGAAAGTTCAATTTTTATAGCATTATTGCCTCTTGTTCATTGAAACAAATCTTTTTCAGGGGCACTAAGCAACTGCTTATACTGCTTAATGCATAGGGCCAGCTCTGAAGCAGACAAAGAGCGACATCAGGACCCCACAGGACTTTGTTGGTGTTTTTCGCCACAGAATGAATGCATATCCGATACTCATTCATTTTTGTTGAACTGTGAAAAAGGACCCGCTCTTTAAGTATCACATTAAAAGAAGTATCCTCAGACAAACCATTAAGCTAAAATTTACCAGATTGGTCACTTTGATTGGAGAAAGGTAGACAAAGCCAAAGGCAGAGATGAATCAAGATGGAGTTAGGGAAGTCTGAAAGGTTGTAAATTACATGGCACATCAGGATCCAGCTTTAGTCAATGGAGCTGGAATGATGAAAAGAATGATGAAAGGCAGGGGTGAAAAGCTGAAATGAGGTGGGGGGGCCTGGTTAAAATGTCCTCCGTTTCATCAAAGTGATTATTGGGGGTACTTAGCAGCTTTCATATTAAAATGATTAAGGTCTCTTTGAAAAACTAAGAGCTGGTGTGGCTGTAGTCGGTGGGAGGCCTGGAATAAAAGGTTCTTGTGGCAAGAGAAGAATGAGGCTTAAATACCTTACAGAGGATGGATGACGTGGCACGTTTTGGTCTTCCTGTGTTGCTTTGGCTCACCGTCAGGTTTCTATTCTTATGTTTCTGCAATAAGAAGAATCTTACATTACCAAACTGACAAACTTATATAAATGTTAGCATAGATTTTTCTTCTCTTTCCCCCCTTTGTATGTCCCTATGGATATCTGCCTCAGCCATTCAGACAACCATTCACGCTCACATTCACACCTATGGACAATTTAGAGTCACCAATTAACCTGCATGTCTTTGGACTGTGGGAGGAAGCCGGAGTACCCTGAGAAAACCCACGCTGACATGGGGGGAACATGCAAACTCCGCACAGAAGGGCTCCCACACCCTGGGTTCGAACCAGAATTAACAATACAGCAACCTCCTTGTGTTTTGCTGTGTTTATTGTTTACATCATGCAAATCTCAAAGTTCTATGGTCTAAATTCTCTGGTTTGCCCTTTAGTGGAATCCTCCATTAACATGTGTAGTACATGGGCAAATATGTGAATAATTCCGTTCATGACGCAGCCAGTTGTCTGTACAAACGCAAGTATATCTCTGGCGTAACAGATGGTCACCACAAAGCAAACAGGTGAGGACTGTCTGTTCAGCTCTCTTGACATCCTCAGGGGCACACAGAGCTCAAATAATCTGCCACTGGAACAGAAGAACCTGTTCTGCATCTCGCTGAGCTGCAACCTGTAATGGCCATCAAATAAAAGACATTACACAATTCTGCGTCACAGCCGGACCTTTGAGGACAAACTGTGCATATTAGCAAACACAGCAGTCAGCTGCATTATAAATTATTAGACTCACTTTGCAGTAAATGCAACAGAGGAGCAAATATTGATCAATTGATTAGCGTCTGAATTTGACTTTGCTTGGTTGAATGTTAATGGCAGTGAGCAGATGCCTGGAGAGGCGCTGGCTGCAAGGAAAAACAACTGCTCTCCGTTTTGTCTGGATTAAGGGCTTGTGTCACAAAATCACTGACTTAAGTGAATAGGAGAGGGGTCGTGACCTCAACCGTGGGCCAATCCAGTTGAGATTGCAACTGGACAACAGATTTTGTTTTGGTAAGCCTTGTAAAAAGGTCAGCCTATTTCCCAGAAATGCTGTTAAAAGATCACACCATCTTAAAATGCGAATCAAATGTAGTGCTCACTCCACAAAACATGACAGAATGTTCTTTCTCTTCCTGGATTATAGAGACGACTACAGGCAATAGGTTAATATTAAGATGTAGCCTGGTGGAAAGTGAAAGCATTAGGGTTGAGGTGTTGGGTAGGCGGATGCAGAATTGCCTATAATTCAACAGCCTGAAGCCAACTGCCAGCTCATGCTGAGAGGCGGTCAAAAGCCTCAAAGTTCTCTGTTTGCCACTGCCCATTATAAATTTCAGACTGTTCATTTACATTATGCACTGCATTGTTAACTACACTGTAATTTTTACAGTCATTATTCTATTTCATTCAATTGTAGCTTTTTTTTCATCTTGTGTTTTATTTTGCACTGTTGAAGGTTTAGTGTGTAATATTTAGGGGGATCTAGTAGAGAGGAGTGCAGATTTCACTCAGCTGAAACTTCTCCCAGTTAGGATTCCTTCAGTGTTCAATGTTCAGGAGATTTTTACTGGGAGCCGAATTATCTGCAGAGGTCTCTTCCTCTCCAATACCAACTGACCTGGTGATTTAAACCAGTAAACATACTAAATAAAGCAGTTTCATGTCACAAATCAGCATTTCTCTGATGTTGTTTGGCATGTCGGAGATGGGCTACTAGCCCAGCACCAGCTGATCGGTGCTTACCTTTTTTGTGTGTGATAACATCTAGACATTCAGGAGGTTTTTACTGGGAGCTGAATTATCCACAGAGGTCTCTGTCTCTCGAAAACAAATAAAGCCGGTGATTTAAACTGGTTAAAACACTGAATTAAACAGTACAGTCAGGACCACTTTAATCACAGAAAACTTAATTTCCATTTGCAGTAAATCCCCCTGGCGGTATGTTCTGGGGCCTCTCTGCTTTTCCTTCCTACACAGAAAGCCTAAGGTGGAGAGAGCACATCTCTCTGCCCTTCCATGTGCATACATGAAAGCCTGAGGCAGAGCGCAAACCTCCCTGCTCTTTCATGTGCCTACATGGAAAGCCTAAGGCACAGAGAGCACATCTCTCTGCCCTTCCACGTGCATATGAGGAAAGCCTGAAGCAAATAGATCAAACCTCCCTGCCCTTCCATGCGCCTATGTGGAAAGCCTAAGGCAGGGGCAGCAGCAGCAGCAGCAAAGAGCTCCTGTGAATAGCACAGAGCAGCATCAATGACAAACAGAAATGACATTGATAAGTCAGACACAGCATGAAAAGGAGGAGCTGGGGTGGAGGCGGGTTGCAAAGCAGCTTGCAGAGGAAGCAGCAACAGTAGGCAGGCCAGAGCAGTTTAAATAGGGCGCCCTGAATGAGATTTGCCAAATGGTTGCAAAGAAAGGAATCATGTGATCTATCAGCTGACTCCCTTCCATCAGTCAGCTGCTCCATCAGTTGATTGGGTTGCTTGAGATCAGATGATGTAGCTGGGATGTGAGCTGAGCTCGACATCGTGTCCTGCCTGAACTAACACTGTGCTCAATTTTCATCTTAAAATAATTCATCTTTTTCCAATGCTGCTCACGGCGAAGCGGCTGCTAACTTCGGTGGTTAGCGCGAATGGCCTTATCTACAGCCAGTGTTTGGACTACTGTAGAAACATATCTACATAGGACTTGCTCCCTATGTAGATGTATCATTCTAAGTAAACGAAAACAAGATTCTTATTATCAGGTGATTACAGACTAAAGAAAACATACTTATTATTTTATATTCCATTTCTGCCAATATGTTCCTCTAAATCCTACAGTCTGGAGCTTTAAAATCCCATTTTCATGTCTTTTTATATCACCTTGTGTTTCTTTTATATCACATCTTAATGCCTTTTTATGCTGATGTAGAGCACTTTGAATTGCCTTGATTTACCTCGTGAGTGAAGCTGTACTGTCACCGTACACAGCCTTAAATTAACTAAACCACATCATGCTCAATTCCAGAAATTGTTACATAATCTAATTTGCGATGGGGAAAAGCACTGTTTACATTATTTATGTTTACAGCATTTCATTTGTATTTCATAGGCTGGGATGATTTGGCAGATATTGTACAGGGCTGTGTTAGAAAAAGGTCACTGGCAGAGCTTCATTACATTTTAATAGAAACCTGTGAATACTGGTTACAGCTGACCAAAGTTCAGGGAGGGTGAATGTGCCCTGAGCTTCCCTTCATATCTCACTTTATCTCTGTTACACTGAAATACCTTTTACTAGTTGTTTTATTTTCATGCAGCACTGAAATTAAGATAACAATGTCTTGTGATTATACTGTTGTCAGACATTCCCATGAACCCAGCACACTCTGCAGCCACCCACATACACCTATCTGGGGGGATATGATGCTGCTGACGGGGATGCTACAAATTTGCCACCCAGTCGCCAGATCACTGGAAGTTGGACTGTGGCTGCTGCAGCACCGGGGGCAATATGCAGCATGTCATAAAGTCTGGGAACCGGAGAGCTGTGCGTTGTCCTCACTTCACACACGTACAGTCTCCAAGAGGAGGCAGACACAGTCAATCACTCCTAGCAACTAGGGCATCTTATCCTCGGCTCACCCTCTGTGTTTGGACGTTGCCTCATCTGGCTTAGCATCACAGGAGCAGAAATATTGGGAGGGGTCCTGTCCTTAAATCTCACTGACTGAAAGGTAACACGGAGACAGAGAGGAAATATTGTCTCTAACTCTGATACTACTTGGAACTGCTTCACAGCTGCATTACCCCTAATTCTAGTCATACAACAAATTATTTCATTTCCACTTCCTTTTCTTCTGGATTTAATAATATTAATGTAAAATCACGGTTAGGCAGCTGCTGTTTAGCTCTGCTTTACTAGACTAAATGATGATACAACTTAATCCTTAATTTAACCCTATAACCCCCTTTCATCATAATGTGACCCATGCTACACTGCTCATCAATAAATCAGATTTTCGCTTCAGAATTTCAAGACGCGTCTGAGACAGAAATGAATTTCCAACTAAAATGGAACCATTTGTGCCTCCACCAGAAATCAATTCATTTTCAGCTTTCAGTGGAAAAAAGCCGAAAAAGAAATGAGAAAAAAAAAGTCTCTTAACATTTCATCTCTGCTGCTTTTCCACAGAGAGCCCCGGCATTGTCTAGAGACGGTGCAGAGATCTTCTACCGAGGCTTATTAATTCACTACTCTCATCTCCCCGAGCTGGCTATCATTACAGCCCTATATATAGAGTCGCGCGGGGAATAGTGAGGGATGCACACACACATTAACATTAATGACTTTAGGCTCTGCTCATGAGCCGTGTGTGCTCGCAGACACACTCGCACATGTGAAAACAGAAAAGCACCAACTGTGCTCGCACCCCATGAAATAAACACTCCTTTGTTTACAAACAAAAGCAAGACTGGTTTCCTTTTTCGCCGCCATATCTCAGCATCAAGTTCATGTTGCATCTCCGGTTTCACTACTGAATGTGCGTCAGGTTTGGCTGCAGGCGAGAGCTGAGTCTAATCCGGGATCTTCGGTAGGTTGGTCGAGTGCAAGCTCCTACTGAGTCTGCTAATGAACAATCATCAGTGCCTCCCCCGGTGGCTGTTGTAAAGGACCAGTGCACGGCTGCATTGTGAAAGCAGGATTACACTGTGTTGGCCCTTCCTCAGTAATTCTATCCTGATCTCAGCAGGAGTCTACACAGCCCATTACATTTTCCACATTGTGTTAATCAGGATCTAATGTCCAATATTGCAACCGTACGCTGTGGGTTTTGTGCACAGGTCTGAGCACATCTTGTTGAACAGAATCCTGCAGGATGCGTTTGAAGGAGAGAGATAGTGCTGAGGCTACTTTAAGTCCTTCTTCCCCTGCAGCACCCCCAGCTGCCCCTCCTCAGGCCCCATCCTGTGTGGCTCAGTAGTGGGGTAGCAGATGGTGCTTAAGGGAGGGGGGAGAGCATGCACACATACTCCTGTCCCCCTGCATGAGCCTTGGGGGTGTTTGCAACACGGCAGGGGCGATCCAGTGGGCTTCCACCCAGCAGCAGCAGAATGTGACCCCACTCTCTCTCTTCCACTGCCCTTAGGCCTGATCATGGTCGGCCACGCATAAACCAAAGACAAGGCCAATGCCATTCTCCTCTACACACACACGCACGCAAAAACACACACCCCTCTCCCTCCACACACACACACAAGGGCTGCAAGGATGGGTCGATTCGCAGCTATTTCCCCCCATCGAGGATCCATTAAGTGTCTTGTGCACGCATGTTGTTCGCACGTTACATTAACTGACAGCGGGATGAATGATTTATTCGGGGGTGCTTTTCAATTGTCAGAGATGGATGACATCAATAGGGGTTTTGTCCTTGCTGATGAATCAGGCGATTTGCCACTTTGAACAAATCTATCGCCATGCTGTTGTACAAGCATCCTCGGAAACGACTCCGGGGACCTCCTCTGTTTAGAAACTGGACTAAAAAATGAAGGAGAAACAGGTGAGCAGAGGGAAATTGTTAAGCAGGCAGAGGCGAGGAGCATATTGCAGTGTATATATCCTAAGCCCTGCGCTGCTCCCCTTCAGTCTCTTTGATATCTTTATGCAAATATGAGCTGGCTGATTTGGGAGTATGGAGAGGATTAATAGCTCTCTCTGTGGACTCGGTGTAACACAGTAGCAGAGGATTGTGGGTCAGGGCGCTGAGACCCCCTGGGCACAGAGGGCAGCAGCTGCCATTCTCCAGGTATGACGGCACGGGGAAAGCTGGGAGTAGTCTAACACCTGGATACACACCATTCAATATTTTATGTTTACCAATCCAGATTCATTTATCCATTAATAATTTATCTATCCTCTTATCGTATGGTCTCAGAGATATCCATGCGGCGTATGTGTCCCCGTCTGGAATTAGCTGATTAATTAGCCTGGAAGCATTATATGCATTTGAATAAGCACCCATTTAGATTATTTAGCCGTGGGAATACTAAAATAACACACAATGGTAAACAATTAATGAGGAGATAAAGCACCAATTAATCAAAATGAATGAAGGAGGATAGAAATGGCACATCACTTGAGGAGTAATATGATTTAGGCATGCAGGTTTTGATTGAATCTGCATTATTCTACAGTGAGCCCGCTGCGCATTAGACAGTGATATTGCAGTGGGGGGAATGAGTGCTGTGAAATAGGCACAATAGGCTGAGCTTGTGTTTTCCTGGAGGCATACTGCATGCTCTCGTGTCAGCCTCGCTCACTGCTGGCAATGACCAAATCCATCATGACATGTGGACAACAAAGAGCTACAAGAATGCCTGCCTTTAGTGTGCGCACACACACCACACTGCGTCTTAGAAGGCAGCGCGCACTACACTATCTCCCCAGAACACAAGCCTATCCCCATGCACAGGGAGCATTACATGTCACAGAACACAGTGAAATCTTTAAGCACCGTATCCAAATGAAAAAAAAAAAAAAAACCGTCAAATAGCTCCACTCAACATGAAATACAGTAGAGCGGTTGATGGTGCCAGAGCGGAACTAGTCAGAGCGGGGAATTTTCCAGATAAAGCTTTCTGGTAGAAAATTGGGAGAGTCCAGTCATCAGTATGTTCCAGGCAATTCTTTAAATTAGCACGAGATTAGGGAGTGCATGGTGATTAAGCTCATTTGAAGTATTGAGAATCCGTCTGGGCATTGGCAAGAGCCACACTTTAATTAATCTGGTAATGGATGAGAAAAATAAGCACTCTTACGCACATATCAGCATTTTGCTGAACAGGAGGAAGTAGAGGAGATGGAGGGTGGAGGGTGGAGGGGGGGTGCGTTGTGTGTGTGTGTGTGTGTGTGTGTGTGTGTGTGTAGAGGGGGGGCTTTCTAAAGGCAGACAGAGTGAAATGGAGCACGTTGCCTACAGTGGAATTAGCACTGAGTGTAGCTTGATGAATGCACCATTGTATCTGTGTTATAGTGGGGGAAAAAGGAGATTGTATGATTTTTTTTTTATCACTCCCTTGCCCTTGTCTGAAAGTTTTACCCGGAAACAAGAGATGTGAGAGGATTTCAGATCATACAAAGAAGGGCTGAGGCACCACATTAAGGGTCCAGTGTGTAGGATTTGGGGGGAAATATTGGCAGAAATGGAATCTACTCTAATAGAGTAGAGTATATATCTACATAGAGAGCATCTATGTTGACTGCGTTGCACTGCCATGTTTCTACAGTAGCCACGAATGGACAAACCAAACACTGGGTCCAGATAGGGCCATTTGCGTTTTTACATCAGCGGCTGTCAATAGCAGCCCTTTTGCAACAAGAGTCCGAAAAACACAAGGTGTTTGTTTTTTTTTGTAAAACAGCTGAGTGTTTTTACCAGTTTAAATGACTGGGTGAGTTTGTTTTGGAGAGGAAGAGACCTCTGCTGATAATCCGGTTCCCAGTAAAAACTTCCTGAACGTCTCTATCTTAAGTTACCAGACAAAAAAAGGAGAGCACCGATTAGCTGGTGCTGGGCTAGCGGCCCATCTCCAATATGCCAAACAGCATTGGAGAAACAGTAATTTATGAAGTGAAACTGTTTATTTAGTGTTTTTACCAGTTTAAATCACTGGGTCAGTTTGTTTTGGAGAGGAAGAGACCACTGTGGATAATTCAGCTCCCAGTAAAAACCTCCTGAACATCTCTATCTTAAGTTTGCATTGGAGAAACACTAAGTTATAAAGTGAAACTGCTTTCTTTAGTCTTTTTATTGGTTTAAATCACCAGGTTTGTTTGTTCTGGAGAGGAGGAGACCACTGTGGACAATTCGGCTCATGGCAAAAACCTCCTGAATGCCTGGAAACAAGTGAGCACACATTAGCAGGCCTGCCATGTGCCAGATAATGTAAAGGACACAAGCTCATTTGTAACATCAAACTGCTTCATTCAGCGTTTTTACTAGTTTTAATCACCTGGTTCGTGTGTTTTGGGGAGGAAGAGACCTCTGCGGATAATTCAGTTCCTGTAAAAACCACCTGAACAATGCCTGGTTTCACTCTGAAGTCGTTGAAATCCAATACTTAGGTACTGACTTGCGGCATCAGAAATCAATGAAAATAGGCATCCTTTAATATTGGCATGATACGCAGCCATTTGCAGTTATAGTTTAACGGTGCCAGGTGGCATCAGGGGAAAATGCGGTGGTACAAGGACGAAAGTTAAGGCGTAAAGTCCGACAGGGGTGGGCGGGTCCAACAAACAGCGATTTTTACCTGAGAGGCTGGTGTGCTGACAGGCAGAACTTGACATCATGTCCCAGAACATCACCAACCAACGCACCCAGGGTACCTTGCACGATATATGTGGACGGGGAAAGTCCATGACCAAACGTCAATATGTGACGAGGTCAGAGTGAGAATGTGTTGCTGAAGGAGTTCTAACCAGGAGAAGTTTCAGCTGGTTGCAAACTGCAAACCTCACAGCTAGATTCCGTAAACCCCCCAAAATCTTACACACTGGGCCTATTACAGTGAGCACTGTACAGTGTGTGAGACAGCAGTGAGTGTATAACTCCTTTTACTCTTTGTTCTGTTCACTCTGAATGACCTGAGTCAGACAGACACTGTGACTGACCCACATATGACAGACATAGACTCAATTGCTCATTTAACCCTGTTCCATCAGTTTGACGCAGTGACATTTGGTGACAAATGTCTGTACTCGCGAGTTGAGTCATGTATTTTATAGGGCTGGACAAAAAAAGCTGTGTGTGTGTGTGTGTCTGTCTGTGTGTGTACAAGCATGCACAGCAGCAGAGAGCAACAACAGTAACATTTAGTCACGCGGTCACTGGACCAAGCTGGTGCTTGATAAATAATTGAACCCTGGGAAAAAAAAAAAGCCCTGGAAGAGGTTAAGAGAGGGCGGGTTACATAGGAGCCACCGCATTCTTGCTTGGTGGTCGGGAGTCTGCTAGCAGCAAGGCTCCTCACCCAGGACTGTCCCAGGAGTGGACTTCTTCGCCTAATTAGGCTTACGCCCCTTTAACATTTAATAACGGCCGGCTGGATCTTCAGCTGAATACTTAATCCAAGTCGATACTGAGGGATTCCACAAAGATTATCGGGATTATGAGACAAAAGACTGTCCCTTCCAGTTTAAAACTACCCCTAATATTTTTATAAATTTATTATTTGACTCGTGAACTTAGTTTCACAACTCCAGCGGACACACGAGAAACAAATTACAGGCATGTTTTCCCTTTGTTATGTTATAGGAGCTCATTTTTCTCATCAGCTAAAGAACAGATGCACGCACTGCATCATGCAGCGGGAAGAATCTGTGCCAGTGCCTGTCACTCTAATACACTGAGCCGTGGATGGTATAATAAGCAGTAAATGAGAGATCTTCTGAAAGCCTCGACTAAAAAGCCTAATCACATATGGGGAGGTCAGTGGACCATCTGTTGACTGATTGTTATCTTGGACAGCTCACACCATACCTGAACATCAGCACACTGAAGGCATCCCCCGGCTGCAATAATTCAAAATGAATCCAAAAAACAGAGAAATTAGGAAGCTCATGAAGAGGAAATGCTTGTCACAGTTTCAAAGACCACAGACAAATATAAACCTCAAAGGACCAATAGATACAACTGAATAAATTTGTTTTAAATAGAATATTTTTTTAAAAAAAAAATCAGATGCTCGCACCTCTCCAAGGTGTCCCTACTTGTGTACTTGTGTGTCATTCCTCAGCTCAGTATACATTAAGACATGTCGCTGTCTATCTACCACCTCTGACATCCCCCACTGGACACGCAGCTCTCGTCGGCTTTGCTCCGAACCAACTTCACAGCATGAAAAACAGATAATGCTAGCGTGGCCTACTTATTTTCCCCTGCCTTTCCCAGTGTGTGTAATAAGTAGCGATGGTATGTCCTCTTAAGGGAATGTAACTCTGAATGTGAGGAGGCCCTCTGGAGGAAAGGTCAGCGTGAGGGGGGAGACGAGGACGTTGGCTCTCATCAGAGGAGCTACGAGTTCTGCTCCCAAAACAGAGTCATGATGGTATGTACACGTAAGTGATATGTCAACATATGTGCTATACTGTTTACATATATGATAGTGTATCTAGGTCTATTAGGTGATTGTGAGCAATGCTGCAAATTGATAATCAAAACTGCTTTATGGCAATGTTTGGATTTGTTTATGTGTGTAAGTCACTGGAGTATCCTATTTCCATGCGGGGTATTTCATGAATGAATGGCCTCCAAAAAGAACCTGTGCTTAGCTCGGTACAGTCAGAGGTTTTATTGCTACAGCCTTAAATAGTCTGGTGTGACCAGTAGGTAATGGTGGCTAATATTAGCTATCATTAGCAAAGTTAAGATATTTGTGTAACTGACATTACTGAGACAGGTGGGTGGCTTTATGAGTCATCTCTACTGGTGCTAGTGTCACAATTTGTTTTCAATTTGTTTTTTACCACTGTCCCATAACTGTCACTTGTGGCCACAGTGGCTGCTGTGTGTTAAAAGTTACAGTCTCACTTTAAAGCGACACTATAAGCCCCTTTCAAAACATTTACACTGGCTTGGCTTGACTTGGTTTTACTCGGCATATCAGACCAACCCAGCAGGAATTTGCATCTGCATACAAAACTGTTACCCGGTGTGTCTTTAACTGAGGATTCACTTGTGTTTATGAACCAATGGAACAATTTACATCCGCCCACATGGTGTTATTGTAGTCATCAACTGTTTTGGATTTTGTTTCAGTTTTCTCTCTGCGCTGCAAAAGCGTACGCCGGATCCTGATCTCCTCCAGCTTGCTTGCAATGTCAGAAAGCACAGGTGTAGTGCTGCCAGAGGAAATAGAATATTCACAGTTTACACATTCCAGTTGAAAGTGCTTGAAGATCCGATCATCACTAATGTCAAGCAAGAGGGACAATAAAATCAAAAGGAATGGTCAAAGTTGCCATATTGACATTTAAAGTTGCCAAAAACTGCTGGTCACCTAATGCTGTGTTCACACTAAACATGATGGGAATTTTTGCGTTGAAAGACCCATGCAAGTTTGAACGCTACAATATTTTGTATTGACTCGCTTGGTATTCATGAATAATTTGTGTCTTACACTCATTAAATAGCTGAAACAATGAGTGAACTTCGGCTGGTATATCCACGGTGATATATGCCCCCAGAGGATCTCAATGCTGAGTGGCTATCGCGGCACAAATTGGTTGCTTAAGTTCAGATTTTTCAACTTTGAATAAGCAAATGATTGCGTCCATCGTGTCCATTGCGTCACCTGGTGGGAATTCGTGTCCGATCGCATCTTTACATTGACTTTAAATGTAATTCACTTGCAAATCATTTTATGGTTTTTTAACATTAGAATGGCACAGTGAATTAAATTATTTACCTACAAATGAAATATGCATCACTCTTCTGACTATTTCTTTATTTGATGTACGAATAAGCCAATCTGACATCACCGCAACCTGCTTGGAGGTGGTCAGGCGCTTTGGCCCGACTCCAGAGATGGTCCACCTAGTGTGTCACACGGCACAACTCGGTGCGTTAAAAACTGGTAATGGAAATGCAAATCATCATAGCATGATTTGACTCTGGAAAAGCCCTGCATATAATGTTTGTTCAACTGCAGTCACTGTGGCCACAAGTGACAATTATGGTAAATATGACCACATGGTGTAACAGTGGCACATTTAGAGAAGAGTAACAGGAAGTCAGTTAAAATAATGTCACTTTAAAAATCAGCTAACACATGCCACCATAGGCTACTGGTCATATCAGACAAAGTAAGGCTGTTGCAGCAAAACGTTTGAGTGTCCTGAATTGCAATTTAAGTTTAACTGAATATGTTATTCTGTCTATAAAAAGTGACACAGCATTGCTTTGAAGGGACAGGGGGAAAAGAGCAGTTGTTGCTAAAGCCATCTGTAAGCTCGCACAATAGAAAGCAAGTCTGAGCTACTTTATGGGTCAGTAAACGACCTGTGTTAAGTCAATCAAATGGCTCTGGATAGGACAGCCTCTCTCAACACACACAGGATTAGGTCTAGTGACCTACACTGCCTGAGCCACTTGCATAAACACACCATAACAGACCTGTTGTGTAAAACACGTACACATCCTATAACCTAGCTACTGTGAATGTTGTTCTGTTACGGTGAGCATCTGAGCATGTCTCCTCCGTACCATATGACCCTGAATTATAAGCAGGATTTTGATCTTGCTAAGGAGATGCATGTCTTAGCGGTTCCAGCTCTGGATGGTATCCCTCTCCCTGCTGGGACCGAGGCATCTTAATTCAGGATGTGGATCTCAGTCAGCAGGTGAATGCTGGTCTAATCAGCCAGCCATATGTCCTCATATCCCCTGGCTGATTAAGGTTTCCTCTCTCCCCCTCACTGATTGCTGTATGGTTTGATAAATCGTATCCCCAGTGAAAAATGCTAATGATATGCTAATGCAGGTTCCAAACTGCTGTCCGGCCTGATAAAGGCTTCCGGCTAGTCTGACCCTCGTGCTAAATCCCTGCCCACGTAGGAGAGAAGAAAACGGAACTTGCTGTGAATTCTGAGTAAACCCAATCTCTCTTTCTGCTTTTATTTTTTGTATAAATCTGTTGCCCTTGTCCTCCCACATGGCCCATCTGTGAAGCCAGGTTAGTCACAGGAACTCCACGCGGCTCCCTCAATCCCCCTCAATCTCTTTGTGGGTCACAGAAGCACTTCTACTCTGCTAGGCGGGAGCAAGAGGAGATGGAGTTACCAGATCTTGGTCAAAACACAGACACATTTAAAACAGTAGCCCTGTGCTGCCCCTCTCTCACACACACACACACACACACACACACTGCCTGTTTTAGAATCGGTGTCCTATGTTACAAATCTATCCCCCCTTGCTGTGGAACCAGGCATTGAATTTAGGTCATGACCGTTTACCTTGTTATCATGTGATTTTATACCGCAGCAAGCGAATAAACTGCAGCGGCGCCTTAATGCAGCTAAAGCCGCAGTGAAACCAGCCACCGTGCAGGAAGAGTTCATCCCATTCTGGCAGCTGATGAACATCTGTTCAGCATTAGTGGTTACTGCTTTGTGGTCCGTGGTCCTGTGGGTGCAGTGCAGGGCTCAGTTGATAATGTTGAATCCTCAGGTGCGGCGAGCTTAGAGGTAGAGGTAGAGCTGTTTAGAGGTAAAAAAAAGAGAGGGGAAAGAAAGAAGAAGAAATTCACCGGCTGCCTCACATGCAGTTCAAAACCAATGAATGAAACCTGTCACGGGCATTAAACATAAATGCAGACATTTAACATTCGTTTCACCAAGTCTTTAGAAAAGCAACAAGAAACCTAGTAATGAGGACTGTATTTATGTAAACATATTCAATGCAACGTGATAAGATTATATCATTTTAATCAGTCACCACTAACACTATAATTAGCAACCCTGTCTCCTAGATATTATATTTGTCCATCCATCCATTTTTATCTGCTTATCCAGGGCCAGGTCGCGGGGCACCAGGCCAAGCAAAGCATCCCAGACACCCCTCTCCCCAGCAACACTTTCCAGCTCCTCCTGGAGGACCCCGAGGCGCTCCCAAGCCAAATGAGATATATAATCCCTCCAGTGTGTCCTGGGTCTACCCCAGAGGGACATGCCTGAAACACCTCCAACAGGAGGCACCCGGGAGGAATCCTGATCAGATGAACCACCCCAACTGACCCCTTTGGACGCAAAGGAGCAGCGGCTCAACTCCTTACCCTATCTCTAAGGCTGAGCTCATGACCAGGTGAGGGTTGGGACGTAGATGGACCAGTAAATTGAAAGCTTCCCCTTCTGGCTCAGCTCTCTCTCTTCGCCATGATTTGTATGTCATGTGTTCAGAATAACACTGTGGTGACAATGATTTTGTTCTCAGATGTTACCTTGAGTTAATAAACCATTAGATTTATGTACCACCATGCTACAAAGTGCAGGTTAGATTTGGGCAATCAAAGCACTTTGGTTAAGGTTCAGGAAAGATCATAATTTTGGGTAAAAATTAATTAAAAAAAGGGAATAATAAGAAATAATGCTGTAGTAACTACAAGTGGAGAGCGTATTGTAAGATTGCCATTAGGCAGAAAACAAATGAAATTGTTGTCAGTGAACATTGTTGCTACTTGTCAGGTACATTAGCTGTGAAACCTGAAGTGACATCACTTTTCTTGTGCTGCCTTTAGACGCTTTTCACAAGTATTCAAACCTTTGAACCCTGAGCACATTTGTGCAATTTCCTATTAAAACACAGGGGAAAAGGCAATGAGCAACTTGGTAAGAAATGTTCCCCAAATTGCAATCAAAAATTGTAGAAGTATTTTTTTAAAAAGCTAGAGAAAAAAAAAAACTATATTTATGATTATCATTATATATTCTAAATTATATTACAGAATTATTAGAATTTTTAAGCTTGTCCTTTGTTTGTTCCTTTCCTTTCTTTTCATCTTTTTTTTTTTTTTTTTTTACTAATTTCCTTATTTTTAATTTTCTCTTTTTACTAATTTCTTGCAAATTTTTTGGGTCTTTTTTTTTTAAGGAAACCAAGCCAGTTTGCTCAGGTTTCAAAGAGTTAATTAGCAACATTTGCCCATTATATTAATAGAAAGCATATGGCGTTTCCCTCTAAAACTTACTCCCTGTTTCAAATCAATTGTATATAAATGTATATTTAATTAATGCATTCTTCCTAAAATAAATAATTCTTAAGTAGCATTTACATTAGCTGGTCGATTGTAAAGCAGTTTCATTCATGCTTTACAATAGATGGATCATTCATTTGCTGTATCAGCACCTCCAGTCATATTAATGCAGGTGTACAGCAGAGAAACCTCTCATTGTGACTCTGCCAACATGCTAACGCTGTTTGCTAACCTTTATATGTGCTATGTGTTTAGCTCTGTTGATTTATCATGTTCATGCATGTGTCTGTCAGGAGGTATAGCCCTTCTAGGATCATTGTTGTGCTCAGATACTTTAGAGCGCTGAGCAGAGCCATCAGATCTAACTATACAGTGTAACTACTGTATTGTTAATGTTTTTTTTAATATTTCTCTTTTAATCCACCCTGTGGTTGTTTTTGTGAGGCACACAAAAAAAAAACATCCAGACTTCAGCCTTGGACATTGCAGATAAGTGCATAACTGACGCTCAAAATTTTTAGTCTCTCTGGTGCCGAAATGCTCTGTCTTCAGAAGAGGCAGAGAGAGGTACCACTACATTTGTTTATTCATTTCAATATGTTGAATTTATATTTATTATGTTACTTTATTATTTCTTGTTATTCCATTCAGATCATTTTTATATTTAATTGAAAAGAGGAACAAAAACAGGTAAGTGGAAATGTTGTGAAGACTGACATGTTAAAAATACATGAATATCCACAAAAATGACTGAATAAAATTGATTATGACCTTGTGGTGAGTCTGTTTTGTCAGTGGCTGCTTCAGAGGTCAAGAAGAATCTTCCAGTCACGGACAAGGAGTCCTTGAAGTGCTCCACAAAGCTCCAGAGCAGCTACTGAGTGGATTCTGTGGCAGGATTGTTTTTGTCAGTTCTTTTTGTTGTCACCAGTAAGTGTTTTCCTTTTGTGTGTGCATGTATGTCCAGGGGTGTACTGTAGGTGCACATTCCTGTGTGTGTGTTTGCGTGATTCACACATTCCACAGGCTTAAGCAGAGGCTGTGATGAGCATATTTCTCCAATCATGTGGCACCTCTGTGTTTACATACCAGACATGCTCCACGGAGACAGAGTGACTGACACAATAAGCTCGCCCGGGCTGTCTGTAAATCACAGCATGCCTCTAGCACATCACAATTTATCAACAAGTTCCAACATAAACAGGAGCTGATGGTCTGAATGTGGTGGGCTGGACGTCCAGAGCAAAATGATGTGTGGAGACAACTGGTGTTATCATTGTTAAACTGAAGATCTTGTATTCTTTAGACAATTTTATTTATTGTATTCTTTAGACAATTTTATTGGACTCACAATTTTATGACATTTCATAAACCACATAATGAATGGATTGATCAAAACAATAATATTATAATTGCTTAGTACTGAAAATTGTTGTCTTAAAGACGTGATATAATTCTGTGAGTAACAGGTGTTTTTGTTTTTTCAGTATCCATATGGTCTGTGAATCTAATAGAAACCAGCTGTCCCTAATAAAAACAAAAACATGTTATGCCAACACATTCTCACTCTGACCTCGTCACATATCGATGTTTGGTCATGGACCTTCCACATCCAGATATGACGTGAAACGTACCCTGGTTGAGATGGTTGTTGACGTTCTGGGACGCTATCTCAAGTTCTGCCTGTTACATGCATTGTCTTCTTTCAAAATACACTTCTGTTTTCACAGGAAATTTACTGTTTACATACAGTCTCTTTCAAAATAAATGCACAATGTTAGCAAATTGATGTCCCCCCCAACAACTAACGCATGTGGTTGGGTTTTGGGCAACAAAACACATGGTTAGGTTTAGGAAAAAAGAACAGGGTTTGGCTTTATAATATTAGGGGACGTGAACACCACTCTCCCAGGTGAAAGTCCATGTTTGATTTACCCACCCTACTCAGCCTTTTGCCAACCTAACTTTCGTTCTTGCCCTGCCGTGTTTCCCTGATGTTGCCGAGTGCTGTTAAACTATAACAGCGACAGGTGGCATATCATGCCAGATTTCAATGACTTCGGAGTGAGACCAGGCTCACCATACATAGACAAGAAGACTTTGAAAAGACTTAAGTCTGATGAGAGTGAGAGGCAAACTGTTTAAAAAAAATGTTAAAATTCTAAAATAAGAGCTGGTTGACAGCTTAGATACATACTGAATTTAATTCTGACTCTTGTGTACTCCACAAATCTACCAGTTTCTCCTCCTTTTCCAAAGTGCAAATGTTTACGTTCTACCTGGTTTTCTGCTTCTTGTGTGGTGCTCAGTATGGTGCACCTATTTGCTTTAGACAGTGTTCACACCATGGAACTTCAGTATTTGTATTGTATTAGCCAAGACAAAAAACTTTTGATCATATTAAATGTTTATTTTGTCTTAATGCCAAGACAAGAAAAAAACTGACTTAAGACAGCTCATACTGAATATTATAACCTTCTTACACCAAACGGTTGAGCTTACACCAGCTGAGGTTAAACACTTCAGATTTTCTTATAATATTGGAAATGTGTTTATGACAGTGAAATCCCTTTAAAAGCCATTTGGTGTAAAGCCTGCATTAAGAAACCAGCTTCTTTCCCACGTGATATGCGTTACTGAAAAGGAGAAAATGGCCCTTAGTGGAGAAGGGCGACCTTTCCCCTGGAGCCTGACCCCTGACCCGCCTCTCTGTGATCATCTAATTGGGAGAGAGCGTGTTAGAGGAGCCTAAAAGCTCTCTCGGAGGAGCCGAGCGGCTGCGACCAGGAAAAGCCCGCTGGGGAAAGAGCTGGTCTACTTGAGGAGGAGGAGGAGGAGGAGGCGGAGGCTTGAATAATGCCTTTGTGTAGAGGCCGGTGTGTGTGTGTGTGTGTGTGTGTGTGTGTGTGTGTCTGCGGGAATAACAGAAACAGCAGTCATTACAGGAACATAAACTGAAGGCACAGACACGAGAATACCCCAGGCAGGTGTGGTGCCACAGACTGCACATGATGAGTCAATAAAACACACAGCCGATAGAGTTTTAAACAGGGCAGTCATCAGCATTCAGACAGTCTGTGCAGATTTATGGACCACAAGATTGCAATACCTTTCACAAGCAGTTATCTTATGAATAATACACGCAGACATATTTGATGAGCCCATCTACAGGCGACCATAAACTTATTTTATTTGCGACACTGGGGCTGGTCTGTAGTGCCTGCTCTTCATAAAAATGGGATCTTCACTTCTCCTGCTTCATTGAGGTAACAGCACCATTTGGGTAATGGCACACTAATATTTTACACCAGCTCAGGGAGACCTGATTTACTGCAGCGATGCTGGGAGAAATCTTATGCAATCAAAGCATTGTTTCACCTCCCACGGTGTTACTTGAAAGATGATTATGAAATAAGCCTTAGCTCTTGATATAGAGGCAACCTCTAAGTACAGTATGGAGAAGAATTACCCAAATGTCCCTGAACCAATTTCATAGCTTATTTCAGTTCCATTCCTCTGTTGGGTGGTTTTTACCAGGAGCTGAACTACGTGCAGAGGTCTCCTCTCCAAAACAAACAGACCATTTGATTAAAAACACTTAAGTTTTTAGCACTTTTTAAAACCATTAAAAACACTGATTAAAGCAGTTTCACATTATAAATCAAAGTTTTTCCGAAGCTGGTCATCTTGAAGGTGCTGCTAACTACAATGGCTAATGCAAAACCAGAATGGCCTTATCCAACCTGGTCTCACTCCAAAGTTGTGGATATTCACCAGTTAATGTTATAGCTTAACGGCGCCGAGCAGCATCAGGGGGAAACGCAGCGGGACAAGGATGAAAGTTAAGGTTGCAAAAGTCCAATTAGGTCAGGCAGAAGGGGTGGTGGATGGGTCCAACAAACACCGACTTTCACCCGGAGGAGCGGTGTTCACGTCCTGTAGCATTATAAAGCCAAACCCCGATCTTTTTTCCTAAATCCAACCACATGCGTTAGTTGTTGGAGGAAAAAATGTTCATTTGCGTTGTTGTACTGACGTAGTGCATTTATTTTGAAAGAGACCTAATGAAAACATTAACAGAACAGGGCAAGCTGACAAACAGAACACTGATAAGTCAGACACAGCATAAAAAGGAGAAGATTTGCCAATCGGTTGCATAGAAAGGAATCATGTGATCTATCAGCTGACTGCCTTCCATCAATCAGTTGATTGGGCTATCTGAGATCAACTGATGTAGCTGGGATGTGAGCTGAGCTTCACATCGTGTCCTGCCTGAACTAACGCTATGCTCAGTTTTTTAGGTGATTATTTAAACTTTTATGTCTAAAAACCTGCCTGACAATAGATGAGCCTTGGATCAAATATAGTACTTTGAGCATCAGCATCAGTTACTATGATAGTCACAGTTTGTGCAGTACCAATTCTAATACTTCAGCCTGTAATAGTAGCATACTTCTTGTTGCCGAGTGACAACTATATTTGATGTGAGAGAGAGTGAAATACTGATTTCACTGGAAAAACAATCTGTCTTCTCTTCTGTTGCGTCATATTCTGCAACATGCAAATGTGCCAGAGCTGTCCTTTTTGCTTTCATCAGCAAACACAGCAATCTGAGAGTAGTGGGGCCTTGACAACATGTACACACACACACAACCACACACCCACTGTGTGTATTCAAGATAAACTGGCCAAAAAGGCTCTGAATCTCTTGTAAGTAAATCAGTGAGCAGGCTGTTACAGGGCTGGTTTTGACATTCATTAACTAGACGACCATGATCTCAGTGTACGTAGTGTGCGCAGCGTCTAAGTGTGTCGACGCAAGTTGTAAAGTGTGTGTGGGTGTGTGTGTGTGTGTGTGTGTGTGTGTGTGCACTTTGTACGTCAGCCTGATACCACTGGCATATGAAATTCTGACCTCTGAACTCCAGCCACGTAACGATCTGCCTAACCTGGCCCACCTCAGGGTCGTGTACATACACACACACACACACACACACACACACACACACTCAGACACATACACACTATAAATTTGTCACTGCAGGTGTCAGATTCTGCATTAATGTTTGTTTATACTGTCCCATCCTACATAGTTGTGGCTACCTGGATGTGACGAGGCTGAGGTGAATCATGAAGTCATTGTGGTTTTGACTCATTTTATAAAACACAATCTTTATTTCTATCCAAAAAACACATCTTAGCCTTCCGAGTCCTTTGAACATTATTTAAGGTATTTTGTTAGTTGCTGAGCAGTTCCTGTAAAAACATCACATTTCAAGTCAGCCTGAGGAACATCTGACTCAACCATTAAACACCCACTTGGAAAAAGCTCAGAGCTGATTGGTTGAACAACAAGCCAAAAACTTTCCATCTCTTGCTCTCGTCTATTGACACAAAGTGAGACACTTGGATACAGAACATAACACAATTACACACATCTATCTATCTATCTATCTATCTATCTACACATACACAAACATAGCCATGTAAAAAATAGCTGTCGGGCGCATAATTTTGAACTTTTATAGACGAACATTTGTGAATTTTACAACTGTGGCTATTTTCATATAAATGGTAATGCCAGTAGGTCTGTCTAGCACTTTGGTCCAGACTGAAAACTCTCAACAATGAATCCTAACAACTTTGTAGATTCTGTGATTTTTCTTCCAGCACCACCAGCAGGTTGACATTTGTGGTTCTGTGCTCTTGTTTTGTAGCTGTTGCTACAGCATCATTTCTTCCTCCACCCTTAGTGTTCTATCTGAACTTTTTAGTCAAGGGAATGTAAAGAGGATTAAAAAAAAAAAAAAGAAAAAGAACAATGTATAGACAAACAAACATTTCAACGTTGATTTCTACTTGAAAACTGGTAGATATTCGGTCTGAACATCCAACAACACCAGCTGAAATGTGGTTACAGCATCAACAAATTTGTTTAATTATTCTGATAATTTGTTCAGTTGCTAGTCAAAAGAGAGTCTATACTGATTAGTGTTTAAGATATTTCTATAAAGTCATATTGCACTGGTTGGTGAAATGTGGTCTACACAAAGATGTAATTTAGGCTTATGTTTCCAAAAAATAAATAAATGTCAAAAATATGGAAGTATAGTCTGCATGCTGCCATCATCATTCATGTAAAATAAGAACTTGCACTTACTGCTGTAATGCACATGTGCAGCTACTTGATGTTGCAGTTTCGACTAGTTCAAATGTATGGACGTCTTACGGCCCAACAGGACTCTCGGACCAAGGAGAAGGAGCAGACAAAATAATTGTGACTCTTCACACTACCTAAATACTATGTGAGTACTTGTGCTACTGTATTTCAATAAAGCAAACCAGAAATTAGCACTATTAATTTTATTTTATGCTGCTCACGATGCGGTCTAGGCTGCCGTTGCGCCAAGCTAGCTTGGTGTTAGCATGTTAGCTTGTAGCATGCTGCATGTGGATTTGCAATATTGACTTTCAACTGAGAAATTTGGATGTGATGGCTCAGAAATAACGATAGACTATTATTTGCACACTGTAGAGAATGAAAAATCTCACTATTGCAAATCCTGGTGAAATATGGTCTAAATGTAACCATTCAATCAACATCCATAGTCATTTTGACCATAGTCATTTTTTAAACGTCTTCTCAACGAAAAAATGTTCGTTGGGATACAAAAGTAATCCCTCGCAAGTCATTACTTATGACCCACTAGAAGTGTGTGGCGGAGTGTTTTTCTGCCTGTATCTACTTATTTTCTGTGCTTGGGACTTTTTGGGTGTGTACCCCCACAGCGCTCACGTGTGGTCAGGACTAAATAAAAGGTAGCGACCAGGTGCTAGACCGTAAGCAGCATGCAACAAGAGACACAGCGCCAAAAAAAAAAAAAAAAAAAAATATAGTGACCTGCACTGATGATGACTTTATACCTAAGGTGTCCTTGAGTGCTCTGAAAGGTGCCTATAAAAAAATGCATTCTCATTATTATTACCACATGATGTGCTTATGTATGTGACACGCACTGTATACATACAATATGAAGCTCTAAACCAGGGGTGTCAAACATACGGCCCAGGGGCTAGAACCGGCCCACTAAAGGGTCCAATCCGACCCACTCGATAACTTTGTACACCTAATAGTGATGCACTTGTGAAGGGTCAGAGGTGCCAGGTTTCAGGAGCAAAACACTGAGTAGCTTTCTTCATGTAAAATACTGCTTCGACCATAATACAGTTCTGTTCAGTTTCACTTTAGTGTGGTGTTGTTAGGATAACTACACAGGAGTGGAAATGTATGGAAAAATGCACGTGTAATGACAGTAAGTAGTAGACTGACATCACAGGCTGTTTGTCATCTGTTTTGTGAATGGATTAGTGTTTTTAAAATGTACTTCTTTAAACAAAAAAGGGAAACATTTGGAGGTGTTTGTTATTCATAGGATATTATATATTACAATGGTTTTACTGGTCCAGCCCACCTGCAGTCAAATCAGACTGTATGTGGCCTGTGAAATGAAATGAGTTTGGCATTCCTGCTCTAAACTACCATACCACAAATACTAGATAAGTGGCCATTATCATGCAAGATAAAAAGATGGTTTGTTCCAATATGAAGTTTCAAAATTTCACAGTGCACACAAGATTTTTTTTCCCCATTGAGTCTGCAGAACAGTACATTCAAGCACAGAACACACAGAACTGATGACAAAAGCAGGGAGGTGGCCAGCACTTGCTGAGCCCACACCACTACGGAGGAGGCATGTGCTGAGGCTGACTCACGGCGTAGCCAGAAATCATCAAGTCATGAATCCGTCTGTGTTTGGGCGTACAGAGGCACATATGAGTCATGACAAAGAGAGAGACACACGGAGTGAGACAGAGAGCTGCAGAGACAAAGACAGAGGACATGCAGTCTCAGGTCAGGCATACATTAGTTCCACGTAGTCGGTCATGGTGACTGTCGGACTGTCAGCGGCTCTGAAGTCAGCCTGAACTTGGAATAAACCCTGAACAGTAGCAGCACCAGGGTGACACAGATTTACTGTCTTTGTAGTGAAACACGTACATTTCTCCCGCCCTCATAGACTCCTACACACTATTTCTCATCTTAGATATATTCTTAAGATCCTGTAGATAATGTCAGAATAGGCAGAAATGCCCGCTCGACTCAGACATCAGCCTGTTCCTTTGACTTTTGATCTAAAAAAAAAAAAAAAAAAAAAAAAAAAATCCCACTTGATCCGTGTCCTATATTTGGCAAGACTTGGAGGCTCCGTGGTCAATCTGTGCCAAGGCTTTTCCCTAGACTAAGCCACTAGCAGTGTGCACAAACCTTGTACAACCCCCCCAACAATATTTGTCAGCGCATATTCTATCACCATGGTGACTGACACTCTAGCCAGGTGGTGTTGTGCAACTCTCCGCTGATAGGGTGAAGGGGGAGGCTACTGTACTGGGAAGGGAAGGAGAGGTTGCAACAACCGGTCAGGAGCAGCTGAGCCTTTTGTGTATTATTATAGGTTAGAGCCCCTCCACCTTATGGCCCCACCTGGCGCCTTTTGTCCATAAAAGACAGGGTTGGTGACTTTTTCTATAGAAACTGGATTCTCTCAGCGAGCTTGTAAAACATATATTTGTTTAAGCTGATATTTACAGTTGATGTAAGTCAGCTTCCTACGTTCTGTGCGAGGAGCAATTGAAGGATTGTTTCTGAGTTGGAGCAATGTTTTGGTTCCAGGAGTTTTCCCCACGCTGTCATGGTAACCAGCAGAGAGGGCAGTTGGCAGGATGGTAGTAAGACAGCGAGGGCGACATGCTGTTTGTTCTGCAGATGCAGCCCTCTGTTCCCGAGAAGTCCCTCGGTGGTGAAGACTGAGTGGTGTGTCCCAAGGGGCTATCGCATTTCACAGCGAAAACAAGCAGACCGGGCTCTGGCAAACAGAATCACTCACTGCAAAACCTTTCATTTGCAAAGGGCTCTGTAGCTGGAGGCTTGTTTCTTTTTCGGAGAAGCCTTCTGAGAAGTCATAGACAGCCGAGCTAAATTTTGAATAATAGTTTGGCGAAATATGATTCCTGTTTCAAGCTCAAAAAAGTCAACGCCTATCTGTTTTTGCACGCCAGAAAAATCAACACATAATGGAGGCTCAGATTTGAAGATGCTCGACAATCATTACAGTGGCTAAAAATTTATTTTGGGGTCATGTATTTGTGGTCATCCACACCACATGCATATGAGTCATTAAGTCCCAGCCACATCAACAAGCATTAACTAATGCTCTGCTGTCTGTTGAGGATAAAAGGCCACTGTTGCTGGCATTGATATAAAAGGCAACACTTCCTATAAATAGGCTCACCCAAGACCGAAGGGATGACATAAGTACTTCAATCTACCACAGCGCTGCAGCTTGTTTCCTTTTTTAACTTCTCTCTATTTACCCATTACCACATATGGGGACAGGCATGCGCTGTCATGTGCCATTTTTATCCGAATACAAATAGCTTGGTCCCATTATAGCAAGGTCAGGATGATAAGTAACGTGCGTAAGGTGTCATTGTATCAGAAGTGTGACATCAGGAAATAAAGATGATATACAGCCTGGGGATTTAATCATTTTTCAATAACACCAGCTGACGCACCTGTTTGTATCACTTTTTTTCTTTCCTACTGGGTGTCTCTTGATTGCTAATAACTAACGATTTCATCATCACAAAAGCATCGCGGACTTTGTGAATGTGTGCATGATTCCCTTTTCTAATTAGGTGGATAATAACGAGGGTTTCTGACAGGCTTCATTCATAATGGCACACATTTCCTGTAGAGTATGACTCATGTGCTCTACCAGAGGGAGTGGGGGAAGAGAAGAGCACCTTGCCATCCATCATCCATTGTGAGAGGTGATCTCATCCTGAGTCATAATATTAGTGCCTTGACACGTTAAAGCTCATCCACAGGTCGTAAATCCTACTCTGCCTCCTCGCTCTGAGTGCTCGACACAGGTGTTCGTTATAAGTAAGTAAAAGTAAGTTTCAAGTTGTGCCACTTGAGTCCCAGGTGAAGGATTTGGCACTGAAACTAGGTTTTGAGGCCTGGAGGCTTGTCCACACCAAGAATGAGAACTACAATGAAACAATAACGATGTAGGAATCCACTCTGATGAACATTAAAGTTCTGGAAACAGTGGTGCCAATCACACACGGCTGCTCCAGCTGTAAATTTGGATGTATTTGATTGGTTGAGGAGTCACTATGGTTCTCATAGGTCATTATGGGTCCAAATGTAATGCAACAGAGCCGTATTAAAAAGCAAGGCCAACTAACTAGACTGCCTTAAACCTTGTTAAAACTTTAAGGTATTAAAGGGTGAGCTCAATTTATTTAGAAATGTAGATGCAGTGCTATGTGAATGGATATTACATTCAAAAACAATCCTGGTTTAGTACAACTTTCTAGTAGTTATGATAATCTATCCATCAACTATTTCAATTTCTCTGTAGCTGAGTGCATTCCCCTGTAAAGTGAGGGATTATTAGCACCATTTTTGGTACACAAATTAGCTTCACCACCGCCCCTTTTAAATATATACCATCACGATGGGGTCTGATTTTCAACAACCATTCACACTGATCATACTTCTGTGCACATGTATATAAATATTCCTTTACTTTGAGGAAGTCTCTCCTGATTAAACCAACTTGATGAGTACAACAGTTATCAGAACCGTAACAATGATGGTCAACCAATGAAAACAGGTATGGAGTCATAGTAAACCAGAATCATCCATTACATAATATGCACTGATAAGACATGACCTTTGCCTCTTGTCATTCTGTACATTCTTTGAAGCTCTCAACCCATTTCTGACACACTGACAAACAGTGACTCTTTCTCCATCTCTGAGCACAGACATTGTTACAGCTACAATGTTGTAGTGTCAGAGCGCAGGAACGCCACAGTGTAACACATGTTACAATAAAGAGAAGTGAAAGAGAAAGAAGAGAAGTGGTGGATGTGGTTATTCAAAAGAAGATGGACACATGTTCACAAAAATTACCTAATTTTCCCACAAGATTCAACTTGTTGATGTCTGCATTTCATGGCAGCAACTTAGCTCTTGCTGACTGACTGACTGACTACATTTGCCTCAGGATATTGTTCTTTGTGCAAACTGGAATGTCAAAAAAAGTTCTCCAAAATGTTTAACCTGTAGATTTGGGGAGTATTAAATCATTAAAGTCAAGAGGGTCAGGTCAGAGTGAAGTCACAAGTAACTGGTGTGAGGTCGAGTTGCTTATTTGATTCTGAAAAATTGAGCCTGACATCATGTGACTTACTGGAAGTCATGTGACATCCTCACCTCTTGTGGACTCTTTATCTGTGTCAGTGTCTTGTATTCATGTCTCCTTACTGTAAAATGTTACCACTCTTTTACTCTCTAAACTGGAGTTATATTATGGTAATGATTTAATGACCCACTTTTTACTGGCTTTAACACAATTTATTCTGAGATGAGATTTATTTATATATTTATTTACTTGTTATACTTATAAACCTGTAGGTGGACAATGTGTGGTACTGTTCTGAAGCGAGCTTTGAAACATGTGCATAATAACAGCGATCCAGACTCAGTGGATACATCTGATAATTAGAATTAAACTACAGTGAAATTACAGGTCAAACGGTGTCTGTTTGGCACCAAAAACAGAAACAAATTCAGTCTGAAATAACATTGTTAAAGCAGTAGTTATGGGCTTTAATTTATCAGGACTTGTATTTTACTCAACTCTTACATACTGTTCATATTTTGTGGACAAGGTCGGAGTTAAAGGGTCACCTCATAACAGGTGTCTTTACCAAATTTTGCACTACAAATTGATTTCAAATGTAAAAATAGCCGATCTGACGTTAATAAATGAGTAATTAATCCTTCACTGATGTTTCAGAGAGTATGGAGAGTGTATTTTTAGATTTTACATCACTCGTTTACATCTACTATCCCACAATACCATGTCCTATTTTACCTTTAATTAAAATAATGTTTTATTGAAATTGGAACTATTATATAACCGTTACAATATATATAAAAACGCAGCTACATCATGGAAAAATATCCTCATAACTACTATCTCACTATTAATTTAACATTACCTAACATTAAACCACTAAACAAACAAAACCCGAACATGTAATGTAATGTAAAGGGTTAAATTAAGTGGATTAAAGCTATGATGCTCAGATTATATGCAGGAATATGCAAAACAGAAGAGCGGCACATTAACATCAGAGATCAGAGCCGGGGAGGAGATAATCCTTCCGCTCCTCTGCTGAGCCCCAGTTCACAAGACTTCGGCCGTCTGCCCCATGACTTCCCTGAGTTCAGGTCGCCAAGCAACGGGTCCCCTGCCATTAGAGTTTTCATGCACCACTATGCCTGCATTGATGTCATGGTTGCCAGGGCAACCATATGACCAAGACACCATGACTCCACTGTTAGTAATCTATAAGCCTGTTTTTCACTAACAAGCAGCAGCTGTGATGGTATGCAGTGTCACTCTACTGCTGAAATCACTCATCTCCATCCTGGAGAACAACAGCGTCAACTTGGGAATTTTAAATTGATAAAGGGATTAATAGAGGGTCCAATTGGCAGTGATAATAAGGGTGCACGCCTGTAATTTCTTTAAAATAGGGCTCGCCACAATGCAGCTCCTACAGTAAATGAGCTCTCAATGGCAACGATCCAGAGATAATCCAGATGATTAATGTCTGTGACATAAATCTACTGTAGATTGCAACTGCCAAAACCCATGAATTGTGGTAATCTCAACCAGTCGTTGCCTCTTGTGAATCAGCTACAAAGCCGTGGGATAATGCTTTTTTTTCAGAGTAGGTCAGAGTCAAAGCAGCAGGATTCAACTAAAGCACACAGCGTCACACTGTTGTCCCATGTTTTGTTTATTCTAAACTCATCAAAATAACCATGATGTATCATATTAACAGGAATTTGAGATAAAACAAAGAATGCAGTCACAGTCACGAGACAAGCGTGACCCTCTCACGTCCTGTCAACACCCTCCCTTCAAACTGAGCCCAAAGGGGTCGTGACCTCTTAACTTAAACCGCCCCGAGGCAGAAGCTGCCCTTCTTCTGAACAGCAAGCACATGCCAATAAACACAGCCACAATGGAAGTGTGTTTTCTCTCTGAGATAACTGTGACAATAAGCTGCAAAAATGCTGACGCTGTTCAAGATCTACAACAAACAGTTGAGATCATAAAGTCAGCACATGCACAGATCGTTGAGTCAGAATGTTAATGCTTTAATTTACACTTTCTCATTAACTATTCATAGTTCTGTCCCGTTCCAGCAATTTATGTCTGACATCCAGAAATTAGATTATCAGCGTGATATGCTCAGAATTTGTCAGAGACAAATCAGTGGCTGATCTGTGGTGTACAACATCTAAATAGGATGCCTGGGATAAACCCTTTTGTTGAAGCTTTTTCCTAAGAGCATCCAAATGAGCTAACCACCGCTTTCTGCTGATAATAATCTGTGTTAGTCAGACACTTTTGTTGTGTTCCCTGGAGGGAGTGAAATACTGATGGTGAGGACTGTTATGCGATGATCTGTCTTGATCTCTTCCCTCGACAAAGATAATCCGTCTAGTTCACTGTGTACTGTGCCTGTTTGCCTGGGAGCCTCAGTCTGCGGGCCGGCGGTGGCACACTGGAGCAGAGCTGCAGGGAAGTAGGTAAAGGACAGGGAGGAATCAGCGCTCACTGCGCCTGGCGGTGCCAAGGGCGATCTGCCGACTGGGAAGCACGCCCAGAATATGTGTACAGATAGAAAACAATCTGAGGGATCTTTTCCCCCACACAGTAAGCAGGAAATGAGGGTGATGGCGTGGTGTCTCTGCAGGTGAGAGGAGGCAATGCAACTGTTTTTGTCAGAGCACAGAGGATTAGTTCAGTCTGGGCGAGCTATTAATGCTGCTTCTATTACTGCAACTCTTGGGAGGACTTTGGCAGCCCAGTGTTGCTGTGTTTAGGATGAACCTCCATCCTGTAGACACTCATGACAAACATGCATGAAAGACGCATTCATGTTCCTGTTTCAGTAAACTGCAGCTTGATTCTGATGCTGCTATTTTTTTGATAAAATGTTATTGGTTTATGCAAGTTTAAATGACATTAATTTCTTCTGCTTCCAGAAGAAGACATAAAAGAAAAGGGTTTTTTTCATATGTAAGAAGTTGCTGGTTTTCTTATTATTTATAACACTGTCAATTGAATAGCTTTGGGTTTTAAAATTTTTGTTGCACAAAGAATGAAGGGTGACATCCTGCAACCTGTGCTCTGAGTACACACAATTTAGGCTATGTATTGAAACCTCAGTGCTTTTTGAGTACCGTCTCCCTTGGATCAAGTATCAAAACCTATTATTAGCCTTTTATTATCCTCAGCCTTGTATCAAAAGTTGGATTCTTGGTCTTGAACCAAATATTTCATGATGTGCCAAAAACATTTAGCTGAGCCACTTTCTTTTTGTCTGGTCATAAAAAGAAAAATGTAGTTGCAAAATGAGTGTGTTCTGCATTGACGTAGAGCCTATGACAGACCCTGTGCCGTAGCCTGGCGTGCACCTCCCAAGAGATGTAACTACACGTCACAGCGACGCAGTCCTCCTGTTCAATTTTGTAGGCTGAAACCATTTCCCTCAGTAGCTTTAATTTAATTTACAGATTAGAAACAATAAATTGTGAAGACAATAAAGCCTCCACAAAATAGCATTTTAAGTCCTGTACATGATTTATCCTGGCTTCATATGAGCAGAGGAAATTTAAACAATGTAAAATGCCTAGGCTAAAAACGTTAGCATTTTGTATTTGTTTGGGAAACATGTTTAGTATAAGATAGTTGTTTTGTCAGTGAACCTTGTGAGTTGTAATGGAACCAAATTTTGTAACGTTACCTTTGTTAAATGTTGCTGTTATCCCTGGCTTCACAAGTGTAGAGGAAAAATCTGCTAGCCGCTAAGCTAATTTATACAATGTAAAATGCCATAGGCTTGTGCTAAAAACATTAGCATGTTGTATTTTGGGGGAAAATGTGTCCAGATAAAGACAAGTTCTTTGTCTGTGAATGTTGCGAGTTATGGTGAAGCTGATTTGTGCGCTTGTGTTTGAAACTGTCTCGATTAAGCCATGTTTAATGTGTGTTTTGGGTGTTTTGAATCAACTCAACTTTACAGTACTTCGCAGAAACCCTGCCGCTAACTAGTTACAAACTCTCATACAAGTCGGACAGTATAATCCAAGTCTCATATCTAGTCGTATATTCCATACATCCCAAACACATGGCATTTTTGCTAAAACACCTTTGCATAAACACTCTCATGCACGAATAAGTAGTGTGCCTGGCAAGCTCGTGCCTCCCAGCTCGTTCACTGGCAATGGGTTCTGCTGTCAGTCACTCACACCTATCACTTCCTGGGAAACACAGGGTGAGTAAAGCCCCGTTCCCACTGGACAAAAACCCACTTACACCTGGGTTTTGTATTTAGCAGGAAAGGTTACAATCAGCATTCACTCCCAAGCCAAATGACTATGCAGCAGTCATGGGTATTCATCAGCTACAGCTCCGATCAGTAGTGACAGAAATACAACACCCGGGTGAACGCGCTTATTTTAGCCTCGTTGCCAAAATACTGTCTCGATCCAAGCAACACTCGAACGTTGTCCGAAATTTAGTCTGCACTGAATTTGAGACACAGACTGAATAAATAGGAGATAAAAAAAAAAAAAAAAGTAACCTCCTTAACATGGCCTACTTGCTGCTTTCTACTATTTACTAGTCTATTTTCCAGTGTCAGGAAGAAAAGAGATTAAGAAGACATACTCGTCTGCAGAACCGTGTTCAAGGCTCTGGTCTACTGGTAATTAGAGAGCAGCCTATCCTCTATTTTTGACAGATTTTCCTACGTTAAAAAAACTGCATACACATGCTAATTTAAGTGTAAAAGGGTTGATATACAAATGATCATTTTGGGGGTGAAGTATTCCTTAAAGTGAAATTAAAAATTATTCCACTATTGATGCAGTTGCCAAATATTTTTTCAATGGAAAACGGTTTTATAGGACAAAATGTTTATATTCTTTAAACTAAGATACTGAAAAAAAGGTATTACGTTGGTATTTGGTTGTAAAAAAAAGTAGGTATTTCCACCAGTATATCCAATAAGCCCTACGTGCAGAGAGCACTGTTCCTTGACATTACTCACTAACAATTAGTACATTACATAATGCAAAAAATCATTAGCTGCAGCCCTCAGATTCTGCCCTAAAAATGTTGTATAACAGTGTTAGAGTCTCTTTCACGAGTGCACATAGTCACTACTAATGTGATTTTTACTATTAATTCTAATCCTCTAAAATCCCTTTTTTTGAACTACTATGAGTACTACATACAGCTTTGTGTTACGTCCCAGGCAGGGCTGGCTTCCAGGCAGCCAGTTAGCTGTGAATGTTTATCTGAGTGCGCTGCTTACAGCACAGAGGCAGCATGGGAGTCTGGCACAGATACAACGCTGTGAGCTGAAACTGTGACCGTGACGTCATGTGGGTGGCCGTTCCTATGTAGTCAGCACTTTGGACCCCTCCTCCTCCTCCTCCTCTTCGCCCTACAGCTGCACATCACACACTGACCTCTGGCGAGCCTCCATGAGGCCCAGGGGGAGGGGGCTCAACCAGGAGCCGTGCACACAGGTCAGGGGAGACGGGGGAGTTTTAGGGGGGGAAGGGTGGCGGGGTCAGTTAACCTCTTTCCTCTGCAGACAGGCTGACCAGAGAGCACGGCGATAAACGCTCAGTGTGTCTGGATGTCTGTGTGGTAGACTCACAGTGCCGTCCAGAGTGAGTGAGAGACAAAGGGGTGGGAAAGAGCGAAAAGTGGCAGCAGCAACAGAGAGTCTCACATGCTCCCCCATGTGAGAGTGAGCCAAGCAAGAACGGGAGCTGCTTTATGTAAGTATCTCCCAGCAGCCTGTGGGACTGCTGGAGAGCCTCACATGTTTGTGTTGTGGTCATCCCACATGGGTGGACGGGCAGGGCTCGGCTGGACCGGACCACAGTGCGTCCTGTCTCGAACCAGTTATCATTTGTCTCTGTCTGCTGCTCTGTTTGCGTGTCCATTCCCTGTCTGTCCTCTCTGTTGTCTACCCCTCCCGTCGTCATCTTTCCATTCCTGCTGCTGCTCCCTGCTTCACCCCTGGCTGCCAACGGCTTGCAGCTGGGGTGAGCAGGCGGAGCCAAAGAGAGAAGGGAGGGCGAGGAGGACGGATCAGAGGTGCTGATTCTGTTTCCCTCCGGACATAGTAGAGTTCAGAACCAAAACATAAACAGAGGCCGAAATCTACTCTATCACATAGGACTCTCAGTCCTGTACCATAACAGACACCGCTCGCAGTACTGTGTGTACTACGGCACACACCAAAAATATCTTAACTCATCAATTCCCATCCTATAAATAACACTGAGTGCACAACATCAACCACACACCACACACATTCAGCCTCGCAGCCACCCCTCTCCCCTCCCTCCTCCTCCTCCTCCTCCTCCTCCTCCTCCTCCTTCTCTCAGGGCAGCTGGCAAAATACAAAGGAGAGAAGTGTGCAACTGGTGCGATAAAGCTGGGAACATCTTGCTATTCAAGCGTCAGCATAATAAACTGGAGGCACAATTAAGGGGGGAAAAAAATCCCCTAAACCGCAAGAACAAGTGCTCAGTGCTGCAGCAGTGCTCAGCGCCTCAGTCCAGCTGCGGGTTGTCTTTAGGACACAGGAAAAAAAAGGACAACAGAGCTTTTCTGTTTCCCCCTCTTGGGAATGCAAATGATCAGACAGTGACATACTGAGAGACTACAAAGCATGTGTGTTTTAAACTCAAATGTGCTGCTATGATTCTATTAGGGAGGTCTGATAAATCGGTGTGTGCAAACATTGCTCTCTTTGTCCAAGATACCCAAAAGCACACAGTGGGATATTCATATAAAGTCGATTGTTAAAAGGTGTTTTAAACTTTACAGCTTAACAAAACAGAACAAAGAGTCCTTATTAAATCCACAGATTAAAAAGTTGCTGATATCTTCAAAAAATACACAACTCCTGTAGAATTAAGAGCCCTAAAAAAAGCATTAAGTTTGAAGGTTTTTCCCTGAAGCTTTTTTTAAAGACCCGGAGAGATTCCTCGCCCTTAAACCTCCTCTCTGTTCTCACAATCCCCTGAGGAGGCTGGTGCAAAGTCTGCCGCTGTCTGGCTGTTCCCATGGCAACCACCAGGTGAGCAGACAGGCTTGGAAAGCACGGCGAGGAACATGTGACTCCCTCCACATGCTCAGGCAGAGCACACACGCTCCGAGATAACAGGAGGCGAACTCCCTCCTTTATTCAAACTTGCAAGTACACAGTGTAGTCGCAAAAAAGGCAATGTTTGGTGAGTCTGAAAGCAGACAAGCAGATGACCAGTCTGCCAGTCCGTCTGTTTACCACTCTCGGTGTCTGTCTCTCTCTGTGACACATGCGCACACACACACACACACACACACATACACACAAACATACACACTGTATTGTGGAGTGCAGAAGAAGAGGAGGAGGCTGCCCTGGAGGGGGGCAACTGAGATGTGTCATAACTACTGAACATCACGTCCAGTTCTGCTACAGCAGCAAAAGGAGAAGGAGATGGGGGAGCAGCAGGAGGAGTTTGACATGGAAAAGTCACACGAATGGCTGAGGAGGAGAGGAGGATCACATTTGAAAGCAGATAAATATCAAGCTCATGTTGGCACTACAAGAAAGCCAGGCGGTCCCCCATAGGGTTAGATATCACTCACATTTAAACTGATATAGGTACTTGACAAAAATATAATTTTAGTTGTAAAAAATATCTCCAACTGCTGGGCAAAAGTAAGAGGAGAGTCTGTGGGATTACAAACCGAAGCAGAATGTTCTGCTCTCTGACTCTGTCCAGAAACAGCACACTGCTCCTCCTAAGCTGCAAAATGTTGAAATACATATTTATACAGTGCCTTTTTTTATTCAACCTTGACTTTACACGAATATAGTTGAAAAGTTAAAGAAAACCTCAGGGATGTGGTTACGCCCATGAGATGTAGCTGAGACGTGAACCTGCTTGAGTCGGTGCAGTTGCATAGCTTAAAATAAGCATGAATCTGCTGTGTGATGTGAGATTTACACTTCTACGTCCAATCGAAAGCGTACCTACGCAGAGCGTACGCCGTACCCTACATCATAGCCTGATGTGCACCTCCTCAGAAAGGTCACTGCACTTTGCGGCGATGCAAGACCTCCTGTCTATTTTTGTAAGCTGAAACCAGTTCCCTGAGTGGAAATGAAGCTTTTATTTACTTTAATTTCACAGATAAGAAACAATTAATTATGAAGACAATGAAGCCTCCATAAAAACAGAATTTTAAATCTTGTGTGTAATTTATCATGGCTTCATATGAGCAGAGGAAATCTGCTTGTCGCTAGGCTAATTGATACAATGTAAAATGCCATAGGCTCGTGCTAAAAACATTAGCATGTTGTTTTTGTTTGGAAAACGTCTTTAGTATAAGACAGTTGATTTGTCAGTGAACATTGTGAGTTGTAATGGTGCAGAATTTGTAACGTTACCTTTGTTAAATGTTGCTGTTGTCCCTGGCTTCATATCAGTAGAGGAAAAGTCAGCTAGCTTCTAGGCTAATTTATACAGTGTAAAATGCCATAGGCTTGTGCTAATAATATTAGCATGTTGTATTTGTGGGGAAAATGTGTCCAGATAAAGACAAGTGTTTTGTCTGTGAATGCTGCGAGTTACAGTGAAGCTGATTTGTGTACTTGTGTTTAGAGTTGTCGCTATTAAGACATGTTTAATGTGTGTTTAATGTGTGTTTTGAATGAACTCAACTTTACAGCACTTCACAGAAACTCCGCCGACGACCAGTGTTTTAGAGGTGTAACTGCAGAGTGACACAGACACACCACCACACATGTATAAATGCTCACAAAAGGGTAGGCTGCATAGAGGTGATGCATACGTATAAATCCTGCTTGAGATGTGCAAATGAAAAACGTCTTAGAAAGCTTGCGGTCTAGACACTGGTGCTACTGCACAGAGTTTTATCTGGGACCTGGTTTTGTTACATCTTCCATTGTCTAGAGTAGCCACGATAAGCTCAGACAGCAGCGTCGAGGTCAAAACACAGCACACTGTGTCATGGTGCAGCCCCAGTGTGCACAACCAATTTGCATAAAATCGCAGTGTCAACCCAGCTTGGTCTGCACTGCAGGTATTCCATCATCCTGAGTCCAGGTAATCAGTCACTTCCCATTAAATATGAATGTGAGTGAATTTTGTTGCCAGTGTGCTTGTGCACAGAAAATTTGGCACGGATTGATTTAACATGAATCGGTACTCAGTAGTAACAACATAATTTGGTCTGTACCCTTAAAAGTTCCAAGTTTGGTACACGATCCCCCAGTAGGCATCATCCTCTGGGGATCATGAATATAAAAACTTGATGTCAATCCATCCAGTAGTAGTTGAGATATTTCACCCTGGACCAAAGTTGTAGATTGATGGACCAACTGTAAGGCAATAATACATGTGCCATTATGTTATGCATTACATTTTAATCATTAAAAACTAAGTGTTGCATAGTAACATGTACACAAAGGCGTGTGTAGTTACTGGAAGGGAGAAGTAATTGACTGTGTTGATCACTAAGATATTGCCTGTGAGTAATCTGTGCTACCTGTTGTATTTACTCCTGCTGTACGTGACACTTGTAGACAGTGACAGTGGCTTCAGCCTCTGGTTCATATCCAAAAATACAAACCATCATCAGGCTGTAAAACTGTGGGCTGCCAAAAAACAATAAAATACGTCCACCGTCTGGCAGCCAGTTGTGATCAGGATGGTTTTGGAATGGAAAGATTCCCAATTAGCCAAATCAAATTGTTTTGTTGGGAGACAGCAACAAGCCTCGTGTGTGTCACTCCCACCTCTTATTAAGATGTCACCAGTGAAAAAGGAACCCAGTAGACATTGCTATACTGTACCCCTCCCGTCTTTTGTCATAGCTATGTCTGTGATTCCCATAATCCATCAGGTGACAGAGGTCAACATGCAGTCATGCTGCTTTTCATTATTCATCCCTGCCTCTTCGTTTGTGTCCAAATTCTCAGGAAGACACAGGATGCTTATGTGCCAAACAAAGGTCAATCCACCCAGCTGACCTGCCTCTGACACTCTTCTCTTCATTCTGCTGGTGTGTCATCTTTTACTCGTGTCTGATTCAAATCTAAATGTGGACTTGATTAAAAGCATGTGTAATAATAGTAACATGAACACACATTCCTCAGAGACTGCATCGCTGTTTTAAACACGTACATACTAGAGGTGGGGACTTGAGTCACATATTGAGAACTTGAGACTTGCTTGACTAAAATTAATAAGATTTGAATTTGGCTCAGTTTTCATAACTTGAGATAGATGACTCAAAAGGACTTGATATTTTAGCTGTAGCTCTATAGGTCGTCCTGTCAGATGGATTACAAAACTTCACCACCCTTTGGCAGACACAGTTTGCACCCTGGGAGGCTACAATTGGCATGAAGTTTGAGTGCATGTAGGTGTCTGTTAATGTTCATGTTAGTTGGCTAAAAGGGGGCATGGAAATGGGAGGGGCCTCTTGCAAAACGCACATAACTTCCAAAAGGAAGACTTGCACAAAATGTTGTGGAAAGATTGATCACAAACTAAACCACAACTGGTTAACTGTTAATGCCAACTGGCAAAAAGGAGCAGCACGTGGATGCATGCGCGTCACTGGCTAAAGCTATTGCTAACTTGCACTTGTTTCTATGAAATATTTGCATTTTTCTACATATTGCAACGTTACACTTTGTTTTTGAAATGTAATTGGGTGATTTCTGGCACCATATGGCAAACCTGGCAACCCGTTAGGACACAGGAAAGGCCAACAGAAAAGGCAGCTATCATGGCGGGGGCTAATCCAAAAATTAATAAAATTAAGCCCTGCACTGGCTAAACAACCAAAACTGGATTTTAATCATGTAGTAATGAAGCTTGTGGTTGGATATGTTGTAGATGAAATGTTGCTCCACGAGTGACTCTCCGTATTTCAGGCAGATCTTTGGGAAAATACTGGTCACAGGCAACTGAAGACCCCCAGGTAAAAAAAATATATATATATATATTTGCAAGCTATCTAGCCTCAGCTACACTTATGGCGATTATCCCAACATTCACAGAGAGGCACACATCTGAATTTTGGGGAGATATGCAACTACCAATTTTGTGGGGTGTAATGGAGAGGTAATCCCAGTGATGGCAGTGTAGGCAGCGGGAGTCGGGCCAGCTGATTCAGCCCAATTCGGGGGCATAATTCTAGGCAAGTCTCAGCCGAGTCAGGCAACCGGGTGCAGCCAGGCTAATTTCATCCGTCATGCTGAGTTTGGGCCGATGCTGGGCCAGGTCATTTCTGATAACGGCCCAGTGATGGCAGTGTCGGCAGCTGGAACTGGGCCAGCTGATTTGGCCCGATTCTGGGGCGTCATTTATAGTGAGTTTCAGCCGAATTGGGCAACCGGATGTGGCCCCACTAATTTCATCCGGCATGCCAAGTTCAGGCAAATTCTGGGCCAGGTCAGTTTGGCTACCTGGGATATAATGAGTGTAAAGAATTACTTATGGCAGGAGGTAAAAAGTAAACTTACATTATTTTTGAGAATAGTAATTCATTTTTTAAGTAATGAGCCCAACACTGCTAACAGGAAACCCCACAAATAAAGCTAGGTAAACGTGTGGTAAACTTATTTGCTAATTGGCAGTTCAAACGTTAGCTTGAGAGCTTGCCTTTGACCAGATCATGAGAATTTCATATGACTAGACTTGAGACTTGCTTTATTCTCACCACAGTAACTTGGGACTTGAAGGTTCAGACTTGACTTGCACATGTGTGACTTATTCCCGCCTCTGGCAGTGAAGCCCCTCACCGGGTTTGTGTGTGTGTGTGTGCATAGGCGCAGGAGAATGACACAGAGGGAAGCAAAAGTGCACACCTGCATGAATATTACATTACATGTGTTTTTGCTTTAACAGCCACACGTGTGCCTCTTTCATCTGTACAGTATTCCCCTCCCATGACAGCCACCGGCATTCTATAAGAAAAAAAAACAACCTCTCCCCACCACGGCCAAGATGTGATGCCGGCCCCTGGGCTTTGCAGCTCCTTTCCGCCGAGGCGATTTCTGTGGAACACGACTCCAGAATAGGCTGGATCGTGTTGCCGTGGATTCCGCCTGTCCGCCTGCAGGGTCTATAAATAGTGCCTGTCAGATATTTTCACTCCTGTGCTGAGCGCACTCAGTGGCAGAGCAGTGTATTAATATCCACGGTGACCAGAGTCGTGCCTCGGGAGGGAGAGTATGGTGCGGAGGTGTGTGTGTGTGTGTGTGTGTGTAGTGGAGGGACGTACAGACACAATTCAGCAGGACTACACACAACCAGCAGGCTGTCATCTTTCCTTCCAACCTCCCTCTGCAGACTGAAGCTCCAACAAAAGACCTCTTTATGTCCCACTCTCTGACGTCTCTCCACAATGTGTGCATACAGTTGACTTCAGCTTAAGGAGGACGTGATCTGAGTCACATTACCTTTTCACTCTGACTACTTTATGTTTTAACTGTCTCCCAGAGCCACGGCGCTTTCACTAACGTTTCTATTACGTAATCAGATGCGATAAACCACGCGAGTGAGAAAGGCCTATCATTTTGATCGTGAGAGTAAACAACAGGTCACAGATTGCAGCTGGATTCTGCAGCACATGAATTACATTACAGAAGGCTAATATCCCCGGCTCACTTTGTTAATCAGCCTTAAGATAGATAACCCCGGAGAGCTTCAGCTGTCAGGATTTAAACATGAAAAATAAATCAGAGGAACAACCACAGGGGTTAAGCAGAGGCGACACATTGAGTAAAAATGCAATAATCTAATATAAAATGAGTTGATTAATATGCAAAGAGGATTTTTAACCAGTTTGTGCAGCACGCGCAGATGTGCAAATAATAGTCTTTTACAGCTACAGTAATTAATCATTTCTGAGCTGGTCATGTGCATGCATACTCCCAAACACATGCACACATCCAGTGATTGCCTTGTGTAACAGGGGAGGACTCTGCATGTGCAGTTGCAAAGCATCACATGTGTGACTGAGCAACCTGAGGTCACATACAGCATTCATACCAACAAGAGTGCAGCTCAAAGTCTCCACACGTTTCAGGCAATTAAGAAATCATTTTAATCTACATGTATTTTTCTCCCACTGTTCTTCTCTGTGAAAGGAACAAGCACTCTCCTTCTCCGTACAGTCAGACATTATCACGGCCTTGATCATTAAAATCATGCACGACAAATGCATATCAAAGGAGAGCAACTGCTGCAACAGTGTGACGATATTCAACATGATTGCATCATGTGTCTACAGTAGCATCCTGCCCTTCATGAACAAGGACTGTGTGCTGAGAGCCTGCAGGACACTGCCTCCAGTGGAGAGGGTCGGTATAACCAAAACAGGTCCTCATGACAGTGGGTGGACAAAACATCAGCACCTGAATGTAATACAAGCCAATAGAGTTTAAAGTTCTCACACACAGTTCTCATTAAAACTGTTTCATAAGGGTTATCTGTGAGGCTGTTTGTGGTATTTGTGTATTGAATCACAGGACACTGCAAGATAGTCCTGTCATTATATCCACCCCTGAATGTTTGTAAAATGAGTATTGCAGTGAGTCTATGCTAATTTAACATGGCTCTAAAGCAGAGGTGTCAAACATACGGCCTGTGGGCCAAAACCTGCCCGCCAGAGGGTCCAATCCGGCCTGCTAGATGACTAGACTAAGAAGTGCCAGGTTTCAGGAGCAAGTTAAACAATGCTTAGCCTACTTCATTTAAAATTCTGCTTCAGAGGCTTTTCCACTAGGGCTGCAATGATTAGTCGACTAATCGATGACTAATCGACTATTAAAATAATTGGTGACTATGTTAGTAGTCGACTTATCAGTTTGAGTCTTTTTTCATAGAAAAGTTCTATAAAAATACTCTTATTGCAGCTTCTTACGTTCAGATATTGGAAGCTTTACACACTCTCTCTTTGGCGTGAGTATGACACAAGACATTAGATGACATAATTTTGGGGTTTGGGAGAGACAGACCGCCTTTTTTAACATTTTATCACATTTTTCGATAAAATGAGTAGTCGACTAATCGATGAAATAATCAACAGATTAGTCGACAGTGAAAACAATCATTAGTTGCAGCCCTATTTTCCACCCTGACCAGAATACAGTAACAATGAATACTTACTGTGACCATGTTTAAAGATATTGAACATTATTCAAAATACTGTCAATCAGCAGCTTCAGTTCAAAAGAATGTGTATCACGAAATGTGTGGATAAAGGCACATGTAATGGCAGTGAGAAGTCGACTGACTGAACGTGGAAAAACTGAGACATATGGTTGAAATTGCACTTATGTTTCTTAAGACATCTCAGGCCGTTCATCTGTTCTGTAAAAAGATGACAGAATGTACTTGTAATTCTTTACACAGAAAAGGCAAAATATTTGAGCTGATGGTACTTATAGGTCATTGTGCGATGGTTTTATTGGTTCGGCCCATCTGAGATCACATTGGGCTGTATGTGGCCCATGAACTAAAATGAGTTCCTTTTCAAAGCAAGTTCATATTGCACTTCATTTAAATCGGAGGACTTTCAAAAAACAAAAGGTAAAACTGTGTGCAACAGGCAGAAAAGTCACTGCTCCAACCAGCTGAAACTTTGCTGAAAACTGTGCAACACAACCCAAACTTTTTGTTACCACATATAGACTGTATCTGCATGACCTCACGCTAACAACTCATTTCAGTTGTAGAGCTATGTGAAATCTACAAACTTCTTTACTTCTGTTGTTGTTGCTATCATGTTTTGTAATCTAAATCTACTGGCATGGAGGCTAAATAATGTACTGTTGTAGACAGGGGACACAACAAAATGTATTTCAGCCACCAAAAAAAAAAAAAAATTTTTTTTATATAAATCAATATAATTTTAAGTATACGCTATATTTCGGGTATTTTCTACACTTAATCTTACACACTGACCAATCAAGGCAGCAGTAGACCAACAACCCCAGAAGTAGGTACAGTTTTTGTCAAAGGAGTCTGGTGGCTTTATGATAGCGGCTTAAATCCTGAGTCGCAAAGGACTGTGTGACAGCAAGGCAAACCGAGCTTGATTATTTTAGGTGAGCCTTTTTTTTTATGTGGATAAAACTAACAAGTTGAGGCAGCACTGTTTCATTTTATGTACATGATGCGGGAGGTTTCTATCTGGAAGTTATTATAAAACAAACATTGTGATTTGGTCTATATTGAGGTCAAGCTCCAAGAACACTTGATCCGACACTTCCTGAATTGTAAATCATCTTTTTGTTAGACTCTTCCTGTCTAGTAAATCCTTTAAACCCAACACCTTGTAAGCCAGAGTGTGTGTTAAACATGTGTTTCCAAACCTACACTGAGATAAAACCGATGACATCAGTAGGGAATATATATGTTTACAAAGCGCACACAGCTGTTCGTACATCAGTAGTGCTTCATATGATCAGTTAACTTATCTTGATTGGGAACTTGAGCATAAATACCCCCTTGACTTTAATCTAAAGTACAACACTGATGAGTACAGAGATACACTGATGGTGTCGTCACAAACTCTCATGGCATATTCTTTAAATGTAGGTTGGCATAAGTTCACTCCTGCTATGAGACGTCAATATTGTGGCTTCTCTCAGATAAACGCAGCAGATATGATCCCATTTGACGGTACTGCAGTACAAAGTGTCACAGCCAGAGATAAGAGATTACAGTTGGCCTCTGTTTGAGTTTGCTCTGTCTCTACGCAGGACATTCCAGGAGCCGCGCTGTGTGACGTCTCACATACACGGGATCACATTTCAAAAGGCACGGCTCCAGCGGCCCACAGTCAAACCACAAACCTCTTTCTGTTGCAGGCGATTACTCGCAAGCATTAAATAACTTCGGGACTGGCTTATTAGATAAAGGCGAGCGTACACACGGGAGCAGTTCATTCCTCAGAAACTAGCAGGAAACTTTGCAGATACACCCTCTCTTTCCTCTCTCTCTCTCTTGTGTTGCATGCCACGCTGCAGTATGTGCCTTTTCTCCAGCTTCATAAATTTACTCTAATATCCTCATATACTTCACTTCGCTCCCTCCGTACCCTCCTCCCCTTTCCTCCTCCTCCTCTTCCTCCTTCGCAGTGCCCAGCCTCTACTGGCGCCACAGCAGGGTCATCTGGGGTTCCACAGCAGAGGGGAATGCGTAGAAACAACAATCGTACATTTTCACAGAATGAAACCATGAATGAACCACACACAAAGCACAAAATATCTGGCCAGCAAAAGCCTGGCAGCGCTGACCAAGAAATTCTCATTAAACACTTTTAGGATTCATTGTTGCTCCTCTGCTACCAATTATCCAAATGCATACAAAGGCTGTTTTAACTCCCCATGATAATTATCTCCTGGCAACCCTAAAACCACTGGTGACAGAGTTTGCCAGCGGTTGGGCTGGTGTATCCTCAGAGAGCGGCAGAGTGTCCTGATGCGGTGCTGCTGTGTGCTGACAGAGGAGGAACAAAGGTGAAGCTGTGAGTACAAACTCTGCACAAAGGCAGGAAACCTGATATTCCAGCTCTCAACATGGACTGAATCTGGAGGGAGGGAGTGTGTGTGTGCTTGTGCGTGATATCAACAGCAGTGAACATAAAGTCCTGGAGCACACACTCTCCACAGGCACTGAATGTGTGTGTGGGTGTGTGTGCTTCCTTTTTTTTCCCTACAGTACATCTGCACTACAATTAATCATCCTGGACTAAAGTAAGTGGAGAAACTGTGTCAGTGCAGAGTTTAGCCTGCTTTCCCATGCACTCACACTTCAGATCTGAGGTGCAGCAAATATTTAAACACATGCAAATCACTAAAATACATCAAATTAATCGCATGCACTGTCAAAGCTATTCCTCCTCAATAAAAAGCAGCTCTTTCTTGCTTAATCAAGCAGGGAAAGATAAATACGTTGAGTTCCATTGACAGATTAACGCTGTCACTTTCATTGACTGTTGAACAAGAGCTGTGTTTGTGACCACGTACAGTTCAGTGCAGTGCCTCTGTGGGCTGCCCCTGACCCAGCATTGTTATGTGAAACCCTGGGCGCCATGCTCCAGTGCTCAGCTATGCCGTCACCCCCTCTAGGCATGTAGCAAACACAGCCCTTTGAGTAGCCAGCGAGCGGCTGCCCTCCTAAGCCTTCGCAAAGCAGCTTAGAGCTCCGGCCGCCTCCACGGTGGTCACACGTGTGAAACATGCACTCTCACTGACACACAAACACATGCACGCAAGGCTCGCTGCAGCCTGTGCGTGGCCAGAGTGAGAGGGGCGGGGACTTTTCAGCCTCATATGGACACAGAAGGGACGGGTTAGGTCATAGTCACTCCCACTCAGCTGTACCGGAGCACGTTCCCCCTGAGGCACAACACACTGCACGCACACACCTGCAGGAAAACATGCAGGGGTAAAGGGACACACAATGTGCTGCTGCACACCACGACTCATGTTCTCCCTAGGAAAGTGGGAGTGCTCCAACAAATCATAGCCATGTGCTGGGAGAAGCTGACAGTGTGTTCCTGGACTTTTTTTAGAGCTGGAAAGAGTACACTTTCCCAATGACACATAGATTCCCACTTAGAGCCTTCCATCAGGCACGGAGAACAAATGAGCTGAGAAATACTTTGGTGAAACTCAGCTTTAGTTTTCATCTGTTTTCCCTCACTGTTCTCCAAAACATGATGTAGCCCGGGTGAACTGCTCCACCTAATTAGAATTATGGGCTACGAAAACAGCCAAACAAAGTAGTTTCTCTGACAACAGAACAAAAGCGTGTTTAACTTGCATTATCTCTTTGTGGACATGGGAATATTACCAGGGTTTGTGTCGACTCCTGCTATTGGTTGCTTGTGATTTCAGTGATCTTAGAGTTTAAGCTTTTTATAGTCTGTTCTTATCCTCAATGAAAGTCAATTAAATCACTAAAATCTTACTTGAAAACGTGCTGTAAGCTCAGCAACCGCACATCAGAATCGGGGCTTCTTCTTGCATAAAGTAAGCTTTGTGATCCCTTTAAAGCTTTGGCTTTCCTCCAGTTGTTTCTTTGATTTGTGACTCAGCTAAAGGATAAATATATACACCTTTATCTTGCTCCTTTCATTCCTCCTCCTGTTATTTCTCCACCTCCTCCTCACTTTTCTCTGCTCGGGGAAGAATGAAGAACCAGCCAGTGGCGACCAGTAGCAGAGGGATTCACAAATATGTGAGGGTCTGAAATGTATCCTGAGCTGATATACCTGTCTTCTCTGCTGTCACAAATATTAATATCACAAAGTTTTTGTCTCAAATATTTAACAGGTTTTTCAAGTGTTGAAAGGACAGCTCAACCCAAAATCAAAAACGTATTTTTCCTTTCACCTGTAGTGCTATTTATCAGTATAGATTGTTTTGGTGTGAGTTGCAGAGTGTTGGAGACATCGGCCTTCTCTCTGTCTGCTTTCTGTCAAATATAATGGAACTATATGGCACTCAGCTTGTGGTGCTCAAAGTGCCAAAAAAAAAAAAAAAAAAAAAATTTAAAGAATGTCTCTTTGCAGAAATCATGGCGTAATTCAAGATAATCCACAGACCTTGTTGTGAGCAGTTTCATGTAGGAACTATTTTTCTCTCTATCAAACTACACCCACCAACCGTATCACCACGCGAAAGGAAGTGTGCATCTACTCATGGACGAGAGGCTCATGCAAACATTGATGGCGTCCTCCTCAGCTGAGCTGTAAGTTAGCTAGCTCAGTGGAGCTAGGTGAGCTAGCAGTAGATGCAGCTGCCTTCTGCACAGTGATACAGTTGCCGGGTGTATTTCAATAGGAAAAATACTAGTTCTCAGCGGTACGGTGGTGCAGTGGTTAGCCTTGTCGCCTCACAGCAAGAAGGAGTTTGCATGTTCTCCCCGTGTCAGCGTGGGTTTTCTCCCTGTACTCCAGCTTCCTCCCACAGTCCAAAGACATGCAGGTTAACTGGTGACTCTAAATTGTCTGTAGGTGTGAATGTGAGCGTGAATGGTTGTCTGTCTCTATGTGTCAGCCCTGTGATAGCCTAGCGACCTGTCCAGGGTGTACCCCGCCTCTCACCCAATGTCAGCTGGGATAGGCTCCACGATTCCCAACAGGATAAGCAGTTACGGAAAATGACTGAACACTTTCAATCGGCCTACGTGTTAAAATGTGGCGCACTACAGGTACCAATAAGCATCAGTTTTGGACATTCAGGGATGGCGTGTTAGTTTATGCTTGTTACATGCATTGTGTCTTTTCAAAATAAACTTTTATTTTCACAGGAAATGTACAGCTTCTGCCCGTTAAATGCATACAATCTCTTTTTAAAATATACTTAGAACCTGAGTAAAAATCTTAATTTTTGGGTTTACTTCTTAGGTTTAGGTAACAAAAGTGTGTCATTAGGTTTAGAAAAAAACATCATGGTTTGAGTTGAAATAAATAAAGTCAGGTGACAGACATCACTAGCATACTATAACTTGATTGATTTTGGTTTCACACGGGACACAAACAGCAGGCTCTTGGGTGAAAGTCTTGAGTTTGTTTCACCCGTCCACCTCCCCTTCTGCCCACTGTATGCCCAGGGTGTCAAAAAATGCTACCTCCCAATGTGTCATACAGCCACTAGTCTCACTCACCAGACCTTTCTCAAGAAAAGAAAGGTCTGGCTGGGCCGACTCTCACTTTGAGACTGGAGGAAAAAAACACCCTGGCTGCTTGTACTTCTTTCAACCAATCACAATCGTTCTGGGCGGTGCCACAGCAACGGTGCGCTTGCAAAAATATTGCCGGGGGGAAACAGGTTTTGGTGTAACACGCCCACAAAAATATCACCTACAGGATGCGAACCATGGCAGAAAAATGGCTACATCCCCGCAAGATCAAACACCGCAAAAGTTAGGACGTGTTGAAAACGGTTGAAAACTGCTACACAACTGGAGGTGGTAGGGCGGGACTTCAGCGGGTGGCTCGTTCCGCCCAATGAGAGGCTGATCTCTGCAGCAAACTTCTGCCCACTCACACTATACAGCCACTAACGGGTGCCTTGATGTCTGACACTGAGGGCTACTGACAAAGCATTGGTATTTGAGAAGTTGGGAATGAGGCTGGAGTCTGTGGATCATCTTGAGTAACTGGGTCATGATATCTGGAAAGAGGAAAGAGACATTGTTGTAATGTTTTTCAAATGTTGTTTTTTTTTTTTTTTTTTTTTTGGCGCTTTGAGCCCCACAAGCTGAGTGCCATCTAGTTCCATTATACTGGAGAAAAGGCAGACATCTCTGTGGCCGATATCTCCAACACTCTGCACCTCACACCAAAACAATACAGACAGATAAACAGCACTACAAGTAAGAGAACTGTCCCTTTAAGTTTCAACGTCGCTTCGATCAAAAACGAAATCATCATGCAATGCATCCTCTATATTTTCCCATTTGGCAGCAGGGACACGTTTCATCTGTTCTCAATGCACCTCTCATACAATGAACATTTGCTCTTGCGTCAAACATGTCGTGAGAGACAGATGAACGCATATTGACCTGGAGCCAATGTGCTCATTCACAACTGATAGTGTGTAGTATCTGACGTCAGGGATGCTGAACGATCTGATCATCTACGCCACTGTTTCTATTTAAAACACTGAGATGAGCTGAATCGTGTATGTAATGCATATGTATGATAGTCAATCAATGGCTGTACACACAGAGGAAAATACACTTTTACATTTCATCAGCCTGAGACTCCCTCTCTAAAATGTAAAGACTATCAAAGTGTATTTAAGTCCGACCTTCAGACTGCAAATTAGTACTTCGGACTCATAATATTCAGGCAAAAGAGTAATTATATTAAAGTATGCTTCCTCATTTGCTGGTTTTGTTATACGCTTCTTCCTCTGCAAGGGTGGTCTGATTCTGAAAGATCTCAACTACAGATAGGACATTTCTAACTAATTGGGCTTCATCTTGGCATCAAAGTACGCTGGCCAAGAAACGACTGATGAATAAATAAGATATTCTGTCATGTGCCAAAACTTATTTGAAGAATTGCTTTTGCTGTGTGATCACTGAGCAGCTAAGCTACACTGCACAAGTTTATTATTAACATTATCTCACAGCTTAAGAATTAAACCATTTAATTAACAATGTGAATTAAAAACAAAACATGTTTTCTCCCACAGTCACGAATGACAAATGTTTTTCTCCAAAAGGCTCTGAATGAACAGGATTACCTCAATTACATGTTGGGCAGTATCACTAGAAGCAGCAGCATGAATCACACACACACTGCTGAGTCACACACACACACTGTGCCTGCCCTCTGCGTCATGATGCGTGCATATTATCCACCGTGAGGCAAACTCATGACCACTGGCCCTGTGAGGTGCGTGGTGTGTGTGTTTGTGTGTGTCTGTCACTCACATCCTACAGGCCGTCCAACCAGTATCACACGCTCAGTAAAGCACTGCAGACCTCACATTGACCATTCTGTGATGCAGACAGGAAGGAAAAATAGATTAACTGCAGCAGGGTTAAACGAGGCAACGCCACTGTACGATAACAGAATACTCTGATACACGATGAGACAAATTAGTTCTGCATATGAATATATTTCACTTTGTGTGATAAAATATGCTTATGTATGCGTCAGTGGCCAAACATTATTAAGCAGCGTTGACCTTATCTTCCTCAACTGTCTGATCTCTGCTCTCACTGCTGTACATTCTGGGTTATTTTGGTGCACTGAAATAACCTAGTTTGGCCTTGAATAGCCCCACTGTAATGTTCCCACATAACCTCAATGTGGGTAAGACAATACAGAGCAGTGTGTCTTAGTGGTCTTTAACGCCCCCTGCTGGAGTATCTTATAATTATGAACAATATGAATCCATTCTCACAGTTGTTTCTACTCATTCAAACACAGGAAGACGCATAGATGTGTCTATGAGTTTTTCTCCATGCATCCAGTCATGGAGCGTAATCTGCAGGTATTTAAGCGTCCTTCCAGCCAGCCACAGATTGTCCCTCCAAAACAGCTGGCTGGTGTAAGCAAGTGTGTTTAAAAGGCAGACAAGGCCAGTAAACTTCCCCTAATAACACTGCACAGTTCACAGTTAAAGGCGGCGCATCGCATATTCCCTTTCATCTCTCCAGTGCCTTTGAGACAGAGACAGGAGTGGGGTTTTTGAAGGGAGGGATGAGGGTTGTAGTCAGAGGAGGGGCAGAGGAGGAGGTGGTGGTGGTGGTGGGGGAGACAGCCAGGCTGAATCTCTCATTTTTTGCCCCAGGGGTGTGTGCTGCTGCTGTTGCTCCCTCTCTTTGTCTGAAGACTGATTAACAGAAAGCAAGACTAAAGAGAGTGAATATGAATTGTGCGCGCTGACAAAAGCTCCCATTGTCTCAAACCTCTGCTGCGTTTTACAAGTGTGTGAAAACGAGGGAAGCCCAGATAAAGGATACTACAAAGATGGGTAAAAATAGAGATACAGCAATGTAGAAATACGCTCATTAGCAGCTAAAGCCAAAAGGAAAATTAGTCATTAGGCACAAAGACTCTTGTATGTTGTGATGTTGTTCATGTTTTAGCTGGTTGAGGTGACATTTGCTTTAGTATACTCTTTTCAATCAAGTAGTGGAGATAAAAAACAACCGGAAATATGTAGAAAATTACCTCAAATTTGTAACATCAAAAACTGTATATGGTGATGTTATGTCCATGTGTTTTCAGCTTGCACCACTGCACCCAAGCTGCCAAAAATTAATCACAGCGACAGAATCTCAAATGCAAAACCCACATGGCAAGAAAGCAGCATAGCAACTCTGATGGTCTGGAGGGAAATGGTATATGTACTGAGAGGCTGAGGGAATGAGATACAGGTGAGCAGGTGGGCGGGGACAATCAGGCAGGGCTAATGAGGAAAGTGTAAACAGGTGTGTTAGTGGGTGGGGAAGTCAGGTGATGGGGACAGGAGCGGGTCTGAGGGCATCTGGTAGATGGATGGAAGATGGCAATGAAGGGGGCTGGGGCTGTGGTGGAATGTAACTGAGTAGGGGAGACCGGGGATGGTTGTAACGTTTTTGACATTTATGACTGTTTCATGGAGCTTTTTTGAGCTGATGTGTTTAAAATGTGTCTGCTATTAAATGGTGTAGCTGTTGTCTCTGCAACACTCACAGAAAAATGCATGGTTTCATCTCAAATACAAGGAGTGAAATGTACAATTCACCCCATAGTCCGAGTTAAGGCTCATTTATACTCCCTTTACGTATGAAAATAGATGTGTCTGTTTCAAATGTTGTAAATGTCAATGCCCTCATACCTCAGTGTATCTTTTATGATGGCATAGTCTACAGATGGCTCTAGAAGGCGGAGTCAAAAGTTTCACACAACAAACGAGGGGAGAGTGGAGGAGGTCATCATTTCATACTTTTAATGAAGGTGGCATTGTAGACGGTGGTGGTTTGTGTGGCCATTATATATATCCCAGCATGTAGAAGGAGACATGTTTTCACTATATGACCAATTCGTTCTGTTACGCCATCATTTAAATTTCCCTGATGTCTCCTACTGTCATATCTCGCTTTTACAACACCAAACTGCCTCCGCAATTTTCAGTGGTACTGTTCTATTTTATCCGTATCCGTAAGCTTTCAGAAAACGAGCACAAATATGGATGAAATGAATGCAGAGTACAGACAGAAGGCTCCGTCCGTCTCCGTCACCATATGTAACATGGAGCATGAATGAACCCTTACTGGTAACATAACCCAGGGGGAAATGTGGCATTATGACCTGAGGATTATGACAAAAACTAAAGATACTGAAAGCTTTTTGTTCAGCAGTCAAATTACTTTTTAACATAATGTGCATGCGTGTGTAAAGTCTTCTGACCACTTTACACTATGAGTCACATTCACCCATTCACACACACATTCAAACACTGGTGACTGAGGCCACAGTACAAGGTGCCACCTGCTACTCAGGTTTTTACACACACACACACACTGATGGAACAGCCATTGGGAGCAATTTGGAGTCTGCCTCTACCTCTGAGCCACAGGCACCTGAGTCAGGTGCGTGTGAGTCAAGTGTGTTAAAATTTTGGTTGGGTTGGGTTGAATCATTTTTTCATGTTCACATGTTGTTAAAACTAACCCAGACTCTTGTAGCCATGAACTAGCTTAACTTACAGCTAACATAAACATTAGTATGGGCAACTTGCATTAAAGATATCCACACAGACACATAATAAACCTGATTTAAGTTTTTTGAATTTAACTACAAAGTAAAATAAAAATTACTTACCTCAAAAGTATTTTTTTTCCTTATATACTTGCTGTGTCTGCCACAGGGTGCTACTTCCTTACATGAGGAATAAGGACTAAACTGAGCAAGTGCAGAGTGAACCAGGTGATTCATAGCTAGTTTCTGATAGGAGAATTGAAAGTGTTACACTTATCCCATGTTCCAATCATCCCCGGTCTCCCCTACATTTACTCAAGTACTGTACTTAAGTACAACTTTGCTGTACTTGTACTTTACTTGAGTAGCTATTTAAAACTTTTACTCCACTATATTTTAGAGGCAAACATTGCACTTTTTACTCCAATACATTATTTAATAACTTAAGTCACTAGTTACTTTGCAGATTTTGATTAATACAATATAAAACAATTTATAAATTATGATATATTATTATAGATTTAGTTACTCCGCAGTGTATAAAGTAGTTCAGATCAGCTCCACCTTTACCAGTTTACTTTAACTTTCATTTGAGTAAGATTTTGAATGCATGACTTTTATTTTTAGACTAAAGTATTGTTACTTTTACTTGAGTAAAATATCAGAGTACTTCCTCCAGTGCCTGGGAAAAAGGTACTATAGCAAGAAAGGAGGGAAACAGAGACAGACTGTGACAGTAAGATCAGTGTTTGAGTGAATACACAGTTGCCATTTAGTCAGGTTTATGAGGTATACAATTTATTTCATGATGTTTCTAACTCTGATTTCCTTCTTGTATTTATTTATTGTTTGTTTGTTTTCAGTCATTGCAATAAATGGTGCAACAAATGCAATGAATATGGTTTTACTGTAGTACAGATATTTTATCACAAGATGGCATTATTATTTTAATCACCCTCATCTATCATTTCATTTACTAAGCAGTACCAGCCACAAACCTCAGATCACTGCAGGACTGGTATGTGCCTCACAAAACCAAATGTCATGATTAATAATGTTTTATTAATTTGTTTGTTTCAACAAATATTTAAACTGCATTTCATAATTTACTGATGGAAAAGCTGCCATAGGGTACACATTTCTTAATTAATGCAGTTTTTCTATATGATCAGTAATATTTTTTAACAGAAATAACCAACATCAAATAGGATACATCATATGACTGTATAAAAACTGAAAAATAAGATACAAGGACTCAAGAGGTTATACTATTGTACAGTTAGGACAGAGGACAAGGCTGAGACGAACTGACAAAAAGAAAACCAACAACACTAAGCAATAAAAAATGATAAATAACTAAGAAAATAATTGAATTGAATTAAATAATTACTGGCAGATGTGTAAATAACATGCTGCAGTTTTGCTGCTGCGTGTGTCACAGGGAGTCTGGTTAGTGTCGTAGTCAGCAAGGTCAAGAGGGAGCAGAGCTTCCTGCTGCTCTAACTTGATCCCCGAGGGTCGGCAGGTCTTGGAATTCCTGGGTGGAGATGAATTTCCACAACACTTGTTACTCGCTAGCTGTCTAGGACGACCTAACCCCAGCCAGATGAGATCTAATTTAAGAGCTAAGAACCTTTAAAAGAAGCAGTAAAAATATAATTGTTCCATTTCACTGGTGTTTCCAGGCGACTTTAAATGAGGCGCTCATAATGGGTTACAGACTTAAAAGAGGGTTGCACCAACCATGACACTTTGGATCCTCAAATTTTTGTGGTGAAGCAGTTTCCAGTAACGTGTGCCAGATTTGCTCTTTATTTCTTGTAGCTGTGATTTATTAGTAAACTGCTATACTTAACAGATACATGTGTCTCACAAAATCTTTGTTATTATCTTATATTGTCATTGAGTATTATTTTCTTTTGATACAGTGGAGTAGTGGTCAGCACTGTCGCCTCAGAGCAAGAGGGTTCCTGGGTGGGGGAGCACGTTCTTCCCGTGTCAGCGTGGGTTTTCTCTGGGTACTCCAGCTTCCTCCCACTGTCCAAAGACATGCAGGTTAATTGGTGACTCTAAATTGTCCGTAAGTGTGAATGTAAGTGTGAATGGTTGTCTGTCTCTATGTGTCAGCCCTGTGATAGTCTGGTGACCTGTCCAGGGTGTACCCTGCCTCTCACCCAATGTCAGCAGGGATAGGCTCAACTTAAAATGAATGAATGGTTGAACAGTTTTTGCTCATTAAATGCATGCAGTCTATTATTATTGAATGGCACTTGACCGTCAGGGGGAAACACAGCGGGACAACAACGAAAGTTAAGGCGGCTGAAGTCTGAGTAAGGGCCGTAATATACTTGCTGCAAACAACGTGACCGCATCATGGCTGCCATGCGTGATCTGCTTCGTTTGATGCGTTGGCTGCACACCTCACCTCAACGCAAGATGCAATATTGACATGACCGCTAGAGGCGCTCGTGCAAATGAACATGAAGTCGCTGTCGGAGCAATGGCGGAAACCTTTGAAGAGAGGCTGATAGACCTGGTGCAGGACTACCCGCATCGCTATGATGTTTCCACGCTGTTACATAGTGACATAGTTCTTCTTCCTCATCAAGCATATCAAGGCCATCCATGTTTGTTTACAACACCCGGCATGCACTACCCGATTTCCAGGTTATATTTCTGTTGTCTGCCCCAAGTGGAGACCACCAGCAAGTATATACACAGACACGGCGCATTGTGTACGCTTACGTTCGATCAAGCGGCAAGTCTATTACAGTCCTAAAGCAGGCAGGACAGATGGTGGATGGGTCAAAAAACCACCAACTTTCACCCGGGAGGCAGGTGTTCACTTCCCATTTGATTGTTAAGCCAGTTGTTTTTTCATAAACCCAACCACATGCTTTTGTTGCCTAAATCCACACATGCATGTGTTGGCAAAACGTAACCATGTGCATTTGTTGCTGAAGGAAAAAAACATTAGTTCATGGTGTTGCACTGACATAGTGCATTTATTTTGAAAGGGACTGTACGCAAACTGTACATTTCCTGTGAAAATGGAGGTTTACTTTGATAACACACAATGCATGTAACAAGCAGAACTTGACACGGCGTCCCAGACCATCAACAACCAAAGCACCCGGGGTACTTTGCACATCATATCTTGATGTGGGTGGGCCAGGACAAAAACGTCAATATGTGGTGAGGTCGGAGTGAGAATGTGTTGGCTTTTTGGGAACTGTCTAAGACTGCAAACATTACAACAACTTTGTTTGCATGGTTGAACTGTTTACATGATGCATGCCATTTCTTAATCACTGCTGAAACAATGGACCATTGGTCATTTGTCCAGTAAGAATCTATTCACATGCAATTGTTTACAAATGTTTAATTATAATTACAAATATAGCCATATTTCTCCAAAATAATGGAAGCATTTTGCCAGTATCTCCTGTACGCGTAGGAGTACTACAACAATGCACACTTTGAACATCTCCACTGTAAATTAATGATAGTGGATAGACAGTATTGCACATTTTACATCGCTCATATATTCCTTTGTTGCATTGTAAATCTGTAAATCTGTAAATCTGTAACCTGAGAGTCTGTGTTAATCAGTAGCTCCCAAAACTCAGGCCACACAAAATGCTGCCAAAGCAATACAACTGCACACAATCACAACTCTCTCATTTTCAATACATTCTATTTCTTGTTCCTTGTGTTTGTCCCACTCTTTGCTGCTGTAATGACCCAACTTCCCCTCAAGATCAATAAAGTTAATCTCATTTTATCTTAATGGACGCTGTGTTGTTGCTCAAAGATCAAGTAATTACATCTGAGCTTTAGGGGTTTGACCCATCAAGGGTTCTCCTGAAGACTCACGGAGGAGCCGAAACACACAATAACAACAAAAGATGCTCGATTTCTGAGTAAAAGGAAATGTTGGATAAATTATTTCTGACTTGACAACATGAGATTTTGAGTTTCAGATGAAAGCAGCAGCTGTGCTCTGTCTTACTGATTGTTCGGGGATTTAGATCCTGTTTGCTACTCTCGACATTTTTACAGATCATTTTACACAGTCTGTTGCAATGAGGAAGAAAAAAGGACTTTGCTCGGATATGCTTCACATCGTGTGCAGGTCTTGTGATGCTGCGGAAGTGTCTCTGATAGTGACAGGGAACAGACACTGACTGACGCCTGTAAGGTAACGATTCTGCTCCACCTTTTCTTTATATATATCCCAAAACCTTGCTCTTATTTCTACAGCGAGTAGTTATTGCACTCTTTTATATTGCTCTTAAACAGCACGTCAACCTCATAATCTTTGCATTATTGTTAAAACCTGGCATTTCTACAAGTTAGTGGGAAAATGTTTAGCTTTACGAGTAGATAAAACGCTAGTGTCGGTGTTAAGATGATGGTTAAAACTGTAGAGAAAGCTTACTGGAGATTATGTCACTGATTTTTCATCATGTATATTAGGTGATAAAGCTATTTGCAAACTGTTGTGTTGCTGTGACGTGATTGGTCATGGACTGGAAGAGTAACCTGAGGCGCACCCAGTCACTGAGGAGCGTCCCCTCGTCATGTGACAAGCCCACCTGGACAGAGGCAGGGCTTCGGGACAAGACAACATCTGTGTCCCAGCTTGTTGCAAGGTGAGGGAAACGTCATCTTCCTCACTCTTTCTACATATGTGACAACTAAATAGTACAACCCTCCATAACCTTCTACATGCTGTACTTGTATGTTAGTAGATGATTAAACAGCCCAGTTGGCAGATGAAAATATTGGCATTGTACATTTCTGCAAATCATGTTACATTTCTATGTTTCATCATATCATGTCAATGTTTCTAAAGTGATATGGCTTTGATTACGTGTATATGAGCTGATTTTGTCATGGGTAGGTGGAGGAAATGGTGGCTGGCACGACAGCTGCCAAGCTACAAACAAACAAACAGCAAAACAGGTTGATTTTTTTGTGAGATCTCACTGCATTTTCAGCAGAGGTGTTTTTTTTATTTGTAAGCCATCACTGTGTTTCCAGCAGTGATTGTGATCTTTCTTAACTCCTCCGATACGATACAATACGATACGGTACGATACGATACGATACAATGCAATACGATACGATACAATGCTGTGCGATATACTTTATTGTCCCATAAGGAAATTTGTCTTGGACTCAGGAGCTGCACAGGTGTTGCTGCCTTACAATAGTAGTCCAGAAGAAATGAAAAGCATACACCATAAAAAAAACCAAACATAACGTATACTATACATAACAGTATTGCACATCAGCCACTCATGTGTTGCACATTACACAGAGCACCATAAGCAAAACACAACCTCTAGGCAGAAAGCAGCAGCAACAGAGTCCGCGTTGCTAGTAGAGTAGCGCCACTGGATGTAAACATGTACACACATTAACCACAGCATTGTTGCAATGTAAATAAACACAAAATTTCAACATTAACACCTGCAGATCAACAAACAAAACCAGCTGATTTCAGCAAAACGTCATAGCAGTTCCAGCGGTGATTTTTCCACCAAAGGTTGATTTTTTTTTTAGTAAGCAAACACTGTGTTTCCAGCATTAACTGGGATCTTTTCCTAACCTTGATAAGCATTTTTTGTGCCTAAACATACATACATGTACCACAGCTTTGTTGAAACATAAAGAAATACAAAGTTTTCAACACTGACACCTAGGCGTGACAGCTGCCAAACTGCAGAGCAGCAGGCAACAAAACTGGTCAATTCCAGCAGTGATTGTGAACTTTTCCTAACCATAAACAAGTGTTTTTTGTGTTTGAGCATACACACATTAATCAGAGCATGAAACAAAGAAACTTGAAAAAACTCAAAATTTGTACAATTACACCATGGTGCGACACCTGCCAAACTGCAGACCAACAAACAACAAAACCAGTTGATTTTAGCAGTGTGTTACTGTGTTTCCAGCAGCCATTGTGATCTTTTCCAAACCCTGAACAAGTGTTTCTTGTGCCTAAACATAATCATAGAGGGTTACTGAAACACAGGGAAACATAAAGGTTTAACATATCCGCCACGTGATAATGTCCAAATGTCACAAATCTGTGGTTTTCAGAAACGTACCATGCCAACATTTATCCTGCTGACTGCATTGTGATTAAAAAACCTTTTGTATACATAACAGGTATCAAACTACAGTGAAGGGAAGCGCATCTATTCAAGAAACTTCAGTAAATAATGTTGAAGCAAAGACAAAGCAGGAGTTCAAAGAGGTAACCTCTGACTCAAACACAAAGCATCTTCAGTGTGGAAAAAATAATTAATACAGCTGCATGCAATCGTGTTTTTTTGTGTGTATCACTGTTAGATAACACCATCCCTTCTGGAGAGTAAAGAAACTCTGGAGTCTCTGATGAGGAGAAATGAGATGAGAGAACGGTCTCGAGACAAAACCAATCTGACCCGCAGTAAGTCAGTGGGGAGCCTTCATAGCAGCGCAGGGTCCATCGGGGCCCTGAAGGCTCTGTTTGAGTCGAAGGCAGCCACACAGAACACGGTGAAGAGCAGTGTCAGAGCTGTGAGTTTCACGTCACCTTACAGGGAAGCAGACATCATGCCAGTGGTTAACGGAGACGTTGAAGAGGCTCCAGCTGATGATGCTGAAACTGATGCAAAAGATCATGTGACTCGAAAGGTAAAGACAATCACTCATATTGGCTTAAACGTCCGATTTCAGGCCATTTCCATCATGCTACTTCCATAAATAGAATACATATTGTCACATCGACAGACGTGTGGCTACTTAGCTGCAGTGACCGTTTATTTGTCTCTCTCCAGGTGGTGAATCAGACCCGGATAGAGAGGAGAAAAACAATAGGGGGTATTGATTTTGAAACAATGGTATCCTCTCTAGCTGGTGAGTACCCGACAACTTTCATCAAAGTGTGCACTGAGATGAACCGCCGACTTGACCATTATGTTTTCCTGTCTACTGCCCAATAAAGCTGGGAAATAAATCTTCAAAGTGTATTTCAACATGACAGAGAGATCACTAAAGCATCCCTCTATTGAGTAGCTATCAATAACACTTTGACTGAAACTTTTTATTGTTCAGTGAGGGGAACTTGATCGGTACAGAGAGTTAACAATTTAAAAACACAACATAAACACATGATAAAATGTAACATAAACTACATATAGCAATCATAAAAAAAAATCTTAAAATCTTAACACAAAAGATACACTTCAAGGATAAAGACCAGTTGATGTGACTAACTACAGCCCTGATCAAGGCTGTGAGGAAACTGAAACTGGCATCATGCCCTTAGGCTACTCCAGACCTTGATATGCTTTAAAAGCTCAGATACTACTGAGCAAAGAAGTCGAATAACAAAAATATTTTTAAATGTTTAAAAGAGACTGGAATTTCTATTGAAACAAAAATGTAATTCAGTACTAATTACACAGAAAACTGAGACAGTGTTTGAATTTTATAAGCACACAAGATGTGATTAAAAACAGGTATATTAAAAATAATGATAGGGATTTTGCGGGAGAAGTAAGAAACACAAAGCGGCTTATGGTAAAAACTTCCCGTCCAGACTTTCAAATCTATTAACAAATAATATTTCTCTCCTAAACATGAGAATATAGCAGACAAAACAAGAAAGTATAATAATCATAAATGAAATGATACATAAACATGACTAATATGTTAACTACTACTACAGGAGTTTTGTAATATTAGATTTAAATGAGAGTAATGATGGACAGGTTTTAGTGAAGTGATGACTGTTGTTTCAAAGTACTGTAATGGCCCTCTGTATTTCAAAGCATATTGTCCAAGTGTTGTGCAGTAATAGGGAGGGTAAATATCTCCTGCTTGTTTTGTTTGTTTGATAAATGTTAATATTAGATTTAGATTTAATTTCTTGAACAGAGGAGCTGATGATTCCCAACGATGTGCTGCAGTTGCCAATTGGATAAATTTCTTTTGGATTAAAAGTAATTTTTGCAGGGACGAAGGATATGCACTGGCCCAAATGATGTTACAGTAGGATATGTGTGGATACATTAAACTATGGTAGAGTGTTAGTAGACAGGAGTGATTCACCATTGACTTTTCTAATGATGCCAAATGACTTCAAAATTGTTTTACACACCAACTCAATGTTGTATTTCCAAATAATTATATGAAATTCATCGCAAATAGAGAGTCGGTGCACAGGAGGTCAGCTGCAAAAAATGTATTGTGTCGACTGGAATGCATTCAGTTCAACGTACATAAGAAATTAAGTGTGCATACAAAAATTAATATTGTTTAAACAATCATTTATTTGGGTAAGTCATGATTTGCCTATGATTAGTGTCAAATTACATAGATCTATTTATAAAACATCAAAGGACATTATCAGGGAATACCTGACCTATAAATTAGGTATTACCCAATCATCTTTTGCTTTCGATCTACCACAATAGCAAATATCAGCCCAATTCAGTGTCTAAATCTTCATGCAACTGAAAAACCCCAAACAAGATGCCAGCTCCTGCTAAACACGCCTTGGAAAGCTGTCTCCGAGTCCAATGACTCAGGTCAAAGCTGTGGACGGTATGAATGAAAGGGACGAGGTGAAATGGAGATGAATATCAGCACAGTGACTGTGCAAGAAGCTGTGATTGACTCAACCTGGTGCGGCTATAGTAAACCACTCCAGAACAGGACAGAAATAGCCAGTGAGCTGCAAGTCCGGAATAGGTGCAGGAGGGTGAAAGGGTCAGCTGTCACCGGGGCAGGAATGAGGCAGAGAAGGGGAGCGACTGAGAGTGGCAGAGGCTCCATTAGCAGACACAAAGCAACAGGAAATCAGACCTGACTCGCTCACAAAGACTGAAAGAGAATAAGAAGAAAGGCAGGTCAGAAGGAGCTGGGAGCTGTTCATTTTCTGTGAGTATAGATTTGTATTTGAATGGGGCAAAAAGAGAATAATCTGTGTGTCTGCTCAGGAGTTATATGGCTTGGACATGCACTTAGATACTTCAAACCTTATGAAGCTTAAATAAATAGAATATACTGAGGCAGCTTATAAGACCTATGATGGATAGTTTTTGTAGCTATGTAAATCTTGAAATATTAGGAAGTTGAGACTAGGGGCTGACTTAAATGTTGCAACAAAATTTTACCAAATCCTCACACTAAAGAGTTCGGTCCAAATTGACAGCAGAAAGCAAAGGTGTAGGTTTTGTTTAATGTTGGGGGTTTGGTGGATCTTCATCAGAAAATTTTGAGCATCAAACACTTAATTTTCTGCATTCTGGTAAATTTCGATGCATCAATTTGTGTTTTTTCTGCATCAATTTATGATGTAAATGTCCTCTGCTACTTTCATATTTCATTTCATGGGGCAGCTACTGATCTATCAATTTATCATCCTTAGTTCTACAATGAATTTTACTAGATATCAGTGCTTATTTTGCTCTTGTATGCTTCGTCAACTGCAGCTGCAGTGACTTGCCTGTCCGTTTAACGCTCAGTATCTGTGTCAGTGGAGTCAGGTGTCTGTCCCTCTCCACCACAAGTGGTACATTTATAACTCGACCACATGCCAGCTGCTGAATATCAGCTCAGGAAGTGTTATTACCAGTGACCCTTGAATTGCAAACTATTGACACACAGTTTGCCGACATGGATGTGACGCTGAAGCCACTGAGTCAATTGTATAAATTCAGTTTCTCTCAGTCACGTGATGTTATGAAACTCTCCAAATATAGCATTTATTTTGATCCCAGCTGCCTTTTTAACAGCTGATATTAACAAGTAAACAAAGTGAGACAAAATCAGGCTACTTTTGTCTTTTCCCTGATATCCCATGCAGAGAATTTAATTGCACATTTGAACACAGCGAGTACTTAATTCCGTTATCAACATGGATCTCAGCCATCTTAGATTAGGCAATTATTCTCAGTACTACAGAGTATAGCTTGTGTCATGAATCAATTTAACACATTCAAACTGGTGTGTGTGATGTCTCTGCAGATGAAAAGAGGAGGTCAATTGCAGATTTTAGAGACAGCTCCTTCATCCAAACCAAGGAGACACTGAGCGTGTCAGTCAAAGCTATGTCTGCTCTCTATCTGTCAAAAGTGGCACCACAGGATTCGACACACAGCCCTTTAAAACCGGTGAATACCCGTCTACAACGTCTGTGTTCTCTCCTTTCAATCCTGTCTCCTAGAAATGTAATTGTAAGTTACTAAACTGCTTTCTTAATAATGTTCTTGTGGCAACCTAATCGCTGCCTGGATTATGATCAGAGATGTTTCTACTACATCCATGTACCATGTAGGCTTTGGAAGGAGGTGGTTGGGAAGGATGGTGGGCGTACACAGTGCAGGCTCCTGGCACGACAACTTCAGATTAGCGTCCAGACTCCTGTTTTAGGAATATAGATAACAAAAGTACTTTGGACCAGGTTAGGAAAAGATTGTGGTTTTATTTACATTTTAACAAGAAACATTATAAGAAAAACTTGTCTGGAGTTTCAAATATGTTCTTCTTCAACATTTTATGAATGACTAAAATGCGTTTTTTTAGTGAACATTTTGTTGATACATTCAGTATCACCATTAATGCAACTTGCCAGGTTCGTTAATCATGAACATTTCCTCCTCAAGTTAATAGAAAACATACTTAACTCAGCATTACGTTTCCCTCAAAAGAAATTTGCTGTTTCAAATTAGTTATATATAAGCGTAATTTCTAGGAGACAGGACTGCTCTTTTTTCTTCCAGGATTTTATTTCCCTATTTTATAAGTTAACTCTCAAAGATATGCACTGGGCTAAAGCTAAATCTTACAGACCAGTGGTTCTCAACTGGTAGGTCACGGTCCAAAAGTAACTTGCATTCTGAATGGACCGCAAGTGACTCAAAAACATACTTTATTTTGAAGTACAGTGAATTTCTAGCACAGACCTTTTATTTTGAAGTGCTGTTTCCTGCTGAAGAGTGAGTAACCAGCATATAACTTCCTGACAGAGACAGAAAACTAGCTCGACAACATGGCGACATCCAAGTATGACACTGAATATAAATATAAATAATATAAACTGTTTGGACCTTGGGCTAATGAGTAAGGAGCAATCTGGACCCCGCGGCTGGACTAGCTGGGAACCACTGTGATAAAGCATGACAAAAAAGACTACAAATGTATTCAAGCAGTTTCATCTTAAAATTTAAATTACAAGATTTTATTACACATATTAAGTAAGATAAGTCTATCTCAGCATTTATACAAAATGATGTATGATTATCAGATCAAATAACTAAATATGTTTTTGTTGTGACCTTTAAACTTCACTGTGGCAACATATTTTACGAAGTAGATTTATAGCTACACACTGCAGCTTATTATCTTTTTCAGTATCATGTAACACACTATAAAGTGTAACAACATATCATTTAATGACTCTGTCAGCCAACATTGCTCATTTCAGGCTAACCTGAACTGAAAAATATTGTTTCTGTCTAGGCACAAGGTCAGTCATCTGAATCTGGGAAGAGGGTCAAACAGGTAAGGTGTCATTTTACTAGATATTCTGCATGACAATGTGCATCTGATTTGCACTGCAACAATAACATCTTCAACACTGTCATACCCCATACAGCTCAATAACTAACTGCTTGTTTTCCTAAGAGATGAACAATTTTCTTTGAAAGAAATAAACAGATATTGGATGCCTTCCAGTCTACATTTCATTTTACTGTATTTGCCACTGTGGTTGCATTTGCTGGTTGCTTTGGAGCTCATCTAACCCACTGACACCTGGCGTGTGGAAAGCAAATATACTGGTATGATCTGGATGGTAATGTACCCCTTTCATTGCTGTAATCATGTCTGCATACTCTGGAGCATGGGTTTCACTGAATAGCTCACTTCTGTTACTAAGAACTCAATGATGAAAACACTACTTTGTTCTTCTAAGATGGCTGAAGACTCCCAACATACAAAAGATGACATCCCTCCACCTCCTTCTGGCAGACATCAGCCAGGACCAGAAAACATCCATGGAGCACATTACCTACAGTCCATGCCGGCCCAACTGTCCAAAGAAAAGCTACACCAACAGCGGCAGAAATGTGAGCTGAGAAGGCTCCTGAAGCACACGCACCCTGAGCTGAAGATGTTGGACGAAGTTGTGGATGAGGAGCTTGCTGAGGTTTTGAGCTCAGAGGCTGAGGTCACAGCTGGCGAAACTGGATATGAGGGAGAGGTCCTTTCAAGATGTTTGATATTTGAGAACTGTGCCCTGACCAACAAAGTATCTCCTTACACCCCCAAGATGCACACAGCAGAGGGAACAGCAGAAAGAGGCGATGTCGGTAAAATGTCAGCTGTATTTGGGAGACATGAAAACAGGCCTTGTAATGAAAGTGAGAAAGGGATTGTGGAGGATGAGAAAACACTCTGTTCTAGTCCAGATCCTAACAGAGAGTGTGAGGAGGAAATGAAAAGAATAGATGTTCAGGCTACCAGGAGGATGTTTGAGAGTCAGTCTGTGAACACGTCTGCACTAAATTCAGATAATAAAGTCCATGGGAAAGTTTCTGTTTCTGGGGATCAGACAGGGGTAGTCCAAAAACATAAACAGGTTTTTGACATGTCTAGCACAGAGAATGTACACAGCGAAGACAAAAGCAATACATGTACCAAAAGTCTTGATTTGATAGATCCGCCCAATGAACAAGACGAATGGGTCAATATCACTGACCAAAGCTCCGACCATGACTTTTCTGATTGGGAAGAAGTTTCTACTGGTGAAACAGTCTTTGAGGGTGAGCCTACGAGCTCTCCAGATCCAGAAGAAGTTGGGAAAATAATCAAAACAAGTACGGACCTTTTCCAAAACAACCCATTTATCCCAACAAACATAGAAAGAGAGCATTCCAGTGTGCATGCCTCAAATTCCCAAAGCCCAGCAGGAGACAGTGGGGCAGCTGAGGACTATATGATAGCTAATGTCAAGAACAGAGCCCACTTGTTTGAATCAATGCCATTTGACAAAATCAGGCATCAGAACAAGGACGAAATTGAGACGATGGTGGAGAACATCAAGGAAACACTGAATTCCCTTTATCATGTCAACGCCATACATTCAAATGGCTCAATCATTGAGGTAAATGAGACTATGATAGCCAAAAAGGCAAAATTCTCACTATCAGAGAGTGGGCCTGAGATAAAATATGATGAGGTGGCTGAGGGTGGTGCACAAAACTTCATACTTCAGTTGCTGCCACGGACAAACCTAAAGCCTCAGATCATTTACCTAAAGGAGGGTAGCAAAGGAAGCATGGAGGCCACAGTAGTGACTGTACCCTTGCACCAGCACCACTTCACCATCAACCAAGACACAGAGTTTAAAACTGCCAATGTGGTTCAGGTTGTTGAGGATATTCTCAATCAAGATAACTCTCTGCGGAAAGGAGTGATTATCCAGGAGGATGCAGACAGATATGCTGAAGTCATTGTTTACTCCCTCTACTATTACTTTGATGAGGATGATGTAAAAAGTTACTGTCCCCCACAAGGTGCAGAGTATGATGAACCAAAGCTAGAGAGAGGTGATGTGTATAAACCAGACAATCAAGAACTCAGAAAAGGCATTATCAAGTCAACCATAAGCTGCCTCTCAGAAGCTTCTAAAGATCAAACCTGCCAAGGATCCTTGAGGCCTGAAATCACAGTAAAAGGGAATGTAAAACTGTTCAAGAGTTGTATTGAAAAGGGAGATTTGGAGTATTTGAAAACTCTTCAGGCCGAGCCAACAGTGCAAGAGCAAGACCTTCCTCTTGATCAAAATGTGGCTGGACAAGAAATAGGTGTTCATCATGAACAGAGAGGTGATCAAGAAGAGGACAGTACTGCAGAGTGGGTCCCAGTGGATGTAAAGAGACTGAAAAATATGTTCTCTGGGGACCAAAGACCAGTTCAACCCAAGCAAAATGCTCCTGAAAAGAAACAGTCCTCTACAAAATGCAATGTTGGGGTTTTCTCCCATGGGCAAGCAAAGAATGCTTGTAGGGAGTGTGGTGGCCAAACACAAGAAGAAGCATGCAACACTGCAACTGCACCACAGGGATTATATCTACACCTTGATACATGGGATGTTGGCAGGATCCACCAGGCTGAACGAGTCGAGGTGGTGGATGACGTTGAGATCTCTAACCTCCAAACTGCGATTCATAGCCTCCAACAGGCAACAACCAAAGCCAAATCTTTGCATCAGTCATCACAAGAAAAACTGAAATTCCTTGTTCAGGAATCTTCCAAGGAACCCGATGTCTCAGTTACAGCAGGTGATGTCAAGAATTCAAGAACAAAGGCAGAATTACCTCGACAAAATGAGAGCCAAAAAGAGGACTTGTGCACTGAGCCAAGGTGTCATAAAATCCCATCTGCCTCCAATATCACCTCAGAACATAAATCACCCCCCCAAAATGAGACTACAGACACACGCTGTATAGACACTAACTCTGAAGAAGTACAAACTACTGAGACATGCATAAGAAAGTGTCAAAAAGGCACAGAGGTTGTCTCGAAACAACACTTTCAAGCTGCTTTGGTGTCTGCACAGAGTCCAGAAACATCTGCTACACAGCAAGAGGATGAGGAAGTTGTTTTTCAGGGTAAACTTCAAGCAGCTTTGGACTCCCTGGAGAGATCCAACATCAATGTCAGTAAAGGAGATTTCAGAGCAGCTATGATATACAGAAACTCATCCAAACCTCACACAGAAAGATCACAAAATGTGGATGCAGTGTCTGTTCAAAAGCCCACTAAGGAGAAGTTTTGCCCTGTGTCTGAACCTAAATCAACTCAAGCACAACTGAGACAAGAGGTCCCCGAAGAACAAGTGACTGCAGTGAATGCACAGCCCCAAAGCCAAAGTGAAACCCTAAATAAATCAACTAAAAGAGCTGCCACAGAGAAAAGCAAAAGACCTGTTGGTCCAAAACCAGCCCTTCCACCTAAACCTGAGCATCTAAAAGTGAAAGAAAGAGACACTGAATCAGCCAACACAAATAATCCAGAGGCACCACAAACTAATACTGTGAGACCCAAAGAAACAGTTCCCCAACCACTGCCAATGAGACCGATGTCACATAGTGATTCAGTGGATCATCAAAGAAATAAGCTTTTTGATGAAGCTACACAGACGTCTCAGGAAATTAAAGTAAGGCATCAAATCCAAGGTTCAGCTGTTATCTTGGAAAGTGATAACACAGATAAGAATACCATTAAGCAACAACAGGAGATAAACGCCACAGCTGAAGAGAAAAGCCCACAGGATTTCCCAATCAAAGATAATATGAATGAAACAGATGAAAGCCATGTAGATTTTCATGAAGCTTGTAAGAAATTTGGAGGTAAAAAGGCAAAGAATTCTCCTGCAAAGCCAAAAAGAGTAAAACTGGCCCATGCTCACAACAAAAACCAAAAACACGTGTCTAGGGATAATTCCTCAGCTCTTCCATGTGTGGATGGGGAACCACAACAAACTCTAACTGGTCCAACGTGCAATAATCCAAACACACGTGGGCAAACTGCTGACAGCAAAGACAAGCATGGGAAAGACAGCAAACAAGAAAGCAAAGTTGAGATGAGGGAAAAGAAAGGACGAGCCGAGACAGAGGACGAACGCCGACAGCGGCTGTCAGTTCACATGGATGAGATCATGAGAGGGAACATAACAACAGCCAGGGAAATTTTTGACAACCTGCGAAAGCAGGAGGAACTGCAGAACATTCTCAGTCGAGTTGAAGAAATTGAAAAGGACACGAGCGAGGTCGACGTAAGATCCCTGAGGGGAGTCTTCGAGAACGTTCCTGACTGGGTTGTCAGCTCTGACAAAAGGAAACAAAAAAAGGCAAAAGCAGAAAACAAAGAAGAGAGGCTGCCATTAACAAGAGGCAACACTGAAAGCAAGTCCTCAATGGCACATGTTTTTGGAGATCTTGAGCGAGCCAGTGAGGAAATCATGAATCTTAAAGAACAGACTTTAGCTAGACTCATGGACATAGAGGACGCCATAAAGAAGGCTCTTTATTCTGTCTCTACCTTAAAGTCTGACTCAGATATTGCTGGGTTATCATGTCTGTTCAAAGAGTCATTAGGGACAGGGCAACGATCCCCATCATCTGGTAATATCAGCAAAATAAGCATCGGGTCAAGCAGAATGAAATCACCGCAGACACAGGAAAGCCCTACAGCACAAGGAAACACAGCTCTGCCAGTTAGCCAGAGCACAAACATTAAAGTGGCCTCTGCAAAACAACGAGCAAGTCCTCCATCTTCGCCTGCCTTTATCTCCATCCAGTCAGCTGCTAGAAAAGCAGATAAAACAGAGGTGCTACCACCAGAGACCACAATCTGCCCAACATGTCAACACAGCACAAAGACAGAGGAGACATTCCGGACCACTAAAACACTGACATGCAACAGCCCTGCTCAAATCAGAAAAAGGGACCCCAGAAAAGGAGGTCAAAAGCAATCCTCCCACAGCCCTAAACGAGAGCTCAGTGTACTCGAGGTGCAGACTGACCGTGATGGGAACAGTATCACGGGCACCAAAACAGTCACAGAGAACTATGAGAGGACTGATAACTTAGGAAACCGGTTTTACTCTTCTAAAACCTCCACTGTTGTCACTGCTCAGCCAGAAACTACAACATCCACAGGTCAGACCAGTCCAGCTACGTACCAGGTCACCAAGTACCCAGAAGTTCGGCTGCCAGTCAATCAGAAACCTTAAATCATTCATATACAGGTGCAGTTTGTCACCTGTTAGCTCAGTGTTTTCATATATTTTATGACAAAGTTGTGTACATAATTTTACTCACAAATATATGAATTATGTTGGTTATTATTGTTTGTTTGTTTGTTTATTTATAAGAGGTTATTGGTTTAAGATTTTCTTATCTATCTTAAGGATTTAATTGTAGATCATACTCTTGACTGTTCTTGATTTTCATTTGGAATTAAAGATGTGTTATTGGTTTTCACTTATGTGTTTGTTATTATTAATAGTTAATGTAAGTCTTTTTCTTTTAATCAAGCTCAGTCTCATTTCTCTCGTCAGTTTCAACCAGCTTGTCGAGAGATGTGTTCAGCGTGCGTGAAGCCGGTTTATCCCATGGAAAAAATCACTGCTGACAAATACATTTTTCACAAAACCTGCTTTTGTTGTAAACAGTGCAAGAAACAATTAAGGTGAGATACTGAATTACTTTTTATAGACAAATCACCTGCAACATTGATCAGTGATTTCCAATACTGACTTCTTGTCTGTGCCAAAACAAGTTAGTTACTTTTATTACTTTAATATTGATAAACTTGCATTGGCCTGAATATAAGATAGCGCTAACTGTGAGCTGACCACAGCTGTTTGTATAGAAACACTACTTACATATGTAAAATAAGAGCAATATTCCATTTTTAACACATTTAAATGCATTATCATATTAAGATTATATAAGATATGGTTATTTAAAATACGAAATATGAAATAATAGACTGTCACATTAATGTTGACAAACATGACAATATGATAATAAATCATTTTAATTTTGGTCCAGGTTAGACAAACTGAGGCAGAATCATTTACAGCTACCATCTTTGTTTAGACTGATGAAAATTGTTGCAACTTGGGGAACAGGTTAAACATCTTTAGCATGCAGCAGTTAAAACATATACTGTACATGAGTAGTGCAAACAGAGGCTAGCTGACGTCCTGCTTCACTGTAGCAGTGCTTAGGTTAGCAACTGGTCAGACTTCTGTTGTTTAGACAGGACACTTACATAAATACACAGGTATAAACATATATTGAATTTCCATATATGAAATATGTACATATGAAGTAAAACATATATGTACATATATGCACAAACTACATAGGAAGCCCACTAGAAATTGGAACAATTGACTCATATGTGTAGCCCATACAAATATGTGTGTTTATGTGTGTGTAATACAGTTATTGCTATATATGTCAAATATACAATTATTTATTCATAGCATATATGTATTTGTATAAATGTGTAATGCATAAACTTTTCCAAGAGTCAGCACGAATGCCGGTGTTCTTAGCTGCTGATATTTAAATTGATTAACGATAAAAAAAAGTAAGCATACAGACATTTTGCTGTTTTCATAAACTTGCATATGTAGATTAAAATACATTGTTAACATATAGCTGCAATATATAATACTATATAAAAATCCATCAAAAAATATTTTTTTTTAATATATGTACAAATATATGCTTATACTGTGGACATATACTGTATATTATGGACATATATATATCCATCCCAAAGCCCGTAATTATGTTAATATTTTATATGTAAATATAAAATATAGACATGTCAAAAATTGATAAGAAAAACATACAGCAGCGTACAGATTTTTTATGTTTGTTTAATAAACTTGGTCCTGGCTGCATCCTTTTCAAGAGCATCCACTGTGACAGAATATAATACAACCCAATTTTTTCAAACATCTATTCTTATATTATCTTACATTCAGGCCAATAACTATGATAAACTTCATGCATGACAAATATATTCTTTAATTTATTACATTTTTCATTGATTAATTGATTGACTGGTTAAATGATCAACAGAGGCCATACTTTTAACAGACTAAAAATGATTTATACGTCTTTGGAGCAATGGTTCCCAAACTGCGTTGCCATATAACTGGGAGACAAATATCAAAATTGAAGCTGAACAGACCTTTTTTCACAACAGATATTTTGAGTTGTAAAACACAAGTGTAACAAGTGATGTTGGTAAATGCTGCTTTGCATTGCAGTACTGTCATCGCTGGAACCAAGTCATCATGATATTAGTAATTACACCTGTGCTTTTCCTGCTATGACAAGTAAAAATCATGACAGAAAATATTTGGGAACCACTAGCCAAGAGGTTTAGGGATATGACAACTTTTGTAAGTCAGTTTACAAAATGAAATACACATGGTTAAATAAAAAAGTTGTAGTTTGTAATTCGTAGTAAACTCTAAATGTGCCACACAGCTACTGCAATGACAAAAGTACTCTGACTGCCTCTTACCAAATGTGGTCGTTGAAATAACCTTTGACAAATTCTGCTAATTTGTAGCATGTACAATTATGCACCTTTATCCGGGGAATTCTACTGCATATTTCACTACAAACAACTGTTCAGAAGAAAAGGGAATTACGATGAGGGTTTCGGACGTGCTCAACACAAGAACCGATGGCTTCTAAGGAGCACTGCTGACGTGATGTCCAATGAGTCTGAGGCATAAACACTAATGTGAGTAGCAGCAGGCAACGCCCATCTTTATTACACATCTTTGATCGTCATATGCATGGTCATTCATTAACCTGACTTCCCTCTATTAAAACTGTGGTCTGTGTTTTTCCTCAGCTGATCTGATGGTGACAATGACAACATGGAAAATACTGAAGATGAGTTTGAGGCGCCATGCTGTGACCAAAGATTTCACAATATGTTCATATAGTGATTGGTATTTAATCACACAACACACAACCTAATTGCCACAATGGCAAAATCATATACTCAGTTTTACAATATCACCTTTTGCTTTTTTTAAGTTAAGAATTACTGCAACAAATTACAGTAAATATTTTTGTACAATCCTTTCCTGTGGACAAAGCGAAATTGAAAAAACTGTAAATGTGATTTTAGATGGGATAACAGAGAATCAAAAAACACTATAATTTTGTTTCAAGTACTCTGGGTACCAGGGAAATTGATGTGAAGAAAATTCCCACCATTAACAGATTATTAATAGTTTTTTATCGAATAGAGATATAGTTCAGTAATGATTAAATGTAAAGGCAGAATGCATTAGGATGGTTATGTCTACAGACAGAATAAAGAAGCTTATTCACTTGGTATCTACTGTGTAGTACTGCTAAATTGTTCATATCAGTAGTATTTCGTGTGTTTGTCAGTGTGTGTCCCACCTGGATACCATTTGCCTGTACTTTTGATCATTTTCTTCATTCATTGGAAATAATCGTTAATCATATCATGCATCTGCATTATGTCCAAATATGTCAAAATCAAAGCTATTATATGGCTGAACTGCCTTGTGCTAATTAAGTATATGCCTAACACTGACTGGTGTAGAGTTTGTGGTGAGCTTCTATTAACAGGATGCTACAATCATTAATGAATAAAAAAACTGAAGAAGAATGAAAAAATCATTCTTAAGATGTCTGGTCAGACCCAAAGTAGTCTGCATTGCTTCCTAAACCAGTTTAAGATAATAATATATGTTTGACTCTAATAATGATAATAACTGAAATACATGTTGGAATAATTACATTGAAATTAATTTGACTTTAAGCCAAACAACCTGTGGGTGTGAATCAAACCAAACCAGTTCTGAAATACAATGCAATGAAAATAAACTTAAAACAAAAGTGACAATAAAACCTCTTCTCATTTATTCTCAGTTTTTATTTTAAATGAAAAGCAGAAGGATTAGTGTTGAATTAAAGCACTTAAATACAGTAAGTGTCTTTTATCCTTAAAATTATGAGACGTTGCGATCGAGAGAGGCAGTAGATTCACAACTTCTTTTTGATGCTATTGGGTGCCTTTTCTTCTTTATATCTTTACAAACATATTGCACTGAAGTAGTTATCCATCTGTTCCATTAGACTGTCTACAGCTACTGAGATAATGCAGTTCACAAAATTGGGACCTGAGAAGAAAAGTTAAAATGTCCATTTAATATACAATGTTGTACTGCTGGTTTTCCCTCACTATATCACCTCTTCTTAGCTCTTCTGTGTCAGTTTTTCTGCAATACATATAACATTTCTCAGTTCTCATAATAAAGCCTGGTATGTACGCCACTACAGGGTGTTTACAGATATAAGACACTGATTTCAGTTCAAAATGAACAGAAAGGAAAAATGCTAACAATTGGAGAAATTTTCATGGTAATGTGGCTGAAAATATTTAAGATCCATTGAATCTTAATTTAAGACAATTTAAGACATTTTAAGGCCTTATGTTAAGAAAACTTACTTTGAGACAGTTAAGGACTTTTTAAGGACCTGTAGACACCCTGCGTGACTAAGATCATATTCATTATGATGACTCATCTATTCATTCCATATTGTGTGTTGAAAGAGTTCATCAACTCACTTGAGCTCAGTGTGTTGCTGCAGTTCAACATTGAGGGTTTCAGGCAGTAGCAAAGAAAAATCTGCAGCATCAATGGGGACGATGACGTATCAGCATGGGGATGTGTGGTTGTAGAAATCCAGGAGGCTGATCAGATGCCCGCCCCATGAGCACACATGGAGTTAAATGTACAATGGATTCAACAGCAATCCCGTACTGGTTAATAGTTAACGTGGATATTTTGTGCAATCATCTGTATAAATATAGGATGTGCCAAAAGAGGCAGTGGCAGCAACTTTACCCAGATAAAAATGTTCCCCAAAGATGAAGTGTGTGAGGGAGATTGTCAGACCACAGATACCAACATTAAAGCTAATAATGTTGTTTACAAAGCCTTGTTGCAAACGTAGGTAACAGTAAAACAGACTGCTTTCCTGAGTACTAACTCTGACACAATGCTGGGAGCACCTCAGGGGTGCTTCACAATCCCATCCATCTATACATCCTGTTACAGTGTTAATCCCATACACTTCAGTGGTTTTCAAATCCAAATCCCCAGGTGTTAATATTTTACAGCTTTCACTCTGGTTGACTGGGATGGTGAAACGTCTTTGTCACTTATCTATCAGGTTTGGTCCATGCTCCAAGATCCAGTCAGTGTTACAGTGATGTTGAAAGCAGAGGTTGACCAATTCATCGGTTTGGCCGATTCATCGGCAGCGATAGGACTTTATATAAACTATCGTCAATGAGGGAACAGGGCTATGATAGTGGCTGATAACTGTAACCTCCACTTGTTACATGGGTACGACGTAAGGCTTTTGCACAGGGTAACCCACATGCAAATAAAAGGTTATGTGTGCTTTGGATAATTTGTATGATTTGAATTAAAGTTAATTAATGTAGGATGACTTTACTTCTTTATTAGGGGCATAATAATGCTGCTGGTTGCTTTCTCTGATTTGCTAGCAAGTATGGTCACTATAATTTTGCTAGAATTAAGTCGCAAGCCACTAGCAATGTGTGTGAATTAAGTTCTGATAATCTAAACTACTATTAATTCATTATTACTTTGAGACCGGGAGGGGCCGGCACTCAGTGTGCTCCAGCTCATTTCTCACCACACATCAGATATAATTTTCTCAGAAAGCAATTATCCTGCATTTTTCTGGCGATATAGAAATGTGGCTTTGTCCCAAAGAACAGCTGATTTTACCGCAAGGCTGTTGAGTGGCGTTAATGTCATAACAGACCTGTTCTCAGTCAGTAGTTGTCTCTTGAAGCTGTTCTGTGATTATCTGCTTTGCTCGATTTGTACAATTTTAATGCTGTTCTTATATTGTTGTATTGTTGTTATATATATTGTTATATACATTTAAACTCCCTGTAGACCTACACAATACAAGGATGAATTTTTCAGCTCTACACCCAGTTTGGCATCAGCCTGCTCTCTTCCAAATAATCCAGCCAAGTAATTATCCATTGATTAAATTCAGTTGCACAGTTTGATCCCCCCAAAACTCCACCTAAAACTACCTCGGTGCAACATGTGCCGATTCTGGGCTTTGGGGCTCAAGCAGCCATGGCAAAGTTCGAGCACTCATATTCACCAGCATACAATCGGGGTCCATTGAAAGCAATTCCAGATTAACTTCCTATGCGTAGCCTTCGTTCCGCTTTGTCCCGCTGTACTGACGAGCCAATTTTACCACTGTACCAAAGCACCTTTTGGAGAAAAAGCATGCGTGGCAACTTGTTAAAGGCTACAGCGCACAGCTGCAATTAACAACAACACTTTCCTCTTCAACAAGCAGGAATTATCGGCCGATTAATCAGCTATCAGCTTTTTCCTGCTCCAAACTGTTGTCGTTTTATTGCCCATTAAAAATCCACCATCTGTCAACCTCTGGTTGAAAGCCTGCAAATACTTGACCAATCACATTACTGAAAGTTGTAAACATGTTGGGCATGCATAATGCAAGCAATAACCTTTTCCTAAACAAACCAAACTCCTGCAGAATCTGCCCAACATTGCCCAATACCCAAACCCAACTCAAGAATGTGATATGGCACTTAAAATGTCTTTGGATTTATGTTCCAACAGGGAAGAACTGCAACAGTTTTTATGGATCAGCCAGTTGTAAAACTGTTGTAAACAGCAATAAAATGTGTAATATCACAGTTCAAACAAATGGAACTTTATTCAGTTTAACTTTATTTATTTAGCACTTTAGACATTACACTGTGGAAGGTGCTTCATAATACAGACAAGAACAAAATAAAGGGGAAGAAAGGAAGTAATATAAAAATTAAATTTAAATAAAAGGTACAAACAGACAACAAATACCTACTATTACGGCATATGGCTAGACAACCAGAGGAGGTTCCCAAATATGTAGTAAGAAAAAAGTGAGAATAAGTGATGAGTGATGATGAGTGATCGGCCCTATGGATGAGATTGGAGAGATCTCATGCCACAGCATCAGGTTCATTTTTTTTTAAAAAAAAAATGTTATTAGGCAATTAGACATCTCCTGAAGGAGAGAAGACCTCCTGCTCCTCTTTTTGTTTTGCACATATAGTATAGTCGCCTGTAGGCCCAGTCTTTGGTTTTCTGAAATTAAAACAGAAGCAGCATTATAATAGATATAAAGTTAATACTGTATCATTTGTTCTTGAAATCAGATTAAATATTATATTTGCTCTATTACAGTATTTTACATCTGTGTTGGAAGGGTTCATCAACTCACTTGAGTTCAGCGTGGTCCTGCAGTTCAACATTGAGGGTTTCAGGCAGTAGCAAACAGAAACCTGACGTAGCAATGGGGACGCTGCCGTATATCAGCATGGGGATGGTGTGATGGTAGACGCTCAGGAGCCTGATTAGTGGAGCAAGGATGCCCCCCACACGAGCGCACATGAAGTTAAGACCTACACCATTCTGCCTGAAAGAACACACAATTGATTTATTTAGGAATCTTGTGCTCGTTGTTAATCATTTATGTCTTTTTGTATTCATCACGGGCACAAAATGGACTTTACCTTAAACTGGTAGGGTATAGTTCTGCAGTATAAACATAGGCTGTGCATAAGGAAGCAGTGGCGAAATATTTCCCCAGTACAGCTATGGCTGTCACCACCTCAGGAAGATCTGATGAGTAAATAATATTTTAAACAAACAATGGCACGTTGAAACCCCTGAAGTGGATATTTAAAGAAATTAAAAGTATATTCAAAATGCAGTACCTTTTGGGATAGCAAGGACCAAGAGAAAAGCAGCACCCCCGAAAAGCAAAAAGCCTGCCTGACTGATTCTCCTTCCAAAACGTTGAATTAGAAACAAAGTGCTGAGCTGTGCAGGAATTTCCACAGCACCAAAGATGAACTGTGTGAGGTAGATATTCAGGCCGAAACTGCCAACATTCAGGCTCATTCCAAAATACAGAAGACTTGTTGAAAACCTGGTGTCAGAGGTGGGGAGATGGAAGTTTCAGTTTACCAACTACTGTACGAGTGATGGCTGAAATACCCTTACCACTGTCCTGTGTTTTACTGGACATCCAACATGCAGCTGCTGGTTAAAGTACAGACACAGCCTCCTCATCTATCAGATCATTAATGCTTTATGTTAATGTTGCGATGGTTGTTCATTACCTTAACCTAATATACTGTATATACAAATGGATGACAAATTAAAGGAAAAACCTGAATAAATGAATGGGGTTCAAATAAACACAAGAAGTTTGTGCTCTAGAAAAGGATCAACACTCAGAGAATAACCTCCTAAGCCCTATGATAAGCGATTATGGCAAGGCTGAACTATACAGACCAGTGAGCAGTGATAACTAACATGTCTTTGGGGTCATCGGGTGGGAACCTCCTTTCACCGGTGTTTCGTCTAGTTGGTCCCACGACACCTTCAGGAGGCTAAACAGTGAACTCTGGCGTCCCAGAGACACTCCCCTAATGCCAGGTCTCACTGCTCCCCACACCAACCCAACAACCTCCTTTACCTTACTTACACATGGCTTTCTCAGCCCAAACAGCACTGCCACCTTCAACAAACCCAGGCTCTGTACATGCGAGCTCCAGGTAGAAACAGTGCTGATACTACCTTTCCTAGCACATTCACCATACTCTATTTCACACACTACATAGCATAACTACAGTATAAGCTAAAGTTAAAGGAGATAGATAAACTCACAGGATCAGCAAACACACTCACCTTGCAGCATGGTCTCAAACAAAAGGGATTCAAATAGGCCACTCCCACACTTAATAACCTTCGTCTTCCTGGATTTTCTTCTGGGAGGACTAGCTAGTGTATCTCTCCACCTGATCTCAAAGAGTTATGTACCCTGCTTAGTAGGTCCCCGTGCTGGCCCCCAACTGACATTATTTTTTCTCATCCAAATTCACTGACTAGCTCTGGCTGCTTCATCTGACATTTCCCTCACTGTCTTCCTCAAACTCTGTCCCCGCACTCCGAGTTTCCCCAGGAGCGAGACAGCTGATCTTGCTATGAAGAAACATGGCAAATTCACTGCATGGTACGACTGAGCAAGTCACATCCAATCGTGCTGTGTGGCATGTATAAAAATCCTAAGCAGGTCCATTAGATTCTGAGTTTTTTAAATTGAGATTTTGGACCGACCATTATCAAAACACCAAAATGAGGGAACATCTTTTGGAAGAAACACCTTACTAAGACACTTCATGTTGACTTTTTCTTCAAGAACAGACAATCCAAATACTGGCTTTATACTGGGCCAATTACATTTTTGTGTCAGCCAGTGCCACTAGAAGCCACTAAGTCCTACACACAAGGCCAGACTGAAAAGCAGTTTAACTTCTACATCACTGCAGCAATGTGGGAAGTTAAACCACATGTGATTAGCAAAAACAAGAATTTCAAGAGGTGTTGAGTTGCTTTTGACAACCTTATATAACGACTAAAGAGGTCTATAATATTACATAGATAAACATTGTGTATTTATGTAACGAATATTAGTGAATGCTCATTAACAGATACAGACAGTGGCATTAATCAATCATTGTAATTGAAAGAGAAAAATACACACCAGTTAAAGCCCATGAGCAGAGTACGTTTTCTCAAGTACGATACTCTGAAGATGTCCAACATGTTCTCTCTTCTGCAGGGAACCTCCATCTCTACCTAAACACACAATGAAAGTTTTTAGATAACATGACTGAGGAATTTAATTTATTATGCTTAAAAATAAAGTGTGATTGATGCAGCTGACCTGGTCTAGCAAATCTTCTGGTACCCTCCTCCCATTCACTCTGGCTGCCCTCTGGAGCTCCTTTAGTGCCTCCTCCTTCCTGCCGTGGGTCATCAGCCAGCGAGCTGACTCCGGGAGAAACCTGATGGAAATCAGAATCACAAAGTACGATGTAGATGTTATGTTTATAACTTCTCTGGCAATGTTATTGGAGAAAACATGTGTCTAGGATATTTTGCCCCTAGAGGCTGCTAACCAGTAGAGTATTCCCACAATTATGAGAAGAGGGCTGAAGAGCACCAGCTGCAGGATCCTCCAGTTGGAGATGAAATAGGCAACACCAGGTAACACCATCAGTCCAACAGGGACGAAAAGCAGGATTGCCATTGTACAAACAGCAGACTTGGAGGGACTTGTCCACTCCACACCTATAAAATTAATAAGCCAGATATTGCAACGGACTTTAGTCATCTATTTTTATCTACTCACCTATTACAACACATTTCATTCATCTGTCTCTCCTGATTGAATTGTCTTGACTCACAGACGAACAGTGTACCTACCCATCACAGTTGTGTTCATCATAATGACACCTCCTGAACTCCCACAGAAAAATTTCAAGACCATGTAAACATAGATGTTTGGCGAGAGAGCAGTAGTCAGATCTAACAACAGTACGAGAGAGAGGCAGAGTAGGATTGCAAAGCGTCGTCCAAATCTACAAACAGAGGAGAAGGAGCATTTGTTTTAAAGAACACAAAGTGAATCCACATATTTACTGATTGTTATTTACTGTTTGCATTTCATAGAATGGGGTACATTTTTGGGTATGTGTCCCTTCAATAGTTTGTCACAGAAATAATTGTTTTTTCATCTAGCTTTTTTAGATGACAAGATGCAACCATTTTTGGCATTGCTTCATATGTTTCTCCTTGCCCATATATCTTATTTTTAATTTATTTTGCACAGTCTTGCTGGACTTCCTTTTTGTAAATGTAAAACGTTAGGGTGATGGCAAAGCTTTCAACAAAAATAATCTTACTCTTGAACAGAAAGGTCTACCTCTATGTGTTTTTTCCATTACGTCAGTCATTTCAGATGATAATCTGCTGCCAGCTGCAGCGCTCTCCCTCCATTCTAGACCATTAACAAAAATTGTTGTGTTCATTAGTCAACTGGACACGAAAACATGAGAAAATAGTCTGGATTAAAAATGACCAAAATAAACCTTTAAGGTCTGTTTTTTAAGATTGAGGCATTTTATGGTTTTATTTGAGAGTCAGAAAAGGCAGAAGAGAGAGGGGACGCTGCAGCAAGGACTCAGCTGGTGAGCTACTGGTGCACCCCAACCTTAAAGTCTTACAAAGCCTTAGAACTATTGCATGCATCAGGCAGGTGGTCAAAGTGCATGAGTTACTGGTTCTTACCTGTCAGAAATTGCCCCATATGCCAAACCTCCAACCAGAAAACCTGCCATATAGATGGACAGTGACGCCTCAATCAAACCCTTCTGGTCACAAACTAGATCAAACTGAAATTAGAAGAGCACTGTGAAACTAAATGGAAGGGATACTAAAAGATCAAATAAAGAGAGCAGGGCCATAGCACTGAATTACAACCTCTATACACAGACCTAAGGGACTGTGTGAGTAGCATTTTGGAACCTGAGGGTCTTGTGTCAAGTAAAAACCCTGAGGTGTTTGCTTGCTTACCTCTGACATGATGCTTGAAGCACCTACAGGTGTCTCATAGTCCCATCCATCTATACATCCAGTTGTAGTGTTAATCCCATCCTCTTCAATGGTTTCCAAATCCAAATCCACAGGTGTGAACATTTTACAGCTTTCAAATCTTCCATCCTTGTTGATTGGGATGGTGAGATTTCTTCTTCTCTCAACTGTCAGGTTTGGCCCATGCTCCAAGATCCAGTCAGTGTTACAGTGATGTGGAAAGCTCATTCCTGCAAACACCTGACCAAACATGTTAAAAGCAGCAAATATGCTGGGGATGCATAATAAAGCCACTAACCGCTTCTGAAACAAACCCAACTCCCCAACATCCTTTAGGATCTGCCCAAAGCTGCTCATATTGACATGTAGCGAAATATGCAGAGGTTCCTCATCAAAGCTCAACGCGAGATATGGATAAGCTCAACTCTGGGTGCCAGGAGTCTAGCACTATATCTCATCTTGCCAATTAATGTTTAAACCAATTCAACCCAACAGTGTGTTATGGTAGTCACAGTGAACTTTGCTATTAGCTCGGCTGCCCTATCTGCAACTCTTGTGTCTGACATGGCATGACCTCAGTAGCTTTGGCTCTCGTACCAAATTGTAAAAAGCAAAACCAAGTAACTATGACTACTTTACTTTTGGTTATAATTTCAATCCAGATTAAAGTTTGTTTCTTCCAATAATTTGTTCAGCACTGTACCAGTTCCACATAGGTTCATTTACTAGTTTTCTAAAATTACAAGTCGAGTATTTATATCGACAAAGTCACTTGTGACCTCTGATGACCGTCATCAACAATATCATTCCTATAGATTCTTTTCATGGGTTCGTGAGATCCCATGTGACCAGGAACACTGGCGGTCATCCAGGATTCATAGAACTGCAGTTACATCCATAACTTTTGTTCCATTTCATCCTTCCTGACCACAAGAGGCAGTGCTTCAACACTGGATGACTTGTAACTACCTAGTCGTGAGGAATCCTGAATCCAGAAGAGGGAAGAAGGCTAGGATGTCATCTACAGGCTAAAGCAACAGACATGCCCTAATAGCGACCACCTTCAGGACCACATGAGAAGAAGGAGAGCCATGCCCTGGGCTACCTGAAGCCAGGACAGCACACAAATCAACCAGTTGTCTGTCAACAATTAACAATTAACAATCCAACATCACGAGTGACTTTTGTAGTGCAACTGCCCCTGTTATACTAATAATCACAGCACCCTGAGATCTTTCTATGCCTCTTTAACTATTGTTTTGTAACTTGTTGTGTTTTGTTTTTTCCTTGCGCTCTAAATAAACCAGTGAGTAACTAGAAGTTATTTACATAAACTTTATATTGCATGCACCTCCTCTTTAAATTTTCATGTAACTTGCTACTAACCTTTCCCTCTTTCCCTTGCAGGTACTGGGTTCCTCTCAGGTAAGTGTAGGTTTTTCCCCAAAGTAATATTTCCTTACCCTCAGGTATACAAGCTCAATGGATTATCTGTCACATAAACACATAATCTTAGCAGGTAAGTGATTATAGCTGAAACACACACAAAAACCCAGGTAAGCATGTACGTATAATGTGGTAAAATTTACTTAACAGTTTGAAATAACATACAACTGAAAATGGTTTTCTATGTTTCCTCTCATAACAAAATAGGTTTCTTTAAGTTTCTGACATACCAGTCCTTTAAACACACTCAGTCTCTTGAGCTGCACACAAACAACACATTCAAATAACAATGATAAAATTACTAATATGTGGGCCCACACACTATAATCACCCTTTAATCTATGCTGGCACCAATCCCGCTCCAATAGCAGCATACATCTCTCCCTCACAGCCAAAGGAACTCCAGGCCATGCACAAGGGTCTCAAAGTGCTATCTGGGGGCCTCCGTCAGCTTCCCAGGTTGATAGCTGTCCAAACGTAGGTCCAACACTTTCCAAACCTCTTTCTTGAGTTGTCAACTTTGGAAATTACAATAAACCTAGAATACGAACTGATGCAGTTTACTTCTTTCTCTCCTCTCTGCATGGCCTGTCTCCTATGCTGCCCTCCTCACACTCCTGCGACCCTCCCTAGACTGCCTGACTGATGCATGATTACCTTTCCTAATCACCTGCCTGGATTGTCTGTCAATCACATGATCACTGCCTGATACATCACATCAAGGTAATTTAAGTTAATTTTATCCAATGTCCAGTTATGTACATTGGCTTCACCTTTATTCCCCCCTTTTTATTCTTAAAATTTAAACATTATGGATCACAATAAAATAAACATGTTATTAAACATATTTACAGAAAATACATCCACAATACCTTTATAAGAGTAAAAGTATTATTTATTCAAGCTGGGATATACCTTGTTGACATAAATACTTGACCTGTGCATGTGCAAGAGAACATGTTCAGTGCACTGCCACTGGAGGTCAGTGAGAATGAATGATTTACACTTAATACAGTCTGCAAGTTGTGTGTCTGAAATTAACTGGCCTCAGTAGCTTTAGCTTTCATACGTTTTTATTTCAGTCCAAATTAAAGTTTGTGCTCTTCAATAATTTGCTCAACACTGTATCTGTTCCTTGTAGGTGCATCTGCTGGTTTTCTAAAACTAAAAAACAGAAATGAAGGATCATTATAGAAAATTATTTTAAGTTAATACAGTTGACTTTATATATATGTACGTTTTCAAATCCAGCATTTATACTCAACTCACTTGAGCTCAGCGTGGTCTTGCAGTTCAACATTGAGGGTTTCAGGCAGTAGCAAACAGAAACCTGCAGCAGCAATGGGGACGATGCCGTATATCAGCATGGGGATGGTGTGATGGTAGACGTCCAGGAGCCTGATCAGAGGAGCGAGGATGCCCACCGTACGAGCACACATGGAGTTTAGACCTAAACCATTCTGCCTGCAAGAACGCACAACTGATTTATTAGGAATCTCGTGCTTGTTGTTCATAATCAACATTGCTTATTTTCACCTCTATTAACTGTAATAGCAGAGTTTTTGTACATATGTCGTCATTCATAATGGGTCCAAAATGGACATTACCTTAAAATGGTAGGGTACAGTTCTGCAGTATAAACATAGGCTGAGCTGAAAGAGGCGGTGGCTGAATATTTCCCCAGTACAGCTATGGCTGTCACCACCTCAGGCAGATCTGATGAGTAAATAATATTTAAGATAAACAATAGCACATTCAAAACCTCTAGAGCAAATAGCAAAGGAACTAAAATACTAAAATGCAGTACCTTTTGGGATAGCAAGGACCAAGAGACATGCAGCACCCCCAAAAAGCAGAAAGCCTGCCTGACTGATTCTCCGTCCAAAGTGTTGAATTAGAAACAAACTGCTGAGCTGTGCAGGAATTTCCACAGCACCAAAGATGAACTGTGTGAGGTAGATATTCAGGCCGAAACTGCCAACATTCAGGCTCAGTCCGTAATACAGAAGACTTGTTGAGAACCTAGTGTCAGAGGTGGGGAGATAGTAGTTTCAGTTTAACAACTGTTGTAAAAGTGACAGCCGAAATATATGGGGTTCCCATTTAAATCAGTCAATCAACACATCCATGATTTTGTAACAATCTAGTTAACAAATTCAGTATCAGTAAATATGGCTTATGCTTTCAAAACCTGCATAACCAGTGGCACTGTTACTTGGCAAAACTCATTATGCACACAGTGAAGCTGGTATGCATCCACATACTACAGAGATGGAGCCTTAGTAGTAGGTTAGAGACCCCATTCTTCATGCATTAATTATCCTAATTAAAAGAGAAAACAAATACACACCAGTTGTAGCCCATTATGAGAGTACGTCTTCTCAAATATGATATGCGGAAGATGTCCAGCATGCTCTTCTTTTTGCATGTAACCTCCATCTCTATCTAAACACAATAACAAGACATTTTAGATAATAATTTGACTGACATTTTTAATCTATTATGCTTAAAAATAAAGTGTGATTGATGCAGCTGACCTGGTCTAGCAAATCTTCTGGTACCCTCCTCCCATTCACTCTGGCTGCCCTCTGGAGCTCCTTTAGTGCCTCCTCCTTCCTGCCGTGGGTCATCAGCCAGCGAGCTCCGGGAGAAACCTGATGGAAATCAGAATCACAAAGTACGATGTAGATGTTATGTTTATAACTTCTCTGGCAATGTTATTGGAGAGAAACATGTGTCTAGGATATTTTGCCCCTAGAGGCTGCTGACCAGTAGAGTATTCCCACAATTACGAGAAGAGGGCTGAAGAGCACCAGCTGCAGGATCCTCCAGTTGGAGATGAAATAGGCAACACCAGGTAACACCATCAGTCCAACAGGGACGAAAAACAGGATCGTCATTGTACAAACAGCAGACTTGGAGGGACTTGTCCACTCCACCCCTGTAAAAATAATAAGCAAATATTACACTGGACTGTAGTTATGTATTTTTATAACAACATATCGGCCTATTAGTAAACATAGTGCAGCCTATCTGTATAGACTAAGGCTAAGTTCTCATTACAAGCAAATGTGACCAAAATCCGATTTGTTTGCTCTCATGTGTTTGTATTTTTGAAATCATGCTTTTTTCCATGCCTAAACCGTAAAATATCTACAAGTAATGAACATAGCTACTGTGACGTAACCCATTGGTTTGTCGAATCCCATTTGAAGCTTCGAGTTTGGCGTTTCAGCCATTACCATCGAGGACTTTTGGAGCCAGAAGTGCCCGTATTTAGGCGAGAGGCTGACTCTGTGGAGGAGCGAGAGGTGGACCTACGCGAGACACTGAAGACAGCATTGGCAGAAAGCTTGTCACTCAAAGCGGCCTGCCTTTGAATATGCATAACTCTAATAAAATGTAAATGGTAAGTTATATAAACATTAGGGCATCGGGGAGACACTGGTAAGTCATCCATTTTTCCATTTTTCATCCATTTTTCCCCAAATGCCTGTTTCGCAAAAGTCATGCTGTGAGGTGTCTTAGGGCAGAGATCTGTTCACACTGATGTCAGATATCGGTCACTTCAAACATAAATGTGAACAGTCGAAAGATTGGGTCTGGGGGAAAAAAAAAAAAATCGGAAATTCAACATTAAGCCCTGTAATGTAACGTAGCCTAATTTACCGTCTTATTGATGCAGTTTTATGCTGCCATTACTGTAGCGATAGAGCTGAACTGATCCATTTTCAATTCTTCACTTCTACTCCTGTTTTTACTCACAGACAAACAGTGTACCTACCCATCACAGATGTGTTCATCATAATGACACCTCCTGAAGTTCCACAGAAAAATTTCAAGACCATGTAAACATAGATGTTTGGTGAGAAAGCAGCACCCACACCAAACAACAGTAGGAGAGAGAGGGAGAGCAGGATTGCACGGCGTCGCCCAAATCTGCAAACAGAGGAGAAAGAGCATTTGTTTTGTTTTAAAGAACACAAAGTGAATCCCCATATACACTGCTTGTCATGTACTCTTTGCTGTCATAGAAAAGGGTACATCTTTGAGTAGATGTCCCTTCAATGGTTTGCCACAGAAATAACTGTTTTTGCATCTAGCTCTTTTAGATGGCAAGATGCAACCATTTTGGCTTCATTATTGGTTGATCCCTCTGTATGTTTCTATTTGACCATATATCTTTTTCTTTTTTTCTTTTTTTTTTTGCAAACTCTTGCACTGACTTCCTATTTGTAAATGCAAAACCTTTTATTGAGACTCTGAGGACACGTTTCTTCCAGTTGGTGATAGCCATAACATAAATTGTACTGTAAAAACACAACACCCTTTAAAACCCTTTAATGACAACTTGGATATTTCTCAATGTGGACCCTATTTCCCCATGTTCTCCTCACTTAGTGACTAATGGGAGCAACTATTTTTGCAATTGATCTAGTATTGGGTGAGCAATGGGCAGCAGTAGCTCAGTCCATAGGGACTTGGGTTGGGAACCAGAGGGTTGCCAGTTGGCCCTGTACGGACCAAGTATGAAGTGTGAACTGGTAGCTGGAGAGGTGGCAGTTCACCTCCTGAGCAAGGCATTGAACCCCAACTGCTCAGGGCGCCTGTGCATGAGCAGCCCCTCACTCTGACCTCTCTCAGTTTAATGCATTTGTAGGTCCTGTTTGTGCGTGTTTGCATTTAGAGCCTGTGAGAGTGAAAAAACTGAATTGATAAATGATATCTTCTTCAGTACTGCAGCAGTGTATGGCGGCAAAATAGACTGCAACCACTAGGGGCAATCTGTGCAATCTTAGTTTACGTCCACTAGAAATGCCTATCTTGCCACTGACAAGTCAGATTGTAATGCAGTTTCTGACAACATTATGGAAAGGATCCCTACAGAGATAGACCTTTTTCTTAAAGAGTAAGATCCATTTTGTTCAACCAGAAACAGCCCTGAAATCACTATCACCAAACCCAGCAGACCACATTTCAATTAACAGTAATTTTAGTGTGTTTAGAGCTGATGATTTTACATCTGACTGGGTGAATTAAATGTTTATTTTAACTAAACCATTGTTGGTGATTGTTGAAACAGTGGAAAGACAAAGAAAGACATTTTTTGTGGTTTCTGTTGACTTTAAATGTAATGTGTTGTATTTCTTTTTATTTAAATAACAATCTGAGCCTGTCAGCGGCAAAAACACGCTCTTTTAGTGGACATAATTTGACGGTGCCCAATTTGACCATTAACATTACATTGCAGGCTGCTTAATCGCTGCAAGCTACAGTGTGTTTGCTCAATACTGGACCAGTTTTAAAAAAGGTTGTCTCCATTAATCACTTGGACGCAAAAACATGGGAAAATAGAATCAAGGTTAAAAACAGATAAATTACCCTTTAAGCCTTACACAGTATTAGAACTTTCATGTGCATTGAACAGGTGGAGGTGCATGTGTTGTCACCTGTCAGAAATTGCCCCATACACCAGTGCTCCAACCAGAAAACCTGTCATGTAAATGGACTGTGATGCCTCAATCAAGCCACTCTTGTCACAAACCAGATCAAACTGAAATTAGAAAAGGATTGTGAAGCTCAAGGGAAAGGGAGAGATCAAAGACAGAGAGCAGGACCACAGCAAGTAATTACAGTCTTGATACACAAAACTGAGAGACCATGTGAGCAACAATTAGGACCCTGAGGGTCTTGAGTCTAGTAGGGACCCTGTGATGTTGCCTCCTTACCTCTGATGAAAGGCTAGAAGCACCTACAGGTGTCTCATAGTCCCATCCATCTATACATCCAGTTGTAGTGTTAATCCCATATGCTTCAATAGTTTCCAAATCCAAATCCACAGGTGTGAACATTTCACAGCTTTCAAATCTTCCATCCTTGTTGACCGGGATAGTGAGATTTCTTTGTCTCTCATCCGTCAGGTTTGGCCCACGCTCCAAGATCCAGTCAGTGTTACAGTGATGTGGAAAGCTCATTCCTGTAAACACCTGGCTAATCACATCGAAAGCAGCAAACATGCTGGGGATGCATAATGCAGCCACTAACCGTTTCTGAAACAAACCGAAGTCCCCGACCTCCTTCAGGATCTGCCCGAAGCTGCTCATATTGACATGTGGCTAAATTTATAGTGGTTCCTCATCAAGAACTTAGCTCTAAATACCATGACTTTGGCACTCTGCATATCATCCTGCCTATTAATATTTAAACCAATGCAACCTAAAAGTGATAGAGTGGCACTCACAGTTCCTACAACCTTATCTTTCAGTCATTTTTTTATCATACCAGTTGTAAACTTTGAACAAAGTGTCAATAACTCAGCTCTGATCAGTTCAACTTCATCTAAACAGTATAGTATTCGGAAAACTACAATACAAACTAATACTAAGAGCTTTGTAGTGCAGAGAAAAGACTACTGAGAATAAGTATCATGTGTTCAACAGTATACATGACACCAGCTAACACCTGCACACAAACAGCTTCAAACAGACAGCAATAAATGTAAAGTCTAGTATGGCCTTTTTGGATTTGTGCTGACTGTCTGGTGCAGATATTTGTTATCATTAAGGACTCAGTTTGGCATTAGGTGACCTCAGTAGCTTTAGCTCTCGTACCTGATCAAAAGCAAAAAAAACAACACAAACAAACAACAAAAAAACAACCTTTGACTACTACTGATTATTATTTCAGTTCAAATTAAATTGTTCAGCACTGTATCTGTTCCTAGGTCCATTCGCTGGTTTTCTAGTATTAAAAAACAGGAAAAAAGGATTATATAGAATTGTTTAAAGTTAATAGTTAGTGTCATGGGGATGGTGTGATGGTAGACATCGAGGAGTCTGATCAGTGGAGCGAGGATGCCCCCCACAAGAGCACACGTGGCATGGAAACCATTCTGCCTGAAAGAATTCACAATGGACTCGTCATCAGAAATCACACAGATGAGATGATTTTATTAATGCTTTAAATTACAGCCCATGAATTACAGTGTTATTATCACGAGATAGACACATGTTGGGTACCTATGCCCATAGAATTATTTAAAATAAAGGAGAAAGAGAAATGAGAACAAGACAATTGTTTGTTTAAAAGAAATTACACACAAATACACAGACATGATTTCTATATAACAACAAAATTGGGAAATTTCCAATTATTTGGGAGACAAAAGTGTAAAACGTTTTTAAATATGGAGAAGTCATTATTAATATAGTGTCCAGTGTTAACCCTTTGTTAAGGCTTTTGCACACTGAGACCGTTTTTTTAAATGTCATCCTGAAAAAAATGGTTACTCAAACCTTGCACAATAATTCCGATGTGTTTTATTATTGTATAAGTTGCAAAAATTTGCAATACATGACAAAATGAAAAGACATATTCCCTCTTTTGCCTCTCCACATTCTCCTCCTCTTCATCATCCACCTGAATTTTACCATGTGACCTGTTGAAAGTAGCTATCTGAGTTATTAAATGATTCTGTGAACCCTGTTCCCCTGTCCTGTTGTGGCTGTGTCCCGCTGCCACATTTTCTCCACTGATTCTTGGTCAGACATCTCAGAAAACTTGTTCCAAAAACTTTAATGATAGACTGAAGTTTCGGACTCAGTGTGCAGATGTGATTGACACAATGTGAGGTCATAATTATTTTTAGACATGCCACAATTCGAATGAAAAAGACTCAGACTCAGTGTGTAGCAAGCACGTGCAACTGAAACAAAATATCAGATAAGGAGATCGGTGATTGGAAGCCCTGGGTGATGATGCCCCTCCCATACCGCATCTAACGTTACAAACATTTCTATAGAAAGCGAAACTTATCTCTGGATGCGCAAGGGCTCTGTGGATGCGCATTCAGCACCAGTAGCCTGGTCCAATTGTGACTTGTGAGTCGTGAGAGTGACGTTAAATGTTTGTTTTCTTTTTAAATCTTACACCAATAATATTTTCAGTAGTTTTGGAGGGAGGGGTGAGATAAAGGAATGTTAAATGTTAAAATCTTTGACTTAAACCAGTTTTGAAAAATAAAATAAAAAAGTGTTTATTATTGCTTCTTAGAATTGTGTCTAAATTCCAAGATGTCTTCCAAATCTCGGTATTATGATATGACATGAATTATATTAAAGGGCCAGTCAGCGGTTTCTGGCAGCATCTGCTGGTCAACTAGTGTGTTGCAACTCTTCCCATAGGGTTTCAATAGGGATTCTGGAACATCCACGAAATTCGACCCATGCTTCTAGGTATATAAAACGTCTCATTCTAAGATAAAGGAGAATGCAGAAATGATCACTTCTGATGTATTATGTGCTATTTGATTATACTTATGAATATTATATTCAGTTTCCTCAAAAAAAAAAAAAAAAAACATTAGGGGCGTCAGTAGCGTAGTGGATAGTCCCGGTGCCCCATGTACAGAGGCGATGCCTCACTGCAGTGATTGCAGGTTCGACTCCGGCTTGCAACCCTTTGCTGCACGTCAACCCCCACTCTCTCTCTCACCCCATTTCAATCTGTCCTGTCCATTAAAGGCACAAAGCCCGAAAAAATAATCTTTAAAAAAAAAACCAACATTATATTTAACATTATATTAAGAGCATTTTATTTTCACCACTAGATGCCGCCAGAAACCGCTGACTGGCCCTTTAAACTAATCTGTTGCAGCTAGGTTGTTAGCTAACTATTTATGACTAGTAGCCTACTTTATCAATTTACATTACATACTGTATTGTGCTAGACCCAGTGCCCTTTTCTGCCTTTGAGCCTCTGCCTCTCTATTAGCCTGTGCACAGCCCTGGTGTGCAGAGGCCTTTACATGGTATACAGGATGTAAAATAACATCATCTATTGTTAACAATATTTTAACAGTATATGCCACATAGTAGGCATGCTGTCAAATAAAGCAGTCTCTTGTCCACCCCACCCCCACAGTAAATATGGACTTTTATATGTAGCATTGCTTTTTTGCAGTTAATTACACAGTGCAGTCTGTCAACACAATAAATACCATTACACACAGAATGAAATGTGTCAAACTCAACATTTAACAGAATGTTACCAAGATTTATTAGGTTATAATCACAGGCAGCAGAAAAAGTGACATTATCTTAAAATGGTTGGGTAGAACTCTGCAGTGTAATTGCAGGCAGTAGTTGCATTTTCCCCAGTACGGCTATGATTGTTACCACCGCAGGAAGATCTGGTGGGTACATAACATAAGAGAAGCATGTGCTGTACTTGTCAGAAAAACAGTGAAAAATTAACACCTTTTACAACAAATGTTTTCAAATAACAACATAACAAAGTTCTGAAGATACCATGTGGGATAGGAAGGACCACAAGGCAGGGAGCTCCCCCAAAGAACAGGAAGCCTGATTGACATATCCTAATCCAAAGTGTTGACTTAGTGTGGCTAAACACAGTATGTAAGACCGATGTAATGTCTATATAAACTTATGGGTCATTCTCGAACGCAACTTCATACATGTCGACACAATACAATTTTATAGGTCCAGGGAGAGCAGGATACTAGTAAATATCTGAAACCCTTCACATCTAAAAGTACAAACTACATTATAAAATAGAAAGCCAGTATTCAATGTAGCAAGTAAGTAGGCAGGGTATTTACCACAGGGAGATTCTATCACAGACCCCAATAATTACCACCTTGTGAGCCCACTGTGAGCCCTAACACTGAAATCTACACTGCAAGGAGAGGCAAATCTCAAGTGACCACCACCATTAGGCCGACCACATGGCATTTAAGGTTGAGGATCCCATGCGTATTCCCTGCAGCTTGTCCCGCTACCTTTAAACTATGCAAGAAACATCTCCTAGATGCACTGGGACGCATCATCAGTGATGTATCCTGGGATAATCGGGTGTTTCAGGTCTCACAACATCATACAGCAAACGATGTGGGTTTCGTTAATAATTGGCAAACTTTCTGGGGAAAACCTGGTTTTATTAGGAGAGACGGTATTCATCCCACTTTGGATGGAGCTGCTCTCATTTCTAGGAACCTGGCAAACTTTATTAGTAATTTAAATCCCTGACAACCCAGAGTTGAGACCAGGACTCGGAGACGCAGTCCTATACGCCTCTCTGAGCTTCTAGTTCAGTTACCCAGCCATAGTTTTCACAGTTTTATACAAATGGTGTCTGTCCCCTGACCACCTAAATTATTTAAATCTAAAATTAAACAAAGAGGAGTTGTGCATAACAACCTCATAAAAATTAAAACCTCTTCTGTGACAGAAAGACAAAACAGGAGAATTAAATGCGGACTGTTAAATATCAGGTCTCTATTGTCTAAAGCAGTGTTAGTAAACGAATTAATATCAGATAATCATATTGATTTACTCAGTCTCACTGAAACCTGGCTGTGTCAAGATGAATATGTTAGTCTTAATGAGTCCACTCCTCCCAGTCATAATAATACCCACATTCCTCGAGGCAGCAGCCGAGGAGGGGGAGTTGCAGCCATTTTTAACTCTAGTCTGTTAATCAGCCCTAAACCTAAACTAGATTATAATTCATTTGAAAGCCTCGTTCTTAATCTTTTACATCCGACCTGGAAAACCTCGCAGCCACTTTTATTTGTTATAGTGTACCGTGCTCCTGGCCCGTATTCTGAATTTGTATCTGAATTCTCAGAGTTTTTATCCAGTTTAGTTCTTAAATCAGATAAAGTTATTATTGTAGGCGATTTTAACATTCATGTCGACGTTGATAATGACTCCCTGGCTACCGCGTTTATCTCATTATTAGACTCCATTGGCTTCAGTCAGGGTGTACATGAACCCACTCATTGTTTTAACCATACCCTCGATCTAGTTCTGACGTATGGAATTGAAATTGATAACCTAAAAGTCTTTCCACAGAATCCCTCGCTATCAGATCATTATCTGATTACTTTTGATTTCATTTTACTCGATTACACGCCGCTCAGCAACAGTTACTATACTAGATGTTTATCAGATAGTGCTGTCGCAAAATTTAAGGAAAAGATTACGCCGTCGTTAAATTCAATACCAAGTCCCTCAGTAACAGAGGTTTCCTGTACCGACTTTGATCATTTTGTCGATAGCACCGTAGGCTCGTTGCGAACAACACTTGACTCTGTAGCTCCTCTTAAAAAGAAGCTAAAAAAGCAAAGAAAGTTCACTCCTTGGTATAACTCTCAAACCCGTAAGTTAAAACAAATATCGCGAAAATTTGAAAGGAATTGGCGATTAACCAAACTGGAAGAATCTCGTTTAATCTGGACAGACAGTCTCAAAACTTATAAGAGGGGCCTCCGCAATGCCAGAGCAAACTATTACTCAGCATTAATAGAAGACAATAAGAACAACCCCAGGTTTCTTTTCAGCACTGTAGCCAGGCTGACTGAAAGTCAAAGCTCTATTGAGCCTTGTATTCCTTTAGCCCTTAGCAGTAATGATTTTATGAGCTTTTTTAATGACAAAATTCTAACTATTAGAGGCAAAATTCATGACCTCCTGTCCTCAGATAGTACCTATCTAACCTCAAACACAGCTGTAAGACCTAATATATATTTAGATTGCTTCTCCCCAATTTCTCTTCAAGAATTGACAGCAGTGATTTCTTCATCTAAATCATCAACGTGTCTCTTAGACCCCATCCCAAATAGGCTACTTAAGGAGGTCTTTCCTTTAGTTAACACTCATATATTAGATATTATCAATCTATCCTTATTAACAGGCTATGTACCACAGTCTTTTAAGGTAGCTGTAATTAAACCTCTACTAAAAAGCCCACCTTGGATCCAGAGGTGTTAGCCAACTATAGACCAATATCTAATCTTCCCTTTATGTCAAAGATCCTTGAGAAAGTAGTCGCAGACCAGCTGTGTGATTTTCTCCATGATAATAATTTATTTGAGGAATTTCAGTCAGGATTTAGAGTGCATCATAGCACTGAGACAGCACTAGTTAAAATTACAAATGACCTTCTGATTGCTTCAGACAAAGGACTTGTCTCTGTATTTGTTTTATTAGATCTTAGTGCGGCGTTTGACACAATTGACCATCAAATTCTGCTACAGAGACTGGATCACTTAATTGGCCTAAAAGGTTCTGCACTAAGCTGGTTTAAATCTTATTTATCTGATCGTTTTCAGTTTGTTGACGTTCATAATGAATCATCCTTACGTACCAAAGTTTGTTGGATTACTGTAACTCTCTATTATCAGGTAGCTCTAGTAAGTCCTTAAAAACTCTCCAGCTAATTCAGAATGCAGCAGCACGTGTACTAACAGGAACTAAGAAACGAGATCATATTTCTCCTGTTTTAGCTTCTCTGCACTGGCTCTCTGTAAAATCCAGAATTGAATTTAAAATCCTACTGTTAACTTATAAAGCTCTAAATGGTCAAGCTCCGTCATATCTTAGAGAGCTCATAGTGCCATATTATCCCACCAGAACACTGCGCTCTGAGAACGCAGGGTTACTCATGGTCCCTAAAGTCTCCAAAAGTAGATCAGGAGCTAGAGCCTTCAGCTATCAGGCTCCTCTCCTGTGGAATCATCTTCCTGTTACGGTCCGGGAGGCAGACACCGTCTCCACATTTAAGACTAGACTTAAGACTTTCCTCTTTGATAAAGCTTATAGTTAGGGCTGGCTCAGGCTTGCCCTGTACCAGCCCCTAGTTAGGCTGACTTAGGCCTAGTCTGCCAGAGGACCCCGCTATAATACACCGGTTTCTTTTCTCTCTCTCTCTCTCTCTCTCTCTCTCTCTCTCTCTCTCTCTCTCTCTCTCTCTCTCTCTGTCTTATCTATTACTGCATCTTGCTAACTTGGCCATTCTGGATGTCACTAACTCGGCTTCTTCTCCGGAGCCTTTGTGCTCCACTGTCTATCAGATTAACTCATATCGCAGCGGTGCCTGGACAGCGTGACGTGTGTGGTTGTGCTGCTGCCGTGGTCCTGCCAGATGCCTCCTGCTGCTGCTGCCATCATTAGTCATTAGTCATACTTCTACTGTTATTATACACATATGACTATTGTCACACATGTATACTGCCAGATATTAATATATACTTTCAACATATTGTACCACAGTAGCCAGAACTATAACTATAATATTATTACTTTCAATAATGTTGTTGTAAGCTACTGTCATGACCCGTGAACCACCAGTGTGTTTGTTGGATTGTAAATAAAAAACAAACAAAAAAATAACTTTTGCTTTGTGTGATGCCACAGTACTTCACAATTAAATTATTTTATATAATCTAAAGACTTGCATTTATTACACACAGGGTGATGTCACATTATATTGCATCTCATCACGTAACTGTTCGTTCATTCATTCATTTTCCGTAACCGCTTTTCCTGTTGGTGGTTGCAGGGGTGCTGGAGCCTATCCCATCTGACATTGGGCGAGAGGCAGGGCAAATCCTTGACAGGTCACCAGACTATCACAGGGCTGACACGTAGAGACAGACAACCATTCACACTCACATTCTCACCTATGGACAATTTTGAGTCACCAGTTAACCTGCATGTCTTTGGATAATGGGAGGAAGCCGGAGTACCCCTAGAAAACTCATGCTGACACAGGGAGAACATGCAAACTCTGCACAGAGGGGCTCCCACACCTCAGGGTCCAATACAACACAATCTTGCCATAACCCTAGGGGAGCTCCGTAGTCATGCTACTTTGCATGTAGGATACACCAGTGTGTCCTCGCTTTAAGCTCCTCCAAAAGACTCCTTTCTCCTAATCTCCTAGAGGTGCAATCATGGAATTGGAAGATCCTTCATGATCGGGGATTGATTTCAGGGTCACGTGGGAAGAGAGGAGGCGAGTAAGCATAATTAAGCATAATGAACAGGACTGTTTGTCTGTCATCTGGCAGGTTTGTCCCACGCTCCAAGATCCAGTCAGTGTTACAGTGGTGTGGAAAGCTCATTCCTGTAAACACCTGACCAATCTTGTTAAAGCAGCAGATATGGTGGGGATGCAATGCAGCCAATAACCGTTTCTGAAACAAACCGAAGTCCCCGACCTCCTTCAGGATCTGCCCGAAGCTGCTCATAGCTGCTGAGAGTGCTCAGGGCCTATAATAAGGACCTCTGTTTTAGAGGCGTTCAGTTGGAGAAAATTCACTGCCATCCAGTCCTTAACTGCAGCTAGGCAATTATGCAGGGCAGATAATTTAGCTGATTCTGATGGTTTGCAGGACAAGTACAGCTGAGTGTCATCAGTGTAACAATGAAATTAAATATCATATTGTCTAATAATGTGGTCCAAGGGAAGCAAATACAAAAAGAATAAAATTGGACCAAGAATGGATCCCTGTGGCACTCCAAACATAGACCGGGCTTGAGATGATGTGAAACCATTGACAGACAGAAAATTTTCTATCTGAAAAGTATGAAGTGAACCACTGGAGGGCAGTTCCAGAGATACCAACCCAACCTGTTGTCTTTTAGTACGGTTGGCACAGGTCCACTGACTGTAAAAGCTGGTCTGTATAAAATAAGAAAAGTGGCAATAACATAGATAACGATAATATATGTAACTCTACATAACTTATGTAGCCATAAAATGCAGTCAGACCACTATAACTACCAGATATCTGGAATAGAGTCTATAATGGGAAAACAAAATGTGAGGCACAGTTAAAAGTCCAAGAGCAAAATATGCTTCAAGTTTAATCTTGACACCGATGACTGAGATCAGATGATACAACAAATGATTTTATAACAACTACACATATGCAGAATTTTATATATAAACAAAGTCAAATTATGAAAATATCAAAATCTTCTGTACAGGCAAAATAAATCTGACAGACTGTAGATAACCAACAAAAAACTTTATTTAATAGCTTACAAATGAAAAAGTTATTTATTTGAAGCTTTAAATTTTGGTGACTGCAGACTGATAAATCCATGTTAAATAAATCAGTTAGAAATCAGTTAACTGAAACAACAAGAAATTATAGTTGATAGTTTCATACCTGATTATGAATCAGGAAAAATAAACGATTACGATATTAAATGATTTCAGTACAAATTAATGCTTGTGTCCGTCGGTAGCACTGTAGCACTGTATCTGTTCGCAGCAGGTCCAATACCTGGTTTCCTAAAATTAATCAAAGAAAAAAGGATTATTAACACATAGAATAAACTTAAAATAGTTAATGTAATTTGAAGATATATGTATATATTTTCAAATCCAGCATAACTCACTTGAGCTCAGCGTGGTCCTGCAGTTCAACATTGAGGGTTTCAGGCAGTAGTAAAGAGAAACCTGCAGCAGCAATGGGGACGACACCGTATATCAGCATGGGGATGGTGTGATGGTAGACGCCCAGGAGCCTGATCAGTGGCGCAAGGATGCCCGCCACACGAGCACACGTGGAGTTTAGACCTACACCATTCTGCCTGAAAGAAGTCATAATGGACTCGTCAGGAATCAAACACTGATTGGGATGATTTTAGTAACTATAGATGAAATTTCAAGAAAATACATAGTGGGTTCCTATACAAACACAGATATGTACAAGGGGAAGAAGATAACAGATAAGAAGAAAAAGGCAGTAATAACTTTTAACTAACAATATCTTTTAAATTCCTGAATATTAAAGGATAACTTTGGCACCTTCTTAACCTGGACCACATTCCCTCATTCATCCTCATTCACATCAGCCTCTTTGATCAATCTACATGGGGAAACAGGCTCCAGCTTGAAAAATGCCAAAGTTATCCTTTAATTAGGGACCAAAGTGATATCATTACTGCGTAAAAAGGAGATTCGGGAAATTCAGGTGTAGGTTTTTAAATATGGAGTATTCATTGTTGTTAATGCAGTGTCCAGTGTTTAGTATTTACAGTGTAGTTACACAATATTAAAAAAGCAGTCTCTTGTTCACCCTCTTTTTAAGATACTAAGAACATCACTAAGTATTGGAAATGCAGTCTAGCGTTGCTATTTGTGGTATAATTACACATTTATCACAGTAAATGTCATTTAATAGAAAACTAAATGTATCTCAGTATTTAGACAGATATCAGTGTTACTATTTTTTGATGTAATCATCACAAGGAGCAGAAAAAGTGGCATTACCTTAAAATGGTTGGGTATAACTCTGCAGTGTAAACATAGGCTGTGTCGAAAGAGGCAGTAGCAGCAAATTTCCCTATTACGGCTATGATTGTTACCACCACAGGAAGATCTGATGGGTAAATAATATGTTATAAAACCATACACTGTACCTGTCAGATAAACACTGAAAAATTCACACCTTTATAACAAATGTTTTCAGATCATGAGAACATATCTGAGGTTTCGAACAAACCTTTTGGGATAGCAAGGACCAGGAGGCATGCAGCACCCCCAAAGAACAGGTAGCCTACTTGACATTTTCTCCTTCCAAGATGTTGAACTAGGGTCAAAACACTCAGGTTTGCTGGTACTTCGACAACACCAAAGATGAACTGTGTGAGGTAGATATTCAGGCCAAAACTGCCAACATTCAGGCTCAGTCCATAATACAGAAGACTTATTGAGAACCTAGTGTTGGAGAGTCAGAAATACGTTCAGTTAAACAGTATCATTGTGACAAATGTGTGCTATTAAACCTGTAGCTATTGCATATCATTGCTAAACATGACTGATGTATCTGTATAATGATCGCCAGACTGTCAAAGACAGTGGCATGAACAATAATCCTAATTAAAGAAGACGTACCAGTTGTAGCCCATTATGAAAGTACGTTTTCTCAAATACGATATTCGGAAGATGTCCAACATGTTTCTTCTCTCCACTGTTCCCTCCATTTCAAGCTAAAAAAGTAAGAGTTCAGTTTTTGAAAATGTTTACATATGACAAAAAGGTTTGTTATATTTTGGCAGAAGTCAAGGTGTGATGATGCAGCTCACCTTGTCCAGCAGATGTTCTGGGACCGTCTTCCCGTTAACCCTGGCTGCCCTCTGGAGCTCCTTCTGTGCCTCCACCTTCCTGCCATGGGTCATCAGCCAGCGAGCTGACTCTGGGAGAAACCTGATGGAACACAAGTTCAAAATGACAAACCATGACTGTGATGTTAGGCCCAGTTCAGACCAAAGATTCACGATGAGACAAAACCATTTTGGAATGTTGGAGAGAAAAGTTGCAGCGGTCTGAGCTCAGCTTATTATTGACTAACTTATTGGCACTTCTTACAGTCCATCTGATGCCCGTTTTGTTTCTGTTTTTCACCATTTCATCACTACTACAAATGCAACTGTAGCCAGTCCCCCAATCCCAAATGGATCCCTTACAGACTTGTTGACTCAAGCCCTAAGCCCTTACACACCTAGGACCAATTCCATTTCTTCCCTTTAGCCCTTGTCTTGGCCCTTCCCCTTGGTTTTGCACATTCACGTGAGGGGAAGTGGTGTCCCAATTCTCCATCAGGTTAAGAGCTAACCTGTCAGAGAATTGGGACACCACTTCCCCTCACGTGAACGTGCAAAACCAAGGGGAAGGGCCAAGACCAGGGCTAAGGGGAAGAAATGGAATTGGTCCTAGGTCTGTAAAGGGATCCATTTGGGATTGGGGGACTCTCACTATCACTATCCTCATTCATATTTTAAGAAGTGACAAATTATATTTAGCCACAAAATAAGCCTGAAAAGCTGGAAAGCAGAACAGAAGTACAGAGAGTTGTTGCATAGAGATGATACACCGTCTTATCTAGTTGCATTGGTGTGAACCAGCAGATTTTTAGAACTTTTCAGAACAGAACGTTGCAGGTAGTTGCATGTTTCAACTTGTCTCATTGCAAAACTTTGGTCTAAACTGGGCTTTAGAATTAAAACCTCTTTGTTTTGTGCTTGACGCACTTTATGAACTTGTTGAAGTATTGCACTCTGAGAGGCTGCTCACCAGTACAAGAATCCTAGGAGGAGGAGAATAGGACTGTAGAGCACCAGCTGCAGGATCCTCCAGTTGGGGGTTAAATAGGCAATGCCAGACAACAGCATCAGTCCAGCAGGAAAGAACAAAATGATGGACATTGTGCAAAGAGCAGACTTAGATGAGTGAGTCCACTCCACTCCTATAAAACAGATGATCACACATTATTTTATTTCAGTGGTAACAACAGTGTTGAGTTAATAGCCTTGCACTGATATGAATATTTATATATTTTTACAAATGTATGACTAACGGTTGCCTGCTCAGTGTCACAGTCATGCAGTGTGGAATTGAAGCTACTGATATAAAAGATGAAGAGGTGGAAGACATGATTCAAATCTTCCAGGTTTACTTTATATGCAGATGAGCTACAGGTGTCTCGGATGATCCTGATGTTAGGCATCCATGTCAACCCCCCCACCACTATCATCTCATTAGTTCTGATTTTAGCATTTCTATTTCATTCAGTGAGTGTCCTTAGTCACAGATGAACAGTATACTTACCCATCACAGATGTGTTCATTATAATGACACCTCCTGAACTCCCACAGAAAAATTTTAAGACCATGTAAACATAGATGTTTGGTGAGAAAGCAGCACCCACACCAGACAATAGTAGGACAAAGAGGCAGAGGAGGATTGCAAAGCGTCGCCCGAACCTACAAACAGAGAAGAGTATTTGTTGTAAAGGATACAAGGTGAATCTAAATACTATTTATCTTTCACTGTTTGCTTATCATAGAAGGAGATAGATTATTGGGTAGATGATCCCTTAAAGAAGTATTTCACCACTGAAAACACAGCTTTTCATGAAACTATGCTGTCTATGCAGTAAAAAGATGTAAATACTTTTGAAATTAGAGCTACTAAGGTCACCGACGTCAGAGGTGTATACTTAACATGACGTCAGAGGTGTATACTTAAAATTAACTTCACCTCCTTGTGGAAAAGATATTATGACGCCAAGAGAATGATCAGCTTGCTCCTCTGATAACAGGCATTGGTTGTGAGTCAATATGTGGATGGATGGTGAAGTAAATGCTAGACACAGTGGTTCTTGGGTAGGGTGTTTCAGGAATGTCAGGAAACCGGCAGGCAGAATTCAATGCGATCAATGTAAAGCGAGAAACTATAAATGAGGTGAGGTGACATTCCAACGATCTAGTTACATGATGTAACTAGATAGTTTTACAGGTAGACTGTAATTCAGTGTTATTCATCCACAGTCATTTATCATTTGATGAGAATTATTACAGCTCCTCCTGCGCTGCTGTTGTGCTTGTGCAGTGAACTAACCCTTTGCTGCCTAGAATAGTCAAATATCAATTGACCCTGCTTATCCAGGCCTAGTCATGGGGGCAGTAGGCTTAGCAAGGTAGTCCAGACGTCCCTCTTTGCAGCAATGTTTTTGAGGTGTTTTTAGGCCAGATGAGACATATATAATCCCTCTAGCATGTTCTGGCTCTACCCGAGGGTCTCCCACCTGTTGGACACGCCAAGAAAACCTCTTACAGGCATTGCCCAGGCGGAGCCTGGTCTGGGAGATTAGATGCCCAAACCACCTCAACTGGCCCCTTGCAATGTGAAGAAGCAGCGGCTCCACTCTGAGCTCCTTAGTCTATCTCTAGGGCTGGGCCCAGCCATCCTACGGAGAAAACTCATTTTGGCCGTGTGTACCCGCTATCTAATTCTTTTGGTCACTACCCAAATCTCATGACCATAGGTGAGGGTGGGAACATAGATGGACTGATAAATTGCGAGCCTTGTCTTCCAGCTCAGCTCCCCCTTCACCACAACAGTCTGGCGAAATACCTGCATCAATGCTGACACTGCACCAAACTGCCTGCCCATCTTGCGCTCAATTATACCCTCCATTGTACACAAGACACTGAGATACTAGAACTCCTTCGCTTGTGGCAGTAGGTTACTCCCAACTCCAAGGGGGCAGTCCACTTTTTTTTCCCAGCAGAGAACCATGCCCTTAAACTTGGAGACACTGAAGATCGTGGTTTAGGTTCAAATAATGTTGACTTTTGGTTTCACGAAGCCCAGTCTCACTCCCAAGTCTTTGAAATTCGGTGCTTGGGCAGTGACTTGCGGCGTCAGAAACCAACCAAAAAAGGCATCCATGAACTTTTGCCTGATATGCAGCCGGTTGCCATTATATTTTAACAGTGCTTGGCGGCATCAGGGGGGAAACGCGGCAGGACGGGGATGAAATGTCGCATCCCGAAAGAAACCTGTTCTACTTTACAAAGCCTAACCAAGCGTTTTTGTTGCCTAAACCTTATCACATGCTTTGAGGGAAAAAAATGTCAATTCATGGTGTTGTAGCAACGTAGTGCAAACGATAAATTTCCTGTGAAGGGGTAGACAATGCATGTAACAGACAGAACTTGACACAGCGTCCCACAACATCAACAACCAACACACCCAGGGTATCTTGCACATCGTATGTGGAAGTGGAAAGTCCATGACCAAGCACGTCAATATGTGACGAGGTCGGAGTGAGAATGTGTTGTTTCACATGGAACCTCCTGGGCTAAAGTCCTGTGTTTGTTTGTATGTTTTGTTTCTAGCTCTTCATACTAAGTCAGTCACTCTGAGCACCTAATATTGCTGACAATGGGTTTACATTGGGCTTAACCAAAAGCCAGGGTGTCTCATACAAATGCTAGAGAGTGTCTTGTGCATCTATATGTGATGCCGAGGGCCACTGACCAAGTTATTGTATTTGACAAGCTGGGAATGATGACGCGTTGGGTGACACCCACAAGTCTTGTACTTAACACAAATTATAATTATCAAGGTGACAGCTGCTGTGAAATCAAAATCCCCTTCAGTCATACAAAGAATGACAACTATTACTTACGTTGGAGGTTAAAGTGTATATGTTATTGGTCCTCACCTGTCAGAAATTGCCCCAAACGTCAGCGCTCCAAACAGAAAACCTGCCATGTAGATGGACTGTGAGGCCTCGATCCTACCGTTCTTGTCACAAACCAGATCAAACTGAAAAAAGAAAATGATGTTGAAAAGAGGAGAAAGGACAGTGGTGGACCAACATGAAAGTTCATGAAAGTGTCACCTGAGAAAAGTACAGATATCTTACCAGAAATTGACTTGAAGTTAAAGTCACCTATTAGAATATTACTTGTGTAAAAGTCTCAAAGTATCTGATATATATTGTACTTAAGAATCAAAGTGGTTTTGTGATATTAAATATACTTAAGTATTTAAAGTAAAAGTACAAGTGCTGTTAATAAAAAGCAAGCGATCAGAATTTTGAGAATTCCGAAGTTTATTTTCTCTTAAAATATAAACCAACTTAAAGGATTTCAAAAAACCTTTGACCTCTAGCACTGACACACAAATCTGTATCTCACTGAATTACTACCACCCTCTCTGCTGTGGGACTCCACTTTCTGCATCATGCAGTCAGCCTCATTGGCGAGTGAAATTCTACTCACATAGTTGCTAGCATGTAGCATCTAATCCAACATGCAGCCTGGTCTTGACTTTAAATGGAAAATTAACTGCTGCTTTGAAAGCACTTGTTTGTACTTACCCTTACATCATGAACCTATGACCTCATTTGCAAGCTAGGACCACTGATTCACCAAACCTGATTTTACTTTGTAGTAACGAAGTAATGAAGATGCTTAGGGGAAATGTGTTAGAGTAATAGTATATATTGTACTTCAGATATGTAGTGGAGTAAAAGTAAAAGTTGACAGATATTTAAAAACTTACATAAAGTACAAATACTTCCAAAAACATTTAAGCACTGTAACTATGTATTTTTCACTTTGTCTTACTTCACAGATCTTTTTTTTTTTTTTTTTTTTCCTACTTGTCTGCATTGGTCTTCATAGCTTAGCGCCACAAAAGGGTGTAAGCTTCTTGTGAAGACTGATGCACTGTTAATCTTGCAGTCAAGTATTTTATACCCATAATGCGTGGTTATGACCGTCACCCACCCTCCCTGGAGACTAGCCTAACAGCCTTTATTGGAAAAACTTCCTAATTTGAGCAAGAGAGGGCCGTGATACACCAAAGTGTGTCAAGGGGAAAGTAAGGAAACAAGCAAGGGGGAGGGTGCAAGTGCTTAAGTCCTAAGTTATATAGTGACAGTGCATGCGGAGAAGAAGGAGGAAAAACAAACAAACAAATAAACAAACAAACAAAAAAAAAAAAAAACGGGAGAAACAGGCAGTGTAGCTGATGTATTGTGGCCTTGAGGTGGTTGTGCTCCATGCAGATTATCAAAAATAAACATACACATGTCTACTATACTGTACTGAAAAACAAAAACAAAAGAGAAGTCTATACTGAACACCAAAAATGTGAGAGTCTTGGTGGAGGGGGAAAGCCCGATTGTAGAGAAGAGTTGCCAGCGCGGTGTGGTAGGTTTGAGAAGCAAGTGGGCCCCTTTGGAGTGATCCCATCGGTTCTTTGCGATGCGTCACGGAGCTGAAGTTTCGAACATGCATGCGTGTATTTGAACCCTCCCAATGTGTTTATGAAAACCATCACCAGGGTCCAGGGCCAGCCCTGCGGGGGAAGGGGGGCGGTAAGGCACCCCAAGACCGCAGGAGCACCCAGACCCCAAGACCAGGGAGCTGCAGAGGCCGCAGGACACCACGCAGGCCCAAGGACCCGGGGCGGCAATGGCCGGCACCCCCAGAGAGCCAGAGACACACCCTAGACAGGCTGGGCAGGAGGGCCCGCCCACCCACCGCCTGACGCAGACCGCCCCCAGGTGTATGTGGTGCTTTAAATTGGAGAACAGATAAGGATGGTCCAGGGGGCAGCATGGAGGGCTACCGGACACCACTGTCCCATAGCCTGCCCCATCATGAAGCCCCCCAATCCATCAGTGGTCTGCACCTCGAAGAGTGAGTGTATGTGGTGCATTAAAACTGTGGAATGTGTGGTAAGTGAACTAAATGTGGTTTAGGAGGCCAGGCCAGTGTAGGCCCGGCCCGAGGGCTGGAGGGATGGATGGGAGGGGCAAGAAGGTGGCGCCAACCAGACCCCGGCGCCGCGAGGCCCCCAGCGCCCATGGACAGCGGGCCAGGCGGGCCCCAAGGAAACCCAACGGGCCCCCACCCAACCCCGCCCCCCAAGCAACTGCAGCATCAGGCCCCCGCAATGGTCCCGACCTGGGCCACACCGCCCGCAGCAAATCGACCCCCAGCAGAAGAACGAGGCGCGCCACCAGGGTGCACGGACGACGGGCCCCACCCAGCCCCCCCGAACCCTGATGCGCAGGAACACAGGCCAACCCGCAACCCCGCCAGTACCCCCCCAGACCGCCACAGACCCAAAGCCAGACCCCCAGCCCATCCGACCCGCCCCCCACCGCCGGCCGCACACAAACGGGCAGGCCCACACTGCGCAGCATCAGAACACCCCCCGCGGGCAGCACCCAGACCCCACACCAGGCCCCCCAGCCTGGGGGAGGACCCCGGGCCCGCCCGAGGCCGGGAGAGAGGAGCAGGGAGGGACGGGGAGAGGGGGGAGGGAGGAGGGAGGGGGAAGGGCGGGAGCAGAGCGAACCACCAGGGGCTGAAACAGCCCCCCAGGGGGGACCGGCCACACCACCCCAGGCCCAGGGAGCACGAGGAGACCCTGCCCCCCCCCAGGCACACAGAGCGAGCAGTCCAGATGCACCCGCCCCCAGGGGAAACCGCCCGGCCCCGCGATCCCCCACAGAGCCAGGGAGCAGGCCCGGATTCAAGGGGGAGAAGGTGCACCTAACACATGCTTAAGACCTTGAGTTCTGATGAACCGCTGTGGTATATTGTGGTGAGAGAGATAGAGGGATTAGGGGTTACATCATTAACAGAAACACGTTACATATTACACAACTTTCTTTCACAACTCATCTTTCTTGAGTTGTAATATTTATATGTACAGGTGGCATATGCTCACAGGCTGAGTGGCACTATACAGACACGTTTAGTGAGTGAATAAATGGTGACCATTTTTCTGTAAAGTATGTTAATTGGTTTCTGTGGCCAGCAGATACTTTCTCCAGCGAAATATGTTCTACAAGGAGATTCAGCCAATGGTTGATGTTGAGGGTCTGTTTATCTTTCCAATTGACTAGGATTGTTTTCTTGGCGATGGCGAGAGCTACAAGAAGAGAGTTGCAGTGGCTGTTTGGGAGGTCAATTGTCATCAGGTCACCAATTAAGCACAGGTTGGGAGATAATGGGATCCTGCAGTCCAAAATGGAGGAGAGTTTTTGAGTGACTGTTGACCAGAAGTGCTGGACGGGTGAACATAACCAGAGTGCGTGAAAGTAGGTGTCTGCAGTGTTCTGAGTACACTGAGTGCATGTGTCAGATTGACTAAAGCCCATTCTATTCATCTTTTGTTGGGTGATGTGTGTTCTGTGGAGTACTTTAAATTGGATAAGTTGTATATTAGTGTGTCTTGTCATCTTAAATGTATTTTTGCATATCTGAGTCCAGAAGTCAGGGTCCGGTGATACACCCAGCTCTTTTTCCCATTTTAAAATTGGTAAATGTATAGAACTGGTCTTTGACAGTAATTTATAAATCTTAGAAAGGTTCTTCTTATTACTCGGAAAAAGCTTTGTAATATGTTTGGCAAATTCTGGTGGCTGCAAAGTGTCCTGAGGCGCTGGAATTCTCCTCTTGAGTGTTTTTATCAATTGTAAATATTGTAGAAAATTGCCATTTCTTATTTCAAAAGTTTGAAATAAGTTTGTGTATGTCATAAGTATACTGTCTTGGAAAAGGTGATGGAGATGAGTAACTCCCTTCATCTCCCATGTGCTAAAATGGAGAGGTCTTTTGTTAATTTCAAAATCCAGATTGTGTCAAATTGGAGAGAGCAAGCAAGGTTCTATCAGAGAGTTTGTGATTTCTAGTGTTTTCCACCAGGCTGATAAGGTGGAAGCAATCATTGGGTTCTTAAAACAGTTATGACATCTGAGTGTAGTGGTGATAAACGGGAGGTCAGAGAGTTTTATATTGTTGCAGTCCGCCTGTTCTAGTTCGAGCCAGGAGTTGTAGTCTTCGTTAGGATATAACCATTTCAATAGGTATTGTAGCTGGTTAGCTAAATAGTAATGTTTAAAGTTAGGAGCGTCCAATCCCCCTTCCAATTTGTTTTTCTGAAGGGTGCTTAGGCTAATTTTTGCTGTTTTGTTCTTTGAGTAGAATTTTATAATTGCAGAATCTAATGACAGGAACCATTTCGATGTGGGTGTGAATGGAATCATGGAAAAAAAATAGTTAATTTGGGGTAGAATTTTCATTTTAACTGTGGCTATTCGTCCCAGGAGGGAGATGGGAAGATTATTCCAGCGCTTCAGGTCACCACAGATCTTATCTAGCAGCGGGCTAAAGTTCAGGTGGACCAGGTCTGATAGTTTGGGTGAAATATTTATGCCTAGATATCTTATGTTGCCCACAGGGAGAGAAAATTTTTGGTCTGCAGGATTCCAAGAGTTCTCCGTTATTGGCAGTATTGTCGATTTGGACCAGTTGATGGAGTAGTCCGAAAGTTTAGAAAAATTTGTTATGAGATTAAATACTTCATGTAAAGACGATTTCGGTTCTTGTAGATAAAGTAAAATGTCATCGGCATATAGATTAATTTTATGCTCTGAATTGGCGGAATGGATACCTATGATCTTGCTGTTCTGACGGACTGCCATAGCCAATGGTTCGATGAATATTGCAAACAGTAGAGGTGAGAGTGGGCACCCTTGTCTGGTTCCTCTCTGCAAAATGAAGCTTTTAGATGTGATCCCGTTGGTGGTGACTGTGGCCTTAGGGGAATTATATAAGGCTGATACACAGTGGATAAATGACTCTCCAAAGCCAAATCCACTCAGGGTGGCAAATAGGAAGGACCAGTTGACCTTGTCGAAGGCTTTTTCTGCATCAAGTGACAGAATAATTGCTTTTGTATTAACGCGTTGTGCTTTACTTATCAGATTAAGAACTCTTCTGACATTATTACTTGAGTGTCTGCCATTAATGAAGCCCGTTTGATCATTATGAATTATTGATGCGATTATTTTCTCCAGTCTAGAAGCAAGTGCCTTTGAAATAATTTTGATATCACTGTTGATTAGTGATAGAGGACGGTAGCTAGAAGGAAGTGTGGGGTCTTTGTCTGGCTTTAGTAATAATTTGATTGATTTTTCTTTATTGCGTTGGAGCTGATTAGCCAAAAATTTTCCTGATTTGTTACTGTGTTCAAAATTATTATATCTTAGTTGCTGTATGATAAATTCAGTTTTCTTTGATAGAATATTGTCCAGTTGCGATTTTGTACACTGTAATTGGGTCCATACTTGATCACTTGGATTGTTTGCATATTCCTGTGTTAGTTGTTTAATTTTTTCCTCAATGTTTTTTTCTGCTTGCAATTCCTGTTTCTTCTTGTAGGAGGAGTATGATATAATTTTTCCTCTGATTACTGCCTTCCCAGTTTCCCATATTAAAGATGGAGATAAAGTTGGAGAGTCATTGTCTTCAAGAAAGTTTGCCCACTCCCGTCTCACCATTTTGTCAAAGTCTGGGTCTTTAAGTAATGAGATATTAAAGCGCCATGTTGGGGACCGTTTATGGATGGTTTCTGTTTGCAGATTGAGTGATATTGGTGCATGATCGCTGATAATGATCGGGTGTATTTTTGTGGTAATTTTTTGTGAGATGGAGTTATTTAAGAGAAAAAAGTCAATTCTTGAAAATGAGCGATGCACAGGAGAGAAGAAAGTATATTCCCTCTTCGATGGGTATTTGTGTCTCCAGCCATTGCCAAGCCCAAAATCATCCATGTATTCCTGTATTACCTTAGCCGATTGTGATTACTTTGTGTGTACTGAGTTACTAGATCGGTCTAATGAAGCATTTAGGACTGTGTTAAAGTCTCCTCCAATTATAGTTGTCGAGCTGTCTGATAGGTTAGATAGTAGAGAGAAGATTGTGTGAAAGAAGGCTGGATCATCATTATTGTATATAATTTGTTAAAGATTGTTGCCTGAATAAGGCAAGATTGTTGCCTGAATAATGATGTAGCGGCCTTCTGGGTCTGTTACCGTGCTGTTTAAAGTAAATGGTAGTCTCTTGTGGACCATGATAGAGACACTTCTTTGTCTGTTGTTATAGCAGGATGAAAAAATTTGATTAAAATTTGGATCTTTAAGAGATTTTTCTTCTGACTTTAGCAAGTGGGTTTCTTGTAGGAGAAAAATATCTGTTTTCAATTTTGTGACAAAGTCCATCACTTTAATTTTTTTCGCCTGTGAGCAGATGCCATGTACATTCCAGCAAACCAAGTTTAGGTGTGACATTGACAAAGTGGGGGTTTTATCATACTGTGTGTGGGTATGGAGAATAATCTGTGTGTGTTTCTATGTGAGTTTCTATCTGCGTGGATTTTGCATGAGTATGTGTAATTGTTAAGTGTATGTATTACAGTCAACCGATGTGTCATGGTGAAGCATCGCAGAGTTATGGAGCAGAGCATTAGAATATATACAAGCATGTTCAACAACCAGAAGCGCCTGTGCCTTGAGGTATTCACAAACCTGAAAAACAAAGGGGTTACATGGAGTGTATTTGTGTGTGAGGTTAGGGAGGGGGAGTGAGTGAGAGGGAGAGGGGGAGGGGGGGGGAGGGACATGAAGGAGGGAAAAAAATAGAGAAGTAAAGGGAGAATGCTGGGTGGGGTATGTGAAGTGTACATTCACACCCTGTGAGATTTTTTTTTTTTTTCCTTTTTTTCCTTTTCACTAAGTCAGTGTTGTATTCATTATATATACATATATATCCATATATCCACATGTACATACATATACGTCTGCATATATACATACATACATACATATATACCAGGGCCGCACGATTAATTGCATTGCAATCGCAGGAATGCTTAATTATCTGTTGCAGGAGAAATGTGTCAGAATACCATTTTGAATGAAATATACATACATATATTTATTTATTTCAAGAATAGTGCAGCCCCAATATATATATACATGCATACACACATCTTTTGGTCTTTTTTTTTTTTTTATTCCTTTTATAATACAATTAAGCTATGGTTCTACTTTGTTTTGTGGTTTTAGGGGCATTTATCTCACTTAGAAGAGCCATGGGGTGGTGGTAGAGTGGCGGAACAGCTGCCCATCTATGTATAATTTGTCGACCACAAGAGAGGTTCTATTTCCCTTCTGCCTGTGCTATTTTAAAATGGGATATAACACTTTCCGCCTCTCGTTGATTTCCCTGGGGAACTGATCGTTCATACCGAATGATGTGCCTTTTAGCTCTCGTCCTTTACTCTTAACGAGCATTTTCTGCTGATAATGTTCGAATTTGGCGATGATAGGACGAGGACGCTGACCTCCTCGGGGTCCGAGCCTGTGGACACGGTGAAAGGTGATGTTGTTGACAGTCTCCGTCGGGATACTTCACAGATCAAAGAAAGAAAGTAGGGGCATGGCAAGGAATTACAGTCTTATTACACAGAGCTGAGAGACTGAGGGTCTTGAGTCTACTAGGGGCCCTTAGCTGTTAGCTTGCTTACCTCTGACATAATGCTCGAACCACCTACGGGAGTCTCATAGTCCCATCCATTTATGCATCCTGTTGTAGTGTTAATCCCATATGCTTCAATAGTTTCCAAATCCAAATCCACAGGTGTGAACATTTTACAGCTTTCATACTTCCCATCCTTATTCACTGGGATGGTGAGATTTCTTCGTCTTTCATCCGTCAGGTTTGGCCCACGCTCCAAGATCCAGTCAGTGTTACAGTGATGTGGAAAGCTCACTCCTGCAAACACCTGACCGATCACATCAAAAGCAGCAAACATGGTGGGGATGCATAATGCAGCCAATAACCGTTTCTGAAACAAACCAAACTCCCCAACCTCCTTTAGGATCTGCCCGAAGCTGGTCATAGTGATGTGCAGCTAAATCTACCAATGTTCTCCTTCAGGGTGCAGTGTGGGAGATGGATGTGTCAGGTTTAACATGCAGTATATCTTATCTAATTTATTAATAGTTAACCCAGCACATTATGATTTTGATATGGCACTGGGTTTAACTCATCTTTTATCAGGGAACAACACTTGTTACAACTCCATCCAAGTTCATTTGGATAAACTAATAAAATGAGAAATAACACAGATAAAGGCAATACAGGGTAACTTTACTCACCTCAGCTTCAACTTGTAAAGCCATAAAATGCAGTGAGGATACTATCATTATCCAATATCTGGTATGGAGCCTTAATCAGGAGGGAACATGAGGTCAGGCATTGTCAAAAGTTAGAAAAATAAAACCCCCAGTTGGTAACAGAAGTTAACTGGGTGGGCCTCGACAAGGCTGCTTTTTCAAGATAAGAGCTCCCAGTTGGTAACAGGAGTTTCACAGGTGCTCCTATCAACATGTAGCTAAATTTGCAGTGCTTCCTTTTCAAAGGGCAATGTGAGAGACACTAACAGTATAACTGACCTTGGTCATTAATATTTAACTTATGTGTTATGTGGTACTTGCATTCATCTTTTAGTAGGAAACAACAGCTGATTCACTGTCCCGCCAATTGTAAAATTTGGTATAGTGTGTCAATAAATGAGCACCAATACAGATAATGACAATAACACCACTTAAGGGGAAGCACAAATTACATAACGCACTGGTTCCCAAGTGGAGGCTTGCGGTCCAAAAGTGTGTTGCGGATCCATTCTGAATGGACCACAACTGATTGTAAACGTGTCATATTTCTAAAAAGACACACTTTATTTTGAAGTATGGTGAATTTCAGGCACAAAGATTTTATTTTGAAGTCCCGTTTCCTGCTGTAGAGTGAGTGAATAACAACTACTTAACAGAGTCAGCAAACTAGCTCAACAACATGGCAAAACACAGTTCTGACACTGAATATAATAAACTGCGTGGACCTTGAACAAATAACTAAGGAGAAATCTGGACCCCGTGGCTGGACCAGTTGGGAACCACTGACATAAGATGCTAGCAGAGGGACCACAATGACATACAGGAGACAATGACAGAGGAAATAGTACAAACATAAATCAGACTACCAACACATTCAGACCTATAATATGTAGCCTATAACAGTAAAAACGAAAGGTTCAGTACAGTCAAAAACCAGAGCAGAAGAATCAATGAAGATGTGAAAAGACTGCTGAGGCTGCCACAGTGAAATCCCAATTGCTTAGTACAAAGTAGTCAAAAGCCTAGAAACATAAGGCCTTTCGAAGATCAGAAGATCAGCTGACAGTGGAGTTCAGAAACTGAAACATGAGCAAGACATAAAGACAAGAAGGTCAACTGTACACATCCCAAAAAAGTTAGAGTAGACAGTTCAAGCTTGAGAATATGATGTGAAAAGATACAATGACAAGGAAATTTCGTAGTTTTCTGGATAGTGAAGTGGTAAAAACGATGTCTGGAGTTGGGCCTGATGACTCCGGACCTCGCCCCATCGCCTTTGTTCAAACTCGTCTTCTTCCCTCAAATGTAACTTAGAATCAAGAAGGCAGTACTCAAGGAGTCACTGGAGACACTCAGGAACAGGTGCAATTGAGTTTAATTCATAGGCAACAACCCATACAACTCATGAGTCTGGCTCCGGAACCAGACTGAAGACTAGCTCTCTGCGCTTTTTCTTTTATGCTCGTGGAGATTCTTATGAGTCTCCACCTCATTTCCTTAATCCTTCCCACATGAGTTAGAACATAATGGTGTAATGCCCAGGCATGTCTGGATATGACTTCATAATGGATGAGTCAGAGCATAATAGTGTAATGCTTTGGGCCATCTGGACATGCACAGTCATGGTCTAACTTCCAATATGTTCGGTCCTAATCCTACCATAATTTAAAAAAAAAAAAATTCAATCACAGTATACCTAATAATGTTACCAGATCAGAGGTGACATATATTCAACACAGACTAAACATGTGGATGAGTGCATTGGTATGCATGAATCACAGTATGTGGTTGTTTTACACAATAACTATGGAGAAATCGGTGAAATATAACTTAGTACATTTACATTTACATTAACTCACATTAACACGATATTAGCCTATCAACATTAAAAATAGGTCTATATGAGCATCCGAAAATCTGTTTTACCACAAGATGGCTCCTCTGCAGTGGGCTTTCTTATTATTGTTTGACACTTTAACTTTGCAGTGCTGACAGTGAAAGCAAACGAATATGTCCACTCAATATTAAAGTCTGTATTTTCCTGTGAGACTTTTACGTTTATGGATTTGGAATCCATTGCTAGCCTAGGTGGGGAGGCTCAAGACTAGACTGAGGTACAACTGGAGAATGAAAGAATTTCTTTATGCCTACAACAATGATAAAGAAAAAGAAAAATGTATATAAAAAAAAAAGATGTTGATTTTCATGTGATTTTTTTTTTTTTTTTTTTTTTTTGTCAGAGCCACAAAGCCTTAGCCTTAACACGGCTAATCTTAAGTGCTGTATCTTGAGCAGCTGGACTTGCTTGAGTTTCTTGAAGACGTTTCACCTCTCACCCAAGAGGCTTCTTCAGTTTTAACGGACTGGTGGTGATTTCACAGGTTTTAACCCTGTGTGTGGGTGTGAACACATACAGAGTCGCTGAGGTCACATGTGAGCTCTGAGTTTCTCAGTTCAGTGCTGCTAGAAATGCTCAAATGTCTACATTGGGCAAACAAAACATCCACCCTGTAGGTACATGGCACAGCACAGGAGAGCCAGCTCCTCAGGTCAACACCCAGTGGTCCATTTACAGCTAAAGGACTGGGGCCAGGGAAAACAGATGGTACAAAAGAAAAGCTGGCCTGTGACACCACTTACAATTCAGTCTTGAGATCTCTCCCCAAACAGCTTAACACCCATTGACACCTGACCCTAATGACACACACGATGGTCAGGTGCGTCAACGACTCACATGTGACCCTAACGACTTTGAAACTCAAGAGCTCACAAGTGACCTCAACAACTCTACAAGGGTTCACACCCACACAGAGTTTAAAGCCTGCAACTCTGCACCAGTCACAACTGAAGAAGTGTCATGGATAAGAGGTGAAACGTTTCAAAGAAACTCAAGCAAGTACAGTTGCCTACAATATAGCACTTACGATGACCATGACCTAGATGAATCTTCATTAACACAGCTAATGTTACCTCATGGGTATTAACAAGTTTAGTTGTTTTGATTTAATTGTGAGTTTGTTGTGACCACTTCACAGTTGCTGCTGTGTTAGCTCGTGCTAACGTTTAACTGACCGTTCACTATCCCAGGGTGAATGGCTCTGGATACAGTCTTCCAGTGCTGATTCTGACCTGCATAATGGCAGCAACAGACATTGTGAGTTGGATAAGCTAGGACATCAGCTGAGTAGGCGGTCCTTCTATGTGGCCCAGGACACATGAGCAAACACACTGAAAGAATGTTGCAATATACGACCCAGAGCACCTTCCATTGTGGTCTGAGTGATTGGACTCATGATGCATTGAGGACACACTGGGTGCATTCCCATCTGTACTTAGAGCTGTCCACTTGTGATCTGATCACCCAAGACGCACGTTAATACGAGATGTATTTTTACGACTGTAAAAGCTGGTCTGTATAAAATAATAAAAGTGGCAATAACATAGATAATGATAATATATGTAACTCTACATAACATTTGTAGCCATAAAATGCAATCAGACCACTATAACTACCAGATATCTGGAACAGAGTCTATAATGGGAAAACATAAGGTGAGGCACAGTTAAAAGTCCAAGAGCAAAATATGCTTCAAGTTTAATCTTGACACAAATGACTGAGATCAGATGATACAACAAATGATTTTATAACAACTACACATATGCAGAATTTTAAATATAAACAAAGTCAAATTATGAAAATATCAAAATCTTCTGTAGAAGCAAAATAAATCTAACAGACTGTAGATTACCAACAAAAAACTTTATTTAATAACTTACAAACAGAGAGATATTTATGTGAAGCTTTAAATGTAGGTGACTGCACACTGATATATCCCTGTTAAATAAATATCTGTTAAATAAATCAATTATAAATCAGTTAATTGAAACAACAACAAATTGTAGTTGACAGTTTCATACCTGATTATAAATCAGGAAAAATAAACGATTACGATATTAAATGATTTCAGTACAAATTAATGCTTGTGTCCTTCGGTAATTTGAGTAGCACTGTATCTGTTCGCAGCAGGTCCAATACCTGGTTTCCTAAAATTAATCAAAGAAAAAAGGATTATTAACACATAGAATAAACTTAAAATAGTTAATGTAATTTGAAGATATATGTATATATTTTCAAATCCAGCATAACTCACTTGAGCTCAGCGTGGTCCTGCAGTTCAACATTGAGGGTTTCAGGCAGTAGCAAACAGAAACCTGCAGCAGCAATGGGGACGACACCGTATATCAGCATGGGGATGGTGTGATGGTAGACGCCCAGGAGCCTGATCAGTGGCGCAAGGATGCCCGCCACACGAGCACACGTGGAGTTTAGACCTACACCATTCTGCCTGAAAGAAGTCATAATGGACTCGTCAGGAATCAAACACTGATTGGGATGATTTTAGTAACTATAGATGAAATTTCAAGAAAATACATAGTGGGTTCCTATACAAACACAGATATGTACAAGGGGAAGAAGACAACAGATAAGAAGAAAAAGGCAGTAATAACTTTTAACTAACAATATCTTTTAAATTCCTGAATATTAAAGGATAACTTTGGCACCTTCTTAACCTGGACCACATTCCCTCATTCATCCTCATTCACATCAGCCTCTTTGATCAATCTACATGGGGAAACAGGCTCCAGCTTGAAAAATGCCAAAGCTATCCTTTAATTAGGGACCAAAGTGATATCATTACTGCGTAAAAAGGAGATTTAGGAAATTCAAGTATCAAACATGGAGTACTCATTGTTGTTAATGTAGTGTCCAGTGTTTGGTATTTACAGTGTAGTTACACAATATTAAAAAAGCAGTCAAAACTAAATGTATGCAGTATTTAGACAGATATCAGTGTTACTATTTTTTGGTGTAATCATCACAAGGAGCAGAAAAAGTGGCATTACCTTAAAATGGTTGGGTATAACTCTGCAGTGTAAACATAGGCTGTGCTGAAAGCGGCAGTAGCAGCAAATTTCCCCATTACAGCTATGATTGTTACCACCACAGGAAGATCTGATGGGTAAATATTATGTTACAAAACCATACACTGTTTACACCTTTACAACAAATGTTTTCAGATCATGAGAACATATCTGAGGTTTCGAACATACCTTTTGGGATAGCAAGGACCAGGAGGCATGCAGCACCCCCAAAGAACAGGTAGCCTACTTGACATTTTCTCCTTCCAAGATGTTGAACTAGGGTCAAAACACTCAGGTTTGCCGGTACTTCGACAACACCAAAGATGAACTGTGTGAGGTAGATATTCAGGCCGAAACTGCCAACATTCAGGCTCAGTCCATAATACAGAAGACTTATTGAGAACCTAGTGTTGGAGAGTCAGAAATACGTTCAGTTAAACAGTATCATTGTGACAAATGTGTGCTATTAAACCTGTAGCTATTGCATATCATTGCTAAACATGACTGATGTATCTGTATAATGATCGCCAGACTGTCAAAGACAGTGGCATGAACAATAATCCTAATTAAAGAAGACGTACCAGTTGTAGCCCATTATGAAAGTACGTTTTCTCAAATACGATATTCGGAAGATGTCCAACATGTTTCTTCTCTCCACTGTTCCCTCCATTTCAAGCTAAAAAAGTAAGAGTTCAGTTTTTGAAAATGTTTACATATGACAAAAAGGTTTGTTATATTTTGGCAGAAGTCAAGGTGTGATGATGCAGCTCACCTTGTCCAGCAGATGTTCTGGGACCGTCTTCCCGTTAACCCTGGCTGCCCTCTGGAGCTCCTTCTGTGCCTCCACCTTCCTGCCATGGGTCATCAGCCAGCGAGCTGACTCTGGGAGAAACCTGATGGAACACAAGTTCAAAATGACAAACCATGACTGTGATGTTAGGCCCAGTTCAGACCAAAGATTCACGATGAGACAAAACCATTTTGGAATGTTGGAGAGAAAAGTTGCAGCGGTCTGAGCTCAGCTTATTATTGACTAACTTATTGGCACTTCTTACAGTCCATCTGATGCCCGTTTTGTTTCTGTTTTTCACCATTTCATCACTACTACAAATGCAACTGTAGCCAGTCCCCCAATCCCAAATGGATCCCTTACAGACTTGTTGACTCAAGCCCTAAGCCCTTACACACCTAGGACCAATTCCATTTCTTCCCTTTAGCCCTTGTCTTGGCCCTTCCCCTTGGTTTTGCACATTCACATGAGGGGAAGTGGTGTCCCAATTCTCCATCAGGTTAAGAGCTAACCTGTCAGAGAATTGGGACACCACTTCCCCTCACGTGAACGTGCAAAACCAAGGGGAAGGGCCAAGACCAGGGCTAAGGGGAAGAAATGGAATTGGTCCTAGGTCTGTAAAGGGATCCATTTGGGATTGGGGGACTCTCACTATCACTATCCTCATTCATATTTTAAGAAGTGACAAATTATATTTAGCCACAAAATAAGCCTGAAAAGCTGGAAAGCAGAACAGAAGTACAGAGAGTTGTTGCATAGAGATGATACACCGTCTTATCTAGTTGCATTGGTGTGAACCAGCAGATTTTTAGAACTTTTCAGAACAGAACGTTGCAGGTAGTTGCATGTTTCAACTTGTCTCATTGCAAAACTTTGGTCTAAACTGGGCTTTAGAATTAAAACCTCTTTGTTTTGTGCTTGACGCACTTTATGAACTTGTTGAAGTATTGCACTCTGAGAGGCTGCTCACCAGTACAAGAATCCTAGGAGGAGGAGAATAGGACTGTAGAGCACCAGCTGCAGGATCCTCCAGTTGGGGGTTAAATAGGCAATGCCAGACAACAGCATCAGTCCAGCAGGAAAGAACAAAATGATGGACATTGTGCAAAGAGCAGACTTAGATGAGTGAGTCCACTCCACTCCTATAAAACAGATGATCACACATTATTTTATTTCAGTGGTAACAACAGTGTTGAGTTAATAGCCTTGCACTGATATGAATGTTTATATATTTTTACAAATGTATGACTAACGGTTGCCTGCTCAGTGTCACAGTCATGCAGTGTGGAATTGAAGCTACTGATAAAAAAGATGAAGAGGTGAAAGACACGATTCAAATCTTCCAGGTTTACTTTATATGCAGATGAGCTACAGGTGTCTCGGATGATCCTGATGTTAGGCATCCATGTCAACCCCCCCACCACTATCTTCTCTCTCATTAGTTCTGATTTTTAGCATTTCTATTTCATTCAATGAGTGTCCTTAGTCACAGATGAACAGTGTACTTACCCATCACAGATGTGTTCATTATAATGACACCTCCTGAACTCCCACAGAAAAATTTTAAGACCATGTAAACATAGATGTTTGGTGAGAAAGCAGCACCCACACCAGACAATAGTAGGACAAAGAAGCAGAGGAGGATTGCAAAGCGTCGCCCGAACCTACAAACAGAGAAGAGTATTTGTTTTGTTTTACAGGATACAAGGTGAATCTAAATACTATTTATCATTCACTGTTCGCTTGTCATAGAAGAAGATAGATTATTGGGTAGATGATCCCTTAAAGAAGTATTTCACCACTGAAAACACAGCTTTTCATGAAACTATGCTGTCTATGCAGTAAAACTTTTGAAATTGGTGCTATACGACCGAGAAAACAGAGGACTGTAGCATTTGCTTTCACCCGAGTGGTAGAAAACCCACAACTACCAAAATGCACTGCCCCAAGAGAGACCACCTGGCCACTTCAACACAGGAAACACATGACCACAGCCGTACCAACCATTAAGGTCACCGTCGTCAGAGGTGTATACTTAACATGACGTCAGAGGTGTATACTTAAAATTAACTTCACCTCCTTCTGGAAAAGATATTATGACGCCAAGAGAATGATTGACTTGCTCCTCTGAAAACAGGCATTGGTTGTGTGTCAATATGTGGGTGGATGGTGAAGTAAATGGAAACCGGCAGGCAGAATTTACTGCGATCAATGTAAAGCGAGAAACTATAAATGAGGTGAGGTGACATTCCATTGATCTAGTTACATGATGTTACTAGATAATTTTACAGGTAGACTGTAATTCAGTGTTATTATCCACAGTCATTTATCATTTGATGAGAATTATTACGGCTCCTTCTGCGCTGCTGTTGTGCTTGTGCAGTGAACTAACCCTTTGCTGCCTAGAATAGTCGAATATCAATTGACCCTGCTTATCCAGGCCTAGTCATGGGGGCAGTAGGCTTAGCAAGGTAGTCCAGACGTCCCTCTTTGCAGCAATGTTTTTGAGGTGTTTTTAGGCCAGATGAGACATATATAATCCCTCTAGCATGTTCTGGCTCTACCCGAGGGTCTCCCACCTGTTGGACACGCCAAGAAAACCTCTTACAGGCATTGCCCAGGCGGAGCCTGGTCTGGGAGATTAGATGCCCAAACCACCTCAACTGGCACCTTGCAATGTGAAGAAGCAGCGGCTCCACTCTGAGCTCCTTAGTCTATCTCTAGGGCTGGGCCCAGCCATCCTACGGAGAAAACTCATTTTGGCCGTGTGTACCCGCTATCTAATTCTTTTGGTCACTACCCAAATCTCATGACCATAGGTGAGGGTGGGAACATAGATGGACTGATAAATTGCGAGCCTTGTCTTCCAGCTCAGCTCCCCCTTCACCACAACAGTCTGGCGAAACACCTGCATCAATGCAGATGCTGCACTAAACTGCCTGCCCATCTTACGCTCCATTCTACCCTTAATTGTACACAAGACACTGAGATACTAGAACTCCTTCACTTGTGGCAGTAGGTTACTCCCAACTCCAAGGGGGCAGTCCACTTTTTTTTCCCAGCAGAGAACCATGCCCTTAAACTTGGAGACACTGAAGATCGTGGTTTAGGTTCAAATAATGTTGACTTTTGGTTTCACAAAGCCCAGTCTCACTCCCAAGTCTTTGAAATTCGGTGCTTGGGCAGTGACTTGCGGCGTCAGAAACCAACCAAAAAAGGCGTCCATTAACTTCTGCCTGATATGCAGCCTGTTGCCTTTACATTTGAACAGTGCTTGGCAGCGTTGGGGGGAAACGCGGCAGGACGGGGACGAAATGTCGCATCCCGTAAGATTCTAAAGCCAAAACCTGTCCTTCTTTACAAAACGTAACCAAGCGTTTTTGTTGCTTAAACCTTATCACATGCGTTGAGGGAAAAAAACATCAATTCATGGTGTTGTAGCGACGTAGTGCAAATGATAAATTTCCTGTGAAAAGGTAGACAATGCATGTAACAGACAGAACTTGACACAGCGTCCCACAACATCAACAACCAACGCACCCAGGGTATCTTGCACATCGTATGTGGACGTGGAAAGTCCATGACCAAGCACGTCAATATGTGACGAGGTCGGAGTGAGAATGTGTTGTTTCACATGGAACCTCCTGGGCTAAAGTCCTGTGTTTGTTTGTATGTTTTGTTTCTAGCTCTTCATACTAAGTCAGTCGCTCTGAGCACCTAATATTGCTGACAATGGGTTTACATTGGGCTTAACCAAAAGCCAGGGTGTCTCATACAAATGCTAGAGAGTGTCTTGTGCATCTATATGTGATGCCGAGGGCCACTGACCAAGTTATTGTATTTGACAAGCTGGGAATGACGACGCGTTGGGTGACACCCACAAGTCTTGTACTTAACACAAATTATAATTATCAAGGTGACAGCTGCTGTGAAATCAAAATCCCCTTCAGTCATACAAAGAATGACAACTATTACTTACGTTGGAGGTTAAAGTGTATATGTTATTGGTCCTCACCTGTCAGAAATTGCCCCAAACGTCAACGCTCCAAACAGAAAACCTGCCATGTAGATGGACTGTGAGGCCTCGATCATACCGTTCTTGCCACAAACCAGATCAAACTGAAAAGAGAAAAGGATTTTGAAAAGAGGAGAAAGGACAGTGGTGGACCAACATGAAAGTACATGAAAGTATCACCTGAGAAAAGTACAGATATCTTACCAGAAAATGACTTTGGTAGAAGTTAAAGTCACCTATTAGAATATTACTTGTGTAAAAGTCTCAAAGTATCTGATATATATTGTACTTAAGAATCAAAGTGGTTTTGTGATATTAAATGTTCTTAAGTATTTAAAGTAAAAGTACAAGTGCTGTTAATAAAAAGCAGGCGATTATTTTCTCTTAAAATGTAAACCAACTTAAAGGATTTCAAAAAACCTTTGACCTCTAGCACTGACACACAAATCTGTATCTCACTGAATTACTACCACCCTCTCTGCTGTGGGACTCCACTTTCTGCATCATGCAGTCAGCCTCATCGGCAACTACTACTCACATAGTTGCTAGCATGTAGCATCTAATCCAACATGCAGCCTGGTCTTGACTTTAAATGGAAAATTAACTGCTGCTTTGAAAGCACTTGTTTGTACTTACCCTTACGTCATGAACCTATGACCTCATTTGCAAGCTAGGACCACTGATTCACCAAACCTGATTTTATTTTGTAGTAACGAAGTAATGAAGATGCTTAGGGGAAATGTGTTAGAGTAATAGTATATATTGTACTTCAGATATGTAGTGGAGTAAAAGTAAAAGTTGACAGATATTTAAAGACTTATGTAAAGTACAAATACTCCCCAAAATATTTAAGTACAGTAACTAAGTATTATTACTTTGTCTTACTTCACAGATCAAAAACAGAGAGCAGGGGCATGGCAAGGAATTACAGTCCTAATACACAGAGCTGAGAGACTGAGAGACTGAGGGTCTTGAGTCTACTAGGGGCCCTTAGCTGTTAGCTTGCTTACCTCTGACATTATGCTCGAAGCACCTACAGGTGTCTCATAGTCCCATCCATCTGTGCATCCTGTTGTAGTGTTAATCCCATATGCTTCAATAGTTTCCAAATCCAAATCCACATCCACAGGTGTGAACATTTTACAGCTTTCATACTTCCCATCCTTATTCACTGGGATGGTGAGATTTCTTCGTCTTTCATCCGTCAGGTTTGGCCCACGCTCCAAGATCCAGTCAGTGTTACAGTGATGTGGAAAGCTCACTCCTGCAAACACCTGACCGATCACATCAAAAGCAGCAAATATGCTGGGGATGCATAATGCAGCCAATAACCGTTTCTGAAACAAACCAAACTCCCCAACCTCCTTTAGGATCTGCCCGAAGCTGCTCATAGTGATGTGCAGCTAAATTGATAGAGGTTCCGCATGAGAATGCAGTGTGGGAAATGGTTGTGCCATGCTCCATGTGCTATCAGTCAATGCACAGGCTAATATACCCCATCTTACTTATTAATATTTAACCCAGTACATTACATGAGTGTGATACAGCGCTGGATGTATAGCTGTTATCTCTTAGTACAGTTGGCTGTAAAAGGTAGTATGGGTAAAGTAATGAAATAAGCAGTAGCACAGAAAATGACAATATATCACTTCACTTACGTAGTTATAAAATGCACAGAGACCATCATCACTAACATATCTGTTATGGAGCCTAAAACAGGGGTAAAGACAAATTGAGGCCCAGTTGAAAGTCAGAGAACAAAATGTGTTTCAAGCTAAATCCTGACAGCACTAATCGAGATCAATTAAACAAATGATTTTAAAATATGCACATATGCAAAAATTTAATCCAAAATTCAATTATCAGTTTTTCTAAAACTTCTGTAGAAGCAATATACATCTTAAACAGACTGGAGAGAGCCAAAAAAAATCTATGTTTAATAGTTTTAATTCAGGTGACAGTAAAGAATCCCTGTTACCACACAGTGGATAATAAACACACTATTTCTCCTGAAAAACTAAAAAAAAGTATGATGTCTTTATAAATTACACTTACTGATTGACTACACAAGCACAAGGGAAATATTTAATAATTACTATATAAGCTTGATTTATGTCTTTTACCAGCTTTTTATTTCTTAAAAGCATTAATTAGCAATTCTATCTGAGGTAATGGCTTTTAAGTTACAGCCTACTATCAGGACAAAGCATTAAAATGTGAAATAAAGCTTTCTTATAAAGTAGTCTCTTCTAAATCACAATAATAAACTAGTAATAAAAGTAGTTATGGTGTTAATATTTTTAGGTGTCTCTTAAATCTATTATATATAAACTTTTCACCAGTGGTAAAACTTTCAACAAACAAACTGATAATAACTTAGCCTTGGTAAATTTAGCTTCATTTATGTAGCAGCTGTACTACAACCCTGTTCATACAAAGACCTTTACAGTGCAGGAAAAAAAGGATCACATGTTCAGCAGCATACAGAAAACTACCAGCTACACACATGTAGGTTCAAACACACAGCAATAAACGTAGAGTCAAGCATGCCCTTTTGGACCTGTTTGCCTGTAGTGACTGTCTGCACGATGCCGAAACCTGTTATGATCATGACCCGTAAACTTTGCTTAACCTGAGCTGCTGCGTCTGCAAGTTATGTGTTTTACTTTAACTGACATCCCATGATATACAGTAGATCAGGCCAGCCATTAGGAACTATGGAAAAAGGAGCAGTGTCCAACATTATGGTGATTATTAATACATAACATGTACAACATTTAAATTCCTTATAGATTTTATTGTTTTCCTTTAGTTACTGATATGTAATGTTACAAAACTGTACAAAACATACCACGCTCCCTGTTTTCCATTTCATTATAAGCATCATTTACATTAATTTTAAACAGCCGCATGTGTCACATGGAAAAATAGACAACATGCTCGATGAGCCGCACTGCTCATACGGGCTGTGTGACTGTTAACATGAGCAACAAAATTAAGAGGTTCCATGGCACACATATGCTGCTCAGTTAGGCCGTGTGTCCTGTTCACTGACATTTTTTGGGAGAACCGTTAGTAATGAAGCAAAGATGCTCCATCCCCATGTGTATTTCAGTGAATCACAATTTCATTTAATTTTCATTATCATTTTCATACAACATTTGCTGCCTAAGCTGCTGAGTGGCCAATTAATCGGTCATTTTTGAGAATAAATCAATTTCTAATAAACTTCCAGCTATGAAATGCACTAAAATGAATCTTTAACAGATCATGACATTAAAATAAATAATGTTTGACACTTAATAATTATGATTAGTTTGATTTCTGCATCCCAAACTATAATTAAAAACAGCAAAAATTGTAGTGTAATCTGTGTAGTTGGTAGACAGTTCATATATCTGATTATACATGAGGGGAAAAAAAAAAGATTATAATTTCGGTACAAATTAAAGTTTGTTCTCTTCAATAATTTGTTCAGCACTGTAACTGTTCACAGTAGGTCCATTCGCTGGTTTTCTAAATTTAAAAAAAGAAAAAATAATGATTAATAAATACAGTTGGTATATTTTGTATGTGTAGATTTATGTCAAATCCAGCATTTATACTCAGCTCACTTGAGTTCAGCGTGGTCCTGCAGTTCAACATTGAGGGTTTCAGGCAGTAGCAAACAGAAACCTGCAGCAGCAATGGGGACGATGCCGTATATCAGCATGGGGATGGTGTGATGGTAAACGTCCAGGAGCCTGATCAGTGGAGCAAGGATGCCCGCCACACGAGCACACATGGAGTTTACACCTACACCATTCTGCCTGAAAGAACGCACAATGGACTCATCAGGAATTAAACACTGATAAAGATGATTTTGGCAACTTTATAGATTAATCTTTAATTATTATGTAAACATGAGATACCAGTAGAATACTTGTGTACCTATACCAGACAAATATGTGGGCTACACACAGGGGAGGAAGGAGCAATATCAGGCAAATAAGGCAATGATATCAATATGCAAACAGATGAGTCACCAAGATTTTTTGTGTAATAAACACGAGGAGCAGAAAAAGTGGCATTACCTTAAAATGGTTGGGTATAACTCTGCAGTGTAAACATAGGCTGTGCTGAAACAGGCAGTAGCAGCAAATTTCCCCAGTACGGCTATGATTGTTACCACCACAGGAAGATCTGATGAGTAAATAATGCATGAGAAAAGCATGTGCTGTACCTGTCAGATAAATTGAAACCTTTATCACAAATATTTTCAGATTATAAATACATATCGGTAACACTTTTTTTTGAAGACCACATCATTAATGCGCTATGAGGGCATTTATAGTGAATTACAATGCCTTTATAATGCTCTATGACTGCACTCATAAACACACATGATGCTTGCTGGTGCACTACATCAACAGTCATAATGAATTATAAGTGTCTTATGGATACTCTTGACCAGTTATGAAGGTACACACCTCAACAATACCCTGTAGTAAGGACTCACAGTGTAACAGTCCATGCAGTGTTATAAGCTATCATTTTACGTGTTAAAGCGACACTTATCTTTTTGGAAATTTTACGCTTTTCTTTGTTTCGATTAAAATGCTATTAATAAGCTGATGGCACACTAAAATGTAAGTGAATTCCACCAGAAATAAAAACTCATAATTGTACCATTCTCATATGGTTGTAAGAAAACTCCAACCAATCATTGCATTTGGACTGAATGCAATGATTGGCTGAGCGTCCTGTCTGTTGTCCCCACGTGGAGGCCTCTGACTGATGTAACCGCTCACGTAACAACATGGACAGACATTTTTAGTTTGCCTCTAATGTAACATAGGCTATAACGTTATATGACAACACAGCATTCAGTTGCTAACAGTTAGCCTACTGTAGCCTTTTGGATAAAAGTGATTCGAATCATTGGGAAATGCACATTAAAAGAAATACAATTCCTGTGTGTTTCCATTAAATATACGGACTTTGGTGAAAACTACGAACTCGCGCAAGTTTTCCGCAGAACTGGAAACAAAACAAGTCTCGCATTCTTCTTCTACATTTTCTGGCGGTTGGCAACCAGCTTGTAAATGCATTACTGCCTTCCCGACCCGGAGTGTGGATATCACGATGGAGAGAGGTGCGCTACGTCAGACTTAATTCGAACATAACTGTTTCCATCCCCCATTTTGCGAATCAAAATTTTTTCGAATCAACCAAAACCCGGCTAAAGCGAGCATATTTTAGTTTGTGCGAATCAGGGGATTTTAATTCGAATTTTGGCGTTTCCATCATAATTTTCCGATGCGATACATCTAGATGCGCGTCTAAACAGGCTGATGGAAACATGGCTACTGACTCACATTGAGTTTTTAAAACTCCGGGGTTGCATTTGACAGGAACTGCCCATTGGTCCGACAGCCCATTGGTCCGACATCCCATTGTTCCAACCATATTAAACCCATTGTTCCGAAGTCCGTTCCGAAATCATCATGACGCCTTGTGCTTAAGGTCTGGTTAGTTTTAGGTACAAAAACCACTTGGTTAGGGTTAGGAAAAGATCATGGTGTGAGCCTGCTTCGCCTCAAGCCTTTCCCAGCTGACCCAGAGCCGGTTGCAGCGCACCATCAAGGCAGAAATACGCCCGCCGGGAGCCATTCAGCACCGCGGACCGTCAGACTAATGGGATGTCGGACCAATGACATGGACCCGCATTTGACTGTCTTGGTTGTAATGTTACATTCACGCTCCTCTTCCGTGTATCTAACGTTACCTTGCCAACACCTATGTCTATCATAGACTTAATGAGGACATAATGGAGGAGGGGGGAGTAGGCCTTTGGAGGGAGGTGGAGTTGCAGGAGGAGGGTGATGGGACTTTGGAGGGAGGCGGGAGTTGTGGATGTTCAAATTTTTTCTCAGTGCTATTGTGTGAAATGCAAGAAAGGTAAGAGTATCTTTAAGTAAAGTGACATACATGTCACATGTATTATAGACACATATTGATGTGTCTATAATAATGCATGCTTCAACATAATGTTTCATTACTGGTGCTACGTGTGATGCATTTTCATGTATTTAAAAGAATCCATGATGCATCATAACTGATTAATGTCTATTATACAACAGTTAGTTCCGGCCCTGCAATCTGATTGGTCGAGAGACAGTAAAACCGTGATGATATTGGAGTACAACATCACGGTTATTTCACTGTGTATGTATCACTCCGCCTCACAGCTGATTGCAATCAACAATCAAATCAAAACTGACGGTTAGTGTCAGTTAGGTCAGCAGGTGTGTTGTAGGCTAATTAATTCATCCACTGCCAAACAGCCAAAAATATGGATTTATTTCCTAAAATAAGTTTTGAATTGAACTATGAATGGTCATCAGAGGAAGATGAGGGAGAGGAGAAGCTGAATCCATCTGAGCACACATCCAGGTTTGTCAGTGTTTCATCAGCGGAGCTCAATGACTTGGAGAAAAGCAACATACTGTCAGATCAGAAGGCAGAGTTGTCTGTGCCTGTGAAGCGACAGTCCACCATGCAGTCACCAGAGACTTATTTCACTGGCTGCACAATTAATGGAAACGTGCAGATAAATGTGTGTAAAGAGTAAGTGCCTGGCGCACCATGTCTGCGTTACATAGCAACGGTAACAGCGGAGTCCTGAAGGAACTATTTTTGTTGGCGGAAGACAAATGAAATGCTTAAATTATCTATTTTGTCCTCATTTTTCAACATTTCTTAATCAGTTTTGCTTATTTAACTGTTGAACTGTTGTATAAAAGCAATATCACACTCTAGCTCGTGATGTTGTACTGTGATATCGTCACAGCTGTGTACAACATCACTCCCTCTCGTGTGATATTGCTTAATTGCACACTGGAGTAATTTGACAGTGTATCATGAGTCAGAGAGCTTTCGGTGAAAAAGATTTTGCAAAGACTGGGGATCTTGCAGCATCTCTAGTTGCAAGATCATTAGCTTCAAAAAGAAAAAAAATGGACAGAAATTGCTGCAGCCTCTGAAATCCCTGACAAGTATGCTATATGCTTTAGCTAGCTAGCTAACCACTGTCCCCATCAATCCATTAGTCTAATTGTAAGCTAACGTTAGCTACTTTTATGTTTGCAATTAGCCTACAAGCAAACCCAGAATTTCAGTTTAAGATTCCTAGCTTCACACACAACCACAAGTGGTTGCATAATGTGATTTTTTAAGTTAGCAATCTTTAGTTGAAACATAAGATAAGGACTTGGGCTAAGAGCAAACCTTCCAGTCGCCTAAATTAGTTTGCAAATAGCCTCTATGGTGATTAGCTTGCTGGCTATAGCATACTTACAGGGGATTTTGAGGGCTGCAGGAGGAGAAAGCAAAGGTGTGGAGTGAGAGAGTGGGGAATGAAAGAAGTGGACAGAAATTGCAGCAGCCTCCGAAATCCCCAGGACGTATGCTATATGCTATAGCTACCAAGCTAACCACTGCAGGGGCTACTTATGAGCAAATGTTAGCTATTGGAATGTTTGCTAGTAGCGTACGAGCTACAGCAAACTGTATGTTTCAGCTGAAGCCGGCTAGCTTCAAAAATTACGTTGTGTAACCACTTATATGACTAAAGCAAGAAATCTTAAGTTGAAATGTATGGTTAGCTTGTGGGCTGTTGCTATTATTCCAGTAGCTAACGTTAGCTTACAAGCAGCCTTCTTTGAAATGATGAAAAATGGTTAGCTATCCAGCCAGCTATAGCATATAGCCTATTTTTGAGGTGTATAGTATAGGTGTTTATAATGCATTACAAGCCCCATCAGTCAATCTCTAGTTTGTAACTAGTCAGGAGTATCTATAAGACATCTATAATTTTTATAACTGTTGATGTAGTGCATCAGGAAGCATCGTGTGTTTATGAGCACAGTCATAGAGCATTATAAATGCATTATAATGCACAAAGAATGTTCTTAGAATGCATTATACATGTGGTCTTCATAGAAATTGTTAGCAACATGTCTGAGGCTTGTAGATACCCTTTGGGATAGCAAGGACCGCGAGGCAAGCAGCACCTCCAAACAACAGGAAGCATGATTGACTTATTCTTCTTCCAAAATGCTGAATAAAAAACAAAACGCTCAGGTGTGCAGGAATTTCCACAGCACCGAAGATGAACTGTGTGAGGTAGATATTCAGGCCGAAACTGCCAACATTCAGGCTCAGTCCGTAATACAGAAGACTTGTTGAGAACCTATACCAGAGGTGGAGAGTCAGAGATGTGTTCAGTTACCCTACTACTTATAAACAGGATCACTGTGACAAATGTGAATTATTAACACTGTAGCTATTGCATATCATCGCAAAATACTATCTCATGTATAATGATCAACTGACAAAGACAATGGCATTACCAATAATCTTAATTAAAGAAGACGCACCAGTTGTAGCCCATAATTAAAGTACGTTTTCTCAAATACGATATTCGGAAGATGTCCAACATGTTTCTTCTTTCTAATGTTCCCTCCATCTCCAGCTAAACAAGTAAAAGTTAAGTTTCAGAAAATGTACACACATGACAAGAAGGTTTGTTATATTTTGGCAGAAATCAAAGTGTGTTTGATGCAGCTCACCTTTTCTAACAAATGCTCTGGGACCATCCTCCCGTTAACCTTGGCTGCCCTCCGGAGCTCCTTCTGTGCCTCCTCCTTCCTGCCGTGGGTCATCAGCCAGCGAGCTGACTCCGGAAGAAACCTAGTGGAACACAAGTTCAAAAATACAAGGTATTATTTAGATGTTATGATCAATACCTCCCCATTTTTATTACGTTCTGAGAGGCTACTCACCAATACAAAATTCCCAGGAGGAGGAGAATAGGACTGAAGAGTACCAGCTGCAGGATCCTCCAGTTGCGGATTAAATATGCAATGCCAGACAATAAAAGCAGTCCAACAGGAAAGAATATGAACATGACCACTGCACAAAGAGCAGCCTTTGATGGGTCAGTCCACTCCACCCCTGTAAACCAGATGATAATACACATATTTGTGTTATTTTATTTCAGTGAAAGACAGCCAGTTCTATACTCTCAATGCAGATGAGCAACAAGTTCGTGATAACCTTTAATTTGACGAGGTTTCTGTGACAGATGGACCAAGGTGATTTTAGCATTTCAGCAACCCCCACCCCTACCCCACCACCACCACTGCTGTACTTCTACTTTCTAATTCTACATACATTCTAAGGGTCTTTACTCACATACCAGCAGTGTACCTACCCATCACAGATATGTTCATCATAATGACACCTCCTGAAGTCCCACAGAAAAATTTGAAAACCATGTAAACGTAGATGTTTGGTGAGAAAGCAGCACCGACACCAAACAACAGTACGACAAAGAGGTCGAGTAGGATTGCACAGCGTCGCCCAAATCTGCAAACAGAGGAGAAAGAGCATTTGTTTTGTTTTGAAGGACACAAGGTGAATCTATAGACTGTTTATCATTAACTGTTTGCTTATCACTGAACAGTTTTGGTAGATGTCCACAGAGTTAACTGTTTTTGCATCTACTGTAGGTGTGTGTTTTAGGTATCAAGACACAGCAATTCTTTGCACTTGCAAAAGTGTCTTTCACTGACCTTTTCTTAAATGTAAAACGTCTCGATATCACAGTCTTTTATTTAGACTCTGAGGAGACCTTTCCTTAAGTTGATGATGCAACACATTCTCACCCCAAATTCGTCAATTACAGCAGCTTGGTTGCTAGCCCAACACACTGGTAACCCCAGTGCATGGCCCCTCAGCATTTTGGCCTTTGTCATCTTGGTTCTTTGGAGCCAGGAGTGACTGTATTTGGACAAAGCTGTGGAGGAGTGAGGGGTATCTGACTGACATCCTGTAGTGATGCCTCACAGACAGCCTGTCACTCAGGCCCCCCACCCTTAAATATGCATAACTTTGGGTCTTAATAAAAAAAACATTTTTGAACCAGGCTGTAAATATGTTTATTTCTGCTGTAAAGTTGGGCATTGTAACATAGGTGTCTATTAGGATTTACTTTGTTTTGGAGCCGGCCTCAAGTGGTCATTTGATGAGGTGCAGTTTTTGGCTCTTTCATATTGGCTTCATTTTTCAGCCTTGGAGGTTGCCACTTGGAGCTGACATGGACCCTCAATTGTACTATGAATAGAACAGCATGTGCGTCCACGTGATTACAGCTGTCCATGAACATTCAGTGTGGAAAGTAATGTCCAAGCCTTCGCAAGAATTAGAACTATCACATATACTCACCTCCACTTTATTGAGTACACCTTGCTAGTACTTGGTTGGACCCCTTTTGCCTTCAGAACTGCCTTAATTCTTCGTGTCATAGATTCTACAAGGTGCTAGAAACATTCCTCAGAGATTTTGGTCCATATTGACATGATGACATCATGATGACATCACACGATGCGAATCTCCTGTTCCACCACATCCCAAAGGTGCTCTATTGGATTGAGATCTGGTGACTGTGGAGGCCATTGGAGTACAGTGAACTCATTGTCATGTTCAAGAAACCAGTTCGAGATGATTTGAGCTTTGTGACATGGTGCGTTATCCTGCTGGAAGTAGCCGTCAGAAGATGGGTACACTGTGGTCATAAAGGGATGGACACGGTCAGCAACAATACTCAGTTAGGCTGTGGTGTTTAAACCATGCTCAGTTGGTACTAAGGGGCCCAAAGTGTGCCAATAAAATATCCCCCACACCATTACACCACCACTACCACCAGCCTGAACCCTTGATACAAGGCAGGATGGATCCATGCTTTCATGTTGTTTACACCAAATTCTGACCCTACCATCTGAATGTGGCAGCAGAAATCCAGACTCATCAGACCAGGCAATGTTTTCCAATCTTCTCTTGTCCAGTTTTGGTGAGCCTGTGTGAACTGTAGCCTCAGTTTCCTGTTGTTAGCTGACAGGAGCGGCACCCTGTGGTCTTCTGATGCTGTAGCCCATCTGCTTCAAGGTTCCATGTGCTGTTGGTTCAGAGATGGTCTTCTGCCTTGATTGTGACGAATGGTTATTTGAGGTACTGTTGCCTTTCTATCATCTTGAACCAGTCTGGCCATTCTCCTCTGACCTCTGGCATCAACAAGGCATTTTTGTTCAGAGAACTGCCGCTCACTGGAGCAGTTGTACAGGTGTAGCTAATAAAGTGGCCGGTGAGCGTACAATGGAGAGAAGGTGGAAGTGTATGTGTTATTGATCCTCACCTGTCCGAAATTGCCCCAAATACCAGTGCTCCAACCAGATAACCTGCCATGTAGACTGACTGTGAGGCCTCAATAAAACCACTCTTGTCACAAACCAGATCAAACTGAAAAGAGAAAAGGACTGTGAGAGGAGGAGAAAGGAAATTAATCAATCAAAGAAAGAGAGGAGGGCCATAGCAAGGAATTACAGTCTCAATACAAGGAACTGAAGAACCATAGGCATCTAAGCAATGAAGGGGGAGTAAAGTTATGGTGTTGCTGCCCTATTTTTCTCTTTGAAAGATTAAACTTATCATGATACAGTCCCCACAATCAGGTGATCTGAGGTATCTAAGCAGCCTATACCAATGATAATTTTATGATTTCAATAACCTATACATTTTTGGACCGCCCATTGAGTTGTTTCAGTTCCAACCCGTTGCTGAGCTTGCAGATGATCAATTGATTGGAGCACACTGACAACACAGAGCAGTGCAGGAGGCAGACAAACAGAGCTGAGCCTTTCCTCACAGTGCCAAAGTATCTTATTTGCACTTGTGTTAGTCTGACTCATTGAATGTAGACTGTGGCTATGAGCCTGCCATTGGGGCACTGATTTTGGCTGGCATTCCCCTGTCCTTCCACAGTCTCCATGTTACCATTTCAAAATCCCCTTCGCTACAGGAAACAACAACCACCACCTCAAATCTTACAACTTACACGCTAAAAAGGCAAGATTTGATAATGATTTGCATTGTGCAATAAGGCATGCTGGCTCTGTTCTTTCAGAAAATTGTTGTTAAGATCTACAACAAATAAAGCGACTTTCGTCTCTCAGGACTCTCACACCCGATGTTAATTTGTTTACTGGCACAGATAGTTTATTTGTTTATTTTAGAGTTTATTTGCTACGTCTTTTAACTCTAGCAGTGGCATGCGGCAGTGGAAATGAAAACTACTACTCATTTTTTTTCTTAGGTAAAACTATTAAATGAACACAGCACTTTAAAACATAATCAGGCACCCATGTGAGCAACAATTTGGACCCTATGGGTCTGAGTCTAGTAGGGACCCTGGTGTGGTTGCTTGCCTACCTCTGTCACAATGCTGGAAGCGCCTACGGATGCCTCATAGTCCCATCCATCTGTACATCCTGTTGTAGTGTTAATCCCATATGCTTCAATAGTTTCCAAATCCAAATCCACAGGTGTGAACATTTTACAGCTTTCAAAACTTCCATCCTCGTTCACTGGGATAGTGAGATTTTTTTGTCTTTCATCTGTCAGGTTTGGCCCACGCTCCAAGATCCAGTCAGTGTTACAGTGATGTGGAAAGCTCATTCCTGTAAACACCTGGCTAATTATATCGAAACCACAAAACACGCCGCAGATGCATAATGCAGCCAATAACTGTTTCTGAAACAAACCAAACTCCCCAACCTCCTTTAGGATCTGCCCGAAGGTGCTCATAGTGATGTGCGGCTAAATCTACCAATGTTCTCCTTCAGGGTGCAGTGTGGGAGATGGATGTGTCAGGTTTAACATGCAGTATATCTTATCTAATTTATTAATAGTTAACCCAGCACATTATGATTATGATATAGCCCTGGGTTTAACTCATCTTTTATCAGGGAACAACACTTGTTACAACTTCATCCACCGTAAAAGTTAATTTGGATAAACTAATAAAATGAGAAATAACACAGATAATGGCAATACAGGGTAACTTTACTCACCTCAGCTTCAACTTGTAAAGCCATAAAATGCAGTGAGGATACTATCACTATCCAATATCTGGTATGGAGCCTTAATCAGGAGGGAACATGAGGTCAGGCATTGTCAAAAGTTAGAAAAATAAAACCTCCAGTTGGTAACAGGAGTTAACTGGGTGGGCCTCGACAAGGCTGCTTTTTCAAGATAAGAGCTCCCAGTTGGTAACAGGAGTTTCACAGGTGCTCCTATCAACATGTAGCTAAATTTGCAGTGCTTCCTTTTCAAAGGGCAATGTGAGAGACACTAACAATATAACTGACCTTGGTCATTAATATTTAACTTAGCATAATTATGTGTTATGTGGTACTTGCATTCATCTTTTAGTAGGAAACAACAGCTGATTCACTGTCCCGCCAATTGTAAAATTTGGGATAGTGTGTCAATAAATGAGCACCAACACAGATAATGACAATAACACCACTTAAGGGGAAGCACAAATTACATAACGCACTGGTTCCCAAGTGAAGGCTCACGGTCCAAAAGTGTGTTGCGGATCCATTCTGAATGGACCACAAGTGACTTGTAAACGTGTCACATTTGTAAAAAGACACACTTTATTTTGAAGTATGGTGAATTTCAGGCACAAAGATTTTATTTTGAAGTCCCGTTTCCTGCTGTAGAGTGAGTGAATAACAACTACTTAACAGAGTCAGCAAACTAGCTCAACAACATGGCGAAACACAGTTCTGACACTGAATATAATAAACTGCGTGGACCTTGAACAAATAACTAAGGAGAAATCTGGACCCCGTGGCTGGACCAGTTGGGAACCACTGACATAAGATGCTAGCAGAGGGACCACAATGACATACAGGAGACAATGACAGAGGAAATAGTACAAACATAAATCAAACAGACTACCAACACATTCAGACCTACAATATGGAGCCTATAACAGTAAAAACGAAAGGTTCAGTACAGTCAAAAGCCAGAGCAGAAGAATCAATGAAGATGTGAAAAGACTGCTGAGGCTGCCACAGTGAAATCCCAATTGCCTCCTTGTGTGAACAAGGGGCAGTCGGTGGCATCAGTGCAGCAGTACAAGTATCTGGGCACTGTCTCAGATTACAAGTTGAATTTTGACGTGAACACTGACAGCATCTGTAAGAAGGCAAACCAACGGCCATTCTTTTTAAGGAAGACTTAAAAAGGAAGACGTTCAATGTAAATGGGACAATCATGCAATTGTTCTATTCTGCTTTTATTGAGTCCGTTCTTTCTTTTAACAGTGTCTGTTGGGTTTGGTAATCTGAGCCTTGAAAACAAGAACAAGTTGGAAAAAGTGGTCAAGTTGTGCTGTAAGGTCACTGGTGTTACTTTGAATAGCCTACAGCATCTGTATGAAGAGAGGGTCACCTCTAATGCTCGGTCAATTGTCTCACGCTCTCAACAACCCCCGCATGTTGAGTTTCAGATGCTTCCAACAGGGCGGAGATTTTGCCTCCTTAAATGTAGCACTAAGCTTTACAGATCATCCTTTGTTCCATCTGCTATCACGTATCTTATCCCTGACAGTGTGTAATTGGAGATTCTGTGTGTTATGTATTGTACTGTCTGTTTTATTTTACTTATGACTACTGTCTGTATCCCAAATTGACCCCCAGGGACATTAATACCTTACCTTACCTTACCTTACCTTACCTCGCCTCACCTCACCTCACCTCACCTCACGGGGGCAGCACTTGATGACAGGAATATTACACACACAGGCGATGTTACTGTTTACACATCAAGTCGACATGGAGCAGCATAAGCATTCATTTGCGGTTGTGTTTATGGCTATATAACACATGTAAATCCACCAGCTCTCAAGAAAAATATATATGTTTTTTTGCTACTAAATGTTCCACTATGTTCACCAGCTAGTCGCTAACTTTATGTGTCAAGGATGTCTTGATGTAATTAGTATCATTGTGATATGGCATATCAAAATGTGTTCATTATTTTCTATAACCGACCAAATGCCTTGGCGAGCATACTGTCCAGAGTATTAGAACAGATTCTTTTAGATAGGCTTCAAGCATACTTAATAACTACTGATAACCAATTTGGTTTTAAAAATAAACACAGCACAGATTTGTGTATATATGCTCTGAAGGAGGTTGTTAGTAAGTACAGTAGACATAACACTCCAGTGTTTATGTGTTTTCTGGATGCATCTAAAGCATTCGACCGTGTCAATCATTGTAAATTGTTTTTAAAATTGCAAGAGCGAGGGGTCCCTCCATATCTCATAAGGATCTTGCAATTTTGGTATTTACATCAAACGATGTGGGTCAAATGGGGTAGAACCACATCTGCATCATTCCTGGTGACCAATGGCGTTCGACAGGGTGTAATACTTTCACCTGTTCTTTTTAATTTATATATGGACGATCTTTTTAAAGAGTTAAAAGCATGTAAGACTGGATGTATGGTAGGGGGGAGTCTCATCAACCATCTGATGTATGGTGATGATATAGTTGTCCTGTCCTTGTAGTGCTGGTTTACAACAACCGCTCAGAGTGTGCTCGGGATATGGTGTGCAGTTCGACATTAAGTTTAACTCTTAAAAGAGTGTTGTGATGATTTTTAAAACTAAAGAATACCAGAAGTTGAACTTTACGTTGTTCCTTCTGTCTGATCAAGTACTAAATGTAGTGAATAAGGTAAGATACTTGGGTCACATCATCAGAGATGATTTATGTGATGATTATGATGATGTGCAGCGCCAGTGTTGTAAATTGTATGCGCCAGCGAACATGCTGGCACGCAAATTCCATATGTGCACTGATGATGTTAAAATAGTCCTCTTCAGATCTTACTGCACACCACTCTATACAGCACACTTGTGGTGTAGTTACAGTAAAGCCAAAATGAAAAAGCTTCAGGTGGCATATAACGATGCTTTTAGAATACTGCTTAAGCTTCCAAGGTGTACAAGTGCGAGCCAAATGTTTGTGAGCAGTAATGTCCCCACTTTTTATGCATTGTTGAGAAATTTTATGGTTAAATTTATCTGTAGACAATCTGACTCAGATAACAAAGTTATCCAGGTCCTGGTTGAGCCTGCATGGAGTGACACTACATATTCTTCCTGTTTCTGGAAGCACTGGAGTAAATGTTTGTATGTGTTTTAGCTATTGTAGCTTATGAATTTTTGTACTGTTTTTATTGTCATGATTGTTTCTCTGTCTGTTTTTTTTATTTGTGTCTATATGGACCATACTGGTCTGAAATAAAAATAAAGTATAAGATTCGACAGTCAACTCATTGCAACCGAAATACATACAGAGGGAAAACATCCACAGGAAAAGACAAACACAGTGTTCATTATTCAATAATACCTTCAGGTGAGAAAACTCAAATAAGTGCATAGCAAATATACATACAGTACAGGCCAAAAGTTTGGACACACCTTCTCATTCAATGCGTTTTCTTTATTTTCATGACTATTTACATTGTAGATTCTCACTGAAGGCATCAAAACTATGAATGAACACATGTGGAGTTATGTACTTAACAAAAAAAGGTGAAATAACTGAAAACATGTTTTATATTCTAGTTTCTTCAAAATAGCCACCCTTTGCTCTGATTACTGCTTTGCACACTCTTGGCATTCTCTCCATGAGCTTCAAGAGGTAGTCACCTGAAATGGTTTCCACTTCACAGGTGTGCCTTATCAGGGTTAATTAGTGGAATTTCTTGCTTTATCAATGGGGTTGGGACCATCAGTTGTGTTGTGCAGAAGTCAGGTTAATACACAGCCGACAGCCCTATTGGACAACTGTTAAAATTCATATTATGGCAAGAACCAATCAGCTAACTAAAGAAAAACCAGTGGCCATCATTACTTTAAGAAATGAAGGTCAGTCAGTCCGGAAAATTGCAAAAACTTTAAATGTGTCCCCAAGTGGAGTCGCAAAAACCATCAAGCGCTACAACCAAACTGGCACACATGAGGACCGACCCAGGAAAGGAAGACCAAGAGTCACCTCTGCTTCTGAGGATAAGTTCATCCGAGTCACCAGCCTCAGAAATCGCAAGTTAACAGCAGCTCAGATCAGAGACCAGATGAATGCCACACAGAGTTCTAGCAGCAGACCCATCTCTAGAACAACTGTTAAGAGGAGACTGCGCCAATCAGGCCTTCATGGTCAAATAGCTGCTAGAAAACCACTGCTAAGGAGAGGCAACAAGCAGAAGAGATTTGTTTGGGCCAAGAAACACAAGGAATGGACATTAGACCAGTGGAAATCTGTGCTTTGGTCTGATGAGTCCAAATTTGAGATCTTTGGTTCCAACCGCCGTGTCTTTGTGAGACGCAGAAAAGGTGAACGGATGGATTCCACATGCCTGGTTCCCACTGTGAAGCATGGAGGAGGAGGTGTGATGGTGTGGGGGTGTTTTGCTGGTGACACTGTTGGGGATTTATTCAAAATTGAAGGCACACTGAACCAGCATGGCTACCACAGCATCCTGCAGCGACATGCCATCCCATCCGGTTTGCGTTTAGTTGGACGATCATTTATTTTTCAACAGGACAATGACCCCAAACACACCTCCAGGCTGTGTAAGGGCTATTTGACCAAGAAGGAGAGTGATGGAGTGCTGCGGCAGATGACCTGGCCTCCACAGTCACCGGACCTGAACCCAATCCAGATGGTTTGGGGTGAGCTGGACCGCAGAGTGAAGGCAAAGGGGCCAACAAGTGCTAAACACCTCTGGGAACTCCTTCAAGACTGTTGGAAAACCATTTCAGGTGACTACCTCTTGAAGCTCATGGAGAGAATGCCAAGAGTGTGCAAAGCAGTAATCAGAGCAAAGGGTGGCTATTTTGAAGAAACTAGAATATAAAACATGTTTTCAGTTATTTCACCTTTTTTTGTTAAGTACATAACTCCACATGTGTTCATTCATAGTTTTGATGCCTTCAGTGAGAATCTACAATGTAAATAGTCATGAAAATAAAGAAAACGCATTGAATGAGAAGGTGTGTCCAAACTTTTGGCCTGTACTGTATATATAATTTAATGTGTTGACAAATCCCAGCTTTAAAACGGTCTACAACTTCTGTGGTAGTAAAACATTTTTAACAGATTTTAACAACAAAAAATAAAATTATGTTAAACACGATTCTGTGAAAAGCAACACGTCCATATAAATTACATCTTTGTGCTCTTTCCTGAATTTTCCTCTTTCGTAACAGATCCCATCTCAGGACCATTCTCAAGTTTTCTGTAATGAAAAACAAAAATATCATTATTTAATTGCTCTTAGTTTTCTGTAAGCAGAATAAGCACTCTGCTTCGAAAGAATTCTTCAACTCACTTGAGTTCAGCGTGGTCCTGCAGTTCAACATTCAGGGTTTCAGGCAGTAATAAAGAGGAACCTGCAGCAACAATGGGGACGCTGCCATATATCAGCATGGGGATGGTGGAATGGTGGGTGCCCAGAAGCCTGATCAGTGGAGCGAGGATGCCCGCCACACGAGCACACATGGAGTTTAGACCTACACCATTCTGCCTACCAGTATACATAATGGACTTGTCAGCAACATGTAACAATAGCAAACGGATTTATGCGTTACCTCTGGGACATTACCTACCTTACCTTAGAGTGGTGGGGTATAATTCTGCAGTATAGACATAGATAATGGCAAAACTGGCAGTGGCAGCGAATTTTCCCAGTACGGCTATGACTGTGACCACCACAGGAAGGTCTGATGGACAAATAATAAATCAGACAAAAACACATACAAATTTGTGACACATATAAATCAAGTATACATGTAAATGCAAAGACAGATTACAACATACTATTATTAATATTATAATATCATTATTGTACAAATTACCTTCAGGAACACCAAGTATCCCAAGACAAGCAGCGCCTCCAAACAACAGGGTCCCTGATAGAATCAATTTCCTCCCAAAGCGCTGGATAAGAGGCAAACTGCCCAGACGTGCAGGAACTTCTACTGCACCAAAGATGAACTGTGTGAGGTAGATATTCACTCCGAAATTACCAACATTCAGGCTCAGTCCATAGAATAGCAGACTTGTTGCAAACCTATAAACAGAGTGGAAGACATATCTTCAGGTATGACTGTAGATGTGGTTGAAAGGTAGTTGTGGTTGAAATGAATACTCACCACACGAAGCTCATTATGATTGCACGTTTTCTCAGATATGATAACCTGAAGATGTCCAACATGCTTCCTCTTTTGGATGTTTCCTCGACCTCCAGCTAAACAGTGCAGGTGGAATATATTAACATTTTTTCGGGGCTTTATGGTGTTTGGTATTGGGTGTAGCCAAAGTGAGTTTGACACAGCTCACCTTGTCTAGCAGATCTTCCGGGACCTTCCTCCCGTTCACCTTGGCTGCCCTGTGGACTTCCTTTATAGCCTGCTCCTTCCTGCCCTGGGTGATGAGCCAGCGAGCTGACTCTGGGAGAATCCTAATTGACATACAGGTCAACGATCATGAACTACCCATAATGTACACTTTCTTTAATTTTTTCTATGGCTAAAATCAACCCAGTCTCACTCCGAAGTCATCGAAATCTGGCGCTTGGGTGGTGACTTGCGGTGTCAGACACTGACGAAGATAGCTGTCCTTTAACGTCAGCATGATATGTGGCCGGTTGCCATTATAGGTTAATGGGACTCGATGGCTTCAGGGGAAAACACAGTATGACAAGAACAAAAGTTAAGGCGGGGAAAGTCTGAGTAAGGCAGGTGGGAGAGGTGGTGGATGGGTCCAACAAACATCGACCTTCACCTGGGAGAGCAGTGTTCATGTCCAGGCATAACAGGCATAATTTGACACAGCCTCCCAGAACGTTGTCAACCAAAGCACCCAGGGTACCTTTCATGTTGTATCTGGACGTGGAAGGTCCATGACCAAACGTCGATATGTGACGAAGTCAGAGTGAGAATGTGTTGCTAAAATGGAGATTCACATCTGAAACATTACAACCAAGTGGTCTAAGTGGCTGCTGACCAGTAAAAGATTCCCAGGACAAGCAGAAGAGGGCAGTATAGCACCAGCTGCAGGATCCTCCAGTTGCGGATCAAATAGGCCATTCCAGACAACAGCATCAGTCCCAGAGGATAAGTAGAGTGGCAGATGATGGTGCAGAATGCAAACTTGGAGGAGTCACTCCACTCTCCACCTTCAAAGCAATAACACAGACAGAAATGGTATCATTTAAAGTTAACCACAGAAAAGAAGCAAGCAACATTATACTCCCTTCTCTTTTTATTAATTCAACTGTATTTAGACAACTTTCAGTCAAATGTATGCATGCTTCCGTAATGCAAAAGTAGCAGGTAAAGGCAAGTACAAACCAAGCAGCAACCTCTGGGGCTGTAAATTAAGCTAATTTGGAAGTGCCAAAAGCTGCAGTTCCCCTAATGGCCACAAGCCAGTCAATCCCCATAGACCCCCATGTTAAAATGACAACTTTACAGCAGAAATAAACATGTTTACAGCCTGGTACAAAAAAACAGTTTTGTCTCTATAGCTAATTTCCCCCTTAATGACATCTGTACAGGGGATTTTACATATATATAACTCAGTGGCTGGCCAAGTGACAGGCTGTCTGCCGATTTTGTCCTTATCTTTTTAGTAGATCCACCCCTCACTCCTCCACAGCGCCAGCCTCTCACCCAAATTTGGCCACTTCTGGCTCCAAAAAATCAAGATGGCGACGACGAGTTTTAATGAAGGCTTCATGTTTAAAGTGGTGCACATGTTAAGAGGAAATAAACTTAATCTCAAAATTCCAACCACTTGCTTTTTTTATTAACAGCATTTACTTAAACTTTTACTTTCAAAACTTAACTACATTTAATATCATAAAATTACTTAAAGACTTTTACTCAAGTAACATTTTAATAGGTGACTTTAACTTCTACCAAAGTGCTTTTCTGCTGAGATAGCTGTACTTTTATTCAAGTATAGCTTCCAGGTGCTTCAGCCACCACTGGCAACTTGCAGGTCAAACCATCAACCATCAGTGACTTCCTGTTGAATTTTCCAAATAACGCTCTGGGTATGCACCTTGCTAAATTAAGGCACTTTGTTTTGCTTTTGGCGCCCCCTGGTGGTGGTATGAAAAAGATACTGTGGTAGACAGCAATGCAATGCAATGTTTGCAAATTAAAGAAATCTATCATTTGAATGCAGTCACCGTTTGTAGTAACAATAATGCTTTTTAAATGGCAAAATCTTCCTAAAGGAGAAATGAAGCCATTTTTTTCTGAAGCCCAGACAACCCATGGTTCAAGACAGACCCAGACAGAAATTTAAATCCTGAACATTTTACCTACCTATCACAAATGCATTCACAAGAACGCCTGAAACGGAGATGCCACCTAAAAATTTGAGGACCATATAAACATAGATGTTGGGTGAGAAAGCAGTTCCAGCACCAAACAGCATTAGGAGAAGTAGTGACAGCAAGACCACGAAGCGCCGGCCAAACCTATAAAGAGTAGAGAAGAGCTGTATAAGGATGTATATAAATGTTTTCCAGCTATATGTTGAGCACCATATGCACTGCTCAAAAAAGAAAAAAAAAGAGAACACTTAAATCACACATTAGATCTGAACGAATTAATCAAGTTGAAAATCTGTACTGATGTAAATTATATGATTTGTTGACAAAACAACGTAGCAACTGTCAATAAAACCCCAAATCATCAACCCACTGAGGGCTGGATTCAAAATCACTGAAAATCAAAGTAAAAAATTGAAATCACAGGTTGATCCAACTTGTGTGAATTTTATCACGTCAACTCATAATGTGACTCAATAGTGTGTACGGCCCCCGGGTGCCTGTATGCACTCCTGACAACGTCTGAGCATGCTTCTGATGAGTCAGCGTATGGTGTCCTGGGGGATCTCCTCCCAGACCTGAGTCAGGGCATCAGTGAGCGCGTTTACATGCACACTAATAAACCGATCATTATCTGATTTCTGGAGTTACCTGATTATTCAAGTGGTCATGTAAACAGCATAATCCGATAGGCTTTATTAGATAAAAGCCATTATCTGATTATGAGAAATCAGATAAACACACCTAGCTTTTTCCCCAATAGTCAGATTATTCAGTGCATGTATACCCTTTAATCTGGTTTCTTTCGGGTTTTGCTATTTTATACTCCCTCTCCACTACATTTTAGAGGGAAATATTGTACTTTCTACTCCACTACGTTATTCTGACAGCTTTTGTTTCCTTTCAGATAAAGATTTTACACAAAATAATATATTTTTATACTCTGTGTTTAAATTGTCACTTTTATTTTATCTCACTTATATGTTATGCACTTTGTGTGACAAGTTTATATACAGTACACTTGTATATTGCACTTTGCAGTACTTTTACTCCGAATCTACCCAAAGTATGTAAAATTGGCTCCACATTGATAAACTACACATTAGAATGCTCTCACATGTATTTGTTAATGATAAAAACAAACAGTACTGTAAGAATATAAGCTATCAGAATGATGAGTGCTTTACTTTGCAAATATATGACTTGCATACTTTGAGGTTTTTCAAGGATATGTGTACCTGCTGTAACAGGAAGTTTGAGTTTTATGTCATGTACTTGAGGAGAAATCCAACTGAAGGACTGAATCATGTAAACCAGGTTTTTCTGATTATCAGATTATTGAAGTGCACGTAAACGCGTCAAATCGGATTATTACCATTACCTGATTATTCCCAGTTATCTGATTATTGTGCGCATGTAACCGTGCTCAGTGAGCTCCTGGACAGTCCATGGCTGTACTTGCCAGCGTTGAATGCACGGTACATAATGTCCCGTAGGTGCTCAATTGGATTTAGGTCAGGGTGATGAAAGGGCCAGTCAATGGCATCAATGCCTTCGTCATCCAGGAACTGCCTACACACTCTGGCCACATGAGGCCAGGCATTGTCCGGCACCAGGAGGAACCCAGGTCCTATTACACCAGCGTAAGGTCTGACAATCACTTTGAGGATTTCATCCTGCTACCTCACAGCAGTCAGGTTACCATTGGCTATGACACAAAGGTCTGTGTGACCTTCTGAGGATATGCCTCCCCAGACCATCACTGACCTACCGTTAAACCAGTCATGCTGGATGATGTTACAGGCAGCATAACGGTCACCACGGCGTCTCCAGACTCTTTCACACCTGTCACATGTGCTCAGTGTGAACCTGCTCTCATCTGTGAAGTGAACAGGGCACCAATGGTGGACCTGCCAGTTCTGGTGTTCTCTGGCAAATGACAATGGTGCTGCATGGTGCTGGGCTGTGAGCACAGGTCCCACTAGAGGGCACTGGAACCTCATGGAGTCTGTTTCTGACAGTTTGGTCAGAAACATGCACACCAGTAGCCTGCTGGAGGTCATTCTGTAGAGCTCTGGCAGTGCTCCTCCTGTTCCTCCTCCTCACACAGAGGAGCAGATACCGGTCCTTCTGCTGGATTGATGTCCTTCTATGGCCCTGTCCAGCTCTCCTCGTGTTATAGCCGGTCTTCTGGTGATGACTGGGCTGCAGGTACCGCCTCATGCTACCAGTAGTGACATGGACACTAGCAGAACACAAAACTAGACAAGAATCAATGAGGAAGAATGAGGAGAGACCAATTGTCTGCGGCCACCACATGTAAAACCATTCCCTTTTTAGAGGTTGTCTTGCTTTTGCCTCTCCATTGCACCTGTTGTCACTTTCATCTGCACCAAAGCAGGTGAAACTGATTCACAATCACTTGTGATCCTAAATGGACAGATTGATATCCCAGAAGTTTATCTGACTTAGTGTTAAACTGTGACGATTAAGCGTTCCCTTAATTTTCTTGAGCAGAGTAGTTCATTTTAGCAAATTCACAGCACATAAAGAAGTTTCTTTGAAAGCAAACTTGTTTCTGTTCAATTTTTAGTTACAACTGGAGTAAAGGTGGGAGTAAATGTGTACCTGTCAGCCATCTGCCCCAACACCAGCGCTCCTACCAGGAGACCGGCCATGTAGATGGACTGTGAAACTTCAATAAAGCTGCTCCTTACACACACCAGATTGAACTGATAACAGGAAGCATGGTGGAACGAGACCAAAGAAAAACATACTAAATTTAATTTGTTAGTTTTTAGATTTCCATTTTCACAGACTTAATAGTAGGAAAAAAACAGCCTCACATAAATTACAAGAACAAAGAAATACATTTAATGGAACAGTAAAGTGTGTTAAACAAGTATCACTTACATCTGTGAAAATGCTGGAGGCTCCTTTGGGTCCCTCAAAATCTGTTCCATTTATGCATCCTGTTGTAGTGTTAATCCCATATGCTTGAATAGTTTCCAAATCCAAATCCACAGGTGTGAACATTTTACAGCTTTCATACTTTCCATCCTTGTTGACCGGGATGGTAAGATTTCTTCGTCTCTCATCTGTCAGGTTCGGCCCACGCTCCAAGATCCAGTCAGTGTTACAGTGATGCGGAAAGATCATTCCCGTAAACACCTGACCGATCACATCATAAGCTACAAATATGCTGGGGATGCATAGTAAAGCCACTAACCGTTTCTGAAACAAACCAAACTCCCCAACCTCCTTTAGGATCTGCCTGAAGTTGCTCATATTGATGACTGAATGTTCTCCGAGTGCAGACAGAGACGTAAAAAGGTCTGGCATTAAGCAACATCCTGCCAACAAAAGTCAACTTGACTGTCATCCTGCAAGTTAATGTTTAACAGTCAATCACTGTGTTTTTATGACTTTGCAAGCTGCTATCAGGCTACAGAAATATTAAATAATGGCATGTCAGGATACCTCAGGCTGAAGTCCAGCAGCTCAGGATTTTAAACTACTATGGGTAGTTTTCTCAAGCAAAGTCTGCACTTAATATTAAGTGTGTATAAAGGGCTCAAAGAGTCTTATCAGGAACGCTATTCAAAGTCTAGGTTGAGTGGATACATGGCCTAGATCTCCAATCCAGCAGCTCAGACATTTTCTCTCTATCTGTCTTACAAGCGTCACTGTAGTGCAGTGGTTGGCATTGTTGCCTCACAGCAAGAGGGTTTCCAGTTCAAACCCAGGATGAAGGGTTCAAACCCTGGGGTTGGGGAGTCCTTCTGTGTGGAGTTGCATTGGTTTTCTCGGGGTACTCCGGCTTCCTCCCACAGTCCAAAGACATGCAGTTGAATTGGTGACTCTAAGTTGAGAGTAGGTGTGAATGTGAGTGTGAATAGTCGTCTGTCTCTATGTGTCTGGTGACCTGTCCAAGACGTAGGCTCCAGACTCCCCGAAACCATAACAGGATAAGCGGTTACGGAAATGAATGAAAGAATGTCTTACAGACTGCAACATGAGCAGGGCCACTACTACAAAAACCCAAAGGAGCCCATGTAACACAAGGTGACAGGGTCCAACGACCGTTGGGGTCATACTGCATATGGAGTCATAAACAGGCTGTACCTTGTCAGAATTAGCATATATATAAATATGCTTGTCCACTACATTTTTGAATAAAATATTTTTCCTCCCCATTTTCCTGAGATCACAGTTATGATCTGTTTCTGAGGGCAAAATTGTGCTTAAGAGATCTAACTTTGTGTAATTGCTACATTTTAAAAAATGCCACTCTGGCAATTTAAAAGCCCTATGGACCTAATATCTCTATCAATTATTTCAACACCAGTCAGCCTGTGCAGACAGTTGTGTCATGTGTTCTGTAACTCTGAAAGAGCTTTGTCATAGCTGGGAAAGCAAACTCATGATGTAATCAGGGTCATTTCAACTCAGGGATTTTGATTTTGCTCCAATTTTTCACAAAGATCTGAGACTTCCTCTGTGCACTCACAGCTTATTTCTCTCAATCTGTGGTTGCAAATTTGTTAAAATCTTTAGTAGTGAGCACTTCTCAATTTCTAAGATAATCCATCCACCTGACAGGTGTGGTATTTGCTTCAGACAAAAGAATCAGTCAGTATCTGGAGTTGGTGCAGATGCTGGATGTGGAGGTCCTGTACTGGTGTGTGTGGTTGCGCCGTAATTTCTCGGAAGCCACACCGCACGGCTTATGGTATTAAAATGAACACAAATCTCACTGGCAACAACTTGGCAAAACCTCTGCCAGTTGTACACTCCTTCAAAACGTGACACTGAGACACTGTGACATTTGGCATGTGTTGTGTGATAAAACTGTAAATTTTAGAGTGGCTTTTTACTGAGACCATATGAAGGCAGGCATGTAGTCATGCTGTATAACCAGCATCTTGATGTCACACCTGTCAGGTGGATGGAAATTTTAACTTAAAACCAACATACCTGGTAAATGACCATGTCTCCCAAGCTTTATGTCCCGAAATACATAACACAAGCTATTTTTACACTCATACATTTAGACTTGTGTAGACTATATTGTATTATATACTAAGGTTGTAACATAGATATGTGGTAATTATTAAATACATGGGTTATTTTTGTGTGACAAAGTTAAAAGGTAATAACAATGGTATATTTAGAAAAGTAATGGCTTATCCTGTTAGGGGTCACAGGGGGACTGGAGCCTATTGCAGCTGACATTGGGCAAGAGGCAGGGTACACCCTGGACAGGTCACCAATCTCTCACAGGGCTGACACAGAGTGTCTGTCTGTATGTGTCAGCCCTGTGATAGTCTGGTTAATGTTTAAATAGCAGGACATAACACTTTCTCTGGGTGGAAGGATTGTAAAAGGACAATTGTAGCAATAAAGACATTGATGACAGTAAACTTGAAGGCAGCAAAAGCAAAAGTGCTCACGTTTGAAACGGTGAAACAGCTGCAAAATAAGAATTACTATTAGAGGAAATATAACGCTTACTTACCTAAAGTTGCTGTGAAGTCAGTTCAGTGTAGGTGCCTGGTCCTCTCTGCAAAATTCATTTTTATAAACATTTATTTATTTATTCACAGGAACAGTTTACTCAAAATGACTTGTGGTGGTGCACATTTTAAAAAATCAGAAAGTGCTTGGAGGAGGCTGATATGCTCATTCTTTATTGATTAAAAATAATCAAGAGAAACATGCTTTGAACTCTAAAACGATCCAAAATAGAGCAAATGAAAGAATGAAAAAACTAAAAACAGGTGGAAAATTCAAATATATTACAGCCTTGATGAGTTATTGCCTGGACAAACTGTTTTTGCTGATCATCTGTTCAGTTGCTACAGCTTTGTTAGACTACATATAAGCCGGACAGAAGAGATGGTTGGAGAGAGGATGAGAACAAAGCCATTAGGTCTTCAACTCCGTTAGAAGCAGGGCTCAATCAACGCAACACACACACACACACACACACACACACACACACACACACACACACACACACACACACACTCAGACGCACACTCACACATTATCCTGTGCTTGTCTGCAGACAGCTGCAGACTAAACCAGGAGAATGGCACCAAATACTGCAGTTGAGAAACTTAAAGTAACATTGGGTTGCTGACTGTTGTCGCTCCACTTGGAGGAGAACACAGGGTCGACACACCTGTATATCTTTATTCAGGTATCTTCACGTGTCACAAGAACTACAATTCAAACACACTGAAAATCTGAATCAAATCCTCAATGTTACATCAAAAAAAAAAAAAAAAAAAAACCCACAAAGAAAAAAAAAACACTTGGTCGTTTTCAATTTAAGGCTAGCGTAAAATTTTAACATGTTTAAAGTCAAAATACAAAAATGTCCTCCTAACATTGTATCTGCAAGCAAAAATAATGCATTCATTTTCATTCAATATGGCATCTGGAGGGTTATGACATTTTCACGTCACCTAATGAAACAGTAAAACCTTGCTGGCATTTCTGATCTACACATTAGAGCAGTATTAAACGAACCTCCCACTGCCGTCGGTGCCAAAAACTGCGAGTTGAACATTCAGTATCAAACCGTGTCACTAATACACAAAAACATCCAGAGGCTAGGCTGTAAGGATGTGACTGCACTGATAACGGCCTTCTGCATCTGAATCACATTTCTGATCGTTCATAACGTCTACAATCACAGCTGTAGGACGTAAAATCTTCATTTTAGCCGTTTAAAAGATGATTAACAAGTGATAAAGCAGCTTCACGACTTCAGAGGTGGATTAAAATAAGTACTGTAAACAGCCTCCACTTGGTATTATTAAGAGCTGGAGACAGATTTGCTGTCACTCAGGTCAAAATTGGGGGAACTTCAAGGTGGCATTAAAGCAGTGCATCAGGACAGCTGTAGCTCCACGGTAAAATATATTCAAACTTCTCAAAAGGCAAAAAGTGAAAACCTTTTTCTTCTTAATGTAAAGATGCGTCATACACGACAGAGTAAGTAACAGTATGTCCAACAGGATGAGTTCAAAGCCAAATTTGCGGTGTCGTCGTCTTCCTTCGCGCATGGCTACAACCCACAGTCGTGTCATAGGACAGAAACAAGGCCGAGAGTGAAACACCCAGTATAAAAACAAATCAAAGCCAAATGTCATTATTTACAGACTAGAGGTTAAATCAAGTACTTATGTTTCATCCACATAAACAAAAATGCACTTAAGTCTTTTTTTTCCTTCCAAATTTAAGAAACTGATTCCAAACAGACACAAACTAATACCAACAGACAGACACATCTGCTCATACAACACGTGTGGTTTCAGCTGACGCGAGACGTTTTCACTTTATTATAATTTTAACATATAATCAGGCCAGTGTCCTGTGTGAAATGAGAGGAGGCAAATTTAGAAACGGTAAAAATGAAGACAGAAGTTTTTCCCTAATCATCTAAGTTTCACAAATTAGGAACATTTGTTGACCTTAATATCAATTTGAATTACTGGACAATCTGTATGTGTAATAATTTCACACCAGCTCCATTAAATTGTCTCACAGTTATCGCTTTCATCAGGAGACTGTGCTTTTAATCACTCTGGTTGTATCAATATTTAAAAGGATAAGACTGGAAATATTCACAACTTTCTGAATTGTGTTGTTGTTGCCCAAATACTATTAACGATATATAACCGGGTATGTTTACATGCACATTAATATTCCACTATTATTCCAAATATGACAGTATTCTGAATTTGAGACAGGTCATGTAAAGACACAGATTCTGAATTTATCGTTTTTTAATCAAGACATGTGGGATATACTGGTATTATTCAGGTTTTATTAGCATTTGGGCACGTATATAGTGAATTTGGAATCTCAACTGAGGTTTTTACCTCAGTTTTTACTTGTCTGTTTCTCGTCGGCTCTGTGCATTGTCATGGATATGTTGTACACAAACCAACTTGTCAACAGTTTGCAGTGCTGGGATAGAGATGCAAGAACAGCCCACATTTCTGGTCAAGAAAAAAGAAACACACCTAAATTTAAACACTGTATAAGACTTGAATATCAACAATTTGTTGGCTATGCACAAAAATCGAAACGCCGGCCTTTTCAAGAAGGTGGTTGAAGAAATGAAAGATGGAGGCTGCGTTCACTGGTCCAACCGGTCCGCCACTGGTGGAAAATTTTTAAAAAATTTGATTTTGTAGTAAAGAAGCTCCACTGTTCTACATTTTGACGTGATAAGCGACATGTTAGAGCATGTTAATAGGAATATTGGTTGAATATTCACTTTCATTAGTCATTAACAGCTTAGTAGGATTCTTTCAAAATAAGGGCGGAAAACGGAGTATCTCGTGCATGTAAACGTAGTAATTGAGCGACACCTTTGTTCATGAGGAGCATGGGCACTGTCTTTATTCTGGGTCAATCCCACATACACCATCCTGCTGCTGTGGTCACTAGAGCGCCAAATGTATTAATCCGCAGCTGAAAATAGTCCCCAACAAATAAACTACTTAATTTTGTTTGAGTAATATTTGATAAAAGCTACAGTGCCCAGCTGTTTTAAGAAATTATTTATATACAGACTATGTTGGTTTTGGTCTTTTCACTGCGTTTGTCGACAATAAGAAAACAGAATAAAACTAGCCTTACCCTTTAAAGATTGTTACTGATAGGAGTGTTCACATCGTTCTGATGGAGTGGTTTCACGCTACATTTGTTAAGTACATTAGTCCCCTAAATTAGAACTCTAGTTGGCATTACAAGCTGCATCTTACCTCCTCTCAAAATAAAGTAAAAAGTTTAACACAAGCAGTTGAAACCACATTTGTACATTTCAGACAACATAATGCTCCATATGGTAACTGGGGACGTCCCCAAAAAACGTGCATTCAGTAGTTCTGATGAATATAAGGCATTGTTACACTTATCAGGATTCAAGGGCGTTAGTTCAGATTGTGCAAATGCATCACATATTAGAGAGAAAAAAATAATGACAAGATGAGGGAGACCAGAATGGAAAACTGTTTGTTGTAGATATTTGCATCCTTCTACATATACGCTGTAAACTTTTTTTTGAGTGATTCTTATACTGTACGCTCTGATACTTCAGCCGACCACATCATTCGACGAGGCGTCGTCGTATAATCCTATGGGTGACAAAACGGTACTGTTTTCTTTGGCAGTAGTGGTTTCTTTACAGCCATCGAAAGAAAAAATGCATTTAACTATTTTTTTTTTTTTAAATTTTCACATTTTTTAGGCAAGTCACGGTCCCAGGTAGTACAACAGTTTAACTAATGCTGAGCTGAGCAAAGCCCATCAATTTGACGTCATCTGGTATTTCAGATCCCTCGATTCCAGAGGCCTGTGAAAATAAGAGGGAGGAAGAAAAAGTAGTGAGCAGAAAAGACAGTGCAGAAGGAGAAGAAGACTCCAGATGCCAAGTTTGTTTCAAAATATTACAAAAATGAGCCTTGCAAAGACACAGATATGCAGATTTAGTGATGAACACTGAACATAAACTCTATAAGGCACCTTTAATCTTATACAGCAATGCTTGCTGGAAATACCTGTGCTATATTTTTCTTTTAAACATACTCAGTGAACTACTATGGTTTACAGATGAAGGTGTCGCACTCACCAGTTTGAAAGTGACATTTTTATTGGCTTGAGGCTCATCAACTATTTTCTGCAAATTTGCAGCAACTGGAAAAAAAAGACGTTTTAGCCCAAAGAAAAGAAAAAACAGGTAATGTGTTGTGTGTGTTCACAGAGAGAGGACAATATGAGACAATGTGAGACTGAGAAAATGTTTGTGTGTGCTGCACTGCAAATGACCCAGAGAGAGAGGAGAAGGAATACTTCACCCCCCAAAAGACCACTTTTCAATTACACACCCAATGTTACATTGAATTTGTGAAGATTTTTTTTCTCACATGCCTCTGGTGAACGTAGAATCCCAAAACACGGTTCAGTCAGGACCACTTTAGTCAAAGAAAACTTTATTTCCATATGGGGTATAATATTTGGTGGTATGGCTCTGTCCTGGGGCCTCTCTGCTTTTCCATGGGCCGATGCAGAAAGCCTGTTCCATGCACCAACGTGAAAAGCCTAAGGTGGAGAGAGCACACCTCTCTGCCCTTCCACGTGCAAACGAGGAAAGCCCGAGACAGAGAGACCAAACCTCCCTGCCCTTCCATGCGCCTACAAGGAAGCTTGCAAAGGATGCAGCAACAGTAGGCAGGATAAAGCAGTTTAAATAGGGGCTCTGAATGAGATTCACCAGTTGGTTGCATAGAAAGAAATCATGTGATCTATCAGCTGACTCCCTTCCATCAATCAGCTGCTCCATCACAACTCCTCCATTGACAAACAAAAAAAAAAAAGGAGAAAAAAAAGAAAAAAAAGAAAAAGAAAGTAATTTTACTTGCTGCTGGTCTACCAATGTCTTGATCGGACGTTTGTTTGTATTATTGTGTGACTTTGGTGAATCAGAACTAACTCACCATGGTTAAGCACTAACACGAACAAACTACCAATCAAGGCAGCAGTAGACCAGCGGCTCCCATGTTCAGCAAGTAAAAGGATTGTTTTTTGTCAGTGGAGCCTGGCTTTGAAGACAGCACACTTTCTGTTCAGTATTGTTTGGGAAGTACTGAGCACTCGACTGGATAAAAGAGACTTGGACTTCCCTGCACGACTTGTGTGAGAGTTTGTAAACAGATGTTTTGATATAGTTTTGCCGTTGTTACACGCAGCCCTTCATGACTTCATTTCACTAAGATTTTTATCTTTGTTTTGGATTTTTTATTCACCATAAAGGCATGCGAGAAAAACGTTTTCTTTACAAATGCAATGTAACACAGGATGAGTGTTCCTTTACCCCTCCGATAATTATTCTGAAATATAACATTGTGTGTCGGGGCAGCTTAATTGCTTACCTATTACTAAGTCCCTCCCGTCCACCAGACCTGCTGACACTAACTCCTGGGACACACCATCAGCTGTGTCTGGAAAGTCAGAGCATAAGAAACAGGTTTTTGACAGGTGGACAAAATATCTGTATTTAAAACAGCAACAACAACAAAAACAAATCTTAACAGTGTCAAAATGGCTGGTTTCTCTTACGGTTTTAAAAATACATCGAGAACTGCACTCCTTAAAACACAAACAGCTGCGTTTTAGCACCTTGTTCTCAGTGCTGATAAATATAGAAATTAGCTGCTTTTGGTTTTCCAGATTAGGCCTCTGTATTTATTTTGGCTACTGTGATGGAAAGCTGACACAGAAAAATAACTTCAACAAAACATGAGGAATTTATATTATCATTTTCTCTTACTAATTACCCAAAATGTGGCATTTGTAGCCAGTAACATTAACCTTGGCATTTTTTAAACTTACCTCTCCCTGGCATGAATTCAAAGCGGATGTCATTTAGCTCCTTCTTTGAATTTCTGAAGAGATTAAAGAAAGAGAGACCTGATCAGGAGTTAAGTTCATCATTTTAGCTTAATAAAACTTAAAAGACTTATTCCATTCAACTGAAAGTGCAATATATACTGTATATGAAAACAAAGACATCAAGTATGCAGACATGATGGAACTCTGACTAACCATTCACCCGCTGGTTTACTGATTTGTCTGTTGCAAAAGAAAAAAACATACCTTAACCTTAATACCAAACTAATGGGAGCCTTGACATTCCCTGAGGTGGCTTGCACCTGTCAGAAAACAGACATTTGATTAGAATGAAAGCTTTAAATATAACTCACATTTCTACAGGAGTATGACAGAAGTTAGAGGTTAACAGATGATAGACACATTTCAACAGAGTATATTGGAAGAAAAAGAAACTAGGTCAAACTAACCTGTGTGGGAGCAGCAGCAGCAGCAGCGGGTACACCTGGTGTGGGAGATGTAGCCTGGGCAGTGGGTTGAGTGTTGACTGGTGTGGGCTGCAGTGGAATCTGACCTGCAGCCTGAGGTAGTTCTGCCTGACCCGCGGCCATCGGCTGGAGTTGACTACTTAAAGGCTCAGGAGTCTGGAAAACCTGAAGGAGGAATACCATCAAATGGTCACGACTATGACATGTGGCTTGTGATTTATTCGAGCTGATGCTGTATTTAAGTGAATGCACGCAAAAACAGTGAAATGTTGAGACACTCTGGTGTAAATGATTTCCCTTTCTCACCAAAATTAGCTTATGTATGCTGTTTTTTTTTAAACTCAGGTAAAGTGGCTAAAAATAGGCTTTAGACTCTTTTCCATTGCCAGTAGCCCAGAGCTGTGAACACGGTACTGCAGCAGACAAGCATGCCTTTCTGTGTGTGCATTTTTTTTTATGTGTCATGTTCGATGTCACGTACAGGCCGGAAAATAGGATAGTAAACAGTAGAAAACACTGCAGCATATTTTCTGCCGTCTCTCCATCATGTTGGCCTGTAGTCGTAGTGTTCAAACCCCCACAGACAGGACAGGCTGGTTGTACATTTGCATGCACAAAGTATTTCCATCTTACCCTTATTCTGAGAAAGACAATATTCCTAATAAGCTCTTTACTTGGCTAATGAACATTATTAATCCACTGATATTCCCATTTACATGCAGCCGTGCCCTAACATTGTTTATCACATCAAAATATGGAACAGTGCAGCCTGGAATTGCTTGAGCCATTTTGCTTCTTCATGTCAAAATACAGTTTTTTCAAAGTTTTCCAACGGTGGAAGACTTGTCTGACCGCTCCCTCATTCATTCTTTCAACCATCTTCCTAAAAGGTCTATAAAAGGCTATAGAGACAGGACGACATGCAAGGGACCGCAGGCTGGAGTCGAACCCAAAGCCGCTGAGGCAAGAGCATTGCCTTTGTACGTAGGATGCCAGCTCTACCCACTGAGCCAATGGATTCCCTGTGTGTTGCAATATTTAAACCAGTTGATATCCAAGTCTTTCATGTTTATCTTAGCCTTGCAAATTACTGGCTAATTAGTGCGTGTACAAGGCACCCCCGTGATAATGCACAGAGCTGAGCATAAACAGGCAAGAGGCCATGTGATGCAAACTGAAGTAAAAAACAAAACTGAGATGCATATTTTGAGTGCACTGTATACATGTCCAAAGAATGCTCCTAAATCCCCAAATTACTGGCATATCCCAAATGTCTTAATTCAGAATTCCCAACCTAAATATGGTCTTTACATGACCCATATCAAGTTTCATACATTTGGAATAACAGTAAAATATTAGTGTGCATTGAGATGTAGTCAATGCACTTATTCATTACACACTGTAGCATGATGACTAAATGATCTTAACTCGAGGTCCACTCTTTAAAGAAGGTCAGACTTTGTAGATTAAAACCTGCATTGTGACATTTCATGAATCCCATAAAACAGACATTTTAGATAGTTTGCCAAGGTCTGACAGTGTATAAAAAAACACACCACTTCTACTCTGAAGAAAGAAAGTTTAAATCTCACCTCAGAGTTCTGTGATCCCTCCTTCACTCTTGGTGACTGTTAAAAACAGATGAAAGAAGTTAACACTCAGAGAAGGATCTCACTGTGATGGCTTTAAACAAAGCAAAAACAGCATGCATGACTGTGAGGAACACACAGAAGCAAGAGGGTTAAATGGATTAAAACGGGTCACTTGTTTACTTTCCTCATTTATTGGTCCACTTGGTTTATCATTATCTCCTTTAAGGTGAATGCAGTGATGTCATTAGAGTGGGAAGAGCTGATAATACTTCAATTACACGTCACTATCAGGTGCTGATATGGTTGGGAGATATGTCTGTATATAGTGAGAGGACAGAAATATGTCAACCAGTAGAGATGTAACTACACAGTTACTGGCAGGGTAGCAATCATTGTTATGTATCACTGGGTGTTAGGTATAATATTGCAAATCAATAACAAGGTCTGATTTATGAGAATATGGATTTTTGAATCAATCTGATGAAGTACTTCCTGTCGATAATTTTTTTTTTTTGGTTTATTTCCAGAGAATTTACTCCATCTCTGTATAATCATGACAAAAAATTCACATTAATGGAATATTTTTATCATATAGCCCACCTTAAGGTGAGGGTAATTGAATTGTAAACGAGTGACAATACATTCTATCATTGCAGATTTGTTTGTAGCTTTAGATTTGAAAAGCAGAGAAGCGGCATAAGTAAACACAAAATCAGGAGAACATCACACAGTTATGGTAATTCTCTTTATCTGCAAAACAAAAGAAGTGTTTAAACCAACTCCAAGGAGCATAGAGTTGGACAGAAGCCCCACATGCCCAGACAAGCTGACATGACTGAGGGGATATGATGTGGCGTCTGGCCGCAGTCAAAATCACATCAGCACAGGAATCTGCTGTATAACTAAATAAACAAATAAATAAATAAATAAAAAATAAAAATACAGAGCCTGGGGAAGGGGTAATATTCTGGGAAAAAACTCAGAATTTCTGAGATTAATGTGATAAAGTTAATGAAAAAATAATCAAAATTTTGGGCAAAAACTCAAATATGCTATTATAATGTCATAAAACTGCGAACATTCTCTGAGATTTAAAGCAGCTGTGCGGAACTTTTTACCATTTATAAAACTGTCCCTAGTTCGTATCACCCCCCCTTGAAGATCCGCATATTTATTTGAACCCAACAGCGACAAAAAAGCCTTTCTCTATATGGCTATTTAGCGTAGCCTCGGTCGGGTCGGACACAGCGGAAGTCAGCAAACCAGAATACAGCACCCGGAGGCGGAATTAAGTCTGCACGCCCACAGCAGCCCGCAGCCATTAAAGCACAGAAGAAGAAGGAGCCGTGTTTACAAGTAGGATTTAATAAACAGGCTAACTGACGTGTAGTAGGGAGTGGTGAATGATTTCGGACACATTGCACACTCTTGTACAGTAGGTGGTGGTATGCACCTGGAAGTTGTTTGCGATCCGCCAATAAATTGAAAGAAGAAGAAGAGCTGTGTTTACAGAGAGTGTTTTTCAAGTAAGTGGTACGCAACGGGCATTGCTGAACACATAACAGTTTTACCAGATGTATCTATAAGGACTTGGTTGTACTTTCGATGTCATGGAAGATAAAGAAGGAGCACCATCTAAAAGAAAAAGAACAGAAGAAGGCTCAACGGGACAGTGATAGGGCTCGATCCCAAACGCGTGTAAACCTTGGTCGGGCATTCACCAAGTGGAGAGAGCTGAGAGATTTGAAAGGTTCTAAAACTGATCCCGAGTTGGCCCTTTTCCTAATCGAGAGGTATGTCATTTTTGTTTTTATTTAGAGAATATACCGCAACTTGTTATACGTTGTTTGTTTCACTTCAATATATGATGACATGGAAGTTATAAGCCAGCTAAATGTAACGTTAGCTGATGTGAACTTTTGTCTAGTAACGTTACAACAAACGCCACAAAATTATCTGTGACTGTGACCATGAACACAAATATACAGCAGGCAGTTGTCCTCAGTTTTTAAGAAATTCAGAGCTACACCAGAACATTTATGATTTTCCTCTCGCTCTACAAAACAAATGCATGCGGTAATTGCCGGTTACAGTCGAGATTTTACGAATGAAGCCGAATGCTGGCGGCAGTTGGAATTTTACGACACCAGGCTGTGGGTGTCGTACCGCTTTGACCAAAGGGGGCGCTATAATCGACAAAAATGTAAAGTTCCGCACAGCTGCTTTAAGTCACATATTTATACAATTTTTTTATTGTTTTTTTTAAATTGTGGGGGGTTTTTTTGCAGTCAAGGAACCACATCTCTTTACTTTGCAAGGTTGGATCAACTTCATTACACCGCAGACGTCACCGGTAAACAGGAAATACCAGACATTCAACATCCTAAAATATTTAGCTTGTGAATGACCGTTGTTTGAACATCCAAGCAGGGTGTCCTGTTATGGTTCTGAAGTGCGGGGTGTTACCTGGCAATCAGCTGGACCGCCTTCCTGTGGACTCCCTAGCAACATTGAGATGTGATGTCAACACAAACTGGCCTATTCAGCGATCCTACACAGTACATATTCAGCAGCTTTATACATAATAAAACTGAAAATAATGAATCAACAAAGTCTAAAAATAATAAACCAAGGTTGAATCACACGGGACACAAACCCTGATCTCATGGGTGAAATTCCTGTGCCTGACCCATTCATCCACCCATGTCCACGCTGCATGGACTTTGTCTCTTTCTATTACGTCACCTTGCTTTTTAGCAAAAAGCCTTAAGGGCATTTTTCTCGTAAATGTACCACTTTAATCTAACAGAATATCCATGTTTTTTTTTTCTTGGAAATTTACGACTTAAATCCCGGAAATTCTGAGTTGTGTCTCTGAAAATTACACCCCTCCCCCGACCTTATATTTATTGATTTATTTACTAATAATGGCCCTAATCCCCTGTCATCGATGAGTAACTTACTGAGGAAATTTTGAGAAATCATTCAGTAGAGCTGGTGTGAGCATTAGAAGTTCAGTTTGCCAACAAGTAGCCAGTAAAACAGCATCAAAGCAGCAGAGATGTGGTAAAATTTAAATCCCCTGTTTGTCATTAGTGCTCTTATTGAAAATCACTTACAGGATTGATAAGTAATTTGCCTTGTATTGATTAAAGGTGATTTGGTCAGTATAGATAAAAAGTGATTATGAAAGAGAAATGGTAATACGGATGGCTTCCAGGAAAGGTAACTCTCACTTCTTTGGTTAAATAATGCTCCTTACAAACAAGGTCTCTGACAATTTTCTATTTTCCAAATTTTCAGGAAGAAATTGTGGAAATGCTTCTGCATGTAATGTCCACTATGGTGACATAGTAACAAAGGTGTTGTGAACTTTCTCTTCTCAACATACCAATTGCATAACATAGCTTGATAATTACTAGTTGTCTTCCAGTGGGTAAATGTAAACTTACATAATGCTAAGTCAAACACAGTCACTACTATCTGGAGGGTATGAGTTTAGCTGTCTGTTGATTTACTCTGGTAAAATCAAGAATCATTCCCAAAAAGACAAAGGTCAAGATGTGACCTGTTAATCTGGTTAATCAAACCTGTAAAAATAAACTTTAATATCAGAGCACGTGTACAGTATCCACATACTTCTCCTAATGCATGTCTACAGTCCTCACTGTAACAACAAAAGGTTATTCTCCACCTTCCTGTCTCCCTACAAAGTCTTTCCTGCCCTAATAGCTGTCACGTGCTCCCTAGCTACCATGTTCAGAGAGAGTCCTTCCTTGTTAGGGGAATGCCATCTGTATTATGGTGGCAAGTGAACAACCCTGGACGCAGGCAGCTCGAGTGGGTAGGAGAAGCGCACTTGTCGCCTGGTGGCACTAACAGGCTTCACCTGCTGCTCCTTGGCCGTCAGACAGAACATACACACATACGGGAGACTCAGTGGGGAGACAATGGACAGACATGCTACTGCACAGACATGAGAATGACAAGTGAAACATTGTGCAGACATTAAAAGACAAAGACATGGAGTGTATAACAGAAGTGTTGATGCCTGCGTCATCTCACCCTCAAGGCAGCAACAGCTGCTTTGCCCTCTTCACTTTCCTCATCCAGCTCATCGTCACTCCATTCCCATTCGCCGTCCTCCGTTTTATGCAGCCGACCGCTTGAGCCTGGCACTCGACGTACCTGACAACACATATGTACACAACTGGGTAGGGCTGTGTACTGGCAAGAATCTGGCAACATGATATGGATTACAATACAGAGGTTATGATTCAACATATTGTTTTGCAGTCAGAACAATGAGATCTGTCCTTGCATTTATCACAGTCCCTGTAACAGCTGACATCATAGCACTACGTTTTGAGCAATGTGAACAAATTTTCACTGTAGCAGTAAAAAAAAGAAACAGAGAATGAGAATCAATGCAGTGTCACAAAACACAACATCATGATACTCAAGCACAAAGTGCAAATTTAACCTTTGACGTCTTACCCTTTTCGATCTCTCTCCTATTGTGGGCGCCCTCTGAAGCAACCTCTCATGTAAATACTCATGAGTCTGTCAAAAGAGGAAAGAATAACACGGCTGTTACTCTAAATCCTCTATATGTGTTTATTCTGTTATCCGATTAAGTTTTGTGTTAATCAGAAAATGAGCTGCAACCCATAATGTGCTTTACTAAGACTTATAGCTACACTGGATTCCTGTCAAATGTGGAATTATGATAATGTACAGCAAGTGGGTCATTATTGCAAGAAGAACTATGACAGCGATTAGATTAGATTAGATTAGATTCAGATAACAGAAAATACAAAAATTAAAGATCGTAGAACACTATAATCGACCAATCAGAATCAAATATTCAACAAAGCCATGTAATAATTACATTTTAATCCTTAAACAACTCTGCTCTACCATATTCTGCATCAGTGAGTCACTGACCCCGTACAGGTCCACTAGACCTCTCAGGTCATCACAGGTTTGCTCCGGTCAAAGTGCAATACTTGTGGTGACCAAGCATTTGCTGTCCTGGATGATCTGTTCAGTAAATTTTTAACCCTCTGGTGCAGTCGAATCGCATGACCGATTTAAGATGACGTAGCAGCAAGACTCCCTTTCAACTTATGTTGAAAGTGCGAACTTCAAACTATATACCAATTTTAAATTGTGTTGATAGGCCAAGTAAAACCAGACTTATGATAAATCATTTCCGCCATGCTTGTTCCTGAATACTGTCATAACATTTGGTTATGACAATATAGGAACAAGCGGTAGAAATGGTCAATTCTAAGGAAAGTGCTCACAAGCAGAAAGTGCTTGCAAGCAACAACAAAAAAAACCACGACATCCCTTTTGCTATTGGTGGTGTTTTTGTGTGATTTTAGGGTCCAATGTGTTAACACAGTATGTCAAAATAAAAAAATAACTGTAAAATCACACAAGTGAGGTTGTGCTGAAAAAAATGACAACAAAAGGGCAAGGTAAATAGTTTTTAAGGGGAAATTTAAAGGTTAAATCAAAGGTAGTAAAAAACAGCCAATTATACCCTTGACCCCAGAGGGTTAAATCTCATCTCAAGATTTTTTTACTCTACAAGACATGTTATTAATGCTGCTTATTTTTGATTTAGATATTCCTCCCAATGTTTGGTATTGTTATTTTAATGTTTTGTTATCCTTCTTTGGTAAAATGCTACAAAAATTAAGTTTTCATTGACTTTTTTCCTCAAATTGTGGATATTTCATTTGGGGTTACAATTTCAAACAAATTGTCGATAATCAAACTCTTGTTTCTGACAGATTTCACCAACAGAACGGCAAATCAATAATCATATGCTTGATATCCATTTAATTCCCTTCTGCTCATTTGTACCAGAGGTCTATCTGTTCTTAAACCATCAGCCTGCCCTCTGCTGTACAAACAGCATACTGCACTTCTTGCTGCTGACCAGTGTCATGTGCTGCAAACCAACTGGTTGTATTTGGGCGGTGTGACATGCTGAGCCAGCACTCTAGTTGTTCCAGTTGCTAGGGTACTGGGCAACCGGAGGCTGGAGTTAGACTGCTTATCCCTGCTTTTGTTTGAAACGGCTCTGTATGTTCAATAATGAGAAGAATGCTGCAACGGCCTCAGCTTGGGTCAGTCACACTGACAAGTTGAGCCAAGAGAGAAGTGGCCTTGCTCACACAAACGCCTCAGGGAGAGAGGCTTTATTGGTTTGTTTGCAGCTCTTGATGCCTCTTTCTCCTGCATGAAACCCTCCTTTAATTGTTTCTTAACTTCTGGTGCTAAAAAACAACCTTTAGTCATTAAGATCAGCTTAATATTAAACAGAGACCATACTGAGGCCACTCAGATCCAATCAGATCTGCAGACTTGGACCTTTACTCATCAACCAGCTCAACTGGTGCCTCAAACAGGGATGATGCTGACTCATTGTGTAGCTAATTGAGTCTCAGGCCCACAGGGAGCGCAAACACCTACCTTTGCTTTCTGAAAGAATTTATGCTTCAACAACTCTGAGGATGTCGGCCTGAAAAACAGCACAATAAATGAGTTCTATTCATTTGAGCTTTTATACTCCCAATAATAGAGACAACAGAAACCAGGGAAGCACAGTGAAACAAAGAGCTGTGGTCAGGACAATACAAGCAATATGCTGCTTTGTTTAACATGTGCCAAGTAGTGCAAATCAGTTGAAATTGATTGTTCATGACCTCACGTCACATGCTTGTTTTGTAATTAGCACTTAATTTCCATATGAAGCCTTCGATTAAACATACGTACTGAAAGCCAATGTTAAGCATTAAGTGTTATATGAGACTCTATGTAAAGGCATTACAGTCAGCACCTTTTCTCTGGGTCCTTCTGTAGACACATGGAGATCATCTTCCTGAAGGATTTGCCGTATTTCTTCACCATCTCCTTGTCTGCGATGCCGGTCTCCAAGGTGGGGGGGTCATTCTGCAGCGTCAGCATCAAGACCTGAACACACCAGAAACACACTTACTCAAATGTCACAATGGCATAAAACTTTGGTATCTCATCGGCTGCATCCACAGAAGGCATCCAAAGAGGGACTGACTTTGCATTTGTTGTAAAATGTTCAGTCAGCAACTTTTATAAAAAAAACTTTGTCATATTACCTGAAAATGTCACTATATCCTGACAGTAGTATATGAGACCTGAAAAAATCTGGCTCCTCAGCCTCCTCCTAGAGCTCCTTATGGCATTTGCAAGAATCCATGTCACCGAAATGACAACAACCAATCAGAGCCATGAGGAGTCTCTAAAGCCCCCTTTCCGCTTCACAAGAAACTCACAAGAAACTCTCTAACACCCGCTAACATCTGACTTTTGTATGTAATGGAAAAGGTTACATCGTCATTCATACTCGGGTCAAATGACCGTGCAACAGTCACGGGTATTTATCGGCTCTGGCACCAATTGGAATTGATGGAATATGACACATGGGGTCGTGTCGTGGAGTTTGCATGTTCTCCCCATGTCAGCGTGGTTTTTCTCCGGGATACTTCAGCTTCCTCTCACAGTGCAAAGACATGCAGGTTGGGGATAGGTCAATTGGTGACTCTAAATTGTCCGTAGGTGTGAATGGTTGTCTGTCTCTATGTATCAGCCCTGTGATATTCTGGTGACCTGTCCAGGGTGTACCCTGCCTCTTGCCCAATGTCAGCTGGGATAGGCTCCAGCACACCCGCGACCCTCAAGAGGATAAGCGGTTACGAAAATGGATGGATGACACCCAGGTGGTCATACTAATTTTAGCTCCTTTACCAGCAAGATACCGTCTGTCTCAGTCCAACCAGCTCACAAAAATTGTTCCAAATTAGCCTACTGATGTCATCAGTAGGTGTCATAGTCTACAGCAGTGTTTCTCAACTGGTCCAGCCACGGGTCCAGATTAGTCCTCAGTCATTAGTTCAAGGTCCACACAGTTGAACATAATCAGCGTCATACTTGCATTTGGCCATGTCGACAAGTTAGTTTGCTGTCCATTAGTCACTCACTCTACTGCAGAAAATGGCCCTTCAAAATAAAAGTTCTGTGCTGGATATTCACTGTACTTAAAGATAAAGCGTGTTGTTTTTACAAACTTGACACATTTGCGAGTCACTTGCCGTCCATTCAGAATAGACAACCCACCAGTTGGGAACCACTGGTCTACAGGTTGGAACGAGAGGATGGAGAGGGCAATAATGGAGAGGACAAGAAACTGTTAGGGAAAAAAAGTGTGCAGTGGTCTCATTAATAGTTGGTCCATGCTTGTTTCCAGGATAAAAACAAACATCTGTAATAACACAATAAAAGCTTGTAGGTAACAAAGGCAATCTGCCATGTTTCTACTACAGTTTACTGCAGTTGTGTGTATTTTAACGCCCTCCGTTGACAACACATGCTCGATTACAATGGTTCCTCTCAAAACTGGTGGAAACATGGGCTGGTTAGCTGGATGGCACCAAGGTTCCAAGAGTCCTGAATGGAACCGGTTCAAGAAGTACAGCTAATCTGATGGAAAGGGGGTGTGAGTAAAGCTCAGTATCTTCAGTACACAGCTTCAGTAGGACCTTTGTAAACACAATGACTGTGAAACAATTACCAGCGATGGAAAAAGCTGCCCATCCCTCCTTTGCCAACCACACATACATACAGTACATACAGTAGACGAAAGAAGAGTCTTCCTTGTTACTTGTTGCACAACATGTGCTTGAGCAGTGATTGACACTGCGTTAGACACTCCTCCAAGCTCTGATTGGAAGTTGTCATTCAGGTGCAGCACATTCTTGCACATGCCATCAGGAGCACTAAGAGGATCCAGAGGAACCAGATTTTTTTCACAGATTTTCTGTCTCATGTACTACTGTCAGGATATTATTTCAGTTGCAGCAAATAGGACACAAAGTTCTATTATGAAAAATCAACTACTGAACCTTTGACTCCACATTTCTAGGTAAGCTCCACAGTGTTCTCACCTTCATTGGCGGGTATTTGTGATAAGGTGCGGCCCCCGTGGCAAGCTCAATGGCTGTGATCCCAAAACTCCAAATATCTGCTTTGAAATCGTAACCCCTCACCTGTGGAAGCAGAATCGTATCACACATCAAAAACATCAGCTGTGTTCATGGAATAATTTGGTTCACTCTTGGAGCAGACAGCAAAGAGTTAAAAATGGGCTAAGATTCGTCATTCGTAACCTTCAAGTTCAGGTATCAGAGTCTTATTGTATGGTCGCTTTCTCATATCAAAGATGATGAGGTATGGCTTCAAGTTTTCAATGTCTACAACAGAGTCAGTAAGAAATAAAAATGTCTGCTATGTTACCTTCACTGCCAAGCAACACTGAATGTCTATTTTTGCCTGCCAAAACAAAGTTGCGTCTGATTGTTTTTTGTTGTCATGGTTATGTCTTGGCTCCATAACTAACCTGCTCCATGACCTCTGGGGCCATCCAGCATGGTGTTCCCACAAACGTCTTGCGCACTTTATTTCGAGTGATGTCACCACCTGTGGATAGAAAGGCACTGACGCCAAAGTCTAGAAGGAAAGGAAGGAACGAGAGGAGAATAAGTTAGATAAACACGCTCAAAGGACCCAAAGCACTAAGTCAATAAAGGTATTGCCAAGTAAGTTAATGTCCCTCCGCAGACAAGGCTTCTTGTGTATAAATATACTGAAACAACTACTTCTTCACACCTAATCTGGGTCACTAGTGACAGGTGCTGAAAGGTGGTGCTGCCTCGAGGGTACATACCTGCAATTTGCACTGAACCATCATCCCCAAGGAGAATGTTTCCAGCCTTAAGATCTCTGTGAAAGACAACACATGAATTTATACATTGAATAAACGCCTCTTTCAAGTGCTCCAGTAGTTCAAACAATGAACATGAACAATTGAGACATTTAAAGTCAGAGTAATGACACAGAGTTATTCATTTTTACTTTAGCTCTACTCCCATCTTATGCAAACTTTGGATCTACTCTTTGATATGTTCTGATAACTTGTCAAAAAAAGAGATATTATCCATCTTGGTACAATAAAAAGGCTTTACAGCTTTCATCTCTCTATCACTGTTTTTTGTACATTTTATTGGCACCACACACAGTCCATAGTTAATTTGTTCATCTCTTTTCAGCCTCCCCTGGTGGTGATAAGACGATTCAGCAGGGACAGCTGTCTGACTGCCTGCCTGCCTGCCTCCGTGCGCACTCGCACACAATTGCACAGACTGCCACACAGAATGAATACTGCCACCTCACCAGCCAGACAGAGTTGTCATGGCAACAGACTCTCAGAGATAAAGTCGAAGGGTCAAGTGAAAGGCGAGGAAATAAAAAGTAAGGATGGCGGCGGTGTCACGGAGGACAGCAGTCAGCTCTTTCAGCTGTCCAAGCTTTAAGGAAGTGAATGTACATTTTAAGAGAGTATAATGGGAGAAAGACCTCGACAGGACTACGAACAAAAAGCGGCACAACCTCAGAACACCGTCAGCCATTACACCACCTTCAACAATTTCTAACAGATATCATTTGCACAAATTACCCTGAGACGGATCTTTAAACTGCACTGACAGGCAGACAAATGATTCAAAAGAGATGCAGTCTCGACAGCGGCGCAGTTCACCGTGCTACCAGATGGGGGCACTGGAGTAAAGAGCTTGCAGCTTCAGCTGACAGATAAATGCTGTTGGATAGTTCCAGCAAACAAATTGGTCTCAATGAAGGTAAAAATAGACTGGTCTTTGGAGTACTGGTTTGGAGATGAGACATGACTCAGCTTCCAAGAAACAAAGGCTCACTTTACCACTTTATAGCATATAATTGAATCCATACAGACTATACACTCATGCCAAATACCATGTACATGGGAGGCAAAAGCTGCAGAGATAATTGTAGTGGTTGGATGAGTCTTGTAATCCCTCATAGAATTACTTGCTTACAACTTGAATGCATGCCGAAACTTACCCTTGATTACTGTAAAAGCTTTTACCTGGCTTCCTGAACGCATCCTGAGGGTTTGCAGCAAAAAAGAAGTTGAGGAGGTGGAGTCTGCAGTTTGGCTTAAGCACCCCTTCTTCTGTAGCTACAAGACGTATAGTCTTTACAAGCAACCCACTCAAGACACACAAAGTGCTGAAGGGACTCAAGAGTTTGCAGGTCGCAGTTCAGATCTTCGTTCAAATGCTGCTGAATACTGGAGTGTGGAGGCCTCTTTGCCGAGAGTGCTCAAGTAAAATACGACAGATCTCGTAGCGACAGGGGCAGGGAGTGGCAGACAGTGAGCCACAGAGGGAGGAATACAGCATATGTGACATATTAGGACCACTGGCTGAAAGCAAAACATGGGGATTCCCACTGGAGGACAAAACAACTGCTGGGATGATACAACTACCCAGAGACAGACTGGGATACTGCACAGGACAAGGTGTTAGTGGACTCTATCAGTGCCTTCTCTAAAAGTGTTTTCAGTAATCAGCTCAGGCAGAAAGAGCTATCTGTGTACAACATGCAGCAAAACTTTGATGTGCATTTCTGTCTAGACGAGTTCAATTGCGTAACTGTCACACAGGGGATGATGCAGAGGAAGGGAAAAGGTGGATGAAAAACGGACATGACAGCCTTTGCTGGCAGCTTTGAAAGACCACCGTAAGCAATGTCTGCTGCTGTACAGACGTCCCTGCTGCCCGCCTCTCTGGCTTGTCCCAATGTCACTTTACTGCCCTGTCGAACAGCTAGGTGACATCAGGTCACAGTATCTTTCAGTTTCTTGCATTCGCTGCTTTTGCTTAAAAGAGCATGCTCATTCTCCACCTTGGGTGTTTGCACGTACAACAAGGATGATTGACATGTTGTAATTTGAGATGTTGCTTTTTAAGGATTCGAGGGGAGGTGCAGAGGGAGGTTGACCACCTGAGGCTGAAAGGCAAGTTTGGGAGTATCCTAAAATACTTTTCCTGGTTTACACATCCCCCGTCCCCTCTCTCAGTGGGTCCAGTCATGTCTTCTGGCGCTTGTGATTCAGGGTTTAGCCTGTGCTAATAATGTCCTGTATTTTAATGAGGTATTGTGGGTTCAGTCCAGGCCAATTAACCACTCTGGCCATGTCACAAGACCTGCTGACTTACCATCTCACTTCCCACATTTGTCCAAGAAAAATACTGGGCTGCATTCTGCTTCTACATCGGGAAACATGCCAGGAAGTTATAAAAAATCCAGCCCAATGGACGATTTACTCTGACTCAGTTTAGAGATTTTAAACATATCGAACAAGATTAAGAGTCTACTGTCATTAGGGTTAGATACTGTTTAAATAATTATGATACCAGTACCAATGCCAGTACTTTTAAAGTGATAACAGTACTTCATTTGAAATAATCCTTCCACATCTTATGCATTTATTTTTTCAGACACCACAGGTTTTCATTTTAGTGGTATCACAGAACGTTGAACTGCTAACTCCATCAAATACGCCACGCTTGACTTCACCACTCTACAGACTGCATGGGTTGCAGCTGCTTCAGTAGTGGGTCAATCACAAGTCATTAAATTGAACACTTGTAGTGATTGGCTGCTACCAAAACCATACAGATAGTCTTTGTTTTACTAGATCCAGGTACAAAGAGGATTAAATGCAGGTAGCGTTTGATGGGATAAGTTTCCATTCTACTTGGCACTGGGTTATTTCAGTCAATACCATAAAGGTATAAGGTACCTACCAGTCATGCTATCAGCTCAATATACAGTTTTCACTATTTTAGTTTAGCATGCTAGCTTTACAGGTATTTGGTCTAAAACAAAATTAATGGCATTTCAGTAAAAGTCCAAGAGTTGTTAGTAGGGGTAACAGACAACTGTAACAGATTGTGTTATATGGGCATTTAATATTTTCTCTTATCGACTGCAGACCCCTAGACTGCAACAAATCGAAATTCTATCGTGGTAGACTTTGTAGTACTGGCAAATATCATATTATTTACCAAAGAATATATATAATATTGTATCGGGATGAGACTGGTGAATTTACACCCCTAGTTGTTAGATGTTTCAGATAAAACCACAACTGGGAACCTCCTGGTGGCGCTAGATGACAATCAGGGGATCACCAGAGTCAATAGGATCTTCTAGAAACCATGAAGATACTGAGATACTTCATCTGATAAGTGAAAACTTTGACTCGCTGATGGCATTAGATAAAGTGTCACGGGACCACTGAAGTCATTAAGATTAATTCTCAAACCACCGTGGATATCTGTACCAAATTACACAGCATGACCAAAGTGGAGGACTGACCGCCAATGTGGCGCATAATCAAGATCAAGACTTGAAAGGATCGAGTCATAAAAATAAATTTATTGATGTTGTTACATAAATGAATCAGTGAGTGACTTTTGGGGCTCAAAGAGCTTTTGTTCCACATACTACGTCAATGAATTTTATGTGAATAAGGAGCTTAAAGCTTTTAATCAGAAGCTGCCATAGGGTCTTCAGATATGTCTCTTTGTGATGTAATCAGCTTGTTCAGATTCACAAAATAAAACTAATCTCTGAGAAGCAATCTCTTAGTATTACTTTACGGTGGATTTTGGATTTAAGATGCTCCACTCTGATTCAAGACCACGAAGCTGCATCATTCACACAGAGTGATCAAGACGATCTGATTGAGTCCCTCCTGCACTCATTCAAGAACCATGAAGGCTTTGGTTCACTGCAGCAGATTGAAATGCTCCGAGAAAAAGGCTGCAGAGTGCAGACAGTCATTAACATTCACAGGAGAGGAAGAGGAGGAGGAGGAGGGAGGAGGTGGTGACACAATGCACCATGCAAGTTCAAAGAAATACTGTAGCGGAGAGGGGAAAAAAGCCAACCTGCAGTTTAACTCCCAACTCCTACTAGTGATCCAGCCACATCTCACAATAGTAGGTGTGATTAAGCCAGAAGAATGGCCATTTTATGCTTATTTCTATACGTTAAATCACATTTAAGGCTATCAAACATGTTTCCAGAAACAAAAATATTATTGAAAAATGAACAAGATATGTGTGGTCTCTCTGTATTTATGACCTGCTGAAATGATAGCCAGGCAGTAGCCAGGTGGAAACAGCCACGGTATGAAACTGTCAAGAAGATTGATCATTCTCATCTGGCAGCTCCTGCACCTTGCAGCTCCGCCGGGTCACCTCCTGTGACATCACATCCTGGTGCCAGGCTCACAGTGCCCCTAACAGGGCTGTAAAAGAGGGTTTATGAGACACCCCGTGGGTCTCCCACGAGGACAAATACCTTGTCTCTTTTAGCTGTGCCTTTTTTTTTTGACCACAGAACTATCTACCTTTGGATTCTTCATTTTGATTGCTTTCCCCAGACTGCTGATTTTCAATCTCATCTGTTTTTCCAAATCAATTTTTATTTCTTATTTTGTCAATTTTCCTTTAATCCAAAGCAAGAAGCTCTCCCAGACGCTCCCAGGGGCAGCATAACTACAGCCATTACCCGATCATTACTAAACCACATACCGAGTAATTTGCTGGGCAGAGCCCTCCCATGTACCCTCAGTAGAGATGTGAGGTTTCAGAGATGTGTAAGGCAAAGAGCTCCCCACAATAGGGCTTCCCGAAAATTAACATGCTGATTTTCTGAGATTCAACTGACACAGTCCACACTATCTTTCTTCTACCTGCTGCTCAAGTTAGAGGACAAGTGTCACCTTTGAATCACTGACTTTCCGAGCTGATGTGAATGTGGAGGTGGAGCAGTTCGCTGTCTTGTGGTAAATGTCTCCAGTTGAGGCTACAGCCCAGGCCGCAAGACTCTAATTGCTTTTCTGCCGTCCTGGGCTGGATGGAACATATCATGTGACACTTTCCCTCTTTCTGCCTCCTCATCAAGCCTCGCCCCCTTGACTCTCTCCATCACCCCTGCCCCTGAGGCTCCGACTCATATGATCTAGCTTACACAGGAGGAACGCGCACAGCCATATGTGCACGTTTACGTCAGCAGACACCGATCAACTAACCGTGGCCTCTCCAGTCATGCATGCAATCAGCAGGTGGGGGGGGGGGTTACCTCAAGATATCTTTTTCACAAGTCACACCTTAGAGTATGGGGTGGACAGAAGTGATAAATGATCTATTAATGATTCCTTAATGTCTCCTTGGACAGGGCAGAGAGCTGAAGGCAAGTTTTACTCAGGAAAAACATTTCCGGCTCTCCGGCACTGACCGATAACCCTGACACATTATGCTTAGAGTGGATACTTAGATGCCGCAGCAGAGGTATACCGCAGTGCATTTTCCTTCTAATTAACACAGTAATTTAAACTGTGTAATTCCATACATCTGCCTAAAGTTTCTATAGGACACAGCAGCTTTCTAATTCAGTCGTAATGAGTTGATACTTCGTCTACACATCCCTATTCCAAGTCCACGGTCAAAATTTTCAATCAAGCCTCTCTCTCTGTTTCTCATTGGCATGCTACACTGAAAGCTCCTGAGCACTTAACCAAGCCAAAAAGTTATGCATTATTTACACATGTAGCCTGTCCCGGGCTATATGTGTGCCACTGGGAGAAAAGAGGAGACGTGGAGGAGCGTGAGTAATGAATATTAAATACAAAAGGGGCGGTGCGATGACTTCTACAGCCAGTGTGTCGACTGGGTTCATCGTATCAGCTCAAAGTGCCGGGACTTAGCCAGGTCTTGAACTGGCTTAGAAGAGAGCTTTCGGGATCACATTTCCTGTGGCACGCAAATCTGCCATTCACACATTCCACTAATGCATATTCATACCTTAACTCTTAGAGATTATCAGGCCAGGCGTGGTAGTCTACTTAAAGATTTCTTGCAGCAACTTAAAGTTTTTGCAGTTTCATTAATACACTGAGGGCCTGTCTTGTTTGTACAGCTTTAGAATTAATGGTGTATACAGGAAATTAGTTTGATTTTTCATTCATAACCATACTTTAGTGGTTAGCTATAAACAAGTCATTACTGTTTCTTCTTCTGGAGCACTTGTCGCAGCCCCTTTGGAAAAGTATATGGCCTCATCTTAATACAGATCCCCTGACCTTTTAGTGTGAAAGTGGCTGTCTAAAATGTAATTTCCTTGGTACAGTCGTATGTCTAGAAGAATACCAATCACTTTTGTGTATTAAACTTTGCATTAAACCATGAACTATGGCCATGAATTTATTTGCCGTTTTGACTAAGACAGGAAATATCTCACTGAAAAATGGAAAGAGTGTGAAGGCAACAGATACCACATAATGAGAAGCGGCACATAATGATATGATTAGTCACCGTAATATATAAAAACAGACACTTATGCTAATAAGTACATTAATTAACCCAGAGATTTGGCATTTGCAAAGTCTATATTTAAAGATGTCTGCATATGAGGAATGTTTTAATAAACGCGAAGACATAATATGAAATGTGTATCTTAACAACACTTTGTCTAAAAAAAAATCTAAAAAAAGATATAATAATATAAAAAGTCTCATTAAAATACAACTTTGATCTGGGGCTGGGCGATAAATGATCACTACATAACTGTTCTTGCTAGACATATGACAAATGTTTGATATAATTAAAATAAAATCCAACAGAAGAGGGGCACTAATGCACCTTAAACGCTAGTTGCCACCTGCTATTTAACAGAAGAATAAGTAATAGAGGAAGAAGAGACTAGCCACCAAGCTAATGCGTACAGTAACGTTAGAGCGCCAGAACAACATTCAACACGCTCATAAAGTTACTTTAGTATGATTGTTCAGACCATGGAACACAGCAGTAGGCTACCCAATGACTGTATCTGCCACACAAAAATGATTTGACATTTATTGTGATAAGTATCAATACTGACTGATGAAAAAAAAAAAGACATAATAACATTTTGGCCATATAGCTCAGCCCTTCATTTCTGACTGGTTTAAACAATTAACACTGACTGAATTCTAACCGGGAGAATTTTCAACTGGTTGCAATCTGCAAATCTCACCACTAGGTGCCACTAAATCCCCCTAAATCTTACACACTGAAACTTTAAATTTCTATAATACGCTGTATCTGGATTAGTTTGCTCACAAAAAAGTGCCAACACAGACACTCCACTATAATAAAACAATGTCCCATTTAGTCAAGGTAGGGGACATAATATTAGTTTGACAAGACAAAGTTTCTGCCTCATAAACCCTCAAGGTGAAGTCTGATAAAGCCTCTGTGCTTCATGGTAATAGAAAGTCCTGTGTCATTTTTATTACAGTACCAGAATGGAAGGCTGTGAGTCTCGTTACCTGTGGATCTGTCCGTTCTTGTGTAGATACTCCAGGCCTTCAAGCACGTCTTTCAGCACCGTGGCTATGCTGGCCTCATCCAATACGCCTGTCTTGTGTTCGCCTCGTGAGATGATATGCTTGATCACGTCCAGTACGGAGCCTGGATAAAAACCACAGGAAAGTGGTTAAGTAAAAGAATTAATGGCATGCTTCATATCTCTCTGCTGAAAACTACATTTGTCAACATCGATGTCAGAGAGAAATGAAAACTATCCAGCAGTTGACCTCTTTTAAGGATTACTGGGTAAATAAATTGTATTGTTTCTGCCTATCTAGTTCCTGCGTCAATGAGAAAGTCACCTCGGGATAGCCTATATCATTTGTTAAGTCAACTCTAATCCAAAATTATTTATGAAAACACATACTTCCTGTTGGATTGGCGGACATTTAGTCAAGACGATTTGTGTATAATCTTATATTGTTTGGATAAATCAAATTATGGGTACACAAAGACCTTTTTTCCAGTTCCAGCAAGATAGATTTTATTGAAGGAAAAAACAAATGATTTAGCTGTGTTAAAACAAAAGTTCTTCAATCATAAACACCACCATGACCTTTTGATATGGCCAAGGCAAAACAAACCTATGCTGGATAGAGAGAAATCAGAACATTTGTTACCATGTATTCTTTAATGGGTAACTCTACCATTAAAGATAATTTATGTTGTGCAATTTATGATATTAAGAAGTAAAGTCAGTATCTACACAGATAGACAGCTGTCTCAGTGACTGAACAGAAACAAGACTTGAATTTATGACATCATTAGGGGACATATTTTGGAATTGGTATATTGACTTTAAGTCTGATTGACTTTGTAGACTCACAGGATTTTTGTTTGAGGTTTTCCACCCAAATGAGTTTCACTGCAAATCCACCACTGCTCCCCTCTCCCAAGGAGTTTCCCAAGGTTCAGTTCTTGGCCCTCTTCTCTTCATCCTGTACATTCTTCCCCTTGGTTGAATAATACGCCATCATGGACTTCAGTTTCACTGCTTTGCCGTTGACAATCACCTCCACATCTCCACCAAAGCCATCACTCCTGCCACTCACTCTACTCTCCCCAACTGCATCACTGAAATAAAATCCTGGCCTCAAACCAACTTCCTAAATCTTAACTGTGCTAAATCTGAGTCATCATCATCGGCCCCAAAGTAACTAAGTAAGTAAGTAAGTAAGTAAATTTTATTTATATAGCACTTCTCACAGAGAGGACTCACAAAGTGCTTCACAAGATAAAATACAAAAAAATACAATAACAGAAACAATGCAAAATACACTAAAACAAATAAAAAGTAAAGTGCAGCGAAATACAGAGATGATACAATGGACAATTAATGGAACGCAAGCCTAAACAGATGTGTTTTTAACTGCTTTTTAAAAATGTCCACGGAAGAGGCCGCTCTCAGCTCATGAGGTAGTGCATTCCACCATTTCGGTGCAACAGCCTTAAAGGCTCTATCACCTTTCGTCTTTAATCTTGTGTGTGGGACAGTAAGTAGGTGGCCTTCAGTGGACCGCAGTGACCCCAATGTCCTTAACCTATGTGTCATCTTTGATCCAACCCTCTCCTTTGACCAACATATCAAACACATCACCAAAACAGCCTTACTCCATCTCAGAAACATTGCCCGCCTCAGTCCATCCCTCTCCTTTTCAGCTGCAGAGGCTCACTCACACATTCATCACTTCCAGACTGGACTGCTGCAATAGTCTCCTCTACAGTTAATTATCCGAAACTCTCAAGAAACCGCAATATATCCAGAACTCTTCTCAACATCTTCTCACACACTCTTGCGCCCGTGACCACATTACCCCCATCATTCACAACCTCCACTGGCTCCCCATCCCCCAATGTATCCACTTCAAACTTATTTCATTTTTCTTTTGTTGTTCATTTTCTCTGTAAACCATCTGTGAGTATTCAGAAAAGCACAACATAAATCCAATGTATTATTATTATCATTATTAGTACATAACAGTCAGTTTCTCTGCAGTCCAGTTTAACTTCAAATTCAAAAATACAAACTGAGCACTACAGGTTGGTCTAATTGTTTCAGGGTGCACGTGCCTTCAATGCCTTTGGAATTGGCCAGAGATCTGAGTGAAAGATAAGTGTGCATTTGAGGTTACAAGTTCAACTGTTGCTTTGTCTTCAGCTGCCCAGGCTGAATGGAGAACTAGCGTAGCTGTGCTCACTGACCCTGCAGGTCACCATGTCTCCCTCAGCCTGGCTTCTGCTAAATAAAGGGAGCGCTCTGGATGAAAAGTCCAACTGCTGTCAGTGTATGATCTCCTTTGTGCCACTTTTCACAGAATAAAGAACATCCCTCTGAAAAGAGCTTCAGTATTTGCATTCGGTATGACAGAAAATTGGGCGACAGTGGTGAATGGGGACAAAGCAGAGAAGCAAAAAGAATGCGACTTGCCTGTCAAGCTGTATTGTGCTGCAGTGATACACAAACACACTGCCACACTGTCTGTCCCTCCCTCACACACCCTCAGCCTCACACACACACACAGAGCAGCACTTGCAAACAAATGCTGGAAATGGCCTTTCAAGGTCCTAAAAGCCTGTCCACGATACAATTCCAGGACTTAATTGATTGTGTTTTAGCAACTGTGCCAAGCTAGGGGTGCAAAGATATCCATTTGCTCAATCACTTCAGGATGTCCTCGCCTGCAGCGCTCAGTCGAGCTCAGCATTACCCAGGGGAGGCGACGATGACGGGCCACCTGAGACTAGACAGTGTTATTGCAGAGAGTCTTAGACACAGCGACACACAGAGGCAGAGTGAGAGGAGAGTGAGGGAGGGACGGTGGGTTCAACGGGTTCGTCGTGCGGTGACAGCACACGAAAGAAAATGTGATTCAGCAGTGAGGGAGAGAGACCCATTCAAAGAGAGGACAGGACAGATGAGCAAAGGCGGGAAAAGCAGCCTAGATATGTGTCTGAGTGTGTGAGATAGCATATATGTGAGCGAGTGAATTGGCAAGGAGCGAGAGGAGAGTGTAAGACGAGTGCAGCCTCATGTCTCTGATGTGACAGCTCTTTGAAGCTCATTGAGAAAAGGCAGCCTGTCTGACGTTTTTTTCCCCCTCTGTTCTCCGCACACTGTTCCCTCCGCTCTCTCAATGCTTCTGCACTCAGTCTGATGTTCATCTCCTTGTCTGAAATGGTGGGAGGGAGGAAAGGTAGTGACAAGAAGTGACAGGTGACAATGGAGAAGCTGCTGAGGGAAGGAGGATAGCTGAACAGAGCTACAACCGAGTGTGGGGAAGATGGAGTCCTAATGAGCCAACAAATAAAGGTGTGATGAGGAAGTGAGGAAGGAGCTAATGTGCAGGAACTTATCCTTTCCCACTTAACTGGATATGAAAATTTACAGCCCTGCTTTATGTATAACCATTAAAGAAATAGTTTGATACTTTGGGAAATATACACATTTGCTTTCTGCCAAGAGTTAGATGAAAAGATTGATACTGATGGCTGTAAAGTGAGTGGTATCGATCTTCTCACTCAACTCTGAGCAACAGCAAATGATCCCCAAAATGTCAAACTTTCTTTAAAAAGAAGAAAGAAAATGTTGATAAAGGAAGAGGGTAAAGCAAGAGAAACCGTGTATAGTTCCTTTTCCAGACAAGTCTCCTTTAAGCTGAGATGGCACCGAGGGGAGAACATTTCTAAGTGCACACACACAGCATGACGTGAGCTTTGGGGGATCACTAAATGCCAGTCTTGTCAGCCTCTTTCAAATTCATCTGATTGAACTCTTCACGCCTCATTAGGCTGTTTCAACATGCTGACACTGACTGACAGGTTAACAATCCAAAAGGTTCATTTTGCATGGGAACGACTACGGCTTCCAAGACAAATGACACCTGTTGGCTTGGTTTGAATGGTGCCTGTCCAAGCCCCCAGAGGAAGAGTTTATACAAATCACAGGGGATAAATTGAGTCTTGACAGTGCAGCACACTATAGAGCAGGCAAAAACTCTGGGAAATGCCAAATCATCATTTCAGTTACATGCTGGATTAGTCAAATCTCTCTCTCTCTCGCTCTTTCTCAGGATTTCAAACAAAACTTGTGAAAGTGTAAAAGCTCCACTTCATCTTTTCGGTCTCCTGGTCAGAGCAGGAGGTTTGGGACTGAGCAGGAGGATGAGAGAGTAAAAAAGGGAGGAGAGGAGGGAGGAGTGGGGAAGTGGACCAAGGAGATAGGAGCTGGTGCCAACTGTGCTAAAGGCCGACAGGGAATGCCAAGCAAAGTTGGAGGGGGAGAGGGAGGGCGGGGCAGGGGAGGGGCTGTGGAGAGGCACAGGTGGTGCAGAAACAAGGTGTAGAAGAGAGGACTGACAGACTGAGAGATGTCTCTATTTTCTTGGGGGGAAAAGGATGAGATACAGAAGGGAACAAAGGTAATTTTGCAAGTTAGAATTAGGGGTGTAAATCACAATTTATATCAGGATATGATATTTTATTGATTCTTTGGACAACGATATGATATTTGCAGATATCACAATGAATAAACATATGATTGCGATTCGATTTTATTCCACGTTATGTCCTGCTTACCATTGCCTGCCTGCAATGGACCACACTGTCTCAATGTTTAGGAAGGAGGTGCACTTGGACAGAAATCGAGACACAGATGTGCCATGGGGGTTTCAAAAGAAAGGTGTATCTTAAAAATGATATGTATCAATGTGTTAACTTTGCGTCAATCATTTTGGATCGTCAATCATTGATTTGACACATCGATCCCGATCGATGTACTGTTACGCCCCTAGCTAGAATTTCATTGTCTTATTTCTGTGAACCTGGAGTCACCAACAAAGCTGCCTGTCAGCATTTTGGCAACAGTTAAAGGCCACATCATGATGTGACAAATCCACTGGCTCCAAACTTGACAGAGTCTTTTCATATGCAAAATCGAAACAGTCAATAACAATCTGCCTTTAGTTGGATTCCACTCTGAGTGGCATTCGATTGAGCTCGGCGGCAGTGGAGTCGGTCGCTGAAGGCTGCACATTAATCTCCAGGGAACACATTCCTCCGCTTGCTTTGGCATGACTCATATTTTGTCCCAGTGGGTTTCAGTGGATGTCTCTCCAATGCGTGCTCAGTCAGTGACGGACTATGTGGTGCTCTAATGAAACAGTTGTTCATATGTCACATTCAGAACAGGAATTTCCTGAAAAGCCCTGCACTGCGCACCGATCATTAAACTCAGCTCTACAGGTTAGGCCTTGAACGGATTTACCGGAGAGGGAGGCAGTCTTGATTGAAGATTAGGCTTTTCAGAGCTTTACTCATTTGGATGAACAACGTATGACATAAAGTCTTGAAGACATGGTATCTAAGAGGCGTTGCCATTAACTTGTGAACAATTTGCAAAAGTGGTTCAAGAGTTTAACAGTGTCAGATATGACAGTAAGACTCTTACCTTGGGGACTGTCAAAACTTTTAATCCACTGATGTTTTTATGTAATATGCATCAGTATGTATGCAACGGTGGCCTTTTATAAGCTTTTACAAGCTAAACAACTTTCAATCACACACAAGATCAAAAAGTGGTTGTAGGCATGTGTCAGTGGCATATGCCGATTGTTAAGGCAATGATACACCAGGTGCTCAGTCGGCCATTGGTCAATGTCAGGCCATCAGTCATCATCTGTCACCCTACTTTTTGTGGTGCGTTCCGCACCGCTAGCTTTAGTCGGCCCTTGTTGGCATTAGTTGCAGAGCAAGCGGAGCTTGTTGGTGAGTAAAATCACACTAACTGACAGTTCAGCTCAGCGCATGAGAAAAGAAACCGAAGTGAGGAAAGCAAACAAACAGCTAAAGTCAAGAGGGTGTGTGATCCAAACAAACTTGTTATATAAGGTTAGATTATTACTGAGCTCTTTAGCGGAAATGATTTGTAAGTGTTTGTGTTATCATAACTAGCGCAAGGTAAATATTTGTTCTTTCAACATCAGGTTGTGTTGTTAATGAACTAACTGGCTAACTAGCATCTTGGATCGATCCTGTGGGTTTTCTGGTTTCCCTTTCTGAATGCTGAATGCAGAGTACCAGTTATTTCCTCTCATGTAGATGCAGAACATATGTGCTAGTTGGCTGTTAACTGCAGTCTTTCCAGTGTGTTCAAGTACAACTTTCTTACCAAGACACAGGTGACATAAAGCAACATTTAGTGGTGCCTGGGCCGATAGAGGTACATCGCTGTTATCAGAGGTGAGTAACACGTGCCAGTGAAAGACCAGTCAGGCACAGTAAAGTTGGTATTCATACTTCTACCACTTGAAGTGTCAGAGGATAGCTGTTTCGGCCATTTCTGCATTTTGTGCAGAGATCTTTTTTGACTATTCTGTTTAGTTGCTAGCTAGAAGCAGAGTGAGGATTGCTGGCACAACATCACCTTCTTCCAAAGCGCATGGAGAGGGGAAAATGTCTGAAGAGATAAAACTCCAGCCACATTTGTAGGACAACTGTCAAGACAACTTCAATGCCACAAGCCTAAACATGTTGGTCTAACAATAAAGTTGATCTGTATACTACTAGTCTCGCTAGCTAGTTTTCACATATTCTTAACCTCTACATGTGGTCTAAAGGTCCTACAGCTGTAGGTATGGTCTGGAGGAGGTGAGTCGTGTGAAGTCGTCCTGTCATGGGTAACACAAAAAAACATCTATATCTATCTACAAACAATTTTTTTCAAATAAGCTGAGCTACTTCACAGTCTTTTCACATACCCCATGGCAACTGCTGCAGTACGCCCGGGGGTAAAAGTATCATGCTGCACTGGTATCTGCCAGTGCAACATGAGTGACATACCTACTCTAAGTGGCATTCCGATAGTCAACCACTAAGAAATGGTATATGCCAAAACAAGAGTAGCATACCATCAGTTAATTCTGTATTGTGGCTCAATAAAACATAGCTTATCCAGACATGTAAGTATTTAGGCGATTGTTTAGCAACTTTTCCAGCAAACTACTAAGCTCTCATCTGTAGCAAATGTAAAAATATTGCTAAACCAGTGTAATCTAGTGGTCTAACAACATTCTTCTATTAAGAATGAAACCTGTTCTATAGGAATGTATTCTGCTGCTTCATCATATGGCACTTTACAAACAAACATTGCTGATGTAAAAACATGTCAGTGCTTTGTTAGATCAACTGTTGAGCTGTTAACAGTCTTTCAACAGCAGAAGACACAAGACAGGATGGAGTCGGAGGGTGGAGGGTTTCTTACGCTCCATCAAGCCAGAGGAGCAGACAGCGGTTGGCCTTCCTCTGGGCTGGTATGCTCTGCCCTGTGGAGTGATGGTCTATAAACCCGACCTCATTTGAGGTCTGTCTCCATGGCAGACGTCGCCATGGCCATCATTTAATTACTCCGCACAATAAAACTCAACATCAAGGGCCTCTGTTTAACTAGGATAAGGGGAACGGGAGAGGCCATCTTAAGTGGTGTCAGCTCCCACTGTGAGGCTGGCCGTCTGCTCAAGCGTTGCTTGGTGGGCACTGTGCCCCCGGGCCCAGCTGCAAGGCGGCTGCCAAGCAGCTCATGACTTGAGTGTATCCGAGGGAGCCAGGCGTGCCACCTGGGCACTATCCGTTACAGTGGGACGCTGTTTACACAGGAATAAGGAAGGGTAGAAACAGAGTGTAAATGTTTAGCGTGTGGATGTATCTGTGTACACTTGTATAATTACGTGTGTGAGACTGAAAGCAGGATTAAGAGAAGAATGACTGACCATTTTTTGACTCTTTGTAAACAAAAGGCCATTACACTTATCTCTGAAGACGGTGCTTAATGCTTGTTAAATGTGTGGTACAGGACGCTTTCATCTACATGCTGTTTGTGTCAAAGAGCCCTCACACACTCGTTGTAAAAGCTTGTCTCCCTCACAGTCTGATCCAGAACCACAAATACTCCACTTGTTGGTGAAAATTAAAATGAACAAAACAATGACAAGCAAATGAAATCGTTGCATTTTGAGGTCTATTTCTCCATGGTGGCCTCCTCTTCATGCTCCTCTCACTAGTTAATTGCAGCACTGCCACATGGGTGCCATGACGCCGGCCTGCGGGCTGTTATTACCTCTGCCCTGTCATTAGCTCCTGCACTGTTACTGAGTTAAAGCCCGGAAAGAGCTGCAGCTCACATGGGACACAATGAGGATCAGTGCTGTCACATTCCCTACAATCACAGTTAACATCACCAGCAGCAAGTAGCCCATCTCTTCCTACTGCCCCTCTCTCATCATGAGGGGCCCTGCCAAACATTCTGGACCCCCCAGATGATAACCAAAACATATCTGTTGTGTTAACAAAACTAATTTAACTGTGGCTTAAAACAGTGCTCCAAGCTAGTGCACAAAAAGTGTACATCTTTTTTTTTTGCCTGTCTGGGATCTAGACATTCAAATGGACGAGCAAAAGAAAAGGTCAGTGTAATATAACTCTGACACATGATGGAAGAAGACAGCCTTGGAAGACATTTGCACTTACCACCACTGAGCAGCTTCATGACCAGCCACAGCTCATCCTTCACCACGAACGAGGTGTAGTAAGACACAATGTTGGGGTGGTGGCACTGGCTCATGGCCTGGATCTCTTTCTGTTAGAGGAAGAAAAAGACAGAGACAGATTCAAATTAATTAGAAATGTACAAAGCATTTCGATGATCTAATGACATACCATTTGACCTGACAGCGCTGGAAGAATCTGACACTTTGCCACATCATCATTTAGTGGAAATTGATTAAAGTTTTATAGCAGAGCCAATATATCTTTATTATTAATATCCTTATTAGTCTCACTTCTGAAGCAGCAAAGGACCATTTTAGTGCTCTTACCAGTTGTAGTGGTTGTGAAATGACCCGTAAAACACAAAATATACATTTCCTTATGTTTCATCCAAGGCAGATACCATGCCCAGCCATTCTCATTTGGTGCCCACGAAAAGGTATGAGAAAAGCCTGGAGGCAATAAACCAAACACAGGCACAATAAATGTGTATGCCTTTAATGCTGCAGCTATTCTTAAGATTTAGTGTGATACTCAAGATCTTAATGACGTCAGTAGACAGAAGAGAAATAGGCTAGGTCAGTATAACGCATATCTATGCAGAAGTGAAAAAACAGCTGCGATTCAGCCCTTTATACAGCTGTAAGCTAGCTCTCTCTCTCTCTTTCTCTCTCTCTCTCTGTGTGTGTGTGTGTGTATGTGCGTGAGAGAGGGTGAGAGAGTTTGGAAAGCAGGAGAGCTGAGGTAATGCTGGCGCAGAAGTCTAATCCGTCACTTCAGCAACAGTCCTAAAGTCATTTGAGGATAGACAAGCTTCCTAAGAAAGAGAAAATCTTTCTGACTCCAGAGTTGGGACCACTGATTCACAGAGGGTTTGCTTCTGTTTCTGTACTTACTTGACAAATGACTGAACCTGTTACTGGAGCTCCAAACTAATGCACAGTATCTCTGTACATGTTGCCATAGTTACGTCTATAACTGAAGGCCTAACCGCTCTTCAAGAATGTCTAAGAGTTATGTTATATCACTTAAAACTATTGATTGTGTATCTTACAAATATTTAGTGAACTTGTTTAATGGGTATTTATCTGTACTATAGTACTCCTAGGGCTGGGTATAAAATTACAATAGCACTACCAGTTGCAGAGATCTTAAAGTGATACCAATGCCAATGGAGTACCTTATTCAATACCCATGATGTTAATTGAGTAGCGTGTAGTTTCGCCATGCATTTAAACATGTTTGTGGCATCCTGCCAAACCGAACTGCCGAGTCCTTTGCATACACCACACTCGACCCCACCACAGACTGTAAGGGTTGAAGCTGCTGCTGCGGGAGTGTGAGCTCCAAGTCAGGGGCAGTTGTGAGATTCTGCATGGCAACACACACATAGCAACACGGCTAACTGTTAGCATCATGCAGCTAAAGTTACCTAAAGGTAATAAAGGTTTTTAACGACAGAGTCGAGACGTTTCGGTGTCAGTGTGAGTTTGCTAGGATCATTTAAATGCTTGGGGTTTTGGATGTTAGCTGCTGCTGCTGTGTTAGCTCATGGTAACCGAAGTCTTGGATTAGCGAGTGACCTTGTTTACTGGTAAATTTCAGTCGCATGCATTTGGGGTTTTGAAATGACGTCAGGTAGCTGTTGAAAAAACAGGACGGGAATATGTAGCTGTCCACCTGAACACCTCTTTCTTAATTTTCATTTCAGTTGACATCAGGAGGACAATGGCAGAGATGGCAGCAACAGAAAGTTTGCTGATCCAGCGGGGAGTCGGGACGGTGTAAAGATCAGACCCTTTGTGCAAAAAGGGTCAGTAGCAGGTATCGTTTGACTAGAGATGTTTCGATACTACTTGGTGCTGAGTTATTCTGGTCGAACTGGGTAACAAGTACAGATACCCAGCCCTAGGTGCTACATTCAGGAAAAAAAGTAGTACCATTAATCAAACTGAGAAGCACAATTTTATTGAAAACTCAAATATAGTCTAACTAAGAGTTGAAAGAATGAGTCGATTAATAGATTAGTAAATTGAATGTCACTGACATCCCTGCTTAGTGACGTAAAAGGTTATCACGCAGAGTATAAAGTACAACAGCAACCTTCCACAGGAACACATTTTACATTTAAAGTTAAGTAAAGCACTGGAGAAAATACAATCATTTGACATCCTACCCATATCTAAGTAGTGATCAATGTCAAATTCCCCTATTTGTGCCAAGTACAAAGACGTCCAGGGTGTGTTTAGACATTACATCTTATTGTGTATTTCCCTCCTTTTCCCAGTCTTTGTGCTAAGCTGTACTAAACATGTGCCAGATCTGCAGTATCTCTGTACTGGATGCACTGAGGTGAAATCAATACTGTCCTCCTCATCTAATTATGGATTTTACCACAAACTACCATATTTCCCAAAATTTCAGAGTGTTATTCAAAACAGCTTTTGAGTGTTGCACCATGACAGGTGCGCCACAAGCCTGTTAACTGAGGAACCTTAACACCGCTGCTGAAAACATTTGTTAAAGGCATTAATCAATAGATGCTTGTGGGTCAAACCGTAAGCCTGATGTTCCATCAGCATAAATGCTTAGCTTACACAATGTGCATTAGCAGCAGTATGCCTCCGCTGCAGAGTCATCACTATCGAGCCCATGGCCTTCACTGAGTGCCTTTGCCGAGAGAGGCAGGTGACATCATGATGCCATTTAGAAAGCACTTGACAAAAGAGGGTTAAGAGCATGAACTGAGTCATAATAGGGTGGATACAGACTGTGCGTGAAACAGTCATTGGACTATGACAAGTATAGACATGTTTAAATGCACACAGATATGTAGAGGACAATAGTGTCAGTCAAAGATTTTCAGAGCACTGAGGTTTCATTCAGATTGAGCAGCAACAACCTTTTGACCAACAGGTGAGCCTACACACCACTCTGCTTCCCAACTAAAGCCGTTTTTGATTATCAAGCAGTCTAATAACTTCCAGTCTGTCGGGCCAGACGGTGAGCTCTGTGGGTCGTCTCCCCTATCATTCTTTCTCTGGATACTACAGGCTGAGAGAGAACAATAATGATATAGCCTGTTGGCTGCTAACTGGCTTCACTGGAGCCTAACCCCCCTCTGTTCTCAGCACAGTGGAAGAGGAAGGTCATCACAGCTCTGTGGGCCAGGGTAACCCCAGAAAAGAAAAACAATAGGATAACAGGGAGGATATCGTGCTCTGGCAGTTGGCAGGTTTTCCCATCTTTTCCAGCAGACAATGTGCGAATCAGAGAGACTCTTTGTTGTGGGGATTAGGTCACTGTAAACCTATGCTGCGGCAAAGACAGTGGAAATGTTCTCACCGCTCAAAGCCATTCACATTACTTCTTTCTGCCTAACCTTCAGTGTAAAACCTTTGACATTAAATGAAATTTTGCTTTGTGAAAATATTTTTGCAGGATATCTCGGTGCTGACTGGAAAACAAAGACATTTAACAGTATTTCTGCATGATGACACAGCTATGAACAGACACAGAGAAATACTCCTCCCAGTCTTTGTTTTGGCTTTTGTGTCTGGTTGCTGCAATGACCTCATCCTAATACACAAGACATTTAGGGCAGTTTCATTCAAACAATCCAACCTGCAAACCACAGGCGACACACCTGTCTGCCACTATACACAAAGCCTCCACCAACACAAACGCTTTCACTCTCTCATGATAAAATTTTGATGACAGCAGCAGATGAAACACTTAGGGTAACCTGTGTGGGACATCATTGTAAAGTGATTTTTTCATAATGACCATCTGTGTTACACTCATAAGCTGCATACAATTAGCATAGTATATTTCTCCCTCAACACTACTTCTGCATGAGTTAGCTGTATACTGTAACATCTATCAGAGGAATTTTTTCAGGGCTACACCCGTCTCAGATTTTGTCAGTCAAATCAGATTTGGCTGTTCAATATGAATATTTGCCCTTTTTTTTTTCTTCTTCCAGGAAGTTTTAAAGTTTGAACGGGCTCAGCAGGATGCTCACAGTAACAGCAGCATTCACCGTACTAATAGTGAAAAAAGTTACCTGCATTAAGGACAGATCGGAAATGCACGACAACATATTTTGCAGACACTAGATTTTAAACAAAAGCCAGAAACTGTGGGTCGCATTAAGTTGCAGTGCGCTGTAATTTCACCACTTCTAAGCAGAAGAGAGAAGAAAAAATTATCTCAGAGCTTTATTGTGTGAAGCCTCTCCTCCTCCAGGCCGCTGCATTGTGTCCGCAGCTCTCTGTATCACAGACTAGCGTGAAAGTCAAGAGCCCTCACCCCATAGCAAAAACTGGGGACCAAACGTCCCTAGAAGTACACTGCACAGCAAACCGACTAGCAGAAAAATACGACTTAAAGCACTCTCAGACGACTGAGAAGTCTCTGACTGATGATTGAAGTCTCCGACTTTCAGGGGGCAGCCCTAATTTTTTTTTTTATGAACAGTTAAGCCCCAAAAGAAAACTAGAATTATCGCTTTGTCAATGTATGCCTCCACGACCCCATCAAGTTGCAGTTACAGTTTATTTACAGTTTACAGTATCCATGTTTTCACAGACATGGATGCTTCACACAGAAGATCTATACGATCAGCAAAGTTTCAAGGTGGGCACCCAAAAAAAAAAAAAAAAAATCTCTCCTGTTCCCGAGTTATGATGTTGAGTAATGGCTAAAGAGGTGTTTCTGCAGGAAATTAGTATCCTATTAGACATTTGTGTAAAATTTTGTCATGATTAGCATATGAATTCTTGAGTTATGGCCAAAAACATGTTTTGTGAGGTCACAGTGACCTTGACCTTTGACTTCCGACCACCAAATTCTGATCAGTTCATTCTTGAGTCCAAGTGGACGGTTGTGCCAAATTTGAGGAAATTCCCTTAAGATGTTCTTGAGATACCACGTTCACAAGTATGTGATGGACGAGATCACAGTGACCTTGGCTTTTAACTAGCAACCACTAAATAAATCATCCTTGGCTCAAAGTGAATGTTTGTGCAAAATTTGATGACACTCCCTCAAGGTGTTGAGATATCGTGTTCCCGAGAATGATACAAGGATATAGTGACCTTGACCTTTGACTACCAAAATCTAATCAGTTAATCCTCAACTCAAAGTGGACATTGGTGCCAAATATGAAAAAAAAAAAAAAAAAAAAAAAAATAAAAAAAAAATCAAGGCATTCTTGAGATATCACGTTCTTGAGAATGAGACAGGTTCACAGTGACCTTGACCTTTGGCCTATGACTACCAAAATCTAATCAGTTCATTGATAATCCAAGTAGACATTTATGCCAAATTCTCAAAAGGCATTCTTGAGATATCACATTCACGATAATGGGATGGACGGACGACCAAAAAACATGATGCCTCTGGCCACAGGTATCGCCGGTGCAGAGGCATAAAAATCAAGGCAATGTTCTGAATGCTATGCTACTATTCTTGGTTTGTTGTTCAACACATAGCATTTGAATATCGTTATTTTGTCAGAAGTCAATCAACAAATTAGCCTATGAATAAGAAACTGACAAGGAATATATTTTATAGTACAATAAAATTAGTTTTTGTTTGTTAGTTTTGTTTAGAAAGAACTGTCAACTCTGTTGCTATCTTCAGTCTGACACTGCATCCACTCTGACCAGTCACTGGAGACCAATGAATCCACCTCAATCTAATCTTATTTTAAATCGACACTGATGCGTAGCCATGCCAACATACTGTTTTTGCCTGAGGTTGAAGAGTGGAGCAGAGCACCAAAATAAACCACGATGTTGTACAGTATTAAGAAAACACGTCGTTTATTTTAATCCAACAGCCTCAATAGTAGCATCTATCTTGTCTATAGCGGTGGCCATTGTTGTTATCCCTCCTCCTTTGTTCTGGTACACATCTTAACAACAGCATTAGTCCTGTCCATAGCAGTGATTGGCTAATCGTTACTCCCCGCACTGCACTCATTTGATCAATTGCTTTATTAACTGACAAACCTGTTGTTTCATGCCATGATGCCAGATGAATCTGTCAACTCAGTGGAGTCGGCGGATTCGAAGGCCAAAACCCAGGCAATACATACACCTGTTAAACAATACATGCCAAAAGGTTGACATATTTTCTCTCAATCTTAACTTCATCTTTTTTGCCGAGGACCAGCAGGCAGACTGCAGGCGGAAAATTCAGATCAATAACATCAGACCAGACATCCATCCCCTCATTCCACCCATCTAATAAAACGATCTTTCTCTCCCTAATGGAAATCACATTGGTTTATAGAGTCAGTAACCTTTGTCTGATATCTCTCTGACATGTCAATACAAATTACTGTTTTTTCTACAAAGCCTGAGTAAAATAGGCCATTCATTGAGACATGACTGATGTCACTTTGGTTTATGTATTAAGCAGAACTGGGACTGGCCTATTCTATTTTGTTATGGGTCTATAAATTCATGTTAAAGCCCTTCAAGATCCAAGCTAAACACTAAATCCCTTCAGTAGGTTTCCATACAGATTCCTCAGGCAATAGACCACACCATACCCACAGCTTTTTCTGTATTAGGCCTGATCTTTGCAGTATTTGGCGTGTCGGAGGACCTTGAAACTGAGCAAAAAAATAAATGACCTATTGTCACAAACTGAATACAGTGCTGGGTCACAAACTGGTGCCACAGAATCACACTGATGGCAGACACACAGAGAGGCCACTATAGAAGCAATGTTACGTCATTATCAGTTACTCAGAGCCTAACACACACTTCCAGTATGACCCAATCTCACTGCAGCACGCACACATCTACACACACGCAATAAACTACTGAAGAATGGAGACACTGCCGATCTGCAATTGATGAGGAAACTGACAAAACGTTCATGTTTATGCGGAGAGCACGAATATGCCTCTGAATCACTTCCTTTAGCGTGCTTCAGTGTTCCTTTACCATAAATAACTACTTTTACCAAAACACACCCAATATGTTTATCAGGTCGCTGTGATCTGAAGGTGTTTTATAGTGATTTCAAGCCAAAAATCGATTGGTACTGTGTTGTGAATAAGCCATAACCACATAGGAGCACTCATAATTTCTCTCATAAGTATCAATGAATAATTAAAGCCAACAGTCGTAACAATTGTGTAATTATGCAAGAGGATATTCAAACTGCAATGCATGCAAGTTGTAAACAAACCTCCTCCACATCCAGCTCCAATCACTCAAAAGTGCCTGTCCATCAAACTGCTGTGCCAGGAATAACTACAACATACCACTGCATATAAAGACATGACAGACATGACAGATTGTTACTTTCCTGACATTACAGAATTTAACAGGTGAGCTTTAAGAACGGCTTCTTTAAAACTCTTTGCATCCTCTTTAAAAGCTGCTACTTTAGGGAAGTGATCTGGGTTCAATTTAATGCTTCCTCGCTGCTTAACCGGGTACCCAGCAGGCTGTGGAATTGGAGGGGTGGGGGGGCCACTGGCAGGAAATCTGACCTCGCTGTATTCCATGTGACCGCCTGCTCCGAGAATCCGGGAGCAGCATTCCCCTGATTCATCCTCCAGAAATCGGGGGTGGGGGGTGGGGTGGTGGTGGTGGTGGTGGTGGGGGGGGGGTTCTTCCTCGGTATAGTATTGCCAGCGAGTAGTGAGAAATCTGCCAGTGATCTCTGGCCATAATCTTCCATGAATATGTATAGGCTTACACAATATTTATTTCCCACAGGTTACTTTCACAGACTTTTGGATGACAGCTAGGAGCAAGGACTGGAAAAATCCATCAATCACACTTCTGGTCTAAGTTAACAGCAGCGCATTTCCCAGTGTCAGACAAAAACCTGACATCTGGTGTATATGGTGCAAAAAATAAAGGCCAGCTATCAGGCAGGTTTCCCCAGGCCATGTATTGTGACATCTTTCTCAACTGTTTGACAAATACATATTGTGCATAAAAAACTCTCCAAACCCAGAACACAAGCCACAAACGAGCACCTAATCATCTGTATGTGCAGGGGCGTTTGATATAATCCCACCACTTCTTGAGCTCAGTCGTAAACCGCATGTCACACAGTAAATGATGTGCTGAGCTCGGGTACGAGATTGCATTGGGGTATAAAGACATCATACGGTCTGCAGAAGATGTCCCACGGTGGTCTAATAGTTTCCTGGCAGTAAGTGGAGTCCTTCTGCAGAGAACAACCAGAATAGTGTTTGAAGTGACAGAGATGATTGGAGGGAGGGTTTGGAGAAAACGAGTAATGAAAAGCAGAGGTGGAACTAACTCCATCCACACGCACAGACAACAGAGACAAAGCCCTAAATGAAATCTCGTGCTGCGAGGTTATAACTCCCTTTGATCACGCATAAAAAGTAGTAAGGTCATGAAAATGTTCCAAAGTCTACTGAAATCACATTTAGTCATCCCTTTTTGGGGCTAAAATAAAGCCAACGTGTTTTTTAAGTCTATTATTCTGCATTTCTTATTATTTAAAAGGAAAAAAGTCTTTGGGGAAATATCAGGAATGCTCATTTTCCGTTTTGGCCGGCTTGAGGGGCGTGTCGGTGTTTGATTGACAGCAGCTGGCAAGCTGCCAGACTGCCAGTGTTACACAGCGGGGTACGAGAGACAGAGTAAATAAACTTGCGCTGTAGCCTGCATGTCATCAGCGGACAGCATGTTGATATGGGTATTGAAAAGTGAGGACCAAACCAGCATCTCACTCAACCAAAGTGACATTAAAAAGGTACGTTAACAGGCTGGTTAATGTGCTGCAGCTGAGCAGCTAATATAATTAGCATTCTAGCCTGAAAACTGACGTTAGCAGTGCACTTTCACCCACTGAATGTTTGCTTGGGTGCTCGTTCAACAAGGTGCAGGACAAGACGCATGTTCATGTTTGTAAGTAAGATAAGAAGGAGACTTTTGCAGGAAAGAGTCTGTGGGTCTTGTGCGGAGTAGCAGGCTGCTGTCTGACTCACTGTAAGCGTCAGCTCTACTTATTATGTTACTACTGTATTCAAGATTTGATTGGCTGTAGCAGACAAAAAAAATATGCAATTCAATTTCAGCTGGACTTTTAATCTAATATGCATTTACTCGCAGAGTTGTGTGTGCGTCTTACCAGAAGTTCGTCCATACTAGTCTGGCACTTCTCGAGATTGATGCGTTTGATGGCCACCTTTTCCTTGCGTGGTAAACAGTAGGCTGCCTGAACCACTGCTGTGGCCCCACTCCCTAAAACACACAGGAAAAAAAACACCTTAATTATGATTCACTATAGCCAAACAGTAGTGATATTAGAAATACAAGACTGTCAGTGCTGTTGTACAGTAGAACCCAACTTTGGCACATACACTACATTCATTTTAGTTACATCCTCAGGCTGTCCGGGCTTCTTTTAATTGTTTGCCTTTTCCCTAACCCCTGTCTACATCCAAAAAATAATGGCTACTGTAGGAAAATAAGCCTAACTTTTATCCTTACTTCAAAATCCTCCAGAGTTCAACAAGGTTACGCGGAGTTCTGCTTTGACAGTTCATCCGATTTCTCTTTGGCACAGCTTAACTGTCTCTTCATCAATTATGAATCAGCTTTCCCAAATCCCGCCTGATGAAGCGGGACTGATTGGGGCCGGTGACTCTGCTAAACGAGACATCCCCCGGGAGGCGTCGGTGGGAGGTTTATGCCAGAGAAGACCAAAGCCTGATTCTTATACAGTTTAGACATTTCCCTTTTCATATCCTTGGCACAGTCTGAAGATTTTGTTCACTGTTCATTGAAAACTGGCGGTTTTTCTTTACACCAAATGCCACGATCCAGAGGTAGCTCTAAAAATAGGAGGATTCAAGGATCCAAAGGTTTATCTGCCACATACACACCTAATATATGTAGCAAAGTGCATGTGGCCTCCTCCTACAGTTGTGTGAATAAAGGAACAATGTTGCTAATCAGTTTTCCATATGTGCATTTTACGAACGTTTCAATACTCGGACACTTTAAATCTTCCCAAGTTTTCCATGCCACCTGGTCTAAAAGTTGGATCACAGCATGACTGAGAAGTCTAGTTGATAACACCCTAACTACTATTTTAATGTACAAGCAAACAACACATAGATTACAATCTGATTAAAGCTTAAATCCTACAACAGAGGGCTAATCTTTATTTTGAATAATGTGTGATAGTCAGATAAAAGCTTGTAATATCCTCCCCAGGAGAGGTGCGCCTGTTGTTCCTGTTTCGTGTGAGGTCACTTCACTGCCCCCTCAATGCTCTTATTTAACGCCATGCACGCACACGACTGTTTCCACAAGACCTCTGGAGTATACGTGATGCTGAGCAATGCTGGGAGCACATTGTCCTCTGGCAACAGGCTTTGGTGAGTGAAAGAGCGAGCGGTGAGTCGGTCCGCCCTCCAGTAAGCTTTTCCTAACCTCCTGTGCCCTCATCTTAGCTATGCCCAAATATTAACAAAGTGCTCATTGTTTGGAGTTTTCATTGAGCCAGTGGTGTAGGGAGGGTTTTAAAAATGGCTACATTGAAGAAAAAAAAACATTTCCCTGAATTTAATTAAAAAGTAAAGTTGTCCCTGAAGACGTGACCGCTTTTTATTTAACTGTTTTCATTCAAGATAATTATGACTTCAGGCTGTGTGAGAGAAGCAGAGAATGAAACAGCATAACACTATTCAACATAGCTGAGACTGAGTTTAATCACAAGCTCTTACTTTTTATAATGCGAGAGTTTGTTTGCAGTCACATGACTACAATGACCTGAAATTCAAAGGGTTAGATGAACCTGTACACAACAAGTATCGTCAGAAATTGAAATTCATATTGGATGCGATTCATACAAAATGAAGACCTATTTGCCCTGTGTGGACGCGATCATCATTGAAAACGACCTCATCCTTCAGACCTCCTACAACACTGCAAGCCAAAAGAAAGCGTACAAGAGTCTAGAGGACTACATAGACTATTTTGTGTGCTGTTGGGTCCATGACCTCGGAACCAAGGTAGTATTAAAACTGCTTGCGCTTGAGCATTACCGTCTTTTATATTTCAACTCTGTACATGGATACACTGCTAGCATCAGGCTACTAGCTAACTAACTAGCGGGTCGGGTGTTCCTAGGGGTACTTTGGAGTACTGCAGGGGGCACATGAGGGTTTTGTAAAAGTAAATTTAAAAAATATCAGTCATGCATGATTCCGAAATTAATTATACTATAAGTGGAGCAAGTGAAAATGTATGTTTGAGAGACCTCATTTTATGTATTTAATATTCCTATTTTTAATGCAATCATCGTAATCAAGTTTGTTTGTTCCCTTTCAACCAAAAATGTTTTGTTCTGGTCAGGGGATAGCCAAATTGACAGATAAAACATTTCAAAAGGCGGTAAGTTATTAAAAAAAGTTTGAAAACCACTCTCCTCGTTCAACTGGGCTGGTTAAACGCCATAAAAAACCTGGGGTTGTTGCCAAAATTATAGAGGACTTGTCATGACACATGGTAATTACATGGCACTCAAGACATGTTTAACTCAAGGCTTTATTGTAAATGTTTACATTTCATGTTAGTTGAACCCATTCCTCCAGACTTGGGCCGAAAGTTTTTGATCCACGTCTGACGTCATTTCTCTGAGGTTATTTTTATTTGTACTTCACCCCTTTACATATTACTGTTTTTGGGAGTCAAACAGGGTGTCTACAGGTATCAGACAGTTCAAATTATTGCTTTTTAAGACCCTTTCAAGACAACTTTTAACCAAATTTAGGACAGAATTTTGGAAAAAATCATGTTTCACTGATTAAAGCATCGCAGGTAAGCATTGCAGGCAAGTCGTATATATGGGGTCTCGCGCAGAGGTTATGTAGGAATATGGTTAATACAGTAAGATTTCATAACATTTTGCCAACAGGTAAGTGCATGTATGAAGTAAAATGACAGTATTATAGTTTTCAAAAGGTTTGTAACATTAGAAATTTGGACTTTTATATAGAAAAGCCTCACTCATTTTCATGAAAACAAATCAAAAGATGCATAAATGAAAATTAGATCAAATGTTTGTAGCAGTTAAGACCTCACAAATGTCAAATTTAAGACTATATAATGACTGTTGCAACATTGAAATTAAGACATTTTAAGACTTCTTAAGGACCAATCAACTGGAACAGCTATAAACAGCTCAAATCATAGGTATTTGTGCAGCGTTGGTAGTTGCTGCCTCCAGTTGCTTGCCCTCCATCTAGACAGCACACCAAGGTATGACGTCATACGCAAGAAGCTTTAAACACCAAACTCCTTGTAATTTCCTGTAACTGACAGACAGTAACAGCCACCTTAATCACCATGAATATGCTGCGTGTGAAAGCCTACTTTCTACAGCTGTAGTGGGTGCCATCTATTGACTGGCAACCTCTAATAATGTGTTGCTGGCCTTGCTCAACTCTTCAGCATCCAAAGTGATCACAGCTCACTCAGCCATTGCTCAAAACTAAGGGGCTGACCAGGGCTGTAAATATATCCTTCAGTCCCCCTCCAACCACCACCACCACCTCTACCTCCACCACCAATACCAAACAAACCTCTGGAGGCTGGCCAGTGATAGGGAGCTCAGCCCTGGCTTGACCACAGGGAGCCAGTTACCCTGTACACATTGGAGTGTAAATTCCTCCACACAAACAAACAGCCAGTCGTCAGGGGTGGCTGGACAAGCTGGAGAGCATGTGTGCTCGTATGTGTGTGTTGGGGAGGGCGTAGGGGGGTGAAAAGGGAGGAAATTGTTGGGTTTGCAGCAGGCAAGGTCAGGGGGCACCAAGGTTGTGCTGGACAGTTAGACTAAAGAAGCCCAATCGAGCAGCCAGTTGGGACCTTGAGTTAATATAGACCTGATGCTCTTTGATATTTGCTATTTCCAAGCTTAGCACAAGGTTATTCTGCTCAGAGTGGTCATGTCTCAACCATTTGTATCCAGTTACATATCAAATACCTCAGGGGTTCTTTGATGTTTTAATCAAAGCTGTATATTGTTTACTTATATTATGATGAACTTATAAAATAAGCCATACACAGTCACATCAACATCATCACCGCCCTGTCCATCTGAATGTGAGGAACACAAAAGAGCCATCCACACACGGCTTTTAAAAAGTAAGGCCAACATCTAATTTGCTTAACAGTTTGGCGCAGACATCAAGGCTGCATTTCAAACAGTAGGTATTTCTTTTTTTCTTTTGTAAATTACTTAAAAATGATCAGATTACAAACAGAGCAGGGGTCAGCTCTTTACAAAGACAGATAAAAAAAACTCCATCTGTCAATATTCTCTATTTCTTGCGGCCCAGCAACAAGATTCAACTTGTTTTGGAAGTGGACGGCTAAATCAAATCTATATATTAAGTTACCAAATTAGGCAAAATCAAATGAAGATGATCCAGCTGCCAGCTGAAAATGTGGCGTTTTGACGTAGCTGAGGGATACTAAGATATGCGCGCCTTTTAGGCTTGTTGATTTCTTGTCTTTGTTTGCATCTTATTTCCATTTCATATTTCCTAGTGTTGTTAACATTTTAAGACAAAAAAAAAACCCAGGGAAAAAATATCTAACTAATTACAGTATGCAGCTGCTCTTATTTTCTTTTGTGTGTGTCAGAAGCCAAAATAAACCCAAAACATGTCAAGAAAACCTCTAAAAAGCACATGCTCTGCAGAGGATTCCTTTTCTGTTCCCGGTACTTAACATTTAAAATTATCCCAGCAATTATTCAAGAGTTAGCACTGATCTCTGATCTCAGATCTCAGTTTTCTTAACTGATATGGTTGTGAGCTTTACAAATACCAAGACCTCAATTTACTGTGAGAATTTTTCCGACTTCTAAAACACGTTTAGCTGCAAGTTTCACTCTGCAATTTGTGCTTTATTGTCTTTCCACACATTTTGCTTGAACGTTCACTCTATATGTGCGACAATCTGTTACAGCTCTAAATGCAGAGGTACTTTAGATAGCGAAAGAAGTTGCAGACAGGGTGAGACAACTTTTCTCTTTCCCTCTTGTGGGGGAGAAATTGACAAAACAATCATGATCTTTGAGAAAGTAGCACCTGTTGTCTGTAAGCATGTTTCCTCAAAACAAATCCAGCTTTGCATGAGAAGCCTTATACGCATTATACTATAAGCTGGCAATGTGTGAATGGGACATGCAAGAGTTTTTTCGTCACAATGGACTTATCTGTTTAACCCTAAATACTCCAGTGAGGGCTTGCCATTCACCCGCAAGCTGACATGTTTGCTCTTAAAAGGATATGACATACGAATATAGAATGTTTGCAGTCCTCCTATTATGGTGCATCTGTATAAAGTCTGTTTGTTACATAATCAAGATAGCAAAACACAAAGGAATAGTAAACGGCATAATAAGCTTATCTAGGATGCAGACAAAGCAACAGCATTATAATTAAAATCATTAAAGCGGCTCAAAGACCATTAAAATACCAAGAAGCAATTTAAATCTCAAGGTTTCATTAAAGAGCTGTTACTCATGAGGTGTGGACTCCAAATAAATGATACCTCACAATATTGAGCCAAAGTTTGCCTCATGAAAAAGTGAAAATATTTCACTAGGTACGGAGACAGATGAGTCACTGTTCTAGTTCATTTTTCTTACCCACAAGAAAGTACATAGTATCCAGCACAATAATATCTTATCAGATTAGCTCAGCCTTGAATTAGCTTCCTAATGGAGTTGGTCACGAGCAGAGTGGCAGCAGCTCCCAGTTTGCCTTTCCTGCCCTCACCGTCAGCCACCTTTTATTACATTTCCTCTGCATACCTGGCTGACATTCCACACATTATTCAAAGGTACAATGAGAAATGTCACACATGATACCGCAGGGTGCAGTGTAATAAAAACTAATCTGGCCCAACTTTGAAGCTGACATTAAGCTAGATAAATGTTATCCTCGGGGTTGCTCGCAACTGTTAGAAGTTTCCCGGAACATAAACATATTGAAGCTTTTTAAACCCATCAGAGGGACACGACAAGCAGCAGGGAGGAAACATGGTTGCCCGTGGATACAAACAGTGGGAGCAGAAAGTTTCCAGTCCACATTTGCCAATATGAATGATCCAAAGTTTGATCCAGAATGAGAAAGCAAGCTGTGGTGCTTTTTTTTTTTCCTACGGGCTCTGTCCAGTATAATCCAATGCTCAGTGCGGTGAAATGAATGGGTGTGAACTGTGTAATAACATGTCCTCTTCCCCTGGGGAAGTTACCAAAACAATAGCTCTGCTGGGCATGCTGGGTATGCAGGGCCATCCTCCGAACACCAACCTTCCAGCTGAGCAGAAGATCTGGAGGCAACATCTTAGACTGTCTCCCCAACAGTAGTTTCTGTTAGAGGTGAGTTGGGGTCTGGGAGCTTGTTGTAGTAGTTTAGCTCAGCGAAAGGTTACCTGTTGAAGTTTTAAATACTGCAAGTAGAGCTAATCAGTCGATCTAATGATGAGTCCATCAAGAGAGAAATAATCAGCAACTATTTTGATAAAAAATAGTTTATAGTTATGGTCGTTATTTGAAGTAAAATGCCAAATATGTCCTGTTTTCAGCTTCCTTTTGTCGTATGTGATAAAAAAACCTTTTGTGGCTTTTGTGTTTTTAATACATCTTATATGTGGACTTCTTGCACTGAGGGCCTTAAATCACAACTTAATACAAGTGTGTGAACATACTGTACTAACATGCTGTATTTTGGTGGGATATTAACTGACTGTGAGAAAAACTATCACATTAAAACCTACTATTTTATTCAATTGTTGATGCCATAAGCAGTTAAAACATCAGTACCACTGCAAGTAATGACAGAGAGACACGATCAAAGAAAGATCTAAATTAAAAAGCCTATTTATATCAACTTCCTAATACAAACAGTAGCGGAATTAGTCGTAATTTAAAGCACTCAATACAGCATTTGTGTTTACCCACCCTCCTCCCCAAACACACACTCCAAAACACCAACACAGCCCACCCCTGACTGTTGTGCAACCTCGAGAATATGCCATCCAAACATTGACCACACTGCTGGCTTTGCAGCTCAAGCAATTTCTCCCTCTTGAAGCTTCTATCTTAGGGTTGTTTCAAAGTAGTTCAATTCTCTGCTGCGATTTAGGAGGGCATATATGTTTTGGGAAAACGTGATGGCAAATGTCAAGATGGTAACCTGAGGAAAACGATGTCAGGAAGAGACTCTGATTCAGTGCAGTCCCCAGTCTACACAACAGCTACAGCTCTACACAGTATCTTCATTTAGAGTAAAAGCCAATAACTCCTCATCATCTAAACATGTTAAGTAATTGGAAGAAACCAATCACTGATATAGAAGGAGGCCTGAAAGAGAAAACTGCAACAACTTAGACCTAAAGCTCAGAAGGTGATCAAGCAAAGACTCTAAGCACAGAGAGAGAGAACTCCACAGGACTGTTTGCAAGGTTTAATATGAACAGACACAGATGCCAAACAGGAGGAGTGTTCTTGTTCAACTTGTGTTCACGAGGAGCCTGGGAACACAACCTCACACAGAGGGTTCGGCTAATTTAGATGATATACAAGGTTGACCGACTGCTTCAGATTTAAAGCACAACTGGTAATCAGTTTTCAGCAATTTATAAAACAAGGGGAAGAGGCCGGGCTGAGTGCACAATTCATTTCCACGGCTAAATTGATAATCATAACCCCTTGCCCTCAGCATGCCACAGCCAGAGCTTGAAATAGCCTGACCAGCTTCAAACCTATGCTGACAACTTGTGTCAAACACTGAGTCGGAAAATGCCACAGAATTGGTTTCTATACAAGAGGGGCTTTATAAATTGCAGGGCGTTATCTTGTACGGTGCTCCAGATCAAATTTTACAAAAAACTGAAAATGTAGAAATGGTTTAAAGTTAAATCCAGGACTTTTAAAAATATACAAAATGGTTAATTAAGGGCCTGCAGAATGGACCCTCTATAAACACACAGATTCCCTGTAGAGGAAGCCAGCACCACTTAGGTAAAGTAAACCAGAGGCACAAACTAGCTGATTTGAGAGGACAATACTTTACTTATGTGTTACACACTCCTTCTTATTCTCCTCCTTGCTCCGAAACAAAGTCGGCCAAAGGTAGAACAGGGTCGGGTCTTTACGGGGTGGCAACATTTCAAGGCCTCAACAGTAAAGCTGTCATTCCTCAGACCTGCCAACCTGTAAGCCATCCTGAGGACTGGCTGAGGGCTTGACACTGCAAAGGAAAGGTGTTATACCTCCTGTCACACTGGAGGAAATGTGGCCATGCAAACAAAGCAATCATTGTGCAAAAACTAACATGGTTGGAGGTTCAGTGCAGACTGGTTTGAATTAAGTATTACTGATGATGTTACTCAGCAAATTATCAAATGACTTTTCCCATTTTCTGCGAGAGACGTGGGTAGAAGCCATTTAATACTGATTAATCCTCTCCAAAGAGCTCTCGCATAACTGGATTAATTCAGGCAGTAAATTGCCCAAAACAATACCCTACTCTGGGAAGGACCGTGAGGTATAATCTCTGGACTCTGCATTGGCAACACTAGTGTTTTGGAAGAAGTTCTGTACTTGAATATCCAGTGTATTTTAATGGGAATGGGTGTGAACACAGGGACAGTATAAAAGTTTATCACCTACAGTAACGTTACGTAGCTGGTACTTTGCTTTAGCATTTGCAATGTAACTAATGTGTTCCCCAAATGAAAATATAACGTTGTAAGTGTGTTATATGTAATGTCACTTCTGCTTTAAAGCTACCCAGCAGGTTGGATTTAGTCTGATATACCAAAGCTGGCAAATGTAAATGAGATATAGTGAATATTATTAAAATTTAATAGATACGACGCCCTCTATCCAGAGTGTATAAGAAATTGTTAAGCTAGCTGTTCACATAAATAACCGACTTCTTAATGAAAGCATGTATTTCCAGCAAATAGTCAGTGCCTGACTAGACTAACGTTATAACGCTCGTTTACGACTTCGGCATAGCCCCAGCGGACGGGGTAACCGCTCTCACTGGAAACATTCCACTGACTCACAAACACCGCCCGGCTAGGATTGCCAAGTTGCCAAAAGGATGAAGTTAACCGAGCTCCAGGGAAAGAAGATGCCTTCTGCTCGCTTTACACTTGGAAGATATTAGCTAGCCGTGATAAGCCCCCTTTTTACGAAGCTAGCCGCAGAATCTCTCAGACTGTCGGTTAACACATAACGTTACGCGAAGCTAACAAGCTAAGGATCACATACCAATCACCTCGTGTAGCTCATAATCATCTTTGTTGATGGACCAGGGTTGGGAGCTCAGGTCCTCCGACATGGCTGAGGAGTGTGCTGAGGCCGTGCTATCTGTAGAAAGGTCGTGAATCCAAAGACTGTGCGTAAAAAGAAGTCAAAGTAATCCAAACAGGACCAACAAGGGCGACACTTCCCCTTCTTTGCGAATCCTGCAGCACTCCTGTCATTCCCAAAGTTTGACACGAGCGTAGCAGCCCCGCCTACCGCATTCCTACTGAGCTAATGTGGACCTTCGCGGCGGACATGTTGAGTGTGGGCGGTTAGACCGCACTGTGCCCCGGACTCACTGTAGTTACTGAAGACGCAGGGGTGGCGGTTTAAAACGTCAGCTACACACAACCTTTAGCTTTATATCTTTTACACGTAATTATTTGTCTGAATTTTACTTTCTGGGTAAAACAAGCACTGCAGGAAATAATATTAGGTAAAACGTGCCGGAAGGAAACGAGCCGTTAACCGTTCCGCCACACTTTTAATGGCGGGCTGTTGAAACCTTTCCTACTACTTTTATGCCCGGAGTCAGGCCTTGCAGGCATTCCTTCTTCTCACACTGCAACCGTAAATAAATAAATAAACAAATAATTTTGTTGAAATGTAATTATTAAAATATGAATAATAAGAAGAAAAAAATACATTGATATTACACATAAATAAAATATAAATGAATAAATTAGCTAACTATTGTGGCAAGCCCTTTTAGCTTGGCTATTGGCTATAAAAACAGTTTTACCATATAAAAACAATTGATATAAAAATATTTTAGTTGCCCCTTTATCTAGAATAATAAGGATGTTATATACAAAAATAAATCACTTTTTTATTGCTCATGGTTTGATTATGAAATGTTGTTGGTAAACAAAAATGATATGTTACTGTCATATTAAAAATAAAAAAATTCACCCTCCTTAAAGCTACAAATATTTTTACTTGAGCCTCCCTAAGTGACCAGCTTAAAATGCATGACCTTCCCTACCTTTTTTTAAATATTGTATTGATAATGAAGTTTAAAAAAAAGTATCCTTTAAAATGTTAGATTGAATGTACCCAGCTGCGATTTTTTTTTTTGAAAGATTTAGCTAAATATAGATTTAATATGCTTTTGTAATTCAGATTGAGACACAATATTTAATTTATTCTTTCACTATGATCATTCAATTGTATTTTGGACAGATGTGCAATACTTTATAGATAGGAAAATTGACTCTAATATACATTTTAATGTGTTTGATGTGATGTTATATTTTGTGTTCTATAGGGTGGATAGAAATATTACCGGTATTATTCAGCTTCTGGTCATTTTTAGTAAATTCCATCTCCACAAATTGATGTGGTCTGATTCCAAACCCTGCTTTCATCAGTTTATTGTTGAACTCAAACAGTAAGGCACCTCACAAAGAGATGAAAACAAGAATAAAAAATCCATTAAGACTTTCAGTATTTTAAAGGAAGTACACACTGAATTGTCAGTTAACTAATTGTGAAAGGACTATTAATACCTCTGGCATGCTGTTGTTTCCTTGTATGAAAATGGTTGTATAGCCTATCTTTTTAATATAAATAAAGTTTTTGAAGGAAAAATATATACACATAATTCTGTGCTAACATCAGCACATAGCACTATCAATAAACAGTTTCATTTCTGGAGCACATTAAGGTATTTAATAGGCTGTGAAGTGCAGCCTGACACGCAATACTCAGGGAACAGAATCACTCACAATTAGATTGTGAAAAGGGGCGTGTCGCTCCAGGAACATCCTGCTCTCTGATTGGACAGCACCGCATATGCTACTCTGTGATTGGATGCTCATTTAACTGTGCACTAAGCCATAACAGTTCCTCTTTGCAGCATTCAATTAGTGACACCTCTGTTGGTTAATTTCATAACCTGCAGGACTTTGCACAAATGCGACACACTCTGGACAACACCTGAACATACTATACATTTCATGACTGTACAAATCCTTTTTTAAATAAAAATAAAACTGCACATGACAAATGTGTGAAAATTTATTTTGAGAAAATAAAATACAGACCATTTATCAAAGGTAGAATTAATTCACTTTATAAAACAGCTCTAAAAAAGACCACATCAAAAGTACAAAATCATATATAAAGACATTGTGGTGACAGACAGAGAAAGTGACAGAGAAAGGCAGTCAGTAAAAAATTAACAAGTGGAATAATCACAACATCTCTTCCTCTTCAGCTCCAATCTCTTGTAGAAGTCGACTCACAAGAGGAAGTGGCCAGCACAAGAAAAAACTCCACAGAACCTTCACTGAGCATTTGGTAAATGCTGCCCCAAATACAAACACATCCTCCTCTGCAATATACCTCACATAAATACAAAACAGCGCCAGGCACAACTTGTGTTATTCTTGTTCTGACATAATAATGGCTGTGTAAAGTGAGAACTTTGCTGATATCTTTGTGCAGCTTGACTTTCATAGTGACAATATACAAATCAAGAAACACATACAGAAGCACTATAATATATACTGTATACACACAGTAACTGATGAGTGCAGTCAGAAGCCAGCAGGATGTAGATCACAAGCAACAGCACTTCAACCTGTGATGTTTGGCCATCGTCCAAAATCCCCTTTGATGGAATAAAAAGGCACGTTTAAAAACTCCATTAACTGCCTGGTCCTTGGTTACGGCAGCGAGAGCGCCTTGGCCAGCCGTACCCAGAACCAGCTCTGTGTCAAAGGCTTGGTGTAGTCGCATATGGTGAGGAAGCGCAAGATGCTGGGGAACGGCTTTGTCATTGGCTTGTATTTCACTGGAATAAGCCGTTTATTTCGAGCTCCTGAAACAGCACAGAGAATAAAAAGGTAAGCTACGTGCATGCGCCGGCATTACGGTGGAAAAAGAATGATAGAGCTGTTTTACATGACAAAAATGTTGCTTACCGGGACAGAGGCTGAGAGCAAACTTGGTCTGAAAGTCACAGGCGTCGCTGTCGAGGTATTCATCAGAAACCACCACCACCATCCGCTTACACCTGCACATAAGGTCACGCCATATTTAGGGAGATTTTCAGACAAAGAACGCAGATATCTTGCTCTCGGCCTGCTTTTTAGATCTTAATTTAAAATGAAACCGTTAATAACAAGGTTAAGCTTTCTGCCACAACTGAACCTTTCATGTCTTTTCTCTCTATGTTCTCATACAGTCTATTAGAATATATTTGTTAACTGTTAATCAACAGCAGGCCTGGTTCACATCCTGTGCCTACATACATTAGTCTGTGCTGCACCAGAATACAGTTCTGGTACTGTTATGCTACTGCTGCAGTATTTTACAGCTTTATCATGCACATAACTGCACATATTTCTTTAAGGTCACTTTTATTTTATTCTTGTTTATTCTATTAAGGTATATATTGTAGTTAAATGTCACACTTACAGCCTCAGCACAGAGGCAATATATATTTTATTTTTTAATATTTTTATATCTTTAGTAGTTTAACACTGTAACATAATGCACATTCTATTTTTTTATTTTTATTTTAATGTACATGTTCATTTCCATTTTATTTTATTGCTTTATATTTATATACTCTTATTTCTTATAATTCTCTGGTCTTTGCATCTGAGTAACTACAACAAAACAAAACAACAAAAATCTAAATCTAAAAATCTGACTCATACTGCTGAAATGGAAGGAACAATTTTCTCCAACCTTTAAGTTCAAGATTAAAGACCTTACAAACCATCTGACTTTAGAGATAATTAGCTATTCAACAAGAGGGCGTGCTCAGAAATTTTATGTTACCTGACCACCCTTTTTAACCAGTATAGAAAAATATGCACACCACTGATATTGCAGTCTTATGAAGTGACCCTATAATAGATAGTACTTACTACTCATCTTTAAATTGATTTATGTATTATTTTAATTATACATATTTTTCATTTTATTATTATATTTTTATCATTTTAATTTATTATTTAAATGTTATTTTAATTGTCTGTTGCACTTTTTACATTTATTGTGTGTCTCAACTATGATTTTTGTCACAATTAATTTATTTACATGTACTTGTAATTGTTTATGTGGTTGATTCTGTCTGATTGGTGAATGGTACAGTGAGGATGGGGCTCTGTTGGGGGGTATATTGTATTTTTCCTGTTGTATCTGTGATTTAGTCCATTTTGTATGACTTAAAATACCAATAAAAAGACTGAAAAAATAAATAAATAAAAACAGAGTTCGTGCGCATTCCAGCAATACCTGAAAAGCACAGGGTCATGCAAAGCGTGCGTGCTCTGGCTGCCATGTTTGTTCTTACAGGCCAAAGCAACAGAATAGACCCAGACATGATTAACACATGTCGATATCCCACCTCTTCTCAATGAGTTCACTCGTGATGGTCCACACACAGGAGCCCGGGAGGACGTCTCTGTCGAACACACACAGCTTCAGCCTGCACTCCGTCTGCTCCAGCTCGCGGATCATCTCGTGGACAAACTCAAAGTCGCTCTGGCAGTAGCAGATGAAGGCATCAAACAGCTCAGGGGCACCTGGATTCAGTTAGATTCAAGTCAATAACTTTATTTATCCCTATAAAGCCACTATTGCATAACTGCATGCGACCCAGAACAAAATATACACACAATAAAATTTGGGGGGGGGGGGGGGGGGGGGGGAGTAGTGTTCATCAGAAGTGAAATATATTCCACAGAAGCAAAACATGGGCGTGATTAGGAAACTTCAAGACTGCGCACAGGAACGGTGCAGCAGTACAGCCTTGAGCGATTAGAGCTTTAGATAACTTGTCAGATTAGTAGGCGAGATGAAGCTTTTCCTGTGTAATGCCTTACCACAGAAAATGCTGCTATCATTATCTCATGTCTTACTTGAGCAAATGCTAATATAATGTAACCGCACTACAGGGTCATAATATTTTTGCCACCACATGACAGTTAGGGGGTATGTCCGCTGAACATGACAGGTAGCATGGAAAAAGTTAAAGAACAGTAAAAGCTTTTGATTGTTGGTAACCTTAAAATAAGTATTTCTAATATTGAAGCTTTCTGTTATCACTCATTTCATCCGATATGCATTTATGCAAACTTATAATCTGTTCTCTTGGTGTTGAACAGACGACAGCTGTGCACTCGCCCTCTAACAAGTCAGGCGCAATATATGTACACCAACTTTTAGCTCATAAATTAATCATAACATGCATTTCAGCTTGTTTATTCAAATACAAGAGTTCAAAGTGCAGCGTAACACACTGAATGTGATTTGTTACTTTAAGTATCAATAGTTAGAGCTGTATTAAACATTCAGAGCAGATCTAATGTTTCAGAGTCTGACTGTCTGCACACGGTTCTCAACATGGAGGTGGCTGAGCCGGTGGCTAGCAACTAACGGTGCTAACAGCGCCAACAGCATTAAAAACAGCAACAGTGCTGACACGTAATCACAAAGCTCGCTATCCACTATCTGGCTTGCCGTAGTGGAGTGAAGCGTGTCTCTGATCTGTTCTACAAGCAAAGAGACCCACGGTGTGTTCAAGGACTTTCTGGAGAACTTGATACATGATGCTATCACCTAATCACACCAGGCACATTAAGAGGAAGACCGACACCACTGAGGATGTGGTGTATGCTCTGAAGAGGCAGGTACACACTGTACGGCTTCAGAGGATAAATAGATCTGTTGGTGATTAATATCAAACAATCTGGTCTGCATAACACAAGTTTATACTTGAGTTGTCTTGGCAACATATCATATAGGTCACAAAATAGGAGGCTACTGAAAATGCTACGGATGATATTATTAATTGTGTGGCATATTTCCCACCAAGCTGAGATTTTTATCTGCCTGACAACTCCACGTGATACCAAAAAAACGTTACGGCTACCATAAACAATAGGTGCTTTGCTTTGATATCAGTGTTAACCGCCACATGAATGCAATGCAGAGTGGCGGCGATTAACTAGCCACTGGGATACACACACAATGACTCACATGCGCTAACATGCACGCACCACTGGACCGTCTACCTCAACAACAAACAGAGACGCCCAGGTTACAGCACACACAGAGGTAGCGTGACTTTATTATCTGCTCAGGATGCCGTTACTTCACTATATCTTTACATAGCAAATAGTTTTGGCTGCTGTATTAATGCTCTGAGTGTCATATACAGCTCCTTTAAAGTACTTATCATGCAAAGTGACCTTATTCAGGAACATTAAATTGTGTGTTTGCACAGTGGTTAGCAATGCTGCCTCACAACAAGAGGGTTTCTGGTTGGGGGAGCCCTCTGTGTGGAGTTGGCATGTCTCCCCTGTGTCAGTGTGGGTTTACTGTGGGTACTCTGGCTTCCTCCCTCCAAAGATATGTAGGTTAACTGGTGACTCTTTATTACAGGTGCTTTAACATGTCTTTATCCGCTGTAAGGGTCCAAGGACAGAGGGATGTCGTATGCTGTAAAGCCCTCTGAGGCAAACTGTGATTTGTGATATTGGGCTTTATAAATAAAATTAAATTCAAGTGATGCAATAATGTTGGACTGCAAGTTTTGTTTGGATTTTCTTTTTTTTTTGTGATGATAATGGAAACAAAAATAAAACTTAAACAAACACTGACCCTCGGGGTCGTCCTCCAGGGTGATACCGAACCTCTCTGGGGTGCGAGGGAGGCAGCTGTCCACCTCTGGGACCTGAAGTGGGGGCTCGGCCTTCTTCTTCTGGTTGTCAAGATACTTCCTGACATCCTCATCTGATGACACACACACACACACACACACACACACACACACACATTGGGCACATAACACAAGTTTGCATACAGTCAGTGGAGGGAGATGTTACAGGAAGTGGACTGAATCATTTGGAAAAGTACTATGAGTACACATTTAGCTGTAAAGCCCATTACATATATTGAAGCAGGTATTTCTTCACACAGTAAACTCCTAAATATGTGTTTTACTTTTTGCAATGAGGGAATTCAGGCATGTGAATCACCTCCTGGAGTTCACAGGTGCTGGGCAGGCGATAAAACAGGCTTAGGCTACACATATTGTCATACTGTGCACTTATACTAGGAGATAAGCATTTAAAAACACGTCTTTAAAGACACACACGCACCTATCAGAGGACGCAGATCCTCCACTATGTCTTTCCTCTCCACTTCGTCTGACAGTATCGACAGCAGCTTCCCCACCGTGGCGTCCGAGCAGCGGGCCTGCCAGTCCTCCAGCACCGCCTTGGTGGGGTTTACACACGACTCATAGTTCTTTATCTCCAGGTAAGTGCAGCCCATGGCCTCCGCTACAGCCATCCAGTCCGGGGCCACAGTGCTCCTGGGGTTAAGGTACAGTCCCAGCTGTTTCCTCACGCGCACATTCAGGGCGACGAGAGGAACCGTCCACAAGTCCACTTCTGGGTCCTTACACGCCATGTCGGAGAGTTTCCGGAGACGACAGAGAGTTAAACATACAAAAACATTACAGCGAAAGTCTGCGTGACTTTTGATTACTGAGTTGTCCCACACTTCGCTTGATAACAGAACAAGGAAGTGATGCAAAATCCTGCGGGCTACGTCACATGGAGGAGGAGGGTTGTCTTCACTGTTTACCTCCTCACACCAGCCACATTAGTGCACTTCCACAAAACTACAGGTACTGTTTTACTGGCATTAACGCTTTGCTGACCAGAAACGAAATCATTTTTTAGACATATGTGACTACCTTGCAGCAGTTGGCACCACAAGAAAATATTGGTGTAAAAAAAGAGTTGGTTAATAATGTGTTTCTGTTCTCCTTTCATATCTAGATTCATAACTGCTCTGGCAAGCTCAGCTCGACCCCCTTCCTCTGACAGTATAATAAATAACTGAAATCACGATGTCAAGTGTTTTTAATTTAATGCATTACATAACAAAAATCACACAAGAAAAACTCAAACACAAAAAGCCCCCCTATGAAAATGTCAAAAATGTCTAACTGCAGCTACAGATCCACAGCACTAAAACTGAAAACCACAGTGTGGCTTTCACAGTAGCTGCAGTCTGACAGGAAACCAGCCCATAAAAGGTGCTTCACAAGGCGGATACATTTCGAGAACTGATGGCACGCACGTACATCAGACTATTTCAAATATTCAAGCAAAAGTAAGAACATCCATTTCCTCAAATCCTCATCCGGCAACTTCCCTCAATCAGTGCGTCAGTGCACGACACAGATTTTACAGCAACAGTCTGAGTTTGCATCACTGGAGCGTCCATCCTCTGAGCCTCTGTCCTCATGTTTGATGGCCTCAAAGCAAACACTACAGGTTTTTGCTTCTGGAGAAATAGAAGTCGATGCCTCTGTCCCGGTGTTGTTTGGGAGTGTGAGACGGGCCCTTCCTTCCTCTGGGTGAAGGCCCTGCGCCACTCTGGGAATTAAAGGAATCAAACATTTACGGTGATTTTGCAAAATAAAACAGTGAGGCAACTTTTTTCATTTAGAGTAGAATAAGAACAATAAAGCTGGGGTAGGCAGTTTTTGTAAAGGGTAAACATATAAGCAACAGAATTTAAAAATACACCCTCCACTCGGGATGCACGATATATCGAGCAGCTAAATAGTGTGACATTAAATAGCACCAGACTGCTTTCATTTACTTAACAAGGGCAGCATCTACGCACCTGACACAGTGTGTGGTGGTACATGTAGCTTTAAACTAGGTTTGTGTGCTGCCAGTTAACAGAAGAAGAAGAAGAAGAACTGCAGCACGCTGTCTAGAGGGCAAAACATGTCGCGGTGTGGACATCTTTCACAATTCCAGAGGAAAACAACAGGATTGCGCCAAGGGTCTGATCTCCGACTGTGCAACACAGGTTAGACGCAATGCTGAAGGACCGTCTCCAGCATGTTAGCATGAGCTAATTAGCAGCAGCGGCTAACATCCAACACCAAGCTTTTTAATGGCTCGACTGTCGTTTAACTTAATAATAACCGACATGTGATGGTTAGCGATTATTTGTATTGTGCGAGACACAGCCACTTATTTGAGTGTTAAGTGTTGAGTGAGGTAAATCAATAGCGCATTGCTGTTCTACTTGGTAGTTGTAGTCTATCGTGGAACGGTGAGACCTGCCAATGTTCATATGAGTCAGCTGTCAGTGTTTGTCTCTCTCTCGGTTTATCAGACCACAAATGTGACAGGAGGGGGGGCGGGCAGAAGCTTCAGGGATGGACCTTCAGATGGCGGCTGTAGTGGCTTGAAATCAGCAGTTATAGTGGGCCGCTGACCAGCAGCAGCACCAGATCTAACCCTTCATGGGCAAACTGTGTAAGGACAGCAACAGATTGGGAAAGTCGGAGCTGTCCATTCCCCAGATGCCAGCTGAATTCAAGTTGCTGCAGCTGCTGACTGAGGATCCGTCTCAGGAGCTGCTGCCTGCTCTCCTCCCGGCGAGCTGGTCTGTAGCAGCAGGGACTGAGGCAGAGGACATGCTGTGATTTGTATTAGCAACATTTTCTCTCCATCTCTGAAACGCTTTGCTGATATTGACACATATTTTGGTCCGCGTATTGCCAGACTCTCTTTCTGATTAGTCCATCTTTCCTTTTTCAGGTTTCTTTGCAGTATAGGCAGTTATTGCCAATTGAAATAGCAACTTCCACTGCAGGATTCTCCTCCACTGCATCAGGCTTTGACCATCTGAAGAAATGCCCAGATGCACATGCATCTGCATTTGTGGAACAGTCAATAGGAAACACTCTCTTTGAAACGACCTGTGACTGGCCAAAGTCTCCCGTCACGAGCTAGATTTTCTAAAGCCTGAAAACAGAGCCAGTGATCTCCAAGACAACTTGAATTACATAATGCTCAAAGTTCTTTGGGGGAAATATTGTCCACTGATGCCAAAATAAAACTGCTGACCACAGCTTTAAGTGCTCTTGTTTGCCAGTGGTACAAAGAGTATTAAAATCCTTTACTTTAGCAGACGTGCCGATACTTTACTGTAAAAATGTCTATTACAAGTTAAATCCTGCATTCAAAATCAGACCTTATTAAAGTTAAAGAAGTGGTATCTGCAAAATATACTTTAAGCATCAAATGTACAAGTATTCCTTATGCAGAAAAGCAGCTAATGTACAGTATCATTAGACTGTTGATTGATTCATCAATGTGTCATTTATCAATTAGGGATCCTTCCAAAAGGTCACAAGATAAATCTGAGGGGTCATGACCTTTTTAGACATTCAACAAGTCTTTAAATTAAAACATTTGAGAAGTTTAACGGGGAAATCTCTTTGGTGGAACTGCCATCAACTTACAAACCCAACCACACACACACTGATTTTTTGTAAGAGGTAGCTGTCAAGAAAGGTTTGGGAACCACTGGTTTAATATTTAACAATACTTTGTATTTTGCAGGCGTATCTTAGATTGTTTCAGGTCAAATGTTGACCTGAAAATTAACATGTCATTTATCTGTTTGATAAATGTAGTGGAATAAGAAGTGCAACATATAATAGCTATCACAACATCAGCACTAATTCATACTTTCCACTTCCCTTTTCTCCAACACCCACCGGCTTCTTGTTAACGTGTCTGCTCCATTCAGGCGCCATGACGATGGGGGTGGGGTAGGTCTCACCAAGAGACACTCGAGCATGTGACAGTGAAGCAGTGCTGAGGGTCCACGGCGTGTGCACGTCTGCTCCCCTGATCCCCTGCAGCTCAGGAACCCACTGCCGCACATAGTCACCCTAAAGCAGACGCATGGTTAGGTAACCAAGTAATAAATCAATTAATTCCATATCGCAGCCTGGTTTCATCACCACTATGTAACAGCAATATTAAACACAAAGTGTGACTCAGACATTTTGTGTTGTAGTCTTAACAATGGCCAGATAAAAGTCAAAGGGAAGTGAAACTAACAGTTCATGCATCTTCACAAACATACATTGTTGTCGTAGTCGAGGCCTTGCTTGATCATGTTGAACTTCCTGTTCTCTCTGGGGTCATTTCCTATGCCAGCGCTGTAAAGCCAGTTGCCGTAGTTGCTGCAGACATCATGGTCAATCTTTAAGGGAAAAATTTAAAATGAAGAGGATGAGGCACTTGGTTGACTTGAGGTTGATCATATTTCAATGAAAAGAAAAGGGGTAAGTATGTAAAGGCTAAATATTTCACACCATCTCCATTATGAAATAATATATTGCTTTATTAATTATGCCCTTAATATACACCATTTCACTTTTCAAAAGTTAAAACCCACTTACCAGAAGGGATTCAAACCACTCAGCTCCCATCCTCCAGTCTAGGCCCAGGTCCTTGGTGAGGAAGCTAGCAACATTTTGCCGCCCCCTGTTGGACATGAAGCCCGTCAGAGCCAGCTCTCTCATGTTGGCATCCACGAAGGGCACTCCTGTCCGTCCCTCTGTGATTACAAATCATACATATTTGCACATACTGATACACACACCTTTTAAATTTACTTTTATGAGAGAATATTTATCGAACAATGAGGAAGAAATGGTGCAAACCTTTCCACGCATCGAAAAGCTTCCTGTCCTTTTTCCATGGGATGGATTTGTCTTGAAGTCCTGAGATAAAATCACCATGAATTTACATTCATTAATATCGTGTAAAAATTAGCTGAAGACTTGAGCTTATTTTACCTTTGATCTGAAACAGTCTGTTTCCATACTTGGCGCCTACAAACTTGAAGTAATCCCTCCACAAAAGCTCAAAAATGACCCTGAAAGACAGAAACATTTGTGTTATTTGTGACTAAATAGTTGTCTATGATAGAATAAATGTTATTTCTATTGTTTTGTATCTCACTCATCAAAGTATTCCAGTCATTTCTAACTCCAGACTCACCAGTATGTGCTCTGATTGGCTGTCCGCTCCCTCTCATACTGCTGGATCTGATGATAAATATACCTGGGTGAAATGCAACCCATTGCCAGCCTGCAGAATGCCAGGAGGACCGTTAGTGATGTATTTATAGGATTGGAACATCAAACTGTAGTAAGCATTCAGCAGTGGAGGAAATGACACAGTAACACTCACCAGGGTGCAAATTTAGTGGAATAATCCGCACCAATCAATCCATTACGAGTCTCCTTGTAAGCTGCAACAGCATTCTGCAAACAGACAACATATATTCATTACACCTAGAAGATAATCCATCACCATGAGTTTCCTTTGCCATTTTATAAGCAGTTACTAGTGATGTTTGTGATGAAGTTGTACTCACAGTGTCCCAGAAATAATGTTTGAGTCTAGCAAGAGCTTGACTTTCACCACCACTGCAGGGGAAGGCTGAGCGAGGATCAGCCGCAGGCTCTAGAAAAATAAAACAAGAGAAGCATTTCAGCATCCGACTGATCTCATATGCGTTAAACACTCCCTGATGTGCATTAAGACACAAAGAATCGTAAAAGCTTAATCATATACATGGAAATTGAGCCAGTGTGCTGCTGCTGCTGGCAGTAAATCTGGGCTCAGCAGTCTGCCTATTGAATTCTGAAAGTAGCAGCAGTGTGGATTTCCTTAATAGAGGCGCCGCATAAAAGCAATTTGTGCTTCCTTATTGCCAGCAGCATGTAAAGACATTTACACAAAAGTCAATTTAATAAGCGCATAAAATAAATGTACAGGAATTTGTCTCGGTGATACTGAGAAACATTTCAGCAATTTTGCAGAACACGAAAGACACAAAGGGAGAATAAAACAGTTTGGATTGAGCAGATAAAACATTAGGATCATTTACCTGTCTGTTGCAGGTCCTCTGTTGTGGGAATGGCTCCTTCCTCCAGCCCTGCAGGGAGAGGCTTTAGCTGCTCAGGAGTCGGGAACAGAGGCCTCACCCTGCTCTGGGTCTCCACTGCCTTCCTGAACTGAGTGTACACATCAGGCAGCCTAACAGACCGGGAAGGAATGTTACAAGATATTCTAATAACTTAACCATTTTAAAAGGTCCAGTCTGTAAGATTTAGGGGGATTTAGTGACACCTGGTGGTGAGGATTGTAGATAGCAACCAGCTGAAACTTCTCCTGGTTAGAATTCCTTCAGTGTTCATTGCTAGGAGGCCTTTACGAGCTGAATTTTCCGCAGAGGTCTCTTTCTGTAAATGACCCAAATGTTCAGTAGTTGGCGTGTTAAAGTTGCATTTGTAACGTAATTATGTTGCCTTTATTTTGTTATTTCCTGTGAACAAGGAAAAATTAAGTCGGAGATAAACAAAATGGAAAATGAAAAAGTAATAAGGACGAACGGAAAGAGTTTAGCGCCAGTCGAGAGGACAACAAAGTATTAAATGCATTTATTAGTGTCTAATTGTTTAATAATTTAGAATTTTTGGTATAATTGCTAACTTGCTAACTAGTTTCGTGCATTGTTTTGTCTTCCGTTTGGTTAATTTCTGTTCAGCTCTACATAGGTCCATGGAGTTAATTGAGAACAAATTAAACTGCCTTAGACCATCAGTCCAGTTTTGTATCATTTTGACTGGGACGCTACACTTTCTCTCAAAAACAAACAGATCTGGGCTCTCATTTATAAACATTGCATATGCACAAAACGAGGCCTGAAAGAGGTATACGTCACTTCCCACAGAAAGTTGTGATCTATAAAAATATTCCTTTTATGTCATTATGTCCCCCTGAATCCTACACATTGGACCTTTACTTTACATCACTCATAAAAATGTAAGAATCTAAAACAAGCAGAACCTGAATGCTTTGTCCCACACAAGCCATATTCTCTCTCACCTGGATATGTGGTGAAAAGGAATATCCTCTCTGTGGTACAGCGTAGACCCCCAGCAGGTGTGAACTTTGACCTTCATCTGTGCACAAACATCCCTCACTCGTTTTTCGACATTCAGTTCTTCTGAAGTTACCTGGGGCACGAGCACACGAGGGAAAGACTGTCAAAATCAACAGACCATGCAATAAAGTCATGATACTTGCAACAAGAGGAAGACTGTTAAAATCTACCTCTTCATGGAAAGCCACACTGCTGACAGAGCCCAGCTGCTTGATGAGGTCAGCAACTACCTCCTCTGGCTTACCCTGTCTCACCACGAGGTTACTGTCACACATAAAAACAAACACACACACACAAAATAGGTCCCAGTTAATACCATGCCAGGCAAGCTGCATCCTGGGTAAAAAGGTAGTAACTTCCCCCACGCTGACCTGTAAAAACAGTGTGTGCAGCACCCATGTTAGCATAAACATAACCCTCTATAAACTCAGGTGTTTCCTGAGTCTGTTACATCTGTATTATTCCTAGAAAGCTGGGGACAAGGTCTGCACAAGTGTCACAGCACACATTCACATTCAGTGCTGAACTGTGGAGAAAGTCAGCGTTAAATGAAGCAGTGGAATTGAGGTCATACACAGAAAGACTAGCCAGCAAACAGCAGTTTAGTTACCTGCCCTTGTTGAGCAATGTGTTTCTGAGGTCCCTGATACTCTCCAGTAAGAAGCGCAGACGGAAAGGCCCAGTCTTTGGTAGGTTATAGTTGTATGTCCCCACATAATGTCTGGGGTCGAAGCAGTACAAGGGGACAATGTGCTCTGCATTTCTTTGAGCCCAATGGAAAAGCTGCATGTGAATAAAACAAAATAAGGGTTATACAATCATCTTTTAGGAACATTTATCATGACATGATTACAGAAAACACTTGAATATAATTTTTCAGTTACATTGAAAATAAAAAGAGAGTAAATAAATAAAAAGTAGGTAAGTAGAAAGTAAAAAATGAATTTTTTTTTTTTTTTAAAAGTCCAACCGGAAGTTGACATTACCATTCACTAGTATGGCTGACTGTTGGCCTGTAGTTTTTGTCCCACACAAAGTTAGACAAAAATTACACGGTGGGGATAAAAGGCGGTTCGAGAACACTATTTTGAAATAATATGTGCAGTTTTTGAGAACAATTCAAGTTTCTGCTCATTTAAATTAAAGAAGAGGCTTTTATTCTCAAGGAACCAAAACCGGAAGTATCACTGTTGTTACTGCCTACGTAACGAACGTAGCTTGATGCTAGTAGCAAACAAATTACATAATATGCTAAAAATGTGCCCGTAATGGCGGCAATAAAGCAAATATTACACTTTATGCACATTATTTACAACGAGTGCGTTTAATTTTAAGTTACAAATGTGCTCTGAAATGAAATAACGATGAATTTAATTCAACTTTAAACTCGTAACAGCTTCTCTTACCTCGTTATCGTGGAGCCGCAGGTCGTTTCTCAGTAAACATATGACTGTACGGGAGGTCGACATATTTATCGTTGTCAATAAGACAGCAGTGATTCACTAATGTATCTCAAAGACAACGACGGACTCAGGGCAGCGTCCTCCGGTGTGTATAGGTCTTCAGTGCTGCTGCTCGTGCACAGTGAGTCCGTCACGTTTCCAAACACGACGTTACAAAACCAACAAAACACGAGGTTTTATAAGGTGGTTGTACAACAGCTGCATCGCCTCAAGATAAAGCTTATATATACAGTTTATACCAACACAATTACTCCTGATTCGGTGCTTTTAATAATGTACATTGTTTTTACTCCACTTGATTTATTTTACATCATAAATTACTGTGCAGATTTAGATCATTCAAAATATAATCAGCTGGTAGCTACATTCATTAGTGTTGGGAAGGTTGTTTTTAAAAGTAACAGGGTACAGATTACTAGATAACATGTTAACAATTTGAATTACTTAAAGTAATGCAATGTATTACATTTGATTACTTTCTGATTACTTTTCTTTTTTGCATTTCTTTTATCAAAATTTGTCAGGTTCCCATTCATGCATTTGAAAATATTGATTTAAAAAGAAAAAGACAAAGTAAAAGGGCAATGATGTTTATCCAAAAACATAAGAAAAGAGGCAAAAAACAAACTACAAAAAAATTAAATTAAATATAAGGATACTATTCCTACTATTCGGGCATTTTGACATACAAACATACATTAATTAATTCATGAATGGATCAGAAATGAGCAAAGTAAAACAAAAAATTGTTCAGCATCCACCCTTCTCCACCCCACACTCCCAAACCTCCTTGCCAAAAACACAGCCTAGATCTTTTTCCCATTTTCCTTTTGTGGATATTTTATCATATTTATATTTTATTGATGATGCCTGTATATGTGAGATGTTAGTCCTTTGGTTGTAGTACATGCCCGATATATAGATATGTATCAAAAGTGGATTCTTCTGGGATTTCTGGGAAAATGTCTTTAGATTTTTCTCTAACCATTTGCCTTATTTTTAAGAATTAAAAAAAAAATATGAGTAGGGAGGTTGAATTTTTCAGATAGCTGTTGGAAGCTAGCGAATACATCATTAACATAAAAAATCTGCAATTGTTTGAATATTCTTATTCTTCTTTCCATTTTTGTAACACCATGTCAGCAATGTGATTAAAGAGGTAGGGGCTACTTATCTGAAAAATTATTTAAACTGGGCAATAAAGCTGAAAACTGCCCGGAAACAGGCTATGCCAAAGAAAAGTGTCCATGCACAGAGAAAAGATGCAAAGCAACAGACTGAATGTTAATCTGTATCTATATTTATTCGGGTGTAACCCCATTGTTACCACCAACATTTTGATTTGTAACTAATTTAATTACATATTTTTTCCCACTAACTGTAACTTATTACAATTACATGTACTTTGTAATACATGGATTACATGTAACTAGTTACTCCCAAACACTGATTATGATTAGCCCTGACTTTACCATCTAATAGCCTATCTAATATCTAATAAGGTGGCAAGTGGGTATGTACTAAATTTATTCCACAAATCTACTTATTTTGCTAAAAACTCGTCCCCATGAACTTAAAAAAAAAGAAAAGAAAAGCTAACTTTGAAAGGTGAAGGGGATGGATTCACAACACACAAGACTAATTATAATAAAGTAAATTTACATTTTACAGCATTTGTTGTATTTAATCTCTTATTTCCCTCATCAGCTGCAGCCATGATTATAGAAAACACAATTATAGCTGCTGTGCAGCGATGGGTCGGGTCCGGGCATTTTTAGGCAATTCTGAGCAACAAGCAGAAGAATTGGAAGACATTTAGGAATTTAGCAACACAATCTGCCTTTTTCATCAGCTGAGGTTTGAACTCACAACCTCTGAGACTAAGAATCAGTTTCTATCTCACTGAGTTAGTTAGTCAGTGACAATTCATGTGTAGCTTCACAAATTGACTAAGCCAGCTGTGCAGGTTTAGCAGCCGTCCATGCATGGAAAAGCAGATTTGAAACCAATGTAAAAAAATTCAGTTATCGAAACAAAAATCTGAAAATACACATATTGCATCTAGACAGCATGGAGATGTTGGTAATTTGTTTGTAACAATGATTGATTTGCTCCATAAGTGAAAAACTGATGTTTAAATTGCCATTTTTACATTGACTCCAATTGTTCACATTAGAGCAAAATTCAAAATGCTGTCAAAAATTGAGATAAAATTCTGAAATTTGCCAAACATCATCTACCATGACTCTAGAATTTTGTCTTTTTTTCATGAACATTGAAGATTTATTTAGCAAGAATTTGCATGTATATGTTTACAGTACCGTTTACAGTCAAACATTTTGATGCACTGTAGGCTCAATTTTTGAGCAATCAAAAATCTGAGAAACATAGTTTTTGTAGGACAGTCTGAAGATGCTCTGTAGCAAGTTTGGTGTCAACTGAGCAAAAATTGTGGGAGGAGATAGGTTTAAGAAGTTTTACAGTTTTTGAAAAAACAGAGTGATGAACTTCATAATTTTTAATAGGTTTACAGTTTGATGAAAGTTGTGAAGTTGTAGCACGTATGGTTGATTTGTTATGAATTTTCAAAGTTTTGAACTTTAGACGCTTACTGTAACACCACCATCAGGACTATTGACTTGAGTTTACAGCTGAGGATATCTGGCATGAGACTGGACCTTTGTGCAAAGTTTGCTAAGTTTTCACCCATGGGAAGTATGATTTCCTCGGAAGAAGAAAGAAGAAGAAGAATACCTAGGATTACAATAGTGTTCTGGCAGCTTAGCTGCCTGGACCCTAATTAGGAACTAAAAATGGAGGAAAATCTTTCTTTTGTTAGAAAGAAATTAAAACATAAACTCAAAATTTTGTCAGATTTGTTATTATAATAGCACAGAAATCAGAGAGTTTAGTGTAAAAGTAGATATTCGCTTCGTAGAAAAACAAAATAGAGTGAATTCAACTGATTATTTTCACAACACAGTCTCAGGCAGTGCGATTGCAAAACAACACAATAAAGTCAAACACAGAAATAGTCTTAGACCTTGGATTTATTAAGTTAAATGTACAAAAGATCAACGACTTGATACATTTCATGTTTCAAGGCTTTGTCATTAAGACAAAACAAACTCTGTCCCAATCGAAAGCCTCCCAGCCTTTTCATACTGCCTACCAGCTCTCAGAGACAATCATACATACTCCTGTCTAAATCACAGTACAGTCTACTGTATAATGTTGCTATTTCATCAAATAGATTTGTATATAATGTAAAGAAATTTCATACAAAAGTGCAGAACAATATGTATTTACAGTATAATCTTTTTTTTTCCATATAAAAGAACTTCAGCAAATCCTGTGTGTGCTCTCTACTGAACAGCTGCTCACTTTATTAAGAAGCTTTCCGCTTTGGCAGTGAACGTTTGTGTTTACAAGCAGATTCAGATAAGGCACTGACAAGGGTCAAAAAAAGACTCGATCGTTCCTTAAGTGCCGCTACACCTCCGACATCTCCCCGGTTTAAGTTTCATCTCCACTTCAAAGAGTACAGCATTCAGCTCCGTGTTTTCCAACGTGACCCTTTTTTTTGGCGAGATTATCTCACGTGACATCACACAGAGCGAGGTGTGTTGCCAGGTGGTCAGTAAGTGACCCATTCATATAGTGTGGAAAGCAAAGTAAAGGCATGGGGTGACTGGATTCATACTGAAATTACAACAACAACAAAAAAATGAGACACTTACTTTAATTTCATACTAACACAATGTGACGTTAATGCGTCTGTTTTGGTCTGTGCAGTTTACTGTGCACGAAGCTGCCGTAACATAGAAAAGGCTATAGGGCTCTGAGGTGGCAAAACAATCCGACACGACTAACACTGCGCATTAACTCAGCCTCATGTTTCTGTCTCTGCAACTTCTCTTTGGCCGCTTGATGCGATGGACTCAAGGCTCACTGCGTGGGAAGCTGGAGTGGAATCCAACAGTAGTGTTGGTATTGCTTAATAGACATTGATGCAAAGGTTTGGTTCTTTTCTTTTTCTGCCTCACACCACACATTACTCTTTAAGAAATGATATAAAAAATGCTTCAAATAGAAAAATATCTCCTCAGTTGATTATCTTGCATGTCGGAAATGTTTCGATGCATGATATCAAAAGTGCAATGTTGACAGTCCTTCTAAAATGGGGCTCTGAGTGCCGTGAAAGCGGGGTGACGCAACCCCTCTACAATGTTTAAAAAAAAGACATTCTTGCTTACAAAGTCTTATTGTAAGGTGTTGACAAAAATACATTTACATTTTGCAGGTGGCAATAGAAAACTCATCGGCTAGGATGACTTTGTATGTGTTATTGTATGCTGTATAAAAATATTTGACCATCTTGAGTTCACACAGCTAACTTAGGCTGATGAGTAACTTACAGTACTATCAGATGTGATCAACGTCACCAGTCAGTCGTGGTGACGTAGCGCCTGGCCCGACCTAGACGCTGTTCTGCGGCAGTAAATGAGTGTAAAGACCCAGAGAGCTTGAGACCTCACCGCCTCTGGCCCCTTGTCCTGCTCTTGTTAAAGGACAGCAGTCTGTAGCGTGTGAGACTGCTAAGTGCTTTCTCGCCAGTCCCCTCCTGGGGCAACACACCGCGACGCCTCGGAGGACTCTGAAGGTCTGACAGCAGTCAACCTGGCCTCTCAGCGAGCGATCCGGGGTTGAGCTAGTTGGTGAGAGATGCAGGGTTCCTGACAAGGCAGACACTGGTGAGAGATGACAGGGCAGGAAGTTGGTGTGATGCTGAGCCCCGGAGCCTGGTGACTGAGAGGTGGGGGGGCGGCCCTGGGGACGGGGCGGGCCGGAGAGGAGGGAAGGTGCCGGGACCGCGGAGGCCTCGCAGGCAAAGGGGAGGGGAGGGGGGTCAGCAGGCCTCAGAAGCTGCCCTGGACGAACGGGTGGCTGAGCAGAACGTCTGCGGTGGGCCGCCACTTCTCCTCCACGAACACCTGCCGCAGGAAGTCCCTGCACGCGTCGGTCACGCACTCGGGGAGCATGGGCTTCGTAGGCTGGGTGGCGATCTTAAAAATGGCTGCCATGGCCTCGTACTCGGCCCACGGAGGTTTCTGGGTCAACATTTCCACAACAGTGCAGGCGACGCTCCTGAGGACAAACAGAACATCTAATTTAATCACACAAATATCACATCACATGTAGTTTGATGCATTTACGTTTATATAATACATATTGTACAAACTGGGGTTGTACACAACAGCATTTATTTAATTAAGGGCTGCAACTCATGTTATTTTCTCGATTAACCAGTTAGTTGTTTGGTCAATAAAATGTCATATACTGGTGGAAAATGTCGACCAGTGTTTCTTAAACCCTAAAATGACGTCGTCAAATGTCTTGTTTTGTCCACAGCTCTAAGACATTCAGTTTACTGTCATAAAGAAGCAAAGCAACCAGAAAATATTTACATTAAGAAGCTGGAATCAGAGAATTTTGACTTTATTTTAGCTTTAAAAAAATAATTCAAACCAATTTATCTATTATTAGATTAGTTGACACTGAATTAAGGAATCATTGCAGCTCTAATTTGACAACTGTAACTGGTTTATGTCCCAGTAATACAATCAGCTTTCAGCACTGGCTCATGTACAGATCATACTGCCGATGCAAATAAGGTTGTTTATGCAGCAGGGCATTTTTTTTGAAAGTTACCACAACATCTGAAAAGACGAGAGTCTAATGTATCGATACATATATCACATGGTCATATTCATTTAACTTTTTGTGTACTAACAGCAGTGGTGTAATGTCACACAGTAAAAATACTTTGTTACAGTACTTGAGTATTTTTTGGAGTAGTAGTATAATAGTATATTATAAATATGTATATATGCACATTATATATTGCACACATAGTGTATTGGATTGTTTGTGAATATTGCACATAGAGCGTAGTAATACACCAATGAAAGAAAGATTCATCCTGTGCATTTGAATTTTTTTTTATTTAATTTGAATTTGTTCAAAGACCTTATTGCTGTGGGGAAAAGATGATAATAAGTCTGACTCCATGATGGAAGCAGAAAGGGGAGTCGACACAAAAAAGCATAGTCGTCGTGCACATCCAAAAAATATTTAAGGCAGGTGGTGGACCAATAAAAGATAGCAATAAACAACACGAAGAAAGGTCCACACACTGTAACTCATGTGAGTGCAATTTATTAGCAGATTGATAAGTGATGTTTTGAGCTAATGCTCGTCTTCAGACTGTGGCTTTGTAAAAAGACACCATCAAATGTCACATATGGATGGGGCGCCCACCGGCTCACCCTATGTACAAAGGCTGTGTCCTTGCAGCGGCTGCAGGTTCGATTTCAACGCACTGCACCCTTGCTGCATGCCATCCCCCCACTCTCTCTTCCTTTCCCGCTATATCTGTCCTATCAAACAAAGGCAAAAAGCCCTAAAACATATCTTTAAAAAGTCACTTATGGATGTACTACAGTGTGCGGCCCTTTCTTCAAGTTGTTAATAGCAGAAAGTCGAGTCCCACAGCAGAGATGGTGAGTAATGATTCAAGGGGGCAAAGATTTGTGACAGGTCACTGCACAGTGACTGCTCCCCTGCAGTGTGTCAGTGCTGGAGGTCGAAGGTTTTCTTTAAATCCTTAAAGTTGTGAAGAACTTGTTTTTCTTTAAATGTGATGAGGACTCCCTTTTTAAGGTGGCGCACATGTTCAAAAGAAATAAACTTCAAAATTATGACCACTTACTTCTATTAACAGCCTTTATTTGTACTATACATCTGTAGACATTTTTAAATGTAACTGTAAAATATATTTTTTTTTACCATTGCTTTCTCCTAAAATGTATTTTTTCATCATCTTTTTTTCTCTATCACAAATGTTTTGTCTTTTATGTTCAGCATTTTGCGTTGCATTTTATGCATGAATTGAGCTCTATAAATAAAGTTATTATTATCATTTTACTTTTTAAAATTAAGTAAATTTAATATATTAAAATTACTTTTGATACTTAAGAGCAGTAAATGCCAGATACTTTAAGACTTTTACTCAAAAAATATCCCATAAGGTGACTTCTACCAAAATCATTTTCTGGCAAGATATCTGTACATTTACTCAAGTGTGGCTTTCAGGTGCTTCACCCAGGACTGACTGGTGGTCATAATCATAGTTTTAGTGCCCCAGGTGCACAACAGTAGGTGGTAAGAGGTTAAATATTTTCATACAATCGAATCTCACGATAATCTTTATAGGTGTTCTTTTTGATTTATCCACCCCTGCCTTGTACTCCTAACACAAGTTAATATTTCTGTTTTGTAACCCAGATTTAAGATAGCACTCATGTCATGGTGACTGCTATATGTATTCCTGTAACCAGTCTTATTTAACATGTTTTCAGTGTCACCAGACGTACAGCACACACCACCAACACAACTGTTTCCACTCACTTTATTGCCTCACCACCCATTTATTGAGGTAACTTTACAGCTTTTACTGCGACAGTGTATTTCTGTGCTTGTAATAAATATTTTTTTGCACTGCAGCGGTCTAATATCCCCTGTGGGCCTCATTACAGCTCCATCTGATCTTGTTCCTTACCATACATCAGCTTTGCGGCCATAGCCCTCCCCATTGATGACTTCGGGGCTCATCCAGTAGGGGGTGCCAGTGACGGACTTGATTCCTGTACCAGACATGCAGATGGTCTGGATACGTTTGCTGGCTCCAAAGTCTCCCAGCTTCACGTTCCCCGAGGAGTCCCTCAGGATGTTAGCACCTGGTTGAACGAAGCAAAATGAGCTCAGAGTTATTCAAGAGTCTCCCGAGGACTGTTGATATCCTTACAGGGATACTTTGACAGTTTGAAGGTTCAATTAATGGAGCTGCAGTGTGGGCACAAAGTGCATGTGCCAGCACTGAACAACTTGAGGGTAAACTTTTCCTACAGCTTGAAAGGAGCACTGGCAGACCTATTTGTAAAATGTCAAAGGATACCTGCTAGCAGCCTTTATATAAATACAATACAGACTCATATCTACACATTAGAGGAACGCCTTTTTGCTTTACACAAATCAACATGAAATACTGAATCAACTGTGCTCCACGTGGATCGAACCCCGACACCCTTCCTTCTCCTTCTTTAGTCATTTTCCGACATGTAGCTGTGTCTATCCCATTTCCTTCAGGCGCTCCGCTTGTTTGATCAGTGACTAATGTACACCACTCGCCACACACTCTCCACACCCACTTCAAGACAGAGGCCTGCAGAGAGGAGATTGAGAGACTAAATACGTGACCTTTCCTCTTAACTCCTTGCTCCTTTAACCTGTTTCCACTGCCTCTACGCTGTGAGACTGTGCGCCTCTCTAATAAATCATCTTAAGGCTTTATTTGGAATGTTAAATTCAGAGGAACTTTATAGCCTACTGTCATGGCTGCGATGCCAAGCTCTATACAAAACCGCATGTGCTGACAGCTCTTTTTACTGCGTACAGAAGAGCTCTTGTGTGGTGAGATGAGCACACACCGTATATTACACATGAAGAGCATTTTTAAGTGGAAAATCCCACCCACGTATGTACTCTCACAGGGCCTGCCTGTGTCCTGTGAGACCTACTATCTGTTTTCCCCCCACCAGACGGTGTATTTCCCTCTCCTTGGCCGCGGCTGAACGAGGCAGCGACTCCCCAAAAGCTGCGGGCAGTCAAACTAAAGCCTTTCCATCCGGTGTTGAACATTTTTAGACCGGCCGATTTCACCAGCATGAAGCCTAATATATCTCAAAGGGGGAATTGAAAATAGCACATTTTTTCCAGGCTCCTTCTGCAGACGGTGAATAACCAAATGAGGAAACATCAACCAGAATAGAACGAGTGGACCTGGAGTTTTCTCGGGAAACGGTTGCTGCAATATAAACCACGAAGAGAGGCTGTGTACCGTCAGCTAAGTCTGTGTCCCGTGTGGGTGTTCACTAGTTACAAATCCAATTAAAACTCTATCCTGACCTTTGCCTGTTTGCTGTTACCTTTGATGTCTCTGTGTACAATCATGTTGCTGTGCAGGTAGGAGACTCCTTGGAGGATCTGCCTGGTGTATCTCCGTGTCACCTTCTCTGTCAGCGCCCCATAGGCTTTCAGCTGGTCCTTTATTGAGCCCTGGAGAGACAGAGGGTTGAGATCTTTACATTGGCTGCAGTGTTAACTTATACTAGTCCATACCCATTGAGTGCACAGTTGCCCACGTACAGTTTCACATGGTGTGTGTTTGGGATACAGGTAATAGGAAATTGCAGATTAAACAGTCAACTGAACCCATTAAGAAGAGCAATGTATTCAGACAGAGTTTTTGTGAATTTGATGGTACGATTGCTTTATCTTACTATATAATGACTGTCTACCAAGTTTAGTAAAAATCGATATGCCGGTTAGGCCTAGATAAGAAATTAGCTCTCTAGCGCCCCCATTTTGTTTGATGGGGTCAATAATGGAGGGGTCCCCTCAGATTATGTGTGGTCATATGCCTACAAAGTTGCGTGGTGATCGGTGAAACCCTTGAGATGTTATACACCTTTATGTGATGAGCCACGCCCTCCGCAATATTCATTGCCTTATAGAAGCTCAGTTTTAGTAAGTTTTCCAACTTTTGCCAAGAGGGAACTTTAGATATTGGTCCCTAGATTATGTTCATTGAGTTTCATGCAGATCGGTTAGATATCGATTTTAAGTGTTTTTCAAAAATTCAAAATGGTGGAAAATCTATATAACAGGAAGTTATGGGTTCTTGAGGCAAATTTGTTCCTCATGAGGAGAGGCATCTCTGTGCAAAGTTTCATGTCTCTACGACATACGGGGCATGAGATATGCCCATTCAAAGTTTGCAATTTCAACCGGTTGCTATAGCGCCCCCTTTGGCCAATTGATGTAATATTGCTTCATTCGCATCCTCCCATGACCCTCTACCACTGTGCCAAATTTCACATGGATTGACCAAGTCAGTGAGGAGAAAAACGTGGAACAGACACACAGACACAGACAGAGTTTTCGTCATTATATAGTAAGATTACTGCCACAGCTGTAGGGTATAAAAATATATATCTGCTTTGGAGGGTTGGCATGATGGATATAAAATGCTTCAGCGTCTTTAATATGCATACTTGCAACAACATTTCCGGCTAAAGCGGATTTATTTTGTCTTATTGTGAAAGCGCCCCCCGAGCTAATTTTTAAGTACCAAAACAAAGTATTTAAAAAACACAATGTGCTGAAAGAAATCTGCTGGATTTCGACTCCAAACACCTTCAATGTTCTGCATTTCCGTTCATTTCCTGTTTTCAGTTCCTCGCGAGGAAATCGCAGCAGCAAAGACCTGATCCAACACCTGTGACGCAGTTCAGGACTCACGCAGTGAAAACAAAACTTCTCCCTCTCCACTTTCAGCTGTCAGCAAGACACCTCCACAGCTCTGTGGCTCTCAGAGGGACACTCGCCCCCTCTTTCCTCCCCTCCCCGTGGGCGACTGGAGCGTTATCGGTCAGCCACAGCGGTGCAGCCGCACGGAGCAGTCACACACACACATACTTGGCTCTGTCACCTCCCCTCTTGCCTCTGCCAGAAAACTCCAGCGAAACATAAACATTCCCAATTTCCAGACAATGTGTGACTAAGACACTCAACGCCACTCGGAGGAAAAAAATAGCCCAGGAAATATTAAAACCAGGCTCAGGGACAGGGTCCACAGGCGACTGCAGCTCATTAAGGCGCTCATTTAGTGAGAAAATGATCTCATAAACTGAGCCGTTCTGCTGACATCAACCACTGAGGACATGTTTGTTGACAGCTGGTGACATTTCGGAATTGGTTTTAAGCAGATGTGACCAGTATGGGTTTGATTTGATGTTTGTCTCTAGACGTCAGAGGACCTATCTCTGCAGCCAGGAACTGCTCAAGATATGACAGACATTACTGGTTATTGTATCTCAATCAAACATCAGGGATTGTTAGCACGCTGTCGAACTGCATGAGAGGTTTAAAAATATTCAAATAAAAAGCCCTGCAGAATACGCACCCCGGGCATAAACTCCACGAAAATGGTGAGCTTCTTCTGCTCAGGGTCCCGAAGACAACCATAGTACTGAACAATCCGGTCATGACGCAGATTCTTCAGCAGCTGGATCTCACACTCCAGAGCGTTCACCTCCTGTGGAAGCATAAAGCAATTGCATATTTAATCTTGAATCATCACTGTTTTATAACACATGCAGTTTGTGACTAATCCAAACGTGTGAGGTGTTCTCTCTCACCTTGCTGGTTTCTTGACAGTCGGTGTCAAAGGGCACCTGCTTGGCGGCCAGCTCGCGGCCTGTGTCGGCGTCATAGCAGAGGTAGACCTCCCCGAACGCCCCGCGCCCCAGGAGCTTTCCCTGTCGCCAGTTGACTGGCGCCCTCGGAGCTGCAGAAACAAGACACCACATGATGAAAACACACCCGTAATTCATTTGCTCGCTGAGCCCCCAGAGGCAGACGGATCCATCATGATAAACTGATTCGAGAACACACTGAAGCATGCATCAAAATCTAAAACTCGCACAGCAACCTCACCAAAACCAGACGTGAAAAAAATCCACCGCAGGGTCGTTAAACATTCCCCACCGCAGACCCTCTCAGATGGGGAAGCCCCCTGATATCTGAGTCAAACCACGCACGGTCGACCGGAGAGAGCATCTCAACAATTCTCATCTTTACAGGCCCAGACTCTGAGGCTTTGTTTTGGTATTAACAGGCGGCTTTGTGGCCGGGTTAGACAGTTTGGTCTCGTGTGGGTGCGAAGGACACCAGAGACTGACACGTCAGCCACAGACTGCTGAGCTGAGCTTTCGTTTCATGACAAAGACAATTTCTGGGCGACTCATACTGCAGAGTGAATGAGGACAGATGTGATTAGTAAGCCTGTGGATGATGAGAGGGGAGCTGTGCCTGCTGTGACATACAGTATTACTGTACATCATCTCTACTCCCTCACACAGACTACTTCTAAGAATTAAACATGTTCGACAGCCACAGACTATTTACTGGAGAAGAAATTTGTCTTGTATTCTTATGACTCCTCCATGTTTGACTTTCTTCTACTGGAACAATCAAGTCACACTGTTATTTATCAATTTAAGATCTAAATTCATTTGCCTTGTTCTTCATGTGAGATTTATTTTTGTAGTTTATATTCTGTGGTGCACACAGGATGCCTTTCAACAAGGGCTGGGTATCATTTAAAAATTTTTTTTGATAATATGCTGATAGGATACCTGAGTTTTGGCACTGATAGCATAGTCTTTTAGTGCCTGACTTCTGTAAATTTTCTATTTTCAGAGAAGCCAAAGTGCCCAAATAATCTCAAAACAACCTTCTGTACAAGACCTCTGCCCAAATTAAATAGTCTTACACTGGCAAAATGTCTGGAATTATCTCAAAATGGTCCCTTAAATCTCTCTCAGATTTAACAATAGAATTTGGAATTCCCAAACAGGAATTTTTATACTTACAAATTCATAATTTAAGTGCTACGCTCAAAAGAGCAGGGCGACTATCCCTGGGGTTGTCAAGGACGGAGGAGATTCTGGAGAGCTCCTAATCTACTGTGCTCTGTTAGAACATCATAGTAAGACTTGGGCTTTGAGTGTAGTGATGATCAGTAGGAAAGTATATGTCAGAATGTCTTGACTTCATTGTCTTGTAACAACATAACTGAACAGAATCATAAATGTATGCACAGGATATGCACCCCACTACGCATGAGTCAGATATATCCTAAAACGCATCATCTAAATGTCACAGATGTAAAACATGTACAGGGTCAGTTGTTCATGTTTTCTGGGAATGCAGAAAAAAGAGGTGCATGATCTGACTGTTAAGGTCTTGAGGATACCATCTGACACTTTGCCAGTACGAAACTAAACAGGACACTAGAAACCATGTCTGCAAAGATGATCGGCATAATATCATATATCCTCCTGAGACCATCACATTTTGGGTTTACTTGACTTTATACCTAAATCTAATTGACTCAGACCTGCTGTCCTCATTCATGGACATTTTTTGTGCCATGTAGTGGTAGTAAGAGCACAATACACTAATCCATGTAAAAACAAGATGGCGGCCATCCTATTGCGGCGATCCCGACACAATAGGACAAGGTCCAAAACTGATCACATTTTATGGTTGAAACTTGTTTATTTATGATTTATAATGTTTGAAGTTTAATATGGCAACAAATTTGACCAATCTTAGCAACAGTAACAAGACGCTGTTAATTAGGAAGTACTCGTTTGAAGACACTAGGACTTTATGGTCGTCTCGTTTTAGGCCATTGGGACTTAATTATTGTTGACATTTTGTAGTTTTTTATACTTATTGGGTCCTACTGATCCCAAAAGTTCAGGTCTCAGGAGGATATAGCAAAGAAGTGTATTTTGCTCAACTGGAACCAGCAAAGACAGCAAAGTTTAATTTGTTCAAACAAATATTGAACGATACACTACAGCTGGAGCCTCTATGGATCTCTGACCATCCACCTCGCCTGCTTACATGTGCTCTGACTCTATGAAGACATGAACCATTTCCACTGACCTTTATTTTTATATTGTCTTCACCGTCTGTGAACTTGTTCGGGGGTGTTTGTAAAATGTTAAAATCGAATAAAATTAAAAATAAATTTAAATAAATTTACAATTAAAAAAAAAAAAATCTGGATTTATCTGCTGAAAGAAGAAGTGAACAGGCAGTCTTCATTGTTGTAGGAGGTACATTGGTTTCATAAAGCCCACACCTTCATGTTTACGACTGCACAAATACAGTGGACATATGGTCTATGTATATCTTAAATGGTTTATAGCACTAAAAGCACCAAGGTTTGATACCCAGCCCTCCTCCTCCTCCTCCTACTCTAAAACAAGTCTGAATGTTCCTCTCACTGTCCTCTGGGTTATCAGTCCGAGTTTATTTGCCTCATTATCCACAGGAACCACACAAATACAACACTAATCAACAACAAAGGCCCAGAAATGCAGTTTATTTAAGACTGTTTATATGTTTTGGGAGAAATTTCCCCGTCGGTGCTTCCTGTCCCTGCACTGCAACAGTTCTTAAGGACACTACTTACACTTGGCTGTACCCCGCTGGCAGCTTTTGTCGGTGGTGCGGCCCAGTGAGCGCAGGTCACTGTACTGCAGCGTGCTGTCTCCATTGTAACTGCGCGTGCGACTGGAGGGAACCAGCTGAAACAGGTTCTCCTGCGGCATGAAGCTGCGCGGAAGTGTCCTGCGACCTGAAAACAAACATATATTAAAAAAATAGACATATTAGTGACTTGACACACGCACACAGGCCACTGCATCTTTTGTTTGCACTGTGATTTCTCACACAGGTGTTGTGCATAAAATGAGCTCTTGGCCAAGACTTAGGGCCAGCCAGAGCAGAGTGCCTCTCGCCACTCCGTCCCACTTCCCCTCAGACAGGAAGCAGGGCGCTGTGTTTTTATACAAGTTTGGGTTCACCGCAGGGAAACGTAAATCATTGCTAGCCAAGGTTAGCCTCTGAGTAAGCAATTACTAGCAGCTGCCTGGAACAGCAAGCCAGCACTTCATGTACCAAATGTACCCGGAGAGCAGAAGAATGCAGATATTCTCAAATATTTCATCTGGAAGTGACAAGGGTGACAAACATATGAGGAGGCACTGTAAAGAATGAGATCCTATATTATGCATCTGAAGTTAAGGGGAGCTACACCCATTTTCAGAATGCATACATGTCATTCCCATGGTGTGAGACAGCCCAGAAATTCATGCAAACAACCTTCTTTAAAATCCAAAAACTAGAGTGCTAGAACTCAAAATTGTGATGCACAGGGTGTGAAGTCTGGAGCTGCTCCATAAACAATGAATGGTGAAAGACACAGAGAGCACCCAGGGGAGTGCTCTGACTACATGGGTGCATTTTCTGTTTCAGAGCTGAGACTCTACAATAGAATAAAGCTCATTTGGTTATAAAAAAGAAAGCAAACATTCTGTGGCTCCAATTAATTGTCTATGGAGCAGCTCCAGACTTTAAACCCTATGACATCACAACTTGAGACTTCCCTCTCTGGTTTCTGGCTTCGAGAGAAAGTAGCTCATGTTCACAAATAGTGAACTTTCTTAATTTAGGTGGTGTTCCCCTTTAAAAAATCTGACCAGATGGGAGTGCCTGGTGGTGGCGTGAGACTGTTTGTGTTGTCCTGTGGACGTTGCAGCATATCTGTTTAATCTGTGCAATAATGGTGGTGTTGTTATTGCTCTAGTAAAGCCGGTTTCTTACGGTCTCCGTAATCCTTGCTGCGATTGGGCAACTGGAACTGGCGAGGGAAAGTCCCTCCTTTCCCGTGGCGACCTGAAGAGGGAGCAATGAGGCAGAGCTGTCAGTTGGGAAGTAATCGAAGCCTCGACAACAACTGAATTCTCCTCTTACAGTTACAGTACTCCTCAATTTGCAGCTTAGTGCTCATTCAGGTCTCAGGTTCAGTAATGCAGGTTTAATTACTTGGAGCTAATCACACACAAACACACTGATGCCTAATAAGATTACCAGAGTTTCACATTTCAGCTGATCACATCTGACAGTCACTACGCTGCGTTTGCTCATCTCGGTATGTCAAATCAAAGTTCAAAAGCAGCGGGATGGAAGACAGCTTTTCACACACCAAACAGAGCTGTTGTATTGCCTCGCTGCAGCCAAGAGAGAAACTGCAAACAGCTCATGTGTGCTAGCTTAGCCTTAGCTCTGAACCCAGTGGAGCAGTAACTAAAGGCAGGTGGGGAGCACTGCTGACGCAGGCGAGCGCTGACACTCACTCTCTCTCATACACACACACACACGCACGCACACACTGAATGGAGAGCAGCAGAGCCGCTTGCAATTGAAAGCAGCTGTTCTGTCAGATGACTGCCTCCCCTCGCGCTGTTTTTGTGGCTGTATCCCATGGAGACGGGAGTTATTTTTTGTGTTTGGCAGCGCGGGATGGAGAGGAAAAATCTACTCACAGGGAATGGTAAACAAATACTGTAGCCCTCAGCAGGAAGGGCCACACAGCTTTACATCTGGGGGGGGGGGGGGGTTGTGTGCATGCGTGTGTGTGCAGGCACGTGCATGCATGCGTGCCCTAGTGAGTCTTTAAGTACTGCTGCAGCTATGTGAAGCCCCCATACTCCCAGTCTGTGTACACAATGTGCAGCACTCCCCTTTTTTAATTTACAGCACAGGGGTGGTGCAGGAGAGAAAGAAATGACCAGATTGGGAGAGCTGCTGTGGTTGTGTCTGTTCATGAGGATTAGCGTGGCGTTATCTGTCATCCTGCTCTATTTGATCTGCGTTCTGAAGGAAAAGGGACAGACAGGGAGCCCAGGGACGAGGAATAGACGAGAAGGAGGGAGGGGGGGGCATCAAGAGGCGATGGGACAGGGAAGGGAAGTGATCATGAAAAGACAGGAAAGCAGCAATGTCTGAGTTTGAAAAAAAAAAACGTCAGACGACGATGGGAGATGGGCTGAGACAGACAAATGAGATGGACAAAGGGTACACAGAGGAGACTGTGTGGAAGATAAAGCAGGAAGAGTTATGATGCTATCACGCTCCCTTCATCACCTCCTGAGACACAAGAAATACAACCAAGATATTAAATATCTCCACAATAAGCCATTCCTCATTTTAAGTATTTACTCCCAGATAAAAGCATCAAATAATATCATCTCCCTCCTCATTAGTAATCTCAGGAGGCCATTTGCAACAGGGGGGATTTTCAGATAATCAGGAGCTTTAGGTCTTTTTTCTCTGAAACTGATTGCACGGTTATAATTACCACAGAAGTACAAAAAAAGTGAGAACAGACAAAACTTTCTAATAATGAAAAAGCTTTTTGCACCTCAGCAGAGAAGCAGTTTTTTTACACCTGGCGCAGATTTCACCCCTCTTACCTTTGTATTCGTAGTTGAGGTTCAGGTAATTATTGTCACGGTTGTTCTGTGAGAACGGAGGACTGAAATGACAAGAGAACAGGAGGGGAAAGAGTTGAAGAAAATGGTTTGCTATTTGAGTCTGTAATTTCCCCTTATCTTCAAACAGAGTCTGGCTACAGCTGCTGGTGTGAAACTTCAGACTGAAAAGCAGCACAAAATGCCTCAAAATGACTTTTAGCGTTCGAACTACCGAGACCTCGGCGGCGATTGATGTTAAACAACAACGTGCTGAAATAGAAGAGATAAGCTGGGTGTTGAGAAGCTCTCTGGAGAAAGAGAAAGTGCTGCTAATTTGCTGAAACGCTGAAACTTTCTATCATTAAATAATGTACATCCAACCCCCGCCCCCATGCCTGGCTGTCTGTGGCCAGCCCTGCCCCGATGACCCGACAGAGAGTGACGTCTCTGTTGACCGCAGGGCGGCGCGGGGCCACGAGACCCTGGATAAGGGGCACGCATGCCCGCTTGCAGGGAAAAGTTCCATGCACTCGTTTCCTGCCATTGTTCTGCAGCCTGGAGCCCAGATAAGCCTCGTGCAGGTAGAGCTGTTTCCGTCCTACGCTCGCTCTCAACCTCACTCTTGCTCACTTTTCTCGTCCCTTTGATTCACATTCAGTCTTTTCACTCTTCACCCCCCCCCGCCGCCCCCCCGTCTTCCACTTCACTCTCACTCTTTCGCCACTTTTCATTTTCTGGCTCAGTTTCCCCCCCTCTCATCCAGCATGTTCTTGCTCACTGTTTCACGTCTCTCTCTCTCTCTCTCACTTGTGATAACTGAGGAATCCAGGCGTCCAGATAAGAGTTTTGTCACCATGGCAACAGCAAAGTGACCTGATTCCTCCCAGCGCAGGCAGGGTCAGAGAGCTCTGCAAGCCTTTAACACTATTTACAAACTCCTCTGAGAGCCTGTTGTTGCTTCTGTGCGTGTTTGCAACATACAAGATCGCACCCGAGGGTGTTAACACCAAGCACGGAGGCTGTGATGCAAACCAAATCCCATATCTCTGCAAGCAAAGCTGCTCTGCAACGTGAACGTGTGCATCGCAAATCTAAATCCACACAGGCAAGGATCGTAACTCACATGTCGCAAGATGACTCACCTGTCCAGTGCTTGATCTATTGATTGACAGCTGCTCGACAGTGAGTTGTCTGCGCTCCCGAAGGGATCCAGCATCTGACGGACATAATGACACAGGGGAATCTGGGGTTAGACAGCATGCAATCATGTGGGAGAGAATATAAAGCAGTGCAGATAGAGCAGTGTGTATAACTGCGAGTGGGGCATGTGGTCATATGTTAAAGGATTTTACACAATAGCCAAGGAAATCTGTCCCTTCTGAGAATCACTATCCTGGGAGCTTCCTGTTTCCTAGAAAGATGATTTATCACGGGTTTTAAGCACGAAACGATTGCCCAATTTGTTGTGCTGCACACAATAATAAATAACAGGAAATAACATTTTAAAACAGTCTGGTTTGAAAAAACAGTCAACTTGATCTTTAAACTACGTAACACGTGAAATAAAGGACATTCATTCAGCCTAAAGGGTTTCAAAATGAACTGCTTTCTGTTTTTGTTTCCTTTAATAAATGGCCCTATCAGGAATGAGACTCTTGAGGAGTCCGGCTTAAAAATAACAGAGGCAAAGACGCATTACAAGTACAGCAGAGCAGTATTCCCATAACTGAGTTAAGAGAGGCAAAGAGCTCTATGTTGTGTTAAAATCTTTCAACACATCTCAGGGTAAATTATTCTGTGTGACTGACTGCTGGACAAAACCTTTACAAAGAGCCAAATTAGAGTGTTATAAAGCCAATGTTAGCTGCTGCGGTACATTTATTAGGATTGCTACAGTTTCAGTATGCTGTCAAGACTAAAAACATGATTAAATAAAGCTCACTTGGCTGAAGATGGTTAAAATGAATGACTGTTTTTCTGGTTTTGCTTTGACACATGACTCCCTTAAGATGTCCTGGTTCAAAATAATGGAAAAGGCAAAGGCAAACAAGTAAGTCCAGCAGAGGCGAAGGGAAGTCAGACCTCTGTCGGGTTAAAATCATTAAACAGAATTTTTCTGTGTGTACTCGGGTCACTCGCCAAATATCTTAAAGTTTAGATTACAGAAAAAATGCCTTTTAACCCTTTTGGCTCACATTTTCGGTCATATTGTGCCAAAAAATACAAAATATACATTTCCTCATAGGGTTCCCGGTTCGAATCCAGGGTGGGGGGGTCCTTCTGTGGTCTCCTTCTGGAGTTTGCATGTTCTCCCCATTTCAGCATGGGTTTTCTCTGGGTACTCCGGCTTCCTCCCACAGTCCAAAGACATGCAGGTTAACTGGTGACTCTAAATTGTCCATAGGTGTGAATGTGAGTGTGAATGGTTGTCTGTCTCTATGTGTCAGCCCTGTGATAGTCTGGTGACCTGTCCAGGGTGTACCCTGCCTCTCGCTCAATGTCGGCTGGAATAGGCTCCAGCCCCCCCATGACCCCCAACAGGAGGTTACATGGTGCTTATGATGGGCTTCGTCTTTCTTTCTTGGCGACAGATACTGCCATCCCATCGGTGTACACCGGCGGGTGCTCTCCGTTATGAAACACCAACCTTTTAACGACCAAATCAAATTCCTACCAATGATATATCCTGCCTGCCTATCACTCAGAAATTCGTCATGATACTGAAGCTAGATGCTCTGGAATTTCATCTGGTCTTTAGATAGGAGCCAAGTTAGAAGGTTAGGAGTGTTCGTCATTACTGTGCTTTACTGGGAACGCTCAAGTTAGAGCATGTTCACATAGCTTCCCATTTCGAGTAAACTAGCAAGTTTCCATTCAGTATATGAAGAACATCGACTACATGAGAATTTCACATTACACCAGCCAATCACAGAGGAGAGTTTATCCAGAACCTGAGGCTTTTTTTTTTTTTTTGGGGGGGGGGGGCATATTTAGCCTTTAATAGATAGGACAGACAACTGTGAAAGGGGGAGAGAGAGAGGGAGTGACATGCAGCAAAGGGCCACAGGCTGAATTCGAACCCGGGCCACTGCAGCAACAGCCTTGTACATGGGGCGCCTGCTCTACCACTACGCCACCGACGCCCCATACCTGAGGCTTTTTAATTGTCTTTGTCCTGTGGACATGCTCTTACATTCTGGTCCTGTGTCTCAGGGATGAACTCCCCTTCACTGTGGATGCTGGTGTAGGAGCCCTGGCGGGCAATCTGCTGCTGCTCCTCAGGGACGCTGCCAGGAGGCGGGGACGTCCGACCTGTGTGCAGGGAACCTGGGACAGTTTGAAAGGGTGGAGGAAGGGGAGTAGGGAGTTGCAGGGAGGGGAATGGAAGAATTAAGTGCAAAGAAGGAAGAGGAATGTAAAATCAGAGAACAAAAGGAGACATTTAGAAGGCGAGAAGGGACGGCGGGAGTACAAGGGGAAGATGATGAAGAGATGAAAGCGAGGGGCAGAGGGGAGAAAACGGCGTCACGGTGTTATTCATGGGTACAAGTTCAACAGTGCCAGGACTACGAGAAGTGATTTACTAAACCACACTGCCGCCACCTCTAACCTCAATTACTGTGACAAACGCTCCCCCGGCTGAGCTGCGGCGGAGACTGAGCACTCGTCCTTGACAGTATTAGAAGACCTACTGAAAGTCTGGCTGAGCTGACAGGAATACTGAAAAAGTACACGGAGGGCAAAAGGCGCCAGGATGCACAGGAATGGTTAAAATATCCGTAAACAGTCTGGTTTCTTTTTCTTCACAGTTAAGTTTCTTTCTTTCTCTGTCCCATCTCGCCGTCCTCTCCTCTCCCCCTGCTGCTATACGTCATTGAGGTACCCGGGCTCACATCACATCTTCACTCAACCATCCACTGTGACCGCTCTCCTGTCACCTCTCATCTGCCACCACTCCCTCCACTTCCATCTCTCAGCCTCTCTGACTTGTGACTGGCAGGGGAATTGATAGAGAGCCGGGTAATTCTATACAATTTATACGACCTGGGATGGTGACGGCGATGATGTTATTGGGGCTACGTGAGAGAGATTGGCGCCGACAGCGATCATAAAGAGCTTTCAGCTCCTTTGCGAAAATGCAAAGGAGTGTGGGTTGTTTCTGTATGTTTCTGAGAGATGTGACTGCAACATTGACCTTTCTGGGTAGACCTGATATAAGTGGAATGAAAAGATTCAGACACGGGAGACGGGAAGAGCTCAGTATTTCACAGAGCAAAATAAACCTTCACGCTGTGTTACCAAACAAGCCAGGAGGGACGGCAGACCTGGAGTGTACCGTGTTATCTAGCCAAAGAGTGTGACGTGACAAAAAAAGGACCTTTGTCTGTCTTAAAGGAAGAGTTTGACATTTTTGCTTTCTTGCCAAAAGGTAGATGAGAAGATATACACCACTCTCATGTCTGTTAAAGTAATCTGATAAATATAAAGCTATGCTGAATGGACCGCAAGTGACTCATGAATGTGTCAAGTTTACAAGAAACAAACTTTCTTTTCATGTACAGTGAATAAGTGCACAGGAAAGTGTCGTTTCCTGCTGTAGACTGACTGAATAACAGACAGCTACTCAACAGAAACAGCAAACTAGCTTGACGACATGGACAAAGGCAAGTATGATGCTGAGTATTTTAAACTGTGTGGACCTTGAACTAATGACTAAGGACAAATCTGGACCCCTTCTGGTCAGATTACACAAACAACATATACAGTAAGGAAGGAATACTCAATTTCGTTTTGCCTGGGGCCACTTTTGCAAAAGGACAAGAGGCCAGGGGCCAGTTAAAAAACAAATATTAATTATCAATACATAAATAATTAGACTGGATCTCTGTCGAGGGGTCCAAGGGATCCCGCCCCGGCACTGTTTTTGATAAACAAGTTCTATTTTGATGCATTTCAAATGTACTTTAACACTGATTGACATTCATAGTACCAAAAAAAATCCCAATGTGAATCAGTTTACTTTCATTGTGAATTAGAAAATGGTCAATGGGACACCCAGCACCCTATTGTCGGCCAGATTTGACCAACTGGCCGTAAATGGATTTATTTAGAGAGCTAGACATGCTGATAGACATTTTTTGTTAGGCATATGCTGTTACCGTAGGTTAGAGCCAGGCTATCTTTTTCCAGCCTTTATGCTAGCTACGCTAACCATCTGCTGGGCATTTTCAAAGTCTACTTCCAGTCTGTTTTTGCTACGGGACTATGGCATCGGGGGAAAGATCACCTCTGGTATGGTTTGTAGCAGTGCAGAGAACTGTTTGGAAAAGTGGCAAATAAGATTGTCTTCTTTGTGATGTTAACATGCCAACGTGCCGCAGAGCCTCCATGTGACTGGCTGTGTGACAAACAACAATGAAAAAAAATCCAAATTTTACCAGTTGAGGAATCGCAAAGGAAAAAGTGTCTGGTAGCCATCAAGAGGGCTCATGTAAGCACCGACGGGAGTATTAACCAAAACAGACTCTGGTCCACCAAGTCAAATTAATATATTTCTGTCTTTTCCCTGACGATCTGATTAAGTCGGCAAACTTTTCACTAGTAGCTAGTAGTTTGAAGAAACGTATTTGCATGTCCAACTGTCTCAGACGCAGGTGTGTTGGAAAATGTCACTCGAGTCTTTGAACAGAAAATCCCGCACACTGCTCTTGCTCATCTTTACGATTTATTAGTAACACTAACGTTTCAGTCTTACTGGACCTTCGTCAAGAAAGTTCAAAAACATGGTAACAGTCCAGGAGCACCGAAACCATAGCGCTCGTAGCTTTTTAGAAAGAGTCGCTAAGGGGGTCTGAAAAGTCGCTAAATAGTAACACTGCTGTACTAATGCTCGTACTTTACTCGTTATTTAAGCTAGTACGGAGGTAGTGGTGTCATGTAAAACTAGACAACCTAAGGTATCCAATGGCACCAACCATGTCATGATAGCAAGCATGAGGGCTACTCTCCTCTTATATCTTGCCTTTGAATCACCAGACAGGGCTACGAAATAGTCAAACATGATGGCCTCAATATTCTTCAATAATATAATAGCTTTGCATTTGACAAACAGATATGAGAGTGCTTAGGATGTTCTCATCTAACTCTTAGGGAGAGAGTAAATAAACATAGGCTGCATTACACCTTCAACATCCGAGGATCAACACTTCTTGCATAAGATCTTCAGAATCAAAGTGCAAACTAATCAAGGTGATGATGCAGACCGAGAGCTGCTTGGTATGAGAGCAGACACTTGTCCTTGCTTTGACCTGACATCTCTCCGGCTGTTAAAGTTGTCACTTTCACCTCCAATTTGCATTTGTCCACTCTGACAAAGCATGTCCCTCATCTCGCCGTTGACATTGCTATGACTTTGGCGTCGCTCTGTGTTGTAAATTGACACTGACAAGCCACCCATGAGGCCTTAGCAGGTGGGCAAGAAATCTCGGCATCAGCAGGATTTGGTTCTTTGCTTTTTTGCTTTTCTGGGAGAAACTGCATCTTTACAGCTCCTGATAGAGCCGTAATGGCATCCTGATTGGTCCATCAATTTTTCATTCTTGTGTGTGTTTCTACATGGCAGCTCACCTGTCGAGTGTTTGCGCACTCTCTCCGAGCCCTTGAGTAGGGAGCCCTTCAGATCTCCCAGTGACCGTGATGACTTCATCTCGCTCTGTTTGTCCCTGCTGTTCACCTGTAGGTACTATAAAGAGAAAACACATAGGAAGTGGAGCAAGCAGAGAAAGAGGAAAGAACCAGGAGGCGAAGTGAGGACGGCATGACATCATTGTTCAGTTACATCATGAAGTCTGAGGGGGAAGCTTGTTTCCTCTGAGTTACTGTGTTCAGCAAACAGTAGCTCTGATGCAGTTTACTCAATTCAGAGGTTACATAGTTTTAAATGACATCATGCAGCTGAGTTCACGCTAACTGTCAGCAGTTGACTAACCTGCAGCTATTCCCAGTACAGTTGTCATGGTTACTATTTAAACACAGTGACATCGCTTCTTTATTTTATGTGTCAAAGTGTCTCCAATGATCAGTTTATATCTGCGGTATGTTGTTAGGAACTCACATGGTTGTTCTTAGGGGTCTTTAGCAGTATCCTGAGCAGCCCGTTGGCCCCCGAGCTGCAGCTCAACGTCAGCACCGCCTGATCCAGGTCCTCCTGGGTCTTCAGGGGCAGCAGCAACTGAAAGGACAAGAAAATATACAGCACATGACCTTTAATTCCCCATTGTTCCAGAATGGTGGCATGTAAGACCATCAGGGCACGCATGACGCACTGTAGATGTTGTAGTTGTCATGTTAAAGGGGACCTATTATGCTCATTTTCAGGGTCATACTTGTATTTTGAGTTCCCACTAGAACATATATAAATTCTTTAATGGTCAAAAACCATTTTATTCTCCTCATACTGTCTGTGCTGTTACACCTGTATCCACCCTCTGCCTGAGACACTCTGCTTTAGGTCTTCCACGCCTTGGTATCTCTGTATCGTAAATGCAGCTAGGGAATGACTGTATCGAAATATAGCGGCACTTTGTACCAGCAAAATCCCAGATAAAAGCCTTTAAACCAATATATTCACAACCGTAAGTTCCAGTAGTAACATGAATAAATTAATGACTTTCTTTCAAAACAAAAAAACAAAACAAAACACTCATATTATTTCAACAAAATCCCACATTTATTAACAACTAATATACAACTATCCCCAGTCTATTTACCACCCAATTAAATATATAAGTAATAACCCAGTTTATCTACAGTTCAAGTACCACCCAGTGTTACAAAATAAATATGCACTCCCCCAACACAACCTTTCCTCATCTATATATCTGCCAATCTGCCAATGATCGCAAATTGCGGAGAAATTAACAACATCAGCAACCAAAATTACATCTTTCCCTGACGTTAGCATGTTGCAGTGTAATTGCAGCCGGGGAATGACTATCGAAGTATAGCAGCACTTTTACCATGAAAAATCACCAATAACAGTTTCTAACCCAAAATCTTCACAATCACACATGTTCCAGCAGGAATATGATCTGACATTGTGGAGAAGTTAACAATATCAGCAACCAAGATTACATGTTTCCCTGACGTTAGCATGTAGCTACATGTAGCAGTGTAACTGCAGCCGGGGAATGACTGGCATAGCAGGAATTTCTACGTCAAAAAATCACCAATAAAAGCTTCTTAACACAACCAGACACAATACAGCAGGATTATGATCCGAAGTCAGGGAGAAATTAACATCTAAAACCAAGATAACATGTTTTTCTGACATTAGCATGTAGCTACATGTAGCAGTGTAACTGCAGCCGGGGAATAACTGGCATAGCAGGAATTTCTATAGTGAAAAATCACCAATAAAAGCTTCTTAACACAACCAGACACAATACAGCAGGAATATGATCTGAAATCAGGGAGAAATTAACATCTAAAACCAAGATGACATGTTTTTCTGACGTTAGCATGTGGCTACATGTAGCAGTGTAGGCTATGTAATGTAAAAACTTGCTGTCAGCATGTAGCCAAAGAAGTAAAAAACTCAGGATGGTCTGAAGCCTAAGGATTTTGTTCACATGGATTACTTTTTTTAGTACTCATTTGTCCCAGCTCATCAAACGTCTCTGTTACGTCGGCTTTGGGTCGGCCCAGTGCCGTAGAATGTCTGCCCACATACGGAAGTCGCCACAGAGGCGGGATTTCATCTCCACGATGTTTGTTCGGAACTGAGCTCGCAGCACACAGCATCTCATCGCAGTTGGTTTCAGGTAAGCTAACTGGAATAAACTGGCAGAAAATAGCTATGTTGTTTCTTCTGTGACCATTAAAAGAGGTTCCTGGTGAGTGGCGAGGCACGACTGGGTGTATATAGCTTAGCACATGTCCCCACCAACTAACGTTATCTTTCGTTAGCTGTTAGCTAGTTTAGCGGTTTAGCTCATGTTATGCTAACAGGCTACAAGTGTGGTGTTTTCATTTTATTTTCCCTAGTTGACGTTATCTGCTCATCTGGTTATCGTGAGCACTCGTTTTGGGTTAAAGTGGAAGTGCCCGGAGCTGCCACCCGTGGTCCCGCGGCCCCCCGGCCTGACCTCCGGGGCCCTGGACGTGTGCTCAAGTGTCTGGGAGAGGAGCGGAGAGGAGCACGGAGGTCAGGCGGGGCGGGCCGACACTGTGTATCCCAGAACGGGTGCTGAAGTGTCGGTGAGACCAACAGAGAGGAGCGCGGAGGTGAAATAGTGAAGTTTAAGGATGCCTTCAGTATGTTGTTAATGTGATTTTATGGGCAATTTATCAGTCGAGGTCTCCTCCTCTGCAAAGCAAACTGACCCGTGGGGTACAGGTAATAGAGCATTTTTGAAACCACAGTTTTTCCGAGATGAAGGACTGATTGTTGAGCTGCTGTTCACAGTTAACGGAGTTAACGGATCCCGTTATTTAACCGTTTCAACACTAAATTAAGCAGAGTGACGGACCCAAAGCCTTCAATCTGGCTAAAAGACAGCTGAAATGCTAAAAAAAAAATACAGTGGTGAAGTTGGGATTTGTTTCTTGAAGTTATGTGCTCATCGTCTTTTCTGTGTCTTGCAGGCTGCCAGGAGAAGCGGACTGGCCGTCAGATATTGTTTGTGGAAATTTGAAAATAAAGTTTGTCAAATTGACTTTTGTCTCTTCATTGTGCACACTTACACACGAAATAGGGTAACAGTCAGCTACAGTCAGGTCCATAATTATTTGGACAATGATACACTTGTCATTATTTTGGCTCTGTACACAACCACAATGGGTTTTAAATGAAACAATGAATACCTGCTTAAAGTGCAGACTCTCAGCTTTCATTTAAGGCTTTTTTCAAAAATGTAGTATGAACCGTGTAGGAATTACAACCATTTCTTCACACAGTCCCCCAACTTTAAGGGCTCATAAGTATTTGGACAAACTAACATAATCATCAATTTAACAGTCAGTTTTAATACTTGGTTGCAAATCCTTTACAGTCAATGACTGCCTTAAGTGTTGGACACATAGTCATCACCAGATGCTGGGTTTCTTCCCTGGTGATTCTCTGCCAGCCCTTTACTGCAGCCGTCTGCACTTCCTGCTTGTGTTTTGGGTGTTTTGCCCTCAGTTTTAGCTTCAGCAAGAGAAACGCATGCTCAGTTGGATTCAGGTCAGATAATATGACTTGGCCATTGCAGAACATTCCACTTCTTTGCCTTAAAAATGTCTTTGGTTGCTTTTGCAGTATGCTTCAGGTCAATGTCCATCTGCACTGTGAAGCATCGTCCAATGAGTTTTGAAGCATTTAGTTGAATCTGAGCAGATAATGGTGCCCCAAACACTTCAGCTTTCATCCTGCTGCTCTTGTAAGCAAGACAAGACTTCACTAGAATAAATACAGAGGGTTTATCACAAGATGCAAACCATTGGTTAGCCTTAAAAATGGAAGGCCAGATTAGAGTTTGTCAAAAACCATCTAAAAAGCCTGTACAGTTGTGGAACAGCATACTATGGACAGATAAAACAAAGATCAACTACCAGAATGATGGGAAGACAAGAGAAGGAAGAAGGGAAGGAACTGCTCATGATCCAAAGCACACCACCTCATCAGTGAAGCATGGTGGACGTACTGTTATGTAATGGCCATGTATGGCTGCCAGTGGAACTGGTTCTCTTGTATTTATTGATGATGTGACTGCTGACAAGAGCAGCAGGATGAAAGCTGAAGTGTTTGGGGCACCATTATCTGCTCAGATTCAACTAAATGCTTCAAAACTCATTGGACGATGCTTCATAGTGCAGTTGGACATTCACCTGAAGCATACTGCAAAAGCCACCAAAGACATTTTTAAGGCAAAGAAGTGGAATGTTCTGCAATGGCCAAGTCATATCATCTGACCTGAATCCAACTGAGCATGCGTTTCTCTTGCTGAAGCTAAAACTGAGGGCAAAACACCCAAAACACAAGCAGGAAGTGCAGACGGCTGCAGTAAAGGGCTGGCAGAGCATCACCAGGGAAGAAACCCAGCATCTGATGATGCCTATGTGTCCAACACTTCAGGCAGTCATTGACTGTAAAGGATTTGCAACCAAGTATTAAAACTGACTATTTAATTGATGATTATGTTAGTTTGTCCAAATACTTATGAGCCCTTAAAGTTGGGGGACTGTGTGAAGAAATGGTTGTAATTCCTACACGGTTCATACTACATTTTTGAAAAAAGCCTTAAATGAAAGCTGAGAGTCTGCACTTTAAGCAGGTATTCATTGTTTCATTTAAAACCCATTGTGGTGGTGTACAGAGCCAAAATGATGACAAGTGTATCATTGTCCAAATAATTATGGACCTGACTGTATTTTTGAATGTTAGCACTGATTTCTCACATAGGATGGTGAAATATTTGTAGTTTGAAAGGTCCGACCTAAATGAATAAAGGTCGTAGTTAACGAAGCATATGAATATTAATGAAGGAACGCCTACTGAGCGCAGCTTATTTTATTGATCGTTTGAACGTCGCGTGGTGGTCATTTTCGATTAAAGGCCGACATCTCAGCGACGTCTTGGCAATGAGCAAACGCTCTCCCTGCTACGTCTTAATGATCTAAACTTGATACATCGGGCCGACATCGGCCAGATGTGTGTGTGCTATCTGGGTGACACTGTGTTAAATGTATGACAGAAAATAAGTAAAAGAATCTTATGTGCCCTTTTAAGCCTTGCTAATCTACAAAAAAAAGGCTTTTTCTAAGCTCTCGAGACACTGACAGTATCTTACTGCAATGGAACCTAGATAAAGTATTAGCTACTTTTTTGTTTTCTGAATGCTTGTGACATTCTTAATTAGACCCATATCAGCCGCCAAGGCTCTTAACTGAATGTTTGCTAGTTGTTTTTGTACCTCTTTTTCCATGAAGAACATGTCCATCTGCTGGCCAAAGGCCTCGGTCACTTTCTGCAGCAGCTCCTTGATCTTCAGCGGCCTCTGAAACGGGATGATTCTGGGAAGCAGAGAACATTGGCGGGGTCAGAGGTCGGAAAAAGAAGCCAGTGTTGTGTCTAGCTGTGAAATTCAGGAGCTCAGAAACTGAAAACCACTGTGAGCTGGGACTTTGACAAAATCGCATGTGACTGGCAGCTATACCTGCTCATAGTTAGCATGTGTGTTAGAATTTCTTTACATGGCAACATGACACAGAGGGGAAAAAGGTGGGACAGGAAGAAGGAGATATTCTATACTGGTGTTTAGATTGGATGACCATGTAAGAATGTCTTCCTAATCCATTTTATGACAGTGTTTCTATGGTTACAAGAAGAGAAATGGGCAGGTCATCTGGGTCAAGGAGAGGAGCAAGCTGATGCCAAAGGGGCATTAATCAACCCAATACAAACACAAAGTGCCAGAGTGACCCCCCGCTGATGTATATGAATGTCTTATCTACTGTCCGCCTACGTGTACGACTAAGTGTGCCCACTCGGTCTGTCCGAGCTTATCAGCGAGTGTTTGTAGTGAGTGTATATATGGATGCGTGCGTGTTTGTAAAGCTCTACATGCATGAGTGTGCTTCCCAATCAGTGTGTGCATCGGCCACTGTTTCAACACCACTGGGCCTCTCCACTAAGCCGGCACAAAGGCAGATGGGAAACTTCCTGAGAGGAAAGGGGAAAAAATCTGGAGCGGCAGCAAAAGCAGCAGGATGTATGTCTTTCCCTCCTCTTTTAAAGAGTGACAGATACAGAGACGTGGAGATATTTACAGACTGTGAGAGAGAAAATAAAGGAGACAGCCTGACAAAATAAAAGGAAAGAAAGAGAAAGAGATTCTCTCCAGCACTTCTTCTCCTCTCTTCTTTATCCGTCTCCCCTCACTCTCTGCTTTTGAAGAATCCGTAGCCCACTATCTCTTTATAGTATCCTGATAAAAGGACTTGTTTTTATCCCATCATTTCCTCATCAGAGGCCAAAGCTCTGCCTATCTTAATGACTGCTCATTGGTTCCCTCATTTGAGGAGAGCATTCTGGGAAGAGGGAGGCCTGCAGATCAGAGGCGAGCAGCAGCACAGCTAAACGCTCTCTGTCTCTGTTTATACTCGATGATGATGGTGTGTCTGATAAAGAGCTGGAGGGATGTGGAGGAGGGGGGAGGGGGGTTGTGAGGATGCTGCTCCAAAAGATATGGCTTTCCTTCCTCTGTGCGAGCATGTGGACGCACAGATCTGCCGAGTAGAAAGAGTGCTTTCACACGTCTCAGCACACTCTCTCTTTCTCTTAGCCTTTCTCTCATGGACACAATCACACCAGTAAAAAAAAAACCAGGTCTGGCTCAGTTCCTTCACTCTCTGGCAGAAGACCCTGAGGCAGAGCCAGGGGGAAGAGAGAGACACAACTCCTATTTCCTGCCCCAAACCTTCAGCGCTTGCCAATGAAAAGAGAGAGCGTCCAATTAGATTCCATTGTGGACAGACAACACGGTTATCCTGACTCAGGGACTCCTAATACCTTAAGTGCTGTGCTCAGATATAACTTGTAATTCACACTGGTGCTGTAACTTGGATTATGATCATACAGAGTTGTTGTTTTTTTTTTAATAAAAAAACATAAAGATTTCACCTTTGTGTACTCAGAGTGTTATTGAGAACTTGGCCATAAGTGCCATCATAATCAGATTCAGGTTTTCTTGCTTAGCAGCTCGAGTTGAAATGTTTTTTGACAAAGGCTCAGAAATGTAGTTCAGTTGCCTTTTAATTTAATAAGCTTTAATGGGATTTTTATTGTACTACTGCCTGTGTTTTGTGTCAAGACTGTAAATGTTATGTTTTGCTGCTTACGCCAATGCTAAGCATATACAATTTTCTCTAGACATATAAACATTAAACCTGCTGGAAGTGATTTTTTTGGCCACTTGTAGGCAGTGGGGACAAGTGAAAACGCAATACTGACATATTGCATTTTCAGATGATATGGCAAACATGCTAGCAAACAGATGCATTTGTACACATCCAGCGCTCATTTAGAGTCATGTTTTTGTCCACTTGATGAATGCAAGTTAACATTTACTCTCTCTTTTAGCTCTGTTTTTGTTCTCCACCAACTCTTGGAAAAAGTATCGGGCTCTTTAGCTGCTAAATAGAGCGCTGCCAGGATTTTTCCATTGGATTTTTGGATCATTGCCACAAATTAGCTCCACTGCAAACAAACGTTTATAATAACAATTTATACTAACAATGGCAAGTAAAATAGTTGGCAGGCCACAAAAGCCCTTGACCCAACTCTTTACAGAAAGGATGAGGAAGAAAGCAAGGAGTATCTTGGCAGATAGTTCCCATACTCTCTTCAGCCAGTTGAAGCTCTGGAGCTCCGGGAGGCACTACAGAGTCCCTCTGGTAACTAAGAATGTATTTAAGAAGTCCTTTATCCCAAGTGTCATCAGTATCCTTTACTGTGTAATGTGCTTGTCTTACTGACTATTAGTCTCTTTTTTACAATGTTGGCTTTTGTGTTTGGTGAGCCAAAGACAAATTTCCAGCAATGGTGGACATTAAAGATCTATTCTATTCTATCCTTATATCCACGGTCCCATGACTTCAACGTTGCCGCCAGGCTGCGGAGTCGTGTTTGGTGACAACCTCTGTAGTCTCATTTAGCCACTTGTTAGCAACTGCTTTTTTAAACACATGTTAAAGCTTAAAAGTTCACAAGTAGGGTATTTACTGACCATTTTATGTCAAAAATCTCTTCATTTTGTGTTACACAAAGACTATTTCAGGCATCTATCCAACCTGATAAAAAAAATGCTAACTTACTTCCAGGTTTTAGGACCCATTTCTGCACCACTCTATGCTTCCCTATGTTCACTGGCTAACTTAGTCTGTCTGCCGTTTGGTGCTGGGCAGGCAGTGTACAGTGGGTTTTTAGAGCATTTTACTAAAGCTGCTTGCGACTACGAGCACCAAGACAAATTTCCCTTGGGGGACAATAAAATTTACTTTACTTTAAGCTTGGGTAAAAACAGTTAAGCTGCAGATTAGAAAACAAAACATTGAGCTGAAAGAAGCTAAAACACTCTGTAGAGCTGTCAGGAACTGCAGAGTCTGATGACGGTTGAGCCTTCGCTAAGCCCACCCGCCTCGGTTACAGTTGTCAAGCCTGTAAAACTTTCGCACTCAGCAAGTCAATTTGGCGTTTTCAGCAATATCAGCGAGGGATATTCCAAATGCGTAATGAGAATGAAAAGGACATTAAAAATAAGAGAAAAGCTCATCGGATGCAATGCAAGCTTCAAGAACCCTGTGTCTTGATAATTTCATTAAGGACAAACATGCAGGAACAATAATGTTCTTGTGCAGGGTAAGTCAATATACAGGGTGTATCAGACAGTTAAATTTAATGCTTTTTAAGACCTGTTTAAGACACATTTTAACCAAATTTAGGACAGATTTTTGAACAAATCATTATAAAAGAATCGCAGGTAAGCATTGCAGGCAAGTAGTATGTGGTCTTGTTAAGTGTTACGTAGGAATTATGGTTTTTAGAGTGAGTTAAGTCAATCTACATTTTGCCAACAGGTAAGTGCAAGTGTGAAGTAAAATGATGGTTAACTTTTAACCACAAAGTCTTCGCTATTTTCACAAACACAAATTAAAAAATGGATAAATGAAATTAGATAAAATGTTTGTAGCAGTTAAGACCTCACAAATTCAAATTTAAGACTATCTAAGAACTTTCAAGGTCTTATTGCTGTAACACTGAATTTAGGATGTTTCAAGACTGGTTAAGGACCTGTAGACACCCTGATATTCTTCTATTTTAAGCTAATGTTTCCTTTAGCCTTCATTATCTAATATATGTTTAGCCCATTGCTAGCAAAAGGAAATGATCCTTCTTTTACATTTGTTTAAAGCTAAAAAAGCCTCAAGTGGTACACAACTACCTCACTTAATGTTAAAATTTAAGTAACGTATATTCATTATTCACCGTCTTTGTTTGCTAACGTGCTAACTAGCTAACGTGTTAGTCTAAACTTTGAGGATATCTGCTGTCAGGCTTGCAGGTTTCATATGTACGTAGTCACAGTATTTTCCTTTGTTCTGAAAGCTTGACAGGCCTCTTATGCTTTACGGTTGCTAACGTAGGATTGGAAAGTGGCGGTTTTAAAAAGGAGCTTACAACAGGGTCAGTTCTTTGCGGCTTTGTCAGTTCAAATGACCCCTTTTACATTTAAATAATAATGTAATCCACTGCTAATTTAAGACCAGTGATTAGGGCAGCTTTAAATAAATACATATGTAGGCCATGCTAAAGCTACAATATGATATTATTATTTTACCACAGGATGTAACAAACTCAGGATATCCTACTGATTTCCAAAACAGGCCCTACTGTAAATCAAAGTGAAAGCAGTCACAGCTAGGACAAGCGTAACACGAAAAAAGCTAACTAACAATATGACAGAAAGAAGAGAGGAGTGTGAATTCACAAGATGAATTAAAGAAAAAAAGTTGCTTTTGAAATCAGTGAATGGAGTTTTCCAGGGTGAGCTGTTGTCTGTCTGTTCCCAGAGAGCAGAACGATGTGAGGGGAGCTCTAGAGAAAGAGAAGAAGACCGCAAGACGGAGAAACAGAGGGAGGCAGAAACACAGAGAGACAGGAACATGAAAAACTTGTCTCTAGCTCAACAGTAGCCAATTAGGGCTGTGAAAAAGTGGAGAGGCCCAACGTGAAGCCATATTCTGCAAGAGGAGCGTGTCGTTTCCTTTCTCTTTCTCACTCCTGAGAGCCTGTGGTTTTCTAATCACAGCCTCACTGAACCAGCGCCTGTTTCCCCCGCTCTATATTCTGATGAATCAAGGCAATTACTCTTGTAAGTTCTGGTCAGTCTCCCTCTGATGTGTTTTCCACTGTAACAGTGTGTTCTGTGTTTGTCATTTCACCCCCTAAGGAGTTGTTTGGAGTTTAGACTCTCTGCGGGTTGTTTAACGAGGGGACAAAGTCTGTCTGAACTTGGGCCTCGACCAGGATGTGATGCTAAAGGCCAGACAAGGACCTGAGAGGCTCCCACAGCATCCATACATGGAAGCTGCAACCCCAGTGTAGACAAAATGAAGCCCAGCACCAAATAAAGCCTCTCCCGTTTCAAAAGATCTGTTATTTATACTGGGCGCCGCCACTTTCAAAGTGCTCCAGCGTGGTAAACAAACTGTAAGGCACCTCGGTGGGAGAAGGCCGTCTCCAGACAGAGTCTGTGTGACCATGCTCTGCCTCTTGAGTAACTTCGAGGCTGGTGGTGTGAGGGAGGACAGAAAACACAGACGATGAAGTATTAATTTGGGGTGTGCCTGGAAGACTGGACACTGTCTTTTCGCTCACTCCCTCTCACAGGCCCTCTCTCTGTTTCTTTTCCCTTCTCAAACGGCCTGTCCGAGCCTGAAAACACAAGGCCGCGGCTAAATGTCAAAGCAGGAATTTTCCCTCTCTCTTTATGCTACTCTGGCATGTAACTGTGATTTCCACTAGACACCAAAATCCCAGGCATGGCAAAGCATAACAAGAAAGATCCGAAGTGAGGAGTTAAGGCTTGGACAGAGGAGCAGAAAAAACAATACAGAGGTTCCAACATACCGTTTTTCTCTCTCATGCTCCAGCTTGACTCTTAAATCCTGTTGAGAGGAAAAATAACAACAGAGGGGAGTTATGGAAGTGGAAAGTTGAAATGTGGGATTTGGGCTGCTGAATAAATAAAAGCAATAAGCTGGACAAGGAATTTAAGTGACAAATAGCATTATAATGACACGTGTTTTGCACTGCTGCTGCTGAATTTTGTCCTGCAGTACAAAGACAACATAATCCCTCAATTTGACTCCAGAGGTGGCATGACACAATATAAGTTTTCTATTTTTGGAGTCATTGCCCAAGAGAGCAGGAATCTGGAGGAGCCTGCAAGTCTGCATGAGGTCATGGTGATAAACTGACATCATATCTCTGCGAGCAACCGGGTAAAAAAAAAAAGTAGGGGTTTACCCCAACGCTAAGCAGAAACTGTCTCTGCTCCTCGCTGTTTGTTTATGGCGCATCATAAACACTGGTGCTTCAAGAGGATTTACCAATTATCATTCCACAGAGGGAACAAACACACAAGGAAACGACTTCAGAAAGCGACACAAGGTGACTGAGAGAAATTGAACTCTGGAAGGTGGCAGGCCATAAAACATTAACTTTGTTTGGGATGACTTTGCGAATGTAGAAGTCTAAATGGTATATTTTAAGACACATCCTATAATGTAATGTAAATCCAGATTTGTCTTTGTTTTGTTTGTAATTAGTAATTAAAATGTTTACTTTTGTACAACTAAATACCAACAGAGAAAGAAAGAGTCATATGATTTGTTGACCAAAATGTGACTTGGTTTATATATATTCAAAATATAAAAAATAAAATAAAATTCAATAAAATATTTCTTTAATTTAAAAAAATCTAAAAAAAAAACCAAACAAAACAAACATAAATAAATAAAAATAAAAAAACACAAATTAAATGTAAATTCCAACATTAATAAACACCATAATCATATGTAATTTACAGGCAACAAATAAATTCTCAGACACATAACGAGTGTGTACGTAAGTTTTATGTGCATGATGTGTGCACATTAACAATGTATTCCCACCTTGCCGCATATTTCTCTGTCCTCAGATTTCTCATTGTCACAGTGGACCAGTTAAAGCACAAGCTGGACCAAACACTCCAACTTGCTTTGTTTGTTTGCACCTGCAACGTGCCGCTACATCCCGCACAGTGTCAAATCTCCTTTTTGATTCAAGCCTAGAATTCCCATGCCGATAAACATTAATGAATGCAGCACAGTGTCACATTAGCATCTGTAAAACGTGTCAGAATTAGACTTAGAATAAGCTCCTCTCAGTTGCACAATGTCCTCTCCTCAACTACAGCACAACCTTCACCTGCAGCCAGCAGTTGTCAGTCCAACAAAAAAAAAAAAAAAAAAAATCAAAAAGGAAGTGCGGCTGAGGTTTTTTTGTGAACACCCAGAGTGACAGTAAAGGTTGAAGGCACTGCTGTGCTCTTGGTGTGTGTGGTTAATAAACTGTAATTGAGCAGAATGTGCGACAGCTTTAATGCGATACTCAAAAAACCTTCACTCACCCCCTGTAGGTTTGAACGAAGGCTGTAAAAAGTTTATAGTTTGCATGAAGAGCAGCAGCTGTGATCGGACTGCGCTCACGTCCGTTACATTGGTTTCCAATGGCAGGGTGGTTTTACAGCAGAAAAAGCTTCATCTCAAACTATTCATGCAACGTAATCCAGTTCTCTGATCTCTGTATACTCAGCACATCCCAATCGCTCACTGTTTTATCAAAATATGGATAATTAAGCTTATGCAATTATGATGTAGCTGTGTATTTACGCAAAAATCTAATATGTTTGACCAAATACTTTGATATTGATATTGCAGTGATGCTGCAGGGTTGACTATTTGATCAATAATGGATATAATGACTAAGTGGGTAAAAGCAAATAATAGAACAGCTTCACTTTACTGTAATACAGCCTTTAAAGGGACAGTTCACGCATACTTCCTCTTACCTGTAGTGGTAATTAGCTACCGTAAAACTTCATTTAGTAGCCCAGGCTAGTATTAAATCACTGAACTCAACAGGCTTATATTTGGGACAGGCCTTTCAGTAAAATGAACTGAATGATTGAATTGTGGAGAATCTAACTTAGCTAACGACATGTAGCATCTCCATATTGGCAAAAGTTTAAACACTTATATTTGTATGTGCGATCTAAGCAGCTAACTAACGTTAAGCTCAGATAGGTAGCTTTTATACATCCAAAGAACTTGTATAAAGATGAACTGCTTGGGAACCAAATCAGGCCTCTAATTGAGACAGGCCTTTATTTGTCAAAATATGTTGCCACATCAGGCTAGTAAAAGGGACTGGGCCTTTAGTTGAAGTTTTAGGATTGGGTTGGGTTTGAGTTGTCGAGTGTTGGAGATAGCGGTTGTAGAGATGTCTGGTTCTCTCGGATATAATGGAACTAGATGGTACTCAGCTTGTGGTGCTCAAACAAATATATCTGAAACACTCAACAGCAATGTCAAAGCCGAATCACCTCGCAGAAGGAAGCGTACATCTACTCACGTATGAGAGGCTCGTGCTCATGCCATGGCGAGATCTTAACATAACTGGGGTCCCTTTGGCTAAACTGTAACGTTAGCTAGCTCAGTGATGCCAGGTGAGCTAGCAGTAGTTGCATGCCTCCTTTTGCAAGGTTGGCAAATAGTCCCTACGTGAAACTGCCCACAACAAGATCTGTGGATTATCTTGAGTAACCGGATCAAGATTTCCTGAGAGAGACATTGCTGTTGTGTTTTTCAAAGGTATTTTTTTGGCGTTTGAGCACCAGAAGCCGAATGCTATCTAGTGCCATTATATTGGAGAGAAGGCAGACATCTCTATAGCCAATATCTAAAACACTCGGCAACTTACATCAAAACACTCTAGACTGATAAACAGCACTACAGGTAAGACGAAAATAATGTATTTCTTTTTGGGGGGTAAACTGTCCCTTTAAAAACAGGAGAAGACAACATTAAAAATGCTACAATATCCAAATTCTAAGACAATATCTCATATCACAGTATTGGTATAATATTGATACATTGCCCAGCTATTGCCAAGGATGTTTTGACACCACTTCAGCATTAGAATTCCATTTTACGAACCACAAACCTTTTACAGCCACCATTTCAGCCTGCCAGAGGTGGTCAGAGGTTGACATCTAGACTCAAAATATAGACCACAAATGCATTGTCCCTTTAAATGAAGCACAAATGGATGCCATGCGTACCTGTCTGTAGAGTAAGGTTCTGTTCTTGGGCTTGTGGCTGTTGTGCTGGGTGTAGCAGCGGCCCAGGGCTGCCAGGTCCTTCATAATGGAGTTAAGCGCCTCCTCGTCATCTAAACAAGACAAACACATATTATGTCAGTGAAATCACTCTCACTCCAGTGAAGTTCAATAAAGAAACTACAACTGTACAATGACCCACAGCTGTTTAAACTCACTTTCCATGGTGACATCAGCTACACATGTGACCATTCCTCGACATTTACAGTGTCACGGATGAGTGATGATAGCCCAGGAAGGTAAGTGCAAGTCTGTCTGATTGTTCGTCATGTGCTTTGCGTTGGAGGTTGTGTTGGCTCAGACAACGCAATGAGGCAACACCTGGTTTGATACTTCCTGTTCAAATGCCATCTGTGGACTTTCCACTAATGGAAAAAACATCCAGTGGTGTCTCTCTAGCAAAATCGAAACAACACATCTATGAAAAGAGGAGATACCTTGAAAGTTTTTCTCCGTACACCTGAACGCTGCAAATCTTCTCTGATCTTTATCTCTGTTTAGGTACGAGTGAAGTGAAAGAATTCTGATGCTGTGGATAAACCTAACAATGCTGGTGGCTCTCAAACTCTGTACTCTGCATACAAAAGCAGTGAAAGAGAAAAGGTGTTTAATAATGCAGCATGTGTGTCTATGAGTGGCTGTTGCAGGGGGCGATGTGGTTGCGAGTGCATGGCCTGGAGCTCTGTTATTAAGCTTGTCAATGTTCTGTATCAACGGAGGGATTTCAGGAACGTAATTCCTCAGCTGAAATTCGGTCTCAGTAATCAGACAACGATTGATCTTTTCTTTTGTCAAACGCTGACTGATTCAGAATCAAAGTGGCTGCAGGCTCATACATGAACTGACTTTGATGGGAGAAATCGGGAGGCTAAACAAGAGCGAGTCGAGTGTGTTTCACATTCACACTTCACTCCTCACAGGGGACAGGTCTATAGCGTTCATTAAACCCTTAAAAATTCATTTAGCAAAACCTGCAAGTGCAAAAGAGACCGGCGCTCAGCATCTAGCCGCTTCTCCATTTCTCACTTCTCATCTCCCACTTCACACTTTCTGCCGCACACACTCACACGCTCTGGTGTCTAAAGGGGGCAATCATGCAGATGAGCATGTCAGACATTACCATATCAAGAGACTTTAATAGAACCAATTATCTGAGTGCGGTGATTACAATATAAAGAAGAGGTCGTTGACCTCAGCTCCTGCCTGCCTCTCAGATGAGCCCCGGGTGCATTCATTATGAAAACACACACACATACACTCTTCGTTCACTGGGAAACCAGGCCAGGTGTGTGCCCCGCAACACAAACAGCACCTGCAGGAAAGACCACATTCTTTAAAGTAAAAGGGATCTTTGTCTCTATGTGTGCATGTGTATGTGTGTAAAAGACCACTGGGAATGTCATTCACATACAAAGTGTGATAGTAGCACAGGGGAGCAGATGGGGTCCGAGGTGCCATTTGATCTAAGTCCCACTGTACGGCGCTTGTCGCCAGCTGTTGGCCGACAGTGGGCAAGTCCGTTAGGTTCGCCCGGGGGTCAAAGCACAAAAACACCAGGGCTGAACAATTAATCGAATTCAGATCGATATCGCAATGTTCTAGAAAGCAATTTTCGGCACAAAAGCCCAACGCTCCAACGCTCCCAGTGAAATATGCGAATGAGAGTAGATAAAGGAAACAACCTGACCAAGTCAGGCTGTAACGGCAAGAGTAAATTGAACTAAACAAGGGTGTGTTTTATCATCACGCCTTTGGTCATGAGTATGCATGCACGAGTGACTGTGTGTATCTGTCTGTCTGCAGCTAATCTTACAAACTACTGGTCCAATCAGCCTCATATTTTGTGTGCACAATATGACTTTGTGCTTGAGGATCTCTCGTGGTCGCGATGATTCGCACTTGTTTTATTGACTTTTTATATCGTCACTCACTGCTGACTCCTCGCTCCTCTTAACCAGCTGGTCGAGTCTGCAAGTTTTATGGCAATCGGCTCGTCTACAAACAACAAGCCTGACCTAGTCTGTTGAAAGCCCCATTTTGGCCTTTGTCATAGCTCAAAAACTGGCATCCATAAAAAAGTTTGGTCATCTGCAGATTAATACTATAGCTGATATGTTATGATCCCCTAAAGTTAGGTATGATACAAGATGAATAAGTCAACATTCTCATTTTCCTCTGGCTTCTACCTGGTGTTGTTCCATCCTCTGCACAGTGTCGTACCACAGCGGGAGTGTTTCGGAAGCGGAGTGTTTTGCCTAATCAATTTGGACACTTGCAGATTTTGTTGATTTGGTCATTTTTCCTTGATATTTGTGCTTCTACCGTACATTATTCAGCAGGCTATCTGGTTAAACTGTTACTTTATTGTCTGCTTTAATTGCGTTTACACCAGCGCTAGCATCCCTGCACTGGCTACCTATCAAATACAGGATTGATTTTAAGGTTCTTTTATGAACTTCTCTGCCCCTACTCCAACTCCCGACCTCTTAGATCCTCCGAGCAATGTCTTATAACTGTCCCACGGTCGAGGCTGGTGGGTAAGGGAGATTGTGCCTTTGCGGTCGCTGCTCCAAACCTTTGGAATAGCCTAGCGTTCTCAATCAAATGCTCCCCCTCCATTGACACTTGTAAGACAAATCTTAAAACGTACACGTTTTCAATGGCCATTGGTTGTTTGTAGTGGTTTTAATATTTTAGTATTTTATAACCTTTTTTACGTATGTAATTGTTCTTACCGTTTTATTCTGTTATATATTTGTGTACATTTTATATTGCTATGTGTGTCATTCTTTTATTTTGTACAGCACTTTGGTCAACTGTGGTTGTTTTTAAATGTGCTATATAGATAAACTTGATTTGATTAGGTTTATTGTTTTTTATTTCCTAAATTGTTGTGCTGTGGCATTTGGACAAGGTTAATACTGTCAAAAGGCTAGTTACAATTGACATAAATCAAGGAATTGTGGCTGTGTTTGACTTTTTAAAAATACATTCATGTTTTAAGTTTCTCCCAGCATAACCTTTATCAATATTCTCCTTTACACTCTAAGCTCCTTTTTACTTGGAAGCTACCTCTACAAGCTCTCTTGGCGACCACAAACACCTCTGGCCCAGTCAGCACACTAACATAAACTGAGGTCGAACCACATCAGCAGAGAGGTGGACGTCATGTTGGACTATCTTAATATAGCAGCAAGAGTAAAGTGAGAAATGACGGCATACTCCCTCCTGTTACACAGAGGCTAAATACAGCAGAGCGATAAGAGAAAGTTACACCCATAAAATGTGATTCCTTAGTGCAAACAGCTAAAAGAGACAGAGAGTGAGGTATTCTTGAAATTAATGATGATAACTTTAACGGTTTATTATGCCAAAGCACCAAACCAGAACTAAATGACTGAGAATTAAGTCTAATTAGAGACAATCACGTAAGCATGTCTCTTATCAAATGCAGTAGCATGTTGTGATTGTGCCTCATTAGCACATTCCTCTCTGTGGCAACAAGTTTATAACTCTGTGTGTGGGTTGTTTGATTGTGATAAGGCCAGGTAATTGTGAGACAGGTGAGCCACTTATGGTGTCTTCCTCCCTGCGTGCTTGTTTAGGGAGATAACACAGACAGAACAATTGAGGAATGAGTATAATCACAATTAGGTGTGTAAACAACCGGCACTCCTCCACACAAAAAAAATCACAGTGTTTCATTCATCTATAGAGCGCACCGACCTGAAGCTCCCTGTTGGGACACACAGGACGACGGCTACTTAAAATATAAGCTGTCAGGAGTGGCAGATGACTAACTGCTCGACCAGGCCTGTACTCTCCCAACAGGAAGGAACTGAGTCACCGTCTCTGTTCTGAATACGGAGCAGGGCTAACCGCGTTATTCCACATCAGGAAATTAATGGATTTTTGATTGAATCAGTCAAAGATGGACACGAGGGAATGGAGCGTTTGTCCACGCGGCCGCTCTGCGACCACAGTGAACATAATCATCATGGTGCCATTGTTCTGTGTGTGTCATTCCAGAAAAGTGTGAAGGATTTGTAGAGATGGAATTTAACTTGAGAATTGTGAAATAAATGAGTGAGATTAAATTATTTTTTGATGAATCTTCAGGAATTAAATCAACAAAATGCCTATTTACTTGATTTTTTTTGTCCAAAACTAAAATATATTAAATTTAAAAAGATATAAAAACAAGGACAGGGGAAAAAGTATTTTATTAAGCAAAAATGAGCATTTTTAGGTGACTTGATTTTCTGTCAACTTCCCAACGGATACCTAGACTAATAGAGAAATGCAAACTTAACAATAATCATATTTACAGCTATGTGTTTGGTCATTTTGCATTTTCCTCCGTCTTTATTTCTCATTATCGTGCCTCTCTTTCTCTCTGGTGGCAAGTCTTGTTTCAGTCCTGCCTCTGCAGGCTCGCAGCTCCAAACTACCCTGAGCACTGGCAGTCAAGGATACAAAACAAACAACAGAGGCCTGCATGTGTGTATCCGTGTGTGTGTATGTGTGAAGCCTGTGCTGCCTATGGATAATAGTAGAGAGGGGAGAGTGGGAGGGCTGGTTGGCGCAGGGGGCAGTGAGAGTGTGAGAATTGCGTGGTGGCGTACAGAGCCGGCAGTGATGGCCGCCTATAAATGAATTTATTACATCACCGAGGCCTGGTCGGCAGCCGGTGCCAGGCCGAGGCCAGCCAAGGCTAACCACCAGCACAGTGGAAAGCAACCAGCTCACACATCACTGCCAGAAGCAGCCCCACAAACCAACTGCAGGAACTTGAGGAACCTTACGTGACTGAGAGCGGTTGAGAATTTGTTTTTTCTCTGGTATGTGGATAAGTTGGGGTACCTTCAGTTCATTTCCTGTTCGTCTTCGTCTTGTGTCTTGGGTGAAATGTGACTAGCATAAGAAAAGGGGGAATTCCAGGAAGCTAAGCAGAGTGAGCAACATTACACAATGGAGGCTGATTACTGGGCATTGCATCATCACTCCACATCTTTCTTTTTTTCCCAGGCTAAAGCCGAGAACGGTGAAAGTGGCAGTGGGTGAAATGAAGTTGGAACTCCAGTCCGAGATAGTTTACATAAAGGGAGTTATTCTCCCGTAGCTGTCTCCGAAACCAGAACAGCTAAAAGAGCTTGGAGTTGAAGACGCAAGGCACAAGCTCCAGCCCCGGGAGTGTTTTAAGAATAACACTGGCTTTGAGAGGCGAGTGCTGCAACTTGCAAGCTAACAAAGTGTGTGTAAGGGCAAGCAAGGCAGCAACTCTGTGTGTGTGAGGCAGGCTGCCTGAATGAAGACATTGAGGGGATTTCCTGGTGCCGAGAGACACATCATGGCAAAGGCATCCGGCTGGATTAGCAGCTGGAGCCAAACGTGTTCTCACTCTGCAGCAGCAGCAGCAGCACGGGCTGAGCTCTGACGCACGACACACACAACACACACACCTTCATACACACACCAGCTGTAACAAGCGAGGCACGCTCGTTTCTATGCACCTTGCTGTTCGTCGAAACTGCGATACACCTAATTTACCACCTAATGGGTGTAACGTTTAAACCTCTGAAGTTAATCTTTCACTAAGAATAATGACTCTGATGTAATGCAGGGTATTGTGGGTGTGTGAGAATAGTTGTGCAATTAATGTTTGTACAAGGTCCCTACCGAAAGTCTCTTTCATTGGAGAATGCCTGCAAACATTTCCATTCAATATCTAAAGGCTGCAACATTCCTCCTCTTTGCTTTTGTGTCTCTGTAATGTAAATGTAAAGAGCTCTTCAAGAGGGTTTATGTTCACTGAATTCAAGTTAAAGAAGTCTAACATTTTGGGAAATATACTCATTCCCATTTTTTCCTGAGAGGTATTTACACTACACTAATGTTTATTCAGGAGGCACTTATCTTAGCTTAGCCTAGCTTAGCAAAAAGACTGGAGGCAAAGGGAAACTGTTAGCTTAGCTTTCTCCACGTGCCAAAATTATACCTACTGACACACTAGGTCAAACCACCAATGTTTATCTACACGTCCTGCATCATTTAATTCAATAGAAAGTGATTAAATAAAGAAGGGAAAGGTCTAGTTAGCTAGCTTGCTAACTGTTATTTAGGGACTGTTCTTTGTTTGTGAGGGGGGAGGCTGTGGTGCAAAACGGGTCAAATATTTTTTATTTTGGCTTAGGGAGGGGACATACACCCTTAAATGGTTGCAGTTTATATTTATTTTAAATTCTCTCTGAACCCCAAATCTAGCTGGCAGGTTTGAAAGGCATGTTCTCAAAAGATATCAAAAAATTATAGTATTATTCATGGTCAGAAACTGTAAAAACAGAAATTATCATTGGTTTATTAAATTTCAGACCATCCCTGAATACATCATGCACAGCTTCTGTTATCAAAATCACTTATTTCTATGTCGCATTTAAAATTTTGCCAAAAATAAGCACCATCCATGCTGTAAAAAAACACTACATTCAGCACTCCTACAGTACAGGCCAAAAGTTTGGACACACCTTCTCATTCAATGCGTTTTCTTTATTTTCATGACTATTTACATTGTAGATTCTCACTGAAGGCATCAAAACTATGAATGAACACATGTGGAGTTATGTACTTAACAAAAAAAGGTGAAATAACTGAAAACATGTTTTATATTCTTGTTTCTTCAAAATAGCCACCCTTTGCTCTGATTACTGCTTTGCACACTCTTGGCATTCTCTCGTTGAGTTTCAAGAGGTAGTCACCTGAAATGGTTTCCACTTCACAGGTGTGCCTTATCAGGGTTAATTAGTGGAATTTCTTGCTTTATCAACGGGGTTGGGACCATCAGTTGTGTTGTGCAGAAGTCAGGTTAATACACAGCCGACAGCCCTATTGGACAACTGTTAAAATTCATATTATGGCAAGAACCAATCAGCTAACTAAAGAAAAACGAGTGGCCATCATTACTTTAAGAAATGAAGGTCAGTCAGTCCGGAAAATTGCAAAAACTTTAAATGTGTCCCCAAGTGGAGTCGCAAAAACCATCAAGCACTACAACGAAACTGGCACACATGAGGACCGACCCAGGAAAGGAAGACCAAGAGTCACCTCTGCTTCTGAGGATAAGTTCATCCGAGTCACCAGCCTCAGAAATCGCAAGTTAACAGCAGCTCAGATCAGAGACCAGATGAATGCCACACAGAGCTCTAGCAGCAGACCCATCTCTAGAACAACTGTTAAGAGGAGACTGCGCCAATCAGGCCTTCATGGTCAAATAGCTGCTAGGAAACCACTGCTAAGGAGAGGCAACAAGCAGAAGAGATTTGTTTGGGCCAAGAAACACAAGGAATGGACATTAGACCAGTGGAAATCTGTGCTTTGGTCTGATGAGTCCAAATTTGAGATCTTTGGTTCCAACCGCCGTGTCTTTGTGAGACGCAGAAAAGGTGAACGGATGGATTCCACATGCCTGGTTCCCACTGTGAAGCATGGAGGAGGAGGTGTGATGGTGTGGGGGTGTTTTGCTGGTGACACTGTTGGGGATTTATTCAAAATTGAAGGCACACTGAACCAGCATGGCTACCACAGCATCCTGCAGCGACATGCCATCCCATCCGGTTTGCGTTTAGTTGGACGATCATTTATTTTTCAACTGGACAATGACCCCAAACACACCTCCAGGCTGTGTAAGGGCTATTTGACCAAGAAGGAGAGTGATGGAGTGCTGCGGCAGATGACCTGGCCTCCACAGTCACCGGACCTGAACCCAATCGAGATGGTTTGGGGTGAGCTGGACCGCAGAGTGAAGGCAAAGGGGCCAACAAGTGCTAAACACCTCTGGGAACTCCTTCAAGACTGTTGGAAAACCATTTCAGGTGACTACCTCTTGAAGCTCATCGAGAGAATGCCAAGAGTGTGCAAAGCAGTAATCAGAGCAAAGGGTGGCTATTTTGAAGAAACTAGAATATAAAACATGTTTTCAGTTATTTCACCTTTTTTTGTTAAGTACATAACTCCACATGTGTTCATTCATAGTTTTGATGCCTTCAGTGAGAATCTACAATGTAAATAGTCATGAAAATAAAGAAAACGCATTGAATGAGAAGGTGTGTCCAAACTTTTGGCCTGTACTGTATATGTGACGATAGTGAAAAACCAATTAATTACGGTTACGTTTTTAAAAACGTAACCTTTGATTTCATTTCATTTTTTCAATTTTGCCCTTTTTCCAACTGTAAATTATGTCCCCAAAGGAAAACTCAAGTTTAGTTTGTATTTGTAATTTATATAATCATAAAAGTCGATACTCGGCCTTATGTGAAGATACAATATTGCCACACAAAAAAAAACGCGATACTATGCTGTATCACTACTACTATTTGCTTTAGAGTTTAGTTTGTTTTAGGTGGTAACTCTTGTGCTGTTTGCTTGCTGCATTGGCTCCAATACCAACACTAGGTGTGTGTATAAAGTAATGGTAATTGGGTCATGCATTTCCCCAGGTCACTCAGGAAGGCTCAAGCAATAATATTTATAGCTTTAGTGAGGGTCAAGATAATAATAAATAATAATAATATAATTTAAAAAATGAAGTCACACCCCAGCCACGCCCTCCTCTGATAAGTAAAGTACAGTCCCTTAGTATATTCTCTAACTTGCTTTTTGCCCCTGCTGCCAATTTTAATTGCTAAGCTTAGCTGGCTCCTTAATGCACAGACAAGAGAGTACTAACAATCGTCTCATTTAATGTTAAGCAAGAAAAAGAATAACCGTCATTGTCGTAAAGGTAAAATGTAAAGTGTAAAATGTGGAGCAATTTCTGCAATGCTGATTTTTCATCTGTGACAATTGGGGTTTACCTTGTGAGTTTCTGTGCTGTCCGGGTCCATTTTGGAGACCGTCATCTATAAAAAACAAAGGCAACACGGATTTGGATCGCAGTGGACAGAAGAGAAAAGTAAAGACTCAGGAATGAAAGCTGCACTAAAGTAATCATGCACACATGGTGCATTGTTTTTGGGTTTGAATAGCAGAACAAACAATTTAATATTGAGTTTTCTTCACAGAGGTTAGTTAGCATCAGGTAGAGACTGCAGCTCCTGCAGGCCGACAGATCCTATGCACATGCAAATACACCACCGGAGAGAGTCTATTGTTTAAGTTGTGTTGCACGAAGGAACTCAGTATGCCTGTGTGTGTGTGTATGTGTGTGGGTGAATTGTTTTGCATAGCCTAGGTGTAGGAGTGCATATGTGTGTTCACAGGCCTGGCAAGTGTGAATATAAATAAATGTGCAACACCAGTATACTTTGAATTTTCGAGGGACGTGTGTGTGCACCCAGAATGTGCAAAATGAAGTGTAAATGTCGGAATAATGTACAAAAATCAGGAAAACAACATTGTTACTAGCAACAATGCAGAAAGCCCTAAACAAGTGTGTACAAAGCGGGCCATCTGGAGCTGTTAACAGCCGCCTCACACTCTCGCACATGTGTTAGGTTTTTCCGCGGTGTTCCTGCCAGAGGATGTGAGAGTGGTGTGTACAGTATGTTTATGTGTTTCACACATGCGCGTCTCTGTATGCATGGACCGTATCGCAACCCGCTTTCGAATACTACTCACCCATGTTTACTGTCATCATCAGGAAGTGGCCCTGTTGAACTCGAGCACAGAGCTCAACTTCTCCCTGCGAGCGAAGATTTCATCCTGTGAGCAAAAAAAACAAAAACAACACGGTTTCAACATCCAAGAACTGTGCCACTTTCCTTCGGCCTGGCGCACACAATATTTCTGTGATTGCACAAAAACAATGACAAAACAGGACGCAGGTGGTAGTTTCAACACAAAGCTTTTTTTCCAAAGTCAGTGTCACCGCTTGTGTTATTTTTTTAATCTTTACTTAACCAGAACAGTCTCTTGAGATTGACATATCCTTTTTTTAAAACTCCTGGCAAACAAATAACAACACGACAGCCAAGAGCTGCATTTAATGCTGGTGACTCGTTTCATCTAAAACCCAGAGAATGCCCTGATGTCTCTTTATTGCCACTCTGAGAACCACGCGGCAGCAGCAGAGGAGGAATTCCTCAGTGTTTGATGATGGAGGAGTCTCGTGCCCTTGAGATCCCATGGTGCAGCAGCGAAGGCAGGCGTGGGTGTTTGCCTAACTGCCTGCCTCAGGTAAAGACCATGAGCACTTAAAAGACAAAGCCAGCGCCTTCTTTATGCACCGAGTAGGTGAGCACGGAGCAGAAAAACGGTTGTCACATCCCATAATGGAGTGATACAGAAAAGAGTCTTTTAGCTCTGACAGTTTCTGAACCACTCCTCACTTCACGTTGTTTATATACCAAACCATTATTTCAAACTGCAGGCAAGTGAAATGTTGTCTTTTCTTAAAACATGATGGTCACATCATGTTAAAGGCTACTTGCGGACATTTCACACACATGCACACAAACGCACTGTGGGAAGCATTTGTTTCTTCTTTGAATGCACGCTTAGAAAAAAAAGAGGAACAGGAACTAGAGAAACAGCTGCAGTACAGTATGGTGTGATATTAAAATGTGTGTGGTGGTTAGGAACTGGTGTGTTTCACCACATGGCATCAATCACAGAGACATGTAAGGCTGACCATGGGAAAGCTGCAGGGTTTAGAAAGCCAAAAAGGTTTTTCAGTGAGCTAAATTTAAGACCTATTTAAAGGTTGAGTGTGATGGATTTAAGGGGATATAATGGCAGAAATGGAATATAATAAGTATGTTTTTCCTAGTGTGTAATCACCTGAAAATAAGAATCGTGCTTTTGTTACCTTAGAATGAGCCGTTTATATCTACATAGGGAGCGGACCTCATCCACAGAGTCCAACGTGTTGCACCGCCATGTTTCTACAGTAGCCCAGAATGGACAAAACAAACACTGACTCTAGATAGAGCCATTCACGTTTTTGCATCGGCCACAATGAGTAGCAGCCCCTCTGTGATCTAAAAAAAAGCAGACTTGATGGCAGAAACATTGACCCATGACTGGAAATTGGCGATGCAGATGGTGAGGTGGAAACCTGATTGTAGAAATTGTTGAATATTTTTTGACGCACACTTGATTTAGAGAAGAAGAGACGTCTGTGGATAATTCAGCTCCTGGTTAAAACCTCCTGAACCTCTGGATCTTAAGTTATCAGAGGAAAGCAGTGAAGACACATTAGTAGGCACTAGGCTGGTGAGCGTAGAAGAAACACTGATTTGTAATGTGAAACTGCTGTACTTGGCGTTTTTACCAGTTTTAATCACCAAGTCTGTTTGTTTTAGAGAGTAAGAGACGTCTGCGGATAATTTGGCTCCCGGTAAAAATTTCCGGAACCTCTGGATCTTAAGTTATAAGAGAAAAACAGTACACCTTAGCAGGCAGCAAACATTCAAAGAAACACTGATTTGTAACATTAAAACTGCTTTATATTAGATGTTTTTACCGGTTTAAATCACCTGGTCTGTTTGTTTTAGAGAGTAAGAGAACTTTGCGGATAATTCGGCTCCTGGTAAAAACCTCGGAAACAATGAAGAGTGAAGGAATTCTAACCGGGAGAAGTTTCAGCTGGCTGTAATCTGCAAATCCTCATTGATACAGGCCACAGAATCTCCCTAACTCTTACACACTGCTTCTTTAAAATGCAAAATAAACAAAGAAAAGCTACAAAAAACTATTTGCATGTAACCACAGCTCATGAAAGAGGAAGTGCAAGAGAACCAACGACAGGACCTCACTGAAATTATTGCAGCACTTTTAAAGTGCGCGTTGCTCGTCTGTATGAATGAAGATGCTGCGGTCAAAGAAACCTGCTACTGTGTGATTAAAACAAGTAGTATAACACTTTGTAAGTCCTTTAGTTTACATTAAGAACAAATTCTCAGGTATTTTAAGGGTGACGTTTAAGGTCATGGCTGAGTGATCTGAGAACTAGCTGCAACGGCCGCTTGTTGCTACACACAGACAACACAGGATCACTGTTGTCAGTGGTTACAGTCTCAGAGTCTCACAGTATTTCAGCCACAATGACAGAGCCAACATTTATCAGCGCTGCAGCCTCGCGAAAACGCTTCGAAAATGCTTCAGTTCTGCTGTTGTGACATTTTGTTTATGATTAATACTTGAAGCAAACTAAACACTCCATCACTTGATTAACTGCAGAGTCCCGTTCAGAGCAGCTCAGTGAAAAGAGGAGATAACATGCTGAGTTGTTCTTTTATACAAGGGAGGGAATAAAGACAAATATAATAGAGGAAAAACAGTAAAAATGAATAGAAATGCTGCAATAATAAAGCAGTGTGGGTATATAATCTTGTATAGAGGATTCAGCAGCAGTCTGACCATCAATTCAACGCAAAATCTTTGGGAAAACACTAAAGAGCCTCCAGAGAGATTAAAAGCAACATTCCCCAGATATTTTCTGTCTTTTTCTCCAAGCATCATTTATTTTTTTGTTGCTCTATCTCCAGTGTCCATGTTGCACGCGTCCTTGTGCTCTCCAACGCCCGTACCACTTGTGTACAGTATGTGTCTTTAACCCAGAACACTCTGCTCAGACGAACGCTCCAGCCTGTCTGCGGAGACACAAACACTTTCTCTTTGTGTCGGCCAGCAAACTTTTCATAAAAGCAATAAAGACAGCCACTGGAGCAATTTACAGCCTGAGGGGCCGAGTCACAGAGTGCTGGTGGAGTTTGAACATGGGAACATGCTCAGCGTGCAGTGTACTGCTGTCAGTGGCACAAATCACCAGAGCTGATGGATAGGAGAGCTACAACTTTTAAGCCTGGGAAAGAATGTTTCAAGGGTGACCACTTTTCTGAGAACAGGGTGTTCGAAACATATCACAATATGAGTGCTCGACTTATATTAATCCCCAAAACACACTTTGAGATCAGGCAGCAAATTGAAGGGGGGTATATGTCCCTGCAAAGCTCTGTGTCAGGCTGTGCTAGTGTGGCGCTGCTGACCACACATGAAAGAGATGAAGAACAGCCACAGGACAGGTGGTCTCCTAACACCACGTGGCCCGGTCTGTCCACGCTGCACACACACAAACACACACATGCACACACGGGAACAGAAAAGCCCTGTCCTGTGCCAGCGAGTCACCAGATGGCCCATCTGTTTCGCCCCTCTGCCCAGCATGACGCCGGGCTAGTGGTGCCCACAGATCGCCAGCCCAATTCTCCCCACACTTCTTGGCAGGCGGGCGGCGTGACAGCCCGCTTGTTGAAGATCAAATGCTAATCGCCACCCGCTCTTGTTGCTCTTCAGCCACACATCCTCCAAGAAAAGACTGTCTGTCTCTCTACGAGATCATGAGACAAACCTAGAAATGCTGCGCACATCCAGAAGTGCTTCCAACGTCGTGACGCACTACACTGTCAAATATGGATAACATCACGCGCCGGGCCAATGTTTCACTGGCAGAGGCCTCTCCTTTGTCACAGTATGAGGACTGTGCTGAAATGACAGAGGAAGTTAATTAAAAAGAGGACAGCAGAGGATGGGATTTCAGAAGAGGGTTGTGGAGAATTGTCTGAGCCAGACAAAGCAGAGTCATGCTCCTCAAACCACAAACTGCATTTTTATTTTTATTGGAATGATTGCACAGGAATCACAGCCAAGACCGTGCAGGCTAACACGTATATGCATGCGTACATATTCAGTAACCTCTTTCAGCTCTCTTACATCACTCTCTAACCAAGAAAACAGCGCACTGTTGGCTGTAGGTCTCAGAGGGGAACCCCCCCTCCCCCTTTAGACCAGAGAAGAGGAAGGTCTCTCCAGCTGCCTGGTGGCTTGAGCCGTATGACCTAATGTCTGACATCTCTCTTGTGGAGTCCCAAAGAAATTGACATTTCAGACAGAGGTCAACTTCTAAACTTTGCAACACGCCTGTTGGGTTCACACTCCAGCGTAGCATGTCTGTAACAACCATTACATGCCAAAATAGACAGTCCAAAGAATCATAGAGATCAGGAGGTGGAGAGGACAAGACATCTGTGAGAGTTTGCTCAGTGAGGACTTGAACGGGGGTCAAGGCCCTACACCATTGCAGGACACAGAAATAATCTACTAGTGGGTGGACTGCGTTAACTTCGGACAGAGTCAGGCTAGACGTGTCCTCATTTCCAGTCTTAATGCTAAGCTAAGCAGCTGCTGGGTCTAAATAAATGTCAGACTTTTTCTTCAACTACATATCTTCTATGCAGCATTTTTTTTAAAGCATGCTAAACTTAAATAGCTGATTTAATTGGATGCTCAGTACAAAAATTAGCACTCTTTGAAGTGACACTTCCTACTGTAGAGTGAATAACTAATGGAAAGGTACTTGACAGAGACAGCAAACTAGCTCGACAACATGGCCAAACTCAATTATGACGCTGAATGTATTAAACTGTGGGGACCTTGAACTAATGACTAAGGAGAAATCTGGACCCCGTGGCTGGACCAGTTGGGAACCACTGTTATATACAGTATATTTGTTACCAATATGTTTAATATGTCTCATAAACCTTAAATGTGAATATTAAATCTAAAAGTTTTCCATTGTTTCCCAACTTACTTTAGACAGTGTTGGAGTCAAGACTACCTAAACCGAGACCAAGTCATGACCAAGATCAGACCAGTTCCACAATGTATGACATACTTATGATAAAATGTGGAACTTGCAAACCATAGGCACTCCTCAAACTGATCTTAAAGACTCACCTATAAAAACACCCACAGAAAACAAAGGAAGATTCCTCTTCATGCATCTCTCTTATTGCTGTACTGTATGTGCGTATGAGTAAGTACCATGTGAAATGTCTTGATAAAATAATCAAAAGATTTTGCAGAGGTGAATTTTCTGTGTGGGAAATTCCCTTTGTTTTCTATATGTAAACAATCACAAACAAACACTAAGAGGCTGAAATCAACATAACTTTCTTTATCAATACATGTAGTGATATCCCTGCAGTTGTGGTCTCTGACAACCTTTAAATAAAATCAAGAGTTCTCTTTGTCCGAGACCGAGACAAGTCTGAGTATAAATGCAGTCGAGTCTAATACAAGACCGAGACCTTCAGAAAGTGTCTTTAATACCAAGTTATATACAGCATTTTTTTGTGAATTTCTTTATTAAATGTGAGGAAAGTGAACTAAATATTCAAAATAAATCAACTATAAAACTGGAACCAAATTTTTACATGTAAAACCATAGCCTATATTTATTTCTGTCAAATTATTGTTGTGCGATACTTCAATTTAAATGCAAGTTAATTTAAGGTATAAAGTCTGTACTGCATCAACTCACAAAAATTATATAATTCTGACATATATAAATGCAGCCTAATTGTTTAGTTGGATGGGTTGTACCACTCAAGCAAGTTTCAAGAGTCTGCTCATTGATTTTCATATTGTATGGAAGTTAATGGAACAGAAAAAACGCCTTGAAAAGTAGGGTAAATACATCTAAACTAAAAAAACAGAACAATATAATGGTTTGCAACATGGTTCGCTGCGATGTTAAATGCAGTTGATGTGCATTTAATAGCTAAAAACCTAATACGGTCCGGACAAAACAGAACACAAATCATCACAGGCCTGAAATCATAAGGAGACAGTGAACTGGTCACAATACCCGGTGGACTGTCTGTGTTGCAACACGGCCAGGAAATGAAGGGTGATTAGTGAGCCACGGATATTTAGGTGACTTACTCTTTTTAAAAGGTCAGTGGCGGGGGTGTCCCGTCGGCTGAACGCTTGCCAAAACTGTACTGTGGCCACATGAGTCACAAGCGTAATGCCTGCTGATTCTGGGAAGTAAGACAATACAGTGTGTCCTCCTGCACATTGAGCAAGCTGAGGGTTTTCTAAGCAGGGACGCGCTTGAGGACTGCCGGGTGGTGGCAGGAGTGCGTGGGCTGGAGAACATCACTCCATGTGGGGCCTCGGCGCTCATTTATCACAACCTTGGCTCTGCTTTCTTTGTCTCACAGGAGTTATTGCTGAGAACAGATCCAAGCTTTCCAGCAAGACACAAGGCTTAACGACTCCTTCCTACAACATAATAAGAGGATTGTTCCCGTCACCTGGCACTAAATCTTTGTTTTATTTCAAATAAAGGAATTTCCCTTTTGATTTGATGCCATTATTTACACATTTGTATCTCTTGTTTCCAAGGTAAATGCCTGCTCAACTGGGGGATTATTCAATGGAGCTCAATCTCTTTGCATTGTGCAACACTAGTGAGTCTCATTTAGGGTTGCAGGAGGATTATTCATTTTACTATCAATTAAGTCTCTAAAATCTTTAAAAAAAAATCCAAAATTCAAAAATCTGGAACCAGAAAATGTCCACGAGCAGACTGAAATATCTCAACATATACTGTGTGTATTGCCATGAAATTCTGAACAAACATTCATGGTCCCCAGAAGATGAATGCCACTAAATTTGGTGATTCACTTACTTTTCATGTCACACCTTCATAATTCGTCACACTTGGTTTATAACCAAATATCTGCTAAACTAATGGCATTCCCTCAGAGTTCAGGTGTGTGATCTTGGATATAAAACTGAGTCCCACCTATGGGTGTGGCTGCAACCACAGGATTAGCGTACCTCTGTAAGCGAGACTCAATCAACTATGTGTAAATATGTGTAGTGCTATGCAAATCAACAGTGTACTACCTGCCATCCTCGTACTTCTGAAACTAAAACCTTTATTTGCTAACGATCAGAATGTTTGTATTGTCATTAAGAGCATGTTAGCATACTGACGTTGGCGTTTTGCTAAAGTCAGTACACTCTCAAAGAGCTGCTAGCCTGGTTATACACTATTAGTCTTGTTTTGTCTTTGAAAAGGTTTTGTAGAAAAATGTGCAATGGCCCAAAGCAAGGTATCAAAAGTCACCTATTGAGAGAAACTTATTGTGCTCATTTCCAGGTTGATACTTGTATTTTGGGTTTATACTAGAACATGTTTACATGCTTTAATGTTCAAAAAACACTTAATTTTCCTCACATTGAAGCCTTTTATTCACCCCCTATCTGAAACACTCTGTTTTTAGCACCTGCTTCTTTAAGCTCCTCTCCTTCTGTATCTGTGCTCTCGACATCTCTGTACCATCACTGCAGCCAGGAGAATGACTGCAATGGAGTATATATAGGCGCACTTTCTACCATGAACCACTTCTGACCACAACCGGGCATGCTACAGCAGGAGTATGACCCAGAATCAGGAAGAAAATAACAACATCAGCAGCCAAGATTACACATTACCCTGACTTAGCATGTAGCTACATGTAGCTGTGTGCTTGCAGCCAGGGAATGACTGTAACAGAGGGTATAGATGCACTTTCTACTGTAAAATACCCAATAAGCTTTTCAAGCAAAGTCTTCACACCTGGACATGTTCCAGCAGGAATATGATCAAAAACTGAGGAGAAATTAACAACAGCATCCAAGATTAGATGTTTCACTCATGCTAGCATGTAGCTACATGTAGCAGTGTGCTTGCAGCTGGGGAATAACTGTAACAGAGTGTATAACTGTACTTTCTACTGCGAAAAATACCCAATAAGTGCTTCTAAACCAAAGTTTTCACAACTGGACATGTTCCAGTAGGAATATGATCTGAAACTGGGGAGAAATTAAGAACATCTACAACCAAATAACATGTTTCCTCGACAGTGGCTACATGTAGCAGGGTACTTGCAGCTGGGGAATGACTGTAACAAAGTATATAACTGCACTTCCTACTGTAAAATAATTCCTAATAAAAGCTATTAAACCTAAGTCTTCACAACTGGACATGATCCAACAGGAACATGATCCAAACTTGGGGAGAAATTAACAACACTGGAAACCAAATAACATGTTTCCCTGACATTAGCATGTCGCTACATGTAGCAGTGTAGGCTACACAATGTGAACTCTTGCTGAAGCATGTCTGGAGCAGATGAGCATTTAAAGAAATGTGTCATGCGATGACGTCAGCTTGTCTGTCAAGTATTTTAAACGGTTTTTGCTCACAGAAATTGCTTTTACATACATTTACCTTATTATTTGTAACTTCGGCCGTGTTGAATATGCACATCTGACACTGTAACATCATAAATAAGAATGAAAATAAAGAGACGCAGTATGTCCCTTTTAATCATTTTGTCCAAGATACCAACACAGTTTCCCAGAGCCGAAGAAGAGTTAGTAATGATATAAGCAGAAGATAAACAGCAAAGCCTCACATCTGAGGATCTGGAACCAGTGAATGTTACTTACATGATTCATCAATCCTAAGTTTGAGCATTGGTTTCATCACTCATCAATTTTTAACTGATGAAATTTCAAGAAGACAATAGTAGTCACAGGAGGAAGTAGCTGGTATAATGAGGGCCCAAAGGGACATATGAATAGTGGAGCTGATGCACTATGTTAACTCAATCCACTGGTACCAATCAGACTCCACTGTAAGAGGATCCTCCTCAGTGAAAGTGATGGCTCTATTAGCTCAGAGATAAGAAGATCTGTCTGCCATTATCATCAACCACACAACACCGGCTAAAAATAGCCGATTGAAGGAGTGATTCTCCTGCCGTCCACAACATATCCACTCCCCGGATCACCAGAACCATATTCTCCCCCCCATGAGAGGAATCCAAGCACAATCTGTAAAGTAAGCTGTCTTTTCCATTATGCAGTGACATGCTATTACAAGCACATTCATTCATTGTGTTTCTCCACCCAAATGCAGCCATGCAGAGACAGCTCATAGACTTAAACCCATTTCACGAGACAGAATGTCAAACAGCTGTGGTTCAGGAAGAGGCAGGAAAGTATTTCTGCTCTGCCACCAAAGCTTTATCCATGAAGAGTGTCTCTGGTTTCTGGGCTTTTGATACTCAAAGGCTGAGTGAGTATAACAATGAAAAATCCAAAAGCAATTTCATGATTTAATTTCATGAGTCGTCCCCCCCCCCCCCCCCGTGGATTCCATTTAACATTTCTGCAACCAACTACAAACAGGCCCCGCTTCTTTGTATATGTGCTCATATTTGAATACATCAAATCCAATCAAAAACAAGGACTAGTTAATGTGACTTTTTTTTTTTTTTTTTTACCACAAAGTTGTCCTCAGCGGTATTGTGTGAGTCCAGTCTGGCTTTGTTGTGTCTATCTGGCTGTCCTTGCCTTCTCTGCTGTTGATGGCTTTGTCCTTACGGTCAGACAAGCTGTTCAGACAAAGCTCAATCAGGACAACTTCCTCTTGGTTTCTGGAGAGAAGGGGGCTGGACCTTGCCGATAACACAAGGCAACCCAGACTGACTTCAGGAAGCGGTCAGACCCCTTCATTCTCTACTTTTGTAGGTCTAATTTGAAAGCGATAAGAGTTGCATTTTCTTCCATTAGCCTCTACAAAAGACCTCTTAATTTCAAAGCAATGACCTGGTGTAATATTTGTAGAGTTAAAAATAAAACTGAAGCATCATATATACATAACAAGACTCTTAATTCAGTATTCACATCCAGAAGCAGCACAGTCAGCAGTTACTGCTTTATGTCATCTTTGGGTGTGCCGCAACCCACTTTGCACACCTGTATTTGTGTAGTGTCAATCTTCCTACATTGCACTCAAGCACAAGCTCTGTTACACTGTTTAGCAAGTGTTGGAAAACTGAGATCTTTAGGTCAATTCACAGATTTTTCACAGAGTTCATATTTGGGTCCTGTCCTGAAGCCACTCCAGCGTTTTTTCTCTCGTCTTTGCCGAGCAGAGAAGTGAATCATTGCTCAACTGAGAGATGAGATTATTTTCCTCAAGGATGTGTCTGTGTTTGTCCCTGCTCATTTTTCTCTCCGTCTTGTGTCTCGTGAAGCATGATGCTGCAACTACCCTGCTTTACCACAGGGATGGTATAATCCAGGTGGCTGATATTTGGGTTGAGCCAGATACAGCGCTTGGCAGTCAGAGCTCCGTTTCTTGTCTTGTCGGACTAGACAATCTTTTTCCTCTCATGCTTTGAGTCCTCTGTGCCATCTGGCAAAGTCTGAGCTTTCTTTAGTGGCTTTCTATGTGTTACACTGCTCTGATCGATGGGGTGCTGAAGAGACGGTTGCCCTTCTGTTTGGCTCTCCCATCTCTGCAGAGAACTGTAGCTCTCTTACAGTGGTTACTTGGTTTTTGCTTACATCTGGACCTTTCTTGCCCAGTTGGGTCAGACTGGCAGCTTAAGGCAGAGTCTTGGTAGTAGTACCAAATTTTTTCCATTACATCTCTGGCTCCATGCCTCAGCAGAGTGCCACCTAAGACAGTGGTTCCCAACTGGTCCAGCTACGGGGTCCAGAGTTCTCCTCAGTCATGAGTTCAAGGTCCACACATTTTAATACATTCAGCATCATACTTGCGTTTGGCCATGTCGTCGAGCAAGTTTGCTGTCTCTGTCAAGTAGCTGTCCATTCGTCACTCTACAGCAGGAATTGCCACTTCAAAATAAAAACTCGGTGCTGAAAATTCACTATACTTCAAAATCGAGATTTTTTTTTGTACATGTTCCTGATCCACTTTTGGAACGCTACCCACCAGTTAGAAACCACTCATCTAAGAGGTGTAGAGAGAATTCCTTGGACCTTGGTTTATGATGTTTATGAATTGATTTAGGTCCACATTAACTCAACTTTTAAAGGGACAGTTCACCCTAAAGTGAAAAACACATATTTCTCCTCTTGACTGTGTAGAGCTATTTCGGACTCTAGATTGTTTTGGTGTGAGTTGCCGAGTGTCGGAGATATTGGCCGTAGAGATGTTTGGCATCTCTGGAAAATGATGGAACTAGATGGCACTCAGCTTGTGGTGCTCAAATCGGCAGATACTCAAGATAATCCACAGACCTTATTGTGAGGAGTTTCATGTAGGAACTACTTTCTTTCTACCAAACTACAGCTGCCAACCGAATCACCATGAAGAAGGAAGTGTGCATCTACTCATGGACGAGAGGCTCGTGCTCGTGACAGCACAAGATGCAAATAATAATGTCCTCCTCGGCTGAGCTGTAACTGTAACTAGCTCTGCGGTGCTAGGTGAGCTAGCAATAGATGCATGCTTCCTTCTGCGTGGTAATACATTGGTCTGTGGATTATCTTGAGTAATCGGGTCAAGTTTCAAAAGATATCAAGTCTTTAAAAGCCTGTTTGCCTTGTCATTATGGATAAAGGTCTACAAAGTTATGGGACTCACATTTGACAGATTGGGGAGGAAAATGCCAAAATGGAAAGCAGCAGAGGCCAAGATATTCTGACTTTAAGTTGAATCAAGCTTCAATAATGCTGGGTCCTACATTTCCCATCATGCAATCAACTGCATTTTTCCCTAAGGGCCGGTTCCCATGTCTTTCAAGCCTCTCACCTGCACTTTGTAAAGCAGGCTTTCCATTAGACTGCAAGACAAAAGTTTCCCAAACTACTGTTCACTGTACTCAACATCTCAGCCACCTGGCACGCTATGAACAGTAATATACTAACTAATAATCCTGCGTCAAGCTTATTAAGAGAGTATGACACTTAATGACAAACTTGTTTTGCCTCCTATTGTAACCTGGCAACGTCCAAAACAGGCCTTCGAGTGAAGATAATAAGCCTGCTTATATGACTCACAGTAACCTTTCACCTCCAACCCTCTGGTCAGTGGGCGTCTGGCGAGTAATCAGGCTTCTGTGAATTCGGCATATGAGAGCATTACTTCACACTCCCCGCTGGGGGGAGGCGGCGTGAGGGAGAAGAGGTCGTTCTGATTAAGACTCTCAGCTTGAAATTGTACAGAGAGTTGACAGCAGGATGTTAAGGAGAGATGGAGACAATTTTCTCTGAGAAATATAAGCTGCATGAGTGAACTCCAAAACTCTCCTTAAGCACCTGACAAACACAGCTGACCTTGCGCCAGGTTAACCTGCACAACAGACAGTCGAGCCATAAACTCTTCCTCATTAGTCCCATCAAAACACAATTAACAACCCGTCGCTTCTGTCTCTGGCTGGCATATTTGCTGTGGGATCCAGTCCTGTTATCAGCCAAATGGATTGTTTTGCTTGAGGCACACCAACCATATCTGTGGGCGGCTTCCACTTGACAGTTTGACTCTCACTTTAAGGCTATTTCGGAGCCCCCTGGGGCACGCCAATGTGCTGATAAACTCATCCGTCAGTCGGCTGCTCAGACTCCTGCGAGTGCACTTCATGTTGGTTTGATTTGATGAACACGATGGCCTCATTAAAATCTAATTTGGAGGATTGTCTCAGAGGTCTGCCATGGCAGGAATGTGTGGTGAGTCTGTGGACGAAGCTCAACAGCATCCTCATCACTTTTACAAGCCTGGACTGCTGTGGAAATGTGCAGGGATCAGGACGACGGTTGAGGGAGGAAAAAATGAAGCATGTGAAGGACTTTTCAGGACAAGAGGATCCCTCCTTTCAAGGGAAACACCAGATTAACTGACCACTGTGAATCACAGAGGTCTGGAAGACTGAGAGCAGAGACGAAAAAGGATACAGGACATGAATGAGTCTACAAGCACAGGATGACAGTGACTTTCCAGAGATCACTCACACCTCCAGACATGGACACACACCAAACACCAGACATGCAAACATTTATCCAAGCAACAAAGTATGATATATCAACCAAGATATTCTAACAACAAATACTGCAGATGATTATGGGCCTCCACGTTCAAATCTAAGATTGTTCAAATAACAATCCACACTTGCAAGAAGTCCTATTTAGTAAGGTTGTAATCAGTAAACAAGCTGCACATGTTTGTGTTTTATTAAAACAGTAATTAAAACTACAAATGGCCATTTTAATACCGGCCCCAAGTCAGTTTGAATGTGCTGGCATCTCATTTGGTGTAAACAGGAAATAACAGTCTAAAAGCAGTGATCTCACCAAACAAATCGTGACTGTACTCTTACCTTGTTATCACTGTGTCTCCATGTTGTAGTTGCGTCTGCGGGATGTGTGAAGATGGATTAATTGTCCGAGTATAAGTTATCACAGATAAACGTCAGGAAGAGCGGAAAATCCCAACAGATGCAGAGCAAACCTTCCTCCAAATAACAGTGGGCTGATATCCGGAAACTGCGCTCAGTGCTGAAGAATTACAAATACAAGCTGTGTTGAGGCAGAGAGATCTCCTGTGCTCCCAGGTGCATGATCCAGAGCTGTGTTTACACACAGAGACAAACTGCAATGGCTGATGTGTTCCAGAGGAAAGTTTTTTTTTCTCTCACCCTGCTCTTCGCTTGTCTCCACACACACTACAGAGAGGAGCTGAGTTTTTCCCTGGAGCTGCGCCTCTGATGTCAGCAACAACGTGAGCTTCAGGAAGTGGTGACGCTCTCCGGTGGTGCGTTTCCAAGGCAGTGGCGGCAAAGTGCAGCAGGCACCGCCCCCCTGTGGACACCTGGAGCAAGTACAACATCTGCTGCACATGCCTGGTTGAACCCTTTAACACCTGAGCACATTGGCTTGGTTTCTTTCCTGGGAAGAAGGCAAATGAGCAACAAAAGAAGACATGACCCCAAACATTTGCAAGAAATTAGTAAGAAGTGAAAATTCAAAATATGAAAACTATTATAAAAAAAATAAAAACATGAAAATTAGTGGGGTAAAAAATAAAGAAAATTCAATACATGAAAATAAGTTAAAAAAAAAAAAAAAAAAAGAGAAGAAAATCCAAAACATGAAAAAAAGAAAGAAAATTCAATACATGAAAATTAGTAAAAAAAAAAAGAGAGAGAGAGAGAGAGAGAGAGAGAGAAGAGATTCAAAACATGAAATTTTCTAACAAAAAAATATCAAAACATGAAAAGTCATTAAAAAAAGAAAAAAATCCAAAACATGAAAAAAAAATTAAAAAAGAAAGAAAATTCAATACATGAAAATTAGTTAAAAAAAAAAGAAAATTCAAAACATGAAAATTAGTTTAAAAAAAAGAAAATCAAAACATGAAAATTAGTTAAAAAAGAAAAAAAGGAAGAAAATCCAAAACATGAAAATTATTTTTTTTAAAAGAAAGAAAGAAAATTCAATACATGAAAATTAGTAAAAAAGAAAAGAAAATCCAAAACATGAAAATAAGTTTTAGAAAAAGAAAGAAAGAAAATTCAATACATGAAAATTAGTAAAAAAAAAAAAAAAGAGAGATTCAAAACATGAAATTTTCTAACAAAAAAATCAAAACATGAAAACTAGTAAAAAAAAATTCAAAACATGAAAATTAGTAAAAACAGAGAAGAAAATCCAAAACATGAAAATTCGTTAAAGAGAAGATTCAAAACATAAAATCTTATAACAAAAAAATACAAACATGAAAAAAGAAAGAAAATTCAAAACATGAAAACTAGTAAAAAAAAAAAAAAAGAAAATTCAAAAAATGAAAATTAGTTAAAAAAAAAGAAAGAAGGAAGAACATTTAAAACATGAAAACTGGTAAAATAAAATGAAAACATGAGGATAAGGGAAAAAAAGAAGAAAGAAAATTCAAAACATGAAAACTAGTGAAACAAAAAGGAAAGGAAAAAAGTTAAAAACAAACACACAGGGACACGGCCTGGAAAAAAGTGCTGAAAACTTATAATAATTCTGTAACATTATTATAAATACAGTTTTTCCCTGTTTTTTTTCTTTTTCTCCTTTTTTTTAACAATAATTTTATAAATCTATAAGAGTTCAAAGAGTTAAGATTCTCATCTGCAAACGAAAACTAGGATATTAACATATTTAAGATTCTCACATACCACTGGAAAACCTTTCACATGCTCTTATGAAACAACATTAAGACAAGTAACATCCACAACATAAAGCAAGCGGCACACATATACATATCTGGGGGTCACATAGTCATGGCTAGGCACAGTGCTGCAGTCCGTTTCTTCACATAAAACAAAAACAACATAAAAACATTAAAATATACAGGACATATATTTGATAGTGCTAAAGTGTTATGTGTTTATCGCACACAGCTCTGTTGCAGTGGTTCTCAACCTTTATCGTGTCAGTGACCCCTGAACTGACACACATTGAGATTTTGCTTCGGGGAACTCCATCTGAACAGATTTTAGTTGTTAGATATCATCAAGACTCAAATTCAATGTTGTCATCTACAGTTGAGGAGATAACCTTGGAGGAAGTGTAACACATGATCAGAATAGTCTGAGTAGTCTCACACTGAGCTCACCTCTATGGAAAATAAACTGAAAATAACTGTCACCCATTTTTCTGGGGACCCCCTGGAACTCCCTCAAGGCCCCATGGTTGAGAACCATAGCTCTGTTTTATTCAGATTTTAGATTCTTGTAAAGCAAACAGCACAAAGCGGTCATCATGACAGAGCTGTTAATGGCTTGAGGACGGCCACACTGAAAGCTTAAAGGTGGTTTTATAAAGGTTGCGGATTTGCCAATTGTGAAAACTTTTAGGGACTTTTAGCAATGCCACAAGAATGTTTGTATATTCTGCTTTCAGAATGAGTGCATGCAAACAACCTTTCAAGCTGCAGGGTAACATATTGTAGATGACAGATTTTCATTTCCCCCCCGCCTTGTCAGGACACCACACCTGATGAGCTGCTGAGCAGACATGACAGCAGCTCCGGCAGATGTTGGTGAGCATCTCTTCACCTCCCGTCAGCTGTTGGAAGTTACTTAAAAACAGCTCATCTGCATTTTGAGTTCACTGAAAGTATGTGTGGTTATTTTGCCTGATGGTACAGCCATACCTGTGGGTAAGACGCCTGTAACGTGTAGCATTTGGACACACTGAGACCCCACTCATTTATTTTCTGGCAGCATGGACAGCATGTAGCGTTCAATCAGCAAGCGCATCAATGTGAGCTCCAGACTAATGGACAGCGATAGTGAGACAGACCATACAAGCACAGCGGTGCATTGTAACTCATCTTGTTCTCTTGTCAGACTGCTGAACCGCTGCACTGCGAGCCAGACGAGAGGCTACCTGTGCACCAAAATCATTTATAATGGACACAAAACTGTTACCCCAGGCGGTCCTGTCTCCTCTTTGTGGCATATTAGAGCAGACAATCAGAATAACAAATGCACCGCTGACCTTGTCCCCAGCATCGCTCCTTTCAGATTAGTTCCACGCAGCACTGTTTTATTGTGATCAGACATGCCCTTGCTCTGTGTAAGACTGCTTGAGTGCAATGAATATCAATTGGAGATTTGCATCTCTCTCTGGATTTGCAGCGCTTGTAGACGGCTGAACTGTGCTGTAGATGAATACCACAGGCAGCTGTTAGGAGCATTAACTGTGTGTGTGTGTGTGTGTGTGTGGTTTGCAGCATCACTTTAGAGAATGTTTCAGGGTCTCTGGAGAAAAGCAGGATGCCTCGCAGTCAGTATTTTGAAACGAAATCAAATTCTACTGAACTGCAGCCAGGTGAAGGTGCAGACAGTTTACATGTCTGCGGTCAAAGCTGATTTTTTCTGAGGTTCCTGAGGGCCACTGCAGTGCTGGGAGTTCCCCCTCATGTGAATTCAACCGGCCTTTACCGTCCCTGCAGCACTGGAGCACGATGTGTGTGTGTGTGTGTGGAAGCACATGCTCACACACTTGTGGTTATCCTTGTGGCTGCCTCTTTTTGATCTTTGCTAAAAGGGTCTTCCAGAAAAATCAATTTCCCCCTCAGGGCTGGTATCGACTTGCTGGAAATCAATGAAGCCTTTGGCAGTCAGGTGAGCTCCACAGGAAACCCTAAAAATACCAGGGAATTTTTTTATAGATCAAACTTTACAGTAAATCACAGATTTCCTGTGAACAAAGCTGAGATGCCCCAGTGGAGAATCCCGAGCTGATGATGGCTTTTAGCTGAGACAAATTTGTTTATGCCCACAATAAATAAACAACACGTTTTATTTGAGTGTTGCTGCTCTCTATGTTTTGATCCTTGCCAGATCCGTGCACCTGAGCTGCTATTTTTCACCACGATCCCAAGAGAGGGGCCATTGCTACGGGTCATCCTCTCCAAAGCTCGACAGGTGAACGCACAGGCAGACAGCGTTTGTTAACAGCTACAGAGCTGCTGTTTATTTGTCAGAGAAACACCAGACTCCCCACTGGAAAAATGCATTCAGTTTAAACGATCAAACAGGCTTCCCTCTGATCTTTCTCCAGTGGTTTCCTGTTCTGAAAAGAGTCTCCAGGGCTCATCACATGGCGTCCATGTGCAGCGGGAATGCACTGGAAGCTGCTGCTGACTTCAGTTCAGAAGACTAGAAATCAAGACTTGTTACTGTGATTACAAAGAGCGATTTTAAAGATCACTATAAAAGATTTGGTGCTGTTTTGATAACCTTTATACTCACATGCTGCTCAGCTAATGCTATCGTACCTTAGGTCAGTGGCTCCCACCTTTTTCTTTAAGATGTATTAATATTTGTTGCTGTATATTTATAGCATAGGTATAGCAGTGGACTATACTTAGGTCATGTTTATATTTTCTTTATTTATGTGTTAGAATGCAGGTACAAGTTATTTACGACAGGTGTGGTGCCGTAAAGCAGTATAGTGCGCATGACAAAAGGAGATTGTGGACAACGTCATGTGTAAAAGTGTGAGTGAGTGTGTGTGTGTGTGTGTGTGTGTGTGTGTGTGTGTGTGTGTGTGTGTGTGTTTACTTTAAAAAGCTGACTAACATTTACTTTGAGGCAAGCTGAATTTAGATCGTGACAGATTTCTGTAGATGGCCATCTGCTTCAGGCATGCTACTGCTTGGTTTTACATTATGTAGCCTACACTGCTACATGTAGCTACATGCTAACGTCAGGGAAACGTGCGATCTCAGTTGCAGATGTTGTTCGTTTCTCCCCAATTTCAGGTGGTATTTCTGCAGGAACATGTCTTGTTGTGAAGATTTTGTTTCATAAAGTTTTGTTGGTGACATTTTACTGTTTTTCTTCTTATATACACATATACACACATACATGTCAAGTACTATATGTAATTGTAATACAACAAATCCCTTCTACAACATAAATATAGTATTTAAAATTATAATATAATTATAATAAAGTATATAAAATTAAAAAAATTAAATTAAAAAAAAAACAGATCAAGACAAATCATTCATCCTATAAAGAAAAGCAGGATAAGTTATGATATCATAAAATAATCATAATGTGGTATCCCAGGTTTTTGATATTGTCAAGATCTCCCGTTTATTTATACCTGATCACTTTTCTACCTTTCATAATCATCTTTTCCCGAGCTTGATACAAGCTTTTTGAAAGTATCGAATATAAAAACTTTGCCAAGCAACAAACAGTATCCAGTAATATATTTTGATCATCTTGAAATCCCCAAATAATACTGAGGAGAGATAAAAGTTAAATGAGTGCTTGTTCCAACAACCAATCTGCATAATATCTTCCTCCTCATGGGCACACAGTCTACACATATTATTCTCAGTTATTCTCCAGAACTTAAATATTTTTCTTGTCAGTAATATTTTATAGAATGTTTTTAACTGGAGAGCTGATGAAAAAATGAAAGAAAATGACCAGTAATCACTGTTAGAGTATTTTTTCATACAATTACACTGTGTTTAGATCAGTTTGGTCAAGTTTGCATTTGTACCATTTGTAGCATAAGCTTGACGTTTAGCTATTCCTATCATTTAGCCATTACTTTTAGCTAAATGTCTATTTCAACTGCAAATTCATTACATTTAATTAACCTTTCAGCCGTTTATCCATTACTTAGTTAGCTGTTTAAGCAGTAAATTCATTACTTTAAGCTACTTTTTAACCATTTACCCATTAACTTCAGCAACTGTTTAGACCTCTCTGCTCACTTGCCATCTCCATCATCTAGATGGATATATATCATTTTTATTTTCTAGTAAAATTATCCTTTAATTTTGTTCAAAATTGTTGAGCTACACTTCAGTATTTCGGTAGTGAAACACAGTAAAATACCCTGGGTATTACCGTTGGTTCAGTTTCCTGTTTTGCTGTTTCGGCTGGACCACATTTATCATTATGACACACTCTGGCAAGTTAAAAAGTAGCCTGCATCACCAACCTGTGGTAACACCTCTATGTAACATAAATGTACAATAACAGGTGATAAAGTGCCTTGAACTACATGTATTACATCATCTCACAATAATATTACCTTATGAATATCTACTGGTAATTAAGTCTCAACATATTACATTATTAACTATCTTCATAGAAAAACAGTCTCATATTTTTTTGGTTATTAAAAGCAAGTTGTTATATGTAATAAAATTACAGAGACCTGACAAGTTGTTCATATTTATTTACATTCTCATAAATGACTTGAACACAATTGATTTAAAGAGAGCAGGTGAAACAGCAGGTGTTCACTGTGTGACTGTGATGTTATAAGGATAGTTAGTTGGACCTGTACCCTTCATCAAAGGATCCTGTTCCCTGGAGCTGCAGAGTGACGGAGGTCTTCACCAGAGGAGACTGGATCACCACAGTGGCCCTGAACTCTCTGTCCTCACTATAACACACAATATACAAACATCTCAAACTCTAATCTTAGCTAGATATTACGTTCATAGTATAAGCTCATCATGATCCCTGTGTAGCTGTTGTGATGGTGGTCTGTGGTTTGTTACCTGGGAGTGAAGCTGATCTGGAGACACTGACTGTAGCTGCTGACATGGAGCTCCCTCAATTTGAGGAGCCCGAAATCTGGTGTCACTCTGAACACATGGGAGTCTCCTTTATCTGACTCTACACACACACATACAGTGGACACAGGTCAGTAATAGGTTTACAAGCTATGCGGACAGGGATATGAGTCATACCTGACACTACTGATTGACATCATTCTATGGCGTGACTTCAGAGGCATAATTTTCTTGGCAGAATAATTATAACTTCAAACAAAAGGCAATAATTTGAAGTGAAACTCTTTCATTATATTTAACTGACTACGGAAAAGCTCCAAACTGGTTATAATAAGGAAGAAGAGTCAGACACCTTCCTACTGCTGCAGAAAATAATGAGATAGGCCAAATATATTTAATAATTTCCTTTCCAAAGTATCCATTATATCCATTCGTATGGCCAAGTTGTGCCTAAATTAAAGGGGACCTATTGCTTTCCTTCATATTCTGTCTTATATTAAATGTGAGCAAAGTTTCAAATAATGAGGTAATCGTATGTAAAAGTAATCCCTGTGAGCAAAAATGTCAGCTCATGACAGATTTCTTTATATGGTCATTTGTTCCAGGCACACTACTGCATGTGTTTACATTATGTAACCTACACTGCTACATGTAGCTACATGCTAACGTCAGGGAAACATGTAATCTTGGTTGCCGATGTTGTTAAATTCTCCCCAGTTACGGATCAAATTCCTGCTGGAACATGTTTAGTTGTGAAGACTTTTGCTTAGAGGCTTTTATTGGGTATTTTTCACGGTAGAAAGTACTGCCACATATATACTCTGTTACAGTCATTCCCTGACTGCAAGTACACTGCTACATGTAGCTACATGCTAATGTCAGGGAAACATGTAATCTTGGTTGCCAATGTGGTTAATTTCTCCCCAATTTTGGATCATATTCCTGCTGGAACATATCCAGTTGTGAAGATTTTGGTTAAGAAAATTAGAAAGTGTTAGAAAGTGCCGCTATACAATAGTACCAGTCATTCCTTGACTGCAAGTACACTGCTACATGCAGCTACAAGCTAACGTCAGGATAATGTGTAATCTTGGCTCTTCCTGCTGGAACATGTACAGTTGTAAAGAAATTGTTATAGAAACTTTTATTGATGATTTTTGACAATAGTAAGTGCTGCTATACTCCATTACAGTCACTCCCAGAGCTGCAATGACAGTGCGGAGTTGCAGAGATACAGAAATCCTGGTAACACTGACCAATCAGAGCAGACTGAGCTTTTTCAGGAGGGCGACTTAAAGAGACAGGCGCTAAAACAAAGCTTCTCAAGCAGAGGGTAAATACAGGTGTTCCAGCATAGACAGTGTGAGGAGACTAAAGGGTTTTTGGACATTAAAGCATGTCAGCATGTTCTGGAAGAAACCCAAAATACAAGTATGAACCTGAAAATGAGCAGAATAGGTCCCCCTTTAAGACCTAAACAGACCCCATGCCAATGTAAGAGCAGTGAAGTGATGTCGTTACCTGTAACTGATTTCCAGTGTGTGTGGGCTCCGTGGCTGTAGAGGTTCACTTCTCTTATCTGTGTCTGTCCCACATAACAGAACCCAAAGCTGATGCTGTCTTTGGATAGATTCATTGTAGGAAGAGCCAAATGAGCGCAGAGTGGCACCGTCTGCACAGAGCAGAGAAGAGATGAACTTTGTGAGGTCAGTTACCTTCCAATGATTATATAATATTATATAATTTTCTTTTCTCCACTACAGTGTCAGACCTGCAGGGTGTTTTTGCTGTAGTGAATTAGCAGGTTTTGCTGGAACCTCAGCTTCCTTTCCCCTTTTGTACCATGAATCAGCGTCACCCCAGAAGGGATGTCTTCGTCTGCCTGGTCTGCATGGTCCAGAAGAGACAGGGAGCAGCGGAAGGCCACCTTCACCTGGTGTACACAAAAGAGAGTACAACTTACTGACAAGAATAACAAGATAACAGATCGTCCTTTCCTTAAAATCTAAAAACATCTAATAGCTCTCTTCATCTCACCTGCATGCTGTGTTGTGGTTGCAGCACCAGAGGCTGGCCGTCACCAGAAGGCGGGTTGCTGGAGATGCTGGTTCGGGCTCGAGGCTGCGGCTTGAGCACTAAAAATGGAGTCTGAGTCCCCAGTCTGAAGTATAGGGGCATTTCTAAGTTGTTCCTCAGCTGAAGGGACCGTGTGATGTCAAATTCATGAACTCTGAGCTACGGAGCAAAACAACCAGAAAAGAGACCACTAAGCGTGACTTGTCGGACACACTGTACACCCTTGGGATCAATGCCTCGTGTGCATTTCATTGTGTCTGAGCAGTGTTGATTGGTGTTGTAGATTTCTCTGACGGACCTTCTGTGATTCTGCCCTCAGTAAATCACCGGCAGAGGCATGAAACTCCAGCACCCCCTCGTCCTCCTCCATCTGCACTAACAGCCTGCAGTGAGAGGGAGCCAAGGGGAAGATATGCAACTTAATCAGACCACCTCTGAGTTCCTTTTGCCTAACCTCAGCTCATTTTAATTCAGGAAACATAAATTCACTTGGATGCACTGGGGGTTTTGGGGAGTATGATTGTAATTGCTTACACTGCAGGCTTAACAACTGCGAGTAGATCCATCCTGACAGGCTCCAAATCCAAACCCTGAGCTCTTCCAACTTTACCCGGGACACAGGCAGCCATCTGTAAACAAACACAACACAATAATAAGGGAATTAAGGTTGCATCAGAGTCGTCTACTGTTGGGTTTTGCCAGGATTTAACACTGAAAGACAGTTCAGTCTATTGAGCATGTCACCTCGGAGTCTAGACTCATGAAGCCCCGAGCCAGGCCCACACATCTGGACTCACAAGCTGACTCAGAAAGGGTCAAAGGGGTGAAAGAAACATGGATGGTGCTGCTGCTCTTTGCTGGAATTACCTTGCGATAAACACCAGAAAGAAAATAAATCATTAGTCATATGTCTACAAGCAACACGCATGTGGCTAAAATCTGATCAACGTACTATTTGCTGGGGTGTGATGCAGTATGGGTAATCCGAGAGGTTGCCCGCATGAGGTGTAATGTGGACAGAAATGAGTTTTTTCTTTGAAGGAAAGGGATAAAGACAGCTTTCCTCTTCCTCACAGTCATCCTCACACACATATTCCTCCTTGTCCCCATTCTGAAATTGATAAGATTATGAGCCAATGAAATGTGGGCCTACTTACTGGCATCGTAGCCGGAGGAATTTCCCAGAGGCAACATCATAAAAGTCATGAAAGTTTATGTTTGTGTATCTGTGTTGTGATGTAAAATGTACACACAGTCACACTTCGGAGGGAGTCGCTCGTTCCCTTGGAGCTCGGGGTCTCATTTCTTTCCCAGGCTGTTTGAAGGTTCCCACCAGAAATCCTTAACGCTCCGCTCAATATTTCATCACCATCAGCATCTTTAACTGGAAAGGTGTCTCCATACGCCACCACAACATCCACCAGTTTACCGTCATTGGGATCTATGTTATACGTTTCCCAGTCCAGGCGAATATCTGGAAACAAATAAAGATTTCAATTAAACAAGTTAACAGAGGGGAAAGTTGTTGGTTGCTCTGAGAGGTCACAGCAGACTACAAATACATACTGCAACAACAGTGTCCAAGATTACATGTTTTCCTCATGTTAGCACGTAGCTACATGTAGCAGTGTGCTTGCAGCTGGGGAATGACTGTAATGGAGTATATAGCTGCACTTTATACCATGAAAAATACCCAATAATAGCTTCTAAACCAAAGTCTTTACAACTGGACAAGTTGCAGCAGGAATATGATCCAAAAGTGGAGAGAAATTAATATCAGCAACCACGATAACATGTTTCCCTGGTGTTTGCATGTAGCTACATGTAGCAGTGTAGGCTATGTAATGTATATGTTTGCAGTAGCATGCCTGGAGTAGATGACCGTCCACATAAATCTGTCATGAGCTGACATCAGTTTGTCTCAAAAGTAAAAAAGAACCTTGGAAAGGTTTTTGCCCACAAGGATTACTTTCACATACGTTGACCTCATTATCTGAAATGTTGGTCACATTTAATATGAACATCTGACATTGTAACATTAAATATATGTGACAGAAAATAAGGAAAAGCATCATAAGTCCCCTTTAAAGACTTGCTAATCTAAAAAGATAGGCTTTCTCTAATTACAGTATCTCACTGCAATAGATAATGGGTCCCCTTTAAAATACAATTAATAAATAAAACTAAGCCAAAAATTAAAAGACATTAATCATTCAGTGCAGCATCTCAGTATTCATAACTGGCCACTTTTTAGACTACTAAAGCAATTACCATGGGGTGACCTTCAAACTAACGTAGGGTTATTTCCTCCAATACCATCGCTAATGAATCAAGAGTTAAAATAACTATTAGCAGCTTTTGTAATAAATTTGTTGACGAAAATGTAGCCCTCAGACCAGGATGTTTTTTAATGATTTCACTCACCAAACATGGTGGGGTTGTTGATGCGAACAGAATGAGACACTGTATCACCTCCAGACACATGAGCGCCAAACCTAATGATGCAAACACAGTGTCAAATGAGATAAAGATAAAGATATAATGGCAACATTAATGAATCTTAATTGGAGAAATGGACAGAAGAACAGACCGTATGACTGGTCCCTGGTTCTGGTCATCTGGACGTGGGCCTATCATTTGGAAGTAGAGTGGGCAGCCTGTCACTGTCATCTGCATGGGAATGAGCGTGGGCTCAAGGTCTCCAACCTGCAGGAGGAAAATTATATTTCAATATTATTCATCAGTCTACAACAAACTAAAGAAGATGAATGTGTAAAAAGTGATGCTCCTTATCTTAATCTTGTAGCAGAAAGTAATTTCTAATCTTGAAATTTATGTTGCAGCCCACTGTATAGTGTCATACTTTGCATATGAGATGATCTCTGTATTCCCCCCACATGTCAGTGTAGGCAGTAACATCCACAGTCTGGGTCTCAAAAGGTCCCAGCGTCCCAGAATCTGGCAGGACAAAGAAAGCTGCACCTTTTCCATGAGCCAGCAGGCTGCTCACAAACTCTGCCAATAGACACAGAAAGCATGAGTATGTACTCAGTCTGCTTTATTCCAAAAGCATGCACACTGATTAAAAGTTAAAGCATACCTTCATGTGCTTTTTCTTCTACTTTCTTTGCTTGAACCAAGAGAAGTGGCTTCCTGACGTATGTGAATCTGTAATTAAAATGCAGCCAACGTCACATCTGCAGCACAGTAAAGTCACACTTTGATCCATTATTCAAGTCAGTCAGCAAGCTCCCCGTACCTTTTCTCTGACTGGTTATTTGGCTTTGAGGCACAGCAGGTGAAATACTCCACCTCTATTGTGAAAGGAGCAGGGATAGCTGTTTGATTGGTTATCAGTAACTGCTTAGTGACAGCTCTCTTCAAAATGACGTCATCTCCAAAGTCAAGTAACGGTGTTGAGGTGGTCTCACCGTCCGTGGTAGAGCTTAAAGCAAAGAACAGCAACCGTGACTTACCACACATGTATGCTTAGGAGTTACCGCAGCTATTAGGTGGTGGGATAATAGAATTTAAAAGGGCAGTTCACCCAAAAATCAAAAATACATAGTTCCCCTCTTACCCATGTGCCATCTAGTTCCATAATATTGGAGATAAGGCAGACATCTCTATGGCCGATGTCTCCAACACTCTGCAACTTACATCAAAGCAATCTAGACTGATAAACAGCACTACAGGTAAGAGGGAAAATATGTGTTTTTGATTTTGGGGTGAACTGTCCCTTTAAGCCAAGGTTACTACCAGACACTGGGCAGTGAGTAGACCACACTGAGCGTCTTGGTTCTAGAAGTCACGATGCTAACAACAAGAGGAGAGTTCATCCCCTGGACCTCACAGAGAGCAGCCACCTCAGTCAGCTCCAGCTGGATAAACAGACAAATATCAAAAGACATTGGTGCATCTTTTAGCTGCAAATTTGCCGCCTCAGCCCTCACATACTTAGGGTTGTGACAGTTTTTGTGACCTTCTGGTGTGTTTGGTACTTACGTCTGTGTGAGCAATAAAGCTAACTGTGATCTCCAACCTGGCATGAGGTCCCAGAGTGCCAGATGAGGGGTCAAAACTGGCTGTACACAGTTCAGCCTGTTTACCCTGGAGCTGAGCCTGGTGGGGAAATGTAAAACTCACATCACCAAATGTTACTTGTCATAAAAGACATCATAATTTCAGCCAATTTCATCTGCAGAAACAAAAACAAGAACCATTCTATATAATTGATGATACTATGTACTCAAACAGCCATACATATTTTACAGACTATGCACTGCAAACGTGCCTACAGAGGGTTTTCTTCCATGACTTTAATATTCATTCCTCATACTGTAAATTAAGTGGAGATAAAATGTAGCGATGCCAGCGTACCATCCAGCTGAAGTGTGAAGGCAGGGGGGTCTTGTTGAAGAGAGTGATGGCTGCCTTGGCAGGAACTCCAACAAAGAGATCAGAGAGGAGCAGCTCACAGTTCAGCAGGCACACCTGAGGAGACTGTACATCTGCTCGCACTGACAAGTGACTGCAATGAACACACAGGTAGTGTTACTTGATATCAACAGGACACTGAGTAACATCATGGTTGTTGTCTGGGCTGGTCCCTCTGCACCACATAGCAGCCCCTAAGCTCCAGCTGCCTTTAAATACAATGCTTATTTAAGGAAAGGTGGACATCAGGTGGGCAATTTCAGTGTTTTTCAACCTGGATCCTATTTTCTGGTGGGTTTGGTGGGTTTGGTGATAGCAGTTTCTGGGCTGTTTTTGGTTAAACAAAAAGGATCTTACTCTTTGACAAAAAGGTCTATCTGTAGGTATCCTTTCCATAATATTTTCAGACACTTAAAATAATAATCTGAGCCTGTCAGTGGCAAAAACAAGCACTTCTAGTGGGTGTAAGTTGTCTGTTTGCACATGCCCCCAGCGGTTACATTGCAACCTGTTTACCTTGTCTACATTTTACTGTAAATCTTAAAGAGAGGAACAGAGAAGTTGTATGTGGCTCAGCATCCTTACCATCCTGTTCCATTCTCCACTGTCAACTCCAGCTCTGTTTCATATCGCTGGCAGAAACGGGGAGTAAATATCACATCCACAGTGCACGAGGCCAAAGGAGGCAGCACACCTCTGCATGGCTCCACTGAGATCTGAGACACAAAGATTCATATAAATGTAGAAAATAAATTCCACCATGAGCTTAACACAAGCCATATTTTGTTATTTTATCACAGATGTTTTGCTATATCAATCCACTACAATACCTGTGAGTCCTGCTGACTATTATGCCTCTCCATCAGTGTCCAGCAGGCCTCCAGCTGGGTGATGTTAGTGAGGTGCAGCGTGGTCTGTGTCTGCTCCCTGAGTCTAACGAGCCCAAACTCCAAAATGGGCACACTGAGGGTCACTGTGGGACCCTAAACAAAATTACACGATAAACATTAAGAAGTCACAGCTCACAGACAAACTAGAGTCATGACTTGTTAGTAATTTAGAGATGGTGTTAAGATTCATTCTCACCTTAAAAGAGACTTCCAGGGGCAAAGTGACGGGCTCATGGTGGTGCTCTATGTGGCAGACCAGGCTGGTCACAACTCTCTCTGGTTTCCCTCCATTCAAAATCAGGTCGAAGTCAAAGCACTCGTTCTCCTCTGGACCCATGGAGGACAAATCAATCAGTAATGAACCAATGTATCAACTAAATGAAATGAAGGAGGATGTTTCTGTGTGATTTTACATTGCACTGTGTGACACACCTATTGTACCAGCAGAGGGCTCTACTTCTATGATGTGGCTGCTGCTGCTCATTCTCTCCCAGTGAAAGAAGATGTGGGTTCTGCTGTGGTTCCACATCTGACACACACAGGACATAAAAACACCATGAATGTGTCACACAATGATTCAAAAGCAATCTAATATGTCAACTGTGGTTAACATAAAGAGTCAAGTGACTGAAATAACCTTGAATCGCCTGCGTGTGGTTGTGCAAATAAAAATCTCTCCAGGGATCAAAACAGTGTAGGGCTCCAGTAGGACCTGGTACGGCTCTGTTGACCCCTTGACTTCTATCCCCATTACAGTGACATCGCTTACTTTGGAGCCAGTGCGCACAGGCTGAAGGACACTAGATATCCAAGCACACACAGACACAATCCAACTATTTGTCAGATGAAAAGCACAGCAGAGGAGCTCCTGATTAGTCCACTTAATATGTGATGTCAAAGCTCTTTGTATGTGATGACCTTGTACAACAAACACTTCTACCACTGTATGTTAAAGCTCACAGCAACTTTACCTGCTGTCACTAGGCTCGGGTGGCAGCTCGGGGACGTCCCTCAGGACTAAGTGACAGACACTGTGGTAATCCTTCAACTTAAGAAAACAGACATTTTGAATAGGACCTGAAATAAATACAGTATTCCCAAACATAACTAGTGATTTAATAAACCCCTGATTCTTGTTTTCTGTCACTCTGAGTCTTGTGTACCTCTTTGGGACAGAATGTGAACAGAAACTCCTGTTCCTCACAGGGTGGGAGAACACCTGTTAAAGGGCTGACTTGGAAAACATCGTCTGTGGCCAGGTGGGACTGGATATAGGAGGGCTCGGGGGTTTCCCCTGGAAGCAGAGGGTGCAAGTTTGGCTCCATGATCTGCCAGTGGAAAGGCAGCTCCAAGTGGCTTCAGCCCCAGAAAGAGAATGTCAGAGAGAGAGAGATGTAATGTGATATTTAACGATTCCTGAAGGGAAACTCTTTTTCTACTTGTGTCGCTGCACAAGGTCAGCGATGGAGCAGCAGCCCTGGGTCTCGCAGTTAACCAGTGTTTAGTTTCTCACTTGAGGACACTTCAACTACGTAAATGCTGCCAAAACTGAGACTTGAATCTCAGTGCTCCAGTTTAAGAGTGGTCTCATTTCTGTCACCAGTTTCTCACAGAAACTTTGACTGCTTGTCCATAAACCACTGAACATTTTAGGTCCAAGATACTTGTCAGATTTCCTGACCCAGTACGAACCTTGCAGACTTCTCAGGTCAGGTGGCCAAAGACCTACATGCTTACCTCTTAATCTTCATGCTTCGTGGTGATGATATATGAGGGTGTGAGGCTTACACATTGTTCCTAATGATGACTTTTTTCCGCTGCACAGAGTGAGGGTTACACGGGCTGAAACGCACAAAGTGCTCTGCAGTGAGGTCGTGAACCTCTCCCACCACTGGAGGCTCTTTCTTCCCTGATACAGACACAAGCTCAAGTGCTATCAGCTGGCCCTCACCTGGGAAACACACACAGTTTAGAGACATTACTGCACACTGGACAAACTTCAAATCGTTGTTCTTTTTATAGTTTTCTGATTCACCTTCTATGGAAATGTCTTTCACCTGGCAGTTGTCACACACCACAGTGAACACCTGACAGCTCTTCTCCGCAGTGGTGGGGAAGAAAACCACCTGAAAACACACACACACACACACACACACACACACACACATATGAAACACAAAGAATTTATAGTACTGAATTTGAGCACACACAGTCGGCTATATAGAAGTGAAACCTCTGTCCAACGGGGAAGTACACTGAGAGATTTCTACATCATTTGAGCTGGTTCCACTATATTTTGAGTATACAAAATCTTAGTTAGTAGAACTAATGTACCAACTGTAGAGTTGATCCAGTCAAATAACCTTTGTATATTACTACATATTTTTCTCCCTCTTCTTAATATAAATTTACCTCCAGACCAGACTCACCTCCATCACAATGGCCTCTCCTGGCTGCAGCACAAAAAGAGACGGGCTGACTGCAAAGGGCGGCTGCTCAGAAAAGAAAGTTCTTGCCACAGACTATATAAAGAAAGAGAGAAACATGTTATCTATTAGTTACAGGGTTCCTACAGATTAAGACAAGTTAGATTTAAGACTTTTTAATGCCAGAAAAAAACACAAGCTGGCATCAGTTATGTAGGGTTAGGAAGAATTTTGCCCAAATGTTTATTGTGACATAAAACATGACTTTTTCAACGCGTGGCAGGGACAACAAATACACAAAGCCTCGTATAAATTGTATTGTACCAGTTGCAGACATGCTGCGAAATCTTGGATAAATGGCCAGTTTTTTTGTTGAATTTGCTCTGCTCTGAGCATCCAAGATGGGAACAAAATATGTGTGCTATTGGTTTCACTGTCCTGATCTGACATCACTGCGAGAGGCATTTGGTAAATTATTTAAGAAAAAGTTACTACTTATTTTAAGATTTAGCAATGCAATTGGCTTGTCGTGCAATGATGATTAATAAAATCCTACTTCACATGTCTTAGCATTTTTAAGACAACTGAAAGATTGATTTAAGAGATTTTAATACCAATTTAGGCCTTATTGTTAGATTAATAAATTTAATGCCTTTAAAGACTTTTTAAGGATCTGCAGGAACCTTGAGTTAACAATTACCATGATTTACCCTTTGAAACCTGGAGTGACATCACTTTTCTTGTGCTGCTTTCAGATGCCTTTCGCAAGTAGTAACCTTTGAACCTTGAGCAAATTGGTGTGGTCTTTTTAAAAAACATGGGCAAAAGGCAATGAGCAACTTTGTAAGAAATGTCCCACAAATTGCAAAAAAATAAATAAATTGAAAAAAATATTTTAAAAAAAACTAGGGAAAAGAGAAAAAAGCTATTACATTTTAAAACTGTAACACAATTATATAATTTCAGGCATTCTCTTTTTTTACTAATTTCTTGCTAATTTTTGTGGGTAATTTCTTCTTTTGTTGCTCATTGCCTTTTCCCTATGTTTTTATAAGAAATCAAGCCAATTTGCTCAGGTTCCAAAGGGTTAAACAATATCTTAAATTACTGTCAGATTTTTACCCTGAGGTTCGAGACTGGCCACTGGTTCTTAGGGATGATGCAGAAGGTCCCGGTGCTGAGGCCGACATTTTGGCACAGGAGCTCCACAAACTTTACCCCTCCAATCAGACAGAAACCACAGTCCAGAACTCTTGGTACTGCACAATAGTTAGGAGGAAACATATCAACAATGCATGACCAAATAAAGTACACACATGAGCAAAACAACAAGGTAAAATTGGTAGAGTGTAATGAGACTTACATGTGAGTATTGGAGGGGGTCGTCTGGCTGCGATGCGTACCACAAGCAGGTGTTCAGCCTGGGCCTCTACCACTATGAAGTCCTCATAGTCCCCCAGGGAGTCTGGAGCAAAGCGCACTGAGTACTTACAGCTCATCCCTGGGGCGACAACGCCGCCCTCACTAGGAAACCTCCCTGCCAAAACATATCTGGATATCAATCCCTGCTTCCACTTCATCGTTGTATAGTTTATTTGTTTGATACAGTAGGTGGTGCTGATGTTCACTTATAGGACTGCAACAGCAACACAGGAATGCAAGAACAAACACTGATCGCATTCCAGAGACTTTATTTCTCAAAACTATCTGGCATTCCTCTTTGATACAGTCACTGACATTTAACATACTGGATGACTTCCTCATTACCAACAGGAGCAGGTATAAGGAAGCTGGATAATACAATCAGAGCAGAAGGAAGAGCTCACCCAGGCCAATAAAGAAGTAAGGAGTGGTAGGAGGGATGACCCGAACAGTGCGGCTTGCAGAAGTCAAATTTTTCAGCTCCAGTGTCGTCTAAAACAAGATAGGGCATGTTACTGTACATTATCAGAGTGACAGTTAGTCTTGGATGTTCTGAAATGTTCCCTGTTCTGTGTGACTGAAACATACCTCATAAACATGTCCCACACTGTAGTCAGTGAAAACCACCACTGGGGGTTTTGCAAGGAAGACTGGGACCACATCATCAGTGAAGCTTTCAGGGAGAAAGAGCACAAACACCTGAGCATTTTATCTGTTTTCACTAGAGACAGTCTCACAGGAAGTGGTGAGCTGGGTAACAAGCTGTCGCTGACAGCACTGAATTCTACGTCAAAACCACAAAACAAGCTTCTTTGATTTTTACTGTCTTAATCTGCCAGAGATTGTCTGTTGCTTTTGGGGTTGGATCAAAGCTGGAGCTGCACTAATGTGACTGAAGCAGGACGGGTTCTTGTTAAAGCTGACCCAATAATACTCACCCATCATCCACAATGTGTGCACATTAAGAATAATGTTCACAGATGAACGTGAACTTTACACATACATTTTCAAATTACTGTTGCAGAGTTGCCACACTTCACATAGACGTGGTAGGAAATAGGCGCAAAGTAGTGTACTCATTACATCCTCTCAGTGTTGTGGCCAGCAGTGTTTGTATCCACAGGCAGAATATGAGTCAGCACGTCTCTTTGAATGCACACTCTGCTCTCACTGAGGGATGTGTATTGTTTCACATTCAGATGGTCCTCTATCTATCTGTGTTTGTCTCTGGTTCACAGCCGTGTTCGGATGCATTCGAGAATCTTGATCGTCCGTTTGCTAGGAATCAATCTGACTGCAAATATTATGTGACCAAAGTCTGATTTAATTAAGAGTGTTATGTGGCAGTCAGATGGAAAAAATGTTTTGTCCTGAGATTTTCATTGTGCATAATTGGTGGGAAAATCAACGGTGGTTTCCTTGGTAAAGGGGACTATAATGACGGAAGTATTACATGGGAACGATTTTTGAGGATGCATGGATACAGCCAAGGCTTAATACGGTGGGATGTAATGAGTAACCGCAAACTTGGTACAAAAAAAATCTACCCACAATATGTTTAACAATTTTATAAGCTAACTAAAATACTAGTAACTAGTCCATACCCATTGAGTACAGCATACCATACCATGACTTACCAAAAATTTGAAAAAAAAAGAAAAAGAAAACATTCGGCCACAGGGGGAGCCACAGCGCTCGGTCACATTTTAGCCATTTTTAAGCATTTTTGTGTTGTTATAGCGCCACCCAGTTGCCAATTAGAGTTAAATTTCTCCAGTCACCTTGAGGCGTCCTGTTCTACATATCTACCAAGTTTAGTAAAAATCGATATGGCGGTTAGGCCTAGATAAGAAATTGGCTCTCTAGCGCCCCCATTTTGTTTGATCGGGTCTTTATGTGATGAGCCACACCCTCTGCAATATTCATTGCCTTATAGAAGCTCAGTTTTAGTAAGTTTTCCAACTTTTGCCAAGAGGGAACCTTAGATATTGGTCCCTAGATTATGTTCACCGAGTTTCATGCGGTCAAACTTCCTAGGAAGAGATCGGTTTTAAAATTCAAAATGGCAGAAATCTGTATCACCGGAAGTTATGGGTTCTTGAGGCAAATTTGTTCCTCATGAGGAGAGGCATCTCTGTGCATAGTTTCATGTCTCTACGACATACGGGCGGATATATGCCCATTCAAAGTTTGTAATTTAAATCGGTTGTTATAGCGCCCCCCTTTGGCCAACTGATGTAATATTGCTTCATTCGCATCCTCCCATGACCCTCTACCACTGTGCCAAATTTCACATGGATTGACCAAGTCAGTGAGGAGAAAAACGTGGAACAGACAGACACACACACCCACAGACAGACAGAGTTTTCATTATATAGTAAGATAAGAACAAGGAACACAGCCTGGCAGATGCACTGTAGGATACACTACATAATGCCAGGAATATCAAGTGTCAGGTCTGTGCTTTGGCACACAAGGTGCACTGCTTTCTGCACTAAGGTAAGAGGCACTTGTGTTTGCACTTAATATTGAAGCCAGATAGTCTGACCAAAGCCTGTTGTGTTTCATCAACCCATACAAGATTTTCATATGCAACCCACTATATCAATATCCTGCCTTTTTATATTTCCTACCCTTTGACAAGCTTTCATTATGATGTGATGATGGCAAGGGCTCAGGTACCTGTGCTCCTCCATCCCTCTCCTCACATGCCCTGTCTTCCCCGCTTTGGCTCTGGGCTGGATGAGGGATGTGCCACCCTGCTGCGCACTTGGAGGAAGGAAGCGAGGATTGCGTAGGAAGCTGTGTCGATCTTTAAGCCTCTGAAGTTGTTCCCATCCCTCTGCCCGATCCTTTGCGCTCAGCTCATCCTTCCACTTTGGTCTGGGTTTGGTCTGGTTCCGCGTCTGAAATGTATTTATAGTGCGCTGATGTAATCAAGTCTCCCTCCTTTCCAGAGGAGCTTTGGCTTGCCAGATCAGGATCATCATTTACATCAGTTTTCAAAACTCAAAGGAACGCCTTTTAATAACACTCTTTTTATATCCTGTTTTCTTCCTGTTGTCCTTTTTTTCCAATTAGTTTTCTGCATCAGTTGATTATCTCCTTTCAATTATATGTATTAAAATCTATTCTTATAAAATGTGTTACTCTTGATAGCTCTGTCTAATCGAGGGGGTGTAGACGACTGACTCCTCACCTCCTTGGGGGTTTTCTTCCTCTTTGGGGTATCTGAGCTGGATTTAAACGTCAGGCTGCGATCTGACTCATTCATTTCGGGGATTATCTTTTCAGGGCTGGGCATTAGACCATAACCATCATCCTGAGGCTCCCTGGACACGTGCAAAGCGTAGGCGATGGTGGGTCTGCCAGGATTCAATTTTACTGACAAGAAAAGGACATGTGAAAATGCTGAGGCAGAACACTTGGGTCATTAATAATTCACGATGAATCCAAAAGGGGGTTACGTACTCGGTGCTGGTGCTTTCACACGTGGTTTTTGTGAAGGTAGGTAGTCCTGAGGGGAAATCAGGTTGTTCATTTGGAGAAGGTCGCTGTCCTCACACCAGGAAAAGGCTAATTCGACTGCAAACAGGCAGAAGACGTAACATCAAATAACATCTCTGTATGTAGAGATAAATTACAGTATACATCTGTACAGCAGTATATCATATTATATCAAGTCATGATAATGCCTGGCCTTCTGTGTCTGCAGCCCGAGCTCTGGCCTCAATTAAATGAGCTTCCAGCATGTCAGCCTCTTTTATACACCGGCTGTATTCAGAATGAGCCTATGTGATTGAGAAAAAAACATAATAACATTAAAGATATGTATTACTGTAATATTTCTTCTAGCACAGTTTTCAGTGTTAGTAACAGTGCTGTTGGGTCACCTGTTGAAGCTCCTCAACATATCTGTCATGGTAGCTGCTTCGTCCATTCTTTGTCTTGAAGAAGTTGGACGAAGTGTCTTTCCCGATGACGTCTCTTGTGTAAAGGTGTTTGAAAATGCTCGCTAACACATGAGAAATGTCCTACAGTGTACAAAGAAGACATGGTTTTTAAAATGTGAAGTAATTTTGCTTGTAGTCCAGTCAGTCTGTGGTTTGACCCAGGGAAAACTGCAATAGGAATCATTCAAGATTTTTTGTGATCTCTTGGGACATCCAAATAACATATTAAAAGTATACCAATACTCACTCAGTGGATCAAGGTAAATTCAGGGCTCGAAATTTGAGGTTATTATATCAGAGCATCACACAAAGAAGTGCATTTCTCGACTTCAGAACATGATATATATCTAAACATCAGCTTTTTAGGATGTTCTTTCCCATATAACCATCAGATATGACCTGTTCTGAATGTACATGTGCACTCAGGGGGTACCTTTATACAACAATTATCTTTTTTTAATTAAAACAGTCAATAAAATTTGGTTAAAAAGCATATTATCATTCAGTTTTCTGCACATACAAATTTGTTTGTCAGTGAAAACCATGAAGCATATCAGCACTCAGACTGAGAACTTACATGAGACCAAACTTGAAACATGTCTTGGCTTTTTCATTCTTTGGTTTATTGGTTGGGGTCACTGAAGGTTAATGTCGGCGAACAAGCTGCCACTTTGGAAAGGTTAATGTTGAAATATCATCTTGAGATAGACCTTTTCATGACACACAACTAGAATTTCACACCTTGGGTGGTACCAGTGAAAATTCCTACCTGGGCCCATTAAACAATCAGTACCAATTCCCCATGATGTTTTCAAGTGTAACAAATAGAAGTTTCCACTATTGCACCATATGTGTGTCCTATCCCATCCCATCTCAGATGTACAGGATTTTTCTGGCACATCATCATGAGGCACTGCATTCCATCAGGGGCAGAAATCCCGGGGGGGACAGGGGGGACATGACTCCCCCTTCAATAAAGCTGTACCCCCCCTAGAATAATTTGAGACACAATTAATAATTTTTTAACAATGCAGTAGTATTTATTAAAAGCACAATGTAAGCGGTACTCATTATAATCGTGCAATAATGTGCTATTTAAATCTTAAAAGATTTAGTCCCCCCCTCCCATTCCTAGTATTGGTATATCCCACACTCTTTCCAACGGGCGGGGCTGCTTAGCAGCAGTAGCAGCGTGTGGCCAGACCTGGCTGCCCACATTGCGCATCGCCAGGTAAGATGTACACACACACAGATGCAGTTTAACTCACACAAGTTACAACACATCCCATTTACTGTTACAACAAGCCCCAGGCCCAGGCTCATAATATAAACTGTCTGCAACATTTCTCCTGCATTGTTCAAAAGCCAGAGTTTAGTGATAGTCAGAGAGGACAGGAGAGAAAGAAGAGGGAGAGGACAAGACAAGAGCAGTCAGTGGCGGAGCAGCTCGTAGTTAATATCTGTAGGCTCTCCACCTGTCAGTGAGACAAACATGAAAGACGTGCAGTTTAACTGACAAGGAGCGGTCGTTACAGCGACTATTACGCACGGTTGTGAAGGAGCGGCTTGTAGCTAATGGGTACCTGTCTGTAGGCTCTCCACCTGTCAGTGAGACAAACATGAAAGACGTGCAGTTTAACTGACGAGGAGCGGCCATTATGCGCGACTATTACGCACGGTTTTGAGGTGTACAGCGGCAGATCTGACAGCACACTGTTTATAAACCAGTTCACCAGTTTAATTGCAGGAAATGTTTATCTAACTGCCGGTAAAAAAAACAAAAAAACAAAAAAACAAAACGGTTTGCTCCTGCAGCCAGCCAGAGACGAAGGATCCATTCCACACACCTGAGTCTATTGATGCTTATTGAGTCAAGTGTCAGTGTTCTCAGCAGCTGGTGTTCATACCTGTGACTTTCCTGATGTCGGTCTGTGGGTGTTCACACACGGATCAAACCGGGATTTTTCTCCCGTCTCTGGCTCCTCCGACATGGTACAGAAGCACCGAGCCACTCGTGTAGCTAATGTTACACGTTGGTAAACAGCTAACGTTATGCTAATTGTAAGTAAGTTGGTTAATTAGCGTAAACTTACGTGGAAAAAGTTAATTAGCGCGTATATTCAACGTCAAAACAGACATGTGGCGTTTGCAGGAAGAGTTTCACGAATTATTAAACTTCCAAAGATAACCTATGGACACAGTATCGCTAAATAAGTCGCTAAAAGTTAGCTAATTTTATTGAACCCCTTCACTGCTTGCTGCTCCTCCGCCATTTTAGTGTACCGGTGGTTGCCATAGCGACAGCCAAAGGTACATCCGCTGTTGTGTTCCACTCAGGCAGGAAATCACTGAATAGACATTAAATATTTAACTTTAAATGTTATTTTGTGGCCCAAACAAACAAACAAATATTTTTTTAATCATTACACAGCCTTTATTTTTGTACATTTGATCTGAATAATGTAAACAAGCCAATACGTTTAGGAACCACTGGTTTAATCTTTTCACAAAATGTGTTGTATGGCATCATTTTATTTCATTTTATTTATTCATTTTTAAGTACAATTTTACACTAGAAACTAAGCTGTCAGGATAAATGTAGTGAAGTAAAACGTACATTTGGTGTTGTTATTCTCCAAGCAGTGTTCCTGTTTAAAACCGTAGGCTACTCTTTTTTAAAACTGCAATCCCATGTTTGTTTGTTTTGTTTGTTTCTACAAAACTATAAAAAATCTTAAAATATTTACTAAAATATTCTAAAAAGTTTCTTGTCTAATAGTAAAGTTGTCTCTTTTGTATTGTGTGTTCCCCAATAACAATTTGTTTATTTTGTATATCTGTATTCTTTGCATTTATCGATATGCAAATCCTTTGTGAATACTAAGTAGCCATCATATGCCTATATATGGCTTACTTGAACGACTGTCTGATTGTTTGATTGGCAGATGACGTGGGTGGGATGACACCTGGCTCTTAGCCTATATGTATACCCGCCACCTGCCATTTCATTCTTTTGAAGTTGCCTGAGGAAGACCATTTGGGTCGAAACGTTGCTTTTTTAGTCATTAAAACCTACTGGGAGCTCTAATTCAGTGTGCGGATTTTCTTCTTCTTTTCGTGAAGTAAAACGTAGCCTACAACATGTCCCTCTTCAATGTAGTATAGTGGAAGTATAAAGAAACATAAACTAATACTATGGTATGGTATTGTAGCCTATATTTCTAATTAATACTATATATACATTACATATACATGGGTTATTTGTGTGACACAATTAAATGGTATTTAGATCTGTATATTTAAAAAGGCCTAAGGTATAGTTTTATCTATATAAGGAAGCTGTCTGTTTCATTTCACTCAATGACTCATGGAGAAGTGGATTCAATAAGGTTATACTTCCTCCCACTCCTTTATGAATGTGTAAATCAAAGTCACTATACACTGACAATTTCTTTTCATTATGCTTTTCATTATTTGTAAAAACTTTCTTCCTGTCTGTCTGCTCGTTTGTATGTTTGTGTCTTTTTTACATGTTCTAAATATATATCAGAATATCAAATAAATTACAAATACTCAACTTAAGTACAAGCCTACCTGAAAATTGCACTTGAGTACTGTACTTGAGAAAATGTGTGTATTTAGTCTCCACCACTGATATAACAAACTCCTATAAAACTATATAAATGGGCTACATAAATATACCCCTGGGAATATAAGCTGCAAAAACATCAACTAAAGAACAAAACTGACCCTGCTGTCTTAAATTCCACTGAAACATCAACTAAAAAGGCTAAATTGTTCAAAGATAATTGTTGAGTAGGCCTATTATGATTGATTGATGGCCTATTGACATTCAACTCATTTAATTAACAAGGAATGTCTGATTTTCTGCAGCACTTACTGACTCTCACCTGACACACTGAACCATATGAGCCAGACCGTCCAGGGAGATCAGATGCAGCATGTTTATTCAACAATCACACCAGCATACTGCACCGTCACGAGGTGTGGCATCGCCTCTGTTTTCCACAAAGCTACCTAGAAAGCACAGCTTGCCGTCCGTGTACGACGGAAAAGTACAAAAACTCCTTCAGGATAGTTTCTGTCTGCAAATTGTGTCATGCAAAATCTTTTCAAAGCCCTGCAGAGCTCAAACAAAGCACCCGCCTGTGGCCTTATGCAAAAAGAGCAGTTCCTGTGTAAGAAGTAATGCTTATAAAATACACACTTAAGCTGATGTGTTTCATTTAGGAGGTAAAGATTCCAAAGACACACAAAACCAATCCTTTACTGTGCTGATCAGCTCATGCGATGTTTAAGTGGGATTCTCAAAGAGCCGATTGTTGTGAATTTGCCAGACAGAGCTCCTTGTTTTTTTTTCTTCCCAAGACTTGCCCCAGCACGAGAGCTCATAGGGCAGAACAGGCTGGCAGACACTCATAATAGAGACACACAAAGCATGATCTGTCTGAGCCCTAATACAGTATATTACACTGGAGCTTGTGGGTTCAATGCAGATTCCATTTACTTACAGCTACTTTAAAGTATCCTGCCATATTAATGACACCATCACCAACAACAACAACAAAATGGACCTATCTATGAGCTCGCCAGTGGCCAAAAAGAGCACTTCTGTGATCGCAAGAGATGGACTAGGCATGCATGATAACCAACACCTGCTCATTTAGCTTTGCCTTGTTGTTTTAGCACATTTTTCTGTTTGAATCAACTGTGCTGAAACATCTACCAAGGATCAACGCCTTCAGCTGCTGTCAATGGGCCTAGATGGCGTAAAGACCTTATGACTTCAGACGTGGTGTGATGACATTCCCAGTATTAACCATGCAGTGTAACGAGTTAGAGAGAACAGACACACCTCAGACTATAAATGGTAGGTCTGTACCAGACCAGGGCAACACCCTACATAAATCAGATCACTGTAGGCGCCAGGATGGTGTATAAAATCACAGCACTGACTTAATGCATTTACAATAAATCCTCAATTTAACACTATCTTATCAGAGTCTACAGCTGACCTTATGTGAGTGTTTATTTTCTCTATTGGGAGAATTCCATCCAAAGGTGTAGTTTCTACTGAGCTGCAGATGAATGAATGTAATAAGAGTAAACACAGTGGTGGACTTGTCAGACCGGTGTTGCAGTGGGTGTGGACTGATGGCGCATAAGAAGCCAATGGGCTGGCTTTGACTGCGCACTGTGTGGGTCGGCTCACAGGGGGACACAGGTTGGATCTTTCCCTCCACAGGACAAGCAGACAAGTTTTATGGTTGGGATAACTCCCTTTAATATAATATAGGTGACACAGCTGTGGAGGAGAAGAGGATTTAAGCCCGGAGAGTGGTGGTTTGTTTTGACTGAAGTGAGAATGGAGTCAAATGGCACAGCTGGGAAATATGGTGAGTTGGTGACGCACAGATTTACAACACTGCCTGTTAATTTCTACTTTGTAAAAGCTATTTAAACAAGAGCTCACCTGCTGAAGTGTTTGCCATGTGGGGTGGAAATGTTCAGTAGCCTATGCGTAAATTCACTTGTGTTTTAGTGACATTATTTTTGAGGTCTGTATCAACAAATAGAAGTTTGTAAAGGTAAAAATAGGTGCATACATTTTTTAAATTTATTTCTATTTATCTATTTTTTTGTTTTTATTTGTGGTTTGGGTACCCGGATGGGCGTCAAATACCTCCCAACATATACCCAAAGGCTGCTGTTGACGCAACACCAGGTTGCTTTACAACAAATTTGTCACCCCTATATCCAGGGTGAGGGCTGTGGGTTTTTTGTTTGTTTGTTTGTTGTTGCCATGACAATATCATGTTACACGCAGAGGGAATCACACGCAGGTTTCATCTCTGACCACAGCCAGAATGCTTGCAAATGATTTTCACAGATTTAGCGAATCAGGCACAAGCACAGTAGACGTGTATTCACCATGGGATGGCGCTATTTCACAGCTCATTATTCCAGCTATAAGATTTTAGTGTGCCAATTATGTTTGGAAGCAAAACTACATGTGCAGGCAAGACTATACCATAAAGATAAGACACATGAGTTATGGCAAGGCAATGCAACATTCATTTAAAGTCATAATGTAGCCTATATGTCACTTTTTTGAAGCATATGAAATCATCCTCAGAGTGACTCATAATTACTGCAAGGAAGTAAGATTCAATGTTTTTCTAAAGTTCCTGAATGCATCATCGGAGCACAACGCAAGTGTCCAATCCCATTACAATGGGATTTTTTTTTAATTGAATGTAAGGCTATATGATTATATAGACCTTTACCCCCAACCTTCCTCTCATGTGTGCACAGGGCAGGCACCGTTACAGGGCATATAACAGAGCAGTAGATGAGTTTAGACCCGCCCCATGAGGGGGGAACTATGTGGTGGTGTCTGCCTCTCCTCCACACAGAGCACACATTTAACCCCGACTGGATATTTTCATGTTTTTACTCTTTAAAAAAGTTATTCCACAATGTCTTGTTTACACAAACGCCCGAAAAGGACGAAATCCCAGGAGCAGGCTTTCCAGGAGCAGATGAAAAAAGTTGCGCAGGAGAACGGAAAGCGTCTAGGTGAGTCCCCCAAAGGTGCAGAAGTGCCTGGGCTTAACGACGCGCAATGACGCCCTGATTGTTTTGCCGGACACGGACAGGCGCGCGCACAGAAATAATGTTTAGACTACATAATCTGGATTTTGGGAGATGTTAATCTTGTCAACATAAATCACTGAGTCTTAGGTGTGTTGCTGTTGTGTTGCAGGGAGATAACATGCTATATGTGCAATGCAGGAGAGAGGCTTCAGGCTTCCTCATTGCCTGGAGCGGTGGATTCTTTGCTTTCTGCCATGATGACAGCTCAGAGGAGGGCAGCTGAAAATGGCATGGCATGCAACCTTTGTGTCTTTACAGGAAGGAACCTGTAAAAAAGCTACATGAACAAAAGGGGATCTCCCCTGGGGTGTTTATTGTCATATGTACCTCTCACTTTGAGTCATTTAAAACAATGTAGCTTCAAGTTTTATTGGTCATGTTCAAAGAGAGGCGAGCAGAGCACAATACAACTGTTACAAAGCTCCACTACAGTCATTAAATGTGGCTATAACTGATACATAAGAGGAAATTCAACCCTCCAGCCACACATGATTTAATATAGTGACAACTTGTTGCCCTATCTTGCTCAAGCTTCCTATGTAGCATCCATAAATAGGACTTTTGGAGCATCTGTTTCCAAAGATATGTTATTTTCCTACTGGAAAATACAAAACAACACCCCCCCCCCCCTCTCAGGTTGTGTGAGAAACCTTATCATTACCCAATTCCTCAAGGGCATTTCACTTTAATTCCTGCCATCTTCTTGCCCTAGCTTGCTCACAGGGTGTAGGCAGCTCTGCATCTGAAACTGATTACTCTGCAAAAAATGGAAAAAGAAAACCCATCTGATTCTCATGAAATCCCCCCAGATGCTCAGTGTGACTCATGTTTATGATATGGGAAATATTTGTTGTTGTTCTTCAGTAACATTGGTGACTTCAAACGTTGTCTCCACGGTGAAACAGATAACACGAAAAAAGGAGTTGACAAACAAGTAGAAGCTGCCACTACTCTCTGAGGGGAGGTAAGCCCCCGATGGAAAGCCTGACAGAGCAGAGGCGGTGCTGGAGCTCTCGAGCCGCTCTGCCCAGTCCTCCTCCCTGACTGCAGAGAGGTCAGAGGCTCATAAACAGGCTCTGTGAGGCTGTGGTGCGATCCGGGGAAAAAAATGTCTGTAATGTTGTGGTGCTGCCCACGACCCTGACACAATCTCTGCTGGGTTGTAGTGAATGTATTTATCCTCAAATGCCCTTTTGCTTACTGAGAGGACATTAATGCTTGTACACAGCTGCTCTGTGTTATATTTAATGATCATTTTAAGCTCGGATGATGCATGAAGCTGCGTGCAAAGTTCAGTCCCACCCACGAACACTGACTAACAACAGCATTACCTCAAATCTGCACACATGGAAAACAAATAAACATTGTCTTGCCAACATTGTCCTGTGACCTCCTACAGATGTTACACACCCTTCCAAGAAAGCAGTAATCAGCGGATTACTTCACCTGAATGATAAGCCGCTGTTACAGCTGTACACTCAGAGCTAAGTACAGACGTACTCACAGGTCATGTTGGGAACACTGTGACTGTGACAAGATTCACAGTGAGCTGACAGTGTTCAAATTTCCATCCTTAAAAACTACAGGGCCCTTTTCAGACAAAATTAAATGAATAGTAAAACATATAAATATGGAAAATGTCCCACGAGGAAGCAAGAAAAACTAGTCCTGAAACCCCATAAAAATACAATTCTTCTAACAATCCTTGGTGAAAACCAGGTGTCATAGCCAAGCTAAGTTATAAAGGGACAAGCAGTGTCTACTTTAAGGGCCACTTCACTGATTTTACTCATAGAAGTCCATTTACTCGACGAATGCTAAACAGTGAGAAAAGTATATCAGTGTAATCACCTCTATGTCTCTGGAGGGAGATAAAATCTGATAATGTAACCCAACTGATATTATCAGGGTTACTCCAGTTTGAGCTCGGAGACTAAAAATATACAACAGGAAGTCTGTGGCCAGATCACACATCTGTATTTGGCACATACTATATCTGTCTGTAAGTTCTCCAACATATCCTCGTACAATGGTTGGTATGATATCTAAAGAATTATGTTATGACAACGTATGACATTATGTACTAAGCGAAAAGTTGCGTAGTTTTAGGAAAAGAAACATGTTGATGATGTTCCTTAAAATAACTCAAAGTTCACTTGGTTTCACACAGTCCCAAACACTGGTCTTCCGGGGGAAAGTCCTATTTCAGTCAGGAACACTTTAGTTAAAGAAAACTTACTTTCCATTTGCAGTACTATATTTGGTAGTGTGGCTCTGTTCTAGGGCCCCTCTGCCATTCCTAGGCCTACGCAAAAAGCCTCTTCCACACAGCTATGTGAAAAGTCTTAAGGCAGAGATAGCAAACCTCCCTGCCCTTCCATGTGCTGATGTGGAAAGCCTCAGGGAGAGAGAGCACACCTCCTGCCTTTCCATGTGGAAAAATTATGAAAGCCTAAGGCAGAGAGAGCACACCTCTCTGCCCTTCCATGTGCAAAAATGAGGAAAGCCTGAGGCAAAAAGAGCAAACTTCCCTGCCCTTCCATGCGCCTGCATGTAAAACCTAAGGCAGGGAGAGCATCAGCAAAGACCCCTCAGCAACAGAACAGAGCAACATCAATGACAAACAGAAATATTAATAAGTCAGACAACAGTAGGCAGGCCAGAGCAGTTTAAATAGAGCGCCCTGAATGAGATTTGTCAATTGGTTGCATAGAAAGGAATCATGTGATCTACCAGCTGACTCCCTTCATCAATCAGCTGCTCTATCAGTTGATTGGGCTGTTTGAGATCAGCTTTGTAGCTGGGATGTGAGCTGAGCTCGACATCGTGGCCTGCCTAAACTAATGCTATGCACAATTTTTGTTTGAACCAACCACCACCCCAACTTTACCCCTTAAGCTGACTTTCACTCTTAATACTACTTACTTCTTTACTCCCTTCGGCGCATTAGTCACATGATCGCAGCCATCGCGATTACATAGATGATAGTTAGTTAGTTAGTTAGTTAGTTAGTTATTTTATCGACACAAACAAACAAACATTAATAAAAAAATTAAAAGGTAATACACCTAACAACAGAGTCTCATTATTCAGTAGAGCCCTGCTGTCGCTCAAGTAACGTCCGCAGGACATGCATGTAACATGACTAAGATTCTTTTATCAGTGTCCACAAAGAGTGAGCTCATTTCAATAGAGTCATGACCATATTTCTCACAGGTATCCTATGTAAGAGGGCACACAAGTATATGTTCTTTATTTATTTATTTTTTCTCCTACTTGTCTGCATTGGTCTTCATAGCTTAGCGCCACTAAAGGGTGTAAGCTTCTTGTGAAGATTGATGCACTATTAATCTTGCAGTCAAGTATTTTATACCCATAATGCGTGGTTGTGACCGTCACCCACCCTCCCTGGAGACTAGCCTAACAGCCTTTATTGGAAAAACTTCCTAATATGAGCAAGAGAGGGCCGTGATACACCAAAGTGTGTCAAGGGGAAAGTAAGGAAACAAGTAAGGGGGAGGGGGCAGGTGCTTAAGTCCTGAGTTATATAGTGACAGTGCATGCGGAGAAGAAGGAGGAAAAACAAACAAACAAATAAACAAACAAACAAAAAAAAACAGGGGAGAAACAGGCAGTGTAGCTGATGTATTGTGGCCTATGTTCTTTATTTTGTATGCCAATCTTCCAGCAACACACATGTTCTTGTGGTGTATGGCTCCGCCTCCCCATTTCTGCTTGCAGTCTGTGAGAGGACAGCCGTGTTAAAGTTATTCTCAGATGGTCTTCAATGTAGGGTGTACACGAAATACTGGCTCATGATGACGTGGGTTATGTATGAATTATGGTGCATCACTTGCACCAGCCTGATGTTCACCTGCCATGTTGTGATTTAAATTTTGGAATAAACGCTATCTCAACTTTTTCCCTTCCTCCTGCACTGTGAGCGCACTTGGATTTGATCGAATGTTACGCAAGATAATACTAAGATAATCCTTGCAGAGCCTTGGCCTTGGAGAATGGACAAAACATCCATTATATCAGTGTTGCAAAGTGAAGGGTCAAACTCTGCTATGTTTGATGCTATTGGTTGCATTATTGGAAATGCAGATCCAGCTTTTTTGGAGCTTAACCCAGTAAGGTCAAGATATCTCGACCTCCACAATGACTTTGACTGTTCTCTTTTTCAATCTGTCTCTTGTGAGTGCCCCAACTTTATGGAAATGTAACACCCTGGAGGATGAAAACCTCACAAACATTTCAGAAGTGTACTGGAAACTTATGAACATGTATCTTCCCTCAACAATGCCATAATCTCCCTCTTTAGAGACTCTCCTTGCTGGTGCATCTCACATAAGATTTGTGTATGACCTCTGCAGGTTTGGAGGGAGATCCAGATCTGCAGTTCCTGCTGGTCGGCGGGGAGCTGATCAAGATTCGCTCGAAATCCTGGAAGAAGGTCCGCTTCTTCAAACTGCAGGAAGACTGCAAGACGTTGTGGCATGAATCCCACAAAAGATTCAGGCGAAACCAGACTTGTGAGTGCCACCTTGACTTCTACTGTATATTTTTTTGTGTGTGGGCAAGAAGGGATTTAGTAAAGCCTAAAATTCTTCTGGGTTCTTGTTTCTGTAAGTTATTTTACTTGTTCTGGTTCATCCTGCTGCCTTTTTGAGCTGCACATCCATCTGCTATTATTCTGTCAACATAGAGTTCTCCTTTCAGATCTCAACAATAGCATCTTGCTAACACACCCCTCAGTTCCCACTGGTGCTCCAGAATATGTGAAGAGCGGTGGTGAAACAGAAACGACACGCAGATACTGCAGTGTGGCCAAAGACAGGGTGGAAAACGCTAGTGTTTGTCCATGTGTGTGTGAGAGAGATTATCTTCCTCTGATTTCTGGTTTAGCGATTCACTGTCAGGGTGTGAAAGTATATATACGTCCTCAGGGCCTCTGGTAGCTCTGATCTCCCTCCCATCCTGGTGGCGGCTGCTGCTACCAGCCTTGATAACCTCTGCCCCGAGCCGGAGCCTTAAACAAACTCTGAAAGACAGAGCAGTGCCAATGCGGACGCCGTAGACGTGATATTGAGTGATGCAGTCGTGTAAACGGTCATGTGTCAAAGCTGTTTTTTGACATTACCAAACTCGCTTAGAGATGGGCCTTGAGTCTGTAGGCATTTCCCTGTTTACGGAAATAAGTTTTAATGCTTCCTGTGGGCTTTAGCAAGTCGCAATTAACAATCAGCTCTAAACAGCTCTTACGTGAAGTTGGAGAGTGTGGGGGGACAGCACGTATTGTTTAACCACTTTTTGTTTGAGGTCCATCTGCAGCTTTACTTAAGCAGAAGTTGTGACAATCCTACAAACAAATCGCGATGTAGCGCCAGTAAATCATCCTGTAAATGAGTCAGAGAAAGTCCTCCGCTGTGGATCACTTCTCATCAACAGACTGTAAAGCCTCTGTTTTCCTTTTCCCCACACTGTGTGACTGTCATTTGCCGTGCACGTACACACTGTCAGGGTCACATGAGGTGAATGACAGAGGCTTTGCATTCCACTGTAAAGATGACACACATATCTCAGGAAACACTTCCCTCATATTCCTGCCAGTCTGCTATTTGTCACAGACATAAAAACTCCAACAGTAATAATATTTGCACTTACCAGATCAAACTGACTGAACAGTAATCACTATGAGTTTATTCAAACAAGTACACAAAATGTTGTAGGTAGGCAGTTACTCTATTGCATGCCATTCCACAAAATTTATTTTGTGAATAATAATTTTCAGCTGTTATTTTCCCTCCTTGAAACCAAGCTAAACATTAACCATAAACTTACATTCACACACTGACGCTGTAACCTGTGACAGGCTGTTATGTTACCAGAACTATCACACATTCACATATATGTAGTAAATTGTCGAGCCACAAGTGCTTACGTTTCCAAAGGTTTATGACAAAATCACTTGACAACACTGACTCCCGTGTGCACACAGTGAAAGAGGAGAGGTAGAGACGCTCTGCTGCTGCCAGAGGAGCTGCTGAATGAGTTCTCTGAGCTGTAACACGCTAAAAGAGTCTGAGAAGTCCGGGGCTATTCATAAAACATTCAGGATGCCCAGGCCTAAGGATGCCACAGTTTATTCCACACTACTGAGGCTGCTCCTCCTTTTGGAACCACCGCAGTCAGTAGTTATTTTGCTTTCAGCCATGGTTGTTGTTGCCACCAATATGTCAACAGGTCGAAATATCACTAGTATCACGATGAATTTTTCATATTATATTAAAAACTAGACCAGTATTATCATGAACAAGATGATATGGCACATTAACCAATGTAATCATTTTCATACATAAACGTAACAAATTGTTATTTATACGACTCTGTGGTGTTACCGTACCCCAGCAGAAGTCATTGCTTGACTGCTGTGGGTAGGCACAATCAATGTCAAATACTGAACTGTCTCTCTATTACATTACTTTTAAACGTATTAAGACGTTTGTCAAGTGTCAGTATGTCATAAAAAGTCATTTAAAATGTCATAGTATAACTGACAAAAAAGTTACAGTGTTCCTGTGCAGCCATCATTTATATGTCGGCTCCTTAAAAAGGCCCTCTGTCATCAAAACTTTGAGAACCCCTGATCTAAGATTTTTCTTTCAAAATGCTTTAAAATATTTTGTTTAGCTGTAAGTTTTTTTTAAATTCTCTTGGGGAAATTGTCCCCAGACTCTCCTTGAGGGTTGCGTTAGAAATGTCCCTAGGTGATCACGGCCCTGCTAGAGAGCACCCTCTTCACTGCTAAACGCTGTCTTCCCTTTGAAGAAAAGAGATTTAACAAACAGCGGCATGATCTCTGCACTTGCACAATAATCTCATTGTATGAAATTTCGTCTGGTATTTAAGCAATGTTGGCGTGACACGGATGACATGACTTGGACTTTGTGGAGCGATGGGATTCTCTGAAAATGATCCAAATTCACAACCCTAAACTCCTCTACAGTGGTCTGTTTTGCTGGGGATAATGTGCATTTGCTGATTGAACAAACACTCCCCTTCTGGTGAGTGCCTCCAAGGTATTTTGTTCATCCAGCAGTCAGCTGAATATACACCACCAAGCCTTGGGTGTGTTTCTCCACACCACCCCCACACTGATGTGTCTTTCTCTCCAAGTAGTCTGACCTTTAATCCGTCCTGCCTCTAGATAGTCTCCGACTCTCACAGCAACAATGGTGGCTCTTCATTAGAGCCTGCGGCCTCGGGATGTGAAGGGTGGAAACACTGTGATTGTAACCCAGCTTCAACATATGGCCTCTTAGCTAAGCCTCTGGTCTTTGGGGTTTTGTTACAAGGGCGGTTGTTGCCATTTAGTGTGATTAGATCATGCGTGGCAGTGCGCGCTCTTCCGTACATTAAGCTGCTCCACAACAGAGCCGGACCCCAACGTATGGGTGAAAAAGGCTGTGTGTGCAGGGACCTTCAGTGTGTGTTGTTTGTGTGTGGGTGTCTCATACAACATGTTTTCATCTTAGAATTGCCGATCCTAGTATTTCTCGTGCTGCCCATGTGTGCCAGCTTGTGAGGCGAGGAGATCAAGCGAGGTCAGATTGCATCAAACTGTTTTTAAGTGCACTTATCAAATCTCCATGGAACGTGTTTGGGTTGCCAAAGTATCTAAGTGTACAGCTGACAACAACAAAATGTCCAAAGGCCATCTCTTAAACCGTCTCAGAGGGTTCTTCAACTAAAACTGTTGCTTAGTTTAGTTTTTGGTAAACAAGATTCAGGCTTGATTTACTGTTGTTATGTAACATGTTTGTTTGCTGTGTGTTGGATATTAAGAAAGAATGCTGTTGTATAATTTCATATCTCTTCATTCCTGCATGGACCAAACAACACAATTTGCATTCCTCATCTTTGGGAAGAGAAATATTTTAATTTGTGTCAGACTATATAAAGTCTTTCAACTGCTAAAGCTGCTAAGTCAATACGTCTGTGTTAGCAATGGATCAAATGACTGTATGTAATGTAAAACAGGTTGCTAGTAGTGACAAAAAACAACAACTCTGCAGTTCCTCTTAGCTCTAAGGAGTGTTTTGGCATCTTTCACCTCTTTGTTTTGGTTTTTACAGCCCACATCTTCACTGTTTTGCTTCACTTTTTTACTTTGTTTTGATTGAAAAGCTTAAGTAAATCCACTGTACGCTGCCCAGCACCAAACAGCAGCGGACAAAGTCAGAGGCTGGCTAACATAGTAAACTCAGTGGTGCATTTAAAAGGTAAAACCCACATATTTCCCTCAGGACGTGTTGGAGACAAAACAGAGATAGAAGGAGAGTGAATATTCGTGCCGTGTTGCAGTCAAAGTCAAAGGTTGGAATTTCCAGTTGATATTTCCAACTTTTGACCTCCAGGCGTCCCAGGTGCACAACACAAAGCATAAACAAAAAATATAGCTGACAGTGACAAACTGATGTTTCTGTGGCAAGTGTACACACAATTGAACTCTCAGTAGTACAGCTCCTTGCATATATAAGTACATTTTGGCATTTTAATGTTTTATGGAGTAACCTTTGTGCATAGAAGATAACTGTAAGAGACCGTTTAAAGTAACCTAAAGTAACATATTTTGACATCAGTTTTCATGCAGACCAGGTTTTACTATATATTATTTTAATTAAATACAGGAAAACATACTTTAAGTTATACTTTAAGCCTTTTAGTTGATAGTTAACTATTTACAACGGTTGTTGTGTGATGTCAGACAACTGCTTCTCCACGATGTTGGCATGTATTGAATCCTAAACAGGTCCTACCGGGCAAAGGCCCAGGTTTCCAAAGTCTCAGCCCTGCCCTCCCCGGCCTTCAACTACAAAATGTCACCCGAAGAGACAGGTACCAGGAGGAGACTCAAAATGGCCACAAACACACAAAAACCCCACAAAGAGATATAAAACAACTACACAGAGATGCAAAACAGCTGCAAAGAGACACAGAGGGACTCACAAGGCCTACGGAAAGGAGCAAAATGATCACAGGGATACAAAATTATTACAAAGCAGCTACAAAGAGACACAAAATGACTACAAAGAGATTCAGAACCACAGAGAGATGCGCAACAACAACAACAAGTTGATGCAAAACAACAACAGAAAAAGGCTAAACACCTGTAAAGTCAGTGTGTCTTGCTCCTACATAGGAGAGGTGGTGGGGCTCTCTGCATGTCTGGGCCTTGAACCAATGTACTTTCCTTAGGAGGTTGGAAATTTTTAAGTTCCCAGTTTTCTGGAATGCAAGGTGGCTAAAAAAGACCAATCTAAATGAATGCTAATGTTGCTGTGTGTCTGCTGGATGTGTACAAGTACAACTGTTTGTTATGGCGATATCAGCCCCAAAACCAGTTTAACTTTTCTGACCATATGCAGAAGCTTATTCTTTTCCATCCTCCAAACATTCAGTGTGCTTGAAGGCTGTCACTGAAAAGTTTTTATGTCTCTGTCTGCTGTGTTGTGCCTTGTGGTGAAGGCCACAGACGCGAGCCACCACACATAGATAAGATGTTTAAGTAGTTTGTGGCGCTCTGTGTGGTTGTGCCCGTCAGGACCAAAAGTCTGCTGCCGCAAGATACTGACTTGCCCACGGAAGGATCTTAAAGTTTTACTTCAACTGTGACTGCAAGCTAGTTCACAGCTGTAAACAAATATCACTCTCAAAACTGTATATGGTTCTAGAAAGGTCTTAGCGAGTATTACCACTGTTGATGACAGCCTTGAAGTGTACGTGCAACTGTTTTCCTCTTCAGATTAAAGGCTGAATGACAGAAATTATATCATTTTCTGGATGTTTTGGCCTGTTCTAAATGGCAACACATGGCTAAAGATTGTTTCTCAGTAATGTAATTATAATAATTTACTATTATAAATATATTTATAATGTAATCTAATGTAATAAAATATATTAGATTTTGTTGACAGAAAAAGAAAAACATAATTTGATTTTGTTTGTAATCCAGACTGGAAGTTTCCACCATTTAATTAATTGTCTTATGAAACTCACAGATAGAGACTTGACTCCATATCCTAGCGGGATGTCAATCTCAATTTAACTTGAAATTTAAATATATGACATTTACAACATGATTAAGTATTGTTAAGACTAGTCTTGGCTTCTCTGGTTGTGAGGGATATTTCTAACCAACACCTTCCTCTCTCCAAACAGTCTCCATCGATGACATTGATTCAGTGCGCAAGGGCCGTCAGTCCGAGGGGCTAAACAAACACACCGAGCCCAGTGTCGAAAACCATTGCTTCTCCATCATCTTCAAGGGCCGCAAGAAGAATCTCGACCTGATGGCGACCAATGAGATGGAGGCGAAACAGTGGGTCAACGGCCTGGATAAGGTCATGAGCAACATGCGTAACCTCAGCCGCCAGCAGAAGAGTGAGCAGTATCCTTGACAAAGTCTTGCATACATGTTTCTTAAACGTTCTGTTGAACCCATGAGAGGCGACAAGTGCTTTTTACAGTCCCAGGTGTGTTGTTTTGTTTTTAATTAGTTCAAATATAATCCTTACATCTTAACGCCAGTTGGCTCATCAACTGCATGCGGAAAGCAGATAAGAATGAGGACAACAAGATGACCCTGAAGGAGCTGAAACACTTCCTGAGACAGATCAATGTCGAAGTGGACGACACTTACGCAGCAGAAATTTTCAAGGTAGGTCCCAAAGTACGATTGTATCCAGCAGATCAACATGTTCCCCATAATAATCTGTCATCTGTGAAACTTAAAATCTAGTATATCTGTTTAACTGATTGTCCCATCATGTCTCATGTTGCACAGAAATGTGACAAGTCAAATTCAGGCTCCCTGGAGGGCTCAGAGATCAAGCACTTCTACGACCTGCTGACGAAGCGGGAGGAGATAGACGTAATTTATGAGAGCTACGCTCAAACAGAGGGTCAGATGAGCGCCAGAGACCTACTGAACTTCCTGTTGAATGAGCAGAGGGAGCAGGCGTCCATGCAGGATGCACTAAAGCTGATTGAAAAATACGAGGTGGATGAGACAGGTAGGGTTAAGTCTTTGGGGGTTTTATACAACACTACACAGTACTGAAAGACAAACGGTCACACTCCACATATTGTATCGTACTCATCGTGTCCTCTGTCCACCAGCGAAGCAGAAGAAGCACATGACCAAAGATGGCTTCCTGATGTACTTGCACCAGGAGGAGGGCTCCATCCTCAACCCGGCCCACAAACAGGTGTATCAGGACATGCACCAGCCCCTCAACCATTACTACATCTCCTCGTCACACAACACATACCTGATGGAAGACCAGCTCAAAGGACCCAGCAGCACAGAAGCCTACATAAAGTAACTACCTTTACCAACATACTGTACATAATGTTAGCTGAAGGAAACTGGTGCTGACAGCATTGCCCCATCATGGTATTATTTTTACATAAAAAGCCACTTCACAGTTGAGTATTTTGCTCATGGATGTTGGACATAGAGATCATCCTTTTAACGAGATCCACACTAACCCATTTCAGTGGGGGAGAGGGATTTGATTTTTCCTCATCAGTCAATAGGGACCGAAGTATCTGCCCGAATCTAATGTAATTTTAAGTTCACACTGATTCGTGGCCATGCCATCAGTGTTTTGCATTTATGAGATTTGAGTGGACAGAGTACAACAAACTATGATGTTGGACGTCATTGAGAGAACATTGCGTTAGAATAGCCACAATAGTCTATAGTGCTCGCCATTGTTAGTATTCGTCCTCATTGGTATTAGTGCATCACTTGAGAATACTTGACAACAGCTTGAAAACAGCTTGACAACGACGATGGTTCCTTTGTTGATTGGTTCATTATTCATCCCCCTTGAAGCTCATTGGATTGTTTTCTATTATGCCTCCACGCTGTGTATAGCCATGGCATTCTCAAAAATGCCTCGAGGGAATTTCTTCAAGTTTGGCACAAACATCCACTTGGACCTAGCAATGGACTGATTCGATATTGATGGTCAAAGGTCAAGGTCACTGTGACCTCATCTGTCTCATTCTTTTATACGCGATATCTCAAGAACACTTTGAGGAAGATTTGGTACAAATGCTTTTTTGGAGTAAACAATGAACTGATTTGATTTTGGTTGTCAAAGGTCAAGGTCAATGTGACCTTGCATCCATCTCATTTTTGTGGAGGTAATATCTTCAAGAGTAAATTTCTTCAAATTTGGCACATTAATTTTGGCACTTTATAAGTCAAGGATGAAGTTATTACAATTTAGTGGTTAAGGGTAAAGGTCACTGTGACCCCATCTGTCACATTCTCAAGGACGCAATATCTCAAGAAGGCCTTGAGGGAGTATCCTCAAATTTGGCACAAACTTCCACTTGGACTTAAGAATTAACTGATTAGAATTTAGAAGTTGAAGGTCAAATAAAACAGACGAATCAGTCAGCTTGGTGGAGTGGGCAGTTTCTAAGGTCCGGACCCAGGCAACCAAGGAACTAAACTTAGGAACTCCATCTAGAACTAAAATTAATTTTTGTACATTCTTATTTGCAAATAAGACTAATGTCTAATTATAAAAGATGTAACTTTTGCATCTAACGCAATATCCTTGTGTTGACCTTTGTAATTGATAGGTGCGTGACGGTAAGACTTTTGAATACATGAGAGCGCGAACATACCTTGACCTTGGCCTTGGCATGCCTTAGTATCAGCATTAAAATTTGACAGCAAATAAAGTCAGTTTTCTCTTGCTCCTTTCAGCTTTTTTATACTAGTACTAAGGGAGTTAGCGACATAATTTTGTTTTGGGAAAGAAAAATTCTAATATTTACGGTCAAGGTCAAGGTAAACTTTATTACCCCTGAGAAGCAATTGTATCACAGACACTAATAATACAGATTCACACTGTAGGGAGCAGATTTTTTAGGTAGCAGAAACTATGGCCCAGCAGCCAAAACTGACACAAACATTTTTGTGATGTATAAAAGAGCATGAGTGATCACATTGGTGTGCAGGTTTTCATGAAGGTATTCCTCCCCTGCAGAGCACTGATGAAGAGCTGTCGCTGTGTGGAGCTGGACTGTTGGGACGGGGATAACGGCGAGCCTGTTATTTACCACGGCTACACACTCACATCCAAAGTGCTCTTCAGAGACGTCATCAAAGCCATCAAAGACTTCGCCTTCAAAGCATGTGGCATATTTATGATTGCATTTAATTTCCATCAATGCTTTTCACATTGGGACAGTCACCCATCACTTATTTATTGTTCCCTTTGTTTTTTCAGACATCAGACTACCCAGTGATCCTGTCCCTGGAGAATCACTGCACCGTGGACCAACAGAAGCTTATGGCCCATTACTTGATCTCCATCCTGGGCGAGGCTTTGGTCACAAAGCCTCTGGGCTACACCATGCCCAGCAACTTCCCCTCACCTGAGGTGTGTTAAACTCAGCTCACTGACTGTAACATTCAGAGTCTTTAGAGCCTTGTTCCTGAATAAAAACCAAAGGAAGGCCGCACCTAAAATTCCACCTCTCAAGTTAATGAACCACCAGATTTTTTTTTCATTTCCTGTTTACTTTAAATCGACTATTAGATTTGTCTAGGAAGGGAAGCTAAGGAGATTGCAGTAAAGTTCATCCTCATTATGTTAGCCCCAAATAAAACCACTAACACATAATCAAAACAGCATCAATCTAAAGCCTCTGCTCCTCTGTGTGTTGATAATGTGGATACACACAATCTGTAGCTTTGCATTTTATGATCTCGCCTCGGTAATCGCTTACAGATAAGCTGTTTATTAACTAATATGTTGTTGCAAGATCCAACTGTGAGTGAACACCTTGATAAGAGAGGTTGTTATCAAGTGGGATTTTGTTTGTATGTAAATGGGCAGGTTTGTCTAGTGTGAAAGGATCGAATACAGCTGGTGTCCCTTTTTTTGCATTGTCTTTCTTTTGCTATCCTTCTACACTTCTTAATCACTGTCTCCGTATATTTCTTCCTTTAGACCTTATCATAACTTTGATGACAAGCACATGTGACTCCCAGATGCAGTGAAAAAAAGGACTCAGCACTAAAAGAAATGCAAAGCGAGGAGGCATTAGCATATCAGATCATTTTTCAGTGACATTCCCAAGCCTTTGTGGGCAGGTCTGTTCAAATGTTGCACCCATGGGATGAATGCCTGTGGCATTGTCAGCCTCAAAGGAAATTATAATTATGCATTGCACAACATTTTCCTCTCTGTCATTGGCTACTGAGAGGGCGCAACTGGGAGTCTCCAAAAGCACATGCTTTGTTCCATTGAAAAATAAGAATATGCTTCTCTGATTTAGCAATAATGTGCAATAATACATTTATACACTCACCGGCCACTTTATTAGGTACACCTGCTTGTTAACGCAAATAGCTAATCAGCCAATCATGTGGCAGCGACTCAATGCATTTAGACGTGCCTTGTTGATGCCAGAGGCCAGAGGAGAATGGCCAGACTGGTTCAAGATGATAGAAAGGCAAAAGTAGCTGAGGGTGAGGCTACAGTTCACACAGGCTCACCAAAATTGGACAACAGAAGATTTGAAAAACATTGCCTGGTCTGATGAGTCTGGATTTCTGCTGCCACATTCAGATGGTAGGGTCAGAATTTGGTGCAAACGACATGAAAGCATGGATCCATCCTGCCTTGTATCAGCGGTTCAGACTGGTGGTGGTGGTGTAATGGTGTGTGGGATATTTTCTTGGCACACTTTGGGCCCCTTAGTACCAACTGAGCATGGTTTAAACACCACAGCCTACCTGAGTATTGTTGCTGAGCATGTCCATCCCTTTATGACCACAGTGTACCCATCTTCTGATGGCTACTTCCAGCAGGATAACGCACCATGTCACAAAGCTCAAATCATCTCAAACTGGTTTCTTGAACATGACAATGAGTTCACTGTACTCCAGTGGCCTCCACAGTCACCAGATCTCAGTCCAATAGAGCACCTTTGGTACAAGGTTGAACAGGACATTTGCATCATGGATGTGCAGCCGACAAATCAGCAGCAACTGTGTGATGCTGTCATGTCAATATGGACCAACATCTGAGGAATGTTTCCAGCACCTTGTTGAATCTATGCCACCAAAAATTGAGGCAGTTCTGAAGGCAGAAGGGGTCCAACCTGGTACTAGCAAAGTGTACTTAATCAAGTAGCCAGTGAGTGTAAATTGCATCACAACACATAAAAACACATTTTGTTGGTTTCTGTTTAGGAGCTGAAGGGAAAGTTCCTCATCAAGGGAAAGCGACTGAACAAGCTGGATGCTGCCTTCAACAATAACAGCACCATAGATGAAGACACAGTGTCTGAGGAGGACGAGGCTGCAGACTGCAAAGACAACGACCAAAAAGCCAAACCAAAGGTGGGTCAAATGCTCATTTGTAATACTTTTTAAAGATATATGTATTTTCTTCGACAAAACTGACCCACTTTCCCCTCTCCTTTTAGAAATCAAAAATCAAACTTGCCAAAGAGCTCTCAGACATCGTCATCTACTGCAAGAGTGTCCACTTTAATGGCTTTGAACACGCCAAAGAAAACCAGGCCTTCTATGAGATGTCGTCCTTCAAGGAGAGTAAAGCTTTCAACCTGGCTGACACTTCAGGTAAACATCACATCTATCTGACACGTTGCAGTTGATTTCTCATGAGCAGAGTATGAAAGTTAACTTCAAGTGTTGTGATGTGTTTTCAGGGACTGCCTACGTCCATCACAACATGGACAAACTCAGTAGGATCTACCCTGCTGGCTCCAGAACCGACTCCTCCAACTATAACCCAGTGCCCATGTGGAACGTTGGCTGCCAGATAGGTACACTCCGCTTAATACATGCAGAATTTTAGCCATTAGTAAGTGCCATTGCTATAGTAAAGGGTAACTAAGGTATTTTTCAAGCTGGAACCTATTTTCCCATGCTTTTGTGTCTAAGTTACTAATGGCAACAACAATTTTTGAAATTGGTTCAGCCGACAGCAGCAAAGCAAGCTGCAATTTACCCACTCAGGGCATTTGTGCACCCACTAAAAGTGCTTGTTTTGCCGCTGATCGGCTTTGATTATTCCTCTAAGTGTCTGACAACATTATGGAAAGAATCCCTACAGAAACAGACCTTTGATGGGAACTTGCCCGGAGTGGTTACAAACTGTTCCATAACAGCAGCCCTCTCATTCAGTACTGGACCAATTTCAAAAATTGCTGTTCCCATTAGTCCCTTTGACACAAGAACAAGGGAAAATGGGCTCTGGGTTGAAAAATACCAAAGTTAACCTTTAAGAGTAATGTTTACACTCTCTCTCCCTTCTCTCTCTGATTTGGTTTTCAGTGGCATTGAACTTCCAGACTCCCTCCAAGGAGATGCAGCTAAACCAGGGTCGGTTCCTGCCAAATGCTTTCTGTGGCTACATCCTGAAGCCTGAATTCCTGAGAGACCTGTCGTCTCAGTTTGATCCCAATACACTGTCCAGAGGACCCTGGCTAAAGAGGAAGACCTTTAATGTGATGGTGAGTTATTTGCTGTAAAACTTGAAAGATAGGTCTGAGTAAGAGTTAGAGGGTGCCCCATAGAGTGGAGTCAAGTTTTTGAACTTGTATTTTAAAGGAATACTTGACCCACAAAATGATCATTGTTTATCAGTTACTAGGGCTGGGCGATATAACAACTATGTATGATATATTGATATATTTTCAAGCAAGATATCAATTTAGACCACACCGTCCATATCGATACAGGGTCAAATTGTGTTACATAATAAATACCAGTGTGCATCTCTCCTCTTACACTTTAAGAGAGACACAGAGCTGCTACTGTGTTTAATCTGTCTGTTAATTAGTCTACAGTGTGACATCGGTCGATATGTTGCATGTGCTAAGCTAAATCAGTCTGTGAGATGAATGAAATGACCGCAGCACATGTGCAATCAAGTGCTGCGCTGCTAGTTTGTGTGTGAGGTGGAGCACAGCGCATCGCCACTCTTCTTAATAGTTGTATTCTATTTTGTGACATGGAGATAGTGCCTGGATGTTGTGTGCATAAATAAGATTAATAGCCTAAATAAATGAAAATATTAAAATAATTTTCCAGCACTAGATTAATTTTAAAAGCCATAAAAAAACAACTTTTTGACTCCCACCACAAAGATTTTTAATTGTTCTAAACTATAGTGGATTTAGGCCTACTTGATACTTTTATATTCATGTTACAGTTTTGTGTCCTGTGCTGCAAACCTTTAAACCTCTGTAGCTCCAGTGCTGTGTGCAAAAACATCCATGTACAGCCCTGCTATTTATTTTATATATTTTTTCATGTACATGTTGTGCAGCTGTATATTTTCAAACAGAAAAAAATCCCTGTCTTTGCATTTTATTGTGATCACTGTCCGTTTTTTTTAAAAGTGTTTGTGACATCTCTTCATCTGGCTTTGACGTGCGACTGAAAATATGTCGCCCATTTCTGGAAAATACATACAAGATGTATATCATGTATTGCCAGTCAGTCTGTGATTACACAGATATGAATTTCTGTATTACTTATCACCCGTGAACTCATACCAGATCGATGTACTCCCAGTTACGCTCTCTGACAACACACAGCCGTCTAAACCAATTACCTTACTCCTCTAAACAACAATGGCAGCCCCACGGTGCTGATGCAGGTGATACACAGTGAGAAATAGACAAAAAATAACCCTATTGTTAACGTATTATTGGCAGCCGCTCTAACAGCTAGTTTCCAGTGCAAGAATAAATCAATACAGAATATGTTTCCAAACACACAGATAACTTTAAAAAAAAAGTATAATAGCATCTGCGACCTTATGGGCCGTTTCTCCTCCTCCGTTTTGCTCAAATGAGCAAGGTGATAGAAGTGATCGTAAACAAACATAAACTCCACATGGTCCACCATGTTGGTTTGATAGTTTGGCAGGACTTGCCTTGAACGCTATGAAGTCGTGACTTGAAGCGGTGACTTACAGGATTAGAACCTTGCCTGGAATGCAACATCACACAACTGCAATGCATTACAACCCAAGTCCTTAGACTTTACTATTTAAAACACTTCGGCGTACAGGTAGTGTACCTGGGGAAGCACGCGTGTTTGAACTTGTACAATGGAATGCACAGAGTTCAAACACACACACTACTCATCCATGCATGAGACTGTTTGTACTGACATGTTTTAAATTATAAGGTTTTAGTGAAGATGCATGTGTTTGAGAAGTACTGAGCATTCGACTGGGTAAATGAGACTTAGATTGTGCTGCATAAGTTGTGTGAGAGTTTGTAAACAGATGTTTTGATATAGTTTTGCTGCTGTTGAGTGCGGCCCCCTATTACTCCAATTCATCAAGAATTTTGTCTGCTTTTGGATAATTTATTCGCCATGGAGGCATGCAAGAAAAACAACGTTTTCTTCATGAAGTTAATGTAACACTGTGAACAAATGATACACAGATGGTCATTTTGTGGGTGAAGTATTCCTTTAAAACTTTGTATTTACTACAGACTTCTTACGCCGTAGACATTTATTTTTGTATTGATACATTTTTGTCTTTCGTTTCCACATACAAAAGGTGATCTCAGCTCAGCAGCTGCCTAAAGTGAACAAGGACAAACACAGATCCATCGTTGACCCTCTGGTGAGAGTGGAGATCTACGGCGTCCCAGCAGACAACGCCACCAAGGAGACGCACTACATTGAAAACAACGGTGAGCACATAAACTTACTCAGACGTGGACACACCCTGATTTGTTCCATACATGAATTATCAGTTTTCCTCAGAGCAGATGTCGCACACCATGGCAGAAAATATGAATATATTAGCGAGCTGCGCCAGCTGAACACAAATCCATCCCTGCAGGGTTCAACCCAATGTGGAATGAGAGCTTCAAGTTTGACATCCACGTCCCAGAGCTGGCCATGCTGAGGTTTGTGGTGGAGGACTATGACTCAACATCCCAGAATGATCTCGTCGGGCAGTACTGTCTACCACTCACCAGTGTACAGAACGGTAAGAGAGTCCAGCTTAAACAGCAAAAGGCACTGAACTGGAGAAGCAAGTTCAAACAAGCCCAGATGTTAGCAAGAGTTTTCTGTGGAGAGACACTGAACTGAGAGCTGAGAGGATTCAGTTAACACCAATGACTGAAACATAAAGGTGTTCAAGTATTTGATAGATAAGAACGAGACAAGAATTGCTGACAGCGTTATGTTTATCATATGACTTCAGTTTTATACAATCGACTTTGCTGACGAAGCTAAAACTCACTTCCTTTTTTCCCAGGATATCGCCACGTACCTCTGCTCACCAAGAGAGGTGACGTCATCTGCTCAGCTGGACTGTTTGTGCACCTCATGCTCTTGGACGCCCAGTAGGCTTACATTTGGAAAACCTTCACGCCAGCAACAGCATTTTTTGTAGAAACTCTAAAGGAATTTGTCCAGTTTAAAAGCTAAATAATTTAACTCTGATTAAATATTTCAAAAATGTTTTTTAATGGGGATAAAAAAAAATATAAATATATGTCATCTGCCAAGCCGCAGGTGCTGACTCACCATTGTCTGCATAACACTTTCCTGTTGTTGTATAATGTTAGCTTTTTCTTAAAGGCACAGTGTGTAGGATTTAGGGGGATATATGAGCAGAAATGTAATATAATATAATGAGGGTGTTTTTTCTGGTGTTTGATCACCTGAAAGTAAGAATTGTCGTGTTTTCGTTACCTTAGAATGAGCCGATAATATCTACATAGGGAGTGGGTCTCATGCACGGAGATTGCTACGTTCAGGGGTCAGCGACCTTAGCTATCACTATCACTACAAGAGCCATTTTTGACCAAAAATAATTCAAAATAATCTGCGCATCTAAATTATCATCATCTAAACTCTAAATTAGCCTATCGAATTAGCCTATTGCTATCGCTAATGTAGCAATGGGCATTCAAAAATATATTTTACCACAAGTTGGCTCCTCTGCAGTGGGATGTTTATGATTATTTGGCACTTTAACTTTGCAGCGTTGGTAGAGAAAGCAAACAAATCTGTCCATGCATGTTAAATTCTGTATTTTCCTCTGAGACTTTTACGGAAGTAGAATCCATAGCTAGCCTAGCAATTGAGGCTCAAGACTAGCTATAGCTGTTGAGTTTTGACGAAATTTAGAGGAAAAGGCGCCAGGTCGTAGATGTATGAACTACAATGTAGTTGATGAAACGTTGAAACTTTTTTTTTTTTAATTATTCATTTTCATGTGATATTTTTTGTCAAAGCTTTAGAGAGCCTCTTGAGGGGGGCTAAAGGAGACGCAGGTTGCCTACCCCTGGCCGTGTTGCACTGCCATGTTTCTACAGTAGCCCAGAACAGACAAAACAGACACTGGCTCCAGAGAGAGCCATTCGCATTTTGCGTTTTTGCATTGGCTACCGTAGTTAGGAGCCCCTCGCAACAAGCCAAACAGTGTCGCAAAACTACTTATTTTTAGCATGAAGCTGCCTTATTCATTGTTTTTACTGGTATAAATCACCAGGTCCACTTGTTTTGGTGAGGAGGAAACCTCTGCCAGTAATTTGGCTCCCGCTAATAACCTCCTAAACGTCTGGATCAGAAAATGTTTAAAACTCATTAGCAAGTGCTATGCCAAATCATAGGAGAAACGCAGATTTTTAACATGAAACTGCTTTATTCACTGATTTTACCTGTTTTTATGACCTGGTCGGTTTGTTTTGGAGAGGAAGAGACCTCTTTGGATAATTCGGCTCCTGGTTAGGATTCTTTCAACACTGAAAGAATCCTAACCAGAAGTTTCAGCTGGTTGCAATCTGTCATCCTCACCACTAGATGTCACTAAACCCCCCCTAAATCGTACACAGTGGACCTTTAAATTAAGTTTGGGTGCGGTAACAAAAACGAGTGAATGAAAATGTAAATGAAAGAACGGTGTGGGAAATTATTTAAAGAGAGTCATTAAACTGTATTTGCCATATTGAGGAGAAGAACAACAATTGGAGGAGTAAGGTGTGATTTTTTCTGAATAGTATTTCCATTTTTATAGATTTGAGACTTTATATTTTCCTTTAAGATCATACAAATATTGCTCATGGAAACAATGTGTTTGTCAAGTCTGGCGCTTCACTGTTTTAGTGGCTTCTCCGACTAGAACAAGCCTTGATTTAGGTTTCCATTTCTCTGTCATGATGTTAGCAGCAGTGTGATATCAGAAGGCCATTCAGTTAGCCGTGTGTGTGTGTGTGTGTGTGTGTGTGTGTGTGTGTGTGTGTGTGTGTGTGTGCATGTGTTCAGGGGTTCATTCATTTTGAATGTTCTTCAGCGGTGACGACTCTGCAATGTTTGTCATTGTTTCCATTTGTTTAACAGACTTACAACCTCCTTTTGACCATTGATGCAAGGACATGCTCTAAACCTGTTGAACCTTGTTAAGTATTCATGTCAAACAAGTCTTGGTATTTTAAATAACACTCTTCACTCATCTGCATTTGCACTAGCTCTCAAATAAAACCGGCAGATTCCCTGATTGAGGGTTTTGTGTGTTTATTCATATTATAAGTGATTCAGCCGATGACAGTAACATCCTGAAGAAACTCGATCATGGAATGATCAGCATGAAACATTGAAAATACAGATATATATAAAGCATAACAATTAAAAACAATCTTAATTTAAAGTGTAAATCATGTCCCTGATTATTAAAACCACAATCATGTTAATAACCTAATTCCAGTCAACATTGTAATCACTTTAACTTTGTTGAGGGTTGAAAATATTGTCAGAAAGTATAAAAAAAGGTGCCAACCAATCCTGTCTTTCAACCAACAACAGCTAAAATGCTGCCTCAGTTTGCTTTACAAGTTTCTCTGCGTTACAGCGAGACGGGTTTAACAATGTTTCCATGAATCAGAAGATTCCTGCCTTTTTCTTCAAGTCACTCTGCCTCCACTTGGGTAGCCGCTTGAAGTCTGAGCGATTGGTTCCTAGCAGGTTCTCAAAGTCCACATCAGACAGGTAGTCCTGGGATCAGAGCACAGAGGGGGACAGAGAACAGTTAGTCTGACCTCTACTGTGCACACTGTGTTATTTCATCAGGACACACACACACACACACACTAATAACAGGCTTAGCACCTCCCACTGAATCACATCATCTTCACAGCCATGGGAGGATTGTGAGACATCGAGCCCTCAGCAAAGAGACTTGTGAAACCACCCTTACACAGGGGTGGAGGGGCAGACTTAAAGAGATGCAAAACAACTACAAAAGCCCTCCACAGTGTCTCTTTGTGGTTGTTTTGTGTCTCTGTATCTTTGTAGTTACGTTGTCTCCTTGAAGTCACTTCGTGCCTCATTTGAAGTTACTTTGTGCCTCTGTAGTTATTTTGTGTCTGTGTCTCTTTATGGTTGTTTTATGTCTCCTTTTAGTCATTTTGCATCTCTGGAGTTTTTCCTTTTGTCTCTTCATAGTTACACTGTGTCCCTTTGAGGTCATTTTGTGCCCTTGTAGTCATTTTGTGTGTCCTTGAAGATATTTTGTGACTCTTTGTAGTTTGTTGTGTCTGTGTCTCTTTGTGGTTGTTTTGTGTTTCTTTGTTGTTGTTTTATGTTTCCTTGTAGTCATTTTTGCATCTTTCTGTAGTTATTTTGTGACTCTTTGTAGCAGTTTTGTATCTCTCTGTAGTTGTTTTGTGCCTCTTTGTAGTAATTTTGTGACTCTTTATAGCCATTTTGTTTTTTGGGGAGTCACTTTGTCTCTGTGGATATAGCGTGACTCTTTGTGGTTGTTTTGTCTCCTTTTAGTCATTTTGCATCTTTTTGTAGTTATCTGTGTGTCTCGTTGTAGTTACATTGTGTCCCTTTGAGGTCATTTTGTGTGTCCTTGTTGATATTTTGTGACTCTTAGGAGTAATTTTGTGACTCTTTAGAGTTATTTTGCATCTCTTTGTGGTCATTTTGTGTCCCTTTGTAGTTTTTTGTGTCTGTGTCTCTTTGTGGTTGTTTTGTGTTTCTTTGTTGTTTTATGTCTCTCTAGTCATTTTGCATCTTTCTGTAGTTATTTTGTGTCTCTTGGAAGTAATTTCGTGACTCCTTGGAGTCATTTTGTGTCTCTGTAGCGGTTGTGTGTTTTCTTTGTAGTCATTTTGAGTCTCTGTTTCTCTTTATGGTTGTTGTATGTCTCCTTGTAGTTATTTTGCGTCTCTTTGTTGTAATTTTATGACTCTGTAGTCATTTTGTGCCTCTTCATCGTTGTTTTTTGGGGAGTCATTTTGTCTCTGTGGATATAGCATGACTCTTTGTGGTTGTTTTATGTCTCCTTTTAGTCATTTTGCATCTTTTTGTAGTTATTTGTGTGTCTCTTTGTAGTTATTTTGTGTTTCAATTTCTCCTTCTGGTTGTTTTATGTCTCTTTGTAGTTGTTTTATGTCACCTTTTAGTCATTTTGTGTCTCTCTGTAGTTATTTTGTGTCTCTTTGTAGTAATATTGTGTCCCTTAAAGGTCATTTTGGGTGTCCTTGGAGTAATTTTGTGTCTCTTTGTAGTTGTTTTGTGTCTTTTTGTAGTCATTTTATTTGTCTATAGTCATTTGTGTCTCTGTTTCTCATTGTGATTATTTTATGTCTCTTTCTTTGTAGTTGTTTTAATGTATCCTTGTAGTCATTTTTGCAACTCTTTGTAGTTATGTTGTGTCTCTTGTAGTTATATTGTGCCCCTTTTGGGTAATTTTGTGTGTCCTTGGAGATATTTTGTCTCTCTTTGTTGAATTTTTGTGACTCTTTGTAGCCATTTTGTGGCTCTTCATAATTATTTTGTGTCTTCTTGGTGTGAGTTTGTGTCTCTCTTTTGACATTGTGTGACTCTTTGTAGGTGTTTCCTGACTCCACACATTGAATAACAACAAGCACGTAATGACTTCCATATTTTTGCACCAGATCCATAATGCTGCACCCACCTCTCTCTGGCTGGGGTCCACTCCCTGCGGCAGCTCGCTGGGAGACTTGTTGATGAGGAGCTCTGGGTCCAGATACATCCCAGAGCCTCCAGCAGAGGGGGACATTGTGCCACCAGCTGGGGATGACGGAGTGTAGCTAGAGGAGGGGGACAGGGTCATGGAGCCAGAGGACAGGGCCCTCTGGGTAGACGGGCTGGTGGGAGTAGTGGGTCTGGGGGACAGATCACCTCCGTGGAGCCTGTAGACTGGAGGGGAGCTCATGGGGCCTCCTGGAGCCCTGTAACCACCCACACCACTCCCAGCAGGACTCTTATTGAGATTAGTGTTGTTCAGATCCTGCAGACAAAGGACACGAGTGAGTGAAATCATATTTTTGGCGGATTTTTGCATGACATTTGGGAGAAAACATAACATAGTGACAGTATTATTTAATGTTAGAAACATTTGTGATGTTAGTACATTTAGTCAATTAATCAAAGGATTAGTGTCAATCAATCACTTACAACAGTGATCTGTGAGAGAGATGCTGGATCACTCAGCTTTTTTTTCATCTCCTCATAGGAGTTTCCTCCCTGTGGAGAAGATCAAGTGAGCCAGGATTGAGAATTGATAAGCATGCAGGGTCGTCTTCAAACAATCCATGAAATTATCCACATGCAACCATATGTCCTTTACAATTTCTTAAACGATTTGTTCACGTGAGATATTCATGTCTCTCTTAAATCACCTGTGTCAATGTAATGGAAATGTATGGTCATAGAATACTATTAATATTGATTTGTAATTATTTACTTATGCTACATTATTGTGTACAGAGTACTCTAGTGCCTCTCACTGACATCAAAGGGCCTGTAACAAACTCACGCTCCACTTATGAGGATCCCATGCATTGAACCAGCCGGTGAAGGTGGGCGGTTCGTATCCCTGTTTGACAAAGATGATGGGTGTGTCAGGGTCACGGCCTGCAGGGTGGGTCCGCAGGTATTCCTGCGCACAGTTCCATGCCTCTTTGATCTCATACTGGTTGGCTGAGTTTCCAACCCAAAAGAAAACCTGAGGTGATTTGGAGAGAGATGGAAAAAGTCTGGTCATTTGAGACATTTTTTGGTAGACTACCACAAAAAACACCTAAAAGTCTGAAGAATATCTTCAGCGTTACGTTTAGAGCTTGTTTGTATCACTTCTGTGTAAAGTAAAAGTAAAATACTGGACCTTTAAACACATCAAGAACCCCTACCTCACCCTGATGACATGTTCACGTAAAATGGGACAGTCGTGTTTTTAAATTGGTTATCAGTTCAGTCATTAAACCACTAATGAAACCTAACTATTCATTAAAAAAGACAGTCCAACTTTTCTACCATGCGTTCCCTGTTCTGTTGCAGCCTGTATCCTCAGTGCCACATTGTCTACAATAGACAGGCACGTGTCCGTAACAACAGCAAATTCTGGACGATTGTGGCTGACATGGACTCACTGCATCATCTTTTCTGGGATTATTTAATTTCTTTGCAAAGTATTAATAATAAATCATACATACAAAGCCGCATCTCATGCATATGTGTCCGTATGTTTTACAAATTCTGCAGTTACTGAAAAATTGTTTGACATATTGACATATTGTCCAACCCTTCCCTCCCTATCCTGGCTCGCTTAGGATGACTTGTGATGATGAAGAAAAGGAAAGAAAATACATACGGGGATAAGTAAGACAAGGAAATGAATAACTACCAAAAAAAAGATAAATATAGTGATAGGATGATCACTGATAACAATACAGCTTGTACACAAATACTGTATATGTATCTGCGTGCATACACATATCCATATAAAGCACAGTTACATCAATATATGTATGCACATGTCACTCCTCCCCCCGCCAATGTGGAAAGAAAAAAAACAACTAATTCATCATCTTAATATTTTTTAAAATCTAATATGACAGGGTGGCACACAATAGCATAATAACTCAAGACTATATGGCATCATTTAGCCTAGAAATATGCAGGTTTCAATTCAGAAAAATGACCCATTTTCGTTGAATGAATGAGGTACTCAATTGAAACCCTTTCCCATAATAACTGAAGTTTGTTGTGAAAGTATTTCGATATTGGTCAAACAGTTTATACAATGTAAACTTCCTACAACCATTTTTGTTGTCATACTTAGGTCTGTCATGATAACAAATTGTTCTGGGCGATTAATTGCGTCAGAAATTATTGCGATAAGCGATAATATTGTGTAATATTGTGCTTTTAAGACCATTTGTATTATTGTATTTTTTAGACCATTTTTTAAACTTATATAATGATAATAAAGGCACAATGATGCAAGTAAACCCTTTTAAAGAGAAATAAACATTTATTTAACAAGAATATTTAGGAATGCAAAAAAGGAAAATTTAAATATCCGGAATAACACATAAAAATACCAAAATAAATAAATTATAAAGACCTTACAAATACAAAAAAAATAGACTCTCAGTCCCTGTTAACAAAAAGTGCACTGTAATAGAAAAAAAATCAAACAACCAAAAACAAATGGACTCTCAGTCTCTTATCAAAAATTGCACTTGAAAAGAAAAAAGGGTACTGGGTAGCTATTTTCTCACAGGCGACTTTGGTAAACTATTTTTTATGGTAGAAATATGAACATTTAACACCTCTGTATTTCACTGTAAAAACATTAAACTTACTCAAGTCACTGGCTCACCAAACTATGGTCTTATGGTCCTCTTCAGAGTCAGTCCAGACTGTCCATAGACTGTAACAATAAGGTCCAGGATGTAGAGAACAGCGTACGGCTAACAGCTTCCGGCCGGAACTCGCACTTGTGGAATTTAGTTCCGCATTGCGTGCATTTATTTTACGTGCACCTGCGTGCACCGGAACTGCATTTTTTTTTGTTCACGCAAAAGCGGTTTGTATTCTGAAAAGTTGTCCTTCAGCATTTTGCTTTTCTTGTAAAAACTGGATAAAATCTGCCAGCGTAGGAGAAATATTTTTCCCTATTAAAGAATTTTTTAAAAATTATGTTTTTAGAATCCTCGTGTTGCAACTTGCCTTATTTTATTTTATTTTATTTTATTTATTTAACTTAATTTAATATATATTTTTTTTATTTTAAATTTTTTTGTTTTGTTTTGTTTTGTTTTTATATTTTTGGTAGTTTGACTTATCTTGAATAGTTTGCTGGAAAAAGGCCAGGAACAAGAGGGCTTTGACAAGGTCCCAAGCTTAAACTGAACCACCAGTGTTGAGGTTAGATGGCATTTGCTTGTTGCTTGTTTCAACAGAAACTCATTTCTAGACCATTTTAAATAAATTGGCTTTAGTTAATAATCGTAAAATATTCTCACTGAACTATAAAACCAGGATACAGTTAGCTTAGCTTGGTCTACAGACTGAAAGCTATGGGAACACAGCTAGCCATTGTTAAGGATAATCCCTGGCTGAAACCAGTCTTGCAACATTACTACTAACATGTGCTGTCACCATTAAACTACAAAGGCGCTGTCTTTACGGTCTTTAAGGGTTATGATCTATTAACGGGACTCTTTCAAGTTTTGTTTATGGATAAATAAAATCTAATATTTAGCTTTTTGTTTAAAAAAACAACAACTTTGAATATGTTTAACGTCATTGAGCATTCCCAAACTATCAGTGTGAGGTCTGTCTGCATCTGCTGACAGGTTAAAACTCCTCTGCAGCGCTGATACACTTCAGCTGAGATGTGAGTCACTTCCCAAGTCAGGAAAGTTGATAGACTGCCTTAACTCTTCGTCCTAAAAGAAGAACCATAGTGAGTCACTCTGAGTGACCTTTCCCAAGTTCGGACCGATTTCCTCCTCTGAGACAGACTGAGCCTCGTTCAGTTTGTTAGAGAGACTTAAGACAATGAGAAACACCTTTATGAAACAGTCCACTGAGGGATGACTGAGGGAAAATACAAAAGATCAGATGAGATTTGAACCCACAACCCTCAGAGAATAAAAGTGCTTCTTCACCAGCTGAGCTGTCAATAAACCAGGAGGATGGTGGAGACTCACAGAGAAGAACTAGACTTCAGTGTCAGTTTGTCAGTGTGAACACTCTGTAAACTTTGTTTCTCCGCAGGTTGATGGAGGTGACGTTTCTGCAGCCTCAAACTGATCTCCTTTGTTTCTTTGGTTCTTTTCATTAATCATCACCAGAGATGGTGCAGTGGTTAAGGACACTGACTACCAATGTGGGGACCAGGATTCAAATCCCGCCTGGTGCCCTCTGGGATGCCTCTGTAGCAGATAAAATATGACAACGTGCCCTACAGGTCGCCCTTCCATTAGAATAAACATGATGCAGTGCCACATCGGCTGCTTTCTATGAGCTGCTGCCCTCAGGTGGACAGCCTGAGCCCCCCACTGCCTCTCACCTCCTCCCAAGTGTCCAGCAGCATGACATCCTCCTCGTCCAAGTCGCTCTGGGCGAAGTCGTCCACCTCGGTCATCCTAAACTTGCCTGTCTGATTGGAGCATTCAAACAGGCGGGGACTGTGAGGAGGCTCCTCCCTCAGCATTCTGAAACAACACAGAGCTCACACTGTCATTACAACTGTATAATCTGCTCTGTGTGTGCGTGTGTGTGTGTGTGAGACTATATTTCAGATGACATTGGGCATATTCCACTGACCTTGACGTAAAAATAATCCATACAGATTTAAATGTAAGCTTATTAATGTTTCAAAATATGATTAAAGAGCTTTTTTGGGCGAGTTTTGGAGAAAAGTCCTTGTTGTTCTAATTGTTATTTTTTACTTTACGTACTGTAATATAGAGTAAAAAGAAAATATGTAGCGAACATAGGCCTGGGTGAATGCTTATGGATGTTAATGTCTGGGTGCTAAAACCCAACCTTGGTCCAGTTTCTCTTGAGACTGCAATAATGTCACCAGAAAGTGTGCTTCCAAGGTGTGATGCTGCTGCTGCCTGTGCTTACCTCTTGTCACTAGCATAGGGGGCCTTTCCTCCCAGAGCTACCCAGAATTCAGCTGGCTCCTGGCCCTCCATCACCACCTGCTTGTCCTGCTTGGACAGCACATCAGACATCACTTTCCCCATCACCCTCTCATCCCCGCTGCAGCCCTGGAGACAGACAGAAGCCGACATCAAACAAACACAGATCTGTGTGAAAACGCACCAACACAAATTCACATTTTCACTCTTTTAACAGGAGTTCATGCAAGGCTTCTGCAGCTTGTCGTAGTGCTCTGTAACAAAGCGCTGACTGTACCTTTCCATACCACAGGTAGCACATGTGGTCAGTCTTCAGCAGGAAGACATCGTTGGTGTTGAGTGACGAGGCCCTCGCCAACACTTCGGTGGCCTTGGTGTTCAGCTCATTAGTCCCTCTGACCTGGAAGAGCCTGGCACCTCCATCAGGGTTGACTACACCAGGTCGGCCTGTACCACCCTGAACACACACACACAGACATATATGAAACAGAAATAAAACATTTTCTTTTTTATTGCAGTAAAACATTTTTTTTTGCATTTGAACATTTATAATCCATCCAAAAAAAACATCTTCAGTGTAAATATCGCACCTCGAAGATGATGAGTTTGCCTTTGAAAATAGCCAGGAAATGCCGAGGCTCCTTTCCCATGATCACCCTGACCTGGACCGGAGCTCCATTGTACTTGTTATCAATATTGACAGCCTGGTAGGCGGAAGCTGTGATCTCATCTTGAGTGGCATGACGGCCCTGGTGTAAGATAAAATGATGTTAATACAGACTATTTTATTTAATGTGGAAGCTGATTTCTGCCAGTGTGATGAAAGAAAAGTTCCTCTAAGTGTTATAATGAGAAACTTCTTTGAAATAATGACCTACTTAAGTTAAAAACATAGTATCTCAAAATAATGATGACATTTTTGAGAAATCTTTGCATTTTGAGATAAGTAAGTCATTCTTTTGAGAAAGTCTCTCATTATTTTGATATACCAAGTCAATATTTTGAAAAAGTTTGTTATTATTGTAAGATACTAAGTGATGCTTGGGAGCAGGAGCTTGGGGAAAATTTGATGGATCAACGGTAGGACAAAGCCATCCATAATATATGCTCAACCTTTCCTTGTGGCACGCTGCAGCTTCTACAATTCAAGATATTACACAAAGTCCATTTCAGCAAAGCTCGACTATCTGAAATATATCCTAATATGCAGACCAATGTGACAGATGCCTCTTTTTGTAATTTGAGTCATATGTTCTTCTTCTGACTACATAAATTCTTGACTGACTTTTTTTTAGGATTTTTACAAAGGTTTTGGGAGTCCAGATAAAAATGGATCTTTTTATTGCTATATGCAACCCCAGAGTAACTCCCCACAGTCAGAAATATTAGCTTCTACTTTCCTTGTGGTGAGATGTCGCATTTTACTCCATTGGAAATCTCCTTAACCCCTTAATCTATATCGCTGTGGCTTAAGGATGTTATGTCCTTTCTTAAATTTGAGAACATAAGTTTAACAGTTAAATGCTCCTCTGATAAATTTACTCAGAAATGAAATTATTTTATAAACTACTTTAATTCCTTAACAACCCTGTCCTCCATGTTTATTTGTATTCATTTTAATTTTGTTATTTAAACATTTTATTATACTGTGTTGTTTAGAAAAATACTTAATTTAAAAAAAATATTAATAATATTTACATAATTATTTTTCTAATGCGGTGACAATTTTAATTGTTCCTGTTCTATTTACAAAAAGAGGAATGGCACTTGTAATTCTCGATTGTTGTTATCATCTATCACTGATTAAAAAAAAAAAAATAAAGAAAAAAAGGATACTCAGTGATTACTTTGAGAAATCTCATTATTTTGAGATATTTGGGGCATTTTTATTGGTAAAGTTTCTTATTATATTGAGATATTCATTATTTTTTAGATCTCTTCTCATTATTTTGATATAAGTAGATACTAATTTTTTATGTTGAGAAAGCTTCTCGTTATTTTGAGATTCCAAGTTATTGAAAGTTTTTCAGTATTTTGAGATACGTCTAAATCGTTATGTTGGGAATTATTTGGAGATATATTTTTGTTTCTCTTCATAATGACTTCCAGGATTCATTTTTTTTATCACACTGGAGAGCTTAAAAAAGGAGGATATATCCCCTCTGCGATGATACTGACCTGCCACATGTAGAGTATGTACTGCTCCCGGCCGGATTTTTGATATGTGTACAGCACCAAGTAGCAGTCTCCTCCATAAAACTGTCCATACGTACTTGGATTTACTTCAGCCAGCTCCAAATTCTCAATGCGCCACACCTGTAAAAAGGTTTCATCATTTTCCTCTCATGACACAGAAAATAGCCATCTATGTTTTTGTGTTTGTGTGTATTTTGGCATTAGACAAAGTTTCCTCACTTTAACATCTCCAGAGGCGTCATCCACCATGCGCTGCTGTGCTGCAAGTTCAGGACGAGCGTGGAGCTCCATCACATCAAACTTCACTTGGTCTACCTTCGCTGTACGGAGACCCAAAGTGTAAATAATCATATAAAATCTATGCATTCAAAATATGTTTTATAATCATGAAACTATAAAAAAAAAACCCGTAGAAATAAAAACTGCTGACATCAAATAAAAATGACCTACAGTAAGCTCTTTTATTGTGAAAAGAAGCAGGATGAAAATGTACTTTTAAAGCTATCTGACCTAGATGTGAATTCATTCAAAGGTTATGTATCTATTACCTATCTTCCCCATGCTGTAGGTGGTTCCAAGACCCTGAGTTTGCCCTTTATCTCTCCAGGATTTGAACAAGTGTTTGAACATTGCTGACTCTCCTCCCTCGGTCATCACCTCCACACTGGTGTTGGATGGGTAGTTCTTGGCTTTGATGTAGCCCTGGTAGAAAATATGATGAATTATTGCCATTTAACTTGGTGATCCTTGAAGAATTATAGAGTTTGATGTATAGAAATCTTTTGCTCTGGCTTCACTTCTTATACAGTGTACACTTAATTGATAAACTCACCACTGCCCTGTTGAGAGCTTCTCGCCGCTCCTCCTTGGAGGCCTGTTTGCCTTTCCACACCATCACACTGGAGCCTCTCTGGTCCACGATGTAACAGTCCTGACAGTGAGAGAAAACCATGAACAATGAGACAGGGCCCATGCTCTATAATAACAGTCTCTGAGGATCATGTTCAAAGGATGAAAGAGAATTACGGTGGAGTGCAGCAGATCTTGCGTAAGAGGCTGCGTGGCCACTTCTTGAACCACTAGATTTCCGCTATTTTCAAAAACACTGAGGAGAAACACAAGGAAGAACAGTGTATGGTTGTATTAAATATTGATATCATGTTGCAGCAATGATCCAACAGATCAATAAAAGGTCCTTACTGGTAGAGCCTGACACTGGTGTTCTGCACCTGGTCAGGTTTGTCATCAGGAATGGCCTCCTTCAGCTGCCCAGTTCGTTGGCCGAGCACCGCCGTCATGACTTTCATGAGCTCTGGGGAGCTCTGTTCGTCAACGCCCTCCACCACACCAATCTGAGCTCGACCTCCTCTCTCCCTGTCACGGATGTCCTGAGCCAACAAGACTGCCTGCAAACAAGGAAGACCCACGAAAGAAATATAAACTGACCAAAGGAACATAGAACATTGTGTTTAAGCAATTAAAGCCATCCAAAAGATAGAAAAGACTGAGTAATAATCAATTTTTAGGATTTTAGGTTAAATGTATACTAGATAGTATACTAGGGGGTGAATTAGCATGTTTAATTGGCGGTGGCGCCAGCAGAGCCTGTCAGTGAATGCAATCACTCTGACTAGCAGTTCAGTTCAGCACCCAAGAAGAAAAACAGAAGTGAGGAAAGTAAACAAAAGGCTGAAGTCAAAAGAGAGTGAGACCAAAACAGATTTGTTACACAAGGTAAGAGTGGTCTTCTTTAGCCGTTGAGCTCTTTAGCAGAAACATTTTGTGATGGTTTTTGTTAATGTTTACTGGAGCATGGTAAATATGCTTTTTCCTTCAACATTAGATTGTATTGTTAATGTGCTAACTGGCACCAAGAAGGTCTAGTTTCCTCTTTTCAATGACAATTACAGACTGCCATCTGCTGTTGTGTAGAATTATTCCTCTCATGCAGGCGCAGAGCAGCGTACATGCTGAATGAGCATCGGCAGTAATCTTTGCGGTGTGTTCATGTGCAACTTTTTGGCCAAGACACGGTGCCATCAGGTGACACAGCAGGGGGCCTTCATCGTGGCTAGTTCTCTTAAGTCGGTTTGGTGTGTCTGGGCCTTTAGAGAGTCTGTTGTAACATCTGAAAACTCGCCCTTTGGCTAATTCTGTCATATTTACAAGAGTTCATTAATATGCACTGTCCCAATTTCTGGTGGGATGGTAGAGCAGCATGCACGCCTGAGTTGAGAGCTCCCTCACGCCAACATAATTTTGTCCACTAAAACTTGAAAGACAAACACAGAAGGGCCTAAACACCAGAGAATGAGCGAAGGTAAAACTAAAACAAAGACCAGGAACACAGCAGAAAACCAAGGTCAAGAAACAAATCGTCCAACCAACGTAAATAATATGCTAACATCTGAAGATAACAACACCACGGCGGCGCCTCAAACCAGCCTGGATGGCATTAAAAAATATGCACTGTCCCTGTCAAATAAATAAATAATAACAAAATAAAACAAATAAAGTGTCCCAACCCCCACATGGAGAGCAATTGTTGAAAGTTTTTGCATGTCCACATGTGACTCTTTTGCAGTGGTGTAAAGTACATGATGCTGTTTTATCAGAGCGAAGGATCACCTTGAGCTTCTCTCTCCTGTTGCTCTGGGGTCCGTTCCACTGCACTATGGCTTTCCCCATATCCAACAGGAATATATCTCCATTGTTAAAGCTGTTCCACGACACCTCCACCTGCACACACGCACACAAACTTAACCATGATGGAGAGTTATCAGCCTTTATTCAAATGGATGAAACATGCGGTAATAAAACCAATAAAAAAAAAACATTCCGAGAAACAAATGTTGTTAGCATAGGGAAATATCAATTAAATACCACACAGTCATAGCACTCTTCAGGCAATTAGCACCTACTTTGACAGCTATGGCAACAAGCAAGCCATAATTTGTTTAAGAGGGAGTGCCAGCACCCCTCGTAGCATGGCTGTGTGAAGCCTGTGATTGCTCCAGTGGGTGGTGCAGGGCAGGCAGCATTAATCCCCGTCAAAGCCCTTTATATTCTACTCTGCCTACCTCCGTCGCTGTGACATGCTTCCTCCCTTTGACGTGCAGCAGTCGCAGGACGTTGTAGACGTTTGTGTCAACATGGTGAAAACCTGAGGCCACTCCACCCTTCTTGTAGCTGTGGAGAGACCAGTGTGTGTTATCAAAGTTCAAGTGCAATAAAACAACTATGACGCACACACACATGACGCAGGATTATTCCAAAAGCATCAGAGTGTGTTTCTTGTTTTTGTCAATTTTGAAATATAACGTCGGCGTTACATAACCGTGAAGCAAACAGACAATAAAAAGTCAGGGGTTAACGACCTGGGCGAGAGGAAACTGTGTTTTTCTTTGCTAAGCCTCAACAAAACACGTGTAATTTGTGTCATAATGATTTCATGCAGAGGGATTACTGTTGTAAACCATGTCTCAGGGAGATTACAGCATAAGTGTGTGTGTGTGTGTGTGTGTGACTCCCTCTCTTCATTTGGTCACCACCCCCCTTTCAAGTTCACATACCAGCCCTTTTTCTCTGACTCACTCACATGAGGCCATTTTTGAAGTAGCTCCTGAAGCGCGGCGACTCGTTACCCTGCACCTCCCTGTGCTGGACCGGACTCCCGCCCAGGTACTCGTCCAGCTGGGTGACGTAGATGGCCGCTGCACCTTGCTCATCCTGAGAGGAGGAGTTTCCTATCCAGTAGTGGATGTCAGCTGACTGTCCTGAGCCCTTCTTCTCACTTATCTGGTGAAAAACACAAAAGATAGAAGTCTCACACTCGCAGACGTACTATGAAAGCATGCACAACTCACACGCACTTCATTAATGTTTAGCCTCGTGGGACATTGTTACTCACACACAGAACAATGTAACAGTCTCCCTCAAAGAAGTTACCAAAGCCTTGGGCTGGAACAGGCACCATCTTCATGTTCTGAATGAGAAAGCATCAAAAACATGACATAAAATCGTACACAAAAACAAGACCAGAGTGACCAGTAATGTCCAAATATGGGTTGCATGATACTCGTTGACTGGCTGACTTACATTGATGGTCCATATCTGCAGGCCTGGCTTTCTGTTGACATTTCTAAATGTGTCTTGATTGTCATCACTCATCATTCTGCTGAACTGATACACATAAGGAAAAAAAGACTGAGAATCACTAGTGACTTTAACTTGCATTTGACACTTTTATTTTATGTGATGTGTATAAGCAAAAGTTGTACAGCAACTTGAAAAATCTTAGCGCTGAAATGATGATGCACAACATCTAATGTGGGATAAAAATCTTTTCTCAGGCCAGTTGCATTAGATCTTTACCCACACTGGTTACTTCTCCAATAAAGAAAATGCAGTCCATTAGAGTTCACTTTGAAATAGGTTTACTGTGAGTCTTCTTCTGTGAGATCACACATATACACACCGAGCTGGTCCCAGGAGCATTATGGGCCTTGTTGGCAGAGCCCTCCTATCATTACGCCCTCTGATCACCACTCCTTACCTCTGCCAGCATTGTTTCTTAAACTCAGAACACACTCTCTGTGTCAACCTGCTCCTGACACCATTGTTTCTCATCCTCTGAACTTGGTGACGTCACCTGAGTGCAGATGCGGATACACGCAACAACTTGAGTACAGATTACAACGGTATGCACCATTATCTTTTAGCTTTCATACAGGGCAACAAAAGTACATGATTAATAATGACTTAATGCAGTTTTAAAGGGACAGTTCACCCCAGTCTCTGCTTATGGACAAGAGGCTTGTGCTCATGACAGAGTGATGTAAACATAAATGGTGTCCTCCTCAACTGAGCTGTAAATTAGCTAGCTCAGTGGTTCTAGGTGAGCTAACAGTAGATGCTCGCTTCCTTCTGCGCAGTGATACATTTTATGGGTGTAGTTTGGTCGAGAGAGAAAAAAGTTCCAACATGTGCTCACAACAAGGTCCATGGATTGTCTGTAGTAATTGGGTCATGATTTCTGGAAAGAGACATTACTGCTGAGTTTTCAAATCTATTTTCTTGCACTTTGAGCACCACAAAGTTAGTGCCATCTAGTTCTATGATATTTCGAGAGAAGGCAGACATCTCTATGGTCGATATCTCCAGCACTCTGCAACTCACACCAAAACAATCTAGACTGATACATAGCACTACAGGTAAGAGAAATATGACATAATTTTGATTTTAGGGTGAATTGTCCCTTTAAAGCACTTGCGCTTTACTTAAGTATTTTAATTTTGAGCTGCTTTATACTTTTACTTCCCTGCTTTTTATGGTAATATGACCTGACAGCTATTACTTTGCATATTAAGATTTTAAATCTGAAACATATGATGAGGTTGTGAAATGTGTTGTTAAAAATGACAAAACTAAACACCATTTAACATCATTTAAATCAGTTCCATCTCAACCAACAATAACAAAAAAAATGCTGCTTACACATTAATAAAAATGATCCAGTAATATAAAACTCAAGAATAACATTCACAAGGGCCTTATTTCTGCATTACTATTTACTTTGATACTAATAATTTTAATGCAGGACTTTTACTTTTTACTTACTTTTCACATCAATGACATATTTCATCCTTTTAAGTCGATATGGCTAACTTACTAACTAACACATTTTAACAAATAAAGGCCTGTCTCAGTTAGAGGCCTGGTCTATTTTTTAAGTTCTTTGGATGTATAAAACAGGTTGTTTGCTACCCACTTGAGCTACTCTTAGTTAGCTGCTTCACTCAAAAGGTTTTTTTTTATATATAAAAATGAATCATGTTGTGAAGTTGTTAGTATTGTTATAACAGGATAAAGTGGTGTTGTGTTGGCATGCCAGGTGCCGTAAAGTGAGTGCCATAATTCTCTCTGTCTCTACAATGCGCTGTCTGTCAGAACCAGATCAAATGAATGACTCATAACTGATTTGTTGTTAAAAGCCTAATTTTTATACAATATTCATACTAGCTTAAACAAACCAACGGTTTTATGTGAAAGGAATTAAAGTCCTGTCCCAAATAAAAGCCTGTTGAGTTCAGTGATTTAAGCAAATAATAGCCCGAGTTACTAATTGAAGTTTTACGGTACTTAAGACAACAGCTACCTGCTGTAAGAGTGAATCAAAAACAATAAAGATAGGATGGAAAAAACAATAAAAATACCTGTCAAATGCTCAGCAAAGCTGAGGGAAACTGTTTTGAGTTTTTTAATGCTTCCTCCACCACTGCTCATGGTCTAACAGTATTAAGTATGTGTTAGAACCATATTATAAAACACATATTCAATTGCAACTCCTCCAAAGTACTTCAACAGAAAAATATAGCATTTTTGAAGCCTCCTCCTCCACACCGCTCATCCTTCGAGTTCCCTATCTTTTCACTGGAAACAGATGTCTCCAAAGTGACAAGTGAACCATTTCAAAAGATTGGATCTCTGACAGCGAAACACCTCTAATCCTCCTAATGAGTGTCAGCTTGGCGCCATAGCAACATACAAGTTCTGCAATCAGTGGTGCTTAAACAGCCTCTTGACTCAGATATCAGAAACAACAGCACTGATAAGCAAACACACTGTAACACCAGCTGAGCCGAGAATATAGGCTTAGTGGTGACACGCTGTATGGAAACAGGCTCGGTGGGATGCTGCGCTGCCTGCAACATATCATGAATGCAAATACAGGATCCATGCATACATGATGTGATTGGCAAATAGCTGGAGGAACTGTGGTTGCACTTATTCTCCAGAGAAATAACCCGGCTGTAATTCACTGGCTCGTACACAGAGTCTAATCTTTGCTCCAGGTGCAGGAATAAAATGTCTGTCTGGGCAGTGATTGATGGAGTGGGTGGTGTGAGGTGAGGTGGGACAGATCAGGTCAGCTGTACAACACCAGGATGTTAACCACACCCTTTATTAATACAATCAAGGCTCCAGTTTTCAGGCAAGCAGATAAAAAGAGGTGACACACACAGAGTAAACAGAAAAAAGGGTTGAGATTTCAATAACATGACAGGGGTTGGGCTTAAGTTGCAAAACTTTATTTGGTGTGTGAGTCTGAGGAATGAGGGGCAAAGACTGAGTCAGACCATTTCATAATATCTTGTGTATATTACATAAAAAGCTGCACTTTTTTAATTGGCTTTAAAGTAAGATTATGTAGCCACAGTCTTGAAAGCTTTTAAAATAGACATAAATAGACATGGGTCATTGAAAGTGCTTTGCTGTGTTACACAAGGCAACAGACCACAGTGTGCCATCACTTCAGCACAGCTCAATTAACCTTTTGCTAAGTCCTGCACTCGGACGCAGACTGGCCAATCAAAACGTAGCATCAGGCTGGCCCAGACCAGGGTCCGACAACAGTTGTGCTCCATTGACTCTAATGCAATTGCTTCAGATTTCCTTCATTTTCAGGCTGGTTTTGTGGATTTGGAGCTAAATGTTGTGCCGGGGGCACGTCCTGTATTAATGATAGTCGTTACCTGGAGAGGTTGGAAAAAGATAAACGTTCCTCCCTGTTCCAAAACCAAAATCAAACCCTGAAAAGTGTAGGGTTAGCTAGCTAGCTACTGAAGATATAGCCTACTGAATGTATACACATGCTGCTTTTGCTTTTTAAGGATTATAACAGTGAAACAAAGACCGACCCTGCTGTACAGGAACCAGTGAAGGGAAGCAGGGAAACTTTGCTGATATTCAACCAGCTGTGTGTCATCACAGTGTGTTCAGATGAACGTTGTTTGAGTGGCGGCATGGGGGCGAAGCCAAACACGTTCATCTGCACACACTGCGATGACACACAGCTGGTTCAATATCAGCAAAGTTTCCCTTTATATTCATTGTCTTCTGTGGCGATCAGCAGTGATGTGGTGGTTCACTTTTACACTGTGATCTGTAGCCTATAGTTCAGCTTTAGCTTCTAACTATCTTTGTCTTTTTAACCTGTTGTTGCTGCTGAGTCAGTTTGACATCCTGGATATATTCTTCAAACACAGACTGTAGACCCCTCTGTCTGCTTCTCTCTGGAATCACTCTTTCATTTTTCCAAAAAGGGGCGGGTCTTAGAGAAAGGCTTAGCAAAGGTCAATTGAAAAGTGTCCTCAAACTTGAGTTTTACATTCCCCTTGGAAGTTTTAAAGCTTTATTATGTGATGTTTTTTGTTATGATTCTTGTAACTGTTTCTTTTGATTTATTATTGTGTAGTTGTGTTGTTTTTGTCTTGCTGATTGTGTTTGTATGGATTTTTCTTGTTTTTCAAATCTGTCTTTTAAAAGAGATCGTATCTCAATGAGACTGCCTGATCAAAAAGATTTTTTAATAGTTGTTTGGGAGCTTCTGTGAAGCCCGCTGGTTCTCATTATAAAACAGTAACAGTATTTAAATTTGAAAGGCTATGTCCCTGCTACAGTGGTTGTAGGTTCAATCCTAACTCCATCCCTTTGCTGCATGTCATTCCCTCACTCTCTCCCAAATTCATGCTAGACTTCTTTATCTAATAAAGGCAAAAATCTCAAAAATGAAATTAACTAAAAGTCATTGAATTTGATGTTTAAGAAGGTGTGGGAACCCTGCTAATAATGAATACTAAAACACAGTATATCTGTGGCCAAGTGTGCTAACACTAGCCACCTTAAGCTAATGGTCATGCTAATGAGGCTGCAGTAGCTGAACGTATGAGTGTAGCCAACTAAACTGAATCAGGGTGCATTTTGTTGCTTGTGAATTTTAATTTGTAAGATGAAGATTATGTTATTGCTTCATTCAAAAATTACATAATCTCACTTTAAAGCCACATTGAAAAATCTGCTTGAAGCTAAACAGCTACTTGCTTTGTAGGCTATACAAACATCATTGCTTTTATTGGTCTAACAAACACTTATTGGTGACATGTGTCATGCCATGTATTGTTGTAATCATCTGTTATATACTTATTAATTGTAAAGCTGAGCAAGAACAGTGTGCAGGATTTTCTGTTCAAAGACTCAGCTAACTTTGACATTTCAAATGACTGCTGGTTGTTCATGGTTCCATTCAAATGAAAAGAAGAGGACGCAAAAGGTCTGCGCATGGCTCCAAACAAATGATCCTTTTGTTATTTCAGGGCAACATTTCAATCTACAAGCGAATATAAAGTTAGCCTGAAAAGAGAACTAAACTATGCATTCAGTTTATTTCTCTTATCATTATATCTGCTGCATTGAAATGTTGCCCTGAACAGAGAAAAAGAGAATAAAACTATTTCTTTGGAGCTGAACAGTATGCAGACCTCCTTTGTGCTCACTCAGATAAATGAAATAAATATTGAAATGGTAACAATAACTTCACAGACTTGGAAAACTTTTTTTTTTTATTATTATTATGTTGAATGAACAAAGAGAGTTTTTTTTCCTGTTGCTAGAAACCATTTATCATCACATTCCCCATTCACAGTCCCAAACATCTATTGACCATTTCCTTTTGTACCTGGGCTAAAGAGATGCCACACCCATGACCACTCCACATATTAGTCTGTAACTAAAAGGTTTCTCTCTGTATGCATATGATATATAGTAAACCAAACTACTCTAAACTACTCTAAATTTACAGAGGAACTGGTTTATTTGTTATGAAATAACCACTTCTATAATTTAGTTTGTCATCTAAATCAATTTCCTGAATAAACGTTAACGAATATCTGGATGTAGAAGACTTAACCTTGATTAAATATTTTAAATAACTGACTTATTTACTGGACTAAATGGCATTGTTGTACAAAATTTTGGCTGCTGTGGCAACTCCCTGTTGTGAATGAAAAACAACCATTGCAACCTGATCCCACTGATAATACATGAAAAACAAATAATTCCTGAAAACATTAAGTGAAAGCAGTGTTGCTTCCACAACCGTGACAGGAAAGACTGGTTTATTTTCAATTAAACTGCACTGTCCATTGACTTAGCATAGACAATAAGTTTTGTTAATGCTCTACACACATGCTGTCTTCACCTCATTTTATGACATGTATGACATGATGTAGGTTAAAAACACAACATGAAGTCTGTTTTAGAGGTTTTCTTTTTCAACAAATATGATGATTAAGATGTTATTTTTTGCAAACTGCAGTGATTTAGATAAAGGAAATGGATGGACAGATGTCAAAAAAACTGACAATAATCTAATAAAACATGTCACCAAAATAAAGGTACAAATCTTACCTTGTGTTGTGTATGGTGGAGTGAAGGCCTAGCTGTCTCCTGCAAGGTGTGGAAATAGATTAGTGAAACATGCAATAAAGTATCGCTCCTTTCCCTCCCGCAAGCTGGAGTGAGTGTGGCAGAGAGGGCTGGGTGTATTTGTCTCCACTCCCAAGTTTGAACACACCTGCAATTTCCTGCCTCAATATTTGCAGTACAACAACCTTAAATACACCTCTTTTTTACATTGTTTCCTGGCCCTTCCTGAGAAAAGGTGTTTTGAAGTGGAGATTCTGGCATCTTTTAAAGGGACAGTTGAACCCAAAACTCAAACATACATATTTTTCTTCTGACCTGTAGTGCTATTTATAAGTCTAGATTGTTTTGGTGTGAGTTGCTGAGTGTTGGAGATATCAGCTGTAGAAATGTCTGCCTTCTGTCAAACAAAGTGGAACAAGATGGCACTCGGCTTGTGGTGCTCAAGGTGCCAAAAATAAATAAGTAAATGAAATAAAATAAAATTAAATAACATGAAATTAATTTTAATTAAATTAAATCAGATTAAGTAACTCAACAGTAATGTCTCTTTAAAGAAATCATGACCCAGTTACTCAAGATAATCCACAGACCTTGTTCTGAGCAGTTTCATGTAGGAACTATTTTCTTTCATCTGAACTACACCTGCCAACCGTATCACTGCACTGACATAAGTGTGCATCTGCTCATGGAAAACGCGAGATGTAAACAGTAATAGCGTCCTCCTCGGCTGAGCTGTAACATTAGCTAGCTCAGTGGTGCTCGACCAGCTAGCAGTTCAGTAGATGCACAATTCCTTCTGCGCAGTGATACTGTTGGTGGGTGTAGTTTGGTAGAGAGAAAGTAGTTCCTACATGAAACTGCCCACAACAAGGTCTGGGGATTATTGCACTACTATTGGACAATTTTCTTTCTACTGAACTACACCTGCCAACCATATCACCACGTGGAGGGAAACGTGCATCTACTGCTAGCTCATCAAGTACCGCAAAGCTAGCTAACATTACAACTCAACCATCAATATTTACATAACGTCCATGAGTAGATGCACGCTTACTTCTGCCTGGTGATATCATTGGCAGGTATCCTGAGCAGTCATGAGCATGAGCCTCTCATACATGAGTAGATGCACACTTCCCTCATCCCCCTTGGGTAAATATGATTGGCGGATGTAGTTCGGTAGAAAGAAAATAGTTCTAAACTGTTCACAACAAGGTCTGTGGATTATCTTGAATAACCGGGTGGTGATTTCTGGAAAGTGACACTTATGTTGAGTTTTCACATTTATTTTTTGGGGGCTTTGAGCACCTCTAGCCAAATGCCACCTGGCTTCATTATATTCTAGCAAAGGCAGACATCTCTACAGCCGATATCTCCAACACTTGGCAACTCACTGAGAGAGGAAAATATGTATTTTTGGTTTTAGGGTGAGCTGTCCCTTTAGGGATGAATGAAGAGAGCCAGAACTGCAAAATGCACCACAAAGTCGAGACGCTTGAGAAAACCACCTGAGCTGAGGTGGACTCAAGCCTCACTAGAGGTCCTGATTGTGCTTCAAGTAGCCAGCCGTAGTTGTGTTTATGTTCGGCTGAGCCCTCGGCAACACAGCGGGCATTACAGGGGCCACTTGACACCAATTATTCATTCCACAACTGTTACAACTAGCAGATGGGGGAATTGGACTCAAGGAGCTCGGAGTGGTATTGGAAAGGAATCAGAGGCTTTTTGTGGCAAAGTCTCTTATTCTGTGCCTACTCACACAGACACTCGAGGAGGAATGCTTGACATTATTGAAGGTTTACAGCTCTGGGCTTTGATCTCCCAACAGAGGAGGCATCGGCAGCTTGTGTTTACATTTGTTTGCTAAATGTGGAGATGTATTAACACACTGTATCCAAAGTGATTTGCACACTTTTTTTGAAGTATTAGACAAGAGGAGTCTTCGCAGAGTGTGGATGTTAATCCGTAGTCAAACACTGAATTTTATGTAAAGATACAAGAGAAATAAATTGTGGATGAGTAGCTTTTACAGTTGAGGATAACCTTGAAACCGACAGATCAAAAAATAAAGGCTCTGATATCTCTCTACCAAAAGCATCAAACCCTGCCTCAGCTGTCATTCCCAACATTTCCAAATTGTGTGAACAATCTGTAAACTTCTTCTGATGCACGTTGCAGCCAGTGCATGAATCATTGATGAGGCTCCCTGCTGATGTTTTCTGTACAGAGACACATCTATTACACTTGTCTTTGTCTTATATAGTTCACACGATCCCTGCAAGGGAATCTGAAAAAACAGATTGTTACGTAACTAACCTGGTTTTCTTGTTAACCAACAGCTTCAAGTCAACAGCCTGAAAGTTTTCTTACCTTTGACCACAGCTTTCCATTTTTAGATTCAATCCTGGACTCCATTATGAAAATATGATCATTTCAACAATGTGGTGAACTTCAGTCCCCACATATCTGAGGAACGAGTGGAAAATTAAGAGGAAAAAACAAACCCTCCACAAGAGTTCTTCAGGCTGTAACAATAGGCTCTGTAATGCCTAATCCACAGCTGCAGTTAAAGTGGCTGCTACGTAAGCGGAAGCTAAAAGTTCACATCAAGATATCACATGAAGTTTAGCACCTCTTGGTTGCACATTAACCAGTTCATATCCATAATATTAATGCACCTGCAGATCATTTAACCTTGGAGACAATGGGGCTCAAACCTTGGTCCTCTTGGGTTAAATTCATCATTAAAATGGCTTTAAATGTAATGTGTATAATAAAGCACATTATTTTTACAATGTTATTTAGCCATAATTCAGCATTTGATGAATACATTTTAGATTGCGTAAAATGTATTAATTTTCTTGAGCACTTTAAGGACTTTTTGCCGAGGTAAGCTTAAAAAATTCCTTGACAGTTAAGCAAACTCAATCTGCTGACAAAGATCATGTGATATGATCGAAAGCTCCCGGACAGCTACTAAATGGACCTCATTAGTGAATTTGCTTTGTAAATTATTGTTTCCAAAGTCAAGACTGAACTCTAAACCTCAAGATTGAGACAATTTAGTCCAAGTACACATGTACACAGGTGTTTTTGAAAACTGGCTTTTACCCTCCTGTTTTATAAAATCACTGTCCAAATGAAACAGCAAAAACATAATTTAAGTGCCGTCAAGTGCATGCCAAGCCAACAGGTAGTGTTATAACCCTAACCCTGAGAAGAAGAAGATGCTGGCCAATCAGAAGCCGTAAAAAGAGCTATTACTGGAAGGCTAACTGGTGCTGTGACCATTGATTTATAGAGAACTGGATACAGCGTTAGAGGTGGGGACACTTTCATGAAAGTTGCTCAGGGGCGGATGAAGCCAAAAAAGTTCAGCTTCTCCGGTGTAAAATTAGGGGCAGCTGTGGCTCAGCAGGCAGAGCGGGTCGTCCACCAATCACAAGATGGTGGCTCGATCCCTGGCTCCTTCAGTCTACATGTCAAAGTATCCTTGGGCAAGATACTGAACCCCAAATTGCTCCCAATGGTGGTTTCATTGGTGTTTGAGTGTGTGTGAATGGTTACTGTGTCACAGGTGGCACCATGTACGGTAGTTTTGGCTACCAGTGTGTGTATGTGTGTGTGAATGGGTGAATGTGATGTAGTGTAAAAGTGCTTTGAGTGGTCAGAAGACTAAAAAGGTGCTGTACAAGTGCAGTCCATTTAAAATTACCCAGATGTTCCACATCATTGGACTCATAGAGCAAGCTCATTGGAGACTTCGCCTGCTGAGTGGCTAACAGTTTAGCTCTTTGCTACATTTAAAGGGGATTATATGATTTTATTGTGCGACTCTTCTAGACAAATAAAATGTATTCAGACCTGTGAAAAGTGTATCCACTGATTTGCATATGTTTCTTTCACAATGTAAGTCTATGGGAAAAAGTATTTTTGGGCCCAATGGCAATATTGGCTTCAAAGTCCAGCGTACTTCCCGTTGGCTTGGCAGTGACCTCTGTAGCAAATCTTGATGCCTCTGTTCCTCAGTATAGTGTAACTGTACATTAATGTTTAAACATGCTAAAAGTCCTGTTAGCAAAGTTAGAGCCAGCACTTTTTTTGTCTGAGTTTCCATATGTCCATGTGCACGTGGACAAGGCCTTAAAGTGAGAAATAGCTGTTTAGATATTTCAATATGCAAACATTATCAAAAAATCAGCTCTTCATGTGTCACAAACATGCATTTGACTTTTTAGCCAATAGGGGGCAGCAGAAACAAGCCATGAACACAACATGTTGTTATGTTGAACTTGTTTGCGAACAGTTGCTTATTTACACATCCATCATTTATTTAACATTAGCATTCATTCAGGGTCGTGCCTCTGACCACCTGGTGAGTCCAATAATCTCTCTTTTAGCTTAGTTCCAAAGGGAAATATTTTGCTGTCTAGCTGCTAAATGCTCCATTACATTCACCAACTAGTGGCTAACTTTGTATTTTTTCTGTTTGGCGCTGAACTGGTGGCGTACAGTCACCTTATTAGAGCCTTTTCACTGGAAACTGTGAGGAGGAGGATGATTATCTGGTTTGTCACTGCGGCGTCAGCAGTGATGCAGGTGTTCCACAGGACTGTGGGTGAGGAGGGATCTGAGCCAGAAGGAAAAGCTCTCCATTTACCGGTCCGAGTTCTGACCATCACCTGTGGTCATGAGCTTTGGGAAGTGACTGAAAGAATGAGATTGCGGATACAAGCAGCCGAAATAACTTCCCTCCATGGGGCAGCTGGGCTCAGCCTGAGAGATAGGGTGAGGAGCTCAGACATCCGGAGAGAGCTCAGAGCAGAGCTGCTGCTCCTTTGGGTTAAAAGGGGCCAACTGAGGTGGTTCAGGCATTTAATCAGGATGCCCCCTGGGTGCCTCCCGTTTGAGGATTTCTGGGCGCGACCAACTGGCATGAGGCCCCGGAGTAGATCCAGAACATGCTGGAGGGATTAAATATCTCATCTGGCCTGGGAATGCCTCAGGGTCCCCCAGGAGGAGCTGGAAAATGTTGCTGAGGAGTGGGGCGTCCACAATACCTTGCTCAGCCTGCTGCCCCTGCACCATGGCCCTGGATGAATGGATGAAATGGATGGATGTGTTGTCCTTTTCACATACTGTCAACTGATTGTATGTTCATATAAAAATAATGAAATAAAGCAGCTTTATGGTGTGTTAAAGTCATTTCACCATGGTACAAACTGACAGTGTGCAAACTTGCAACTTTAATAATGTTGTACAGTACGATTTCAACAGCAGTCTTTACAATGCACCCGACCCCCTTTTCCCCAATAAATAGATTTTCATGTACTCTAAGCTAATTATTATATCTTCCTCAAAAGTTTAACATTTATTGGTGGACGGTGATGTCATCACAAAGGTTTCCTTTTTTTTCTTTTTTCAATAATAAATTGGGGTTTCAATGTCTTTAAGAATTATCAATTTACAGTCACTGTCAAGGATCAAATGACGTCATTCAGTCACAAATCACATTGAATTGTAGAAATCTTTGGTAAATTTAACAATTCAATGTTACTGAACTCAAAAGCAAAGAATCATCCAGGTCTGACAGGCTAGCTGGACACATCTTGAGGAAATGATTCTGTTCTGTGTTCTCCGATTAAACCACAATTACCAAAGACTCATTTTCGACTTCAGTTTAAGGATTTAGTAATATGCATTTGGAGACTTGAGTAAATATGCAGCATAAAAATGTGCACCCCATAACCCGACACAACAAAATCAGCACAGTAATGAAGGCACTTCATTCTGTAAGAGAAGATAAATCACAGTTGTTTGAATGAAAGGTCAGACGAGATACAACAGCCTGCATAGCACAGCTCAACACAAAAAAACAAAAAGGTCACCCGTTCTCAAAAAAAAAAAAAAAAGTTCGTTCTGTCTATTGGATTATTTTTGGTAACTAAAATATTACTTGATAGAATAGTAAAACCTCCGCTCTCTGATAGAAAAATTACTTTATGTATGTCTTGCTTAGAAACATATAGTATGTACATACAGTGATATAATCTTTTTGTCAGTAGGAGTCCTGTACAAAGAATCCAAGAACCCAGAGATGGTAAGAATCCCTACAGTTGTTGTCTCTAGATTTCATTATTGACGGAACAAATTGCCTGAAGTCCTCAGATTAGGAGCCACGCTGGGACTACCAGCGATGCTCGGAGGACGGGAGCCGGGCTGCGGGGCCGTGGCAGCGAGGTGAGGCCTCTGTGCAGCGGGGCCGAGGCAGGGAGGACCAGCTGGAGCCGCCGTTTGCTACCTGTTCCTCAGGCTCTGTAGTAGACTGTAAACGTCCTCCTCCTTACTGAGGCCCTCGAACAGAGGAATCAGGTCCAGCAGCTCCGTGTCCGTCAAGTCGTCAAACCAGGACTGCACTGGGACCTGCGGAGAGAGGAAACAGAGAGATTTTATTTATTTGAAGGGAGAAGACTGAGCTCACAGTCGATGCTAAAGTGCTGCATTATAGGTGAGGAGATGGTGCGAGTTTCGTGTGAATAATTAATGGGGGAAACGCATCAAAGGCACGAAGAGTGGCAGCAGCTCTACTGAGCAACTTCTCCACAGAGGAGAGAAATCTCATAAAGCTGGGAACACCGCCTCTGGCGCAACACTGTTTTTAAAACAACTGCGCAGATTAAAACTGACAACATCTCGCAGATATAATCATTTACCAACATCAGTAACTTTATTACAAACTTCCCTCTGTGGTACCAGTGTATTTTGACCCCAGTTTAGTCAGGATTTCGAGACACATAAAATCTCATTGTAGTTTATATTTATATATGCAGAGCTACGCTAAAAATAATCAGACATTTTCCAAGTTTAGGGGAGTTGATATTAACTCAAGTGTGACTAAACATAGTTAGATTTCTGGGTCAAACACAAAAAAAGACTCTCTTAGATACCCCTAACAAATGACATGTTTTCAGGAACCTAAACACAACATTAAAGGGGTATTTCACCACTGGAAAGATGGCCTTTTAATAAAACCATGATGTCTATGCAGTGGAAAGATGCAAATACTTAACCCTACAACGACAAGAATGCACTGCGCCGCACCAGACCAATGAACAGTCCTGCTGGTGGATGATGTAAGTGAACACATCCATTAGAAACAATGGCGGCTGGCAGGCAAGAAACTATCTCAATCTCTTACAGTTAAACAGTAAGCTGAAACATGTTTCAGAAAACATTCAAAGCTAGACATAGGCGACTCAGAAACAGTTTTTTTTGGCCTTCATTTTCACTGTGCAGGAAACAGTATGGCGCCCAATTCCTGTTCACAAACTGTCACTATTACAGCTAGACATGACACTAAATATGTTTCTAAAAACATTGTAGGCAAAAAATAGGCAAGTAGACATAATCTTGATACATATATGATCAGCACTGCCTAGTTTTACTGTTTGATTGAATCTAGTCCGAGTTTGAGAGACAGAGAGGGGCGGGTCTGTCTCTTGATCTGCTTTCATACTCTTCGTGTCTGCAGTGGCTGCATAGGTGGCGGGCAATACGAAAATGTGGAAGTACAGCCTGTAGTTGGAGCAACAGCATGAGAGCCAGAGGTGGGATATCTAGGGCACTGGTTAGATGGAGGGAATTGTACCACAGTTCAACTTACATAGACTACCCAATACTACCCACCACAGCATCTGTAGCATGAGCACAGGTCCAGGACAACGTAGGTTTTCAGTCTGACTTACTGCATTCTCAGGGTGGAAGATGTAGGAGGCAGGTGAGTTGTCTATGATGATGACTTTACTGAGCTCTCGGCCCAGCCGGCTGAGGTCTTTGACGTAGTTTCCTCTGTGGAAAACACAAGATTCCCTGAAGAGCCGGGCCCGAAACACCCCCCACTGGTCCAGCAGGTCTGCCACAGGGTCAGCGTACTGAACAGGCGGAAAAAAACAAACAAAAACATCAGGTCAATACAGTCTGCGTAAAGCTGTCACCTTGAGGGAAAACCAAAGCATGTGGACAAACCTTTGCTAAGCTTGCTGTGAAGAGGACGCATTCGAAGAGCTCCCCCATCTTCTGGAGGAACTCGTCCACATGGGGCCTCTTTAGCACGTACACCTGAAACGAAGACATAAATTTATTTAACACACCACCGACACACCTGTCGAGTACTAAGGCTGGGCATCAAATGGACGCCAGCATCTCACCCACTATTTAAATGAGTCTTGCTCATGAACTGATTGGCCTAAAGTTTTCCCAGTCAGTGGTGTAGTGGTAGTTGATGAGGCGGGTGTTCAAAAAGATAGACTGGCAGGTTACAGAAGAAGAAGTGGGTATACTATCCTATATATTCCAATGGCTTTCTGGCTGATAGGTGGGTATAATGTAAACGGCAAGAAAGAGATAGTTATACCCCGCACACCTGCATATACTCTCCACTACAACGTTGAGCCCAGTAATGGGCGAAAGAGGCTGTAAAGATTTTACTGAGTAGTTGGCTGTTAATGATTGGTTATAATACTTTTAAAAACTAATTCCACTGTATGTTTTGACCCTTGTGAAGTCAGAGAAGTTAATACAGGGTTTGACTTGATGAAAATGGGGTGGGGGAAAACTCGATACAGCACAGTATCGCGATATTTTTGTGTGCCGATAATGTATTGTCACACAGTGCCAAGTATCGATTTTTTCATGACATACATTATTAAAATTACAAATACAAATTAAACTTTAGGTAGTCTACTAGAATAATATTATCAATTGCTTTTTCAGTCCAATTGATATATTTTGCTGTGAAATAAAAGAAATGGACTGAAAACGTTATCTTATTAGCTAAAACAGAAGTTAACAAAGTTTTCTTCTGGTGACATAATTAAAAGTTGAAAAAAGGTAATAAATCACAATATATCACAATATATTTTATCGCAATAATATTGTATCGTGACTTAAGTATCGTGATAATATGAAATCATGGATCTTCAGGTGATTCCCACCCCTACGTTAGAGGGGTTTGAGGAGTTTGTTATTGCCCAATTTTACTCTTTACAGACTTGTTGTGGTGGCAATGTTGGTCATGTGACCATGGTGTAGTTTGTTTATAGCCTAACGTTAGCTTTTTACTTCTGGCGACTACATTTAAGCTTCAAAAATCATAAAAGTGGTTTTAATTTGTGAAGATTATATTGCTGAACAAATCCTTTAAGTGTTGTCTGTTTCCCACAGAGTTCATTTTCTGCAATAATCCAAAATCCAATGGAAAAATTCTGTTGACTTCCAGGGCGATGATGACTTCCTGGTTGGCCTACAATTAAATGTCATCCCTGCACCATTCTGTGGTACTTCTGATGTAGCTACTGACATCTTGTGGTGCTTACTATGCTACTACAAAATTCTGTTTAGCTGGGGTATTAACAAACGTACAGCCACAGTGACTGGAATATGACAATAATATTTTAGATGAGTGACCCAGAACAACAAAGTGTTAAAAGCAAAACGTTTAAGTGGTTAAATTTACTAAATTAAAGTAATAAAATGTATGATATTCTTAGTTAGCTTGCATGTTTTCTAACAGGCACCCAGAGTTATCCACCCTTGTTTTTTTTCCCTAAGCCTTTACATGAGAAAATACGGTACCTGACCTGGAGGACATTTTTGACAATTACCCATCTCTTCACAACAACAGACATTACTTTGTGATCATATTTCTGTTCCTCTTCATCCTCTTCTTCGGCAGGTCTCCAAAGGTTAGTTGCTGCCCCCAAGTGCAAGTAATCAAGCATAGGCCAAAACAGATACAGAAAGCCTATCCTGGATTACTTGAACCAGGTCACAGCTACAGTCTCGCTGCTCCTGCTTCAAATAGGACGCAGAAAATAAACCTTTATACAGAAGCACAACAAGTCTAGTCACGATGCAGGTGTAACCAGTGCCTTTGTTTCTTCCTGCATCACACACTTTTCTAATCAGTGAAGCATCTCTTCTGCTGCTCAGTCAACAGCACCTTCAACACGCTTTGTGACATTTGTTTACCAGGTGACAGTCACGTCATCTATCTTTACAGCGAGCAAAGACACAGAGAATGAAAACAGAATATATTCAGGGAGGAGAGTACAAGCTGTCCCACTTTTGATGTAGCTGTGAGATAATATGAGAATAATAAATACTAAAGGGAGGAGAATGGAGCCAAAGCTTTCAACGGGGATCTTATAAATTAATAGATATTATTTTATTCACCACTTTTGGAAGCCCACCATATTAGTGCTACAGTACCTGATGAACAGTCCCATCAATCTCCACTGGAACGATGAAGTCTGCATTGCTGATGGGCTGTAGGAGGACAAGAAACAGAGGAAGGATTCAAAACATATGGTGGTGTTTTGTTTTTTTTTTGCTCAAGCAGCACAATCTGACAAGGAAGCAGCAAAACCACACGCCACAGTTTTGGTTAAAGCAGGGTAAAATACTTGTATGGCGCCCGAGGCAAACTAGGAAGACTTTAAGCATACTGTGGTTCCCTCTGCTCCTGCACTCTGCGTCTCAGTGTTAAATAAAAACCAGAAGTGAGACTCCGGAGAGAAACCTGGGAGCTGAGCGAGATGACAGGCGTGAATGCGGACAGGAGTGCCGACTTGTGTCATCTTTAAAAGCAAGAAAAGGGGAGCGGAGAGGTGCAGTAGGTGGAGGAAGAGAGATGCCGGAGGGGTGTGGGTGGAAGACAAGTGGAGGGCGTAAAGATGAGGATGAAAGGATTAGGTGGGAGGCACAGCGGCGTCATTTTCGGAGAGGAAGAAAAAGAAAATAGGTGACACAGAGGCAGAGAAAAAAGAAATGTTTCTCTGAGTTTCAAGAGGCACAAAGAAAGCTTTTCCAGCTGTCACCTGTTTGGATAGTTTGTTGTAGGCGCAGAAAAGAAGAGAGGATTATTCAGAAGTATCATTTTATAAGCTGAATTGACTGTAACTCATCCACTCATGTTTGAAGAATGCGGTAAAAGTATTCACTGACTGAGTTATCATCTATTTTTAATTTACAAGTCAGCTTTACAAAGTCTGCTGTACAAGTAGTGAAAACATTTTAGCATTTTTCAACCTCATTTCACCAAAGAGATCAAACAGGTATTGTCAGAAAAAATCAAATGTGGTCTCAATGTGCTCAAGCTTAAAGTAGGACCTGTTTATATGGTGTTAAAGGGGGAAGGCTATGATATGATCCCTGATACAATTGCTGCCACACTTGGCAAAAATAATTGGATGCCAACATTACTGTGGCTGTGGTGTGCTCATTTTTTAAGCTTGCCAGGAATAGGGGCTAAATAATGCTTCGAAGTTAGGCAAAATTTTGACGAGGGAACAACTGGCAAGGGGTCCTTTGAACTCTCACCTCAAGATATCTGAACGAAAATAGGTTCTATAGGTACATATGAATCTTCCCTTAACTTGAGTGGTCTGTTCCCAGTTAATTTCTGTGTTAATTATAATTACACATTTCTATGACATATTTCTTAAATGGCAAATCATTAAAATAAATTCTTGTCTTAATGTTATGACACCACCAAATATGTAGCTTAGTTTCTGCATTCTGGCGACACTCTACTCCACCATGCATTCATGTGGTGTCGGAATAATCGGAAAAATGAGTTCCTGCCTGGGAAAATTCACATGAACACCCCCTGAAGTCAGAACAACAACTTGGAAAGTTGGCAAAAACTTGGGTACAGGAGTTACTGTTAAATATGCTTAAATATGGTGGATGAAAGTAAATGTTTGGTTGATGGTTATAAACTTTTTATGATGACATATACATTTGCTACATGGTATTAGGGTTGTAACCTTTAGTTGCCGTCTGTGTAGAGTGTCCTAGCAACCTTATTTATTAGCACAAGTCAGGTAAAGCAATATTTTTGTCAGTTTTCGGGAGTGTATTTACTGGTGCAGCAGCAAATCACTTCCCATCTTGAGAAATGGGAGCAGGAGCATGTGAATGCAGCCTGAGACCTCCCAATAAGCATTGATCAACAGCATAAAAATATTTAGATAGTTTAAAACACAGTATAATGTAGATAAAATCATAAACAAACAATGCGCTTTGCCTGTGGCTTCTTCAGGTTCGCACATCAGATGTATGTTTATGATTTTATCTACATTATAGTGTGTTATAAAGCATTTATGTTTATGATTTTATCTGAGATGTTCCTGATTCATCTGGCACCTGATCCTTGAGACAGAGGGAGTTCTGTTTACACTATAATGCAGATTTAAGTAGATATAACCCACTATTATGGGCATCCATAAGAGGAGGCTGTTGTATAAACAGATAATGAATCACAATCTAGTATAACACAGCTGCAATGTAAAATATGTCTACAATGGATAGTTAGCACTACAATATGTCCGTATGGCTGCATACAACTACGTTATTGTGTTATAAACCATGTGCATGCTGCTTATAAATGCTAACTAAGGGGTCTTAAAGTTAAGTGTAACAGGATTTTTTCAGGATGGACTTTATAATAAACTCTAAACCAGCCGCATTTGAATATAAACTTCCCTGATGGCTGTACTATATGTGTACATTCAATGCTTCAATGCTACAGTTAGCAAGTACAGTCCAATGCCACCCAGCAGAGGGGGTGTTTGTTGTAGGAATACCGAACACAGCACTCCGACCTTACTCTTGTCACCTGTTTAATCTGTCTTCTATGACCATAATGGTGGTGACAGTGGAACAATAGACCTACTGTACCAGAGATGTTTGCTTTCTCTTTGTGATGCAAGAGCGAGTCAATGCACAATCAAAGATCCCAGACAGACGACAGACAGATGTGAGCGCTTCTATGGATCAGCGCTGTAATATTCAACTCTAGTTAACGTTTACAACCGAGAATGTAAAGACTGCAGCCTCGATTGTCTAAAAACAGAACCAGTAATGAGCCAAACCAGCGACAGGCATCGGTCCAACTCTCACAAAGAGAAAAGAAGAGAGAGACACAGATGGAGGAAGAGATGCAGAGACAGACTTGGCCTCTGCCTATTGCACTTCTGCTGAATCACTCCATCATCTGAGGACTGAACACACAGCAGCTGCTCTGTAATGGGCCCCGATCGGAGACGGGCGAGAAATATGGGAAACGGAGGAGGATATATGTGTGAGAGGAACGGAGGGAGAGGGATGAAGGAAACGGGGAGAAGGAAGACTGTTTGTTTTATGGATCTCTGCTGAACTGGCGCTGACCTCGAACGATTTGACGAAGGGAACGACATCTGGGTTGTTTCAACCGATGAGCACAGTCTGGCTTTGGTCCAGTGTTTCCTTTACATATATACACATCACAACACTTAATCATGTGCTATTATTGTCAGAGCCTGTGTCGGAAAACCAAGTTACATCAGGCTCGTCCACACACAGTAGCTTATATCTGAAACCACCTGCATGAGGAGCTCAAGTTGACTAAATCATCTTCTTTAAAAATGCTTTTTTAAAACTGGAGCAAGGAGAAAACTCAGATATGTAGATTATTTTCTTGTTTGATTTTTTTCCTACTAAATGTCCGAAAATTTGCCTGATATCAGACAAAACTGAGAACAGAGCGAAGTAAAACAAACTACAGGTAACAGGTGTCAGGTGATATTGATTTAGAAACAGCCTTGATCTCGTCTATGGCGCTTGTCATTGGTGTTATTACTCCTCACTGGTTCCGGCGCACCGCTTGACAACAGCTTGACAACAGTATTAGACCTGCTCGCGGTGTTCATTGGTCGCTTCTTATTTTAACGGAGAAACTGCTGTCTCGTGTCAAAACGCCAGACGAATCAGTCAACTCAAACTCAGTGGAGTGGGCGGATTCAAAGGTCTGGATCCAAACAATAAGACAATAGCGAGAATGTTTTCATGTTTGAACGTCTACTTTTGTTTAACCATTACTAGAAAATGCAAAGACTACCAGCGTATATCACAACTCACAGGCTAGACGCTTTAAATCTTATTTCTATTAAAGAGTTTGTGATTAATTTTCTGTCTATCAACCAATCAGTTAATCTACTAATCAGCTCTAAAGTCCATGTACTTAATGTACTTTCTTTTTCATGATTTGGCCTCTTGATTTCAGTTTCTGTAAATCTTAATGCTGTTTTTTTTTCTATTTCTCTTTGGTGTGAAGGAACTTGACTGCCCTGCACAGCCTGACCTCAACCCCATCTAACACATTTCAGATGAAGTGGAACGCCGACTGTGAGCCAGACCTTATCGGCCACATCAGTGCCTGACTCACTTATGCTCTTGGAGCTGAATGGGATAAAATCTGTGCAGCCAGGTCCCAAAATCTTGAGGACAGGAAAGTGGAGGCTGTTATAGCAGCAGATTGATGCCCATTGTGTTGGACTGAGATGTTTGGTTGGAAGTTTGGGTTCCCACATACTGTATGTTTTGCCTTATTTTTAAATGTATTTCCTTTTTTTTTTTTTTTTACTGTAAAGTGCTCTGTAGAATTTGAGCACAGTTACATAAATAAGCTCAACTATTATTATCATATACAGTGTACACTGTCAGACATTTTTACGCAGCCAACACACTCTGGATCTAATCCTGGCGCAGACCCAGGAATTATCTTTTCATCCATAAGATGCAGGATAAAGCATACAGTATGTGATGTGTTATGTAACGCTCCTTTTTATAGTCTATGTCCATCTGCGCAGTCTGAGAGCTGTCCCTCGTCAGTTGTGTTCCAATTTTCTGATTCTAATGGTTTTCGAATTAAAGTGCTCAACATGTTTATCCAAAATTTCTTCACTTCTATAAAAAAAAATAATTGACAGGAAATCCTGCAGGCTTCTGAACGGAACTGAAAACGCTCTGCGTGTGTCACGTTCTGTTTCACTCTCTTCCTCTCCCAACTGATTTTCATTAAATGCATCGCCTGAATCCATTTCATACTACATACTGATCTCTGAGCTAAATGCGTTCTGACGGCCTGAGTATATGGTGTGTTCCATCAAAAGGAGAGAAAAGAGGAGTTCCTGTGTGAGTTTCTGACTTGTTTTGTCAGGGGAGGAAAATAAAACCCTCCAGACTATTAGAACAGATCCAGGGTTTCTGCGAAATTCATCCCGCAGTCATTCAAGGCAACCGTACACTGTAGTGGACACACCCTTGTGTGTGGGTGAGCATGTACGTGTGTGTGGCCCCGTACTGCTGGCTTGTGACTGTAATGGGTGGGTCCGGCACAGTGTGTGTGTGTACACTTCTCTCTCCCGTTTGACTTTCCACAGCAAACGAGGAATTAATTCCCAGTCATATGAAAATGTACTTAAAGTTGTTTTCTCTGCAGTTATTTTAATGGACAAATGGTTTCCTCTTGCAGCTGTGTAAAACCAGTGCGAAAACAAGAGATGGCTTCAGCTTCACCTTGAGCTATTTTGTTGCACGCCTCCCAGGCTTTCTCATGCTGAGGACAAAAGGCACACAGGCACAGATACAACACACACACACACACACACAGACGTAACAAGATCAGCTGGGGCCGAGGCAGAGCGGGGCTGAAGTGGGTCACTAGGTGTGCCAGGTGTGTCAGTAGAGGGAACCTTTGATGGCGAGGAGTCTATCGGCCTTTATCATAACACCAACGCTCCCAGAGTGGCTGAAAATAACTGTCAGTTCATTTAAGGTATTTAACCAACGTGATAATCACATTTTACAGTCTGATGAGGACTTATGGTGCATTATGGGAAGGCTAAAGCACACACTGTACAGTAAAATGTACAGTATGTGCCCTTCTTGAAATATCATGGGTTTGAAATAGAATCCTGACCTTCAGTTACCCTCCACGCTACATTACACTGTTAAATGAAGCAGCGCTGCCATAAAAACAAGCAGGCAAACATTACTTTGCATAGGTTTTTTTAAACTGTTATTGCTTTTACTGTTTCTGTTAGTCTTTATCAGCATGTAAAGTGCCTTTGAGTAGCTGTAAAAGTGCTACACAAATAAATAAATGTATTGTTAAACTGGCGTCAAATAGAAGTCATGTAGCCACAAATTTTAGCATGCTAGCAGCGTAGCTCTGGAGACGGCATTGTCGGTCCACATATTTGGAGAGTTGTATCAGCAACTATTGGATAAGTGGCACATGTCAGCGTGCCAACACCCTGAACTAAGATGGTTAACATGATAAAAATTGTCACTGTGTGTGTGTTAGTGTCCTGACGACTAGAAGAACTTCCAGTATGGCTGCAGACTCTAAGTCTACGTGTGTAGGAGAACTACGGTGGCTGATGTGATAATGTGAATGCCTAAATGTCTAGAACCAGTGTTTAGCTTGTCTGTCCTGGGCCTCTTTAGAAATCAACATGGACTTATTATCATTATTTAATTTTTCTTTAATTTTATTTATGTGTTTTTCTCTTTACTCTTTTCTGTATCCTTTATAATGTTTTATATTTTACTGCTCTGTAAGGACCTTTGAAACGCCCTTGTGTAAGAAATGTGCTTTACAAATAAAGCTGCCTTGCCATTCCATTCCTGCCAATATATCCCCGTCAATCCTACACACTAAACTATTAAATTTAAGGATTATATTCTTCTTCATGGGTTCAGAAAATTATCCTCTGTACAGTCTCATCTTTTAGGTCAAGTTCGAAAGGAACTTGCAGGTAAAATGCACAGCTGTGCAGAGTGCAGCTTCGGCCGCATATGTTCTGACCAACTTGAGTCTTATTCCCCTTTTTCCAACAAATTTAGTGTGTGTACGTGGGTTTTTTAAACACCATGGGTCTCATTCATGAAACGTGAGCAGAAGGAATTTGTGTGTAAACTGTTCGCAGATGGAAATTTACGTGCGTGTCCGCATTCATCAATATTTTAGTAGCTCCGATCCTTTCGTAGCTACTAACAAAATCTACTCCTGCTCCTGACCGCTCGTAGTGCTTGTGTAAATTTAGTAAAGCACATAAATATTGCTTGTCACTATTGGAAATTACAATTTTAATTTGTATTGCGCTCTGTTATGTACACAATACACAAATGCCTTTGAAACAAGTAATCTAAACATGACAAAATATTAAAAATATAACACATTTAGTTAAATTAGTTGGCAATTAGCAGGTTTAAGATCCAGATTACGTTCATGATTGTGAATTATCTATGTAAATCGACTCAATAGATTACACGTTCTTTCTACATGTTGAATGATGATAATAAAAATATCCGTAAGGACAGCCGGATCACAGCCTCTTCGGCCTTCGGCCGTTCCCACTTCATTCAAAACCCCACAAATGAATCTTATGTTTGTTTGGTGACCGCTGTATTTTTTGTGTGTGCTTATAGGCCATAAGGTGAACGCAGTTATCGTTTCATCTCGTTCCGACATCGGAGGACTATACGATCTTTACTTCATAAAAAAGATCGATACATGTTCAGGTAATCAGCGGGAGTTCGTAGCTCATAACCCCGCAAGAGTCCTGTGATCAGGGTCGTAATTCGGCACTTGTTCCGTCTGAGCGTAATGATCTGTTCCGTCTGAGCGTTATTCGCTGGGTTGGTGGTGAAGTGGCGCACATGACTTGTGCTACGGACGGACGGATGGACAGACAGCCACGTGTCCTCTCACCGCGGATGCTGTGATTTGATGGCCCGGTACTCACTGTAGCCCACTCTTAGATGTCGGAGCGAAATCAGTTTCTGTGAGACTTTTTCTGATTCACCTTGCGGCCTATTATGCGTTTCTTTGCCTCCAGTTTCGTATCAAACCATTTACGCTTCACCTCTGACATGGTTCTTTGTACCACGGAGACAACATTAACAGCCTCTGTTACCTCCCTCCAGGCCTTCGCTTTGTCTGTCACACCACTACTAACTGAAGAAAATAAAATGTTTTTTCTTAAGTCCACTTCACCCAAAATTATTTCGATCTCCGCTTCGGAAAAATTCTTTTTTCTTTCTTTCGCTTTCTTTGTTTGCGCCATGACTGACAAGTCGACAGGATGCATCTACACCTCCTTATATGGTGGTCATTGGCTATTCATGGGAGGGGATTTATGCTAATTGCTGATTACCGGGAGTGCGCTGTCACTTTACGATGGATTGACATTCATGATCATTTCCCAGTTTCCCGCGGCGTTCCTGAATCCGGAGTAGGTTTTTAGTAGCGTAGGCTTTTATGTGCAAATCTACACACAGATTTACTCACTTTTCATGAATGAGACACCATGTGTGTTATGTTCAACATCACAGACAGGCCGGAAAACAGGTTAGAAAACAGTACAAAGCAGAATGGAGGCCAGTGAAAATGTCATTGTGGTTACTCGCTACTACTTATCCAGTCTCTCTTTCAAACTTGGTGCAGACTAACAATGACTGAGCGCTGCTTGTACGGAGGCAGGCGCTGTTTTTTGGTGGTGCTTCATTGCATCTCACTGGTAAAGGGGCTAAAATTAGCGTGTGGATTAGCGGGTTGACCTGGGTATCATATCTCCATCAATGTCCATCGGAGCCGGAGCTGACAAATACTGGTGACAACTGCAGAGTCTTTTGACCCGCGTGTTGGTGGGTTTATTGCGCCATAGAGAGTTGGAACCAAGCCTGACCTGATCAAACAGGCATTGCGATTTTGATGCTGTAAGGATACTGTAAGGAAAGCACTTTGCTCTGGTGCTGCTGCTAAAACACACAAGTTACCCTCTTTACACTGCTGCGTCCATTTCCTTGTGTCACTTTGACACCAAACCTTAAGGGGACATGACGAGGAAGCGGATGTTAACTGCCAAGCAAGCATGCAGCACCATGTCTAGGAGGCCGAACCCCACCTTGACACTCGTCTGCCCACACTCTGGTGCAGTGGTTCCCAACAGGTTCAGCCATGGAGCTCAGGTTCCTCCTCAATCATTACTTCAAGGTCCACACAGTTTAGTAAACTTTGCATTATACTTGAGTTGACCATGTTGTTGAGCTAGCTTACTGTCTCTCTGAAGTAGCTGTCCGTTATTCACTCACTCTACAGAGGGAAACAGCACTTCAAAATAAAAGCTCTGTGCCAGATATTCACTGTACTTAAAAATAAAGTGTGTTTTTTATGACCTTGACATGATCAGGAGTCAGCTGTGATCCATTCAGAATGGACCACGACCCACCAATTGGGAACCACTGCTCCAGTGTATACTACTGAAACCTTATAAAGCTTTCTCGCGATCTTACAATGTCAGAAATTCTTGAAATCTTTAAGTCCTACTGAGTTGCAAAAGTCAAACAGACAAAAACAATCAATTTGTTTTATAGTGAGATGACTCCTTAAGGAAGGACTTGGTGGTGAATGATAGCGAAACATGGTTTTCACAAGACAGAGATGATACTGTAGGCACTGGTCATGCTGATGAACTGCATGATGCACAGTTACTGAGGATGCATTGGTTGCCATGCCAACACCTTGTTAAAGTCACAGCTAGGCCTCCTTTTTGCCTTCTCCTTTTCTAACCGGTGTATAAAAGCAATAATACCCCAGCGGACATATTTCCCTGTGATTATGTGTACGAGCTCAGTGGCACCTCATGCTAATTGTCATCCTGCCATCGCTCCCATATTCACAGCAAAGAATGGCATCTTCGGGATTTATTTCTGTATAATCCTATTATCACTCTCAGGCTGTTGAATAACAGCACGGCACAAATGAAACCATGAGTGACTGTATATTTAAACGTGTACTTGTGTGCTTGTGTGCGGTTAAATACCTTGAAGGAGCTGTGTACCAGGGTTTCGTCCAGGTCGATCACCACGCAGTTCTTGCCGTAGTCATCTATACTGACCTCTGGCAGGAGGAACTTGGCCGGAGGCTGCAGAGACAATACACACCCTTTACAATACATACACAGAGGTCCACTGGAGGGAACAGCCTGCAGAGCACACTCACACACTCACACACATACACACTCACACTGAGGGTGTGATGATGGCTTGTTAGAGTGTTGGAGATGATCACTTGTCCACTTCAGACACACTTGACAGCGTAAATGACCTGCAGGGAGGTTTCACGTAGCTTTCTGATACTTATCAAGAGTGTTTGTCATTGTAATAGGAATGAGACGATATGGAAACTTCATGTCACAATTATCCTGGTTTAAATAACAGCAATTTGGGATTACAGTCCTATTATTATCTCTCTATTATCGATCCTATAATTATTAATATATGCTTATAACTGACAATTTAATGGCACTTAAACATATTTAAATCACTTTACCTTACCTCTTATTTTAGTCAACATCTTTTTAGTGTAAAACAAACCATTGAATCAAAACGATTAAATATCAGACCATTTTGAAAAGCCAGCTTTTTAAAAAATCTTTCAATATGATATATGCCGATGCTTGATTTATATCTCGTGTTTTTTTAAGCTGGCGCACATGCAGCCTGTTTTTGCACAGCCTCTTTTATTGCTGGTTGCTCTGCAGTCTCTCTCATCATTCTGAAATCAGTGCCACAATATTAATAAGATATTGATGCATAGCTTAAGATCCTCAGGCAGAGGTCCTCTGCTTGTCCCAGAGTCCAGGCTGAAGACCAAAGGGGACAGAGCTTTTGCAATCAGGGACCCGAGGGTCTGGAACAACCTGCGTGAGGATATAAGGCTGTCTGAGTCACTGGCTTTGTTTAAGTCTCTGTTTAGTTTAATGTACTTCTATTGGAAAGCATATCCTGACTTTATCTGAGCTGTCTGTCTATTTTATTGCTATCTTATTGATGTTGTTTCCCATTTATTATCTTGATTTTTGTTTTGGCGTTCCTTATTTTATCTTTTACTTGGTTGACATTTTATGACACGTTATTTGTTTTATTCTCTTTGTGTTTAGTTTTATTGAACAGCACTTTGTAACTGTGTTTTGAAAGGTGCTACATAAATAAAGTTTACTATTATTATTATTATTATTATTATAATAACGTTGATGTTCACCCGATGAACCATTTGCCATTGTTGTACATTATATCAGACAAATAAATGAATCTTGAATTTTGTTATCAGCTGTTAGACGAATTAGTTAAGAGAAGTAATTTTATGAACATATGACCGCTCCACCTGAGCCAAATGGACAAAGTCTGTCTACAGTGACTCGACTGTGGGAACAGCATCATGGTATTTCATACAAAGTAGGGCTGCAACTAATAATTATTTTCATTATTTATTGGCTAATGCTTTACAGACAGTACTCCAACACAAATACTTTACACACAACACAGCACAAGGTCTACATCTTCCTCACTGTCACCGTAAATCATGGGAAAGTAAAAAAGGAGACACAATGAAGTGAGATCCACAGTTAGTTTGTTTAAAAAACCAACGGCAGATGGAACAAAGGACAATCTGTGTCTATTAGTGCTACCGTTAGGGAGACTAAACCTCCGCCCTGATGGAAGCATCAGGAACTCAGCATGTAAAGGATGTTCAGGGTCCAAAACAACAATCTGTGCCTTTGAGATGGCGTCACTCCATACAGGTGCTGAAGGTCATTAAGGAGAGCACCAGTAATCTTTCTCTTGATGAGATATTTAGTCTATAAAACGACAAAACGGTGAAAAGGGTTCATCACAAACTCTGAGACTCCGAGGTGATGCCTTCAAATAGCTTGCACCAACAGCCCAAAACCTGAACATATTTAATTGGATGAAAACAACCTATCCTCACATGTGAGAAGTTGAAAGGAGTGAATGTTTTTCCTTGGCAATGACATCATCTACTTGTTATTACCGCTGCTAATATTCAAACTAATCTGTGCCTCTCTATGTGTGGTTTGACTGTACGACTCCCTGCTGATATTTTCTGTATTACCTCATGTTGACTGAGCTCTGTGACTGTGCTGCCTTCAGCGTCAGGGGGAAAAAGGAGAAACACTTGTGTCCTCTGCCAAGCAGGCCTGGGGTTACAGACAGGCACGGGGCAGATGGTGCGGCCATAGGGGGCAAACACACACACACACACTCATACACTCACACACACACACGTGCATCCATGCATTCATGCACACACACATACACACATGAATCCATATAGAGGGGAGGAGCAAGGACTCTGTCAATCTTGTGCTGCTGCTCAGTATGCCAGCCATTTTCTGCATGTCTCAGTGTTTTCACGTGTGTTTCGGCCAGGCTGACTGTATTTATCATGTCTTATCGCCGGACCGCATGCTGATGTATCATGGGAAGAACTCCCCGAGAGCAAGGACACTGAATGACGTCCTGTCACGCCGTGATGAATGTGATTTACACATGCAAGTTGAGCAAAGAAAGGACGACTGAACGGGGACCTTGATATTTCCACCAGAGAGCTGCACCGCGATGAAGACGCCCTCCATCTGACGCCACAGCCAGGGGACGCTATCCTAAACTGATAATGCTCAACCACAGCGCACAAAGCTTACTGATAGGAAGTTAGTTTAGTTAATCACTGTGGAGCAGACTGATCTAACAAACAGATGCTAAAAAGCATGTTTGTTTGTAAGTGTAAGCATGTCAAATTGCGCAATATTGGCTGACACAATAATACCAAATAATCAAAATCATAAAATTCCTTACTATATGTGTGCTTCCTATAAGAATCCAGCTTGTGTTAATATCAGAAAGCAGCTTAAATGACTCCAATATTTCTGTTATTTCAAAACAAACATGACAAAAGCAGGCGATAAGTCAATTTTAATGTTGTTTCATATTTTTTGGTTCTAAAAATTAGAATTACAAATCAATATAAAATACATTTATATCCCATGTGAAGAAAACTAAATATATATACACAGTATTTTTTATATCCTTTGAATTTGGGGATTATATGAGCAGAATAAAAGGAATATGATGTAATCAAAGTGTGATTATATAAAAACTGGTGTTAATAACGGCCATTTATTTACAATTTATTTATCCTATTAATTAATTATCTACTATAGTTACATGTATTTATAATGTAAATGCTTTTTCAATCTCATTAAAACTAAGCAGACTCCACCCGCTGATGAATTCCATGAAATACAGCTAAAAGCTCCAGAACTGATCAGTTATTTGACCTTTACTTAATTTTTCCTATTTATTTTTTTGCCAAACTTGTATTTCCAAATTACAGTTGTAGATGCTTCACATAAGAAATTAGAACCGTTGACAAGTATATCAATACATCTAATTATACCTACATTATAATGTCTTATAAATCATTAAGTGTCTTGCTTATAAACGTAAAGTAGGGAGGTTTAAAGGGTAGGCCTGTGTATATTTATATATTTTGGTTCCTTTGGTGCTTTCTGGCGTGCTGTTGTGACCGTCATACTTTGTGTTTTGGTATTTTTGCAAGACAACCTAACAAACTGCAGCCATGTCTTGTGCGCCTACATCCCAATGTTGCTTTTACGTCACAGTTAAGACGTAAACTCAGACGTCAACCTGTCCAGGTCAGCTTGAGCTATTTAAGTCGCCTCAGACCCTGCCGGGAATACAAAGAGCAGACCTCCTCGCCACATGCACGTCCTGTCATTGAAGGGAGGAGTCTGCTGGGCGGTGTAGTTTAAAGCTTGGCTGCCATGTGGGATGCTGGGAGTGTGAATATCCTAAATTACAGTAAACCACAGGCACCGCGTAGATTCCAAAATAGCTAAATGAATCGCCGCTTCAGCACAAACAAACCAAGTGGACGTGTGATGAGGTACAAATCATTAAAACCAAGCCGCCCCCCCCCATCTCACGGATGGATAGGAGTTCATTGAGTGCATAATCACAATGTAATTTTGCTCAATACAGACTAATTGAATCAAGTGTTTTAAGTCATCCATTTGTTGATCCAAGCTGCAGCTGTAAAGGTCCAGCATAAGATTCAGTGAATTTGATCTAATAAGGGAATCAATCATGTGCTGCTCCAGTGATCGGAGGAACATGATGGGAGAAATGGACAAAAGGACAGAGCCAAGAATAAATCATATCATAATAAATGGATTCGGATTATTCCTTCTACCATTAGAGGGCAAGCAGCACAAGTCCTAAGATTATCAGAATGCAACAGAAAAAAAAAAATCGCCTCTGTGTCAATATCCACATGCAGCTAGAATGATGAAGCACGGCACAGCAGAGGGAAGAGGCTACAGTGATGGAGGGAGATGAAGAAAAATGAAAGATAATAATACATACACTGGGGATGGGGATGACCTGGACCTGGTCACACTGGAGAAAATAAAGAGAGAGAAGAAAGAGAAAAGGAGAAAGAGATTGAGAGAGACAGGGTTGTAAAAGAGAAAAAAGCAAAACAGTGGAAAAATCTTTGCCAGGAAGAAATCGACAACATCTATATTGTAATCAACAAAGCGCAAGGGGGGGGAAGAGAGAGAGAGGGACAGAGAGAAGGGACGTATAGTACACGCTGTGATAGAAAGTGAGAACAACTTGCTGAAAAACAAACAGAGCTGCCATAGTAACAAACACGGCTGGCCAGAAATCCAGCAACAGTACACTGCTGGGAGGGACTCCAAAATCAGCCCCGCTCTATAACAAGGCTTTTTATGGCGAGGTTCGCTAGGTTCACTCCAAATTAATGGGAACTCATTTGTTAAGGAGGGGGTCCGGAGCGGGTCAGCGTTGACCACATGTATAGTGTCTTTAAGGGGCCACACATTCCTCCCCTGAATGCGAGACATTTACAGGTAAACAGGAGTGGAAATGTGATATGACTTTGCTCCATTTATAGCCCGGTGTACCTGCCTTGGCAGCCGAACATCGTGTTTGCGGAGGAGCTCGGGGGGTTTGGCGCCTTTTCCCGTGGCCAGAACGTTCGCTTCACACATCCTCACTACACTGGTCAGAGTGTGTGTGAGGAGAGGGGGAGGCGTGGGTGCCAGGCAATCCATCACACCGGACACACACAAGGCCCACTTTATAGGGATTAAAGCAGTGTGTGTGTGTGCATGTGTGCGTACATGTGTTGTCATGAGCGAGCATGTGTGTGTGTGTGTGTGAGTTCCTTTTGAGCTCCTCAGCGTGCTCTGTGTGTTATTTTGTGTGCGCGGTTGTGTGCGTAGGCAGATATCGAAGAATGCGAGATGGGAAGTGAGCCCGTATTTTCAAGCAGTGGATGGTAAACAACCTCTGGGTTCAGCGGGTTTGAAGCAGCTGGAAAAATTTGTGGAGGGAGCTCAGCAAGGCTGCACAGCGCCTCAGCCTCAGCTCTCTGCAGGAAAAGGCAAACCCTAACAAGCTCCCTGTAACAAAACCAAACAAATGTTACTCGTTACTGGATCTCTCGAGTCAAACTAGGATTCCTGTCGTAAAACTTTAGCTAATTCCCGCAAGGTTTTCTTTCTCGTCATGTGGATGCAAATGGTATGTGATTTGGAGCCTGGCCAAGAATGATGTGAGAGAAAAATGAGCTTCACCTTGGGAGGACTGCCATTCTCCTCTGGCGGCGGGGGCAGAGAGAGTGTCTTGTTGTTGGCGGGTGGTGGCTCCACGTGGTAGTCATTGTAGTTGCGGAAGCAGCAGAAGAAGGGGCTGAAAATGCTCCGGCTGCGATGCTTCTTTAGGCTGCTGTTGGACTGGGAGACTGGAAGAGATAATGAAAGAAAAGAGGGAGGTTATTTGCATGTGCCAGCCAGCGGTGGAGGAAGTGCTCCAGCAATACCACGCTGTAAAAACACTCTGTTACATGTAAGAGTCCTGCACTGGAAGGGAACTTTCAAAAATTCATACATGTTGTTCCTATATTCTAAGACAGTTCAATAATATCAATAAACACAAACAACTCTCCCAAATCCAAAATCTACAACTCTAAAACTCATATTGTGATGCCATTAAGTATAAAGTCTGGAACTGCTCCAGACAACACTTGGGTTTCCATCCAAATGTAGTGCAAAGAATCAAATTTTCATAAACTTGGCAAAAGCAACTGCAAATTTATGCACCTTTTCTACTGTTGAGCGAATGTTGGAAACTGGTTCATTAAGATAAGCAGTCGGTGGCACTAATTTTCCAGTTAGGTGCCGTTATATTACTGCAGAGGAAGAGGACGCAATGAGAAGACAAAATTAAAAGAGCGGTCGTCATACCTCAAACAGAGGAAAACAATGGATGTGTAACAATAGAGAGCACCCTGGACTGTGTGCTCCTGGAAGAGATCTGGGGTCTCATTTTTAGAAAACAACGCGTAGGATCCACACTCAGACAAAAGCCGAAAATGGAGTGGGCCAAAAAAACACACGACAATTTCTACAATCAGGCTTCCACCACACCTTCTGTGTCTCCAATGTCCCATTTCCAAAATGTTCGCAAGCATAGGTCAAAGTTTCTCCCATCATGTCTGGTTTTATAGATCTCAACTGTTACATGGGAAGTAGCTACGCTTCTTTCAGGCCTTGTTTTGTGCGTACGCAATGTTTATAAATGTAACAGCCCTGGTAACAGCCTTGTGTGCATAAGCGTGTTAAAATCCAACCAGAGACGAAGAGAGCTTGCAGCAGTCAATGATATAAGACGTCATCGCAATATGTCAGCATTTGAACCTGTTTCCATTGCACTTCATTGTATTTACCTTTAATCAGTTACCCAACTGTCCCACCTCCCCCAAGCGTAAAAACTCTATTATGATATTTCAAGACTTTTTACGAATATTTGATGTTTCTTCTCAATGCAAAAATTGAAAATGTGCAAAAAAAGAAATGGACGGAAACCAACCCAATGAATTGTTATGATGTTCTAGGTGACAGTGAGAGCACCCAGAGGAATGTTCGGAGTATATGGGTACAACTGAGAACACTACAATAGAATAAAGCTCATTTGGGTATAAAAAAGAAAACAAACATTCTGTGGGTCCACAAATCAGACTCAGCCTTTATACTTGATGACATCACAAGTTTGAAGAGAGAAAGCAGCTCATGTTCACAAATACTGATTGAACTTTTCAAGGCCATGGAAATAACATATTGGACTTCTTAATTGAGGTGGTGCTCCCCTTTACTAAAGTTCTGAATAGTCTGACATTGTAGGACATTTTTTTGGCTTTCCTGTGAAATGTAAGATATGACCAACACCATTTTCATATCTGTCTGTACAATGAAGCACAGCTTGGTAAAAATGCCCTTTTCAGGTTTTTACATTGGCTGTATTGTTCAGAGCTAGAGTGGAGTAATCAACTGTCCTCTTTAACTCGCTGTCACGCCCACAATTTTCACTCGACATACGTCATCTTTGGTCAAAATGGAGTAAAACTTTTGCTCTTTCAAACAGTGTTACTGTGGAAGCAAACAGACTTACACATTTGGCACAGTGAGCCTGAAAGTGAAAGGAACACCACTAAAGGCCGCATTAAACTCAGTGTTAACTGAGACCAGAAATGCTGAAATATTCCACAGCATTTATACATTTATGGTGTTATTCAACATTTAACGTCAGCACTGTAGTGTAGCGTCAGCTTTTCGACATGCGGCATTCCCACCAGCAATTTCTTCAGAAACTGCATTTTCTAATTTAGGTGGCGTTCCCCTTTAAAAATGTTTGACATTTTAGGACATTTTTTCGGCTTTGAAGTGAAACGTAAGATGATAAGACCAATACCACTTTCATATATGTCTGTTCAATGAAGCGCTACAGCTGAACGTTAGCTCAGCTTAGATAGGAAGCAGACGGAAACAGTAGTAGTTCGGCACATATAGCAAACAGTAAAATGACAAATTGTTGTTTTTTATTGTATTCTTTTTTCATTTTTATTGGTAGGTGTATTTTGCTGCTGTCAGACAGAGCTAGAGTAGCTGTGTCACTGTTACCAGCAAACCCCCAACAACGCCGGGTTGTGAAGTCAATTTGACATAGTGGCCCATTCTGGTGCCATTACATGATGCAACTGGGCCCAACAACACTTTTTCCCATAGACTTACATTGTGAAGGAGAGGTCTGTAATTTACAGGATACATTAACATCAACCCCTGCAAAATGACTTGTTTCCATGTCTCTTTTCACATCCATGGTGAGGCGGCAGTAGCTCAGTCCATAGGGACTTGGGTTGAGAACCAGAGGTCGCCAGCTCAAGTCCATATGGACCAAGTATGGACTGCCAAGGTGCCCTTGAGCAAAGCACCATCCCCCAACTGCTAAGGGCGCCTGTCTACTCTGACATTTCTCTATCTGAAACATGTTTAGACCTTGATTGTGCATGTGTGTGTATTTCAGGTTTGAGTGTCTATGACAACAGAGTGAAAAATTGAATTTTCCCTCAGGATTAATAAGGTATATCTTCTTAAACTTAAAAATACTTAAAAAAAAATGTCCAGTAGCTATTAACTACAGCTGTGAAATAAATGTAGTGGAATAAAATATATATTATATGTAAAAAATATTTACCTCTGAAATTTAGTGGAGAAAAATTACACAAAGCTCAAACTTGTACTTAAGCACAGAAATGGCGTTGATGTGTTTACACCAACAAATACCACTGTGAGACATCACATCACCTCTTGACTTTGAATCAAGTGCTGTTTTAGTACCGTTTCACAGCAGTGTCACCTGTTCAGAGCAGGTTTACGGGATGGTTAAAAGCCTTTATGTTGACGAAAAAGCATCCTCTGCAAGAAAAAAAAAGGCAGAAGTGATGCTCGGAGTTGCGGACAGACTGTGTTTTACATGCATCATCTCATTATCGTGACAAAAGGGGGCTGAGATGTATGTTGTACAGCGCAGCGAGGGAGCACAGGGACAAAAATAGCCATCATCAAAGTGCCCTCTGGGAAGGTAGTCTAGTTAATTAACATCAAGAAAGAAGGAAAGAGTGAGACAGATGGATTAATATCATATATGTGGGAGAAAACGGCAGAAAATATGACAATAAATGTAAGAAAATGTATTTTTTTAAATTCAAGAGATGATGAATGTGCAGTAAAGACTGAAAACCACTGCACACATGCAGCAGATTCTATATCTTAAACACATTTTTATTGGCTATGTTTAACAGCAACCTAACTGCAACTAGAATCACATGCTTGTGAAGACGAGTTGATCAGTGGCAGAGTGCTGCAAAGCTCCGGGGAGAAAACAACATACACATATAGGTCCCTGGTTACATCACTCCTCCTTCACTGTCTCTGAAGCCCATGGCCTACTTTCGCACTGACAGAGGAGAAACAAGCAGGCTCCAGTGGTCTGTAGGCCTCTATAAATGTTCTATCACGGATTATGATTTTTATATTTTCTGTCGGTGAGGACAAGTGGATAAAAATAGAAATTTGGGCAGCTCCAGTACAAAGGCTAAAATCTGACAGCGCAATTATCCCGAGGTGCTCCTGAAGTAGAAATTCTGCCACTTTAATTGCTTCAAAGGTAATTTCTAGGCATGGAAATCCCAAATCTGTTCAGGACTTTGAAGTGTCCACGGGCTGACTTTAGCAGGAATCATCATTTTGGTGCCTCGGAGCGGCCATCACACAGCGTCCCTGTTTGCCGCCGTCTTGTTAACGTGTTCATACAGCCGTGTGACACAGGCAGCCCAGTTAGCCATGCATGCTGAGGCTGTTTGCAGCCTGCTCGTGTTCTGAGAGCCTTCAGATTGACGCCTGGAACTATCCTTGGGTTGCTCCGACTGGATCTGACAGGCTGCGGGCAGTTCGTCTGCTTTGTTCTCTCCCCGTCTTTGTAGTCCAAAGCTCGCCGTGGCTCTTCCTTTTCTCTGATAGATGTTCCCAAGAAGCAACACTTGGGTAAACAAACACAGCTATACAGTTGGAACAGGAAGGCAACATGCTGTGTTACTATAACCTGCGTGGTGATTGAAGGAGATGTTCTGCCCTTGTAGACTCACTGCTGGTACAGAGAACTGATAAAAGTACACGGACTAGAAGTGTACACTCTATATTTCTCTCCGTCTGGGGATTTAAAAGTAAACTTGAATGTTTACTGTTACACAAAGAGAAAGCCTTAATGGTTTCATCTGATTAAAGGCAAAACAACTCACACTGAAAGCATTAACCCCATAACAGCGAGGTCACCTATCACACACACACACACACACACACAGTTGAGGAAGTCTCATTAAGTTGTAGAGACTTAATGTGGTCGAATTAAATACATATGCAAACTTCAAATTGTGGCATGACCTTTAAAGAACATTAACTATAAAATATAAAGGGGTGGTTCTCCCAAATATAGTGTGAGCTCGCAAACAGATTTGGTGTAATTTAGGTGAGTGGAATATCCTTTGTGGTGTTCACAGCACTTACTAATGGGCACCATTTTCTATTGAATAAAGGCATATTTTAGTAGGTTATACAAGCTGCATCTAATGGCTTTGTTAATGGCTAATAACTAATGTGCTAATGCTTTATAGATCAATTATGATCCGTTAATAAGAGCACTTTTTGGGTCACTGATTGGTTTTTATCCTCCTCCAAGCACAGCTGATTTTAAAGGTGCAAAAATGAATCAATCAGCTACAATTCTGAAAATCTATTAATCTTCAATTATCAAGCAAAAGTGACAAATAATGGTTTCAGCTTCTCAAATGTGATGATTTTCTGCTTTTTTCTTTGTCATATAATCGTAAATATCTCTGGGCTTTAGACTATTCACTAGACAAAACACGCAATTTACAGATGTCACATTGGGGCTAAAAATGAAGCCAACGCAGAAGTGCCAAAAACTGCAGTTCCTCTAATGGCCACTTGAGGCTGGCTCCAAGAGTCAATCCCCATAGACACCCATGTTATAATCCCCAACTTTACAGCAGAAATAAACACGTTTACAGCCTGGTACAAAAAGGGTTTTGGTCTCTATAGCTAATGTCCTCCTTCATGACAACTGTCCGGGGGGCGGGGTTTATGTTTGTTTATGATCACTTCTATCGCCAAAGGTGCCGGTTCCTCGCTAATTTGAGCAAAACGGAGGAGGAGAAATGGCGCATAAGGTCACAGATGCTATTATACTTTTTATTTTACGTTATCTGTGTGTTTGGAAACGTATTTTGTACCGATTTATTCTTGCACTGGAAACCAGCTGTTAGAGCGGCTGCCAATAATACGTTAACATTAGGGTTATTTTTTGTCTATTTCTCACCGTGTATCACCTGCATCAGCACCGCATCCATGGGGCTGCCATTGTTGTTTAGAGGAGTAAGGTAATTGGTTTAGACGGCTGTGTGACGTCAGAGAGCGTAACTGGGAGTACATCGATCTGGTACGAGTTCATGGGTGGTAAGTTACGGGTTTGACTGCCGTCCCAGTGCACTTTCACAGGAAGAAGTTTGTAAAAACACAGGTTACGGGTTGCCTGGAATGCGCCATAAAGTTACACATATTGAAGGGCGGGCCACTTTGAGTGTCTGGCTGTCTGCGAGGAATTGCTAGTCTATGACTCAGATCAACCCCTCACTCCTCCACAGTTCAGATCTCGTCTACATAGGGTCACTTCTGGTTCTTAAAAACCAAGATGGTGATGGCTTAAATATCTAACATGAGGCTTCAAAATGGGAGTCCACAAACCAGTGGGTGACGTCATGGTAGCAACGTCCATTCTTTTATACAGTCTGTGATCGGAACTTTGGGAAATAGCTACAGATATTCTTCACAATATTTCTGATGTTTTATGGACTAAAGTGAAAAATTATTAAGCAATACTAATTGAGAATGAAAACCTTTTGTAGCAGCCCTTGTTGCATTGTCTTTTCAGTTTCCTAGTTCATCAGGTAAACCACTCCAATACATTTGATTTGATTTGATTTGATTTGTATTAGGAATTTTAAAGCATGACGACTCAAAAGAGTATCACGACACAAAAAAGCCAAGGAACAGCAATTAAAAGCAAAACTTAAAACACTTATTTCCAGAGTGCTCCTCAATGAAATCAAGACACAATACATAAAAACACACAATTTACTGCAAACAAACTACATTATAAACCCTGCTCGTCCCTCTTGCAACTCCAAATTTCCACCCTCAAAAGTGAACCATCTCTGCAAATCCTCCCTAACTCTGATTTTTATGTGGACTTCTTGGAAACTCATCACTGGGAATAATTTGAAGCTTTTAGCAAAATGCTGTGATTAGAATTCTGTTATTTTTTTATTCATTTATTTATGTAATTTCATTGTTTTTTATCATTTATATTACCTTTTTATATAAATTCATTTAATTTATTTATTTTATTTTTAATTTAATTTCATTTTATTTTCATTTTTTTCTTGCCAGGGTTGGGGATATTATAATTATTTTCATTGTTGAAATGTTACTGTTCACATTAAATGTTTCAATAAAAAAAATTATTATGACCTTACTCTTAATAACGCACCAGTCAATGTCCTGAAGCAATTTTTTTCCCCATAACTTTTTAATCAATTTTTTAATCGCCATTTTAAATGTTGTGAGCTCCAAAAACCAAATTGCATTCACTTCCATTGCAGTAGGGGTGGCGACAGACATCTCAGAGAATCGGAGTAAAAACCTGGGCAAATAAAACCCAAACTATCCGTCAGTAATTGTAATCTGAGTGACTGGACCATACGCTTCCAGTTTGGAGGGACTTCCCTCACTCTCCTTAAAGTTGGCCTCAAACACTTTGATGTCATTCTTCGCTCCTCCATTTTGAGACATTTTCCCGCCCTGGTCCGCTGCCCCCGAAACCGCCCTGAAAAAGCAGGTGGGAGTGCGAGAGCTTGGAGAGAGAAAGGAGAGGCAGCTCGGACGAGGAGAGAAGGGCGTAGAATGGGTGGGGAGAGTTACTGTGGCGAGACAGCCTATACTTGGGTCTGATTCTTACTCCACCCCCTCCTGCACCACCACCCTACACAAACAGAGCTTTCCTTTCTCCCTTTGACACAAACAACATAGCTGAGAGTTGACTGCTGCCGGAGACTGAGCAAACGCACACACACACACGCATGCAGCATATGTTCACATGTTTAGGCAAAGGGCCACGTGTACAGTGACCAACAAACAGCATACTTCACAGACTGACGCAAACTTTTTTTTCTTTCAGTGTCCTTGCTCAGGAATGTGACTGGAGCCGGCTCGCCTTGCATAGTAATGCTCTGAGAATAACAGCAAAAGGTTAAAGTGCAACATTTGCCGTTAAGGAAACAGGAGGCTTGACCTGCGCAAACACAAGCGGAATCAGTCAAACGAGACACTAAAGCACTGCAGGAATTAGCTGACAGTCTGCGGTTCTGCTAATAAGAGATCCACCTCACTAAAATCTCAGTAAAGGGCGGTGCATGCGAGTGGTTTTATCCAACAAAAGCTCCCTAGAGAGAGACAGAGATATGAGGCCAAAGCTGCAGCCTCCTCGGAGCAGGTGCAGAATTATTTACCCGCTGAATACACTTCATTCGATCAGCATATTCCCTTGAAGTGAGAGCTGTAAAAAAACGTCCCTTTATGGCAGTGCCTGTGTCAGTGCTCCTTCTGAACGTTAGGTAACAGGGATAGAAGCCCTCTCTAGTCAATCAGAGCCAGCCGGGGCCCAGGCTCTCTGTCACATGTTCAGGCACAACCACTAACAAGGCCGGAAGAGGGAGAAAACGCAGGAAATTCTCAGCATTCCTGACAGGAAGAGATAATCACCCCGTGACCCACAGCGTGGAATAATGCCAAGCTCCGAGAGGGGAATATGATCCCCGGCTTAGCTCAAGACTTTGGAGGTGGCCTCCTTTACTGTAGCTTTAAAAGCACATAAAAGTACGCACGCAGCCAAAACACAACATTTAAAATATGACAGAGGGTTTAAGTTTAGCAGCTGGATGAAGTCTCAAAGGGTCATTCAGCACTGTTGGGTCAAATGCTTCTAGGGGAAGGGGGGGGGGCAATAGGGCAAACAAGTAAAGGTTAAATCAGGTTTATCACAGCTTGAGTCTCATATTCATATGGACATAATTTCTAATAGTTATAAACATTGTGCTCACCAAATTAATCACTGAGATCTGGGAACATAACAACACTGATGTAACGCTCAGATGATCACACAGGTTTTAAACAACCCCCAGATCGTGGACCTCATAATATTTCTAGCAGGCTGCAAGTAAATCATAAGATTTGGCAAAAAAAAAGCTGATTTGTAATCATAATTTTATAGGCTATTAAATGGTAACTTTGGTATTTTTCCAACCCCTGGACCTTATTTTCCCATGTTTATGTGTCCAAGTGACTAATGGGAACAACAATTTATGAATTTGGTCCAGTTGTGAATGAGAGTGCTGCAGGGAGCGGCCAAAAACAGGCAATATGCGTCAGGGATCCTTCACATAATGCTGTCAGACACTTATAATAACAGTCTGAGCCTGTCAATGGCAAAAATAAACACAGTGGATGCACATTTAGGGTACAAATGCCCTGAGTGGTTACATGAAGCCTGCTTGCCGTCCTATGGTTCAAATACTGGACCAATTTCAAAAATTGTTATTCCCATTGGTCACTTGGACACAAAAACATAGTAAAATGGAGCCCAGGTTGAAAAATACCACGTTTTTTTGGCTATTTTGCAGAGACTACGTTGAACTTGGAGCATTCTGCACTGCATTTTCCCTCATCACCAAGTTGGCTGGTCTGAAACCAAATTATCAATATAAAATGTGCAGGACAAAACAGGCGGGGAACCTCTGATCTGAACCACTTTATTTGGTTCACATGTGAGTGCACCTGAATGTCAGTAACAATCCCTGTGTGCACAGTAATATATTCAATAACATAATGGCATTGGTAGCTCCTGTGTGACAGACCATAAATTGCACTCCAGCAGCAGTTAGTTGTCCAACCAGGCAGGTAAAGTGTGCGGTACCTGGGGGGCATGAAGGTGAATGTGAGAACGGTCCGTGTGAAGGTGCATCTTAAATTATTCAGATGGAAAACAGGCCGGGTTTAAATGGCACAGCCGGGTACTCAACATACACCAAAATAAACAGCCAGGAGCCACAGGAATTTTCACGCTGTCTCTGCTGTACAAAGCTACTGTATGACAGAAAAACAAGCCCTCCTGACACACTGATAACTTGACATCATGGGCACGGAGACATCAGCAGCCAAAAATGACTCCCACTATTGCCTCAAGCAGTGTGGGCATGACTTTTCAGATTATTTCCTACCTCCTCTCACTCAGATTTTGAGTGTGGGGTGTTTGCATTAAAAGTGGAACCAGCTGTCTGTGGCTGTGACATTCTTACTCCCAGCTCTTTAAATAAAGACGCCTGGTCGGTGGCCCTACACGTCAAACTATGGCTCCCTGCTGTAGGTAACTCTCTGGTGCAAGTTTTAATAGGACAGGGACGGTTATCTGTTTCTACGCATTATAAGCATTGTTTCTTTTCACACTAAACTTCTACTTACGCAGGACATGTACAGTTTCCTACAGTCTCTTGTCAAAATAAACTTTCATAATAGGTTTAGTTAAGCTGGACATACACTGCACGATTTGAGAACGTTTGTGACCCAATTTTTAAGCCACACAACTTTTTTTAGTGTCAATTTCAGCTTTGTCAGGCGTCGTTTGCTATGCAGAGTACAGGGTGCAGCAAGGACCGATCATGGCCTGATCAACTGCTCCAGACCAACCGTCGGACATTCAGACAAATTTAGGATACTTAAGAAATTTTTGGTCAGCTGTCGACAGGCTTTTGCACAGCTGCAGCAGAGCCACAAGTCAATTCCTAAGATAAGCACTTTTTTTGTCACTGCCTGTGCGAAACGTCAAACACAGAGTCTGAAAGTGACGTGGTGACACATGTCACATGGACAAAAAAATATAGAAGCCAAGTTTGTTCGAGTTGTACCAACAGCATACGTGTCTCTTCAACATATTTCCTCCTATCATGACGGATGTAAACAAGAGAAACACTGGCAAATGTTGTGAACCGAACTGGTGCAACGTTGCAGACCTCTGCTAACAAGCAAGCTTCTACCTACATCGGAGCTTTCAAACAAATCTTTATTGACAATTATCAATAGCTGGAACAATCTGCAGGGGCCGACGGGTCATTTTATTTTTCTATTGTACATTTATAGTTTGAGCAATCAGGTTGCGGCTTGTTCATCAGACTGTACAGTGTCCATCCATCCATTTTCATCCACTTATCCGGGGCCAGGTCGCCGGGGCAGCAGGCCAAGCAAAGCACCCCAGACGTCCCTCTCCCCAGCAACACTTTCCAGCTCCTCCTTTTGGACCCCAAGGTGTTCCCAGGCCAGATGAGATATGTAATCCCTCCAGTGTGTTCTGGGTCTGCCCCGGGGCCTCCTACCAGTGGGACGTGCCCGGAACACCCAGGAGGCATCCTGATCAGATGCCCGAACCACCTCACCTGACCCCTTTCAACGTGAAGGAGAAGCGGCTCTACTCCGAGCTCCCTCCAGATGTCTGAGCTCCTCACCCTATCTCGAAGGCTGAGCCTAGCCAAGCTACGGAGGAAACTCATTTTGGCTGCTTGTATCCATGATCTCATTCTTTCGGTCACTACCCAGAGCTCATGACCATAGGTGAGGGTTGGGATATGCCCAGCTTTAGTTTTTAGGTTTGCTTCATTTGGCTTTGGCAACAAAAGACTCCTGGTTTGGGGTTAAAATAAGTACGTTAATAATAAGCATGGCATTATGTCACATACATCGTGTTACATACCACATTTGGTAGTTAAGATAACTCAACATTGGGACATTAAGTGAAAGTACTCAGTTTTAACAACCCATCTACTTCCCTGAGTAGACGCTCTCGCACTGTCTACTACACAAGTTCTAATAATGAAAGTGTTGGTATCAGACGCTGAGGGCCACTAACCAACCGACTGTATTTGAAGAGCTGGGAATAAGAACAGGTTGCTACGGCTTATATAACACCATGTGAGATAAAATACTTCTTCGGCTGCAGCCAAAATGAAAAACAGTACTCCACACACACACACACACCGACAGGTAATCCACTATAAGCCCAGAGCCTGGGATCTAAAAGTCTTGAGTTGCACTTAGAGTCAGAGCGAGCACCTGAAGAAGAAGCTGTTTCTGTGCCCGGCTATCACTAACAGCAACAGACAAGCAGCGAGGGGGAACTCCTTGTTGTGCACTGTGTCAGCAAAATAACACTGTGGAAGGAATCCCTGCAGTAATACACTATATAGTTCCAACTGGGATGACGCTGACAAAGGAAACACTTTTATCTTATTGTTAGGTTTGGACAGGGACTGTGACTATGTTCACTTGGCTCTTGACTGTTTTTAATGAACAAAAATGCACAATGTCCCAGAGCACAAGGTCTCATCTTCAAAGTGCTTGTTCTGTTTGATCAGCAAACCAAAAGATATTCAAATTTCAATCACATTGAACTAACGAAAGCAGTAATCTTCACATTGGGGCAGCTGAAGCAAATATTTGGCTTTTTTATTAGTCATGCTGGTGGCATGAAAATGTCAGTAACATGGTTCAACACTTCAGTTCTTCACTGAAATACCTCAACAACTATTGGACGGATTGCCGTGAAATGTAGTGCAGACAATCATGTGTCTCCTGACTTTTCATCAGGCGCTTTCATCATTCTGCCCTCGTTCATCCAAAACAGATTATTATGTTTCCACACACGAGAAAATCCCACAAAGAGGGGCGATGATAATTACAACAGATCAGCTTCCAAAACAATATTTACACCAAAGAGCATCTGCTTCACAATACACTTGAACATGTGTCTGCTCACACACACACACACACACACACACACACACACACACAGAGCAGATCCAAACAGCTGAGAGGAGTTAGGTAGTATCAGATGAGCTGACACTTCAGCCAGTGTGTGCTCACTGTGCCGAGGTCCTTGGTGGGTTATGTGTGAGGCCATCAAGGCAATAATAGCACAGTATGATAAAATAAACTCCCATTAAGCCTCCTTACTTCACCGCACAGACAGCTGAGGCTGGGGTGAAAATTACAGGCTGTGGGGGGGACTGCACACTCAGTTACAGCAGATGCCTTTAGTCACACTGACTGACCCTCAGCTGCCCCTCTGGCTTTATTTCCCTACTTATCCGGGAGGATTTATATGTATATATAAGCATCCTACATGACCTTATGTAACTGACATTCACTCAATAGCCCTGTTACATCTGAAGTCAAGACACGGTTTGCTGATTTAAACCACTCAGCTGGCACCCATGTCGTACTGCAGGGTACTAATTGTCCCTGCTGCTGCCGTGAACCCTGACACAGAGATGTGGGTGGGTCTGCCCCTGCTTTCCTGCCTGAGTCGTACAGCGGCGTGGGCGCTTTGGTGGCAGTGCCAGCCTGCCTGCAACCCCCGAGGGGGGTGGGGGGGCGAGGGCTGCTGCATCTTGAGCGCTCCGCGTAATGAGGAGATGACAAGCGCGGGGGAATTAACCCACTGAGAGCTCAGGGACAAATAATGAGGGAGATCTGACTGTTCTGCCGGAGTTACGCAACCGGCAGCAACACGGCCCACGTTGTTTGAGGCTGCGGCAGTTTATTATTTATATATCTTTTTATATTATCATCTACAACTGTGCACTCAATGCCAGAGGCTTAGTGACTGATGGGAAATCCTCCTTGCCGGTATATTATATATATATTTAATGTCAGATGAAAATAAGGACCTGCCTTAAGGCTTCTCTTGAGAATAGACATGCACGTACACAGCATGACCTCAGAGATGCTGTCTGTGCAGCTGTTAAATTGATCCTGAAAGTTGATCCACTGAGCAGTTCGTGTGTAATTTAAAGGGGAACTCCAACAATTTAGTATTGATCTTCCATTAGATTCATAGCCTGGAACCTCTTAGTTTATTTACAGTTTCCGAGGGGTGTTATCAACAACTGTAGCTGAAAATGCCCCCCGGACACAACTGGATGGCACCACAACCAATCAGAGGAACGAAACGTGACATAGCAGTGAGTGACGGACAAATGCAGCGTGCAGAAATGAGCTGTGATAGCGTAGCATCAAGAATCCTGCTCATAAGTGTCATTTTGCCATTAGAAAAATGGAAAAAGTACTTCAACAGTAAGTTCCACATTAGCTGCTTCCATTTTGGTTTGCTTTGAAAATGCCTTTATGGTGGTCCTCTTGACTACGCTAGGTTTACGGTTGCTTTAGTGTCCCCAGTGCAAGGATGCACGAGCCAAAAATGACATAATCGCATATTCTGCATTAAGCGCTAAGACTTCACAAGATGTAAATCACCTTATCAAACCTGCCCCATGTTAGATAAATAGTTGTTATTGGCTTAAAACTGGCCAGATCGGCAGGAAATCGGTCTAAACGGGAGGGGGGACCAGATGCACCCGCAAGAGCAAATAAAAACATGAGCTCACAGATTTGTCTGATTTCTAGGCGATGGAATTCAGGTACTTAAGGTAAAATTTAATGGTAAAAATCAAAACAGCACAGGCCTAACACACTAAATACTAAATAAAATAAATAAAAATAATAATAATAATTAAATTAAATTAAATCAAAATAAGAAAAAATAAATTATAAATTAATTGACACTAAAGTAAAACACTAAATATTAAATAAAATATATTAATTTAAAATAAATAATCAAATTAAATTACATTTAAAAATATCTAAATTAAAAAAATAATGCGAAACTAAAACACTCAATACTAAATTTCCCACAATGCAATCATCAGCATCTTTTCACTGTACTCTCCTTGTCTGGTAAATTACCACCTCTTTCGATCTCCTTGCCTCCAGTCTGTAATACTTTGTGTAAAAACAAACTGAGAAAACCCTGGTGACATCAAAATGACATCATCGGGGTTGTTTTTGTTTTTAGACGTGACTCCTTCAGAGCATCAGTAGACATTATACAACTGTTATTACAGCCTGAGTATCACTCCCTATGGCGTGTTATTTAAAAAAAACCTTGATGTTTTAACGGGTAAGTTTGGATTCACCAAAGTTGCAAAATAACACCAACAAACTACTGATGGAGGCACTTCCTGTGTTCTGCAAAGTTAAATTACTGTTTTTGTCAATAGAGTCTGGTGGCTTTGAAGAAACCATAGCTAAGGTTCAGTTAGTTCTCTGTCAGAGAGGCTGTCTCATGAGAAGGTAAAGCTTTGAAAATATTCTCTATGTAGCGTACACTTAACCTGATACTGTTTTTTTTTGGTGGCTAAAATACATTGTGCTGCGTCCTCGTCCACAGCAGTACATCGTTTAGCTCTATTCCTGTCTGCTTCTCCAAACTGGGGTCGTGACGACCACCGTCTACTGTACGTAATACACTGACTATAGATACGTACCTCATACAACCCCGCTTCAATAAATCCAAAATATGCATTTAAGTTTTGTTCTCAGTTACGAAAGCGCCCATAAACGTATCAGACATCAAAACAACAAATTGCATGTTTCTCATTAAATCAGATTCATTAAATGCTGCCTGCTATGAATGGAAAGAAACTTAACAAGTAGGTCATGTATTTTTGTGTGTGTGTTGGTGTGTATCGCTGCTACAGTTTCCCATGCCTCTGCTCTCTGAGAGGCGTTCAACTCTGCATTTCCACACATAGCATGTCCTACTTAGTGCCCCTTGAGATTCACAGCTAAACAGTATTCACCTTTACCCCTGGAGAGGCAGAGAAAATGCCTCTTTGTCTCTTTTACAGCCTCCATGTTCCTGTATTTGCGTATTCCTTGCTCGTTTATTTAAAAATGCATAAAGCTTTTATGCTCTTCTGTCAAACATCTGACAAACAGGCACGCAGCATAATTCAGGAAGGGTGACAGAAAATCATTACAGACAAAACATGATCTCCCTTTTAGATAGCCAATTACTAGTGATGAATGCCAGCCAGAAGAGGGCAAAATATGCAGAAAGGCCACCCTTGTCAGAGCCAGGCTGGGTACCTGGAGACACACACATGCTATTTGAGCACTTTCCCCTGCCCTCTTGTCTTGACACACACACACATCCACTCTTTCCTCCTTGACCCCTACCTTTTCTCTGATTGTATTGATCTGTTTTGACAATGTCCATTCGGCTGGATGGATGCTCAATTAATCCTAGCTTGTGGCCTGTCCGAGTCCACGCTCAGCAGCCCTGTTAGAGACGGGCTTTAGAGCAGCAGCATCCAGGCTGCTGCGGCCGTGTGGCAGGCAGTCCTTTTGCTCCGAAGGGATTGTGGCTTTTGGAGCATTAATAATGGCCTTCACTCATTCACGGCCGCTGAATGCCGATGTGTCGAGATATACAGGAAGGACCTGAGTGATGTAATCCCGCAACAATGCTGCACGTTTAAATCGAAGCATGACAAGCATGCACCAGAGGAGCGTCAGTCGTTTGTCTTCTGCACTCAATTAGGCGAAGTTTGAGGAGTTGAAAGTCCCTGACAGCTGCAGTCAATTAGGCTAAAAGCTGGAAATGGATGCAAGAAGCTTATTATGAATGGAGTTCTTCTGTTGCACTAAAATGTATATTTTCTCGCTCAAATCAATATAAATAAAATTACAATGGAGGTCGACCGGGCAGAATGTCATTTCATAAAGAATCTACTTGCAATCACACTCTGATAGTCTCTTCAGGCCCACGCTGGACATTTTGAAGTAGAGTTTGCTCCAAAACAAGCAACCACAGCATATGAGCTACACTTGAGGCAACAGTCGAACATAAAACTTTCCCACAATGCCATCAAACGTACAGTCCAAAGCACACAGACATAAAAAGAGGCCCAGAAAAACCATGCTGCGCAGCAGAACCAACTAACGGAATAACAAAATACTTCACTGAGAGCAGAGAATTGTCGAGTTTCTGATGTGCAGCAGGCACAAGCACATACATTCCTCCAAACCAGCCAATCACAAGGCATTACATAAGAAGAGGTATATAAGCTTAAATTCAAACAGCACCTTTGCTAAATAAACTACAGCTTGACATGAATTAGCTTAAACAAACAGTTCACTAAACTAAAATGCATATTCATTTACAGTAACCCAGTGCAGAACCAAAGCATTACTCTTAAGAGAAACTTTGTCACCTCTAACACATCTCAATCAATCAACACAGGAATTAAACTCTTGGTATGAACAGGAACAGAAACAGGAACATGTGCTCATGTGACTTAGAGCTACATGTACTCGTACTGACAAAAACATGAGGAAACTGAATGATACAAACAAGATGATAAATCAGGAAACAACATTTTTCTTTTAGAATTTTTACATACAGTTTTAGGTACTTGTGCTTTACCTGAATACTTCCATTTTATGCTGCTTTCTTATTCAACTGCACAACATTTCAGGGGAACATACACCTAAACAACAGAATACGTCACATTCCACCTCCAATTTCCATATTACCACCCTAAATGTTGCCGTTTTAAACATGCCCTTAATGTTTTGAAATGGTCACAGTTACACTTTAAACCTTTGTAGTTAGATTTAGGCAACAAAACTAAGTGGTTAGGTTTAGAAAAAATAGTTGGCTTTAAATTAGTACGTCTGTAACAAACATAACACAGAGTCACATAACAGACGTCACATACGTCACTGACATAGTGTGTTTAAAATACTAGCATACTATGCTTCATTATTATTAAAAGAAGTCAATGTTGACCTCGTGGTGTGAAAAACAGTCTCCTGGGTGAAAGTCCTGTGCTTGTTTAACCCATCCACCACCCCTTCGGCCACTATTTTTTTCTTCCTTCCACAAATCCCTTGAAAAGGATCAGGACCAACCACATTCTACAGTATTTTCTAGCAAAACTGAAGTTTTTAGGAAATATTACTCAAACAGGATAGACGGTTCATAAGTTTAGGATTATTTTCAGTGGGTCAATTCGCAGCAGTGTATGTGGTGTTGACTTAAAACAAACCACAGTGGTCACGCTCATCATTATGAAGCAACATGTCACCCAGACAGTGAAACACTGCGGTTCACTGATGTGATTTCAATAGTTTTTGGACAACAATAGTGCTGGCCCAGAGTCCTGTGGGTCTGAGGTGCCCATACTGGACACATTCACGGTCAGTACATCAACAATACAGTTTGGGACAAGATTTCTAATCAAGTGAAAGGATGTTAAAGCTCTATTTTAAACTGGAAGCCAGCACTTCACAGCAGAGGTGATTTGAACTCTCTTCTCTTTTTTCCCAGTTAAAACTGCATTCTGAGTGATGGTTTAAGTATTCACAGTCAGCCAGTGGGAGTGAAGAAAGAGTCAACCCACACTATTTTCCCCCGTGGCCTCTCTGGGGACGGATTGCAGTGCGATTGCATCTCCTTCACTGTCTCACAATCCATAGATCTTTGCAGGTTGCCTGGTAATTAAGGGCCACTTTGCTGATTTTTTAACTTGAATCTTTATTGTCAGCAGAGGTGAAAATCTGACATAAATCTTACTAATGTATTCTGTGTCTCCAGAGATAACCCTCATTGACTCTGGGGGAAAAAAAACACTCTGCCAGCCATTGTAAGACTTTATCAAAAGAAAATTGACATTTTTATAATATGTTGTCAGGATCAAAGTCCACCACTGAGGAAATGCACGAGAGAGGCAGATGCCTGAAGGTCTTAAAGATCCCATCCCTGCTCATCAGATTTTGCCGCTTGGACAGAGGCAGCCTTTTACATTGTGTCTTGATGCAGAAGGGGGCAGGGTTAGGTTTTAGCAACAAAACTGCTTGGTTATGGTTAGGAAAAGATTGCAGATGTTGCGAAAAAACACGCAGCTGTGAGTGGCACAAACGCCTCAACCGATGATGTTATTTGTTGGTCTCCTGGGTCAAAGTCCTGTGTTTATTGGCACCCACCCTAGCGTGATGCAAATGGGTTTACTTTGGAGCACCTAACACAGGGATGGGTTCTTTTCATACAGCATACTAATACAGCATAATATATTGTACTGTGCTATTTAGTGCTACAACTGTTATCACAATATGTAATGATTGTTGTGTCTGTAGTCGAGGTAGGCGCACATGCTGCTTTCGCTGCACGTGTCGATAAAATATAGGCCTATATTAATGAAGGTTCATTAGTACGGTTTTGTATTTCTCTGTAATGTAGCACAGTGTTAACAATGTTACTGATACTATTCTTTCTCACACCTTGAACTCAAACCATTGTGTTGCCCTGCCCAAAATATATCATTTAATCATTAAGTTAGTATCGTAAACATGTGGGCGAGTAGTTGACTAATGGCCCTAAATGATGACTGTTGGTCGGCTAAGAAAATTCTTCATCAGGGGCAGCCCTAGAAAATATTTTGACTCTTTAAATTAGGTAACATTCAAGATTGACCCAACATCAGTCTTATTTTATCATTTTTGTAAAAAAAAAAAATTGACAGCAAATTGCCTTTAATTATAGAAATTCAGGTTGTAAAAACATAAGCATGATGGTTGTTTCTCTTGACAGTACTTAAAAATGCTAACAGCCAGCACCTTTTCTGTATAAATGGAACAACTGCCACAAAAATGACATCATCAGGAAGGTATGAACATAAACCATGATTTCTTACGGCATCATTTCCAAGTTAAAACAAGAGATTGATACATCAACAAACACCTGAGGGAGCCACTACTGATGATTGACTGTCTATGAGCTCATACATAATGTGAGATTCAGTGCTGGTGAGTCCGTTGTGGTTACTTTCAACGCCAGACAAGCTCAGTGCAGAGCAACGACAACACAAAGTTACTACAACAATACATTTATTTGCTGCTTAAAAACATTTCATTGCCTCTTGTTGTGGGACTAAATGACTGTAAAAGACATAAATTAATACAACTTCCACTCAAGGCATGTTCATCCACACACTGAGGCCAGTCCCGCACATACAGTTAACAAGCTTATCAGTCAAGGGGGTTAGGGCTTGGAAGAAAAAAACATTCAACTATTCCCAATCAGCTGCCCAGTATGGTATTGGACTAAAGTAATGAAGATGTGTCCAATACTCCAACACTTCCCTAGAGGTGCAGATAATCAGCTTTTCTGAGCAGCATTGGCTGAAATAGGCTCATAAATCTGTAATAAAGACCTGCGCTTCACAGCCCAGCTTTTCTCTTCTTCCTCCTCTCCATCAAAATGGTGCTCTGAATATTGACTTCACTGTACGCACATAGCAACCAAATGTGTTTCTCAAGAGAGGTGGAAGGGTTGTGAATGACATACCGTATGCTCAAGATAAATAATATGAAATCTACGCAACCTATGGCCGAATAAAAGATCGGAATCCTCCTCCACCCACCAGTGGAGTCCGGTCCTGACAGCAAAGTGCTGTACACAGCAGAGTGGCAGGTTATGCCAGGGACTCCGGGCCGGCCAAAACTCACAGTAGCTCCCCTCGCTAACTGTGCAGCACACACCCCTGCAGGTGTGGTCCACACACCATAAACACTTTATTAATGTACAGCGGCGTGTTCCAGGAATAACCTCAAAAGCCAAGTGTGCATGAAATCACAGGCCTTTCTTCAGATTAATATATAATTACAGCTTCTGTATTTTTTCCTCATTTTCTTTCTGGCAATGCAAAGATTTTCTAACCAACAAGCCTTTGAGGGAATCATTTCAACATGCCATTAATATACATAAATCCCAGTGCCTGCTGCTGCTCTTCATCGTCTGTGCTCCTACTGAAATTACAGGCTATATTTCATCACCATAAAAGACATTCACATGTTGTAGGACAGACAGAGTACCTTGACCACGGAGTTTTTAAAAGGCTGGAGGTTAATGGGCTCTGTGACACAGTCCTGTTGCAGCCTTGAGCTGCCATTGGTGTAATGACAGGAGGGGAATGACATTATGTCTCTTCAGGAGAATGCATATTACTCAGCCTCAGCCAGGAAAACCATGCACGCCATCAAAAAAAAAATACAGTTGGTGTTTGTTGTTTGTCTCCAGCTAAGTGATTTCAAAAGAAGCAAACAGCTTTTACATCGACTCCGGGGTGATTTCTACAGAACTATTAAGCTGTGTGAAAGAAGCAAAACTGGCAAACACACACAAACACAGACTGATATTCTATATTTTTCTTATTGTGAACAAATCCCATGAAAAGACCAGAACCAGCAATGAACTGATCTTAGTGCTGTCTGTATACCCAAAGTGTGATATATTTTTCCTCTGCCATAGAGCTCTATTGAACTAGGTATTTTAATTTATTATCATGAACATGGGGATTGTAGTTTATTTTGATTCTACATACACCATCCTAAGGGTACGGTCACACATGAGCAAATGCAGGTGGGTGACCATTGCGATATTCGTGCCCAATGCGGCAGCGCCGGCTGGGACGTACACCAAAAGCTAGCTTGCTGATAAATAGTGGAAAATATGATGTTATTGGTCCCAAATCACAACCAGCCAAGCAGCATCCATCATATAGGCCAGTTTGTATTTTTCATTCCCAATATCCCCCAATATCGGCTGGTTAAACACAGCAACAATCAAAGTCTCCTCCACAAATACTTCTTTGCTATCGGTTGAGGCTGCAACTTTGCCAGCCAAAGTTCACCAAGCTGAACTCCTCAACATGCGAATAAGCTAGTTCGCTTTCTCACCAGAAGCAAATTTTTTATTTGTCCCTCTGCTTGCATTGAATGGAAGTCAATAGGAGCTGAATATTTACGTGTTATATTCGCTTTTGTGTGACTGTGCTTAATGCTGTTTACACTAACTCACTAGATTAACAAATGTGTATTAATCCACGGCTGAAAGTGCCCAGCAAATTTGCAATGTACTCTTACGTGAGTAATCTTTGCTAAAAATTACAGTGCCCAGCTTTTTTTTTTAAAAAACTGCTTACCCTCCCTTTTTTTTAATAAAAAATTGAAACTAGATGTTTGTGACATGTATTTAAGATCTGTGTCTTCAGTAGGAACAGACGGGCTTGGGAGAGTATTGAGAGACCACTACACATTGTTGGTTTCTGTGTTTTCATTGAATTTGTTGACTGTTGGAAAAATGCAGAATAACACCGGACAAATGTTTTTAAGGTGCAGTATTCAATTCTAGACAAAGATTGTTCATTGTTGAGTCTCATTCTCAGGTCGTCAAATATCGACACTTTGGGTTGGTAGTGGTAGTCGCACCAAACCACCAACCCAAAGTGTCGATATTTGACAACCTGAGAATGGAACTCAACAATAAACTATCTTTCTATAGAATTTAACCCCTTGGTAACAGAGTCTAACAAAGTTTGAAGAAAAGAAACATTGCAATGTTGGTTCTGCTTAGGTAGGTGCCACACTGTTTATTAGATAGTTTCTCAGAGTGAGGGAATATAGCTTCAAGGAGCCCGCCCCATAGAAAGGACTACAGGATGTAATGGAAGGATATATTCATGATGTTTCTGTGAAGTGCTGTGAAGTTTAGTTGATTCAAAACACACATCAAACATGGCTTAATAGCGACAATTTCAAACACAGGTACACAAATCAGCTTCACTATAACTCGCAGCATTCACAGACAAAGCACTTGTCTTTATCTGGACACATTTTCCCCACAAATACAACATGCTAATGGTTTTAGTACAAGCCTTTGGCATTTTACATTGTATAAATTAGCCCAGCAGCTAGCAGACCTTTCCTCTACTCATATGAAACCAGGGATAACAGCAACATGTAACAAAGGTACCGTTACAAAATTATGCTCCATTACAACTCACAAGGTTCACTGACAAAACAACTGTCTTGTACTAAACACATTTTCCAAACAAATACAACATGCTAATGTTATTAGCACAAGCCTACGGCATTTTACATTGCATAAATTAGCCTAGCGACTAGCGGAGATTTCCTCTGCTCATATGAAGCCAGGATAAATCACACACAAGACTTAAAATGCTATTTTTGTGGAGGCATTATTGTCTTCACAATTTATTGTTCTTATCTGTGAAATTTAAGTAAATAAAATCTTTGTTTCAACTGAGGGAAATGGTTTCAGCTTACAAAAATAGACAGGAGGTCTGCATCGCCACGATGTGTAGTTACATTTTTGGGGAGCTGCATGTCAGGCCATGCCGTAGGTACAGCGCAGATTTGAGGCAGAAGTATAAATCCCGGTTAAATTGTGACTATATACAATGTAATGTGTCCATGAAGATTGTGACGGCCCCCCAGCCACATCTTCAACTGTCTTCAAAATCTGATTTTCTTTTCAACATAGACGAGCTTGGCACATAGCTTATCAAAGTATAACAGGAAAGGGGAAAGTTGATCAAGGTTCTGCCATGTTTGAAGCTTGCTCAACTGTTATCGGAGCACAGAGCAAAAAGGGGCGGGACTTAGGATGGGTCATTTGCACACTGCACCTTTAATGGTTGTTTTAATGAATATGAGTAATCTAGTGAAGATAATTTTTTGTGTATTTTCAGTAATATGTTGCAGTCCAAATTTTGCTTGACAACTCAAAAATGTAAAGTAAAATATACGTTGTTGCTACCAACAGCTGTCTATTGACAATTTGTGTGTGAGAGCATGAGCAGCCTAATTATGACAAAAATTAATGAGGCGTCGACCGGGAACTCAAGCAGTTAAACACATAATCAGTTTCAGTCAAGTGTCCAATATCAGTCACACTGCAGCAGTGAAGAGCTAAACTCAGATTTGACCTAATCTGATTAAGGTAAACAGCTCGTCCATTGATACCTGTCGGACTGAAGTTATCAGAGCAAAGCCTCAAGGATTTGCAGAGTGAGACAGAGGCTGGCCGCCCTGTGCTTTGTTAGTCCAGTCATTACATTTCATTGCATCAGATCCTGAAAAGTAAACGTCTGCCAAATGAAAAGCCTCATTTGGGTTTGGAGAAAAGAAACGCTGTTTTCTCAGCTCTGTGCTCATGTGCTGGTTCACGTGAAATATCTGGCCTTAAATTAGTACAACATGGCTGTTTTGTCTGAGAAAATCTACACTGTGATACAAAAAGATGTCTATGTGATGAAGCTCACATCCAACACAAGATTCTTAGTGCAAAAAATAGCCTTACATATCCTCCTGACACGGCTGACTTTGTACTGATACATGCGCTCCGTCTGAGGAAAGAAACCACCCACATTATGATTCCAACCCTCACCTCATTTAACATAATCCATAATGCATAAAGATATAATCTCCACCTGACCAAATGTCTAAAAAAACTCAGCTCTAATGAGTTACTACGTCTTTGCTTGGAATGAAACTGATAGGACTCTGAAAATAGCCTGTCCGTGCTCTGAAATATTCAGCATGTGAGTGTGTGTGAGCCTCTGTGTGCGTGTGTGTATGTAATCATTTGTGGCTTCAGCGCAGTCCGAGCAGGTCACAGAGTAACTGTCCTGGACAACAAGCGCTGTTTGTTGTCTGCTTTGACAGAGCCAGTAGTGAAGGGGCAGGGACTCCATTCAGGAAGCTCCCTGGTAATACTTTGTGTGTGTGTCACACAGCAGCCGTTTTGAGTGTGTGTGTTGTGTCCTCTCTGGTCAGCGACTGACCCTGGATTTTATCCCGCCAGATTAATTGTCGGATTCCACATGTCAGCTGGGATTTACTGTTCAAGACAGGCAGGATGTTGCAGACAAGAAAGTGTGGGAATTCTGTGTGAGATTAAAAATGTGCTGAAAGCAACAGTTTTATTTCTCTTTCAACTAAATTCCTGGATGATACGATTTCAGTCAGCGATGAAATGTTTGCTGCTAGTGATTGTTTTCACTGATTTGTTTACGATGGTTTTAATTATCACGGCAGCACCACGAGATCAGAGGGAGCTGATGAGGAAAAATAAACGACATGATCATGCAAGTCAGTCTTGGAGAAGTTTCACGCAAACAAGTCCATATCCTCATTTCATGATCACCAGCAGGGAGGTCAATAACTCAGAGCATGTCTTAGTGTTGCTCAGCGGAGGGTGATGCAGGAAGGTGACCTTTCCTCCACCAGAGCACTGGGTGTAGCAGGAAGTCGTGGTCCCTCCGGCCTCCAGGCACCCTGTGGCTCAGTGGTATGGGGATGAATGTCAGTACCCCCCGAGCTCCAATCAACCACGCCCTCCTGCTGCGATCTCCCTCGGACACCTGTGTATCCCACGTGTGTGTACACAGCACTCTACAGCTGTTTTTTTTTTAACTTGTGCTGGACTCAAAAAAGTGTGACAACCCCCCCCCCCCCCCCTATTTCAGAGTTAATGAAAACTGGAAAGCTCCTGACTCACAAGGGGGGGATTTGTCGTTGTTGATGTCATCACCACATGGTGAAGCGGTGACTCTTGTGCAAAACAACAGAGAGAAAATGTGTTTTCGTTCAGCCGCTGTAATCTGTAGAGCAGCTGTTGGGCTGTTGTTTTCAGGCACTTTTTTTTTTTTTTTTACACATCTGGAGGTGGACATTTCTGACCATGTAAACATACGTATATCATCGAGCACTGTGCAGCGGAAGAAACTGAAAAACAATAAAGGTAGAGGCAAAAGCTTTGACCATGTTTATTGCTGTTGCTGGATGGACAAATTGTGCAAAATGTTGAATGTTATTCTGGCTTTTGGTGTGATAAATATGCAAACACACCTCCTGCAACATTGCTAAAGGTATTTCCATGTGCACAGTTGCATAAAATATATATAAAAATAGGTGTTTTTCTTCATGCACTGCACCCATATTGTTGATCTGACCCCTGATCATTGGTGTTGGTAGTATAGCAGGCATTATACAGTGCCAGTGATGCATACAGGGATGTGGGGAGTACCCGCCCCCTGTAGTAAACCCAGCTCACTCTGAAAATATCCAGTAGCAAAATGGTTCACATTTAAAATGAGGTCTGGTTCAGCTGAAATAAAGCGCCCAGCAGTAAAGTTACAGTGCACTCCTAACATGATATATATTGACAGGCTGGCTGAGGGCTCTGCCTCTAAATGTTTCCCTGCTCCTGCTGAACAATGGAGGTTTTCCGTCGATACTCTCTGGCTTTGCTGTGGAGCCCAGTCTGCACCGAGGGCTGCAGATCAGATTTGGCAACCGAGCAACGTAAATAATCGGCAGGAAATCAAAATCCGGGCAAATTAAATCAAATTAAAAATCGTGTGTGACATTTATTTTTTGCGCCTTACCTTTATCCTGACTCGAAGAAATGCTCTCCTCCTCTTTCGGATTTGCAACCTGTGTTATTATGGACGTGTTGTCCATGGAAACGAGATGTTATGCACCTTCGGCTACACCGTTTTATTCCTTGGCAAACATTACCAAGCGCACTACAGTCCCCTGGCTGTGCACGGGCTAAAGCGTCCGCTCTTTGCAGCATTAAAATCCCATTTTACACGAAGCATGCAGTCCCATTCCCCCGGATCTTACAAACAAGACGGGAATTAGTGAGAGGAAGCGTCCGAACATGTGAGGTGACAGTCCGAGGATGTGCATGAGACAAACAAAGCGTCAGTCCTGCATTGAAGTCGTGTGTGTCCGCTGTTGCAGGCAGCATAGCACCCCGCCTGCTGCTGCTGCTGCTGCTGCTGCTACTGTACGCTCCGGCTTCAATCCACACACTACAATATCAACTGCGTGATACGGTTACAGTGTTTACCCAGAGATGGCGACCGTCCTCCTGCCACAGGGCCATGCAAGCTCACTACAACAACAACACGCCTTCAATATCTCTATGATCCTGCTCAGTCCAGGCTGAGGAGAAGCTTCTCAGTCCGCCCACCACTCACTGTTTGTTAGTGTTCTCATCATGAAAGCTTTATAGGCTCAGCTCAGATTTACAGGAAATGATTTCACATTTACATGAGGATATTTTTTACAGATGCTCCCACACGTACAAAATTATATAAAAGAAAAATACTGAGGTCAAGAGTCCACCAACCCCACCCACCATAAAAAACAGATTTTTTTTCTATTTTTTTCCCCTTAATTTTGTTAATTTCATCTCTCTGTATGATTGCTTTAATGCTGTTTCAAAGCCTCTCCCAAAAATAAAAAATGAATACAAAAACATTTCTGGTCTGAAACGCCTTGACTGTTCAATTAATTTTGACAACCAAAAATATCTGAATCTGACTTAAAAAAAAAAAAAAAAAAATAGAGAGGACATGACCTTGGTGTCCTTAATGGTGGCTATAGTATGGTGGCCCTGAAGGTCAAAACACAACAACATTTCAGAAAACATAACATTTCAGAAAACAACAATTCAGAAGACACAACAGCATTTCAGAAAAACAACAATTCAGAAAACAATATTTCAGAAAACACAATTCAGAAAAAAAAACAACATTTCAGAAAAACAACATTTAAAAAATGCAACATGTCAGAAAAACAGCATGTCAGAAAACAGCATTTCAGAAAAACATTTCAAAAAAATGGAACAATATTTCAGAAAAACAGCATGTCAAAATTTCAACAAACAAAATTTCAGAAAACACATTTCAGACACAACATTTCAGAAAACACATTTTTAAAAAAACACAACAAAATTTCAAAAAACACAACAACATTTCAGAAAACACAACATTTAAAAAAACACAACATTTCAGGAAACGCATTTTAGAAAATAATATTTCAGAAAACACGTTTCAGTAAAACAACATTTTAAAAAACATTTAAAAAATAACACATTTCAAAAAGCACAACACAATTTCAACAAACAACATTTCAGAAAACACATTTCAGACATAACATTTCAAAAACACATTTCAGAAAACACAACATTTTTTAAAAAAACACAACAAAATTTCAACAAACAAAATTTCAGAAAACACATTTCAGACACAACATTTCAGAAAGCACATTTTTAAAAAAAAAAAAACAAAATTTCAAAAAACACAACAACATTTCAGAAAACACAACATTTAAAAAAAAAAATTTCAGAAAACACATTTTACAAAACACAATTACACTGTAGTGTTTTGTGAAATGATTTTGTGTTTTCTGAAATGTTGTGTTTTCTGAAATGTTATGCTTTGTGATATGTTGTTTTCTGAAATGTGGATGTGTCATGACCCTCAGGACCACCATACTACGGCTTGTGCAACATATCTAAAAGCAAGGCTATGTAGTGCTGCACAACTAATTGAGGTATCATCAAAACTACATCTGTAAAAGCTAAAATGTGTCCAACATACCATTATATTAAAAAAAAGTATTGTGGTGCTTCAGAGATGCCCTGGCATCCAAATCATATTCCATATGTATGGCACTGGTTCTCAAACTTTTTCTGTAATGCTCCCCTTCCCCCACCCTACATTTTTTTTTATTAATCATAAACAATTATTGAGGAAGCAACTAATAAAAAATAATCCATGTTGAATTATGGCTGAATAAAGGTCAGCATGGCAGCATCAGCAGACTCTTGTTAGTTTATTTTCGCTACATAAATCATATTAATTAAATTTTGTTTCACTTCATATTTTCCCCCTGGTCATTCACTGCAGTGACCCTATGCACCCCCAGAAGGGCCTCACCACACACAGTCACCAGCTTTATCAGCTCGGCTGCCTGTTCCAAAAGTAGACACTGACCTCTCTGTATTAGTTTAATAGAAAGAGGAGTACTCTATCCTCCTGAGACCCTGCGTCCTTATGTGTGGACATCACATTTTGGGTTTACTTGACCTTATACTTGATTCCACTCAACTTAGACCTGTTGTCCTCATTCATGGACACTTTTTTTGTGCCATCTAGTGGTAGTGAGACCACAATATAGCAATCCATGTAAAACAAGATGGCAGCCATCTCTGCCAAGTCAGTCTGCAGTCAGTCCTGAGAGAATGAAGACAAGGTCCATAACCAGATCACATTTTATTGTTGAAACTTGTTTATTTATGATTGATTATGTTTATAGTTTGATACGGCAACAACATTTGACCAATTTTAGCAACAGTAACAAGACGCTGTTAATTAGGAAGTACACGTTTGAAGACACTGGGACTTTATTATCGTCTCCTTTGAGGATACTGGGACTTTCTTATCATTGACAGTGTTTAGTTTTTATACTTAACGGACCTACTTGTCCCAAATAGCTAGGAAAAAATAATGCATACCAAACAAAAGTTCAGGTCTCAGGAGACAATTTTTGACAGTATTAAAAATAATACCTTGGGGATTTCTCAATACTCCAGTATAACAAAGTCCAAGGTCTATGTTCAAACATATGACTGGACAATTTCTATGGATAAAAAATAATCTTTAACGATATTGTAAATACATTAAATAGCTCTGTTTTGTTTATCAGACATTAATTTTATTGGTAAATAAAGTAATTGTTGAGATACTGTACTAAAGAACAGTAACATTTTAAAAGGGCCCTCCAGCTAATTATTGCATTTCTGTAATGCTGGGGGACTCACAAGAAACTAATGGGTATCACTTTCTAATAAGATGCTTAAGCTGTAACTCATAACTTTATTAAGGATTAATAAATCATTCACCAAAACGTCATCAATTATTATAGGGCATTAATATGAATATTTAATACATTAATATTGATCACGTTTCCCATACTGCAATTCAAGGGCAGATTTTCATCAGAACTTTGCTGGTAAAATCTTCTTTCAAACTCCATTATGCAGGTTTTCGGTAAGAAATAAACACTCTCCTAGCCCAAGCTGAGACAACCCTGATGACATCACTGCAACACCACCTGGGTTATTTTCTGAGACTCGACAAAGCTCCTCCAGAGAGACATTAGACGTTATTACCATAAACAACCTGGCCTTTACAGTAAAATAATTGAATTGCTCCTTTATTCTATTGTTAACACCATGTAGTCTGCTCTCCATCTCCTGAACTGATATCCACCTGTGCACTGTAGACCGACCTCCTCCGCACGCACTGATAAATAAACATTATTCACGCTATTTCAGCATCAGTGGACCGTAGAATAACAACAAGGGAGATAAAGTGGTTTTCTGGTGCGTTGCCAGCAGTGACGCGACAGAGTGTTCGTCCCTCTTCACCTTTGCTGTCACTTTAATGTAGTTGAGGCCCAAATGGCCCTAAATGACCCAACCTGAGAGACAAGTGTATGTATGATGGCATATGGACAGGAGGAAAACAGCCATAAGTGCAGGCTGTCATCTGTTGATGCTGCTTATAATTAGTATGTAATCTCCCAGCTGACGAGATGCTCTCAGTGTGGGTCAGTGCCTCCGTCCTGATATTTACAATAATGCATGGGTACAATTGACACCACGACACAGGTCTCTGAGCCACTTTGCACAATCACTTTCAGCACTTCACAGTCAGTTTCAGGTTACTGTGTCTGTCACAACTGCACGGCCACTTGAAATTTGATGACAACGAGCCTGTATGTAAGCGTGGTTACTTAAGATAGATTTAATTAATAGTTCCTAAAAAAAGAAATGAGATTGAGAGAATTAAATTCAGAGTTTTATAGTAAACATTTCTGTGTCAGTGTTATGACGATTACTTGCACAAGGGAATGAACAATCAGTGCATGTGCACTGTAAATGTTGGAGGTTTAACGCCATTAATAATAACAATAATCAGATTGTATTCAGAGTGTAAAGACTTAAAAACCAAAAAAGTGTAAGTCGCCTTTTATAAAGTTGTAGCTAATGGCTTTATCATTGCTTAATAAATAATTAACTAGTGCTTTACAGATCAGTTTTAAGCCACTTATTAACTTTTGGGTTGCTGAATAATGGAAAATTCCTCTGTGTGATGTTTAGCCTTTATTTTTTGTAATAATCTAGTTATACATATTGATATTCTAATATATATCCACCAAGTGTGCACTTATGCCTGCTATAAATTTAAAGGTCCAGCGTGTAGGATTTAGTGCCATCTAGTGGTGAGACTGCAGAACTGAAACTTCTCCCCTGTGCCAAGCATGTAGGAGAACTGCAGTAGCCGATGTGCAAACATGAATGCCCCTTTCTAGAGCCAGTGTTTGGTTTGTCCATTCTGGACTATTGTAGAACAAAATGGCTGACTCCATTGAGAAAAACTTGCTCAATCTAGCGAAAACAAAAACATAACAATTCTCATTTTCAGGCAATTATAATTTAAAGAAAACATTATGAATTTTACATACTGTTTCTGCCCATAGATGCCCCTACAGCCTTCACACTGGACCTTTAAAGCATCGATAGCCTACAGCCAATATTTTTACATTAACAATTTGTATGTAAAGGGTGTTGTTCATAGTAACAACCCAACAGAGAATTATCACTCAGCTTTCTCAAAATATTGCTCAACATCTCAAACTAATGAGAACAATACCAAGTCATTATTTTGAGATAAGTAAGTCATTATTTTAAGAAACTAAGTCGTCATTTTGAGATGAGTCATTATTCTGAGAAAGTTTGTTACTATGACTTACAAGATCTTTTGTTTTCATGACACTCTTGGAATTATCGGAATGAACCAGACAAATCACTCCACCAACTAAGAACGGCCATGCACCACCACTCACAGAATCGAGAAAGAGCTATCAATCTGTCGATCTTTTCCGTGTCCAGACTGGGTGAGGTTTCCCGTGTTGGGTCAAATTATGCTGCAGGCTCCACTCCTGGTGGTGCCCTTCCGTCAGTTCCTTTAAGTTCAGCTTTGCAACCATACTCCCCCTGGGACCCAAAGACTTTGGTTTCCCGGATGCTGCCCAGTGGGTCATGGGAGTAACGCTGTCGAATCACTAGTTGGCATCATTTATGGTTGGAATTACAACAGTATCTGATCGTCTTCAAACCTCTGACTTTTCGTTCTTGATGAAACACTGTTGGAAATAGGCTTCCACAGTCTTCAGCTATAGCAGGCCCCCCAAAAAAGGCACACAAATTTTGCTACAATCTGGTGACCATGGTAAAGCATTCAGGTGCTAAAGAGCCGCATATTTCCCTCAGTAGATGGAGGAGACCAAAACAGAGCTAACAGGAAGGTGAGTGGACTTAACGTTCATCAGATGGCCAAAAACAGGACTCCAGATAAATGTTTGCTAACAAGTTAGCCATATCAGTATAAACGTCAATATGTCAGTTTAGTGTTAACAGCTTGTTTTCACTGCTCCCTTGTGGCTAAAATTAATTACTGTATGTTTAAAAGAGAAAAGTGTCCTGTCACATGAAGTTGTTCTTATTAATGGTTTATAACTGATCTATAAAGCACAGGGACATGCATCAATATATATATCTGTGTCCATGGTTACAACTCTTTATAAAGAATGACTTATTATTGCATTTTAGCACAATGAATTTATTCTGTTTTCTGGTTCATCATATAAATATTAGATGAAGCTGTTCATTGTCTCAGTTGGTTGATCTCTTGCATGCAGAATGTTGTATCAGGGTTTATTATATATTCTAAAAAATCAGTTTAATGAACCTCTAAAGTCGAAGGCAATAACAGTTCAGAATGAGCAGTTTGTGCGGTTGTCATCTGGATGTTAGACTGAGCGCAGCACTTAAGAGCTTATTGGGGACACAGATAATCGCTCTTTGAAAAATCACAGCTGCAGGGCACAAACACTTCCTCACCCTCTTGTTGGTAAAGGGAGTGGTGAGTGTCAAAGGGATGAAGGAAAACCCACACATAATGAAGGAATAACTACCATGAAGACATGAGGCTAAACAGTGGAGTTTTCACTTCTTGATCACTGACATCAAACATTGTTGGCCTCTGACATTTCTCTTTCCCTCCGACGAGGTATTTCTGTTGATGAATAATTAAAGCGAATGTGGTCTTGATATCAACTTTGATAGGACACAGATGATCTTTTTCACCGCCTTCAAGTACATCTGGTGTGCTGTCAGACTGCGGGGTCCTTGAATGTTTTATGAACGTGGGTGTAGTTCAGTAAGGAGTTGGAATCGCATAATCCCCTCTCTGCATGGGCCTCTTTTCACATCGTTTCCTCAAGATGTCGAGCCTTCGAGGTCCACCCCACATAAACAATGACAGGGTGAATCTTGTGCAGGGAAACAGGTCAATGCAGGAATGGAAGACAGTCTTCAGTCCAGATGGTCTTCAATATAGAGCAATTTATTGCAATAAAAGTGTGTGTGTGTTTTGAGCAGAAAAAATCCTATTTTGTGATTACATGATGTTTGTTGTGAATGTTATAGACTATATCCAACCTAGGAACTGTTACATGATTACGCCACTTTAGTTCCTGGAATTGTAGTTTAAAGAAGCTTGGACACAAATAAAAGGACGGAAACAATAAAATATTATTAAAAAAAAGACAAAAAATAGGCTTAAAAGCACTTATTTTTCCCCTCAGCAGGCTGATATCTTGATGGCACATATCTCCTAATAGACTTTAGATCTTTTACAGATTAAACACATACGCCCAACTATCAATTTATTGTCAAAATAGCCATTTAATGTTCAAAATAAGAGACAAAGATGTGCAAAATGATTAATAAAACACTGTAGCTGGATGTTTGTGGCTGTAGGATTTGCATCTCTATAAACATCGAATGATCAGTCATTAGTTTGCCTGTAGTGCCACCTTGTGGAACAGATGCTATGAGGCTATTTTGAACGTTCTTTGTATCGTGGATGCATTTAAAAAGATTATGTATGCTGTGTATTAAATCCCTTTCTCAATATATGCATTCATAATCACAATGAAATATGCCAAAATTCAACTCCTAATGTCATCACCATGACGCTGCTTCAAACAGAGGCTGACTGGTGATCTGTTTTTGGCTGGTTGTGACAAAGAGCATAGCATTTCTTTTTTTTTTTTTAACGATATTTTTTGGGCCATTTTGCCTTTAATGGACAGGACAGGTAAGCGTGAAGGGGGGAGAGAGGCTCTACCACTAAGCCACCGACGCCCCAAGTATAGCATTTCTAAATCCAAGCACCTTTACAGTAAAATAAACAATCAGGAAATCTGCATGTGTAGCCAGATTTTGGACATTTTGACATGTCACAGTAGGACAGACACTTGGACATATGGCCCTGATGACAGTCTTTAACATATGCAGTTTTGGGCAACGTAATGAGGGGATTGGCATGAGGCTGGACAGGATAATTACAGCGGGTCAGGCAAAATGGCACGTCAAAAGGGCATGCATGTGCAGATTATGGGCCCCTGGGCACAGATATGCAAAAGGCCCCACCATCTTTCCTACATAGAAGGAAGACACACAGACTTTGTGGTGGTTTTGCCTCTTTTTCTATTGTTCTGCATCTTTTTGTGGTTCCTTGTCTCTGTTGTAATTTTGTGTGTGGACAATTTGTGTCTCTTTGTGGTCATTTTGAGTCACTTCCTGGTTGGTATGTTAACTTGAGCAACAGTTTCCAGGCAAAGCACCCCCTGATATTTTGAGCCCATGGGCCTGTGCCTTGTAGGCCAATTTAGTAATCCATCCATGAGCCTAGGCTGCTATCAAGGGTGTAGTAGGTTTAGGGCGTGTTCCAGATTGCATACTTTTTCTTTTAACTTTTACTAGGTACTGCAGCTGCCCTTAAAATGATGTACTGTTGCACAATCGGGACATCCTACTTTCTCATACATACTGTAAATTCTAATATATTGTATTTGCAACAGTGAAATTACATCTGCCTTTCTCTGTCAGTTATTTTTATAGTTATGTCCTTGTTGTGTGTAATATGTATGATTATTAGTTCACTTAAACAATCAATATTCTGATTGTTAGTATTGGACTGGTGATCAGTTACTTGGATGCGCTGTCATCCGTCATTGCGACTTCTAACAGCTGTCGATGAGCTGTAAAGCTGTCATTTGTTTGCAGCTCAGTTGACGTGAGGTATAGTTCACCGTGCAGAAGATTGTGGGTCGGAATACCCAGAAAAACATGCATGCTTGCAAACTGCAAAATCAGACCGGATGTAGTAGAACATCCTGGGAATTTGTATTTTGGTATATAGTGGTATGGGTCAGTTTCTGGTGGAAATGTCTTGGAAAATACAAAATTCACGTGGCAGGTGACAACTAAATCATTATAGAATATAATGCAGTGAAGCTGTCAGCCATTTTGTGTTGCTTTCACATATTTATTCTCCTGTAGATCAACTTTTCTCATTTATAGTTATCTCTGCTGAGTCAGCACTCATGTAGGCCTGAGTTACTCTTCCGTCCTCTTTTTTGGGGGGGGAGAGTAACCTTTTTAAACATTCAGTTTATAAACCCTTCGAATTTTATAGCTCATATGTGTTGTCATGCTCACAGAAAGAGAATGGAAAACTTAGACAAAAAGAAACTGCGTCAAGGTAGTTAAAGGTACTGATCAGTGCGTGTTTTGAGTCATTTTAAAATCAGTAGCCTAAGGGAGCTTATGTTACTAATTTTGGACAGTGCACACTTGTTTCTCCTATATTTACCTTGCACTGTATGTTTTTTTATATTGTGCAACTTTCTCAAAATGTTCTCTTTTGTTACTCAACGTCTCTTGGTGTAAGCCATCTTTCTGAACATTTTTAACAAATTATACTTTTAAAAAGCGATGGGGACAAAGTCGGCCATTTCAGAAAGTGGTAGTGACACTTCCCCAGTGCAAATAATAAAACTAATGATGCCAGAAATACATTTAGCTGCCTCAGTTTCAGGGTCTTGATAATGTGCGTGGTCTCACAACTCGCTGGGACACCTGTGTTTTTCCTACCGTGACTAGTCAAAATGTCTGCTGTGAGAAAGGCCCGTTGGATCAAGAACTTGCCACGAGTGAAACCGATCGAGTCAACACTCCACCCTGACCCCATGAGCTTAAAGCCGTTGACTGTCAAGCAGCACACAAACACACTTGGACATGCTCATTTCTGCAGAGCAAGAGCTGCCTGAGAAGACCTTGAGAAACCAGCCATCATAAATCAAATGTCAGTAAATCTTTCTATCAATGAGCGGTATTAGGAGTGATCGAAACAGTAAAGGTCACATCTTGTCATTTGTCTGTATAATCAGGACAGCTTTTAATAAGGCTGAGATGATGAGATTTGAGCCCTGGGGACACGTGGAGTGTCTGGGATTTATCTCGTGGGAGGAATGATCGACTCCTTGTCTTCACAGAGAGGCAGTTCTGGTGAAGCAGTGAGGCGGCGCAGATATCAAAGGATAGATTATGTGGTGGGGATTCAGTGATATCTGAGGGTTTACGTGACGTTTGTGTTAAATCTGCTTTCCTGCTCTCGTGTTCTGCTTCAAATCCACCATCCCGAGACTCTGGAGGAACAAAGAGCTGAGCAAATGTGCGTCATCTCTTATTCCTCACTAGAGCTGGAGAAGCTACTTAAGACGAATGTTTGGAGGAAGCTGAACAGAAAGGCTACTACATAGTTCTCTGAGCCGGAGCTGCTTCGATTAAGAAATTAAAACTGTAGAAAAGCCAATCAGATCAATGCAGAGTGACAGCTGACAGAAGGTGTTTTGAGTCTGCACCATTTTAGAAGCTTTGAAAACATGACAGAAAACATCACAGCTGTACGCCCGTGTCCAGTAAGTGCTGGTTGTTTTTATTGAAATTGTTAAATATCTCAATCCAATCTGCCTGAAAACTGGAATGGTGGAAGCCTCCTTCCACTGACGACAACAACCTGATTACATTTTCTCCCTTTTAAAACATATTTACGTGGTCATACATGGATGAAATGTTGCTCGTTGGAGAAACAACAGTCCTGTGCAAGCTTTCCACAACTGTTAGATATGATGAATACAAGACAATTTAGTGATTGCAGTGGCGTGGAGCACCGGAGGGGGGGGGGGGGGGGGGGGCTCGGTGCACCACTGTAGCTTATCACAATACAGTTGCAATATTCTTCCTGGTGATGCATATGCAACAAGTCCGTGGGTTTTCATGGAGTGACTGGCAGACGAGTGAGTTTTATTCTTCGACTGTGTCCTTCTTGCTGGTCTCCTGTCCTTCAAAGATGGGGTACTTGGTCTCCACTTCTGCCCAGGTCAATGTGCCGTTAGCCATATCCCGAATAATCACAGGTAACTCGCTGACCTGAGGATTGACACAGAGGTTTCATTGATCTTCTTAAATGGTGTATGTAAGTACAGCTGAAATGCTGCTGTGCTTAATGAACACTTCTGGGGCGTGCGTTAAAGGGACAGTTCAACACAAATAATCCAAAAATACATATTTTCCCTCATAGCTGTAGTGCTGTTTTATTAGTATAGATACTTTTGGTGTGAGGTGCAGAGTGTTGGAGATATCAGCCGTAGAGATGTCTGCCTTCACTTGAATATAATGGAACTAGATGGCACTCGGCTTGTGGTGCTCAGAGCACCAAAAAATACATCTGAAAAACTCAACAGCAATGTCTCTTTCCAGAAATCATGACCAGGTTACTCAAGATGATCCACAGAGCTTGTTGTGAGCAGTTTCATGTAAGAACTATTTTTCATTTCACTTACAGCACCAACCAAAAGGAAGCGTGCATCTACTCATGGACAAGAGTAGATACCGGGGTATTAAGTAATCCTGACGGTATCATTGTCGATACCGTCAAAAATACAGGCGTTCCTCTTTTATTAAACTTATTGTATGCAGTGTGCAGTACGTGCCACCAGAGGTCACCAGAGTCTCCAGTCTCTACTCATGAACAGGCAGCTGAGCTAAAAGACATCATTACACAGAGTGGTGGATGGATGCCCGGGCCACACAGGCTGCTTGAATGTCACAGCACTTCTTGTTTGTTTGTTTGTTTGTTTGTTTTCTGGCACCCATCCGGCACACAGGACCGTAAACAGCCGGCCAGGAACGACTAAGAGAGACTGAGGGGGAAAATAACATGTTTTCTGCATCTAACTCAGTGAATTAGGGGTTTTATTCGCCCAAACCAGAGTGGACTAACTAACTGGATGAGTAACAGGAGTAACCAAGACCGTATGAATGAGTTTTATTTTGTTTCTGTTGAGTCTGAATGCAGTGTGAGTTAACGAGGCAGTTAAGTCTCCAAAAAAATGAGAATTAAAAAAGGTATACAGTTGTATTTCTCTGTTTAATGAGAACAGATGTGAGAATATTACTTTTGTGAACATCTTTGTGAGTTTGCGTTGTGTAATTTTTAGTTTGAAAAACCTAAGAGAGCTTATTGGTCAGTGGTGGGGTCTTGTCTTACTGTATACCCTGGTGAAATTTCAGGAAGGTAGATGCATGCTTCCTTCTGTGCAGTGATATGGTCAGCAAGTGCAGTTCGTAGAAAGAAAATATCCTACATGAAACTGCTCACAACAAGGTCTGTGGATTATCTTGAGTAACCAGGTCATGATTTCTGGAAAGAGACATTGCTGTTTGTTTTTTTCTGATTTGGGGTGAACGGTCCCTTTAAAAGGGCAACAAACAATGGCTACATTGTGCAATACTTCTTCATTCCACACCCGTGACACAAACTCAACGCACCATACAGACAGAGGAAAAAAGTTATGGGCACAGTGCACCTTGTCTACACTTGATGTGTAACATAAAGATGTACACAAGCAGCCACAAACACAAAACACAATAACTGCAGTTACACATGTAAAAAACTGAAGAAATTTGAAACCTAAAATGAGGCTTCAGGTTGTGGTTATGCGCATGAAGCCAGAGTGAAACATGAGCAGTTCTGGTTCCTGTGTAAACAGCTGTATTGATTTAAGTGCATCTGTGCCATCAAGCTGAGCTTTACATAGTGACGGTCTGTAGTGAAAAGCTACAAAGAACAATCAATTTTGGGAAGCGTGTCTCATGTACAAAGATCAGAAAGCATAAAAAAAACAAGGGAATCTGTGCTGTACCTCGGCCCTGATCTGCCTCATCGAGTCGCGGTCTCTCAGCGTGGCTGTGTGAGGCGTCTTGTTCACTGTGTCGAAGTCGATGGTGATGCCAAACGCCACTCCGATCTCGTCTGTCCTGGCGTAACGCCTCCCGATGGATCCTGCAGAGTCGTCCACCTTGTGAGACACACCGTTCTTGGTCAGCGCGTCAGCTGAGAGGGAGAAAGAGAGAAAAAGAAGCGTTAACCAGGACAGCAGACCTCACAGACTCAAAATAGAAGATCTACATTATCATTATGTGGGCACTCACATAGCTCCCTCACGAAGGGCATGAATTCCTGGTTTTGACTCAGAGGCAGGACGGAACATTTGTATGGAGCTACAGTAGCGGGGAAGCTAAAGTACTGCAGAGGAGGAAAGCAAACATTGCAATAATGAAATGATTAAAAGAAAATCAATCACAAAAGCAATCATTACATCATAAAACAGTAATTTTTGGCAGCTTGGTAGGGCTTTCACTGTGGGAAGCTGCTGCCATGTGATGTTTGAAGTGTTAAATTCGTCCCTAATGTCTAACTTGCAAACCTGCTTAAGAAAACTCTGTTTAAATCTAAAATCCATTACTGATAGGCTATTACATATTGCAAAATTAGAATGGTTTAATGAATTCTAAGGACAAATTAACAGTAAATAATCAGCAAGAATGCAGGAGCACAACAACACTCTCTGTGCAGGGTGTTTACAGGTATCAGACACGTGGATATATTGGATATACATTTTTAACCAAACTTAGAAGACAGATTTTTGGATAAATCATGTTTTTCTTATTCAAGCTTTGCAGGTAAGTAATATAATTTAATAATGTATATGTGGTCCAGTGCAGAGGTAGGTTTTAAGTAGGAATATGTTTATTGGAGTGAGTTAGATTAATGTACATTTTGCAAATATGAAGTATAAAGTAAAGTAGTGGGTTCAGTGATAGGTTCAGTGACAGGGCCTTATATATATAAAATGGAATTTAAGACATGTAAAGGCATTTAAAGGACCTGCAGACAGCCTGGACAGCATATTTAACAATGCTAGATGACATTTTAAACAGAAATTATTGTGCTGTTCAACAGATAAAATCATCATGTTGTTCATCCAGACTCACCGTTCTTTGTTCATCACCTTCTCTGACTTGGAATGTGTGCTCAAAGATGGTGTACATGATCCTACCGATGCCAAAGGAGGGCTCGATTACATTGGGGACAACTTCCTCCACTGTGGGCAACAGAGACAGACAGAAAATGTGTGTTAGTTATAGAATATGTCGTCCCAAGTATCCTGACATTATCTTTAGGAGGATGTATTTACAGTGAAATAAATCAATCTCACCATGCAGAGTCTTCTGGAATCGCTTCACCCCAACCATGTCCTTTGTGAGTTTAAAGGTCTTGCCTTCTGACTCGATGGTGAACTCTCTGTGGAGTTAAAATAAAGACACTGACTGAGCTGCAAGTGACAAAGCCACAACCTTTCATCAGGCGCCCACATGAACTGTGCGACTGCACTCACCCAGTCTCATTAAGCAGCTGCTCCTGGTCTGTGATGAAGCACTCGTCACACACAGCCAGATACTCCATGACTATCTTAGCATCCTTCTTATACGCCTTCCCAATGGCTCCTTTGTTGGGCTCGAACTGGACGACATTTACAACTTTGTGTGGAGAAGTTAAAGAGAATAACAGAGCGTCCATTTGCTTAAAATGCTCTTTGTTGTTTGATGGAACAAATATTTTCTTTTGCAGTGTTCGGTGCTGCTGCAGTTTAAGGATATGGGTTCTTTCAGAGGCTTTTCAGCGACCAAAGGGACCTTTGTAGCTCGCGCATGGCACTGCAGATCAAAACAAGACCGGTCTGCACATCCCACGATTTCAATCCAGCCCTGCAAGGGACAAACATTTACTTTGAGCAAAAGTACGTGCACTCTCTGATGAGCTGTAAGGAAACACTGCAATGGAACATACGTAGGAGGTTTTGGCTTCGGCGTCCCAGCAGTCACAGGCGTAGTGAGCCATCTCGTTGTCCATGTGCTGTCGGAAACGCAGCTTGTCTTTGGCGATACCAACTTTAGTAAGGTAGAGGTAGATCCTCCCGATGAAATATCCCAGGACGGAGTTATTGATCACTCCCTTAAATGAGACAGAAGAATCAGTGAGTGTGCTGTGTGCAAGAAAGCTGCTCTTGATTGGTCAGAATTTCAGTGCGGGAAAAATCCAGGAAGAAACCAAAATGTTGAAGAAGAGTACACTTGCAAGATAAATGCGACATATAGTGATTCCCACCTGCTCCACAGCGTCGCCCAGCCTCATAACTTGTGCAGACTGGCCACTGGTCTGAGCCTTGGAGGAGTATAACGTGATGCCCAGGTCGGCTACACTGGAGAATTTAGGGTGGACCTTTTCATTTGGGTCCACAAAGTGCTCAATCTCAGCCATGGTGAACTCTCTGTGTGTAAATGTGCAGCGATTATAATCCTGTTTAGTGTCATGAGTCACATCTCGACAAGTACAGACACAGAAACACAGGCAAGAACAAAAGGTGACACAGCGGGTGTCTCTTACCTAACACGAATGAGTCCAGAGCGAGGAGAGATTTCGTTCCTGAAGGAGTTTCCTATTTGAGCAGCAGCAAAGGGCAGTTTTCCCTGGTTGAACTCCAATAGACGCTTGAAGTTGAGGAAGATTCCCTGAGCGGTTTCAGGCCTCAGATAGCTGCAGGTTTAAATCAAATCAATCACTTGGCAATGACACAAATGTGACATCAAGGAAAAATTCTGTGCAGTATGATGTTTCATTTTACCCCGGCATGTTCCCCCCTGGTCCGATGGACGTCTGAAACATCAGGTTGAAGGAGACGGGAGGTGCGAGGTCATTTCCTGTGGTGGGCGACTTAACGTTGTACTTCACAAACAGATCGGTCAGCTCTTGCTGGGTGTAGTTGTCCAACTGAAAACAATAGTGAATCATTTAAAACTCTGTCAGAAAGAGCTTTTACACTTTAATCCCTCAAAAGAGCACCCCATCCCTGTCGCACTTACCCGAACGATGACGTCCTCCATCTCAGCCTTCTTCTCCGCTGTACACTTCTTATCAGACATCAGCTTCTGGAGATGAGCTGTAGGACACAGGAAGTTAAAAACAATGCTTTCACAAACAGGTGTGACAACACTTAAAAGGGAAACATCAGTATTTTTAAACCTGGGCCCTATTTCAGAAAGCAGGATTAGTGAAAACTCTGAGTATGTTCAGCCTGAGATGAGGGAAACTCTGAGTTCTCCGTTTCACAAAGCCAGTTTAGCGTAACCCCGAGCCAGTTACTATGGCAACAAACTCTGTGAAGCAAACCTGCTGGCTGGCAAGTCACATACGCGGTCATTAAAATCTCCAGTTCAGCTGGGGTGAAATAAGTGGCTCAGCTTTTAACTCATATGCACTCTGATTGAGGTAAATCTGATCAGCTGTTCTGGAAATCAGAGTTTCCTCAGCTCAGACTCAATCAACTCTGAGATCCGGATTAGGCTCAGAGTTCGTTGAGCCTGCTTTCTGAAACAGGGCCCTGGACCCTCTTTTCCCATGATTGTGTCTGAGTGACTAACAGGGACAAAAAATTCTGACATTGGTCCAGTACTGAGCGAGAGTGTTGCAGCGGGCAGCAGCATAACAGGCTGCAATGTAAACCTTTGGGGCAGCTGCGGACCGTCAATTTACATCCATTTAAAGTGCTTGTTTTTGCCACTGACAGGCTCAGATTGTTATTATAAGTGCCTGATAACATTAAAAATGAGATACTGCAAAGAATTAAAATGTTTTCCTTTATCTTTCGCTTGATCCGTTCTGTTTGTTATTGTATCAAACAAAGTTTTGCTCAAGGGGAAGTCTTGTTCTGAAGTCTTGTGGGCAGCCATTGAATCCAAAGGCCTCCACACTAAATATTCAACCATGATATTCGAAATATTCTACCTCTTACTTTAACACAACAAACTCTTCTTGCCACTCATCTCTCATTCACATCTCCACCATTGTCTTCCAGCAACAAGTTACCTCTTGGAGATTTCAGAGTGAGCATTCTCCTTTGAAACTTTGATACAATATCAAACAGACCAGCAAAAGGTCAGGAAAAAAAAGTTTAATTTCTTTGTCAGACCCTTATAACAACAATCTGAGCCTGTTATTGGCAAAAAGTGTTTCAAAAATATCGATTTATCAATGCATATTGATTCCAAATATGTGAAATGGTTTCAACACTCATTTTCCGGAGTGTCAATACTATTTTCTCAATCTTTCTTCTCTCCTTGCCAACAATGAGCTGACACACACCACAGCAGTGCCCTCACAACCCCACTTCCTGTCACTCACTCACAGTGCTGTCTTCTTGTCATTCCACTTGAATATGGGGCTTTTGTGGCACAGTTTTGTTTTTTACTTGCTCTTTTTTTTGCATTCAATGTATTATGATCCAGGAGGCTTTTAGACTTGTGCACCACCACAGTAAAAATATTGTTTTTATTTATGTAAAAGGTTTTTAGTTGTTCATGTTTTCTACAGTCATTCTGCTGTTCTCTACTAACCAAGAAAAGTCATTGTGTCATCTTATAGCCTTGCTATATTTATCTTTTAATAAAAACTACATTAATAGGTATGCCCTCAATGCCAATTGTTCTGTGGTATCAAAAATGGTACTGAATATAAATATTTTTCAAGGTATGGTACAGCAGTCAGAAACTCCAGTACCCTGACAACAGAAGGCAAAAACAAGCACTTCTAGTGGACATAAACTGAGGGTGGATAATTGCTTTGAAGGATTACACTGCAGTCTGTTTCATGGCTGGCGGCATCTCGCTTAATACTGGACCAGTTTCAAAAATTGTTGACACAAAAACACGAAAAAATATGGTCCAGACTGAAAAATACAAAAGTTTCCCTTCATAAGAATTTTTTTTTTTTTAAAAATGAACCTTTATTTTCATTCATTTATATTCTACCTATAGTGTGAAAATGAGTTCAAACTAATTAGTAAGATCACATGCACGTTGTTTTGAAGTAGGTTTGAGATATCTTAGATAAAACATAACATGACTTGACATATTTTCATTACATAACATTTTCAACTTTCAATATGTCATCTCTTTCTGGCAGCTGAGCCAATTAGCCTCCCAGTCTTCCAGGAACGAACATGTTCTTCCTATATCTCATTTTTCCTCCGCTGGCCTTTTGGCACAGCTCCAGTCTGTGTCATCCTCGCAGCTCGCACTGCTCAGAAAGCCCTGTGTGATTTCTGCTGGTCCAGCCACTTCCACTCTCCCTCAGGCACAACAGTGATACTCAGAGCTTGGCCAACCAGCAGCCGCCGCTGACTACACAAGTTTGGACGGCGTCCATTCCACCTTCCGCAGAATCCCTTGAATAATACACAGGGAAAACTTGCGAAGATCTGCCGGGGTTGTTTTAAGGATGACTAATCTTTAGTTTGCACTATGGTGGGAGCCAAGTCTCTAAATATACTCAGACACAGAGGCGGATGTGCAAAAGGCTTACCTTTGAGGAGGTGGTCTGCCCTGAAGCACTCGCCATTCTTGACATCTTTCACCATGTAGTCAGCAAATTTATCCACATGTCCAGACGTCCTGAATGAGGGAACAAACAAAACACCTGAATTATAAAGATTTGTTAAAAGAAAAGTTGTTAATATTCATTTTAATTCAATCCATGTATCTGCAACCGGGCTATGGAAGGCTGCAACAGCGGCGGCTTCCATGCATAAAATCGCAGAATCAATATGTGCCTGTTTACAAAAACCCACAGATCAGCACTTTGGAGCTGACTCTAGGAACCACGAGGCACTCTGTTCAGCAGTTTCAAACATTAACATTCAAAACAAAATACCGTTTAACACCCATACGAGACAAGATACATAAATATCAAAGAGCAATAATAAACATCAAACACATTTGAACCAGCTCACAGAAGCATTAATGGACACCCACTTGAGTACAGGCTCGGGGGTCAGCATGGTGCAGTCGATCTCCAGGATCTGCTCCTCCTGGATGAAGTGCTGCCTCCAGGCCTGCAGGATGTTGTTCTTCAGGGCACAGCCCACGGGGCCAAAGTCGTACAGGCCGCTCACACCTGAGGAGCATTACTGCATGGTAACAGAATCCTTAAAGACTACGTGTACGGTGATTTTTACGCACCGCCCGAAAGCTTTACTTTCCGAACATTAGCTTTCCAAGTCTCACCTCCATAGATGGCAAAGGCCTGGTCGTAGAAGAATCGCCTCTTGAGGGTATCCTCCATCTTGGTTCTGTCAACAATGTCATCTTTGGGTTGTAGTGACAGCTCCTGCAATGGAAATTATATTTACATCATTCTTGACATCTTGCTGCCCTGTACTAGGAAAAATAAGGCAACAAACAAAACATCCGACTTATCAAGACATGTTAAAATAAGTGTTTTAAATGTTTAACTTTTCCCTAAACAACCGGGCTATGAAAAGCTGCAACAGTGGCAGTTTCCATGCTCAACACTGAGGAATCCTTATGCAAAAACCCACAGAACAGCAGCACTTTGGAGCTGACTATAAGAAGGTCCAGGTAGCAGTTTCAAATTATCCTCAATTAAAAACACATAAAAGATTACCAAGAATTCTTTAAACGCCCATAGAAGACATGATATCAGGAGGACAGAAACACATTTGTATCAGCAAGCAAAAGCATTACAGGGAACCTAATTGAGTACAGGCTCACATAGGTCATAACACTGTCAAGATACAAAGTGTGGCAAAGACAGAGTTGAGTCTGAGGATAAATTTAGGAACATCTGAGCCCAGAAATGCATTCTTGATCCTCAGAAACAATATTCTGGCCTTTGGGGCTTTAAAATAACATATCCCAGTTTTCATTTAGCAAATAGAGCTGGCTCAAGTCTCATTATGTGACCTATGTTTGGTCACACGATACAAAGTGATTTTACATGGTATAACAGTACCCCCTGTCTCTGAAGAGTGTGAGATGTCGTTGCAAGCATGTACATGTGCATGTTACATATAGTTTTTGAATAAGTTCCATGTTTGTTCCATGATATCCTCAACCTTTCATGTGTTAAGGATTCCTACATTGATACACAATATGTCACAGACCCCCATTTGATAAGATTTCCCTTCAGGAACCTCCATCTAAAAGATTTTTGTTGTTAGATATGATTAAATCCAGAACTCTATCAACTACAGTTGAGGAGATAATCATGGTGGAAGTGAAACATGTGATCAGAACCGTCATGCTTATGACTCTGCTCTCCCTTCTATAGTGAATTACATAGTGAAAATAAACTGTTCCCCAATTCTGGGAACCCCCTGGAACTCCGAGTTGTGAACCACTGCTCTAATCAAATCCGCAATGGTGTCAAATCCTGCATCCCGGGCCAGCACCCTTTCCCCAGTGTGCTTGTCAACATGGTGGATTGATACAAATGAATAACAGTGTTGGCAAGCTCCCTGTGTTATAATGAAAGTACATTAATATTTGCTGTTCAGCCTGGGAGATGAAAAGTATGGTGATGAATATGCATCTGCAATCCTATTTCTCATGCATGTTGTCCATATCAGACTACGTAAGGCCTGGCAGAGTATTTATAAGGTGTGTGATTCACTGAACAGGCTCAGCCAGATTCAGTTATATGAGCTGCACTCACCTTGGCCTCCAGAGTTCTCTTTCTTGCTTTCAGCTCAGCCACAGCTTTAGTGACATCCACATCAGGAGCTCCATTCTGCTTCAACTGGCGCACAAGGTCCCCCTAAAACACAGAGAGTGCTTATCACTGGCATGAAGAAAACCCAGATCCAGCTACAGCTACACTTCAACTTTAATAAGGGCATTTTTACAAAGCTACCAGCGAATAGTTTTTTTTTTTGTTTTGTTTTTTTGGTAGCAGCATTATCATGTCTCTTCTGTTAACCCCACCCTGCTCACAAATGTCTGCAACAGCAGCAGCAGCACACTGAAACGTGGCAAAGGGCGCAGACATGACTGCCAGCTAGCGTTAGCTAGCAAGCAATGGCTGTCCTCTTTCATTGACAGCTTAGAGAGGAGCCGGTTAAGCTAGCCGGTTAGCCTGGCAGGCTAGCATGCTGACTGTGACCCAGTCAGAGGCAATAAAAAGATATCTCCGCCTAAACAAACCGACTCGGCCCATATCAGTGGAGATAATGAGATAACAATCGTTACCTGCTCTTTGACTGCTACCCTCAAAGGGGCGAGAATCTCCTCAATGTTGCCGTCCATGGTTTGTCCTTCCGCCAGCTGCAGCCACAGGCTTGTCTTCTTCTTCTTCTTACACAGGCAGACCGAGGTTGAAAACGGCCGGTTTTGGGGCGGGTAGCGGAGCGACTGCCGAACGAACCGGACCGAAGACACCGGGCAGAAGGCGGAAATCTCAGTGCTGGTCCTCAGCAGTGCTGATGCTGCGCTCCGAAGCATGGACCGCCGTAATGCGAGAAGAGAATGATGAAATCTCTCGAAACAAGTAAACGCAGCTTCCGCTTTAGACAAGCACTTTCACTACAACCGGCACTGGCACTGGTGTCGTATCGGCAGATTCGTCAAACACGGTAAAAAATAAAATAATAAAATAAAATAAAACAAACAAATTAAATTAAATTAAATTAAATTAAATTAAATTAAATTAAATTAAATTAATACATTTTTATTTTTATAGTCCATCACACTGACACATTTAAAACTGAATCTGATTTCTGACTGTAAAAATAATAATAATAGATGAAATGTTATAAATGACAAAAATAAACATGCCCATGGTCAGGGTTATAACATAGGCCTACTACGCAAGTCACATTTTTAACCAACCACCTCTTTAGTCAAAATTATGACTCATCATCATCTAATAATTTTGATTTATACACCAGAAATTCTGATTTGCTTTCTCATAATGCTGACTAAAAAATTCAAATCTAAATTTATATATTTTTCCATTATTCTACAGAGGCCCCTAAAGGTCATGGTCATGGCTTTGCAAGGGGAATTTAAATGTTATTGCAAGGGAACACAAAAATATTTTAGAAAAATAATTCCCATTATGACCTTTTGGGGCTCCTTTTAATTCTGATTTAGTATCTCATTACTTCATTAAGCCAGACTTTTTATTTTGTATCGTAGAAACATTTTACCTGTTCTACTTTATATAATTTTACTATTTTATTTTATGCAAGAATTTATTTTATTATTATTTTTCATTTATTTTTTTTAATTAATTTTATTATTTTACCTATTATTTTACTGGGACTCAGTTTCTAATTTTATAATTCATAACTTTCATTTATTTATTCATTTATTTATTTATTTTGCTGGCTGAAAAGGGCTTCCAAACAGCTATGAGAAAACACATTAGGCTATAAGTGACAGGAAACTTAAGTATTAATACAGCTAGTCTTTGGATGTCATTGTTTTGGTGTTACTTTATGTTAGAATGTGATTGTGCTGTATTAATTTCTGTGATTTGGACAAATCCATCAGCTCATGCTCAAAGACTGTACAAAACCTTTGCATAATAAAAAAGTACTCACACCTGTTGTTTATTTGTTTGATTGTTTTTTAAAGGATGTGAGAGCTTTTTAAAATCAGTGTAATTATATAGCCAATATTAATTTTATTTTAATGTAGTGATGTTCATTTTTCTGTGTTTTATTGTATTATGTTAAATTATATCATAATATACTCCAAATGTTTTTAAAACATGGTATATAGCATGTTTTGTATATAGGCTATGGTAGCTATTTAGTTGCAATTAAGTTTAATATTTAATGTAATTCAGGTGCCTGTGCCTTTAATATCAAGTACATTTGCTACAAACACATTTTATAGACATTTCATTGAATAAAAATGTTTAATAGAGCTTTTATTTCATTTTTGAGAAGCCTTGTGTGTTGACTTATATGCTAGCTTTCAATAGATAAGGAAATATATCCTCTATTTTTTTTTTTAATTAAGAATCCAACTTTGCTCAGTGTTGGTTGAGATTTAAAGGCAATCTTAAAATTACAATACAACAGCAGCCCTTTAATGTTAATTATTAGTTTTAACCACTAGGTGGCGCCAGATGGTTCATCATTACTGGGCAGCCTTAAAGGGGCCCTTTGGCACAGGGACAAGTCACAAAACCACCTCCTCATGCTGAAACAGTCTAGATCTGCAGAGCCCTGCTGTAGAGAGCAAGGTCACCGAATTAAATCAGTGCAGCCTTTTTCCCTTTACCTATCAGTGCAGGTGGACAGTCAGCCACTGACTAAATGTGGACATTTGGACTTGTAGTCTAAAGCCAAGGCTGAACTGTCACAGGGCAAAGTGGGGAACTGACTCAAGGCTGCAAAGGCGACTATGCAGATTTGTTTAGTGCGTGTATGGTAATATACTGAATGTTTATAGGCTGTTTTAGATGCTTTTTAAACCTTTATTACAAACAGTGGAGCGATAATAGAAAATGAGGAAGATGCAACAGGTCCCCTGGATGGCAGTAGCTTTTGCATAACTAGGCTACTAAATATTGTATGAGGGCCTGATGTTATATATAGTTTTAATATCTTCATTATTTCAGTTTATATTGTGCTCACATGTTGCATATCCCCATATGCATTCGTGTTCAGTCATGTAATCAGATTACTGGGTATTTAATCATAATATAAAACTGCCATATGTTATCTGTTGTGTGCACAACTGGGAGTGGGGGGAATATGGTGTCAAAGGGTACCAACAATGAAATCTAAACTGCTGATAAAGCTTCACTCTCCACTGAAAGGTTTTGTCTTCCTGGATGATGCAACAGAAAGCCCTGGTTTCAGACAACACAACTTACCAGTCGGACTGTAAAGAAACAAGCACCTCCCCCTGTCTTCATTCAGCCTGGAGGAACCCTGAAGGAAAGAGTGGAAACAGTTGAGTCCACAGCTGGCTGCAGGAGGAGCGCGCTGCGGGGAGATTTTACTATACGTGTCAAGATGGAAGAAGTACTGGCGCCTTTAAGGGAGGCTGTGAGGGAACAGGTGAGATATTCTGCCAGTTTACACACCTGCAAAAACCCCAACCAGGATAATGTCCAATTACCAACATGCTGCGACTGCTGACAACTAATCTGACAAGTGTTGATTGGAGAGTTGGTTATATGCTTCTGGATTTTTAAGTGTTTGGCTCATGAAATGATGATTTTATGGATTTTATATGTGCAGAAATAAGAGACGATGTTATTTTAAGCACCTAAGCAGCATGAACAGACTGCACATAGTTCCACTGTCTCTGTCAATATCAGATGGAAAACAGATTTAAAACAATTTCAATGCGAAATTTGCATGTTGTTTGGCTGCATTGCTGCAACAGGTTTCACACTGAATGTTCCTCAGTGAGTAGAAATCATACAGAGCCTCATGGCATGAAAACTAAAGTGAAACTTTAAATAGCCGACTGCTGCTGCTCCAGATGTGTGGGGGCTTTGTAACAGATATATAATAGATCATAAAGGGATTTTAACTAAGCAAATACAGGCCATGTGAATGAACTGAAAGATTAGATTTTTATAAACTATAAAATAGAAAACAGTTGCAAGGTAAATGTGATGTTTCGTGTGACAGTTTTGGTAAGAGCTTTGATATTTTCCGCAGGGTGACTTGGTGCATCAGTTGAAGGAAAAAGGCGCCTCAGAACAGGAGCTGAGCAAAGCTGTCGCAGAGCTGAAAGCCAGGAAGAAGATTCTTGAAGCAAAGGTCAGAGTCTCACAACTGCTGGTTAATCTGTCAACTTTCTATTTCAGTGATAGAATATTTACTGTATTTTAATGTATTCACTCCTAGGAGTTAGCTCTGCAGCCCAAAGATGACACAGTGGACAGAGTGAAGATGGAGGACACCTTAAAGAGGAGATTCTTCTACGATCAGGCCTTTGCCATATATGGAGGTAAAATATGAGACTGATTGTTAAAATTGAAAGGAAAACCAAAACTAGGTGTGTGTTTCATGTGTTTGTTTGTGTGTCTTAGGTGTGAGCGGCCTGTACGACTTCGGCCCCGTGGGCTGTGCCCTGAAGAACAACATCCTACAGGTGTGGAGGCAGCACTTCATTCAGGAGGAGCAGATCCTGGAGATCGACTGCACCATGCTGACCCCCGAGCCTGTCCTCAAGTGGGTGCCAACAAACTCCGAAACATGTACAAAGCAGAAGTTTAACAGCTTGTCTTGGCTGAGAAAGTGCAAAGTTTGCGTTTGATTTGTCCTTAAACCGTGGCTCTTTGCAGGACGTCCGGGCATGTGGATAAATTTGCTGACTACATGGTGAAAGATGCCAAGACAGGAGAATGCTACCGCGCGGATCACCTCCTTAAAGGTGACTTTATTCGACCACCACTGCATCATTCTTAGGATTCAAAAGAGCCCCACCTAGTCCAGTCCTCCCTGAGCTTTCCAGTTTTTCCTTGCATAACGAGGTGTCAGATTTCATCCCTAAAGAGAGGGATGACCTGCAGGCCAAACACTGTCTCTTTATACACCTGAAACTTCCATGTCACGAACTAGAATAACTATATGGTCAAAATATATAATAATAACCAACCTGCTGCAAGATCCTTCTTGATTCTTCTGAGTTCTTTGCAGATTAAGTTTTACCATACTGTTTTAGATCCTCCACAGGAACAGGCTGTGATCTGCCTTACTGGGTTGAATATCCTCAGGACAGTTGCAGGCAGAGGGGAGCAGGAGTTCAAATGTCCTCGAGACTGGTTTTTCAGGTGCTCCTCAATATGGGGTCTGTCTGTTCATCTGTGAGCACACTGAGCATGATCTACTTATAGTGACTGTATTCAGGCATCATGTAGAGACAGGCTGAGAGAACCAGCTGAAAGTGCTGATGTGGAGCCTTAACACAGTTTCTCATTTATGTCTGCGCCATAAAGACATGTTTAAAATGTTAAAGGCATACATACAGTAGACTCTCAATTAAAATGGCACAAAAACAAATCACTTTTTATGTAAACAGACTGTATTATAGTTTTATTTCTTACATTTTTTTGGCTGTAATTGCGCATATTAAAGGTCCAGTGTGTGGGATTTAGGGCCGTCTATTGGCAAAAATAGAATATAATATTAATTACTATTTTTCCATTAGTTAATTTTCATCTGAAACTAAGACTCGTGTTTTTGTTACCTTAGAATGAGTCATTTGTATCTACACACGGAGCAGGTCCTCTTCCACAGAGTCAGCCATGTTGTTTCTAAGGTAGCCCAGAACAGACAAATAAAACACCAACTCCAGATAGGGCCATTTGCTTTTTCATGTCGGCCACCGTAGTTAATAATATCAATAATAATACATTTTATTTGTATGCGCCTTTCAGGACACTCAAGGTCACCGTACAGGCAAAGATAAAGAAAATAACAGCAGATTGAAAAAGTCAACGAGATAAGGAATAAAGTAACATAAAATAAATAACTAAATAATGAAAAAATAATAACATAACAACAATAAATATTCAGCAAACAACAAATAAATATTCAGAGGTCCATCTGGAGAATACAAACTGATATAAACTGATTTTAGGAGCCAGCGTTCACTTCCTGGAAGCTGGTGTTCTGCAGCCATCATGTTCTCCTTCACAGGTTTTAGTTACGCAACCTCACCAGTAGATGTCACTAAATCTCATACACTGGACCTTTAAAGGCAAAACAGTATTTACAACCTTAAACTGCTCTTTGGCAGTAGAGTGATTCATTTTTTGAAAAATATTAAAAGTACCTTGTCATTTTGTCATATTTAAGGTTTTTGGCACCTTTATACTTTGTTAAATTGACAAAATGACAATCAAGACTTATAGCTGAGTAGCTGAGGACAGTTTAAAACATGATAAAGACAAAAAAAGTTTCTGCAAGCAGGGAGCTTCCTGTCCATTTCAGCCTTGTGTCAAAAAATAATATCAAAGAACAAAACCAAGCTACTGGCCAGCAAACTAATATAATAGACTTGAGTGATTAAAAATGTGTATTACCTTCTGTTATAGTCTGTGTTTGACTGAATAACTACCAGCTGCTAAACAAGGTGTTGTATTTCCTCACAGCTCACTTAAAAAAACTGATGTCTGATGAGAAATGTTCAGCAGAGAAGGTGACCGAGATGGAGGACGTAATCACTCAGGTGGGTGCTTGGCAAACACATACTGTACACACACACACACACACACACACACACACACAGAGTCTGAAGTTGTACTGACATCTGCTGGTTGAGAAAATAACCCTCTCTGTTCCAGATGGACAACTACACTCAGCAGGAGCTGGCCAACCTCTTTGTGAAATACAACGTCAAGTCTCCTTCCACAGGAAATGACCTCACACCTCCCGTCTCCTTCAATCTGATGTTTCAGACTTCCATCGGACCAGGGGGGAACATGCCCGGGTACTGATCAGTAAATCACATCATTTTGTTTTAAATGAAAAAACACTTGCTTCCTGTATTAAAATCATGTTGAATAACTTGCAGCTACCTGAGGCCTGAAACAGCTCAGGGAATGTTTCTCAACTTCAAACGCTTACTGGAGTTCAACCAGGGGAAACTGCCCTTTGGTGCCGCTCAGATCGGAAACTCCTTCAGGAACGAGATCTCACCTCGCTCTGGACTCATTCGTGTCAGGTAGTCAGAAACTCCTACATTACCCAACTGCATATTATAACAACTATACAGTGAGATGTTAACTTCTCTTGCTTGCAGAGAGTTCACCATGGCTGAGATTGAGCACTTTGTGGACCCAAATGAGAAGATTCACCCTAAATTCTCCAGTGTGGCCGACCTGGAGATCCTGTTGTTCTCCTCCAAGGCTCAGACGAGTGGCCAGTCTGCACAGATCATGAGGCTGGGCGACGCTGTGGAGCAGGTGGGAATCTTTAAACTATTATTATACAGTGTATGTTTATTCTTAGTGCTGAAATCATGCCTGCTCTCATGTGGCCATAGTTACTGATGGTCACTAACAAATGTTCTAACCCCAATTACACATCATAAACCGGTAAATATAAGCTCAAATAGCAACAAGTAGAGGATTTGATTTTAAATGTTACTTTATAAGTTTCCCATACATTTAATATTGTCACAGTATGTGCCACAGAAATGTTTTTTCTGCAAAATTGTGCAGGATCCATTGCTGTAATAAAATCATATCATTGACGGACTATGATAATTAAAATTTTTTTGTGTCTGCTGCAGGGAGTGATCAACAACTCGGTGTTGGGTTACTTCATCGGAAGAATCTATCTCTATCTAATCAAAGCAGGACTGTCCAAAGATAAAGTGCGCTTCCGTCAGCACATGGAGAACGAGATGGCTCACTACGCCTGCGACTGCTGGGACGCCGAGTCCAAAACCTCCTATGTAAATATTTTCTTCTTTATTCACATGTATAGACGTTAAGAGGTTTGTGAGCATAAGTCAAGACAAGTTTTTGTTTTCCTCTCTCAGGGCTGGATTGAGATCGTAGGATGTGCTGACCGCTCCTGCTATGACCTGTCGTGTCACTCCAGAGCCACCAAGGTCCCTCTAGTGGCTGAGAAGCCCCTGAAAGAACCCATATCCTTCTGTTCGTCCAGTCTAACAACCTCACTGTAATCTGTATTATGGATTTAACATTCAAACTGGAGCAGGTACCTCATCATAATAATATTGAGCAAATTAGATATATAGATATAGATAAATATAGATATATAATCCCAATCAATAGAAAGAAACTGCTACTTATTTTAAAGGTAATTCAAAAGACACACAGCAAACACCTACAAACCATCAAGCTGAAGGTGTTTGGAGACAAATAGGATAAAGTCCTTGTCCAGGCCCTTTATATTTAAAGATGAAGGTACTACCTCAAGTATACTGAACCATAGCTTGGTGTCTCCTTGTGGAGATAAGGGGCATTTTTGACTATGTAGTTTGCTTCAAAGTTTATATTTTAGCATGCACCAAGCACTCTTGTGGGCCATGTTACATATTTTACTCCAGTGTCTTTTCCGATATTACCAGCAGGGGTCGGCAAAGTAATGTAGTCAGCAATGTTGAGACCTGGATCTTTAAAGTGTCCCATCACTTAAAAATTTGCTTTGCTTATTGAAATAACATTTGGATGTTTGAGCTTCACTGTTCAGATATGTGCAGATATGACACTAAAAGGCTATTTTCCCAGTCTTCTGCTGAAAAGAAAAAGTTTAACTTTTGAAATTAAAATGATTTATTCTGTATTTTTATGTCTTATTAAATAATTCTAGAGGGGAATCTTTAAATAATACATGTTCTTAACAACATTTCTACTTGTGCTTTTCAAATAGGTGTCAAAAAATATGCAGTTAACACCACAGGAAGAAGTAAACTGCACCTTCTGCTACATGAGTACAAGCTTCTCATCCATGAGTAGATGCACGATTCCTTTTGTGTGGTCATAGGGTTTACAAGTGTAGTTCAGTAGAAAGAAAATAGTCTCTAAATGAAATTGGTCACAACAAGGTCTGTGGATTATCTTGAATTAGCAGGTCATGATTTCTGGAAAGAGACATTGCTGTTGAGTCTTTCAGAAGTATTTCTTTGGCCACTTTGAGCACCACAAGCCGAGTGCCATCTAGTTCTAGTACATTAGAGAGAAGGATTTTGGTTGAACTGTACCTTTAAGTTTACTTACAATCTTTACCTGGAGTTTCTATCTGCCTTATTAAGGTAATTGACCCCGATTTGTTTCTTTATTTGCAAACCGGATTCCTGTTTTGCTCCTTAACTTCATCACACAAAGTAGTAAATGTCGTCCAGTTCGAGCCCAATAAGGGCGCCATAGGAACAGCCTACAAGAAAGATGCCAAGTCTGTTCTGGAGTACCTGGCTGCCTGTGACGAATGCTACATCACTGATCAGGAGAAGATTCTCAATGAGAAAGGGTAATTTCTGACTGTTTGGTTTATTCACGAATGTGTGCATATTCATTCAAAGTTAATTTGGTGATGTTTATATTTGTAGGGAGTTCAATGTTGAGACAAACAACAAGACATTCAAACTGACCAAAGACATGGTCAGTGTGAAGAGGTTCCAGAAAACTCTGCACGGTAAGAAGTGACACAACCTGCCTTCAGAGCAGAACAGTGAGTTTGTTCATGTGGGAAAACAACCGTCTCTATTTTCCCACAGTGGAGGAGATTGTTCCCAATGTAATCGAGCCGTCCTTTGGCATCGGCAGAATCATGTACTCCATCTTCGAGCACTCGTTCCGAATCCGGCAGGGGGATGAACAGAGGACGGTAAGAATGCTTCAAAACAAGGAATGAGATCTGAGTCAGAAACATGTGATTGTTTCATTAAAGTGACTTTCTTTCTACAGTATTTCAGCTTCCCTGCCACTGTGGCTCCATACAAATGCTCCATCCTTCCTCTGAGCCAAAACCAGGAGTTTATGCCGTTTGTCCAGCAGCTATGTAAGTGTGATGCTAACTTTAGGATTTCAATACAGTATTATGAAGTTCAAAGAAACAGTTTGGCATTTTAGGACATACTCTCTTTTTTCTTTCATATCAAGGGTTAGATGAGAAAATCTACACCACTCTGATGAAAATATGAAGCTGGAGCCTATTAGCTTAGCTTAGCATAAAGACTGGAAACAGGGGGAAACAGCTAGCCTGGCTCTGTCTGTAACAAAATCTGCCTGCCAGCACCTCTAAAGAGCACTAATGAACTCGTCGTGCATGGTGAGGTTGTGTGCCTGACTATTCCTCCTGACTAGGTGCAATAACATTTTCAAGGATCCAGTTTTTATGCTAAGCTAAGCCAAGCTAACTGACTGCAGCCTATAGCTTTATATTATATAACAAATATTTAATAAGAGTGGTGTCAATCTTCTTATCTAACTCAAACAAGGGTATTTCCCAGAAGTGTTTCTATATATCCTTATGAAACTTGAGAATTCAAACTGCACCCCAGTCGCCAGAATACAGTGTTGGCGTGATGGGTTTCTTTATGCAAATCAGGAATATGTTACATATGTATCATATTAACATACCTACAGTGACATGGTGTATGAGCTGACTTGTCATTTGCAAGTGGACGGGATATTGGATGGCGTGGCATTTAGGCGAGATTGCTGCCAAGGTGCAGACCTCTGTTTGAGACTAAAAACAACAAAACATGTAGTTTTTTAGTGGGTCATTGCTGCATTTTCTGCAGCTTTTTAGTTACTAAATGTGGGTGTTTTTAGCAAAATGTCACTGTTTTTCCACCAGCGATGATGCCACGAAAAGCGGTTGTTTTTTACCGAGACATTGCTGCGTTTCCTGCCGATTAGTTCTACGAAAAGCAGTTGTGTTTTTACAGAGACATCACTGTATTCCCTGCCAGGACAGTGCCACAAAAAGGGATTGTTTTTAACCGAGACATTGCTGTAGTTCCAGCCAGGATAGTGCCACGGAAAGCGATTGTTTTTTACCAAGACATTGCTGTGTTTTCAGCCAGGATTGTGTTACAAAACGTGGCTGTTTTTTACTGAGACATCACTGTGTTTCCAGTCAGGATAGTGCCACAAAAAGCAGTTGTTTTTTACCCCAAATTTGCTGCGTTTCCTGCCAGGTCAGTGCTATGAAAAGCGTTTTTTTTCCCCCCAGAGATATCAGCTTTTCCAGCCGTGATTGTGCCACCATTGGGTATTTTAAGCCAAAACGGGATCTTTTCCTAACCTTAACCAAGTGGTTTTTATTCCTAAACATAACCACGTTAACCACAGTGTTGTTGAAACGCAAAGTTTTGACATATCCACTACATAATAACGTACAATGTAACATAACCATGGTTTGCGAAACATACAATGCCAACATTTTTTCTGGTGACTTGGTTGCAAACTGATGACTAATCTCTGTCTCCTTCTTTCTCCTTTAAGCTGAGGCGATGACTAAAAACGGTGTGTCCCACAAAGTGGACGACTCATCAGGATCCATCGGCAGGCGTTACGCCCGGTCCGATGAGATCGGAGTGGCGTTTGGCATCACCATCGACTTCGACACGGTGAACAAGACGCCTCACACAGCCACGCTGAGAGACCGCGACACAATGAGGCAGATCAGGGCCGAGGTAGAACAATCCCACAACTGCAGCTTTAATTAAAAAATAAAGGCCGTGTATGGTCACGTATTTGCTGATTTTTTCTTCTAATAAATAAAATCATATTGCAGGTCTCCGAGTTGCCAGGGATTGTTCGAGATCTGGCTAACGGCACCTTGACGTGGGCTGAGGTGGAGACAAAGTACCCCATCTTTGAAGGACAAGAGACCAGCAAGAAGGAGTAGCTGAACTAGGACTCATCTAGCTACTGTATACACAGGGACCACATTGTGAATAAAGATTCGACATTGCCCCAAGTCATTCTATGATACAGGAAGCTTATTAGCCTTATGAATTGTATATGTATACATACAGGAAAAAGCTATTTCTCTTGGATCCATAGCACTGATACTGTGAAAGCAATAAACAGAGATACAGCCAGCTAGACTTGAGTTTAATGCATTTATCTAACTTTTATAATAAACATTTACAGCATCGTTCTTTTCCTTTTTTGGTGTTTGCTTTGTGTTTTCAGCTGCTGCATGTCACTGCTTTGTATTGTGTGTTGCTGTCACTAGACGGCACTGCGTGTTGTTTCACAGGTCATTGTAGAATGTGAGAGGCATGGATGTTTGGCTATGGCTCAAAATTGCAGCAGGCTTAGATGCTCCAAAAACAGATCTGGCAACCAGGAATATAGCAGCAAGAAGAAAGTGACATTTGAAAATGTAAAATGATTTAACATTCCTGACTGAACCCAAAGCAAACATAGAAAAATGTAAGAAACACATACATATAGGAATTTATGCTCCTTTGGTTGTAATGATGCAGTTTGATGCTACATGTGATGTAACTTAATGATGACACACTATTCTGCACATGTACAAAGTAGCTGCATCAGTTAGGAAGTACTGAAGGTGTTTGGGGAAGTTAAAACATGCCATGATCAAATGCTGGGTGTCTTTTCAGCCCTCCTGTCCCGCCCCCTCTTTGCCAGTGGTCAAAGTATAAATACATCATGTCACCTTTAACCGGTGGCAGCTCCCTCTCAGGGAGTCAGAGGGACCCGCAGCCCACCCTGAGCAGATGTTAAAGTTTACATTGTATCACTTTTCTTTTTTTGGTAATATGACATTTTAATCTGCGTTTCACCCTCTTGTGAACGAATCAAAAAGGTGCGCTTTTACAGCAACTTTCTGCGGACACGCAACTGCTGCGTTCAAGGTCAGTATCACAACAGGTGCTGCGGAGGACGAACTGGGGTGCGTGACCGTGTGGCATTTCAACAGCAGGCATTGTGAGGAGGAGAATGCACAGACTTAAATAGAGATAACATCTTTTGCTTGTTAATCATCTGTAACCCAGAAAGATAAGTTTGTTGCCAGCATGTAAAGCAATACAACATTGTTTAATGCACAAGAACTAGTGAATAACTTCATTGAGGAGAAATAGTTTGGATAAAAATAGCAGGCAGCTGCACTTTGTTGGTGAAATCTAATCAGTGGAAACTTGCCCTCCACTGTTCCTTGTACCTGATAATCACAAGTGAGTCCAGTGGTTAAAATTCAAATGATTGTGGCTTTTAGGACTTTAAAAAGATCATTTCACAGAGACAAGACAACCACGTGATACTGCATTAACCTGCATGGATCTGATAGCTATTGAATGTAAAAGTGAAAACAGCTTCTTATGTCACAGCCTGCAGCTATGTTGTAAAGGCTAAATTACTCTGCACCTTGGACAAAGAACAATCTTCAGACAGATCTAAAATTAGAAACACTTATATCCATTGATGATTTTAAGGCCATCATCAAGAATGTGGTGACAGAGACGTGCTTGTTTTTCTTGCAAGGCCACTGTTTGAATAGTTGTTGTTTTATTGTGCATTTTTGTATTATATGTTGTATTTGTTGCATTATAATGTGTTTGATTGGCTGCTACCTTGGCCAGGTCTCTTTTGTAAAAAAAGGTTTTCAATCTCAATGGTTAAATAAAGGTTGAATAAAATTAAATAAATTTGCAAGTTAGATTTATAGTTGGTAGCCTACATAGCATGAAGACGGAGCAGAAGTGTATAAATCTTTTACTCAAGTGCAGTACTGTATTGAATCTGATTACCTACTTGACTATTTCCATTAAATGCAACCTTATTTTTCAACTCCACTACATATTATAGTAGAAATACCATAGTTTTTACTCTTCTACATTGATGTGACAGATTTAGTTACTTTGCATTTTACATAGAAACCCTAGAATGAGCTTGTAAAATGTGATGCATCGTTGAAGATGAAGCTAAAAGTAGTTAAGTATGAGCTTCAAAATGCAACTCTCTGTAAGGAGCCGAAAGAGTACTTTTACTTCTGATTACTTAAGTTACATTTGGCAGTGATAAGTTGTTTGGTAACAAAACTCCTAAAATGGTTCCCCCAACAGTGTTAAATTATTGATGTATTAATTCCTTGCTGTACAAGGCACTGGTAGAAAGTTAAGTTAATTTACTCAAGTATTGTAGCCTGCATTAGGCACCCCAAGACATTTGTGCCCCAGACATCTTTTACCAGGGTCTCAGACCATGATTAGCTGGTTATGACTCTGGCTTGTTCACAGTCATAGTTAGGAAAGGTCAGGTGATGCAAATTTTAAAGTTTTATAAATATTCTTACTCCTAAAATCTTGTCCCAACAATTAGCAATGGGCTCCTCTAAACAGCTGCCTAGCACTCTGAAAACTAAAATAACTGATGCCCACAAAAAAGGAGAAGACTATAAGAAGGTAGCAAAGTGTTTTCAGGTAGCTGTTTCCTCAGTTTGTAATATAATTACAAAATGGCAGTTAACAGAAACTGTGGAGGTCAAGTTGAGGTCTGGCAGACCAAGAAAACTTTCCAAGAGAACTGTTCATAGGATTGTTAGTAAGGCAAATCAAAACCCCTGTTTGACTGCAAAAGACCTGCAGGAAGATTTATCAGACTCTGAAGTGGTGGTGTACTGTTCTACTGTGCAGTGACACCTGTACAAATATGATCTTCATGGAAGAGTCATCACAAGAAAACCTCTTCTGTGCCCTCACCACATAATTCAGCCTCAAAAGTTTGCAAAGGAACATCAAAACAAGCCGGATGCTTTTTAGAAATGAGGGATGGATTCAGTTAAATTCCAGTAAATTCTGAAAGCAAACATCCCACAATCTTTAAACAAGCTGAAGACAAAGAGAGGATGGCTTCTACAGGAGGACAATGATTCTAAACACAAAAAAAATCCACAATGGACTACCTCAAGAGGAGCCAGCTGGAGGTTTTGCTGAGGCCCTCACAGTCTCCCGATCTAAACATCATTAAAAATTGATGGATAGACCTCTGAAGAGCAGTGTATGTAGAGACGGCCCAAGAATCTCACAGAGCTATAAGCCTTTTGCGGTAAGAAAATCACCCAAACAATAACTGAAAGACTCTAAGCTGGATACAAAAAGCATTTAGAAGCTGCGATTCATGCCAAAGGGGTTGCTACTAAATACTGCATGTAGAGTGCCCAAACTTTTGCTTCAGGCCCTTTTCATTTTTTGTTATTTTGAAACTGTAAAAGATTGAAATTAATAAGTAAACGTGCTTTAAATATTGAAGAAATGTATCATCTTTAACTTCAGGCCTTTTGGAGATCAGTTCATCTTCTACTTAACAATTCACAGTAAATGAAATTTTGAACAGGGGTGCCCAAACTTTTGCCACTGTACAAGTAGAATTTGGAGATACTTACACTACAGTAATAATTCTAAATCTCCCTCGTGAAGTATCATGAGGTAAAAGTATAAAACATTGCAGAAAGGAAATACTCAAGTAAAGTTCCTCTTTGATAGGACTTGCAGTACCACAAGAAGTACAAGTATACTTTCTACCTTAAAATACTGTTTCAGGGCAAATACTTCACATGTGACAGTGACCTAAATCAAAAATGACTGACAAGCTGAGAAGTTTATTTTTAGTCACAGTTGGCACTGATGCCTCTCATACAAACACTGAAGTAGCATTGTTGCACTTTACGTTGACCTCACAAAAGTATGATAAGCATGAGGAAGGTGATGACGATGATGATCAGTGTCTTAACTGCTGTAATGCCATGTGGTGTCATTTCAGAAGCAAAACCTGGTTTAATTGTACAGATAAGGAGTTGACTGGTCTGTTGTCGGTGTGTTCAGGAGCCTCCTTCCTGTCTGCATCACCATGGGGATCAAAGCTGCACTTCCCAAATATGAGATCTATTTCTACAACACGATGCTTTGTCTGGCCATGTTCTGGGCTGCCAGCTGGATCTTTGATGTGTCCAGTTGTGAGTATGAGAGATTATTGTTTTTAAAACTACTTTACTGTCAATAAAACAAACAACAATGAACTGATCCTACAGTCCTTACAAGTAGTTTTTGTATCCGAAACCTTAACTAGCCCAGTCCCCTGAGCTATAGAGTTCCAGTGTTGTCCAGAAACTATTAAATGCACATCAGAGAGCTGCACTGTTGCACTGGATGGCACTTTTTTCATAACAATGAACATGAAGCACTGTATTTAATGAGTAGATCCCACATACACTGTGCTGTAAATCCTCCTTAGAGTCCAGTCACTAGAGCACCAAACTTGTCTTAATCCGCAGCTTAAAATAGTCCCCAACAAGACCACCATTTATTCATGTTTGAGTTACGGTTTTTTAAAAAGCAGCAATGCCTAGTTGTTGAAGGACCAGGCCTCTATATGTTTATTTGTTTTAAAAATCTTCAGTAGGAACAAATTGACTTTCAGCCCATGCAGAGCCCAGCACACCCACACAGATGAGGGTGGATATTCTCAGTCATCCAGGTCATGGTAATCCCAAATGCCGTATTGTAGGAGACTGGATTTGCTTGGGTTTCTTGAAGACGTTTCGCCTCTTATCCAAGAGGCTTCAGTTCTAACTGTGTGGTGGGGAGTCACAGGCTTTTAACCCTGTGTGGGTGTGAATGCTGTGAACCTCAGCGACTCTGTAAGGGTTCACACCCATATAGGGTTAAAAGCTTGTGACTCCCCACCACACAGTTAGAACTGAGGAAGCCTCTTGGATGAGAGGTGAAACGTCTTCAAGAAACTCAATCAAGTCCAGCTGCGATAGAGCACTTAGTACCCACACAGTAGTCCTCAATGACTCTGGATGATTAGACCTGTGCTCAAGGTGAAGTTAGGCAGATCTATGTCACCAAACTGCATGAGCTAATAAATATGGAGTTTATGTATTAATAAAGATGAGAAACCTGTATGTTGTTCCTCCCAAACAGTTGCAACAAAAGAAGCGTGAGGGAGATGTCAATTAAGCAAAGTAGAGCGAAGATCAGATAAAAATAAGATAATCCATTTTAATTGTTCATTGTTACAGCAGCAAAGGGAAAGTGCAAAAAAAGAAGCATCAGTAAAAAAACACAGCAATATAATGAGCAGAAAACAGAAAGTAATATAATGAGTCAACAGTAGAAAAAGCAAAATATAATAAACAGACAGTCTGAATGGCTGAATTCACATTATTGCACGTATGAAATATAGATACTGCACAGTTTAGTGAATACTGATATTGAAGATGATTGATGACTGTCAGTTTTGGTCTGTGTGGTCTGCTGGGAGCAGTGTTGGTCAATATGCTGCTACCACAACGTACCACTCCACAGAAGATGGCTGATACCACCAAAGTCAGAAACTTTCTTCAGGTGTCCAAAAGACCCGAGTCTCCTCAGCATAGTCTGTCCTCTTTTATACAGCATTTTTTCAGCATCCCAGTGTCCATTCCCTGGATGTTCACCGGTACAGGAGGAGAGTGTTTTGTATATGTGGAAGTCCACCACCAGCTCTTTGCATTTCCATGCTTTGATGTGGAGATGGCTCCACTGCTTCCAACCCACAAAGCCCTGGGTAGGGTTCTCTATGTTCCCTGTCATCCCCATCTGTGATGAGGCCAATGATTGCAGTCATTAGAGAACCTTTGCAGGTGTCAGTTGTACATGAAGTCTGCAGAGCCAGAACAGTTCCCTACAAGGCCCCAACTCACAGTCCTATATTCTCACATACTCTGGTCGGTTGATGAAATAGTCTAGGATCCATGCTGTATGGTGGTGGTCCACCCCCCTGCACTCTAATTTGTCACTCGGAAGTGTGGGCTTTATGGCATTAAAGACACTGGAGAAATCAAAAAACATGATTCTCACAGTGCTCCTAGCCTTTTCCAGGTGAGAAAGATCTGTGTAGGAGGTAGATGACAACACTGTCCACTCCAATGCCAGGTTTGTAGGCAAACTGTAATGAATCCTTTGATGAGATCACAAAGTTGTGGAGATGAACAAAGACCAGCCTCTCCAGGGTCGTCATCAGGTGCGATGTCAGTGCCAACGGTGTGTAGCTGTTGAGGTGCTTGGGGTGCTGTCATGGGTATCAAGCAGGACTTTTTCCACAGCTGTAGCACTCTCCCCAGCACCAGGCTCAGGTTAAAAATGTGCTCAACTGTCCCATAAAGATGGTGAAACACATTTTTAGGACGAACCACTTTAATCAAAGAAAACTTTAGTTCCATTCGCAGTATTATATTTGGCAGTATTATTATTATATTTGCCTTTCCTTGGGCCTACGCAGAAAGCCTCTTCCACGCGCCTACATGGAAAGCATAAGGTGGAAAGAGCACACTTCTCCGCCCGTCTGTGTGCCTGTGTGAAAAGCACAAGGAGGAGAGAGCAAATGTGCAAATTAGGAAAGAGAGAGCAAACCTCCCTGCCCTTCCATGCGCCTACATGGAAAGCCTAAGGCAGGGAGAGCAGCAGCAAAGACCCCCCAGGAACAGAGCAGAGCAACAGCAAAGACAAACAGAAATGACATTGATAAGTCAGACACAGCATAAAAAGGAGGAGCTGGGGTGGAGGCAGGTTGCAAAGCAGCTTGCAGAGGAAGTCCCATTTATCCAGTTATCCAGTATTTCCCAAACACATTTTTTTGCTAACAAAAGTTGAGCGCTTAAAACACATCTAAAGGACGGACAAGTTGCGCCACTGTTTTATTTATTGAAAATGATCAACAGAAAATACATTTGCAGCCATTTTGAGAAGTGATTACATTTAATATATTTACGGTCGACCATTTTATTTTGAGTGCACAAATTCTAAGAGTGAAATTTACGCTCTATATAGTGCTCTCAATATACACACACCCTTTTCACAGCAGACATTTTGACTTACTATAGTAGGAGAGGCACAGGTGTTACTAATGACATTAACAACATCTCAGTTTTATTTAAGTGTCCCGGTGAGTCATGACAGTGAGCCTGCATACACAATACCAGGATCTGTGCTTTTCTTACTGTGACAAATGCCTTTTGTGTCAAAGGTCTATGGAACAAAAAGCATCCAATGTCTCACCATTTATAGATGTGAATATTACAGATAATGAAACACAAAGCTCAGAGCAAACTTAATGATTCACTTTTCCAAAAGTAGGAAGGTGCTTCAAAAGTGCTTTAAGAGTGAAATGTAATGATGTGCAAAATGCTGCTCAACTACAGTAACTTATGATTAGATACTTTTTCCACATTTACACACCCATACTCTTGTGCAAACACAAAAACATGAATGAACTTCTCAAAACGAGTCTGGACTGTGAAGCTGACGTTGAGGCGTGAGTTCGAACTTTAGCTTTGTGTGGTGCAGTCTCATACAGACGACACAATGTGCAGTATACGTACAGTACAGGCGCAGTGTCACAGTGTGAGGGCGAAGAGTTGAAGCTATGCAGACCACGCAGAGAGGAGATCAGGTGTCAGTATTAATACCACAGAGCACAAGAAGAAAATAGATCCTGTGTTGCTCCTGCTTTTATTTCAAGTTTCACTGTCACTTGGAACAAAAGTTTCACATCTGCATTCAAGGACAAGGAAAATATTAATGTATGTGTGTTGCTGCTATAATTTGTTTCTTTAAAATTCATGATTTTGTTGTATTTTTTAATTTCACAATATTTTCTTTCTATCTATCTTTTCCTATCTCCAGCCAGTGCGAACAGAAAGACGTTCAGATCCAGTGTGAAGCCAGGATGGTACTACTTTGGGAGGAAAATGGTGAGAAAGCTTTCATAGTTTATCAAGACATGTTGTCACTGATGTAAAAAATGTCTCTCAGTTTTATACTTTTTCTTTCTTGACCTGCAGGATGTGGCTGATTTTGAGTGGGTGATGTGGTTTTCCACCTTCAGAGAGCACATCCTGTTTGCTCTCTCTGGCCATGTGCTGTTCGCTAAGATCTGCTCCATGTTGGCTCCACAGGTGCTTCCACTGACCGACTAATTGATTAAGTGATTGAGCTGCTGCAGAAAGAAGAATGTAGTAAAGAATGAAAATGATTTGGGTTTAATGATCTGCGCAGAACATTTAGCCACTGTAAAATGAAGTGGAAGAAACACTTAATCTCTCACTGTGTTGTGTTATTATGAATACTTGGTGACATTTGAAATCCCCTTTGTCACACTTTATTTTTACTACATTGCACAGTTGCTTTTTATATCATTAGCCAAACAGCAGATGATGAATGGGACCAGCTGGAATGAAAAAGATGGAGTGAGATGGAGGGATGACAGTAGATGAAGCATGAAAAAGTCAACAACTAGAAGTGCAGCTCTATATTTAGCAGGATCACTAATGTCACGCTGATTTGGTGAACAACTCTGGACCTCTGTGCCGTGTGTCAGCAGAGTCAATCCTTTCCCTAAACAAATGTTCATCATTAGATTATTTTCTTAACCAGCTTTTAAAAGACGGCCTTACTGTGTCAACCCTACGAGATGCAACGTGGTGACCAGTGATGGAAGAAGCATTCAGATCCTTTACTTAAGTAAAAGTACTACTACCACAGTATGAAAATACTCCACTAGATTAAAAGTACTCCATTCAAAACCTTACTTAAAGGAGCAGTGTGTAAGATTTAGGGGGATTTAGTGGCATCTAGTGGTGAGGATTGCAGATTGCAACCAACTGAAACTTCTCCTGCCAGGGTCTCCTCCTCTCCGAAACAAACAGACCAGGTGATTAAAACCAGTAAAAACCTGAATAAAGCAGTGTCATATTACAAATCAGAGTTTCTCCTACCCTGTTTGGTACGTCACAGTCAGCTGGCTTGCTTGGCACCTGCTAATGTTTGCTGACCTTATTACTGATTCAGACATTCAGGAAGTTTTTAAGCGGAAGCCAAAATGCCTGCAGGCATTAGGTGATCATTAGGCAAGCAAAGCTCTCGCACGAAAAACACAAAGAACTGCCCTGATGCAGGTAACCTAGGGGAAAGGTGTTCTTAAATATTAATATTCTCTACACCTAGGTTTCAAAATGCACAAAATCACCCTCAAATAGGACTGGAAAATAAAACAAGTCTCAAAATGGCCTAAAGACCAGAGTTTCTGGCTGATAGTATTTGGTAACATGAGGTCTGCATTCAATTGAGGAAGGATCAGGGTGCTCTGGATGTGCATTTTTCCACATTTCTTAAGCCCTAAGAAAGGATGTCGTCACACCCTAATTGGCCCAGACAGGAAAAGCACCAGGCTCTTTTTTTATTTGGAGCATCCACTCCAGGGACTTTTGTTGTACGCTTCTTAGAATTTTCCATCATACTCCTAGCTGCTGCTCTGTTGCTACAATCTCTAATCCTTTCCATTTTTTGAGATCATTATTCCAAACTGTCAACATAGAATCAGAAGAAAACATCAGAATCACACACATACAGATGAGGCATTGAGAAAACAAAACGAAAAGCAGACCCACACTGAAAAAGACAAAAAAACAAATCTAAAACACATCACTTCAGTGCACCGGAAAGTCGCCACTGATGCCCAACATCAACCATCTCTACACTTACATGTAAAAGTCCCGCACTCTATCTTTAAGGAGTAGGAAATCTTTAGTGGAAGACTAAATCATTCAGTTTATCTAAAAAAATGCACATTTGAAACCACCAGATTTGGATATGTGTGGTTTTCACTGGACAGTAAGGCAATGAAAAATATCAAATAAAGTACCTAAAGTTGTCGATAAATGCAGCAGGGAGAAAAAGTCCAGTATTTGCCTCTAAGGTATAGTAGAAATATAAAACTTCAGTATTAATTCAAAGCACCTTAGTGTTTCCATTTTCTGAAGTACAGTACTTTAGTAAATGTACTTAGTTACATTCCACCACTGATAGTGACACTACATTTCTCCCACACAGTACAGGTCCCTGGTGTACATGGTGTACGGGCTGCTGGCCGTGTGGACCAGTATGGGCTGGACCTACGTCACCCTCATCCTGTCCCACTGTATTCTGCTCTACAGCATCTCTTTAGTGAAAATCCGCTGGCTTTGCTTCGTCACCGGTCTCTGTACCCTCGCTACATTCAAGTGTGAACCCTTCGTGTCCTGGCAGGTAAACTGCTACCACTTTACAGAAGTCACAAAAGCTATGAATATTAGTGTGATTGTTCCCTGCGTTATTTCTCCTCCATACAGGCGGGCTTTGTGGAGGGAGACTTTGAGCTGCGTCACGTTCTCTTCTATGGAGGCTGTGGGTTTACGATCATGCGTTGTATGAGCTTTGCTCTGGAGAACTGCGAGAGGAAAGATGGACACTACAACATCCTGGAGCTGCTCAAGTACAACTTCTACCTCCCCTTTTTCTATTTCGGGCCCATTATGACCTTTGACAAGTTTTATGTTCAAGTAAGTTAAATTTATTGTTATTCCAAACCTTCAAGCACCTCATGCATCATTAGACCAGGTTAATTTAGTGCCTAAAATAGTATTTTACTCATAGCGCAATGGTTCCCAATCTATATGATGTGTTGCCCCTTAAAAAAAAGAAATCTGTATTTGCATTTGTCCACCGGCCAACAAGAGAGTAACACATTTCCCGCATTTATTTAAATATTTAGGCTTAAAGAGGTACAATCATCCCAAATGCAAGAGACAGCTGGCAACAGGAACTTGAATAAATCACTTTTGAGACAAGGTTTAAGCAGGAAAACAGCAAAATCAAAGATCAAGTAACAAAGCCAAGGATCCAGCAAGGACTGAACCGAAAACCAGGACTTAAATACAAACTAATCTGACGAGGGGATTAAGTGCAGGTTGAGAAAAAGGCGGAGAAGCGCAGATAGGAAAATGACTGGCTAGGTAAAACTTTGGAGCAGGTAAGGACTAATGAGGGTGATGGAGGACAGGTGTGCAGAGGGGCAAATGAGGGACACGCAGCACAGGAACACAGGAGGAGAAAGAACGCAGTAAACAGAAGCCCCAAAAACCCAGTCCTCTTAAATAAAGTGAAGTGGAATGGATGGAAAACAAAGACAGCCTATCTAATATAGGCAACTTAAATGACTCTACAGTCTGTCACAGATACAACTTAGTCCAGTCTTCCCAAAAAGTCTGAAAGCATCAGGACACAGAGCGCACTGTAACAATAATTAACAGAAACAAGAAATGTTAAATGGACATCTGAAAACAAACAGCATTTTCTGTCACAGAGGACATCTTAGGCTTTTCTCATTTCTCAGTTTGTCCTTCCTCGATTCATTTCCTTCTATCTCGGCCCCTCCTGAGATTCGAGCAGAGGGAGAGGAGTCTGGCAACAGGCTTCTAACAACATCTGTGCTTCAGAGCTGGCATTTTAAAGCAATGTCATTCAAATATGACAAGTGACACAGCTGCATCATCAACTGTGTGTCTCGCCTCTTTTATATGTCATGGGTGCCAATAAGACTTCCACAAAGGACACACCTGTGCGTCATTGCTCATAGCTTTTCTGGCAAGCCTCCTCTCTCCTTAAGGTGCATTTTAAGAACTGAAACTTCAAGACAACAGCCCCTTCTGGAGCTGTAGCACAGAATGTGTAGGTCTCTGGTTTTGTGACGTGTGTCTACTGCCCCCTGCAGGCCAACAAGTCAGACCTGACCAGGAAAGAGTGGGAGATGTGGAACATCAGCGTGCAGGGCCTGATTCACCTGGGAGCCATCATCGTCGTGGACGTCCTCTTCCACTTCATGTACATCCTCACCATCCCCACCGACCTGAAGCTGCTGAGGCACGCCTCTGACTGGGCTCTGGGTCTGTGCCACCTCCCTGAAATACCCACAATTCATGTTTTGACTTAATGCTATGACATGTTAACCAGCGAGGACTTATGACAGGTTTGGCACTGTTAGTTGTTCTTTATGTGTGACATTACATTAAATGTGTGTGACTGCATTGTTTCCAGTGGGCCTAGCTTACTTTAACCTGGTGTATGACTGGGTGAAAGCAGCTGTCATGTTTGGAGTCATCAACACAGTGTCCAGACTGGATCACCTGGACCCACCTAAGCCACCAAAATGCATCACTATGCTCTACGTGTTTGCTGAAACGTGAGTTGAATTTACAGAGCTGGATCAGACATGGCTGATTGTGTATTATACCATATAAATCTGTTAAACTAAACTTGTTTTTTTCCTCCTTTCACAGACATTTTGACAGAGGGATCAACGATTGGCTGTGCAAGTAAGATCAATCAGTTACATTAAAGTCGTCTTCTTCTTCTTCTTCTTCTTCTTCTTCTTCTTCTTCTTCTTCTAACTATTATTATACCACTTTATTTATTTGGTTTTCAGTCCACAGTATGAGTAATATTGTAAAATATTCCAGTTTGCCAGAAGAGAGAAAAATAAAATAAAATAGGGATGCACAATAATATCGGCATGTCATTGGTATCGGCCAATATCAGCTTTAAAATTAACTATCAGAAACGGTCAACATGCTTTTTCTTGATTTGCACAATGAAAGAATGTCTCCGTCTGCTGGTGGGCCATGAAGATAAAAGTATGCATGTATAATATGATGTTAATTCCACTCCAGAAGAGACTTGTTGATCACTAAAATTAGGTAGGGAAAAAAGTGCATATATTGATATCAGTATCGGTTATCAGTCAAATAAGTTGTTACTTATCGGCATAAGGGTTATTGGCAAAAAAATATGCTATTAAGAAAAGGATGACTTGTAATTTTCTGCAGCTAAACTCAGACAAGACAGAAGTAATAATCTTTGGCCCTAATCACCTAGCAAGGAAATTACAACCCTTTATTGGTCCTCTGGCAAGTATAATAAAATCTACAGTGAGAAATTTAGGCATCACTTTTGATTCTCAGTTGAACTTTGAACCACATGTTGATAATCTCATTAAATCCTGCTACTTCCACCTAAGAAATATTATCAAAATCAAATCAGCTTTGTCTTTTCCTGACCTAGAAAAGCTTATTGGTGGTGCCATACTTACCCGCAAACAGCAAATCTCCTCCTGTAAAGTTCAAGAACCTTTAAATCCAATGTTCAATGTTGGGGTAGGCTTCTGTCCAGGTTAGTATTAATCGCCTTGATAATGTCGGCTGTTTCTCAGAGGGTTATCTTCAGGTTGAATACCATAAAGAGCTGTGAGGGGGTTGGATTCAATAGGTTGTTCAAATATTTCAGTAATAACACTGAATATAGAGCTCAAGAAACCCAAGAGCTTGACAAATTTGGAGGTTCTGTTGCTGTCTCATTACCCACAGGTACGTGTACGATTACCTGGGTGGAAAACATGACAACGTGGTGGAGGAGCTGATCGCTACACTGTGCACCTTCGGCGTCACCATCCTCTGGCTGGGACCCTGCGAGGTGGTGCTGATCTGGGCTTTCTTCAACTGTTTCGGCCTCAACTTTGAGCTGTGGACTGCCAAGTTCTTCTCCATGGAGCCTTTTGCTTCTTTCGAGGTTCGTTAGCTGAGGTTGCCTTTTGCATTTTAGTTTGGACACAAAATGCTTTTTGTGTATTAATAAAGTTTTATTTACAGACGGCGATGACGGAAGCAATGTCCCGCCGGATCAGAGCCATCTTCAATACCTTTAACTTCTGGAGCATTGTGTTGTACAACGTCCTGGCCTTGAACAGTTTGGACTTTGCCAAGTTGGTCGCAAAGCGTCTGCTTCTCAAAGGTGATTTGTGATTTCATTTTGAGCAAGGTTACATTTTTTGACCAACTCTATTAACAATGGAGTTTTTCTTACCTCACCAGGCTTCCCTATAACCACCATCATCGTCATGTTTGTGACCTACTGCCTGATTCAAGTGATTAAGGAGAGGGAGAGGAGACAGGCCCTTATCGATGACCCTGATCCTCTTCCTCCTGCTCCCCCTCCAAACGCCGCCGCCCCCAGTCCGACCAGCGCTGCAGCTGCACCCGCTGCTACACCCGCTGCTACACCCGCTGCAGATCCTAGCAAAGAAAAAGCAGAGTAGATATTTGATGTTCACTTCACTAACAGCGATGGATGTATAAAGCCAAGAGTATTAACATCAGTCTGGATTTTAAAACATAAATTGTGAATGGATGCTTGTTATCTGCCGATGTAGAAAACAAAATTAATTGTAAATAAGTTTACCATCATTTAACTGTCTGTATCTAAAAGGCAAAAATAGAGTACATCTGTAAACTGTCCTGTAGCCTGTAGTGTATTCCAACACTGTAGGGACATCAAAAGTAAATGAACATATTTCTGAAACCTTTGTCACAACTGCAAAAAAATAAACTTTAAAGATTTGTTCAAATGTTTTCTGTTTTCTTTCTGATGGAGCTGTTTAAATATGAATAAGAGAAAGGGGCTCATTACAGTACATGAGTCAGTGTTTAGTCTTGTCATTAGGGCTGTGAAGTATTTCTGTAGCGTTACATCAGCAGTTGACAGCTTTGTTCCTGTTTGACACTGGAAACCTTTAAACACTGTCCAGTGAGACGGCTCTGGTAACACCTGTGGTGAATCACTACCTTAATCGTGTCATACAAAACACTTTGTAACAAAACAGTGTGACTACTGTATGTCTAAAACATCCTGTTGATAAACATGTATTGTAAAAATGCAGCTGTAAAACATTGAAATTAATATATATTGTTATTTTTTAAAAAGGCTTCATAATTTCCCAGAACAACATGGCTCTGTAGTTTCTAGCAAACATTCTAAACATATGTTAATTGTGTCTTTGTTTGGGACTACTTTAAGTTGCAGATTAATACACATTAGGTGTGCAGTATATAGAACCCATGAACCTCTGTGTGTGGGGTTTCATACTTTATTCAATGGGATTTGTTCACAATACGAAAAAAGTGTAGCTTCTTCCTGCCGAGCAATGGGTCTGGAAAGCAAAGGTTTGCCCAGATGAAGTGGGCTGCAGAGGCTTGGTAGGCAAGTCAACTACCAGGCTGCTTGAAGAAATGGGAATTCAAGGCCAAGCCCAGCGTCATGCTATCACAGCTCTCTCTGGCGCAACCTAACAGGCAAGCTGGTGGCTATGGGTTAAGAGGAAAGATATCACTTTGGCCCCCAAAATGCCACTCACAACAGCAGGTTTCAAGGGAGTAAAAGCAGAAGAGGGCGCACCTGGGACACTTGGTGCTGCTAATGAGCCCTCTGGAGGTGTCGTGGGCCTACCATCGAAACACCAGTGAAGGAGGGTATCCACCTGATGACCCCAATGAAGTTTTTACTCCCATCGTCTCTCCTTGGCTCTGCCTTTCCTATAACTTTTCCTACTCTTCTATCCATCTAACCCTATGGCTCCCATTTGAAAACCCCCAGACAACACTATTACTCCCACTCATAGTCTCAAGTACGTGCATCAGGGATTGTGACATCTAGTCCTAAACTGAACTACACATTTTCAATAAAATTTCCATGACCATTCACGACGTGTAAGAACACAGACAAAACTGTATAGTGCACTGTACTCCAAATGTTAATTCCTGACAACTGTACAGGAGGTGAATTTTTATATAACTCAGCCGTTTACATTCTGTTAAGGCTTACAGTTACTTATAATTAAAGACGGGGCCACTTTGAGTGACAGGCTGTCTGTGGATAGTGTCCTTGGCTTTTCAGTCAGATTCAACCCTCACTCCTCCAGAGAATGAGCCTCTCTCACAAATATGGTCAGTTCTGGCTCCAAAAAAACAAGATGGCGACGGCCGAAACACAGAACTCAAGGCTTCAAAACAGGAGTTCACAAACCAATGGGTGACGTCACGGTAACTACGTCCATTATTTTTACAGTCTATGGCATAAGCATATATTAAAGCTAACATCAACAGCTACAGCAAAATAAATTTGCTGTTACATTTCTTTACATGGAAAGTTATCCACTAAAGATTAATGTCAAAATTAATTCCATTAAACTCGACAAAATTCAATGACTTCTCCGAACTTTAAAGGACTTTTACTCTTTCTATGTTGTTTCCAGGCCTGGGAAATGAGATGTAGAAATAACAACTAATTCCACTGAACACAATAAAATTCCACTTCCCCAAAATTTTCAAGGATTTAACTAATACCATGACTTTCAAGGCCTGGAAAATTACACTGAGAAATAACACATAATTCCATTGAACACTACAAAATTCCATGACTTTTCCATAACTGTTAAGGATTTTATTAGTTCCATAAAATTTCTTTAGACCTAGAGAATGAGATTTAGAAATTCCATGACTTTTCCAGGTTTTTTATGACCATGGGAACCCTCTCTAATTTAGAGCCCGAATGAAAAAAAGAATATCATGATTATCTTAGATTTTTTTAGTTGTGACATTCCACTTAATGTTGTTTTATAATCACTATTATTATTGTGCAATTTCATGACTTCAAAATTTTAGGAAATAGTGGAGAATATCTGCTTCATGCTTTACCAGCAATTAAATAACCTTTATTGTAGCAACACTAGAGTGTGGCTGTCATGTAAATGCAGTAATTTAACAAATTGACAGAGTGACACTGTTGCTTTAATGATTCAGTCACAGGGACCCTTGGGGACAGCCTCTTAACTCACCCACTCCAGATCCACTCATGACTCAGGGTGCACACATTTCCCATGAAGCAATGTGTCAGCTGTTTGAGTGGGTGGATGTTCCTGGGGAGTGGGCAGGGGTGGGGTTGGAAGTGGGAAAGGGGGATTGAAGCGTGGCTATTGCATTTCATGTTCTAGAATGAAGTCCATAGCTCCACACCGAGCGGCCGGACTATAAATAACCTACCAGTTCGAGCTCAGTTGAAGGGTCAGGACAGCTGAGGGAGTGGGCCGTCCCAGGGTTCAGCTGGTGTGGGTGAAGAGTAGAGTGACTGTGTCTCTGAATCCTCTCTCCAAGCAAGAAACTTAAACTCTGCTGCAAAGAAGATCCACTTTTGTTTAATTCAAAGCCCCTGAAAGGCTCCTAGACGCCCCCTGCCAGGACGATGGCTCTGCCAATAAACCCTATGGATGAACCAAGGATGTACCAGCAGACGTTGCTCCAGGACGGCCTGTTCGACCTGCTGGAGAATGAAAAGTTGGTTGACTGTGTGCTGAAGATCAAAGACAAGGAGTTCCCCTGCCACCGGCTGGTCCTGTGCGCCTGCAGCTCATACTTCCGTTCCATCTTCCTGTCTGACATGGAGGAGAGCAAAAAGAGAGAGATTGTCCTTGAGGATGTGGAGCCAGGCGTCATGGGGCTGGTCCTCAAGTACCTGTACACGTCCAAAATCAATGTGACGGAGCAGAACGTCCAGGACATCTTCGCAGTGGCTAATTTGTACCAGATCCCTTCGATTTTTACTGTATGTGTGTCTTTCCTACAAAAGCGCCTGAGCCTGAGCAACTGCCTGGCTATCTTCAGGCTCGGCCTGATGCTGGACTGTCCCAGGTTGGCCATCTCTGCTCGAAACTTCGCCTGCGAGCGCTTCCAGCTCATCTCCAGAGACGAGGAGTTCCTGCAGCTGCTCCCCAGTGAGCTGGCAGCCATTTTAGCAAACGACAATCTGAATGTAGAAACAGAGGAGATGGTGTTCGAGGCTTTGATGAAATGGGTGTCTCAGGACACTCAGAGCAGAGAGAAAGATCTGCCAGGTTTGCTGGATTGCGTTCGTTTGCGTCTGGTCAGCGAGGACTACCTGAAGGAAAAGGTGGAGAAACACAAACTGATTGCCTTTAATCCTGAGCTACAGGAGAAACTACAGCTGGTTAGGGATGCTCTCAGTGGGAAAATGCCCGAGGTTAAAAAAAGCAAAAGCAAGAAGGAGGACGGGGGAGCAGAGGAAGATGGAGAGAATGAGGATAATGCAGAAGAAGGTCTGCTCCCGGGCATCCTGAACGATAACCTGCGATACGGCATGTTTGTCAGGAACTTGATACTGATGGTGAATGACGCAGGTGCCGTGGCCTACGATCCGACGGGGAATGACTGCTTCGTAGCATCACTTTCCACACAGGTTCCCAAGAACCACGTCAGCCTGGTCACCAAGGAGAACCAGATCTTTGTGGCAGGAGGGTTATTCTATGATGAACAGAACAAAGACGATCCACTGTGCTCTTATTTCCTGCAGGTAGGAACGGCTCTCAACAAAGCTTTGAGGGAGGATCTTAGATTCTTTAAGGTCCTGCAGCACTTCTGCCAAATAATAAAGTAATAAACATCTATATTAAACCTTTACAGCTAACAATTACAAACATGATGCTGAATGATGCTTAATATATGTACTTGGGATGAGCATTTTTTCTTTTTTCCTCCATATAAATGTAAAGTGACCCTGTTCTATACTAAAAGTTAACATTTTTTGTACGGGTCGCAGTGATGTAACTGCTATGAAATATATAGGATAACCTTGAATTTTTCAAGTTAGACATCATCTGCTAATGGTACAGGCAGAAAGTTTTACGCCAAAATAAACAACGTTAAACTTGTGGATCAGAGATAATCTCTACAATTTTGCTTGGGTGGTAATATCGAACCCTATTCTTACATTGGATTTTCTATTTTGTGAGTAATTATTTAATGCAAGTACTCAAATATGGAAATTACTTAAAATGCAGATCCCTAATTTGTACTAAACCCTTTGGGGGTGTGCTCAAATCCACATAACTTTATGATATATTTTAATGTGATACCAAATTTTGCAAAGACACCAAATATGTCAGAGAGAATTTTTGTGGAAAACCTGGATAAAACAATGCACAATACATCTAAAATATGTCTTTCTGGATTTGGAAATTGGATGTTAAGGGGTTTACCCTGGGTGCATCTACCTGCAGTGTTTGCGTCTGTCTGCAAGTGCTGGAGCATGTGTATTTCAGGTGGTGTAAACGTAACCCATTCACAATTGTTTGACCTCCTATGACCTCAGTATGACCCGGCCACTGCTGATTGGCTGGGGATGCCTCCCCTCCCGTCTCCCCGCTTCCTGTTTGGGTTGGCTGAGGCTGAGAACTCCATCTTTGTTTTGGGAGGGAAGGAACTGAAGGATCAGGAGCAAACGCTGGACTCAGTTTTGGTCTATGACAGACAGTGAGTACAAGTTGGTGTGAATGATTTAATTGGACTGCCGTTGTCAGGACTGAATCCTAACTAATATACACCGTTGCAGCTCTTTCAAATGGGGCGAATCAGAGCCACTTCCTTACCCGGTGTATGGACACGCAACGATATCCCACAATGATGTTGTTTACGTGATTGGAGGAAAGGGAGAAAACAAGTGAGTATTGAGTGGGATCATAACATTAATATCCATCTGTAGCAAGTGTGAAGGCTTTATTCTTTAATCCAGCTACACATGATCAAAATAAAAGTCATACCAAGAGAAGACTTGAATGATCTTTGTCTCTCATATAAAGGAGCTGCCTGAAGAAGATGTGTGCGTATGATGCCAAGAGATTCGAATGGAAGGAGCTTGCACCCATGAAGGTTGCACGTTCTTTATCCGGAGCCACCATTCATAAGGACAAGATATATGTGGCGGCAGGAGTCACTGACAATGGGCTGACAGACTCTGTGGAGGTGTACGACATCGCTACAAACAAGTGAGTTCCTTGAAATTGGTGTAAAAGCTGAAAAAAGTTAGTGTGGGTGCCACATACAGTTTCTGGCTGCAAGGCATGTGCAAACTGCTCAGGGCATGAAGTCACCAGGGACCCTCAAATTACAATTACAAATGTGATTTCTTGTGCTGTTTTGTATGTGTACTTTGCAGAAAGAGGAAATCGCACTGAAGAGATGTTGTTTGTTTACTGGGTTGTTGCATTTTCAAATTTCTTGAAGCAAATTAAGCTCCTTTATTTCTTGTTTGTTACATTTCACATTACTGCTTTAGTTTTAAAGTCTTTTTGTCTTTGGGGGAAAACATATATTAAAATATTAAATTTAGCTTTAAAAAGCTGTAAACGCATTGCACCTTACTGAAACAAACCTCTATGTGTGTGTTTTGCTTTTAACATTTTTTCAGGTGGTCAGACTTCGTAGCTTTTCCCCATGAGCGTAGCTCTCTGAACCTGGTGTCTTTGGCTGGCTTGCTGTACGCTGTGGGAGGTTTTGCCATGATGCCTTTGGAGGACAGTGATGAAACTGTTCCCAAAGAGATGAATGACATCTGGAGGTGGGTCATAATAACACACACAGGTTCTTTAATTCACATATTCATTCATTTATCCATAGTGCTCCAAGTCTTGGACGACATCAGCTATCAGTCTAATGATGATAGCCTCTGGGGGCGTCGACTAGTAGAGTGGTGCTGGCATGATGTTTTTTTGTAGTCCAACCGTGAAGTAAGTGTAAGGCAGGTTTCTCTCTCATGTCTTACCTATAAACTTACTAGTTACTGAATTAACTATCAGTGGGTGAAGTAAGAGCACAGGGACAGCTTCTCTGGGTAACTTGATCCACTTTACTGTCCGAAAAGGAACGTGGGACAACTGAACATTGACAACAATAGTGGCATCTCACATCTTCTATATGTCACTTCCCCAAATTAAATCATAACTCTTATTACCTGCATGTAAGGTTCACAATATTAAATAGTTCCAAATTTAATGTAAAGAGCAAAATAAAATATGAAAAAAATATATGAATGCAACTGGACTTGCTTGAGTTTCTTGAAGACATTTCACCTCTCATCCAAGAGGCTTCTTCAGTTCTAAACACATGACATGCATAATGGTCGGGTGGGCCAACAACTCACATGTGACCTCAACGATTCTGTAAGGGTCACACCCACACAGAGGTTAAATCCTGTGACTGCGCACCTGTCAATTACAACTGAAGCCTCTTGGATGAGAGGTGGAACATCTTCAAGAAACTCAAGCAAGTCCAGTTGCCTATGACATAGCACTTAAGACTTGCTATTTTTTTAAGTGTGTGTCCGAGTATTACCTTTTATGACCAGTCTGTTAACCTCCTCAGGTTTGATGACACAGAGAATAAGTGGACGGGGATCCTCAGAGAGATCCAGTACGCTTCAGGGGCCACTATTCTGGGGGTCCGCCTCAACACGCTGCGTCTCACCAAGATGTAAAACCCCCCTCCAGTCCCTGCTTGTAAACAGAAATCTGCGCACAGTGACATCTCACATTAGTAGAGATGTTAAGATTCTGCTAAATGTGATGTTCAGTTTGTTTTATTTTAGACTATAGCAGTCCTAATTATGTGGCTAATTGTACTTCTGGCTTATTATCATGCACACTTTTTGTTTTTTGATTGGAGACATTTTTATATATGTGTGTTTCAGTGATTTTAAACTGACTGAGATTGTACACTGTAAGCAATCTGTAGCTTATTGACATTTTTTGCACTGTAATGGAATAAAATTTAAGTATTTAACAGCAAAATCTGTCATGGCAATCATGGAAAATGTATTGGCAAAGACCTCGTGCATTTCCCAACAGATGGCAGCAAAGTCATAATGTAGGTGTCATTAGAGAGCACGGCTGGGACATGATACAGTTAGAAAAGCAATTCCAGTTGCTCTGCACAGAAATAAAAACACAGCACACATCTCCATCTGCAATAATATATCTATACTGTTTAATATTGAAATGATTTCATTACGCTCTGCTTTGTTACAGACAGTAAACACTAGTCAATAATACAATAAAAGACAGAAAATACAGTCTAATGTTATTAGCACCTCTAGACACTATAGTCCTTGTACGGTTTTTAGTATTTTAATATATCTGAACTTGACAACTACTGCCTACACATGGTCTTTGTACACCAGAGTTAACTAAGACATAGTGTTTACATTATAAAGTAGAGAATCAGCAAATAACAGTACACATTATGATTTAACACAGCTGCAGTATGAGTAAGTATGGGAGATGTAGAGGGTATGTGGATAATACATCTTTGAATTGACTATGGCATTGGTGCCTATGGTTATATTATCACATATATATCTTTGCCCAAAAAGGGGAAAAGTCACCATCAAACAAACTTATTAGAACAGCCAACCAAACTTTCACGTGCAAAATAACCAACATTTGTTTTCCAATTTTATGATCAGTTTATATGACGCCCCAAAACTGACAAAATGTTATAAAAGATTATCAGACGAGTCACAAATACAACTGAAAACATTAATAAATAACACTGTGAGTTAAATAAAGTGTAAAAAGTAACTCTAAATTGAAATCAGTTGGTAATAAAAGCAAAATACTATTATTTGTGTGTGTATGACCAATATAGAGGACTGCATGGGCTAGCCAGCTAGCTTTACTGTGGCTAAACACACTGAGCACCAGCCTTGTCAGCTAGCTACCTAGCTAAAGCTAATCTTTTTCATAAAACTACCCCTGTCAGTACATAAAATACTGATCATAACTATATTTTATACCACTGTCTTGTAGTTTATCACTGTAGAAATTCTTGTAACAGCAGCTAAAGCATTTAGCTAGCAAGCTAACAAAAACAAAGTTTGCTAGCTTAGGCTAACTGGCGTTAGCTAGCTAATCTTGCTAATTATTTTCAAGTGCATGTCTTTTATATTCATCACAGACAATTAAACTAACTCTCAGACGTTTGTATTGTACACTATCCTTTACATTTTGTAAATCAGTGTGTGATTTAATGACTCTTTTAAAACATACTAAGCACAAATACAAAAAGCAGCTTATTTTTAACTGACTGGAGGTCAAAGGAAAGATATGTTAGCCATAAACTTTTACATTTGTTCTTTCTAGGGCTGAAAATAATGATTTAGAAAAACAGAACAAAAACAATAACACAAATTTTCAATAGATGAATTTGTTGTTTACCTATAAAATGTCAGACATCGTTTTTTCCCATCAGTCCAAAACCCAAAGATATTCATTTTAATATTATAGCAGACTAAGGAAAATAGAAAATATTCACATGCAAGAAGCTGAAACCAGAATATTTTAGCTTTTTCTAAATGACTGAAAAAGATTAATTAATTGATTTTCAAAGTAGTTGTTGATTCATTTTATTATCTATCAAATAAAATATTTCTTTTTTTTTATACTGTTACATTTTTTGACTCCTGCTGCAACCTTTTGTCAGTTTTGGGGCTCCATACAATTGCACCCAAAATATGGGTAGATAAAAATACAAACAAAAAAACTTCTCCATTCTTTAAAAAAAGAGCCTTTCTTCATCTTCAAAAGAATAACAAATATCTTTAAATTCTTACATACATACAATACTTTCTCTCCAATATCGACATGAAACTTTAATAACTGCTACTAAAATAAAATAGCAATATTCACAAAACTTTTCTCCAAGCTGAAGGCCACAGAATCAAATCCTTTTGGAAACACACTATGGCTCTAGCAGCTAAACCCCAAAACTACAAGTCCCAGTAGAGACCCAATTTGGCAATCCCATGAGCAATCTGCTTTGTACCAACTGCCATGCTCAATGCTTCATGATGTGACAAACATTTGCCTTGAGTGCAATGCAGAGTGCACAGTCACGGTGGGGTCTAGGCACCCACTTAATCACTGACAAACCCTCATTTAAGGACAAGGGCATGTCCACCTTTGCCTGATCTAACACGAGCCTTTGGCTGCTAGCCTTAGTAATGGAGAATTTGGCTAATTAAAGACATAAAGCCTACTTGCCTAGAATATAGGACTCCTAAAGACTGTGCAAAAATTTCCCTTCTCAGTTTCTAGAATCTCAGCTTGACTGCCATTCAACTTTTAAATAAAAAAAACTTATACTTAAAAAGATTGTTAGATTAATTTTTAGGATTTGGGAGACATCAGGGCTCATAAATGTCTGTCTGTTGATATATTTTTAATGCACAGCTCGTTTAAGTGTTGCTTTGATGATGCGTCAGATGGGTTTTGTCTTGTTCGCATCTCAGGGAAGACTTGTTCACTAAATAATCCAAGACACAGGATTAACATTTAAATTCTGCTTTCTAGGATGGATTTAGATTTCATGCTCATTCAGAATGCTGTGTCATTAACTTTGTATGTAATACAGTGTGTCAAGTAAGGCTAAACAATTTAGTTTTATTACATTACATTTTTTTTAACCATTTGCTAATTACTTTGATAAATGCCAGTATTTAAAAACAAATCAGATCATCTGCTCAGTGTCATTCTCCTCCAAAATGATGAATATGATAGAGTTTGTCTGATTTATCACAACACCAATTGATTTATACCACACTGGGTTGGAAGGCTGTAACTTAAGTGGATTTGAATATATCATTACAGTCTTATTCCAAGCAGGTACATACAGTAGGACTTAATTTTGCAGGGTCTGAACAAACACTTTTGGCGTCCCTTTGGTCTAAATAAAATGTTATTTCAGAGGACTGAACACCTGCCGAGGACACATTTCTGGCAGCGACTGCAATTTTTGTAATTTCCTATAATCTTATGCCATGGAAATATTAAAAAAAACAAAACACACACACCTGCCATCAGCAGATTTCGATTCATATAACTGCTACCGTATCAGCCTTCAAACCATACTAGCTTAACTGGAGTATAAAGTGCTCACAATAATTGATATCTTTCTCGTTACTCAATTTGGCAACTGACAACTTCCTTAACATTTTCTCAAAGCATGAAATATAACAGTTACATATTAAAGCTCCTTTAATAATAGGAGCAAACTGGCAAGAGCTAAAACTAACCTCTCTTAGTTATGGTAGTGATTGGAGAACAAGCCAGTCGGAAACAGCCGTAGCTGTGCTGTATGCACCCTCATGGACGAGTCACAAATACTTGTTGGGGCCCAGACACACCAAGGCGACAGTCAGTTGGTCAATGTCGGTCAATGTTGGGCCGTTGCTGAAAGTCTGTTGCCCTAGTTTTGGCAGTGTGTTTCGCACCGTTGGCACTATTTGTCTCGTGCGGCTTTTTACGGCCGATTTAGCATGCTGAATTAGCATTGGAGACGGCAAATTAAATCACTCTGATTGGGTCAACTCAGTCCAGGAGAAGAGAAATGGAGGTGTGAAGGTGTGAGACTGTGAGATCAAAACAAACTTATATAGGTAAGATTATGTTTTTAGCCATTGAGCTCTTTAGCAGAAATGGTTCGTAGTTTGTGTTAGTGTTCGCTAGCGCCAGTAAATATCTTTTGTTCCTTCAACATTGGGTTGTGTTGTTAATATGCTAACTGGCGAACTAGTGTATTGAATCCGCCCTGCCTGTCTTCTGGTTTCCCTTTTTGAATGACAAAAACAGACTACTGCCACCTGCTGGTATGAAGAGTCATTTCCTCTCAGGCAGGCGCAGAGTGTTCGTGCTAGTTGGTTGACGTCTTTACAGGGTGTTCAAGCACAACTTTCTGAGCGACACACAGGCAACTTGAGGCAATGCAATGTTAGCCTTTGTCACCATTAGTTCTTTGATGTCAGTTTGGTGTGTCTGGGCCTCTAAAGAGCGGTACAGTGTCAAACAGGCAGGCTGAAACATGGAAACACCAGTTAAGGGTGCAGGGCGACACATAACTGACTCCACAAACCGATCAAATTCAAACAAATAATACAAATAAATTAACTGTAATTTGTAGATGTTAATCATTATGATCACTGATATCCACGCGGTACATTTAAACATAAAATGTATGCCTTTGGATTCAGCCTGCTGCGTGGAAATCATATTTCTCAGTAAGCATCTGCTATCTATTGTTCACCTTGTGTCTGCATACATGTTCCCCATTATGGGCTAATGTGGCAATCAAATTCAAAGTGCATAAATCAGTAGTATTAACTACTATCCCTCCTCCTTTACCATCAGCTACTATCATCATCATCATCCATTACACAAAAACATTCAAATCCCTCCGAGTATAAGGCGAATACACAAACTATAACCACAGTATCTCAGTATTGTCTCTTGGGCTAGTGCTTCTCAAAACAGTGAAGTGGGAATAGCCTTCTCTTATGATCCCAAAGTACTATGAGCTTCTCCAGTGATAACTAGAGACACACTATGAATGATAATGTACTCTTAAGGGAGGCTTTTCTCTTTCTTTAGTGTGGCTGACAGAGTGCAGTTTACTAAGATACCACAAGAGAGCAACAGTCTTTATGTTTATGTGACATTGCCTTTAGTCCTCTCTCTGTCAACAATCAGAAGCCCCATCTACCAAAGACGAGATCAATGCCTAGATGGGTGTAAAACGTTGGCAGTTACCTCATCAAACTGCTCATAATGTCTAAATTGTAGCTCAATTCTGACCCTGGAGCTCTCTGTCCAGTAAGGCTAACTTGGATTGATCACAGCCAGAATATACTCAACAATTCAACAGCAGACTTTTCATTTAAAGGGCAGTCTCAAACTGGACCCTGTACAAAAGCAGCAAATCAAAGTACAAAATGTGTTGGACACACAAACAAATAAAAGAAGAAGTACCATTTTCAAATAGCATCTGATGTGGCCCTAACCATTTAACCATGGCAGTTTAAGAAACACGTGTAACTGGGGGTGGGCTAAGACGTAAGACTACACTAAGGTGCTTCAATTTGTCTTTTAAATAAAACAATGAACAGCTTATTACATTTACAAAAGCTTATCCACAAACTCCAACTTTCCGGTAGTACCAGCCAAGACGCACGTGGGGGCACATTCAAATGACTCTCGAAATGTAAACACGAGGAATTAATCACGAGGAAGAAACACATCTTAACAATATTTACAGGTTAACGCTACACTACAAGTCTATAGATAAAGTGAGTGGGAGTGCATCGATAGTGCACTGAGACTCTTTTTGGGTAATTAATTGATTGAAGTGTCACATTTTAAGGAATATTTTGACATTTTGGGAAGTATGCTTGTTTGCTTTCTTGCAGAGAATTAGCTGAGATGAATACCACTCTCATATCTGTATGGTAACTACGAAGCTACAGCCAGCAGCCAGTTAGCCTAGCTTAGCATGAAGTATGTTAACAGAAGAAACCAGCCAGCAAGGCTCTGTCCAAAAGTACAAAATCAGCTATCCAGCCCCTCTTGAGAATCAAGGTGAGTCAGATTAAATATGCACGGTTTGTCGTAATGTTAGTGTAGTATAAATCAAAAAGTGACAGAGGCATGCTTGCCTCTTTGCGTGACAAACTATGTGTGTGATAGAGAAAATAGTTTAGGAATCAAATGTCTCAAATAAAATGTTTAAACATGGTGTGAAACCAAGCGGTGACCTCCAGGGCTGAAAAATCAAGCCAGTGAGGAAGTGCCAAAAAACTGCAGTTCTTTGAATGACCACTTGAGGCTGGCTCCAGATGGCAGTCAATCCCCACAGATACTCCTGCCGAAATTTAGCAGAAATAATCATGTTAACAGCCTGGTACAAAAATGGTTCTGGTCTCTATAGCTAATTTACCCCGTCATGACAACTATACAGGAGGGGGATTTTTATATAACTCACCCATTTAAATTTTATTAAGACTTAAATTTTCACATAATTACGGGTGAGCCATTTTGACTGACCGCCTGTTGGCAAGGTGTCACCATAGTCTGTGAGTCAGGCCCACCCCTTGTTCACTTCTGGCTCCCAAGAACCAAGATGGCGACAGTTGATATACCAAACTTAAGGCTTCAAAATGGATGCCCACAAATCCATGGGCGACGTCATGGCACCTATGTCCTTTTTTTTTTTTTTTTTTTTTTTTTTTTTTTTTAAAACAGTCTGTGCGTGGAACAAGTTGCCTTGGTTTTAAATTAATTATACAAAAAAGCAACTATTTTTGCAATTTTCACCTGCACTTGCAATTACATTGCAACCCCCCCCCCCCCACCTAAAAACTGCAACATGCATCACAATTTTTTTTTTTTATAGAAAAGCTGCCATGAAATCAGGCACTTCAGGCCACAACAACAGTTGGTGACGGTCCAGGGTGCACCCCGCCTCTCACTCAATGTCAGCTGGGATAGGCTCCAGCCCCCCATGACCCTGAATAGGAAAAGTGGTTACGGATAATGAATGAAAACAAACAGGACTTGTTTATCAGTAAGCTTTTGGTACTGGTGGATGATTTTTTTAACCTTCAGACAGAGCCAAGCTAGCTGTTTCACTGTTTCCAGTCTTTGTGCTGAGCTAAGCTAACAGCTGCTGGCTGTAGCTTCATATTTAACATACCGACAGGAGAGTGGTATCGTTCTTGTCAGCTAACTCTCTGCAAGAAGTATTTCCCAAAATGTCAAAGAGGAGAACTTTTTACTGACGAGGATTCAATTCTATTATTTCAGTTCTACTCGAGTAGGTTCATGACAAACTTGTCAAAAGTGCACGTAGAGCCACAGATGTCTGAGGGGTATTACATACTGCATGTCTCTTAATTTGATCAGCTTCTACAGATCACCACTGACCAGTTTATAACAGTGATGTCATCATAAGGAGCCCTTTTAGTGATGCACTCTGTTGTGCCAAAAGTACTCACTGTCAGTGCTTTTTGAGAGATTTAGGCATTGTAATATAATGTTTATTGTTTCACGATATCTATCATGATGAAATGTGCACACTTAATGAGCTACGTGACGTAAGCAGGTTTTTGTGAATATTATTATCATCCCTACACTCTGCAAACTATGATACAGATCGGGTTTAGTTGGGAAAGTTAACATTAACATTAGATTTTTAAACCTACAAATATACTGTAGGTCTGAGTACATTAGGTTTTTTACTAACAAGTCACAGAAAAGTGCGATACCATCTCAAAGCCAGATCTACAGGAGAGGAGTGCGCTTGCTTAATGTAAGCAAAAGATGAGAGTCAACAAATTACTCCATCTCCTGACTCGGGGGAAGCTCAAGCGTTGATTAGCTGAACGTAGATCTTCATCTCACATCTCTGCCTCACGTCTCACACAAGCGCACACACACACGCGCACACACACACACACACTGCATTGCATGGCCGACTCTCCACGCATCACAACTTCTCTCGCGTCCTTACAAATTGACATAACGTGCCACAAGTTACACACTATCACAATTATAAAAATCGAGACAATTAGGAGTACATTTTAAATATCACTAGAGTTAAATGTAAGGTGCAGGATCGATTATAAATGCTGTATAACATTATCTAACTATAGCAGGTGAGCTAACAGGATTTGGTTATTGGCAATGCCATATACATGTATATGCTCAGAGACAAATCCACATTTGGTTATTGCTGGGTCAGACCAGAACCACTCGCTACATCTTGGCAGAGAACGATCAAAAATAAAACTTTTTTTTTTTTCTCATCAAAGTGTGGTTCTCACGTGACTGATGACCCCCGTATGAGTGAGGATTCAGGAAACTCTTCCTCCCACTTTGTAAAAGATGCTACAATCAATGCATTGTGCAAGGCTCTGGAGAGATGTGCGTGTGGTGGTGGAAAAATCCCAAATGAAACCAGAACAGAGTTGCGCAACTCATGAGGAGAAGCACGGTGACGACGCGTCCTACTGGACTCTGAGGTTATCTATTGTATTTAACAGAGTAAAAAATAACTATTTCTTATTGTGGTAGGTGTATGTGTGTTTTCTTACGAGGCCTCCGTGTAGCCTTCAGTCAAGTTTCTCTCCTCAGTGTAAACGTCACTGAGGTGCATCACTCTGCCGCCGCAGGAGTCCTCTTAAAAGCTCTAAGAAAAACAAAAGTAACAAAAGTGCTTTCGATGCTACAGAGATTTGTTAGTTGTTGGAGTTCATCCTACCAGCAGAGAACAGGGGAGGCGGTGGGGGTAAATGAGGGGTGGGAGGCAGCCCCCCCATGGAGTGCAGCAGGGGAAGAGACAGCTGGGTGCCATGGAGAGGGTGTGGGCTCGAGGCAGCGGCGGGTGTGGTCGCAGACGTGGCAGGAAGCGCCGTCCCCAGATGCACCTGACCAGAAGAGTCCACGACGGGCGAGGCCAGAGGCTGATGGAGGCCGAGGGGGTCGTTGCCGTCGGCAACCATGGGGTTGCTGACGCGGAAGCATTTCTCCCTGTGGGCCTTGAGCATGTTGGAGAAGCGGAAGCGCTGGCCACACACCTCGCAGGGGTAGGGCTTCTCACCGGTGTGGGTGCGGCGGTGGCGCTTCATGTTGGGCCGGCTAGTGAAGCTCTTCCCACAGATCTCACAGATGTACGGCTTCTCTCCTGCACAAAGACACACAGGTTTGTGGAGCTTTTCAGCGTCTCTTAGGGTGCTTTCACACCTGCCCTGTTTGGTTCGGTTCAATCAACTCAAGTTTGTTTCCCCCCTAAGTGTGGTTCATTTGGGCAGGTGTGAACATAGCAATCACACCAAAACAACTGGACCGAGACCACCTCCTCAAGAAGGTCTCGGTCTGGTTACAAACAAACTCTGGTGCGGTTCGTTTGTTGTGGGGAGTATTTAGCAGCTCAAGAGCCAAACTAGCATAGCAATGCACCAACAACAGCAGTGAAGAAGACGACTGCATCAGTAGTGCAAGAGGTGACTCACCAGTGTGTGTCTTCATGTGTTCATCAAAGTACTGTTTCATGTTGAAGTCCTTTCCGCACCACTGGCACATGAACTGCTTGTGTCCGATGTGGATGCTCATGTGGGAGCGCAGCTGGTATTTGTACTGGAAGCGCTCACTACAGTTCTGAAAAGGCACACAATGAATGTTTTCACACGAAGTCTGAACAATCATAAACAGCCCCATAAATGGTGGTCACAAAATGAATAGTCATAGGGTTCCTTCTGTGGAAAATACAGTGCTAAATGAAACTGATCCATGAAAGTAAAAACTCAGACATCCATTGGTCCATCTCTCTTCTGACAAATTTAAAATCAAATTTCAGCTGTGATATTTGTTTCTGTAAAACACACTGTAACTGATTTCAGTAATAAAATCAAAAGTATTTATTGTGAAACATGAACTGTATAATGGGTATTACACATGTTGAGTTATACAACATAAAATATGCCAATAGGTTGTTCGTTAAACTTTGATTAAAGTGTTTCAGAACTCCAGTTTGTTTAAAAGCACACAAGCCAGCAGCAGCTATCTTAACTTTTTATTTACTGTGCAGACAAGAGTGTGGTTTCAATCTTCTTATCTAACCCATGGCAAATATGCAAATAAGCATATTTCCCAAAACTTCAATTTTTCTTTTAAGCAGTTAGGTCATTCTATCAAATATTCCCACACCTGATGAATGCAGCAAAAACTACAGCCACATTCATAAAGAGAAAGGGACTATTCATTTAAGAGTGTGGTGTTGATTAAGAATGATGCCAGAAAGCAACACACAAAACAGTTTAACTACGTTATAGGGCATTAAGTGTGTAAAGATAGTTAAATGATTCGGTAATGACAGGGATTTTCCTTTGATCAGCACATCTGGATCCCCACATCATTCAGACTCCCTGACCTTAAAGGGTAAGTGCTGTATTTTTCAACCTGGACCCGTATTTGCCGTGTTTTTGTGTCCAAGTGACTAATGGGAATAACAATTAAAAAAAACTGGTTAGTGCTGCAAAAACAGGCTGCAATGTGACCACTCGGTGCAGGTTCACACTTCAGTTTACGTCCGCCAAAAGTGTTTGTTTTTGACACTGACAGGATCAGATTATTATTATTATTATTGTTATTATTATTATTATTATGACAATTTATGGAAAAGATCCCAACAGAGATAGACCTTTTTGTTCAAGAGTAAGGTCCTTTTTGTTTAACTAGTAACAGCCCTGGAATCGCGATTGCCAGACCCACCAGACTCCATTTAAATAAATAGCAATTTTATCATTGTAAAGCACACTTCATTCAAACTCAACAGAAGCAAAATAAAAACCACAAATACCGCCTTTGTTAGTCTTTCCACTGTTTCAAAAATAACAACACTGGTTTGGTTGAAATAAATCCTTAATTCGCCCAGTTAGATGTGAAAATACATTGGCTCTATACACGCTTAAATTACTGTTTATTTCAATGGAGTCTTGTTGGTTTGGCGATTATGATTTCCGGGCTGTTTCTAAGTTAAACAAAAGGATCCTACTCCTCCTCACAAATGTTTATCCGGATGTGGACATAAACTGACGGTGCAAACTTGCCCTGAATGTTTACATTGCACCCTGTTCAGCAGCTGCTGGCTGCAGCCTTCTGGCCCAATACTGGGCCACTTTTAAAAACTGTTACCATCAGTCACTTAGGCAAAGAAAAATGGGAAAATAGGGTCCAGGCTGAAAAGTACCCAACTTAGCATTTAACATGAGTATTTTACAAGCAGCAGCCATAAAGCAGACTCATTACTCATAAAATTATATTCTAGACACCGATCATTTCAGAAATTACAGGTTTTAAACTGGTGGAAATCTCAGCTGGAGTGAAACTCCTCATGTGAGTTAAGTGGAGAGCAGCAGCAGCAGTGTATTAAAGGAGCTCAAACCTCACACTTGAAGGGTTTCTCTCCTGAGTGCTGCAGAGAGTGAACCTTCAGGGACATGCTGCGCTTGAACGACTTCCCGCACGTCTCACAGGTGAACGGCATGTCCTTCGTATGGGCTAAACACACACAGACACACACATAGACACACACACACAAAGACACACACAGTGCAAGATAAGTTAATGGTATTCAATACTGAGGCACTCAATAGCAGAAGGAGGACAAATAAGCAAACTGCTACCTTAAAATAGCACTTTAAGAACAGCACTGAGGCTTTTTCACCTGCTAATTACGATGCTAAGGACAATGGATGTGTCTCATCGAGTAAATAATCTATTTCCTCTGAAGTTTCCACATCGAACTCTCAAGTCACGCCTTCAGCAGGAAGGAAAAATAGGAGTCAGTGATGTATGGTAGTTTGTACAAACCCTTCTTTCATGTGCAAGTAAATAACGGTAGTTTGTTACAGTTACTTCCTCACTGTTGAAAATACTGCTGCACAATTCTTAATTACAGATATGCAAAATATTTCTAAAGCTACAGAACTCTTCTACACAAGAGTGTATAACAGGCACATTCAGATACACACATGCACACAGAATACAATATGCAACTGCAGGCTGTGAAATGATTTTAAACTTCATTTCATAAGCTCAAAATATAAATGACTCCCATTTGCTTCTATACTTTCACCACTGAAACACACACAGTGAATGAGGTAAGCCCGTCTGGGAATTAAGATACTTATCTCCCAAAAAGTGGAAGAGGAAAGCTACACCCAAAACAAAATCCCGCACAACAATCAGTGGAAAAGGAAGTAGAGTAACAAACTGGAACAAAGCGACCAACCAGGATCGTTGATGTCACTGCCACTCACCGACCATGTGCTTCCTGACATGAGCCATGGTGTAAAACTTCTTCTCACAGATCTCGCAGGAGAACTTCTTCTCAGCGTAGCCATGGACGATCTTGTTGTGCTCGTGCAACGACCACAGCTTTTTGAAGGCCTTGCCACATGTTACACACTTCCAAAAAAAAGAGGAGAGAAGAGAACATATAGTTATTACAGGAGCTATTTGGGTATCATCTGGAACAGACTTTACAAACACAATCCAGGTGTGTGGGCTTACACAGATACTTGGGCGTGCACTGTACCAAAAAAGCAATTAGAGTCAGTAGATTAAAGCGGCAAATGATCTTCAAAACCACAGCAGGAGTCCAGCTGCTCACTGCAGAGTGGAGGTACTGAGACATATCAGAATTTATTATTACTGACTGCTGAGTTACTGACTGTGATCGGTGTTAATATATTTACATAACTGCAACTGTGCATGTACTAATTATTAACTAAATACTACTTTAAAAGCTGAGACTACTACTTTAACAAAGAGTGTAGGTTTGTGCCTTCCAAAACAATCAGACAAGCTGTGTTCACTCCTATATTATTAATTCAATAACCCCCCTCAAAATCCTATTTAGTTTCCCTGATACAGACTTTAATCTTGACAGTAAATTATGTTGGATTTGCATCTTTAACCGGATATCAATTTTTGTCACAAAAGCATCATCCTATATTTGCCTCCACTTGGACTGTTACATCTTTTGTCAGAAAATAATAAAACTACACATTATCACATCTGAATCAGAATATAAACTCTACATTTTCTACCTCCCAAAACATGCAGATGATTTTTTTTTGCCAAGCTGCACATATCACCATCTCCTTCCACCAATCAGGGGGTAAAAGGTGACCCAGATGAGTGTGTCAGCATTTTTATGATCTCTGACCTTCTTTCATCCTGCTAATGACAACAGCTGGCCACAGGGTTACATAGATTTCACAGAGTCACTCAAGTTGTGACTGTAAAGGCCTGGTAACAGCAGAGAGCGGCACAGTGAAATGTATCCCATGTCTTCAAGAAGTATGTTATTGATGTAGCTTGGTAACTTAGTGACTGCTCAGAGTGGTAGTTGCTGAACTACTGTAGCTGGTGCTGGCTAGCCAGGAACATGCTAGCACTAGTCAAGCACAAAATGCCCCAGGCTTCTCTGTATTTGTTCTGTACTAAGCTGTTTACCTCAGGATTGTACATGTTTTAATTCAAGAGAGTTTTACTGAGAAGGGAAAAAAAATCTCCACACAAATAAGCTTGCTAACTAGCTAATATCCTTTTCTAAAATGTGTGCATGTGCAGGTTTTTTAAATGTGGGAAAAATAGGCAATAGACTCCTTTCCAATTGCCAGTAAACTAGATCTGTGTACACGACTAGTGTGTCACATTTAATGTCAGGGATGTCAGGAAACAGGGTTAGTAAACAGTAAAAAGCAGCATGGAGGCCAGTAAAATGTGACGGTGGTTACTTCTTTTTTTTAAATTTCTGTTACTTATTCAGTCCCTCTTTCACAATCGCGGATGACTAATGTTGGACGATGCTTGAGCACTGCGTTGACGCAAGGTATTTGTGGCGGTGCGTCATTGCGTTGTGTCACAAAAGGGGGGAAAGTAGCACGTCCACACAGGTGTCATGTTTTTATTACTGCTGGTCGGAGCCAATTGGAGCTGGAGCCAATAAATACCTGTGACTGCTGAAGAGTCATTTGTCCTGGGAATGGATGCTGATTGTAACCTTCCCCAACATAGACAAGAGTCTTTGCAATTGGGTGTTAGTGGGTTTTTTGTCCAGTTGGAAAGGGGCTTAGCTAGCTCATTTAGCAAGCTTGGTGGCCACCGAGATAAGAAATATTAAGTGAAAATCCTTCCTCTGTTGTAGAGTAGTTTACACTGATAGAGGAGGGTAAAACAAAAATGGATGGTGCAACAAAGCTAATAAGCTACTATAGCTCTCTCTCCATTTTGGACTCTCCAGCTCCCCGTTCCCTCAAAGGTCAGCGCTGTTAAGACGACTTTGTGTGTCAAATTTCACTTTAGTTGAGCTCGACATGAAAAATGTGAGTGGATTTACTTGGCCCCCGACACAAATCTACTAATCACAGCTAATTCATTGAACAGAACTAGGAGCTTAAAAAATGGGGGATGGAGGTTGTATCATACCTGGATGCTCTTCTCACAGTCGGTCTGTTGGTGCAGCAGCAGCTCGCTCTCCAGCAGGAAGCGTTTCCCACAGTTATTGCAGATCTGCATGCGGTTGTGAGTGACGTTCATGTGTTTCTCCAGGTACCAGCGGTTGTTGAAGACACGAGGGCATTTCTTACACGGGAAATGTTGCTTCTCCTCCAGCCTCACTTTCTGGCCCAGGCTCTCCGTATCCAGCGGCCTCTTCCCGCCTTGCCGCTGGTTGGCAAGCGTGGCCTCTGCGAGTGTCTGCCGCATGGAGGCAGTTGTACCCGCCATGGCGAAGGCTCTGGTGCCCCGGCGAGGTCGATCCATCATGGCCGGCTGCTCCAAGCCTGGAATGTTTAGAGTGTTCTCCTCCTCTTCCTCATCTTCCTCCTCATCGTCCTCTTCACTGCTCTGACCCAGTATGTCCCCTCTCTTCAGGTTCAGGTCATCGTCATCCTCTTCTCCAACTGTGTCGTCATTCTCCGCCTCATTTTCCTCGTCTTCTGAATCTCTCTGGTTGTCATGGCAACGACCAAACATGGTGGACGCCTCTGTGGCAGTTGCTGATTTGCTCTCTGATCCCTTTGACACATTGAGGGTCTGGTTGTTGAGGTTGACTTCAACAATGATCTGGTCTCTGTTGAAGGAAGTGTGGCCATCTGCGTTCTTCGACTCCTCTCCATTGCTCTCGACTTTGCACAAAGCGGCCACACCTGTTCCAGCCCCGCCCCCTGACCCGTCCTCCTTCTGGTAATACTGCTTCTGCTGGGAGGCCGTCTTGCCTGCCTCCTCCACTCTAACAGAGAACGGGCTGCTGCCTTCCCTTTTGTACACCCTCCCCAGCTCTGACTCCTGTTTAATCTCTGGGTACAGCTGGCTGGAGGGCATCGCTACAGCAGCTGGGTCGCCGCCACCGAGCCCTTCCTGATTGGCCATATCTGCGCAGGTGGTTCTCAGCGAGTGGCTGCTGATGAGGTCACGACAGGAAGCTGCAATGTCGCTCATCTGAAGCAGGGTAGCGGCGTTGAGCACGTCCCGCACAGTGCGGCTGCTCACCAGCAGTTTGGAGGTGTAAATGAAGTTGAGGATTTGCTGCAGGCCCTGAGAGGTCAGGGCGTCCAGCGACAGGTCCACCCGCCGCAGCTGTTTGCTTTGGGCGAAAAGGGAGTGGAAGAAAGGGCTGTAGGCCGCCAGCACGCCCTTATGGGCTGGGAAGGTGCTGTGCTGACGCACCAGAACGATGTCAACGTCACACAGGTCAGGCTGGAAGAGGCGCTGCTCGTTCAGCCTGTCCATCAAACAGGTGAAGTGCAGAGCCACATCCTCCACCAGGGAGAACTCAGCAGAGGGGAAGTCCGTGGTCTTCTCCACTATGAGCTGCAGAGACAGGACATGATGGAGGGAGAAAGAAAGAGAAAAAGGTCAACATCAAAGGAACTTATTATCATGTAGTAATATAATGGATTAAACTTCTGAATAGGAAGACAATTAGATCTCAGCTGCAGTGTGACCAAAAAGTTCTCATTTTAACAAGAAACATTTCCTGTCATCACATCAATTTATCTTCTTGTATGACAAAGCTTTATCTAAAAAAATTTTTAAAACAAACTTTACTTGTTATAGCATCAGTGCCAGATGAGCATGTTGAACAAGAACCAGCGGTAAATAGAAACACAAAAACACAATTTAGCTAAGTATATGTGCAAATTTTAACTTCTTTTTTCTGTTGATTGGCACTGCACCCTTAATAGCTTTTGCCTTTTTATTTTCTCCTCCTCCATCATAACCATCAATTTTTGCATTAAAAATTACTGTATAATTTTCCATTATGTGCAGTTTTTATTCCCCCTACAACAAGTTCTACTTAGACCCAGTTTCCACCAAAATATTTGTGTGTGTGTGCATGGGTTTATCTAACACAGGAAAAGCTGCTAAAGATAGGCGTAAGTCTTTTCCCATTGCCAGTGAACCAAAGCTGTGAACACGGCTCTGCAGCAGACGAGCATGCCTTTCTCTGTGTGTTGCTTTTTTTCCAGCTGTGTCACGTTCAATGTCACAGGCAGGCCGGAAAACAAGTTAGTAAACATTAGAAAGCAGCATGGAGGCCAGTGAAAATGTTACTGTGGTTACTTTTTTTTATATCTCTCACTTATTCAGTCTAACTCTCAGACTCAGTGCAAACTAAATGTGGAACAATGTTTGAGCGCTGCTGAGGTGGAGACAGATGGTATTTTGGGATGTGTGCACGTCATTGCAACTCGCCGGCAAAAGGGCTAAAATCAGCACATTGACCCAGGTGTTGTATTTTCATCGAAGCCGATCAGAACTGCAGCCGATAAATACCAGTGACTACTGCAGAGTCATTTGACCAAGGTATGAATGCTGATTGTAACCTTTCCCATTACATATCATTTTTTTGGAAGCTCTTACTTACATCTTCATGCAGATGGAACTCTGGAAGTCTCCTGGGTGTCTAACTTTTTTCTGTGTTTCTTTTGAATAAAAAGCAACACATATCAATCACATGACTAAGTGCATTACTACGGAAGCGAGATGCATTAACTTAAAAAATTAACTAAAAAATATTTGCCTTTTTTTCCCCCCCTAAATTGTGTTGGAAAACATGGAAAAAACTCTGCTTTTGTTTTTCTGAATTAACGGGATGATTATTTTGTTAATTCAGAAAAACAAGAGCAGATTTTTTTTCTTAGGTGAATGCATTACACTCCTGTACATGGCAAAAATTGGCAGTATTTTATAGTACTAAAATTTGACCTCCAAGTAGAGGCATAAATATTGCTGAAACAATTTCTAATGAAATAAATCCTAAAGCAGTCATTATAGTGTTCTTTATGATTTCCAGTCTGTTAAGTGCACTGCACCAAGTCACAGACTGCATGCATGCTGCACGAGAAAAATCTAAAAGGTGTAACACTCAGCGCTCTGTGCAAGGTCCTCAACTTCCCAAGGTGGGTTTATTTTAGCACAGGAAGGGCAGGGTTTCGATCCAGACGGGATGTGAGTGGGGACAGAGCAGCAAACAGAGCAAACACACACACTCACACGCATATGTGATGTGCAACCATGCGCAAAAAAACACAAATGCACAGACACACACACACACATACACACAACAAACACAAACACAGTGCCTGGTCTCTGCAAGGACTGACTGGTCTGAGCATTGGTATTCTGTGCCATCCCACCCCCATTAGCCGGCTCTCTCAGCACACCCACTCACTACACTGTCCCTGAGGAACGGAGAATTATGCACAAGACAAAACACGTCCGGAGAAATAATTAGGGAAACCATGCCGAATAAATACTAACTAACCCTGCAAACAATTAATGGAATTTATCATTCTGGGCATCTCTTGAAGGCAGAATAGGACCGAGTATTAATAAAAACCTTGTTTGGGCTGGAGATGATGTAGCTGTGAGCCATAATTACATCTCTATGTGTCTTATTTTTCAATATTTACTGTTGCATGTGCAGGACAAGACGTGCAATAAAGAAAAAAGGGTAAGGGCAATATATTAAATTAACAATTCATTCTGGGACAATAACTATTATGGAATTTATGTAAAACTGCGGTAAATGGGTATGAATCCCACTACAAAGACTGTTAAGTGTTCTTGATTCTTTCCCTGCTGCCCAACATATAGTTTGTCTTTAAGATCAATGAAAATGACTGTTCATTGTTAAAGCTGGAAAATGGATTTGCATATGGGACTAACCTTGAAAATCTGGCCTGTTTGAAGAATTCAATTATGGAAGTGTTAGATTTATTCATAGTTTTGAGCTGCTAAATTGGACTGCGAGCCAGAGAGGAGTGGAGATCGGGTTATCTCTCCCTGTGCAAGGCTACAGACGTCGCCCAAGGGCAAAACGCTGCAGCCTTAATCAGATCAAGTGTAAGTTGCAGACTGGAAGTTATGCTGCTTTGGTGATAACAATCGGCATCTTCTTCTGAGATTCAAACAGGACAACACTGACAAAGATTAAATTCTATAGGATGAGCATAACAGATTGAAAACATTGATAGCTGAGGGTCAAAATAAAGGAGCCAACGACATCTTTTTAAGGTTTAATGAAGGATGTATTTCCATGTAGATTTTGTTCCTATTACCAAAACAACTGTGTGATCTTCCTAATCCCTTGATGCTTATTCTGCTACCTTTCAGGACTGCAATGTTTGGGCCATCATTAATGGGTCTGAAAATCTGATCCTAGGGATTTGAAATGCAAAATAATGATGCTCGCCATATGTACCTATAAAACAGGACTCCAAATGAGTTCCCAAATGATTTCCCCACTGTCTGTACAAGCCTTTATGCCCCACTCTTGAGCATGCAAAGGGGCAATTTGAGCACAACTAAAAATTTTTGCATGTAACAAAGCTTTATTTTGGGGAGGAAATTATTATCACGCAAAGAATAATTTAATTTGAGCAAACAGAAATCCTTTTTTTGCTCAATGTATTTGCATGTTTTCTATCATCCACATAAGCGGACCACAATAATCTGTCTCACTCAGTTTCACCCATAATTGCCCTCTTAATTTAGAACAAAACATTTTAACTACATTATTTACAACTCATTTTCAACTAAGTCCACGCTGCAATACAAGAACAATGCCACATCTTTATTTCCATGTCTTCTACACTGATTATGAACTGGTAGGGGCGCTAACTTTTGGTGTGAGTCATGTAGCTTTAGCCTCAGTGTTTGTGATATCATATATGTGGCCATAAAGTGCATATTTAAGGGCCTTTTACATAGTTGTTGTTTTAAAACTTATCAGATGAAAATATTAAAAAGTCAGCCAGAGAAAGAATTTTCAGCCAACCCAGGGAGTTAATGTTTATAAGCTAACGTAAGCTAGCTACATGCCACGACAAAATGGATGGTCGCCACTTAGAAATAATTTCTGTGGGAAATCCAACACCCATTACTTGAAAGAAAATTACCATAAATTTTAGGTAGCTAAACCTGCCAGGTTTTTTTTTGGAAACTGCACTGTGCAAGAACAAAAAGTGCAGAAACTAAGGGTCAGAGCTAACTGTCAGTTATGAAGTTAGTCAAGTAATGTTAGCTTAGTGAGCCCTTTCTGGAAGAAATCTTTCCATTTTAACCCAAACTCTTTTTCATAAACCTTCAGGACTATCTGGTTTAAAGTCCTGAAGGCAAACTTCACCAAACAGCCATAAAACACGGACTAACATTAACAAAATTTGACAAATTATCAAATTCAGCACGTTAGCTTAAGCATGATTACATTGCATTAATTAGCCTAGCGGCTAGCGGACATTTTTCCTCTACTCGCATCCTAACAAATTACATGTAACGTCATTATATTTCTTATTCACCACTGGTTTAAGTCACTGTGTCTCTCTATTGAATGGCACAGTTGAATTTCAGCCTACGTGCACGTTTTTCAGTCAAATATTAATGAAACAGAGGAGCTAACGTTGCTGTCGTGAGAAGCTAGCGGAGTGAGATTGCCCCGAATCTGGGGCTTAACTTTTACTGTCACTTTTGCTGGGAAGCATGTTTACAAACTAACTGACAATTTTGCATGGTATACCTTTAAATTATTACCAACTTTTAGTTTGGCTGCACTTTGTCGCAGAATCAAACAGCCTCAGCTCGGTAAGCTTAGAGTTGCCACCCCAGCTTTCCATAGACATGGCATGTGAGCTCATTGCAGGCTGCACTTTGCTGCTGCTTGATGTGTTTTCAGTGTACACTCTGAAAGTGCTTCCTTACTATCCAAGTAATTGATTATCCTGCTAACAATCAGATTGGAGACAAAAAAACAATCAAATGGGAACCACTTTATTCTCTGATTGGCTGAAACTGTGACACTACATATCACTCACATGCATGCAGAAATGTGTTAAAATGGTCAATCACATGGTCACAATTAAGGCATGAACACAGCAATCATTCATTTACTGCTGAATGACAGTGAATGACTGCATTATTGTCATCCAGACAGATGCTTTAAAACTATGCAATCCAAAAGCAGACTTGTTACCATGCAGCTGCCGCATCTGTTACAACACACAATAAAGACGAAGCCATCTTGTCACTTTTCATCACATACAGTACTCCAGCCAAACAAATTGAGTGAGTACTTTACAATTAAAGACCGCATCCAGCTCCCTCGATCTTTGTCTGTCATTATCTCTCACCCCCTTTTCTCCCCGCCTCCCCACCTTTCCATGGAAATGTCAGGGAGAGCGCTTGTTTGCTGTCATTAGAGGGAGCGCCACCTTTAACCAGCCTCTCAGTCAGATGCCTCCCAATACATTATTCATATCTGGCCTGACCGTGACAAACACGCAGCGGGGGATTACTGACGCACCCAACAAGAGGTGTCATTTCAACGGGCTTCAATCAAAGCTCCCTTTCCACACTCATTTAATCTGCCAAACACAACAAGGGGATCTTCTTGCATTGTGGAGGCCACAAAGGGCCTGTTGCACGCGGCGACTCTCAAGGTTGATGTCTTTTAATCCAGTAACAATGCTATTTATTTAACTGTCAAAATTTTACTGTGACCTTTACGTGTTATAGAACGTGACAGTTCTGCTTGTAGATAAGTGCAACATGAAAAACAGCATGCCAAATAATTGTCTTCACACTCGTAGATTTCTGGGGAGACAAAGGGGACACATCCCCCTGAATATTTAGAACATGCGTCCCCCCAAATGAAAATAAGAAATTTGCAGAGGGCTTCTATTTTGATGAAATTAAATAAATTTTCACCATAGATTATAACAGAAAAGGAAAAAAGAGATGCATACAAATTCAGAAGAATGCAGGAAATTAAGTGTTTGATGCTCAACTTTTCGGGGAGGACCCTAAATCCCCAGAATTTTTAAGGAAACCTATGCCCTTGATCATGCTGTATTGCAGTTTTTAACACACCACTAACCGAATTGAAAAATCTCACAACAAGGCAACTGTTTTGAACTGCAGAATAAATCAAAACCTATATGACTGGACCATGTGGGGAATTTAATTTGAAAGGACAGACAAAGGAACAGACGGCTCGCTCAGTGTGTGACGTGCACTTGTAGATAAAATATAGGCCTATATTAATGAAGGTTCATTAGTACGGTTTTGTATTTCTCTGTAATGTAGCACAGTGTTAACAATGTTACCGATACTATTCTTTCTCACACCTTGCATGCAAACCATTGTGGCCCCGCCAGAAATATATAATTTAAGAATGAAATTAATATCGTAAACATGCAGGCGACTAGTCGACTAATGGCCCTAAATGACAACTGTTGGTCGACTAGGAAAATTCTTAGTCGGGGGCAGCCCTGGACTGTCTGATGGCAAGGTAAAGAGGTGAAAATATTCTAAATAAAAACGTACACTTAAATTGATATTGATTATTTTTAGGTGGATCCTTTATAGGTGGCTAAAAACCAACCAACTGAGGCAGCATTTGCTCAACACCGTTTCATTTTATGTACGTGAGGAGGGGATTTTCTACTCAAAAGTTACTGTAAACAAACATTGTGTTTCATTCTATTAAGTAGCTGTTGTAGAACTTTCTATTATGTGACATGGTCTTCAACAACAGATTTAATCACTGATCCAACCTGATCAAATTTGTGCATTTTCGTTGCTTTTCTTTCCTATTCAGAATTATACTAATTGGCCTGATGAATGCGCTCTAATTGAACATCACAATTACCAACTCCGAAAGGTCACAACTGACGAAACCAAATCTATCCATTGTTTAACTGTTCTAATGGGGTTTCACTCAAGTATGCGTCAGGCATCATCGTTGCCCAATTTGGAGGGCTGATGCATTTTGGGAAGATAATCAGGCATTTAAAAAACACTTCCCTGATCAGCCTGATGGCAATGCTTTAATTAAAATGCAGAGTTTCAAACTTTGAGACTACTTTACCACTAATCCAGTTTTGATGGAGCTGTGATGGATGATGCACAGGATTACTGCTTGGCCCAAGAGGAGGCTGCATCATCCATGAGAAGAGGAAAAAGGTTTATAATTATTGCCGTTGAATAGCTGTTGCTTTTCAGCGATGGTCAGACTAAGTGGTGCAAGTCAAGCTCACAGTCAATGTGTCAGTCAAAGCTTGTGATACAGAACTAACTGGTGGATCCTCACCCAGCTCGGCCATGTCAGGGTCCGTGGTATGCACTTGGCAGAGGCCTGACTTGTGGATCTGAGCCAGACGGAGCCGAGTCAGAGAATGAAATCCCTCTTTCTAATTTGACTTTCACTGGTGAGAATGCCCTTTTCTCCCCCACACCTTTTCACTGGATGGCTCGTGTGGATTTACTACTCTGTAAAGTCTGCATCTCCGTCACTGTGCGGCTACAGACTGGTGAGGTGTACTGTGACCTCTGCAGAGCTACTATTTTAAAAGTTCCCTTATCTGATCACTATAATGCAGTTGACACTGACTGTGAGGCCACCTGTAAGAGCAGCGCATGTAAATCTTAGACAGCTGTAAAACAAAACAAAGTCTTAAATTTTCATCCTTTTCCAGTGTTTTCTCTTGCTAACGTTTCCCTTAAATGTTATTCTGCTTCTATTTTGCACCCACCAGGCAAGACAGCAGATGTATGAGCAGGGAACCAAACAACATCTACCTTGACTGTCTTGTTTGCGGTGAACAGACTGAGCCATTAGCAGGGGCCAATGTCAGAGCACAGCACAGAGTCATGGACACATCAATAGTGCGAGGGAGGGCAGGTTGTATTCAGGCAGGAGGGAGTCCCGGGGGGAAAACACTGCGGGGGTTAAAGCTTTCTCTCTGCCTGCCAACAGACTGCTCAGACTGAACTCAGTGTCCTCTCACGTCACCTTCTTCATCTTTTTAAGCAAACATATGTGGGTGATACAGACAAAAAAAAAAAAAAAATAATATCACTGTATTTTTCTGCGTCGTTGTAAGTTATGTATACCTTCCAAATTACTTTAACAGTCTGAATTGTGGATTACTCACCACAAAATTTGAGTGCAGTGGCTCATATTAATATACATATCTAAATATCTAAATAGAAAAGTATCCGGGAAGACAGAACATATTCAAGTAGGACTGAAAATAAACACCTGTATCAGAGATCACTGAATACCGTACAACTATAATCAGTAGCCCGGGCTATTGCTTTAATCACTGAAATCAACAGGCCTATATTTGGGATAGCAAAAGACGGGAAACACAATCAAATTGTTTATTTAAACTAGTATGAATATTACTCGTATAAAAAGTAGGCTTCAGATAATATATCAGTTATGAATCATTCATGTGATCTTGCTCCAACAGACGTCACCTGGCATACCAACACAACACCATTTTATTCTGTCAAAACAATACTTACAACTTGGATTAATATTTATGAAAAATCCTTTTGATTCTTTTGATCTGTCAAGACTGGACTCGTTTGCATTTCTGAGTATATTTCAGACCTCATTTTGTTTAATAAATTACAGATGATTATTTTAATTACTGTATTATTATCTGTTGATGTTTTATCTGATTTAGCACAACCAACAGCCCCAAACTGAATAATATTCAATTAACTCTGATTTTAAGCAAGAAGAAAAAGCAGCAAATCTTCTATTTGTAGAAACTGCAACCAGAAAATTATGACTTATTATCAAAATTGTTGTTGATTTATTTCTTGTCCATGAACGGTTTTAACACTAAATTCAATAGTGAAAAGTAGCCTTATCTTTCTTTTACAGCATTGAAACAGTGTGTTTATCTAATTCATTTGTTGATGCAAAGCAGTTCTCTCAGTTCAGTCCGTCTACTACAAATCTAATTCAGACCACAAAATGCTCATTAAATCACTGCACAAACGAGTGCAACTTGCTACCAGCGAAATGTCAAACTGTCCATATGCACAGTGAAGTCACTCTACTTGGAAATGACCATCGGGACCAAAAACAGATCACCCAACCATCCACAGTCGTGAAGACAGCAATCCCATGATCTCATGCCTCAGTCCCTCTTGTCACCCAGCGCGGAGGTCGGTGGAGGGGGGGGGGGGGGGGGGGGTCGGGGGCACTTCCACCCACGGAGCACTTCAACCTACAGTAAAGAGCACACTCAGCAGCCCTGTACACAGCGAGGCCTCCTGCTGAGGGGCCCGGCGCAGGGCTCGACGTGACTGACACCCGGAGGAAGGAGAGTGGGCACCGTGTCAGGCCTCATCTCACTCACTGGCATGGAGATGGTAGGAGAGCAGCACACACACAGATACACACACACACACAGATCCCTGAGTCATCATCAGTGCAGACGAGAGCAAAGCATGACAGGCCCGAATACAAACTCTCCACAAAGAGATCACCCAGTTACATCAGCTAGTTTGGCCTCACAGTAACATCAGAGCACTTTTATGTGGCGGGATATGGATCAGGTCACGCGTAAACACAACCAAACAGAACGGGACAAGGGCATGTCATTTCTGGCGGAGTCCAATCAGACAGCCATTAAAAAGTCATCAGGGTAATGACTGACACTGTGTCCTCTGTGTGCTCACCAGACCTTCCCTGCTGCTGACGCCAAACGACAGACAGGTTTAGTCCCAGAGAAGCTGAGCCAGAGGAGTGAATTCTGATTCTCTGGGTGAGAATCGTGGCTTAATCCTCGAGGTGTTATCTGGTCTAGGATACAGGCTGAGAAAGACTGGCAGTGTCAGAAAGCAGTCTGCCAAGTTGTCTCCCTGCTTTCAGTGTTTATGTCTAGTCATGGATTACTGAACAGGCCTATTGGGTACAAGCCCAGGGGCCCAAAGTCTCACAGGTCCCCTGGGCCAGGGCCTCCATATACTGTAGAACCACTGTCAACATTTTTTGTTGAGGCAAATCAAATGACAAAGAGATGCAAAATTGCCACAAAGAAACAAAGAATGGCCACAAATACAAGCAAAACGGCTCCAAACTGACACAAAACGACCATGAAAAGATGCAAAAAGACTCAAAAGGGCCACAACGGAGTGCAAAAGGTGGAAAAAGGGGGAAAACAACTACAAAAAGAGGCAAAACACCCATAAAAAGATGCAAAATGGCCACAAAAAATATACATGACTACAAATAGTTGCAAAACGACCACAAAAGGATGCTAAAAGAGTCACAAAAGCGCCATAAAGGGGAACATAATCACAAACAGATATACAAAACAACCATAAAGAAGTGTGAAATGACTGCAAAAAGATGCAAAATGGCCACAAAAAGACACAAAACCACCACAAAGGGATGCAAAATGACTTCAAAAGGACAAAAACGGCTCCAAATAGATGCAAAACAACCTCAAAGGGAGACAAAATGACGACAAAAAAAAACACAAAGGGAGAAAAAGGATGACAAGGAGACGCCATACAACCACAAAGAGATGCAAAATGACTGCAAGAAGACGCAAAATTGCCACATAGGTGCAAAAAATTTACAAAGAGAGACAAAATAATCACAAAGAGCAGTAAAACACCCACAAAAAGATGCAAAATGGCTCCAAAAAGACGAAAACGGCCACAGAGAGATGCACAACCTCAAAGGGAGACAAAATGACCACAAAGAAACCACAAAGGGATAAAAAGGACGACAAAGAGACACCATACAACTACAAACAGATGCAAAATGACTGCAAGAAGATGCAAAATTGCCACATAGATGCAAAACATTCACAAAGGGAGACAAAATCACCACAAAGAGATGCAAAATCACTTAAAAAAACGCAAAATAACCACAGAGAGACAAAATGACTTAACAAAGATGCAAATCAACCACAGAGCAGGGCAAAATGTCTACAAACACACACAAAATGACCACAAGATGCAAAAGAACTACAAAGACACGCAAAACTACCACAAGATACAAAGCAACCTTGTAGTCTGGGTGTCTCGCTCCAATGTAAGAGGGGTGGGGGGGGGGCCTTTTATATGTCTGTGCTGTTGTCTCATAATCCGTCCATGTGTCTAGTGGAAGATTTCTCCTCTGTCTGCAGCACTCCCTCCTCTCCTCTCTAAATCCAATCAGCACAGAGACCCAGTGCTGACCTTGAGGTAGAAGAAGCATATACAGTAGATGCACGAGCACATCCACCCACACGTCTGCAACCCTGACCGCCCATGCATGTGCACCTGCATCATAATCATGCATTTGTGCCCACGTCAGTAAACAGAAAATAAAGAATTCTGGCATGTGTGTGATGATGATGACACTGCTGATGCAAGCAAAGAGAGGATCTGAATGTGCCTGGATTCACATTATGCCGTTATCAAACGTGTTGCTCTCGCATAGACGAGCCAGATTGGTAATAGCACAAGTGACAAGGTCTCACTTTTAACAAGCCCTGCGGCGATCATTACAGCACTATGATAAAAAATGCTAATAAAAATCAATGTTCATGACTAAAGTGGGGAGCCACAGCGGCGGGTGGCAGCATGCTCACTGCCGAGGTCACACATGGCACAGTCACATGCACAGGCACATTAAAGTAGAGTTTAATACTCACTGGGATGGCAATGTTTATCGGATAATAACGGTATTAGGGAGGATAGTTACACCTTGTGATATGAGGCTATGGGATTATATAATCCAGGAAATTAGTGGTGCATGTGATGCAGATTGGTGGAAACTCAACCATCATAAATCATCAAAATTATGAGACTCTGGGATATCTAAATCTAAAACTAAGTTTGGTGGTCTGCTGGTAGTGTAAAGTGGGATTTTAGAGCTTTGTGGCTGAGACCAGCGTCCTGCTGAAAACTACGCTATGATAAAACAGATGAGGGTGAACCAAAACAGTAAAATTTTGGCCTGAAAAATCAAAAAAAGTAGCCAAAACAATGCTTCAGATAATGCTGTGTTCATCAGTAGGCGCGGCCCCATTCACATTACACAATTATTCAATCCATTGTTGTTACAAAATTATTGACTATAGCTGATTTAAGGTTACGGAGAGGTCATCGCCAAACGTTATAGAAGAGCAGCACTAAATCACAGGAGTACCCCTTTAAAGGGACAGTTCAACCAGAAATCATATCTCTTCACTGTAGTGCAATGTATCAGTCTAGATCCTGGGTCTTCAACAGGGGGTCTTTGACCCTTAGGGGGACGTCAGAGTTACTGTAGTAGGGCCACCAAATCACCTCTTGATGATTTAACTTAAGTTTAATCAGGAACACTTTAGTCAAAGAAAACTTTATTTCCATTTGCAGTATGATATTTGGCGGTATGGCTCTGTTCTGGGGCCTCTCTACCTTTCCTTGGGCCTATGCAGAAAGCCTCTTCCACCCGCCTACGTGGGAAGCCTAAGACAGAGAGAACACACCTCTTGTGCAAATGAGGAAAGCCTGAGGCAGACAGAGCACACCTCCCTGCCCTTCCATGTGCCTACATGGAAAGCCTAATGCAGGGAAGACCCCCCAGGAACAGAAAAGAGCAGCATCAATGAGGTTTCTCTGCGTAGCTATTTTTTTTTCGGATGACGGATTAAAACAACACACCTGAGAAAATTAAATAAGGCACCTACACATGCTGACTTAACAGCAACAGGCAGTCAGAAACAAGAGAAGACCAAAAAATATTCAGAAAATTATCTCTAGTCCAATTTTATACAGTATATGTAGTAGGGGGTCCCTGCTGTGTCTCTTTCAGGGGTCCTTGGCCTGAAAAACATTGAAGACCCCTGATCTAGACTGTTTCGATGTCACTTACAGAGTGTTGGAGATATCTGCCTTCCTTCCAGAAATCATGACCCAGTTACTCAAGATAATCCAGAGATCTTGTCGCTAGCAGCTTTACGTGGGAACTATTTTCTTTCAACTGAACTACATTCATATCATCGCACAGAAGGAAGTGTGCATCTACTCATGGATGAAAAGTTTGTGCTTGTGACAGCACAAGATGTAAACATCAAGCATTCTCCTTGGCTGAGCTGTAACGTTAGCTAGCTCAGTGGTGCTAGGTGAGCTAGCAGCGGATGCAGCTGCTTTCTGCTCGATGATGTGGCAGGTGTAGGTCGGTAGACAGAAAATAGTTCCTACATGAAACTGCTTACAACAAGGTCTGTGGATTATCTTGAGTAACCGGGTCATGACTTCTGGAGAGAGACACTGCTGTTGAGTTTTTTCAAATGTATTTTCTGTGAGCACCACAAGCAGAGTGCCATCTAGTTCCATTGTATTTGAGAGAAGACAGACATCTCTACAGCTGATATCTCCAACACTGCATCTTACACCAAAACATTCTAGAGGAAAAATATGTGTTTTTGATTTGGGGATGAACTCTAACTTTAATTAAGAATATAGCCGGCTGATTATTCAGTAATTATTGTTATTGATGAAGACATTTTCCAGGGTGAAAAAGAGTCAAATGAACTCTATATGACAAACTGAACTTCCTTATAAAAACTGAATGAGATTCCAGGTGAAATGTACAGCAGGACAATTTCAGATACAGCAAAAGGCAAATCCTAAATTACTTTAAAATGAGCTGCTGGTTATTCAGTTTCCTCTTTCCACTACTTTAGCTAATTATTTTATTCCCCTCAGCCCATTAAAACATTTCACTTTCTTAACCACAGCATTCACTGCTGGCTGCAATTAATAAAGACAATATTATCTGCATTAGTGCTGCTCTAATCCTAGACATCCAATCTCCCCCTCCACACTGTAGGCTTTTCCCTGTCCTAATCTGGCAGTTTGGACTTGCCCCAGCCGTGCCCTGGTGCAGCTCTCCACCAGCTTTCACCATTAGTTTTAAATACATTTCCATCTATATGTTAATGCAACCACAGGTGACAAGTCAATCTACAACTGATACGCGTTTACCCGAGCATGAAATTGGGATGCACAAACAAAAATAAGGATGAGAACAGCATGAGCAGCATCTTGGCGATGCACAGTACATTAAAATTTGACAGCGTGAGCAGGATTGCCTCGGCTGCATGATTTGCAAAGTCCTTTTCCCCGGCTCGTCCTTTGAATGTGCTGGACAACAGTGTGTTTTATCAGTTGGGTAAAGCTGGGGACCAGTGTGTGTGAGAGTGTGTGACGCCCAATCAGAAGTGATGTTGAAAGAAGACATCAACCAGTGGTCGTCTGGAGATGAGACGACTCTGACGAGCAGTTGGATAATCAAAGGAGCTGCCTGGAGGCGGGTGTGGGGCAGCGATGAGGTTAGAGCGTCCGCACTGAAGCTCTGCCAGGAAGTTTGTGTCTGGGCCAATGAGCTGGGAGAGGAAGCGCTGAGTCAGGAAGCCTGGCCAAGAGAGAGGCCCGTGGTGCTGGCATCTCCTCCTCACACACACACACATGTTACAACGCTTCACACACCACCGCTCTGCTGGAGTCATAACACACTGTTCCCAAGCCAGCACCGCACACGCATGTGCACAACGGCGGCCGCACACACTCGCCTGCTGTGCATGCATTCATCAGTAAAGCACAGAGATGTGACGCCTAATACCTGTGGCACAATAAAGTGTGGAGGGTTGTACAAGCAGAGACATAACAACAGTTGTATGTCAGACAAAATCAAGTCAGTGGAGGGACCAAATCTGATTTGTCCAAATATACGACACAAAGAGTGAAAGATGCACCTTTGAAGTGATGTATTAGAGACAAAAGATCATTGTGATGTGGAGCAGCGAGCAGGTGCAGACATACCCGAAGGCAATTACACGGGATGAAACTGTGATATCTTCATTATCCCTTTCATAGCATGACACACAGAGAGAAGAGGCTAACACAAGACTCTAAAGAGCTCCTTATCACAGGAATCTCTCCGGTGTGGCAATACTCTTTCTGTGTGTGTGTGTGTGTGTGTGTGTGTGTGTGTGTGGAGGCAGTTGATATGTTTGATGAGAAGGTCAGAGAGGACGAAGAGGAAAAAGAGGTAGAGGAGGAGCATCGGCTTTCTATAGCTGCAACCAATCAATGGACGATAGAGAAAGAATGAGCATGAGCTTAAAGGAATAGTTCGACAATTGGGGAATGACTTTATCTTGCTTTCTGGTGGAGAGCTGGACAAAAAGATTGGTATCACTCTCATAACTGTGCACTGAGTATGGAGCCAACAAGCGGTTAGCTTAGCTTAGCTTAGCTTAGCACAAAGACTAGAAACAGGGGGAAACAGCTAGCTTGTTTAGTGGTAACAAACTCTCCCTACTAGCACTTCACACTGTTTTACAATAGGTTATGTGACAAATCCTCAGCTCCAATAGATGGGCCTGTTTTCCTGGCTGATCTCTCTGTTACAGGATGCAGGTCAAACAGTCGTCATTAACCTCAGGGGCCACACCTGGGCCCGGTGTGCTTCAGGATATAAAAGCTCACCACCTTCCAACAGAAGCTCCCTCTTCCCCCACGGCGTAGCTGCTGTTCTTTTTGTTTTCTATTGACATGTCCACACATGCAGACATGTTTGATTACTGCCTTTCACATTTATTTGGCTTTTTATTGTTATTTTGTAAACGGATAAGCTTTTAACGGCTTGTACACTCTTCTCGTCTGCCATCGTTGCAGCCTAAGATCCGGTTGTAGCACTCTTGGCGAGGAGCAGCAACTTCCTGAAGAAACTGTCTGACACATAACCCCCGTAAAACAGCAAATAGTTTGGTTTTTGGATGCCTTAAATAAAGTGATATAAAGTGCTTTATTATTGAGCTTTACACTTGTTGGTAGGCATATTTTTTTTTTACCTTTGAACTGAGCCAGGCTAGCTGTTTCCCCATTTCCAGTCTTTATGCTAAGCTAACTAGCTGCTAGCTGTAGCTTAATGTACAGTTATGAGAGTGGTGCCCATCTTCTCATATAAAATTCTGTAAGATATGGAATAAGTGTAGTTCCCAACGGTGTTAATTTCGTTCTCGAAAACTATAACGAAAAATGTTCATGAGCGACCATTTTTCCTTGACTAGGACGAGCTAAAAATAGTTCTTTGATAATAAAAACTATGAGGAAATGTAGGCCTCTCTGTAGTTTTTGTTGACGAGACTAAAATGTTACTGGCTGGCTATCGAACATTCAGATTGCATGATATTTTCCCCCAGTTGTGCGTCTAGTCTGTATGTCAAAACAGCTATTGGTGAAATCGGTTAGGGGGATGTGATCAGATTTCTAGAATCCGAGCCATGCTGGTGATGATGTCCCAAGCTGACAGTGAGTTAAAGGCAACAACATGATGGCCTCAATCTAAAAAGAGTTTGGTATAACAGCATAAGCAGCTACGGGAAATGAATGAATGAGACTATCTCAACACGTTTAAAAATCGCAATAATATTGTATCATGACTAAAATATTGTGACATTATATCGTGGAGCTTCTGGTGATTCCCACCCCTAGTAACAGTATATGGAGAGAGCTATAAATTAGGTGGGAAGAAAACGACCAACCTGGAGAAACACTTGAAGGTGCGAAGCCCTGCTATTTATGCCACGGTAAGTTAGCTAAATGTAACATTAAATGATAAGTCCTGATGTTAGCTATGCATATCAATTTGCTAATGTTAAGTCAATATTACAAAGGTAGTCAGCTATGGTGCGGCCGTGGCTCAGAGATAAAGCAGGTCGTCCACCGATTGGAAGATCAGCAACTCGATCCTCAAGCCCCCCTCAAGCCCACATGTTGAAGCATCCTTGGGCAAGATACTCAACCCCATGAAGGCGATGGCTGTTCCATTGGTGTGTGAGAGTGTGTGAATGCATACTGAGTAGCAGTAGACATCATGTATTGTAGCCTCAGCTATACAACCACAGTCCATTTATCTTTTTTTTTTAGTTTAGGATATCGGTATTAACCTAACTGAATTAGTTTACAGAGAGAAAACGTTTTGACTAAAAGTGATGACTTAAAGTTAATGACTTTTCATCGACTAAAACTATGGAGAACAAAAATGAATACAAATGTGATTAATCTAATGTGACTACAACTAACAAACATTTTCAAAACCTCAAATTAATATTTTAATATATTTTGTGATGATAACGAGAATATTTTTCGTCCTGATCTGCATCTTTATTTCGTAACATCCGTAGCTGATGACAAAGATAAGCAGCTACAAAATGGATAATGATGTAATTCCTGAAAGAAAAAAAAAAAAAAAATTAATCTGTGTGTACAACTCAACGTGAAACAAATATTTGCCATGACTATCAGATCAAGGATCCCTTCTTTCCTGCTTGGCAGTTCTCTGAAAACAGCATGAAAACTCATTCCCATCTGCTTTAAAGCTCCTCCTAAGTCTCTCCCTCTCTGGCCTGAATTCAGCTAAAAGCTATAAGAACACTTTAGATGGCAAACTCTCTTAATATCTTTAAATGCCTGACAATGAAAGGCTAATAGAAATCCTCATATCAAATTGTATGAAAAGAAAAAGCTGTTTGGTCTCTTTGATAACGGAGTTCAAAGTCTTTTTTTTTTTTTTTAAGTGCCACGGGGGTTAAATTAGAGTAACTGTTTTCCCCAGATGAAAAGACATTGATGTTGGCGGCAGAAACAATAAAAATGTGAATTTATTCAGAGTGTAACATCAACCCCAGTTACTTTGAACAAACTTGTGCCATTTAAACCCACAAGAACAAAAGAAACCTTACATAAGCTCAGAGAGTTTGACCTTGCTCTCTGCAGCCTTGTCCACTGCTCTTAATCTCAGGGGCATAAATTAGCAGCACCTACAGTATGGTCCGAGTTTCCAAGGAGAGCGGCCTCCTACCAGGGGCCGAGGATGTCTGCTGGAGTTTGTTGCTGGGGCTGGGGAATGGCTGCACTTGTCACAAGGACTAAAGACAGTTTCCTCGCTCAGCACCAAGAGACAGTGACGCCTCAAAGTCAAGGGTGGGCAGGAATGCCCTGAATAGGCAGTTACGTAAAACTCACAGCACCCTGTGAGGATAGAGAAGGAGCTACTCAGGACCTGACAATGCTTGCTGGAAAACACAGTGTCAGATGGCCCAAAGTGTGCAGTAAAATCAGACAGATTTACATTTCTACAAATTAAGAGAAAAACAGAAACAATCATTCGAATACGGGATTATATACAGAGGGCACCCCAACCCTCCTGTACAGGAGCAACACCCACAGATTCAAAGACACACAAAATGACTGCAAAACCACTGCAAGCAACATAAAGGCATTGGTCATGTCGTTGGTGTGTCCCTATATGGTCATTTTGAGTCTAGTCGTACTCGTTATGTGTTTCAAGTTCGTCGTTTTACTTATTTTGTCACTTATTTTGCATCTATTTTACATGTTACATGTCTCTTTTTTAGTTGTTTTGCATCTCTTGTTATTCACATTGCATCTTTTTGCATTTTTTACACTTGTTTTGTGTCTTTTTTTAAGTCGCTTTGCATCTTTTTCCTCTCATTTCATGTCTCTTTTCAGTCATTATACATTCATTTTTACTCATTTTGTGTTTCTTTGTGGTTGTTTTGTGTCTATTTTTAGTAATTTGCATGTTTTTGCATCTATTTTTACTTGTTTTGCATCTCTTTTCAGTCATTATACATAAATTTTAACTCATTTTTTGTGTCTCTGTGGTTGTTTTGTGTCTATTTTTAGTCTTTCTCTATCTTTTTGCGTCTATTTTTATTCATTTTGTGTCTATGTGTGGATGATTTGTGTCTGTCATTAGTCATTTTGCATCTTTTTTTACTTGTTTTGTGTCTCTTTTTAGTCATTATGCATCAATTTTGACTAGTTTTGTCTTTCTTTATGGTTGTTTTGCATTCATTTTTAATCATTTTGCATCATTTTGCATCTATTTTTACTTGTTTAGTGTCTTTTTATGGTTGTTTTGTGTCTCTTTTTTAGTCATTTTGATCTTTTTGCATCTATTTCTACTCATTTTTTTCTCTGTTTAGTAGCTATGCATCTATTTTTACTCATTTCATGTCTCTTTATGGTTGTTTTATGTCTTTTTTTTAGTCGTTTTACATCTTTTTGCATCTATTTTTACTCATTTTAAATCTCTTTTTAGTCATCATGCATCCATTTTTATGTGTTTTGTGTCTCTTTGTGGTTGTTTTGTATCTCTCTTTAGTCAATTTGCATCTACTTTTACTTGTTTTCTGTCTCTCTGTGGGTGATTTATGTATCTTTATAGTTGTTTTATTGACTTTCCAACAAGAAATATGAACAGTCACGTCACACAGAGGCTCTGGTCCAAGAACCCTCAGACCATTTGGGCCCCTGGGCCTGTGCCCAGTAGGCCTGTTCAGTAATCCATCCATCCAATATAAAGGAGTTTATGGAGGTGAGGCTATTGATAAAAACCAAATTAGCAGGGACTAATCCGCTTTTGTTGTCAACAAAGTAATTGCAGAAATTATCTGGGGCATGCTTACCAAAACAGTCAAAAGATACAGTATCTCTGATCACCGGCGCACTGCATCCGCTGAGCACATTTTGTCTATTGCAGCTTACTCTCATGCCCGCACAGAAGAAGTAAAAAAGCAAATAGAAAAAAGGGAAGGAAAGCATACCCAAACCTCTCTCTCCCTCTTTGCTCCCACCAGAAGCCACCCAGCGAGCACCAGGGCTAACCCCGCTGACCTGACCCAGATATTAACCCAAGCCTCCAGATGTGAACGCGCGCTGGGATTACTCCACCACTGCATCAAGCTCCACATGCTTTCCTAATGAGGCATCCTAATATGACCCTGGAGACAGAGCGGACTGTCTGCCTCACTATCTGCCTCTATTCCCATAACTCTATCAGTCTGTCTGTGCAGGATCATCTTCATATAATGAAGGGGGAATAAAAACATCATGGAGTCTGCTTGGAAATGCTCATGAATAATGGTCACTGAGGGATATTAGTGTGTCAAAGTGAGACAAAAGAAGCAGACAACAATAAATAGTCCTGCTTTGACTGTCAGACACGAGTATTATTTGCTAGGACACTTCACGCAGTCCTGCCTGAGTGTCACCTGCAACAAAGTGAAGTTATGAAGACATGAGGAGTGACATCTGAGGAGAATCTAATGTATGCATGAATGTCACAGCCTTGCAAACTTGTCCTGGAGAAAAGGACTTCCTCTCATCCTGTCCACATTCGCACCAGTCACGACCTGAGCCCTTTTTTTTTTTGCAGGAGCGCCCTGATATGAAAGAATTTAACTCCTTCTCTGCATCAATGTAGCTATTGTAGCCATTGCATTCTTTCAGCAGCTTCAATTTCCAACTTGTGCCGTGTCGGCAAGTTACAAACTTCAGGATCCAAAGCACAAAATACACGGTGTGACAGCCGGTGGTACACACACACACAAGGAGGCACAAGTGTGGTAAGTTTGATCGGCCTGCTAAGTAGCTCAAATTTGCAAGAGATCAAAGAGGGACAAAAAATAAACAAAAATGCAGCGCTGTGCTGTGGAGCTCACCATTTTGATCCCGCGTTTCGAGGCTCAAAGGAGTCCCAGAATAACTCCTTTCGCACCAGTTTTCCCTCCGCCATGAAAATGACCGTTGAATTGTCACATTTCTTCAGTTTGTGCCTTATCCTCAATCTTTTTTCCCCCCGTGCTGCTGTAGCATTCAGACAGACAAAAATGCAGAGGCTGCTTTTGCAGAAGGAATTGGTGATTGGAGCTCGGGGATCATATGGGCTTTTTGTCAGACGGTTTTAAAGGGACACGGTACTGTTTAATGTGGAGTTGCGAGACAGGCGCATTTCTTTGTACTGTACTTGGATTTTTTTTTATTTTATTGTTGGCATGTGCAGGAGGACTGGGAAGGGCACGCAGCCATATGGCGCAAAACCCCAGTGCGCTTCCTCTGGCTGTGCGCTCGTGCAACAGTGTGACGTCATACGGGCACTCCGCAGACAGATGCAGAGGTCGGAGAGTTCAATTATTTCCCATGTTGAATAAGTCATAGTAACTTCATTTACACACAATACTTCCTGGTTTCGCAAGGGATGTTTTATCTGCACACAGTTTGATGTAAACACAAAGGAAATCAAATTTAAATGATTATCTCACACTCCAATTAAAATAGCCTAATGTAATGTGTAAACCCTCACACCATATCCTCCTCATGGTCCCTTGGACTATGATGAGGTATTTGGTAATTTGATCAACCACAAATGTAATGAATATACACCATATAAGCTTCAAAATAAAAGTAAAGGTGTTGAAACCAAGGGTGGATTATTGAACGGGCCTAATGTGCACAGGCCCACAGTGTCAGGGTCCCCCTGGCTTTCATCTGTAAAATGTCACTTTAATTAACACCAAACGGAGAGAGACACAAAATAACCACAATGAGACACATGATAACTACAAAAAAGGGCAAAACAACCAAAAAGAGACACAAAATGACCACAGAAGGGGGCAAAGCAACTAAATGACTAGAAAGACACACAAAATAACCATAGAAATGGACAAAACAACCTCAGGAAGAGACACAAAATGATTACAAAGACAGACAAAATAACCTCAGACAAGGGGATTCAAAATGACCACAAAGAGACACAAAATGTCCACAAAGAGACACAAAATGACTACAAAGAGACACAAAATGACCACAAAGAGACACAAAATGACTTCAAAGAGACACAAAATGTCCACAAAGAGGCACAAAATGACTTCAAAGAGACACACAATCACCAGAAAAACACACAAAATGACTTCAAAGAGACACAAAATGACCACAAAGAGACACAAAATGACTTCAAAGAGACACAAAATGTCCACAAAGAGACACAAAATGACTTCAAAGAGACACACAATCACCAGAAAAACACACAAAATGACTTCAAAGAGACACAAAATGTCCACAAAGAGACACAAAATGACCACAAAGAGACACAAAATGACCACAAAAACACAAAATGGCTTCAAAGACACACAAAATGACCACAAAGAGACACAAAATGTCCACAAAGAGGCACAAAATGACCACAAAGAGACACAAAATGACTTCAAAGAGACACAAAATGTCCACAAAGAGGCACAAAATGACTTCAAAGACACACAAAATGTCTACAAAGAGACACAAAATGACCACAAAAACACAAAATGGCTTCAAAGACACACAAAATGACCACAAAGAGACACAAAATGTCCACAAAGAGGCACAAAATGACCACAAAGAGACACAAAATGACTTCAAAGAGACACAAAATGTCCACAAAGAGGCACAAAATGACTTCAAAGACACACAAAATGTCTACAAAGAGACACAAAATGACTTCAAAGAGATACACAATCACCAGAAAAACACACAAAATGACTTCAAAGAGACACAAAATGTCCACAAAGAGACACAAAATGACTTCAAAGAGACACACAATCACCACAAAGACACACAAAATGTCCACAAAGAGACACAAAATGACCACAAAAACACACAAAATGGCTTCAAAGACACACAAAATGACCACAAAAACACCCAAAATGACTACAAAGAGACACAAAATGACCACAAAAACACCCAAAATGACTTCAAAGAGACACAAAATGACCACAAAGAGGTACAAAATGACCACAAAAACACCCAAAATGACTACAAAGAGACACAAAATGACCACAAAAACACCCAAAATGACTACAAAGAGACACAAAATGACCACAAAAACACCCAAAATGACTTCAAAGAGACACAAAATGACCACAAAGAGGTACAAAATGACCACAAAAACACCCAAAATGACTACAAAGAGACACAAAATGACCACAAAAACACCCAAAATGACTTCAAAGAGACACAAAATGACCACAAAGAGGTACAAAATGACCACAAAGAGACACAAAATGTCCACAAAAACACACAAAATGACTACAAAGAGCCACAAAATGACTACAGAGAGACACAAAATGACCACAAAGACAGAAAAAACAACTACAGCGATGCAAAAGAAGACAAAAAAACAAAGCTAGATATTAACTCAGGGCCCTTCTGCATGACAAGACCTCGACATCAGGAGCATACATATAGACACTGGTTGCACTGGGGGGCCTATAGAGAGAGTAGGCCCTCCAACAATGTGTTGTTGCCACCTTAAATATGTGTTCAAAGAATAACTCTCATTAAATCAAAAACAGTGCCATTTGCTATATATGCCCTTGAAAAAGGCAAACCCATCTCTGTCATGTTTTTTTTTTGTAAAATAGTCAGTAGCATATATCACAAAATTATATGCTTAATCCAAATAAACTATAATAAACTATTAAAATTGTTAAATTAAATTAATCATTTCTCATTTTCTTTGGTATTGTTGGTGATATACAGGCATGCAGTGATGATCGCTGACTAATATGTATGTTAGTATTTTCCAATGTCATGTCTCTGATCATGTGATAATATGATATTGTACACTATCTGGCCTATCAATTATCTAAGAGTTTGCACTGCATCCACTAGTGTGATATGTGGTGTTTATAGTTTGGCTCTGTTGTCTGGCTGAATGCTGTGTTTTATATTTATGTGTATTCAAGTGAAGCAGTGTTTGTCAAATACATACTGTTTGTACAAATGCTTGAAAAATGACTTATAAACAATAAATAATTAAAATAGTTAACGATTCATTTTCTAACACAAAACATGGAGCCTCCATGCCTCCTGCAGTTTTGGGGCCCCGGGGGGCCGTTGCCCACTTTGCACAGATAGTAATTCAGCTTTGCCTTGAACCCCCTGAAGGATCCTTGGGCCCGACTGCCATTGCTCACTCCTGAGCAGACTGTATAGAGCAAAAGTCAATACGCTCATAACAAGGTGGGAAAAAAATTGATCGCAACCTGGAGCAGGTCCCATTCATCACCTCATGTCCAGGACTCGGGGTGGATATGGAAAAGCTGAGCCGTCAAACCCCAGACTGACAAACATCTTCAAACACATTTCGCCTTAGAAGCTTTTTTGTTCGGGGGGTAGGGGTGTAAACAAAGTAATTGTGTAGTTTGGATTGCTCCACCAACAAAGAAAGTGTTCAATATTTCATATCTTGTGCTGTTAAACATTTCAGACAAGGAGAAATTGGAGAAGAGAAATTGTGTGAAATGTGAACCATCTATTTCCCCAAAAAGTGACAGCAGGCTAATGATTTTTCCTCCTGAAACACAAGGCACTGAACTCAAATGAAACTTCCATGTCCTGAAAGAGCCTGAAAATCATTTTTGAGCCACATTAAACACCTGCTTGTTAACAAAAAGGTTACTGTAGGACATACTTTGCAAAGGCAACACTATTCCAATCCTGCATCAGTGATGTAAAGGTGAGGCATGAGTAACAACCTTTCTAACTTGTGTCTACTAGTCTCAGTTTATGACCTCAGTGTGGACCTGAGTTTACATACATATGTTCAGATACACTTACACCTACATATAACCTAGCATATTAATAACATATGAATTAAAGATACACATTAGCCAGTGACTTTCACCTGCAAAATGTCACTCAGATTAACACTGAGCGACCAGGAAGAGACTCAATAGCCCTGTTTCCACCGAGCAGTACGGTACAGTTCAGTTCAGCTCACTTTTTTCCGTTTCCACTGTGAAAAGTTGTAGACGGTACCAACAGAACTGTTCCATATCGTCCCCATTTTTGGTCCCCCCTCTGTTGGGGTACCTAGCACACAGATCTGGTGCTAAAAGGTGGAGCTGAGCACACTGCAGTCTGTTGATTGGTCAACAGAGGACGGTCACTCTGCTCAGGGCTGAGTTGTGGCTGGTTTTGAGGCTCGTGTAACCACTGTTCATAGTGTGGTGAGTTTTATTAGTAAACTGTAACTATAAAATGAAAGGGTGTTTTGCTGCCTCTCACAGCAGCTGGAGTCTGAGAAAAAATAATTTAATTAACTGACCCGACTGCCGGCGACTTTTAAGGTGGAACGTTAACTTGTAAAGTTACTCAATGTATGAGCTAATGAGGTGAATCCATCAACACACCTTACATTTCAATGTGACAACTTTGACCATTACCTTAGCTTTTATTGTCTTCTCGGATGACATATGCTTTTAGTAATGAGTGGATTATGTGAACTGCATATATTCTAATCCCCACTCTGAGAAAAAGAAAAGCGTCAGAGAGTGTTGTTCCTGAGGGCTCCGACAACACTGAACCCCTGAGCTTGCCTGAGAAGGACTAAATGCACAAACCTGCTATTTCTAAATATCCCATGGAGAGAGACTCTCACTGCAGCCTGTTTTATTTTGGTCTGAAAATGTTGGCGTGCAGCCTCGTTCTGTGGACGATAAATGAGGTGCAGACTTCCATCTGTGTCACTGGTAATGAGGAAATACAGTGAGTGCTGGACGGAGCAGTGAGTGACAACAACCTCGCCCACATTTAAGGGTACTGATTGCGGTTCAAACCCTAAACAAACCTAGGGTCTAGGTACCATGTCTGAAGGGTTACTTTTGGTTCCAGAGGTACCATACCGAAAGTGTTTGGTAGAAATGGGGCTAAAGTCACCATAAATAGATGCAAAGAAACACAATACAACTACAAAAAGTGGCAAAAACAACCACAAATAGAAACAAAACTACAAAAAGACAAAGAAATTACCTCTCAAAGAGGCAAAACCACCACAAAATCTGTGTCTTCCTTCCATGTAGGAGAGGTGGTGAGGCCTTTTGCATATCTGTGCCCAGGGACCCATTGTCTAATGATCCACCTGTGCAAAGAGGTTTAAGTATGAATTTTACAAAAAATTAAAAAACTGACAAATGTAAGAAGAAATCTACCTTTAATTAGAAACTAAAATATATTTTCCCTTATACCATTCATCATCTTTTGATCTATCATATTAGTCTTTCTAACATTAGGAACTACTGCTTTAGGTTTTTCTGTTCTTTTTAGGTTAAATTCAGACTTTAGCATTCAGCAGAAGTCCCCCAGTAACTTGTGAAATATTTTGGACACTAAAATATGTAAAAAAAAAAAAAAAAAAAAAAACCCAACTTTATAACCTCCCTGTCAGCATCAATTTATTTTACCCACGTGTGCAGCATGTGATGTATTCTGCAATAAAACAGCATGCTTGTATGAACTGTGTGGGAGCCATCCATACCAAACAGGCCTGAGCAGCAGATGTATTCAGTGCCTGTGCTCCTGCTCGCAGATAAAAAATAGACAGTCACTGTAGCAATTCAAAAGGATGTGTATCTGATGGTTTGTAGCATGCAGCTCACAAAAGCTCCTGAGAGACAGGAGCTCACACACCAAGTTTTAAGTGTTAAGTATAAAGTGTACGCACGTATGAGAGAAGAAGGAACCAAAGTTTCAATTAGTTGTAAGTGGGATGAATAATTTAATGAAGTCTTTGCTTCCTTTTTTCTTTTTCCAATGAGGTGAAACTATAGTTGTGCATTAATCTAATTCTACTAATTACATGACATTTAATAGGAAAAATGATTCTGTAAGAACAAACTACAATTACAATTTTGTCAGTCCATTTATAGAGTTTGACATGAGTATAATAAATAGACTTTAATCAGGTGGGATGAAGATAGTGTAGAGCAGGTCAGTGGATTAATCTCACACAAGCTGCAGTTCTGAATTGAAAGGTAGATGGCGCCATTGTTGAGGTACATTTTCTCCAACTCCATAAGCCAACACCTCTATATGATGACCCACTGTGTGTGCACGTGAGGAGAAACAGAGGCTTAAGAGGCTGTAGGGTTTATTAAGTGTAAACCGTCCTAACTGTTTGAATAAATCGACATCAGACATACTTGTTACTGAGTACAGCTTTGAACATTCATGAAACAGTAACAAACCCATCGAACAGACAAATTACAGCTTCAAACTGCGAAAGTAAAAGTTATTTTTCCCCAGCAGAGAAACCAAAAACTGAATTTAAGACATAACCTCAACCTAAGCCCACTAAGTTCCCAAACACATTTCAGTGTAGAAAAAACAGAAGTAGAAAATGGATACACAAATATACAGTCATATAAAATATATACAGCTTATTTCTCACATTATTTATCACAGAGAAACTGTTGTTATGCCTCCAGGCTGTTGTTCTCAGCTGTGACAGACTCTAACAGAAGAGCTTTCTTTGTCTGAGCTTGTAAAGTGGTTCATTTATGTCAATAACATTCATTTCCTCAAAGACTGTCACACGGTACAGTATTGAAACAACTTTTCCTCTTGGAGCTTTAGTTGCTGATGTGTAATAATAACAGTTAGTGCTATAGTTTGCGCACAGTGTCCAGACTTTGTGGTTTTGTTCCCTCTCAACAGACTCGGACCAAACAGCCTGCCCGAGGCCTCAGCTGTACCGACTGCTGCGACTGTGACTTCTGCGCCTGGAAGAACTGCGGCTGGAAGAGCGATACGACCTGCGAAAGAGAGATTACGACGACATTTTATGTAGCATGCATGAATTGGATACAAACACTTGGCTGAAGGCAGAATGTGTCTTAGGCCCTGATCAGACAGAGCGCCTTTAAGCAGCCTGGGGTGGGTTTTTGAAACAGTTTTCAATGAGTAAAGCTTTTTGCTCACCGATTTTGTGTTGCTGAGTAGCTCATGTTTTTGCACTTCGCATTTTGCAAACTCTAAAAAGCTCTCTGTCTGATCAGAGCCTCACGGTTAAACCCCAATCTAATCTTTCGCCACAGGAAGGAAAAGAGAAAAGGAAGGCTGATGTGAGACCTGCCACCTCGCTGATGTCTCTCAGCGTTCACCAGTGGGAAAAGCGTCTTACCGGGATCGGCGGTCCGAGCTCCTGTAGCTGTCACTTCGCCTGCGCCCTCGTCTTCTGCTCACACTCCGACTCCGACTAGAATAGCTGTCATAGGAGTCCGACCTGCATGAACATACAGAGATGACATTTTAAGGACATCTCCAGAATGGTGTCCGATTCACACAGACTGAGTTTATTACAAATATACTGTGTGCACAGTGAAAAAGATTGATTCCTGCTTCATGCAACTGCAGATAATTAATGACCAAAGATAGGACTGATGTCTTCTAAGGCTGCGACCACCGATTATTTAAATTATTCATTAATCTGCTGATTATTTTCTTGATGAATAGATTTTTGTTTTGGTCTATAAATATCACAAACAATGTCCAACACAATTTCCTAAAGCCCGAGGTGGTGTCTTTTAATAGCTGATTTTATCTGAGATACCCAGAGGAAATTCATTTCACTATCACACAAAACAAAGAAAAGCAAATCTTTACTCTGCTTGAAATAATATTTATCAAAATAGTCAACAGAATAATTGAATATTCACCTACTTGTTTTTATCTGTAATGTCTTCACACAAAAGTGTCTTTCTTCTTGATGTGGGATACTCAGTCTCAATTATTTGCATGACATCATATAAACTGTTTCTAAAAACGCCATAATCATTTGTGAGAATTGGCAGGTGTATAAATATCCTTTCAAACTATCAATTAACACAGCAGCAGTCCACACCTGATTCCTAATTCAATTGTGATTAGCATACATTTAGATCATAGTTTTTCATTCTGATCATTGTGGATGCTAATTGTGTTTGTATCTTAAGGGAGCTCAGTGACCCCTCACATGAACATTTAAACATTTCACTGTCTGAGTGTCTGTTAGTGCATTAAACAGTTTACAGACCTGGATCTCCGACGGCGAGTATATGAATGACTCCTGGAATTACTTCTACTGTACGTCCGACTGATGGGAGGAGAGAAAAAAGACTTTTAGAGGATACTTCAAGACCAATCAGAGTCATCGATAAAATACACAATGGAAGAAAACAGTGTGAAGTTCTGGGAGGGTTGGGTTTACAGTTAACAGTTACAATATTTTTTATTGTTCTTAAAGGAATACTACACCCACAGAATGATTATTTGTATATTAGCTACTCACTCTGTGTTACATTGAATTCATGAATAAAACAGTTTTTCTCCTGTGCCTCCACAGTAAAAATCCAAAAATGGAAAAAATTCTTGATGAATTTAAATAAAGGTGGGTGCGAACTCTGCTCAATGGAAGGAATGAGCAGAGAGATCAGAATGAGAAACGCACATGTCTGCCCCAGCACACTACTCATATATTAAAGTGTTTTAAACAGTAAGGGGGCGTACACATGCCGCGTTTCTTGCATTCATAATTCATTGTTTTCAATGTAGACGCATGGCATGCATACTCAAACGCCAGAGCGCAGCCGTTTTAGTGCGCACACGTTCCTGAGTCCCTATTTTTTAGGGTGCGACAACTGCACCGAGATAAACAGAGTCCAATTTTTGGAACGCGGCAGAACTTGCAGTTACAAAACAAAAACAAAGTGTCTGGGAAGTACTGAGCACACGACTGGATAAACGAGACTTGGATTACACTGCACGAGTTGTATTAAGTTAACGTAAATGCAGGGTGAGTAATAAATATACAAAAAATCATTTTGTTGGTGAAGCATTGGAGTCTATATGTCTGAAATGTAAAATAAAGAGCATGATACTGAAACCTCCCAGGCTCCAAGATATTTTCACTCTGGTTTCCACTAATTTTAGCTAGAAACACTTTGTCACTGGGACCCATCAGGTGTTGCAGCAGATTATTAAATCGGTGTTTCAGTTTGTACCTGTGACTCCTGTAACTTCGATATGTGCTGCTACGAGAGCGCGACCGTCCTCTTCCACGTCTCCTCCGACTCCTGCTGCGGCTCCTAAAAGAATTACGTGGCATTATAAATTACATTTGATCCGAGCTAGAACAAAAGGTCTGTACTATAGACCCAGAAGTTTCCAGACTAAATGCTTCACATCCATCAAGTTTATCACTTTACAACAATCTTGTCCGAGAAGCATCTCCAGCATTTAGGAAGATTTACTGATGGTGCCCTCTCGCTCTTCATTTCATCAAAGTGCCTTTTGTCTTACCTGGAGGAGTAGCTGGAGCTGCGGGATCGACTCCTGGACCTGCTGTAGGAGTGGGAATAACCTCTAGAGTGGGACCGGTGACCGGAAACAGAGCGCGACTTCTTCGGGGACCGTGTGTGTGAAGTTCCCCGTGTATTCCCCACAGAGGGGGATCGCTCCTCGCTGGAGCTCTCCTGGTTCCTCGGCCTCTGGTTGAGCCGTGCAGTCTTACGAACCTCATCGAACAGAGATCCTGGTCGGACCCGGCTTTTGCTTTTAATCTCCATTCTCACTCCCTGCGTGTTGGGCATCTGGTTGTCTTGAAGTTGGATGTTTTTCGTGGCAACAGGTGGCACGTTCACATTCTGTAGAGCTGACATTCCTTTCAAAGGCCTCCATTTGAAATTAATTACAGTGCCAGTGGGTTTGCCAGTGGTTGCTTCATCTTGCAGTCCACCAGCTGTTGTTGTGGAGGTAACAGAAGGCTGTTCTTTGCTATGAGGTAAAGCTTGATCTGTGCTTGACGAATCTGTAGACTTTGAGGTAGATTTTAGAGTTAAATCAGGGGCTTTATTATGAAAATCCTCTGTAATTGGAGGTTCTACAATTTCAGCTTCATGCTCTGGGGTACAAATGTCCATATCATCTAGTGACTCTTGCTCTTTGACACTGGGTACATTAGCATCGTTCCTGCTGGATGACTGAAGCTGGGGTTCAGAATGTTTTGGATTCTTGATACATTCTTTTACTCTCTGTTGCGGCCTGTCTTTTTCTTTTACAGGATTCTTGTTTAAAGACAGTACATTTTCATTCATACTGCCTCCACCAGGCTTTTCTTTGACAACTCTACCAGGACTGTGCTTCTCTCGTTTTGATTCATCCTCATCTTCCTCCTCTCCAAACTCCAAAGGAGGCTGCCAGTGAAAAGTCTCTTTGAGCTTCTGATGTTTCCTCTTCGATCTCTTTCCTTTCTCCTTACTGTGATGGGAACCACTTTTGTTCTCACTTCTTCTCTTGTGTTTATGCTTACGTTTGGCCTTCTTCTTGCTCTTGTGCTTCTCGGGCTCTGAAGCCTTCTCAGCACTTTCCTCTGGCTGACCAGAAGCAGCGGCAGTGGCAGTGACAGCAGCAATCTTCTGTTCCAGGTCAGCCACCACCTCCGACGCCTTTCTGGAAGTCTCATTGTCTGATTCTGAACTAGCCTCACCTTCCTCTTTTTCGGATATTGCCATTGTCCTGGTGGTTATATTTTCAGAATCACTTTCTGAATTCCACCCAGTAAATGCAGACAACTTCTTGTCAGGAAATTCACTGGACTGAACAGCTTGTGTCTGCTTTTTTGACAGGGCAGGACTGTTGCTTTGGCTCACTTTATCACTGTCACTATCCCACTCAGACCTGCTATTAAAGCTCTCTGCCGGCATTAGGCTGCCTTTATCTTTTCTTTTCTCCAAAGAGCCACCTCTACTCGAGACACTGATATCAGGACTACGCTCACAGCCTGCCATCTTCTCTGTTTCTGACTGACCATCTTGACTAACGTACTTATCTAAATCTTTTATCCTCTTCAGAGAGCTGTAGTACTCTTTCCATTCCTTGTCTAATGAATTCTTCTTGGTGCTGCGTGTTTTCTGGGAGTTGTCAGAGTCTGATCTACTGTAGGATGATGACCTGCTGTTATACTGACGAGGCGATCTGGACCTGGACCTACTATAACTTCTGCTCCGTGAGCGACTGTATGAGCGGCTGTAGGATTTGCTCCTGGAGGACCTGCTGCGTGACCGCCCTGCAGGTTTGTGGCTTTCAGAGTCAGCTGACAGACACTTTGGCGTAACGGAAGTCTGACTTTTTTCTGTAACAGCAGCAACTGTTTGTCCGGTTGAGGAGTTGGAGGCTACTTTAGCTTTAATCTCCTGAATTTGGATGTAAGAGGGCTTCCAGGGCTTTTGACCGGGTTTCCAGCGGGAGGGTGGGGGACTGTCGCTCATTGGGATCACAGGGACACTTTCAGGAGCTGGGACATTCGGGAGTCTGGAGACAGGTGTGACTTTGCTCTCTGGAAGCTTCTCGGGCATCCTGGTGTCTGCTTTAGGCTTACTGGCTTTCCTCTTTCTCGGAGATCTGGAAGAGCTCCTCCTTCTGGATGAAGACAAAGACCTAGATCTGTACCTGGATCTTGATCTTGACCTGGATCTAGACCGAGATCGAGAATAGGACTGTGATCTGGATCTAGACAAAGACCGACTTCTGGACCTAGATAGGCTTCTGGATCTTGAATATGACCTAGACCTCCCTCTAGATCTGGACTGACTAGATGTGTAGGATCTAGAGTAGGACCTGGAGTCTCTTAAAGACAGCGAGGACCGCCGTCTTCTCCGACTTGACGAATTATGCTGATTTGAAGAGGAGCGGGATGGAGAGCGGGATCTTCTAGACCTTCTTTCTGAAGACACTGATCTTTCACCCTCTGACAGGAGAGTCTCTTGAGGTTTATTCTTGGAGCTTTTCTTCTTGCTACGTTTCTGTTTCTTGGCCTTCTTCTTGTGTTTGGCTTTTTTCTTCTCCTTCTTCTGTTGGCGGTGCACACTGGACCTCTCAGAGCTGCGGTCTGAGGAACGTTCTGCCGACCGGGACCATGCAGAATCACTTCTGTCGTCCCATCTGCTTGAGGAATGGTCATTCAATCTGTTAAGTCAAAAGACGCATGAAGAAAAACAAAGAAAAAAACAGTGTTCTAAGTTAAAAAGTAAAATATTAAGTCCTACTTGTCTCCTTTGCTCCATCTCTCGATGCTCGGTGGTTGATAAACTTTAGTTCTCTTCATTTCTTCTTTCCAGTGTGGTGGAGTTTCACTGCTACCACATTCTTCCACAGATGCAGAACGCGATTTAGACCTTGTGGGGGTGTGGTATCTCTGCAAAAAAAAGTGACAATACACTGATACCTAAAACTGCATGCAGAATACATCAAAACTCTTTATGACTCTTAAAGGGACAGTTCACCCTAAAATCAAAGCTACATCCTACATCCTACATCATGGTGTGAGTTGCCGAGTGTTAGAGATATTGTCTGCCTTTTTTTGAATATAATGGAACTATGTGGCATTCGGCTTGTGGTGATCAAAGCACCAAAAAATACATCTGAAAAACTCAACAGCAATGTCTCTTTCCAGAAATCACGACCTGGTTACTCAAATCAGAAGAGACAAATCTCTGATCGTAGTTGAGGTCAGCATACCATTGTTCCTCTGCCTTTGATCTTTCGTCCAGACTTGGAGACAGCTGGTTTCTGGTCAGCTGACAGAGATGTTTCTTCTTTCTCAACTCTGAAAAAGATCACATTTCAAAGTAAATACCTACAACAATTACCAAGATGTATACTGTTCAATGTAAAAGCTGAAATATATTTAAAAAAAACTGACATCACTGTTTTATCTTCCTGAGATGGCATGTCCCGCCGCAGCAGGAAGCGGTTCTCTGGCACCGGTGGGATTTCCTCTGGTCGGACTACAGGCTTCTCTCTCTTCCCACTCTGCTCCTTCTCTCCCTCCACTTCATTGTCTCCCTCCAGCGCCTCTCTTTCCACAGGACTGCGAGAGCTTCAACAACACGACAATATGCAAAACAATACTTTGTCATGCAAAGAACCAACCTGTCTCTTAGCTCTTAAAGCTGACAGTGAATAATGGCAGTTTGTCTATTTATACTTCGATATATGGATCAGATGAAATCATCTGAGGTTCATGTGAATATTTATATAAGAATGCAAAGATGTGGAAAAAAACACTACCTTTGCTTGGGGGGAACGTCAATGTTCTCCTTCTTTGATTCCCTACTTTTCTTTTTAGGCCGTTTACTTTTTGAATGTCCCTTGTGCCTGCGATGTTTGTGCTTTTCATCTGATTCACTTTCAGATCCCACTGATGAGGACTCAGAGGATGAGTCATGGGAATTGAGGGACGAGTCAGCAGAATGGGAGGTTCTTTTCCTCTTGCCTTCAAGTACTAAAGCAAGAAACATAATGGCATGTATGTCATTCCATTAAAAAAGTAAGGAAGAAGAAAAGTTCAAATGCCAGGAGTCATTTTCAGGGTGGTGTAACACTACAACAACTACGGCTTTGTTTAATTCTTGTCGGTATGCTGAGAGCAGGCCTGGCAGAGTCAGGTGGGCAGATGCCAACTGAACTTCACAGAGATCACCTCGCTGATCCTCATTAAACTGAAGATCAGGTTACACGCCTCATAGCTAATGCCAGTGGGGGGAAAATGCTGGCATCAAAATGCCAACTTCTTACAGAATGAGCACAAAATATGACCCAGTTACAAACACAGGCAACACACGTTATTTCCCACAGGAGACCAAAGAGAAAACAAAAAGGTGTAAGCTTATGTACACATCACTAAAATAATAATGGATAATATCTATTATAAGCCTTTGTACTAAAGGTGGGGTAGGCAGTTTTATTCTGGCATCATTGGGCAAAAATCCCATATTAACCTTTGCGCATATTGTAATTCAAGTGGTCTGAGAGAACATTAGACTTCTGCACCTCCTTTTGGTTCTGTTTACAAGCGTTAGGATATCTAGCCCGTGGCAGAAGACTTTGGCCAATCACAGGTCATTTCAGAGAGAAGGGATTTTTATTGGCTGTTGTACAAATGCAGATAAGCGTGCACATCTCTATAGTGAAAGCCTGATTTAATGGCGGGAAATCTTGCAATGAAAGTTGATGTACAGCATTGGCAACAACTACTGACACTGCAAAACAACCCAAAAAAGAAATATGGACTTAACAAAAAGAGTCTAAAAGAGCTTGACAATAAAGGAAATAAAACACGTCAATATCGGCAAAAGCGGGCAGCAGCTCTGGAGACTGACAGTCAGTGGGCTGCTGTAGCAACTTGAATACAGCCAGCGCCGGCTGTGTGATCCTAGACTGCTCTGAATACCCACTGGATCAGCAAACTTTCTGTTGCTGCTGTTACACAGGTTAGACCAAATCAAGGTTCCCACACTTTTTCATGGATAAAACTTCAAAACCTTTCCATGACTTTCCCATAATCAAGACTTCTTTTTTCCTTGCCCCACTTGCCTGGTGTTTTTCAAACATATCAGATTCAAACTCTATTTCAGCTAGCTGGCATAAATGGAAGGAGAGATGGATTACAGGAAGAAAATAAAGAAGCATGTGTGGTGGTAAACAAAATGTCACACATCAATACATAGAAAAACTAAAGTTATGTTGACAGCTAAAGAAAATAGATTTGCTGTTGCGTTACTATAACACTTCCATGCAACATAATTCCCTGACTTTTCCAAGACTTTGAATGATTTTTACTAATTCCATGACTCTTCCAGGCATGAAAAATGTGAAAATGATATTCCATGACCTTTCCAGGTTTTCCATGACCGTAGGAACCCTGCCCAGTGCTGCTGTAGGACACCTGCCAACTGTAACACAAGCACTTGGGTTTACACACTGGCTGAACTTGAGCTGCTATAGCTGCTGACTGAATGTCCGTCTCCGGAGGTGCTGCCCAGTCCCCTCTTGGCAAAGTTGTCTATAATGGTGGAGAGTGAGGCAGAAGGTCTATGGGGTGGGCTAGCTAGTGAATTCTTGTCTCATTTCTGGTTAGGGTTAGGGTTAGGGTTAGCAAAAGTTGTTACATACACCAAAGATTATACTCCTATTACACTAACTGGTCGGCAATATATCAAATCTACAAAGACTTGAACTGAAGATGTTTATATCAGCTGTGGGTCAAAATTAAAAGGCCAAATCTGTTTCTGTCAAAAAAATCCCATGAAAAGACCAAAACCAACAATACACTGATGAACAAGTGCTGCTTATGTATCCAGAGCCTGATGTAGTTTATTCCTCTGAGCTCCATTGTTGTCCAAAAACAATTAAAAACACATAAATGAGATGCACTGTTTTAATTAGTGGCTGAAAATAGTCCCCATGTACTCCTGCTTAAGTGGTGTTTACTAAAAACTGCTGTGACCAGCTGTTTTAAGGAATTAAGCAGAAATTACTGAGCCTTTTGTTAAAATTAAACAATGTTTTTTGTGACCCATTTATTGAGTTTTATGTATTTAGTAAGAGTGAGCTGGGGACTGAGCGCCAATCGCAGCATAGAGAAGACTGATTTCTGCCTTTTCACTGGATTTGTTAACAATAAAAATATATATAGAATAAAAAAAGACGATGTAGGTCACTTTACAAAACTTACCATCATTAGCGGACTTGGTGATAAGTTGTCCGCAGTCCATCACTCTTACATCAGCGTAAGGTCTGCTGGCTGAATCAGTCTTTAACCCCTCGATCTTCTTTATCACCTCAAAGCCGGAGATGACCACACCGAAGACGACATGGACTCTGCACAGAGGCAAATAAGATTGATGCCTGTTACAACTCTACAAAAAAGCCTTAGTTAGAACCGTTTTATTTCAGAAGAGAGATTCCTGTATTGTTTTCTCTGTGCTCTTTTCACTGGCTTCAGGTGGACAGGGCTCAGTTAGGAAAAAGGTGATCTCATATACAAGGGACGCAAGATATTTGGATTTTTGACGATATTTTCCAACTCATTTTGGCTGATTGCCAATGCTGATATATGCTCATATTTTTTTCCACCTTAGTGCAGAGAACATCAAGTCTCTCCTGTATTGAAATTACTGAATTTTCAAAATGTATACATTTACTAAGCAAACTAAGAGTCTTGGATGATACTCTCTTTGACACAATCCTGACAACAGCTTCAAAACTGGGCAATTTTCACCTATTTTGATTAAGCCACATAATTATAGCGTCATCTTATGGTCTGTCATATCGGCACAAATGTTCATTTTGGGCCGATGCCAGTATTTCATTTTAAAGCCTTTATCTGCCGATACTAATAATGTGCCGATATTATCGTGCACCACTCAGGATTTAGCTGCATTTGAATCAAATGCCAAAGTGAAATTAGATGTTACCCATCGAGATGAGGCGCCATCTTGGTTGTGCTGTTTGTCGAAAATCCAGCAAAGAAGCCAGGGAGGGTCAACCAACAGCAGTGGTGGGGTCATGAGAAAAGGAGAAAGAGGAGAAAACGAATGAGAATAAATAGTAACTTCAACAAAGTGCCGGTGCTACTGTACCACAGGAAAAGTCTCAAAACAGGTACAGAATTTGTCAGACCACCAGTTTAATGATATTTGTCTGCAAATCAGTTTAGAAAACACTCATAATTTGGGCTGTTGAATTAAAAACAGCCAGGAGCAGGCAATAAAAATCCTGAACAACAGAGTGTGGGCAATAATATAAAGAAGACAGCCAGTGTACATTTCCTCTTTTATGTTTCAAGTGTTTACTCATTTCTTTACTTGTGGTGACAACCTGTTTTAGTGATAAAGGAAGTTTACAAAGCCAAATAACCTCAAGCTATTTGTGAATGGTTTTCCAAACATATCCAAAATAAACACTCTGGAGAAGACTTGAAAGTACAAACTAGTGAATGATAAATACAGTCAGGAGAGAGAGAAACACAGCCTTGGAGACACATTACCTTGGAAGAGCAGGATGCTAGAGTTTCTGTAAATTTTACACAAAAACGGCAAGAGAAAAAATGTAACACATTTGTAGGTAAAATAAAGAATGAATCCATGTTTCTCTGCACTTTGAAAATCTATCTGCACACAGAGACGGGTTGTTGACAAATTCTACAGTTTCAAAAGGGACAGAAAGCAAATGAACAATTTACGTGACCTGTCAGTTAAATGGTATAGTTAATAAAAGGTGCAGAGTGATTTGATTTACTTAATGCTGCTCACATGAAAAACTGTGAACCGTTGGTGTCCTTCCCACGATTGGCCATCGACAGCAGGAAGGCTCTGTCGTGTTTGAGAGTGAAGTTCTCATCTGTTAGAAGCAGAGAAAGAGGGATCGAACTCTCAGAGCGTGTTCTCTGTTACACAACAGCGGAAATATTCAGGGAAGAACAGGACAAGTGGAACAGGATCATTTAAATCCACCAAACCTAATCATTGCCTCACCAACCAGTCCTTCCTTAAAGGCACAGTTTTATAAAGGCTGTTCTTATTGTTACGTCAGATACTTTTTAGAAGTACCAAACTGGTTTTGTATGATTAACTACAACCTACAAATCACATATATTTTACATTATTCTGGCCTGGTTTCAAATAATATTGTATTGGTTTACATTCACTTTAAAAGGTAAGTCCAGTTTCTTCAACCCAGACTCTATTTTTCTACGTTATTCAATATAAGTGACTAAAGGAAACAACAATTTTTGAAAGTGGTCCAGTATTGGGCGAGAGGGCTGCAGTCTACAGCGTTGAAACATGCTGCAATGTAACCACTCGTGGCAGGTTCATACCGTCAATTTACGTCAAATTCTAGTGCTTGTTTTTGCCACTGACAGACTCTGATTGTTGTTCTAAGTGTCTGACAACATTCTGACTCCATTTAAATAAACAGCATTTTTAGCATGTATATAGGCAGCATATTTTCACATATAACTGGGTGAATTAAGGGTTTATTTCAACCAAACCGGGGTGGTAATTGTTGGAAGAGCAGAAAAACAAACCAAGACGGCTTTTGTGAATTTCAGTATGTTTCTGTCAACTTTGAATAAATTGTGTTTTATGATGATAAAATTACAGTTTGTTTAAATGGAGTCTGGTAGGTTTGGCAATAGGGAATTCGGGGCTATTGCTGATTCAACAAAAAGGATCTTATAAAATGTTTGTTTGACTCCTGTCCACCCTTTTGCACCCTGATGAAGACCTTAGGGTCGAAACCAGTCTGTGTTTTAATGTAAGCAGCCATGTTTGAAATAAAGGCTTTTTAACTAAATTCAAATGAGTCTGTTCCTGCTCCACGCATGAGTGCCTGAAGTTCATTTTTTCTTCAAGAGCACCTGCGTTTTTTCTTGAGTATCATATGATAAAGACGGTCGTCGAACACACTACTATCTCGTTCATTAAGTATCTTACTCTTCAACAAATATCTCTGTCTCTATCTCTGTAGGGAACCTTTCCAGTAGCTGTTGACACTTAAAATTAGGGATGCACCGAATATTCGGTAACCAAATATATTCCGCCGAATATTGCAAAAAAACCCACACATTCGGTATTCGGTGGAATAAGTTAAAAGCAAGGCCGAATAATAGTGGCATGTTTTGATAACGCAATCAAACAGCATGCCGTGACGGGCAGAGTATAATGTCGGCAGTGTGGCGATCTGCCCGTCACCGCACTCGCATTTGTGACTAAAAATAGTTTTGAGCGAGCAAAATAGGCTTAAATCATTCAGCACACTGTGCGAGCAGCCTACAGATTTCAACCACCAGCAAAAACGAAAGGCGAATCCCACCGATTGTGGGTTGAACGGGGGTCACAGACACAGACAGTAATGTATTCCTGTCAAATACGGTGGCCATCGGCTTACCGGCGACGGAGAAGTCAGCTCCAATAATATCCTCTTCTTGGCGTCATGGCTGCCCAAAAGTACCTGAACAGCCGAGCCAGCCGAACACAGGTATGTGATGTGTCAGAGGAGAAACGAGCCGTTCACGGCCCACAAACCTCACCGCACTTTAGGGACTGTTCTTTACTTATGAAGGGACTTGTCAGGGGAGGAGGGTGGCTGGTTGATTCTTATTTTATTTATTTATTTTATTTTGATCCCCCCTATGTTAATCACTTATTGATGCTGTTTTTGAAGTATGAATAAGTCAATAAGTAATTTATTCCATTGAAATATCATTGATGTATTATAGAAAAGTGATTTATCTTTTTATAAATGACAAAAGGCACATCTACCTCATTTTCGCTGTGGTATCATGATACTACTCAGAACCGTGATATTTTCATTGGTATCGTACCGTGGGTCCCAATATTGGTACCCTGACAACACTAATCTGGAGGGGGTTCATCTGCAAAAACAATATTCGGTATTCGGTACTCGGTATTCGGCCAAACGTTTAATATTATTCGGCTTCGGCCACAAATTTTCATTGCAGTGCATCCCTACTTAAAATGACAATCCAAACCTGTCAGTGGCAAAAACAAGCACTTTTAGTGGATGTAAACTGGTGCAAAAATGCACCGAATGCTTAAATTGTAGCCCGTTTCGCGACGACCATCTGCTGTGCTCTCCTTCAATACTGGACCAGTTAAAAAAAAAAACTGTTGTTCTCATGAGTCATTTAGTCACAAAAACACGGCAAAATAGGGTCCAGGTTGAAAAATACCAAACTCGCCCTTCAGCATGCTTTGGGAGGCAACTTGCTTAGACTTGAAACTTGCTTGAGACAGATATCCATCTATTCCCTTTCTTCTCATCAAAGTTACATTCTCAATGATTGTTGGTTCACAGAGAGTCAAGTAGCTTTTTGGAAACAGCTAATGTATCAAGAGTTCTGCTGTCAAAAAAAAATAAAAGCGTAAGACAACCAAGAGAAAAAAGCGCTTGTAAAATAAAAGCTGTGCACACAAGCGTCTGACAGTTATGTAATTTGGACCAAAACAAGGCAACTAGATGTTGAAGCACCTGTCTAAAGCAAGTTTGACGTCTGCTGAAGATGATTTTCATAGCACAGTAAACCAGACATATTGAACACTTTGGTTCACAGTGATGTAGAGTATAGCCAATTCAATAATTGTGAAAATCCACAGGAGGACAGAAAGGTAAATGCAGATAGTTACTGGGCTACATATGGAATAAAAGCTACCAGTCATAAATATTATTAAATCCCAATGCCTAAATCTTTATTTTATCTACATATATTATATCCATGTTGCAAGGCTTAATATCTTACTTCCACTGCGCTACTCTGAGTCTTCATATTTAGCAGAGAAACCTGCAGCCTATATCCGACCGCATGTTGTAGCAGTCATGTAGCTATAAATATCACATATGCAACATAAAAAGTAATTTGAGTAGCCCGAGGCTTTAGGAGTGGTGGTAGCTGTCTGAATAGAAAATCCTTTCAACATCCCTTCAGTACAAATTTGCATCTGCATTATTGCAAACATTTGCACTGCTCTGACTGACAGAGGAAGGTGGTGGGGACAATGTTGACATGGTGTTACTGAGCTGTGTACATCTCTTACCTTCTCATTTTGCAAAAGACCACTCTATAAATAAAAGAATATTTTGAAAATTTTAGGCAGGAAGATTGTAGCTTTCAGTTAAAGAGAATACCTACTCTCCATGCTGATTTAATAAAGCCCACTACTGTTACTAAATAGAAGACAGCACTACACAATGGAAAAGTGAAGGTCAACCGAGTCATACATACAAGAAACCCATTATTACCTCAGTAGTCACATGCAACATTATGCTCATGCAAAAGTAGCTACGCTGCATTTAGATCAACATTCATGAGACTTCAACACTGTTTATTAGATAATTTGACATTCCCATTACCTTCAAAGTAGCCACCATATATGGACTCTCCTCCTCTTCCATTTCCTGCAGAGATTAACACAATTAAATAACTAAGCTAAATACAAAACTTTACAGAAAAAGTGCTGTCTCATAACCATTTTGGACTAAGATAGTGATTAATGTGTGTTTATAGGACACATTTTTTGAGTGGCTGCCACTTTCAGGAAACAGTGTGGTCACCTGGATTCCTGCCATAAACATATTGGTACTTTGAGGAGACGAATAGTGTCTGTTTACATCAGTTTTTGTTGTTACTGTAACTCACTGTTAGCTGGCAAACAATTCAAAGCATCACCATTAATGGAATACATTTTGTACCTTAGGGTGCTCTCACATCTAACCTGTTCAATTGGGTTAAAACAAACTCACTATTGATAGTAATAAATCCATCAGCTGACTGTGAGATCTGTCTGGGATCTTATAATTGATCTGTAAAAGGTGTTTTTGCATCGGCCACTATAGCTAAAACGCACATTTTTTTTAACGTGAAACTGCTTTATCCAATGTTTTTACCCATTTAAATCACCAAGTCCATTTTGAAGAGGAAGAGACCTCTGCGGATAATTCAGCTCCCTGTAAAAACCTCCTGAACATTTAACACCAAAGGAATTCTCGGAGTTCACACATGGCACATAACGAGATGTTTCAGCTGGTTGCAGTCTGCAGTCGTCACCACTAAATGCCACTAAGTCCTATGGATCCTACACATTGCTGTGGTAAGTCCTATACAAAGTGTGTGACAGCAATGCCACAGCAATAAGCCCCAAACCTTTACTGTACACCTTATTTTCGTCCTGTCTCTACCTGTTAGTCATTATCTGTGACCCACGATTTGCAATCTAAAAATAGCTATTAATGATGCTTATAATCAGTTATTTCTTCACGAAGCTTTTTGTGACGCCAAAGAACATAGATATACACCTCAGGAGTATTGAAGTTCTGCACAAACTGTCAGTCACCAGAACTTTATTCCCCCAAGTGGGTCCTGATGTTGTAGGATCAATCAACGAGTTACCTGCCAGTCACCAGAATTTGATTTACCCATGATTTCCTGATGTTGCAGGATGACAACTGCCAAAACTGCCCAATCACCGAGTTACCTGTCAGTCCATAGTATGTTACGATTACTCCTCTGTTCATTTGTAAAAAGTCAGAATGAACAGGAACTGGACCAGAACTAAAATGCAACAGTGGTCCCGACCACATGAACCGAACTACAGGTGTAAAAGCACCCTGAGAGAGCATTTAATTCTTCCTTAAAGAAACAAAGCATCTTTTTTCCTCAGCAGCTCTGCTGCTTTCATTGGATTTTCCATAAAAATAAAACCAGCACTGTGACTTCATCCAGACAATCTGATTAAACACACACTTTTAAAAGTAACTGAGGTTGTACGTTTGACGTTATTACCTTCGGTGAAGTCACCACCCTGGACCATAAAGTTCTTTACAACTCTGTGAAATGTGGAGCCTTTGTAGCACAGCTTTTTCCCTGTGACTTTGCCAGTTCCCTTTTCACCTGTAATGACATAAATGTTACCTGAGCTCTCATCCAACACAAAACATTCAACAGATTACTACAACTATATACCATACTGTGACTATATGAAGTGCTTTTCCATATACCAGATGCTTTTAGGTGTGAAGAAATGTTTGTCTTCAATGTTGCCACATGGGGTTTTATTCTTAACAAGGGAATAAAACCACAGTTTGGGGAATGAGGGTTTCAGCAGTCTGGATGCCTCTGTTCAGGCATCCTGTTGTTAATACAGGATGGCAAAATTCATTAGGGAATCTTCCCCTGGCGTGATACCAGCAGGGGACAGACTATGGGCTCAAAGCCATTACCCCCTGGATTCCCCTTCCCCTAGGGTGAAAGCAGATGTGTATGCAGCGTTTTCATTAGATGTGTTGATGTGTTTAAGAGTGCTTTCAGAGGACAGAGGGCTGGCTGTTCAGACGGGCAGCTTAGGTTGCTAATCTTCTAGTATTTTGCTTCACTGACTTCAGCATTGTTCCAAGGGTTTGGTTTCCTATGGTGTGAGCCGATCCCCTCCTAAAAGGACACATTAGAAACTTTGAGAAAGCCACAGCAGACTGCCCTGCTGAGCTGTGTACATCACTGTGCTATGTTGTGTCTGCGTGTCCAGGAAAAGGAACAGTCTAACCAGCCGTCTCCCGTGTCTGCCCTTGCCAGCATCACATTCCCGTTGGCCAGGTGGGGTGAAAAATGAGAGGGAGGATCGATCTGCAGTCTGTTTGCAGATTTATGGCTATCTCCAGGCAGACCGCCACCACGACAGTACACTGTGTTCTACTTGGTGGGATGAAATATCTAGGGAGGCCGACCAGGACCCCTCTATGCATCCAGTCACTCCATCTGTCACTGGACAATTTATACTACAGCCATAGCTCCTTTCCTAAAAATATCAGATGACCAAAGAGGGGTGTGTTGTGTGGAAATGTGGCTCTTATTCATTATTTATTCATCTGCTTATTATGTTTATTTTTATGACAAAGTCAGCAAGTACCCTGGCCACTTGAGCCACCAGTAAATCCCCCAATGTCTCTCTTTTTATTGGGGATATCAACAACACAACTGTTATGCTATGCAGTTATCAGCGGTACTTCTGGGATATGCAAACAGAGCGGTTTCAGGTTACGCTCTCAAACAGGTTCCTTTTCTTTTTCTGGCTTTTTGAAACACAAATATTTGGTTATACAAAGCAGGAAATGTTGCACAAGCATAATAATGAGTGAAACATGCCCTTGGGTGAATATTACTCACCAGTGCACAAACAGAGGAAGTTTTTGCTTGTCTTGGGACAAACATCTGAAAAAAGTTGAAAGACTATTCGCCCAACTGTAAAACAGAGAAAAAGAGAGAAAAATATATTAGCTCACTTAGTTCAAATATATAGTATATTTATATAGTTATAGTGGTCATTTTAACATGCCCAAGTTCCTAGGCCACTTAGTCTGCAAGGTATCCCAGTTTTACCTCATGTTCCACTATCTTTATTGTGAAGACCCGAAATACTAACAAAAGGGAAAACTTGAATATGGTTCTTTTGAGATTACAAATATGGCAGGTGAACTGACCCCGTACGCAGACACAGCTGTGCTCCATTGACTCTAATGCAATCATTTCAGATTTCCTTCATTTTCAGGCTGGTGGATCTGGAGCTAAATGTTGTGCCTGGGGCACGTCGTGTATTAATGATACTCATTACCTGGAGAGGTTGGAAAAAGATACACGTTTCCTCCCTGTTCCAAAACCAAAACCAAACCCTGAAACGTGTAGGGTTAGCTAGCTAGCTACTGAAGATATAGCCTACTGAATGTATACACATGCTGCTTTTGCTTTTTAATGATTATAACAGTGAAACAAAGACCAGCCCTGCTGTACAGGAACCAGTGAAGGGAAGCAGGGAAACTTTGCTGATATTCAACCAGCTGTGTGTCATCGCAGTGTGCGCAGATGAACGTTGTTTGACTTGCCCCTGAGATCCCTGCCCATCCGGCGGTGGAGGTGCAGGTGCTGGCAGTGGCACGAATGCGAAGCCAAACACCGTTCATCTGCACACACTGTGATGCCACACAGCTGGTTCAATATCAGTGAAGTTTCCCTTTATATTCATTGTCTTCTGTGGCGATCAGCAGTGATGTGGTGGTTCACTTTTACACTGTGATCTGTAGCCTATAGTTCGGCTTTCGCTTCTAACTATCTTTGTCTTTTTAACCTGTTGTTGCTGCTGAGTCAGTTTGACATCCTGGATATATCCTTCAAACACAGACTGTAGACCCCTCTGTCTGCCTCTCTCTGGAATCACTATCTAATTTTTCCACAAATATGATAATATTTCTTCAGGGAGTGCAGTTAGTTACAGTGTGGGCTCCATGCTTACTCTGACAGCTTGTCACGAAGGGGTGGGGTTTAATAAAAGGTAATTTCCTTGTTACTTAGGTCTTGCCTGGTCCACTACCAACTTGATGTCCTGTTCCCATATGTTCTCAAATATTGCACACTATTCCACTCTATAACACTGTTAACTAAGCATACTTCACATCATCTTCTGAACGCAACATTGTACCACTCTCTTTTTGCCATGCGCACTTACAAAAAACAATGAAATAAAATAAGGATGCAATTAAGAGTTACAAGTAGCCCAAATGTTACCACACTGCACACTTTTAATTGGCTTCTAACAATTAGACGGATCCTGTGGTGAAGCTCAGACCCTATAGAAACTTTTTCATAGCTAGGAGCAATTCTGAAACTATTCTTACGAGCCCGATGGGGAGTTGCTGTCACTCCCTTTCCAAATATAAGTTAATTACAATTATTTAGCCTAAAGCCACTAAACTGATCTTCACATTCACATCAGCTGCACATAGTTCCTGCTTCAAAAGTGCATTATGCTAATAACTTCTCAGACCTTGACTGCAATACATTCATTCAGTACAGAAAACTGGTGTGCCACTGGGTCTTTCGCTTTCATTTTGTACAACCAAATGGAAATATATCATGCAAAAGCTCCAATACTACTAAAACACACACTTTAAACATCTTTACTGATGTCAGTTCAAAGTAATTGGCCATAAAAGTGAGCTGAGACTTTCTAAGTGTCCAACTAATTCTCCTACCTGTGAAGTGATTTGAAATTCTCTTACCTGGCTCCCGGTTGAGCTCCACATCAAAGTAACACTGAGGGCGGTCTTTCACCCCCATTGTGATCAAAGTCCGGGTGACCTAAAATGCAGAAAGAGTGCAAAAAAAGCTAAGCAGGAAAAATAATAAGGTTCCCTTCACTTAAAGATGCGGCAAGCTTCTGAAGTGTACACCAACAAAGTACGGCATATTTGGAAGTGTTGGAAAACAACGTAAGGAGACGAGAAGACATCGAGGGAGGATAGAAACAGGAAGAGGAGGAGAGAGAACGATGGGAGGGGAGTGAGCGAGAAGTCTATGGGGAAATGTGCTGCTATGCAAATCCGAGCTGAGCACAGCACAACTTCCTCACTGTATATTTTAACTCTGAATCAACTGTCAACATGGATATCACTGTGACAGTGAAGGGTCAAAAACTGCTGCTACTACTGAGCCTGTGGGAGCAGATTTGAATTCATCTTCAAGGTGGTTCAGTTGCTTTTTGGTTTGATTATGTGAACAAGTAGTCACAGCAACAAGCAAACAACAATAACATTACCTTATAATGTTTGCCATTGTCAAATGGTTAGGAAATCATGACACCAAAACCCTGCCTCAACCTGTTCAATGTCAGTGCTCCTCTCGTGACACACAAAGAGACAATGAGTTGATGTTACTTAAAACTTCGAACCAGTATTCAGTGTGGTAGCAGCTTGTGTGTGCAAATCACATATTAAAACTAACACGTCTGCCTTGCCAGACGTTGCTTTGTTGGCAAAGTGCAAGACTGCAAAAAAGCAGAGCGTCCAATAATCTGTCAGCAATGTCTGGATTTATTAAAAGCTTAATGTTCTCGTAATTTGCATGAAACAGGCTGCATATTGTTGAGAAAATGCTGAGTCACTCTGCAGACAGGTAATAATTATCACTTCACATGGTGTTATTGTGTGTTGTGGGGGCAGCGGTGTAATAAGGGGGACACGCGCAAGCATTATTCTGCTAATTTCAGGCTACTGATAGTTGCAAACCACAAGGAAAGAAATGTGGCTTTCATGTACCAAGCAAGTCCTGGAGTACAGTTAGAAAGAAGACTATACTTCAGCTTAATTTGTTGAGTGTGTGAGCAGACTTTAATGTCAAGCAAATTAATAAACAGAAGAGTATGTTACTTTGCATCTAATAATCAAAAAGAAACTGCAAGAGTGCAGCTATATCATACTGCATTCACAAGTCAAACTAATGAAAATGTTGACAGGAATCCACTATATAAATAGCCATAGTCATATCATGTTTCAAGCCATGAATGTGTTTGATGTGCTGGGAATGGTATTGTCAGATTGTAAAACTTCCCTGCTAAATCCAGACAGCAATAATCAACAACAGTCTCAACTGTGCAAGTCTTCTCAAGTATTAAGTTGCATCACATAAGCTGTAATATGAGCTTCATGTCCTACAAGTAATGGAAACACAGTGGCTGATACATTATTTAAGGCAATCATAATATAATGCACCACAAATATTGTCGATCCAGACCAGGAACAGACTCGCCATTTATCTGTTAACATAGACCACCAATGTCCACATTCATGTTTTGATCATAACGACAAGGACACGCTATATTTGGAGCCATGTTTCAACAGCAGAACAGCAAATATTGATGCGCTACTAACGTTATCACAACCGTTAGCGCTTCCAAAATGGTTGAGCTAACGGCTAACGCTGACAGCTAGCTGAAGTTAGCTAAAGTTAGCCAGCTTCCGTTAGTTTCTCCCAGCCGCAATTACCATTCACATTTAACATAACGAAAATAAAACATAAAGGTTACACAAATGTGCAAATAACACAGCGTTACTAACCTTAGTACAGTAGCTAGCCAGACAATTAGCTAGTCACTGCCGGGTCGACAATTAGCATACGCTAACTTCACTTCTCGGTCCTTACGCGTAGCACAAACTCCTGGTAAACAGTGTTTTTTGTCCCTCCCGCCTTCCGTAGAAGATTTGTTGTGGTTTTGTTGTATCCGGAAGAAGATTTCAAGTTAGCTCGTTGGCTAATGCAACTTCTCACGCATATGTTAAAACAGGTTAATCAGGATGTCTGTAATAATCGTTAGTAACTGAAAGTATGCGATTGCACTCGTGAGGAGTATCTGAACCTGGCGCTGGCTCTCTGCTGGTGGTGTATTTCCTTATTATGATGCTGTAGTCAGCTAACATCCAGTAGCTAACTAACTAGGTGCAGCATGAAACCCACGATAATGAGGTAAGGTGTTACAACACGTATATAATTAAACATAGACTGATATCTCATTGTTTTAAAAGCAGAGCAAAATTACACAAGACTTCACAATTTTCAAACCTACGCAGTTAACTAATAATACACTTAATTGTTAGTCAATATATACACCTGCTAAATGCGGTCTACAAACAACACAGTAGTCCTGCAGTCCTCATGAAGGTGCTCAAGTTCAGTTGTAGTCAAAACTAAAGTTTGATATTAGTAGAAGGTATCTAAACTTTGTGATCATTGTGGAGTCTGTAGTTTGTAGTGCTGCTGGTTTGACTTGCGCTTACAATAGGCACCCCTTTTAACTCATTAATTAAACAAAAAACAGTCCTTTAAAATGACCATAAAGTTGCCTTAATTTTCAGTTACATCCTTAATGAAGGCAGGATGTATTTCAGGGCTGTTTTAAGTTATAATAGTATCAGCTAAGTGCCTAATAATATGGCAACTCTGTGTGTTATACTGTAATATAGAGTTGCAATGATTTGTCAGTTAAATGACACAGTAAGTCAGTGGTCAGTGGATTAATCTGCAACTATTTTCATTATCATATATACCGTTTTAAGCGACAAAAAGTCAATTTTCTGTTGTAAATATTTGTCTTTTGTAATAGTAAACAGAAAGCACTGTTGCTCGAACAAAACAAGACATTTGGAGATGTCATTATGTGCTTAATGGTCTTGTGACGCACATTTTTGACCATTTGCTGACATTTAATAGTCCAAAATGTATTGATTATTCAAGAAAATCATTGTCAGATTATGAAAGTTATTTACAAAAGGTACAAAATTAGCACCATCTGCTTGCCAAATTCTGTTTAATTATATAAGTGGCTGGTGAAATTTGAACATTTGGTTAGTAGACAGAAAAGTTACACCCCGGTTGCAGCCCTACATAGCAGTGCTGATGATCTGATGTTTCTCTGTGCCTCATGCAGGCAGTGTGTTCTCCATGGACCGAGTGGATCATGTCTCTGATCCTGTTCGCCTTTGTGGTTCGAGTGAGGGATGGACTCCCTCTGTCGGCCTCCACAGACTTTGAACACAACCGAGAGCTCCAGGAGAGGAAGCAGCAGCTCAGGACCATCAGCAAGGCACTGGCCCGTTTCCCTGACAGAGGGACCGTCAAGGGCCAGGAGCTCAACATATAGTAAGGGCTCAGGCGAAAAAAAACAGCAGCAGACTTTCTGTAATGGCAAAAATGATAATACACAGTGTAGAGCGACTCTGTGTGTGTTTGAGTTTGTGATGCTGAAGACAGACAGGATGTTGTCCACTTGGTCACAGGGGCATCCATGCCACGCTGCGTCAGGCTGTTTGTTTACTAAACACCTTTTCTCCTCTCACCTGTTCAGCTTCGTCTCTTCAGAGGGTGTATCCTACATGACCGTGTGCCACTGCAGCCTCCCTGTTGCTAAGGCCTTCTGCTTCCTGGAAGATCTGCGCTGGGAGTTCACAGCATGCTTCAATAGCACTGTTGTTGCCTTGGCAGCCAGACCGTATCCATTTTTGGAATTTGGTGTGTAGGAAGAGAAATATTGTCATCCAGATTTGCTGTTGATATTTTGGGGTTGCAAAGGTTTTTTTTTCTGTTTGACTTAAAATCTGATGTGTTGAATGACTGTGTTGTGATGCTTTAAACTAAAAATAAATACATTGATTTGTCTTTATGTTTCATTGCTGCCTATTAACAGACAGCACCATCCAGAAGCTGAAGCAGCAGTACAACCAGAGCGGTGGTCCGGCCCTGGAGGTGACCCTGGCGGAGGTCCAGGGGGATCTGAGGATCCATCCACCTCAAGTCATTAACTTGGAGGAAGTGGAGCTCACTAACGGCACTGCCAATGGGCACATGGAGCAAGGTCCTGGATCTGGTAAGACTGCTGATCATATGACTACAATATAGCACAAACAGCACAGTGGTTTATTATGTCATGTTTCTGTAATGCAGAAATGAGGAGGGTTCTCAATGTTTTCTATGTGTTTTATTATTTTACACTATTTATTTATTTTGTTCAACAGGTCAGAATGTAAGACTGGAACCAGTGACAGCACCAGGCATCCTCTCTCTGGTCCTAAATATCATGTGTGCATCTTTGAACATAATCCGTGGTGTGCACCTCATAGAGAACACATTCCAGGTATGGCCAGTGCCAAAATCCTATCACAGATTACTATAAAATATAAAATAAATAAGATTTTAAAAGAGTTGCAGCAGCGTGAAGCGTAGAAAAAGAAAGAGTGTCAGACCTGTATCAGGAAGTCAGAGCTAGTTAAAGGCTAAAGTGAACAGATACGTTTTTAGCTTTCTTATAAAGATATTTAGCGAGCTAGCGTAACTGACAATGGCCTCATCCCTGATCTTCTTCCGGCTGTTGCTGGGAACGTCCAATAACCCAGCAGCAGATGATCACAGTGTTCTTGGAGGCAAATAGTTAACAAGGGAGTTAGCAATGTAGCTGGGTCTGAGTCCATGTAGGGCTTTGTATACAAGAAAAAGGACTTTAAAATCAACTCTAAATGTAACAGGAAGTCAGTGAAGAGCAGCTAAGACTGGCCTGATGTGCTCTCTCCTCTTGGTTCTGGTTAATAGCCAAGCTGCAGAGTTTTGAATGAGCTGAAGTCTCTCAGTGGTGTTTTTTGGGAGACAAGTATAAATTGCGTTTAAAATAAAGGCATGGATCAGTTTCTCTGCATCTTTCTCATTTAGAAATGGTCGTACCTTAGCTATGTTTCTGAGGTGGAAACATGATGCTTTCGTCACCTTGTTAATGTGGGACTTTAAGCTTAGATCTGAATCAAGGATCACGCCAAGACTTGTAACCTCAGATTTAATACAGGGAGTCAAATTCCCCAGACTCAAATAAATCTATAAAGGAGTCAGGCAAGTTGATATGTCATAAATTACGTTTTATATTCAACATCTGGCCAGGGAGTACAGATGAAAAGTAGCCTGTTGGCTAAATCTGGCATATTTACAGCAGTGTTCATTAATATGCAATATCCCTGTTAGTATAATCTGAAATAAATGTGATTTGTCTTTTCTGTCCACAGGATGATTACGAAAGTGTTTGGAATGTTGTGGCATTTTTTCTGGCGTTTGTCTGCTGTGTGCTTCAGGTAAAAGTTGTCCACATTTACACTGCAAGCTGAATCCCACCTGTGTCAATCCCTCTCTGACACTGTGAATGTCCTCTCTGTGTCCACAGTGCCACCTCTACCTGTTCCACTCGTCCCTGAAGAAACCCAAGTCCTTCACTCTCCTGAGTGTGATTGTCCTATGCAACCTCTATCTGCTCGGCCTGAGAAACGTGTGGCAGCTGATCTTCCACATGTCTGTCGCCTCCCTCTCCACTGTCCTCATCCTCACCCGCAAACTGCAAGACAGAACCAATGATTGTGGGGTCTGAGGAGCAGAGGACATTAGACAGCTCTTTCTGTCTCCAGTTTTCAGTGCAGGTGAGAACGACAGGGAAGCAAATGGCTTGATCCACAGGAGTTCTGAAGAACCTACTTGCACTTTGTGTACATTTGCTTCAGAGACTGTAAAGAGAATACAGTGACATGCAGTTCTTTCTGGAACCTTTAACGTATCTGCAAACAGATACCAACAGAGAAGCTTAAACGTGACGTCTGTTGTAGAAGGAAAATGTTTGTGCCATTTGTTTCAAATAGTTTTTGAAGAAAATGCAGGAGTTTTTTCAGTCAGAGTTGCAGACCAAAGTTTTTCATGTAGAGACAAAAATTTCTGTCGAAGCTGGTCATGCTCGCTCCCGTTCAGCTCAGTATTATTTCTGCAACCACAGGCCGTTGATTATTTTTACATGATCAGTTTAAGTGACAGTTTGTGATTGTAACAGACATTAGATTTAACTGTTCTTAGATTGTTAGCAGACATTTAGGTCTGTCTATCCCACATTGGTGGCGGTGTGATACTTAAATGATGTAGTGCAGTTCGATTTAGGATCAGTGACAGTCAAGTAAAGCAGCAGCTATATTTATTTGTTTTCTATTATTTGCTCATTAGGCTGCAGTAAAAACCTAAAAGGTGTAAATGTAAGCTGTGGGTTGTTTCATGCCTTACTGTGTGACAATGCAATTCTTTTAGTTTGTTAAATTGTGTTGACTTTTGTACCGATACTCCGGCAAGTGCTCAGCTAGTCATTGCAAAGGTTCAAATGTAAGGGCTCCGTTATTCAATGACTTAATGGAAACTACATTCAATACTGAGGGAATATTAGTCTTATATAAGTGTAAGGCATGATGTTAAGGCATATTATCTTAATATTTTCAATATAGTTTGTCATAACAGGAGTCTTTCATCATATCAGTTCCATTTTTGTATCATCAAAACAATTTCAGTTTGTCTGTTTTATCCTTTTCTTCTGATCTCTGCATTGTCAAAACTGTGGGTAAGACTATGAAAGCACTAATTTGATGGTAAATTATTATTAAGATTTGTTGGAGAAAAATGTTTGACTGCACTATTAGACTTAGATTTTTTGTGTTGGTTATGGTAATTGTTCTTGAATATGTTGCAAATTGGGCTCAGCTATTTATATCCTGATTTATGTTTACTTGGTTCATTTGTTTCGTCTCGCTTCAGGGTTTATAACGCAGCTCCCTATATGTAGTTCTCAGATTGTTATAAACACAGAAATCATATGGTTATAATCTATGTTTAAATAGAACAGTAGCGCTGCTAAATAAATAGGCAAAGTATAAGTCTCCTAGGTATTTTTTTTTTAACATTTTTGTGTATTTAGCTTCTTAGACATTTGTTTTTTTAAATAGCTAAACAGTTGCACTAATGTCAGTTAAAGGGACAGTTCACCCCAGAATCAAAAATACATATGTTTCCTCTTATCTGTAGCTCTATTTATTAATCTAGATTGTTTTGGTGTGAGTTGTGTTGGAGATATCAGCTGTAGAGATGTCTGCCTTCTTTTGAATATAATGGAACTAGATGGCCCTCAGCTTATGGTGCTCAAAGTATGCGGAGTGTTTATGCACACGAGTCTCTCATCTATGAGTAGATGCACGCTTCCTTCTGTGCAGTGATACACTTGACGGGTGTAGTTTGATAGAAAGAAAATAGTTCCTACACGAAACTGCTCACAACAAGGTCTGTGGATTATCTTGAGTAACCGGGTCATGATTTCTGGAAAGAGACATTGCTGTTGAGTTTTTCAAATGTAATTTTTTTTGGCACTTTGAGCACCACAAGCAGAGTGCCATCTAGTTCCATTATATTCATGAGAAGGCAGACATCTCTATGGCTGATATCTCCAACACTCAGGAACTCACACCAAAATAATCTCGACTGATAAGTAGCACTACAGGTAAGAGGAAAAATATGCATTTTTGATTTTGGGGTGAACTGTCCCTTTAAGTGAGGGAAGTTAATGATTACTTTAACGTGTTTGTCAAACAAGTAGCGCTGTGGCGTTGTGTAATTTTCATGAGACTATTTAATCATAAAAGTTGGAGGGAATTATAACAGTAAATAAAAATGTTGCTTTTCATCCGACAATCCAAACGTCCTTCACAATAATGTACAGATAGTTTAGGAAAAGAATCATGTTTAGATTGTAGTTTACAAAGAGTGAGGAAACTACTGAAGGTTTAAAATGTGTAGCTGCAGAAAACACTGTAAATGACTTTGTGTTTTCTGGGTGTTTTGGTAAATTTCTGAGAATCAGACTGGCTCAGTGACTTTTGATGCTGTGTTCAGCCATACGACAGAAGAGTAAGCTCTTAATTAAATGAGGTTTTCTTGGACAGGGTTGATTTTGAATATAAACAAGTGAAACTTTGTGGTATTTTCTGTGCAGGACTTTGGTGAAGCTGTAATATTTTTGATACAAAGGAGATTTTACTGACTCATTGTTTCCACTGTAGCCTACAAGTTGTTGACCAAATGAATTGTAAAATAATGTTCTAAAAGATGTAGAACCAAATATTTAATATTTTAAGGCTTGAATGGAAATGAAGGATAGTTTTGTTGATTATGAAGGTTTGTAACATACAGTAGAAATACATTGTACAATTGAAACATGGCAGCCTTCTAGTAATATTTGGTTACGTCTTACATGTGATCTGAATTTGAAAATCATTCAGGTTCAGAACCTAAAGCGAGTTAAATAGGACATTTTCTTTATTCTGTTTAATACAAAACACAGTCAGCAGAATGAAGTTATTTGTAATTACACCTACATGAGGTTGATTCACTGGTTTTTGTGGCTGCAACTTGTTTGTAATAAGAGAGCGTAATGGAACAATGTCATTCATTGTAACTGCCAAATACACTGGTGATTACAGGGCTTTATTTTTCCTGCTGTGGTAAAACTGACATTTCATTAATAAATAGTGTCTTTTTTTCCACTTGTTGACGTTTGATTTGTGTGTCCAAGGTATCAGCATTAAGTCCATATTCAGCAGTGTTCAGACAACATAGAGAATATTTTATTACCTTCATGATTTGCTTTAGGTCCACTTTTAAAATATGTCTGAAGATTATTAAACTGGACTATTGGGCACGGGCCCTCGAACCCGAAGTGGCAAGGACACCCTCTGGCCTTCACCTGTAAAATGTCACTCAAAGAGACACGTACCAACCAAGAAGAGACTCAAAATGATCACAAAGAGGCTTAAAACTACTATAAAGAGACAAAAACAGAAAGAGATGCAAAACAGCTGCAACAAGACATTTAGAGACTCATGATGGTGATAAGAAAATGCAAAATAACCACAAAGAGAAAACTACAAAGAGACACAATACGACCACAAAAAGAGGCAAATGTATGTGTGTGGGACAGCAGTATACGATAGGTGTGTGTTTGATATATGTTGATCTCCTGATATGATTTGTTGTGTTCTTAAACAACAAACTTGAAACATCAATGCAAAATTATTGATGTATTCTTTCCAGTGTCACACTAGATGGAGCTCTTTCACAGTGTACTAATCTCCATATAAGTTTGTGTCTGTGTCAACTGATAGTTGCTTTGTATTGTAAACCCCAATTCACTCACTCATCTTAGATTTTTTTGGGGAAACAACTTGCATTCAAAACTTTTGATTTAGTGCAATACAGTGACAGAAAAGTTTTAAGTACACCAGACACAAAATAAATGTGTCACATGACCCTTGTCTGACAGGAATTTTTCATCAGTTAAGCACATTTTTTTGTTGTTTGCGCATTTAATTCTATGTTATATGAACATAAACATAAAATTAAACACACATTTTGCATTTTTACTTTTTTTTTCTAATTTCATTGAACTATAAAACTGTGTTATGGCAGGCTTGGGTTTCTGAGTTGCTAGAAAAAAAATGTTTCACCTCAGCACAACTTAATGTTAGACACAGGCCGGAGATCACTAACTGCACTGTAAAAAGTTATTTGTTAGATTAGTGGATAATGTTTAAAATAAGAAAAGTTTTCCATCATAAATGTATTTTATTAATGTGTTTTAGTCAGTTGACAACTTATTTTAAGAAGCTGGTTAAAATCAAAACGTTTTTGACATCTTGAGTAGGATGGAATTAAAATAAATAAGTTAGCATATCTTAAATAAAATAGTTTGACCACTAAATATCAACACAACTTTTAGATAAATATTAAGTTGATTTATCTTAAGTTTTTCGAGGTCAAAGCAAATCATATAGGTTGTAATTAACTAATTGAATTTGTCAGATTAGAAAAAAGCTCATAGGTTTCACTCTGTAGAGCCAGAGTTGGAATTACTTGAAAAGATGCATGCACATTTTTAGAGTGTGTGTATACAACTTGACTTATGGAGCAAAACATCTTTTACCACAACATTAACTGTAACCCATTAGAACCATTGTGAAATACATGAACATTAATCACTGTGTAATGGGTAATGTCAGTGATTCAGGACACATTTAAACAGTATCTTTGGCTTTTGTCCTTAAACACATTGTCCTACGGCATGCTGGGAAATTCCACCTATTTAGCCTCAGCACGCAGGAATTTGTTACACAATGATAGTGTTGTTTATTGGCCTTAAACTAATTAGGCAAAATTGGCTTTATAAATTTAAGTCAAATTAACTCAAAACTCAAAAACTGTTGACTTAACATAAAAGATTATGTTTTTTGTGTAAAGTGAACATGAAGTTTTTTGCTATTTTGACAATCTGGGGTATTAGTGTAGACTTTACATTAAAATTTTGTGTCAAGGATGGATTGGTGTTTACATTGTCAGTACTGTATATTATTGTTCATTAATTCATTAATTTATCTTCCATAACTGCTTATCCTGTATACCTGTATACCCAGCTGACATTGGGTGGGAGGCGGGGTACACCCTGGACAGGTCACCACACCATCACATAGAGACAGACAACCATTCACACTCACATTCACACCTACGGACATTTAGAGTCACCAGTTAACCTGCATGTCTTTGAACTGTGGGAGGAAGCCGGAGTACCTGGAGAAAACCCATGCTGACACTGGGAGAACATGCAAACTCCACATAGAAGGGCTTCCCCACCCCAGGTTTGAACCAGGAACCCTCTAGCTGTGAAGCAACAATGCTGACCACTGCATATATATATAATATTAGCCCATAGTACATTTATGTCAGGCTACAGACACATCTTAGAGATGAAAGTGTGCTGAAGAGCACGGAAAAAACTGCTATCAGCTCGTGTAGTTGTGATATCTCACTTGTGAGACAGAGTCAAGCTCGACAGGAGAGGTCACGAGAGTTGGGAATGAAATGCAGAACATATAAATATTATATATATTTTAGCAATTGTGAAAATAGTCATAATCATTCTCCTGAGAACTGCAATGATTTACCAAGGTCACATTCACGTTTAAACATCTGACACAGTGTCTTCCAGTAAAATGTTTATACCGTATGTACCCAACCATCTGGTTACTCACATCCACATTGTGACCCAACCATAAGGTTCCTGTGTTTATTTTAGGTCTAGATAAATATCCATGTTGGAGTTTTGCTCAATGACAGATCAAGTTCCGCTTCAGTTTACTTACAAATAGAGCTAATTCTTTTTAATCAGATAAACTGTGTATGTTGCCTACTCATAGAATAAACACTGACGGTTCTTAGAGAAGCTTCAAGAAACTGAGTGCAAACTTTCTTCACAAGCTGCTGGCGCTGATATTTTAAAAGGGCATATAAAAAAGGTGAAGTGTTTGTATTTCTTGTGCCTGTCTTTCAGGTAAATGTCCTGCACATCAAAAGACGGACTTGGGCTTTGATAAAAGTTGCAATAAAGCTTTTGAGTTTCGGTGTGACGTGATGGTGTCTGACGTGCTCTGTTATAACAGAGGTAGGAGACACAACCTTGAGGTTGATGGATGAAACTCTCAGTTTTAATAAAACTTAAGCACAGTGCTTTGCGTCTGCTCTTTTTCATTTTATCTCAGACTTTTTTCAAGCTGTAAGATTTGCTCTAGTCCTCATTGAGGAGTCACTGCATGGAGCCCAGTGATAAGGATGTGTTATATAGGTAATCCAGGTTTAATCCTCCTCCCATTAACAGAGTAGGTCTTTTTCAGAGATAAGCATGGAGCAATCATAACCTTTGACCTGAGCGTATATCCCTCACTGCGGTTTCCAATAATGTCACAAGTGAGCTTCTGTTTAATTTCTCGAGGCGCCCATAAAATCCTGCCCTAAATATCTGACTCATTGTCTCTATTGCCATTTTACAGGCGCTGCCATGGTTGCATCATTAGCTGTAAAGCATGCAGAGTGTTTGTCAGCATTTTCATGCATATTAAAGAAGGAAATTGAAGCCTCAGAACAAACATGTCCCTTAGAACTCTCAGTGCCATCCACAGTAAAATCACTCCTGCTTCAGTGTATCTGAATTAAAGGATCAGCTTCAGTGATCCTCGTCTGCAAGGATGAACCTCTTTTATCCTAATTGGCAGACGCTCCTGCGGTGTTGAGAAGCCGCCCTCTCTAACTTAACAAATAGGCTTAACAGCACGGGTGGTCCCGCTGAAATGTTTATGGCTCGTATTTCTCTCTCTCACAGACAAGTACCTCCTCATCTGCAACGTATTCACAGAGCAGCAGCACTGTTGGGTTTTTTTTAATGTTTGCCTTATCGGCTCTGGGTAATAACAGAATACACAGCAAACGACTTTCACAGATGATTTAATATGATGTTTGCTGCCAGATTCTATTTCCGTTGTATTGTTGAGGTGATATAGTCGAATGTTTCTTAATAACCATCAAATATGATGGTTATTGCACACATACACACACTGGGCTATTTTCTCTCTCCCTGTGGTTTATTGACACTGACTGACAGGTGCTGACAGGCATCACATCTGCATCCACGTCAGCAGCCAAACACTGAAGCAGACCTGTGCTTCCAAGCACCCTGGTTGACTGTGGGAAGATGATAGAGCAGCAGAACTAATTTTAAGAAATATATTTACAATTTAATTGAGAAAAAAGAAACTACTGCCCCGCATTTGCACGCCTCCACTTACCAGTCAACGTACACTTCCAGTTTACATCCATATCTGTCCAGATTCATATGTAGCCATGACTGTAGATAAGAACTCCAATATGGATGCTGCCCCATCAACCTGTCAGCATAGAGAGCTATACAGTCACCCACTGCTGTAGTCAAGACCAACTAAACTAAAGTCATGACCAAGCCCAGAGTGCATCAAGACCAAGACAAGTCCAAGACATTAAGGGGTTGAGACTGAGTCAAGATCAAAACCAGACCAGGTCAAGTCCCACACTGCATGACACACTTATGTTTGAATGTGGAACATGCAAACCATAGGCACTCCTCATATTGATCGAAAAGATCCACATTCCCATAAATACACCCACAGAAAACAAATGAAGATTAATTTTCATGCATCTCTTACTGTAAATGTGTGTATATGTAAAAGTGTTAGATGAGAAATGTCTTGATAAAATCATCAAAAGGCTTTGCAGAGGTGAATTTTACGAATGGGAATTCTCCTTTGATTTCACTGAGCAAACAAATGCAAACAGTAAGAAGCTGAAATCAATTCACTCCTCTGTTACACAGGCAGTTCAGTAATACCCCGGCAGTTGTGATCTTGACCAGTCTTGAAATAAAACCCTGAGTCCTCTTGTCCAAGACAAGACTGAAACCAAGAAGAAGTGGTCTTGAGATCGGTCGAGAGTTCAAGACCGATTGAGTACTACAACACTGCATCAGGACAGTTTCAAGATGGACACCCAAATAAAGTGTCACCAATTTAGTACCTGACCAAATGTCTCCTCTTCTGTTCCTGAGTTATGACACTGCATAATGGCCAGGAAAATGTTTTTGCAGAACATTTCAATGCCACAGTGAAGCTGACCTTTAACCTTTTGGATATAAAAGGTCACCACTTCGTTTATTACTATAAAATGTGTGAAATTTTGTCATAATTAGCATGATTTCTTGAGTTACTGTGAGGTCACAGTGACATTCAACCATCAAATTCGAATCAGTTCATCCTGGAGTCCAAGTGGATGTTTGTGCCAAATTTGAGAAAATTCCCTAAAGGTGTTCCTGCGATGTCATGTTCACAAAATTGAGATGGACGTTGGGTCTCAGTAAGCTTTGACCACGAAATTCTAATCAGTTCATTGCTGAGTCAAAGTGGACGTTTGTGCCAAATTTGAGAAGATTCCCTCAAGGTGTTCCTGAGGTATTACGTTCACCAGAATGGGACAGAGGGATGGACAATTCCAAACCATGATGCCTTGAGCAATGGCCGTCGCTTCCATCAAGGCATAAAAAGATATTCTTCATAGTTCTACCCCTAACATTGCAGTCCAGGGAACACAAATGACATCTCATAGTGCACAAAGGATGACGTTGCAGGACCCACCAGGATATGTTACACAATTCACTTGCATTTAGCTGAAGACTGTAATTAGGCTAATTGCTGTAGTTTTTTCTGGGGATAAAATATGGCTTATTTAAGAATAGAAATAAATAAAATGACATTCATTCATTCATCTTCTAACCACTTCATCCTCTTGAGGGTCGCGGGAGGGGGCTGGAGCCTATCCCAGCTGACATCAGGCGAGAGGCAGGGTACAGCCTGGACAGGTCGCCAGACTATCGCAGGGCTGACACATAGAGACAGACAACCATACACACTCACATTCACACCTACGGACAATTTAGAGTTATCAATTAACCTAGTCCCCAATCTGCATGTCTTTGGACTGTGGGAGGAAGCCGGAGTGCCCGGAGAGAACCCACGCTGACACGGGGAGAACATGCAAACTCCGGGCTCCCACACCCGGGATCGAACCGGCAACCCTCTTGCTGTGAGGCGACGGTGCTAACCAACACACCACCGTGCCGCCCAATAAAATGACATGTTGAATAATTTTATATTTTTAACTACACAAATTTAAGCTGTTACAGTATTTTATTACAAATTGCATCTTATTTTTCTGTCCAGCAATGTACAAATTGTGGAGGTTGTTGGGTCGTAGACAGCAGAAAGCTTTTCTTGCTCCAGCTCTTGAAGGATTCAGAGTCTGACAACACCAGCAGATCATTACACTTTCCTGATGGCCTACAGTAAATGGTGGCACAACTGTGTCGCCTGCAACACTTGTCAAAGTCTGTCATCTCTGTGTCACCGTACAAATGATGGCATCAAAACATTTATGTTAAACTGTTAAACATGAATGTTCAGCTACTTAGAGTGGTCTTTTCCTGCACAGCCAGATGTAGCGTTCCGACCAGGAAATTGATTAACTCAAGCAGGAAGCACTTTGAAAAAAAAGATGTACTCTACTGCCAGACAGCAGCAGCATCATGTCCTGTAATGATCTAACTGGATTCTAAGGGCATACCGTACAGATCATGGACATGAACACACACAGGCGTAATCATGGCATTAGAGCTGAAAATAAAGCATCCGTTTGTCCAGTCACATTGATTTTGTGGTTGAGATTCACCTCATTATAACTGTCATACAAACACTGACTGTTTTCGCTGCAAAAAAGAAAACAACAGTGTAACTTCCTACAGCTGATGTGACCTGAAAAACTTTGGGTAACACTAATTTAAAATGTCTGAGGTGTATATATGGAAAGCCTTTTTTAATCTGCAAAAAATACATAGACAAAAATATGACTAATGAGAGGATGAGGGCTGCATTCAAACAGAATGAGAGATGATGAAATCCCACCAGAGGCAAGAACAAAGTGAAAGAACATCCCTAATGACACAGACAGTAACACAGGGTTCCAGCATATTTTTACCAATTAATCTTCAAAACTTTTCCATAATATTTTAATCTATTTCCACAACTTTAAGTGGATTGATATGAGTAGGTCTATACATCAGTACAGCCATGCATTAAGAAGCATTTCCCAGACATCTGCAGATAAGCAAACTGCCAGCGCTTGCTAACTTTACTCCATTGTCGGAAATTGGCTGCATATGCCAATAGACCAGGGGCTGTATTCACACACAGTCTGAGAATCCTCTGAGAGAGCTCCTAACTTAGCCTAAAAATGTTTAGTAAGGAGTCTTAGGAGTGATTTAGGAAAGTTTGCAAAGCAACTCTGAGCAAGGATGGAACAGAAACTTTTACCTTAGTGAGGAGGTGTAGTTGACCCTACTGCTAGGTATGATGCAGTCTTTTAACAGATGTGATTGGTTGTCAGAGACAAGCAAGGTGTAGATGCCCAGTGGAAATGAAATGAACTGCATCACAATATGAGACTGTAAAAGTGTTCCAAATATCTGCGTGATGTGATCATTTTATTTTTGGCATTATAGCGTTATTGCATTGGGTGGGAAATGCGTGCATATCCCCAATGAGATCAACCACAAACATTATTCCTGTACAATCTAATCTGTAGCATTTCATTGACTAACTGTCATTCACTTTTTGGAGAATATTTCTCAGACCACTTCATGTTTCCACTGTTTTCTCCTCTGCTTGAGAAACTCTTAAGCCTCTTAAAAGTCCTCCTCCCTGCTCCTAACAGTTTTTCACCTTAAGCGCCCTCTTAAGGTCTAAGATGCTTTGTGAATAACTAATCTGTACAATGACCTAGTCTTAACTTTAAGGGGAAATTCTTAGAAAACATCTAGGACTTTTCTTTGAATTTTTCCACTAGGAGCAACTCTTAGTACTAGGAAGCTTTGTGAATACAGGCCCAGACCGGCATGTTCAGGTACTTCACAGAATGTCAATGGTTGATCGCTGTAATGCCCGTTCAGTCTTCCCCCATCCAAGTGGATGAATGAGCCAACACTGTGGCTGGATATTGCTTATCTGTCATTACATATTTGTGTAAATCACCAGGTATCGTTAGGTGTGCTGTCTGTAAATAACCAACCCGTTGATAGCCATACACTGTCATTAACAATTGCGCAGAAAGTACACGGTTTTGATATGAATCCAATACTTTCTGCAAACAGCCTCCTGGACTGGAAGAAGTATAACAGAACACTTTATTTACAGTGCTAGAATTTATAACCAAAGGATTAATCTTATCTTCATTTTTTTCTGTTATCAAATAATGAACCTATGGAGGTGGGTGTGGTTAGTACTCAGGTATCAGAATCAGAATAAGAATCAGAAATACTTTATTGATCCCCGAGGGGAAATTATTTATGTTACAGGTGCTCCTTGCAAGAGAGGAAAGATACGAGAAAATATAAGAAATTTAAACAATAGTATTTACAAATATATAGTTAAATAAACAGGAATTATTAACAAACATAAACGTAAATATATATATATATATATATATATATACATATATATATTGTAAACTGAACAAGATTATTTACACAAACAGAATATATACAGTCAGGGTGAATGGGGTTATTGCACAAGTTAAATTAGATTATTGCAGTGTGTGAAAAAGTCTCAGGGCCACTTAGAGGGAGGAGTTGTACAGTTTGATGGCCACAGGCAGGAATGATTTCCTGTGGCGCTCAGTGGTACATTTAGGTGGTATGAGTCTCCCACTGAAAGTACTCTTGTGCCTGACCAGCACATGGTGGAGTGGGTGTGAGACATTGTCCAAGATAGTTCGTAGCTCAGACAGCATCCTCCTCTCTGACACCACCATCAGAGAGTCACACTCCGTTCCCACAACGTCACTGGCCTTGCGGATCAGTTTGTTGAGTCTGTTGGCGTCCGTCACCCTCAGCCTGCTGCCCCAGCACACAACAGCATAGAGGATAGCACTGGCCACCACAGACAGAAAATCCTGAGCATAGTCTGGCAGATGTTGAAGGACCTCAGTCGCCTCAGAAAATAGAGACGGCTCTGGCCCTTCAGATACAGGGGAGAAGTGTGGGGGCATGGCTCATGAGAGTAGTACCAGGTGACTTTATTGACACAGATTCTGCTGGTTTGTTCTGATTACATCTCTCCCTTTTTCATACAGTAGTGTGCTGGCCCTTGGAGGACTATGGCCCAGACCAAGGAGAAGGACACTGCCTGAGTTTTTGGATGACAACTGAATGCACTGGAAGACATGTGCTGGATCGGCCGGGCAGCTGTAGGCACATTTTTGTTGACTGATTTGAGAAACTTTAATCCACTAATTTCTTCCCTACAGTAGAGATTCAATTTAGGCATTCTAAGGGTGTTTTCACACTTGGTCCTTCACATCCCTCTAAACAGACTCAGAGCAGTGACTCAGTTATTTTTTGCACAGATGTGAAAACTCCAAGAGAACTCAGACCACCTCGGGAGACAGTCAGAGTTCAGTTTGCTTCAAGCGGGGGTGGTGTCCACTTAATCTGTGCCTTGTGAACACAAAGAGCAACAGGTTCTCCATTGCATTTAGCCATCTAGATCACATGCTATTGCACTGGGGTGCTTGAAAAAATAGACGCAACCATGTCGGCCTGTAACACTTGCAAGGACGCAGGATTTGGTGTAAATTGGTCCATGGAAGATAATGCACGTCTCCATATGTGGAATGCAGAATACATCAAACAGATTCAGTCTACAACACAGAAACACTAAGGGTTTCCTCCAATATTAAGTTCATCTGAAAGCGAGGGCCTTCATAACTGCACTGCAGTGCCACGTCAAAGTTAAAACAGAACCATGTCAATACTATTTATAGTGTGAACAGAAAGAAGACTGGAGCCCCATCAGAGCTGAAGTTGACCAGAAAGAGAAGTGAGTCCTCTTTTCTGTTGGTCCACCTTTTGGTGCACTTCAGGAGGACTGACTTTGGTTCATTTAAAAAGGACTATATGTGAAAACACCCAAAGAGACTCAATCATAATTGGCTGAGTCTTGCTCTCCAAACCTGAGGGCCTATAGATGAATGGTTGAAAATGCTAAAAGTAACGAGCTTTCATTGAAATAGACACCTAAATAATGAATGTAATACTCAATTTTACATAATCAATTAAAGAAAGGGTATATATAGGATATGACTGGGGCTACAGCAGAAGAGTCAGACCTCCTCTCTGTTGGCAGAAAGTCTTTTGGAGAGCTCCAGGACTGTATGAAATCACTTTGAGCTGTGGTTGATTTAATCAAGGTAAGTCACTCTGTCACCCACTATTAATCTTTATCTCAGGTCCAGTGCCCATGCAACATGTCTGCTGCCCACACTTTAGCGTTTTCCATTAATTTCAAACACATTATTCATCCCTCTTTCCCGGGGCCAGGAGTCTCTCTGTGGAGGTCTCCAGTATCAAAAATTAGAGAATCATATACAGATAGTTCTCTCTGCTTCAATAACAGTGAGTATATAAATCAGAAAAATTGGTAATTGATTTGTCTGGGTGGTCAGACAGATAATATTTAAGCCTTAAGTGACTGTCTGGCCAATTTGGAGCAGTGGAAACAAGTTATAAACACAGCTGATGTATTATTACTGTTTACACTGATACGGTAAACAAAGAGGTGCTTACACATCCAGCTGATTCAAAGCATCGTCAGCACTGACTTAGAATTGAGTTTATGCAGGGGAGTAGGTGTTGTTTAAACACTGTGGGTGGACATAAAATGGGGAGTTCACAGGCCCTCTGTCATTAAATGTTGAGCATCAGACAGTTAAATTTCTGCACTCTGGTGTTTAATTTTGTCAAAGTAAAAGTCCTCCTTTCCTTCCATGTTTTTACAGGGCGAACAAATGCACAGTTCCAGTTCATAGTTGCTCTACAAATTAAGATTTTTGTTCTTGCATACAGAATTTTCAGGAGTTTGACAATGTTAGTTTGAACCAAAGTGCAGAACAGACTGATGATGAGGTGAGCAGGAAGAGTTCAGGGACATATTATCAAAAACATCTTTCAACCTGAGAGAGCAGGAGTGCAGTTAACGGCAGTCAGGCAAAGATAGAGGGTAAATCCAGAACTAGGAAAAAAAAACACACCATTTGGAATAAAAAACCAAAAACACAGACAACGAACTGGTAAAAAAAAAAAAAAAAAAAAACCCACACACATAAGAACTGGGCTGGTATATGCAGGGAGTGACTGATTATGAAGTGAAAACAGGTCAGCAGGAAATGGGGTGACTGCAGAACTAATGAGGGACAGGTGAAACTTATCAGGTAGTGGTGGACAATCAAGACAGGAGGGAAAATACACAAAGGCAGGAAGTGAAACCGGACATGACACATACGGTAAATATGACAAATTAAAACAGGAAACATAACTGACTGAATAAATCCAACTAAGAAAAACCCAAACCTTGAAAATAAAATCCTTATGATAATGAAACATTAAAACAGAGACAGATTATTGACAAGCTATAACAAACTTAAAGGTCCAGTTTATAGGATTTAGGGGGACATAATATGGGCAGAAATATAATAAAAGTAAGTGCCTTCTTTAGAGTAGACACCCAAAAAAACAAAAATGTTGTGTTGTGTTACCTCAGAGCCGTTTGTATCTACGTAATGGAGCCTCTTCCACAGAGTCAGTGGAAGCTGTTTCTACAGTAGCCCAAAACAGACAAAACAACATTAGCTCTACTGGCTCTCACTGGTGAACACGTACCATAAAATGACACAAAGTTCACACAATTCAAAACGCACGACTTTGGGGGAAAGTTCCAGGGGAAAGTCAGTTTTTTTGTGACCCATTCACCACCACAGCCTGCCTCCTTACAAGACCACTTGGGACCGCCTCCATGTCCACATTGGTCACGTGATTGCAGCCTTTCAAAATAAGCGGGATATGTGTGAATATGTATGCATTCATTTTCATAGAAAAACACATTTCAACAGCCTGTCACAGAACAAGACTGTGACACAAAACACATGAAGAGCTTATAAAATATACAGTTTTGTTATAAATTAAACACCCTAACAGTGTGTACTTCAACAAGCACAGCTGAAATAATCATTATTAACAGAAAATGAATCAGAAACTATTGAGTACTTTCATTCTCAATACTTTAAAGGGACATTGTGTAACATTTTCAGTTGTTTATTTGCAAAAAATTATGTATGCATTCATAAATATGTCATCATTGGTGTATTATTACCTCCACCAATAATCTGACTTACTCTCGTAAAAGGAGGATTTCAGATTTGTTTGTACATTGTGTGGGTAAGTCGTCTGGGGGTTTTCATAACGTCTCGCCATCTTGAGAATACATCCACCAGCAAGGGACATACAGCCCCGCCTTCTGCGTTTTTGTTGAGAGCCAGCGCTGCGTGACTGAGAAGCCAAAGGAGAGGAGAAAGAGGCGCTTCGCTACTACCCTGGCACTACTGCAGCATAACAAAGTCCCGCTCTTTGAGCACAATGCAGGATCATGCATATGCAGCATCACGGGAGACGGAATCCTCGTCACCAAGAAAGCGCAAAAGGGAATCAAAAAGGCAATGTGACCGGCGAATTCAAAAAACGAGGGTCAACATCGGGGTAACCTTTCCCAGGTGGAGAGAGCTGCTGCGGGAGAAAGGTAATGCAATCACAGGCCAGCGCCGCTGTTAGCTGGGAAACGGCGACTGTCGCAACTGTCATCCCTCTCAGCGACGCAGTGATGCGAGGAGAGGGATGACAGTTGCGACAGTTCTTATTTTCAGGTGATTTTACATGTAAGAAAACATTTTCATATTATTTCATTTCTGCCAATGTATCCCCTTACATCCCACACACTGGACCTTAAAGTAAAGGATCTGAGCACTTCCTCCACCACTGCTGTTTGATCCTGGGTTGGTAGCTTACAGTAGGTTTTTAGATTTTTTTGCTAAGCGTCTGAAAACAATGCTAATGAGAGCAGTGAGACTGAACTAAAACATCAGCACTGTGATATCTAAAAGACAGTACTTGGTTGTCACGGAGTAAGGTGATAATTCTATGTAAACCACTCTTATATATGTGGTTATTTGAATCATTGTTAATATATAAAATATTTATTACAGAAGCTTTAAATAAATATCATATATGTAGACTGATGATTGTTGAAGAGATCAATTCATGTTTAAATCCAGAAGCCTTTACAGTTCTGCATTCTTGCACCTTTCAGATTCCCGTTGTGTTCTCTCTCAAGTGTTGCAGAAATAATGGCTGAGCTTTTACATTCACACCATGTTCCAGCTGTGATGTGTTGATTGCCGGTCTGGTACTCAGGACCTAAAGGCTCTACAGCATGTCCCTTATGCTTATTAGGATGTTCAACATTTCTTAAACCCAGAGTCTTTGATGTTCCCTGTTCACTGGCTCGACTCAACCAACGCATGAAATCACAAACCAAAGACAAATCAAACCATAAACTTTACTCACAGGGTCTCCTGCTCTTCCTGACACTCGAGTTGGGAGAATAATGGACCCAAAGAGATGAAGTGAATTTGATTAACTTGAGTTTCAAATTTCATCATTCACCTTAGCAACAGCACCATTTCACCACTATGTCTATTTAGTAACTGCTCTGGAGTGAGCTGTGAACTGAATTTCTGGTTTTAATTTTGATGATAGTGAATTAAAAATTTATTTAATTATATTTAAAAATATGCTAGAGATTGGTGGATTGGGGATTCAATTAATTTTCTTTCTTTCAGCCAGTCAATGCTAAACATGAAAGTCATTTGAAATATAAAACAACATTCCCTGTGAATATTTTTCAAATTAAATTAAATTGAATGAAATTAATTTTCTTTGTCTCTTTATTGGAAAATGGGTGCACACAATGTACTGATACAGTTAATTAAAAATGAATTCATAACTTTTTGTATAGGCCCAGCTGAATATTGTGTGGTTATCACAAAATCCCACGGCACACCTGAACTGGCATCACAGCACACCATTTGAGAAACATAGATCTAAAGGTTGTGGACTTTGCCCAAACCTTCATTTGAGAAAAGATCGTTTCACACATTTCCTGTTGAGCTGTGCTGTTTATTTTGCCTGTTCTGATGTTTACAGTTACATTTCAATATATCTTTAAAGTTGTAGTTGGTCAACTTTTATAAAGATACCTTTATGTCATGTTTGCTGAAACTGTCACTATCCTGACAGTGACAGAGGATGAAAATCTGTGAAAAAAGTCATGTTCCTTAGATTCCTCCTAGTGCTCATAATGGCATTTACCTAAATCCACTACACCTGAAAGAAGACAACCAATCAGAGCCGAGAATTCTCTAATACAGCTGTCAGTCTTGTCAATCCAACTCGTGAACTGTGGTAAAACTATCAAACTAGGCAGCCCTGATCAAATATGCATCATATATAACTGCATTTCCTGTTTCGGCAAATATGACAAAAACTTACTTCTATAAAAGTTACCAACTCTTTCTTTAAAAGTGCTGTTCATATGGAACTTTGGGTAGAGATGGTTTATTGCTGAGTCTCATTCCCAGGTCGTTGAATATTGATGCTTTGGATTGGTGGTTTGGTCCGAACACCAAAATAAAGCACCTGAGAATGAGACTCAGCAGCTGACTATTTTCCTCCAAAGTTACATAAAGCACCTTTAAAGAAAATACGTTCATGATTACTTTTCCTTTCACTACCTCCTTTTAGAATTCAGAGAACCCAGAGAAAGCCTGAAATTGATTCTGCTCTTGGTCCAACACTTACTGCTCCATTGAGAGCTACTGCATGTGTAAAGCTGCAGCACAGAAACATCAAATGAAGGCAAAGACAAGGTTATTTTTCTCATCTGTTCAACATCATTGTTTTAATACAGTTTTAAAAGATATTTTCATAATGGATTCACTAATCACAGTTGTATCAGTTATATTAAGACACTGCCATACACAACATACACAACATAGGTGTAGTTTCTCTTTGTACAATACACACCACCAGCTCCCCAACCTCATGCGATAACTCTCCCAGCCTAAGCACAATGCAATCACTTCACCCAGACGAGACGGCATGCCTTAAATACTACATGAGTCATTTTTTTCCCCAAACTGAATTATGTATTTATGTCAGAAGTGAGATCAAGCATCCTGTCATTGTATAAATGTGTGGAACAATTTCCCAAGCTTGTTTACACCCTGGTTAAACATGAATCAAAGAGTGGAGCTTTATAATAGTTTCTTCCATAGTGTACGGTGGCAATGACAGATCACCTAACATACTGAAAGTCAGTGCATATGTTAGAAGAATAGCTTTGTAATAAACTGTGGTGTGCATTAATCACGACTGAGTGTGCTCAACAAACCAGGATGAAAGAGCGGCACAGCAACAATACACCATTACGACCACAGAACTGAAGGGAAAAATAACATCTCCTAATAGCTGCTTTAATTGATTGATCTGTTTTTCTTTCATGAACAGTTTGCAGCAGCAGAACAAGCTAAAATAAACTCTAAACATAGGCGCCATATAGATTTGTTATGCTGAACTTGGTAGCAAACGGGGTCTTATTATAGCAGACTGAGAGCAACATAAGCATTAGTCATGTTTGTGTCCACCTGATGAATATATGTCTAAAAGCCAGTCTCTATTTGCTCCAATTTTGGTCGCCACCAACACCTGAGTAGCCCCTTTATCAGTCTGGACTCAGTGCTGCCTCGAACACTTTCAGTGGGCAGAAGTACTCGCTTTGATAGACAAATTCTTTCAGCTGATCAGCATACAAAACACCAGGGAATATCTTCCTCATCACTAACAGAGCCAGTTGATAAATCAAGCTTTGCCAAATCCAGTCGGAAAAACGGCAAAAAGGCATTTCCCCCGGGAAACTCAGTGAGTGAATACTCTTGTTCTTGTTTAATTGTTACTATTGACTCTATTTCTGCAGTATCTAACTAACATTCATTTTAGTGCTTGTTGCTTCGGAAGCCACCAAAGCAGAGCCTTATTGGTTGCTTATGTTGTCAACAACTATGTGGATTCTTGATTGGTCCAAATTGGCCCCAATTGGATTCTAATTTCTGGATATGAAGTGGGGCAGCACCAAGTCCTGACTGATACAGAGAGCAAAACAATGTTGAGCTCACGTCATCAGGATGGTCTTACCAGACTAACACCTGAGGAAATATCTTTCTCTTTAGCTGTAAATGCTCCACTGAACCAAAACTTTAAAGTTTTGTGCCTTTAAATCAAAACAATGAGCTGAAAGACATTAAAAGAAAGCGGCATCACCCATTGGTTTGCTGACTTCCGATTTGAAGCCTCAAGTTTGGCATTTTGGATGTTGCCATCTTGGATCTTAAGCATTCTATGTACCATGAAGACCCAAGAAAATCAACGAGTTCTGACTGTCATGGACTTTCCAACCCAGTCTCATTCTGAAGTCGTCGAATACCGCTGCTTTGTCAGTGATTTCGGCACCAGACACCTGACGCCAAAAGTCACCCTTTGCAGCGGTATGATACGCCGCTGGATGGTGTCAGGTTGAACGCTGTTGGTGATAATGTAATTGAGGGGCTGGAAAGTCCTTGTGTGGTAGGTGGGAGGGGTTGGTGGATGGGTTCAACAAACCCTGGACTTTCACCTGGGAGCCCTGTATTCGCTTCCCGTATGAATGTAGAGCCAAACCATGATGTGTTTTTTCTTAATTTAACCATGTACTTTTGTTGACCTTCCAACATTGGTAGCGCCATCCTGGGACATGAACAGCAGACACAGAAAGATACCTAGCTTGTAACATGTAGACGTGAAAGGCCACTGTCAAAGCAACGATATGTGATGACTTGGTATGAGAACATGTTGGACTTTTCTCCACAGTCACCTCACCTCAACCCCATTAAACATTTAGGTGGGAACTTGATGACTGAAAAAGTCAAGCAATCTGTGGCATCACAAGCAGCTCTTTGGGTTTTGACAAATCATGCTGGGATAGCATGTGTCATCAGGTTTTGCACAAAGTTGTGGAGTCCATGCCAGCTCGAGTGCATGCTGTCTTGAAAGCAAAATGGGGGACATACAAAAACTACGATATTCTGAGAGTGGTGCACATTTTCAAAGATTCAACTATTCACTCAAATTGCTGAGCTGATATTATCATTTGCAATGACAAAAATGTATCAATACAAAACAGTTATTGCTCTGCTTTCAGTGACACAGTTTGGACACATGTTATTATCAATCTATTATATGTGTTATGTTAATTATAAGTGGTAAATTCAGGATTTGTAGTCATCCCAAATCTGTTGAGATGTAGTTTAGACCATGAAAGTACATTTTTTGATTCAACAACGTAACAGAATTCATTAAATTCAGTTATAGCTTTTGGTGTGGCGCCCCAAGATTTTCAGTGGCCCCATCTGGCCACCCCCCTACGAAAACATTTCTGAGGGTGCCAAGCGTAAAATGCCACTGTTGTACTGTGTGTCCTCAAGGCACGGTTCTGGTGCGTCAGTCCAGGGCCATTTTGTTCTTTCATGCTGCCTGGCATTGGATGGCAGAAGTGGTTGGCATGCTAATGTGTGAAATGTTCAGAAAGTTCAAGGTAATGCGGTTTGTTTTTACATTCTGAGCCATATGCAAATGAAAGGATGAAAGACATCCTCCCTGTAAGTCTTTGTGTAAAGAAGAAAGTCAAACTTTAGCCATCATTCTTTCAAGCAGTCGCTGCTGTGAATTATAACCAGTCACTGGAGCAAATCCTGACCAAAGAGGTCATGTAGTCATTGATAAACACTGGCTCTTTCTCCAGGCTCTCCCTCTGAAAAGTGGGCAAACCTCTGATGTTCATCAGCATGACTCCCGCCCACAGATCAGATCAGTCAAGGAGTCAGAAGTAATCAAAGCAGCCTCTTAGCCGTTTGGACGGAGCTGCACTTGTTTGCTCAGTCACTCACCTTTCCAAACTTTGCTTTATTTGTCACATGAATATTTAACAGGTGTCATGAATATTGAAAGATGCTTAAAGGCAAGACACCTGTCCCACATTTTCAGAGTCACTGTGAACCTGAAAATAACTTCATGCATCTTCTCTCTTGTCTGCAGCCCACTGCCTGTTTTCTGTTCTGACGGTTAGGATCTAAAACATATTCACCTGACATTCTCAGTGTATAAATCCAGCCAAAAAATAATCAAATGTGTCAAATACAACAACGATAAAGCACATTTGTATTTGTTTGATCAGCATATTTCAACACATGGGCCTCAGGGTGTTTTAATAACTTAATATTTCAGCAACCTTCAACCATGCAAATCCCTCCATTCAAAAGTTCCTATGAATAGTTAATCACATTATATGCATGCTCATTTCCACTTCATGGACAGAGCTAATGAAACATTAGACCTGAGAGCGGCTGATCTGTGAAACCATGGTGTGTTAGTTAATCTTTTTACGGCACACAGCGTTTTGCCCTGGCTGAATTTGCTCTTCTTCATGGTGCTGAGCACAGCGAGGGGTGCGCCGTGCTCAAAGGAAGTGAGTGAACCAATAAAGCTGAGGGACAACAGATGGATTAACTCAAATAGCTGGAGTTTCATTACACCAAAGCAAACTCAGCGGGTCAGTCGTACCTGTCAAATATTGTAACTGAAGTTTAACTGGCACTGGGAGGAACTGGAGCGAGAGTTGCTTTGATTTTTGACTGGTGGAAGAATTACTCACATCCTTTTACTCAGGGGACGAAGAAGTACTGAGAAAAGTAGAAACATCACAGTATTACAGGTAAAAGACCTGCACTCAAAATTCTATCTGAGTATGAGCAGCAAAGTACCCATTCTGCAAAATGATCCCATATAGTGTAACTTTTAATGTTGTAGCTGTCTGTTTGTGTTCACATAGCTGAATATTGGGCCTGCTGTGTTCACTTACAAAAACAAACCATTGACAACACTAGAAAATTGTAATAACTTAGGGCCAAAACACACCGATGACGAACACTGCATGTCCAAAAAATACGCCCCTATTATTCTCAATGCACAAACCCACACCGGCAGCAGGTAGTCGGCGCTCCTGGATGTGCTGCGCTGCGGCACTTCATGCCACTGTCCTATTTCCAGCCTTGCCGCCCCCAGAGTTAAATGCATTTTCCCCCACTTGCTCTCTGCTTGTACATACCAACTCCCGTAGCAGCTCTTTTTCTCTGCTCCTATGGCTGCTCGACTCCTCTCCTCACCATTGATGTATAAAGAGCACTCATTGAGGTTGGAGAAATATTCAGAGCTAAACGACCCACGATCCTGTCATTAGACAATGGCCAAAAGATATTTCTTGGCGAGTCATAGCTCTGGAGATCGGCTCTTCAGGTGAGAAATCAAGTTTACTTAGGGGTTGTCCACACATGATTTTAAGCTAATGCAGCGGTGAAGGAAGTACAGATGTTTTAGTAACAGTAGTATTAACTTTGCATGGTCATCTTCTGACAAGCTGCAGTGCAACACGTCCAATGTCAATTAATTTGTAAGTCAGTCTCATCCTGTGTTTTGAATTTTAGTGGTAGGCGTGTTTGTTTTACATTTCAGATTGTGCCTTTAAATTATAGTTGAAATTTTGTGTCAGTGGTGCTTAAATACTGTTGCAGCAAATCAAACTGTGTAGTTTTGGTAGTTGTCATTTTTTATGATTTTATTCATGTTTTACATGCAAAATTTAAATCTGTGAAATAAAAAGTACAATATAACCCTCACAGAGGTGTAGCAGTGGAACAATGTAATGTACAATTTATCTCTCTGACATGTATCGAATGTATAGCAAACTTTTTTTGAAGTATCTAAATAAATATAAAAAATTACTGATTTCTGACTAAATTTTTGTATATGATGTTAAATCGGTTGTACCGGCTTGATTGAGTTGAGATCTGAAGCCCCTGAAAAAACTTTATAAGGGCACTGTGACCCTTAGCAGCGCACAATGAAGTGGAAAAAGTCGTTTATTTGGATAACTTCTCTCGGACCCTTTGAGCTGTCCATTACAAATATATTGTTTCTTGAAGAACGTTGTGTGCTGCTTTCTGATGATATTACACATTCATATCTGCTGGAACATCATGCTGTCTGCTTGCATATCATTTGATCAAGTCATCTCTGGAGTGCAAGTGAAATATGAATATTTTTAATGAAAAAGACCTGAACATTATTTTTCTTCACAAACAACAACTTGAGCCTTCAGTGAGCATCTCTGGGAGTAAAATAATAAATGCGTCATCTTGAGGTCATGCCCTTGTCAAGTAGCAGGGAGCACAACTTCAGTTACACAACACTTTGTGTTAAATGAAGCTGGTTGCAAAAATGCTGGCACGGTGCTGCAGTGGTCAGCATTGTCACCTCACAGCAAGAGGGTTTCCAGTTCGAACCCTGGGTGGGCGTGCTCGTCTGTGCCGTGCTTGCATGTTCTCCCCGTGTCAGCATGGGTTTTACTCCAGCTTCCTCCCACAGTCCAAAGACATGCAGGTTAATTGGTGACTCTAAATTGCCCGTAGGTGTGAATGTGAGTGTGAATGGTTGTCTGTCTCTATGTGTCAGCCCTGTGATAGTCTGGTGACCTGTCCAGGGTGAACCCCGCCTCTCACCCAGTGTCAGCTGGGATAGGCTCCAGCCCCCCCACGACCCCTAACAGGATAAGCAGTTATGGAGAATGAACGCATTAATGAATGGTGACACACAGACAGTACAAAAGGTCTTGACCTACTGATGATGAGATGATTGCATTATTACAAAAGGTATAGACACTTAAAGCTGGAAGTCCTTAAAAGCAAAAAGCTGCATTTTCTAAAATAGAAATATTAATCCATGTACTACCCAGAACTTCAGAGAGCAAATTGTTCAACCTTTTATCCAGTATGGACTAAGGGGATGTAATTCGTGCACTCTCCTATCTCTACTCTTAAACCTCTCTATACAGTCGATCACTCTGCTCTTAGCTTCATAATGACGATGGCTTTAGAATGCACCTTTTCACTGCTATTCTGTTGCTATGGGAACAACTTTGGTCGCTGTTAACTTCCTGTCAGTTACCATGGAAGCTATAATTATTGTAGGTTCCTTGTTAGCTGCTGCATTAACAAACATCTCAACAGGAAATACAAAGGCTCTCATTAAGAATGTTTGTGTTGTCAAGTTAGAAAATGCCTATTATTTGGGAAAGCTGGGTGGCAGTGAGAAGAGAACGGCACTGCAATGTATATATTTACAGAGCACTTCTTGGCAAACTACCTGGGTATCTTATATCTTTTTAATTACAGACCAGTTTTACGCTGCACAAGGTTGCGAGACTATTTGGTCCTTGAAAATCATCACATCAAAAGAATACTTCAGTTCCCAAATGATCATTTGTATATCAATTACTCACCCTATGTAACACCCAACTTGTGAAGAAAACTTTGGTTTTGTTTGTTTTCACTTCACGTTACTTGCACGAGTTTGAACACTATATTTTGTGTTGATATGCGCCAATAACCTGTTACAATTCAGTCCAGAGAAGGACCCAATATGCAGATCAACAGACAGGTATGCAGGTTTTAACAAAAGGCGAGCTTTAATGAAGGTGGTTGAAAACATCCAGGGCCGAGAGGCAACTCAAAGTCAAAAAAAAAAAAAAAAAAAAAAAAGTGAAACCCAACCGAGGAAAAACACAATGATCAGGAATGGATGCGGGACGAACACAAGAGGAACTGAACCCAGGATGAGCACACAGGTATATATCCACAGAAATCTAATCACCAGGACGAGACACAGCTGGAGTAGGAGGACACGGGGAAAAGTAGTGAAACAGGGATTGGCTGACACCATGGGCGGAGCAGACAAGACTAAATACAAAACAGGTGTGAAGGAAGACTCAGGGAACAGGCAAGGTAATTTGTTTAACCCTTTGAAACCTGGAATGACATCACTTTTCTTGTGCTGCTTTCAGGCACCTTTGTGAGTATTTAAACCCTTGAATCCTGAGCAAAACAAAAAAGAAAGAAAGAGATTTAAAACATATTAAATTTTTATATTAAAATAAAATAGGAAAAAAAGAAAAAACTAGAGAAAAGCTATATTTGTAATTATTATGATTACATATTTGAAATTATGGTACAAAATTATTATAATTTGTAAGCACTTTTTCCACGACATTTCCTTGTTTGTTTTTTCAAACTTTCTTTCTTTCTTTTTCTTTTTCTTTTTTTTTTTTTTTACTAATTTTCTTGTTTTGAATTTTCTCTTTATTGCTGATTTCTTGCAAATGTTTTGGTCATTTCTTCTTTCATTGCTCATTGCCTTCTTCCTGTGTTTTTGAAAACACATTTTTGAAAGAAATCAAGCCAATTTGTTCAGGTTTCAAAGGGTTAATAGTGCTTTTTATATACATTTATTGCTCCATGTGAGTGCAAATGTCTGCAAAAGCTTGTAAAATGAAATAAGCTAATCCTTCTAATTAATTTAAATCCCTTCTGACTGACACAGAGCAGTGTGAATATGTGTGTTTTCTATGAACTGATGTTGTCTCTCATGTTGATGTCCTTGGCCTGTTTGTTGTATAATTTGTTGACTGTACCTTTCGTGTGCTTTGTTGTTTTGTATGTATTGTAAAAAGGGCATAAAAGACAATTCATTTTCAATGGCCTTGAAAGCATCTTTGTAGCAACATATGACGTGGAGTTCTTTTTCATAATCTCCATGAAAAAGTGAACTTCTTTTTTCTGTATTTCTAAATAATTAATGTTACACAGTTTGAGTGGAACAATGTGAAAATTTTATGGTGAGTTAAATTTCCTGCCAACACAAGTCTTTACATGCACTGTATAACAAAATTAACTATGATGATAGTAACAGTAATAATAATATTAATAGACAAAAGAAGTGGTCTTATGTGAGCAGAAATAAAAACTTACGATAATAAATACTGACAGTACATTTGTAGCTCCACAATTTTATGCAACAGTGTTACACACATTATACCAACAAACAAATCTTAAATATACACAACACAATATCCAGTTTGCAAATAAACAAATCTATATTACACATGCTTCTATACTGAATACTTATTGTAAGTGCACAATTGGATGATTCTTGATTCAATATCACTTCTTAATATTGTCTCACTGGTACAAAACACCATGCCAGGTCACCTTAACACGAGAAGATTACTGTATATTCACCTATACCCGTGACTTGAAAACACTGTATATTTAGATTGTTACTTCAATATGTACATATGTATTTACATTCACCATTATGAGAGGTACAAATTCACACAATTACATTGAACTTTACTGACAACAGAAGACAGGCACAAAACAATGTGGGATAATGAGTCTTGAAGGGAATAGCCTGACATTTTGGGAAATACGCCGACTTGCTCTCTTGCCAAGAATCAGATGAAAAGACTGATACCACTGAGAGTGGTATCAGTCTTTTCATCTGTTTACTAGAAAGTGAATATTTCCAAAAACATTGTACTGCTCCCTTAAGCCTTTATCACAAGCAAAACCTCCCATACACTATGAAGGCCTTTGATGTTCATCAACATTAACGTGTGTTATTTAAAGGGAAAGTTCACCACCTTTTATGTAGATGTCCAGTCAGTGTTGATGGTAATGAAGTCCACTGGAGCAATAAATTCTTCGATGCTTGCTATATTGACCAAGAAAGACGAGTTCTCAGCAGCAAAATCTGTTGTTCTTCCTGCATCTAGCGCCATCATTAGATGTGACAGGGGTATAGTTCAATCAGGAGACAGAAGAATGAAGTATAGATAATATTTAATACAGAATATGAGCGTAAGATTTAACAGAAGTCTTTTATTTGGCACTTGGACCCCAGAGGGAGATATTTTGGGATCAAGGGACATCTGAGCGACAGCAGGATAAATCTCCCCATGGACTCCAGACACTGGTGGAGGTGCTGGCCGATGACTCTGAGGCTGATGACTGCTGAGGCATTTGAGGCTGATGAATCTGTAAAAACTAGGTGGTGATGACTACTACAGCGAGAAAGAATTACAGCAGAGGAAGAACCATATTTAAAATGAGGAGCAGTGAGATGATAGGCTGACAGAGAAGGTGTGAACTGGTTGATTGTGAATCAGCTGATGAGTCAATTGACCTACTCAGACAATGATACGTAGAGATAGTGAGTGAGCATGCGTGCAAGGAGTGGAGGAAACTTAGAGCCTGAGCATGAAGAGTATTGTCTTCCTGACTAACTTTCACTAGAGCTTCATTTGGAAGCAGGGAAGAACTACAGGTTATTCTAGCTTTGATTTCTCCTCTGACTAGCTGGGAACCGTGCTCTTGACGCCACTCAAATAAAGAACTTCCTTGTTCTCTGTGCTTGTATTGCAAACTAAGTATGTTTCCAACAGCAAAATTGGCTTTGGATGAGAATATATTTTAAAGTGTTTTGGCTGACTGATATTCAGCTGTATTTATTTGAACCAGAGAATCTAGTTGAAAAAATGAGGCTGTGGCTGCAGGAGGATCTGGCTGCTGGAGCCCCATCTAGAACCTGAGCTGCAGAGAGCAAACACCGACTGGCGGTGCCTTTGCTCAAATTGCCCTCTGATGCCAACAGAAACTGAATCACTCCGCTACAATGAATTAAAGCGTGAATAGTTTTTGTTGGATGTTGTCGCCAACACAGACCCTGAGATAGTCCATGGGTGATTTGACAATGATGCGATCTGACCAGCTGAGTTGCAGGTGATACCATCAGCCGGCCAGTTCACACCACTGCAACCTTTCTCTGCAACGTTCTAAAGCGGTTTTGTCTCCGCACGAATCACTGGTCTGGACTGGGCTTAAGACAGTCTTCAGGATCCTGAAGATAAGCTGGAAAACATAATTAAGCCTAGCAGGGCCGAGATGGCATCCAACCATTGACTATTGTTTCATTTTACGCTGTTTTGGCTAACAAAGTAATGGCAATGGGCATCAGAAGCTTGTTTGCAGTGGATCCTGGTACTGGGACTGTCTCCATGGCTCTGCAAACAGCAGAACTCAGCATTCTTGGTCAGTATAACACACACACTGAGGAATTCATTGCTTCAGTTGACAACATTTACCATCAACACTAACTGGACATCCACATAAAATGCAAAATTTCCCTTTAATTTCACATGGTAGTGGTAGTGGTGTGGTAGTCTGACCCTTTATATCAGATGCAGGTTGGGATTATGGTTTTTTTCCTCCAGGCAAAGCCGGACCTTCCTCTGTTCCCTCTTGCATGAACATGCAAGTGACTTTCAAGTCCAACCTCATAAGCTGAAAAGCTTAACGATAGCATCGCTGTGACAGGACCAGTCATCCTTGTCACCTTGCTTTGCTTTACATAGCGGCTCTACTGACATGTCAGCTTAAACCTGACAAACCAACGGAGGATTCTGAAAGAGATTCTGACAATTTAGGATCTACTGAAGCAGCACCAAGTCAGCTTCTCTGTACAGGTCTGAGGAGTGTTTTAAGTGTAATGCAGTGCCTTTTATTTAGCTGTTAGCATTTAGCCACAGACTGCTACATAAACAAGCTTGTTTAAATATTCCTTTAAATCCTACATGTTGCAATAAACAGCAATAACATTACTGATATCGGAGCCACAATACGATTGGTATGGCACAACAACATGTTTTTCTGTGTGATGTTTAATGACACCTCCCACATGAATGTAAACATTCAAGGACTGAATTGCTTTAAGGCATTTCCTCTCCAGAGCAGCCGGTGAAGATTCGACTGAAAGTGTCACTTCAAAACACTGAAACCAGCCACTCGTCAGTGATTGGCACAAAACTGCCACAGTGCCTCAAATAACAGAAAACAAACCTACGACAGACTCAGAATCACACAAGAGGAGGGGCTGTGCTGATAGAAGGGAAGGCAAAGGGCAATCAGTCTCTGGTGAGAGTGATAGTGCAGAGAAGGGCATTTATACTCCAAACCCATCATTGTGAATCAGCATCACACTGGTCACCCGGTCTGAAGCTGCATTCGTTTGGCATTTGTGGAAAAAACTTTTTTCTGTGTTCCTACACACAGTTTGGTTCTTTTTAGTCGCATAAAAATGCATTAAAATGTGTTTTTTTTTCTCTCACCACTCACATTCAAACACTCCCCCCATAATGCATTTCTGGTAGTTTTCTTTGCCCGTGGTGTCGCTGCACACTGTAACAATGTAAATAATGTGATTCCCTGTTGGAAAGCGTCAGCTCCTTTTCTTCAAACGGCTGTGTCTTCGCACCAGCCTTGTTCATTTAGCACTGCAGGAATCCACTAAGTGATTTTTAATCAGCGCGTAATTACATCTAGTGCGAGGCTGCTGGTGCCATTCACATTTAGATTCCCTCACCTAACCCCATTATTATGTGACATTTTGCCTTGCATCGTGTCTGAGCACACGGGGAGCCTAATAACAACTGACCAAACAATCCGTAATGGTAAAACTCACAAATTCACCTGTACATGTGCACTGAATCATGGAATACAAAAAAAGTGAACAGTTCTCATTTAAATGTGCAAAAGCTGTGTCTGCAAAGCAACGCGCTTGTATCTTTGTCACTTCAACCAATTTTTTTCAAGAAGTGTGGAGATTAAAAGCTGCTTAGAAGCCATCACACTATTTTCTTATATCTTTTTGTCTGCTGTCTCAACACTTTCCTTCGTTCACATCAGACTCAAGTAGCACTTCCTCCAAGAATGCATTTGCTAATGAGGGAGTGCGTATTTCTTTATTCTAGAGCTCACAGTCTGCCTAATGTTTGGCACCACAGTATTTTTTTTACAGCACATATCGCTGTCTGTGTGCGTCATATGCTAGACAGGTCGTCGTGACAGGAAGCTGAAGCCCGCCGTGTTTTCGGGCTGCATCGCGTCAACATGGTGATCTGGGTGCTGAAGTTGTTGCTGCTGCTGCCGATTGATGGATGTTGGTATTTGGTGTCGGAGCCCATGTATCTCTGCAGGTGCCACCTCCGCCACTTCCTCTTGATCTCTCCTTGGACCTGCAATGGATTAAAACAATATCACTTTAATACAGACCACAATTTTACCATGTAGTGTTGTGTAATTGAAAATACACACTGCATGGGAGGTGAATTGGTGAGCGATCTATGATAATATTAAATCAGGATGTGCTGTTATATCAAACCAATTGTAATTCTTTTTGTATGAGTTCTTTTCTTTCAGTGAAGCAGAATGCCACCTTGTTGGGAGGCTTGGCACCTATGGTGAGGTCCCTGCACTTAATGCATGCGAGTAAAAGCACCAGGACACGAGTGTAGATTGCACAATTTTGCTGTTAGTATTTCTGTGTTGCACCTGAGGTGAATAGGTGGTGGCACCCCTGCACACCCCTCAGTGTAGTCTGCCTCTCCACGAGTGGCTTCTGCGTACTTCTCCTAGTTTTGTTTAGTTTAGTTTTGTGTTGGACAGAATATTCTATCTAACCGGTGGTTTTAGATTTTGGATCAAGACTCTTTTAAGCTAACTGTGATAGAAAAGTGCTTTAATTCCCCCTTACTGGTATTTGTGTTGATTTGACTACTAATGTTTTTTTTCCTCCCAGCAGCTCCAGTCCCTGCTTATTTGCTCATTTTGGCTAAAGTAGATAAAACATTTGGTTTATTTTGACTTCACGTCTCTGTCCTTGTTTCAGTAACAAGTCTGTGTGCACTGTTTCTAATTTTCATCGCAATTTAAAATTCTTGAAAAAGTATTTCCTGGGGTGGGATTCCCCCAGGTGGCATTGTCGGTCCTCCTTACTTTTTCCACTTATTGCCCCCCTATGATTTTTGATTAAATTTGAGTTTGTCTTTGAACACAGGCACATTTCTAGGGTGGCAATCTAAATATATCACAAGGACCCATTTTCTGCCTAACATATAGCTGGAAGGCCCTCATCCCATGGGTCCTAGTGCAACCTCTCTACCTGCACTGTCTATATTTACGTCCCTGCTTAAAAGGTATATTATGCAGGAATTGTCAGATGCTCTTTGTGAACATAGGTCTTGTTCACAAGTGAGGTTAAAATGGAGCACGTGATTGACAGGCGGATTGGTGCGGCATCAACAGTAATGAGGGCATTGTGCTGGTCCATTATGGTGAAGAAGGAGCTGAGCTGGAGGACAAAGCTCTTGATTCACCAGACCGTCTATGTTTTGACCCTACACTATGGTTGTGAGATTGGATAGTGACTGAAAGAATGAGATCACAGATACAAGAGGCCGAAATGAGTTTCCTCTGTTGGGTGGCTGGGCTCAGCATTAGAGATAGGGTAAGGAGCTCAGACATCCAGAGGAGCTCTAGTGGAGCCACTGCTTCTTCGCGTCAAAAGGGGTCATTTGAGGTGGTTCGGGCATCTGATCATGCCTCCTGGGCGCCTCCTGTTAGCGCTTTTCCAGGCACCTCTAACTGTTAGGAGGCCCAAGGGTAGACCCAGAACACACTAGAAGGATCATACACCTCATCTGGCCTGGAAATGCCTCAGGATCCCCAGGGGAGCTGGTGTTACTGGGGAGAAGGACGTTTAGAACACCTCGCTCAGCCTGCTGCCCCCACAACCTCATTCTGAACAAGTTGGAGATAATGGATGGATGGATGTTAGTAACCAGTTGTGCAGCTTTGTCCACTTGGTGTTTTGCCTTGCTATATTTGCTTTTTTTGGCGCTGTGTCTGCGATTTTTCATGGTTTCCTCTTGGATGCCTGCTGCGTACAGTCTGGCAGCTGGATGCTACCTTTTTATAAAGTTCCCACCTCACCTGTGCGTTGCACCCAGGAACATCCCGAACATAGCAAAATATGAAGACGATAAGAAAATACAGGCAGATGGCAGAGTGAGAGGGATTTCTTTTGTGTGAGTCTGTACATTGTAAGGAAGGAAACATCCTGCACAGTACACCTTTAATAAATAAATAATAATTATTTCTCTGACTTTCTGCCTCTTGCAGAATACTTGCCATTGTTATTTTTGTGCCATTGTTTTATTGTAGTTTACATGTACGTGAATACAATGCAATTTCTGCCATATGTCGATATTACATGTCCTGTGTTTTTGTCGATACCAGTAATATGACAAACAATGAGAAATGATTCCAGGCCTGTAAAGCATTCCTGTGGCTCGAGTAATTTTAAAACCCTACACGCTAGGTTTAACAGTTCACAAAGGATACCTGAACATTGCACTGGATTAAAATTCCGGCAGCATCGTGTCAAACCTTGCCATCCAGCCCATCACTGTGATTTAATCTGGCCCAGCACTGGGAACATAACTAACACAGAGAGCCTCTGCAGACATCACCGACTACTAGCTCCCTGCCAAAAAGGCTGTGCTTTTTACAGCCTTCCCACCCTGCAGGCAGAGTGCAGAAAATATGCTGCGGGGAGGTCCAAGGGAGGCGTTGAGCGCTTGGTGACTCATCCTCACAGCTCCATCCACCTTTCAGCTGTGTGTGAATGTAAGTGGTGCACCGAGGGAGTCAGAAAAACTACAGATAAGCTACATTTTCTGAGAATTACTGTAGACTGTCTCTACATGGAAATCTTTTAAAAGTGTGTTTATACAAAAAGTGTTTACATCACTGTGAGGGGGGGGCACCTACCTCTCCGTTGAGGAAGCAGTAAAGAACCGCGACCACAAAGCCCTAAATGGAAAGAAAAACACAGATAAGATAACGGCGTGTGTCACGGGGAACTCTCCAGTTGCATCTGTTTATTTTGTCTTTACAACTATTTGCTCACTGAAGCAAAACATGTGACATTCATGAGACATATAAATGGAAAAACAATGCAAAGTGTGTGAGGGTTAGTTTACAGTCATAATGAGAAGAATGATGGGAGGAATGTTCTGGAAAGGTTTCCTTGGTTTCCAGGCAGCCTGTAATGCAGCTGTGCTGTCTGGCTGCATTCTCCATCATTCCTCATTATGTGATGAACTGAAATAACACTTGGGGTTTAAAATGGTAACACTGCCACTGAATCAGCCAGCAAAACCCCTGGAGACCTGCCATCATTTCCTGCAAGGCTTCCTTCAATAGAAACACTCACAGGTTGGAGCTGACAGGACGCCAAATCGCTACTTTAAGCACTGAGGAAAGTTTAATTTAAAAATGCAAGAAAAATGTGTCTCGGTGTTGAATGACCTTCATGAAAGGCATCAAATACAAATTCCTCAAAGTAAAATTGTTCCCAAAAACTTGACGTTTTACCTGAAACGACCCCAGAATCAGGTCAAAAACCAGACGCAGCTCAGTCTTCACTTGCTCTGGGATGAATGCAAACACGATAAAATTGATTCCAAACAGAGGAATCAAAAGCAGCGTTGATTTCGCCAGCCTCCTGAAACGACAGAGAGAGAGAGAGAGGAAAAAAGGGAAATTTCTCCCTCCGGTGAAACCAATTTTGAATCTGTCTCTATATGTGTCAATAATGAAATGCAACTCAAGAGTACTTTTCATTTTACATTTCAGCTTTGAGGACCGGAGGTGGGGGGAAAAAACACCATTAAAAAGAATCAGTGGGAAAATAGCTCATGCATTATGACCGGCTTATGAGACGCTCTCCATCACAGGAGAAAACACTATATCAAGCACTATATCTCTGTGCAAAGCAGCTGTCAGAGAAAGGCTACTGTGATGACTATCGCATAAGGCAGGCATTGAATTTCTTTTCTGATGTTGAAAAAGGATTGGTCATCCCTGCATTGCTTTGAGCATTGGAAGTTTAAAGGAGCCACGGACAATAAATGGAATTCACAGCAGACTGGACCAACAGGACATATATGTTTATCTTAATATCAGCTTCCTGTGTTGATTTGACATACTCGTTTACTTTTGTGAATGCAGCTAACTTTCACAGAATGTGGACCCAGGACAGAAACTGTTGAAGTGGTGTAGACTTTCCCCAGCGTGTGGAGACAATCCATTCTCATCCAAACTGGTCAAATAACCCGACTTTGTCAGTAGATGTAAACATCAAAATATGATGCCATAGGTACCCTCCTGCATCTGTTTTGGATGGTCAAGAACAGTGGCTCAAATGACGCTTGTAAATGCTTTGCTTCTTTTGAAAATAGACTTCTATTTTCACAGGAAATGTACGTTCCATGTATACAGCCTGTTCAAAATGAACTTACAATGTACGTTAAACACTTTATTTAGGTTTAGGCAACAAAAGATCATGGTTAGGTTTAGAAAAAAACATCATGGTTTGGCATAAAGTGAGTAAAGTAAGTAGTGTTGTTGGACTGTCTCACTCTACAGTAGTTGCCGACAGCATCAGAAATATCTGCCAGTTGGTTTGTATCATATCGCCGCAAAGAGTATCTCTATGTTGGTGCCTGATGCTGCCATCCATTGACAAAGCAGCTGAATTTGAGAAGTTTGGTTGTTGCCAGCGGCGTCAGAAATAGCTGCTGCCTGGTGTGTATCGAACCAGCATGAAAGGTGCCTCTGTGCATTGGTATCTCACACAGAGATCACAGAAAAAGCAGTGGTAATTGATGAGGTGGGAGTGAGAACGGGCTGGTAGGGATCGATAACGTTTCACCCTATCTGACTTAGTCAATAATACAAATTTAAAGCATGGAAAAAAACATGGAATTATACTTACGAGTACTGATTGGACTCATTTCTTCCAATATCTGGGCAGTTGATCTTCTGGCGAAGTATTCGTATGATGCAGATGAATAGAATAAAGTTCATCTGTGGAGGACAGTATAGCAGTATTTTATAATCTAAATGGGATTTAGTGCCGGTGGTACAGGAAATGTCAATCAGAAACATAAAATCTTTCCAAAATGAAATTCCTACATGGATAAAAAGCCCATTTTAAGGTCACTTCCACATGTTTTCAGTGTCTAATCTAAAGGATATGAACAGAAGCTCGATGCCGACTTTAATCTCACTCTGACTGGATTGTGGCGCTGCCCTGTGGGGAAAAGAGCATTTCTAAATTGTTAATTTGTGTTGGACCTCTGAACTGGCAACACATCACAGTCAGAGCTGCTGCGGAGAGAAGAGACAGAGGCATCTGACAGCCAGGCTGCTGATCCTGATCCTAATGTGAAAGAACACAATTAAACCTGCTGTGTCTGCTGCCAAGCAAAGACCCACAAAGCAAGGCATCAGCAGACATCAGTAGAAGAGCGTTATCTCAGAAAATGTTTTCTGCATCCCATAATGTCCTCTTAAAACTCTGGTATTTGGTATAGTCTTTATGTAACTCCCCAAAACGGAACTAGTAAGTAAATTCATAGGCAGGTTCCTAGAAAGGACATTTGGTATGAACTATGAGGTGAATGGAGACAATGTTAGAAACAGCACAGTCAATTAATTCTAATTATTTTCCAGTGTAAGACACTTTTAGTGGGCCGGTTCTCAGCACTTTTATATTTTACTCTTTGCTGTACCCTGACTTTTTCTTGTGCACCACCATCTGCGGCTATCATCACTGCTGATGATGAGAAGACTGGATCTTTAATGTAGCCTCAAGGGCCTAACACAAGTGTGTCTGGGCCTTATTGATTGATATCAATCACCCTCCACTAGCAAACCTACTTGTAAAACTGATCAGACCCTGGCTAATTAAAATTTTTTTTAAAAAAAAGCTGAAGCTATATAGAAAGGAAAGTGTTCTGTAATAAAGGAATAATGAGGAAACATTTCTTTTGAATGAAATGGAGCAGTTCTTTCAAAGAAATTATTCGAGGAATCAAAAGCTAAATGCACACTTATAGCGGCTAATTAAACTCAATGCCATCAATATAATTAGTGCCAAATTAAATAGTTCTTTCAAGAAATCACAGACCTGGGGAAAAAAGCATTCAGTAAAGCAGTGCAAAAATGCTGGGCAGAGACGCAGTTCATTTAATGTAAGTACTTTTCCTTCTCACCACTTAACATACTCTACTGCAGCTTCTTGAGTGCTACTTGTTGAAATAATCTAAACCCTCCTTTTGACATCTCTTCAAGTGTATCTCACTCACAGTGACATACCCATACAAACACACAAACACAAACAAGCTGCCAATGCAGATTGCCGTCTCTTTTTCTTGTGAGATAAGTGGTTCAATCTGCGGTTTAAAGCTCAGGGGAGTTCAACCTTTTCGCTTTCATATTGGGGCACTAAATATGAAGCGACAGCCAGTTAGTATAGCTTTGCACAAAGACTTGAAGTAGGGCCAAGCAGCCAACTTGGTTATATTCTACAATAAAAAAAATCCACCCACTGGCATTTCTTAATATATCTCTAACCAGAATTACTGCCCCACGGTTGTATCCCCCTGTGCACCAGTCAAGTTTCTCTTGCAGTTAACATCCATGCCTGTGAAAACATGGATGATTCGCACACATTTCATCCCCGCGCGGCACAGACCTACACAATCAGCACAGTTTCAAGGTGGATACCAAAGATTAGTGCCACCAGTTCTATATCTGACCAAACGTCCCCCCTTCTGTTCCTGAGATGTGACATTAAGTAATGGCCAGAAAAATGTTTTATGCAGGAAATTATGATGTCACAGTGAAGTTGACCTTCGACCTTTTGGATAGAAAATGACATCACTTCATCATTTTATCCTATTAGACATTTGTGTGAAAATTTGCCATAATTAGATTATGAATTCTTGAGTTATGGCCAAAAACATATTTTGTGAGATCACACTGACCTTGACCTTTGACCTACAACCACCAAATTCCAATCACTTTATTCCTCAGTCAAAATGAACGTTTGTGCTAAATTTGAGGACATTCCCTTCAGGTGTTGTTAAGATATCGCATTCAGGAAAATGAGACAGATTCAAGGTCTAAGGGGATGTATGTGCCAAATTTGAAGAAATTCCCTCAAAGCGTTCTTGAGATATCGTGTTCATGCAAATGGAATGGACAGACAACCTGAAAACAAAATGTCTCCAGCTACAGCTAGCCCCGGCGCAGAGGCATAAAATCTATACATATATATATCATAATAAATAGTGAGCTTTAAAAGGTGCTGGTAGTCAGATTGTTTTTACCTTTGGACAGAACTAGGCTAGCTGTTTTACCCTGTTTCCAGTCTTTGTGCTAAGCTACGCTAACAAGATACTGGGTGTAGCTTCACATTTACTGCACAAAAATGAGAGGTATTGATCTCCTCATAACTTGTGGCATTAGAGCAGTAGGGATATTTCCAAAAAATGCTTTACTATTGCTTGGGGAGCTTGGCAGAAGGCAGCTTAGCTTAGCATTGAGACTAGAAGCAGGCAGAGACAGCTAGCTTGTTTTTCTACAAAGTTGTACCTACCAATATTATCTTGAAAGCTCACCAAGTAACACAGTAGGCTATATGTTGCTTGGTTAATTCGTACACAAACAGAAGAGTTACATGCTATTTTTCTTGGCTAACAGCAGCTGAGCTGTTTTCCCCTTCTGCTGGGCATGCTAAGCTAGGCTAACACAGCTCCGTATTTAACACACAGATATGAGAGGCACAGGTATTGATCTTCTGATATATATCAGAAGATCAATACCACTCTCATATCTGTGCGTTGGATGAGCAAATAAGCTTATTTGGAAAAATGTCACACTAATCCTTCAACATCTGAGGAACATCTAAATGTCAGACTATTTTTCAAGGGTAATTCAAGTGCATCTACAAACACTGCTAAACTTATGTCCACAGATGTTGATGCTGATGTTGAAAATGGAAACTGAAGGAAAAACAGCAATGAAGGTGCTGAAAAATGAGATAAATGATGACAGGCAAGTCAAACTAATCGATGCTGACTATCCTGCCAACTGCCAAGTGAAATGAAAACTTTGAGGTCGTAGGCTACCTCTCAGTTGTGTTGACGTACAGCAGAAATACCAAGGAGATGAGTTCAAAGGAAATCAGATAAATTACACTGCAGATAAGCCTGAGATGGACTGATAATAACTGACAAATATGTTCCTTCTGTCAGTGGCAATTAGTTTTACTTAAGAAATGTCTGGGTTGAGAGTGTGAACAGCTCTAGGTGCATACATGTTAAAAGAGTAATCTGTAAACTTACCAGGATTGACGCCAAAATAGGGGTTTTAATGATCCACCAGAAGACGTCAGTGTTCTCAATTATATCCCAGCACCTGGTGAAGAACGAAACAATATTCACATACAAGATGACATAAAAGCAAAATCAGACCTAGATTTACACTCTTGAGTTTCCTGGTGTTTTTCTTACCCCACATCATTATAGTAGGCTTTAGTAATGCTCCACGCTGTGATGAAAATTGTTGGACCTCCTAGGGACATAAAAAATACATAAAAGTGTGCACCTGAAGTTATTATTGCATCCCAGCGGCACGGGTCACAACCTGTAGCTTGTCTTCAGCTGAGGTCTCACTCCAAAAGGAGCAGAGACGTATCAAAGCAATAAAGGAAGGTGATCTCACCCCAGCCGATCAGAATGTAAGCCCAGAAATACTTCCTCTCGGAGAAGAAAGAGACAGCCAACAATGCGTGAAGATAAAGGCCTTCCACCAGCAGCCAGAAGAAACTGGCCATTATGCAGTACTGGAAGAACACAATCACGACTTTGCAGCCAACCTGGCAATGGGCACAAGACACAAAAGCATGAATCTCACAATGATGTCCTTTGTGGAAACACGGACAGTTAAGACATTACAGTGCAGAATGATGGCAAAATTACATGTAGAAAACAAAAGAATGCACATATTGATTTTCTCTTTCTTTTGCTCAGGCTGCCTGTATTTAACCTCTGAAATAAGATGATACATTTTTGCACACACAGATCCATTAGTTTCAATCAAACAAGAACAAATTAACCATGAGAGCAAACTGAAGGCAGCACAAGCTGGCTGACATGCCTGTGAGCAGTCATTTTACATGTTAATCAGACAAATCTACTTCAGAGCTGTCAGTGAATTAGAAGTGATTGCAGGCTAATAATGAGGTGGTAATAAAGAGGTTATTCTGCATCACAGACCATAGACGTCATTTAGGTATGGCGAGGTATGGCAGTTGCCATACCTTGGAATCTCGAGAAAAAAAAAAGAGAGAGGTTCTGTAGTCATCTTACTTGTGAGTGTCCCTCATATTTGTTGCAAGTGATCAGATGTGATATGTTAGATAGTCCGAGGCGCACTGGCTGGTTGTTTTCATTGTATTGCGCTTAAATAGGTCAATAATATGCTCATCAGTGAATACGAGTGTTAGTGAATCAAATTGTTCGCCACTTTGCTCCTCCGCGAGTTATGAGTTATGTGAGTTATGTGAGTTATCTGTGTGTTGTAAAATCATTTTGCTCTGCTGCTGTAGACAGCCTGTCTAAATGAGGTCTTGAAGCCTGTCTGATTGTATGTGGGGTTTTTTTCTTCATGTCGGCATGTTAAGCTTGTATTTTCGGTCTCTGGAATAAATTTGCCTATACAGTATTGTACCAAATTGGCCTTTGTATTACTGTGTTTCATACACCGGACCCCTTGGTTATCTTCTAGAAATTAGCTTGTAATTAATTTATTTTCTTTATTTTCTATGAAGTTAAACACATGACTAATGATAATTAAACATCCGCTCACTGTCTGTGGTGCTGAAATATGCGCCGAAATAGGTCTGATGTTTTCACTGCTCTCACCAAGTCGTACATTACATGCAAACATGAGGTATTATGAATGTGAGAAACAGCTTCATGTCCTTTGAAACAGTTTTCAGTAGCATAGTATGTACTTCTGACAGGTCAAAGACCAAAGTGAAGGTTTATATAAGTTCATATTTTTGAAACTCCATCATCAGTAGCTCTGTGACGTCATGTCATATTGCTATACCTTAGCTTTTGCTGAAATGATGCCCCTGATCACAAAGGTAATCATTTTAGTCTAATATCAGCAGCTTTATTCCCTTAAAATATGTCTAATGACAGGAGTATCTCCCGGGGGCCATTAAAATGAAGGAGCATGATGTCAGAAAGGACACTGATTTGAACATGTGAAATGTGCTTCAAGCACAATTGGCTTTCTTGAAGTGTGTGACACATTGAGCTTGAAAGTCATTCAAGAATTAATCTGTACCAGAGTCCTGCATCGGGTCAGGTACTCAAGAGTTCCAGGCAGGTGACCCACAAAAAAGGTGATTCGCTGCTGGTATTTTGTAAGGATTGAATATGAAATATTCATTCATTCATTTGGGAGTCTATCCCAGCTGACATAGGGCGAGAAGCGGGGTACACCCTGAACAGGTCCCCAGACTATCACAGGGCTGATACATAGAGACAGACAACCATTCACACTCACATTCACACCTACGGACAATTTAGAGTCACCAATTAACCTGCATGTCTTTGGACTGTTGGAGGAAGCCGGAGTACCCAGAGAAAACCCATGCTGACACGGGGAGAACATGCAAACTCCACACAGAAGGGCTCCTCCACCCCAAGGCTCGCACCAGAAACCCTCTTGCTGCGAGGCTACAGTCCGATGTGAAATATATTAAAATAAAATGACAATATCAATAATTTAATTTAATGTTTTAACATGTTATTCCCCTGACTACTAACTTTGTGTCACCTCTCTTTGTTTTTGCGCTAGCTGCCTAACCAAATTATTTAAACAGTGCATGGTTAAAAGGTGATTTGTGGTGACAGGTCGAGTTGTAAAACTATTGGGCGGGTGACAAGGTGGATGCGATATCCCACGTCACAGTTCTGGTTCGGGAGTGGGTCTTGAAAATCAGACCCATGTAGAACTCTGATCTGTACCACTGATTAATAAGGCAACATTTATAAAGAATATATGAACCTATAGTGGCCATATTATTGGTCAATAAGTCCATTGATAAGAACAACTTTTGGTTTGTCCTCCTGCAGGCAGTGTGACACTTGATTTGTAATTTTACAGTAGCCAGAACTAAAAGTCACTTTTTACAGTAAGAACTTAACATTTACAACTGCGACTTTGATTAAAATATTGACCAGACAGCCAGAGACATTTGCCCTGATGCTGTGCTTATTAATGGGTACTAACAAGTGGTGTAGTGGAGGGTATACACTAGTATACAGGGTACACCCATCTCCCTTCCTGGCTGTTTACCTATCAGGCTAAAAGCCACTGGAATATGCAGGAGAGTATTCCCACTTCCTCCCTGGTAACATACCTATCTACTTAGTATTACACTAACCTCATCAACTACCACCACACCACTGATAAAAACTAATCTATCAAGTATTAATGAACCAGTAAAGCCATTAATTTCTACTTATGTAAACCTCTGTAAAGGGTAACTTATTAGAAAATGGGACCATCGAATCATTTCAAAAATGCAGAACTTTGGTTTCTTTACCAAACTGCGTTTTATGCATCAGATAATTTGCACTGACAGTTGGTACCGAAGAGATATAACCAATACAGGCAACATATAATACAAAGTGCAGAGATGTTCCGGCAGATATTGCAGGGAGGGAAAGGACAAGAAAGGAACAACTGAAACAACCACGCAGGATAACACACTCAGATCTATTCTGGTTGGCTGAGAGCACAAAAGTTCCATCAGGAAGGGTGAATTCATTCAGAATTCAGTTTGCTGCTGCTGAACACCGCGCTGCGAGGCTGCTATTAAACTTGTTACACAACAAGAATGGGTATAAAAGGTTCATTTTCCTAATGGTGTGGGTGGGTTGAGCGTGTGGCTCTCTCACAGGTCCAAAGCTGATACACATTTCATAAGCCACATATAAGCTGTTTTGGGATCCTAGTGATCCTACAGGGAGGGCACCAAGTAGATAAGAAAAATCAATACTGTGCCCATTGAAAATGACTCCGTGAGAGTGAATGCATTTAGCACTTTAGCAGATATACCAAGATGCGAGACACAGGATGAACTGCGAGGAGGGAGAAAAGAACATAGTGTGATTAGGAACAAAGTGAAGCACTTGACAGATATGGCAGTGTGGATAGCAGGGCAGAGAAGTGAAGGCAACACAAATATGATAAAGACACAAAACAGAGTGGATGAATGAGGCAACAGCAGGAACAATCCACTGACATTAGAACAGAATCAAGGACAAACAAGCCATGATATTACACTGAGAAAGCCCCACCTCTTGTCTCAACCTGAAGTCCTAAGAATGATGAATGAGTAGGGAGGTGTAATGCCTGAGCTCCTGCAGAGGAGTTGTACTGTTCATGGAAACATGAGCACCATTAATCATCAATGAAGATGGAAGACATCGACGTCAGGCTGCTTCTCAAAGTTTAGTGCACTGATATTTCACTAGGTTGTTGAATCTGGGGTGGGCAGTTTTCTTAAAAGGCAAAAAACACCCTTTCACCAGATGAATACGGGCATATGCACATGCTTCACACAGTAACCCAGTGTTTCCCATACATACAGTACAGGCCAAAAGTTTGGACACACCTTCTCATTCAATGCGTTTTCTTTATTTTCATGACTATTTACATTGTAGATTCTCACTGAAGGCATCAAAACTATGAATGAACACATGTGGAGTTATGTACTTAACAAAAAAAGGTGAAATAACTGAAAACATGTTTTATATTCTAGTTTCTTCAAAATAGCCACCCTTTGCTCTGATTACTGCTTTGCACACTCTTGGCATTCTCTCCATGAGCTTCAAGAGGTAGTCACCTGAAATGGTTTTCCAACAGTCTTGAAGGAGTTCCCAGAGGTGTTTAGCACTTGTTGGCCCCTTTGCCTTCACTCTGCGGTCCAGCTCACCCCAAACCATCTCGATTGGGTTCAGGTCCGGTGACTGTGGAGGCCAGGTCATCTGCCGCAGCACTCCATCACTCTCCTTCTTGGTCAAATAGCCCTTACACAGCCTGGAGGTGTGTTTGGGGTCATTGTCCTGTTGAAAAATAAATGATCGTCCAACTAAACGCAAACCGGATGGGAAGGCATGCTGCAGGATGCTGTGGTAGCCATGCTGGTTCAGTGTGCCTTCAATTTTGAATAAATCCCCAACAGTGTCACCAGCAAAACACCCCCACACCATCACACCTCCTCCTCCATGCTTCACAGTGGGAACCAGGCATGTGGAATCCATCCGTTCACCTTTTCTGCGTCTCACAAAGACACGGCGGTTGGAACCAAAGATCTCAAATTTGGACTCATCAGACCAAAGCGCAGATTTCCACTGGTCTAATGTCCATTCCTTGTGTTTCTTGGCCCAAACAAATCTCTTCTGCTTGTTGCCTCTCCTTAGCAGTGGTTTCCTAGCAGCTATTTGACCATGAAGGCCTGATTCGCGCAGTCTCCTCTTAACAGTTGTTCTAGAGATGGGTCTGCTGCTAGAACTCTGTGTGGCATTCATCTGGTCTCTGATCTGAGCTGCTGTTAACTTGCGATTTCTGAGGCTGGTGACTCGGATGAACTTATCCTCAGAAGCAGAGGTGACTCTTGGTCTTCCTTTCCTGGGTCGGTCCTCATGTGTGCCAGTTTGGTTGTAGCGCTTGATGGTTTTTGCGACTCCACTTGGGGACACATTTAAAGTTTTTGCAATTTTCCGGACTGACTGACCTTCATTTCTTAAAGTAATGATGGCCACTCGTTTTTCTTTAGTTAGCTGATTGGTTCTTGCCATAATATGAATTTTAACAGTTGTCCAATAGGGCTGTCGGCTGTGTATTAACCTGACTTCTGCACAACACAACTGATGGTCCCAACCCCATTGATAAAGCAAGAAATTCCACTAATTAACCCTGATAAGGCACACCTGTGAAGTGGAAACCATTTCAGGTGACTACCTCTTGAAGCTCATGGAGAGAATGCCAAGAGTGTGCAAAGCAGTAATCAGACCAAAGGGTGGCTATTTTGAAGAAACTAGAATATAAAACATGTTTTCAGTTATTTCACCTTTTTTTGTTAAGTAACTCCACATGTGTTCATTCATAGTTTTGATGCCTTCAGTGAGAATCTACAATGTAAATAGTCATGAAAATAAAGAAAACGCATTGAATGAGAAGGTGTGTCCAAACTTTTGGCCTGTACTGTACACTGACTCATTTAATTTTATTACACTGTAGAGCTCTCTCTGTTTATCAGACCACAAATGAGACAAGAGTTAGCTAGTTACCACACAGTGCGATCCCTCCACCTATGAACTGCTTGGGGGAGGGCAGGCAGTGGCTCTGGGGACTGACCTTAAGTTGGCGGCTGTAGTATCTCGAATTTAGTCGTCACAGTGGGCTATTGGCCAGTGGATCTAACCCAGGCATGCCCAAAGTCTGGCCCGGGGGCCAATTTTAATCGGCCCTCGGCTTGACTTTTTACGATATTTTACTCCATCCGTCACCGCACTCACATTTGCGACTAAAAATAGTTTTGTTCGAGCAAAATAAATCATTCAGCACGCTGTGCGAGTACAGATTTCAACCAGCAGCAGAAATGAAAGGCGAATCCCGCCGGTTGTGGGTTGAACGGGGGTCACAGACACAGACAGGAATGTATTCCTGTCAAATACGGCGGCCATAGGCTTACTGCGACTGAGAAATCCGGCTCCAATAATGTCCTCTTCTTGGCGTCATGACTGCCCAAAAGTACCTGGAAAACCGAGCCGTGGCGGCACACAGGTATGTGACGTGTCAGAAGAGAAACGAGCCGTTCACATTTCTCTCTTTGTGGCAGGTAACGGCCCACAAACCTCACCGCACTTTAGGGACTGTTCTTTACTTATGAAGGGACTGTTCTTTACTTGTCAGGGGATGAGGGTGGCTGGTTGATTTTTATTTTATTTATTTATTTTATTTCAATCCCCCCTATGTTAATCACTTATTGATGCTGTTTTTGAAGTATGAATAAATCAATAAGTAATTTATTCCACTGAAATATCATTGATGTATTATATACTGAACAAAAATATAAACGCAACACTTTTGTTTTTGCTCCCATTTTTCATGAGCTGAACTCAAAGATCTAAAACATTTTCTATACACACAAAAGACCATTTCTCACAAATATTGTTCACAAATCTGTCTAAAATCTGTGTTAGTGAGCACTTCTCCTTTGCTGAGATAATCCATCCCACCTCACAGGTGTGGCATATCAAGATGCTGATAGACAGCATTATTATTGCACAGGTGTGCTTTAGGCTGGCCACAATAAACGGCCACTTTGAAATGTTCAGTTTTATGACACAGCACAATGCCACAGATGTCGCAAGTTTTGAGGGAGCGTGCAATTGGCATGCTGACTGCAGGAATGTCCACCAGAGCTGTTGCCCGTGAATTGAATGTTCATTTCTCTACCATAAGTCGTCTCCAAAGGCGTTTCAGACAATTTGGCAGTACATCCAACTGGCCTCACAACCGCAGACCACATGTAACCACACCAGCACAGGACCTCCACATCCAGCATGTTCACCTCCAAGATCGTCTGAGACCAGCCACCCGGACAGCTGCTGCAACAATCGGTTTGCATAACCAAAGAATTTCTGCACAAACTGTCAGAAACCGTCTCAGGGAAGCTCATCTGCATGCTCGTCGTCCTCATCGGGGTCTCGACCTGACTGCAGTTCGTCGTCGTAACCAACTTGAGTGGGCAAATGCTCACATTCGATGGCATCTGGCACATTGGAGAGGTGTTCTCTTCATGGATGAATCCCAGTTTTCACTGTTCAGGGCAGATGGTAGACAGCGTGTGGGGCGTTGTGTGGGTGAGCGGTTTGCTGATGTCAACGTTGTGGATTGAGTGGCCCATGGTGGCGGTGGGGTTATGGAGGAGTGGACCACAATCAACAACCTGATCAACTCTATGCGAAGGAGATGTGTTGCACTGCGTGAGGCAAATGGTGGTCACACCAGATACTGACTGGTTTTCTGACCCCCCCAGACCCCCCCCAATAAAGCAAAACTGCACATTTCAGGCCTTTTATTGTGGCCAGCCTAAAGCACACCTGTGCAATAATCATGCTGTCTAATCAGCATCTTGATATGCCACACCTGTGAGGTGGGATGGATTATCTCGGCAGAGGAGAGCACTAACACAGATTTAGACAGATTTGTGAACAATATTTGTGAGAAATTTTCATTTCGGTGCATCCCTATTTTTTTTTTTTTAAATCCATTTGATGAGAGAATCTGTTGGCCCCCAGGTACTTTCACGTTGTTCTATCTGGCCCCCATTCAAAAAAGTTTGGACACCCCTGGTCTAACCCCTAGCTATGGCAGCAACAGAGTCAGGAAGTCAGTGTGGTCCAGTTACATTGTGACATTACTACATTTTTGTATGATAAGCATTTTTTAACAAATCAAGTATCAAAAAATCTGTAAAAAATATTGATCTTTACATTTTACACACATTCTGCAAATGTGTACCAGATGTATTCGTACAATCATTTTGGCGCACCATCAATCAATACCAGACATGGTAACATGTAGCTGGATGCAACTGGTGTGACGGGGAGCTACGGACTTAGTTGTATTGCTACTTTTACTTAAAGGTGACCTATTATTCTTTTTCTTATTTTCTTATATATGTTACTGTGGTGTGGTGGTAAGCACTGTCGCCTCACAGCAAGAGGATTCCTGGTTTGATCCCAGGAGGGAGCCCTTCTTTGCAGAGTTCGCATGTTCTCCCTGTGTCAGCGTGGGTTTACTCTGGGTACTCCGGCTTCCTCCCACAGTCTAAAGTTGCCCATAGGTGTGAATGTGAATGTGAAATGTGAATGGTTGTCTGTCTCTATGTGTCAGCCATGTGATAGTCTGGTGACCTGTCCAGGTTGTACCCTGCCTCTCGCCCAATGTCAGCTGGGATAGGCTCCAGCCCTCAAGAGGATAAGCGGTTACGAAAATGGATGGATGGATATATGTTACCGTGTTAGATGTTCATCATAAACGTGGCCAAAGTTTCAAATAATGAGGTAAACGTATGTAAAAGAAATCCCTGTGAGCAAAAACATCGGGCTTCAGATCATCCTGAATACTCTGTTTTAACAATTTTTCTACTTTGGCTACAAAATGACGTCAGCTCATGATGGATATTTTAAAATATTGTAATCTGCTCCAGGTTTAGATGCTTTTATCGGTGATTTTTAACAGTAGAAAGTGCCGCTTTATTCCAGTCATTCCCCCGGCTGAAATTATGGTGCAGAGATGCCGGGAGTTCAGATGTGGAGGAGCTGGAAACACAGTCAAATAAGAGCAGACAGGGTTTTTTCGGGAGGGGGGCTTAAAGAGACAAGCACTAAAACAGAGCGTCTCAGACGGAGAGTGAATACAGGTGTCCCAGCACGGACAATATAATGAGTTTTAAACACTTAAACATGTTCTAGGAGAAACCCAAAACATAAGTATGAACCTGAAAATGAGCACAATAGGTTCCCTTTAAAATATAAGATCTGCACACATCTTCTACTGTTATTAAGACGACTTGCTGAAGCAGGTTATCAGTGTAGTGAGACCTCCTGGTATCAGCTCTGCCTCTCATATATAGCGGGTGAGTTTGCTTGTTGGATCTCATACACCTGGGCCACGGGTGGAAATTTACACATATAAATAAAAAAATTACCTTCCTGTGTTTGTTTTCTGAGATCCACTACTTCTACATGGGGGTAAAGTTCCAGAGAGCTCATTAAAGCAGCTGGCAGTGAAACTGACAGGGATTTGGTCGTCTGTACAAATTGATTCCCACTTGGCATCTTGAGAGGAAGAAAATGGACCCAGATGGGTTGTCTGAAGCTCTCTGCTACTTCTAATGCATGCAAATCAGTACAAATTGTTCGGTGGAGCTCCATTTCAAAGAGCCTGTCATCAGTGGCATGTGAAGGAATGATGCCTCACACACACTCACACACAGTAACAAACACACATGTACCTTAAATAATGCATTTGTCATATTCCTCCCTAATCTAATCTAATGGGTCACTACGGCAAACATCCAACAGTGGAAGAAGGGTAACGAACCAAGCACGCCAACACCTACATTCACAAACACAACATGCACACCTATACACACACACTGGAAGCAACAGTAACTGAGCCAACAGTTGTAATGGAGGTATTGCCGGGTTATGATGAGCCTTGCAGCACCAAACCTGTCCCTATAATGTCGTTTCCATCTGACCCATGACAGCAGCTGGCTCCCGTCAACCCAGTACTTCCATTAACACAACAGAGAGTGCGTTAATAAATACCCTCAGAGGCTCCTCTTGTCGTGTGGCCACATTATGTAACATAAAGATCATGGTCTGTGGTTCAGCGGTATGCAGCGAGGTGGTGGGGGAAAGCTGATGGGAACACATCCAAACATTGTGGTTTGATATAAGTCCAAGCATAAATGGCTTGTAACCCTCACATTATTTAAGGGCAGCCTTGTTCCATGTGTTTAACATCTTCAGCTATTGTCTAATGCAGTTTTGTCTGAGACCCCTTAACACCTTGAATCAAAATACATCTTCTATCCAGACTGTATCTAGATATGATTTAACCTGGTTACATTTACAACTGCTATTAGCACCAGGTTTGTGTCTCCAGTGTCTTTAATGAGATACAATCACTCTGTCTTGCTAAAATAAACAAATGTTTGTAGCCGTTCTCCACCATTTGCTTAGCCATTGCTCCATGTTAAAAGTCCATGTAACTGAGGAATTCAACTGCTTCATTTATGCTGGTTTTAGTCTTTTCCTTATGTGTTTGATGACTGTATTTCCTGTCTGTAGCGTTTTATTTCTTAACTGTAACTGGTGTGCTCTCTTGGCCAGGTCTCCCATGTCTCTCTCCTACATTTCTCTCCCAGGTCTCTCCCAAAAGAGTCATCCATCTAAAGGGACCTCCTGGTTAAATAAAGTGTTAATTAAATGGCTCAGTTGTGGCATGAATTGCCAAGTTCTGCTTGTATACTTTCGTCGAACCAAAGTCAAAGCAGCCACTTTATCCAAGAGTGTCTTGGATATTCGTAAGCTTACTTGCTAGCTTTTCGCTAGTAGCTCAGTAACTGGCAAAGGCTGCAACTGCACTGGTTTGGAACAGTCTGGATTATATATTTCCACCCATGTAGCTGTTGTATGTGAATTGAAAACACAATTGCATTTGCTATTGTGTTTAATGTGGTCACAATGTGTCTCTGTGGTTTTGCCAATTGGATTACAACCTGTCCTTAATATGTTGTGGTTGCATCCACACTTGTATTTTGATGTTGTCGAAAAGTATCAGAGTCTTATATTAGCAGTCTTTCAGGTAAACAATTCACTCTGTTATATATATATATATATATATATATATGCATAGATAGATATAACGAATCCCCTACTCTCATCCCCATCCCAATGGGGGTTGGTGGTGTGTCTTCCTCAAGCCTCTTGGGAGTTTGATCGTTCTGCACAGTACCTTAGCTGTCCCTAGGACACTCTTCTGGACAAAGACCTCAAATGTTACCTGGAAGAGGGTGAAGCCACTCCCAGTTTGTGGGCCACAGCCCCCAGTGCTCCAATTACCACTGGCATCACTGTTGCCTTTACTCCCCACATCTTTTCTAGCTCCTCTTTCAGTCCTTGGTATTCTTGAGCAAACTACTTATGTTATTTCTTCCTGATGTTGCTGTCATTGCTGCCACTGCCGTCTTATATTGTTTCTCCATCAACACAATATCTGGTTGCTTAGAATGGTGTTTAGATATTCAGTAATTGTCTTGTTTTTGTTATCCATTACACATGACTTGAGTTCGACAGTTTAAAAAACCTTTAAAAAAACCTATGAATGTGATTGGCATGACTGGATTAACCTTCTCTGGGTTCCCATTCACCCACCTTTTCTTCCTCTCCTTGCACAGTTTGTCTATGCTGGAATACTAAAATACGGAATATGTATTATACCGGCACAAAACTGAAATAATTAGAGTCTTAAAACTAGACGTTGACACAGGGACTCTCTACGACACAGGGCCTCGAATGATTAATTCTACCCTTGTTATATCTGTAGATATTGTACCTAAGTGCTGCGAACTCCCAAACAAAATTTAAGCACAGTAAACCAGGAACTTTAGGGGTCCCTGGAGTTCTGAGGTTGGTAATCCAGTCTCACTGATTGGCCTCAAAAGTCCAGTATTAGTTGGGCTCTAATAAACAATTCCTACTAATGATGCACAAGAATATCTACTGATGCAACAGAGCAATAAAGCAGACTCAAAAAGTAATTTAATTCATATCCCTTAGCAATAAAATACATCACTTGACTCAGTTATTTGTGGTCAAAGAGGATACTGAGAATTGTCTCCTGCTTGAGGCTCTTATTATGTACTGTAAAACTTTTAAATCATAACTAATTGATAACTTGGCTTGATTTTGTCCTTGTATTAATGAGAGTGGTCATTTGACAGAAGCACTCAGGTCCCCTCTTTCTCTGCTGTCAAACATCAGCACTACAGGGATCCATCTTTTCATCCCCATCTGAGCTGAGGAGGTCTCTCATTAATGGTGGTTTAATGTGGATAATAAGCCTATCACTGTCATCTTCACTCACTGAGCCTCTTACGGAGTTTGGCTGGGTTCAAGGACAGCAAGAATCCCCGAGTCTTTCATCTCACAACACCCACAGCAAACGACAGCAGCGTCTTGGGTTATTAACTCACAGAGCCTGAAGAGCAGTTGTCCACCTCCCCGACCTCGTAGAGGACAACATCCTTGATGAACACAGCGATGGCCTTCAGGATGAATGACACAAAGAGATGCATGTGGATGTAGTTCCTTGTGCAGTGGAGCTTCCTAAGTACAAGAAGAGATACAAGAATACAGGTCAAGACAAAGAGACACACACAATTGACAGAGGGTCGTCATGCTAATTATCCAATGTCCTTGGAGTAAGGGCTTAAAATGACAACAGATCACAGAGTGACATCACACATAATTGAACTCATCAGCTCCTTTTATGTGGGTGGATCTGCTTCAGCGCACAATGAATGCATTTTCCAGTCATTCACACGCCTCGCCAATAAAATCAAGAGAGGTGGATCTCAAAATGGCTAATCACAAACATTTAGAAATCCTCCTTTGAATTTTTTCTGACTTTCTGATTGCATTATCATACTTGAGATGGTAAAATGATTAGGGAGAGAGATGAGTGCAAATGTCTGCAGTCGTGTCAAAGCTCCCATTTAGCTCAGATAATTTGCTGTTCTCAGGGTGGTGAAATATTCAGCTGTGACACAGCACATGCCCAATCACTTAAAAATCCCCTCTGGAATCATTAAAGTTTCATGTGAGCTTATCTCACAGCCAGGAGAGCTTGTTAACACTCTGTCACATCCATTTAAAAATGACAATATGCAAACTGTGACTATTATTTCATTAAATGCTTGTTTTCAGCTGCTACTGCAATGTAAACATCAACATTTCCTTAACATTTTAGATATTAAGAAAATTTTTGTGGCTGAATGAAATCAGTCTAACTGGCATATACTGAAGCAGTAGAAAGCTCAGCAGAATGAAAGTGATGAAATACAACAGGTTTAATGATTTGTTTGTATTTTGGGGGCGAATGTGAGATCTAATCTCCAACATCATGCTGGCTGCAGACCACAGACCTTTCATCCACTTCTCTTTATCCTCCAGTTTCAGTATGTAGTGGCAATACACCACATCTTGTATGCTAAGTAAGTAATGGCCATAGGGTCGTACCAAATGTCACTTTTTTACATTCAAAGCTTCTTCTGATGTTTTTTGAATGACAGTTTGAAGGTTTGTCATCATAATCCTCCCTTTGAGGAAGGAGGATCGGGCCCATTGTGTGGGAGAACAACAGGGGTCAACAGACGTTTGACGAAGAGAGTCCCTTCTTTGAGAAGAAGCTACATCTGGGCAGTCAGATGGCAGTACTGGCCCGTAAGGTGGCTAAGCTGACAATAGCAGGAACCCAAGCTCAGACTCCTCCCTCATCTCTACCACTCTAACTAAGCTGAGTGCCATGGGGCATTTCATCCTTTCTTCTCCTCCAACAACAACAAGGAGATCGTCTCGTGTCTCAGTGATGGCTGTCAAACTTGATAGAGTAGGTTAAACTGAACAGACAAGAAGGTAGCTGATGGATTCAAGCTTCAATCAACTACAACTGAGGTGGAGAAACTTGTGAAAAGACTAGAGAAGTTCAAGTTAGTCCACCACCCTTCACCTCAAACACCAGCAGCACCTTGAAGGTTCCTGGCACAAAGAGTTCCCTCTAAAGCTGCCCTGCCCAACACAGGAGGACCTCATCGTTGGACCCTGAAGGTGACACCCAACTTTCCAGCACCTCCATCAAAAGCTGTCCTGCCCAACAGAAAAGGACCTCATCATGGGACAAGCCTCTGTCCCCAAAAGGCTGTCACAAGCTAAGATGACCTTCAGCCTCTGGTCAGTCCAGGAGAAAGCCTGTCCTCAAATGACTGGTAAGACATCAGCACTACAGAGGTGTAGAGATAGGCATCAAGACCAAGAAAGCCAACATGCTACACTCCCTCTTGGATGACAGATAAATACGCTACCCCAAAGATCTTCAATGCCCCCTTCATGCCCTCACAAACCTGCCTCATACATTTGGAGCAATCTGTCTGCAGGTCTTGAAACAGATAGTGGCCAAAAGGATCTTCTCAATGGACTCCTACCATCCTGACTCCATCAAGGCACAGGAGAGGGTGAGGTGTTGCTTTTCTAAGAAGTTCATAGTGCAGGGTGTGGCCACCAAGAAACCCCAGGACTTCATGCTCTCAACAGGCAGCAGCTCTACCAGTTGATGCTCAAGGTCTGGGGGAGTAAGGAGGCAACATCCCAGTTGGCAAAGTGCATGACAGCTGCTTTTATCACGGAGGGAACAGCTCATCAGCTAATGTCATAATCAGATGGAGAAATAAGTTGACTGATTCATACCTAGGAGACTTAAATGAGGTCTTGTGTTGGCAGATTGTTTGCCAAGAATATAAGATACTATGCACTGGGGTGTTTTGTGCCATTTCATGTCAAGGCCACTGGGATCCAAGCCCTTACTGTGCATTCACACCAAAAGTGTCATGAGCGTCATAAGTGGCCGGCAGCCATTCATTTTCAATGTACGCTTGCTACGAAGGGCGTCTGGAGCGTCGGCAGCAGCGAGCAGCGCGATGCCAGCAACCAGAGCGTCACTGTGAAGCTCAACTTTATGCAAATGAGCAGCGCCGCCGCTGAAGCAGCAGCGAGCAGCAGCCAATTGCAGACCATGAATATTCTCAAGGCAGGACAGTGAAAGAAAGAAAGAGATCTTCTGCAGCGCAGCTTTAAAGCCCCGCCCCTTGGCAGCCTTCTGCAAGCCCTTCTGCAAGCCCTTCTGCAAGCCCTGCCAGCGACCTGAGCGACTGCTGGCGCTCATGACACTTTTGGTGTGAATGCACAGTTAGTCAACCAGGAGGAGACGGACAGCAGGGTTATACTCCACTTGCATCATGCCAGGAAGTTGGGCTTCACATTGGCAGTAGTGAGAACCCTGGACACCAACACCTTCCATTTGATCACTGGTGTCTGGTAAAAATGGGTCTGGCTTTGTATGTTGTCTAGTTCAGGAGTTATGATTATCTGTGCCACTCCTGTGGACATCAGTACAAGATGTCAGCCAAACAAACCCCATGGGCCAATGCAATCCCTCTAAATGAGAGCGTGCAACAGTGGAGGTGATGTCATGCTGTCCATAGTAAAGCTTATATTTCAACATACGGTAAACGGACTCATACTGTTGCCCTGTACCTCTTATCAGTGGTGTCTTTCAGAAACAGGTGGGACTCTCCACATCCCACCAACACTCATTAATCTCCCTCACTGTAACCCCCTCAGCTCCCATCACCTCCCACTGCCCTGTCATAACTCTCCTTCTGGCTCAAACCTGTGGTTTGCCTTGATTTCACACTTTTCCGTTTTTCTTTTTTTTTTTTCTGACCTTGGCGTTCCTTGTTGCAAACAAAACTCTCAGGTAGATACACTTTCACACCTACAGTGGGAAAACATGAAACGAAGCTCTGATCAGTGACTAACTCACACCGTGTGGTAGCAGAGAAACTATTTAGGAGATACATGAAATGCTACCCCCAAAAAGCAATTTCCTGTTTCCCTCCCTCTCCTGTGGAGGTGGGTACACAGCAGAGAATGGACGGCATCACATTACTTTGGCTGTGAATTCAGGGAGATGAAGCGAACACAGAGGACTCATGTAACAAGAGGAAGTGTTTTGCAGCTAGTGTACTTGTGGGCATTTGTGCAGCAGAGCAAAATGTGTTTTCACTGACAAAATGAATCTTATACAACTGAGATAGATAAATTACGTACAATACTGAGAAATATACTGTGTATATTGTCTATTTATTGTCCTTTAGAATGAAGTATTTGCAACTGAAATCTGTTATCTCTGTCATCTTTGAGGAGTTTTCAATCAATCCCTGACCCGTCAAATATCAAACATGAGTCTCTTTAATCCCGCTGTACTTTAATCTCCAAACCGCTGCAGAAATATGCCATCAAAAGATCAAGACACTGAAATGCATGATAGTATTTGTATCTTTCTCCTTGCCTTTCATAGTTTAACAAAAGCCTTGAAGCTGTGCTGATTAGAGATGATCAAATCCCACTTCATGGTGTTTGATGTGTGACACTGAAATGTATATAAACTGTCATGTTGTCCATATGCCCAGCAGGCATATAATGTCAGTGTCAGTGTACTTTATGATAAGCAGCAGTGACTGCTTTTGTTCTTTTTCTTCTTTATTTCATCCTCTTATCCTTCTTCTAAACAACCGACCACACAAGGCAAAGAAACAAGTTTATCTGTCAGGAGTTATCAAAAAAAGTTAAAAGTGTGAATTGTTGAGTAAAACAACTGCTGTCAAGAGTTTTCTTTTTCAGACTTTCTCCACAAACTGCCCACTTTGGGTCAAAATTTGTGCTCTTTCTCAGAGTCTTCACTCAGTCAAATTGGAAAACAGAGACATGATAAACATATTTATAGATTCAATGTGACTTACACTTTCTGGGGACATCATTCTTGCTTCCAAATCAAAGAAAAAAAGATGCTTGATAAACTCCAAATCTTACATTTTCCCCATTTTTCCCCAGTGTTGAAGTAATCCAGTGATAGCCATGTGTATATCAGTGAGTAAATTACATTTAAGTACTGCTAATACTGTACCGGCATACCTTTAAAGGTCCCAATTTCGAAAAATATATGCTAAAAAGCTGTAGAACACAGCTGACTAACTGATTCCATAGTAACATACTTCCTGTTTATATCCCCCAAAGCACTGTGGGAAACAGGTGCAGGTGGTTAACAGTACAAATTGTAAACTGCTGTCAAGAGTGAAAACATTTCTTTTACTTTTTCAAACTTTCTTGCAAAGTTTTATAAATTGAAAATGATGATGTTCCTGGGGAGGACAACAGCTGAGCTCTGTTGTACCATGTAATCGTGTACCATGTGACTGTATTTCTACGTACCTGAAGAGGCAGAGGATCACGATGGCTGTGGTCAGAGATATGAGGGAAACACTGTGGCCAACCGTGTAGCCAATCTTCACTTGCCAGAAAAACTTGCCCTGAAGAAAAAAACAAGTCACAGTGAATGAAACTGACACACATGGTTAGAATATTTTGTATTTGTATATCTAAAATACATCAATTTGTTTTAATGGTTAGTTTGAGAAGTCCTTCTGCTTTATACTGGCCTACAAAAAATGGTCATTCAGAATGCTGCTTCTGGGGTTTTCACAAAAACTAAAATGAGAAAGCACATAACTCCTGTGTTATGTAACCTGCGCTGGCCCCCTGCATCTTTTAGGATTGATTTTAAAGTCTTTCTCTTAGGCATTAAATGGCCGTTCCCACTTTTATGTCACAGACTCCCTGTCGTTTTATGATCCTCCACAGCTGCTCTTTTTTTTTGGGGGGTGGGGGGGGGGGGGGGTAGTTGCTAATCTTTTTTCTTGATACCGTATTTTACTGGCCTCAAACGACAACTCATAAACATTCACTGTGATAGAGGGGTTGCAAGTTGACATACGTAACAAACGTAACACCACTGCAAAGGACAACACCACTTAAGTCTTTATCTGTAGAAATTATCATAAAAGTAATGGGAAAAAAATCCTCATACTCTTCTGAAAGTGAGCTAATTCCTGACTCCAGTGACCTTCAAGTGTTTAAAATTGAGATTTCTGCCCCCAAAAAGAATCAATACAACTGGCTCTGCTGACGTACTCCAGGCTCGTCCAATATAACAGCACACTGGATTGTTCTTAAGCACAAGTGGAGCCTTTCAGAGTCTTACTGCCATGTCACTTATGTTTGGTGCTTTATGAAAATGAGATTAAGAGCTCTGCATCCTGTGGCACCCCACGGCATTAAGTATGCAGAAATACAGACATCGAATTCCTTTTAGTGTACTCCACCAGCCAGGTCCCTCCTGACTTCCTATGTGGCATACTGATGAGGCGGCTGCTGTGACTCAGAGAGCAGAGTGCCCACCAAGAAAGCTTTTACCACCCTGTAGTGCACATCCACTCTTCACCCTGCTCCACCTCCATCAGCACAGACCAGATTAGATTTCTCTGCATTAAAAGTAAACTAAATAAAAGCAACATCTGATGTATTCATTCAGTTCCTATCCCTGAAGGCAACATGAATAACCTCTAATGACTCATAATGCTGATAATAGAGGCAGGAACTACGAGCTGACTTGGCCTCGTCAGTGACAAGTTTGTTGTTCTTCACAGATGTGCCTGCTTTGGCAAACAATATTAACTTATTGGTCTATTCATTTTAAATGTAGTCAGAATATTGTTGCTTTTTAGGTCAAACATTTTTAATAATCATCATAATCAATTATTTTTATAATTACAGTGGGTCAAAGCTCTGTGCAATGTGAAATGAGTCACTCACTGTACCAACCAGCTTATCACCTTAATCTGCAGTTCCTCTCAGTCTTTCATCCAAGGCACAGTTAGGGACTAAGTGGTGGACAAAGTGGAGCATATAGCTGCTAAAGAGAGATATATTTCCCTCAGGAGTTGGTCTGGGGAGTGAATATTGGCCAGGAACACGACTCCTACTGAATGCTAATGTTGCATTAAATTGCTGGATTGTAAATAGCCAACTGTTTGTTTACAAGTTTGCCATATTAACTTAAAAGGTGATAATTAATTAATGTTGTGTTGGTGGATTGTTTCCATAACCCCCAGTTGGCTGAAGAAATTAGGTATTGCGGGTTTAAGTACGCTACACTGTCAGCAGTGAGCAGTAGGTTGGTGACAGCAAGTGGTTTGCTTGAGACTGGCCCAAACTAAAAGATTTTTGAAATCTTAACAGATGTTAAAAATGTGAGAGACCCCACACAACGACATGCAATGGTAAATCTAACACTTTTGTACTTGTGTGGACAGCAACAGTTTGGTCGAAATAGGGCAAAACAGCGCACCACATGCTATCAGATTCTATTCATAAAGTCCCAACTCTCAAAAACGGAAGTACTGGAAATCTCACATATCTCTAACAATCAAACGTGACTTTAGAGTAAAGAAACATGGCAGAAAGAAAATTCAGAAAGAAAAACATGGATGAAGTCATGGAGACGGTATGAACATAGAGTGTACATGTTACAACCCGAGCTGTAGGTGATAAAATTCTGAGTTGAATCCCATTTGATATTGCAGTGAAACCCTCTTAGACCCAAGAAATCGACGGCAAACCTCAGAGCCCCCCCCTCACAACAGGACATCGGCTTGCAAATATTGGTTATTTAATATTTGTGATTTCATATTGAAGCAGCCAGGATGGACTTCCAAGAGACTGGGTGATGTAACAAAACACGTAAGAAACCTCACACCACAGGAAACTCTGCCAGGACGATCATTAGAACCATCAGAAAGTCATGTAGTGTGGACCTGGCATTAGACTGAGCAAGACTGGAAGCAGGCTCTTTCAGCTTTCTAGTCGTCTGACCACTCAAAGCGCTTTTTACTCTACATGTCACATTCACTCATTCACGCACACAGTCATACACTGGTGGCCGAGGCTACCATACATGGTGCCACCTACTACTCAGTTACTACTCACTCTTGCACACCAATAGAACAGCCATCAGCAACCAGTAAGGGTTCGGCATCTTGCTCAAGGATGCTTCGACATGCGGACTGGGGGAGCTGGGGATCAAACTGCTGATCTTCCGTTTAGTTGACGACCCGCTCTACCTTCTTAGCCACAATCAATGAATTAACATTAGTTAATTAATTAATCAACCATACATTAACATAATGTAAGAATTACAAACCAGGAATTGTGCAATAATTTTCTCTTGGTTAACCAGTGGAGGCACTGCACAGACATTTCTAAAGTCTCACCAAAACCAGTGGTCACGTCAGTCAGTCAAAAAATTTCGTTTTTATTTTGTACCAACACAGAATATAATATGTTTTTTTTTGTATTTTTCACTTTCTTTTTTTTCCAACACAGAACATTAATTTCAACTTTAGAATTACAACAATATTTAGCAAGTAGAACAAGATGTGGTTTCCGGCCACCAGATGGCGCTATAGAAATTGGGATTGCTGCTGAGGCTGTCAGACGATAGACTTTATTTATTATTTTATCCACTTTGCTTCAACCGATCACCACCAAAATTATATCATCTGCTCCTTGTCCCATTATCCACCTTTCCTGAAAATTTCATTAAAATCTGTTCAAAACTTTTTGAGTTATTTTGCAGACAAACAAACAAACAGACCAACGCCGGTGAAAACATAACCTCCTTGGCAGAGGTAACTAATGTTAATTAATGACCTTTAGAGGTATTGAGAGGTGCATTGATGGGGAGCAGCTGTGGCTCAGGAGGTAAAGCAGGTTGTCCACTAATTTGAAGATCAGCAGTTTGATCCCCGCTCCTTCAGTCCCCATGTTGAGGCATCTTTGAGCAAGATGCCAAACCCCAACTTGTCGGTGGTCGTAGCGGAAAACACGCTTTGAGTGGTCAGATGACGAGAAAGCTATACAAGTGCAGGTCCAAATACACCATTTCCAACTTTGGAAAGAGCCTGCTTCCAGTCTTGCGAAATCTGTGACAGGCTAGCTCGGCTAAGCTAATAACCAGCTATCTCCAGCCTTGTATTTAACACACAAGAGTGACATACTGTTGTTCTTTTCATCTGACTATTGGCAATAAAGTAAAAAAGAGCAAATTTCCTACAATAAGTTCCTTAAATAAAATGATTTATTTTAATAAATTATTGTTAGTATTGTTTTTGAAGCCCTAGCATGGACATACAGTTTATTAACAGGCTATGTACCACAGTCTTTTAAGGTAGCTGTAATTAAACCTCTACTAAAAAAGCCCACCCTGGATCCAGAGGTGTTAGCCAACTAAAGACCAATATCTAATCTTCCCTTTATGTCAAAGATCCTTGAGAAAGTAGTCGCAGACCAGCTGTGTGATTTTCTCCATGATAATAATTTATTTGAGGAATTTCAGTCAGGATTTAGAGTGCATCATAGCAAGGAGACAGCACTAGTTAAAATTACAAATGACCTTCTGATTGCTTCAGACAAAGGACTTGTCTCTGTACTTGTTTTATTAGATCTTAGTGCGGCGTTTGACACAATTGACCATCAAATTCTACTGCAGAGACTGGATCACTTCATTGGCCTAAAAGGTTCTGCACTAAGCTGGTTTAAATCTTATTTATCTGATTGTTTTCAGTTTGTTGACGTTCATAATGAATCATCCTTACGTACCAAAGTTTGTTTTGGAGTTCCGCAAGGTTCTGTGCTCGGACTAATCCTATTTACTCTATATATGCTTCCTTTAGGTAACATCATTAGAAATCACTCTATAAATTTCCATTGTTATGCGGATGATACACAGTTGTATTTATCGATGAAGCCAGAAGAAAGTAATCAATTAACTAAACTCCATAACTGCCTTAAAGACATAAAAACTTGGATGAGCACCAATTTCCTGATGTTAAATTCAGACAAAACTGAAATTATTGTTCTTGGCCCCAAACAACTCAGAGACTCTTTATCTGATGACATAGTTTCTCTAGATGGCATTGCTCTGGCCTCTAGCACTACCGTAAGAAACCTCGGAGTAATATTTGATCAAGATTTGTCTTTTAATTCTCATTTAAAACAAACCTCACGGACTGCATTTTTTCATCTGCGTAATATTGCGAAAATTAGGCCTATCCTGACCCGAAAAGATGCAGAAAAATTGGTCCTCGCTTTTGTTACCTCTAGGCTGGATTACTGTAACTCTCTATTATCAGGTAGCTCTAGTAAGTCCTTAAAAACTCTCCAGCTAATTCAGAATGCAGCAGCACGTGTACTAACAGGAACTAAGAAACGAGGTCATATTTCTCCTGTTTTAGCTTCTCTGCACTGGCTCCTTGTAAATTCCAGAATTGAATTTAAAATCCTACTGTTAACTTATAAAGCTCTAAATGGTCAAGCTCCGTCATATCTTAGAGAGCTCATAGTGCCATATTATCCCACCAGAACACTGCGCTCTGAGAACGCAGGGTTACTCGTGGTCCCTAACGTCTCCAAAAGTAGATCAGGAGCTAGAGCCTTCAGCTATCAGGCTCCTCTCCTGTGGAATCATCTTCCTGTTACGGTCCGGGAGGCAGACACCGTCTCCACATTTAAGACTAGACTTAAGACTTTCCTCTTTGATAAAGCTTATAGTTAGGGCTGGCTCAGGCTTGCCTTGTACCAGCCCCTAGTTAGGCTGACTTAGGCCTAGTCTGCCGGAGGACCCCCCATAATACACTGGGCACCTTCTCTCTCTCTCTCTCTCTCGTATTCTATTACTGCATCTTGCTAACTCGGCCATTCTGGATGTCACTAACTCGGCTTCTTCTCTGGAGCCTTTGTGCTCCACTGTCTCTCAGATTAACTCATATCGCAGCGGTGCCTGGACAGCGTGACGTGTGTGGTTGTGCTGCTGCCGTGGTCCTGCCAGATGCCTCCTGCTGCTGCTGCCATCATTAGTCATACTTCTACTGTTATTATACACATATGACTATTGTCACACATGTATACTGCCAGATATTAATACATACTTTCAACATATTGTACCACAGTAGCCAGAACTATAACTATAATATTATTACTTTCAATAATGTTGTTGTAAGCTACTGTCATTACCTGCATCTCTCTCTCTCTCTCTCTCTGTCTCTCTCTCTGTCTCATTGTGTCATACGGATTACTGTTAATTTATTATGCTGATCTGTTCTGTACGACATCTATTGCACGTCTGTCCGTCCTGGAAGAGGGATCCCTCCTCAGTTGCTCTTCCTGAGGTTTCTACCGTTATTTCCCCCGTTAAAAGGGTTGTTTTTGGGGGAGTTTTTCCTTATCCGCTGCGAGGGTCCTAAGGACAGAGGGATGTCGTATGCTGTAAAGCCCTGTGAGGCAAATTGTGATTTGTGATACTGGGCTTTATAAATAAAATTGATTGATTGATTGATTGAGAGTGTCCTGCTGTAAATTCAGTACATCTGTTGTATTCAACCCAGCCCCTCCATGCTACTCACAACAAGGGGCAAACACTGGAGTTGTGAAACCAACAATAACTAGCTCTTATCCTGATGGACCCAACAACACCCCCCCACAGAGAGAAGAAACATTTCCTAATTCAATTCTTCCTGCCCACTGGCTCTCCACATGGTTTCCCACTGTGCTGCTGAGTTCACTCACAACGGGACCATTGGGTCTCTGCACTGCTGCCGTGTCTTACTCACATCATCGCTGGTGCTGTTGAGATTATATCCACAGTTCATTGCGATGTCAATGGGATGCATCTCAGTCCAGCCGTCTGCTGTGCAGGTTTTGGAGAGGTTACCTGGAGATGGAGATGACATAAAAAGGTCACGGCCACCCAGACTGTAGATTTCTCTTTTACCTGCTCACCAAGTTCAATTTGGTCCAATGCTTCATGTACTGCTGTGAGACACACTGTGACATTGTCAGTGACCTCATGTGCTCGGTTGTTGGGTCATCTGCAAAGAAACTGCAAAGCCTCGAACTCCACAAACTGCTGTATGACTCTCTCCAGCTGATGTGAGCTCTTACTGACTTGTGCATTATGTGTGCCTGCACAAAGGCACTTGGCTGTTACAGATACTGACATTCTGATCCTTCCATTGTCACTCATCCAACCGCAAGTGAAGATTAACATGCTCTTGTTAAGGAATTGTGTACATGACATATAAGGAAATGTCAAGTCAGACCATGATGTATTAAAATTCCTAAACTCTAATAAATCAGTGTAAATCTGGTTAAAACAAGCCTGTCTCCTACAATAGACATTCACAATTTCAGTTGTATTTCTTCCTTTATTTCTTTAGGCAATAAAACTACTATAGTTAAGTTTGGTTTTGATTTAAAATGAATACAGTGTTGTGTGCTTTAATCCTCTGCAGCCTTTTTCTGTATCAACCCTTTGAAACCTGGAGCGACATCACTTCTCTTGTGTTGCATTAAGATTCCTTTTGCAGGTTTTTAAACCTTTGAATGTTGAGCAAATTGGTGCGAATTCTTTAAAAAATATGGGGAAAAAGGGAATGAGCAACTTGGTGAGAAATGTCCCACAAATTGCAAAACAAAAATAGATTTAGGAAATTTTATTTAAAAAAAAAACTACAGAAAAAAGAAAAAAACCAAGGGAAAACTATATTTATAACTATTATCATTATTATTATTACATTTTAAAATTATTTCCTTGTTTGTTTGTGTTTTTAAACTTTCATGTCTGTCTTTTTTTCTTCTTCTAATTTTCTTGTTTTTAATTTTCCGTTTTTACTAATTTCTTGCAGTTTTTTGGGTCATTTCTTCTTTTGCTGTTCATTGCCCTCCTAACATATTTTTTAAAAGAAATCAAGACAATTATCTCAGGTTTCAAAGTAAGAAATGTCCCACAAATTGCAAAAAATAATAGATTTAGAAAATTATACTTTTTTTTCAAAATAAAAGGGAAAAAAGCAAAAAGCAATGGAAGACGATATTTATTATATATTTATAACTTACTTTAACTAACTTTATAACTTTTTCTCCCACACATCAAATTACTTAGGGTTTCCCTGACCCTGCCTCAGTGCAACATGCAGTGCAGGTGGTAGTGAGTCTGACCCACTGTAACTGAGTGCTGTGTGTGCATCAGTAGTATGTGGAAGTTAAATCATGCCTGTGTTGCTCTAGCAGCTAAATTTTTCTTTCAGTCTAACATGTTGCTACTTGTCAGATTATGTTAGTTACCAACACCTTATTATGTTGATTAACAGCTTCCTTATTTCATGTCTGGTTTTCACCACCTACTGTCTTTGAGGCCAAATACAAGCAGCAACATATTCAGATGATTCAGAAAGCAGGCTGTATTGTGATATTGTTTTGTAGCTGGACTGGCTAAGCATTTTGTGTTTTTTTGTCGTGCTGAGGTGGGATTTTTGTCCTTTTGTCCGTGCTTTTATTTTAATATTTTCTTTCATTTCTATTCTTACCTGTAAATTTCCAGTCTGTTTTTTTTCATAAGTCCTGGCTCTGTGATGATGAAGAATATAAAACAGGACCATCTAGAGTCGTGACCTCTCTGGTGGTGACGCTTCCTATTACGTCATTTGTATTGATTCCCTATTATTGCGATTGTGTTTATTCTTAGGCGCGTGCTCATTATTTGTTGCTGCTGGCTTGGTTTTCTTTTGCTTCTTTTGTGCTCTGTTGTCAATGCATAAATTTAATCAAAAGTTGGTCACAAGATATAAAGACATGATTGTTAAAGTGTTGAACACAGATTATCATTTCTTCCTCCTGTATTAGAAATAACCTCCTGTTTCTCTGCCAAAGACATGAACCTCTCTGTGAGAGGAGCACCAGAAATAGTCTGTCATTAGGCTTATTATTGGGGTTCATTAATGGTTTAGTCATTTTGGGAGCATTGGGGTTTTTATGTAAACATTTAACTCAAATGAGACCTTAACTACAATGTGACCGACAGCCCATTTTCTCTGTGTAAGTGTTTTCCTATCATCACTGATGTGGCTGAAATTGAGTGTCACCCTGGGATGATGTTTGTGAATTTGCCCTCATCTTCTGTTTTGTTTCTCCTCAATCTTTTCTTTTATTAAAGGGAACCTATATTGTTTGTACTTATATTCTATCATGTATATATAATGCTAAAGTGTCGCATGTTCATATTAAAAGTGGCCAAAGTTTCAAACAATGAGGTAAATGTATGTAAAAGTAATCCCCATGAGCAAAACCTCAGGCTTCAGACCATTCTGAATACCAACATTTTTTACTCCTTTGGCTACAAGATGACGTCAGATTGTGACAAATGTTTTATATGGTCTCCTCTAGGTATGCTGATGCAAGTGTTTACATTACGTAAACCACACCCCTACATGTAGCGACATGAGGGCACTGTACAATCTTGGGTGCTGATGTAAAATGTTCCCCGATTTCTGAACATATTTCTGCTGAAACATGTCTGGTAGTTGAGATTTGTTTGCAGAAGCTTTTATTTGTGATTTTTAACAGTTGAAAGTGCTGCTATTGGGGCGTCAGTGGCTTAGTGGATAGAGCAGGCACGCCATGTACAAGGCTGTTGCCGCAGCGGCCGGGGTTCGACTCCAACTCGTGGCCCTTTGCTGCATGTCATTCCCCCCCTCTCTTTCTCTCTCTCCCTCTTTCAGGCTTAACTGTCCTGTCAATTAAAGGCAAAAATGCCCCCCAAAAATATCTTAAAAAAAAAAAAAAAAGAAAGTGCTGCTATTAACCTCACAGTCATTTCCTTGGTTTCAATGACAGAACAGCGATGCCAAGATACGGAGAACTCACAAAGACTGACCAATCAGAGCAGACTGAGCACTTTTGAACATTTAAGCATGTAAACATGTTCTAGTAGAAACCCAAGATACAAATATGAACCTGTAAATGAGCATGATAGGTCCCCTTTGACCACTGTCATGACTGTGTAAGTTACACACACACACACACACACACACACTGCAGGAAGGCACAGGCTGAGTGTCGCTAAAAACCCTGAATGGAAGCACTGACTCAAGTAGATTTGAAGTCATCTGTTTGTAGTCAGCGGGGTGAGGTTCAGTCTTTTCAACAGCTTTATTGCTGCACTGCAGAACTGCAGAAAGGGGAAGGACGCACAAGCACCTGAAAGCAGAACAATTCCACCTGGACTCAAGGTCGTTTCACAGACAGAATATTCTGGCAGCTTTAGCAGATTTACACATGCACAGGTTGTGAAAGCCTCATGTTTTGTGTGCAGGACACCATCCTGCCTGCCTTCTCATCCAACCTCTTCAGCTCTGTAAGATAAGAGATCAACCTGTACTGAACTTTTGAGGGCTGTATCAGTTTTCATATTTGACCCTTTGAATGTGGGCTTGAATGTGTGAAATGATATTTTATGAGATGACAACACAACAGCTGTACGAACATGAAATGTCCCATGCTGGAAGGAATAGAGGGCTGCTGCATTTTGAATGCAGTAGGCTCGTCTAGCTACAAAGGACGGAGACCCGTTCACAGAAAGAGCAAACTAAAATGCATCGGAAGAGCCAGATTTCAAAAGATGATGAGATGGGTAACATGACAGTGTGTTTTCAGTGGAGTTACAAATGACTGTGCTGGCAGTCTTGACTTATTCCGTGTGAAACCACCGCCCGAAACACAGGCATAATTTCTAAATCACACGAGGTATATAGAATTTAACAAAACAGACAGATTGATGTCATTTCTGTGCTGGTCCCTCAGGTCATAGTCAGACTTTAAGTGTCCTCTTAACCTGGAAATGTCAAATAGTAAAAAAGCTCAGCAGACAACCTGCCGTCAGAGTCAGTGTCTGTCTGTGTGGCTACGTGTGAAGAAAGTACAAAAGAAAAGTACGAGGGAGCTAAACTTGGGACAGGAAACTTTAGTTTTTGAAGTTGTGGATTTAGAGAGATTTGTGCAGCCTCAGTCTGTGTCTGTTTATCTCTCCGGTGGAGTTCATGTTGAGCTGTTTCTGTCTCATTATAGTTGCCTTGAGTTTGGAGGTACATTCCTGCAGTATTTGCATGCACTGTCATCCTTGTTAGCAGCACCATCCTCACAGGAGTTAATACCATCAAACCTGCACCAGTTTGCATTTTATTTTTGCAGGTTTCTAGAAATTCACACAGCACTTCTGCAATAACCTGATACTAGTTTCTCACATTCCATGTATGTTTTAATATACTGGATTAGACCTTCAGGACTACTGTTAAACGAACATGTCTGCATGGTTTTATGTCTGAAATAAATAAATGAAAGACAATTTTAGTTAAACCTGAAATTGAGAGTTAAGAAGAAAATGATTTTTATGGATTGTAAAAGTCTGTCAGCATGCCTTTGTACTATCAGGCTGAGAGGTGTTTTTATCAAGTTGTGGCTTCGTTTTACTGCAACTTCGATTTTTTTGTGTGTATTTGCTGAATGTGCAAAGTTCTTTTCATAAAACGCAGAGGTGAGTTGAATCAAGGCAAAAGCTATTCCTCCTCATTGAGTTTCTTTATTGAAGGTAAAGCAGTCACACAGGAGGAGATGTATTAAAAAAGAAAAAGTCCAAATCGTGTTTTAAATCTAAGAGACAGCTGAGATGTGGCTTGTGCGAAAAGGGCTGCAACTCAATAGGAGGAAAAGGTCACGAATACTTTTTACTTTCAGTGTATCAAAGTGAGAAATTTCATTATAAAATGACATTTGCCTTCGACTGAAGACGCCTACACCACCTAGTTTAAAAGAACAAGGTTATGCGCCTTCATTAAAATCTGGTTTTATGCCAAAATCTATTCTTCTAAATTGTTTTGTTTTTTTGTAAAAATGGCGATTCACTCATAACAGCTTTGAAAATCTGACGCTGACGCATAAAGACAGACAACCACCACACCTATGGGTAATTTAAACCTGCATGTCTTTGGACTGTGGGAGGAAGCCAGAGTACCCGGAGAAAACCCACACTGACATGAGGAGAACATGCAAACTCCACACAGAAGGGCTCCCCCATCCCAGGGTTAGAACCTCCCACCCTGGGTTTGAACCAGAAACCCTCTTGCTGTGAGGTGACAATGCTAACCACTACACCACCGTGCCGCCCAGGGATATCCTTGCAAATAATGAAATGTAATGCAGAATGAATGATTCTGTAGGAGTATGTGTGTGTGTTGGTGACCGCAGTTCATGTACGTGGCTAATTTACCGTGTCAGCTTTACATGCTTTAACCACAATTGCTTGTGTCATATATGCAAGGAAATTTAGTAAAGACTAATTTATAATTCTAAATGTTTTGTATTATTTGGCAAAACAATGATAACTAATGTCCACGGATGTTCATGTAAAATGTATATTTGCTGAGACACTGACAAGTGTTATTAGTACTCACAAACAGCACTATAAATGCAAATTCAAACATGTTGCTTGGACCATTTATCACTGTCAGAACTCATGTCATGGGTTGTTCCACTGTATACTTCTACTGATGATAAAAATGACAACAAGACAGTTGTCCTGTATTCAGTTCTGCCTCAGTGGGAAAACAAAGATTTCAGGACAGGTCATTTATGTCATTTGTTCTCAGGCCAACAAGGAATCAGGCAACAAATTATTTCAACAATAACAACAGGAAAAACTGTTTGTCCAGCACAATGTTAGGAGGCTCTCATGGCTCCCAATTAGATGAAAGTATGTCTCCAACTCACAAAGAACTTGTTCTTATTAAAGCCCAAATGGCCTATTATACTGATGTATACCCACAATAAATATCCGAGGGGGGATTCTCTGATGTGCTCTACAGAGGACCTACTGATACTGATGTGTGTCTACTGCAAATCACTGTCACAGAGCAGTTTACTAAAAACTTAAAACCTGATAATCAAGCCTACATTAAGTATGATATAAGACACATAAAAGAGTTGTTGGCCATTTTCGCAGAGGTTCCTTGACCTCTGACCTCAAGATATCTCAATGAAAATGGGTTCTGTTGTCACCCATGAGTCTCCCCTGCACAGACATGTCCACTTTATGTTAGTCCCATATAGTTTGGGGCACAAACTATGCACTGTTTTGCATGCAATGTTGCACAATAATCCAGCTTTCAGGTGATATATACCACTTCTATGTAGCATATACTGTTGACCTGCTATCTCCCTCAAAAGATCCCCTCTCCACCTGAAAAAATACAAAAATTGGTCTACAGTTTGTGGGTCTCAGAGAGTTGATTGCGCGCTGCAATTTTGTCTCTTCGACCACACTGTTGTAGCAGTGCAGCAGATTTGGAAGAGATAAATCTCAAAGTCAAGATCATAAAGTAAATGTCTTTGCATTCATTTGATTCCTAATCAGAACACACTGGTAAGAACTGCTTCACCTTATTAATGCAGACTTCAAAGCTTCTGAAATTTTAAACCTGCAATCAAAAAGTGCGAATAATCACGATTAATAATGGAAATTCAACTATTAGTAGTGATTTTTAAAAATGAATCGTTTGACAATCCTAATTCTAAGGTATTTTGAACAATTCTTCTGCTCAATGTCTGTGGCGGTCCATTCAAAGCGTTCTTACCCCAGATTTTTTTCCATCAGCTTTAAGCCAACACACACCAAACCAACATTAAAGAATTAGCAGTGACAAAGGCCGACTCTTGCATTGTCTGACATCACCTGAGTTTTGGCCAAAAAGTTGCACTTGAACATCATTCTGCACCTGTGTGAGAGGACATAACTCTCCATACCAGCAGACAGTGGTAGCCTGTATTTGTCATTCAAAAACACAAACTGGAAGACATACAGGGCGGATTCATGATGCTAGTTAGCCAGTTAGCATATTAACAATACACTCAATGAAGGATATTTACTGTGCACTAGCAAACAATAAACAATTACAAACCCTTTCTGCCAAAGAGAAAGAGTATGTTTTGATCTTGCCCTCTTGACTTTAGCTGTTTGTTTACTTTCCTCACTTCTTCTCTCATGCACTGAGCTAAACTGACAAACACAGTGATGATCATTCACTGACAGGCTCCAGTGTCTCAAACATAGATTCAACATGCTGAATAGGTTGCAAAACAGCCAACAAAAGTTGACTAGTGCCAACGGTGCGGGACACACCGCAAAAACTAGATCAACAGAGGCTCACAGATGACCTGGCACTGACCAATGGTCAACAGTCAGCTTGGTGTGTCACAGCCCTAAACTCTACCATGCTGCCACCGGTTCAGGTAGAGTTTAAAAAGTGCATCCTCCATCTTTGAAGTGTCACATTTCACTGTTTTTAATGCCTGTATGAGTGAAGCAGCACTTCAGCGTACATTAGGATGCACAACTGTCTTAGGTGAGATAGATCAGTGGGAAAATAAAGATTTATTCACACCCACAGAATATGCAAAGGTTTCAGGATCCAAAAGTGGAAAAGACTGTGGAACTGCAGTCAAAACTTTAGAAACTTTGTCTGAAACTTAATTACAAATTAAATCCAGATTTAAAGCTAATCCTTCTTTTAAATAAGCATACAAATATATATGGTTCAGCATTTAAACACTGATGATGCCACTCTCATTTAATATTAAATAAGGCCTGTTAGCTTAGCTTAGTATAAATACATGGATAACAGCTCGCCTGGCTTTGTTCAAATGTAGTAAAATCTGCCTTTGTGTACCTCTAAGGATAAAGCCCGGCTAGCTGTTTCCAGTCTTTGTCCCAAGCTGACCAAACAAAAGGTGATTACAACAAATCTATGGTATCTATATATGTTTACAGCATGAACTCATTATTTTTTTCCCTTGAGAACAAAGTGAAACTAGGAGAACAATGGAAACAGAAGCGACCAAGATTCAGGGGAAATCAGAATGATTAATGAACCAATTTACTGTAACACAAGGTTTAAAAAAGGTGCAGTCTTGAAATAACTGTGAGAGCCAGCAATTATTAACGCAAAGGTATAAAGTATAAGGGAAAAAAGGGCGGACACAGAGAGGGTTATTACACATTTACATTGAAGAATTTGAAACTAATGAGAGGCTCTGCTCTTGAAAACCTGCTGTGAGTGCAAGATTTCTTCCCAAGTTAGTTTCTGACTCATTAGAGGGTCCAGACAGTATATATTTCACAGTGAGGTGACATCTATAAGGTAGTGGAACCGTAAAAAGCCCATCAGCCCCATCTCCAATAGTTATGAATAGTTGGATTACAGCACATCTCTCAGTCAGGGGGAAAGAATAAGCATTGACTGGCTGGGTCACGGAGACAGGAGCAGGTATAGAGCTGGAGGCAAATAGCCCAGAGGTGCTGAAAAGAAGAAATGGATATCCATCAGCAGAGATGTGAAAATGACTCTGGGTGGAGGTAAAAAAAAATTGGATGTGAAGGAGAAGTTTGGGTCAGAAAGCATAACAGAAAGCTGGTACTGATCTGCACTACAGTCGACCCCGCTGTGATGATTATTAACCCAATATTCAGTTTAAGTCAAGTTTACAGTCAGACAGCACAGGACAAAAACCTTTATATATATGGCTGTGATGACCTCTGGCCTTTGCACTCAGCCCCATTTAAACATTAAATCAGCTACAAGGAGTTTTTGTCTGGTTATCAAACAGTTTCAGTTTAAAAATGATGCCTTTATTTGACCCACATTAGCAAACAGGACCATCAGACTGGCTTTTTAATGCCTGTCCTCGGGTTTTAAATTCCCAATGAACTATCTGGTAAAATTTCAGGGCAGGTATAAAGGTATTAAAAATTAGACACTGCCCAAGCCTAATTTAAATGCAAAGAGAGTGACTGCACTGATGAATGCATGCATTGCAAATAAACAAGGAAAGGTCCTTTTTATTTGGCAGTGTTCTCACGAGTTAAACCACTTAAATGCTAATCAGATCACATACTTTACTTAGGAGGTGACATGAGGAGGACCAGGTCAACACAATTCACTATGAAGAGCATGTCATTGGTCACTTTCAGCAGGACACTTACACAGTTATCCAAAATATGATGTTGATCTGAGAGAGGCAGCGCTAAGTAAAAAAAAAAAGTGACATTTTCAGGAGAATTAATGTTAAAATTACAGCTGTCAAATTTAACACATTAATAACGAGTCAATGCAAATTCCTTTTAATGCCACAATTTCTTGATGCACGATTAATGCATGTGCTTTCTGTGATGATGACCCTCTGCCAACCCCGTAGTTTGGGAAATCAGGAAGTGATGCAGCAGTAACGTGTGGCTGCAAGCAGAAACAAACCTCCATGAGCAGAAACGGAAAACCAAAGGCATGTTCAGCTTCAAAGCTCGGCCAGATGGTTCTCTCGACAAGACCAGAGTTATTTGAATTTGCTGTTGATAGGAATTGAGTTACCACTGGAGTACATCGAGATGCTTTAAAAAAAAAGGGGATATTTAGCTAACCTTTACAGGAGTGAAGTTGGACATTACATTGTGTTTGTATCACTAAGAAATGTTACATTCAGGTCAAAATCATTCAGGTATGTCTTTGTGTTGTTGCTTGTTGGCCTTGAGTTTGCCATGAATCCGCTTTTATGTCTGGAACCTCTCGTCTACAACAGGCTTGAGACGCACCTTCGTTGAAGACTTGGCTCAGATTCCAGAGTTACTCTCTTATCCTGAAGCCTCCTTAAGGAATCTAATCCCGTTTGATTCGGTGGGGGGAACCTCTTGCGTCCGCATGCCTTTGCTGACGTCGACCCCAGCAGGACTCGAATTCTGGACCTTCGCATAGAAGACAAATGCTCTGACCACTACACTAGGGAGGGCCTGAGTTTGCCATGGTTCAGCATATATTTTGAGCATGCAGTATCTTTGAGGTTATTCTGGAGAATATTCTGGACAGTATTTGTCGTTGTTTTGGGTTGTTGCAATAACAATAAACATAAATTTGCATAAAGCAAGCGTATTTGTCCACTTCCATGTTGATAAGAGTATTAAAAACTTGAAAAATATCCCTTTAAGATACGAGAACAAAAGAAATGTCCAATTAATATCGATTTAAGTATGGACAATCATGCGATTAATAACTATTAAATATTTTAATCAATTGATAGCCCAAGTTAAAATGTTAATATGCAGAATAATGAAATCAGTTTAAATGAAAGGCATAGAAGAAGGCAATGTCCAGCTATCATTAACCTAGAAACCGTGTTCTCACAATCGCATTTTGAAGGCAGAAGCAGACGTAATCTGCTGTGACATCACTAACTGAAAGTTTCTACCCACTGTACAACACAGTGAAGCATTAGATACACTGATTCATAAATGTGGCACCGTGTACGCAGATCACTGGTGATGTCAGGGCCATTTTCATTTCCTTTCATTCATGAAGGCGACAGAGTCATGAATGAAAACGCTTGTGTTACACTGAGCCAGAAAATAATTCCCTGGTTGTTGGGTCAGGTTGCTGAGGCAGCAAAAGTTTTGATAGTCTGAGAGGAGAAGTTGATGTAACCCAACGTGCCACATAGTTTGTTTCCATGCCCCCAGGAGCAGCAGCAAGCTTTGAAGCCAATTTAACATAGAGGCAAAATGTGGAATCACAACGTCCAGGTTTGTCACGTGATGTCATAGAGCCCAAGAAGACGTTTTCCCATAGACTCACATTGGGAAAGAGATGTTTGTAAATCAGTTGATACATTTTTTAGCATCACAACCCTCACAAAATGACTCCTTTCACTATCTGGATTTGATCAATACAGTCCAATAACGATAAGGTCTGGAAGAGCTGCACGATTAAATCATTTTTATATCCATCAAAGAAGAATGCCAAACTGGGAGTTAGCCACTTGGCTGGTGAAAGTCTCCACTGCACTTGATCTATGGGCCCCAAGACATGAAAGATTCTGGTAATTTTATACTCAGGAAGCCAAACTTTTTTGGCTCCATGCCCCACTGAACAACTTTCGACCAGGGCCCCACGTCCAAAGCTGTATCCAGTGCTGTCGATGAAAACTGTTTGGAAAAGGGCAGGCACTTTCCAAACATACTTGGCAGGTGATTGCATGGATTATCTGTCCGTCACCATCTATCACTGGCTATCTTGAACCAATCAGATCAACCAAAGCAAGTCAGCAGAAGCGTGAAAACAACCTTTCCATTAAGAAAAGCCTTCAGTGCCAATCTTTGCTCTTCATTCAGTGAAGAAAAACTCTTCAGTTTTGACACAAGTGATGCTATTGTAGCATCTGTGCTAACCCACAGTTGCCTCTTCATGCCAACACAAACACCTAAACCAAACCTGTAGCTGCCAGCAGCTCCTCTAATGTCTAACTTGCATTATGATTCAATCCCATACCAACTATTTTATTTTCTGTGCCCTCAGTTTGGATCTGAGTGAGTATGTTTGCTCAGGGGATGTTCTGTGCTTTGAATCACAGTAGTGCTTCACATAATTGCTTTTAATAATCCCCATGGTCTCAGAACATATGATGAGACATGGTTTTGACCTGCCAACATGTAAGAGTCTGTCCATTCGCATCTACCTGTCTCTCTTTAGAGCACGCCATGAATTACTTTTCTCTGACTGTTATTTCTACGACTGTTGTCTCTTGTCTTATCTCGCCCGTGGGTTAACCTCACTAACTCCAGTTGCAGTGCTTATCAGAATGCACACATCTGATTGGCTGAGTAGCTGCGAGATGATTTAACACATGCAATTGGTCTGTGAGTTTCCTGGTCGCTAAACCAGTGTTACAAATGCTGCACAGGTTAAAATAGACACACAGTTATGTCAGTTAGAGCCATGGGTCCGCACCTGAGATGGAGAGGGATGGCAGTTTAACAAGGAGGACGTATTTTGGTCAGTTTGCTAATAAGATGTTCCAACACTACCTCCCTCAAATCGCCTACCATCACAGCACAAATGCGAGTTAAGAGTTGATGCAGCAGAGCGACAAACAAGGACACAAGGTTTTAAAGGATGGGAGGCAAACAGTTGAAATGCAAAAGACATTCAGTGGGACCATTTACAAGATTAAAACATCCTTGGTAATCTAAAATGAGCCAAGAAGAAAATGAAGCCCTGTTAATGAAGCAGAGGAAACTGACGAGGAACATTTTCAAAGCTCCTGGTACAGGGACAAAAGGTGATTCAACAGAACACAAAAATGTTTCTAATGTTTCTCTTCCTTATCTTTGGTTAGTGAATCATCGCTCTCCCTCCCCCCCTCTCTGCCTGCGCTTGTTCCAAAATAAAGGTTAAAGGATAAACTGAATTCCTCCTTGTTTGCTTAGACTCTGACTGTAAGCTGCGACTCAGTTTACATGTACATTTTTTAAATCTGGCTCCTGTAAATGCCGCATACTGTTTACAGTAACCTGGATCAACTGTGATCCTGGGTTTGGGGTAGCTGAAGAACTCCCAATATCTGTCTGATTTTTTTTAATGCACCACAGTAGTTCAGAAGGTCAGCGCTATTGTGGATGATTTTTTCCCCCCAGAGCATTGTGGGTAAAGCACTGGTGTAGATTAGGAGGGTGGTCTATTCTTCTCGCTCTTTGCATTGATAGAATATTATACAAATGAAAAAGAGTTCTGAAACTCTACGTATCATTCTTGTAAATATCAACGATGTAATAATACTATTTATGAATTAATATTGTTTGCCGTGAGCTTTCTGCAGGGTTTCTAATCATTTTCCGATGTCTGCAGGAGGTAATAGAAAAACCACCGGTTTGATGACGTTAAAATGTCCATTTGTATGCGAGCATCACATTAAACCTTCGCTATCTACCCAAAGGCTTGACTGTATGCAAATACACTTTTAAATATCAAAATACCCACAGCTATAAAAAATGAGAATAAATGAAAACATATGAATGTGCTGACTGGCCCAGAGCTGATAGCAAATGACAGCACAAGGTCCAGCGTTGGCACCTACAGGGTTGTTGGCCTCCAATTAAATTACTCTGCTAACACAACATGATTAAATTACAGATATTTTAAATTATGAACACTGTCATTTTCTTGTTCTCAAGCTGGAGTTTGAAATGATTTCACTCTGGAATGTTTATCCAGTTTTGATTAAAGGCAAAGCAGAGAAAATATTCCTCATGCATGTTGTATTTACGTTAAGTGAGGGAAGATGTGTTTACCTTTGTGCTCGTCGCTGAAGTAACTGAAGTAAGTGGGGCAGCTTATTGTAACCACCTCTCCGACTCTGGCTGAAGGCCAACAGGCGATGATGTCCCACATGCCTTGGCAACCTGCCAGGAGGAGACAATAGCATTAACATGGCATCACTCACACATACATATACACACATGCAGGCTGCAAGGACAAAATTAGATCATGTGCTTAACATGACACCCAATTACACACACACACACACACACACACACACACACACACACACACACACACACTGATTTTTTCAGTTTTAATTCAGGGATAGAAAACTTATTATAGATAGGATGGTTATGGTATAAATGTGGCACAAGAGTTGATCTATCTTCATTCTCAACTTTATCAAATAAAATTGCATTCCTTCATTTTCACAGATAAAGAGGAACACAAACAATCTCAAGTTTTCATTATCCACTTTAAATTTGGTTTGAAGACATTCAGGCCCTGTCTGCATGTATATTTTCTCTACATTTTGGCCTCCCGTCCACACCCAAACAGAGTTTACACTAAAACTGATCAGATGTCTTTAAAAAGACTTTAAAGGTGCAGACTTTTCAAAACTCCAGTTAGTGTGTATTGATGTGGACATGTAAAACGAAGCATTTGGAAAACAATGATGTCATTTCCTCAGTTTGTGCATATCAATTGTTGCTTTGTGTAATGAGCATGCACCAGAAACAATAATGCCTGTCTCCTCTATACACATGTATGTGCAAATAAAAAACGGTATGGTACCTCTGGAACCAACAGTAACCCTTCAGACATGGTAATGAATCCCAAGCGTTTCCACAGCAAACAGTTCTCTTAAATGTGGGTGGGGTTGTTGTCACTCACTGCTCCGTCCAGCACTCAATTTATTTCCTCATTACCAGTGACACAGATGGAAGTCTGCACCTCGTTTATCGTCCGCAGAACGAGGCTGCACGCCCACATTTTCAGGACAAAATAAAACAGGCTGCAGTGAGAGCATCTCTCCATGGGATATTTAAAAATAGCGGGTTTGTGCATTTAGTCCTTCGAAGGCAAGCTCAGGGGTTCAGTGTTCTGTAGACTGACATTCCAAGACGAGTGAGGCTCGGAATATATGCAGTTCACATAATCCAGTCATAATTAATACATATAAATGCTCGGAAATCCACTTATGCTGTCATATAAAAACTAAAGTAATGGTCAAAGCTGACACATGGAATTTAAGTTGTGCTGATGGATTCACGTCATCAACTCGTGCGTCGAGGAACATTACAAGTAAATGTTTTATTCCGACTGCAGCTGCTGCAAGAGGCAGCAAAACATCCTTTCATTTTATAGTTACAGTCTACTAATAAACTCTCCACGGTATCAACAGTGGTTACATGAGCTTCAAAACCAGCCACAACTCAGCCCAACTGAGCAGAGTGACCGTCCTCTATTGACCAATCAACAGACTGCAGTGTTCACAGCTCCACCTTTTAGTACCTGATCTGTGTGCTAGGTACCCCAACAGAGGGGGGACCAAAAATGGGGATGGTACAGAACGGTTCCATTGGTACCATCCACAACTTTTCACAGTGGAAACGGGAAAAAAGCACATATACCTGAACTGTACCGTACTGAGAGAAATGCGGCTTAAACTACCAGTTTGTTTAAGTTTTGTCAACACTGCTGATTCTAACTTCTTTACACTTTAACTTAGTGCTGCTGCACCACTTCACAGACAAATGAAGACATCTGCTGCACCTAATGTTATTTCATCCACCTCAGTGTCTGGGGTCCATAACAGTTTTAGATCAGCAGATGGAGGGATAATTCTTTGGTGAGCATTTGGAAACTTTTTTTGTACTCTAGTGTTTTTGGAGATATTTTGTAAAATGAAGGCCATGTGGGCAGATTTTTTTCTAAACGGAGGGGGAAAATATCTGTTTTTAAAAATATCCGTATGCATGTAGACAGGGCCTCAGTCATTTAGGTCTGTGGTGACTGGTTAGACACAACCTAACAATGTCAACCTCCAAATGAACTCCATAATATACTCTGACATAGCATCTATCGTGGCATCAACACACACATGCCATTAGGAAGACAGTTTTTTGTGCCTATATGTGCAATCACAATACAAGTCACAGCACTGAGCACAGAATCTGAAATGACAAAAACACAAGTGATGAACCATTTCTGACAGATATTGATCTGAGGTTGAAAAACCGATAAAAGCACGCTTATAAACAATTCAGAGTGCAGACAGCTTCTTCAGAACATCTTTGAATCTGTACAATGAACTGTGTGTGTGTGTGTGTGTGTGTAGCGCTACATTAACGCTGCACACCAGAGGACATGAGCTGTCAAGAAATTTTTATGACTGTTCTGTTTCAAGGAAGTCGTGGAATTGCTGGACAATCTCTATATTTAATATGTTGCATAACTGCAGGCAGTGAACGTATGGTTTCTCACAAACGCGCACACTAATTCATTTATTAGGGACGTGACCTGTGAGAGCAGCGCGCACTACCTTCCTGTTGAGGAAGCAGATAGGGAAGTAGAGAGTAATGGCAGAGATAAGGAGGAGAGCTGTTTCCACGCGCACAGTTCATGCATATTCACTTAATGTACAGTATGTGCAGTGATTTTTTATTAAAATGAGACAAAATGGAGATAGCAAGTTAAATGATGGCCATCTTACTGAGGTGTGTTCATCCAGACTCGAGGTCGGACTCTGTATATACTTTATATATCCACTTACTGCTGCAGACACAGTGGGTGAGCCAGTGTGTGTTCAACTCTAACGTTAATCACTATGACAGACAATGACGTTATCACGTGTTTTTGTGACTTTGCGTGGGAGTATTTAGTTAAAATCCCATCATATGCAAGGTTATCTTCATGCTTTGACCTTACAATGACTGTGTTTACACACACACTAATATTCCACTGTCATTCCAAATATGACAATATTCTAAATTTGATAGCATTTTCTGAGGGATATGCCAATATTTTTCGAGTTTTAGAAGTGATATGTTCACAGCCCATTTAGAATATATGTCTCAGCTAAGGTTGCTACTTCAGTTTGAAACACACAAACTGTTTATGGTCGGCTCTGCACGTTGGACACAAACCAGCTAGCCAACACTTTGCAGTGCTGAAGTGGACATGCGTTCCAAAGAGAAAATACCCTATTTCTGGTAGGGAGAAGAAACACACATACTTTAAACATTATAAAAGATCTAGATATCAGCAGGTTTTTGGATATGTGCAATTATCTTAATGCTGGCCTTTTCAAATGGGTGGCTAAAGGAATGAAAGAAGACTTTACCAAGTAAAGAAGCAAAATGACAAGTGGCTTCAGCTGTTCTACTGTTCCATATTTTGACGTGATAAATGACATGTTAGGGCACATTAATCAGAGTATGCACAGCTGCAGTTAAACAGGAATATTAGTAGAATATTCATTTTCATTAGCCATAAAAACAGCTTAGTAGAAACATTGTATTTTTCGGAATAAGGGCAAAAAACTGAATGTTTTGTGCATGTAAATGTGTCAAATGTCATGTGTCATGTCCATCATGACAAAGTCCATCCTTACTAGCTTTGATGGCTCTACACACTCACAAAGCTGTTTTTCAATTATTCTGATGCGACACTTCACCTGTCAGTGATGACACAAAATGATGATGATTCATAAATGTCCAAAATCTCAATTTATTACTCATCATAGAGCAGTGAGATAGAGATAGTGAAACGTAAAAACGTTAAAGTCCCCCTCCACTCAAAATATGTTTTTCTTCCATATATATTCCCTCAAATGTCTGACCCTGACTATTCTGACTTGTGTCTGTGCAAAGTCTGTCGCAAAAGAGGTGTTTTCATAATCGTTTACTGAATGTACGCCGGGCAAGCTAGGTTTGGTACATCACTAATATGGAAGCAATCGCTGTCTAATACTAGAGCTCAGAGCAGACTTATGGGTAATCTAAAAATCTCAGCAAGATGGAAGATGTCTTTCTATGAACTTTGATTAGACCTCTGGTATATAGTTACGCAATAACAATGTGATAACGTGAACACACTGACATCATAGCAGATATTATTGTATATATTTACAACCGTTTACGCTGTGTCAGTCACTGCCAGTTATAACCTAACAAGCTAACAAACAACATAAACAAATAAAAGATGCTACATACCATACTGATTCTCAATTTGTCGCCAATTATGGTGCTCAACAGACTCTTTATCTGAGTCTAAATTTGACTGAAACTCAAAAATATTTGACTGAATCTCTCTGGTGCAATGTTCATTCACTCCTTAACATAGCGCAAGCGAGGTTGGTGGGTGTGGCGGAGGCCATATCCAGAATTTCTCAGTGGAGAAGATTAAATATCATGTGGGAAAACCATGTTAAACAAGATATTAATCATAGCAGAGTACTTTTTACATGCTTCAAAACATGTCTTGGGTGGAACTTTAATATCTTTGCTGACATTTTTTGACATTTAGCATCATTAAAAATATGCTGAATTAGCTATTAGCAGTTTGTGTCTGCAGCGTACCCGTGGATATACAGACAGCTGGATTACTTTGACACTGAAGAAAATTTTAAAATGTGAGGCTCATGTTCTGGAGTTCAAAGGAGCATCTTTTTTCATGATTTCTCCGCAGTCTTTCCACCTTGCTACAGAGTAAATGATTGCATGTCTTTTCTGGAATAGTGTATGAGTGAACAAGGGAGTCACCCAAAATCTGTATAGTAATAGAAAATGACAAAAGCGTAATTTGTCCCGCCCTAAAAGGTGCAAGAAAACTGGGAGTTGGGATGTGTCAGTCAAGCAAGGTCACACCCACCCAGCCCTGAGTGGAAACACCATCCTTCAATTGACTATACCGCGTTCCAAATTATTATGCAAATTGTATTTAAGTGTCATAAAGATTAAATTTTTTGTTTTTCAATTAAACTCATGGATGGTATTGTGTCTCAGGGCTCTTTGGATCACTCAAATCAATCTCAGACACCTGTGATAATTAGTTGGCCAGGTGAGCCCAATTAAAGGAAAAACTACTGAAGAAGGATGTTCCACATTATTAAGCAGACCACCATTTTCAAGCAATATGGGAAAGAAAAAGGATCTCTCTGCTGCTGAAAAGCGTGAAATAGTTGAATGCCTTGGACAAGGTATGAAAACCTTAGATATTTCACGAAAACTTAAGCGTGATCATCGTACTATTAAGAGATTTGTGGCTGATTCAGAGCACACACGGGTTCGTGCAGATAAAGGCACAATGAGGAAGGTTTCTGCCCAGACAAATACATCGGATTAAGAGAGCAGCTGCTAAAATGCCATTACAAAGCAGCAAACAGGTATTTGAAGCTGCTGGTGCCTCTGGAGTCCCGCAAACATCAAGGTGTAGGATCCTCCAGAGGCTTGCAGTTATGCATAAACCTTCTATTCGGCCACCTCTAACCAATGCTCACAAGCAGAAACGGCTGCAGTGAGCCCAGAAATACATGAAGACTAATTTTCAAACAGTCTTGTTCACTGATGAGTGCCGTGCAACCCTGGATGGTCCAGATGGATGGAGTAGTGGATGGTTGGTGGATGGCCACCATGTCCCAACAAGGCTGCGACGTCAGCAAGGAGGTGGTGGAGTCATGTTTTGGGCCGGAATCATGGGGAGAGAGCTGGTCGGCCCCTTTAGGGTCCCTGAAGGTGTGAAAATGACCTCTGCAAAGTATGTGGAGTTTCTGACTGACCACTTTCTTCCATGGTACAAAAAGAAGAACCGTGCTTTCCGAAACAAAATCATCTTCATGCACGACAATGCACCATCTCATGCTGCAAGGAATACCTCTGCATCATTGGCTGCTATGGGCATAAAAGGAGAGAAACTCATGGTGTGGCCTCCATCCTCCCCTGACCTCAACCCTATTGAGAACCTTTGGAGCATCCTCAAGCAAAAGATCTATGAGGGTGGGAGGCAGTTCACATCCAAACAGCAGCGGGAGGCTATTCTGACATCCTGCAAAGAAATTCAAGCAGAAACTCTCCAAAAACTCACAAGTTCAATGGATGCAAGAATTGTGAAGCTGCTATCAAATAAGGGGTCCTATGTTAAAATGTAACTTGACCTGTTAAGATGTTTTTGATTGAAATAGCTTTTGATTTCAGTAAATATGACCTCCTAATGCTGCAAATTCAACAAATGACTATTTTCAGTTCTTTACAACCTAGAAAATGTGTTGAAACTCTGTTGTGCATAATAATTTGGAACAGTGCATTTTAAGTTTTTTATTTTTGAAAAAAATACTGTTTTCATTGGGAGGTTTGTTCAATAACATTTGAATTAAACTTTAACAGTTGATGACTTGAAAATTATGTTGACTGTCATTTGCATCGACTATTTAGGAAAATCAGAGAAAAATATCATTTGCATAATAATTTGGAACGCGGTGTACATATATGCACTCTTTACTTTGAAGTGAGGCGTGATTGTAAGAGCCATCTAAAGTGAAGTCGGCATAATCCAACTATTTCTCTGGAGAAACTGCGGCCTGTATTTCAGCCAGCTATAATGACGCTTTATCTATAAACTCCCACACTGTATCACCTTACCTCTCCATTTATTTACTCATGCTGTTTCCCATTTCCGCTAAATAGCCTCCTGCACACCCTAAACAGAGAGAGGAAAATGTGTTTTCGAGAATGACCTGAAGTGACGTTCCCATAGGTGCTATTCTCACAGCGCTCTTTCTCCAGTCTGATGTCGTTCATCACATCGCACATCTGCACTGATGACACCTGTGGAGGAGGCAGAAAGCACATTTAGGTGTCGAGTACTGAATATGCATTTATCACACTGCAATTAGACACTGAAAGAAGTTGTAATTAGTGAGGCTGAGTTCAGCAGACAGGTGACTATTCTACCTCACATTTCCTTTTATCACATTCCCGTAGCTATGGCCTTTTATGTTTTCCGATTAGACTGAACCCCCAGCTAATAATACACAGAAATGTTCTCTATGTCTGAAATCCCTCTTGCCTGGCAAATAGATGCTATCATGCAAATGGATTAGGAAACGAGGGGGGAGCCACTGAGTAATCTACCACGATTGTTCATCTGTGTCAACAAAGGCTGAAAAATGCGGGCTGACAGCCACCAGCGCAGAGCCGCTGGGTCAATGAAAATGTGTAAGACGAGCAGCGAGGAGCTTGAGAAGGTCAGCGGAGATGAAGAGAGAGAGAGTGTATTCTTGAACTCTCGGTGAAGAGCTTCACCCTGCTACCAGAGCTACAAGACTCAAAGCAGTAAAGGTCACAGTGAGAGGAGCGATAAAGCCAAAAAACACATAATATATTAACAACTGTACAATTCATGTTCTGATAATTGGTCCTTATAGATGTCTTCGTGAGAGCCTTCACCACCCCTCTGCTGTCAAACACAAAATAATCCCCATCAATCATCCACAGATGCCATGTTTAGTCCAGGGTTGAGCTCCCAGTAAACCTCACACAGTTGTAAACAGCAGTCTGTAGCACACTGCTCACCTCAGACAGGACGAACACACCATCATTAATTTAAATAGCACTTCTCTCCTTCAGCATATGCATGGCGGTGAAATGACTCAATGTAATGAGGCAGAATAACCCCAGAAGTACGCTTTGTTTGTCATTTACAACAAGGAGTAAGCACACTATCTACACCGCCTGCTGTGCTTTGGGATGTCTGCTTGTGCAGGAATATCTGAGAGCACACAAACATCAGCACAAAATGGGATTTCTGCAAGGAGCAGATGGTGCAGCACAACGTCAGACACAATATTTGTTTGTGACTCGTCAGAGTGTAACACCAAGTCAGTTCAACTTCAGGGATATCAATCTGTCCATTTAGGAAGCCCAAGTGATTGTGAATCAGTTTCAGCTGCTTTGGTGCAAATGAAAGTGACAACAGGTGCAATGGAGAGGCAAAAAGGGAATGGTTTTACATGTGGTGGCCACAGACAGTCGGTCTCCTCATTCTTCCTGGCTGATTCTTCTCTAGCTTTGTGTTCTGCTAGTGTCCATGTCACTATTGGTAGCATGAGGCGGTACTTGCAGCCCAATCAGGTTGCACGGGTAGTCCAGCTCCTCCAGGATGGCACATCCATACGTGCGATCACAAAGAGTTTCAAGAACATGGAGGAGACACCAGGAGACCGGCTGTTACATGAGGAGAGCTGGACAGGGCCATAGAAGGGCATCAACCCAGCTGCAAGGCCGGTATCTGCTCCTCTGTGTGAGGAGGAGGAACAGGAGGAGCACTGCCAGAGCTCTACAGAATGACCTCCAGCAGGCTACTGGTGTGCATGTTTCTGACCAAACTGTCAGAAACAGACTCCATGAGGGTCCAGTGCCCTCTAGTGGGACCTGTGCTCACAGCCCAGCACCATGCAGCACCATTGTCATTTGCCAGAGAACACCAGAACTGGCAGGTCTGCGACTGACACCCCGTTCTCTTCACAGATGAGAGCAGGTTCACACTGAGCACATGTGACAGGTGTGAAAGAGTCTGGAGACGCCGTGGTGACCGTTATGCTGCCTGTAACATCATCCAGAGTCAGTGATGGTCTGGGAGGCATATCCTTGGAGGGTCGCACAGACCTCCATGTCAAAGCCAACAGTACCCTGCCTGCTGTTAGGTACCAGGATGAAATGCTCAGAGCGATTGTCAGACGTTACACTGGTGCAGTGGGCCCTGGGTTCCTCCTGGTGCGGGACAATGCCCGGCCCCATGCAGTCAGAGTGTGTGGGCAGTTTCTGGAAGTATCATTGAGTGTTTCTTTCTCCCAGGGATTTTTGTTTTACCACCATTTGGAGTCATACACAATTTTTACTCCAAAATGTGCTTTTTAATTGTTCTGTCACTGATGTTCGAGCTGAATGATGCATGTTGTCACTACTACTGGAGTGTAAAGCAACAGGAGAAAGACACAAGTGCAGATCGTTTATCAGTAGTTTAAGAGTTCAGCTTACTGTCAGGTAGAGAGACATGCATTTGCAGGTGTTCGTACAGGTGTCCAGAAAACAACAGCATGAAACAACAATGTAGTGTAGCAACTTTGACAAACTGACAGAGAACTGGAGTAAATTAATTGGTATATACACCTAGGCTGATTAGAGAAAGTGGGAACAGGTGAGGTGGGTGGTGAAGGTCAGGTAACTAGCACTGGAGGGAAAGAGGTTACTGCAGGGCTGGAGTCAGAGTCAGTCACAATACTTTAAATATTCCTAAAACATGTCTGAAGGAGACCTTTAAATCCACACAGTGGCTTTAAAGATTTGGCTCAATGTAAAGGTAACTGATTCGCTGTGCTGCTGCAGCTACATTAAAGCCAAACAAGCTACTGTTGATTTGTATGCATTACAAAAACACTACATCAAGGGCAACAGCTACCTGTAGGTTAACAACATTCATGGGAAATATGAAAATGAAGGCACTGCATACAGTACAAAACATGTCACACCTCTATCATTTCTCCCCACAACATTTCTGAGGCTCATTCGCTGCCTCACTCACTCACTCACTCTCCCCCCCTGTGGATGAGGTCGTCCTGACACTATCACAAGCTACAGAACTTTGCTCACAGGAGTCTTTGCCTGCAACTGATTACAGCACAAAAATCCAACATATCCTGAAGTAATAGCAGCAGCTCTGGCTGGGAGGCAGGAGATTCATCTGCTAACATTATCTGAGCACAGCAACAGGGACGGAGGAGGAAATCTCTTGTTCGCCAGACCCTTTGGTAACCTTATTTTTGATTAACATGCAATTGATTGTCGGGCAACGTAGCAACAGAGAACTCAAGGGAGGATTTGAGTCCAGAAGCCCCTCAGAGGGAAAGGTAATACTTTGTGATCTCTGTAAACTTAAAACAGAGAATATAATATTCCACATGTACAAACTGGTCTGTAAGTGAGTTTTTAACTGTGTGGAGAGATGAAATGTACGGAAAAATTTCAGTATCATGATTATACTGAGCAAAGTTATAAGAGTTACCAGTATTATCGCGGTATTGTTAAAGATATACTATGCAGAATGTTCCTACTTTTTCCTTTTACTTTACTATTTTGCTTCACTACTCTTAATAACCTTGTTTCCAGTTGCAGCAGGCAGGTGTTTATAGTCGGAGAGCTCTGAGTTAGCGGCTAATGCAAACTAGTGAACTAGTGGAGCAATGAAGCTAAAGAGATATTTCCCTCAGGGGTTGTTGGACACAAAGTTAAAAGGAGGGTAAATACTGGACTTACATTTCTCAGGTGTCCAGAAACGTGACTCCACATGAATGTTTTCCATGTCTACTGGATTGGAAATGATAAAAGATATTAGCTGCATCAACTTTTAGCTTGTTCAGCTGCTCCCTAGTGGCTAAAAGCAACAGCAAGAAAATAGATCCGTGGTTTGGTAGCAGTAATAAAACTCTGGTTGTTTACCTTAGAAGACAGAAAAGATTAATACATTGGATAATAAATAAAATAATGAATAGAAATGAAATGCAATAAATCCACTAAATATGTCATATAGGTCTGTATAGGTAGATTTATATGTATATAGGTTCACTCACATATTGGCAAATATATTCTTGGGATCTTATTGCTAGCTTAATATTTTACTGTAAAATCTCATACAAGCAATTGCAGTTAATATTTACTTAGATTGTTGTGCTGTTCAGCTTGTGTGATTTCTTTATTCCGACATTAGTAGCAGTAGCAATAATAGTTAGGCTTATGAGAATCACAAACGTGGACATTTCTATTACCAAGTGCCGGCCAATGTATTGCAAAGACGCCTTTGCCTCATTGAAATAACTGAGCCTGCAGGTATTGCTGATGCTTTGTAAAAGCAGTATAATGCTTAAATGAAACACAGCGAAATTTTGAGACATTTGGTTGCAAAAGCACAGCTGTAAATATTAAAATTAATGATGGCTCAATGCCATATTGCTGCTCCGGTTTCAGGTTTCTGCTGTTGTGCATGCTGACACACCATCACAGTGTCATGGCTTCCTAAGACAATTGAATATAAAAGAGCCATCTGTCATATTATATACTCTATGTATTAGGACGGCGCAGTGGTTAGCACTGTAGCATTGTCGTCTCACAACAATAGGGTTCCTGGTTTGAACCCTGGGGTGGGGGAGTCCTTCTGTGCTGAGCCTGCATGTTCTCCCCATGTCAGCCTGGGTTTACTCAGGGTACTCTGGCTTCCTCCAAAAATCCAAAGACATGCAGGTTGATTGGTGACTCTAAATTGTCCATAGGTGTGAATGTGAGTGTGAATGGTTGTCTGTCTCTATGTTTCAGCCCTGTGATAGTCTGGTGACCTGTCCAGGGTGTACCCTGCCTCTCGCCCAGTGTCAGCTGGGATAGGCTCCAGCCCCCCGTGACCCCCAGCAGGATAAGTGGTTATGCAAAATCATTGAATAAATACTGTGCTTTTCCTTTGACAAGTCAAAATGTCTGCCGTAATATAAGACCGAAAAATGCTACTCAAGGTGTTTCTAGTGGGACGTTTAAATTAGGGGTGTTGTGGCATAATGTTACTAATACATGGTAAATAAATTAAATTCTTGCTTGGTCTCCCAATGCCATGTGGTTGACTTTTTACTATACATTAAGTGAAACACTTCTTTTATTCGATTTTGCACAGTTATGGTGACAGACTTTTTCTACCACATGGAAATGGATGGATTTGAATGATTTTTTTTTTTTTAGTGTCATGCCACCTAGTGGCCCATCCCCCACAGGATTATATGACACCTTTGCAAAACAAAATAACAATATACATTTCATATTTCATTACATAAGTTAAATTTCCAGTCGTGCTGGTCAAGCATTTGATAACAACAACAGAAAACCAATTTACAGCAGTACAAAAGTAAAGTTATACATCTACTGATACAATGCTCCCTTTTTCATGTCCCAAGCTTTCTCCAAATACTTTGCCAGTCCAAATATTTCTTTTTCAAACAACCAAGTCCGTCATTGTGAATCATCCGCATTTATCCAATCTACCTTAATCTTTGTATTACTAAACAACTCCTCGCAGATCTTCCAATAAAAAGGACAGTACAAGACAAAATGATACTCATTTTTTACTTCTTTAAGGTCACACATTGGGCAGATTCGACTGTCTTCTTCCAACCCTACATACCTCCCAGTTTCATGAAGTGGCAAAATGCCTGCTCTGATCTGTGCACAGAGTGATCTTTGTTTCTTTGACAGGTTATACAGAACATAATTTTCAGTGAAGTACTCATATTTTATTTCACGGTAGGTACGTAGCTTTGGTTTACTCCAAATCTCATCTGCCCACTGTTGTTGAACCTCATAAAGCAGCCTTTCCTTTAAAGTTACAATGTCAATTGTCTCTGTTCTGAGGAATACTTGTTCATATCCATATTTACAAAACAAATCACACATGTCCATTATCCAAGGTCCATTCCGTTGTATATCCCATTTGAATATTTTTTTTTTTGCTAATCTATTATCATCCATATTGAGTAACCTATTCCATAATCTGGCAGCCCAAACCTTCCAACGGACTTCACTGGGTATCAAATGGCCCGATAATGTACAGCTACACTCTTAGGATAGCTACCATGACCCCAGATCCCAGCCCCATAGTCCAGGACTGGACAGACACAAGCCTGCAAAAGTTTGGTATATGTAAGGAAACCAATATCTTTGAGTATCTTAATTTTACCAAAAACTCCCCCTAGTGCTCTACCTGCCAATTCAGAGAGGACTGTTGTGCCTTGAACAAAATTCATGTACTCATCTACGTAAAGACCCAAGTATTTCACTTGTATTCTTAGTGTTAATTTATCTGCGAAAAAGACACACAATAAATAAATCTCAATTTCAAGATGAATTTGGCAAATAGAATTTTTTTTTCAGTTTTTCTAAAATTATTGCGACAACATTGTTATATAGATAATCATGTGGTACAAATCTGATATATTGTGCCAGTCTTAATTTTAATTTAAAAAAATCTTAAAATTAAGGCACAGATTGGGTTTTTTTTCCAAACTCAAGTTAACTGGCATTTTAATTAAATATGAAAGTGGGACGTTGCCATTACCGCAGGAAGCAGGGGTGCTGCTGCTGTTGTTGGCGCTGCAGCACACAAAAATTATGCCCCCACAAAAAACACACGCAACAATTGAGTCAAAAACGACTGGCACGAAAGAGTCTGGCAATATTTTGGGCAGCCTGGACATTGATGCCCTAATGAGGACCTTCATCAGCGTCACCCCAGAGAGGAAAGCAACATTTGGAGCTCTGTGATGCAGGCGGTGCGCCAATTACTGCATCCAAAATTTCATACAGTGCCTGGGGGAGTGCATGTTTGTTTGTAGATAGGCTATTTTATGCAAAAGTTTTTACAGAGAGGGGGGCCAAAAGACTAAATATACAACTTATTTAAACTTATTGAAACAAGTTTGGGCTGCGTTTCATTCGCTCATTAGTTTATTAGTTCATTCATAAAATAAATGTGACTAGATACACAAAGAGGGAGGCCGATGATGACATAAGAGTTCAGAGTGTGTGATTTATGGGAGGGATTGAATGTGGGGTACATTTACTCATGTATGAAGATACAAGAGATGAGTCGAAGGGTCCTGTCCCAGTGATTTATACTCACTGTGGCAAATATTAAGTCCCTGCCAGTTAGAGATGCAGAGAACTTACCTATCTGAAATTTGGACAGCCATGGATATTGCTGTAGCAGGCAATGAATCAAATTGTCAGTCTCAAACTATGCTGATGATAAGTGGGCCTCTGCAAAGCCTCAGGGACACACACAGTGTCTCCATGAGCAAAACATCACATAAATACCTGCCAACTTTGATACTTTGTTAGCACAGAGCTCATCACGAGGGCCGCCGGGCTTGTTGCTCCAAGTTTTTAGCGATTGTTGTCATTTCAAATGGCCGCCGGTCTTGCTTTGTTTGAGTACAAGATAACGATCAAATAAAAAACGAGGAGAGCGGACAGGAAAATGAAATGAGGAGCTTGTGTCTGTGTGTGGCCACGCAACGCAGAGTAATGTGTTTATCCCCATCCTACACTTCACTGGAGAGCAACATCTACATCCTGCATGTGCCTCTTCAGCCTCATGTTGTTTAACTCGGGGTTCATTCGGTTTAAAGATTAAACACTTTCCCAGCCAAACAAACATGGCAGGACAGTGTGCAAGTGTGCAAAGTGGAATAAATCGAGTCAGTTGCTCTGGATAATAGCATCTCCCAAATATGTATTAAAGAAAATTGTTGTGTTATATCACTCTCATGTCTGCATGACGCTGAAGCCGTAACAGCTTATCTTAGCAAAAATAAAACAGGAAACCTGACTCTGTCCAATGTTAAAATATATGCATACCTGAAGGCTCACTAATTAACACATCATACCTTGTTTCTTTATTGCACACACAGCGAGTTATGTGCTGGAACTATTCCTGTTTGAGTGCTTTGGATTCCAGCTAGAGGCACAGCTCTAGAAAATTCATGATGAATTGAAGTTGTAGGGGTCTGTGTTTAACAACAGCAACATCAAAAAATCTGTTAACAAGCTTGTACAACTCGAGCATTAGTCTATAATACAAGCCTCAGTTATACAGTTGTATGCTCAGTGTTTCCCAAACACATTACATTACCTTGCTGTTGCACAGATTTCTCCACAGGGAGCTTATCAGCGCTCTCCTCAAAGCCAGAATCCATTGACACAAACAATAATTTCACCTCGTTGAGCACAGGAGCTGCTGCTCTTCTGCTGCCTTGGTTACTTTGTGTTATTGTGTGACTTCAGTGAATCCAAACTAACCCTTTAAAACACCAAAGTCACACAACAGCACAAACAAATTAGTGATGGGCAAAGCAGTTCTTTAGATGTTACTGAATCACTAGAATCAGGTCATTAAAAAGATTTGTTCAAAAGATTCGTTCACCGAATCATTCAGTGCTTGGCGGGAGGAGCCCTGACTGTGTACTGCGTCCAGCTCACTGAACTGATACAAGGCTGAGCTGCTGCTGCGTCTGCCCTGCACTGGTGAGTCTCATTACTGGCCAGCCTAACGTTTTAAGTTTATCTGGAAACTAAGTCTTTTTAAACAATGGGGAGGTGTGTGATTGTGTTCATGTAGCTTGACTCCTGGCTACATTAGCCGTTAGCTTGTAGAAAACGGTCCCTATGAAAGTGTTTCGCTGAGAAGAAATGATTTGAATCACTCAGGGATTGGTGGTTACGTCCTTCACCGAGTGATTCGTCACGCTTTAGGCAGTCCCGGCCTGCGCGCTCGCTGCTGAGCTCAAGTGAACTGAGAAATGAACAAATCAGTTCCAGATGGGATTCAGTTCAGTACGTTCACTCAACAGATTTGTTCGTTTGAACGATTCATTCGCGAACGACACAACACTAAAACAAATGAACTGATTGAAGCAGTGATGGAACAGTTCAGTATGGTAAAATAACTGTTTTTATCAGTGGAGACATTAAAGCATAGATAAGTTTCACTTTCAGTTATGTTATACATAGTAAGGTTTTAGCGAAAAGGCTGGTGTTTTGGGAAGTACTGAACATGCAAATGAGGGTCTAGTGAAAGTTGACTCAAGAAGGGTCAATTTCAGTCATCAGCTGATCCACAATCAACCAGTAGCACAGCAACACACCTTCTCTGTCAGCCTATCATCTCACTGCTCCTCATTTTAAATGTGATTCTTTCTCTGCCGTAGTTCTTTCTTGCTGAAGCAGTCGGCAGCCTCAGAGTCATCAGCTACCACCACCAGTGTCTGGACTCCATGGGGGGGACTTATCCTGCTGCTGCTCAGATGTCCCTCGATCACAGAAATCTTCCTCTGATATTCAAGTGCCAAAGACTTCTGTTAAATCTTAATCAGCACAAAGCATCTGCTAATCTGTACACTCATATTCTGTATCCTCCAAAAATCCAAAGACATGCAGGTTAGGTTATTTGGTGACTATAAATTATCTGCAAATGTATTGTCTATGTCTCAGCCCTGTGATAGTCTGGCGACCTGCCCAGGGTGTACTCCGCCTCTCATCCAGTGTCAGCTGGGATAGGCTCCAGCCCCCCCACAACCCCTAACAGGATAAGCAGTTATGGAAAAATTATGGGGGGTGAATAATTGATATACAAATTGTCATTTTGGGCCGTGAGGTATTACTTTAAAATGTCATTTTTGTACAGCTTACATTTACTTTGTGTTAACATGTTAAGACTTCTAGCTGACACAGTTACTCAGGTTTTATGGTGCAGCCTTATTTGAAGCTAGCCAGTGATAACAAAGAATTTGCAAGCACTTTTGCACAAACACAACACATAACTCCCAATAAAACTTCTAATTTTGAACTTTAAATGAGCCATGCTAGCTGTTTGCTTTCACATTAATCATGGTAGCTATGATTTTCTGTTTAAAATGTTAATTTGGTTTCTATTTGGTGGTTTAATGTTTAGAAAAAGGCAGGAAAGAGAGGTCTTTCCTGTCCGACCTCCACACTCCTCTCTCCTCTACTCCCATCTGTATTGTGTTAAACACATAACGCCAGCCACTAACATGCTCTTTTAACCACTTATGGGATTTTCTGCGCTGCCCTCAACGTCACATTTCCTCACTAGATATATTGATGAAACATGTCAGATTGTGTTATTGTAAAGCGGTCGCCAAGGACCGTGGAAAGCACAGGAGAGCAGCACACCAGGGGCACACCAGCAAGATGTTTTCCACACTGGTGCCCATAAGAGCCACTAAAATATGTCAACAAATGACGTATCTGGTTGATCTTTTAAAGCCTCGGGGCAGACCAGACATCTGAAAGTTGTCAGAGGTGAGGTGGAAGACATTTTCACACAGTCACTCGAGTGTTCTAAGTCTATTTTGCTTTGAAAGAGCTTCACTCACAGGCATTAAAGGAAATCATAGTGAGAGTCAGATTACTAAAATCCCTCCAAGGACACAACCTGTACCATAATCTGATTTTTTTCCAGCTTCTTAAATTTAGGCTTCTTCTTGATTTTCTGTCACATATTCCTGAAATTGTAACAGAAAAATGTTCATTCCTGATAATTACCCTGATACCTGGCTGTCAGAGATAAGAAGTTAAATAAATCCCTGTCAGGAGTTGCGTACGGGGAGAGAGGAGCAGCAGCAGAGCACTTCTGACATTTCTTAATGGAGATAAAACATTTCTGGAGAATAAGACATAACTGCGGATGACACCTGCCTAAGCCTAATGACAAAACTGAACTCCCAAGATTACTAAGAGCCACAGATGTTCTCATGTGCACAGAGTATTCCTTGCAGCAAAGCTCTTCTGCACTGAACGGTGACTGAATGCTCAAAGGCTTCCCCACCAATAATCCAAACCCTGAGAGAGTGATGCAAATATATACTGTAACACTGTGAATTCAGTAGCGATAAATGACTGTACATGAACCTCATGGGAGATTAGAGGGAGGCATAACCTTGTTGCTCATGAGATGTGCTTCAGTATAATCACCAGATACTAATTCAGCAGGATTAAACTGAAAATATTGCAGCATCACCTTCAGTGATAATATAATTTTCTGACTGAAAAGACTTCTGATGAACCAATTATCCAATTGCCCTTAAAATGAGACCTGTAAGCAGCTCTTTATGGTAATTATTCACATATAAAATAGGCAAAAAACAGCAGAAAATTATACTTTTTATCACAAAGGGATTGCTGACATCAGACTGCATGTACAAGTGGCTAAACTCAGACAAACACCTGGTATGCAATGACCCTAAAAACTCTTAATCTAACAATCCCAATTCAGATTATGGAATAAAATACGTCTGAGAGAGAAGACATCATGAATTGAGGACATCCTCAGACAAAATATGAATTAAACTGGCTTGTAAAACAATGTCAAATTATATCACATATATATATGTATATATATGTATATATGTCATATATTTAAATACAAAGGGGCTTAACATTTTTTTACGTTGGATCAGTAACTGCAAAAATCAAATTCATATCGACTCATAATTCACACAGCAGCACAGCAAGCAGCTGGATCATGATTTCCAAACTCATCTAAATTGGTCTGTATTAAAGGTTTACCGTCCTCCTCCGCCTCCACAGTGTTTAAAGTGGCTTTAATGTCAATACAAAATAGTTTAAGTGAACCGACTCTTCACCACTAACCACACAAGACATTTTCTTTTTAAAATAAAATGTTTTAAAAAATGATAAAATAAGCGGTTACTTACTTTTGGCAGGTATCCGTAGAGCAGCAGCAGAAACAGCAGCTGTGAAGCATCCATTCTGTCTTTAGTTTGTGGACTTTTCTCATGAAAGACTCCTCGATGTCTGCAAAACTCCCCTGATAATATGTAAAGGTGTGTGTGGAAAAGCGAGGCTGTGTGTGTGTTGGTGCGTTCAGATGTGTGAGGGAAGATAAAGCGTCACCGCTGCTCTATCGGACTGCGCTTTTCTCTGTGCGCTCCTCCAGCAGGAGAGCTGCGTCTGTTTGACTGTACCCGCCCCCCCACCGCCCATTCACAACTCCTCAGTGTCCCAGGAGGCAGTTTGTTAACAAGGCTGTCAGGCTGCTGGTGCGTGCCAGGCTAATGCGAGGTTAAAGGAGGATGCTGGAAGTAAGAAGACCCCTTAGGTTTATTATTAAATGTTGGGAATACGTTTGTGATGTAAGAAAAATAAGTTTCCAACCAAATAGGGTGCAAATTTTAACCGAATTTTCAAAAAATCTGCAAAAGAAAATGCAGGGCTTTGTCAGGAGTAGGTTTATCAAGATGAGCAGTAGGTGGCGCTAATTTTCCAGGTGCCATAGCAGAGGAAGACCCCTAAAGAAGAAGGCCAGATGACTTAGGTCCGGTTTATATGACAAGGATTTCAACTTGAAACGGTAAACTTTAGTTGCGTTTTGGCTGATCGTTTATATGACAGCAGCGTTTTGGGTGCCTGAAAACGCAGCGTTTTGAAAACAGGTTCCAGAGTGCAATGTTTTGGAAACGGCGCTCCATTGTCCATTGTCATGTAAACTTGCAATATGCAGTTCCTCTGAAAACGGAGACCTTTCACACATGCGCATTACGGATCCAGTCACTAGGCATGTGCGAATAAGTCGACCATCACAACAACAATGGCGGACTCTGTTTGTGCTGCTCACCCTGTTGATTTTATCAACGCTTCTTCAGCAAAGTGTAGATCTACTGTGGCTACTCCACCTCGTTGCGATCCTCTCCGCTCCTCTCAAGTCAAGTCAAGTCAAGTCAAACTTTATTTATAAAGCACATTTAAAAACAACCTCAGTTGACCAAAGTGCTGTACAGTTATTGAAATATAATATAATCATACACAAATATCATAATAAATAAAACAATAAAGGAAATAGTAAGAGCTCAATTAAAAAAACTAAAATTAGAATAAAAAAGTAAATAAAAGAGTAGAAAGAGTAAAAGCCAACAACAACACTTGAGCACCTGTTCTGGGATACACAGTGTCGGCCTGCCCGGCCTGACCTCTGTGGCCATCCCTGGACAGATGCTCAAGTGTGGGTGAAAGGATTGAAGAGGACTGCGGAGGTCAGGCCGGGCGGGCCTCAGGCTTTCAGTCTCTTTATAAAGGATACCGACCCCCGGTGTGAAGGATATAGTGGCATCTAGCAGTGAGGGTGCAGATTGCAACCGACTTCTCCTGCATGTCAAACGTGTAGAAGTATGGTGACCAACTTGAAACCATGAATGGCTCTGTCTAGAGCCAGTGTTTGGTTTGTCTGTTCTGGATTTCTGTAGAAACAACATAGTGGACTCCATGAGAGATGACCAGCTCTGCATGTAGATGGCTTTTACGAAAACACAACGATTCTTCGCTTCCATTGATTATAAACGAATGAAAATATATTTATGACTATCAAATTCCACTTCTGCCAATAGACGCCTCCGAAACCCACACACTGGACCTTTAATTTGAGGAAGGTTACTGATGTTTTCGTGTTGATTCAGTGGACGTTTATATCAAATGCTTCATTAATTTGCTAATCAGTTTTCATTGAACTTTGGTGCAATTTGCTTGCCTCAGCTGAGCATAAAATTTGTTTTTAGCCTTTCCAGCCAGTTTTTAATACTCATATTGATAATGCAGGTAAAATCATACCGATGTAAACACACTTTGGCCCCAGTCACACAGAAAGTGTTTCAGCAGCTAATTGTTTTAATGAGAATCTAAGCTTTTTGCTCACTCTTTTTGTGTTGCTATGTGCCTCGCGTTTCTGCGTTTTAGGCGTCTGGCATTTTTGCCAGAGCACTCTGAACTCCTCAAGCTGAACAAACTTCAACTCAGAGCTGAAAATCACCCTTAGTCAATTTTCTGAATTCTTGTATTCAACAGTTTGGAGATATGATGTTAAAGATATGAGCAACAATGATATCAGAAGGCGAGAGCTACAGACAGACTTCTGGGTGTCCAGTTGTGCTGTGGAATAAAGTCTGAATAAAGCTGTGAGATTTGAGAAACAAGCAGCGGGAAATATACAACAAGGCATCAACTCCACAGCTGCTTGCTTTGATAAAAAGTCCATTACCCAAATTGCACCTGTGCATCCTCTTGTGATTGCTAATGCATAAAGATGAGAAAGGGTTTTACGAATGAGATGTCAAGCAAATCCATATCAGTCATCAACAAAACAACAAAGCAGAGAGACGAAGACAGAGTTTGTGTCCATCCCTTTAACTGCTCATCTCAGTTTAGTTAGACGCGAAGTTGAGAGAGGTGGTGACAGAGGTCACGTTGGCTTTTTGGGGTCAAAGGGAGGGATGCAAAATGATCTAAAGACCCTTGCAGCACCTTTACAACCCATCTGTCCTCTTCACCACACCCCCCCTCATCCATTCCAGATTACTGGCTACAGCATCAGACATCCAGCTCCTCCATCTTCTTCTTTGGCCACAGTCCCACACCATGCTCGTGCTGTTAGTGTCACTGCTGATCGACCGCCGCTCACAGCTGACCGGACCTCACAGCACAGCTTCATCCTCAGTCTCTGTGACAGGCTGAGCTCACCCTGCGAGGCATTTCTCGGCATGCGCCCGCCCATTAATATTGATGGAAAATATGCTTTGCACGAGCCAAAACAACAACATGTTTCATTTCATCTTTTTATTTATTTATTTTGTGAGATCACAGTCTATGTGTTGTACATGTGTTGAAATAATATGACACGCAATATATAACTTAATCCATGCGTTCAGATGACATATCTGCACCTTTTAAACACATTTTTCGTCACACTTGTCCTTTACTCCTCCTTGGATCAAACACAACTTGTATAAAATGATATATTAACATGTACAGTAAACAGGGTCTTGTATAACTTGATTTGTGAGTTCTTGTAAAGCACCTGTCCTGTTAAACATCTACATATTGTGTATTTGACGCTATGAACTGACATACCTCTCTCCTTTCAGATGGATAACAAAGAGCAGCCTTTTTGTTGGAGGAGAGCATTTTCTAAGTCGTTAAATGATTAGTTGCATTTGAGACAGATTTGACCTTTGAAGCCAGGAGGGTGATGTATTAACAGACTACCATGAAAAACTCAAGGATCCAAATGAAGGATTTTTTTTACGTCAATAAGGTCAAGAGTCTTTCGGTACTGAATGAGTCTGGAGCTACCTGTGTCAGGATAATAAAAATAATAAATAACTTCATTTGTATAGCACCTTTCAGAACAGAGTTACAAAGTGCTGTACAATAGAAACAATACTGGGATAAGATAGAATAAAAAGAAGAAAAAAAGAAGTCACTGAGTTTGTCTGCCTGAAATCTTCAGGCAGAGAGTTACACAGTTAAAGCTCGGTCACCTGTGGTGACAAATTGAGATTTTGGAGCCATTAGGAGAGCCTTGCGGGAGGATCTCAGGCAGCAATCAGGCTCATGGGGAATTCATCGGCACGAGCCTGATCATTCAAGTCTTGAAAGACAGGCAGAAAAATCGAATAATCAATTTTAAAGCTCACAGGTAACCAGTGATGTTGTGACGTGATCAGTGATGTGAAGAGGCAATGGATGAGAAAGAATTAACCAGCTCATATAATACAACATTGATTAATAGCAGGATAAACTGTTCCTCTAGGTCTCAGAGAATGCCATTACACTTTCAACGGGCACTGTGTAGGAATTTCTCCCATCTAGTGTTGAGATTGTATATTGCATTCAAACGGATAGTGCACTCTAGCGCCTCACTGTTTCAAACGCGTATTGCAACAACGTGACGCGAGTTGACAAACCCCCTCCTCACCATGCTGGCTGTGTTTACAATGTAGGACTGTTGGGCCGGGTGTAAATCGAAACAAACCAATCACATCTTGTCTTTTGACAACTGACAAGTGGCTCAACCTCACACACCTCATCCCTCTCCTCGCAACACTGCATCGCTAACAGCTGTTAGCGACCAGCGACACTAACAGGACTAACAGCGCTAACAGTGGCTAACAGCTGTTAGCAGCGCCGCTAACAGCTGTTAGCCGCTGTTAGCTGTGATTCTCCTTCAGCAGCTCTCTCCACCTGGGAAAGGCTACCCCCATGTTGACCCTTGTTTTTTGAAATCGCCGGTCACGTTGCCTTTTTTCAAATGCACCGGCACTTGTGACTAGCCTGCTTGCTGCTGCTTTTCACCACTCTACCTGCAGGTGGAAACCGGAAACCGACAAGTGAAAACGCGAAAGGCGATTCCGTATTTCTCAAGTATGTCCCTGTACATACCTGTATTTTAAAGATGGAGCACGTACATGATGAGACACCGGTCGCAATGTATATGTAAATGAGAATTTCGGAGCTTACAGACATACTTAGATATGCCGATGGAGGTAAATACACATGTGCTAGGACACACTTTTGACTGCAAAATTTGTTTGTCTCAAAGAACAACTGCAGGGTCAAAAGTGATGATGTCATGTACCTATTTGTGACCATGTAAGATTAATAACTGCAATATGGCAAATGGTGGTGTTTAATCCACCTACGTTAGTCCATATATTGATGTAAAACCATGTCTCACAATATATTCCATCAATTAAATAAACATATTATGTTTCCATACCTGTCCAGGAGGAAGACAGCCGATTCAAGATTGGTTTTGAATCCGTCAAAATCCTATAATTTTCTTAATCCTCTCGCTAAGGGCCGATCATGTTTTCAGCCGTGCTCTGTCACTGCCCCCTCAGTTTTTTGTCAGTCCTCTGCCTCTTTGCTAATCCTGCCCTTGTGTCAGCCATAATCACAAAATATAATGTCAAATATACAATTCTCTGAAGAAAAATCTCCTGCTTCCTTTTAACTGGCCAACATACTGCTCTCTGTGAAACTGTAAAATGCCTTTTTGAATATTAACAAGATCTAAAGTCTGTGTGTTGTAAATTGTTTCATCTGATTTCATTGGAATCAGACCTGGGGACAGGCATTAAGGGCGTTTTCATGTCGGGTACTAATGGTTTTTACTGTTTAACTTTTACTATTGCCCCTCCCCCTTCACTCCTCCTATTGCTCAGCTTTTGCATTTGTAATGTTGTGCCATACCTGGGTTTACCTGCATCATCATCTGTTGTGCTACAGTGTAGAAAAGGGTGCTGCAGACAGACATTGCTGCCCCAAGGACCGTCATCAGTAGGAACCAGTAGAGCAGTGAAGCAAAGCTCTGCCCCTGAGCAGAGAAAGAGCTGCTGCTGCGGAGCTCCCCACCTCCCGCCAAAGCTTCGACTGCAGGTTGAAGGTGGCATCAGGCTGCACTGCTGTCTAAAATAATGGCATTAGTATTTAACTGAGATTGTTTCATAGTTTCAAGTTATAAACTCTTTGTTGTCACGTTAAATAGCATTCCACTGTAGTGTTTTGGTACGAGTTCACGAGTGAGAGCATGAGATGGATCGGCGGTTTGGTGCAGCTTCTGTACTGATGGGGGCGCTGCGCCTGTCCATCATGGTGAAGAGGGAGCTGAGCCAGAAGGCGAAGCTTTTGATTTACTGGTCCATCTACGTCCCAACCCTCACCTATGGTCATGAGCTCTGGGTAGTGACCAAAAGAATGCAATCGCGGATACAAGCGGTGGAAATGAGTTTCCTCCAAAGGGTGGCTGGGCTCAGCCTGAAGTGAAACACACACCGCCGCCATACGGCACGCATCAAAACGCCCGCCTCCATTATATTCTATGAACCAACCCACACTGGCGCCGGCCGCCGCACCGCGCCGCTCTGCTTCAGCCCACTGCTCTATTTCCAGCGCGGCCGGCGCTCATGGCAGCGCTGCGAGAAAAGCCTTTTATGTACTTTTCAGCCGCCGTAGTATCAACTCCGGTTGTTTCAAATCTTTAATAAGACGACTTTGATAAGAAACTCCAACTCACCCGTGAAATCCAAGCTGTTGTTGCCTCAAAGTTTTTCCTCTTCATCCGTTACTAGCAGCTGGCAACCGTTGGCAACTAGTGTAGGTACAGCCACCTAGCAGGCTGGGGTGGGAAATACACGTCGACCGTGCTGCTGCGCGCCGCTGCCAGTGTGTGTTGGGGGGCGGCACTTGACGGCCACAGTGCCGCGCCGGCGGCGGTGTGTGTTGCACTTTAGAGATAGGGTGAGGAGCTGGAGGGAGCTTGAAAGGGGTCAGTTGACGTGGTTCGGGCATCTGACCTGGGCACCTCCTGCTGGAGGTGTCCCGGGCACGTCCCGCTGGTAGGAGGCCCTGGGGCACACCCAGAACACGCTGGAGGGATTACATGTCTTGTCTGGGCTGGGAACACCTTGAGGTCCCCCAGGAGGAGCTGGAAAGCATTGCTGAGGAGAGGGATGTCTGGGGTGCTTTACTTGGCCTGCTGCCCCCGTGACCCGGCCCCTGGATAAGCGGATTAAAATGGATGGATGGAATAACCTGACAGAAACTGTGAATCTTCTCACTGATGGTCTGATGGCTTCTAAATTGAGACTGTTTCCTATCCTGTTAAAACTCCTTGAAGTTGCTTTAGTTTAAACATTTCTTTTGCGCTTCAATCATTTCTGAAGAAATACATAAGCAAGATATAATTTAACAAGCAGCCAGCCAACAGGGGATATTACTGACCATTAATAGCTAACATTAGCTTAGCCCTGGTGAGCGACTGCATGCAGCACTACTGTCTACAACTCAAGCTACAGGTGGCTAGCTGGTAGCTGCGAAGACACAACATTTAAATGAGACAACTTTTGAGTTCCCGGAAGGTGCAAATTACTACTTTTAATTGGTTTTGTGGACTATTGCCTCGAGTTTGGCATTTTGCCTGTTGCCATCTTGTTTATTTTGGAGCCAGAAGTGACCATATTTGGACAACAGAGTGAAGAACACACACTGTTACACCTCTATCCTGATTGACAGGTCACCATCAACTTGTCAATCACAAGACAGCAAACCCTAAAGCAGTGGTTACCAACTGGTGCAGCTACGGTGTCCAGATTTCTCCTTCGTCATTAATTCAAGGTCCACACAGTTTGATATATTCAGTGTCATACTTCTGTTTGGCCGTGTCTCAAGCTAGCTTGCTGTCTCTGATAAGTAGATGTTTGTTATTCACTCACTCTACAGCAGGAAATGGCACTTCAAAATAAAAGCTGTGTGCTGGAAATTCACTGTATTTAAAAATAAAGTGTGTCACTTGCGGTCCATTCGGAATAGACCCGTGACCCACTTTTGGACCACTAGCAACCGGTTGGCAACCACTGCCCTAAGGCATACAATGCTTTATCGTCTATTTAACTCCAAAGGGTACTATAATTTTAAGAATGCACATCATGCTGTATAGGAGACTTGAAACCAGCCATTGAGACCAATAACTCTTTACATAAGAAGTATGTTTGCCCCCTGCTGGCCGTTTGAAAAAATGCAGATTTAAGGCACTTGAGCAGTAGTTTCACTTTTCAGACCCAGAGAATTCTACTTGGTCAAATCGCATTTCCAGACCATAGACGGTATATAAATATGTACGACATGAAAGCTCCCCAAAAGTGAAGCCGAAACATCTCCTCCGCCCCCTGCTGGCTGGCTGCAGTATAGGTCATAATGCCCGTCCCATCCATGTAAGTGGATGGGACATGGGCCAAACTAAAAACTTGAGGACACGTCAAATAAAGTTTTCCAAACATGGTTTCTGTCATTTAAGATTTTTTAATTATACTGCTGTATGTTCAAGTGTTTATTTTTCTATTAAGTTTGGTTTTAATTAGCCATTTAATGCTATAAAACAGGGACTTAACTACATGACTGACAAATATGTGAGCCAATAGGTGGGCTTGCATTCAGCGGTGTTGCTCGCACTTGGTCGTACAGGTGTATGGGCGGGAAACTTGATCCCACGAACTCTGGCTCAGAATGACATCACCAGAGATGGCAGCGGCTGTATTCAGGATATTTTAGCTTCACCTCTGTATTTCTGTGGGGGTAAGTGGAGACGTGTCATCCATCTACAGTCCATGCTCAATACCTCTTGTTCCTGTGCCTGTGCCTAGCTAACACATTCCTGAATCTGTGAACTAAAAGAACATTTTAATGCTCATAAAGAAGCCCAAGTGTTTGTACTAAACCATTTTGAGCTGCCATGTCTTGACCACTTCAGATTTATTGTACATTCACTTTCATAAAGTGTGTGCTGTAGAAAAGTAAAAAGTGGTGCTAGTGGGATTTATGTAAATCCTTTGCATGATAATCTTGATTCCATCTCTTTCAATTTTGATAATAATCTGTGAACTTCTTATCAAATATTAAATACCCCTCCTTTTTTTCCTCATTTCATCTTTGCCTGCCAGTTACTATCTGAGCAAGTCAGCCATATTAATGTGTGAGAGGGGTTTTGTAGGCATGATAATGAAAACCAAATGTAATATAAAACATTAATGAGTGTGTTAAGGTTTTTACTCTCAAAGCGGGAGCCACATTTCATCTATTTGTGTGTCCCAAACAATAAAGCGGAACAATTTAACAGTGACACCGGGGTTGCAATATGTGTGACGTCATTATAACCCCTAGTTATTATGTCCTCACAATGCTTTCCAGGTAATCCTCCCACCTCTGTGGCTGTTGTTTATTATCTGAGGCACCAAGCAGCATCTCTTCTCAGCCTCCATTAAAAAAAAAGCCTTAACCCAAGGTGAAGGCGAGAGCATTAGTATGTGTATTATTGTGTCGTGTGTGTGTGTGTGTGTGTGTGTGTGTGTGTGTGTGTGTGTGAGAGAGAGAGAGAGTGTCTGTGTATCTGAGTGACATTGTCAGCTTCTAATTCAAATATGCAGGCAGGACGTTCGCCAACTGAGCCAGGTCACAGTGAATAGAGGAGGAAATTGGAAGTGAGTTTCCACACCTGCGTTTTTTGGCCATCACACATGCATTTTACATTAGAAACATATGCTCATATTTTACATCACTTATATGTGTGTGTAGGCCTATATGTCCTACCTTTATCTGTGTTATATACCTCGATCTATACTATTGTTTTAAATCATTCCAAGTTAAACATTTAAGTGCTACACCTGCCTTTCGTTTTGCAATCCTGTGTTGTATTATGACAACAATGCTGAACCTTGAAACCCTGAAACATTCCTTTGTTATCTGTGAACAATGAGAACAAATGAGTATGCCATTATTGATTCAGATCAAGTGCATTTATTTGGTCTGAATGGGAAGTCTGCAGCCAGAGTTTTCATTATTGTTCAGCTACACAGCAGAGACACAAAGGAGGGCAGCGACAGCAACACAACCTGAGAGATGACGATGATGAGCTTTGAATCAGCATGGTTGAGAGCTACAACATCGAGAAGAAAACCCTGATTTTTCATTTGGAGATTGATGGCTTGATGCCTCTCCAGGTATTGTGTAGATAACTACTACTGTCAATCGCACCTCCATTAAGCTGGCTCTTTGTCTCATTTGTACCGCAGGCACTTGTGCAGGCTGGGAATCTAAAAAAGAGAAAGAGGAGGAAGGATACGAATCGTGTGAGTGGCTTGCTGCCCTCGGGCTTGTTTTTTAATGTCATCAATCCAAAGATCAAGGAAAACACTCCACACTGTCTTTGGCAAATTGTTGAATCAATATGGTTTTATCTGAGCTGCTGCAGTCAAGAGGGCAAACTAAACAACCACTTCCTGCACCCTTATGCATTAAAGCAACAGCTCCAGTGGCAAAGTTCCCCCCTTGGGGGAAAACACAACCTGGTGATGTACAAAAACAAATATGCTAGCATTTCCCAAAAAGAAGTACGTTACATAACGGGTTTTCTCCCTGCTGTATTGTATATAGACTGTATGTCTCAGCTTTTGTTTGGTTTACAAAAGAGATTCACTTCCATACACATGACTCCAGGCGGTTGGCTTTGCAGAAAGTTTTTTGCATATCAGTAATGGAGGTACGCGTTTACGTGTGAGTGCCAGACCTCAATTTCCAGCCCTCAGCGCGGTCTGGAGGCTTAGGATAAGCTCTCTTTGCTTAAGGGCTCCACATGTCTTGAAGGGTAGTTTGCACTTTGGCTTCTGTGCTGTTTGTAGTGGAGATGTGCCAAACATGGCTGCAAGCTGCTGGAAGAAGCGAGAGGTGAAAACATGATAAACATGGTGCATCATAATGGAAGTACAGTGGGGTGACAGCAGTCATAGTGACAGCCAACTTGATTTTCTCTGTGGTGAGGTATGGAGGAGCAGCCTGCCAGCTGTGGTACAGCCACTCAGCTGTCGTTCTTTATATTCCAGCTGTACATTCTCATTTATGTTTGTCTCTGCATGCACCAAACACACAGCCAAAATGGTGGAACATAACGAAAGTAAGTACTGTACCTAAATACAAATATGATGTATGTGCATCTCAGTTGAGTATAACGTTATAACTCATTTAAGGATGACATGTTATTATTATCATTTATTTATTTTTATTATCATCATTAAGTTCTGTTCTGTTCTTGTCTTTATGTGTACATAATGTTTTGCATTGATTTACCTGTCGAAATTAACAATAAACAAAGTAAAAAACAACAAAAAGAAACATCTAACAGTCTGGTTAGTTCAGAAAATTACATCACTTTACTGTAATGCTGCCTTTAAAGCCAGGAGAAGACAGCACTTACGATATTAAGAGATTCTAAGACAATACTTAATCTCATGTCACAGTACTGATAGAACTATATAAACTAAGAACAAAAAGTAAGGAAAGTTGTGTTTGGTAGATTGTTTTTTGTTGTAACAATGCTTCTTGGTAATAAATCTTCTACCATTGGAAGCCTGTTTATTTCCCTTTTAAATGGTGCCACATTTGTAAGGAACATGCATTTGTGGGATGAGCAGCAGAGCTGAGTATGTGGGTTGCGCCCATGAAAAATTTGCCAAACCTTCTCTGCCATTACCAAACAGCTTTCAAATTTATATCATAATGATTTCTTTCCATTAGTGTGACTATTACTCTGACAGAAACCATTTTGCCTTTATACCCAGTCAACATTTGTATGTGGGGCCCATGTGGGTAGTAAATGGGCTGAAAATGGGCTGTATGTGGGATTGTTCACAGGTTCCATAATGACCCCATGCCATTTGCCAACAAGGCTGGGTTTACCTAAGTGAGCCCCAGATAAGGTGCCCATTTTGGTTTCATACATGGTTGCGATCCATGTAGCCCCTGCATAACCCATTTGGAACCCACCCTTGTGGGCAATTGGCAGGGGGGCAATATGGAACTTGCGGACAGTCCCATGTAGGGCCCCATTTACTACTCACATGGGCCCCACCTACAAATGCTGACTGGGTATTGGTGATTGATTAGTACTTAGGATTTAGTGACATCTAGTGGTGAGGTTGTAGAACTAAAAGTTCTCCCATGGGCCAAGGGTGTAATGAGGCCAAAACGAAACTGTGAATGGCCCTATCTTGAGCCAGTGTTTGGTTTGTAAGTTCTGGGCTCTCCTGTTCTGTATGTAGATAAAAGGGTCATTGTAAGGTAACGAAACGCAATGATTCTTTGTTTCAGGTGATTATACACATATTATAAACCATCTCTGCCAATAGATGCCCCTAAATCCTACACACTGGAGTCCACGCAAGACTTTTACTTGCAATGAAGTATATTACAGTTGTTGCTTTTAATCAAGTAAAGGATCTAAATACCTCTTCCAACACTTTTTTCTCAAAGGTGACGCCGGTGTAAAGCAACAACACAGACAAACACAAAAGACAATGACTTGATAAAGCAATCTGAGCCTGAATAGTGGAATGACTGCAGCATCTCTTCAAGGACAAACAGAGGGCCTCTTTTCACTTGTTTGATTTACCCTCATAGAGTACTTGGCAATCATGAAGCCATTAACAGACTGCTGCTGCTGGAGGAAAGAAAGTGTGATCTTTATGTTGTTTTTTTTGTCACTGAGTTACCGCTGACATCAGTAGTAAGTGACCCAATACAAAGACAGGCAGAGATTGATCTGCAATCCGCACAAGATGCTTTAAAATGCCCAACCACTGTCCTGACAAGATAAAAGTATCTGTCACTTGGTTGAGGATTTGAAAATGATGGTGGGAGCGAAGCGACTGTAGCCTTCCAAAGTCACTGTCACTGTATCCTCCTCCACCAAAACTCATCTGTTCCTCCAGGTACTTCTGTGTCCATCTTTGACAAAGCAGTGCTCTTCACTCACACCTCCCGGAGGGGAAATTAGCTTGGCTGAACGTTATTTCACATGGAGACCTCACCTTTGCCCCAGTGTAATCATTGTGTTTCTGGAGTGTAAAACGGTTATGGCCTTGAAATGTAATTGGAGGACCTGCGGTGTCACAATGTCTGGAGAGTAAAGAAAAAGATGTTTGGAGGACCTGCAGTGTCACAATGTCTGTAGAGTAAAAAAAGAAAGAAAGATGTGTGGCAGACAAAAGCATTACTGATGCCCTAAATACTTGTAGCTAAGGATTTATAGTATACAGTTCCTCACAAATTAATTAAAGTTAAATCTGACAGAGGTGTTACAATTAGGGGTGAAATTATTGCAGCTCCATCTGATCAATCTCTAAATCCATAGACCCATCTCTAGTGTTTATGTGGCTCCAGGTCCAACATGTTCCCATTGCAAACTTGTCCAATATGGCAGCTTAGTCAGTGGACCTAACCTTCAAATTATGGTGCTCTAGGTACCCCTCTTGCATCAGTTTTGGACGCTCAGGGATGGCGTGTTAATTGCTACCACTTACAGGCATAGAGACTTTTCATAGAGAGCTCTGTGTTCACAGGAAACTGGGCTTTGTCACCAAAACTTTTTTAGGCAACAAAACGACTTGGTTAGGTCTATCAGAGTGAACGACCTTGTCATGTGATGTATGTATTGTATGTCATGTGACATTAACTACGTCAAAGTCAAAGTGCCTTTATTGTCATTATATTGAGAACAATATAACGAAATTAAAAGTGCTGCTCTGTTAGGTGCCAGATTCACATACCTCATCTCAGATCATACATACATAGATAAATAAATAAATAAATAGTTAAAGCCAATCAATAAAACAAGAATATTGCACATGGAGAAGAAGAGTCAGTTATTTGTATTGCACGGAAGGAGCATTAGTGGTGTGTGGTGTGTGTGTTATGAGTCTGTTCAGGGTGCGTATTGCTGTCGGAAAAAAGCTGTGATTGAATCTGGTAGTCCGGGTTTTGAGTGATCTGTAGCACCTCCCAGAGGGCTGAAGGTGGAACAGATGGTGACCAGGATGCGTACAGTCTGTGATGATGGTTGAGGCTCTGCTGAGGTAGCGGCTACTGGCAATGTCATTTACATAACAGTCAAAAAAAAAAAAAAAAAAGGTTTCAGTGGTCTCCTGAGTTAAAGTCCTGTGTTTGTTTGACCCTTACCTCACCACTCTTTCCCTATCACTCTACTCAAACTTTCTCCCTCTTTATACAAATTGAGCATAGCATTAGTTCAGGCAGGACACAATGTCAAGCTCAGCTCACATCCCAGCTACATCAGCTAATCTCAAGTAGCCCAATCAATTGATCAGTCAGCTGATTGATGGAAGGGAGTCAGCTGATAGATCACATGATTCCTTTCTATGCACCCAATTGGCAAATCTCATTCAGGGCGCCCTATTTAAACTGCTCTGGCCTGCCTACTGTTGCTGCCTCCTCTGCAAGCTGCTTTGCAACCCGCCTCCACCCCAGCTCCTCCTTTCCATGCTGTGTCTGACTTATCAATGTCATTTCTGTTTGTCATTGATGCTGCTCTGTTCTGTTCCCGGAGGTCTTTGCTTCTGCTCTCTTTGTCTTAGGCTTTCATGTAGACGCATGGAAGGGCAGGGAGGTTTGATCTCTCTGCCTCAGGCTTTCCTTGTTTGCACGTGGAAGGGCAGAGAGGTGTGCTCTCTCTACCTTAGGCTTTGTAGAGACTTGTTCCACCAATATTTTTTATACACAAACAAAATCATCTTTTCTCTCAACTGTTGCTCAATAATGTAACAACAGTTCTTCATGTTTCTCTCCTGCAGCTTAATTGGATGCTGTCAGATTGGTTCAAATTGGAAGGGTCTACTTTCTGGGAATGAATAGTGTTAATGTGAGTTGATTCAGGAAATGAAAGGAGATTAATTTATTTGTAGCACATTTTTTAAATAACATACTTTTTCATTATTGGGCTTGGGGGAAGAAATCAAGTATTTTTAAATCACAAGTGACTCTGCTCCATGTTGCCCTTCTCTTTTAATAACCAGTAATTCAGATGCAGCTCAGTGTGTGCACTAACAGGAAGATCTTTACTGCACACACTCTGAAAGGACACCCGAAGAGCTGCCTTGGCAATCAAAATGAAATTGGTCCATTTCTAAAAGTTGGATCTGCAGAATAAGAATCATTTTGCTGAAAGTCTTTGTTAAACAGTTTTCAGTTGTCAGAGACATGACAGTTAAAATGGAAACACTGCAGTCCAGTGTCTAGTTATGTCACATCTGTGTGAGCAGCTTTTGATTCTTCCAATCACCTGCCAAATACAAAAACCTTAAAATTATATACGCTCATAATCCTTTACAACATAATGAAATACTGGCACGATAACAACAGTGCGGTATGTGTCTGTGTCCAGGTTTTAGAGTTGGAAAGTTGCCACAGCTGTAAAAACTGTCGCTGAATTTGATGAAGTGAGTATCTTGCTGCACAATCAGATATTCTCTTTAAGCACTGATATGAACTGTGACACCTGTTTGCTGTGGGTCAGCTCCACCGGTGAGTAACATTTATTTTAAACCGCAGGGAGTCAACAGAGCCGTCTGGAAGCAGCAGGACAGCAGAGCTCTGAGACAGTCTTCATGAAATATACAGTTAAAGGATTTCTGGACTTGAACAATAAATCTTGATCTGGCCCGAGTGTTTGCTCCTGACACCTGAAGAAGAGCTGATTTAACACGTAGGTATTGGCATTTTGAGAGCATCTCAATCAGTCAGTGTTGGTCTAATTTAGTTCAACTAAAACTGGTGGTTTGTCTTGTTTGATTGATTTAGACTGAAGCTGAACTGAAGACATCAATGCAGAAAAAACTGTATGCAAAGACTTCCAAGCTGAAGGCTCTACATTCATATCTGGGGGGCCACTAATACTGGGGAGTGCAGTTGCCGTAACCTAATTAGAGCCATGAATAGGGTTGGACCTCTTGATGATGATGCCTTCGTCCAAGTATGTAGCTATCATCATCTATCAGTCATTGAGCACTGAGTCACACATCATGCATTGCTTGCTTAAAAAGCAACAATTCTGACACATATACCTGATGAACTGTAGGCCACCAGATGGGAGAATTGGTAACCTTTTAAGTGACCAAGTTTATTCTCCACCATCATGAAGATTTGCCACTGTCACTGATCAATATCCGCTCACATCTGCTGGACTGACTGCTTTGTCTTTTTAAGAAAAATTCACTGGTAACATTGTATAAATATCCTGGCAGGGGGGTCAAAAACGACAAAGCGTTCTGGGTAATTTATTAATGCTTAAAATGACAGAAACATCACATGCAATAGTGCATCTCACTACGGCTGCCCCTTAAAGTTGGAGATTTGAATCATCAGTTGGAGACTCCTCAGTTGACTGAGACGGCTTCAAGTCGATCAGTTTTTTTTTTTTTTTTTTTTTTGCTTGTCAGTGTGCTGTGCAATGTACTTCTCGGGATGTTTTGGTCCCCAGATTTTGCTGTGGAGTGAGCGCTCTTGACTTTCTTGTTACTCTTAGTATAGATCAGTGGTTCCCAACTGGTGGGTCGCAGTCCAAAAGTGGGTCATGGGTCCAGTCTGAATGGACCACAAGTGACTCATGAACATGTCAAGTTTGTAAAAAAACCCACTTTATTTTAGAGTACAATGAATTTGCAGCTCAGAGCTTTTATTTTGAAGTGCCGTTTCCTGCTGTAGAGTGAATGACTAATGGACAGCTCCTTGACAGAGAGAGCAAACTATCTTGACGACATAGCCAAATGCAAGTATTAAGGCCCATTTATGCTCCCTTTACGTATGAAAATGTATACGTCCGTTTCAAATGATGTTACCGTCACTGCCCACATACTTCCATGCATCCTTTACATTGGCATGGATGTTAACCAATATATCCACCAGGGGGCAGCCCAGAGTCAAAAGTTTATGACAACAACAAACTCAAAAACAAACATGGCAACTGTGGAGGAGATATTGATAATGTATCTCTTGCATAAAAGACAAAAACAGAGGGACCCCAGTTGGAGGGTTTTATGGAAACGTGCAGAAATACGGAGGAAATGAACGCGGAGCACAGACAGAAGGCTCCGTCCATATCTGGATCCGTATTTAACGTTGAGCATAAATGGGCCTTTATGCTAAATATATTAAACTGTGTGGACCTTGAACTAATGACTAAGGAGAAATCTGGACCCCATGGCTGGACCAGTTGGGAACCGCTTTTTTAGACACCTGCAGATGCAGCCTGGTTTCACTCCGAAGTTGTCGAAATCTGGTGCTTGGTCTGTGCCTTCCAGCATCAGACAACAACAGAAAAGAGCTGCCCTTTCACATCAGCGTGATACATGACTGGTCACCATTATTTGTTAACGGCACCTAGTCGCGTCAGGGGGAACGCAACGGGACATCAACAGAAGTGATTGCTAAGAGTGTGAAGCCAAAACTTGTTCTTATTTTTCTAAACCTAACCACGTGCTTTTGTTGCCTAAACCCAACCGTGTGTGTGTTGGCAAAACGTAACCACGTTTGTTGTTGAAGGAAAAATGTATGAATGTATACATTAATTTTGAAATAGACTGTATGTAATCTGCCTCTCGCCCGATGTCAGCTGGGATAGGCTCCAGCCCCCCCGTGACCCTCAAGAGGATGAAGCGGTTAGAAAATGAATGAATGAATGAATGTATGTAATCTGCACATCTCCCGGGAAAATGGAAGTGTATTTCGAAAACAGACAATGCATGTAACAGGTGTCCCGGAATGTCAACAACCAATCCCCCAGGGTACCTTGCACTTTGTATTGACGTGAAAAGTCCATATGACCAAACATCAATATGTGACGAAGTTGTAGTGACAATGTGTTGGCGTATGCAAAGCAGTGGCACAGAAGAGGGGGAAGCTTTCCACTGTAAGGCACCAAGGTAACATTATCTTCTCTCCTCTGCTTCAAAGTGGTGAATTTACAGCTCATAAATACTTTATACAATACAATCTCTGGCTTTGTTTGATATCTAGAGTCGGGCAAAAATGTTGCACATTTCCAATCCATTGTTAGCACTGTTAGCTTGTTTACGATATTACACAAATGCTGCTGTTACACTGAACGTCCCACTGAGCCCTGTTCAAACTTTAAAACCTTATATGAAATACACACACACACACACACACACACACACACACACACACACACCTTGGAGAGCACCGCCTAATTGTCTCTGTCTTCAGTCCTGATAATTTTGTTAGTGTAGTGCATAAAGTTGGCAGTTTGCTGGTCAGGTCCAGTTCGTGTGGTTGACTAAATGCATTTTTTTGCATCTTCACCCAAAAAGGTAGACATCGCCACCCCCTAGCCACAAGTAGCTCACATGGCTGTAGATTCGTAGTCTTGTTTATGTGCCTTTCCTCTTCAGTTAACTGTCTGTGAATGCTCTAAGAATATGATTATTGTTGTTTATTATTACTAAAACAAAAGCGATTTCATCTGAGTCAACATCCAACTATTAACATAATCCTGCTCATCATAATATTGGGTCACAATCATTTCCCTTCAAGACATGTTGAAAAGAGATAAAATGGTCTGATGTAGCCTCCATCTCTCAGCAGCCCATCATCAGTCATGCACAGCCTCCAGGAGCAAATCATCAGCACGAACTCTGAGATTTTATGGAGTGATGGCGTCCAGTCAGTCAGTAACAGAAAGCATTACAATTCAGAGGGAGAATAAGTAGAAGCGCTTTTGTGCAGCTTCAAACTGGAGCACAGGACTTTGTCACATGTTTTTGGGATTGTTTGCCGCCTCTTCAGAGTGAATTAGCTCTGAAAGCACATATCTGCTTCCACAGAATGGAGCATGAGTAGCATGATATGTTCTGTCTTACCGGATAATATTCCATTATTTTAAAGTCAAGTGATTTTCTGTTTTGAGCAGAGATGACACAATATGCTTATGGGATTGTCTGGTAGAATTACATCACTGCTGGGAGTAGCGGGCCATCGCAGGCTGTTCGGGGAAACAAACAAACTAAATATATAAATAAAAACTAGTCACAATTTCAACTGCAGGCGTGTTGAGCCTTGGCCACAGACAGCTGGTGTGAGCTAAAGGCTCAGGGAATTTACACAGAGACATTTATACTCTCTGAACTGAAAATGAACCTTGGCCAAGTTTGCCTGTGGCTTCAGTGCTGTCAGTCTCAGTTTTGATCCTGGGAATCAATACGGTTCACAGGCAGTAGCTCAGTGATTTAAAATAATGTTTATGTATACTCATTAACTCAGGAGACTACAATCAAAGAGGAGCTGTCATACACTAGCAACATGTCCAATGTGTTTCCCTGCCTGGTGCATGCTGGGAGAAGCTTCACAATGCTAAGGCAGTGTGTTTGAAGTGTGTAATCGGGCGCTGGGGGGGGCCCTATAGCAACCGATTGAAATTGCAAACTTTGAATGGGCATATCTCATGCCCCATATGCCGTAGAGACATGAAACTTTGCACAGAGATGCCTCTCCTCATGAGGAACAAATTTCCCTCATAACTTCCTGTTATATAGATTTTCTGCTATTTTGAATTTTTTGAAAAACACTTAAAATTGATCTCTTCCTAGGAAGTTTGCCCGATCTGCATGAAACTGGGTAAACATAATCTAGGGACCAATATCTAAAGTTCCCTCTTGGCAAAAGTTGGAAAACTTACTAAAACTGAGCTTCTATAAGGCAATGAATATTGTGGAGGGTGTGGCTCATCACATAAAGGTGTATAACATCTCAAGGGTTTCACTGATCACCACGCAACTTTGTAGGCATATGACCACACATAATCTGAGGGGACCCCTCCATTATTGACCCCATCAAACAAAATGGAGGCGCTAGAGAGCTAATTTCTTATCTAGGCCGAACCACCATATCGATCTTTACTAAACTTGGTAGATATGTAGAACAGGACGCCTCAAGGTGACTGGAGACATTTAACTCTAATTGGCAACTCAGTGGCACTATAACAACAGAAAAATGCTTAAAAATGGCTAAAATGCGACCGATCACTGTGGCTCCCCCTGTGGCCCAATGTTGTTGTTTTTTTCCCCTAATTTTTGGTATGACTAAGTCATGGTATGGTATGCTGCTGCAACAAGGGCTAGCCGCAACTTTCCCATGTGAACTACCAGTGCGCCCCACTTTTAAGTCAATACAGCATTTCAACATTTTAACTATCTGCCTTTCAACGTGCTACCTCAACTACTAATGTACAGTTTTAGCCCACTAACTATCCCACTATTGGCAATGGTACTACTGTACTTTCAATAAAGCAATCGTACTATCAAATTCACAAAAACTCTGTCTGAATACATTGCTCTTCTTAATGGGTTCAGTTGTACGTGGGCAACTGTGCCCTCAATGGGTATGGACTAGTTGTTTGTTAATCAACAATTAGACATGACATGTTCATTTGCTGTATGAAATAATTTGGTTTTAAACTATATTAGTGATCAAGTATAATATAATTAATGCCTCTGTCACAAAGACAACTGATACACATAAAAAGGGTGTTATTTATGTGTATCACTTGACTTTATTTACACATTATCCATGTGTTATAGCACATGTGAATGACCATTGAACATGTAGAAAATAAGCGTGAGTACAAGCTGAAAATCGCCGTGCTTCAGTATTTTTTAATGCTACTATCTCAACATAACAAGACAATCCAAGAAAACAAAAGGTTATTTCCTCTTATTAGGCTATTTGTGTCCACAGAGAAGCCACAAGCAGAATCACAGGGCAGCGGCAGGAGTAAGACAAAACCTGAGGTTTTACTGAAGTTTTCAGGCAAGGCAAAGTACAGACCATTCCAGGAGTCAAAACCAAAAATCAAGATTATCAGGCAGAGGTACAGAGGCATCAGACAAAGGTGCAAACTAGGTAAGCAGGCACAATTCGTAGCGTAAAGGCAAAAACTGAACAACTTGAAAAACTGTTTACCGACTCAAATTTGGACTTCCTCTGTCTGTCTGAAAAATGGCTAACCAAATCATCGCCTGTAGCTTCTTTCACAATGCCTGGCTACAAGGTTTTCAGAAAAGACAGAAATAAAGGAAGAGGCGGCGGACTGCTTATGTACGTGAGAGAGGACATTAAATGTAAACAAATCGATCTAACTTGTCCAAATGAAATTGAATGTATTGCCGTTACTATCACTCTGTCTCAGCAGATGTCGTTTAATGTGATTGGCGTGTATAGACCACCGTCATCTGACGTCACGTTTTATGAGCGTTTCAAGAACCTGCTTAAAGAATTGGATACAAAGAAAGAATGTATAGTTCTTGGCGATTTTAATGTAAACTGGACTGAAAAGGCAACTAGAAAGAAGCTAAAAGCACTTACAAACCAATTTGAACTGACTCAATTAATAGATGGACCCACAAGAATAACAAATGTCTCCAAAACACAAATTGATCTCATTTTCAGTAATAAGCCTGAGAGAATCATTAAATCTTATAATCTCCTCACTGGTTTGTCAGATCACAATATGACTCTTATTGCAAGGAAATTAACAAAAAACAGGTTTATTTACCAACAAGAGATAATTAAATACTCATATGGAATAAGGAAACAAGACATGAATGCATTTAAGGAAGAACTAAGTCAAACTGATTGGAGTGATGTTTTACTCACAGATGATATAGAGGCCTCTTGTGAATCCTTTATAGGTGCAATAAACAGAATTAAAGAAAAATACACCAAAATGTTTAAAAATGGACGCAGTAAGAGTAATCTACCCTGGTTTAATGACCACCTGTGGGACTTGATGAAAAAACGTGATTTTGCTTTGAAAGTAGCACTGAAGTCTAAATCACTAAATGACAGACACATTTTTATAAGCCTTCGTAATAAAGTAGTGAATGAACTAAAGAAAGCAAAGGCAAACTTTTTCATGGATATTATCAAAAAAGGAAAAGGAAATAGTAAATTGATTTGGAGGAATATTAATAAACTAACAAAGAAAGACAGCAAGCAAAATCAGGGAAAGGGACATGAACTGAAAATTCAGGGAATTTTAACCAATGATCTTAATAAAATTGCCTCTGCATTTAATACTTATTTTACTGAGTCAGTGCACAATCTATCATACACATTTGGTGCAAGAATTAAAGAAATAGCAGCACCAGATTTTACCAAACCAATTTTTAAGATAACTGAAGTCCCCCAAAGCAAAATTTGCAAAATCCTAAGCACTTTAAAGTCATCAAAGGCAAAAGATACATTTAAGTGGGATTCAACATTTCTAAAAAACAATATTCACTCCCTCAGCACCCCCATTACACATCTGGTTAATCTGTCAATAAAACAGTCAATTTTTCCAGCTGCATGGAAGGCTGCAGTCGTGGTTCCCATTTTTAAGGCAGGTGAACCAACTGATGTAGCCAACTATAGGCCCATCAGTATTTTGCCTGTGGCATCAAAGATTGCAGAAAAAGTGGTAACTGAGCAACTAACTGATTTTCTAAACTCTGGACAAGCCTTACTTCATCCCATGTAATTTGGCTACCTGTTATTTTATTGAAAAAATCAAATCAAAACTAGACAGTGGGAGTGCTGTAGGAGTTGTCTTCTTGGATTTGAAAAAAGCATTTGACACAGTGAACCATAATGTTCTTCTTTCAAAGTTGTCAAATTTTAATTTCTCTGATGATGTAATCAAATGGATGGAGTCCTACCTCACTATGAGAAGACAATGCACCAGAGTTGGGAATAAGCTGTCGTCATTCATTGACAGCTCTGTTGGTGTCCCGCAAGGCTCAATTTTAGGCCCTTTATTATTTAGTTTATATGTTAATGACTTGCCACTTGTATGTCCTGACGTTGAAACTCAAATGTACGCGGATGACACGGTTATCCTTGCGCATGGAAGAGACAGATGTGAAGTGGCTGCCAAATTAACAGCAGCAATGGCCAAAATTTCCACTTGGCTTTCAGAGTCTTGCCTGACACTAAACATCAGTAAAACTGCATGCATGTACTTTTATATAAGAAAAAATGGAAATCAGCCAGACATCCTTGTAAAGGGGGAAAAGATCCAGACTGTGTCACATTTTAAATATTTGGGAATTACTGTTGACTCACAGTTGTCCTTTAAGAAACACATAAAGCAGGTGTGTAATACTGTCAAATTCAACCTAAGAAATTTTAGATATATCCGAAATCAGCTTCCCTTAGATGCCGCCAAACTATATATGCACTCAATGATTTTTTCACATATTGCATACTGCATCACAAGCTGGTCACAAGTAGGAAAAACTACACTTGCTCAACTACAAAACAAACAAAACTCTATAAACAAACTCTCAAGGCACTAGACAAAAAGCCATCAAGTTATCATCATTGTAACATCATACAAAGGCATAAACTCTTGACTTTTGATAGTTTTGTGTGTCTTGCTGATGTTAGCCTAGTGTATAGGGTAATTAATGACTTGGCTGCTCCTCCATTAAAGGAGTTCATATCACCACGTCCAGACAGGAGGACAACTAGGACAACCAGCAGAGGTGACTGTGCAGTACAGCACAGATATACTGAGTTTGGCAGATCAGACTTCTCTGTCAAAGCCACTAATTACTGAAACTCAGTACCAAGCAAGATCAGAGAGAGTAGCACCTTTACTGGCTTTAAATCCAAGATAAAATCATGGCTAAAATCAACCCAATCATGCACCCATCAATCATAAATTGTCAAACACAGGCTCATAATTCACTGGTTCGTAATCTTGTTGTTATTGTGGTGTCTTAACATTGTGATTTTATTGTTGTCGTTGTGTCTTAACAGTGTGAAATTTTTGTTATTGTTGTTGTCTGAAGATGTTGCTCTGTGACGACGTTTTTATATTTGTTTGTATTCATGTGTGCTTGTTTGTTTTATACTATAGTGTTAGATTTCTGTCTTAACACTATATGTTTTCCGTTCCTGCTCAGGGACTACAGATGAAAATTAGCTAGTAGCTAACTCTGGTATGACTGAGAGCTGTGCAATGTCCCTGTTAAATAAACAAATAAATAAATAAGTCAAAATCCACCAAGGCAATACAAAGTAGGCAGAAGCACACACTACGATCTGGCAAGAACGAAGGCAAACTGGCTGGTATAGGTGCTGAAAGGTAAACAAGCAGACGGACAACAGTTGTGTGGCAGACTGGGCAGGCAGGTCACTGATAGACTGACAGTCAGGGAGAGCCAATGGGTGTGGACGGTGTACTGGTGGGAAAAGCTGTCAGGTGCTGACTGGAGAACGAGCAGAGGAGTGTGTGCATGACAGTTTATAATGTTTATCAAAGATCTGGAGTGGTATTCAGACACACTCTGAGAATACTCCCAGAGAGCTCCTTACTTACCACCTCGTAACTAAATTTCTAGCAAGGAGTCGTAGCTTAGGAGTGATTTAGGGAAATCCTCAGAGCTGGGCAAGGAAAGGACAGAAACTTTTACCTTAGTGAAGAAGTGTTATTCAAATATCGTAGTGTTATATTTTTATAGTGTTGGGTGGGAGATGTGAGCGCATCTCAAATACGATCGACCACAAACATCCCTGCACCATCTAATCGGTAGAATTTCATTAACTCACTGTCATCTCTCCGACCTCTTTATCTGTCTGCCATTTTCTCCTCTGCTGAAGAAACTTTGGAGCCTCTGAAAGGTCATCATCTCTACTCCTGACAGTTTTTCACCGTAGGAGTTCTCTTAAGAGCTAAGATGCTCTGTGAATAACTTTTATCTTTACAATGGCATAGTCTTAACGTTGAGGGGAAAGTCTTGGAAAACGTCAGAATTCTAATAATTTTCTTAGAAGATTTTCACAAGGAGAAACTCTTTGTACCAGGAAGCTTCATGGAGACAGCTCCAGAAGTGCAATGCCAGCATGCATACTTAGATGGTGTCTTGACAACAGTAGCAATTGATTTAAGCTGAAAGCCTGTTTATATCTGGTATTAACATGCATTTGGTGATCTGAACACAAGTGGACAGGCAAGACATATTTTTGTTTATACCTGTATCTATAATCCATCTCCAGCTGACCACTATTCAGATTTAATTCCTGCCTGTGCCACTTATCTTAGAAGGTTAAAGGGTCGAGCACACTGTTATGTTGCCCACACTCTTCCTAGCATGCTCACTATTCACCTTAGCCACTGTGTTTGTACAGATGGAGGTATCACTGTCAGCAGAATTCAACACTTCTCCTTCCATAGGACAAAACGATGAATGGTCACACAACACTTTACCAACTCATCATAAAATGGGAAAGTTCAGGGTCAGGGACACATGATGATGCTTTGGTGTTTACACCACAAAAGATATGTGGTCAAATATGCCCCAAACCACCTCGCTAAGTGGTTTCAGTGATCAGATCACAATGCTTTTTGGTGGTCATTTACACTCATATTTAGTGCTGTCCAATTGTGTTGGATCACTCAAGACGCACGTTAATACCAGGTACAAACAGGCTCAAGGAGCAACCATTATTGATCAATGCATCAGACTGTAGGCTTCAATCAGGGTCTAACACAGGTAGAAATTGATTGTGTCTTGACTATGTTTAGGCTGACCAAACGTCCTCTTTTGCCCGGACATGTCCACTTTTCACGTCCTGTCCGGGGCGTCCATGGGGTGTTTATAAATTGATGATAATGTCCGGTTTTTCTTTACGCTTCCAAGATGCCGAAGCGCAAGTGCAGCTTCATAGATGCAGAAAAATTTTTACCAATTTACCGTCCCGACCCGGTCGGGATATATGGGAGGCTGAGTGCACCGTGTGCAAAGCTGGCACATATGATTCTGTGTCTAATAAAGGTGCCGGGGAGCTCAAAGTTGGATTTTCTAATACAGAAGAGGTATTATTTAGAACATTATTTCATATTATTTATTTGTCCAGTAAGACTTGAAAAGATAGCTATTATTTTACAAGTTGATTTTTCTAATACAGAAGAGACATTATTTCTATCATTATTTCATTCCAGAGATTTTACATTTATTATACATTTATATTTATTTTTGTACAACTGAAACTTGTAAAAAGATTATTATTTTAGGCATAATAAAAGCAAGTTGAGTAACCTCTGAGAAGCCTGTCTAAATTTCTGTCTTTGAGAGATATTATTTTGTAACATAACTGAATTTTCTATCCATAGGCTACATAAACTTTAAATACATTAAAATTATAAGGCATCTTTGAGTAAACTGCGAGTATCATTTAAGTAGGCTATCTCGTGGCCAGGGCGAGTGTCCTCTTTTTTGGAAATCAAAATATGGTCACCCTATAGTGACTACGTTACGACCAGCGACACAGCAACAGGCTACAAGTCATTTCCAATCATAACTACGCACTGAGGCCCAACATTTGTGTGACATGCTTCAAATCAAAGATGAGCTGGCATCAACTTTTTTCAGTGCTCCAATGACGTGGTGAAGCCAATCATATGTTTTTCTCTAGTTCTGGTGCTGTGTTATTTAGCTTAGTTAGCTGATGCTATGCCAGCTTTATGTGCATTGCAGTACACAAGGGAATGCAATGGGATGGCGAAGTGTGATGTTAAAATGGGATCAAAAGCATTTTCTGACCAAATACAAACTTCAGATGACGTTCTGTCCAGGTGGTTTGTGGCGAGTAGCAGACACTCACAAGCCTGTGGTGGTGTAACTACATTATGAGCACTTGAGCAAAACTTCAAAGGTGACTCGGTGATAATGGTCACGCCATTGCGTTGTCACTTGTGTCGTCAACACAGCATTTGAGAAAACATAAGATCAGTCGTCATCATTATCATAAGACTGGAGATAAATGCTGAAATCAGGTGTGATCAAATGAACCAGACATTCATTTTTCAAGTTCTACACAATTATCTCATGATCTCAAGAAAACAGTCATTTTCTCATGATAAATTATTCATTATATTAAGAAAACATCCTTTTGTTTTCTCATAATAATGGTTTATTATCTCATTATCTGCAGATAACAAAGCTTGTTTTCTGAGATAACAAACTAATTAACGTGTGGTCTCTAGAAAACTGCATTAAAAAATGTGTGAGCATGAAAGTTCTCAGCCTCTGTATACAAGTTAATGTTATTTTTGAACATTAATATGTGATAAATTCACATTATACTGTATGGGCACATGTTTCAGACAAGTGAAATTACATGTAACATAATCATAATTTTATATGTAATATCACTTGGCCTGGAAGTGCAACTAACATTTTTTTTCTTGATTAGTTCGTTTGTAGTTTTTACAATAAAAAGCCTATTACAAGTTTTTAAACTTCAAGGTGATGTCATGAAATCATGTCTTGTTTTTTTCCCAAACCCCCAAAACATTCAATCAACCATCACATATGACAAGTAAAGCAGCAAATCTTCCCATCTGAGAAGCTGGAGCCAAAGAATATTTGCCATTTGTGCTTAAAAATTGATTCAAAATTTTGTAAAACTCCACATCACTCTACATAAATATGGTTTGCATTCAGCTGAGTCAAAGGGCTGATACCAAGGTGCTTAGTTAGATGTGTTTACTGCATATAAAAGTTAATTAATTGCTAAACAGATGCAATTCTATAATACCAAGGTTTCACCATATTAACGTTAGTTGAGCGAATAAGAGTCTGCTGGGTTGTTGACTGAGACCTCAACAGCATGTTATTGTAATTAGAGAGACTGGATTAAAGGCTCCATCTGATTCAGTGCATAAACTCACCTCTAAATTATTCCAGCTCCACCTGAGAGCGGCACACTCCACCTCATCTGTCTAACTCCAGCAGAGAAAATCAATGCTTAAAAAAAAAAAAAATCTATTTCTTGATTAGGGCACTCACCATCGAGTTGTTGACATTTACATGCTTCTATGAACAGTTCAGAGCCGGTTGGTTAAGAAAGCAAAGACAAAGTAAAGTCAAGGCATTGTGGAAAATATACAGCGTAACTAGTTTAATAAGTAAATGTCAGGCTGTGAAGCCGCAGTGGCTCTCTGACACTTGTATCCTCATATTATGCAAAGCACTGTTTGGTGCTGTGCAGCCCCAGTGATCACAGATACTGGTCTTTCATCTTTATACCAGTGGGATTACATCATAGATCAATATTGTTTCAGTGCCAAAGAACACAGTGCTTCTTTAAACCTTCCTTCTGGGCCACGTCCAGACAAACACTAGCTCAGTGGGCAGAAGAAAATGTTGGTATTAAAAAGTTTTTGTGAACCATAGATGTGTTACAATTGTTTCATCTGTATCATATCAATATTTTTAAAGTGATGAGCTGTGTTTTGTCATTGGAAAGTGGAGGGGATGGATTTCAGTATGGAACCAAAAGTAACCCTTTAGACATGGTACCTAGACCCTAGTGTTTCCACTGCAAACAATATGTGGGCAGGGTTGCTGTCACTCACTGCTCCATCCAGCACTCACTGTATTTCCTCATTACCGGTGACACAGATGGAAGTCTGCGCCTCGTGTATCATCCACAGAAGGAGGTTGCATGCCGACATTTTCAGGACAAAATAGAACGGGCTGCAGTGAGAGTCCCTCTCTATGGGATATTCAAAAATAGCAAGTTTGTGCATTTAGTCCTTCTAAGGCAAGCTCAGGGGTTTAATGTTGCCGTAGCCCACAGGAACGACGCTCCACGACCCCCACTTTTTTTTCTCAGAGTGAGGATTGGGGTATATGTCATCCTGGTCGAAATTAATATATATATATATACACTTGAAGATCCACTCACTGCTAAAAGTGCATGTCATATAAAAACTAAATAATGGTCAAAGTTGTCACCCTGACAGTAGGTGCGGTTACATGATGGCTTCTCATTCGGAAAGAAATAAATCTGAATGAAATCATTTGGAATTGAAGTTTTTCCGGGTAGTTTATATGGGAAATATTCATTCTGAATGAGGGTTTACACGGGAGATCAGTTTAATCGCCTTTATTTGGGTCTGCTCAAGGTTTGGGGCAGGCAAGGTTTCTGATTGGATAGGGGGCGCGGCAATGTTACGTTTACCAGAAGAAAACACTGTAGTCCTCGTTCCGGATAACAAGATGCTTCACGATGCCGTTCTTAGTGCCTTTTTTGGGCTTGTTTTGCTTATATTCTTGAAGCAGCAGTACGACAACAACCTTGTTCTGCTAATACTTCGTTTGTTGAGGAGGAGAAGGGAGGTAGAAGGTCGAAGAAGGGAGATAGATGACCGTGCTTTGGCGAATGGAAACCGGTGAATGCTCCGTGTCCGACTGCTCAATCTCAGCCCGTTGCTATGCACGCTGTATACGTCATCGGCAATGAGCATGCGCAGAAAGAATGGAATGGCTGTAATTGGGTAGGAGATGTATACAAGACAGAAAAACTCTTCCATTCGGGTTCTGAAAAGGAATATTCCACCCCTGTGCAACCGATTAGATTTTCTTTCGGGTTGGCTGTTTTCATTCGGGTTGAGGTGTTTACAAGGAGCATTTCTATTCAGGTAGGGCTTCCAACCCGAATGCAAAAGGAATACATGGCTCCATGTAAACGCACGTACTGAAGGTGTGTTGATGGATTCATGTCGTCAACTCATGCACTGAGTAATATTACAAGTAACATTCCACCTTAAAAGTCGCTGGCAGTCGGCCCAGGGAATTACATTTTTTTTTCTCCGACTGCAGCTGCTGCAAGAGGCAGCAAAACATCCTTTCATTTTATAGTTACAGTTTACTAATATATGTAAAACTCTCCACGGTATAAGCAGCGGTTACATGAGCCTCAAAACCAGCCACAACTCAGCTCTGAGCAGAGTGACCGTCCTCTATTGACCAATCAACAAACTGCAGTGTTCACAGCTCCGCCTTTTAGTACCAGATCTGTGTGCTAGGTACCCCAACAGAGGAGGGACCAAAAATGGGGATGGTAAGGAACAGTTTCATTGGTACCATCCACAACTTTTCACAGTGGAAACAGAAAAAAAAGCATACCACACTGAACTGAACCTTACTGTACTGCTTGGTGGAAACCTAGCTTAAGACTGCTGCCAGGCTGTAGACCAACAAATAACAAACAAATGTTGTTTTTTTATGAGACACTGCCACATTTCCAACAATGATTGTAAAAAAATAATGTACATAGCTACTGTGACATCAACCAGTGGTTTCTGGACTCCTGTTTTGAAGCCTCAAGCTCAGCATTTCAGCTGTTGCCATCTTAGTTTTTTGAGCCAGAAGAGATTTGGGCGAAATTCATCCCTGTACAGTTGTCATGAAGGGTGAAATTAGCTAAAGAGACCAAACACCTTGGGGTTGTCTTTATAATCAGGCTGTTACCGTGTTTATTTCTGCTGTAAAGTTGGGCATTTTAACATGGGGGTCTGTGGGGATTGACACACTTTTAGAGCCAGACTCAAGTGGCCATTAGAGAAACTGCAGTTTTTGGCACTTGTGTTCTCTTCAATTTTCAACCTGGGAGGCTTCATGGCCAAAATATGATCTTTCCCTAATCATATGAGTTAAGGGGGAGTAGTAGGTGCAAGACTATGAAAAAACAGCTTACAAGAAGAAAAAAGTAACACCTGCACACTTATTTCACGCCACAAAAGATTAATCGAGACAAAGTTTCGATCCTACTTGGATGTTTGATCTGCTGACCTGCACACCTCACCTCATCTGTCTTTTTCTAACCATAACCAAGTGGTTTTTGTGCCTAAACATAACCACACATTACCCATAGCTTTATTGAAACGTTAAGTTGTAACATATCAGCTACATAACAACATACAAATGATACACATCCTTGGTTTGTAGAAACGTACAATGCCGACATTAATTCTGGTGACTGCGCTGCAGCAAACACCCTGCTGCTTTCTGGTCTTTTCCTCTCCACATGTCTCACAACCTTTATTCGTTATCTTCAACTGAACTTTGTTTCATTATTTCACAAAGTGTAAAACTTAATTAAAATTCCTCTGACGCACATCTACCACTTGCTTTCAATCCAACACACCTTTCCAAAAAACGTCTGCAAGTCAGATTAATTTAATTGAAACTCAGAGGTGTCCGTGTGTCAGTCTCTGCATTTATTTCAAAAGGCACCCTCGCCACAGGCAACCTGCCCAGCGGCCAGCAGCCAGCAGCAGCATCTGAATAAAAAGCATCAGAGACATTGCTTCACCATGACCAACCTACAGCCAAACCTACACGCAGAATATTGATGCAAATTTATGATTCCATGTGAACAAACTCACCATGTAATGAGTTTTGTGGGCATATGTATTTTTATTTTATGACACCATCTCTTCTCCTCCATGTGTTTGATGTATTTATGCTGTCGCCTCGCACAGCCGGGCATGCAGAGTGGGACAGAATATTAACTTTCTCAGCTTTTGATGCCGGCTCTAAATGAAACTGCTATTTATCAACACACAACCAGAACTCATATAAAAGTCATGTGCACCTTCGCCAGGCACTGAGAACTGTGGAATAAATTTCTTTTCACAACCTCCTGCTGACACAACAGGTGTCCAGCAGGATCCAGTTTACCAAAGTACATGGAGATACTTGCATTCAAAACATTTTTCTTTGTGCACACAGATAGTCGTGGGCCAGGCTGCTGAATTAGCACACGGCTACCTGTCACTTCAATTGTGGTCAGACAAGAAGATGTGCACTTACTGACTTAACAGCTTCTGGACCGCCGTGTATGTTGGCACTCATCATTGATTCTTGTTTTTACAAAGTGTAAATGGTCTTGATGAATATTTATAGGGTTTAAAATAACTTCTTGGCTGGAAGTACCTGACATCATTCAGTAAATTACCTCGCTTAACCTTAACCCATAATTTCCAAGCATCTAACCTTACAGAGGATAAAAATAGAAAATAACGAAACACGTTTATTATAGAAGTTATATAGAACCATAAAAATACCAGCTGTGCTCAAATGCACAAAACAATCTCAGACTTGGGGATCACCTGGTAAAGCATGTATCATTACAGTTCACTCCTTTTCGCAGCAGCACCATTTGCTGCATGTCATCCCCTCTCTCCTCCCTGCCTTTCCTGTCTCTCTTCAGCTTTTGCTATTGAATAAAGGCAAATGCTAAAAAAATATCTTGCCTATGATTACATAAAGAAGGATCTTGTCTCTGTGTGAATAATGTTGTCTGTCAGAAGCACAGGCAGGAAGAGTATGAACAAAAAAGCACAGTATCGAACTTCGATGGTGAAGTTTATGATTGATATCACGTCTTCTACATCAGTTAACTTGGTTTCTTTTAACCTTGATCACAATCTTTCCATAACCTTTCCAGTCACTTTACCCCCATAAACTTGGTATACACTGTGCAATTTTGGACTGCCGTGGTGATATCTTTGGTCGTGGTTCTAAAACGGTAGTCCTGCATCACACAGTTAGAGAGGTTCAAGGATGGTCTTAGGGCTGCTGTGAAACTGCACCCACCTAGGGCAACAGAAAAGTTCTTCTTGGATGTGTCAGTATAATGGACAACCAAGGACGGCAGAGGAGATACCCGCACACTAATATCACTGGGCTGGGCAGCCACAAAAAAGCTTCACAAACTGAGATCGATGTAAAAAAAAAAAAAGTCAGTTTATTTAGAACATCCGTGCACAAAACAGAAAGGTGCTCAAAGATTGAAAAAGAATAAAAAGTGAACAAAAACGGCAACACTGATGATAGTCAAGGACTGAACTCTGAACTTTGTGTGCACGGATGTTCTAAATAAATTGCCTTTTTTTTTTGCATTGATCTCAGCTAGTAAACCTTTTGGTGTATCTTCTCTGCCGTCCTTTCAGAGGTTCAAGGATGGCAGTTGTCACGGTCTTGCAATCAAAGACTCCCAGGATAAAACTCTAACAGTGTCAGAGATTTGGGATGACCATCTCACTCTGTGACCACTAATATGACCTGCGTCTACTAACCAACCAATGGAAATGTAGCATGAAATGATGCACTGGCACTGAACCCAAACAAATAGATGGATAGCTGCTCACCTTGGATGGCGAAGGCATGACCCACCCTACTCGCCCTCTGATTGGCCAGTACTCCTTGCCCCCATTGATTGGATTGGTCGGGTTTATGCATCAGGAGTGAGACTTGCTAAGTAGGGCAGTTCATGCCTCAACCATCCTACGCACCGCCCCTCCCACCTCCCCACTCAGATTTTCGCCAACTTAACTTTCATCCTTGTCCTGCCATGTTTCCCCCTGATGCAGCCAGGCGCAGTTAAACTATAACAGCAACCAGCTGCGTATCATGCCAACGTTAAAGAACACCTTTTTTCGTTGGTATCTGACGCCACAAGTCGCTGCCTAAGTGCCGCATTTTGACTACTTCGGAGTAAGTCTGGGCTCCCCTCTCTGAGGTTAGCCAATCAAACTTCACCACGATCTTCTTCAGCCATTCATGTTGCTACCGCCAAAATTAAAATCTGTTCTCCTTTCTGCTCCTATCACCTGTCATTTTAGGCAGAATCGTCGAATCCAGAGCCCAGGACGAGCTCATCAAAAGCCCACTGCTCTTCACATTCAGATCCTCAGCTCCCTCTCTATCTCATCTTATCACCACCACCAGCTTCTTGACTCCACGGGGGAGATGTGTCATACATCATATGACATCATGATGGGGTCTAATCACCAAAGAGTTCTCACATTTCTTATACTTATGTGCACATATAAATAGATATTCTTTTCTCTCAGAATGAGTCTCTCCTGATTGAACTACCATAAATGCTTGTTCCGATATAGGGGCCCATAGTTCTTGAAATAGGGGCCCACATCGCTGTACAATTGACCTAAGTGTCCAACATCTGCTGCCAGCTTCAATCACAGCAATAATTTTCTATAACAGAACAAATGACACAATTTCGTACGTTTACCTCAGGCTGTGCTCCACAGTACACCCTCATCAAAAGGACCACAGGCTCAGCCCTATGTCATGCCTGTTAGAGCACCCGGGGGAGAAACCTCCCACACAATTGCTGCTAACAGTGTCATTTACCCTTTACACACCACACACCACACACAGTGGGTTAGCTAAGAAACTACAGATTACATTAAAATTGAACCTTTCAAAGTGGGAAATACGCATGCCTTTGAGGTGGGTTTCGCCTGCCACAATTATGTTGTGACTTGAATGCTGATGACGTTAACCAGGAAATTATAAATCCAGCTGCTGCTGATTAGTGCAGTCTCATTTTGGGCATGTCACATCTGCCACACAAACAATACAATGTCCTGCCTAATTAACTGGAACAATTCCTTTCTTATTGGAGAGACTGCAGGCAGCAGAACCAATGACACGAGTTTAAAGTAAACAGAGCAGCTATCCATATATATTTCTTAATCCTGTATTAATTGGCTAAGCATGGACAACATCATATCAGTGTCTACCGTTTAAGCCAGGTACTGCCGTCAGTCCCCCAGAATCAAGAGGCACAGGAAAAATCAATAACTCCAGTGGCGGCAGCATCAACAGACCGTAATGCAACACAGCCAGAGGACATAGTGTATTCATGAGTGTAAGAACTGCACCTCTGAAGTGTAAAATCTCACTCGTCTCTTGCCTGTTGAGCTAAAACCTGTAACACACAGCAGAGGGCAACAAGCCAGTGTCCTTTATTGGAGGTTGACGACAAAGGAGATATGATGAAGGCTGGCTGAGAGAGAGTGGGAGTAAATTGAGACACTACATCATTTAATAACTGAATGTACTAGCACAGATTGGTGATACCGAACAGCAGATCCAAAAGTGTGTCTTTCATTTAAATTCATTTTATTGTTCCTCTCAAACTTTGCTCCTCCTCGATAAGTTAATTTATAAATGAGGTGGAGGGATCTTTAACAACACAAACCTTTGTAAAATATATTTGTCACCTCAGGCTCTTGGTACCTGAGGGGGCTGACTCAGCATCTGCTGTGGATTAATTTAGTCTGTCGGATGGGTTTCAGAGGCCACTGGCTGCTTTTCAACAGCATTACATACGGCTCCAAATGTCACATTCACAAGGTGAAAGAGGGAAGATCCAAAGAGCTTTTACACTAATTGGTGGCTTTATGAGTGTGACAGAAAGAGTGGGCAGTCCTCCTTAAACAGCCTCTGACGAGCCTCCTGGCAAAACATCCCTCCACAGGGCGCCAGCTGCCCGACTTTGATTGTAGCCAGAAATAACCCTGAACGTGACTGGCCTGTCCTCAGTTTCCTTCAGTGAACATCCTGTCTGGAAACCAAAGTGGGAGGTGAGGGTCGGTTCAAATGTGAATATTTGATTGATGGGTAAGGCTGGTGATAATATGTTCACGAAAAGACAACACTTGTGTCACTAGCTCTGACTGTGGCTCCTAGCCTCAAACCTAGTAAAAAACAGATCTAAAGAGCAGGTCACAAATAGATACTTCCTTTTTTAACTCAATCATTTTATAAAACAGATACTCAAACAATACTCATTTGGTGCTCTAGTGAGTATTACCAACCGCATCACCAGACAAAAACTTCAACACTGGACCCCAGATTATGGTCAATGCTTGGGCAGATTAGAATACAATGGGCCCCTAGGCACAGATATGCAAAGCTCACACCACCTCTTTCAGACTATGCTGTGGTTTTACCTCTTTTTTTGATGTTGTTTTGTGTGTCTTTGTAGTTGTCATGCATCTCTTTGTGGTTTTGTGTCTCTTTAAGGACACTTTGTGTCTCTTTGTGGTTGCTTTGCATCACTTTATGGTCTTTTTGTGTCTCTTTCTGGTCAGTATGTGTGAAATTGAGTGACATTTTGTAGATAAAGGCCAGGGGAGGCCCTGACACTTTGGGCCCCTGGGCCTGTGCCCGATCAACCCAGTCTGACTCCGAAGTCGTCGAAATGTGGCGCCTGGGCAGTGACTTGTGGCATCAGACACCAATGAAAAAGCCATCCTTTAATGTTGGCATGATAAGTGGCCGGTTACTGTCATAGTTTAATGGCACCTGGCGGCGTTAGGGGGAAACACGGCGAGTAGAGTGGGTGGGAGGGAACACCAACTTGCACCTAGAAGAGCGGTGTTTGTATCTTGTAAGATTATAAAGCCAAACCCTGTTCTTATTTCCAAAATCCAACCATGTGTTTTTGTTGTTGAAGTAAAAACATCAATTTGAATTGTTGTGCACCAATGTAGTGCATTTATTTTAAAAGAGACTGAATGTAAACTGGAAAAAGAGTATTTTGAAAGAAGACAATGTATGTAACAACCAGAACTTGACATGGCGTCCCAGAACCGTGACTATCACCGTGTCAACTTCAGCCTGTTACATACATTGTGTCTTTTCAAAATACGCTTCCATTTTCACAGAAAATGTACAGTTTGCATACAGTCTCTTTCAAAATGCACTACCTCGGGACAACACTGCAAATTACCGTTTTTTTCCTTCAACAAACGCACATGGATACACTTAGCCAACATGTGCGTGGTTCAGTTCAGGATGATATAACAGGGTTTGGCATTATATTCATACAGGAAGTGAACACCGGCCTACCAGGTTAAAGTCAGTGGTGGTTGGACCCACCCACCCTAGTTGGACTTTTTGCCTCTTTAAGACACATTGCTGTCTAGCCACATTTCCCTGTGACACCATCTTCAATCCACTATTGCTAGTGTATCCCGGCACCAGGCTACGTATTATGCCGATGTGAAAGGATGGCTTTTTTCGTCCATGTCTGACATAGAAGTCATTGCCTAAGCACAAGACTTTGGAATGAGACCGGGTTGAAAAATCATGATGAGGTCTCTGGTTAACACAAAGGTGACTGCTAACAAGTGGCTAAATGAGACTATGGAGACTGAAGAGGACATTAACATTATCTATTCACTCGTCCACCATTAGTGTTGGTGTCATTAATGTCATATGACAGTGGTGTAGTTCCTTATAGCATGTTAACTTTTTACTTGGAGCATTTGTATTCACTCATAAATCATGAGGGTTTTTTTGTGAAGTTTGCTGAATAAAACACGTAAGTGTCATCTTTTGTTTGCCACAGAGTAGGGAAGCACACTATTGGATTTTTTTGCCAATATCCAATATGCCAATATGTAACAACTCGTTTGACTGATAACCGATACTGATATCAATATATCCACTTTTTTTCCCTACCTAATTATAGTGATCATCAAGTCGCCTGTGTAGTGGAATTAACATCATATTATGCATGCATACTTGCACTTACTCGTGATGGCCCACCAGCAGATGGAGACATGAAATTCAATACTTTTCATTGAATGTAATAATTATTCATTGTGGACATTAAGAAAAAGCCGTACTGATGACGTACTGGTATTATCATCATTTTGGCCGACTCCAGTATTTCATATTAAAGCCAATATTAGCCAGTACCGATGATGTGATATTGTCCTGCATCCCCACCACAGAGCTTATTTTGTTAAAGTTTGTAGTAACATTTGTAACCAAAAAGCAGACTCAAAAGACAGAATAAAGTTCAGTGAGTTTATTTGTAGAGCTGGTTGCTTGCAGACGGCAGATTGGGCAAGGCAGAGTCGATGAAGAGTGTAGAAAGGGCAGGCTGAAGCAAAATGGCAGAGAGCAGGCAGATTGAGCAGGCAGAGTGGTTTCCTCTTTCTGAGTCCTCTCAGAACTGGCTGCAGAAGAGTGCTAGCATGAGGAGTAGACGCTGGTGAAATCTGAACACAAGGAAAGATCACGTTAGAAAATCTAGCTGATAACACTTAGGAAAATACACAGACTATAAATAGTCTTAGAGCGGCCAACAATATCTACCACTGGAGCAGACAGGATAATCTGGCAAACAGCGGAGGTGAAGCTTGGGCTCTTGTACTGAGGCTGATGAGGAGATGAGTTGCAGGTGTGAAGTTCTGCCCAGTGCTTGACTGCAGTAGCCGCGCCCTCCAGAGACACAGACAGAGACAGAGAGGGGAGAGAGGGGTGGGGGAGGGAAACACTAAATCACAGCCAGAACTGTGACAAATTTTCTGCAGTAATCCAAAATCCAATGGAAAAATTCCATTGGATTATTGTGGAGGGATCATTCCTGCCGCACTCTGTAAGAAAACCATAGAATAACAGCAGCCTCATCCTTTAAATTAAAGATATTTGTGTCTGTTGAGGAGGAAGTTAACACCAGCTGAATGGTGGCCTTCACATTTTTTAAACTTTTTTTGAAACTGAATAAAAACTGAATTGCATTGAACTTTGTCACTGTTAACTGACGGTTAAAAGCACTGATAATTGAAACGTGGTCTGTTTATCCAGAGAAATATTCTTCTTTGACATAGAAAAGAACGGAAACCGAGAGACTTTTCATTCATTTATCTGTGCAGATGAATTGTACTTCTCTCTCCAATCTCAGTTTTTGACCTTCATGTGCCATTTATAAGATTATTAGTATGAGTGTCATACTCCACGCTAACATTCGTCACAGAAAATAACCACTGGCAGCTCATACTGGACAAAATGTAGAGTTTTATAGCATGGCAGATTGTATTTCTGGATTTATAGCAGAATGTGTCACCCTGCCCGGATCTACTTTCTGACTCTACCCACTCTGTGGACATGAAGGAGATGTCTTTTTAGGCTTGTCTCAGTGAAAGATGAGTAATAGGATGCAGGAGGAGGGACCCTGCTTCACACAGGGGATTATCTGTGGTGCTAACATGATTATTCACTAAATCACTGTGCAATGATATTGTCAGTTCTCAAGTCAACATGCATGAAAAGAACACAGCAATGTGTTTGCAACAGGATGATATGGACCAGTGGAGTCGAAAATAAACCAGAGGAATGTTTAAGATTGACTGGAGTCAGTCCGAGAGAACAAAAACATTGTCGTCAATAGCAGAGACATGTCAGAAATGTCAAGATTTTATTTACTATTTCACACTGAGAGCAGGGAAGAAATAAAAAGCCAAAAGTAGCATGAGCTAAAGAGGATGAAATAACTCTTTTCCAATGCAGCTCAACAGCCTTGAAATATACACCTCGTAATGAGGTAGGATTTAATTCTTTATTGGGCGGTCAGAGAGGTGATCTCTGAGGTATTTTTTGAGTTTGTGAAATCAATTACTAGAAAAAGGGTTCCTGACATGTTGTCTACCCTTAAGTTGTAGTCAGTTCTTAGCACGAGCATTATACTGCATTATATTGTTTGGAGTATTTCTGAGGTCATGCCTCTATTGCAGTTTTTAAATTGTATTGCTTTAAAGGGGACAGTTCACCCCCCCAATTTTTTTTTCCTCTTACCTGTAGTGCTATTTATCAGTTTAGATTGTTTTGGTGTGAGCTGCCTACTGTTGGAGATATCGCCTGTAGAGATATCCACCTTCTCTCAAATATAATGGACGTAGATGGCACTCAGATTGTGGTGCTTAAAACGCCCAAAAACAAAAAAAATTGAAAAGCTCAGCAGCAATGTCTCTTTCAACAAATCGTTATTCAAGATAATCCACAGACATTGCTGTGAGCAGTTTCATGTCAAACTAAACTAAGCACAAAAAGTAAGGAAATTTGTGTTTGGTAGATTATGTCTATGTTGTAACAATGCTTCTGAGCAATAAATCTTATACCACTGGAAAGCCTGTTTATTTCCCTTTTAAATGGTGCCACATTTGTAAGGAACATGCATTTGTGGGATGAGCAGCAGAGCTGAGTATGTGGGTTGCGCCCATGAAAAATTTGCCAAATTTTCTCTGCCAATGCCAAACAGATTTTTATTGCTTTTGCTATTGTCTCTTGTTTTGAGCTTCTGGTACCCCCAGGTGCCTGATTGGTACCTCATTGGAGGCAATCTCAATGCAGAGAGATATCGAGATGAAATTCTGCAACCAGTGGCAATCCCGTATCTTCACAGTCTGTGACCGAACTCTATCCTCCAAGATGACAACACTTGTCCCAACAGAGCGGGGTTTATCAGAGACTACCTCCAGAATTTGGGAGTGGAGAGGATGGAATGGCCTGCCAGCAATCCTGACCTCAACCCCATTGAACACTTGTGGGATCAACTTGAGAGTGCTGTTCATGCCAGAGTGACCAACACAACCATGTTGGCTGACTTGTGACAAATGCTGGTTGAAGAATGGGATGCCCACAGCAGTGTGTGACCAGGCTGGTGACCAACATGTGGCTGTGTATGGTTCTTCCACACACTACTGAGGCTCCTGTCTGTTAAATGAATAAATTGTTAAATTGTCAATATGTCTTGTTTCTTCAGACTTCAATCATCCAATCCACCAAACAACACCTAACACGAGTCAACAGCAAAAAAACGCTGTTTGTCGTTGGCAGAGAAGATTTGGAAAAAAATTTATGGACGCTACACACATACTCAGCTCTGCTGCTCATCCCACAAATGCATGTTCCTTATAAATGTGGCACCATTTAAAAGGGAAATAAACAGGATTTCCAACAGTATAAGATTTATTGCCAAGAAGCATTGTTACAACAAAGAAATAATCTACCAAACACAACTTTCCTTACTTTTTGTGCTTAGTTTATTTATTTTATATACACCCACCGACTACATCACTACACAGAAGAAGGTGTACATCTACTACTAGCTCACCTGGCACCACTGAGCTAGCTAACGTTAGCTTAGCCAAAGGGGGACACCATAATTTTTTACATCTCACCTTCAAGTGGTAACCGCAAATTGAACAAAGCAGACTTAAACACTGACAGTGTGATTGTAATTAAACATTGATTAATGAACATTTTGAAACTTGAAATAAAGACGTGACCTCAGTGTCCTCAACAGTTTCACCCAGTTGTAAAAGATGCAAACTACTTGACAACATTCAGTGTATCAGAATAGGATTTCTCCTGCTGCAAATCTGATCCAATCTATTGCCACAAAAATGTCAAATCTTGGCAGCGGTCGATTTCACTTGAGTACCAGCGTCCTGCCATTGCAATCCACGTAAATTTACGACACATGGCATGAATATTTTCCTTGCTGTTTCATTTTCATGAAAATTGGTTGTTGATTTCCAATAGCTCTCCCTCAGCAGAGGCAGCAGCTTACATTTCCTACTTTCCCACTCCCCTTTTAAACTTGAAGTCAGACTGTGTTGTTTTTCTGGCGGTGTCCCTGCAGCTGACCACTATTACAAACTTTATTTCTCTCTCTGTCTGTACTTAAAGAGAAAAAAGTCTCCTAAAAAGTCTGTAACGCTAGATTTGAGAGAGACAGATTTAGAGCTTTAGTCACAGAGACAGGGGAGCAAAGAGAAAGAGAAACTGAATAATTTGTGTTTTTTCTGCTACGGCGGTTCTCAACCATGTGCCGCTGAGATTTCAGTCCAGCCAAAAAGCAGCTGATTGGGTATCTAATGGTTTAGAAGAAGTCTGAGTGTGGAGTGTCTCTTTCTACATTTAAACTAATTAAACTGGGGTTCAGCCATGACATCCCAGTTTCACTTCAGCCTCGGAGCATGACTTTGTGTCATCTCACTCACTTTGACTGTTTCCATTCCTCATCATGAGCCAGTAAAGCAGAAATAACCGAGTCACTTTTTAAAAAAGTTAAGTTTTTCCATGTTCGTTTTTTGTTTTTGCACTTAAGATTTATAAACTGTTATTGCTACTTTACGTCAGAGTTCCCAAAAACAATTTATCACTGAAGATACTGTGAAAAAGGCTTTAGTGTAAGCTGGTAGTAGATACACACTTCCTCCTGCGCACTGATACAGTTGGCGGGTGTAGTTCGGTAGAAAGAAAATAGTTCCCACATGAAACTGCTCACAACAAGGTCTGTGGATTATGGAGAGTAACCAGGTTATGATTTCTGGAAAGAGACATTGCTGTTTTTCAAATGTATTTTGTTAATGCTTTCAGCACCACAAGGCCCAGTGCCATCTAGTTTGATTAATTCACTAACACTTAGCACTACAGGTAAGAAGAAAATATGTATTTGTTTTAACCATTTATTTATCTCGTCTGCTAACTATTTGAATCTCTGTTAGCTTGCATACAGCTAGAAACTTTACACATGATAGGTATGTTATTAGCTGACTCCAGTTTCCTCAATGAGCTAATCTGATTTGTCTACCAGGATCTTGTTTCCGGGAGCATGGAGAAGGTAACAATGTAGGCCTTCATGTAGGGAAATAAAACTAACCGAAAGTTGGTGTGCTTGAAACTTCATTAAATAAAATATTCTTGTAATTTATAATCTATAAAAGTATTAAGTTAATTACTTTAGAAATGGAATTTCTTGTAATTTGTTTGGATTCAGTATTTCATATTTTTACTTATTTATTTTCTGTTTTTAATTTATTTATTTTGATTTATTTGTTATTTATTTATTTTATTCATTAATTATCTTTATATTGAATATTATTGGCTTATTCTTAATTCTATATATACAGTACAGGCCAAAAGTTTGGACACACCTTCTCATTCAATGCGTTTTCTTTATTTTCATGACTATTTACATTGTAGATTCTCACTGAAGGCATCAAAACTATGAATGAACACATGTGGAGTTATGTACTTAACAAAAAAAGGTGAAATAACTGAAAACATGTTTTATATTCTAGTTTCTTCAAAATAGCCACCCTTTGCTCTGATTACTGCTTTGCATACTCTTGGCATTCTCTCCATGAGCTTCAAGAGGTAGTCACCTGAAATGGTTTTCCAACAGTCTTGAAGGAGTTCCCAGAGGTGTTTAGCACTTGTTGGCCCCTTTGCCTTCACTCTGCGGTCCAGCTCACCCCAAACCATCTCGATTGGGTTCAGGTCCGGTGACTGTGGAGGCCAGGTCATCTGCCGCAGCACTCCATCACTCTCCTTCTTGGTCAAATAGCCCTTACACAGCCTGGAGGTGTGTTTGGGGTCATTGTCCTGTTGAAAAATAAATGATCATCCAACTAAACGCAAACCGGATGGGTTGGCATGTCGCTGCAGGATGCTGTGGTAGCCATGCTGGTTCAGTGTGCCTTCAATTTTGAATAAATCCCCAACAGTGTCACCAGCAAAACACCCCCACACCATCACACCTCCTCCTCCATGCTTCACAGTGGGAACCAGGCATGTGGAATCCATCCGTTCACCTTTTCTGTGTCTCACAAAGACACGGCGGTTGGAACCAAAGATCTCAAATTTGGACTCATCAGACCAAAGCACAGATTTCCACTGGTCTAATGTCCATTCCTTGTGTTTCTTGGCCCAAACAAATCTCTTCTGCTTGTTGCCTCTCCTTAGCAGTGGTTTCCTAGCAGCTATTTGACCATGAAGGCCTGATTCGCGCAGTCTCCTCTTAACAGTTGTTCTAGAGATGGGTCTGCTGCTAGAACTCTGTGTGGCATTCATCTGGTCTCTGATCTGAGCTGCTGTTAACTTGCGATTTCTGAGGCTGGTGACTCGGATGAACTTATCCTCAGAAGCAGAGGTGACTCTTGGTCTTCCTTTCCTGGGTCGGTCCTCATGTGTGCCAGTTTCGTTGTAGCGCTTGATGGTTTTTGCGACTCCACTTGGGGACACATTTAAAGTTTTTGCAATTTTCCGGACTGACTGACCTTCATTTCTTAAAGTAATGATGGCCACTTGTTTTTCTTTAGTTAGCTGATTGGTTCTTGCCATAATATGAATTTTAACAGTTGTCCAATAGGGCTGTCGGCTGTGTATTAACCTGACTTCTGCACAACACAACTGATGGTCCCAACCCCATTGATAAAGCAAGAAATTCCACTAATTAACCCTGATAAGGCACACCTGTGAAGTGGAAACCATTTCAGGTGACTACCTCTTGAAGCTCATGGAGAGAATGCCAAGAGTGTGCAAAGCAGTAATCAGACCAAAGGGTGGCTATTTTGAAGAAACTAGAATATAAAACATGTTTTCAGTTATTTCACCTTTTTTTGTCAAGTACATAACTCCACATGTGTTCATTCATAGTTTTGATGCCTTCAGTGAGAATCTACAATGTAAATAGTCATGAAAATAAAGAAAACGCATTGAATGAGAAGGTGTGTCCAAACTTTTGGCCTGTGCTGTATATGTAGGCCCATTGCATCTCTATATGTATGAATTTATTAATCAGTAAGTAGTGTTATTTGACCTCAGCATTTCTACAATCCTGCTACTGTCGTGTTTTTTTTAAAATGTATTTTCTATGTAGAGTATTCAAGAAAACTGAAGAGTAAAAGAAAGAGTTGACTTTTCTTTGATGCACAGATGACCTCGTATCTCTATCTCCCTCTCCTCTTGCTTATGTCTCAGAAGGAAGCCTACAGGCCGTTTATTGATGTCCTTTCCAAGTGATAATTCTTAACGAGCCTATTTAATTAAGTTGACAAAGGAATATGCTAGGTGAAGCCACCAAACCAGCTGTCAGGAGATAATTGGAATTTTAGATTCAAAGGCTGTTTTTACTCCCAGAAGTCTCATCAAGTCTGTAACCCTGAACATTTGTATTATGTACCTTGTATAATTCATTCCCTTCATTTTCAAGAGGAGCTCAGGTCCAACATAAATCAACCCCGTGTGCTTTTCCTTTGAGAGTCCTTCATCTGTGCAATCGCAACTGCAACAGAGGACCAGAGGACCAGGACTCAATTAACATGGGAGACTGTGGGTGGATGTGATGAGAGGAGGCGGTGAGGTGTGAGACAGGGAAGTCATTGAGGTTAAATGTCAACATGGATTTACATTTAAGTGTTTGAGGAAGATACTATTGTATCACAATGATCGCTCTGTACAGGTTAATGTTACGTTTAAATTTTGACAGCGTACACTGTTGAGTTGAATTCTCTACTAGCTTTTATTCACTAACAGATGTATTTACACTGGATTAAAGAATTGGCTCCTTTCCTCTTCGCTCTTTCAGTTATTTAATTTATTAATTTTTTTTTTCGCTGGATGAAAAGAAATTGTTAATGAAGATAAGTCATCTGCACAAACATCTTCAAACAGTTTATTTAAGCTTTTCAATTTGTGTGGATGCTTTGACTTATCACCCGAATGATCATTAAACAGGTCCAACCAGATAGTATCACACTGAATACATCATGTTGTCATTGTTTTATTATGTTTTTAGTCATTTAGCCACAAAAATGAAATATCAGTAGGTTACAAATGCATCACTTTCTTCATATTCCCCTGATATAAAAGTAATTCAGCCCCTCTGAAAGTATGAGTCAAATTATATGCCATCCCTTTAAAAAAACGCAGGTATTATGGACCGTCCTTTCTAACACAGATGATGGCGGATAATGCAGTTTCATTTATTTCACTGTGTAATGACGTCAAATAAAAGCACTCTGCCAAGACTCAACTGAAGTTTATCATGGGCAATGTTTGTAGTGACAGTTTGGGACATGTCCAGCTGTGTTTGTAGCAACAGTTCGCCACACATCTAGCTGTGATTGTAGCGACAGTTTGGGACACTTCCAGCAGTGTTTGTAGCGACAGTTTGGGACACTTCCAGCAGTGTTTGTAGCAACAGTTTGGGATACTTCCAGTTGTGTTTGTAGCGTCAGTTTGGGACATGTCCAGCCAGGTTTGTAGTGACAGTTTGGGACACTTCCAGCAGTGTTTGTAGCGACAGTTTGGGACACTTCCAGTTGTGATTGTAGCGACAGTTTGGGACACTTCCAGCAGTGTTTGTAGCGTCAGTTCAGGACATGTCCAGCCAGGTTTGTAGCGACAGTTTGGGACATGTCCAGCCATGTTTGTAGCGACAGTTTGGGACATGTCCAGCCAGGTTTGTAGTGACAGTTTGGGACATGTCCAGCCGTGTTTGTAGCAACAGTTTGGGACATGTCCAGCCAGGTTTGTAGCGACAGTTTGGGACACTTCCAGCAGTGTTTGTAGCAACAGTTTGGGATACTTCCAGTTGTGTTTGTAGCGTCAGTTCGGGACATGTCCAGCCAGGTTTGTAGCAACAGTTTGGGACATGTCCAGCCAGGTTTGTAGCGACAGTTTGGGACATGTCCAGCTGTGTTTGTAGCGACAATTCATGACATGTCCAGCTGTGTTTGTAGCAACAGTTTGGGACACGTCCAGCCGTGTTTGTAGCGACAGTTCGGGATGCATCCAGCTGTGTTTGTAGCAACAATTCATGACATGTCCAGCTGTGTTTGTAGTAACAGTTCGGGACACGTCCAGTCATGTTTGCAGCAACAGTTCGGGACACGTCTCTCCATGTTTGTAGTGACAACACAGGACACATCCAGCTGTTTTATAGCAACAATTCAGAGCACGTCCAGCTTGTGTTTGTAGTGACAGTTCAGGATATGTCCAGCGGTTTTGTAGCAACAATTTGGGACACATCCAGTTTGTAGCAATAGTTCGCCACACATCTAGCCGTGTTTGTAGCAACAGTTTGGGACATGTCCAGTTGCGTTTGTGATGACAAAAGCGGGCATTTTCTAGAAATAGTTTGGGACACTTCCAGCCATGTTTGTAACTGGTTTGAAACTGGTTTGAAAGAACATACAATGCCAACACTGATTCTGGCAATTAAGTTGGTGAGCACTGACGTCATCAAGTGGGCACCAAGCTATATCCTTTTCTTATCAAGAACAATAACAGCTTGCTCCAAACACAACCCTACGATATGTGCTCAGTCTCAACAGATGCAACACATAACCCCAATACCTCATGTGCAGATATTTCTGGTCCAATGCTAAACAAACTTATATAAACGATATTACGACATATAAACAGTCTTTTCTCTGCGTATTTCAACATTGCACAATGGCTGTGTATATCATTTATTGTCTCAATGACTTGAGCCTTCAGCCTGTTTACAAGAACAAACTCCTCAGTGTAACTGTGGATAATTAATCAATGAAACCTTCACTATCAGTGCACAGATTTATTCAAACTCCTGTTGTGTCTGTGCCATATGTGTGTCAGTGTTGTCTGTTAGCCGTCAACAAGGGTGTAACCAGGATGTAAAGCAACAGTAGAGTTTACTCTGGGGTATGCAGCCCTTTCTGCTGTTAATTCAGAGTGCATATTTGGGTGTGAAATTTGCACAAATGCCTTTAATATTCCTGTCATATCGATTGTGTCTTTGTGGAAAAATGCTGAAATAAATATTAAAAAATAATTTCCTGTAATTTGCCTCAACCTGAAAGAATTCTTAGATTGTTAGAGGATGATTCATGGAGCAACACACAACACCTTCACTGTAAAGTGTTTATTATTCGCTCTTGTGCCTGCTGGCCCCGAAAAAAAATTCTCAGAGCCAAGTTGAACAAAGGAAGGAAATCATACTCAATGCTTGAAGTCTGTTCCAAGAACTGAGACTCACACTAATCACAGAAAACTTGTATAGCCTTTGTGTGCGCAAATGAATTCATGGCATGCAAAGCTCAGCGAAGGTAAATACTGTGTAATTAATATACTCTGATTACTGAATGTGGTCGCCGGCCGCCAGGTCTGAGTGTGACATTGTTTCTTCCTGCTCCTTCAGGCTGACAATGCAGCGCGTGGGATTTGTTATTCAGAAATGTAAATATTTGCAGAGTGAAAGAGGCTTATATTAGCTTTCGCTGCTTTGAAAAATCTGCGGTTTAAATATACCCAAAATATGCACACTCCAGTTCACAGACCTCTTTACTTACTACTCTTGTATTCTTATTTCAAGTGTGATATCTCTGGAGATTAAAACGAAAACTGTATTGTCACTGCTGCAAATTGCCATCTGTAATAAAGCTTCTAAGTGTGGTTCCACTGGTGGTTAAATGAGACATTACTGTGTCATATACACTTAAATCAGATGCATTAAGGGAAAGTGATGTGGGAGAGAAAGTGCATTTTGTTTATGAGGGCTGAGATTAAGCGCTGTGTGAAGCAGACTCTCATGAATGCATTATTCAGTGGCTGTCTCACCACTTAAACGTATCCTAGGATGGGATCCTGCATTTGAACTCAAGTTAAGGTAGCAAACACAAATACACAGCCCAAGTTTTTCACCTTTTTGCTGATTAAATGAGCTTTTTATCCACGGCATGGCTATTTGAATAGTGAGGTCAGTCATCCAGTGGGTCCACTTTGGTCCAGACTGAAATATCTTAATAGCTACTGGATGGTTTGCTATGAAACGTGGTGAGGGAGACTGGGGATGGTTGTAACTGGTCCTGACTGGTCCAGGCATAGGGTCCAGATTTCTCCCAAGTCATCAGTTGAAGGTACACACAGTTTATTATATTCAGTGTCAAACTTGTGTGTGGCCATGTCATTGAGCTAGTTGTCTTTCTCAGTCAAGGAGCTGTCCATTAGTCAGTCACTCTACAGCAGGAAACGTCACTTTAAATTAACAGCTCTGTGCCAGAAATACACTATACTTCAATACAAAGTGTTTTTTACAGAGTTTGTAAGTTGCTTACGGTCCATTCAGAATGGACCCCTGACCCACTAGTTTAAGAGCCCTCACTCCACGGCAAAACCTGGTGACCAAATCATCCCCAGAAGTTCACTGCGCAGCAGAAAGACTGGCAAACAAACTTTAAGTAATCTCAGTCAACAGAAAGGTCCCTGACTGACAATTCAAATCTCTGACTTTCAAGGAGCAGCCCCAGAACGCACTGGCTTAAAAAGCTCCAAGATACACACAGAAATGTCAAAAATATTCTCACCACCCCCGCTCTCCTCTACTGATACCCGTGTTCCCCATAGGATGAACTGTTCGACTTTGTTGCTTCCCTGACTTTTCCTTTTGCACCAGCAGGTCAGAGATTTTACTTGTGAAATATGTAGTGCAGCAAGGCAGGACCTGCACACAGAGAACTAAAGAGAGATTCAGACTAAGGTCTAGATTTTAAATGTTTCTATTTGATACATCGCAGGCCTGTACAGACAGTGAAAACATGTGCACAAAGCCAAACATCTCAGTTCATGTTATACTTTCCTCAGTGCAAAATGAGGCATGCATGATGAGCACACCAGGTGCACCTCGTCAGTAATCTAGAGTTTGATTGAACACACATGAAGCCAATCGCCAGCAGGTCATTACGGACACAGCAGAACAGCATGACTCCATAGCACTGACACACATACTGATGTATAGAAGTGTTAGCTTTTGCACTGCGGAAGGGACCCGCTGGTGCAGAGACACAATAAGATCTTCACAGAGCACAGTGTATCTAATTTTTCATTCAGGCCACCAGAGTGTAGCGTTTATAGGTAGAGGACATAAAATTTAATCATTTATTGATCCACATTTCCACCACATTTCTTTTGTTGCTTCCTTTTGTCTCGCCTTCTTTGATACTGTCTAAGAAGATGAAGATGTTAGACATTCCTCACACACCCGCTATGACTTCATTAAAATCGTTACATCATTTATTACAGTGTGAGGTTCTCTCCAGGGTTCAATACACAAATGCCCGACTGTCACAAATATTCCCAGACACCAGTGACACTTGCAATAGGTGCAAACAGTCACCTGCTGATCATACTCACATGCTCTGGTCCTGCTCAAATTTAACTCATTTTTGACATCAAATATTTAACACACTTGGGACAGTTTTTGGCGTGAACCTTAACCCTGATCCTCTTAAGGCCTTGTTTGGAGGCCCACCACCTACAGCACCTCATCTTGTTTAAGTGGAAGTACACTTTTCCACCCTAACACAAAAGCTGGTTTAAGGAGATCCTAAACCACCTCAAACTTGAAAAGATTAGGTTTTCCCTTGGAGACACTGGTAAATCCTTCGACAAGGCCTGGAAGCCCTTTATGACGTTTTTGAGTAAAGCTACCAGTCGCCCAGATTTAATTTAATTTAATTTCATTTCATTTCATTTCATTTCATTTTATTTAATTTGTTTTATTTCATTTTATTTTTATTTTGTTTTGTTTTATTTTATTGTATTGTATTTTAATTCATTTTATGTTATCTTATTTGTTTTATATTGTTTTATTTTATTTTTATTTTATTCATTTGTTTATTTATTTTTAATGTTATTTTATTATTTATTCTATTTTGTTTATTTATTTTTTGCTTATCTTATTACTATTATCATTTTCTATGTGTGTCTGATGTTTGATTTCAACATTTATTTTATTATTATCACTCTGAGTAAGGGTGGAAGGGGTATATGGATATGGGAGATTAGGGTACGAATTAACAATATGGGTTCGCTTCATGTTCTGAATATTGTAGGTTTGATATATCAACCAGAGACCAGCTCACTCTGACATCTTTAACATGTCATTGTATACTGCCCATAAATCTGGTTTAAAAAAAATTAATAAACAGATTTGTGGGGGAAAAAATGGAAATTAGCATGATCAAGAAAGGATAAGACAAATATTGTTAGCTTATATTTTTCTCTTGACTATGAAACAGAGAAAGCAGCAGTGTGTTAATCTGTTTATTACAGAGCATTTAGCTGATCCCATGACTGTAGTTAGTCTTGTATTCAGTGTATTTATTTATTCATTGACTCAGCTGAACTGAGGACTTCCCTGATCAGGGTGCTGCATAAACTTTACATTCCTACAGTAAGCAGGCCCAGATTACTCACTCACAAGGTGGCACGTCTCTCACTAAAACAAACTGAACATACAAATCAACACCTTCATCTCAAAATGTTCATTCTGAACACGTAATCTTTCACAAACAATCACTCCCCCTCCTTTTCTTTCACTGGAACACGGAGCACAAGATGCAGCCCGGCCATTCCACTGCACAGATGTTGTATTACAGGCAGCGTATTTGGTCACAGACATGCTTTATAATTAAAGACCTGGGAGGCCGTCCCTGCGTATACTCTAGTGGTCCAAGCAGCATCCACTCCTCTGAAGGAGATCCTGCCCAGAGGCCAGTCAGACTGCCAGTGCACCGGGCACAGCTAAAACTAGACATTCAGAGATGATAAATTATCAAAGTGGCAGGCTGTTGAAGCTCAGCTGTGGAAACTCTCTTCCTTTGGTTTGTATTCAAGTCAGAGACGTTGATGACTTTAATTTGAGTGGCTCTTTCGGCACGTCTGCACCAGCGGTTTCAAAGCCTGCAGAAACAGACTTAGAGTAGAGGGGGCCGTCATTACGCAATAATCATGCAGCCTATAAAAGATAAATCACCGTGTTATGGATGAAGGCATATCCAAATATCAGCTGGAGCAATGCCAAGCTTCCTTTTAAATAACATGTTGGCATCAGTGCGTCATTAATTATTTAGTGGTATAGATAAATGATAACAGATTCACATACAGAAAGATAATTACAGCTTAATGAAGTAGGTCAGTAAATGTTTCATGACATAACAACGGGTATGACTTTAAGCCCACCAGAGGACTTGTGTTGTGTCAACGATAGATTAACATGATCATATCATCTGACAGAATGATACCACCAGACCTACTGTGCCTTGACCCCAACTCAACCTGAGTTTGTGCCTCTATTGTATCAGTGTATAATTGGGCAAAAGAGGTAACTCCACCACATTTCAGAGGGAAATATCAAAGATTTCCTTGTAAATGGTACATGAACGGCACTTGTATAGCTCCTTTCTACTCTTCCGACCACTCAAAGTGCTTTCACACTACATGTCACATTCACCCATTCACACACTGGGAGCCAAGGCTAACACAGATAGTGCCACCTGCTACTCAGTAACCATTCACATGCTCTTAAACATCAATGGAACAGCCATCAGGAGTAATGTGGGGTTCGGCATCTTGCTCAAGGATGCTTTGACATGCACACTAGAGGAGCTGGGGATCAAACCACCGATCTTCCGATTCGTGGCCGACCCAACTTGTCTGCATGTATATGACAGCTGGAGTGACGTGCAGGGTTGACCTCCATCCTGCAAAATATTGATTGTCCTATATGGTGTGCTGGTGCTGAAAGAGGGATTACCAGAGGTGTGGACTCGAGTCAGACTCTTTTTTCTTTAGACTTGACAAAATCAAAAAAGACTTGCAACTCGACTGAGATCTTAACACCAATGACTCATGACTTCACTTGTGCTGTGTCTCAAATCGCAAACTTCTGTACTTACACTTAAGATTTTGAGTGCACAAGTGCGTTCACACTGAGAAGTATGGAAAAATGCAGTGCACTATGAGTACCCGGATGGTGCATTCAAAACGGTCAAGAAGTTCAGTGTAGAGCTATGGACACTTCTCGCCTTCAATGGTCGCCATCTTGGCTACGTAGTGGAAGGGGAGGGACCACTTTTCAAACTGGAAATGGCGGCCGAGGACTGTGCGAACATGAACGTCGCTGCATTGTACAAATTCACGTTATTTTGCACTAAGCACCACTATACTGTTGTTGGGTATAAGCCAGCAGTATGTTTATTGGGTTAATTTAGCAGTCTGGTACCGCGAAAAATGCTAATGCTAGTTTGCTAACTAGCTAATTTGCGGTCGTCATTTCTGGTTGGTTTGAGACAACACTACCCTGCCAAAATTTGCGCACTATGCCAAAAAGTACATAGTACACATAGTATACTACATGGAAGTGTATTAATGGAAGTACGTGATTTGAGACACAGCATTGGACTTGAGCCTCTTGACTTGAAAGTACTCAATACCTTTCCCACAAACCCAAAGATTAAAAAATATGTTATTTAAGAAGTACATCCCTCATTTCATGTATCAACCAACATTAATGCTGTTTAGCCCATCAATTCGACACCATTGAAACAATCAGACAGCGTTCAGTCAAATTGCAGGAGAGAACCATGAAGAACTACCTTTGCGTTACCGAGTGCCAGGTGGGGGAAAAAAATGATACCAAAGATAATTTCTTTCATGTGCAAAAATAGGCTATGCGAAACATCCGGATTAAAAATTACAGACGGAGATGCAAAAACGTCCAACAAACTTTTAAAAAGCATTCATGACTTCTGTAAATTTGACAAAGTTATTACTCTGCTGTTAAAATGGCATTACATTTAGTGATGAGTGCATTATGACTTGTTTGGGACTCTAAGTTTAGGATTTGGGAGTTGACTTGGCACTTGAGTGCAAACTTCTTGCCAAACAATGACTTGCCCCCACCTCTGAGGAGTACTGTCCTGAATATCTCTCTGCTCTTACACCCTCTGAATGAGCTGCTCAACATGGACACTCAGTCCTGCGATAGACTGTGGGCGCATTCTGACTGGCATTGTTTTCTTTTTACCTTCAGTAGGTACAAGCAGCTGCCCTTGCAAAGTATGATCTGTTGCATGCAGTATTCATACAGTTTGGACATACAACTACTTCATAACAATGCTCCCTGAACTTTGACCCTTTTACTTAAACATCTTGGACATAAAAAAACAGCATTCAGCATGCGCCCACAAACAAGCTGGAGAGCCGGAAAACCTGACTGAACTCAGCTCAGGGTTGGCCAAGGTCTGGATGATACCATTTTCTGAGACAGAGAGCCGGCACATCCATTTATCCATTTTCATCCGCTCATCTGAAGCTGGGTCACAGGGGCAACGGGCCAAGCAAAGCACCGCAGACATCCCTCTTCCCAGCAACGCTTTCCATCTCCTGCTGGGGGACCCAAAGGTATTGCCAGGCCAGATGACATGTGTAATCCCTCCAGTGTGTTCTGGGTCTGCCCCAGGGCCTCCTACCAGTGTGACGTGCCGGAAACATCTCTAACAGGAGGCACCCAGGAGGCATCCTGATCAGATGCCCGAACCACCTCAACTGACCCCTTTCAACACAAAGGATCAGCAGCTCTACTCCGAGCTCCCTCTGGATGTCCGAGCTCCGTACCCTATCTGTAAAGCTGAGCTCAGACACCCCACGGAGGAAACTCATTTCAGCTGCTTGTATCTGCAATCTCATTCTTTCAATCACTACCCAGAGCTCATGACCATAGTTGAGGTGTGAGACGTAGATGGACCAGTAAATCGAAAGCTTTGCCTTCTGGCTCAGCTCCCTCTTCACCACGACGGTCCGGTGCAGAACCTGCACCACTGCGGAAGCCACACCAAACCACCGATCCATCTCCATGTAACCCTCATTCGTGACCAAGACCCTGAGATACTTGAACCCCCTCACTTGAGGCAGTAACTCTCCCCCAACCTGGAGGAGGCAATCCAGCAGAGAACCTCAGATTTAGGAGGAGAACCGGCACAAATATCAATATATAAGATTTCCTTTTAAGGCAGAGCAGGTAGGCACCCCAACATGTACAAACATTTGGCTGGCACTACACCATTGTGGAAGTTTAAGAAGCAGTCTCATGCCATCGTTATAGGCCACATTAAGTCTTTGCATGTTACTCTTCCTATAGGAGGGCCACAAGAGGGCAGTATTCAGCAGGGTACAAAAAAATTCTAAAAAGAGCTTTGTACACATTGACTGAACACATGCTGAATACAACTTGCAACACTGTCTGTGGATATTTTTATCCTCAGATAAATCATTGACAATATGACAGCCAAGATATTAAATCTCATTACACACTTTAAGAGCAATATCAGATAAGAATTCAGGAAATACAAATTTTCTGTCTTCTTTACATCTAACAATCATAATGTTGCTCTTATTGGCGTTATATTTGACTTCAAAATCAGCCCCATAGTTTGAGCAAATCTTCAACAGCTGTATACAGGCAGAAGATCACCAAATCATGTGCATAACTATTACGTTATAATTGTATAAACTGTGGATTCTTACCTTTTATATTCACCTCCGTAAAGTAAGCCTACGAGTACATAACACTTAAATTAATATGTCTATTATTACCAATCAACTAATCATCCGTCACTGCAAGTTTTTGTCAGCTGTCAGTGAGCTGTCATCTGTTTGTGACTCAGCTGATGTAACATACCTTCAGCTGCACAGAGGACTGTGTGTCAGAATACTGAAAGAAGCATGCTGGCTTGCACACTACAAAATCAGACTGGATGCAGTAGAACATTCTGGTGGTTTTGGCACACTGCATTTGACATACATGTCAGTATGGGGATTGGAATGCAGTGTGTCTCCCTGACCTCTGTTGTGCTCACTTGGACAGGAAGACAGGTGTGTCGACCTTACAGAGCACACAGTCCTCCACAGGGACCCCCTAAAAAGGTGATGTTCATAACACATCAACAATTTAAGTGTTTTTTAAATCCCATAAGGTACAATTCAAACCCACACTCTCAGGTCTGCTGATGCCAACCTCCTCTTACCTCCACCAGGACTGACTACCACACCTAGGGGGACAGGGCTTTCTCTATCGCTGATCCCACCCTCTGGACCTCACTGACATGAGAGACTCCCCCTCACTTTCCACCTTCAAGAAATCCCTCAAAACACGACTCTTGAAAACTGCCGACAAACTCTAACAACTGTGTTCTTCTCCCTCTCTGCATTGTTTCCCTTCTTATGGACTATTTCATTTTTGTTTTTTTCTGTTTTGTTGCTGTTCTCTGTAAAGCTTTATAAATCCAGTGTATTATTATTATTATTAAATCATAGACTGAATAATAAGTGAATGACATGACAGCTCCCCAAAAATGAAGCCGTCTAAATTGCCCCCTGGTGGCTGGCTGCAGTATAGGTCAAGAATCCTGCCTGTCCTTATAGAGAAGTAGATGGAACATCGGCCAAACTAAAAATCAAAATCCGAATTGTCAAATTGTTTTTTCCCCCTTAATACCAGTGAGATAACTACATGCAGACTCTGGCTCCAAATGATGTCAGCAGCACAAAATGGCTGCTCCCGTATCTGGGATATTTTGATTTCATTTCTGTACAGTGGCAGGACATGAAGACGCTTCGACCATCTTTATACACAGTCATTTGTACAAAGTGGTGCATAAAACTTCACCAGAAATACAATGCGTGTCAATGTCTGATACTCAAAATATCAACAAGCACAAAACTTTATTTGAAATCATTTTTACTGTTTTTCTTTTTTACAAGCACAGCTTAAGATCAAACAGGTTCATAAAAACACTAACCAATGTTTTCATATTTACAACTCAAATTTTAATACAGAAAGTAAAAAAAATATATACAGACATAATGTCACACATCGCCAGTCTTTTTTTTTCCTCAAAATTTTCAACATTAAAGGGAGCAAGTCATTACTGAGAAACATGCAGCTGGTAATCCAGCCGACAACTTCAGTCTGAACTTTCTGCCAGGATCCTGGTGAAGTACACAACTGCAGGCTGAGCATTGATATTCTGGATGCTGTAGGCGTGTCCTGTGTGAACAGAGCAGTGACATCATTACAACACTGACAAAGACAAACAGAACACTTAACATTTTTACAGGTATACATCTTAAATCTGGACATTTACCACTAAAAGGTCATACAAGGACATCTTGACATTACTAAGAAGCAATTCACTAAGATGCAATTCAAGTTTTTAATTCTGTCTTAATACACTTCAAAATCAAAATGCATCTCTTTGTTTTTGCTCCCATTTATCACAGGTTTAAGGTTTTTTTATGCACTAAATAGATATATTTCTTACATCACCAGAGCTGTTGCCGGTGAACTGAATGTTCATTTCATGACCACAAGCCGTCTCCTGTGCTGCTTCTGTGAAGTTGGCAGTACATCCAACTGGCCTTTCAGCCGCACAAGTTGCTGGTGATGATGAGCATGCAGATGAGCTTCCCTGAGACGGTTTCTGACAGTTTGTACAGAAATTCTTGTTGCATCAACTGTTCAGGTGGCCAGTCTCAGAGGATCTTAAAGGTGAAGACAATGAATGTGGACTTCCTGAGCTGGTGTGGTTCCATGTGGTCTGTTGTTGTGAGGCTGACAAATTCTCAGAATTAACATTGGAGACGGCGTATGGTCGTGAAATGAACATTCACCTCACAGGCAACAGCTCTGATGGACAGTCCTGCAGTCAGCATGCCAATGGTTCGCTCCCTAAGAACTTGAGACGTCTGTGATTTCCTATTGTGTGATCAAACTGCACATTTAAGAGTTAGCTTTTATTGTGACCATCCCAAAGAGCACGTGTAGTAACAATGTTCTTTAATCAGCCTCTTGATATGCAGTACCTGTCATGTAGATGGATTATCTTCACTCACTAACAGATTTTTACACATTTGTGACCAAATATGAGAGAAATGTATCTGTTGAGAGCATAAAAAGTCTCAGATCTTTACCTTAAACCTGTGAAAAATAGGCGCAAAACCTGAAGTATTGCTTTTAAATTTTTGTTCAGTATATATGTAGTAATATTACATTCTTACCACATGGCACCATAAAGGATTGTCCAGGGTGGAAGCGGGACTCCTTGCTGTCGATGACTACACTCACAGAGCTTGTTAATAATTCAAAAACCTTTAAAAACACGACAATGAAAGAAATAATTAGTACTTAAACACTTTCAAGATCTTATGGACAACAGGACAGAAAGGGAGACAATGAGATGACATGAAACTAACACAGGAGTAGAGCATAATCACAAGTGTATGAGAAGTGTACTGACTGTCGTGGCGCTGTGATCCACCCACAGAGGCTTCTTCATGTAGGAGCCCAGCAGGATTTTTCCGTTACAGATTGAGCCACAGTTCAGGTCCACCAGGAAGCCAATAGCTCTGCCTTGATGGAAATACCAATCAAACTGGTCTGGAGTGATCTCAGCGCCTCCTGTAATGATATTAAACAGTAAAAATGATCAATGACACGTCTGGTCAATAATTACTTCTGTTTTATACTGTTTCATAAGAATATTTTGATAATAATAGAGATAAATGACACAGAGTTTCGATTTAAAAAAAGATATGAAAGATATGAAACACTGTTGTGGGAAAATGAGTCATACAAATATATATTTTGATGCAATTAGAAATGATTGTTATAAAGATCACTTTGTGTATTAGCTCATACATCAAAGGAATACTTCTGCCACAAAATGACCGCTTGAAAATCAGTTCGTCATGCTGTGTTACTTTGAATCCATGAAGAAAACATTATTCTCGCATGCCTCCATGGAAAAAAGCAAACACATTTATTTACTGATTTAATGGAGACCACATTTAACAGCAACAAATCTATATGAAAACACTAATTTACAAACTGCCCACACAACTCTTGCAGTATAATTCAAGTCACATTTATTCAGTCGTGTGTTCAGTACTTCCCAAACACATGCGTTTGAAACTTCAGGGCCAGATTCCAATACCAAGGTTTTGGCGAAAACGTATGTGTTTGGATTATACTGCACGAGATGTGCGAGTTTTGTAAATGAATGTTTTGATAGTTTTGATGTTGTTAAATGTGCTCTCAAATCAATCAGTGTGTCCACCACTTTCCATGAAGGCATGCAAGTACAACTGGAGCTGCGTTCAGAATCACATACTTTCTCTTTTTACTTTCAGTATGTACTGCAGCTGCCCTTACAAAGTATGTACTGTTGCATGCAGCATGCACACATTCGGGACATCCTACTACCTCATAACATTGCACCCTGACCTTTGACCCTCTTGTTCATACATCCGTTACCTTGGAAGTAAAACAAAATGCCATTCATCAGGCTTGCCAGAAACAGGAGTCAGCCCAGAGAGCTCTGCTGCTGTTACTTTGCAGTGTGTGTAGTTCTCTGTCTGTTATTTTCAGTTGTGTCTTTTTGTTGCAATCTTAATGATTATTTTGTTCACTTAAAAAATGATATTCCTTTATTACTATGCCTCTGGTCATCAGTATCTTAAATGCGCTGTCATCCGTCATTGCGGCTTCTGACAGCTGTCAAAGAGGTGTCAAGCTGTCATGTGTTTGCAGCTCAGCTCGTGGGGTATCGTGGATCTGAGGATTGTGGGTCAGTATAGTCAGAATAGCATGCTGGTTTGCAGAATGTAGAATGCAACTGACTGCAGTAACAGTAAATGGACTGCATTTGTATAGCGCCTTTCTAGTCTTCCGACCACTCAAAGTGCTTTTACACTTAATCACATTCACCCAGTCACACATGGGTGGCCGAGGCTACCATACATGGTGCCACCTGCTACTCAGTCACCATTCACACGCTGATGAAATAGCCATCAGGAGCAATGTAGGGTTCAGTATCTTGCCCAAGGACGCTCTGATATGTGGACGACCTGCTCTGTCTGCTGAGCCACAGCTGCCCCCAGTGGAATGTTTTTTTGGGTTTTTTTTGGCATACTGCATTTTACATACTATGTATCAAGACACACTAAATCGTTTTCTGACATACTTACTGGTATGACAGAAAGTTTTAACATGGCATGACTAGTTGATTTATGAATGGTCATTTTGTGAGTGTAGTGTTCCTGGGTTGTTTGATCTCACTTCCAAATTTAATTTCATTTTAATTACCAAAATTACTGAGCTGGAAAGAGTTCTTCCTTCACACAGAATGTAAGGAGAATCTAAGTAACACTGTCATAACACTGAAACTTTTTCTTGGAGTAAATTCAAACATGCTCAGCTCCATAACAGATGCAAGTTAACAACACTAGGCACATCTGGGCTTGCCGAGTGACACTTTTGTGACTTGTTCTTCCTTTAAAGAAAGAATACCCCACATTCACACAGCCTGATCCCTCAAATACCATTTTCATTTCTACTTTTCTCTCTATAGTCATTGAAAATACAGGAACTATATTCTCTTACTGTCAACAGGCCAGAGACTCTGAAACCACTCTGCCAGGTTGGCCTTATCCTTCGACTGTAACACCAGCGGTTTGAGGGGAGGAGCACACAGATCTGATATGGAGAGAGCAGCAGAGACTCTGGGTAGCGGTGGACCTGAAACAAAGGGATGGCTTGGTGATCAATTAGAAAATTCAAAGTTTTCACAATTTAGCATACACACAATCAAGGACTGAATATCTGTCGTTCATAGTCATATTTAATCCGTAAAATTTGCGGTGAAGTTGCGGTAATTGGACAAAACTGCAAGGTCACACAGAGTTCACAGGGATTGGCTGAATTTGTGTTAACATTTGCACAACAACCTGGAGGGATTGTTAAGCTACAGGAGCATATTTGTAGTAAATCAATGATTATTATTCATTCCTTATTCATAATAATTGAGGTTTTTCATCATAAACTTGGCAAAACAGTACTTCCAGGGGAATAAGGAGTGGTGTTTTAGATTTGTATACTTTATCTGTACACTTAAAATAAAGTGGTAAGTGAGGCAAATATATAAATCTATATATAATGTTTAAAAACATACTCAAGTCATCATCCTCCTCTTCCTCGTACTGTTGCAGCTCAATCATGGAGGACGGCCCACTTCTGAAGAGTTTTAACCTGCCAAATAATAATTAAAGATAAATAAATAATAATAAAAACAATTTATAAAGGGAGGTGTTAAGAGTTTCAACATTTAAGCTGTTTCTTACCTGTCCTCTGACTGTCTGTCCTGTGGGGCCTCATGATTTACAGGGCTGTTGTGCTCATCAGCATCCATACTGAGAATATCTCTGTCAGACTTATTGAATGTTGCACAGTCAGTCACAGTGACGTCCTTGGCAGGATATGCACTGGCTTTATGTCTTTTATTCTTCTGAACTGTCTCTCTGCTGCTGATCACAGTCGGGGTCTCCACAGCTGAGGTGAAAATGTCTTTAACCATGGCCAGAGAGCGTTTGACAGTCGTCGGTTTCAGAGGAGGCACCGGAGTTCCCCCTGGTGGTTTTGACGAGACTGCCATGTTGCCGTTTTTGGGAGTCCCGAGTCGAGGAGACCTGCTCTGTTTGGACTGCTTTTTTCTTTCCTTACGAGGTTTGGGCTCCTGCTGCTGTGGCTCCGGCTGCGAGGAGATGTCCTCGGACACATCATTGACAGCCCACCAGTTCCCGGGAGGTTTCCTCCTCCGCCTGTTTGATTCGGCTGCCCTGAGCTGCTCCCTAGGCCTTCTGGGAGAGACAGGCGCTGGTGTGATGGACAGTTTTTCACTGGAGGCGTGATGGTATGCTCTCGGAAATACCTGCTCACCTGTAAAACATCACATATTAGTGAGTAACTTATCGGTTGGTCTTTAGGTTTACAAAACTCAAATACAGGTATTATTTGTACCTCGCTAAAAACACAAAACAGATTTTAGCTGTAACTCAAAGTGCTTGAACGAGTCGGAAATCGCTATCTGATATCAAGATAAAGCGGTGAAAATATTCTAAATATAGCCTGCTCTTAAACTGATATTGATTCTTTCCAGGTGGAACTTTTTACATGGCTAAAATATGTTCTGCTGCCCCCGTCCACAGCATTACTCCTGCCTGCTTCTCCAAACTGGGAACGTGCCGACCGCCATCAGCTGTAGGTAATACAGTGACTATTGATGAGAACCTCATACAACGCCACCTCCTCCACTGCTGAACTCACCCGAGTGGAAGCTGTGGTCTCTCCGTGTGAGGACCAAAGGACTGGACTCCACATCCAGGCCCTGGTCCAGGATCTCCAGCTGCTCCTGCCCTTCACTCTGCTCAGCCTCAATCGTGTGAAACACTTTGTCCGGTTTGTCTCCTCTTGCATTCCTGTTTTTTTTCTGTGTGGTTTTCTTTTCTCTAGCTTTATTTGTCTTTTGACTGGATGACGGCGCAGGCTGTGTCTGATTTCCTTTCTTTAAAACTCTGTCCTTCTTCGTCTTTACAGGTGAGGGGACTGCTGCGCTGGGCTCTTTGTTGTACGGCTTTGACTTCTTTGGTGTCGACTGGGTGTCTGTCCCCTTTGTTTCCTCTGCGGTCTGATGGTTCAGCCACCACTCTCCAGGCTGCCTCCTTTTCCTCCTCCCAGGAGTCCGACAGTTTTCGGGTGAACTCTCTTCAGACACAGCCGGTAGTTTGTTGTGTTTGTCCTTTCCATCTGCTACATCCTTTTCTGTTTGTGCTTCAGAGTTAATGCCTTCTTTGTCTGTGGGAAAAAAGATATAAATGTATAATGCTGTATAGATGTTCAAGGAGATGCTCAAAGTAACTTCTTTTTCCAGCTTTAAAACAGTTGTTCTATTCCCAAATGTTGATGTAATCTATCAACACTTGGGATTTACAACAGCAGCATTTACATTTAGAGACATTTACACTGACTGACCTGTAATTATGACTCACAGAAAGATTCAACGTCAACACATAGGAGGCCCTTACCTGAAAGAGGACCCAGGTCTTCAGCATCTGCGTGCTCCTCCATGCTTTGACTTTGTTCCTTCCCAGCCTCTGTATACATCGTCTCCTTTACCGCATCAGATCCCTGCGTCACTTTTCTGCCCCCCTTTAATGACTTAGACCTGCTTGTCTTGGCATTTTCATTCCCATCTTTTACAGACTTGGATCTTTTAACATCAGAAGACTTCTGAGCTTTCTTTTCCCTTTTCAGAGTGGGTTTTTCTTCATCTGTTTTCCTGCTGGCTGTGTCTTTAGGCTGCTCCTCTTCCTTGTCTCTTTCTTTAGATGGTACCTTCTTCAGTCGTTTCTTTTTGTTTGGTTTCTCTTCTTCCCTCAAGTCACCCGCAGGAAGATCCTCCGGCCTGGGCAATTCCTCCTCATCATTTCCAGGCTCGGTCACCTCCTTGTTCTTCTCTTTCCCCTTCATCTTCTTTGTTTTCTGACTGACAGTCTGACTTCCCACTTTGCTGTTCGCCTGTTCAGATTCCTGCTGTGTCTGTGCAGTCTCCAGTGGGCTCTCCTTCGTGCCCCTGTCTGTCGAGCTGTCTCTGTCGGTGCTGGATGTTTTGCTCTGTCTCTGTTTCTTGCTGGTGGCAGTCTTACTTGGAATGGAAAACCAAAGAGGTCTGTCATCTTCCAGGATCAGGAAATCATCGTCTGGCTCAGGAAGAGGAGTGGGCACTTTCACTGGTGACACAGACTTCCTGGAACTACAAAAAAAGTTAAATAAATGATTTTATGTTTTTATGTTGAAGTAAACCAGCGGTTACTTTGTAAACACATTTTGGTATTTTCAATTTTTCAATAGGAAGACACCATAGTTACAAAATACATTAAGGTGTACTCTTATCTCAACTCACCATGCAGGTCTGGGCTGTGCAGAGTCCCTAAGCTTCTTAAGGAAAGCGGTCATGTCCTTTTCCACACGGTTGAGCTCCACTGACGGCTGCATGTTAACACGTTTTGAATCTTTTTTAGGAACTGCGAGTTCAGGCTCCTGTCTCTCCACTGACACAGATGGGTCAACATTTTCTTGCCTGGGAGTAAACAAAAGTAAAAATAAATGTCATTTTACCCTAAAGGTATTAATAATAATGTAATTTCCAGTTAGGTTACTGTTATACAACAATATATTATAACTATGCGTTTCTTACATTCTGCCACAGGTTACTTATACAATGCATGTGGCATGCGTACACAGTGTGAAAATAATACATCTAAACTACGCAGGATTTTCCTAAAAAAACAATGTATAAGCAAAGAAATTTCAAAGGAACCACTCTCAGCCATCACTTATGACCCAATACAAATGTGTGGTGGTGTATTTATATGTACAGACTCTGCCCTCTGCCCGTATTTCCTTATTCAATTCTTATTTTGCTGAGCTTGAGAAGTTCCTGAGCACAGCATGCTAGTCAGATCAACTTTTCTATAAAAATAGCGACCAGGTGCCAGACTGTAAACAGCAGATATCCAAAAAGAGGTAATGAAAACTGCTGACACAGCGTTGAAAAAGTGCAAATATAGTGAACACGCTTGAATCTGGGATTGCCTTTCATTTTTAGTTTTACCACCTTTACCACCAGGTAATAAATGCTGATATAAATATTGGCGCCAGATATCCAGTATTGTGAGATCACCGGATCTAAAATGAAAGCACAAAAATAACTGCAACTACACATTAAAAAGTCATCACTTCTTACCTTGGTGTTTTTCTTTTGCCCTCCAAAACAGGTGTTTGAGGTTTCTTGGTTGTTTTTTCTTTGACTGGATGACTCTCTTTGCTGCTGCTGCAAAAAGTAAATATTCATCACATGCACCCAAGTAAAAAATCTAATAATGTAAACATCCAAATGAGTAATACAGGTATCAGAGAAAATAAAGGTCAAACATCAAAACACAATTAGGAACCCTTCACACTGCTATCGCTATTTGTGTTCTGTATTGCAATCCATCAGGTGCTGACGGACTGTTTGTGTGCTTGCAGCCAGCTTATCATAACTTTGAGAATTAGAGAGGCTCTTACCGCGATCCCTCCACTTTGTTTTTGCGACTTGACCTCTCAGGTTTGCTAAGAAGGACCTTACTTGGAGGAGACTCCAACTCAGGTCTACAAGAAAGAAACATGCTGTCAGTTAACAAGTAAAAACATACTTGCTCCTGATGTTAGTGTCGACAATAGACTCCTGCACTTCATACAAACATCTTATTTCCTTCATGAAATGTATTAATAATTACTTACTCCTCTTCGACGTGCCCGTTGCACTGGGGTTCCTGGATGGGTTGAGGCTCTGTATTTGCCTCTTCCTTTTCATCATCCTCACACGCGAAGAGAACTGGGGACACAACCCGGTGTTTTTCATTGTCCAGCTCTTCTACATGTTCCACCACCATATTGTCTTCAATAGGACTGGATGTCTTCATTGGCCCATGTGCTTCGAATGGGATGTCCAAATCTGCAACAAAAAAAATGAAGCATCCTTTAACAAGAAAAACTTTGCTGTAAAAAAAAGAGCAAAGGATGAGTGACACAATATTTACTGTGCGTGGATTTTAAAAGACCAAGGCTGGAGTCTCTTACCGATGTCTAGTTTAGGACTGGGTGAGCTTGTTGCAGGATACAGTGCCTCTCCCTCAGGATCCTAATGAGTTATAAAATATACATTATAAAAGCACATCTATGGGGGATCAGATCTTGCCTGATGAAAGAAAGGTGCACAAAGCCCATATACAGCTGCTGAGTATAAACAAGCACATAACCAGAAAGTGGAAAACCTCTGTTTCACTAGCTGAGCTGCAGCATTCAGGCACAGTGTGGATATTTCATCCCACATCATGCCAATGTGTCTTGGAAATTTTGTGACTGCCTGACAGACAGTAAAATCAATGTAAAAACAGAAAAAAGAATGTTGTGTAACTACTGCACAACGTAGAGATATGTTGAGCATGTGACAAACAAAAAAAATTTTAACGACTGGCTCATCAAGACTTTCCCATGTGAGGACATAGCAGTGAACAGCTGCTTATCAGTAACAATAACACAACACTCAGCAAGCACCTCTGCATGTTAAAATCAACCATTGCCTGCTACATCCAACGAGACATCAAACTGCATCTCAGATATTCAAGATATTTTGCCTGAACATTACCGTTTGACATTTTGGAAGTTCTTCCTTTAAGTGTACTTCCTGTGGGACTGGCGAAGCTATTCTCTCACACTCCATATCAAAGGTCTGGAGCAGAGGACATGGGTGTGATAGGTCATCAATAATATGTGATGATGGATCTGAAAAGATAGTCAAGTATAGTTTAACATGATGAAAATGCAAAACAAACTGCAAAATAGTAAAATGAAGCAATTACACTCTCAACTCACCCAAGTCATCGAACAGCTTATCGATCTCTTCCAATGTCTGCGGTGCTGTCCATTCTGGTGCACTGAAAACACAAAGATCAGGTTATACAAAATATTTAAACTCCAAAAAAAAAAAGTTACAGAAAAAAACAACACGTAACATATATATTATTTGTGACAGACAAACAGGCAAATATTGGCAAAATCTGGTGATGCCATAGGAATCATGACGCAGCGGTTACAATTCAATACACCGCGATAGGCAATGAACTGGGATTTTATTTAAATCTAATTTTACGGAAACGGTCAATGTCAGCTCTCTTTTTGACTGCCTGTTTCATAGGCCTATGTTCTTTGTGTTTGCGCTAGTGATATGTTGTATGGAAGAAGTCAAATGTCTGAAGATAAATTACAACACTGAAGGATCTAGCAGTTGGGGGTTTAAATGCAACACAAATGAACCACTGCCACAATTTTTTTCTTGTAAACATTTAAAAATAGATAGAGTTTGGGGAATCAATACAGTATCACAATACATAACACTGCTATACTAATGTATTGACATTTTCTCACACCCATCGTTCGTGACAAATAGTTTGTAAAAATTTTTTTGCAGAAACCCCAAGTTTCAGTTGTCTTGTTTCAGGATTGAACAAACAAAGCAAACTGAATAACTTACCTTTCCTTGTTTGTGAGGTAGCAGAGTTTCCTCTTTGGTCTCCTCTGTAAACAGACACATGTTGTGGAGAAAGTTACCAGAGACGACTGTAATTTGGTCACTTTTTAAATGAGAAATTACCAGCTAACATCACTTAAATATCACACTCAGTTTATCAGATATACGAAGTCACGACTACCTTTACCGTAATATACGTAATGCAACAATCATTGTTGTAACGACACAGAGTGGACAAAATATTAGAAACAGCTCTCAGTTTTACGTAATACCATTTAACAGCATCGCAATGTGCAGCCTCCAAAACGATGATGAAGGTGAAACTTTTCCAACATAAACTGAACACTATGTTCATGAAGGTTTGGGATTTATTTCATGGCGGTTGGATTGTTTTTAGCCAACTAACGTTATCGTTACCGTAACACTATTTGTCGCAGACTAGCAGCCCCTTCCTCCCGCCGTTGTCGTTGACTAACATGTTCGCTCAGCCCCCTTTCCTCAATAGCACAAAAGAAAACAGAAACTCAAACTTACCAAAGTAGCGTAATTTGTCTCCATTTATGTGATCTAGTGTGTCTGTCTTTTAACGGCGCCGTTAGTCGACAGCGAGACCGAAGCTAGCAGTTAGTTAGCTATCATTTTGTTTTCAATAACTGCTCTTTCAAGGTTTGCTTCCGGGACGCATTTATGTGTATCCACCCTTTAAAAATAAAGTCAGGAACGACAAGGTAATCTAATATTATGTATAAACATTTATAACATATAAAGCTGGTGAGCCAGCTGTTGAGAAATGATAACCAGCGTTAGCGTTAGCAAAACAATGGCGCTGTTGACAATTTGTAATTGACCCGCCGTCTCGGAAAAGTTGGGGACATTTTGCCCTGAGTTTGGCTCCCCAGGCAACACTATTGGAGCTTTGGCGGACGCTAATCCGCAGTCTGCGCTTTAAACTCCAACATAATCTCGAGTGTATTAAAAGTAAACCATAAAAGCAACTATCTGACTGATTGAGCGTATTGCGGGTGAACAAAGCCTTGGATTGCCATGAACTTGCTGCCTGAAAGACTATGCTCAGGGCGACACAGACAAGGGAACACAGAAAGAGAAGGGTGTTCTTCTTCTACATTTTTGTTCCGGTAGCCTGAGCTCACAGCTAGAGCTTCACCTTGCTGCCCTCTACAGGTCAATCATAGTTAAATCTAACAAAAATGATTTAAAATCTACAAAATATTGCTATAGTTACTGAGATAATTCAGATAATTAAACATACTTGAAATTATATTATATTAAGAATTCAAATAGTATATGTTTTGCATGATCAATGAGCTTTTGTACCCAACATACTCTGAAAAAGATTTTAACCCAAACACAGTATAAAATAACACTTACTTTTCATGATATTTGATAATGTCTATGATGTTTGGATTTCTGGAGTAGTAGGCCTTGTATATAGCTACTTGAATTATGATATTCTTGTTCATCATCAGTGCTGCTGAAATGATAAAACAGTTGGTATCATGCATGATGAATTGCATGCTTCAATCCAAATAAATATGTCAAGGTGAGGAAACTGTTGGAGCATAAATTGGTTTTTGAAATAAAACTAACATTTAATAAACCATGGGAAATGTTATATACATACAAAGGTGGCTGACTACAGTGTTGTCCCTCCGCCTCCGTGTGGTGTTTTAACAGTCTCCTTATCAGAGCCTAATGTGTCACGTTAGCAATCAGTATGTTACAAAAAAGCCATAAAAAGTTCAGAGATCAGTCAGTCAAAGTTGAAAAGCATATTGCTAATTATTTAATTATGCAAATTATGCAAAAGTGCATTTTAAATCACACGTTATGCAATCAGAATTTGATAAAAAATTTATTAGAATTTACAAAATAAAACATTTGTTCCCATGATTATCAACAGAGCAATGCCAAACACCTGCACAGCTGTCTTCTGGCATACATGACATCATCAAGTGTCAGTGTCTTATATCATAAAAATGCTTAGCGGAATATCTTCTTCTGCTTTTCAGCAATCTGCGTCGGCTCCATGGCTTCAGGACTGGCGTCTGCGTAGAGGGGCTGTTTGATGTGTTTCCAAACCACCAAAACAATCCGAATGACGAACAACGCACAGGCTAAAGCCAGCAGCACAGCTAAGAGAAGAAAACCCAGTTAGTACAACTTTAAACAGATTTCCTCATACATTGAAGGCATTAGGGCAACATTTTATTTGCTTTGCAATGGATGTAATTACTGAAAAGTCACAGCATTTTTTCCATCAATATTGTGTTTTGCTGTCCATCATGTTTCAGAGATAATGGGATGTAGACTGTTGTGATTACAACACTTTTATCACTTATTAATCCAGTGTCTCACCAATGAAGATGCCATTGCGGTTGGGTGATTCTGCATCAAAGTTTTTGTCCAGGTTTCCAGACAGCGCCCAGATCACAACCGGGTAGATGACGAGGATGTACCGCACGTGTTTGTCAAGGACAAAGTTTTCCAACACAAACCTGTGAAGCACGCAGCACAAACACATTTGCTTCAGAATTGCAGTAATGATTTTTCACATTCCCTCTTTTATTAGTGTTTTTGTAGTGACGAGCACTGACCACATAAGCAACACGACAGCCAAAAGGGAGTACGAGATAGTGGCTGCATCCGTTGGCGACATCTCTACATTATAAGTCAGAACGATGGTCAAGTTGATTAGTGTTGCAATGGTTGTCCATGTTGTGTAGATCATCACTCCGTTCTGAACCTGCAAATGTGGCATTAAAGAGGTTTTTAGTTGAAACAGTGTGCACTTAAAGCACATTATTTTAACTTCATGTGCATGGAATAGGCTCATGTAACCTGGGGCATTCACACTTGTCATACTAACCAGCACACGCAGGAGCCACAGGTCTGCTTTGTGGTATTTTTTTAGCCAGGCTCCATAAACATGGAGTCCATGGCAGACGAAAAATATCATGGAGTAGTTTGTGCAGATGACCAAGACGAGAAAAACCAGTGCAGCAATCATATCTCTTTGGTCGAGCAGAAAGACACACATTTAATTATGAACTGATGTATGACATTTTAAATTAGGTTGCTTAATTTACAAAGAATAACCACAGGGGCCACTGGAAACTCTTACCCTCTGTCCCAAACGATCAGCCAGCCAATATTGAAACAAAGATTGACGCACCAGCTAATGAAGAATCCATAAGGCAGCACTGCAGGGCTGCAGTAAACGTAGCCATAACCATTCCTACAAAAAAAGATTGTTAATTTAGGCTGCTGTTCTTTTCTGTGGCTCTTACAGCTGATGATGCATCCTAAATTTGTCTCATATCTGGTATCCCCTCCCCCCAAAACAAGGGAAAACACACAGTAAGTTTTTGAACAAGAGAATTAAAAAAGTTGGCCCCAACTTTCTGCAAAGTCCCGCTACGATGTATACAATCATCGCTGTCAGCCAGATGTAGATGACGCTCCAGATGTTGAAAGTCCATCCTGAAGGTGTGATCTGGGTGTCAAACACTGCAGACACGTTGGCTGTGGTGGTATCATAAGGACCTCGAGAGAAGAATGCAAATAATGAGTGAGAACGGAGAGGAATGCAACACGTTAAACTAATATTTGTGATTTCCCAACAGCTTTACATTCCCATCACAATCATACATAAAGTCAAGCTTTGACTTACCAACTCCAACGACTGACAGCCCGTTGAACACCAAGCTTATTGCAAAGCCGACAACAGACACCACTATCGCAGCGAGGCGTCCAGGATTATGTTTTGCCATTGTGGTCTACTGTGATGAATAAAAGCAAAAAACAGAAATTATTTTTAAAACATTTGCACATAACCACATAGATCAAAGGAATTCAATGGCTTTATATTTACAGAATAATTATTTGGCACATTGTGGTGGTTTTTACTGAAGAGCAAATAGTGTTTTGCTTGAAGAAATGTGTCCTTGATGGAGATATGTTATCCCTTCCTGTTACTGCCGGTGGCCTGCATTTGAACCTGACCTCTGACCTTTGCAAGACAGTGATGATAATCAGAATAAAGTTGTGTCATTCTCAGAAACTACCAGCTGTCTTTTGTGAAGACTGCCACCACAAAAATATTCTTAAAACGTCTGTTATTCTGGCTACAATATTTTCAAAATACAAATATCAACAACTTAAATTGGGCATCAAAACTAAGGTCCACGTGCCACTGCTGCACGCTGAGCTTCCTCCAGGATAATAAAACTGTGGTAGCAAATCAAAAAGAGTGCCCACATGACAATGACACGATAATGCCAAACAAGACACACCATACCTTTCTTTGCCTGTCTGTGTGTGAGCTGAGTCATCAGTGTGAGGAGGAGGACGGGGCGCTGCCTTTTTTATACAATAGCCAGTTGTGTAAGAGCGAGTTTTACGACCACTCGGAGCATCACGTGCACCTCTTATCTTGTATACATTTCTGCCATAGTGCAGAGAATAATAAACGACTGACAAACTGTTGCCCCCTATATGATCTATAGTAATGAAATGCATTCATGTAGGTTACTCACAAATGAATAACAGTTTATTCACCCTAAAAACAAACATTTGAAATCATGCTGGGATACGAAAGCCTAAAAATCTAATTTTCTTGTTAAGTGAGATGGAGACATCAAGTTCAACCCTAAAAAGTAATCCTTGTTTTTGTGGCTATTCGTCTCACCATGAATTGAGCCACTTTTATCTGACAGTGCTTTAAATTAGACGTAGAACAGGTGATTTCATCAATGCTTTCTCAGTATTAGGCAGGATCTGACTTTATAGTTCCTGTAAGTACAAAGTCCACACAAGAACTTGCACAATTTTTTTTTCTTTGACAGTCAGGACAGAGCAAAACCTTCTGATTGCATAAAAACACTAGACACCCTGAATGACACCGCAGATCCAGCCTGAGGGCCAACTGTCGCGTGTGCTTGTACCAAAACAAACATGGACACGAGGGTGGAGGTTTCGCTTTAACATTGGGGGGGAAATATATGACATTTTGAGCATTAAACTCTTATTTTTTTTTATTTTTTATGCACCAATTTGTGCCTTTCCTCTGCATCAATTTATGGTGTCAATGTCTTCAGTTTGGATGAGGCCCCACAGCAGACCCAGAACACGCTCATCTGGTCTGGGAACACCTTGGGGTCCCCCAGGAGGAGCTTGAAACTGTTTCTGGGGGGACATCTGGGGTGCTTTGCTTAGCCTGCTGTGCCTGTGACCCGGCCCCACATAAGCGTCCGAAAATGGATGGATGGATGTCCTTAGTTTTCTCAAAAAGTCCTCTTGTACCTCTGATGAGGACTGTAGCAATTTTTTTATGTATTTTGTGAATAAGGTTGCCAGTGTCAAGGCCAGTATAACACCCTCCTCCTCCTCCCTTCCTGATCCTCCCAAACAACAGTCAATTATTGACAGTTTCTCACCTGTCTCCTTACAAGACTTAGCAGATGTTGTGTGCACTATGAAGATCTCTTCTAGTCCGCTGGATATCCTGCCCACAACTTTGCTGAAAAATGTTTTCAGCACTATTGGTCCATCTCTGCTCTCCATAATCAATAGCTCACTGGTTTCTGGTCGTGTCCCGTCCCATTTCAAGCAAGCGGTTGTTCAGCCACTTCTCAAAAAGCCCAATCTGGACCCCAAAGTTCTTAGTAACTACCGGCCCATTTCCAAGCTGCCCTTTGTATCTAAGATTCTAGAAAAAGCAGTTGCAAACCAGTAAGTGACAGCGTTGAACAGTTACAATATCTTAGATAAATTTCAGTCCGGTTATCGTCAGTTACATTCCACAGAAACTGCTCTTCTCAGGGTCTCCAATGACATCATGATGGCCTCCGATGCCGGTAAATCCACTATCCTGGTTCTGCTTGATCTCAGTGCAGCCTTTGACACTGTTGATCACCACATCCTTTTAGACAGGCTGAGGGACAGGGTAGGAATCTCAGGGACCGCTCTTCATTGGTTTAAATCCTATCTGTCTGATCGATCCTTTTCTGTGGCTGTTGGCCCTCATAAATCAGAGTTTGCCCCCCTTTCTTGCGGGGTGCCCCAAGGTTCAGTGCTTGGGCCTATCCTCTTTTACGCTATACATGCTCCCTCTCAGAGATGTCATCAGCAATTTTGAAGGTATCTCATACCATATGTATGCAGATGACCTTCAGTTATATTTTTCTTTTAAGCCTGATAGGACCGATGGAATTGACTCACTGTACGATTGTATGAATGTAATTAAGGACTGGATGTCTTCTTACTCCCTTCAGCTGAACGCAGCTAAAACTGAGATTTTAATTATTGCACCTGATGCCTCAGTATCTAAAGTGGCCAGCTGCTTAGGGTCCCTCAGTGCAAATGTGCGCCCCAAGTTGAGAAACCTTGGGGTCACATTTGATCAGGCCATGCTCTTCGATGACCACATCAAAACTGTCACTCGCTCCTGCTTTTTCCACCTCAAAAACATTTCCAAACTCAGATCCATGTTAACTTATTCCAAGCTAGAAATGATCATCCATGCTTTTATTTCCTCATGTCTGGATTACTGTAATTCTCTTTTCACCTGTCTAAATAAAACTTCATTAGACTGCCTCCAGCTGGTCCAGAACGCTGCCGCCAGGCTTCTGTCCAGATCTCATAAGTTCACTCACATCACTCCAGTCCTGGCATCCCTGCACTGGCTCCCTGTTAATTTCAGGATCCAGCACAAGATTCTAACCATCACTTACAGAGCCCTCCATGGTCAAGCACCTGCATACTTGACGGATCTGGTGTCCTTTCACTGTCCTGTCAGGTCACTGCGGTCCGCTGAAGGCCACCTACTTACTGTCCCTCACACAAGATTAAAGACGAAAGGTGATAGAGCCTTTAAGGCTGTTGCACCGAAATGGTGGAATGCACTACCTCATGAGCTGAGAGCGGCCTCTTCCGTGGACATTTTTAAAAAGCAGTTAAAAACACATCTGTTTAGGCTTGCGTTCCATTAATTGTCCATTGTATCATCTCTGTATTTCGCTGCACTTTACTTTATATTTGTTTTCGTGTATTTTGCATTGTTTGTTATTGTATTTTTTGTATTTTATCTTGTGAAGCACTTTGTGAGTCCTCTCTGTGAGAAGTGCTATATAAATAAATTTACTTACTTACTTACTTCATGTTTTTATTGTGGGAGACAAATGCACATGCTCCAAATATTGAGGGTGGACATGTCCCCCGCATCCCCCCTGAAATCTACGCCTGTGCATGGACAATAACCAACAGTTTGCACTTTCTGTATTTTTTAATCTATTTCCATTGTGTTGTTTTCAGTCCTTACAAGAGAAGGGGGGCAACAGCTCGGGACTGGCAGCTGAAGCTCGACCTGGGGAGACAGCTTAAATTCCCAGAGAACATCGCAGAGACCACACTCAGGCCAGATATGGTGCTGGTGTCAGAAACATGAAGACAAGTGGTCCTGCTGGAGTTGACTGTTCCCTGGGAAGACCGGACGGAGGAGGCCTTTGAAAGGAAGAGGGCCAAATATAAGGAGCTGGCAGACGAGTGCCAAAGCAGGGGATGGCGGACCCGATGCAACCCTATCGAGGTTGGATGCAGGGGATTCGTCTGCCAGTCTTTCATTAGGGCACTCAAGAGGCTGGGAGTGAAGGGACTGCACACAAGGAGAGCCATCAAGAACATCACTGACGCCGCAGAAAAGGCGTCAAGATGGCTGTGGATCAAGCGGGGAGATCCGTGGACAACTAAAGGTACTTAAACACAGTATATCGTTACATTTATATGGCGCAAGGCTCATGTTTTAGAGGAGTTCAATGAAGAAAACAAATCATTCCACAGAAGTGTAAAATTGAGAGCAAGCAATGTTTTATTTTTAACATTGTACAAAATAAAAGTTAAAACACATGAATAAAAACAAATATTAACCATCTATTTTCATATTTATGTGAAAAATTTTAGCACACTATTACGACTCAGTGCAGTTTGAGTACACAATGTACTGACAATTAAGTGAGACAGAAAGGTTTTTCATTAAAATATTCCTTCAACAGTCTTACATAAATATCTTCTTCTGCTTCTCAGCGACCTCCATGGGAGACATGTTGTCTACGTTGATGTCTTCATAAAATGGAAATTTAATGTGCCTCCAGATGACCAAAAACATGCGTCCACCAAACAAGGTACAGGCTACACCCAACAGTCCATCTATAGTGGAGAGATAAATGTCAGAGGGAAGTATTAAAGTGTGCATACTGGTGGGGAACCCTGAACTGATCATTCACAGTCCATGCAATATTTGTAGAGTTGTGTAATAAGACATGAAGTAGTTCCTCACCAATGAAGTTGCTATTGACAGTAGAAATTACAGCATCCTGTTTCTTCATGAACACCCCTGTCAGCGCCCAGATCACAACGAGGTAAGTGGTGATAATGTACCTCACGTGTTTGTCAAGGACAAAGTTTTCCAGCATGAACCTGCGAGACATACAACACATTTGCTCCAGACATGTTTTTTAACAAACTTATTAAAGGTAATGCAGAATTTTCTCCTTTGCACGTACCACACAAACAACACTGCAGCCAAAACAGCCAGCGCGGCGGTGGCAGCATCCGTTGGGTACATGTTTGCATCTTTAGTCAGCACGATGGCCAGGTTAATGATGGATGCAACGGTTGTCCATGTTGTATATATGGCGACACCATTCTGAACCTGTCAGAGACAACAGACACGACTGTAATGCAGAGACATGTGCAGAGTTGGTGATGGACACAAGTTGCAGTTGAGCAGCCAAACTCACCAACACACGGTGAAGCCACAGGTCTACTTTGTGGTACTTGTTGAGCCAGGCGCCATAGCTGTGCAGACCGTGGCAGGAGAAGATTATCATCGCGTAGTTGGTCAAGGCGATGAGGATGAGGAAAACCAGTGCAATAAGCATCAACCTGTGAGGATGAGAAATAGAATAATGTATATTTTATCACAGTGATCATGCCTGCAGGAAAATGGTATGCCAGAAAATGTAATCATTTCAGTCTTGGTGTTATCAAGTCACATGCAGCATGTGACTTCTGTGGATTTCCTACTGTTTTCATAGCCTAAAATCAAACACCACAAATTTGCCTCTTAAGGCTTTATAATCTGTACAACATAGACCCTTCACTCAAATCAGGAAAAACAGCTAGATTAGGTATAAATACAATTCCAAGAAACAGATAACAAATATATACAAATAAAAGTAATATTCCAATGTGGAGAAACAGAATGACACATCTGTTTACAGTAGCTGTATGTCTGAAATATACAGTATCCTCCCAAAATTCCTCCACATTGTCACTAAATTTGTTCTCTATGCAGTCATGCCTCTGTGATCTTATCAGTTTTAGGTGATGACCCATATTTAACCCTATGACCTTACGGTTTTCTTCCTGTTTCCTCCCACATTCAAAGACACGAACGTCGGGTTGACTAGAGCAGTGGTTCCCGAGCTTTCTTCTTAAAGGGGAACTACACCCATTTTTCTATGAACTAAGACTTTACAAAAATATCAGTAAACATGAACAACTCTCTTCAAAATCCCAAAATTAGAGTGCTAGAATTCAAAATTGTGATGGATAGGGTATAAAATCTGGAGATGCTCCACGGGCAATGAATGGTTCCAGATGACACTGAGAGCACTTCTGACTATATGGTGCCACATCCTGTGGCTCCACAAAATCAGCCTCATAATCACTGTCTATGGAGCTCCAGACTCTATACTTGATGACATCACAAGTTTGAGACTTACCTCGCTGATTTCTCACTATTACAGAAAGAAGCTCATGTTGATCGAACTATATAGGCCATAGACATAAAATGTTGGGATTCTTAATTTAGGTGGAGTCCCCTTTTCTATCAGTGAGTAAACTGGTGACCCTTGACTAAGTGAGCTATTTTATGGACATTTCATGCTAAATACAATATAGAACAACCAAGCTTTGGTGACCTCCAGTGGAGTTTGGGACCCCCAGGTTGGGAGCCAGTGGAATCGAGACTCAGCCTGTGTTGTTTTTCTGCATGCTCAGTCATGCGCTTACAGCCAGTTTGTTTGCTTGTAACAACTAATCAAACATGGTTTTCTCATGACTATGAAATAAACTGCAGTAAATGAAGAAAAGGTCCTTTCTCACTTTCTGTCCCACAGGAACAACCATGCAGTATTCGAGGCCAGATTCAAGCACCAAACTGCAAAAAATGCACGTGGCAAAATAGGCGGGCTGCAGTAGACGTAACCATATGCGTTCCTAAAGAAAGAAAATCACAGAGGGGAAAATGTTTAGGTCACCAAACCAGGTACAACCAAGGAGACAAAGATAACCATGAAAATTAAATTTAGGTTCTCACTTCCTAAAAATGCCAGAGAGGACATAGACCAACACTAGAGCCAGAAAGATGTAAATGATCGACCAGATGGTAAAGGTCCATCCTGCTGGTGTGATCTCGGTTAGAAACTCATCTGAGATGTTACCGGTGGACTCCAAAAACGGATCTTTGAAATACATATTACAAAAATCAGAGCTGAACAGATGCAAAATTATTTTCTAAACTTATTTTGACAAGGTCAAAGGATGCAGCGTTATTCATACAGTTGTATAGTGAATAGCTATATCACAAAATGATGCATTAATCTTGGACTTACGTATTCCCGACGCTGCCAGAGCAGTGAACACCATAGTGATGATGAAGAAGAGCAATGCCAGCACTATAGCAATCAAAAGGCTGATGTTGTGTTTTGCCATTGTGGAAAAGTAATCTAAAAATACAAGTATTATAAATTAAAACACACATTATAAACAAAAAAAAGCATGTTTGTTTAGCAGCTTTGGACTGCATGTTGATAATTCATTCTTAAAGCCAGTTGGATAAGGAAGCCTTCAACATACCGTTTAATGTGCACTCTGGGACGAAAGCTGTTAAAGAGGCACACATAGACTACGGTCGAGGAGGGGCTTCTGTTGCTTTAATAAGAGCTGGTTGTGTAATAGTGAGGCTTTTATGGCCCCTCTGTATGTGTACCTGTGTGAAACTTAGATCATCAATGTTTGCAGACTCTCTGTCTCTGTCCTTAATGGTGGAATAAATTAATCTGTGAATCGGAGCAAAGATAAAAAGATCTGACCCCACATAACTGAGTTATAAACAATTACAAAGGCTGGACTTTGTCCCGGTAGTCATGTTTGGTAACAGGTCTGTTTTGGTTTCTGTTCCAGCATTTGAGACCAGGTACTCTTTTATGAATAGGTAATAAATCATTGCAACTTTGTACAACTTCATCTTGAGAATTTTATGAAATGTTGGTGCGCTGCCCACTGGAGAAAATTTATCATGGAAGGGTGACATTTAGATGTTCTTGCAAAATTAAATCAGTCATGACCCAACAGTCTTACCTGAATTACTCAAGTTTACTTCATGTCATTAAAATGTGCTTTTTATATATTTTAGTGGTGGAAACAAACTAAATAAATTGCTTATGTTATATTCAATTTTGAGATACTTATACTTGAGTATTTCCATATTTCTAGTTGTCTCAGAGAGAAATATTGTATATATATATTTTTTTAATCTAGTTTACTTCTAGTTTCCTTGGATGAATTACTCAAGGGTCCTACTGCACAAAAGCCCAGGGGCCCTAAAGTGTCAGAGGTCCCCTCCTGGTCTTCATCTGCAAAATATCACCAAAATCAACGAACACCAACCACGAAGTGATTTAAAACCACAAAAGCACACAAGAAGACCGCAAACAGATGCAATGCAACTGCAAAGTCACACAAAATAACTACAGAAAGGGGCAGAACAACCACAAAAGACACAAAATGACCTCAAAGAGACACAAAACAGCCACAAAGAGACACATAACTACCTAAAAGACACAAATGACGCAAAAGAGACACAAAACAGCCACAAAGAGACACAAAATTAACTAGAAGAGACATAAGACAACCACAGAGACACAAAACAAGCACAAAAGACATACAACGACCACAAAGAGACACAAAATGACCTCAAAGAGACACATAACTACCTAAAAAACACAAAATGATGTCAAAGAGACACAAAATGACCTCAAAGAGACACAGAACTACCTAAAAGACACAAAATGATGCCAAAGAGACACAAAACAGCCACAAAGAGACACAAAATGGACTCGAAGAGACATAAGACAACCACAGAGACACAAAACAAGCACAAAAGACATACGACGACCACAAAGGGACACAAAATGACCTAAAAGAGACAAAAAATGACCACAAAGAGACACAAAACAACCACAAAAACACACAAAATTACCACAAAGAGACACAGAACTACCTAAAAGACACAAAATGATGTCAAAGAGACACAAAACAGCCACAAAGAGACACAAAATTGACTAGAAGAAACATAAGACAACCACAGAGACACAAAACAAGCACAAAAGACATACAAAGACCACAAAGAGACACAAAATGACCTAAAAGAGACAAAATGACCACAAAGAGACACAAAATGACCTAAAAGAGACACAAAACAACCACAAAAACACACAAAATGACCTCAAAGAGAAACAAAATGGCCTCGAAGAGACATAAGGCAACCACAGAGACACAAACAACCAGAAAAGACACAAAATGGCCGTCAAAGAGACACCACAAAGTCTGTGTGTCTTGCTCCTGTGTAGGAGAGGTTGAGGTTGTCTCATAATCCGCCCATGCCAGTTGCATCACAGGTTAGTCTTTTACATAAACGACATATGCATAGAGTAGAGTCTGGCACATTGCTATTGTTAAACTAACAGTGTACAAAGAAGTTAAAATAACCTCCTCAGCTACAACATTAAAATGTGTCTTTCACCTGAAAGCATCATATGTAATAATCCAACAATAGTACAGCGGATTAGCAGATAAATGGTGCGCTTTTTGAAAAAGCATGACATTTCTACCATAGTTTGTACATGCCATAAGGTTTATTTTCAGATGTGGAGGGAAGTGAGATTTGACCTCTGAGGCCCGGGAGAGGTCAAATTCAAGATGGCCACCAATAATATTCAAATATGCTTAACTTTGGAACCAAACACAATCTCTAGAACATACGCTGTTCAATCATTCAACTGACTTCAGCTCATGCATTTTCCAGACTGTCTTCTATTTTAGCTAGCAGAATTATTTTGATCAGTGCCCGCCATTTATTTATTTATTTTTTTCAAATTCAATATAATTTGTCAAATTCAATGCATTTGCAAGTGTTGGACTAAGAGTCTCATCCTACTCTCCAATGTGCTATGTGTGAGCTCAGTCCTGCGTGTTCTTTAATGAAGCAATAGGAGAAGATATTCGGTCTCAGTTAATGTAGTTTATTAAGCAGTAAAGGAATAAAATTACAGAGCTCTGGGTCTCAACTTCACGTCCCTGACGAACAACAAAGGTGTCCTGTCCTTTCCCTGACCCAGTATATTTGAGCGTAACAGAGTGTCATTGTGCACGCAAGGCGTTGCCCTCTTCTCATTGGCAGTTCCACTTCCTCCTTCACCACACCACGCCCCTGCCTCGTGTTTATCTGACTCCTTCCTGCTGGCGGTGGGGGCGTGGTTCCTGTTTTGAAAGACAAGAGAACAACACAACTCCCTACATGTGCTGTACCTTACTATCTGTATATCACTTTCTATTCTTTTTACCATATATGAAACTAATTATCTAAGCATTGCGGTATGTGCTCCTCAGACTTCATGTCTCTTCCTCTCCTGTACTTCTCCACTTCTGCAAAGCAAACACATTCAGATCAGCTGAAATCATCTCAGTATTCTCATTGTTCACACATCTAAAACTTATATAGTGAAACACAACTTATAGTAAAACACATAAAATCATTCTATTCCCAACACATGTTAAGGCTTTACCCAAATATACTTATATTGTCTGTTCATAGCCAGTCAGTTTACCTGGTAGGATATTTATGTCAGAAGTGCTCTCTGTCTCGTCTGCATACTGTAGCCTACTCATCATGTTGCCTACTGACTACATCGCTGCTTAGCACGAAAAAATAACCACACATTCCAGTAAATACTAACTAATTACTGAATAATACAGGAGAGTAAAAAGTAATTGAAATATGTTTTGGGGTTCATAAAAAAAGGGAAAAAAAAGAGGGGAAAATGTTTTTTTTAAAGCAAATTTTTACCTTGACCTAAATGCATTTTCTTGAATTCCACTGATCTCAAAGGTATCACTAACTTAATGGGCACCCTAAACCTATTTGGAAATGACACCTTAAATATTTTTCTATTGTGTTTGGTTCCAAAGTTAAGCATATTTGAATATTATTGGTGGTCATCTTGAATTTGACCTCTCCCGGGCCTCAGAGGTCAAATCTGGCTTCCCTCCAAATCTGAAAATAAACCTTATGGTATGTACAAACTATGGTAGAAATTTCATGCTTTTTTCAAAAAGTGCACAATTCCTCATAATTTGTTCATATGGTTGTTTAGTATCAGCAATTTATCACCCGATCAAAGCAGCACTTGGACCAGAGGTGACTCTTTATAATTATTAATCAGTGAGTGATGAAATGATGACTCATTGCTCCCCTTTTTGCTGCACTGCACTATAGGCTACTTATATTTTTGAACTATACATTATGACACTCAGTGCACTATTACACCTTATGTCTATCTCATACTATATCACAATGTATTATATTAATGTTACTTTACTTTTGCACTATATTCTGATATATTAATAGACGAACACGGTACCGTCCAACCAACACCTGTTGACCCTGCTGTTAATAATCATACACTGACACTTTAACAGTATCACTCACTTTACCGTGTCACTTGTCTTCTAAATGCTCTTATAGGTTTTATTGTTTTAATTTTAATTTATTCACATCTTATTTCTGGTATTTTATTACTTATCTGTGTTTATTTCTGTCCCTGTACCACTGCAACAACTTAACTCCCACTGAGGATTAATGAAGGTGTATTCTTTTGCTATTAAAACGGTAGGCTACCTATTATATCTGATCTTAATTATTTAAGTTCAGGTTGCTGTAATCACTCATTTTTGTGTTAAATCTAAAGTGCATTTGCATATTTAGGTTTGGAAATACAACTATAGTTTCTTATCGAAAATAAGCTGTCAATAGTTTTGCCTGATTTCACCCTCAAATTAAACAGTTACAATGACCACAACAACAAAACTAACTTCAGCCATATTTATTTTTGATAATACATACAAAAAATAATTTTCCAAATTGTGAATTTTCAACATAGTTGTCTCAAGGTTTGAAAACATTCTACCTGAGACTGAAATCATATTTAGGCTATTCATAGCAGAGCATGACTGGAGCACAATGACAGTAACATAATAATAATGCAAAGTGCACAATTTCACTTGAATCTCATCAGGAACCTGCAACAGTTTAACATGAACACGTGCCCAAAACAGGTCTCAGTAATTATATACAGTCCTTTCAGCATCATCAGTCATTTCAGTTTCCCTTCCGAGCTCTGAGCCTGAGCCACGGCAGGATCCCCGCAGCGTCTGGCCTCCTGGCCTGTGGGCAGTAGCTGCGGGTGTGGGCGTTGTCCCCGGTGGCCTCACAGATGGGACAGGTGTAGTTGTAGAGGATGGGGCAGCTCACCTTCCCGTCCTCTGACTTCAGGTTGTGTGACCGGTACACCTTTGCAGTCTCCCCGTTGTGCCTGCAGAAGGGGCAGTACAAGGAGGAGGCCTCGCTGCAGCTGCTGTCCGAGAGGCTGGAGGGTGAGGCAGGCCCGGAGAGGCTGCTGCTCCTGGGTGACGTAGTCCCGCAGAGGGTGGTGCTCCTGGGTGAAGTGGTCCCGGAGAAGCTGGTGCTCCTGGATGAAGCAGCCTGCGGCAGGGTGAAGGCTGAACTAGTCCCTAACAGGCTGCTGCTCTGTGACGTAGTCCCCGACATTGTCAAAGGTGAAGTAGTCCCCAAGAGGCTTCCGCTGGGTGAACTAGTCCCATAGTAGTTTTTGAAATCCTCCTCCCAAGATGCCCTGAAGTAGCTCCACGGTGCTGCTGCTTCTGTCTCGAAGCCCTCCATGTCTGTGTAGCCCAGATCATGATTGCCACTCAGCATCTTCAGCAGTCCGCCCAGGTTCATGTAGTCATGCCACATGTCGAAGCACTCCCCGTCCGGGAGCAGCGAGCCGTGCAGCCCAGTCTGTCTCAGCAGTTCTTGCATCTTTGCAGAAAATTAGGGTTTTTACGCATGTTGGAGCGTGTCATATTTATAGATGTCAGATCTGGCTTTAAGGTGCAACAATATTTAAGAGGCATCAGGTTGGACAGACCGTCTGCACGTGCAGGGGGAGATAAGCACCCCCCCCTCCCCTCCACTTGATGTGCATATAGATGGTTTTCTTTCATCTCAGGGTGGTGCCAGTCAGGTTGATGGGCTGCTTTAATGATCCTGATGATGACTTTAGGTTAACGCAGGGTCAGAGGTACAATGGAATGCACTGAACTTGGAAACGAACCAGTACTATAGATAAATGGTGAAATATAGATAAAAAAAAAAACTACAAAAAAATGCAATAATAATATTGATAATTTATATATTGACATCACAATTGCATTGGACGGACCAGATGCATTGTTTGAGTGTTTTAACACACGAGCTAATTCGCAACACTTGTCCACAGGAGGCTTTTGAAATTATAAAAATAATAAATGTAAAAGGAAAAGAAAAGAAAAAAAATGCAGTGTACAATAACATACAACAACAATAACAATAACAATTAATATTATTTTATTTATATATTTACTTTACATTTTATTTTCTATTTTAATTAATTTAATTTATTTTAATGTAATAATGCTAATTATTATTATTGCATTTATTTTCATATGTGTTATATTTTATTTATATATTTATTTGAATAATTATTTTACTAATAATAATTATGATTATGATAATGATGATGATGATGATGATTATTATCAAATAAGGTAAAGTGAAAATAAGACCCTACTGATGAGTTTAAGTTCACACGGGGCAGCACTATAAATACATAGTGAAATTCAATTCAATTCATACTTTATTAAAGACACATCTCAAGGAGCACATAGCAAGAGCATAGACAAACAACATACACAATTTAAAAAAGATAACAATACACAATAAAACAGTGATGTACAGAAAATAAAATATAAGAGTCACACACAAGTGTACAGGCAAGATCGCCAGTGATTCCACATCTTAGACGTGAACCTGACTGAGCTGAGTGCAGGGTCAATTAGGCATGAAATAATACAATTTAATGAGTTCGATATTCTACATATGAATCTATACATCAGATTCCGTATCACTGCAGCACAGGTAGGGACCCCAACACTAGCAAGCATATGACTTGCACTGCAGCTTCTTGGAGCCTTAAGCAGCAACCTCATACAATCATTGTAAGCCACAGTGAGTCTCTGCATGCTGCTTTTCTTGTATCGACACCACAAGTGGGCAGTATAAAGAGAAGTACAGAATGCTTTAAACAGACAAATCTTTATATCCACTGAGCACATGCTGAATTTGCGCAACAGCATGTTTGCTTGAGCATACATTTTTCGACATTGTCTATGAATATCCTTGTCATTAGAGAGATCATTTGTCATGTAGTGACCGAGATATTTCACCTCATCACACTCTGTGAGGGCTGAGTCTGACAGAAAAAAATCAGGAAAAATTGATCGTCTGTCCTCCCTACTACGGACAATCATCACATTGCTTTTCTTTGCATTATACTTAATGTCACATTCAGTACCATACTGTGAACATATCCTCAGCAGGTGCTGGAGACCAGCACTATATGGACAAAAGATAACAAGATCATCAGCATACATTACGTGATTGATGAGAGTATCTCCTACCATGCAAAAAATGAAAAATAAATTAAATAAAATATTAAAAAATATACAAAAAATGCAATTATTATTATTATTATTATTATTATTATTATTTTTATATTATTATCATCATCATTATTATCATTGCATTTATTTTTTATTTTATTTATATATATATATATATATATACTTAAGATTTTATTTTATTTATTTTTTAATTAATTTAATTTATTTTGTAAATGCAATAATAATAAACAATAATTTAAAAAAATATTTTCATATTTGTTATATTTTATTTATGTACTATTTGAATACTATTTTTATTATTACTATTATTAATAATAAATAAGAAAAAAAAGTGACAAGATGCAAGATAGATGGGATGACATCAAATTATGAAATATAATAGAACATACTATATAATATAGCACCGTATACATATATAACAAATATGTATGTGATCGTAAAATAAAAGTGACCATATATTTTATTGTACAAGTTATTTCAACAGACAGACCCTGTTCTCAGAAGTGACACAGAGAAATAAAACATGGCATTGCATCAAGGTTTTTAGTATGAATGTAGACAGGTTTTGATATTAGTTTATGGATGATGTTTATACCAGCTCTCAAAGCTCTTAAATTATGATGTACAACACAATAACATGAAGGAAAATGAGGACAAATGGGTGTTATTTGAAATAGGTTTGTGTGGCCTGTGTGTGCTGTGATAAGTGCTGAGGGGTCAGACAAAGGTTAAAGCATTATTTGACCCTGAATGCCAGCAGTCATCACCTGCACAAAAAAAATCTAACATGAAGTAAGCATACAATAATAAAACTGTTTAAAAAAATGATAAAAAAAAAATAATAACTACTACTAATAATAACCATGGGCGGCACGGTGATGTGGTGGTTAGCACTGTCGCCTCACAGCAAGAGGGTTGCCAGTTCGATCCCGGGTGTGGGAGCCCTTCTGAGTTTGCATGTTCTCCCCGTGTCAGTGTGGGTTCTCTCCGGGCACTCCGGCTTCCTCCCACAGTCCAAAGACATGCAGATTGGGGACTAGGTTAATTGGTAACTCTAAATTGTCCGCAGGTGTCAATGTGTCTATGTGTCAGCCCTGCAATAGTTTGGCGAACTGTCCAGGGTCTACCCTGCCTCTTGCCCAATGTCAGCTGGGATAGGCTCCAGCCCCCCCGCGACCCTCAAGAGGATGAAGCAGTTAGAAGATGAATGAATGAATAAATGAATAATAACCATCATCGTAGTGATCATAAGTGTACTGTACAGTAGATTGCTTTAAAGATTAGGCTATATGATGATAATGAACAAAGGAGGTGTTATAATGATTATAATAAAGATTATTATGATGCTTTGTGTGTGTGACATCCCTGCTGGTTGTGCTCATGTGGGCATCCGTCATATATTGTTGTCTGTAGCTGTACAGATGAGCCCCCCCTTCCCTATCAAACTTAGGACCGCTGGCGCCCATGTGTCTGGTCCACTGTTAATGGCTCATCAAAATGTTGGTCACCTTAGACGCCAGTGCCTGCCCTCACCATGACCCCTTCACTGATGTTGCCGCATGCTGCGTATATTCCTGCGGCGGATGAATCTTGACATAAAGTCTGCACCCAGTATTGCTACGCAGCTCGTGAGTCAAATATGAATTATGTGTGTTGATTGTATTCTGCATATTGTCAATGGTGTATCGCATATTTTATGTAAAAGATGGAGGCTAGTTTGCAGTCATTTACAAAGCAGAAGCTTCGCGTGGGTGGGGCGGAGGATCGACGGGGGTGAGGGGGGGTCTTGCGGTGGGTGGGTTTGATATCACGCATGCGCAGTACCATACCGGCGACGGCTGTACAAACGGTGGCCTAGTGAATAACAAGGGGATTACAGAGCCCAATTTGACAGGTCAGTTCACAACAAATACATGTATGTAGGAGTCGATTCCTACTGAGTCCTTACAATCTGACGCTAATTTAATTCCCAATTTCAGCAACATTTGAAAGACACTGGGTTGTCGCGTGAGCTAACGTTACAAAACAGAGCCAACGTTCGCTAATACAGCTAGCCCCTGTTAGCTAGCTAGCTCTCGGCAGTAGATTGTGCTAACAGCGGCTATGACATTAGCTAGCTGACAAAGTGTTGCCATCCTGTGTCCTTTTGCTTGACTAATTTAATATTGTGCTGTGCTTTGCTCGTTTGTGAATCGATAAGGAAGCACCGCACCTGATAATTAGATAATGATATGTTCGGTTGGTTATTATTAAGTCAAGACACAGGAAGCTAACCTGCTATCGTTAGCTAGCTAGTATCCTTAGATGCCCTATTTTGTTGAGCTGTGTTTGAAGAAAATATGATACCTTATTTAGCTATGTAAACTACAGTTGACGCTTACATACGGTCGTTTTGCATTAGTTACTCAGTTAGTTATAGTCAATGAATGTTTTGGTAATTGTTATAATTGACACATGCTGAAAATTAGTGAAGGGTGCCCTGCTTTCAGCTAACTCTAATACACTTAGGCTAAAGATGCATATATTGATGCATTGTCAATCGGTGAGGTACACTAGGATTTGGCCATCTGTCAGCGCAATATTCAGCTCCTGAACGGGAAATTAAAAGTTTGTATGCAAACCTTATTTAAGTATGTCTAGATAACATACGTTTCTGCATATCCCTAGGCTACACAATGAGTCAGGGTAAGGACAATGCACGACTTAAGAGCTACAAAAACAAGTCCCTCAACACAGATGAAATGAGAAGAAGGAGGGAAGAGGAAGGCCTACAGCTACGCAAACAGAAAAAGGATGAACAGGTGAGCAAAAAGTGGAGGTAGTAATTTAGACCTACCCATTAAAGAATGAGTTTTAATATGTGATATTGTGGCCTAAAATTATTGATATATATATTATGCTGTTGTAGCTTTTTAAGAGGAGGAATGTTGCCACAGTGGAAGATGATGGCCTCCCAGAGGATGATGGGATGGCAGATAGTGGCTACCTGGAGTCCCAGGCTAACAACATGGATCCACTCACGGTAAGAACAGACACAAAAATATCCCTGCTGTCCATCGAAATGCAGGACTGTATTTTATTATACTTGTGAAATTGGATGTGGCAGCATTTTGTTTGTGTTAAATCAAATCTTCTCTGTGCTGTACAGGGTGGGGTGATCTCTGAAGACATGACTCAAATGATCTTCTCCAGTACACCTGAGCAGCAGCTAATAGGCACTCAGCGCTTTAGGAAACTCCTTTCTAAAGGTAAGGGTGCCGTAGAGGGCTATTATCCCTATGGATACCTAAGGGCTGGATGACAGTGTATAATTTTCCATGCCTTTTGCAAACAGTAAATCAGTTACACAGACAGTATTTTCAAGAAAAGTATTTGCCACTCCAGCTTGTCTTTGTTTTAGCAGTGAAATACTTACTTTCACCTTGACTAAAATTCAGTTTGACTGTGAAAGGACCATTAATCATATAATTTGGAATGATTGTGTAAATGTTTTAAACTATTCATATGAACATAATGTTATGATAAGTATTGCTTTATTGTCTTGCACAGAGCCCAACCCACCCATCGATGAAGTCATTGCCACTCCAGGGGTGGTGGAGCGCTTTGTTGAATTCCTGAAGAGGAGAGAAAACTGCACATTGCAGGTACATTTCCTCAGTATGTTTTAATATAAAACAATAACAGTAAGTTCTGACCAAGTCATTTCTTCAGACAAAAGGCATTCCTTTACTGCTAATGAAGAATACATCAGCACCAATGAAGAGTACATCAGTGCTGGGAATTTTAATTATGCATGTATCACTCCACTTTACAGGTGTCCTAAAACGTTAAATGCATTAAACTTTAATTAGTCTTCATTAACTGTTGGCGTAAAAAACTTAACAATGCAAAGATTAAACCCACATACACAAATAACATCCGTGTTAAAATATGATTTGTCAGAAGAGGACAAACAAAAGGAAAGAAGCCTGGACACTTCACTGCAACCCACCAGGTGTGCTCACATGAGATCAGCTGATGTCGTAATGGTTCTGTCTGGTCAGCTGTTTACATGCTGGAATCGCACATGCCACCAAAGCGAGTGTCAACAGACTCTTTTTTTTTACTGGTTGCGCAATAAATGGAAACACACAGATAAATACTCATGAAACGAAGTTGCTGGCCTGCAGTAACACGTAGACTTGCATGAATTTTAATGTGTTGCTTGGCAACAGTCCAATCCCAGTTCAGTTGCAGACCTGTTTGTGTTAGTAGAGCCAAGTAAATGATCAAATAAACAAACAAATCATAATCTGGTGTTGCTTATTACTGTTAACTAATATTTGGCACTTGTAGAACTGTTGTTTTGAAGGCAGTGTCACATTCAAGGTCATGTTGTTGTACTGGATCTCAGCATGTTTGTGGTTATCAGTCCCTCTGGTGTGGTATTGCTAAAATAACGGTGCAGGTGTGCACAAGCTGACTAAGCTGGGAACGCTTGAAGCTGCTTTATTCTTCTTGGTTGCTCTTGTCTGTTACAAACTCTTCATGCACTAACATCAGTATCAAACACTGCAAGTGTTGTATGTGTGATGCAGATGGAGAACTGTTAGTTTAAATTCTAACTTGAGTGATCAATACTTAATAAAACCATTTAATTGTTTCAGTTTGAGGCTGCATGGGTGTTGACCAACATTGCATCAGGTACATCCCATCAGACTCGGGTGGTAATCCAGGCAGGAGCTGTGCCCATTTTCATAGAGATGCTTAGCTCGGATTTCGAAGACGTACAGGAACAGGTAGGGAGGATTCAGTTACACCAGTGATTTTTCTGGTCATCACTTCCTTCTGTTTGCTAATTGTACCCTCACTATCAGTCACTTGAACTTATCTAATTATGTGTTAATTATGACTTTGATGTAAACAACAAGATAGATTTTGTTAGCCTGCCTTGATTTTAATTTTGTTCATTGACTGATCTGATTAATTGCTTTGTACATCAGGCAGTGTGGGCCTTGGGAAACATAGCAGGAGATAGCACAGAATGCAGAGACTTTGTCATAGACTGCAACATTCTTCCTTCCCTGGTGCAGTAAGTAACAACTAAAAGCCACATGACGTCCTCCTGAATCTTCTTATAACACATGAAAATAAAGGGCAACTTTGATGCTGTATCCTCAGTAGAACATGCTCCTTCTGCAGGTTATTGGCCAAACAGAATCGTCTAACGATGATGAGGAATGCAGTGTGGGCGCTCTCAAACCTGTGTAGAGGAAAGAACCCACCTCCAGACTTCACTAAGGTAATTTGCCAAGATAAACACATCACTATGGCAACAGCACACCTCTCACATTGCCTAAGTACATCATATCTCACTTTTCAAGGTCACAAGCTGCAGAAAGTTGCTTATATCTAAACTGGAAAACAGCCGCTCCCATTAAACTTAACATCAACATGTTTCCCTAACCGTCCCACCACATCTCTTATTTTTTCCCCCCAGGTGTCCCCGTGTCTCAGTGTGCTGTCTTGGCTGCTGTTCGTCAATGACACAGACATCCTGGCTGATGCATGCTGGGCACTTTCCTACCTATCTGATGGCCCCAATGACAAAATCCAGGCTGTTATCGACTCAGGAGTCTGTCGCAGGCTGGTGGAGTTGCTGATGTAAGGCCTTAAACTCATACTTCCAATTCTAAAACATTACATGACTAAGATGTTCAGTGTTTGAGAAGAGCGATGTTCTCACTCAGACAGTTGCAGAATCTCCCATGTGTACCACTTGTCACCACTACATTGGGTGTGACAGTCCAGATGTGGGTGTGTTGTGAATGTTCCCAGACAGTATTTGAGTTGGAGTAATGCATTACCGGCTGTGACAAACTGAAAAAGTCAGGAGAGGATCCACCACACTCCAAAAATGTCGAGTTGCTACAGCAAAAAGTAAAGTTTAACATTTATTTCTACCATCCTGAGACTGGAGGGCAGTTAGGTTTTAACAGACGATTGTATCAGTTTCAAAAAGGATGTTTTCTTCCTGTGATACGGTACATTCTTTACAAAATGTAAGTTTCAGAAACAACATCTGAGTGATCCATTGTTACAATTCTGCTTTGTTCCAGGCACTCTGATTATAAGGTGGTGTCCCCTGCACTGCGAGCTGTTGGGAACATAGTCACTGGAGATGATCTGCAGACACAGGTAATTGCAACGTCATGTATACACACAAAGTTCAGGGTTTTCATTATCCTGTAATTACTCTTTTTAACACCAAAAGTGCCACTCAAAGTGCCTTGACGCACTGGTAGCGAGGCCTCTGTACAAGGGGCCACCTGCTGCTCAGTTTAAACACTGTCAGCTCAAAACAGTGTGCTGAGTCTCTCTTGCCTAGTTTGGACACTCTAATAGAAAACAATACAATCAAACTGATACTGTCACTGATGCTCACTCGCTCACATTCAATTGGGACATGGTAAGCTGAATGAAAATCTTTATTGTTGTGTGGCATCACCAATAGAAACCCTGATAAAGTTATACTTCTTTGAAGAAGTAATTAAATACTTAAAGATGAATATTTATGACTTTGTGTGTAATTTGTGTGGTTGCCTAGGTGATTCTGAACTGTTCAGCGCTGCAGTCCCTACTTCACCTCTTGAGTAGCCCTAAGGAGTCCATCAAGAAGGAAGCCTGCTGGACAATCTCCAACATCACCGCAGGCAACCGAGCACAAATACAGGTGCATGGCAGCAGAATAACTTGGAAAGTTGAGGTTGAAAAGTCGACGTGAGCACTTCCTCATCTAATCCAGTCTTTTTTTCTTCCTTTTAGATGGTGATAGATGCGAACCTTCTGCCCCCTCTCATCACAATTCTGCAGGTAGCAGAGTTTCGCACAAGGAAGGAGGCGGCGTGGGCCATTACCAACGCCACCTCGGGGGGCTCTGCAGAGCAAATTAGGTAAGACCACTGATACAGTTTAACATGCAGTGTACAGCCATTGACCAGTGGCTTTTTCACACAGCACACACAGCATGCTTTGCAAAATGATGGAAGGAAATGTGAACTAGACAACAGGAATTAACTAACACCTTTAATTACACTATTATATTTCACCTAAGGTAGTAAGGAATCTTTCCTTCAGCTCGTATAATGACTGTGGTGCAGTTTTATCCTTTAATGCAGTGTGTGTGGTTTATCTTGCTTTGTATTCATGGTTGAGGCAAAGACAATTATCTGCCTTGAATGAGTAATAAAATTTCAAATCTGTATCTGTGTGTGTGCTGCCCCCTGCAGGCACCTTGTGGATCTTGGCTGTATAAAACCCCTGTGTGACCTGCTAACACTTATGGACTCCAAAATAGTTCAGGTGGCTCTAAATGGCCTCGAGAACATCCTACGACTGGGAGAACTGGAGGCCAAGAGGGGAGGAGGCATCAACCCTTACTGTGCACTCATTGAAGAGGCCTATGGTAATTGTATATGCACACACAATTACATTGATTGCATTTGTGCTGCATACATTTAATCAAGTTTAAATTAAAAAAATATGGGAAGTCCGTTGAAACTCATGTCAGTTGGTGGACAGAGTTGGTGAGAGTGACATTCAGTAATACAGTAAACAAGCCAAGTTAGCCCTCTGAGCTAATGCTTGCTAACAGCATTAAAGACGGACTGAAAATCTGCAACAATATTTTTTGTTGACACTAGATATGAAACAAAAGCCAGAGACTGTATTCTATTAAGTTGTTGCGAACTGTAAACTCACCTCTTGGGCAGAATTCAGGGGATAACATCATCTTGTAGCCTGACCAGACAAAGTCTTTCTTCCTCCGGGCAGTTGCCTCCAATTTTTACTCCGACTCACCCTGGGTCTGGGTCTGCAGCTGCCTGTACCAGAGAGCAGCGTAAAGCGAGGCGTGCTCACTCTGCAGCTGCGCCTGGGGACCAAAACCCAGGAGAACACCACAAACTAACTGACAAAAGGGAAAATAAAAGAGAGTGCTCATCTTGATGAATCTCAGATGACTTTGGGGTCTCCAACTGATGATGATGATGAAGATTTGACTTTCAGGGGGTAGCCCTAGCAAAGATGTTTAATTTATAGCAAAATAAGAGAAAACCAGCAATCCTCACATTTGAGATGCTGGAAACATTAGAGGGTCAACCCTGACCTGAGCTGTCAGTTATTTTAATTGCTTGCAGTTTATTGACCCAACACTACCTCCCTTCCTTCAGGTCTGGACAAATTGGAGTTCCTGCAGGGCCACGAGAACCAGGAAATCTACCAGAAAGCCTTCGACCTGATTGAGCGCTACTTCAACACTGAAGACGAGGACCCGTCTCTGGCTCCAGCCGTCGACCTGCAGCAGCAGCAGTTCCTCTTCCAGCAGTGCGAGGCCCCGATGGAAGGCTTCCAGCTATAATGCTAAATCCTCCCTCCCCATGTTCTCCACCTTCATCCTCACCTCTGCCCGTTTATCTCTGCCTACTGCCACGATCAAGGGTTAACAAACCTCGGCTCCCCCTCCTTTTTTCCCCTCCTCATCGTCAGAGAGATTGATTTAATCATTATCATGATTATGAAACATGTAACATTACAGGAGCACGTGTGTGTGCATACGTCCAACGTGGGTCAAGTTCTGCAGTCTTGTCAGCCAGTTCGTGAAGGTTTCACTCATCATTCTGTCTTGCGCCGAGCTCACCTCTGCGCCTGAACCCCACCTACCTGCTCAGGCCCTGGTGTCTCCTAACAGACAGATTATCCCCGCAACACCACCCTCGTCACCCTTTTTTGGATTTCCTCTGCTCATCCCAGATAAAAAGCACTTCCCCATGTTCCCGTAGGATTGACGGTCCCTATCTCTGATTAAGTGGGAGTTCGTAGGACTGCACAGCTTGTCTGATTGAAGCATTAATGACTCACAAGACAGACAAACGTGGACATGATTTTTACCCCCCTTCTACACACACACATAGAGAAGAATGATCTAACCTAAACACTGGACTGACCATGAGACGCTGACCACGTTTGACCGTGGTCTTTGGACTGAACTGCCCACACTGGGGCCATGTGGCCAGTCCCAACCCAAGGACTCAACTGACCTCTACGAAAGGCACTTAAACGACTCAAAAATGGTGGTTGAAATCCCTCGCCTCCTCTCTCCGGCCATTGGATAAGTGACCACAGATGGACAAATTCGGAACCTGACTGTGTCGCTGAGGGGTGGAGCTTGTCGGTGATAAACCAGGCTGCTTTGCGCTCCCTCCAGAATCTCATATCATGCATTCCTTTATCCAGTAATGGGACTTTCCACCTGCACAGGCTTCATCCTGAAGAGTTTAGACTGCCTCTGGTGTGATGTGAATAACCCCATGGATCCATGGGAATTGGAGTCTTCCCTCGCACTGAGACAATTAGACAGACTTGGACGAGACAAAACAGACTATTTAACCCTGGGATCTGTCCAGTAGCAGACCCAGTGGGAATTTTTATTATCTTACCATAATTTCATTTCATTTGCAGCACTTTAGTTCAGGACTGATGCCTGCTCTTTGAGAATATACCGTAGTTTTTAAGTATTTAATTGGTTGACGACACGGCTCTTCCCTCCTCAGGAAGCGAGGCCTAAAGAGGTGTGGTCTGAATCCTCGGTCCCCTTCTGGTATGACGAAGGATTACAATGTTCTTTACTGTTTACCCTTCCCACAAAGGGACTCGAGCAGATTGTGGACTGAATCTGTTAGCACACTAATTACAATCAGTAGTTGAAGCTGCCTCAGCGAATCTAGAAGAACTGTATTGTGACACAGGAAATCAAACTCTTGGAAAAAAATTCAGTTTAGCTGTGAGCAGTCTAAATGTCTTTCCAACATGTTCAGGTAGTATCTCCCAATCTGATCATGCCAAATCATCGACACATACGTCAGCTATTTGGTCTGAAGTTGGTCTTTTGTAAAAAACAATGTTTTTTTAGTTGGGGTTAGCATCTGCCATGTCGCTGATGGTGCCATAATCCTTACTCTACAGGACTCCTTCCAGATAATTTCAACAAAAATCCAGACACAAACTTGAAAATACTGGAGATAACCTTAGTTAGCGAAACTGAATGTTTGTTTACCAAGTCCTCTTAACATTGCTTACTTTTATGAAAATCTCTGCAGGAGATGACCAGCTCTACATGTTGATTACTGTTTATTGTATTGAGTTTGTGCAACTGTCCCCTGTTAAGCCATTTGCATAAAAGCTGTTTCATGAACCACAGTGTAACTGAATCGGTTTCATTGTAGTCTGTGGAAAGGGTCGATCTTTCTGGGAAGCATTTTCTTTAATCAAATTACTGCCATACTAGGGCTGGGCGATACAACGACTATGTAAGACATATCAGTTTATTTTCAAGCAAGATTTAAATTTAGACACCGTCCATATCGATACAGGGTCAAATTGCGTTACATAACGCGTACCAGTGTGCATCTCTCCTCTTACACTCAGAGACACAGAGCTGCTACTGTGTTTAATCTGTCTGTTAGTCTACAGTGCGACATTGGTCCACATGTCGCATTTGCTACACCAAGTCAGTCTGTGAGATGAATGAAATGACCACAACAGCACACGTGCAATCCAGCGCTGTGCTGCTAGTTTATGTGTGAGGTAGATCATAGTGCATCGCCACTTCTCTTGGTAGTTGTAGTCTATTTTGTTACATAGAGATGACACCTGAATGCAGGCGACAGATCTGTTTAAAAAATGCAGAGACAACACAAATGTTTCATAGCGTCTCTTGCTCCTTTCCTCCATCAGCGTTTCTGTTGATGCTGTGTGCATAAATAAAATTCATAGCCTAAATAAATAAGAATATTTAAATCATTTTCCAGCACTAGACTCATTTGAAAGGCCACGGAAAACGACTTTTTAACTCCCCTCACGTTAGTTTTGTGTCCTGTGCTGCAAACCTTTAAACCTCTGTAGCTCCAATGCTTTGTGCAAATAGCCCTGCTATTTATTTTATATAATTTTCATTTGCATGTTGTGCAGCTGTATATTTTCAAACAGGGGAAAAAAATCCCTCTTTGTATTTCATTTTGATCACAGACTGTTTTTTTAAGTGTTAAGTGACGTGCAACTGAAAACATGTAGCCCCTTTTGTAGAAAATACCGAGATATATATTGTGTCGCCATTCAGCCTGTAAATACAGAGATCACTCAGCCCTATGCCATACGGCTTAAAAAGTGTATTATCTCTGTACAAGGCAGCAACTAATGCTTATTTTCATTATCAGCTAATCACTTGGTCTCTGAAGAGTGAAAAATAACTGACTCAGACTTTTGGCTTTGGAGTCACAGTTTATATGAAACCAGATCAGGTCATAAGATCAGATGGGAATTCCCAAAAAGCAGTACTTTATTGAATTTTTTTTTTTTTTTTTTTTTTGGTGCTGACTATATACAAACATCGATGTGACATCAGTCATTAAAAACCAGCCTTATTACATTAATCTGCGGACACGACAGACCCATGAGCATGATGAATTACACCTGATCCACTTACTGACGGTCTCTTAAGAAAACTAAAGAGTGTTTGAAACCCTTGAGGGCTGAGCTGTCTTCACAAGGCAGACTCAGGCAAATTTAAAAACAGGACACCTAAGGCATATTGTTGGAGAGTTTGAGAGGTATATATTAAAAGTTTACTAGAAGCACTGGAAAAAAAACTTGATTGGTGCACCCATTCAACTGATTCTCCTGAGAAAATCATGCGTCTGTGTAATGCCAAGAATTCATTATAAAGTCCTTAAACCTCCATCACAGTACAAAGTAAGTCATGCTCGTGTTCCTTGCCCTCCTCTAAAAACAGGTACCTCTATTTATTCAATTAAAAGATCACACCTTACATTGGATTTTGGAAATTATTAAATAATCCATTACTCTGCGTCAAGGTCACTCTCCATATTACGCATCAGTTGCTCTGATATCTTTCAGTGGCTGCAGGATGGGAGTGGGGAGCGCTGAAGATGTGGGAGCTGTACAGGGAATAGTCATCTTCCGTTACTGAGCCTTCTCAGACAGAGCAATAGCAGCTTCCTTCTCTTGTCTTTGCTCCTCCCTCCATCTTGCTTTCTTCTCCATGTTTTGACCAATCAGGGACTCGTGTCTGCCCACAGCCTGCGACACAATGAGACAAATTAAGGAGATCTTAGAGAAGTTCGTTCACAAGCACAAATTCAGTGCATTCAATTAAGATACCCCCCCTGTAAACAGATACTAGAGAAAAACAATGCACACGCACACACAATGCAGGCAGCTTCTGTTACTCACCCGTTTGCCCAGGAGCACCATCACCATACAGGCCCCTATTGTGGCCGCCATCATGATATAGCAGACTTTCACTCTGACTTTGTTTCTGGCAGCATCAATCATCTCAAACCTGCGACACAGGCGGAAGCACAAATGGACGTCTGAGTAACCAGTTACTTGAATGCTTTAAAATACAATATATTAATCAAGACGACATCCACCAACAGGTTTGCTGCTGTTTGTACATTCAGGACTTAAAAGTAATGTGCATGTTCCTTTTTTTTTATTCTGGGTCTCGCTGTGAGGTCTGCAGTTTGTATGCATGACACTCAGGTCTATAATCAACGCAGCAGATCAGATATGACCTCCACCCTGATTTCAGGAACAACAGCAATTACCTCCGGCCTAAAACAGACGCCTTGTTTGAAGCTGCAGCTGCCCACAGCAGCACTGCCGCTCATGCACATCAGTAGCTCTGTTCTTCTGATGTATCTTAACTAAATCACACAAAGAGCCAATCAGATGCGAGTGCGCTGGGAGGTCTGGTATAAACAGGAAGGCGCTACTTACGACACAAACTCTGGTATCTGGTCTGCTGTCTTGAAGCGTCCTGACCAGAGAAGGATCTTCTTGTCCATATTTGAGGGTTTGTAGCCTGGGATTTTGAACCCGGCGCGAGGTGCTGCGTGAAAGAAAGGACTCATTAGGGAGAACAAACAAACAGTTTAAATCCACATCTTGAAGGAGAGAAGCAGAGAAGTTAACTTTCACAAGCTCCATCGCCCAAGCTGTAACCCCTCTTCCTGTGTCCCTCCTCCCTCTGGGACTTAAGAAAACTTTCACACACTTGCTATGGCAACAAGTGACGTGTGATGTCCAATACAGGGATGTTTAATATCTCTGAGAAAGATATCTTTCCTAAAACTTAAAGTGCTTTTAAGTAAACCAGTAACAATTAAGATGTAATTTGTGTTTGTATATATACAATATATCATATAATATTGTATATATGCACATCTGTTTCACAAGTCCAAGTTAATTATGTGTTTAATGGTATTCTGGATTACAGGTGAAAAGAATTTACCTTGTGCTGGGACTGCAGGTGGTGGAGGCTCTGCTTTGGCCTCCTGTGGTTTACTGCACATCCCTCTATGGCTCCATGTTTCAGTCACCTGTCTGCACCTCTGACCTGTGGAGATATTTAAAATAAATACAATAATAATAATAATAAGAGCACAGTCTATTGTGGAGGAATCACAGCTATGGGTGCAACTTTGATTTTTTTACATTGGCTACCCTGCTGAGTACTTTCTCAAATTAATCTTTTGGTGTATAAAATGTCCATCCCAGTTTCTTTAAGTGACTCCCTCAAGTTGTTTTGTGCAGAAAACAATCCAAAAACCAATGGGATTCAATTTCTCATCACATAAGACAAACAAAAAAGCAGATAATCATCACACCTGGGAGGCTACGACTGCAAAATATATGTGAAACGATTATCAAACAGCTGCAACTGTATGTTCTAATCATCTAATATCATTTGATTTTTTTTTTTTAAAAAAAGGTACACCTCTGCCCTATATTGGCTGAAACATATTATTATTTTAGATATTGGTTAACCTGCTGAGTACTTTCTCAAATGGTTTGTTTGGACTACAAATGTCAGAATGCCCATCCCAATTTCTTAAAGCAACTTCCTGAAGTCGTTTGTTTGGTCAGTGAAACAATCCAAAAACCAGATAAGACAATTGCGTAATCACACAAGGCAAAGAAAAGCAGCAAGTCATCCTAACTAAGAGGCTGGGACTGATTTTAACCATCATCAGTTGCAATAACACACTCAACTAATTCATGCCAACATATCAAGACGAATAAACTGACATTAAAATGTAATACATGTTAACATGAGAGCCTGACCACACTGTCAAAAATGAGCTACCTACTTTCACAATAAAATGGAGGTGTGTCAGGTTAACACAGTCTGGGAATATCATATAATAATAAAACAAAATAAGTGTGTTTGCTTGGTCAAAGTACTGCAGTGAGGCTTTAATTTATAATGGCGTGATTCAACCTGAACACGAAATACAAATGTCACAACACAGGAACTACCTTTAACTATTAACACCGCCACGTAAGGTGTACCACATTAAGGTGTACCACACAAAGCACGAAGGGGAGGAGTAAAATAAAAAATATTATATTAGCTGGTGGTAAATTATGTTTCTTTCACTACAGCCGCTAATTTAACGACACTTTTTTAACGTTAAGCTGCAAAATAACAAGTGCGACAAGAGACGCAGTCAGCCATTACAGGTCAGAAACTACACACAGGTTAAAGTTAACAATACGAACCTATGAAGTTTCCGATGGAAAGACGAGACCTGAGGAAATTCATGTTTGTTTCTGTTAAAATAAACACAGCACTACGTGTCTATCGAACCATTAAACTTCCATCAGCTGAAAGTCAACTAACTGAGCTCCGACCTGTCAGGACCCCGTCACATAGGCATAGGTGTCTGTGCTGTGTGCCTGACCAGAAAACTAAACGGACACTTATTTATTTATTTAAACTTTATTTATTCAGTCATCATAAAATGATACAAATATGGAAGAACACATTAATGAGAAAAATACAAAAAGGGTAAATAAATATTTAAAAATTAAAAAGTGTTTTTTAAAGGCACTGTAAATGACCATAGTCCTGATGACTCTCCGATTTGTCAGTCCTTTTAGTGTTTCAAAGTACAGTTTCAGTTCATGCTTAAAGTGGTGGATGTTACCAAAGATATAAAAACATAACCTCTGTCCTAATAATTTTTCCATCTCTTTCTGCAAATCATTTTTAATGCAAAAACATGTTCAACCTCAGCCCCATAAATGACCTGGTTAACTGCATCAGTGATATTTAGGGCTGCAACTAACGGTTGGTTTCATTGTCGACTAATCTGTCAATTATTTCTTCGATTAGTCGACTAATCATTTTATTGAAAAATGTGTTAAAATGTTGAAAAATGTTGGTCTGTCTCTCCCAAACCAAAAAATGATGTCATCTAATGTCTTGTTTCGTACTCATGCCAAAGGGTTTTAGTTCACTGTCATGGGAGAGTGTGTAAAGCTGCCAATATTTGAACGTCAGAAACTGCAATAAGAGTATTTTGGGGTACTTTTACAGTACTTTTCTGTGAAAAATGACTCAAACCGATTAGTCGACTACTAAAATAGTCACCGATTATTTTAATAGTCGATTAGTCATCGATTAGTCGACTAATCGTTGCAGCCCTAGTGACATTAACATCTGGATGGCCAAAACCTTTCTACAGTTAAACAAAGACTTCACTGTCTCTAAAACCCAGTGAGCAGGTCAGAAAAGTAGGTCTTGTCATGGATCCAGAACTCAACTTTACAAGCCATATTACAAGTATCACAAGGACAGCTTTGTACCACCTAAAAAAAAAATCCAAAGTTAGATCAATGTCATGATTCATGATTCAGTCAGATGCTGAAAAACTGGTTCATGCTTTCATCTCCCTCAGACTAGATTACTGTAACGCCCCTCTTGCCGGACTCCCTAAAAAGATGAGACAGCCCCAACTTATTCAAAATGCTGCAGCCAGAATCGTCACTGAGACAAGAAAAACACCAACAACAACATATTACTCCCATACTCAAAACACTTGACTGGCTTTGAAAATTGATTTCAAAATACTCCTCACTGTTCACAAAGCACCTAGTGGTCTGGCTCATCAATGCATCTCTGACCTGCTCACAGCCTACAAACCCCCCAGACCCCTCAGATCATCAGACACTGGTCTCCTAACGGTGCCCATGATCCAGAATAAATTTGTTGAAGGTGCATTCAGTCATCATGGCCTCACTCTCTGGAACAGACTGCCTGAGATTCTCTGCAACTGTGTCATCCCTTAAAGATAAGCTTAAGACCTACCTGTTCTCCCAGGCCTATGGGTAGTTTGTGTCTCTGTCTCTCTTTATCTTCCTCTCCTCTCCAGTGTTCTCTTTTGGGGATGTGTGATTGGGTATGTCTGTGCTGGTGGGTGGGCTGGGGATGAATTACTCTCAATACTTCATTTGTTTTTATTCACACATGTTGTATGTAAAAGCACATTGAGATTAGTACGTTAGAAATGTGTTATATATATAAAATTTGATTTGATCTTGAACATCAATCCAGAAGAGTTTTACATAAATAAATTCATAAAGTAAATGTATGTGTGTTTCTGTGTCAGTGTTTCAGAACACACAACATTCAGAAAGATCATGTCTATATTTTTTAAGTGATTTGTTGGATAGATTAATTATAGGAATTGTAAAATACACTTTACTAACCTTATCGTTAACAAAATATTTGTTATAGAAAGTCCAGATTAATTTCCAATTAATGTTCTCAAACTGACTACTCCAATAGTAGTTATGTATGTATGTACTATATATCATTTATCTAACCAGCTAAAAGTCTCATTGGGATGTTTTTTTAAAGAGTGACCGAGCTAAGAGGGCAGCATGAATATTGTTACAACAATAAATACAAGCAGATGAGTTAAACAGTCACACACCTCAAAGAGCAAGCACAACATCCTGTTAAAATGCAACACACGCAAAATAATAATAATAATAATAATAATAATAATAATAATAATAGTAGTAGTGATAAACTAAAATAAAGCCAAATAAAATAATGTATGTATATTTTTAAAATAAAATTTAAAAAAAATAGAAAGTTGATATTTTGCGTGAGATGCAAAATATTAACTTTTTTTGTTTGTTTGTTGTTGTTGTTTTTTTCTTACATTTGTTATCCTTCATGCTGATGCCACTCAACAAAACACCTGTCTTAAACTTTGACTGTTCAAAGCACATATTGCATATTTGTTATAGTAAGTCCAGATTAATTTCCAATTAATGTTCTTAAATTAACTATTCGAAAAGGGCGGCAGTGGCTCAGTCCATAGCGACTTGGTTTGGGAACCTGAGGGTCGCCTGTTCGAGTCCCCGTCCGGACCAAAAAATATGGAGTGTGGACTGGTAGCTGGAGAGGTGCCAGTTCACCTTCTGGGCACTGCCAAGGTGCCCTTGAGCAAGGCACCGAACCCCCCAACCGCTCGGGACACCTCACCAAGGGCAGCCCACTCTGACATCTCTCCACTTTGTGCATGTATAGGTCCTGTTTGTGCATGTGTGTGTCTTTTGGATCCCCCTCAGGGGGATTAATAAAGTAAATAAACTTAAAACTTAAATAGTAGTTATATTTATTTCCTTTATTTAACCAGGTAAAAGTCTCATTGAGATTACATTTTTTCAAGAGTGGCCTAGTATATAATAATAATAATAATAATAATAATAATAATAATAAAAAAAATAAAAATACATATAATACATAAAAGTAACATAAATTAAAAATTAAAATAGATTTAGATTACATTTGTTATCCTTTATGTTGATGCCATTTAATAAAACACTTGCCTTAAACTTTGACTGTTCATATTCATAATAATATTGTTTTTCTGCAACAATCTCACCAAGCATGTCGATACTGTGCTATATTCACGTTGAATTACACGGATATTTCGTTTCGTTAAGTCTGTTTCCCCCCTCAAATGGTGTGTGCCCTCAGTGTCTGGAGTTATAGCGTAATTTTGGTTATTGTTTCATTAGTTTAAACATCACAGAGATGACTGGTTGGGGTGGAATATAGGTTTAAGTGCGGGGGGGGGGGGGGGGGGGGGGGGGGGCAAATCGATGGGGTGCATATATTGACGTAACACCGGAGTATCTGTGGTATGATTCACAAAGTTAAGTACGTTACTGTCTGTTCATATTTAAAAAGCATACTTATTTAAATAAAGTTATTTAGCTTTAAGTTATCCCGAGATAAAAGCCTTTCACATTAAGAATGAATGTTAATATATTGCCGTGTTAATATATATTTAGCTGGATCGGGGTGAGTTTCATTCAGGCACCGTCTTGGACAGCCACCGCGCGCTGTGTTCACAGAGGACCCTGCAGTCCACCATGGCGGCGCCCGGTGGAACTTTAAATTGTGAGGACTTTTCAATGTTTCAGGTAATTTAAACGAAGGATTAATCGATCTGTGTTGACTTGTCAGGCAATGGCTGCGGTCTGAATCATAACCTCTGGAGAGTTCACATGTCGTGTTGTTAATTTCCCGTGTGAGCGAGTGAATGAGTGACCCTCCTGATCACTAATGTGTTCACTCTGTTTGCTCTGGAGGAGTTCAAGGAGCCAGACAGCACTGGATACAGGCAGCATATGGTTTATAAGTGACTGTCAGGGGCCTTCAGACGAACATACCTGAACCTGTTGGAGTTAAATGGACCTTTTTCACAGCAGACATTTTGACTTGTCATAGTAGGAGGTGAAATTGATAATACTAATGATGGCTCAGTTCCATTAAGTGTCCCAGTAAGCTATTCCAGTGAGCCAGTATGGATGATACCAGGGCCTCAGTGCAGCTATCAATTACGTTATTGAATACACATGTGCTTTCCCTACTGTGACATGTCAAAATGTCTGCTGTGGAAAAGGTCTCTTGGTCAGTTCCTGGTTGGCAGGCATACTACTGTAAATACAGCAGAGAACAATTACAGTAGTAAATGCTTTGCTAATTCCAGTAACATACTGCATACAGTTCACAGTATTTTACTGTATATGTTACAGTTAAATACTGTACAATGTTTAGACTGTCCTTATGGCGATGTAATGATGAAATTAGTGCACACACACACACAAAGGTAACAGAGAAAATATTTATTTATATTGAAGAGCCTACATTTATGTGCAATTTTGGCACATTTAAGATATTTTATAACATTTCTGCACAGCTCACACCTCTTGTTAGAGGTGTTGACAGAAAAACAGTCCCTCTGTTGTTAAAACTATCAGTTGATTGAGAGAAGGTCAGTTTAAAGTGTACTGTACACCAATATGTGGAGACCTGTTTATTTAGGCTGTTGACTGGATTTAGTGTGTCCTTACTGGCACAATATGATTTTGCCAAGTAGGACATGCTCCTGGATCAACATCCCACATCCGATCCTGAACCAATCAACCAATCTCAGCCCTCTGACAGTGTGTGCTGCTCCTGTGCTTCTTTCAGAATTCCTTTGTGCTTTTTCAGAGCCAAAATGGTTTTCCAAAATGAAGTTAGTAAAATAGAACAAAATCCTCAGTGACACAGAACAAAAAACATATACGCTACTGCAGGGTTAGCGAGTTAGCTTGCTAACTAGGTTGGCTAGGCTACCAAGTTAGCTTGCCAATAGGCTAGAATATTGTTCACTAATGAAGAGTGTGGGTAATATAACTTTCCAAATACCTGAGATTAACACATTTTCCCTCCTCTTTATAGCCTATTAAAAACTTTTTTTGTTGCAAGATTGTAGTGCTTGTGTTGAATCAGGACCACACTGTCAAATTAAAAAAGTTTTAAATAGGCAATGAAAAATGAGGGAAAATGTGTCTTTACAAGTGCAAAATTGCAAAAAATACTCCTACTCTTAATGTTTGTGAACAATATTTTAGTCTATTGGCAAGCGTACTTGTTAGCAAAGCCAACCTACTTAGCAAGCTATCGTGCTAACATTCCAGACCCAAGCTTACTTGTTAGCAAAGCCAACCTACTTAGCAAGCTAACGTGCTAACATTCCAGACCCAAGCTTAGTCGTTAGCAAAGCCAACCTACTTAGCAAGCTAACATGCTAACATTCTAGACCCCAGCTTACTTGTTAGCAAAGCCAACCTACTTAGCAAGCCAACTTGCTAACATTGTAGACCCAAGCTTACTTGTTAGCAAAGCCAACCTACTTAGCAAGCTAACTTGCTAACATTCTAGACCCAAGCTTAGTCATTAGCAAAGTCAACCTACTTAGCAAGCTAACTTGCTAACATTCTAGACCCAAGCTTAGTCATTAGCAAAGTCAACCTACTTAGCAAGCTAACTTGCTAACATTGTAGACCCCAGCTTACTTGTTAGCAAAGCCAACCTACTTAGCAAGCTAACTTGCTAACATTGTAGACCCAAGCTTACTTGTTGGCAAAGCCAACCTACTTAGCAAGCTAACTTGCTAACATTCTAGACCCAAGCTTAGTCGTTAGCAAAGCCAACCTACTTAGCAAGCTAACATGCTAACATTCTAGACCCAAGCTTACTCGTTAGCAAAGCCAATCTACTTAGCAAGCTTACTTGCTAACATTTCAGACCCAAGCTTACTCGTTAGCAAAGCCGACCTTCTTAGCTAGCTAACGTGCTAACATTCTAGACCCAAGCTTACTTGTTAGCAAAACCAACCTACTTAGCAAGCTAATATGCTAACATTCTAGACCCCGTCTTACTCGTTAGCAAAGCCAACCTACTCGGCAAGCTAACTTGCTAACATTCTAGACCCAAGCTTAGTCATTAGCAAAGCCAACCTACTTAGCAAGCTATCGTGCTAACATTCCAGACCCAAGCTTACTTGTTAGCAAAACCAACCTACTTAGCAAGCTAACTTGCTAACATTCTAGACCCAAGCTTACTCATTAGCAAAGCCAACCTACTTAGCAAGCTATCGTGCTAACATTCCAGACCCAAGCTTACTTGTTAGCAAAGCCGACCTACTTAGCAAGCTAACGTGCTAACATTCTAGACCCAAGCTTAGTCGTTAGCAAAGCCAACCTACATAGCAAGCTAACTGGCTAACATTCTACACCCAAGCTTACTCGTTTGCAAAACCTAGCTAACTCGCTAACACTGCAGTAGCTGATAAAGTTTTTGTTTTATGTTATTGAGGATTTTGATCTATTTTATTAACTTCATTTAGGAAAACTAGCTTAGCTCTGAAGAAGCGCAAAGCAATTTTGAAAGAAGCACAGGTGCAGCACACTGATGATGTCAGAGGGTTGTGATTGGTTAATTGCAGTGTTGATCCAGGAGCATGTCGTCTGCAAAATCATGTGTGTTGTTTCTGAGATGTCAGGCCACGCTCTGATAACCGGGGATGAATTCAAATGTAGTTGTGCTCATAAATTGACATACCCCTGGCAGAATTTGTGAAAACTGGTCTTTTTTTTTGATAATGTGACTTATCATGCATTCCGTATGAAATACAGTCCCGAGACAATCTACACTTGGATCTTCCAACATGACAGTGTTCCAAAACCCAAGGTCAAGTCGTCCCTTCAGTGGCGGCAGCAGCAAAAAGTGAAGGTTCTGGAGTGACCATCTGAGGCTCCTGACCTCAGTGCCACTAAGCCATTATGGAAAGCTCTCAAACATGTAGTTAATGCAAGAATTTCCAAGAATTTATAGGACCTGGAGGCTTTACGGTAAAAAGAGTGTGCAGCTTTACAACCTGAGAAAATAAAAGGCCTTGTCCACAACTGTTGCATAAGACTGCAAGCCATCATTGATCCCAAAGGGGGCAGTACACAGTTCTAAGAACAAAGGGTATGCAAACCTCTGAACAGGGACCATGTCAGCATTTTTTAATGCCATGTTTTGTTCAATGATCGTGCCACTCTGTGATGCCTTATAGTTTAATTTGAATCCCATTAAAGAACTGTGCATGTTTTTGTGACTGTCAGATGGTTGCTTGATGGTTTTAGTTGAAGTGAGGCTGCTGACTGTCTCTTTGCCACCCTGTGTGTTTCTCAGGAGGTGCTGAAGGTGATGCGCACCATAGATGATCGCATCGTCCATGCTCTGAACACCACCGTGCCCACAGTCTCCTTCTCAGGGAAAGTGGATGCCACGCAAACATGCAAACAGCTCTATGAATCTGTGAGTGACGGTCGTGACTAAAATAATGTGTCTGTGTGTGTTGTGGGGCTAAGTCTTTCACAGCTTTTTCTGTAATAATCTCATGTATTCCACAGATGATGGAGGCCCATCTGACCAGAGACAAAGCTATCAAATCCTGTATAGCCCAGACATCGGAGGTGGTGGGACAACTGCGTGAAGAGAGGGCAAAAGACAGCGAAAACCTGGAGCTCATCAAACAGCTCAGAAAGGAGCAGACCAAAGTAAGTCCTGTTTGTAACACTAGAGGGCTTCAAACACCACCAAGCTGTGAGGTGTGTGTAATGTCTTCTGTGGCTCTAGGAGGAGTTTTACAAAGTATGAAAAAAAAAATGACCCTGATGATTTCATAGTGATGTCATTATTGTCTCGGATCAGGCACAGAAAAGGAAACATTTTAATAGAGAGCCTGCATTACAGACAGTTTGTGTGGAGTTGTAAAGAAGTGGGGATCTAGGAGGCAGGAGGGGAATCTGATGACAGATGCCACCAAGTTGCCTTATGGGAAATGTAGGATGGAGTGTTTTTTGAGTTCAACCCATAGTCTGGAGTAAAAGTCAGGATATTTTGGATTCTGTTGCTTCTTTTTGTCCTTAAAAATCAATAGTTCCCCCCTTTATAAATGTATTTTTTTTTCTACATGGTAAGTTCCACACACAGACAACATTATTTTCTCCTTCTCTCATCTGCACGATTATCTACAATTTAGGTGAACTGACCCTTTTTCAGTGGAATTATATAAACAGTTAAATTGGTGTTTTATATATGTATGTAATGATGCTGCCATGTTTTCTTTCTTGTCTCCAGTTAAAGCTTATGCAATCAGAGCTGAATGTTGAGGAGGTTGTCAATGATAGAAGTCTGAAGGTATGCTCACCATTATCACTAATGTCCTATTATCACACACAAATGCTCTGTCATTATCCTCTGCCTTAATTGTTCCTGTTTTTTTACTGTGTTCAGGTTTTCAAAGAAAGGTGCAGAATCCACTACACGCCTCCGAAGGTGAAGTGACGACGGAGGTCTGACGAGCAGAGCTGCTTCACTCGAGGTTTGAATCTGGACTGGGGCTGAAACTGTGACCTGCTCCTGAGTCCTGACTGCAGGCTGCAGACCATCCAGACCACTCTGACCTCTCCTCCAACACACTTGTATTCCATTGTGATCGTTGTAATGCATTACCACAGCTGTAAAAGAGTCATCCATGTGCTTCTTTAATGACAAACATTGTACAAAAGGAGTTTTTTAAAAAGACAATGAAACATTTTCAAGTGACATGTCTTGTGTGTGTTTTAAATCACCTGGACCACCGAGGAACTCAGTGTTTTCTGTATGCAGGGAGGTGGTACAGTTGAATCCACTCCGTCTTAAATTCATGTACAGATTGATATATCTGAAACATCTCATTAACTGTTGAGTGGTTTGGTGTAAAATCTTGTACACACATTCAGGGTTACCAGGTAATAAATCCTAATGACAATGTGAACATGTTAGCATTTAGCTCATAGCACCACTGTGCCTCAGTGCAGCCTCACAGAGCTGATGGCAGGCTGCACACTCTTAATAGTGTTAGTCTTTTTTGTTTGTAATTTGTTCAGGAAAGTTTTGCAAACAGGACTTAGTTTCACTGTTTATCCTGATTTGGTCAGATTCTGTATGCTCCACACTCATTTAGTAATCTCAGAAGTAATATGAAATACATTTTCCTCCTCCAGGACTCCTGTCAAGTAACTGACAGCAAGAAAATGTTTCCTGGTTTGTGGATCAGATCTCACAACTTAAGAAATTTAAAAATCTGTATGTTCATAATAAGGTTTGTGTGAACTGCAGGGATTTATTTACCTTTTTTAAATTTATTTGTCAAACCTTTTTCCAGCCAAGCCAGCATCTATTTTAGAAATCATACTTTATAAAAGAAAACCAAATGCTGCACATAAGAACCACAAGAAATAAATATTAATTAAAAAAAAAAAAGTTTTAATCTTTATTATATATTTAGAAGGCAGTGCATTCAACTTGTAACTTTCCAACATCAAATATCAGTGTCAAATCATTTCAGAATAAAGAAGCAGAGCATTTTAACATGAGACTGCAGCCTGTAAGTGTTTAACTGTTGAAACAGGTTGTGTGATCAGTTGGTGAAAGGTACGAGGGGGTCGTCTTTGGTTTTCAATTCAATTCAATTTTATTTATAAAGCCCAATATCACAAATCACAATTTGCCTCACAGGGCTTTACAGCATACGACATCCCTCTGTCCTTAAGACCCTCACAGCGGATAAGGAAAAACTCCCCAAAAAAAACCCCTTTAACGGGGAAAAAAAAAAGGGTAGAAACCTCAGGAAGAGCAACTGAGGAGGGATCCCTCTTCCAGGACGGACAGACGTGCAATAGATGTCGTACAGAACAGATCAGCATAATAAATTAACAGTAATCCATATGACACAATGAGACAGAGAGAGAGAGAGAGAGAGAGAGAGAGAGAGATGCAGGTAATGACAGTAGCTTACAACAACATTAATGAAAGTAATAATATTATAGTTATAGTTCTGGCTACTGTGGTACAATATGTTGAAAGTATGTATTAGTATCAGACAGTATACTTGTGTGACAATAGTCATATGTGTATAATAACAGTAGAAGTATGACTAATGACTAATGATGGCAGCAGCAGCAGGAGGCATCTGGCAGGACCACGGCAGCAGCACAACCACACACGTCACACTGTCCAGGCACCGCTGCGGTATGAGTTATTCTGAGAGACAGTGGAGCACAAAGGCTCCGGAGAAGAAGCCGAGTTAGTGACATCCAGAATGGCCGAGTTAGCAAGATGCAGTAATAGGATGAGAGTGAGAGAGAGAGAGAGAGAGAGAGAGAGAGAGAGAGAGAGAGGGAGAGAGAGGGAGCCCGGTGTATTATAGGGGGTCCTCCGGCAGACTAGGCCTAAGTCAGCCTAACTAGGGGCTGGTACAGGGCAAGCCTGAGCCAGCCCTAACTATAAGCTTTATCAAAGAGGAAAGTCTTAAGTCTAGTCTTAAATGTGGAGACGGTGTCTGCCTCCCGGACCGTAACAGGAAGAAAGAAGTTTTGTGCTGCTCTACACTGCGCAGTAATTCCTTTGGGTCCAGCGCACCGTGTACAAGCAGAGGTATTTGGAAGACATTCAGATGAATATAGTCTGCTCCTCCAACATGAACCTGCATGAGAGAGGATAACTGCAAGTCAAAAGAAATATATTCATTTGGATCTTGTGTTGCTGAACAGTGAAGATCTTCTACCATCACAGATCTGGTGTTTACTGTCCTGCCATGACTTTGACATGACATTATGTTTAACACACACAATTAATTCAGTTTGTATATTATACAAAGACACATCTGAGTTTTATTACATTTTCAAAATGTGGGTTCCATGCACTTCAAGTGTCGCTATTATTCCGGCTAGCTTTTATCCTCCGATACCCCGAATGAGTTTTGTGGATTAAAAACTACACTGGACTTCTTGTCAGCATGAGGGTCAGTAAGTACTGTATGTATTTTCATTCTAAAATGGCCATTTCCTTTAAGAAGTGACTACATTTGAAAATGTCTCAGTATTTTGTTGAGGAAGGTTGACAAAGTGGCTGCTTCTTTTCTCTTTTCCTTTTTTGGTGCTTCTCCACCAAAATGGTAAAAAAACAACAGCCCTTGACATCAAATCTCCCTTGCCATGGACTTTTTTCACAGCAGACATTTTGATGTGTCACAGTAGGAGAAGCACTGGTGAAACTGATAACAGTAATGATGGCTCAGTTCCATTGCGGGTGTTTTCACACTTGGTCCTTTTCAGCCCTCTAAGCAAACTCAGAGCAGTGACTATATAAGTGAACACTCCAACAGAACTCAGACCCCTCTGAAGCAAACCGAACTTGAGTTCGGTTTGCTTCAACGGTGTTTTCACATTTAGTCCTTTTTAAATTAACCAAACTCAGTCCTCTTAAAGTGGACCAAACAGTGCACCAACTGAAGAGGGACTCAGTTCTTTTTGTAGAACAGTATCATATTGTAGAAACAGCATCTTCTGTGGAACAGACTCCTCGTCCTTGCAAAAAAAAAACGAACTCACAAGCGCCGCTAATGTAAAGATGTGAGGTGCAGAGAGGCAATGGTCCTCCAGATTAAATTAATAAATGAATAAAAAAAGAGCTCACTCATGATTTGATATTATAATTTAATACCACAGTTATTTCTTCAATTTATATTTGACTTTACTTTTCTCTAATCATTTATTAGAGGGCATTTTTAGACCCAGGACAAACACGTGACCACCTCTGCCTTTACAAATAAGGTCTTAACATGTTGAAATATGATCAAACACTCACTGTATTCTGTAAGGCAGAAAATATAATGAAATAGATTTAGTATCATGCAGTGCACCTGCACCTCTCTATTCTGGTGACACTGTGGTGTTCCTATTAACAGGTTGTTTTTTTGGCACAGAAGGGAAAGACACTTTACGTGACTCTTGTCTGTTGCTATTTGACAGATTACTGTGTGGATTGCTGCCTTGCGGGTCCTCTTGTTTCTCTGTGGTTCACTGGAAGTGAAAACCAGAAACATCAGGTCGGGTGTGGTGATCGCAGTGTGGCTTTTATTAAATATGTCACCGCCTTAGTTCAACTTTGTCTGCAGCAGCAGCACCTGAGGCAGACACACCTGTTCTCTGACATCTGGAGAGATTCTGGATTATAATATTATACAGACATTATATCAGAAAATTATCATAAACTCACTGTTGAGCTGCCACAAAAGAACACATGTTATGCGAACAATGTACAAATCTGTGTATATGATGTCAGGGTGGATCGTCTGCTTTTCACCTATAATATAAAGCAGACGGAAACAGCTTCAGACAGGATGGTGTTATCTTATGATCATGTAGCAATCAAGAACATGGAGCAATGTCAACAGCTGCTGTTTAGCTGGCACAGAATCTAACAGTAATTATTAGGACTGGTCGTCCTCCTTCTTGTGTGGAAAAATTTCTGTCCAACCCTTTTCTCACACTGCCTGCCAGCTGAAATCAAACACCTGCAGCTGTTTCATGGATCAGATTCAACAGAAAGAAAAGCAACACACAGTTTTTGATAACTCATATTTCAATAAACTGATTTCATTTTTTAAAAAAAAAAACATTCAGATATTTCTCTGTACTAATATTCAGCTCAGCACGGAAATTAATCTAACATCTGAAATATCCTGACACAACAAAAACACTTGATACAGATGACAGAATCAAAAAATCCCACCTGAAGAATGGGCCTGAAGCAAAACTGTATTCATGTCTCAGCAGTCCTTACTGTAATAACAGACAGCGCTCATACTCCCTCTGGTGTTCAGAGGTCGGCCTGTAAATCCATACAGATAAATCGAGACATAGCCCTCCACAATCATGATTGTTTTGCCAATGCGAGGAAAAATAAGTTTTAAGAGGAAAGTAATAAAATGCATGAATATCATCTAATCAATTTTATTTTATTATGTTTTAGAGTATTTGAATTATTATTTTTGTGGGCTGATAAATATGATTGTACTTAGTTCATTAGTGTAATTTCAGTTACTGTGCGTCCCTCTGCTGAACAGTGATAGAATGTAACTAAGTACATTTACTCAAGTACTGCACTAAAGTAAGAATTTGAGGTAATTTTACCTCACTTGAGTATTTTAATGATTCATATGAAAATATACACATGCAGCTGAGACAATTATTCGAAAGATATAAAAGTTAGTCGGCAACTATTTTTTACATAAATGTTGAAATTATTTTTTTATGCAAAATATTTTAGTGCTCCAGCTTATGAGGGCCTGCTGATTTTTCTTTCAATTATTTGAACTATTTTGATTATTTAAAATTATTGATTGAACATTTTTGCCAACTTTCAGGTACAAATATGTCCAGTACTTTGCTTTATGAATACCTAAAAATACCTAAAAAAAAAAATATTTCCATCAGCCTCAGCTGTACTTATGTGCTATGCTACTTAGCAAATGCTAGCATGCTAACATGCTGCTGCTAAGTCCTGGCTGCAGGCTGCAGACCATCCAGACCACTCTGACCTCTTCTCCAACACACTCATATTCCATCCCTAACCCAGTCATCCCTGTGCTTTGTTATGTTGCCTGTGATTGAAATCATCTGTGAGTCTTTAGAGGAACTTGTGTTTTCTACATGCCGTAAAGAGGTACACTTCTTAACCAAAAAAACTCACACATCCTATCGTTAGAAAGCTACACTCCTTACAGTTTGATTGATGTGGACTATTTCAAGATACATCCACTACTGCTGGTTAGAAATCCGACTCCAGGAAAGAAAACCAAATGCTGCACATAAGAACCGTAAGAAATGTATCGAGGTTTTTTTATGCTTTAATCTTTATATCTTTAGAAGGCAGTGCATTTAACTTGCTTCTTCCCAACATCAAATATCTGTGTAAAATTATTTCAGAATAAAGAAGCAGAGCATTTTAACATGAGACTGCAGCCTGTAAGTGTTTAACTGTTGAAACAGGTTGTGTGATCAGTTGGTGAAAGGTACGAGGGGGTCATCTTTGGTTTTGTGCTGCTCTACACCACGCAGTATTTCCTTTGGGTCCGGCACACCATGTACAAGCAGAGGTATTTGGAAGACACTCAGATGAATATAGTCTGCTCCTCCAACATGAACCTGCATGAGAGAGGATAACTGCAAGTCAAAAGAAATATATTCATCTGGATCATGTGTTGCTGAACAGTGAAGATCTTCTACCATCACAGATCTGGTGTTTACTGTCCTGCCATGACTTTGACATGACATTAGGTTTAACACACACAATTAATTCAGTTTGTATATAATACAAAGACACATCTGAGGCTTTCAAATGGGTTTTTTTAAATGTCACAAAATTATTTACCTTGATGACGAAGAGTTGTCCTCCCGCCACATTCTTAACCCTGTATTTAACTGCTTTGAATTCCCCGTAGTTCTTGCCTGTCTGTTTCTCCACTTGGCCCTTCACCTGTGTGTGAATGGAACAAAATATGGTGTTAATCCAGACTGAAATGCAGACCAGAGAGTTGTGTGTGGAGGTTGTGAACAATAAAGGTAGATTAAAGCTCACCAGATTACATATCATTTTAGTTGCCTCGGTGGCGTCCTCTGTCTCACTCCATCCGTCCATTGCAACAGGGTCTGTTGAAGTTAACAGAGAAGTCAACTGTTTGCTTTTATGCGTCTCAAGAGTTTGAACTGTTTATACAGTACAGTATTTATACACAGTAACCACCCCTGGGTACACCTGACAGGTGGCTCCACTACATGTTGGGTGGAGCTGCATGTGTAGCTGCAACCCTCACATGATAATGATCAGCTTTTTTCTTCTCTGATGAATTCCTCTCTAAATTCTAGTTGAATATTTAAAAAAGAAATCAATGTTTCAAAGAGTTCAGACTTTCATGGTGTCGTCCAGATGCAAAATTCAGAGGTTAATATTGTTTTGATGCCAAATGATGCAGCATTAAGGCAGGACTCCATCCTGCTCAAGTGTGGTGACCTGCTGAACTAACACATCCACGGTGGGGCTGATACTGAGTAGTATTCATCTCACACATTAACATTTCATTCAAATTAACATGTCCAAGTCTTCTTTAAACAAGTGTATATCATATCTGTCTCAACAAAGTCAAGGGCGGCACAGTGCTGCAGCGGTTTTTGCTTCACAGAAAGAGTCCCTAATTCAAACTCGGGGTGCCCGTCTGTGCAGAGCCTGCATGTTCTAACATAAAGCAGACTGAAACAGCTTCAACCAGGGTGGTGTTATCTTAAGATCATAAAATAATCAAGAGCTTGAAGTAATGTCTACAACAGCCGTCTAGCGGGCACAGAATCTAACAACAATGATTACATTTGTTTGACTTCTTTCTTCTGTTGAAAAATATCTTTGCCCAACCCCTTTTTTTGACACTGCCTGCCAGCTGAAATCAAACACCTGCAGCTAATTATTTATTTATTTGGATCTGGGGAATTTGGAGGTCAGGTTGACAAATTGAGCTCTTTGGCACGGCCATTCTTGAGCAGTGTTTGTGGTGTGGCGTGGTGCACTGTCCTGTTGGGGGCCACTGCTACTGGGGGGTGCTGTTGCCATGAGGGGGGGAGCCTCTGCACTGAAGTTTAGGTGGGTGTAGCGTGTCAGGTGGCATCCACATGAATGTCAGAACCTACGGTTTCCCAGCAAAACGTTGCACTGTACCAAGATGATCAATGTTGTTCACTTCACCTGTCATCGGTATAAATCATCTTCATCTGTGGCCCACTTATGGGCAACTTAAACAGCTGCTGTGTTTAAGTGGTTTACTCATACGACCTATCGTTAGAAAGCTACACTCCTTGCGGTTTGATTGATGCAGACTATTTCAAGATACATCCACCACTGCTGGACACATGGGGACTGTAGACTACACTGGTTACTGCATGGTGTTCAAACAATCCGAGCTCAATCCAGTGATATATTTAGTCCACACACATTTTTACATCCACAGATATCCACAAACTGTTGTTGCATTATTTCAACAGTTCAAATTTCTCCATGTACTGTCCATTATAAATGTAGTTTACATCTAAGTATGCTGACAGCATGATACCCAAATTGTGGCTGGACATGGGCCTGCCTTACTTCCTGGGTTTCAGAGCCAATCAGTAGCCAGAGGTTGGTCCAGAGACTGATGGGTCTTGTAGTCAATGACACTGCCAACCCTGAGGGAGCTTTTTTTTGTCTTGTTTACTGTCATTATAGACTATTACAAATGTAGGCTACATGAATGATCAGATGAAAACAGTCTTTTGGTTTTTAGGTTTTCTAAAAGTGTTGTTGTATACAGTAAGCTCCTAAATAGACATTTCTGTCTGTGTTGATTTGTTTTGCCCTTTCTCTCAAAAGCACCTGGACAAAACCTTAGAAAAACATTGCTATCTATATTTAATTTGGACTAGGTGAGGCTTGACGCTATGGTGCCATTGTGTTTCCCAGCTAATAAATCCCAGTTTTATCTGCAGCATCATTTTACAAACAAATATTAAGGCAAAGATAAAAAAAAAATTAACAGCAGTGTGTTGAAACTTATACAGTGTGAGATCAGTGAGATCAGCACTTACAATGATTCTGACTTATGGTGGAGACACCTCAGTGTTACCTTTCTAATGAGACCATGCATGAACATGCATGAAACAAGAACAGCTTTTTGTTAACCTTGGGTATGCCTTGGATGGGCGTTTTACAGGAATGGTTAAAGTCAGGTAAAATATCTGAAATATCTCAACAACAGGTTGGATCGACAGGGTGACCAGGCAATGAATCCTCATGACAATGTGGGCATGTTAGCATTCAGCTCAAAGCACCACTGTTCCTCAGTGCAGCCTCACAGAGCTGATAGCAGCCTGTTAATATCATTCGTCTTTGTGTTACCTTTGTTCAGGAAAGTTTGCAGACAGGACTCAGTGTGAGTGTGTTTCCTCATTTGGTCAGATTCTGTACGCTCCACACTCATTTAGTAATCTCAGAAGTATGTATACAATTAATTTTCCTCCTCCAGGACACCTGACCTGACAATTAACTGACAGCAAAAAATGTTTCCCGGTTTGTGTGTTTACTTTTTTAAATGTACTTGTAACCATTTCTTTCAGCCGAGATGACATCTATTTAAAAAATCAGACTTCACACAAGAAAAGCAAATGCTGCACATAAGAACCACAAAAATAATTAGAATTTTTTTAATGCTTTAATCTTTATGTTTTCTTTAGAAGGCAGTGCATTCAACTTGGTGCTTTCCAACACCAAATCAAAGTCAAATCATTTCAGAATAAAGAAGCAGAGCATTTTAACATGAGACTGCAGCCTGTAAGTGTTTAACTGTTGAAACAGGCTGTGTGATCAGTTGGTGAAAGGTACGAGCGGGGCGTCTTTGGTTCTGTGCTGCTCGACACCGCGCAGCACCACCTCTCCTCCATCACATGGAAGTTTGCGATAGACGCTCAGATGATCATAGTCCTCTCCAACATCAACCTGCAGGAAAATGAAAGTAAATTATACATCTTAGCAAATATATTAATCTGGAGCTTGTGTTGCTGAACAGTGAAGATCTTCTACCATCAGGGATGTTTAACTGGTGTTTACTGTCCTGCCATGAATCTAACATGACATTAGGTTCAACTGTATGTCACAATTAATTCAACTTGTATATCACACAAAGACACACCTGAGGCTTTCAAACCTTTTTGTCAAATATAGCAATATTTTTTTTACCTTAATGAGGAAGTTCTCTCCAGCCACAAGCTGACTCCTGTATTTGACTGCTCTGTAGACCGTATACTTCCGGTCTGCAATAGCCTCCACTGGCCCCTTCACCTGTGAGTGAATAGAATAAAACATGATGTAAATCCAGACTGAAATACAGACCAGAGAGTTGTATGTGGAGGCTGTGAAGAATAAAGTTAGATTGAAGCTCACCTGATCACAAATCTTCTGAATTTCATCAGTGGCATTCTTTGTCTCACTCCAGGCTCCAGGCATTGTCACAAGGTCTGCTGAGGTTAACGGAGAAGATAACTGTCTGCTTCTACGTGTCTCAAGTGGTAAATTTCAAGCTGGATTTCACATATATTTATACTGTGTAACCACCCCTGGACTCAGACTGGAAGGTGGCACATTTTTATGTGGTTCTGGGTGGAGCTTCAGCCCACACATGATTGTGGTGAGGAAATGTGATGTATTGCTTTGTGCCATTAAGATAAATGCACTAAATGTGCCAATAGCAATAAGATAAATGCAGGACCGTAAGGACAAAGTGGCCATTGTAAGAGCAATAGATGATTTCAGCAGGTTTGTTGACAGTTGAAACATTTGAAAATTTTGAGTTGCAAGAAATGACTAATTAAGTTTCATTAAAGAAGCAACAGACAGCATTTTTGCCTATATATGTCATTATTGAAATAATGTGGGTTGCACAGGGTAGTATACACAGTAAAATCAGACTATCAGCGTTTACATAGGTTACTTAATGGCTTTGCAATCTTTGCAATAAGCTTCTGCTACCGGGGACGAATTTTCGTGGAAAAAATCTGCTTTACGGCAGGAAATGCGTCATGTATTGCCAAACTGGTCAGTCAGCCAATCAGGCACTGGAGCTGGTCCTTATGAGGAACTGGCCGGGGCATGAGATAGTTGAGTCAGGAGCACAATGGCAGACAGACAAAATTTGGAGATAAGTGAAAAACGGCCTCCCAAAAGAAAACGAGCTAATCTGTCTGAGGAGGCGAGGATGCACAAAAAGGAGAGTGATAAAAGAAGAGGAAAAACAAGAGTAAACCTCAGTCAGGCGTTCAAGAGATGGAGGGAGCTCCGTGACCAAAGAGGTTCAACATCGGTGTCCAGTTAGCTTTCTTTCTAATGGCTCAGTAAGTAACACGGCTAAATGTTAGCTAGCCGAGAGAGGACTGTACTGTACTGGCTGCTAGTTCATTCCTAGCAGGCCAGCATCGCAAATCGCCGCAACCAGGGACTGGGTAGCGAGTGTTGGTCGGCTGACATCCTCGTTGCCATTCTACGGTAGCCCTCAGACAGTGATATACCCCTGCTCTGTACACTCTGCCAGCAGTTTAATAATAATGTTTTAGTAGTAGGCCATGTTCTAAGCGGGATAATGTAAAGTGAGCCAGTGACTGTTGAAAAATAACTCTGCTGCGCGTCGGGGTTCCATTCCCCTGTCGGGAGTTCTTTTTCTACAGTCACCAGCTCACTATACATTATCCCTTACGTGTCTACTGTTGTTTGTACTGATGCTGTAACGTTACATATTGGTATCATTTACTGTGAGCTGTTTGTACTGGTATTGTGCATTCTGGTATAATTATTTGCATTACTATTTGCTTTTGTCTTCAGATAAATCTGATAATTGTTGCTCGGTCTCTTTACTCATTTATTTAGTATAGTGTCCACTCACCTTCTCATTCTACATATACACAGAGGTATACTGGTGGCTTTACAGCCTACATTTTATTGATTATCTCTGATCCCCACAGTCAATTTGGTCTTTGCGACAGTGCCAGCAACACTGCTGACGCTAGGTGGCGCCAAGCTAACAAACCCCGAATCCTATCTGTTGCCTCTTTAAATATTACTATTTTAGTTTTTTATTGCAAATACAGTATGTCATCTCTTAAATCTATTTTATTATATTTTCTGGGCTCAGTCATGAAGACTTGGGCTTGAACATCTACAATATAGGTGTGATGATCAAACAACATGAAATGGAATGACTTGTTTAACCTGAAGGTCACTTTAATAATAAAGTTGATTTAAAAAATGAACTTCAAAGGGGTTGAAAAATAAATTTACCTGAAAGCCAACTATCAACCACAGCCTGATCTTATCTCCAGAGCATTAAGGGCCTTTCTCAAGGACCCGTCAATTTTTTTTAAATGCTGCTGCAAGATGCAACTTAACTGTTCAGCATGAGTCAGTCAAAACCAGTGAGATTAGATTTATTTGACTTCCTTCTTCTGTGGAAATATAATGTAATATAAATATAATATAATAAATATAAAGCAGAATGTAATATAAATATAGTATGATATAGAGCAGACAGAAACAGCTTCAGACAGGATGGTGTTATCTTAAGATCATAAAATAATCAAGGTCATGAAGCAATGTCAACAGCAGCTGTTTAGCTGGTACAAAATCTTACAGCAATGATTTGATTTGTTTGACTTCCTTGTTCTGTGGTAAAATGTCTTTTTTCCAACCCTATTCTGACACCGCCTGCCAGCTGAAACACCTGCAGCTATTTCACAAATCAGATTCAATAAAAAGAAAAGCAACACTTGTTTACATTTGATAACTCTGAATTCACTTTTTCAAAACTGGTCAGACATCTCTCCTTACTGATCAACTAATCTAACATCCAGGGCTGGACTTGGACAAAAAAATCGGCCCTGACATATTGGTCGAGAGAAGCCCACCACAACCAATCACTGTGCGGAGGACAGAGCACAACCAGGTTGCAGCCGGCCTGTGGAGAGCTGCGGCTGGTGGTATTGTCGCCCAGGTCCCTTACAGGGAAGATGACAGCTAAGGTAACAAACTGGGGACTAATTCAGCTCATATCATGACTAACTTTACACTGGTTCCCAGTAAAATCCAGAATTGAATTTGAAATCCGTCTCCTAGTACCATATTACCCCACCAGATCACTACGTTCAGAGAATGCAGGGTTACTTGTGGTTCCTGAAGTCTCCAAAAGTAGATCAGGAGCCAGAGCCTCTACAGCTATCAGGCTCCTCTTCTGTGGAACCATCTTCCTGTTTTTGTCCAGAAGGCAGACACCGTCTCCACATTTAAGACTAGACTTAAGACTTTCCTCTTTGATAAAGCTTATAGTCAGAGCTGGCTCAGGCTTGCCCTGGACCAACCCCTAGTCAGGCTGACTTAGGCCTAGTCTGCCGGGGGACCTCCTATAATACACTGAGCCCCTTCTCTCCTTCTCACTCTCAGATTCTTTACAGTTGGTTTCTTCTTCATTTGCTAACATTCATGTCCTGTTACTGCATGTCGCTGTCTCAGCTTCTTCTTCTGAGCCTTTGTGCTCCACTGTCTTGCAGGTTCCCTCGAATTGTGGCTATGCCTGGGTTGTGGGTCGTACTTACGCTGCTGCTGTGGTCCTGCCTGATGCCTACTACTACTGCTGTTATTATTAGTCATACTTCTGCTATTATTATAAACATATGATTATTATAGTCACATACATATACTATCATATATTAATATATACTTATGACATATATACTATAAAAATACTATTATTATTATTATTATATTATTACTAAGATTAATGCTACTGTGGCTATTGTCATTGCTGTTTGCCCTGCATCTCTCTCTGTCTCTAGCCCTTTTTAGATAGGAATTGTGCAAATTTGCAGGAAAGCCCAATTAGTCTTTTTTCAGCATTGGCAGTATAAAAACAAAATCGGGGAGTGTAGCAAACGCTGCCTACCTACTTTTGTTTATACAGAATGCGCCTTTCTCGGGGCAACAGGGGGCGAGAGCAAGTAACAAAACATGTACAGTAGCTCAGCGTGCGATGTAAACAGTGACGTGGGAGGGAAGCCATGGCTAGTCAGGCGGCAATTCTCTCGTTAGTTGGCCCGTTCTTCACCGTCCCTGTCATCTGACAGTTAATGGCCTCTTCGTTTGGGAGGACAAGGAGGGCACGCAATTCCTTGTCTCCCCAGTTGGTCATCTTTACAGTGTCTGTCAGGTTTGCGTTTCCCTCTTGCTACTAGCTGCTCGCTAATTCCTGCTATCAGCTGTTTCCTGTTTATCCACCACCAGTGGCTCGGTCTGTTTAAACTAAAAGGTTTCCACCAATATGACTACCCTACAAGGCGGAAAATTGGGCACCTCGGATCAACTCGCCAATCTGGCTCTGTGTGTCTAAACACTCGCAGCTTGTCAGCCCAACATTCGTGGAAAATCTGGCCGCGTAAAAGGGGCTTCTGTCTCTCTTGGTCTCTACATCTCCTAAATTATCATATGGATCACTGTACATTTATTATTTTGATCTACATGATATCAATTGTTCCTCCTGAGGTTTTTACCATTTTTCTCCTGTTAAAGGAGTTTTTTGGAGAGTTTTTCCTTATCTGTTGTCAGGGTCCAAGGACAGAGGGATGTCGTATGCTGTAAAGCCCTCTGAGGCAAATTGTGATTTGTGAAATTGGTCTTAATACCACTTAATAAATAAAATTGAATTGAATTAATTTCAGTGGATTATAACATATTGTGTATATGGAATTAATATGCAGATGCTCTAATTCAAAATGAGACAGGACTTTTGGATATATGTAACTTTTGGTGCCATGACAAAGGCCAAAATGTGACCTGCAAGAAACAGGACGGCTTGTTGTTTCTGGAAAACTTGCAGCAACCACCGGCCAGTTAAGACAAGTGATCGGAGAGGCCATTTACACGTTGCCGGCTATTTTCATAAACGGACATTTCACCGTCTCCGTTTTCAAAAAGATCTTCGTTTACACTTACCCATGTATATATACACAAGAGCATGCCAAACCTGTAGGTGGCAGTGTAACGAGAAGCTCAAGCCTTCCATGTATCCATTGTCACCATAGCAACATAGGTCGCACTTTTGACACAGGCGCAAGTTCCGGCGCATACTGTGACATCGACTGCCTATAACTCCGTTTATCTCCGTTTATCTCAGTTTACATGCAAACGCGCAACCGGAGTTTTCCAAAATCTCCACTCTGGCCGGAGTTTTTAGAAAGACTCGTTTTCAGAGGAGAAATCTCCGTTTGCGTGTAAACGAAGGGCACAAACAAAGGAAGATGTCTCTGTTTATCAAAATCACCTTGTACGTGTAAACGGCCTCGGAGTCTGCAGTCTGCAACAGTCTCTAGTTATTTCATTCTTGCTGTCATTTCCTCTTTTTTCAATTTATTTTAACTGGGTGTCACAGTTCCCCAGAGTGGATTGGAGAGTAATTCAGATCACCTGTTGCGCAGGGTGTGGGCACTGACTCCTAATTAAGAATTGAGTACAGCTTGGTGCATTTCCCCTCTGGACCACTCAGGGCGTGACTACACCCTCTCTGAGGACTTAAGAGGGGTGAGAAAAGGCACACTCAGGACATTCTGGTCCTTCCTCAACTTCAGGCAAACCTCGTGTTAGCAAACATTGCCAGCCAGCTCTTGTGAAACTTGCTTCTACATATGTTTTTAAACCTCGATAGCTGCGGCCAGAGGCGAAACGTATTCAGGTTGTCAGTCTCATCCTTGTGACAGAAGGGGAGACATTTGGTCGGATACTTAAGTGGTGACACTCATCTTGGATACCCACCTTGAAATTGTACTGACTTTATCGATCGTCTGTGCTGCCGGGGGGAAGATGTGTGTGAAGCGTCCATGTTTTCACAGACATAAATGTCAACTGAAAAAGAACCTTGGCTGGGTTTCTACATTTATGAATCACTGCAACCACTAGAGGTCCCTGAGCACAGAGTCACAAATATGCACTCAAAATATGAGGATGGTTGGTCCTGTGGTCTGGTATCTGGTAGACAGATAGATATAGAAACTCACACATGGGCAAACACGACCAAATGCATGATCTCTGCAGACTCACGTCTGGCCAAGATGACATGTCAGAGTGGATTTCCCACAGATGTAAAATAAAGCAGACTAAAGCATGTTCAGAGGGGACGGTGTAAACATAAAATCATAAATCAGTCAAGAACCTGGAGCTCTGTCAACAGCAGCCGTTTAGCTGTCACAAAATCTAACAGTAGCCTCATTAGAGTAGTTTGTTTGTCGTTATCACTTCTGTTGAAAAATGTCTTTATCCAACCATGTCTTCACACTTCACACACTTCCCTAACCTACAGCTATTTCACCCATCAGACTACACAGAAACAAAAGCAACATGTTTGATAACTCACATTTTTCTATACTGAGTTCACTTTGAAAACCCTTTCAGACATTTCTCTGTACCAACCTTCAGCTCAGCACAACAGTTAATCTGACATCCAAAATGTACTGAAGCAACCAGAACACTTGGTACGACTGGGAACAGAACACTGACAACATTTGTCTCCCAACAGTAACACTGTCACTCATTATACAGCAACCACAAAAACACTAACAACAGGTAGCATTACAGTATGTATCACAAAGACAAAAGTCTTTGAAATATCTTTTATGTATTTACCGTGAACCACAGTTATAAATATTACATAGAAATACCAAAAATCTCAGATTAGGATTATTACTCTCCAAATAAAACACTTGTTTGATAAACTTGAAAACATTTTTCCCCATTATGACCATTTGCTACATGGCCTCCATAAAAAGACAAAAATAATGTTGCATGGAATTAAAATATCCACCTCAAGTATGAGCCTGGACCAAAACTGTGATAATTTCTCAGCAGTCCTTACTGTAATAACAGACAGCGCTCAAACTCCCTCTAGTGTTCAGAGGTCAGCCTATAAATCCATACAGATAAACTAGGAAATGAAATACCCCTCCAGATTTTTTTTGTGTCCCAAAGTGGTCAGATTAGGAAACACTGTTCGTTATAAACTGAACCTTTGACTTTGTGTCCATAAATGGATCACCTCTGAGCAACGTTTTCAGGCTGTATGGTCATGCTATAATATAAATACGTAACATAGTTATGATTTTGAGAGTTTTGACAGCCACACAAGCTTTTACTAGGAATCAATCAGATTTTACTGATTCCACTTTCTCTTGTTTTGAAACTGGTTGGATGAATTCAACACTTTCCACAAGCAGGCAACTTTAATCCACTGCAGCGATCTGAATCATGATTTCTTAAAAGTTCACATGTGGTGTTGTTTATTTTCTCTGTGAGCCAGTGAATGAGTGACCCTCCTGATCACTAATGTTCACTCTGTCTGTTCTGGAAGAGTTCAAGGAGCCAGGCTAGATCAGCAGCACTGAAAACAGGCAGCATGTGGTTTAATAGTGACTGTCACAGGTCTCCAGACGAACATACCAAGCATGTAATATCCACCCTGTTGAAGTTGTACCACAGCTGTAAAACAGTCGTCCATGTGCTTCTTTAGTAATGAGAAACAACAACTACTGAGTGGATTGCTGTGCAATCTAGCACACACATTCAGGGATACTCACAGAGCTGATGGCAGGCTGCACACTCCTAATGTTGTTCATCTTTTTTGCTTTTACTTTGTTCAGAAAAGTTTGCAGAGAGGACTCTGTGTCAATGTATTTCCTCGTTGGGTCAGATTCTGTACGCTCCCCTCATTTAATAATCTCACAGGTATATATGCAATTCATTTTCCTCCTCAAGGACACCTGTCAAGTAACTGACAGCGAGGAAATGTTTCCTGGTTTGTGTGATCAGAACTTTCCCAAACTTAACCCTCTGCGGTCCAGAACCGCGCCGGCGCGTCAAAATCACGTGACCGATTTGAGACGACGTAGCAGCAACACGCAGCCTCGCTGAGTCTCCGTTTCATTTTGTGTGGAAAGTGCAAACTTCAAACTTTGTACCACCTTTTAAATCGTCTTGATAGGCCATATAAAACCGGACTTATGATAAATAATAAACGCCATGATTTTCCTGAATATTTTTGTCACGTTTGATCCGCGTTTGATGCAGGAAGAAACGGTAAAAGCGGGCCGTTCGGCCCGACGAAAGTGCTGAAGGCAACAGCAAAAAAACAAAAAAAAAACCGACACCCCCTTTCCTATTGGTTGAAAAATGCACGACGTCAACCAATCACAAAATTGTATGGCAACACACATCATTTGTTCCTGAGGAAGAGGGGGAAGTTGTGGGAGTGACGGCAGCGAGAGAGACCGCGATCGCGATCACAGATAGAGTTGGGATTTGTGACGTTTAGCGTGTTTGGAGTGTATACTTAGTGTGTGGTGTAGTGTGTTTTGGAAGAGGAGAGAGGAAAATGAGCCTCCAACGACCGCATTGAGCGGTACTCGGAGGTCCGCACAGAGGAGCGGACGGTGTGGCAGGGCACGCCCACCAGGTCCGGATCTCCGTTTGCTCAGGCAGCAGAGCCACACAGTGTGTGTATCTCTCCTCCTGTTGTCCTACTGTTGTGTCCTCCTCCTGTAGTGTGTTGTGGTGGACAGGAACTGTTTTTCAGAGTGGCACAAATAATTTGTGTAAAATCATGTAGGAGAAAAGCAAGCACTCTCAAAATAAATCCCCTAGAAAGGTGCATGGCCAAAAACAGCGACAAACACAGACATTTTGACACAAAGTCTTCTTCTATGAAAAAGACTTTCTGTCAAAATGTCTGTGTTTCTGGTACTGCCACCCAAGTTGGTTTATTAAATTTACCAAAAGGACATTTGTGAGTGCTGGCATTTTTCCCTTTGACAAATAATTTGTGTGACATCTGATTGTTTTGTAAATAGTTGTTCAAAAAACGCCTGAGGCATTGCTTGCATTTTAATGTAAATAGTTATATATAACGTTGTTGTTTGCTAAATTAGGACATATGTTTTTGAAGTTTACAATTTATATTTTTATTCTAAGTTACACAAATGGTTCGTTAGACATGTTTGTGGTTTTCACAGTAAAAAATCTAACTTTTTCCTACTCGGATTTTATGTTTTTTATGTGATTTTAGGTCCAGTGTGTTAATACAGTATGAAAAAATGAAAAAATAACTGTAAAGTCACACAGGTGAGGTTGTGCTGAAAAGAATGATACCAAACAAGGCAAGGTAAACAGTTTTTTTAAGGTGAAATTTAAAGGTAAAATGAAAACTAGTCAAAAACGGCCAATTACCCCCTAGACCCCTGCACTTAAATCACGATGTTTTCCTAAACTTAACCAAAGTGATTTTGTTGCCTAAACCTAAGACTGGAGTGTTTCATTACCTGAAATGAACATATAACTGTATAAATGTTGTGAAACCCTCTATGTCCATGTTAAGATTTGTGTGAACTAAAGGGATTTTTTTTTTTTTTACTTATTTATAACCATTTCTTCCAACCAAGCCAACGTCTATATAAGAAATCAGACTTCACAAAGAAAATCAAATGCTGCATATAAGAACCACAAGAAATACACAGAGGTTTTTTATGTTTAATCGTTATTATTTCTTTAGAAGGCAGTGCATTTACCTGCTGCGTCCCAACACCAAATATCTTTATCTCTGTGTGTTAATACATTTAAAATCAGCGTCAAATCATTTCAGAATAAAGAAGCAGAGCAGTTTAACATGAGACTGCAGCCTGTGTGATCAGTTGGTGAAAGGTACGAGGGGGGCGTCTTTGGTTCTGTGCTGCTCTACACCCCGCAGTGATGGAGGAGTTGGGAACTGCGTCCCAGCTCCTTGGACGACCATCAGATGAACGTAGTCTGCTCCAACATCAACCTGCACAAAAAGAGAGAAACATTGGACATCTGAAACACACAAATTCATCTGGAGCTTGTGTTGCTGAACAGTGAAGATCTTCTACCATCAGGGATGTTTAACTGGTGTTTACTGTCCTGTCATGACTTTAACGTGACATTAGGTTCAACTGGATGTCACAATTAATTCAACATGAATATTATACAAAGACACACCTGAGGCTTTCAAATGTATCCTTTGAAATACCAGAATATCATTTACCTGTAATTTAACTGTAAACCCCATAGTTCTCGCCTGTCCTTTTCTCCACTTGGTCCTTCACCTGTGTGTGAATGGAATAAAACATGATGTAAATCCAGACTGAAATACAGACCAAAGAGTTGTGTGTGGAGGCTGTGAAGAATGAAGGTAGATTGAAGCTCACCTTATCACACGGCTTCTGAGTTTCCTCAGTGGCGTCCATTGTCTTAGTCCATTCTCCCATATCCGTAGCCATTGTCACAAGGTCTGTTGAAGTTATCAGAGGAGTTGACTGTCTGCTTCTACGTGTCTCAAGTGTTTATTTTCAGCTGGTTTTCACATATATTTATACTGTGTAACCATCCCTGGATTCAGACTGGAAGATGGCTCCGATACCTGATGTTGTGGGTGGGGCTACAGTACAGGTGTAGCCACAGCCCTCACATGATTGTGGTGAAGAAATGTGATGTATTGCTCTGTGCCAGTATCACTCATTTCTTATTTCTTATACAGTAATAGTAGAATAAATGTAGGAACATAAGGACAAAGTGGCCATTGTAAGAGCAATAGATGATTTCAGCAGGTTTGTCAACAGCTGAAACTTTTGAAACTTTTTGAATTGCAAGAAATTATTAGTGAAGTTTCATTAAGTTGCATCTTGCAGCAGCATTTATCAGCCATATTTGCCCATCAAGTCTTTGAGTCTTACATACAGATAAGAATCTGTCACATCAGGTTTTAATTCCCGTTTTTTTCAGTCTTACAAACCAACATGTTGCTTTAAGATTTAATTTTGTGTCAACAGACCAGCTGTGAGAATGTCGTATGTTTACTGTCATTTACTGTCACAGTGTAGCTTCTAAATTCAACACTCAACTTTCACTGAAAGACTGCCACAACATAAGGACAAGATGGTTTCAGGTGCAGGCCTTTCTGATGCTGAATCTCTATCATTCATTAATTACATTTGAAGCAGCTGGCACTCTGACAATGCTTTTGCAAACAACCAGCCACACCCCAGATCGTGGGAAACATTAAAAGATTTGTTCTGAGATTTAAAAGGGTTTTTTTTGGCTGTTTTCCAATGTTGTTTCAGTAAGAAAAGTACAAGTGTGAAGCAGAGGGCGAGAGAGTCGTGCTTTTACAAGAGCTAAATATTATAGTATGCTTTCCAATTGTCTGTTTAAGCACCTCAAACTAAAATTAGTGGGCTTCAATTGTCTTCGATACCGTACCAGCAGACTGATTCTGAGTGCCCTGCCCCTCTTTATTTCCACCACCGAGAGGCCCTTGAGAAAGGCCACTAATGCTCTGAAGATCAGCTCACACTGTGGTTGATAGCTGACACAAAAGAACGCATGTTATTATGTAATGAGGTGTAAATACAGCAGAGCAAAATCACGTTACTATATGAACATTTTAAAGTGATCATATAAACTAGATGGTACAATGTGGTGTTTTAATCAGTGCAGTATTTTCAGCTCATTGTAAGTTACTAAACTGCAGCACAGATGTTGTAATATTATATATTATTATGGCTTAAAATGATAAACTAGTGTTCAGATTGTTTATGAATCAGTAGGCGTATATTTGACATTTCTATATTGTGTTTATGAACAATATTATTGATTATATTATTCAGTGACTGGGGAAGAGGCCTCTGGCTGCAACATTCAAACAATTGAACAAGTTTTAAATGTCCTGTGCATGATTTTATACACATTTTCCCAAATTCAGCCTGACATATTTAGAAATTCTGGGATCTCCACTGGAAGTTTAAATAAAGTTCTGTTGGTTTGAATCATGTTTAACTGCACAGCATGAGTTTGTAAAGACTCCATGACCGTAGAAGAGGTTAATAACACTGAGTTGTATCCCTATTACACAAATCTGTGTAAGATATGATGTCAGAGTGGATCCTCTGATTTTCCACACCTATAATATAAAGCAGATGGTGGATGGTGTTATTGTACGATCATAAAATAATGAAGGTCGTGGAGCAATGTCGACAGTAGCTATTTAGCTGGCACTGAATCTAACAGTAATGATTTGATTTGTTTGACTTCCTTCTTCTGTGGAAACACCGTGTGCTTTTTTGAAATGAGAAACATTGTACAAAAAGGAACCCAGTGTTTTCTACATGGAGTGAAGCTGACTGAAATATCTGAAATATCTCAACAACAGTCGGGTGAACTGGCAAAAAACTCAACCCAGATGAATCCTCATGACAATGTGAGCATGTTAGCATTTAGCTCAAGGAACGACTGTGCCTCAGTGCAGCCTCACAGAGCTGATGGCAGCCTGCAGACTATAAACCTTCTCTGTCTTTGCTTTGTTCAGGAAAGGCTGCAGACAGGAATTAGTTTTGTTGTATTTCCTCGTTTTGATGCACCACACTCATTTAGTAATCTCAGAAGTATGTATGAAATTAATTTTCCTCCTCCAGGACACCTGTCAAGTAACTGACAGCAAGAAAATGTTTCCTGGTTTGTGTGATCAGATCTCACAATATAAGGATGTTAAAAATCTATATCTGTGTTAAGGTTTAGCCAAGACGACATCTATTGTAGAAATCAGACTTAACGATAGAATCACAAATGCTGCACATAAGAACCACAAGAAATATAAAGAGTTTTTTTTATGTTTAATCATTGTTATTTCTTTAGAAGGTAGTGCATTTACCTGCTGCGTCCCAACATCACATATCTTTATCTCTGTGTGTTAACACATTTAAAATCAAAGTCAAATCATGTCAGAATAAAGAAGCAGAGCATTTTAACATGAGACTGCAGCCTGTAAGTGTTTAACTGTTGAAACAGGCTGTGTGATCAGTCGGTGAAAGGTACGAGGGGGTCGTCTTTGGTTTTGTGCTGCTTGACACCGCTCAGTGATGGAGGAGTTGGGAACTGCGTCCCAGCTCCTTGGACGACCATCAGATGATCATAGTCTGCTCCAACATCAACCTGCACAAAAAGAGAGGAAAATTGTGCATCTAAACACATATATTCATCTGGATCTTGTGTTGCTGAACAGTGAAGATCTTCTACCATCAGGGGTGTGTAACTGGTGTTTACTGTCCTGTCATGACTTTAACATGACATTAGGTTCAACTGGATGTCACAATTAATTCAACATGAATATTATACAAAGACACATCTGAGGCTTTCAAAGTTTTTTTTTTCTTCAAATATCAGAATATCATTTACCTTGATGAGGTAGTGGGTTCCTCCCATCAGATGCAGATTCCTGTATTTAACTGCTTTGAATTCCCTATAGCACTTGCCTGTCTGTTTCTCCACTTGACCCGTGACCTGTGTGTGAATGGAATAAAGCATGATGTAAATCCAGACTGAAATACAGACCAGAGAATTGTGTGTGGAGGTTGTGAAGAATAAAGGTAGACTGAGGCTCACCTGATCACAGATCTTCTGAGTTTCCTCAGTGGCGTCCACTGTCTCACTCCATCCTCCCATATCCGTAGCCATTGTCACAAGGTCTGTTGAAGTTAACAGAGGAGTCGACTGCCTGCTTCTACGTGTCTCTCTGTTTCATTTCAGTTGGTTATCCAATGTATTTACTGTGTGACCACCCTTGGACTCAGACTGGAAGGTGGCTTTAATTTCTGTCATTCATTGATTTCAGTGTAATTCTTTGGAAGCAGCTAGCCCTCTCACAATGCTTGGCAAGATAGCAGGGTGATGTGGTCTCGGGAGCGGGTGTGGGTGAACAGGCAGGCAGCAGAGTTCTGGATGTGTTGAAGTTTATTGAGGAGTTTGAATGATGAGCCATAGAGGATGCTATTGCAATAGTCCAGTCTGGATGTGATACATGCATGGATGAGGGTTTCTGCAGCAGAGAAGGTGAGTGAGGGGCAGAGACGGGTGATGTTCTTGAGGTGGAAGAAGGCAGTCCTGGTGATGTGATTGATGTGGTGGTCAAACCTTAGCTGGCTGTCGAAGATGATTCCTAGGTTGCGGGTATGTGGTGAGGGAGACAGAGTGCAGTTATCGAAGGTGAGGCAGAGGTTGTGGGTGGCTTTGGTGCAGGATGTGGGGTCAATGAGGATGTCACTGTTCAGTTGGAGATAGTTTGTTTGCATCCATGATTTTATTTCAGTGAGACAGTTGGTGAGTGTGAAGTGGGTGGTGTTGGTGATGGCTTTGTTGGAGATGTACAGTTGGATGTCGTCGGCTTAGCAGTGGAACTGGAGGCTGTGATGACGGATGATCATGCCAAGGGGGAGCATGTAGAGGATGAAGAGGAGGGGACCAAGTACTGACCCCTGGGGGACAACTTGGGACAGGGGAGCAGTGGGGGAGGTGCAGTTGTTTATACTGATGAACTGGTGTCGGTTGGTGAGGTAGGAGTAAATCCAGGAGAGTGCTGTGCCGGTGATGTGGAGAGATGATTCCAGTCGGGAGAGCAGGATGGAGTGATTGATGGTGTCAAATGCTGCTGTGAGGTCAAGGGGGATGAGAATGTTGAGGTGTCTGAAGTCTAAGGAGAGGAGGAGGTCATTGGTGACTTTCAGGAGGGCTGTTACAGTGTTTTGAACGGAAACCGGATTAGAAAGATTCGAACAGGTTATTGGAGGTGAGGTGGGTTCTGAGTTGTGATGCGAAAGCACGTTCCAGGATTTTTGACAGGAAGGGGAGATTGGAGATGGAGCGGAAGTTACTTGGATTGTCAGGGTTTAAACCGTGTTTTTTGATGATTGGTGTGATGGCAGCCAGTTTGAGGGTTTGGGGGACAGAACCAGAGCTGAGGGAGGTGTTAATAATACCAGTAATGAGTGGGGAGATAACAGGGAGGCAGTCCTTAATGAGTTTGGATGATATGGGATCCAGAGTGCAGGTGGAGGTTTGTATTCCGGTCATGATGGTTGTTAACTGTACTGGGGATACTGGAGAGAAGTGGGACAGAGGCTGAATGGTGATGGGTGGTGAGGCAGGTGGGGAGATGGGAGGGATCCTGGAGGTGTTGAGTTTACTGCAGATGGTGTTTATTTTGGTTTGGAAGTATGTTAAGAAGGATTGGCACTTTTCAGAGGTGAATGATCAGGAGGTGTTGTCATGTGGTTTGAGGAGGGAGTTTATGGTGGAGAACAGATCCTTGGGGTTGTTGGAGCCAGAGTGGATGAGGTGAGAGTAGTGGGTGGACCGGGCAACGTTGAGTGCATCTTTGTATTGTTGTAGGTGGTCGGTGTAGGCCAGGAGGTGGACTGATAAACCGGTTGTCATTTCCGGGTCTTCATTTGGCGAAGTGCAGGGGTGTACCAGGGGGCAGAGTGAGTGAATGAGACGGTTTTTGTTTTCATGGGGGCGAGCTGATCCAAGCAGGAGGAGGGTGTGTCGTTGTAGTAGTTTACCAAATTAGCGTAGTGGCTAGCAGACTTCTCTCTACTCCCCACCTGGTTTGAAACCCAGGGTGGGGAGTTTGAACACCAGGGTGGGGGAGTCCTTATGTGCAGAGCCTGCATGTTCTCCCTGTGTCAGCGTGGGCCTTTTCCGGGTTCTCCCACTTCCTCCCGCAGTCCCACTCTAGTAGCCTCTTTGTACACGGCATTGTTGTGGTCACCAGTGTCATGTCATCCATGTAAGCCCTAACTGGTGGAAGATGCACCCCATTTTGCTGTCTCTTCCCACCTACTATTCACTTAGAAGCCCTGATGATTACTTCCATCGCCATAGTAAATGCTAATGGAGAAATTGCACACCCTGCCATAATACCTATTTCTAGCCTCTGCCAACCTGTTGTGAAACCTGCCGTACTTAGAAACAACCTAATATCCTGAAAATATGCTTTCACTAAGTTAACAACTACCTGTGGCACTTTGAAGTAGTCAAACGCAGTCCAAATGAGGCTATGTGGTACTGAACCAAATGCATTTGCTAGATCTAAAAATATTACATGCAGGTCCCTTTATTTAATCTTCGCTGCCTGAATCTGGTGCCAGATCATGCTAGTATGCTCTAAACACCCTGGTATTCCTGCCCTGTGCACCGTAGTATCTATTAAGCTATTCCTTTCCAGGTAGCTAGCTAATCTCTGCACTACTACACTAAAGAAAATCTTCCCCTCTACATTCAAAAGAGAAATCATCTGGAATTGGCTAATATAAGGTCCACGGACTCCTTCTCCTTAGGAATGAGGACACAGCCTGCCCTACGCCATGCTCTTGGGATAATTTGTTTCTCCCAGACTATTCTTAGCTCTTTCCACAAACATTTAAAAACTCCTTTTGTGCAATGTTTCCCATTATAGAAGCACACAGATGACTGTTTCGCAGCTGCAGAAATGCATCGCAACAATCGCAATGGAATATAAGTGTGTTGGAGAAGAGGTCAGAGCATAGGTGGATTTTGACACCTGGCCCCTGGTCCTGGACATGTGTAAGTCCCCCCCAAGCAGGTAAAATACTGCTTCTTCTCCCTGCAGAGTTGAGGTCCTAAACTGAGGGAATTAACACTCACTTAAAATGTGAGCGGGTTAGCTGTTCAGCATAAGTTGCCATGGTGATTTATCCCGGTAAAAAGAGAACCAGCTTTGTAGTACTGAAAACCCAGAGTTAACCCTGAGGTTACCTCGTTAACTCCAAATCCTGCTTTGTTGTACAGGCCTCAGGTCGACTGAGTTCTAATTATGGTTATATTCATGTATAATAAAAATGTACCTGAAATTTAAATAAGAAATCCCAAACCTTAAAATTTAACATAATACAACCAAAAAAAGTGTTTTTATGTTTTCCTTTCACTTATTGAGACTTTTCTTTCTTTCTTTTTCCCCCAATTTTTAACTTATTTATTTAATTTTTATTTTTATTTTTTTGGAAAAGCATCTCCTGTGTGAAACACATAAATGCTGCTGTGTAGCATTCATTATTAAACCATGTGACCATGTACAAGGTGAGATACATTAGAATTACTGGTAAAATAGCTTCAGTCCACTGTAATCGTCTACACCATCCAGACCTTGTTCAGACATTTGCTTGACTTAAATCTTTTAGTTTACTGAGGTTGTCGTCATGTTTAACTGTGTTTGGCACAGCTATTTCAGAGCCATGAGACCAGTGATGTGATTTACTGACTGAGAGAGTATTTCATAGTTACCACACACCTGTTGATGTAGGATATATTCACCTTTCACCACATCCTTTTGCACATTGCGCTGCTGAACATACACAAACCAAAATAGTGCCTCTATATTTCTGATTTCAACTGAGGGTGAAAAACAGTAAACTGCAGGTGCAGTGCATGCTTTCATTTATCATTTTCTTTCTATTCTATTTTTTTTGTAACAACTTCTTCCATCCAAGACGACATCTATTTAGAATCAGACTGTATAAAAAAGCAAGTGCTGCATATAAGAACCACAAGAAATACAGAGATTTTTTAATGTTTTAATCTTTATCATTTCTTTAGAAGGCAGTGCATTTACCTGCTGCTACCCACCATCAAATGTCTTTACCTCTGTGTGTTAATACATTTAAAATCAATGTCAGATCATTTCAGAATAAAGAAGCAGAGCATTTTAACATGAGACTGCAGCCTGTAAGTGTTTAACTGTTGAAACAGGTTGTGTGTCAGTTGGTGAAAGGTACGAGGGGGTCGTCTTTTGTTTGTGCTGCTCTACACCGCTCAGTGATGGAGGAGTTGGGAACTGCGTCCCAGTTACTTGGACGACCATCAGATGAATGTAGTCCTCTCCTCCAACATCAACCTGCACAAAAAAGAGAGGAAATTTGTGCATGTAAACAAATAGATTCATCTGGATCTTGTGTTGCTGAACAGTGAAGATCTTCTACCATCAGGGGTGTTTAACTGGTGTTTACTGTCCTGCCATGACTTTAACATGACATTAGGTTCAACTGGATGTCACAATGAATTCAACATGAATATTATACAAAGACACATCTGAGGCTTTTAAACTTTTTTTTCTTCAAATATCACAATATTATGTACCTTGATAAGGTAGTGGGTTCCTCCACACAGAACCAGATCTCTGTATTTAACTGCTTTGTATACCCTGTATTTCTTGCCTGTCTGTTTCTCCACTTGGTCCTTCACCTGTGTGTAAATGGAATAAAATATGATGTAAATCCAGACTGAAATACAGACCAGAGAGTTGTGTGTGTAGGCTGTGAAGAATAAAGGTAGACTGAAACTCACCTGATCACAAATCTTCTGAATTTCCTCAGTGGCGTCCTTTGTCTCACTCCATTCTCCCATATTCGTAGCCATTGTCACAAGGTCTGTTGAAGTTAACAGAGGAGTCGACTGTCTGCTTCTACGTGTCTCAAGTGTTTATTTTCAGCTGGTTATCACATATATTTATACTGTGTAACCACCCCTGGACTCAGACTGGAGGGTGGCTCTGATACCTGATGTTGTGGGTGGAGCTACAGTACAGGTGTACAAAATAAATGTAGGAACATAAGGACAAAGTTGCCATTGTAAGAGCAATAGACGATTTCAGTAGGTTTGTCAACAGCTGAAACATATGAAACTTTTTGAGTTACAAGAAATTATTAGTGAAGCTTCATCAAGTTGCATCTTGCAGCAGCATTTAAAATGAAAACTGACACATCCTTGAGAAAGGCCCTTAATGCACTGGAGATCAGAAGATCAGATTAAACTGTGGTTAATAGTTGGCTTTCAGGTAAATTTATTTTTCAACCCCTTTGAAGTTCATTTTTTAAATCAACTTTATTATTGAAGTGACCTTCAGGTTAAACAAGTCATTCCATTTCATGTTGTTTGAGCATCACACCTATATTGTAGATGTTCAAACCCAAGTCTTCATGGCTGAGCCCAGAAAATATAATAAAATAGATTTAAGAGATGACATACTGTATTTGCAATAAGAAACTTCTGTGTGTCTGAATAATATTTAACTGTTCAGCATGAGTCAGTCAAAACCTAACAGTGAGATTAGATTTATTTGACTTCCTTCTTCTGTGGAAATATAAAGCAGAATGTAATATAAATATAATATGATAAATATAAAGCAGAATGTAATATAGATATAATATGATATAATATAAAGCAGAATGTAATATAAATATAATATGATATAATATAAAGCAGACGGAAACAGCTTCAGACAGGATGGTGTTATCTTAAGATCATAAAATAATCAAGGTCAACAGCAGCTGTTTAGCTGGTACAAAATCTTATAGCACTGATTTGTTTTGCTTGACGTCCTTGTTCTGTGGTAAAATGTCTTTGTCCAACCCTATTCTGACACCGCCTGCCAGCTGAAACACCTGCAGCTATTTCACAAATCAGATTCAATAAAAAGAAAAGCAACACTTGTTTACATTTGATAACTCTGAATTCACTTTTTCAAAACTGGTCAGACATCTCTCCTTACTGATCAACTAATCTATTTACTGTGTGACCACCCTTGGACTCAGACTGGAAGGTGGCTTTAATTTCTGTCATTCATTGATTTCAGTGTAATTCTTTGGAAGCAGCTAGCCCTCTCACAATGCTTGGCAAACAACTAGCCACACCACAGATAGCAGGAAACATTCAAATCTGAACTTTGTTCTTTGTCGGGTCCAATAAAAACTTTCTCTATTCTGAGAATTAAGGCAACATTTTTAGGCTGTTTTCCAATGTTCTTTCAGTAAGAATAATACAGGTGTGAAGCAGAGGGTGAGAGAGAGTCGTGCTTTTACAAGAATAAAATATTTAGTTCACTTTCCAATCAGCCTCGTTATTACTCGCAGCATTCACAGACAAAGAACTTGTCTTTTGCTGGACATATTTTCCCCACAAATACAAAATGCTAATATTTTTAGCACAAGCCTATAGCATTTTACGTTTTATAAATTAAAAATAAATAAATAAGTAAATTTTATTTGTAAGCGCTTTTAACAAATGCTCAAAGACACTTTACAGTTTTTTAAAAATCATAAAATAGAGCTAAGTCAGAATAAAAACCAGCAATAAAAAAGTATAAAACACACAATATAGGAGCCAAATATGTTATTGGGAGGTTTTGTGTTTAACTGTGTAATTCACTGTGTCGGCATTGGGGGGCACTGTACTGTCACCTGGTGAGTTCAGGTATTTAGGATGTGACCTCACTATGGTCATCAGGTGTTTGGCCCGGAAGGGCAAATGGTTTTTGACCCCAATGGTGCGGAACGCTACAGTTTTGTTTGTGTGTTTTGTACAGATAGACGAATGTGTATGTAACAGATGGACTTTGCCATGCACTTGTGGAATAAATGTTACGGTGATGCAACGCAAGAAGCTACATGGACTCTGATTAAGCATTTGGATAACGAAGGTAGCATAGCGTGTCCAGCAACAGGCACGTCAACCCTGGTCAAATACCTCAGTAGTAGTAGACTTAGCTCCTTTAACACACAAACTTATACATTAAAAGCTGATTTAAAAAGGTGAGTTTTTGGTCTTGAATGTTGGGAGGCATGTGCAGATAAGGATGGGTTTGGAGAGTGAGTTCCAGAGGGATGGGGCAGCGATGGAGAAGGCCCTGTCCACCCAGGTTCGGTTCAGGTCTTGGTCTGTGCAGGTAGTGAGAGGAGATTTCCTTCGGATGAGCGGAGGTCGCGGGAAGGGGTGTGGTGGTGGAGTAAGTGTGTGAGGTAGGAGGGGGCCTGGTTGTTGAGTGCTTTGTGTGTGAGGAGGAGGATTTTGAACTGTATGTGATGTGTGATGGGGAGCCAGTGTAGGTTTTGGAGGACAGGGGTGATGTGGTCTCGGGAGTGGATGTGGGTGAACAGGCAGGCAGCGGAGTTCTGGATGTGTTGAAGTTTATTGAGGAGTTTGAATGATGAGCCATAGAGGATGCTGTTGTAATAGTCCAGTCTGGATGTGATACATGCATGGATGAGGGTTTCTGCAGCAGAGAAGGTGAGTGAGGGGCAGAGACGGGCGATGTTCTTGAGGTGGAAGAAGGCAGTCCTGGTGATGTGATTGATGTGGTGGTCAAACCTTAGCTGGCTGTCGAAGATGATTCCTAGGTTGCGGATATGTGGTGAGGGAGACAGAGTGCAGTTATCGAAGGTGAGGCAGAGGTTGTGGGTGGCTTTGGTGCGGGATGTGGGGTCAGTGAGGATGTCACTGTTCAGTTGGAGATAGTTTGTTTGCATCCATGATTTTATTTCAGTGAGACAGTTGGTGAGTGTGGAGTGGGTGATGGCTTTGTTGGAGATGTACAGTTGGATGTCGTCGGCTTAGCAGTGGAACTGGAGGCTGTGATGACGGATGATCATGCCAAGGGGGAGCATGTAGAGGATGAAGAGGAGGGGACCAAGTACTGACCCCTGGGGGACAACTTGGGACAGGGGAGCAGTGGGGGAGGTGCAGTTGTTTATACTGATGAACTGGTGTCGGTTGGTGAGGTAGGAGTGAATCCAGGAGAGTGCTGTGCCGGTGATGTGGAGAGATGATTCCAGTCGGGAGAGCAGGATGGAGTGATTGATGGTGTCAAATGCTGCTGTGAGGTAAAGGAGGATGAGAATGTTGAGGTGTCTGGAGTCTAAGGAGAGGAGGAGGTCATTGGTGACTTTCAGGAGGGCTGTTACAGTGTTTTGAACGGAAACCGGATGAGAAAGATTCAAACAGGTTATTGGAGGTGAGGTGGGAGTTGTGAGGCGAAAGCTCACAACTCAGAACAATTCCCCTTCCTGTCAAGAAAGGATTTTTGACAGGAAGGGGAGATTGGAGATGGAGCGGAAGTTACTTGGATTGTCAGAGTTTAAACCGTGTTTTTTGATGATTGGTGTGATGGCAGCCAGTTTGAGGGTTTGGGGGACAGAACCAGAGCTGAGGGAGGTGTTAATAATACCAGTAATGAGTGGGGAGATAACAGGGAGGCAGTCCTTAATAAGTTTGGATGGTATGGGATCCAGAGTGCAGGTGGAGGTTTTTATTCCGGTCATGATGGTTGTTAACTGTGCTGGGGATACTGGAGAGAAGTGGGACAGAGGCTGAATGGTGATGGGTGGTGAGGCAGGCGGGGAGATGGGAGGGATCCTGGAGGTGTTGAGGTTACTGCAGATGGTGTTTATTTTGGTTTGGAAGTATGTTAAGAAGGATTGGCACTTTTCAGAGGTGAATGATCAGGAGGTGTTGTCATGTGGTTTGAGGAGGGAGTTTATGGTGGAGAACAGATCCTTGGGGTTGCTGGAGCCAGAGTGGATGAGGTGAGAGTAGTGGGTGGATCGGGCAGCGTTGAGTGCATCTTTGTATTGTTGTAGGTGGTCGGTGTAGGCCAGGAGGTGGACTGATAAACCGGTTGTCATTTCCGGGTCTTCATTTGGCGAAGTGCAGGGGTGTACCAGGGGGCAGAGTGAGTGAATGAGACGGTTTTTGTTTTCATGGGGGCGAGCTGATCCAAGCAGGAGGAGGGTGTGTCGTTGTAGTAGTTTACCAAATTAGCCTAGCGGCTAGTGGACTTCTCTCTACTCCCCACCTGGTTTGAAACCCAGGGTGGGGAGTTTGAACACCAGGGTGGGGGAGTCCTTATGTGCAGAGCCTGCATGTTCTCCCTGTGTCAGCGTGGGCCTTTTCCGGGTTCTCCCACTTCCTCCCGCAGTCCCACTCTAGTAGCCTCTTTGTACACGGCATTGTTGTGGTCACCAGTGTCATGTCATCCATGTAAGCCCTAACTGGTGGAAGATGCACCCCATTTTGCTGTCTCTTCCCACCTACTACTCACTTAGAAGCCCTGATGATTACTTCCATCGCCATAGTAAATGCTAATGGAGAAATTGCACACCCTGCCATAATACCTATTTCTAGCCTCTGCCAACCTGTTGTGAAACCTGCCGTACTTAGAAACAACCTAATATCCTGAAAATATGCTTTCACTAAGTTAACAACTACCTGTGGCACTTTGAAGTAGTCAAACGCAGTCCAAATGAGGCTATGTGGTACTGAACCAAACGCATTTGCTAGATCTAAAAATATTACATGCAGGTCCCTTTATTTAATCTTCACTGCCTGAATCTGGTGCCAGATCATGCTAGTATGCTCTAAACACCCTGGTATTCCTGCCCTGTGCACCGTAGTATCTATTAAGCTATTCCTTTCCAGGTAGCTAGCTAATCTCTGCACTACTACACTAAAGAAAATCTTCCCCTCTACATTCAAAAGAGAAATCATCTGGAATTGGCTAATATAAGGTCCACGGACTCCTTCTCCTTAGGAATGAGGACACAGCCTGCCCTACGCCATGCTCTTGGGATAATTTGTTTCTCCCAGACTATTCTTAGCTCTTTGCCCTACGCCATGCTCTTGGGATAATTTGTTTCTCCCAGACTATTCTTAGCTCTTTCCACAAACATTTAAAAACTCCTTTTGTGCAATGTTTCCCATTATAGAAGCACACAGATGACTGTTTCGCAGCTGCAGAAATGCATCGCAACAATCGCAATGGAATATAAGTGTGTTGGAGAAGAGGTCAGAGCATAGGTGGATTTTGACACCTGGCCCCTGGTCCTGGACATGTGTAAGTCCCCCCCAAGCAGGTAAAATACTGCTTCTTCTCCCTGCAGAGTTGAGGTCCTAAACTGAGGGAATTAACACTCACTTAAAATGTGAGGAGGTTAGCTGTTCAGCATAAGTTGCCATGGTGATTTATCCCGGTAAAAAGAGAACCAGCTTTGTAGTACTGAAAACCCAGAGTTAACCCTGAGGTTACCTCGTTAACTCCAAATCCTGCTTTGTTGTACAGGCCTCAGGTCGACTGAGTTCTAATTATGGTTATATTCATGTATAATAAAAATGTACCTGAAATTTAAATAAGAAATCCCAAACCTTAAAATTTAACATAATACAACCAAAAAAAGTGTTTTTATGTTTTCCTTTCACTTATTGAGACTTTTCTTTCTTTCTTTTTCCCCCCAATTTTTAACTTATTTATTTAATTTTTATTTTTATTTTTTTGGAAAAGCATCTCCTGTGTGAAACACATAAATGCTGCTGTGTAGCATTCATTATTAAACCATGTGACCATGTACAAGGTGAGATACATTAGAATTACTGGTAAAATAGCTTCAGTCCACTGTAATCGTCTACACCATCCAGACCTTGTTCAGACATTTGCTTGACTTAAATCTTTTAGTTTACTGAGGTTGTCGTCATGTTTAACTGTGTTTGGCACAGCTATTTCAGAGCCATGAGACCAGTGATGTGATTTACTGACTGAGAGAGTATTTCATAGTTACCACACACCTGTTGATGTAGGATATATTCACCTTTCACCACATCCTTTTGCACATTGCGCTGCTGAACATACACAAACCAAAATAGTGCCTCTATATTTCTGATTTCAACTGAGGGTGAAAAACAGTAAACTGCAGGTGCAGTGCATGCTTTCATTTATCATTTTCTTTCTATTCTATTTTTTTTGTAACAACTTCTTCCATCCAAGACGACATCTATTTAGAATCAGACTGTATAAAAAAGCAAGTGCTGCATATAAGAACCACAAGAAATACATAGAGATTTTTTAATGTTTTAATCTTTATCATTTTTTTAGAAGGCAGTGCATTTACCTGCTGCTACCCACCATCAAATGTCTTTACCTCTGTGTGTTAATACATTTAAAATCAATGTCAGATCATTTCAGAATAAAGAAGCAGAGCATTTTAACATGAGACTGCAGCCTGTAAGTGTTTAACTGTGTGTCAGTTGGTGAAAGGTACGAGGGGGTCGTCTTTTGTTTTGTGCTGCTCTACACCACGCAGTGATGGAGAAGTTGGGAACTGCGTCCCAGTTACTTGGACGACCATCAGATGATCGTAGTCCTCTCCAACATCAACCTGCACAAAAAAGAGAGGAAAATTGTGCATGTAAACAAATAAATTCATCTGGATCTTGTGATGCTGAACAGTGAAGATCTTCTACCATCAGGGGTGTTTAACTGGTGTTTACTGTCCTGCCATGACTTTAACATGACATTAGGTTCAACTGGATGTCACAATGAATTCAACATGAATATTATACAAAGACACATCTGAGGCTTTTAAACTTTTTTTTCTTCAAATATCACAATATTATGTACCTTGATAAGGTAGTGGGTTCCTCCACACAGATGCAGATCTCTGTATTTAACTGCTTTGTATACCCTGTAGTTCTTGCCTGTCTGTTTCTCCACTTGGTCCTTCACCTGTGTGTAAATGGAATAAAATATGATGTAAATCCAGACTGAAATACAGACCAGAGAGTTGTGTGTGTAGGCTGTGAAGAATAAAGGTAGACTGAAACTCACCTGATCACAAATCTTCTGAATTTCCTCAGTGGCGTCCTTTGTCTCACTCCATTCTCCCATATTCGTAGCCATTGTCACAAGGTCTGTTGAAGTTAACAGAGGAGTCGACTGTCTGCTTCTATGTGTCTCAAGTGTTTATTTTCAGCTGGTTATCACATATATTTATACTGTGTAACCACCCCTGGACTCAGACTGGAAGGTGGATCTAATACCTGATGTTGTGGGTGGAGCTACAGTACAGGTGTACAAAATAAATGTAGGAACATAAGGACAAAGTTGCCATTGTAAGAGCAATAGATGATGTCAGTAGGTTTGTCAACAGCTGAAACATATGAAACTTTTTGAGTTACAAGAAATTATTAGTGAAACTTCATTAAGTTGCATCTTGCAGCAGCATTTAAAATGAAAATTGACACATCCTTGAGAAAGGCACTGGAGATCAGAAGATCAGATTAAACTGTGGTTGATAGTTGGCTTTCAGGTATATTCATTTTTCAACCCCTTTGAAGTTCATTTTTTAAATCAACTTTATTATTAAAGTGACCTTCAGGTTAAACAAGTCATTCCATTTCATGTTGTTTGAGCATCACACCTATATTGTAGATGTTCAAACCCAAGTCTTCATGGCTGAGCCCAGAAAATATAATAAAATAGATTTAAGAGATGACATACTGTATTTGCAATAAAAAACTTAGATTAAGTTCTGTGTGTCTGAATAATATTTAACTGTTCAGCATGAGTCAGTCAAAACCTAACAGTGAGATTAGATTTATTTGACTTCCTTCTTCTGTGGAAATATAAAGCAGAATGTAATATAAATATAATATGATATAATATAAAGCAGAATGTAATAAAGATATAATATGATAAATATAAAGCAGACGGAAACAGCTTCAGACAGGATGGTGTTATCTTAAGATCATAAAATAATCAAGGTCAACAGCAGCTGTTTAGCTGGTACAAAATCTTACAGCAATGATTTGATTTGCTTGACTTCCTTGTTCTGTGGTAAAATGTCTTTTTCCAACCCTATTCTGACACCGCCTGCCAGCTGAAACAGCTGCAGCTATTTCACAAATTAGATTCAACAAAAAGAAAAGCAACACTTGTTTACATTTGATAACTCTGAATTCACTTTTTCAAAACTGGTCAGACATCTCTCCTTACTGATCAACTAATCTAACATCCAGGGCTGGACTTGGACAAAAAATCGGCCCTGGCATATTGGTTGAGAGAAGCCCACCACAACCAATCACTGTGTGGAGGACAGAGCACAACCAGGTTGCAGCCGGCCTGTGGAGAGCTGCGGCCGGTGGTATTGTCGCCCAGGTTCCTTACATGGAAGATGACAGCTAAGGTAATAAACTGGGGACTAATTCAGCTCATATCATGACTAATTTTACACTGGCTCCGTCATATTCAGTATTGAATTTGAAATCTGTCTCACTTACAAAGCTCTAAATGGTCAGGCTCCATCATATCTTAGAGAGCTCATGGTACCGTATTATCCCACCAGATCACTGCATTCAGAGAATGCAGGGTTACTTGTGGTTCTTATAGTCTCCACAAGTAGAACGAGAGCTAGAGCCTCCAGCTCTCAGCCTCGTCTCCACATTTAAGAGTAGACTGAAGACTTTTCTTTTTGATAAAGCTTACAGTCAGGGCTGGCTCAGGCTTGCCTTGGACCAGCCCCTAATTAGGCTGACATAGGCCTATTTTGCTGGGGAACCTCCTATAATACACTGTGAGCACCTTCTCTCTTCTCACTCTCAGATTCTGAAAAGTTGGATATTCTTTATTTGCTAATATTCATGCCCTGTTACTGAATATGGCTAACTCTGCTTTACTGCATGTCACTAACTCGGCTTCTTCCCCAGAGCCTTTGTGCTCCACTGTCTGACAGGTTCCCTCGAATTGCAGCGGTGCCTGGATGGTGTGTCGTGGTTGTGCTGCTGCCGTGGTCCTGCCTGATGCCTACGACTACTGCTTTTATTGTTATCATACTTCTACTGTTATTCACACATGATTATTATTGTCACCTACATAACTATCATATATGCTTATAACATATATGCTACCAAAGTACTATAATTGTTATAATATTATTTCTAAAGTGAATGTTGTTGTAAGCTACTGTAAATACTGTCTGCCCTGCATATCTCTCTGTCTCTGTCTTTCTTTTTGTATCATTTTGTCATATGGATTACTGCAAATTTATTATGTTGGACTGGTCTGTATGACATCTATTGCATGTCTGTCCATCGTGGAAGAGGGATACCTCCTCACTTGTTCTTCTTGAGGTTTCTACCATTTTTTCCCATTAAAGGAGTTTTTCCTTATCCTGTGAGGGTCCAAAGGGCCGAGGGATGTATGATGCTGTAAAGCCCTCTGAGGGAAATTGTGATTTGTAATATTGGGCTTTATAAATAAAATTGAATTAAATTAATTTCAGTGGATCATAACATATCGTGTATATAGAATTAATCAGCAGATCGTCTGACTTAAAATGAGACAAATCTTTTCGATATATGTCACTTTTGGAGCTATGATAAAAAATGGGCTTTTACAACTGAGATCACGATCAAAAATGACACAGAGGTTTCTTACTAGAGGTCGTGTCTGTGTGGCCAGATGACCCAGTTTAGTGAGTGTAGATTTATTTGACTTCCTTCTTCTGTGGAAATATAAAGCAGAATGTAATATAAATATAATATGATATAATATAAAGCAGAATGTAATATAGATATAATATGATATAATATAAAGGAGAATGTAATATAGATATAATATGATATAATATAAAGCAGACAGAAACAGCTTCCGACAGGATGGTGTTATCTTAAGATCATAAAATAATCAAGGACATAAAGCAATGTCAACAGCAGTCGTTTAGCTGGTACAAAATCTTACAGCAATGATTTGATTTGTTTGACTTCCTTGTTCTGTGGTAAAATGTCTTTGTCCAACCCTATTTTGACACCGCCTGAAAATATTAAAATATTAGTTATTGAACCTTAGAACTGATTGTATTTGATGGAACCTTTAGCAGCAACAGCACTAAAATAGTCACAAAAACGCGGGATTTATCTAAATGGGCAGAATTTTTACAGCCCATACTAGAATCAGCTTCCAATCATTGTTGTCACATTGTGAGTGACAGATGTCGTTGATTTACTGTCCAGTTGGGCTAAATTAATTCAGCCCAGGCCACTGACTTTTGGCCAATGACAGTGCGTGGCTACAGTGAGGGCCTGCCCGCTGTTACTGTAGTGGGAGAGTGAGTGTTGAGTCTTGTGAATTGGGTTAGCATCATGCTGAATGAGGTGGATTATTTTAAATGCTGTCTATCGAGCGGGACCTCATCCAAAAATCATCAGACTTAAATGATTAACCTGTTTGCATCCCAGAAAGGCCGTCGATGTGAGCTTCTCTTCAAATAAGGTCATGCGCTGCGTAACTGCTTTTGTAGTTACCTTCATACGGCGGCAGAACGGGGCCCGGCCGACCTGCCTGCCTGCCTGCCTGCCTGCCTGCCTCACGCACCTCCAGGCCTGGCCGACCGCACCAAACCCAGGCCTGCAGGAGAAGAGGGCCCGGGAGCTGCCAGCCCTCCCTCTTCCCTCTAACGTTATACATACTGTATAAGGTTTTATACACAATAATAGATGGATTAGCAACCGTTTTACTTCTGACGATAAATAGTTTCCATCCTAGACTTGTATGGCTTTTTAAATTGTTTTATTTATGATGTAAAAAAAAAAGAGAGAAGACAATACCACGATATACCGTCACTGCATCCCCCCAAAATAATACCATGATATTGATTTTAGGCCATACCACCCAGCCCTAGTGTACAGCACAAAATAATCTGTGTGTGTGTGTGTGTGTGTGTGTATGTGTATGCGCGTGCGTGCGAAAACAGAGAGAGAGAGAGAGAGAGAGAGAGAGAGAGAGAGAGAGAGAGAGAGAGAGAGAGAGAGAGCTTTTGGCATCAGAACATTTTTGTAGTTAGCCTAATTCTCTAGTTTTGTTGTAGTGCATTGTTGCTGTAACCTGGTACTGTATCTCGGTGTGATGATACTGTTACTGCAGCTGAACTATTGATCAGTATAGGCCATAGGCCTAATGCGTTAGCCCTCCCACCCAATTTCACCACGAGCCGCTACTGTACATATAGATATATATATATATATATATATATATATATATATATATATATATATATAAAATGATCAAATACCCACTTTGAACTTTGATTATTGTTTAAAACAAAACCTCAACAGTGGACTGGCAAAAATCTCAACCCAGATGAATCCTAATGACAGTGTGAGTATGTCAGCATATAGTTAAAAAACCAACACTGTGCCTCAGTCCAGCCTCACAGAGCTGATAGAAGATTATTTCACAGACATAAAATGAAATGTAAATAGAATAAAATGATTCTTTGAGTTCCATACTCTTACTCTTGTTAGTGTATTGTTTTGTTTATTTTTTTAAATGTACTTATTTTTTATTTTTTATTTATTGCTTTGTTCAGAAAAGTTTGCAGAGAGGACTCAGTGTGAGTGTAATTCCTCATTGGGTCAGATTCTGTATGCTCCACTCTCATTTAGTAATCTCAGAAGGATGTATGAAATACATATTCCTCCTCCAGGACACCTGGCAAGTAACTGACAGCAAGAAAATGATTCCTGGTTTGTGTGATCAGTAGATGATTTGAATAGGTTTAATGGTTTTAATAGTCGACAGCTGCAACATTTGAAACTTTCGGACTTGTTGTAGAAATGTTGAGTGACATAAGTTTTCTTAAATTGCATCTTGCAGCAGCATTTAATGGCCATATTTGCCCATTAAATCTCAATGGGGACAATTACTAAATTCTGTTTGCACGCTATAGGGTCACAACTCAGTTGTTGCATAAAATCTGATAATGATTTATTAAAGTGGCCGTATCTGACAACAAATCTAAATCCCCTTTATGTCCTACAGAGCTGATACTGTTTTCATTACATCCACTGAATTGTGACAAATGTTTCCCCCATTGCAACCTGTGGTCAATTCAGAAGTCCACCACTCTGTATTGTTCAGAATATGCAATATCAATTAGCATCTATATCTCCACAAGTCTTCATCCAATTGCTACCAACACTGACAGACATTCTTTGGATATTAGACATCAAGTGTTTCAGAGGATGATCAGATAAGTCAAATGGTGACTCTGCAGTGACATTCAGTGTCAACACTAGATCTATTTCACCAAATTTTTGATCAAACATCACCAAAATATGTGAAAATACACCTGAAACCAACCGTGGTGTGTGATTTTTGTCAGAATGTTATCACCAACATTTTCACTGTTGTAAGCGTTTTAAGTTTAATTCGACAAAAATGCCAGAGCTTTACACGTGAGGTCATTGCCTCAACTTGTGAGAAGGTGTATGAACAACCATGTCTCCCCATTCACAAAGTCAGTAAGTCATTCTGTCTGCAGATAAAAAGGTACTGGCTTTGAATCCCCAGCAGGCCAAGTCATTTATGCATGTGGTATGTTTTCAAGTGCTCACTGAGGTCATGTCAAGTCAGAGATTGCACTCTGCTTGGACCCCGCTCATTGTTGCTTGAAACTATATGCAGTACAGTTTATTCTCTCTTACAAACCAACATGTGGCCCAAAGAGTTCATTCAGTGTCAATTAACCAACTCTGTAATTTGTCACTTGGTAATGAATTTAAGTCAAGATGCTGTTAAGAGTGTTGTTTGTTTACTGGCATTTACTGACCCAGTGTAACATCTGTATTATTTACTCAAACTCCTCACCACTCCTTTCAAGGTCACTGAAAGATTCCCACAGCAACACAACAAAATAGTTTCAGCTACAGGCCTGTCCTTGAGATTGATATGAGATGACTGAGCAGAACGTTTCCAAATCACTGTTCGTTAATCACTGTCAGTTAAGTACTTGAACTGTAATTCTTTGGAAGTAGCTGGCACTGTCACAGTGCTTGACAAACAACCACCCACACCACAGATCATGGGAAACATTATCGGTTCAAATCTCAACTTTTTTTTGTTTAGTTTTCATTTTGTTGTAGAGTCTCACAAAAACTTCCTCGCTTCTGAGATTTAAAGCAACGTTTTTAGGCTGTTTACCAATGTTCTTTCAATAAGAATAGTACAAGTGTGAAGAGAGAAGTACTTTTACAAGAGTAAAGTATTCCAGTACTTACTTCTTTCCTGAGTTTAAGCTCCTAAAACTAAGAGAAATGGGCTTCGACTGTCTTCAATCCCCAAACGAACACAATGATTTTGACTGCCCTGACCCTCCGTTATTACCACCATTGAGAGGCCCACCTGTACTGTGGATGTTTACACTTAGTGAATCAAACAGAAGTGTTCATGGCTGAGCCCAATAGCAAGTTTGTCCTGTTTTTTTAAAACCATGATTTTTTTTCTACCAATTTAAAACACTCACCACTGTATCCTATGAGGCACTAGAGGCTGTGAGATTTTATTGCTGTTTGACAGGTTACTGTGTGGATTGCTGTCATGCAGGGCCCCTGGTTTCATGGTGGTTCACTGGAAATAAAATCAGTAACATCAGGTTGGATGTGGTAATCCTGGTGTGGATGTGTTATGAATATTTCACCTACTTTGGTCAGTGAGAGGTTATTAATAATGAGTTGTACCCTCATGCTATTGTTTTTAATCAGGGACCATGTTTAACAATAGAAAACTATATCAAAACACCTGTTTATGAACTCTCACACAGCTCCATTCATTTATTCATTCATTCGTTTTCATCTGTTTATCCTGGGCAGGGTCATGGGGGCAGCAGGGTGAGCAAAGTGGTGAGGTTCAGATGCCTCTCCCCCCGGCAATGTTTTCCAGCTCCTCCTGGGAGATCCTGAGGCATTCTCAGGCCAGATGAGATATATGAGATGAGATGAGATGAGATGAGATGAGATGAGATGAGATGACATGTTAGAACTACATCAACTGGTGCCTTTTGACACAAAGGAGCAGCGGCTCTACTCTGAACTCCTTACTTTATCTGGAAGGCTGATTCCAGCCATCCTACGGGGGAAACTCATTTCAGCCGATTGTATCCATGATCTCATTCTCTTGGTCACTACCCAAAGTTCTTGGGGCATTCAGTAACTCTCTCCCAACCCAGAGGGGGCAATCCACCACAGAGAACAGGTATGTCTCTGGGGGGAGCAGCAGATATATGGTCTAAAAGTGCAAAAAGTGCAAAAGGTCTAACAGTGTCCACCATTCAGCAGCCTTACTGCATCTGGGAAAAAGCTGTTCTTCAGCCTGCTTGTCCTTGCCTGGATGCTACGCAGCTGCCTGCCTGAGGGGAGAGGGTCAAACAGTCCATGTGCGGGGTGGGTAGAGTCCCTCATGATGGCACTCGCTCTGTCCTTGCATCTGATGTAGTAGATGGATGACAGAGGTGGCAAGCTGCAGCCAATGATCCTCTGTGCAGAGGTGACCACCCGCTGTAGTGTCTGCTTCTCTGCCACTGTGCAGCTGCAGTACCACACGGTGATGCAGGAAGTGAGGATGCTCTCCACCACACACCTGTAGAAGGACTTGAGAATGTCTGTCTTCAAGCCCGCCCTTTTGAATTTCCTCAGGAAATACAGGCGTTGATGGGCCTTCTTAATAATGTTGGTGGTGTTATCCTGCCAGGTGAGGCTGTTGGAGAGGTGCACTCCCAGATATTTGAAAGTATGGACACAGCTGTGTTATCAATTAAAAGAGGGCGGGGAGGAGGGCCTTTCTTGAGAAAGTCCACTATCAACTTGTTGGTCTTCTTTGTATTCAGGATGAGGTTATTTTTCTCACACCACAGCCTCAGTCCACTCACCTCCTGCCTGTACGCAGTCTCATCCCTGTTGCTGACAAGTCCTAGCACTGCTGTGTCGTCCACAAACTTTACTATGACATTGCTGTCATAGTGTTCTCTGCAGTTGTTGGTGAGCAGTGTGTAGAGCAGTGGGCTGAGTACACAGCCCTGAGGAGAACCGGTGCTGAGGGTTATGGGTGAGGACGTGGTGTTGTTAATCCTGACTGACTGGGATCTGTTGGTGAGGAAATCCAAAATCCAGTTGCAGAGTGATGGGGCCAATCCGAGTGCTGACAGTTTGTTTACCAGCACCCTGTGGAATAATAGTATTAAAGGCAGAACTAAAGTCCAAAAAGAGCAACCTCACATATGAGTTCCTGGTTTCCAGGCATGTGAGAGCATGGTGGATCACAGCAGAGATAGCATCTGCAGCGGAACGGTTCTGCCTGTAAGCATACTGGTGAGAGTCAGATGTTTTGTTGATGGCCTTCTTGATGTGTGTCATTACCAGCCTCTCAAATGATTTCATTACTATTGGGGTTAGGGCAACAAGCCAATAGTCACTGAGGCAGGATACTGTCTGAGGGATGATGGTAGAGGTTTTGAGGCTTGTTGGGACAATGGCCTATGACAGGGAGATATTGAAGAGGTCACTCAAGACCCCTGAAAGTTGGCCTGCACAGTCCTTGAGGACGCAGCCTGGAATTCCGTCAAGGCCTGCTGCTTTGCGAGGGTTTATCCTCTGCAGTGTGAGTGTCACCTCCCTTTCTGTCACACTGAGTAGGGGTTCCTCTGGCAAGGATGTCAGCCTGGTGGTAGTGGTGTTGTTGGAGGCCTCGAAGCGGGCATAGAAGGAGTTCAGGGCATTAGGCAAAGGTGTATTGTGCATTTTTCTTGCTGTAATCCGTAATGCATTTGATGCCTCTCCACATGCTCCGAGGGTCATTTGAGGTGAAGTGCCCCTAGATCTTAACAGCATAATCTGATTTTGCACTCTTTATTCCCGTCTTCAGGCTCCGCTGTGCCGCCCTGAGTACTTCCCCATCCCCTTCCCTGAATGCCGCATCCCACGCCTTCAAAAGAGAACGCACATCTGCATTCACCCATGGTTTCTGGTTTGGAGGGATTGTGGTGGTTTTAGTGATAGTCACATCTTCCACACACTTCCTGATATATGCCAGGACTGATGCTGTATATTCTTCTAGGCAGAACCAGCCCAAGGCATAAGCCAACTAAGCACCTGCTTAGGGCCCCGTGACCACTAGGGGGCCCCCAAGAGCAATTAACTTAAAAAAAGAAAAAAATTATTATTTTTTTCCACGTGTGAGTGATGATGACGAATATATTATCAAATGTATGCTGCTGTACAAAAAGACAATATTATGTTAACAGAGTGTAGTTTCCTACTGTCTCTCTGCTCTAAATGTCAGAGCTCCACTAGTAAGGTGTGCATCCAGCCGTGCAGTTTGCACTGCACATCCAAGGAGCTAGGAGCAGGTGGAAGGCCTAATAATGTTGCAACAAAGGACACACCCTTCAGGGGCAGAAAAACATAAAGGAAGAAAGAGGAAGAGGAAAAAAAAACGTTAAGATAAAGGTATGTTTGCATGTCTTGGTAATGTAACGTTTGGTGTCAAGGAGATTTTGAAAAGTTTCCTCAAATTAGGAAAGTCCTTAATTATTGTTGATATTTTGTTCCAACTACGTTAGCCTATAATAGCAAATTAGCTAGCTAATGTTAGTTCAAAACTACAGAAACTTCTCTTTTAACTGGAAGGTTAGATAGCTTACTATTTAAGCTAACGTTTTTGTGTAATAGCATACTTTGAATAAGTTGATTCTCGGTGTATATATAGGCTATATATATATTCTGGGTCGCTTTTTGGCATCAAAACAACGTTTTTGATTACGTTTGATAGCAAATGTTTAATAACAACTAACATTAATTACAGACATGGTGACGTTTGCTAGCAATATGTTTTTGCATTAATGAATTAACTTAGTTAACTTACAGTTTGAGATATGTTGTATGCTGCAGAGCATAGTAATTTATGTGAGTAAATAAACATATTCCTTTTACATCAACTCCCTGTTATGCTCAAAAGTTAAATGAAACTTCCCCAGGAGCACTGTTAAAGTATTTTGGACTCAGCCCAGGGGCAGTCCACCTCCTCAGACTCAGCCAAGGCTAATGAAACAGGTGAGGGAAAAACTGTCACCATATATATTTAATTTCTAGTCAAATTATCTCATTAAGATATACTAATATAACAAGACATAATCATATGACAAGGGACATGTTTTTCATCTTAGGTCCATCTCCATCCACTGTGCCCACTTTCTCCTCCGTGTCTGCTACAACCTCAGCTCTACCTGGTAAGTTAAAAACAAAACAGCCTTTGTAATTGCTCAGTGTACTGCAGAACATTCTGAGATGAATAATTTTTAATATAAGATATAATCATATGAAAAGGGACATGTTTTTAGACAAATGCATATTATTTCAAAACTTTTCAAGCAATTTTCAGTTGTTCCACTGGCGGATTGTTTTCATATTACAAGCTATAGTTGTACTATTTTACTTAGTAATAAGCAGCATAATTTTCAAGTGTAATATAACATCTAACATGACTAGCTTTTGTTGTTGTTTTGCATCTTAGGTCCATCTCCATCCTTTTCTCCATCCACTGTGCCCACTGTCCCCTCTGTGTTGCGGTATATTTAAAAGAAAAAATAATAAAGCAGATTGTGTTTACAGTAAATGACTGGTTTATTTTGTTACTTTTAGTTGGCCTAGATGACATTCGGTATCCCACTTAGTGCTATATCACTTTACTAAGTGTAAATCAACCCCATGCTGCTCTTGTGGCTGAATTTGCTACCATTTCAGATTAAAAACCATAAATGGGTAAAACATGCCAGGCTGCTCTTTGAGGTTTTATGTATTGATTGTCTGTGTGGCCAGTAGGGGGAGTTGCTGACTTTGCCAAATACTAATTGAAAGATTTTTCAGCAAGTTTGCAGATCTGTTGTCTGCTTCCATGGCCTTAATCACTGTGGATTACAATCTAACTACAACAAAACGTTCTCACATTTAGTTTAACATGTGATGACAGAGTAGAACATGAAATGACTTACAGTAGGTGTGTGAATGATCAATGATCAGTATTATTGGCAGTAATAGAGGGCCCCAAAATCAAATTTTCCTTAGGGCCCCATGGAGGCTTGGGCCTGCTTCCAGGTTCACATCACCATCCACTGTTACTGCATCTTTGAACATCTGCCAGTCTGTGGTTTCGAAACAGTCCTGGAGCATAGGGACAGCCTTGTTTGGCCACAGTGTGATGGTCTTCTGGGTGGCTTTCTTGCTCTGTAACACAGGGCAGTATGCAGGGGCCAGCATAATGGAGATGTGATCCGATGAGCCAAGGTGGGGGCGGGGAAAAGCTCTGTATGTCTTACGTCTGTTTGTATGCACTTTGTCAAGTGTATTGCTGCCCCGAGTGGCAATAGTGAGGTGTTGATGGAATGTTGGGAGTGTGTCTTGCAGATTGCCGTGATTAAAGTCACCTGCAACCACGTACGCAACCACGGGTGACCTGAGCCAATTCCTCTCCAAATGAAGAGTGTGTTTCAGCTGCAGATGTCTCACATCTCTCAGCTTAGTGGTGTTTGGAGCCCTCCTGTGTTACAAACAGGATTTACTTTGGTCTGATCCTCTCTGATCTGAGCTGTTTGATGAGTGTCAGGTTTTAACTGTCTTTTTCTTTCTCTCTTCATGCAGCTGTCCCACCACCTCAGATGTCTGGAACAGAACTTGATCGCCAGATGTTGCTTGGTGGGCCTCCATAATATGTTTACCGAAAATAGTGTGGTATTGTGATATTCATGGACAGGATCTCATGGTGCAGGCATGGGGAGAGAGGGGTTTGGTTTGGGGATGTCAGGATTGCATCTGCTCTTTGCAGATGATGTGACCTCCAACAGGCAATGGGGTGGTTTGCAGTTGAGTGTGGAGTGGTCAGGATGAGAGTCAGCACATCTAAGTCTGAGGCCATGCACCCTAAAATCCAATCTTATAATTTAAGTAGTACTATAAATATGTATATTATACTACAAAAACCCCCAACAAAATTAAAAAAAAAGTACTGAGGCAGGAGCCTGGTAATGTTAAACAAGTAATACTTAAAAAAAATATACTAAAAAGCTAAAAAGCAAAAGCTTATGCTGGCTGCTAGATTCTCTAGGTATATACTGCATTTATTTATTTATTTATTTATTTATTATTCCACTGAGAACTGAGTACTGTATTCCATTCATCATGTACATGATGAATGACAAATAAAGCAACCTCGAAAGCACAAAAACAAAACATTTTTTCACTTTTATTTTACATTTATTTCACTTTACTTCACAGAAACGGTGTCCCAGTTACTCAGGATAATCTGCCAAACTCACTGTGGACAGATTTCATAGGGACTATTTCTTCAGCAGAAAGTGAAAACTGATCACAGCCACCGCGAGGTCTGTGGATTATCCAGAAGAACTAGGACATCATTGCTTTAAAGACACACAATTTTACACATTAAGTTAAATCAAGTTCAGTTTACTCGTCATGGGAAATACTACTCACCTTGTGAAAACAGCTGTGTCATTTCTTCTGTAGCTGTAAACATTCACTTTAAAGATGATGATGCATTTTAAGTGAGTGTTAATTCCCTCAGTTTACTCAGAGGACCTCAACTCTGCAGGGAGAAGAAGCAGTGTTTTACCTGGCTGGTTGTCATTGCCCTCCCTTGGTCATATAATCTGCTGTTTTGAATTTCAGTTTCACTGCTTTGCTGATGACATTCAGCTCTACATCTCCACCAAAGCCATCACTCCTGCCACTCACTCTACCCTCACATGAAAGTCACCTATCAACCACAGTGTGATCTGCTCTCCTGAGCTTTAGGGCCCTTTCTCAAGGGCCTCTCGGTGGTGGAAATAAGGGATGGGCAGGGTGCTCAGATTCATCCTGTTGGTAAGGAGATCGAAGCCCATTTCTCCTAGTTTTAGGAGCTTGAAATCATGGAATATTTTACTCTTGCAAAAGTACTTCACACTTGTACTATTCTTATTGAAAGAACATTGGAAAACAGCCTAAAAACATTGCTTTAAATCTGGGAATCTTTCAGTGACCTTTAAGAGAGTTTCAGAATAAACAATATAGAATTCATACTTTGTCAGTAAATGACAGTAAACATACAACATTCTCACAGCTGGTCTGCTGCACAAAATTAGATCTTTGAGCAACATGTTGGTTTGTAAGACTGAAAAAACTGAATCAAAACCTGATGTGACAGATTCTTATCTGTACGTAGGACTATCAGGGTGTTTTCACATATATATATATCCTAGTCCTTTTAAATGAACCGAACTCAGTCTTCTTAAAGTGCACCAAAAAGTGGACCAACAGAAAAGGTACTTGGTTCTGTTTCTGGTCAACTGCAGCTCTGATGGGGACTCAGTCCTCTTTCTGTTTACACTATAGCCCATATATGATATATATTGAAATAGTTTTGTTTTTACTTTGACGTGGCACTGCGGTGCAATTATGAAGCCCCTCGCTTTCAGATGAACTTAAATAAGGAACACCTTAGTGTTTCTGTGCTGTAGACTGTATCTGTTTGATGTATTCTATCTTCCACATCTGGAGACGTGCAGTATCTTCTGTGGACCAAACTGCTCCTCATCTTGTGTCCTTGCAAGCATGACAGGCCAACATAGTTTTAGATGACAAAGCAATACATCACATTTCTTCACCACAATCATGTGTGGGCTGTGGCTACACCTGTACTGTAGCTCCACCCACAACATCAGGTATTAGATCCACCTTCCATTCTGAGTCCAGGGGTGGTTACACAGTATAAATATATGTGATAACCAGCTGAAAATAAACACTTGAGACACGTAGAAGCAGACAGTCGACTTCTCTGTTAACTTCAACAGACCTTGTGACAATGGCTACGGACATGGGAGCCTGGAGTGAGACAAAGGACGCCACTGAGGAAACTCAGACGATTTGTGATCAGGTGAGTTTCAGTCTAGCTTTATTCTTCACAACCTCCACACACAACTCTCTGGTCTGTATTTCAGTCTGGATTTACATCATGATTTATTCCATTTACACACAGGTGAAGGACCAAGTGGAGAAAAGGACAGGCGAGAACTACAGGGTATACAAAGCAGTTAAATACAGAGATCTGCATCTGTGTGGAGGAACCCACTACCTTATCAAGGTACATAATATTGTGATATTTGAAGAAAAAAAAAGTTTGAAAGCCTCAGGTGTGTCTTTGTGTAATATTCATGTTGAATTAATTGTGACATCCAGTTGAACCTAATGTCATGTTAAAGTCATGGCAGGACAGTAAACACCAGTTAAACACCCCTGATGGTAGAAGATCTTCACTGTTCAGCAACACAAGATCCAGATGAATTTATTTGTTTAGACGCACAATGTGTTATGATTTGGTTTTGTGTTTGGACCCCAAAATGCAGAGATGGAAGCGGCAAAACAGTTCAAAGTGTTTATTGAAAAAACACTAAGTCCAAAAATCAGAAAAAGGGCCAAATGGAGGCAGCGGAGGGCTGGCTGGCGTTGCTGCCTCATTATGATGAGCCAGCCAGCCACACCCTCAGCTGCACACACACTGCCAGGGAGAGAAAAGGGAGGGGGAAAAAGAAAAAACACAGAACATCCCAAAACACAAAACCAAACACCAAAACAAACATTATCATGACATTACCCCGCCCCCTCAATGGACGCCACCCGGCGGCCTACCGGGCTTGTCCGTAAAGTCCCGATAAAAGTCATTCAGGTGGTCCAGGTCCAAAATCAAGGAGCGGGATACCCAAGACCGCTCCTCCGGACCGTACCCCTCCCAGTCCACCAGATACTGATACCCCCGGCCCCGTCTGCGGACGTCCAGCAGCCGCCGGACAGGGTAAACAGGATGATCGTCAATGAGCCAGGGGGGCGGAGGGGGTTCGGCCGGAGGGCACAGAGCACTGGTGGGTGGACCAAGAGGCAGGATGTCTTGAAGTGACGCACCGGAGAGCCGACTCGAGGTCCTGATTGGCCCGCTCCGTCTGGCCGTTGGTCTGCGGATGGTACCCAGACGAGAGGCTGGTCGACGCCCCCAGCGTCTGGCAAAAAGCCCTCCAGACTTGGGAGGAGAACTGGGGACCCCGGTCGGAAACAAACAATGTCTGCAGTCTCTAAAGCAGACGGGAGTTTGGACAGGGGAACAAAATGCGCAGCTTTGGAAAAACGATCAACAATGGTTAAAATAACTGTGTTACCCTCTGAAGGTGGGAGTCCAGTAACAAAGTCCACAGCAATGTGGGACCAGGGACGATGAGGAATAGGTAAGGGGTGTAGGAGGCCAGCAGGTGTTTGATGAGAGGATTTGCTACGAGCACAGATGGAGCAGGTGGAGACAAACTCTCTGGTGTCAGCTGTGATGGTTGGCCACCAAAAACTCCGCCAGAGCAGGGTGAGGGTCCGGAGGAAACCAGGATGGCAGGCGACCTTGGATGCATGTCCCCACTGGAGCACAGGTGACCTGGCAGGAGGCAGGACGAACAATCAGTTGGGGGGACAGTTCTCAGGGGTAGGTTGGTCACGTTGGGCCTCCTGAACTACCTGCTCGATCTCCCACCTGGCAGCACCAACCACACAGGAGGAAGGGAGGATGGTCTCTTCAGGTGAGGCTTCCACAGGAGGGGTGAACTGACGGGATAAGGCGTCAGGCTTAATGTTCCGGGACCCAGGGCAGTAGGTAAGGGTGAACTGGAATCGACCCAGGAACAAAGCCCACTGAGCCTGGCGTGAGTTCAAACAGCGAGCTGACTGCAGATAAGAGAGGTTCTTGTGGACAGTCCATACCACAAAGGGGTGTGTGGAGCCTTCCAGCCAATGTCTCCGCTCCTGTAGGGCGAGGACAACAGCCAGTAGCTCCCTGTTACCAGCGTCATAGTTTCTCTCTGCTGGCGTGAGTCGACGAGAGAAAAAAAGCACATGGGTGAATTTTTTGGTCTTCAGGGGAGCGTTGGGAGAGCACAGCACCAATGCCAGTGTCAGAGGCATCAACCTCCACCACAAACTGAAGAGAAGGATCTGGGTGGGAAAGCACAGGTGCAGAGGTAAACAGACACTTTAACCTTTTAAATGCAGCGTCAGCTGCCTGAGACCACACAAAAGGGAGCTTAGAGGAGGTTAACTGAGTAAGTGGCAATGCTGCTTGACTGTAGTTGCGAATGAATCTCCTATACAAGTTTGCAAAACCCAAAAACTTCTGGAGTTGCTTCCTGGTGGAAGGGATAGGCCACTCAGCCACGGCCTGGATCTTGGCAGGATCCGCCTTCAACTGTCCTTTCTCCACCACAAAACCTAAGAAACTGATTGAAGTGACATGAAACTCACATTTCTCGGCCTTCACAAAGAGTCTGTTCTCTAACAGTCTTATCAACACCAGTCTCACATGTTGCACATGTTCATCCAAGTCTCTGGAAAAAATCAAAATGTCATCCAAGTAAACAAACACAAATCTGTTGAGCATATCATGTAATACATCATTAATGAGTGCTTGGAAGATGGCTGGGGCATTGGTTAAGCCGAAGGGCATGACTAGATACTCAAAATGACCGAGAGAAGTGTTGAAAACCGTCTTCCACTCATCTCCCTCCTTGATTCTGATGAGGTGATAGGCATTGCAGAGATCTAGTTTAGAAAAAATGGTGGACTGATGCAGGGGACCAAAAGCGGAATCTATAAGTGGAAATGGGTACTTATTCTTGACTGTGGTATCACTGAGCCCTCTGAAGTCTATGCAAGGACGCAAAGTTTTGTCCCTCTTGTCGACGAAGAAAAAACCTGCTCCAACAGGTGAGGAGGAAGGACGGATGAGACCTGCAGCTAGAGAGTCTGTGATGTACTGCTCCATGGATTCCTTTTCAGGCTTGGATAAATTGTAAAGTTTTTTGGATGGAAGGGGGGAGCCAGGGAGTAACTCAATGGAGCAATCATATGGTCGATGTGGAGGTAGAGAGAGGGCTCGGTCTTTGCTGAAAACCTCCTGGAGGTCGTGATAAACTGAGGGAATGTTAGACAAGTCTATAGGTTTTGGTGGCACAGGACGTGAAAGGTCACTTGAGGGGGTAGCTGAGTGTAAACAGTGAGAGTGGCAGAATGTACTCCAACTGGTGATGGATGATGTGGACCAGTCAATATGGGGGTTGTGTAACTTGAGCCAGGGGAGACCGAGGACTAAAGGAGATGTAGGTGAGGGAATGACAAATAGAGAAATGATTTCATGGTGGTTACCTGACAGCTGGAGGGACAGGGGAGCAGTACGATGAGTGACACGAGCCAGTAACTGTCCATTTAAGGCAAAAACCTTCTTTGGCTCAGGGAGAGTCTCTGTGGGCAAATTAGCTTGGGTACACAGTTCAAAGTCAATAAAATTGTCATCTGCTCCACAATCGACTAAAACTTGCAGAGGTACAGAGTTCTGAGGAAACCTGAGCATACCTTGCAGCTGAATCTGAGTGGAGGGTGTGGTGGAAGAAGTGGTACGGCTCATCAGTGCCCCCCCGGTGGCTGATGAGCCAGCTGTTTTGGCAGCTGGGGGCAGGATGCGAGGAAATGGCCGGGCTGACCGCAGTAAATGCAGAGCCGGTGCCTGACTCTGCGTTCCCGTTCTGCTTGTGACAGTCTCATCCTCCCCAACTGCATGGGCTCCTGTTATGACCCTGGGTCATTTATTTGTGATTCTGCTGTTCTGTTGTTCCTCCCTGCCTGAGGGTGGTGCTGCCACCCTTAGTGTGTTTCTCTCTCTCCAGGTGCTGGCTGCTGATTGGTGGTTGGAGATTGGTGGAGCTGGTATAAAATGGCCGCTGCTTGAGCTGTTCTCCCTCTTCTCTTGGCCCTACTCCCAACTGCACCATGCTTTGTTGTACTGTGTTAAAAATGAGTTAATTGTGATATTAGTCCAGCAGTCCAGGTAGCCGTAGGGGTGGGTAGCCCTTTCTGTTCATCCTTTTTCTCCTGTTTATTTATAGGGAGTCAGGTGAGTGACCTGTATTTTCATTTTCTTTACTTTTGGGTAGGTAAGTTAGTTTTGGAGAGTGGATTGTTTTGTTTGTTGTTTTGGGCCACGCCCACCCTGAAGCTTATTGCTACCTTTCTTGTTGAGTGTTAAATAAATTATCTTTTGTTGGACTGCAGCTGTGTGGCATTGGTTGTCCTTGGGACTGGGGAAAGAGGGGAGCATCCTTTCATGTTATGTACTGGTTCCCCTAGGCCGGTCGTAACAGTCCTCAATGCAGTGGGAGGAGGAAAAACTTGGACCTGGAGCTGGCGCTGGGACTGGAGTGATGTCACGGGAGGCACAGAAGGGGGCAGCAGAAGACGGTGAGTTGGTCTGAGCAGCGGAGAGGGGGACACCCTGTCTCCCTACTCTCTCCCTACGTCTGTCTCGTAGCCGGTTATCTAGTCGGATGGCTAAAGAAATCAGTACATCTAGAGACTGGGTCTCATCTCATGCAGCTAGTTCGTCCTTAACATTGTCAGCTAACCCCTTAAGGAAAGCGCTCTGTAAAGCGATCTCATCCCACCCGCTCTCGGCTGCTAAAATGCGGAAATCGATGGCATATTGGGAGACTGGAGTGACACCCTGGCGGAGGGAAAGGAGCCGATTACCGGCTTCTTTACCCTGAACCGGGTGATCAAACACCTTGCGCATCTCAGTGACAAAGGAGTGATAAGACTGAGTAACAGCGGAATCGTTGGCAGAGATAGCTAAAGCCCAAGAGGAAGCCCGGGCGGACAGCAAACTCATGACGAAGGCTATTTTAGATTTCTCAGTAGAATAAGTCTGGGGTTGCTGATCAAACACTAGAGAACACTGGTGCAAAAACTGACTACATGTCCCTAGCTCACCTGAATATCTGACTGGAGTGGGGATGTAGGGTTCACGGGAAAGACCGGGTGGGGAGGCTGAAGGAACCGCAGCAGGAGCTGAAAAGGCTTGTGGATCCCCTGGAGAAGCCAAACTGGAGATCTGGGTGACGACTTGATCCAAGTGACCACCGAGCTGAGTAACACTGGTGGAGAGGTTCTTTAGAGTGTCCATAATTTCATGGATAACTTGTTCGTGTTGGCCAACACGAGGGCCTTGAGTTGATAGAGCCTGTCGTAATCTGTCTGTCTCCGCGGGGTCCATGTCTTGGCCAGATTATTCTGTTATGATTTGGTTTGTGTTTGGACCCCAAAATGCAGAGACGGACGCAGAAAAACAGTTCAAAGTGTTTATTGAAAAAAACACTAAGTTCAAAAATCAGAAAAAGGGCCAAATGGAGGCAGCGGAGGGCTGGCTGGCGTTGCTGGAATGGACTCAGCATGCGGAGACACGGAAGCACTGGAAGCTGCAATCAGGTACGGCAGGAGGTACAGCGGCAGCTGCACAAAAACAAAGAACGCTTAAGAGTGACGAAATAACACGAAATTCACTTTTTCACAAAAGACTGGAGCCACTACGTTAGCGACTGAGTCGGGATAATCTGGCACAGGAGTGACGTCTTGACCAGGCTTTATTGCAGGAGTGATTACTGAATGAACACCAGGTGTGCCTCATTATGAAGAGCCAGCCAGCCACACCCTCAGCTGCACACACACTGCCAGGGAGAGAAAAGGGAGGGGGAAAAAGAAAAAACATCCCAAAACACAAAACCAAACACCAAAACAAACATTATCATGACACAATGTTTCTCTGTTTTTTGTGCAGGTTGATGTTGGAGAGGACTACGATCATCTGAGTGTCAACCAAGTAACTGGATCACAGTTCCCATCTCCTCCATCACTGAGCGGTGTAGAGCAGCACAAAACCAAAGACGACCCCTTCGTACCTTTCACCGACTGATCACACAACCTGTTTCAACAGTTAAACACTTACAGGCTGCAGTCTCATGTTAAACTGCTCTGCTTCTTTATTCTGAAATGATTTGACTTTGATTTTAAATGTATTAACACACAGAGATAAAGATATTTGATGTTGGGACGCAGCAGGTAAATGCACTGCCTTCTAAAGAAATGATAAAGATTGAAACATTAAAAAATCTGTGTATTTCTTGTGGTTCTTATGTGCAGCATTTGCTTTTCTTTGTGAAGTCTGATTTCTAGAATTGTCCTCTTGGCTGGAAGAAATGGTTACAAATATATTGTAAATTAGGTAAATAAATCCCAGTAGTTCACACAAACCTTACCACAGACACAATGTTTCTGATTTAAAAAAAGCACATGGTGACCATAAGGCTTGGACAAATATGTTTCTAGAGAAGAAGGAAGTCAAACAAATCAAATCATTACTGTTAGATTCTGTGCCAGCTCAATAACTGCTCCATGACCTTGATTATTTGATGGTCATATGATAACGCCATCCTGTCTGAAGCTGTTTCAATCTGCTTTATATTATAGGTGTGGAAAATCAGAGGATCTACGACATCATATCTTACAGGGAAACAACTCAGTGTTATTAACCTCTTCTATGGTCATGGAGTCTTTACAAACTCATGCTGTGCAGTTAAACATTATTCAAACCAACAGAACTTTATTTAAACTTCCAGTAGAGATCCCAGAGTTTCTAAATATGTCAGGCTGAATTTGGGAAAATGTGTATAAAATCATGCACAAGACATTTAAAACTTGTTCAGTTGTTTGAATGTTGCAGCCAGAGGCCTCTTCCCCAGTCACTGAATAATATAATCAATAATATTGTTCATAAACACAATATAGAAATGTCAAATATATGCCTACTGATTCATAAACAATCTGAACACTAGTTTATCATTTTAAGCCATAATAATATATAATATTACAACATCTGTGCTGCAGTTTAGTAACTTACAATGAGCTGAAAATACTGCACTGATTAAAACACCACATTGTACCATCTAGTTTATATGATCACTTTAAAATGTTCATATAGTAACGTGATTTTGCTCTGCTGTATTTACACCTCATTACATAATAACATGCCTTTTGTGCCTACTCAAGGAGTGAGTTTATGATATTTTTGTACAGGTGTGAACAGGTGTGTGTGCCTCAGGTGCTGCTGCATAAAAGCATCTGCATCATGTTTTATTCCATTTACACACAGGTGAAGGGCCAAGTGGAGAAACAGACAGGCGAGAACTACAGGGTATACACAGCAGTTGAATACAGGGCTCAGCATGTGAAAGGATGAAACTTCCTCATCAAGGTAAATACTTAAAATCAATGTCATGGCAGGACAGTAAACACCAGTTAAACATCCTTGATGGTAGAAGCTCTTCACTGTTCAGTATCACAAGATCCAGATGAATGTATTTGTTTAGATGCACAATTTTCCTCTCTTTTCCTGTAGGTTGGAAAAGGACTACGATCATCTGAGCGTCTATCACAAACTTCCGGGTGAAGGAGGAGCGGTTGTTTTGCGTGGTGTAGAGCAGCACCAACTGATCACACAGCCTGTTTCAATAGTTAAACACTTACAGGCTGCAGTCTCATGTTAAAGTGCTCTGCTTCTTTATTCTGAAATGATTTGCCGCTGATTTTAAATGTATTAACACACAGAGAGAAAGATATTTGGCGTTGGGAAGCAGCAAGATGAATGCACTGCCCTCTACAAAAATAATAAAGATTAAATCATTAAAATATATTTCTTGTGGTTCTTACATGCAGCATTTGCTATTTTGTACAGGTTCTATTTGGTTCTAAATAGATGTCATCTTGGATGGGAAAAATTGTTACAAAAAAAAAAAATAGAAAATGATAAATGAAAGCATGCATTGCGCCTGCAATTTACTGTTTTTCACCCTCAGTTGAAATCAGAAATATAGAGGCACTATTTTGGTTTGTGTATGTTCAGCAGCGCAATGTGCAAAAGGATGTGGTGAAAGGTGAATATATCCTACATCAGCAGGTGTGTGGTAACTATGACGTACTCTCTCAGTCAGTAAATCACATCACTTGTCTCATGGCTCTGAAACTATGGGGTGCCATTTGTAAAGTGGCTCGCACTGAAATTAACAGCAACATTTTTGCCACATTTAGCCTCAAGCAACATTTAAAAACATGGTGTGAAGTTTTTAAAGTCACTTTTACAGCATTATTTTAAATATGTTAAACATAATGTCACAGTTAAATCTAAATATTAAATGTTAAATCTAAATCTAAACGTTAAATCTAAATCTAAATGTTAAATGTTAAATCTAACTGTTAAACCTAAATCTAAATGTTAAATCTAAATCTAACTGTTAAATCTAAATCTAAATGTTAAATCTAAATTTTAAATCTAAATCTAAATGTTTAATTTAAATGTTAAATGTCATATCTATATCACGCTGATGTATGTTCAAGTGTTCATTTTCTCTGATTTATTTTGGCACTTCCAGTGACCGGCAGTGTGCATATATTAGCTAAATATTTAGTTTCACCAAGCACATTTAGATTTAACATTTAACATGTAGATTTAACATTTAGATTTAGATTTAACATTTAACATTTAGATGTAGCACCTAATATGAAACCCTAACCCATATGAAACAGCTGTGCCAATCACAGTTAAACATGTTGACGAGCTCAGAAAAACTCAAAGATTTAAATCCAGCAAATGTCTGAACAAGGTCTGGATGGTGTAGACGATTATAGTGGACTGAAGCTATTTTACCAATAATTCTACTGTATCTCCCCTTGTACATGGTCACATGGTTTAATAATGAATGCTACACAGCAGCGTTTAATATGTTTCAAACAGGAGATGCTTTATAAAAAAAAATAAAATGAAATAAATTAAAAGATTGGAAAAAAGAAAGAAAGAAAAGTCTCAACAAGCTTTAAGGAAAACATAAAAACACTTTGCATAAAGAAAGACAATTTGTCTCTCAAAATCTTAAACTATTAAATTTATCCAGTAGTTTATTTTTATTTTTATTTTTTTATGGGTTTCACATCAAATCAAAATCATAGCGCCTAACATTTGATTTAGGCCTACCTGAACATGTAGATGACTTTGGCCCTCTCCATACTTAACTCCAGATATGACATTTATATGTTTTCATAGATCGTATGTAAAGGTACATATACAGTCTGTGGTTCTGTAGATTGAATTATATTAAGTTTTAAGGTTTAGGATTTTATATTTAAATTTCAGATACGTTTTCCATCATACATGAATATAACCATAATTAGATCCATATAACATCAAATACAAGATTATTTATTGGGGACCCACTGAATTTCCCTGGGACCCACTCAAATGACCTGTTGAGGCTCCTGGAGACTGAAAACCTATTAAATCACTGCTTGTACATGATCATAACGCTTAGGAAGGCCCACTCAGTCCTGACTATTTTGAGCTGCAGTGATGGAATCAGGGTGTAAAAAAGCAGCACTATCACTGCGGACTAAAATAAACTTTACATCGGTTAAAATCCTGCTGACATCATGTGTTTAGTGTTGCTATGATTTCTCTGTTTGTTAACAGCTCTGATGTGTAGCCCTGAAACAATGAAATGACCTGCTATTACCACTGACATATAACATGATATAGATTACTCTTTTTTTATTTTTTTTTGTTTTACCTGAGACTCTGGACTTCAGTGCCATCTTTTTCTGTGTGGTTTGAGAGTGATTTTAAAACCTAAATAAATATATAAAACAATCTTTGAACACTAGGTCCCCTGCATCTGGGCTGTTCTTAGTGTTTCTGTGCAAGAGTTTATCTTGCCAAATGATCACCTAACAGCAGTCCTTACTGTAATAACAGACAGCGCTCACACTCCCTCTAGTGTTCAGAGGCCGGCCTATAAATCTATACAGGTTAAGTAAGAAATGAAATAGCCCTGCAGATTTTTTTGTGTCTTAGAGTGGTCAGAGTAAGATTTGGAAACACTGTGAACCTTTGTGTTGATAAATGTGTTGAACTTTGTCTTGTACGTTCCAGAAACAGAAACTTCATCACTTCTGAGATTCAAAGCAGTGTTTTCAGGCTGTGTGGTCACGCTTTAAAATGAATACGTGATATAGGTATGATTTACAGTTTGAAGGTTTTAACAGCCACACAAGCTTTCACCAAGAATCAATCAGATTTGACTTATTCCACTTTGTCTGGTTTTGAAACTTATTGGATGAATTCAATACTTTCCATAAGCAGGCCACTTTAATCTACTGCAGCGATCTGAATCATGACTTCTTGAAAGTTCTGAAAAAATCTATATCTCCATGTTAACGTTTTTTTGTAAACCAAAGAAATTTATTTACCTTTTCTAATTTATTTGTAACCATTTCTTCCAGCCAAGCCAACGTCTATTTTAGAAATCATACTTCACAAAGAAAAGAAAATGCTGCACATAAGAAGAACAAGAAATATATAAAGGTTTTTTAATGCTTTAATCTATATTAATCCATAAGAAGGCAGTGTATTAAACCCGCTGTTTCCCAACACCAAATATCTTTATCTCCGTGTGTTAATACATTTAAAATCAGTGTCAGGTCATTTCAGAATAAAGAAGCAGAGCATTTTAACATGAGACTGCAGCCTGTAAGTGTTTAACTATTGAAACAGGTTGTGTGATCAGTTGGTGAAAGGTACGAGGGGGTCGTCTTTGGTTTTGTGCTGCTCGACACCGCACAATATTTCCTTTGGGTCCGGCGCACCGTGTACAAGCAGAGGTATTCGGAAGACACTCAGATGAATATAGTCCTCTCCTCCATCATGAACCTGCAAGACAAGAGAGGATAATTTTAAGTCGAGAAAATGATAAAAAAAATTGAATTTTTTAAACAACCACCATCTCCACTGGAGTCAATATTAATCAATGCCACTGTAGAGAAGGATAATACAAAAAGAGTCTCACAGATGTATAAAAGTCTGCAATCTCTCATAGCAGGGAATACATTGAAATGGGACTTGAAGACAACAGCAGATGAAGTGCTCATGTAGGTTGCAGTATCATGGTATCCAGGTAGGTGCTCTTTGGTCAGGAAGTGTAGTACATCTTGAAAAAAACAAAATCCAAGGCAACTCTTCTCTGGTGCAAAAGTTAAAAGGCCTTTATTAAATGGCTAGTTCATGATGAACATTAAAATCACCAACATGTTTCGGCCATGCTCACTGGCCTTCATCAGGACATCAGGGCCTGATGAAGGCCAGTGAGCATGGCTGCTTTTTCAGTTGGAGCTAAATGTGATTATTGAAGATGAGGACTGGGAGGAGGTGTGCGAATGAGCGCATAAAATCCTCAATAGTCCAGCCTGGAAAGAATTTAGTTGGAAAATGATAATAAGACTTTTTAGAACCCCTCGTATTGTCTCTAAATATGATCAAAGAACAACGAATCTGTGCTGGAGGGATTGCAAACAAGTTGGAGATCATGCACATATTTTCTGGAAATGTCCAAAATTGAAATCATATTAGTATTCATACAGAAATATTATCTATCTTAGGTATTGACTTGTCCGTGGACCCTAGGTTTTATATTATAGGTTTGACTCCGGCGGGGCTGGTGGATAATAAATAATAAAAAAAAATGTTGTATACACTTCTACTGATTGCAAGGAAGATGATCACCTTGTCTTGGAGTAACCCCCTCCCGCCCACAATACAACAATGGCATAAAAAGATTGTGACTCCATGGAAAAAATAACAGCTAAAATACAGTTAAAGTTTGATATGTTTTTAAGAAGATGGAAACCTATAATAGATTATTTAATTTATCAATCTGACCCTTTCCTGCTATATTTATATAGTGGTGGTATGCATTGTTTACATGTTTTGTCTATGGAAAGAAACTTTATGAAATTATGATATTTTGTTTTTCCTTCCTCTTACCCCTCGTGTGTGAGGTTGTTTTGTACTCTCCGTTTACTTATGTATGCAACTGATGTCGGATGTACGATACCCTAGTAATGTACTATTATGAAATTCAGAATTATTCTGATCTGATATTTATGATAATGGTGAATGTTTCTTTTTTATGTTGTGTTGAAGCAAAGAAAGTTCATGATTTTTTTTGTATTGTGGTCATTTATTTATTTAAAGGTTTTTTATGTGTTTATTATTATTATTTTGGTAAATTAATTGCTCTAGCCTTAGGGTCAAAGTGAAAAAGGAAGAAAGGAGAAAAAAGAGGAAAGAAAAGAGAAGGGGGGAAAGAGGAGAAGAAAAAGAGAAAAAAAGGGGGGAAGGGAAAAATAAGGTTGAATATAAAAAATGCCCTCCTTATGTATTTATTTATTTAATGATTTATTTGCTTCATGAACTAATATGGTTTTGTGGTTTTTTCTTTTTTCAAATTAGGTTGACTATTTGATGCCCAATATTGAACTTGTGTTTATAGAGAGATGGAACAAGGATAAAGGAAAGGGAAGAGAGAAGGGGGGAAGGGGAACAAAGGGGAAAGAAAAGAAAGGGAGAAGGGGAAAGAAAGGAAAAGAAAAAACCTTGGATCGATTAAGGTTAATTTTGGTTTACCATTTTGGTTTAACATTGCCTGCCTCACTGTATATAACTACACTTTTGGTGTTGTTTTATTTAATTTTAATTTTTATTTAAATAAGAAAAAAAAAATAATGAAAAAAAAATAAAATTTCGCATTAATCATTACCTTGAAAAGGAAGCTTTGTTCATCAACAATCTCACAGTATTTCACTGCTGTGTATACCCCATAGTTCTCGCCTGTCTTTTTCTCCACTTCGTCCTTCACCTGTGTGTGAATGGAATAAAACATGATGTAAATCCAGACTGAAATACAGACCAGAGAGTTGTGTGTGGAGGTTGTGAAGAATAAAGGTAGACTGAAACTCACCTGATCACAAATCTTCTGAGTTTCCTCAGTGACGTCCATTGTCTCACTCCATTCTCCCATACCCACAGCCATTGTCACAAGGTCTGTTGAGGTTAACAGAGGAGTCGACTGTCTGCTTCTACATGTCTCAAGTGTTTAATTTCAGCTGGTTATCACATATATTAAACTGTGTGACTGCCTCTGGAGCTGGTAGTGGGCTCTGATGACATTTTGGGTGGAGGTGGAGGTGTGGTTAGTGTTGCTCATCCTTTGTGAATTATTCCCCAATTCAAGTTCACTACCTGTTCAGCACCAAACAGCATGTAGACAAAGTTACTGACTATCTGATGAACATCGTGGAACATTGAGCAGCTAATGACAGAGAGACTGTATTTCCTTCAGGAGTAGGTAAGGACCAAAACAGAGCTAAAAAGAGAGTGAATATTGAACTTCTAACCATCAGGTGGCCAGAAACAAAACATATTGTTTATGTCTGCTGGATGTATAAGTAGGCAGCTGTTTGCTAATAATTCAGCCATATTAACTCTATAAGTAAATGATATGTGCAGGTGAAATGTGCATTTTGGGTCTGAGAGCTTGTTTAATCCCAGAAGAACAAGAAGGTCAGGCTGGTCACGCAACTTCCTCATTCAGTATGTATATTGTGTAAGGTTGTGTTCACTCCCATATTTTTTTAACATCATTACTTCAGAAATATGAAGATTAACCAAGAAATCCTCCTCCACATCGCTCGTTAGAATTACTCAACAGTTAAGGAGAGACTGTGGTGCACACTGCACCATTTAAACATGCAATCTGTTAGGGCAGTTCAATATTAGGACCCAAAAGCAGACACCACCAGAAGACTGAACAGTCTAGACAGTTTATTTTTGGACAAAAAAGGAAAGTTGGTTGAAGGCTTGGCTGGAGTGGACAGGCTGAGGAGGTTGGGTTCGGCGGAGCAGGGCAGGCGGTGGAGTTGAAGGAGGAGAAACCAAATTGGCTGCTGAAGACAGAAGTGAGGCAGGTCGAGTCTTGTATAGTGGTGGAGCTGGCGTGGTGGATCTGAGGCACAGAGAAAAAAAACAGGTAAACTGGTTGTCCAGGAAAAAAAAAACACCAGAAATACAAATGATCCAAATAGTCTTAGGAAAGGAGACCTAGACGTCTGTACCGCAACGGAAACTGAACGATCTGGCGGAGTCTGGAGGTCTGAACCAAGGTTATATACACTGCAGGGCTTGATTGGAGATTAGGTGCAGGTGAGGAGAACCAGCAGCTGCAGGAGATCAGATGGCAGGCAGGAGGAGGGAACCCAGAGTCCACGCCCAGCAACACAGACAGACTGAGACAAACATGACACAATAGGGAGGGGAAAACAGGAAAACACAAGGAAAGGGAGAGGCTACGCCCAAACTCTAACACAATCATGGTGACTAATCAGAGGTTAGTTTGATTTCAACTTGATTCAAAGGAAAATTTTCTTTGTTTTCACTGTATAAATCTACAGGATTATTATCTTAATGAGCCAAAAATTGCTTTGTGTCATTTAAATAAATGTACTATTTGTAGAATTTCTTGTGTGAAAATATCATCTCGAAAATTAATGTGTCTGTTTACTATAAAACCTAATGAATTTTCATATCAAAGATGCCCTGTTTAATTTGTCATCTTACCCAGGAAACAAATACACAATGAGGCTCTGCACTCAGCTGTGTTCACAAACCTGTACCACCACAACAATGGCTGACTCTTCACTGAATCCCTCAACTGAGCTTCACCCAAAATGGTTCTGATGTTGCAACTGTACTGACCAAAACTCTCTCCCTAACGAGTAATTCTAACGAGCGATGTGGAGGAGGATTTCTTGGTTAACCTGCAGCAATGACGCTAAAACCTTACCTTACACAATTTAGGAAGTTGAGTGACCTGCAAGTGCCCCCTGACCTTCTTGTTCTTCTGGGATTAAACAAGCTCTCAGACCCAAAATGCACATTTCACCTGCACATATCATTTACTTATAGAGTTAATATGGCTGAATTATTAGCAAACAGCTGCCTACTTATACATCCAGCAGACATAAACAATATGTTGTGTTTCTGGCCACCTGATGGTTAGAAGTTCAATATTCACTCTCTTTTTAGCTCTGTTTTGGTCCTTACCTACTCCTGAAGGAAATACAGTCTCTCTGTCATTAGCTGCTAAATGTTGCACAATGTTCATCTGATAGTCAGTAACTTTGTCTACATGCTGTTTGGTGCTGAACAGGTAGTGGACAGTGGGGTGAAAAGAGCTTTTTGCTGAAAACATCCGCCTGCTGCAGCAGCAGAATCACAATGAATCATTGACAGAGTCACATTCAGAGTCTGAGTTACACAATTTGAAACATACAATTTTAGAGAGTGAACTTGAATTGGGGAATAATTCATAAAGAATGAGCAACACTAACCACACCTTCAGCTCCACCCAAAATGTCATCAGAGCCCACTACCAGCTCCAGAGGCAGTCACACAGTATAAATATATCAAATCAAATCAAATCAAATCAACTTTATTTATATGGCACTTTTCATACACCAGTAACACAAAGTGCCTCACAGAGGTTAAAAACAATAAAGATCCAAACAGAAAACAAAAAGAAAAGAGAAAACCCAGCCCTCCCACCCAACAAAAAGCTATTTAGCTCATAAAATTGAGTTAGTAGCTAGGTAAGAATGATCTAAAACAGAGACATAAAATGCATCAAAACTAAAACCTATAGGCTAACTAAAATAACAAAAGATAAAGGTTAAATGAGATAAGAACGTAAAAAGAGGAAGGGTAAGAATATAAAAAATAAATAAAAAATAGATAATAGATGGATAAATCGGTTATAAGAGGAATTTAAAATAGATAAATACAGAGATCAGTTAAAAGCCTGATTAAAAAGATGAGTCTTGAGCCTCTTTTTAATAACATCAACAGTCTCTGCAGCTCTGAGGCTCTCCGGCAGGCTGGTCCACAATCGGGGGCCAATAGCTAAATGCCGCCTCCCCGTGTGTTTTAGTCCTAACTTGTGGCATGGTTAAAAGGCCGGTGCTGGAGGACCTCAGGGTCCGCGAGGGTTGATATGGTAAAAGCAGGTCAGATAAATAAGAAGGCCCAAGACCGTTAAGACATTTAAAAACTAATAAAAGAACCTTAAAATCGATCTTGAAGCGCACAGGGAGCCAATGCAGCAATTTTAAAACTGGTGTAATGTGCTCCCGCCCTCTGGTCCTTGTCAGCACTCGTGCAGCTGAATTCTGTAATAATTGTAGATTTGAGATACTCTTTTTGGGAAGACCAGAGAGCAGGGCATTACAATAATCTAACCTACAGGAGATAAAAGCATGCATCAGGACCTCCGTGCTGGCCTGTGATAACCAGCTGAAAATAAACACTTGAGACACGTAGAAGCACACAGTCGACTCCTCTGTTAACTTCAACAGACCTTGTGACAATGGCTATGGGTATGGGAGGATGGAGTGAGACAATGGACGCCACTGAGGAAACTCAGAAGATTTGTGATCAGGTGAGCTTCAATCTACCTTTATTCTTCACAACCTCCACACACAACTCTCTGGTCTGTATTTCAGTCTGGATTTACATCATGTTTTATTCCATTCACACACAGGTGAAGGACCAAGTGGAGAAACAGACAGGTGAAAACTATGGGGTATACACAGCAGTGAAATACAGGAATCTGCATCTGATTGGAGGAGAACACTACCTCATCAAGGTAAATATTTAATATGTTTAAAATAAAATGTTTGAAAGTCTCAGATCAACACAAGATCCGGATGAATAAAAGTGTTTCACATGTCCAATGTTTCTCTCTTTTTCATGCAGGTTCATGTTGGAGGAGAGGACTATGCTCATCTGATGGTCGTCCAAGTAACTGGGACGCAGTTCCCAACTCCTCCATCACTGCGTGGTGTAGAGCAGCACAAAACCAAAGAGGCCCCCTCATACCTTTCACCAACTGATCACACAACCTGTTTCAACAGTTAAACACTTACAGGCTGCAGTCTCATGTTAAAATGCTCTGCTTCTTTATTCTGAAATGAACTGACATTGATTTTAAATGTATTAACACACGGAGATAAAGATATTTGGTGTTGGGACGCAGCAGGTAAATGCACTGCCTTCTAAAGAAATAGTAACAATTAAACATAAAAAAAACCTCTTTATATTTATTGTGGTTCTTATGTGCAGCATTTTCTTTTCTTTGTGAAGTCTGATTTCTAAACTAGATGTTGGCTTGGCTGGAAGAAATGGTTACAAATAAATTAGAAAAGGTAAATAAATTTCTTTGGTTTACAAAAAAACGTTAACATGGAGATATAAATTTTTTTCAGAACTTTCAAGAAGTCATGATTCAGATCGCTGCAGTGGATTAAAGTGGCCTGCTTATGGAAAGTATTGAATTCATCCAATAAGTTTCAAAACCAGACAAAGTGGAATAAGTCAAATCTGATGGATTCTTGGTGAAAGCTTGTGTGGCTGTTAAAACCAGCAAACTGTAAATCATACCTATATCACGTATTCATTTTAAAGCGTGACCACACAGCCTGAAAACGCTGCTTTGAATCTCAGAAGTGATGAAGTTTCTGTTTCTGGAACGTACAAGACAAAGTTCAACACATTTATCGACACAAAGGTTCACAGTGTTTCCAAATCTTACTCTGACCACTCTAAGACACAAAAAAATCTGCAGGGCTATTTCATTTCTTACTTAACCTGTATAGATTTATAGGCCGGCCTCTGAACACTAGAGGGAGTGTGAGCGCTGTCTGTTATTACAGTAAGGACTGCTGTTAGGTGATCATTTGGCAAGATAAACTCTTGCACAGAAACACTAAGAACAGCCCAGATGCAGGGGACCTAGTGTTCAGAGATTGTTTTATATATTTCTTTAGCTTTTAAAATCACTCTCAAACCACACAGAAAAAGACGGCACTGAATTCTCAAAGGGCCAAGAGACCTGAGTTTCTGTCTGACAATAGGCTCATTTGAGATGAACAGGCGGCTGCAGCAGGAGATGGTGACGATTTATTAAGATGTTTCAGTCTCTAATAGTTTTAATTATGATAGAGTGACCTATTAAAATGCTTTACAGGCGATCTGTAATTTATATTCATGGTTCAACCCCCATTTTACGTGAATTCTCATGCACATCAGCATCATATCAGTTTGCTGCTGCACAGCAGACCTGTCCCCTCAACAACTCAGGCTAAATTAATTGTGTCTGAACATAAGGTTAATATTTTCAGAGGAAAAAAATACAAGGCAACAGCTTTCATTAAAGATCAGAGGGCGTTGTCACGCCCTGATTGGCCCAGAGGGGAAATGCACCAAGCTGCTCTCAATTCTTAATTAGGAGTCAGTGCCCACACCCTGCGCAACAGGTGATCTGAACTACCCTTCAATCAAGTCAAGGGAACTGTGACCAAAGAGCATGGATACCAAGAGGCGAAGCTCCGTTGAATTTTTGCCAACAGCCACTAGGGGCGCTGCCGCCATTTTGGACTGTTGAGCTTGGACTGTTGCGGCCAGACAACATGCAAGATGTGAAGGAGAGAGGAGAAAAAAAGTAAAAGAAAACAGTGTAGTGCAATTAACTGCAACAACTATCAGTGGAACACCCCGCACCTGGCCTTCCACCGTTTCCCGAAGGATCCCGACAGGTAAGAACTCCTGAGGTGTAAGTTTTAAAGTGTTTTAATATTTAATATGGCAGTTTTGGAGGGAAGGTAACACATATATATAAATATAAATATAAATAAATATATAAATCTATCTATCTATCTATCTATCTATATATATATATATATATATATGGCCTCTTGGACCATTTATATCAGAACTGATTACTGCTTTAGCATTAAAATACATCATATTAAAATAGCCTGTCCCCTTACTGTACAAACTCTAAATAAATCTTTATTCCTGACTATGTGACTTCGTCATTAATGTGTTTCTAGTTAAAATATTAATTTTGTTTTTTTTTTCAGTAGATTGGCTTATGGGGTGATTTTGAAGGAGTAATTAAGTTAATCTTCTCATAAGTGGATGTAATATGTAGAGATGCCATCTCGGCCGTTTTTCCTCATTTTGTTTTTTTTAAAGTTTATATTTTGCTTTACAAAAACGTGAAAAAGCAGCTATGACCAAGCTATCACAAGGTGAGTAGCATTGTAAGCATAATTAATAGCGATATACTTCAGTTTGTGTGTGTGTTTTTGTGTGCAAGCGGGTCTGCTGCGGTCTGCTGACAGTCCAAAATGGCGGCAGCAGGACGAAACCATGGGCGAGTCTGTTGCTATGGGGCGTTCTATTGAGCTTCGCCTCTTGGTATCCATGCTCTTTGCTGTGACATCCAGCTAACATGAGCTGATAAAGCAGGAAATGACAGCAAGAGTGAAATAACGAGGGACTGCAGCAGACTCCGATCACTTCTCTTAACCGGCCGGTAGTTGCTGCAAGTTTTCCAGAAATCATCTTGGCTAAAAACAACAAGCCGTCCTGTTTCTTGCAGGTCACATTTTGGCCTTTGTCATAGCTCCAAAAATGACAAACATCGAAAAATGCTGTCTTATTTTGAATCAGAGCATCTGCAGGTTTATTCCATAGACACGATATGTTATGATCCACTGAAAGTAGTCATGATATGAGATGAATTAGTCCATGCATTTGTTACCTTAGCTGTCATCTTCTGTAAGAAGGAGAGGACAGAGAGAAACTCAGGGTTTGTGCAGGAAACTTGACTCTGAGTAGGCTAGGTTCACAAAGTCAGTCACTGTTAGTTACCATAGTAACTGACTCAGAGTTTACCTCTCTTTCTGAAACGGAAAACAGAGTTTCCCTCATCTCAGGGTTAACTAAATCAGAGTTTACACTAAACCTGCTTTGTGATGCAGGATGTGCAGTTAAGGAATTAACTTAAGGGTTAACTCTGGTCTTTATGAGGCTGGTTCTCTTTTTACCAGGAAAAATCACCGTGGTAACTTATGCTGAACAGCTAACCTGCTCCAGAGCATCCACACACAGTTAATTGGCTCCAGTTATAATACATGCAACATTTGGGTCACACAGACCTCATCAGTCATTAACTACTTGTCCACCCTTTACCTCAGCAGCAGAAACAGTCTGGTGTTACTTTAAAGTGTTTTATGAGACATATTCAGAGTAGTTTCATCATCATCATCCGACAAAACAGGAAGAAATACTCTACACTAATGTCACACAGGCTAACAGCTCAGTGATACCTGCAGGTAATTTCAGTCTTCAGTCTGATTTTTTGGATAGTGTTCTCAATGTTTCTAGATTTTGTCTTCAGATTACAGAGTATCGTTTACATCCCACACCACTGACATGTTACTGTCTCGCAGTCCCAGAAACTTTCGGTACCATTTCATCTCTTATGATATGAAGCAGCCTACTTCATTCATGGTTCTCATGATGTTGCTCGTAAATAAAACCTATACACCCTAATGCAACCTTGTCTATATGTATATTTCATGACACTCTCCTTTCCTACACCACCTCACTCCACCTCAGATCAGTCAGATTCTCAGTCATCCAGGTCATGGTAATCATAAGTGCTATATCGGCGACTGGACTTGCTTGCATTTCTTTTTTGTCAAAGTTAACAGAACATTTTCATGTGCCGTGTTGTCTGTGATTGAAATCATTTGTCTTTTGAGGAAAATGTTTCCTGGTTTGTGTGATCAGATCTTTCCCAACCTTAATGGTGCCTACACCTTAGACAAGAGCGTTTGGTGACCTGAAAGATTTGTTGCCTGTGAACATGATCCAGGCAGCGTTAACATTTTTAAGCCAACATCCATTTTAGAAATCAGACTTCACAAAGAAAAGCAAATGCTGCATAAGAACCACAAGAAGTTTATTTATTGCTTTAATCTTTATTAATTCATTAGAAGGCAGTGCATTTAACTTTCTGTTCCCCAACATCTAATATCTTTATCTCTGTGTGTTAATACATTTAAAATCAATGTCAGGTCATGTCAGAATAAAGAAGCAGAGCATTTTAACATGAGACTGCAGCCTGTGAGTGTTTTACTGTTGAAACAGGTTGTGTGATCAGTTTGTGAAAAGTACGAGGGGGTCGTCTTTGGTTTTGTGCTGCTCTACACCAAGTCCTCTCTTCCAACATGAGCCTGCAGAAAAAAAGAGGAAAAAAATGCACATGTGAAATATAAATACATCTCTAGGGTTTACAGAGGATGGTCCCAAAAAGAGAAAATATCCAGTGAGGGGCAGTTCTCTGGGTAAAAATGCCTTGTTGATGCCAGAGGTCAGAGGAGAATGGCCAAACTGGTTCAAGATGATAGAAAGGCAACAGTAACTCAAATAACCACTGGTTACAACCAAGGTCTGCAGAAGACCATCTCTGAACCAACAACATGTCCAACCTTGAAGCAGATGGGCTACAGCAGCAGAAGACCACACCAGGTGCCACTCCTGTCAGCTGACAACAGGAAACTGAGGCTACAAGGCTCACCAAAGGCTCACCAAAACTGGACAATAGAAGATTGGAAAAACATTGCCTGGTGTGATGAGTTTGGATTTCTGCTGCCACATTCAGATGGTAGGGTCAGAATTTGGTGTAAACAACATGAAAGCATGGATCCATCCTGCCTTGTATCAACGGTTCAGGCTGGTGGTGGTGGTGTAATGGTGTGGGGGATATTTTCTTGGCACACTTTGGGCCCCTTAGTACCAACTGAGCATCATTTAAACACCACAGAGCGTATTGATGAGTATTGTTGCTGAGCATGTCCATCCCTTTATGACCACAGTGTGCCCATCTTCTGATGGCTACTTCCAGCAGGATAACGCACCATGTCACAAAGCTCAAATCATCTCAAACTGGTTTCTTGAACATGACAGTGAGTTCACTGTACTCCAGTGGCCTCCACAGTCACCAGATCTCAATCCAATAGAGCACCTTTGGGATGTGATGGAACGGCAGATTCTCATCATGTGATGTCATCATGATGTCATCATGTCAATATGGACCAAAATCTCTGAGGAATGTTTTCAGCACCTTGTAGAATTTATGTCACCAAGACCTGAGGCAGTTCTGAAGGCAAAAGGGGTCCAACCTGGTACTAGCAAGGTGTACCTAATAAAGTGGCTGATGTGTGTGTGTGTGTGTGTGTGTGTGTGTACATGTATGTAAACATAATTTACCTTGATGAAGAAGTTTTCCTTTGCCACAAGCTGATTCCTGTCGTCAGTCGTGGATGAAGTATCAGACCTCAGTATCTCACCAGAAAATGACTTTAGTAAAAGTTAAAGTCACCTATTAAAATATTACTTGAGTAAAAGTCTTAAACCTTTGCTCACTGGGCCTCTGGCTCAGGCCTCCACTTGAAAACCATATGCCCAAAATTAAGAGTATTTCTCTGCAACTAAAGACTTATATGGAAAAATCTTGTCTAAAGTTAAAGGTAACACTTCGGAGATTTACTGCACCAGTGTAAGCATCAGTATAGATGCCAGTGAGTCAGATTAAATGAGAGAATAAAATGGAGTAAATAATAGATTTTAAATTTTACATTTTCAGAGTGAATATCCGTTTGAAATTATGTAGTTTCAGCACAAAACCTTTAGTAAACCGAAAAGCAACAGCTGAACATTACATATGCATAGACAGATGCTAATAAAGTGAAGACAAACATATTTATAAAGAGAGAAATGTTTTGGTAGAATCTTTATATTGTTTTTTTTAGGTACATTTGTGCACCCTGTTTGGCTCTCAGTTTGGGGGGGGAAGATGACCTTTTTTCCAAAATATTCTTATTAAAGTTTCCAAAAGGAAAAACAAGCAAAACATATAAAAAAGAAACTTTTGAAATTGGTGCTACAGAACCAGAGAAAACAGAGAACAAGAACTCTTTTGCTCAAGAGGGAGAAAACCTACAACTACTAGAGAACACTGCGCCGCACCAGACCTATAAACGCTCCCGTTGGTGGGTGATGTAATGAAACGTGATTGAAAAAAGAAAATGGCGGCTGGCTGGCAAGAAACGGTCTCATTCAAGTAGGAACAACGCAGGTGAAACTTATGTGTTTTCATTGAAAGACAGTGAACAAACGATTGTCAAAGGAGCAAAGACAACAGCTGGGTGGAAGTTAGATACTATTTCACTGCAAGATTAAAAAGTTGCATTTATCTCATTTGTATGTGATTTTTATTTATTTATTTTTAATAACCCACATGCAAGCAGCAGCTGGCCCATCTGGGTGGAGCTACAGTACAGGTGTGGTCAATGTTGTTCTTTGTGAATTACTTGCAACACTTCCCAAAAATTGCACAAATAGCTCTGATTACACCATTTTTCACTATCGGGTCAGCACCAAACAGCTGATAGACAAGTTAGTGAGTAGCTGATGAACATAGTGGAGCATTTAGCAGATAACAAACCGGATTGTTATTAAGAGTAGGTGAAGACCAAAACAGAGCAAAAAATAATGAATATTGCATTTTGGGTCTGAGAGCTTGTTTAATCCCAGAAGTACAAGAAGGTCAGGGGGCACTTGCAGGTCACTCAACTTCCTCACTCAGTATGTATATTGTGTAAAGTTGTGTTCACTCCCCCTTTTTTTGCATCATTACTACAGAAATATGTAGATTAGGCAAGAAATGCTCCTCCACATCGCTCGTTAGAATTACTCAACAGTTAGGGAGAGAGTTTTGGTCAGTACAGTTGCAACATCAGAACCATTTTGGGTGAAGCTCAGTTGAGGGATTCAGTGAAGAGTCAGCCATTGTTGTGGTGGTACAGGTTTGTGAACACAACTGAGTGCAGAGCCTCATTGTGTATTTGCTTCCTGGGTAAGATGACAAATTAAACAGGGCATCTTTGACATGGAAATTCATTAGGTTTTATAGTAAACAGACTGAAGTAGACACTGCACCATTGAAACATGCAATATTGGTGACTAATCAGAACTATGTGGACACAAATGTTCACAGAGGTAAGATTGATTTCAACCTCATTCAAAGGAAGTTTTGTGTTTTCACTGTATAAATCTATGGGATTATTATCTTAATGTGTGACAACAGAACCAAAACATACCAGACTTCACTTGAAACAAGGTACAGGACAGGAAGTCTGGCCAAAATCCAACAGAGACTCCAAGAAAGACAAAGCAGAGGCAGAGTCAACAGAACATAAAATTGCAAAAGTTAAATGAGAATATTGACACCTGCCTGATGCCTTACTAGTTGCTTGGCAACCTTACGAACAGACTTCACTGTGTAGGTGGATTTAACTCAAGGACAGAACCAGGCTGGCTGTTTCTCACTGTTTCCAGTGTTTATGCTGGGCTAAGCTAAGCTAATCAGCGTCTGCCTGCATTATAATATCTATATTCAACACATTCTCATCTCAACTCATCAAATACCATCGCTTTGACAGTGGACCTATAAGTGTATAAATATGACATACTACAGGTACCCATCCGTGCATCAGTTTTGGATGTTCAGGAATGGTGTGCCAGTTTACGTTTGTTGTGCGTCCTTTTTAAACACACTTTTTGTACAGTGTCTGCTCATTACCTGCATACAGTCCCAAATTACGGTCGGCAAAACACTTCATTTTTAGGTTTCTTTCCGTAAGTTTAGTCAAGAAAAAGCCATGTAGTTGCCAGCAGCGTTACAAACTGCTGCCGCCCAGTGTGTATAATACTGCAGAGCTTCTTTTTTTTTTGCTGACGACTTCTGCCAGCTGCACGAGACAATCAGAAGTGTTTAATTTGAAACCTCCAATTTTGGGAAGTGCTACAGACAACTGAAATTAGGGAGTAATTCAAGAAGGGTGAGCAACACTGACCACACATACTGTATACTGTAGCTCCACCCAGAACATCGGCCATTAAGGCCACTTTGCAGTCTGTATCCAGAGGCAGTTACACAGTATAAATACGCTGATAACCAACTGAAAATACACCTCTTCTGATTCGTACAGCAGACGTTTGACTCCTCTGTTAACTTCAACAGACCTTGTGACAATGGCCAACAAGCCCGGAGGATGGAGTGACACAATGGACACCACTGAGGAAATTCAGTGGATTTGTGATCAGGTGAGCTTTAATCTACCTTTATTCTTCACGACCTCCACACACAACTCTCTGGTCTGTATTTCAGTCTGGATTTACATCATGTTTTATTCCATTCACACACAGGCGAAGGACCAAGTGGAGGCTTTCACTGGCGAGAACTATGTGGTATTCACAGCAATTAAATACAGGAGTCAGGTTGTGGCTGGAGAGAACTTCCTCCTCAAGGTAAAAAATATTGTGATATTTGACAAAAAATTAATTCAAGTATACAAGTTGAATTCATTGTGACATCCAGTTGAACCTAATGTCATATTAAAGTCATGGCAGGACAGTAAACACCAGTTAAACACATCTGTGAATGTAGAAGATCTTCACTGTTCAGCAACACAAGATCTAGATGAATATATTTGTTTAGATGCACAATTTTCCTCTCTTTTCCTGCAGGTTGATGTTGGAGAGGACTACCATCATCTGAATGTCCATCGCGTATATTCTTGTGACGGACATCGGATTGTGCTGCGTGGTGTCGAGCAGCACAGAACCAAAGACTACCCCCTCGTACCTTTCACCAACTGATCACACAACCTGTTTCAACAGTTAAACACTTACAGGCTGCAGTCTCATGTTGAAATGCTCTGCTTCTTTGTTCTGAAATGACCTGACACTGATTTTAAATGTATTAATACTTACAGATAAAGATATTTGATGTTGGGAAACAGCAGGTTAAATGCATTTCGTTCTAAAGAAATAATAAAAGATTAAAGCATTAAGAAATGATAATTATTTCTTGTGGTTCTTATGTGCAGCATTTGCTGTTTTATTCTAAAGTCTGATTTCTAAAATAGATGTTGTCTTGGATGGAAGAAATGGTTACAAATACATTCAGAGGGTAAATAGCCTAAATCCCTTTAGTTCATACAAACCTTAACATAGACATAAAGATTTTTAACCTTGTCGTTGTGAGATCTGATCACACAAACCAGGAAACTTTCTTACTGTCAGTTACTTGACATCAAAAATGTATTCCACACATACTTCTGAGATTACTAAATGAGAGTGGAGCGTACAGAATCTGACCCAACAAGGAAATACACTCACACTGAGTCCTCTCTGCAAACTTTTCTGACATAACCAAGCTCTCTTAACTGAGTTGCTGCAGTCTGATATAAAAAACTCAGCTCCTTTATCTCAGAGTTATTACACACTATAAATAATATTCATTGATAATGCAGTTATATGAAGTTCTGTGTGTGTTAACAGGTGAGGATATTTAGTGTTGAGAGGGAGGAAGTTGAGTGTTTCTGCACCTTCTCCCTCTCTGCAATCTTTTCTGGCATTAAGCTCTTTAAAGATATAATCTGTGTTTTCAGAGATGTTCATCTGGCAGTCAGGAACTGTACCAAGATATTTAAAGGTTTCCAGAGTTTCAACAAGTTGGCCATCAAGTGAAACTGGTTGTGCTCTCAGGTCTTGCTTTGTACAAATAACCAGCTCCTTTGTTTTGGGCACATTGATTTCTAGGTGGCTATTTTGACACCGTGCTTCAAGGGCCTTAGCGTGGGCAAGATACGAGGCCTCACCAGAGGGGTTGGTTTTCTGTAACAGGCCAACTAAGGCCATGTCATCTGCATATTTAATCAATTTAAAATTACAATCATTAAGTGCAAATTCATTTGTAAAAAGGGAAAAGAGCAAAGGTGATAGAACACTGGATGGCAAGACAGAAAATCTCTGATCCAAAGAATCAGGCCCTTATCAACATTAAGATGAGACAGCCTTTTCAAAAGAATATGTAGCTTCCTAGAATTAAAGGCTGCGCTGAAGTCTACAAATAGGACCCTAGCATATCCTTTAGGAAACGTATCTCAGAGTTATTACACATTATATGTAATAATCCTTGTGTTATATGAAGTTCTGTGTGTGTTAACAGGTGAGGATATTCAGTGTTGAGAGGGAGGAAGTGGAGTGCTTAATTTTAGAGAGTCAATATTTTAAATAAAGCAACAGAAAATGAGATTTCGGGGCGTTGGTGGCTTAGTGGTAGAGCAGGCGCCCCGTGTACAAGGCTGTTGCTGCAGCGGCCCGGGTTTGAGTCTAGCCTGTGGCCCTTTGCTGCATGTCTCTCCCTCTCTCTCCCCCTTTCACACTTAACTGTCCTCCATTAAAGGCAAAAAATGCCCCAAAAAAAAAAGAAAAAAGAAAATGAGATTTCTGGCAGTTGTTGCTTTTATTCTTTGATGTTCAGATGAACAGATTTGTGAAACTCATTACATGTGGAGTTTCTGATTACATGCAACATCATTTGGTTCATATGAAAGTGGAGACTATGAGGAAATGACTTTGTTGAGACAGATATTGTTATTGTTAATTTGAATGAAATGTTAATGTGTGAGATGAATACTACTCAGTATCAGCCCCACTGTGGATGTGTTAGTTCAGCAGGTCACCACACTTGAGCAGGATGGAGTCCTGCCTTAATGCTGCATCATTTGGCATCAAAACAATATTAACCTTTGAATTTTGCATCTGGACGACACCATGAAAGTCTGAACTCTTTGAAACACTGATTTCTTTTTTAATAATTCAACTAGAATTTAGAGAGGAATTCATCAGAGAAGAAAAAAGCTGATCATTATCATGTGAGGGTTGTGGCTACACATGCAGCTCCACCCAACATGTAGTGGAGCCACCTGTCAGGTGTACCCAGGGGTGGTTACTGTGTATAAATACATGCATGTGTGATAAACAGTTCAAACTCTTGAGCCACATAAAAGCAGACAGCTGACTTCTCTGTTAACTTCAACGGACTCTGTGACGATGGCTCACCATCATGACAAGCTTGAGTGGAGTGAGACAAAGAATGCCACTGAGGAAACTCAGAGGATTTGTGATGAGGTGAGCTTTAATCTACCTTTATTCTTCACAACCTCCACACACAACTCTCTGGTCTGTATTTCAGTCTGGATTTACATCATGATTTATTTCATTCACACACAGGTGAAGGACGAAGTGGAGAAACAGACAGGTGAGAACTATGGGGTATACACAGCAGTGAAATACAGGAATCTGCATCTGATTGGAGGAGAACACTACCTCATCAAGGTAAATATTTTTGTTATGTTTAAAATAAAATGTTTGAAAGCCACAGATCAACACAAGATCCAGATGAATATATGTTTTTCAGATGTCCAATGTTTCTCTCTTTTTCGTGCAGGTTCATGTTGGAGGAGAGGACTATGCTCATCTGATGGTCGTCCAAGTAACTGGGACGCAGTTCCCAACTCCTCCATCACTGAGCGGTGTAGAGCAGCACAGAACCAAAGACGACCCCCTCGTACCTTTCACCAACTGATCACACAACCTGTTTCAACAGTTAAACACTTACAGGCTGCAGTCTCATGTTAAAATGCTCTGCTTCTTTATTCTGAAATGACCTGACACTGATTTTAAATGTATTAACACACAGAGATAAAGATATTTGATGTTGGGAAACAGCGGGTTTAATACACTGCCCTCTTATGAATTAATATAGATTAAAGCATTAAAAAACATTTATATATTTCTTGGGGTTCTTATGTGCAGCATTTTCTTTTCTTTGTGAAGTCTGATTTCTAAAATAGATGTTGTTGGCTGGAAGAAATGGTTACGAATAAATTAGAAAAGGTAGCCTAAATAAATTTCTTTGGTTTACAAAAAAACGTTAACATGGAGATATAGATTTTTTCAGAACTTTCAAGAAGTCATGATTCAGATCGCTGCAGTGGATTAAAGTGGCCTGCTTATGGAAAGTATTGAATTCATCCAATAAGTTTCAAAACCAGACAAAGTGGAATAAGTCAAATCTGATGGATTCTTGGTGAAAGCTTGTGTGGCTGTTAAAACCAGCAAACTGTAAATCATACCTATATCACGTATTCATTTTAAAGCGTGACCACACAGCCTGAAAACGCTGCTTTGAATCTCAGAAGTGATGAAGTTTCTGTTTCTGGAACGTACAAGACAAAGTTCAACACATTTATCGACACAAAGGTTCACAGTGTTTCCAAATCTTACTCTGACCACTCTAAGACACAAAAAATTCTGCAGGGCTATTTCATTTCTTACTTAACCTGTATAGATTTATAGGCCGGCCTCTGAACACTAGAGGGAATGTGAGCGCTGTCTGTTATTACAGTAAGGACTGCTGTTAGGTGATCATTTGGCAAGATAAACTCTTGCACAGAAACACTAAGAACAGCCCAGATGCAGGGGACCTAGTGTTCAGAGATTGTTTTATATATTTCTTTAGCTTTTAAAATCACTCTCAAACCACACAGAAAAAGACGGCACTGAATTCTCAAAGGGCCAAGAGACCTGAGTTTCTGTCTGACAATAGGCTCATTTGAGATGAACAGGCGGCTGCAGCAGGAGATGGTGACGATTTATTAAGATGTTTCAGTCTCTAATAGTTTTAATTATGATAGAGTGACCTATTAAAATGCTTTACAGGCGATCTGTAATTTATGTTCATGGTTCAACTCCCATTTTACGTGAATTCTCATGCACATCAGCATCATATCAGTTTGCTGCTGCACAGCAGACCTGTCCCCTCAACAACTCAGGCTAAATTAATTGTGTCTGAACATAAGGTTAATATTTTCAGAGGAAAAAAATACAAGGCAACAGCTTTCATTAAAGATCAGAGGGCGTTGTCACACCCTGATTGGCCCAGAGGGGAAATGCACCAAGCTGCTCTCAATTCTTAATTAGGAGTCAGTGCCCACACCCTGCGCAACAGGTGATCTGAACTACCCTTCAATCAAGTCAAGGGAACTGTGACCAAAGAGCATGGATACCAAGAGGCGAAGCTCCGTTGAATTTTTTGCCAACAGCCACTAGGGGCGCTGCCGCCATTTTGGACTGTTGAGCTTGGACTGTTGCGGCCAGACGACATGCAAGATGTGAAGGAGAGAGGAGAAAAAAAGTAAAAGAAAACAGTGTAGTGCAATTAACTGCAACAACTATCAGTGGAACACCCCGCACCTGGCCTTCCACCGTTTCCCGAAGGATCCCGACAGGTAAGAACTCCTGAGGTGTAAGTTTTAAAGTGTTTTAATATTTAATATGGCAGTTTTGGAGGGAAGGTAACACATATATATAAATATAAATATAAATAAATATATAAATCTATCTATCTATCTATCTATATATATATATATATATATATATATATATATATATATATATATATATATATGGCCTCTTGGACCATTTATATCAGAACTGATTACTGCTTTAGCATTAAAATACATCATATTAAAATAGCCTGTCCCCTTACTGTACAAACTGTAAATAAATCTTTATTCCTGACTATGTGACTTCGTCATTAATGTGTTTCTAGTTAAAATATTAATTTTGTTTTTTTTTTCAGTAGATTGGCTTATGGGGTGATTTTGAAGGAGTAATTAAGTTAATCTTCTCATAAGTGGATGTAATATGTAGAGATGCCACCTCGGCCGTTTTTCCTCATTTTGTTTTTTTTAAAGTTTATATTTTGCTTTACAAAAACGTGAAAAAGCAGCTATGACCAAGCTATCACAAGGTGAGTAGCATTGTAAGCATAATTAATAGCGATATACTTCAGTTTGTGTGTGTGTTTTTGTGTGCAAGCGGGTCTGCTGCGGTCTGCTGACAGTCCAAAATGGCGGCAGCAGGACGAAACCATGGGCGAGTCTGTTGCTATGGGGCGTTCTATTGAGCTTCGCCTCTTGGTATCCATGCTCTTTGCTGTGACATCCAGCTAACATGAACTGATAAAGCAGGAAATGACAGCAAGAGTGAAATAACGAGGGACTGCAGCAGACTCCGATCACTTCTCTTAACCGGCCGGTAGTTGCTGCAAGTTTTCCAGAAATCATCTTGGCTAAAAACAACAAGCCGTCCTGTTTCTTGCAGGTCACATTTTGGCCTTTGTCATAGCTCCAAAAATGACAAACATCGAAAAATGCTGTCTTATTTTGAATCAGAGCATCTGCAGGTTTATTCCATAGACACGATATGTTATGATCCACTGAAAGTAGTCATGATATGAGATGAATTAGTCCATGCATTTGTTACCTTAGCTGTCATCTTCTGTAAGAAGGAGAGGACAGAGAGAAACTCAGGGTTTGTGCAGGAAACTTGACTCTGAGTAGGCTAGGTTCACAAAGTCAGTCACTGTTAGTTACCATAGTAACTGACTCAGAGTTTACCTCTCTTTCTGAAACGGAAAACAGAGTTTCCCTCATCTCAGGGTTAACTAAATCAGAGTTTACACTAAACCTGCTTTGTGATGCAGGATGTGCAGTTAAGGAATTAACTTAAGGGTTAACTCTGGTCTTTATGAGGCTGGTTCTCTTTTTACCAGGAAAAATCACCGTGGTAACTTATGCTGAACGGCTAACCTGCTCCAGAGCATCCACACACAGTTAATTGGCTCCAGTTATAATACATGCAACATTTGGGTCACACAGACCTCATCAGTCATTAACTACTTGTCCACCCTTTACCTCAGCAGCAGAAACAGTCTGGTGTTACTTTAAAGTGTTTTATGAGACATATTCAGAGTAGTTTCATCATCATCATCCGACAAAACAGGAAGAAATACTCTACACTAATGTCACACAGGCTAACAGCTCAGTGATACCTGCAGGTAATTTCAGTCTTCAGTCTGATTTTTTGGATAGTGTTCTCAATGTTTCTAGATTTTGTCTTCAGATTACAGAGTATCGTTTACATCCCACACCACTGACATGTTACTGTCTCGCAGTCCCAGAAACTTTCGGTACCATTTCATCTCTTATGATATGAAGCAGCCTACTTCATTCATGGTTCTCATGATGTTGCTCGTAAATAAAACCTATACACCCTAATGCAACCTTGTCTATATGTATATTTCATGACGCTCTCCTTTCCTACACCACCTCACTCCACCTCAGATCAGTCAGATTCTCAGTCATCCAGGTCATGGTAATCATAAGTGCTATATCGGCGACTGGACTTGCTTGCATTTCTTTTTTGTCAAAGTTAACAGAACATTTTCATGTGCTGTGTTGTCTGTGATTGAAATCATTTGTCTTTTGAGGAAAATGTTTCCTGGTTTGTGTGATCAGATCTTTCCCAACCTTAATGGTGCCTACACCTTAGACAAGAGCGTTTGGTGACCTGAAAGATTTGTTGCCTGTGAACATGATCCAGGCAGCGTTAACATTTTTAAGCCAATATCCATTTTAGAAATCAGACTTCACAAAGAAAAGCAAATGCTGCATAAGAACCACAAGAAGTTTATTTATTGCTTTAATCTTTATTAATTCATTAGAAGGCAGTGCATTTAACTTTCTGTTCCCCAACATCTAATATCTTTATCTCTGTGTGTTAATACATTTAAAATCAATGTCAGGTCATTTCAGAATAAAGAAGCAGAGCATTTTAACATGAGACTGCAGCCTGTGAGTGTTTTACTGTTGAAACAGGTTGTGTGATCAGTTTGTGAAAAGTACGAGGGGGTCGTCTTTGGTTTTGTGCTGCTCGACACCAAGTCCTCTCTTCCAACATGAGCCTGCAGAAAAAAAGAGGAAAAAAATGCACATGTGAAATATAAATACATCTCTAGGGTTTACAGATGATGGTCCCAAAAAGAGAAAATATCCAGTGAGGGGCAGTTCTCTGGGTAAAAATGCCTTGTTGATGCCAGAGGTCAGAGGAGAATGGCCAGACTGGTTCAAGATGATAGAAAGGCAACAGTAACTCAAATAACCACTGGTTACAACCAAGGTCTGCAGAAGACCATCTCTGAACCAACAACATGTCCAACCTTGAAGCAGATGGGCTACAGCAGCAGGTGCCACTCCTGTCAGCTGACAACAGGAAACTGAGGCTACAGTTCACACAGGCTCACCAAAACTGGACAATAGAAGATTGGAAAAACATTGCCTGGTCTGATGAGTTTGGATTTCTGCTGCCACATTCAGATGGTAGGGTCAGAATTTGGTGTAAACAACATGAAAGCATGGATCCATCCTGCCTTGTATCAACGGTTCAGGCTGGTGGTGGTGTAATGGTGTGGGGGATATTTTCTTGGCACACTTTGGGCCCCTTAGTACCAACTGAGCATCATTTAAACACCACAGAGCGTATTGATGAGTATTGTTGCTGAGCATGTCCATCCCTTTATGACCACAGTGTACCCATCTTCTGATGGCTTCTTCCAGCAGGATAACGCACCATGTCACAAAGCTCAAATCATCTCAAACTGGTTTCTTGAACATGACAGTGAGTTCACTGTACTCCAGTGGCCTCCACAGTCACCAGATCTCAATCCAATAGAGCACCTTTGGGATGTGATGGAACGGCAGATTCTTATCATGTGATGTCATCATGATGTCATCATGTCAATATGGACCAAAATCTCTGAGGAATGTTTTCAGCACCTTGTAGAATTTATGTCACCAAGACCTGAGGCAGTTCTGAAGGCAAAAGGGGTCCAACCTGGTACTAGCAAGGTGTACCTAATAAAGTGGCTGATGTGTGTGTGTGTGTGTGTGTGTGTGTGTGTGTGTGTGTGTGTACATGTATGTAAACATAATTTACCTTGATGAAGAAGTTTTCCTTTGCCACAAGCTGATTCCTGTCGTCAGTCGTGGATGAAGTATCAGACCTCAGTATCTCACCAGAAAATGACTTTAGTAAAAGTTAAAGTCACCTATTAAAATATTACTTGAGTAAAAGTCTTAAACCTTTGCTCACTGGGCCTCTGGCTCAGGCCTCCACTTGAAAACCATATGCCCAAAATTAAGAGTATTTCTCTGCAACTAAAGACTTATATGGAAAAATCTTGTCTAAAGTTAAAGGTAACACTTCGGAGATTTACTGCACCAGTGTAAGCATCAGTATAGATGCCAGTGAGTCAGATTAAATGAGAGAATAAAATGGAGTAAATAATAGATTTTAAATTTTACATTTTCAGAGTGAATATCCGTTTGAAATTATGTAGTTTCAGCACAAAACCTTTAGTAAACTGAAAAGCAACAGCTGAACATTACATATGCATAGACAGATGCTAATAAAGTGAAGACAAACATATTTATAAAGAGAGAAATGTTTTGGTAGAATCTTTATATTGTTTTTTTTAGGTACATTTGTGCACCCTGTTTGGCTCTCAGTTTGGGGGGGGAAGATGACCTTTTTTCCAAAATATTCTTATTAAAGTTTCCAAAAGGAAAAACAAGCAAAACATATAAAAAAGAAACTTTTGAAATTGGTGCTACAGAACCAGAGAAAACAGAGAACAAGAACTCTTTTGCTCAAGAGGGAGAAAACCTACAACTACTAGAGAACACTGCGCCGCACCAGACCTATAAACGCTCCCGTTGGTGGGTGATGTAATGAAACGTGATTGAAAAAAGAAAATGGCGGCTGGCTGGCAAGAAACGGTCTCATTCAAGTAGGAACAACGCAGGTGAAACTTATGTGTTTTCATTGAAAGACAGTGAACAAACAATTGTCAAAGGAGCAAAGACAACAGCTGGGTGGAAGTTAGATACTATTTCACTGCAAGATTAAAAAGTTGCATTTATCTCATTTGTATGTGATTTTTATTTATTTATTTTTAATAACCCACATGCAAGCAGCAGCTGGCCCATCTGGGTGGAGCTACAGTACAGGTGTGGTCAATGTTGTTCTTTGTGAATTACTTGCAACACTTCCCAAAAATTGCACAAATAGCTCTGATTACACCATTTTTCACTATCGGGTCAGCACCAAACAGCTGATAGACAAGTTAGTGAGTAGCTGATGAACATAGTGGAGCATTTAGCAGATAACAAACCGGATTGTTATTAAGAGTAGGTGAAGACCAAAACAGAGCAAAAAATAATGAATATTGCATTTTGGGTCTGAGAGCTTGTTTAATCCCAGAAGTACAAGAAGGTCAGGGGGCACTTGCAGGTCACTCAACTTCCTCACTCAGTATGTATATTGTGTAAAGTTGTGTTCACTCCCCCTTTTTTTGCGTCATTACTACAGAAATATGTAGATTAGGCAAGAAATCCTCCTCCACATCGCTCGTTAGAATTACTCAACAGTTAGGGAGAGAGTTTTGGTCAGTACAGTTGCAACATCAGAACCATTTTGGGTGAAGCTCAGTTGAGGGATTCAGTGAAGAGTCAGCCATTGTTGTGGTGGTACAGGTTTGTGAACACAACTGAGTGCAGAGCCTCATTGTGTATTTGCTTCCTGGGTAAGATGACAAATTAAACAGGGCATCTTTGACATGGAAATTCATTAGGTTTTATAGTAAACAGACTGAAGTAGACACTGCACCATTGAAACATGCAATATTGGTGACTAATCAGAACTATGTGGACACAAATGTTCACAGAGGTAAGATTGATTTCAACCTCATTCAAAGGAAGTTTTGTGTTTTCACTGTATAAATCTATGGGATCATTATCTTAATGTGTGACAACAGAACCAAAACATACCAGACTTTACTTGAAACAAGGTACAGGACAGGAAGTCTGGCCAAAATCCAACAGAGACTCCAAGAAAGACAAAGCAGAGGCAGAGTCAACAGAACATAAAATTGCAAAAGTTAAATGAGAATATTGACACCTGCCTGATGCCTTACTAGTTGCCTGGCAACCTTACGAACAGACTTCACTGTGTAGGTGGATTTAACTCAAGGACAGAACCAGGCTGGCTGTTTCTCACTGTTTCCAGTGTTTATGCTGGGCTAAGCTAAGCTAATCAGCGTCTGCCTGCATTATAATATCTATATTCAACACATTCTCATCTCAACTCATCAAATACCATCGCTTTGACAGTGGACCTAAGTGTATAAATATGACATACTACAGGTACCCATCCGTGCATCAGTTTTGGATGTTCAGGAATGGTGTGCCAGTTTACGTTTGTTGCACGTCCTTTTTAAACACACTTTTTGTACAGTGTCTGCTCATTACCTGCATACAGTCCCAAATTACGGTCGGCAAAACACTTCATTTTTAGGTTTCTTTCCGTAAGTTTAGTCAAGAAAAAGCCATGTAGTTGCCAGCAGCGTTACAAACTGCTGCCGCCCAGTGTGTATAATACTGCAGAGCTTCTTTTTTTTGCTGACAACTTCTGCCAGCTGCACGAGACAGTCAGTAGTGTTTAATTTGAAACCTCCAATTTTGGGAAGTGCTACAGACAACTGAAATTAGGCAGTAATTCAAGAAGGGTGAGCAACACTGACCACACATACTGTATACTGTAGCTCCACCCAGAACATCGGCCATTAAGGCCACTTTGCAGTCTGTATCCAGAGGCAGTTACACAGTATAAATACGCTGATAACCAACTGAAAATACACCTCTTCTGATTCGTACAGCAGACATTTGACTCCTCTGTTAACTTCAACAGACCTTGTGACAATGGCCAACAAGCCCGGAGGATGGAGTGACACAATGGACACCACTGAGGAAATTCAGTGGATTTGTGATCAGGTGAGTTTCAGTCTAGCTTTATTCTTCACAACCTCCACACACAACTCTCTGGTCTGTATTTCAGTCTGGATTTACATCATGTTTTATTCCATTCACACACAGGCAAAGGACCAAGTGGAGGCTTTCACTGGCGAGAACTATGTGGTATTCACAGCAATTAAATACAGGAGTCAGGTTGTGGCTGGAGAGAACTTCCTCCTCAAGGTAAAAAATATTGTGATATTTGACAAAAAATTAATTCAAGTCTACAAGTTGAATTCATTGTGACATCCAGTTGAACCTAATGTCATGTTAAAGTCATGGCAGGACAGTAAACACCAGTTAAACACATCTGTGAATGTAGAAGATCTTCACTGTTCAGCAACACAAGATCCAGATGAATATATTTGTTTAGATGCACAATTTTCCTCTCTTTTCCTGCAGGTTGATGTTGGAGAGGACTACCATCATCTGAATGTCCATCGCGTATATTCTTGTGACGGACATCGGATTGTGCTGCGCGGTGTAGAGCAGCACAGAACCAAAGACTACCCCCTCGTACCTTTCACCAACTGATCACACAACCTGTTTCAACAGTTAAACACTTACAGGCTGCAGTCTCATGTTGAAATGCTCTGCTTCTTTGTTCTGAAATGACCTGACACTGATTTTAAATGTATTAATACTTACAGATAAAGATATTTGATGTTGGGAAACAGCAGGTTAAATGCATTTCGTTCTAAAGAAATAATAAAAGATTAAAGCATTAAGAAATGATAATTATTTCTTGTGGGCGGCACGGTGGTGTGGTTGGTTAGCACTCTTGCCTCACAGCAAGAGGGTTGCCGGTTCGATTCAGGGCGGGGGAGCCCTTCTGTGCGGAGTTTGCATGTTCTCCCCGTGTCAGCGTGGGTTCTCTCCGGGCACTCCGGCTTCCTCCCACAGTCCAAAGACATGCAGATTGGGGACTAGGTTAATTGATAACTCTAAATTGTCCATAGGTGTGAATGTGAGTGTGAATGGTTGTTTGTCTCTATGTGTCAGCCCTGTGATAGTCTGGCGACCTGTCCAGGGTGTACCCCGCCTCTCGCCCGATGTCAGCTGGGATAGGCTCCAGCCCCCCCGCGACCCTCAAGAGGATGAAGCGGTTAGAAGATGAATGAATGAATGAATGAATTATTTCTTGTGGTTCTTATGTGCAGCATTTGCTGTTTTATTCTAAAGTCTGATTTCTAAAATAGATGTTGTCTTGAATGGAAGAAATGGTTACAAATACATTCAGAGGGTAAATAGCCTAAATCCCTTTAGTTCATACAAACCTTAACATAGACATAAAGATTTTTAACCTTGTCGTTGTGAGATCTGATCACACAAACCAGGAAACTTTCTTACTGTCAGTTACTTGACATCAAAAATGTATTCCACACATACTTCTGAGATTACTAAATGAGAGTGGAGCGTACAGAATCTGACCCAACAAGGAAATACACTCACACTGAGTCCTCTCTGCAAACTTTTCTGACATAACCAAGCTCTCTTAACTGAGTTGCTGCAGTCTGATATAAAAAACTCAGCTCCTTTATCTCAGAGTTATTACACACTATAAATAATATTCATTGATAATGCAGTTATATGAAGTTCTGTGTGTGTTAACAGGTGAGGATATTTAGTGTTGAGAGGGAGGAAGTTGAGTGTTTCTGCACCTTCTCCCTCTCTGCAATCTTTTCTGGCATTAAGCTCTTTAAAGATATAATCTGTGTTTTCAGAGATGTTCATCTGGCAGTCAGGAACTGTACCAAGATATTTAAAGGTTTCCAGAGTTTCAACAAGTTGGCCATCAAGTGAAACTGGTTGTGCTCTCAGGTCTTGCTTTGTACAAATAACCAGCTCCTTTGTTTTGGGCACATTGATTTCTAGGTGGCTATTTTGACACCATGCTTCAAGGGCCTTAGCGTGGGCAAGATACGAGGCCTCACCAGAGGGGTTGGTTTTCTGTAACAGGCCAACTAAGGCCATGTCATCTGCATATTTAATCAATTTAAAATTACAATCATTAAGTGCAAATTCATTTGTAAAAAGGGAAAAGAGCAAAGGTGATAGAACACTGGATGGCAAGACAGAAAATCTCTGATCCAAAGAATCAGGCCCTTATCAACATTAAGATGAGACAGCCTTTTCAAAAGAATATGTAGCTTCCTAGAATTAAAGGCTGCGCTGAAGTCTACAAATAGGACCCTAGCATATCCTTTAGGAAACGTATCTCAGAGTTATTACACATTATATGTAATATTCCTTGATAATGCAGTTATATGAAGTTCTGTGTGTGTTAACAGGTGAGGATATTCATTGTTGAGAGGGAGGAAGTGGAGTGCTTAATTTTAGAGAGTCAATATTTTAAATAAAGCAACAGAAAATGAGATTTCTTGCAGGTGTTGCTTTTATTTTTTGATGTTCAAATGAACAGATTTGTGAAACTCATTACATGTGGAGTTTCTGATTACATGCAACATCATTTGGTCCAGATGAAAGTGGAGACTATGAGGAAATGACTTTGTTGAGACAGATATTGTTATTGTTAATTTGAATGAAATGTTAATGTGTGAGATGAATGCTACTCAGTATCAGCCCCACTGTGGATGTGTTAGTTCAGCAGGTCACCACACTTGAGCAGGATGGAGTCCTGCCTTAATGCTGCATCATTTGGCATCAAAACAATATTAACCTTTGAATTTTGCATCTGGACGACACCATGAAATGAAATGGTTACAAATATCGTTAAGAAATCCCGTCACACAAGACTTAACACAGACATACGAGATACAGGGAAAATCAAATATCACAATATTTATGATCAAATACCTCGATATCAATATTACAACAATATTTTAGAGTTGTCTCTTGGTGCCATCACAAAATAATTACACAGAGATTTTTTTAATGATAAATAATCATCAGTAATGTGGATATAATGACTAAGTGGGTAAAGGCAAAAAAGCAGAACAGTCAGATCAGTCTGGTAAGTTCAGGAAATAACTCTAACTAAACTAAAATCAAGTGACAAAAAAAACATCCTCTTGTTGTTGCGATTACATAAACCAGGAAACATTTTCTTATCACAAGTTACTTAAAGGTGCTATATGTAAGAATGTGGCCAAAACGGTTACTGCACTCAAATTCAAAATACTGCCGTGAGTCATGTCCGCCCCCCCTCCCCTACAGATTCGAGGTTGCTGGACAGCGGCACGCTGGAGACTGATTTGTTTGCCCACAGGCGGCTGCCGTGGCAGGGCTGCGTCGCCGCGTCCTTGATCTTCGGCTTTCCAGCAGACCGTTCGAGCAAGTCCGGCTTCTCTGCTGCTAACGCTGCTGCCAGGATACAGCTCATGAGGAGCCGGCTGCTAATGCTGGGACACTGCTAATGCTGCTTGCCGTGCTGCTGTAGCTCAGTCGTAACTGTAACTGATGCTGAGACTCTACTGACTGCATGACTGGTAGACGGCGATGGGTGGTGCAACAGAAACATGATTTGCGGACCGTAAAAATGTGTTTTAAATGCAAATATTCTGGCTGTACTATTATTGTCGGTGAGATCAGTATGTTATATGAACATTATTCCTTAGTTTCTGTGACATATTAGGATGATTTTACGACTATTTGCTTTAGATTTCTTACATGTAGCTCCTTTAACAGGTGCCTTTGATATGAAAAAAAATTCATACATACTTCTGAGATGACAAAATGAGTGTGGAGCGCTACAGAATGTAACCAAACGAGGAAATACACTGACGCTAAGTTTTGCCTGCAAACTTTTATGAACAGAGCAAAAACAAAGAGCTGGGTCACTTTCATGGGGGACAAACATTCAGACTTTGTGGTGGTTTTGCATCTCCTTGTGGGCATTATATATCTTTTTGTGGATTTGTGTATCTTTGAAGTAATTTTGTGTGTTTTTTGGGTGTCATGTTGTCGTTTTTGGTCAGTCTGTGTCGCTTTGTAGTCGTTTTGTGTCTCTTTGCAGTTCCTTCGCATCTCTTTGTGGTCTCTTTGTTGTCATTTTGATGCTCTTCCCAGGCCCTGGTAGGCCCGTTCAGTAACCCATCCATGCCAAGAAGACAAAGGCCCCGATCAGAAAGAGTTTCAGCAGCTGGAGGCGGCTTTTTGTAATAGTTTTTACTGAGAATGAACCTTTTTGCTTGCTGTTTTTTTATCCTTATGCTGATAAAAATTCTAAATGTGATGCATTTAAATGGCACAAAGTAATACACTGGGTTTCCTCATCACAATCATGTGAGGGCTGTGCCTACACCTGTACTGTAGCTCCACCCACAACTTCAAGTATCAAATAAAAATAAACGCTTGAGACACGTAGAAGCAGACAGTTGACTCCTCTGTTAACTTCAACAGACCTTGTAACAATGGACGGAGCCTGGAGTGAGACAAAGGATGCCACTGAGGAAACTCAGAAGATTTGTGATCAGGTGAGCTTCAGTCCACCTTTATTCTTCACAACCTCCACACACAACTCTCTGGTCTGCATTTCAGTCTGGATTTACATCATGTTTTATTCCATTTACACACAGGTGAAGGGCCAAGTGGAGAAACAGACAGGCAAGAACTACAGGGTATACAAAGCAGTTAAATACAGGATGCAGATTGTGGCTGGAGAAAACTTGATCATCAAGGTAAATAATGTTGTGATATTTAAAAATAAAAACTGTGATATCATCAGATGTGTGTTTTTGTGTGATTTTCATGTTGAATTAACTGTGACATCCAGTTGAACCTAATGTCATGTTAAAGTCATGACAGGACAGTAAACACCAGTTGGTAGAAGATCGTCACTGTACAGCAACACAAGATCCAGATGAATGTGTTTGTTTAGACGCACAATTTTCCTCTCTTTGTCTGCAGGTTCATGTTGGAGGAGCAGACTATATTCATTTGAGTGTCATCCAAGAACTTCCATGTAACGGAGGAAAAACTGTGCTGCGCGGTGTAGAGCAACACCAAACCAAAGACTCCCCGCTCACAGTTTTCCCCTACTGATCACACAACCTGTTTCAACAGTTAAACACTTACAGGCTGCAGTCTCATGTTAAAATGCTCTGCTTCTTCATGAAATTATTTTACACAGATATTTGCTGATGGAAAGCAGCAGGTTGAATGCACTGCCTTATAAAGAAATAATGAAGATTAAAGCATTAAAAAGATCTACACATGTACAGTCTTTCTTGTGGTTCTTATGTGCAGCATTTGCTTTTCTTTTGTGAAGTCTGATTTCTAAAATAGATGTTGGCTTGGCTGGAAGAAATGGTTACAAATAAATTCAAAAGGTTAATTAAATCCCCGTAGTCTGCATAAACATTAATAGACTTTTTTACCATCTCATGTTGTAAGTTTATAAACCAGGAAACATTTTCTTGCAGTCAGTTACTTGACAGGTGTCCTGGAGGAGGAAAATGTTTTTTTATACATACTTCTGAGATTACTAAATGAGTGTGGAGCGTACAGAAAGTAACCTACAGGGAAATACACTTACATTAAGTTCAGTCTGCAAACATTCCTGAATAAAGCAGCAACAAAGAAGAATAAATCAGATTAGTTCACACAAGCATTTGCACAGATATATACATGTTAAGATAAGAGATAAGATAAAATACACCTTTATTGATCCCATAATTGAGAAATTCCAGTATTACAGCAGCTAAGGGGAAAGAGTCAGATTAAAGATTTCAAAAATTAAACTTAAAAACTTAAAACTTAAAAAACTAGGCATGCAAAATAAGTACAAAAATAGAAAAAAGAAACGACAATAAATAACAATAATAATAATAATAATAATAATAATAATAACAATAATAATAATAATAATAATCATAATGAGCAGCAGTGAATGAAAATGAGCAGTGGATAAAGGGAGCACATCTAGTGTAGGTGATTGTATGTGCAAAACAGCAGACAGCTGTGGTGTCCATAAAGTGTCCATAGTGTCCCTAAAGTGTCCATGGTGCAGTTTACTGTGAGCAGTGCTGGTTATGTAGCCTGACAGCAGCAGGCAGGAAGGACCTGCGATAGCGTTCCTTCACACACTTTGGGTGAATCAGTCTATCGCTGAAGGAGCTCTCCAGAGCTTTTATCTCCTCCTGCAGAGGATGGGAGTCATTAGTCCTCAGAGATGACAGCTTGGCTGTCATCCTCCTTTCTCCCACCACCTGCACAGAATCCAGAGAGCATCCCACGACAGAGCTCCTTCTTGATCAGCTTGTCCAGTCTCTTCCTACCTGCAACCAAGACGCTGCTGCCCTAGCAGACCACTCCATAAAAGATGGCTGATGCCACCACAGTGTCAAAGAAGGTCTTCAGGAGCGCCTCCTGCACTCCAAAAGACCTGAGCTGCCTCAGCAGGTAGAGTCTGCTTTGGCCTTTCCTGTACAGTGCTGTTATGTGATTAGTCCAGTCCAGTTTATTGTTAAGATGAACACCCAGGTACTTATAAGATGTCACCATCTCAATGTCCTTTCCCTGGATGTTCACCGGTGTTGGGGGGAGGAGTCTGCGCCTGAGGAAATCCACCACCAGCTGTTTGGTTTTCCCTGCGTTGATCTGGAGGTGGTTCCTCAGGCAACATTCCATAAACACCTGGTTCAGTTCTCTGTACTCCCTGTCGTCCCCATCTGTGATGAGGCCGACTATGGCAGAGTTGTCGGAGAACTTGTAGAGGGTGAAGAGGAACGGTGCCAGCACTGTCCCCTGCGGGGCCCCCGTACTGACATACTGTGGCCGGTCCGTGAGGAAGTCCAGGATCCAGGATGTGAGGTGATTAGCCACCCCTATGTGCTCCAGTTTGTCCCTCAGAAGTGCTGGCTGTATGGTGTTGAAAGCGCTGGAGAAGTCATAGAATATGATTCTCACAGAGCTTCCAGGCTTCTCCAGGTGAGACAGAGCTCTATACAGGAGAGAGCTCTAAGCATGTTTAACTTCCTTGTGTGAGTTCTGATTAGACAAACAAGGAAACACTTTGTTATTGACAGTTTACTGACAGGTGTCCTGGAGGAGGATAAAAATACGTTCATTGAAGATTAACAGAATATAACCAAAAGAGGAAATACACTGACACTACATATTGTTTGCTTTTTTCATGTCCTGCGTAAAGTAAAAATAAAGAAGACTAATGTCAACAGGATTTGGATCATTTTAACGAACATGAAGGGACAGCAGAGGAGACGGTTTTTCAAGGAAGAACAATTACAAACTAAAAAGAACAATTTTTGTCGGTAACCATAAAAAACACGTGAACAATGCCAGGAGGAGCTACAGCCAAACATACAAGAGGGGCTCTGTGTATGATCAGAACCGCTTGTCAGGAAGTAAGATCACTTCCCTAACAAGCCGGGGAAATTAAGGGGAAAACCCATTCAGTCCAACACAAAAGTTGCATGCACACACAAACACACAAAACTAAAGGTCAAGTGCAAGGTGCTAACACAGTAATCAGCACTCAACCGTTCAATAGGAGTGGATGCTCAGTTAGCTAAGCCCCAGCTTTACCAGGCCCCAAACATCCCTCCTTCAATCCAGTTCCAGCTAAAGACAGAAAAGAACAGTAGACTGGGCAGATGGGAGATCCAGACCCTTGAGAAAATACCCTTTTTAAAACTAATGCTGTGTCTCAAATCGCGTACTTCTGTACTTACACTTAATATTTTGAGTGCATGAGTGCGTTCACACTGAAAAGTATGGAAAAATGCAGTGCACTATGAGGACCCAGATGGTGCACTCAAAACGGTCAAGAAGTTGAGTGTGGAACTTTGGACACTTCTCGCCTTCAATGGTTGCCATCTTGGCTATGTAGCGGAAGGGGAGGGACCACTTTTCAAACAGGAAATGGCGGCAGAGGACTGTGCAACTGTGAATGTCGTTGCATTGTACAAATACGTTCAGATTCAGATTCAGAAAACTTTATTGTCTGTCGTAATAGAAAATCTTCGACGTGGCTCCACATACAAGACAAGACAATACAGAAACAATCACACAACACAGATTCTGAAAGCACACACAGTGTGTATAGATTTTAAAAACAAGTATAAAATTAAAACTGTAAAAATAGACAAGATAAAAGGTGTGGACATGTGTAAAGTGACATAGTGCATCAGGGTTATTTTTGTCCATTGTTCATTGTCCATACATGTGTTTATTGCACTAAGCACCACTATACTGTTGTCGGGTATAAGCCAGCAGTATGTTTGTTGGGTTAATTTAGCAGTCTGTAATGATTTGGTATCGCGAACGATAACGCAAATGCTAATGCTAGTTTGCTAACTAGCTAATTTGCAGTCGTCATTTCCGGTGAGTGCACAACGGCCGTGTTTGGTTTGAGACAACACTACCCTGTTGAAATTTGTGCACTACGCCAATAAGTACAGTGCGCATAGTATACTACATGGAAGTGTACTAACAGAAGTATGTGATTTGAGACACAGCATAAAAAACAGCCAACCCTGCTACACTAACAATTTTAAGAGTCTGCAGCCTGCTAACAGCCTTGTGAGGATATACAGAGGCACAGTGGTGCTTAGAGCTGAATGTAACATCACCATGCCAACATGATCACACTGACATTGCTATAAAATGGATTGGTCCAACAAACACCAACTTTCACCTTGGACAGCAGCATTCCCGTCCAAACCTTTTTTCCAAAACCTAACCATGTGTTTTTGTTGCCTGAACCCAACCACGTGCATTAGTTGTTGGAGGAAAAAAAAAACATCAATATGCAGTGTTGTGCCGATGTAGTGTGTTTATTTTGAAAGAGACAGCATGTAAAACAGAAGTGTATTTTGAAAGAAGATGCATGTAACAGGCAGAACGTGACACAGTGTCCCAGAACATCAACAACCAACACACCCAGGGTACCTTGCACATCTGAATGTGGAAAATCCATGACCAAACGTCAATATGTGACGAGGTCGGAGTGAGAATGTGTTGGCTATGGACAAATCTTCACTTCAGTTATTATAATGTATCCTGAGAGGGACATGAATATCTGAAGCACGTTTCATGGAAATCCTAAGTGAGGACTAAAGTCATTATGATTCATCCTCTGGGAATCATGACTGTGTGAACCAGGTTTAATGGCAATCCATCAAATAGTTGTTGAGTTATTTTGGGGAGAATTAGTTACAAATTAATAAAAAGGCTGATCCCCCAAGTTAAGTAGAACAATTAACAATGTTATCTCAGATGTGTTTGTTAGAACCGAGTTTTCTTACAGAATTCAGACATCAAAATATAAATATGTTACATTTCAAAACGTTCCTCATGTTTGTGAGATCTGATCACACAAACCAATCTTGCTGTCAGTTACTTGCCAGGTGTCCTGGAGGAGGAAAATGTATTCCATACATACTTCAGAGATTACTAAATGAGAGTGGAGCATAGAGAATCTGACCCAACGAGGAAATACACTCACACTGAGTCCTCTCTGCAAACATTTCTGACATAAACAAGCTCTCTTAACTGAGTTGCTGCAGTCTGATATAAAATGCTCAGCTCATTTATCTCAGAGTTATTACACACTATAAATTATATTGCTTTAAGATGCAGTTATATGAAGTTCTGTGTGTGTGTTAACAGGTGAGGATATTCAGTGTTGAGAGGGAGGAAGTCGAGTGTTTTATTTTAGAGAGTCAATATTTTAAATGAAGCAACAGAAAATGAGATTTCTGGCAGTTGTTGCTTTTATTCTTTGATGTTCAGATGAACAGATTTGTGAAACTCATTACATGTGGAGTTTCTGATTACATGCAACATCATTTGATTCATATGAAAATGGTCAAAATGATCTATGAACTATGAGGAAATGGGGGTCATCCCTGTGTTTCCAGGGTTCTATGTTCCCCACTTAACCCTGCAAAAAAGCTTCTATGTTCCCCACTTACACAAAAAGGATGCACCTTCTTGGCCACTGGTACCAAGAAGGTGCATAAGCCTACAGGATGCACCTTCTTGGTACCAGTGCCCAAGAAGGTGCATCCTGTAGGCTTAAATGACTTTAGACCAATTGCGCTGACCTCGCATATCATGAAGGTGATGAGAGATTGGTCCTGGTGTACCTCAGGCCACAGGTGCGATCATCAGCTGACCCCCTGCAATTTGCATATCAGCCCCATGTAGGTGTGGAGGACGCAATTATTTACATGCTGCAGAGGGCGTACTCTTCACTGGACAGACCCAACACTACAGTGAGGATCATGTTCTTTGATTTTTCAAGTGCCTTTAATACAATCCAGCCCAGTCTGTTAAAGGCCAAATTGGAGAACATGTAGGTGGAGGCTCCTCTGGTCTCATGGATTGGGGACTACCTGATGGGCAGACCGCAGTTTGTTAGGCTGCAGAACTGTGTGTCGGAACATCTGACCTCTAACATCGGGGCCCCCCAAGGAACGGCGCTCTCCCCTTTCCTCTTCACCATGTACACATCTGATTTTAAGTACAGCTCAGAGTTATGCCACATCCAAAAGTTTTCAGATGACACAGTCGTGGTTGGGTGTGTGGAGGGGGGTCAAGAAGAGGAGTACAGGGGGGTGATAGACAAATTTGTGCAGTGGGGTGAGGAAAACTGTCTGCTACTCAACGTAGCAAAAACAAAGGAGATTGTGGTGGACTACAGGAAGAAAAAGCCCCCAGCTTCTCCTGTCTATATCAGTGGGAGTGACGTGGAGATTGTGGAGCAGTACAAGTACCTGGGTGTCCTACTGGACAATAAACTTGAATGGTCCACAAACACAGAGGCAGTGTACAGCTCAGGTCCTTTAATGTATGCAACAAGATGCTGCAAATGTTTACCAGACTGTTGTAGCTAGCACTCTTTTCTTTGCCGTGGTGTGCTGGGGGGTGGGTGTTAAGAAAAAGGATGCCAATAGGCTCAACAAGCTGGTTAAGAAGGCCCAGTCTGTTGTTGGCCTGAAGCTGAGCACTCTTGAGGAGGTGGTGGAGGACAGAATCCAGGCCAAATTCAATAGGATCATATACAACACCACCCATCCTCTCCATAAAACACTGGACACACTCAAGAGCACATTCAGCACCAGATACAGACTCCCCCGCTGTTCAAAAGAGCGCTACAAAAAATCATTCATACCCACAGCAATACAACTGTACAACTCCGCCCTCCAATCAAACTCGTATGCACTTTGAACCATTCTTCCTATTTATTGTACTGTTTTTTATACACCTTTTTATACCCTTTATTCACACCTTGTGATCTTATGTACTTTTAGGATTTTTTTTGTGTCAGTATGTGTGCTGTGTTCTTGTGATCTGTGTCTTTTTTTGTCATTATTGCCCCTGCTGCTGAGGACATTTTAAATTTCCCCCCTGGGGATTAAAAAAAGTATATCTATCCATCTATCTATCTATCTATCTATCTATCTATCTGTTTCCCGCTTGGTTGAGCGGGCAACATAGAACCTTTTTTGTGTAAGCGGGGAACATAGAACCTTTTTTGCAAGGTTAAGTGGGGAACATAGAACCCGGGAAACATAGATATGCTCCCAGGAAATGACTTTGTTGAGACATAAATAATAAACACTTGTTTAAAGAAGACTTGGACATTGTTCATTTGTGTGAGATGAATACTACTCAGTATCAGCCCCACTGTGGATGTGTTAGTTCAGCAGGTCACCACACTTGAGCAGGATGGAGTCCTGCCTTAATGCTGCATCATTTGGCATCAAAACAATATTAACCTTTGAATTTTGCATCTGGACGACACCATGAAAGTCTGAACTCTTTGAAACATTGATTTCTTTTTTTAACAATTCAACTAGAATTAAGAGAGGAATTCATCAGAGAAGAAAAAAACTGATCATTATCATGTGAGGGTTGCAGCTACACATGCAGCTCCACCCAACATGTAGTGGAGCCACCTGTCAGGTGTACCCAGGAGTGGTTACTGTGTATAAATACATGCATGTGTGATAAACAGTTCAAACTCTTGAGCCACATAAAAGCAGACAGCTGACTTCTCTGTTAACTTCAACGGACTCTGTGACGATGGCTCACCATCATGACAAGCTTGAGTGGAGTGAGACAAAGAATGCCACTGAGGAAACTCAGAGGATTTGTGATGAGGTGAGCTTTAATCTACCTTTATTGTTCACAACCTCCACACACAACTCTCTGGTCTGTATTTCAGTCTGGATTTACATCATATTTTATTCCATTCACTCACAGGTGAAGGGCCAAGTGGAGAAACAGACAGGCATGAACTACAGGGAATTCAAAGCAGTTAAATACCGTGAGAATGTGGGAAAGGAACTCTTTCTCATCAAGGTAAATAATTTTGTGACATTTAAAAAACAAAGTTTGAAGCACTCAGGTGTGTCTCTGTCAGTGATATACAAACAGAATTAACTGTGACATCCAGTTGAACCTAATGTCATGTCAAATTCATGACAGTAAACACCAGATCTGTGATGGTAGAAGATCTTCACTGTTCAGCAACACAAGATCCAGATAAATATATTTCTTTTGACTTGCAGTTATCCTCTCTCATGCAGGTTCATGTTGGAGGAGCAGACTATATTCATCTGAGAGTCATCCAGTTCATTTGGCTTCTCCGCTGTGTGCCGCAGGAAGTGGACATACTGAGCGGTGTAGAGCAGCACAAGACCAAAGACGACCCCCTCGTGCCTTTTAAAATCTGATCACACAACCTGTTTCAACAGTTAAACACTTACAGGCTGCAGTCTCATGTTAAAATGCTCTGCTTCTTTATTCTGAAATGATTTGACTTTGGTTTTGAATGTATTAACACACAGAGAGAAAGATAATAGATGTTGGGGAACAGAGAGTTCAATGCACTGCCTTCTCATGAATCAATAAAGATTAAAGCATTTTAAAAACTCTATATATTTCTTGTGGTTCTTATATGCAGCATTTGCTTTTCTTTATTAAGTCTGATTTCTAAAATATGTGTTGTCTTGGCTGGAAGAAATGGTTACGAATAAATTAAAAAGGTAACAAAAAATAATCCCTGTAGTTCACACAAACATTAACACAGACATAAAGAGTTTGCACTCTCTATTGTTGTGAGCAACAATAGAGAACTCTGACAACTCTGTCACCTAGAATTAATGTTGGTATGTTATTAAACTGTTTGCTTAATTCTTTAATTCTTTTGGCAACATTATCGTTGCCTGGATCATGTTCACAGGCAACAAATCTTTCAGGTCAGCAACACTCATGTCTAAGGTTTAGGCATCACATGCAAAGTGCATCAAGGTTGGGAATGATCTGATCACACAAACCAGGAAACATTTTCTTGCTGTCAGTTACTTGACAGGTGTCCTGGAGGAGGAAAATGTATTTCATACATACCTCTGAGATTACTAAATGAGAGTGGAGCATAGAGAATCTGACCCAACGAGGAAATACACTCACACTGAGTCCTCTCTGCAAACTTTTCTGACATAAACAAGCTCTCTTAACTGAGTTGCTGCAGTCTGATATAAACAACTCAGCTCCTTTATCTCAGAGTTATTACACACTATAAATTATATTCCTTGATAATGCAATTATATGAAGTTATGTGTGTGTTAACAGGTGAGGATATTCAGTGTTGAGAGGGAGGAAGTCGAGTGTTTTATTTTAGAGAATCAATATTTTAAATGAAGCAACAGAAAATGAGATTTCTGGCAGTTGTTGCTTTTATTCTTTGATGTTCAGATGAACAGATTTGTGAAACTCATTACATGTGGAGCACTTGACAGCTTTGTGTCTGGTCAGATGGGCCTCCATCATCAGTTTAACTACAGCCATCAAAGCAATGAGCTGAAGGTCACAAAAAACGTGTGTTGAGCTGCAGTACATAACATTTTTTTTTAATTCATACCATATTGGCCACTGGGATAAACTATAAGCAAGACTATTCTTCCATCAGACAGCAACAATGATTTTACCTTGTTGAACCCAAGAAAGAGCTGCTGGTCTGCTGCTGCTTCAATCAGTTAGTTCGTTTGTGTTATTGTGAGACTTTGGTGAATCCGAACTGACCCTTTCAATTAATCAGAAGGAGCCTATATGTGAGGAGTGGATGCACAAACTTCCAACAAATCCAGCCATGTACATTTTAGTCTGAGCACAGTTGAAAACTGTTTGCATCCTAACACCTGTGCTTACTGGGATGAACTTAACTATCATGGCTTGTCTCAGCCATGACATAAGCCACCTAGTGGCGTGGTGGGATAATACATTTCACACAAATCAAACATACACCCATCAGCCGAAACATTAAAACCACTGACAGGTGAAGTGAATAACTTTGATTATTTTGTTCCAGTGCATTGCTCTGCTGGGAAACCTTTGGTTCTGGCATTCATGTGGATACCACCTGACATGTTCCACCCACTCAAACACCATTGCAGACCAGGTACCCCCCTCAACAGTACTCCCTAATGGCAGTGGTCCCCCAGCAGGAAAAAGCAGCATGCCACACTGCAAACATCACTCAGGAGTGGCCCAAGGGATGTGACAAAGGCCTCCTAACTCCCCAGATCCCAATCTGAATGAGCATCTGTGACACAACCCACTAGACTAAATGGATCTGCCGCCAACACACTGGTGCCAGACACTGCAGGACACTCGCAGAGATCCTGTGTCCGTGCCTCGACAGGTCAGAGCCATGTCCCATCCAAGGAGGCCCCACCTTGGATTAGGGGCACATCTGGGGTACCACACAAGAATCCTTGAGCAGATTGGGACCTGGGAAATTTAGAAGCCAGGTCGACACCTTGAGCTTTTTGTCACGCTCCACAGGCCATTTCTAATGGTTTTAATGTTTTGGGTGATGGGTGTATGTCTCCAACAAAGCTTAACAGCTGTCAGATCATATGTTTGGCCAATAAAGGGAAATGATGCCCATGTCAGAGTTTTCCATTGTCACAGTGTTATGGACACAGCTGCTTGGCAACAGATGCCCAACTTTGTGTGTCAGAATATTTCTTCCTTTCACATATTCAGTAGGCTACACTTTGAAAATCATTATTTCCTCCCATATGTAATTTGTCAGTATCCTACAGGGGGAAAACATTATGTAGACACTTAATGGAGCAGGAGTCTCAAGAAATTGTGTCACCTTTAAAAACAAAAGTGACTTAATCAAATTAGCTTTCAAAGTAACATTAGAGCTACAAAGGCTACAAAGAACTGCAGAGCCAAGCATCAAGTATCTTATTCATTTATTTCATTTGTTAATAGGAACCAAAATCATGCAGCATGTGATTAACAAAGAGGAACTGTAGTCACAAGATGATACTGACAAGGATGTGACTGACGTGTGAAGTCCAGAGATACACAAATACTGCTGACACACAACCTGATGCGGGTTGAGCTAAAGCACCAAATGTTGTTTGCGGTTGTTTGATCACATTATCAGGACTGAGATAATTTAATTTAAATGACTTCTAATTTAATCATTGTGGCATAAGCATTGAAAGAATCATCAGAAAATAGAGGCAGAAATTTGCAGGGACAATTTAGCCAGAAAGGTCCACAGTTAAGATTGTGTAAGAGCACTTGGTTGCAGAATATAAATGTAATTGTGTATTTTTATATGTGTGTTGAGTATGTAGCCTATAGCAGAATAATTATAGACCAATGAGCAGGGGTTCATAAAGAGGTCGGGAGATACACCTTTAAAGGAAATGTATAAAAAGATAATAAAAACAATACAATTTAGTATAGAATATGAAAAAGTGAACTTATAATTAATTGTGGATTAAAACTTCATATTTGTCATGAGTTCATTCAGTGATTAACTGCTATAACATTCCTTGTCATCAAGTTCAGGGTTCACCTCCTTTGCAGTGGGTGTGATTCATAAGCATGTGCTTAGTTCACCCGATGTGTTCTTGTTCAATCTAAAACACACATGTGACTCATGCAGATGTCTTAAGGTTTGGGTGTGCTTCATGGGAAAGTGCCTGTGTAAAAAATACATTTGTTTAAGATACAGTTTAACATGTTGTCATTTTTCACCAGGGCACAAATGAAGCCTGAGGTCTTTAAACAATTTATAATGTAACGACTTAAATGTGCTCTTGAGTGATAGCTTTTGGTTACAAATTCATTACTTAAAAGAATACATGTTATCTTATTGCGATCTGGCTACAAAAGGCTAACTATATGTCACTTGTCATATATGTAAAATGTTTGCCATTGTGATTATTTTTGTACTTTACTGATGGGTTATGTGGTATAAAATCCAAGCATGGCAATAAAATCCTCTTAACGGCAGCCGCTCTCATCTATAAAATCACACCCCTTCAACTTCACTTCCAAGCCACAACTACACACCTTCCATTTAAGGTGTGGCTCCACACCCTGAATAATATAGCTTTACATTTCATGGATATATAGAAGGGATCAGCTCAAGAGCAGCAGGGCTTGAATTTATATTTCAACCTCTTTAAATCCATTATATACATTAAATTTATATTTAAAGTGACCTTTAGGTTGGAAGACATTTAATTCCACACATATGGTCTGGAATGTTTACATTAAACCCCTTTTCCACCATAAGTTCTGTTTTTTCATCCTGGTCCATTAGGGATTTCTGGAACTGTGGTGCAACATCTAAAACCAGCCTGTGTTTTTCCGTTAGAATTTAACGTTAAGTTCTGTGTCACTGAATTATGTTTAACTGCACAAAGTGGTTAAAAGTATTCAAATGTGCAATTTATCCCTGGTGAAAAAACATCAATACAGCCAGTGCCTTGACAGATGTGTTTAAATTCAGAAAATAATCGTGAGTTGGTTCCCCAAAATCTATGTAAAATACTTTCAGAGTGGGGTTCCTGATTTTCCACACATATAACACAAAGCACCCTGCAGCTTGAGTAGGGACAGTGTTATCGTAAATCCACATAATCAATCAAGAACCTGGAGCACTGCCAACAGCTGCCATGTAGTATTTGAAACATCTTACAGCCTTCAGTTTTTCTTCTTTGCTTTTGTCCAACCCTTTTTGTTCTTCACACTGTGTGCGAGCTGAGGCTACAGTACACGCCCCTCACCTGCAGCTATTTCACAAATCACATACCACAGAAAGAAAAGCAACACTCGCTCTTACAACAAACCAGATTCATTTATTAAGTCACCCTAAACAAAAAACGTTCCAGTTTGACTCCTTACACCATGATCTACAGTATGATACAGTATGTCATTACATGTCAGGAATGGGAACGGCATTTAGCGTTATGTTACAAAATGAACCAGGATAATCTGATAAAGCTGATTTGAATTAAATGGCAGTCTGTAGACACAGACGTTTCTTTTGGGTGGGGATCCAATTAGAAGTACTCAACAGGGTCTTGGTGGGTCTTGTTGTGCTGCATATCACTCAGCTCAGGTCCTCCTCCATTACATGGCAGTGGTTTGAAAACACGGAGGTGAACATGTTCGTCTCCTCCAACATGAACCTGCAAGGAAGCAAAAGTGAAGTTTTAGGTGATATTTGTCTTTCGTTTTTGGTCTTGACTGATGCAAATACAGAAGTTCAATGACGTGTACATTGTCAACAACCAATAGCTGCACTCCAGCACCAAAAATGAAGCTGCAAAGTGGGTTGACAGTAAACATGTGGGCAACTCAGAGAGGCGCAAGAACGTGTACAAGTTCTCTTGTGCTGTGGAAAAGGAGGAGAAACTGTTGGACTTGTGTGTTTAATTCAGCGTGTATCTGACCCACCAACCAGCACTTACTTTAGTGAGAATCTTAATTTTGGAAACAATTCGCCTTTCATTCCCATAGTTGTCTCCCAGTAACATAGCACAGCTGGCCAATGGAAGCCAGTATGGTAGAAAGAACAAAAACAGTTTGAGGATCGCACACAGATATGTCCGTCAGCAGATACAAAGTTTTTAATGAAGCCTTTCAAGCATTTTTAAGGACAAAGTGCTTTCGGCTGTCCAGCCTTAATCAGTGTGAGTTACAAGACTAGCAGTGCATGCACTGATTTAACAGCTGCAGTGGAGTCTGCAGATCAGCGATGTTCAATCAACAATCACCGATACAGACCCTAGAGTGGCATGTAAGATGGTACATGCTACACACAACATATTGAAAACAAAAGACAATAAACTGACAATCCAATATCACATTCGTATGTGCTGAGTTAAAAACATGTCTTTCAACAACTCCAACTGTCACTGAAAACATCAGGTATGACTACTGTTCATAGCCAGTATGGCAGCAACATCCCAAAATGTACTCAAGTTTGTATGCAAATACAGTTTCTTTATAGATCATATTGATGCTAAATTGACAAGAATACTGTCGACACATGAGACCTTTTATCATGTGTTTTCAGAGTTGGGTGCTATGCAACATATGAATTTGCAGACACATAAGGATTTGTTAATGTCAAATTCCTAAAAGATGTTTGGCGAAATATTTTCGGCTAGGAGCAGGATGGGATTTAAACTTGCAGTCTTGCAAACAGTGACCCTGGAGTCTTTGCAAAATCTTAAAGTCTGTGACTAACAACTCACATTACCTTTAGATGTGAGACAGTGTAAGACTTTAGTGTTTTAAAAGTATTTTAAGCCTTTTCAACACACAGTCAATACAGTCAATACAGTGTGTGTGTGTGTGTGTGTGTGTGTGTGTAATAGTGGAGTAATAGTCATTTCCGGTTAATTTATGAGGACTTCGGGGCCTCCGTAGGTTGGCCAAGTGCTTTTTTTTTTTTTTTTTTTTTTAAATTAACAATTACCTTGATGAAGAAGTTGGTCCCAGCCACAACTTGACTCGTGTAGCTCTTGGCTGTGAAAACGTCATAAGTCTTCCCTGCTTTTGCCTCCGCACTGGGCTTTACCTGAGTAACAATAACAGGACAGCATCAATGAAACACAGGCTCTGTTCACGGTGTGTATAGTTTTGAGGTAAGAAAGTCCAAGTGTAATAATAATGTTCTTTCTCTCTCTACTTACCTCATCACACAGTTTCTGGATTTCTTCGGTGGCATCGGCTGCCGGGCCGGTCCCTCCACATTTCATAGGCATTGTGATAGCTTTTAGTCGAGAAATACAGGGAGAAAACAAATGAAACTGACACTGTTTCCGTCTCGAGACGTTCAATTTGAGTCAGAAGATCATATGACTCTGGATGTTGGATTATACCATCAGTAGGGGGGAGTATTTTTTGAAACGATGTCACACATCGACTACAACAACAAAAAACGTATTTGAGATGTATAAACCTGTTTAAACTACATTTTATTCATACAATACACCGTTTAAAGTATCAGGAATGAATATTTTTGAAATATAGTTTAATATATCGCTCTGCTCTCCCTATTTACAGAGACTGTGGTTTAGTCCAGGGCGTGACTGTGTTTGGATGTGGCAACTCAGCGTCGTGTGTTAAACACTGTTGTGGATTGACAGGAATTTGCTGACTTTTTGGGGCTGGAAAATGTTATGATAAACTTGTGGTTTCCATGTCTGAACATTTTGAAGATGAAAGATAAGTCACGCTCTAACTGAACAGCTCTATAAGCTTTTCTATGTACTCGTGCTTCCTCATTTAACAGTCATTTCTGCTACGCAGCAAACCCCTCTAAACAAATAAAGGCGTAGGTGAAACTCAGACAGGGTTTAAACCCTCTCTTTAGTCCTCTTGTCAACAAGTGGATTATTCATTCTCGAGCAATTGTTAGAATTCCAAATCCAGTTTTGAAAAAACAATTTTGGCAGGTTATCTATCACCTAATGGGTCAGAGGTTGTGACTCATCCACCTGAGTATTTTTTGTTTGTTTTGTATAGGGGAGACTGGGTATGGTTGTAACGACACCTATAGCCCCAGTTCTACCACACACCTCCGGTATGGTACCTTTGGAACCAAAAGTAACCCCTTCAGACATGGTACCTAGACCCTAAGTCTGCTTAAGTCCCTGTTTCCACTGAGCAGTATAGTATAGTTGTCTGAGTTGTGGCTGGTTTTCAGAATCAGAATCAGAAATACTTTATTGATCCCCGAGGGGAAATTATTTATGTTACAGGTGCTCCTTGCAAGAGAGGAAAGATACGTGAAAATATAAGAAATTTAAACAATAGTATTAACAAATATATAGTTAAATAAACAGGAATTATTAACAAACATAAACGTAAATAAATATATATATATATATACACATATATATATTGTAAAACTGAACAAGATTATTTACACAAACAGAATATATACAGTCAGGGTGAATGGGGTTATATTTTGAGGCTCATGTAACCACTGTTCATACTGTGGAGAGTTTTATTAGTAAACTGTAACTATAAAATGACAGGATGTTTTGCTGGTTCTTGCCGCAGCTGGAGTCTGAGAAAAAAGAATTCACTGGGCCGACTGCCGGCGACTTTTAAGGTGGAACATCATCTTTTAATGTTTCTTAATGCATGACATGATGATGGGAATCATGGAGAGAGACTCTCACTGCAGCTTGTTTTATTTTGGTCTGAAAATGTTGGCGTGCAGCCTCGTTCTGTGGACAATAAATGAAGTGCAGACTTCCATCTGTGTCACTGGTAATGAGGAAATACAGTGAGTGCTGGACGGAGCAGTGAGTGACAACAACCCCGCCCACATTTAAGAGTACTGTTTGCTGTGGAAACGTCAGGGTCTAGATACGATGTGTGAAACGTTAATTTTGGTTCCAGAGGTACCATACCCAAAGTGTAACTAATGTATGTAAACTCCACAGTGTGAACAGTGGTTACATGAGCCTCAAAACCAGCCACAACTCAGCCCTGAGCAGAGTGACGGTCCTCTATTGACCAATCAACAGACTGCAGTGTTCACAGCTCCACCTTTTAGCACCAGATCTGTGTGCTAGGTACCCCAACAGACTGCAGTGTTCACAGCTCCACCTTTTAGCACCAGATCTGTGTGCTAGGTACCCCAACAGAGGGGGGACCTAAAATGGGGACAGTAAGGAACAGTTCTTTTGGTACCATCCACAACTTTTCACAGTGCAAACGGAACAAAAGCGTACCAAAGTGAGCTGTACTGTACTGCTCACTGAAAACAAGGCTTTTGAGTCATGTAAAAGGCCTCCATTTATTGTGTGACCTTGCATGTGAAATTTCATAGCTGTGTGAAGAACTGTGCAGATTTTAAGTTGGTATCTTGTATTACACTAGTAAGTAGTCTCAAGGGTAAAATGTGAGGCATTTCATCTTTGCTCATTTTAAATCACTGTTGTTACAACTAATAAACAACGGCGGTCAGGGATGGGGATAGTTATTACACATTTTAAAGGAATGTTACAACTAACCCAATGACAAACACATGCTCTCTCTCTTTTTTTTTTTGAGCAGGCCAGTAGAGTTGAAGAGACAAAACTGATAGGTGTGTGCTTGCACATCTAACTGCAAAGCAAATAGCACAGCTATAAAGCTAACTATAAAGCTGTCTGTCTGTCTGACCTTTATCTACTTCACACGTGGCAGGTGTATTGCTGGGCACCTAAAGTTGTTTTTACATGCTACCCCTGGGACAGATAATTTGTCATCACAACATCTCTTTCCATAAAGCTGGATGTCCCAAAACTTCTAAAAATGTAGTATTCTTGTTATTCTTGTTATTGTTATTCTGGACAGTGGTATGACCATGGAGCAACATGTAAAGAATGTTGTCCAGTCTTGTTTTTACCAGCTGAGGAATATCTCCAAATAACTTTGACGTAACTATAGGTGAACTTTAATAATGAAGCTCACAGTCAATGTGGCTTTTATTACACTCAGGGTCACTAACAGCAATTTTATAAAAGCAGTTACAAGTTAAAGCATCTTGGTGCAGGGGTGTGGCGCACCAGTCGGCTGGCCTATGCACCAGAAGTATACAATCAGTGGACAAACACTTTTTCCCCCAACAGAAAAACACTTAAACTACTACCAGTGCCACAGCAAACCTAAAATTATACCACCACACCTCAACAGGTGAACTCCTACTGCACCAGCTGCTCCCATGACCAGAGGATAACACCAGCTGCAGCACTAAAAAAGATAAAACAATAAAATAAATGATTATGTTCAATCTATAAGGACAGAGAAACACTTTAAAATGAACAATGTAAAGTAAATGGCAACTAACACTTTGCCTGAGAATTTAACGCAGCATGTTAGTCTCAGTGTAACCACACACAAACACAGTTTAGTATTAACATTCACATCTTGCTACTGTAACAGCTCCTGGGCTGTAAAACAAAGCATTGTTGGCAGACCCACAGAAGTGTTATCAACTTTGTTTGGTGAAATCTAATGGACAAAGTCCTGTTGGCTCCATGGCGTCAACTTCTGTGTTGGCCTCCAATAAACGTCATCCCTACTGCACTCTTTATTGCGCTCTTTGCATCTTTGCAGAGTCAGCTGGGGAATGACTGTAACGGCACTGTAGCTGTCATTTTTACCATTAGGAGCTGTACACATGCTGCGTCTTTAATGGCCTGGAAAATGCAAGGTTGGACGCTTGGTGCTACTCTTGTGCCTAATTTGTGCCAGCTTTCAAGGGTGTGGAGGCAGGTTGCATCTGAGGTTGCTAAGCAACCATAACCAGCACGGATTTGTAGCCAACTTACCAGGAATCCTGAGTGCAGAGCTGATCTTCCTCCAGGTGTTCTGTAAGTGTGTTGTAAGCCAAAAATATTGTCAGTGGGACAGATGTAACAGTCTGGGTAGAACTGCACTAAAAGGATCAACTTCTTCTTCATATTTACACCAGACTGATATTAACAGAAGATGAGGCGATTGGTTGTTCCTCATCATGTGACATGCGGTGTGGACCAAAAGTTGAACTTGTTTATCTCAGGGTGCAGCCATCACGCCCTGAAAAACAAGGTGCTTGGGAAAAGGTGAGCCCCGTGATGGTGTCGCATCTGCCTTGCATCTGCATTGAACACAATGAATTTGAAAGTGCATAAAACACATCATGTGTATGGCCTCTTATATAGTATAGTTGTGACATCACAACTTCAGAGCGGTCCTGATGGCTTGTTTAAAGGCAATGGTCACATATTGTCAGAACACGGACATGGACTGTGTGCATTTGTCTGTGGATTGAGCATTTTGATACGTTCACAATATTTATATAGCACCTATACCTGTTGATAAAAGAAAAAGACATGGAAATCTGACTTTTTGCAATATGGGACCTTTAAATTTTAATGTACGTTTTGAAAACATGCAGAGAATATGATTATTTTGATGCTAAAATCAGCATTATGGGTACATTTTAGGCAAACCAAGGGAAATATGGCCTCTACTGCTGCAAAACATCAACATGATAATAAAATTAAAAGTATATATATTATTCTAATTTCTATGAATGAATGAATATTTTTTTATTTGGTTACATACATCTGGAAAAACAAAAATTATTTCACACAAATTTGCTCACAGTCAGTAACCGAAAAACGAATAGGCTGAAACCTCAGGCTGATTTATGCCCAGAATATCAACAATACCAAAGAAAGGAAATAAACTCAGTTCTTTTCCATTCTGATCATTTTACATTGTAATCCATAATCATTTTACATTTTAAGGCTTTTTTAGACACTCAAAAGAGAGCAACACAATTTGAAATCATCACTGAGTTCATTCCATAGTTTGACTCCCAAAACTGAAACACATTTGTGTTTTACATTGGTTCTCTTAATCTAAAAAAAAATAAGAAATGAATACAGATAGGAAGGTTTCTGATGACAACTTGAAAAATTAATTCTAATGTTTTTAAATACACAATGTCTGGAAATTTGATGGTGTACGATGCTATAAACTGTTGATTAGTTGATTCCCTATAACCAGCTTTATGTGTTATCATAAGGGCTGTAAGCATTTCCCCAAATTTCAGCACAGTAGGACACATATGGCATTACAAGTGAAACGTTTAATGTGTTCTATGTGTGGCTTCCAACATAGTTATTTCTAGTGTGAATAATTTGATTTAATGGGGGAAAAAATCTTGTGAACATTTGACAGGTTTCCCCCCAAATAACATAAAGTTACATGCTTGTTTCTTGTTTTCTTTTTAGTGAGCACCTGTCCTGAGTCTGATGTTTAATGACCATAACATTTCCAACCTGAGGATGGCGTCAAATGCAACATTTATTGTGGTGCATTTAATTTCAGGCAGGAGAAGAAGAGGACAGACTGCCTGTGAGAGTCTCAGTAGTCAGACGACATGTTTGTCAGTCTCCACAGCGCACTTGTCTTCACAATGCTGCTGTCCTTTGTGCTTTCCCGAGGCTTCTGCCAGCTTGCGGCGGAAGTGAACCGCAGGTCTTGCCCGACCTTTAGCTCTGCTTTACGGGCTTTTACAACCTCAGGTCCCAAATGCGGAGAGGCGCCCGACAATGGTAAAAACATTTCCTGGTTGTATACTGTGACTGCGTCCAAGAGGGATCACCTTTTTATGTCCTTGTAAAACTCCTATTGGCCTATTTAGTCTGCTATTATAAAAGTCCTACTGTATGCTGGTGGTGTAATGTCAATCAAAGTGCTGTTTGAGTGCTGTTAAAAATGTTAAGTGCTCCTCTATGGCATTATCAGAGGCTGTCAGACTGAATGGCCTGCAGTGTGTGTGTGTGTGTGTGTGTGTGTGCGCGCGCGCGCGCGCGCGCGTGTACCTAGAGTTTTTCATGTTATTGTTTCAAACAGAGAGTTTGGTTGACTATGGCATTTTTGTTTCAAAGGGATAACAATGGTGTGTCAGTGGGGAAAAGGTGTAGTTTGTCCTCACAGTATTGCCCAGCACTGCATGCTAAGTTAACTCAGGTTACTGTTAAATCAATGGATGGTGAGTTTACAGACTTTTAAGGCAACTGTAAAAGTGGCAAAGGCTTGATTTTATCTTTATACTTAAGTGTAATCTAATCTTTTATGTTTCGCTCTCAGGTTTAGTGGTGACCTACTCACAGCTGAAGAGCATGCTGTCCAACAGAGACATTCAGCTCTTTGATGTGAGAAACCCGGATGAATTCCAAGCTGGACGCATTCCAGATGCTGTCAACATCCCATGTGAGTGTTAACACATGCATAACATGGGAAGAAGAGTGGTTTCACGTGTGTTTTTACTCTTATTTCTGGGTTTGAATGTCAGTGGACAACCTGGAGGAGTCTCTGAAGCTGTCCCCAGAGCGCTTTCAGCGGATGTTTGAAGTGAAGGCTCCTGGGAAGGATGACGACAACATCGTGTTTCACTGCAGGAGTGGGAAAAGGAGCCTCACAGCGCTGGACATTGCCCATCGGCTGGGGTTTAGCAGGTAAATTGCAGCAGATGCAGATGCACGTGAAACATCCAGCAGTCCAGTTGTTACATAACCAGTTAATGAGCCAATGATTCCACTGATAAACTCAGCGTGGACCCTGCTAAACCTCTTGATGTGCTGTAGTGGAGCTTGTATCACGATAAATGGCACATTTTGTGTGTTGTTATTTAATTATTAATCAGTCCTGGATGGTACTGACACTAGAGTACAATGTCCTCGGACGCTGCTTTGGTTTGTTGAATGCTGCATGACCTTTTAGTAGAAAAACAAACAGCCATGATAAGAGACTGAGCTCTTCTTCTTATGCTCCTTCTTCTTCTCAGGGCGAGACATTATAAAGGAGGGTACATTGACTGGGAAGAGCAAGAAGGAAAATGAACCCGGACTGAACCGTGGTGCTTAAGTTCCAGATTTTTATTAAGAATACAGGTAGTGCAAAAAAAAAACAAACTACAAAACATAAATCAGAGGTGTTTGTTACTCTTGAGCAACATTCAGTTGACTGCTTATAAATTACAAATTACATTCACATTGACTGTTTCTTTATAAGTTACATATTTCAATCACATTAACCGTTACTTTATAGATTAAAAAAAACACTTTAAAGATCAACCTTCTTCGCTGTGTTACATTTTTTTAGCTACTGATTTGACTGATTTTGTAATATGCTGTGCATCCTTTTTATTCTGTGATTCATGACAAACTGGTTAATGTAGAAGTGCTTAATGTTGATTAAATTATATACAAATTTCAACATGTTATTGTACGTCTTTGTAAACCTGCAATTTGTCCCAATTCAGCACTACACATTTTTTTTTATGGATTTTCAGCCATAAATTTTGAAGGAATACTCCACCCCAAAATGAACGTTTATATATCAATTACTCACCCTGTGCTACATTGAATTTATGAAGAAAACTGTGAACTGAGGTCAGAGAAAATTCTTCATGAGCTGAAGTCATAGAGTCTTGTGTTTAACAGCAGCAAAACTATATCAAAACATCTGCTTATAAACTCTCACACAGCTCGTGCAGTATAATCCAAGTCTCATTTATCCCGTCAGACACTGAAACAGGGAACTGAGCAGAAAGCGAAAGTTAATCTATAATCTTCTCAAAGCCATTAAATGAAGAGATGTCAGAGTGAGGGGGCTTTCTTGGACAGGCACCCCAAGCAGTTGGGGGTTTAGTGCCGTGCTCAAGGGCACCTAAAAGGCACCTCTTCAGCTACCAGTCCACACTCTGTACTTGAACACAAGACCCTGTGGTTCCCAAGCCAAGTGTGGACTGAGCTACTGACCTATAAAATTCTATGCATGTTTTTTACCCCTCACTCCAGACTTTAGACCATGTCAGAATACTTTTCTTCCCAGTGATCTGATCGGTCAGAGGTCAGAATGCTGACAGGATGTGATCAGACACTTTGAAGTTAACCTGCGGAGAAGGAGGAGGAGGAGGAGGTTAACTCTGGCATAAGTTACCCCGGTGATTTATCCTGGTAAAAACTGAACCATCTCTGTAGTACTGTAACCCTGAAGTTACCTTGCTAACTCTTCATCCTGCTTCATAGTACATGTACAGGTGTCTGGTTAACCGCTGCCTCGATCAGTTAGTTAGTGTTATTGTGTGACTTTGGTAATGACGACATATGACACCCCCCACTTAAATCCTTAATAACGAGTTTTGATGCCCCTGGCATATCCATAAAGACAACATTTGACGCCCATTTGAACAGGTTCCTTGTTTGGCTTTGTAACAGACACTCTTATTGGTAGACACGAAACCCAGTAATACTTGAGCAATTAATAGGATTAAGGGATACAATTTCGCTGGGTTTCCCAAAGTTTGTTGAACTCGTGGAATTTTTTTTTTTTTTTTTGTACCACCTGATGAGTTTGTTGTTTTTTTTTGAACAATAGAAAAATTATATATTCAAATACAGTCGAAAGTAAAATTGGTTTTAAACTGTTCTATGCCAAATCTGGTGAATCTGGTGTTACTTATTTCAATAATTTGGCAAATATATTTGAACATTTGTTGTGTATCTAAAGTTCATAACATGTATATATTTGATACAAAGTATAATTTATTTTAAAAAATGAAACTCCACTTTAAAGAAATTCAAGTTTTCAAATGGTGATGACTGACTGGAAAATGTATGAAAACCCACTGAAATCCATGGGTAGCCTCAGAATGGTCTATAAGGGTGCTTCTCTTAGGCGTTTTATGGGGTAAAGAGTTAAAAAGTTGGCTCAGATTCACCAAAGTCACACAATATCTCAAACTTACTGGTTGCAGCAGTGCCAGACCAGCAGCACCCATGTTCAGAAAGGTACAATTACTGTTTTTGTCAGTGGAGTCTGGCTTTGAAGAGGGCATGGACGCGTTTTTATTTCACTTCGCAGTCAGACAGGACTGTCTGTTTGGGAAGTACTAATAATAAAGATAAATATCAGCTTAATACATTTTATTTATATCTTGCTTTTCAGGTTGCACAAAGACACTTTACACAACTGTATATATCAGACTTGGATTACACTGCACAAGCTGTGTGAGAGTTTGTAAACAAATGTCTTGATTTAGTTTTGCTGTTGTTTAACGTAGTTACCTATGACTTCAATTCATCAAAAACTTCCTTTGCTTTTTGAATTCTTCGTTCACCATAGAGGCATGTGGGAAAAGCAAAGTTTTATTCACAAATTCAAAGTAACACAAGTGAGTTTTGATCACAAATGATCATTTGGGGGGTGAAAACTTATTCTTTATCAGTTCCTCCCTGTCCTTTGTGCCTTGTGTTGTTGTTTTTTTGCCCATCAACTCCACACTTATTTTTACTTCTCTTTTACAGTGTGAACATGCGTACAGTATTACAAACCAAGCTTGTGAGTTTCTGTCAGATAAATGCAGTTCAATCTTTCAACCAGTAGATGGCAGCAGAATTTCAACCAACTCTGAAAATGTTTGTATCTGTTACTCTACCACTGTCCTTTATCATGATTGTAGCGATGCCCTCTCAGGCCTGGCCTTCACACCACTATTGGTCTAGACAGGTATGGATCCTGTGAGTAACAGCTCTATGAGGAGCTGTCAGGAGCCCAGTCAGCACAAGGTCTGGAGATGCCTCATTCAGAGGGAAAGCAGATCCCACTTCGCCTTCAACCTCCATCCCATTCTCTCTCAACCAGGTCATTTGCAAACATCAACAGTGCAGCATGTGTGTGTGTGTGTGTGTGTGTAGGAGCCAGTGCTGTGTTTATTATCTCTGCATGAAGAGAAATGATTGTGATGGTGCTCTGTGATCCACTCAGTAACCTATAAAAAATGAGTTTAGATGTGCCTCTATTTAAAAACCTCTATTTTGTGCACATTTAAGACATAAATCAGCACGTCAAAGAGGCAATAGCCTTTCCGGAAAACAATTACACACTTCCAGTCGCTGCCATTCATCTGGGAGAGACTGAGATTGATTTCCTGAATGTTGCATTATGTGCATAAATGAAATGCAAGGGACATCTGGATTTATCAGACATCATTTTGAGTAACTGGAGAAACCACTGTGCACTCATCCAGAGTCAAAATTTAGCACGTGTTATGGATGTCACACACCATCAAGTTTGTCAAGTCTCAGATGTATGGATTCATGCCTACATGGAGCAGATCATCAACCTCCTGCTGCTCACTGCATTTTGAAACTGGTCTTTACAGGAGGCTTTGTAACAAAATCCACAGTGAGTGTAGGTGCTGTGATGTGTTACATATAGAAATATCTGGAAACAAGAGCCATGTAATCTTCCATTTGCCTCCCAATTGACAGATTAATGATTAAAGAACCCAAGTATTAAAATACAACCAAGTGCCACACAAAGGTCTATTGGATTTTCTCCACTGAAACTGGACTCCTTGCATGTTGGAATAAGTTAAAACAGCACCTTCCCATGGTGCACTTCACATTGATCGGTTTGGTCCAGATCTCATTTGTCTGGTGTGTGCTGCCCCTGCAGGGCTTATTACACTTATCTTTAAAATGCCATGTAGAAGGTAGCAAAACAAAACACATTGGCTGACTTTGTGAGGTATAAGACACAACCTGTTGGTACTTTTTACTGAATGGACACAGTTTTTTGTTCTTGTTGTGTGAAAGGGGACTAGAAAGGGACCCAGAGCCACAGTTGTGTGCCGTCTATACATTTTTGTTTCATGCATAGACCCAGCTTGACCTCATTTCGCTCTGTGGGTTTTACTGGTCCTGTTTTATGAGGCCAACATTACGCTATTTTTGTGCGAATGTCACTTCCAGCAAAGCACGACCCAGACTGGTTCAGGGTCACGCGGAGGACTACAGCCAGGGGACAGGACTGTGGCACAATTTAAGCATATGTGATTATTTGCATCATAGAAAATTTAATTTCAACTGAATATGAGGAGAATAAAAGCGTTTTTGTTGTAATAATCAGTCACCTTCATATGTCACGCGCAAAAGGAGACACCTGACGTCTCCACCACTACGCGCGCCTCCCCTGTGGCTGCCAAATTAGAGTGTAAGAAAAAAAAAGAAGCAGCTCAGCGCGTGTTAGCAACAGTCACACAGCCACGCAGCGTCGGTGGACATGTAGTAAGTGAGCGCTTCATCTGTGAGCTTCCCTTATTCACATTCGCCTGCGCGCAATGGCACCGCGCGCTCCTCCTGCTGCTCCCCCACCCCGCTCGCCTCGCAGTGCTGGACGCGATGACCGGATAACTTTTACCTCTGCACGGATGATGCTTTCCCTCGATGGCATCTGATGAATCCTTCACTGGGAAACAGTAACAGGTATGCAAGTCTGGTTACTTTATTCTGCACTGGTTGTTAAGGAAAGAAAGAAAAAACACTGAGGTGTCATTAAGTTTTTATGTTTCTGCTCCAGTGTGTGCACCTTAAATTCTTATCTGCTGTTTTTCTTTGCTAATTGTCTCACTGCGAGTGCGCTCTGATGGCTCATCATTTAGGGAAATTGTTTGGCGCTTCTATTCCTCTGTTACTGGACTATATTTGACCCCAGTCAGTGGAAGCGGGATTGTGGAGACTGATAAGGAAGCTCTATCAGTGGATTTAATTGAATTCGCGATTAAGGTTTGACCTGCGTAAATGAAGCTTCCCTGGCAGCTATAATACATTTGGAAGAAAAGGAAAACAATAGATTTTCTTTGGCTGATGCATTATTAATGTTGTTATAACTACATTGCCTTTAGGTCTTCTTGTACATGAGGTTAAATACAGTAACCCCCCTTCTCCTCCCATAACATCCTGCCTAATGGCTTCACAGCATGCAACAACACTGTATATGTATGTGGGCATGTGCATGTGTGTGCAGTTGAGGATGCATATCACACACTTGTAGGTCAGAGTCCTGCACGTTGGCATGAGGGAACAAAAGAGTGGAGAGGGAAATCTGTCTCAATTAGCACTTAATTTACAACATACAAACAGACCATTCACTGGAGCAGCCTTGTATCACATAATAAATGCCCTCAGATTAAAGATTCATATGTGTGTGGATGTGGTTTTATGATTTGCATTCCTTGTGAGCTGTCAGAACTGATTTTGTGTGTTTTATTTTGATAAACTCCCATTAGGAGACTTCAAGGTGATTGGTATCGGTGTTTTTTTTTTTTTCTTTGCTTCTTCTAGTGGAGAATCATATGATACTGGAGCCACTGAGGCACTGAGTGGAATTATAGACTGGGAAATCTTTAAAAGCCTCCTGGGTTTGAGCCAGATCTAAAAATGATCCTAGTTTCTCAGTGTCTTTCTCCCTATTTCTGTCACAGGTGAAGAGAGTTGGGGAGGAGGGGTGTTGGGGGGGTGGGGGGGGCTGAGTAAGATGGATCAGTTTGTTTAACATGTAGACACAGGTGTGAGCACTACCACAGTGTTGTTATCTGGATTCAGGCCAGATAGGGAGAATTGGGAATAAATGAGAGGAAGGATGGAGCGCGAGGAGCCGAGCCCGGGACCAGAGCCAACCGGACCTCTCAGGGTGGCAGCACAGACTTATTACCCCTCCCTGATGAGCTAACCTCACTGACACTGCTCAAAGGCACACTGCCAGCCCCTCATTAAAGTTACCATCTCTGCTTTGGACTTTGCTGTATTACAAGCCATTTGCAGGAAGGAAGGAAGGGGATACATTTGAGAGGCTGATTGGAACAACCATAAATGCACTGTCGATCAAGTTTGATGTTGAGAGAATGAATTTCTGCTGAGTCTTCATGGAGCTGATTGTCTGCACAGGAGCAATGGAGCTTGAGGCGGCATCAATATGTGCCTCCACCTTTCATTCAGCAGGAAAAATAACCCAGTGTAAACAGCAAAGAACACAACTGCAGGGATGCTTTTCAGTTGTTTTATTTATCAGTTCATCTGACTACTGTCACTAGGAGTCATGAAATGATGCTGCCGTCATCATCTGATGGCTAATAAGCTGCACTTTCATCTGACTAATGAGTTGTGAGAAATGTTAAGTCTGTCTTTGAGGAGGAGGGAGCTATGTGATGAATGGTTAAAACAACAAACTGCTCTTTTCCTTTGTTAGGTCTGCCAAACACCTCACCTCCCATGTCACCGGGACGTCTCCATGGCGATGTTTAGCAGCGCAGAGCGGCTCTGGAACGAATCAGACCGTCTTGGATGGGACTCAGAGAGGAATGAGAGCTCAGAGGCATCAGGGCAGGATGAGCGTAACTACTATGCCATGCTGTACTCCCTGCTCATTCTTGCCATCGTGTTTGGAAACGTGCTGGTGTGTCTGGCTGTGCTGAGGGAGCGTTCACTCCAGACGACCACCAACTACCTGGTGGTCAGCCTGGCTGTGGCGGACCTGCTGGTGGCCTCGCTGGTCATGCCCTGGGCTGTTTACCTGGAGGTGAGGAAGGAGGGTGTCTTTGTTAACAAAATATCAGTGTATGAAAGAAGCATTGATTAGAGCAGTGGTTCTCGAGCCTTTACTCAAGTAAGTTCTCATACTGTTTGTGCTGGAACACTTGTATTCCCCCTCAGTCTCAAACACTGTTTGTGCACCTGTCCCTTTGAGCCCTCCTCCTGAAACAACACATTCTCACTCCGACCTGACATTTTGGTCATTGACTTTCCACGTCCACATACGACGTGCAAGATACCTTGGATGTGTTGGTTGTTGATGTTCTAGAACACCGTGTCAAGTTCTGCCTGTTACATACATTGTTTTCTCTCAAAATACACTTCCGTTTTCACAGGAAATGTAACATTTACATACAGTCTCTTTAAAAATAAATGCATAAATGCTAACCCAACAACAAACGGAAGTGGTTAGGTTTAGGAAAAAAAAGATCAGGGTTTGGCTTTAGAATCTTACAGGACGTGAACGCTGCGCTCTCGGGTGAAAGTCGTTGTTTGTTGGACCCAACTACCAACCCTCCCACCTGACCCAGTCAGACTTTCGCCAACTCAGCTTCCGTCTTTGTCCTGCCGCCTTTCCCCCTGATGTCGCCGGGTGCAATTATACTATAACGGCAACCCGTAGCTTATCATGCCGACGTTAAGGACGCCTTTTTTCATTGGTCTCTGATGCCGCAAGGCATTGCCCAAGCACTGGATTTCGATGACTTCGGAGTGAAACTGTGCTCCCTGAAAAAGCCCAGTGTGCTCCGATTGATCCATGTTTCTCGGCCCACTGCATCTCAGCGTATCTGCGGGAGCGTATCTATGTTTCCCGGGTTCTATGTTACCCACTTAACCCTGCAAAAAAGGTTCTATGTTCCCTGCTTACACAAAAAAGGTTCTATGTTTCCCGGGTTCTATGTTGCCTGCTCAACCATGCGGGAAACATAGAACTGTTTTTGTGTAAGTGGGGAACATAGAAGCTTTTTTGCAGGGTTAAGTGGGGAACGTAGAACCCTGGAAACATAGGGATGACCCCGTATCTGCACCATTATTGCAGCCGGGGGAACAACCAGGCCCCCCAGGAATGCGACTGAGCCTTGCACGCAATTTTCACAGTGGCCACTCACGGCATTGCAACGGAAAAAAAACCCTGTGACTTAAAAAGTGTTTTCCCTGTAAGTCAATATTATACAAGAGACGTCTGTAAATCTGTTGACAGGACACCTCAAACTGCAAACAAACAAGCAGGACTTATTGTGAATTTCTGATCCATGGAGGTTTTATAACTATAAAACTATCCTGGAGCTAAGAAAACCGATTAAAAAATCTGTGATGTTATCAAAATGTAAAGTCTATGAGCCAAGTGGGAACTCGCAGGTGGGGCCAGCAGGAGACACACTGCTGTGTATCTTTAGTGAGCTGCATACCGTGGAAATAAACTCGGAAGCAACTCTATTTGAATGAATTGGGGATCCGGTTTCTAGTTATTATTTATACATCTATGGGAAAGACTGTATCGAAGTGTAGCTCAGTTTTTACTGTGGAAATCACCAATAAAAGCTTCTAAACCAAAATCTTCACAACTGGACATGTTCCAGCAGGAATATGATCCAAAATTTGGGAGAATTTAACAACATTGTCAACCAAGTTACGCGTTTTCCTGACGTTAGCATGAAGCTACATGTAGCAGTGTAGGCTGCATAATGTAAACACTTGCAGTAGTGTGCCTGGAGCATGACTTTATAAAGAAATCTGTCACGATCTGACGTCAGCTTGCAACCAAAGTAGAAAAAAGGTTTGAAACAGAAGCCTGAGGTTATTGCACACAGGGATTACTTTAACATACATTTACCTCATACTGCTAAGTTCTTTAAAGTTCATTTCAATACATTTCAAAGTGGATGTCAACTAACACATACAAACCCAATACCTAACAGTGGATATTAGGCATATTTGGACCAGCACATCTGTGGACTCCCTGAGAGGAAGTGCTCACAGGGAGGTCCCCAGAGAACTACATGCCTTCAGAGCCTTTTTTTCTGTTTGCATTCGCACCACCAAGAAATTGAAGTGACATATTGTAAGCCATCTGGTGGTTGGGATAGCAATATCTCTTGAACTTTGACGAGTCAAAATTGTGCCTTCACATATGCTCAGTAAAGCCTGAACTTTACTGTCAGTCCATTTGTCCGTGTTATCTTTCATTTTTTCATTACAAGCTGCTGTGTGTGTGTTATCTGTTGTTTTCACGGCTGACAAGTTGTTGGAAATGGTGGTTAGCAGTGCTGCATTGGCTGTGTGAGACCAATCACCATACACTTATGTCACTCATGGTTCCTCTTGTGCAGAGAGGACCTTCTCTGAAATAGGAGCTAAAAAGTCCCTTCTCAAACGGCGTTCTAAGAACTATAATCGTTCCTAGTTCTTGCAGTGCAAACACAACAAAAAGGCAGGTTTCTATAACTATGAAAAAGTTCCTCCAGTCCGAGAACGACTTTTTTTTTTTTTCCCTTAAAATTAGTTTGTCAATGTTTGCAGTTACTAACCTTTGGAGGAGCAAAAACCACAATTTATTCAATGAAAACTGACAGCTAAAATGGTGGATAAACGGTTACAATGACTCATGTTAGCTAAAAGAAATGACTATAATAACAAATACATAAAAAGGCTTATGCTGGCTAAAAGTATGGATAAACAGTTGCAATAGGCAGCTGGAAGTAACTTTTAACTGATTATGTCCATTTATCCTGTTTATCCCTTCATTTCTGCCAAAAATGTTAACCATTTAACGATTCATTTTGGATGACTTCAAAGAAAAAAAGATTTATCCATTAGTTACTTTCAACAAATTACTTTGACTTCTTTGATAACATTTAGCTCCAAATTCACAAAACCAGCCTGAAAATGAAGGAAATTTGAAACAATAGCATTAGAATCAATGGAGCACAGCTGTGTTGTTGTTGGACCCTGGTTATGATTGGCCAGTCTGCGCCTGGGGGCGGGACTTAGCGAAGGGTCAATTATTTCACATTAATAAGAGATTGTCACTGTGACAGTAAATTCACTAAATTACCAATTTACCATTCTAATTGGAGGTTTATTTTCTTCCCTAAAACAATTATTGGATGTGTTTTTTTAATCAAATCATGAATTATTGTTATTTTTAATTACTTGAGCTACCCCACAATCTTTTCACCCATCCTGCTCCCAATTATGCTACATGCACCCCTGTTGGGAATCACTGATGTGGAGCTCTGAAGGGAAACAAGGGTGAGACAGTGGAGAGGAAGTGGAAGAGATTGAAATACAGATGCTTGGCAGTGAGTGAGGAGCGGACGCTGGAGAGGAGGAAAGAGGAGAAAGGGCAGAAAGTTACGTGGCAGACAAAGTGGACTTTTGAAACAAGAAAAAGGAGCTACAGTCAGATAGAAAAAGGATGAGGGTCATTTGGAGCTTATTACGCAGTGACAGCTGTGTGGGTGATAGGAAGACACTAATGATGATAAAAAGCTGGTTTAGATAGTGCTTCACTGTTCATGTAGATTATACATAATTGCTGAAGTATGTATTGAATATTAACAAATAATGACTTCATCTACTTTGGATAATTGGCCAAGCCTCAGATGACATCGGGGCAACTGCAAAATGGTGAATTTCATTTTTATCAGAATCTCTGTATTTGCTGTTAGTTTGTTCTACATGTGTTTCTCACAAATTACTCACTAGTTTCTCATAGTTTTTCTGCTCATAGTTAATTTCCTCAACCTCCATCCTTTTGTCCATAAATGGATTTATGAATGAGCCTACTGGGCACAGGTCCAGGGGCCAAAACTGTCAGGGCCCCCCTGGACTTCACCTGCAAAATGGCACACAAATTGACACATACCAACCAGGAAGAGCCTCAGAATGACCACAAATAAACACAAAACAACTACAAAGACACTCAAAAAGACCAAAAAGAGATCAGGAAATGACTGCAAACAGACTCACAATGGCTATGGAAAGGGGGAAAACAACTACAGAGACACACAAAATTTCTACAAAGAAGATTATAGGTGCTATATCAGAGGCATCTGGACTTGCTTGAGTTTCTTGAAGATGTTTAGCCTCTCATCCAAGAGGCATCTTCAGTTCAGAACTGAAGACGCTTCTTGGATGAGAGGTGAACGCAAGCAATTCCAATTGCCTATGATATAGCACTTATGATTACCATGACCTGGATGACTGAAAATCTTCACAAACGTGTTACAAGGAAGTTCAAAATAACTACAAACAGATAAAGTAAAACTGCAAATTGTTTCTAAACCACTAAAAAGAAATGCAGACACAAAAGGACTCATGGCTATTAAAAAGGGGCAAAACAACTACAAAATACTCAACATTACTACAAAGAGATGCAAAACGACTACACAGAAATGCAAAACAGCTGCAAAGAGACACAAAAAGACACACAATGATGATGAAAAGCAGCAAAACAACCACAAAATGACACAAAATGCCTACAAAGAAAATTTCAAAAAACTACAGAGACACAGAACAACTACGAAGAGATTCTAAACCACTAAGAAATGGACCAGCTATACTTGCAAAGAGACACAGAAAGACTCATGACTATGGAAAGAGGCCAAAAAACTACAAAAACACTGAAGAGATGCAAAACAACATCATATGAATGCAATACAGCTGCAAAGAGACACAATATGATTCACAAAGACAATGAAAAGTGGCAAAACAACCACAAAGAGACACAAAATGACCACAGAGAAGATTCAAAATCACTACAAAGAAACATAACAACTGCAAAGAGTCTCTAAACCACTAAAATAAATGCACCTGCAAAGAGAAACAAAAAGACTAGACTATGTAAAAGGAGCAAAACAACTACAAAATACTCAACAACTACACAAAAAAGACACAATAAGACTCATAACGACAATGAAAAGCAGCAAAACAACCACAAAGAGACACAAAATGACTACAAAGAGACAAAACAACTACAAAAATAGGCTAAATACCTATAAAGTCTGCATGTTATACTTCTATGTAGGAGAGGTGGGGGGTCCTGTCCATGTCTGTGCCCAGGGCCCCACTGTCTCATAATCTGCCCTTGCATGTTTGTGTCAATTGCTGTTCAGTAACTCCATTAACTGTATGGGTGCACATGACTCAGGCATCCACATCTCATCAAAGTAATACTGTGCACACTGAAAATGAGTGTCCTGTTTGTGTAAGCACACAGGCACAGGCTTGTGAGAGTGTGTAGAATACCATCCTTGAAGCTCGGGGTATAGAGTGTGTTGCTCAAAGGCAGGTGTTTGCCCACATGAGGTCTAAAAATCATCTGGTTGAAATCCAGTTATATTTAACGAGCAGCCACCCCGCTGCTGCCTGAAGCTTGCTCACTGTCAGCAGAAAACACAATTTCTCACAGTGAGCAGAAGATCCACTGGCAGGTCAACCATAAAAAATTAAAGAAATAAATTACCACGCTCAGTGAGCAGAGGCTGACAAATTAAAGATGATTACATCTTATGAAAGGTAAATTGAGGTAGCCAGGAACCTCGCCGGGATTCAGTCCTGAGTTCCATGCAGGCAGTCATGCTGTCAGAGCATGCGCTACGTCTTTTATTTCAGATTCAAAGGGTAAACTCACAATCCTGTACGGAACGAGTCATTAAAAGATAGTATGACACACAGGTGCAATTTTTATTAATTTAGCAGGAATGTAAAGGTCAAAAACGTTGGAGAAAAAAAACACATCAGCACAAAGACTTTCAACTCCCAGCACTGTGAGCACCATCACCCTGCGAGCTCTCGTCTGAAGGATGGGAGATTAACTTGTTGTGACCAGAGGGTTGCTGGTTTCCTTCTGCAGGTGTGTCTCGGCAGGGAAAGTGACTGAGTATCTCACTCCCCAGTCCCACCCGTCAGAGGGTAATCATATGTCCTTGAGCAAGCCAACATATCCCTGGATGGTACAGTTGATGTATGATTTGTACTTGATGGAAGTGGTTGTATTTGCAGCAATGACTCACTCTACTCAGTATATCTTAAACGATGCTACTCAGCCGCAGCAAACGTATGACCTGACTATGGGAAGAGCTCCATTTGTAGTGCGGAGGTTACCACTCTGTCAGGTCAAGATTTGTCAGTAGGATGTTATTATATGGAATACAGGGAGATCTGACCGAAAACAGGAGATTAAGCAGGGCTTGGCAACGTGGAGAAAATTAAATATCACACTATTTTTGAGCAAATACCTCAATATCGATATTGCTACAAATTTGTTGGGTTCATTACACAATGAGATTTTTGATAAATAATCAATAGTAATGTGAATATAATGAATAAATGGGTAAAGACAAACAATCGAACAACGAGAACAGTCTGGTAAGTTTATCCTCCTCTTACAATATTACAGTTTGTTCTCATTCCAAGGATGTCAATACCAACGCTTTGTCATGCCCCTCAGCATGTGAGGTCGACGCCAAAGGCACCCTGTAGCATGTTTATGAGACAAAGGCTTTCAGGTACAGTACAGGCCAAAAGTTTGGACACACATTGTCATTCAATGTGTTTTCTTTATTTCCATGACTATTTACATTGTAGATTCTCACTGAAGGCATCAAAACTATGAGTGAACACATGTGGAGTTATGTACTTAACAAAAAAAGGTGAAATAACTGAAAACATGTTTTATATTCTAGTTTCTTCAAAATAGCCACCCTTTGCTCTGATTACTGCTTTGCACACTCTTGGCATTCTCTCGATGAGCTTCAAGAGGTAGTCACCTGAAATGGTTTTCCAACAGTCTTGAAGGAGTTCCCAGAGGTGTTTAGCACTTGTTGGCCCCTTTGTTGGCCTTCACTCTGCGGTCCAGCTCACCCCAAACCATCTCGATTGGGTTCAGGTCCGGTGACTGTGGAGGCCAGGTCATCTGCCGCAGCACTCCATCACTCTCCTTCTTGGTCAAATAGCCCTTACACAGCCTGGAGGTGTGTTTGGGGTCATTGTCCTGTTGAAAAATAAATGATCGTCCAACTAAACGCAAACCGGATGGGATGGCATGTCGCTGCAGGATGCTGTGGTAGCCATGCTGGTTCAGTGTGCCTTCAATTTTGAATAAATCCCCAACAGTGTCACCAGCAAAACACCTCCACACCATCACACCTCCTCCTCCATGCTTCACAGTGGGAACCAGGCATGTGGAATCCATCCGTTCACCTTTTCTGCGTCTCACAAAGACACGGCGGTTGGAACCAAAGATCTCAAATTTGGACTCATCAGACCAAAGCACAGATTTCCACTGGTCTAATGTCCATTCCTTGTGTTTCTTGGCCCAAACAAATCTCTTCTGCTTGTTGCCTCTCCTTAGCAGTGGTTTCCTAGCAGCTATTTGACCATGAAGGCCTGATTCGCACAGTCTCCTCTTAACAGTTGTTCTAGAGATGGGTCTGCTGCTAGAACTCTGTGTGGCATTCATCTGGTCTCTGATCTGAGCTGCTGTTAACTTGCAATTTCTGAGGCTGGTGACTCGGATGAACTTATCCTCAGAAGCAGAGGTGACTCTTGGTCTTCCTTTCCTGGGTCGGTCCTCATGTGTGCCAGTTTCGTTGTAGCGCTTGATGGTTTTTGCGACTCCACTTGGGGACACATTTAAAGTTTTTGCAATTTTCCGGACTGACTGACCTTCATTTCTTAAAGTAATGATGGCCACTCGTTTTTCTTTAGTTAGCTGATTGGTTCTTGCCATAATATGAATTTTTACAGTTGTCCAACAGGGCTGTCGGCTGTGTATTAACCTGACTTCTGCACAACACAACTGATGGTCCCAACCCCATTGATAAAGCAAGAAATTCCACTAATTAACCCTGATAAGGCACACCTGTGAAGTGGAAACCATTTCAGGTGACTACCTCTTGAAGCTCATGGAGAGAATGCCAAGAGTGTGCAAAGCAGTAATCAGAGCAAAGGGTGGCTATTTTGAAGAAACTAGAATATAAAACAGGTTTTCAGTTATTTCACCTTTTTTTGTTAAGTACATAACTCCACATGTGTTCATTCATAGTTTTGATGCCTTCAGTGAGAATCTACAATGTAAATAGTCATGAAAATAAAGAAAACACATTGAATGAGAAGGTGTGTCCAAACTTTTGGCCTGTACTGTAGCTCCAATATAAAGCCATCCGCTGCAAGTCTTAACGCTGAGAGCAACTGACGTGGTGTGAGGGGGATGAGGTGGATTGGTCAAAGAAAACATGACTTTCACCCAGGAGACAGTTGTGACGCATTCTCATCCCAATTCATCAAATACCACCGCTTTGTCAGTGGACCTACACGTCCAGCTGTGATGTGATAGGTACCCCACTGCATCAATTTTGGACGTTCAGGGACGGCTTGTCAATTTATGATTGTATCTTTTTAAACTGAACTTCTGTTTTCACAGGAAATGTACAGTTTCTGATCAATATATGTATACAGTCTTTTTCAAATTGAACTTACAACGTAGGTAAAGTATTTTCAAGTTTAGGTAACAAAAGACCATATTTATAGGTGTTGAGAAAAACCATCATGGTTTAGCTTAAAATAAGTATGGTTGTTACTGAGGTAATGTAACGTCATGTAACAAATGTCAACAGCATAGCATGCTACACGTACTAGCACGCCACATTCTTATAAGAATAACTCCACTGACTTGTGGTTTCACATGGGAAACGAATAGTGGTCTCCGGTGTGAAAGTGCAGACTTTGTTTGAGCCATCGTCCTCATCTCCCACCCGCCCTATGGACTTTCTCGCTCTTAATGCTACAGTGGTTGCCAGCAGCGTCAAAGACTGCCACTGCCTGTTGTGTATCATATCGCCGCGAAGGGTGCCTGGGTATGTTGGTGTCTGACGTTGAGGTCCACCGAAAAAACGGCGGTATTTGACGAGCTGGGAGTGAGAACAGATGGGCAGTTCAAGTCCTTTGCGAAACTGACAGTTAGTGCTGTTTTCATATAATGTTACTCAGTTTACACAGTCGTTGCACAATGACATCAGTCACGTGACGCGCTTACTTCATATTACGTTGCATAATAAACATATTTACTTTAACCCCCTAAAATAATCTTTTTTCTAAACCTCACCAAGTTTTGTTGCCTAAACCAATCTGCGACCACTTGACGACATTAACCACGTGTTACAGTGTGTTTCAGCTGTGCGTCACTATCAGATGCAGAGGGCCGTGACGAAGCATGTGTATTTGACAGCCTGGGAATGAAAACAGGTTGATTGAGAATATCTAAAATCTAAGACAATATCAAGTCTCATCACAATATAGATGCAATATCTATTTATTACCCAGCCCTAAGATTAAATGAGACAAACGTACTCCTGCATATATACTCTGTTGATCTATTCTTGGCTCGTCAATTTGTTCCTCCAAAAATGGTTTTGTCATCTGCACCTGTTTCACATAATTTCCAAAAGGGTATTTTATTGTAACATTAATGTGATATGATTCTATTATTTGTGCTTAATGAAAAACAATAGAAACACAAACAGATTCCTCTAACAGATACTCCATCTCCCGTCCCAGTGTCTCAATAATTGCCCCTCCTGCTGTGTCCTTTTACGGAGACATTTAGCACAACTGACTGCTGTGAAAGTACAGATCACATACGTTCAAACACAATCGACGCGAGGTGTCTGCGGAGCCCCACTGAGTCACCGTCATTTTCCCACACTGTGCACACAATGTTCAATATGTGCCCACATGTGTGCCTCAGTCTTTTTGTGTGAGGGGGTGACTGAATACAAACAGGTACTGTGTACACGCGGTGCATAAATTGTTTGTATTGGTGTTATTTCTGTACTTGAGAAGACCAAATGTCCTCACAGAGATAAAAGAGGAGACACAGAGGACATTTTCTCTGTGCTGTGCCATAACGCCACACTACAAGCTCGGTACATACCATACTAAATGTCATAGAATTCTGTTTTTGCAGTTAAAAACTCCATTTTGTAGTTTTTTTGTTTCTAAGATCTTTCTGTCCCATCAGCAATTTATTTCAGTTTTTGCAGCAGTGAGCAGCTTCTCCATTTCCTTTGTGCAGTGCATTGCAAATCAACAGTGTGCATCAATGGCACACTCATAAATCAAGCATTTCTTAGTATGCTACTTTATTTGGTTTGTGTGCTTTTGTCATTTCTCCCATGTGAAAACACTATATATTCATTAACCTGCTCTGGAATCGTATGGAGCTCCAAAAATGCTCATTCCTACTTTCCCCATAATGCCTTTGAATAGTACATTTGATTGCACTCTCCTTGCCTACTTAACTTATCTTTCAAACTCAGTGTCCCTAGTTGGTGGAAGACATACTATCCCAGCAGGAAATGCAGCGATGTCCCATTAAAAAAACAACTTGTGGTGGAAATACAGCAACGGGTCACAAAAAAGAAAGTTTGGTGGCTAAAAAGCTGCTGGAAACACAGCAATGTCTTGAAATAGTGCAACTTTTCGTGGCAATATATATCATCACTTTAGAAACGTTGATGTGATACATATGAAACATACAATTGTAACATATCCGTGGTTTGTAGAAACGTACAAAGCAGCAAACGAGGCTGAATCATATGCCAAGTTAACAGATTTTAATGTGTAAAATTTCGGGAATGCTCCTTTAAAATGCAATGAGAATTATAAGATCCGGATATGTGTTGTGTCAAGTTTGGGAATAAACGTTAGCAGTGAATGTTTTTACACTGGTGTGTATAAACGTGTATCTGTGTATATGTGATGACTTTGGTCCCCGCGAGAGAGATCACTCTCTATTTACATCTTCATACATGTGTGTGTGCGTGTGTACATTCCCATGTGTGTGCCGCCTCTCTGTGTAGGTAGGCGTATGTTCCCATCTTGGATATAAGAGATTCAGCAGGCAGGCGATGGAGCTTGGATCCCATTCATCATTGTCAGACAGTTATTACCTGGCATTATGGAGCCTGAGTGAAAGCCTGTTGTGGAGGGGTGGGGGGAGGGTGGTGTTTGGGGTGTCATTGGTGTAGCTGGGGGTCAATGTCCTTTGAAAATTGGAAATTTCCTTGAGGATAATTAGATTTATCAACATTGTGTGTGTTATCCGTCATGGTGCTATTATCGCAGAATATCTACACATATGCAGCTTGCGTTATCTGAGAATAAGTGACATAAACATATTTAATTCATGCATAAATTAGCCTAATTAATTTCCCTATTAGCATATTTGCTTTAATTAAATATATCAGGGTGAATATGTTTTTATTTTTGGCAGCTTATTTTTCTGCATCCCTTCTTATAACAGGGGTCAAACTGTCTTCATGTGTTCCTTCTTCCTTGTTTTTCTGTCACATGTGCAAGTGTGTGCATTCATGTGTGTGCTCAATAGGTGCGTAACGCTTCACGGTGAGGAAGGGAAAGAGAAACGTGTGCGTTGATAATCTGCCTGTCTGTCCTGTGCAGGTGGTCGGCGGTGCCTGGCTTTTCAGCCGGCTCTACTGTAACATCTTTGTCACGCTAGATGTGATGATGTGCACCGCCAGTATCCTCAACCTGTGTGCTATCAGCATTGACAGGTGAGTGTGCAGTGTGTGTGTGTGTGTGTGTGTGTGTGTGTGTGTCTTTCTTCTTGATGCAGTTACTGTGTACGACTACAAATATTTGCTGTGACACCTCCTGTATAAATGTCATCCATATGAGAGGCATATGAGATTTCCAGGTCTCGTTTCTTTCTTCACCTCACCTCAGAGATATTTAAAAACTTAATGGAGAAAAACAATATTCTCCCGTCCTCTTCATATCCTCTTGATAGCTGTGCGTCAGTGTGTATCTCAGTGTGTGCCAGTGAGAATGAGAGACAGCAAGGAGGAGACAAAAATCAGGAGATTTTGTGCTCCGTGTGGTTTTGATTTGATGCTCCAGGTTCAGATTCAGGTCTGTTCGCATCTAATTGCTGTGCATTTGTTTGCATTAACAAAGGCGGAACTGTGCCGTGCATCAGTCTGAACCTTTACTGTAGATGTGCATCTTGTATTTAAATTATTTATTTCCTTTTATTTCTGGTGTCTCTTAATATTTAATCAGCTCTGCAGCCTTTGAACTTACAACCTACAGGCATCAAGAGTTCAACTACATAGACTGTATAAAGTACTACATAGGGACGAGAGGTGTCATGAGGATGTATTTGTGCAGTTAGTAAGACTTTCCGATGGGTGCTTTCATACAGTAAGATAGTGTTGTCAGGACAAAAGCGTCTCTAACTGGGCAACAGCTATCAGGAAACCCAAAAGTCCCAAGTTCACCACACAAATTTGTAATAAAATTTGCACCTCTTACCTACAGTAACAAGTAACGTGATCCTGCATTATTATCTGATCAGAATCTAGTTTTAACATCTATCATTCCAGTTTGTGCTCCCATGGTGCGTATATAATAATAATCTATCAAATGACAATGTGAAAACAATGTGACAACATGTGAAAGGGGGTCACTCGTAGTGTTGAACCTACAGATGATTATCACATGACTCTGCTGCTCCACTCAGCTTTACAGAGATCGCTCTCACAGTGTTGTTTTCAGCCGCAGCAGGCAGTTGTTTTCAGTATAAAAAAAGCACTAAAACCTTGCTGTACATGACCTGCTCAGCACCAAACGACAAACAGTCAGCTGTTACACAAAGTGGAAGATTGAAAAACTAGAGTGACGGATATTTCCCTCAGGAGATGGTAGAGACCAAAAACAGAGCTAAAAGAGACTGAGTATTGGACGACTCCAAATTAATGACTTTGCCATATTAGCCCAGACGGTGATGCTAAATGTTGGGCTCACTTGTTTCTGCTGCTAAATCAGTTATTGCCAAGAGGCAACCCTGTCTTTTAAAAATTTCATTTGTATGTTGCTAAACTGCTTTCTTAATTGCATTGTTGTGGATCATGATTATACATGTTTCTGTCAGATAATGAAACTCTACGTTTGTGTGCTACGTAGCCCAGGGAAGGAGGTTGATGGAGAGCATGGTGGACATGCAACCTTCACGACCATGACACCAGAACTTTGAGCTCATGTTCAGACTCTTGTCTTGGGGTTAAGCAACAAAAGCACTTTGGTTTAGAGCTCTGATCTGGCCCAAAAAAAATTAGGCCCAACCTTAACTGAACCTTCACAGTTCCTTTCCAAGCCCATCCCGAGCCTGAACTACAGCAACAGTTTGGGGTCCAAGCCTTATTAAACCAGGAATTCTCCTGTTAAAAAATTATATTTAATACATCATAATTCATCCATTACACCCTGGACGGGGTGTACCCCATAGGTGACACATAATGACAGCCAACCTTTCACACTCAATTGTGTGTTGTATCATGCACAACAGGTTTGGCAGAGCAAGCTGCACTCCCTGATGCGTCTAGTGTGCACTGTGTCACTGTGCTGTAGAAAACGTAATGTGCTTGGCACTACATTTCCCTCAAAACGTTAATGTTATTTCGACGAGACAAATTTGCAATGAGTGATCTCGGGGTCTGAAATTTTAAGCCAACGGTAAGTGCCTTAAATTAGCATTCTTCCTAATGGCCTGCAAGGGGCGACTCCACGGACTGCAAAAGAAATCTGATAGTATAGAAGCCTGTGAGAAAATTTGTCTGCTTAATTACCTCATTAAACATTTGAGTTTATGGTCTCAATCTCTAGTTTCATGCCTTTTTCAACATAGCATATTGTTCATTCTTTAAATTATGGTTCCTTTTAGAGTAAAGCAGGGTATGGTTTAGGGCAGTGGTTCCCAACTGGTCCAGCAGAGGGGTCCAGATTGCACTTTCATCATTAGTTCAAGCGTCATACATACATTTGGCCATGTCGTCGAGCTAGTTTGCTGTCTCTGTCAAGTATCTGTCCGTTATTTACTCACTCTACCACAGGAAACGGCACTTCAAAATAAAAGCTTGTGTCTGAAATTCACTGCACTTCAAAATAAGGTGTGTTTTTTTACAAACTTGACATGTTCGCGAGTCACTTGCGGTCCATTCGGAATGGACCAGCGACCCACTTTTGGACCGCAACCCACCAGTTGGGAACCACTGGTTCAGGGCATGGCTACCTTTTGATTGACAAGTCACTACCACAGCAGTGTCCTTGGGTTCTCAGTCAGATTCACCCCTCGCTCTTCCACAGCTCCACCCTCCTATCCAAATACAATCACTTCTGGCTCCAAAGATAGAGCGACGGCCAAAACTAGAGAATTACCACAAGTTAATTAATACACTAAATAAAAACCAGCAGCCAGAATAGGGTCTTAATTGGAACTTAGAGGCCACATGGTACATACACAGTGCAGATGCCCCAGGGACCCCTAACAGGTTAATCAGGCTGTGGTCATGTACAATAAAGCGTGCCAAACCCCCTTACACCACCTTTAATTTTACATGGTTACACGCTTGCTGGTACATACATTTGTGCGAATGAATAATTTGCTTCTGAGAGATGAAGTTCCCTGTGGTTCCCTGTGATTGATTATTAGACACGTCAACACCACGGCATCATACGCTCTGTGAGGTGCTAAATTAAAGCGAAGCACCAGGGGCATTCTGTGTCACTGATAGTGTTCAACACACCCGCATTACCTTTGTGACAGCAATGTTTATTTATAAGTTTGTAACAGTGGTTGCTGTGATAGCGGGGAAGATTTGTTGAAAGAAGAGTCAAACCAGGCTATTCGGAAGCAGCATAAATACACCAGGAAGGAAGTTCTTGCATCAAACTTCAAGGTGAAGTGTTTGATAAACAGCAAAGGTCATGTTTTAAGAAGCGTCTCAGAGCCAAAGAGCCTTGTTTTTATCCTCTACTAGAAGTGTAACTGAAAGCAGCACTTGATCAATAAATCATGTACATCATTTTTTACCTACTCCACTTTTCCCTCTCTGCTTTTATTTAACCAGACAGCAGCATGGCAGGGGGGGGAGAGTATTTTTAGTGAACGTCTGTGCTCCGGGTTTAGCCCTGCATTATGCCCAGAGAAGAACCCAGTGTAATTAGTCTGATGAGGATAAACAATCATGGCAGTTATCTGGCTCTAAACAACATAACATCACATCCATTTTGGGTCGGGGTCCAGCATAATTGCTGCTCCTTCTGAGCCTAGTTTTCCCGGACTCATTATACACTCTTGGCGTATAGTGTGCTGATTAACTTAAATCAAAGCTCCACTTGGTGTATTGCTGAATGCCCAACTTGTTTTAGATAGAAATGCCTGGTTTGCTGCTCCATTGTTGATCTTTATATCCACTTTCTCTCAGCAGTGCATTTCTTGGCATCCCTGAAGCCCAGTTCTTTTCAGAGGCCCTCTTTTTCTCACTCTAATTATTTTCCTATATCAGCACTTTTGTCTTCATTCATATGTCACCATCTGTCCCCTGTATGCACATTGTTAAAGCAGGACAGACTCTAACTTGTGTGTTTCTACAGGTACACAGCAGTGGTGATGCCTGTCTTGTACAACACCACCCATCGCTCCAGGAAGAGAGTTTTTGTGATGATTGCCACTGTGTGGGTCCTGGCTTTCACCGTCTCCTGTCCACTGCTGTTTGGTTTCAACACCACAGGTCAGGTCAACAACACTATGACTCCATAGTCTTGTCAGGATGCACTGGAGCGAAAAGTCAAGTTATGCAGGATGTGAAGTAGAATGCAAGGCACGGAGGCACTGTGTTGATATAAAATTCAGGGTCAGAATTCATTTTACATGCGGTTTAGGGTCACTGCTGGGACATGAAATGTAATCTAGAATGGGAATCAGAGGTGCAGTCCATCTATTTAGCATGTCAGAGTCAATTTGCTGGTCACGGACTGTGCTGCTCAGCCTGTGAAAAATGTTGTATAATATTTTCTGTGATTCTGTCTTAAGCTTTGGGAAGCCTGAGAAAATTTCCACTGTTGATAATGGTTGAGAGACTTCAGATTTGTAACAGAGAGCCTGTGTTACAAACTGGAGCATGTTCAGTTTGAAAGGCATGGCTGATTAATAATATTCATGTCATTTCATTAAAGCTCTAATTGGGAGCAGCTAAATGGTAACAACTGTTTGCTTTGGAGTTGTACTTTGTCCACAAACCCGTGGTAGAGGTAAAATTGGTGGTAGTTACATCTAAATAAGAGCCACAGTTATATTAAGAGGTTTAAAGATGTAATACATGTAATACACCGGGGTATTTAGAAATCCAGAGTGTATTATTTTCAATACTATCTTAAATGTAGATGCTTCTCTTTCTGTTAAACTGATATGGAGGTGCTGTATTGAGGCAATGTATTGTAGTGCACAGCACGCACCACCAGAGGTCAGTCTTTACTGCTCAGTACAGACCAAAGATTCGCAACAAGATGAGTTGAAACTTGCAGTGCCCCGATCTGCAACGTTCTGAAAACCTGGCAGTTTACACCAACACGACGAGACGAGATGAGACGAGACGGTGGATAGTCTCAATAGCAACAACACTCTGTTCTTCTGTTCTAATTTCCAGCTTTTCAGGTTTAGTTCGTAGCTGAATATCATTTGTAGCTTCTGCGAATATGAAGAACGGTATTGATAGTGAGATACTTGCTACAGTTGCATTTCTAGTAGTGATGAAACGGTGAAAACACAAACAAAACAACCTGAGCTTCAGATGGTATTCAAAATAAAAATGCCACAATTATTTAAATAACCAGCGCTGACTAATCAGTCAATGAGTACGTGTATGTGACGTGTGCATGTACAGCCAGCAGCAGCAGCAAAGAACCGTCCGACAGTGACACACCGTGAGGGTGGAGACTGACATACATGTCAACAGCCACAGGGATGTAAATGAGACAGATTAAAGCAGCCTTCAGACCAAAGATTCCCCTTGCAATGACATGCAACTATGTGCACCCATTTGCAACTAAATGGCCTTGCAATGTCTTGCAATGGTACAGTTCACATCCGAGGCACCCAGCTGAGACTGGCTTAACTCTCAGTGACACAATTAGCCACCTTGAATGGAGCTGAGACAGGCCAGTTAACACAGCTGCAACTTTTCTCTGCAACATCCTGAAATAGTTTCGTCTTGTCATGAATCTTTGGTCTGAACTGGGCTTACTGGTGGAACAGGCAGCTGAACTGAGAAAGATGTTGACTATATGTGGTGTGGTTAATGTTACAGGACTAGTTAAAGAGTAAAAATGCCTCTTCCCCTGTTTGGGAGTATTGCCATTTAACCTTGTCTTGAGACTTTCTACCACAAAAGCAGTTTATTAGCCATTCAACACATCATCTCTGCTCAGTGCATTGTTTATCAGTGCAACGAGTGTCACTAGGTCCTCCAGCAGGGAGGGCGTTTATTTCCTATCTATTCATTATTCTATGGGCCATATGAATTTAAGCCCAGCAAGACTTGTCTAAGTAGGCTAATTGCATATTAGACACATAGCACTGTAGGCAAGAAAATGACATACATGCTACTATGACTTCTATCACCAGAAGCTTTACCTTTTTTTCCTTTTTTTTTTAACATGATTAACACCCCATACTGTATACTCTGATGAAATGTCAGGAAGGTATGAAGGTGTAAAAGAACAGATACCCCCTAAGACTAGAGCACCATTTATTTGGATGTGGTTTCACTTGTTAACAAAAAGAGCAAATTTATCATTGGCTACAAGGTTACAAGTGAAGGTAACCATCTTTAAATAATGTGTGATCGTTCTCGATGTGCAATAACAGGAGGCTTTTTTTTTCAACATTGCATTAATGCTGAATAACAAAAGACATCATTGAGTTGCTCTATAAGAAATGTAGAATCCAGGGACCAGTTACACAATTAAGTGTGACACTTAATTCCTCCTTAGTTTAGGGACTTAACAGATGCAGAATCCCTGAAAAGGTTTCCTTGTTTAAGGAAAAATGTTAACTCGTTTACTGCATTGACAGAGATTTCACAGCGGTAAAAGTTTCCTTGGAGATTATCTGTTTGCTTGAACTCACAGTTGTGATGCCTGTTATCATCTCACAAAATTGGATTATAGATAGTGGAAAAAATGGCAGAAGAACGGAAGACAAGAAAACCATACTGGTCAGAGGAGGAAAATATTACACTTCTGGAGGGATGCAATAATGAAAAGCACAAACTTTTGATCCCCAAAATATGAGAAAACAGAAAACGATCGTAGGAAGACATTGCAACGAAAATGAATTCAGTCAGTTCTATAGTGTAAAATCAAAACGTATCCATCTGGTCCTCACACTGGGCCTCATTCACTAATATCTGCACAGAAATGTTCTTACTCTCCGCAAAAAATAAGTAGGCTACTTGCACAAAATCACCGTCGGATTCATGACACGTGCGTACCGGCCAATTTTGTTCTCACCACCGTGCGTATGTTAGTAAATCAGAACCATTCTAAATTGACAGGCGCGTGTCCGCGATCTGCAATCAGCATACTACCACGCCCCCATTTCTCCATATAAGGAAACCGCTTGCCTAGAGTTGATTCATGAATGAAGGAAGCGGTTACGCGAGGAGAGAAGTAGTAAATTTCACAGTTTGTTAGAAGCGATGGCGCCGGGTCTTACAGGAATGCCATGGGTCATTGTAAGATTGTGGAGGACACAGCATGCCAGGATGATCTTGCACACCTTCTCAGGGGTATAAAGTAGTTTGCCACCGGCCGTGTCTGATCCAAACACATCCAACGGCCCTTAAGCACGCCAAAAGTGCGCTCTACGGCGCTGTTTTAAGGCCATATGTCCGGTCACCCAAACAATATAACATTTTAACATTAACGGAATAGAGACTTACTGAAAATACTAACTTAAAACAATTGAAATAAAAGACTAGAACAAAAGATGCTCACCAACAAGCCATCTACTTCTCACAGCCCCTGCCCCCAAACGCATTCCCACTGTACTGTTGTGCAAAATAAATGAGTCGTGGGAGCCTCCTGGCCAGCGGGCCACAGCGTTAAGGATATGGCAGTCGGCATTACAGATCATCTGCACGCTGATGGAGTGATAGTTTTTCTGTTCATGTTATTGTTAATATTTTAATTGTCACAATGATAAGGGTGAACGTGTGTCAATTTCATGGTAATTTAATCCATTTGGCCAATATATTAGTAAATTAATTATTTTAAAAAATGTTAATTAAATCTCTTTTTCATGAATGTGGTTTTATAGACTCTGCATGTACTTAAAAGGTATGTTTGCATTTTCTAAGTCAGTTCGGCCTTCCTCATTTGTGCATATTTATGGTCTGAGGCAGTTCTAAATTTGTTCACAGAGTAAGAACAAATTCGGGTAAGAAAATATTGATGAATCCCGGATTTGTGCGTCAAACGATCGTACGCACAGTTTAAGCACAGATTTGTGCGTACACACTGTTTGTGAATGAGGCCCACTGTTCTTGGGGTGTGTTAGTTTTTTCATTTATCACCATAAACTCAGTCATGTTGCAGTTAGTCAAAGGTACCTTAAGTTTTTTTTTTTGTTTGTTTTTTTACCATGCTTCGATTGGTAAGGTCTTTTGTGCAACAGTCCAGGGATTCCTTAAGTATAGGACCAAGACAAGGAGAAAACCATACATACTTATAAGTGAACATTTTTAGGAAACATTAAGGAGAAGACTTGAGGTGGTTTTTGTATCCATTTTTTGAGGAAAACTTCATTAGGACTTCATTAGGAAAATCTTAGCTAAAGGTGTTTTGTGCAACCGGCTCCAGGTCTTTTGGAGCTTGAGCCATACCAGAAATCAACACAAATAAACAGCTCAGCTAACAAACAATACTAATAAATGAATAATTAAAGGATACAGTGTGTTTGCTGCTCTTCGTAGGGCTTTTACCTTTTCATTTTCTCAATGCTTGAGCATGTCCTGATTGTGATGATCACTCACAGATGAACACATTAAGGTGAACTGCATTGCCAGGACTATAGGTGATACCGATACCAACTGTTAGCGTTAGACCTTTGAATCCTTTTTCACTTTATTTTGATTGTTTGGGGGTTTTTTTCAAAGAAACTGAGGGGATTTTAGCCCCATTTCTACCAAACAATTTCAGTATGGTACCTCTGGAACCAAAAGAAACCCTTCAGACATGGTACCTAGACCCCACAGACAGTACTGTTACACATGGGCGGAGTTGTTGTCACTCACTGCTCCATCCAGCACTCACTGTATTTCCTCATAGACAGAACGTCTGCACCTTGTTTATTGTCCACAGAATGAAGTGGCGCACCGACATTTTCAGGACAAAATAGAACAGCCTGCACGCAGTGAGTCTCTCTCTATGGGATATTTTAAAAATAACGAGTTTGTGCATTTAGTCCTTCTCAGGCAAGCACAGTCAGCCAGAGCCCACAGGAACGATGCTCCACAGATCCACTCATTACTAAAAGTGTATGTCATACAAAAACTAAAGTAATGGTCAGCTCTTGCATTGAGTAACATTACAAGTAAACGTTCTACCTTAAAAGCTGCTGGCAGATGGCCCAGTGAATTGAGTTTTTTTTTTCTCAGTCTACAGCTGCTGCTAAAGGAGGCAAATCATCATTTCATTTTATAGTTACAGTTTACAAATGTAAAACTACTGTGAACCACTGTTCACAGTATGAACAGTGGTTACAAAACCAGACACAACTCAGCCCTGAGCAGAGTGACCGTCCTCTATTGACCAATCAACAGACTGCAGTGTTCACAGCTCCACCTTTTAGCACCAGATCTGTGTGCTAGGTACCCCAGCAGAGGGGGGACCAAAACACGGGGACGGTACGGAATGGTTCCATTGGTACCATCCACAACTTTTCACAGTGGAAACAGAAAAAAAAGCATACCGAACTGAACCGTACCATACTGTACTGCTCGGTGGAAATGGGGCTTTTGGTGCCTTCTCTCTAGGTGCAACCCTAGGCAGCAGCTTATGTGACCTATACGTGGATACGCCACCTATAAGATGCTCAGGTCCTCTTAGGCTGTTACAGTATATAATTTATCTGTGATGTTAAGTGCACCACAATTAATGTTTTGTGTATCTTTATATTTACAATAGTATATATAATATAGTTATTTAATATGTTTATGTTTATGTAGTATATTTGCACTGAACTGTGGTTAGATGGAGTTGCTGCATGAGGAGCGATGGTGACATCCTCATGAACCACCAGACAACACAAGGGACAGAGAAATGTGAGAGCCATCACCAGTAGCTATTTTAATTTCAATAGCCAGCAGCACCGATGCGTGACTGCACATACACAATTAAGAACATTAGTCAAACACAATGTAAAGCTACTCACACAGATATGGGCATTTAGTTTAGTCCATTTACAAAACAAAGGCTGCTGATTGCAGGAATCCCACTTTTTTGTCAGTACACAACCAGGCATCAGCATTGGAAGGAGGCACTGGGAGTTCATATGAGGTCTGGGGTCCTTCATCGCCCTTCAAAAAGGAAAGGATTGAAAAAGAGCAGCTACACAAATACTGTACAAGTGGCAAATGAAATAATATGAATCTTGAAACTGAAGGGGGTTTGGAGTGTGGCTAGAAATAGATTGTATCTGTCTGCCCTTGTTTGCATCTCTCTGTGTATCGAGGTATGTGATATTGATCCAAGGGAACGTCCAGAGAGGCACATCATGTCAGTTTGTTCATGCCTCTGACATGCAATATGCATTTCACAGCTGTGGTCACAGCCTGTGTCTTTTTTTTTTGGTTGTTTTTTTGTTTTTTGTTTTTTTAAATTTGAATTTACAGCTCCATTAGCCCACTTGATAGATATTCAACTCTGGTATTTTGATTGACTAATTGATCTATAGGCTATTATTATTGTGCCAAATGGGCTCCTATTCTGAATTAATGGAGCAATTATTGTCACATCAGTCACACCTCCACCCCAGAGTCAATGCTGTACAATTAAAAATGCATGCAGAATATGAAAGAAGACAAGCCATCGCGGTCATTTTCAAGATGGAGAGCAGCAGCTCAGGTCAAATGCCAGCCTGCTGTGTCTTTATTATCCCGGGATTTTGAGGCTGTTTTGCATAATGCTATTTTGTTTTTGACTCAGATGACCCCATGGTCTGCTCCATCTCCAACCCCGACTTTGTGATCTACTCCTCGGTGGTGTCCTTCTACCTGCCGTTTGTTGTCACTCTGCTGGTCTACATCCGCATCTACGTCTTCCTCAGGATGAGGCGGAAGAGGATCACCTTCGGCCAGACCAGCGGAAAGGTGCAGCCAGGCTCAACTCCGCCATCTGTGGTGAGACCATAATTTCCTTTGTTATGAATTATGGCATCACTTTTTATACCTCTGTGGCTGTGTGCCTGTGCAGTCTGTGCGGGCTGGTGTGTGCGCCTCTCACATGTGCCAGGCATGATGGATTGTATAAGTTATTTCACACATGCATCTTGGGACTTGCTATTGAGGTTTTGACAGCTTACCTCCACTGTTGCCCTTTGTCTCTCTGTGCTGGATAAAAAGGAGGAGCCAGGACAACATGATATAGAAGGCTGGTATCCCCTTCCCCCTGTACTCCTGCTGCTTTTTGCCAACTTCTTCTTCATGTTTTGGAATTTGTCTCTCAGAAGCCTCCATTTTCAGGTTCACTCTCCGACATCACTCTCCAGCTCTTTATCGTTCTCCTTCCAGGAACAGTGACTTACTTTTCTTTTGAATAATCTTAAGAAGAGGGATCATACAAGTGCTGATATCTTCTAACTTGCTCCACAAGCTTTACACAAACTGGTCTATGCCTGTTGTTGTAGCAGATAAGAGGTACTCCCCAGAGGAAAGGACAATTCAATCTCAAAATCTCTTATTCGCCCAGCCTATTTCTGCTAGACATACCTGAGTCAGTGTAACGTCAATGTGAGAATATGACCACTTTCTCGTACTTTCAAAATTCAGCTCCTGAGAAATAGTCTTCGTCTTGTCTCAGCTCGATCCTGCAACCAGAGTCCTGATCTATCTTGTAACTGATCTATAAAGCATTAATAAAAGATTTAATATCATTAATAGTTACAACAAACAAATGGATGCCATATGCTGTATGCCCTCTGAGGCAAATTATTATTTGTGATATTGGGCTTTGTAAATAAAATGGAATTGAACTGAACATATAAGCCCTTTATAAATGGTGTCTACCTGAATTATTGCACAGAGGAAAAATACCATTATCCACCATCATAAAACCCTTTGGATCTGATTGTATTAAGTCAAAAATTATGTTCTCATTGCCTCTCTATAGTGAGAGACGATGAGACAATGAGCTTCCAAATCCCTATAACCAAGTTGTGTATTGGTTATGTATGCTTCTTTTCTTTTGTTTTCTTTTTTTAAGCTCCTAATAATCTGGGGTCAGTTGCACAAAACACATTAGGTTAAGATTTTCATTAAAGTCCTCAAAAAAAAAAAAAAAAAATCAGTTGCAATAAACACCTTTAAGTTTTCTCCTTAAAGATGTTCACTGAAGTATTTATGGTTTTCTCCTTGTCTTGAGCTTGTACCTAAGGAACCCCCAGACCGTTGCACACAAGACCTTAGCAACCAAAGCATGGTAAAAAAAACAACAACTAAAGGTACCTCCAACTCTATCTTAATTGCAACATGACCGAGGAGAGTATTCTGCAACCAGGAAAACCCAGTGAATACACTTTTGATTTTACACGACAGATTTGACTGAATTAATTTTCGTTGCAGTTTTTCCTACAATCGTTTTCTGGTATTTGGGGATCAAATTTACTTTGTAGTTTGTGTATTCCTCCAGAATCTTTTCCTCCTCTGACCAATATGGTTTTCCTGTCTTCTTTTCTTCTGCCATTTTTTCACTAACTATAAGCCAACTTTGTGAGATGATAACAGGCATCACAGGCGTGAGTCCAAGCAAACTCCATCTCCATGGAAACTTTTACTACTGTAAAATGTCTATCATGGCAGTAAATGGGTTAATGTTTTTCCTTAACTTAGGAAACCTTTTAAGGGATTCTGTGCAACATACTTAAGAAGAAAACCTAAGCTGTTTTGTGCAACCGGTCCCTGATTTTTTGTAGATGCAACGTTTCCTCCTGACCACAGCTTTGTATTCCTCATGTGGATGCAGTCTCCCTCATTCACACTCACCCACATTCATAATGACTTGCAAATTACAGTTCACCTTCATATTAGACCTTTTTCCGTCAGACCTCGCCAGCAAAACCTCCTCCAAAGCCTCATAACCATTTCCATTACAGCACAAGAGAACACTTTGATCTGAAACGCTCGGTCAAACTGCCAAAGTTAAAGCCTCTTTATTCATTTGCATGAATTTCTATATGTCATTTGCAGGTAAAATGCTTCAGGCGAGATGTCAAAAAAAAATTTAGGAATATTACTTTTTGCTCTTATAGGAGAGAAAAGTGTCTGTAAAGATAGGCTGAGGGAAATTGGCCTCTCAGGTGAACCCATTCAGGGCAAAGATTAAATTTATAGACAAAATGTATAGCTCGGTTCATGAGCAGATGATACAGCTGTCACTGTTAAACTAAAGCTGTTCCTAATGAAAATAGCCGGTAAGGTTGAAAATAGTCAGTCTTTTTATTTTTAGTACTTTGGAATAAGGGTGACGCTGTTCTTTAAATGGTGGATATCTCATTATGGAGCAAATCTGAATTCTGTTCACAACCAGCTGTCAGTTCTTTGATGACATCCATCACGCTAATATTTGTCCCAGTTACATCTATCATACAAACGATGGCTTTGTCTTTTATCCAGGGGCAAGGAGACACCAGGTCATGCTCTGTGTATCTGTATCTACCCTATTTTTAAAATATGGTGTATAAAAAGACACTATTAGATAATATAATCCAGTAACGTGATCAGCAGTGGCGTATCCAGGTGCTTTCACTCCATTTTTATCCCTTCATTGCACACTACTTCACAATCAAGTCCTCTATTATAACAGCAGGTTACAGATGATTGGTTGTGGTTGAGCCCCAGTCATCCATGAGTGCAGACACTCATTGTGAGATCTAAGCCCTGGAGGAGATCAAGCTGAGAGTGTTATAATGGGAATGTGTTTAGAAATAACATAATAGGACTCTGACTCAATCAAGTGAAGGAACTGATATGAAGGAGGAGGAGGCTTGTTTCAAAAGCTGCTATCTTTATTTCTGCATTGAGCTTTAATTGAGTGGCTCGGTGTTTCGTTCAGGTGTGAAAGCGACAGATAAATAACAGATGTGAATCATAATGAAAACATCCTCCAGAGATACACAGAGATAAATCAATAACTTCAAATGAATGGCATACACTTTCTATACCTGTATGGGGAATGGGGAATATGGAGAGGTTAAGAATTTCTCTGGAAAATACTTTCTTAAACTTCCCTCTGATTCCCTAGGAGACCTGTCTACAAGAGGAGACTCCCAAGGCGAGGCAAGACCTGTCACCTATAAGAATCAAAGTGGTGAGTGCTATTGTAAACCAGGGATCCAACAGAGCTCTTGAATTGATTTATTTCACTGCTCTAGTTTTGCTGAATGCAACGCAGCCTAATGCCTGACTAACTCTCATATCTACTGTGTTGGCGTATTGTGACATGGCGGCACGCAGGGCGGTTCTGTTTTTAGCTTTTCATGTGAGTCTGTCAGTGTTTATGTTCATGCACACTTGGGTTTTTCGTTCCGCTGTGTGCTCGCAGCCCAGGGGTCTGTGAAGGAGCTGAAAATTGTGATTCTGAAGCGTGGCTTGTTGCCTCTCCTCACCTGGTCACTTGTCAGCTGAGCAAAGTCTGTGGGTGACGCACTGCAGCACCTGCATGATCCACAGACTGCTCAAAGGCGGAGAGGAATAGCAATCTGTAATTTTCCTTTGAGGAAAATGTGTCAAGAGATAAGTGTGTGAGAGAAAGAAGAAAGAAAATGAACATTTCTGGCTATACTGGAAATACACGTTGCACAATTAGCACAACTAGTTAATTATGCTTCTTTTTGCTACGTGGGTAACGGCTCAGTGGAGCTGTACTTGCTGAATTTGCAGTTTTAGAATGAGGCAGTATTTGTTGGTATGCTATGAAAATGAAATATTGTCTTTAGAGGTAATTTACAGATACTGCTGGCACACTGATGTACGCTGAATGCACACTGTGCATAAGTGATTTAAAAACTTGCAGTGGAGGTGCAGGACAAGCTCTCACTCTGTCTGAACAGCATTTCTGAGATGTATTGGCCATAACGTTCAACTTTCTGAGTCGTACTGCCCACTTTTTTGGCTCACTGGAGTAGCATTCAGCTTCATTTTCCACATATGGTCAAGGCAGGATAAGATAAAGGTAATTTTTCAACAGAGAAGTGGTGTAGGAAAGCAATGAATTATGTTTACCTGAAATTCAAATAATAAAGCTGCAATAATTTATTTGTTTTTGGCAACAAGATGTAAACACAACACTGACACATTATCATAAAGTTGTTGGCAGTTTGCTATTTACACACTAGAGCACCATCTAGACACCTGACAAATATAAAGGCCATCGTACACCACATCCGTATTTTTCATATGCATTTTTTAACCCTATGGGCCCGAATGACGCATAGTGCGTCCAAATTCACACCTGTTCTTCTCTATTGATTTTCTCCGCGACCGTGTGTCATAGCGAGAAGCCACGCATATCACATGAAACAGCAGAATTGTAGCTTTCCGACAAGACCAAGCACTTGTCGGTAGTCCAATGTTTTTACAGCGAAAAACAATGATAAATTTACACTAAAATTATGTATAACAGAGCTTTCACACAGCTCTGCACACACATTACTGTTGGATGGATTACTCGCGCAGAAATGCCACGCATATCACATGAAAGCGCAGGAGCAGACCTTTCCAATGATACCACACACACCATTGTGCTGTCATCTTATCATGCTATAAATCCAGATTAATTGTCTACAAAATAAAAACCTGACGAATTTCTTTACAACCCATTATACAGATCTTATTATCAGTCACTTCATATAGTGAGGAACATCATATCTTACCACGTCTTAGGCTTGGGTGTGTTTGTCCCTGTCTATCCACATTTGTAGTCCGGCTTTCAAGATGCAAATATCTCCATATGACATATGACAAGACCAGCCACTTCACCTTTGCGCACCTAGACAACTGAGGCCTAATTATGCATGCCTGACAGGGCCGTAGTCACCATATACATTGAGGGGGACATGCCCCCCCCAATGCTCAAAATGCCCCCCCAATATATAACTGAAACTGAAAAACAACAGCAAACTTTGTTTACTGCAAACAAAGTTATCTTGGAAGACATCATTGCACTTGGTTGACTATATTTCTATGATCTTAGATGTAAATATTGCATGTTTATTTCAGATGAAACACATTTTTGACTTGTGAATGAGTCAATGGAATTTCTTGCAATAATGAAAAAATACTGGCAATCATGTCCGCCTGGCACAAATCACATGTTTTGGACAGCTGTGAAGTGACAGAATGTCCCACCATCATGGTTCTTATATTGCCAGATTCCAGAGAGTCTCCCCTCTTCAGATATGGCAGAATATGTCATTTTCCAACTTGCTATACTGAGATACATGTAAAAATGTAAGAATTTAGTAACATGGATTTGTTTTTTTCATTGATATAAAAATTAATATAAAATACAGGCACATAGAAGGACATGGAATGTTGGCAAATCCGGTTAGCCCACATTGTCCTGAAAAAAAACAAGATATAGCATGTGTAGGCCCTATGTAGCCTTTATAATGACTGTGATATGATCTTAAAAGTAAAGGCAGTAAAAATACCCCAAAAACGCCTAGGGCCCATAGGGTTAAAATCTGTGATCTGATAAAACTTATACACACAGAATCCTTGCACGGTGAGTGTGATGCATTTTATTGTTCTGTTCATTGTGAAAAGTTGCAGTACAAGAAAAAATGGACAGACACATTTCTTCCCTTGCGTCTCACCACTTACTTCCCTAGACAACCTGGTCGTTCTCCCAACTCATCAAAAATTAAGATGAGTGAGGGTGGATGGGTCAAACAAACTTTGGACTTTCACCCGGGAGCCTGCTGTTTGTGTTCTGTGTGAAACCAAGTCAATCAAGTTGTTTTACTAAGGACGTAGTGCCCTAGTATGTGTAGCATACTATGCTAGCGAATTATGTCACATGACCTATGTGACATTACATTACATTGGTAACAAACGTAGTGACTTTAAGCCAAACCGTGATGTTTTTTTCTGAACTTAACCACATGTTTGTTGTTGCCCAGACCTAAGGAAGTAAACCTGATAGCACAGTTTGTTACCTTTGGTCAAAGTTTATTTTTAAAAAAGTCTGTATGTACAACGAAAAGAATTAGTGCATTATCTGCAGACAATGCAGGTAACGAGTATAAACTGACCCTGAAGCTGACACAGGAGGTATATCTAGCACATAATATTTTGGGGTGACAGAACACTGATCAAGTATCAATATTTGATGAGTTGGGAGTAAGACAGGGGCGTAAATATAGACAGTGCAGGCAGTGCACTCATGGGGTGGAGGGACCCATAGAGAGAGCGGGAAAGTGATTCAGATTGCCACCTTGAATATATACCTGTGGTCAAAGAGGAATGATAAAGAAAAAAATGTTCCTAATCTAAAAATGGTTGCTATAAATGTCTTCAAAAAAGGCAAACCATGGTTTACTTTTCTATTTTTAGTTTTTAAGCTATCTAAAACAAAACTATATGCATTCTCTACAAAAGCTATAAAATCTATAAATAAACTATAAAAACTATTAAATTAAATGATTAATTTTCTTTGATATTTTTGTCAGATATGCAATAATACTTGCTGGTAATATGTATGTTGATTTTGTCCAGTGTCACGTCTCTATTTGTGTCAAGACAATACATGCACAATAGTGTGCACTAGGGCCCGTCATAATAGTGTGCAATGGGGTCCGTCGTAATTTCCTTACACCGCTGGAGGGAGAATACGTTGCCCTAGGTGCCCACGTCTTTCATTTGGCGCTGAGGCTACTAGAGTTATGAAATGATACTGTGCAGATAATAAATTGCACTTCATCATTGTTGTTGTGTCTTTCTAGATCAGCTAACATTATATTGTCTTTGTTGTGGAAGATTTCAAAAACAGCTGGCCCTCTACCCTGTTCCTCTCTCTTGTTGCAGATGCATGTGTCTCACACATTCCTCACTGCGTCTTGGTCAAACAACTCTCGAAAGGCTTTTGACGGATGCAAAAAAAAAAAAAAAAAAAAAATGCAGAAAATCAAACCTCTTCCAGAACCTTTAATGATGGACAAAAGTTTCAGATTCTGGGTTAACACAACGTAAGGTCACATTTATTTTTAAACGTGCAATAATTCCCGATGAAAATGTGGACTTGGTGTGCAAAAGCCTTCAGTCCAATATTCAGTTCTTTTTACTGTAGCTCCATTTTGGTCTTCACCAACCAACAAGGAAAATATTCAGTTGTTCAGAGAGTTAAATGCTCCACTTTGCAATTTCATACAGGTAGCGAACTGTACTGTAGGTTTACAGAGGGTAAAGTGCTGTCTGTTGTGAGTTAATATTAAAGCTGGAGGCCAGAAAACCAAAACAATGAGCTGAAAGATGCTAAAAGAGCTGAGGGGAACTGCAGAGTTGGGTAATAATTCTGAAGCTTGTTTCTCCATACCACTGACAACTGTCATATTACATATAACTAAAAATAGTGCCGCTTTAATGATGTGACATTTCTATTACAATAAATAATATGATAACATGTAACTGAATATGTGTGCTGATTATACAGCATCTCTTTATCATGTGTGATTTGTCCTGACAGCAGAGTGTAGAGCCTTCAGATCCCTCCAAGCCCAACCTGTTGTCAGGATGCCTGTGGCGCAAACGTCCAAAGACGGGACCTGTGGGGAACTCTGTGCTGCCCCAGGTGGACACGCAGAACTGCTGCAGCATCAGTCATGCCTCCTGTGGCCGCACTGAATTGGATCTGGAGCAGGATCGGGAGGAGGAGAAGGCGGAGGAGAGCAACCAAAATGAACAGCCTCCTGTCAGGATGAGCTGCGAGGTGAAGAATCTGTCCAATGGACGAACACACACGTCACTGCGGTCGATGGTACATTCTCACATCAACAATCCACGATTCAGGAGTATGCACGCACGGGAGAAAAAGGCCACTCAGATGCTGGCAATTGTTCTTGGTGAGTGGAGATTGTCTTAAGTGGCTGAGGGAAGGGAAACATAAATGTCATGCTAACACTTATCACAGGCAATTATATAGATAGTTGCTTATTCCACTTCAGCTCCTTTAACATTTTCCTGATGGTCTTTTCTGCCATATGTGCCCGGTCACCTGTACCGCTCTCTCATCTAGCGATGATGGCACCAGCACATTTTCTTACCCCTTGTGCATTTGCTGCATATTTTGCAGAGCCACAATAAATCAAGCTGAAATGTCAGAAAAGTCTGGTTTGCTTCAGGTTCACAGTGTGTGTCCAGGCACACGCTGTAGCTCCTGACACAGCTTTCACATGCTCCAATTATCAGCCAGGTTGCTATAAGCCTGGTCAAGTTGGCTCTGGCACAGCAGAGATCTCGCTGACAAAAATGTAATCAGAGGTGTCTCATTACGTTACACTGGTGTCAGTGAAAACTGTGGCACACACACAGAAAATTATCTCAGTCCCGCCCACTTCCCACCTGCTTTTCACCCAGCTGACCACTGCTTTGCAGTGATGTTGTGACCCCAATTATGGTACTTGAATTTAATGACTGTTTCAAGTATGCTGCAGCATTCATAGTTGTTTATACATAATAAACGATGTCCTGTTGGCTGCTGCTGGGTTTATTAAGTGTCTTCAAAACCTGAATAACCACACAAAGTGCAGGTTGGGAACCAAAACAGTTTTAACTGACCCCTGGCAAAGCCTATCAAGCCTTCTGTTTTGCACAACACACATGGTTTTCAAAGAACAGCAGATTACTCGAAATGCGTAGTCATTTCTGAAGCAATGGGTCTTTGATTTTACACAAAAGTAAACAGGCAGGCCAACTATAGCTGCCAACAGTAGAATTTGTCAGCTGAAATGACTGTAGTTACCTATTTGACTCACACAAACTCCATGTGTTGGTTAAAAAGCTAACTTTTTAATGATTCCATCAGACTTGTTTTAAAAATGGCTGTGCAGAAGAGTCTTAAATGAAAATAATAACCACACATGATGTAATGCTAAAAAAATAAAAAACTAAGGCTGAAGCTGGGTTAAAAGATCAGCATCCTCACCAGTCTTACTTACACAACTCTAAACAAGTGATTATCAACTGGTCCAGCCACGGAGTCCAGATTTTTCCTTAGTCATTAGTTCAAGGTCCACATTTCATGTTTTCGGCGTCATACTTGCATTTGGCCATGTCTCAAGCTAGTTTGCTTTCTCTGTTAAGTAGCTGTCTGTTATTCATTCACTCTACAGCTGGAAGCAGTGCTTCAAACATAAAAGCTGTGTGCTAAAAATTTACTATACTTAAAAATAAAGTGTGTTTTTTACAAGGTTGATATGCTAGCAAGTCACTTGTGGTCCTATCAGAATGGACCCATGACCCACTTTGGACCAAGACCCCCCAGTTGGAAACCACCGCTCTAAACCAATGACTGCATATAAAGATGGACAACATGACAGCCTCCCAAAAGTGAAGCCAAAACATCTTGAATGTCCCCTGGTAACTAAGTGGCTGTAGTATAGGTCATAAACCCCGCCCCTTCCAGACCAGCCCACTCACACCGAAAATCCCCCCCCCCCACATAGGTCAGTTTTGCAGGCAGCTGATTATGTCCCCTCTAGTGGCTCAAGTAATAATTACAAGAATGGAGGAGGAAGTGACATGACCTAGCATAGAAAGCGACAAAGACTGGTATATGGATCAAACAAACACAGGACTTTCACCCAGGAGACCTGTGCTCATGTCCTAAAGTCACATTAACTTATTTTAATAACAACGTAGATGCTCTTAAAAGGGGGTTTGATGTCATGATTGACAGCTGTATGTGTGTATGTGATCTGTGGTGCTGCTCATGATTGGGTCAGACCAGTGTATGAGTGGGAAATAAATCCCGCACCACTTCCTAATTCGTAACTGCACAGACTCTGGCTCCAAAAGCGTAAGGTGGTAGTGCCTGTATGTGAAATATTTTCTCTTCACTTTTGTATATTGTGAGAAAATGGAGACACGTCGTCCATCTTTACATACTGTCTATGCTCTAAACTGTGATGTAGTAATGTTAGCATTTTGGCTCCTGTGCAGCATGTCAGTTCTGAACAGAATTTTTTTTAACGTAACCTGTAACCCCATGTAATAACCAATGTAGTTTGCTACATTGCTACATTAATTATTATATATCCTCCTGAGACCCTGTGTCCTAATGTGAGAACATCACATTTTTGGTTTCCTGCACCTTATACTTCATTCTCCTTTACGTAGACCTGTTTGTGGACACTTTTTGTGCCATCTAGTGGTAGTAAGACCACAGTACACTAATCCAAGTAAAAACAATATGGCAGCCATCTCTGCCAAGTCAGTCTGCAGCCAATCCTGAGACAAAAGTGGACAAGGTACAAAACCTGATCACATTTTATGGTTGAAACTTGTTTAATTATGATTGATAAAGTTTGTACTTTGATATGGCAATAAATTTGACCAATTTTAGCAACAGTAACAAGATAAGACACTTTTAATTAGGAAGTGCTCATTTGAGCATATTGGGAATTTATCATCACCTCGTTAAAAGACATCGGGACTATATTGTTGGTGACAATATTTATTTATTTTTTTATGATTATCAGGTCCTACTGATCCCAAATAGCTAGGAGAAATTAAAAATGCATTCCAAACAAAAGTTTGGGTTTCAGGAGGATATTATCAGCTTACTTTGGAAGTAACCCTTGATTACTACTGTTGGTAACAATCTAGTTAGCCAAACATGCTAAAGTTTGCGGCTGATGTTACAGCGGACAAACTCACTGTTTCTTACAATTTTTCTCTTGTGTTTATGTTTTCGTCCTCTCTCCATACCTCCCTGCTCTCTGGCTGCTTCAGGGGTGTTTCTCATCTGCTGGCTGCCTTTCTTTGTGACTCACATTCTGAACACCCACTGCCGGACATGCTACGTGCCTCCTGCGCTTTACAGTGCTTTCACCTGGTTGGGTTATGTCAACAGTGCTCTCAACCCTATTATCTACACCACCTTCAACATCGAGTTCAGACGAGCCTTCATCAAGATCCTCAGCTGCTGAGGAAGACAGCGCCAGGAAATTAAAATGGAAATGAGGCTGTGCACTCGTGCTGCAACTCAAGCATGGTGCATTTGGTTAACAGTGACCACAGATGTACACTGGTCATGGTCCAAATAAGCAAAGCTGTCCAACAGGAGTCACACAGCAGCAGCAAGGTGAAGCATGAAAAACAAGAGACGCTGTGGTGTGCAATAAATACAAACACCAGAAGATTTTTTTCCTAAGAGTGCTGGGACTCCATTTGAACAGTATTACTTCACTGATAAGACTTATATTTTCACTTGCGTACAGTCTCATTGATAGCACAGGGTGTTGGACTTTCTTGTGGATTTGTCTTGTACAGTATTTGTGCTGCTCTTTGGCACAGGACTTTTAAATTGTTGTGTGGAAGCCCAAGATGAAGCTTTAAGGCTAAAGTAATCACAAAGCTGTGGGCCACTTTGTCCTGAAACGCGCTGCCACCGCACTGTGTGATCAACTGATGTTACTCACCTCCCCCCACTCACCGTCATCGCCATCAGTTACTCTCCAGTGCATGCACACATCAGATTTCAAGGGCGCTCACTTGAATTGTGCTGGAAGGATTGTATTGATCTCTGCCAAGACTTACATCATTCTGAAGATTGTCATTTGTATTGATGTGGAGGCATTGTGCTCAGTGTGGATTCATTATAATTAAAATGTGAGATTTTGAAGTAAAGCACAGTGGAAACAATTTCAGTTTTTTTTAAGGGACTGTCTATTTATTGGCAAATCCTCCCGTAAATTAAGAGCTACCTGCTGGCCGTTCTGATGTGCTGATAAAGACTGGAGTTTTGTGATCTTAAAGATATACTGTGCAGGATTGTCCTGATAAAACACTGTGTAGACTCATACAGAGGTAATCCCTCTCAGTCATCATTTATGACATACTGGAAGTGTGTGGCGGTGTATTGATCTGCAGAACTCTGCCTCTGACTGTGTTTTCTTATTTTCTGTGAGCACTTATTCCTACAGCACTTAGGTGGGGTAGCGACCAGGTGCTAGCAGGCATGTTAGAGACACAGCACCACAAGGAACCCTACAAATAAAATGAGGCCGAACGCCAAACGAGAGTAAGTCTGGGGTTGGCTTTTAAACCCCAATTCCAAAAAAGTTTGGATGCTGTGTGAAATGTGCATAAAAACAAAATGCAATGATCTGCAATTCCTTTTTGACATACAGTGGGAGATTAAGTATTCAACATGTCCACGTTTTCCTCAAACCTATTTCCAGTGCAGCTATTTACATGGAATTTAGACCAGACATGGGTATTAACCAAGTGTCAACCTTCAGAGCTGATAAATGAAGCCAACACAGAAGTGCCAAAAACTGCAGTTCCTCTAATGGCCACTTGAGGCTGGCTCCATAAGCGACTCAATCCCCTTAGACCCCCCATGTTAATATGCCCAACTTTACAGCAGAAATAAACATGTTTATAACCTGGTTCAAAACATTTTGGTCTCTATAGCTAATTTCAACATTCATGACAACCATACAGGGGGTGAATGTTTATATAGCTCACCCGTTATTGAGGCTTAAAGTTACGCATAATTAAAGGTGGGGTCGCTTTGAGTGACAGGCTGTCTGCCGATATTGTCCTCAGCTTCTCAGTTAGATGCAACCTCGCTCATCCACAGTGCCAGCCTCTCATCCAAATAGGGTCACTTCTGGTTCCAAAAGACCAAGATGGTGATGGCGATGGTCATAATGGCGAACTCGAGGCTTCAAAGCAGGAGTCCACAAACCAGTGAGTGACATCACTGTAGCTACATGCACTATTTTATACAGTCTTTGGTAATAACTCAATAAAACTACACAGATAAAGAAATCATAACATTTCAACCCAAAAAATGTATGTGCAATAAAGTGGAAGGTAACACTTTATATTAAGGTATTGTAATAAGCGTTCATTAATGCTTAATAAGCACAAATTAACAGTTAATGACCACTTATAAGATGTATAAGATGCTTATTAACATTAATAAGACTATATAAGTGTTTATTAGTGTTCATTAACTGTTAATTGGTGCTTATTAAGCATTAATTAACGCTTATTACAGTACCTTAATATAAAGTGTTACCAAGTGGAATGATACAAGAAAAAATCATTACATACTAACTTAAATTTATGTAACACTCGGAGAAGCCTTTGTTTGCAATGCCAAACTAAGGTCTCACAGTGTTCAGATGGGATTTTGGCCCATTCTTACACACAGACAGTTGTTAGATCTTGAAGTAATTTCAGGCACCAGTTGTGAATCCTGAGAGAGAAATTACACTTTCAAAACTTCAACAGTCTGTGTTCTCAGTTCCCAAATGCTTACTGAGTGTTGTTAAACGAGAAGGTGATGTAACACAGTGGTAAAAATGGCCATGTCCCAAGTTTTTTGGAACGTGTTGCAGGCATTATTTACAGAAAACACTCTAGTTTATCAGTTTAAACACTACATTTCTTGTCTTTGTACTGTACTCAATTGGATATAGCTCGAAAAAAGATTTGTAGATCATTGCATTCTGTTTTTATTTCTGATTTAAACAGCATCTAAACTCTTTTTGGAATCTGAGTTGTATTTTAATTTTTGGCGGCGAGCATGTTTACAAAGAATAACCTACAATCCTGCACAGTGTACCTTTAACAGTTCAAACAGGATTGTTAAGCGTGTGGTGTTCAGGTCTGTCATGGACTGAGCGTTTACTGCAGTGTGCTGTAAATAAAGAAATGATGAAACGTTTTCCAGGCTATTCATACACTCTTACACAGCTCATGTCTGCATGTGTGTGCCTGAATGTTGCTGATGATGGGAGACGCCATCAGATCCTGGTGCGTAAAAGTGTATGTGGGCTTTCTGTGGGGAACACAAGAAGAACCAATCTGAGTGAGCGGGATAATGGGAGATTTAGAGACAGAAAAAGGAACAACACTGACACAGAAGGAGGATGAAAAACACAATATGAGATAGAGGATGATGGGAGAGTGGAGTGGGAGGGAGTAACACCAAAAAAGAGAAAAGAAATGAAGTGGGATAACAAGCATCAAAGGTAACTAGGAAGAAAGGATCAAAGGTATAGGAGGGGGGGGATGGTGGATTAATCAAGGAGCTGCAGAAGGGAAGGATCTCAGGCTCTCTTATTTCTCTGAAAGGCATTAACACCTGCTCCCCTGACACTTTGTGCCATTGCGTCGACTCAGCCTTGTTCCACCGCAACTATTTATGATGATGATGCGTGACTATTTATGGGTGTACGCTGTGATGTGAGAGAAACCTCCAGTCTGTAATCATCATAATGCCAATAACCCATAGTGTTCATTTATGTTTATTCTCTCTAAATAAAATCCTCATGCAACTGAAATCAATATTTACTACAATGTAGAGGTTTAATGTTGTAATCAGGACAAACAAATTCCACAGTGTTTGCTCTTCTGTTCTTTGATTGAATTTGAATGTGCATTAATTTAATTATAGATGCATTTCATGGTGTAAATACTGCACAGCTGTGCACATGTGCCTGCTAATTACATTCAGTCACTCAGAGACAATAATAAAAATCTATTACTGTTAATGAACTGCACATAGGCCCAAAATCCCACAGGCCAGAAGCTGCTCATAGACCCCCAGAGGCTGCAATGTTCATTACATCCAATAATATGCAGCTCCATGGAGCAAATGTATGTTGATATTACTTTGCATAATCATCAGCAGTGAGGCTAAAAAGTTGTAAGCCTACGTTTGTCCCTAGTTGCTGCTGGAGGAAAGGTTACAGGGTCATTAGAGTTTATCCCTTTGGGACCATGTATGTGTTCATCCAATTTCATGGCAATCAGCTCTTTACATTGAAAGACATCTTGTGTGCATAGCTTACATTTTATCCTGAAGGTGATGCAAGTGCATGGAGAGCTTCTTGAGTGTCTAAAACTGTGAGGAAGAGGTTTACTCTGATGGTGTGTGAGAATATTTGCTTCCAAAATGAGTTATTTGGTTTCAAGAATTTTAAAGAAATTAGACTGAGTTTAGTGGAATCTATCTGTAGTCATGGTATATAATATTCCTCACTATGTTTTCATCAGTCTCTAATCACATGAAAATAAGAATAGCTGTGCTTTCATTATCTCAAAATGAACTGTTTCTATCTACATATGAAGCAGATCCTCTTCCACAGAGTCTGACATGTTAATCTATGCCACTAAATCACACACACTGGACCTTTAAGAGACATTGTCTCATAAATCCCTCAACAACTCCTCAGAGTCATTTAACTACATAGGTCATATGTTCCTACTATCTGAATACAATCCACAGGAGCCCAGGGGGCCACATGCAGTGTATGTGTATGCCATAACTGCGTCACCCTGGTGTTTGAGCGTGCCTGCCACGCATCTACATTGAAAACATTGAATTTGAGGGCTCAAAAATGGTGGCATGTGCACGGCTCCTAAATTAGAGCTCCTACAGGTGGATGACAAAGTAATTTGCATACGACATTTAATGAGTGCAGTTTTAAGCATGTGGTTAACGTTGTGAAACAGTCGCAGTTGTGCCAACACTGCCTGTTGCCTGTTAGGTTTAGGCAATAAAACTGCTTGTTTAGGTTTCAGTTAAGTCTTGGGCCAGGGCCAGCACTACATTGGTACAATACCACAAATTGACGTTTTTTTCCTTCAACATTCGTACATGGTTACATTTTGCCAACCACACACATGGTTGGGCTTAGGAAAAATAACAGGGTTTGGCTTTACAATCTTGCAGGAGGCGAAGGTTGGTGGTTGTTGGACTCATTCACCACTCCTCCCACCCACCCTTTTTGGACTTCCGCCGCCTTAACTGTTGTAGTTGTCACGCTGCATAATCTTTGTGATGCTGCCAGGCGTTGACCAACTGCATATCATGCTAATGTTAAAGGATGGCTTTTTTTCATCTGTGCTGTACGCTGGAAGTCATTGCCCAAGCGTCATTTTTTCAAGGACTTTAGAGTGAGACCAGGTTGGACTTCCTTCTTTGCTCCCTCAATAATCACTCCAGCCTCTGCTTAACAAAAAAGCATATATATGAGTCATAATTTCTGTATGTAAAAATGACCTATGTGGTCATGTTTCTGAGGGAGATGGTCTCAAGTTCCAAGACATTTCCTGTAAAGCATTTCCTGGTAGTAATTATAGACAAAATAACTGTTTGCACTGCAGTCTTGAAAGCTGGTGTGCACAGCAGATCAGTGAACATAAATATCAAATTTGTCTACAGACAAGCATACAATTCAACAAACTGTATGTAAGATTGGTTTTATGATTTTAAAGGAATGATCAAATTGTTTGTGTCTAATGGAGCTTTCACTCAAGGAAGTCTCTTTTATCTTTCTAATTAGTAATAAATCACGTTATCTCCTGAAAACTTTGGGAAAGTAGACCCTTAAAATAATTAATTTATCAAAGTAGCTTGTATGAAATTATTTTTTTACAAGTACATGTCAGGCACACATGGTGCAGTCAGCCACCATCATAGGGGCTCAGCTTCACTCTTGGGTACTTACAGTGTTCAAAGTCCATATTGCTGCACCCCTGCTGGTTTGTTGGAACGCCCACACAGAGATGCTGCGCTCTGAGGATCTGAACCTCTGTGTGCATTACACCCCCCATGCACTAACCTCCATGCATCTAATGTAAAGAAATTTCCTTCAGATGTTTCTCTGTAGTCTACTTTTGATTTTTACCGCGAACTGAGTCGGATTGAAATAATATAGTTTGAAACACATATAAGTTTGAGTTTCATATTGCTTGAATAAAGCTATGCTTCTCTATCTAATTTATCTTCTGGGAAACATGAATATCAAAAACTGTTTCATTACATTTCAATTTGTGGCCCAGTGGGATGTGGGATTGGTGGCATTGCAGGGGGTGTAAATGACTGTGGGGAAACAAAATATGGAGCAGAACTAATGTTGAACAAATCTGAAGAATGTGGAAATGATTAACAAACAAGAGTGCTTTCACGTTAGCGGGATTCAGCTTACGTAGGAGAACGTAAAGTAATTTTTCTTTGACAAGCAGGAAATAGAAAACAGGTAATGCTAATCAAGCAAACATGTCAGTCAAAACCAAAATATGACGACGTCATTTTGGTCTTGAGTTTACAGTCATTGTAGTAGGAGACGTGTCTGAATGTTAGAGCAAAGTTTTTTGTTTTTTTTTGTTATTGTTGTTGGATGTTGTTTTTAAGTATTGTGTGCAATAAAAAATATCATTTAACAAAGTCATAGTATAGTATGTCATTAAAATGTCATTCAAAAAAGTCATAGTATAGCATGCCATTAAAATGTCATTTAAAAAGAAATCATGGTATTGAAAAAGGTCATAGTATAGTATAACATAGAAAGGTCATTAAAAAAGTTATGGTATAGTATGTCATTAAAATGTCATAAAAAAGAAAAAAGTCGTAGTATACCATGTCATTAAATTGTCATTTTAAAAAAGTCATAGTATAGTATGTCATTAAAATGTCACAAAAAGAAGTCATCGTATAGTATGTCATAAAAATGTCATTCAAAAAGTCAGAGTATAGTATGTCATTAAAATGTCATTAAAAAAAAGTCATAGTATAGTATGTCATTAAAATATCAAAAAAGAAGTCATAGTATAGCATGCCATAAAATGTCATGAAAAAAGTCATAGTAAAGTATGTCATCAAAACGTCATTAAAAAAAGTCACAGTATAGTATGTTATAAAAATGTCAAAAAAAAGTCATAGTATAGTATGTCATAAAAATGTCATTCAAAAAGTCATAGTATAGCATTTCAGAAAAATGTCAGCAAAAAAGTCAGAGTATAGTATTTCATCAAAATGTGATTTTAAAAAAAAGCATAGTATAGTATGTCATTAAAATGTCATTCAAAAAGTCACAGTATAGTATGTCATTAAAATGTCATTAAAAAGTCAGTATCGCATGTTAAATTAAAATATTTTTTAAAAAGTCATAGTATAGTATATCATAAAAATGTCATTAAAAAAGTCATAGTATAGTATGTCACTGAAATGTCATAAAATAGTCATAGAAGGGATGTCATCAAAATGTCATTAAAAAAAGTCATAGTATAGCATGTCAGAAAAATGTCAGAAAAAATGTCAGAGTATAGTATGTCATCAAAATGTGATTTTAAAAAAAGCATAGTATAGTATGTCATTAAAATGTCAGAAAAAGAAGTCATAGTATAGTGTGTCATAAAAATGTCATTCAAAAACTCAGTATCGTATGTCATTAAAATGTCAGAAAAAATGTCAGAGTATAGTATGTCATCAAAATGTGATTTAAAAAAAGCATAGTATAGTATGTCATTAAAATGTCAGAAAAAGAAGTCATAGTATAGTGTGTCATAAAAATGTCATTCAAAAACTCAGTATCGTATGTCATTAAAATGTCATTAAAAAAGAGTCATAGTATAGTATGTCATTAAAATGTCAAAAAATAGTCATAGTATAGTATGTCATAAAAATGTCAAAAAATAGTCATACTATAGTATGTCACTAAAATGTCAACAAAAAAAACTCTTAGTATAGTATGTCATCAAAGTGTAATTAAATAAAGTCATGGTATAGCATGTCATAAAACATCATAAAAAAATTCATAGTAAAGTATGTCATTAAAATATCGTTACAAAAAGTCATAGTATAGTATGTCATCAAAATGTCATTAAAAAAACACAGTATAGTATGTCAGTGAAATGTCATAAAAAAAGACATTGCATAGTATGTCATTAAAATGTCATTAAAAAAAGAGTCATAGTATAGTATGTCATAAAAAAGTCATTAAAAAAGTCATAGTATAGCATGTCAGAAAAATGTCAGAAAAAATGTCAGAGTATAGTATGTCATCAAAATGTGATTTTAAAAAAAGACATAGTATAGTATGCCATTAAAATGTCAGAAAAAGAGTCATAGTATAGTATGTCATAAAAATGTCATTCAAAAAGTCATAGTATAGTATGTCATTGAAACATCATTCAAAAAGTCATAGTACAGTATGTCATTAAAATGTCAAAAAAATAGTCATACTTGTATGTCATTAAAATATCATTAAAAAAAAGTCACGGTATAGCATGTCACTAAAATGTAAAAAAAAAACCTCTTAGTATAGTATGTCATCAAAATGTCATTAAATAAAGTCATGGAATAGCATGTCATAAAACATCATAAAAAAATCATAGTAAAGTATGTCATTAAAATGTCAAAAAATAGTCATAGTCTATTATGTCATAAAAATGTCAAAAAAAATAGTCATACTATAGTATGTCATTAAAATATCGTTACAAAATTCATAGTATAGTATGTCATTAAAATATCATTTAAAAAAGTCATAGCATAGTATGTCATCAAAATGTCATTTAAAAAAGTCATAGTATAGTATGTCAGTGAAATGTCATAAAAACAGACATAGTATAGTATGTCATTAAAATGTGACAAAAAAGACACAGTACAGTATGTCATCACAATGTCATTTAAAAAAGTCATAGTATAGTATGTCATCAAAATGTCATAAAAAAGGTCATATTATAGTATGTCATTAAAATGCCATATAAAGATGTCATAGAAGAGTATGTCATTAAAAGGTCCAAAAAAAGTCATAGTATAGTTTGTCGTTAAAATGTGATAAAGGAAGTAATAGTATAGTATGCCATAAAAATGTCCTTTAAAAAAAGTCATAGTGTAGTATGTCATCAAAATGTGATAAAAAAAAGAAGTCATTGTATAGTATGTCATTAAAATGTCATAAAAAGAAGTCATAGTATATCATTAAAATGTCCAAAAAAACAGTGCCTTAAAAAAAGTGTCACAGTCTTTAAGATGTTACTGCAATATCAGTGAAAATAATTAAGATCCAATGAGACACATTTTTTGCTAATTCTCCTACATTCTTAACAGATAATTAAAACTGTAATGGGGTCTCTGCTCCCTAAAGGACGACAGACTGAGCAGCCAAAAATCATTCATGACCTTCATTAGACTCCTGCTGGTAATGGAGAAAAAATAACAACAGACATGATCTCTGTGCCCCTTAAAGTAGGTATAACCCAGAAAATTATATCAACACTATAAACGGATTCTAACAGGTTTTCATGCCATACCTCTTTGTATGTATATCCTGTACTCACTGTCAGTGTGTAGTCCTATGCAGAGCAGCTATATGCACATAGGCGTACATACACAGGCTTTTCGACATTTATTATTTGATGCCATCACATGCAATAGTTTGATATGTAGGTGTCTTTGCAAGCATAAACAGGTGCTTCCCTTTCTTTGTGACTGTGCGCATATGAGGAGCGTATGATGGATCATAACAGGTCTAAGTTAGCATGGATGTTCTAAATTGAAGGAGCCCATCCATGAGTGAAAGGCAGAGGGAGGGGTTTAGCTGTGCGTCTAGTTGGAGATGACACGTCAGAGGAAGAAGATAAATGTGATGTGGAGTTTGCATGTTTATCAGCAGGTCTCAGAAGGAGCAGGATGCTTGCGTGAGTGATGGCTTCTCATCGTTTAATTAAGGCGGTCAGACTCCTGTGTGTTTTTAAACTTTCTAAAATCCCTGCTGCTTTGCATATATCTGATTGAGGAGGCAAAGCACACAAGAAAATAGGTGGATGACTGAAAGTGGTACCAGTTCCCACACAAATAACAAGTCTCTTCCTGCTTCTTTCCTTTGTCTTAATGATATGAGAGGCTTTGTGCATTTTTGTGGGTGGACGAACAGATGTGATAGGCACTTGCAGTCTTTAGCAGCGGCTAATGATGATGGATAAAGATGTTGATTACAGACAGGGATGGCTACATGCCTTGACTGACATTCAGTCTGTCCCTCTCTCCTTCCACAAAATGCCTCCCCTTTTTTTCCTCCCACCAGTGTGTCAAAGCAGCACAATAATCATTCCCCCATTCTCTGCCACTCACACACATGCTGCTTTTACAGTTAATTTGATGCCATTTTGAGGTTAAGGGGTCATGTGTTGAGGGAACCAATCCTGCAAAAGTGGGAAATGTGTTATAGCGATTTGACTCCACAAGATGTACCACATCAAGTTCCATTCTGGCTGCATACACAATGGTGTCTCTCTCTTTCATTCACTGTCATCTGCCTTATTTTTTTGTGTGTACTGTTAGAATGATCTTGTGGAGGCAAAAATATGTTAAGGAAGTCACATTAAAGGGGCTCACCACCTTAGAACTGAAGAAGCTTCTTGGATGAGAGGCGAAACGTCTTCAAGAAACGCAAGCAAGTCACCTACGATATAGCACTTATGATTACCATGACCTGGATGACTGAGAATCTTCACTGACTAGCTCAAGTGATCATTCTGTTACTTGCTCTTTCCAGTCTTTATGCTAAGCTATGCTAGTTGTCCGCTGGCTTCATTTTTAAAGGTCCAGTGTGTAGGATTTAGTGGCATCTATCAGTGAGGTTGCAGAACTGAAACTTCTTCCTTGTGGCAATCCAGTCGGAGAACTCGGCGGCAGACGCAGAAACTAGGACCAGTGTCTTATTGTCTGTTCTGGGCTACTGTAGAACAACAAGGCAAAGTCTGTGGGAGAGGACCCCACACTTACATAGATATGAATGGTTCATTCTAAGGTAACAGACATGAAATGTTCGTGGTGGACTATCGGACACCCAAGAACAGCCACACTTACAATTATCTTTAAATGCCGCATGAGTGACAGGCTGGTAAACTCCAGCAAGTAGTTGGCGCCAGCACGTTTCACCAGCCAGCAAAACCACTTACACTGGAGCAGCGTCAGCCATTGGTGCAAGGTGTGAACTGTAATTCGGCAGTAAATAACCAGCCATGTGTGTCTGACTGTGGATGGTGGAGCTACTGAGTGGATTTGTGGAGTTTATTAGCTACAGTGGTGGCTGTTAGCAGCTAGCTCCACTTGTTAGCCACTGAATGGCAGCGGAGCAAGCAGCCACCAGCCAACAGACTTCACAGCTGATCCCAACTGGACTCCATTTGATCCAGACTGTTTATGGAGGGTCTATGGGTTGATGGTGTTTGACAGGCAGGTAGGAGGCTCAGTTATCTGTGAGTGTAGCTGTGATGTAAGTAAACAGACTGAACAGTTTTCTCTGACGAAAACACAATGATTCTTAATTCAGGTGATTATAAATTACTGAAAACATAGTTGGATGGTTCTAAATCCTGTAAACCTTTAACAGATACGAGAGTCGTGGCGATCTTCTCATTAATTCACAGAAAGTAGGGTTTAAGTTAACATTAGTCATTTGCTCATGGTTCAGCTCAGGATGAGTCTCCAGGGAAATAACGTAAATGAATAAAATGTTTTCCCAAGTGAAAAAAACAAGTGTCTGTGCATGTGTGTAAATGTCCCCCTAGTGACAGGTTAATACCAATAGATTCTAACGAATGCATAATGTGGCCAAGGGGGGGAAGATAAGCCTTGTAACATGTCGACTGCAGAGAATCAAAGCAGACATGCAGACATATTGTAATCAGATTCAGACATTATCAGTTTGTCTTAGAAAGATTTGGGTTTTACTAAATTCTAAAATAGGCTACCTTCTGGGAAAAAAAGAGACTACAAACAATCACTGTTACACTGGATTTTATTTTGCATGTCACAACACTTTAATGCTTCACGTTGAGAGGAGAGGGATGTTTTTTACCAACATCATTTTAACACAAAATGAAAAACACCCACACACCTTATTTTATGCTTTCAGTTGCATTTTCATCACTGGGTTTGTAAATGCAGTTATCTAAAACCCAGTCAGCTGCTACATGTTGTTGCAAGTATTTCGATTAAAAATAGTGGAATATAAAACACCCATTACCCAGTGTGTGTTAGTTAAAAAAATGTACACTGTGCACCTGTCCCCACAGATTGGCAAAACCCACAAATTCACAGTCATGGTATCTACAGCCCTCATTAGAGGGATACTTAAGGCCGTTTTTAGCCACGTCTGTGCCACTGCAGTGTGGGGAATGTATGCAGATGAACAATGTTAACGTGCCCCCATATGCCATCACCTCCCAGATCTTCCCACCTGTCTGCTAGCCAATGATACATTATTGAAGACATAAAATGACACGCTTTGTGTCAGGCAGATTTTGGCTCGAGGCAAGGTCGGGGAGTTCCTGGCAGAGTAAGCACAGGAGGTGCCTTGACAACACTGACCCACACTGCTATGACATAGATTTGGTTAAAAACCTGCAGAGTATCCCTTTAGTACTCAGGCTAAGGTGTAACGATCCGTAACTATTGTTTTGTGTCTGAACCTTGACAGTTATTACTGAGCTGAATTTGATACTTCTGTGAAATGATCTTGTTGTTAATTCATGTTTTACTGCTGTTGGGAGAAGTTTGCCTTCAGGGCTTTAAGTAATTTTTAGGAAAAAGATGGTTGGGGTTAAAATGAAAAGATTTATTCCGGAAAGAACTTTCTGGCAGAAAGCCTTGAAGTTTGCTGTTTTATGTGTGTTAGTGGAGTCGGTTTACAGTAAACTTCACTGCACTTCAGCGGTTCCAGTTACTGACATTATTTGTGTGTTGTTTTATCTTTTATGGCCAAAAGTAAACAAGAAAGGTGTGTCAGCTTCTTCTGTAACTGATTGTGTTAAGGATACACATAATATTGTTTCATATCGAGCAGACCCCTGATTCGCATCGAATCAAAATCGTATCGTGGCAGACTTTGTAATATCGGCAAATATCGTATCGTTGTCCAAATAATCGAAATGATATGGTAAAGTGATGAAACTGGTGATTTATACTCCTACAGGCTAACAAGATCCTTGATATCTGTTTTTATGGAGGACCTTTACTGCTAGGGAAAAAAGTTGTGTATGATACTGTAGAATAAAAACACTCATTGTTAGTCAAAAATATGAGATAGTTAAAAGTATGAGGTAGGCTAGTGAGTCAGAATTAAGATATTTTGACCAAATGTATAATTGCTGTATTGTAAATCAAAATTGAGAATTAGACTCATCATTCTGATTTATTATTTTAACTATTTGAATTAATACGTCATACTTTTAATTTAGTATCTCATCATTAGGACTTTAATAATCAATAATTTAAAAAAAGTAACTTCTCTTTTTTAAAATGTATTTATGTATTTACTTACTTACATATTCTATTATGTATTGTTCAATTCAATTTAATTCAATTTTATTCTATTTATGTATTTATTTATTGTTTAATTTTTATTTATTTATTTTTACTTTTTTTTTTTTCATTTTATTTGCAGAAACTGGTAAGATTTGTCTTTTGTCCAAAACAACTTCCATAATTCTTATACACATACAGTATCAGGGACAATTGATGGCTCCATGTCATCCTCAAGGACATTTTAACACAACAAACCACATATGATTAATAGCCAGGCAGCAACTTATGAGGATGAAAATGAAGCCAAATTGGAGCTGCACTTCTGTTTTTTATATATAACTCACCTGTTTACATTTTGCGGATCAGATCCACCCCTTACTCCTCCACAGCTCCACCCTGCAGTCCAAATATTGTCACCTCTAGCTTCATAAAATCGAGATGGCGACAGGCAAAATGCCAAACTTGAGGCTTCAAAACAAACATCCACAAACAAATAAGTGACATCACGATGGCTGTGTCAACTATTTTAATACAGTTCATGTTAATGGCCAACGGTAAGCCCAGCTTAGTTACAGCTGTCATACATATTCTTTGCATACATATACATATAATTCAAATCTTTATCTATGCAGCGCTGTAGGAGTTGTGGTATCTTCACCCCGTGTTGTTTTAGGGTTATTCTGCATTGATTGGCTGGTTCACTCGCCATAGTTTAAAACGTGACTTGACTTTGTGGGGGGGTTTTATCTTCAGCAGGTGTCTGGGCACTCTCCGATAGCATGCAAATCTCAACATGCTCCTGCACTGGCAATCCCTGAGCGCTCCTTTGCAAATGACTCCTTGAAAGGTGCAGCCCCGCACGTCTCCTTCATGTATCCCCAGCTGCATTTATCTCACTCCTGTGATAAGGACTGAACAAGAGGCAGAATGGAGGCCTCTAGAGAAGAATGTTCTTCATGAGTTTCGTGACACACAATCATAAGTAGCGCTGAGTATTTTGAGCTAACTATTTGCCTGATTAGATATAATTAGTTCTAGACAGTTAGGGATGCAGACTGTTGGTAAGTAAGAGGGGAAAGGGGGCGTTTCAAAGGACTTTTCAAAGTGAATTACTTCAGTAAGACACCTTTCGAATCAAGATGTATAGTATGAGTCTGTTCTATTTCTACCAAGGACGTGGACATGAAACACGAAAAGAGAAAAGCTGTAACAAGTGCTTTGGCATTTTTTGCTAAAAAGAAAAAGCTCAAAAAGACTCCAGCTGCGGTTAAATGCTGTGTGAAAGATGGCTGAGCAAAGGGATCACCTGGTAAAACCCTGAAAAACCTTCAAACACAGTTGCACAACTGCATGCATTCACACACCCATGCAAATGCTTGCACAGAAAAACCAGTGCACACTCAGAGGTTTGCGTAGTAGCCAGTGTACTCCGACTCTTCAGGGTGGGTGCTTCAATGTTTCCTCAGATCCTCTCCTGTGGAACAGATTAAAGAGCAAATGCTGCTGCCCTGAGAATTACCATCACAATGCAACCCGTGTTAATTTCGTTGACAAAAACTATGATGAATTAAATTACCTTTTTTCCATGATGAAAACAAAATAGCTAAACATACATCTTGATAATAAAAACCAAGATGAAGTCTGTGTTTCATTTTTGTTGACAAGACCAGACATGAAATGTTCGTGGTGGACTATCGGACATCCAAGAACAGCCATACTTAATTATCTTTAAATGCTGCATGAGCAGCAGACTGGTAAACTCCAGCAAGTAGTTGGCGCCAGGATGTTCTGCTAGCCAGCAAAAACACTCACACCGGAGCAGTGTCAGCCATTGGTGCGAGGTGTGAGCTGTAATTTGGCAGTAAATAACCAGCCATGTGTGTCTGACTGTGGATGGTGGAGCTACTGAGTGGATTTGTGGAATTTATTAGTTGCAGTGGTGGCTGTTAGCAGATAGCTCCACTGGTTAGCCACTGAATGGCAGCGGAGCAAGCAGCCACCGAATGACAGACTTCACAGCTGATCCAGACTATTTATACAGGGTCTATGGGTTGATTTTGTTCGACAGGCAGGTAGGAGAATTCAGAAAGAAAGAATTCAGGCTTTAATTAAGTTTTTTTTCTGCTTCTTAACAGTGAGTTCAATAAATCAATAATTACAGCAAACCTGGTTACAAATCCTAGCTGTCTCAGGTTAGTTGTTTGTGTTGTCAAATGTTTATAGAGCATATATAGAGAAATGTTGAGCTTTTCAAATGATGATCAGTAAGTGTGTACTCGAAAATTCCCCCTTGAACATGTATAAACTGCAGGAGACATGCAAGTTTGTAAGTATTCAGAAATAATTTGTAGTTAAAAAAGTTAAAAAAAATATATCTAAATGACATTTTTATGCAGCCTGTCATCTTGATTATAATTTCTGATATATGAATTAGCCTAGCCTTAGTTTAAGAAAACATAATGACATAATTTACTTTCGTCGACTAATATTAGACAAAAACTATGGACAAAATGACTAAAATGTGACTAAAACTACTGAAACTAGCTAAAACTAATAAACATTCCCATCTCAAGGCCCAGACCATATCTAAAATAGCTGTGGAAATTAAGGCTGAATGCAGCCATGTGATTATTATCAGCTAGTCAGGTCTCGACCAGGGAGCTACTTTCAGAGTTAATGAGCAAAGGGGAAGAGGGAAATAGAGATAAAGGCAGAACAACCCCACCACACCTATCAGGATTCATCTGAAGATGAATCCACTCTCCCTCTTTACTGAGCGAGCTGAATGAGTTAATCTCCCTTAACACACAAGCTCCTGTATTTCCCCTGAGAAACGGTTTAATTCCACAGGAAATCTTGTCAATGAAATGATTATTTTACCCAATCGGAAGAACACTCTGTATCTTTAAAATTGCACTTGTAGATAAACAGTGTTTCTTAAATGGAGGCACGCACTCAGTAAAGCATCAGGAGATGGCATATACATAAGTAATGCATTCTATGCACTGTCACACCTTTCTCACTCTGGACCCCAGCACCTGGGCTCTCCTTATTCTGTCAATCTGTCGAGCAATTAAAGCAAGACCTCCCCAGCACCTTGGCAGGGTTGACGGGGAGCGACTTGCAGTGTGAGTGGTTTATGAGAAAAATGTGCATTGATTTGCTTGAGGGTGTGCGTGCATGTGAGGCAGAGCAAGAGAGACAGAGGAGGATGGTCACAGAAAGGCTTGGTCATTATATTTCTTTTCTATAGGGGTCAAAATTCATGCAGCATTAAATAGTGCATAATTACATCTCATTTAGACCTAGACTACCAGAATAAATGTAAATTACATACTTTCTTATCATGCTTGTTGCCCAGTTCACTATGTAGGATTCAGTGGTATCTACCAGTGAGGATTGCAGATTGCAACCAGCTGAAAATTCTCCCATGTGGCAAGTGTGAACTCCTGGTTAGATTTTCGTTAGGGTTCATTGTTTAGGAGGTTTTTACCAGAAGCCGAATTATATTCAAAGGTCTCTTCCACAGCAAAACAAATGTTAAATGTGATTTAAACCAGTACAATCACAGAATACTGCAGCTTCATGTTACAAATCAGTGTTTCTCCGACACTGTTAAGCTCATCAACACTAAAACTAGCCCAGCATCTGCTAATGTGATGCTTACGTTTTTCTCTGATAAAATTAAAATCCAGATGTGTGGGAGGTTTTTATCAGTAGCCGAATTATTTGCAGATATCTCTTCAGCTCCAAAACAAAAACACCTGGTGATTTAAACCGGTAAAAACACTGAATAAAGCAGTTTAATGTTAAAGATCAGTGTTTTTTGACACTGTTGGGCTTGTCTCGGAGGGGCTGCTAACTACGATGGCCAACACAGTAACGCGAATGGCCCTATCTAGAGTTAGTGTTTGGTTTGTCCTTCTGGGCTACTGTAGAAATACAGTGGTGCAACTTGGGGGACTCCCAGGTCCCCAGGAAGTGCGCTGGGCTTTGAAGCCAATTTTCTGAGTGGCTAAACAGTTGAATAACAATTTCCAAGCCCATCACATGATGTCATTTGGCCGAAAAAAGACGTTTTCCCACACACTTTAATTGGGAAAGAGACGTCTGTAAATCAGTGGATATATTTTTTTAAGCATCACAACTCCCGCACAATGACCCGTTAAACTATCAGGATTATGATCCATTCAGTCGGATAACATTTGTAAAGTCTAGAAGAGCCACAATATCAAATCATTTTATCCCCATTCAAGTTAGCAGAGCACTAAACCAGACAGAAGCCTCTAGTGCGCCTGGTCTATGGGCCCGATGATGCCAAAACAGCACCTATCATCCAGGTTATACGTGGTAGATGAACATTTTTGGCTCAATGCACTACTGAGCAACTCCCATAGAAATAAACAAGGTCCCGTCTCCAACACTGTATCCAGGTCTCTGTACACATCTATGTGGACAAGGACTCGCTCCATATATTGATTTAAACGGCTCATTTTAAGGGAAATGAAAACCCAGCGATTCTTATTTTAAGTGATTACACACTTAAGAAAACATTTATTGTATTCTATTCCATTTCTGCCAATATATCCCCCTAAAGCCTACACACAGGGCCTTCTGATGCTTCGACAGAGGATACTAAAAGAATCATTCACTCTTTCCTCGTTCATGCTTATTTAAAAAACTTACCACACCTCTAGGGTCTGTGTTTACTGCTAGTTTTTTTTTATCACACCCTCACAAGCACCTGGAAAAAAGTTTAATCAGCACATAGACACACACACCACATCTCTGTTTGCTGGTAGGGCTCCCTGCTATCTGCCCTGCTCACTCTCAGTCTTAGTTTTACTCTGCTCCGTGTTCCCTCTCTCTGCTCGGTGAAATACTCTTCACATGTGACACCAGCGCCAAGCGACAGAGTCTGAGAGCAATCCTAAACTGACTACACACACAAATCTTGTTTTTCTCCTAATTTCGTGCCTTCTCTTGTGTCAGTGCTTCGTAATTGTTCCATCTGCAGCTCGCTCTGCTTTGCAGTCACGTATGTGCTTTGCTCGTGTGTCAGGCTCTGGTGTATTGATTGTTCAGTGATGATGCACAGGTGGTTGTTAGGCGACCACGAGGACGTATTGACATATTGTAGCAAGATGCATGTGATTGGAATCAAGACTGGACTGAAAGTTATAGCTCACCATTTTGGGAAATATGCTAATTTGGTTTCCTGCTGAGAGTTAGATGAGGGGACTGATACCATTTTCAACTCTATATGCTAAATAAGAAGCTACAGCTAGCAGCCAGTTAGCTTAGTTTAGCTTAGCGTAATGACCAAAAATAGGGGAAGACATAGCTACAAGTATTAGTGCCTGTCAGCACCTCTACTAATACATGCCAATAATATATGCTAATATAGTATATACAGTACAGACATGAAAGTGGTATTGAGCTTCCTTAAAAGAATACTTCACCTGCCCAAATTAACGTTTGTATGTCAGTTACTCACCCTGTGTTACACTGAATTTGGGAATAAAAGTTTGCTTTTCTCACATGGCGTTCGTGTCATGTCGTACATAACTTGACTTTGATCGTTATTAACGATTAACGTTATTTGTCTGTAGGCTCCAGCACAAAGGAAATAACAATAAAAAGAAAACAAAACTGCAAACTGACTTTTGGTAGAAGCACAGATATTTATCTATTTGGAGTTTTACCAGTGAACTCACTACTGTCTGGATCCCAGCGTGGGCAAAAGCCCCAGCTACACTTACTGCAAGAAGGGTTATTCTGCTAAATAGGAAATCCCCTGACACTACACCATTTAGACACTGGGTTAGAGACCTATTGATGTCTTTGAGCTTAGAGAACATCAGATGCCCACATGAAGCACAAAGACCGCCCAGTGGAACTGTCCCTCCTGGCTCCCTACACTCAAATGACAGTGAAGATAACAAAAATAGGGACTAAGTTATCTCATATTGTGCCTAACTTAAGTAGATCACAACACATCAGTTATGGAATTAATTAATTATTGTCAGTTTTCAAGCAACGACAAAGGCCAAAATATGTCCTGCAACCGACAAGGTAAGGCTTGTTGTTTTTAGCAGAGACACTTTCTTGAAAACTTGCAGCCCTCACCGGCCGGTTAAGAGAAGTGAGGAGTTAACAGTGACGGTATTAAACAGTAAATAAAGTTTTTTTTAACAACTGGAATTACCGCAACCATGAGAGGTCCTTAAGCATACAGTCATCCATGTGTAAACAAAATATTAGGCTCATTGGTCCAGTAGTTTGCAAGATTAGCTGCGGACAACATGGATATACACACACACACACACACACACACACATTCGATCAAACACAGCAAAACTCAAATGGTAAACAGTTTTGAGGGATTAAAAGTCATAAGTGACCATGTTTAATAACAGCAAAACATCATGCTCTCCAGCCTTTTCCTCATGTTTTATTCCTTGGTTTTTGACTTTGCCTAGATTTATGGACTTTTCTTTCTGTGTGATTTCCCTGAATGGATTTTTCTGCCTTTGCTGACTGCTGTCACGTGTTTGACCTCTGACCTCTGAGTCCCAGTTTTGTACTAAATCGTTACAGTTTTTCTGTGTAAACAGTGCAGGTGCACTACTCATATGGACTTGTCTGTCTCACCCACGGATGTTCAGTTTCTCAAGCACGTCTACCCATTTTTAGCTTCTTTATTCATCGTGGAGGTGTTCAAGAAAAGCAACGTTTTATTCCCAAATTCAACATAGCATGGGGTGAGTCATTGATATATAAATATTCATTTGTATTCTTTAAAAAGTGTACGACTGATGTGTGCTTATAAATTTAAAATATTCTTACAATCATCTTTCTTTTTCCTATTCTAAAACATCAACTTCCTTAACTCAGCCTCCTTTCTTCTTGTTGCCCAAGGCCCTGTCTTTTTCTCATACCAATTGGCCTTTTTGTCTCTCACACCTTCCCTTTCTTTCATGCTCTGCTTTTGCTCAACACATAATCCACTCGCACTCTCCCAGCTGCAGGCCCCTGCTGCCTCTTAGTCCTGTGAAAGTTGTTAATTAAATCTGCAGATTGAAAGACCCCCGGGGAACAATGTTTAATCGATGAGCACAAATAGATGACTTTCATTCCACACAATTCTTCCCATAACGTTAGCCCAATCCTTGGCCCAATTGAGAGAAGTGAGTGTGTGCCCTCACACAATTACAACGACACCATCTAAACAGTGACAAAGCAATCTCAGTCAATTACTAAATGCTAACAATGTTCCTCTCCCTCAGTCATAGCAAGTCTCTCTGCTGCAGAACACGTCTCCTTTTTGTTATTTCTGTGCTTAAAATGATCATTTTCTTAAACTTTTGCCCTTTCCTCATTTGCCTGAGGCTCCTCTATTTTGCTATCAATAGGCTATGTCAGCTAAATCAGGAAAGACAGTGCTTCCGCTTGAGTTTTAATGAGTACCTGATGTGTAGCGGAGGTTTCCTATAACCAGCGGCTGTCATCTCATTCCCAAAGCCAGACCGACATCACTGGCAATTTATAAGGAACAGAACAGAGGTTACATGCAAATTAGGTTAAAACTGTGCCCAACCATGTACAAATAAAGACAAATATCGCATGTGCACTCACACACATATACTAGATGCACGCCGTAGTCAGACAGAGGGGTGCCTGGCCTTTCTTCAGCTGCAGGCAGTATCCCAGCTCACCCAGCTGTTCTTTTACCCCTGAAGCTAGCTTCGTGTCTGACCTCCACATCCCAGGCAACAACAACCCGACCCAGCTGGCTCAAACATTAGCAGCGCCCACAACAACACCGAAATGCAAAGTCACTGAGAAAACATGGCCGTGAGTCATCACAGACACAACAATCTCTCTCAAAATAGCCAAAATAGTCCCAAAGCGCCTGCAAAGATGTCATCATTGACCCACCACGGGTTTTACACATTCACAGGTGAACTTCAGCAGCTGTTTCATAAAAACATGTTAGACTGGTCATAGTTTCATTCTTGGATTCAGTTGTCAAAAATAAAAACTGACTTATTGAAGCCAAGACATTTGTCACCAGATGTCAGGGTAGCTAAGAGCTGTGTTTCCGTGGAAACAACAAGTGGCAATCAGTGTCACCTGCTAACAAAAGGTGGGAAAATATGACTTAATTTGTGGTGTTTGAACACGTAGGTGGTGAGAGAAATGAGGAGAGAATTGTTATGGACAACAGGAAGACTTTTTTTCTATAGCTTGTTGCCATGGAATCTCTTTTGTGCCAGTAAATTACCTTGTTAAGGTGCAAATTTTCTGCTTCTATGCTTTCAATAAAAGTAGCTGTGCAAGAGTAATTTCCCCAGAATCATAGAAAAATAGTCCCATTTAATGTAAGAGCGAGACATACAGCTGATGACCTCATTTAATAGGCTGTATTTGGATTCAGTCAACACAAATATATATAACTTCTTTATTATAGATTTTTTACTTTGCCCCACCTATGAGGGTTTTTTTTGTTTGTTCGTTTTTAAGGGCTTGTTATTTATGTTTCATTGTTGTCATTTCCTCTGATTTATAAATGCATTTTGTGTTTTTGGAAATAACGTAAAGAGCGCTGATTTTCTACGGAGCTCAGCCTCTTACTTTTGCCGCCAATGTGAACCAATTGGGCTGTTCATACTGGCCAGCTTGCTCTGCAGCTATAGTTTTTGTATCTTGTCTATTTTTTCTGTGGCAAGAAAATACATTGATTATAGGCTATATTGTAAACTATGTAAAGGATAAATTATATATGATAAAAATGATATGAACTAACTGTAAGCTTTATCAAAAAGGAAAGTCTTAAGTCTGCTCTTAAATGTGGAGACAGTGTCTACCTCCTGGACCGAAGCAGGAAGATGGTTCCACAGAAGAGGAGCCTAATAGCTGAAGGCTCTGGCTCCCACAATAATGCAATAATAATAAAAGTGCAAAAACAAATTCAAACACATGCAGTCCAAATCTCAGAAGACACAGAGGCCGCACATGCATAATTTTGTCCGTTATGTTCACGCCTGCTTTGATTAGACTTTTAATAGGTTCTCATTTCTTATTTGGTGGTTTCAACTGCAAATGTACAAATACAGACACTTCTTTGGATTAAAAAAAATGCAAATTCAGGCCCCTTGTGGACTTGTGCTAAGGAGAGAAGATGCTGTGACAGCAACGAAGGCTAAGGCCACCAGTATCCAGGAGGCATGTGGCCTTAGGGACCAAAAGGCTGATGTAATAATATTCTGCTCCTGTTTCAGCTCCTGTACTTTGAGCTGTTGTTATCACAAGTTCCTAGTCTCTTTTTCTTTGTAGTAATATGTATATTTTGTGCATTTGTTAGTTCACATTTTGTCAGCATCTCTGGTATATTTTCAAGCCACCCAAACTGAAGTCTGATTTTGTTCTAAAAGTCACATCATGTACAGTACAGGCCAAAAGTTTGGACACACCTTCTCATTCAATGCGTTTTCTTTATTTTCATGACTATTTACATTGTAGATTCTCACTGAAGGCAACAAAACTATGAATGAACACATGTGGAGTTATGTACTTAACAAAAAAAGGTGAAATAACTGAAAACATGTTTTATATTCTAGTTTCTTCAAAATAGCCACCCTTTGCTCTGATTACTGCTTTGCACACTCTTGGCATTCTCTCCATGAGCTTCAAGAGGTAGTCACCTGAAATGGTTTTCCAACAGTCTTGAAGGAGTTCCCAGAGGTGTTTAGCACTTGTTGGCCCCTTTGCCTTCACTCTGCGGTCCAGCTCACCCCAAAACATCTCAATTGGGTTCAGGTCTGGTGACTGTGGAGGCCAGGTCATCTGCCGCAGCACTCCATCACTCTCCTTCTTGGTCAAATAGCCCTTACACAGCCTGGAGGTGTGTTTGGGGTCATTGTCCTGTTGAAAAATAAATGATCGTCCAACTAAACGCAAACCGGATGGGATGGCATGTCGCTGCAGGATGTTGTGGTAGCCATGCTGGTTCAGTGTGCCTTCAATTTTGAATAAATCCCCAACAGTGTCACCAGCAAAACACCCCCACACCATCACACCTCCTCCTCCATGCTTCACAGTGGGAACCAGGCATGTGGAATCCATCCGTTCACCTTTTCTGCGTCTCACAAAGACACAGCGGTTGGAACCAAAGATCTCAAATTTGGACTCATCAGACCAAAGCACAGATTTCCACTGGTCTAATGTCCATTCCTTGTGTTTCTTGGCCCAAACAAATCTCTTCTGCTTGTTGCCTCTCCTTAGCAGTGGTTTCCTAGCAGCTATTTGACCATGAAGGCCTGATTCTCCTCTTAACAGTTGTTCTAGAGATGGGTCTGCTGCTAGAACTCTGTGTGGCATTCATTTGGTCTCTGATCTAAGCTGCTGTTAACTTGCGATTTCTGAGGCTGGTGACTCGGATGAACTTATCCTCAGAAGCAGAGGTGACTCTTGGTCTTCCTTTCCTGGGTCGGTCCTCATGTGTGCCAGTTTCGTTGTAGCGCTTGATGGTTTTTGCGACTCCACTTGGGGACACATTTAAAGTTTTTGCAATTTTGTGGACTGACTGACCTTCATTTCTTAAAGTAATGATGGCCACTCGTTTTTCTTTAGTTAGCTGATTGGTTCTTGCCATAATATGAATTTTAACAGTTGTCCAATAGGGCTGTCGGCTGTGTATTAACCTGACTTCTGCACAACACAACTGATGGTCCCAACCCCATTCATAAAGCAAGAAGTTCCACTAATTAACCCTGATAAGGCACACCTGTGAAGTGGAAACCATTTCAGGTGACTACCTCTTGAAGCTCATGGAGAGAATGCCAAGAGTGTGCAAAGCAGTAATCAGAGCAAAGGGTGGCTATTTTGAAGAAACTAGAATATAAAACATGTTTTCAGTTATTTCACCTTTTTTTGTTAAGTACATAACTCCACATGTGTTCATTCATAGTTTTGATGCCTTCAGTGAGAATCTACAATGTAAATAGTCATGAAAATAAAGAAAACGCATTGAATGAGAAGGTGTGTCCAAACTTTTGGCCTGTACTGTATATAGAACAAAGTCATTACAACTATTAAAGCTGGAAAAGACAAAAAAGGCAGAATTAAAGATAAACTCTCCTCCTGCAGCTCCTCTCTCAAAATTGGGTGTCACAGCTGGCTGTTGGCCAGTCGGCAGCACAGGGTCTAACCGTGTAACAGCAGCAACAGAAAGTTCGCTGCTTCAGCAGGGAGTCAGGGCTGTCCAGTCCTCCGAAGTCGGGATTTGCGCTGCCTGGAATCGGGTTGCTGCAGCCACTAACTGGGGGTCCATCTCCATACCAGCTTTCTCCTGCCAAGGTGGTCTATAGCAGTAGCCCACATTGGCAGGGAGTGAGACGGAGGACACATTGGGATTTGAGGCAATAGCTATATTAACATGAAGTTGAAGCCACAGCTATGCTAAGCTCTGGTTAGCAGAGGGCTAAACTATTAGCAACATTTTCTGTGAACACCTTGCAGCTATTTTATCTTTACTAGGCACTTTTTTGACTATTTTATTCTATTTTGCTCTTCAACCCATTCTCATTGCGAAGTCGACAAATACCGCCACTTGGTCATTGATTTCCGGGTCGGACACCAACAAAAAAAGGACATCCTTTCATGTTGGTATGATGTGCTGCTGGGCAGAATCAGTTTGAAATGCCACTGGACAACAATGTAATTTAAAGTGCTGGAAAGTCCCTATAGGCCGGGTGGGAGGGGAGGTGGATGGGGTCAACAAACACAGGACTTTCACCCAGGAGCCCACTGTTCACTTCCTGCAAAAATGCAGAGCCAAGCCATGGCGATTTTTTAAAAACTTAACCACTTGCTTCTGCAGCACAAGGAAATAAATATTAATATGAGGTGTTTTACAGACACTGTAAGTTTATTTTGAGAAAGACTGTATGCATAACGAGCAGAAACTTTGTATTTTGAGGACACAATGCATCTAACAGGTGTAAATTGACACAACATCCCAGAACGTCAACAACAGACGCGCCAGAATATGTAGAGGTGAAAGTCAGCAATATGTGATGAGTTGGGAGTGAGAGTGTGTTGTGCTTTTAGGGACTGTGTTTGTTTTTTTCATTGCTAGTATTGGTTTTAACAGTAATTTTATCGCTAGGGTGTTATTAGTTTTTAGTGTTTAGAGTGTCCTCTTATGATGTTATTCATTTCTGTATTTTGCACCCAAGACCTTTGAGAAACGCTCTTATTCTGCTCTGCACAACAAATTTGTGGTGAAATGACAACAAAGCTGAATGAATGAATTGAATTGAACTGAATAATGTCAGACTTTCTTTAAGAGTCTCTTTATGATTGGGCCCTTCCTCCTTTTTTGGGTTGCTTTGCAGCGTAGGCAGTTGCTGCCAATACTATAATAGCAACTTTCTCTGCAGGATTCTCCGCCATTGAATGAGGCTTTCAGCACAGGGATGTGCACATGCATCTGCATTTGTAGAACAGCCAATAGGAACGCCCTCTCTCTGAAATGGCCTGTGATTGGCAAAGTTTTCCATTACGAGCTAGATTTTCTAAAGCCTGAAAACAGAGCCATGAGTAACAAGTCTAGTTTTCTCTCAATCCACTTGAATTACAATATGCTCAAAGTTTACCATGTGATTTTTGCTCAGTAATGCCAAATGAAACTACCAGCCCCAGCTTTAATAGGATTCCAGTGTGCAATGCCAAAGAAAAGAATTATGGGCTTTTATACCTACTATACAACCTGCAACCTCAATTAACCTTGAATGTAAACAATTTATCAGACTGTAATGGAAATGTTTTTGAATCACCTTCACACACATGCAAACATACCGTAAATTATTGGTGTCACAAACATCGCCTCAGTGGCGTGATGATAGTTGGAGCAGGTGGATTGCTGCTGATTGGACATGGGTATAGTGCGGTCCCATCTTATGCATTGCAAATGACCTTGATTGTATGGATGGATGTACTTGAAAAACAGATGCAAATATACCAGTTTACATCAGTACACTTTCATCTGCCCTACTGATCACACTGCTGTGCCATTTCTCTGCTAAATATCCCAGTGAGGGTGAGTGACTGAGGCATGCTCAACACTTGTGGTGTTAAAAGGTGGACAGCAGCAGAGATTTGTGTCTGCCCGACAGCCTTTTCATCATCAACACTGAAAAACTGGACTAATGCCGGAGTTTCAATGAGAGTTTTGGCTCCATCATTCACAGAAACACACACTCCCTTCAGCCTGGAGCAACGAGGCGATGGAATCTGCTCACAGATTGTACAGAGCAAAAGGACGAGGGTTTAGATCGAGAGAGGGTAAAACATTAGACACAGGTCCTATAGGCTGAATCCATAGCATCAAACACTGAGCCACCAGCACGTTTGTCTCTTGATATAATCAAAAAACAAGGAAATTGCCTTCAAACTCAATGAATGTCAGTGTGTCTATCACACACAGTGGCAACCCCAATCACAGTGCTGGTTTCTGAGCCAAAAGCCCAGAACAACTGAAGCAATGCCTCAAACACCCCTCCACTCAAAAATGTGTTTTTGCCAGTGCTCCTTCTTCTTTTGGATATCCGACTGTATGCACTTCTGTTTATGCCGAGTTTGCACAAGGCGTGTTTTCCTCTGCAGAGGGGCGAAAGGTTTCTCTGTCCTGTCATGAAATCTCAGTGGCAGATGTGCATGATTTGTGACATCACAAGTAGTGGCAGCCAATCATGGTCCAAAAACAGATTCTCTGAGAAGGTGGAGACAGCTTGTGTCAAGTGGTTAATCTTTTGGAATTAACATGACAGGTTGACGACCCAGAGCTGAGAGTTTCTCTCCACTACATATCCAAGTAATACCATGCTGAGACAGAAAAGATTGGATTTTATTTGCTCGCAAGTTAACTTTGACGCCTGCAAACTCTTTATCCTCAGGCAACAACTGCAAGTATGTAAGGATTTATATCATTAAGCAAACCCTAAAAAGAAATCTTTCAACACAGAACATATTTCCTGGGTGACTCTGATAATGTTATCTTACCACCAGCAGCCAGCAGATTGGATCAGAGAGTGTGTGCTGAGAGTGTTCATATATCAAGTTGGCCAGATTTTGATCCAGTGGAATTAAGGAGGGAATGATTGTGGAACCAATTATTTCTTGTTGTCAGCACCAATTTAATATGTGTATGATGAACAGTAACACACTTCAGGTTAGAGTCCATCATGTCAGTCTAATAATTCCCTCAGCTGTAATCATGCAGGTAACAATCACACACCTGGCCTCATGCAGCAACATTCTCTTACTGTACGTTCCAACCAGAAGCTTCCAAAGAGGCAAAGTCTGTCGCAGATGCCCAAGAAGCACGACTGTCAAAAATATTTGCGGCAGCTTTGGTCGCTCTAGTCGCTCGTCACGTGAATCATTGAACGTTCGATCGTGCTTGTCAACTTAAAGGAGCGGCAAAGTGGACTACTGGCTTGAAAACAGTGTAGTTGCTACTTGCTGTTGTCCAGTCAAAAAGCTCATAGTTGGCCTACAGAAAGTTATGTTTGGTCAAAGAAAACATTAAACATATGTCATCCCAGTCATCTAAACTAAGCAAGGAAGACTTGCATGCTACGTCGCAACATTAGCCTGCAATTCTCTCCTCTATTACTTACATTATACACTTTAAAACTCACCAGACCAACCAACTACCTCCACGACGCAGTCCCAACCCTCATTCTTTCTATTTTGGTCTCTGTAACCGAACAGCAACACATTATAAAGGATTGAGTGGGCGTGGACGCAAGTAATATATTTCTCAATATCCATTGTTGGAACAAGTCTGTTGTAGGAACCAAAGTTACATGGCTTGTTCTCTGGGACCCGCTTCATCGAAGCTCATCAGCATTCCGACTGGTTGCCACTGAACCCGTCAGAGCTCATTACCATAAAGTTAAATGAGTTTTAACTCCCCTCCGGACCACTCCGGTCGCTTTGGTTGCCCAAGACACGAGGCTGACGTCCAGGTCACCCAAGTCGCCCAAGTTGCCCAAGTCGCTGGCGTCTCATTGAAAATGAATGACTTCTGCCGCTTTGGAAGCTCTGGTCACTGTTGGTGTGAACGTACAGTTAGGGTGCTTTCAGACCTAGAGTTGTCTTGCTTTGGTCTGAATCAGGGACTAATTTTGTCACTCGTTTGCATAATTGCCTAGAGTTGGTTCGAGTTCTCATAGCAGCATTTACAAGCAGACAAGATTAAATGCCTTGCACGAGAAAGCTGCTCTTGATTGGTCAGAATTTCCATGCAGGAAAAATCCAGGAAGTAAACAAAACGTTGAAGAAGAGTACACTTGCAAAATAAATGTGACACTTTCTAATGTCACAATGGAGGGACAACTACGCAGGTTGATTTTAGTGCTGCTCATCATGGACTATATTGCTGTCATTGTTCATTTTAGTCAAACCATACAGTTTGAAAACAAGGCGCGGCTCCAACTACAAAACAATGTTTTGATGCATTGGATGTGCTGAATGTGCATATTAAGGCAGTACAGGAGGAGGTGCACATTAATAATCCTCCAGGACTGTAACATGCTCATGTTTAACCCAAACAATGTGTAATGTGACTGCAGTTGGTTCAGATCAAGGTCAGAACATGTTCTCACCACAAACAAACTGCACCAGCGTTAGTTTGTAACCGGACCGAGACCACCTCTTCAAGAAGGTCTCAGTCCGGTTGTTTTGGTACGCACCCGAGTGCAATTGCTGTGTTCACACCTGCCCAAATGAACTGCACTTAGGGGGCAAACAAACTTGGCTTGCCCTGATATTCTTACTTTAACCTTAACAATCTCACTCCTCATGCCTAAACCTAACTAACCCAACCAACAAAGGCACTGAACTAGCCAATCAGAGGGAGAGTAGGGTGGAGGCTACTGGCTGTCTCATCTCGAACAATCAAGAAGAAAGAAAACCTCATGTTGCTGTGTACACACCTGCCCAAACGAACCGCACTTAGGGGGCAAACAAACTTGAGTTTGATTGAACTCAACCAAACAAGGCAGGTGTGAAAGCACCCTTAAATTTATCTTATATTTTCTCTTAATTGTCTTTTAAGAGAAAAAATAAGCAAAGTCAACTGTGGATGCACCAAATGTTCTTTACCATCCGATTCTGCTCTTGGTCAGTCAAATCAAGCCACAACCTGAGTGGTCAGTTCAATCAAACTCAAAGTTTGTTTGCCCCCTAAGTGCGGATCATTTGGGCAGGTGTGAACACAGTGAGGTTTTCTTTCTTCTTGCCTGTGCAAGATGAGATAGCCGGTGGATTTGAAGAAACATCAAAAGCAGATTTGCTTGTTGAGCTTTAAGTCACATCACGTATCTGTTGTCTCCTCCGAGAACCATCACCTTATCATGGTGGAGGAGTTTGAGTGCCCTAATGACCCTAGGAGCTATGCTGTCGGGGGCATTTTGCCCCTGGTAGGGTTTCCCATGGCAGATTGGTTCTGGGCGAAGGGTCAGATGAAGAACGGTTCAAAAGACCCTTCATGATGGATAAAAACAAGGATTCGTGTACCCGGCCCAGAGGATTACCGGGGCCCCGCCCTGGAGCCAGGCCTGGGGTTGGGGCCCGTGGGCGAGCGCCTGGTGGCCGGGCCTTTGCCCATGGGGTCCGGCCAGGCCCAGCCCGAACCGGCTATATGGGCTCGTCCCTCTGCAGGCCCGCCACCCGCAGAGGGATCCAGAAGCGTTCGGTGCTATGTGGATTGTGCAGCAGACCAAGGCAGGGGCCTTGGCGGTCCGATCCTCGGCTACAGAAGTTGGCTCTTGGGACATGGAATGTCACCTCTCTGACGGGGAAGGAGCCGGAGCTTGTGGAAGAGGTTGAGCGCTACCGGCTAGATATAGTTGGCCTCACCTCGACACATAGTTCCGGCTCTGGAACCCAAGTCCTTGAGAGGGGCTGGACTTTCTCCTTCGCTGGAGTTGCTCCGGGTGAGAGGCGGAGGGGCCGGGGTGGGCTTTTTTGATCTGAACCTGAGAGGTGTTCAGTTATTAGACTTCTGTACGGGTCGCAGTTTGGCCATAACTAACACCATGTTCAAAAATAAGGATGTCCATCGGTGCACGTGGCACCAGGACAGCCTAGGTCACAGGTCAATGATTGACTTTGTAGTCGTATCATTTGACCTGCGGCCATATGTTGTGGACACTCGGGTGAAGAGAGGAGCAGAGCTGTCAACTGATCACCACCTGGTGGTGAGTTGGATCAGATGGCGGGGGAAGACGCCACGCAGACCTGGCAGGCCCAAACGAACAGTGAGGGTCTGCTGGGAACGCCTGGCGGAAGAACCTGTCCAGATGATCTTCAACTCTCACCTCCGGGAGAGCTTCGACCGCATCCCAAGGGCAGAGGGGGACATTGAGTCCGAATGGGCCTTGTTCCGCTCTGCCATTGTCGAGGCGGCGGTTGCGAGCTGTGGCCGCAAGGCCGCTGGGGCCAGTCGCGGCGGTAATCCCCGAATCCGCTGGTGGACACCAGAGGTGAGGGGAGCCGTCAGGCTGAAGAAGGAGGCCTACAGGGCATGGTTGGCCTGTGGGTCTCCGGAAGCAGCTGATGGGTACCGGTGGGCCAAGCGGAGCGCAGCGGCGGCAGTCGTGGAGGCAAAAACTCGGGCGTGGGAGTTCGGTGAGGCCATGGAGGAAGACTATCGATCGGCTCCAAAGAGGTTCTGGCAAACCGTCCAGCGCCTCAAGGGGGGAAGGCGGCAACTTGCTCACACTGTTTACAGTGGGAGCGGGGAGCTGCTGACGTCAACTGGGGACATTGTCGGGTGGTGGAAGGAATACTTTGAGGAGCTCCTCAATCCCACCAACACGTATTCCAGTGAGGAAACAGAGATGGGGGTCTCGGGGGCGAGTCTTCCAATTTCTGGGGCAGAAGTTGCCGAGGTAGTGAAACAACTCCGAGGTGGTGGAGCCCCAGGGGTGGATGAGATTCGTCCTGGATATCTCAAGGCTCTGGATGTTGTAGGGCTGTCCTGGCTGACACGCCTCTGCAACATTGCGTGGACATTGGGGGCAGTGCCTCTGGAGTGGCAGACCAGGGTGGTGGTCCCCATTTTCAAGAAAGAGGACCAGAGGGTGTGTTCCAACTACAGGGGGATCACACTCCTCAGCCTACCCGGTAAGGTCTACTCCAGGGTGCTGGAGAAGAGGGTCCGATCGATAGTTGAACCCCAGATTGAGGAGGAGCAATGTGGTTTTCATCCCGGACGCGGAACCGTGGACCAGCTCTTTATCCTTGCCAGGGTGCTGGAGGGGGCATGGGAGTTTGCCCAACCGGTCCACATGTGTTTTGTGGATTTGGAGAAGGCTTACGACCATGTCCCCAGAGGCATCCTGTGGGGGGTGCTCCGGGAGTATGGGGTTGGTGGCCCCTTGCTAAGGGCCATCCAGTCCCTGTACCGAAGGAGCATGAGTCTGGTTTGCGTGGCCGGCAGTAAGTCAGACCTGTTCCCAGTGAGGGTTGGACTCTGCCAGGGCTGCCCTTTGTCACCGGTTCTGTTCATAACTTTTATGGACAGAATTTCTAGGCACAGCCGAGTGGTGGAGGGTGTCAGGTTCGGTGACGGGAGGATCTCGTCCCTGCTTTTTGCGGATGACGTGGTCCTCCTAGCTCCATCGAACAGTGACCTCTAGCTCTCGCTGGGATGGTTCGCAGCCGAGTGTGAAGCGGCTGGGATGAGAATCAGCACCTCCAAGTCTGAGGCCATGGTCCTCAGCCGGAAAAGGGTGGATTGCCCACTCCAGGTCGGGGGGCACGTCCTTCCTCAGGTGGAGGAGTTTAAGTATCTTGGGATCTTGTTCACGAGTGAGGGTAGGATGGAGCGGGAGATTGACAGGCAGATTGGGGCGCCGTCAGCAGTGATGCAGGCGCTTAACCGGTCGGTCTAAGAGGGAGCTTAGCCAAAAAGCTAAGCTCTCGATTTACCGGTCAATCTACGTTCCAACCCTCACCTATGGTCACGAGCTCTGGGTAGTGACCGAAAGAATGACATCATGAGTACAAGCGGCCGAAATGAGTTTCCTCCGCAGGGTGGCTGGGCTCAGCCTTAGGGATAGGGTGAGGAGCTCAGACATCCGGGAGGGACTCGGAGTAGAGCCGCTGCTCCTCCACATCGAGAGGAGCCAGTTGAGGTGGTTTGGGCATCTGGTAAGGATGCCTTCCGGACGCCTCCCCTGGGAGGTGTTTCGGGCGTGTCCAGCCGGGAGGAGACCTCGGGGCCGCCCCAGGACACGCTGGAGGGACTATATCACCCGGCTGGCCTGGGAACGCCTCGGGGTTCCTGCGGAAGAGCTGACGGAAGTGGCTGGGGAGAGGACTGTCTGGGCTTCTTTGCTGAGGCTGCTGCCCCCGCAACCTGGACCCGGATAAACGGAGGACGACGAGTACGAGTACGAGTACGAGTATGAATATGCATGGAGTCACTAAAATTGTGGTGTTTTTATTCATATTTCCCCTAAAATAGCTCTTACAGTTTAGATTTAAAGAACTCTGCATTGAGGGATATATTGCTTATAATTGATTTTCCACAAATAAAAGCTCAATAAACATCTGGAGAATCCCTCAAAGCACATTTAATCCCTCATCGAGAATTCCAGAGGGAGAGTAGGGTGGGTCATGCCTTTACTATCCTAGGAAATGCAAATTTGAGCCCAAAGCCCCAGAGCTTTCAAATGAATCTTAAATGTTAATTGTTCTTAGTCAGAACAGTCCACAGGGGCCCTCGGACCATTTAATTTTTTTTTTTTACACATACAGTGTGAGCACTCAGGTTGTGGCTTGATTGATTGATCAAGAGCAGAATCGTATGGTAAAGAACATTTGGTGCATCCACAGGTGACTTCGCTTATTCTTTCTCTTAAAAGAAAATTAAGAGAAAATATAAGATATTTTTAAGGCTACTTTCACACCTGCCTTGTTTGGTTGAGTTCAATCAAACTCAAGTTTGTTTGCCCCCTAAGTGCGGTTCGTTTGGGCAGGTGTGTACACAGCAACATGAGGTTTTCTTTCTTCTTGATTGTTCGAGATGAGACAGCCAGTAGCCTCCACCCTACTCTCCCTCTGATTGGCTAGTTCAGTGCCTTTGTTGGTTGGGTTAGTTAGGTTTAGGCATGAGGAGTGAGATTGTTAAGGTTAAAGTAAGAATATCAGGGTAAGCCAGTCAGAGGTAGAGTAGGGCACGTCATGTCATCGCTATTCGAGGAAATGCGAATTTGCACTGAGCAGGGCAGGTAGTCAATTATTTGCTCACAGAAGTACGCTCAAAATAATGTAGGGCCAGACGTCCCAAAAAGAGCTTAAAAGGCCATTTCTGCAAAGATGGTTCAGTCCCAGTTCTGATTCCCTCTCTCTCTCTTTCAACGTCCCTTTAGCGGCAGTGTGAGACGCACCTGTGATACCATTTATAATGCTCCAAGCAATTGGCATAGTATAAAGAGGAAGTCCCCATGAGGTGAATGGGTCAAACAAACTCCAGACTTTCGCACAGTATATAACTGTTTGTGTCCCATGCGAAACCATTTTCTCTAAGACTAGGAAAACATTGGTGAATCCCAGAAATCAACAACAAATTGTGGATACAAACAAAAAGAAAAAAAGAAAAAAATTGTAGCAAAATATTTGTACCGTACATCCATCACAGGACAAGCCATGTCTCTGGCCAGCTACGTAAGTGTTGGATGACAGCAGCAGTATGCCTATAGTCTGCAATTTAGCCATTACTGAGCATACTGCACAAATCAGAGTTAGCTCTACTTCTTTTAAATGACATGGCTTTTGTGGCGGCTTGTGTAAGCGGACAAGCAGTGGTGGTGGGTGGAGCGTGAGGCCTGAAGCAACTGCTATTCATACTGTAGACTGGAATTCTCGATGAGGGATTAAATGTCCTTTGAGAGATTCTCCAGCTGTTTATAGTAGAGTTTTTATTTGTGGAAAATCAATTATAAACAGTACATCCCTCAATGCAGAGTTCTTTAAGTCTAAATTGTAAGAGCTATTTTAGGAGGAATATGCATAAAAACACCACAATTTTTAGTGACTCCATGCTAAACAACAGATGCGTGATGTGACTTAAAGCTCGACAAGCAAATCTGCTTTTGATGTTTCTTCAAATCCAGATGAACTTTTAATTCTCAGCTACCGGCTGTCTCTCTCGCACATGCAAGAATAAGAAAACCTCATGCTGAAGAGCAGAAACAATCAGATTTCTCTCCACGCTCTTCATTTCTCCCACTTAAAAATTCACTTTCTATGGTCATCTGCTCCCTCTGAAGCTGCTGTCTCTTTGTCCTTACTTCTTTTCATACTCCATCAAATGCTCTGTGGATACCCAGCTAGTTCTGCAAAACAGACTGATGCTCCACAACTTCTTAGAGGAAAAAAAAAAAAATTCTATACTGAATCTCAGAGTTTGCACCATGCCACACATGCCACAACGTATTGCAACAATGGGCAATCCTCGCCGGTCGTGCCTTTGAGGTGAAGACAAATCTCAGCTGATGCTTCACTCCATCTCTACAAGGAACAACCAAACCCCCGGGAGAATGCGATCACTATTTAATCAAGGCTCTGCGTGTAGGCCAATCATGATGTTGAGTCACACTCGTGAGAACGAAACTCTCTAAGCTGTCATTACAATCAAATTGATTTGGGCCTGATTGTCGGTGACATTAATGTTTCACTTCCTGTATGCGTGAACACATACAAAAAAAAAGTAAAAGGGGCAAATCATGTGGGCATTTGCTTACAGTTCTCTGTAAAGTAACAATCGTGGCAGTACATGAAGTCAGTGTGTTTTATGATTCACACCTCTGATAAAAGCTCTGTATGAGGGTTGGTTGCTATTCGTGAGGCAGTGCACCTCAAATTGCAGATAATGGATCAGGTCTCGGAATCTTAACATCCATTTCTCTTTATTCAGTCACTCTAAAATGTAAAAGAGAACTTGTAATATAAAAATTAGCCTATATTGCATTTTGAACTTATAAAAAATTACTTTAGAAATAACAGTATACCATGAATAATAACTGACCTGCATATGAATAGATCATTTGAAATGGAAATCCATGAGAGCGGTTTGATTGATGCCAGGGTGATCACATAAATTCACCATCATTAAGTCTTCCTTTATTGCACGTCGTTTTTCTCTTTCAAACAAGCACCACAAAGGCTATAAACAACAGTGGCAATCAAATATTACTGGTTTGAAGGTGCATTACAAATCACCCCCTGGGGTCCTTAAGGAAATCTCATAAACAATTCCCTCAAGGTAATAGTCCACATGTGTCACGCCATTAGGAGAAGATGAATCTCTCAATCATCTGTAATTGTTTTAGAGCGTTTTCAAACTACTGCCTATCCAGACGCACTGTAGGGAGGCGTCTGTGGAGAAACCTTTAGCTGTAAACAATTAAAGTGCAGCAGATCACTTCAGGCAACTTCCCTGTGCCCTATAAAGTGATAAGAATGGGGCGTTGGTAGCATAGTGGATAGTGCCGCACCCCATGTACAGAGGCATTGCCTCGCTGCAGCGGCCGCGGGCTCGAATCCGGCTCGCGGCCCTTTGCTGCATGTCAGTCCCCACTCTCTCTCTGTCTCCCCATTTCACCTTCTGTCCTATCAATAAAGGCAAAAAAGCCAATAAAAAATAATCTTTAAAGTGATAAGAACGCAGCTGCAGAGAAACTTTAACCTGTGTGTCTCACCTTAGAAAAGTTCCTCTTATTTCATTAGAGGAAAAAATGTCTGCGTAAAAACGGCATCTATTAATATTATTATCCACCGTTAAGTTAATTTTCTTAAGTCCCTAGTTCATATCACCCCCCCTTGAAAATCCGCATATTTATTTGAACCCAACAGCGACAAAAAAGCCTTTCTCTATATGGCTATTTAGCGTAGCCTCGGTCGGGTCGGACACAGCGGAAGTCAGCAAACCAGAATACAGCACCTGGAGGCGGAAGTAAGTCTGCACGCCTGCAGCGGCCCGCAGCCATTAAACCACAGAAGAAGAAGGAGCAGTGTTTACGAGTAGGATTTAAGAAACAGGCTAAATGACATGTAGTAGGGAGTAGTGAATGATTTCGGACACATTGCACACTCTTGTACAGTAGGTGGTGGTATGCACCTGGAAGTTGTTTACAGAGAGTGTTCTTCAAGTAAGCGGTACGCAACTGGCATTCCTGAACACATAACAGTTTTACCAGATGTATCTATAAGGACTTGGTTGTACTTTCGATGTCATGGCAGATAAAGAAGGAGCACCATCTAAAAGAAAAAGAACAGAAGAACAGAAGGCGGCTAAACGGGACAGTGATAGGGCTTGATCCCAAACGCGTGTGAAAACCTCGGTCGGGCATTCACCAAGTGGAGAGAGCTGAGAGATTTGAAAGGTTTTAAAACTGATCCCGAGTTGGCCCTTTTCCTAATCGACAGGTATGTAATTTTTGTTTTTATTTAGAGAATATACCGCAACTTATTAGACGTTGTTTCACTTCAATATATGATGACATGGAAGTTATAAGCCAGCTAAATGTAACGTTAGCTGATGTGAACCGCTTTTGTCTAGTAACGTTACAACAAACGCCACAAAATTATCTGTGACTGTGACCACAAACACAAATATACAGCAGGCAGCTGTCCTCAGTTTATAAGAAATTCAGAGCTACACCAGAACATTTATGATTTTCCTCTCGCTCTCCAAAACAAATGCATGCAGTAATTGCCGGTTACAGTCGAGATTTTAAGAATGAAGCCGAATGCTGGTGGCAGTCGGAATTCTACGACACCAGGCTGTGGGTGTCGTACCGCTTTGACCAAAGGGGGCGCTATAATCGACGAAAACGTAAAGGTCCGCACCGCTGCTTTAATTAACATCAGTTCTGATCAGAACTAACAAGTATTCATTTATTTTTTAGAATTTTAACCCTTTAAATGGCATATTTTCTGTTTACCAAATGCTAGGGAGATTTTTTTTTTTGTGCAATGTCAGATTTTTAAAAAATCATCCTCTCGTTACCTTAGAGGACAAAAACATCCCCTTCCTAGAAACTGCTATAAAAATACTTTATTGATCTTATTTTCCTCTTTCACTGAGTTAATTTTTTTTGACAACTTAAGTTCTAAACATAACTAACAAAAATTATTCATTCAATTTCAGAATTTTTAATCTTTTAAATGTTTGTTTACATAATGCTACTGCTGTTTTTATGAAGAAAAAAAATATACTTTTTTTTAATTTAATTTTTCTGTATACTTAATGCTAGGGGATTTTTTTTCTTAGTCCGATATAACATTAGTAAAAACATTGATTTTTTTAAATCACCCTCTTGTTACCATAGGCCCTGTGTCCACACAGTGTATTTTTCTCAGCGCCAGCATCTTTTTTTGAATTGTTCTCTAGGAGGAGTGGGCATAGGCTTATATTGTTTACATAATGTCACTGTTGGGTTTTTTATGAATAAAAAATGCAAAAAAATGAAGTATTTTCTGTGTACTTAATGCTAGGGAATATTATTATTATTTATTTATGTATTTATACATTGATTTTGATACATTTTTATTTATTTATTTTTTGCAGGGTCAGAGTTTAACAAAAAACTCCCACTTGTTACCTTAGAGGACAAAAAAAACCAATGTACCGCTACTAAAACTGCTAGAATATTTTTCCATATCCATTTCCATTCAATATATTTCCAGTATCACTGAGTTAGATTTCTAAATCAACATCAGTCCTGTGTGCATATGTGTGTTCATGTGAGGGGGTGTTGTGACCTGTAGTACAATACAATTTCTATCTCTTACTGCACACACACACACACACACCTCTCCCCCATATAAAAAACACACATACCATTTAAGTTGTGTACATTTGCTGCACTGGCCTGCAGCTCTCCATAAAACAACAGCAATGCTCCTAATGAAACCAAGAAAATAGCATGTCTCTATCCCACAGGGCAAACATGAGAAATGGCTCAATCTGGTGGAAGACAGTTAAAAATACAGATTTGAGGTCAGGACTATTAAAGGCTTGATATCACTGAATGTAAAACTTTATGCTGTAATGGCTATGGGATCAAACAGTGTGGTTTTAATGGGTTTTAATGGGGATGTCTTTGTCCTTAAGAATCTGAGTGTATTTGGCTACACAGCTTATGATAGAATTATGAAAGGAGCTGAGGTTGAACTTCCAAAATTTAAAACAAACAAAACTTTTGCCAAATATACTGTATGCTTATACATCAACACTTATCACACTTAGCAACACTTAGCAGCAAAGATTGAAAAATGAGAAAGCCAGAAACGTCCCTGATGAGACACAAGGGTTAAGTGTTCCTTCTCTTCCCCGTCTCTCCCTCCTTTTATTTTAGCAAACAGCCCAGACCTGAAATGATGATGCTCCCCAGTAAAGGTCAAATCCTACATGGCCTTTTCAGCCGTCCGCCGTCCCACTGCCCTGAACATGACTGACCTTTCGTTCAACTTCCTGTGACCTCTAGGGCAGTAGAGGGCTATAAATGAAAAGCCTGTTTTCATGAAACACAGAAACTACAGAAGCAAAAGCTCATCCGACATTCTGTAACATTTAGTGTCCTTTGAATAACCCCTTAATTAACTTACTCAGATTTTTTAATTACTTTTATCCAGAAAAAAGGGACATGTTCTCTTGGGATTTTATCTCCCCGGACAGTAACAGCTGCTACTATCACACAATAATCATGCATTTAGGAACTGAAACACCGCACAGACTGAGCATCACATTTTAAAGGTGCCAAAGATGATAAATGGTCGTTACCCTCGTGTCCCTGGGTGTATTGCTCTGCTATCGATCGGTATAACAAAATATATGTTGTCAGAAAAAGCATTTTTTAATGTTTTCTAAAAATTCCAACCATTTTTCTTACTGCAGAGAGCCTTTCTGCTGACTCAGAGGCAAACAAAATAAAACACTTCCTCCAATAAAACATGATTTCGAGTTACCCCCAGCCAACCTCTCCACTCAAGTAAAACCTGCAGGTCTTGTTCTTTAAGTCTGATGGTGTTTTTTGTGTGCACAGGCAAAGAGGAGGATTTGTGACTCAAAAAGAAGTGTCAGCGTAATCAGTAAAGCTGAAACGAGTGATTGATCAATCAAAGTTTCTCTGATTCCAACGATTTGGTACTTTGTTTTCTGTTTTAGTGAACTGATTGTTTCCTGAAACAGACTGAAATGTCTCAACAACTACTGGATGTATTGTCGGGAAATTTGGTGCAGATGCTACCCTCACGATAAACTGTGATAACACTGATGATCCCTTCACTTTAATTCTAGCACCATCAGGTCAGTGTCTTCAATGCTAGTTAGCAAATGTTAGCATGCTAACCAGGCCTCCAGGCAGTGCTGCGGGCTTTGAAGCCAATTTTACATAGTGACCAATCTGTGGAAATACAATGTCCAGGTTTGTCACATGAAGCCATTGGGCCCAAAAAGGCTTTCCCAAAGAGTGGTGCAGGAATGAGCCCTAAAACCCTGAGAGGAGTTAGCATTTTAGCATTCCCGCTTCCTTCCTCTAATAGTCAATAGGTTTTTGGTTAGATGCCTGTGATAAGGTCAGTGGTTAACACAGGTTAAAGAGACGTCCATGTTTTGTTCTACAACATAAAATACATCAGTAAACAGACCACTTGTAAATTCTGAAGTTTTATGTGTCCTAAAAAGACGGTTACAACCAAGTGGCTAAATGAGACTACAGCAAGTCATCACACAAAACACAGCTTTACAGCCTACTTGTGGCGGCAACAGTGAAGTCATGCGACCGTGCTGTAGTTCGTTTATCGCCTAAAGCTTTTCACTTCTGCCGATTGTATTTATGTTTCAAAAAATTAAAGTTATGTTTTGTTTTGTGAAGGTTATCCTGCTGAACCAAACATATAAGTATCATAAACATTTATTTGCTTTATCCTATCTTATTTTTTACAAAGATCCAAAATCCAACAAAAAATTTGCATTGGCTTTTTTTTTTTTCCTTTTTCGTTGGCCTACAAAAACAGCCATCCCTGCAGCACTCTATAGACGTACATTATGAAAGACATGTCTGTAAATCAATGGACAATTTTTTTGGAGCATCACAACCTCTGTGGAATGCCTTGTATTACTATCAGGATGTGATCCATTTGGTTGGATAACATTTGTAAAGTCTAGAAGAGCTGCATGATTAAATTATTTTATCCCCATTAAAGTTAGTGGAGCACTCAACCAGAAATTAGCTGGTTAGTCCACAGAAGTTAGCTCACAAAAGTTCTTTAGAGCTTGCTCTAAGGGCCCAACGATGTGGAAGATCTGGGTCATTTTATACCCAGGAAGTTCAACTTTTTTGGCTGAATGTGCCACTGAGGAACTTTCATAAGAATGGCCGAGGCCCCACCTTAAAAGCTGTATCCAGTTCTCCTTATACATTCTTGGAGGTAGCACTCTAAAACACTGATGTTGGTATTTAGTTAAAAGCAACAGAGCTGTAGACTGTTAGACTTGTTTTATACTTCACAATTAATCAAGAAAATTATCAGCAAATTAACCAACAAATAAAATATTGTTAGTCACAGCCTTAGTGTGCCATTTGTCATATCTGTTATGTTCTGTTCATGCAACATTAAATTTTCGACAAAATATAATGAGCTTCTTACTGAAAGTGTTTCTGTTTGATTAGCTGACCATGTCATTCAATCAATGCACCCAATACCCGATAGGGTCAAAACATTTCCTGTTACAGTCCAATAAGGTTCAGGAGCTGTAATCCAATGTATACCTCCCTCTTCTACATTCATTGGATTTGCTGTTCTGCACCAAGCCTGAATATGAGGTGGGATCTGCACATAATGGCAAAATTCAGCTGCAGCCTCTTCACCAACCCACAAAACATCAGTGCTTACAAATGTTCAACAAAGTCACAGGATGACATATATTCGGTTCTTCTATTTTAAATATAACTCCACATTTCCTTCATGTTTTGAGGAACCTTTTGAGTAGTGTCTCCTGTCACCACCTCACAAGCACAGCTGGTGTGTACAGAAATAAACACACACACACCTGGCTTTGCAGTGAGCAAACTGAAACCTGAAAAAATAAGGTGTCAAACCCATTCCAGTGAGCCTACAAGAAAATAAAAAGGACAAGATCACAATAATGGAGCATGACATGCAAAACCAGCCTACACATGATGCTGCATTATCGTCCATACATTATGATTCTGTGTGTGACTACAGGCTGGACATAAAGCCGTCATAGATGAGCACGGACCCAGGACCTAGATGTATTCTATGCACATTCACAAAAGGAGACTTCATTTATCACATCACATTACATTTACACATGACACCAGGGTAAAGGTCACAAGGGATGTTAACCAATAAGTTCTGAGCATTAATGTATTATGACCTTCTCTATCTCTGTGTTTCAGGGTACTTTAACCTACGCTTATACACTATGACGTGCAGAGCCACAGCGCTGATGAAATATTCACTCAGGGCGTGTGACGGAACGAGGAGGTCCCAGCTGATTTAGAACACTGTCACCTGATGATTAACGCGTGTAAATGGATCCTGAAATACATCGGGGGGATAATAAGGCATTCGGCCCTCTGTTTAGTAAGCAATCATTCACAGCCAGCATAGTGGAGACGATCACGACGGCTCCTCGCTGTGGTCAAGGGTTACTATGGGGACAGAAGAGAGGGTCAGGAGCTACCAAGGGAGTCATTGACATGTTGGTTTGTGGTGTCCTGATTGTTTATGATAAATGAGGAGATCCTGAAAGATTAGCTAACAGTATGGTGTTATACTGTGACTGTTCTTCACAGGAGCAAGACACACGAAATAGCTTTAAAGAGACTAAATTTAGATTGTATGTGTCTGTTTCGTAACTCATCATTTTTTTGTGATTGTTTTGTGTCTATTACAGTCATTTTGTGTCTGTGTGGTCGTCTCTGTTGTGATTTTGTGTCTCTTTCGTCCTTTTGTCTGTCTCTTCAGTAGTTTTGTATATCTCCATCATCATTTTGTGTTTTTTTCTAGATATTCTGTGTCTCTGTGGTCCTTTTGTGATGCTTCGCAGTCATTTTGTGTCTCTTTCGTCCTTTTGTCTCTTTGCAGTTGTTTTGTATCTGTGTGGTTATTTTGTGTCTCTTTGTAGTCATTTTAAATCTTTGTAGTAATTTTGTGTCCCTTCAGTAGTTTTGTATCTCACCTTAGTCATTTTGTGTTTCTTTCTAGATATTTTGTGTCTCTGTGGTCGTTTGTGATGCTTCACAGTCATTTTGAGTCTTTGTAGTAATTTTGTGTCTCTTTCGTCGTATTGTATATCTCCGTAGTCGTTTTGTGTTTCTTTCTAGATATTCTGTCTGTGTGTGGTCGTTTGTGTTGCTTTGTAGTTATGTAATCCTTTTGTGTGTGAAAATTTGTAGTAATTTTGTTTCTCTTTATAGTCGTTTTGTATCTCTCTGTAGTTATTTCGTGTCCCTTTCTGGTCATTGTGTATCTCTGTGCTCAATTCGTGTTGATTTGTAGTTATTTTGTGTCTTTTTTGTTATATTTTTGTCTGTTCAGTTGTTTTGTGTCTATTTGCAGTCATTTTGTGTGTCTCCCATAGTTTTTTCTTTCTAGTCATTTTGTATCTCTGTGATCAGTTTGTGCCACCTTTTAGTTAGTTAGTCATTTTGTGTCTCTTTTTAGTAGTTTCGTATGTCTTGGAACTAGTTTTGTATCTCTTCATGGTCATTTTGTGTTGCTTTGTAGTTATTTTGTGCCTCTTTTTAGCTGTTTTGTTTCTCTTCATAGTTGTTTTGTATCTCTCTGTAGTTATATTTTGTATTTCTAGTCATTTTTTGTCTCTGTTTTGTCTCTGTTCTGTAGTCATTTTGAGTCTATTGTCATCGTTTTGTGTCTCTTTCGAGATACTTTGTAGTTTATTTGTGTCTTAGGCATTTTGAATCTTTGGAGTCATTTTGTGTCTCTGTTTAGTCAATTTGTATGTCTTGGTAGTAGTTTTGTATCTCTCCATAGTCATTTTTTTCCCTTTCTAGTTATTTTGTGTCACTGTGGTCATTTTGTGTTGCTTTGTAGTTATTTTGTATGTCTTGTCTTTGATGTCATTTTGTGTCTCTCTATTTATTTTTGGTCTCTTTAGTCATTTTGTGTGTCTTTTTAGTGGTTTTGTATGTCTGTCTGTAGCCCTGTTTGTAGTCAATTTTAGAGTTTTGTGACTATTTGAAATCATTTGTGTGTCTTTTTAATCATTTTATTACTCTTTGTATTTGTTATGTGTCTCTTTGGGGTCATTTAATTGAATTGCCGACAACAAAATGTTATTCACAAAAAGAAGCTCCCCCTGAGGTCTGGTGGCCCTCAGGCCTGTGCCCAGTAGGCTGGTTGAGTATTTCACTCATGGCTATGACACCTTGTCGAATCAATGATTTAAGCTTCCAACGCATCACAACATGACAGTTGCCAAAGTGACAAATACTGGCAGTTTCCCACTTCAGTAAAGACGCTGGATGCTCTGCTCTGACAGCACAATCCCTCAGTGATAAAACCCTTCTCTGACCATCATTTCCTGCATGATAACACCCACTGTACTTCACACCGCTGGCTTTATGAGACTTTCTGTTGTCTTGGGAGAGCAGCTGATCTCATCCATTTTCGTGTTGTGCAGCCATGACAGCAGATAACAATCCCTCTGCCGTGTGAAGTGAGGGATAAATGTCAGGGTTGGCTCGCACTGCAAACTTGTTCAGGAGAGTGGACAGACAGAAAGGAAACTTGTAGTGATCCAGCCTGAATGGCTCCATCCCCATCTGTATAATTGGTTGAAATGAGCAATGAGGGCCACCTGCTGACTGTGTCATTCAAAGCTCTTTACATGGAAATTGGGCCCAAATGTGTTCAGTGCAGCACAGAGAGACACACACAAACTGAGCATGAGCACAACCATCAGCTCTCCAAAATGTTAAACTCCTAGATGGGAATTAGTCTTAAGTGGTTTAGTGGACACATTTTTAAAAATCATATAAGCTTATCCAGCAATGTCAGTACTTACTTAATCCCCACAATTAAGATGCAAAATGGCCACATAACTGAGATAACAGCTATGCATTATATACTTGCAGAATTAAAATGTGTGTCCTGTGCAGTACTGCCAGTTTAAAGCTGCACTTATAAACATTTCCATGTGCAATGTTAAAGAGGTCATCACTTACAGTGACAAATCTACAAAGAATAATCGCCTAAGTTTCCTTCAGCTCTCGTTTTAGTGTCTTTCTCTACATTGTTTCACTTTCATGGCCCACAGCTTTACTCTGTTGGTTCTGTTTCATCGTTCTCACCGCGTCATTTTCAGCTGCAGCAGGAAGCTTTTTAACTGTTCACTACCTGCTGAGCAGTTCCTGACTGACTAGCTGGTGGACGTAGTGGGACATTTAGCAGCTTAAGAGTCACTGGTATTTCCCTCAGGAGTTGGCGGTGAGCAAAAAAGAGCTGAAAGGAAAATCAATAATCCTGCCAACTGTAGCGTAACAGTAGAAGTGCATTTTGTAAATGAATTCCCACAACATTACAGGTGTGCCCAAAACTTAAAAAAAAAATACTATATTAGGGTGATCTATCTGACCTATGACCTTCAGTTATTTTCTTGGCTCAGCATAGTTGACAAAATGTCACGTTAGGAGCTGGAAAGAGCAAACTGACCTGAACTAAAGAATTCGTTAAAGGAGCTGTTTAAGAACATATCTATGATTCAGAGTCTGGGCCAAGGTTGCCTGTACACGGCTCTCAACATGGTGGTGACTGAGCTGGCAGCTAACAGTGCTAACAACAGCAATAGTGCTGTGCCATTTCATGTCGTTCACAATAATACTGGTTTAATTTTTAATATCGTATGAAAAATTCATATTGTGATACTCCTGATATTTCGACTTGTTCGTATATATTGACTTCATACTGTTACCCCTGGCAACAACAAGCATGGCTGAAAGCGAAATAATGACCAACTCCGTGGCAGTCCCCAAAAGACGAGCAGCTTCAGTAGTGTGGAACAACCTGTGGCGTCCTGAATGTTTTATGAACAGCCCCGGACTTCTCCAACTCTTTTAGCGACTTCCGCTCAGAGGGAACTTCACTCACTCCCAACAGCGCCACAACCCTGGTTCACTCTCTGGTCACTTCCCGCCTGGATTACTGCAATTTCCTTCTCTTTGGTCTCCCCCCACAAACTCCTCCATAAACTTCAACTGGTCCAGAATGTTGCTGCCCGTATCATCACCAGAACACCATCCATCAGTCACATCACCCCCGTTCTACATCAACTCCACTGGCTTCCCATCAAACACCGAATTAACTATAAAATCCTCCATACATTTAAGGCCATCCATAACCTTGCTCCCTCATACCTCTCTGACCATCTACTCATCAATATCCCCACCCAGTCTCTCAGGTCTGCCTCCTCCATCAGCCTGACTGTCCCCCCAGCCTGTCTGTCCACCATGGGGTCCAGAGCCTTCAGCTGCTCTGCCCCTCGTCTCTGGTCGGTGCCTTAGTGGTAGAGCAGGCGCCCCATGTACAAGGCTGTTGCCGCAGCGGCCCGGGTTCGACTCCAGCCTGTGGCCCTTTGCTGCATGTCACTCCTTCTCTCTCTCCCCCCTTCACGCTCATCTGTCCTATCAATTAAAGGCTTAAAAATGCCCGAAAAAATATCTTTAAAAAAAAAAGATGTGTTTTAATTGTATTACCTGTATTTTTTTTATTGTTGTACGGCAACCTTGAGTGCCATGAAAGGTGCCTTATAAATAAAATGTATTATTATTATTATTATTATTGTTATTATTATTATTATTATTAATGTGCGATAGTTATCACAGCATAACAGTCTATAACAAACATTTGTCAGATACACAAGGAAATGTTACTTTTAGTTAGCTGCTAAACACCTCATCTGAGACAATTTCTTAGTGAAATATCAACAGCAGTTATTTAGGAAACTATTTTATTTAGCTAATCTTGGGGATTGACTTTACAACCTTCTCTGCAGTTGTCTCTACTGCCATCCCTTACCATTAAACCTTAAAATAAATATAAGCCTCAAGGTTATTGCTTGTTTTATCTTTCACCGGTTTTCCCAAGAGGCATTAATAGACTTTCATTTTTTCCAACCCATTTTATGTCTATATTTCTTAGGTATTCATGCACAGCGCCGACCTATTGATGATAGCATATCCTCCTACTTCTATACTATGCTCAATGCAGTTAAGGTAACCCAGAAGTGCGTCAACAACCCGCATTGCTGTTCCATAAATCTGTCACACTCTCCTCTCCCTCGGTCTGTCCCCTGTCCCCCACAGACATCTGCACGGTCTGACAGTCAATTATATCACCTCACCTTCAAAAAGCCTCCCTCCACCGCTGCATGGGAGGCAGCAGAGACCCATATCTCTCCCTGATCTTTATCCTCTCCCAGCAGCAGGAATGGTGGAGCTGTCAGCTCGAACCTTCAGTTAACCTCCCTGAAACCCACGAGAGACAACAGCCATCACATCTGCATGGTGAGAGTGGCGTGTTTAATGTGACACACAGTCTCATCATACATGCTGGTTAGTCAGTGGGTTTGACAGCAGTACAAAGTCAATGTACATGTGTGTGAGAAGCTCATCCAGCTGAAACATTGAAAAGATTCATGAACAAATGACAAATGATGACAACAGATCCATTAAGTATGAAACGAAAAAAGCCTCAAGGAAATCTTATTATCTTATACCCATGACATTACAGTGTAAAAGCAGGATCTATTTTGGTCCGTCCGTCCCCCCCCCCCGCCAATAACTGGTCACCAAGTTAGTTCTCCCTCTGGTCTACGCTGCTATGTCAATGAGTGCAGAGGATATTAGTCATGTGCTGGCCTGTAATCAGACCACAACAGGAGGCACACAGGGATTCAGAGAGTAAGATGGCACCTTGATTGTGTCTGGCTAAGTCAGTCCAGTGATCCTTCAGAGGAAAGGCTGAATCAGTCCCTTTCCTATCATTCTGATTTATCTGTCTCCATCCTTTCTTTCAGTCTGCCCGACTCTCTCCCCAAGCACTCGTCTCTTAAGGAGGGCCAGTTTATCACTGGCCAGAGCTTCTCTCAGGGCGCCAAAGAAGGCATGATAGTGGGCTGTGTTGTGGATCATGAGGAGTACTCCGGCCAGCAGCTCATTGGTCACCAGCAGGTGGTGCAGGTACGCCCTCTGGTGGTTCTTACAGCAGTAGCAGCCACACCCCTCCACCAGGGGCCTGAAGTCATCCTGGTACCTGGAAAGAAGTTCATACAAAGTTTAAGTAGGATTCAAGAACAGCCTGCCTAACTGTAAATCAAGTGTTCTTGATTCTGCAAGCACTGCTACTTATGAAACCCTTCAGGGGGTTTTGTTATAGCTGCCACAAACCTCTTGTCTTTGAGATTGATCTCAAAGGATGTCATTTGCATTTGATCATCAAGATTAACTTCTCCATTCTGCTGCATCTCCCCCGCCGTGCCCCGCTCTTCATCCAGCTCCAGTACTGCCAAAGCATACATGCATCTCGTTAATACCAGCACACCCCCAAATCTATTCACACCATGATCTTATCCTTTGGCAGCAAATATGTACCTACACACAGAAACACAGCGCTCAATCAGCCCGCCGGCGAAAATAAAACGGGAACACATACTGTAGCTTGACCCCTTTTAAACACTGCGGTGTCCTATATTCTCTCAGACGTTGTAATATAATTACTTACTGGCTATGTTCTGACAACCGAAGTCTGTTTTACACAGATGGGTGTTCACTGCAAGGTGACTTCACTTCATTTAATGAGTGGAAAAGTAACCAGAGTGGATGAAGAGCTGTGTTTTTATCAAGGAGGAGGGTAACAGAACAATTAAAGACACAAGTGATAAGTATAGTGAGAAAGATGAAAAAGACTGAGGAGGGGAAGAGAAAAGGGACAAAGTGGAAAAATTGATTTAGTACAAACTTAAATGGGTGAAGCAAAGAGCAACAGTGCAACAACAAAGCATAAAAGGAAAATTAGCTTGAGGGGGGGTGATAAGAATATATATAAGGGGCCAAAATGAGGCTTGACCAAAGCTAATAAGAAATAAGAAGTAAAGGACGGAGTGACTTGCGCTTGAAGAGCAATTCTGCTTTACAAAAGCAAAGAGCAGTAATTACAGAAATAGTGAAGTTGAGAAAAGATTGTTTGAAGAGGACTTAAACTGTGTGATTATTGTAAACCTTAATTTTATGCCTTTCAGGCTGTTAAACTCTTTGGATGCTGCACTCAATGGTTGAACATCTAAAGGCCGCAGTGAAAACACAGCCACAAAGAAAATATGCTCTTCGTCTTCATTTTTCTTTTTCATTTGAACAAATGAGCTAGTTTCATTAATTAATTTTTAATTAAATGCATTTAAACATGTGATTTAAAGGTAGCTGGAGTCAGAGGATACAGAGACAGCGGCTACTGCCTCTCTGACAAGCTAGGCTAGTCAGGTTAACAGGACTGGTGTTGCTTTTCGTTCTTCGTCATGATTACGTTAGGGCCTGTGTCCAAAGCATTTTTACTGAGTGCCAGCATCTTTTTTTTTTTGATGTTCCAAATAAGAAGAGATCGTATGTAGCCGCATGTGTCTGCCATGAGAAAAAGCACTGCATCAAGCGTCTTTTCTCAGAGTGCTCCAGGTGTTTTGTGCTGCGGCTCTGCGCACATCTTGTTCAAAAAGGCACTGGTGTCATCACTATCGCTCCTTTAGCTACCGTCTATCCCCAGCTGTATTATATGTAGCTCAGAAACTGTCACAACAAAGGCAGAAAAGCCCATTTGTGGGAGCAGATCAGCCGCACATGTATGTGTATTTATTGTATGCATTGGACACTTGAGTTAAGTGTGTTGTCAACCCTATGTTAAATAAGGGTCACAGTAGCTACCTTGCTAACATTAATGTCAAGATACTGTTGTCATAGAAACAAAAGCCATGTGCCGTGCTTCATTTAAAAAAAAACAAAAACAAAAACAAAAAACATCCATCCATCCATCCATTTTCAACCGCTTATCCGTGGCTGTCGTGGAGGCAACAGGCCAAGCAAAATGAAGATTAAGTGACATATTTTACCAAAATTTCAATTTATATTCATGTATAACAGTACAAAACAACTAATAAACTGTATAAATAACCCAACAGTGAACACAATAAATGCAGGTAATTTGTCTAAAACGAGAGATCTGGATACATTTCAAACTGATTTCTTGTGAATACAGATCAGAGATAAATTTTCCTGATATTTTTAAGAACTTCACATATGATTCTGTATTGTAGTTGTGTTTTTGCTTCTTTTTTTTAATATATATTTTTAACATTCATTTATACTTCTGACAAATTAATTGTGTTCTCCTCCCTGGCGCGTGTAAATTGTTCTATTAGCTCTTTGGTTGTTTTAACTGTTTTAACTTTTCTAATGCAGGACGAGGCTGTTCAGCAGAGAGTGAAGGCTCCGTGAATGTACCTTGTGTTTAGGTCTTCACTGTGCCTTTAACCTGTGAGACTTTTTATGATTTGATGTGTTTGTATCTCGAATAATAATCTAAACTTTAAAAATAACAATGTCATTTAATTTTCTTCACAGCAATGAATGAGACGCTGAGAAAAAGGCCTTCTGTGTATTTTCCTAAAAAGCTTTCTTATACCCTTTAAAATTAAGAAGGCCTCCCGACCCACTGTGAAGCTTTGGCGACCCCTAATGGCCTTTAGGACCCTCAGGTTGGAAACCAGTGGTCTAACAAACTCTATTATTAAGATGCTGGAGCATTAAAACTGTTCTTAACTTGTAAAGTGCTACAGTTTAGTTTGTACCTTATTTCTATTATTTACAAATGCTGTTTATTCCCTAAAAACAACACATTTCTATGACAATAATTTTTCATATTAAGGAAAAACTCTGGTCTTCACTCGACTTCGACTAGAATACGTAGTAACAGCTGTTTGGCTTTTTGGGGCAGTATAGGTGGAGGAAGTGCAGTATCACATGATAATAACTAAGTTCTAAAGATGGAAAAGGAGGAAAACTTTGAGAGGGTGCGAAGGGAAGAAGGAAGGAAGCAGCACAGCGTAGAATATGGACTTCTGTGTCAAGAAGGGCCTTAACTGTGAAGTGAGGGGGTCGACACCCACCCTGTGGGGCCTTGTAATTGGCTGAGAGGGAAATTAGAATTTCTCTTCAGTTTGACACCATCACTGCTCTCACCGCCACTGGACTCCATTAAGCTCCCTGTGCAGAATCGATTAGTGCTGTCTGACGCTAGATGCTGCCGGATACAGAACTTCACTCCTCGCCTGTTAGACGAGTTTCACGCAACTTTTTAATGAAGCACAAAGTCCTCAGCGGGCCGAGTCGCTGTTTTCCCACACCTCTTGTCATAAAACTTCTTAAGCTTTCACCTCGGGACAACAATCAGAACAACGACCCAGACTTAATTGTTACCCTACTGCTAAGAGATACACCATTGATTTCATTTCACCAGCTGAATTCCTTTCTTCCCAATTACTTGAACCGACCTGGGGCTAGAAAATACACACCAGCCACTACACAGAAACAAACAAACATACACATAACTTCAATAGCCATGAGATCCATCTCTGAATATAATGCAAAATAAATTCATCGGCTCATCTGCAGGGAAACTTTTTTTCCTGTTCTTGTTCTCACCAAACTGAAATTTTATGAAGGGTTGTTCATTTGCTGAAGTCATTTAAGTCTGTACACAGAACCATTTAAGTATCGTTAAAGATGGTGTAATTAGAGAAAAATTCTCTCCGCTGGGAGACAAATGATCCCTTTACAGCTGTATAAGTACCACGAATATCTGCAAGTGCTTTCAACTCAACATCACAGACTCCTCCTATAGAACTAACCATAAGCCTGCTTGAGTCATTATTGGGCATCTTTAATTATCTCTGACTCTGTGCCATTAATAACATCAAAGTAATGCCCCTCCTATAATCTACACTGTTCGTGACATCTCTGCATATTTATAACATTAAATATTTCCTCGCTGCTCTTTTATGCAACAGAAATGATGCTGTATAAACTATCATGGTGAGAGGAATCATGTTCCTCACCACCATCTCATTTCATTAAGGTTTCATTTAATCCAAATGCATCTGGCGCGAGAGAGAGAGACCCCCCACCCAAGCTCCCAAATTACATTGTGACATGTCAATTTGCTCCAGGCATATATCGCTCGCTCTTGAATAGAAAGTATGTTTTTTTCAAATGGTTTTCATCTCTTTGGGATAATTTACTTCATCACGCTTTAAAACATTCACTTTGTGGCTTTGGGCAAGGTTGTTTTACCCGAAAAGGTTATTTTGTTTGAGAGCAGAATTGTCTCCTTGTCCTCTTTTAAATGTGGAATTAAACCTTTATGTGCTTTGATTTACATGCTGAATGTTTGGTGATGACAGCTGTCAAAGTTAGTGAGGAAAGGGGCGTCTGTAGCGTAGTGGATAGTGCTGGCGCCCCATGTACAGAGGCATTGCCTCGCTGCAGCGGTCACGGGTGGAGTCCGGCCTGCGACCCTTTGCTGCCTGTCAGTCCCCGCTCTCTCTCTCTGTCCCCCCATTTCACACACTGTCCTATCCATTAAAGGCAAAAGCCCACAAAAAATAATCTAAAAAAAAAAAAAAGTTAGTGCGGAAAAAAAAAACAAAAAAAACAGGAAAGCTGGCCTCTCAGCGCTGCAGAGTATAAAACAATGCATTTGTGATTGTACTCCGTCAGCAGAATAAAGCGACAATGGATTAATGCAAATTAAATGGGAATGTTAGAGCAGCTGAAAGTTAACAAGCTTGATCTGCATCTACTGATATGCTCAATTCATGCTGCAACATCAAACTGAGGCTGCAGTACAAGAGAAAGACAATAGAAGTACAACCATTAATTATAATAATATAAGCAGTTTCATTAATGGAGTTTGGTGCTATTGTTCAGAAAATTATGATACAAGTACCATTAATATAATACCAAAACCAACAGAGTTCTTCATCTCATACCTCTTTTTTCTACCTCATTTGATACCCATTGTGTGAATGGAAGCAAACTCATTGTTGGTAGCCTCTTTGTGTGTGTATGAGAGACAGACAGAGAGAACAAGTGTTGGTTATATGCTGGAGTATGTGTGTGTCTGTGTCCGTTACCTGTGGTGGGATGTCAACATGAAACTGTTTCAGATCATCACAGCACTCTGAACTGCCAAATCCATCAAATACACTGCACTCGACCTCAGCATACCACAGATTGTATAGGTTGTAGCCTCTGCCGTAGTCAGCCAATCACGCGTTGCAATAAATCAAAGAGCGCTCGTGCTGATTGTCTCCAAGCAAAACCATACAAATAGTAAAATAGTAGCTTAAGGCAAGTTAGATTTAAGACTTTTTTTAATGCCATTTGGAAAGAAATTTAAGACCGATTTTTTTTTTTTTTTAAGATTTTTTTTGGGCAGTTTTGCCTTTAATTGATAGGGAAGTCAAATGTAAAAGGGAGGAGAGAGAGAAAGGGAATGACATACAGCAAAGGGCCACAGTCTGGAGTCGAACCCGAGCTGCTGTGGCAACAGCCTTGTACATGGGGCGTCTGCTCTATCCACTAAGCTACCGACGCCCCAAGATCGATTTTAAAATAACCAAAATTGAAGAAATAGATAAGGCAAATTTTAGAATCTGGGAACATAGCACGGAATAGTTCATGTTCAGGCACCACAGTACCTCTGCTTTCTGTGTAGGCGTACACCTGAATGTTGTTCAGAGATGTGTAGCTGCTGAACCTGGTGCTGGTGTCACAGATGGGGGTGGAGGAGATGCGAAGGCAAGGATAGAAACAGAGCCTGCATTGCCTTGGCTTGTACCCAGGGTGTCGACAGGTTCTTAAATTTAAGGTTTTTCAGGACCTTTTCAAGATGATTTTCAACCAAATTTAAGACTGATTTTTGGATGAATCATATTTTCCGTATTCAAGCAGTACAGGTAATTATAAAGGTTAGTAGTATATGGATGGTCCAGTGCAGAGATGGGTTTATGTAGGGATATGATTATTAGAGGTATTCAGGTTAATCCACATTTTTCCAACAGGCATAACATTCTATGGTAGGTTTAAAGATTTGTAATATCAGAAATGCAGCCTTTCACAATGAGGAGCTTGACACATTTTGACAAAAAGTAACTAAAAGATGGATAAATCAAATTAGATCAAATGCGTGTGGCAATTAAGACCTCACAAAACTCAAATTTAAGACCATTTAATGACTTTTAATGCCTAATATTTATAGATTTTAATGTAAGACATTTCAAGACTCTTTAAGGAGCTGCCGACACCCTGCTACTGGTTTGAAACATCCTGAAAAGTCTTGGTTAAATAGCCACTTTTCGTTGAATATGCCCCTCCATGTTGTCCAGTGTGAAATGGCAGCTCACTAGCTCACTTTTAAATTATTGAATTTAATGCCTTTAAAGACGTTTAAAGGATCTGAGGAAACCCTGTGGGTACAAAAAGGATTGAATGCAGGTATCGTTTGACTCGAGAAGTATTATTTCAGTCGATACCTTAAAGATATTGAATAGTGATACCCAGCCTTATTTGGTGCAGAGGCACCACATATATAAATTACTAGATCAATATCTGTCATCACACTAACACACCACTTTCTTTCATTACTTTGGTTTAGCTTTGTCTGAGATAAATGACATCATTTAAAAAACAAAAAGCTGTAACAAAACTATTCTTCATTACAGCTCTTCACCACACCTGCAGGGGGTGCTCTACCTGCCAGCTCTGGGTCCGGGGAGATGTCGAAGCTGAAGCAAAGAGCGCAGCCTCGCTCCGTCACCTGGAACGGGAAGAAACTCTCAAACAGGTCCACGCCGGCCTCCACGCACGCCAGCACCTCATCAGGTCGCCCTACACCCTGCAGCAGTCTGAGAGTCACACACAGCAGATATTAAAAATTAAATAAATCATTAACATTAATGTAACGCATACAAGCATCTGTAAGTAGCAGCATTTCTCTACCCTCTTACAACATAAGCACCCTTGTGTGTTTGTTCTCATCGTGTGCTTCCAGTTAACAGCCTCCCTCTGACTATCTGCCTGCAAGCATCAAGGTCAGGCCCAATTTAGCATGTGGTAATGACTCCACTTCACTTTCCAGTAGTAAGCAGCATCTCCCAACAGCCGGAAATACCAGCAGGGACGGTGGTGTCGCACGGTATATGAGATGAGCCTGTTCACAAGCAAATGAAGCAAAGCTCACAGGCAGCTCCTGGACACAGACTATCACTCCTCTGGGGCTGTCTCTCTCAAACTTAGAGCCACTGCCAGAGCCTCCAGGAGAGGAGCCCTCAAATGGGACGGTCTCTGGTGAAAAGCCTCTGAAACGCTGCAGGCTTGTGTAGTTTGGAGGATTAGCAGCGTCTAGGGAAGGTCTGACCTTTAAACTTTACTCTGAAAGTTTAGTCGGTCTAGTTGGAGACACTACGGCTCTTTTAAGGGCGCATTCAGGGGGGATGCCGAAAAATGTCATACCTCGATTTGGTTCGGTTCACTTTCACACTGCACTATTTAAAGCGGACCAAACTTGCTGGACAACGTCACACAGTTACAACAGCTGTTCGTTTGGGGACGGTATTGCTCGAAACAACCACTGACCAGGAAGAAAAAAAGCATGAGGAAGAATAAAACCCGGCTCATCGATTGGCCAGGACGGAAAACGGAAATCCATCCTCTTCAGCTGGCACCAAACACCAAAATGCACTGCGCTCTACATTACTTCCTCTCTTTGGTTTGCTGGATAGTCCGTTTGTACTTCCCACTGTAAGCGAACCGCACCAGGGTTCACTTGCAAGTGAACCAAGTCCCCAGTTTTCAAGCGGACCAGGGTTTGCTCATTTGGTCAGCACCAGAATTTGAATGAGCGTTCACACCACTCCAAACGAACCAATCTATCCATGGAAGCAGACCAGGGTTCGTTTAAAGCGGACCAAATAGCACCAATGTGAATGCGTCCTTATATCTCCAGAATAAGGATTTTATCATTGTACAATTGTCATTCCACAGGATTAAAACTGGCTAGATAATCTTCAAATTGACTTGTGTTGTCCGACCAACGGTTCAAACCTCAAAGACATTCAAATTATTATGACTTAAAAAAGAGAGAAGCAGCAAATCCTCACATTAAAGAAGCTGGAAGCAGAAAATAACTGTGCGTTCTGCTGGAAAAATGACAAACAATTACCTGATAACTAATCCTGTCAGCTCTAATTCAATTACAAAAGTAAAATGGAAGACAGCATCAAACGCTACTACATACTGTATACTGTTTATAAGTTAGATTATTAAAAATTTGCTAAACTAAGTTTCTGTTTTAGCCATACATTCATATGTTTTAAAATCAATACGAGACTATATCATGCTCTCCTTGCTGTCAGTTATGTGACACTATCACAGGTAAACATCCACATCTAAACCGCACTGTAATCCTTTACGCTGTCACTTATTTTAAATCAATGTCTTTTTTGTTCAAGGTGTCTGTTAGCCAGGACGGTTTCAGCGGTTTCAACTGAAGTTTGACGTTTTCAATTTTAGATTGTAAAAATTACTGTCAGCCAGACAACACAAAACTATTGGAGAACTATAAACGTAACACGGACAGTAGTAAAATGGATAAAGATTAACTGACACTGGTACCATGCTTTAAAGTTGAGATAGTGACTGCTGACAGTGTGTGTGTGTGTGTGTGTGTGTGTGTGTGTGTGTAAGGGGGTACGGCAGAGCTGCTGGGTTTTCACTTGTAATCAATCAAGCAGGATAATTAACTGATTGAGTACGACCCACCAACTGGGCCAGCTCAAGATTCTGAATCACACCATCTTGTACACAGACAACCATAACGTAATCAGTCACTGCACATTAAACTACACTGCTGCAATGGTTTGTTTGTTGTTTACTTAACAAGAACACCAATCAATTTAATAAAAATTGTATTGTATAAAATTGTTTATATGAATGGCTGGTTGCTCTTTAGCAGTTTAAACCTTGTCTAGTTTCAGTCTCCAACATGAGGATTTTCTGCTTATTTTCTGTTTAATATCATTGTAAATTAAATATATTTAGATATCGGAAGTTAGTCGGACATCACTTTGGACACTTTCACTATATTCTGGCGCTTTAAGATAAGCACTTAATTGAGGAAATAATCAATTACTGTGTTTCGCCAAGGATATTTTCCAGCAGCAGTGTGTCTACTGAGACAAGAAGGGCTTCAGGCACATTTTTGTTCTAAGATGTAAGTGTCAAATTATGTTTCATAAAATGCATCTCATACCTAGTATGCTGTTACATGTATTCTCCTGTACGTGGGGGCAGATGTAACAGTTGACATCTTGTGTTTAAATTAATGGAGTAACATTACTTGTAAAATCAGTTGATGACGGTTAGAACACAGATACAAGATTCCTACATAAAACTGTTTCCAAATAGTTCAAGCGGTTTTTGAGGACTTTAAGGCCAGTAGTAGGGTTGGGTTGGTTCTCGGTAATACCAATTCGGTCCGGTACTCCGTCTTGGACCGGGTTTTATTTTTTGAGACCGACCGGACCGCATACTCGGGCAGAACGTACGCGGAGCGCCTGATAAAAGTGGACGTCCGCAAGCCCTGTGTGCGCAAAGCACGACCGCGCGGACTCCGCTCCTCACACCAGTGTCACACAAAAGACTGTTTGGCATGTATTTTTCACATCGCGGGGAAGTTTCACAGACATTTTTACACGTAGTCCACTCCGCTTATAGTACGCCCGAGTCTGTGAGCACCTCTTCACCAAGCGCACAGCAAGCAGGAGAGAGAGAGGGGGGTGGGGCGGGGACTGAGCTAGGAGGTGCGAGTGCGCATGCGCCTCTACTTGAGCCTGGAGTTTGTTTAATAGTGACGGGGAGTCGATAATGGCGGACAATTTAGTCTCGACGAAATCAAAGAATGTGCCACTATGGTAACACTTTGGCTTTGAGCCAGATGAAGGAGGCAACCCTTGTTTGCACTAATTGAGTAAGCTGCAAAATGTATTTGTAAGGAATAAAAGAAACAACTTGTTACTGTCACTCTGTTGTGATGATCGGCTTTCCAACTGTTGAGAACAAATATCTGTCGAAAAGGATCGGCAGCCGAGAACTGTGGACATGAGTAGCAAGATTCTGGGGGTACAGCAGACCACACTCTCTGATCTGTACACCAGACAGGTGAGGAGGAAGGCTAAATGCATCCTGTCGGATGCCAGCCACCCTGTTCACTGAATTTCAGACTTTTCCCTCTGGCTCCAGGTTTAGGTTCCCACCTGTTAAAGGAAATGGCCACTTTAGAATGAAAATACATAGAGTACTTACTGACCCTCATGCCGACAAGAAGTCCAGTGTAGTTTTTTAATCCACAAAACTCGTTCGGGGTATCGAAGGTTAACAGCTAGGCGGAATAACAGCTACACTTGAAGTGCATGGAACCCACATTTTGAAAATGTAATAAAATTCTGCTAATGCATTTCAAAAGCGTCAGAACGGCTCGTCCGTCGTAATCCAAGTGCCCTGAAGCCGCTGCATGCAAAATTGACTTGAAAAGACGTAATTTACTCCACTTTTATAGCATAATTTCTCACCGTGGTCAGTTAGCCTGCCCTGCAGGAGTGATGTGTTTACATGGCAACTTGTGTGAGACTCGAGAACTAGCACCACCACTAGCCATCAGCTAGTCTCGCGTTTTGTCTCGTTTTGTGCCTAAACCCAACCAAACATTCGCCACAGCGCTGTTACGTAGTATCCGCTACATAGCAATGTGCAAACGTAACGTAAATGTTGTTTGCAAAAATGTACAATGCCAACATTTAGTCTGTTTCTACGCTGATGATTAACTACAAAGCATGTTTTTATGTTACATATGTCTGACTGATGCCAAGATAATACATAACATAGAGGGAACTGTTTGTCTCTGCGCCTCTTTTTGTTTGGCTTCGGCTGATTTACTGTTTTCAGTGACTACTTTCCAAATAAACACTGTGGAAGAGTGTCTACCCTCTTTTACACTGCCTGTTCAAGGCGAGAGTATCACGCTATTATTCCACCTTGATGTTCTTCATGGTACGACAGAAGAATGGGGAGTTGTCTTGCCTTTAAGCTGGCATTGGATGTGGTAACAGTGCCAATTTGACATCTGTGTAAAAGGGACAGCTGGCAGGATGGGACCATGGACAGGACGGGTGTAACGTTTCCCGACCCACCGCCAGGAGATTTAAAAAGCGGCTACAGGCAGTTGGAGCTAACTCAAAAAAAGACAAACAGTGGCTGAAAATGTCAGCAAATTGGAATAACAATAAGGTCCGGGAGCTCCTTAAAGCTCTCTAAAGAAGGGACTTCATAGCAGCCCTACCACTCAATCTCTGTGTATAAAGGGCTTATGAGTAGTGAGAAAAAAAATCTCCCCTTACAACTGTAATCAATAAACACATTTCTGACACAAGCTGTCACAAGCTGACCTGGGTTTGTCCTCTGGCAGCTCCTTGGTCACAGCAGTGATGAGCTGCGTCCTCAGGGTCTGGTCCATGGAGCCCGTCTGAAGTCCGTCCAGGCAGAATCCTGCCACAGGCCTCTTGGCTGTCTCCCTGGCTGAGCGCACCCTCTCGTCCAGGATATCTCCTCCCTCCACCACCCCAAATACCTCCACTCCCTCCAACTCCTGGCAAAGACAGAGAGTTTGGTAATGAAACAGCTGACAGCAGGAAACCATTAAAGACAGAAAGGAGGGCGAGAAATAGAAGAAGAAAGAGATCAAATGTAGACTGAAACCCATCAGAACATAGATCTTTTTCTAAGCACACGTGGTGTGTGATCAGGTATGCTCTCATTATTCTCACTGGAGCCCATCTGGGTTTTGATGACTCCTTGTAGTTGACTGCACATACAGAGGAGGAAAGATGCAGCTCTGTAGCAATCAAGCAGCTCATTTAAAGTTGATCTAGACTTACCTGCAGTACACTGTTGGTTGTTTTTGCTTCACATTATTTTACACTTACACATTTAATGTTCCGAGGTAAATTAGGTTTGCAGCCAGGCAATAAAATACTCAGACAAGCACATCTACAAGACAAACAGGCGGCGAAATGTACACACAATACTGAAAAAGGGCACTTTCAGATTAATGCAACCAAAATAAAATACAATAAACTACTTCCCATTTTCTAGGACTAAAGCAATACAGTTTGAAAACACATTATCTTCTCTAAAGTCAAGCTGAGTTAAGGTGCTGTGTGTGTCTGTATACGCTCTCCTGCACCTCTTTGTATGGATCAGCTTCACTCTGTTCTCTCTGTCATGAAATGAGGTAACGTTTCGCTGCTTATAAAAGAAAGAAGAACAGTTTGTTTTATTATTCATGCTCGATGCTGAGCCCTTACACACCTACTGATAACATATGTTCCGACTCTGATAATGTATTCCACCTAATCTCTCTGTGTTTCCAGCCGCAGCACAGCGGCCCTTGCGACAACACAAACACTGAACATCAATCCTTGTCCTGTGTGCTTGTGCTGTGCATGACTAATTCACAAATGTAATAGAACAGCGGTGTTTAGATTGCTGCTTGTGTGTCTGTACCTGTGCTTTCTGGTGAACCAGCAGACACTCATCCAAGTGGGCAAGAGTTCGATCCACAGACTTTCGAACCCTTTTGCGAGAGGTGTTGTTCTGCCACGTCTCTCCGTCTGCCATGCTCTGGTACCAGTCTGGCTGCACGGTCTTCTGGAGAGCCATGAACTTGGCCACAGTCAGCTCTATCCGTCCCCCGCTGCCCCAAACTGACACCGTCTAATAACAACCCACAGAAGGCACTTTTATGAGGAAAGATGCTCGAGATTAAACAGCAACTTTGGTGAAATAAACCTCTCTTTGAAGAGTTCAGCATCTTGGAAAAATCGCTTATTCGTTTTCCTGCCAAGAGTTAGATGAGAAGATCGATACCAACCTTACAGATGGTTAGTTGTAAAAATACACAACAATATCAGCACATTACAGGTATCAGCAGTCAAAGGCTTTAAAATAAAACATCGCCTTGGCCCAAAGAGAACATTCGTTAATGTGTTAATTCCACTACAGGAGAGACTTGATGTTCTCTGAAATTAGGTTTAAAAAAAATATGTGGATATATCGGTATCAGTATCGGCAATCGGCCAGAATTAGCTGGAAAATATCGGCATGTCAGATACTGGCAAAAATCCAATATCATGCATCCCTAGTTAGCTTAGCTTAGCATAAAGACTGGAAACAGGAGTATACAACTAACCTGGCTCTGTCTCTGTCTCAAGGTAACAAAATCCACTTTCCAGCAATCTAAAGCTTGCTAATTACCAAAAACGACAGTGTGGTTAAACATAGGGTTTGTATGTTAAGTGTGGATAGCTCTAAGTCATACTCCACACTGGTTGCCGAGCAACTGCTACCTGTAAAGAAACAGACACTAATCCATACTAAAACTACATCATCTTCACACCTTGAGTCGCAGATGTGATGGTTGGAGGATTTTGCTGCCTTAAGACAGAACAAGGCAAGCTGCTTCCCCGTTTTCCAGGCTTTATGCTAAGCTAACAGGCTGATGGCTCCAGCTACGTATTTAGTGCACAGATATCAAAGTGGTATTGATCTTCCAATCTAACTCTCAGCATGAAAGAGAATACGTGTATTTCCAAAAATGTGGAACCTATTTCTTTGAGCAGAAGCTTAATCTCACCTTGTTAGTAGTGTAACCTGTGGGGCAGGGGGTCGCAGGGTCGTGAAGCGAGCAGTACAACACAGTATCGTGAAGACCTGCAAAAAAAGCACAAAATGAAAATCAATGCTTATCACTCACAGGGGACAGAATCAGAGGGTTAAAGTCAGCATAGGCCGAGCACAAAGCGAGGTGACGGAGTGAGATGCTTCATTACTGCATGTTAATGTGACGGCTCAGAGGCGGCAGAGAGGAATGAGGTGCGGCCTTATCAGCAAACCCAGCTGCAGCAGAAGATCAAAAGGTGGGAAAACAAAAAGGCTGAACAGCAGCAAATGCTGTTAATATTTCTAATTATTCAATTTCTAATTATTCAATCACTGCTCTTCCTTTCTGGGACTGAAGAGACAGCACAGTAGTAATCCCCTGACAGTTTACGGCAAGCGACGCTACAATGATTACATTTCTAATTTTAAATTTTGTTGCTTGAGGCAGGGTAAGGCTTAACACCACAGCTACTGTTTTACAGCAAAGCTGAATGGTGTCACTCTTCTGGGGCATTCATATAAATATTACTCAGAGCGGCACCATGCTTTGGTCAAGCTCATGGAGCTAATCAGCTTTTCAATGCTGAACTCAACTGTATATTTAGAGGCAATTTTCTCCATTCTTTTCAATCTAGTCAGTGCAAATAATGTTCATACACCCCGAGCTCTTAAGAGTAAATTTGTGCATCAAGTATGCATGACATTTACATCAATCAACAAGTCACACCACTGAAGGATTTTGAGCCTAGCAGGCGTTCTTCTAATGTTTTTGCTATTTCAAATATGACTAATGTAGAGAGCTAAATAACAATAACAGTGGGGCACAACAGCACCAAGGTTAATTCAAAACAGCTGAACAAACAGTCCTTTGCTCCTCAGCCTCCTAATCTTTGTCAGAGAGATGACTTTACTTGTTGTTTTGACAGCTTTAGAGACTGATGTGTTTTAGATGACAACCAAAACTCCTTCAGTCAAAGGACGGACATAGTCTAAACACAGTACAGTTCAAATGCAACGCTTTTCAGCAGAGACAGACTGATTGCTCCTTTAAAGGGGAGGAAAAAAAGACAACTTTGAGGAAGATATTTACACTCACAACCTCTTTAAAGATCTGTTAATGCTCATTTCAAACCATCTCACGCATGCTGCTTCAAAGTCCAAAGGAATGGAACAGTGACTGGGTGAACCATGTGGTGAGTTGTTTTTATCATTTTTTTCCCAGGTCGAGAAGAAACGTCAAATCTTAGCAGAAAATGCCATTACACTATTTGAATTAACACACTTTGCTTAAAACAGCAGTTCAGCACTGACTGGCCACTGTTGTAATGATGTATGCTGTTACCAGGGCTGCACAATTAATCAAAATCGCAATATGCTCAAGTGCAACATCCAACTCGCAGGAGCTGCAATTTTTCAATAAAGGTAAAATGTGTTACAACATAACATCATAAATGAAGAGACAGAGATGCTCCAGGCTACAAATCATATTGCAGACATAAGGGAACATGCTTGTTTGGTACAAAAAAAATCACATCATCCTCATTTTAATCTTTTTTGTGTGTGTGAAGAAAAAAAACAAACATTCCCATTAAAATCAGAATTCAAATTGCAATATCTGTCAAAATAATTGCAATATGATTTCTTTTTGCATATCATGCGATCCTAGGTGCTACAATATTTTTCTAATATCTGGTCCAATGTTTTGACCAATAACAAGTACCAGATCTGCAAATTAGTAACACCTCTCCATATTATTTTTGCAGTTGACTGCCTTTACCTGCACATATAAAGTAATATCAACTATTTAGTACAAATCAGTTTCCATACATAAAACGTTTTAACGCTGCTGTATATACACTGAACAAAAATATAAACGCAACACTTTTGTTTTTGCTCCCATTTTTCATGAGCTGAACTCAAAGATCTAAAACATTTTCTATAAACACAAAAGACCATTTGTCCATTTGTGTTGCAAATGGGCAAGAGATAAGTTTGAAATAATGAATTTACTGTGTTTTTACCATATGCATGTTTTTTTCTAAACTAGCATCAAAAGTGCTGTAAGTGATATAGTGATATCTACCTTATATCTATATTGTTACTGTTTGCAGATCTGCCGACTGTGTTTATTTGTTTACCTTTTTTTTTTAACACTTCCGGTGTTCCGAGGGCAACCCCTGTATTCGACGTCACAACGCTATGAACTGTGGGTAATTTCCTTACCGTAAGTCTGCAGCGATGTTGACCTACGGTAAAATGTTCAGTTTTATCACACAGCACAATGCCACAGATGTCGCAAGTTTTGAGGGAGCATGCAATTGGCATGCTGACTGCAGGAATGTCCACCAGAGCTGTTGCCCGTGAATTGAATGTTCATTTCTCTACCATAAGTCGTCTCCAAAGGCGTTTCAGACAATTTGGCAGTACATCCAACTGGCCTCACAACCGCAGACCACATGTAACCACACCAGCACAGGACCTCCACATCCAGCATGTTCACCTCCAAGATCGTCTGAGACCAGCCACCCGGACAGCTGCTGCAACAATCGGTTTGCATAACCAAAGAATTTCTGCACAAACTGTCAGAAACCGTCTCAGGGAAGCTCATCTGCATGCTCGTCGTCCTCATCGGGGTCTCGACCTGACTGCAGTTCGTCGTCGTAACCAACTTGAGTGGGCAAATGCTCACATTCGATGGCATCTGGCACATTGGAGAGGTGTTCTCTTCATGGATGAATCCCAGTTTTCACTGTTCAGGGCAGATGGTAGACAGCGTGTGGGGCGTTGTGTGGGTGAGCGGTTTGCTGATGTCAACGTTGTGGATTGAGTGGCCCATGGTGGCGGTGGGGTTATGGAGGAGTGGACCACAATCAACAACCTGATCAACTCTATGCGAAGGAGATGTGTTGCACTGCGTGAGGCAAATGGTGGTCACACCAGATACTGACTGGTTTTCTGACCCCCCCAGACCCCCCCCAATAAAGCAAAACTGCACATTTCAGGCCTTTTATTGTGGCCAGCCTAAGGCACACCTGTGCAATAATCATGCTGTCTAATCAGCATCTTGATATGCCACACCTGTGAGGTGGAATGGATTATCTCGGCAGAGGAGAGCACTAACACAGATTAGACAGATTTGTGAACAATATTACAATATTTGTGAGATTTGTGTCTATAGCAAATGTTTTAGATCTTTGAGTTCAGCTTATGAAAAATGGGAGCAAAAACAAAAGTGTTGCGTTTATATTTTTGTTCAGTGTATTTAAGATGCATGGTCAGTTTGGTGCCATTACTAGATAGCTGTAAATAATGCTGTACTGCATTATTATGAATACAACTCTTCATGATTTCCTGTTTGTTAAAAGCTGATGATGGATTACCTCTTTATAAATACATCTGAATACACTGGGTGTCATGAGAATTTATGTCTAATCAATACTGTCCCAATTTATCCTCTTCACTTTTCTCCTGTTCTTTGGAATATAAGCGGTACTGAGGGAGGAGAGAGCAAGAATAAAAATGTGATGTATCAAAAGTACCTGCAAACTTCCTGAATCCATCCTTAAACTCCTCCAACACTTCCTGGTGCTCTGCTCTTGAGAGAGAGGAAAATAGTTATATTGCAGAGTTTGGTATGTGTGCATGCGTGTGTGTGTGTGCGTGTGATGAGTATATCTTACAGATTGGAGAGGGTGACCTGGGTGACAGAGGGGAGGTTGCTCAGGGTGTGCAGTGTGTCCTGGGTGAGGTGGGGCACTGTGCCTAAATGTGTGTGCAGCAGACACCCCGGGACTTTCAAAGAGTGCTGTCCAGTCCTGCCGAGCCCCTTCAGGACACCCAGCCGACTGCTTCCCTGAACCACACGGCACAGCTCCAGCTTCATCCTACTGCAAGACATACGAGCTGCAGTCGCTTCTAAAAGATCCACTAATCTACACTAACGCACAGACACCTAAACCACAACGAGTTTGAATGACAGCGATGCCGGTTAGCTACCGTTAGCAACACACACGTGAAGTAGCCACGTAGCTAGCTAGCTTAACCACTCACGTGTTACGGCTTTAAACAGGTTTCCGGCGAGTTGAGATGCTTATTCCTCTTAAAGTATGTCAAATAAACCTACGCACTTACAGCTGTGCTTGTTTGAATGATCTAAATATTACTTCAAGAGCATCTTTCATTCGCTTACCAACAACACTCACTGCCTGACAGGAACTACAAGTCGACGAAATATGTCGTCATCACCGGCCGCGGTGGTACTTTGACAACTCCAATTTGCGTGTAAAATGTAATAAAATTTTGAAGTAAAACTAAAGACATCCAATAACCCTTTTTATTTAAATGTCTGTATAACGGACAACACTATAAATTGGTGTTTTAATCGAAAAAGTAGGCATGGTGCTATTTGTCGCAGCGACCGTTGATGAGCCTAGACAAGTGAGCAGCGTTGCTATGGTTACCAAGAACTACAAAAAAAGTGTACTGGGCTATGTAGTCCAAAAATGCTTCGTTGACGGTACATTTAGCTTAGAAAAATGGTTGATTTACTACAATACCCAGAATCCTTTGTGATGCAAATCGATAGCAGTAAGTGTACATGACTTGTGTTTTGTGAGAGCTCTTTGTGGCAACTTCTGAACACTTTTTATCGATTTAAACATAGTAAAATAGTCGTCTTTTGTGGCTGTTGGTCGGAGAGGACAATGTAATGATGTAAAAGACTAATATAATTTAACACATGATGACATTTCCAGGTCACAACCCTCACCTGTTTAGGTGGAGGAGCCACGGCAAGAGTAAAACATCTGCAGACAAGGTAAGCGTAGTTTTTAGATTAATGTTAAAGTGAAAGGTATGTGGTTTTTCATGTAATTGGAAAAAAGGGATTAAACTGTGGCTGCCTATTATTGATAATAAATTGAAGCTCACTTCAACACGTCCTCTTACATATAATATTTTTCAATCTATTTTCACTTTTTACACCCTTTCCCCAGGATTGTCAAATCCCCTAAACAGATAAAACATAATTGTAAAGAGGGTCGCATTGGATTTATTAATGAATCAGTGCAAATACCATGGATAAATGCATGGCTCATGTCAGGGGAAGGTTTTAAAAAAAAATGTCACAGATTGCCCTATCAAATATTCACGTGCCTGCAGCCTCATATGTCTGCTGCCTGGGACACAGATAGCTGAATCGCTGCGAGTAAAGCACCGACTTTTGGACGCCTGGGAAATGATTTTTGAAGTAATCTGCTGTGGCTAAGCTTTCCTATGAAATAATCCGCAGACATCAGGCACTGGCTCAGCCCTCAATTTGCACGCTGTGCCCACAGCTCAAGGTGTCTGAGAGCTTGGCTGGGCATTTTTAAACAGGCAAAGTTCACCCTGAGACTAGTGTTTTCTCTTGCAAATTGTATCTTACACTTGACGTTATTTTTCTTTCAATAACAGATGCATGTCAAGAATGGTGATATCGATCAGTGGAGGAAGGTAAGAGGACCCTATGTGCATTTTTTGTATCACTGTAAACTGGGTTTTGGATTGTTGGTGGTCAAAATAAGCAATTTGAAGATGGCACACTGGACTGATAAACTAAGCAACTGAATAATCATCAGATTGACTGATAATGAAAACAATCATTAGTCTTATTCCTTGTCCCCAGCGTGTGGAGGTGGCCTCTGAGTTTGCTGTATCTGAAGTCCTCTCCGACAAGAAACCTCAGTCACGAACCAACAGCCTGGCTGTACCATTGCAAAGCTCTGAGCAGTTAAGAGATCATGATGATGCTTATAGTGAAGGTAGGTCAGCCCATATATAAAAAGATAGAAGTGTCTCTGGAGAAGTGTTACCTATATAATAGAGTTGAGCCGTGAGTGCAGCAGCCTCAGGCTGAGCAGTAATATTTGGGTGGTTGCTTCTTGCAGCTCAGGCTCTCCTTTGTGATTGGCTGAGCAGTAAGTTACAGCTGGAGCTGGACGTTGAGGAAGAAGATGACCTGATGTGCTCCGGTGAGAGAAGAAGCCCTGCTGCACTGGGAAGTGCTCAGCCTGCCGCCCTTGACTACAGCAACTTTGATGGTATGGGCAAGGACGAAAACTATGTTACCCCTCCAACTAACTTCCCTCTTTGTATGAATGACAGATATGAGGACCAGGTCAGATTCCCTGGCCATAATGGGAATGGTGAGCCAAAATGACAAATAAAACAAATTAATTTAATTAGAGTTACAGACCATACCAGTACTTTTTAGACCATTAACCACAAATTATTTCATCTATATTGACCATTTTGGGCAGTGGTGGCCTAAAAGTTAGAGAAGCAAGCTTGTGAATAGGAGGTTGGTGGTTCAATCCCCAGACCTTCAGCACCACTGTGGTGCTCTTGAACAAGGCCCTTAACCCAAACTGCTGCAGTGGAGCTGCTCAGTGGCCAGCAGATCAGACTGTGGTTGTACTGGGCAGCTTTCAGGTGTGTATGTGTGTAACTGTGGGAATGTGATCAGGGCGTTTCTGCAAAAGAGAAGCTTCCTCTGAGTAAAAATCTTCCTGGTTTTCCAGGTACTCACTGATTTGATTTCACTGCAGTGTGAAGATGTACTTACAGGGATATTAAACATGCTTGAGATTAGATATAGATCCCAGTAAGAATTTATAAAATGTAATTTTGGCAAAGTAAAAGGTCCAGTGTGTAGGACATTAGGGGGAATATTGGCAGATATAGAATATAATATAATAAATACATCTTCTTCAGTGTATCTGAAAATAAGAGTTGCTGTGTTTTCGCTACCTTAGAATGAGCCATTTATATCTACATAGCGAGCGGATCCTCATTTCCACAGAACGATATGTTGCACCGCACAGTCACCTAGAACAGACAAACCAAACACTGGCTCTAGAAAGGGCCATTCATGTTTTTGCATGGGCTTCCGTAGTGATGAGAGCTTTGCAAAAACACAGATTTTTTAACATGAAACTGCTTTATGAGGTGTTTTTACTAGTTTAAATCATTGGGTCCATGTGTTTTGGAGAAGAAGATAATTCTGGAGAAGTTTCAGCTGGTTGCAATCTGCAATTCTCACTGCTAGATGCCCCTAAATCCCCCTAAATCAGTGAGCACGGTTACATGCGCACAATAATCAGATAACTGGGAATAATCAGGTAATGGTAATAATCCGATTTGATGCGTTTACATGCTCTTCAATAAACTGATAATCAGAAAAACCTGGTTTACATGATTCAGTCCTTCAGTTGGATTTCTCCTCAAATACATGACATAAAACTCAAACTTCCTGTTACAGTAGGTACACATATCCTTGAAAAACCTCGAAAAGTACGCAAGTCATATATTTGCAAAATAAAGCACTCATCATTCTGATAGCTTATATTCTTACAGTACTGTTTGTTTTTATCATTAACAAATACATGTGAGAGCATTCTAATGTGTAGTTTATCAATGTGGAGCCAATTTTACATACTTTGGGTAGATTCGGAGTAAAAGTACTGCAAAGTGCAATATACAAGTGTACTGTATATAAACTTGTCACACAAAGTGCATAACATATAAGTGAGATAAAATAAAAGTGACAATTTAAACACTGAGAGTATAAAAATATATTATTTTGTGTAAAATCTTTATCTGAAAGGAAACAAAAGCTGTCAGATTAACGTAGTGGAGTAGAAAGTACAATATTTCCCTCTAAAATGTAGTGGAGAGGGAGTATAAAATAGCAAAACCCGAAAGAAACCAGATTAAAGGGTATACATGCACTGAATAATCTGACTATTGGGGAAAAAGATAGATGTGTTTATCTGATTTCTCATAATCAGATAATGGCTTTTATCTGATAAAGCCTATCGGATTATGCTGTTTACATGACCACTTGAATAATCAGGTAACTCCAGAAATCAGATAATGATCGGTTTATTAGTGTGCATGTAAATGCACTCATTGAGGTATCATAGTTATGATGACACATACTGGTAGTAGGCTATAGTTTTCTTATTAGTGGTGCATTCACAGTCTAAAATACAAGATGCTAGAGTTGAATGCAAAACTGCAATGTTTTTTAAAACCAAGAGTTAACCAGATTTTCATTTCTCTTCAAAATGTCCTAATCTTTTGGTATTTGGGTTTTATTTCCTACAACATAACTTGCAAATACAATGATTTTCAACAAGTTACTTCCACATCTTAGATGCTTGAGTTTCCATGTACTTCCAAAACAATTCATAACTGCACTGCTATAGAGTATAACAATAATATTCATGGTTATCTAAATGGTTTCTGTAATAGATCTGCTGCTTTAATTGCTGGCCCCACCTGGGCAAAAATAATTTGAGGCCAATATTACTCTTTAAGAGACTGTACCTGAGAGACTGCCTGAGTGAACAGCTGGCATGGCCATTTTCAAAGGGTTCCCTTGAACTCTCATGTCAATATATCTGAATAAAAATGGGTGCTGTGGGTACCCACGAGTCACCCCATACTTGAGAAGGCTTGTTCCTAGTAAATGTTTTGTTCCTCATATTCAATGTACTCCTTCAAATTAAAGCTGTATGTCCTCCTGGGGGACTATCTCAAGCAAGTGTTTCGTCACAGCACAAGGACTTTCATGTCATAGTGAAATGAACTGAAACCAGTAACTGCCAGCAAAGCAATCTAAGATTTATTGTATGCTTTTCAAAATGGTCAGCAGTAATTTTCAGCACAAATATTAATGGAATAAAACATATAAAATCACCAGTGCAGTTCCTTTAAAACAACTCTCCAGTTGTGAAATACTTTTTTCCCCACACTCACTTGTGCAAAGATCTATACAACTGCCTGGCCGAGGAGGAAGAGCACAGCACTGTTAACAGCTTTCTTCAAGACCTGATGGAGCGAGAGGTGTTAGACTCTGGAGTGATGGAGGAGCTGGCGCTGGATGTTGGACAAACAAGGAAGAAGTTCAGAGATCCAATTGTCACCATGGAAGCGCGACACCTGCAGGTATGTGACTACAGTGATTTCCTCAAGATATGAGATGTGACTGCTGTGAGTAGAATCAGCCAGAACAATGGGCACCCAAGTTGTGTTCACACTTGCTCCACTAATTGCCACTGTAGGTGCGCGAGAACAGAGCCCAGCGGGAGACTGAGAGGCAGAGGCAACAGAGAGAGAGGGAGGCTCGGCGGGGTGCCAGAGAGGAGGCAAAGAGAAGGGAGCGAGAGGAGGAGATGAGGAAGAAGCAGCAGGCACGTAGGCAGGAGGAGATGGTGCAGCAGGAGATGGTGAGACTGCGCCGGCAGATGAAGGAGAGGAGAGGCCTGGAACAGCTGGTTCGACAGAGGTATAGTATCCACACCATCTACTGGTCTGTGCTGAAATGCTTATTGTTGCTATCAAAAATAACCCTCAGTCTCCTGTCTGATTGCACCGTACGTGATCTTACCTCTTTCACCTTCCTTTGGTGGATTGAATGGATTAATGGTAACCTGTTGGGAAGTGGGCCAGTTCCCTGACCCTAACAAGTATTGTAGAAGTGTCCCTGTGGAGGGTACATAATCTCTCGGTCAACACTGCTGTGTAATCTCTCACAAAAAATGTGTACCAGCCAAGGTTTTCTGTCCTAAGGTAACTCCAATCATGACCATCCTTTGTTAAATGCAACCAGTGGTTGTCACCATGCGGAAACAAAAATGAGACCATTTGATATTCCTCATAATGTCAGATTAAGAGGAGTATTAACGACACACTTTTTTGTCCCAAACTATGAATGGTCTTGGTGTAATAATGGGAGAAGAGAAGTAAGACGTGGGTGTAATGGATTAATGGGATTTTCTTTTGGTTTCTTTACTTTTCTTTCCTTGTCTTTTTTTGTTTACTCTCTGTATAACTTATATTTGCCTAAATCCTACAATGTTACATATCCTAGTAAAGCACTTTGTAACTTCATATTGAAAAGTGCTTCATGAATGAAGTTTATGATGATGATGATGATGATAATGATAATTATTATCATTATTAATATTAGTAGTAGTAGTAGACATAGTATAGTAAGTATTGGTAATGTATAAGTGTTTGGCAATGACTTACAAAGTAACTCAAAATGAAAAATAATCTCAATGCAATGCAAACTTTGTTCAGTTAGGAACACTTTAGTCAGTGAAAACTTAATTTCCATTTGCAGATAATATATTTGGCGGTATGGCCCTGTTCTGGGGCCTCTCTGTCTTTCCTCAGGCATATGCAGAAAGCCTCTTCCAAGCACCTATGTGGAACCCTAAGGCTGAGAGAGCACAACTCTCTGCCCTTCCACGTGCAAATAAGAAAAGCCTGAGGCTGAGAGAGCAAACCTCCCTGCCCTTCCACGCACCTACATGAAAAGCCTAAGGCAGGGAGCAGAACAGAGCAGCATCAGTGACAAACAGAAATGACATTGATAAGTCAGACAGAACATGAAAAGGAGGAGCTGGGATGGAGGTGGGTTGCAAAGCGGCTTGCAGAGGAAGCAGCAACAGTAGGCAGGCCAGAGCAGTTTAAACAGGGCGCCCTGAATGAGATTCGCCAATTGGTTGCATAGAAAGGAATCATGTGATCTATCAACTGACTCCCTTCCATCAATCAGCTGCTCCATCAGTTGATTGGCTGTTTGAGATCAGCTGATGTAGCTGGGATGTGAGCTGAACTTGACATCATGTCCTGCCTGAACTAATGCTATGCTTAATGTTTATTACACCACGAAGAATATTCATCTACAGCCATGCTTACGGCTCTGTGAGGTCCAGCAATGCTTTAAGTAAAAAATGATTGGGTCGATACCAGGAAATATGGTGTGCACTTATGAACAGGGCCGTGCATACAGTGCTATAAAGGGGAAATACTTCTGGGGCCCACCCACTAGGGGGCATTTATGGCGGCCAACAATAATCATGTTTATCCTTAATATTTTATCTTAAACCAAAATATTCACCATACTTATTAAAACAATAAACACTGTATTTATTGTTGTCTTGGTAAATTGCAGCCTGTTTCATAATGAAAACCCCCTCTCCTGATTTTTTTTTCGTCTTTCTTTTTTGAATGCAACCATTGCAAAACAAAACAAACAAAGAAAAAACGCATAAAAAAACTGGACTTTTTCAGGGGCCCTGCCCTTTTTGTGGACAGGCCTGCTTATGGAAAAACTTGTGAGTTATTTCTTCAGTATATGTTCTTGCAATATATGCAATATACAATATATATGTATTCACTGCAACTTTTTTTTTCACTGCTTGCCATTCTTTACAGGGCCCTGGTAGATCATGTATATGTAAAGTATGTGTATTCCACAGGGAAAGGGAGAGAGTGGAGGGGCAAAAGGCAGCCAGAAGCGTCCAGTCAGCTCCTCCACTTCCCACAAAACAGCAGCCGCAGGACACAGAGCGAATTCATAAAGAACAGAAAATTCAAACCATGGTTCACATCGGTAACCTCAAGGTCGGTACCTGTGCCGTGTGTGTGGGTGTGTTTGTAGTTTGATAGAGCAAATATGTAAATGTAAATTCTCTACCTTGTGGGCCTGAGTGTTGACATGTATTTATGTCCATGTTTTAGTGTCTGCAGAAGCATTTCTCTGGATGGTATTCAGTGGTGTTGGACCGAAGGCTACGTTTAGGTAAGGCCATGGCTCTCTCTGATTGGAAGCGCCAGCTGAGAGCATGGCGAGCATGGCGGGCAGTGGTGTGGGCAGAACATCAGCAGCGAGAGGTGGCGAGAACAGAGACGGATTTGCGAGCTGAAAACAGGCAAGAGTTGAAAGAGGTCATGTTAAAGGGTCCTGAACCCATCATTGTACAAATCCTACCTTTTACCACAAGTGACACAATATGAATTACAACATAAATTTCATATTAGACCATTAATTATGACAGTATTTCTAGAAGATACTCACTGATAGACAAGCATTAATTGAGGTTTAAAAATAGGACCACATCTGTTCCCTCCTTCAGACAACGCCAGCTGGCTGTGGAGAGCGACCGAAGGCGGTTGCTACAGCGATGTCTGGATGAGTGGCGGCTATGGTGTCGGATGGAAAAGGAGCAGCGAGAGCTTTTGGCTCAGCAGCAGGAGACCCGGCACAAGATGGCTGCCTTAATCAATGCTGCAACAACAGGCAAGCTCAAACACAGAGAGACCCAATCTTATCAGCCAATCATGGCTCCACCTGAGGCGTCTAACCAACCTGAGACCAAGAGAAAGGTGAGAGGTGCACTCACATATCTCCATATCATCAGCAACAATGCAAAGGGATTAATTCAAATGTCTTCCCACTGAAAACAACTTGACAAATCACATTTTTAGTGAGATCATGACTAAAACATCAGCCCTATCCTTGGCAGATGATGCAAAAGGCTAAAATCACTGAGGCAACAAATAAGTTTGGGACTTAGGTTGAATAAGAATAGTTTTCCAAATCTGCTCCTTGCATGGGGTGACCTAAACCTTTCTGAGGTAGGCAACCAGGGAGAAAAACTTTTCCTGCTGAAATATTCACAACTCTGGAGACTGAGAGGAGGAAAGAAGGAGCAGAGCAACTATAAGGGACGGGAAGGCATAGAGCAGATGTTACAAGGTGTAGGATAGTGGAACAGAGCTCGAGGGACGGAAAAAACAACAGGAGATGAGGTTTGAGTTGCTGGAGTTCACGGTGGAGGGGTCAATAAAGAGGCCATATCAGGCCCCTGCTGCTTATATATCAGGATATCTAGAGCTCAGTAAAGTTTAAATTGCACTGGATACTTTCCTTGTTATTCCCCTAAAACTTTTTTGTAGACGTAGATGATTTTTTCATATGTGACACCATCTTCATATCTGCTGTTCTCTGTAGGAAGATCACCAGAGGTCAACCACTGTAGCCCCCGACGCGTCTGCAGTACATCAAACTCCTGTGGTTGCTTTGGCCCAGCCCACTCAGCCATGGCAGGTGACCCAACGCCATGCAGCACCGACTGCCGCTGAGCTCCACAGGGCACAGCAGAGAGGTGAGGGCGGCAGCTTTACCTGTTCAAAAAGGGCAGCTTCGCCAGGCGGCAGGTTTGAGAACAGACACGCTGTCCAGCAGCAGATCATCGCTCAGCAGAGGAAGCTGCTGAAAGAGCAGCAAGATCAGATAGCCCAGCTGAAGGAGGTTCAGAGCGTGATGGGACTGGAGCTGGAAATGGAGAAAACTGCACAGCTCACCCAGCTATCAGTGGTGAGAGGCTCCAGACCAAAGAAAAATGACTCTGACCCCAGAGAGCAGAGGTAGGCTCATGGATTCAACACTCTATATGACACCCATCATAAGGGCTTTATGAGCTGTAACTGAAGGCTTTGTTAATGGTTAATAAACCTTTTACTACCACCTTATTAGTCAGTCTAATAAGAACAACTTATAGGTCGCCAGTTTGTGAAAAATCTCTCTTGCTAACGTTTAGGCATTGGCACTAAAAGAGATTTTACAGCAGTACAATTCTACTGTTTCCATGGAGACCATTTGTTGCTGGCGCTTGTGATAGCCTACCTGTTATTGCTATCTCATTCTTTTCTTGTTGGGACAGAAACTTCACTACAGTGTTCAGCAGGCGGATGAGGGTGTTTGAAACCCGGTGAATTACATGGCACACCTTTGACTTGTGAACATAAAATGCCTCGGCAATAACTCATTGGAAAGATCCCGTTCCATAAAACTGCAGAGCAATCATTAATTGTAACGGGGCTGAAAGGGCGCAGCTTCTGGAAGTTGAGTGATCCAACTTCAGAAGTTGAGGCAAATTGGGGCATCGGTGGCTTAGTGGTAGAGCAGGCGCCCCATGTACAAGGCTGTTGCTGCAGCGGCCTGGGTTAAACTCCAGCCTGTGGCCCTTTACTGCATATCACTCCCTCTCTCTCTCTCCCCACTTCACACGTGTCTGTCCTATCCATTAATGGCTAAAAATGCCCCAAAAAATATCTTTAAAAAAAGAAAGAAAAAAAAAGAAGTTGAGGCAAATCATAAACTGACCTCGGATCAAATTTACAATGCATCCATCAGGTTCTCCTGGTTGGGAACACTCTTCTCTGGACTTCTCCTGCCTTTATTTTCATTATTTATCACCATAAACTAAGCCATGTTGCTGTTAAGATGTAGTCAGAGGTACCTTATGTTTTTTGACCTTTCTTTGGTTGCTAAGGACCAGTTTAATAAACTTTAATCAATTCCTTGAAGGGATAGTGCACCAAAATATGAAAATTCAGCCATTATCTACTCACCCATATGCCGATGGAGGCTCAGGTGAAGTTTCAGACTCCTCACAACACTTGCAGAGATCCAAGGGGAGAGGGGTAGCAACTCCACCTAACTGACGGCGCCCACGTCCAAAAACACATAATCGAAACCACAAAATATCTCCATACTGCTCGTCCATAGTGATCCAAGTGTCCTGAAGCCCCGACATAAAAAGTTGTTTGGAAAAACGTAATTTGAACTCTGTTTTTAACCTCATTGTAGCCCGTAAGCCTCCATTAGGTGGAGTTTTGTTGCTACCCCCTCTCCCCCTGGATCTCCGCAAGTGTTGTGAGGACTCTAAAACTTCACCTGAGCCTCCCTCGGCATATGGGTGAGTAGATAATGGCTGAATTTTCATTGTTGGGTGCACTATCCCTTTAAGTACAAGACCAAGATAAGGAAAAAAACCTAAGCTTAAGGAGAAGATTTAAGGATGTTTTGTGCAACCTTAATTCAGATTTAAAGGAAAATTTTAACTTAAATGCACCTGGCCCCAGATTTCTAATCGGCCATTGGGGTGGTCTACATTCCAGAGAAGACTAGATTCTACACAACCTGGCAAGCCAAACATTGTTCTTTATAATGGCTCATAGTGGATTTATAAGGCATCAGTAAATAACATTTTAGGTGTTAATAAATCCACTAGTTACATCTTATCAACCTTTTATAAAGGGTATCTTTTTAGAAAGTGGTTCAATTTTCAGGAACAATAACAAGTTAGTTTAGGTCAGGAAGTGATCACCATTAAGTGTATATTAGTCAAACTTGCAACTGTTACACTAAATGAAACCATTTAAAAGTTGGTCCAGTGGGTCTGGATGTAGATCTAAAGTTATAGTGAGTCTTAAAGGGACAGTTCAACCCAAAATCAAATATACATATTTTTCCTCTTCCCTGTAGTGCTGTTTATCAATCTAGCTTGTTTTGGTGTGAGTGTTAGAGATATCAGGTGAGGAGATGTCTGCCATCGCTCAAATATAATGGAACTAGATGGCACTCAACTTGTGGTGCTCAAACGCAAAAAAAAATTGTTTAAAAAACTCAACATCAATGTCTCTTTCCAGAAATCATGACCCAGTTACTCAAGATAATCCACAGACCTTGTTGTGAGCAGTTTCATGTAGGAACTGCTCACAACAAGGTCTGTGGATTACTTTGAACACCACAAGCTGAATGCCATCTAGTTCTATTATACTCAAGAGAAGCCAGACATCTCTACTTCTGATATCTCCAACACTCATAATCTAATTGATAAATAGCACCACAGGTAAGAGGAAAAATATGCATCTTTAGTTTTGGAACGAACTGTCCCTTTAAGCAATTTGATAGTACAAGGTTAGAAAATAATGCAGGAATATGGAGGTTATCCTTAATTAGGGCTGTTCAGTCCTGTGAACAAGTACAATACAGTGTGTGTGTGTGTGTGTGTGTGTGTGTGTGTGTGTGCGTGTGTGTGTATAGATTCTTAGCCTGGCCTACTGCAACCCCCTGGACAATTACATTATAAGTAAGACTGTCTCCATACCTCCATGCCCCAAATGTGCTGTTAGCTCTAAAACTCTCTTTAGATGAACAAACACTTAGTTTAGCCCACTGCTACTTTTTGTACAGTGCAGACTAATGTTACCAGGTCATTGGACACCTCAGTAATTAAACCAGGGTTGAAAGGATATTTGCAGAAATAACACCCTTTTAAACTTATATCTCAAATGTCTAGAAAAGTACAGATACTTATTGTTTTCAGGAGCCACACTGAGGTGAATCGGGGCAAAAGTCATTATCTGTTAATAGCTTTCCTTATTAAATACAAGTCACATAGGAGCAGAGAGAAAGAAACAGATAAGCTACAGAGGGATTTTAAAGCTTAGAGAGAACAGAGGAGTAGGAGGTTGTGCAAAAGTTGGAACATTCATGGTTCTTGTGATTATATATTTATGTGATAGCAAATAAAATGCACGTTCCAAGAAGTCTGTGCAACCTTGAACATTTCGGTTTTGAATATAAGCAAAAAGTTCTGCACTTTACCTCACACTAAAATTCATTTACAGATTTATGGACAGTGACGCATGTCTGTCAAGTTTGTCTGAATAAAATTTCCCCAGTAAGGATCAGGGTGATGTGAATGCACAGACAGCGTAATGACGGGCCTTTGCTTCCATGCCTCTGGCTGTGATTGTTACTGTTGCAGGGTGCCAAGAGTTACCGAAGAACCTGACAGTCTCTGTGCACCTCAAAGGAAAGCTGTCACACGCCAGACATCCCCACATCCAATCATTACAGGTCAGTCTGCAAGGTCCTTCGCTAAGACAGCACACACAAAGTCACACATATGAACATACATAGCAGCTACATATCCTTCCAAAATGAAATTTTCCAGCTCTTTTGTCAAGAAAATTGCATGACCCTGAATCACACACATGCAGACATTGCATTTCCATATGTATAATCCTATAGGTCAGAAGTCCTGCAACAGCAGAACTCGTTTTCCTTCTAGTTACGTGTGCAGAATGTGAAGGCATTTAAAAACATCCATATATTCACTCCTGAGACTCCGGTGTACCACAGAGGAATACCGTGTGCTCAACTCTACCCTCTCCTTGTCATTAAAGCCATGGAGGCCCGTGCACGAGAACGCGCGGAGAGAAGGAAGGGGATCGAGGAGCTCAAGAGAAAGAAGGAAGAGGAAAAACTGGTAAGAGGTTGATTAGTTCTTTGTAGGATGAGACGCACAATGTAATTGTCTGAAACAATGTCAGACAAACACACATTTAACTGAACTTTTAAGGCTGAGATGAAAGCTGCAGAGGAACAGAGGCAGAGGGAGGAAGAGGAGGAGAAACGCAGAGCAGCGGAAAAGAAGAGGGAGGAGAAAAGGCAGGAAAAAGAGGTGAGATTCATATTTTATGGCCGTTCCCAAAAACATGAGTCAGAATACAGGAAGCAGTGAGTGACAAACAACAGGACTGTACTCTCATGACACACTGCAGAGTATTAAAATAATGTCACTTCTTTCTGTGTGTGTGTGTGTGTGTGTGTGTGTGTGTGTGTTCAGAGGGAAGAGGAGAAACAGAGACAACTGAAGAGGCAGCAGGAGCTCCTGAAGCTGGCTCGTCAACACTACCACAGAAACTTGCTGCTACGGCGGGGCCTGGCGCCATGGAAACGCCTCATTCAGCTCAGACAAGCTAACATACAGGTGAATCACCGCAACATACAAAGTACTTTCAGCCAAAGTCAGCCTGCCCTCAGTGCTCCAGCTCAACATTTTAAAGGTCCAATGTGTAGGATTTAGGGGGACATATTGCAGAAATTAAATATTATATAATAAGTATGTTTTCTTTAGTGTATCATCACCTCAGATAAACTGCTTATATCTATATAGGGAGCTGGTCCTCCTCTACAGAGATTGCCATGTTGCACCATCATGTTTGTACAGTTGTCTAGAACAGACAAACCAAACACTGGCTCTAGATAGGGCCACTGGCATTTTCGTGTCACAGCATTTCCACGTCTCCACATTGGTCAGCATAGTTAGCAGCCCCAACGACCAGTGTCTGAAAAATACAGATTTTTTTCACATGAAACGGTTTTACTCAGTGTTTTTACCAGGTTTAATTACCTGGTCTATTAGTTTTGGGAAGGAAGAGACCTCTGCGAATAATTCTGCTCCTGTTAAAAACCTCTTGAACATCTGGATCTTAAGTTATCAGAGGAAAAAGGTGAGCACACACTAGCACGTGCTGGGCTAGCAGCCCCTCTCTGACATGCTAAACTGCATCAGAGGAACACTGATTTGTAATGTGACACTGCTTTATCCAGTGTTTTTACCTGTTTTAATCACCTGATCTGATTGTTTTGGAGAGGAAAAGTTCTCTGCGGATAATGTGGCTCTTGGTTAAAACCTCCTGAACAATGAATCCTGAAGGAGTTTTAAACGTGAGTCCACACTCAGCACATAAGAGAAGTTTTAACTGGTTGCAATCTGCTGGATGCCACTAAATCCCCTTAACTCTTACCCCTTTAAGAACCCAGGAGGCACTCTTGATTTTTAAAACCTATTTAAACAGGAAGCCGTGCGAGGAGCACTCCAGGCTTTTCATTATCACATAACAGAGTTATAATAACTAAAAGGGCATTTTGACCTACGAGGGTAAATCGAAATCCAGGTGCATGCCATGGATTTGAATAATAAAAAGCCTGTTTATAGACTCTCTTGCATACAGTACTGCATGTGCATCAATCAAACTGTATTTATATAGCACTTTTCATACAAACTTACTGCAACACAAAGTGCACTCACACACACACAGAAAGAAGTGACATTATTTTAATACTCTGCCGTGTGTCATGAGAGTACAGTCTGCTGTGTGTCACTCACTGCTTCCTGTATTCTGACTCATGTTTTTGGGAACGATCATAAAATATGAATCTCATCTCTCTCTCCTGCCGTTTCTCCTCCCTCTTATTTTCCGCTGCTCTGCATTTCTCCTCCTCTACCTCCCTCTCATAAGTGGGGAAACACCAGAGGCAGGATAAAAACTCAGAATAAAGAAGATAAATAAATAAGTAACTAAGTAGAAGAATATGCCAGCTTGGGGCATCGGTGGCTTAGTGGTAGAGCAGGCACCCCATGTACAAGGCTGTTGCCACAGCGGCCCGGGTTCGAATCCAGCCTGTGGCCCTTTGCTGCATGTCATCCCCTCTCTCCCCCCTTCACACTTACCTGTCCTGTCCATTAAAGGCAAAATGGCCCAAAAATATCTTTAAAAAAAAAAAAGAAGAAGAATATGCCAGCTAAAAAAATGGATTAATAAAAATACACAATAATCATAAATACAAAATTTAAAAAATAAAATAAAATGAAATAATAATATATATAATAAATGATAATACAATAAAATAAAAGACAGCTCAAATAAAAGTCAGGTAGGTCTTGAGTTTGCTTTTAAAAACATCAACACTGTGCGGCACATCTGCTTTCTGACTTAAAGGCAGTCGCTTAAAGGCCACGTGTGTCTATGAAAGGCTTTTCATCATTCAGATCTTTACAAGTGGGTGGATGTTTTTATGGCTCATGGGCTGCTGGTGGACATAAAGCTTCCCAATGGTCTCATACTAAAAAAGCTTCTTTAGTTATTTTTCATCCATCTGACGAAGACTACAAAGACTAATCTGCCTTAGATTTTAGCTATTTAAGATTATACAGGCTTTATTGTTGTCTTGTCAGTGGCATTAACTGAAGAGGTAGAACTGTTAAGACACAGCTAACACAGCCTTTTTTAACTATTAGTATAAATAACTTCTTAAAACTGCCGTAATGAGTTGGCTCTTCATCTATTTCTCCTTTTTTCTTGGCTGATTTTTGTATTCATTTATTTATTCTGTATTTATTGTCCCTGTTGCTGGGATGATTTGTCATTCCATTTTATTAATATCTGTCCATTGGTATCGCATTTTCCCCGATTGGATAGCACTTTGATTTTTAGAAGTGCTATATAGAGTTGGTTATTATTATTACGATGAAGCATCGCAAACGACACGCTGCGTATCCACAGGCAACCCACTTTAACACATTTAATAGACTGGGCCTTGTGGTAAAAATAGTCCCTCTGCAGCTAAAAAGCCACAAAACACACATAAACCCACCACCCAATAACACACTTACACTCCTGGACATGCACACAAAAAGCCTGGACACACACATGCTCAGCAAGGGAGAGGGAAAATCTCCAAACAAAAGCATGTGACAACTTTGTACATTCTCTTCATCTTCAAAATCCTCCTCTCATAGCATCACACAAAAACTCTTGTGCATACATGTTTCACAGCTAGATATAAACCCTCTTTGTTAAATGTGAGATGCAGGCGCTTCATTTCATAGTGCTCCATTGTTTCAACCCTGCACGTATGATTGAGTTTGGATGCCTCAGCGCTTTTCTTTTCAATCCCCGCCAGCTGGCCGAGAATCATCGCAATCTCTCCCTCCTGAGGCGGTGCACACTAGGCTGGCAGGAATCAGCAAGAGAGTCCCTGTCTGAGAAAGAAGCTTCTGCTGACCAACTGCACCAGCACTTCTTGCTTCGGAGGGGCTTAAGCTGCTGGAAAAGAGTGTGTATATACTCCCTTACACACACACACACACACACACACACACAAACAGTTACTCAATCAGGATTGCAGTCTCCCCATCTTCTGCCAGTGACCTAGAGCACCACCTTTTCCTAATCTCCTCTTCTACCTGCACTCAATCATGTTTTCAGTCCTTAAAGAAAAGAAAGTTTTGACCATTTTCTACTTCTTGTTTAAGCTAGTGCCATCCTCATTATTTTAACACACAGAGTAACTTGTTTCATTGTTGGTTTTACTGCTAAAAGATGGGTTGAGTGCCAATAAGCAGCATTAAATGTCCTCATCTCTGTGCATGTGTCCTCCATTTCAGCTAAAGGACTGGCGGATGATCCAAGAGGAGAGAGCTGAGCGTTTCTATCGCACTCGTACTCTGAGGAGGTTTCTGCTGGCACTGCTGGACCACGTGACCCAGGAGAGGCTGGTGGAGTGGGACCGTCAGGAGCTGGCTCAGGAGCACAATAACAGGTCGGCTTCCCATGACTTTCCCCATATGTTCATTGTGTGGATGCTGCGGGTTGTTTCCTCTGTAGCACAACCAACTAACAGGGTGTAAAATTAAATTTAACAGCTTGTTTAATTACAAGTTGAAAGGTGGTATCAGAGCAGTTTGGTCACAGTGTGCCAGGAAAACCACAATACCTTGAATGTGTATCAGACTTTGTAGACATTTAAAGGCCCATGCTATGAAGAAAGATGAGACTTTATCATAAAGGTTACCCACTGGAAAATAAATTTTTGAGCAGAAGCAGTTCTTGAACATTTACCAATGTGAAATGTAAGAGCTTTTGCGGTCCATTGTCTTTTACAGGGAGTTGTCCACTGCAGCTGTCTGTACATTAGATTATAAACCATCATCTCTTTAGCTCCAGTGAAGTGCCTTAAATCTGCTGTCAGCTGTAAATGTCTCGTATTGTGATTAATGGACTCAGTTGTGGTGTTTTGCTGCTCCTGTTGAGAGTGTTCATAGCCTGACTGGTCTCTAGCCCTGGGTCGTTCAAAATAAACAGTATTTTCTGCAGTAATACTCTTTTTCTAGCTTAAAGTCGTGGAGACATTTTACATGAAAGCAATACTTCACCCCATTTGTTTATTAATTACTCACCCCACCTTACGTTGAATTTGTGGTGAAAACTTCTTACATGCCTCTGCTGACCAAGAGTCCAAAAACTGATTAAATTTTTGATGAATTGAAGTCATAGGGGTCTATGTTTAACAACAGCAAAACTATATCAAACATCCATTTACAGACTTCAACACAACTCGTGTAGTATAATCTGAGTCTTGTTTACCCAGTCGTATGCTCAGCACTTCCCAAACAGACGGCTCTGTCTGATGGCGAAGTGAACTGAAAGTGATACTTCCCAATGCTCTCTTCAAAGTCAGTTTCTTTTCACAAAAACAGTCATTATACTTTGCTGAACATGAGAGTTGGAAAACAGTGGATTGCCCCTCCAGGTTGGGAGTGAGCCACAGCCCCCACCAAGGAAGCCCAAGTATCTCGGGGTCTTGTTCACAAGTGATGGTAGAATGGAGCATGAGATGGACTGGTGGTTTGGTGCGGCATCTGCAGTGATGCAGGCACTGTGCCGGACCATCGTGGTGAAAAGAGAGCTTAGTCAGAAAGCAAAGCTTTCCATGTACTGGTCCATCTACGTCCCAACTGTCACCCATGGTTATGAGCTCTGGGTAGTGACTGGAAGAATGAGATCGCAGATACAAGCGGCCAAAATGAGTTTCCTCTGTGGGGTGGCTGGGCTCACCCTTAGAGATAGGGTAAGGAGCTCGGAGTAGAGCCGCTGCTCCTTCACGTCGAAAGCGGTCAGCTGAAGTGATATGGGCATCTGATCAGGATGAAAGTTTCACTTTCAGTTCACTTCACCACCAGAAATGGTTGACTGTTTGGGAGGTACTGAGCATACGACTGGATAAACAAGACTTGGATTATACTGCACGAGTTGTGCGAGTGTGTAAATGGATGTTTTGATATAGTTTTGCTGTTGTTTAAGGTGGACCCTAATGACTTAAATTCATCCAGAATCTTCTCAGTTTTTTTATTCTTGGTTTACCATGGAAGCATGTGAGAAAGTTTTCTTCAGCAATTCTCCATAACACCAGGTAAGTCATTTATGTAAAAATGAGTAATTTGGGGTGAAGCATTCCTTTAAAACCACAGTGGCAGGAGAGGAAAAGTCAGAGGACCATTGAAGTTATAAGAAATTATCCTCTTGGAACTGTGAATGTCAATTTTGCCAATCCACCTTGTTGAAGTTGAGATAATTTACTGGACAAGTAGAAACTTTGACCTGCTGATGGCACTAAAGGAAAAGTACAAGGGCACTATGGGTATGTAAACAAAATGTGATGACAGCCCACCCCATAGTTGTTGCGAAAATTTAGTCTGAACACAAGTGATGCACAGATAGACCAACATTGTCATCCCTAGAGCCACACTGCCAGCATGGCCAAAACAAGAGCCGGTTTGGTGACTCTTTGAGAACTTTACCAATTTGCATTTAAATAGTTTTGCAAAATTGCTTCCTCCTACAAATTTTACAATGTAAATAAGCAAACACATTTTTGGTTATGGTTATGCTTAATAGCAGCATTATTAGGTGGCCTTCTGTTTCCTACTGTGGAAAAAATAATGATTGTCACAGCACTGGTCTGACTTAATATTGTCCCCGTCATTGACACAAAATATGTGTGCTTATAAACTTCAGCTTCTCAGGTTAGGTCAGCTAAATGACCACAGCCTGCAGGTGAATTCCCACCAGCTGCCCAGCTGCCACTGTCAATAAGCCCCCTGTGACATCATGTGAAAACTCATTAGCCCTAGGTGTTGGTCCCAATAATTCACTTTCTTATTGCTCATTTGCTCTGTTCCCGTCTGTCCCTCCATCTGTTTGCACTTCAGATGGGTGCTGCGGCGATGTTTGCTGTCCTGGAGGCAGCTTCCCTGTGTGCTGCGCAAGGAGAGAGTGAGGGAGGAGCGGCGAGAGAGGCTGGGACGGAGAGTGACCGCGGTTCTGCCTGATTTTTGTTCCCATCAGCTGTGAAGCCTTTGGTAGAAAGCGACTATGTAGGAGACAAACTGCAAACATCACAATAACACATGCACCTTTCTCACATTCATTTAATAAAAATAAATAAAATACATTTCATACAAAGACACAACTGGACCCATACAATTTTTAGGATACCAAAACAAGGAGCTTTCAGTCCCTTCAATAAAAGCAGCAACAGTGTAAAACACTAACTTCTCAAGGACATTAATGTGCGTTGATTTATTTGCTTCTGTCACATGTTCACAGCTGTTTAATTCAGTTTGAAACAGCTCAAGAGAATAAAGGTAACTACTCACATTTATAACCATCCAATCGTTCATTGTGTTTAATGCAATGACATGCTGTAGAACTTTAATTATCCTGATTATGTGGCTTGTGCTGAGATGTTTCATTCATCTGTGATAAATATCCATGACATTTCAATTACAAGGAGGTACCCTGCTTTGTGAACACTGTGGATAAGTGTTTGTGGAGGACAAAGTGTGCAGAGACCACTGAACACCTCTGAACAATGTTTTGTGCAGGACTGACCAACTCCAGAGGCACCATCTTGTTGCTGATGCCGTACTCAGAGAGAATGTCAGAACAGATTACTCAGTCTCATATGTATTCTCTTGTACGCCGACTCCCAGCAAGGCACTAGAATGTAGAGGACACATAAAGACAATGTTCAAGTCTGGGGAAGACAGTCAGCGTGAAGGAAACAGGGATATCTGATTGGCGGATAGACTAATGAGAAGTGGAGAGAGATTGAAGGTCAGTGTGAGCAGATACAGCTGCATAGAGGAGATGCCAGTTGTGAGTGACATTAATGGCAGTGAATGCATCTTATTGGGGTTGGTAGTTGTTATTGCTGTTGTGTCAAAGTCAGAGCAATTCAGTAACTGTAGTAACCCAGTGATGGCAGCTCTCAGGTTTGCTGCAAGCAGAAGAAGAAATCAGAGTGAAAGGAGCAATGCTGCCATCCAGTGGACATGAAGAAGAACACCAACCAGAAGCTCCACACTTTTAAAATCAAGGTTGGGTAACAAGTCTCTTACACCAGGTCTGTTGGGACGGGAGAGGGTGGACTCAGTTTATCTCCCATGGTCATGAACTCTGCCCAGTTGCCACGGAAACCTCGGGAGTAGACGCCGGTGTCCACGATGAGTCCCCAGCAGGAGCTGCGAGCGGTTTTGTCTCGCAGGGCCGTGCGGGCCTCGCGCTCGGTTACGTTGTAGCTGACGTTGATGACCTGCACCAGCAGCAGGTGGAGCAGCCCACAGGTCACAATGCTGCTGTACCACGCACAGGTGAAGCAAAGTGCAGTGCTGAAAGACAGACATTGAGGAAGGATGGTAAATAAAAAATACTCATCGGTGTTCTCTGGTCTGCATAGTCATAATAGTAAACAGTTGGCATTTCTTTACTGGGATTTCTTCTTACTTGTTTTCTGAACTGTTCTCATCCTCTGGCCTGGGAGCAAAAATAATGAATGTGGTGTAACCTACATGTATACGAGGGTTTCAACACATTTTTACCAATGAATTTTCAAAACTTTTCCGTAACATTTCCATCATACTTTATCCCATTCCCATGACTTCATTTAAGTAGTATAAAATCAGTAATGTTAGGCCTATGTTGCACTTACAGGGCGCAATAATGGGGCTCTTTCTCAAGTGTGCTATGACAGGCATAGCAGCAAAATGTACAACATACCAGTGCCGGCAGCCTCTTGGTTGTCTTGATGCTTTTTCACTTTAGTATGGCTGATCAGAACAGTTTCTACATGTTGTTAACGTCATAAGTTTTGGTGCAGAGATACATCTGGCGTGACTAAGGTCTGCCTCTCTCTAAAGTCATTTTATGTTCAAAAGCTATACATTATTAAATACAAACTTCCCAAGCATTTGCAGATAAGCAAACTTCTCGCGCTTTCTAACTTTACTTGCTCATTAGACTTTCCCAACGCCAACTAGCTGCATATGCCAATCATTCGACACTAGTAATGTTTCAGTGGTCATGAAGTGCAGCACTATATTGTAAACAGGTAATATAAGGAACAGATTTCGTGTAACATAAAATATGTTTTGGGATTTTTATGAACATATTTTATACAAAAATAGTATATTCAAAACTTTTCCAAAACATTCTGTCAATTCCAAATCATTTCCAGGCCTGGAAAACAGTCTAATTGCATAGCTTTTCTAGGAATTTCACAACTGTGTGAACAAAAACGTACATTAGAATAATGGAGCTTCAGAATTAGATAAATATTAACTTTAAGGGAATATAATATTTAATTTACCCAGTCTGGAGTGTACAGAGTGTATGTCTTTGCTCTTACTACCTGTACTGGTCGTAGACCCCGGGGCAGTAGAGCAAGGCAGTGAGGAGGTATTGGTTCGGACACACACTCTGCAGCACCAGGGTGATCCCGTACAAGGACGTCGACAGGAAGAGGACGAGCGTAAGCAGGAAGCTGCGGTGATTGGCCTGCCCCACACAGCTGTTTATCCTACCCAGGCACCCACGGAGGGGACGCACAAACACACAAGTACACACACAGGCAGACAGAACATGGTACTGAGACCCCAGGGTTACACTACACACATGCAGGACCACACGTATAAGTGTAGGAGAGGATGATGGCGATGAACTGTTCACTTGTAGCTGATGTTGACACAACATACAAATATGGTTAATAAAGACACAGCAGGTGTGAACAGGACAAACACTCATTCAGTCTGAGCTGATTACATATCCTGGAAAGAAAGACAGTTGCTTAAGGGCATTGTTTTGAAAGTTAGAAGGACTTCTTTTAGATTTATTGCATTGTTTGTGCTGGAAAGAGGAGCAGGTGACAGACAAGGAAATGTCAGTGTTTGAGATGTGAGACAAAGTGGAAGAAACAGTGATGACAGGCCGAGTGAGAGGCATTTTAATGGAACCAACCAGACACAGTGGTGGTCGAGACGCAGCACGCAGACACCACAGATCCGACAATGTCCCGCCCTTGGGGGCCGCACCACCCTGCACACCGGACACCAGTTTCTTCGGCTGGTTTCCTTCTGCTCCATCCCTGCATGCTCCGGCGATCCCGCCCGGTTGGATACTGTCATCGTCACATCCTGCCTCCCGCCATTGACGGCAGGGTCCCTGTCTGCCAGAGGGCTGTAGTATGTCACTGTGCTGTGAACGGACTCCTGGTTTGGCCGCACAATGCCAGGTTCTCTTTTGGTGTGGAAAAGGGCTGCCAGTGTGAGTATGACCCCTAAGGTTACCACCACTAACTGGACCAGGCCAACATCCCTGCGGGGAAACACCTCAGTGATGAACAAGTAGTACATGTACGCCAGGGAGAAGAGGGCCAGGCTGAGGAAGAAGAGTGTCTGTCCCTTCTTGCGATGGGTGAAGTAGTAATACCACAGCACCAGGCCAGGCAGAGCTGTCAGAGTCACCATGCCGAGCAGGAAGTGGAGGGCAGCGAGGTGCAGCAGGACAGGAAGGAGAATAAGAGGAGGGATGACGGACAGTTCCACTTTTCGGGCTCCACCCCACAGCCAGGGCACACGAATACGGTCTGTGACAACTGCGGCCAAACTTGACAGGGACTCAGGCTTCTGAGGCTCCCTCTTCAGAAACCTGAATGGGTAAGAAAAAAAAACAATTATTCATAAATTGGTAAAGCCACCAAGTGGGCAAACCCTCATTAACTTGTTTTGAAGAATACATATAAACCTCTCTAAAGCCTGACATTTGAGTTTAATGTCACAGCAGGGAGAGCACAGGTGTAGTTTCCCTTTAAGTTGAGATACTTATTTTAATAAAAAAAAACTACAGATTTTTTAATTATGTTTTGAAATAAAGAAACATATTTTTAAAATCTTAATCAGCATGTTCAGTGCTTTAACTGGCTTATCTGATTAATTAATCAACTAATTGGTTTAGGTCTAGTTTGTGTGAGGTCATTTTAAGGCCAGAGATATACTTGCTTTGTAAGCAGGCATTCACATTGATAACTGGCTGCATCATGAACGTAAATGCTCACATGCTTGCCAATGTACTACTCGTGTTACTGGATGATTCCACTAGAGGTCACACTTCCAAATTTGCATGATATGGTTCCCAACTGGTGGGTCCGGTCCAAAAGTGGGTTGCAAGTCCATTCATAATGGACCGCAAGGGACTCGTGAACGTGTCAACTTTGTAAGAAACACACTTTATATTGAAGTACGGTGAATTTCTGACACAAAGCTTTTAATTTGAAGTGCCGTTTCCTGCTGTAGAGTGAGCAACTTAAGGACAGTTACTTGAGAGAGACAGAAAATTAGCTCAACAACATGGCCAAATGCAAGTTTGACGCTGAATATATTTGAATATATTCAGCGTCAAACTTGCATTTGGCCATGTTGTTGAGGACTGTTGGGACCTTAAACTAATGACTTAGGAGAAATCTGGACCCCGTGGCTGGACCAGTTGGGAACCACTGATGTAAACGATAAATATGGCAACACCCGAAGATGTTACTATACTGCTGATTTTGACATCACCGCAGAAAAAGTGACAGCAGTGAAATCAGTGAAATCGTAGATAAGGCCATTAAATCAAGAATATCATGACAATGGCAAATATGTATGATACATGCAAACGCGTAGCTATAAGCAAGTATACCCCTGTCTTTTTCGGAAATTTCCTGCATGGTATATCTTTAAACTAACTGATAACGTCAGCATGCTAACATGAGAAAAATGACAACACAGCTAAAGTTTACCATCTTATTTTGGCACGTTATTAATTCATCCTATGGGAACACGAATTTCTGCATGTAAAGAACACAGCCCTGCTGTTGGTGCCAGAGGAAATGTCAGAATCACTCAAGTATGTAGGATTCAACCTCCTGGGACCATGAATGTACAAAATTCAAAGGAAATCCATCAATAGTTGTGGAGATATTTCAGTCTGGATCGGACCGACCAACCAAAAGACCAATTAGAAATGTCAAACATTTGCTGGTTCCACCTTCTCAAATGTGATGATTTCATGTTTCCTGCTGTTTTATATCATAGTACAGTGAATATTTATGGGTTTTGGACTCTTTATCAGATTTGAAGATGCCACTTTCGGCTCTGCGAAATTGTGATGGGCATATTTTCACTGACATCCTGACATTTTATAGACTAAATCGATTGTCAGTTACAGTAATCATTAGTTGCAGCCCCAGAGTTGTTGAATTTAATGACTCACCTGTCACAGGCATCATCCAGGTCCTCACAGTCACAGCAGCAAGCTGCCACATGGCTGCGCTCTCCGAGTCTGTTCACATACTCGCAGCAGCACAAGGTCTCCTCCTCCTCCAGCACCTTGTTGGCTCGCTTCTTCATGGTCGATGGCCTATCAGATCATAGAAAAGTTTATTAGTGCCGTGACTAACATTTCTGTTATAGATAAAACTATATTCAAAGATGAGAAAAGTGGCAGATAAGAGACAGGAAGTGAAAGACAACAATTCTCTAAAAGCCCACTTTACTGCAACATGCTTTGCACACAGCAGCTTACCAGCTATTTGTATGCGTTATAAATGGTGGAGCGGTTCCAAACAGATTTCCACCACGCCACACTGCAAAACAGACCCTGCTCACTTGACCCTACCCCATCTGACCGCTACCCTCACATCTGTCACACATCCATCATGCTTTTAATGATTTACAACGGTCTCACCGCTGCAGCCCGCTGGCTTGTTTAGACACACAGATGGATCTGAGGTTAGATGAGGCAGTGGGAGCATTTATAACAATCACAGGTGTTCAGTGTCCCCTCCATCACAGAGAGCAAGAGCAGTGGGATTAACCCTTTAGCTCAGTTAAACCTCTCTCTAGGGAGATCTGGCTCTGTTGAATAAGCCTCTGATTAGCAATAAATCAAAGCATGTCATCGTGTTTTTTACTATTGGTCAGCCACTTATCAAACTAGCATCGTAGAAAAGACATCAGGCTCAGTAAAGGTCATCAGTATTTAACTGGTGAGTCCTCTGTGGCAGCCTTAAAGCAAGTTAAATGGCCTAAAGAGAAGACAGAAGGCTACATGTGCTGATTAATAAGTGTGTGGGTGTGTGGTAACACCAACTAGCACATCTGCTCCCTGACAAAAATAAATAAATAAATAAAATACTGCTGCAAGGATTCATAGCGTGACTGTGGTGCTCAGCAATTTTATGTCCTCTTGTGACACTGAGGGATTTTCCGTTGTATGTGGTTTGACTTGTAAGTGCATCAGGACCCTAAAAAGCTTTAAAATACAACTCAGGATGGCTGCTGCTGCTCATGACTGATGACTTTGTAGATGGGAATAAGAGTGGGGATGTATTCTTTCCTTAGAGGTCAAAAGATTACTTGATTTATCAATAGGCTGGAAGACAGAAAATGGACTGGCAACTATTTCAATAAACTGCCATTTCTAGCTTATAAATTGAGAAGATTTACCAATTTTCTGTATCTTATGTGATACTTAACTGAATACCTGACTGAATGCCACTAGTTCTCCAACAACAGTTTGGTGTGTCTGGACCTTCTGATGCAAAGCAACAGAATGAATGATATTACATGTAACCTTTTTACTGACAAGAATATATGTGGAGTTAACCCCTGTAACTGTAAATTAATTACATATTTTTTTCAGTAACTGTTAATAATTACTGTAAGAGTCACTTAAGCATGTATTTATATTTGGTAAAAATGTCTGTGTTGATGTGACATATTGTATAGGTTCTGATTATATTTAAGTTAAAACAACAGTTTCTGTATATTTTCAATAGCGTATGGTAGCAGACTATACTAAAGTTATGTTTATGTCTAGCTTATTTATGTGTAAGAATGCAGACACAAGTTATTTACGCCAGGTATAGTGCCATAAAGCAGTTTAGTGCAGAGTAGGAGATTGTGGACAACACTGTGCGTAAAGAGCGACATGAGGTTTATGTTGATTTGGATTTTTTTTGACAGTGTTATGCAATAACAGATAATATGTGAGAATATATAGAAACAGGACATTGAGTCTGGAGAGGACCGTACAAGAGGTGTAATTTTGGAAGGACTTGGCCTGCCATTTTGTTGTTGTTTTCTATAATTACTTTTAAGTTTTAGTCTAGTAGCCAACTAGGTGAACCCGGAAATGTTGAGTACACCAAAGTTTTATTGCAGAAATGTGAAGTATGGGTCCCCAGTATACAGAAACTGCAGGATGCTAATTTGCATATGTTGAGCAATTTGCATAATTAGCATAATTAGCATTATTAGCTTAATCGTCCATTTTGACCACATATTTTGCACAGTATGGCCAATTTCTACAATATGTGAGTGGTTTTAGAGGTTTTAGAGGATGCTGATTTCATTTCTGGCATTTTCGGATTCCAAAGAGCTAATTTTATTATATATTTTGATGTATTTAGGCAAATTTTGATTACTTTCAGGCATAATTTTAGGTTATTTTTATGGTAAACACAATAATCTTACATTTCAGAATCATGAGTGCTCTTGTGAATGTTGATGCATTGTTTTCAGGATGTAGTGAAGCTGAAATTGCTTCTTTGAATCTTTGTTAGACTCAATGTTATGCATTTCTGGAGGAAAAAGCAATGCGGGTATTTGACATAACTTGGATCCTGCAACTGTACAATACATATTAATGGGGTATTAATGGGGTAGCTCTTTAAGACACCCAATGAGATGACATCACCTAAGCCCATCAACATGTGTGATCAACGAACTATGTACAAATATACACTATATACATGCCATACAAGACAGGCCCCGCAAATGGCTAGGGCCAGGCCCGAATGGCAGAAGGGCTGCCCAGGTTGGTCCGCAAGTCGCAAAATCCAACGAGGACTCAGTTAAAACTCTGCGAGACGCAAGAGTTAAAACTGAGTCTGGGCAAACTGGGTCAGCCCGCCAGATGCAAGGCTAACCAAGAGGGCCTCACCTCCGCACCACACAAAGCACACACTGGCTACCACCTTCAGGCAATCTGCTATGCCTCACAATTAACAAAAGGCAGCCTCATCATCTTCACTATCCTCGTCTGTTCTGTCATCATCTTCTCCGGACCCATCATCCCTCTCTTTGTGTTCTTGGTGTTGTGTGAGTATGTTGCAGCATATACCATCATTGCCTTTGCAGGAACAATAACTGGTACAGGCCAGACCTGCAGCTGCACAGCTGCACTTTGCTGATGTGCAAGGTTTCAACCCGGCTTTGCAACCACAGCTGACAACATCTAACAAAGCAGGAGGAGCAGCTGGACTTGAATTCTGGGTGGGCATAATCAGTTCCTCTCCTTCCTTTAGGCCCATCTTCTTGTCCCATCCAAGCAAGGTGATATCCACAGCCGGTGGATCAGGCTGGTCTGCTGCTTTCCATAGCAGCACCTGTAGGTGGGCACGTCTTCCATGAAGGCGCATATTGCGCTCTGTAGGAGGTAGTGTCTTCAGTGCTGGGGACCTTTTGCGCTTTCAGTAAATTTCATACTGGGCTGCATCCAAGGTTACAGAGTTCCTCTGATTGTACAGAGCCAGAAAGAAAGCCCTCGTTGCTTTTGTGATCTGTAAATCTGTGGCTTCTGCCTCTCCAATACAGTGGAGAAGCTTACCAGGTACGACTCTCATGGCCTTGAGTGCACCTTCCCCTTCCCAACAGGATGTGAGGTGGTATCACATCCTGAAAGAGCATGCATGGCCAGAATGGTACCACATTGGTCACCCAGGTTGACAATGTCAAAACTTGTTTAGAGAGGCGTTGGTAAACTAGCCGTCCTAGACTAGCAATCCAGGCTTTTAGGATACTGGTTAGTGTAATGGATGCCAACTGATGCCAGCTAGGATGCTAGTTGCACTAGTGCATGTTGGTAAACCTCACTCACTTAACCAACTTTACTAACTACTGAGTTGGGAGCCTGGGTCAGCTCAGTGTTGGTATTACCAATCTGGTGTTGCTGGGAGGTCACAGGTTTGAAACCCAGGGCAGGCAGACTATATGAGAAGACTGCTGATATTTTGGTGCCGTGACAAATGAGAGTGAGGTTAAGGGGGGTGAGTGTCACAGAAGGCGTAACTGAGGCTAGGTAGGTATATTAACACTGGTAAACCTCACCCAGAAGTAGACATGTATTCAGGGATTTTAAGATAAGCACTCTCAATTCCCAATCTGCCGTTGTTGGGTGGTTGCAGGTTCGACCCAGGGCCTGTTCTACTAGGTAAACCTCCCTCCCAGTGTTATAGCGGAACACCGGCGTTATTGAACTCATAGCCCTATCATGCAAGATTGTTACTAGTAACCAAAATGTGCAGCAATGGGAAAATTTGGTAATACGTAGCACGAGTTCTGTACCCAGCTGCTAAAGCGCACTGAACCAGGCATTTTTGAAATGAAACCGAAACTGCAAAAATGCCCTGTTAGGTTAGCTCTACTGCCGAGCACACAACTTAAGTTATGTTGTACCAAATATTCTCATTCCTTAACGTTTCAGTTGTTTGTGATTAGCTTGTTCGATAGGGCTATGAGTTCAATAACGCCGGCGTTCCGCTTTAAGGAAGACTTGCTAGTTGGTGAAACTGCTCCCTTTATGATTAAGTTTTCCATACATTTTTTAAATGTTTCAAGTACTTTAAAACTAGACTATGCTCCCTTGCTTTACAACATACTTATTACAACTACAACAGCTAGCTGCAACAGCTTATTTGCATAAAAACATGACCGGACCTCAAGAAATGTAAACAAATTTAGGTTATCAACATTCACATCAAAGAGCAAGAGCTCTTGTGATTCTGAAATGTGAGATTATTGTGTTTACCATGAAAATAACCTAAAAATTTGTCCGAAATTAATGAAAAATGTGTCTAAATTTATCCAAATTTGTTATAGAATTACCACTTTGAAGTCTGAAAGTGCCAGAATTGAATTCAGCATCCTCTAAAACCTCTTAAACCACTCCAATATTCTAGAAACTGGTCACACAGTGCAAAATCTATTGTCAATCTGGATGATTCTGCTAATTGTGCTAATTATGCAAATTGCTCAACATATGAAAATTAGCATCCTGCAGTTTCTGTATGCTGGGGACCCATACTTCACATTTCTGCAATAAAACTTTGGTGTACTCAACATTTCCGGGTTCACAATGGGGCTCTATGGGCTGGCTACTAGACTATTTATTTTGTAATTAAATTGCATGTTACTCCCAAACACAAGTTAAATGTGAAGCTACAGCCAAGGTGGCTGTTAGCTTAGCTTAGCATAAAAGACTGGAAACAGAGGGAAACAGGTAGCCTGAAAAACTCTGCCTACGACCATCTCTAATGCACACTCATTATTTTATATCTTGTTTTCTCAATCCACTTAAAAAACAAACTGTTCAAAGGAGTTGTGGTTTTATGCAGGTTTTTGTGCTGGACTATTTTTTGGCTGGGCACATACAGTCACTGCACCTGCTAAAAAAATGTCCCTTTGTATCCAGTCTTAATGCTAAACTTATCTAAACAGCTCCTGGCTTGGCTGTATCTTATAATACGGAAGCATATAAGGAAGCTGTCTGTTTCTTTTCAAGTAATGACTTGACTTGACTTTAGATAGCCTACTAGAATAACATAATCAATTGCTTTTTCAGTCCATTAGATTCATTTTGCTACTGCAAAAAAAAATGGCTGAAGTGAGATGAACAGACTGAAAACTTTTTTTTGCCTATTAGATAAAAACAGATGTTGACAAAGTTTTATTTTAAATAATATCTGTAGGTCTACATGTCTTAAATTGATAGAAAAACTGCTGATCAGTATAACTAAGATGACTAACAGCCTCTGCAGCTTGTGTCTTCATTAAAGGTGACATAGTTGAGACATTATTGAGGATAATGTTACACAAATTAAATCGTTTTTGAGATATTTATAAATCATGTGGCTCAAAACTTGCTTTAACATTATGATAAATGGATCAAGCTGAATGGTAGGTGTGTCTTGTCAGTCATTTTATGTGCAGGATATAGTTCCGCCATGCAGCCTACTTTGATTGAGGTTAACTGAAATAAACATTACTGCAGTCTGTGGTCACTGAACGTCTCATGACAGCCGGTTAATCACCGACCGCAGGGTCACAGTTGACCCAGATTTCACTTGTCATACCTGTAAACAAGCCGCAGGATCAAACGGGGCTTAAACGTGGTGCCAGAGACAGAAATTGAAAGCCGAAACACAGCTTACACATACCTGAACACACACTGAGCTGCTACATGCCGACGCTTTGCAGTAGATATCGATTCGACTGAAGCAGTTTCCCCTCAGCCGGGCTCCTCAGTCCTCAGCGGAAGTCTCGCGCCTGGTAACGGCTGTCGTATCCGGTGTGTCTCGGAGCTACATGACGCTCCGTGAGCCAAGGAAGTCTCCAGAATAGCACAAATATGGGTGGGTTCAAGTGTCCGAGGTCCAAACGGGGTTTTCTCACCGGGTATGTACCTGGTTCGGGTTCGCTGTTGAGGGAGACGTCCTGTGGCTCTGCCTCCAAACTGTTTCCCTCCTGACGTCAGAGGAGCTGGACTTTCCCCGCCCATGGCACGTTTACTATGTCCTCACGTACAGGACAGATGTGGGCCACACACTGCTTTTAATGTTGGGTTTAGCTCACTTTAACTACTTAAAATATACAGCTGAGCAGTTCAATCACTAACTGTGCACAAAAAAATCAATTTTATAAAGATAATTCTGCTTAAAATGGGTCCTAAAAACCATTCTTCTTCACGCAAATGAAACAATTTCCAGTAAAAGTATTTCAGACATAGTCCAAAACAAATTGAATTGTATTGAATACAGGATGGATATTCTTACTGCGCTGGTTCTTTCACGTTTTGAGGAAGTAGGCAAGGCAGCTTTATTTGTATAGCACATTTCAGTGCAGAGCATATATTACTCCTGTTAGATTATCCACGATGGATTCAAGATTCAAGAAGTTTACTGTCATTTTCACAGTAGAAAACTCAGCAGTTTGCACAGTACGGCGAAATTCTTAAGTGCCAGTCACAAGACGATAAAAAAAATTGAATTAAAGTTAGATTTAAGAACAAATAAATAAAAAATAGCAGAAAAAATAAGCTTAAAAACCTGAGTTCAAATGTAAAGTGCACCATGCCTCATGCAAATGTTGGGGCAGTCAGTGAGTATGATGTGATGGGGAGGGGGCTGTGTTTCATGCATGTCTGATGGCCTGTGGGTAGAAGCTGTTGGCCAGTCTTGTGCTGGATTTCACACTCCTGACAAACATCAAGATTTATGCTGGCATAATTGTGGCTGCCCAGCTGTTAAAACACTCTGGTTAGAAGTGATATCTCTCATGTCAAAGTTTTTCAATGTCAGTTTCCCAGTGTGCCCCAAAGTATGCTTGCTGGGCCTGAAATTGGACAGTAATGTTTGAGTATCTGTTGAGCGCCTACGGGCAGAGAGTAATTCTTCTAAACTGGAAGGAGCGTAAAGCATCCTGCTTCACAAGGGACTCTTGGCTGAAGGAATATCTGGACTTACTAAACATGGAACGGGCAGCCTGCCTGTTAAAAGACTTTGATAAGGGGCTGGAAGTCCACTGGGACACTGTCCATTACAGGGTGGAGTAGGCAGTGTAATAAAGGAATGTTTTTAGCTTTGACTTAAAAGTGGTCAGAGTTGGGGCTTGTCTAACATCATCTGGGAGGTTATTCCAGGTTTGTGCTGCATGATAACAAATCACCATGTTTTGCTCTGACTCTTGGGGCGGTCAATAGGCCGGCCCCAGATGTCTTAAGGATCCTAGAAGGTTCATATGTCACAAGCATGCCAGAGATATATTTGGGATCTGAGCCACAGAGTGATTTATACACAAAGAGCAAGATCTTTGTAGTCACGTCACATCTTTATGTGTTTTGTATCATTTTGTGTCTTTTTTTGGTTGTGTTACATGTATTCACAGCTGCTTTGCCTGTCTTTTCCTGGTTGGAACACATTACAGTGAGTTGAGTGACAAATGTAGATGAAGACCAGGGGGCACCCTGACAATCTGGACCCCTGGACCTGTGCCTAGTAGGCTTGTTAAGCAATTCATCGACGCATCTACCTAGTAGTACACCCACCTCATCAACAACCACAACACCACTGACTATACATTATATAACATTACCATTTTAAAGTACTCAGAATTACAGTGTCCGAGTAATTGCACTTAGTTACACCACTGGATATTAAAATGAAACTTTATAGAAGTTCCTAAAGGGATAATTCCATACAGTATACAGCGGGAGACGGTGTAGACGGCGTAGAAGGTGCAGATGCTGCCACTATCATATATCCTAAGGATACTAGGCTTATAGATGACATATAGTATTTCCTCTAGGAGTAAATAAGGACAGGCTACTGTTCAATAATTAAACACAGTCTTAGTAGTTTTGTATTTCACCTCTGATACAGCAACAAAGAGACATTTGGCTTTACTCCTGTTTAGTTTTCCGTTTCTTTTTCCAGCAGCAGCATACAGGACACAGTGTGCAGCTCCTGCCAGCATCAGCTATGACAAAAAGAATCACTGAACCTGATTTAATAGAATAACTTCCAGTACTCTCAGTTCAGTAAGTTCCTTAAAAAAAGTGCAGTTGTGGCTATTTCACCAACTTGCACAGTCCAGTTTTAAGAATGATGAACCAAAACTGTTAAATAGCCAGTGTATGATTATGAGCTTGTTTTAGCCTGCAGTTTCTCTATGTGGTCTGTATTCTGATAAATGATGAATACTTGAGCAAAAATACTATCACACTGTCTGAATACAATCAGAAACATGCATGTACATATTATCAATAAAAGTACTTAATTTTAGAAGCTGGAACCATAAAATGTTGTTGCAGGAAAATGAGAAAAATTGAATGTTCATATGGTTTGTATGCAAAAATCTAAATTTGCTACTTAACTAGTAATTTATCACATATTTGTAGTGAAATAAAAATTTTAATATTTCCCTCTGAAGTGTTGTGGAGAAGTAGAAAGTGGTATGATAAAAAAAAAATGTTCAAGTTAAAGTACCTCAAACTAGTACCTACAGTACTTGTGAATAATATTATGTTAATATTGTTTTGAATGGTTACTTAGTCGCACAAAACAAGACATTAAAATACCTCAGCTGCTGTGATGGACATTACTATTTTACAGGCTAATATTTCATTAACATTTATATTATCTGACATTTTGACAATAACAATTGTCAAAGAAAATAAATAGCAGACCCATCAATAATGACAATTATCATATGCATCTGTAATATATTGTACCTTAAAAATGTCAGAACAGGTAATGAAGTACTGATTCTGGCAAGAAATCTTGTTTATTAAAATTACAATATGCTAAAAATGTACAAAACAGGAACCGATTTTAAACAAGAGATTGCTTGCAGAAGTGTTTTTAAGTAAGAATAGATGAACAAAAATATGCACACAGATGCGAGTGATGGCAACACTGTACCTTACACCCAGTTATTTACTTGGTTCAGTGTAGAAAAAGAAAGCACATAAAACTGTGATTACACATGAACAGGTGAGTAAAGAAAATTAATCAAGTATATTAAATATGTCGTCTGAAGAAAGGCACACCATCAGCAGTATCTCTGTATACCAGATTTGGCTCATATACAGTATTCTAAAATATATACATATATTTTTTATTTGCAATTTGTAAATTTAATGTCGCAGTTTACATACACAAAAAAGGATGAATTACTATGATTACAAAAGAGAGTCTCTGATCCTTTCAATTTTATTGGAAAAAATAAAAATCCCAAAATATATTTAAACAGGCCAAATCTACAAGGCACTTGTGCAAAAATTAAAATATGTGCAAAACTGTAAAGAGAGAAAATTGTTCTTTTAAATAACTGATTCACTTCCCTGAAATAAAACGCAAATAAAAGTATTTCCAAAAGTTCATCTGGTGTGGCACAAGGCTCATAAGAACATAAGACGACACATAGGTAAAGAGTTTTCTAAAATCCAATGCCGCTATTTAAGTAAAGAGTGAAAAAGAAGCCAGCCAAGGGAGCTGACAATAGCACCCTAAAGAAATCTAAACCTGCTGCTCCGTGTGCAGCCGACTGATGTAACTCTGTCCCTGCAGCAGTCAGTCCAAAGGTTTAAAAACATCCTGGCACCTGATGCCCCGCCACAGGCTTTGGGACGTGTAACCCGTGGCAACACACGGCATGTCAGGGGTCTGGGGACGCGTCTACATGGCAATGTCACTGGATACCAGAGATTTCCTCAGAGGCAGCTCACTGCTGCAGTCCTGTTTTCCCTCCACAGGGCTGGAGACAGGCACTGTGTAGTCTCCAGTGTGAAGCATCACTGTGGTGCTGCTGTGCGATTGGCCAACGCAAAGTTCTGCTGCAGCACCAGCAGGGAGCTGCGGAGCTGTGAGGAGAAGAAGAAATGAGTCAGCAGCTAGAAAACCTGATTTAGGTGTTAAAAAAAGTGTTAAAAACTAGGTGTGAATTTATGTGATGGACACCTGCTGGTTGTTAAATTCTGCTTTCTAATTATGTGTCAAAAATCTATGATGAACTACATTACTTTGCACAAAGCACTGCAGAGTCATGGCCACACTGGAGCTACAGTACAATCAGACCTTTCATGTATACAGTGCATTCCCAGCTCATCCTACCTGTTCTAAAAGTTTGATGGAGTCCTGTAGTACAGTTTTTAGCAGCTGTACATCCTCTGGGCTCCTGAACCCTGGTCCCTGTCTGGGCTCATATTCAGAGGCCAAGCTGCCAACAGAAAGAAAGCAAAATTCATTACATTGTCTTTTCATGTCCCCACTAACACTGAGAAAACACCTGTCTGTTTCTCTAAATTTTACAGTAGGAAATATGTTCCTTATGAAATATGTGTCCTTGTTGAGTTAAAACTCCGGGGCACATTATTAAGAAAGGAAAGATCATCATTAAAATAGAACCATCTGAAAGTTAAGATGGCAGCTGGAGCTTGAGTTTCATTTTCACTTTTCTGCAGAGCTATCACATCAGTGCACCACTAAGCTGGCTCATTAACTCCTAACATGCACTAGACTAGACTTTGAAAATACCTTTAAAAGACAAAAGTCTTGTACACCCTCTCTCATCTGAAGACACTATAACATTTTTCAAAGACCAGGGATCTTACAAGGTCACTATTAGATTCCTTTCATTTCTCATCCTGCTCCTGGTGAAAAATATTGCACCAAACTCCCTTTAATAAATAGGACACATTAACAATTCCTTGTGTGTCCTCAAACACACATAAGTCTGGAAACACAGGATAAAATGTGTCACATGTTGACAGTATTCTTGTCAATTCAGCATCACTATAATCCATAAAGATAAACTATATTTGCATACAAACTTAACACTTTGGCTTTGTTGCCTAAACTCCCCACTAGCCTTTGTTGGTTAGCTGTGATATTACGTTGGACCATTTTAAAAAATTTGGATTTCTGAGTAAAATAAGTGCCAGCTGATGATTAGACACCCGTTTTCATTTTATTAAGGCTTAAAGTTATGCATAATTAAGTGCATCATGCATCAGAGCCACCCCTCATTCCTCCACAACACCAAATATGGTCACTAATGGTTCCACAAAAACAAAGATGGCGACGGCCGAACTCGAAGCTTCAAAGAGAAGACAAACCAATGTGTGACGTCACGGTAGCTTTGTCATTATTGTTACAGTCTGTGGCTGCAATATTAATGTCGTGAACACATGAATGCATCAATAATTATTATACAATAATGTACTATATGATATTCTGAAATGAGCCATTCTGCATAATGAGTACTTTTACCTTGGATATGCTGTATGTCTTTATGCCAACATTGTTTTTGTACTTTTACTTATGTAAGGTTTTCAATGCAAGATTTTAAGCCTACTTTACACAAGAGTATTTTTACAGTGTGGTATAAGTAGGGCCTATAAAGTTCTGAGTGCTAATAATGCATCATAATTTATAAGTTAATTATATTTTGCATTATCTGAATCTCCAAAGTAACTAAGGTTAAAGAAAAAATTAAGTAAGGTGCAATATTTGCCTCCATGATGTAATGGAGTAGCAGTAGCCTATGAAGTAGCATGAAATTGAAATAGCCTACTGTAATGTAAAGTACAAGTACCTCAAAATTCTACTTAGGTACAGGTACTATTATTAAAGTTATGAAATGAAAATGGATTGGTAGGGTCGTAACCTAGCAACAGCAGCAGTTGTTTGTAAGAGACCAGACTGTTATGACTCAGTTTTTACTGTTTAGTCACCTCTGAGGACATTTCTCTGGAGAAAAGGTTTCTGTGTTTAGCACCATGTCAAAGCAGACGGATGGACAGAGGCAGCAGCTGGATGCAGTCACTGAAGAGATATTTGGGCTGGTTGACAGAACACTGATGGATTATGAGGAGGAGTTATCTCGTTTAAAAGAAGAACGATACAAACTTCTGGATGCTGTTTCCAACACCAAAGTTCAATCAGGTTTGTACAGTTTTAGTGTCACTCTCAGTCTTCATATTCATTTCATGGGTTTTAATCTCAGTCGCATTTTTTTTTCTTACACTCCCTAAGGGAACTCTGTCTTTCACATTATTGTTTATCTCTTTTCTTATTCTTCTGCAAAAATGGCTGTAAACTAATAGTATTTCAAACTTCTTGTTGTGTGTGTTTCAGTGTTCCCTGCAGATGCTCTCCCTGAGGTGAGCCCCAGTCTGGACCAGGCGGACCCAGAGCACCCACACATTAAAGAAAAACAGGATGACCTCTGGACCAGTCTGGCGGGAGATCAGCCTCGAGGACTGGAGGAGGCTGATATCACCAAGAGTGAAGATGATGAAGAAAGCCAAACTGAGGAGAGCACAGAGGCTGCAGCCAGCAGCTCAGCTCAACAGATGGAAACAGAGGCAGCCAGCAGCTCAGACTCACATCGACCATCATCATCTATCACAGGACAGAAACCATGGCGCTGCAGCGTTTGTGAAATTAGATTCAGCTACAAGAGCCTTCTGCAGAGACACATGAGAGTCCGTACGGGACGGAAACCATTTGGTTGTAGCGTTTGTGAGAAACGATTTCTCTGCAAGAAGAGAAAAACCACTTGGTTGTAGCATTTGTGAGAAAAGACTGAAGATGCACACGAGAGTGCATACAGGAGCGAAACCATTTGGTTGCAGTTCGGGGTGGGAATCTCTGGGCACCTCATAATTCAGTTCTGATTCAGAGGGCTGCGATGCGACAATAAAAAGATTATCGATGCATCAAAAAAAAAAAAAAAAAATATAATATATATATATATATATATATATATATATATATATATATATATATATATATATATTCTGTGCATGATTTATTTTTCTCAGTGTGTGACTACTTTCCATTTTTAAAACATAGCATATTTGTGATGATACTGCTCGTAAACTGCGGTCAGACTGTCAAACTAGGCAGCACTAATCAAATATATAGATTCTGTGACTGCATTGGCTATTTCTCACCTCAAACGTCTTCAGAAACATATTTTAGTGTACTGTTTAGCTGTAAAATGAGAACATGGCAGCCGGGTCACAGACTTTGATTTTACAACTAAACAGTACACTAAAATATGTTTCTAAAAATAATTGAGGTGAGAAATATGTAATAACAGAATCTTGATTCATATTTGATCACCACCACCTAGCGTGATGTCACCCATTGGTTTGTGGACTCCTGTTTTGAAGCCTTAAGTTCGGCATTACGACCATCACCATCACTGTTTTTTGGAGCCAGGAGAGCGAGGGGTGGATCTACTGAGAAGATGAGGACATAGCCTTAATGGACTATGTTCCATTAAAATCCTATATTATAAATTATAACCTGGTGCCTGAATTTTGTGTTTTCCTTTCAATAAATAAAGACGTTTCTACCATAAACTGGTCCAAACAATTGACCAGAATGCAAAAAAATTAAGTTTTTGTAAACAAAACCCATGCCCTTGGCAAAATATGATGTTCACATGTGCTACATAAAGCCAGCAGAAGGCAGGCAGAAAGCAAGAAGGAAGGAAATGTAAGAGGAGGGCTAAGTGTGGAGGAGCACAGATGCAAGTCACTTACATAACCACCGTTACTGAGGCTGACAAACCAGCAGTTTAAACACTGAGTCATTAGAATAAGAGCTCTCTTGTATGTGGGCTGCTGAGACGCCACAGACATAATAAAAAATGGAGGAAGACTAACCCCTTTCCCCTCTCCACCCACACTGAGACTTCTGCTTTCTGAGTGATTGTGGCAACTATATGGTTACTGTCTGTGATAGATGATGAGTCAAGGGGGAAGATCAGATGGAATATGCATACGCAAAACAGACAGAGAGTTATCTAACCTGGCCTCACTCCTCTCCCTCAGCTGATGCTTTGTGCTCAGGTACATGCGGTGGGCCACATCCTCCATGGCCCACAACTTGAAAAACAGACCCAGATTCATCACCGTCAGAATCAGCAAACTGAAAGAGACAGAGGGGGCCGGGTTTAATGTGACTTCTGGTGCATACAGTGACAACTTTAGATGGATGACTCTCCTTAACAACACAAAATACAGGCATTATTTTCATTTATACACCATACACATCAAACTGTTTCACAAGTGTGTTTCCAGGTTGTTAACTTACATCACACTCATTCCAGCCACTATCGTCGTGGTGTTCCATCTGTGTGGTCCGTTCATTTCTATGGGACCTGAAATGCAGTAGGATGGATCATTTAATTAATTATATATTTAAAGAAAAAACAAAACCTGGCTTACAGTCGTTAATATGAGGACATTTTGCACTGGTTTGCGACATTTTCCTGGATATTTCCTCCCAATAATGTGCAACATCTTGCAACATCCTGAGATGCAGTATAAACGTTGCAGTTTTGTGGGTGTGTCAAGAGTGCAACTCAGTAAGACAATAACCTAACTCTACACGTCTATAGAGCTGTGTCTGTTATCTGGCATACAGTTTGCACAACTAACATTTGCTTTCAATGCTCTACAGTTGCTACGACCGCAGTAAGAAATTCTCAACAGTGCAGAGCAACTGAATGTCTGATGCACAACAGTCACCATTTGAACATTTTGGTACTTTTTTGAAAATGCTAATTTATACAATGTTAAATGCCATAGGCTGGTGCTAATAATGTTAGCATGTTGTATTTGTTTGGAAAACGTGTTTAGTATAAGACAGTTGTTTTGTCAGTGAACCTTGTGAGTTGTAACAGAGCTCAATTTTGTAACGTTACCTTTGCTAAATGTTGCTGTTGTCCCTGGCTTCATATGAGTAGAGGAAAAGTCTGCTAGCCACTAGCTAATTTATACAATGTAAAATGCCATAGGCTTGTGCTAAAAGCATTAGCACGTTGTATTTGTGGGGAAAATGTGTCCAGATAAAGACAAGTGCTTTGTCTGTGAATGCTGCGAGTTATAGTGAAGCTGATTTGTGTACTTGTGTTTGAAATTGTCGCTATTAAGCCATGTTTAATGTGTGTTTTAATCAACTAAACTTTACAGCACCAATGCCTACATGTGTTTTGGAAACAGCTGGCCTGCCAATCCATCTACCAGCACCTCTAATGTTCACTGACACAATATGTCTTGTTAATAATCTACTATTTCTTGGAGGGGCACAGTGTGTTCCTAGCGACCAGAAAGTTGATACTTCAAGCACATATACTCCCACAAAGCCACAACTTGTCATCTTTATACAACCAACCTGTAAATTAGTGAGTTTAAGTGGTGCTGGTGGCCAAGCTAGCCATTTCCCCTGCTACCAAGCTTTATGCTAAGCTAAGTTAACGGTTTACTGGCTGTAGCTTCATGTCTAACAGACAGACATAAGCGTGGTATTGATCTTCTCAGCAAACCCATTCCTTTAAAGTCATTAGAAACAGTTAACATCATGTACCCATGTTGCCATCTCTGTGCTGTTCAGGGTCTTGCCCGTACTGCTTGTTGGGCTTCATGTGCTCTGGCAGAGTCCGGCTGTAAGTCCGCCTCCTCCTCCGAAGCCCACCCGACTTCCCAGAGTCCCCACCTTCTTGATTCATCTCTGCTTCCTCCTCCAGCAGTTCCATCTCTGTACAGTGTCAACACAGGGCCACAAAGAGTCAAATATGGGGCAGAATGAGAACGGTTAGGACAGAAAAAACACCATGTGTTTTAAGTGTCCGAGTATTTAGACACTGATTGATTAAACAAGTACTGCTAAAAACAAGAAAGACATTTAAGCATAGTGTACCTAAAATGGCTGATAGCTTCAGGCTGGTGCAGGCTAGACTGCACGTTATATTCCTTTTCTCATAAAGGCAGCTGTAATATTATTCACTGCTGCAGAGCCTGATGTGTGCCGGTGGAAACAGCTGATATCAGATCAGAGATAATTGTTGGTGCAACAACAGTCATCTGAGGCTCAATATCAGCAAAATCAAAGAGCTTGTGGTGGCCTATCAGAGGAACAGGATAGAGGTTGTAACCATGACAGCTGACAATGCTTCAAATAATAATGTTGCTGCAATAAGCTACATATTCTAAAACTTACTGCTTGACACACTCATTCCACCCGGCAGCTCAGAAGATCTACACAATCAGCACAGTTTCAAGATGGACACCCAAAATTAGTGTCACAAATTCAGTATCTGACCAAATGTCTCACCTTCTGTTCCTGAGTTATGACCCAAAATGGCCAGAGAAGTGTTTCTGCAGAACATTATGATGTCACAGTGACACTGACCTTTGACCATTTGGATGGGAAATGTCATCACTTCATTATTTTTTATCCTATTAGACATTTGTGTGAATATTTCCATAGCTGACCTTGACCTTTGACCACCAAAATCTAATCAGTTCATCCTTGAGTCCAAGTTGACATTTGTGCCAAATATTAAGAAATGCCCTTATGCAATTCCCGAGATACCGCGTTCACAAGAATGGTACGGACAGACAACCCCAAAACACAATGCCTCCGGCCACCGCTGTCGCCAACATTGAGGCATAATAAAACCACAAGTTGAGAAAAGGCAACAGGGACAGCTTTCCACTTACCGAGCTGTCTGAAGTAATCTTCTATGCCGCTCCAGGAGTTTTTGGTGATGAAGGACTTGATCAGGCCCCACGGCTGCTTCTTGTATTTCACGTCAGTGTAGACCCTGGCAGCACAACAAACTCTGTAAACTGCAGTCACTTAAAAAAAAATGTACAAGTCACATTATGGTAATAATATCTTACCTTAGTCGACACTTGCGCTTCGAGTTTCTTATGATGTAGTACCGGTTTTGCGTGTAGAAGTAGTCGTGATAGGGAACGTCATGAGTGTAAACCTCGGACTCTACGTGGTAATACTGACCATCCCTGGATTCTTTGTACAGCGTCTGGGAGATAATGGGAGTACAAATATGTGTTTGTTTATCCATTCAGGCGTTCACACATTATTCACACACGGATGTAAACAAACCTGGTTCTCTGTGGCGGTGGAGAACTTGCCAATCAGAGGGTTGCTGATGGTTATTGTGTAGTTCAGACTCCTCTTCATGTTTCCCGAGGCGTCTTTTTGCCATGCAGTAGAGCTGGCATCTGAGAACACAAAAGGACAACTTGAATGGTACACGTGGAAGCTTTTATTGGCGAGTACTGGTGGATTAATCAGTTTCAGGGATGGCTGAAAATAATTCTATTTCTTTTTTTGACAGGGATCATACAGACAAGCGTTGTTGCCAGCCGTTTGTACGTGGTATTCTGCGTTTGCAGCACCATCCTGCATCACTCTGATGGGGTTTATTTCACAGTATTAACCTGCTCACTGTATATTATTCCTTACATAAGCAATGCAACAGATTTAATGTGTATAGAGCTCCTGCTTATGCCTTAAAATCTAAATTAAAACAGGTTCAACACTTACTGGTCGTCTTCCTGATGTTCATGAACCTGCGGATGAAGCTGGAGTCGGTGAAGAGCAGCTCAAACATCTTGCTGGCGCTGATGTGGAACACCTTGTTCAGATAAAGTCGACCCTGCACCTGGGACAAACCCACCCGCTCCTCCACTGATGAGGCAAAAAGTTCAGAGAAAAGAAATATTAAACCACAAAAATATATCACATAAAATCAAGCAATCTCCAGCCTCCTCTTACCATCCTCGATGCTTTCTGAACCGCTCTGCTCGGACGCTTCGTTCTCATTGGCGTTGAGGTCAAGAGAGAGTGAGGAGCGCTTGGAGACCCGTTCTGGAGCAAGACGGTCCAGCGAAGGAACTGGGCTGCGCCTCTGAGACGGGGTGCTGCGAGAGTCATCCTGCTGGAAGGCGATACAAAACAAACAATGAGGTGTGAAAAGATTAAGACATTCATACACAGACGAAACAATGATGAAAACAAAAGTAATACCGCATTGGGAGGGCTCTGTGAGCTGACGGGGGAAGGCAAGTCCTCCCCTTGAGGAGTGGAAGCCTCTAAAGGCACATGCTCCATCCCATTGAGGCGAAGGGAATGAGGGCGCTCAAGTCTCCCTATACCACCATCATCACCACCAGGCCTCACTGTCAGGCTGCAGACAAACAGGTAGTGTTAAATTACAGCGCACTGTGACTGTGTGAAAGGTGCAGGTGGAAGCTCGCTCACCTGGTCGGCGTGCTTGATTCTGCTGATAGCTGTAAACTCTCCATCTCTTCATGGCTCAGGCCCAGGTCATACCCATAATGCTGTTTAACCATCTGCCACAACTCCAAGCTGGTCAGAGGCTGAATGTGTGGTAGAAACAGAGATCACAAAGACATGGAAACATCAACTGAGGCAATGTCTTGCTCTTGCCCTATAAGAACTAAGCTTTGACAGACAGAAAGCACAATATGAACAATAAACTCAAGGTGACTCAGAGTTTGGAGTAGTTTGTGGTAACCTAGGGACATCCAGCCTCCACACAGTATAATTTACAGTCTTATCTCCATAGGTGACAAACAACCTGCAAACCTTATTGTCTCTGTGACCGCTGGGATATTCAGATTACATTTCTGTGTTGACAACCAGGAGAAGCTCACTCTCACAAAATTACAAAACCAAGATATGCTGCTCCATATGGCACAGTGATTAAAAAAAAAACGTCTCTATCACTGTAGGCGTGTTTAATCCGACGGGAAATAAACGCGTATTTCCATATGGAGCCGCACTAGCGCGTCTAACACCGAGAGAAAGTTTCAGATTCACTCACACAGACTTTACTTACTTGTCAGAGGACATTTCCCCCGCGGCTGTGAGCTTCAGCAGGCTGTCACACGGTGATCTGGAACCTGGACGCACATTCAGGAAGTCCCCGGAGCGAGCGCAGGGGCGTAAAGACGCGCCGCCCAGATTGACACCGCGATAAAAAGGTAAATAAAAGCTCGTCCTACCTGTCGAAAGTCCGGTTCACCGCCAGTTCGCACGGCCAGACAAGTTCCTTTGTTTAGAAGCGACTCCGTTAATAGTTTGAGCTTCGACACAAGCGGAGCGTCAAGTGCGCTCTGTGCGGTGAAAGGCAGCATGTAAATCAGCCCTCATGGCCACACCTGGAGAGGTCAATGAACTCTAGTGATGTATTTATATACAGGTGTTTGTGCTGCAGGTCCCGGCAGACTCACACCCCCGTGGGTACAGGCTGCCATAGTGCCTGTCTATAAGAGGAGTCTAGTGTAAGCATTGCTGCCTGCTTTCTCCTCCTAAAAACACATTAATGTGTTCATACTGCCAATGCTCTGTATCAGGGATTCTCAACTTGCTTTGCAAAGGGGTTACTTTTGCAGAAAAACAAGAGACCAGGGGCGAGTAAATAAATAATATTTAACCATACAAATATAAAAATGAATTGCCTGTTAAACTTTGTAAGGTTTGCTGCCGTGTTTGGTTCGGTTCAATTGAACTCAAGTTCATTTGCCCCCTAAGTGCGGTTCATTTGGGCAGGTGTGAACACAGCAATTGCACTCGGGTGCGCACCGAAACAACCGGACCGAGACCTTCTTGAAGAGGTGGTCTCGGTCTGGTTACAAACAAACTCTGGTGTAGTTTATTTGTGGTGAGAACTTGTTATGACCTGGATCTGAACCAACTGCAGTCACATGACACATTGTTTGGGTTAAACATGAGCATGTTACAGTCCTGGAGGATTATTAATGTGCACCTCCTCCTGTACTGCCTTAATATGCACATTCAGCACATCCAATGCATCAAAACATTGTTTTCTAGTTGGAGCCGTGCCTCATTTTCAAACTGTATGGTTTGACTAAAATGAACAATGACAGCAATATAGTCCACGATGAGCAGCGCTAAAATCAGCCTGCGTAGTTGTCCCTCCATTGTGACATTAGAAAGTGTTGCATTTATCTTGCAAGTGTACTCTTCTTCAACGTTTTGTTTACTTCCTGGATTTTTCTAAGGAGAACACAAACCAACTCTTGGCAATTATCTTTGTAACAACATTAGTCCCTGATTCAAACCAAAGCAAGCGAACTCTAGGTCTGAAAGCACCCTTACTGGCAAGGGCTCAAGCCTGGGCCCACTGAGATTAATGGTTATCCAGCAAGTTTTAAGTGATAATGGTGTCTGCCGGCATTGATTTATTTCTATCAAGTTCCTAATCCTTATTTGGTGAGTCACTTTCTCAATAGATTTTACTTCTTGAATCATACCTTTCCATTTCATTATATCTGGGGGTTCGTTTGTATTCCACTCTTTGGTGATCTGTTTCAGTGCTGTGATTCTCAAGATTGTAAGTAGGTATTTTTCATCTTGACTGAGAGTAGCTGGAGGTTTTCCCAAAATGATTGGCTCTGCTTTTAAATACACTTTACTGTACTTGTCACATTCACCCTCACATACACATTCATACACTACCACAGAAGCTGCCAACTGCTACTCAGTTAAACATTCACACACACTCCACATAGTATCCTGTCCAAAGATACTTCAACATGCAGACTGGACGAGTCAATCTTCCCATCAGTGGACAATCCTCTCTAGCTCCTGAATCACAGCCAATGTATGCAAAGATGTGGGTGAACACAAATATGGTGGCTCAGCTGTTTAGTTTCAACCACATTCCTGACATGCATATAGCTTAATCATGCCAAACACAACACGTCATTATGTGAAACAATAAACAAAAGCTTGTATCTGTTGGCCTCATGATTAAACTCTGCTGTGCCGCTGTGTGCAGATCTTCCCCCTCAGTGCAATAACAGAGCAGCACTGATAACCTCAAAGGGAAGACAAGGGCAGTGTATGTACTCTGGACCGATTAGATAAGTGCTGCATAATGGGGTAAAGTCACAGAGCTGTAGTCACAGCTGTCGAGTCATTGGACGGCAGCAAAGTCTGTGTGACAACGGTGATACATGTGAAATGACTGCAGGTATGTGGACACACGTGACTGATGGTCTGAAACAGGGACTATTGTTGAACCTGCATGAACAGCGGTTACTCCCACATGGAGTATGAAAATCTCACTGATCAGTGTCTGTAGATAGGAGACTGTATTAATAGCAGTTCAGTGGAGCAGAGCTTTACCTTGTTCAGCAGCGTGTTTTGCCACATGCGGAAAACACCCAGGTAACTCTTCTCTCTTGCCGAGAAGGATGTGAAGAAGAACTGCAGGTGAAGACAGAAAGACAGAAACAGTGATTGATGATGTGTTTATGACACAGGGAACAAACTCTGCTCTCTTCTGTTCTGACACATTATACCTTCTCTGTGCTCGTGCAGATCTGGATGGCGTTGGGTATCAGCCGAGCTGTTTTCTCTCTGGTCACAGTCACGATGTCTTTAAGAGTCAGTGTGATCTATAAAACAGGTGAAAGGTTACAGTGGTTAAAGCACTTATCAAAGAGTGCTATAAAGAAAAAAACCATTATGTTGTCAGATAGATAGAGTTCCTTTGTGACGATGTGTTATGACTTTGAGTAACTCTCCCAAGAGGAGGCATGAACTCACAGCTCAGCAGCATCGTGGCATTATCATATGGTCGACTGCAGTTACTGTATCTTCCTTGTTCTTCCTGTTATAGCTCAGCTGTTGTTCATCTGTTGCACATGATTGCAAACTAGAATTCCTCGCTGACACTAAAATAGGATATTTATCTTGTGGTTTGTATGGCTGAAGTTCACACAGGAGATCGGCACACTGTCGGCTCCAACTAAATAGTTTATATCTCTTTTCCTTTAAGGCAACATTTTGATCTCAAGATCTTCCTCAGGCAAATGTAAAAGAGAAAACGGGTATTTCTTGTCGAGGCAGCAATCAACTCAATTACGGTCTCTTTGAACCGGAGTATTTTTGCCTGGATGTGCACACACTTTTAGTCTAGTGCTGCTGAAAACATTCAAAATGTACATTTCTTTGTGTGTGTTAAAGTCGCCTTTTGAGGGAATAACACAAAAAACACAACAAAAGGAGGGGCAGAAATGCAGTTGTTTTAATCTAGTGTTCTAGAGCAGATTTTTCCTTTAAGGTTCGGCACACTATTTATCTTTTCTCCCACTTTTAAAAGGCAAGTAAAGTGTTAACAGTGTGAAATAGTCAGCTATTATTTAAAGATAATAAACCAACATTATTGAGATGTACTTTAAAGAAGAAGCATGCATATGTCACCTATAAGAAAATATACTCCTGCACTTTATTTTGTTGCTTTGTCCACACATTTGCAGTGACATGAATGTGAACCCTTTGTGCTCCTAGACCAGGGGTAGGCAACCTGTGGTTCTGGAGCCACATGCAGGTCTTAAGCCCTTCTCCAGCGGATTTAAAAAATAAAATCATATGGAAATGAGTAGTGTTTGTCTTGCAGCTCCAGACAGATTTTATTTTGATAGTAAAGGTTGCTGACCCCTGTCCTACACTATACACTCTCCCCTCTTCTGTCTGTTCTCTACTTTCTCATTACCTTTGTACCCCGAAACACATTGCTGTAGAAGCAGAGCCAGTTCTCTGCGAGGTAGAGGCGTCCCTGAAGGAGGATGTCCCGCTGAAGGGCACATGGGTAGTCTGAGGAGAAATATATAAAGGGTTGCTGAAGCAGGTACATCATCCATACAAATGAGTGTGCCTGAGGTGTTCTGTGATACTGTATTTATAAAACAGGCCACTGTGGTGAGAGACGTACTGTGATTCACCTTCTCCAGAGATTTTTAACATTTATCTTAGACTTTAGTCAAGTTGTGGTTTCCAGAGTCGCTGTCGGTGTCATGCAAAGTTACAGTGCAGGATCAAACATGATCATTTTCTGTTTGAAGCAACAGTGTAGCTATAAAACAAGTAGTCTTGGGTTTTAATATTTTCTGAATAGTGTGTAAGTTTGGTTAAAATATTGGCCTGTGACCTCTCACTGATTGAACGATAGGAGGTTCTTATTTGACCAGAGACCATGACTGCACTGAATACCAGAGTATTTTGTAATTTCATGGCATAAAATATGGTGTGCAGATTTTTAAAAATGGAAATTTGAATTACTGGATCTCTGTAAGAATATAATTAACTCATTTAAGTGTAATAAAATAAATATCTGTATCATGGAACAAGCAGTCTTTGTCACTCACCCACTATGAGCTTCTCTGACTCCGGCAGTTCTTTGAACAACTTCTTAAATTCATCAAACCTCTGTTTGTAGGTTGGCAGAGGAGTCTGTGGCGCAGCAAGACACTGTCCCTGAGGGTCAGAGTTCTGGTGGAGGACATGTGAACATTACTGAGACATTACTAAGATATAGCATATTTGTTCTGTCAAATGATAAGATGTGTATAATTCTGAGGGTAAAAGAAGTAGACAGACAGATAGAGCAAGACAGAGACATGAGCAACATCTCCTGTGAGTCTGCGCAGATGATAAACAGCATTACGAGCCTGCTGGGCTTTGCATCAGAGAGGCAACAGCAATCCCACTTGTGTGAGGTGACACATAGTGTAATGAGTGTGACCCACAAGAGGGCAGTCACAGGTTTTCCATGTCACAGATAATTAGAGGTTATACTAGAAGTGCATGATTTTAGTGAATTGTATGAAAGAAGTCTAAATGTCATATACAAGCAGCAGGAGCTTTATGTTAACTGGGACAGTGCAGGGGCGGAGCAGGGGGGTGGCTTCAGGTGCCCCAGCTCTGAATGTTTTCTAAAAAGCCCTGAATCTTTTAGGTTTTTAAAATACCTTCAACTTTGTCATTCAGATAATAATAATATATGCCCATGTTGTTTATCCTGCTGTGCCACCCACTGAACAAATCTAATATGACTGAGTGAATGTTGTTCTGTTGGCCTTATCATCCAGTTCAGACTATTTACACCACATTTCAGCAATTACCCACGGGATCATTAAAGTTCTGTCTTATCTTATTTTGGCATTGTCGGCATAGGCGTAGATTTTGGGTGGACGCAGAGGACACTTCCCTCAATTAGAACATGTGAATTTGCCCCACCCAATAAAATCATTGAAGTAGAAGAGGACAAGTATTTTGTCAAAATTAAAGATATTTGTACCATATATTGATGCAGAAAATGCACAAAATGGTGCATAAAAGAAATCAGAATGCAGATAAATTGAGTTTTTGATGCTCAATCTATTTGGCAAGGGACACCCAAATCCCTTGAAACAAAGCACACACCCTTAATTGTTGGGGATACTTGTTTTTCAATTACAGATTTTTATGGGATAGATTTAAATATAGCAGACTTGTTAGCTAATCATGAATTCCGTGAACCCTACTCCAGCGTAGTTTTGCCTCCTTTAGATGGCAGGAGTGAAACTTAGTCCAGCACACAACCGACCTTCGATTTTGAAATGTGGTTGAAATTATGTCAGTTGTTGTTTCAACATTTAACAACATTGAATCAATGTTTAATTCTGATGGTTGTTAAAAAGTTAACAAAAATTCTTATAAATCAGGACTGAAATTTCAGAAAGATCTGTTTCAGCGTTGAAACAATTTTGAAACTACGTTTAAAGTTTATGAAACAACATGAGGAAATCAATGCAGATTCATCTTTCAGAATCAAAACATAACTTAAGAGTGATTCAACCACTTGTGATGCTGATTCAGCAGTGGAAGGGATTTGTTTTGTTTTGTTTTCAGAATGACAGTTGAATAACACTTAAGGCCAAAACACACCGGCGGTGTCATACGACGGCGGCGTCATTGACGCGAGTCAAGTGCTGCCTCCAACACACACAAAAAGCGTCGCACTGCAGGGCGTCAACCAAATTTCTATTGCACACTCCAGTCCGCTAAGCTGGGAAGTACAAAATAGTGCTTTTTCAAGGGCGGCGACACTGGAAAAATAGGACAATAGTGTGAAGTGCCGCTGCGTGGCACGTCGACGTGCGTCGAGCCGCCGCCGGTGTGGGTTTGTAAATAGAAAATAATGGGGGCGGCTGTTTTGACGCGCGTCGTACACCGCCGGTGTGTTTTGGCCTTTGGATACAACATAGAATATAGGCTCAACAGGATGATTTTTTTCCATGTTTTTCCCAAATGATGTCCAGATTTTTAGGCTGTCTATCATCTCAACAGGCCTGAAAATACTGCATATAGTGTCTGTAAATGAGGGAGCATGCCCCTGGTTCCCCCCTAGGCTTAGGTGAGCCCTGACTGTGTACAATGTCTGGCTGCGCTCCTGGAACAGTGTAGTGTCTGGTTGTTGTTACCTTACCTGTTCTTCATCAGAGCTCCATGTAAACTCATCTGAAACATCATCAGTGCCCACTGCTGACCGGTTGGATACCTGGTCCATCTGCTCTGCTGCTGCGCTGCTCAAATAAAGAGATGTGCTTCTGTGAAACTTCTTTAACCCTCCTGTAGATTGATGTTACACACATTTCAGACACACTGGGGGGAAAATATACAACTTGTGTGGGTCTGCAGAGGGTTAAACTAGAACATGATGTGAGACTCGGCGGTAAATGTCATGAAAAAAAGATCCAGCAGCAACACAAGGAAAGTCATTATCACTGCAACAGAACTGGTTTGACCAGGAGGGTTAAGCTGGAGAAGTGCAGTCATGCCAATGAACAGAAACCTTTGTGCACGTATGAGTCTCTTTTATTAAGTGGTAGAATATCCTTTAAAGAGCGAAGCTGTGTCGCAAAATTGAATTATTTAAAACACTTGCACACAATGACAGCGACCTGATGCCACCATATCACCCCCCACCCCCACCTCCCTGCTTTCAGATTGTCTTGGTTGATAGGATCAGTCGACATAGATGTCAAGTCTTGTCACACAAAATCACGCTGATAAAAAGTGACTCTCAGATCTGTAAAGCCGACAAACATGCGTCTGAATACTTTTACGCACAGCGCCATGAGCGCAGAGGCGTGCTGAGTCTTTAACATGTCTCCACATGCGGGCTGTGTGAGACAAACCTGTTGTTGTCTGTCACTTACCTGGCACGGAGTGGACCCAGGGTTTCGGCTCTGCTGTCACTGCGACCGAGTTGAAAAAGCCAAGTTAACGCCGGTTAGTTTGTCCCTCACAGCTCTGAGGCTCTGCGCATGACTTCAAATGTGCATCTTGTTACAGGTGCATCTCATCCAGCTAGGGGCACATACCTTAAGGAGTTGTCATCTCACCGGTGACGCTCATTGGTCTTCACAGAGCTAGTTAAGGGCTCCAGAATGACCTAATTTACCTACATTCACCACCACTGATTTAAACAGGAGCCCTTCAGAGAAGCTGTACCTGTGTAGTTTTGTATCTCAAGTGTCCAGGTGAGCCAGCTACAGCAGTGTGATACTTCATGAAGTTGAACTCAACATTTTTATTTGCTTAATTTAATGAAGCTCTAGCATTTAAACAAAACAGTTAAAGTAGTTAAAATGATTTAACTCATCATCCTGAGGGCAGAGTGCTGCAGAGAATAAGTGATATGCAGATAAACCAGTTAAGCAGCCCTGACCGCATCATCAGAAACTATGAGGTCAAACAGGCAAACACACATACACACAGTTCTTTTTCCTCATGTTTTAATTCTTTGGGCGTAACATGATGAAAGCATTGGACAGCAGAGCGTCGACTCTTTACACATTCACACAGCAAAGTACACGACACAGCACAGCGTGAAACAACCATAAAAACAAAAAGAACGACAAAGCCTTCACGTCCGCACGTTGGCAATAAATAGGCTGATCTTATTAAATTTATATTCAATACTCTTCTGTACAGATGGTCTATGAATTACAATACATCAACCAAACAATCCTCTTCAGGAAGAGCAACACGGATACACAAAGAAATCATGTAAACAGAGAAAGGAAGAAACGGGGTGGAAGAGATCCCTCTTACTCGTACACACATTAAATCCACGCACGCACACACACACGATCAACGACCATGCAGAGGATCCAGAGTGCGCCCATATGAGGCAACAAATAATAATGAGTACAGTACATCTTTCTCTTTTCCCTCCACATGTAATTGTGCACTCACACTCACACAGTCACTCACAAAGGGAGCACAGGGGAGCACGTGGGCTTTGGGGGCACGAGGAGGTGGAATGTGATTCTGCAGTGGAGGGGTCAGAGATGAAAACTGGAAAGGTCGTGAGAGGTGGGAGCCTATTCCTCCAACGTACGGAAGGAATTCTGCATGTCCTCCACTAGCTGAGCGTACTCGGCCTTGATCTTTGCCTCGCCGTCCTTCACTGGGTCCTGTAGGGACAAAGAAATATAACCTTACAACACGAACAGAAAACTAAAGGGCCTGAGCAGAGTGTGTGCACCGTGATCTGCAGTGCAAGAGTTATGGCCGTCATTCTCACACTGTTCTACATTTTAAAAAAGGTTTTAAACATGTGACCCCTTCCTCCTAGGACAATGTACAGACTTGAAACTGTCAGAGCTGATTACATCTGGTTAAATGTACAGTATGTACTGAAAATGGCGTGTGCCATTCTGCACGCACAAGTTGTGATCTATGAAAGCAGACTTGATGGCAGAAACTTTGACCCATGCTTATGAACATTTTAGTGACGCAGAGGGTGAGGTGGAAGCCTGATTGTAGAAATTGTCAGATATTTTTTGGCGCACGCCATTTTCGGCTTTTGTCTGTACATAAGTATCTAGTATGGATCCTCTGCACTGTTTTATAAATGAGACCCCAGGTGATTACATCCAGTAAAAACACTGATGAGAGCAGTTAAATGTTAGAAATCAGTGTCTCTCTGACGCTTATCGACACAGCAGGAGCTGGAGCCGAGCTGCCAGTAATGTTTGCTTAGCTTGTTTCTCTGATAACTTAGGATCCAGACATGTGATGACTACAATCCTTCACCTGATACAGTTAAAAACAAACCAAGATCTAAAATGTGTATTGTAAAAATGTGGCTTAAGATTGGATATAAAGTCAATTTATGACAGCTTCTGGCAGACAACCACAACCCTGACGCAAGCGCAAAGGGGATATGACGGTGACCAAATAACATGGACTGTGTCCTTGATGTAAAAATACAGATTTCTCTGGGTTTGAATAATGTTGAAAATTTTTGTAGCACAATGCAACTCAAATAATTTAACATTGGTCTCATCGTTTTTAGAGATTTTAATGCGAAAAAGTTAGATATTATGTCTTTAATTAAATGTACTGTTTTTACTTTGATTTGTTGCTGATTATGCATCTTAACTGAATATGGTCTACTCTCTTTTATACCATGAGACAGTTGTCTTTGCTCATTCATGTTACCTGCATTTATTGTATTAACTATGTTTTCATGCTTTGTCTCTCTTGAAAAAGACAGAAGGAAACCAGGTGGGTGGAGCTCATTGCATCAGGTACAGTTAAAGCTATTTAACTTTCCACTTTCCTATTGTGACTGTCTCCACTCTTAAACGCTCTGTGTACTGCAGCAAACAATGCGTCATCAAGCTTTAAAGAATCCTGTCAAGATACAGCACAAAGACACTCTCCATCTAATGTGCAGACAGACCTCCTGCAGCATGTTACAAACAAAGAACTGTCTTGATGACGCAAAAGTCAACATTTAAAAGTCAGGTCTCAACATTTTTGCCTTGCAACCTCTGCGCAACATTGACTGCTTTGATTTCTTTTCATTTTGAATCTTAGAGCTTCATTAACAAAAAGTGAAATCTGATATATTAGGGTATGAAGGGTATGACGACTTTAAATCAGCCTGAGGGCCGCAAAATTAACACATAAGGTGACACACACCTTGAATTTCATTGAGCTGATCCTGTAGAGGATTTCTCCCATGTGCTCCCTGATCATGGCCCAAGTGATCTTGTTGTCGCTCTGAGCTGTGGTCTCCACTGCGTGCCGTGCCATGTCGTAGAAGGAAATCATGTTGGAGAGGATGCCCACTGTCTTATAGAAGGGGCAGAACCTGAGGGGATGGACACAAAACAGTCAGCCACTTTGGATCAGATTTACTCTCCAGCTTATCCAACTTCTATTTAAAATCTGATCAGTGTGTTCATGCTGCAGGCCTGACGTTACCTGTCGTAAGGAGTGTAACCGTTCTGCTGCAGGAAGTCGTCTTTGATCAGTTTGGCCACTTCCAGGGTGATTTTATCTGTCTCTGCCAGGGAAGCCTGTTAAAAATGTAAGATAAAATGTGTTGGAACAAGCAGATATAGAATAAAGAGTTCATCCAAAGATCAAACCGCTGCCACCAGCTTCATGCTGCATTACCTTTCCGACAAGCTGCACAATCTCAGCGAGGTCCTCCTCCTCCTGCAGGATCTCCTTGGCCTTGGTACGCAGGGGCACAAACTCGGGGAAGTGCTTGTCGTAGTACTCATCCAGAGCACGAGTGTATTTGCTGTAGCTGATCAGCCAGTTCACAGAGGGAAAGTGCTTCCTCTGAGCCAGCTTTTTATCCAGACCCCAGAACACCTGAGACAGGAAACAAACACAATACAATCAAGAACTGAGCTTCTTTAATTAATCAACCAGGCTTGATTAGAATCTGAATGTGATCATGTACCTGTACGATACCGAGGGTGGCTGAAGTGACAGGGTCAGAGAAGTCACCACCAGGAGGCGATACACTGAAAAAGGAATAAAACGTTTAACTTGGGTTCAGTAAAAACAGGCTGTGCAGAGTAATGTCTCCCTCTAGTGGTAGAAAGCTGTACTCACGCTCCTACGATACTGACGCTGCCCTCCCTCTCAGGGTTGCCCAGACACTTCACCCTTCCAGCACGCTCATAGAAGGAGGCGAGACGGGCGCCCAGGTAGGCAGGATAACCACTGTCTGTGGGCAGATACAGAAATACCTGTTGGATCTGGCTTCATGCTCACTACAAAGTAAACATACATGGCTACACAAATTGTAAGAAAGTTGCACCACATAACAAAGAGGCACTATCTCCAGCTACTTAAGAGGGGAATTTAAGGATTAGAAATGTAAACAAATACCTGCCAGGCGGCATTCAGATTGTCTTCACACTTGTGCACCAATTCACATACTTAACTTTTACGATTTGGAAGAAGGCAAAAGCATCAATGACTCTTATTATTAAAACAAGATGTAATTTTAACCTCGGACACTGAGCACGGTGCCTTTAAAATATAAACTTTATTGCACTCCAACTAAAGCCCAGTTGAAAGCAGGGATTTCTACCTTGTGATTGTATGCCTCTGTGCATCAGTGAAGTTGTAATCATATTTTACATCCATGTCTGTGAAACATGGATGTTTCACACTTCTTCCCCTCAGCAGCACAGAAGATCTATACAGTCAGCACAGTTTCCAGGTGGACACCAAAGATTAGTGTCACCAATTCACTCTTACCAAACGTAACCTCTTCTGTTCCTGATTTATGATGTTGAATAATGGCCAGAAAAGTGTATATGTAGAACATTATGATGTCACAGTGAAGCTGACCTTTGCCCTTTGGCTATAAAACGATTCACTTCACAATGTTATCCTGCTGGACTTTTTTTTTTTTGGTCATTATTAGCATATAAATTCTTATGGCCAAAACATGTTTTTTTGAGGTAAAAATAAGCTTGACCTTTGAGCTTCGACCACCAAATTCTAATCAGTTCATCACTGAGTCCAGGTGTGCCAAATTTGATGAAATCCCATCAAGGCATTCTTGGAAATCGCATTCATGACAAGGTCACAGTGACCTTGACCTTGGACCTTTGACCAATCTAATCAGTTCATTATTTAGTCCAAGTGGATGTGTGTACCAAATGGGATGCAATTCCCTCAAATTATTCTTGAGTTATTGCGTTTTACGAGAATAAGACAGACCAAGGTCACAATGACCTTGACCTTTGACCTACTACCACCAAAATCAAGTCAGTTCATCATTGAGCCCAAGTCAATAGTTGTGCCAAAAAATGGGATGTACATACGGATGTATGTACGGACCCTAAAACATTATGCCTCTGGCCACGGCTATCGCCAACGTGAAGGCATAAATATCGCAAAAGAGAATATATAAGAAATACCCATCACAAGATCCCAGGGTCCTTTGTGACTTATCAAATGACTTGTTTTGTCTGACCAAGAATCCAAAACCCACAACAATTATCAGTTCACCATCAAAGATGCCTCAGAAAACCTGCACAGAAAACATTTAAGAAGCTGGATCCATCTCAATTTTTGCATTTTTACATCACTTGATTTTGAATTTCTATTAGTCAGTCAACTGCTTAATCAATCATTTCAGCTGTAGCTGGAATGAAGCTTATATCAGAAATACCAGAGCCTGAATCACCTGCCTTTAGCTTTTATTATAACTCCAGCAGACTCCAAACTTACCAGCAGGCATCTCAGCCAGACGGCCAGAAATCTCCCTGAGAGCCTCGGCCCAACGGGAGGTGGAGTCTGCCATCATGCTCACGTTGTATCCCATGTCCCTGAAGTACTCTGACAGCGTGATTCCTGACAAAAGAAACTGAGTTAGTATACATCACTCATGCGTATAAAAGGAACACTTTGTCCAACAAATGACCATTTGTATATCATTTACCCATGTTACATTGAATTCCTGGAGAAAACTTCAAGATGAACAAAGAATCATACAATAATACCAATTCAACATAACACAGGGTGAATAACTGACATACAAATGGTTATTTGGTGGGTGAATTATTCCTTTAATCTACATGCAGTCACAGGAGGAGCGTGAATGAGACTCTTTATTTGAATACATAAGTGATTAAAGAGTATTTACCTGTGTAGATGGAGGCTTCTCTGGCAGCTACAGGCATGTTGGAGGTGTTGGCCACCAGTGCTGTTCTCTTCATGATGCTCTCTGTCTTCCCGTCCACCTCCATGGTCAGCTGTTGGTCAGACAACACTGTCAGTCACTCTGAACACCAATCAATTTGGAATACAACACTACCGCTACCTGCCTACCCACCTCAGGGAAGTCTCGCAGTACTTCTGACATCTCGTTACCACGTTCTCCGCAGCCTACGTAGATGATGACATCACTGTTGGAGTACTTGGACAGGGACTGAGAGATGACAGTCTTTCCACAGCCGAAGGCTCCTGGGATGGCTGTGGTTCCTCCCTGCACACATCTTCACACAGAGAAGAGAGGAAAGTTCGAAATGGGGGAAACATTTTCCACATGTCTTGCACAAAGAAGGTTTTAAAAAGTAGGATGCGATACTTACGGGAAAAGGGCGTCCAGCACTCTTTGTCCAGTCAGCAGCGGGTGATTTGCAGGCAGCTTCTCTGTGACTGGTCGCACTTGTCTGACAGGCCACACCTGCACCATGGTGAACTTCTCCTTCACCCCCTCAAACTCCAGCTCCATCACCACATCCTGACAGAGAAACACCCACCACCATCAGCACAAAGCAACATCTAACAGTCGGAAAACACACTTATATCTGGAGGTGTGGTGAACTCACGGTGACGTCGTAGTTTCCAGGTGGAGCCACATAGGTTACAGTGCCTCTGTTCCGGGGAGGCAGCATGATCTTGTGCTTGATGAGGGAGTTCTCCAACACCATGCCGTAGATGTCTCCTCCTGTAATGTGACTGCCGACCTAATGGTGATAAATCAGGGATGTTGGCATCGATCTGATCATTTAATGGGAAACTTTGCAGATTTTCAACCAGCTTTCTGTCACTGTGGTGTGTGCAGTGTGTTGAGATGAACGGTGTTTGAGTGCCACAAGCGTGTAGAGCTCCCCACTTATGTGTTGGCGGACTTCAATGACATGTTGCACCAACTGGTACACATTATCCAGCGGATGGGTGGGGAGCTCCAGGCACTCACAGCACAGGGAGAAGCCAAATGCTGTTCATTTGCACACACTGCGATGACATAGAGCTGGTTGAAAGTCAGTTAAGTGGCAAATGTCAAGCTAAAGTTTTAAAGTCTGCACAAACACACACCCGCAGGCTCTTGACCGGAGAAAAGTCCCACTTGAGATCTCGGTTGAGGGCTCCGATGTTTACACCTCTGGGGATGTAGATGCTTTGTGTGATGTCATTGATGTCCTTTAGTGGTCGCTGGATACCATCAAAGATGGACCCCATGATTCCTGGACCCAACTCCACAGAGAGAGGTTTCCCTGTCCGCAGCACGGGATCTCCAACAGACACACCGGCTAGATTCAAGCTCAGGAAAAAATGTTAAAGACGGGAATGTAGGACTATTTCTGATATGAACTTTTACATATGCAACACATGCTGGACTCTAATCATACAAACTGGACAAGAGAAGTGACAATTTTCAGTTAAAGAAAACTATTTTAATCAGACCAGGAAATATAATCTATATATATATTGTCAATTAAACATCTGTATTCTGTTTGTGTCATTCTTATATAAGCTATTAATAAATATTATACTTGAAAATGCGGGTCAGAATTCTTTAAAAACAAAGGTACCACTAAACTAGTTTAGCGCTCTTTCACTCTTTCCTTTCTTTTGTGTCATTTTTGGCCCTTTACTAACACCAACTTATGGATTAAAAGAGTGTACAACTCAAAGCAGCCATACAGTGGATGAATATGAAAGCTGTGACATTGGGTAAAGACAGGGAATGGACGGTCACATGGTCAAAAGGATACATGTCTCCTCATAGACCTGGATGGTGGCCATGTCTCCCTCCAGCCTGATGATCTCTCCCACCAGCTCACTGTGGCCGACACGGACCAGCTCATACATAGCTGCACCCGCCATGGCTGTAGCTGTCACCACTATTAAAACAAACAAGGTAAATAATAGGACTGACTGAATAGAAGTTAAACAATCAAACCCCAGGCAACCGAAAAGCAGGAGCTGAACAAGTCTGTCCTCTTATTTCCTGCCTCAGCTCAAATATTGTTGTAAAGATGCAGCATGCATCTGTTTTGAAGGCTTCTGTAGTAATTCTGTTGTCAGAGTAAAGTGGGGAAAAAGTTTGATGGTGATGATGGCGTGTGTGGTGGCCAACCTGGTCCGGAGACTCCATGAACGTATCCAAACTGGCTCTCCCTCTCCTCATCCCTGATCTTGGGCAGCTTGGACAGGTCCATCTTCACCGCTTTATTGTCTGACTGGAAGGAGGAGCAGAGAGAAGTCAACTAATGTGAAGGACACATCAGGCAACAGAGAAATAAAAGGGGGAAATTAACCAGAGGACTGCAGGAGAGGCCATCCTCTCTCTGCAGTGGTCACTTACAACAGCATGGCCTCTGTGTCTGCAGTTTTAATTATTGAGGACTTTTATTAGCAGCCATAAAGCAGCTGTGGGTAAGAGTGCTTTGATTACTGATGTTAAAAGTTAATTTCATTTGAGACCACACAGTGCTACTAATCTATTTAGGCGCTGAGCCAACTGGTTAATATGAAGAATATGGAATCTACACTGACTTTAAAGACTGATGCCAACTTAAACATAACATTTTGTTAATACATTTCTAAAAGTAAAGTATGTCACCTGCATCATTTTTGGTATGATGTTTAACACAAAATGGCTTTTCAAGACAAAAATCGAAATTAAAAATATTATTGATAGAATCCATAAATTCAGAGATATACGAAGGCACCGTGCTGGTACTTTGGTGGCAGCACTTCCTACTGTAACCATGGAAACTGCCAAAGAAATATAGCAACATCACTGCTCACGACTCTCTTTCTCAGCATTACATTCCCTGATCTAGGCCATCCCTCTCTTCTTCTCCTTCTCCTCCTTGGATGCACACGCTTCAGGTGCAGTAGTACAGTCAGTATGACGCGTTAGGCTAACATTAGAGGGGAATCCCACAGAGCAGCATGTTCCTCATTTATCCCTTCACATGTGTATGCACAGCACATGAGCGTAAACATGCGTATTTTTCATACAGAGTGACAAATGTCCCCCAAGGGTGCATCTTTGCATCCTTTTTTTCTGTCTCTAATAATCATATTTCTCATGTCTGCTAGATCCTATCCTGACTCACTTCAGCTACATGCAGGAGCAACACAAACACAAGCTGTCTGCAGTCGTGACATAAACCCATATCCACAAAGAGCCGACTGCAGATGCTCTGCACACATTAAAGAGCAGGTGCAATGTACTGTGCATCGCACACAGTAAATCCAGTCAACATGCTCATACAGCTTAATTCCTCAATGTATTCCTCTTTTTTTATTCTCCATCTGACTGTCATATGACACATGCAGTTCTCTACATCCATGCCCTTTTCTTGTCCTTCCCACTGATGTACAGATCTTCCTGTTTACGCTAGGCTGCTTAGCCCATCTGTGCAGGAATATTGCAGCTCCACCAATGGGTCGATACGGGAATAACAAGAAATGACACCCCAAAAGGCTTCACTTTGTTCTTCTTGTATACCATTTTTACAAACAAATGCAAAAAAGAGACACACAGCATACAAAATTCCCTTAAATTTCTTATCTTAAAGACAAACTGAGCACAATATTTACAGGTATACTGCCCTAATTGACTGTAGTATCAATGTTCCCTGGTGTATTTTTAAAGGGAGTCTTTAAATAGGAGTACAGTGAGAAGATAAGGTCTATTGTTCTGATGAGTAATTGAGATAAAATCACAGACAACTCTCTATCTGATTGAGTAATCCAAATACTACAAATCAAACCACATGTGAACCTTGTGGGGGAAATGCCTCTCATGACAATAATATGACAGTATTCATACAAGCAGTTAAGGTCACATTCCCTTGTAATAATGCTGGCTACAACAACAGACATCACACTTGATCATATGATCGTGGCACATGACTGCCTGGCCTCTCTGTATGAGTGTCTTTAAGGAAGTGGAAAACTAGCATGGTGCAAAACTGGGAAGTACAAATTATGACTGTGTGTGGACACAAATCTCTCCGTCTGACTACAATCCTCCAAATAAAATGGGCATGAGACATACTAAAGATCATTTTACCCTTCATTATTACGCTGCTGACCTTAGATGTAATGTTGGCTTGATGGTCAGTAAAGAAAGGTGGCAAATTGAAGGTTAAACATGGCAGGTAAACCAGGCAGATACAAGTATGCTGTATTTTCTGTATTTAAGGGCTGAAGGCAGGCTTCTTGTCTGTCTATATATGCTCATTATTGGATGTTTGAGCTGCAGAAAAGAGGATTAACAACACAGAAGATGTTTAGGTACTGGTGTGTGTGCAAAACAGGCTCAGAAATGTTTCATGTAAGTGAGATGACCACGCAGAAACATCCTGACACACTGATGTTAATTGCAAACTCCTTGAATGCAGGTGATCGCATGAAAAACAGTTACATGATAGTGTTTAAATAGGAAAATCCACGCCTGTAGTAAAGATTTAATGACATAGTATGGCCTGTATGTACTGCATATGTTAATAACGTGATATGCTTTGAAGCTGGTCTCCATACACGGTGCTCAGTTTGACAGCTTTCCTCGAAACTAAGCACTAGCTAGCTTTACTGACACAGCAGTGACACCTAAACACATCATGAATAAACGTGTCTGTAATTTCCACTCAACCCCAGTTTGTTTTAGTAGTAAAAATAAACGTTAGCTACCACCGCAGGTTATTCGGTGTTGTGAAAACGATAGCAAGACTGGTCCCTCGGCCTGGCTGAAAAATGCTGGCTCTAACGTTACCGTTTTGGCGCAACTGTATAGCTAAATTATTTCAGTGTCAACAAACCATAAAGCTAACGTCTGTTTGTAATATCGTGGAAAAACAGTTGAAAATAATATAATGGTTACCGTCTGGTTGTGAAGTGCTGGTTTGCTGTCTTGCCTCGAGAGAGAAACGATGGGTGCTGCGGAGCGTGACAGCAAACTGAAGATCAGCTGACTTCATTCACTCGCTGCTCGGTTTTACTGCTGGGCCACGGCAACTGACGCCATTTTGGATCCGCCCCGGGACGCTGCAGTTTTTTTCCTAGGATAGCGAAGACATGGCCCGCCCTGCTCTCCCTCTGATTGGCTAGTACTCCTTGCCTGGGCTGATGGATTGGTTAGAGTTAGGATCGAAAATCAGAGTAAGCCAATCAGAGGCAGAGTAGGGCGGGACATGCCTTCTCGCCTCCGGGACACCGCAAAGATTTTACAAGTTGTGAATATTGGTGATCGATCGCTCTAGAGCAGTTTTCGTCTGCTACCTGAGCAAGAACATAATTTGACTACATTTTTCCCCGTATGAACTATGCCAAAATGCCTTCCATTTATTAGACCAAAGGTAAAAACATGCACTCATAGATGTGCACCCAAAATCAAAAAATCTATCAGTTTGTTTAAGACATTCAAAATTGAAAATTGTATGTCCCCCTGCATTATTATCATTATTTAGGCACAGTTACTCAACATTGTGTGCAATTATTCAACTGTGCAATATTTTTCAGTATACGACTTAATCATGCACATAACTGTACATGTTTTATGTCTGCTTTTATTCTATTCTTCTTTATTCCATTGATGTATGAACAGTATTTGAATTTCACACTTACAGCCTCAGCACAGTGATGATACATATTCAGTTTTTAGTATTTTTATATCTAAAGAACTAGTGTTAAACACTGTAGCATAATGCATATTTATTTTTTATTTTTATTTTATAATGTACATTTTCATTTCTATCATTTTATTTTATTGCTTTATATTTATATACTTCTGTTTCTTATTCTTATAATTACTTATAATTATTCTCTATTCTCTACATCAGGGCTACTTTAACAAATCACAATTTTTTATCTCTGGGATCAATAAAGTATTTCTAATTCTGATTATTATAACCTGCCCTGAGTCACAGCCTTCACACATGGCTCCTTGACGCCTGTCTTTTAAAGGGGCCCTATGTCAAAATGCATTTCTAATACTAATACCCTCTGTATTGTGCTTATCATGCATGTTCTTAAATAATATTGCAATTAATCTACTCAAAGCCACTCTATATATAACAGCTAATTTTTGTCCCTTGTCGCTGCTAGTGGGCTTTAATTGAGATAGATAATTGTTTGGACTAGGGTTGCAAATTATATTGATCAATTAAAATGTCTATGTTCGATCAAATTCGATCATCGATTAATCATTATCATCCCTAGTTTGGAATAATTACATAATTTACAATCAGACATGGTGAGGGAGGCGTTTATCTCTTATGCGTTGAATATCTTTACAGCAGCGTTTGAGCCAAAATGGAGGCGCTATCACAAATTGCCGTGATTAACTATTTGCTACATCTCTCCCTCTCTCTCACTCTTACAACATGATCTTATATGTGGCGATGTTACAGGAAATAAATGTTCTATATCAAAGAATTGTATATTGGAATTTATCTAAAGTGGTCTGGATATGTATTTTAGGCAAGGTCTATGTTTGTAATTTTGTTTTTGTGGCAGTGTTTCAAAATGATTTGTCTTTTTGTATTTGATTTAACAAAACTACAGAAATAGCTCCAAAAATGAAAGTAGTTGTAACGTGTAGAGATAGACGGTTTTGGTGCCCTAAGTTTAGCCTTGCAGGCAGTGCTTCCTCTCAGGTTTCATACAGGTCTTTATCTCAACCTTCACTTATCAAATTTCAGCACAAAAGTATGTTGTATAACACAAACACTGGATTATCAAGGGTACCTTTCTGGCTTTTATTACTATGCTGTACTGTAATTAAACGCAGCTCCTCTTGATTTGCGCACAGTGGACATCCTGACAAACCAACCTCAGGGGGTTAAAATTCTCAATGCAATATGCAGCAGTGTTTGTGCGCATGCGGGGGTCAGGGTTGACAGTCTCCACACAGTCGTGGAAGGAGTGCGGCGGCTAGGCTAACTGCAACCACCGCAACTAGCTACATGTGGAGGGTAAAACGGGAGGCATCCCCGACCCTAACTCTGTCAAAATTCCTTCTTTTTACCCAAAACAACTCCAAAGTTCAGCCTCATCGAAAATAAAGGATAATATCCGTTTACAATGAAAGGGTGAGTGTAAGCTTTTGAGTCACGAATAAGTAGCTTAGCACGAGTAAAGTTTTTCATGTCTGTTTTTTTCTACAAGGGGAGGCGGGGAGGAGACGACGAGGCTAGCTAGCCTGCTAAGCTACTTTTATTTAGGTGTGGGACAAAAAAAAAATACAAACGACAGCACCGTTACCGCAACAGTTTTGTCAGGGATATCCTCTTTAGCTTAAGCCGCTTGTCGGCTCGTTTAGGTAGCGAACAAGCGATGCTAACTAGCTAGCTGCTACTGGGAAGCTGAGTCAGTAAACCTACTTTAGCTAAGCTAAAGAGGCAGACTCTGGTTCTCAGAGAATTTATGTGTACCTCAACTGAACTTCAGCTGCAGTAAGGTAGCCAAGTGTGTTATCTAAGTTATTAGGAAAGGGCTGCTGGCACTGTAAGCTCAACCCTGTTTCAAATACTGTGATAACGTTAATGTTATACCCGACATCAACTTCAGAGTATGTTCCAGTAAGCTCAGTGTAACTTGTCAAAGTTAACACACTAGCAGTGATGCTCGACGTTGTGACACTTTTATTCGCCACCGTCCCGAGTCTCAGATAACACGACCGAGATTAACGCTGAACTGTGTCAAAATGTGCAGATAGTGTTACAGAGACGTTACTGGTTGAAGTTTGACGGATGCTGCCACTGTATATCTTGATGAACAACACACGTGACCAACAGCTGTTTTTTTTTTGGGATGTGTAGTCTATAAATACCTCAGTGCTGGAGAGTTGTGTTTGGGTTAGTTACTAAGACACTGTAACACACATTCCCAGGCTATCTGGACTTGTATTTGACAGGCGCCATATTAATTTCCCAGTGATAGAAGAATATCAAAATTAATTAGCTGTACGTATTTGTTTTGTTGAAAAAGTGGAATGTGTCTGGTACTAGGAAATACTGTGTGTCAAATCATTGTGCTGTGTGACATTTGTATGTCAACTGTGTATTGACCATCATTTCATTTTACTGTGGAGATTAATTTTATGTAGGGTCTGCAGCTTCACGATTAGTCATGATAACAGTTATTCTGACGATCACCAGTTGATTCATCTGAATAAGATTTTAAGCACTCAAGAGTTTTAAACTGGAACTCAAAGTTACAAATGGCATTTGAATTTAATTTTCTTGTGTATAACAGTGCACCCGTTGTCAGTCATTTGACCGTTTTGCTCTTGTTCCAGTAGCCGGATCGAGCTGGGGGATGTTACGCCCCACAACATTAAGCAGCTGAAACGCCTGAATCAAGTCATCTTCCCTGTCAGCTACAATGACAAGTTTTACAAAGATGTTCTGGAAGTAGGAGAGCTTGCAAAGCTAGGTAAGAAACATCACTCATGTAACCTACTCCCAAAGAACTTTCTTTTTTTTATGTTGTTTGAAAAAGCATAAAGCTAATGCATTTCTCATGATAGTGAGATTGTAGAGGGGGAAATCACTGGCAGGATTCTCGATTCAGTCCATGAAATGTTGGGGATTTAACAATGACATGAATGAAAAGCATTCCTCTGTAACTGATTGTTTTCCACACAGTACTCCAGGGACACAGTCAGCCCAGTTAACTTACTTTGTCATGAAAACCTGTACATTTCCCTGCCCTCTGCAGTCTAGCAATCAAGTAAGGATTCCCTGTCTGCTGTTGTTGTTTCAGTCTTCCCTCCTCTTTGTCTTGCAGCATACTTCAATGACATTGCAGTGGGTGCTGTGTGCTGCAGAGTGGACCACTCTCAGAACCAGAAGAGACTGTACATCATGACGCTCGGCTGTCTAGCACCCTACCGTAGGCTTGGAATTGGTAAGGAGCTCCGCATCTCCAGAATACGCTGCAGTGCACCTTGTTACCTTGTGTTTTGTTTTTTCAGCTTTTCCTTTGTCTTTTTCTCCAGGTACAAAGATGCTGAATCATGTGCTAAACATCTGTGAGAAGGATGGCACTTTTGACAACATTTACCTGTGAGTGTCTAATTATAGATGTTTTATGAGGTGATGTCGTTGTAGCTTTTGTTGATTGTACAAAAAAATCTGTGACACATACTTTCAGTGTGGATTAATCAGATTTTTTTTCCTTGAAGCTGATTGAATTGATTCTTTGAGGCATAGCGAAACAAATTAATTAATTCCTTTGTTACTTTTTGAGCAATTCTTCAAATTGTTCTACCACTAATTATTTTTTTCTCTTTCCCTCTCCACAGTCATGTGCAGATCAGCAATGAGTCAGCCATTCACTTTTACCAGAAGTTTGGCTTTGAGATCATTGAAACAAAAAAGAATTACTACAAGAGGATAGAGCCCGCAGATGCCCATGTGTTGCAGAAGAGTCTGCGCAGCCCATGTGCACCACCCACCGGAGAGCTTCAGAAGGCAGAGTAGGGACACAGCGTTTGGAAAGAGCACAGATGTGCCCGCCTCCACAGAAACAGAACTGTGACAAATGCCCCAGGGTCGACACATTCAACACTTTCTTCAAAGGACGCTAAAAAGAGAAAACAAATTTAATGTACAAAAAATGCTGCATTTCTTTTTTTTTTTTTTTTTTGCAAAGGGGTCCCCTTTGATTTTTGCATATTTTATTGCTCCCTTTTCCTCATACAGATAATTGAACATGACAAAAAGCTCACTATCAAAAAGTGCTCCTATTGACAAAGTTGCCAACTTCAGACAGTTTTAGACTTGGTGGAGGGGGAGGGTGTGGTGTTTGCAAATCATACTGTTTGTGTTTAAGTTGTTTTTATGCGGTTATAAAGCTAACGGGGACATATCTATACTGTTGAGCAAAAGAAAACAGTTGGTTCGAAGCTGTAAAAGTGTTTGAAACGGACACACACAAGTACCAGCCGGTCAGCTTGGAGTGATGCTCCGAGTTGTCTCGTGGAACAGTCACAACTCTATTCCCTCACCATGCGAACCCTGGGATCTATGGGAAATGAGTCTGACCTGTTTGCTGATATGTTATGTCTAGAGGGAAAAGGCAGAAATGTATCCTCTGTGTTCAGACGTAAAGAAGGCTGAATGGATTTTGAGGTGGTGGAAAGACGTTGTCACCACTCATAATTTCTGAATAACTTTATTTTCTAGCCTGTTAATTTAATTCCCCTTCAACTGTTATTTTTATTTTTTACATTATAATGGCAAATGGTTCAGAGGTTCTCCTGGGTTTACTACTAAGAGTGATAACATTAAAGAATGAGAGAAACAAAAATTGTATTGAATGTGTTTTTGGCACTCCACATTGTCTTGTGGGGGATGTTAAAATAACAGATTGGCCGTTTGGGATTGGATTTGGGCATTATTTTCAGTAATTTAATGAAGGTGCGTGAGGATGTGTGTCTCTAAACACGTGGAAGTGTTTTGAGACAGCTTACCTTAAACACCTTTGGCACCTTATGTAGCCACCTTTCAGAATTGGTCCTCTCAAACTACCTGCTTCAGTCAGCTTCTGTTACACACACCATTAGGTATTGAAGCTCAGCTGAGAGTTTGGAAGTTTGGGTTTAATCTCTTGAACAGTGTTTAACCCAGAGGAAGCTCTGTCCCCTCTGCATGCAAGGAGAGTTGTGTCCTCTCCACTGTAGTATAAGCATGTTTTTCCTTTCTTTGAAGAATTTTATCTTTTCTGGAGCTCTATATTGTAAGACTTTTTAACGTCTAAATAAAGGAATTACTATTTGCAGTAAATGTGTTGCTAATCGTCTTATTATTTTTTATGACCATGGTGATTTATGAGCTAAATGCACTGAATTATTGTTAAATTTTAATTTAAAATCATTTACTACATAGAGGACTTAACAGCATACATACCTGGGTGCATTCGTTGTATACCCGTCCCTGAATGCCCCTTTACACGTCGTGATTGGCTGAAACCTCCCACAGTTGGAATGCTATTGGCTATCAGCTCCCCTAGAGCCCGCCCCTTTCTGCACAAGGTTAGATGTATCTAGATTGTTTTGAGAAATGAGTTGAGTTTAATGCTCTGCTAGTTAACAGTTAGCCTCCAATCTCAAAGTACTCGCATCGGCAAATAGTCTCCAAAATGCCGAGGCTAGAGGTGAGTGGAAGCTACCATCCATTAGCAGCCTTTTATCAGCAGGGACGCGAGGAAATCCGCCATTCATGTGTTTATTAATTATGTCAGTAACGGTAAGGCAAGCTAGCTGTTAGCCAGCTAGCTAACAGAAAGCTAGCTGAATAGGTAAATGCACAGGTTGCTGGTTTGTAGCTGGTTAAATGACGGGATAATAATCTAAACATCGCTTTCTATCAACAACGTAAAGCAGGACTCTCGACTGTGTGTGCAGTTCCTTAAACGTGCTGTAATTATGCTGTAATATACAGGTAAATGAGTTTAGGTTAGCTGTATAGCTAGGTTAATCAGCACTAGCTTGTTAGCATCTAGCAGTTAAAGTAGAAGCTCAGTATATTTTAACAAGGATTTTTGTCTGCTGTACTAAATTATATGACAACATTACAGCGGAATGAATGCATCTGAGTGGTTTTTCTTTGGTGTTATACAGTTGTCTGGTTTCTTCCTGATTTAAAATGAACACCATGCACGGATGTTTTATATGTTCATTGTAGGACTGGCACGAAAAGGATTTGGGGTCCACCTGTTAAATGCGTTGACTGGTGCCTTATCATACAGGCAACTGTTTGGACAGAATGCCAGAGATGACTGAAACTCAGACACCTGGTCGTAAACCCAAGTAAGGATGTTTGAGATGTCTGCTCTTAATTATTTGTCTAATCTTCATCAGAGGTACTTGGATAAATGTGTGCATAGTTGTAATGAAAAATGTGAACTGTTGTTTTGCAGAAAGAAGAAAAACAAAGAAACTCACAATGCAGGTAAAATGATTATATTATAACTGTTATTTCCTTTTCAAACTTTGCTGCCTAGTAAGCACAGATTTAGTGTGGAGAGTTTCTGGTCACTATGAATGTAACTGGACATATAAGCTTAGTCTCTTCTTTTTATAGGTGAGAGGCACAGAAAAGAGAAGATTAATGCAGGGATTACCCGCATTGGTAATCTTTTGCCCTGTTCCCAGGCACTTAAACAGGTAAGAGACAAGCTGGAATTACTCGTTTTCCTTATCAGAAACATGTGACGTGAAGTTAATGCACAGGCTGTGTGGTATGTTTTAAAACTTTGTCCCTCGTCTATAGAGTAAGAACATGATCTTGGACCAGGCCTTTCGCTACATCACTGAACTGAAGAAACAAAATGATACGTTGCTTCTGGAAGGAGGGGATAAAGTCCAAGGTGAAGTTGAACAAATACAGAAAGTGTGACTATACAGTACAGTATATGCACTTGGAATCTTTAACGTATGATTAAGTACACTTGATTGATTATATGTGTGCTTGGTCTTTATGCAGCGGAGGAGATCCGCCGGCTGCGGCGTCAGATGGACGACCTGAGGAGGGAGAGTGCTCACTACATTGAGCTCCTCAAAGCCCATGATATTAACATTCTGGAGGACCCCACAATTCACTGGAAGGGAAAAAAGCGTTGCGCCAAGGTGGCAAAGGTGACCCCTACTCACCAACTCCCAAAGGGGATCATTGTCTATTCCAATGGCAACGTGATGTGCCCAGCGGGAAAGGAGACCAGCCCAGCGAAGCAGCCCTCTGAAACAATAATTATTCAGCCACCTTCTGAGGTCAGTGCACGGTTAAGGGTTAATGGAGCCCTGCTGCAAGTCAATACCTCTTCTTCCACCCCTGCGCTTCTCCCTGGGTCGACCGCCACGCCCATCCAGTCTACACCAGGCCTGAGAATGATAGAGCAGTGTGTGGTTGAGGCACCACCTGCAGCCCCTGCTCTGCCACCCTCTGTGTCTTACATCACCCTCCAGATCCCTGCAGCCACCGCAGCCCTGCCCCAACAACCGCAGCCTGCTGCCCCAACCCCGACCCTCACCATAGCAGCCACTTCAGCCTCACAGCTCCCCACTGAAAGCCCCGCTCAGCCTGTGTCCAGTGTCACCACACTTACCCAGGCTATAACCACATCTAGAGCTGTAGCCTCAGAGGTTTGCTCTTGGGTCACACAGGACAATGCCATGAGGACTATAAGTTACACCGCTCTCCCCAACAGCCAAGCCCTTCTTAGGGCTGGGGCGGCAGGCAGCACACAGACTACCTGGACAACACTGCAGATGGCAGGGAACACAGTACAGCCAGTCTGCCAGAGTCTCCCCACCCCAGAGGTCATCAACCCCACCCAGGCTGTCCAGCAGGTCACTGTGTGTCCAATGGGCAACAAACCTTCTGTTCAGCCCATTCAAATACAGATGCAACCACATGTGCCTGTACAGCAAGCACCCATTACAGCCCACATTCAAGCGCAGCCCTTTCAGAGACAACCCCAGCTAAGGCCAGCAATCCTAAATCAGGCACAGCCTCAGCCTGTTCTAGCCCCCCAACCACAGTGCGCTGTTCTGTCCCAGTCAGCCATAGCACCCCAGCCAGGTGTGGTTGCCCACCCTACTGTCGTGCCGTCACAGCCCCAGCCTGCCGTACTGCAACCCGCATCATTGGTTCCCCATCCTGCAACAGCCCTCATACCTCAGCCTCAGCCCATCTCTCAACCAGCCTTGGTGCCCCAGCCACAGGCCACTGTGCTGCCCCTCCTTCAGACCATGCAGGTGCTGCAGGTCAACCCAACTGGAGGGACAGTCTCAGCTGTAACAGCACCACAGAACACTAACAACCCAAGTGTAGTCATCCTACAGCAGGCAGGTTCTTGCCAAGCCCAGTCAGTTGTGAGGGAGGAAATAACCAATCAGACACCATGTCAGCATATTGTAATCATCCAGGCACCCAATCAGGTTGCACCTGCCCCTCAAAATCCTCAGGTTGGCATGGTGCCTGCTGCTGTGCCCGCTGCAGTACCTGTTGTGTCCACTCAAATACCCACTACCAGCAGCTCGACGTCTGCCAATTCCCTACAGAGTGTTGGGGGAAAGCAGCTGGTGCACATTCTCCCACGTCCTGTTCCACCTCAGATGAACCATCCCCTTCAGGTCACTCAGGCCTCCTCTTCTCCACCTGTTCCTGCAACCCCACAGACTATCACTGTGAACGGCCGGGTGTTTGCCTTGCAGCCCATGAAGACGTCTGACAAATCCAGCTCCCAGTCCGGCCAGAGTACACTTCAGCTGGTCCAGCCCACCACCACTGAGGAACCAACTACTAATGTGGCCCTCAACAGTTTAGGTGCACTCAGCAGTCTCAATCAGAGCATCTCTCAGGGCCTTCCACTTAGCATTTCTAGCCAGAACAATATCCAGCCTTCAGCTGCTCCAACATCAGTAGTCCAGCAGAAGCAGCCTCCTGCTCCCGCATCCGTCCCTGGAACCGCACTTGCTCTCCCTGCACGGCAGCTACAGGTCCCTAGTTTGAACCCAGTCAAATCAGGGCCGGTGGTTAATTCCTCTAAGCCTCCAGGAAAGAGGCTTTGCACAACTTTGAATACAAAGAGGGCAACAACCAAAAGGACTAAACCAGTCAAGAAAAAAGAGCTCAGTCAGGCACTGCCTGCTGCTGCTGTTAGAGCCAAACCAGTGGTTGCTGCAGGAGAAAGTCAGACAGTTCAAGTTTCGGTATCTCAAGTTGTACAGTCCTCGACCGTAAAAGTCACAGAAATCCCCACCACTTGTTTCACAGTTGTCACAACTGCTGCTTGTAGTGAAGCTGTAGAGAATGTCACCTCCACACAAAACTCTCAGATAACGACTGTGTGTAGTTCATCTAGTGAGTCCACTGTACTTAGTCAGTCACATTCACACAGCAAAAACTCTGTTACTGTAACTCAGACTGATGTTATATTCAGTCATACTAACACTAGTAGTGTGGCAACTGCAGTTACAACTGCCAGTGCCACAATGGTTAAGCAAACAGTTAGTGCAGCTGTGTCCATTGAGAGTAAACCAGCTGTAGTCTCTGGCAACAGCTCAGCAGTAACCAAACCCTCAGTTCCAGAGGTTAAACAGCCAACCACCAGTCCAGCAACTAGCACAACACAAAGTAAGTCGGCTGCCACCGCTGCGGTTTCTAAACCAAGCAAATCTGCGGTCAGCTCTGCAGGTGCCACTGAGACTTTTTCCACTACTGTTTCTACTGCATGTCTGACTCCAGTCTGCACCAGCAGTCTCCCAGTTACTGCACAAGTATCTTTAAATCAGGCTACCCAACCAACTTCAGTATGTCATCCACAGGTATCTAATACCCAAGATCCTCTAACCTGTAATAAACATCACTCTCAGGCCACCACTTCACAATTGGTGTCCGCAACTGTTGCAATCTCAACACATGCAGCAACTTTTTCTGCAGCCCACAGCTCTGTTACAGCCCCTACAGCAAGCTCAGAGATTAGGAAAAGGGTCACAACCAGTAGAGCTCCAACACAGCAGACTGATGTCAATATGCCCAACCCTCCCCCCTGTCAGCCTGCTGAAGACAAACCATCCCAGCCTCCCAGAAGAGACAGGGAGGCTCAGGTAGAGGGACACGCCACAGCAGCAGAGAAAGATGGCTTGGTGGCAGTGACGTCTGGCCCTCCCTCTAGGAAGGACTTTGCCCTATCTCAACAGGTGTACACTAACCTTGACGATCAAACTATAGAGCACCCTATGACGTCCAGCAGACAGACAGATTCTCCCATGTCTTCAGGGGCTGGGGGAGGCCGAGGGTTCTCTGTAGCATCCATGCTTCCCCAGGGCCACACTATTAGTGCATCACCTGGCTCCTATGGGACATTTACATTCACCTCTGAGCAGGCAGAAATGCTTGCCTTGGCTATGTTAGAACAGGACAGTCCAGGACGGCGGAGTGGAAGCTGCTCTGGGAACACTGCTTCAGCAAACCCCACTGCAGCCACATGGGAGCCCCCCAAAACCCCAGCAGTGTCTAGCAGTAAAGACAGGGGCTCAACTGGACAGCAGGCAAAAGTGACTAAACCCATGGATACAGTAACGGTTAAACCCGCTGCCCAGGTATCTGTCAGAGCTCAGGCTGGGGAGGGGCCAAATGGAAGCAGACATCCACAAAACATCTCATACTCCCAGTCTCAGCCTCTCCCCCAGGTTCAGTCTCAGAGCTCATCCCAGAGCGGCACTGTGGCTAGCCTCAGTGTCAACAACCTGATCAGGCCCAGCTCCAGTCAGCAGCCCTACCCTGGCTCTCCCAGTCTGGCTGGCCAACAGGGCTCAGTTCCCTCACCTGCAGGGACCTCAGCCCACATATCCCAACCCTCAAGCAACGCCCTCTCACCCTGCCCTGGTGCAGCCCAACTGAATGAGTACACCCCCTTAAAGACTGCATTAATGAGGGCTCAGGCTGGAGTCGGTGTCGGTGAGCGACAAGTAAAGATCATCTCCAAGCGGCAGGCCCAGGAGGAGGTGATGCTAAACACTGGAAAACGGCCCAAGCCATGCCCTCCATCAGCTACCACTGTTAGCCATATGGACGTGAAAGCACCAGACCACAGCCAGATGATGGTGGGACAGTTGCCCCCCACATCCTCAGCTGTCATGACAAGGATTAATTCAGAAAGCGGAGTCCCCCTCTTCTCCACAAACTCTTTCATGAGCCCGGTGGTTCGGCCCACCGATGGCCACTGTCCCCCTCAAGGACCCCCTGAGCAGAACCAGCCAGGTGTGCTTCACCTGCCACAGGGTCATCCACAGCATGCTGCAACCCAGTCTGGCCAGCACCTTGGAGGAAACATTTACATGAAACAGCAGCAGGAGCAACAGAGACACCATCTGTATCACTTGCAACACCACCTGACTCAGCCTGACGCGGCACAGCGCCACTCGCTACAACAGAGGGCGCTTCAGCAGCAGGAGCAGCAGCAGCAGCATGTGCAGAAGAAGCGGGCGCTTGTCAGAGGGAGTCAGAGTGGTTCACCTGCTGGGCTGCAACAGAAGCAGCACCACCTGGAGAAGTCCGGAGTTCAGCAGCAGCACTCGCATCAACAGCAACAGCAGACACAGCATCAACAGCACACACAGCAGCCGCAGTCGCAGCAGCACCAACAACAGTCGCACCAACAATCGCAGCAGCATCAACAGCCAACGCAACACCAACAGTCTCATCCCCAACAGCACCAACAGCAAACGCATCAACAGCAGCCACAGACGCAGCATCAACAACACCAACAGCAGCAGTTACAGCAGCAGCAGCAGCAGAGCTCCCACTCCAGACACCAGCAGCACCTACAGCAGCAGATCCAACAGCAGCAGCAACAGCAGCACTTTAGACACCAGGAGAAGAGCTGTGAAGCCCAGGGAGCAGGATCCAGGGCGCACCACAGCAGCCACCTGGCCCAACAGGAGCACCTTAAGGTTGGTGTCACATGGTGCTAAATACTATGATAGTGTGTTTAAAAGGAGGGTCCATGTGTATTATATAAATGTAGCCACTAGCAAAAAGCAGTGACATACTGTAGGTTAGAAGCGCTGATGCTCATCCCTCCTTCAACCCCCACACACACTGTTCTGTGACAGCATAAGCATTCAGAGTGAGGACACAAACAGACCAGAGGCAGCAGTAGACCAGCAACTAGACAACAGCAATGTATTTTGGCCACTTATATTTGGATTATTTTTACAACTTTACCCTGCTGTCAGACAGCTCTCTCTGATGGGGAACTGAAGCTGGTATATCGCCCTCTTCAAAGCCACCAGCCTCCATTCAGAGAAATAGTAATTTTACCTCACAGCACACGGGATTTGCTGATCGACCCGCAGCCTCAATTATTTAGTTTGTTAGTGTTACTGTGTGACTTTCAGTAGGAAAAAGTTTGAGGCGCTTGGGAAAATAGCATTTTGTTCTTTACGCAAAAAGTTTAATTTTTGGATTCGAAAGCTACATAATGATATAAAAACCTCAACAACAAAAAAAAGAAAACAATACATTTTAATTAGACTGGGAACAAAGTACAGTGGCACATTTTGTACTTTGGTTGATCTTGTCCCAGTATCTTGTTATTTAACTGGCATTTGAGAGCAAAAATTAATTGTTGATAAGTTTGATAAAAAAGTGTGGAGCCAACTAATTAACACACAATTCTGTCTTGATTTTCATTTAAACCATATCACACATTGGCTGTTTACAACTAAATTGCAATAACTGGCTTGGCAGACACCAGGAGTTTGTGAGGGCAGTTTTAATTATATTAGATGTTTAATTATGATTGCGTGATTTAAAAACAACATATATAATCACTACCTCAGGTGTTAGATTTCTGTCAGTGCAGTCTAAAGCAGTGGTTCCCAAATAGTCCAGCCACGAGGTCCAGTTTTCTCCCTAGTCATTAGTTCAAGGTTCACACAGTTTAATACATTCAGCATCATCCTTGCATTTGGCTGTGTCGTCGAGCTAGTTTGCTGTCTCTGTCAAGTAGCAATCTGTTAGTCACTGACATCGTCACAATTAAAAGAGAGGATTAAAAATTAAATTATTGCGATATCTCGCCTGTAAATATGTTTAATTTGTTTTGCGTTTATCTATAAATGTCTGGGAAGTGTCAGGAAGAAATGCTGATAAAAATTGATGATGCTGAATAATTAATATGACTTTTGTCTGAAAATAACATTTGGACTTTTTTTCCTCCCTCAGCCTGGTCAAGACCATAACGCTATGCAGAGGATGATGAGCACAAGGACTCTGGAGCAGCAGCTCATCCCTCCTCCCAGCAACCCTGTGTCCCGGTCGTCTGACCTGGCCTGCGCTCCTTCACGGCAGGAGCGTCACCGTGTTTCAAGCTACTCTGCAGAGGCGCTCATCGGTAAAAGCTCCACCAGTGGCGAACAGCAACAGCGCATGGGTCTCCACCTTCAGCCTGGCCGCGGTGCCACGCAGGAGCAGCCAGACCTTCGCGGTTACCTGGACACATCACGAGGGAAAGCCAACATTGCACACAACCCACAGAATCGCCTTCCCTCCGATCATCCAGGATCCGCAGATGTTCAGCGCGTCTCTGAGTGTCCGCCATTCAAGGCCATGGGAGGAGGAGCACATCAACTTGGTGGTTTTGAGGCTCAGGTGTCTCGTGGGAGTGACATGGCCCCTAAGTCAGTACCGTCGTCCCAGAGGGGCCCTCAGGGGCAGCAGCAGGGTGGGTTCAGGATGGGTGTTGGACCTCCAGCAGATGGCAGGAACCGCTACAGTGCAGCTCATCCCGGCTCACAGGGAGTACAGGTCGGCCTCCCCCGGGAGCAGGAGGGTTGTCACCAGAGTTTCATGCAAAGCCTCCTTTCCCCTCACCTGCCTGAGCAGAGCAACCACCAGCGAGCAGTGCAGTGCTGTCCCCCCGTCAGCATGGAGTACAGCTGTGTGCCTGGAAGCTCTTCAGGAGACATACAGGCCAAGGCCTCCAGTCCCAGTGTGCCCCAGACGCAGAAGGCCCCAGCTATGCGGCTTGGAGAGGGCAACAAGGGCCATATTTCTCAGGTCAGCAGTAATATGCATGGAGGCCCAGGTGTGCGCACAGGTCTCCCCCACCCTCCAACCCCACACAGCAGCTCTGAGCCAGGCCGCTCCTCAGCCCCCTCCAGACCACCCACTGCTGTCAGCCAGCACTCTCGCCACATCGCTCGAGACACTCAGCCCACCAAGCTGAGACCTGGTGACCGGCCTCGATCAGGTACTCTGAGACAGAGCAACCCCTTTGAGCCTGAGGGCCACCTGCCTCTGCCCTCGGGTGGAGGGATGCTGCTGAGCAGACCGCAGTCTGGAGGAGAGCGACGCAGCACTATTGTTCGCTTTATGGCTGACAGTGCTCAGGTTCCAAGTGACAACAACCTGGTTCCTGACCAACACCTGACACAAAACTTTGGTTTCCCCTTTATTCCAGAGGGAGGAATGAACCCTCCACCTCCCATTAATGCTAACTCCACATTCATCCCTCCAGTCAGCCAGCCCAACGCCTCCCGAACACCATCCCTTCTGCCTGTGGAGCCCCAGAACACTTTATCCTCCTTCTACACTTCCTACTCTCCTGCTGCTCACCCCAGCCTACCCAGTGATGTCACCCTCCAGTACTTATCTAACCAAATGTTTACCAGCCCGAGTGCCGACAAGGGCAGCGCTCCACCGCTCAACAACCGCTTCGGCTCTATCCTCTCCCCACCTCGTCCTGTGGGTTTTGGCCAGCCCAGCTTCCCCTTGCTCCCAGACATGCCCCCCATGCCCATTGCCAACTCGTCTGGAATCACCCCCCATATATCCAACTTCAGCCTCACCTCGCTGTTCCCCGAGATCGCCACAGGCATGCCCACCGACGGTTCGGCCATGCCGATGTCTCCCCTGCTGTCTCTCTCCAACACCTCAGCTGCTGACTCTGGCAAGCAGCCCAATCGTCCCGCCCACAACATCAGCCACATTCTGGGCCATGACGGCAGCTCGGCTGTGTGAGGAGGCATCCTGCTGCATTTTGATGAGCTGGTGTTCTGAAGTGAAGACTTTAATTTTCGATTTGAGATTTGTTTTTTTTTAAATGTTCAACAAAGTGGTGGTGAAGCACCTCCTGATGAAATGACACCATGTCTGTCTGATTGTTTACATGTTCAGTTTCGATCTCAAATTGTTTTTCCTTTTGGCATATGTGTGATGTCAAATTTATAAGTTGTATCATTTCAGAAATCTTTTGATTTGTAGGACGACAGGAAAATCTGGTCCCTTAAAGCTACTTTGTTTGAAGCGTTGGTCAAACCGACAGTTTGGTGATAAAACAGAATTTAGGTTTAGAACTTTAATCAGTGTCTTCTGGGTCATTAAGAAACCTTCTGCACAGTTACCTACCAATGTAATTTACTAACTTATATCAGGTTGTACTGTACAGAATCAGTTTTTTTCCAAGAGCTATTTTGTAAATACCAGTGTTTCATATCAGAATTGTTAGATTATGTATGTATTTGTAAATACAAAATTGATTAATAAAGTTTATAAGGAGACATTTGTATTTGCTGCCAACTGAAGAACTGTGTGCATTTCTTGCTCCCTCCACTAGATGCCACTTTAACTCAGTTGCTATCTTTTTCTTTTGTCTTAGCTCCAGGGGGTTGTTTCCAGATCCACCAGTTGGAGAAACAGTCAAAATTAGTGGTGGTAGTGGTGACTTTATTCCAGCAAGAGTGGATTTTAAACTAAGCTGCTACATCTGCAGAAGGAAATTGCAGAGCAAATTGTTTTTACTGAAAAACAGCAAAGCATAGGAAAAAAAAAATCATCTTAATCATAGTGTACAGACGGTAGTTAGCACATTTAATGAAAAGATGCACCAAACAATTCAGTTTCATAAGCTTTTATTTACATGCAATAGTGCTCCAGCATGTGCAACCACAGAGCGGCCACACTGATAAAGGGGGAGTGTAGATTCAGGATCTCCTTCATTTCGATTGCAGATGTCTCTGGCAAAGACTAATACTTATGCACCAACCTGTGAGGGAGGAGTAATACTGACACACCTGTCACAGCACCCTCACCTGGCAGTCATTTGGTAACCAGCAAATGAGTAAACACAGAAGTGGTTGCAGTATAAAGTTCAGCTTATCAATGACTGAGTTTAAGATATTTTTTTCCAGAATCTCTCCCATTCAGTGATTTAAAAAAATAACATAAAAATCAAAAAAATAAATAACTATACAATATATAATCTCTTGTTCACTACTGAAACAGAATGATTTATGTTGCATACACTTGTTAATAGTTTGTTAATGATGAGCAATGCATAATACATTTGTGTTACTGCTATACAAGACGACAGACAGTTGTATTTTTGAAAATGTGACAAAGCAACGGAACTACAACGGTAATGAAGCACCTCATAATTACAGCATCAGACTGGTTTGAATGGTCCCTTTGTTTCTGTTGTACATAAAGCTAAGTACCTAAGGTCCAAACATTGAGGATGGAGGACGTCTGTGAGGAATGACGTGGGCGAGGAGGGTCTTGACATGAAGTGCTGAGCTGAGAGGAATCCCCTGCAGGTTTAAAGGTCCCCTGACTGATCTTCTTAACACAAAGGAAAGACGTCCCTCCCAAGGAAACGCAGACAGAGTTCAGCTTTTCTTTTTCAATATGAAAATAACCTTATATACAGTATAATCAGACACCTATGTACAAAAGCATAAATATATAAATATCTGTGATACAAAAATAAATATTTTCTCTTGTTTTCTTCTGTTTGTCTAACAGTCTCTTATGCATCTGTTGTGTTGGCTGTCCCTTCGTCCTCAGGGGATGCTTCATTTGGGAGGATGTTCACTTCCTGTATTGTTATGTCTTGGGAGTGCGGTGTTGTGGCTGCTGAAGATGACGATGTGGTGAAGATCCCCTCGTCTTCTAGAGAGAGAAGAGGAAAGGACGCAGGCTCTGCAGAGAGGAGGAGGGGAGGAGAGCTGGTCAGACAAATATAAAGCTCATTTTGTAGACTTCACATACAAGAAAAGCTATGTTCTAAATGTGTTAGTTAACCCTAACTTGAGAGTATTTCAGTCAGTAAATGAAAATATCCACACATACTGTAAGTGATGCCATCCTCTGCTTTATTTCCACCACAGAAGTGGCCGTCACCTTCCTGTTCCTGTGAACTGAGGTGCTGATGGGAAGAGTTGAGGAGCTGAAGAGTGGAGTCATCAGGAGGACAGCAACTCTGTTCATGATGATCTGGACTACTAAAGAAGACGAGGAAAACGTTTATGTTAGTGCTTAAACTTAAAAATATTTTCAGTAAAATTATCTTTAAAAAATTTTTATTGTGGCTTTTATGACAGAGCACCCAGAGAGACAAAGAGGGGCAGGTGAGTTTATTATTAGCTTATTATTTCCAAGATGGAACTTTCAAATAGGTTTATTACAGCTTGTGTTTAATGTATTTTTTATATGGCAGCTAATTCATTTACTTGGGGAAAAAAAAATCTGTCCAGTGTCTCAATTAACAAGATTATTTTTCTCAATTCAGAAAAACAAGCTGCTTTTTTTTTCCATTAAATCTTCTTTCAGAATTCTTAGATAATAATGTCCTTAATCAGAAAAACGAAGCAGATTTTATTCTCTCAAGTGACTGCATTAATAAGCTTCCATAATTTTTATGCTTCAAGTCTATTTCTCCTGTTTTACATGCAAAATCCCAGCAACTGTGTTTTGGGTTCTGAGCGCGGCCAAAACACAGGCTGAGCTACACTCAATAATAATGTGCCTGAAGGCATCCCTCAGTCAGTACTGTATTTACAATGATATGAAGATACATTCAAAACATACAGCATGAGCATTACATTCAAAAAGCAGAAACATTTGGCGTCTTTGATAAAAAAAAATATTACTTAAATTATTTTTCTGTTCTGTTTCTTTCAAATACATGGGAAGAAGGCAACAAGCAATGAAAGAAGAAATTACCCCCAAAATTAGTAAAAAAATTGGTAAAAGGAGAAAAATCAAAACAGGAAATTAAAAAAAAAACCAAAAAAAAAAAAAACAAGCAAATAAGGAATTTACTCCAAAAAAAAAGAGCTTAGAAAATTCTAGTACTTCTGTAACATAATTTTAAATATAAAATAATAATAATTATAAATAGAGTTTTTCCCTAGTTTTTTTTTTTTTTAATAAATTTCTAAATATAGTGTGGAATATTTTTTACAAATTTTCTCATTGCCTTTTTTCCTCCTGTTTTTGAAAGAAACTGCACCCATTATTCGGGTTCAGAGTTTTAAATACTTGCGAAAGGCGTCTGAAAGCAGCACAAGAAATGTAATGTCGCTCCAGCTTTCAAAGGATTTTAACTGATTGTTTCAGCACCACTTTAAGGACAGATTATTGCTCCCCATTACTCAATTATTTACAAATTGTTACATAGTCCCTCCTGTGCATTACAGTAAATACCGTATATGAGCTTTATGCGTAAACATACCTGGTGGAGTAGTGGTAAACAGGAAGATGTCCGTTTGACACTGTCTGTGGCAACAACGTGTCACACTCCATGTCACAGTCCACCTCCTCCTGCAGAACACAAGAGCATATACATCATATATTCAACACTACTGGACTTCCATAACATGGACAGCTAATTAACAACCTGTAATGACCAGTTCAGTTTGTTTTACCTGCTGCAGCCCTGGCAGACAGTGTGTGGGGTGGTGAGGTTTGCCGTTCGGGGTGTATTCTCCGTTAGCAGGGTAGATGCCATGTGGCACCGTCATGTGGCTGTCCAGCGGGCAGTGGCCAACCAGGGCAAGTCCCTGGAGGGGAACCATGGTGTACTGGCATGACGACACGGGCGCGGCCACGGCAGGAAAACACAAGTCTGACGTTTGCTCTGAAATAAGCAGAAAGAGAAGATTACACAGATACAAAGATTAATATTTTAACGACTGTAACAGGAACTGTGACGAGAACTCACTCTGTTTGGCCCAAGCCCTCCAAAGGCAGAAGGGGATGAAGGCGACGATGATGAAGACGAAGGCTCCCAGGACAATACCGACTATGAGGTAGGGGAGGTCACCGGGCCGAGGCACAAGTCCACCTGTGGGTCCTAACCCGTGGTCTGGGGTCTCTGATGGAGCAGGTCGCTGGTGATTAGGACGAGCTGAGGAGACAAAAGGGGAAAGATCTGTTTAAACAAGAGCAGAAACTGTGCTGCCTTCAGATAGGTGTAGATTTTGGAGGAGGACACGTCCCTCTCAATATTTAGAACATGTGCATTTGTCTCAGAGGAGTTAATTTGATAAAAAAAAAAAAAGTAAGATATTTACACCATAAATTGATGCAAAAATGGCACCAGAATACAGAAAATTAAGTGTTTGATGCTCAAAATTTTCTGGCAGAGGACCCCCAAACCCCCCATTTCATATGTGTCCCCGCCCGATATTGAGACAAAACCTATGTCCTTGTCATCCTGTATGGTACATTTAATTTTCCGCCCAAAAATGACCTCACCTTTCGTTTCAAGGATCACCACGTTGCCAAATTCACTCTCTCCCTTCTCGTTGAAGCTCTGCATCTTGATGTCGTAGGCGGTCTCGGGCTGGAGGTCAGTGATTAAATGCCAGTATCTGTCTCCCTCCACCACATCCTTCTTATAGTCACTGTCATTATCGCTGTCTGTCGGCCGGTAGTAGATGTAGAAACCATAGATGGGTGTGTTGTTTACGGGGGTGTACTGTCGGGAGGGAAATCAATCATGTTAGAATCACAATGAACAGGCGATACATTGCACTGCAGTCATTTTTCATTTTTGTTTCTTCCAGTCACTCACCGTCCATTTGAGCATGATGGTAGTCTCATTGATGGCTTCATTGTAGGTGATGTAGGGTCCATCAACAGGGCGTTCATGAGTTCTCCCACCCACCACTGTGTACGCCTTCGAAGGGGCACTGGGAGGACTGGAACCGATTACATTCACCGCCACAACACGAAACTTGTATGACGTACCTACAGGGAGAGGGATAACTATTACTAATGTGTCTCTGGGGGCCACCAGCTGCCCAGACTGAAGCTCTATGTTGTGTTGACTAATGATGTTTGTCTTCACATCACTTTATGTTTTCCTTTCAAGCGATTCAGTTATGGTTTTGATTGATGGCAGCAATTACTGAAATGACTGTAACAACACTCATTATGTTGATGAATTTACGGGCCGTGGGAATGTAATTATGCAGGACATCATCGCTGTAATTATACGGTACGACATCCTACTTCTCCCCCCCAACTCAGAGTAAACTGCTGTGAATAATAACAACACTGTTTAAGGAAGATGGCCGACCTTTCTCCAGGCCCGTGATCTCCACAGAGAGCCGCTGTGGGGGGATGTTTTCCACCGCCGTCACCCAGTCCTCTCCTGCCTTCTTCACCTTCTTGTACTCCACCCGAAATGACTGGATGGGGAAGCCACGGTTACCACGAGGAATCCAAGTCACGTACGCCGACGTTTCCGTCGCCGTGGAGACTGTGGGCTTGTCGGGGGCTTCGGGAGCTGCAGCGAAGGAGGAATGGTGTCAGACAGAGGACAACAACTCACAGACATTCTGTAAATCATGTCAGTTAAAAGGAAAAACATGATTCATTCAGCACTTACTGAGAGCTCATCCTTCAGAGACAGAAAGGAAAGAGATTAAGAAGTTTGCATGTTAGTAAAAAGAATGGTTAGAAGTTAAACAATACAGTTATTTTTGTATAAGTGACTTTTTATAGTTAGTATAGTTAATAGGAGATAGATTTTGCAAAGAGGCATTGAGAGGTCGAGGAGGATTGGAGGGATACTTACGAGAGAGGCTTGGCGAAGGAACAGCAGGAGTTTTTGGTGGGTCGTTTTGCCCTGGACCTCTGCGACCTGAAGACAGAAAAACACAATTAGATCAGAGTTTAAATGAAAGAACTGCCTTTTTGGCCAAATAAAATTTCAATTGAATTCTCTTTTAAGGCAGAAATAACATTTTCACAAGTCCACAGCTGTGCTCGCAGCTCTGTGAGGCTGTAATCAGCAGGCAATTTGTTAATACTTCTCGACTCACTGGCGTCACATTGCTTATCAGAATGCACAGAGTTTGCGGGTTGCTAAACTAGTGCTACAAATGCTGCAGGTCCGGGTCTGGACCTGGGGATGGAGAGGGATGGCAGGGCATTTAGCAGTACTTTGAGCTAAATGCTAATGTAAGCGTGCTAACTTGCTCTCACTGACAAGGCTAACATGACAGTGTTTTTACCTTTGCCAGTTCTGAAGGTCATCATAGCAGGTTGTCCCAAACCTGCGCAGTTTTTGGCAGCCATCTCCACCTCATACAGGCTGTCTGGCTGCAGCTTGGCCAGAGTCAGCTTGTGGAGGGCGCCTGAGATGCTGCTGGAGGTCCACTCTGCTAGAGGGTCTCCCACCTGACAGATAGACAGAGAGTCAGGAGGGTGAGTAACTGACAAAGTACGAGTATATGTTTGTTGAAGACATGCTATGCAGAATTTTCCTTTAAATCATCACTTACGACCCAGACTATCCTTCCGTCTCTATTTTCTTACTTCCTACTTATATTCTGTGTCTGGGTGTTTATGAGCATGTACCCCCACAGCACTTAGGTGAGGACAGGGATTTATAATAAGGTGGCGACTGGGTGCCAGTTCATAAACAGCAGGCATCCAAGAGACACAGCACAGAAAACACACAAATATACCGAGGCAAAACGCCAAGAGAGTGAATCTGTGTGTATTTTAACTGAGAGTGCAGTGAACTGACTGCAGTACCTTTCTGTATTTGACCATATATTCCAGTACAGGGGCTCCTCGCTCATGCCGTGGCCTCCAGGTGAGCTCATAGTAGTCAGCCTTGCCCGTGCGGGGTTGGCTGAGGATGATGGGAGCATCGGCAGGCAGGATATGTCCCGGCAGCTCAGAGCAGTCAAGAGGCAACATGGCACCGGTGGCCCCCGGCCTCACAGGCGGCTGCTCTCTCAGCACCTTATCTGGGCTGAGCGGCCGATAGATGGAGGGCAGCTTCCCCCTGGATGAGATCCCTAAAGAGAAATACATCATGAAACAAAAAGGCTTTGACTTAAACTAGTTACATTTCTAAAAGGTTACCCACTATCTGGCTTACCGGTTGATACTGTGATGAGGCGAGCGGAGGCCTGCGAGCTGCCCACCCCGTTCTCAGCCATGCATTGGTACAGTCCGTCATCCTGAGGGCCCACGTTGGAGACACGCAGCACCCTGGAGGTCAAGCGGTGGCGAGGAGATGGGGAGAGGGGCCGGGCGTTGTGAAGCCACATCACTGAGGGAGTGGGTTTGCCGCGGGCCTGGCAGGTGAAGCGCACAGTCTCTCCGTACACCACCTCCTGCTGCTGCAGCTCCACCGTCACCTGAGGAGGCTCTGCACGACACAGAAACAAAGTTGAACAGCCTGTTTGTGCATGCACAGGTGTGATCGTGCAAATGGTTATTATTTTCCTTAGAGCTGAGGTAATTAATCAGCAGGAAATTACTATTATTCTCTTAATTACAACCATTTTAAAAGTTTTTAAGGCTAAGCATCAGTAACGTCACGTGTATGGGCACATGTGTGAGTAGAATCACTATCATGCGTGTGTGTTTCTAAAGGCTGCATGACAGAGGGGTGTATAGAGCCAGGCAGGCGGGGCTAGGCCAGCTAGTTGATGGTTGGCTGCTTGTGAATCAGGGAAAGACGGAGCTCATTACAGCTACAGCAGCTCTCTGGCTTTAATTAGAGCCAGCTGCAGAGAGACAAGCCTACAACACACACAGACACAGACACAGACACACACACACACACACACACACACACACACACACACACACACATACATACACACACTCACACAGAAAATCACTGTAAAAACAGTCATCCATAACCTAGACACACTCAATCAAGTCCCGCTACAGAATAGAGAGCTCTGTCTCCACAAACTCTTTCTTACACAACACCGCCCAGGCTTACATGCTTCTCCCACACATGACTGCGCACACACATACAGACCCCTGTCTTCTCTGTGCGCCAAACAGGAGTCGGTTTAATTATTAAATCCATGATACAAACAAAACTCTACTTATAAAAAAGAAAATCATCGCAGAGTCAAAAGAATAAACTCCATTCACTATGAAAAGCTTTTACAGGAAGCTGCGTTTAACAGATTAGTTCGAGGTCTTTATAAAAGATTATCAAAACAAAGTATATAAACACCCAGAGCAGCCAACACACAACACGCTAAAACAACTTTCCACTTTACTCACCAAACACTTGCACGTCATAAAGCACCGTTGCAGAGCCGGCCGACTCAATGCCGTTGTCCGCTCTGCAAATGTAAGTGCCCGAGTCTGCCTCGCCCACCGCGTCGATCAGAAGGTTGCTGAGCAGGAAGCGCGTGTTGTTGTGGGAGCGCAGGTCCTTCCCATCTTTTGCCCATATGACCTGTGGAGTGGGGATGCCACTGGCTACGCACTCCAACACCAGCCGCTGGCCTTTGGTCACCATGATGGAACGAGAGGCCGGCGGGTAAATGATGCGAGCTGCTTCTGAGGTGGAGCCTGAAAAAGATGCGGACAGTCAGGGTATGAATATGTGGTCAATATGTAGGAAAATATCTGTGCATTTTTTTTCTGCCCTTCTTCATTTCTTTACATTGCTCATGTGGCTGAAATCACGTCTAAAATACAAAGAACTGTTCACACTTCACATGTGACTAAATGTGTCCTGGCAAGATGATAAAAGTCACACTGAAGTGGAGGGTGTGGGACACATGTACACCACATGTGTCTACAGTAACACAAGCTCTCTAATAATGTCTTTTCTGACATAGCTCTTCACTGTTAATGTTTCAGTTTGACCCCTAACTTCTTCTTACACATTATTAAATTGCGTTTTCATCAAAACCTGCAGTGCTAATAAAAAACTTTATGTTCCATTTCAACATCATAGTGTTGGAGGTCATGACTCACGGCGTATACGCAGGCGGTCAGCCGAGGTGGATGTCTTGACCTCCTGAGTGACAGGGTTGTAAGCAGCACACTTGTACGGTCCCTCATCGTCCTGCGTGGCGTTGGCTATCTGCAGGTTCCCTGATGGCATGATGAGGTAGTTCCCTGTAGACAAACAAAAACAAACAGATGTTGAAGTGTGCTTTTAAGGACTAACAAACCCACAAATGAATCAGAGTGCACACCTAGAGTCGTCATCTATAGGGGCAGTTATTGCTTCTGATGGGCTGAAGAATTTGTTGTCTCTTGCCATGCAAAAGCACAAGACTTTAACTTCATTTTGATCATTTTTGGAACAATAAAGACCCACTCTATCATGTGGATAAATATCCCAAGTCTCCTGTGTTATGTTTTTGTTGAAAATAGAGGGAGAAGGCATCACCATGTAACTTCACTTAAGGTTCTCTGGTTTTGTTATGTTGCACTTATGCATAAAGATACTATTTTTGGTGTTTCAACTTGAAATTTTGAGAATTAAGAAAAACAAAAATGTATGCTTTTGTTTTTATTCAAAACAAATATTTCTTGACCCAATTTGGTCCTAATGATGTGAGCTTGTGATGAACCATTAAAGACAATCAAAGTAGAGAGGTTTAAAAAGAACCCCTACAAATTGATTGGTTTATTCTTATTTATATTACATTAAGTGGGTAGTTTCATAATACATCAAAAGCTTCTATCAAAGTCATAATTATTTTAATACAGTATTGTAATCAAAAACAGTGTAAGAGATCAAATGGAAGTTGGTCTGACCCCTTATTAATATCGTGGCTTCCAAAATTAGAGGTCAAAGGTCAATTTTGAGCTCAAGATTTTTAAGTAGATATAAAATAAAATCATTAACAATACAAAGAAATCCACATCTCCAATATTATGCCAACCATTCATTAAACTTGATGCCAAAACAACTTTAAAGTCATTTTAAAGTCAGTTACACTCTAGTGAGTTAAGGTTTTTCGCCTTTGTGGTGCAGAATAACAATAAGGGTAAAAATAAGTATTAGATGAAGAGAAAAAAAAAGCACAGACAAAGACAAAAAACTTCTAACTTCATCACAGCTGTTCAGAAAACTACACAAAAAGCATTTGTGCACACTTGAGTGCAAATGTGCAGGGAAGTAAAAAGGATTTGCAGAGCATTACACAAGCAATACTGTTACAGCATTGACATGAGACCAGGTTTCACATACTTCTTTCCAAACTTTAAAGCACATCCATGTGGAAATATATTATACAATACATGAATATGACCAAGACAAACAGGAACCGCAGAAAAATCAAGTCCATATTGCGAAACAGTGTGTAATATGAGTACTATGTGCCATTCCAGTGCACAGATGCACTAACAGCACAGACCACAAGGTGGCGCCCCAGAGTCTGAGAACACTCAGTGAATGCCCCTCAATGTGGTATTCATTTCCTCACAGATAAGCTGCAGATATCAGTACCTACAGCTCCCAGGCATCATCAACATACCAGCCACAAACCACTGGAGCTTTTCTTCTCTTCCAGGCAACTTAGTTTGAAAAATAAACAACCGCATTCCCATGTTTCAACATTCTCGAGATAATACCCTTATCACCGGTTTTATAATGGGACAGATAGCAGGATTATAGCATTCCGGTAAATTATGAAGATAGTATGAGAATTAAGAGGGAAGTGGGGGGTGATTATAGGAAATCCTAATGAATTCAAGCAGCTCGGTACCTTTGGACGTCTCCAGCCACTCCTGTTTGACACTGTAGCGGACCTGAGCCTTGGGCTGGCTCTCAGGGAGGTGACATTCAATAACAGCCGTGTTGCCTTCGTCAACCTCGATCTCCTGCTGGTCGTCCGGCTCAAAGTCCCGCAGCTCTGGAAAACACACGAGGCGAGGGGAGAAGTCAGTGGCGTCTTTCATCATCTTAATACGCAGTGTAAATCACATCTAACTGCACATGTATACAGTCAGTCCTCAGCCTCAGAAGCAGAAAACCACAATATTCTGAGCAATAATAAACTCTGTAATAACTGGGCTGTTTCCATATTGGGTGTCTCTCCACGTTGGATGTCCCTATTGTATTGTAACCACATTCCCACAACGTCTCCGATGTCCTTCCCTTTGAAAGAAAACCTCCATTTAGTAATGTTGTCTTAACATGATCTGCTTTAAGTCGCCAGAATTTTATATCTCTGACTAATTATTCTGTTTTGCTCAATTCATGTCGCTCTGGGTAAGTCCAAAGCCTAAGAGTGGTGTCTGTAACATTGGAGTAGGTGTCATTAATCCTGTCAAACATTATACTGGGACTGGAGCCGGTTCAGATTCTGTGGGAAATGGGTGGAGTGGGATTACTGGGGCCATGTGCTGCGACTGTGTCCCGCAGACACACAGTCTGCACAGCACAGACACTCATGTGACCTCTGACCTCCTAAAACCCCCTCTGCCTGAGTGGCCCAGAGGCCTGGCCACGGGGTCAAAGGTGAGAGGTGTCCATCCTATAGAGTTTCAAAGAAAGATATCCAGTTTGGGAGGAAACAGCAAAACTCTTGCTCTTAAGAGGCCAGGGGGAAAAAAAGGAAAAACCCACAAAAATCTTAGCGGGGGGATGCTGCCATTTTGTAGATTTGGAGTAGAGGAAAACTAAAATAGGACTGGAGGGAGCAGCAAAGGAGGGGGAAAACAACTGGAGAAATTTGTCATGAAGTAGTCTAGCAGCGAAATGAAAGATAAATCTCCAGGAACGTAATTAACCGTCTACCAGCCTTTGTTGATTTATTCTTAACAAACACGGCCTCTCTCCATTCTTTCCGGAGGTGCTTTGACTGGTGTGTTTTTCTTGGACCGGCCGCTCTTTCTGGCAAGAAGCTGCTGGTACACACAGTCAGCTGATGAGACATTGTATACAGCTCTAATTCAATAAGAAACGTTTAGTTAAGGCCAGGGTATCTGCTGATAGGGACATCACAGTGATTTACTCAAAGCACTAAACAAACACTTTCACTGCAGGACAGATGATTTATCCACCATGCATCTGTCCCTCTGTCTGCATCTGGGGGAGCTTTAGCTGCAGACACACACAGACAAACACTAAAACACAACTCCATCTCTGACTTGGAGCTCTTATTCTGAAAGATGAGAATCCCAGCCAGGACATGTCAAGCTAAGTGGTGTATGAGTGTGTGTTGGAGGGAAAGAAAGCCTTAAAGAGGGACCGTGTGGCGCTCCATTTGCTAAATCAATCAGGTGCTGTTTTTACAGCCAACCCCCCTTCTCCTCCTGACTCCCCCTCATATCTACCCATCCCACCTTCCTCCTCCTGCCTGCTTCTCCCAAATTCCTCCAGTTGTACCTTTTAACCCCCCCACAACTCTACCACCCCGCATTCTTCACAGGAAGAACCCCGCATGGGTGCCTCTCAGGTGTGTGAGCGTGCATATGTATTTCTGTGTGAGTGTGTGTGAGTGTGTGTGTGTGTGTGTGTGTGTGTGTGCGCGCGTCCTGCAGCGATGGAGGATTGATGGTATTCATAAAGTGAAGCAGACCTCCCGCACCAGGGCTGCTTGGCAAGGCAGACTTAAATATTTCTAGAGAGACAGTGCATTCATCATCTTTATGTGGAGCAGTAGGAGGCCTGTGTGTGTGTGTGTCTGAATTATAACATGTTTGTGCAACGTGTTGTGCGTTCACGTTGCGCAGATACATGTCTCTGTTTTCTGCAGCAAAAAAAAAAGGGGGAGGGCGATTGTCTGCACAAGAATTCAAGCGAAGAGCTTTTAACTTATGCCAAAAAAGCGCAGAGTCTTCAGAGACGGATAGCGAGGAGGGTCTGGAATCAACCTATCCTGATCACAAAAAACATGTGCGTACAGCTAAGAGGGCTCACATGGAAAAGCAGGCACGTACACACTCCCCGTGGAGCAATTCCTTAGGCGGTTTGGGGGTGGCCGAGAGGAGACCATTATTAAATTAGAGACGTTTTTTGGGGGGGGAGGTGGGGCGAACAGTCTGCCTCCACATGTGGTTATCTCAACACGATTCATCCACTATTGGAACTATCAATAACTTTTACGGCCTGCGCGCCTGCTCTGAAGAAAAGAGGAAAAACAGCAAAACATGAGAGGTGAAGATGACAAAAGAGGAGGGGAAAGTGAGAGAAATGAAAGGAGGCAAGAGGAGAGAAAGTGACAGGGTGAAGAGTGAAAAATGTGCAGAAGAAGAGAAATGCGTGTGTGTAAGTGTGTGTAAGGTTACGGAGGCCTTCGAGGAGACAGAGAATGTGACATCACGTCTCATCTTGTGTGAGGATCTTGTCTCGACTGGCCTAAAACACCTTTAGTTTCTCCAGCTCTGGCAGCCTCATACATCACATCACTACATGTAAAACAATACAGCTAACAGCACTTTTTTTTACCTAATGGTGTGTTGTAGTGAGGCATATCCTCTGTCCACCCCCTCACACACACACACACACACACACACACAAACACCCTTATCTCCCCCCCGAGCCCTCTACCCAATTACGGGGCCATAATTTTTGGCAAGCCCTGCTGTCGGGCCTTGTGGAGAGGAATGTGGTGTTGTGGGAAGCAGAGGGGCCGATGGAAGCAGGGGGCCCCCAGGCTGGAGTCCTGGTCCCCTCTTCCTTGCTCTGACCGGGCCCCGGCCCCTAGGTCCCCTCCATTCCTCTGGCTCAGATTACACAGCTTCAGGCCCCCCTCTCAGTCCCATGATGCATATCAAATATAACATCACACACTCGGAGCAGCACACTAAAAACGTTAGCAGTGAGAATAATTCACTTGAACTCCATTAGATCAATATGGCACTCCATAAAAGCAGCTGTTGTATTAAACCAGACAGGGTGACTATCTGAATGTCAGGAATCAATAACGTGCAGCAGTTTCTCATCCTGATCAGAGCTGCAGTTGGTCGAGGGTTGCACTCACGGGTGGAAAAGTACAAGGTTTACAGAGTTGTATTGGTGATGATTTAAAGCAAACAAATACCGCCCCTTCACTGTTTTTGTTTTACTCAAGGAAAATTAAGTCAAAGGCGTTCTTTGGATACTCTGACAAACCAAAAAGGGGCTGTTTATTTGTCTCAGATTTGTGTGGGTGGCTACTCACTGGCAGCGGTGACGTTAGCGGGTACACTAGCCAGGGCTCCTGCGCTGGTGCTGGCCACACACTGGTATCTGCCCACAGTCAGGTTGGACAGTGTGGGGATGAACAGGCTGTTGGGTCCCAGCACAACGCCCAAATATCCGTCCATCAGCTCCTGGCCGTTGAGGCGCCAGCTGATGTTGGCGGAGGCGGGTTGGGCGCTGCAGCGAAGATTCACACTGCCTCCTAGCTTCTGCACCACGGACATGGGCTCTTCAGTGAACAGCAGCACATTGTCTGAGGGAAAAGAAAGCAGTCAGAAACAAATTAAGCATCTTGGGAAACATATTTTATTTCATACAAGTCAGCACATTACAGAGGTGTGGACTCGAGACCTGCAACTTGACTTTAACTTCAGACTTGTGACTTGAAAATACTTGATACTTGAGCCCAAAGACTAAAACGTATGTCATTTCAAAAGTGTATCACGAATCAATTCATTTCCATCCATTTCCTCAATCAACTTCACATTGGTGCCGTTTACTCCTTACAAGATGACACTTAATTCCCCGCTAATGCACTTTCTTGGAACCGATCCAACAGTGTCCAAGCTGCAGGAGAGAACTATGAAGAACTAACATTAAGTTACTGAGCTGCAGCTGGAAAAACTGACACAAAAGCTAATTTTGTTTGTGTATAAAAACTACACATGGTCGAAAAAACCCAAATCACAGTATGCAAAACGTGTGGGTCACAATTACAGACGAGGAAGCAACAACTTCAACAACCTTGTTCCACAAACAAATACAAATTTTAGTAACCATTCATGATTTTTCCACATTTTATATATTATTACCCTGTGGTTAAAATGGCATTACATTTGGCTAAGAGTGCATTATGACTTGTTTATGACTCGAAACTTTAAGTTTAGGACTTGGGAGTTGCAAAACAAAGATTTGGTTCCACCTCTGGCACATAAAGACCTTTCCCACTGATTACATGAGGCCAGCAGTGTGACATCTTTTGTCTTTGAATGTCTTTGGCTGCAATTAGCAATTAACTTCACTACTGACCGGTCTAAAAGCTACAAATATGCTCAACAAAGCAGCAAATTCTCACATTTGAGAACCTAAAATGATCGAATGTTTGGCATTTATGCTTGAAAATAACTTTTTAAATAATAGATAATGAAATAGTGCCTGACCGGGGCGCCCTCTAGATCACCTGGTAGAGTGTGCGCCCCATATCTGCTCAGTCATTTGCAGCAGCTTGGGTTCTACTCCATCCTGCAGCCCTTTGCAACCTGTCATCACTCATTTTTTCCCACTTTTCCTGTCAGTCTTAAGCTAAATTATCAATAAAGGCAATCCCAAAGAATAATCTAAAATAAATAAATAAGAGCGGCTGATTGATTTTCTTTATCTACTAATCATTAGTTCTCTTCATACAGTGCTTCTTTTCTTCTTCGTTCACCCATGGTGGCTGGTATGGCCTGAAACTACCCACTTCTTCAGTTCATTTCAAATAAACTGCTGTTGCTGCTGCCAAGACACGTAAAACACACCTCCCTCCCTCTCCCTGACTGAGCCAGAATATTTTGTCCCTGGCAAGACTTATCCTGCACCAGGTGTTTGGAAAAACTAATGTAAAGGCATTCATAAAGCGAGCATACATCAAGTCAGTAATATACATTTTGAAACCGTGACAAAAAGCACAAAATGGAAACTTTTTAAATCTTATTTATGCAGATTGATCCAGTTTTTTTAACCATTTCAGTTTGTCTACTCACCGGGGAGAGAGGCGCCGCTCTGCAGGCAGCATAGCAGTACTGCACCCAGAGCGCACAACACTGGAGCCCTTCTCTTTTTCATCCACGGAGTCCAGTCTCGCTTTCCAGACATCTTCCATACACTACCCCCTGAAACACACACACATATACAGAAGAAGGTCAGAGGGTCATTTACAGACTTGGTACACTCAAAACAAACAGCATAAACCACTTTCTTCTGACTGACACAAACACACAGACAGAACTGTACAGAAAACAAAGCTACCAGAACTTGGAAACATACATCATCCATCTAAACAGTCAATTTTGATTCATACATAAGCTGCTCTCTATCGTACTTGTATACACACACATACACAAACAGGCAGCCATTAAGGAAACACAACCCAGGCGAGGCGGTGCACTCTGCGGTACCCTCAGCAGCCAAACTCCAGACACAAATAAAGCCTTTCTTTTCTGTCAGCCCCCATCTCACCGCTGACCCCATCTCCTCCGCCTGTACCCGCACCCATCCAGCCTGCGTTCATCAAAGGGGCGCCCACATTCTGCGGGCCGTAACCCGACCCCTCCACCTTCCCGCTCAGGTGTAACCGATACAGGTAGAGGGTCCAGGAGGAGGAAGGGGGAAGGAGAGGGGAGGAGAGGGGAAAACACACAGGCTGCATTCAGGAGTTGGGACAAAGAACAACTAATGAGCAGGAGGACGGGGAGGGGGAAGGGGGGAAATATATATCACAACAGCGAGGAGTGTGCAAGAGATGGAGGAAAGATGGGGTGTATTATGGGTGCAGTTTATATTTGCGGGGAAAATGGAGAAGGCGACGGTAACGGTCAGTCTATTAACAGTTAAAGCAGAGAGGGGAGCTTTTCTCTCTCCCTTGTCGCTTACTGCCAAGTTTCCCAAATTCTTTCCTGTCAGGTTAAACTAACAACTTCCCGTCAGGATGAGGAGGGTGGTCCTGCAAAACTGAATCTCTCCTTCTCCCTCTCTCATATACATACATGTCGCCGAACATGCACACACTCAAGGGCATAAACTGTCCTGAGATGGGGTAGTAAAAATGGAAGCACACAGCGTTCTCATACATATTTGTCCTGATCTTATTATGGCAAGGGGTTTGATTAATGAAGCTCAGAGACTAGGGACTATACACACACACACACACACACACACACACACACACACACACAAGGGGCCAAAGCAGGACAGTAAGAGAATGGAAACTCTTACAGTGCACCTTCATCATCTAATGGCAGCAGTGAAAATGTTTAGCTGCCTGGCACATTTATTGAAAATGAGCAAAGCAGCAGGCTGATGGAAAAACAGCTGTCAGCTACGCCAACTGCCACACTAAGGCCACACATTACTCTGCGATGTTTTAATTGCATATTATGAATGTGTGTAAACTCTTTTAAATTGTTAATTCTCACGACATGAACAGCTCCGCAGAACTCCAGTCCAACTCGCAGGACTGTAAAGACTAGTCAATTACTCACATAGTGAATCAGCAGTTTTTTCATTAATTTATTTGTCCTGCAAAAAAGCAATTTATTTTTTTGCAGCACAAACAATCTGTTCACACTATAACACTGACAGCACCTTTAAAGTTTATATGGTTGACCAGTGAGCAAACAGTTGCTTATTCACACATCCACTGTAAATGGTGCATTAGCTTTCATTTGGAGTCGTGTCTTTGACCACCTGATAAGTGCAAGTCCAATTTTCACTCTCTTTTAGCTCTGTTTTTGGTCTCCACCATCTCATGAGGGAAACATCTCACTTATTCGCTGCCAAATTGTTCAATATGTTTACAAACAAATTACTAACTTTCTGCTGTTTGGTCCTAAGCAGGTAGGTTACCAGGGTTGAGTAATTTGACGAATGTATCGGTTGTATGGCTGAGTATATCACCAGTCTTTATGTTTGGGCGATTTTTGTCATTTTATTTTGCTAATTTAATGGTTTGCCTCAGACCAACAAATAAGAGCCACTGCTCGGCTAGTAGCAAGAGACAGTGAGAAAACAGCGTGTAGAGCCAGAATATTTTCACATCTAACTCAGTGAATTAAGGGTTTATTTCAACCAGAGTTGGCGATTGTTGGAACAGTGAAAAGACTAAGACTGTTTTATTTTGTTTCTGATAAGTCTTAATGAAGTGTGTTCACGATGAGGAAACAAGGCAATTAAGATTTCAGATCAGGAACACATGAAACTTGAATTAGAGGGTGTGCGATTGTATTTTCTGTTTTTGTCTGTTTTCTTGATATTTTGTGAGTTTATTTTATGTAGTTATTGGACTAAAAAATCTAGGAGAGCTTTTGAAGCATACACACAACACACACACCTGCGCTAATATATCGGCAGTTGCTGCTTGTTGGGCTGACAGTGGTCGGTTGGAAAATTTTAACCCACCTCTTTAGTGTGTTTAGACTTATTAAAACTGATGAGAGCCGTGAGAGTGAATTAAAACACTACAGTTACGGGCCCAGAAACCAAAACAAAGAGCTTAAAGACACTTAAGAGTTGGGTGATAATTCTCTGTACATATAAAATACATTTTTAATGCAGAAATGACCAACATTGGCTCTTGCTTCTCAAATGTGCAGCTTTCTCTCATTCATCTTCATGCAAACTGAGTATCTTTGTTTTGGGACTGTTAGGGCCTTTACACATTGGGTGATGAATAAAATGATTCATATCAGCAGTGATGTGAATTTGCAACAGTTGCAAAACTTGATCCATAAAGGGTTGTGATGCAAATTTACAACAATCACTAGAATCATATTGACCCAGAGCAGCATCTGGCAGTCTGTCTGAGTTGTACTGCCTAAGTTACTTCAGGCTATTCTATTAAGCTTCCAATTTGGGGATGTCACCATGGACTGGGAGACTGTGACAGCCAGTTTCAGTATTTGGATATTGAAAATAATCCCCAGTCGCTGTCGTACATACATGTACAGTTTAATTCATTCCCTCGGCCACTCAGAGCGGCCCATCAGCCGTGGCCTCGCTCAGTAAACAAACACTGAGCTGCTGTGGAACCAGGAAGCAAAGCTGAAGGTCTGTGGCTTCAGTGGCTGGTCGCTGTATGGACACAACCCGGGACAGCTGCCCATGAAAAACACACACACATCTGTATGAAGCACCTGTCCCGACTGTGAGAGTCACTAACCGTAAAACCCACACCAGTCAATCTGCCGACCGGACACACAGCAGGACACGTTAACCGGCTGGTGAGACCTCTTACCTGTCCAATTTGTCTTTCACACACAAATGAAAGTGGCGACAGTGAGACAGGAGGAGAGACAGAGACAGAGATAGAGCTTTGTTATAAGAGCGGTATGAGAAGGCCCCTCATATATCATCACTCCCTAAAAACAGCCATACTCCTCTGAGCCTGTCTGTCCGTCTGATTCATTAGTCAGCTGGGTCCTGTGTTTGCTTAGCGGATACCCTGCCTCAAGATGAAAAGTTGGCCTGACATCTATGTCCAACTTTTTCCATCCATCCTTCCCAGAGAAATCACAGACACAGAGAGGGAGAAGAGCCTCCTACGCATCAGCAAGACTGATAAAAACCAGAGCATACGCACAGACAGCTCCCCTAAATTAAGAACCAAGGGAATGTGTGTGTGTGTGTGTGTGTGTGTGTGTGTTGAAGTGTTCCTGCAACTGTTTTGTTACAGCCTTACCAGTGAGGAACAACGCTGCGTGGCCAACACTTTGTGGGAGCAGCTTTGTGGTATTAAAACATACTTCAGTGACAGTGCACTGAGGAGAACTGTGTGAACTGCTCAAATCTGCCAGTTCTAGTGCACAAGTATGATTATAGGGGAGTGAAGCTATTTGTGTAATCATGTTGAGAAAATGACACTTGACTACTGTGAGATCTGAAGAGCTGACTCCTTAAAGACCAAAAAGGGGGAAACAGTCTGACATTCTGACTTGGCAAAATCCTGGGATGAACCTCAAAGCTGCTATGGTGACCAATCAAAATGTGTCAAGCTGAAATGAAATGTCTGGTCGAATTCAAAGCTGTGTTTACTTGCTGTGTTTTATCAGACACCTACTAATTCATATCAGAGTTTCTTGCACAACTTCTCTGACGTGTAACATTTGAGACGTTTTGCTTTTCTTGTTGAATGAAAAAAGGGTTTTGTAGAAAAGCTTGATTATTTTCCTTTAGGTAACGTGTTAAAAAAAGGCTAATTTCACTGTCAATACTAAGCATTGTACTGCACTAGTGTCGAAAAACTTCAAATGACGCCTAGCCCCTGCAACAGGTGGGCCTTACATGGTAACAGATGTTATGTATTCATTTATTAGACACATGAACTGACAAAAACATTAATTAGGGATATCAGTGTAGACACTGACCTCATTAAATGGACTGGATATTGGACATGACATCACTGATGTACATTACATAGAGTTTCTTTGTCAATGATGTCATCACAATTTAGTGTTTCTACCATCAGTTACACACTTTGCTTGTCACATGTATTTGCTTTTACTTTTAATACCTTACACAATGAATTTCATGAAGTGTGGTATAAAGATGCAACAATTTATCAATTGGTTTAAGTAATTTTTTGCGATTTTTTTTGGGATTCTTCTTAAATGTGAATATTTTCTGGTTTTTTTTGTGTGTTTGATTTTCATTTTTTAAACTCGTCTGTGACAGTAAACTTAAATTCTTTGGGTTGTGAACAAAATGCATCATTTGATGACGTCATTGTGCGCTTTCAGAAACACAGATTTTGCATTTTTCACTGTTTTCTGACATTTTATAAACCAAACAACTACTCAGTTAATGAGAAAATAATCAACATATTAATCAACAATGAAATTAATCATTAATTGTAGTCCTACAACAGACCTTATTGATTGGAATGGATACGGGCTATGTCGTCACTAATCAATGACGTCAGTGTTTCCACTCTCAGTTACATCCTTTGCTTGTTGCATGCATTTGCCTTTTCCCTAAGGTAAAGATGTTTTTACTGATTTCATTAAATGTCATTAAGTTGTTTGTTTGTTTTAGGTATTGGTATAGTAATGGCAGACTCTTATGCTGAGATATCAGAATCTGTATCAGTAAAGTAATAGATTGGTGCATCCCTACCATGGACACAAGAAATAGCTGTTTCATTTTAAAAGGTTAAGACACAGAGGCCTGACTGCGACTTGACTTGTATTTTGGTTTTAAAGACTCATGACTTTGCCTTCAAGGACTTCAGACCTGACTTGGACTTGTCTTGGATATCTGTGACTTGACTTGGACCCAAGTGAAAAGACTTTTAAGTGTATGTATCATAAAGAGGGCGAAGGGAAGGAGAGTTCCAGGTTGTGGCGATGGTGTGCAGGCATGCATCATGAGTGTAGGTATGCAAGTACCTTATATGTCGTTGTGAGAGAGAGTCACTTGACAGAAGTTCATTGTGAGCGTGCTAAGTAAAGACACCGGGGCCCCTGTTCTCCCGGGCCACTGCCAGTCCCATTGTCCCCCAGCCTCCGTGGATAAATTCATTTTGACAACCCTGCTAATTGGATAAAACCAGACTGGAGCCACCTCCCTGAGCTCTCACATTCCATCTGCTTTCTGGCATGGAGAGGACACACAGGAGGGGCGGCGGTGGTGGAGGGGTAGCAGGGTAGTAACTCCTTCTGAGGAGCTGAGCTGTTGAATATTTATCACCTCCCCAAACTCCCCTCTTGCCCTCCCTCCTCCCCCAGTTTTATGTCTTTTTACACCCCGTGCCCCCCCCACCCCCCCACCCCCCCCCCCCCCACCCCCCTTCCTCGAGGTTCTCCAAACACCACAAAGCCCCCCCTTTAGATAAACACATGCGGTGTCAAGTGTGAGGAGTGCCGGGGGTTCAACTGCTCCGCTCGGGCCCGCGGCCCACAATGCCATGCTGCATAGCTGCCATGCGGGAGGCCGGTTGCCCCTGGCGACGCTAACAGGCAGAACGCACCTTAATAGAGTGGAGAGTCATTGTAAAGCAGTGAGCCGGTGCACGGACAAAGACCCCACGGACCCCTGGAGAAAGGGGAGACGCTACTCTGAAGGGCCCAGGGAAGAGCTGATGGGCCCTGCTCAATGACCAAAGAGAAGGAGGGGGGGGCTCAATGACCAAGAGGTTTGAGAGTAGAGAGTTTGGGGAGGAAAGGGGGGGGGGGTCAGTGCTTCTATGGATTGATGTGAGATGGGTGAAGGGGGTTTATGGAGGCAGTGGGGGGCGGGGGGTGGAGAGGTTGACTGAGAAAGCAGAACGGCGACTCAAATTAATAAAGAGGATGTCAACTGGCGGGCGAGCAGGAGGAGAGAGCAGGGCCTCGTCAATGAGAGGGTGTGTTTGAGAGAGCGTGTGTGAGAGCGTCGCTGAATGTCCCAACATATTTTCCCCTCACTCTGTCAATGTGTTTGCTGATCTCTCTCGGTTTGGCCCAAGGTTGGTGCTGGGTGGAGGAGGACGAGGAGGATCCGGAGATTGCTTAACAAACCAGTGGCACACCATCAGACCATCACATGGTACCAGAGCAACAAAACAACAACACAGAGGGGGAAGATTTTTAGGAAATAATAAGTAATCAGTGATTGGTTTGCTAAGGCTAAAACTACAAATTATTTTCTTGATTAATTGATTAGTCGTTTGGTCGATAAAATGTCAGAATATCATTTAAAAATGACGATCAGTGTTTCACAAAGTCCAGGATAACATCCTTAAATGATTTGTTTTGTCCACAACCCAAAGATAATTTGGGTGTACTGTCACAAAGAAGTAAAGAAACAAAAAATATTTACATTTAAGAAGCTGGGATCAGTTGACAACTAATCGATTAATTATTGCAGCTCTGATCTGCACTCATATCCCCAAGTAATATTGTATTTTTTCAATGTATGTATCTATGAACTAACTTTTTGCTTGTTATTGAGGTTTATGAGATGATTAGAAGGGAAGAAATGGTCTGTTGGGTATCAGTGTGTTAAAAATAACCAAAATACATGATATTCATAGAGATCATGTTGTTGGACGTGGCTGCCTCTACCTCAAAGTGTCTCTGATAATTCAAACTTAAATGGAGAATCTCTGCTGCGCTTCACACGAGCAAAAACTTGGCAGAGAGCAGATCTTAAATCTATTCCCATCTATCTCTCAGACACAAGAGAACCTTCTGGAGTCTTATCCTGGCATGGAAACTCTGCCCAACAGGTGGAGAGGGGGCCAGTCCAAATCCTCCACTCGAGACATCACTCGTTCTCATGCCATAAAATTACACATCAAAAGCATCTCAGCATCCCTAACGAGGCTGAGAATTTACCCCCTCTTCCTTCATAATACTCACTCACACACGCACACACACACACACACACACACACACGCTTCACAAAGTATTAACAAGCTATATGCCTGTCCAACCCCTCCTTCGCCCCCCGAACCGACACTAACGAGCTACAGAGCATCTCGAGGATTAACGAGAGGGATCTGGACAGGCCCGCCGTGTAGAGGAGGGGGGCGTTCTAATCAATTAGGCACTGAGGCATTTGCATAATTTAGATAACGAAGCTGAATTAACCACAGAGAGCTAATTACTGTGCCACGGTGAACACACCCACCCACATTCCTGGGCCTGGTGTGGGATGCCAGCATGCCCACCAGGGGCCATGGGAACAGGATCGGATCATCGGCACTGCCGCGGGAGTGTGAGCCAGATAGACGGACCAGACAGTGATGTAGGGTGCATCAGCCAATCAGATCAGAGAGAGGGAGGAATGGATGAAAGAAAGAAAGAGAGATGGATGGATAGACAGAAGGCTGGAAAGACACCAAGAAGGGAAAGAAGGAAAAAAGGATGGACAGATGATAGAAGGCTGGAGGGAAGGAAGGAAAGAAAGTGACAGTTGGAGGAGAAAGAAAGCAGAACGGGTAGATGGATGGAAAAAAGTAGGAGAGGTGGATGGATAGCAGAAGGGACAGATGAATGAATGGATGGGAGGAAAGAAAGATAGATGGATAGAAAGAAAGCAGGAATGACACTGAGATGGACAGACAAGTAGAAAGTAGGAAATAAGGATAAAGGAAGAATGGATGATCAGATAGAAGGAAAGAAGGAAAGAAAAACAAATAGATGATAGAGGGAGGGAAGGAAGGAGATGAATGAATGGATGGATGGGAAAAAAGAAACATAGATGGATAGAAAGAAGGCCAGAAAGACACTAGGATGGACTGGGAGAGGAACGGATGATCAGACGGAAGGAAAGAAGCAATGACAGATGAATGGATGATAGAAGGAAGGAAAGGAAGATGGATGGATGGTTGGAGGGAAAGAAGGCAGAAAAGATAGATGGAAGAATAGATGGAAGAAAAGAAGGAGGGCTGGATGAACAGAAGGAGGGAAAGGTGAACGAATGGTTCAATGGAAGGAAATAAAGATAGATGAATGGAAAGAAAGATGGCAGGAAAGACACCTCGATGGACTAAGGAGAGGAAAAAAGGGTGATCAGATGGAAGGAAAGAAGTGATGTAGCAATGATAGAGGAATGGATGATAGAAGGAAGGAAAGAAAGATGGATGAATGAATGGAAGAAAAGAAGAAGGGGCTGGATGAACAGGAGGGAAAGATGAATGAATGGCTTGATGGAAGGAAATAGAGGTAGATGAATGGATAGAAAGGAGGCAGGAAAGACTGCAAGATGTATAGATGAGAGGAAAGAAGGATAAAGGAGCGATGGATGGATGATAGATGGAAGGAGTGAAGGAAGTTAAGGTAGATGGATAAGTGGATGTGGCAAAAGAGGGATGAGTGGATAGATGGAAGGAGGAAAAGATGAATGAATGGATGGAAGGAATGAAAGGCAGGAAAGACACTGAGATGGACAGACGAGAGGAAAAGGGGAAAATGGATGATAGGATGAAGGGGAAAAAGAAGAAAGAAGGACGGATAGATGATGGAAGGAAAGTAGCAATGATGTAACGATAGATAAAGGGATGACAGAAGGAAGAAAGGAAGGATAAATGGATGAAGAGAAGAATGGAATGGATAGATGGAAAGAAGGGAAGAAAGATGGCAAGAAAGATTGAAAAGATGGATAGATGATAGATGGAAGGAAAGAAGCAATGATAGATGACTGGATGATGGAAGGAAGGAGAGACAACTGGATGAATGGACCGATAAAATGAAGTAAAGATAAAATGGATGAGTGGCTGGAGGAAAGAAAGAATGTTAGGGAAAGCAGAAAATAAAGAAACAGAAGTAAAGAGGGGAGGATAGACAGATTGAAGGAATGATGAAAACTAAAGATGGCTGACTAGCTGCAGTCTAAAACACTAGAATAAAACAAGTCTAAGAGGCTGAACTAAAAACTTTGACCACGCTGACTTTAAACCTCAATGAAAGACACACTAAACATGTTATCATCATACATGCAAAAAATATCATAAATAAATAACATTTTTATAACTGCTTCTCAAAAAAGACTGGATGACTTTCAAGTTTTGGACAAACCAAGAAATTAAAAACATCACTATGGAAAAAACCCAATCATTATATAGTACAGTATGTGTGTGAGTCTTATTTGGTGGCACACACACACACATTTTTGAGAAAAGCTTTGGGCGAGCATCAAGAGTCTAAGGACACAGATCACACACACACTTAATCATTCCCATACAGGGCTGGGAAAACTAACTAATACCCACGATTTCACAGTGCTCATCACACAAACACACACACGCATGCAGTTACATATTTCATTTACCCACAGCCATTCTTTCCCTGCACACACACACACACACAATTGATGACACATAAGCAAGCAATCACACAAACTCCTATTACATGGTAAAAGTATACTCACAGAGGCACATAAATATGCAGACCTCAGGAAGTTTTTCCAACACCAAATGTCAACACGCACAAAAACAGACTACCACTTCACCCCGGCCCGCGAGATAAACTACGTACACACCACGGCATTCGTGCACGCTAATATAGGCTTTCATAGCTGTACATATCTGCAGCCTGCTCCCTGTGTGTTCCTGCATCGTAGGGAGGGAAGGAGCGAGGGAGGGAGGAGGGATGAGAGGGGGTGAAAGGGGCCCCAAACTCCTTTGGCAGCTCATGCATCAGAGTGAATGGAACCAATTATAAATCAAGAGCAATTTCTCCCCATTATTCAGCAGGAACCAGGAGGGGGAAAAAAAAGAGATAGACTGGCCCTACAACTCTCAGTGGGAGACGAAGGAAGGAAGGAAGGGAAAAGCAGAGAGAGTGAAATATTATATGAAAAACAGATATGAGGAGGCATTAGGAAATTGAGATAAGGCAGACGGAAAGAGAGATGAGGGAATGGAGAAAGGCCGTAAAGTTATATGAAACAACCGAAGGAGAACGTTATAGGAAAAACAGCTACGGGGAGGAATTAGAAAACGGAGAGGAGGCAGGAAATTAAACAGAAAGCGAGGCGTTGTGGGGCGTCAACTGTGCAGGAGATGGTGCAACCGGCTTTGACTGCTTACTCCACGGTTATAAAGTGAAAGCTGCTGCTCTGAAAGAGTTTCTTAAGAGGAGAAACAGCTGGAGGAGGCTTGTTTCAAAGAGAGCTCTCAGTGTCAGGAGCTGGATTTGCGTGGTACAGCAGAGCTACCACTTGTCCTGTCACTCAGAGCCACGGATGTGCGTTATCCTAAAGGAGGAGGAAGGGGGGGGGCTGCGAAATATAAAATAAAACCTCACACACATTTAAGCAGAGCACAGAGGAGCGCTTTCGATGGAAAATTCCAGTTGTGATAACCTCAGGGGCCCAATAACTAACTAATCTGGTGCCCAGTGATTTATTCTGTTGAATCATGTCTTCTCCTGCCAGTTTGACATTCTTCAATGATGAGTTTTTTCTCTCTGGGGCAACACTTTAAATCTGATTATTGGTTAAAGCCCTGGAACACGACCCAGATTCCTTGACGTTTCTGGCACTTTTATTGTTTCGTTCGCACATGCATCACGACAGGAATATATTACGCAGTTATCATTACAGTGTATAAAAGGAGTACGAGAAATAACTGGTCTAATAAAGCTAACCAAAGTGACGCCAACTTTTAAAAATGTCTGTGCTGAGACACAAAGAGAAAAAGAATGACTGGCCAGAGCTTAAATTGAACAGCCCCAGTCGGAGAGCAATCTTGTGCCTGTGTGTGAATGATCTATTAGAGCGTCTGGGTTGCTTTTGGCTCGTAATAACACCCCCTAATCTTTGTCCAAATATCTGCTTTGCACACACAGGGCTATTTGTCTACACACACACACACTGCTTTCTTACCCGAGTCTGGAGTTGATCAATGATCTAACAGCACTCACTCCAGACTCACAATGTGTGTTTGTGTTTGTGTGTAAGAGGGAGAGAGTGAGAGTACGGCTTGGGTAACTTCATTATCCAATCAAGAGCTTCTTAACTTTTACTTTAAGTAGTGGAACAAATCAACTCAGCTGGTTTAAAGGCTTTGGATAATCCCTATTAGGTGGTTAAGACAACAAATGAGAGTGAGATTATATTTATGATACAGATATAAACTGGACGGGCATCAACATGGCTTCTGAATATTAGTTGGAACTTTAAAAGAAGGTGTTTTCCATCTCTAAAAAAGCTAATTCTCTTGTGACAGATGTCTCTTCTTTCCTTACGTCCAATTCATCTTCATCCCTGCCTCAATATTCTCCCTCTGTTTGATCACGGCCTGTTTAATTAGCCTCTCCAACTCTCTGTCAGATTTCTCCCTCACTATTCCCCCTCACATTCCTCCTGCTCTCGGTCTGTGGTCCTGGCTGACAGGGAGGAGAGGACAGAGGTATGCAACCCCAGGGGAGGAGCCTGGACCCCGGCCACCTGTCGGTCCAGGTGTCCCTCTCTGGTTATCCAATGTCCGGACACAGAGACCCTCCCGGGGGCATGGGGCTTGAGCCTGTGCCTCCAATCTGTCAGCGCTGGGGGACTAATGCACCGTATGTCAGCAGGCCAATAACGTCCGGCTCTGGGAAATGATGCAGCCTTATTTGGTGATGAGTGTGTTCCTTATGAACATTTAAGAAAAACTAAACTACCCCTTTCTCCCTCACACACACTCTCTTCCTTCTTCTAATGCAGTGATCTCAAAACGACCATGCAGGTGAGGCCAGTTGAGGACCACAGTGACAAGCAATACATTCCAGTGCAAAGAGATAATCCTGATTGGACAGGAACTATCACTCACACACACACATCTGTGCAGCAAAGGCCCACAGATTGTGCCTGCAGGCTGTTATGACTGCATGAGTGTACCCGCTGTCATAGAGATGAAAGCCTGCCCTCAGGAAGGATTTTTTCTTCCTCCTTTGTCAATTAACGCCAATGTTACACCCTCTACAATAACAATGCTGCTATCCAGCACCGCAGTCAAACCTCTGGAACTTTGGCTCACAGACACTGAGATCAGAGCAGCAACTGATGGAACCGCTGGCTGTTTGTAATCTCGAAATGCATCTCGACATCCATCTTCATCTAAAGACTTTGATTTACATCCAGATGTAAAAACACACCAGGCGACAGCCAAACAAGTTAAATCCTATCCTGCCACTCGTATCTCACATCACGGTTCAATATGGCAGAGTAAATTTCGAAACTGAGATATGAGTAAGAAACCCTATTGCTATTGGCTGCGTACCTAAATCCACACAGTAACTTTTCTTTTACAAGCTGCAACACATATGAAATCTCAGCTCCTATAGACACTGGGATGAAAAACTATCCACAAGCTTCTGGACAAATAGTGGAAAACTGGCAGCTTTTGTCTCCGCTATATTTCTGCTTGGCAGGTAACCAAGATCAATCACATATAATTTCAAGTTCCAGCCTCGCTGTAACAGTGAGACGAAAAAAAAGAAGGCTCCTAAAATCTGACACATATCAGGCTCTGGAACCAAAAGACAATAAAGTTAGTTTCCTGTCCTGACATAGAGGTCTCATTCGCCTAAAGCTATGCACATTTTTAGGCCAAAAAGTATAGCGTGCAGGGTATTATACACTTTTAAGGACAGCTTCCAGGCTGTAGCTGTTGTTTTGGCCTGGGAGTGCGGCCTGAAATCATTCGCCACAGTGTCCTGTATAGAAAACAACATATTATAATACTCCTATAGGGACTTGAAGTGTGCCTGTGGTATTCAGTAATGGATTGAGTCTACTTTAGTGAATCTAGGGCTGCAGTTTCAGTAGTGTCTCAGAGCTTTTTTTCATCCCAACATCAGTCCAAAATCCAAAGATACTAAAGTTATGATCAAAACAGATGAAGAAAAGAAGCAAATCCTCACATCTGCGGAGCTGGGTGTTTGACATTTATGCCCAAAAAACATTAACAAGTGATCAAAGTGGTTGATGATTCACTTTCTGCTGCTGTATTTCTGTATAAAGGAAACTATTGTACTTCCACTTTGGCCATGGACTGCACCCTGAGAGCTGTTCATTCAGCATCATATCCTGAATAACATCATTATAAACCTGCTATAGGGAAGTGTGTCATTCAGTAATGAATTGGGTCTACTTTACTACAGTCCTTATTGTTTTATCCTCTGCAGAGTTTATATGTCATAGTTATAACTAACAGAAGCTGCACAGTACTGAAATATTCTGTGATTTTTTGCATCACGTCCTGCAAGATTGATTATGAATTCCTCTAATTGTGTTTTTCCAGTTTCCACATAAGTAATCAAAAGGGCCAAACCGTGTGAGAAACAAGCAGATAATCAGAGTGGAATCAATTAGTCCAACTTTGATCCACCCGACTGCCAGAGATGATCAACAACAACAACCAACCCTGCGACCAAACAACAAGAGGCTCCTTTTTACTGAGACCAATTAATTCCCTTATAAGCTGTGCGCCTAATTGGAGGAGGCCAGGCCATTCGTTTCGACTTTTAATCCAAGTGACATTGATTCAGCGGGAACAATCGGGCCCTCTTGTCTGATGCCATGTCCTGTCACTGAATCGCCGAGGTTCCTCCATGCGAGGCAGCGGAGGCTAAATGTAATCCAAATAACAAAACGACACCTGGGGTTGGAAACTTGAGCCCCTGCGGCTGTTCCTACAGGCCTCCTCCATGTCCGCATACCCCCCCCTTCCTCCTCCTCCTCTGCCTCTCTGCACGGCCCCGCACGGTGAGTGACACCCCGGGCCAAACACTCATTAGCAGCTCGGGGATTAAGACAAACATTTTCTCATTAAATCAAACCTGAATGAGACGATGGTATCAGGAGAGACTCTCCTGACAGGGAGGCAGGATGCTGCATTCCTGGCTGCACTGAGCAGCTGTCACTTTATTGGAGGCTTTAATTAGGTTATTCTGACACCGGACTTTGATTTGGGGGGTGAAGGGGGAGAGCCACTATGGACATGCACTCCCTTATGATTTTCTCTATGCAAACAATAAAATCTGAGCAGCATCTTGTGCAATAACAGCATGCATTTTCCAAAAAAAACCCTCCTTATTTTCTGGGTAACACATTTTTATTATCGTGCGCATCACTAACAAACATGATGCATCATTTTAGTAGCTCTCCCTCACTGTTTCCCAGCCTGCCTCTGCATAGCTGCACTCCCCGATGATAATATGGGGGTAAATCTGGCACGGCTCACCATGTCTGTTTTCTGTTACCCTATGGGAGCGACTATAGGCTGCGGCCTGCAAAACGCAGACGCATTTTCCCTAAAAAAAAACACACTATGTCCAAAAACAGTGCTTTGAGTTTCTGCAACGTGTCACACAAAGCTGAGTCCTCTCCACAGACATGCATAGTGCTGCAATAGTTTGCGGATAGAGGCAGAAAATTAAGGAAAACTTGGGAAAATATGGACGCAGCGCTCAACCAATCAACAACAGGCTAAGTCCGGACGCAAAGTTAACGTTTCTTATTTAATGTAACTTTAAAACCAAAAGCAGAAACACGCGTTTCCATCCGAATTAAGAGGATCTGTGTTGCGTAAAGTTTGTAGGGAAGTTTACGCGCATCGATAAGCTGAAATAACAAAACAAATGCGGCTATCAAAGCAGTTACCAGCATGAAGTAGTAATCTAAATCACAACTTTGTGTGTAAATAAAGTAGCAAATAAGTCGGTAAATACTTCCGTTAGGCTGCAAACACGCACCAAAGCTGCTACTTTTGTGTACAACTTTGTAAAACATGTTGATACAAAGCGTAACAGCGCAAAAACATGAACCGCATGAAGAGGTAAAACTTACCAAAACTGCTGTATTTGGTGCTCACACCTCGTTTTAAGCGAGCGATCTCCTCCTCTGCTCTCTTCTGCGGTGAGTTTTAGTCCCAAGAAACAGCAGTTTTTACTTCTCTTTTCCCTCTAAAGCCTCGCTGCTTTAGTAATTTACTGCGATGCCACCGACATTTTCTTCGGCTCCCCAAGTTCTCACATTGAAAGGCCGTTTTTGGATGACTGAGCTCTCAAACAATTCTCCCTTTTGCGACGCCTTTTCGGGTCCTCCCACTTCCCAAGCAGGAGGAGGGATCTGAACAATAGGGACTGGCTCCCAAAATCCCAGAGCTGGGTACTGCGCCGCCGTTTCTCCACACTACAGATCCCTACTCACTGCACATGAGGACTTTCCAGAGGTTGTGCGTACAACTGGAACCAGGAGCAATACTTTTAAAGTATATATGTGTGTGTTTGATAATTAAAAACACATAGAAACTTAACTTCTTAAAAACTACGGTGTCCTGGAGGAGAAAAGTGCGCCCCCTCCCCCTCCTCCTGCTCTGTTCCCCCTGATTTGGTATGCGTTGGTCCCCACAGAGTTTGTATTGACCCCCGTCCATTGAGGCCTGCAGGCCCTCCAGTGCAGCTGTGCAGTGCTGTGCTGTGTTGTGTTGTTGTGAACTGGACGGGCCCAGTCAGGACTGTGCAACACACACACACACACACACACACACACACACACTCATAGCACAGTGATCACAGCTTGACCCCCCTGCGCTCACTCTGGAATTCTCTTCTCCACTTCAATCAGCACACTTTGAAACGAGGGGAGCCGTTCCTGTCCAGTTCATTAATAACTGACTATTCCCAGATCACAGGGTTTGATAGGGGGGTCTGATGGTGGGAAGCCGGCCGCGTCTCGCCTCTGTGAACGCAAGAACTCCCACCATGATGTACCTGAGGGGTTATTGCAACCCAGCGGGGCTCCATTCACCGACCAGCTGTGGCATTTTATGACACCTGTTGTTCTTGTTCAGGTGAAAAGGTATGTTTGTGTGTGGACACTTTTTCAGCATTTTCAATTAAATAAAACCCCACTCCACATTAGAGTACACACATCCCTTTGACTTAATACCCAGCAGGATGTTCCAGCTTCAAGATGTTTTCAAGCAGTCATTAATCGTGGGTGTTTTCCAGTGTTGTGCTGCAGTTTGCCAGCAAGCTCTGCCAATGTTTTGGTGTTGTTGCTACCGAGCAGGGCTCTGTTTGTATGTGGCTCCCTCACACTAGCGCCACCCTGCACTGCACTGCAGAGAAGAGAGACAGAGTGGGGAGAAAAAAATGGGGACTCCCAACCCCAAAAAACCCCTCCATGGTGCCCCTCCCCCCCTCTCCATCTCTCCATGCAGGGCTGGATGAATTAGCTCGGGACAAAAGGCTTTGTGGGCCGGCCATGAAAGGCCTATTAACCATACTGCATCCCCCAGAGGCCCTGCCCGCAGGACACTGCCTCCCAGAATGCCACTCTCTCAGCAGGCCGCAATCCCAGCATGCACCGCTTCCCTTCAGCGCTAACCCTTGTCACCCCCGAGCCTCACTATAGAGCCCCACACAGATTGTCATGTAGATGATTATAAATGTTGTTATGAAAGTAATGGAGAGCGAGAAGGAGAGACGGGGGGCGTCGGCGCTGTGTGTTGCTGTGGTGTGTTTTGTGCGTTTTACCAACAAAGAAGAAGTTAGATGGAGTGAGAGCACAGGGTGAGTTTTGGGTGTTGGCTGTCAGGTGTGAACTCGTTCAGTGTGTCTCATTATTGAACGGTGTATTGTTCATCAATGAGAGTGTGTGTGGAGTAGGAGGTGATTTTTCCTCAAGGGTCTCAACCATGCGACGCTGCCTCCTTGCCGACCTCCTCACTCCATTGTTTAGCTGGGCGCCATGACAACGACCCTCTCTCTCCTTCCCTCTCTGTATCCTGCTGACCTTAGCAGCTGTGTCACTTCCTCAGTGTGACAAAACCAGATTGAATCACACACACACTTGTGCTTTGTGGTGTATACGAGTACTAAATCAGCACACTTTCACTCTCACGTTCATTAAAGCAAGACAGAAGAGGAGTCTTGCTCTTTTACGCTCGTATACTGTTTAACTATTGATCATTTAGGGTGTGCTGCTGATCTAAAGCTGCCAAGAGGAAATATCAAAGGATAGCCAGGGGTTTTTATACATACATTGAAATGGTTATTGATCACCGTAATCATCCCCCCTGTACATATTGGCCGGGAAGTGATTCCCTCATAGTGCGACTTCAAAATGCAGCTCCTTCATTCATTTCCTTGGGGCCACTGCACTAACACAGTGGAGGTACTGACACAAAATGAACCAGTGAAAAATGCAGAGTTGATTAAGAAAGCAAGTTCAAACTGGCAATGCAACATCATGCATTGCGGTGCTGGCCGATTAAATACATGCAAGTGTTTTACCTACCTATCGTCCTAATAGAGGATAAGATGGTCATGACCGTGACATGAAATCCTGTCTCATAGTATGATATGTGCAGTATTTTGCCACCCAATAAGCCGTCAAAGTCGTGGATCTGTTACTCAGACTGGACATCGTCAATCTTGTTGCATTAGCTCCCTTTACACTGCCTGTTCAAGAATATCGCACCGTTATGCGGCCTTGCTGTGCTGCATATGAAGTATGATCGCGAAATAGGGGGACAGAGTGAAACAGCACCTAAATGGTGTCTGTATAAACAGGACAGCCGGCAGGACAGATGTGATGTTTTGACAGTGTGTCATGCATGTGACCCACCGAGGGATTTAAAAAGTAGCTGCTAACAGTTAGCGGCTAACTCAAACAAGAAGAGCAGCAGCCATAAATGTCCTTACTCTTAGAATAGAGAACGAGATCAGCCGCCATATAGCAGAGACTGTTAATGATTGTTATTGCCAAGTTATGCCATTGTTATTGTTTATAAAGCACTGCCAACATGTTTTATGTCCCACTGGAGGCTGATGCTATTGTGTTACATGTCATGCCCGTCACGCCTCTTTTGATTGATGCCGGCATGCTGTCTGAAATCATACACTTGAGCAGCATGATGCTGCCATTGTTTGGTTTTGTGTAAAAATGCAAATGCAGCACAAAGAAGGGACTTTGTAGCGGAATCTCTGTGTAAAAAGGGCTTTTGTCTCACTGCAGATGCAATTTAGTATCCACCAAAGTTTCAGTCTTTTTTTTTTTATGTAAAAGTCTGTCTTGAAACATGTTTCCCACCACTTAATGTTAATATATCAGGCTGCTGAAGTCTCACATGAGCTTCAGCTGAACGTGAAAGCTCTTATCTATATAAAAGCTTTAGGTCAGTTTAGGTAAACTTTATTATCCTACAAAGGGAAAATTCGTGTAGTCATACATGTTCCATTAAAAACACTAAGATACACTGTATGTGCACTATTAAACACACACACATATCATGTGCATGCCGGAAATATAAAATAAAATACACATTTTATACGTAATACAATCTACAAGTACATTATATACAAAACACTCAGACCTAGTATTGCCAGTGCACATCCATTTCTCATTTAGTCATCTAAGTGCTATGGACGCAAATGATAAGCTTCACCCTGTTGCTCAAATTTTCTGCTGTAGGATTCTGTTGTCTGACCTGCTACTACCTCAGAATTTTAAAACAAACAAACAGAACTATCCCTTTAATGTATGTTTTTATATATTTTTGCTGTCGTTAAACCTGCACGTCTTTCACCTCAGTTCATCAAGAGTTTTCTCCATTTTTGGATTACTCATTCATTGCGGAGGACATTGAGAAAAACAAAGTTCTTCTCTGTAACATGAGTTGAGTACCTGACATACAAGTATTCCTTTAAGTAAAAAAAAAACAACAGTACCAGTACTATTCCTTGAACTCTCTTGGTTCTTGGCCAGAGATGTTTCTTGTTTTCCTGCATTACAGAACATGACGGTGGTGCAGATGGATGATGCGGGTTGATGATGTGTCTATACTTGCAATTTGTTTGCATCATAGTTGCACCTGGCCCTCACTAAATTCTCCTTCAACACAAACAGATACTGTACAGTCAGACACAGATTTGTGACCAAGATTTTATCAGACTTATCTCACACAGTGTGACATAAACCTGCAAGATTGTTGCTATTTCATAGTGCGTTTTACATAAAATGAGGACTGTGAATTTTGTCCCCTACACTACAGGGTCGTCACCTCACCACCAGTAAAGGCTTTAATAGATTAAGATAACCTTGGCAACAATCCAAACCAATTCTTTAAAGTGACAAACTGAATATTTCTGTGAAAACAACAACAGCCTAACGCTCTGTGGGAGTTTCAGGGTTCATCTCCACTGACTGGAGCAACGTGCTGCTGGTCGCTGCATAAACACCCTCAGTCATGGTTCAAATCATTACAATAACCCAGACATTCAAACAACAGGTGTTTCTATACCAGCACAGGGAAGGCCTTCCTATTCATGACACATAATACTATTACAGTATCCGAAGAAAGGATTAAACGAAGCATGATGGGAAGGAGAGGCAACAGCTCAGTGGCAGGAGTTTTACTTCCTGATGTTTTCTGAGCATATAAACTTAAAAATAAACCCATGCGAGTTGAAAAACTGCAGAGCACATGTCAGAGCTGTCTCTCCTGTGCTCCTAAATTTAAAAAACTCAGTGAAGGAGCTCATGGGAAAATGTCTTCATGGAGAACTGAATGATGGTGTTTTATGACCTCTGCACTGCAGCTTCATGCACATGATTTATCTAAAATCCAGTGGAGGAGGAAGTTCACGAATCCTTTACTCAACAGCACCAGTCCTGCAATCCAAACTGACCTATTCTTTGACTTCAAATAGAAAAACTGAACTAGCTATGAAAAAGATGGACTTTACTGTACAGTATTTAAATAGACACACAGATACCAGATGTTCACAAAAGAGCATTGAGCTACCCAAGGTGTGTTTTTTTACCCAAAGATGCTCAAACCGTAAAAGAATATGACTTTCTTGAACTGTAAAATATATTCTGCTGAATGTCATAGTAAAAACTGTCCACAGTGAGGTCTGTAGATGATCCAGGATATTATCAGGAAATTGCTTCTTTATAGAGACATTGCTGTTGAGATTCTTAAATTGTCACTGTCACTGAAAACCATGTATCCCCAAAATATGACCTTTTCATGAGCCAAGAAATGCAGACGTGTTTTCAGTTTTGTGACAATGCACCTTCTTTGAGAAGATTCAAATGGTTTCACATAAGAAGAAGTAGAATATTCTCAATCCGTAAAGAAAAAAAGAGAGAGATGAAAAATTTATATGACTGGTGTCTGTACAGAAAATGTTAGCATTAGCAGCACGAGGGCTCCTGGTTCAAATGCAGGGTGGGGGGTTCGGGCCCCTCTGTTGCATGTTCTCCCTGTGTCAGCGTGGGTTTTCTCCAGGTACTCCGGCTTCCTCCCACAGTCCAAAGACATACAGGTTAATTGGTGACTCTAAATTGTCTGTAGGTGTGAATGGTTGTCTGTCTCTATGTGTCAGCCCTGTGATAGTCTGGTGACCTGTTCAGGGTGTACCCCGCCTCTCACCCAATGTCAGCTGGGATAGGTTTCAGCAACCCCGTAACCCTCACGAGGATTAGCAGTTATGGAAAATGACAGTATGAATGTTAGTGTAGCCAAAGATGCTCTGTAACAAAAGATAACACATTACAAGCTGCGACATGATATGAAATGGTATACACTTCCTGTCTCTTAAGTCGTCCTGTCTCTTCCCCCACATTGTTTTGAGGTGTTGTAAGCATTGTGTGGATGGATGAAAGCAGATTCAGATCAGTACAACATATACAAAGCACAAATGTAATGTTTCAACCAAGTATAAGATTGTGTCAGCTATAGCTACCAGATCCAGCGAGTGTGTAGCTGAGCTGTTGCTCTCGAACAAGATTAATTTTCTCCTGATTGTCTAAAAAATGTAATTTTAGTGTCAGAATGTTCAGTTCAGTGACTTCAGGGCAAAGAATGGTTAGAAACATCTCTAAGGTTTATGAAGCCCTGTTACCTTTTATCTTAATTTCTGAACCGGAAATATCTAGACTGAGGAGGGTACACTAAACTCAAGATATAGTTGTAGATGTGGTCTAGCTGAGGGCAGTGTAGTAAACTACAAGGCTTTTGGCAGGAGACCTGCGTTATCCACAATCCATGGAGTCACTTTCCCGATGGATCTGGAGGTATGCCTTTTGAGCAACCTCTTAAATTTCAATATCAGACATAGCTATTCCATCAAGCTTACAGAAATCCCGTTGGCTACTGCCAAAAAATGTATTGCAATGAGGTGAGGGTCAGATCTCCCACAACCTGTTGGATTGTGGCTCTCAGACGTGAACAGTTGCATACCTCTAGAGAAAATAACTTACTCTCTAAAGAATAAGATACACCCTTTCTATATGAGGTTATTAAGTAATCCATCATATTGTAGTAAAGGTTTTTTGTTTTACTTATAATGCTTGCCATGTTTGTGCCTCCCTACGTAAAAGAAGCACCATCCCTAAAAAACTATCAAGTAGCTACTGACAAGTTCCTCAATAAACCATAGACAGAGGGATTCTTTTAAGGCAGCAAAATCTCTAATAATACATCCTTTTGTTTATTTTTCATCATGCAACGTTTACCTATTGGTACCAGCCATCAGAAAAAGTATGTACTAAAGTACCTGAACGCTCCTGGAGGAAACATACTTTGCTATTTCTCAGCTTGCTTCAGTTTTACAGATACATGCTGGAAACTGTGCTTCAGGCCTCACATCGAGACACACAATCAAAATTCTCAGTAAGACTCAGGGAGAAGAGATTTATGGTGTCTTTTTCTTTCAGATGTCTTCTGTTAAAGTCTTCTGTTAAAGCACAAAGAAAGAGCATCTTGTGCTTTAACTACATTGTTGCCTTGGGAGCTTTTCATATCCGGAGATTTTATTGTTCTTTTTCATTCTTACTGATGTAAAGCTTACTTTCCGTGTGTGTGTGTGTGTGTGTGTGTGTGTGTGTGTGTGTGTGTGTGTGTTGGAGGGATATGGAGGGTAATTGGCTGTTATTGGTTCTCATTCCAGTGTGATTGTGCTGTTGAGACAGAGATCCAGGCTCAGGTGGGGTCGGACCTCAGGCTGAGTTACTGTGTGTGTCATGATGTGGAATGTGCTGTGTGTGACTGCTCTGATTAGATGTTGTTTTTCTGCAGCAAGGCCGCCTCATATCTCCGCCGAGACTTGGATGCAATTTTCTGCAACTGTTTTTTATTGTTCTTCGGAGCTCTCGCAGCAGTGATGGCATCTGTTTGTTGAGATCCATTTGATTTATTTTATTTACTGTGTTTACTTGTTTGTTCCAGAGATTTTGAAACTTGACGTCGATCCAGCGCGTCGACGTGGGTCATCGTCGCAGCTCGGAGCTGAAATCTGTAACTTTCCATTTCTGCTTGGATGCTGTTCCATCCGTTAGTTGTTTCCACAGTGCAAAGGCTTCTGATCCAACGTTCGTTCTCGTCTTTAAGCTATTTCCATTTGGCTTCGTTGCTACCTCACTGAGGAGCTGAAATCTCGTGCAGAAGACTGTGACGAAGCCTGACATTGATATAAACCATCATAATTAAAAAGGCCCGCTCCCTGATGAAAACTGGAAGACGTTCTTAAGATGCAAAAAAGCGCGAAAATGTGAATTAAAGTTGAACATCATGCATAACTTATAAACTGACACTTTGCTAAGCCTCACCCCCTTTGAGGGTTGTCAAGCTGCACAAAACACATCTATATGGCATTTTCAACAGTATCACTGAGAGATACACCAAAGGAAATAATAGCAAATACCTGGAATAACAGCTCAAAAATTTTAGAGAGAAGTAGACGGGAAGCGATTACTATTTGAGAGCTACAGTCACAATATAGGCTTATTTGTCGGTGGAGTATTTTGAATTATGAGGACATTAAGATTGAGGGAAGAGCTCACTGGTCCCACACAAGAACAACAATGTTCTTGCATGGTAGGGTAAATCGGCACGTTGTTTTACTTCAAGCCAGTATTTAGTTATGACTCCCTATAGAGTGCTCCAGGGATCAAGTTTTTCTGTAGACCAATGCTGAAGTTAGTGTCGCCCTGGTTCTCTCAAAAAGCCTTTGGGATTTTACATTGTTTTTGGATTATTGCAGAAAATTGGCTCTGTAGCAAATTATGTTTATGATACTTGCAACACTGTCCTCATAAATGAACACCACGTTTATGATTTTTGAAGCCGGAGTGCAGTCGCCGTATGTAAAAAGCTAACGTTAGGCTGTGAACAAACTACAGCATAGTCGCATGATTTAGCATCCCTACCACGAGGCTGTAGAAATGTGTTCGGCGTGATGACATTCTGTAGTCTCACTTGTTAGCAACTGTCTTTTTAAGACACGTAAAAGCTTCAAAATTCACAAATGGAGTATGTATAGACGTATTTTATATCGTAGAACAAAATGTAAAAGTCTCTTAAGCTTGTGTGAAACATTGACCATATTGTAGGCATCAAACCAATAACCTATTCAAAAAACACACTGACTTCAAGACAAGGGAACCGGGAGTGCAAAAGTGTTAACTCATTTCCTGGTTTTAGGACTCATCCCCGGGGCACTCTATAGTTTTCATTATCTAATACAGTGGTTCCCAACTGGTCTAGCCAAGGGATCCAGAGTTCTCCTTCATCATCAGTTCAAGGTCCACACAGTTTAATATATTCAGCGTCATACTTAGCTTGCTGTCTGTTAAGTAGCTGTCTGTTTGAAATGGCGCTTCGAAACAAAATCACATGTCAGAAATTCACTGTGCTTTAAAATAAAGAGTGTGTGTGTGTTTTTTTAAAACTTAACACATTCGTGAGTCACTTGTGGTCCACTCAGAATGGACCCGTCACCCATTCCTGGATCACAACCCACCAGCTGGGAACTACTAATCCAATAAATGTTTTAGCCCATTGCTCGCAAAGCTAAATTATCCTGCCCTTCCATTTGTTTGAAGCGGAAACAGCCTAAACATAATTTAAAGTTAAAACATACGTAACTTCTAATTAATATTCACCCGTCTTCATTTGCAAATGCGCAAAGAACGCTGACGTTGATTAGCATCTTACCTCTGAGCAAACAAAGAGTTGTTGTTGATCTTTGATGGATTAAGCTGTAAGTGAGGGCCTCCGCTGTTTAATCCGACATCTCTCCTCTCATGTTTTTAGCTTCAGAAAAGCAAAAAACACAACACTCCTCTTAACCTTGAAGACATCTGCTGTTGGACTTGCCAGTTCCATATGTACACCATTTCGGCATTTTCCCTTGTTCTGAAAGCCTGACAGGCCTCTTATGCCTAGTTACGGTTGCTATCCTAAAATAGGACAATGGCCATTGCAGGGAGAGGTTTAGTGAGGGGTCAGCTGGACAGACTATCAGGAAGGAGGTGGAGGGAGCAGAGGGTGCTTTCCATGAACTAATCAACTTCCTGGGTCTGGATGAAACGCTGCTGCTGCTGCTGAAACAGGCTCATTATGTCTGGTGTGACCAGTGGCTGATGTTGGCTAATGTTAATTCATTCATTCATTTTCTGTGACCACTCATCCTGTTTGGGTCGCGAGGGGCCAAAGCCTATCCCAGCTGACACTGGGCGAGAGGCAGGGTACACCCTGGACAGGTCACCAGACTATCACAGGGCTGACACATAGAGACAGACAACCATTCACACTCACATTCACACCTACGGACAATTTAGAGTCACCAATTAACCTGTATGTCTTTGGACTGTGGGAGGAAGCTGGAGTACCTGGAGAAAACCCACGCTGACACAGGGAGAACATGCAAACTCCACACTGAGGGGCTCCCCCACCCCGAAGTTCGAAGCCCCCACCCTGGATTCAAACTGGGAACCCTACTGCTGTGAGGCGACAATGCTAACCACTGTTCCACTGTGCCGCCTGCTAATGTTAATAATAATGCTAATGCTAAATGCTAATTAAAGGTAGATATGGCTGTACTGTATAACTGATGTTTTTTAACCTTGCAATTTTTACACATTGCTGTAGCATTTACAGTTAATCAGTTGTTTAATATAAGTTACACAGACTCAATTTAAAGGAATAGTTCACCAGTTTGTGAAATATGTTTATTTGCATTCTCACAGAGAGTTGGAGAGTTGGTTAAATATGAAGCTACCACTCTCAGCTGGTTATCTTAGCTAAGCATAAGGTGTGGAAATGAGAGAAAACAGCGAGCTCAACTCCCTCCAAAGGGAATTTTTAAAAATTCCCTTCATAGGAACTATGCTTTTTACATTTTGCGTCTCAAATCTGAGTTTCTTTTTCTGCCTGGGAACTGGTGAAATGTCCTTTTTCTATTTCAACAACAACAAAAAGATGCTAGAAATAGAAATAGTTGTTTGAATCCAATCTTTCTATGTTAAGCTGTTTCTTTTTTCCATGGGTATGTAGAGATAATAACTGTGTTTCTTGGCTTGAACGCTTAATAGACACTTGAAGGCAAAACTCTGAGCATTGTTAGTGTAGAGATCTTGATCTTGCAATTTTTCCAGTAATTGTTTGCCCTCAGCAAAAGCCTCAAACATAACTAGTATGTTGCAACATGGAAAAAATCCTCTTATTGACACAATCTGACAGCAGCACGCCAGCCTCACTCCATCTCACACTGCCGTCTCCTCTTTCAGGTTTTATCTGTGCAGCCGTGTTATGACTGCCGCAGAGCTGTAAATATTCTCTGCTCTTTGTGGTGTGAAGCTTTACTGGCCTGCAGTCTAAAAGTTGTGACTTTATATCCCTATTGGAGCAAAGTGTGAGTTTTGACTCTGACTCTAACTGTGTCCAGATGCGGCAGACAGTCCTAATTGGACCTGGAGCCAGTTAAATCCAGGACCCGCTCTGCTCAGCTCAGCTCTCATAGCTGCTTGGCCCAGGGTTGGCCTGAACTGTCTTTACAGCACTTCACTTTTTAAACAACAAACATCAATATCTGTGTGCACAGGCTGCTGTGTTGCTACATCTACGTCTTCTTGTTTCTGCTCTCAGGGGAGTCGGATGAAAAATGACCTGTCAGAGGAGGTGGACGGCACAAAAGGTTGGATAGTAAAGCTAAGTTATAGGCACAAGTTGGTGCTGCTGAAAGGGTCAAAAGGTTGAATGAAAGCCAAGGTTGAGGAATGTAAGCTGTATATCAGAAGTCAGGGAGTGAACGCCAGAAGACAGAGCGGCGGAGGGAAGAGAAAACAGCCAAAACCTGACATGGCCGACGGTAAAAAAACCCCTGACATTCCACCTTTTATCAAGCACCTGGTTTTATCATCAAAACCCTCCCTGCATATGGTTTTATTTGGATCTGTCTCTCTATCACTCCCCCATCCTTTCCTGGACTCCCCTCTCATACTTTTCCCTCTTTCCTCCCATCATCCATCTTGGCTTTGCCTTCTCCTCCCTTATTTTGACTCACTTTCTCACTAACCCCCCTCCATCCTCCACCCTCCACCCGCCACCCTCTCCCTCCTATCATCTATCTACCATCCCTCCCTCTTTCCATCTCTCCCTCTCTGACTTCCTGCTTTCCAGCCTGCCAGACGGTCATAATTAACGGGGAAAACGATAGTCCCCCTGGCCCTCGGGAGCCCTCTACACTCACTACCCTGAGAGAGTACGAGTGTGTGTGTGCGTGTGTGTGTGTGTGTGTGTGTGTGTGTGTGTGCATACACAGATCCCTGTTTCCCCCGTACCTCCAGACTTGGCCTATGGTCCACACTCCACTCAATGACTCTTTATGTTCAGCGTCAGCGGCGAAGCATGATCTCACCCCCTCCAAAAAACACACCAAATGACTAACAGAGACTCCCAAACACAGGCCGCAAACACAGAACGGCCTACTATCCAAGAGCAATAACACACACACACACACACACACACACACACACAGACACACACTATACAAGGCGTCCACTGGCAGCAACTCTGATTATGACTAATTCTGATGAGAAAGTAAAGAAAGTAAGGGAGAAAGATTGTAAAAAAGCTGCCTGGTTCTTTGGTTAAACAAAAATCAAACTGTGTTTTTCCTCCTGTTTTCTCCGTTTTTATTAATTTCTTGTGTCACATATGTCGGATTAACATAAACCACAAACCAGAGCATTGTTCTCTCAACACAGCTCTACCTGTCCATATATGTACAACTGTACATAACACTCCTAACACTTTTTGTGTCTTGTGTGCCCTCTTGCCTCTGCATGCCACCCCCTCCTCACTAGCCTCCTCCCACCCTTCCTCCTCCTCGCTGCAGTGCTGGGAGGCAGATCCCAGATCAGAGGGCAGGGAGCTGATAAGGAGCTGAACTGATGCTATCTGTCAGTCACAGCCAGAGGGCGGGGCTCAGAGCCAGGAGGTCAGGACTCTCACGGTCCCTCGGCTCTCCCCTCCTTCCTTATCTAAACAAACAAATCCTCGGGATGCTCTCACCAACAGGCGGAATATGAGCACAGCCGGGTGGACACAATAACATGAACACCTTACAGAGTAACACGGCACAACGATACCTCCAGTTGTAGCCTCAAAAATAACTGTAGGATTGAACCAACACCTTTGGAACCTGTTGATCAGGGTCACATCCATCTTTGGCTGCAACTAATGATGATTTTAATTATTTGTCCATCTCTTTATTTAGTTTATCAGTTAATTGGCTAGTAGTTTTGTCTAAAAAAAATGTAAGGAAATAGTGAAAAATTCACATTGCAAGTTCACAGAGTCCAAGTGAAGGTCTTCAAATTGCTTGTTTTGTCAGATTGATTTTTAAAAAAGTCTTTCAAAGTTCACATTTGCTTTGTCTTCATTCTTTTGTGATGCAGAAGAGTAATAAGCACAAATGGTTTGGCTGATGCCTTTCTCAACTTTTGCCAAACCATCACTCCAAAACCTCAAAATGTTCTGTTTATAATGGTAGAAAACAGAGAAAAAGCTGCAAATCCTCACATTTGAGATGCTAGATTAAGCAAATGTTTGGCTGTCTTCATACCAGACACTTAAAGGTAGGATCTGGAGGATTTTCAAACAAAACAAAATATAGACATATACAAATGAAATCCTGCTTAATCATCACCTATGGGTTTCTACTCATGTGTGGTGGTGACTCTGTTTGCAGAGCTCCTGCCCTTTAACTGTATTTTGGTGTTTTTGTGAGCTCGGACCGCTTCTGGGTGGAGATTTCCCCAGCCAATGAGAGAGCGCAGGTGCCGTGCCCGAGCGTGTCCGAGCGTGCACCAGCGCAAGCCTTGCCTGAATCTCTTCTGTGAAGCCTTCTTCCGTACCTCCGGGCTCCGTACACCCGGGAGAAATGGCGGATACAGACGTACCCACGAAGAAAAGGAAATTAAATGTGAGTGAGGCAAAACGCAGAGCCGATAAAGCACGGACCAAAACCCGTGTGAATATCGGGGTGGCTTTCACCCGCTTTCGAACATTGAAGGAGAGGCTCGGGATGTACAGCGACGTGGAGTTGGCCTGCTTTCTGTTGGATAGGTAAATCCCAAATACAGGCCGGTTAGCTTGTGCTAGTTTGCTAATTTATCAACTTTTCCATTACAACAACTGTAATTCCTACATAGTTTGTTGTGGAGGCTAATTCCGACTATCAACCGATGCAAATAACTTTACATTTAGCTAATATATGGCTTGATGTAGTGTGAGGATTGAGCTTTGAATCATTTTGTGTAACACCCAACTGCCGGGAGGGGTAGGGGCAGCACACAGTTGAGCCGTGCCCGAGCGTGTCCGAGTGTGCACCAGCGCGAGCCTTGCCTGAACCTCTTCTGTGAAGCCTTCTTCCATACCTCCGGGCTCCATACACCCAGGAGAGTTGAGCCTGATAGGAGGGGCCAAATTTGAATGTGTGTTTACAAACAGCAACTGGAAAATCCTCCAGACCATACCTTTAACTGCCATGTTCGGTTGAAAGGTTAAAGGTTGTTGCACCTGTGCCACACCTAATAGTGATGTCACAGTGTACTGACACTGGGGGAAAAAAATAATTTCTAGCCGATGGTTGCCTTTTAAGGGCCCTGACACACCAAATGACGGTCGGCTGTTGGTCAATGTTGTCTAGTTTTTGCGGTGTGTCCCACACTATACCAGTCGGCCCTTGTCGGTCTTTGTCAGCTGTTTTTCAGCTGATTCAGCATATGTAATCAGCAGTTCAGCTCAGCACACGAGAAGAGAAACAGAAGTGAGGAAAGCAAACAAACGGCTAAAGTCAAGAGGGAGTGAGATCAAAACAAACTTGTTATATTAGATAAGATTCTTTTTCTAGCCATTTAGCTCTTTAGCAGAATGATTCGTGTCAGTTTGTGTTATAGTTTGCTATCATTTGTTCTTTCAACATCAAGTTGTGTTGTTAATGGCTAACTGGCTAACTAGCATCTTGAATCCTGCTTGTCGATCCTCTGGTTTCCCTTTTGGAATGAGGAATATAGTTTACGATTGCCTACTGGTATGGAGAGTTATTTCCTCTCATGCAGGTGCAGAATGTACATGCTAGTAGGCCATTGGTTGTAGTGTTTGGAGTGTTTTCAAGTGCAACTTTTTAGCCGAGACACAGGCGACATGAGGTGACAGTTGGCCTTAATTGCAACTAGCTATTTGATGTTGGTTTGATGTGTCTGGGCTTTAAGGGCGCCAAAATGTGAGAGGATTTTTTTTAGCTTTAGTTACATACATTTTGATTTCTGGACCCCCACTTTGGGAACCCCTCAGTTATTGTTATTCTAAGTACATTTGAATTCACCCACCGAAACATCAATAACGTGATAGTAATTGCACTTGAAAAGGACATTTTCTACTTCCTGTGCTAAATATAGGCCCTCACATGCATCCTGATTTTCACGTATTCACAGTCTCTGTTGTTTGTACAACTAAAATCATGTTTTTCAAAGACTGTTTTCACCTCCAGCACCTGTTTCCCCTCTGTGCTGTGTATATGTACACATGTCTCAGTGTTTGTTCACTCCTACATGTGTGCAGGTATATGTGCTGGCGAGCGCGTCTATGTGGATGTGTGGTGGTCCAGCAGTGTAAATATTGTGTTGTGCTCTAGTAACAGCTCTTCCTCTGGCTCTGCAGTAGCAGCACGCTCGGCTGTTTATTTTCCTTCCTGACGGACGACTTCTTATCAAATAAGCAGACACTGCCTCCTAGCCCGCTGTCCAACCACGCGCTCCCAGAGGATATCCCGCCCACTTTCCTCCGGGCTGTGGAGCCTCGGCTTGTTTGTGATGACTGACAGCTGAACCAACCACATGCTACTGACAGCATCCGCCAACTGCAATAATCTACAATATCTGCATCTCCTTCAATGTATCACTGTGGATGTGCCTGATTTACAGTCCACAGAGATGCGTGCAAAAACAAAGCAGATGTGACACAGTGTTTCCTCCCTGTTGCCATGGCAGCCCCCTCAGTTATGACAGAGAGATAAGGGCTCCCACAATGGGGGCTTTATGAGTAAATGTGGGTCTGGAGAGTCGCTGCAGACACTTGAATGAGAGCTCCAGACTGAAAGAATGAATGAATTTGAAATGTAGTCAGATACACAAAACTATCCATTCATTCCATGGGTGCATTTCTTGTATTTTTACTGCCTCTTGGTTTAGTCGATAACCTCTTGGACACTACGTTTTTCAATGTTGCCGTTACATTACAGTTTTAAAGTCAGTAATCTATTTGTCCTGGGAGTAAAATAAGTTAAGTTCAAGTTTCATCTCCGACCTTACAACGCAAAATGTTTTGACACTTGGGCAGAGGCCCTCGCCATCATTACAATAACGCCAATGGCTTCAGCCCAAGCACAACATTATGACATGTAGGGATGAGATCACACTGATTTTGGAGCTTTCGATCACACCACGTGATCTTCATCAGTGATGCTTGGCTGGATGTCATTGAAATGCACATGTTCAACTGCAAGACCAAAGGACGAAATATCCTTTAAGTGCTAAGGAAAAACATGAATTTTAACATCTATAACTCCATGGCAACTGGTTGGTGAAGATCTGACAAAAATTACCGGGATGATGTCATGGTGATGTCACCAGGGTTATCCCAGGTTGAGCTGAGAGACCACACAGATCTTTAACAGAAGTTTCAAACTGGGGGTGGGGTGTTTAAAAGGTGCAGGCATCTTATCAAACATTGAGGATCTGATAAAAAAAAAGCACCAGATTGCATCATGGGTAGTGTAGGATCCAGTGTTTTTGAAGCTTGACCCACATTTAAGACTAAATGTCAAGATATCCTGAAATCTACTGCTTCGATTTTGACCATTCTTGTAAATTTCCTGCAAGTTTATAGAACTGAAATACTGGGGGAAACTTTTAAAGGTCCAGTGTGTGAGATTCAGTGGCATTCTGAGGGGTTGCAGATCACTGACGTGAATATGCAAACATGTAAATGGCCCTATCTGGAGCCAGTGTTTGGTTTGTCCATTCTGGGCTACTGTAGAACAACATGGAAGAGGACCCGCTCCGTATGTAGATATAAACGTCTCGTTCTAAGGTAACAAAAACACAATGATTCTTAGTTTTGGGTGATTATAAACGATTGAAAACATAGTTATGAATATTATATACCATTTCTGACAACAGATGCCCCTAAATCCTAAACACTGGACTGTTACGGGCTTAAAGCTTATTGCAAATGTCTCACAGTGCTTCTGTATCCCCCCAAAAAAAGACCTTTACTCTAATTTCTACCGTAAACATTTTTAAATTCGATGTCATTTTACTGTAACACGTGAGAACCACCCAAGTTGAATTTCCTGGAAACTTACCTGGCCAAGACAACTAATTCATTCTGTCTTTTTTCCTTTATTTCATATGCTCTCAGGTGGAATACATCCTAACTGAAACCACCTGGCCATTATGAGCTCCCTCTTCTCCATCACTCCTCCTCCCAGCTGTGTGTGAGTGTGTGTGTGTGTATGTGTGTGAGAGAGAGAGATCAGTGAGAAACTGGACCATGCATGGTTGTGATTACATGTTTATGTCCATATTTGTAAGTCTGCTGGAAGGCGTCTGTGTGTGTATGTGTGTTTGTCTGCAGTGCTGACGACAGTGTGTGTGCATGTCCGTGTGTGTATGCATGTGTGTGTGAGAGTGAAAGTGTGTACACTGTGAGTTGTGAGAGTAAATAAACGCTGTGCAGCGGGGACTCACGTGGCGTTATTATCAGAGCTCAGAGAAAAGACAAACTGTTTTTTCACTCCGGTTTGATTCATCCCACCCTCTGCTGCCTCCTGCCTTTCTGTACGACCCACCGCAGTACACCCACCCACACACACACACACACACACACCCCACCACCCCAAATTCAACACATGGCTCCAATCAGGGGATTATTTTTAGCACTTTGTGTTTTCATGGAGGAATGCTAATCAGTTGTATTGTGATTGTTTTGCACACTCTCAGAACGTGAATGAAGTTTTCAGCCCCGGCTCCACAAACTGACCCCCTCACAGCGTCGCAGAGACGAGTTTTGGGAGCATTTTTTTTTGGCTTCTTTTGCAGACGCCTGCCGCTTGATTGCAATCGTATCCCAGCATCCTTGTGATTGGGGGAATTTCTTTTTAAAAAAAAAATGGCCCAGATGCGAGGCGAAAGCCAGCCTTCTGTGGAATCACTTACTTTGATGATCTCTGAAAAAAAGAAAATCCACAAAATAAAGTTTGGTTTGGAAACCGCAGATCAAACACACACACACAAGGGCTTGTACAGTATGCAAACTCACACACTCACAATTTGTGGTACACTGAGGCATTCTTTCTCTCTCACACACACGTACACACACACTAAGTTACACTCATTAATCTGGGCAGACTCAGGAAACCGCTCCAGTGAGCTGGCTAGAGGCCCTGGGAGGGGTGGAGGGGTGTAGGGGGGAGAAGAAGAAGAGGGGGGATCAAAGCGAGGAGGAGAGCAGCAGACTCCCTGAAAAGAAACAGCAGAGGAGGGAAGAAAGGAGAAAAGAAAGTTTTGAGAGGGAAGAAAAGAGAAAGGAAAATTTCCTTTGCTCTTGAGTTCTGAGAATACAGGAAGGGGAGACAATCTGAAACCCCTCGATTTAATGAACTGGGAGTGCAGTGTGTGTGTGTCCATCCATATACCTTTCAGGATGTGATGAGGGTGTGTGCGAATGTATAAAAGTCATGAAGACGAGAGGAGGAGAGAAAATAAAGTTCTGCAAAGTTTCTGCACAAAAAGGGAAAAACCGCAGAAAGAAAACTCAAACATACTGTACACACACGCACGGACAGAAACACACACTTACGTGCACACACTCTCACACACATGCACACATTCTCTCTCTCTTACACACACACACACACACACACACACATATGCATTTCTCCCCCAAAAAGCTCTGCAGGGAGGGTCGACAGTCCTTAAGAAAATATTCCCCAAAGCACTAATTAGAAAAACGATGGTGCTGAGCTTGTTAATAGCCAGCCCCCCCCCCCCCACACACACACACACACACACACACACACACACACATTCCCCCTCCACCTAAACTCCACCTTCACCCCACCTCACCCCCCAAAAGTCTTGCAGAAGAAGAAGAAGAAAAAGAAGAAAAAAACACAAAAACAAAACAAAAAAGATTCTGGCAGAGGGAGAAGAGAGCGTTCCACTGGCAGGCCTGGGTCAGAGCCCTATTTACCTACCGCAGCACTGCTCTCTTTCCCTTACAGCACCGAGCGCCTCCCCTCAGCGCCGAAACCTGACCCTCTGTCTCCCTCCGACACACACACACACACACACACACATGAACATACATACATGCACACAAACCAACCCAAGAAGTGGCACATGGTCTTGGTTAGAAGGTTCTTGGCTCCAAATGAAACCCAATCTGTCGTGGAGTTATTCCTCTCATTTCTAAAACTTTTAAAATGCGAAAGAGGAGGAGTCCTATTTTTCCCTCCTCAATCATTCCCCTTTTCTCCCCTCTTTTTCTTGTCCTGATTAAGTTGCATAGTAAAAAAAAAAGAGGGAGAGCAAAAGAGCTGGAGGATTTCTTGAGCCTTTATTATCCATCTCTGGAGCCAGTTCAGGAAAACTGAGACAGAGGGAGAGGAACAATGGCTCAGACTTTCTCACACAGACAGTAAAGTGGACCAAAAGCTTGGAAACACACACACACAAATACACACACTACTGCGCGCGAAAACACTGCAGCAAAGTTTCTTCACGCAAGTCTCAATCAGAGAAGATGAGGTGGCAATTTCAGGGAATCAATTTGTTTTCTCTCCGCTCTCTTAGCTCTCTATCTGTTGCTGACATTTCCTCCCTGTACCATAGCCGAGCCCAACCGCCCATTACTACACCACAAAGGCCCTTATTAAATGTATATATAGTCACGCTTCAGCCCAGGAGACACTTTCTCACACAAAGGGCCGAAAAGAGCGAACACGGGGTCGTACGACAAACTCCTCTTATGAGAGAACACAGGGAGGGAAAGCTGAAGCTTGACCAAGATCCAAAATGGCCTCAGCCTGTGTGGGTGGATGAATACAGTCAAATCCAACGTGCCTGCGTCTTGTTTCACGGTGTCCTTCCTCCCCCCAGTCCTCCTCCTCCCCCCCTAAAATGTGTGCCTCTCTGTCACGCTCCTCTCCAGCCCTCATTAGAAACATCTCACTTAGGGTAACAGTGTTATTTCAGTGTTTGTAGCTCGTTATGGGAGTGTTTTTCCTGCGGCATGGCCCTCGCAGTGAGTGTGTGTGTGTGTGTGTGTGTGAGGGAAAGGGATGGGGGGGAGGATGAAGGGGGAGGTAAGAGAGGGTGGGCTTCTTAAACACGGGGTGAGAGCGTAGAGCGTAGAGTGCGATTCCAGATGTGTTTTTTACTGCTCTGGCAGGGATGACAGGGCTGTAAAGAACCTCTCTGGAGTAGCCTGGAGGGGGAGAGAGAAAGGGGGGAGGAGGGGGAGGAGAAGGAGGGAGGGACGCGTTAAATGCTCGGCGGCTTAAGGCCCTCGGGGATGGAGCCAGAGAGGAGTTGAGGAACAGGAGAAGGACTGGGGGGGTGATGGTGGACATGGTGGTGTTCAGGGGTTTGGGAGAAGTTAAGTACGGGGCAGTTTTTAGGGCCTCAGGGACTGAAATGGAGGTAGTTTAGGGGGGAGGCGAGAGGGAGGGCAGAGACAGAATGAAATAGCTTTTCCTGGCAAAAACGTTCCACTTTATTGGCTCAGGTGTGTCGGGCGGAGAGTCTGGGACTGTGAAAGAGTGACTGGGGGATATTAGTGTGTGTCATAGCAAAGAGCTCTGTGTGCTCTGTGTGTGTGTGTGTGTGTGTGTGTGTGTGTCTACCCTGAAGAAAATGGATAGCGACCAAGAGAAAGAGAGAAAAGTGAAACAGACAGAAGAGAGGAAAGTACTGAGCTGTAGACTTGAGTCAGACTCTTACAAAAAGTTCTTTTTGGGGGGAAATTTACTTAGTTGCATTTTTACCCAGAGTTTGATGGAAAGATTAATACCACTCTCATGGCCTCTCTGTTTGTCACAGCCCCTACTTATACTTATTAAGTACTTATTAACGTTATTAGCACAAGCTATGGCATTTTACATTTTATAAATTAGCCTAGCGACAAGCGGAGTACTTGCACCAGGAGAAATAAGCCTGGTTTTGTCCAGCGGTACCAACATCCACCTATCGGCATGTTACCTCTGGATTTTGTATGAATTAATCAAACAAGATGTTAACCAGCGAGCTTCAAGGCCTTTACATAGCAGGGGCTTGATGAATAAATGACACAAAAATGCGAAATATTCGCCCATATAATGTGAATTTACGACAGTTGCAAAAGGTCTGCCATTCTTGTGACGTTGTGACATAACGTGAATAGTTGATGGCCTTTTTTTGCGTTGCAAAAGGTAAAAAGAAAAAATATCTACCATAGGTAACATCTGTGTTCTGTGTGAAAGTACTCATGAAAAAAAAACTGTTAAACCCCCCCCCCCCCCCGATAAGATACGATGCAATACACTTTATTGTCCCCAAAGTGAAATTTATCTTGCACTCTGGAGCTGCACAAGTATTGCTGCCTTACAGTGACAGTCAGTCAGTCAGAAATGAAGCATACACCATAAAAACATAAAAACACATACTACACAAAACAGTTTTGCACATCAGCCACTCATGTATTGCACTTAACACCAGCACACAACAGAGCACCATAAGCAAAGCACCACATAGCACCTAAAGCATCAAGGGATATCATTCAAAATCATGATTGAGGTTGGCACAAAGTAATTCTTAAAATGCTTCAGTTTAAGTTTTGGCATCCTGTGTCATCTGCTGAAGGTAAGAGCTTGTACTCAGTGTGAAGAATGTGGGAAGAGTCAGACAGACAGAGACCAGACTGCTCATACAGTTTCTGAAGGGATGGTGTTCCTTCCTCCCCATGACCTTCATAGCTGTCTGAACCAGACAAGCACGTTTGGATTTTAACTCCCCACTCAGATTCCCAAACCATGCTGACATACCACACCTGACAACGCTCTCTAGAACAGCCTGATAAAATAAAGACATAATCCTCTGGTCCACCCCAAACACCCGAAGTCTTCCTAAGAAATCAAGACTTTGTTGTAACCTAGAGCAGACACTGTTCGGCTAAGGCCGAGGTACTTGTAGAACCACACCTGATTTATTAACATTCATTAAATATTGGGGAATTAATTGCCTGAATTAAATGCCCTGGTGTGTAAAGGCCTTCAGAGGTGCTAGTAGGTTTTGTCACATTTGCCAAGCTAGCAGTTTCCACCTGTTTCCAAGTAGGTATAGCAGCTATGTGACCCTCCTAGCAGCTACATGACTCATCCATCATACCTACACATTAGTCCATGTTAGTCCAATCAGCCACCTTCAGCCCTTGGTCCGCAAGTGGAAGCCCTAAAGCAAATGTTAAAATGAGATTAAACTCGCTATGAAGTGTTAAGTGTTAAAGAGGAGGGATTAAGGGCAGAGGGAAAGGTTTCATCTTGTTACTTACAACACGAATGACATCTCATGTATAATGAATTATAAAGCGTTTGGCCTCATATTTATTCACCACAACATGGAGTTGTTGCAGGATTCAAATGACAGTCAGGTTAGTGGGTTTGTCTTGGACCTCCAGGTTGACACAGTTTGTCAGGGCATATGTCCTTCAAATGTAACATGGCTGCAGCTGTATATCTCCCTGTTTCCAGTCTTTACGCTAAGCTAATTTAAGCTAACTGGCTGCTAGCTGTAGCTTCGTAATTATTGTACAAACATGAGGGTGAAATCAGTCTTCTCATCTAACTCTCAGTATTCAAGCCAGTATGTTTATTCCCCAAAATATTGAATCATTTCTTTAAGTCACCAAAGTGTCGACTTAAAACTAAACAACTGACAATTTTGTGTTTTATTTCGTGCAAACTTTCATTTGTAATCAGAAGACTGTTTTATTTCTTCTTTTTAAATTAGTGACAACATCCCATATGGTGACATGGTCTTGCTTTAAGAGTTGACTAGCACCTAAAAAGAGAAACATAAGTTGTGTCGTGAAATCTCAGGAGAGTAAAAAAACAGACCAACAGGCAGGTCATGCACAGCCAGAAACCAGAATGATTTACTCATTGGACATCTGCATTGAAAAGACGGTCTCAGTTGTGTAAAAAAATAAAATAATTAAAGGGTCATTCTAGTTCACACAACTTGGCCTCTTTTTTTCTAGGTTTGGAAACGGTATTACTGGATATGATGATACTTCACTCCTAAAGTTAACTGCTGATCTGGGAGCACGGCAACATCAACAAAAAGAAGTCAGACAGCAAGAAACACAGCAGTCAGTTAGAAAAATGTATATGCAGGACAAAACAAAGGCAAACAGCAGAATTATGACCCAAAACATCCAGCGTAACCGGTAATTATCCGTCACAGTTTACAGACTCCCCAGTTGAACTTTGACATAATGTGCTTGCTGTAGTTTCACTGTTAAATGAGGATCATCAGTCACAACTTTGGTAAGCTCGTGTTTCATTTTACCTCCAGATCATCTGTCTAAACGTTTGATTTGTTTACAACACGTCTCGTTATCTGTCTGTTTTTTGCAGACTTTATTGTTGACTCAGTGTCCTCAGCAATTACTCTGGTGAGCGGCCTACAATCTCATCACAACCGATAGAAACTGAGGCCAAGGCGAGGCAACTAAAATAAGACTCAAAGTCGAAGTGAGCTGGAATTATGCTTTGACACAACATAGAAAAAAATCAGAAAGACTTAAAAACAGCTCTGGAGTATATCATCCGTGAAGTGTGTGGAAAATGGAGGAAAGCTGCAACTTAGAGACCAAAAAAACCCATCATGAAGGGAGAGAAAGAAAACTATATCACGCAGAAGACATGATGGCGTGTGTGTGTGTGTGTGTGTGTGTGTGTAGTGCACAGTGTGATCCAGCTCTGCAGGTCCTGCAGCTTGTTAGTCATGCTCGTTAATATGCGCCTGTTTTATGGGCTCTGTTCAAAGACTGACGTGGTGTTTCATCTCAAACTTACCTTCTCCACGCAGTCAGAGACGGAGGAGAGGAGGAAGAGGAGGAGGAAGAGGGGGGAGTGGGGCCTACAGTGCGGAGGGTTGTGAGACACTTTCATAAGGTTGTGGCTTGAAAAATATATTTTGATAGGAAAATACTGTGTCATATAGGTGGGAGCATGAAGGCACGTCTCAAAAACAAACAAAACAACAAGAAACTGAAGACTTGAAAGCTCTGGAAAGAAAGCATGAGGTAAGATGATGCTTTCATAAGAGGATGATGTCGGGGCAAAGAAGAAGCCAGACACAAACTGGACAGAGGGGAGGAAAAAAAATTCAGAAAAGACTTTTAAAGATCCTTAATTAAGAACACAATATATTGTAGTCTAAATTTTAAGAACAAACTAGAAAGAAGACGTTGACCTATCAGAAAATAGTCAGAGTCAGGTGCTAGAAACTCATCCCATCCATTATTTGTGACTGCTTATACTTTACAAGGTCACGAAGATGCTGGAGCCGACCCCAGCTGACACTGGGCGAGGGGCAGGGTACGCCCTGGAGTCCTGGACAGGTCCCTCTTACACTGCCTCTTCAAGGCCAGAATCTCACAGGGTTATGCCACCTTGCCGTTCTGTATAAAAGGTACAATAACGGAATGTGGGGGACAGAGTTGTCCCGCCTTTAAGGTGGCATTGGACGCAGTAACAGCGCTGCAATGACATCTGTTTAAAAGGGACAGCCAGCACAACAGGATCATAGGCAGCACAGGTATGTTTTGACAATGCGCGTCCCACAGCAGGAGATTTAAAAAGTGTTTGTAGCAGTTAGCAGCTAACTAAAAGACGAAGAACAGCGCCCGACAATGTTCGCAAATTGGAAACAATGCCATAGAACAGGGATGTAAATGATTGTTACTGTCATGTTATGCCACTGTTATTGTTATGATGCGTATGTTATATGTCACACTCGAGGCTGACACTGTTATGTTACATGTCACACCTGTCATGTCTCTTTTGCTTCCACGATGCTGGCATGCTGTCTAAAATCACACACTGGTGCAGCATGATGTCAGGATGGGATCATGGGTGGCACCTGTGTGACATTTTGATGACATGTGTTGTGTGCGACCCACTGTGGGAGATTTAAAAAGGAGCCAATAGCAGTTAGCAGCTAACTCAAAGAAGAAGAAAACATCACACAGCTTCAAATAAGAGCTGGCTGGTACAGAATAAACAAAAACTGCTGGAGAGTGTCTTAGAAGATGATTTTAACAGTCTTAAAACCACTTCAGGGGACTCAAGGGGGAAAACTTTATTTTTAAGGGTTGTCAACAGGCTTGCTTGACATTTCTGGAAATATGCTTATTTGCTTTCTTGCCAAGAGTTAGATAGGAAAATAGATACCTCTCTAATATCTGAAGAAAAACACTGCAGCTGGAGCCAGCAGACAGTTATCTTAGCTTGGCATAAAGACTGGAAACAGGGGTAACAGCTAGCCTTGCCAGAAAGTGTGAAAAATGACTTTAAAAAGTCTTGTTGCCAACACATGGTTGGCAAACAACCAGCGGAGGCTTAAGGAAGGTACTGGTCCTTTGCCAGGAGATAGTCCTGCAAGCTGAGGGAGAATAATTATACACACTTCATGTTGGTGCAAGGCTATAAAAAACAGCATATATGGGGAGGAAAGTAACACCTGCACACGTACTCCATGTCACAGAATTTCAATCAAGACGTTTCCACCTGCTATCGACAGCCTATTGGTGTGCAATATGCATAGATATAGGTGGGGATTTAACTTTTCAAACATATTAACTTGTCGAAAATCTAAGTAGGATCAAAATGTGGTCTTGATTAAACTTTGTGGCATGAAGTAACTGTGTAGTTGTTACTATTTCTGGACAAAACCCCCATAAAACCACCAAATATCATATTTACACTTTGGTTTTTGTACGGATTAAACAAGCAAGACGTATCGTGTTAATTTGTGAGTTTTAGAGGTGTTGGCAGTCAGATTTTGTTTGGAGAGAGCCAGGCTAACGGTGTTCCCTTCCTTCCAGTGTTAATGCTAAGCTAAGCTAAGCAGCTGCGGCTTATCCAAGGCCATTTATGGTGTATATGATGTCCTATACTTGACGACTTTGATTATAACTTGCTTACATTCTGAAAATGTAAATGTAAAAGCGGCATGAGTGGAAGGAAGTGGAGGAGGAGGTGGCGGTAAAAACAGGCCACATCGCACCACATCGTACCCGACACATACTGTGTGCGTGTGACCGCTCACTCGCCCTCTCCTCCCCTCCCCTCCTTCTCCCTCGCAAGTCCTCCACAGGCACGCCAGCACCTCCAGGTCCGGAGAGCAAGGCTTTCTGGGGGATCAGAAACAGATGTGCCTCTTGCCCCTCTTCTCTTAACTCGTACAAAAACACACGCTGTCTTGTACACACACGCCGGCGGCAATTCAGAACCGGCACCAGGACCCAGCCGGAGTGACGGGGCAGCGTGACCCTGAGCTTGACCCCGGCCAGCAGCACCTCAGACAGGAAAGGGACGCAATTGGCTTCAGCTGTGACCCGCCGCCCCCTCCCTCCTGCCTGGCCCCCCCTTCTCATTAAGACAAACTGTTTTTTAAGGCAAAGCAGCTTTCACTACCACTAAAGCCAACACCCTGGAGCACAGAGAGGGGCGGCGGTGAGGGGGGAATGATGGAGGGAAGGTGAAAGAACAAGAAACAAATAGAGCTGGAGCAACGGGGGTACAAAGAAGGTAATAAAAAAAAGAACAAAAGATCAAGGTGAAGGAAAAGGTTGGAGAGAAAAGGGGGCAGTGTAAGAAAACCCAGACTGAGAGAAGAGGGGAAAAGTCAGGCATATCACTTGCAGCTGTTGCAGGCTCATGTTCCCAGAATCCATTGCAACTTGGCACAGTTTTTCTAATAAGAAAGGGCGGTGTCATGGTTACATTAATATCAAAACATCCAAAACAACAGCTTTGAATTGGAGAAAGAGACACACAAAGAGAAGAGGAGAGAGGGAGAAAGAGATGAAGTCACTTAATAGTAATGGCAATTAAATCAATGTAATTATAAACAGCAGTGAGACACGTTTGTCTTGGAGACAGACTGCTGAGTGTACAAACAACATATTTGTTTGTTTAGGGATGTACAGCACAGACATGTGGAAAGAATTGGACTCCTTTCACGTCCATTAAAAAAAGGCTTTTTTATTTTTGCTTGCCTTTGCTTTTGTCGTCCCTTCTAATCCATCAACCCCTCCAGCCCCCTTAAAACACCCGTGTTTCTCTTCCAATTCCTTCATAACAGCGAGCATTGTTCAGACTCAGTGGAAACTGTGTGTGCGTCTGTCAGATCGCCTGTTCCAGGTCATAGTAACTACAAAACTGCTGAAAACATTTGCATATTTCATGTTTGGCAACCTGCTACAGCCAAAACCTAAAGTAAAGAAAACAAACTATACAGATTTCAGTGTTGGTGTGTGTGTGTGCGTATGTGTGTGTGTAAGTGAGAGTGGCAGGGCATGCTGAGGTAGATTAATACCGCTGCTCAGAGGGGGGTTCCTCCATTCAGGGCTGACTGATGTGCGTCCCAAATTGATTTATGAAAACGGCCCTTAATCAATTATGTGTGGAGAGAGAGGGGGAGAGGGAGAAGGAGAGAAGAAGAAAGAGAGGATCTGGTGGGGGGTGGAGTGGGAAATAAAGAGGATAGAGGGGATGAAGCTGCGGAGGGAAGAGTGTGTGAATGATGCTGCTCTGCTGAGGAATGTGTCCAATGGGTGTCAGTTTATGCCACAGGTGTCCAACATAGTGGATGTGATGGTTTGTCAGGGAAATACAATGAGCTGCGGCTGATCCTGATGTATGCAGCCAATTCTGTGGGCAACACACTGAGCATGCTGCATCCATAACATTCATCAAAGGAAGTTGTGACACTGTGTCGCTGATAGATAGATTTATTTGTCCCGGCAGAGATAGGGGGAAAAGTTTGGAAAAATGCACGCATGCACCTCTAATAGTAGACACATTAGAGGTTGAATCTGTGCAGCAGTGTAATGTGGTTTTTGTAGTAATAATGGTCTGGTTTTCGGGGGGAGCAGCGGAGTAGAGTGGAGCTGCAGTTGTTTAAAAAGCCCTTCCCCTGCCTTGCCCATTGTGCCTGAGACAGGGGTGTGTGAGGGGGAAGTGGGGGGTCACGCTGAGAGCTCGTTTCTCCTGCCTGTCAGAACTCTATCTGGGATCCAGCCGGAACTAATCAACTCCAATAGGCCTCCCCATTACCCAGGGTGCAATGGGCCACGGGCTGGGGGCTGGCCGGTGGGAAACAGAGAGGAGGAGAAGGCAGCACACCCCCCCTCCTCCTCCTCCATCTCTTCCTCCTCCTCCTCCTCCTCCCCACTCACTCACACCACCAGTACCACCACTATCCCTCCACATACACTCCACCAGCCCGTGCAGCACACACAACACTCCCACTGTTTCACACTGAAGCAATAATAAACACTTGCAATAATATTTTCACAGCAAGCAATAGCCTGCTTCAGATCAGAGCCTCGCACAGCTGCAGAGCGCTCTCACATGGGCACCCACTCACATGCACACACAGTTTCCTCGTCACGCACATGTCACACCATGCTGGTTCCAAAACTTGAGACATTTTGAAGGAACTTTAGGTGAGAACGCAGCGGAGTTAATTCACAAAATGGCTTCTAAACGTGTAAACAAGCTGCATCTGCACCAAAACAAACTCACACTCTGTATAAAAAATGGGATCTGCTGGTTATAATGGCTCATGTGTGAATTAAACCACTAAGGTATCACAGTCTAATTTATTTCAGTGCCTCTTTTTGGTTGAAAGCTGATGAAATAGTGCACATAACATACAGGATGGATGCTTTAAAGGCACCATTAGGTTCTTTTCTTTTTAAAAACATTGTATTTTGTTGTCAGTGTAATGTGCGGTGTGGTTTTGCTAAATTAATAAGATACAATGAAAAAGAGAAAGTTGATCAAATAGTTCTATATAAACTCCTCAAGACCCAAAATTAAACTATAGCAGCACATTAATATTGCCCTCTAGTGGCATCACAACCACACTGCAACATTTAAGGGACAGAGAAGTTGAAGGAATACTTCACCTAAGTGGCATTGTTACCTTTAATTCATGACGAAAACTTCCCTCCATGGAAAACTGGGAACATACTGATGTATGTTTTGACTGGGACCAAGTTTAACAACAGCAAAACTATATTGTAACATCTGTTAACAAACTCTCACATAACTGCAGCAGTTTAATCCAAGTCTCATTTATCCAGTTATATGCTCAGTCCTTCCAAAACACATCCATGTATCGCTAAAACCTCAGTATTGGAGTCTGCCTTCCAAAAGAGCACTTTTAGTTAATGTTGGTGAAGATTCTCAGTCATCCAGGTCATGGTAATCTTAAGTGCTATATCATAGGCAACTGGACTTGCTTGAGTTTCTTGAAGACGTTTTGTCTCTCATCCAAGAGGCTTCTTCAGACGCAGGCTCAATCAATTCATAAATTAGTATGTGACTCCTGCATGTGTGCACCAGTCTGTTAGAACTGAAGAAGCCTCTTGGATGAGAGGCGAAATGTCTTCAAGAAACTCAAGCAAGTCCAGCTGCCTAAAATATTGCACTTAAGATCACTTTTAGTTCAGTTTTAAGGTTTGGCAAAACATGAATATATTTAGAAAGTAATGCGCACACTGCTCAATAAATGAGACTTGTCCCCAGTCAATCAATAAATCAATATGTGGCTGTTTTTGATGAAAGAATGCCAGGGGAAACAGTTTTCTTCATGAATTCAAGGGAACATGGCACGACAAACTGATGAGGGAGAAGTATTCCTTTAAAGAATAAAGATAACACATCTTTTTAACTTAAACTTAAATCTAAAAGAAAACATTCAGAGGTGTGTTATATTAAGATAAGCTATTTGGAGTATGGTATTTGATATAATTTTTAAATACCTAAGAAACTGACTGCAGAAATAAACAAGATCCAAACATCTTAGTGATGATCGATCCTCTGATAGCTCAGGAAAGTTTATGGCTCAAATGCTTAAAACCACAACATATAGTAATAGTTATCAATGGCTTTCTCTTTGGAGAAATAAACTAGTTCCTGCTCAGGTCGCTCTGGACTCTAGACCATCTGACAACACCTACGTCACTTTGGACACTATCAAAGGCAGTAGTACGAGTCAGTCAGTGTGTCACTGTGTGCACAAGTGTGTGTGTTTTTCTGAGTGACTTCAGCCTCCTTTACTGAGGTGAAGTGGGGGCAGATTTAAATGAGTAAAGAAAACTACCCCCCACCCCCAACGCCCCCGCTGCACCCCCACGTCATTGTATGTGGCTGTGTGACTTTACTCCACTCTCATCGGGTGCACATTTTTTACCTAAAACTGAAAAACACTAATTAACATCTATTGAGTTTCCCTCAGCTATAAGTTGCATGATGCATGTGTGAATATATGAGGAGTAAAGGAGGTGTGTCGAGGCTGCTGAGAGGCCCACATAAAGGTGGTGGTGTCACATGGGAACCTTCCCTCGGCCCTGTGGTGGAAGGGGGGCATTGAGAGGCACTGGGGTGGGGTTAATCCCCATTCACCCCATCCTTCACTCAGCCAGGCCGGGCACAATAAGCCCCGCCCGCCTCCTCCTGCTTCTCCACAGTGACCTCTGACCCCACGTTTACGGCTGCTGTCCCTGGCCCCTTTATGCCTCCATCCTGTTATTATCTGCAATATTTACTCCTTTTGATTTCCCTGCTGGCCATTGTGGTCGCCCACACAGCTCTCCTGACTGACTGGAAAACTCAAGTGCTCTCCTTCCTCCTCCAGCATCACCCCCGAAACCTTAAAACCCTCAGCAAACACTACCTGAAGTGGAAATGAGTCAGCTTACGACCACTTATTGATGGCTTTTTGATTTAGGCAACAAGGAGCCGCACAGAAGAGCAGCACCAGGAGAAAATGTTGGCATTGTACGTTTCTGCAAACCATGGATACGTCACATTTTTACATTTCATACGTATATCAAAGTTTCTTAAGTTTAAGTTAAGTTAAGTTAAGTTAAGAGGTCAGAGGAGAATGGCCAGACTGGTTCAAGATGATAGAAAGGCAACAGTAACTCAAATAACCACTGGTTCCAACCAAGGTCTGCAGAAGACCATCTCTGAACCAACAACACGTTGAACCTTGAAGCAGATGGGCTACAGCAGCAGAAGACCACACCAGGTGCCACTCCTGTCAGCTGACAACAGGAAACTGAGGCTACAATTCACACAGGCTCACCAAAACTGGACAATAGAAGATTGGAAAAACATTGCCTGGTCTGATGAGTCTGGATTTCTGCTGCCACATTCAGATGGTAGGGTCAGAATTTGGTGTAAACAACATGAAAGCATGGATCCATCCTGCCTTGTATCAACGGTTCAGGCTGGTGGTGGTGGTGTAATGGTGTGCGGGATATTTTCTTGGCACACTTTGGGCCCCTTAGTACCAACTGAGCATCATTTAAACACCACAGAGCGTATTGATGAGTATTGTTGCTGAGCGTGTCCATCCCTTTATGACCACAGTGTACCCATCTTCTGATGGCTACTTCCAGCAGGATAACGCACCATGTCACAAAGCTCAAATCATCTCAAACTGGTTTCTTGAACATGACAATGAGTTCACTGTACTCCAATGGCCTCCACAGTCACCAGATCTCAATCCAATAGAGCACCTTTGGGATGTGGTGGAACGGGAGATTCACATCATGGATGTGCAGCTGACAAATCTGCAGCAACTGTGTGATGTCATCATGTCAATAATAACTGAACAATAACGGAAGACTTACAATGCAAACTGCTTGTGTAATCAGTACCGAAATGGTCCTCATAGAAATATGCACTTTTTTTGATATTATGCCCTGGCATCACCCTGTATGGCTCAAGATGGTTGGTGTTAACCCTTTAACGCCCTGCTAACAGTTTGGTAGAGCACATTTTGAGTCACTTTATTTTGATGAGAAATGTGTTGAACTGAACTCAACCTGACTGAGCTGTCACTACCATTCAGTTTAGGTATGTTGTGCTGAGAAAATCCACCAGATGTCACTGTGTCTTTAAATAATCTAATTTTTCAGTTTACCTCCTACAAAAAGTTAGTCACGTCAGACATGTCTGCTCTGTGTGGTGGGATTTCCAAAGGTTGGCATCTCTTTTCAACATGTTACTGTTACAGGGGTCTTACTGAATGGATTTGTGTAACTTAATACAAACAATAAAGGTCCAACAAAGGTCAAATATATTTTTTAAAAACATGCTCTGTAAAAGTATTGTATTGGTAAATGTGTGGAATAAATATGTGGAAATAATATTAGTACAGGAAATACAGCTGATTCCTTCACAGGGTATAGGCTTTTACCTGCTGCAGTTTGACCAGTACCAGAGATGTCCTCACACCTCGGTGTTTTCTCTCTCTAATGAATGACTCCAGGTTGCCATCTGTTGACTTTGGACTGCAGTGCACCATTTTCTCCTGCACACACGCACACACAACCCAGTGCATATGACACGAATGGAAAGATAAATGCATCAGAGTCAGCTTATGAATGAGAGAGACACAGCATACACAAGAAGTGGAAAAATAAAACATAATGACGCAACAGTCCTGTCATCACCTGCTGAAATTGGTTGTCATGTCTACGGTGACTGTTCTACAGATATCCATGGCGGCTGAGAGTCCTGCAGGTCTGTCATGTTGCTGCCAGGCTACTGCACAGTGAGAACTAGATTAGAAACAAGTGAAAATGTACTCGGAGACAAAGTGTATACATCAAAAAAATTAAGATAAAAAAAAAATGAGCCAAGGGAGAAAGGCTTATTTTTATATATGCATGGGCCCAGTGGTGTAAGGAAGTTATGTAGGGCCCTAGTGCACGCTGTCGCGCATGTCTTGTCTTGATAGAAATAGAGATGTGATGTTTAATATAATTTTACTGTAGTTTAACGCAGCCCTGCAGAATTTTCTCCACTTTGGGATTCTTTGCTCACCATGGTGGCATGTGAGAAAAAGAGTTTTCTTCATGAATTTCAGTGTAGCACGGGGTGAGTGACTGATATACAAATGATCACTTGGGGGGTGAAGTGTTCCTTTAAACCAACTTGTGTGTGTGAATTCTTAAGAAATAACAACTGTCATAAAATAAGAGAGATGATTGTTAGGACCACAGAGACCCAGATAAACAGACATCAGATATAACAGAGTCTAAGAAAAGAAGAAAAACAAATGTTTGTGTGCGTGTATCATATCTTTGTGTACCTTAAATAGCCCCATGAGGCCATACATTAGTTGAAACCACAACGGAGAGAACTAAGTGGGTTGAAGCTACTTTTTTTTCCCCTGCTCTCTCCTCTGCTCCTTTCCTTTGTGACTTACTGGCACGCAATTCCCTCCTCCATTTGAAGAACACAAACACTGAAACTAAGGGATATCAAACGCGCCTCAAAGACGTGGAAACAGACCATAATTAAACCAAACTACTGGCACAGAAACAAAGAGACAGATGGACAGACAGACTGACCTCGTGCAGTTTGGACCTTAATGCAGGATTTGATATAGCTGGAGTTTAAAATATTTAGGGGGCTAAGACACCATATGGCCACTCAGATACACACACACACATTTTTGGAGAGGCAGCTGCACACATGTACATAACACACAGAAATCGCTCTGCAGGGAAAATCATTAAATCTCAATAAGGTTGAATGAAAACAGGCACTCTGGTTATTTTACTGTCTCTGCTCACATATCACTCATTACTCATATATATATCAGGGTTTTCCCACAGCACAGTGTGTGTTATAAAACAGGGATGACAAAAAATAGATCTCATTTAAAAACACTTTTAATTCAGTCATTTAAAAATGCATAGATAAAATACTGAAAATGTCCTCAGGCTGAATCGTTACTTCTCTTCTTGTCATCTCACATGAGCGGACAAGGCGAACCACCCGTCTCTTTCTCTCCGTTTCTCCATCTGTTGTGGGAAAAGAAAAGATGTTATACAGTTTTAGATCCAAGGTAACAATAACCTAAGTACTTCTATGTCATCTATAGTGTGTGTGTGTGTGTGTGTGTGTGTGTGTGTACCTGTGTTTTCCCATCCCTTGTTTCTCTTCCAAGACTGTGAGAAGACGCTTCAGAACCAGCAGATCTGCAGCACAGTAATACAATAATGTTAAGCCTCAAAATACTGTCTGGTAAATGTCTGTTAAACGGCATGCTCAAAAAAAAAAACAGCTTACGAGCAAAAAACACAAAGCAATATGGAGAATTAATTCCCATGCCTCATCAGGGAGCATCTCCATCATCTTAAAGAGCTACTCACCGTCTCTCAGCACCAAAAGTCTCTGACGGGAGCTCCTGGGCAGACAGCAGCTCTGGACTTCCTCCTCCAGCTGAGAAACATATGATGAAGATGATTTTTCCTACAGTGACAGGAAATTACACAGACAGACAGAAACGTGTCGGGTGAGCCACTGTACCTGCTGTATGTGGGCTGAAGGCGGAGGGAGGGATGGGGGAACCAGAGGGAGAAACTTTGGCTGAAACACTTTGCTTCTGTTGCTCAATAAGCTCCAGCAGTCGACCTCTTGCTGCTGCACTTTGTCTGTTGAGCTCCAGGAGGCGCTGCTCCACACTGCCCACATGGAGGGTGTCGGGTGATGTTGCCTGAGCAAGAAGAGAGACAGAAATAAATCATCAGCTGTGCTTCATTGGTTGTTCAACAGGCTGTTCAACCTATCTGTGAGGGGAATTTCTGTGGTGTTGGTAGAATGCACAAAGGAATCTCTCCTCCCATTTACTTTTTTAGCTTCAAGAATTTTTAAACACAATTTAAAAGATGAAATAAAGCTTTAAAGTGCATCAGGAAAATTAATTCTATGCTCTGTGACCCCTGAAGTTCCAGTGTGTAGGATTTAGGGGCATCTATAAGCAGAAATGGAATATAATATCCATAACTATGTTTTCATTAGTTTATAATCTTCTGAAAATAAGAATTATGTTTTCATTAACTTAGAATGAGATATTTATATCTACAAATGGAGCAGGTCATTCCCGTTTTCATGTTGGCCACTTTAGTTCTCCTACATGCTTGGCACACTGGAGAAGTTTCAGTTCTGCAACTTCACCACTAGATGCCACTAAATCCTACAGACCCGACCTTTGAGATGACACCTTGACGGGATTTCTTTCTTGCAAAGTGTGTATTTTCTCCTGGTGTCTAGTTAGACTCCGTTACACTCTTATGAAACAATTAATGTGGGTTTCTAAAACTAAAATTTTACATCTTCAGACAAGAAGGTTATTTTGTGGCATACTTTGTTTAAAAATGTATAAATGATCGCACCTGATTCATCAGTTGCTCCCTTTCAGCAGCCTGCAAATGCTGACTCCTTCTTCCTGTGCCGCTGGAAGCCGACTTCCTCCTCTCTACGACACTTTGTGGTGTGACTCTTCCTGTGCTGCTGGAGCTTGACCTCCTCTGCTCGCTGCTACTGTCAGGCGATCCTGTGACCCCTGACCCAAGGCCCCTAGCTTGACTGAGCTGGGCCTTGATCATGTCGTTCTGTCTGCTCAGCTGAGCGATCTCAGCCAGCATGGCCTCTGGTGAGAGGTGTGAGCCGAGAGGGTCAGAGGTCAGTGATACTGAGGATGTAGAGGGCAGGCTGGTGAGAGGCAAGCTGGTGAGGCTAGAGGCTGAGCTGTGGGAGCGGACGTCCTCACAGGAATGCAGGAAATTTGCAGGAGGAAGCTCGTGGTGCAGCAGGGCAGGATGGATCACTGAAGAAGAGGGGAGAAAGCAAAAATTGAATTCTGACAGCTGAGATGATGGCATGAGGTCGTACAGCTGAAATCAGATAACTAAAAAAGAAACAGGCTGTTACCGGGACTTTGTTGCCAGTTGTCTCTCTGTCGAGGCGGGGAGAGCAAGACAGCGGGGGACACAGGGGCTTGTGGTCGTTCAGGATCTCGCTCAGGTGCAGACTGACAAACTGAACCAAATTGAACTGAACCTGTAGCTTTGATATCAGGGCCTTGAGGTGGGTCAACGTGTGCCTCCAGTAGTCCAAGTCCCCCCATCACCAACACCACTGTGTCCAACTTCTGCTCCAGCTCTGCTGTCCGCTGCTGCAACCCCGCCTGAGAGAAAGCAAACAGAAAGAGACAGGATTTATGAGTACAGCTGGTATCAGGACAATCAGACCATGTTGTAAGCTCTGTCTCACCTGCAGGGCAGCGGCCTCTTCTCTCAGAGTCATCGTCTCAGCAGTGAGAGCATCAACCAGCCCACGCTGCTCTTTCAACTCCTCCTCCAGTCTCCTCCTCTCTCGAGCCTCCTCCTGAGCTTCCTCTTCCCTCTGAGGACAGTAAAAACAAGTGGATGTCATGAAATTAACGATGGTCCAGCACAGTGTCAAACATCAAGCTCTTGTGAGCATTTCTGTGACGTGTCCATGCATGTTGGATTTATCTGTCTATAAAAGTGTGTAACAAAGCCTTAATTGAAGCAACTGCAGTACCTGTTTGAGAAGGTGCACCAAACGTCCCAGAGTGGACACCAAGGCGACAGAGAATCCAGTGAGGCCTTGTGTTCTGTGTGGTTTCTGACTCTGTGCTGAAGCTGGTTCACTGTCAGGACTCAGAGTATCCAAGTCTGCCTCCACCTGACCCAACATGGCCTGCAGGAGGCCCAGACTGGACTGGTCCCCACTGAGAGAGGTAACGGAGGAGCCATCCAGCTCTGAGCTCTGAGAAACACACTTCCTGTTCCTGCTGGTACGACTACTGATCCTGCCTGAGAAACACATACAGAGAAACCAAAAAAGATATCATTAATTTCTTCTGTTTATTGCAGCATTTAGTTGTTCATCTGATGACACATTGTCACAGGCTGTCATATGAAGATACCCTCTTGATATTACCTGACTGGTTGAGAGGCAGCTCAGGATTCAGGACCTGAGAAACCAGGACTGACGGTTCCTCCTTGCCTTCCTCTGACTGGCTTTGTCTGGACCGAACACGCTCAACAGCCACTGTGGCGTTGAGAGCTGTAATAAGGTGGGATGAGTTTGTAAATGAAAAAGGATTTCAAACCTGATTTAAAAGTAAACCTTTCCTTGTGATGACTGCATGAAATAAATATTTTTTAACTGCTGTTCTCGTCTTTTCATTGTACCTGTTTGGTCTGGTGCTCTGCCTGATGTGCAGGGGGTTACAGGAACATTATCCCGATCAGCCTGGTCAGAGTTGGGATGATGGGCTTTCTGTCGCTGTATCCCTCTACCCCGAGACTGTGCCTTCATTTTTCGTAAATTGGCCCTGAAAAGAAAAGTATCACAAGCAATGTAATGATGTCATCAGGATCTGAAGCTTCAGTAGTGATCACTAATTTATGTTTTCCACCTATAAAGAAACACAAGGCGGTCTCTTATCTCAGATTGCTCAGTGTTGTGCAAGTACTGTCTATTTCACAGGCATTATTACCTTTGGATCACATGATGGCCTGAAGTGCCAGTAGGATGGGTATCTTCATCACTGTGGTCTTCCTCTGAAGCTTCAAGTTCATTAAGAGCCTGAGGGGAAATTTTACGCATGAAAACACGTTAATACAGATTGAACTCTTTAGGCAAAAACATAAAACTAGGTTATAAAAAGACACAGACTAAGAGTGTATTATTATTAAGGGAAAACACACACACCTGTGGATCCATCATAGACTGGCTGAGCAGTGAGAGCTGAGTTGGAGGATCTGGTCTTTGGAGAACAGGAGGCTCTGAGTCAGAGTCACAGTTTGGTGCCATCGTCACACTGGGGTGCCCTGCAGAAATTCACAAACACACTGTATACACCACCTAATCTTCTGGGAAAATCATATATCTCATTCAAAAGGGTGAAAATGTGTTGCATATGCTTATATCTATGAGTAGGGAACAGATTTTCCACATGTTTTATTGGTACTGTATTTATGGCTATGATGGATAATCTACCAGTCTGCCTGCGTGGGGCGTCTCCAAACAAGTCTTTGACAACAGCCATGGCTCTGTCAGACCGAGCCAGCACATCCTGCAGCAGCAGCTGGTCAGAGAACACCTGCAGCAGTAAAACACACCACCATCCCCAGCAGCGAAATCTTCTTAAACAAAAAATATCGAGTAAGCAAAAGAGACACTAACAATAAGAGGTTGCACACACCTCCCTGATGATGCTAAGGCTGGCCTTGTCGAGAGGTGCAGGGCTTCCAGCGTGTCTGAAACGGCGTTGCAGGGCTTTCTCTCTCAACTCCCACTGAGCCGCTGCCTTGTTGTGGGACTTGTGGATCTCATGACGATGGCTCTGAAGCAGAAGTGAACAATCAGACAAGCAAATATGGGCTGCAGACAACCCTTTTAATTGTTTCAGTACTATCAGCTCACTAAAATGATGTTCAGGTGCTAATTTAATGCATAGTATGAAATGAAACAGTTTAAATTGTTCTACAGTTGTACACATCACATGTACGAAGAACTACTGAACGAGCACAGGGTTAAACATCTTACCAGCTCCGCAGGTGACAGCTTGTGCACAGACAGGTCATTGACAGTGCTCTGAAACCAACAAGAGACAGCTGTCGTTACTAAATGAATTTAAAACGTAGAGGTCATTTCTTATTTATAGAAGAAGAAATTACTATGGCGGATAAATGTTCACAGCAAACACAAGTCCCGATTGAGTAGCAAGAATGTGTCTAAAAAGGGTACAAGGACATACTTTGATGTCAGTACTCACCACCCAGTCTTTTTTGGGAGCTGCAGCCTTCTTGGTGCGAACAGGCCTTTTTCCTTTGGTGTGTTGTTGCGGACGCCCAACTCTCACAAATGACATCTGATCAGACAATATGAAAAGGTTAGTCCTATGTAGTGGTGTGGTGGAGAGTGTATGCAGGTATACAGTGTATAACGACCTCTTTTTCTGCCCATTTACAGAACACCCACCTATTAGCCTCAAAGCCATTGGGATATATAGGGGAGTAAACCAGTTTCCACCTCTGTAACCTACTGTTACCCATCTACCTAGCAGTAAGTTACACCCACCTCACCAACTACTGGTCCTATGGCTTCACAGTATGAACAGAGTTGTTTAGTAACATGTCCACACTAACTGAATGTTTCAGCAAACGTGTGAGTGAGTGAAGTTTCCCTCAACATAGTTGTCCTACAGATATTTGTGCACCAGTAAGGTAACGTTAGCTATCTGTTTTCACTCGGCGAACAGTTTTGCTTAAGGTTAGCTAAAACGTGATTTCATACGAAGCTAGCCAAATATTTAAACAACACTTACGTTTTAAGTTCCGAAGGCACGGTTAGTTATATCAGAAAAGTGTTTCAGGTCGTCTGTAAGTTCGCCACCGCCGCTTTGACGAAGCTGAAAAGCATCAACATCTCCTCTTCAGTTTGTTGTGTGACAGTTTTTCAACAGTTGCGCGCCACTTCCTGTGATGTTGCCACGGACACCGCTTCACGGCGGGGCATCATGGGAAATGAAGTACCGGCGAGCAAGGCGGCTCAGCGGCAGAAGAGGAATCTGGAAGTGTCAAAAAGTAAGTACCAAGGTAAGTATAGAAATTAAATTTACATTAAAATAGACGGCGTGAGTGTTATATACTGCAAAATTAGATAATTTAGTCATTACTACTGATACACACTGTTTTTTTAAGAACAATTTTAATGTAGTAGCTAGCTTGTGGAGTGGGAGCTAACTGCTTCTTTCAGTGGTGGAAGAAGTAGGTATTCAAATATTTTACTGAAGTAAAAGCCCTGCATTAAAAATCTTACACAAGTAAAAATGCAAAAATAGGCTATTGGTACATACTTAAAAAACAAAAAGTAAAAGTAGGCTATTTATTACAGCCCATTTAAGAATATTATAATTATTGATGAATTAATGTGATCATGCTCTATTCTTGCAGATAGTAAAGGGGGGGGGGGGGGGGGGGGGGAATAATCAAGTAAAGTAGGCCTACAAGTACCCTTAAAATTGTACTTCAGTACAGTACTCTGTAAATATACATAATTACATTTCACCACTGGCTTTATTTGCTGCTGGGTAGTAACCAGTGGTGGAAGAAATATTTAGACCTTTTATCTAAAAGTAGCAGATAGTGTTGAAGTGCTGCATTCAGACATATTATTAGCAAAATATACAAAAAAACCCCCACATGGGGCTGAATGGAACCTGTCAGTGTTTTATTAGCCTACTACATATTTTATTATGTAATTATTATTATGGATGCATACTATGTCAGCAGCTTTTTTACAGTTGCAGCTCTTTAAGGCCTACTATATAAAGTTCAGCCCACAGCAATGTATTGCAATTTCATAAGCTCATTCAGTAGCACAGAACATAAACACTCAGTTAAGGTACAGGAACTTAAAAAATGGTACTTAAGTACAATATTTGAGTAAATATAGGCTATGTAATAACTTCCCACCATTGTTCAAGATATTTCATCATATAAAATGCTTGGTTTTGTAGCATGTAAAATCCTAACCTGTGAAGTAGTTTATAACTAAAGCTGTCATGTACAGGTAGTAAAAAGTGGCACCATATTCACCTCTAAGATGTGATGCATTATTTATTAAGTAGAATAGTGGAATTACTCAAGGAAAGGAGAAGTACTTGGGGCCACTTGGTAATAACACTGTCTAAAATACATTTTAAACATTTATGATAATATTAGAATCACACATATGACCCAGTATTGTCCTTAAAAAACAAGTCTCCTTAAAACACCCACCAGGTCATTTCAAAAGTTGCATTTGTAACTTCTAGTTTCTCTAATGGTGTTGCCAGATGTTCACAAAGGAGCAAGCATCTGGAAACTCCACTAGATGGCATTGTCACCATATAAATCTCAGTTGGTGGGCAGAGGGAGCAGACGAGGGATGTTAGCAGGCGATGAGCCAAACTGCCAAAACTCTCAGCTGCTTTTCACCAGGAGGCAGTTACCACAAAACTATGCCTGGAAAAGTTTAACTGAACTTTGGGACAATTGCTGCAAGCAAATCTCGGATGGAGAATGATGAGAGGCGCTGCGTCAAGTCGGCAACAATGTTAAACAGGAAGGAAACTAGGTCGCTGTCAAAATAAAAGCATGGTTTAGTGAATATTGTATTAGTGGTCGATGTAGAAGTTAGGCTTGGGGAAAGTCTGCATTTATAGTGATACATGAAAGTGAGTGACAGCGAATAAAGTCATAATTTACAGCTATTTAAGTAAATATCTCTGGAGCAGGACTGGAAGGATAAAGAATAATGCCAAAAATTCCTCAAGTTGCAGCTAAATGCTTGCTGGCAATTTCTATATTCATCTTAGTGCCTTCCTATAGCTACTCCATGAAGTCGCAAATATGCACTTTTTATTCCGCGTCATGGTTTTATTTTTAAAAGGTTTCAATCGGAAGTTGTATTTAACTCTTTCTTCGTTGACACTGGTAGTTCCGACAGTTTATTACTCGATTAAGAGGGATGTGTATTTGCATCTGACTCTCTGCACGCCCCTCTCACTCTGACGCAAAGTAGGATAGACTCTGCGCGCTCTAGTTCAATCGGGCTACACTGACCCAGACTTGGATGACTGACTCCCGACGCCCCAACAATGCAGACCGAGTCACAAAAGTTTGAAATCTTATCTTTGCGCACGGGGCTGGCTGTGAGGGGTCTCAGGAGTGACAGCAGCATGGATCAGGCTACAAGTGCTGGTTTCCTTGCATCCCTGAGGAAAGTCATTTAAGAGTCAGGAGGAGACATGAACAGCCTTGCTGCGGTGCCACAGGAGATCATTTAGTCTGTTCATACTGGATTTTAGAGCTCTGAAGGTTTGCAAGTGGAGTATCAGTCAAGCTTAACTCTGATTTCTGTTACAGTTCAATAGCAGCTACTCTGAGTTTTGTTTTCTGCAACTCTTGGATAATCAGCCACACTGCGGAGTCACTTTTGGAGACGTTGGATCTGATTTACGCACGGGATTCCTCTGACAAATGACAGCTTCTAAGTGGTTTATTGCTCCCTCACTTCATCCCCTCAGCTCCCTGTATCGCACCGACCCACCGTATCACCAGGTTAGACGCAGGGAGTGAAAACCTCTCCGTCTCTCTCAGTGCGCCAGCGTGAGGCCACCCGGCTGAGGATGTGGGGAAGAGGGTTCCCGATGTCTGTCACCGCGATTGTGACTCTCCTCCTGGTTATTATCGACGTGAAAGCCAGCGGGGAGTATTGCCATGGCTGGCGCGACTCCCAGGGCGCGTGGAAAGAAGGGTTCCAGTGTCCGGAGAAGATCGACGGAGAGGATGCGATCATCTGCTGCGGGAAATGCGAGCTGCGCTACTGCTGCAGCAGCACGGAGGCACGGCTGGATCAGGGGAGCTGCGATAACGACCGGCAGGCTGAGGAGCCCGGGACAGAGAGCAAGGAGAACAAGGACTCCGGTGCAGGTATTAACCCACAACTTTTAATGTTTGAACAACTTCTACCACAAGTATGATGTATGTTGATAATCATAACCAGTCATCATTAATTACAGTCTTAAAGAAAACGTGTGTATACCTGCTTAAACAACAAAATACAATGCAAAAGAGGGCAAGAGCAATTTTTAAAAAAGGATTAGCACATAAAGGTGATGCTTGAAAATATTTTTGGAGTATGGGCACTGTCACAGTACAAGCCTTACAATCCCAGGGATGGATTACTGAACAGGCCTACTGGGCCCAAAGTGTCAGGGGCCCCCTGGCCTCCACCTGCAAAATGTCACTTGAAGAGACACATACTGACCAGTAAGAGACTCAAAATGACCACGAACAAACTCACAATGACTACAAAAGGGGCAAAACAACCACAAAGAGACACAAAATGACTACGAAGAGACAAAAAATGATTACAAAGCGACTTAAAATGACTACGAAGAATCATAAAAGGACTACAAAGAGGCACAAAATGACTACGAAGAGACCCACAGTGACCACAAACAGACACAAAATGACTATGAAGAGACACAAAATGACTACCAAGAGACACATAATGACTATGAAGAGACACAAAACGGCTATAAAGAGACCCAGACGGACTAGGAAGAGACTTAACATGACTGCGAAGAGACACATAACGACCACAGAGACATATAATGACTCTGAAGAGACACAAAATGACCATGAAAAGAATCAAAATGACTGCAAAGAGACATAAAAGGACTACAAAGAGACACAAAATTAATTTAAAAAAGAGGCTAAACATCAATGAAGTCTGTATTTCTTGCTCCTATAGGAAAGGTGGTGGGGCCATTTGCATATCTGTGCCCAGGGGCCCATTGTCCCGTAATCCGCCCATGGATAATCCCTACACACATAGGCTAACACTTCCACACTGTAGTCCTCACTGTGATTTATGTCAGAGGAAGACTGGTACTGAAACTAATTGACCTGTTGCTTCAGTGGTCAGTGTGGTATTGTTAATCTCAGCTGAGCCTTTGTTTTTTTTTTTAATTCCAAATAAATTTAATTGAAAAAGTCTTATAAATGATTATAAATGGTATAAAGTGTGTTGACGCCATGCCAGAGGCACATGCACATGATGCCCTAAATTTGATATTGTGAATTGCAGACCTATTACAAGCTCCGGTTTCCCCTCATAAACCCAGCAGTCCCACAGTATCTCCCTGTTAAAAGGCTCATCTGCTCCCTGTCCCGGTTGGCAACGACAGCTGCACAGGAGACAGCAGACAGACTCCTCAAAAAAAAAAAAAAACGAGTTAACTGCACTCACAAATGGCAAACTGTGCCGTGGTGCACTTATAAATAGCCGTGTTTGTTCTGGCCTGTAACAGTGCAAGAGGGGGCCGGGCTCAGATCACGCTGTCCCCACGGGGATCAAGTTTGGACTTGACCGGATCTTGGACAGTGGCTCACCAAAGGCGCTGACAGCTCTGCTCATAAAAAAAACACAAATCACGTTATGTATCATTTCCTACTAGGCTCGTGGAGCCCCGCTCCTCCTGTAATCCCCCACTGCACTCTCTCTGGTGTCTGTGGGCTTTCAAGGGATTCGCACTCAAAGAAGACACTCACATTCAGACACAGAAACTGCATATCAGAGGGGCATCATTACCAAAACTAAAGGCAAACATAACCCATATTTTCAAGTGGATAAGACAAGTATACAAACTTCTTTATCTCCATTCGTCATTGCTTACATTCCCATAAATTAATCCACCATGAAGTCCTGTGAAGCTGCATCATATCTTGAATAAAGATCAACAAGTAGATAAGAGCACTCCAGAGAAATGGAGCAAATATTGGACATCAGAGAGAACAGCAACACAGCCCTACTTCATGTTTCCCTGGGGATATTATGCCCTCTTTTGGACCTCCAGCCATAATCTGTCATTTGCTAAGACAATCATGCCTTATCGCTGCAGGAAGGGGTATATACATTTCATTCAGTGGCCTACAGCCAAAATAACTTAAAGAAAAGCAGCTTTTTCCTCCCCAAGCAAAGAGGAAGGCCGAGTTCAGTTTGTGCATTTTATTCATTTTTCTTATGCTCGCAGCCTATTAATCATCCAAGAAAGATACACACTGTGATGTCAATGGATAACAGGCAGGAAATTATTAATGTGCTCAACATGAAGGAACATATGGTATTTAGGAACAGGAGAATGCCCGTGGGACAGACGAGGGAGACGAGGGAGAGTCCAGCCAGCGCAGCCACAAAGACTGTGCCCAAAACAAGAGCTTAAGAAAGGGGGGCTGCTGTTACTGCGGCATGGCTGCCACAGCTCAACTGCAGCAACAGGTGTGGACGAGTGACAGGGAACAATAGGAGGGTTTCAAACAGCATGTGCACAAGATGAGAAAATCACACAGGGCAACAGGAAAAGAAATTAAATCCTTTCTTGAGATATTGTGGACAGTTAAGTCCTGAATTTGAGAAGCCAAGAACAGATTCAGTGTTTGCAGCAGTAGAAAGTACTCAAGTGCTTTCATTTCATTGCAATTCAGAGGGAAATATTGTACTTTTTACGACACCATGTTTATTTGACAGCTGTAGTTATGAGTTACACAGTAAGATTTTACAATAAAAATATTCTAAGCTTATAAAGTTGGATTATATAAAACTGTAATTTTATTATGATGGTGTAATCTGTACATACGACATCTATTGCACATCTGTCCGCCCTGGGAGAGGGAACCCTCCTCAGCTGCTCTTTCTGAGGTTTCTTTTTTTTCCCCATGAAATAGTTTTTTTTTCAATTGTATTTAAATCACAAGACATTGTTAAATAAACCGAGTGGTTCCAGTGTCTACTCTGAACCCTTTGTCACATTTAGAAATCTATGAGCTGACAGCAGCTTTTTCCCAGAAGAGATGATAATTCAATTTGAATAACTGTTCGATGCTAAAAGAGGTACCATTTTGCAACATTTCATAAAAAACATAGATTAAAAGTATAACAATGTGAACAAATTTGTCTTGTAAAGCTAAGTTTTTAACCACACAGAAGGCACCTAGTAGCTAAAATGTCTTTGCCATAGTGACCACGGGTTTGATTCCAGCCTGTCGCCCTTTGCTGCATATCATCCCCCTCTGTCTCTCCACCTTTTACACTTAATACTGTCCAGTTTAATAAAGGCAATATGCCATAAAATAATCTTAAAAAAGTTTTTAACCATGCCGGTATCATGGCTCTATTGGTGTGTTGGTCCACTGCTTTGGTTCATATTTAAAACTTTACAACTATTAAATGGATTTCTGTGAAGTTTTAGAACATATTCCCCCTCACAATGAATTGTGTGTGTTTCATTTCATCATTAAGTTGTTTTAATGTGTCTAGTGCTTTGATTTATTACCAAATACCTGCAAAACTAATTGCATTCCCATCAGCCTCAGCTGTACTTTGCTTAGTGCTAATGTTAGCATGCTAACACACTAAAGTAACATGGTCAACATAGAGCTGGGCAACATGGAGAATATCATGATGTTTTTGACCAAATACCCTGATATCAATATTGTGAGGGTGTTGTAGAGTTGACTATTAGTGCTTTCACAAAATATTTACCCAATGAGTAATCATCAGTAATGTGGAGATAATGACTACGTAGGCAAAGACAAATAATGAAACAGTCTGGTAAGTTCATTTTACTGTAATGCAGCCTTTAAGATATAACACATACAGTTTTACGATATCCAAAATCTTAGACGATATCTTGGCTCATGTCACAATATCAATATAATATTAATATACTGCCCAGCCCTAATTCCAATGTCTACGAATTGTTAGCGGCTCACTAAAGAGGGAGAATTGTGTTTAAATAAATGTTCAAAGCCTAAAGAGGTTTAGTTTTCCAGCATTTCTTAAAAACAGCTGGGATTAAAAGTACTAAAAATGTGTACAAATTTTTAGTTTTTAGCCAGGCTCTATGGATGGCTATGTTGTTCCACCAATTAGGTCTAGATCAAAATCTCAACAACTATTAATAAAGACTTTCATGAAGTTTCAAACAGATATTCATTGTCCCCTGTACAGTGCAGCCCTATACACAATCAGGAGTTTGCTCCCATTCATTGTGTATTGGAAGTGACTGATTCACTGCACAAAGCATGTTAGGATACGTGTTATGCAGACCAAACTGGTGATACAATGAGAGGGTGTGACAATTTTTAAAATTCAGACAGTGCTCACATCAAGACAGCCAGTCAAACTGCAGACACAAGTGACTGGCCAGGCAGAGTGGACATAAGTTTAAACAAACTGGTTGCGTATTGTAGGACTGCAGCGTTAGGATGAATTGTGATCTCTCAACTTTTCATTGAGTGTCATCATGAAGTCAAAGTTTTAATTTGTCCACTTTATGACCAAATACCTGAAAAATAATGACATTCCCAACAGCTTAAAGGGCCAGTGTGTAATATTTGGCATGGTTTATTGTCAATCTGAATCTGAATCTGAATATTCTACCCATTAATATGTTTATACAAGTGTATAATCGCTATAAAATAAAATTCATTTGGTTTTTGTAGCCTTATAATTATGCTTTTATATATATACAGTACAGGCCAAAAGTTTGGACACACCTTCTCATTCAATGCGTTTTCTTTATTTTCATGACTATTTACATTGTAGATTCTCACTGAAGGCATCAAAACTATGAATGAACACATGTGGAGTTATGTACTTAACAAAAAAAGGTGAAATAACTGAAAACATGTTTTATATTCTAGTTTCTTCAAAATAGCCACCCTTTGCTCTGATTACTGCTTTGCACACTCTTGGCATTCTCTCCATGAGCTTCAAGAGGTAGTCACCTGAAATGGTTTCCACTTCACAGGTGTGCCTTATCAGGGTTAATTAGTGGAATTTCTTGCTTTATCAATGGGGTTGGGACCATCAGTTGTGTTGTGCAGAAGTCAGGTTAATACACAGCCGACAGCCCTGTTGGACAACTGTTAAAATTCATATTATGGCAAGAACCAATCAGCTAACTAAAGAAAAACGAGTGGCCATCATTACTTTAAGAAATGAAGGTCAGTCAGTCCGGAAAATTGCAAAAACTTTAAATGTGTCCCCAAGTGGAGTCGCAAAAACCATCAAGCGCTACAACGAAACTGGCACACATGAGGACCAACCCAGGAAAGGAAGACCAAGAGGCACCTCTGCTTCTGAGGATAAGTTCATCCGAGTCACCAGCCTCAGAAATCGCAAGTTAACAGCAGCTCAGATCAGAGACCAGATGAATGCCACACAGAGTTCTAGCAGCAGACCCATCTCTAGAACAACTGTTAAGAGGAGACTGCGCGAATCAGGCCTTCATGGTCAAATAGCTGCTAGGAAACCACTGCTAAGGAGAGGCAACAAGCAGAAGGGATTTGTTTGGGCCAAGAAACACAAGGAATGGACATTAGACCAGTGGAAATCTGTGCTTTGGTCTGATGAGTCCAAATTTGAGATCTTTGGTTCCAACCGCCGTGTCTTTGTGAGACGCAGAAAAGGTGAACGGATGGATTCCACATGCCTGGTTCCCACTGTGAAGCATGGAGGAGGAGGTGTGATGGTGTGGGGGTGTTTTGCTGGTGACACTGTTGGGGATTTATTCAAAATTGAAGGCACACTGAACCAGCATGGCTACCACAGCATCCTGCAGCGACATGCCATCCCATCCGGTTTGCGTTTAGTTGGACGATCATTTATTTTTCAACAGGACAATGACCCCAAACACACCTCCAGGCTGTGTAAGGGCTATTTGACCAAGAAGGAGAGTGATGGAGTGCTGCGGCAGATGACCTGGCCTCCACAGTCACCGGACCTGAACCCAATCGAGATGGTTTGGGGTGAGCTGGACCGCAGAGTGAAGGCAAAGGGGCCAACAAATGCTAAACACCTCTGGGAACTCCTTCAAGACTGTTGGAAAACCATTTCAGGTGACTACCTCTTGAAGCTCATCGAGAGAATGCCAAGAGTGTGCAAAGCAGTAATTAGAGCAAAGGGTGGCTATTTTGAAGAAACTAGAATATAAAACATGTTTTCAGTTATTTCACCTTTTTTTGTTAAGTACATAACTCCACATGTGTTCATTCATAGTTTTGATGCCTTCAGTGAGAATCTACAATGTAAATAGTCATGAAAATAAAGAAAACGCATTGAATGAGAAGGTGTGTCCAAACTTTTGGCCTGTACTGTGTATATAGCATGGGCCTTGCTTTAGAGAGGTCGACATCTTGCGCCGCCATGTATGTAAGGCAGTCCAAGCGGACAATCCAGCCAGCCAGAGAACGCGTTTTGTGTGTATAAATGAACCAACGAAGACAGCGGAAGGAAGGAAGAAGGAGGAGGAAACAGCAGAGAGTGTTAGTAGTTCATTGATAGAGAGTAGTGAAAAGTTTTTTTAGTTATAAAGTTTGCGAATGGACCACACTTACCACGCAACAGGAGAGAATGAACCCGAACCGTCATCTGCGAGGAAAAGAAGACGCAACTTCACTTCTTGTGATGCACTCTCTGCGGCGCTTTTCCTCCTGATGATATATCTCCCCAACGATGGTAGCAGTAGCACCGAATCCCATTCTGTGCATTCAGCCTCTCTTCTCGGCCGCTTAGCATCAAACACATGGAGTTCCTCATCTGTATGCTCCGGCTCAAACAGGTATGGCTCTGGGTCTGTGTCCGCTACAAGAAACTCTTCAAAATCGCGTTCAAAGTCGTCCATTGCAGCTACTATAGTCCGGAGATATTGCTAGGCTAAATAAACAGCTGAGCTCTATTTACCGGCTACGCTGTCAGTCAGTGTGCAGGCTGGAGATTGGCGGAGCAGAGAGGGGAGGGGGGGTCCCCACTCAGTATTGTAAACGAGTATGTGTGTAAAGTTATGAAGTGTGTGTGTTACGCTAGAAGAGTCAGAGTTTGGGACGGAGTCTTTTACCCCCTGGAGTGTTACCGGAGTTTCTGGAGTGCTCAAATAAACTGGCCTTTTTCCCGAACGCTACTCTGGTCTCCTGCTCGTGAGGGATTCATTACAATATCGTAACATGGTTTAGATTTCTAAATAAACATTCACCTCGTCGCTAGATAGACCTACTCCTGAAAAACTCGTGCGCAAGGCTTTTTGACCCTACGAGGCCACCGTCATTTACCCGACGGGAGGGGTGAGCGAGTGAGCCCTGCAATCTAGAATTTGACCACTGATGTCACTGTTTTCAACCCATTTTACACACTGGCCCTTTAAGCTGTGCTTTGTGTTTGGTGCTAATGTTAGCATGCTAACAAGTGAAATTGTAAATATGGTTGACTAAACGTCAGTCAGTTAGCATTGTGAGCATGTTAGCATGCTGATATTAGCATTTGGCCCGAAGCAACATTTCACTTAAGTGCAGCTTCACAGATTTATTTTGTGACCCTCTGGGCCCTTTTGCATAATCTGCAACAATTTGCATAACAGAGTGCTTCACGGATCACGTTTTTGTGCAGGCCAACACAGAAGTTAGCGTCACCCCGGCTCCCTCATCAAAAAGCCTTTGGGGTTTTTCCATTGGATTTTGGATTATTGCTGAAAATAAAACATTTTCATGATCATTGAAGCCTTAATGTAATCACTAGAAGTAAAAAGCTAACGTTAGGATATAATGAACTGCACTATGATCACATGACTTAGTGTCACCACCACAACGAAGATGTAAAGCCATGTTCGGTGTAATGACGTTCAGTAGTCTCAGTTAGCCACTTATTAGCAACCTTTTATTGTAAGACACGTAAAGGCTTCAAAATTTACAAGTGGGTATTCACTGACGTATTTTAATTCATAGAAGAAAACGTGAAACTCTCATAAGCTTCTGTTAACCACAGACCTTATTTCAGGCATCTAACCAATTCAGATTTTAGGACTCATTCCTGGGCCACTCTGAGTTCTTTTGTTTTTTACTTGTTGTGAAGTATTTTCAGATTGCAGTGCTGATATTTATAGTTGGACAAAGACCTCAGTTCTTTTGACACCAGTTTATTTGCTGAACTCTAAGTGGTGCTTTTCTCCCCCCTCCATCACTGATTTACAGTACAGTGTTTTGGAAAGCAGCTCTGCAGTTCAAAGCAGGGATGAAGTAAAACAAGACGAAAGTTTCTGCAATTACTAATCCTCATCAGCCATGCAGAAAAAGGGAGTGGAAGCCCAGATGTTGAGGTGGAGGCCATATAAGTGCAGGAAAAGAGGGCAGTCAAAGGCTCCCTGGGACATTTCTGCGCTTGTAACGTATATATGTGTTGCCAGAGCAGAGTTCCTGTTAAGACCTGTTTACTGGAAGATGTGTGGCTGTGAGGTACATTAGCCTCTGAAGTCGACGCCGCTTCTTGTCAAAGGGAAATGGGTCAAGGTCCTAGTTTGTTTCATGTCACCGTGTCTCGGCCTCTTGTGCCGCTGGCCTGTGTCTTTTGTCACCTGGACTTACCGCCTCCACCAGTGAATGTCCCCCAGCTCTTAACAGGTCTCATGCAGTAATCCCTTTAATACCCTGCTACTTTTGATGAGCATTCTGAAAAGTTTCTCAAGGCCGTATGGATGTATTTCAAAGAGACAAAAGGAAACCGGAGCCAGTTGCCACCTCTCTCCGTTTGGCATACAGTTACACCTCATAACACATGGGCACATTCAGAGCGGAAAATAACTGCACCCTGTGGGAACAATAAAACACAACTAATCACTTACACTATAACATGGTCGTTATTGTGTTTGTAAGGTGTTTGTGCGAGCGAGCATGGGAATGAACAAGTGAGGAGAACACCTCAGGAGTGACCTCATCTCGCCTGTCACCCTGCTTCTGCCAACAAAACGTTCACTCTGTGCCCTCACTGCTCAGCCAAAAGGTGAAACTAGAGCAGAAACTGTTATTTTCTTGTAAAGAAAGTTATTGTTGATCACGTTTCAGAGTTGTTTTTGGAGCTTCTCCTGCCCATTTAGCAAATTTACAGATAGCCAACTGGAACCTGAGATGGACACACATATAAAACTGTCAAGATCTGTACCTGTTTAATAATGCCTCTGTTATTTGACCCAGCGAATCAGTGATGGGTGGAAATGTGAGTTACACAAGTACTTTCTTAAGACTGATTTGCTGTTTTAAACAAAAAGAAAAGGTCAGTGAGGAGAAATTGGCTTACTCCTTTGATTTAAAGCGCTGAATAAGCTCCCATTCAGCTACATTAAATCAGTCAACTTTAATACTCTTCTTTAAGCAGGAGCCAAGTACTGCAGTTCAACTTGAGTAACTGATTTTCAAAGGTTTGATCATAAATAGCCGCAGCAAAAGAAGGGTCACAAATATCTGCTGGCAGCCGGGCTTAAGAATGTCACCCATGCAAACACACACACATACACACACAGATGTGCAGGGTCGAGGAGGCTGGGGACACAGCAGGGTGCTGAGGATTAAAACAGATCAAAACAAAGTTAATAACTGCTAATGAGAGCCCGGGGCTCCCTGGGGACTCGGTCCCAGTGTACTTCTCATTCTTCTACCAAAGTCCAAACACTCCTCTCTGCTCAGTCTTTTGTTTCACTGTCTCACCCAATCTCCACTCACATGTAGGAGCTTTGCCTGTGCAGAAAAGCAAAACCTGAGCGTGTGACGCGGTGCTGCTTTGAAGTTTAAAGGTCCAGTGTGTGAGGTTAAGGGTGATTTAGTGGCATCTAGTGGTGAGGATTGCAGATTGCAACCAGCTGAAACTCCTCTCGGTTAGAATTCCTTCAGGAGGTTTTTATCAGGAGCTGAATTATCCGCAGAGGTCTCTTCCTTTCTAAAACAAACAGACCAGGTGATTTAAACCACAAAAGCACTGAATAAAGCAGCTTCATGTTAAAAAAATCTCTGTGTTTTTTATACACTGCTCGTCCTGGAAGCGCTGCTAACTATGGTGGCTGATACAAAAACACTAACAGTCCATTTTGGCCTACTACTGTAGAAACATGGCAATGCAACATGGCCGACCCGCTCACTATGTAGAAATAATAATAATTATTATATTTAATTTCTGCCAATATATCCCCCAAAATCCTACACACTGGACCTTCATTGTTCAACCTAGAAGTCTGCCACAAAATCTTACAGGTGTTTTCATTAACCTGAATGGGTCTTCTCTCTCTATCTAGTGCCCATCTACGTGCCATTCCTGATCGTGGGCTCTGTGTTTGTAGCTTTCATCCTGGTGGGCTCTGTGGTCGCCGTGTGCTGCTGCCGCTGCCTCCGGCCCAAACAGGAACTGTCATCAGGAGGTGCGTCAGGAGGAGGGGCCGGCAGTGGTCGCCTCTTGGAAACTATCCCCATGATGGCCAGCGTGGGCACCTCCAGAGGTTCATCGTCCCGCCAGTCCAGCACGGCCACCTCGTCCAGCTCCTCCGCCCCGCCCGCTGCACCCCGTCCTGCTCCCCCTCCCCTCATGCGGGCTCAGGCCTCCTGCTGCCTGCCCCCTGACGCCAGCGTCTTCGTCAACATGCCCACTAACTTCTCCGTACTCAACTGCCAGCAGGCCACGCAAATCATGCCTCATCAGGGACAGTTTCTGCACCCGCAGTACATCGGCTACGCTGCTCACCCTGTGTCCCAGGCAGCCTTCCTGGACCCCACTCAGGGAGGATACAGACCCCTCCAGTCCCCCTGCCCTCCTCCCACCGCTGGGTCCAGTGTCACCAGTGATCAGAAATTCCCTGCAGTGACTGTGTGATGAGGGCCCAGCCTGCAGACCACTCTGCCACTTTGTTGTGAAGTTTAACCTGTGAGGGCTGTACCAGAGACCTTTAGGGGACGCTGCCAGAGTGGAAAAAGAAAGGCAGGGAGTCAGGCTCACATGAAGGACTCATAAAGCTGTTGCTGGCTCAGGGCCTGCCCTGCTATTGTGTACGGTGTGTGTCTGTTTAGTGTGTCATATGATCTCTTGGCAAGTTGGAATGAGCTAAGCTCAGCCCGTGATGGATGCATAAACAATTTTCTGTCTTGATGCAAAGACAAAACTGCATATAGGAGGGTTATACAGCCCAGATGGGTGATCACGCACAGCCCACTGCAGCAGCAGCAGCAGCCTGCAGCTCAAATAAAGACTGTGCATGTGTTTGTGTTTGCATGTATGTGTATGTGAGAGTGAGAAAAAGATTTGTTGGCTTATGTGTGCTGGAGTGAGTGATGACTGGATGATTTATAGCAGTGGACTGAATGAAAAGTGGATATTCAAGCAAAAAAAAAAGTAATGACCACATGCTGTGTTTATGCCATGTGCACATCTGCACTTGTGAATAGTTGTGAGTGGTTTATACAGTAACATTTGTTTGTGTTGAGAGTGTGAGGAAAGAAAGCATGTGAAAAGATGTTTGTACTGTACATGTGTGAGTTAGTGTGAAGTGTGGAGGGATGTGGTCGTATGAGTAACTGTGAGTGAACTGTGTGTAATGGGAAATGCAGGTGGTGTAATGTGAAAGGCAGTCGCGATCTCCCCTTAGACCATTTAAACTCTAATGAAGTGAACACAGGACATAGACTGTGACGCTCCACCCTGCCATACAACCTCTCCTGCCACCCAAAAAGAAAACACACAGAAAAAAAACCCCCAAACTGCTCTGAGTGAGCGGAAACACATACAGACCCCAAAAAAATTTAAATATTCATGCAAGGCTGGCAGTTAATGTCCCAGAGAAGTGTGAGAGGCCGTTCTCTGAAGATTACAGAGTTAATTATACAGCAAAAACTGCCCCCCTTCACGTCTCTCCTGTGAGAGGTGTGTGTGTGCATGTGTGTGTGTATTTAACACTAACACAGTTCGGTGCGTTAGCTGAGGGCACTGGCAGCTCCAGGGCAGCTTTGACTCATTATTTCCCACTTAAAAACAGCAGAGAAGTGGCGGTTACTGCTCGTTAATGTAAAAAAAAAAAAGTCAACATTGCATTTTTTTCTGCGTACTGTCGTGCAGCTGGGTCACTGGTAACTCAGTAACATGCAACTTGAGGAATGTGCTGCTCCACTGAGCGTGCAGCCTGAGATGTCCCAGAGTACTGAAACTGGTATGTTTGTGTGTACCTCATCTGTGCTGCGAGCATAATGTCTGTAAGATGCAGTCGGCAGCTTGTGCCTGACAAGATAAGTAAAATGATGAATGAACATTGGTCCAATTTGATGCAGCAGTGACATTTTTCATATGAGTTCTAAGAAAATAAACTTTTAAACAGAAATCAGTGTGTTGACAGCTTTTGTGTTTCAGCTTCTACTGTCAGGATGAGTGAGATTTACACACACACACACACACTCAGAGACAAAGCCTGCTTAACAAACAACAAACCTGTGAGGTGAACGGGTTTTCACACAAAGAACTGTCTCACATCCCTAATCCCCTCGAAACACAAACACACTCACGGCAAAGCTATTAGAAACACTAATTACACACCTTTACAGACAGCTCTGCCACCCACAGTGGACAGACCGAGTACCCGTCACATCACAGAGCGGTGGAACAATAAACCACAACAATGGGAAGTTGTGGAGGTGTAGTTTTGGCAAGCTCCTCCAGAAACTACAGTAATGTGGAAAGCGGAGCGGGCCGCTGGGTTGGGGAGTCACTGGGGAGAAGTTGAAAAGCACAAATGGCTCTCTGGCTCCTGCTCGGCCGCGGCCCGATGGATTCTCCATACTGGAGCAGCTGTAGTCGGTTTGGGCTGGGCCACATCCAGGAAGGTGGGTGGGAAAGGGAGCTCCAGTTGGACTCCAGTGTCCAGAGGCTGGGGGGTGTATTAATCGTTTAATGGTCTGTCTACACTGGCTCTCATGAGCTTCAAGAGGGAGCGTGGGAGAGGTTTGAATCTGGTAATGTATGAAATCATCCACATCTCATGTACCAATAGAGCGTTTTTGATCCTTTTTAAACATACAGCATAAACCCAGCTCCTCCTACTGCCCTGTCAGAGCACCTACAGGTATCAACACTTAAATTTAATGCTTTTAAAACATTTAAGATAATTGCTTAACAAAATTTAAGACTGATTTTTGGACCTACCTTTTTTTATTCAAGCACTGTAGGTGAGTATAAAGGTATGGGTACAATTGATCAGTGTTGTAGTCAAGACCACCTAAACTGAGTCAGTCATGACCGAGACAAGACTAAGACTTTGAGGGTTGAGACCAAGTCAAGACCAGACCATTGCGAGTCCCACACGGCATGAAACACATAGGATAAAATGTGGAAAGCACAAACCCGAGGCACTCCTCAAATTGATCTCAAAGATCCACATTCCCGTGAAAACACCCAAGGAAAACAAAGACTCCTCTTCAGGCATCTCTTTGCATGCACACTGTGTATATATGTGTGTATGTATGAGTGTACCATGAGAAATGTCTAGATGTATATGTTGTGTGGGACTTTTCCTTTTTCTATGAGTAGACAAATATCAACAAATACTAAGGAGCTAAAATCAACCGAATCATCCTTATCTAACAGTCATTTTTCTGCACAGGCAATTTAGCGATATCCCCGCAGTTTCAGTCTTGACCAGTCTTGACATAAAATCCAGAGTCTTGTCTAACACCGAAACAGCCAAGTTAAAATGTGGAGACCAGTCCCCGGATTAAGACCTATCTTGAGTGCTGCAACACTGAGCGCATCCAATTCAAAGTCCTTCTCCTCACTTATTAAGCCCTCCATAACCAGGCCCCCTCCTACCTCACAGACCTGCTCCACCGCCACACTCCTTCCCGCAGCCTCCCAACTCCTGACACCACTCAGGACCAAGCACAGAACCTGGGGCGACAGATCCTTCTCCATAGCTGCCCCTCTTCTGGAACACTCTCTCCAAACACATTCGAGACTGCACTGACCTGTCCAAGTTCAAATCACTACTCAAGTGAACGGAATGGCTTTTAATGTGTGAATGATGTTGTGTGTATTTTATTGTGGTCTATTTTGTGGTCGTTTTTAACCAATGCAAAGCGTATTTGAGTACCATGGAAAGTGCTCTAGCATTATTATTATGTAGGAATGCTGTCATTAAAATGAGTTAGGTTAGGTACATTTTGCTAACAGGACATTGCGGGTATAAAGTAAAAGTACAGTAACATCAGAAATGTGGACTGTCACACAGAAGAGCTTAACTCACTGACAAAAATAAATGAATAAATAGGGATGGATGAATGAAATTAGATAAAATGTTTGTGGCAAATAAGACCTCACAGATTCAAATTTAAGACTAATGACTTTCAAGGCCTTATATTTATAAAATCATATTTTTAAGGATGTGCAGACACCCTGCCTGCAGCCACATTTTGACTCACAAAATTCACTTGATTACTCGAGTCGAGACAGCTTCAAGTCAAGAGACAGAGACATTTAGTCAGGCCATGGATTGATTAGATTTAATGATTAGGACTCGGATGGACAACCCCCCCTTCTCTCCCTCCCTTTTAGTCTTGCATTCCTGAACCAGAGTGTCCTCAACACAGAGCGCACACACACACACACACACACACACACACACACACACACACAATGGACTCTACATTCAGACAAACCCCAGAGCCAGAAAAACACATGATCCAGGCAGATCCCTTCTGTTTGGATGCCTATTAGTGCTAGTTCAAGTAAAGTATTCCCTCTAAGACATGTCTCCACACATGAGTACAAAAACAGGCATTAATGAAAAGAGAAAAAAAAAATATAAACATACACATTAATGTCCACTTTAATAATAATAAAAAAAGAAACAGTCCAGTAAAGAATGGAAATCCAACAAAACTGAAGAAGGAAGCTTTAATGCCAGACTCGCTGCTTCCATGTCAGCTGATGATGCTTGACAGGCGGCGTCAGGAATCACAGGAGCAGTCAGAAACAACAGGAAACAAGGTGGAATTTTTTTAAAAACTGGCCAAGACATGATGTGCTAGAGGAGGGGAGACATGGAGGCTGCAGAGCGGCTAAGAGATGGAGAGATAAGAGGTACAAGGAGAGATAAGCAGGAGGACGTCCCAGTGGGGTAGGAGGGGTTGCAGCAGGGTGGTCCAGTTTGGCATGAGCGTTTTGCCTCAGTGGCATCTCTGTGGTGTTTGGCAGTGAGGCTTGGTGCTGCAATGGGACACGGGGGGGCTGTAGCTGGGGTTCAGGGCTGCAATGGTCCTCCCTCTTTGCTTCCCTCCCTCCCTCCGTCCCTTTATAAGGAATTCATCAGTGCATATGTGTGTGTTTATTTAGATGTCCCTTTCCCTCCCGCATCGGCATGTGATGACAGACAAGCTAAACCCACCTCACAACAGAGATGAGAGAGAACCGTGGAAGCGAACACACGCGGGCCGACACACATGCACACAAACACAGGAGCGCCAACGCGTGCAGACGTACATGCACAGGCAGATACAGACGCACGGGAATGCACACACATATACACACTCACGCACACACACACACACACACACACACACACAGATAAACACACAGTGGCATGAAGCAAACCCAGTCTGTGGGGTATACAGATATGAGGAGCAGTCTCTGAGTTTGACTTGTCATGTCTGTGCGTGGATATGATTGCTCATGCCTGTGCAGCTTGAAGAATGTTTTTTCCCCATAAAGTCAGCCTGGTCCCTTCTCTCAAGTTAGTCCTCTTATGCACCAGCGATGGCCTCTACGCCTGACCGTGACCCCCGCCCTGGGCAAGGGGTCAGGTTATAGTTCCAGTAAGGCCACAGCAGGGGTCAGTCACCCGGCGTGAGGGTGTCACGTGAGTCTGTCTCCGCTGTCGCCTTGTTAACCGTTGCTACGGTGAGCCGAAGCCTTGGTCAGGGGTGGGGCTAGAGACTGGGGCGTTGGCGGGTGGTGTCGTAGGAGCGCACTACCTGGGATTGGGACACCACGCCGTGCTCCTCTTGAGAGAAGGCATAGCCATCTGCAGAGAGAGACAAGACGGAGGAACATTTTAACAAAACAAACAACTGTATGACTCCATATTTTGTTAATCACACGGGATGTTCGTGTGCAGACAAACCCTGCCTCAATAATAATTAAACTGAGTTTCACAAATGTGTTATTCATTACACGACTGTTATACTGGATTGCCTAACTGTGTACGAGGGTTTGTATTTTCCTGGTCACTCAATATTTGTCCGAATACTGGGAATCAGTTTGTTGTTTTTGGGTTACGTAAGATAGAAACATGAAATAGCATTGCTGTCCCTCTCCATTTACTCTCCACATGGTTTGCCAGATTTCCACCCTTAATAAACACATAAGCAAACAAACCAATCAGAAGCACTAAACAAATCGGACTCTGCAAATATATAGAAAATAGAAATCAACATGCTGTTTTCTTCTCCTCGTCTACATCTGTCATACTGGCCCACACATAAAAAGATCTTAACAGATGTTGAAAATGTGGGAGACTCCACACGAAAAAAGATGTAATAATAAATTTAAAAGTTTTCTTCTAATAGATTCTTTCATTGTTATTCTGTTGCTTTGGCAACAGCTTTTGTTCCTGTTCACTTCCTGTCGGCATCTGCATTAACAAACATCCCAAAACGAAATACAAAGGGGGCCATTTAGAAAATTTATGTGGTCAAGTTTTAGAATGTCTATCGTGTGTGGAGAGCAACGATTTGGACAAAACAGCACCCCACACACTGAACGATAAACTAAACAGAAACAAACAGTCCCAACTCACAAAACTGGAAATCTTGCAAATCTCTCATGATCAAATGTGACTTTAGAGTAAACAAATGTGGTGGATGGTGTGCAGGAAAAACTAGCTGTTGCTTTTTCACTTCTTTTTACAAAAAATTCACAAAGAACTAGAAATACCACCTTGCAAACCTGTCAAGTTGCAGTTACAGTTTAGGTCTCTGTCAGTGAAAACATGGATGCTTCACACACATCTTCCCCCCAGCAGCACAGAAGATCTATACGATCAGCGCAGTTTCAAGATGAACACCCAGGATTAGTGTTACCAATTCAATGTCTGTGTACTGTTACTTATATGACATTCAGTAATGGCCAGAATAGTGTTTCTGCAGAGCATTACATCACAATGAAGGTAACCTTTGACATTTTGTATATAAAATGTCATCACTTCATCATTTTTATCTTATTAGACATTTGTGTGAAATCTGTCATAATTAGTGTATACATTCTTGAGTTATGGCCAAAAACATATTTTGTGAAGTCACAATGACTTTGATCTTTAACCTACTATCAAATTTTAAATAGTTGAGGTGAGTCCAAGTAGACATTTGTGCCAAATTTGAGGAAATTCCCTCAAGGCTTTCCTGATATATCGTGTTCTTGAGAATGAAATGGATGCAAGGTTGATCACCAAAATCTAATCAGTTCATTGTTGAGTCCAAGTGGACGTTTGTGCCAAATTTGGAGAAAAAAAAAAACAGTCCCTCAAGGTGTTCTTGAGATATCCAATTCACAAGAATGGGACAGATGGACACACATGATGCCTCTGGCCGAGGCTATCGCTGGCATGGAGACATAAAATGGACATGGATTGTATACGTTACAGCATGAGCTGGAGGCTAGAAAGTTTTGAGTTGAATCCCATTTGATATTACATCAAAACCCTCCAAGATCTGCTGGACCTCCGGCAGTTCTCAGGGTTCCCCCCTCACAACAGGATATCGGATCGTAAATATTGAACATGTTGAAAATTTGACATTTGAAATCAGTGTGGCCATGATGGCCTTCCCCTGATCTGCACATACTTCACACCACAGGAAACCAGCATTAGTTTATACTGGCAGTATATGCACTGACTGTAAAACTACATATGTGTTTTTAAGACTTTATTTCATGTAGTGAGAGGGACAAGAAAAAGACTGAAACACAATTCTCTCTTTTTAAGGCCGGTACTAGAGCAAGACATTGATAACATTATAGCGTGTGTGTGTTTGGAGACTCACGTGACACAGTCTGCTGCACCGAGTTTGAGCGTCCTACGCTTGAAGGCGTTTTCCTAAAGACTCTTGTCAGCAGATGGGCCCGTTCGTTTAGACTGCGGAGAAAAGAAAAAGGGATCAGTTACTCCACAGTGACGGCAGATAACCACTTAATAATTGGTAATTAAAGAGAGGCTCTCCACTATTCACAAAACTCCACAACACCGATACTAGCTACTGGGAAACTGGGCTTATTCACTTTTTGCTTTCAGTTATGAGCAGTGGCAGGTTTAGCCTTTTTTTTTGAGACAAAATATAACGTCTTAACTACCTACAGATTTAAGGCAGCAGGATGATTAAAGACAGTTGTTCAACCTTCAAATGCCCTTGAGCAAAACATTAAAGAATAAAAGCCAAAAGTGTATTTCTCCTTTAAGGATCAACGTAGAAACACTCAGATCAACGAGCAAACAAAGTATAAGTGGATTTAAAACCAGGATGTTGGTATGAGGACGCCCGGATACTGACTGCTCCTGACATGCAATTTAACCTAACAGAAAGTCATAAACTGGCTGCAGGGTAACAGGACATTCACAGTAAACTATTCCTCAGCCCCCCCCCAACTCCTCTCTTCTCTCCTCTCCCCTACTTCTCCCCCTTTCCAAGAAGAAGACTGGATCCTCTGTTCGGAGACCACACGCCGTCACGGCTCCTCTCCTCCTGTGACCAAAAATAACTAAGCCCTTTCCAGATATTGCACACAAATGCAAGCATGCACACAAATGCATGCACACACACTTATTTAGTCCGATACCTCTCTGCACTTTTATGACCATCATTACAGCCATTAAAGTAATTAGGCGGAGGCGCTGGATGTAAACGTAAGAACACCAGCATCAGCAACCGCCACATCAGACAGTTTCCAGTTTAATTTGAATAAATGCATCTTCTGCATTTATCTGCCAATGGAGCGTTGAAGAGGGGTTTCCCTGGCACTTGTGATGATCAACGGAGTACTTATGGACCAGAGCCAGCCTACCCAAGGTTAACATTTGGATCAGGCAGTTAGGAAATTCTTAATACTGTATGTGACTGTTGGGAACCTTCACTAGAGTGTTTGTCGAAAAAAAAAAAAATTGAGAGGCTCTGAAGTTTGCTCAAGAAATCTTTGGCCAAAAAAATTATGTCTGTTAGAAAGATGACAGTGCTGAGTGAATGATAAAAGACTAAATGGTGGCTGCATAAATAAATGAAAGGCTCATGCATCAGTGCGACTCAAGTTGTCCTTCTGTAATGTTTCTTTCTGGCTAACCTCCGATTCAAAAAGGCCCAAGGATGTGCTCCGTTTGAACTCTTCCCTCGAGACGCTCCTGTACTCTACCTTTCCTCCCCTCTCCCATGCCCACCCCAGGACCTCCCCAGGAACTACAAACACAGATGTGCTCTTTTCCATTTTGCTCCATTGCCTCTCTGCACACTACTACTTTACTTCTCTTATTCTAAACTGAGAGGTCCTGAGGACCCAGTCCTGGTTTCCTGGATTTAAAGCAGGGTCAGTCCAGGACGGGGCCCTGTGTAGGGGTCAGCAGCAAGCGTGGTTACCCACCCTTAAAAGCATACCTCAGACTTCTTCAGCTCTTTTCAACGACCAAACTGCTCTGAGAAAGTAGCTGAGCTTAGTGACTCACTCACATCTGAGTCTTTAATACAGTGAGTCATTATTAAGAAAGTCTTAGCAATCCTTATGGGCAAACAGTGATGAAAGAAGGACTCAGATCCACTGTGCAAAAGTAAGTCCTGCATTAAATAGTGTATTTAATTAAAAGTACAAAATGTATTGGCATCAAAATATATTTAAAGTATCAAAAGTAAAAAGGTGTGTTACGCAAGATGGACCCTTTTGGAATTTAAAATTCTGTTGTATTAGTGGATTGTTATTTCTGATGCATTTACATATATGCTGCATTTCAATGTTATATCTGGTTAAGGTTGGGCTAATTTTATGTAAATTATATGCTGTTGGGGCTTTTTAATCTATAAAAACATCACATTTTACTTGTGGATCATGTTTAGTATCTGAAATCTGAGCCTGCAAATTAACTTGTGACTAGGAATGTCCCAATCCGACCTCAAAGATCGGTAACAGGGTCGATCAAGACATTTTTGATTGATCAGCATAGGCAATATCGAGCTGTATACAGCCCGATTAAATCCTTTGTTTTACGTGAGCCATCACACAGATAATTTTTCTTGCGAAGCTTTCATGCAGCCGTCATCAACTCTGCAACTCTCCACTATCTGTCTCTCCTCTACTCTACTGTGTACGAGCGAGGGCTGAGCCCCGCCTGCGGTGAAACACCACACACATTAAGCGACAGCAAAATGCAGTGTAAGACTGTTTATTTGTGTAATTTTCCTAAGTTATGTGCACTCATTTCATTTCAGCTCAGTGTGAGAGAGTAACTTGTGGTTTGTTTTTTTGCCACAGGCTATATGGTGCATGCTTCACCTCGGACACTCATGACTCCACCGCAAGTGCAACAAAAGCTCAGTGGGCAAACAGACAAGGAGATTAATTAATTAATGTAATCCGCACATCAACATAGTGTACAGACCACGAAAATAAACACTTAATGGAACAGTTTAGTCAGATAACCCAGACAAGATGCTGCATCAAAGCAACAAACACTGGAGAATATGCTCTTAAAGGGACAGAGTAGGGATAGGAAGATTTGATGTTTTATAGCCTGCTTTATATGTTTGTGAAAACATCGAGGAACAGCTTGGATGCAGGGAATTTTTTTTTCCTTTATGCAATGTGGAGCTAATTAAGTCTCAAGCATATCCACTGGATTGATTTTAATATCTTTAATATCGTTAGAATACTTGAAGTGTACACTGTACAGCTGTATTATCAGGGGAGAATATCCGATTGGGACTTGGTATCAGCAGATACTTAATCTTCAATTACTTGGATTGGGATCGGGGCAAAAACAAACCTGATCAGGACATCCCTTCTTGTAACTAAAGCTGTTAAGTTAATGTAGTGAAGTTGAAGTAAAAAGCAGCATAAAATGGAAATACTCAAGGAAAGTACAGGTACCTCAAATCTGTACTTCCAATGCTGCTAGCGAACGGTCAAACCTCTACAATCCTACAAAGTTCATGCCATATCTTAACTCAGAGAAATGTCCTAAAACACTAAACAATGCAATCGATTCTAACACAGTAACACAGCTCTAGTGACACCACATGACTAAATCACAGAGAGAGAGAACTATAGACAAATCCAGAAGACACACCAGGTCTGTACAGCAGTTCAAATTGATCCACCTATGACACACTCCACAGATGGATAAATGGAAAAAATGAACATAAGGAGAGAAATGAAATTAAAAAATGATAAAGAGGACAAAGGGGAACAAGTGACTGAAAGATAACCAGAGAGAGGTGTGAACTCAGTGAATGGAAAACAAGCGCAGGTCACTCCAAAGCAGCTTGCAGCGGGGCACACAGGTCGTTTGAGGTCACAGTTCACACAGTGGGACAGTGCAAACCCAGAAGCTACCTCTGTGAGCATGTGACGGCTCTACGGGACCTCAGCCTTGGCTTCGGCCCTGTGGACGGTGCCACCGGGGAGTTAGAAATGTTAATGTTAATTTTCACGCATACAGAAACATACACTGCCTGGTCACTTTATTAGGTACACCCATACAATCTAATGCAGACCAATACAACAGCTTCTTCCTATATGAAGCTTAGAATCACAAGTTTTTGTTAAAACCTTTTCGAGATGTGTTAATTCATTATTGAGGTGGTAGGTTGTAGTGATGTTGTACTGGACTGTATTATAATAAATATGTTTCTATAATAATTTCTTCCTCATTTTTGTAAATGGGGTTGGCAAAACATTAAAAACCCCTCTGAATAAAATACAGTCTTGTTCAACACCACAGTAAACTGTAGACTCAGTAACAAACAGCCAGCCTCAGGGTTCCTGCAGCTGCAGGCAAGTTAGATTTAAGACTTTTTAAAGTATTTTAATGCCACTTGGAATAGAATTTGAAACCAATTTTACAATAACCAAAATTGAAGGGAAAAAAATGAACCAATACCAATTACTTTAGATTAGGGAAAATTAAACATGACTTTTTTTGTCTCATGGTTTGGGCAAGGGTGGAACAGAACTGGGGAATTGCTGCCATTTCTTGGCAAGTTTTCTTGGTGGTTTTGTTTCTCACTCTGCATTTCAGCCATGCAACAAAATCTTGGTTAAACAGCCAATTTTTCGTAAAACTTGCACTTCCCCATATCGTCCAGGATACAGTGGCAGCTAGCTAGCACACATTGGATCCTCTGTTCTGAGCATCCTGGCTGGAAACAATATATGAATGTGGAGTTTTCACTATCCTGATCTTCACAACGTTAAAGCCAGAGTCATTCGGTAAATTATTATTTTTTAAAAATCTGTTACCTATTTGAGATTTTACATTGCAACGTCAGAAAAATTATTCAGAAAATTCTACTTCCCATGTCTTAGCATTTTTAAGACTTTTGAAAGATTTATAAAAAACATTTTAGTACCAGTTAAGGCCTCATTTTTTGATGAATTCAATGACTTTTAGGACTTTTTAAGGATCCACAGGAACCCTGTAAATGGATACCTTTCTGACAGTGTCAATGAAAATTATCTTTGTAAAGGTAAAATGTGTGGCTGTGTTGTTGTAATGAATTGCATTAAATTTTATGGGTGTACCCAACAAGGTGGCCTCGAAGTATGTTACAGTTGTAATTGTAATCTGCAAATATACATAGAGTGTTAATATGAATAATAATGGATTATTCTGAGATAAAACATTGATAAAAAAATAATAAAATGAATTAAATGAAAGTAAATAAATCAACAAAAACCATTAGAGTGAACTAACTGATGACAAATAAAAGTGGGTATGAATGTAGGTGATGCTTGTTAGCATACTGTATATACCTGCGGCCGCTGGCATCCCTAAGTACAGCTGCCCCTGGGTCCACGGCCCGAGCCTCCAGCTCCTGCACCTCCTCTAACAGAGACTTTCTCACAGTGCGACGTGTGCTGCAAAGCAGAAATAAGCTCATCAGACCCATGAAGGAAAGTCTGAGTGTTTTACTTTGCAGACACATGTGATTCATAATATAAAGTGTGCGTAAGTGTTGACATAGACTCAATATGGGTTATGTAAACGCCTCTGTAAAGTTAAATAGTCTCTGTATGGATTTCCCATGTATTTATATTAAATGTGTTCTACTTACGCGGTCCAAGCGAAGTCTTTGAGTAAACACGCAGTAGGCACCAGGACCAGGCCCAGCCAGAAGTGCCAGCACTGCATCACCTTGCCAGCCTGCAATGACAACACACAGGCTCCATTTATTTCACTCGTATATTAATTCAAATTGAGTATTAAGTCATTTTTCTCCGCAGCGAGTGCAGAGAAATATGTGTGGAAAAGGCAAAGAGCTATGTGGGACAAAGCACATTGAATGCCATTCACATCAGAGGTGGCCAAACATATTTAACAGCTCTCTCACACCCAATATCTACACCACAAACTGGAGTTAACACAGTATTCCCAGCGCTGAAATACAATGCTTCCATGATGCTAAAAGGTAAAAATGCTAGTGACTAACCACAGATCCCCCCTACCTGTCTCTGCGGTCCAGCTGCAAACTGCCTCATCGACCTTTGACCCTCCTCCTGAGTCTGTCTCTTGAGATTAATCATGCATCTAACCGCTGTCTTGATTTGTCTGTCTGTCTGTCTCCATGCCTCCTACTCCTACACATCTCTTTCTCCTGTGGTCCCCCCCAATCTTAGTCTTTCACAACTCCCTTTCATTATTAGTGACTTTATCCTCTGTTGCTTGTCCTCGCCTGTTACTGCAAATCCCTCCATTTTCCCTTTATTACCCAATATCTCCCTTTAGTTATCTGCAAGAGCTCTGTGGTGTTTCACAAGTCTTTGTCTCTAGGCGTTAACGTTTAAGTCAACAGTCACAAACACTTTATGTGCCATAACGCCCTGAAATTCTACTTTATTGCCCATATCATGTGTTTCCTGTGTTTAGATCCAGAGATGTAGAGACAATTTGTTTCCCAGAGGGAGAGGAAACTGGAAAAATTAGTCGGACAACCATTAGGAAATATCCTCGGCAACAGCTGGAATCACAACCAAGTCACAGACGATCCAATTGGACTCACACATATCTTTCTGTGTGCGACAAACACCTCCACACAGTTCGTTTTTACAGCACAACTGGACACACACTATATCACATGGTCTTTTTACACTCTGAGGATGGAGGAATGCTAAATGATTTTCTCTGCTTTGTTATATCCATAGAAACAGACTGTTGGTCTCCGCTGCTTTACAATCAACACAAATCACACATAGCTGGACACACATGGCGCATTAATTCTCACATGCACAAACGTACCCACACAGTTATTCTGAGCAGAAATACACAGCTCTTTTCCATCCCCTGTCCCCCGTGGACAGATGGAAATATAGATAGCAGGAGCAGGGGAAATAAGAGAGGTAATAGGGTAGTTAGGGGGGGACGATGGAGGGTTGGGGGCTGGTGGCTGAGTGTCTCTGACCATTCCTCAGTAAGACTGAGCAGCTGCAGAGATATTTGACCGCATTCCTGATTTCTGACACAAATTGAATTAATGGGCTGTGGGGAGTTTAGACGTCCCTATTGCCTTCCCCTCCCAAGACTCTTTACCCACTCAGTGGGGCACCTCACCTCACCCCCGCCTGATCCCTAAACTCTAAAAATGAGTCTCTCAATCAAGGGGTCCCCATGTCCACTCTCCTCACCCCCACTGGATCCTCATCACCAGCAGCAGTCTACCCTCTTGAGTCAACACCTTCACAGAGGGCAGTAAAAAACGGGGGGCTCGGGTGACATGCAGCAGGTGCAGGAAGCCTGGTGAGAGGGGCTGGCTAGGCATAAATCTCCCCTGGGGCTCCAGCAGTGCCGACGTGGAACACCCAAGAGGTGAGTCTTATAGGCGCCATGTATTGGCTACCAAGAACAAGGGAGGGACAGGTGATGGAAGTTGCAGAAAAGAGATGTAGAGGAAGGGACTATTTTAACGTCATTCACCCCCTGTTAGTGAATTGAATGTTTACGGAGAGGAACTTGCCTGGCCCAGCATGTCAGGAGCGATGGGGATGGTGGGCCAGATGGCAGAGTAGACACCGAAGAAGACCATCCAGAGCGCCATGCTTCCCCACACCGCCAAATGGGAAAACTGAGACAGAAAGAAATCAAAAAATGAGCCAATGGGAGGGAGTGTGGGAGAGGATGGAGATTAAGAGATGGGGAAGAAAGACAGCATGAGGTCAAATAGTTTACATACAGCTCATCCGAATATACACAACCTTTCCCTTACTCGTTCCCATATCTTGGTCCTGTTCTCTGTGATCCGCTGAAAGGGGACACTGTGTGAATTCCAGTGGGACCCTGCTTCATTACTGCCAGGCTGTTGTGTGGACAGCTGAGCGGACAAAAGTGTCAGCGCCTTTCGTACATCCTGCCAATCTCTCCCTCTCTCTCCAACAGCAGAAAGGAGCCAAAAGTCATGTCACCATCACGGCCCGAGCTACTGCTACATCCATCTCTGCTGACTACTGAACTTCCTTGTTTAAAACATCATTTTGTTAACTATTTATTTTCATTTTACTGAGGTAAAGTTTGTGTACAGCTGCTCAGGTTTTTCCTGTATACACTGCGGTCATCTGATATTATTTTTGTAAGACATCTGGCATATATCTACTATCTGGTATATTTTGAGAGTAAACAGCAGCATTTTCAATGCTGACATTACTAGTGTCAGGCTGGTGTCAGCACTTTTAACCCACTCTGCCTGTTGCTGGTCTGGAACACATGACAGATAATTTCTAACTAGTTGGAAGAGCTAACTTTGTGTGGTCCTTATTAGTGATATCACTGATAAAGCTGCCATTTCTCCATGGGATTCCATGCTTAAAAGGACAATTCACCCCTTAATCCAAAATACATATTTTGCCTCTTACTTGTAGTGCTATTAATCAGTCTAGATTGCTTTGGTGTGAGTTGCCAAGTGTTGGAGATATCAGCCGTTGAGATGTCTGCCTTCTCTCTAATATAATGGAACTAGATAGCATTTGGCTTGTGGTGGTCTCTTTCCAGAAATCCTGACCCAGTTACTCAAGATAATCCACAGACCTTGTTGTGAGCAGTTTCATGTAGGAACTATTTTCTGTCTACCGAACTACACCACGCAGAGGGAAGCATGCATCTAATCATGGCCGAGAGGCTCAAGCTCACAACAGTACAAGAAATCGACATTAATGGCGTCCTTCGGCTGAGCTGCAACTTTAGCTAGATTCAGTGGTGCTAGGTGAGCTCGCAGTAGGTGTACACTTCCCTTTTTTGGTGCTTTGAACACAACAGGCTGAGTGCCATCTACTTCCACTATATTGGAACAAAGGCAGACATCTCCACGGCCGATACCTCCAACAGTAGGCAACTCACACAAAAACAATCTAGATTGTTAACTAGCACTACAGGTAAGAAGGGGAATTAGGACATGAGTGCAAGTGCTGCATAATCATTTTTTAAATAGTAGCTTCCTGCTGGTCATTTTCAGCCTAAAATTTCCTCTTACTGGCTAAATGTGGTTAGAGAGAGAGATCAGATTAATAACGTGTTTAGAGCTGGATTTTAACTGGACGATCAAAGCAGGACGGATATTTATTACAAATACTACTAGCAGGTTCTAAAAAGGCAATAACCAGAAAATGGTTGAGTAAAGAGACTCCAACAGCCTCTGGACAGAAATAGTTAAGGAAAATTATGTTATAGAACAACTAACTTTCCCTGAGACATGCCACTAAAAATGTGAACAATATTAGAAAAATGGAAATTTTATTTGACTTTGAAGCGATCTAATTTGTTTGGTGAATTTCATTTTGTCCTCCTTGGTGTTGGGACATGTAGGATGGATCGTGGCTCATGGATGACTGAAGATTTCTCCCTCCCTGAAGCGGGGTCAACGTTGGGGATCATGAGGACCTTGAGAGACGATCATGACGATTATGGACATGGAAGATCTGTTGTCAGTGGCACTGCTGTATAGCCTTGCTTCTTCTTATTTTCAGTTTTGCTCAATGTTGGGCATTTCACCTTTGCCTATAATGTCCCTGCCTGTTGTTGGTTTTGTCTCTTATTGGTTTTTGTCTGCCTTTTTTCTTTTTGTAAAAACTAATAAAAACTTAAGTTAAAAAAAAGTAGCTTCCATTTTTTTAATTAATAGTGGATCTGTCAATATTTAAGCTACTACGACATTGTGGTGTTCATATTCTTGATGTTTATAAGTGAGAAACCGGTCCAAAGAAAGTAGAGCTGGCAGTGTGCCCTGACATTTACATCAATAGTCTCTATTTCAACTCCTGACAGTTGCCATACAGACGAGTGTAAAAATATATTTCTCATGACTTGAAAAGGACATTCTTTGAGAGGAATGAGGACATCTGGGCTCTAAGTTAACGGTTAAATTAAATCTGTTTCGCTCTTATGTTTCTGTATTTACTCTTCATCTAACAGATGTTTTCTTGTCTGTTTTTCTCCTTTGCTGAGCAGTAACAACGTCTATGCGATCCTTGCAAGTTTCATCTGTCAAGGCATATTCAACAGTAAATTTGACTGACTTAAATGTTTAGGAAGTTATTAACGTTTTGACATTTTCAGAGCTTTTTTTTGAAAGTGGATAACTTTGAAATATTGAACAGGAGCAATGGAAAAAAATCGCCGCCACAAATGAGCTGGCGGGTTGGTGTAAGCAACTGCTGTTTAAGAAACCCCAAACCTTCACCACAACATCAAGGTGCACCACATCTTTTCCCATGTCTATCCTGAATATGAAGCATTTAGACTTCAGGTTATATGAAATCCTCACAGAGTGGGCTCCCTCCTCCTCTTTATTTATCAACGGCTGAGTAAAACACAGCACATGTGGTGTGGCGTAATAGAGTGTGTTAATGTTCTTACCCTGGTCCAAGCGGTGGTCTCCATTCCAGCTTTCAGACATACTGTAACTACCACATACTACACACACACACACACACACACACACAGTAGAAGGAGGGCAAATAAAAAAACAGAGAAACAGGATTAGTTTGCTGGCGACTGTGGAGATAATAAACATTAATAGTAAACTCAGCAATACACATGAGACTGTGGGGAGTAAAATGATAGCGAGAGTGTGAGATGGAGAGGTGAACAGAGAGAGGAGATTGATGACTGTGGAGGGGAGACAGACTGGCTAGACAAGTCGAGATTGACTGGAGACTTGAAACGGCTCTGAGGAAGCAGCGCAGTGCTGGTGTGTACACAAATACTGTGCATATGCAAAAAAAAAAGCACAAATCAGCAATGCTAATAGACACAAACAGAACATAAACAAAAAGAAAGTACAACTAAGATGCTTACTGTGTACACCATGTTTCCAACAAACAGGTAGTCATTTCCCTGACCGTCACTGAACGGAGAGTCTGTAAGGAACACACACACACACAGACACACACACGCACAGATGCCTCATGACAAAGTGTTACCAGCCATAATTATGAGAATGTAGACGAGTTACTCAGGCATGTCACTTACCATGCTCTAACATTTTGAGCGGAAACCAAAAGAGAATAATTGAATGAATCAGTGCATTGATACAGTGACCCCAAAACACCTGAAGTACAGAGAGAGACAGAAAGAGAGAGAAGGGGGAGAAAAGAGTGGGAAACAAGTCAGTGAAGACTAATGCCAAAGCACATATATGCCCCCACACACATAAAAACATACAAAAACAGCAATTCCTCACAGTAACACACATCTTCCACTGTGTCCTTGCCATCAAAAGTGCCCTCCTGTACTGTACACTTGCACACATTAACACACACTCCCACACATACAGTAGGTTAGGTTGCTGGTGTACCCTCTAAAATGAAAGACTTCCTTATTCTGGCCCTATGAATCTCATTAGGGGTTGCCGTGGAAACGTCCCGGTCTCCCTGCCACTCTTGTTTACTCGCTGGCGTCCCAAACAAACAGCAGGCATCACTCGTCAATCCCACAGACAAGCCACAAGGAATGACAAGTCGAATGCAGAGTGTTTAGCTTTGACTGAAGACGCAGCACATGCGGACTGCAAATGTGTGTGTGTGTGTGTGTGTGTGTACCTTGGTATTGAAGCCCTCGGCATTCTGGGTAATTCGGTAAAGCTGTGGGAAACGCAGCATGTTCTGCTGGCTGCATGGCCGGTCAAATATCCCCAGAGTGAACGGAGGCAGTGCAGTAAATATCTGCATCACACACAAGACACACATACAGCCATTAAAACACATGAGGACAGATCTGTGTGTATACATATAAACACACATTTCAACTAGTTGGACATTCAGTGTTCGTATCAGCAGCAGCATTAGGAGAAATTCCATAATGTGCCTGAAGGTATCTGCAATCAGAGTACACACAGAGGTAAAAACCTCTCACACACATACAAACATTTCTGGCATTCAGAAAGAGCAGTGATAAGGAGACAAAGTGAGAGTGATTGTGAGATAGGTTAAGAGTGAGAGACAGCACTTAACGTGAACTTAGTAAAACAAGGAGCTGGTGAGAGAGTGTAGAAATGGAAAAGAGACGGTTTGAGAGGGTGCAGGGGTGGATACTCACCACGTTGTAGAGGCCTATACACCAGCGCTCAAAGAGGATCTGACCAGAGAACCCATTCACAAAGGCGAACCAGAGCTGGGACACAAAGAGAGGGATGAGAGGGGATGAGAGGGACAATAGTGGAGGGTAAATCTGCCTTAGGGAGGTACTGATAGTGGAAACAGCAGGGAGAGATGGCCAAATGTGTGCATCTGTTTACAAAATTATATGAATGCACAATAAAATAACTTCATTAGAACATTTTGTTCTTTAGTGGCAGAGAAAACCAATAGAAAACCAAACGTTCAATACTTTATTGCCATATCAACATGATTGATTAGAATGTGTCTTAACTTAAGTGTCTCACTTAAACAAAAATAGTAAAGCCACTTACTCATAGAGCACATAATACATTAAAGTAAACAAGAAAAAGAAAAAAGATTTGTAATATCTACACCCATAAAATGATCATAAAAGCATAAAACCAATTGGTCAAATAAAATCGAACACATAAGAGCACCACTAGCACCAATAGGGAAATAAACAGCATCAAACGACCCACTAGATAAAGTGCTTAAAGTGCATTAAAAATCCACCCTACTGCACAATTATTTAACCTGCCAAGTGGTGTTCTGTGCTGAGTTAGGAAGGCAGACAGCTTCAGGATATGTGCTGTTTTGATAGCTGGATATTGTGGTCCTAAAGGGATACTTTGCAGATTTTCAACCAGGTCTGTGTCATCATGGTCTGGGGAGTGTGTGCAAATGGACGGTGTTAAGGTGGCCCCTGTGCCGGCAGCACAAATTCACCTGAGAACACAAAACACGGCTGGCTGACCAGTAGGGAGCTCCGCAAGCTTGAGGCACTGAGGCCCCTTAACAGTGTTTATCTGTACACACTCCCCGCATCGCGGAGACACAGAGCTGGTTGAAAATGGGCAAAGTATCCATTTAATGCTTCTCAATGTTTTGTGAAGAGGAAGGATATTAAAAAGGTTGTTGTCTGGGTGAGAAGGATTCTTTAAAAGTTTAAGGCTTTTTGTTTTAGTTATGACATTCCAGTTGATAAATCTTTATCAGGTAAGATTCAGATATGTGAATGAGGGTCTATCATAGTTTACAAGACATAAGACTGTATGATGGGCCAGATAGTTTTTTAAAATCACTATTCTTCTAATTTTCTTCTTCTTCAAATTACCTCACAATGAGTGATTTCTGTAGTTGAATTCAAGTCCAAACTGTCATAACTGAATTTTGTGCGCACTCTTCTGTCATGTGTGACAGTTGTCTTAAGCTGTTTATACTGTTTGTATTTTTTGTTGTAAGGTTTCAATGCTTGTACCTTGTTAAACAGGGGAAACATGAAAAAGAAAAGAAAAGGAATAAAACGGCAAACAGAAAACTGGTTTTCAGCATTTTAACCTCTTTAACACATTGAAGAAAAGAAACAAAGACAGAAAGTGGAGGGTTTTTGCACTGATTTTGAGAAACAACAAACAATACCACTGATGTAAGAGGCAAAAGGGACTGTGGTCCCATTTGTTTACAGTAATTATTCCAAAGCATAATGATTCATCAGGCAATGCTATATTGATTCTATGTAAAATAAAATATAATATATGCTTGTATGGTAGTTGCACTTCCTGTAGCTCCATTAACTTGTCTGGCAGGAAATTTTTACTGCATTCCTCACACAGGTCGTGGCTGGCTCTGAAACCACTTTCTGATTTTATAGAAGTTAATTTACTGAAAACACAGTGTCTAAATATGACTCTGGCCCAGGGGAAACCTTCGTTAACGCCTTCACACACACACACGCACGCACGCACAAACATGCGCACACACACACTCACACACAGACTGGACTGGCTCTCAGGCTGATCTGAGGGCAGATACAGAAAATGTTTGGGGCCGCTAGTGGGAAGTGTGGCATTCCTGGGGCATACAGTGAAGCATACAGCCTAGGGGTGAGGTCAGATACACAAAAACACACACACTCACACACACCAACACCCATCCCCCTTATTCTGTCTCCACTAAGTGGACAGAGACAGTCTCTAACCTTTGGCCTAGAGTGCCCTGCAGGGAGCCAATCATGTGAGATAATCATGGAAACACACAGATATACACACACACACACACACACACACACACACGCACGCACACACACAGACATGGACACAGAGTGGTGGTGTGAGCAGGACAGTAGGCTCCCATGAGGACCGGCACCTGCTGGCATCCTTAATGTGAGACAGAGGGGCGAGGAGGGGGTGGAGCACAGCTGACAAATACCCCTCATAACAGGCAGGCCAGGGCAGCGGTGTGTGCCTTCATGTCAAACACACACACATACATACAGACGCACAAAGCTGTCGACCCTTGGAGCCAAGGTCTCGCCACTGCTGATCTAAACACACATTTTTTCTGTGCATGTGTGTGTATGTGTGTGTGCGCGAAAGAGACAGAAAGCAGACACCAGAAGGGCACCTCGTCCATCACTGTCAGCCGTGTCGACAAACAGCTGCAGAACGTCTCTGTTAATGTGACTGCGTGTGTGTGTGTAAAACAGAGAGGGTGTGGTGGTGAAGCTCCTACCTCTATAATGTAGAGGACCACATTCTTATAGAAACAGTAGAGGATGCACTTGGTGACACGGTTGTAGCTCCATGCCCCGTGGACCAATAGCAGCTTCTCTAGATAGGAGAACTACCAACCAGGACAAGAGAAAGGAGAGAGAGTGAGAAATGTGTTACTATAATTAGAAGAAAAAAAAAGAGTTACAAAGAAAATTTGAGATGTAAAGGGAACAGAGAGAACATTAAGAATGTAACAGGGACACAAGAAAGTTGAGGCAAGAGGAGGCCCGCTGATACAGATAAGCTGTGCAAGAAGCCCAAAGGCTACAAGATAAATGTGCCAAACAGTGAAAGTGACAGAATGCGTTTGTGCAAGATAGAGACACAAAGACAAGGCTCCTCAGTAATTAGGAGAACCTTCAGTTGTCATTATGAGCCTAACAGATGATTAATGGCTAACAGCTGAGGGCAAATTAGATTTAAGACTTTTTAAGACATTTTAATGCCACTTGGAATGAAATTTAAGACCAATTTTAAAATAGCCAAAAGATTAAAAAAATATATATCTATATATGAAGTGGCATCAGTTACAGAGGGTTAGGTCAAATTTTGCATAAGCATTTACTGTAACATAAAACACAACTTTTTTTTCTTGTGGCACCAACGGGGATTACACAGAACTTTGAAATACTTGTCATTTGATGCAGAGTTTTGTCGGCAATTTTGTTTCTTGCCTTAATCCCAGGATGTCTTTTATTGTCATTGTATCATTAAAAACACAAGGAAATTAGGAACACAACCCATTGTGGGCTTGAAAAACCTTTTGCATAAAATACACTGAGTCTCATAGGAAGGCTCGATGTTGCCTTGTGCCGGTTTCAGCCACGCCACAAAATCTTGGTTTAATGGCCAAATTTTATGTATTTGTCATCCAGGACACAATGACAGCTGGCTAGTGGACAGTGGATCCTCTGCTCTGAGCATCCTGGAGTGTTTTTGGTTCCACTATCCTTATCTGCATGATGTTAGAGCAATAGGCATTTGGTAAATTATTTAAGAAAAATACATGTTACCAAATATTTTGAAAAGCAACATAAAAAAAGATTCCTAAAATCCTACTTTCAAATCTTAGCATTGTTAGGACTTTAGAAAGATTTATTTAGACACTGTAATACCAATTAAGGCCTTATTTTTAGATCTATGAATTAAATGCTTTTTAAGAATTTAAAGGATCTGCAGGAATCTTGTTATGAACTGTCTTGGTTGGATTTACTTAAACAATAAGGAAACCTTGGGTAAAAATATCTAATAATCTAATATTTTTAAATATTACTCTATGTAAGTTATTCATGTTTAAATTTTAACTTTAAATTCATTTTTGCTGTAAAAAATTACCATTTATAATAGTTTGCATAAAACTGCCCCTGAAAAGAAACAACACTAAAACAGGCAAAAGGTGACTTCCTCATGCTGCTAGGAGCATATAAAATCTATGTATTTTATTGTGGACTTGCATTAATGTAAGTATTTAAACACCTGTGATGAGTTGTGTGTTTCTATTGACAACACGATACTTGAGTGACCCCTGTGAGTAAATTCTCCTTTCAGTTGTCGCCCTGCAGGGAGGTCAAAGATCAGGAGCAGGTATAGATTCAGTGTCTTGCCTTAAGACACTTGATCAGGGTGGACAACCAAGCATGAATCCATTATCTACGTTCATATAAAGCCTGTAACATATCTGTATGACCCTGGCCAAGCATGAGTGACTGTCTTCTGCATGTCTTTGTGTTATGTCTGCAGCCCACCTGCGCTATGGAGTAGTCAGAGGAGTTGGTGGCCTGCATGCCCTCGTTGCCACTGATCCCCACTCCAACGTGAGCCGTCTGAATCATGCCCACGTCGTTGGCGCCGTCGCCTATCGCAAGCGTGATGGCCTTCACATGTTTCTTCACCATATCCACAATTTCAGACTTCTGCAGTGGAGACACTCTGCAGAAACAGGAAGAAGAGAAAGATAGAGATGGTGGGTTGATATTAAAAGTGTAAATAGCTTTACTAAAAATGGGGAAATAAAACAATACAGCGAGAAATAAAGAAAACAATAAATACATTTGGAGTTAGAAGGGGAAAAACAAAGATGCCAACAACTAGGGAAAAAAATAAAGCCTGAAAAAGTAACAGTGGGAAACAGTTGAAAGGGGAAAAAGAAAGATGAACGAGAGGCTGGCAGAAACACACACTCACTGCAGGGCTCTGTTAACTGCTCTTCACCAGGAATTAGGAAACAATGATTCACTGTTCTGCTAATAACACTCTGGGTAGCTCATGTTTGATGTGTTTATATATCTGTGTGTGTGTGCTTACAGCGGTGTGTGTTGTACATCTGAGTACACCTCAGAGTGTGTGTGTGTTCAGGGAGCTTTCATTGGTACTCCACCCTCTTGACCTGTATCACTGATCCTCCTGTCCATAACCGGTTCTGTCTCTTCAGTGACAATGAAGGACCCAGGGAGGCTCCATTACAGACGTTTCCCTCAGGGCCACTGAGAGACGATAGCGAGGTGTTATGGTGCATTTGCTCAAGTACTGTGGGTATTTTTTCATTTTATGGTGCCATGTGTTACACCTGCGGACAAATGAGGAAAAAGCTCAAACCGCTGCCCTCCGCTGCACTGGTTTTCTGTTTGGCTTGGAGATTGTTTTTTCCCATCAGTCCTTAATTTTTTCCACCATCTGCTGTGGAAAAAAAAATCATAAGAACTGGAGCTGTTGATCATATCACATGGCCTTTCCCAGCAAAAAGAGTTTGCCCAGTTGTCATGAAAATTTTGTATTTCCCATTTTCCCCTTTCTGAGCACTGTAAAGGGCCTCTGTGCAAAATTCAGAGCGTGTGAGTTGTCTTGACATGGACAAGGCTGAGCCAGCGGCTAACAACTAACAGCTAACAACTCCATGGGCAGCGCTAAACAAAGGCAAAGGCATGACGCACCTTGGCTTACCCTGACTCTAACAAATCACACTCCTCTTGCCTGAACCCAACCAACCCAACCAAAGGCAACAAGTACTAGCCAATCAGGGAGAGTGGGGCGGGTCACACCTTCGCAATTCTAGAAAATGCAGATTCGCGAACCAGAGGGTGGGTGCTATGCTTCCACAACAACGCTGTCCAGATATCAGCGGTTACCACTGTATGAGTGCAGTGCAAAGCGATGAGAGATGAGGATACAAACATGCAGTCCCAGACACAAGCGGCTGGATCAGCTACCACAACAACCCACAGAGAAGCTCGGATTTTAACACACACATAGGGAGCGTGACTTTATTCTCTGCACAGGACGCCATAACTCCACTTTATCTTTACATAGCAAATATCTGTTTGAATTTGATTGACAGTTCATTGGCTGTGACCTTGGAAGCAGCACCACAAGGTCCAATTTAGTAGCTATTCTTGAGGTTTGTATCACATTGTTCATTTTGTGAAGCAGTGACAAGAGAAGAAGGGTTTCTTTTTTGCTGAGCTACCAAGACATTTATACAATCCTGTTTCTCACATGCATTAGTATAAACATTTTATTTGTACAGTCATCTCTGCTTTGAAAACATGTTTTGCATGAGGAGGCGTTCCTATTGCCTTTCATTCACATGCGTACAGCTTAAGTGAGTTTTGTTCCGACTACCTTCAACCTGTGCTTTGAAAACAAAAACATCTACAAAGGAGGAGACATGGGAGAAAACTGACACTGGGATTAAACTTCTATAACAAAGCAAGCTATAATTCCCACAGCACAGGACTGTGTAGTACGAGACAAAACATTTTACAGTAACTTCAAACAGGTTATGTGTGTGTTTTACATAAAATTTGGTATTTATTCTGCACAAATTCATACATTTGAAGGTACAGTAGGCCACTTTGCCTATAGGCTGCATAACTAGAGATTAGCACAAATCCAGATATTAAATATTTACATTACATTTCCCTGATTATAGTAATTACCTGAGCCTCAGTGATGTATTAGGTGATAGCTATTTGAGTATCAACACTGGGCTATTATGTAGACAATACTTCAAACTGTTCCTAGAAAGAGGAGGAGTCCCTGTCTCAATGACTGTTTCTGTGTGTGTGTGTCACACAGCGCTAACTCTAAGGTCTTGCATCAAATCCCCACCATGTTCGTAATTACAAAATCTAATTATGAGCAGCTGCATGAGCCATCACATGCAGACAGAATGCAGCAAGATGCCTTGGTAAAGATATGACAAAATGAAATTATGAGCAGATGTATGAACCCTCTCACACACACACACACACACACATACACACACATCCGGCTGGAACCCACAGGTCATAAAGATGGTCTATCTTCTATGAATATGTAAGAAGGATCATGCCCCGGTCAAGCTGAAATCACAGAGCTGGGTGGTCTGCTTACTATTCATACATAGGCGTGTGCAAAAACACACACATTTACACACTCACAAACACACCTCCTGTCCCCCCACCCCACCACACACCACAGGGGAAAACCTCAGAGCGTTGGCCTCTGTAGTCATGCAGAAGGATGGGATCAACCTCTGCTCTTTGTTTTTCCCGATTCTGCGTCTGAAGTGTGTGCGAGTGTGTCTGCCTGTGTGTCTCTTGGCCTCTGACCACAAATCTCTCTTTATCTCCCTCTCTCTCTCACTCTACCTTTCCTCTAAACACTGCTAACAGTGTCTGGGATTGTGTAAAGTGGCGTTGGGGAGATGAAAGGCTCCCGGTGCTCTTCACGGTGGAACTGAGCAGAAAATAAGCAGCCGCTAAGTCCTCCCATAAACAAACGCACAGTGAAGTCAGGAAGCCATGCGTACGAGTGCACCCGACTCTGCCGCCCATGAGATACACACACACGCACGCACATGCACACATTCCAATACTGTGAAACATTGTACACATACAGTAGGTGAGCTATTATCTCACAGATACATCTGTGCTTAAAAGTCAAAGCTCATTGTGTACAGGCACCTTATTAACAGTATTGTGCCCTGGATGCATACAAACACACACACACACACACACACACACAAACAGAAATCACCTACAGCAGTGGTTCCCAACATGCAGGTTGGGACCTCCCAAGGCAGTGTGATATGTAACTTTTCTCTAATCTTTGTTTATCTGAGCTGTGGAGAGTTTTATCTCATCAGGACTCTTATAATTATTCAAATGAAAGAGTCTGAGCAACTCTTTGGTTGAAGCTTATCAAGGGTCCACATGCCCAAAATGATTGGGAACCACTGACCTACAGTAGAATACACAAATATCTACCAGAGTCAATATTTTTACTGATTTCTAACTTTGATAAATAAAAACTTTTCTTCTACAAGACCATTTTTGGAGCCAAATTTCTCAAATGTTAAATATTGTCTAAACACAAGCAGCTGTACAAGAACTAACCGCTCATATAAAGACATGCTCTAAATGGGCAAATCTCAAAGACAGTGTTTTTGCTCAATGGGTAAATCTTCAGATGCACTCCACAAAGTATTGCCTAACCTTTAGGCTGCATCACATCATAAACTCATAAATTTATGTGAATGCAGGTAGTGTGTCTAGGCTTAGGAGGTGGGGCTGCAGGGGTGCCCAGAAAACAAACAAAAAAACAAGCAGAGGCCTACGACGGAAAGTTAAAACAGATTCAAGTTTTGGAGAAACACAAACCGACGGCATGCTGTGGTGGCCAATCATGTAACCAGCAATCAGACCAGAAGTCGTCTGCAACCCATTGGAACAAGTCATTCATCCAACAATTTTCATCCGCTTATCCGGGGCCAGGTTGTGGGGGAAGCTGGCCGAGCAAAGCACCCAAGACATCGGTCTCCCCAGCAACGCTTTCCAGCTCCTCCTGCCCAAAACACTTCCAGTGGGAGGTGTCCATGAGGCATCCTGATCAGATGCCTGAACCACCTCAACTGACCCCTTTTGACACGAAGGAGCAGCAGCTCTGCTCCGAGCTCCCTCCGCATGTCCGAGCTCCTCACCCTATCTCTAAGGCTGAGCCCAGCCACCCCAATCCATCTCATTCGCAATCTCATTCTTTCGGTCACTACCCAGAGCTCATGAACATAGGCGAGGGTTGGGACGTAGATGGACCAGTAAATCGAAAGCTTTGCCTTCTGGCTCAGCTCCCTCTTCACCACGACGGACTGGCGCAGCACCTGCATCACTGCAGAAGCCGCACCAAACCATAAGTAATACAATATCTTTCTATTGTTCAATATCATAGCGAATAAAAAAAAAAAATAATATTAATGTTCATGTTTAATATTTGACAAAGGAGAGCACTCACTTTTTTTGTGTGCACTCATTATCTTTTGTGGCAGTAAAGATACTGCAGTAATGATTATCAAAAGGAATTCTACAGATCTTTAAAGCCAACATAACCAAACTTATTGAACACAAATATTTAGATACTGAGATGGGGAGATTTGTTTTCTCTCCACCCTCCATTTAGGTGACCTACACCAACATGTGCAAAAAAGCAAACTTCAGGTACCATGAACAAGCCATGTAACGATCAAAAACTTGTTTTACAACTGGCAAAATTTTGTTTTAAATCAGGAACTAACTGTGAATCAGACCACACTTTTGATGCCAACTTTCTGTATTTAACATGTTTTCAACTGTCTGCATTAATCATGTATTGATGACTGATAACCAGCCCTAACCAAGGTAGTGAGGGAGATATGAGATGTACACACGGACAAAATAGGATGGAGTGAGAATAGAGGAAAGGAAGCTGGAGGCTGTTTGCAAGGCCTGTGAGACCTGAGTCCGGATATGGCCTGGATATGCAAGGGAGAGTCAATTACTTCCCTCCTGGCTGCAAACGCACATGTGCACGCACGCACAAGTACGATCACACACACAAAAGACGAGTGGAAACTCTTTTGTTAAACATCACAGCTGGTGCTGAGTGGAACATGACCAAAAAAGGGAACATGCAGTAAACAATCTATGAACAGAGTGCACTTTGTATGAATGGAAATGTATAACGGCAATGTCTGTGTGTGTGTGTGTGTGTGTGTGTCGGTGCCCGTTCCCGGGGTGCCACCAGCCAGTGAGTCATGGCTTTGACATTTCCATGCAGCGTAGTGTATTACATTACTCCTGCTGTGCAGCGGTACAGGCTTTTATCATCCTCGTTAATAAGCTGACCCTGGGCAACCGACAACCTTTACAAACACGCATGCACGCAGGTATACATGCCTGCGTGTGTACACACACACACACACACACACACACACACACACACACAGAACACTGGCTTACGTTCTTAAAGAAGTTTAAGGGTTTAAGGAACACTCCATCAAGGTTTTGTTTGTCGTCAGAATTAATTTCAGAGATGATGTCTGACATGTCATCACAGATCACACCCTCACATTCACCTGAGGAAGACCATTTGAGGTCAAAACGCCATGTCTAAGTAAAACAAAAGCTTGGTAACGTGATAACAGAGGCTTCATAAAAGCAGCTAACAAACAAGGGTTTGCCTAACCAAGACCTTGTAAAGTAAAGCTGCGTTTAAAGAATACTTTTGGGAGCGTTGAAATTTCAGCGTGCAGACAAGCTCTTCTTTTTGTTAGTACAGAGGGGTTTTCCCACAACAGCACAATGATCCTGTGTATCTGTAAACGATTTTCTAATACAGGATGCTCGACCTTTTGACGGATTAAAATTCCAGACTTTGTCTAGACTTCTTGCAGACCTATTTGTTTCAGTTTTATGGTCACAAGACATCAAATTTGCCCACACTGTCATTTTTATATGAGGTCCGTGTGTTTTGTGGGACTTTTACCTTTCATGCTCCTTTAATTAAGAAAAAAATGTTGACTTTTTCCATGCTATGTTTCAACAGGATGAAATGTCATCATAGATGACCAAGACAAGTTGTCATTTCCTTTTTATTATTATTAATTATTCCATCAAATGCACCATAAACTACTTTTGATTCATGGCTAACAATTATTTAGATTTAAGCAACGACAAGGTAAAGCAATGAAGTTTTATATTTTTTCCAGGCTTACCAGACTTGCGCAGACACTCTGTAATAAACCAAAGTTTGCTAATGCATGTGTGTGTATGTGTGTGATGAGTAAGTCTTCCCTACCGACAGCAGATGACAGCCTTGCAGGACAACGCCAAGTCAAGGAAGGCCTGGCGGAGCTCGAAGGACAGTGCGTATTTCAGTGTTTGACCATCGATGATCAACGCCAGCTCATTCTCCTTCCTCAGAGAGTCGCCCAGGGACGAACAGTGAGCTGTCAGAGTGGCACGAGTAGCCTACAAGGAGACAAGACACAGAGAAAGGGTTTGGGTTATTCTTAAATCTTTAAGGGAAGATTGAGTAGATATTTTCCCTTTTCCCCAAGCTAAGCTTCAGAAACTGGTTAGATGCTTTTACTGATGAGAATTTATCTCCAGCATCTCTTCAACAGTTGGTTCAAGTCAGCAACACACACACACAAACACATCAGTGCTCATAAGGATGCATCAGGAAATGCTGGTGGGTTTCTCGTTGAGTGAAACCCTAACCTCTAACCCTATACCTCACCGCTAATTGCCGACAATCTTAAATCCTAATCTGCACCCTGACCAAATGCAACTCTAAATCTCACCCTGAAAATGACTCTTTTTCTGATGTAATCCAGCAGCAACGCTTTTAAGTGAAAGCATTTCCAGGTTTTATGCATTTGTGGAGATACTGTGGCTTCACAAAGTGGTGAAAATACAAATCACACACATCAAAACACAGACAAATTTGCTGAAAGGTCAAAACCACCGGCGGTAAATGGAAGACATATGCTCTTGGTTGCACGGGCTGCTTTCATCTGGGGAAAGAATTTGCTTCTGTGTACACTCAACAATTAAGAATGCCAATATAAAGTTCACAGTTGTTCTAGACATCATCACAACAAGCTGACGCTATAGGGGCCTGGGGGCATGCTGAACCATGGTGTCAAAACTGAGAGCAGAGAGAGAAAATATGCAAAAGACACACAAAACAGAGGAAAATGGAAAAAAAACGATAAACGAGCCAGATTAATGTCATAGCAGGGTAAAATGCATCCTTTCTATCAGCAAAGTGTAAGTGTGTGTGTGTGTCTGTGTGTGTGTGTGTGTGTGTGTGTGTGTGTGTGTGTGTGTAAATGCCAGCTTGCCTGCAGGACAGTAGTTTGAGGGCAGTTTTGATGGAGCTCTTGATAATAGAGGAACAGGGATTAATAGAGAAAATAAACATCCCACGGAGTTGTAATGAATTCCATGTGGAGGAGCAGGCACGCTATAAGCTACCAGTCAGGCCACACACACACACACACACACACACACACACACACACACACACCTGAATTCTTCATTTCCACTGACTGAAATTATGATTTCCATGGGATCTCAATGTTATAGAGCATTAAAATGCTTCAATATGCATCATCTCTGCCTTGTGTGGTCCATCTGTGCCTTTTAGATGGGAGGCAGACGTTCTGTTGATCATACAATAAGAAATTAGAAATAAAAAGGAACAACTTTTAGCTTTTACTTACAAATCATTATTAAACCATTTAAGAACAGTAAATAAGGTTAGATAAGGATAGATAAGGTTAACAGGACTTAACAGTTCCAGCCCTGACCTAAAGCTCCAGTTTGTAGGATTAAGGGGGATATATTGGCAGAAATGGAATACAATATAATGAGTACGCCTTCTTCAATGTATAATCACCTGAAAATAAGAACTGTTGTGTTTTTATTACATTTAAATGAGCTGTTTAACTACACAGGGAGCAGGTCCTCCTATATGGAGATCCCCATGTTGCAATGCCATGCTCCTACAGTAGTCCAGAATGGACAAGTCAAAACTTTGGCTCTAGATAGGTCCATTTGTGTTTTTGCGTCAGCTACCATAGATAGCAGTCCCTCTGCAACAAATGCACAGGAAAAACACTGTTTTTTTTAAACGCAAATCTGCTTTATTCAGTGTTTTTACCGGTTTAAATCACTGCATCGGTTGGTTTTGGAGAGGAACAGACCTCCGCGGATAATTCTGCCCCTGTTAATAACCTCCTGAACATCTGGATCTTAAGTTATTAGGGAAAAAAGGTTTGCACACATTAGGTGCTGGTGTAACAACCTGTCACCCTCATGCCAAACAGCGTCAGTGAAACACTCATTTGTACTATGAAACTGCTTTATTCAGTGTTTCTACCAGTTTAAATCACTGTGTCTGCTTGTTTCAGTGAGGAGGAGACCACTGTGGACAATTCAGCTCGTGGTAAAGTCCTCCTGAATGTCTGGATCGGAAATGAGGTGAGCACACATTATCAGGCACCGGGCGAACGGCCCATCTGCGACGTGCCAAATAGCGTCAGAGAAACACTGATTTGTAACATGAAACTGCTTTATTCAGTGTTTGTACCAGTTTGAATCATCATCTGGTCTGTCTGTTTTTGGAGAGGAGGAGACCTCTGCAGATAATCTGGCCTCTGGTAAAAACCTTGCTAACAATGAACACTGAAAGAATTCTAGCCAGGAAAAGTTCAAACTGATTGCAATCTGCAATCCTCACCGCTAGACGCCACTAAATATACCTAAATCTTACGCACTGTTCCTTTAATTTTTCTAAGAACTCTTAACATGAAGGAGATCACCAGGTGAATTCACATTATTAAAGCCTATTAAAACCACTCCAACACTAACCAGATGTTTTATCCATCAAACAGCTCACTAACTGTCCATCTAGGGACAGTTTTGGTAGTTGAACATGTGGAATTCAGCTTATACACATAATAAATAGGAGGCATGACGCAAAATGAAATGCCCCATAACAGGAACTGTTTGCGGAAACACGGGCAATACAACAAAACACACAGCAATCAGCCACACAATACCAAACTCTAGACGCAAAAGTGCACAAACATTTGAAAATTTGGCGGCGTTAACAATCTACACTGACTCTTGTGGTGGGTTACTGGCGGTCATTGGACCTGAGAGAGTCCAGTGACCCGCAGAGAGATGACCCCTCTGTTCACCGGTCAGCATGTGCAAGAGAAAGCAGCACACACACACAATCACATATACATGTATGTAATCATATGAACAATGCGGTCTCTCTTCTTCCTGCCAAATAGTGATGCACACATGCACACAAGTGTCCCTCCTCTTCCCAAAAATTCCCTGCTCTTGTTTTTTCAGCCTGAGGCTGTGTGTGTTTTTCTTTGTATGCCGGAATTCCTGTTTGCATTCACCTTTTCCCCCAAACAGGGGAAAGGAAAACAAAAACATAATGAAAGGATTAAAGGAGATTACAGGTTGTCAGAGTCCCGAAACTCAAAGTGTCTGCGTGTGTGTGTGTGTGTGTGTGTGTGATGTGCATGTGTTATTACAGAGGAGTGAAACACGTGTACGCATGTATGAGTGTTTGCATGTAGGTGCACAGGGGTTGCATGTATGTGTACATGTCGTGCATGTGTGAGAGATGAGAATCTGACAAAACCTCCTTTTCCCTGCTTGTCCTCACCTCATCACAGAGGAATGGACACAGAAAGCCTCAGCGGCATAATGCAAAGTAAACAGCCTGTAAGTGAAAAATGATTGTATGAAAACACTGCACATGACACATATTCGGGGCGGTGGGTGTTGATGCTTCAAGTATTGCACAACTTGCTGCATGGAGATTAATTCTGTGAGGCTCTTTCTGACATTATATGAGTGGGTGTGTGAGGGGACAGCTACAATCCCACAGACTGTATGATTTATTTAGGGGAATAATAATGTCTGAAAGTCACAATATCATAAACCACATCATAAAGGCACTGAAAGAGGGGGTCACACACACACGGGTTAATCCTCAAGTGAATGCAAACAGTTCACCAGCCTGGCAGTGAGGTGCTAATACAACACAGCAACTTGTCACAGCAGGTTGAGTCAAAGCTTAAGCGGCGGCTAAGATAACCCGGGATAATAACCAGGCTAAGTATGCAGGCAGCATTAAAGAGCGAAGATTAAAAAAGTAACTAAGGTACAAACACTAGTTAGCTCTTGAAGCTAACAGGCGGCCTCTTCCTCAAGTACAGCATGCCCAGACCTAACTGTATCCTCATGAGAAAGACCAGCGTCTTAACATGAAAAGAAACAGCTCACAAAAGGTCCACTATGATCTGTTAACACTTTCTCAAGAGAACAAACACGAGAGACCAAAGAAAAAGCCGTTAGTATGTAACTTTCCTCATTCTCACGCTAAATTACCCGCCGTTTCTGTTTGCTTAATTATTTGATTGCAGCAGTTGCAATATGACAGATCTCATTACCAAGCATTTTAATGTTCCAAAATAAATGTTTATTTTGTCATGTGCATCTGAGCTTGAAGAAGGTGGAAACACCCACACACATGCACACGCGGGCGCACAAACACACACACACACACACACACACACTTTGTAAACCATGTTCGCAGGCCCTTCTGCGTGGAATTTTATCAGGTTTATATTTGGATCGCAAAATGGGAAGGGCATGGAGGCAGTTTGAGATATCACAGGTCACCTTCTCTCATTGCATACTTCAACATAACACACACACACACACACACACATCTATCTATATATATATATCTATATATATATATAAATGCACAGAATGAGGATGGGGAAAGCCAAATGTTGATCCATTCCAGCCGCCTTCTCCATTCAAAAAGAGCTTAATCGCTAGTGCCATTATGACAAATGTATAGGCAGAGTATAAAATATACAGAAAAGCACTAAGCAAGATAGACGGAAAAAAGAACAAAGACAAAGGGAATGATGAAGGACATGGAGTGTGAAGTCAACTCGGGAAAAGGAAGACAGAGAGAGCGAGAGAGAGAGAGTGAGAGAGAGAGAGAGGGGTGCGGAGTGAAAAAAAGGCGGAGAAAGACTCATATCTGAAGTGCAGATTCTGTCACCACTGAGATTTAATATACCGTTTAATTATCAGACTGTGCATCTGTGCAAACACCCACATCCTCTGCTGCCTGAGCCAGCACACACACACACACACACACACACACACACACACACACACACACACACACTGCTGACCAAAAAAAAAACATGTGGACTTTAACAGTGGGAGGCCTGGTGTTCAAAAAAGTATAATAAATTAAAAAATGCCAGAACAATAGAGCATGCAAGTTGAGGTGCTACAAAATGTGTATGTTTTAATGTGTGTTTGTGTGTGTGTGTGTGTGTGTGTGTGTGTGTGTGTGTGTGTGTGTGTGTGTGTGTGTGTGTGTGTGCATAAAGATGATTAATGAGCAGAAGAGAGATGTTGTTTGTTTAAGAGTTGTACTGCGGGCAGCATGACAGGGAGCGGGGGATTGTGGGAAAGTCAGATGTAATGTATATTCAGAACTATCAAGCCGATCAGGGTGATCATGTGCCACTGCATTTGGGGTAAACAGAGAGTGTGTGTGTGTGTGTGTGTGTGTGTGTGTGTTTGTGTCTCTCTGAGTGTGTGTGTGTGTGTGTGTGTGTGTGTGATTCAGAGACAGAAATAAGAGGGCACAAAGGAGACTTTACATTCGTACGCTTGTCCTTCAATATTGACTAAACAGAAGCAGACAGGGCAAAGATTTGTGTCAGTCTGTGTGTGGTATGTGATCCGAAGGTGACAGATGGCGCTTGTCACAGCTTCAGTGGTCGCAAACCGTTTACCCAGGAGGCATTGCTCACAGGGTTTGTTTTGATGAGGAGGAGCACCAAAAGGAGATCGCATTACCGCTCACTCATCGCCCTCACATGGCTCGGCCCCCTTCTGCCCCCCCTTTTCTTTCTCAATCCAGATTGTCTGTCTCATACATGAAGTACAATAAACACTCCCTCTGCTGTAGTCACAAACACACTCCTGCCGCTTTCACTGAGATAAACACACGTATTTTGTTGCTTGTTCTGCTCTTCCTCGGAATCTCGCTCTAACCCACGCGCTCATTTTTCCTGTGTAGTCGCTTCCTGTGCATAGAGAGGGTGCTGACAGATGTGGAGGTGGTAGTGTGAAGGAGACATGGAGCGGAGAATGGGCTTGGTCAGGATGGGAGGAGGAAGGGGGGGGTTGCATCTGCCGCCAAGACTGCCAACTGCAAGATCCTTCGTACAGATCAGACGTCACACTGATAATAGCAGAAGGAGGGCGCGATACAGACAAAGACAAAACTTGGGACAGTTATTTTTTAAAATGGTGGCAAGAGGTCAACCTCACGGTGAGATTTTGATAAGCAGCTTCTGCTTTTGCTCACGCACAGTTACACTTTCAAACAGGCCCACAAGCATAAAGAAGCTGAGCCAGCGCAAAATATTTTAAGTGTGAGATAAATGAAGACAGTGTTGCTTTCATCCGTGCCGACAACCGCTCTCTGAAGTCGTCCTGATTGACAGGCATGACTGTGACACCACGTGCACACACAAGCATGCCGCATTCATACGTGACAGAGAATGTTTCTTTTCTTACAGCCATGTGTCCAAAAATAAATCCAGATTTGCGAATCAAGAGGAAAGGACGTCGGATATCTGATCTCACAAATACCTGATTTTCTGTGGGATGCCATTACTCTACTTGTGTATAAGAAGATGCTATATTATACAAGTTTTTCTAAAATTGGGTTTTGTTGCTTCAGTTTATCATGTTGTTTACTCTGTCTCATGTTTACTGTGTTGCATTTACACTCACTTCAAAGTGTGCAACAAACACAGCCGGCTCTGAAGCATACTGCAGATCATGAAAAATTCCCCTCATGACCCGTGGTTTATGTTTCATGTCAGCCAGCTGTCCCTCTCAACTCTCCTGTCTCTGTGTGCCATACAGAAATGTGTTAGTACAACTATTTTACAAAAGAACCCCCTGAATGATTAAAAACCCTGAGCTGGTACAAATTCAAAAACTTGCTTCAGCAGAGTGGAACTTTGCCATTTCTGTGTGGGCCAGGCTTTCCAGCTGAAAGATGGATTCCCTGCTGCACCACGTTGTTTTGAGTTGTTGCTAAATGGCGTGTATTGAACGGAAAGTCTTTGTCTGCATTTGGCGTATGGATTCTGAAACGGCATCACACAGAATCGTATTAACAATTTTTTTCCAGTCATCAGGAGTGTTAAGTCAACGTTTTATTTAGTTCCAGTTGCCATTCACTCTCAATTAAATCTACATGATAAAAAGATTTGTCTTAAAGGTGTAACTTCTACATTTTTTTTACATGATCAGCTCAACCACTTTACATACCATTCCCCCCAGTCTTTTTTTGTTTATACTGGAAGTCCCATATTTAGACAGCACCTCTCAGCAACAGCCTAAATCCTTCATTGCTGCAGTACATCCTGCCTCATTACAAGTCATTCATCTGTACAAGAGAGTTTATTTCAGTCTGGAAATATTTCTAATGACAGGGATGAGAACGGTTTTTTTTCTTTTCTGACATGTGGGTGCAAAAAGACTTCGTGATAACAAAAACCTCTTGTCTGATGTGCTATTGGATCTGCCTGTGTTTATGTGTAATCTCTGGGTAATCTATGGGCATAACAATCCCTTGGGCTGCAATTAAAGTTTACAGACAAAGATTTCAAATATTTATAAGCCATAACAGAAGAGAAGAAAATAAAACAACTGTTTTTATGTTGTCACCAGTTCGAGCCAAATGTTTCATCCTCCGACCCAGACTGTATTGACCAGACTTTGAACTGTTTACTGGAAAAGTACAGTATGTGGTCAAACATGGAAGACAGGCAGCTAACAAAATCTTTCAAACCACGTTAAGAATGATCCACTTACAGTGCTAACTGTATTAGCTTCCACCCTCTTGTGTTAATTGGACAGGCGATTCTCAGGCTAAAGTACCCATATCACCCTCACATTAAACATTCAGCCTGTCCAATTCAGTTTACTCAGCGTCTAAGTGGCCTTGCACGCTGTCTGGCTTTTGACCAGCCAGACACCACTTTGATGCACGCGAGTATAAAATGTATATTCCCTTTACTAGAATACAGTGAAACAAAATAATTATTATAGGTGTGAAGTTGTGCAATTAAATTTTAAATTATGACCATCATTTAAATCCTTTCACACAGGATTCCAGTTGGATGCAATGCTAACCACACAGAGCTGTCTGATGCCGTGTTGATTATGCTATAGACTAATAAAATCCCTCTTTGGGTACACAAACAGGCGCTCACACACAAACACCCGTAAACACGCACACAAGCACACACACAGTTCCGACGCTTAGAGTTTATAAGGCATAATCTCCCCAGTCTCACATATAAACAAACCCTGTAAAAGTGAACACACTGTGATTGTGTGTGTGTGTATGTTTGAGTATAAGCACACATGTGGGAGTCTGGGAGTGTGTGAAAGAGAGACAGACGCAGAGACACATGACAGTAATCAAGCCACTTTGGTTAAACAGAAACCTGAATGCAAAGATCACATAACCAGGGTAGAAATTTAATCTAGAGAGCTTAGATCTAACTCTAAATAGCAAGAGGAACAGACACACATGTATAGTCTGTGAACTGTGCTGCCATTTAGCAAGACACAGGTTAGATAAAGAGACACAAACAATGTGAAAGCACTGTGGGATCGTTAAAAGTCAGGTACTGTACGTGAATATTGTGACAGAAACAGAAGGAGGGAAAGAAGTGATAGTTCCCTACTTGTCTCTTTTCATCCCTTTCTCCAAAGGGACACCAGAGACTTTAATTGCCCACACCTGTGAGCGCACAAAGAGCCCCACCCACCAATCTAGCTGTGGACCACACCCTAGTTCCCACGGTAACCTGCTTAAGACCCCACCGCATAGCCCCTCCCTCCTGTATGCATACACAAACAGTCCCAACACTGTACAAAGTGCACACAGACATGAATGAAGGCGGTCGGCAAGAGGACGAGGAGGGTCTACTCACATCCAGAGAGTCCTCGTTGACGATGATGAGGGACATGCCGTGTGTCACCAGACGACAGGAGTAACCTAAGAGACAAACAGTGGAAGGTAGAAAGCGGGGGATGGGAAGGAGATTAGATTTACTCAAACCCAAAACACAGGTGAAAAACTGGTCTCATGTACAACTGCAAAATCCAGCTCCATTCTCTCACAGCTACCCGACTCCACTCTCTTCCGTCAGCCTCCAGCCATCATATCTCTATTGTGGGCTGTTCAGCTACATTATACATCAAATAGACACAGCAAAACTCACAGTAATCTGAATACTATTACAGGTGTAGAGAGCAGTTTGATTATATAAAAGTGTGCGGAAAAGTACACTCTCAGAGGATGTCCAAACTTTTAAACTAAATTTTGTTTTTATTTGTGTTGTTTTTGTGGCCATCTGCCACAGACTTCCACCACAACTACCAAGAGAAACCAAATGCACTAACGACATTGCTGTGCAACCTTAAGTCCCTTCTTCCCTGAGCACACTGGCCACTGGCAAATTTCACTTCGAGACTGCAGATGTGCCTGATGTTTCACAGCTCACATAATGCCCTCTATTCTTTTTGCCATGATTTAATAATCTCCACAATAGATGCAGTTTCCTAGACTGCTGCACATCAGTCTGCAGTGACAAGGGGACTTCCACACCATCGCTGGCACATGCTCCACTAAAGCTGCGTTCAGACTGTAGGCAAATCAGATCTTTAAGACTGACTGTCCTCACTGTTATTTGCAAGTTGTGTCTCCAGACATCACCAACCTACAGTATCTGCATGGGTTGCTGCAGTAATGATGTGGCCTTCAGTAACGACCAAACTACGCTGGTGGCAAAGCTTTCCACCACAAGTATGAGAAATGGAGATCCATCATTGCGCTCTCCAAATGCCATCATGTCGCTGTGTTGTTCTCCAAAGCGCTCTGCTAGTACCAACATGGATTCTGCTCAGTACTTCTGTCCTGGATTTGATGTAGTTGTTGTGTGCAAGTGATGCAAAAGAGACTTTGAAATCCGACTGAAGCCGCCAGAACGTCCAGACGGAGACGCAGTTGATAGAAATCTGATTGAAATTGCATTTCAAATGACCTCCAAATCTGGTTTGGAGCTGACTTGCAAAAAAAACGCATTACATGTGTTTTGTTTTTGTTTGTTTTTTTAGCTGTCTAGACTTTCTCTAATAAATCTGGATGCAATCTAGATATGCCAATCTGAACAAGGCCTAAAAACACCCTATTCTCCATCTTCTTCTGGCAAAACTGTCAGTGCTGTGACTTAAACTCACATTTTGGCCATAGTGTGAATATTAAATGCTGTTCTCCGTACCTATGTTGATGGCTGTCTCCTGTTTGTCCCCAGTGAGGACCCATATTTTGATGTCAGCCCTCATCAGAGTGGCGATGGTCTCTGGCACGCCGGCCTGCAGACGGTCCTCTATGGCTGTGGCGCCCAACAGCAGCAAGTTCTGTTGATGTAACAGAAGAATGTCAGAGAGATTATTTGAGAAGCAAAAATTATTAAACAGTGAGAATGATCTTATTTAGGCAAAAGATCCAGCCAAATATCACCAGTTTGTATGTGAGGGTTCTTTCTCTACCGAGAACATCACCCTTAACTAGTTAGAGGATGAGAACGATGCCAGAAAGTTCAGTTCAGTTGGTACAGCAGCTCATTTTAGACCTCTGTACCAACTCTGTGTCTACGTGCCAAGAAGTAACCCATTACCTTTCCCCCCCTTGCTTTAATTTGTTCAGCATTTAAATGCATGTGTACCCTCATTAGACATACTCGGACGCACACACAAACACTCGCACAGACACACAAGTTAACACTACTGTGTTGTTGACTCCAGTTTTATGGGGCTTTTGGCAGGCTGGTGCAGGTAATTACCCTTGTGGTCTCCCAGTCTGAGCTCCCCTCCTCCTCCAGCTTCCTCTTTTTTTTTCTCCTCACTTACTTTTCTCACCTAGACTCTCTACTTTAAATCCTTCATTTTCCCACATCTCCTTAGCTCTCTTCTGAATATCCTCTCATCTGAAATCTCTGCAGTATGTTGTACACTTTTTGCCCATACAGTGCCATATTTCTGATCAACCAAGACATGATTCTCACAAAGTCATCCTTTCAGAATGAAGCAGTATCTGTCTTTATATTTTTCAGCTAAAAAAAAAAAAGACACACACCTTGAAAGGGACCTCTGACCGTGTATTACAAATTACTAAGGTGATGAGTAATGAAGGAGCACCGTGGTTATTCAAGTGTGGGAATCAATGGGGCCACTCTGCCCCCTGCTGGCATACACAGAGTGTGTTTGTGTGTGTGTGAGTACATATCAGGAGGAGTTTCATGGCATGAAGAATTTCCAGGGTTCTGCTTTGATTTCAAAACATCTCACATAAGGTCGGATACCAACAATGTAGATCACTATGGAGAATTTTACCTTTTCCAGTAGTTCATAACACTCCTCTAGTTTCTGAGCGCGGTCTTTGAGCACAGTGCTGACACGATTGTATTCCTTCAGCCACTCCTGGTAGGCTTCTTCCTCCAGGTCCACATAGGCAAAACACAAAGTCCTCAGTCCTGGAGAGAAGGGAGGATAAGATGATCGATCAGTGGATCATGGAGAACAGATTATGTTTCTGACAGGAACTGAGTGTTCCAATGTTTTTCCATTGGAACACAGAAGCAGCTAGAAGGGAGGAAACTTGGGAAAGATGGTTCTGGTGTATTTTAAGCCTAAACTGGAAGTGGGACCAAATAATGTCAAGTCTTGACTAGGCCTGACACCATAATTACGTTATTGACTTATAAAGGTCAGGTTAACATAACAATGTCACCATAATTTTAGTCAACATGATGCCAGAATTAACAGCAGGGGTCTCCCAACCGTTCTAAGACTTGCGTTTTGTCACAGTGCCTAACAGAAACAAACTATGCTGAGAGAAGTTTTGGTGTAATTTCTGGTCACACTGCTTCTGTCCTCTCGTCTGCCCTCTTAAGAGTTTTATATTGGGCTACACATAGATGTTTCTATGTTTTTTTAAGGATAACTTAATATTTTTTCACATTCCAATTCCAGTGTCAAAAACTCTTGAGAATTAAAAGTTTATTATTCTATGAAAGATTGTATTTGCAGGATAATACTATTATCATTATATCAGTGGCAATAAAATGGTCTTAAAATGACGATAATAAAAGTTTATTGCAATTATTTCTGGGACATTATATCATCTACCAAAAGTAGTTATCATTAGGCCTAGTCTTGACACTTCTATCTGAATTCAGATCAGTACCAAGATATGGCAAATAATGCTAATACAGAGCAAAATATGTAAAGTTGAGTCAGTGCAAAAGACTTGTTGCAGCAACGGCGAACATAGAAATTCAACTATGGCTTTCTCTCCCTCCACCTTTTTCTCTGTCTTACCTTCTGTAGCAAACTGCTCCAGGTGAGCAACAGTTAATTCTTTGTACTGGGACGTCTCAGTCAGACGCTCAAAAATGACATTATCCTGCAAAACAACAAAATAAGCATCCATGAAAATGTCAAGAGACATTTAGAGTACTGAATTACAGTTGTAATGAGATAAACATACAGCTCCTTTGCAGTAAAGCCGTAGCCGCCCGTGGGGGGTTCGGACCACCACAGACATGCGTTTGCGGTTACTGTGAAGGAAGCAGAGGGCTTAGTTTCAAAACACACAACAGTCTTATATTCCAGAGTTATTTACTGACTGAGAAGAACATTTATGGGAGTGTTACCTGGAAAACTCCAGCACATTCAGTAGCTCATAACTCATCTCTTTTCCTCTCTGAAATAAACAACAAAATGTCAGCTGTTACCTTTGCAAAAAGCAGCTTTTACTGCAGTGACACACACAGATACACACTCACAGCTTCGATTATGACTGAATGTGGGGTTCTTGCAGTGAAGACAAAGCCTAGCCCTTTGGCCCCTTTGACCAGCGCTCCTTCATCAGGCGAAGAGGCCTGGTAAATGATCTGGTTTTCCTCTCTCTCTGGGACCACCGTGTGGCACACTGCCATCATTGTCAGGAACTCGCAGATCTGAGGTGATGTAGGCTGTACACATTCACACAAACAGAGTGGACATGGTTTTTACAGCATCCTTTGGTTATTTTGGGGCTGAATAGGGTTACTTAAAATAAAGAAATATGAGAAAAGCCTCAGAGACACCTACATGGTTCTCAATGTTTTGGATGAGAGTCGGGTCGTCAAACTCTGTAGAGTTATTGCTGCTGGACGGCAGATTGCTGCGGGGAAAAAAATGATGGCAGGAGTTATTCTAAGATTGTGTGGAAAATTTATTTTTGGCATCATTTTAGCATCACAGCCTACAATAGGTGAGTTTTTGTCAACTATTTCTCTATTTTCTGATCCAAAAACTGTGAATATGACTGTAAAAGATGCTGAGACATGCAGAGCCTAAGTGGAGAAGAAAATCAGAAAGGTGCAGACAGCTACGAAGGTCAGAAGGTCACTGACCTGAAATCCTCCATTGACCGATCACAGTCAAGGTCAGGGAAGTGGCTGCAGTGATGAATGAGGGTGTATTGAAAGAGGAATCAAGTTACTATCAAGTTGATGAGTTGATTAGTTCATTTGATCAAGCATGCAAGAGTTTAATCAGCAGGATTTATAATGTCTTATTCTTCACTATAAGTTAGTCTGAGACATTAATTAAAATAATAATTAGAGATTAAAAGGTGACTCAGTGCTACAGTGCATTTAGTGGCATTTTCTTTAAGCAGCTGGCTCCTTTAAAGGCAGAGCTAAGAGACAAGAATGGATTTACAAGAAAAAAAGATGACTGACCCATATGTAATTCCCGCAATGGTACACTTCTTGAAGTGCATGACGTTACAGGTCAGAGTTCCTGTCTTGTCAGAAAAGAGGTACTTAACCTGGAAAGGATAGACAGACGGTAGGTAATGAAAGCACAAGTGATAACAGGCGTGTATTGACTGACTGTGTATGTAACGGTTACTGTAGTCATTCCTACTTTCCATCCTAAAGCCACTGATTATGAGGACGTGGAGGAACTGACCTGGCCCAGTTCCTCATTAAGATTTGACGTTCGAGCCATGGCTGGTGTGTCTGTCTCTGAGTAGTACATCTCCACGTCCTGAGGGAAAAACATAAGCAAAGTGATAAAGAGAAAGAGGAATATTTGAACACTTACATTAAGTTAATTTGAAAACATGCCTTATAAAACACACATGGAATTGAGCATGTGATCGGAGCAGAGTGCGAGGGAGCAGGGAGTGTGAGGGGAAAGATTTTGGATGGAGCGCAGTGTGGATTTTTTAAAAAGTTGGAGTGATGCCTTATCTCCCGCTCGACCCCGCTCCAATTTTGCTCCAATACCGCTCACACCAGGAGTTCAAAGTATGCCAGACTCAGAATGCATCTGTGTAGTGTGCACACACACTATTTTCTGTCAAAACTGGCTGGCGTGAACTCGACAGTGGGGTTTAAAAAGTGCTTTTTAAAAGGAAACTGAGCGATTTGAGTGGAGCAGGGGGAAATCTGGCTAAGCGCGGAGCGATACTGAGCAGGGGTGTAGAGGGAACAAACGGCTCTGTGGGCAAGGAGCAGAAATCCACTCACCGCTCCACTCTGTTCACATGCTCTGACATGGAACATACCCAGTTGATGAAGAGGGCCTGTGTGAACTTGACCACCTCCAGAGTGACCAGCAGGCTGATGGGGATCAGGTTGTTGTACAAGATGATGAACGTCAGCAGGTTATACGCAAAGTTAGTGGAGATGTCACCTGCACAAACAAATAATATTCACCTTTATGCTGACTCTTAAACTGTGTGTTAATCCCACTCTATCACTGTTAAGAGACTTTAGTTACAGCTTGTGAGATGTGGTATGTGTATGTGTGTGTATTCTCACCAGCCCGGGACAGGTACCAGCAGGCATCTTCAGTGTGTTCTTTGTTCCAGATGGCAGCGCCCACGGAGCTGATCAGAGCCATGACCAGCAAGATGCCAAACAGGACCAGGATCTGCATGTTGGTCACCCGCTCCACATTAGAGCGCTTCAGTGGTGCCTTGGTGGAGTTCTGGCAGGTGGACAGGTCGATGAGTACAACACAAAGACACTGACATCAAGACGGTGCTGGATGAGGGAACACTTTCACTGAGCTACAATGGTTTCTCTGGGAAGACATCCACTCGCTGCAGCCTTTGAACACTTTTGCTCCACTAATATAATTTGTCATACACAATTACAAAATCATTTTTGGCAGAAGAATGTGTCAGCAGTCCAAATGCTGTGACTGCTCCCAGTTATGAATGCATCACTCAGTTAAAACCTCTAAATTATTCCTATGAAGTTCACAAGGAAGGACAGATTCTAGTTATTAAATAACATCAAGTCAAACTTGTTTTCATGCATTGTACACAATTTACTAAATTCAGACAAGACGCATGGGTTTACCTGCATCAGTTTGGAGTCATGGCCAGTGTAGACAACAATGCCCACAACCCACTGAGTGTTTCTGAGCTGGGCGCCGCGCAGCAACACCTGGTCTGGACCCAGGGGAGCTGGACTGAGAAGAACAAGGGCGGTAATCAGCAACAGAACATGATAAATAAATGCAGATTCAGGGCGCCCTGCATTTTTGGGTTATTTATGAGTAAATTTGATGCATTTAGAAGGACATTGCTCTTCATACTGTGGGTGTTTTCTTCTTTCACTTCTCGAGCTTTACTTTTTTGCTTCAAAATTTTAGTTTATATAACCCTTTATAAAAGTTAATGTTGTTTTTACAATGACAGGCTGCATGTACCTGGTTGGTTTTAAAATGTTATCTCTTTTGTGCTGGATAAGTCTATACAAATATGAAATCTTTGATAGGTTTACAGATTTATCCTGCTGTCTTGGCTAGATCTGCTTTACACAAAGATACTATTTGATTTCTATTGACCTGTATATTAATAAAACCACAAAATTTAGCATATATAATTATGACTAACTGATCAAGGAAAAAACTATGTCTGTGTGTGTGTCTCACTTCTGGTTCTCCAGCCGCAGTGTGCCAGTGAAGTCATACAGGTGTCTGTTGGGACCTTCACACTCCAGACGACCTGACAGTGCAATCAAATCCTCCAGGGTCTGAAAAGAAGCTGTGAGCGAGAGACCCTGGAAAAAATTAAACAAGACAAGTAAGGGAAAGTTAAACGTGGGTGCAATTTTACAGGATTATCACGTAATACATTATGGAAAAGCAAAACAGGTCACAAACACAAATAACAAGAGGGGATACAGAATGGACAAGAATGACATGAAACATGATCAGATCTTATTTGTGACCCGTGTGGACGCAAACGTGAGGATTGCGAAGGTTTAATTTGAGACAGAGTCCTGAAAGCCAATGCCAACATTGTTCACCATCTTTTATTAATTTGTTCATTTGCATCCAAACTGCAACAAGTATTAGATGTTTCTAAAACACCACTAAGCATGTGCTCCAGTGTCATACCTGTCTGATCTTCAGGTTGGTTTCTCCATCCAAGTTGGAGGTCTCAGTGTAACACATGGCCTGCGGCTCGCTGTGGAGAAGACGCAATAAACACTGATTTGATTAAAGTGATTAATCCATCAATCCAAAGGAAATGAGTCAGTGACAATTTCGAAAATCAACTAATCAACTAGGGAATTATCTTTTTAATATTCACTTTATTAACATTATTAATATCAAAACTACTATTTGACTATTCCACCGCAATTTAAGACAGAAATTTATCATTACATAGTAATGAATCAAACGACTAGCCAACAGATTTAGCGATAATAAGAACTAATCATTATTTGCAGCCCCAAAAAAGTGGTATAACACACAACAAATGATTACAACACATTTATATTAACATACAAATGTAAATGAGCACCCACACACATACACACACACTCATACACACTGGAGTCTGACCTGGAGGACACAATAACCATGTCAGCTGGAAGGTGCTGGCCATTGGTCACCTTCACTATGTCTCCTACTGCCACCTTGTGGGCAGGACGCAGCAGTGCAACAGCATGAGAGAAAGTGGGAGGAAGAAAAAGAAGGGTGTTGAGGCAGAGGGTAAGGGGTAATAGGAGGGGTGAGGGAGGACAGAGAGGGGAAACAACAGGCAGGTTAATTAGTGACCAACCAAGAGGCAGCCAATAGAGATAGAAGAAGACTTGAGATAAAGTGACAGTGAGTACAGCGGTGCAAAGCTTTAACTCTTGTGATTAGGCTGCAAGACCAGAATGAGATACAAAGATAACAAGCATGTAGATAAGAGAGAGAAGAAGAGACATTTCTATGACACTTTATATGAGTTCTTCTGCCACGAAAAAGGGAGCACTTCAGTGAAACTAATTGTCAGCACCTCCCTTTAACATGAACATTACTGAGTTAGCGGGGCAGCTGGAGCAAATTCCTTCACCTTTTCTGACCCTGAATAACAAGAGGGCTGCATTCCTGCCCTAAATCGCATAGCAAGAACTCAAGTTTGATTTGATATGACCTGCTGGACCAAGAATGTACACAGCTGGACTCCGTTAATGGCTACACTCAAGAAAATAGTTGATGCATTTGTTGTTTAAGAATGTACAGTGAGCCTTCATTGTACTGTGACAAGGATTTATTTTGCTCAGGTGTGTTTAAATTTGGCAGAGATTGCACTGAAAACTTTGAGCAGGTCAATGACTTAGATGAGCTGCAGATAATCAGGGAAAACCTACTTATTCCAAAGACAACATGTGTCTCTGTGAATTACTGGACAAATCACCTACTAATTTACTTGTTATCTGTCCCTAAAACATCAATACTAATTGACAGAGTATCTTTTTACTGCGAGGGAGACAGGCGGAGAGACTGCAGTGTAGCCACAAGAAGTTGAACGCCAGAAATCCTGGACACCAAAAGAGGAGAAAATATGGGATAACTTCACAACAGGTGAGACTGAGACCGAAATGTCGCTCCTCTGAGACAAATGTAACCATTTAATGTAAAAAAGGCTAAAACATTTAAGTAGATAATCCCTCATTTAAAAACAACAACTAGACTTTCATTTTATTACAGTGCCTGCTTTTGCAGTATTTCTCATATTTACACTATTATTTGAATGTTTTTGCTTTCACTGATTTAGTTTTGTTTGCTAATCTACTTACATTGTTTTCTATTTTTAGAACAAGTGTATCTTAAAAGCTTGCATTTCTTACATGCTTTTTACAGTATTATTTCACATTTTCATGCTGTGCGTAAATGACTGATAGAGACAATACTTTTTTAATTGATCTAGTACAAAAGAAGACTACGGCAGCCACAGCAGTTAAAAAAAAAGCTGCAATGTAATCCCTATGGGCAATTTTGCACCATCATTTTAAGTCTATTAAAAGTGCTTGTTTCTGCCACTGACAGGCTCAGACTGTTATTAGAAGTGTCTGACACCATTATGGAAAAGACCCTATAGAGAACTTTTCTTTGTCAAGGAGAAGTCATGTTTTAAAATCTTGTGCCAGGTGATGTGTTGCAGGAAAACTATGGTAAAATGGTAGTTAGAGTTGGAGAGAGGAATGCTGGGAAGTCTGTTGTGTTGGAGTACAGAAAGCCTAGCTTAGTGTCATGTAAAACACTTTCAGTGTTTTATTTGGCTAATTTCAACAATGTGGAAAAGTCCATGGATTTTTAAAACGATACTTCTCCTTAAGGGACACTTGGTTACACACACTAAGATTTTTTTTTTCTTTGTAGGGTCTTTTCAAGAATGTTGTCGGACAAGTTTAATAACAATCTGAGCCTCTCTGTGGCAAAAACAAGCACTTTGAGTGGATGTAAACCGATGGCCCACAATTGCCCTTAGGGATTACATTACAGCCTGTTTCACTGCTGCAGCTAACGCAGTCTCGCTCAGTACTGAACCAATTTTAAAAATTGCTGTCTCCATTAGTCACTTACACATAAAATCATGGGAAAATGTTGAAATGTACATTAGTTTCCCTTTAAGCATGTATACAAACTGAACAGTGAAACCGAGGTAGAGAGGAAGGCAAAGCACAGGAGTGATGAGTGAGAGAGCGACACAGATGAAGTCTGTGATGATAGTGATACCTGTTTCCAGATGATCGTCTGCCAGGCTCCGTTCCGCAGCACTGAGAGACAAGGACAACACAGCCATCAGTCAGCCTATAGAGCAGCACTCATACAGTATTCATAGCAGCTAAACTTTTTGTCTAGGGCCTGCACTATAGTGAGTGACAGACAACAGCCATTCACTCAGCCATGAAAGGAAAACAAAACCCACACAAATAGACACGAGCACACTCGTGGAAAAGCGCACAGACAGTTGACGCACATTAGCAAGCACGCACATGCAGACGATACCTGTTGTCTTCTTCTTGTTTACTGTGTTGTCTGCTTTGTGTCTTTTCTGGAAAGACACAGATAAAGACAAGTTAGCTAAGATATGATGTTCTCCTTCACTTTAAAGTCTGAAAAGAAATAACTGTAGAGCAGGTGGTGCTGTGGTACTCACGTAGTCCTCTATGATCTCCTTGATCCCGGCCACAGTGAGGATGAAGATGAGTGGGACCAGTGTGGTGTAGCGACCGGTCGGTGATACATCAGGAATTTGCTGAGAAGAGTCAAGAGAGGCAGCACTCAGAAATCACTGCTGATAGCAAATGTTGAGTAGTTTAAAGAACCTATAATGGATCACCATAGTGACGCCACAGAAAAAAACATTAGACAAGGCAGCGGAGTGTAATGAGTGTGCTGTATAATGAATCTTTGATGGGTATGCACAGCCATGTGAGCATGATGGAAGGTGGTGCGACTTTTCGTGAGGCTCACACAGAGGAGAGTGCCCGCCTTCTCCTACCATCAGTGGGGAATATAATATTGTTAAGCAATTAGGTACTATTACTAATATCTTATAAATAACAAATATGTATCAGTATATGTGGTGTGACCCATTTGTGAAATATTCATGATTTACATTTAGTTTTTAGTCTCCTCCTTCTGGCTTTCTGAAGAAATGTACCAAAATTTAACTTTTGCCATCCAGAAAACGACGCTCAATAATCCATAACGCAGTATTTCAAAAATAGCTGGGCCTGTGGGAATCCTGGAATGCTTTAAAACAGACATTTCAGGATGTATCATCTAAAGTCTGTGTGGGCCACAGAAGCAATCTGAAACCAAACGGCACACTGAGCCGTTACAGTTGTGTGCGTGGGGTTTACCTGCATGAGTGCAATGAACAGGAAGAAGGCGTTGGCAGCCCGCCTGATCTGCTCATACAGGAACCGGGGCAGAAAGGTGAGAACCCCATACTTGGTGGTACTGCGGAAAAAAACGAGGAGAAAAGGAGACGTTATGCTCTGTTTACACTCAGACAGATGGAGGCAGCGCCAAGTAGTGCATTAGCAAAAGCAGGATTTCATGCATAAATTGTGTGCTAATGATTTTTTCACCTGACAAGCTCAAATAGCATTACCTTAACGGCTGGGTTTTAATATTGCAGCAGCTGAAAATCTATTCGAAACACTCAATTGTGCCCAGAGAGGGCAAACAGAGCCATTATGGGGTGCACACACATCACAGCTATAAATAGACCGATACTTTAAATCCAGCAATCTATATTTAGACCAGAAACCCCATAAAATAGGTGCAAGAAACCTTGGCGACCTCAACTTGTCTGCCAATCAGCTGTATTGATTGGACAGCTGTATTGATTAACCTTGTTTTACCTAGGAGCTACCGTAAAAGCTTTTAGAGAGGTTAAAAATACAAAAAGTCAACCTTCAAGTCAAGGCCTGCCTTGTTTTTTCCTGTATGGCCTGAGTGAAAAATAAGAGCTTCTGAAAAGGCATTTGTTTAAGGGATGGGGTGTGTTGGTGTTTATGTGTTTGAGTGCAGCAAGTGCAAGTACTGAATGGGAAACCACACCCCCTCCATCACAGTTCAGCATCTCCTAGGAGATGAACCCTTAACCGCTTTTTCCGTGTGCCTCACTCACGCAGACACAAAACTACAAAGAGCAGGACACTACACACAGGACAGAGTAGCAACAGCTGTTCGTCTGTCACACAGACACACTCGTTGTCCTGACCCTGACGCTCTGAATAACTCAGAGTTGGTGATACTACACCTATGATCCAACAGATAAAGCCGCCTTAATCCAATCAAAGAAAAGTGATATCTGACCACACACACACACATTTCCATTGGACCGCGCGCAAAAAAAAAGGAAAAACATGAGTTATTTTTCACACTATAGATGTCCAACTTGCATGTGGTGTTAACAGCTGTTAGCTGCAGGAGTGATGCTCTCCTGCTGCTGGGTGGCTTTGTCTTTTTTTTTTCTTTTTTTTAATACAAAGGTCAGTGTTCTTTGTACATTATAGGCCAAAAGAAAAAAGAAAACACTGGGCTGTCATCAGAGAAGAACACCTCTCAAAGTTGGTGAACACAGGCAGGTAGATTTGTTGAAAATACAAGTGTAAAATAATTGTTTCAATTTCTGTGCCAAGTTTGATTTAATTTCAAGTAACAATAGAATGGAGCATGCGCTATTCAGTTTCACATGATTTACTTACATTGTTCCATGTCCATTCCTAAGAATAATCAAGCAGGTTACTTTGCGGGAATTGTGCACAGGAGAGCAGCACTAATGCTTAGTATGTATAAACACAACTGTATACAATGAAATATGGAAGTGGAGGACCAGGGGAATAGAGAGACGGTGAGTTGAGTACACAGATAAAAGCTACAAGGCTTTAATCTGAGAAAAATCAATAAGGCTATTGAACCTTTCAAACATAAACTAAAGAGTTACAGGAACACAGGGACATCAGAGGGCACCCCTCCTGGAGCCAGAGTGCTCTTGACTCTCCAATCAGCATGCGGCAAGGGGCAGAACACCACACGTGATCCAATCAGATGAGCCAGGGAGCACTTGCCTTAATCTTATTCGTAGAGCTGAAATAGGCTCTTTTAAAAGTGAAATTAAATCTCCTGACCGTAATGGCAGACCACTGAATGTCAACCGAATAACGACAAGCCTCCAACTTATAGAATATGAGCCCACTGCTCCCGATGGCGCCAGGCACAGTTAGTACATACAAACAGAAATAATAATAGGTAAAGACAGAGGGGGAATGAAATTGCTGTCAGTCTAAATCAAACTCTAATAGTTTGCCTGACTGCAACTTAGTAATTATGACTACAACCAAGCCCATAAAACATGGAGATGACAGCTGGGATGTTGCTTATGAAAGTGACGTCTCCACTACAGTATGTGACATTTGGCCCAGCTAATGACTCTGCCTACTACATACAATCAGGGAATTCAATCAGATAATCACTGCTGAACCATGGGAAGCCACATCGGCACAATATGTGAAATATTATAAAGTGTAGTCCAAGATTTGTATTCCTCCTTCCTACAGAAATCACACCCTCAAGGTCTGAGAAAGACACAGCTAAGGCGCTTTCTGACAATTGTGTAAAAACATGTGAGCGTAGTTACTTTACTTTCATTGGCAGCCTTAAATATTCATTCGGACACACTGATTAAGCAACACGGTCATATTAAGTTGTTTAGCCAAGCACTTTTCCACTGAGATTCTCGAGTGGACTTCAGGACTTTAGGTGACATACATCAGCCTCACCCGTCGGGGGCCGCTGCAGAGTTGTAACTTACAGTAATAGGTTAGTTATTAAATAGCCTTATCTATAGAGTTTCACGTGTAAGATTTTAGTAATTGTAAAACAAAATACAAAAAGTTTTTCATTTAGGTTACTGTGATACTGTGAAACTGAAAAAAAGGGAAATGTTTAAGAGAGAAATAAAGCAAATTCTCAGTGGTCCAAAGTCTACTTGTCACACATGGTATGATGGTAAGAAAAGCATACAAACAGGCTGTCCTTTAACCTGACAACATTGGAGAAAAGCCCCCCTGAGCAAACATCCACAATGCTGGAGCGTCCTTTAGCAAGACACGGAATTCCTACAAGCCGACCCTGCACTTTGACCTCAGGCAAGCAAACACATGAACTTGTGTTTAAATAAATCCAGCCAAGATGTGCATATCACTCTCTGATTTAACACAAAATAAGTAAAAAGTATCAGATAACATGACCGGAGCTTTCATAAGTCTGATATCAAGGCAGTACTTTGCTTTGGATTAAAGCTTATGCAAAATAAAACACTGAATTAGTTTTGATACACCACTCTGGCTGCTGGCTGCTCACCAAGCAGGCTAATATTTAACTTTCAGTGCACATTGTAGAAATCAGTGCAAACAAGCCACACAGCATGCATCACACAGCAAAACGTGCAGTTGATAGAAGTCCACAGTGACACCTACCTGACATGGTTGTCGCAGAACTTGGTGTTCTGGGGCCGGTTGAGCAGCACCGTCCGCGCGGTGGCGTCTACAGGATCCGCCTGGGAAGTGGTCCCGGACATCTCATCATCTGCCTTGCGGTAACCGCCGGACGAGCAAGCAGGTCCTGCACCGTTGGATTGATGGGAGAGAGGCGAGGCTGAGTGAATGCGAGCGAGAGACAGTGAGACAGAGATAGAGAGAGAGGGAGGGAGAGAGAGACAGAGACATGGACGGGAGACGTGGTTTACGGCTCAAAAGCGAAGGCGACCAATTAGTACTAGAGGCTACTGTATGCTGATGTATGCTGAAGCCGGCGGGGTCGATTCAATGACGTTTCCCGTTATAAACACCCCCCTTGTCTTTCAGTATTATTATGCAGGTACCGTCAATGCACACGCGCGTTTCGCGACGCCCACGGGACCCCCCGCGTATAATGGATGTGCTGAGGGATGCACAATGGCGAACAAACACACCGAGTTTGTCTGTTTTATCAGCACGTCAACTTGTCCATATGCAACACAGAGAAGACCCGGCGCACATCGCGGCTGTCATTACACTACAGGCACAAATTATCCCAAAAAGTGACACGAGAGGATGCAACACGCTTCTCCTGCAGACTCTCTGCGTCCCGCCCGCCTGGCTTTGTCATCTCCAACCATTTTAACGCGTCGTGATCTCCGCGCATTCACCCCCGCATGAGCTCCAGGAGCGGGACATTTCTCATCCTTGAGTGCGCCTAATGACGGGAGAATGTGTGTAGTTGTGCAGGGACATTGTAGGGGAAGTGGGAGCAATGCAAACAGGTCTGGACGGCACAGTTTACTCAGCTGGTACAACAACGGCGGACCTGGGCGAGGACAGATGCAGCAGCACGCCCGTGCCCGTGCCTCCTCGCTCCTCCTTCGGCCCTGCTAAAGAGGAAGCTCGCGGCCCCGGTAACAGATAGTGTCCCGCCAAGCTCCGCAGCCGTGTCATCTGGCCACCTGCCGTTTCGGGACGCCTTTTTATGCGGGCGCGATTTGCACAGTCTCCTTGTCCAGTTTGATGCTGAGCGGCTCACTACTGCCGGTGCAGACAACAAGAGGGAGCCATATGGCGCTCCTTCAGTGCTGCGGAGGGGCAAAGCCGGGGCTCCACTTTTAAAGGGCCAGAAGCCTGATATCGCCTTGAGGTCTTGCGGTCAGACAGATGGGTCAAATGACATCGCCGAGGCAGGAACCATCCATCAGGAGATCACTTCATGTCGCTTCACTTCCACCGTGCAACAGTAGTGTCCACTAACTACAAGTCTCTGCTCTTTCTCATTAGTTTGCACAGATGCAGATAGTTTGTGTCAGACTGCATCTCCAGTAATGAGATAAGATATAAGAATTATATCTGGAAAGCCACAGGTAAGCCTCTAACAAAATCCTGTTATTATTCTGATAATATAGCCCGTGCAGTGTGCCTGTAGTGCTCAGTTGTTAATATATGGTGAGCTGCATAATAAGGTTATTTGTGCGGATTGTTGCAGGCCTATCTTTTCTTAGGATCTGGGAATTGTGTGCCTGTCTGTGAGTGAGCTTGTAAGTTAAAACAACAGCCTAATTGCATAAATAATTTAGGATCGAATAAACACTGCAGGCTTTAGCAGATTGAGTTTCCACAGTCCTGAATCTCTATTTCTGCAGCACTATAATCCCACATTTAACGGATCATTCTCTCCCCTCATCAATAACCAAAATAGCATTATATTCCACTCAAGCTTGTTATTCTGAAGCAGGCGAGGAACTGTAAAACGACCCAGATAAAAGCCAGTCAGGTTTATCTACCTGATGTGCTATCATCACCACTGACATGTCAGACTTCCACTTTACCACACACAGAAAGTCGTGTGTGTTAAAAGGAAACAGCTTCAATAACTGCATCTTTTTGAGTGCTATTTAAAGGGTGCTATCATATCATATCTATCCTATCTAAAGGGGAGATATTACTTTGGTTTAAAACTCTAAGCACAGTATAGTGCTATAGCACACCAGCCTGCAAAGTGTCTGCACGAGGAAGAGAGCAAGGGTCAAAGTCTATCCAAGCAAAATGATAATAAGCAGCCTATCCCTCATTGCTATATCTCCAACCAAGCTATTACCTCTGGACCTAATAGAGCAATAAGTCACAATCACAGCTCAGCACTCCACACTGCAAATGGCACAGGGGTCAATCAAGATAGCGAGTGATTGTAAGGAAATGATTAAGAAGGTTAAAAGGTAGTGAAGGGCGATGCACATGGTTACCTGGAATGTCTTCTTTCCCTTTCCTTTTTGTACCTTTCTCTCTTCCTCATGAATCGTCTACACCTTCTATACCTTGTTGCTTATTTCTGTTCATGCAGCACTGTTTACTGTCCTCTCAACCCCTCCTTACCTCCACCTTTTAACCCTCTAGATCCTACCTTTCCAAGCAGATCAATAATGGCTTTCTCAGCAGCCCACTTCAGCTCTGATTCATTTCTGAAGAGATCAATGGCTCGGTTACTCATCTCTGATGGAGAACAGGCTCAGTCACCTCCGTAACTTATTACTGATGCACCACTGATGAGTCAGCAGCAAACCCCAGCAGCGCACAGTCAGGTCAATTACACATGAAGCACCCAGGCTGGCCGGACAGGTACCATAGGTCTGATAACCTGCAGCCAGAGCAGGTAAGACTAGACCGATCAGCTACCCATTTAGTTGGTGAGGCTTAAACAGCAAATATCCCCTTTCTTAAAAACAATGCTACACATTAATTAGCCAAACTTCCGTGCATTATGTAGAGGAGCTTAATAGCCCTTTTACTGTCTCTCCAACATGAACATGTGTGTCATTAGAAGCCTATTAAACCAAAAACATTTTATACAGTGGGCAGATAAAATTACTGGTTCTGGTATCAGTGAGCAGAACAAGGGCAATGCAGTCTGAAAATGCAGGCAATTAAATCCATCATGCATGTCATTTGAAGAAGATGTCACTCATCACACGCTTCATAATATCTTAATATGGAGTATTAACTTTTGGGCTGAGCCCAAGCTGCCCTGGCCTTGAGCCAAAGTTTCACTGTTAAAAGTAGGCTAGGCTACTAAATAATGGATAAAGACGGGCTGCATAATTCATCTACATTTTCCAGTATGGCAGAGCATATTTCACCAGATGCTCTGCCTTGGTGTTGTGCCCCAGTCTTCACTCAAGAAATGGCTCACATGTCAGCCACTATCGGCGTGTCTCCCTCAGCGGCTGTGTCAATTAGCGCGACTGCCAGAACTGCGTCTTAAATGACACCGATATAGCTTTTGGAAATGCTTGCACGTTTAATTGAATCTCGTCTAATAGAAATGCACTTCATATCTTCTAAACACCCAGCCCAGGGCGGAAATGAGCCAGAAAGGAAAGAACGACTAATCATAACAGCAGTTATAGTAGAATAGCTACAATTATCCCCAGCTGTCTGAGCACTCCAACCCCCACAAGCAACACTGAGGACACACACTCTGGCTGTTTACACATTTTTATCATCGGAAAACTGTCAAAACATTTAAAATGCAATTGCACTTGGGTAGCTAAATGAGCATGGCAAATCAGAGTGTATTGCATATACTGTGCATATGAATCCTCTAACAGCCACAGGCCCTGCAAAAGTGTTCTTGAGCTAAACACTCAACCACAACCACCTTAATTAGTTTTCACAACTAATAAAATAAACAAAACATAAAATATCTTTCCCCACACACTTCCATCCAGCCAACAATAATGCTGTGTGGTTAGAAATGCATTACCAACAGAGCATCGTCTGCCTGAGCGAACCCTACGTCCCATGGCTGTCCTGGCCTCAAGACCTGCAGGCCCTATTTGCAGGTCCTCGTTTAACTAGCCTCAAGCATTCCCAGTGGGTCCTTTGTCACCATAACAGAGTAGGAAGTAAGGAAAGAAAGCCTCTTACGCACCAAGTTTACGAGCATGATAATCCCTTCTGTGTCTGCTCTGCAACTTCACCTGCTGCTAAGCCATAACCTGGTAATCCTACAGGTGACACTGCGGCACGCACACAAATACACATTACACTGATGTATGCATATGCACATATACATACACACACACTGACACTGTTTTATGGGTACACTCTCACACACACACACACGCAGAGTCGAACATACATCTTTTAATGCCAGAAAACATGCAAGGCCCCGACATGCTGCTAGTCCCCTGCCCCCTGTCTGACATCTCAGTCACTTATGTGTCATACACACATGCAGCAGTGTTCATGTACATGCTCTGTTCAGGCATGCCATGGCAACACATGCATGTGTCGTGTTCTACAGCATGCAGATGTGTCTATATTGACAGTTTTGCTTATTGACCCCAGTGCATATTGATCTGTCTTCATCGGCATGGTCTGACATGAGTGGCCACCCCACTATCCACAAGCACATGCAGTGAAAGGGTTATTTCCTGTTCAGCATTCATCACTCCAGGCCCCAAGGAGCTACAGATTATTCAAGGTCCACAGCAGATATTTCGTATCTACACCTTTTCAGACAAGAACCAGAGACACTCTAGTAGGTCACTAGACATTGTAGCTCTTGAGGGCCGGGGGTTGGGAGACACCTGCTCCTAGCCGTTGCGCATGGCCACATGCACCTTGGGACTCCAGACACAAATGGGGCGTCATCCAGTCTAATTCGAGCAAACTCACTTTTGTCAAACCTGTCTGTGAGGCGGGCACGCATGGTAGCGCCGGTGCCCTCGCCTGGGTCCTGCGGTTCAGAAGCCTCCTGCCTAATGGTGGTCAACACTAACTGCTCTGTGGGTGCCAGAGAGGCCGCGGCAGGAGAAAACAACACACACAAGACAAGGAGTCAATATACACATACCACACACAACACATCTGTGTCAATAACTGAACTGTAAATGTGTTTGTATTTGCCCATTGCTGGAGGCATTGATAGTCAGATGAGATTCATGCCTGCAGGTGAAATATGTTGGCCCCGAAGAGTTGCATACAGACATAGACTTGACCAAAACCTTGTGGCTTGCACAGGAGCGCCCCCCTGTGTCCAAAATACGTAAATACATCACTACTGCAATTTATTAGGCCTCTCTCTATCTCTCAATAGGCATCTTCAGTAGCTTGGCAGCCATGACAACCGGTCATTATCTTTCCAAAACAGATGTATTGTTGACAGTTGGCTGAGCTGCATGACTCGCATAAACTAGACACATCAACAAAGGGACAAGATGTGCCCTCACATTTAAATACAAATCCTATGGGCTGTCCAGGACTGTCTGCAAAAACTGTAAGACATCTCCATTACAGTTTGTTTAGCTTCTGTGACATAAGGGTAAAATCATTTTTTCTACAGTATAATATGCTTTCTCCACCAATGTGAGAAGTGCTTTATGTGCTTGTGAGTAGACCACTTCTGTATAAAAGGTGCAAATGTTGGTTTGAGTTTGTATCACCTTTTATTTATGGTCTTCCTACATACAAACAAGTACAAATATTACTCTGTGTGTGAATGTGTTTCAGAGTGTGTGAGTAAATGTGACAGATTGGTAGCCGCAGACGTCATCGCCAGGGATATGGCAGCTCGCTAATTGGAGCAAAGAAGCAAGAGGTCAGGCTCCAAGAGATTACCGTAAAGGCAGCAAAGTGAATCCAGGAGAGAACACATGTACATACTGGAGTACCCCTCCACATCCACCCTGATATGCTTTAAATACAGCAATAGTAAACACTCTTATACAATTTTCAGACACCAGAAACCAAAACAAATGCCCACTAGAGATCCTTAAAGTCCCACATTAATTGCTCTGATACAAACAAGAAGAAAAACACATGACTAGGTCAGTACTGGATGTAAAACAAACAACTGACAACAGAGATGTGACTCATTTGTGAGGCCTTATGATATTATATATAATTAAAACTTACAAATATGATGGCAAATATTATATACCTTTTGTCACTATACAGTCAAAAATGTACACCTCTACCTTTTGAAACTGGTGCTGAACCATTTTAACCTTTGACCTGCCTTCTAGTAAAAATGTGCTACCCCCAGTGTCAAAAGATCGAGTGGCATATTCTTTTAACAGCAAATAAATTTCTGGGAAACTCTGGCCTGAAGACAGTGTGGCCCAGTTGGCGCTCATCTCTGCTCCAAATTTGCCCTGCTTACTATTTCTGGAAGCTGCATGAGGCATGCAGCCACACATATGCGCACACACACACACACACACAACAGCAAAGCAGCCCGACAATATGTGCCAGTCACTATTATAAGCCACTGGATGAGCCAAACACATGCTCCTCTCTTCCAGGACAATCCAATCCGATGTCAGTTTGCCATGAGTGAAGTCATCCGAGGCAGCTTTGTGTTTTAAAAATCCCCCTCCTCTCTCCAGCTCCTACTCTGACGAGAATATGAGGCATCTTCTCCCAAAAAGTGAGACTATAGCCCTCACCATACAGTTTGTCATGGGGGATTTATTTGAATTAACAGTCTTGGACTCATACAGACACAGTCCCTCCGAGCAACTGCCTTAACCATCTCTTTCCGACACGTGCATGGGCGCAGGTTTCGTTTCAACATCTGGGGACACACATATGAAACAGGATTTGGGGGTCATCTGCTGGAAAATATCAGGCAAAATTGTGGGAGGAGTGGACAGATTCCAAGGTCTGGACCTTGGCAATTAATGTCCTGCATTCTGGTGAATTTCTATGCACCAATTTGTGCCCTTTCTGTATTAATTTCTGCTGTAAATGTCTTATTTTGACAAAATAAACCCCCTCTGCTACCTTCATGTTCTTACTGAGGGGGGCATGTCTCCTGCATCCCCCTGAAATCTACACCTTTGAAGACATGAGTGTGTACATTGCTGTGATGTAAAACAGGTCCTGGATGTGTGGATGGCCTTCAGGTCAGGTGAGCTTAATTTCTGGACGGGCTCAGAATGAGAAACGCTCTTTAGACGGTCACGTGGATTTTAAGTCGGCGAGGTAATAGGCTGTTCTTTGACTGATCTATGGGATCTGGCTTTGACGTTTGAAATGCAAAATAAGTTCCCTTTGAACACTTGGATATGGACTAATTTAGACGAGTCATTCCATGCGAAAATATCCCATATGATGCGATCCAGGAGGTCTGGATACAAGAGGCTGTTGCAACATTATATAATACCATAATGATGCCATAGGAAACACAGTGCATTGAATTCAGAGTGATAAGGTCACACAACAAATCACATTCATCCTATCAAGAATAAATGTTATGTTTTCGTTAAGGCACAGCACGGATAACTTCGCTTGTTTATATAAATATCCCATCTTATTATATAAAGGGCAGACGGTGCTACCTTAAGCAGGCACCTGCAGTCTGCTTGCCCTTGCATCACCAACCGGTGCCAAAAACCGAGCGAGACTGGAGGATAAACACCGGTACAGCAAGTCACCCCACATGCATGCCGCAGTCCCGGACAACACCGATCCCCGTTATTATGCCAAGCACATCTCAAAGAGGCCTACGCACGATTATATACAGGCCGCTATACCCTCTATAATGACAAGCCTGTCATCGACACAGATATTAACACGGTTTGACAGTGACAGATCACGATTTAAGCGGGCGGAACCTTGACAGAGCAGATATTGAGCAAGGTGTTTGTTGTTGTTTTATAGCTTACCTCCCTCACTGTGTATCTTCTTGGCTCTCCGGTTGAAATACATCTTGCTGGTGGTGAAGGACTGTCAGAGAGGCTGGGGCGGGGAGGCCGCAGCGGTGGCATGCTCATGGCTCACCGACAGAGCAGGGGAAGGCTGCTCCAGGCCCGGGCTGCGGCCGCCGCTGCTGCTGCTGCTCAGGGACCATTATTTCTCGGCAGGACCGCGGAGGTAATGTTGTGGAGGGTAGCTTCAGCCAGCGTCGAGTCAGGCGCAGTGAAGTAAGTGCTACTTCCGGTCACTGCTTTCAAAATAAAGTACGTTACAGTAAAGGCTCAAGGGGAATGCGCTCCATCTTCAGTGTAATAAATAACAACGTTATTTTTACCTGTCAGCATGTACAGTTCAATCATGTGACAATACAATTGTGGATAGGTGTAGCCACATTTGCAAGATCAATGTTACAAGCTATTTTAAACAAATATTATCTAGAAAATACTTCACATTTTTTTTAACATTTAATACTCTAACACAACATTTACAGCCTATAAAAATTGGACAGACCTGAGGAAACTGGCAGATAAGGGTGTCACAGTTTACTATAGATCTGAAGACATACACAAGCATCTAAATTTCCTTTGTATCACTAATAATAATAGTACCTTCCTATTTTGTTTGTTTTTATCACGTCTCGCTTGCTATATATGTGTAATACTTTGTCTCATATGATATTTTTTGTTTGTCATGTATGATGCATCTTAAAGCACACTGAGTTTACACTTGTATGAAATGGGCTCTATCAATAAAGTTGACTTGACTTTGTGGTTTTTACAAATGGGCTTTTTTCATCAAATAGCCTACATTGCTCTTTTTGGGACACAATAATATCTTTATTTTTTATTTACTTGAAGCCAAAGAAAGTTTTAAAAGACCACATATTAAGAAATATACCGTTATGACCATCATATATCTCTATATTTTACGATATCATGGAAGTAATACAACATTATACTTTTACTTCTTCTGATGTGTACCATTTGAGACACTGCTGTTTTATTCTTAGTCACATTACACTTCAGCAGAAATAATTAACTGATTATCAATTAGTAACATAATGCAAAATAATCTGAAATTATTTTAGTCAATTCTTGAAATCATTTGTCTTTTTTTTTTTTTTTACTATTGTAAATTAAATATATTTTCAGTTTCAACGATTTGTAGAACAAAACAATAAAACAACCTGGGGTTTAGTAAACGTTAAAACGCATTTGTCAGTATCTGATTTTATTAACCAAATGATACATTGACAAATGAGAAAATAAGTGGCATATTATTTGACATGAACATAATTGTTAGTTTCAGCTCCCATTTATAGTGACTTCAACAATTTTACTTACATGCTTCTGAGAAGTTATCCGTGAACCTTTATTTTGAAGGACAACTATCAAACTTCCGGTCCTGTCCTGTGTGGCTTGATCACATGGGTGTCCATTCAGTTGAGCCACGGAGGCGCGCATCGCATGATGTGATGCGTACGTGCGCGCAGTGTCCTCTGGGCGCAAAGTATGAGATTGAATATAATGGGCATTTTTTAATGCTATTGTATCAATTTATCAAAAAAATTAACACTCAAAAAAAGATGAAAGGTTTTCGTATTGCAGTTTTTATGACATATGATAATCTGCTTCAGAGATGACTGAAATGTATCTGTAACAGAAAGTATGTTTTATTATACACCTGCTTATCATTTAAAGGGGTTATCAGTAAATGGTAAAATGTAGTTTAACAGTTGCATTAGTAGAGAAGAGTCATTAGTCATCAAGCTGCCTTTATAATACAAAGTTATACATCAACATCAAATTATCAAAGTCAAAGGTGTTGTAGTTGGGGGTCTGATTACCCAGGACTCCAATGGGAGGGGGGCCCTAGAAAAGTTTGGTTTTGTCTGCATTTTTTTTTTTCTAAGTAATTAGTGCCATAACTAAATTAAAGTTGGCAGAATAAATCAGTTGGACCACTGAACGTTGTTTTAAACAATGGTGAATGCCCTTTAGTCCTCTCACCCCTTAAAGGCGGAGAATGGTTTAGTCCACCCCTGCACTAGGATTAATCTCTAAATGCAGCCAGAGCCAAATGAGTGACTGTATATCCTGCTGCAGCACCAAAGTACACTGTCATGTCTTTCCCAAGAAAGGACAAGTGAGGTTCCAAAAAAAAGAAAAGAAAGGACAGGGAAAAGAGCAAACTGACCTCGGAACAAAAAAACAGGTGCACGAGAAACATGGATCAAGAGAGAAAGGGCAGTGGGCCACAGAAACGGCATGTGTCCCAGGAATTAGTCCAAAACCTGTAAATGAGTTAGTATTTTTGCACTCCTGGTTCCTTCTTCTAAAAGTCAATGTTTTTTGTTTTTTTAATGGGTCTTTGGCTAGATGCCTGAAATAAGGTCTGTGGTTAACACAAGCTTAAGGGAGTTTATATTTTGTTCTGCAACATAAAATACATCAGTAAATATGCCACTCGTGAATTCTGAAGCATTTGTATGCCATAAAATGGTAAACAAGTAGCTAAGTGACACTAAAGCACGTCACCACACCGAGCACAGCTTTAAAGTCTGTTGTGGTAGGGATGTTAAGATGTGTGACTGTGGTACCCAGCTGGCACACGACCGTTCTTCAACATTTAAATATGGTTGAAATTATGTCAGTTATTGTTTCAACATTAAAACAACAATGAAACCATGTTTAATTCTTATGGTTGGAAAAAGGTTAACACAATCCTCATAAATCAACACTGAAATTTCAGAAAGATGTTTTAAGGTTGAAACAATTTTAAAACAATGTTTAAAGTTTATGAAACAACATTGCAAAATTGATGCTGAATCATCTTTCAAAATCAAAACACAATTCAACAGTGATTCAACCATGTAGTTTGGTAACATTAGCTTTTTACTCCTGGCGATTACATTTAGGGTTCAAAAATAATGAAGGGGGTATTAATGTGTGAAGATTAGCTTGTTGAACAAATTGCATATCATAAATGTTTGTTTGCAGAGGAGCTTATTTTCTATGATTATCTAAAATCCAATGGAAAAATCCCACTGATTTTTCGGTGAGGGAACCAGGACGACACAAACTTCATGTTGGCCTAAATAAAAACTTAGGGCCCAGAAATTAGTGCTACGCCCCTGATCAAAGTTAGCTAACATTGGCTAATTAGCCTTCATGGCCCACTAGTCCAACCACGGGCTGTATTTTTGCCCAACTTGTAATAGTTAGAGGAATAATGTGTTATTTCTTTTAAAAGTTAGCGTTACATATGAGCTCTGACGTTAATAACCCTTGCAGTTGACCTAACGTTAAACTTAGCGGACATAATATATAGTCTGTATATAGTCTTATATAGTCAATGGAGTAACGTTGCGTTGCTAGGTTACATGATGAGTACCGTTGTTAGCTAACACTCACCCCAACGGCGACAGTTTTACGGCGATTTAAAGCCACCAAAACATGCGTAGTGACTTTTAAAATCCCGCCTGCAACGTAATACACTTGTCCTTTAGTACATTCACATGATTGGTTTGTTAAATACAAATTATAATAGCCATAATATGGCTAATATGCTAAAGCTTGGTGGCTGCTAAAGCGGTTAGCCGTTGACGTCTGTCGTCCAAAACCTCACGCGCACACATTCGCTTCCTAATGGCGCGCGCGCGCACACAGACAGTATATATATATATATATATATATATATATATATATATATATATATATATATATATCTCCATACACACCAGATTTCCAGGCATAACAAAGCTGCATTTTATTCCATTGTTAAGGAGCAGAGAAGAAAACCCATGTCTTCATTTTATTACATAGTAACATATTTATCTTAACTGTTTACTTTCATCACATTGTAACATAATACATATTCATATTTCAAAAGTTGATCTCCATCTTATTAAATAGGAACAGAATAAATATTCACTTCTGAGCTCAGTGGCCACAACCCTCTCCAAGTCTTCACGGTGGACATAAGATGAACAGAAGCCTTCTGAGAACCAGGCTTGCTGAGACACTGGACCTTCCCTTCAGCACCCACGCAAACTCACATGCACACACAATTAAACCATACAAATGTAGCTCACTCTCACACACTCGTACATACTATACTGCATCACTCCTGCAGTGTTATTAGTGACATGTTAACTGCAGAGATGTAATAGCTCCTGTTTACTTCTGTTGTTGATGTACAAAGTGACCCTGGCGGCAACACACTGACTAGGTGGTTCAGCTAAATAATTCACCTGTGCTACACTAGAAATGCCATCAGTGCATGTAATGTAAAGACAAATTATAAAAAGCGTACAGGAATATCATATTACTAACACTGCTTCATTCAGGTGTTGCACTGGCACTGGAACTGAAATTAGACTGCAACCATTGCACTGTGACTGAAAATGGGAGTTTTGGAGCCAGAGCTGCAGCACATATTCCAAGCATCAACAATTTTCCAGCACCTGTCTCACGAAAGAAGGATTTTGGAGTTAGCTGGACGACTGTAAAAACTCTATAAAATCTATTTTTATTCTTCCATTCCTTGCTCCAGGTTTTTGCTCGGCAGGTGTATCAAGCTAACTACTCAATGTAACTTCATGACGCAGGTGACAAAGTGTCTGTCAGGTATAGAACAGCAACAGGAACCGAGAGGCAACATTGATTTCAGGGTAAACAAGATTGATTTTAAGTGGAGATGATAATCAGGCATTACAATGTAAACAATGAACAGCAAAACAAACAATACTGTCTTTTCTCTCCGTATTGCACAACTCAGACTAAATTACATCTCTGAATTCCTGATTATCACATGCCTTCTGCATTTCATTTGAATTGTGCTGCTTCTATGGGTAATGTTAATGATTTTAAAGTGGCTGATTTTAGTAGGTGACTTTTATGGGTGAATTCTGTATTGCATTAGATGGAACATGTATGGAAACGGCTTAAAAAAATACTACTAGACATACAGAATAAAACTTATTTCAAAATTAAATACATAGCTCATACACATCCCAATAAATCATACATTTCATAGTCAACTGTAAAGGGACACTTTAAAATGGATGCCAAAGCTTTAAAATAGTGAATGTTTAAAAAAAAAAAAAAAAAAAGGTTTCCTGCTTTTGTTTTAAACAGATGGCATGTGAGGAAAGGCTTGCTTCAAAACTCTTAAATACAAGCAGTGTCGAGTTATTTACAGCTTATACTGAATAAATCAGGTCTAGAAGTGATTTGTGTAGTCCAGTTGTGACAAAGAGACGTCACATGTATCAGACATTTAAGAGTTATAGTGAGACTAGTCAGCAGCAGCTACAGGAGCTCCTTAAGCATTAATGCCATCCATTGACATGGGCCTCTTAAGCTTTGTGACAGAGACCAGTGAAACAGGTCATAGGAAGAAAAAAATAAAACAATACATTGCTGAAAACAAAGTCTAAAAAAATAAAATTTTGTTAATTCTCTGCATTTATAGTTTCTTTTTTCTGCACTTTTGGTTCAACCTTCTTCAGCTTCAACACAATGGATATTTTTCAAACAAATTAAACCATGAAAGCGCTATGTACATGCAAAGCCCACTTGGGTCTGCTCAGTTCAGCCAGCCAGGAACTTGATAGTTGTGTTTGTGAGCAAATAGGTCAGTCATGATGCACAGCGAGTATGGGCTGCCTGCAGATGGGGCAGGTGTTGTTTTCAGAGAGCCAGCGGTCAATGCAGTGGATGTGAAATTCATGGGCGCAGGGCAGGCGGCGCAGCTTGTTGCCCTGGGCATACTCATTGATGCAAACACTGCACGCACGACCCATCTCCCCCTCCAGGTTGGCCTGACCATATGTACGCGTGGATAGATTGTCAATCTGCTCTTTGGTCAGGCCCCTAGGGTGTTCGTCATCCTCCTCGTCGTTGAGCAAGAAGAAGTGTGCCAGCCGCAGGATGGGTAGAGTACCATTTTCTACCAGGTTGTTGGTGTCTCTGCTGGTGGCTCGTCCCTCTGTGGTGCTCACTACACCTCCTCCGAGCCTGGCCTGCCCAACCTGGTCTTCCTCACTTCCCACCAGCCCCACCCTCTCCTGATCTACCCCACCTGTACCAACCTGGCCAGCTTCACTCTCATTTGTATGTAGACGACTGGCTGGGCTGGTGCTACTATTTGTAACACTTGCATCTGTGTGGCTAGGTGCAACAGTTTCAGAATCAGCCTCTGTCTCCATTAAGGAGCTCAGCTCCCCAAATCCAGTCATGATCTGGCGCAAGATGGACCGCAGGGCGGTGGAGTTGGGCTCCCCCAGGCCTGTCTCACTGATGCGCCTCAGTGGAATCCGAATGGTGCTCACATAGGTACGAATCCCAGCTCGCTCAGAGCGGGAGATGGTGCGTCTAAATCCACCACTGTCACTTTCAAATGTGACAGTATTCTCAGCAACACGGGCACGAGAACGCGTTCTACTGGCGATGCTGTCCCGATCGCGGTTTTCACCAGGTCGAATCCTTCTAACCTGCAGGTCCAACATGATGGTTGGGTGCCGTCGCACCGCTGAACTTCCTGCTCCTACTACATGCGATTCACTTTCGCGTTCTATTGTCTCTACAACAGGCTCTGTTAGAGCCACAGGTTCTGCCACAGCCTCCCCGGTCTCCATGGAAACAGAGCTTGTGCCACTACCTGGCTCAACAGTGTGGATGCTAGAGCCACTGACACCAATGCTTGATGATGAAGTGGTACTGGCAACAGGTATTCTGTGCAAGGGGGAACGGCTGCGCCTTGACAACCGGGATGACACCCCACCCCCTGCTGCAGCCCTGCGTGCACGACCACGTGATCGAGTCCTACTGCCACGGGATTCGTGTCCCACTGCTGGGGCCTGAGACCCAGACTGCGGTGACACACGGGGACAGTCTATAGAAGGAGATATATCATCACTGCCCTGCTCTACTTCTGCATTCAGGGCTTGATGTTGCAAAGGTGTCGTTTGATCGAGAGGAGGGTTGGGGACAGTGGGAGGTGGTGCTAAAGAGTGCAAAGTAGCACTTCTCCTCTGAGCAGCAGCTGGGGCGGCCACTGGTGCAGGAAGTGCAGGGGGGCTCATAGAAAGAGTGGTAGTGCTGCTGCGTGTACGCCGAGTCTGCATCCTCCTACTGAGGGCTGGGCGGGGGGTGGGGTACGGGACGGGCCTTGGCGTGGTTGAAGGGCGAGGGTTGGAGAACGAGGAAGCAGTGCGTATAGAGGGTGAAGTTGTGTTCGGGGCAGTCACTGGCAGCTCTGCAGTGTCCGCAGCATCATTATGCTCCCCCGGCTCCGGCTGATCATGGTTAATGTTGATCTCCAGGCTAAAGCGGAATTCTCCACTGTTGGGGTTGGTCCGGCTGACAGCACGCCATGTTTGGTTGCCACTCTGCCCACTGCGAGTAGCATTACCAGTGCGTCTGAAAGTGTTAAGCCACTCCAGTAATGAGTCACCATTAGAAGTTTCTGCTCCAGGCTCTGTGCCCCCTGTACAAAAAGAATAAATATGGGTAAGACTGTAAACTAACATGCATCATCCATAATCTCATCTCTTGCACAAGCAAGGCCTGATGAAAAGATTGCAGTTTCCTGGTTTCCACTTACAACAATGACAGTTTTAGCCAATCTGTTTCATACCTTAGTTAAATCCCGCACTTTCACTGTATTCCCTGCCCAGTTAAATCAGACTCAAAGTTGAACAAACTGATGCAACCAAAGCTTACACCAACCTACAATATAAGATTCATCAATATTTGTCCAAGTAATGTATGAAGAATGTTTCAGGAGCACTCAGTTTTATTTATTTATAATGATCCAGTATCACAGAATATATGATGAAAGCTGCAATTTGTTTGTCAAGTGTTTTACTGTTTTCAAAATGCAGTCCTACTACCTCCGCAAAGGACATCATGTCTTTGGTCTTGTTTGTCTGTTTGTCAACAGATTACAGAAAAATTATTATTTTAATGAAACTCTGTAAAATGGTGTGCCATGGGTCAAGGAAGAACCTATTAAGTTTTGGAGTGGATCCAAATCAGAAGGCAGATACACAAGTTCTTTTTCCATTTTCATTAACATTAAGACATTAGGCATTTGGCCTTGGCAGAAAAAAATGCTTTGCATCTTTAAATCCAGCAGATTGCAATAAAGTCCAATACTGACAAATCATAGCCAATTGTAAAAGCACAATGATTCCATATCACAATCCACATTCACGGTAGGGCCGCATCATTTGAGGAAAATATGCAATAACGTTGATGAATTTAAGTGGTGATAAACAGATATTAAAAGGGTACTCACTACCCGACTCAGCCTTGCACAGTACCTGTGCTTGTACCACATCTTCTCTCCTGTACCCAAAACACTGCCAGACAGTTGACATGCTATATTTCTTAGTCACCTCTCTGGCATTCGCACTTTCATCCGCACTCATCATGTTACACTTTCCTCCCTCAACGGTGGGGAGTAGTACGGCAGCACTGGTCTCATAAACCTCACTGGCATGCGTGGAGATTCTGACCTAACAGACATTGCTTAACGACAAGAGCTCAGTCTGACAGGCCAGACAGTTAACAGCATGACGCACAAAAAAAAAAAAAAAAAAAGGGGGAAAATAGGCCTACAAACAGAATTTAGCACGTTGTTACTGACAGTGCAATATCGCAGTTTTTTGTGATGTGTTAACAACAAATTAACATTGCAATGACAATAGAAGAAGAATATATTTTTCAGCTGTAATTCACAGGTGCCAGTAATCCTCTCAGATTGCCTGCATGTGTAGGTGCTCATACTTCATACAGAAAGCAATCATTACGGAGCACTCACTGACGGTGGTTTCACCATCACAACTGCAACAATGCTATATTCTATAGGCTAAGAAACAAAAATACACACGTCATCCAACTGATGTATTTACACATCATGGTTGAACTTGCAGATTTGCATGTCATAGAAGATTGGACTACTGGCATTGGCTAATATGCTGTATTATATTGTGCTGTATGTATGTTGTTGTTGTTCTTTTTTTTAGCATTTTTGTTGATCAATAGTGACTTAACACGACCCATATCACATTAACACTAGCTATCTGAAAGATCATACAGAGACAAGACCCTCCCCTTTCTCCCTACCTGCTCCTCGTCTCCCTCCAGCCCCTCTCTCCTCTCCCTCACTGCTACTGCCCTGCTGTTCTCCAGAATCAGCAGTCTGCAAGCGCTGCTCAGTACGGGGCTGAGATAACATGCGCTCTTTCGCTCCATCAAGACGCTGCCGAAGCTCCTCAGCTGTCACCTCCCCTGTGAAACATTGAACACGCAGGCTGTTATGTGCCATCAGTTACTATAGTGAGAACAGACTATTGCCATCATGCATCGTAAATATTGTATACTATGTTAATTTCATACGCTTGGATTACATGTGAAGTAAGGCCACACTGATGATTCAAATCAGTGTGTTAATATCACAAGATGTATTCCTCCTCACCAGGGGTGCCAAGCAGGTTGCCGTCTCTCATTAGGCGGTACTCCTCTTCACTCAATTCATTAATGAAGTGATAGTATGCCTCCTCCCGACGAAGACGCTCTGCCTGCCTCCGCCGTTCGTCTCCCCCACCAGGAGGGTCCATCACCGTTAAAAGTGCTGGCAGACAGATGAGTGAGGGTTGTCAGTCAGGGGTGGAAAGTCAGCTTTACATTTAGTATCTGTAAAATAAGTGCTGCAGCCACACATTGAGCCATTGAGCCACAATTCAAATAGACATGCTTATATGTGATTAAAATATGTTGTTCAAGCAAACAGCTATCTGACTCTCTTTTGGGAGGATAAAAAATGAACGTTTTTCTTAGCTGTATATAATTTCCTGGTTTGTATATGACACTAGAGTAAAAATGCGTTACAAATTAGAGCTGTTCAATTAACATAGCCTTACAATGAGTAATCTCAAGGCAAGGACGACAGTTAAGACAACGCCATCCATTTTCTTTCTAAGACTCCACCAGCAAGACACAGGGTAAGGCTACAGTAATCTTGCTAACGTTTAGCCCTGAGTAGCGCAGTTAAGTATCGGCATGAGAAATTCTACTTCATCTATCTTTATCTATTTAAGCATGTACATCAATGCTCAATTCATTCACTGTAAGAAACTGCCACAAAAACACCCTAATAACAACGTAATCTTGATGTGAGCTAATGTTAGCCAAGTTAAACAGCAGCTACGGAAGGCCATGTTGAAGGCAGGGGAATAAAGCAACAAAACTGGCGTTGTCATCCTGGTTAGCCACCAATCACCGGCCTAGTTTTAATGACGGACACGCCAAGCGTCCAATCACAACTCTGCAAAGGCGGGCCACGATGAACTAAACGGAGGTCTCCTCCATGTAAACGCAGGGCAAAGAAGGAAAGACAAAGAATCTTGTCAGCTTTATGACAGAATAAGATTATCGCGATATAAATGCCAGGCTACGATTGACAGCGTTTCCGCCCAAACACGACAGTCCGTTTCATGGACCTTTCAAGGATGCCAAGTGTCATTAGGAATGCGCAACGGTTTAGTTGCTAACCGAGCACTAGCAAATTAGCACATCTATCGTTAGCGGATAGCAGTCCGTCGACACTGCTGTTAGCTGGTTAGCCGAGTCGCCAGCGAGCTGTGAGCCTGAATAACTCTTCAGATACACATGAGACAAACTGCTTTGTGGAGCTGTTAACGTATACGGCACCTAACACACAACCTTAGCATAGTTTTATAAGAGATGACAATGACATTAAAAGGAATTTACTACCTGACAAAGCAGCGGTAATATGGACGGTTTGCTCTGCTCTCCCTTCTCTCTCAAACCAAGATGGGACCAGTGGTGCCACAGTACACCGTCCGTCAGAAACAACCTCCCTGTCTGCATTAGTTCCTAGGCAACACAACAACGCAAACAGTGGTTGCTGTCGAAAAAATAGGTACACTGAGTGCAACAAAAATACTCTAGTAATTAATTTGTGAAACTATAATACAAACGGTGCAATTTTAATTTACTGTAGTTTTAAAGATATGATGCTGCTACATGTGGAGTATACCACCTATAACATAAATATATCTTTGTGTAAATTTGTAAGTAATTGAGATAATCTTAAAACAGTTTTCCAAATAAATCATTTAAACTTTTATTTCATTTTTATTTCACATTTTGAGCGCATGAAATTTGCTTTTAATGCAATATTTTTCACAATAGTGCTACTATTTTTATGTTTTAGTAAAGAAATGAGTGCCTAAACACCCACACCAATGAGCTCATGTCCTGAAACAGCCTTTCCAGTGACTTCAAATATAAAGTAGTGAAATGAAAGCAGATGATTAGAAAATCTGACACACAATATAAGGTGACATTATAATATATCCCTGCATTAAGAGCATCGCCATATGTATCAATACATTTATTTTCTGCACTTTTCTTTCCACCATTACAATTGGCTATTTGTGATTGCACTGTAACTATTTATTTCTATCTTATCCTATTTAATTTTTTTCGCTTTTTCTAATTTATATTTGTGTCTTAATGAGTTTTGAATGTTGTTAATGCATTTCTTTACCGTATTAAACACTTTTAATAGCCTCTGTGCTTGAAAGGTGCAAATAAACTTGCATTTTCTAATAAGTATACCCAATAAGTACCATACTTTGAGAATAAATGTAATGTTTTTCGCTTTAATTCAAAGCCAGTGGATTGATATCTTCTGTTATACTGAGGAAACAGATCTCAAATGCGCCTGTATTATTACTTAAATATGGCACAATCTGGCAACATACATATGCATTTCCTCAACATACGATTATTGTGAAGGTATAAACTTACACATCATGTCTAATTATTACGGGTATGAATTTCCACGTGGTGTAGTCTGTCTACCCATTTTCTTGAGCCCTTTCTCTGCTCTGCAGGGCTGTCTTCACGACGTTTTACGACAGTGCCGTGCGCGAGTACGCCGTCGTTACCGAGTGAAGTGCGTCTCTTTGGAGCAGATACCGGCTGAGAGAAACGCAGCAACAAGAGAAAGGAATACATTTCGGGCTCGTTTTCCACCTGGACTACCACCGAGCACGGCGCATCCCCTCCGGTACGAACAATTCAACCCGAAAACTCGATGTGGAAGCTGGGCTGAGGGAAGAAAGGGCCACGCTGGGGACGGCAACTAGCTGAATTACCAAACCGAGCTCGTTGGAGTAGCCTAGTTGCCTCCCAAGCGACGCTTTAAAAAAGGAAGGAGCGGACACATTTGGCCCGAACAGAGGTGAAAATGGACTATGATTTTAAGGTGAAGCTGACCGGCGAAAGAGAGCGTGTCGAGGACCTGTTTGAGTACGAAGGATGCAAAGTGGGAAGAGGCACCTACGGTCATGTATACAAGGCGAAGAGAAAAGATGGGTGAGTTGATGACCAGCAAGGCCTCTAGCCAGTGAACCCATCGCCTGCCCCCCTCCTCCCTCTCCCAAATACATTTTAATCACTTCTCTCATGTTTTTCCTCTCCGTAAGGCTGCTGTGCAACTGGCACATCAGACATGTTGGAGATTTATGCAGAGAAATAAGCAGTAAATGCATTGTAATTGCCTGCACAGTGAGGATGCTGGTGGAGCTTTCTGTCATGCACACTGACAGGATTTACTACTGTGACTGTGTGAGGTGTCTGTTAAAAGGCATCCATTTTGTCCAGTTGTCAGGGCATTAATTTATTTAGTAACATTAAGAGCATTTGCAGGTGAAGTGGTGAATATAGGATACAGCAGGTGCATGTGCAGGCACTTGTTAATGCTGACACTGGCCCTTTTGTAAAGGGGGCAGGTTGCTTTTGTCATACTCAAGGTAAATACCTCTGCATAACTTATATTAATTTTGCCATCACATTGTTTGCCACAAATGTTTAATATATTGAAGAATCTGACACGAGAGCTGATATTTTCGGCTACTTAAGCAGAATTTAGTTGTTTATGTGCTCTGTTATCTTGCATGCCTCCATTTGGGGTCATGTTTGTGCTGTTCTTGTCCGTATTGCTTTCGACCTCAGCCCACCTTAATTTCCTTATTTGAGTATTTTTTGGCTATTTTTGCCTGTTAGTCAATAGTGGAAAGATTCCATGAAATAAAGAGAGGGAATGACATGCAACAAAGTTCCCGAGCTGGACCCAAACTTCATGGACACCACGACACCACCCACCTTCATTTCTAACCCTTTTATTTATTCCCCTTCTCCCTTGTGTTTCTAATGTAATCCATGAAACCGACTTAAGTGTGTCTGACCGGAGCTGGCTGAAGGCAGCTCGAGCTACCAGGACCATACTAAGCCCATTATCACAGCCCGGACATACTGACAGCCGGAACCACACAAAAGAGCCCTAAAGTGTTTAAAGATGTTTGTGTTCACTTTAGGAGGCTGCTGTTTATGAGAGTCTGCGAGCTAATTTGTGCTGCAGCAGTTGGACGAGGCCTGAGGAGGCACAAAGCATGGGTTTATGAGATGATTTAGGCCAGGGGGAGGGAGGGAGGGGTTATAACCAATTCATTCAAGTGCGAGCCAGTCCCAGTGCTCTGTTTGTCCCTCGCCAGCTGCCAGACAGGGCCTGTTTCCTCTCCCCCTCTATTGTTTTGAGCCTCAGAGGTGAGCTTGATTACACAAATCTGGAGGTAATGCAACTCGGCCTCTTCTCAGAGTCTCTGTGCCAGCTGCCAAGTGCCCCCCCTTTATGTTTCTGTGCAGACAGCTCTCAGGGGGCCCCGCAGTCTGGTCTGGTGTTGATGTTGCTCTGCCTTTCTCTTTGTAGGAAGGATGATAAGGACTACGCCCTCAAGCAGATTGAAGGCACTGGCATCTCCATGTCAGCCTGCAGAGAGATTGCAGTAAGAACTGCCTGGCTTACTTTGTCCCTTTGTTTGGTCTGTGTGCAACACCCTCATGCCATTCCTAGGTGGCTTATGTAATGCCCGAATCACCTTCACGGAGTAAAATACGAGCTAGAAGAAGAAAAAAAACACTCATGTGGACACATTAATACAAACTATACCTTCAAAATCAACACCCCAAACATCATATGCATCAAGTCATTTTTACTGTGTTGCATTCAGTTGCACAAGTGATATTGTGCCCTCATCAACACAGAGATGTCTCCACTTTTAGCAGCTAACAGCAGCATTAACTCTTACAAATTAGCCATTTGTCATCCGTGATTTCTGCCATGAGTGTGTGTGGTCGCTCCTCTGAGTGGGTTTGTGTATTGCAGCTGCTGCGGGAGCTGAAGCACCCCAATGTCATCTCGCTGCAGAAGGTTTTCCTGTCACATGCAGACCGTAAAGTTTGGCTGCTCTTCGACTACGCCGAACATGATCTCTGGGTAAAATGCACGCACACGACATACACTGGAGCAGCATGGCATGACTTTAATATTGTCCATTGGATATGTTAATATGAGGGGGAATGCACGTGGAGAGTTTCTGTGTAATTCATTTATGATTATTTTGTTATTAGTTTACACTGACACACGTGCACATACTGCAGATTCCCACCCGTTTATGTGAGTTTATGCAGCTTACATATTTATATGCCTTATGCTTTTACAAATGCAGAATTACTCATAGTACTGATGCATATATACTCACACTCACTATCAGCCAGTTGTAGGAAAGGAAACTCAAACCGGTGCTGATTATGCACTGCTAACTCTCAATAAAACACACAAGCACCAAGAAGTATTCGACATTTGGTAGTCAAACCTCTGCTGCATTACACTTGGCAGCATATCCAAGCTGAGTTAAAATGCCATTTTCTGCCACAAAGCTGCAGCAGTCACATTCCCCTCCCGAGGAAGTGGAAACACATGCCACAAACATCAGTTTCACTGATCTAGCATACAGTTACATTTGTGACCTTACAAATGTGGAAAAGCACACCAAACGATGTATTTCAGTCATCACGTTCGCACACACACCACAATTACTATTATCTTGTCTTTCCGTAGCACATTATTAAGTTCCACAGAGCGTCCAAGGCCAACAAGAAGCCACTTCAGCTGCCGAGAGGAATGGTCAAGTCTCTGCTCTACCAGATCCTGGATGGCATCCATTACCTCCACGCCAACTGGGTCCTCCACAGAGACCTTGTAAGAGGATTGGGGAGGGCAGAGAGGGGAGGGGAGGAGGGGGAGAGAGAAAATATTTTGGTAGAAGGGAAAACAAGGCAGCAGTTGATGAGAGATTGCAAGATTGTTACTGGACAGAGAATCAGTGAAAGGCATATGAAGCTGTGTCAGTCTGCATGTGTTTAGTTATTGCTCCTAAATACTTAATGTTGCAGAATGATGATTTGATAACAGGTTTATGTCAACCAAGACTAGTGTGCATTTTTCATAATATACAACTTCTCTGCAGTATTCTTTAGTTGTTTAAGTTGAGGGTTGGTGCATAAAATGATTGTAATTTCAGGTAGTTGCGGTTACTATGTTCTGAGGGAAACTAACAGGCTTTGTTTTTTAGTCTTGTATTTGTTTCTGTTTAATAAGAATTTATTAATACTCTGAATTTAGTCTCAGCTGTTAACAGATTTTACCTGTTTGGTTGAATTGAAAAATTATCTACCGTTTAAATGCATAGTGAGATGGAAATGGTAGCCCTCTCCTGTGGGATGCAGTGTGTGTGTATTGTGTCCACTAGAGGGCAGCAACATAGAGTTTTCATTACACACCACATTCTGGCTCACATAGAGACGCTGCAGGTATTTGAAAGTCTGAAAAAGCATTGAAGTCAGTGTCCTTAAAAGAAATTATCTTGGCTGCTCCAGGCAGTGATGTTAGTTATTAGTTTGAAGAAAGATATTTACACGTCCAAATGTCTCAAATGAAGGTGCGTTGGGAAATATCACTTGAGTCTTTGAACAGAAAATCCTGCACCCTGCTCACCTTCACAATTTATTAGTATTTTAATAGTAATTTTATTTTATATTTTTTTATTTGATTTTTTTTTTCAGCTTCACAATTTATTAGTAATTTCATTGTAATATTTTTTTCAGCTTCACAGTTTATTGATAATTGAATAGTAATTGTTTTTTATTTTTTTTATTTTATTTTATTTTTTTACAGTGTCCCAATTCTCAGTGTTCAACACCATTATTTACAACATTGAGCTTAAACAGAATCTGCTCCACCCATTTCACAGGTGTGCACAGGTGTGGGGGATTTTTTGATTTTTTTTAATGTTGGCAAATGGTGTACAGGCTGTTGTCAGTTATTTAGAAACACACTCAAAGCTGATTAATTCCCCCAAGTTGTAAATAATGGTGTTGAACAAGATCCAGGGGGACTGAAACATTAGTGTTACTAATAAATTGTGAAGCTGAGTGCAGGTTTTTCTGTTCAAAGACTCAAGTGATGTTAGTTATGAAATCTTTTTGTATCTGATTGTGGGGTAGGGTTTCAACAATAATCAACATGTTGATTATTTTCTTAATTAGTCAGTTACTTGTTTGGTTTAAAAAATGTTAATTAATGTTTTCTAAAGCTCAAGACGATGTCATCAAATGTCTTGTTTGGTGAGCAACCCAAAGATATTCAGTTTACTGTCATAGAGGAGTAAAAGAAACTGAAAATAATCACATTTAAGAGTCTGGAATCAAAAAACTTTGATATTTTGTTACTTAAAACTGCATAATAATCTGATGTCAAATTAGTTGTTGAATAATTTAATAGGTGACAACTAATGGATTATTTGATTAATAATTCCAGTCTAATTGTGGTCTCTTGACAAATTAAACACTAATAAACTAAAATTGTGATTCTTGTCAGAATAGATTTTGATGGTTTGACAGATATGATCCTAAAAACAAATCAAATTACAGTATGTGTTAGGGCTTATATATACTTTTTCATGTATATCCACATAGTTTCAAATGAGAAATAGGATAAAACAGTATTGTTTATATTGCCATAGTTTGATATTGTGTTACATAACCTGTTACGTTCATAAAGCCGTGCCAGTGTTTGTATCTCTCCTCTGCGTGCAAACCCGGCCTCACTCCATCACAAGTTCTCCTGCAACATGGAGGGAGACAAAGTGCCAGTGCTCTAGTATAGTCAGTCGATTTCTTTTATATAACTTTTCATTTACAAGTTTTGCAGTTGTATATGTTCAAACTGGGAAGAAAAAACCCTTTCTTAGTGTTTTTATTTTGATCACAGTCTGTTTTAATGAAAATGTGGCGTCTCACATGTGGTGTTGACTTACAACTGAACATTTTGCCACTTTCACCATGTAGCCTAAAAATACAGATATAATTTTTTGTCCATATTGTCCAGCCCTATTTTGGTTTCTAAAAAGTCTTATATTTAACTTGGTGAACTCTGCAGAAGCTGAACAACTGGGTCAGTCAAAGCTGATTTAATCTCAGTGGTTTTGCTGTAATGTTTGGATTGTTGACACATGCTCAAGATTGTGTATGTGTCTCTTCTCCTCAGAAACCAGCTAACATTTTAGTGATGGGGGAAGGGCCGGAGAGGGGTAGAGTAAAGATTGGTATGTATAATGTCTCCTTTATAAAATGTTTGCTGTTATAGAAGTTCGCTGTTACTTCACTGACTGTAATGTCTGCTCTGCAGCGGACATGGGGTTTGCCCGTCTCTTCAATTCACCGCTGAAGCCTTTAGCCGATCTCGACCCTGTGGTGGTCACCTTCTGGTACAGAGCACCTGAACTACTGCTGGGGGCTCGGCACTACACCAAAGCCATCGGTGAGAATTGTGCAACACCATCTGTCTGTGCCACTTCCCAAGTGTGAACACATGCAAACAGTTCTACTGACTTCAGTGACAGACTAAGTTAGTGTGCGCTCTGCTTTCCGTCAGACATCTGGGCGATTGGTTGCATCTTTGCGGAGCTGCTGACGTCTGAGCCCATATTCCACTGTCGCCAGGAGGACATCAAGACCAGTAACCCTTACCACCACGACCAACTGGACCGCATCTTTAACGTCATGGGTTTCCCTGCTGGTGAGAGTCCAGTGCTGCCAGACTACTACTCATAAAACATGCTCCATTTTAAATCATTAAATACATGCTGATTTTTTAATGATATACCTGAATTGCTTCAAAAGGGGATGCATTGCTTGGGTCCTCAAGGGAAATAAGTACTCCTGATTTTCCAAACAAAGAATGTAAATTAAAGGGACAGTTCACCCCGCAATCAAATATACCTATTTTCCTAGATCGATTGTTTTGGTGTGAGCTGCAGAGTGTTGGAGATATCGACCATAGAGGTGTCTGCCTTCTCTCAAATATAATGGAACTAGATGGCACTCGACTTGTGGTGCTCAAAGCGCTAAAATAATACATTTGAAAAACTCAACAGAAATGTCTCTTTCCAGAAATCCTGACCTGGTTACTCAGCAGTTTCATGTAGGAACTATTTTCTTTCTACTTAACTACACCTGCCCAGGGCTCAACAATAAGGATTGCCCGATTGCCCGGGGCAAGTAAAACTCAAGGTCGGGCATGTAAACTAACAACTCACTTGCCCAATCGGGCAAGTTGCTAAAAATAGTAAAAGTTAATAACTAATTGATAAAATAAATGTATTTTAAAACGTGCTCCTTCTGCTCTGATGCAGCAGTCTCTCTGCCTGAAGTCACAGGCACACATAACAATGTCCTGTCCACAGCCCCCATTGATATTATTTTGCACGACAGACACTTCATATAATAACATAACAATATACTATTTATGGTGTTATGTCATCGTTTCATTTCTGTCTCTACATGGTCACGCGTTAACAATTCTCCTCTGCTCTCTGTATCGCGCACGGCGGAGTTCCGCCACACACACAGGTGATCACGCTAGAGCGGCTCGGGCCGCATTTTCCTGACCAAACCTGACCCCGAGCCCGGTGCAGTTTGTCAGCTGACAAAATTATTGTTATGGACAGTGTGTAGCCTAAATAACCATTACGCACAGACAAACAGCTGCTCGCACAGCAGCGCAGCGTGGCACTCATGCTGAGCTTGTGTTGCGTTCAGGCGTTGTCACGTAAATAACAACTTCCAACACTTAAATAGGTCATAGCACAAAACAGCAGCATGTCAAGTGACTTTTTACTTTTATTATATTCAATACAATTGTATGTTCCTAAATCTTGAGACACCTCATATGTAAGCTAGACAGACATTTCACCTGCTCATACTGTGCACACATGTACTTAGCCCTTCTGGTATTCTTCCAGTAGATACATAGAAACATCCCAGCAGGCTGTGCTTTGCAAGCATACAAAAAAGTTTCACGCATGTGAAAAAATTTTTTCATGCGTGTGCTTCACCTCCGCTGCTACAACTCCATCCTAGGGGGAACACTGCTGTGTGCGTTTTGTGCAACAGGTGGATGTGGTAGTCTACTGGTAGAGTAGAGAGAGAGCTAAGTAGCGTTGAAGTACAGTAGAGCAGGGCAGAGAGATGGAAGCAAAATATATTAAACCCGGTGTTAATACAGCAGAACTGGAGAGAGGGGTGAAAAATAAATAGAAGTGGGCATGGCTCAAGTAGGGCGCAAAATTATAGACGGAGAATGATTGACAAATTTTTCACTTTAAGCCCTGACACTGTCATATTTGTGTAGGAATTAAGCTACAATACATGACATATGTTGTTTTAATTAATAAATACAGTGTGAATAAAGATTACACAACATAAAAATAACTGCAGTCTTTGTTATTTGATAGAAATAAATTAAATTAAACAGTTTTTTAGGGCAAGTAAAAACTGACTTTGGGCAAGTAGATCTCTGACCAACTTGCCTGACCGGGCAAGTGAAAAAAAACCTTAGCGTTGAACCCTGCCTGCCAATTGTATAACTGCATAGAAGGAAAGGTGCATCTGCTGCTAGCTCACCTAGCACCACTGAGCTAGTTAATGTTGCAGCTTAGTCGAGGAGGATGCTATTAAAGTCAGCATGAGCCTCTTGTCCATGAGTAGATGCACACTTCCTTCTGTTCAGTGATAAGTTTGGTGGGTGTAGTTCGGTGGAAAGAAAATAGTTCCTACATGAAACTGCTCACAACAAGGTGTGTGGATTCTTTTGAGTAACCAGGTCATGATTTATACAAAGAGACATTTGAGCACCACAAGCTGAGTGACATCTAGTTCTATTATATTCGAGAGAAGGCAGACATCTCTATGGCTGATTTCTCCAACACTCCGCAACTCACACCAAAACAATCTAGACTGATAAATAGTACTATAGGTAAGAGGAAAAATATGTATTTGATTTTGGGGTGAACTGCCCCTTTAATGCTGTTGAGCTGCTATTAAACCAAAGTGTCACAGCTGCTGTGTTTCCTTTGTAATGGAAAAATGCTGTGGAAGGATAAGCATTTTCCCTTCCTAACAGAGGCAGATTATTCGCCTGGCCTTTTCAAGCTCCTTCTTTTTTCTTCAGGCAGTACTGTGGTCTGTTTGCTCTGAACACCAATCCACTGACACGATAAATGTAGCCAAGTCACAAACAGAAACTTTTACTTGCAGGGCTACATTTGGGCCTGTATTTTCCAGTTCACTTAAGCTGCTTCTGATTTCTTTTTCTTCTACCATCTCTGCTGCACTAGTTATGTAATTCACCAGTCTGCCTGATGGGTTTAGTGTTGATCCTGCAAGACAATCAAGCATCCTGGCAAATTTAAATTGATCATATGTCATATATCTTAACCTGCAAGTCAAAACCAAAGCTCAATATGCCCTTGATGTAACAAGGGTTTGTTGTGGGGCAGATCTTGTGCTTATAAAGATTGTAATCCAGACCCCACTACAACCTAAATAATCTGTTCTTGAAGGGAGGGAGTGCATGATGTAGTGTAATCCTGTCTTTCCCTCATTTGACAGATAAAGACTGGGAGGACATCAAAAAGATGCCAGAACACTCCACGCTGATGAAAGACTTTAGAAGGAACACGTGAGTTTGCCGAGCACCACTGTCCTAGTTTTCTGAAAGATCAGAAACAAAGTTGGAGCGAAGCAAAGTGCTATGTCTGCTGGCAAAAATACATCTCTGAGTGTTGTACGCAATTCTTGCTTAACCATGTAATAACTCTGCGTGTTTTTATGTGTGGTAACTGCACCGCCAGCATGGTATTAATATGATTTGCTCCTTCTCTGCCACAGATACACAAACTGCAGCCTTATAAAGTACATGGAAAAACATAAAGTCAAACCAGACAGCAAAGCATTCCACTTGGTGAGTTAAAATGCCTCTGTAATAATAGGACAGTTGTGTTTTTTTGGCATAGCTTTTGGACGTTAAAGTAGAATTATAATAGAAGCCACAGTTTGGTTTTCCATCTTTGTCATCATGCCACTTCTTGTTTGGGGGCTGACATTGTGTGCACTTCATTACAGCTGCAGAAGCTGCTGACCATGGACCCCATCCGTAGAATCACATCTGAGCAGGCCATGCAGGACCCCTACTTTTTGGAAGAACCCCTGCCCACCTCTGAGTGAGTCCCAGCACACACACACACACGCCTGCAGTCTGTATCCAGTTTGCTTATCGTGTGCTACTCCTTGGTTTTGAGACACATGACCCTGGGGTTGCTCCCACAATGAACAATCCATTAGCTAATTAGCTTCAAGTCATGGGAATAAGTGTTTGAAGTTGACAAGTTGACCTCTTTGCATTTTTTTTCTCCAGTGTGTTTGCAGGCTGCCAGATCCCCTACCCCAAGAGGGAGTTCCTGACAGAGGAGGAGCCGGAGGACAAGGCAGACAAAGTAAGAATTGTTGTTCAGCGTGCTTATTTCATGACTATATACAGAAGGGTAAAAGGGGAAACACTGGGGTAGAGGTAGTGTTTGTACACATACAATACAATGTACATATTCTTTTTCTCTAATATTAGAAAAACCAGCAGCAGCAACAGGGAAACAACCACACAAATGGGGCGGGGCACACCGGCAACCCTGACAACAGCCACGCCCAGGGCCCGCCTCTGAAGAAAGTGCGAGTTGTCCCGCCCACCACTACCTCAGGTGGCCTCATCATGACCTCAGACTACCAGGTAGGTCTCTCCTCCCTCAGCAGTTGAATGTTGGATGAAAATATAGCTCTCTCATGTTAGTTTGGCTGTGCTATGTGTGTCTCAAGATACCAGTACAGACAAAATATTGATGTCATATTAATGATACACATATGAAATTATTGTGTAAATAATCCAGCACCTCTTAAATCATTTTGGGGTTTTTTTTTCTGTTCTCTCTTTGTCTCCCTCCCACAACACCATCTGGTTGCCTTTTCACTATCTACTAAGTGTAATTGCTCTTTTTGTACGAATTTGTACAGTTACAGCCTCTTTCCCTCCTCCTCCTCCCTACACTTGTATTATAACTTTAATTTATTTGCCAAAGTTAAATATAACTTTGACTGATAAATATGACTCATATATAGAAGGAAAACACAGTTCATTCATTTTTCAGTAGCCGTTTATCATGTTGGGCGTTAAGGGGGGGCTGGAGCCTATCCCAGTTGACACTAGGCGAGAGGCAGGGTACACCCTGGACAGGTCACCAGACTATCACAGGGCTGACACATAGAGACAGACAACCATACACACTCACATTCACACTCACGGCCAATTTAGAGTCACCAATTAAACTGCATGTCTTTGGACTGTGGGAGGAAGCTGGAGTACCCAGAGAAAACACACGCTGACATGGGGAGAACATGCAAACTCCACATAGAAGGGCTCTCCCACCCCAGGGTTCAGAAAACCTGGACATTGTTACATGTATATCTTTACGCTAGTTTTGCCAAGTCTGTCACTAGCTCTTCCTGTCAGCTCACTCTGACTGTTTGAGTGCATTTACCATTAATGACAGTATAAGGGTGCACTACAGTTGTGGCACTGGCTGATGTGAACATGGAGATGCGAGTGATGGCTGGCTTGACCACAGTTATTTTTAGAACATGCCCTGCGGGCGACTCATTGGCTCCCTGCAGGGGATCAAGCGCTCAGAGCCACTCTCCTGGCGACCCTTGCTGTAAATCAAAAGAGTATAAGTGTAAAAATTGAGGCAATGTTTTGAATTAAAAGGATTTATTGAATATCTTCTTGTTGTTTTTTTCCTTCCTGCAGCGCTCCAATCCACATGCTGCCTACCAGAACCCTGGACCAAGCACATCACTGCCCCAAAGCAGCATGGGATACTCCTCTACCTCCCAACAGCCGCCCCAGTACTCCCACCAGACCCACCGCTACTGAGACACCCCTCACACACATATACACATACGTGCATACACTTATACACACACACATATATATATATATATATATATATATATATATATATATATATATATATATATATATATATATATATATATATATATATATTTATATATATAAACACGCATACACAGCCCTCACCATGCCCACCTGAACGAATGTACTGAGGGATGTGGGGATGTTCAAGGCAACAACCCACCCCACCCCACAGAGGGCACTTTTCTTCTGCAGCAGTCTGTTAGGTCAGAGTGACAACAGTCTACACTTCTTCAAGATAACACACCCATAACCCCAGTATTAGAAACACACCTATAGAGCAAACGCTGACAGGTGAAACACAAGGCGGGAGGATGAGGAGAACGGATTCTACGCTCGAATCCAACCTGTTTCTGTTACTCAAACCAGCCAGGAGAAGATGGCTCGGTTTGGGGGACACGTGTTAATCTACTGTGTCATCTCCTCCCCTCTTCTTCTACACCTGTCTCCACACCCCCAACTACACTTCCACCCCTGCCAGTTACCCCCGTTCCTGTTGAAGCTTGGATGAGACTGAAAGCTGCTATGTGACTGCCAGCGGTGACAGATACCCTGTCCGACTGTCCTCCTGTCTGTCTGTCTGTCTGTCTGTCCATTTATTTTGTGTGTGTGTGTGTGTGGCCCTCCAAGGGCCTCAGCTGAGGACTGAACTGAGCTGCTGTGAAGCATGCTGGGAGGATGTGGAGCCCCCACAGCTGTGGCATTGAGGGTTTTTCTTTTTTATTTTTTGTTCAGAAAGGACAAAAAAAGATGACAAAAAAGATTTTAGTAGTTTATAATTTAATCTGTTTTCATGGTTTTGTTTTCATGGCGAGTATGGCAGAGTGCTGTGGGCAAGCCTTACAACGTGATGACAGAACCAACCAATCGCATGGAGGATGGCAGATGGAACATGCATTGTACTGTATTGTATTGAAATATTTTACATGAAGCAAGTACCCTGACAATAAAAGTGGAAACATTGATATTGTTAATTGTGTGTGTGTGCAAGCAGCCGATGAGTTATTTCCCCTTTGCACCCTTAATGACATGTTTTCTTTTGTTCTTTTCTTTTGCCATTTCTACATCACAAAGCAAGGGCTGCTGACTATTTCCCAAGAATACGGATAAATCTCATTAGCTGGCAGGAAATGGGTAGATGATTTTTAATGGTGACATCAATCTTTGCCCTTTCAACAACACAGAGTCACAGATTGTCCACCCCAATAAAAACCTTAAAGAAGCAGAGGACTTTTATTTTTTGACAGAGTTTAAGACGTTTTCACTATAAACTGATGCAGAAAAGGCACACAAACATGCAGGAAATTAAGTGTTTGACGCTCAAAAACATCACATTTCATTTGTGTCCCCCAAATGTTGGAACAAGACCTACACCCTTGCCTCATTGTCGTTAAATTATAGTGACCCTTTGATATGTTACATGTTATTTTTAGACAACAGACTTTAAGCTAAATAGGGCTACAAGAAACTATTATTTTTATTATTGATTACGCCAGAACAAAGGAATGATTTGCACCTCTATTTCCTAACAGGTGTGTAGGTGAGGGACGAGCAGTAATCCTGATGAAGGTCCAGTCACCGAAACATTGCAGCATTAAATTCATATTTTTGCAAGTTAGCAAATTATTGACCACACTGACAATAATTTTCTGAATTAATCAATTATAATCTGGCCTATAAAATACAAAAATAGTGGGGAAAAAAAGTCATACACTGGATGTAAAGTCCAAGTGCGCCAAAACAAGTCCAAACTGCCCCACTTTGTTACAGTCACATACTACTGTGCTTTGATATTCATGGCTAAATCAATTATATATGTTAAACTGACAGCTGGATAACAAATGCAGGCTGTGGCTTCCCCCCTTGTCCAGGAATAGCAGTGCATTTTCAATAATGAAACTCCCTTTCCCTTCTCAAGTGGACTGAACCCAGTCTACAGTGTAAGAGACTATTTGCCTCTCCCTGCTTTGATGACTGCCATCTCCCTCAGACTGTTTTTGTCTACACAAACACACCTGGGAGAGCAACGCACAGATCTAAGTATAGCAAGTCCTCTTATTGAACCTCTTCCTGCAGGATGCTGGCCCAGCTATTTCAGTCTGTTATACAATACTATCCCAGCTCATTCTCAGCATCACTGCCCGGAGCTTGTTTCTAACCCCCTGAAAACCTCTCTGGCTCACAGTTTTCTGCTATCACTCGTTATCTAAATAGGTCTTCATGACTACAAAATCCCCACAGGCCCCAAGATGAATTTAAAGCCCTAATAATTTTGACAAGGAGTGGGTCCCAGTTGCGTGAAAAAAATAAAAATAAAATGTTAAGCTGTTCAGCAACACCCAGCCGTAGCCCCGCCTCCTCCATTCGCAGCACCGCTCTCGAGCCGGGGAGTCTCCCTGTCAATCATTCGCTTTGCGCAACACCATTGGTTGATAAGAACGCCCATCATGTGTTAAATCCCCTGCTGTGTGATTCGATTGGTGCACATGGCTAGTGGGCGTGTCCTCGTCCTCAAAGGATTGTTGCCCGGAGTGGCCAGACGGGCTGGGGACACAGGATGGAAGAGCTAATAGGAGTATCTAACGGGACATGCGGACGGGCTGATTTCTTCTAATATTTCAAGTGCTGGTGAGGGTCTTATGGTACTTTTTACAACCTCTAATGGCAGCTTTTATCTGAGGGGTAGAAACTGTGTGGCTATTTCTGTTGACTGTAGTCTCATTTGTCCGAACTATGAACTCGACCACTGGACATAAGCTAGCTAACCAAGTGGTCAGTTGGTGCGGACCCCCCAGTTAAGGATAACAAACGGACTCTCCGTGGCCGAAACCCGCCTTGAACATTGAATATTTTAAGCAACTTTACAGCTTTTCGGAGCAGATAATTGATACTGGTTGTACACCGACGTGTGAATCAGTTTGTGAGGAGCCCAGGCAGAAAACGGCTGGTTAAATTTGAGATTAAAACTGACAGAAATTCACGGGAGCCGAGGTGGATGAACAGATGTGGGTCAGTCCATCAGTAACGGGAAGCGACGGTGCGGAACAGTGATTGATCGCGGTTGCCATTAGTTCACGCCTGCGTGTGTATGTGTGCGTGTTTCTGTGGATGTGCGTGTCCGTGCGTGGATCAGCCTGTGGGGAGCAGAGAAAAGGAGTGTGTGTGTGGATGAATTTGGGATTTTTAGGCATAAAACATCAAGATAATACATTGTTATAACTTAAGCTTGACATTCACGTGAGACTGTAGCCAACCTGAAATCCATGTAAAGTACTGATTTATGAAATATAAATGATGGCAAGTTAATAATTGATACTGATATTACAACGACAGCTTACCTCATATTCATAGCAAATATATCACCAATATCTAGCTGCAACTATTCAGTATGAATCAATGATCTGACCATATTTTAGAGTAATTGATTATGAATAATCTCATATATGTAAAATAGCAAAATTAATACAAACAAATGCAAAATATGGAGCTCAAAGTGAGAAGTGCTTGGTGTTGCAACAGCTAAATGAATTTAAAATGTTCAGTTTATGTCATAAAGATAAAGACAAATAATTTTTACAACTGTCAAGTTGAACTTGTGATGAATACTGATATTATAACGACAGCTTACCTCATATTCATAGCAAATATATCACCAGTATCTAGCTGCAACTATTCGCTGTTAATCAAGTAAGTGACCACATTTCAGATTAACTGATTGTGAGTAATCTAATGTATAGAATTGCAATATTAACACAGAACAAATGCAAAACATGCAACTCAAAGTGAGAAATGCTTGGTATAGAAACAGTTTGCAACTGTCAAGTTATACTTCGTTATGGATACTGAGATTATATTCCTGTGTGTTCCTCATATTGATAGCAAATATATGACCAATATCTTGCTGCAACTACTTACTATCAATCAATAAATCGACCATATATTAGATTCATGTATAAAATAGCAAAATGAACACAAATCAAATGCAAAACGTGGAGCTCGGTGTAAGAAATGCTTGGTATTGCAACAGCTAAATAAACTTAAAATGCTCAATTTATGTCATTAAGATAAAGGCAAACAATATTTACAACTGTCAGGTTGAACCTTGTTATTGATTCGTGTGTTATAACCACAGTTAACCTCATATTTATAGCAAATATATCACCAATATCTAGCTGCAACTGTTCGCTGTTAATCAATAAAGCAACAACATTTTAGATTAATTGATTGTGAGTAATCTAATCAATAAAATTGCAAACACAAAACAAAAGCAAAACATGGAGTTAGTGAAGCTTACTTAATCCAAACAACAGCTAAACAAAAACTTAAAATATTCAGTTAATTTCATAAGGATGGAAGTAAGCATGTTGGTGTCAAACTGAAAGCGACACATGCAGTATTTCATACTTGATTGATTATTACATTTTCAATCAACTAATTAATCCACTACCAAAATAAATCGTCTGTTTAGCCCATAGGATCACCGTTGGGATTATGACAACTTGGGGTCATGTTTGTATTAAAAAGTCAGGCATTAGATTAAGATAAATCCTGCAGATTAACTCAACAGATATGAGGGCTGGATGATTTAGATGAAGACGCAGGATATTCTTAGATGTCAATATATATCACAACATGGCAAAATCACACAGTGACAAATTCAACCAACCAAACTCGTTGTATGTATAAAAAGAGCACATTTTGTTAGTTTCTGAGAACAGCTCTGAATTGCTCTGAATTAATGTGGACATAAATTTGCATAATGATGGGATGATAAGATTATATCATCACGTTATAATTTTGTTAAAAGTCAGTAAATGACATTATTAAGTTATTGCCCAGCCCCAACAAACAGTCTGTCTTTTTGGCTCTAAAACAGAACTTATGGCCAAGCCTGCCAGCCTACTCTTTTTGTACACACTGAGGATTTACTGTTTGGTCAATAACTGTATACCCACAGGGTCTGAATGTCTCACCACGCGTGCACCTGAGTAATAATGGGACGAGGAGATCTTCCTGGACAGGCGCAGTGTCACAGCAGAAATTTTTTTACGTCATATTTGGGGCAGTGTGACCTGACGTAATCCAGGCTGCATTATTCATAACATCAGTGCAAGCAAAACAGCCTGCAACACAAGAAGCTGTACTCGGCTCATAAATTGCTAATGACTTCCCTTTCAGATCTTAATGGAGTTCTCACATCTGTAGTAAATGCCTCTTCTGTCTCTGTGAGCTGGTGTAGAGATGTGAGCATCTTGCAGGAGTCGCAAGGGGAAGTGTGTTTTACCCTGAATGTCACCCCTCTGAGGATCAAAGACATTTTTGGCTGCGGAAGGGACAGTTTACATGCTGCTAATGGGTCGTTTCAGAGGCTACCTGGTGTGTTTGTGTGTGTTTGTACATGTTTGTATGCCTGAATGCCTGAGTGTGCATATTGGGTTGTAATAAATTAAGCATCCAAACACGTGACAAAAAGGAAGAGCGAGAAACAGTAAGCATGGGAGTGAGAATCTGTGTTTGAGAGCATAAGCTAATACATCCTCTCTGGTGGTGTCTCTGGCTTATGTTCAGGCTCCACTTTCCCTTTCTCGCCCCTGTCTTTCTCCCCGAGTGAGCGGAGGAGCGATCGCTTGCTACGCTTTCACTGCAAGAGTACAGGGGGCCTTAAAGAAGGTCGAAGAGGAGGAGGAGGAGGAGGGGGAGGATGCATGGGAGAGCTAGTGCTGTTGCCGTGTGAACGGAGCTCTATTGTCCCGGGAACCTTTCAGTGGCTTCCCCGAGGTCCCTGTTCATACCCCTCCCCCCATCTGATACACCCTTTCTCCCGCACAAACACATAAACACACACACACACACACACACACACACACTTTGTCCACCTCTTAATGTTGCTCACAACCTTTCCTTTCTGTCTCACACACTGTCTCATTCACTGTCTCCTTCCTGTCACACACTCTTGTCCCACTTGGTGTCTCTCTCATGCGCCCCTCTTCGCCTCCACTTTCCCCTCATTTCTCACAAGCAGACAAGGCCCGTCTCTCCTCCCTCCTCCCTCCTCCCTTCTCGTGTTCGCCCCCCAGTCAGTCGCTCATTATTTCGCCTCATTGATGTGATTGTCATGCCAGCCAGACAGCAGAAGCAAAAACATACAATTTTCTCATTTGCATCACCTCCCTCTCATCCCATGCTACAACAAGAGCAGTGTTTCCAAAATGTTTATGCAAGGAGCGCTTTTGCTCCAAACCAGACCTTAGTGGCTGTATTCAGTGTCCTTTGTGGCAGCACATGATGGTGTAATTTTACCCTTTGTTTTCTCTTATTGGCGTGAGGCTGTTGGGGTTTGCAGGGGGTCGCTAGCTGAGAAAACGAGGCCAGATGAGGACTCGGCTGGTGGGAATCATCCCCAGTGAACAGAAGTGTCTCTTTTCTGTTTTGGATAGCTGAAATGACATGATCTGTAATTACAGTAGTTTCCTGCTGAGACACTGATAACACAGCACTGCTGCTTGCTTTGTTGGTGATTTATTGTATTGATGATTTAACCTCATCTTTGTATTTGGTGTGTTATTATGAGATAAGGATTCAGAAAGAATGAAAGATTTGAAGCCACTCAGAAGGCCTATAGTCATAGCTGTGAGGGATTTTAAAACCTACTTCTCCTGAAACAAAATGTCTCTGCAAGGTCCAAAAACATGAGTTGTATTTCTAGTACCTTTCAGCTATTATTAGCCTTCTGTCACACTGCCAGAGCTCCTGTGTCGTTCCAGCCTGCTTTTCACTGAGGAGATTTTTTTTTTATTTGGCGTAGCTGCACAGGAAAAAGTCTGGAACTGCACTTGTAGTTCGGAGCGAAATCATTTAATCAGTGAATCTAAAAATGGTGTGAGCATGTTTCCATCTGCCACCCCGTCCATCCGTCCGTCCTCTCGGTTTCTTCTGGAGTCATAGCTGTATTGTTCTGGCCAAGTGTTTGGACAGGAAGGAGAGATGTGACACAGGGAGGACCAGGAAACAGGAGCCAGGTTGAGACCAGCAAAAACAGGAAGCAGGAAGAAGCTCTGATAAGATGGCCGCTCCGATGCACCCTGGACTTTTGTTGCTTTGAGGAATTGTTTGTAGTTCTTTGAACTACAGGGAGTGTAAAGTGTCTGGTCAAAGAGCCAGGGAGGGTTTAAAGGGACAGTTCATCCCGAAATCAAATTTTTTGGTTTACCTCTAGTGCCATTAATCAATCTAGATTGTTTCGGTGTGAGCTGCCGACTGTTAGAGATGTCTGCCTGCTCTTGGGATGAGGTGGCACTTGACTTGTGGTGCTCAAAGTGCCAAAAAAACATTTGAATAACTCTGCAGCAATGTCTCTTTCCAGAAACCATGACCCAGTTACTCAAGACAATCCACAGACTTGTTGTGAGCAGTTTCATGTAGGAACTATTTTCTTTCTACCACACTACACCCGCCAACCACATCACCACGCATTAGGAACCGTGCATCTACTGCCAGCTCACCAAGCACCACCGAACCAGATAACATTACAGCTCAGCAGAGGAGGACTTTATTAATGTTTACATCCCTTGCTGTCACAAGCACAGACCTCTTGTCCATGAGATGCTTGATGTAGACAGTTGCTATGGGGGGTAAATGTGTCTAACACATTGTAAGTGGTGTGTAACTTTGGAGTGCCCTTTTGTTTCCTGCCTTTTTGGTGTTTGCCTGACCACATCCATGAATCTCTGTTTGTGTCAGGATTCCAGCTGGGGCTCTGACAAGCCGGCCTAGGATTAGCTGGCATGCTGTATCTTCCTATCCCTAATGCTTTAATCTCTCTGCTGGTTGCCACAAGTCTTGTGGCTCTGGGACACTGTTGGTAAACACTGTCAGTTCTCTGGCTACCGAGAGGGTGGACAGAAAAATAGAAACTGCAACAACAGCAACAAAAACTACACCCACAAAAATACATTTATAGGGAGGATGCCACCTCCAACAGGAAAGTTATATTTATTGGAGGCATATTTGATTTGGCTTCATCGGTTTGTGTCATTCACCTCAGTGTGAACTACAGCAGGGTGATGCTGAAGCAATCAAATGTGAACATTCTGACTCATTATGTTGGAACGTAATGTAATGAGGGTTAAAACGGTATGAATATTACAGAATTTATAGTATTACCAGTCAGAATGACCCTTAAAGGAATGAAAACAGAAGGGTTATAGTTGGTTGAACAAACGTTTTATTACCATAATCATACCTTGAAACCATTTTCTTAATGGAAAAGTCTCCACTTATAAAATAACTAAAATAAAGGAGAGATTCAATGTCCAGCTGCATTTTTTTCCCACTGTCATAGATAAGCAAATGTACATGCCGTGGTATGATAACCGTCAACTTTTGTATCACAGTATACCTTGATTTGGTATATCGCTGCAACCCTAAATGTAACTGTGTCTTCATTACAATATTTAATTTAAACCATAAGCGCGTGAATATGATGATGAAGCAGCCAACAGCTGTTTAACAGTGAAATAATTTTGGAGAATGTGATATTGTATCCGTATTTAAGATTATAAGATTAAGCAAAGATATTAAATTATGGCTGGAACAACTAGTCACTTAATCGACTGACAGAAAATTAATTGATGACTTATTTAATAACTAATTGTTTAAAGGTATACCATGCAGGAATTGTGGGATACTGCTTGTAACATTCACTCAGAACAAGCTATGTATTTGTATTGTCTGCTTGGCATTTCGCCTCATTATATGTACATTTTGGTGCTGCGTTAATATTTGTGACTTCTTCTTAGATACCTGCTGCTGACGGTCTGGTCGCTACCTTTGTATAAAGTCCTGACCACACCTGAGCACTGGGGTACATGCCCTGAATTGTCATGAACACAGCAAGGAAATAAGAAAACACAGACAGACGGTCGAGACTTTTGGATCAATACGCCGCCAAATACTTCTTGTCAGTCATAAGTGATGATTGAGAGGCATTACTATACATTGTCTTTGCATTGTTTTTTAGGACAATCCTGCATAGTATACCTTTAAAGTAGAGCGGGTTGTCCACTAATCAGAAGATCAGCAGTTTGTTCCCCGGCTCCTCCAGTCTGCAAGTGTCCTTGAGCAGGATACTGAACCCCACATTCTCCTGATGGTTCCATCAGTGTGTGAGTGTGTTAAAAAACTGAGTAGCAGGTGGCACCTTGTATGGTAGCTTCGGCCGCCAGTGTGTGAATGGGTGAATGTGACTTGTAGTGTAAAAGCACTTAGAGTGGTCAAATAACTAGAAAGGCGCTATACAAGTGCAGGACTATTTACCATTTAAGTGATTTTTTAAGCAAAAAAAGACAAAAAATCTCTGGTTTCAGCTTTTCAAATGTGAATATTTGCTGCTTTTAAAATGAAAATTGAATTTATTTGAGTTGGGGTTGGATTACACAAGAAATTTGAAATTGCGATGGCCATCTTTACTATTTTCAGACATTTTATAGAACAAATGATTCATCAGCTAATTGAGAAAATAATCAGGGAATGAATTGATAATGAAAAAGAATAGTTGCAGCATCATGATAATCTAAGTCATACACAACATCTAGCCTCAGTCTATAGATTAATACATATGTTTCTTGCTCTATAGCAGATGCGTACAGTGCTGTCCACAGTCAGTGGGGGCAGGCTGTCTCATTCATGGACAGCAGATCAGATTCAGTTGGTCAGCATCTGCCTGCTGCTTTCTCCATTACAGACCGTCTCTCTTACCAAAGTACAAATGTCTAAAACAGTGTGTGCTTGCTTGTTCCCTTTGTATCCCTGCAGTTTGTGACGGTGTGAGGCCTCACCATGCCGCTGGTGAAGAGGAACATCGAGCCCCGTCACCTCTGCCGAGGGGAGCTCCCTGAAGGCATCGGCAGCGAGCTGGAGTGTGTGATGAACAACACGCTCTCTGCCATCATCCGTCAGCTCAGCAGCCTGAGTAAGACACACACTCACATGGACAAACACACGCACCCACAATGTAGAACAAGAAGAAAACAGCTTCTGAAAGGCTCAAAGAGGTCTTTGTTTAACATAAGAAAACATATTGAAACTACAGCATCCTCAGGCTGTGACCCCCGCTAACTTCAGTGTGACGACTGTCTTCACTGTGTGTGTGTAGCCTCTTTGTAGCAGGACAAGATCACATGGTTTCACCAGTAATCCCGAAGCTGTGATTGATTTGGGCGTTGTCATGGTTACAGGGCCTGGGGTCACTGGGCTAGCAGCAGACTTACAGCAACCTCGCACTGGAGCACGGAGGGTTGAAATGTAATCCTTTTAGATAGCTCTGCAAAAGTGAACTTATCTGGACAGCTGTGTGGATGGGAGTGTGCAGATAGACTGTGTGTGTGTGCATGACTGGATGGGTGCGTGTTAACTGTGTCTGTGTGCAGCACTGTTTCATATGGATTGTTATGCTCACTGTAAATGCATTAGACAGAGTTATTACAGCACCGAGGGCATCTATCAGCCCATCCATCTTCTATTCCCATGTCCTCACTTCTCTCCTGTCAACAGCCTGTTATCTGTTGTCCTTTGACAGTTATCCTTCACCCATTCATCCTCAGTTGAATCCATTTTCCCTCTTGCATGCTAACTTGTTGAGAGGTCATTCTGAACCACAGCAGCATACATTAAACCTGTCCTTTTTGCTGTTGACCTCCTACGTTTTAACCCAGTCGTGTCCACTCTCTGTCTTTTATTGTGTCAAGTTCCTGTACTGGGAGTGGGCCTTTCAACAGCAGCTGTGGGAGCTATATATAATTGCCCATGCACGCCTGGAGGGTTGTATCCACAGACTACATACATGTGCATGTCTGTGTGCACATGTATGTGTGTAAGTGAACCGTAAGAATCCTCAGGAGGGGTCAGAGTTGACTGGGCTCAGCATGCCGGATCTGAGATTCTTCCTTCCTCTAAATATTTTTCCTGCAGCCCATCCTGTCAGCAGGAGGGACAGAAATAGCCCTTCGAGTGTGTCTGTGTGGGTTTGCCGTACCACCTTTATACACAGACTGTTCTATGATTAAACAATGTTATTAAACAAGCCTGGCTGGGTTTAACCTGTTGACATCTAGGGGAAGCATTTTTTTATCCAGGTTTTGTCATTTCAGTACTGCCTGGCAGTCTTTTAGTAAAAGCCTTTTACACTTATTAGCCACAGGCTAAACCCCCAGTGCCTACAGTTTATAGTTTTCCATAAACTGTGTGTTAACTGTCGTTTCACACTTACAGCTTTTAATTTGGTTTACTTCCTCTCTGGAGCAGTTGTCTCCACTTTTCAGGGTTATTCCCTGTTAAGAACATGAGTGTGAATGAGGGTTAGAACTAAACAACAAAATGTTAGTTATCCAGTCAAATATCAAAAATTGCTGCAATCCATTCTGACAATGCTAAGCCAAGCCTCTGCTTTACAAACTGCAGGGTTCCCATGGTTACGGAAAACCTAGAAAAGTCATGGGATTTCACAATCACATTTGCCAGACCTGTAATAGTCAATGGAATTTAGTTGCGTATAATGAAATTTTAACAGTGATCTTCTGTGGATAACCTTCCACGTAATGTAACATCACGGCAAATTTATTTTCTGTAGCTGCTGACGTAACATTGCTCCAATCACTCCACATGTTATAAGAACAGCTGCCAATAGAGTGCTCCAAGGATGGTGTATTTTTTTAGGCCAACCCTGAAGTTAGCAATACTCTGGTTACCTCGCCAAAAAAGCCAATGGGAGTTTTCCATTGAATTATTGCAGAAATAAACTTGGTGGCAAAGTTTATGATACTTGCATGTTTTGTTCAGCAATATAATCTTTACAAATTAACACCACTTGCATGATTTTTGAAGCGTAAATGCGATCTCCAGAAGTAAAAAGCTACCGTTAGGCTATAAGCAAACTACACCACAGCTGCATGGCTTCAGTGTCGACACCATAACAAGGCTGTCAGCTGTTGTCTCATTTAACCTCTTGTTAGCAACCCCATTTTTTAAGTTGTGCAAAAGCTTCAAAATCCACGAGTAGGGTATTTACTGATGTGTTTTATGCTGTAGAATAAAAATGTGAGTGTTTCTCAAGCCCATTGCAGGCATCTAACCAAAAACCCATTCAAAAAGCTATTGAATTTGAGACAAGGGGAGCGGAAGTGCAAATATGCAAACTCATTTCTAGATTTTGGCACTAACTCCTGCACTGCTCTGTAGTGCTTGTTTTGACTGCACAACATCAGGGTCAGGAGCAGCAATGACTTTAGCACATGTACAGGGTCTTTGTGTCTGTGGGTGTGAACATCTGGAGGGTAGCCATGCATTAATAAATATGGATACAAGGGTTTAAGTGTATGAAATCTACCCATATTCTACTCTGAGTCACTAAACACTATCACTGTAACAATGGGATTATGTGTTTTGCTTAATGGCACATCAACAGCAGCTGTTGATGTAGCGAAGAGAGAGTTATTTTCTTTCCCTGCTAACATTTGTACAGATGGTTTAGGGCTTTGAACTGGTCACCCTGAGGCGATGAGTCTCCAGCAGTAACAGGACAGTGATGAATAACTTCAATAAACAGGTGTAGGAGGATTTCAGCAGTTAGTGCATGTTCATTTATTAATGAGAGATGTTGCTAAATGGAGCTGGATGAGATGCCATTTCCTGCGCAGACTCACATTGTGTCACATTACCACCGTATCGATTGGACTCCAGTCTCCGCAGGGATTTACTTGGCTCCAGATTTCTCTCTGAAAGCTCTCAAATTCCCCGTCTCTCTGTCTTCTCTGCCGTTCCCTTCCAGGTAAACATGCGGAGGATATATTTGGCGAGCTGTTCAATGAGGCCAACACCTTCTATCTGCGTGCCAACTCTCTCCAGGACCGCATTGACCGGCTAGCCGTCAAGGTCACGCAGCTTGACTCCACCGTAGAAGAAGGTGGGTGAGAGGTTAAAGGGCTGAAGGGGAAAAGCACAGGAAGTCATCGCTTACAGAGAAAGAACGGCTCAGTGTTTCTGTTTGACAGCTGATAAAAACTTAGTTCAGGGTTCTTCTCCCTGTTGGTAGTGCTACCCACAGTACAGCAACTTTTAGGTCTGTTTTTTGCTCACATAGGTGATCAGGAGGCACTTTCACATGACACAAAGTCAGTGGATAGCATTGTCATTTTCCCCTCTGGTGTTGGCAGGACTTCATTCTGCTCTGTCTCTATCACCCAAGTGTTTTCAGTCTCATCTTTTCCGCCTGTTCTACCAACATCCAACCACTCATTTAACCACCTTTTGTGCTCTCAGTTTCCCTACAAGACATCAACATGAGGAAAGCCTTCAAGAGCTCCACCATTCAGGACCAGCAGGTGGTGTCCAAGAGCAGCGTGCCCAATCCTGTCAAAGAGATGTACAATCTGAGCGACAAGCCTCCACCACTCAGCATCCTCTCGTCTTACAGGTTGGTGTAATCAATGCGCACACACTCAGCAAACACTCTCTGCTTATGCCCACACAGCATAATCACAGCCATGTTCTCTGAGCTCTGTTGTAGGGTTTTCAATCAAGAGCTTCTTTTGCCCCCCACCCCCCAAGTGCGTCCTTCAGAGATGAGGAAAATGTGAAAATGATTATACCGTTTTGGGTTATAGTATTTCCACTTACATTTAAGACTTAATTTTCTTAGTTTTAACAAAGCATGTGCTTGTTAACAAGGCAGTTTTAAAGATCTAAAATTTAAAGTTTAAACCATATGTTCTACTTTATAACTTTGGCATGATACTTAAAGTCATCCCCTGTTCTGGATTTGATTTCAGCTCCTTGTGTTTGACCTACATTCGCAGTGAAACAGCAGATTTGGTCCTATTTCTTACTGCTACTTGATGGCTGCTTTTATCCGCTGTGCTTTCCAGTACTTTGGGTGCATTACATATTTAGCACGGCTGGCTCCAGAGGGAGTCCAACTCCTAACCCTGACTACATAGCACACTTTCCTCTCTCTTTCTCCAGTCTTTCTGTCTCCCTGCCTTTTCACTCTCACATCCTGTCATTTCCAGTTACGCTGGATCCCCACACATAACTTCACCCTCGTTCTTCCATCAGCCTCTTCCACGTTTGCAATATTCATAGCTTGACATGTTTTTTACTACACTCAGTCCTCCTACAGAGACACTGAGCCAAAAAATACTACCCTTCTCTCTATCTGCACATGCACTGGCTCTACTTCATACACGTTTCTAAACAAAGACACTAGTGCAGCTGTGTAACCCTCTCTGTGTCTGTTTCTGTAGGGATGACCACAAGGAAGCACTCAAGTTCTACACCGATCCCTCCTACTTCTTTGACCTGTGGAAGGAGAAGATGCTGCAGGACACAGAGGATAAGAGGAAAGAGAAGAGGAAGCAGAAGGTACAGTGCAGTTCACGAGGAGCTCACAGATAATGCTATGATTTAATACACAAGTACAGAGATTTTACTCGCTTGCCAGCCTCCAACTGATGCTATCCTGTAGCTATTCTACTTCTACCGCTGTAGTCAGTAACCAAATAATGTTATCAGGTTAGTTTCGAACATTTAATATCCAATTTATCTCCGAATCACCCCCCCTGACAATCGGAGGAGAAATCCAGTCTGGGAACTTGGTCGGTACCGATGATTTTCTGTTGATGTGAGAGGCTTACGGATACAGTCTTAAACCACCCAAACTGCTCACAGACTTGTCATACCTTGATCATTTCAAACATGTTTGATATTTAGGATGTAAAATCTAGACGGTAGTGGCAAACATCCTAGCCCTTGACACTAACGTTAGCAAGCATACCACTGTAGACAGACATTTAAACTGACATTTAAAATCTCACCACTTCTCGCTGAAGAATCGACAACCCGCACTGACCCAACCATTTTCTCACCTGTACTCATTTAGCCCCCTGCTTTTGTTTTACTCACTGCAAAGCACTGTTAATGTTACAACAAGCTGTCTCACCACGTCAGCCTCCATTTTGTTTACACCTGCCTCCCCATAAGATCACATGAGGTGATGTGCTCATGCTCCCCCTGGCACTATAATCATAATAACATCCTGTAGTGTGTGGTGTGTGTTATTTTCAAACCTTGCAGTGTGTGCATGTCTGAAATTAGAGAGATGGACACCTGTGAAAGTTCTCCATATGTGCATAACGCAACCCGAAACTGCTGCAGTCTGAGCACGACTTCGGTGGAACTGATTTTATTGTCATCCATAGAATAAGACATAATGAAGGACAGTAAACAGCTCTTGAAGTTTCTATTCATAGTCTGATTTTAACAAAACAAAATGGCCTAAACACTCTCCTTCGCTGTCTTTCTCTTAGGAGCAGAGGCGCTGTGTGGATGGGACGTTACAGAGGGAGGTGAAGAAGGTCCGAAAGGCGAGGAACCGTCGGCAGGAGTGGAACATGATGGCTCTGGATAAAGAGCTGAGGCCGGACCATCGACACACTATACACCGAGATAGGGGGGCGTCCTCTGAGGGCTCGATGTCACCAGAGAACAGGTAGGTCCCATATTTGCCCTGATCCTTCTAAGAATCATTGATAAGCCCTAATCAAAAACTCTACAGTATTATTTAACCCTCCATCTTCTCTTCCTCCTCCACTGTCTCTATCAGGGGTCACGGTCCTGATCAGCACCACTACCCCAATGTCATGAACCATGCTGGCCACGCCCACACCTACTCCGGCCCACCGCCCAGCGTCCTGGCTGCCCAGATGGCTTCAGGGCACGGCCCTCGTGGAGGAAGTGAGCATGATGCTAGAGGCAGGGCCATGATGGCCTATCAGGGTGGGACACTGGGCCGTGTTCACCACCACCAGGTCCCGCTGCCTCCTCCGCCCACTGAGGCTATGAACGGTGGCTCCATGTCCCTTCCTCCAATGGACTACAGGTAAACAGATTCGATGGGACACACTTCTATAGCTTGCTCTTACTTTCGTATCTCAAGCTTTTCCCACACTGTCACTCATGTGTTATTTATATTTATATTTTGTGTCTCTTTGTGACATGTTTGGATGTTTTTTTAGTATAACAATACATCCAGTTGGGGTCATTCTTCCTAAATCAAATCATATTTGTCCCTCACTGCTGCTCTTGCTCATTGTTGATTTTATGTGGCCACAATTCACTTTGAGCTCATGCTGCCCCCTAGTGGGTCCGTGTCCTCATGCTTCACTCTCAATCCCTGAAGACTGTGTTTGTGCTTGTAAACCAAAGTACACACTGCTGTCTCTACAATTCTCTTTCACTCTCTATCTCTTGCAGTATGGATGGCTATGCCAACACCGGCCCCCCTCCTCCCCCTCCAGCCCCTCTCATCCCCTCAGCCCAAACTGCCTTTGCCTCACCTCCTGGAGGTCCAATGCCTCTGCCTGGCGCTGGTGGCTTCGCTCCACCTCCACCGCCTATATGTGGAGCCCAGGCAGCTCCACCACCTCCTGGCCCTCCACCTCCTCCCATCCCAGCTGGTGCCTCCCACTCCACAACCCGCAAGATGTCCTCCTCTGCACCTGCTGAGACATCAGTGGTCAATGATGCCCGCAGTGATCTGCTGGCTGCTATACGTATGGGTAAGAGCTGTAGCGTGTTTATATGTGTGTCCATGAAGATTAATGTGTACGTGTATCTTCTTTTTAACAATATGCGTACGTATTACAAGGCCTACAAAGAGTATTTACTCCCCTTTGGAAATGTTTTATTGTTTTACAACATTGTATCAAAGGGTAACTAATGTGGCTTTGTAGACACTGATCAACAGGATAAGACCGTCTAATGTAAAAGAAACAGTTTAACGCAAATAACTGTGACCTCATTGTATTGGGACTTGTCCTGATATGACAGGAAATGGCCTAGATTTTGAGCACTATAATTAAGTGGCTCAACGATCATTTAAAGATGAGTCTTTAAGTGTTCCACAAAAGACCAAAATCTTTATGTGAGAGGAAAATGTTGGTTATAATTAACCACGGGGAGATGGCGTCATCACCGCAGTCCTTGTGTTATCTTTGGTATTTCAAACATAAATGGGTCAGACAGGTTGTAAAGGCCTACTGAGTAGGGTTTAGTGACATCTAGTGGAAAAGCTTTGCAGAATGCAACCAACTAAAAACTACGGTGGCCACCGCAAAAACACGAAGTGCCCTAACTAGCGCCAATGTTTGGTTTGTCCGTTTTGGGCTACTATAGAACAACATGGCAGACTTTGTGGAAGAGGACCCATTCCATGAGTAGATATAAACAGCTTATTCTAATATGACGAAAACACCACAGGCTTCATGCAGTAACACTCTCTTAAATCTCTTATATACTTTCTTATATTAAGAGAAGTCAACTCCAGATGCACCAAATGCTCTTAACCATCAACCATTAAATCTGTTCTTATCCAGGTGTGCTGAATGATGAATCCCACTTTATCATAAGTAACACCTCCTGAACACTATGTAAGGGCAGGTGGTGTGTTGTGTGCAAAGACTCTGGCACATGTCTAAGAACAGGCAAGATGCCACCAAACAAATTCTGTAAGAAGAAGAACTTAGTAGTAGTAGTGAGATCATTACAGCTGAATAAACGTGGACAATGTAAATGTGATTTTACAGGAAAGGTATTCAGATTCTTTACTTAAGTAAAAGTACTAATACCACACTGTAAAAATGCTCTCTTACTAGTAAACATCCTGCATTGAAAATGTTCCTTAAGTTTAAGTATGTAAGTACAATCAGGGAAATGTATTGAACTTTTAAAAGTAAAAGAACTCATGCAGAAATGTTTAAATATATTTAATAAATAATTATAACTAAATTAATTTAAAGGAAAAGCAGCAAGCCCTCATTTTTGAGAAGAAGAAACCATGAAATGTTTTTGCATGAGAAATCACAAACGATTGTGAAAATAGTAGCCAATTAATTTTCTAATAAATTGACTTATAGTTTCAGCTGCACTTCTATATTTTCATATGGCTTGAGCACAAAACCATATGATTTGTTAAGTAACTCGTAACTAAAGTTATCACAGAGTAGTAGTGGATTAAATGTACAATATTTCCCACTGAAGTGTTGTGGAGTAGAAATAGAAAGTTACAGGAGATTATAATATGCAGTAAAGTAAAAGTACCTCAAATCTGTACTTAAGTACAGTGCTTGAGTAAATGTACTTAGGTATATTCCAGCACTGGTCAGTAGAGGGATGCACAGTAACTGAAATTACAGTAATTGGGATCGATGAATCAAGTACAGTAGTCTTTCTTTAGCCCTGAAATTTAATAATTCAATCATTATTATTACTCTAAAATGTAATAATTTAAATTTGATTATATGAATGTCATGCATTTTTCTAAATGTTTCACAAGTTTAAAACATTTTTCCTCATGTTGGACAACAATTTGTCGGCTGTGCTCAGTGAGTCATAAAGTGAAAAGCAAAAATAAGAAAATAGTGGTGAATCCTAGAAATCAGTGCATACTAAAAAAATAAGAGATAATTTGTTTGTACATCTCTCCTTGCATCTCTCCTTGGCCCAATTATTATTATCAGGTGATTATAAACTAGTGAAAACATGGTAGATAATATTCCATTTCTGTCAGTAGATGCCCCTAAATCCTACACACTGCATCTTTAAACAAGTCCAGTTTAAACTTTTTATGGAACCCACAAATTTTGTAAATAATTTAGTACTAAAGTGAAAAAAATGAACTGTCGATTGTAACCTCCCACTGCATTGCAGAGCTTTGTGTATTTATAACTTCGGCAGGACAAAGCAGACCTTAGGGAGTAGCTTTACTACACAAATGTTTATGTGGAAGGTCACAGACAACTCTTATTGCACTTATGTCCATCAGTTAGTAATATGTAATTTAAACAAAAATTAGAAAGAGTATTTACTAGAGGTGTCGATTTAGGTGTCAGTATTTGTTCATTGTGTAGAGTAATAACTTGTGTTTTGCTTGGTAAATAAAAACAGATATAGTAAATTTAAACATAAATTGACCCTGTCCTGTATTAAAAATGTACATTTTTTGGATGGGATGCAGTGATGTAACTGCTATCTAAGGATATCTGCACAGATCCACATTGCAAAAATGATAGATCTTTGCAGCCGCAGATAATTCAATAGTTCAATATTTTCAGCCAGGGATCACTTGATCAAAGTGATGTGTGAAAGTATTTGCAAGCATTGTAACATTAACTTGCATATCATAGCTAATCTCTACAGTGTGTGCTGCACAGAAAGGTAGGCTAACCCTAACCCTGACCCACATTTTAGCCTGGGTGTTCATTTCTCATAGTCTATAATAAATAAATACGAGTGTTTGAGTATGGAAATTACTTAAAATGCCCATCCCCAGTATTTATAACAAATTTACAGTTACCATATTTGATATTTAAACAAAAAATGCTTTAATACAGAGTGCTTATAATTTTTTGATTCTGAGCCTCCACTGTTTTTTGGTGCTTTTTTTTCCCGCTAAATCAAGAACTAAAATCTGAAATTAAGGGAATACCACTAAAAAGACGCTACTTTTGATCCTCTTATGATCTGTATGTTTTAATTTCTTTATGTGTCAATTAAAAAAAACTCCTTCATTGTCTTACAGGCATCCAGCTGAAGAAGGTGCAGGAGCAGCAGGAGCAGCAGGCCAAGAGGGAGCCGGTTGGAAACGACGTGGCCACCATCCTGTCGCGACGCATCGCTGTGGAGTACTCCGACTCTGAGGACGACTCCGAGTTGGAGGAGAACGATTGGTCGGATTAACATACACACACAAAAGAAAAAGGATAACCACTGAAGATACACATACAATCAGTCGATCTCACACTCACTTGAAAGAATGCCCACTATACCACACTCACACTTTGTTGCTGAAAACACACACATATACACACCTACACACAATCACATGCTGTAGGTTGATATAAGCTGAATGGTCCAAAACTGGAAATGTGGGGGTGTATTCGAGATGCTTAAACACTGTAAAGACACTAGTAACATACTGTAATACTTACCACTCGATGAAACATTAACGTAGTCGGACAAATGTATCTGAAAGCATTGTGAATACACCCCAGTGGATGTTTCTCTACCTGTTATAACACTATAGACACCCCGTGAAGGTGCTTATTTCATGTATAGTCCAAGCTTGGGAGCGTTAGAAGAATTAGAAACTTTCCTCTCGAGCTAACCAATGTACTTGTCTTTTTTTAATGTTTTTACTGAAACACATGCTTTAGATCATGAGGCAAGTTTTTAACCTGTCAATAACTGGAAATGAAGTTAATGGAGTCGCTGATAATAAAGCCTCCGAGGGAGCGAATGGGGAGAGCGTCTGGGAATGCTGTGGTGAAGATGGATGAAAGGCCGATATGTAATAAGTCTTATTGATCATAAACATGATAATTGATTGAGCTATCTGCGTCTGCAATCGATCACCGCTGTGTGGGACGGGAGGGGATGGGAGGGGAGGGGGGGTCATGTATATGCTAGTGTGAGCTCTGTAACCTTTGACCCAGAGAAAAATAAAATGATGAATGAAGGATCATGGCTGGGCTGCCATGTCTCTTTACTGTTCCACTGTCGTCATAGAGACGACACATACCTGGCACTAAGACTTCAGTTTCCATAGTAACAGTACAGCTAAGAAGGGAGTTGCCAGGGAAACAGAAGAGTGTGAAAAGGGGGGCACGGAGCCAGGGCGAGGATGAACAAATTAGTCGAGGCAGGAGTTTTTATGCACAGCACATGTTTAGTTTTTTAATACAAAATTAACAAGATCTTTCAATTGAGTGAACTAACCAAAGCAATAAAAAGTACAACTAACACCTTGGAAAAATAGACACCACGTTCACACAAATGTTTTTTTGTTTTTTGTTGTTTTACAATATCTCAGTTAAGTTAGTGCATGTTGATTATCGTTTATATTTTTCATTTTGCAGATACTTAATTTGTTGTGCCATTTTCATCCAAAAAATAAAGTGCATTTCACATTGAAAACTACGCATACGTCTACACAAGATGCTGTTAACTGTGGCGTCCTCCCTTCTCCAACCCCCGCCCCTAAAACACACACGCACACACATTCACAGGCCCTTGAGTGTTTTGATATTTAGCTCTAGATTAGTAACCATCAGAAAGACACCTCCACCCACCCACCGTTGGCTACACGTTTCCCCAAGTTGCTTTGTACACAGCTTTGTGTACTAGTACACTGCGAACCATAAATAGATAAACAGGTGTGTGTATACAGAGAAGTATTACATCCAACATCACAGTCTTTTGCTATTCTTGGATACAAAGCCCTTGTTCACACCTGCGTGGTCATGAGAATCTCAACAATACTATCGGCTGCACGAGAGAAAGACATTCACCAATCAGAGAAAGTCTAAAGTACCAAATATTTTCACAACCCACGTGTAGCCAATCAGCCATCCTTTAAGGTGTCAGTGTGTAGAATTCAGGGGGATATATTGGTAGAACTGGAATATGAAATAACAAGTGTGTTTTCTTTAGTGTGTAATCACCTGAAAAATAAGAATCACTGTGTTTTCGTTACCTTAGAATGAGCCGTTTATATCTACATAAGGAGCAGGTCCTCGTCTATGGATATTGCCATATTGGACCGTGATGTTTCTACAGTAGCCCAGGACTGACAAACCAAACACTGACTCTACATAAGGCCATTCATGTTCTCTTGTTTTTGTGTTGGCCACTGTAGTTAGCAGCATGGGAAAAACACTGATTTTTTTTTACGTGGAACTGCTTTTTTCAGTGTTTTTATGGTTTAAATCAACTGGTCCATTTGTTTTGGAGAGGAAGAAACTTCCGCGGATAATTCGGCTCATGGTAAAAACCTCCTGAACATCTGGATCTTAAGTCATCAGAGAGAAAAAGTGAGCACACATTAGCATGTGCTGGGCTAGCGGCCTGTCTCCAACATGCCACACAGCATAAGAGAAACACTGATTTATAACATGAAACCGTTTTATTCAATGTTTTTACCGGTTTAAATCACCTGGTCTGTTTATTTTGGAGAGGGGGAGATCTCTACGGATAATCTGGCTCATGGTAAAAACCTCCTGAACGTCTGGATTTTGAGTTATCAGAGAAAATAGGTGAGCACACATTAGCAGATGCTGGACTAGCAGCTAGTCTCCAACATGCCACACAGCATAGGAGAAACACCAGTTTGTAACGTGAAGCTGCTTTATTCAATGGTTTTACCAGTTTAAATCACCTGGTCAGTTTGTGTTTGAGAGGAAGAGACCTCTACAGATAATTCGGCTCCTAGTTCAAACCTCCTGAACGCTGGAAACAGAAGGTAATCTAACAGGGAGAAGTTTAAAGTGGTTGCAATCAGTAGTCCTCACAACTACATGCCACTAAATCCCCCTAAATCTTACACACTGTTCCTTTACCCAACCATTACAAACTGGTGCATATTGAAGCGAGGAAACTGAAACCTAACAGAAGACCACACTAACAGCCAAGGTGGAGAAATGTCATTCGTGAAAAATGGTGCAACCCAATTCATCCCACATGGTTTGACTGGCTTTGGTAGCACCATGCACGGTGGTATAAAGTCCCTCCTCTTCAGCATGCTGTATTTACAGAAACAAATGAGTCGAGAGGAGGTGATATCAGTGAAACAAGTTGATTATTACTACATTCAGAAAAAGGCTTTACATACAACGTCATACCGTACAACATCAGAAAGAATTCAGGCCAGACTAAAGTGGAAAAAAATAGAACTTTTGAATGAATATAACAAAATAGACTTTTCTCCAAAGGTAAAGGAATAAGAGTTTGTGATGGTTTGTGATGTGCCAGCCTGACCTGTTGGTGCTCATCGAATAATGACAGGATTCAGTCTGACACTGTGCACAAGTTCACATTCCAATGCACAGAAATGCTACTCCTCTGCTTTCCTTACTCACTCCCCTGTTTATTTTAATCGCTTAATCTGAGGCCGGAAAGATGAACATCCTCAAAGGCCTCTATCAGGTTCGAGGGGAGGTGGCAAGGAAGGAAAGAGGAAGCATTATCTTTGTATTTGGAAGTGACCATTTTTAGCTCATAGAATCATTCAGAGGTCACTTAACGGACGCCTGCCTCGACCAGACTAGATTGATTTAAAGTAGAATATTAGTGATATAGAGGAGACGGAGAACACAGCAGGACTAGGATCCCAGTTCATTCAGAGTCCCTTTCACTTTGGCTTGAAGTACTGGAGCTTCCACGTCCTAGTCCCATCTCTCTTCGACAAAGCTCTACACACACGTAACGAGGCCACTTCTCTCAGAATTGACAGGAAGACTGGCAGCATTATCCTCAAAGGTCAGGGGGGTCAACAGGAAGTTATATTCCTCAGCCCTGTTTTCACCCCCCCACCTCAACAAGGAGACAGATTATGGTCTACTGAGCTGCTGGATCACAGACACCCACACACACGCACAAGGACACACACATGCACACACCCAGAGGCCATGCAACTCATACGGTATGCACGAAAAACACAGTCTCAGATCACACACGGATACTTGAGGTTACAACACTCAGGACAGTTCATATGCTCACAAAAGGCAGAGGCAACAACGACAGAAGTTTCATCCTTGTGTGACGAATGATTCGATTTTAGGTCGGAAGGAAAAAAACATTGCGGAGGAATGAGGCAGTGGTGTCACCGTGACGAATGAGTCGTTTGATCTCGTCCACTTTGTCCAGCCCAGGAGTGATTATCCTATCACCTGTTAGAAGATGTATCACCAAAGCATCACTGAGCCCATTCACTACAACACATCCCCACCTGAGCAGCCATTACGGTACCCCACTCTGCAGGAAGAAGTCATGGCGGGACGTGGATGTTATTGCTGTCTGAGTATTGCTTCACATCTAAAAAATAAAATAACTACCATTCGTAGGCTAGTTATTGCTGACAAGATATGAAGGGACGAAGAATTAGCGTGCATGCTTGTCGGGATTTGCAAACTAATCTTGGGACCAAAACATAATGGACGACTAACTCAGAGCAGCTGGTAGGTATTGTGATGTGGGCTTCCATTGCACTTAGCTGAACTCAAATCACGATCAAAGCTTCTGAACGTCAAACGTATCCGCACTATACTGCAAAAATATTTTTAAAAACTCCACATTTCTCATAAAAGGGTGCAACTCTTGTGACCATCAAGTGATGATTGTAGCTCATTCAATGATACATGTGAGGTACACTGTGTACATAAACAGAATTATTAGGGTCATGATGACATCAGGGTACCATGACACATGGCCTGCAGTGGCCAGTGTGACCTACCACACTGAACTCAGGAGGAAAAGAGGGCATCTGTGCTTGCTGCATGCAAATTACACCCGAGTCCAGCATGCAGATCAGATATCATGTGGTTGGTGTGAGGCTCTGTAGAAGCCAGGAGGGTCAAATAAATGGAAATACATTCAGATTTTTGCAGATTTCCACATAAAAATCATATAATTTTGCTATTTCGTTGACAGGTTTGTGGTGATCTGATAAGCATGTTGATTTAAAATCCTTTAAGGTGAATGTATTAAATATCTGTGTTATCCTTTTAAAATTACCTTATAAATCAAGGTGTTGTTCAAATTTGTGGGGTTTCTCAATTAAGTTATTATTAAAAATTACGTAACAATCTCCAGACATTCAAAAAGTCATGAGCAATCTCCATTCAAAAGGTGAGACAGGAGGGATATAAGGTGGTTACATAATCCGATAGGTTTATATTGGGTTTGGTGCCTCCGTTAATAATAAAAAATGGAGGAGGGGTTAATGGTGGGTTCTCCTGGGGCTTTGTCTTAAGCCTCCCAGACACGAGATGAACTAAAACACACTCCCGCACAATCAACAGAGAAAAGAGGACAGATAAAAAAAAAGAGAGGCGAGGGGAGAAAAAGAAACGACTTGATTTCTTTCTCCGCGTCTGTGCAGGACGCAGGGCGCGGATCAGAGAGGTCTATTTTTAGCTCTCCGAGGCTGTTTAGCTTTCGACGCACGTTCAGAGTGCAGCAGCAGAGCGCCGGGATGCTGCTCCAGACGGGCTTTATGTGGAAATGCCTGCGTATTGAGCTGCAGCCGCTCTCTTCTCCTCACTGCACACACTGCTTAGTTAATCTGCCGTGCGCTTTTACGCACGCGCGCACAGCGGCGCAAACTAATAATCCCTCCCTGTTTGAAGAAAAAAACAAGCACGTGTCAACCAAAGCTCCCGTGCTGTTAACTATATGCACATTGTATATACAGCTGCTGCCTGTAACATGTGATGCACTCAGCGCTCTCTGCAGAGCAGAGAAAGGGTGTGGCACGGGTTGAACGGGAGGGGGCGGGATGCAGTGGCCGCCTTTGCTGGGGAAGACAGTGAGACACTTTGCCCTATGGTGAGTGTAACAAAGAAAAAAACGTCATCCATCCAGGTGGGCTGTGGATAACTAAGAAAACTGCTCCTGCCACTAACAGCCAGGACTGAGGCCACAGCCCTCTGCCACTGCCCCTGACCTCCCCTGCTGCTGCTCTCTTTGACACCAGACACATCCGGTGCAGAGCAGAGCTGACTCAGGGCGCCTCTCTCTTCCCACCTGGGTCTGCTTGGTCAGACGTCACTAGGGGTCCGTGCACGCTGGGCCACGCTGGCAGGCACGCAGCCGCAGCACACCAGCCACAGCGCCTTCTGGATCTCCTGGTTCCTGAAGGCGTAAATGACCGGGTTGATGACAGAGTTGTAGGTGGCAGGCACCAACGTGGCGTAGGTGTAGAGCGGAGGGTAGGTGTAGTCAGCGATTAGGGAGTAGACAGTGAATGGCATCCAGCAGGCCGCAAAGGTACCAAGGATGATGGCCAGCGTGGACACGCCCTTCCGTGTTGTGACGTAGTGGGGTGTGGCAGCCAGGAAGTGGTGCTGGAGGGCGATTTGGTGAGCGTGGCGCATCACGATCTTGCAGATCTGAACGTAGAGTTGCAGCATGAGGCCGAAGAGCAGCAGGAAGGAGACGGACAGCACAGCAATGTTGTTCTTTGTGAGCGGCCGCACCACGCTGCATGTCGCCTCCTCCGCCAGGCAGTTGACCCCTGTGACCGGCAGCAGGCCCAGACACAGCGAGAGGCCCCACAGCAGCACGAGCATGGTGTAGGTGAAGGCCGCTGTCCGCTCTGAGTTGTAGGTCAGGGCATAGTACAGCGACAGGTAGCGGTCAATGGTGATGGCCAGCAGGCTGAAGACGGAGGCGGAGAAGGAGGCCACCACCAGACCCACGGTCAGCAACTGGGCCGAGTCAGAGTGGAGCAAGTAGGCACAGGTGAAGTGAAGCACCAGGCCCAGGCCGGCCAGGAGGTCGGCCAGCGCCAGGCTTCCAATCAACAGGAACATGGGAGCTCTGAGCGCCGGGTTCTGCCAGATCACCAGCACCACCAGGGCGTTCTCACAGGCTATCAGAGTCCCAGATGAGCACAGCACAATGTCCCAGGGGTTGACCAGTAGGGGCAGCTGGCTGGGCGGGAGAGCGTCCGGAAACGTCCCAAGGCTGGTGCTGTTGTCCATCGGTCCCCCGCCTCCGCTGGCCCATGCTGTGGGGTCAGGGGTCAACCAACTGGGGGTGACTGGAGGCTCTTCACTCATTGTGGCCCCCGTCTGGAATTGACAAACACACTGATATCAGAACAGAGACAAGTAGGTTCATAGATAACGTGAATCTGTGTAAAGTCTGTTTTGGTTCATCTTTTTAAGACAAATACAGTGGGGGCTGTTTCCCTCCTGCCCCCACTTCACCTCTGTGCACGCATCTTGATTTCTAAATAGCTTAATAAAACACCACAGCAACAAACACATTTCTAGCCGGTCCAGACAGTAAACAGGTAATGTATTTCCCCTGGGGATTACAGTGTTTAGGCTGTTATAACAGAGGCCTGCAGGGCACACCACAAGTGATGAGCTCTGTTTATTAATAAAATGAAAGACCACAATAGAAAACCAAAGCAGGCTTTGCAGCAAATCTCAGGCCACATTTCCAAAGAGATATCGATAACCCTCCACCGGCAATAATTCACGCCGCTGTCAGAGCCCAAGTGCCGGTTCTGCACAGCAGGAGACACCGCGCCCGTCATGGAAACACAGCCTCTAACGCCATACATGCATCTCACTGGTGGCCATATGGTGCTGCTTTACCCTCTCTGCACCTTGCATCGGCGGCTGCTCCACGTCAGCAGAAGGATGCTGGTGGGAAAAAAACAGACAGGCTGCATGTTTTTCATGCATGTCAGGGATGCTCAATAATCCCATTCCGCCGTAGCCCAGCCTACCTTGACTCTGTGAGGTGAGACTTCCCGTCTAGATGGAAGAACGACAGCCTTGTATTTCCATGGTATTGATAAGGGATGGTGCAGCGCCGGCAGACAGAGACGCAGCCCGAGGAGGAGGTGGGGGATGCTGGTCCTTCTCTGCTGTGAAAGCGGGGATGATGGAAGAAGAAGAAAAGAGCGCGGAGCGGCTCTGCCGTTAACGGCGCATCGCCGTGGACTGCGGCTGTGCAGGGAGCAGCGAGCGGAGCAGCGGCGGAAGAGAGGAAGAGGAGGAGGTGTGCGTGTGTCTGTGTGGAGAGGAGGGGAGGGGAGGGGAGGAGGGGGTCGATGATGAAGGAGGAGTCCCAAATGGGCCGGACCTACAGAGACCGGTTGAACTCCGCTAAAGAGCTAAATGTCTGTACCGTGCTGTCTCAAGGACAAAGACAGGTAGGTGTGTGTGTGTGTGTGTGTGTGTGTGTGTGTGTGTGTAGGTAGATGTATCCTCACGTGCCTGTTGTCGCTTATTGCAACAGTGAAACATGCTTTCTGTCAACAGGCGTGACTATTTCTATCCCACCCAGGAAAGCTTATGTTGTCCCACCTGCACAGACACAGAGCACTCACACTGTTGCAGTGATTCTGTGCCGCCTGACTCAAGTTTCAGATATGAAGATGCTGGATGCAGAGACTCGCTTTCCTCCTGCGACGCCCTGCTATTCTGGTCCTGTCTGTGCTATTAACAGCAACCCTGATGTGTGTCACCAACCTCCTCCCCTCCCTCCCTCTCCCTCTCCCCTGTCCTCCATCTTCTCTGCCTCATCTCTCCATCCTTGCAGCACTGCCTCAGAGAAAACCTCCTGATGAGGATCTGACGGGTGACTTGTTGATGTGTGTGTACGTGACCATAGTTAGCTGACCAGGCTTTACGTGCGTTTTCTCCACCTGCCGTTTGAGTCTGAATGGATTAAAAATAGCTCCTGTTGCAGTGGGAGAGCAGGAGTACCAGGTAGCACCGCTACGGGGCGATGCTGAGCTCCTATGAGTCATCAGTGCGCACCTGTGGGGCACAAAGAAGAGAGCACACCCTGCCTCAATCTTACTGGCTTTATTTCTTTTTCTTTAAAACAGAAAATGATCGCTTTACAACAGGCCTTTTCAAGCAAACCCTCACATTAAACTTGCCAACACCTACAAAACGGTATCAAAAGTGCACCATAGTGTTAATACATCTTCTCAAGGTCTAACAATTTCCATATTATCATCTTGTAATATTTATACAAATACCATTCTGTACACTGTAGAAATACACAGCCCAGCGTGCCCCATGAGTGGGACACTCACCCCCCCACCCATCCGCCTCTCATCCATGATCAAAAACATGATCCACTCTCAGTAAATCCCAGTGCAGAATAACAGCGTGGGGGGTGAAGACGCTGAGCCAATGTTACATCATATGAATTATTAAATACCCATTCAACCCCACACCCAAGGAAAAACCTAATACGGCACTCATACAACCAACTGATATCTGTACAACCCTCATTCAACGACTTGTTAAAAACAATCTTGACACAGTTTTCATTCATTATCGTCTCATTGTCCCGGCAGCGGCCGCAGCGTCCAGCCAGAGTGAAGAGGGCGAGGGGGGCAGGAAGGACATGGAGGCGAGGAGGGAGAGCTGGTAAGTAAGGGGGACTTCCATGGCTGAGCTGCAGCACTGAGTGCGTAAAAGCACAAGTATGAAACACAGCTGTGCGGGCAAGTAGCACACCACGCGGACTGCTGTGGTGCGTTTATGGTCCGCTGCTCCCCGTAAAGAGGGAACAGAGCATTTCTCCTGGTTTCTGTGGCGAAACGCTCGGCTCCACATTTAGTCTCTGGACTGGTAAAAGAGGATGTAGCCTGACTCAGAGTTCTTGGAGATTTCAGAAGTGAGACCGTAGAATTCCTCTATGGCCTGTGCATCAATTTTCTACAAAAACAGAACACAAAGCAGAGTTGGAAAAATAAACCTACTATGAACATCAAATCAAATATACATATACACAAATGAACTCCCTTACCTCTACAATATCATCATCAAACAGCAACCAGAAGTCATGACTTTTCACAATGGCAATGTAGTGACCCCTGTTCGGACCACTGAAAAGAAACAGAACACTGTATTAGAGCAGATGTTGCCTCTACAGTCATATTACACTGACTTTAAAGGCCCTGCAGACTCATGGCCCACCCACACAGGTGTTTCCACTCATGTTCCCTGATTAGACTCCTCCGCAGGACGGTGTAAATGTGTAAACACTTCGTTTTATTGACATCTCTCTGACCTTTCTATGAGGTGGAAACACTTGTGTGGGTGTACAGGGCATTAAATCAAACACAAATCTGTGTAGCTGTGAGCAAAAACATGTTACATGTTGAACACGGCATGACTAATGAAATCTGAGGCTGGTTTAGTCGTGGACTTGTTGAATCTGACAGTTACCACTGGAGCTGGGCAATGCTGACAAAAATCTGACCAGTCCAGTTTAGTTTAAGTAATCTTGAAATTTTCCATCTGTTGCGTCACTATCTATCGCTGAATGAGGTAACACAATGATGACTGAGCCTATGGCCCACTGGTGACAGCCCTGGCATTTGCAGTATTACAAAACTGGTGTCAAGGGCGACATTGCTGGATAAATTACAAGTGTTGCACAGTAGTTAATAGTCCGCTCACACACACACAACAAAGGTTACATACATGCACACATATATTCACCATCTACGCTGCAGTAACCCTTTCATCTCGACATACATTCACCAGCCTGGTTTCAAGCCTGAAGGCCTTTACACACTGGGGGGCGTTTTTTGTACAATTAATTTGCACCTCAAGGTCAACTTTTCTGAGCTTTAACACCGTGAATAAAGCCATCAACCGATCATGCTGAGAGGATTATAAAACATCAACATCTAGGCTCCATAGTCTAAACCAAGGCGGCGCAAACTTTAGTGTGCCAAACACACTGCAACACCACTTATCACCATAGGTGCCGCCAAAGAGAGAGGATTTTTGCTGGTCCAACATGAAGGCGTTAACTTATCTTCACTATACTGTTCTCCCGCACTTCGCTGTGCATCTGCATTTCTTTCTCTAACGCATGTAAAACGGATTCACATACACAAAAGTGGTTAAAAATGTTGAATTACTGTTTAAAACCTGAGCTTCACCACCATTACTGTAACTGTAACCTTTTTTAAAATCATACTGTACAGGTAGAGAAAATAAAGACAGGTGGCTTTCGTGATACTGTCTACTGACAGTTTCTTTTTCTCTTCTCTCTTGGTGGTAGGTCATCTGGTGTTGTGTTGTGATGTGCGTCATACAATAAAGCGATCCATTGTCCCACTCACAGCTTTCTCCTTTTAAATGTTATGATCCATCACACTGGCTGCCAATCAGGGCTTTTGATGTGTCACACACTTCTAATTCCCATGTGCTAACAGTGACAAATAGATCCCCCTTGAATTTTTTTTTTAAAATTAAATCTAATTAAATTAAATGTTTTAGCTAGAGTTTGTGTCTTTATTAGGAGATGGGCGTTCCACCTCTCAACACAGTTTGTTTATCTGCAGCTCAAACATGACTGGTCAGTACTATTTGGACTAAAAACAGGAACTAGAACGCCTCTGATACCAAAATCTTGTATCGTTGCCACATATTCTGCACACACATGAAGGTATCTGTTTGTAGAGATTAATATTACACTGTCTCGTGCCCTGATACACTGATATGTTGGCCAATAAAAGGAATTGTTTGTTAATTTCACTCAGTTTAAGCAGTATTCATTATACTGTATATTTCAGGCACTATATCATGACATTATGATGATGAAATCCCAGATGATGTATGGCCTAAAACCATGACATCAATTTCATCATACGTCTCCCCGCTCTTAAAATAAGTCGGCAAAAGGGAGCTGAAATGGGAGTAAAGCTCAAAGGGAGAAGCTCCCGACAGATAACTTACATCTTTCCCAACTCCGTATAAGTTTGCTTTCTTAAATAAATGTATGTCTATTCATAGTCACGAAGCGCTGGAGTCTGTTTCATCATGCACTGTGTGAAAAGCAGGGAAACACCTTGTATAAATGCAGACAGACAAACTCCCACTCACACTGGGTCAAAACTGGTGCTGAGAAACAGTACAGCACAGCTGAACAATGATGGATGAGGGTCTGTGTTTCCTCCTGCTAGATGTGATTTAGATCTAATGTACATTTATTCTGGTGCCAAAGGGCTCAAGTGCATTTTATTATTAGAACAATGATTTGTCTGCCTGTCTCTGGTTGCTGTGGAGACGGCTATAAGGTGTTGTATTCTGGCTGTGTGATCACCTACACACCTCCCACAATGCACCACCACGGCGACTAGGTCGTACAGCCTCTCAGGATTGGTGGCGTCCCCAGAGGTGTTGAAGAGGCGGAGCTCCAGGGGGAAGACGACACGATAGGACAGCTTTGTGTAGCGCTGCAGCTGCTCCATGTACTTAAAGCGCTTCAGGTGCAACGCCAGGATCATTGGCAGCTTCTTAACACGCATCCTGTGACACAAACATTACAGTCAGACACTGAAATGCATCAACACACATCTTAAATAACACACATTAAGAATCAACCTGTATACTGACCTCTTGTGTGCCTCCTGCTTGCTTCTACATTCTTCACAGTAGTATTTGTACTCACTGCACAGTGTCTCTGTGTTACTGAAACCTCTGAAAGGAGCCACAAAGACAGAATTAGCCAATGAATTCCACATCTACAAATAAATAATTTAAAGGGACAGTCCACCACTGATCAAAAATACATATTTTTCCTCTTACCTGTAGTGCTATTTATCAATCTAGATTGTTTTGCTGTGGGTGGAGATACCAGCCAGAGATGTCTGCCTTCTCTCCAATATAATGGAACTAGATCACACTCAGCTTGCGGTACTAAAAGCGTCACAAACCTGCCAACCACATCACAACGGATAGGGAGGATGCATCCTCTTATGGACAAGAGGGTTGTGCTTGTAAAAGTGCAAGAACAATAATGGCGTCCTCCTTGGCTGAGCTGTAACATTTGCTAGCTCGGTGACTCAAAGTGAGCTAGCAATAAATACACGCTTCCTTCTGTGTGGTGATATAGTTGGCAGGTGTAGTTTGGTAGACAGAAAATAGTTCCTACATGAAACTGCTCGCAACAAGGTCTGTGGATTTACTTGAGAAACCAGGTCATGATTTCTGGAAAGAGACATTGCTGTTGAGTTTTTCAAATGTATTTTTTGTGCTATCCAGTTCCATTACATTCAAGAGAAAGCAGATATCTCTACAGCTGATATGTCCAACACTCTGCAACTCCACCTATTGAAAATAGGTGTTTGCAACATAAAATCTTAAAAAAAAAAAAAAAATAGTGAAACATCCATTACAACATTCCAGAGCCCAATGTGACATCTCGAAATTTCTCAGTTGCTTTTTTGTCTAACCGACAGTCTAAAACCCAAAGAAATTTATTGTAATGTTAGGCAGCACTTTTGAGAAACTGGAACCGATGAATGTTTTGCATTTTTCCTTGAAAACTACTTTTCATTAAATTATCATAATAATTGCCGAGTCACTAATCCTGCTTAAGCTCTGCTTCTACGTGCTGTTAGTTTACCTGAGGCAGTGTGTGATGGAGGTATTCTGTTCGACATCCACAGAAAGGTCCAGAAAGTCCTCATCTTTGCTGCTTATCTGAAGAGAAAAAAAAATGACATCAAAATAAACTCAAATACTAGACGAATGTGTAAGACAGACCACTTTGGAATATAATAATAATAATAATAATATAGGGCTGTAGCCGTACGGCAATTAAAAAATATCACTGTATGCAATTCTATTGTATTTACCTAAAACAGTGTTTCCACTCACTGACAGAAGCTAAAAGACAAATAACCTAAGCTGTTCTCTCCTCATGCCAATAAGCTTTACCTGTGTGAATTTCCTAATCCCTGAAACTGGTAGCAGGACTGTTTGACGTGAATAAAAACATGTTTTAACACGACTCTGGTGACACACGGTACAAAATGTTTGGTGTAAGCCACTTAAACTTAATCCTCATATAACAACAGCAGCAAGGCATCTTACCGTTTCACAGGTGAGGCAGCGTGTCTCATTGGTCAGAGTGCCTTGGAAGATCTCATGGACCCAGGTGGGAGCGGGTGTGGCATTGCTGTTGTTGTTCTGAGAGTCCAATGTGCCGTTGGCAAGGCGGCCATTGGTCTTGTCCTGCTTCCGCTCCTCCTGGAGCAGATCTGCGATGGTGTTGAGCAGGTAGTTCAGGAACTCGTGGGCATCCTGCTGCATGTAATTGTCAAACAGCTCTGAGGAAGAAAGTGCAGAAGATGTTAGAGGGTCTTTTGCATAAGGAATTTTTAGGTGATGATTTAAAACTCTGCTATAGATTCTTTTGAGCACATCAGTCTCCCTAAGTTTCAGTTTCCTCTCACCATTCTCTTTGCGAAGCCGTGTGATGAACTTCTTGGGTGGTATGACGCCCACTTTCCTCTTCTGGTTTGCGATACTGTGAAACAGGTCGGCCAGGCAGGTGAGCAGGTTCTCCTTCCGCCGAGGCTGACTGCGGTACGCCAATATCTTCTCCCGAAATGGTCGGCAGAAGTACAGAGCCTGCAGCACCGAGTTGCAGTAGCAGGTGTTTCCAAACTAAAATCACATATGGAATATGGTCAAATCAGTTTAAGTACCAGTCAGGTGACGATGATACAAAACACTGAATCTGCACAGTCAGAGCATCATGTACTTACATTGACCAGGCCAAAGTAGTGCTCATTGACCGGAAACTGCTCAGATCCAATCTCTTTCTCCAGAGCAGAGGCATTGGCGCCCTGTAAAAGCACAAGGCCAAAATAAAAAACATTTTAATTTTATAAACAAGACATATTTAAGTTCAGCTGTTTTTCTGAACACAATGATGACAAAAGCACACTGACGCCACAACTGAATCAGGAGGTAATTGCCAAATTAGACGGCAGCAACTTGGCATCTCCAAGGTAATTTGTTGTAGTGGTAAAACAAAACACTAATGGGTGCTTAAAAACTCCAAGACTAGGCATTTTCACCTACCACCTCCACTCTGCCCTTTAAAGCCATTAGAACTAAAAGCATGCATCATCTTTAGCTGACAGCACAGTTGGGCTGATCCTGGCCGGTGCTCCACAGCTACACTCATCCAAAAAAGATTTTAAATGTAAAACTCGACTGAGATGACAAAATCACATGTGTCCGGATAGAAAATACCCATACGCAGATGTTTTTTTTAAGTTGGTACAGCTCACCGTGGCGTTTTGGGGGAAACGCACACCCCCTGTATGATTTTGTAAGGGTTAATAGATGCAAAGAAACTAACCGCAGAGTGGACATGGATCTGGAGCGGGTCCACAACTACGCAGCTAATGTCAAACCATGTCGTCATTGCCTGCGTTAATAATGTCTTGTAGTAATAACCAACACGTCAGCTTAGCTTTCTTCCCACGGTTTCTCTCCACATACTGCAAATTAATCGTGTACCAGTCAGAGCCATCCATTACCCAGCTGTGCTCCAGTTGTTGGCAAGATGTAGCACTGCTTTAGCTTCACGGCTAATTCACGTTAGCTAGTTAGCTGTGAATCCCAGCTGCAGCAGGTGCACTGTCACTGCGATTTAAGAGGCAGTGATACATACTAACCACGCAAATAGTAAAGGTATGAGTTAAAATAGAGTCAACATTAAAGAGAGTCAATCTAATGCCGTTAGCAAAACGAGCAGACCGGAGAATGCAGTGGGTGGCTGCTTGCTTTGCTATGGTCGCAAAACTGCTTGGCTAGCACACACACCAAAATTAACTGATTTTATTTAGAAATACACGGTTAAAAGGCCGATAATAGTGCAGCCACGGTTTCCCTATCACCGTATAGCCTGACTAATGCCGGTATGAGACTGCCGTGCACTCACCATGGTACAAAAAGAGGCAAATTTGGAGACTGTCATTAGGATTTCCATTCGGCTAGCGCCATCTTCAACCACACCGCCTCGCGCTGACAAGACTGGGCTGGCTCCCCTCGTGAGGGCAGGCAAGCGATTCTGCTGAGCTCGCGACGGAAGGTCCAACAGCTCAAGAAAACGAGAGCGTTCACTGCCGGTTGTTTCCGTCTTCACTTCATCACCGTCGGTGCAGTGGATCGCTTTCTTTTGGGCTATGAGTGTCACACAGTCGGACACAACTAACCCTTAAAGAAAAGTGTGTAGAAGTCAAATTAAATCATGTCAACATCTTTGATAAAGTCACGTTACACACCGTCAAAAAATAAAGGTTAGCCTCACTGAAGTTTTGCGCATGCGTATTATCAGTAACCGTGACTTGTGTTTGCACCAGCAAAGTAGTAAACTGTCAACAGGAAAAGGGCAGTTGTTTGAGAATAGTTTTATGTTAGCAGCAGAAAAATGACCCTTTCTTAACAGACTGAGACAAACAGTTAACTCTGAAAACATTAGAGGTCACAACTGATCTAGGACCAGCTCGCTTCCGGAACAAGTGGTAATGGCTCTATATGAATGAGAATGAGCTGACTCTTTTTTCCTCTATTTTCCTCTTTAACTTCATTTATTCAGTCATCATAAAAAGCTACAAAAATGTGGATGAATACAATTAATAAAATGAACGAATTAAAATTAAAATTTAGGTTTTTAAGGCATAAATAAACATAGCCCTGGTGGCTTTCTGTTTTGTCAATCCTGTCAGTGTTGCATTTCATGCTTAAAGTGCTTTAAGTGGTGAATATTGGGTCTCCTCTCATACTATTTGCATTTTTGGATTTAAAAAAAACGACGAGAAAATACAATATAAAGTCATGACCTCTGTCCAGATCATTTCCATAATAAAAATAACATCACTTTTCTGTGTATTATTTTTAGTTTCACATAACACAACACTTGTCATTTTATTCTGTTCAGCACTTTGTCTGCCATTTTTAGTCACTTTATTCGTCTTTATGGAGCAATTTTATTTTATTTTATCTTTTTGTTTATTTATTTATTTATTTATTTCTCTTTTATCTTAATCTGTTTATCTTTTTGTTTTTGTCTTGTGCTGCTGTGACATTTGAATTTCTCCACTGGGGGATCAATAAAGTATATATTAATTTTAATAACATGTCAGAAACATGTTCAGTATCAATCCAGAAGACTGTTACATACATGCATTCATAAAATAAATGTATAATTGTTACTGTGCCAGTGTTACAGAACACACAGTATTCAGAGAGATCATTTTTACATTTTTAAAAAGTGATATTTTTTTAATCTTATTTATTTATTTGATAGCTTCAGTGTAAAATACACCGACTAACGTTACTGTTGACAAAATAATTGTTATAGTAAGTCTAAATAAATTCTAATAGGGTAGTGTATCATATGTCTCACAAATGAGTTATTACATTTGTAATCCTTTATTTAACATCTGTCCTAAACATTGACTGTTCATTAGACATATTTCTTCCCTGCAACAACCTCAAAAACACGCAGGCAGCTGACTCTGGGTCTGCTCACCACTCCTATTTACTTTGGCATTACATTAATTTAGTTCAGGCAGTATCTCGGCCAGCCTCAATTGTATTTCAGGAGCCGGAGTTTGGGGTCTTTCGATCTCTCTTTTCGCCGTACCCGCCATCTTGTAGAGACCGGGGGTAAGATTCTCTCCGTGTTAAATTACATTTTCTACTATATTATCGTATCATTCGTACACAATTACATTAATACATGTACCGCAGGGTTTCCCTTTCACCTCAGTGTGATAGTACAGCCCGAAAAATCTTTATATTTAGTGATAATTTCCGTTAAAAATGAGTAGGACCAGTAGCGTGGCTCTCCATGTGGGCCTGACAGGCTGCGGAACGTTTAGTAGAAACAGTATTTTCCTCTAACATCCTGTTGCACCCGCTGTTATACAGCTTAACATTTAATTTATCGTGGATATTAGGGTGTTTATAACGATCTGTGACATTGCAGATAAGCTGCTGTCTAACTTAACGTTACGTGTGCTTGGGATGTAATGATATTTTGTTGCTAGCCTTTATATTAGCATAGTTGTTCATACTTAGTTGGTGTAATTAGCAGCATTGTTACTTGAGGTTGAATCAAAATGATCAAATGTCGCATTCATGTGTTAGTGACAGATACATACTTGACCAGTTTTGCTGTCATTCACTTGGATGAGCTGTTTAAATACACTGAGATAAGTTTTAGCCAGTGTGGCAGCTAACTGGATCCTATATTGGCCTTTAAAAATCGTCACTAGTCATATCTAACTGGAAATATGGAAATTTTACATTTGCAAATGGTCTAAAATGATGCCACACATACAACTATTAAATAGAAATCAGACACCATATTAAAACATTGCATGGACTGACGATTAGTAAAACAATGAGAATTTATTCATCATAACTAATAAATAAATCAAACCTATGAAGGCTTTGTTTTCATGTTGAATTTTAAAATTGTGCTACAGTAATTTTATGAATAGAATGTGATACAAAAAAAAATGCTGTCATGTGATGCATAGAGATGAAAACAAAGTAAAATTAGATTTTGGGATGCATAGACTTTATTTACATGCTGTTTTCCATCCAGTCAAACAGATATAAAATATGCTTTTTGTAAGAAAGTATTCATGCTCTAACATGACTAACTGGGGTGTATTTTCTTTTTCAGTAATCAGGCATCATGACGAACACCAGAGGCAAGAGGAGGGGGACCAGGTACATGTTCAGCAGGGCATTCCGCAAGCATGGTGAGTCCAATTTTGAGGGGTAGCTTTGAGTGCACTTTCCTTTTATGAATGAAGTTTAGGAAATTTGGCTTTTATGACCACTGTCAAATCTGTGCAAAACAACATGAATTAATTTGTTGCATTTACTTCACAGGCCCAATTCCCCTGTCCACATACATGCGCATCTACAAGAAGGGAGACATCGTCGACATCAAGGTAAGACCCAGCATATGTGTTGACTCATACATCATCAGTCATCTTTCTAAATTTGTGAGAGATTGTAGTGAAATATGCTTTAAAATGTGGCATTACAATGATTTAGGCTACGTCTAGGTCAGGGGTAGGCAACACACGGCTCTTAAGCTCTTCTCCAGTGGCTCTAAGTGGCTTTGACAAAAAGGATATGGAAATGAGTGATTGTTGTAAGCCCTAAGTGATTATTACATTTTCCAGTTGTAAAAATGTGTAGCCTGTATACTCAATAAAAATGTTTAAACATTCCGTCAACTAAAATGTGCATCATATGTGCGGAGATTCGTTTGTTAATGGACAACTTTACCCAAACTGTCAGTTTAACTTTTGAAACAGTTACCGATTTGATGCTGTAGTGATTAAAGTGACTAAATTTGTTGCAGATGTCACATTGTTACATGTTATTTCTTTCCAGGGCACAGGCACCATTCAGAAGGGTATGCCTCACAAGTGCTACCATGGCAAAACAGGACGTGTCTACAACGTAACTCAACATGCTGTCGGCATTATTGTCAACAAGCAGGTCAAGTAAGTAGAAAGTAGTAAATAATTTATGACATTTAAATATGCACAGTTACGTAACTTTGAGCTAACACAAACTAAAGGTTTTTAAACTCTGTCACACTGATAATCAATTATTTAAAGACGTTCCATTCTCGTAGTCTACAGGGGATGTAGGAGGAGAACAGCTTAATTTGTGGTGGTTGTGTTGGCCATTCTGGTGTTTGCTGTTGTCTCAGGCCAGTTTTAGACAGTCCATGAGTCTTCAGCCCTTTGTGCACAGAGGTCCCACAATACCGTCACAACAAAGACCCTTCATTTTTACACAGGACGAAGTAACACCCACATGTGTATGATTTTTATATAACATACTGGCATTGCCTAAAATAGAGTTTTTTAACATTAACGATGAAATAACATTGCAACAGTAATCACTTACCTGATGTATGGCAGTTACTCTTGTCCTCTGCTTGGCTCCTGGACCTCATTGTGTCCCCACTTTGTGGACATTTTTGTTTGCTGTACTTCCTCTTGAGCATCTTGCAGGCTCACACTTTTTACACAGACATTGATTTGGCTCTGTTACACCCTCTGCTGCGGGCTTAAGTCAGGGCTACTCTGTCCTCCCATTCTGTGTTCCTTCCTTTTCATACAGAGTGGCAAGGTAGAATAACAGGGTGACATTCCTATCTTTAACAGAGTAATTGGAGCGTTTGATTGATGTCACATAAATATAAAATGTTAATGAGTGTGTTCTTCTAAAATCCTTCATATCATCATTGTTACCATGACATTTTTTCTGGAACCTGTAAATCCTGCTTCAGTCTTAGGCGTGTACTTGCTCATTCACTTGATCTAGAGGGAGGGATGTGACCCCATCTTCACTTTGCCACCAGGATTGTTCATGTCCTCAGTGGTCATTCATGTGGGGAAAAGTAAATCATCCTTACACACCCCAGTCTAACTGCTGTTTGACCTGGGGCTGTATTGAGGAGACAAGTGCAGATAGTGGAACAATATTACATTGAATTCTGAGCCAAAGCTATCAAGTTGTTTTTATTTTATGTGTTTGTTATTAACTTGCTTATGTTTTCGGCTCTCGCAGGGGCAAGATCCTGGCCAAGAGGATTAACGTGCGTATTGAGCATGTGAAGCACTCAAAGAGCAGGGACAGCTTCCTGCAGCGTGTCAAAGAGAACGAGGCCAGGAAGATGGAGGCCAAGCAGAAGGGCAGCTGGGTGGAGCTGAAACGACAGGTATGAAATGATGCATTAACTTTTATTTATTTTTCTGTTGAAATATAATGGAAAATCTACTTAATGTCATGTGGAAAACCTTTTGTGAAGAAAGTCATTCAGTTGCAGTGGTTTACTGTCACAGAAGGAAAAAAATAAGGAGAAATTAAATTAGTCCCAGTTGTATATTTAAAAGTACGTTGTGAATTAATTAATCTCAACAGTCTAGAAATGTTTTGTCAGTTTTTTGGGGGGTTTCTGTTTTTAAATATCATTTGATCATCTAAAATTTCCCTCTTTGTCTCCACAGCCCGCTCCTCCCCGTGACGCTCACTTCGTCAGCACCAAGAAAAACGAGCCACAGCTGCTGGAGCCCATCCCCTACGAGTTCATGGCATAAAGTGCTCATCACAATAAACATTTGTACACACGCTGCTTGTCATGTTGTCATCTGTTCCTACATTAGAATGATGGTCAAGTGTCATGGTGTGCTGTGTCACTCAGTGATGATCCTCCTCCTTTGATTGCTTAATGAAATCAAACGCACTCTTCATTTCACCGGCGATCTGAGAGTGACTGGCGCACATGTCACAAGCACTTCCCATCCTCACACCTAACTCACAGCTGTCTGCAAGGTTAAACTTTTATGCACTGACAATGGACCTTTTTCACAGCAGACATTTTGAGTTGTCATGGTAGGAATAGCACAGGTGAAATTTATGACATCAACAATGGCTCAGTTCCATTAAGTTTTATAGTAAGTTATTCCAGGGAGCCAGCATTGACCATACCTAGGCCTCACTGCAGCTATTACTGTTATTAAATACACCTGTGTTTTTCCTACTGTAAAATGACTGCAGTGATAATGGCTAATTGGCAAGCTGGGCCTATAAGCTCCTGACCAGCAGCAATCACAGAAGTTTTCACTGAATTTCTTTGATTTGTTCCTACTGTGTTGGCATGTATTGATGATAAATGTGGAAAACAACTTTTCTCACCTATTGACCCGTACTGTAGGTCCTTTTCATCAGACATTTTGACATGTCACATGAAAAGTGTGGTAATAAAATTACAGTGGCTGGTTTTTGGGTCCCATTATTGTGTGTGCTGGCTCACTTTCTTACTGAGACCCCTGTAGCACAAAGCCATTGTACTGTTATGAGTAACACCCATGCTTTTGTAAATATATATAATGAATCAAAGTGGGTCCTGCTGAGCCCAGCTAGGTGATGTACCCACACAGGTGTTTTCACTTAATTTAACTGAGTACTAAACCACATTGTGTGGGTGTGTCATTTCTCTCAAACTGAACTGATTTGATGAGATGACAAACTTGTGCAGGGGTTTTTAAGATACATAATTGCACCACAAAAAAAGCCTCATTTTGTTCTTGTACAAGCCATAATCTCTCCTGTTCTATCTGTTGAAGTAAAACAACTTACATCTTCATAATTAAAGATTGAATGATGCTCATTGGAAGTGTGAAACATTGACCTGAGGATTTTTGTTTCCTCTATGAGAGATTATCTCAGAATTGTGAGGAAAGTTTTCTCGGGAAGAAATTCTGACAATTGTTTTTCTAAATTATCAAGATAGACTCCTGAATGATCTTTTTTCCCCGATTTTTTTTGCTTTTCAGAAAAATGAGCAGAATTATTTTTCCATGAAAACTTCTCATAATTCTGATATAATAATCTCATCAGCTCAGAAAAACATTTTTTTTTTTTTCTCAAGTGAGTGCATTGCTCATCCCTAAAGCTTCGATCTGAGTAGAGATCTTATTAGATACAACACTGGAAAACACCTGTGTGATTGTGCATGGTATTTGAAACTGCTCAATAAATTTGTTAAGACAATGCTGATGATGTCCATAGTTTTAGGGACTTGAACCCTCCTCTTCAACCCCCTGTCAGTTAGGCCACACATTATTGAAAATTGAATTTCCCCTCAGGGGGATTAGTTGAGTATATAAAAAAATTATTTAAAAACTCACGCTGTCCAGCAGGACATTTCTCAAACGCACAGAATTCTGTAGTGAATGCCATTGATTGGATATTCTCACTTTGCTGAAGAGTTATGGGGAAAATTCTATCAGCTCATGCAAAAGATAAATAGAATGTATTGCATGTTGCAGCCATTAAAACAGAGTTGGAACAAGCAGATACAAAATAAACGTGATGTTGACACTGGAGTAATGTGATTTTCATTCAAACGTTAAAACTAAAGTGTAAAGAAAAGTGGATGTTAGCAGTTATCTGCATATGGACTCTAGGCATCAGTGGTATGTATAAAATGTAAGTCCCATTCTTGTAGTGGATACCACGGAGTTTGTACTGTGCAAGTGCAGTTGAAACTCTGTGCAGTAGGTGGCATTGTGCACCAGGATATGTGTCAGGCTTTAACTAAACATCAGGCCTTTATAGCAAACTTACTGTAAAATACTGATCTGGTTAGTTAGTTATTGGGGTTAATGAGTATAGAAAATATGCTTCATTGAACTGTGAACCATATTTTGATATGAACCACAGAAACAGCTTACCTATGACTTTTCACAACTCAGCTTGACATTTTAAGGTGTTGGGCAGACCATGATTCAGCTAAATTTTCCCTTAACCACTGTGATATTCCCCACCTATCTTTAGACAAGGTCATATTGGGGGAGTGAGCTGATAATAATTTATTAGAACAGAACTTTTGAAGCGAGGAGCATAAGGTGCTTTCCAGTGCAAGGTCAAATGTAATGCAACAAAAACAGAATAATGGGTAGTACTATAAAAACAGCATGAAGGATCTACAGATATGACTTCATAATCCGTAGATGTTAGCGAGGTAGAACACCTCTGAGAACTGCCAAATGTACATTTTGTACAAGTGAGAATGGCAGTTTCAAACAGTTGTATCACTTTTAACTTTATGAGAATAGACATTCATATCTACTAAATCTACTATACTGCTGGCAGCAAGATAAAGGCCCATTACAAAAAAACCTGTCCCACTGCTAGCCTCTTTATTAATACCGTTTAACACTTACATCTCCTGGAACAAATGACATCTTCCATACGACTTCAGACAGAAGTGGGAGAAAAACAGTGGAGAAAATGGTGTGTTTATTTAGCCGTGAGACAGATGTCACATGATTACCGTATGCACCATGTATGAAACCATACTTTAAATTAGGAACATTTGTTATGTCTTTGTAAACATCCCATGACCTCATATCTCTGCTTTCTTTTCTTTTGTTCCTAAAAACAAAAAAATTATCATAAATAAAAAACATTAAAAAAAATAGACATGCATAATCCACCTCTGAAGTCTAATTATAACGTGACGTATTTTATGTAACCGTATGTCTATAAATAATCTGTCATGAGCTGCAATCAACGTCGTCTTTGTTATCCTTCTCTATTGTTTTTTGTGAATAAGGGGGCAGAAGATATACTATTGGTTCATTATTAAAGGTGACATGTTGATACAATTCTTCAAGTACATCATCATCATGTGTTTTTTTTTAGTGTATTTTATAAAAATAAATCCATATATTAGTCATACATGTGTGTGTGTGTGTGTGTGTGTGTGTGTGAGCTGCCTGTCATGGTTTGTGTGTGGACCACTTGATGTGTGCTGTTTAATCAGTGGAGGCTGAATGGCTGGCTGGTTATGTGACAAATAGGTTATCTCATCACACCTCAGTACTTTACCCAATATTTACACGAGTTAGGACCAGTTTACAGAGATAGGGAGCAGCTTACAGGATGAAGTGTGTGTGTGTGTGTGTGTGTGTGTGTGTGTGTGCGCGTGTGTGTGTGTGTGAGAGAGAGATCAGGATGGAGAAGGCCAGCAGTGCATCAGTCCAAAGATTATATTCCATTTCAGTGGATGCATCGCTTGAATTTTCTTGCAGTAGAAGAGACCTGATGATTCAAAAAGAGGAGAGAATAAAATGAATGCTTTAATCCTCTCCTGGACAATGGTGGAGATAAACCTGCAGAGGTTGTCTTTCTTCGCCCTCCTAACCCTGTAGGCCTGAGGTCAGGGAATTCAGACGTGGCTCTTATCAGGACAGAGTAATAAGTATCCAACAACCTGAGGAGATAGAAGCAGGAACAACAGATGGAAAAATAGAAAGCAATCAGTCAGTGAGCGGGTTGGCAGCCAAAGCCCTCTGTATTGATCTGGATCTTGCCAGTTGTATTTACATAAGGCCAATGGTGCCTCTATATTTTTGTATATTCCCACAGCTTTTAGCAAGACTTGAATACTTATCAACTAAAGCAAACTCTGCATTGAATATCATTATGCATTTCTACGACTTCTTTTAATTTTTCCAGTTTCTATGAATCTCTGCGTGTAGCTTTTCCTCTGTAGCATAGAATGATATCCACCCTGCCTATACATCTACACTACGTCCTTTGTGTGTATGTGTGTGTGTGTGTGTGTGTGTGCGTTCTCACAGATACACCACAGAGTGTCATGTGTGGCACTGACTCATGGAAGTTACTGATTGAAGGAAGAAAAAGTAAACAGAGAAGGGGAGAGAGAAAGCAAGCGAGAGGGAGGAGGGCAGAGAGACGAGGATGGTGGATAAAAGCCGCGGTGCACTATGAACTCCTTAATCACACGTGTTTGACACACACAGATTGAGTCTGTCAGCTCAGCCAGCAGCCGTATCGACCCGGGGTGTTACATATTAACTACACGCACATACACGCACACAAACAGTAGATAATTGGATATGGACAGTGCTGATGAAAGAGGAGTTGTGTGTGGAAATGTTGCATGATATGAAAGTTCACCTGATCGCTCTTTATTTAAAGGGCAGGTTCACCCAGATTACACTCTCAAACTTGACGAGTGTCATCAAGCCACAAAGATATTCTTGTGCCAAATTTTTGAGACAAATTCTCTGAGATTTGTCTGAGGACAGCAGAGATTAATGGGATGTCATAAGTGCAATGCAGCAATGCAACTTTCCCATGAGTGGATGATGAGACAATGGGCCCCTGGGCACAGATATGCAAAAGGCCCCACCGCCTCTCCTACACAAAAGCAAGACACACAGACTCTGTGGAGGTTTTGCATTTCTTTGTAGCTGTTATGCGGCCGTTGTTATGTGTCTCTATGTGGTCATCTCACGCCTGGTCAGTGGCGTACCTTTTAATTTAAGGGACTTTTTACAGGAGGAAGCCAAGGGGCCCCTGACACTTGGGAATCCTGGGTCTGTCCCTGGTAAGCCCGATCAGCAATGCATTCATGGACTCTCCAGAAACAGTGAGAAAAAGGGATGTTACATCAGCAGTCTGAGAGGACTATAACTGATTGAGTTTGACCTGGTCCTTTACTTTCTCTGTCTGTTCATGGCTCTAACAGGTTGCTGGAGCCAGGAAGAGGCAGAGGGAGGAGGAGAGCAGCTTCAGAGGCCCTGAGAAGCCTCCGGTGAGACAATGCCCCAGCCTGGATGGATGGAGGATTTCCAGCTGGAGGTGAGTGCTCCAAATGTATTCACTCAATCAAACCACTCCATCTTAGCTCGCTGATCACCATACACATTTATCCCACGCTACTGCACCAGCCTAGAGAGTGTAGGTGAACCAGTCTGACCCCCGACCCCCTCTCAATGTCTCAATGGTTCAGGAAAGGCAGCAAGAGATCCAGCCAGGACCCTTCCAGCAGCCTGACGTCATGGCCCTGCCCTTCTGGCCCTCCGTCTATGGTCCCCCGTCTGGCATGTACTGTGGATAACTTTTATGTATTTCTTTCATTTTTAGTTTGGAGATAACTTTTCAACTCTTTCTTTTCTTCTTAGCAGGTAGATAAGTTTTTACTCTTGAATTTCATTTTAGTATATTTAAGTTTTTCAAACACACTCACACTGACACACACCCCAAAATTTTCCTTCACACTTTCACTTTTCATTTCCCTCTTCAAAAAATCCTCCTTTGCATGTACTGTAGATACCTTTTACATTTTTCATTCCTTTTAATTTGGAGATAACTTTTTAAACACTTTATTTCCTTCTTTGTAAGTGTATATACATTTTTCTCTATTACTATTTTTTAGTATAAAAAGATTTTTAAAACATAAACACACTGACACACACTCAAACTGTTCCTGCTAATGTTCAACTTTCATTTTGCTTCTTCTTATCAAAAAAGAAAAATCCTCCCTTGCATGTACTGTAGATACATTTTACATCTTTATTTCCTTCTAATTTTTTAAAGTTTTACAAACACAAACACAGATTGCAGGTAACTTTAACGTACTTTTTTCCTTCTAAGCACACTTTCTTTTTAAAAAAAACTTACTTTTCTTGTTTCTTTTAACAATGTCAGTCTAGAATATACAAATATTTAGGTAACAAGAATTGGGTAGTTTGATCTGTAATATTCGTCTTCATATTTTATAAACTCATCACAGGTTTGGACACAAATCCTTAATTTGAAAAGTAACTTGTAATTATATTGTCCATATTTTTTTTTTATAGGGACTATTTAATTTCAAAGATAAGTGTACTGGGGTAAAAAGTACAATATTTCCCTCTGATATAAAGTGGAATATAAATATAATGTAAAATGAAATGCTGCCAAGGAAACAAGGAACAAGAACAATTCCACCATACATGAAATACTGTTAATTTCTTCGGTGTTGGGGTGTTTTTCAAAATGCCTACAGGTGGTAAATGATGAAATATGTGTTTTTCGTGTTTTGGTCGAACCAACCCTTTAAACTCTGCTCTTCTTCCTCCTCCTCACCAGCACACATACTCTCTTACTCTTAGAAGAAAACAGGCCCTCAGTGGTGTTGAAAGTAATATTTGTGACTGCGATGAAAGTGTGGGTGTGACATCGTATGTCCACATGATCTGTGTGTGTTTGGGAAAGGCCTGGAGCTTTGACAAAGGCACAGGGAAATCCCACTGCAGGCCAAACAGAGTACATGCTGTATCTCTGTGTGCGATAGGTGGGGTGATAGAGTCTGTGTGGTTATCAGAGCCCGTGGGGGGAGGCATGGTCATGTATGTGGATATTGGGCCAGCTGTATTGATCCTGGCCCTGACAGCACAGGTGGAGGCGGTGAGGGTGGGGGGACCGGATGAGAGGAGCAGGAGGCTGATAAAGGTGTCAACTGACCCAGGCATGCTTACCTGAAGCGTGGGAGGGCAGCGAGGTAACGCCCAACAGGCTCTCAATAGGCTGTATTCACAAAAGTCAGTCAAAGGTTTCACATGAGAGCATGGCATGGGCTCAGAGGTTGAGCGCTAATGTTTGGACAAGAAGATAGCCTTATTAGATTGACAGTGTCTCTGTGTTTTTTACAGAGCCTTTAAAATCTGTCTTTTTTAAATCTACAGCGAGTCTGTGTAAGCTTTGGAAGAGAATAAAGCTCTTACAAATGAAAAGTTAAATTCATAAACAAACAAATGCACCTTTTCTCAGTTCAATACACTCAGGGGTTTTGCTGCTACATGCTAACTTATTCTGGTGTGACCATTAGCTTCTGCTGACTTATCTTAGCTAATGTTAGCAAACTTTAAATAAATATTACTGTATAGCAGACATTACTAACTACTTGTTTTGTCGACTCTTCTCTAGTTGTGTTACTGTTACACAATGTTAAACCAGTAAAATGTTACAAAGTCTTACATTACGCAGTCTGATATTATCTTGAATATCTGAATTTCTGCTTTAATCAAAGGACAGTTTCTTAAAGCAAGACTTTAACTTTTAAAAGAGGAAATAAATTGCATTTCTGACAATTAAAAAGTTAAATTCATAAATAATAAATGCACCCTTCCTCAGTTTAATACACTCAGGAGTTCTGCTACAGCCTCAGCCCACTTGGTCTGGTATGACCAATAGCTTATAGTGGCTAATGTTAGTTAAAGCTTTATGAAAACTTTTATGAAAATATTTTTTTTTTATATTTGCTGAAACTGTCACTATATCTTGACAAAACAACCTCATCTCTCATCTCAACTCAAATACTGCCACTTTGTCAGTAAATAAACAGACAGTAGGGCCTATGAAACCACTGTTCATACAAGTTCAAGTTTTACATACATCAGTAAACTATAACTATAAAATAAAGGATATTTTACTGCCTCTAGAATCAGCTATAGACTGAGACAAAGTAACTTAATTCACTGGGCCGACTGCCGGCAACTTTTAAGGTGGAACGTTAACTTGTAATGTTACTCACTGCATGAGCTGACAACGTGAATCCATCAACACACCTTAAATTTCAGTGTGACAACTTTGACCATTCAATTTGTTTTTATTGTCTCTCTGGCGATCTTTGCTGCACTTTAAATGCTTTTATATTTACTGCATTTTTATTGCCACTGAATGTTCTGTGTTTTACATTTTTATGATCTTTGTTGAAATGCGTCACTTGAGTGTCACAACTTATTTCCTTGTATTCCCATGCAATGACAATAAAGGCTTTCTAGTTCTAGTTCTTGAATGACATACACTTTTAATAATGAGTGGACCACATTTAAGTGTACTGTTAGCAGTGGAAATGCTAAATGGACCTAGAGTCTAGGTACCATGTCTGAAGGGTTATTTTTGATCCTAAAGATACTATACCGAAAGTGTCTGGTGGAAACCTGGTGTAACCTTTGCTAAACAGCGACCACTGTACCTGCAGGTGACAATGCTAAATTACTGGTTAGTATTTAGCTAAAATAGCACAAGTAGAGAGAGTCGTAAAATCAGCAAAGTGACATTGTTATGTGTTATACAACAAAAGTAGTTAACAGCTACTGGTAAAACCACAGTACCAGTAAAACCCCTCAGTGTATTGAACTGATCAGTGGTGGCTCTCATTGCTTATTAAAGTGAAAAAATATCCCATTTCTTCTTCTGCTTTAGCTTCGCAGGTTGAGAAAGGTTGATTTAGTTTCACGTTTGTGGGTCACAAAGGATCTCACTTAAGACTACTCTCTGACAACAGTGAATCACATCTATCAGAAAACAATATTGGAGTGTTGATAAGATAAAGATTAGGGCTTTAAATTCGGTGTGTGTGTGTGTGTGATTAATGGAGACAGACAGTCGCCTCTCTCCCTGCTTGCGCGCCACACACACAGATCAGCAGATATGGACGCATACTGCAAGGAGCCTGGGTGACACTTTTAGAGCCTGAATCAATCAATGAAGGAAAGAGTCATGGACGTTTATAATGTTTGAGTATCAATGGGATCACTATTAAAGTCAGAGACCTAAATCATTTTCTAGAGTCTTAAAGGTTGCATCAGTCGTGCTACAATCCTGTACAGCTGAACTGCTGAGTATGAGGTTTTATAAGGTGTTAAAAATGATTATATCCATTTGTTGTGGTAAAGATATTGAGTTTAGTTTCAGTGAGGTAGGACACCCCCCTTTCTTGCTCTAGTTGGTACATTCCATTGAGATAAATTAAGCACAGGTGAGCTGCTGGTTGTAGGTCAATAGGTGTCCTGCCCCTTTGCTACTAGTTTTGTCTGTGACCACAACACCACATCTGACATCTCTTATTAAAGATGGGAGAGAGGTTGCAAAGTCAAAAAAACTATGTTTGCTCATATTTCGATTGTAAATTAACATTCAGTAAGTTATGGAAGCTTGAGGCTCATCTTTGCAAACATACAGGATTGGTAAGTGGCTCCAAACTGCTAGAAGCCAAAGGAACAAATGACATGAGAAAGACCACGCAGACACATGACAGTTGATATTGTGTTTGATTGTCCACTTCTCCTCAGAAACCGTTCTCCTGCGAGAACTGTGACAAGAGCTTTTGCACTCGTTACCAGCTCACCAGACATGAGCTCACTCACAGTGGGGAAAAACCACACAAGTAAGCCGCTATATTCCTAATTTGAAATGACTTTGGATACTAAAACTGGTGTTTGCTTTGACCTGTTAGACACTCTGGTCTCCAGGTGTCTGGCTGACGGATGCTCCAAGGCCTTTGTGACAAACTCCAGCATGAAGAACCACATGGCTCGAGTTCACCAGCACCAGGAGAAGCGATATAAAGTACGGTGATCCTTAAGTCTGCCTTTTCACTTTGTCACTTTGTCACAGGTAGATTAACCAAGATGTACTGGCTTGCTTTTGCTCTTGTCTTTCAGTGCGACCATCAGGGCTGCACAAATGATTTCAACAAGAGGAACCAACTCAAAGCCCATAAGTGTGAGCACCAACAGCTTCTGCTATTTCAGTGAGTGGCTAACACGTCTGATGCAAGAATAACTGACATTTGTATCTATCTTAAATCATCTTAAATCTGACCTTTTCCATTTATGTTGTGATGTAGTTGTACTTTCAGTGGCTGCACAAGAGAATTTCCCTCTCATGGAAAACTGAAGCATCACGAGAAAGTGCATGAAGGTTGGTGGATAACCAGAAGGCTTTTATTTCTTTAAGTGGTGTGTGTAGAGCTGCACCTTTTTCACCGTCAATGTGTTGACTATTTTGTTTAATTTCTTATATCAGTGTTTTCTAAAGCCCAAGATGATGTCCTTTTTAAATGTCTTGTTTTATCCACAACCCAAAGATATCAGTTAACTGTCAGGAGTAAAAAAAAAAAAAAAAAAAAAAAAAAAAAATATGCAAATTGTGTTTTTGTCTCTGCTGCAGGTTACCCCTGTGAGATCGAAGCGTGTCCCTTTCAGGGGAAGACCTGGACAGAATATCAGAAGCACAGAAGAGAACATAAAGGTATGAATCTAATGCTGTGCAAGTGTTAAATACTGTTTTGTTGCTTTGCATACGCTGTCAAATGGCATCTGTATTTAACACCTTCTCTGTTCTCAGTCAAGGTGCCGTGTGGGGAGTGCAAAAAGCTGTTTAACAACACCTGGTTCTTGCATCAGCACAAGCTTCGTGTCCACACTGGGGAGAAGAAGAAGCTGTCGTGCCCCAGGAAAGGGTGCGATAAGAAGTTCACCCGTCGCTTCAACTTGGAGAGTCATGTACTGGGAGACCATGAGGGCAAGAAGCCCTTTAGCTGTGCGTACGCCGGCTGTGGGAAGAGCTTTGCCATGAAGGTAAACCTGCACTTCGAATCACAAACTAGTGGGATCCAGTCATGCTGATGGGTTGGCTTTGATATATGCACACTGACACTTTGCTGCAACCACAATACAACAAGAGGCAAATGGGATTTAGTTTGTGGTGCTCAGGGCGATGACAAGCATTTCTTTGCAGCAATGGATAATCTAAACCTTGCTCTCTGGATTAAAGATTATCTAGAGCTATTTTCTATAGACTCAAAGGTAACCAGTGTGACAGTTTTGGAAAGATGCTCACTGAAAACTTAAATGTATTTCAGTGTATTAGCAGCATAAACTCGAGTTCAAGTGTCAGTGGCAGATATTTAAAAAACCAGAGCACATTTGGAAACAAACTATAAACATGGCCAGACACCCAAAGAGTCATGTTTTGGGGATTTTGGGTGACCTCATCCTTTAAATTGCTGCTACAGCACACTTGGTAATTGGTGTCATTGTTAATCAGGAGAGCCTGTGGCGACATGGAGTGGTGCATGACCCAGCAAAGAAAAAGCTGAAGGTACTGTGTCCTTGTCAGCTTTTTAAAAAATGGTTAAATGTGACTTTTCTCCTCCATCTTGTCCTCCTGTTTATATTTTTGTTCCTCTTTCAGAATCTACACCCTAAAAAGAATCAGCCGTGGCGTATGGCGGAGCAGGCCAGACTGGCAGCTGCAGCCAATCAAGCGGAGACCAACAAGCTCGCTGCGAAGCTGCGCAATACAACATTAAAGGATAACAAATCTTGAGGCTGCGTTATATAAATATCTGCTTGTATGTGTTCATTAATAGTGAAGCAAGTCAATTTTTCTGTTGATATACTTTGTTTATGTTAAGGTGGAAATAAAGCCTTGTTAATACAGCACTACACTGAGATCTTTCAAGTTCCTAATAAACTGCTTCATTAAAACATGTCAGACTGCCTTCAGACAGACGACAGACAACCTCCACCTGCAAAGTGGAAAAGCAACGCTGTAGAGCCATTGATCCTTTGAAGGAAATGTTTATTAAACAAACAGAACACACATTCACACACATGTATAAAACTCCAGCTGATGGGACAGCTGGTTGTCATGGTGATGAGGCCTAAGGGCAGTTGAGCCCCCAGGGTGCGGCAGGTTTCTAATAAGGCCTGAGGCTTATTCAGCTGGATACAGCGCTGGTGTTGCAGAAAATCTTTATTAGAGTGATTACAGGTCATTATCCTAGATGACAAGAGGATCACAGGCTACTTTTTATTTTTTTTTAATTTAATATTCTATCTCTACCTGCAACGATGCATCCACCTGAATATAGCCCTGGATTCTACAACTGCCTGGTGAGGTGAACACAGCACAGATCGCCTGTTAACAGTTGCAGTACCATTTCTCCCTGCGGGAGCGATGACAACATGACCATATGAACACAGCAGTGTGTTTGTGAGTGCAGTCTGTCGAGTGACGTGGCACGATCTGGATCAGTTCCCACCTGGTCAGGACAGGCTTGGTCCTGCTGGGTCTACTACAGTTCTGAATGCTTTTGGTCCTGGATTAAGCCCGGTATGGAGCGATGTACAGTAGCGTGTACCAGTTCACTTTGGCCAAGGTCGTTCCCGATATAGAACATTCAGGGTGGACTCGGTGTGGTGCTCATGGATCTGGCCTAGCTATACCAGGCTGCCGGGCCAGGAGACTACAGTCAGCGCCACCCGGCTGCGCTGCTCCTTTAGCATGGGCACCAGCGCCGAGTGGCTCATTCCTGCTGTCGACAGGCCATTGACCGCAACGATCATGTCACCACACCTGGAGTGACAAAGAGAGACAAGTCAGTAAGGACTTTACATTATGAACATCATGTGAAGACATTTAAATAAGAAGACAAGACGACTGAAACATTTGGTGTGGCTGTGACTCACACAGGAAACTTTAAAGTACAATAAAACTTTGAGACCGCCAAAAAACGAATTCATTCATTATCAAAAATTCCCATGACTTAGACCTACATGTGATCTATCTATCTATCTATCTATCTATCTATCTATCTATCTATCTGTCAACCAGTCATGTTACAGTTTACATCTATATCTGTCTGGACTCATTTCATATATGTAGTCAAGACTTTGAAGGAAATTATTCAAAGGTATTAAATGTATTTTTTTGGTGAGACGTGAATATTTCACACACATATTCAACCCAGTTTCAGAGCGGGCACCAAAGATTAGTGTCACCGATTCAGAATCCGACCAAATGTCGCCCCTTCTGTTCCTGAATTATGGCGCTGAATAACTGCCAGAAAACATTAGGATGTCACAGTGAAGCTGACCTCTGACCTTTTGGACATAAAATGCTATCACTTTATTATCTTATTACTGTCATAATTAGTGTATGAATTCTTAAATTATGGCTAAAAATATGTTTTGAGAGGTCACAGTGAGCTTTGACCACCAAATTATAATCGACATAATGCCTTCAGCCACGGCTGTCTTCGGCAACGAGGCATACTCAAACAAACTATTTGTATTTTCTGACACTTAATAGACCAAACAATAATTTGCTTTATCGAGAAAATAATTAGAACATTAATCAATATCTTTAATAATTGTTAATTGTAGTTGGTTAGTTAAACCACAAATGCATTAGTGCATCTGTTAATACTTTTAAGTCCTTTTTCTGGTTCAGCCATGAGTCCATTCATTCCTACTACATGTAATGAAATGAAACAAAACAAAACAAAATAAATTAAAATGAAATGAAATGAAATGAAATAAAATAAAATAAAAATCATTTTGAAAAGGTTAGGTATGTTTCCAAAAAGGCTGTGGACTGTACATTTTTAGCAAACAACAAAGAGTATTTGTTGGGGACTATTTTCAGATGCAGAGTAATACACATTTAGAATTCTAATAAGTATTTGCAGCAGCCGGATGGTGTACGAAGAATTGACTCAAAACAAACTACAGTGGTCATGTTCATTGTAATGAAAAATAAAACATGGCACTTAGTGCAAAGTTGTGGCTTATTAGTGTATTTAACTCAAAATCTTTTTATTAAATGATTTTAGTAAATATAAAAACATGGACTAAATACACATAAATCAGAATTGCAAAAAAAGGAAAGAACAGACATGTACAAAATGATCCCTCCTTGGTCACTGCCAGTGTACTAGATATGATATGAGCTCACTATCACACCCAGAGTCCGTGCTCAGTGATTGCTAGTGTATTTTTAATAGTTTTTGGAGCTCAGTGACACAGAGGATTACGAAGCTTTGGCTACTCAGACAATACTTATTAACAGGATCAATTATTGTTGGCTTTGGTAGGATGTTTTGGTAACAGGAAAAATGTATAATATCAAAAGACAAATCTTATTTTTTAGGCAAGAAAAGCAATATTGGGCTACTACTGGCCGACCTCTGCACCCTTCTGTGTGTCAGCTCTGCTAGTTACCAGCTATGCTCCTCCAGGTGGTTGCTTTTCAGTGTACCCCAGATTTTAACAGACTCTCCAAAAAGATTTAAAATCAGAAACACTTATATCCATTGATGAATTTAAGGCCATCATAAAGAATGTGGTGACAGAGTCATGTGCTTGTTTTCTTGAGAGTGTTTGAATAGTTGTTGTTTTATTGTGGATTTTTGTATTATATGTTGTGTTTGTTGCATTTTAAAATGTGTTTTGATTGGCTGCTAACTTGGCCAGGTCTCTCTTGTAAAAGAGATTTTCAGTCTCAGTGGGTCCTCCTGGTTAAATAAAGGTTAAATAAAAAAATATATACAATATATATGTACATTTTTGCTGGTACAGACATGATACAGAGAAATAAAGACCCTGAGGTGAAATTTAACCCCAGTCTTAGTTGTGGGACTTTAACAGAAATTTTAACTGTGGTTCTGAAACTTTCAGATTAATCAGTGACTCCCTCAGAGGGCAGAGGTGCCCATTTACTAAATGCAGACCAGGGTTTACCTAGCTTTTTTTCAACCTACAATAGATAGCATATTTATATAATTTATATTATATTCACGTCAAACTGTATGTGAACAACGATGAGGTAAAACAGAATCAGTTTGTTTGTTGGTAGCTGTTTGCATTGTGACAACAGATAAGAGACTGACGACAGAGCAAAGGCCGTACTTATGAAGCTCCGTATTAAAAATTAAACCTTATGTCCTACGAGAGAAAAATAAGGGTAGAATAAATACTTGAACTTATGACTTACACACAAATGTCAGACCTTCAATTATTTTTCCTCAAAATGCACAAAGAGAAAGGTCCTCTATTTTGAATTTTAATGTTCATCATGCAGTTGTTTCTTATCAGAAGTATACTACTAAAATAAATAGTTAACACAGAAAATGTTTTGCTTTATTGTTGTAATGCCCTCTGTGGGCGCGGCCTATCATCACGCCACTCTTATCAGTCACCAACTGGAGGTCACAGTCACAATTCACCACCACCGCTAACAGAAGCCACAGCACTACAACCGATCACTTACTTGAGGCGTCCATCGTAGTACGCAGGCGTGCCGAGGACGATGGTCTTGATGAAGAACGCCTGGTTGCCGTGACTTTCCTCGTATCCACCGACGATGCTGAAGCCCCAGCTGCCTGGGTGGCTCCTCCGCAGGACAATCTCATGACTGCTGTGCAGGTAGCTGCAAGAAGAGGACAGAGAGCAGAGTGAAGGAGGGCTGGACAGACAAAAGAGACAGGCTTTATCCTTCATGGAGCAAAGACGCTGCTTTATCTTTTCACACTTGTCTTTTGTGACTTAAAATCTTTAAAGGGAGACTCTACAGGCGAAAACATTTTGCTATGCACTGGTATAAGATTTTGGGATATTTTGCTTCCATCCTTCAGTGAAAAATATCTGCAACTAGGGTGATTTCACGTGTTTCTAAAATCTTTTTCCAAAATTTTAGCCAGTTGAATAACGGAAAATACTTTTTCTAAAAAATAATTTTTGAAGTTCCCTAATTAAACTTTCCTCTAGCAATTTGCAAAGAATCATAAAATGACATCTATCCAGACATTCAAACATCCAATCAGCCTAATTTCCAGTCCAGTGCCTTAAATTCTGACCTGGTCAGAAAGTAATTAACATGGACAAACAATATTATGCACTGATCATGGGCAGGGTGATATAGCCTAGAAAAAATATTGCAACATTTTTAGGACATATCGCGATACACAATATTTATCTTGATATTTTGAAATCTCCTCTTAACTACTGTAAACCACTAAAATACTAAACTACTAAAAACTGCAGCTTTGATAAAGTGAAAGTACTGTGACAATAAAGTTAAATAAAGTACTTTTATAATAAACTTGAATAAAATACTGTGACAAATTTGTGCTCACCTTGGTAAGCCCAGCCACATGACCCACGATGGGGACCAGTTGGCATCAAAGTCACTGTCATGTGTGTGAGGCAGCAGCTCGTCGTGGTCATGCTCTTCCACCATGCTGACCTCCAGCACCCGCAGCTGGACCGAGGGCGAGGCAGCGCTGGCCTTCAGGGTGCCCACGGCCTCACTGTGGCTCAGATATGTTAAGTCCTGCCCGTTGATACTCAGCAGGACATCACCTGAAAGACAGAGGAAAAAGAAGCTGTAGTTTCTGGTGTTGTTGAGCTGAGTTTTTTTTATTGTAATTTCTGAGGCAACTCTCACCTCGTTTGATTCGCCCATCCCTCGACAAGCAGCCGTGTGGTTGGACGCTGGTCACAAAGATTGGCAGCTCCCCGCTCTTGCTGCCCCGCCCTCCTGCGACGGTCATGCCAAGAGACTCGTGGGGCTCCTTCTTCACAGTGATGTGTTTCTCCTTACAGGTCACACACTGGGAAAGGTCCTGGGTATAATCACAACACAAACACATGTTCAGTCAGTACACCAGAAAACCACATGAAGATGAAGAATCTGGGTGTCATACTTGATGGCGATCTAGGTTTTAACGGGTAGTCCAATCCAGCTTCTTCCAAATCAGAACCAACCCCAGTTTTAGATATTTCCTATCACCCTCTGATAGAAAGAGTCATTCAGCACTATTATCACCCAGGCTGGACTACTCTGACTCTCTCTACCTACGCTTTTCCCAGGCTACCATTTCCTGTTTACAATTATTCAAAATGCTGCTGCCTGGTTAAAAACAACAGCCAAGAAACGAGATCGCATCACTTCTATCTTTACACTGGCTCTCTGTTCATGTCAGGATATACTTCTAAATCCTTCTAGTCTTCTCCTACTTATATCTCAGACCTTCTCACCCCCACTGCACCACTGCACCACCAGACCCCTCAGGTCAGCCCACCCTGGCAATGTTGGCTGTGCCCTATTCGTGGAAGAAAAACAAAGGCCGGGGCAGATCTTTTTCTGTAGCTGCTCCTCAGCCTGCTGGAGGCCATTAGACAGGCCAAGTCTGCTGATGCTTTTAAGATGCAACTTAAGACCTTATTTTATTCTCTGGCTTTTAATTGTGTTTAATCGGTTTTTCTATGATTTATCTGATTTCCTGGGTTTAAATTGTGTTTGATTTTGTTTCTGTTTTAATCTTGTTTATGTCATCTATGCACTCACTTGTCTCTCTGCTTGGATGTGTAAACATGTATGTCTGTTTTTGCTTTTTAAAGTGCTTTATAAATTAAATAAACTTGAAACTTGAGAAATGCAGTTCCTATAAGTAATAAAAACAATGGTATTTTAATACAAATTTAACGTTTAAAGGTCCAGTGTGTAGGATATAGCGGGATATATTGGCAGAAATGGAATATAATATAATAAGTATGCTTCTTTTAGTGTATAATCACTTAAAAATTGTGTTTTCTTTACTTTAAAATGAGCCGTTTATAACTGCATAGGTAGTGGGTCTTCATCCATGGAGATCGGCATGTTATGCCGCCATGTTTCTACAGTAGCCCAGAAAGAATTCACCAAAAAGTGGCCTACAGCAGCCCCTCCGCATCGAGCAGCGTCAGAAAAAATGCTAATCTCTTAACGCAAAACTGCATCACTCAGTGTTTTTTACCGGTTTAACTCACTGGATCCGTTTGTTTTGGACAGGAGGAGACTTCTGTGGGTAATTTGGCTCACAGCAAAAGCCTCCTTACAATGAATGCTGACAGAATTCTAACCGGGAGAAGTTTCAGCTGCTTGCAATCTGCAATCCTCATCACTAGATGTCAATAAATCCCCTAAATCGTGCACACTGTACAGTAAAGTACTTTGTCACTGATATTAATGTTCTGAAATCCATCTTTATTATTTCTATTATTCCATGTTCCACATAAATAGCAATGAATTATTTGACCTGCATGATAGTGATGCAAAATAATATTTAAAAAAGGTCAAAATACCTCCGAACACACAATCTGAACCCCCACCCCCCTCTCACAAACACACATACACACATATGACACGTGCTCACTCTGTGAGTGCTGGTGCGGGAGAGGTGTATGGGCACAGGGCTCGGGGTTGAGCTGTGGTTAGGCAGGAAGTGATCAAGGCAGTAGAGGTCTCTGGTGGAGCTTGATTTTGGCGGCGGAGGAGGAGGAGTTGGTTTGGTGGGTCGGCCAATCAGCAGGTGGACTCGCTCTCCGCTGGCCTGGGAAGACAGTGTCGAAGTTTTAGGGACTTTATCTCTCACTCACATTTCCTACTTTGTGTTTTTATTTCTAAATAAAACTAAACACATTCTCACCTGTATGATCTGTGCAGCCTGCTCCGGGGTGCCGTGGCGTAGGTCCTGCTCGTTAACTGCCAACACGCGGTCGTTACTCCGCAGTCTGCCATCCTTCGCTGCCAGGCCTCCCTCCAACAGATCCAACACAAACACTCCTGACTCATCCGTTCGCCGTACCAGCTTGATGCCGAGCTGCTCTGTGGAGTCCCTCTTGTGTAGGGTGATTCTCAGGGTGGCGGGGCTAGATGGGGCGCCCTCAGGGGTGGAGCAGGGGGCGTGGGGCACAGCCGGGGTGGAGGAGGAAGAGGAGGGAGGCGCCCGGGAGGCACAACGACGCTCCCTTAGCACAGTCAGCTGCAGGGTGGTGCAGGGGCGTGCCAGTGTGGAGCGGGCAAAACTGTGGGGGACGTTGCTGATGTCCACATTGTTCACCTTGTGAGAGAAATAAGTCAGAGGAAGTTACGGTCAATTAATCCATGACATTCATTTGTAGGCTATCTGACAAATGTAAATCCAATATTAATCTCAGACTAGCTCTGTTTTGGTCTTCACCAGCTACTAAGAAAATATTTGGCTCTTTAGTTGCTTAATGCTCCACTATCTTGACCAGGCAGTCGCTCACTTTGTCCATGTTCCTTGCTGAAAATGGCTTCCTGCTGCGGCTGGAAATTAGGCTGATGAAAGCGGTGAGAGTGAACAAAACATTGAGGTTGTGGGCTTTGAAGGGATAGTTTTGATCTTTTTAAGTGGGGGTGTATAAGGTACTTATTCATAGTCAGTGTATTACATAATGTAGATGTTAGTCGACGCACCCTCAGTTTGGAGAAGCAGACAGGAGGACTGACTCAGAAGCTAAGCAATGTACTGCTGTGGACGGGGGAAGCAGCAAAATGTATTTTAGCCACTTAAATAAGGTTAACCTAAAAAAAATCAGTATAGGTTTAAGTGCACACTATGTTTAGAATATAAGGGTTTGGTTCCCCATCTATGTTCTTGTCAAAGCAGCCAGACTCCATTGACAAAAACAGTCATTTTAGCTCGCTGAACATGGGAGCTTCTAGTCTACCGCTGCCTTGAATGTTTAGTTTGTTTGTGTTATTGTGCGTTTTTGGTGAATCTGAACCAATCCTTTAAAATGCCAAAGTCACACAACAACAAAAAATAAACTAACCAATCGAGGCAGCAGTAGATCAGGAGCTCCTGCGTTGAGTGATGTTAAATTACTATTTTTCTTAATGGTGTCAGGCCTTACAGAGAGCAATATAACATCTTCAGAACCCTGTCGGAAATTGCTGTCCAACAACCAGGTAAAATTTAAACTGACAATATTTTGCTGCTGCCCGCATCCACAGCAGTGCATTGCTTAGCAAGGGTGGTACCCCTGTCTGCTTCTCTAAACTGGGGGTGTGCCGACCAGCCTCTACTGTATCTAATACACACACTATGGATAAGTATCTCAGTATCTCATGCAACCCCACTTCAAAAGATCCAAACTGTCCCTTTAAAGCCAAAGCAAAGAGCTAAAAACATGAAATAGAGTTTGAGGGGAACTGCAGAGCTGGGCGACAATTTTCTGTATATTTGTCACTATGAGCGACCCGTTCATGTACAAGTAGTCGTTTGAGCCATTACTGATATAAAAATATTGATTTATATTTAAAAATAATTATAGAAAGTTGAATTAGGGGAAAGTGAACAAGATATTGTGTGGGGTAAAGGAACCACTAATAGTTACAGTGAGGTCTAAATTGGCCAGAAGTATGTTTAGAAAACTGTATAAAAATGGTGTGTCTGTTAAAATCACATCAGGCTCTTACCTGCAGTATCTGATCGCCGGCCAGCAGCCTCCCGTCTCGTGCAATGACACCGTCTCTGTACACTTCCTGAATCACAATGTTGATGAGAGGCGTCTCATTTCCCCCCACGACGCTGATGCCCAGCTCAACATACGGGTTCGCTCGGTGCACCTCTATGGCAGTTATCTCTCCTTCAGGAAGCGAGGGTAACTTCACACAGCCTTTATGGACACACAAATCACATTACACAGCTGCATTTCACAATCTAATTTCCACATCTTCCTAATGTTGCCTGAATGTGATTATCCAGCCGTCTCAGATTACAGCTCTTACAATTGCAAGAAGCTGCAATATCTCAGATGTCTGGTGTTCAGCCCTTTACGAAGATGCTCAGTCAAATGGAGGAAGTGATGTCATACCTTCTTCAGCAGAGAGAGGCGGTGACTCAGGGCAGTCCCAGCCAGAGGAGGTGGAGCTGACAGAGCGGAGGAGATGGATGCAAGGATTACTGAGGGGCCGCTTCACCCTGGGGACAACACACTCCAACCCCACCACACCTGCAGACAGAGGGACATGAAGCGACGCCATTTCTACTGCGTCTAATCTATAGATTCTTTATCATCTTAACTGGACTGACTTCATTGATAATCTATATCTCTTCACTTTGTACACGGCTATGAAGAAACATGGCAGACAAAAGTGAATGTTTGCTTTGTGTTAAGAAATTTTTTGTATGTCATATATCATATCTGTAATATATTAGGTTGTAACCGTTAGTTCTTGTCCACGTAGAGTGACCTAGGTTCATTAGAAAAGTTATCTTCCCTGTTATCTACCCTGATAACAAGTCAGGTAAAGCAATACTTTCGTAGTTTTAGAGAATGTACTGGTGCAACAACAAGTCTGGGACAAAATTCCTTTGTAATATAAAGCTTCTAACTGTTTCACCATATTTGGATAGCATCAAGAATCTCCACTGGAACATTTAATGCCCTGAGCAATAATGTACAACATATCTTCTTTGTAGCTTCCACATTGTTTCCAAATTACGACTTACAGTTCATGAATGCACCAAAGTCTGATGAACGACTTCCTAACTCGGGGAATGGGACCATCTGAGGAACATGGGAATGTAGTTAAAGTGCCGATTTGCTGGGAACGAAACATGTTAATGTTTCTTGATTCAGGAAATTTAGTGATTCATGGGACATTTTTTAAATGACATACTTGTTAATTTTTGGTCCTGGAGGAAAGGTATCAAGTCCAAGTTCAGTTGCGAGTCTTTTCTGATTTTGCTGAGTCTAAAGAAAACAAATTGATGACTTGAATCTGACTCAAGTCCAAGTCAGTGTCTCGAGGCCACGCCTCTGCCATGGGATCCACTCACTTTCTTCCTCCGTGCTCTCCTCAAAGGCAGGGTTGTCGAGGCCGGCATCGTCCGTCCACACGGGCCCGTTGCCGCTGGTGTTATTAGGTCCGGAGGGTGGAGAGGGTGTGCGGTCCCTCAGGTCTGTCTGTGGGGAGCGGGGCGACCTGGGAGGGCTGGTCACCATCGCTCGCTCATCCCCGCTCTCACACCGCGGGCCGTCCATGCTCGTCTGCTGACACCTCGTCCCGGGACACCTTTCACCAAGCAACAGGCGTCAGTTTGTTAGTCCATCTGACGTGTAAAGAAAATCAGGTTCGGCATCAGTTAATTTAATGTGCTGCAATTGATCCCATCAGGGAGAGTCTCTGTCCTCCTTAGAGGAGGTCAGAGTGCAGGGTCATGTGTGGCTGGGAGGGAATCAGGGGGCAAAGTGAAGATGTGCGTGTTGTGTGAATTGCGTTTATCTGTATGCGTTCCATGTCAGACATGTTTGTACATGTGCAGGCTGTGAAAACACACTTTATATAAAATACTAACCACAAAAAACAAATTAATTGAAACAAGAAAATAGTAAAAAAATGTCCATCACGATTTCCCAAACCTCTCAATGACTCTTGAGTTTGCTTGTTTTAATTACCCAACAGTCTACAAACTAAGGATATTCAATTTACTGTGATATAAAACAGACAAACCAACAAGTACTCACATTTGAGAAGCTGAAAGCAGTATAAGTTTGGCATTTTTGCTTTATAAATAACTGAAATGATTAGATGATTATGTATACATCAGTCGCAAAATGTCTAGCCACTCTGAGATGTTCTTTCCAAAAAGACAAAGATAACTCTGGGGGAGACAGACGCATCAGTCTTATCCCACAAATAGAAACCCTTCAGTGAAAGACAATTAAAAATAAACACAGTCTCAAGGGATCAATGTGGTCTCACCATTAACTGACTGAAGCATTAACTGTAAGTGGCAGCTATGAGCTGGTTGAATTATTTAAATGCTTCTATCCTTCATTTACCTTCCTCCTTCAGAAGAACAGGGCCATAGAAAACAGATGTTGCCGTCCCACGATACTTTGCTCTTGCAATATTTAAAGTAGAAAACAACCAGTGTGATGCTATGTGGCGTAACGTAATTTTACTCTCACCATTTCTAATTCTCCTTTGCATCATTTTTCACCATTTCTATCAGGACTAAGTGATAGTTTGAGAGGTAAAAGGGTAAAACTTGAACAGGTTGCGCTCATATGGAGGCTTTAATTCAAGGACTTTGGCTCAGGAACAGCGACAGTCCCTCAGTTCTCATACAAACACACCACCAGTAATAAGATCAACCAGCCCACCTTGACCACCACAGAACACTGCGGCCTGGCACTCTCCTCTTTTAATCTAATGTTCAGTGACCGATCCCTCTCTTGGCTCCTGTTACTATCTTAGACCTAAGTCTGCAGGGTAGGGGAGAACCCACGTGGGCACGAGGTTTAATCTTTACTGAAGAATGTCACGTCAGTCCTCACAGTGACCTCGTATGATCTCTGCTAAACCATCCTCCCTTGTCTTCTCCACACACCAACATAATGTGTGCAACCTTCACTGAGATGTATCCTTCTGCTGATGTGATTGATCAAAAGGCCAAGACAAGAAGACTGTTGATAGGAAAGTTTAAATGAGCTGCAGCGATGAAATGAAATCCTGAAGCTTCGTTCTGAACCTTAGTTTGCTGCTGATTCCCCTTATAGGTGCTAGTGCTTTTTCTATTGCTCTTGTATGTGTTGGATCTTATTTTATTCATTTGTTTTCTGCTTTTATCATTGTACAAGGATTGGTAAAATTATTAAATGGAGCTATATTCTTTTTAAAATCATAATTCATTCTTACTTACACAACTCTTGCAAGTATATTTAACATTTGATGCACATACTGTATATATTTCTTATTCTTATTTGTCTACTTATGTACAAGGGCCAATTAATGAACAAAAATCATTAATATTTATCAGTATATATGATAACTGATTTGCCTCTCTTCAGCCTTTCAACATTTGCTGTATGCAGGTGTGTCTCTAGTTTTGGAGGACATTCAGGGCTCAGCACGGACCTCTGTCAGGGGTCCTACCCTGGCACTTCTGTTTTAAATAATCAAGCTTTATTTGGATGCTTTTGTATGCACTCTAACGCCTTGTTTTACATTTAAAGTGCAAAAAATATCCCAGTGTGAATACATTTATTTTCATCGTGATTTTTAAAATGGTCAGCTGGTCTGCTCTATGCTATATATAATATATATAGCAACAGTAACCTCTCACAGTTTCACCCCTGGCGATTAATGAAGTATTTCTGATTTCTGGTTTTGTATTGTGTAGTTAAGGATAGTATCTATGTTTAATGTATCATGTGCTTTAAGAGTGAGTGGTTTTACTATTTTTGTCGTTTAAGTGAGCTCACTAAGACAAATCCCAATCAAACATGCTGATATGGTAATAAAGTATTTAGTTTTGAATCTTCTGGATGAGAGAAACTCTACTATCTTTTCTTAAAGTGCAACTGTGTGACTTTTGAAAGATGAAATAAAACGCTTTTTCTCTAAAAATGAAAAGTTAAATTTCTAAGCATGAAATTAAATCTGTACTCACTTTAACAGAATCAGGGATTTTGATTCTAGAGCCTTTCATGGTCCAGTGTGACCAGTAGATTAGGGTAGCTATGCTAGCTGACGTTAGCTAAATTTAGATACATCACCGTGTAACCGATGCTATTAACCAAGTCAGTTTGCTAACTTTAAATGTCTCTTCTCTATTCATGCTACTGTTATACCCTTGTTCCATAATTAGCGTGTATAGGTATTTTAAACAAGGTAAAACCTACTAAAAATAGGCAGTAGACACCTTTCTCATTGCTAGCAGACCAGAGCCGCCTCTCTGTGTATTTTTTTATTTTATTAGTGCTTAATGTTCGATGTCACGGACAGGCTGGAAAACAGGTCAATAAATAGTAGAAAGCAGCATGGAGGAGAGTGAAAACTGTTACCGTGGTTACTTTTTTTTATACTTTTTTATATCTATAACTTATTCAGTCTCTTTCAAACTTGGTACATATTCATTTGGACCAATGTTCAAGCACAGCTTGGGCGTAGACGGATGGTGGTTTGTCATTGCATCTTGTGGGTAAAGGGGCTAAAAGTAGCTATTGCGCACTCAAGTGTGAGTGCCGACTGTAACCTTTCCCATTGCACACAAAAGCTGGATGTTAGCATGTGTTAGCATGTCTTTTGTGCAGTGGAAAAGGGGCTTTACACTGTGTTTTACCATAACTTCCCATTATCCCTGTGGCCGTTATATGGCCTTATGGCCGTCATTCAGTAAAAGTAAGTCTTGCTTTAAAGACATAAAGTATGTGGCGGGGGTGTCCAGTAAAAACAGCTGACTCAGAAAAGCTTTTAACACCCTGTTAGCAATAGCTTGTTAGTGTGAGCTTGTTAAGGAAAATCTCCTCGACTTAACTGAGGTGTTAGCCGAACACTGGATAGTCAGTCAATAATCAAGCGCCAAAACACCAATGGATCGCTTCAACACAACATCTTAAAGGTATACATTGCATGACTTTCCTGTAAAACAATGTATGGACTCACACAAAAGTAATCCTACTCAGTCATCACTTATGACTGAGACCCTGCCTTCAGCCAGTGATGTGTTCGGGATGTTCTGCACAGAGAGGTCGAGACTTTATAAAACATGGCAACCTGATGTCAGACAGGAAGCATCACATATCCAAGAGGAAGCTACAAAATCACAGACATGGTGCCAAAACCGCACAAATTTAGAGAACAAGCCTGAACCTGGTGTTGGATTTCACTTTCACTTTTGCTGGTGATATGGTTCACAAACAGCAGCCACCAATTCCTGCATAGTATACCTTTAAAAAATGGAATGTTAGAGACGTTTGCTCCAATTTAATAGCACTATAGCTATAGTTTTCTCACAGTGACAGCATGTTCTGACCAAACGATTTGTACCAAGCAAAGTAAAATCACTCTCCAGGCACTGCTACATTTATTGTGATATCATCTCATATACAAAATTTAGATTACTTCCATCCATATGACAGCAACAACAGCCAAACCTATGGGAACCCTGATGCATTAACAAATACATACAGTATACAGACAGACAACCGAGAAGAGAGCAAGAAAGAGGTTGAACTGACAGACATAGAGAAAGACATGTAGAGGAAACCAGTGAAAGGCGCCATTGTGCCATCCCAAGTCACACTAAACCACATCCCGCCGTGTTCGACTCACCACAGGCCAGGGTTGCCCTTGGCTGTCTCGCAGAAGAAATGGTTGAAAAGGTCTCTGGTGTTGAAGTTGCTCAGCATGATTGCAGAATGAGAACATGGAGCTCCTGGTCAGCCAACCCATGACTGCGGTAGGGAACCACTAATCCCCCGTCACATGACCTACAGCCCAATAATCCCCTCAGGGTCTCACAGCACCTGGTCCAAATGGGCCAAAAGCCAAAGCGTGAAACCCATGAGGTTAACGATGGCTGGAAGGTCCGACTCCTCTGAGCGATAAGTTCCCACCAGAAACAAGCCAATTGTGAGGATGGAGTGGTTTCAAATGCAACTTTTTAAAGTCATACAGAGGTGAGTTGTTTTTATCTCCATTAATAGACGAATGGTTCAGTTTGGAAAATGCCAGAAAATGGAGACAAAAAAGCCTGTTAGAGTTTCCCAGATCCCAAAATGATGTCTTCAAATTGCTTGTTTCATCTCATCAACCATTAGAAACCCAAAAGTATTAAGTTTGGTTTCATAAGACTCAGTGAATCAGCAAACTCACTCCTGAGAAGCTAACACCAGTGAATTGCTGGTATTTTTGCCAGTAAACTTAAAATAGTGATCATTATCTACATTGTTGCTGATTCATTGTCTGTCAATCGACTAATCAATTAATCGACTAATCCTTTCAGCTGTAAAAGTAACTCTAGCAACCAGTGTCTTCGTTAATTGTCTAACTGATTCCAATACACTACAACAAAGCTACAAAGCTTGTGACATCCTGAACAGTGTTTGATCTGTGTGTGTTTGCACACAGCTCTCATGAGAGCATTCATCTATTATGTGCGTATGTAAGCTTTATTACCTGTGTTTGAGGTGTGCCTCCAGGTCACATCGTGGCATGCTGAGGGAGCAGACTGGGGTCAGAGGGCAGGACACGGACAACTTGTCCAGCAGCTTGTGCACCAGTATGCTGGATCTGCGGCACGCCTGCAGCTGCAGCCGTGTCCTGTCCAGCGGGCAGAAGTCCCTCTCCTGGAGAAAGCTACGCAGGCAGCGGGCGCAGAAGGTGTGTCCGCACGGCGTGTCCAGCGGCTGCACCAGCGGCTGCAGGCAGATGTGGCACACCAGGTCGTCGTCCACTTCCAGACGGTAGTTGTAAAGGTGGTTCTCCCAGCAGCGGTGGATCTGGCCACACTCAGGGCACAGAGCCTCCAGGGCTGGCTCCACCGGCCCGGCCAGACCCACCTCACAGCCCGGGCTGCCCATCTCTGCTCCTTCGACGCAACTCAGCTTTGGCACAAATGACTCCAGTGGGGCTGCAGTGTTGGGAAGGGGCACACGCACTCCTATCCCATAAGCTTCACAGGATGAAGAAGTTGTAAAGAGGACAGATGCCCCCCAGTGGCTGATGGCACATCACCCTGCAGGTCAGAGGGCACAGAAAGAGGGTTAAACAGCTGTTTCAGAAAAACAACAAGTGTCTGATTATGTGCCTGTGCATTTATTCATGTGGCAAATGCTTTGTGCACGTGGGCACGTGTCTGCATGAGATCGAGAGTGGCACTGTGTGTGTGTGTGTGTGTGTGTGTGTCAGTGAGTGCGCTGAGATTATGTATTGCTGCTCCTGTCCACTAATCTGGCAGTATAATCTCTCTTTTGCTCTCGCCTGCTGCAATCTTCCAATTCCACAGAGAGGGAATTATCTGGGATTGAGGCAGAGAGAGGACACAGATCAGAGGAAGTGGGATTGGGAAAGCAACAGTGAGGGAGAATAGTGCCAGCCAGGGGTAGAAAGGAGCAGAGGCAGAGTGAGGAGGAAGAAAAGGAGATAAGAAGAGGGGCGAAAGAGGTTATGTAAACATCTGAGAGAGGCACAAAACAAGAACAGGAAAAACGAGACAGAGGAGAGGATGTGTGAGGCTCTGACAGGAAGTCAAGTCCATGAAAGAGATGAAAACTAAACAGACAAGACAGTAGTAGGAGTTCTTCACACATTCCCCACAGCAAGCTTGATATTTTTGGTTCGGGCCGTGTACAGTAGATGCATTCAGTCTCCTCTGCAACAGGAAGAGAACATGCCTAAAGCAAAGTCTTGAAATATAGCACTCCACGAGGAGAGTGCGTCCCCAGAGCTAATGCACTGTGCACACTGATCATTTCCACAATGCTTCACATCCAAAGCCATTCAGACCTTCAGACGCTCTATTAGCCTGAGCCCCTGTGGGCCTGATGCAATCGGCAGACGACAGAGGGCGTGCCTCAGCTCACAGCAGGCCAGCCAAGCCACAGTGACTACCTGCCTCTGTTCCAGCGGGGGTCTGCTCTTGTCTCCATGACGACCTGGAGCCTGTTCTGTTCAGTGGGGCTTGACATTCAGAGTGTAGCCGGAGAAGGATGCAGAGGAGCCACACAACAGATGCATTTCTCTCAGCAGGATGCTCTGCTCCTCCCTGGTACAGCTTGAAAGCTTGTCAGACGGCGCAGACGATGATGAGAGACCCCTTGGTTCCTTTTTTCAGCTGCTTTTTCGTTTTGTCTCGTCTCCGCGGCTACCCATCTCTGTGACAACCTGTCTCTCCTGTCTCCTTGGCTACCGGACCGGTAGTTACTTATTTCAGCCTCCTTTAAGTACGTGCTCCTGTCTGTGTGTGACTGGCTGCTTCTGTCTCTATCCCGCAGCTGGACATGAATTAATCATGAGGACACAAGGCTTCTCTGTTCCTATAACAAAGCTGTGACATCACCACATCACACACACATTCACACACAGACTTGTAGACATGCTAAGTCTACACAAGCAAAAACACATCATGCACAAGAGCTTTTGAGGCACCACAGCCTGCAAATAGTCTTTATCAATAAGTAAAGTCTTCAGGTTTTCACTGTGGCAGCAGTTTCGTGCCCGGGCCATGAAAAGCACTTAAATCTATTTTAAAACATAGCTGGACTCTGTAGCAACAGATTCTTTTACACAAGTCATATGAAGACTGGCAAATGCTCGTGAAATATCTCTCTTTTAATCCCACTGTGCGTGTCTGTGTGAGAGTCCAAGGCCATGCTGTTATTGTCATTGCACTGCTTTCTATATTAATAAATAACAGTCTTGGCCCTGCACCTGTCTCTGCTCATTTTTCATTTTTCAGAGATGACAATCTAATCTTCCAGCACAGGACAAGCCATGAGCAACCCTCGCCTGCAGAAATGACATTTACAAAGAAGATGAGATGATGTTTTAGGCCACAGATTTTAAATCTCAGGTCCTGTCGGCTTAGCCTACATTTTCATAAAGCCCCATCTCGTCGTCTCTTATCTTAAAACAAAATCTAGAGAGGCTGATGGCCACTTGCAAGAACAGGCCTGCAGCTGCTGCTCTGCATGCTCTGTAGCAAAAGGCTGCTTTTCCACAACAGTCAGACATGCAATGATAACAACAAAAACTGACACTGATGTAATTGATAGTTCCCATCATTTTTTTCACTGTCACAGCCCGACTACACCTCAGCAACGCACCAAATGAAGTGTCATGATCTACACACCACCCGCAGGCGTTGAACACATTTGATTAGACATGAGCATTTTTTTGTAATCATTGCCCCCATCTGTCTGACTCCATCCCACCCTCCACCAGCGGAGAGGCTAGGACAGATGAAGCGACAATGGCAATATGAAAGCAAAGCCAACCACACACTGACACCGCTCCTGCAGACACTGGATACAAGGAGATGTAATGTTACCTTGTCCGGCTGCTCCTCCGCGCCGTGCACTCCGGCCCCAAAAAGGGGGACGATTATTAGCTGCGGGACCTCAATCACGCATTCACCGCAACGGCCCGTTCCGCAAACCCGCACGAAAACGCCCCCGTGCCTTTGGCGGCGCTGGCCCCGCCCACTGCTGTCTGTCAAGGCGACTGGGCGGGGCCTGCGGCTGTCAATTCAGAGCAGAGTCAGAGGTGGTTTCCAAACGGCCTGCTTAGAAATAACCTCAAAAATTACTCACTTCTTCAAAATCACAATGATATGAAACTAGGAGTTTTTTTAAGGACGCAAACAGTTGTAATGTTTTCGATTTTTTATTTTTATTTTGGTTGAACAATACAGTCACAGATGATGTCTTGGATTTTTTGGGATAAATCCAGTATTGTAGATCAGGGATTTTTTTGTTTGTAATGGTGATGCTGTTTCAAGATGGATGGTTATATTGTAAAAGCCACTCATTTCATGTCATTGTAATTCTGAGGTTTATGTCAGTAAAACACATTTTCTTATTGAGACAGGTTATCAGGGTTTGATTACCAAGGGCCCCAATTGAATGGGGGCCCTTTGAAAGGAAAAAGTTTGGGTTTCGTTTTAGTAAGTAATTAGTGCCAAAATTAAATTAGTACTGGCTATGAATTATTTGAAAGACTAAACTTTGTATTAAAAAAAATAGCAAAAGTTTTCTGGGGCCCCTCTCACCCCATAAAGGCACAAAATGGTTTATAATGCCCCTGCATGAGGATTTGTCTCTAAACACAACAGGAGCTGAGTAAGAAATTGCTTAAGCTGCTGGAGCACCAACATATAGTAGGTTTACATGACATTAGAGATCAATTCATTGTGTTGGTCCGACCAAAACTGGACTTTTAAAATACATGTGAACATGTTAGAACATGAAATCATACTAAATTGAATTTCGGATGAACACACCTAGATAATGCGATTGGGAGTTGAATTACTCCTGCATGTACACAGTCAATCGGACCCAAACTGGCCTAGGCGTTCTGTGCATGCTCCACAGTTTCCACCCTGGGCTTTGACCTGGAGGTTGAATTGCATTAAATGCGTAACAGAAGAACATGCTGGTAACAACATGGTGAAATCTGCATCCTGAACCGTGCATTTTGGACAGATAAGGAGAAAATAAATGGCTAACTTGTATGTCAACTGTTTGGTCTGTGATGTAATGGGTCAACCAGAAAAAGGTCCATTACCAACAAGCTGAAAGGGGCATATTTCCACCTATGGTAGAGTCGGACAAACTTCGGTCAACAAACTGATTCCCCTCCTGTGCTTGTATATTGGGACAAGGACAGTAGTCCAATTAAATGGCCTAGTCAAACTATAACCATAGCTCGACTTAACTGAGCATGTAAACGAAGTGATAGACTGACATGTCTTTCCCCAAGAAAGAGAAACCAGGGTTACAAAAATGAAAAAGGGGAAAAGAATGGAAAGGGAAACAAAAAAATCAAAGGTGTAAAGGAGAGACATGGATTAAGAGAGGCAGGGTGGAGGGTCCCTCGGAAATTGGATATGCATAGGGCCCAGAATCTGGTGTTAAGGCCCTGATCAGGCTACTTATGGTTTTGATGTGTTTTAGCACATTTAACTGAAAATTCGTACCTATTCTTACTTGAGTAAAAAAAAAAAATCGAGAAGAATTTCATGGAGAATTTTATACCAGCATACTTAATAAAATAATCTGAATTTTCCTTCCACTGCTGTTTGCCATTTGTTTGATTTAAACTATTAAAATAGGCAAATCTCAAGGTATTCGGTAGCATTTAAAGGATTTTAGCATATTTTTGATGCATAAAATAATTTACCAAGCTGGTTGTGTCGAGGTTTTGTGTCACAGAGAGACTAAAAAGTGGCCGTTGGAATTTATCAGGCATCACTCAGGGCAGCTAAAACCACAGGGTCCTTGGTTGAAGGACCCCGCAGAGAAGTAAACAAGACGATGTATGCTAGCGTCAATTAACCTACATCATCGATTTAGTCAAACTAATTTAACTTCAACGTGCACTTTATCACGGCAGGATGGCAGAGGATAATGAACTGGAAAAGTATGTAACGGTTTTGCTGTTTATCGTCTGTTTAACTGCTAGCTGCTAACGGTTAGCTGCTAACGCTTGTAGCTAGTTTTCTGCCTGAACCGTGGCAGCCCTCCATCCGTAGGGAGAGATATTTTTGGTCCTCAGCTGTTGTATTTACTGTGTTGTAAGACGAGTGTGTGGTGGTTGTAAGTAAATCCCTTCCACCATTACAGCCACCACTAGCAACCTGTGCTGTGTGGTTAAAGGTCGGCTAAATGAGTGAGTCTCCTCTGCTGATACTGTGCTGATTCAGCAGCTCGGGTCAAACTGGGACACTGCCGCTGTCCCTCAGTCACTCACTAATGATTCACTCTCTCCTCTGCACTCTGTATCACTCTGTTTTCTCTCACTTAATTAGATTATTCTCCCCTTGGCTCCCTCTTGAGGTTTTATACTATCTTTGCCCTCAGCTTCCTCCCTGTTTCCTCTCCTTCACATGATTTATTTTTGAATGTGTCTTTATTTATCCATACAGGCGAGCAGTGGAGGAGCTCCTGAAGGAGACTGACAGGGCCCGAGTGAGAGCAGAGACCATGGGCCCTGCAGGATGGTGAGCACTGTGTTTGCCATGCTATCTCTATCAGTGTGCAAACATCTGTCATTTGTGGATATGTGACTGCTAAACTGTTTTTGCACTGGGGCAAATTGTGTTCTTTGAGTGTGTCACCTATTTGTGGTGTGTTAAGATCTAGTATGCACCATTTGTCATGTGTTATATTCAGCTAGTTTGTTTATATGCTCAACTGCTATTGTTAGCTACTCTTCCCAGGGTCCACATACATGTATTTACAATACTACAACAAACATGATATACACTAGTAAGACCCAACAAAAGTAATGACTAACACTTAGACCAGTGGTTCCCAGCTGGTCCAGCCACGGGGTCCAGATTTCTCCTTAGTCATCACTTCAAGGTCCACACAGGTTAATACACTCACTGCATCTGGACATGTCATCAAGCTGTCTGTTAGTCACTCACTCAGGAAACAACACTTGAAAATGTTAGGTCTGTGCCGGATATTCACTGTACTTCAAAATAAACATGTCACCTTTTTTTACAAACCTGACACGTTTGTGAGTCTCTTGCGGTCCATTCAGAATGGACCCATGGCCCAATTTTGGACTGCGACCCACAAGTTGGGAATCACTGACTTAGACAAAAGCTTCGCACAAATCATAGCCCCGCATAATATGGCATTATATCTCCCTTGGAAAACAGCATATTTATTTACCTTTCTAATCTTAACATATTGTTCCAGACAAGTGCAATTAACATGATTGTAGCCAGTTTACTAATGTTTTGTTAAAATGTTATTGTGTGTAATTGTTATCCATCCCCCAAAATATCACAGTGATGATACTGATAAATGTTGAGATATTAGATTTAGCCGGAATATACAGCTAAATGCACTGGTTACTCACCCTTGTTGTTCATTTCATCTTGGTGAATGTGGAATTTAGAATACTCAAAGCAAATTGAATGGATTGCCATTAGTTAGTTAATCAGTCCATCCATTTTCATCCACTTATCCGGGGCTGGGTTGCGGGGGCAGCAGGCCAAGCAAAGCACCCCAGACATCCCTCTCCCCAGCAATGCTTTCCAGCTCCTCCTTGGGGACCCCAAGGCGTTGCCAGGCCAAATGAGATATGTAATCCCTCCAGCGTGTTCTGGGTCTACCAGGGGCCTTCTACCAGTGGTAGGAGCAGTCATCAATGATTGATGATGACTTGTGCCTTTTTTAGAGTAAGTATGAGTCAGGTCATAGCCAGGATTCATAAGGATCATAGTTATTTTAGTTAATTTGTCCTTTCTATTTCTATTTTTAAACTATGGTGGGCATATACTGAATCAGTTACGTATTTGTTGGTCTAAAAGTAGTAAATTGATAACGTACCTAATAATGAAAATAGCCAGGTAGCAGGATGGTACAGTGGTTAGCACTGTGGCCTCACAGCAATAGGATTCAAACCCACTTACCTGTCAGGGGTCCCTCTCTGTGGAGTTTGCATGTTCTCCCCATGTCAGCGTGGGTTTCCTCAGGGCTCCTATAGGTGTTACTGCGAGCATGAATAGTTGTCCTTCTCAGTGTGTCAACCTGTGATAGTCTGACAACCTGTCCAGGGTGTACCCTGTCTCTCGCCCAGTGTCAGCTGGGATAAGCTTCAGTCCCTCTGCTACCCTTAACAATGTGAGTGGATATTTAATGGAAATAGCCTGTAAATACCCATGATGTGCTACTTTTAACCATAAAATGTAACTTCCTACATGTTGCTAAACCCCCAACTTCCCAGAAAAAGATCATGAGGACATGACCTCAGTGCCCACAGTCCTTTAAGTGTTGGTAAGGTGCTCACACACCAAACTCTCTTTGAAAAAACTTTTTCTTCTTCTTCTTTTTGGTTTATAACAGCGGCAACTGCTACTTTGTTTATCTCATCATTTAATTTCTTAATGATTTTGATAATTAAGTAAAGAACAGGAGTTGGTCCCCATGTGCTGTACTGCGGCTGCCCACTGCAGAAGACGACCTCTTTCAATAGTAATCAGGTGTTTTGGGGTATTTGGTTTGGTTTCTTGGCTGCTATGAGATACACAATTGAGAGAATATTTCAATAAATCATCAAAAAAACCAAAGAAACCAAAAAAAACATATTCTTACACCTGAACAATCTGTCCCCCTCACTTCTGAAATGATGGCTACACCCCTGAAGGTATTAACCTTAAAGGTATCGAGTACTGATGCCCAGCCCTAATTACTATTGACTAAGCCCCCACCCCACCCTCAAAAAAAAAATGACATGAAATGAATTTGACATGAGTTTAAACATATATACATATACATATATACATAGTTGTATATTTGAGATGACAATCAAATTAACTTGCAAGGATCCATTCTCCACCCAAACACACAGTTGGAGGGTCCTCTCTCTATGGCCCCCACCCCCGGGCCCCAGTGCAGCCTCACTGCACTGCCTATATTTACACCCCTGCCTCTAGAAGCCAGTGATGACCATCCATAGGTCACAGGAGTTTAAACATTTTTCTGTTCCCTCCTCTCTCAGGTTGAAGTGTCCCCTGCGGAGCACCAACAAGCGCTTCCTCCTCAACACCCTGCGCTCCACTGGCCTGCAGCGGCGCACCAGTGAGCCCAAGCACGGACACTCCACCAAGAGAGGGCGCCTGAGAAGCGAGTCCCCGCACAGAAGCCGCGACCGCAGCAGAACACCCCCCAGAGATCACAGGAACAAAGGAGGCCACATGGACCATAAACACCATCACAGGGACAGCTGCAATAACAAAGATAAGAATCAGGACAGAGACAAAGACAGGAGTTACAGGCACAAAGACAACAGAGACCGGAGACATGGGAGAAATGGCCGAGACAGAGACAAAGACAGACTTCATGAATAAAGACTTCTGTCCAGGGGAGGAACTCTGGTTTTACAGAGGCCACTCCCTGTACAGGCAGCCCAGAGGTGGACACCACTGAAACTGCTCTCTGACTGGCTAACGCACCTCACAGACTTGCTGCTGGCAGACTGAAGAGACATTTGTCCAGCTGATGGAGAGTGTTCTTCTTAGAAAGTAGATTACTGACACTTTTATTTACAGCCATTTTTATAGTTCGTGAGGTTCATTTGGTTCCCTTAAACTGGTAATGAAGCCAGCAGCCAAGATGATATCTTTCCTTCTGATTTTACACTTAAGATAAGTGAATAAACAAGTGGCCATTTTAGTCCAGGAAATCCCAAGGAACTTTTTTTAGACACATGTTCACGCCATATGACTCATGGTTTGGTGTAATTCTGTTTCACCTACAGTAGAGGAGGTTTGATTCCAATTAAAGTGTCATTACCATTCTTTTGTCATTATTCACCAGCCATGATGTTTACATAAGCCGTGTTGCTGTCGCCACTGGGTAAGCACATTTTATCGTGTCCAACTTTTTTTGACATGTGTACACCGGCTATCAGAAACGCTTTTGTTTGTGGAAGGAGAAAAAAAGTCTTGTTTTCCTGACACTCCTACATGTGTCCTGTGATCAAGTGGTCTCGGATTAGTGGTCATTAACAACAATAACTTTATTGTAGTAATAATGATAATAATAGTAACTGTTGAGTGACTCAGGTCATACATTTTGGATTTCTGCATGTTTTAGTGGGGTCACTGGGATTTCATGACAACAGATGGGCATGTGCTCAAGCGTTCAAAGTGTTGCTGTTTTTATCTTCACCATCCATTTAGCCTGTCTCAGTGTGTGTGAGCTCACACCCCTTTATTGTTCCACACACAGCTTTTTAAAAACGTGGCATCTGTCATTCTCCTTGGTCATAGATCTGCTATATCTGCATTTAAGATGCATTATTCCTCGCTGAAGCCATTACGCCAAATTCTGCCCGTTAAAATGCGTTTAACGCCTCTCATGCTCCATAAATCACATTGTCCATCTCCACTGTAGTGGGGAAATCGCTCGGGTTAACTGTTTCCTTCCTGTTTGAAACAATGATCAAATATAAACACCATTAAGCCATAGTGCAGGGGGTGATTTGTATAGAATTGGTTTACTTGAACTTTATTGCGCCGCCGAGTGCCCCATTAAGATACCGTGGAAAGTGCCATAATTGCTTTTGAAGAACTCAGTGCAAATAGTGAGTATTGATACACACTATCAGGGTAAAAGCCCCGCCGTGCTGCACGGTTTACGTGAAAAATAGGTAAATCACTCCCATCATGTGCCAGAGGCTCCAAATGTCGCGTAAAGGCGCACATGAGCTCGCGGGTTGTGGAGACACGCTCCACACGCACGCCCCGTTAATTGAGTTCTGTTGCTCACTCCAGCCTTAATTGGTTTACCACGAGAGCTGCGGTTTAATGGGGCGGACACACACCCGCTGAAGGCTAATGGCCAGCAAACATGGCGAGAGTGCAGCGGCTGTGTGTTTGTCACCGCCGAGGGCCGCTCGCGCAGGGCCCACGCGCGCTAAATGGTGTTAAATGATGCATTTGCAGAAGTGTAATGGGTCCATTTTAAAAGTCAGAAAGGTGTAGACAAATGAAAAAAAGGTTGTGAAAATAGACCATGGTGTTTGAGCTTCTCACCCGAGTTTCCAAGACAACTGTGTCTCCATCCAGGTCTCTTATCTGGCAGGTCAACCAATGTTTGCGCCCATACATATCGATTAATCAGCCGCAGAGCGCACACCGGAGATAAATCCATATAAATTGTCAATGACACATTGTTTGAGAACAACCCTACAAGTCCTGCAAGAGTAACATGTTTTTTTCGTCTGCTCCAGACCATTAAGGACCTCTTTTCTGGAGGCAGACTCACCTGTTCCCTTGCAGCTGTAGGGGCAAACACAGGTGGGTGCCAGGTAAACGTTGCGGTATTTACAGAGTGGCATTGATTTACGCGGCTGTTCTGTTCAATTTACTGAAAAATCCCACAAGCTGGAAACTGAGTCTGTAGGTCTGCAAACAGTGAAACCAATGGCTTTGGCGCTGCACAGTCACATGGTGGCAGAGTGACACACCTGTGTGGAGCCGTGAGGGCCTTGCAGTTGCGCCAGAGACAGGTGGAGCAGAAGGTCCACGCCGAGGCAGGGCGCAGGTACGGTACATGTTGCGGGTCCTCGGAAGCCATGAATCGGGAAGATCATTATTACCCTTCTCAGGTTTTTAAAGACTCCTGTGCCTACCAGAGATCACAGGGGGAGGACTACAGCCACAGCCCGCCGCCCTGCCTGTACATGAGCAGGCAGGTGCACTCTGTCTACACACCGCCGTCCATGGGAGCCTTGGAACCGGCCAGCCTTCCTGACATTGGCCCCTACAGTCTACCCATGCGGGAGGATCCAGGTGTGCCTCAGCTCCACCATCCTCAGGGGCTCCAGCAGCAGCAGCCTCTCCTGCCTGCCGCAGGGTATGAAGACACGGGGGAGCAGAGCAGATACCACCTCCCTTTCCCCTGGATGAAAACCACGAAATCTCACTCACACACCTGGAAGGGACAGTGGGCAGGTAACTCATCCAAACCGCCACATATCACAGAATCATGCGTATAAGATCACTTACTGAATCTGCTTCTCAAATCAGCAAATACAGGCACAGTTTTGTTTACAGCTGTAGTCATAGCATTAACATGAGTTTCATCTGACTCTTTCTGAGGCCTATAATGACATCATGTTCCCAACAATATGATCCTGGGTGTTTCAGTTTACCTTGTCACTCAATTTGTAAAAGGCCCGGAAGGTCAGCGCTGGCTTTTATCAGGGCTTATCGTCACAAAAATGTGGGTTTTGTCTATACAAAACATAATCACAAATGGCCCTATCTTAAACCATCAATAGGCTGTATAGGTCTATAGAGCAGGGCCATAATAGGCCGTTAAAACACCAGAATACACCACAATCTGTTTTCATGGCTGTAGGCCGGGTAATATGACAAAAAGATATTTTATATTAAAATAAATTGTTTGACTTTAGAATTTAATTATGAATAATTTGGACTCAATTAGACTATACAATAATCTTTAATAATATGCCTTTTTAAGTTTGTTTTCAAATGAACGCTCCAGAGAAAAACGTGAACGCACCACACCACTAAGTTTCTTCGGCTTCTCATGACTTTTGTCATATCAGAGAAAAGTTTCAGCCGGTTGTACATATGTTTATTCCGCGTTACTAATTTGATATAAAACTTTTTTTAAAAACTCATTAGTTCCGTGTTAACTACAGGATCCTTTCCTGTGACACTGCGGCCTACTTTGGGTACATTTTACGCACAGTTGCTGTGACTGGTTATTATAGTGTACTAAAGATATGTCAATGACTTTTAAAATTAGATAGCACAATTCCATTGAATTTAAGTTTTGGAATGGACAAGGTGACACCAAGAGGCTGGCATGCGAAAACTACAAAGCTAATAAAGTGGGCGCCAAGGGTCAAAGCTGTCATTCGTCGTGCTTTGATTTGATAGACATTTATACTGTCAGTGGTTTACATTCACAAAAATGGTTGCAATTAAATCTATAATTATCTGACCTACCTAAAGACTAATTAAAAATATGGCTAAACTATAAATTACTGTTTTGGCATAGTCCCAAATTTAAATTTAAATTTGAATTCAACACAAAAAGACATTTCTAGAAGGAAAGAAATATATTTTTGTCATTGTCACAGAGGTTAGCACCTGTCTGTCCCGCTACAGATACTACACCAGCTGAGCGTTTTGATTTGAGGTTTGTAAAGAGCAGCATTTTAAAGCCAACAACGCATGAATAGAAATACGAACTGCATAATGTAGGCTAGGCTGATATATTTAGGTCTACTCACACTATAAAAATGATTCTGGAATAAATATTTTTGGCATGGCTGCCTTGAATGTTGATATGTGATATGGTGACATTTTGAGGCTGACAGTGAGATATAGGTCATTCCTGAACTAGGTGAATTCACCAAACGGTGGTTCTCATCAGGTTTAGGACTTCAGTGAATCAGGATCCTGAAAAATTGGCGCAATTTGGTGACTTTATAGCCTTTAAAATGTTACTTGTTTAACCGTTGTCTTCTAAAACTATAGAGGAAAAAACATTCCGTGAACGTCTCAGCGACTAAACCACATCAAAATGATCTCAAATCTCAGATATCAAATAAACGTATCATCAATATTTGTAGCATCTATTCACTGGTATGACTTCAAATTAAATGTCACAGCTGGGAATATTATGTTTTGTTCACAGTAAGAGGAAACAACAATTTGCAACCACAGATTATCCAAAAAGTTAAACTCCAACGTAATTTACAACATAATCTTGGGAAGAAATGGAATTAAAAACAATAGATTTCCACGAGAACAGCTTTAGCGTGTCCTCAAATCACATGTTGATCCCAAATTTCAACTTGGATTATGATATAATGCGTATTTTTTTTGGGTAAACCTCAAATATTCTAATTGTGAGTTCCCTTTGACATTACAAGTGAATAAGTGTTTATTTTACCGGCTATCTGAAGACAAATATGCACTGTGGTTTCTGCAGCTGCCTGCTGGAGAGGTCAGAATCTAACCCATGCACTTCTAATAAGCCCTATCAGTAGGCTATATAGTTAATTAAAAATAAATTCTCCCTTTATGATAATTAATAAAATGCATTTAGTGACTTTACTTGAGTTTTTTTCAAATAAGTAAATAACAAACTTTCAAATGCCTTTAATAAAATGATTTCCTTGTCTCCAGGACCGTACGTGATGGCGGAATCAGAGGAGAACAAGCGCACGAGGACAGCCTACACGCGCGCCCAGCTGCTGGAGCTCGAGAAGGAGTTCCTGTTCAACCGCTACATCTCCAGGCCGCGGCGCGTGGAGCTGGCGCTGACCCTCAGCCTCACCGAGCGCCACATCAAGATCTGGTTCCAGAACCGGCGCATGAAGTGGAAGAAGGAGGAGGACAGACGGAGAGCGAGGGGGGCCGACCCGGACCAGGACTCCTCCATCAGCTCCGGGGACCAGGGGGAGGCCGCTGGAGGGGTCACCTCCAGCTCACCTCCTGTTTCCCCGCTGCACGGTCACTCCCTGTCTGCAGCTGGGGCCAGAGAGCTCGCATAGACCTGCAGGAGGTCCTCGGGACTTTAACTCATGGGTTTCTTTATTGTAGAGACTTTAAATCCACATTTGAGAGGATTTTTATAGGAGTCCTTTAAGGTTCATATTAATAATGGAGAGTGAAACCTGAAAGTCTCTCATAGAGTTGTGGTATTAAAATAAAGTGCTCATTTTCCGGGACCCCCTTTGAACTTTCTCAAGGACCATCTAGACCCCCTGTTGGATACACCTGTCTGTCATTTGCTGGACTGGAGGGACCTGTCTTCACCATTTCTTCATGCGTGTTTTGGGGCTTTCTGTGTACCAGATGGCATGCTGAGATAACCAAATCATGCAGGACAAGAGGCTACAACATGGATGCAGTTGCACAAACTGTTCAACTTTTACAATGTGTTGTTTTTCACCTACACTACAAAGAAACTTATTAATGTACATATGCGTAATATGACTATTTACAACATTTTCCACGTCCAAATGTATATATTTAAGGCAGCATGTAAATTGTTAAATTAGAATCAACACATATTTTATTGCAGAATTCATTGTACAGTATGATGCATGAATAACACATGATAAATTTGGAATAAAGTAAATATCACAGCCTATACATGCCTTGGAGCAATGGCAGTCTTTACTCTTTACACCGGCACAGCAGAAGTACATATAAAAATCCAGTTATTACATTTTCATAGCCTGTTTGGTGCGTCAGTGAGCACGAGACTCTGCAGACGCAGGCGACATATCTTCTTCACCTCTTCTATTCCGCGCGCCCTCTCCACCGCGCGCTCGTTCTGGCAGCGCTCGAACAGCTGCCGTAATATGTTCGCCTTGTCGTTCATCCGGGCGCAGATGACAAACGGGAACCCGAAGCGCTCCTTGTACTCCTGGTTGAGCCGGGCCATGCGCGAGGCTTCCGCGGAGTTCAGTGCATCCATCCCGGCGCCTGCCTGCTCCTGGCGTGACTCACGGGTCAAGGTGCCGCTCTGGAGGTCCCTGCCCGCGAGGTCCGGGTGGCACCTGAGGATCCCCTCTTTGCCTGCACACAAACAGCAGCTGGTTATTGTCATTCCATTAATCAGCCACCCAAAATCTGACAAAGTTAACAGACTGTAGGCCTATCTCACCTGATTCTGGGAGAGCATCGATGAACTCACTGATTGCACCCTCCAAATCACTAACGCTCAAAAAGGGACGCCTCGACCACACAGCAGCTGTTATAATGGGACATCTCTCCACCACGTTCCCCAAAATATTCACAAAATCCTCATAAGGGAGAGCATTCACTGCGGCGATGTCCATGCTCATGTGGAGACTCTTCAGTTGCACAGGCAGTGTTCAGTGACCTTCGGACGTCACTTTGCAACAAGGGTTAATGCACTTTTGGACACACAGAACCAGCCCCCTGCAGCCTGGCTGTGGTTAATATTTTCTCTGCCAGATCATCTGCAAATCATTTAAGGCTGAAAAGTGGAGTTTGCTGAAGACTTTAAAGGTCCAGTGTGCAGGGTTTAGCGGCAGCTAGTGGTGAGGTTGCAGAACTTAAACAGATGATTATAAACTACAGAAAACACATAAATATTATATACCATTTTTGCAAACATCTATTCAGTCATTCATTTACCATAACTGCTTATCCTGTTGGGGGCCACGGGGGGCTGGAGCCAGGGGCCGTACACCCTGGACAGACTGTCATAGGGCTGACACATAGAGACAGACAACCATTCACACTCACATTCACACCTACGGGCAATTTAGAGTCACCAATTAACCTGCATGTCTTTGGACTGTGGAAGGAAGCCAACAGATGTCCTAAATCCTACAAACTCATTTTAAAGGCGAGGGCCAAATGGGGATGAAAATTTAGGATGCTTCTCCAACATGCAGACGGATCTCTTCCATCTCCTAGTGCACAAAGAAAGAAAGAAAAAAAGGAAGAGACAGGAAGTTTAAATCACAAACACAATTTAAAACTGTTTTGGTGTATTTTTGGTCTTTAAAAGAGGTATTTATATATTTTTTTCTGCAATGTGTGGGATCTTTATTTTCTCGAAAGGCACCAGTGTAACTGGGCTAGAAAGCCACAAGAAGGTCCACAGGATGAAATCAATGTAAAAAAAAAAATCTATTCATTTAAGACATCTGTGCACAAAAAGGTCCCTAAATCTTTATTTTCTCCACAGTTTTACGCTCCTTTGCCAGGCTATACAATAAAAAGTAAAACATGGCTTGGCTTCCAGTGAAGGAATTGTTTCCAGTTCACAAAAACGAAAACAGGTATTGCTCGCAAAAATAAAAATAAATCCAGCACAAATGCAGAAGCAGCCCTGAAAACATTAAAACATTCATAACACCGCCCTGTAAAACCACTACAGGGCCTACTGTAGGCCTGCCTGTGCTGACCTTTCAAAATTAAAAGCAACTTAATTTCAAAAAGGAAACAAATGTGTCCACACTCACTGCTAAATAAAGTATAACTACTTACGTGTTTGTGCTTCTTATCCATAAATGTTCTCACCATGTGAAACAGCAGCCTCTCCCAGGTAAACAAGTATATGCAGCTGTGACCTGACCTTTCTCAGGTGAACAGGTGAACTTCCTGCATTTCCGCTTTCTGCTCACTGCTCAGAGACGGGAAAACGACGCCCCCTGCTGTCCACAGTCGCCTACAGCAGGACCTTTATTTACAGGGCTTTATTGCCTGCAGTGGTGGAATGTAACTAAGTACATTTTAGTACAAACTTATTCTTACTTACTTACAGTACATACTAGTACATAGCATTTCTTCCTCTTCGGGAAGTTGGAAGTTACTCAAATAAAACAATAGGATAGGCAAACATCCCCTGTTCGGTTGAACTGTTGGCAGATTAGACACATGAAGCTCACCTACATTGTGATCACCAATTTTTTATTCAACTTGTAAAGTACATTTTATTGCAGGTAAAATGCTTAAACAAACACAAACAAAGACACCTGATACAAAATCTGCTACAATATTTCAAAATAGTTTAAAAATTGGGTTTAATCTGCACGTAATAGCTGCCATTAGCTGTCTAATGTAAGAGACAACAACAACATCAAAAGTACCATCAAATTCAAATGCATAACAATATATGTGATACATGATATGTATGTGATAAAATCTTAAACCAGAATTTTATCAGTTGCTACAGGCTTAATCCAGAAAACACATTATAACTCCATATATTACATGTCTATAGTCCTGAGAATATTTGGGATAGATTTATGAACCTGTTTTAATTTTTAGCTGCACAATATAGATGGTGCAGAACAACCACAGCTCCACCCGGCTTGGTCTTGGCAAGATGCTGGAAACACCAATAAGTCCAAACTGGTAGACAAAGATTTCTGCACACTTACATGCAGTGTAGATATAAGTGTGCAGAAATCTTTGTCTACCTAGCTGCACAAAATAAGAATATAAAACAAAAAGACTGTATTTACACTCAGACCACATTTTCATAGTAAGAATATAGTCCATTAAAATCCCATATACATAATAAAAACCTTGTTTTGTTATAATATTCTGATAAAAATATAAAGCAAGTGCATCCTATTGTTACTCTCGAGATTACTGCTGTAAGAAATATCTTAAATAAAAATATAGATAAAATGGTTTGAACATTAGCATTCAGTGATCACTCTGTATCAGATGGCTTCACAAGCTTCTCCTCGGCTGCTGCGGCATCTGTGTCGGACACCTCTGCCTCGCTTTCCTCTGTGGCATGAGTTTGACAGTAATTGTTGGCTGACTGCGTCTTGTTCTCATTCTGTTTTGTCAGGGCGGAAATGTCCAAAACAGCTGCTGTGTTCTGGTAGTCGCTGGATGTCTGGTCGAGCATGTTATGGTAGAGCTGAAAGAGGAAGGATATACTCGTAGATTAGATATATATTTACATGTCTGTCAAGCTGTGGAGGTGAAAAAGATAAAACTTTGCTTTAGATAGAATAGTTTCACCTCCTACAGGCCTACCTTCTCCTCTCTGTCTGTAAGCTGGTCACACATAAAGGACACCAGCTTGGAGAAAGACGGCCGGCTGGAGGGATCCAGAGCCCAGCACTTACACATGATCTCATACCTGGAGAAGAGAAACATGGAGGAAAGTGGTGAGATACTGTCCTGTGTTTGGATTCTCAGTTATTTTTGGTCATGGACTTTCCACGTCTACAAGAGACGTGCAAAGTACCCTAGGTGTGTTGGTTGTTGACTTTCTTGGACACCATGTCAAGCTCTGCCTGTTACATGCAACGCTTCTTTCAAAATACACTTCTGTTTTCACAGGAAATGTAACATCTATACAGTCTCTTTAGAAATAAACGTGCTACATTGGTGCAACACCGCAAATAGATGTTTTTTTTTCCCTTCAACAACAAACACACATGGTTAGGTTTAGGCACCAAAAGCATGTGGTTAGGTTTAGGAAAAAAGAACAGGGTTTAGAATCTTACAGGATGCGAACACCTATCTCACAGGTGAAAGTTGGTGTTTGTTTGACCCATCCACCACCCTCCTTCACCACTTTAACTTTCGTCCTTGTCCCACCACGTTTCCCCCTGATGCCGCCGGGCACCTTTGAGCTATAACAGCAATCATGCTGATGTTAAAGGATGTCTTGTTTCATTAGTTCCTGTCGCCGCAAGTCACTGCCCAAGCGCAGGATTTCGATGACTTCGGAGTGAGACTGAGCTCAAGCAAATCATGTTGGTTGTACTGAACTAATTGAGTTTAGTTTTCAGTAATGCCAGAGTTGGATCTACTTAAAAAGATACATGCAAATTGTTACCTTAGTTTTTTTAAGTTGAACCAGTGGACTATTTTTTAGAGGGTGCATAGGTGGATTTTTTATTTTTATTTTTTTGGGCATTTTTGTTGTATGAAAAGTAACTAGTACCTCAAAATTGTACTAAACTACAGTTCTTGATGGACTTAATTACTTTCGATCACTGACTGAAGATGTTGCCATGCATTCACAAATCTATATCTGCATGCACATTTATACTGTCTCATACAGTTTTTACCGCTACTATTCATTGTAATTATTGAGCAAATGATTAAAATATTTACTTTATCACGACAGTGTTGATCTGGTTTTAAATCAGACAGAAGACACCTACACAGACTCGTTGGCGTAGTATGGACACTCCATCTTGAATCCTCTCTCAATCATTGAATAGAATGTGTGATCCACCTTCATGCCCGGGTATGGAGTAACACCTGAGAGTTACACAGACAGAGGTGGTGTTAATCATTGATGATTTTGTGTTTTTTTGAAAATGTGCTGCTCATAAAGTGTGCTTGCAAAGAGTACCAAGTGAAAAGATCTCCCACAGCAGGATGCCATAAGCCCAGACGTCACTCTTCATGGTGTAGATGCCCTGAAAGGTACTCTCTGGTGCCATCCACTTCACTGGCAAACGCACCTGCAAAGCCAAGTCATGCACATATTGAGTAAGAGGTGATGAGAATCCAGACAGAACTTAGCAGCTGATGAATGTTGTAAATTTAAAATATCATCTGACATACATTTCCTCTCACAACATAGTTGGAGTCGTTGTCGATGTCCCGGGCCAGTCCGAAGTCACCAATCTTCACCAGTCTGCCCTTTGTCACTAACACGTTTCGAGCAGCCAGGTCTCGATGGATACACTGCAGACAGGCAGATCCTATCATCAGGATGTTTACTTCACTCACACCACACATAAACCACGTCTGTGACTGCAGTTTGACACTTGGGCTTGACAGATGTCAGTGTAAAGGGTTTCCGCAGTGTGGCCCTTTGTCTCTTACATTCTTGGAGGACAGGAACTCCATGCCTCTGGCCACTTGGTAGGCAAAGTTGAGCAGGTCATCAAAGGTCAGGGTTTGCAGGTCCTCTGTCTGATCGTCTGGGTCCTCATAGATCACTGGGTCTGCAGATAAAGTTGGATCAGTGGGGCTCTGACAACTGTGATAATATATTAGTGTATCTGTTTGACAACATGCATGTTCTGACATCAGGTGGGACTTTCTTACCTTCAAAGCTGTCCATGTCACCAGAGTTGATGGTGAGGAGGACGATGTCCTCCTGCCCTCTGGTGGTAGAGCTGTGCATGGGCACGTAATTGTCCACTGCTTGGTTGAGCTCACTGTGAAAACACAAGCAAGACCATGATTGTTATTGAAATGTTAAACTTCCAACACAGTGGTTGAGCAAATATTCCTGTACTTCTGTAGAATCTAATGTTTGATTTTCCCTTTGTTGCCCTCACTGCCAAACTATCCCTAATAATGTTCTTTCCATCCTGTGTGTCATATTATTCCCACCTGGAGCTTTTCCTTGGCTGCAGGTTGTGGTAAATGCTGCTGAAACGGTCCTTGTTGAAAGCATCGGTCACAGACTTGTGGTAGTGCTCCCTGTTTGTCTTCAGGTAGTTCAGTAGATCTCCATAACAGCAGTACTGGAAGATCAGGTATATGGGTCCTGTGTGGGGAAAGCAAATAATAATTGGGAGTGGTATCTGAAGTCATGGCACTACCCATCCACCTACTTGAGATGAAATCAGATGCAATGAGTATATACAAATATGTTGTGCTCATAGCAGTGGGACCTGTACCTGACTCTGTGCAGGCCCCGAGCAGGTTAACAATGTTGGCATGGTGACCGATGTGAGTCAGCATCTTAAGCTCTGACATCAAAGCCTCCTTCTCCACTGTCTCGTGTTTCTCTGCAGCATCAGACATCAAATAAGCTGCTGATATGACCTTCATTTACATTTTGTATTTTGCTTGAAGAATAAACATATGAAACACTAAACCTTTAAGCATCTTGACGGCCACCTGCTGCGAGACTCCAGGCTTGTTGATGCCATAAGCTGTAGCCTGAACCACCATGCCAAAAGCCCCAGAGCCCAGTTCTTGACCTGAGGAGGACACAGAGACTGAGTAAGTACTAAACTAAGCACATTTACTCAAGCTGTAATTTCCTAGTTAGTTAAAGATTAAACTGGCATCTCAATTCTTTAGCTTGTGGCTCCTCAAAAAAAAAAAAAAAGGTGTCCAGTTGGGGCCCCTTGTCAGTCGTCAGATATGAGTTGTTCGACCAAGGAGTGATTTCCCCTCTAAACTTCTCAGATGTTTTCATTTACAGAACTATTCAAGCACCCGATCCGGATGTTATCAGCCCATTAAATGGCTGTTATCTGTAGTTATAAGCTTCATAAGCCCCTTTCACACCTGAAATTTTTCATATAACCCAGAGAGGCTGTATGTGAGAATGTAAATGTCCGCATCAGTTGGAATGGATGTTAAATAGACTTTACTCTGCCCGGCTCCCCTGTAAAAAGGCTGACTGAGCCCATGTGTGAAGAGAGCAGGTAACTGTGCGAAGAATTCTTAGCGAGCAATTTGGCATATTGATGACATTTCTATAATGTCACTCGCACAAAACTGGGAGAGGACAAACATTCAAGTGTGAAATAGAGGGGTCATTTAGACAAAGATGGCGACAAAAACTTCAACAAGAGAGACGATGAGATTTGGGAACTTCTGTTGGTAAGGGCAAATCGCCAAAAATTGTCAGATAAATTCAAGGAATGGCAAGAGAGTGTGTTGTTTATGACCAAACCATGAACTGGCTATGTGACAGTGGTGTAATCCCTGTCATGTCCTGCCTCCTGCGCTCTCTACCCAGGCACCGCCCCTCACTTTAAACCAAACAAAGTATTTCCGGTAGGTGAGAACACTTCTGTCACAGACAGTCCTGTTGTGTAGGAACCTTGGACACTGTCTAGACCTGATTCTCCAGACATTGTCAAGAGTTCAAATGAGAAACCAGCTATAGATATGGTTCAGCAGAGGCATGCTTCACCACTGGTAGGTTAAAAAACATTATCAGTCCATTTAATGACTGATAACCACCCAATTCAATGTAAATATTGGTTTCAGGTGGGACTCAAACCCTAGTCTCCTGGGTGAAAGTCCTGTGTTTGATTGATTCTTTCCTCTCCTGATAAGCATCTTACAATCCCTTACATTGTCATCTGCTTAACCTCGGAGGGGGCACTACTAGGAAAAGTCTTCATTGAAGGCTTTTTGCCACAAAAGGGAATCCTTGGTTATGATAAGAAAGATTATAGTTGTTTGGGTTGTTGGGTTTCTGCCAGAAAGCCCTCTAGGCAAACATCTGACATGTGCAAGGGGGCCCAACCCCTACTTTGGAAACCGCAGTTGTGCACTACTTTTAATATTTTAGGTAAATTTAGCAGAGCATATTTTTGTACTAAGTGGGATTTTACACTCACAAATTCTTCTTTTTACAGTGCTTATGATGGAGTGTTTCTGCTATCACGTTCAAGCGTGGCGTATCTCATACCCAGTTCCAGGTTCTCCCTCGGAAACTCCCATTTCTGGTCGTACTCAAAGTTCTTGAAGTTTAAGTAGATGTAATCGTTGTCGTTGGGTCCAACCATCTGGAGCATCTGAAGCTGGGGCTGATACTGGGGTTTCTATTGGAAACACAGAGGGGTTGGCATCATGTCCTTGTGTGTGTGTGTGTGTGTGTGTTTGTGTGTGTATGTATATGTGTCGATATGTAATACATACCTTCTTTTTAACAAAGTACAAGAGCGCAATGCTAACTACTGCTAAGGCCAGAAGCAGAATCAAACTGCCCACTTTCAGCACCATCATGCTGCTGTTGTTGTCATCTGGAGGACCTATAAACAGGGATAAGGAACAGTTTCAAAAGACAGCCATCAAAAAACACTTATTAATTTCATGATTTTGATATGGAATTGATCTCACTACCAATGGCGGCCTGGAGTGAAGGCTGGGAGTATATTAAGTTTCGAGTTCCGCACCAGGAACCAACTGAGTTTGTCAGGCAAAACCTTAAACGGTGTCCATTCACTCGATCTCTGCTCACAGAGCTTTTGATTGTCTTCTTACAGAGGACATCAGAGTCTGTTTGAGAGGACTCTGGGATCTCCTCCCAGGAAGAGTTTGTTTCACAGCTGAGACAAAGAGCACAGACTTGAGGAAATCTGAATCGAAGTGTGTGTGCGTGTGTACATGAGGGCTACAGTGCTCAGACAATGAGTATACCCTTCAATGGTCCAAATACAAGACGTCCAGTTATAATTTGCTGGCACGAGTGTTTCCATCTCAACGTTGAAGGTATCCGTGTCGTTGTCAATCCAAATATTTGGTGTGTCTGTAATAAAGTTAGTGACAAAAAGCTTTGCACAATTTGAATAATAATTGTAATGTAAGTTTATTAAATGAATGACAGATGCACAGCATAAATCTCTCTTACCTACAACACACAATGACATAGTCTTTGTTTCGTTTTTTCCTCCAGCCTCCACGTGTAATTTGTAAACTCCCGATCTCAGCACATCACATAACTTCACAGTCCTGAGGAGACAACATTCTTATTAAACCAATACATCAATGGTCAACACATTATATTTTCAAATAAGCTAGTTCACTGAGCTATGGAGGCCCGGAGAGGCAATTAAGAAAAAATATTCTGAGTCTGATCTTAGTTTTCTCTCCTGTATTTATGACTTAAGAACAGGTGAAAAAAGGTTTGCCAGAGGAATTTTTATACGTGCTTTCTTTCATCTGTGAAGACAGGTGGGGAAAAAAGTTACGGCAGTTGATTTTTTTTCTTTGTCAGGATCATTTTTGATTGTTTGTTGTTGTAATACTTATTTCGGCCACAAGAGGCTGAGGTGCGCCACGAACCCTTGTTCTAGATGAGGTTTTGTTTCACCATGCACTCTGAACATAAGGCACATATATTGTGTGCTAGCAGTTATGTAACATGACTGTCACGCCATTCTTTTGTGCTCCAAATGAAGAGTTTTCTAATGACAAATATCCTCTCAAATTATTTCAGATTGTTTGACGATGAGAATTCGGTTGAGTCATAGACATTTCAGATAAAAACAACTACTAACTGTATACTGAAAACATCCCACCTCCTAACATCAACCACCTACAGTGTTCAAAAGTACTCTTGCTATGGATAAAGTGAAAAGGCCTGAAAGATGGATTAAGTAATGGACTATGGTTGATGCTCAGATGATTAGTAACGAGTATTATAAACTTGCTTGATGTTTTTCTTGTCATGGGTGCCATTAATTCTGGAGCAGTAAACAGATAATGTATTTGGGACGTCTTAACCTTCTCTAAATCTACTATGAGGATGCATGATGACGATTGACCTTGTGGCAGAAACCAGTGGTGCATGCATAAAGCCAAACTGAGTGGAAGCATTTTTTTCTCCATTAAATAAATACATTTCAAGCCAAAAAAAAAGACATAACAGAAATTTTACATAACTATTTGCACTTTGTGTTTAGAGTGCATGGAGAAATTAAAATGAATATGTAGTAAACACTGTGTTTTATTAGGCACCTTTTCAAACTTTAAATGGTTAGAGCATATAAGAGCTTAGAATGATGGAAGCATATGATGGCCATTCTCAAGTTCATGCTCATGAGTTGTTGCAGTTATTTTTGGGTTAACACAATTTGTTACACAGATTGGGTGTTAAATATAAGCATTTGTTGACCACTACATGTATTGATAAAGAAAACCCTCAGAAAAACCCACATTTAGACGCCAAGACCTCAAGGAACACCGCAGAAAAATCCATGCTGTGATTTGGTATTAAAACTTTTGACATTTGGAGATTTCTGTAAGAACTGCTTATTTCCTGGATCATATGGTGAGCACATCTGCTCTGAAAACTGCTAAAAGACCCCCTTATCGTCAGTTTACCTATGACAGCCATACATCCTCTGAATGCCAGAGGTCTCTAGTTTGTGGTTGTTAAGTTTCATGAGGCAGTTAGAGGTCACAATGGGTCATTTTATACAGTGATGTCCGTTTAAAAAATGGTCTCACTACAGTGGAATGACCACTGTGAGGGCTAACATCATCACACATGAATAGTCTCAGCTTTCCAGTCATACCCACACAAAATGCTGTTTGTGTTTTTGTTTTAGGGTACATGCAGAAATTAAAATTCACCTGGATGAAGACATGGATGCTTTTAGTCCTATTTAAAACATGGGGCCCACTTCAGCCCCTTGTAGCTGAAATGAGTATTAAAAAAGACAAACACGGGAGAAAAAAATGATCCTGGTCAGAATGGAAAAAAGAAACGGCCAAAACATTTTCACCTGATTTCATTGAATTTAGATTAGACTTAGAAAACAGATAACCAGATTTTTCCCCCTCACTTGCTTTTCAGGGCTTCCATACTGGCCATACGCATGTAGACATGTACAAAACATTTAAGCTGTTCTCATGAGGATTTACGAAAAACTTTGTGACATTTTTAGGAGTTCAGCCCCAGGAACATTGCTTCATGCAGCTACCTGTGTTTTGTCACCCAGCTTTCCCGGATGCATTTAGTCATAGTTTTATCAGGAGCTTCCCAGTAACAGTGCTGGAGCACAGGGTGGTAGGAGACACTGGCTTCCAAACAGGAGCTGGAGGCCTCCTGAGCTGACATGATCTTGCTCTCATCCAGCTGGACAGAGAGGTAACCTTCAGCTGAGGCAACACAAGAGTAAAAACGAGACTGAACATTAGAAAGAGGCCTTTGTTGGTAACAGCTGATACTACTACACACACAGAGAAAGAATAAAGTTTGTTACACTGACCTTGGACATGAATGTAAACAGACTTTGTCATTTGGTTTTCAGTCCTGCAGGTATACGTGCCACTGTGGTCCACACTAACTGAATCGATGAACAGATAAGTCATCCAGCTTTGATCATGTCTGTCATCTTTTATGCAGATCTGGAACAAAAGCATATGCAGTTGTTGTGACTTTGGAAAGAATAATGTAGTACTTTAAGTTTTGTGTCACAGTCTTTGACATAAAGGCAAAGAATTCAAATTTGTGCACATGAAAATTAAAATAAAATCTCACTGTGAATTACTGTACCTCTTTCTTGACTTTAGAGGAGCATGCTAATGTTTTGTGTCTCATAGTTTTGTTACCGTTGTCCCACACAAATTCCGGCCACCTTTGCTGTGTTCGGCAGCGAAGAAGTACAGACTGACCAGGGCTCACAGTCACATTAGAAAATGTATCATTTTCTTTGTCCAGATCTGAAACACACAGCAAGGCCTCGAGTCATACAACAATTCATTTTTTCAGTGTACTTTCATAATTGTTTGCTATGACATGATTAATAAGAGACAGTATCTGGGCTGTAAACTGCCTTGAAGTAAAAAAATACTGAGCAAACTGTCTTCCATCTGTAACCATGTGGTTAAATCATTTATGGGATGCATTTAATGAAGTTGTTGTAATATTAATTACCATAGTCATACAGCTGGGAGCATTCTTGTCCTTCAGCATTAGTAGCACAGCACATCAGTTCTTTATCAGCATAGTCACTGCTGGATATTGTGCTCGCTGTCCCTCTGCCGTTTGAAGAAACAGCTTTCCCATTTTTGTTCCTGTCCAAAAAAAGGATAAGTTTTAGTAAATCATGCTATTATAAGATGTTTTTTAATCAGTTAAATACACTTTGAATATGTACACATATGTAATAATGCATCTTACCCAGACCATTTCAGCGTGGGCTTTGGGCAGCCCTCAGACATGCACGTGACATAAGGGGACACACGGGGGACATCAACTTTATCCAGTGTAAGCTTCGGTTTTGTGGGACGTTCTAAAAAAAATAAATTAACATACTATTAAAGGCATTCAACAGCAGTGTTCGCTGTGTTGAGTGCTGACTGGGCATTGTAGCAGCGAGATGATGAGATATGAGAGAGCTGTTACTCACTCGTTACTACATGCAGAGACACAGTCATTGAGGTTCTGTTTCCATCGCTAGTTTCACAGCTCAGCGTGTGCTCCCCTGAATATCTCTCAGAAAGCGTTGGTAGAATCATGGAGTGACTCACATTTCTGGTCAGGATTAAAAAACAGGGTCAGTTTAATCATATGCATAAAGGGGAAATACGCCTAAATACACACACACTCACACATGGGCATTCACTTACACTGTCAGTACTTGGCCTGCTCCTCCGGTCCAGTTGCATACAGAGTGCTCAGAGAAGTGCTCCGGGGAGATGATGAGTTTCTGACCAACACACACCTCGACGCTGACAGGACCGGACGCATTCAGATAGTCAGCTGGCACAAAACAGGCCACCTGAAAGACAAAAGTCACTGTTTAATTATCCTGCATTAAGTAGCATTATGATCCAATGGCAATTTGTTTAAATGTTGCAAGAACACATACACAAAAAGTTGACTTTTAAACCAGTATGTCAAGGCATATAACAATACATAAAACTATTTCAGGTCTATATTTTAATTAGAAATCATCAACAGGACTGAGTATGATTAGATATATAAATAGTGGCGAAAGCACAAGTGTTACAAATAACATGACAAATACCAGGACACTGAAACTGAAGCAGCTAAATGGAATTCAGTCATCATTAATTGCATTATTTTTTACACTTGTGCTTTTCCTCTACATGTCACAAATAATACCTCTCATGTCTGCTTTCACCGGTGTCCTCTGTTTAAAGGTTATACTAAAATGGCACATAAAGGCACAGGCTTCAAACTGAGGAGCAGAAATAAAATGAGCAAATTCAGTAAAGTTTGTGCTATTTCCTTCTCTGGCGTTTCACAACCTCTTGATGCCCTGCAGTTTTGTTTTTCTGTTTCTAAGTGAGTCTATGTTGTGTACTCTAAAAGACAAAGTATCTTTGGTTGGTCAGTTAATATGGTTGCATATGGAAAACACTGGCAATGACAGGAATATATGTTCTGGACAAATGCACTGCAAAAAGCAAAAATTAAACAACATTATTAACTGTAAAACCTGCTGTTTAAATGCACTATTTGTCAGCTCACATTTACTGGCGTTAACAAAAGGACAACAGTTCCCCTGCACTCAATAATGTTTCAGAAAATTACAGTAACTCAGAGGGACTGGTACATATATGTGTAATTAATTTGAATATTATAGTTAAAACACAGTCAGGTTACCAACAGCTTTTACCTCATGACTGGGCACACAGGCCGGATTCTGCGCTGCCACACCATCAGAGCAATGAAGCTTGACAGCACACAGCAGGAAGACCGCTGCAGAAAGACAGAAAATGTTTATATATGTTTTTAGGCTATTAAAAATGATTTGAAATAAAAATACATGAGAAATGTAATCATAAAAACAAGAAAAAAATACTATATTGTGATAAATATAAGTTTATTGCTTAGTTAATGTCATTTTGGTGGCTTACTATATAGGTTACACAGTAAAGTAGATACACTGTATTTTTTTAGACTGTAGCCTATATTTTAAAAACACTTCTTACAACCTGGCAACTCATTCACTCATTTGGTTGTTACAGGGACATGCACATACTATGATTTTTGGTATTTCTTTATTCCAACAGAGCATCATGCTCACTTTATATGATGAACAATAAAAGTGTCAGGCTCTTTACACAAGTTAGCCATCTTTGATCTAAAAGGTTCCTCAAACTGTATTATTGAAGCAAAGCTGAAAGTCGACATTGAACCAAATAATTAATAATTATTAAACATTTATTTCTGAGGTAGACAAGTGATTCTCTTGTAATTGTATTTCCAAATATGCAACATGAAAGATATCATATTACCATTATTTTTTTTGGAGGGGTGGGGGGGTGGGCGGGATGTTGTAATAAACAGCTGGTAAAGAGAATGAATAAATATCCTTAAATCATAGCCATCGCACTGTGCCAGCGCTGCCAATAAATCATCCTACAGAACAGAGACCTGAAGTGGTCTGACTCACCCGCAATCATATTTCTTTGGCCCCGCATTGATGCTTTCTTTCTGTCTGTCACATAGTCATTACCGGGTCAGGCAGCGAAACTTTGATGTGCAAGATGTGTGCTAGCACTTTTTAAACAGGGGAAGTCCATGACGTTGACAGCCACGCCTAGCTGCAATATTTTAAGAATTAAAAACAAATTAAAAGCAAAAAAGCAACCGAAGTATGAAACTATATGCAATTGCAATGGATTGCAATAATATTATAGGGGCAAAAGTACAATACAAATACAATAATGTATAATGAAATTGTTATAAAGTCGTATTTAAAGTCATTTTCTGACTGACTCAAGCTGACTGGTTTTTATTCTTGAAAAATATCTGTGATGCAACCAAGACAAAAACTGATTACAACAAGTTTTATATATGTTTAAAATAAAATTGTCATGATTTTACATTATTTGCCCAATATTATTTCGCCTCTAAAATATCTTAATGCATTTCTAAATTTTCAAATGAACACTACTACTACTACTAATCCTGTCTATCAAGGACACACAGGTTAAAAACTAGATTTTATCCAAAAACAATGACTGCATTTACTGAATTCATAAAGGCTTGACTGTGAAAAATATACCTGAGTTCAATATGAGGGATGTGTGCGATAGGCGGAATGCCCTGTGTGTGTGTGTGTTTTTGCAGTGTTTTTTGAAGAGCAATATTGCGTACTGTTTTTTTTTTTTTTTAATTGTTTTTATAAAAAAATTTTTTAGTTATATTTGCACTGGGGCGTTGCATTCAATTTCGTTGTACATGCACAATGACAATAAAGATCTATTCTGTTAGGGTTTTTTTTTTTTGTCCATGCCTGTCCTGGTGTTGTATTATCATGCACCTGTGCAGGCTGCACTGTGGGTTTATATAAATTGATTTATTAAATACAACAATAATTTGCCACAATCTAACCTGCATTTGGCAATAATTTTACCTGACGGCTGCACGCGCAGACTGAGGAGGACTGATCCCTGCAGACTTGGCTGAAAACACTTCTACATGCTGAGCCACATTATTCTTTTGCATTCATAAAATCACTGTGCTGCACGTTCAGTTTGCGGCTTGTATTTGCAGCAGGTAAACTCTGCCAGACGCCGTGGCTGTGGCTGTACCCACAATGCAAAGCTATGCTAGCTGGTCCCTAGCAGAGCAACCTGACTGTGAGCAAAAACAACAACAGGCTACTTTGCGAAAAAGGCAGCTGCATGGATAGCGACAACAACGACGATCAGGATTTCACGGATGCAAAGATATTTCCTTAAACTAAAATGCATCCTAGCCTTATGATGTGAGTACTGTAGCCTTTTAAGTGTTCTTCACCAGCTGAAGTGATATTAATCCGTTCCTTTGAGGGGAAACTGTTTGCAGGCTAGCTGGCTAGCTCGCCAGCTAACTGCGTCTCTCTATGTTTGAGTGTCTTCCGGCAGCAGCGGTGGCGGCAGCAGCGGTGCCATGAACAGTGGACTCCCAGCTTCAGCTGCTCCGCTTGGGGGTGCCGGGATACCTAATGTCAAGGTGAAGTTTTGCCGATATTACGCGAAAGACAAAACCTGCTTTTATGGAGACGAGTGTCAGTTCCTGCATGAGGATCCGTCCATCCACGTCCACGGCGGCGGTGGTAGCCCCGTCCCGTTGTCCATGGCCGGGGGTGGCGGGACGCCAGCGGGGTATTCCCTCGGCGGCTCCGCGGCGGCCTGCCCGGGCGGTGGGGGAACCGGTGTGTCCAAGAAAAGCGAAGCATTGGGGCCTGCAGGCACGTCTCTGGAGGGGCAGCTGTTAACCAGTGAGTAACAATTATAGCAAGACAAGGCCGCACACGGGGGGACTGACTGTGACTTTACTTTTGGGCCTTGTTGGGCTTTGTTAAAATTTAGCCCGGGGATTCACTGAGGCCTCTTCACCCCAAAACAACGTGGGTATTTACCTGCCAAACATGATCCAGCCCTCAGTGTGCAGCTAGCACACACCGTGCTCTCTAGCTGTGTTGTGAATAGCTTTGTCTTCAGGTGGTGTTAGTTTTGTTTTGTAACAACATGTAACATTAGCCATGCTGTTGCAGCTCTCACGGAGGAGGCCTGCTGTTTTTGTATAACAGCTGTGAGTGGGCAGAAATCCGCGATACTACAGTCATTTAGCTAGTGTAGCTGCTAGCCAGCTAGCGTTAGCTAAACTAGCGTTAACCGCTTTAACTAACTTTATTGCATTTGGCTTTGGCTCAAGTTAGGTGTTGTCAGTTTCAGTGCTAGTGTCGTTAGTTTTTATCCTGGTAAATGTTGTTAATGTCAACTGTAGTGTTGCTGTTATGATGTAGTCTAAGTTCAATGTTTGCTAACATTAGCCTAGCCATGCTAGCTGTTCACGGGGCATTGATTTTTCGTTGTGTTGTGGTGTTTTACCAACGTAAACAAACAGCAAGTAACTAAAATTCACATGCAACTCAAAAGCTAACTACGTCCTCTTAAACCTGGATCAATTGAAACAGGCAATTGTTGCTAAAAAAAAGTTTATTAAAGGATACTCAAGGTGGAAATCGCCCTGTGGTAGACAGATGTAGGATTGTTGACATGCTTTTTAACTGTAGCTCTGTGATTGTGGCTTAGCTGACACTTAGTAGCATTGACACTAACATGCATGCTTTACCTTCTCGTCTCTTGATAAAGCACAGAGTTACCTTAGAGTCATATCAGTCTTGCTGCAGTTAGTGTTTGCTTAACTTTGGTTTCTGTCATCCACAGTCCCAGGGATGGAGGGTGCAGCCTTGAGCGATGCCAATCTCACCAACTCTTACTTCAGCAGCAGCTTTATTGGGGTCAATGGGTTTGGAAGCCCAGCAGAGTCTAAGTACTCAATGATGCAGGTACCGACGGAAAGCTATGGATATCAGCATCAGATATACTTCATTGATTCCTGTGGGGACAGGTTACTGTTGGTCATATGTTATGTTATGGAAGAATTGAATAAATATAATAGTTAAAAATAATATGCACAGCACAATTATTGCACTGAGTATTGCAGCAGTTATTATTGTACAGTTAAGACAGTATTGCATACTAGAAAATGTAAATAATAGAGAAGTTATGGGGTTATAGGTGCTGATGCAATGTAAATCCAAGAGCTAGTGTACTGACTCAGAGCATCTGACACTCTGAGGGAGGAGGTGGAAAGTTTGATGGCCACAGGCAGAGATAACTTCTTGTGCGCTCTGAGTTGCATCTCAGAGGAAAAAGTCTTTCTCTTGCACTGAAAGTACTCTCAACTCTTGATTAGATGTATATATTATTATATATAGGTAGTGTGAACATATAGCATGAGTAAAAACTGCTTTGAAAATTGAGTCACTTTATCATACCACAATAATATTCAGTGCGAATCTATTGATAAACATATGTGATATGAGAGTACCCTCTGTGACACGTCTGCTCTTGATGCTGTTTTCTTCAGCGAATGACTACCAGCAGCAGCTCTCCTAGTCTCCTCAATGATGGTGCCAAGAACTTCAGCCACAGCACTCATGGTAAGACTGCTTCAGTGCTCTGTGGAGCAGTGTTCAGCACTCATGCATTGAATATTGAAAGGGCCACTGCTAAGCTCCTTGCACTCATTGGTCTCCACAGAGCCAGTGAACTCCCCGACATCCTCACTGTTCAGTGATTTTGGTGCTCTTAGCATTTCCCAAAGGAGAAAGGTGAGCACACAAACAACCCGTCCAAGACAGTGAAGTTATTTTAAAGTGCTTTTAAAGTTCATTATTGTACTTTTACATGAGACTTAACAAGGATACATTTTATTTCCATCATTGTATTATTGCCTCTATCAGGGATGGGAGATTTAATCTGACTATTGAATGTTTTTTTCTTGTGCCACCAGACTCCTAACCCGGCAGCAAGTGAGTTCATCCCAAAGGGAGCTCCACGTATGGCCACCATGGCTCAATCCACTGTCCAGGCCTTCCCCTCGCCTCTTTTCCCACATCCTGGCCTCAGCAGCTCCACAGCTGCTGCACTGGCTCCTGGTGAGGGTTTTTGCAGCATCACTCACAGAGAAATCACCCCGTTAAATCTACTTTGCTCTACTTTCTGCGTGGCTCAGTTTTGTTTTCCATCTTTAGCCCTGAAATTGTATAATTCAGCAAGTTTGGGAATTCCCTCTTGTGTGCAGAACCTCATGTGCTACTGTCGAAACAAGAGTCTTTGTCTCTAATTTTAGGCATGTCTCTGTCTGCGGGATCTTCTCCTCTCCACTCCCCAAAAATTACACCGCACACCTCACCTGCTCCTCGTCGGCGCAGTCACACCCCAAACCCTGCCAACTACATGGTGCCCACCACTGCGGCTGACCAGGGTACTCACATAATCCAGAAGGAGACTGTGGGGGGGACCACCTACTTCTACACAGACAACACCCCGGCACCGATGGCTGGGATGGTATGTGCGACACACAGCTTCCTGCCCTGTATTCTAGTTAGGAATTACTTTTAAGATCGGGGTGGGCAATATGGCCAAAATCTTCTATCACAGTATATGTAATTTTATGTCACGGTAACAGCATATATCACAATGTGTTAACTGTCCTGTAACTTTAATTAAGAAATTGTTTAAAATAACCATACCGTGTTTCATCACATCTGATTATTTTTTTCTTTTATTTGGAGCTTCCATACAAAACAAAAACAATGAGACAACACTTGAGTTAAAAAAGAAAAGTCCCAAAACAGTAAAACTAAAAATTCTCCTAAAGTGAAAGCTTTACGGTTCCTAAAAAAGTTATTTCAAGTGTAACAGGTTTGTGTATTTACAACTTCATCCTCCATGTCTGCCCAAATCACGTTACCTTGTGAGGCAGCTGGATTCGCGAGAATCACGAGATCTGGCGATAACCCAGCCCTTATTTACCACATAGCCAGCCCTGAATCGCTCCTGTGGTTGAAATGGTATTGCCAAAGTTCTGCTGATGGAAACATTTCTACCATCACTTGGTATGTAATGTCATATTGCATCACCGTACTTAAAGAGTAAGGTTGGGAGTACGCTGGAAAGTCCTAACCAAACATACAAAGATATAGAATCACATTATGTCATTTGTAGAAATGGATTGTAAACAAACAAGCTACATTGAAATCTTTCAGCATTTAAAACTTTATCTGATCTGAGCATCTTTTGAGAAGCAAGAGTGTTGACTCTAAAATTCCTGTACGTGACCCACACCTCAGCCTATTAGCTGCCCTTTTATCATGCATACACTCCGCAATCTTTAAAACCACACTCCTTGCAGCCCACCAGGGCTATGTTTTGGCATAAGACGGCAGTCATCTTAACACTTGATAAGAGTGATTATCATCAGATAAACCATCACGTTTATCTGTGTAGCCATGACCTTTTAGCAGGGAAAAAAATATGTGTATGATGACACTGATTTTCATTTCTCAATAAATAGGAAGCTGTGTTTTTCTGGTTTCATTGCAGGTGTTTCCTACCTACCATATCTATCCCCCCACTGCGCCCCATGTGGCTTACATGCAGCCGAAAGCCAATGCCCCGTCCTTCTTCATGGCTGATGAACTCCGACAGGTATTTTCCACCCACCCACTGTCTCTTGCACTAAGTATCATCTCTCTTGTTGTCTTCTGTGGAGGTGATGTCTGATGTGTTGCACTCTTATCTGTCCTCCAGGAGTTGATAAACAGACATCTGATAACGATGGCCCAGATTGACCACTCAGAGAACCCAGGTAAAGGGTCTACTCTGTTGTCACAACAAAGGATTGCAAATGATAAAATAATTTCCCCTGCAAATATACATATATACTGCTTTACAAGTAAACAAACTTGCATTGCATAGTGAAACAAATACAAGAGTTGATTACATCATGTTAGTGTGGAAGGGTGTTGAAATATGTTTTTGGTCTCTGGGGATTTTACTTCTATTTTTTTTTCTGTGCCCATTGCTATGCATGCAACTATAAACTAAGATTGTGAATATGTGAAAAATTACACAATGGTCTATATGTATAAAAACAAATCACATATAATCTAGTGCTGATTTAGTATTGGTCAAAACAAGTAATTGTTCATACAGACTGTGACCTAGAACCTGCTTATAGCTGTTGAATCTGGTTTTGATTGCGTGCGTTCCTGCGTGTCTTTTTTTCCTTCTGAAACTACGTCTGTCTCTGGCAGATGTACCGTCTGAGGTGGACAGCTACCACAGCCTCTTCCCCCTCGAGCCCCTCCCCCCACCAAACCGCATGCAGAAGACCAGCAACTTCAGCTACATCACCTCCTGCTACAAGGCGGTCAACAGCAAGGATGACCTGCCTTACTGCCTGAGGAGGATACACGGTAATAAATGTGGTGATAAAACACTGTCTTCCAAAGAATCATAACACTGATATCACACGATCAAACAGGTCAATGTGACAAATGATGTAATTATGTTTTGACTCTTATTGTAACTATTACTAAGTTAAAAAAATGCTAGCAGAGATAATTGCTTGCTTCTAAAGTTTTACTGACTTTAAATGACCCCTTTCCAACCAAACTGAACTGGATATTTTCAGAAAATACACTTCATTGTAAGTAAGACAGGCTACTTAACCCTTGAAGGCCCTGACACACCAGGCTGACAGCTGGCCGTCAGTAAATGTTGGGATTTTGGTGAGCACCTGTCGCCCTAGTTTTAGCAGTGTGTTTGGCACTGTTGGCAATAGTTAGCCTTTGCTGCCTTTATTTGGAAACAGCGGAGCATGTCGGTAAATGAAATCACTCTGTTGTGCAGTTCAGCTCAGTGCAGGAGAAGAGAAACGTAAAGAAGGAAAGCAAACATACAAAGTCAACAGGGCGTGAGATCGAAACAGTTGTTATTTCAACATAAAGTTTTGTTGTTAATGTGCTAACTGGCTAAGCTGTGTGTTTAATCTTCCTGTTGGTCTTATGTATGTGCATTTTTGTGAATGTCTAGGACAAACGACCATCGCCTGCTGGTAATGGTGGCAGGTTCAGAATGTGTGCACTAGTTGGCTGTAGTCTTTGAGGTGTATTCAGGTCCAGCTTTTTGGCTAAGACACACACAACGTGAGGTAAAGCAACATTTGGCCTCTGTCGGCGCTAGTTTTTTTATGTCAGTTTGGTGTGTCTGGGCCTTAACAGGGATATAGAAAAAATGCATTGCTGTTGCTGTATTTGTTTATTTCTTGTAATTCTCTCTTTATTGGTTTATAAAAGCAACATGAACATATGTAAACAAAGTCCACAACCCTTTGAACATGAAGACCTTGAGCAAATAATAAATGAATAAGTAACAAAAAATATATGGGGAAAAACTTCTTTATTTTTAATCTATGTTAAATTTTGATTAAAAATAAAGTTAAAATAAATTTAGAAAATAAATATAAGATAAAAAAGTTAAAAATCTCACATTGAAATAAGGATAGAGAGTAGATGACAAATAAAGAAATTGTGTCTGTAACAATAAAATATCTTTCTAGTACCTACGTAGACAAAATCAGGTCTAATGTTTTTGACATATACTCACCATTTCGTCCAGTTCTCAATAAAAATTGCCTTTTTGGCCCTCAGATTAAGTCATTCTCTCCGTTACATATGTATTACATACCAAGTCAATCCATTCGTCAATACTAGTAGCCTACTACCACTACTACTAATACTACTACTTTTTTTTTTTTTTGCCATTTCTCGGTAAGGGAGTTTTTACATGCCACCAGTAATATTCTTAGCAGCAGTAGTTTCTCTGGTCTAATCAGGTACATCAGTGTAAAATTAAAGATTTCTTATTTGTTGTTTTTGATGAGCAGTGCAGGACATGCGTAATGATTACTCACTGCCATTAAAATAAACATGAACTACCAGTGTTGACGCACTGCGGTAATCATACTTAAAGAGGGTAAAGGATGTTGTGGTGAAAGAAATCTTGATCAGTTACCTGTGTATGCTTGAAATATGTCCAGGTTTCCGCCTTGTTAACACCAAGTGCATGATGCTGGTGGACATGTGGAAGAAGATTCAGCATTCAAACTCTGTAACACTGAGGGAGGTCTTCACCACAAAGGCCTTTGGAGACCACTGTGAGTGTGTATGAGCAGTTTTCATTTACATGTGTGTATCGCCTGTGTATGGTTAATTTTTTTACATGATCCAGACATAAAGTTGACCTATTCCACAATTGTGTTAATTGTTTGACATTTGTCATTCTTGGTTTCCAACAAAAAATGCTAAATATTGGATGAAGTTGTTGCTTCAGTGTTGCGTTCAAGCTCCATTTATTGTCAGCAAAGTTTGGCTTTCTTAGCTCTTAAAAGTTAGGAGCAACTGGCCGGCTGATAGAAACTAGATTTTGTACTTTTATTTTCTCATGATGGTAAAGACAAACACATCAAGGAGTGCAATGCAGGACAAAGTGACAATAATTGGATACATAAAAAGAAATATAGCTGTTACACTGTCCCCTTTCCATCTCTTTGCCATAGCGTTGGTGTTCTCCTATGACTTCCATGCGGGTGCAGAAACCATGTTCAGCAGGCACTTCAATGACCCAGCAGCAGACTCGTACTTCACCAAGAGGAAGTGGGGTGAGTTAGGCTACCCACCCTTCCACCATCGCACTGAAATAGCCCCAGCATCACCACGTATGCTCCCCATCCACCCCTCTGCTTCACACATTTCGAGTTTATTTACTTGTTTGGTAATGAGGTCATAAACCTGTGTCTATTTGGGTGTGCATTTACAGGTTTGCCTCGCCTGCAGTTGTGCTCACATCCGGTGTTTCATGGCTTAGACCAACATCGAAAAACCACTCAGTTAACTCAAAATAAAGACACATTCCCCGAGACGTTTAAAGGTCTAAAACTAGTCGTGTGGATGTCTTGAGGCTTGAAAGAAGATTCAAATGTTTGGAGTCTGTAAAATGTCCCAGTTTGACAGTTGACATACATGTGTCTGTGCAAGAGAGATGTGGGGTCTTGGAGGAAACTGTGGCTGAAACTGATCCTATGGCAGGTGCTGTAAGGCCTACCTACAGGAATGCACACAGAGGAAGCGAAACCAGATCCTGGGTTTTGTCTAGTCTGTCGCAAACACTAATAAAAACCATAATATATGAACAGTATAGGATCGCACAGGCAAACAAACTAAAAATACCTCTAAAGCTCTGGATCATACAGTGCAGATGAACTTCTTCTAAACTTTTTCTGGAATGACCTTCAAGGAAACAGACATTTTTGCCATCTCAGTCTGCCCTAAGTAGTGCTGGGCAGTAATGCCAAAAATAGTATCATGTAGGGATGTAACTGTAACGAAACTGTAACAAAATTTACAGTTTGGTTCGATATGACACAGCGTTGTCATGCTACAGTACGTCATGGAAACAGCAAGTGAAGTAGAAATGCCAGAGTAACTTCCTTGATTTTTGCTTTTGTAATTTTTGCGGTCTGGCTGAAATGGGTCCGTGTAGGAATAGTGTGACGGAGCTCAGGTACATTAAGCATGTTTGTAAAGCCTGTGTTTTCCACTGTAGAGTTGGATCTCATACCTGTGGCTTTAAATGTACCAATCAGTTGGGAATAGTTGCCTAAATGCTGTGGGGATAACATTTAGTGTGTTGCATGGTTGCATGGTTGTTCTTGTTTCACCTATTGACACACTGGGGTGAACTTGGTGTAAATGAGCTGACATGTTTAAAGTTTTCTGTGTGATGTAACCTGCTGACCTGTAGCAGATGTGACCGCGGACACGCTGTATAGAATAAGTTAGATGTGACATACTATGGGTTTTTACCCCAGCGTAATAGAATAGTTAATGATAATAATGATAATAATACTTTTTATTTAAAAAGGTGACTCAAAACACCCAAGGTCACCTAACAGAGCACAAGATAACATACAGAATTGTAGCTGTTGCACTGCAACGGTCGGGGTCGGGCAATTTTAGGCAATTCTGAGCAACAAGAGACAGAATAGGAAGACAAGAAGGAAGTTGCCATTACAATGTACATTTTGCATGAGTTGAGGCTTGAACTCACAGCCTCTGACACCAAGGAGCATCTTCTATCTGACTGAGCTAATTAGCAAGTGATAATGCATCTGTAGTTTCACAAATTGACTAAGCCAGCCACCAGGATGACAGCAGCTGTCAAGGCAGATTTCAAACTGCTGTCATAAAATCAAGACAAAAATCTGAAAATACACATCTTGCATCTAGACAGCATGGAGATGTTGTTAATTTGTTTTTAACAACGATTGATTTACTCCATAAGTGAAAAACTGATGTGTAAAGATGCTCTATTCCCATTGACAGCAATGGTTCACATGAGGACAGAATTCAAAATGCTGTCAAAAATTCAGTTTTTGGTTTAAAATTCTGATATTTGCCAAATATCATCTATCATGATTTTTTTCATGAACACTGAAAACATATTTAGCAAGACTTTGCAAGTATATGTTTACAGTACTGTTTACAGTCGAACATCTTGATGCACTGTAGGCTCAATTTTTGATAAATCAAAAATCTGTGAGGACAATTTGTGGAGGACAGTCTGAAGATGCTCTGTAGCAAGTTTGGTGTCAATTGAGCAAAAGTTGTGGGAGGAGATAGGTTTAAGAAGTTTTACAGTTTTTGAAAAAAAGTGATGGACTTTCTTCAGTACTGGGGCTACATTTTGGTGAAAGTTGCGAAGCTGTAGCACATACGGTCAATTTATTGTGAATTTTTTTAACTTTAGATGCTTGCTGTAGCGCCACCATCAAGACTATTGACTTGTGTTTGCAGCTGAGCAAATCTGGCATAGGACTGCACCTTTGTGCAAAAGTTTGGTGATTTTTCGCACGTGGTAGTAGGATTTTCTCGGAAGAAGAAGAAAGACCGAGCAGGAAAACAAGAGGCTCCTGGCACGACTGCCTGCCCGGCCCCTTACTAGATACATGAATTTGGATAGTTCAACATACTGTTCAGTTTGTAAGACGTACTGAACTGAAAGTCTCACTCCGAATGGTTAATTTCAAATTTGTGTATTATTACACCCCTGGTATCACAGTACTTTTAAAGATTTAGGTAGTTTGTTAATTTATTATGTTTGTTTCAGGTTTTTTTGTATTACTTGGCCTTCATATAGGTTTATATGGCTTATTCTTCGGTCAGAGTGCACAGAATGTAAAATAATATAATTGCACCATACTAAAGATTACTATAGGGTTTGCTTGGCCTCACAGGATGACCCAGTATATGAAGGAATCGGAAGGCTTGAAACAGTTGTGTTAACTGCAACATAGTAAAAACAGAAGTTAAAAAATAGATATGGTTAAAACGTCAACATTTCTTTCTTTTGAAAACATACCTTAAGCAAAAGCTGCCTCAAGTGATGTATGACTCTCAGGCTTCACCGTATCACCGGCGCTACTAATTGGCAGCCTCAAATTCTACCATCGTAACTAATGGCATACACTCTTGCTATTCCAACATGTATTTTGCTGAGGTGAGGTGAGTAAGTGGCAACAATGGTAGCTCGACAAACTTTGCAGTATAGGTATAGTCTTTTTTTAACCAAAAAACCTCTAATACAGACACAGTTCCTTTCCTGGGCTGAAGTTCTTCTGGTCCATCCCCAGTCTCTCTTTCTTCATCCTCCATCTTTCTTTTCTGCCCTTTAAAATTTACTGTGGTGACGGAGCCTCTCCCAGCTGTTAACAGGCTGTTAGTGTAATGTTACCCGGCTAGCTAGTGAGCTGTACCCAGCATGCCACTCATCGTCATAATTTTGCAAATGTACAATTATTAGTGTTACAGATTGTTTATGTGACACACATTGTTGTGTGCCATGCTGTTTTCCCTGTTAAAGAGAGTTAGTGTTGGTAATTAATTGTTGTGTTTTAAAGTTATAACTGTTAGTAAGAAGGGTGCACAGTTAGTGGTGTTCCTCTCTCTCTCTCTCTCTCTACACAGTGTGCTGTGGGCGCTCTTCTGCCTACTGAAGAGTTAAAGTAATTACCTCCGCCAAGGAGGTCATGTTTTCGCTGGCGTTTGTGTGTTTGTTTGTCTGCAAAATAACTCAAAAAGTTCTGAACGGATTTTGATGAAATTTTCAGGAAAGGTTAATAATGGGACAGGGAACAGATGATAAAATTTTGAAGGAAAGTGGATAAAATAATAAAATGGAGGGAAATCCGAGCTGCTTGGCGGAGGTCTGCGCTCTCCGAGTGCTTTTCTAGTTGTTTATGCTATGCACTGGTACGGAGGTTTATGAAAAATTCACATTATACATGAAATCAAAACAGGTATACTGTCCAGCACTATGTTGAAATGGTTTTTCAGTCCACTAAAAATGAATCTGCTATTATTTTAACAATCATTTATTCATTTCAGTTCTTTGTTGAGCCACAATGCCAAACAGCCCCGACATGCAGCTTCTGCAATGGGAGGATTTCAGTTTCATGTCATTTTAAACTGAAAGTATTTGGGACTGTTCGTCAGTGCTGGGCGATGTGGCCCTGAAATAATATCACAATATTTCAGGGTATTTTTGCAATAGCAATATTCTTGATCTGACAAAATACTAAAAAAAATATTTAATTATTCATTTCAAGAACACACAACTATAACCGTAACAGGGTTGGAGTTTGGTGTGTCAACATAAATGTGACAGTTTCACTTTAAATACGCAGTTAAAACTAAAGGAAAATTAGTCATTTTTTTCATGTGCAGTTAACAACAGTAACTCAGTAGATTCTGTATAATATATAAATAGTACAACAAAATAAAATCAACCAGAAATTACACATATGAGCACTTGCCAAATACTGTAAATGATCTATATAATCTATCAATATTAAAAATTATACTGGTAATATGAATGATTCGACATGACACGCCCCTACTGTTTGTTAGCTAAAATAAGCATAATGAAGAAAGAAAAAATGATGATGGGTATTTTACTGTTTTCTGACATATAGAAAATGATCAGCAGATTAGGTTAGGGTTAATATAATTGTGTTAATTACATGAGACTGACTCAAAATGGTGTGTTACTGACATCACAACTGTGAGAGACGGTTTATCCCCAAGATAAGATTGCCAAGGAAGTTGATGACAGTTTGAGGTTTAGTTCATGAGTAATGTCTAACCCTCAGGCTGCGTTTGTGTGATAAAGCATGTCTCCATGTGCAGGACAACATGAACCTCCCCCTCCACGGCAGCATGCAGGTCTGCTCCCTGAGTCTCTGATCTGGGCTTACATTGTCCAGCTCAGCTCGGCCCTGCGGACCATCCACACTGCCGGCCTGGCCTGCCGTGTCATGGACCCCAGCAAGATTCTTATTACTGGCAAGACCAGGTACCACCCACACACAGATACCGCACCATTCAGCATTGGTAAATGAAAGTGGTTGATTAGAGCTGATAACCACAAGATGGTGAACGAACCGGCATGAATGTAAATTTCCAGCTCAGAGAGTGTAGGTATGGTAACAGTAAATACATTAAAAGGGGAAGAGTATTTTCAGTGATGCTTCCTTTTTTCACAACCGTGTGGTTGTGCACACTTAGCACACCCAGAAATGCAAACAAACTGTTAATGATTTTGGTCTCTTACCTTTGCAGGTTACGGGTGAACTGTGTTGGGGTGTTTGATGTCTTAACTTTTGACAACAGTCAGACCAATCATCTTGCCCTAATGCCACAGTACCAGGTACTCTTTATCATGTAGTTTGTGGTGAATTACACATGAATATACATTACAGACAGGTTTTATCTCATCTTCTTAAAGGGACAGTTCATCCCAACTTAAAAAATACATTATTTTGTGACCAGATGGGCCTCAGTGCATACCTCCTTCTAAGTGTCCTGTGATATGACCATGTTCATCTCTGTCTTCCACCTCCGTCTCACCTGTAGGGTTTTATGTAGATTCATAGGTGAAAATATTTTATACACTAATTATTTTCTTGTCTCCATTTCCCATTTGTCATTCTTTTAGAAAGTTTTCTATGCATGTAGGTTTTATGAGTTAACCCCGCTCATTATGTATTGTCAAAAAAGTTTATAGCTGCAAGTATCTAAAAAAATCTGTCCAGAGGAGATCCAAGTCATTTTTCAACTGTTCCAATGTCTTAAGATTATCATTGTTAAATGATTGATGCAGATAAATCAGTCCACGATCTGACCATTTTCTAAAGCCGAGCAATGTGTCTCTCTGGAAATCATGACCTGGTCACTCAAGATAATCCACAGACCTTGTTGTGAGCAGTTTCATGTAGGAACTATTTTCTTTCGACCAAACTTAACCCACCAGAAGGAAGCATCCATCTACTCATGGACGAGAGGCTCCTGCTTGTGACAGACCAAGATGTAAACATTAATGGCGTCCTCCTCGGCTGAGCTGTAACGTTAGCTAGCTCAGTGGTGCTAGGTAAGATAGCAGTGATACGGTTGGTAGGTGTAGTTCAGGAGAAAGAAAATAGTTCCTACATGATACCGCACACAACAAGGTCTGTGGATTATCTTGAGTGACATATCATGATTTTTCAAGGTCAAGGTTTTTCATACGATTTCTTTTGGCGCTTTGAGCACCGCAAGTTGAGTGCCATCTAGTTCCATTATACATGAGAAAAGGCAGATGTCTCCAACACTCTGCAACTCACTCTGATAAATAGCACTACAAGTAAGAGGAAAAATATGTATTTTGATTTTTGAGGTGAACTGTCCCTTTGACTTCAGCGCGTGTGTTCAAAGCTGTTTTCAAAATGTGACTTTACATCATTAATGTGTGTATGTCTGTGATGTGTGTTCTGTTGTGTAGCAAGCAGACCTAGTGTCGCTGGGCAAGGTGGTGCTGGCGTTGGCATGTAACTCCCTGGCTGGCATTCAAAGGGAGAACCTGCAGAAGGCCATGGAGCTGGTGTCTATCAACTACTCTTCAGACCTCAAGAACCTCATTCTGTAAGAAAAGTTGTTTAGCATGCTAAACAACTTGCATAAAAGCAAGAACTGTCCAGATTAAAGTTGGACTAAAATCCTAATACTTGGTTTCAGACAATGGCCTTTTATCTGTTGTATCTCCTCACAGAAAAGTTCTGCGAACATCCCCATATCCACATGATCGAACACGTCAGTTCACCTACTCACCTGTTTAACAAGCAGCTTGCTTCCTTTTCCTTTGGCCACAAGATGTAGTCCCATGTTTAGAGTGCAGTCATGTGGCCATGACTGTGACTTAACCACAAGTTATCCCACTGCTTCACTCTCACGTCAGCCCGGGATATGATACTTTGATAAATGTTTGTATTGCCAGAAATTATCAAGAGCATGAACCCTCAAAATAGTATTATAATCAAAGAATCATAACATATTAAGTATATTTTCAATGAGTGTAGTGTCTGCAGCAGTCAGCTATACTGTATATCTGATCAATGTCTATTTCCCCGAACTGAGATTACACTTCCGCATGTTGTCATCCGCCCACACCAATCATGTAGTTACGCAATTCAGGTTGTTTCTTATCTACAAGTGTGACGTCAAAGGCTAACTAACTTGCTGTACTTACAGTACCTCCTGCCTTTTACTCAGTACTTCTAGACACTGGAGAGGAGTTGAGGATTGACCACTGTGTCATGTGTAAACTGTTGCTTTTACACGTAAAACACAGTGAGCTTATGACCTCCAAAGGGGCTTGATCAGTTTACTGTATTTATACCTGATTATACATGATCACAAAGCCACCTAGTCATTCACAATTAACAATAATTTAATTCAATTATAACAGTTTTTTTAACTTTATTGAAATAAAATGAACGGTACTACTTACAGCCTGGCATTACTTTTTAAATTTTATTGCAGTAGTACGTCATTTAGTTGAGGTAGCCTTAGTAGAATTTAGGGCTGTCCCGAATACCATTTTTTAACATTCAGATCTTCGGCAGAATATTCGGTGCAGTGGACCCCGGGGATTTTTCGGACCTAATTGTATTGCCGAGTTTTGCACAGCGGCGACCAGATCTTTGCTCTCAAACCACAAAAAAATGTGATTGCACAACAGTCTCCTTCAGTTATTAATAACATTATTCTATGCTTTCTTTTCATTTTCACATTGGCTAGTCATCCTGTTTAATTTGTCTTCTGATTAAATCGGAACCGCTGAAACAAGTTGTAGGAAGCCTCTGCAAGTAATTGGTTGCTGGCAGACACTCTGTGCTGCAATAAAATGGCTAATCAGCAGTGCCGTGCACTGTAGAGCAGATGCGCTGCTGGTTCTGCCGGCCTGAATGGAATATAACTTCTATAGCCTTACTGTTGTGTACAGCCTTATAGACTGAGCTGAGTAGTGATGTGCGGGTCGACCCGTAACCCACGGGATCTGCAAATGGACCTGCGGGTCAGGCAGCAGTGATCGTCTGTTAAATCGGTCTGTAAATGATATTTTAACATTATTGGCTATTACTGTCATGGCATCCGAAGGTACTGATGCGTTGAGCGGGTGACAGTCCGCGGCCGTTTTCAAAACACACTTGTGTCACGCACTCCAAAAGAAACTTGTTGAAACTTTAAACAATAATTTATTGTACAAAATGGGGGAAACAAACGTTGACAAAAATGGTTCCATAATTCATATTAAATTCAAAAGATAACGAAAAAACAGCTACAAGTTACAGGGAATAGTGATAAAGTGGTAAAACTTGGCATTGATCCACAGCCTCAGACGGATGCGCTCAAGCCTGCCGTGCGCACAAGCTCAGTTGGTAGGATACTATATTTTCACATTTTTAACAATGCGATTTAAAAGTTTTGATTTTTATTGATAACCTACATTTACCAACAACAAAAAGACTACATTTAGCACCAAAAAATATGTGTAAAAAAAAAAAAAAGTAAATAAAAAAACAAAAATCGAATACCAAATTTTCATATTTCAACGAATACCTACCCATAGAAACGAATATTCGAATATCCAAATATTTGGGTACAGCCCTAGTAGAATTTTAGTAGTCTACAGTAGTTAAGAGGAGATTTTATATATTGTGTCTTGATATAGCGTTCTCAATCTCAACCTGAGCCCGACAGGTCCTGAATCGCCTGATGGGTTGGACTGGATTCAGGCTGAAAATGTGTGCTGATTGACCGTGTCGGGTTGGGCTCAGGTTGTGGGGAAAAAAATCTTATTATTATTTTTTTAATAGATACATCAGAGGCTCGGGCAAATCACCATTTGCACCTACATAAAACGGAATTTGAATATCTACTAAAAGGCCACTTTAAGACTTGTTGGTACAAAAATGTTTTAAACTCTGGGCAGAGTGGGTCAGTGACATTGCACAGCTGTATCCCGCCTTCTCAGCTCACCTGAAGGGAATCTCTAACTAATTTTTGTGTATTTGCAGGTATCTGCTGACTGAACAGTCTCGCCTGCGCAGCGTCAATGACATCATGCCGATGATAGGAGCGCGATTCTACACACAGCTGGATGCATCGCAGATGAGGAATGATGTCATTGAGGAGGACCTGGCCAAGGTAAGTTAAGGGCACTGCATTTTTGTTCAGGTATACTTAAAAAACACACAAAGGTTAGGGTTGGTGTCTCAAAAGGCACAGAGCAAACAGCGTGCATATTCAGTCGTCTTGTCAGGCTGATATTCTTGGGTGGTGGCCGGAAATAGGCCATTGGTTTAGTGAGCTAAGAGGGAAGTTGTGTGTACACAGGATGTAGTTTGGTGTATTGTAGGCTTTGCAGTCTCGTCTTGAGTGTGAATGTGTGAAACAACAGACCCTTACTTCATCTTTATTCTTGTTCATGCCCCAATTTCCCCTTTACTCCCAACTTTGTACAAGTCCACCAAACACTAGTACTTTGTGTTAGTGTTTTTACCTCCGAACTGCAAATGATTTCTGTCCAGCACGTCTCACAAGATCTCAGTAACTGAAGTTCAGTAAACAACTGAAGACTAGAGCAATGAAATACAAATCTGTGGTAATAAACTGGGCGAGAAAAACAGGGGGGCTTTTTTGGGCAAACGTGTCTGTAATCTGCTGTTATCTGTGTTGGTGGGGAGTCTAAGCATTTCTGGTTTATCAGGTCATCTCTGCATCATGTCTCAGCTGAGTGTGTATCTGCACACAGGGAATAGTAGCAGCGGTGTGTATTTGCCCGATGAGCCTTTTTGTTGACAATAAACTTTAAAACAGGATTTTATAAACCAACATGGTGTGTCGAGCTGTTCATGATGCTTTCTGGTAAAAAGTGTCACTCCAAGTGACAAAAATCTACAAAGAAAGTACTTATGAATTATCACAAGAGTCCCCTTGCAGTAAGACTAGATCCTGGTAAAGAAAAAAGTTATTCATAAAACATCTCAGCCTGCAAGAGAGCTCATGAGGTGAAAAACTGTTGAATAGGTAGGAGGCTTAAGAGTTTCTTAAGCAGATGTGAAAATGAAAGACAAAGAGGTAGGAGAGGCGTTCTCTAACCACTGAACAACAGTGAGTTTATCAAGCACTACATATGAGATCGTGCAGTGATAATGTTTGTGTACAATCTCATTAGCAATGCACTCACATCTCTCACTCAACACTATAACACAATATGCCAGAAATGAATGTGCGATATATGGCAACTGGAAAAATGCAACACTTCAGCAGTAACGACTGTAGTCTGTCACAACCTTCTGTCAGCAGAGTGATCACGCCAACAACTAAAAGTGCACTCAGAGTGCACATCTCGGCCAAGGCCAAATGCCAAATGCCCTATCTTACAAAAAGTAGAATATAAGTAGAATATAATTCTATTCTATTCTATTTGTCTGTAATTCTGTTGACAAACAAACTGCACCAAAAACATAACCTCCTTGGCAAACATAATTTCAGTGCTGACACAGTCTCATATTGTGACAGTTCATTTAATTTCGACTGGATGTCCACACGTCATATCAGATAGATTAGGAACTAAAATTACCAGCATTTCCACAAAGGAAAGTCTGCACCTCGATTACAGAGCGAGACTGCACGCCAACATTTTCTTAACAAAATAAAACAGGCTGCAGTGAGAGTCTCTCTCCATGGGATATTTAAAAATAGCAGGTTTGTGCATTTAGTCCTTCTCACGGAAAAACGGGAAAAAAATCGCACCAAACTGAACCGTACTGCTCGGTGGAAATGGGGCTATACATAGCAATGGGGCCAACCACACCTCCTCACTAAGGCAAAGTTTCTGTCCCGTCCTTACTCAGAGTTGCTGTGAGAATTTTTAAAGTCACTCTTAAACTAGGACTCCTTGCTAGAAATCTTTAGGCTAAGTTAGGAGCTCTGAGAGTATTCTCAAAATATTCGTGAATATGGCCCCTGATATCCGCACTCGGCTGGCTTGCTAGCATTACGCTGCGTTCACATGGAATCAGGCAGATGGACAACACCTTCTTGACCACATTGGACAAGGAGGTAAAACGAAATATGCGTGACAAAATGTTATGAATAATATTATAGAAATGATGCTCCATCAGTGCAGCCACCCATATCATAAATTATGGGTATAATTAGTCAATGATCCAACATGTCTAAAGCTTCATACTGATTTTTACGGTTTATACTGAAATGACACATTACCTGTAATAAACACTTTAGTAGGACAAAGTGAAAGCTGTTTTCTTGTCTGTATTGATTTCTTTTAGCAGTGCTTATAGAATGCAGGCAGAAAATATACAAAACAAAAAAAAAAACATGAAACAAAAAAAAAAAAAACACGAACTGCAACAAAATGTGTACATGGCTTGTCAATCAATCAATCAATCAATTTTATTTATAAAGCCCAATATCACAAATCACAATTTGCCTCACAGGGCTTTACAGCATACAACATCCCTCTGTCCTTATGACCCTCGCAGCGGATAAGGAAAAACTCCCCAAAAAAAAACCCTTTAACGGGGAAAAAAACGGTAGAAACCTCAGGAAGAGCAACTGAGGAGGGATCCCTCTTCCAGGACGGACAGACGTGCAATAGATGTCGTACCGAACAGATCAGCATAATAAATTAACAGTAATCCGCATGACACAATGAGACAGAGAGAGAGACAGAGAGAGAGATGCAGGTAATGACAGTAGGTTACAACAACATTATTGAAAGTAATAATATTATAGTTATAGTTCTGGCTACTGTGGTACAATATGTTGAAAGTATGTATTAATATCTGGCAGTATACATGTGTGACAATAGTCATATGTGTATAATAACAGTAGAAGTATGACTAATGACTAATGATGGCAGCAGCAGCAGGAGACATCTGGCAGGACCACGGCAGCAGCACAACCACACATGTCACGCTGTCCAGGCACCGCTGCGATATGAGTTAATCTGAGAGACAGTGGAGCACAAAGGCTCCGGAGAAGAAGCCGAGTTAGTGACATCCAGAATGGCCGAGTTAGCAAGATGCAGTAATAGAATACGAGAGAGAGAGAGAAGGAGAGAAGGTGCCCGGTGTATTATAGGGGGTCCTCCGGCAGACTAGGCCTAAGTCAGCCTAACCAGGGGCTGGTACAGGGCAAGCCTGAGCCAGCCCTAACTATAAGCTTTATCAAAGAGGAAAGTCTTAAGTCTAGTCTTAAATGTGGAGACGGTGTCTGCCTCCCGGACCGTAACAGGAAGATGATTCCACAGGAGAGGAGCCTGATAGCTGAAGGCTCTAGCTCCTGATCTACTTTTGGAGACTTTAGGGACCACGAGTAACCCTGCGTTCTCAGAGCGCAGTGTTCTGGTGGGATAATATGGCACTATGAGCTCACTAAGATATGATGGAGCTTGACCATTTAGAGCTTTATAAGTTAACAGTAGGATTTTAAATTCAATTCTGGATTTTACAGGGAGCCAGTGCAAAGAAGCTAAAACAGGAGAAATATGATCTTGTTTCTTAGTTCCTGTTAGTACACGTGCTGCTGCATTCTGAATTAGCTGGAGAGTTTTTAAGGACTTACTAGAGCTACCTGATAATAGAGAGTTACAGTAATCCAGCCTAGAGGTAACAAAAGCGTGGACCAATTTTTCTGCATCTTTTCGGGTCAGGATAGGCCTAATTTTCGCAATATTACGCAGATGAAAAAATGCAGTCGGTGAGGTTTGTTTTAAATGAGAATTAAAAGACAAATCTTGATCAAATATTACTCCGAGGATTCTTACAGTAGTGCTAGAGGCTAGAGCAATGCCATCTAGAGAAACTATGTCATCAGATAAAGAGTCTCTGAGCTGTTTGGGGCCAAGAACAATAACTTCAGTTTTGTCTGAATTTAACATCAGGAAATTGGTGCTCATCCAAGTTTTTATGTCTTTAAGGCAGTTATGGAGTTTAGTTAATTGATTACTTTCTTCTGGCTTCATCGATAAATACAACTGTGTATCATCCGCATACCAATGGAAATTTATAGAGTGATTTCTAATGATGTTACCTAAAGGAAGCATATATAGAGTAAATAGGATTGGTCCGAGCACAGAACCTTGCGGAACTCCAAAACAAACTTTGGTACGTAAGGATGATTCATTATGAACGTCAACAAACTGAAAACGATCAGATAAATAAGATTTAAACCAGCTTAGTGCAGAACCTTTTAGGCCAATTAAGTGATCCAGTCTCTGCAGTAGAATTTGATGGTCAATTGTGTCAAACGCCGCACTAAGATCTAATAAAACAAGTACAGAGACAAGTCCTTTGTCTGAAGCAATCAGAAGGTCATTTGTAATTTTAACTAGTGCTGTCTCAGTGCTATGATGCACTCTAAATCCTGACTGAAATTCCTCACATAAATTATTATCATGGAGAAAATCACACAGCTGGTCTGCGACTACTTTCTCAAGGATCTTTGACATAAAGGGAAGATTAGATATTGGTCTATAGTTGGCTAACACCTCTGGATCCAGGGTGGGCTTTTTTAGTAGAGGTTTAATTACAGCTACCTTAAAAGACTGTGGTACATAGCCTGTTAATAAGGATATATTGATCATATCTAATATATGAGTGTTAACTAAAGGAAAGACCTCCTTAAGTAGCCTAGCTTGTGGGGGGTAGTAGTTTACAATCCTCTTGAGTCACATTTGTCCCTGCGTCTTGTTCAGTCTATATGATAACCACTTTTCCCAGTCTTTTGTGAAGCAATCCTCCTTCATTTTCAGCTTGTATGTGAGTTTCTCCATAACTAAGATATCGTCTATGATGTACAGCCATTGTTTGAGGCTTGGAGGTTTAGTCTTGAGGCAGTTCTTGGTGATCGCCTTTTTCCCTGCTGCAAGCAGGATCTTAACCAAGTATTGGTTTGCTATGTGTACAGTTCCTTCCATATGACCCAGATATAGAACAAGACATGTTCAGGGGATTTCGTATCCCAGCACCTCACACAGAACTGAGCGAATACAATCCCAGAAAGGCTGTATTTTTTTGCAACTCCAAAAAAATGTGGGTATGGTCTGGATCCATATGATAACACAGTCTCCAGCATGGTTGTTGAATATTGGTTTGTTTACTTTTAATTTTTGGTGTGATAAAGTATCAAATTTGGTTTTAAACTTTTTCCAATTAAATTCTCACCATTTTTGCGATTGTGAGGTTGATTGTTGTATTTTCCACGTCATCCCACATCCCCTCTGGAATTCCCTCGCCCAGCTCTTTTTCCCATTTAGCTTTAATATACAATGAGCACGTTTACATGCACACTAATAAACCGATCATTATCTGATTTCTGGAGTTACCTGATTATTCAAGTGGTCATGTAAACAGCATAATCCGATAGGCTTTATCAGATAAAAGCCATTATCTGATTATGAGAAATCAGATAAACACACCTAGCTTTTTCCCCAATAGTCAGATTATTCGGTGCATGTATACCCTTTAATCTGGTTTCTTTCGGGTTTTGCTATTTTATACTCCCACTCCACTACATTTTAGAGGGAAATATTGTACTTTCTACTCCACTACGTTAATCTGACAGCTTTTGTTTCCTTTCAGATAAAGATTTTACATAAAATAATATATTTTTATACTCTCAGTGTTTAAATTGTCACTTTTATTTTATCTCACTTATATGTTATGCACTTTGTGTGACAAGTTTATATACAGTACACTTGTATATTGCACTTTGCAGTACTTTTACTCCGAATCTACCCAAAGTATGTAAAATTGGCTCCACATTGATAAACTACACATTAGAATGCTCTCACATGTATCTGTTAATGATAAAAACAAACAATACTGTAAGAATATAAGCTATCAGAATGATGAGTGCTTTATTTTGCAAATATATGACTTGTGTACAAGTGTTTCAAGGATATGAGTACCTGCTGTAACAGGAAGTTTGAGTTTTATGTCATGTACTTGAGGAGAAATCCAACTGAAGGACTGAATCATGTAAACCAGGTTTTTCTGATTATCAGATTATTGAAGTGCACGTAAACGCGTCAAATCGGATTATTACCATTACCTGATTATTCCCAGTTATCTGATTATTGTGTGCATGTAACCGTGCTCAATGTTGAATCCTTCCTGGAATCCATTAAACAACGGTTCAGATTTGACACGGCACTGGGAATAGTCATACAATATGCTTTTACAAACAGATTTATGATAGGGTGTGTTTCATCTTTAGTTCTTTTGATTTTTTTATTAAAATAATCCCTCAATTGTTGTGTTAGGTCATGTTTAGTTTTTAAATGTTGAAAACTTCTTATCTCACCATTAACAATGGCTGTGCATACGGCCGTTATACCACTTCCAACCCATTGTTTGAATCTGTGATTAGATTCTCCTGGTTCAAACTCAACATTAGGTGTTATCCATTTTAGCAGTCCCAGTTCCTTTCCTATGTTTAGTTGTTTAATAATGGAATGCTATATATCAAGAGTGAATGTTGTTATCGGGTTTAGGTCTGCCTCATCATTTACATGGGCAGGAATCTTTCTTTCCCCTATGATTGTTTGAATTGGGAATTTAGATTCAGATATTTCTATGTCTTTCCAAAGAGCAACATAATATGAGTTGCACCAGTTAATAATTGGGCGCAATTGTGCTGCGTGGAAGAATTCTTTTAGATTTGGAAGTGCCATGCCCCCTTTGTTTCTAGGTAATTGGAGAGTGGTGTAACGAATTCTGGGTCTTTTACCTTCCCATATAAATCTTGAGATTAATTTATCCCATCTATGGAACTGGGCTTGTGGTATATTCATAGGTAGAGATTGGAATAAGTATAACAGGCGTGGTAAGATATTCATTTTCACCACATTTATCCTGTCATTTAATTCCATTGGGTAGATTGACCACCTTTCAATATCCCTCCTTATATTGACGTCAATAGGTTCATAGTTGTTATGGTGTAATTTGGATAGGTTTTTAGTTATGTTTATACCAAGGTTTTTAAGTGATTTTGCTTCCCAATTTATGTTTAGTTCTTTAAGGTTTTGATTTGGTGAACCATTAAACATGAGGATTTGAGTCTTAGGTATGTTTCATTTGAAACCAGAATACAAACCGAATTGTTCAAAAGTCTGCATAAGTTGTATAAATGAGTTCACTGGGTGGCTCAGGTAGATCATGACGTCATCTGCGAAAAGACTTATTGTATGTTTTTGATTATCGACTTCTATTCCTGTTATATTAGTGTCTTGTCTGACCAGTTGGGCCAATGGTTTGATATATAGGGCAAACAAGGTGGGACTAAGACAGCAATCCTGTCTAGTTCCTCTCTCTAATATAAATCTTTCTGTAAGAGAGCCGTTAACTTTTACTCTAGCTGAGGGTTTGTTATAGATAGACTTGATACACTGAATTGATTTTTCGTTGAATCCACATTTCTCTAATGTTAAATATAAATATTCCCAATTAACCCTATCGAAGGCTTTTTTTGCGTCTAAACTTATTGATGCTGCTGGTAGTTTATTTTCATGTATTCTATGTATAATGTGTAACTTTCCTCTAATATTGTCTTGTGTTTGTCTGCCTGTAACAAAGCCAGTTTGGTCTTCATCTGTTAAGTCTGTGAAAGCTGTTTTCAGTGTTTTAAAAAAGGACATGCAGCTAAAGGTGACTTGATGCTGCGTAGTATTTGAATGAGGGCTAAAACCACTGACTGATTGCGCATAAAAGCGGTAACTTTAGATAGGATATAGATTCTGACATACAGTAAACCTACACTAATTAATATGCTTCCATATGCGCTTTGATACGGACTGAATCAAAGGGAAATGAAACAACACATCACGCTCAGTCAGAGGGTGGATACAGAAAACTGGAGTTTAAATTACCTCTTTCTGGAACTGAAAACCCAGAGTTTCCCTCATCTCATGGCTTGATTACTCAGTTTCCGATAAACCTGCTTTTCGGAATACACCCTCTGTTTTTAATTAAGTTGCGGGGCACGATAAAAAGTGAAAATATTTTAACTTGGAACGGCAATGGCTTTTACCCTCACTTAATTTTACCATCCTTCTTTCGTCCTCTAAAGTAATAACCAGTTTGCCATCTCACTGATTTTTTGTGAATGCAGCATTTAGTGACCCAGCAGGTACGAACAGACTGAGCGAAGCAGAAATACTGTGAACTCCTGTGTCTTCACCTCTCTTATCAAGCGATCAGATCAGTGAGCAGAAATGTACTGTCACAACTGTCCTTTGACAACTCATCTCGGTTCCTTTTTGACTGAAAAATTACCTTTTTACCTTTTTACGCATGTTGTAACAACTCAGTTTTCAAGGTACCGACTTTTGAAAGGTGATTTGCTGTTTTGTAAAAATGTCGTATGCACATTTAGTCTCTTCTAACTAAAATATTCAACTGTTTGCAATGTAACAGTGTTGGTGTCGCTGTGGAAATGTGGCTCCTAAAGGCACCAACGCACTGAAAAGTAAGGTGCTCTAAGATTGTTGTTAGAAATCCAGTGTTCAGAAGTAAGTCTACAGTAGCAAGTGTTGGAGAACACCAACATGATCTTAGTTTTCGGTCATTTTCACTTTGTCAAACCGTGCAGAAAACGGTTGACAGGGTGTGACGGGCAGAGAGGAGACGAGAGAGGAGAGGCAGGAGTAAATTATATCTGCAGAGGTGAAAGGTGTGCTAAAATTTAACTGACATCTCTCTGTAGATGCGTTCACAGGTGGTTTTGGTGTTGATGAAGTCATCAGTGATGCAGGAGCTGACGACTTTCTCAGATTTCCATTAATTGACAGTCAGATGAGTGTGCATACAAAAATAGATGTATTGAGAAGAAAATGCAGCTTAGTCTAGTTGACTTTCAGTAAGGAGGAAGTGTCTTCTGGAACCTGCGAGAAAACAGGGTCCAACACCATGTACGGACAGAGTCAAGTGACTAAAGTTTCAGTTTCTGACAGTGTTCTTTGCAGAGACGAGAGGGCTTTGTTATTTTAAAAGGGCTCATATTAAGGAGAAATTGTCAAAAATGCCTCTGCTTTTAACATTAGAAATGTTTGTTAGTTTCTTATTCATTAATCCTTCTCTTTCATAATGATGGTATTAATTAATTTGCTTTTTTTTTTTTTTTTTTTGCATATTAACGTATTTATATTTATCCTTCAACCTGAGTATGTGTTTTGTTTTGTAATCTAAATCAGATTTTGCTTCCATCAGCTACAGAATATTTCCCATTACCTGGTGCCAAATTCAAAGATTGTGTCTTAAATTTTATGCCAATTTTAGTGTGCTTAGGAAATTATGTTCTTTTAAAGTTGTTTTTTAAGTTTTAAGTCTGTAATTCAATGTCAGTAAATGACACCAGTATCCCCTTTGTGGAACTCCTCGACAACTGCTGGAGCAAGTTTTTTATTTGCATAATTATCATTTATTAATTATTTTTTATTTATTTATTTATCTATTTATTAACAGTAATTACAGACAATGAAAATCTTCACAGGCTCTCCTAAGCGATGTCTTTTAAAAGTTTAAAAAAGAAAAAGAAACTCACACACATAAAAATGGTCCAAAATATAAATTTAAGTAGCATAAATTACACTGAATTTACAAAAGAATAATCTTAATGGTAACAGGAGTGTAGTAAATGTATATGCATAATGATAAGTATAAATATATGTTTATATATATATGGGGGTGTAAACAGTTGTGGCGAGTGTCAAGTGATGAGTTCATAAGTTCAGCATTTGATTAGGCAAATCTTTACAGCACATGCCACGTAACTGCAACATCCACAGTCTGAATCTGGTCTGGAACATGTATTGTAGGTCACACCCTTCTTTCTCTCCTTGTTTCCTGCCGACCTTCTCACCTTCTCACTACTGATTGTTCAGTAACAGCAAAAATGACTAAAAAAAATAAATATTTTCTAATGTTTGTTGAATATAAATTATCATTTATTTGTAGGAGGTGCAAAACGGCCGTCTTTTCCGCCTGTTGGCCAAACTGGGCACCATCAACGAGCGGCCAGAGTAAGTAGCTCTCGTGTAAAGATCCACCTGTATGTGTAGTTTGTGGTTCTGTCACTTGTCTGTGACCATGTTGCGTGTGAATCAGGTTTCAGAAGGACCCGACGTGGTCGGAGACGGGCGACCGCTACCTGTTGAAGCTTTTCCGGGATCACCTATTTCACCAGGTGACTGAAGCTGGGACGCCCTGGATCGACCTCAGCCACATCGTCTCCTGCCTCAATAAAGTCAGTCAGATTTCTTGTCTTCTTTTTGTCATGAAAGCGAACTGCTTATGTAATGTGTATGAATTACTCAAACATGCAAAGTGGCCTATTTTCAGAACATCTGTTAATGCCTCATATGCCCTGGCTAAAAAAAAACATGCATGCATTTGCCAACAGATTGCAGAACAGAGAGATTAAAAGTAGGTCTATTATTGGCCTACTTGTATCAGTGACATTTGGTATTTGGTTAGCAGCTGGGTATGGGAGGGAGCAGTGGAAATGTTAATCTGTCAGCATTTTTAACTAGTTTGTTAGGCCATTTAACTACTATATAACAATAATAATAATCTAATAATGAACACCAACAGAAAGCCCCGATGGTACTTAACTGAACTCTATGAATAAGCCATATCTCAAATATAACCAATATCCTAAAGCAGCCCCGAAAAATCCCCCCAAAAAGAGTAATGACATGTAGTGTAACTTAGAAGTAAATTTATCACAAGTCATTCTTAGTTTTCTCAATTCTGTTATTCCTCTTTTCACTTTTTTACTTTTTTTTTCACAAGTTGTTTAAAGCTGTGACCTTTTGTACTTCACAAGTCTTCATATAACACGACACTTACTAATGAATCTATACAGGCTTATCTTTTTATCTGGGTCCACAGAAGTTCAGCATGAGGTCCTTCTTCTTCTTCAACTTACTTGCTTAAAATTAGGGCTTTGACTGACAAATTAATCACTGATTAATCTGGTGATTAGTTTGTTGATTAATGGTTTGGTCTAAAAATGTAAAAAGATACTGAAAAATCACAATTTTTCCGCAAGGTCAGTGTGATGTTGATGCATATAGATTTTTTTAATGATTGACTAGTGGTTGCAGCTCTACTTTTAATCCTAAAAAATATTTATTCCACGTTCTTTTTCACAATCAGCAGCCAAATGTTTGATCTGCTTCCAAAATATCAGTATTTTTAAAACTTTCTTCCTGTTGACACAGCTGGACGCGGGCGTTCCTGAGAAGATCAGCCTGGTGTCTCGGGATGAGAAAAGCGTCCTGGTTGTGACCTACTCGGACCTGAAGCGCTGCTTCGACAGTACCTTCCAGGAGCTGCAGGCTGCAGCCTCCGGCTCTCTGTAGCGCCCTCTTCGGGCCCGGGGTGGGACTTGCCCGTACCTGGAGCACACTATTGCACTACAGCGGAGGACCAGGCTCATGGAAATAACATCAGCATGGCGAAGGCAGCGGGGCAGGGCTTCGTGAACCTCAGTCACATACACTGACCGTGTCCACCAGGAAGGCTTTTTCTAAAGTGTATTTTTTTTAGTTTTCCTAAACCCTGCAGCTGAAAATCGTAAAACAAAAGGAGAAAAAAAAAACACGTTCAAAGGACAAATACGGAAGCTGTGACAAACGAGTATGGTGACATTTTTTTAGATTTGGGGAACAAAACAAGAAACAAACCTTGAGGTTTTGAACTTTTTTCCGGCTTTTATTGTTTATTTCTACAGTTGGGGTTTATTTTTCTGAGGAGGATGCACCAAGATTTTAATTTTTTTGTTAATTTTTGTTATTTTTATCAATATGTGTGAGTGGCCTACAGGGTGTACAGAGAGCTAAAGTCACACACACGGACATGAATAACAGAGCAGACTTAAAGAGTTAAAACAACAAAAATTAAAATCCAGCGTTCTAATGATGGCATCTCTCCTCTGGCTGGAGTCCACACCCCTTCATTCTGACGCACTAGGAGACGGGACACACCACTCGAGGCTTTCATTGAGGCGGGGTGGCCCCTGTTTCATGCAGGGGGCCAGCCCACCTTTGCCTTGGTTGTTGGTTCCCCCTCAGAAAGGACAAACCACTTGGGTGTGTGGGACGGGTCCTTAAAACTGGAAAATCGACGGGTTTCTGACATTTTAGTTCAGGAGATTGTGGAACATCAGGCTCATATGTGTGGGTGGGTGGGCTAACATGGACTGGGATTTGGGATATGGGGGTAGATCGTGGTTTTTGTTGGCACTGAGGAAGGGGTGTCTTCTCCTGATGCTGTCTACCAAGTGTTTGTTACATATGCAGCAACCACCTTTGGTTAATGGACGCTGTTGTGACATAAACTGTTCAAGGGTGGGTCATTTTGCTTTGACTGTCCAGCACTTGGTTGTAGCCCGTGGGTGGGGCTTCTGTTGAGGTGGAGCCACAGCTGCCTCTTTGTGGAATGTCCTTATTTCGTCCCCCACCTGTCCTCCTGCCCCCAAAGTCCCCTTTCTCTGTCTCTCTCTTGCTCTCCCCTCTTCTTCCTGCTTTTATCCCGATCTTCACTTCCCCTCAGGGGGTTCTTGGCCCCTCTACATTTGAGGAAAAAAAGTGACGCTTTTTGTGATTTTTCTAGCTGGTTTTTCTCTTGGCTCAGATATTGTGCAGGAATGCATGATGGGAACTGGGAGGGCAATTACTTTTTGCCTCAATTCAACTTTATTATTCTGTGGACCAATTCCAGCAGGGGTTTAGGGAAAGGGGAAGGGATGGAGGGCGAAGGAGAGAACAGGGCACCAATATTTTGTTTTGTTAATGTTTTATTTGACTTTTAAAGATCATGATATACAAATGTGCTGGAGACAAAGCAGCGGCACTGGCTGCTGCTCTCACTCGGATGGCTTGGATTTCTCTCAGGATGAAGACCAGCTGGAGGGGCCCAATGATTGAATGTGTTTGGCTGTCATTGGCTGCCCCCTGTCCAGTCAGATAGGTGAGTGGAGTGGGTGGGACGTCTTCAGGTCGAGGTTTTAGGAAGTTGGTGGCACTGTTGAGATCATGCTGTGAGGGATTTCATGTTGCCCTCAAGTTCGGTTCATACTCCGTTGATGATAAAGAGATCAGACTCTTGTCTAACCACTGTTCTTAATCTCTCTGCCTTAGTCAAGTTCTCAGTAGTTTTGACAAGTGGGTACAACCATAAGACGAGACAAACGGCCTCCCGCGTGAAGCACACTGTCAGATAATCAAGGTCAAAGGCGTAATCTAGAACAGTGTGTTTTTTGTTTAAAGTTGGTTGACGGAAGTTGACGGTCTGCTGTACTTGGGGGCAACAAACCTGCAGGGAGCTGAGTGTTAGATCATGTACTACTTCCTCTGTTTTAGCAAAATGAACAGACAAAAACATATTTGGTGAATGTGGTGCTTTAGAAACCCTCAAAACACACAGACACACACACACACACACAAACACCCCCCCCCCCCCCCCCAACTCAGCCCACACAATGTCAGTGCTCATATCACTATCTTCCACATCATGACACACACTCCAGTTAATATTAGTGACGACCTACTTCTCCCCCACATCGACACACCTACAATCACCATCTTAGTATGTTTTATGCCCCTGTTGTGTTCATTTGTTCAAATTTTGCAATATTTGTGTGTACAGCAGTATTTTAATAAAGAATACCAAAACTGACGTGCAGGATCTTGTCTTGTTTTGCAGTGGGGTACATTACAGCGTTTAATCTCTGAAACAAGTTTATAGAAACATAAAAACTAGGGTTTGTGTCCAAGTGACTAATGGGAACAACAATTTTCAGGTCAAGAAGGATCTTACTTTTTAATCAAAAGGTCTGTCTCTGTAGGGATACGTTACATAATGTTGTCAGACGGGAAAACACGCTCCTTTAATTGGCATAAATTAACCATGGGAACATCTGCCAAGTGGTTATGCTGCTGCCTGTTTTGCCGGTGTTGACTGCAGTCTTCTCGCTCAATACCGGACCAATTTTAAAACAGCATATTTCATTGAATTGATCTTCATGTAATCAGTATCGCTTGTCAAGAAAAACATTACTTGAAACAGCATGAGGACATGTATATCTGTTTATTTATGGATGATTCAATTCTTTGTGATGCATAATACAGAATTAAATATAAACTCAGTTGCCAGTTTATGAGGTCTGCAATCCTTTGATAATAAAGGTTACAATATTTTTGTTGAAACTGTTATAGAGAAATAATTTAACTCTTATGATTTTGCAGACTAGTTTATATTACTGACAGTTTTTTATTTCTTATATTTTGTCCATCTTCACTGATACTATTTGAGGTGGATAAATCAGCACCTTTTTAAATCAGTTTAAATCACACCAAACATTTTAATTTTCATTAACGTAAACTGGTAACTGAGCATATATTCACATTCACAGTGAGATACAGACCATCCATGAAACGATTACAGCATTAAAATAAATACAGATTGATACATTCCTGTCTTAACACATACTTAATTCGGTGGATAATTACTTTTTTTTTCCAGCATATGGTAGCTGTGTAGAAGGAACCATTATTTCATACAGCAGTGTTCCTCTTCACAAAGCTCAGCACGAGGTACCAATACAATACGCTCTAATAGTTGTATCAGCAAATACATTCTGCATAAGTGCATAAGTACTATCTGGTAATACTAAGAGTAGCTGCTCTTGGAAGGGTTATGTGTGATAATGCAAGATATTACTGTGATACATTAGAGGCTTTGTTGTACACCAGCATATGGTTTGGGGAACTGAAGAGAAGCAAAGGGATGTTTTGAGTTACACATAAAGAACTTATCTCTAAGTTTGGTTGAAGGAGGAAAAGGAAGAGTATACGTAGATATTATAATGAGGTAGAGGATGCACAGTTGATAGAGCAGAACAAGTTCTAGTTGACTTAAAATTATGAGCAGAAAAATACTGTATATACCCTGTGTGAATATGTCTAAGAACAGATGCTAGAGGGAGGGGTAGAGAAAAGCAGAGTTGTAGTCCGGAGGAGGGGAGCTGTCCTCATCAGACTCCCAGTCACATGGTACGATAGAAGGCTTGTGGTCACAGAGACCTGTGATGTCACTGCACAGGAAAGGCACCTGGTTGTCCCGGCTCTTAGTGAAGGCAAAGAACCTGAAAACATACAAATTAAAAGTTAATTTCATTTAAAATTAGTAATGCACAAATAACTGTAATATCAGTAAACCAGTAATGGAAAAAAACCTTCATAGTAAGGTTTAGTTAATTTCATTTTTAAAATAGTGATAGTATAATGTGCCATAAAAATGTATGAATGTTTTATGATGACTCATAAAAGTCATAAAAAAATCGTAGCACAGTATGTCATCAATATTGTCATAGTATAATATTCAAAAAAGGTATAAAAAGTCTAATATGTCGTCCAAAACATGAAAAAAACATCATAGTATAGTATGTTTTCAAAAATCATGAAAAAACATCATAGTATACTATGCCAATAAAGTATGCTATGAAAAATTTCAAAAAATGTCATAGTATAACATGTCGTCAAAAATGTCACAAAAACATCATAGTATAGTGTGTCGTCAAATATGTCAATTGCATAGTATAGTATGTCGTCCAAAATGTCGCAAAAACATCATAGTATAGCATGTCGTCAAATATGTCAAACATCATAGTACAGTATGTCGTCCAAAATGTGATAAAAAAAAAAAAAGTCATAGTATAGTATGTCCTCAAAAATGTCACAAAACCGTCATGGTATAGTTTGTCATCCAAAATTTGATTAAAAAAGTCACAGTAAAGGATGTCGTCCAAAATGTGATAAAAAAAAAAGTCAGTATAGTATGTCATAAAAAATGTCACAAAAATGTCTTAGTATAGCATGTCATCAAAAATGTAAGATCAAATCATAGTATAGTATGTCTTTAAAAAGTCACAAAAACATCATAATATAATATCTCATCCAAAATGTGATAAAAAAGTCAGAGTACAGTATGTCGTCCAAAATGTCACAAAACCGTCATGGTATAGTTTGTCATCCAAAATTTGATTACAAAAAGTTATAGTAAAGGATGTCGTCCAAAATGTGATAAAAACATCAGAGTATAGTATGTCGTCCAAAACATGAAAAAAAATGTCATAGTATGTTTTCAAAAATCATGAAAAAACGTCATAGTATAGTATGTCGTCCAAAACATGAAAAAAAATGTCATAGTATAGTATGTTTTCAAAAATCATGAAAAAACATCAGAGTATAGTATGTCGTCCAAAATGTGACAAAAACATCATAGTATAGTATACCAAAAAGTATGCCATGAAAAATGTCAAAAAATTTCATAGTATAGTATGTCCTCCAAAATGACACAAAAATGTCATAGTACAGCATGTCGTCCAAAATGTGATAAAAAAGTCAGAGTATAGTATGTCGTCCAAAATGTCACAAAACCATCATGTATAGTTTGTCATCCAAAATTTGATTACAAAAAGTCATAGTATAGTATGTCTTCCAAAATGTGATAAAAACAGAGTATAGTATGTCATCAAAAACGTGATAAAAAAGTCATAGTATAGTATAGTATGTTGTCCAAAACATGAAAAAAAGTCATAGTATAGTATGTCGTTGAAAATGTGACAAAAACATCATAGTATAGTATGCCAAAAAGTATGCTATGAAAAATGTCAAAAAATGTCATAGTATAGCGTGTCATCCAAAATGTCACAAAAACATCATAGTGTAGTATGTCATCCAAAATTTGATTAAAAAAAAAGTCATAGTAAAGGATGTCGTCCAAAATGTTAAAAAAAAGTCATAGCATGTCGTCAGAAATGTGATAAAAAGTCATAGTATAGTATGTCTTCCAAAACATGAAAAAAAGGTCATAGTATAGTATGTCAAAAAGTATGCTATGAAAAATGTCAAAAAATGTCATAGTATAGCATGTTGTCCAAAATGTCACAAAAACATCATAGTGTCATATGTTGTCCAAAATGTGATAAAAACATCATAGTGTAGTGTGTCGTCCAAAATGTGATTACAAAATAGTCATAGTATAGTATGTCGTCCAAAATGAGATAAAAAAGTCAGAGTATAGTATGTCATGAAAAATGTCACAAAAATGTCTTAATATAGCATGTCATGAAAAATGTAAGAACAAATCATAGTATAGTATGTCGTCAAAAATGTCACAAAAACATCATAATATAATATCTCATCCAAAATGTAATAAAATAGTCAGAGTATAGTACGTCGTCCAAAATGTCACAAAACAGTCATGGTATAGTTTGTCATCCAAAATTTGATTAAAAAAAGTCATAGTATAGTATGTCGTCCAAAATGTCACAAAAACATCATAGTATAGTGTGTCATCCAAAATGTTATAAAAAAGTCATATTATAGCATGTCTTCCAAAATGTGATAAAAAAGTCATATAATATGTCGTATAATATGTCGTCCAAAACATGAAAAAAATGTCATAGTATAGTATGTTTTCAAAAATCATGAAAAAACATCATAGTATACTATGCCAAAAAAGTATGCTATGAAAAATTTCAAAAAATGTCATAGTATAGCATGTTATCCAAAATGTTACAAAAACATCGTAGTGTAGTATGTCGTCCAAAATGTGATAAAAAAAAGTCATACTATAACATGTTTTCAAAAATTATGAAAAAACGTCATAAAATGCAGCATGTCGTCCAAAATGTGACAAAAACATCATAGTATAGTATGTTGTCAAAATGTCACAAGAAATGTCATAGTATAGTATGTCATCAAAAATGTCATAAAAAATTTGATAAAAACCTCATATGTCATGCAAAATTTCACAAAAACATCACAGTACAGTATGTCGTCCAAAATGTGATAAAAACCTCATAGTATAGTATGTCGTCCAAAATGTCACAAAACCATCATGGTATAGTTTGTCATCCACAATTTGATTAAAAAAGTCATTGTAAAGGATGCCGTCCAAAATGTGATAAAAAAAAAAAAGTCATAGTATGGCATGTAGTCAAAAATGTGATAAAAAAATCATAGTATAGTATGTCGTCCAAAACATGAAAAAACATCATAGTATAGTATGCCAAAAAAGTATGCTATGAAAAATTTCAAAAAATGTCATAGTATAGCATGTTGTCCAAAATGTCACAAAAACATCATAGTATAGTATGTCATCCAAAACATGAAAAAAACATCATAGTATAATATGTTTTCAAAAATCATGAAAAAACATCATAGTATAGCATGTCGTCAAAATGTGACAAAAAATGTCATAGTATAGTATGTCATCAAAAATGTCACAAAAACGTCATAGTACAGCATGTTATCCAAAATGTCACAAAAACATCATAGTGTAGTATGTTGTCAAAATGTGATAAAAAAAAGTCAGAGTATAGTATGTCGTCCAAAACATGAAAAAAACGTCATACTGTAGTATGTTTTCAAAAATCATGAAAAAACGTCATAGTATAGCTTGTCATCCAAAATGTGACAAAAACATCATAGTACAGCATGTCTTCAAAAATTCTGCAAAAATGTCATAGTATGGTTTGTCATCAAAAATGTCACAAAAAAATTGATAAAAACCTCATAGTATAGTATGTCGTCCAAAATATAACAAAAATGTGATAGTATGTTTGTTTGTATGGTCATGTTTAGTATATTATATGTCATAATATAGTATGTCATGTATATAGTATGGTATGTGAAAAAGTCATACAAAATGTTGTAGTTCAGTATATCATGAAAAATCTAACAGTATATGCCTAGTATGCCAAAAAACCCTGCATAGTATAGTATGTCATATAGTCTGACATGAACAATGTCATTGTACAATATACCCAAAAAAGTCATGAAATGTCACAGTATATCATAATATAGTATGCCAAGATAGTTTTAAAAAAGTCTAAGTATGTTATGTCATGAAATGTCATAAAAATATTATACTTTGACAACAAATGTCATAAGTACAATATGAATTATTTCAAATTCAAATCCTGATGATATAGTATGCCATACAAAAATTTCCAAAAAGTGATAGTTTGTTAAGTCATAGAAATACGTCATACTATTGTGTGCCAAACAAAATCATAGAAAAAAAATCATTATATATATTACCATAAAATATTTCATATAATTGTCATAAAAATCATGGAAAAACATTATAGTATAATATGTCATAAAATATATATAGTATAGTATGACACAAAAAATGTCATCAAAAATTAAAATGAATTAAAATTTCATTTAAAAACATCATTGTATGTCATCGAAGATACTGCACAATATGTGCGACATTACTGTGTGTCCTGCTGTGCGATGATTTACAGATGATGAGATGTCTGGGCTGGTGGTAGGCAAGTCAAGGGGTTTAGTGGTCAGAGATTAAAGGTCACCACCTGCTGAGTTTCTTGTTCATGGTGTTGTTGTTCCACGTGAGATCCTTCAGCTCCTCAGATGGTAGGACCATGCCACTGTCACTCTGCTCATCCTACAGCAGAGATGATGCAAACATGCAGCTTATCAGAGAGTGACTGGGTTTTTCCTGTTTTTACCAATACCTTTTTGCTTATCTGTTTCCATTGAAATTATTCAGCTCTGACAAAGTGAGGATGCAATTTTGTCACATCCCCTGTGTGTGTGTGTGTGTGTGTGTGTGTGTGTGTGTGTGTGTGTGTGTGTGTGTATGTGTGTGCCTATGTGCGTGCATGCAACCAAGCAGAAGTGAAGGTGTTTTCTTACATCAGGGCTGTCTGGCTCCTCGCAGGAGAGTTCCTCAAACGTCTGAAGTGTGGCCATTCCCCTCATGTAACTGGATTGATTGGATTCAGAATCAAAACATGGGTTAGAAATTTCTCAACCTGTTTCCTGTTATTTCTGAATCAAGTTTCAGTTACCTCTCACTGCTCCTGTCACTTTCACATCTGCACCTGTTTTGCTCATTTCGCTACATTTTTATTATGCTATTACAGCACTCCTCTACAATACATCTTAGGTCAAGGTGAGCTGGCTCACATCTACCTGCTGTATATTCCGTTGCATAATGTTTTTATTTTCTATCTTTTACGTGCCCTTTGTGCCCATCTCCAGCAAACCTGAAACATATTCTGGTTGGCTGCCAGACAAGCCTGACAAAAGGTTGTTATACCTGGCGGCACAATCGGGTGCTAAGTGTCTAGCAGCTATCCTAGAGACCAGATGGACATCCATCAATGCCCTACCCCCTCTATCATTCCATCCAGCAATTACAAGATGGTTTGTCCAAGAAGGTGCCAAGCAATCCAAGGCCTGTACAGTAAAATCAGACACCAACAAACTGGGAGGGGCACAAAGCTGGAGGGTACTGGTAGATCTGAATTAGTGTCTATGCTTCTCATCTGAGATTGCCTCTACTAACCTCAGACCAGACCTCATGCTTTGGTCCTCCTCACTGCGCCTCATTTAGATCATTGAGCTCACTGTGCCCTGAAAGGATGATGTGGAGGAAGCCTACAAGCGCAAGAGCCTAAAGTATGCCGAGCTGGTAGCCGACACTGAGCAACGTGGCTCAAAAGAGAAGGTTTGCATGGTTGAAGTGGGCTGCAGAGGCTTGGTAGGCAAGTCAGCTGCTTAAAGAAACTGGAATTCCAGGCCAAGCCCAACATCAGGCAGATGCCACTTGGGCCCCAAAATGCCACTCACAACAGCAGGATACAAGGGAGTAAAGGCAGAGGGGGGGGCACACCTGGGACACCAAGTGTTGCTGATGAGCCCTCTGGAGGTGTTGTGGGCCTACTATCGAAACACTAGTGAAGGAGAGTACCCACCTGATGACCCAAGTGAAGCTTTTACCCTCCCAAACCCCCATCCCCTTCCCTCAGCATGGCTCCAACTCTAACCCACAATCTAAAGTTTGTGCAACAACAATCGACCGGTTAAACTCCACCTAGATTAAAGCTAGGTACGTTTTTCTCCTGTTAGTCTCTTCCCTCATCAAAATGAGGGAGTCAGGTGAGGTAGAGTGTACGGCCCAGTCTCTCCTTGGCTCTGTCTTCCCTATGCTCCTCCTTACTTTTCTATCTACCTTTGCTCTTTCCTACTTTTCTATCCGTCTAACCCTTCGGCTCCTACTCGTCCCCCAGATGGCACTATTACTCCCACTCATAGTCTCAAGTAGGTGCATCAGGAATTGTGAGATCTAGTCCTGAACTGATCCTCTGTCTCATGTTGCCTTACCTTAGGTTTGTGACTGCGAGTGGGCTTTCTTTGAAAGTCTCACTGCGACCAGTGTCTCTGGTTATGAAAGATCCCAGAGGAATATAATCCTTCCCTTCCTGTTAAAGAGAGGGAACAATTCTGGGTATCTGTAGATATTTTGTGTCTTTGTATGCAGTTTATCCATATGTTGAGAAAAAAACTTATCTGACATGAAATAAAGCATAAGCCTGATGGAGTAAGATTCACAGGAAGCCTGACCTGCTGAACCCTGGCTTGCAGCAGGTCTCCCAGGGTCTCCACCAGGTCAGTGAAGGTTGGTCGATCTGAGGGACTGGCCTCCCAGCATGCCAGCATCGTGCTGTAACTGCACACACAAACATACCGGCGTTAATTTTCCAGTATCACTGCCTGGGTCACATCAGGAGACATGACATAAAGGTTTGAATGACACTCTTAGTAGGAAGGTTGAAAACGTATCCACCCACATCTCAGGTGTGCTGTATTCAGGCGCTCTCATCCTTGTTCCAACCTTCAGTCTGTGGCAGAACTCTTCATCTATGTGAAGACCAGGGTACGGGGAAGCACCTGTTGGACAAACACATGTAAAGCATTAATGTCAACAGTCTTAAAAGTGTGAGATCATGAGGTATCAGATATTTGTTGCTGGGCTTCTGGGTTGTGTTTCTGTTATTTTGTCCACTACCTGTGCAAAACTGTGGTGAGAGGACTCTTACCCAAAGAGAAGATCTCCCACAGCAGAATGCCGTAGGACCACACATCACTCTGCGTGGTGAAAACCTTGTCAAAGATGGACTCTGGAGACATCCACTTCAGAGGGAGGCGGGCCTGTCAACCAATCAGATCACAGGAGCACAGTTACAAAAAAAATCCAGTGTTTGTTGCTTAAAGGAATGCTTTACCCACAAAATGATCACTTGTATATCAACTACGTGCCCTGTAAATTTGCACAAAAAAAAATTTCTCCATAGTGAACGAAGAATCTGTGAAAAAACAGTGAATATTTTTGATAAATTTAAGTAAAAGGGGGCCGCATTTAACAATAGCAAAACTATATAAAAACATGACTCATGCAGTATAATCCAAGTATCATTTATCCAGTCATATATGTGTTTGAACTGTGCTTGTGCATTTCATTGAGCAGAGTTCAAACGCACACACTTGCCGGATGTTTTAATATAGTTTTGCTGTTGTTAAATGTGGACCCCTTTAACTCTAATTCATCAAGAATTGTTTTTCCACTTTTGGATTCTTGGTTCACTGTGAAGGCATACGAGAAAAACACAGTTTTCTTCTTATCCCATGTGTTGTTTTGTTGTTTTATGTATGTTTGTGGAATCAGTCTAAAGTAAACTTTACTGCAAATAAGTGGTTACGGAAAATGAATGAATGAACGAGTTCAATGGTGTTCATTATGTCTTTAGTTTATGATAATGACTTTAGTTGTTCTTTTATCTCAGACATGTTAGGATATTACATACCTTGACATGTTTCGGCGGAAACCTCACAACCACCACCAAGTGACACTGAGGAAGGCGGAAGTTGAAAACATTTCAAGGTATGTAATATCCTAACATATCTGAGATAAACGAACAACTAAAGTCATTATAATGAATGAATGAGTCATTAGAAAAACATCTCTAGAAAGGGTGTGATTTTTTTTAAAAATTCTATTTCTGCATTGTGTAGCTGCTGCAATGAGTACATTTAAAACAGCTTTTGCAGCCACTTTTCTTAAATGATATTTACTAGGGGCATAAATCACCAGTTTCATCATGATTCAATATTCTTTGGAAAACTATACAATATTTGCTGATATTTCAATGTCTATGCGATTATTTGATACGATTCAAGGGCCTGTGATCAATATGAGACAATATTATCGGCCCATTTAACACAGTTGGTTACAGAAGAGGCTGCCACCATAAAAGATAAAAACAACACATCTCAGCCAACATTGGGCGAGAGGCGGGGTACACCCTGGAAAGTTTGCCAGACTATCACAGGGCTGACACACAGCCATTCACACTCACATTCACACCTACGGGCAATTTAGAGTCACCAATTAACCTGCATGTCTTTGGACTGTCGGAGGAAGCCGGAGTACCCAGAGAAAACCCACACTGACATGGGGAGAACATGCAGGCTCCTTCCAGAAGGGCTCCCCTACCCCGGGCTTGACCAGGAACCCTCATGCTGTGAGGCAACAATGCTAACCACTGCACCACTAATGACTATAAAAAAATATTCAAATAATTAGTGATCTCATGAATTCTAAAATGTAAAATACTATAAAAAATAAACCGGTTGAATGCTTGTCTCCCCAAATATTGCTTTCAGTGGTGAGCTTTCCTAAGATGTCATCTTTATTTGTCATAACAATGCAAATGTAATACTCTCAGACACAGGATTTTGGAATCACATTGCCCTGTGCACTCACATCTCCCTTGCGAACATAGTCGGGGTCTTTGTAGATGTCTCTGGCCAGGCCAAAGTCACAGATCTTCACCACTTTATTGTCAGAAAGCAAAATGTTCCTGGCTGCCAGGTCTCGGTGAATACACTAATGCAGAACACAGAGAACACAAATAATGACATATATGAAACACACACGTGTACCTGTATATACACACACACTTACACACATATCATGTATCAGACCTTGCGTGAGGCCAGAAACTCCATCCCTCGTGCCACCTGGAAGCTGAAGGAGATAAGATCCTCCAGGAATAAAGGAGAGTTGGAGGCAGATTTGGCCTCTAGAGGACGACAGAGAGGGGGCACAGCGATGTAATCAAGCAGTTTGATTATGCACAAACATGAGAAAACTTTGTTCACTATTGTCCTGTCTTACCTGGGTCACTCTCTTCCTTGTGCCTCTCATCAAACTCAGACATGTTGCTGACACATCCTAGCCCTCCATCCTTTCCTCCAGCCAGCTGAGATAAGGGGAAATCAGTTACAAATATTGTATGACAGAGAGTAAGAGCAATTATACAATTAGAATTATGTGTCTTCCAACATTTGTTAAGCGGTTTTGGTCAATTTGTTGCAAGAATTTCAAAAACATGTTTTGCTCTGTGAAAATGACCTTTGGGGCCACAGCTTGTAGTAACATCTAAACCTGTAACAAAATTAAGGAAGTAGACATCCTGCTCGAGAACTGATAGCATCTTCGAACCTCAAACAGATTGCAGAAGTGAGTTTTTGAGTGTATGATTTTGTAACTGTGTGAAGCACTCTGGGGCCTTTTTCTTTTTTCTCAACTGCAAGGAGAAGTGTGGGGCATGTGGGAACTCAGTCTACACGCCATGGAGGTCCTGTTTTGTGTGAAAAACAGCTATGGTGACACCATCTTTAATAATGTGTTTGTAGACTCACCGTGTCGTGCACAAACACCTCTCGTTTACCCTTTAGGAAGGTAGAGAGGTTTCCATGACGACAGTACTCGACAATTACCATCAGTGGTCCTGCACGCACAGAAAGCACACACATATTACAGTTAAGACAAGTGCAAGGGCCCTCATACAGGCATTGACAAGCTCATAGTAGGGGAGACAGGGGACAGTTGTAACAAATTTTGGTTTTGATGTCATTATTAAAAAAACTTCTTGTTCTATTTGAATACAGTTTTAATATAGGTAACTTATATTTGCGTTCTCTTTGTTCACAGTCAACAAATGTTTTACAAACAATGTAAGAGTCATAATATTGTTTGAAACACTAGAAGTCAAATGTCACATCTGCCCCCATGTGCAGGGGTGATTGCAATGACACATGTAACACCTTTATATGAATACAAAGGACCAGACTGCAGTGACTTAACCACTGCACAATGGCACAAAATATATACTAAATATATCATACATGGAGATTTAAACTGAACACAAAACATTAAACAATCATCTTATCTCGGGCATGTTGAAAGTGCGAATGGCCCTGGACCAAATGCCCGCAGCTCATCCTTGAAAATATACTACATGTGGTCTGTCACACAGTAGTGATTAATCATGCAAGATTAAGTTGCATTTTTTTTTCAATGGCAGAACTATTGTACAGTTTGAAGACATGCACTAAGTAGGAACTACGCAGTTGGAACTGATGAGTTTTCATAAAACAGTTACCCAACAGCAGTCATTTCCTGCTATGTAGTAGATATGACCACCAATGACATAAGCTTGCTAACACAAGAAACAGTGTGGGGAAAAAAACTGTAGATGAAAAAATACTTCTAAGCTTTAGAAATGAGACAAGAATTAGTCAACAGTTGTCCATTTGCAGACGTAGAGGGATCATTACAAACCATGTGAATACTGAGTGTTATGCCTCTAAACCATTTTTAATTGGAGCAATTTGAGATGTTACACTTTACCCACGTCTCCCCTACAACTAAATATATATGTATATGAATGTGAACTTGTGCATATTTCTATAGGCGTATTTAGAGCACACATGCATGGAAACACACACACCTCCCGGCTTGGTGCAGGCTCCTAGCAGGTTGACAACATTTAAGTGATGTCCAATGTGGTTGAGGATCTTCAGCTCAGTCATCAGAGCTTTGTGTTCGCTGGCTGTGGCTCCCTCTGGTGGACAAAAGGTAGAAAATAGTGGCATACATGTTTTCACACAGAACTGTATTTTTATTTCCTCATGACACCAGGGACCAGATGTTGTACCTTTGAGCATCTTCACAGCCACAGTGCTGCAGCCGGTGGAGTTGTCTATACCAAACGCAGCCGCCTGCATCACCTTACCGAAGGCTCCACGGCCCAGAGGTTTCCCTGACAGAGACAGAAAGATTGTGAGTGAGGCTGACAGGAGGAAAGGGAGGTGTGTTTTTGTGTCTAACTGAGCTACTTTATTAATTACTATTATCATCCGTCCTGGATGTGAGATGCTGATAAGAGAAGACATTAGAGTCCATCTAGCTGAATCCCACCCTTGGTGAGCTGATTAGTTCCAGTCAACACAGTTGACACACACCCCCTGCTGGAGCTGATTAGCTCAGCACAGACAACACAGACAGAGTCTGATTAATGGAATGGGAGTCACTCCCAAAATTAATCTGATAAGAGCTGTGAGAAAGTCCTCCTATCTGTGATGTGATCTTAAATACCTTCCCTCTCTCCCATATAGCATGACATTACCAAAAAGTTTCATATCACCAGTCAAAGTCCCTGATGCTGAGAACATACTTTTTAGAAAGACATTTAGAGACACGCTACATCAATTTTGGCCTGCAATTGTATCAGAGCAACACAGTTTAAGATTAGGCATCCAACTGTAACCATCATTTCAGCTCTTCTTTTTGCCCGTGTGCCTTCAGGGCATGACAGAAATTAATTTTGCTCACTTTCTCATCATGCTGCAGTGATTTTTTTTTTCATGTACTTGTTGCACATTATCATCGTAACCTCTATGAATCTGAGCTGCTGTTAAATGTGTTTTGGGTTTGTTTGCTTCTATTGTTAAGTCTTTTGTACTTTTTTCTCTCTTTCCTGTTTATTTCTTGATGTACCAATCTACTAAAATTTAAAAAAAAGAAAACTAATAAACATACTGTCAAAAACAACATTAATTTCTGCATTTCTTATTGTTGTAAAATAAAGAAGAGCACCTAATTTGAGCCGCTCCCGGGGGAACTCCCATTGGTTGGGGTCGTACTGGAGTCTCTCACACTGCTCCTCTATTGGCCCGTCTCCTCTGTCCAGAATGATTGACAGGTACTCTGGTTTGGTGTTTGAGCTGTTGGGCTTTGGAGAAAGACACGTTTAAAACGTTAAAACCCAGACTGGTATTAAACTAACACAAATGTGTAGCTTTTTTTATATTTTCGGCATCAAAACATTTCAAGTTTTTTTTTTTATAGTGTTCATTGTCTTCACAAATACAGAGGAAAAACAAACAAATTGTGCGACTATAATATCACTAGTAAAATAAAAATACATATACGCAGTGACAGAGGATATACTGTCACACCCTCAAAAACCACCACAATCGACAGCCCTAAAGGTTCTTCCAATCTAATCCAATCCAGTTGGATTCCAATCCAAAAGATCTTTGCATTAATATAGCTGATGTTTTTGAATTGCACCAGATTGTGTCTAGAGTTTACAGAACATTTACACACACTTTCAAGACTGTCCTCCAGTCTATCTCTTTGTCCAGAGTAATCTCCAAATTCTGCTTAGGTGCCTCTGTAGAGTGTGATGGAGGTATGAGACAATCCCCATTACAATGCAGATCAAAGTATTTGATACTTTCAAGGGAGTTAGGGCAACGTATTTTCTCAAAATTAGACAAATTTTCCCCACGTTTGAAAGTACCTTAGAAAAAGAAAATTTGTATTTTGTACTGATGAGGATTTAAGATTTAAGAAAGGAGAAATAAGATGCTAGTGCTGAATGAAGATCATATACATCCCACCAGTCATATAATCAGGATCGTGAAATTATGTGGTGCAAACAAAAGTCTCCGTTCAGTTAAAAAAAAGATAAAATGCTAACAAACGTACATGGAAAGCCCTGAATATGTTCCATATATTTGTTTCTTTGTTCCAGAAAGCATCTTCATCTTGTCTCCTCTCACCTGTTTCAGTTTGCGTATGAAGAGTGTGAGCAAAAGCCAGAAGAGAGTGGCCACCACACAGGTACAGGTGAGCGTGGGAATCTCCAGGAATGAGGCTTCTGAGGCACCTGGACACACACAAGCCACAAATACACACCAGTGCTTAATTTACATTCATTTTTCACTACACATTTATGTTTAATGTACAAACATGCCTGGAGTGCACAGAACTTTGAATATTGTGAGCTTTATGAGGCTAAAAAAACCGCAGATAAATCAGATACTTCTGCTACTACTATCAGACGTGCTTGATGTTTTAGTTTTTCCCCACCCTTCCAAATGGGGGCACTGTGTTTTCACTGTCACGCCATGATCCAGAAACACTATCCAACTCCCTCATTAAATCCCAACTTATTTTTTTTCCCTATTTTTGATGTGAAGAAGTAGAAACGTTCAGCTCAGTGCAGTGCAGAGCGTCTGTGAGATGCAGGCCGGGCCCTTCTGGAGGAAATAAAAACGGGAGACAGCTTCCTTCCTGACTGATCAGAACACAACAATACACACACAGCCACTCCTCTCTGCACACCCTGACCGGGAAGCGCGTCCACCACTTCTGCCAGGGAATGATGCTCAAACTGGGTGGAAGCAGAACCACACGGGGGCCTGCCTATTCTACCACCGGAGGTATGAGTGTGTATGTGTATGTGTATGTGTATGTGTGTGTGACTGAGGGGAACTGAACAAAAGGCTGAGTGTGTCCCACGTTGAGATTATGTTAAGACGTTCTTTGATCAGTGTTTACTCAGGGATTGATAAACAGTCATATCACCTCCCATTAATAGAAGTGACACACCACGCCATACAAACAAAGTGGTATAGCGTACTATATGTCCAGACTACACATCTATTTACAGGACTGGGAACAATGGACATTCAGACATACCCATATATGGAAGGGTCATATCGCTGAGAAGACGTAAACACAGCCAATCAAAGGCAAAAAAAAAAATCCAGCTGGTTGACATATACTCACCGTTGACCCATATATAGGCAGAGCTCTCTGCAGACCCCCTCTCATTGGTGGCCTGGCATGTATACAGGCCCTGGTCCTCCACTGTGATTCGATCAATATGGAGGGTGCCATCCTCTGGTGATATCACAATACCTGGAGATGGTGGCACAAACTCTTAGACACCAGAGTACAGCTACAGTTTGCATGTTTATGGTATTATTTTTTACCTGATCCTTGAGACAGAGCACGTTCATCCTTGTACCATGTGATGGTCGGGGGTGGGACACCCTGAGAGGGACAGCTAAGGATCACTGAGCTGCTGACGTTGACGGTATAGTCGGTCAGATTATCAAGCAGCACCGGAGGCTCCAAAACTGAAGGAGAAACATACACCATGAATAGTATATGTGCCAAAGTTTGAGTGTGTATGTGCAACTCAACTACAGTTCTAAGGTACTTGCACTTTATTTCCATTTTATGCCACCTTATATTTCAAATTCACTACATTTCAGAGAGAAATAATATTATTTTTACTTCACTACATTTATCTGACAACTACAGTTACTTCCTAGATAATTACATAAAAATATCCAATCATTGTAAAGGGATGCTTTGTATCATAACAGTGTGGGCAGTATGTGTAAAAATGAACACTGGTAAACAGGCTGTTGCTCGAACTACAGATTGTCCTTCTATATTTTTGTATGCCCGCCACCACGGACACAAAGGGTGTGTTTAGAAATACTCACTCTGAGTGACAGAGTGTATTCAGGCGCACACTAGACTGTTCGTAAATACAGAGCGCTGTTGAAAGGTACTGTTCAATTTTTCAGAAGACCGAACTCTCGCAGGAGAGCGCACTGTGGGCCCTGTGTCTGAGGAGGTGGAGCAGCAGAGCGCCAAGCAGAGTGAATGTGTGATTAACTGACAAGAACTTAGATTATCCATATCCATACACAGACAAAGCGTAAGTGTCAAAGCCTAATTAATTAACACCAAAGGTAAGTTTGACTGATTTAATTAGCATTCTTTACTTTTCTTTTAGTGTGCTAATCATATTTTCATGTTTTCCAAAGGAGAATACCAGCAAAGGTGAACTATATAATATGATTCATACATTGTAATGAACGTCATGCATGGTAAAAATACTATTTTTCCAGGTAACTATTCCTTTAAATGCACATGTAATGTGTGTAGGGAAGCATACAGATGTGAATGTATAGTATTATGTAAACACTTGGTCTAATATTACAATAATGGAGCATCATCAGGTAATCAGAGCAAAATGTAGCCCCAAACTGGCGGCAACTTATTGAATGTAATCATGAAAAAGTAGCCTTTAACTTATCTTACTATATAATGATGAAAAGTCTGTTTGTGGGTATGTCTGTGGGTGTGTGTCTGTGTGTGTGTGTCTGTTCCACGTTTTTCTCCTCACTGACTTGGTCAATCCATGTGAAATTTGGCACAGTGGTAGAGGGTCATGGGAGGATGTGAATGAAGCAATATTACATCAATTGGCCAAAGGGGGCGCTATAGCAACTGATTGAAATTGCAAACTTTGAATGGGCATATCTCATGCCACCGAGACATGACACTTTGCACAGAGATGCCGCTCCTCATGAGGAACAAATTTAACTCATAACTTCCGGTTATATAGATTTTTCCGCCATTTTGAATTTTTTGAAAAACACTTAAAATCGATATCTTACTAGGAAGTTTGACCGATCTGCATGAAACTCGGTGAAAATAATCTAGGGACCAATATCTAAAGTTCCCTCTTGGCAAAAGTTGGAAAACTTACTAAAACTGAGCTTCTATAAGGCAATGAATATTGCGGAGGGCGTGGCTCATCACATAAAGGTGTATAACATCTCAAGGGTTTCACCGATCACCACGCAACTTTGTAGGCATATGACCACACATAATCTGAGGGGACCCCTCCATTATTGACCCCATCAAACAAAATGGGGGCGCTAGAGAGCTAATTTCTTATCTAGGCCTAACCGGCATATCGATTTTTACTAAACTTGGTAGACAGTCATTATATAGTAAGATAAAGCAATCGTACCATCAAATTCACAAAAACTCTGTCTGAATACATTGCTGTTCTTAATGGGTTTAGTTGACTATTTAATCTGCAATTTCCTATTACCTGTATCCCAAACACACACCATGTGAAACTGTATGTGGGCAACTGTGCACTCAATGGATATGGACTAGTTTATAGTATTGCTAGGAGCTGTTTTGTTTGTCTGTGTCAACATTTTAGTCTAGTCCTGTTATTTTGTTCACTATTATAGGTGAGCTCTTTTTGTGCACTGTCACAAATGTAAAGTTGTTGTGGACATCAGGAAGAATAGCTAATGGGGACCCTAATAAACTTAACTAAACTAAACTTAACAGTTCGCTAATTCATGTAGAACTAGAACACTGTGTTTTGTAGAACAATAGCGCTTTCATTTTAGCGTTGAGCATCAGATTAGATTTATGAAAGCACCCAAAGAATTTAGCTCAATCTTAGATCAGACTTCGATCAAACGGTAGAACGAGGCAGTGCTGATCAAATAAACCAAGATTTTGTTACTGCACTGCCTATTTCTCACCTAAAACATCTTCAGAAACATATTTTAGTGGACTGTTTGGCTGTAATACAAAAATGCGTAAACAGGAAGTGGGTGCATTACTGTTTCCTGTATTGTAAAAACTGAGGATGAAGATAAGACAAGCAGTGCTTATCAAATATAAACCAAGATTCAGGTACTGTGTTGCCTGTTTCTCACCTGAACTGTTTGTATTCACATTTGTACACACATAACACATAACACTGCTCAGAAACAGCTTACTCTTTAACTGTAACTTTAGATTATTAGTGACCAGCTAGCCACCTCACAGTTCCCTGTGTCAAAACGGCCAAGCTTGCATTACTGATGCGTTTTTACCTTGTTCATGAGAAGAAACCATATGAATGCCTACCTCTTGTTAACAACCTCATAAGTTTCGAGTTCACGGTTTCGTGTACATGGCTTCCCGTGTCGTAAACAAGAGCTCACGAGTGCCATTTGAATGCAGCATATGTAGTACAGTGGCAGGAGTGTTTATTGGTCTGTTGTGGTGCAGTGCTTTCTGGTAGCTGTAGGCTTCCTATCTCTTGAGCAAAAGCAAATGCTACAGTCTTTTTCCCCTCTGTCTTCTTTGGTCACGTAGCACCGATTTCAAAAGTATCTGCGCCCGTCTACTGCACAGTCTTATGAAAAGACCATCACTAGTCCACCAGTGAATACTTCTCTAAAGACAATGCATTTTATCTGACTCCACAATGTATATAAATTAGTTAAAACTAGATCCACTTTGACAAACTAAAATGCAGTTTACACACTAATACATATTTATTAGTAATAATAAGTAAGTATAAGTAATAATTCTCTATAATGAGGATTTTTGATACTTTAAACTTGCAGTAACCGATTACAGTCGCAGTTATTTATAGACTGAAGCAGATTTGTGATGAAGTGAAAGCAGTGCTATTTTTTCCCACTGTTTTCTGGACCAGTGCCACATTTGGACAATAATCGTGCAGTGGCTGTGACACATTTTTCCAGAAGAGCGGCCTTGGCTTCAACCTGTGAGTCAGCTGACGTTTGGCTTCTCTTGGGCCCCTTACTCACCCTGAAATACCCTGCAGTACAAACGTTTCTAAAAAGCAACAACAATGTAGTATTTCATCATGTGGACAGTTTTGGGCCCAAGAGTAAACACAATGAGCTGAAAGCAGTTTTTTTAAGATTCGTTCTCATGCACTACGATATGCACGCACTATAATAAGACCACATTGCTCCCTGAGTCTCTCTAACCCCAAGTTTTTTTAGTTTTTTCTCCATTCTCCCTCTTTTTGGCTCCCCAGCTTCTCTCTCTCTGGTCGCCCTGTCTCTCTAGTAATTCCCTTGTGTGTGTCCCAAGGGAGGAAGTTGACGTGTTGGGCCCTGATTGTATAGAGAACAGCAGTAAAAGACATGAAGAAAAGTCACTTAACCAAGGCGACTGATTGTTGTTTCCCCTATCTTCCTCCTGGACAACAATTGATGATTGTCTGCGGGGGCTGGGGCCTGACAGTGTCTGATTGGCTGATTGTTCCTGCGGCCCTGTGTGGGGGCCTGTAAATGTGGCATTGTGGGAAGTGCCATTGTGTGCTCTTCCTCCAGACAAGAGCTCATTCCCACGTGAAAGAGGTGCTGAGCTGGAGCGCAAGAGCAAAGGCAGGGTGGGGCCCCAGGAAGCTGAGGGGACCCAATTCCCAAGCAGCCAAACTCTGTGAGAGAGGGTGTTTGTTTGTATGTATGTATGTGCAACATATGTGCACAGAGCACACGAGGAGGCTGTGAGTTTTAAATGTATAGAGAGAGTGACTTTGATCTGTGTTAAGAATCAAAATTAGTACTCAAGAAAATCAAGTTTCAGCTACAAATCAAAGGCCTTAATATCTTACTTGGGGGCCCAAGACAATAGAAATTAATCTCTGGTTTATTTGAGGGCACTTGTTCAGCTCTGACTGGGACTGCTGACAATTTCAGTCCAAGAGGAGTTTTCAGTTCTTGCATACCATGATTTGTATGGAAGCAAAGAAAGGCTGAAATGATTTGAAATTTACAAGCATCTCATACCTATGTTAAAATTTAAATAGCACTGAATTTATAGCATTGAAATATTTCGATTTAAAGTCAGATACAAAATAAAAAATAGCCAAAAGATATATTTATTTAAGTTACTCAAATTAAGTTGGTTGGATTTAAAAATGAGAGTCAATTTTAAAAATTACTAAAATTGGATTTGTAACGTTCACAAGCCAAAATTCAAGATGATGAATCTAACATGAAAATCTGGCCTACCAAGGAGTGATCAGATGAACCTCTCAGGCTACAATCTGTCAGTCATGTGATCTGAAAAGAAAAAATTTCAGATGGGCAACTGGGAACCAATAGACACTTAAATTTTTCTAACGCAATCTGTGAACTTAAGGGGAAAAAACAGGATTTTTAGACTGAAAATTCAAATTGTAAGGGATTTAAACCATGAATAAAATAAGAGGAATGGTTTAAACATTTAATTTATAATTCAGTGATATTTGAATTTAATTTGAAGTATACAGCAGTGGTTAAATATTAGTTATATATTCACTTGCTTAATAGTACCATAAAACGTCACTTAAAAGCCTAGTCCCAATTAAATGCCCAGTCAATGTTAGTAGCCCGATGTGGCTTCACATTTTGACAAATAAAGGCCTGTCTTAATTAGAGGCCTGGTCTGGTTGCCAGGCAGTTTTTTTCTTCTTCTTCTTCTTTTTTTTTTTTTTTTTTGTTGAAGTTCTTCGGATGTTTAAAACCGGGTTGTTGGCTACCAAATTATGTGTCCATTCCTTGATTACCCTGCAAATTATTCATATTCCTTTCGCCCATAAGGATCCTCAGATCAAAAGAATCAAAAGGGCTTTTCATAAAAATGAATCCAAGTTGTGAATATTGTTTTAAAAGGATAAAGTGGTATTATGTCGGCATGCCAGGTGCTGTAATCCCTGAGTGCCATACGTCACTCTTCCTCTGATGTGCTGTCTGTCAGAGCGAGATCACATGAATGATTCATAACTGTAGTAAAGTAACATGTGTGAAAGGAATTAAAGGCCTGTCCCAAAAAAGCCTGTTGATTTCAGTGATTTAATTGAAGTTTAATGGTAATAAAAAATAGAATATTAACAATAAAGATAATCCTAATAATAATGGCCCTTATGTGCTTCCATACATTGTTGCTTTCCATTTATTGTTTCGCTGTCATTGTTATTTTTCTATTTGTTGCTAAATGCTTTTATTGTGAAGCACCTTTTAACTTTAGTTTTTAAAAGTGCTACATGAAGAAATCTTTATGTACTTAATAATTTATTTTTTGTAGCACGATCTAAAAAAAAAAAAAGCAAAAAACACAATCCAAAAATGCTTCAAACAAATTAAAGGACTACTGTTTATAAAAAGTGGCAAAGTAAAATTATTAATTTCTTTGAAAGTGTCCCCCAAAACCCACAGTGCTACCTTTAGGCTCATGGATGTTGAGGAGGAAGATAAAGGGGAGATCTACTCACTTGTGACCACCACCTGTGCATCCTGGTGTGTCTCCTGTCCGGTGATCAGGTGGCGGGCGGAGCATCTGTAGGCTCCAGAGTCTCTGGCTGTCAGGTTGCTTAGCAACAGGATCAGAGCATTGGAAAACTCCCCCGATGTGAGCTGCTGACTGCTCAGGGCAAGGCTGCGGGATTGGCCGTCCTCTGTGTCATTCACCCGTTGCCATGACAGCGCTGTGAACAGGTACTTATTGGCCTCGCAGGTGAGATGCAGGTCTCCACCCTCTCTAGGTTCATCCCTCTGGCTCACACTGAAGCCCCCCGGGACGTCTGAGGGACGCAGAGATGGATTGATGGAGAAGAAGAGGTGAGGAAGAGGGAACATGAACGAAATACAAACCTCCACTGATCTCCTAATGAATGAATGAGCCCTCTCAGTTTCTCCACATGCGAATGTGGATCCTGTCTGGTGCCTGAAACCAGGAGAGCTCATTCGACTGATCCTCCATTTTTTTAACCTTTGACAATGTTGAATGGCTATTGTGGGTAAAAGCAGCTAGTGGAATACAGTGAAAAGGCTTTTTATTTACTTAAGCCATTTGAAACTTCCTGTGGAAACGGCTCGAGAGTTTCCTGATGGCAGATAGTGTTTATCTTTCCCGAACACCCCAAGGCCTCCCGAAATAAAGCGGACCTGCCAGTCCAAGGAAGTGCACTGCACAGGGAAGTGGAACGATAAGAGCCCCAGGTTCCTGTTTCGCTCTTGCTAATACACTAATAGCTCGGCACAACCTTATGCACTGACACACACTCATGCACGCAAACAGTCACTAAAAAACCTTTACCTGTATGCCTGGTAACAAATCTGACCTCACATCACACGCACAAAAAACAAAACTGTATGTACCCAGTGCACGTACGCTACTTTGTCCTGCCAAGGGCTTCAACCTATGTTAATGTGTGTAGTGCTTAAGAACTGTTTAGTTCCCAGTGTGTAACATACCTATTCGAGGTCTTGTACCTGGTACCCTATTTCAGGTTTCCATGAAAAATGTTCAAATTTGTAGACAGAAATTTGGAATAATTTAATTTCTAAATACTCTTAAGCAGATTTAATTGTGAAAAGTGACATTTCTTCAATATAAAACCAACTGAGCAGCTTTGAATTGTGACCTATTGATGGATAAGGAAGCTGCTGTATCATTCCAGATCAGTTTGAGTTTGTTGCTCTGGAGCATCACGCTCTCTCCACAGCAGAGCAGCGACCTTATTGCAGTGTCTCTTTTGCATGTCTCTGACATTGCGTCACCTGTCTCATTAATGGTGGAATGACCTTACCATCAGTAATGACTCCATACACAGTAAACTTCCACAACCTGCATACTCAATATTCTATCCCTGCCCATCTTCTGTTCTCCCCTCCTGCTCATTGCCTCATTTTCTCTCAGCAGTTTACTTTTCTCTTCACCTCGCAGTTTTTACTTATACATTATAGAGACAGCCTGAGTCTGTGCTTTAGGAAGATACAATATGAGGCCATGACGTTAGCTCTAAACTGCTAGATGACACAAGTTTGTAAAAATGGTGTGGGTGGGGTAATTTCAGGTAAAAGGCCTGGGGGACGTTGAGCCATATTTTGTGACTGAAATGATTTGACATTTTGAATTTTAGACCAAACACCATCATTCCACGCTCCTATATTTGTATTTTTGTCATATTTCTATCCATGTTCAGCAGTCAGTTACTTTTTTCTTTTTTTTCTGTTGCTTCTGACTCTTGAGTTGCTGTAGGGTGTGATTTTTCCACGATGTGGGATTATTATCACATCACATCGTATGCATGGAGATGTACAGAATGGGAAGTTCATAAATCAGGTGGTGAGGGATGTGAAGATCAACAGGATGACTTAAAGAGAACACAGGAAATGAAAGAACAGAGAGGTAAAAGGAACAGTGTATAAGATTTACCCCCATGTGGCTCAACTTATCCTCCCCCAAGCTTCATTCAACCCTCATGGGGGCAAGTCGAGCCAGGACACAACTTTTTGGGAACATCATACAAAAAACTATCAAAGTCATCATTCCCAGAGATGTACCACGTCCTAAAATATATGTATATATTTTAGTTGGAGACATTACAGTCATGCCCTCACTTTAAAGACACCTCAAATAAAAACAGACTTGGTGTTTCTCCAAACTCATCAAATACCTACTATTGGTCAGTGGCCCGATGGTGCCAGACACTGTCAGACACAGGCACCCTGTGTTGATCCGCCCAGGGCAACGGCATTTGTTGACACTTTGGGCAACTACCATAGTAAAAAGAGTGCAAAAGTCTGCATAGTGTAGGAGGAAGGGAGGTAGATTGGTCAAACACACTCTGGACTTTCATCTAAGAGCTAGTTGTTCATATCCCGTGTGAAACCAAAAGTCAGTCGAGTTATTTTAATAGTGACATAGTGTGCTAGTATGTGTAGCATACTATGCTAGTGGCTTGTGTACGTGACATATATCACCTGATGTGACATGCCATTAGTAACATATGTAGTTACTTTAAGCCAAACCATTATGGGGTTTTTTAACCTAACCACATGCTTTGTTGCCTAAACCTGTTTTTATATGTTCTAAGTTCATGTTGAAAAAGAGTGTATACATTTAACAAGAGAAACTGTACATTTTCTGTAGAAAAAATTGAAGTGTAATTTGAAAAGAGACAATGCATGTAACAAGCGTAAATTGACACGCTGCCCCTGAACGTCCAAAACTGACACAGAGAAACTGATTCATTTTACCCTAATCTCCCCTAATCCTGACCAAACAGAAGAATTAAGATCATTTTATTATTATGTCCCATCTTCACTTATTATTTTGGACACAATATCAGTACAAAAATGATTTACCAATCCAATAGTGAGAAAGCATCAAGTGGATCAGCTGATATGGCCGAGTTTCATGTTGAAACTGAAGAGGGAGTAACATGAGAGAAGCAAGCAGATGACAGGAAGAAGACAGAAACTAATTATTTAAAAATAAAATTCTAGGAAGTGAAAGGGAGGAGGTGAGGGAACAGATACTTACTGTTATATAATTTTTAAGCTATGAAAAAAAAAACATTTCCAGATGTTGGGAAAACACGCAAACGCCCACAAGTTGTATATATGAGGAGATGATTCAGTGATTCCTCACCTGTGACGTAGAAGTGGATGTTGAGCTGGTCTGTGCCTGCAGAGTTTGAGGCGACGCAGCAATACACTCCGGACACAAAGGCCTCTGCCACAGTCAGGACCCCCACTGTCTGTGGAGAGCACAAACATCCGCATGAGCAAACCGGCACATTTAAGGTTCGAGCTCATTACCTCTGCCACTGATGGCAGGAATCATATTTTCCATGGGCCCACTTAGTAGACAATAGGGGTCTCTGAGCCAGACCTCCTGCCCACTTCCAACTCAGTGGGCAACTCAACACGCAAGCCGTCGATTAGTGTTAATAAAGGTGCATGTCTGTGAATGTGTGTGTGTGGAGGAGAGAAGGGAGCGAAGAAGGGCAGTAAAAGAAGAACTGCAAAATGTTCCCAGTATTACTCACTTTTGAGCAAAAGAAAGTTTTCGGATGTGTTTTATTTTGGATGTTGCAGCATATGATTCAGTTTCTACTCAGATTTTTTTGATTAATTTCCATCAAAGCATCCGTTATTAATTGCAGTTAAGGGTGTATTTTTGTGTTTTAAACCCAATTTTCGACACTAAGTAAAAATCCTGTTTCTAACCCAACAGGCCTCCTCTGTCACCTACCTTTTGCTTCCCTTGAAGCACTTCCTGCCTGTGCGTAATACTCAGGATGTGGTTGCTTGTGGAAGTGGCAGGGACTCTCTCGGTCACAGGGCTCCATAGCGAGGAAGATGCTGGACACACACACCTTGAAGACGGAAGAGTAGGAGGAGGAGGAAGAGGAGGAGGATAGGGACAGAGACTCAGCTGTGTTGACACAAGTCATTTTATGCTGCCTCCAGGTGTGTGGGTGTTTTTCTCAGCTGCGCTCGGCAGGAGGAAGACCAGAACATCAGGGAAACTCCTTGATCATCGCTGCTTAATGTTATCCTCACCCTCCTTCACATAATCATCATCACCAAACAATTTTTTGTCAATAGCATCACGTCCTCTCACCCTGTCCTACATGCTGACAATGGTGGATCTTTGGAGTGCTATGTAATACTGGATTGTTCATCCATGGAGGATGCAGAGGTGGTATTGTAATCCCAGGGATCAACTTCCTTCCATTCTTTACAAATCATCCCACATTTCCAGGACAGGAGTTCCTGTCCCTCTCAATGAGTCTCACAAGTCTAAATCCATAGATTACGCACTGGTGGAGGTATGGGAACAGGAGCTTATACAGCTGGCTTTGTGGTTTATATATGCACATCTCCTTGTGATGAGAAACTCTGAAATCATATAGGAGCTGAGGAGGGGCCTTAAACACACAATGCTTGATCAGTTAGTTTCAGAGTTGAAGGAAAAGGTGTATATTTCATCTAAATCTCTGTCTTGCAACAGTATTATATAAGTAATGTTGAAATGTTTGTTCATATCAAATATGACGATAAATGTAAAGTAAGGAACATGTGGTAAGTTCCATCTACAATAAAGTAAATGGGCTTATTAATAAAAGGTATTCCCCTATAACTTTTGCTAGGAATGAAGAAACTTCTCCATATTTACCAAGGTTATTAGTCATAACCTGAAGTATATACAAAGTAAAACACTTGATGGCACAGACAGTGCATTGTGGATGGGGGATATATTTTATGGTAGACTGAAAATGCAGTCTGAAAGAATGTGTATCACCCTATATCTTTTGCTAGGAAAGAAGGAACTTCTTCACATTCACCATCATTATTAGGAATGATCTGAAGTGTATACAAAATAAAGCACTTGATTGTATGTCATTTGTGCATCATAGAGAGGAGATACATTTTTGGCAGAATGAAAACACACAACCTTCTCCATATTCAACAAGGGTGTTAGGCATGATCTGAAGTATCATAACATGAAATATGGAACCTGTATCCCCCTTTACCTTTTTCTAGGAAAGAAAAAACTTCTTCACATTCACCGAGATTGTTAGACATGATCTTTGGTATATGTAAAAATGAAATACTCGAGGGCATCTATGCTATGAATAGATTCTGTGGCAGACTGAAAATACAGTCTGAAAGGATACTAATGTAACCTTTGCAAGGAAAATAGTAACTTCTCCATATGCACCAAAGTTATCAGGCATAATCTGAAGTATTTACAAAGTAAAACACTTGATGGTGCAGCATTATATGTGCATTATAGGGAGGGGATTTTTGGCAGAACGAAAGATGTGTATTCCCCTCTAACTTTTGTTAGGAAAGAAGAAACTTCCCCACACACACCACGGTTATTAGGCTTGATCTGAAGTCTGTACAAAATAAAATACTCCATAGTAGGGCATTGCATTATCAAGAGGACATGCATTTTTTGGCAGACTCAAAATAAAGTCTGAAAAATGTGTATTTTTCTATAACCTTTGCCAGGAAAAAAAGATATATTCACCAAGGTTATTAGGCGTAACATGAAGTCTATACAAAATGAAATAGGCCGATTGAATACAAGTAGAAGGGCGGAGACTGAAAACACAGTCTAAAGGAATGTGTATCCCCTTATAACTTTTGCTACAAAAAAGAAACCTCTCCATATTCAACAAGGTTATTAGGGACGATCTGAAGTTTATACAAAATGAAGGTGCATCTGAAGGGCATCATCTGTGCATTATAGAGACGGGATACATTTTGTAGCCCAGAAAAAAATGAAGTCTAGAAGAAAATGTTGCAGGGGGACGCTAGGACCCAGGCGAAATCTGTAGACACTCCTGTGCACATGCTAGCCTGGTAAGGCGTACAAACCTTGTGTTTTATTGTTATAGGTAGCTTAGCAGTGCAAACATACCCTGAGGTATTGTTTTTTTACGTGTAAATATTGAAGTTGTTGCATTTGTAATTGCAAAAATGACAATTACAAAATTTAGGTATGCCAACAACTTGCTGTTTCTTTGTGTAAAGGGTCCGAACAGTCCAGGGAAAGTGTTATTGAAGTTCCCCTGTTGTTGAGTGAAAGTGAACTTGCGTGTCACAAATATATCCCCCTACAACTTCTGCACGGAAAGAAAAACGTTTTCAAAATTCACCAAGGTTATTAGGCAACAACTGAAGTATATACTTGTACATATACCTATTATCATGATTATTTTTCTATTCCATTCCTATCTATCTATCTATCTATCTATCTATCTATCTATCTATCTATCTATCTATCTATCTATCTATCTATCTCAGACAGATTTCATAATCAAAAGAATGCAGTGCCTTTATTTAGCCATTACCCATCATCCTCCCTGTAAACTGTCACTTCCACTCTGTTCGCTGATCCTCTGCCCCTCTACTCCCTGTCTCTGACTGTATCCTTTTCTGTCTGTCCTGAGCTCCTCCCTGAGGTTGGTTCCTCTCTGCTCCCTGATTGCTCTTCCTCTTGGCATCTAGTGTGCGACTGCACAAATGACCCACCCTGTGCATGACACCACGGGCCTGACACACACGCTCAAACATACTCTCACACACACACAAGACCATCACACAGGCACAGATTACACCAGCTAACACTCCCACGCTTCCCAGGAAAAGCTTTCTCAATCAGACTTGCACTCACACACACAAATATGATTAGTCAGATGGATGTGGAGACATAAATGTGGTTAGAAACAGCAAACGGACACACACACACACACAGTCAGACACATTCACACAGTGTGTGCCTGCGAACAGGGTGAGCAGCAGCGGCCTGGAAATATGAATGAATTGTGTATCAGTGGGGGCCATCTCCTGCCTTTTTCTTCCTGTCTTGTTTCACTGCCTAAAATACACTTTTACAACTGTCTCTGTCCGTTCCTGTGTCAACCTTGAAATAACCACAGAGCAGTATAAACCAATACACAAATATAAGCAAAGTTTAATGCAAAAACACAAACAATTGATATAACACTTCAATACAGATTCATACAAAGTTGGCAAATATTGTCATTTGTCATACGTAAGTTAGTTGTATAAAATTATTAAATATTAGATTCATATATTACTCATAGAACATCTGTATACAAGGAATGAATCACATTGGGAGAAACCCGTAGAATAGGACACACACACACACACACTGACATTGCTGCACAGATACGTTCACTCACACTTGCTTTACACACACACAGAAACGGACTTTACTGAAATACTTATGGCACTCATACATTTAGATTTTAATTAACTTTCAATACAAAGACAACAGGGCTGTTATGCTGACATCATTCGACACACAAGACATTTTGACATGGGATGACATTGGACGACACAATGTGACAGAGGGCAGTTATAGTCTCTGGTCTGTGGAGACTTCCTACATGGTAGGCGTCTGCTGACCGTCAGTCTTTTTAATAGAGAACTGTAGGCATCCCATAGTGAACAACACAAAGCTTGTCCTCTCTCCTGTTTTGCCCGTCCAAGGTGAGCACAGTGGACCTTCTACCAGTGGCTAAAAAAATCGGAACAGAAACTCACAGCTTTTGTGGATGTCAGAATCAGATCAGGGCTTGGGACAGGCACGGTTCATGCACCCAATATAGTACCACTCTAGGACACAAAATATAAGCAAAGCAGCTCCAGAAATGTGGCTGATGGATGAATGGAATTGCACTTCTTCTGGCTCAAAATGTCTGTGAAATGTAAAAAGCATAAAACTACAGAATGGCTGGGTGTGAGGGGGGAACTTAAATTGGGAAAATGAAGGAAATAAATAAATAATCAGTAAAGCGGGTGTCCTTATATCCTTAGTGATGTGGCTTGTTTTCCTCCTTGTTTCTCCTGTGTCTCCTGGTCTTCACTGCTCAGCAGTGTTCCAAGTCACTTTCCTCCTTTTCCACTTTTATTAAGTGCAGGATCATCACATGGGATCATTGATAATGTCACAGTGGGTTCTGGCTGCTGTGGACAAGCACTGATGAGTGTGTGGAGGTGGTGGTGGAGGGGATGGGCTCCAGGGTGGGAGGCGATGGGGAGTTATTCTTGAAGCTCGTTTGGGGTGGAGGGCAGAGCTTGGTGAGGGAAGGGGTTGGAAAGGTATGTGTGGGGGGCAGCAGAGCTGGGGGAAGAGGTGCTCAGGGGTGGGGAGGGGGGGCTCTCAAGAATAGATCAAGCTCTTGAGGAAGCGGACTGTGCCACGTTTGAAGACGAAGGGACAATCACGCTGCTGGGAAGCGTCTCGCGTCGGAGAGGAAGCCAAACAACGAGAGGAAAAGCGCTCTGATTTTCGCACAGGAAGCCCAGTGCGCCTCCTGCCCGGGCCAGATAAGAGCGCTGCAGTTCCCAGGGCCAGACCCAGGAGTGGACCCAGGACCCAGGCGCGAGGCCCCCCATCAGCCTGGCCCAGCCTGGTCCACTGTCCATGGGCCTCCTCCAGCGCGGCGTCAGGCTTGTGGTGCAGCCGGGCTGCAAAGAACAAGGGCCTGGTGAGGATCCAGCCAAAAACTAACTAAAGAAACACACTCAGACACTAAAGCAGAACCAGAACCAGAACAGAGCTTTACAAAGGACCATAAATCAGTCAGTGGAGAGGCCAAATGTAATCTGCAGAAACATTAATGTGCAATTACAGTTAAGCTCCTTTATGAAGCTTCTCTACTGTTTTGTTGTGACTGCTTTTAGTGCATGTTTGTTTTCTTTCAGGCCAAACTGTGTCATTACTTACAAACTAAAACAAATTTTAAATTGACTTAAATTTGAAATTTGACTCAGAATTGATTAAAATCTAATTTTCAGGCATACAATAATTGGCAAAATTTAATGTGCAGATTGCATGTGACTCTCATCATGATGAAACAAGATAAAATCTGCTCTCATACACACTGTGCGTCTACACTATGATACAACCATGAGCTACAACAGGGGCAAAATTTCAGTAATAGTTTTCAGTTAAAAAAATCTAAATTCAACAGATTCTCTGGGTAAAGTTTACATTTTTTTGCAGGACAAAAAGAGTTCACATCACTACCTAGCTTCACTCAATGAATATCAGATACTTGAGCATCACCAGCTGGTCTCAGAGATGTTCATGTACATTATGTAGATTACATTTGGCAGACACAGACGGTTGAAACCACCCTGGAGGCACCTCGGCATGGCGCCATGTGAGAGTGCCGGTGTTAAGGTTCAAGTACGCTGATGATGTCAGTGTGTCTCAGAGGGGGAATAGAGTATGGGCGGCTGCTGTGGTGCGCTCAGGTAATACTTAACCTCTCTGACTTGGTCATAAGAAACACAATAAGTGTCTGGCCTCCAAGAACAACTCAATCAATGTTTCTGCCAAGCCCCTGCTTGAGCACTCGTGTGTGTTGACTAAATGACTGTCCCTCGGCATCACTGGGTTGGGCCATTTCTCATGAGAACTTTATATATAGTGTGTGTGTCAGATATAAGAAAAGGCATCACAGGATGTGGTGTGCAATCACAATAATAAACAGGCCTCTTACCCTGCGTCCTGGACAGGAAATTCATTAAATCATAGCGTTTGATTTGGAAACCAACAAATCGTGACTGAGAGCACGGAACTGGCTTCTATTGAAGTGTGTTTTTTTTTTCTCTGTCCTTTCAAGTCTGAGATACACTGTGTACGGTGTCTGTGAATGTACCAGGCACACACATACACACACACACACACACAAACACACACACACACACACACACACACACACACACACACATTCTGACACACACACACAGACACAGGCTATGCATTTGTATACATTTAAACAAACATGAAAAAGGAAGAGCGGACAGTAAAAGAACAAACATATGGAGAAAGAGTTGCACAAGCAAGCAAACATACAAACACATACATGATGAGACACACACACACATGTATGTGAGTGCGCACACACACACACACATGAATAAACACACACACATTTTCACACATTCCCGCACATGAAAGGCCCCCAAAGGCATCTGTTCTGGTTACAAGAAGGAAACGCTGTCTGAACACATGCTGAAATAGACAAAACATGTCTCGTTTTTCAATATCACACACACACACACACACACACACACACCAAATAACAACATAAAACAAACAATACATAATTTTTTTTTGCTCCATGTTTGTAACATTGTGGCATTAATATTATTCTTCGCCTATGCAGCCAAAACCTACACAAAATATAGTAAGTTAAAACGCATACTAACTATAAACAGCCAAAATGTGTCATTAGATGGATTTGACTATTTGTATATAATTTTTTTTTTAACCTTTTAATTGTTTCTAACATATTAACAGTCCAGTGTGTAGGATTCAGGGGGACATAACGACAGAATGGAATATAATATACTCGGGAAATTTTCTTTAGTGTATAATCACCTGAAAATAAAAACCACTGTGTTTTAATTATTTTAAAATGAGACTTTTATATCTACACAGGGAGCAGGTCCTCGTCCACAGAGTCTGCCATGTTTCTACAGTAGCCCAGAACAGACAAACCAAACACTGGCTCTAGATAGTGTCATTCGCATTTTTGCGTCGGCCACCATAGTTAGCTCCTCTGCGACAAGCAATGTTGGGAAAACACTTACATCAAACTGCTTTATTCAGTGTTTTAAATCACCAGGTCTGTATATTTTGGAAAGGATGAGACCTCTGCAGAGAATTTGGCTCCCTGTAAAAACCTACAGAATGTCTGGATCTTATGTTATTAGAAAAAAAAGGTGAGCACACATTATCAGGTGCTAGGCTGGCGGCCTGTCTGTGATGTGCCAAACAGCGTAGGAGAAACATTGAATTGTAGCTTGAAACTGCTTTATTCAGTGTTTTTACTGGTTTAAATCGCTTGGTCTGATTGTTTCGGAGCAGAAGAGACCTCTGCGGATAATTCAGCTCCCAATAAAAACCTCCTGAACGATGAATTCTAACCGGGAGAAGTTTCAGCTGGATGCAATCTGCGATTGTCACTGCTTGATGCCACTAAATCCCCCTAAATCTTACACACTGCTCCCTCAAGTTGGTTAAAATTAAGAGCCATTTTCCAGTGGTTTACTGGTGAGATTTTAATGTGCACACTGGGCTAGATTAAGTCTTCTAAAGCAGTGGTTACCAACTGGAGGGCTGCGGTCCAAAAGTGCGTTGCAGGTCCATTCTGAATGGACTGAAGTGACTCGAAAACATGTCAAATTTGTAAAAAACACTTTTTTAAAGTATGGTGAATTCCCGGCAAAGAGCCTTTATTTTGAAGTGCTGTTTCCTGCTGTAGAGTGAGTGATGAAATGACAGCTACTTGACAGGGACAGCAAACTAGCTCAACAAGGTCACCAAATGTAAGTATGACGCTGAATATATTAAACTATGTGGACCTTAAATTAATGACTAAGGAGAAATCTGGACACTGTGGTTAGTCCAGTTGGGAACCACTGTTCTAATGGCTACTTACAGGCCTTTGGACGGGCAGGGATGCCAAAGCCACTGGATATGCGGGGGAGGGACTCCGTGGGACGTGCAGTGAAGGGCTTGTCTGCTCCCCCGTGGCACTGAGCCCGGGTCCTGCAACGACACCGCTTTCTCCCCTATCTGAGGACTCACTGTCAGACAAGAGACAAACACAAGTTTAAACACTGAGCGAAGTCTAAGGCAGTGCTAAAGGTGGTTGGTGGGTGAATAATTCAATTTCTCACCATTGACCACAAGTGTGAGCGTTAGATTCTGGAAGAGTCCATGTTCCTGGTTTCGTACCAGGATGGTGTACTTCCCAGCATCCTCCTCTGCCACATCCCGTATCACCAGGGAACTCCCATCCATGTGGTATCTGGAGCACTGCTCTGCTGCCACCTTGCCATCCTTCAACCTGACAGAAAAATAAAGAGCTCAGCAAAGGTTGAGGGACTGTGTGCCAAAGTTTTAAAGAGGAAAGTTATTTGGAAGTCTAAAATTGAAATTACAGAATTACTTTTTGATGACTAAATATGATGAGCAATGCTTCTCATGAACTTTCGAAGGAAATGGTGTTGAGGAAGTATGCCACAGATTGAGATACAAAAAAAAGGGAGGCAAAAAATGGTGTGATTTTAGGAATCAAGGTGACCTCTTACCAGATGACTTCAGGTGCAGGGTACGCTCGCAGTTTGGGAGAGATTCTGTAAGATTTCTGTCCTGCCTGTACCTCCATCACAGATTCATGCCTGGGCTTCAGGCGAATAAACGGACGGTCTAAAATAAGGAGACACATGCACATATTTGTGTAAGATTACGAAATAGAATTGGGGCATTTTTCCACCACCCTCAACAGTGACTCAGTCTGTCAAAAAAAGATAAGTTGACCACTACTGGAATGAAATTCACTGTAATTTTAAAAATATCAGTGAGTAATCAGATGATATATCTCCATGTCAGTGTCAGGGAGTGTCAGAGGAAGACACCCACCATACACAGTAACAGTGACTTGCTGCTGTTTGGTGTTTTCCCCGCTGGTCACACGGCACGTGTAGAGGCCTCGGTCTGAACGCTGGAGCTTCGGGATGGTCAGAATGTTGTAGAACAGCATGTGCGTTCTGTGTTTCAGGAGCCTCTTGTAGGTGGAGCCGGTGTTGTTAATCTGAAGGTGGAGAGGAAGACAGAGCCTCAGCATTAACACTGAAGGCTCACCTGTGTGTCCTTGAGATCTTATTTTTTATAACCCACAGTGCAGTAGGCTATCTCTTGACTGTATTACTGAGATATTAAAGTTGTTATTTTTTTGTTTATCCTGTTTTTGTTTTGTTTTGCTTTTGCTTTTGCTTTTGCTTTTACTTTTGCTTTTGCTTTTGCTTTTACTTTTGTATTTACTTAAGGGGTGTAGAAACCATTTCCTGATGAAGCAAACTTTACAGACGGTGTAATTAAATGCTTTATTAATGGTCAGTAAGTGATTAATTAATTGTATAGATCAGTAATAGGGCATTCATGAGGACAAAATCCCCTTGGCTGGTGTAAATTCTCATCTGACATGACTAAAACCAGCTTTTGTTTAACTTTTTAATTCAAGGATTCTCAGTAGTGCTGACCATTTAATCTCAATATATTTGGTTTGATTTCACTCTGTGATGTTTGTTGCATGCCACCCACTCACTCTGACCACACATTTCCTGTCTGTCTCCACTGTCAGCTACCACAAAAAAAGATTAAAAATGCAAAGAATAAAAGTCCACAGAGCATCTAAACCAACACCAGTTTAAATCCAACAATTTACAACTCCACATTTGGTGTTATTATTAGACAGTGAGTATTAATGAATGACTATTGTTCTGTTAGAGTGGGTAATCCAGAATTGTAAATGTTAAAATCTTAGCAATAGTTGCTCTGTAGCATGTCGTCAAACTGTCCAGTAATATTCTTTTACAACCTGAAAACCAAAACCTTGTCTTTACAAGTGGCCACTCACAACTGTATAAAGCTTTAATAAATGATTTATTAAAGGCACATTTCACCCCAAAATCAAAATCTTTTTCCCTTTTACCTGTAGTGATATTCATTTATCTAGATTGTTTTGGTGTGAGTTGGCGAGTGTTGGAGATATCAGCCGTAGAGATGTCTGCCTTCTCTCCAGTATGATAAAACTAGATGGCACTCAGCTTGTGGTGCTCAAAGTGCAAAAAAATATATATTTAAAAAGCTCAACAGCAATGTCTCTTTGCAGAAATCACTGCCTGGTTACTCAAGATAATCCACAGACCTTGTTGTTTCTGTAGGAACTAGTTCCTGTCTACCAAACATACACCTGCCAACTGAGCAGAAGGAAGTGAGCATCTACTGCTAGCTCACCTAGCACCATTGTAGTAGCTAAGCTCAGCCAAGGAGGATGCTATTAGAGGATGCGCTTTCTTCTGTTCGGTTGGCAGTTTTAGTTCAACAGAGACAAAATAGTCCCTACATGAATCTGCTCACAACAAGGTCTGTGGATTATCTTGAGGATAACCAGGTCATAATTTCTGGAAAGAGACATTGCTGTTGAGTTTTTCAAATGTAATTTTTTGGCACTTTGAGCACCACAAGCCGAGTGCCATCTAGTTCCATTATATTCGAGAGAAGGCAAACATATTTACAGCCGATATTGCCAACACTTGGCAACTCACACGAAAACAATCTAGACTGATAAACATCATTACAGGTAAGAGGAAAATAATGTATTTTTGATTTGGGAGTGAACTGTCCCTTTAAATAATGATAAATAGTCAAACTAGAAATAGTACATTTCAAGATGGCAACCTTTTGCTTTTGCTCGAATAAACTTTTAAAGAAGTACTTTTTCCATGTTCTTTTGACGATCAATAAAGTAACTCATCTCTGCAGGCTGACAGAATTATACACTCTTGCTCAGTGTCTGTCAAAGGTCATTTGCCATCTAAACCTGTACTCCTTTGGTTTACACAAGGTCACCACAGACTTTATTGCAGCTCTGACCTTTCCAGGGTAGTCCCAGGTGATGTTCACTCTGGTGTTCAACTCCCCGGTGGCGGTGCAGTTCATGACCAGTCTCTCCCCCTTCAGGGCCTGCACAGGTCCACTGCTGTTCAGATACACCTCCATGATGTTACTCACTGTGGCAAGACAGAAAGAAATGTAGGAAATGATACACACACACATGCGTGTTTATGGGTGATTTACTGTGTATCTAAAAGGACTTCATGCACTTCTGACCTGGTCTGTGTATAAAGTATACACGTGACTTGTGTGTGATGCCATTAGTGATTGTCTGGCAGTAGAAGAGGCCGATGTAGTAGAAGGTGGGGGTTCGGATGGTGAAGCCTTGCTTGCTGTTCCAGATGATGTTCCTCTGGTCTGGACTCAGGCTGTGACTGGGGAACTGTGGGAGGAGAAGACAACACCCATTTAAGTTTCACTGTACCAAAATCATGACACACTGTCACCACTTGAGTGCAGCTGAAATCTCACATACAAGGGGAGAAATTAGGGAACAACGGAGTCACTGCAACAGAAATCCATCACAATGACTAACTTGATGTTTAACCCACTAAAATTTGCAAAACTAGGAAGGAATGTGGTCATATATGTTGTGCAACACCCTGTTAAAGCTGTGATTATACACAGGAGGGAAATGGTCTGTGTCTTTTGCATTTGATTTGCTGTCAGAGAGAAAGTCAAGTACAAGTCAAGTGTCAAAACCTTGCTGTTTGGACGTTAGCAAGTCTAACTCAAGCTCAGTCTAAAATCTACAGCCCTGATACCAGAAGCTAAAGCAGCTAAATGAAATAAAGCCATCATTAATCTTATTATTTACACCTTATTCATTTTAAAATTCGCGTCTCTAGGACCCGAACAAAATTGTGCTCACTTAGCTACAGGATTTGTTTGCGATCATCTAAATATTATGACACAAAAAATTCTGATGGAGGGCAGGAAGTGATAAATCCATGTTGGAAATTGAGGAAAATGACTACATAAAATGGTTGGATGAACATGCAGGCAGCAGGGATTATCAGAAAATTGAAACTCATGTTGGATGTGATCCATACAAAATGTGGCAAACGTTATATTTCCCACAACATGACTGATTTGCCCCGTGTGAACACGACTGTCATTGCAAATTAACTCGTCCTCCAGACCGCTTAACGTTGCTAACCTTACACAATGAACTGATGAAAGCATATAAAAGCCTAGTGGACTATAACTAATTTGTGTGTGGTTGGCTCCATGACTGAAATGACTGACGTCTTGTTTTTTGCAGAGTGAGTAAATGTGTTACAGTATGACTGTCTTAATATTTCAACTCTACATGAATGCACCGTTGTCAGGTTAACCATAGATAACTTAAGCTACCATTTTCTACCTGTTAGGTCAAGCATTCCCAGAGGTTTGGTGAAACGCTGTTAAAAATCTGGGTCATGGCTAAAAACACGGAGTAGCTTCTGCATCCAGTCTGAGGCATGTTTAACACAATGCTTTAAAGTTTTAAAGCATTGTGTTAAACATGCCTCAGACTGGATGCAGAAGCATGTTTAACACAATGCTTCTGCATCCAGTCTGAGGCATGTTTAACACAATGCTTTAAAGTTTTAAATTAGTTTACTCCAGACTGAAGACAGAGGTTTTTGATCCATATCTGCTGTTGTTTCTTGATGACTTTTTTTATCTTCCTCACTATTTTTGTGGCTTAAAATGGCCATGGTTTTTCCCCAGTTTGATTCATGGAGTTACCATAAACAGCACAAATCATAGCCATTATTTTACACTGCGGTAGTCTTTGCCTCCAGTTGCCTGCCCTCCATCACTGCACTGATGTGTGACGTCACATGCAAAGAAGCTATTGGATTGCATTTTGTGCAAGCTTGATCTCAAATGCAGGGTTTACGTTTTTTTGTTTTCACTCTTAGTGGTAAGATAGTTACATTTCCCCTAAAAAACTCATCTAGAAGGTGCTAATCACAGAGTAACACCTGTCAAAAGAAGCCCCAGATGATGCTGCCTGTATTCTCACACTGTTGGTTTTATAATTCTTGGCCTCCTCAACAAGGACTCTTGTGTAACTGTGTAACCTTGTTGTTTTCTTGGAGGCAGCCCCGAGGAAATGTTTACTAGAGTTTCTGTGACACAGTGGAAGCCTCCCACCCACTCTCAAGGGAACAGGTGGACACCCCCCCCCCCCCCCCCCCCCCACCCGCGCCCACCCGCCCCACCACCATCACACTCACTTCCCCCCACTCCTGCACCCCCAGTGTGAACTGGCTGATATCCCCCCTCCCAGAGTGAGGCGACCCTCTCAGACGCCACCGAGCTCCTCCTCCTCCTCTTTTCTTGGTCCTGTAAAGTAGATCCTTCCCACTCCTGAACTCACTGACACCCTGTCTGAGTGCCCTTTCTGCCCCTCTTACCCCCATCCTCTAAACCTATATGGAGAGCTGGCTATGCAAAGGTGAAGGTGTAGAAACAGGAGGAGGAGCGAAGGAGCCAGAGGAGTCAGGATATGAGAAACGTGACTCCAGTCCATCTGCTCGCATCCTGTTACTACAGGATATAGACATTTTGACTGGAACCCCAGGTCGACCCCGTCATCCCGGACCTCCAGGACCTCCTGGTCACTTTCACAGTGAGAGTGAGAGAGCAGAGCCTCCTGAGTATTGTTCCCGCTGAGAAGGGTCATATTAGAGATCCGGGTAAAGTGCAAAATTCCTCCAGGAAAAAACACTCCAGGGGCTGTGACAGTGAGTGGATTCCTGGTTCAGACCGGCCAGCGCAGGGTCGGAGGAGGGAGATGAAGGAAGAGGAGAGCTATTTTTAGTGTAATTACCTTAGTGCTTCCAGGCATTTGTGAGAGGATAGAAGCAGCACAAAAACATGTGTATGTTGATGTCCAGCCATGACTGTTTTAGCATCATACTCATACGCTGGAGAAGTAGTACAACATGTCATGCGGGGGATGTTTACACTTCTTGGATCCCAATCCTCAAGTTCCCAACACGTTCTTCTGTTGCATCATTCATCTTGCTTTTTAGCCATGTTAGCAGTGTGGCTCTATGCATAGCAGTGTCAGTCTTTCAGTCCGTCCATCACTTTGATCAAGACTGAAATATCTCAACAACAGTTATATGGCTTGCCATGAGACTGAGCTCATGTCCACCTCAGGAAAATAAAAGCATGCGGTACAAACTGGGGGTGAACAGACCGAGAGACATGGACATCCACCAGGCAGAGATGTGTTTGAGTTGTATGATGGGAAGTGTAGGATTTCTGAACTTTCTGAACCATACTTGGGGTTAAAAGTTAGGGAATCTCCAGGTGCTGGGCCAATTTTACCGCTCTGTTTTCATGTGTCTCCTCTAAGTCCCCTAACCTCATAGAAGTGCAATATTAAATTGTTGGAGTGTCCCTTTAATACATTTTTGTTCTTTTTTTTCGAAGCCGTAGCCACAGAGTCAACATGTGGTATGGAAACACCATTTGGAGAAACCATACTCTGTAAAACTAGAATACTAGAACTGGTGGTAATGATTACATTTGCTTATTATTCATTCTTACAGCAGTGCCTTTGCATGATTGCTTGTTGTGGCATTGCAATTTTTTGCTATTTTTATGTTTTGCTGTGTCATTTTTTTTGATCAACCAATTAATCCGATGTATCTGATTAATAAAGGTATCGAACCATTGCATTAGTAGCCATGATAAATTGCTGCTGAGCAGTGCAGTCACTTGCAACAAAGGAAATTTAAACTTGTTGCTTTTTACCCTGGGGCATCTGTATCTCCGCCCAGAAGGGAGAACAACAAATTTTCTAAGAGTGCGTGGTCAGAGTTGGCAAATATCAGCATATCTGTTGTAGATATCTGATGAAGAGAGTTAACTCTATTGTAGTGACACCACAATAAGCTTCCTACAGTGACGCACAAGGCGTCATATTAATGGTCAGGGCTTGTGATTAAAGACAATCTACTGTACTTTGATCCGTCAGGGCCAACAGTAGTTGCCTCTGCTTCCTCCGCAAACCAGCTGTTTAAAGCATCAGTCAGGGGAAGTTGGCAGCCAGGATTCCTACTACAAGAAGTGGAGGGTGAGACGTGGGAAGTCATGCTGGCCAGGGGCCAAAGGGGCACTCCAGACCCCACGTCCTGTCTCCAGAGGTAGAAACAGTGCCAACAGGACGTCGTGGGCGCCGCTCCATCGGAAAGAGTCAGTAAAGAAAAGGGCATCTCTGACTGGAAGGTTTTCTTGCAGGTTCAGGCAGACGGATGTCGTTTTGTTTCATTCACAGGCAAATAACATCCATAAAGCAACATGTACTCATAAAAAACCTGACACGCATGCAGACAGCAGGCACTCTCAATGCTCTTCTTTGCACTTAGTAACACTGTCTCACTCGCCCCCTCACTCAGCACTCAAGCACCAACACTCACAACCATATCCGCACACACTTTCACACATATCCGCAGATGGACACAAACAAACGGACACACACGCCACCGTGTAATGGCTGCCAAGATAAGAACAATGTGGCGAATGATCTAGAGAGGGGGAAACAACGGGACGGTGCACTGTGTTCATATGTGAGCTCCGATGGAACAAACTGGGAAGTGATGATGTGCAGAGAATGTGAGTGGTGTAACTGTACAGAGAACAATACACTCACTACATGTACAGATCCGGATACAGAGAGAATCTCTGCACCAAGTGTGAATTAAAAAGACTTGTCTGCTTGTGATTTCATTCATATTTTTCTTGCACTGACCTTGACGAGTGTGGTGGTGATGTTAGGGTGTGTGACCCGGCAGGGGATGACCAGCGGCTGCTTCTCCTTCATGTACAACACATCTGGGCTCATACCCGGATGTTCCACAAATGGCTGCTGGCTGTCTGAAACCCAAACACTGCGGTCAGGGACACATATAGTACAGATAATAAGCATGTCAAATAAATGTATGAACAAGACTCTTTTCTGTCTCACACACCAATATCACATCAATAAGAGCTTACAACCACGTGTACAGATTCACAAAAAATACAGAAAAACATATTTTCTCACTTACCTCTTGTAGGACTTAACCTTGCACTGATGCTGGTTTTACTTTATATTTGTCGTATATTATACTTTCAGGCTGCAACTAACAATTATATTCATTATCAAGAAATCTTTCTCGATTATTACTTTTTGCTTTGTGGTGTCAAAACATAGTGAAGAAAGTCTGTGGCAGCGTCTCTGAGTCCAAGCTGATATCCTCAAATGTCCTATTTTAGATAACCAATGATTTAAACTAGGGATGCACAATGACATCGGCCTGTCATCGGTATCGGACGATATTAGCTTTAAAATGGAATATTGGAATCAGCCGACATGCTGATAATACTGGTACGTCATCTGCATAAAGACAGTACAAAAGACACAGACATTCCAACGTCCAATGGAGTGGGTGCTGGACCAAAGAAACACCTGCCAAAGTAAAAAACAAATAAGTCCGCACACCAAGTAGCTCGCGTTTAGAAGGATTTTTATGCAGAGTAACGTTTTGGGCAACACAGCCCGAAGTCTGAGGAAGAGCCATGTGGCTCAAAACGTCACTCTGCATCAAAGTCCTTTTAAACGAGAGCTACTTGGTGTGCAGACTTATTTGTTTTTTACTTTGCCAGACGCCATCGGTATCGGCCATTATCGGCTTTAAAATGAACTGAATCAGCCAAAATGCTTTGTCTAATTTTGCATGATGAATGAATATTTTAAATATGAAAGTATTGTATTTCATGTCTCTATCTGCTGGTGGGCCATCATGATAGGAGTATGCATGCATATTATATAATAATAATTCCACTACAGAAGAGACTTGATAATCACTAAAGTTAGGTGGGGAAAAAAGTGGATTTATCGATAATGGTATCGGCTATCGGTCAATTGAGTTGTTACATATTAGTATATCAGTCATCGGCAAGAAATCCAATATAGTGCATCCCTAATTTAAACTCAATAAAAATAAACTCAAAGATACTCAACTGCAGTGATATAAAAGAGAGAAAATCAGCTAAGTAGTCAGAATGAGAGATTGTTTGATATTTTTGCAGGAAAAAGACTATTTATTTTTTATATTTCTGCCTCAATACCGGGTAAATGAACCTATGTTTGTGGTGCTCACAGCACTGAAAACGGACTTTTCAGAAATTCAATCAGAACCTGTCTTTCCAGAAAGTGTGTCCTGGATAACCCACAGATGTCACTATTGACAGTTTTCATGGGAATTTTCTCTACGGTAGAGAGAAGTTCCAGTGAAGTTTCACAGGGATACAGTTTCAGGAAAGAGATGCTGCTATTGTTTTTTGTTAATGCTGAGAGAAACAGACTTTCATTCACTGCAGCTGTACTGGAATGGAGACAGTTATCTCAGAGACAAATACAGGAAAACACGGACTAATCAACAAATGTCAAAAAACTTGTTAATGCATTTATTTCAAGTAGGTTAGACTGTAGGAGTCAGCAACCTTTTTGGCCAAAAAAATGAAAAAAAAAAAAAAAAATCTGTCTTATAATGACACTGACAGTATCTATCTGTATCTACTGATGGCTCCAAAGGAGCATCCATTAATATCTTTTACCACAAGGTGGCTCCTCTGCAGGGGGCTACTCCTGATTATTTGCTATTTTAATGGTGACAGCAAACCAATCTGTCCACTTACTGTTAAGTTCTCTGATTTCCAGTTTTGGATTTGGAATCAATAGTTAGCCTAGCCAGTGAGTCATCCACATTGAGCGGCAAAATTTAGAGGAAAAGATATCAGGTTGTAGACGTATGACAAACATTTTAGTTGACAAAATGTAAAGAATTTTTTATCAGTGTATAGGCTACACATTTTTACAATCTGTGTATGTAAACTCACTTTAGGTCCAAAGTAATGATGTATGAAAATTGAAATGTTAAAAAATATATATTTTATATTATTTTATTTAAATATTATTTTATTTTATATATTCTGTTTTATTTTATTATCAATTTATTTTCTGTATTTTGGCAAACCCACAGGGAGCCATTGTAGAGGGGATAAAGAGCCACATGTGGCTCCGGAGCTGCAGGTTGCCGACCCCTGAACTATTGTAATGCTCTCTTCACTGTTCTTTCAAAACAATCCATTGATAAACTACAATTAATTCAGAGGTCTGCTGCCAGGCTTTTAACTAGAACAAGACATAGAGAGTAAATCACCCACTCTAGGTATCTCTTCGGATTGATTTTAAGATTCTTTTACTTGTTTAAAAGGCTTCTTTAACCAAGGCAACAAGAGATGAAAACTTTCCTTTGTTTTATTCTGTTATATTCTTCATATGCCTTCCTTGTTTTTATCTTTCATATATTCTATTAAATTTAGCCTGTCTGTTCTTGCTGTGTGCTGCTTCTTTTGTTTGTTATTCATGTAATTGGTTTGTTTTATTAAGCAGTACTTTCCCTTATTAATGTGCCTGTATTCATTCTGTTGTTTCTTCTCCTCAAAGCAATCTGAGCTACACCCCCTGTATAAAAGGCACTTTATTAATCTATTATTATTATTATTATTATCATTATTATTAAAGTCAATAAAATCTGCATGGTGCATTGTAATACGTTTGGTGTCAGATTTGGGGTGTGGGCACATAATAAAAGTTAAAAAAAAAAATACTTTCTTTTATTTAAGTTTTATTTGTCTTTTTATTTGTGGGGATTTTTCCGTCCCCAGTGGAAAATAACTCCTGGACCGAGTGAGAAAACATATTTTTCTATGATTTTCTATGACCTGACCCTTTAATTTCATGTACACACAAAGAGGAAAGATAACAATCACCTGCCTCTGTACACAAACACACAAACAAACACTTCCAAGTATCAATCTCAGCAATAAACAAAAACAAACAGACACACACTCCTAAACATACTCCACGCCCATTCATTGAATACCCATTCAGTAAATAACTGCGTGAAGTCAACAATAAACACACAGATTGTTTAGAGGCAATCAAACGGCCTCTCTGAGCTTTTTCTTCTCCCAGCTCGACCACTGTAATAGTCCTGTGCCATTGAAAAGTGTGGGTGTTGCTCACTGTATTGTTTGTTACCGTAGGGTGTTATTCAAGGAAAGCAAATCTCTGAACATTCGAACAAAAGTACCCAAAGGACTAGCGGACTGAGGGCTTCCTTCTCTTGCTTTGATTCCTAATAGAGGACTCAGGGAGGGAGGCAACGTCTGAGAAGAGCTGCAGGCCAAGTCTGACGCTTAATGGACATGGTGACCTGAGCGATTGATGGCCCTCGAGGGTCCTGTTGGCCAAACAGTAGCGTGCCCTGTGACCCTGGCCTCCAGCCCAGCTCGGTGCCCGGCCCAACCCAGCCTGACCAGCATCACCCTCCAGAACAGGGAGGAGCCGCCCGGGTAGACATCGTGCCTCCTCTGCCCCTTGATACCACTGAGCCGCTGGCCTTCATCTTATCCTTCTCAGCTCCTCTCACACACACACACACACAAACATGCACTTCCATACACCTCCCCACCGCCACCTTGTAGAGACACAGCGACATCCCCTCCCAGCACACCCCCTTCAAGCCCTTCCCCTCCTCCCCCAAGCACAGGATGCTTCAAGCAAGGCTGAGCAGAGCAGATAAGGCTGATGCCCTGGGAAACTCTGCCCAGGCCTGAGCCTTTCAGCAGCTGGGCTATTCCTGGCCCCGAGGTAGCACGTAAATGAAAGTAAAAAAGGATTTATATATAGACAACGGGGAGGTAGGCCGGGGCTGAGAAAAGTGAGGCAGGGGAGGAGGGGGATGAAACTGTGCCAGAGTCATCTAGAAGGATGTGTTGTTGGGACAAACAGTGTTTAGATATAATTGGCTCTCTGGCATTGGTCTGTATTTAGCACCCACCACATCCTGTTTAACCTGAGGATATAAACAATGAGCATGAAGGGGTGAAGGCATGAAGGGTTGCTCTATGAGAGAGACAAAAGAGAAAAGAAGTGTCAGCTAAACTCTTGGACCTCGGGCAGCAGTGTCTTACCTGTGACATATACATAGATGGAGGTCTGTTTCCGGGGTCGGTGTCGGTACCTGCAGCGGAACAGGCCGGTGTGCTGGGCCTGCGCGCTGCTCACCATCACTTGGCTGCAGTACTGCTGGCTCGTCTTGCTACAGCGAGACTCCTTTACTTGCACCTGATCTCTGGCCAAACCTGATGGGAACGCCCATGTCAGCTCCCAGCGACCCCTGGTCAACAGGTACAGAGTGTCGAGAGTTTGCTTAGAAAACAGTGGCTTGCATCATGGGAACTATATCTCTTTAGCCAAAGACTGTTTTACCATAAGGGGTAGGAAGACTTGTGCATTTTCAAGAGCTTTAAATCACACTGAGAGGCCTTATGAAGATGCACTAAAGGGCTTTTTAAGACTCAGATCCCTCATGTATTAGTGTCTGCTTCGGATTGTATGATGTTTTGGTGTTGAATGTGGAAAATGAGAATAAAATTGTATGAAATGGGGGTTTGGGGGTCCTGTGCTAAGAAATTTTGAGCATCAGCACTTTACTTCCTACATTATGCTAATTTTTTGCACCAGTTTGTGCATTTTCTGCATTAGTATATGGTGGAAATACCTTAAGTATCATCAAATCAAAAGTCTTCTGCTACTTTCACATATTTTTTGGGTGAGACAAAAGTACAGGTTCTAAATATTGAGGGTGGACGTGTCCCACGCGTCCCTCCGAATTCTAGCCTATGACTACAAACTTTGCATGGAAAACATCTTGTCTGGTTTTGTTGACACATGTGGAGTGTGTAATAGGAAGCAACAGATCTTTGGCTGAGAAACTATCAATAACAAGAATATAAAGATATTAGGAAGAGCTCGGGAGAAATAAATTCCCTATAGGACCACTGTTGAAGAAATATTTTAATGGAGACACTTATATCGCCTATTGAGAGCACAAGAATCACAACTGGGTGGGTAAAGAGAAAACATGACACTACACAAGACTCAAAACCAAAATATCTAAACATATTTACAACTAGATCTATTAGCAATGAATGATGAATGGCGTAAAATGTGAATTAAGTGTTTATATGTTGCAAATCTATTGCCGATATAAATTTAAAGGTCCAGAGTGTGGACTTAAGTGGCATATGGTGGTGGTGGTGGGGGTGGGGTTGCAAGACTGAACCTTCTCTCATGTGCGAAGCGTGTAGGAAAACTACGGTGGCTGACATGAAAATGCAAAAGAGCGAAAACGTGAATGGCCCTATCTAGAGCCAGTGTTTGGTTTGTCCATTGTGGGCTGCCATAGAACAACATGGTGGCCTCTGTGGTAGAGGACCTGCTAAACTCCATTATAAAGGGCTCAATCTAATGTAACATAAACACAAAAATTCGTATTTTTGGGTGATTATAAACTAATGAAAAGGTAGTTATGAATTCTATATACCATTTCTACCAGTAGATGTCCCTAAATCCTACACACTGGACCTTTAAGTTGGAAAAAAGTCAGTAAATTGCCTCTACAACAACTTGGTATCTCAATAAATTGTCTAATAACAGTGAGTGTGCTGGTGGTGATTTTGACGATCATCTTATATATGACTCTAAGATAATTAAGTCTTAAAGATGTTTGGGGGGTGTTTGCTTTGTTCACAGCTATTGTAATATTGTAAGCTCTGTCATGCAACACTGTTGCCCACATTAGGGTTTCTGGATTGGATCTGTCTACCTGAAACTCACCTGCAGCCGAGCAGTAGTGTCTGGTTGATGTCATGAACCAGCTGCCGGGTTTTCACATCCAGAATAGGAACGCTGTACTTCCCCTTCTGATCTTTGTCTGCAGAGGCAGGAGAAGGATGAGAATCAGATGTCTGTGGTGGGAGCACCATCCCATGACTTAATAACTGCACTGCCAAACTACTATGGGAAGTCAGATAGTAATTATAAAGGATTTATTTACAGACATGAATCCTTCAGAGAGGTCAGAGGTCAAGGTCAGCTTGTAAGAGTTCATCATGCAATATTCTTTAGGGACATCTGAGCAGGGTGTTTACTTTCTGAAACAAGGGAATGAGTTCTACTAATCAATAAACTAATATATCAAAATGGTGAATTTGTTGATTTTCAATTCTAATCGTATGACTGGGAGTCATGAACGAGAAGGTCCAAGTCCCTTTGTGTTGACCCAGATCTGCATGAGACCACTTTCCGAGGAAATCCTGAAAGACAAAACACTTTACAACCAATAAATATTGTGGACAGTTCCTGTAAGCTTTGTCCATTACAAACCGGACTAAACCGGACTCTTGACTGATTGCAGAACCGTCTGTCTGTGTGAGTCCCGGCTCCACAGCACGTAGTCCATCCAGGCCACTGTATCTGTGACCCTCTGCTCATCTCCTCACTCAGGCCACTTGATGGCTTGTGTGGAAATGCGTAAGCAGTGTGCCTCTTGTTTATCAAATAAAGGCATTTCTCCACTCCATCGCTGAGGCTTATTAATGAGAGATAAAGACGCCTGTCTGTTCGCCCTTCCTTCCTCCCAACAACAGCGGAAACATCATTCAGGGAAGTCCGTCCTTCACTGTGACTGCTCCTTACAGGGTGTACAGCTCAAAACACTCCTCACAACTCAACTGTGTCACTGCTCTGCAAGTAGTTAAATCACTCCTACAGCAGTGAGTTAGTTTATCACGAAAGTCCATTATTACCATTTATTGTCAGCATCATTGTTCCCAGTGGATGCCCCATTCAGCAGATCCAGCATTACTCACACTGTTAGCACTTCCTATACTATTTCCTTGGGTTTCACAGTGTGTGAGTGAGTAGGCAAGAAACACACACATGACAGTGTGAGGGAAGACGGAGGGGAAGTTAGTGATCTCCACCAGGCCTTGTTGAGGCCTTCTCACATAGCTGTGGAGTGTCTAATGGCACCATTTCTAAATATCTCAGTGCAGTTCTCCTGCTATTGCACCTGAGTAAAATCGAAAGAAAAACATCACATTTCCAACCACAGAAATGCAACACACCCATCATGTGACATTATGTTTTTTGTAGGAGGTTTCTGCACATTAAACACTCCCAGGGAAAAAAAAACTTTACTAACCTATCAGGAATTTCAGAAGAAACACTTGATGATGCAGATGTTCGTGTCCAAGGAGAAAAAAGGACCATTATTATAAAAAACTGACATTTAACACTATTCAAATGCCCACCTCGAGACCTCTCTGCACTGACATCACAGCATCTAATCTCAAGAGCTTTAAGATGATGAAATCATTTCTAGAGAATTCATCTAACACTCTCATTTGTCTAAGGTTTGGTGTAATAGGGCAACAAAACAGGCTAAAAACTTGTTGAAATAATAAAAATGTCAATTAATTGACAATGTTTACTCATTATGTCCTGTTTAGGGGCGGATTTTGTGCTGAGTATGCATTTTGACTTTTTTCTTTGTTGATCAGTTACTTTATATATGTTATTATTGTTATTTATTTTTGATTATTTTGCTTTTATGAGCAGGGAGGGCATTTTTTGGGGGGAGGATAAAGGGGGGATATTACTGCTAAAAGAGAAGAACCTAAATTTGTTTAACTGAATCATCATATGCGCAGATTGTTTCATGAAATTTGGTTATAAAAAGTTTTGTTTTTTTTTTTGTAAAAAAAAAAATTAAGATCTTCTATCAGATGTTATTTGCATCATTAACCTAATAAAGTTAATTATAATATTTTAACAATGACAATGGGATGGGTACTAATAAAAGTGAATGTATAAGTATGTAAAATGTTTGTAAGATGCTGTATGCATGTTGCACATTAGGACTCCTGACGTCCTCAACATGCAGATTATTATCATGAAAATATATTTATTGTACTGATTTTAGATTGTGTTTTAGACTATTTGTTGATTGACAGATTATTGCATTGGCCAGAGAAAAAAAAGATATATAAAGTTCCTTAAAACCTTGCCTAATTGAACTACTGGGCCTCACAGTTCTCCCCTATTTGCCGATTTGGCCAATTAATACCAGATAACTGCTATTTATTAGTTTAGTTTTCTTTAAAATAGACAACAGAGAAGTCACTTAAAACAAGTATTTTAAAAAGCAAATGCTACTTAATTAATAGTTAATTATGTTAACTGACATAGATCATATGTGTTTATATATATATAAAAAATATCAGGCCATGCATATTAAGTTCTTAACTTGATTTTCATTGCGCATTGCATTATTTTGCAGGGACAAAAAAAACAATGGTAGCTTTTTGTCTTTCAGCCACAAAAGACTTCTAAATGACCAATAAAACCACAGAGGTCTGCGAGGCGCATAAAAGCAACCTGCCGACTGTTTGAGCAATAAGCGCATATTAACCCCGGTTCCTGCCCAGTGGATATTTTTCTTCAGTCGGTCACGACCCCTCGTTCTTTTAAATCAGAACTTTCATTAGACAAACTCATCAGTCTCAGGAAACAACGCCCTGCATGTATCCATTCAGTCGGGGCCAAGCGCACAAGGAGCCGGGCCACAGAGGTCCGCATTATCCAAACAAGTGTCCAGCAGGATAGCGCTTATCTCCCTCCCTGCACTCGGTGCCAATAGAGGTTTACAGGCTCAGCGGCCTCGGACACACGAGCGCACCGGCGACTTAATTGCCCAATAAACGAGCAGCAGCACCACAGCACGCCACAATGAAGAGCCACATCTGTGCGTCTTTTGTTTTCTTCCAAAGTAAAGACTGAAGGTTCTGCCTTAGTGATGGAAATGACTTTGTTTTTGAAGAGCGTAAAGATACCTCATGACCCGTTAGGACCCCCTGGCTCATGGGAAACAATGTTCATAATAAAAGTCGTGCGTAAAATACAATTTTCCACAGGTTATCACTAGTTTACCATTAAACCGTTAAAGCCTTACGAATAAAACCTAAATAAGAACTTTAAGTAGCTGTGTAAGTTATCAACACCGGCTCAAACCGTTACAGCAGGTGCTCTGCGCAGCCTTTGTTATTGCATCAACAAAACTGAACTTGTTACTCACCTTTTGCAAGAACACCATACAATCCACATAGCAGGCAGATGAGGATAAAATTCATCATCTCTGGTGACTCCGAGGTTTCAAATATCAAATATAAGACGAGTTTTATTCCTGATGTTTTCCCCCTCCAGAGCAGACTGGACACAGCGCAGCGCACTTGGCTGTGGCGCTCAGCGCTGACGGTCAGTGAATAGAGGTGGTTGGTTTCCTGAGGATAGCTGCGGGAGATCACGCAACAGGACACCACGCTTGAACTCCAGTGCAACTTTTTCCCATCGTTTTGGATAGTGGCGCGGATTTATGCAGTTCCCACAGTGCAGCCACCGGATAGCGGACTTCCGTGACGTCCATTGACACACCCAAGGCGCGTAACAGCAGTCCCCTTTTAGTTCTCCCCAGTGGTCAAGTAATCGACCTGTGAGGTGTTAATAAAGGTTAACGGTCCAAACTAGCCTTTGCTTTTTGACATACTTTAAAACATTCATTTATACATGAAAAAGCCATTCCCCATCTAAAAATCTGCAAGTTATTTTATTTCCAGAACAGACTAGAATTACGCACCAATGAGTGCCGGAGAGGATGCGCATATGTGCAGCTCTGTGTTTAAATCTTGCGTGTACTCTGAATTGGTATACGCGGTGATCAGCACGTAGGCACCGGAGAAAACGGGTGGTGTTCTCATCAACAAGTTGACAGTCACGTTTCTCACATTTCAATCTTTCATCGGAAAGTAAATAAAGAAGAGATTTTCTTGGACGAGCAAATCACACAACTAGAAAAACAAGGAACTCGTCACGTATAAACAGGTAACCTTAGCTTTAAGGTGACTTCCTACTCAAACATCATGGTGATGAAATTATATTGTTTCCAAAGTATTGTACTGCACAGGTGCCTCATGTTGCACTCTTTTCAGTCAAAGCACCAATTACAGCTAAAGCAGCAGAGATGTCTCAACCTAGCCTCAGCCAAATTTCACTTTTGGACATTGTAGTAAGAAAAAACAAAACACTATAAATGTCATAGTAATAATAATTACAACAGTTTTTGTAAGACCTGTTGCACTGCAAACTGTGTCTTTAATGTAAAAGCTGGTATAATTAAACAATGATGCGCAATGTTTTTTAATCCTTTGGGTGTGAGGTGCATCATTCCCTCGGGTCATAAAATAAACGGTGGTACAAAGTGGCCACTGGGTGGTGATGTGAGCTGAATGAGCAGCGGGAGACAGGTGTCTGCACAGAAAAGATTGGTAAAGTTTCCTCCTGATAATCTTATTAACCAGCATCATGATTTTTAAAGGGAGCTGTGATCATGCTTCTCATGGAGCATGATGTAGGCTACAACAGAGGCACCGTGATGATAAATTAAATCACAGTAAAACTGAAATGCAAAATATATTATCACCTCCTACTGAAGGATTTTTCACTTCTCTACCATTACAGAATATATTGAACATAAGGCTATGACTCAGAGAAACTCATGATATACAAATGCACATACATACACATACAGTACAATACACATACAGTCGGTCATGAACACACATATACAGTACATGGACGAATGTAGATGAGGAAAAAATAGATGGTTACATGCGTGTGGGGAGAGAACTCTTTCCACATTCGGTAAAAGGACCGTTGTGATTTTTGTTGGCAACACCTGACATGGTCAGCTGTGACAGGAAAAACAGGAAGTAATTGGCTACATTTACATGCACGGGATAACCTGGCTAGTTTCTTGAACTTTGGGCTTGATCAGTCCACCTGACTGAGGAGACTTAAAGGGACAGTTCACCCAAAAACCAAATATACATATTCGTCCTAATAACTGTAGTGCTATCTTTCAGTCTGGATTGTTTTGGCGTGAGCTGCAGAATGTTGGAGATATCGGCCATAGAGATGTCTGCCTTCTGTCTAATATAATGGAACTAGATGGCACTTGGTTTGTGGTGTAATGTGGGTGTACAACAATCGCCTGTTTGACATCTGCAGTTAGTACGTAATGCTGCCGCTTGTATCTCTAGCTTGAAATCAGAAAATATGATCACATAACACCAGTACTGACTTCCCTCAACTAATTTCCTGTCCATTTCAGGATTGATTTCAAGATTTTATTGCTTATTTTTAAGGTTTTAAGCAGGATTTATACTTGTGTGTCAGCTCTATACAGAGAATACGCCATAGCCTACACATGTGGCATATGCCATTGTGAGCTAGTTGGCGGCAGGGTTTCTGTGAAGTGCTGTAAAGTTTAGTTGATTCAAAACACACATTAAACACACATTAAACATGGCTTAATAACAACCATTTTAAACACAAGTACACAAATCAGCTTCACTATAACTCGCAGCATTCACAGACAAAGCACTTGTCTTTATCTGGACACATTTTCCCCACAAATACAACATGCTAACGTTATTAGCACAAGCCTACAGCATTTTACATTGTATAAATTAGCCTAGCAGCTAGTGGACTTTTCCTTTACTCATATGAAGCCAGGGACAACAGCAACATTTAACAAAGGTAACAGTACATAATTTGGCTCCATTACAACTCACTGACAAAACAACTGTCTTATACTAAACACGTTTTCCAAACAAATATACAAATATATGAAGCCAGGATAAATCACACAAGACTTAAAATGCTATTTTTGTGGAGGCTTCATTGTCTTCATAATTTATTGTTTCTTATCTGTGAAATTAAAGTAAATAAAAGCTTTGTTTCCACTGAGGGAAATGGTTTCAGCTTTCAAAAATAGACAGGACGTCTGTGTCGCTGGGACGTGTTGTTACATATCCAAGGAGAAGTATAAATCCTGCTTTAAACCAGCTGGTGCCACCTTATCAAGCAGAACTTTTGCATCTTCATATTCTAGTTGGAGCACTGAAGTTGACCAATTAGATGCTCCTGGATATTCCCAGAACAAAACACAAACAGTGGTGACCGAACTTCTGCACCTTACCTATTCAAATGAAAACTGCTCAGACCACAGAAACCTTTAAGTTGCTGCTGAAGACCCTCCTCATCTCGTTGATTTGAGCTTGACATCCTCTGTTGTGCTGCAATGCGTCCTCTGTTGTTTTGGTAATTTGTGACTGATCAGCACTTGGTCAACTGTCATTGTTTTAAAGGTGCTCTACAAATAAAGTTTGACTTGACTTTGAGCAAGCTATTGCTCTGTCAAAATTAGAGTCATAAATATTGAACCACAGTTCGGTCTACGTGTGTGCAGTGAAAACTAAAAGCTGATAGTGTGGTTTTATGTTTAAGCACCCTGTGAAATTAGCACAGGATTCTCTAACATAATTTGGTATTGTATTTGTAACCTGTGTAAGGTATTCAAACCAAATTCCAACATTTATGTGTAACGACCCAAAATCAAATTAATTTAACAACCAGGTTACATTTTTTGTGCATGTCAACATAGCCACTGTCAGTGGTCGGAGATTATAAGGAAGCTGGTCGGTTTGGAGCGCTGATGATGTCCCCGCAGGCCCGTTGCCATGGACACACTCCCAAAAACTGACTGAATGTGTTGTCATGCAGTCATGACAACGATCTGAAGATGGACTCCAGGTCTGAGACCTTCGTCCTGTGTGTTAAGTCTTTATTTCATGTCAGTGTGTTGTTCAGTCACACCTGTCCTTTGGTCTGCTGATGGATCCAGTCAGTGAACTTGACCACCTGCGTGTAGACACCGGGGCGATTCTGCCTCGCACAGCCCTCGCCCCAGCTCACGATCCCTGCCAGGAACCACCGCTTGCCTCGCTCCAGACACACCAACGGACCTCCTGAGTCACCCTGAGAGACACACGTGCACGATGATTCACGTGAACATAACAACATTTCCAGAAAATCTGCAGTGACTTTTCATAACAGACAGGTCCAGACACATGGAGGATGTGCGACACTAGAGAGGACAGAAAATATGAATGTGTAAGTCTCAGTTTACTCTGTTGTGGTTTAAAGGAAAAATTCTGGAAGATGTAGAACATAAATCTGAAACTGAATTCAATGAGGAAAGCCATTTTTTATAAACATCACTGCAAACCCTTCACAGCCTTGATACAAACTGTTCGCACTTCTCTCCTCTGGTGGGCGCCACAGAACACTGATGAACACTGATAAACAGTGAATTCGGTCATACGGCCACTGCATATCAAGTCTGCATTTTGTAGTCCAAAATTGTTGCATGTTTGTCAGTCCTCAAGTGCTGCCAAATGGGTGTCTTTACATCACATTTTTATACAAGTAATATCACACTGGTTCAAATAAACAATTTGATCGCATTCGCCATCTTTGCTGCACAATAGTTTTGATTAAAAGGAATTAAAGGCCTGTCCCAAATATAAGCCTGTTGAGTTCAGTGATTTAAGTAAATAACAGTCCGGGCTACTAATTGAAGGTTTACGGTACTTGTGCGAAGACACAGCAACAGTAAAGCACACACTCACCTGGCAGGCGTCCACCCCTCCCTGCAGGTTCCCTGCGCACAGCATCCTGGGAGTAACAGCCTCGTCATACAGCTTGTTACAAGTATTCCTGTTGATTATCTTCACTGAGGCCTCTTGTAAGCGAGAGGCCAGTTCACCTAAAATTAAAACAAACATCAAACATCTTGTGGTATGTTGTAAATTTTACCACACTGGATGCTTGTCTGTGTTAGCCCAGATTGAAGTTAGTTTCAAAACATCAGCAAGATTTAAAAACATACTTTTTGTACTTTAGCTCTTACCGTCCTCCATGAGGACCCCCCAGCCTGTGACGTAGCAGCTGGTCCCTGTTGTGAAGGTGTGTGAGGGGGCGGGGACGCACACAGGCTGCACCAGGTCATTGAAGAAGACCGGAGCACTGAGCTCGAGGAGGGCGATGTCGTAGTCAGAGGTGAACTGGTCATACTGTGGGTGGAGGAGGATCCGACGGATCGGTCTGGTGGCTGCGCCGTTGTTCCCTGTAGTCATCACACGCATTCCCATATAGGCCCGCCATGCACGGGCATCTGAATATCTGCAGACACAACATAAATGAATACAGCACGCACAAGAATTATGATTATCGTAACGACGCTTCCAGGTGTCTCTTACTTAATGGCATCTGAGTCCTGGAAGCAATGAGCTGCAGAGATGAGCCAGCGGCTGGCGACAAGTGTGGCTCCACAGACGTGGCCGTAGCGATCCATCTGGAGGCTGACCTGCCACGGCCATGACCCCGCCCCAGCGTCAGAGCCACCCACTATTTTAGTACGCTTCCTGGGCCTGGTGCCACAACCTGGGACACACAGGGAGACAGAGGAAGAGACAAAAATCATGACAGCAGAATTCAGAGGACTTTTATTCAGTTTGTAGTCATAACGACAATTACAGCTTACCACAGCGCAGTTCATCAGAGCCGTCAAAGCAGTCTTTGACTCCATCACACTCAGGGTTAACCTTACTCACACACTTTCCATTAGCACATTTGTAAGAGGATGAGGAGCAGCCTTTAAGGTCTAAAGAGAATGAAAGACATTATTAGAAAACATGGAACAAAGGGCATTAAAAAAATACAGAAAAGTACTAATAAATTTTACATATTGTGATAAAATACACTCAAACTGATCAGTCAGTCTATCCAACATCATGAATACTCACACGCTCTGGTACAGTTGAGTTCATCGCTGCGGTCTTTGCAGTCAACAACACCATCGCACACTGAAGACTTTGGCAAACACACCTTGTTGGGACACACGTGGTAACATTTCCCTCCTGTAAACACACACATAAGCTTTAATTAGCAAAATACAAACAAGCACACATGTGTTACAGTTATGACAGCCTACTCACCACAGGCGCCTTCCTCACTGCTGTCTGCACACGCGCTCTGGCTCACACACTGGCTGCTCTGAGGCTTACACTGGCCGTTCCCACACAACACTTCACCTGGCCTGCAGGATGCTACATGTTTCACACATATGTGCAATTGCGCACATACAGTAAAAACACACAAACGCATACAAATCTAGTGTATAGCACAACGGTCATGTAAGAAAGAAATCATGGGCAAATCGGGCAACAGACTTACAGCATTTAGCCTCGTCCCGTCCATCTGAGCAGTCTTTTATTCCATCACACACCTTCCTCAGAGGGATACAGCGTCCATCTCCGCAGCGAAACTGGCGAGGACAGGCTGGAGACAGACATGGATGAGATTTGAATGTACTACACGCTGGTCTTGATCATAACTTTGTCTCAGTTCAGGGGGTCTTGCCAACAACACATCTGCTGCATTGACACTGCATCAGTTATCCTCTCTGACTGAGCTAGTTGTTTGAAAGCATCAGATTTTACTTACTGCCCTCTGGAGAGAAGGCTCGGTAGACCAAGTAGAAGCCCTTGTGAGTGAGAGATTCGTCTGAATGGAAGTGGAGGGAGAGAGGAGAGGAGTAGACTCGCTTTTTGCTGCTGTCTGACACTGGATTACACAGCCTAGATTCAGAGGAGCACAAAAGTAAGGCATCTAACTTTGAACTCACACATTCAGCCACTTTAATACACATAGAACGTCTTAAACAATATGACATAAAACACACTTTCAGTAAGTGAAGTGAATATTGTAGAAACATCTTTTAAAATTTTACTGATGTGGATGAAGTTTCAAAACTCACTTGACCCCTCCAATGTCCAGCCAGTCTTTCTCACAGCCGTCTGATGACGAGGAATCCTGAATGTCTATCGTCACGATCGTCATGGAGATCAGGTATCCTGGCAACGGCGCCTGATAAAGTAACCAAAGACGACTCACATGCTGGAATGTGGACGGGCCATATGACAAAGGGATGATTCACTCTTTCACTCTCGCACTTTCTCATTCTTATTCCACTGTCTCTAACACGCACACTCACAAGCATGTATGCACACATGTGGCTCACCCGTAGCGTCCAGGTGCAGTCTATGTTAGGAGGGTAATAAGAAGGGTAGTAGGGGGAGGAAATAGAGCCGTTCCAGGAGGAAATCGACCCTCCACAACCTGCAGGGGGAAACAGTGAAACACTGAAGTGCAATGAGTACACTGAGGCAACTTTATATGCTAATCAGTGGAAATAAATAATTCCAGCATGAACATGAACACGTCACACAAGATTTGTAGAACTGGGCTGTGTGTATTTCAGTGAGAGCAGTCACCTGCTTTTGGGATGGCTTGGAAGTAAGCTTTAAATATTGCTCCATCCCTCTGTCTGCTGAAGGAGAAGGTGACCAGCATCACATTCCCAGAGGATGTCAGCTTCATGACAGGGGACGAACCCGAAATAGGGAGCCCACACCACCTGAGACAGGTAAATGCATCCAGGATTTGTGTATAAAGTAGACATACACTCACCAGCCACTTTTTTAGGTACATCTGTTCAACTGCTCATTAATGCAAATAGCTAATCAGTCAATCTTTTAGCTCTCGTGGCAGCAACTCGATGCATTTATGCATGTAGACATGGTCAAGACGACCTGCTGAAGTTTAAACCGAGCATCAGAATGGGGAAGCAGCAGCACCAGAAGACCACACCAGGTGCCACTCCGGTCAACAAACAACAGGAAACTGAGGCTACAGTTCACACAGGCTCACCAGAACTGGACAATAGAAGACTGGAAAAACATTGCCTGGTCTGATGAGTTTGGATTTCTGCTGCGACATTCAGATGGTAGGGTCAGAATTTGGTGTAAACAACATGAAAGCATGGATCCATCCTGCCTTGTGTAAACGATTCAGGCTGGTGGTGGTGGTGTAATGGTGTGGGGGATATTTTCTTGGCACACTTTGGGCCCCTCAGTACCACATGAGCATGGTTTAAACACCACAGCCTACCTGAGTATTGTTGCTGACCATGTCCATCCCTTTATGACCACAGTGTACCCATCTTCTGATGGCTACTTCCAGCAGGATACCGCACCATGTCACAAAGCTCAGATCATCTCAAACTGGTTTCTTGAACATGACAATGAGTTCACTGTACTCCAGTGGCCTCCACAGTCACCAGATCTCAATCCAATAGAGCACCTTTGGGATGTGGTGGAACAGGAGATTCACATCATGTGATGTCATCATGATGTCATCATGTCAATATGGACCAAGATCTCTGAGGAATGTTTACAGCACCTTGTTGACTCTATGTCACCAAGAATTAAGGAAGTTCTGAAGGCAAAAGGGGTCCAACCTGGTACTAGCAAGGTGTACCAAATTAAGTAGCTGGTGGGTGTATACAACAGTGCAGATGCTGTCACAGTAACTCCAGAGTCTAAACAGCCATACAATGTGTTTACCTGGCAATTATCTTGTTCTGTAATGGAAGTAAAAAGTCGTAGGCCGAGAGCTTGTGGGCGGTGCAGCTTCCTGGTGTGGCACCATGCAGGGTGAGGATGACCAGTCGAACCACATGACCCGACGGCACGCGAAGACGCCACTGGTAGTACGGCTTCTTGGGACTCACAAGGCTCAGGGTGCGGTTGTTGCCATATTTGGCATAGAGGTCAAAGGACATTGCTAAACAAATGAAGTAATGGAAATATATATATGACTGCACAAACATCATGAGCCATGTCACTTTTCTTGCCCTGTCAGCAGGCTGTCATGCAGACCAGGGTTAAAAGGTGAAAATTAAAGGAAACCAAGAAGTTGGAGGCAAATATTGCTGTACTTCACATAAGCAAAAATCCACTGCAGTCAAAAGCACAAAACAAACACAATGTTTAAGCTTATTTTGATGGAACAGACAGTCTGCCTCAGTCACTCTTTTTTTTAAACGTTTAACTCACCATCAGAAACCAGATCTTTAGATTTTGCAGCATAAAGTCAGATGCACGCTCTCCTCACCTTGGAAGCCAAGCTGCCACTTCCCACTCTGGATGCTGTTTGGATTCTTACTCTTGTCCAATTTTTCTTCTGACTCAATGTCGTCAGGGTCCAAACCTACACACACAACAGATGCCAACATTCACTAGAAATTCTACAACACTAGATGTACACGTATATAAAACCACATTATTTATTAATGAAGTTTTACAAAGGGTGAAGCGTTAATTAATTGTTTTTAAATCAAGTGTTTCTACTTGAATGTTACTGCTTTTAACATATTTATTGGAAGTTAAAGGGGCAGTTCACTACAAAATCAAAAAAACATATTTTATTTTTAGTACTATTTATCAGTCTAGATTGTTTTGGTGTGAGTTGCTGAATGTTGGAGATATCAGCTGCAGAGATGTCTGCCTTCTCTCCAGTATAATGGAACTAGACGGCACTCAGCTTGTGGGGCTCAAAGTGCCAAAATAATACATTAGAAAAACTCAACAGCAATGTCTCCTTCAAGAAATCATGACTCACTTACTCAAGATAATCCACAGACCTTGTTGTGAGCAGTTTCATGTAGGAACTATTTTCTTTCTAATGAACCACACCCACCATGTATCTACTCATGAACTAAAGGCTTGTGACAGCATGAGATGGAAACATTAATGGTGTCCTCCTCGGCTGAGCTGTAATGTCAGCTAGCTCAGTGAAACTCTTGAAATCCTCTCTCCTTTGGTGAGGTGGATTGTGGGAGACCAGCGGCAGACACCTTTATGCCTGATATCTCCAACATTTGGCAACTCACAGCAAAACAATCTAGACGGATAAATAGCACTACAGGTAAGAGGAAAAATATGTTTAATGTAAGCTTATATCTGCATAATGCTGAAACGGAAAGTAAACGTATGAGTACATATGTGTGTGTGGTTAACGTGCATGGACTGTATGTATGCAGACAACAGTGAGAGCCTCTACCCAGCAGGTGGAGCATGTCGTCATCTTGCTCCATGTAATAGCGCTGCTCATTGCGGCTGTCCCGCAGCACCTTGTTGCTGCCAGGAAGCCTGCGCTGTAGCCTCTCTGGGCTGGACATCCGGATCGCCACTGCAACATCATCCGGGGCGGAGAATTTACTCCAGTAGAAGACATTGAGCCCTTCCGCTCCTTCACTGTCACACAAAGGGTTAACAATGTTGCTACTGTGGTGTCATTTCATCAGCAGGCTTTCTGTCAGTGCATCATACCTGAAGGCAGTAATTCCTGAGTGCAGGTAGTAAGAGCTCCACGGCGAGGACTCGTAGAGCTCTGAGAACTGTTTTAAAACAAAGACAAAAAGGGAGGGTTGACAACATACTGTACTCTACAGTACTGTAGGTGTGACATCACAGCAGTGTAAGTGAGGTCACTTCTCCCGTGTAAGCAACACATGAGCACACCTGGTCGAACACGCAGCCTGAGCTCAACAAAAGCATTGTTCTTGTGTGTGTGTATCAAAGTCTGCATGTGTGTATGTTGACTTTGAGCAGCACAGAGCTCCATTGTGCCTCTACCTGCTGGCTGTGTAGAGGTAGGACCCTGGGTAGTATGGGCTCTTGGCCTTGAGTTCACCTGTTCTTTAATGAACAGATGGCTGTGCAGATACTATGACCACTTAACAAGCCTGCTAACTCACCCTCACAGCTGATTAAAGGAGCATTACACTATGTCAGTGTAGATTTGGGGGGATTTACACCTATCAATTCACCATTTCTCCAACGCTCAGCAAGAATGTCTGGCTGTGCATCTGACCTTTACTCCAAATTCCCCCTCTCGTATCTCCCCAATCCTTCTCTCATCCCAGCCTGCCCTACTGCCCTGTCTCTCCCTCTCGACCCCAGCATCAAACTGAGGTTCACCTCCTCTCTGTACTGTTCGGCACACAGAGTGGCTGATTGTGTGAAAGCTACACAGACAATGTTTTTATTGAAGGCCTGCTCTTCCTCTCACTCTTGCTGCTTGGGCCTAGCTGGGCTCACAAATGCCGGGCTTGTCCTCAGCCCTGAAAGGGCCCTGTCCCTGGGGGTCTCGGGAACTTGCGCACACACCGTGCTCAGCTCCTGTTTCAGCTTTACATTTAACACCACCAGAGTGAGACAGAGAGAGGGACAGAGGAGAGAAACAGAGAGAGAGGGAGGGAGAGGAGGACAAAGCTGATAAAGAGAAAAGCAAATGAATGAGAATGCAAAGACAGACAACAAGAGAGGAGAATGGGAAGGAGAAAGAGGGCAGCAGTGTTTTGAAAGCGCCACTTTAAAGACACTAGTAGCCTGCCGTAGTGAACCATATCAAAGTTGGAGCAGCGAGATCAGCTTCAGCGTAGAGTGGGAAGGTCAAGCAGCACTCTAAAGTGTCATTCAGAGGGGACGCAGTGACGGACAAGTCCATCGTTCCACTTACATAATGGTTCAAAGCCCGAGCCTGCAGGCGGAACTGAGGGGAGGTGGAGTCAGCCAGCTCTGAGGTGAAGCTCAGGTTTGGGAACTCCACGCTGCCACCGAGGAAGAACACTGAGGAGGGCGGAGCTGGGGAGGAAGAGGCAGAGATTTGAGACAGGTGCACTTGTGTGACCGTGGGTGTATTTCAAAATAAACACATTTTAAGGACAGGAAAAAAAGTCTGAGGCACCAAAGCAGGTGCGTACTCACGCGTCAAGAAGTGGAGAGTCAGTGCAATGGCAGCAGCGAAGGGAAAGAAAGGCAGAAGACCTAACATCCATCTCCTCCAAGAGCCACACACTGGTGCTCGCCCCCCCTCTTCCTCCTGCTCTGCCTGATCCTCAGGCTTCGTGGGGGGGCTCAGTGACTGGGTGGGCTCCTTCAGCTCCCCCTGTCCCTTCCAGACACAAGAACTCAAATATCATACCAGCTTTTAATGTCTCAAGTTGCTTCTAATTGTTTGCATTTTATTATGTGAGCACAGGGATACAGAAAAAGCAGCCTGTGTGCCACGATCAATGAGACATTGATTTAATGGCTGAGTAGACACTGATTTAGTGAGAGTAACGGTGAGCATCTTTGAGCTGAAAGGATCTCCTAAAACATTTAAGAGGTTGGCAAGATTCCCCGGGGGAGCAGACAAAGCGTGGCTGGAGGAGTCTGCTTTCCCACGGCCTGGCTCTGCAGTGTCAGCACTCAATCAAGTGGCTCACCCTGACATGGACATTCATGAGAAAGGCACCCCAGGGACTGATTTTGCAATTAAGATAAGGCATGTCTGTCTCGGTTTGATAGCTTCTGATCATTTTGCATCCTTTTGCCATTACAAAAAAACCCCAAAAAGTTAAACAAACAGACTTTATACGCATTATAGGCTACATGTAGAGTATATTAAGAAAAAAGTCAGAAAGCAAAGTCCAGTTTAGCTCCATCATCTTCACGCGCAGTGAAAAGCGCACAGTGTTCTTACCTGTGCAGCAGCGCAGCCTGAGTGTCCATGCCCGGAGACGCAGTACACTTCGCAAGTTTTGCTTTTGGGGAGAGTCCTCATAGCACTGTCCCGTTTAGCTCCGGAGAGGCGATATGCAACAATACCTCAGGCATAGAAACGATGGAGAGAGAGGAAACCCCCGCTGTCGCTTCCTTTGAAAAAAAGCGCAGAAATCCGACCTGAGCGGCTCGGACGCGGCGGGCATTCACCGCCTCCCGTTTACCTGAACTGGGCGGCAGGTGTCACACGGAGCCCCAGAATGCAGTGCGGGGGACAATGAGAGCACTATGAAAGGATACAATCCGTACAACCATCCGTGCGACAGATATTGTGGGCAAACTTCCTCGCTGTGTACGCGGGAGTGAAGCTTGGAGGGACAAAGGGGTGCTTGAGGGAAACGTGTGCGAGGTATTACAATTGGAGCTTGGCTGCTGTGCCCTTGGATGCTCCACAGGGGCGCAAAGCAGGACAGAACCTGCAATTACAAATTTTGGCACCAAACTTGTCCAGTGTGTGTGAGGCTGTAGCAGGACATAACAGGCTTACAGCTCCAGACTTGGAGGGAGGAATGCAGCAGATATCTGATGAGGATTAAAATCTTTCAAAGCACTTTATATTTGTTTTGTATTTTATCTGAGTCACACATCAATAGCACCTTGTAATAACAGTAAAGACAACATTCAATAAACAGACAGAACATAATATCTGATGATGCTTTTATTATTTGGTGTGAGCGTCAGAATATTTAAACATCTGCTGGCACTGGATGAATCAGAGTTTCATCGTGTCAGCTGATATGGCTGTAGATCCAGGAGGTGAACTTGCTGACCCTGGTGTAGACCCCAGGTAGGTTTGGTCTGCCACATCCCGCCCCCCAGCTGACGATACCAATCAGGAACCAGCGACCCCCACCTGGTGCCTGACAGGACAGAGGACCCCCTGAATCGCCCTGAGATACAAAGGGTGCATTTAATGCATAAAGAACACCAACTTTAAATGCTTCACATCCACTACTAGGTGATTGTGAGTAATTCAGTGAGATGGGAGCTCACCCTGCAGGCGTCCTTCTCTCCAGAGAGGACCCCGGCACACAGCATGCGTGGGGAGACAGGTCCATATCTCTTCTTACACTCAGTCTGGCTCAGCAGGGACACTTCTGCTTTCTGCAGCACTGAGGGAAGCACTTTGTCTGTAGTGGGCAAGATGAAGGCATAGATCACGCAACTGATAAAATATTTACACATTTTGGGTGCTTTAAAGGTTCAGTTTGTGGGAACTGTTTTATTCAGTGTTATACCAGTTTAAATCACCTGATCTGATTGTTTTGGAGTAGAAGAGCCCTCTGCATATAATTCAGCTACTGGCAAAAACCTCCTGAACAATGAAAACTTAAGGAATCCTAACCAGGAGAAGTTTCAGCCGGTTGCAATCTGCAATCCTCACCACTAGATGGCACTAAATCCCCCTAAATCTTACACACTGGACCTTTAAGTTGACATAAGCAGTAGCTCATAAGAGTGCAGGAGTTGGTAAAGATGCTCTCTTAGGTCCCAGATGAAGCTGGGATATAGCACAAGAGCATTACTGACTGTATTATAATTGTGATACAGTCAGTCCTCATAGTTTTATTAAAGTATTAAAGTCACTGAGCTCTATCCAAGGTGTTGCTCACCCTCCTCAGAGCGGTATCCCCACCCGGTCACCACGCAGGGGTGGCTGTCGGTGACAGTGTGGGAGGGTGGTGGTAGGCACACAGGCTGGACCAGCGGGCTTAGAGAGGGAGGCCAGGGCTTCTTCAGCTGCAGCAGAGCGATGTCATAGTCAAACGTGTACGCGTTATAATACTCGTGCACCACAATTCGTTGGATCTCCGCCACGTATTTGGCACTGCCCTGTGTCAGCATGCCGAGGTGGGCGCTCCAGTAACGTGGGTCAGACAGTCTGGTGGAGACAGAGGTAAGGGGGTCACTGATGGAGGACATTTTGTAGTATATACTGTATCTAATAAAACTTGGAAACAAATGAGTTGATATGAACAATATGATACAGTCTGTTTATGAAATCAATACGATGTACCAGAAGCCTTTTAGCAATAATTGCAAGATAACTATTTATGGTTTTTTGATACAGTCCAATACTTTTTATTATGTTATAACTTTATTAATCGCTATTTTAACTCTATTTTTTTTACCTAATTTATTGTAGCATTGTGATGAAAGTTGCAGGCTGAATCTTTCTGTACTTATACAGTAACAATACAAATGTTCTCTTATATTCTAAGACCTAACAACATGTTATGAAGCTGCAAATGTCCTATAAAGTGGTTGAAATGTTTTAAAAACTGTTAATAAATTACAAGATTATGTAAAGGCTCTCAGTAATTATTATCATCTAGTGACTGTTATTTAAAGGTTTACTATTATTTTGATGTAAAGATAGTGTGCAAGGATATTTGTAAAAACAATGTATAGACTCAGTTCGGGTAATTCCCTTCAGTTATCACTTCTGACCCACTATAAGTGTGTGGCGGTGTGTTCTCTGCCCTCTGTCTTATTTTCTTCTTATTTTCCGTGTTCAGGAAGTTTATGGGTGTGTACTCCTACAGTGCTCAGGTGAGGTCTGGCATTTATAACAAGGAAAGTGAACAGATGCCAGATCGTAAGCAGCAGGCCTCCAGGAGACACACCGCTGAAAAAAATGCAAATAAAACAAGGCAAAATGCCAAATGCAAGTCAAACTGGGGTTGGCTTTTACTTTCACTTTGGCTGGTGAGCATGTTTGCAAACAGTAAGCTACAATCCTGCATAGTGTACCTTTAATAAGGAAAAATATGAATCTTTACTTTTATAAAAAAAAAAGAAATTATTGTAATGTCATGTCATGTGTTTTAATTTTATCACTCATTTCATGAGATGATCAAGCATAAACCAAGTTATAACATGACACAGTGGTTACCCCATAAGTGTCTCAAGATAAATCTGGGGACTCCAAGATGTTAAAAAAATTAGAAAACAAATTTGTCACACCACACACTGTTTTCTTTTTTCTCATTTTTGCTTTTTTCCTTGTGAAACCTTGCATAATTTTACATCTTCAAGCCTCTGAGACTCATTCAAATTAAACAAGAGGGGAAAAAACTCTGTGGTTGAAATGCTTACAACTCATGTCCACACAAAGGCATAACATGTGACGGGTGTTTGCAAGAAGATACTGATTGTTTGAAGAGGACACAAGTCAAAAAGGATGGGTACCACTGTGTTATCATTACCTGTAAGCCTGCTGCTCTGTGAATCAAATCAGTGGTTTTTACATACAGTAGCCATTACAGTGATCACATAACAATAACAGGATGTTGTTAATCAGCAGTGAGAATGACTGACCTTTCCTTGCTGAAGCAGTGTGCTGCTGAGATGAGCCAATCAGAGGAGAGAACAGAAGCTCCACAGTACAGGTTACCAGAATTGTGGAGGCTGACCTGCCACGGCCACTCCCCCTCCACAGAGTTTTCGCCGCCCACGATACGCTCAGGTCCTGTAGATGAGCCCACCTTCCCCACCAGGGAGGGACGACCACAGGCTGAGGAGCACACAGTGAGGGGTTACTGGTTTTATTATACTGGGCTCTGGTTTTATTGTAACGTAGCACAGAACACAGAGCACAGGCAGAATATTACATATTGTTATACTGTAGTTAAAATTCAAGACAAAGCAATTCATGTTATTACTATGATTATGATCATGTTTATAGATCTATTGAGGAATTCTACGTGCACAGTTTGTTCTCTAAGCTGGCACGCAAATCATCACCATGACAGACAGGTCCGCTGCTGCCTTATTAAAAAGTAGAGCTCTGACCTGTGCATGTGTGCGTGCATGTGCAGTGAGTGATCAAAGACAAGCGTGTTCCCATCACCTTGAGACCCCATCATGATAAAATAACAGCTCACAGAGAAGGCTGTTACAGCTGGGTCACCTCAGCGCTGCAGGTCAGCAGGTTTGGAGCACACTACCCAGTGGATTGTGACATGACAACAATTTTCTCATGAAGCCACATGAAGGATCTGGCAGGATAATCATAAAGTATCCATTGCTTCATTAAGAGCAATGAACTATTCAGGGGGGACAGAACCAATTGTGCTGATGTGGGTTAGGTTGATAAATCATTGAACTAGTTTTTATTTTAAAAATGAATCTTCCAGAGTGCACATATGGTGTATTATAAAAAGCAAGCAATTTTGTAACATTGCATCACACCACATGCTGACATTGGAGTCACTTTTAACACCGCAAGTTGCAAGATTTATTTCTAGAAAAAGGGTGGGTGTGTTATTATAAAAAAGATCTGTAGTGACATCATTATTATTATTTTTTCGCTGGGATTTTAGGATGTGCATATGGAGCAGGTAATGCAGAGCGCTCACCACAGTCGGCCTCATCACTGTGGTCCTGACAGTCATGTACACTGTCACACTTTGCGTTCTTCTTCAGGATGCAGGAGCCACTGTTGCACTGATACCTGATTGCAGAGCAGGTTGTTTCTGACAAGAGTAAAAAACACATTGCAATTATTAGACATTAATGGGTGAAATGGCATATACATTGCACTTGTGTAAACTTGAAAAAATCCTTACCCTGAGTGCAGTTGATCTCATCTATTCCATTGGTGCAGTCTGTCTCTCCGTTGCACACATACAAAGGATGCAGGGGACTGTTGCCGCCACAGTTCTTTGTTGGCCTTGCTGTGAAGATAAGCAACATTTTTTTCAATGCATCACTACTTAATCAGGAAAATATAATTCAGCACAGTGTAGTGCTTTACTTATATTTCACAGTGTCATTTGTTCTTTTAAATAAGCAGCCGTACTGCGTAACTTCTCTGAGAACTTACAGCAGAAGACCTCATCACTCTCATCCTGGCAGTCGTCAAGACCGTCACAGCGTCGACTCTTCTCTACACACAGTCCTGTGGAGCACAGGAAGTGGCTCTCTGGACAGGCTGGTGCACACATAAGTGGGGAAGAGAGGTTTTTAATAGACAACTTAAGTGCATAAGCAAAAGTTTATATTCCTGCCACTCTGACTGACAAAAGTAGTTCTACCAAATATTTTATTCTCTAAAACTGGTCCATGTTTATATTCTTTTCATGATTTTCCAAAATGTCCATGCAATGTCTTCATGTCTGTTTTGCCAGTGTTTCCTCTCTGTCAAGCATATTTTAATTTCAGACTCCACTTCAAAACAAAGTCATTAACTCACATCCACACTAAAGCACAATGAAACACCTCTGATCTATCATTTCCTACGGTGTTCCCAGGCTGTTATAATGACTCATACTTTGGCCCTGTCAGTGCTTACGTTGGCTGATATTGTAGCTGCTGTAAGAAGCCTGGAAAGGCTGAGCTGAGTTACGTGAGCTGCAACGAAACTCCACCTCTGGGCTGTGGTCAGCGATCCGAAACACCGTCTGGTGTCCCACGTAGCTGCCACAGAAACTGTGGAGGGAAAGCAACAATCAACAAACCATCACAGGATGTTGTTGTGGGATGAAGTAAATGCACAGCTGAATACAATGTAAAAATAACCCCTAAATGATATATCCAGACACTATGGATGTGCATATTTGGGGGTAAGTATGCAGTTGTGCCCACATACATGATTTCATTGACCTTCCACCAGCCGTGTTCACAGCCCTTCATGCCCTTTGGTTTCAGTACATAGTTCTGAAACTGCAGAGCAACTCCCAAAGCACTGTTGGGGGTCTAGAATAAATACAAACAAAATATAATTAATAAAAGATATTTGAAGTCACCAATTAAGAAAAGTTCAGCCACAGTTTTGCAAGTCATGTATGTGTGTGTGTGTGTGTGTGTGTGTGCGTGCGTGCGTGCATGCTTTACCTTAAACTTCCAGATGCAGAAGCACTGTGGGGGCAGAAGGCTGGGGTGGAAGGGGCTGTAGATCTGACCACCGATGTCAGGCTCTAGGTGGGTCTCAATTTGAGACAAACACACTGAGAGAGACAGCGACAGTAAAGGATTTCATTTTCTTTCATGTTGCATACAACAGTGGTTACTAAAGAGGTCTCAAGATAAAACTGGGGGGTCACAAGATGGCAACAAAAATATCCTTTTTATACCCCAAATTACAAATTGTGTTTTTTTCTTCTGACTTCTCTACTCATTTCATTTTTTCTTGTGAAATTGTAAGTAATTTAATCCCTTCAGGCCTTTTAAAATTGCTCACATTAAACATTTATAATTACTTTGATCCACTGCTCATGGCTAGTAGACATATCAAAGGAATACTTGACAATTTGTATATCAATTAGTCATGCTGTGTTACCTTAAATTTATAAAGAAAACATTGATTTATTAATTGATTCATGTTAACAACAGCAAAACAATACCAAAACATCCATTTACAAACTCTCACACAAATTATGCAGTATAACCCAAGTCTCATTTAACTAGTTGTTTGTTCAGTACTTCCCAAACACATGCATTTTTGCTTAAAAAAAAAACCTTAGTACGTCTATAAAACCAAACTGAGAGTAACACTCCTTCATGCACTTTCAAAACCAGACTCCAATACCATGGTTTTTGAGTCAAAATACATGTGTTTGGGAAGTACTGAGCATACGACTGGATAAATGACACTTGGATTATACTGCACAAGTTCTGTGAGAGTTTGTACAGATATTTTGCTGTTGTCTAACATGGTCCCAGATCAATAAATAAATCAATATGTTTGTTGTTTCCCACGCAACTAAGTTTTCCTCACAAATTCAAGGTAACACAGCACGACTAACTGATACAAAAATGATGAATTTGTGTGGGTGAATTTCTCCTTTAAGTCTGAACACAAGCTTTACTTCTGTTGACATAAGCCAAAAATATAAAGTAACAAGGTAAATGTGTCATACTTTCTTCAGCGATGGCCTCAAAGTGTCCTCTGAAGCTCTTATTGCCATTTGTCATTCTGAAGGACAGCAACATGACATTGGAGGTAGACACCAGGGAGACGGAGCTGGACACTGGCTCACACAGCCTGCAGCAGAGACACAATTTAATACATGCAATGTCTCAGAGAAAAATACAGTGACATGTGCCCAAAAGCCTTAATGTTTATCTATATAGGGACAAGTATGTACCAAAAAAAGACAACACATACTATAGCATTTATACCCTAAGCCAATTTGCAATGTCTGTCCCTTGATGGGCCTTTAAAATACATTAAACTCAATTAAAAAAGACACAAGCACAAAACACAAACTTCACAATAAATTCATACATTAAGAACACAAAACACAACTCAACATAAAATACAAACAGAACATGTAGTATGTGGAAAACCAGATCATTGTTACGCAGGCACCAGGCCCCTCTAACAACATATCAGCTGTCTAATGGAGGCTACAGACTCACCTGTGCAGAATGCGCCCTCTCATGGGCAGCAGGGCATCGTACACAGTCAGGGCATCGTTCACACAGTCGCTGGGCTCAATGTGGAACGAGGTGACGGTCAGACGGATCAGAGAGCCTGGGACAGCAGTGAGTTTCACATAGCAGTTCACACCACCCCATGATGAGAAGACGTTTAAAGGGACGCTCACTCCAGGGAGGTTGGCATACAGCTTATCTACACACTGGGAGCCTGGGGGGAAAAGAAAACAAAACTCATGGACACACTACATGACAGACAGTGGAAGTTTTCTTACACATAAGTATTGGTGCCTACCTGCTCCATTTGATGAATAATCTGATCGCTGGACAGCTGCAGGAAGACACAGTAATCAGTCTCTGCATTCATAAACACACTTGTAGGATGCACATGCACACACACTGACGCACCATTGATGAGGATGGAGTCTATATCCACCGGGAGACCCAGCAGGTAGCCTACAGACGACCTGTTCTGCAGAGTGGTATGGACTGAGTCTCTGAAAATGGCTCCTACACACTCCTCACACACTGCTGGGCTCTTTAGTCGAGGAACCACAAACACCATCCAGAAATGAACCAGCACGCCGCCCTTATTGTTGTTACTGGGTGAGGAAAACAGAGTTTACTTTGAAACTTTAAAAACAGGGTGTGTTGCTCCAAAAAATGTTGAAACTGCATGAAACTGGATCAGCTCCATGATGATGATGATGAGTAAGAGGCCCACTGTACCTGAGGTCTGAAATGACAGCTTGCTTGTAGAGTCTGGCCACTGAGGACATCTTGTACACATTGCTCACCTGCGAGACACCAGCAATTACCAGCTAGACTCTCTCAGATCTCATGTGCAGCACTAACCATCATGTAAATAACAGGGTGACACCTATACATACCACATGTTGTATTTTGTTTGCCATGGATACAAACTCATGGGACTCTGCCTGGCGGTACTCGGGGATAAACTCCACATTGGCAACACGGAACATCCCAGCAAAATACACTCCACTGTTGCTTTCCCTGCGGACTGGGGAAGTGGAAATGTGCATTAAATGGTGCAGTTAAGATACTGACACATTGTTTGTGGAATATACGCATCAGGATTCATTCACTTACACAGGAAGACCCAAAGCAGTGACCACATGATAGTCACCACCACAAACACCACCGCTGCAATGATGATAGCAAGGTGCGGGACGCTCAAAAGACGAGCCCACAGCCTCTTGAGTCCCTTGGGCTTCCGTCTGGTCTTCCTGTACATCCTGCGGAGCTTCTGCTGCAGAGTATGGTCGACTGTGGCCACCTCCACAGACACATCTGCAATCTACAGCCAGGGAGGGGGACACATTCACACTTCAAACTGCTCATCATGGTAGCAGTAAATCATAATTGCCCTTTTGAGCTGTCACATAAATCTGTGTAGATTCTAATAAGGATGTGGTTTATGATGCTCTCTTGATACTGAAGATCCCTCACTGAGTAGAGCCCTCGGGATTCAGTGTTTGGATGTAAGAGCACAAGAGAGCAACGCTGGCTCTGCTGGAGGAGCATAAGTAGGTTAAATTACCAGAGAAACATCAAGAGGGCATAACCTTGCCTCTACCATTCTTCTCTTATCACTGTACCTCATCCAGGTCAGCTAGTTTGGATTACAGTAGACTGAACAATATGCTAATCAATCCAAAAAGCACAGAGACATCTGTGAGCAAATGTTTAAATAGTACAAGGTCAAAGCACACACTTAAAGAATATCAATGTGCCTTAAATTAAACTAAACCAACACATTCAACTGTCAATCAGGTGACAATGATGTAAGCTGGTGTCTGCTGGTAATGACGCTCCATTACTGGTCACTTTAGTGACTCCACCAGATGCAGCGCTCGCCTCTCATTGAGTTACCCGGTGCACATATATTATTCATTCAGTGTCATCCCATACTGTGCAGGCAGCACTTAATCCATCACAGGTTAGCAAGATGAAGATTCCCACGGGAAAAAAAGAAATTCTTTTTCACACATATTTAATCAAGCAACATGACAACAGATGTAAGTTAAAGGTTTTTTTTATGTTATGTGCTCTCAAATCTCCAGGGTTTAATCTGGAGAAATGGTGACAAATATTTCCATTACAATGTGACAAAAGGATTTAAAATGTTGTGCTTTGAGTCAGGGTGCTTCTAGAAAAATAAAGATACATCTTACTTACACTGGCAGCGTCCGGTTGAGATGCATCATCATCTCCGCTTGTCTTCTTGTTTGCTTCACGCTCTGTGCCCATGTCACAGGCATCCCTTCAAGCCTCTATCATCTAATTCCTGGTTTCTGGTTTTTAAGATCCATTCTCTCTTCCTTCAGAACAAAAACTGCCTCATAAATGCAGCCACAAACTGTGTGGAGCCACACGGCAAGCACACTGTTTGGATGCACAGTCAACAGGTGTGTGAAACCAGATCCTGGTGATGCAGAAACAAGGAGCTCGCTGATGGCAACGTACCTCCTCCAGTCCTATGGCTAATGTTTCATTCATTAACTTCTATCACTGCCTTCTATTAAATTCACATGAACTAATATTCAACAGCCGCAAACAGTCTGCTCTGCTGTGTTTGCTCTGGAGTAAAAAGGAAACAACCCGATGAGTAAACAGAATTATCTTAAAGCAACAACATTCTTGTTTGGTATGTTTGTACAAGAGTTTTATTTACAATGTTAACAAGGTAGGTGTCAGTTAATTTATCCTCTGGCTGTTTGGTGCTCAGAGTTGACAGACTCGAAGCAAAAAAAAAAAAAAAGGGTCCAGCTTCAGTGACATAAACTAAAACCATGTTTGTCCACTTAAAATGCAGAATATATATTGTTGTCATAATTAACATTAAAAAAAATCTTTCAGTTGGAATTAATAAGACAAAGGGGTGGGAGTCTCTTGAGTGAGCAGCATCTTTAACAACAAAACGAACAGTCAGTATTTTAACACTTTTGTCGTGCCCACGTCAAACTGTAGGCACTGAACGTCATCATGAAACAAACACAGACACACAGAAAGACACATGAGGCACAAAAACAGGACTTCATGGTACATTCACAGGCAAAAAAAAAAAAATACAGGAAAAATAAAGTGTTCTTTGAGTCTTCAGGACGGTTGTGTGCTCATGGGCACAGGGAGGAAGAAAACATGAGGGTGCAAAGCCTCATTTCCTGAAAAAGGCATTGCGGGTGATGCTGTACAACAGGTGATAAGGCTTTCGTTTTGGGGGCTCGGCCAGTGAAAAGACCTGCTGCTGAGGCACGCTGGTTGGAATGGTGATGTGACGCTGGTGAAGTGGGTGAAGGTTTTGGTGGTGTGGTGGGCCAGAGCCAGAGTAACCAATGTCTGAATGGTGAACAGGCAGAACAAAAAAAAAACAAAATTACAAATAAAAAAAATCAACATTAAGATAAAACAAATAAAGAGTAGATAAACTAAATAAAAATGTTTTCTTACTTTTGCTCTTCTTCTGTTTGGCTCTTCTGGCATTAACAATAGCCTGTTTTCTTTGCTCTTCACTGATCTCCATCCCTGCCAGGAAACACACACAAATACACCTTCAGGTCAAAATATTTCGGACCACCCCCTTTTTCCAACAATCATTTCACCCTGTTCACCTTTTTTTTTAATCTCTACCCACAGTAGCTGTCTTGCGTCATGAATGAAAGGAATTCAGCAGGACTCACCCATCTCTTGATCTTCCTTCACTCTGTATCTCTCCTTGGCAAACGCCTCTAACCACCTCTGCTTGTCCTGGGCCTTCCTGCAGCACAGCACACACACAAACTCTAGGGTGGAGGCGTGGCGCAGGCGCAGAGCATTCCTCAGGGTCAGGCCCAGGTCTGGGTCCCGCCCGTCAGACACGTCCACCACTTCGGTCTGGTCCATATCCAGCCGTCCCCGGTAGTGGAGCAGGTCTCTGCGCAGGACGTCTTTTTTACAGAAGACCAGCTGGTGGTCAAACAGGAAGAAGCTGCGCTGTTGCATTTTGCCTTGTCGGATGACCCGAGTCAGCTCACCAGAGTGGATCAGCTCTGAGCTGCGCTCCAGTACATCAGGTCCCTGCGCAAACACATTTACATTGAGTCGACAGATTTATAAAAAACATTTAAAAGGATGGTTTGCATTTTTTAAAGCTGGGTTGTATGAGGTACTCATCCACCACAGTAGATGTCAGTTGGCATGCTCCCAGTTTGGAGAAGCAGACAGGAGTACCGCTATGGGAGCCAAGCAATGTAGTGCTGTGAACGGTTTAGCAGCAAAATATATCTTAGCTGCCAACCCAAAATATGAATATCACTATCATTAAGTAGACCCTATATTAAGAATATTTTCACTGCTCTATCTTGCCGTCTGACAGCCCTTTCCTTCGGGGCAACCTTTTTTTGAACTGTAGAACTTCCGTATTCGTATGCATTTCTCTCTTTTGGCCCGATTAGGTCTCCCTCTGGAAAAGTTCTATTACATATTCTGGTTCATAGAGGTATGGTCTTGTCTCCACAGTGAATGGCATTTTATTGTCACTGTCAATCACTTTTTTTTTTTTTTAAAGTTGTTGTCTTCTTCACACACTCTAAAAGTCTGATACGCACAGCTGATCTGTGGCGTAATACAGTGCATGGCACAGTTGGGCGCTTTTGCGTAGGAATACATAAGTTATATCGATGAGAAAATGTAGAGCCAAATGAAGGGCTGTCTGACAACAAGGTGAAGTGGTTAAAATATTCTCAATATAGCCTATACTTTAAATGATATTGTTTAAGGTGAGCCTTTTCTTTTAGTTGGCTAAAGCAAGTTTATCTGCTGCCCCTATCCACAGCAGTAGATCACTTTGCTTCTATATCGGCATTCCTGCTTGCTTCTACAAACTGGGGGTGCACCGTTTGCCATGCACTATGGGCTAAACACTTACTATGGATAAATACCTCATACAACCCTGCTTCAAAAAATCCAAATTATTGCTTTAGTATTTTTTTTAAACATAGGGCTGGAAAACAGGCAACTTTTAATTAAAGGGATAGTGCACCCAAAAATGAAAATTCAGCCATTATCTACTCACCCATATGCTGACGGAGGCCCTGGTTAAGTTTTAGAGCGCTCACATCCCTTGCGGAGATCGGCGGGTGGAGTGGCTAGCACACTTAATGATAGACAGCGCCCCAGACTAACGTCCAAGAACACAAAATTGAATCCACAAAGTATCTTCATACTGCTCATCCATAGTGATCTAAGTGTGCTGCAGCCGCGACATAAAAAGATGTTTCGAAAAACGTCATATGAACTCTGTTTTTAGCCTCACTGTAGCCTGTACTGAGAGACCAGCGAAAGCATGAGCTTTGCTCACCCGTGTTTACATCACGTGACACGTGCACCGCAGGGGGAGACAACGGTAGCCACAGAGCTAAAAGATAATTTGCACTACGGTCTTTTAGCAAAGTACAGCCCAACATGTCTGAAGACTTTGAAATTGAGGAGGAACAGCATTTCTTTGTTGAGCCCTATTTGTTTGAGCCCGAGTATACGGAAGTGGAACTCAGGCTACTGGACGAAGCAGCTGCCGCAGCTCATGAGCCTCAGCCAGCCGCAGAATACCGGAGTCGAGCACTGGAAACCTGGTGGTGTAGTTGTTTCAAATGCAAAGCAATGCCAACGGATGAGGAAAGTCTTTGCTGCTCAGACTGGGAATTGGCAATGCCTGCACTTGAGAATCTGAACATCATTACTGACGAGACTGCTGCTCTTCAGAGATCACCGATCACCCTGAGCGCACACACGTGAACGCAGAGCACAGAGAAGCAGTCAGAGCTACAGGCTACAGTGAGGCTAAAAACAGAGTTCATATGATGTTTTTCGAAACAACTTTTTATGTCGCGGCTGCAGCACACTTGGATCACTATGGATGACCAGTATGAAGATACTTTGTGGATTCAATTTTGTGTTCTTGGACGTTAGTCTGGGGCGCCGTCTACCATTAGGTATGCTAGCCGCTCTACCCGCCGATCTCCGCAAGGGACGTGAGGACTCTAAAACTTCACCAGGGCCTCCGTCGGCATATGGGTGAGTAGATAATGGCTGAATTTTCATTTTTGGGTGCACTATCCCTTTAATAACCAGAGTAAAAAGTGGAACAATATTGATTTGTCATCATTACCTCCCAGTGTAGAATGGCCACTTGCCAGTGAGCGATGGTGTCAAGACTCTCCAGCCGTCTCTTCCTCTCATTTATCAGACTGGCCACGTTCTTCATAGCCTCATACGCTTTGCTCACTCCGCTGTAGTCACTGCAATGAATCAGCAAAGGAACAATGAGCAGAGGGTCAACCTTACACAAAAACTGACAGACAAGACATTTTTATTTAGAGTTGCACACTGCTTTAATCTCAGTCATGGGAAAGTAAGTAATTAAACCACTGAGTGTGTTCTTTATTTAAAGTGCAATTCATCAAAATATTGTGTAGTAGAGCTTTGATTCTCTGCCCAAGCCCAACTGGGACCAACCCTACCCGTTGGGTTAAGGCGGGGCTGAGTTGTTATATCTTAGTATTCCACCAGGCTTAAATCAGGTCAGGTTCTTGCCAATTTATCTGTGTCTTTTTTTCTGATGAAACTGGCTAAATGGCAGGAGTTGCATTGGACTGAATCAAGAAGGAAATAGAGAGGAAGCAGGCAGGGGGGCTGCACTAAAGAGATTGGAAGAGTGACAGAAAAACAGAGCAATACAGTGGGAAATGGGGAAAAGAGCATGCACAAAAAAGGGATGGGCAAAGACAGAGAAAAGGGCTGCAAGGCAATGTGGTTGGCAGTGTTTGCTTCTTCCTCCCTATCAGTGGGAGAGATGTGCATAACACACAGTGAGGAGCATTGATTATCCATTATCTGATTAACTGGCATAAGATGTGGTTGTTATAGATTTGAATGCATCCATAGCAACAAGCATCACTAGGTCCTGAAGTGACAAAGTAGATGTAGATGACTTATGACCTAAAGCGTACAATATGTACAAGAAGTGAAAGAGTAGTCTGAGGAGTACCTGTGGTCTTTGGGGGTGTACTTGAGCAGTTCCCCTAGCTGCAGGGGGTATTTACAGATCTTCTGTACGGGCGTGAGCAAGAAACCCGCAATTGAAATGTCGATCATCTGCTGGAGGAGCCGGCAGGCCTCAAAGAAATGTTTATATTTCCCCGACTTCATGAGGCGCTGCAGCTCAGCACAGGCTGCTGGATGAGTGTTACAGTAGTCTGAGTAGATAGAGAAGCCTTCTCCCTTTGGGAAAAGAAAAGTGCTTTAATGAATATTTAGAGCTACTGAATCAGTTTAATAAATGTTTGAATGATTAAGTGAATCAAGGAAGGTTTTTTGTGTGTGGCTGCTACCTGCAAGAGAAAACAAGAGCCTATTTCACTGAGATGTGGTTGGTCTTTGTTGTACTTCTTCTCCAGGTCTCTGAGAAACTGCCTCTGAAACTTGTAGATGTCCTCGATGTTGCTGAAGATGGTCTTCAGTTGCAGCTCAGTGAACATGTCCGGGTGCTTACGGCACTGACGGATGTAACCCTGAAAGGGAAACAACACCAGTATGCTGACTACACTGACAGAGGGTATGGAAACAGTTCACACACTGACCAACAGGAGGTGCTACACAGTTAAGTCCCTCTTTGAAATACAAACATAGCTTACTCTCAATATTTCACTACAAAATGCTGACATTCAATATGATGTAGGACTGCTTAGGAGATGTGAATCATGTCTAGATTAAATTAAGAATGTAAGAGAAGTAGCAGCCAGACAAGTACCTCACAGATGTCTTTTAAGTGCTTGATGTAGATGCGTTCAGTGTTCATGATTTCCTGAACAACATTGGTTCTCATCTGCTCCTTGTGCTGAGTACTGTGTGTGTCCCTGGGGGTTGGATCCTCCTGGTCGGCTACACTCTCCACACTTTCTGCACTCGAGTCCTCCTGGTTCACTCGCACCTGAAACACATCCACCACACTGAATGGGACCTGCTGAGCACCATTTAAATCATACATCAGCATTTCCTTAAAGCTAACTTAAAGTCTGGATTACATTTCCAAGACATATTTATTTAGTCTCCACGCAATCAAACAGACATAGCGCTTGAAATTAAATTAAATTTCCAGCTCGTAAGTGAAATAAATACTATTACAAAAGGGAGAACAACAGCTACTTAAAACTACAAAAAAACTCCACATCACTATGGAAACAACATGTGCAAGTTTAACCAGCTCTTGTTTGGCAACATTGATTCAGCTACAAGCAATTACACAGCAGACGGCCATCTGCCAATCAAATAACCTCACCATGGTTACCACAGCCTGCCTAATTAAGACTTAACTGTCAATCAGCTGCGGTCACCACAGAAACCAGCTGAACCTCTGAGGTTTGAACCCTTCCACACACACACTGTTAAGAGGGCCGGTGGGGTTTGTTTGGAGCTAAGCCAGTTTGCGAGTCTTTTCTGTGCTGCTGGAGAGCAAACATGCGTTAGAGACACAGGTCAGGAAGTCCACTTACCCTCACAAAGCTGGAAGGGAACCAGGCTTCCTTGTCAGCCCCCCTGCCCCACCACCAGTCCTTGTGCGAGCCATCCAAGACACGGATAACATCTCCAGCCTTGAAGGCCAGCTCCTGCTCCTCCATGGTCACATGATCCCAGAGAGCCTCAGCATACACCGTGTGGCCAGAGCTTATCCACTGAGTAGCACATACAGATAAGATAAAGATACAATTACATGCAGGCTAAGCCCATGTCCTAACATGTAAGATTATGTCTAGACTTGTGGACACCGTAATGGTTGTCTGTTGTGCTGAACTGCAGCCAAACATCTTGAAAACACACACACACACACACACACACACACACACACACACACACACACAAATATACAAGATACATGTTGCATCATAAATTCAATACACATTTTTGGAGAAGATGTTTGCGAGTGTTGCAACATGACAAGCTCCTCAGCCTTACCTCGTTGAGCACAGAGAGCTCCACCCCTGACTGGAGGTATGGCGTGACATCAGTGAGCTCATCAAAGCTGCCCTCCTCCTCCTCACTCACGCTGTCATCAAGCGTTGCTGAGCACTCAGACACACCATCTGCAACACATATACAGAGATTAAAAAACTGTGCAGAGCTGAAAGCTTTCTGACAAGATGTAAATAATCCAGAAAACAAGCCACAGATGCAGGTACACCCACATCTGGCTCCACGCAACCATCTCCTCCAACTTACTTATTGACATTCCCAGACTCAGCTTTCCCACAGATTAAAAATTGTGATCAACAACAACTCCAGTTCTCACCGCTGAGCACTCTGTGGAGCTTACGCCGTCCAACACGGTCCAGTCCAATGGGGGTGCTCTGGGAGAGGGCGGAGGGACGAAACCTGGCAGACACTGCTCTGTAGGGGGGCACCTGGTGGGAGGGGATGGGTGGCCGCGACAGGGGCTGCAGAGAGGACAAGGAGAAACATCCTGGGAGTTAGGAAGAGCTCGCTTTCTCAGGCTTTCATCACCTACCTGCCGACTCTGTGCTACGCAGAAATAAAGTCTGCGACTTCTTGACAGGTAGCATTCACAACCAAGGCATGATCATTTGTTTTGGACTCCAGCAGACAATAGAGATAGAGAACAAAAGAAAAAGTGTTCAAGGTTCAACTCCTGAGCTCAGGGGACGCCCCGGCTCCTTGTCTTTTTTGGACATTTTAAATAGTACTTGTCGTGTTCTTTTCTTTTTAAATTCAAAATTCCTCCGTATTTAGTTCAAACATCAAAAAGTGGGAAAATATTTTGCGTTTTACTCACTTAGAGAGACTCTTACTAATCAAAGTAACTTTCCCTTACTTTCTATAATGATAATTGATCAACATGTTTTGTTTTTGCAACAGCAGCAGGAAACAAATCCAGTTGAGCCCAGTGAAAATGAATTTGAACTGATTTGCTCCCTTGAAAATATTTAGGTATTCTTCAGGGTAATTCTATAAAACAGAAAACAGTGAGCCTTGTGTATAAACCACCACTCACATGACTATCACTGGTAGGAAAAATATTGCTTTCTTACCTAAGAATGTAGAGGATACACAGTATTTTTTAGTTCAAACATACTTATAACCACAGATTTAATTATTTGGATTCCTTCATTGGCAACTACATCAGCCTGACGTCAACCTAGATTCCTCACGACTTATTGAAATGAACAAATACAACTACATTTCCAGTTGATAAACAGCAGCTGGGATTTCATCTAAGCCTTTTCACTTTTTTCAAAACCTATAAGCTTCTAGTGAATTTAAAGGAGTCATATACAACATTCAGAGCATATCTATAATTCAGGGTCTGCTTCAGGTTGTCTGCACACAGTTCTCAACATGGAGGTGGCTGAGCTGCCAGCTAGACGCTAACAGCACCAACAGTGCAACCAACAGCACCAGTGCTGACAGAGCTTACAGTGTTAACCTGGGGAAGGACCGGAGGGTAGGCGCTACGTTTCTGCAATGATGCCATGGTTCGGGACAGCGCTATCATCCATGACTACAGTTAGAACGAAGTGAAGAGCCGAGGCTTTTAGCTAGCCAGTGGGACAAACACACACTCAGGAACACAAATGCACTAACGCCTTGTTTCCACGTGATATGTATACGGAGAAGGGGCAACTGGAAGTCCATTTATTCCGATGTGAATTTGCTTCGACTATGTTAAAAAATTAATTTTGCTGTGGATTTCGGAGACCGTATGACAGTGTGCTAGCTTAGCTAACAGGCTGCTAACTAGCTAACAGGCTATTTTCTTGAATTCAATTGCCTGTTGATCGTCAAGTGAGTTTGTATAATTAAAAATAACTTATTTATCTAGTTTGAACACATTGTGAACATCAATAATGGTATTCTGCTAAAATATGGTTATACATTATGTACAGTCAGATTGTCGTTATGACTCGTTCAGCCACACGTCTTTTAATTAAATATTTCTCAAAACATGCCACGTACCTGGCAGGTCCTGTTTTTGTCCCAGTAATGTTCTAAGAGCATATTCAAAACTACTGGATAGCAAAAAAAAAAAAAAACAACAAAATTAGCCTCACCACCATGGCTACAGGTAGTTTTTAAATCAGGTTTCTATCCATCCGTAAAGAAATGCACTTCCTTGCGTTGGACACTAGAGGTGTCATCTGTATATTTATGGATCTACGGACACCAGTCACATACGTAAGTAGATACGAGGCATAACATGCACACACCGCCAGACTGCCTACCACGACAACAAACAGAGAAGCTCACATTACAACGCACAAAGAGGTAATGTAGCTTCATTCTCTGCTCAGGACACCATTACTCCACAATATCTTTACATAGTAAATAGTTGTTTGCTGCTATATTAATCCTCCAAATGTCGTACAGAGCTCCTTTAAACTGAAACTGTGAAGGCTTACTGAAGGAAGGCAGTCGTCTTTCTCCTCAGCATCAGCAGAGAATAGATCCACGACCCCGATCACTGAGATTGGACGCTGTCTCATGCCTTGAACGTCTCCGTTCATGCTGCAGTTCTCCGAGATCTCTCCATTCCCACATGCGTCATTACCACTGCTGTCTCTATACACTGATGTATTTGCTGTCCGTTCTTCAGCGTGCAGTTCTGCCACTTCCTCGGGAATTGAGTGCTTCCTGGAAACGAGCTGCCCGTAGTCAGAGATGGGTCGAGGTCTCGGGTGCCCATTCCTTCGCCTGGGCTTGACGGAGGATGTTTCTAGGGATGCATTGGTGGGTGATGTAGGTGACTCCGAGAGAGATGTTGGAGAGATGGGAGGAGTGCTGCTGGCTGTTGGAGAGACCTCCTCTATTTGGAGAGGTGCCTCTGACCCTTGTTGGTTTGACGTCTCCTAGGAATCAAAAAGAAACAGTTAAAAATTCAATGAGGACAATGATATTGATTTTCCCCTCGCTCAACTATCTGCCATGCACAGACATGTACAACATAATATCTGCTGGCAAGAACATCTGTTAATCAGAAACAGAGCAAAATCGTACTGCAAGTCATAAAAGTCGCAAATAGAAGCAACTGTCTTGTTTGGATTTCAATGCAGAACCACAAGAATCAGTATGAAACTATTTCAATGAACTTTATCAAGATTCTCGTGAGAAACTTTATTATCATGTGAAAGCATTCAAGTTCACACAGTGATTGGCTCCATATATTGAACTCAATAAACCCCTATGCTTATCATTTTCAAACAGAACTGCAACAGAAATTCCACAAATATTCCACAATTAAATGTTATCATTCTGTATGTATGTCAGTATACTCAACAGTCAAATATTGGCTAATGGTTACTCATTTGGAAATTGTTGTTCTAAGTCTCTTAGTCAGCCAGCGATATCAAACCTCACCTCCTGGTTTTCTCGATCTGGGTCCGGTCCCCGGCATATACACTGGAAAGGTACGCAATGGACTAGCACCATTGTGAAACAAACACAGACTGGCCTGTGTATCCAAGGCCAAGTCCCTGATTTCTTTTTTTAGGCCGGTAAAAGCCACTTGATTTCTAAAGTAAACAAATCTGATTTTTCTGGTTCATCTTTAAAGGTAAAATCCTCTTAGACAAAAACACATTTCACTACAACGGCTTGTTTATGGTCCTGTCTGCCGGGTGGTGCTGCTAGTGCTAGCTGTCCGAGGCCCAGTGCCCATGGTGCTGGACTTTGATCCAATCGGCTTCAGCTAGAGGGAACGGGGAGACGTGAGGTGGGGGACGTACTCAGTCATAGCTGCCTACCCTCCCACAGCAACAGGACTATGGAGCGGCTTTGCGCAAGGGCCACTAATCATAAACAAAGCCTAATCATTAACTCTGCTCCTTCAGAGTGCCTGGTAGCACAGAACAGCTGGCTTCAGCATGTGACCCTGCCGCAGCAGAAGTCAGTATATCAAACACGACTGACAGGAAAAAGGACAGTGAAGAAAGATTTATGCCTACGCTGTTATTTATTTGACACTGAAGGGGACTTAGGACACACGCAGAGCTCTTTTTTCTGTTTGTTTGTTGTTGTTGGGTTTTTTTTTTACATACGAGCACAATACTGACAAGCACCAACTTGGCACAAGAACTTATCTCACTTCGTCAGAATCATGCCAGACTCAAAGATCACTTCATAAAAATCTCTTCTGAGGTGTGATCTTCAGTTCCTAAGACAAGGGTCAATGCCATTCATCTGGAAGATTGGCATCCATTAATGACCCTGCTGTTTTAGATGATGAGGAAGACATTAAATCTTTCCACAATCATCCAGTACTTCCTTCCTTCCTCTTTGTACCCTTACAGAGAGCCTGTAATCTAATGATTTCCAACCCCATGTTTCAAAGTCAATGATAAAGGTGCTGCTAATGTGTGATAGTGTCAAACATTTTGTAGCTTTGTTCTCTTTCAGCTGCAGCACATTTTATCTATCTGTAAGCAGTGAAACGCTTTGTAGCCAAAGAGACCAGCTGCATAAAGATAACACCCTAGCTTGATGTCATCATAATTGTTTTACACACTTCCTGTAGTGTGTCAGAATATCTGCATGTCCTGTGCTAATGAGCAGGGAGGTGGAGCAATACTGATTGCTAACAGAAACAACTTTTTACAGTGTGTGCCAAGAAAAATTTAATCATATCACATCAGACTCCAGACATCTTTGAGCTCACGGGGTTTATTAATAAGGATTGCCCGATTTCCTGGGGCAATTAAAATGCCACGTCAGGCTTGTAAATCTAGCCACTCACTTGCCTCATCAGGCAAGTGCTAGAAAAGGAATTAATCATATCATTTTTTCCCGAAGCTGATAATAGAAGTAGATAAAAAGTGAGCCAAAGTGAGTTGCATCATTCTCATCTCTGTAGAGAGTTACACATGTGCAGCACTGATCAGGCACTCCCGAGAAAATGGTGGTGGGTAAAGACCAAGTTTTTGACCTGAAGCTTAAAGCCTGGTTCAGACCAAAGGTTGGCAACAAAATGAGTAGAAACTTGAAACTACTTGCAAGGTGTCAGTCTGCAGTTTACACCAATGTGACAAGACGAAACCAGACGAGGCGAGACGAGATGAGACAGTGTATCATCCCCAAAGCAATGACTCTCTGTACTTTCCAGCTTTTCAGGTTTAGTTTGTAGCTGAATTTGTAGCTTCTTAGAATATGAATAATAGTGATAGTGAGACACGTGCTACAGTTGCATTTGTAGTAGTGATGAAAAAGTGAAAACAAACAAAACAACGTAAGCTTTAGATGGGTTGTATTCATAATAAATACACCACAACTATTTAAATGACCAGCGCCAATTAATTAGTCAATGAGTATGCTGTGACATGCGCACATACAGCGAGCTGCAGCAGCGACAAACTGTCCGACACTGTGAGGACGGAGACCAAAGTTTGTCAATGGCTGTGGAGATGTCAACAAGACCTGCTCGGGCTCTTGTCAGAGAATGCTACAGCAAGTAAACATGCCGTCTGCGGACAGTGTAGCAAACTTGGCCAGCGGACTTTGCAATCCGCTGACTGGCTGCTGAAACAGGTGACATGCGGTACGTTCTAAAACCAGCCACTGGGGATTTTATAAGCTGGGTTGCAGGTGACACAGTCAGCCGGCTTGAGTCGAGCTGAGACAGGCCAGTTCACACCGCTGCAACTATTCTCTACAATTTTCTAAAATGATTTCAACTTGTTAAGAATCTTTGGACTGAACTAGGCTGTGAACATTTCAGGATGTGAGAGCATTAGAGGATGTGGGCAAAACTCCAGCTATGTATTGTGCAAGTTTGCCGAAAGTTAAAGAGACAGGCGGATAAAATGGGGCCATTATTCATGACAATTAACTTTAGTCTTTGTTGATATTTAACAACTCATAAACACAACAATTCTTGTAAAAATTTAATTTAGGCAAGTAGATTTTTGACCCACTCGCCCAATCAGGCAAGCAAAAATAATCATTAACATTAACCCTTGGCACATGATTTTCAAGTTACTCCCTTACTTCATTTGGTAGCAGGTTGCCTTCAGTCTGGTCTTGTTGTTCTTGCTCTTTCTGGCTGAGTGGAGATGAATCCCCTTCTGCTTTATAACCACTTGTTGTGGCTACAGTCAGTGATTCATCATGAGCAGAGATACCGGTTGAAGTCTGTTCTGTTCCCTCTGGAAGCTCCACAGAAACCTGGCTGATAAGAACCTGGTGCTGCTGGGCGCTGACATCGTAATCAGGCTGTAGATGAACCAGAGGGGTGCGCTCAACAGACATGACCCTGGCTCTGACAGGCGAGGGCCGGCGCTGTCGCTCAGTGGTCGTTAGGCAAGGCACACGGCGAGAGTAGTCGTCATGAAGACGGGTCAGGGGTGACAAGGGAGACTGAGAGGTGGGGCTGGGGGAGGGACTTCGCCTTCGTCGGACAGTCAAGTCAGTCATGCTGCCTACTAGCTTTAGCATTGGTCCCTTGGTCATCACAGGGCTCTTCCTACGGCCGCCTGCGTGGCCCCGTAGGTCCACTGAGGAGGCACTGGCTGTCCTCTGGATGTTTGGTGCCCCGTTTGATGTGCTAGTCCTCTGAGAGTCCTCCTGAGGGGAAGGAGTTCCTGGATTTGGAGCTTTGCGTCTGAAGGGTGCTTTAAATATATGAAGATTTTCTGCACTTCTGCTCAGTCGGCTCAGCACCTTCACATTTGTATTCTCACTCGTGTTCTTTGTTTGGACATCGACCTTGGATGTCTGATCTAGTTTCCGACTGTCCGTAGCTTCATTTGTACTACTTCCTGCTAGTTTTCTATTCCCTGTGTCAAGTAATGAGATGCGTCCTGCTCCGTACGCTCTCCTGATACTCCTTGACAATCGTGTGTTGCGTGTGAGACCACCTCCTTCATCAGTGTCCTCATCATCAAAGTCTTCAATATCTGATCCACACTGGCTCATCGCAGCCAACTTTTGGACAGTAACATTTCCATTAGACACACTGTATCCCTCTGAAAACTTAAAATGATTTGCTGCATCATCTGAACCAGGGCCAGTGTTGCCGTTTTCCATTTCCTGATCTGATGGGTCATGCTCTCCATCGTGGGTGGCTGCCCCTCTACTCTGTATACCCTGGAGCACAGAGGAGCGGAGCTTTTTAAAGGAGTCTACAACACCCAGTCCTGAAAGTCCCGACCAGGCCTGGGGGCCAGTGTTGCCGTCGTTGCTGGGGATTGAGTTGGGACCGTCAGAGGTTGGAGTGTGAGCAGGGACAGGGCCCTTCCTCGAGTTAGAAAAGAGCCTCATGATTCTTGAGGAGTAAGGCTTTCCTTCAGGTTGACTTAAAACAGAGTTGGACCAGGCGGAGGAGTTGATACCATTCAATCTGTTTTCATCAGGACCTACTTGGCCACCACACCCAGACAGCAGACATGGGACTGTACTTCTGTCAGTATGACTGTGGAATGGGTATATATCACTGAGGGGTCGACTTCGGATCAGCGGGTCAGCTTTAGAGTCGGAGAGGCACGGGAGAGAGTCTTGGCTTGTGGACAAGACCCTGTTGTGCTGTTCTGCCTGCAAAACCAAACAGAGATTCAGTTTAGGAATCTTTGCATGCTGCATTAGAGAAGAACTAATGGTCCTATTCAAAGGTTACTATGGAGAAATGAATGTTGCTGATCAGATAAAAGCGGATCAGACATATGTATTTGATTTAAAAAATGAACTGAATAAAATAAAAACATCTTTACATGTATTTTTCAGGGAAAGCTGAGAAAAACATTTGGATGAAAAGGACATACTGTTTGCTTAAAGGGATGGACGGACAAGAATTAACTACTGTGTGTTTACAGTACAGTGTCCGCTGTGTTTGTATGTGAGAGAGGAGCAAAAGAGAGAATAAAGGGAGACAAAGATAACCAGACAACAGAATATCCCTCAGTGTGCAGAGGATCCAGAGGAGTAAAACATCTTTCACTGAGAACACTACATGCATTTGTCCTTGGTGCTGTATTTCAGTGTCCAAGGAGAGCTGAGGCCCAGGTCGGGGTGGTGTTGTGCTAAGTTCAGCTTTATGTGTGTGTGTGTGTTTCAGGGCAGTGGTAAATGCAGCTGAGCCTTTGAAGTGGGGCTTTGTGAGCGTGACTAAGCAATGAAACTTTCTAATCCATTGTGATTAATGCAATAAATTGCCCAGTTTTCTCCAGATTACGTAGGTGATGAGGTGACGCTGAGGGGGGCTGTGTGGTCTTCAAATCAGAGAACATATTTCAACTCTTTATCCTAATACACGGAGAGCCTGCAGTGTTTGTCTGTACAGGATTCTTTCTATTAGGCCTTTTCACAGGGTGCATTTGGTTTCTTATAGGAGGAAAGGCGCAGGTGTTACTAAAACATTAACAATAGCTCTGTTCTATTCAAGTGTTCCAGTAAGCCATGACAGTGCGACAGTGAGTCAGCATGCACATTATGAGGACCCCACAAACTGAAGCAGCTAAATGGAATTCAGGCACTGTTCATTCTTTACACCATGCTTTTCCTACTGTGACATGTCAAAATGTCTAACAGCCTATTATTTCTTTTCTGTTCTACTTCAAAAAGTCTCTTTATGACTGAGTTCAATGGTTTTGATGCACTGTACCAGATTATGGCCATAGAGAAGTATTTCACTGTTAGAAAGATGGTCTTTCAATAAAACTGAGCTGTCTATGCAGCAGAGAGATGTAAATACTTTTGAAATTGATGCTACATGACCAGAGAAAACTGAGGAAAAGGGCTGTGGCATTTGCTTACAACTTGAATTAAGGGCCCAAGAAACACACCTGCTGGCAATGCGAGCATGTCTGTGTTGACACAGGAAACATTATGGCGGCCAGCTGGCAACAAACAAACTCAAATTACAGTGAAACAGAAAGCTAAAATCTGTTTTCGCAATATTTGAGGCGAGCAATAAGAAACGCAGTAACAGAATCTTGGTTCACATTTCATCAACACAGCTTAGTTTGTCCTCAGAATTTTCAGCCTCCGTTTTCACAATACAGTACAGTTGCAGCGATATACCAGTTTCAAGGTATATCGTGATATATAAGTTGCCGATTGTCATACCGTGTACATTTGCTTATCTATGATATAGGGAAAAAAATGAAACTGGACATTGAATCTCCCTTTTATTTTAGTTATTTTCTAAGAGGAAGCTTTTACACATACTTCTATTAAGATAGGATAGGATAACCCTTTACTTGTCCCGTAATGGGGAAATTTGCAGCATTACAGCAGCAGAGGGACGATGCAAACAGGAAGCAATATATAAGTATGTATTGATAAAAAGAAAAACACAGGGAGGTGTTTTAAGTAAACTGTACAACACAAAGGGCAAAATAATGAGCAAAAAGTATAAAAACACATTTAACTGAATTAACAAAATGGTTTCAAGTTTCACTAGCAGTAATAAAAAAAAAAAAATTGTTGAATCAACAATAACCCTTCTGTTTTCATTTCTTTAAGGGTCATTCTGACGGATAATAAAATAAATTCTTTAATACCATGATACCGTGAAACCGCAATATTTTCTTTCATAACATGAAAATATCATACTGTTTCAACCTTACAACAGAGGAAACAGTATGACACCCACTTCATTTTCACAAATTCACTTTTTACAGCCAAACAGTGCACTAAAATATGTTTCTGAAGAAATTTTTGGTGTGAAGTAGGTAATGCAGTGACATAACCTTGGTTTATATTTGATCACCACTGTCTAGTTTTACCTTTTGATCTGAGTTTTAGACAGAGAGACAGGGGGTGGCTTTCTCTCTTGATCTGCTTTTATACTCTTTGTCAGTGGTGACAGACGTATAAAAACACAAAGGTACAATCTGTAGTTCGAGCAACAGCCCTAACACCAGCTCAAATTTGAGTCATCCAGCAGATTTGTACTGAGAGATGAGCAGGGAGATCCAAGGGCTGGTAAGATGGAGGAAAAATTACCATATTGATATGATCCAAGTATCCCTTTAAGCTAATTTGCATCTACTACAATTAACTATATGATGCTATAATTACAAGAATTGAATGATGGTATTATCATGCCATATATGTTTACAGACCTACAAAGAAATCATGTCTCTGAAAAAACATTTTGGGCATTTACAAGCAAGTTTTCCTTCACAACATCCCTGCATCAAGAGGGATGAAGGTACGAATAGTTAAGCTAATATAGTTAAGCCATTTTCCAGAGGCTTTTCCAGAATAGTTTACTAAATCCAACCTGAATATTCTGTCTCAATCAGACAGATTTGGATGATATGTGATGATTGATATCATGGCGTGAGAGGTCAGACATTTTCTCAGATTTTGGCTGAAAATTCCTAATTTATTGTTTATAAACTGCATATAAACGCTAAAAGATAAGTCACATTACTACTAATTGTTTTATGTTCCTTGCAGGAAAACTGTCTCCTAACAACACAAATAATCACCCCTAATAAATTGTCATTATCATTTAGGTATTCAACAAAAATGTGATTTTGTCAGCATCACTCAGTCCCAACACAAACTGAAGGCATTTTTAAGGTTTGACATCAGTGTTGCTTCCTGTCTGCTGTGTACACATGCGGGGAGTTGCAGGGATCCTGGAACGTTCCCATACTTCCCAACCTCATGCGTGTTCAGCAGCAGATGGGCTTTCTCAGTCAAACTCTCAGTGGAATCTGCTGTCACTTCAACCAGCTCGCTCCATCACACCGAACTCTTATGTAAACACAGAGCCACCGCTGCCAAGCACCGCTGCTGACAGACAGTAAACACCCCTCGTGAACAATGTGCTGCTTTCAAAGCTACACTGAATTGTCTTCTTGTACTTTCTCCTCCTCGGCCTCTGGAAGAATCACGTTGGATAGCAACTGGAAAAATAGACCGGATCAATTATTCCATCTATTTTCCAAGCAGAAAGATAGGAGATAGGAAAGGAATTTCTGCAGCTCGAGTAGCTTGTTTTTGTTTTGAATGCTCACGCCGTGCTATCAGCCACTCTACCGACAGTGCTATCCTTCAACACCTTTCTGCCTTCTCCCCGAACTTGGCGCCAACTGTCACAGGCCAGTTGGCGTCTACTAATACTTGGCAGTGCTGTTAGTCAGAACCAAGCTGACGCAGGTGGTGACTTTCACAAAAAGACAACACAGATTTCAGCTTATTTGCAATATGCTCTATACAGCAACAACTCTACAGGATGTTAGTTTGTGTGACTCTAACTATGCCATTTAAACCTGGCGATGGCTTTATGAGCCTTATTGTGTCTAGACAGAATGCATTAACTTCAATTACAATGTTTGATGTGCACTGTGGACAAACTTGTTTCCATGTTGAAGTGGCAAGTCTGTTGGCAGCCCTCCAATCGTACCAAACAAAGAAACCCGGACAAAAGCAGTTTCCTTAATTATAAAACCTATTTTTACCCTGAGATATAAAATATAAATGGTAAACTGTATTGCTTTAACTCAAGGCACTGTATGTTTATACTACCATGCACTTAATGAAAATACATAGTCAAGTCAATACAAGTCAAAAGATCAAAGGTTTCAATTCCAAGCACTGGTGTCTTTCCCTTTCCTCCATATTTTCTAAAATGACAAAAATACAAGTATAAATGAAGCATGTAAATAGAAAAAAGTATCTACTACGTCCATGTCTACAGCTATGCATCCTGCAACATCCAGACAAATATTACTCACGTGTGAATATCACGCCTTACTGTCTGTGAATGCAGGTCACTTTTACTATGTTAAACTTTCCTATATCGTCTTGCTCAGCCTGTGTAGCTGGATAACTGCTGCTCCACGGCTTCCTCCTGCTAGGCTGTGGATGGGAGCGGCACACTGGGGCCCTGGTCCAGAGTTAATTAAGAGCTCAGGGAGGAGTCCCCCCCCCCCCACACATGGCAGCCAGCTGGAGCCAGCCTCAGATTAGACTCCCAGAGACAAGGATGAACACTCACCCAGATACATAAACATGTATACAAGGGCTAACAGCATGTGCTCCAAAAACACATGCACCATTAGTTAGAGCATCCTTTTTTCATAGTGCACAACCCATGTCCATGTGCATGTGCATTCACACACATGCCTGCACAGAGCTGAGCAGGGAGGAAGGCATTTAAATTACTGACTCCCTTCCTGTTTGGCTAGAAAACCCAGGCGGTTATGCAAGGAGTCATAAATGCATAGTGATAAGAGCCCTCCTACCCATAGTTCACCTCTGCAGGGGTATGCTCTGCCTGAAGGTAGGATAAAAATCATTAGGCCAAAATGAACTGAGCATTAAATTGAAAAACAACCAGACATAGAGTATCAGGGGAAAGTAAGCTTTCTGTCATTTTCCATTCTCTGGCTTAACTCTGAGACAGACACAACCACCCCGGAGCAACACCACCATTCCTCCGTAAGCTGTCACATTACTGGTTGTCTATTTGTCTTGAGGAATGAGAGCTGTGAGGAAGACATACCTCTAGGATGTCTTAAAACAGCACGCCATAATGTTTTAAAGAACAGATTGGCTGATTAGCTAAATCAGTGTGTGCAACTTGGGTTCTGTGAAACTTAAGCTGCACATATGTTCAGTACTTAAGAAAAAGTTCACTGTATTTTGTCCTTCATGTGAATGAGTTTGTGAATGTACAAATGTCTGTCAAGATTAAGAAACACTTGACAATGTTCAGTATTAAATATCTGAATCCATATTAAAATCTTTTTGGCCTTAATGCTTGGTATCTGACCTTATAGCCTGTTTCCCAGCTAAGATTAAAAGCGTCAGCAAGAAAAATCTACTGTGTGAGGGAGCAGTGTGTGGGAGTGTGTATGTTTGTGTGTGTATATGGCCTATTCCTCTTCCCTCCTAGTAATAATCTGATTATTGGAGCTTTACCAGTCTGTGTTCAGGACTGGTTTCATCTACACATGATAGCCTAATCAGGGCGACAACTAGGCTATTCAGCACTGACTGAGAGTGACACCCAAAGCTTGTAAACAGCCCACCAGGGCTTGACTGCGGGGGGCGACTTGGCCTGTGTGCCCCCTACATTTTAAGGTTCAGTGTGTAGGATTTAGGCAGATATATTGGCAGAAATGGAATAATAAAATAAAATAAGTACATTTTCTTTAGTGTGAAATCACCTGAAATTAAAAATTAAAAATAGGGAGCGGGTCCTCACCCACAGAGTCTGCTAAAATCTCAACAGTAGCACAGAACAGACAAACTAAACACTGGGTCTAGATAGGGCCATTTGCATTTTCCTGTCGGCCATCATAGTAAGCAGCCCCTCTGCATGCATTTATTTAGGGTTTTTACCAGTTTTAATCACCAGGTCTGTTTGATTAGGAGAGGAAGAGACCTCTGCCGATTATTCAGCTCCTCGTAAAACGCTCCTGAATGTCTGGATCTTTGGTTATCAGAGAAAAACATGAACACATGCAGATGCTGGGCTAGCAGCCCTTCTCCAAAGAGCCGAGCGGTGTCAAAGAAACACTGATTTGTACTATGAAACTGCTTTTTTCAGCATTTTCACCGGTGTAATGTACTTGGTCTGTCCATTTAGGAGAGGAAGAGACCTCTGCGGATAATTCAGCTTTTGGTTAAAACCTCCTTAACAATGAACACTGAAGGAAATCTAAGCGGAAGAAGTTTCAACTGGATGCAATTAAATTAATGAATTAAATAAATCTAAATCTTACACAGTTTCTTCAAGGGTGAAAATGAAGAGATAGAGGCTAAACTTCCACAGACAGTATCCATAAAAATATGTCACCTCACACTGTGAAACAGACAACATGTCCCACCTGGATCAGTTGAGCACATGTGCTACCGACTCTATTTCCTGGCTACAGTCTCATATTTGTTCATGACCTAGTTCCTCATTTTTCTGATCTTGAGGACAGAAGGAACTTGGGAGACAGCCACGCCCCTTTCTATAAAGCGTGGGAAGTGCAGGTACAGGCCAAACCAGGGAGTGTCAGCACTCTCACAGAGGCAGCCACTTACTCACCTGATCTGCTGTGGACTGTCATAGAGACAGATGCACAGAAATCCAACACCACAGTGCACAAGGCTTACAGAGGACAAAACGCCACTGAGCCTCGTTGTCAACAGTCAACGGTGTAACCTGACAGTGGTGCAACAATAATCAAAAGACTGCTCCATCAACATTTCATAACCATGAGAACAAAGAGCTTTTTAATAGAGCATAAATCCACTAATATTAAACAAGGATCTGAGGTCATCTTAAACACCAGTTTGTGGGCTTGGAAATAGTTTACACAGTATTTTACCAGCGCAAACGTCATTTTTGGACTGAGTCAGAGCGCTGGGCAAAGTTGCTTTGTTGCTGAAGTGCAAAAAGAAGAAAACAAATGCAGAATGAGTTCATAAATTATTGACACAAAGCTCTATTTTTGTACCCCATGAGGCAGAATTACAACTTTGTATAAAACAGAGAGTAGCCTGGTGTAAAATTATATTGTAGTTGTTTAGCAGTGTTGTAAAAATGTGTGAATGTTTTTATATATCCTCTATAAAGCACTGGACTGTGACCTGTGCAGGCACCAGAGTGTAACTCTAATATAGAAATTTCATCTGTGGATCCATGAAAACAAGATAATTAATTGTGAGTGAACTGAGGACTCACACAAGAAGTGTAGCTTCATGCTAAGAAAGAAGCAGAAACTGAAAACAAGGAGCTATGGAAAGGGATTACACTGAGTAGTTTTCTAAGCTCATAAAGAACTCGGGGCCAAACTGCTTATTTATTTCTGCATTAATTAACTTTCTTTGGCCATAAAGCTCTTTGTAGTAGGTGGCCCCCTGCCCCTCCTTCACCAACTCCCTGCACAGCCTGGCATCTCCCACATCTCTATAACAACCATGGCTATAATGCACCACAATAACCCCCTCTGGTCCCATTTCAAACAGGAGCACAAGAGGGAAATCACCGCAGCTGCAAAGTTACACACAAATAAGTAATTTGAATGAATTATACTTTCACTTGTTTTAGCTTTGGATTAAATTGCGCAGTTAATATAAACCAAAACTTTTGCTCACCCTGCTCATAGTCGCTGATGTTGTCCGCCTGCCCTTCTTTCTCTCACATCAACACAGCAGCTGTTTTTGTTTCTTAGCCATAGTGAAGTCGCCCGGGTTTCTCCGAGCTCCGACGACTTACTGCCTCGCACTCGTCGTCCTCTCCCAAAAACATGTCGGGTACAACAACCACGACAAGTGCGCTGGCCCTGCTAACTAGTTACCCCGCAACATATTGAGACAAATGGCTGGCTGACTTCTCAAACACACTTAGCTAGCAACTTCAGCTAGCTCACGAGCTCACTCATAAACTTCTTCTAAATTGCGCAAGCGTTGCGGTTTTTTAAATTTCGCTTTCTCCGACCGGCAAAACCTGATGTTAATCAGGTGAGTGCACAAAGTAAACACTGAGTCACGCGATATCCTCCGGAGTGGCTGAAGAAAAGCTGATAATTTCGCTGATGACTCCAAAGAGGTCTTTCTTGGAGGCTTGAGCTCGCGAGCATCATTAATGCACTTGTTGCAGTGTTTCCAAGGGGCGGGGCTTAGAGAGGTTACAATTAAGGTTACTGGTTGACCGCAGCGTGACCAGTCGGCTGACAGCCAATCATAATTAAGTAGATGATTCCGTGACCGCGAAGCCACGCCCACACATAAGCGTTCTTCATTGAAGGAAGGAGAATGCTGCTCCTCACTTCCTGCGGCTCTTTGAAGACAGAAAAAGACTGGACCATCCAGTTGTCTTGCTCGTGTCATTTCATTGTATCATGCCAAGACAATTAATGTGCTGTGCGTGCCCATCCCAATAGAAACAATGACTTAGTGATTCTGTGCAGCCAGGGCAGAAGATAACCACATACCTAAGGTAACTTTTACATGTGACAAATAACAACGCCACACCTCTATGGCATCTGTTTAATGTTTGTTTTTCATTAACAGGCTCTCATTTTCAGCAGAATTGCATGTCCAAGATGAACCACATGATGCGCACACAATTTCAGATTATTTTTAAAGTAGCAATACAACAATGTAAAAATCCTGCGAGTTTGATTTAAGTATGGAAGTATTATCAGCAAAATGTTCTTGGTGTAAAAAGGAAAAGTACTTACAATGCATACAAATTACCCAGTGAGTGTTGTATCATTGCCTATATCATATTACAATTGTGTTATAGGTATATATATATATATATATGTGTGTGTGTGTGTGTGTGTGTGTGTCAGTCCTCAGCAAATAAGCCAATACACCACACACAAGATGGCTGAATTGCTTCTTCCTTAAGTCTTCATTTGAGATGTTACAGACGTGTTTTGCCCATAGCTTCATCAGGTGCAGAACCCTCAGACTCCAGGGCCCTCTGGTAGAGGAGATGAGCTTGAAGGAGACACCTCAGTAGTCAAATAAATGCAGTGGAGTGAAAAGTATGATTTGAGTAGTATAAGTATTTAAGTAGAATAAAATTGAAATACTTAATTAAGGTACAAGTACCTCAAATTTGTTCTTTAGTACAGTAGGTGAGTAAATGTACTTAGGTACACTGTACATTGCATTATATAGTCAACCAAAGTTTAGAGACAGGCTGATTTCTTATGACTCATTTCTATTCTTTAGAAATATTCAACATCAATTATAAAGAAAGTTTGCCTCATCTAAGCCCCAAAGATTAAGAACCCAGAGAAGGTCGTGTCATCATCTTCATCAGCAAAGAGCCCATTGTACAGCTCTCCCCCAGTCACCTGCAGCCACACCTTGTCTCCCACATCCAGGTTCAGCACAGCGCCCCCTGCTGCCTGATCCTCGCTGCTCTGGTAGTTATCCGTGGTGTGAATGATCTTTGCACCATTCTTCACCAGAGCAACCTTCACGTTCCGGGAGAAGACCGTGATGTGGTAGGTGAAGAAATATGCTCCCGCTGCGGAGCATGTGAATCTTCCTGTCTGTGGATCGTAGTGATTCTGCACATTGTAAATGATCTTGTCAAACCGGATCGGAGCATTAGGTGTAGGGAGTTTACTTTGTGCTGTGAGTCCCACTGAGAAGGCGCTTTTAGAGATAACAAGTTCTTCTCCCTTCTCACCTTTGTCACCTTTCTCTCCTCGAGACCCTCTCTCCCCACGATAACCAATATTGCCTTTGTGACCTGGAACACCAATTTCCCCCTTGGGCCCTGGCCTGCCAGGGGGTCCCAGTGGCCCCTGAATGCCTCTGTCACCTCTAAGGCCAACTTCTCCCTTGGGACCCTGTGGTCCAAGAGGCCCAAAATCCCCTTTAGGTCCTTGGGGTCCAGGCAGCCCAAGCTCTCCCTTACTTCCTTTGAGTCCAATGGGCCCTTGGACTCCTTGGGGCCCCATTTTCCCAGGAGGCCCCCGTTCGCCATTTTCTCCCCTTTTTCCTTTGAGCCCTGCTGGACCAACTGCGCCTATAAATGACAAATATAACTTGTATACCACGTATATCCTTAATGATCAGTGTTTAGCCAGAAAAGGTGTGACAGTTGTACGAATACATTGTCTTAATGTAGATACAACTGGTAAAAATAGATCATTGTTTCAACACAGGTAACTTAACAGACCTGTTTATTTTTTCAGTAAGGCAGGTGCAGTAAATTCTGGAGATACATACCAGGTTCCCCTTTGTCTCCTTTGTGGCCATCATTGCCAGCTGCTCCAACGGGGCCAACTTGACCTTTTTAATCGGGGTTCATAAAATATTGTGATCAACAATTGTAAAGTTGAAGCTTTAGACATTTAGGAAAATGTGCATAAAGGTACGTTCTGAAGGAGGGGTATTTTCTAAACTTACCTTGATCACCTTTTTCACCTCTGAGTCCATCTCGGCCATCTCTGCCAGGTGTGCCATTGTGTCCGGGGTCCCCAGGTATACCAGGATGTCCACAAACGCAGTCTTTGTTTGGGGTTACTTCCTGTGTAACACACCTGACTGCCAATAGAAGGAGCAAGAGAATGACTCTAAACCTCATCCGCAACATTGTACCTGATGCACCTATCTATCAACAATGCAAAAACTTCTAGACTAAGAGACGTTAAATTGAGTACATAGTTTGCCTCATAACCACTTGTGCTACTGGCACCAACCAGAGAAAACATAAACTGGACAAGAACTTTGGACAAGAGTGACCTCAGCTCTCAAAGCCATTTCATTGGTCCAACTGTTTGTGGCTTACTTATTGAGTCTGTGAGTTACACATCACCTGTGCCCCTGCAGATGCTTCTCCAGTCTAGTTGAGGCTAATAATAAGCACAGAGTGTATGTCAGGGCCAGACATGCAAGAGGCCGCATAGTTTTACATGCGGTGCCTTCCTATACAGTGAAGCAAACAGGATATAAAACTTAAAGGAATACTTAACCCCCTAAATAACGATTTGTATATCACCTTTTCACCCCATGTTCTATTGAATTCATGAAGATGTTTGTCTCGCATGCCTCCCTTTGAACGAAGAATCCAAAAATGGAGAAAATTTTTGATGGATTGAAATTATAGACGTATTTAACAACAGCAAAGCTATATCAAACCATTTGTTTACAAAATCTCACACACCTTGTGCAGTATAATCCAAGTTTTATTTATCCAATTATATGCTCAGTGCCCGGATAGACTTTTCCAACACAGAACTGAACTAAAAGGGAAATTGTGCTTGCTCTCTTCAGAGCCAGACTCCATTGACAAAAACAGTAATTTTACCTCACTGAACATGAGAGCTGCTGGTGTATCCCTGCATTGATTGATTAGTTTGATTGTGTTATTGTATAACTTTGGTGTTTTCAAGATTAAGCTCAGATTCATCAAATTCACATAATAACACAAACAAACTAACTGATCCAGGCAGTGCCAGAGCATCAACTCCCATGATCAGTGACATAAAATTACTGTTTTTGTCAATGGAATCTGGCTCCGAAGAGAGCAAGGATAAGTTTCCCTTTTACTTCAGTTCCCTGTCGCAAAGGGCTGTCTGTTTGGGGTGTAGTGAGCACATGGATTATAATTCACAAGTTGTGTGAGATTTTGTAAACTGTTTTCATATACTTCATATACTGAGAATCTTCACCGACATGTTTTCATATAGTTTTTATGTTGTTAAACACAGCCACTTTACTCTGTTAAAAAGAGTTTACTTCAATGTTCTGTTTTTGGATTCTTTGTTCACTGTGCAAGCGAATGAGAAAATCAAAGTTTTCTTCATGAATTTAATGTATGGGATGTATGGAATACATGGGATAACAATTTGATATACAAGTGGTCATTTTAGGGTTGAAGTATTCCTTTATTATTTTTTAACTGAGCAGTAAAAAGATTGCATGAGGAATGGACACCTTAGAATAATATTAGCTGTTGTTATTATCCAAGATTTAAAGGACAGCATTGTAATGGCCTCTGTTTAGTCGCTGGATGCTAATAACAAGCTTAAATGTTAATCCATGCGTGCTTTTCTCATATGTGACTTTTAAAATGCCAACAGTCAGGAACAATTGACCCCATAAACTGGATCACTGACATAAAATGTGACCTTTTGTGCTCCAAAGCCCAACCTCAATGCCTTAGACAAAGGTTTCTGCTTATCTTAATGATAGTGCCTTTCAGATCTTATCTAGATGCAAACCATGTTTAGGGTGAACGTTTGGTAACTAAATTTCCATAGGATGGTAAAGCTTTAGAAAAGAAATTGAGAACTACATCTTTTCCCAAAGAACAGTACAATATAGAGTTTTAGAAAAAAATCCTGGCAGTTTCAGTGGCTCCTTTGTTTTTGCTTCACCCTCCACAAAGGTAAGATCAGCTATTAAACAGCATTACTGGACCAGCAAGGGATTTAATATCTTACTCAAGGTTGCTCAGCAAGGCAAAGGTTTTCTGGCACACAGACTTGAATCAGGACTATCTGGTAGAGGAACCGTCAACCTAATCATTATGCCGTGCTGCTGCCCCTTTATTAGATTGTGTGCAGTCAGTGAGGACACACAGCAGGGATGGGCGTAAGGGAGGAGCTGTAACATAAAACCAAGATAAGAAAAACACCCACAACACTCTGAACATACACCAAACACCCCTGGTTCCCCAGATATCTACATACCCAGCTTGTGTGTCATGCAGACTGACGCAGACATATGTTCACATACTTTATTTTTTCAATACTTCTTCTCACAAGCCCCCAGATATAAATATATTTAAAAATATAAACATGACAATACATAAAAGTGCACATTCAAGCAAAGTCTTAAAGTGGCACCAGAAATGGAAACGTCACTGCCATACATGTTGGCTGCTGCACATATACTTGCATGGACACAAAATGGCCACATTGTGGGCAAAGACATAATCTAACAAACAAATAACAAGGGCATGGCTCAGAATGAATGAAACTCATTAAGAATTTGGGGCCAACATATCAGGACCCGGTCTCTGTAGTCCCATAACCAGGCACAACGTGAGGTTGATTTGGTTACAGAGGATACTGCAACATGTCTTCAGACGAGATAGCAGAGACATCACCACTGAGTTCCATTAGGTTTAAGGCGAAATAATGAACAGTAACAGATCATCCTAAAACAATGACCAATGAGAAATGTAAATAAATGTTTACATAAATACAAATAAATATATACAGCATGCTGTAACAGTGGCTTACAGTATTTCAGATTTAAAATGTATATAACACTGATGATGAAAACTGACGTTGAATGACATGACGTTGAGTTCCACATTAAGTAATCTTTTAGACATGGAAAATAAACAATGCTACAGGAGAACAGCACATGACAAAGGGGAAGAGAGGGACAGGAGGAGAGCTTGGAGGAAGAGATCTACAGCATTTGACATCATCTTTTTAAAGACAGAACACTCTGTTTGGGGAAGCAGCAATTCCAGGAAAATTAAGGTTAACATGGCAGGTGCTACAAAGGATATGGAGGTTTTGGGGCTACAACTTTCCGTGGTAGTAGTAGTAGAAAATAAGGTCTGGAAGCAGGGAAGCAGGTTAGCTAGTAAGTGCCCTACATGATCTGACGGTGCATACCGTAGCCCGTCATACCAGATTGGGAAGCCCCGCGGTTGCTGCCCATCTGCAGGCCGATCAAACTCTGGCCTTGGCGGAGCTGCTCCTGGCTGAACTCTCGCCGATACCCCTGGGCTTTCCTGCACATGAATAACAGTTACAAGGTGAGGTAGAGGAACATGACGCATCATGGGCATGCAGTTGCGAATTCTTTGTTACAGTGAGGCTTATCTGTACCTGTGGAACCAGTCTCGGTCACCTCTGTAATGACCATCGTCCTTGGTGACAGCCACACTCCCCAGAGCCATAAGAGTTCTTTGCACTGCTGCCATGTCCTTTCCTATTGCCAGAACAAAAGATTATGTCATGGCATGTAGTGAAAACAGCTCATAAATGTGAATGACTACAGCAGGAGATGAATGTAAGTAATCAGAGGTAAAATCACCTTCCCACAGGTCCACAGTTTGAAATATGTCAGTGGTTGTGACTCCATAAGCTTCAGCTGCCTGCAGGAACTGAGAGATCTTCTCCATTTGTTTGAAGGCCATCTGCGTCTCTGGGATCTTCTTGATAGGCTCCTTTCCCCTCGGATACAGGCTGTTGATAAGCCTGCAGAGGACCTGGGACAAGGGAGGTCAGAAATATGAATGGGTAATATTAAAGTAACACACTAAAAAGACAGCTGAGCATAATTGATATTTTTGTTAACGGGTGTGATGCTGTTGCCATTGCCTGAAGAGAACGAGTATAAAAAGTGCATTTGGATTCAGTTATGAAAGCTCATACCATTTATAATTGCGAGAGTCATTTCCCAACAGTCTAGATAATGTTTTGTGGCTGCATTGCGTTAGTGCCTGTTGAGTTAATCGGTGGTGCAGAAATTGATGTCTCTGCCTCGTCTACCATGGATTTGTCTGAATTATTTTTTTTAAACATTACAGTCAGCTGGAGTGTCAAGCAGGAGGACAGTGCAGCACTGTGCAGGGTGCATTTTATAATTGGCTGTTAATTAAGTCTCACAGTGCTGAGCACTTTAAGCAGGGGGGCAGAGGAGTTTTTCGAAAGCTGCCAGAATGACTCAGTATAAAAATGATTTGTTAGGAAAGGAAGGACCACAACAGTTTGCGATTTGAAAATCACTCAGGTTATTTTGCAACACAAAACACAGTGGTCATTAATACACAGTCATTGAGGAGTAATGATAACGGTCTGTCATTCTAATAACCAAATGTAATATCGCAATACAACAAATGCAGATCGATATTATTTACTGAAGCTTTCAAAAAAAATGGGCACATAAATCTAGTTGCTTATTTTAGCCTTTACTCATGGCCTCTTTAAATCTGACATCTGAGTTACTTTCTGGCTTTAATAATTAAATATAACTTCTATTTTAAGTCCAGGTACTGCAGCCACTCACTGTTCCATCCATCAGCCATTTCTGGAAGTTATCTCTGCCCGCCTGCGGCTTCTCCAGGTTCCCTCCACACTGTGCAAGTATCCAGTCCACCAGCCGCTGCTCCAGGTCTGGGTCATACTTCTGCTCGATCTTCTCCTGCACCTCTCGGCTCAGTCCATAGCTGGGCCCTCTGTTCGCCATGGCAGCTCTCACAGCACTCTGGTTAATGTGGTGTGTGGTAGTCCTGAAGAGAACAAATGGTAGACGTGAGGCTGGAAGAAAAATGATCTGACAAAAAACATCACTGTAATATTTCCAGAATATACCTATTGTGATATATTAGGGAGTTTTAGTTTTTGTATCCTTAAATAGCTACAGGATAACTGCAATTCTACTCTTTTGACTACAGTAAAAATATAAAGCCATACAGCACTATTATAAACTATTTTAATATTTAAAGCAAAGCCCAAAATCTAGGTTTAAGTCTCTCCCTTTCCAGCTCAGCAGCCCACCCAGGCGCATCTCTGGAGACTGTATCAGAGAAGGGTGTGGTCCATGGCTGCTGTCCCGAACAGGGACACGCCCTCTTATTGCCATGGTAACAATCAAGCCAGTTTCCGGCACGCCGTGTGCAGTGATGCGCTGCATGAGATGATGTCTCAAGTATGACCTCGAGTTGGCTGTCATCATGACGCGAATCAAATAATCAAATTTTCAGAAAGTTTGCCCTCTTGCCACAAACATGCATCCACACAATGAACAACAGTTCTATATTTAGCCTGCAACACAGTTTAGTTTAATTACGTCAGCCCCCTGTGCCGCACATAAAAGCTTTTTGTTAATTCTTTAGTTCATTGTCTTCACTGCGTCTGTTGTTGACACTTAAATTCAGCAAATTCAAACAAAGTCTCTCCATCTGATGTCATGGCAGCACATCGCTGCGCACTCTGCAGCCTTTTAAAACATGAACATGTTACAAACCCAGAGGCAACTGCGCCAAGCTCACACTAACTGCGACACTGAAGCGCCCGCAAAAACATTATGTCATGCACTCAGAGCAGTTTTATTTAATGAAGACTGCACTTACTGAAGAGGAGGAGAGAGCGGTCAGATTTGTCCGTGTCACAGTGTTAATTCCGCAAAGCTGGGCAGGGCTGAGGATGCTGAGCTGCTGAAGCATCCATGAAGCGCAGCACAGGCGCGTCGGGCCGGGCTGGATCTCATTTGTCCGGGAGGGGCGGGTCAGTCGTTTTATATACCAGCTCCCAAGGAGGGGTCCCTAGAGAGTCTCAACAACAGAATGCGACGTGACACCACTTCCGGACAGTGGTCACTGTAGTGCATGCTCAGCTGCAGCATGAATTGACCCTCTGCACATCAACCCAGGCACATGATGGTGCCAAATTAATACTCTTTTTAAACTCTTGCCTGCAGCTTGAAGTCAATACTGGACATACATCCACCCCCTTTTACCTCATCATAACTGCTACACTGAGTGACTTGCTCAAAGGCACCCGAGCAGAGTGGATGCTTGCTTCTTATTAGAATAGCAGCTTTAACTGGTTGGTCTCCCTCCTGACTTGTTATTATGTGTTTGGCTTCTACACAAAGCAAACACTAATTCTTGTTGTTTGTTCCAGTATGTCTCTTAGTTCCAGTGATGAGAGCCATTTCCTTTCACTTACTGAATTAAGTTTTTTTTATGGTAGATAAATGTCTGTAGAGTGCTGTGGCTCAATATGGAGAGCGTGCTGCCTTATTTTACTCAGCTAGACAACAAAACAACTACTTTTTCTTGCAATCTGTGGTGCAAAACATTTGCTTTATGTAGAAACTGCAGCACAAGGAGCGCACAGTAAAGCAAAACGCCAAATGCATCACCCTTTTCCACCATCTCCTCCGCTTGCATTACCACTGTCCTACTGTATGCTCCCATAAATTGATGTTTGACTTTAGTTTTGACACAAAAAATGATTGACTACATAGCTCAACCATGAGTTAAAGGTCACCGCTGCAGTTAAGTGGACCCGAGAGAGTTAAGGGGTTGGTTTCACCCCATTGAGCATAGTGCGGCTCGTGGCCAATTACATGTTAATAATCAACAGTCCAGTGGCTCCATTCAGCAGGCCTCTCTATGGCTAAAGGCCAGCAGGTATGAGGAGTCATGTAACAGAATGTCCTACTAGCAAAAATAAACCTCAAATGGCTGCAGCCTACAACCCTTGATGATTTCAGCTGACTATATAGAACCAAGATTTCATGTAGATATACGAATGTACCTGGCAAATTGTGTTTTTGTTCATTGTTTTGCTGTTTGTTTGCCTCATCTTAATTAGTATTAAAAATATACTAATTTAGAAATACAATTTTTATCTGTTTAGCAATCATGGTGATTGACTACTTAGCTTAAGATACATTTCTGTAATTCAGCTTAATTTCCTGCAGATGTAAAAACTTTTAGAGCTACACTATAGGATGTATGCATTGCAATATCAAAAGACAGTTATTGTTTGTCAGATGATTATGTTGTGGTAACAAACTGAGACCTGCACTCTAGTGTGCAGAGGTTTTATTGGCCAAAACGGGTGAAAAGTGATTAAAAAAGGCACAGGAAAACTACACGTCTAAGTAATGAGGGAGGGGGAGACAGTCAAACAGCAGGAATGGCGGCCGGGACAGCAGCAACAGCAGACCTAATAAAGGCCAACATAACACTCCATATAATAACCTGGAACACATACAAATGCAACCTGAAGATATAAGGGAACAGCTAGCAGGGGAGCTCCCTTTCATTATAGTTTGCACTGTAACAACATGATGAAATGACAGCTGAAATACTGGGAGAGTAACAGAGATGGATAAAAGGTCATATTTGGCGAAGACATGCCATGGTTTGGTAAATTTCTTGAGGGTTGACTTCCCAGTAAGCTCAGTCCTTCTCTCATCTCAGCAACCTCTCAAGCTCCACTCCCCCGTCCCTTTCTCAGACCATAGTGGTCAGCTTGTCTATGAGATCATCAATAGTGTAGACCATGAGCTTGATGTCGTCCCTCTCGGACATGCGGTGATGGCCATGCCGCCGCAGGATGATATCCACATCGGGGCTGAGGACGCGCTCTGCAACCTGCATGGAGATGTGCCAGGGTACTTCCTCATCTTTGAGCCCGTGAATGAGCCGTACGGGACAGGTGATGGGGATGGGACTCTGGAGCACACAGTGGTTTTCTGCCTCTCGCAGGAAGTCCATGCTGAACCTATAAAGACCCTCCTCTGAGTGTTTGGTGGGGACTGTCCACTCCCCCTTCTCCTCAAACTCCTTGCGTGTCTGCGCATTCAAACATGGACAAATCCAATTCAGAAAAACATTTAAATGAAAATGCCTGCAAAGTTTCGCACAGCATAACCACAAAATTGAATATATGTGATAATATTATATGTTCCTACCTCCAGAGGAAGAGAATTGAACGCTGTGACGATGTGATCAGCGGCAGTGGAGATGCCCACCAGTGCTGCAGTCTTCTCTGGTCTTGCAATGGCTGCCAGCAGCATAAACCAACCGCCTATACTGGAACCCACCAGTATCTACAAGTAAAAAAAAAACCCAACATAAATAAAATGAAACAGATTAGTATTGTTTTTTATCTAAAAACCTAATTAAAAACACTCCATAAAGACAACAGCAGACTCTTGCAGTATGATCACAGTGGTGACAGACTAATAACACAAATGTGGTACCACAGTGACATCTTCTGGAGACATAGTGAAACATACAGTGGGATGGAGGTTAAAGGGATTCAATTAACTCTAATTATATTATTGATTCTTCTCTTGCCCCGATTCTTTTTTATTGGTTCTCTAATAAATCCATTTTTTGGTAATTTGTTCAGAGCAAAATAAGGTTTAAAATACAGTTTTTAGTGTTAACTTTATGACTTGACGATGAACGAATAATACAGTCCCCCCTTCACTCAAAATTGTGTTTCACTTATTGTTACTTTCAACTTCACTGCGCAGAAAGACATGCAGAGTTTGACATCAGAATTCTAAAGAATGAGTGGATGTAATTTAATGAGTTTTTATTTTATTTTTTTAAAGATATTTTTGGGGCTTTTTAGCCTTTAATCGATCGGACAGACAAGCGTGAAAGATGGAGAGAGAGAGGGGGAATGACATGCAGCAAAGGGCCACAGGCTGGAGTCGAACCCAGGCCGCTGCAGCAACAGCCTTGTACATGGGGCGCCTGCTCTATCTGCTAAGACACCGACGCCCCATTTAATGAGTTTTTAACAAGGTAATTGAAATTTTTTGTGAAAAAACATCAACTTACATTATTCAAATAAGTATTTATTTAAGTCTTTGATGTTTGGAGAGGATCTCTATACAAAGATGACAAATTATTGACTAAAAACTAACATTTGTAAAATTCAATAATTCGCCGGTGGAGCTAGAGCCCTGATTCACCAGAACCCTCTCAGTTCATTTTTGATTTCCAATGGGCATTATCAATAGAGTAGTGCAGGAATGAGTCCTATAACTCAGAGATGAGTTAGCACTCCCGGTTCCAAGCAGATAGTTACAAAACAATAAGATATAAAAACATATAAAAACAAAAACATAAAATACTTGAAGCAAGCAACAAAACAATCATGCAAGTATGTAAGATGGTTATAACAAAACATAATGTGTCATAAAAACACATAGTAATGTAGAATAAGTTAACTAAAAGCTTGTCTGAATAATAAAGTTTTAATATGTGTTCTAAATGTGTCATATGACGCTGCTGATCTCAAAGAAAAGGGGAGGGCATTCCACAATTCAGGCACTATAGTCTGGAAAGCACGATCACCACGAGTCACAAAGTGAGTGTGAGGGACTGACAGAAGTAACTGTTCTGAGGATCTGAGTGTCTGATTGGTGCTACAGAGTTGGAGAAGGCTACATATATAGTCAGGGGCTTGGCCATGTAGCGCCTTAAAAGTTAACAGCAGCACCTTAAAATAGACCCGGAATTGAACTGGCAGCCAGTGTAAAATTTAGGCGTCTTAAATAAGGCAATAACTCACAGGTGGCTAAAAGAAAGCACACAACATCATCACGCCGAACATGGCTTTACAGCCTTGCTGTGGTGGTGACACTGAAGCCATGTGACCGTGGTGTAGGTCATTTAACGTTAGCTTTTTAGTTATGGCGATTCACGCTTCAAAAAGCATTAAAGTGGTGTTTATTTGTGAAGATTGTCTTGCTGAACAAAATGTCTAAGTATCATAAACTTTTGTTTGCAACAGAGCTTTTTTTGTGCAATAATCCAAAACCCAATGGAAAAATTGACATTTGCTTTCTGCATTGGCTTACAAATAAAATGTCATCTCTCATGCACTCTATGGCCGAAGATCAAAATACCTTTGTACACATCTGGATAGACCTACAACCAATCAGAGTAACAAAATGTGAAGTGCACGATGGACAAATGTAAACACACAATAACGTGCAGAGATGAACTGTGATGGTGTAGCGTTGACATGTCAGTAAATAAGTGTTGCATTTTTCGCCATCAGAATTTGAAAATAATACTTTAACACAAAGTTCCTCATCGGCTGCAGCCATCTTTGTTGTTTTCAAAAGTGCCTCAACAGCATTCCTCTCTACCAATCTAGGCTGATGCTTGCCAAAGTGTGCCCCAGTGCGTGGATGTACGAGCCAAAAATGACAACACATATTTTGCATTAAGCGCGAAGGCTCAACACGTTGTGAGTCATCACCTGATACACGCCCCATATTAGATCAACAGTTGAGCCAACCTGTTATATGTCAATCTGTCTGTACGGGGAGGACGAGACACATCTGCCAGAGCAAATAAAACACGAGCTCAAGGATTTGTTTGGTTTGCAGGCTGGTGGAACTAGAGCTTGTGATTAACATTATATTATTAAATTGTGTTCAAACAACACAAGTTTTCCATTTTTGGTTTCTCTTTTCACAGGCTTCCTGTGTGGCTCTGATGTTTGATTATTTATCCATTTATGAGTATCTTATCATTTTTACGGGTTGATTTTAGGAGAAACACTTGTATCACTATGGGAGGATGGATCATGAAGCTGCAGGTTATTAAAAACACATATTCTTGTAATTTAATGCCTGCATATTGAACAAATATAACCTTGTAATTAGACTTGAGCGGTATCTAGTTTTCATACCTTAATACCTTTCTGACATTTCATCAGGGTATAGAGTATATGACTGTATTTGTGTGTTAAAAAAGTATTAAAGCTGAGCTACTGGTGATAGAAGTAATTGTAGCATGTACGTCATTGCCATGCCTACAATACTGTGTTTCTAATATGCAGTTAGTCTACTCAGACAAATCTTGTTTATACTTATGGCCTGTAGAATAATAAATGGTATTGGTATTAAAAATCATACTTTCGGGGTTTCTAAATGCCCCGGTATACTGCAGTACCTTGCTACTTCCCAAGCCTACTTGTATTTGTAACTCGTGACTGAAATCAAGGTGTTGCAAGTCTTACATTTTGCCATTCTTGCACAGCTTGTTGAAAAACAAACATTTCAACATGTTTTCCTTTCATGACACAAGCCTTACATGAAAAGCTGCGACAGTGCTCCTTCCAGCCAGCATGAATTCTGACATGCTCTAAATGGGAACCGACTTTCAATTCCCATCCCCATTGAGCAGAATTTTCATAACTTTACTGATAACTCACCACCAGTAATATGCAAAGTGCTATAACCCCATGAAATATTTACCTGTGGCCCCTCCGCTAACTCATCCAGCACGTAAAGGACGTCTTTTTTCCAAGTGCCAATAGTTCCTTCTGATAGCACCCCTTCTGAGGCCCCATGTCCTGTGTAGTCAAACCTGGGAAAACAAAAATAGAACAACCCAAGGGCATGGGGATCAGAAGGTTAAACAAAGGCAAGCCATGAGAGGCCAATGACAAGGTTAATTTGAATACTGTGTTAGACACTATGAGTGCAGTAAATCAGTTATGCACTTCACTTAACATGGGATGGAGCCATGTCTTTTACATCCAGCCACATTAGGAATTTAGTCTTTATAGGACAGTGAGAGGTTTGAAATGGTTGGAGGAATTCAATGAAAACTGGAAAAATGAAGCAATAATTTTAATATACATGTATAACTGCTAGTTACGGCCTCTCGCAAGTTAACAGTTGTTGCTTCAACTGGTCCACATTATTGTAAATGGAGTTCTTTGGCTTTTCAATTTGGAAATCATTAAACAAAGCTCTTTCACGTCTGTTGAAATTAAGGGTCCATCTCAGTGAAAAACATCACCACTTGTTATATTTCAGGAACATAGAGAAGGATAATGGAACAAGATGTTAAAGATTGTGCCATAACCACATCCACTAAACTTGATTTCATATGCACCGTGTTATCTTGAGGCATTGTGCTACTTGGAGACAAAATTAGATTGTGTTTAAAACATTATGTAATATATTATTTATACTAAGACTTGTGACTTTATTTGAGCTAAATTTTTTGCTGTTTCCTTATTTCACAGTGCCGCTAAATGTACTGTAACTTGTAATCATATGGTGACCATGTATTTTTTTTAGCACTTTCACCTTTTACTATGGATTACTGGAGTCAACTAACGATTTAAAAACTGTTACTTATTGTCTACCTGTGCTTCTCCTGTTGCTCTCAAGGCTGTAGGAGTGTAGCTGTGGGTGTATTCATTTATCTTTTCCAGTACATTTATTTTATTGCTGCTCCTTAGCACACTTTGGATTTCCAGTGTTCAGTTTTAAGAGCTATATAAGTGGAATTTAATTGCTAAGTGCAAAAGTTTTATTGTTTTGTAGGTAGTGTGGGTGTTTCTTAGCTTTTAAAGATGGAAACCCAGCCTACAGACACACACACACTACATGTATCTGATCTAATCTGTAGGCCTCTTTAGTCAGAGATCATGAGCATTATATTATGTAGTATGTACTTCTCTAAGTGTGTTTGGATGACTTACCTAAGGTATGAGTGCCCTAGTGACCTACAAAACTCCTCCAGTGCCTCAGCTTTCTGTCCATTCATGTTGGAGGCATATCCAGGGAGGAAGACCACACCTGGGCTCTTCCCCTTCACCCTTCTGTAGGCCAGCTTTGGGAGATCTGGTCGTGATGCATACTGGACTGTGGACTTGTGTCTCCTGACTCCTGGTTGACACAGTACAACATATTAGTGCTATGGCAAAAAAATATTGTGTAAATGATTCAATTGTACGGTAAATATGCCACAATAGAAAAACAACTTGCCTGAATACACACCCTATTTCATAAGATTAGATTTCCATTGACGCAATCTAGAAATCCGCACATGGACACTGAGGAAACAGCGTGGTCATTTTATCATATCGCCCTAGCATACCAACATTTTACCGTAGTTAAACATCTAAATGAAGCTAATTACTGTCGAAGCAGTTTCAAACACTATAATAACGAACACATATGGCGCAAAACATTCACAAGCGCAAACGCAACACCGTTTACATGCCCTAAATTTTTAAGACGACGCAGTCTGTGTGAGCCACACCCCCTCGTCTGCCTTTAAATACCCTCATAGACATTTCAAACGTTGAGGGAATAATTGTGTCAAAAGCGGAGACTTGAACAAACCTTCCAGGCGCTGTGAAGACAAAGCTGTGAGCCCTCCATTGCTTAAAATCTGTGAAAGTCCTCTGCGGCAGGACCTCAGCGCGACGGCTGCCATACTGCTCCGCGACCCACTGATGAAGTATCGCGAGAGCAGCAGCGGTGAGTCTCGTTTACTCACGGAGCGCATCAGTTGTAGTCCATTACATTACAACTACAGAGCAGCTCTGTGGAGCAGAGAGAGAAGTACTCAGATCCAAAAAGTAAAAGAAGTAACAGGCTTGTAAAGTGTAAATAAACTCCAGTCCTCCGTTATGAAAAGTTTTACTTAAAATATCAAAATAAAAATAACTCATTAAAAACAGAATGGCCTTTGTTAGTGTCATAACATAGCCTACTGAATAAATAAAATGTGTGCAGCATTTTAATGTTGCAGCTGATTTAATGTTCTGTTATGCAGTTTAATCTTCACAATTCATCATATGTTATAAACTGACCATGTGTTTTATGTGCAAATTCTTAATCTGCAAAGCAACTAGTCACTATACTGTAAGTATAAGAAAGTATAAGGTAGCAGTGAATGTAAAAGCATAGTACAAATACCTCAAAACTGTACTTAAGTGCAATGCTTGATGAAATATAGCAGTCATATTTCACCAAGCAAATTTTCTCTACCTTGTTTTTACTCATTTTCAGTTCCCAAACTAATAAATAGCACAAAATCTCTGCAGTTCAGTAACATGTTTAATCTTTTATCCATAATGGCAGCTAAAGGCCTGTTGGTTTTGAATGTTATTATAAAGGGAAGTAAGTAGCCCAGAAGTCAATACAAAGTAAAAACAGTTTAGTCTATAGGTGTATTTTTCAATTAATTTCAACACTTTATAGACAGTGCTGGAATTATAGTATTCACATCCTTTATTTAAGCAACAGGATGCACATATTCCTGTACCACCTTACAAAGATAATTATGGTCAGAGATCATTTTGTCACATTTACACTAAGATCTGGAACAAGATCCCACACTACATTAGCAATAAGCTCTATTACACATTTCAAACATGCATATAAACACTATCTGATTGAAGGACACACCTGCAGCCACTGATTTAAATCCCAAATTCCATTTTACTCACTCCACTTCAGTCCCCTACTCGTCACCGTTTGTGTAGCTGCCTATGTTTCTGTTGATTGTTTCTGTTTCTGTATTGTAATGTGTTTTCTGAAAACTAGTTTCTATCTGAGTCAGGCCAGGTTTAACTGTAACACACACTTTTAATTCCTTTCCATTATAAAAAATATGACAATAGTGTAAATATAATAAACAATAATGATATTGGTGTATATAATCATGCATCGTGCATATATTTTATATTTCTATTTCTCTATTCTAATGTCCATATACTGTTTGATTACTTGTTGCTGTAACACTGTCTATCTATCTATCTATCTATCTATCTATCAATATTCAGGTATCAGGTATTGTTTGGTACTGTAAAGTGCTCTGTAACTCTGGTTATAGAAATAAAGTTTATTATTATTATTATTATTATTATTATTATTATTATTATCATCATCATCATTTTAATGTTAGCTGGTTGATGGGGAGCTTATTTGATATTACTGGGCAATTTTATAGGTTAAAATAAATATGTTATGGGTTAATAATGTGTTTTTATTCCCTCTGAAACGTAGGCCAGAGGAATAAAAAGTAGCAGAAAATGGAAAAAGTACAAGTAGTCAAATTTGTTTTTAAGTACAGTACTTGAGAAAATGTGCTTAGTTACTTTCCACTTCTGCTTATTGACTTTTCTTGCACTGGCTTTATTTTGCACTATTTTTATTTTATGTTACCCACATGGGAATTGAGGCGTCCATGCATTAGTGTTGGGCATGTAGAGGCTAAGCTAAAGAGGCTCCCCATTGCAGAGGTGACTGTTATTGTGATACCACACAGGGTGATAGCAGGTGAGTCAAAAGGCTGGATTAAACCTGGTTAGAGGATATAATGTAAGGAAGCAGGGAACTTGTTGTGTGTTTGTGACTGTCATGTGAAGTGTCAGTTTGTAACATGACTCAGAGCGTCACAGGCGGAAGGTCACTGAGCAGCAGAACGGAACGGAAGCGGGAGTAAAAAGCCTATCCGCCATTGTGGAAAATGGTAAGGGATATTCCAGTAAGACACTAGTCACTTTCAGACTGACTGTTAGAGACCATCTGTGGCAGGATCGCACACGGTAACTGACGCCGTTTCCACAGACACAAAGTCGCCGTTTGTAACGAGCACGAGCCGCGGATCGTCGTCAGGTCTGACCACGGGAGGAAAACGCCGCCTTGTAGCCGCCACAGAGTGATTGGACAGCCCGAGAGACGAGCCAGGAAAGCACCGGAGTGCAGAGAGAGGCAGGGGGAAGCCGTGGACAGTCTCGCAAACAGCTATCAGTTTCGGTTCCTGGAGGATGTCTGCGACCACAGTCGATCAGGTTCGTGTATTGACAGCCGGAAGGTGCTATATAAATTAGCCGTGCGGCGAAATGAAACTTTGCCGACAACAGTTTGATCCGGTTCGGCACGCCGGATCAAACAGGCTAAAAAAGTCTTTGATATATAGTAGCTATTAGCTGTAATGTAGGCCGACTGTACTGCCAACCAACTCTAGCTGTAGCCGGTTGCCAATGCGGCACCGTTTAGTTACTGGATGTCAGAGCGTTTGACATCCGGTCAATAATAACGCGAAGCAACCTGTAAATGTTAACATCCGGGCTGATGGCTGTAGTCTGAGGTTACTACTGTCGACTGGTGTATTTATTCATGTAGCATACAGCCTGCTGTGTGTGTGTATGTGTGTGTGTGTCGTGATCTGACAACATCTCTTCTGTGCTGCTCATTATTTCAGAGACCTAAAGGACAAGGAAATAAAGGTAAGGATATTAACTCTGGTGATTACAAGCCCCCATTTTGAAATTGTACTTCAGGGTGATGGTACAATCTGTTTTGATGTTGTGCTTTGACACTGCAGCTTATGTATGCTACTGACTGTCCTTTATTGTGTTTGTTTTGATAATGTTAAACCACACTGAGATCTTGTGATGTTTCACATTTGACCACCACTAAACCATGCCTAAGATATCTCCCTGTACAGTACATATTGTGATTTAATGTCCTGTCTTTCCATCCGTAGTGCAAAACGGATCAATGCATCAAAAGGATGGTGTCAATGATGATGATTTTGAGCCTTATCTAAGCGGCCAGACAAATCAGGTAAATTCCTACATACTTAGAATGTGTCACCTAGTATTAAGCCTATAACCTCATGTTATGGACACATTTGTTGCATAACTTTAGGTGTCAGTCACTCCAGTTCACTGTGTCATGTTTGTCTCTAAAGATGGTATGTGTTTCTGTCACTCAAACCATCTATATTTAGTGTTCTTAAACATATACGATGCAGGGTTTTCCTTAAAAAAAAAAAAACAATGTACAGACTCATACAGAGGTGATCCCTCTCAATTTTCGTTTATGACCCACTAGAAGTAGTGGGCGTGTACCCCTACAGCGCTCAGGTGAGGTTTGGGGATTGTAGAAATATAGCAACCAGGTGCCAGATGTAAGCAGCAGGCATCCAAAAGACACAGTGCCAAATAAAAATATATATAGCAAGGCGAAACACCGTGAATATAGGGTCGGCTTTTAGTTTCACTTTTGCTGGCGAGTATGTTTACAACAGTAGCCGATAATCCTACATAGCATACCTTTCATATGATGTCATCATGTTTAATTATGTGCTGATTTATTAATTATCATGCATAGTGCATTAACTGACTCTTTCCCTGTGCCACGCAGAGTAACAGCTATCCACCAATGTCTGACCCCTACATGCCCAGCTACTATGCTCCATCCATTGGTTTCCCTTACTCTCTGGGAGAAGCCGCTTGGTCAACAGCAGGGGACCCTCCTATGCCCTACCTAACTACCTATGGACAGATGAGCAATGGCGAGCCGCACTTCATCCCTGATGGCGTGTTCAGCCAGCCAGGAGCCCTGGGAAACACCCCTCCTTTCCTGGGCCAGCATGGCTTCAACTTCTTCCCTGGTAATGCAGACTTTTCCACCTGGGGTACCAGTGTCTCTCAGGGTCAGTCCACGCAGAGCTCGGTCTACAGTAACAGCTATGGGTACGCCCCCAGCTCGCTGGGTCGGGCCATCACGGACGGACAGGCGGGCTTTGGAAGCGACACCCAGCTTAGTAAAGTCCCGGTGCTGAACAGCATTGAGCAAGGTATGACGGGGTTGAAACTGGGTACGGACATGGTGGCAGCTGTCACCAAAACCGTGGGCTCGCCCCTAGGAGGCACAGCAGGTATGAGCAGTATGGCAGCCAATAGCCTCCCTCCGTCTGTCAGCTCATCCGCACCTAAACCTGCCTCCTGGGCAGCTATTGCCAAGAAGCCGGCCAAGCCACAGCCCAAGGTCAAACCCAAAGCCAACATGGGGATGGGGGGAAGCGCCATTCCCCCGCCCCCCATAAAGCACAATATGAACATTGGTACTTGGGACGATAAGGGCTCTCTGAACAAGCCCCCGTTAGCTCAGACTATGATGCCCCCGCAGCCTATGGTGCAGCAGCCTCTCCTAGCTCAGCCCCAGCCCTTACTGCAGAACCCATTGCCCCCTCAGCCTCAACACCAACACCAGCCCCAACACCAACACCAGCCCTTCCAGCTCCATTCTCTCCAGTCCCCCCAACACCCCCAGCCTATGCCCCCTGGCCCTCCACACCTGCACCTTTCCTCTCAACCTGGCCCCCCACAGCCCCTTCATCAGCAGCAACCCCAGCAGCCTGGTCCACCCCCCAACCGTTGGGTGGCCCCCAGGAACCGGGGTGAGGGCTTTGGTCTGGGCGGGGGAGTCCCACTGAGTGCCTCCCCTTGCTCTGGAGAAGTGCATCCCGTGCTGGAGAAACTGCGTGCCCTCAACAACTACAACCCCAAAGACTTTGACTGGAACTTGAAAAACGGACGTGTTTTCATTATCAAGAGCTATTCTGAAGATGACATCCACCGCTCAATCAAATACTCTATCTGGTGCAGTACAGAACATGGCAACAAGCGTCTGGATAGTGCCTACCGCTCACTGGGCAACAAGGGGCCCCTGTACCTGTTGTTCAGCGTCAACGGCAGTGGGCACTTCTGTGGCGTGGCTGAGATGCGCTCACCGGTGGACTACAATGCCTATGCAGGCGTCTGGTCTCAGGACAAGTGGAAGGGCAAGTTTGAGGTGAAGTGGGCGTTCATCAAAGACGTGCCCAACAACCAGCTGCGACACATCCGGCTGGAGAACAATGACAACAAGCCAGTGACCAACTCCAGGGACACTCAGGAAGTGCCTCTGGAGAAGGCCAAACAAGTGCTTAAAATTATCGCCACTTACAAGCATACCACCTCAATCTTTGATGACTTTGCACATTATGAGAAACGTCAGGAAGAGGAGGAGGCTCTGAGGAAGGTGAGATAAACAGACACAGAAATAGCCCCGTCCCCCTGTAAATAGCTTGTTTGTATGCATGACACAGTTCAGTTTAGTTACCCTTTATTTAAAGGGAGATAACTTTCCCTGAGTCACTGCTACAGGCTGTAGCCAGACTGTAATCAGCTGATCTTGTTCCACCTGCTCTTAGACAGAGGTTGTAACATCCTGTGGTCAAATGATCAGTCTGGTGTAAATGGAAGTTCCCAGAGGCCTGTCAGCAGATTGACGTGCCACCATTACTCACAGGCACGTTCAGGAAACCCTGATTCCTCATCAGCCATCTTGTGCTGTGTGAGATTGCGATGATCTGCCCAAGTGGAGTTAGATGCATAGAGGTTTCCTGAAATAGCCTGCATTCCTGGCATTCCTCCTTTCAGACAAAGGCAGATGTAGGCTCTGATCTCCCTTTGAACGCCGAGCCACCCTGCTCTCCACAGGCTCCTCATGCTTTATTAGTCTTTAACAACATAAGCCCTTGGCCTGCACACTGGCTGCAGCTTGCCTCAGAGTTGGTACAGTTTGCCTCAGATGTCCTAAACGGTTGATTTTAAAGGAAGATTTCCCAGCTAAACACATGATAAAAATGCATGATTACATTTGTCTGTGCACATAGTTCTGAAAAGCACACACAGTAAGCCCGCGCCTTCCGAGGGGAAACTGAAATATGTAGCAGTGGTAATAACAGTGGTGTACCACAAATGTTAGTCTAAGTAGTAAAAACTCTGTGGGATGCTACTGCTGTGGAAAAACAGCAGCCAAGGAGAGAATAACTTGTTATCACCGCTAGCACTCTGCTGCATCCATTCTTAGATTCACCAGTATGCTAATCTAATTGCGTTTAGAAAACCCCCATGACCCGCTCCCTCCTTCTCTCCCACTCCCCCACTGCTGGTGCTCCATTGATGCTGTATTGACTCCTCTCTGCTGACCTTGTTAATATGCGCTGGGTTACTTTCTCATAAATATTTCAAGTCAATGTTTTCAGGCTTCTGAAAACAACCTGTCAGTAGAAAGCCTGTTTCATCCTGCGTTGTGCAGGCGTTGCGCTGTGCTGCTTTTGTAGCCCTGACCTCCTACATGACAGCACCGGCCCAGCTGAGGCCTCACCCTCCTTCGCCTGACAAGGTTAATTGTTCTCTATTGTTTGGCCTGTCCTTCCCGAACTTTGAGAGGTGTCAAACCAGCACAGCTACCTGCACTGTAACATCCTCCCAAAGTGTTTTTAAAGATAACTTTAGATCCAAATGTTGTTGCAGGGTTTTATTAGCATAACTAATTTGGCAATTAATACGTAGAGGTTAGCTGCTTCCTTCCTGTGGATGTACTGTAATAAGGAGGCTCATGCTGTGTGCGGGTGAATACCAGGCATTCTGGGGATAGGGCTACACTGGTCTCACAGGGCTTTTCCCATACCACTCACATGGACACCCACTCCTCAAGAGGACACTGTATTCCTCTTTTATTGTCATCCACGGCACACCTTTGAATATTTGATATATGGGCTGTGTTGTGATTACTTGTAAGACCGGCATCACCACAAGCTTCGTGTCGTGGCTGCAGTGTGACACATCCAAACATTTTGGTCAGTACATACCTGAGGCTTACTAAACTACTCCTCTCTGCTTTTCTTGCAGCGGATACTCTCTTGCTCTGTGTCTTACTTATTGTAGCACTAGACAGAAAAAGCTCGAGGTATCCTCGCCTTAGTGATTGATTGTTTTCCTGTCAGCGTAGTGTAACTCAGTGAGAACAACAGACTTGCCTAAAAATAAGATATGAGGTTGTTTTCATCCAAGGAGCCTGTAAATACATATTTTTTGCTAACCGTGATTTTTATTCCTGCATGATAGTTTGTGTTGTCTTCAGTTAAGTTAAACTGTGCTTATATTGGAATATAATGTTTAAGACAATATGCAAGACATAATTTGGTTTTGGAAACCAGTTCCTTCCACAATGAACAGGAAGTCAGACTGTTTAAAATGGAATAACACATGACATGAAGAATGTATTTGGTTTTCTGAAGAAGCAGCTGTTCTCAAATAGTCAGAAGTGATGGAAAACTTTTATATTTAGTTTACTTTCAGCAGCACGGTATACTGCAACATGATGCTGGTAACTCATAACTAATCTTTCCATAGGGCTGGGCCATATGGACCAAAAAAATATCTCTGTATTTTTTAGGTTAAATGGAAATTCCTGATATATATCTGGGTATTTTCTATTAAGTTGGCTAAGTGTTCAGTTGTAAGTTAAAGCCACAGGTGAGATGTCACAAGCACTTTAATAAAAAAAATACTGTGATCAAAATGAAATGGAAAGACAGATTAAAAATCGTACAGCTGCAAAACAAATGTTATATGAAATAAGTAAAAGGGGCTATATGCAATACACAATAATGTTGAATATCATGATATTACATTAAACAGATATTAAAGTAAACTCAGTTCAGCCCTTCTGCTGCTTTCAGTATACTGCTGAAATACAATATATTGCTTGTTGAATTTAAAAAAAAAATGAAAGGGAAAATTATTTCCATCATTCTTTTATTGAACAAATTAAACATTTAAATGAACACAAATTATCAGAGAAGGTGTTAGTTACATTTTAAAGGGTAATTTTCTACTGATACACTCTTTCATTTTAGCACTAATTCTAGCACTTAAAATATTAATTCCAAATTCAATTAAGTCCACTGTAGTTTCAGACGATTCAAATTCTGTGTTTGAGGATTTTAAAAAGAGATTTTCCATCACCTTTCAAATGAATATAGTGCTGAAAAATTGCAGGCATTGTTTTAAATATCTTTATTTATTTTTATTTATGCACATAGCTTGGACAGAGAGAGATGTTGTTTGTCCGTGTTATATATGTCTATATAAAAATGTCTCACAGGATGTAGTATGTGAGTATAGGCCTGCCATTAGCTGGCTGTGCTATGGTTTTGCAAGGGCGCTGTCACTGCATCCTGAGCTTAACACCGCCCTAGACAATTTTGATTGGTTTATAAAATACAAACAATCCAAAGTGTTTTTCCTCCCTGATGCTTCCAGACCTTTCTCTCGCTTTGACACTACCAAGTAGAACAGCAATGTGTTTCGATTCACCACACACACACATACAATCAAACTCTCACCTCACACAAACCAGCGGCTCTGTCTCGCACACACAAAGCTGTATCACACAGGTGCTACTGCGGTAATGCCAGCCATCACACAGACCGATTCTTGCGTAGCATGTGCGACATAAAGGCCCGTGTCTCACTGTACAGCCCTGAATAGACCGATTAACACACTGATTAACATGTACCCGTGCTGTGTCTCTCATCTTACAGGAGAACATGAGCGAATGGGTCCAGGCTCGCACTGGGGCTGCTGCTACCGATTATTTTCATTGTTGATTAATATGTTGATAATGGGGTTAGGAAATGGTCAAAAATGTAGATCAGTGTTTTCCAGAGTCGACGATGACGTTCTCAAATGTCTTGTTTTGTCCACAACCCAAAGATATTCATTTACTGTCATACGGGAGTAAAGAAAGCAGAAAATCTTCACATTTAAGAGGCTGGAATCAGAGAATTTTGACTTTTTTTCTTGAAAAATCACTCTAACAGATTAATTGATTGTCAAATTAGCTGTGAAATTAATTTAATAGTTGATATATTGATTAACTGTTGCTTTTCTAGTTTGCATAGACACAGAGGGAGAGTGTGAGAGGAGAAATGCAAACTGGTACGGCTTTACGAAAGAAATGGGTCATGTAATGCAAAATCAAACAATGCTGATGATCATCTCATCCTGTATTTCATTCAAAACATATTGATATACCTTTAAAAAAATAGTATACCGCCCAGCCCTATATATAATTCAAAGGAATGAATGGACTCAAAATAGAAACATTCAATAAATCCTAAGTAATGTATGAGATTTGCAGAGCAGTATGAAAGCCAGTGGACACAATAAAGGCATGACATGTCTCTTGTAAGAAGTACAATCAATATTGATCGCCTTCGTGAATGGGTTTTGATCATCTCTGTAATAGTAGTGTGACCAGGATCTCTTACATGGTGCTTTCAGGAGTCAAAAATCAAGTGTCACATCTTCTTATGATGTCACATGTTGTCAGTGGTCCCAGAGTTTGTTGCAGTGCCCCAGAGTTATTCCACCTCAGACGTTAAATGCATGTGTGTCTGACAGCAGAAAGAATGAACGATTAGCATAAACATAACAAGTGTCTTCAGTGTGAATTCTCCATCAGCATTTGACATTAATCCTGCGAGTGAAAGAGCGGGAGAGCAGCTCTGATGTTGCACTTTTAGCCACTGTTTATGTTTGTTTGTGTCCCTTGTTTGCTCTTGTTCTGATGCCATCCACTGATTATCTCTCTCTGTTTTGTTTTCTCTCGCCAGGAGCGCAATAGAAATAAACAGTAACCTTCAAGCAAGCTCTCTGCTAGAACTGCAACACTAATGACGTAGGACCTTAAATAAAAATTTGCCTAACCACAAGGAGGAAAGGCTCTCACAAATCTTCCCGCTGAAGACGATAATGTATCTGAACACTTGAACATGACAATAGATGGACTCATCTGTATCCGTTGACTGGTGCATCAAACCCTGTGTTGCTGTCTCACGAGAAAAAGAGCGTAACCCACTTTGAAAACTGTCTTTAAAGCACTTTCAGTCCTCCTAAACAGCCTCTACCAATACCCTTAACTCTCTAACTCTGTGTTCTTCTTCTTTGATTTTGTTTGTGAGCAACTAACTGACTAACCGACGTAGTCAGACGATTTCACCAGGCTTATTTGTAATTTTTTTAATGCCTCAAATGTTTGGGATATTGGTGAGCTTCATTGGCTCCTGAAGAGAATTAAAGGTGATCTGTACGAATTAATCTTTTACTTGAATCTGTATTCAGCCGTCTGATCCTCCTCAGACAGAGGTTTGGATGATTGACAGGTGGGACGAAATAATTGGGAAACAGCCACAATCATGCCAATCATAGGATGTATCCTCCCTCTACCTGTTCCCTTCCTTTCTGCATCTGTTTCTGTGTACCAAAAGATTACAATTATGCAGCAGGCTGGCAAGCACCAGCCAGTGCACATTTTTGTTTTTTTCTTTCTCTCTTGTGATTCTGTCATTCTGAAGTGCATTTGTCTGAGGAGAAACCTGCTGCTCTGGTAGAACTAGCGGTGGCCTCCTTGGGCCCTGTGGGTGACTGTCTTTGCTCTGATGTTGATGTACTCTACCGTACCTCAGGCTCAATCAGACTGTCTGTCCTCAACAACTCTTAGCACTTTTGGGAGAATCCCCACATCGACCCCCCTCCCCTCCCCCCTGCTTGGCTTGACTGGGATTCCCCCAAAAACGGCAAGACATCAACTGCAAGGATGTGACAGTTTTCTCCTCTAGGTAACTCACTAGCTAAATAAAAATTATCCATGTTTAGCGCAAACCATGCGTTTGTGTCTTTAATCAATCACCGCAGAAATACATGCATCACTCCTATGCTCCACACACACACACACACTCAAATATAAACTTTTCTCCTGCTGCACAAACAGATCGTCCCTTTCTGTTTGCATAATGTGCCTCTAAGTAAACAAGTGTGTGTATATACAATAGCAGCAACTACAACTCCACTCCTGCTTTGCATTGCAGCACATTGACAGTAGGTGTAAAGTGTGCTGGTGCCAGGGGGGCTGGCTTGATCAAATAATTAAAATATTGAAGGTGTGTAACAAATATACTTGAAGATGATGATACATCACCATGCCTGCTATGCCTCCCAATTGTGTACTGTGTAACAACCAATTCTAATTATAATAATGATAGTACATTTTATTTATAGGCACCTTTCATGACACTCAAGGTCAACTTACAGGCAAAGGTTTTGGAATTTATTACATAAAAACTCATGCAAGAAATGGTGGAACTAAGTACATTTACTCAAGAAGTGTACTAAAGCACAGTTTGAGGTACTTTGGTATTTCTTTTTATGCCACTTTTTACTTTTACTCTAATAATGTCAAAGGCAAATATTGTACGTTTACTCCACCACATGTACTTAACAGTTGCCTGTAGTTACTGCCCAGCAGATGTGTGGACTCAAGTCACATGACTTGGACTCAAGTCAGACCCAAGTCAAGAATTTGATGACTTCAGACTTAACAAGATCAAAAAGGACTTGCAACTCTGCTTGGACTTTAACACCAGTGACTCGTGACTCCACCTGGACTCAGGCCTTTTGACTTGTAAACACTTGATACCCTCCCTGAAGCCTAAAGATGAAAAATGTGTTGTTAAAAAGTCTGCCATGAATCAGTTCATTTCCCTACTTTATTTTTTTACATTTGTCTTTTTATTTCATTGAAAACATGCAACAACATACAATAGGAAAAACAAATCTAATAAAAAAATGTCTTACAAATTTGTGAGGAAAAAGTTACAGACATTTTTTAAATACGACATGAGTTAAAAACAACCAGACAGGACAGAAGCCTAAAAAATTTCATTAACCAGTATTCCATACTGGTTAATAGTGCTGTATATTATTAAAGTGCATGTCAGCACTACTTTTTAAGATATTTTTTGGGGCATTTTTTGCCTTTAATGGACAGGACAGTTGAGTATGAAAAGGGGAGAAAAGAGGGGGGATGGCATGTAGCAAAGGGCCATAGGCTGGACTTGAACCTGGGCTGCTGCGGCAACAGCCTTGTACATGGGGCATCTGCTCTACCACTAAGCCACCGATGCCCCTTAATAAACTTGTTTTAAAAAATAAATACATATTATAAAAAGCATTCATGATTTTTTTGTATTACTCTGTTGTAAATACATTAGGTGATGACTTGTTTAGAACTCAAAACTCAAAGTTTGGGACTTGAGTGCAAAGACTTGAGACTTAGTTGTGACTTGCTTAAGATAATGACTTGGTCCCACCTTTGCTCTCCAGGTTAGGATTTCACATAAAAAAAACCTATACAACACACAACAAATGTATAACAAATACAATGTATCAGATTAAACAAGCTGTTTCCAACCTTTTTGGCCGGTAACATTTCCCTTTCAAATCGCTCGTTTGATTGTTTCATATAAATAACTTCAAATTATCCAATACATAACAAAAAAGAAAGAAAGAAAGCAAAAAAAAATTGACGAAAGTCTATAAGATGAAAACAAATTGGAGTATTAGAACTTTTTTTTTATTCTGTCCTCTCCGGTTAATCATCTGTAGACCTTCAGATTTATCTTGTGACCCAGGCTTGGAACCACTGAACTAAGTTAGCCACACGTATATATAGTAGTTAAAACCAGCTCCACCTCAACCAGCTGCTACAAGATAAAGCTGTTTACACACTGATGCATCAATATTATAAAAAATATATTATCAGTCTAATATATAATAATGTGTCAGTCACATGGAGCATTCTGCTTAATGAGAGCGCTTAAATTTAATGCTTTCAGTAGATTTAACTGATAATGCTTGTGTACTTTTACTTAGAGTTTTGAATGCAGGTCTTCTACTTGGAGTGATTTATTTTTAAAAACTGTTTTATTGGTACAACAATTTTTAAAAAGCAAACAGGAAATTCCACATAAATATTATCACATTATATTTCAATAATAATATTCTAATAAAAAAATAGTTACTGTATGTTTTGGAACATTTCTACATATATGTCAAGATATGGGTACTAAATTAACCATAAAAAAAAATCCTTATTAAACAGCATGTAGGAGTACAGAATAGTCACCAGGGCAGGTAAAGGCAGCACAGTGGTTATAGACATACCTTGAGATGTGTTAGACCTAAAGAAGACATGATGATTCAAAAAACCCAGAACTGCAAAATTAAAATTTAAATGAATAAAACAGTTTATTTTCATGTGGGCTTTACAGACTGTATATACAACTAAGTGGTCAATTTTGAATAATCACCTTATCCTTATACATTTTTTTTTAAAAGATATTTTTTGGGGCATGACATGCAGCAAAGGGCCACAGGCTGGAGTTGAACCCAGGCCGCTGTGGCAACAGCCTTATACATGCGGCGCCTGCTCTATCCACCAAGCCATCCACGCCCCATGTTTATACATTTGATATTTATTTCAAACATGTAAAAAAAAGACATGAAGATGTAAACAAACAGACAGAGCATAATGTAAAATCAATTGTTAGTGTATAGTTACTTTGATTTACACATTCAAAAAGCAGTGGAAGTATAAACTTATTAAATCCCACCTCTTCTCCATAAGTCACTAAGTGAAATGAAACAGACAGCTTCCTTATATAGATAAACCTATACCATAAACTTTTCTAAATATACAATTTTTATAACCATTGAACTTTGTCACACAAAAATAACCCATGTATATGTATTTAATGTTAATTACCAAATACCTAGCTTACAAAAACCTGACTTAGTATAAAATATAAATTATCAGTTATCCATGACTTACGAGTATAAACCAGCCTTAATGTATGATACATTAAAGGGACAGTTCACCCCCAAATCAAAAATACATCCCTCTCACCTGTAGATTGTAGATTGTTTTGGTGTGAGTTGCAAAGTGTTTGAGATTTCGGCCGTAGAGATGTCTGCCTTCTCCTGAATATAATGGAACTAGATGGCACTCAGCTTGTGGTGCTCAAAGTGCCAGAAAATTACATTTAAAAACTCAACAGCAATGTCTCTTTCCAGAAATCATGACCTGGTTACTCAAGATAATCCACAGACCTTGTTGTGAGCAGCTTCATGCAGGGACTACTTTCTTCTACCGAACTACACTTGTCACTGCACAGAAGAAAGTGTATATCAACTGCTAGCTCACCTCTGAGCTAGCTAATGTTCTAGCTCAGTTGAGGAGGACGCCATTAATGTTTGAATCTTGCGCTGTCATGAGCACGGGTCTCTCCTCCGTGAGTAGATGTACACTTTCTACAGTTCTTGAGTATCCGAATCACGATTTCTGGGAATAGCATTTTCGGTGCTTAGAGCACCACAAGCTGAATGCCATCAGACATCTCTACAGCCAGTATCTCCAACAATCTGTAACACACACCAAAACGATCTAGACTGATAAATAGCACTACAGGTAAGAAGAAAAAGTAGAAATGTTTGATTTTGGGTTGAACTGTTCCTTTAAGCTTGCAGACATGATGTATAACATGTTACAGTCTAATGTGCATGTTATGTATTGTATTGTTTTCCTGATTCACAGGAAAATAAATTGACATTAGTTCATCCTCCCAAATGCTGCTGTACATCACATTTTTTAATTTTATTATATCAAACACAATCTTATGAGTGACTTTGCCTTGCTTTCCATATTCATCCTGATGTGAAAAACCTGCATCCCTTCACTGTCTGTCCACCAGAGCGTGCCATCATATCATGTTTCTTGCAGACGTCCTCAGCTCCCGAGACGCACTACAAAGCCTTTCCTGTAAGCAGCAAAGCCCTCTTTCTTCTCAAGCCCTCCAACTCCTACAGACACAATTATACCAGGATGAGAAGTACTTGTTGTGCTTCCACAGCTTTTTTGGAGCAATTAATGCCAGCTCGCCAAGCTGCGCAGTGAGAGGTGGAGAAGAGAGGGAGAAAGAGGATGTGAGCGAGGAGTGAGAAAAATCCCTCTTTGTGTTTGTCAAGGAGGAAGAAAGAGCTGTAATTATAACATTGGAGGCTTTGGATTGCAACCTCTCTCCTCTGTGTGTTAATTTGTGCATCCATCAGGTTTTTGCAGGCAGCCTTTGAAAAGACCACACTTTCCCTGCCTCCATTTGTCTGCGAACACAAAACTAAGCAGGGAATTTATTCGCCTCACAACGCCCTCACTATTACTGGTTGTGTGTGATGGTGCCGAGATGTACAAATTCTCAAATATGCAAAACACTGATTTAATTAGAGACCTCTGATGTGATGCTGATTTCTACTTTGTTCGTAGAACTGATGAAAAGTGCAGGATGGTAACATTTGTTCTCAGGTCTTGTTGCTGTTTTATGAATAGGGAGAATTGCTGTACTTTTTGAATTATTAGAATTAAACAGGAAGCACTGCAATCCCACTCCCTACTTCAATGGCTTGTCATGTTGTTCTTGCCATTTGGGGATCAAACTAACTGCTTAATGACTTTAATGTTAGCAGCATTTAATTTGCCCCTATCCACAGTGGTCAAAGCCGTTCCAAGAAAGTGCCAAGCAAACTTTTCTTTTTTTTCCTCTCCAAACCATCAAAATGTCCTTCTGGAGAGGGATTCAGTTTGAGTGAAGATGAGAGAGAAGGAGCATCCTCTGCTTAGTGAGCTGAAATGTCTTTGAAGTTTCAGTCACACTGAAGACTCATCAACACATGGCTCAAGGCAAGGTTAGGGCAAGTCTCAGGGTTGGCACTTCTTCGATGTTTTGAAGGTTTTCACACTCTGGGCCATGGCGTGTCACTCAATAAGTCCTCACAGAACATTAGTCCTATTGATGACTATGTTAACTGACACACGGCTGATCAGAGGAACCTGAAATCATTTTGAATTTGTGTGTCTGCCTCGCTCATTAGCATTGTTTGTATACTGTAGGAGAGAGTCTACACGTGCAGCTCAGAGTTGCCGGTGCCAGTGACAAATGTAGGAGCATCAACAAAGATTAATGTAATAGGACTCACGGTTGAGTCTTACATTCAAAGCTGTATTGAAGTTTCAAGGTGTTACTCAGCAAGTCAGGTAAAATAATCAGAAGAGTTTTATTCTCCATTTGAAAAAAAAAAAAAAAAAGGTTTTGACTGACAGTAATGTCTAAGTTTTCTTCCTGCCCTTTTCCAAGGTGTCTCTGTTGCCATGGTTATATCATTATCTGTGAACTGAAAGTAGAGGCTGAGCATTTTGCCGAACACAATGATATGATGTAGATCTAAGCTGGAAAGACTCGATTGTTCTGGGTACAATGAAAGCGAAATGAGAGATTTGCAAATCTAATATTTTCTCAATATTTTTAGTAATCTTGTTAATGCAGCTGTCGAAAAGGGCAAATAATTATCACATAAATGACATTACCATCTCAATGGCTCTGGATGGTTTTATTTAATATCACGTTTCATATATTTATGGTATAATTGTGTCTGTATTTACAGCAAAGAATAAAGGTGCAAAGAGCAGGTAGTTAGGCTGCACATCTTGGTGTTCAGAGTTGTTATTGTCTCTGATGCCCACAGGGAGGCGCCATCCATGGGAGGGAAACTGACTTCAACTTATATCTACAAAGCCCAACTGTTTCTATACATATATACATACAACCATACATATACACTATTTTATGTCTCACTTCATATTTAGGTATTGTCAAACAAAATTGGGCTTTTACTACCATTTTCCCTTCACCAGCCTTCAACCGAAGGAGTTAATGATGAGTAACAAAGGATTCAAAACTCTTGAATGTTCACCTCAAGGGGAAACTTTGCTCTATTTCAACCTGGACCCTTTTTCCCCAAGTTACTGTGTCTAAGTGACCAATGGAGACAAGAATTTGTCCAGTATTCAGAGAAACTGCTCCAACCGCAGCTGCGACAAAGGCTGCAATGTCATCCTTAAAGGCAGTCGTGCATCGTCAATTTATGTCCATTAAAAGTGCTTGATTTTTCACTGACAGGCTCAGACTGTTATTATTACTGTCTGACAACATTATAGATAGGAGCCTACAGAGAAATTAAACATTATCTGTTATGTTATCTGTTTGCTATTGCGACCACGTCTCGCTCGAGGAGAAGTCTTGTTCTGAGACAATGGTGAAAATGTCAGTGAGAGAGTTGGAGAAAGGAGTGCTGGGAAGACTTTATTGTGTTGGAGTACAGAAAGTGTAGCTTAGTGTTATCTAAAAGATTCATTGTGTCAAAATATTTAACTGATTTCAGCAATGTGGGAAAAGGCCATAACATTTCAGAACAAGACTTCTCCTTGAGCGAGACTTGGTCACTCACACTAACAAACAGACCGGATCAGCGGAAGGTAAAGAAACATGTTTCCTTTCTCTGTAGGGTCCTTTTCGTAATGTTGTCGGACACTTCTAAAAACAATCTGAGCCTGTTGGTGGAAAAAAACTTTCAGAGGATGTACACTGACAGTGCACAGGTGCCTGTAAGGATTACATTGCAGCCTGTTCTCTCTCAATACTGAACCAGTTTCAAAAACTGTTACCTCCTGTTACCTAATACTGAAGTCTCCCTTTAACATTTATCTCAAAGTTCTGCACATACAGTAATGCACAGCCTTTTACAACTAAGTCACTAAGTTGGAAAGTAACCACACAGAAAAAAAGAAAGAAAGAAACTAGAATTACTGTCTCGTGGTTGTATGCCTGTGTGCACCAGTCAAGTTGCTGTTATGGTTTAGATCCATGTCTGTGAAAACATGGACACGTCACACACATTTCCCCCTGGACAGCACAGATCTATACAGTCAGCACAGTTACAAGATGGACACCCAAGATTAGTCACCAATTCAGTATTTGACCAAATGTCTCCCCTTCTGTTCCTGAGTTATGATGCTGAACAATGGCGAGAAGTGTTTTGCAACATTTTTATGTCACAGTGAAACTGACCTTTGAACTTTTGCATATAAAATGTAATCACTTCATTGTTTTATCCTGTCAGACTTTTTGAGGAAAATTTTGTTTTAACTAGTGCATGAATTCTTGAGTTTTGGCCAAAACCATGTTTTGTGAGGTCACAGTGACCTTGACCTTTTACCTACTAGCAAAGTCTAATCAGTTCATAGTTGAGTCCAAATGGACAGCTGTGCCAAATTTGAAAAAAATCTCATTCGCATTCTTGAGATACTGCATTCATCCGTATATACGGATGAATGGACAACCCATAAACATAATACCTCCAGCCACGGCTATTGCTGGCATGGAGGCATATAAAGATTAAATTAAAGGGGCAATCCAATAATTTAGTACTGCACTTCATTAAAGCTGAGGGAGTCCAAAGAAACACATAAAAAAAGGACTGTCAAAAGCAAAGCAGCAGAGGCCAAGATATTCTCACTTTTAGTCCGAATTCCCATGATGCAACGGCACAGTGTCTCTCATTAGACCCCGACTGCTTTCTAAATGACTACTCCTTTCAAACCAAACACCTACAGTTTGTAACACTGTTTGTTTTCTTTCAAACCTCAAGCCCAAGCCGAGATAACCCCGATGACACTGTGTAAAATCAGTGCCCCTTTAATAAAAGTTCAAACTGAGCTCTTGTTGATTCTAATTAATTTTCTTTCTCCGAAGCAAGTTTGTGTATGTGAATATCCGTGCACCGCCTGCAACTAACAGCATGTGTACCTGTGGGACAATGCCGGTTTTTAGAAAATGTACAGAATACACATTACATGTGGGTGACTTGTTTGAATTATTAAACTGGAAGCATGGATGAAACTGACAATTACAATTTTAACTGATACTATACATACAAGGCAACTCACTTCCTTCGTCCTTCATATTCATTTGATTTATGAAGCTTTCCAGCTGTAGGAATAACTAACGCAGCGTGTTAGTCAGCAATCTGTAAGAGCACTCTTCACAACTCTGCATTTGTTGGACAAATGAAACATTTAATAATGCATATAGGCAGTGTTCAAAGCAACGGGGAATAATTCAAGGCCCGGGATTAATCTGTTCAAATGTCTCCTGGCAACACGAAAGCACCTATCACATCAACGTCACAATGTTGATGCAACTCCTTGAGTGAGAAAAACATTTTCCCTGTGTATCGCTAATATACTGTAAGTGGATAGGATTCAGTGTGAAGAGGAGTGCCTGTCTACCCGTCTGCTGTTAAGATACTTGCATTTCCTGCTGTTCTTCAAGATCTAAAATGCACGCACAGGAGACATGAAAAACGACAGCTTCATCAATCCTGGTTTATGATGCTACCGGAGAGTGAGTACATATGGCTAATGGAAAAAAAAACAACAACAGAGGAAGAGGGCAAACAATGAGAAACTTACATGGCGCAGATTCTAAAGGTCTCTTATTGAAGATCATCTGAGCATAACTGGGCCATCGTTATTCATTTTGCACTTCTGCCCCGAGGTTCTTCAGGTTTTTGTCTGTCCACTCTTTAATTTATGGATAAGTGAAAGCAGTATGGAGGGAAAAACGTGGAGGGATAAAGAATAAGTAAAAGAAAACGAAAGGATTGAGAGGACTGGTGCTGTGTTTCTTACTCACTAATTTCTATCTTTATATGTATTATGCTGCACTGCCCTTTTAAGACACTTGGCTACACCCCGTGCAGGGTCTCATAAATATGAATCTTTAATCTATGGAGCAGATGAGTAAAATATATGAACTGAAGGAATAAGAGATAGTGCTGCATGCAGAGCTTTGGTACCACTTTTATACTTCATAACTGGACTGCAACCTCTCCTGCACCGCAGAGATGATGAGTGGAGACACACTAGCTGTGGTCAGGCTGCTTATTGAATTCAAAGGTTGGAATAAGTCCTGTGCTGGGATGGTGTGTTTAAGCCAAGGTTTTGCATTGCAGGGGGTAGCGCCGAATGGAAAGGTCTGAAATGTAATGCATTTGAAATGAAATGAAAAGGTGCAGAGGAATGAAATATGACATGCTGGCTGCTGAGGCCTGGAGTCCTGGGAGTCACCGGTCTATACCCAGCTGTATATGTATGTGTATGTGTGTGTGAGAGAGAGAGAATCTAAGTGCATGGCTTTGTGCGAGCACAGGTTGAGTGTGTAATGTGATGCAGGCTGCCTTTGCTCCTGTGACTTCCTCTTCCACCCTCCTGTTCAGGCCTGATGCAGATTAAGGGCCATTAAAGGCTCTCTGCTGCATGTGCAGTTTCTATTGATCACATCGACTCAACCCACTGTAGCCAATGATCCGATTACAAGTGTTGTACCCCTATCCTTATCCCCTCCCCCTACATCTTCTCTCCTCCTCGCCCCTCCCTTCTCTTCCTCCTCTCGCCCACCCTTTGTGGTTCACGGTGCTCTGTGGAGGTTGCTCTGCCTCTGCTGATGTCAGCACCAGGGCATGCCCAGAAGGCCCAAGACCCCCTCGGCAAGCTTCTGAATATCTGCTTGCGTGTCTGTCTGTATTTTTGTCTTTCGGCCTCGCTGTCCACTCACGCATCTTCCCCATTCCTCGCTTCTGTGCTCTCGCCATCTCCAGTCATCTCCAAACACAGCAGGGTTATGATGAACCTTATTTCTACATGAGGGAGATGGATCGGCTGTGCCTCGAAGAGCTAAATGAGTTGAGACAGTCTGAGAGGCATCGGCTCAAACCCACCGACCCCCACCTCTCCCAACATCATCCCCTCCCATTGCCTGCATGGTCAAACAGCCCTGGGGGAGCTTTCTGTGAGAGCACTGTGGTTATTAGCATTGACAGAAGCTCACGGAAATCTTCTTAGTTGTTACTGTACAGGAAGTGTCCCTCTGTGCTGCTAATTCAGGGGGATTCCCACAGAACCGGCAACTTATTCCCACTCAGAAGCTCCTTATCTCTGCCGTCTGGCACCTTTAAGGAACGCTTGGTTTGCCATGAAATTCATGGACCCCAGAGGATGTATCATGCTGGGCCTCTGCCAAACCACCCCTGACACCCTCTCCCTACCTTCTTCCACTCCATTTGAGTTCATACTGAGGGTCCCCCACGGTAAGTGACATCCCAAACCAACTAGCAGGGAATGGAAATGGGATATAAAACCCTCGAAACACAAGTCTGCATGGATGCCGACTGACTGACCACGTTCAGCACTGTACTGTGCTCATCATGGAGGATGCCCCATACATATACAAGTGACATGCAACTACCCTTACAAGTGTAATCAGCTCAAGCTAAGACAGACATTTAATATCATCATACAGACCTTTACAATTTACAGATTACATTGTATTTAGGATAAAATAGAACCCCTCTCTACTCTCTACAACATGTAGAGCACTGGGAATACAACACTGGGAAGTTGCAAAAAAAGAAAAAAAAGTTAAAAGCACCTTGTTGTGAGCAGTTTTATGTATTTTCTTTCTCCCAAATTACACCCTCCAACCACATCACCACGCAAAAGGAAGGGTGCATCTGCTGCTAGCTCACCTAGCACCAAAGAGCTATCTAACATTACAACTCAGCCGATGAGGATGCCATTAATGTTATCATCTCATGCTGTTATGAGGACAAGCCTCTTGTGAGTAGATGCTCGATTTATTCTGCGTGGTGATACAATTAGCTGGTGTAGTTCGGCAGAGAGAAAATAGTTCCTGAATGAAACTGCTCACAACAAGGTCTGTGGATTATCTTGAGTAACCGCGTCATGATTTCTGGAAAGAGACATTGCTGTTGAGTTTTTTTAAATTTATTTTCTGGCGCTTTGAGCACCACAAGCTGAGTGCCATCTAGTTCCATTATACTGGAGAGAAGGCAGACATCTCTAAAGGCAGTATCTATGGCAAATCACACCAAAACAATATAGATTGTTAAGTAGCACTACAGATAAGAAGAAAATGATGCATTTTTGATTTTGGGGTGAACTATTCCCGCTGTGCTTAAGTACAGCCTCAAAAAGCTGCCGGGATGACTGTGAACTCCAAACTACAAACTGCCTTTCAAAACTGATTTGACACAAAATTATATGCAAGAAAAAGTTTACATGAAACTTTCAGTCCGGCGCTGCAGCTGTGTGAGTTGAATAGTTTTACATGATGGTCATCAAGTCAAGATTTGGCCTGTTGAGATTATGTGACTGACACCTCATTGTCTTTTTTGACTAAAACTGACTGAAAACTCTCTAAATACCTCAAGGACAAGTTTGATTCCATGTTAAGTACTGTAGTACATGTTGTTGCTTCTTAAAGTAGAGTCACATGTGGTGACAGAACTGGGTCTGATAGCAGTCATAGTTGTGTGATAGAAGTTGTTCTCTGTCCTGGTTCTATCAATCAGCGGCACCAGTGAGGGGTTTCACAGGACCCAAAACAACCAGGAAACAACAGAGAGAGAATAACTGAAACTACTTCAGCTCAGCACAGGATGAATCACTCACTACAAAGGGCAAACATGCTGGATTTCTCTTATACCGCATATTATATACTTCATAATGTAGCAAGGGATCTATATTCAAGAAACTGATTTTTTTTTTTTCAGTTATTCTCATTAAACATTTGGATGCTGTGCTTTGATATACAGTAGAATCCTTGGGGCCAGATCAGGGCCAGAGCTGGAACATGAATAAAAAGGAAGGGCCATTATACTCACAACCAACAGGGCCTTGAGAATAGGACCACATGGGTGGGTGGGAGGCTTGTAAACAGCTTTGCTCCCTGGATGAAAGGCTCACTGTGATGTGTGTCCAAGGAGAGACCATGGAGAGAGCAACATTATAATGTGAGAGTCATACCCCTGAGAGCATAAAAAGTTTGGCGATAACACAATTAAAAGCAGATTTTCATCTATTTACACACCGCTATCAGCAGAGCCATCCTCCGTCTTCAAAATGCAGGGAGATTACCATAAAGAAACCTAAGTGGTGTGTGTACATCTGGGCTTTGATATTGTGCACAGGCTGTCCAAAGGCACTGACCTTCGCCGCTACCGCAATTACATCATAGGGCAGCTCCCGCTCTCATGCATATTAATGCAGGTTCTGGAGGCATCACCAACACCTTTGATTCCCTGGGATCTGAGCTCGCCATTGCATGACAAGTGTATCTGGACACAAAGTGTATGTAATGGTTTTCTGCTTCAGGAGAGATATAGACCACGAGCACGACCAGATCAAAGGTGCACACGCTTCCCTCTGCAGGGGGATGAGAGGGATACTGTGTGTTTGTGCGGGAGAAAACGTGTGTAAAAAATGAGTAAGCGTGTGCAGTCAGTCAGCCTCAAATGTATCAGACTATCACACAGAAGTATGTAACTAATAGCCTGGTGGTTAGCACGCAAAGTTAGAGCCAAAGGTTAATCAGAATCCTCATTTGTGGTGCTATTATTGTCCTAATGAGGTCGATATAATTTTAACACAACAGGACATTTTATTTCGGAGCAGATATATTTAAACTGAAAGACACACGATGCTGCTAATTGCAGGAGTATCCTGGTGTGGATCCCAGTGTTTCCTCTGCATTCATTCAGCAGTGATCTGCCAAAACAGTGACAATGTCTCCACAATGTAAAATAAAAATAACACCAGTGTTTTCTGCACTCAGCAGTCCACATTGTTACCGTGACGGAGGCTTAAACAGGAATAAATAAGGAACCCTAACTGACAAATCCCTAAGGACGAGCACTGACAAGAATTACAGAGGAGATCCTTGTTGTATTTTCCATGTCATGTTGTAGCACGGTGCTGGTGCAGAGACTCTTGATGCCAGTAGAGGGCCTCGTTGTTATAACATACAGCTCAGCGATGGCCGGTTCCATTTTCTCGCAGCCACACACTCAGATTTCCTGAGCAGAGACAATGCTGATTCAATGGCTCTAAATTTATTGAAATAAACATCATACACAGTCTTTACATTTTACAGATTTAACTTTAATTATATTTGATTGTCCTGATATAGTATTTCAGCATATAACACACAAATATTACTGGATAATTTCTGTTGTACCAGCAAGCAAGAATTATTTTTGATCTGAGTTCAACATATTTGAATTCTTAGAGTTTTATTTGTGCTCATTTGTCTTATTTAAAATATAATCTGATTTAACATGAAGTAGCAGTAGAGTGCACTATCAGAGGACTAGCCTGATTAATAAATGACTCTTAACATGTATGAAAATTGCTCTACTTGCCATCGTGCCATAAAAGGCCTGTAGCAGCGTTAACTTCTCAGAGCTGTGAAAGAGCTCTGCTCACCAGGGAGCCAATAGGGGACTAACCATCGCATGAATTGGCTCCATTTGCTGCTGCTGCACTGACTGGTCATGCCTGAGCATAAAAAAAAGTGCAAATAGATTTAAAAAATAATAATTTTGGGGGGGCATTTATGACTGGATAAAATAAATGAAATGTACCAGAGGGCGGATGGAATCGAATCAAGCTCAAATTGAAAGACAAACTGAACGACAATGCTGTGTGTTAGTTACATCTGATCATTTCTGCAGCATTCTCTCATATTAAATCTCCATAATGAGTAAATTAGTGGGTCTCCATCTGTGGCACTGCAAACTTACAGTCGCACATGCTGACTACATTCACAGACCCCTGCTGGGTGTGTTGGTGGAGAATAAACATACACAGATTATTTCACACGCGATGCAGCAGCTACAGCACAATGCACAAAAGGTGCATTATAGCTCGCATATACACTGTAATTCACACACTTGCTGCTGAGAAAACGTTGGCACACAGAAGGCTTAATTTACAGCGTGAAGTCAAAAACGGACAGGTCTCTCTGGCAGTACTATTGATCTGACTGCTAACCCCCCTCCCCATCCCCCACCATCACCCCCCCCCCCCCCCCCCCCCCTCCGTCCGGTCCTCCCTCTGTGGTTACATTTCTTCCTGTGTCATGGAGTGCACTGTAACATATATCTCTGTTTCATTGCACATTCGTCATTGATTTGCCGTGCCTCTTGCTTCATGCTAAGAAACAGAACACACCAGCTTATCTTTGGAGTCAAGTGATCTTGCCCCTCTCTCGAAAAAAATAAAAATAAATAAATAAATAAATCTCTTTAGACTCCGAGAAGATACTCTTGAGAAGCCGACAAACAAAAACAGACTAAAAAACAAATGTCTCAATTGACTTACAATGGCCTAGATACAACTCAGTGCTCTGCAGCCTCAGAGCACACGAATCTAGAGCGATTACTTCCTGAATAAATACTGTGAATTCTCTTTTATACGTTATATGTATAGCAATCAGGGCACAAAATATGGTGCTCCAATAATTAATAGCAAATGTACAACACGGTATTTAAATTCTAAGATGAGGAAACAGATTGTTAAACATACATTTGAATGAATATGCATGCTGCCTAAAGGAGGCTGCGAGTAATTGCAGAAAAATTGCAACCCATAATTATAGTCTCAGTCATTAAAACTATATCTGGGTGGAATAAAACAATCCATATTCACTATTTAAATTCTAAATCCCTTCGCAGAAATAAAAAGCATGTTTATGCCTCCCTAGCTGAGTGTGTGTGAATGTAATGTTTTTGGATATACAATAGAAAAGATAGAGGGGTATAAACATACATATGCAGCTATATTCACACACATATACAGCAAAAACACACAGATACACACACATATTCAGAGGGATATACACACACACACACGCACGCACACACGCACACACGCACACAAGCATTTACATATCATCTGCAGCCATCTGCTCTAAATGATAGGTAATTAACTCAGGCCTGCCTTTGTCTCCCTGGCTGGTCGGCTGACATATAGGAGCTCTTCAGGAGAATATACGTGAATCAAGGACTTCAAAAGAATGAGAGGACGAGGCAGTGAGTGAGGGGAAGGACGAGGGGGAGGACTGGGTGATGTTTGTGAATGATGCTGCATAAACCCAGAGAGGCAGCGCGGAGAACCATTACAATGATGGGAGGAAAAAAAACTGGAGATGATGGAAAGAGGACATGCTGGGTCAGAGAGGATGTACACACGCACACACAGTACATTATGTGTGTGTGTGTGTGTGTGTATTGAACCTGCCGTGCAGCTCACCTACAGTGTTACGATCAAGGTCAAGCTGTATTAAACAGAGAGGCTTTGCACTGTGTAGGTTGGAACAGAGCAATGCTACAGCTAATGCTGGCACCACCTCTTCTACCCAAAAATAATGAGCTCTGGATGCTATTTTAGACACTTGACTTCACACATTGCATCTCACATTGTGCTATGAGAATTTGGGGAGTTAACATATTTTTATATAAACTGGAAATGAGGAAAAAACAGTAAAATGGTGAATAAAAATGTCAAGAATCCATAAAAAATAAAGTAGAACCAAAATGAGGTGTGCATACACTAAAAATGATAATTAAAATATTTTTTCTATCAGATCATATATATCTGATGCCTTCCTCCACAGTATGATAAGCCACTGATGCCTTTGCTAATCCTCTCTCTTCACTATCCTTCTTTTCCAACAATGTCTGCTCCTCCCAGTCACCCTGGTACCCAGGTCTGTCTCTATTACAGCACCACAGGGCTATAATTAGCCAGGTATCTCCTGCAGTAATGATGAGTGGGAGAGAAGCCTTGCATCTACCTGCTAAGGGCTGGAGACGCAAGGCTCTAGAGCCACAGCAGCAGTAGCAGCAGCAGCAGCGGCAGCAGAGGAGCCCCGTTTCTCATCAAATGGGATAATTAGAGTGTGTATGGAGATGTGATTCCAGGTAAGAGGTGACAGAGAGCACAGAAGAGGACGTTTGTCTACACGCTCACCTCCTTTTCTCAAATAGTAAATGGACTGGGGCTGGTGTCGGAGACTGAGCGAGACAAGGGTGACTGCAGAAGAACAAGATATCACAAGGCTCAAGCGTATGGATCAAAGAGCAGACATGAGGAAATCAAAAAAAACTGAGTAAAGAAAGATTTAGCATAAACACTCGCAGTAAAGAGGAGTACTAGTGCTAGATGTAAACATATAAGGGCATAACCTCAACAGCTCAATACAATGAAGGAAGCATCTCTGGTGTTTAGGGTGTGGTGCAGTATGGAGACTGACAGATGACCTGGTGCAGTAAATCCCAAGTAGTATGTGTTTCACTTTGAGAGAGACAAGCAGACACATGATGATGATGATGATGTTTAGGATGATGATGGTGGCAGCCCCTCTATCTAAATCCCACATCTGCAGTCAGCATTGCCTCTAACCGCAGTGTCCCTCCCCAGACACCCGCCTGACACGTCTGCACTGGTCAGCGGGATACAAACACACTAATGCACCACTCCAGCAAACAAACAAACAAGTGTTGCCATAGTAATTGCAGTGATTAGGAGATAAGCGCCGGGAGAAAACAACGTGTTATGGAGGAAGCCCCCTGCATGACCTTTTTCGCCGGGACTGCAGAAGCAGCACTGCGGTCTGATTCCAGGCACGTATGACTAGCGCCACATAGATCCACAGCACAGGTCACGGTGGTATAAAATATGGAGACACTAAAGCCTCTGCAGGTCTTCACCACAAAAAGCACCTGGAGCTTTGCTTTCAGAAGATATTTCCAAGCAGGAGTCTGAGACTGTGATATTTCCACCATAATAATGGTCACAGGCCAAATGTTTTCAAGAGTCTCAGCAGAGGGTGGTTCACAACTTTACATGGGTGCTATCAACCTCCCCAAAAAATTATTCTCCATAAATCAAGTCTGTTCTTTACAGAGACTCTTGGCTGGGATTTTTCACACAAACTCCCACAATCCTCTGCTTGTATACAAATTAATTCACACAATGTCTGCTGGGGAAATATATGCCTTATTTTCTAAGTTGTATTGTTATTATTTTACACTGATGTGTAGCAACATGCCGCATGTCTAAATCCAAGGGTGTAGCTTTTGTTTCAACTTTGGGTAAGGCCACATGAAACGGCATCAAACACTTAATTTCCTGCTATCAGGTGAATTTTTATGCCTCCATTTGTGCCTTTTCTGCCTAAATTCATGGTGTAAATCTTCCTAATTTCGCCAAAATAAAAGTCCTCTGCTACATTCATGTTTTTATGGCAGGGGACAAATGCACATGTTCTTAATATTCAGGGGGACACATCAGCTGCGTCCCCAATCGGCAAAATCTACACTTATGTCTCAAATAAATCCTCCTGATTTTGTGATTGCATTTGCATAGCATTATAATGGGTATAATGGTGGCACACTGCTGTGTTTGCCATTTATCTTGCTTTTAGTACAAAGGATCATATGCTATAAGCTATATGTGCGTATTAAATTAACTGAATAACATTAACTACTTGCCACAGAGGAAATTAACCCTACTGATAAACAATATCACAAAAAAACGACGCTAACATCCACAAATTAGAGTCTACGCTATAAAAATAATTGTTACGGCTGTTTAATTCTAATCTTAACATAGTCTCAAAAGCCTGAAAAAGAATGCAAGGTGGACTATTTCATTATTTTTAATAATAAGTTTTATTAGTGATTTATAAATTTTGCTGCAGACAAAATGGTCTAAAATTTTGATTTTTTAGATATTTAGATTGGTTTTCATTGTTTCTTTTGTAGCTTTCTGGATCTAGCTTGTATGTATATATTTGTGCTGTCTCCTTAGATGTGGGCTGGCGCAAAATACTGATGAGTTCACCTTATATTTACTGCAACTTTTGATTTTAGGCCATGCCAAGTGAAAGATGCAGCTTACATACTGTGCACAGAAACACTCTGGTCGTCATTAACACCTGACAACAGAGATAACTTACATTTAGTTGTTATTATAAGCATTAATTTGTTCATGATTCCTAACAAACCAGCATGTTTTTTGAAGATATTGTTCATAGTAGCAATTATTTCTGGCAATAAATTCATCATGCACAGAGATGCATGGGATTGTTTCATTGTCTTTAACACGTTTGAAAATTAATTTGGCGACGTTTGCACTTGTTTAGAAGGACTTGGAAACAGATCCTTTAAAGTAAGAAAAGTATTCTAACAGATCAACACACACACACACACACACACACTTAGACATAGACATAGAGTTATAATGTGATCAAAGCTCCATACTAACTAAACCATAAAACTCTGCATCAAAGTTCGTTTGACTCAACATGCTCTCTGATCTGATTCAAACTGATGTTCCAACAAGTTCAACAATAATCTCATTTGGGTTCAAAAGGCAGTGCGTTGATCTTGAATTTAATGCATACAGTGAAGACAGAAAGAGAGGAGGAATAATGTTTATGCTTGTTCTGTTTTTCACAGCGATGTCACGGCTGCTAAAACTGGCTTAGTCACACATACAGAGCTGAAGGTGTTAGAGGAAAATCAATGGTTGGATTGCAGTGTAAGGTCCTCTGGGTGAGGTAAACACAGTTTGCTATACATTCTGCCTTAGGAACGTTGCAAAAAGCCTCTTGAGAGGGAAATATGTGCGTTAAGTACTTGAGCAGAGGCACGTAAAAGCGATGCATGCCTGCACATGACATAACATACAAATTATTAATAGTATTTTCACACTATGGTTTTAGAAGATGGAAAAGAGCATTAGGTCACTGTTGGTGCGATTGGTGTAAAAGATGTCTCATGTTTGAGCCCACGTGACCTTCATCCCCACCCCTCACCCCCTCAGTCACACACACACACACACACACACACACACTCACACACCCTCCCTATTCAGCTCCCCAAACTCTCAGGCTATGAAATGTACATCACACCTCCGATCTAAGGGAATCTCACCCCAAATCCTTCCTTTGAATTATTGAAGAGGACCAAGCCGGCTTGACTCTGATTATCCTCCAATCAATATGCCTCGCCTCTCCTCCTATAACATCAAATGCCTCCGACAATCGATCCAGCCAATCAGAGGAGCCGCTGCAGCTAGAAATGCAGAGTGTATTGTTCTGCATTGTTTACACTGACACCGCTTGGCGTGTGTAATAGGTGTGTTTATGCTCGGGACAGGCGTGATTGCTGATTGACTGAGATGCTCCTGTGTGTTTTTGCTGTCACAGATAATTCCACCTGTTTGTTTTCCTCTGGCTTTTAGCAGGACAATCAAGTTTAGCAGAGATTTCATGAAGCCAAAGGATGCGATTAACAGTTTTTTGAAGCGTTCTCTGTGTTGGAACATATCATGCTCTGCTTTATCGTTTTTAAAGTGGGTGCGTGTGAGACAAAGAAAAAGAGAGAGCTAAAATCATTTTCATAAAACTGTTAAAGTTTGAATCCGTGAGCTGAGCGGCGAAGACATTTGTCAACTGCCAGCACAAAAGCCAGAGAAAGCTGAGTCGAGCACTAATGCAAGTCGGTTCATTTCACTCCCCAAAAGCACTTTTTTTCTCTTGGAGACCGCAAGCGCGAGTGACTTGTAGCGATTTTCTTTTTCAATTACATGCTGAAAGGTAAATCAACACCTCACAACCTTTTCACAATGAGCAGAATGAACACAAACATATGCCTGTAACCCTACAATTATACAAGGCACACACACTCTCCCTCTCGCAGGCCTATATAATGATTGCAGGAGGCGCTGCTCTATTATTTGCGAAATGGAACGGTTGATGTGTGATTGTTGTCTGTCTCTGGTAAAAGCTGTTGGTTCCTTCTCAAGATGCTGTCAGGCTGGGGCACCTTTTCTCCTGAACACACAAGTTCCACGCTCAATCTGCACTGATAATCGTGCTATTACACAGATTACCTAGAATGGGCATCACACAGAAAAGCAAAAAATTTGTCGTCGGTGATATATTCTTTCTCATACGGCACTATACACATCCATTATGGATGTAGACATTCGAGTGCTTCTATTTAAAGGTACAGATCGTACCTTTAAGAATGGTCTGTATGTTGCAAAAGTTGCCAACAACACTTACTATTACATCTTCATATAAATTCCTACACTTAAGCCTACATTGATCTGCTGTTGCATGTCTCCACACACAGGCACTCTGCAGTGGGATGGATGTATCAGCAGGGGCCAGATGATGGCACTCTTCTCTCTGTACCAGGCTGCTGGATGCCCCCGCCGCGTGCTCCGACTGCATGATGCAGCTGGCCTCATTTTAATGATTTAAATCACTTGAGGTCCACCGCCACACATTTTAGAGGCTTGACTGAATTTATCCTCGTTGATAGAGATCAGTGCCCTCAGCCCTGGACGTTGCCAGACTACAGTAGAGGGAGAGACCTCTCCGACTGACACGATTGGATACAGCTCTCCGCTCTGATTTTACTTTTGATCCCGCCGCTCTGACTCTGGCCCTGGGGACAGATGAGTGGAATGGAGCGGTAGAGATAGAGCCGAATGCCACGCACTCTTCTATCTCACTGGTCAGCCTTTTATACAGATGCAGGTCTAGAATGAGCACTGTTAAAATATAGACTTGTGTAATCTTATATTAATCTCAAGCATTTGTGCTCTGCATAACATGCTGCATCCGTGGGCACGTGAAGTATGGATGCTTTCTGCAATCAAACAAGCATTAAAACAGATTATTGCAGCTTGACGTGCGCGTTTTGATGCACTGGCGACCTTTAAAGTAATGATTCTGCCTTTTCTAATTGCTGTAACAGAGGCACATAGTGACAGTGTACAAGTATCAGCAGGGGTTAATTCTTGCAAAGACAGAAATAACCACAATGCAATGTTGCGAGCAGCTAACGAACGTTTTGAGTCACAGAAAGAGAAAAGCTGGTTTTCTGTTTCTACAGATAAGGTAGGTAGAAACATACACACGGGTGTTAAGTGCTCCTGTTCAGCAGCAGGGCACAGCGAGGTGGAGGGGGAGGACTAGATGATACAAATGTAACCTCTATAGAGGAGGCGCAGGAGGCTAGATGATGCTAACACACACAGCAAACTATACATATGATCAAATTACCCACACACACAAACTCAACACTGCTCAGCGACCAACAGGTCATCACTGAAATAATGCTTCTAGCCTTTGCACCCTACTCATTAGTGAAAACACACACAAGCAGATGTAAGCACACAAGCATACATACACACCACTCAACATGTGTGACCAGTCACCGCGCTGCAAATCCAATGCTTTTACCCCAGAGGCCCCCCGCCACGTGATTGGAGCCCGATGCACTATTGATTAGCAGGATGGCAATATGTGTGAGTGTGCGTCTGTAATGATGCGTTGGTGAGCCACAGGGGGCACAGCAAGGGTAGCAGCATGGCGGCAGAGGGCACCGTGGTGCGCCAAGGTCAAATGAAGGACGTCGGCGAGTGCTGCAGAATTAGCGCTGGGAGCCCGAGCCTGCCTGAGCGAGGGCCGTGCTGCAGAGGGAGAGCAGAAAATAGCACAGCTGAGGGAGACAGAGAGACAGGGAGAGACAGAGTGCATAAATAACAGGGCTAAGATTTCACTATTCAGTCACCTTTGCTTCACAGGTAGCACAGTGTGACGGCGAACCGCAAATTTGTGTTGCCTGAGAGCTTTTCACCAGATGAGGGATTTGGAGCATGTTCTGATTCGGCCTACAGTGATTCCAGCACACAATAAACAGAGAGGGGTTTATATAACAAGCTTTCCATGAGGTGCAGAGCAATATTACACTCGCTTACGTTCAGTTACGTGTCACATCAATGTTCACTTGAGGCTAGGGCGGTACAGGAAAAACCAATAGTTTGGACCAAATTCCTCAATATTGATATTTCAAAGATATCGTAGGATTGACTGTAGGTGCTTCCACAAAATATTTACACAATGAAATTTTCATCAGTCTGGTAGGTGCAGTAAATGACATCACTTTACTGTAATATAGCCTTTAAAAGCAGGAAAAGACAACACCTATGACATTACCATATCCAAAATCTAATATCTCATCTCATATCATATCAATATATTGCTCAGCCTTACTTGAGGCAACTGTTAACTTTTAAAGTACAGCAATTCATCATATTCAACAAGCTAATTATGTTTTGTATGTAACATTTTAATCTGCAAAATCTGTCACATAAATGTAGTCGAGTACAAGGTACATTATATCCCCTTGTCATGAGTGCTACGTGGTTAAAGACAACCTATTTTCATTTAAAGTAAAGTGATAAAAAATTAGCTTCTCAGAAAAGTCTTTGGCAATAAAAGGTATCTCAGTATCGTCATTTAAAATATAATCTTTGCCAATGTGCAAATGCTTTTTTTGAACCTCTGACACAAATGTACAGATTTCTATAAAACATGTCTGTCAGTATTTCTTTACTTTTTTCATGTTCAGTTAGTCTGAATGCAAACAGCTGGTTTCCAGTAATAAAATATAAAAATATCGATTGTCCTCTTCATGCTGTACACACCTGGATATCATGACGTCATGTCCAAATTTCTCTCCCTTGTTTGCCTTTTCATTTGATGGTTTACTATATATGCTGTCAAGACTGACTATTCTATTTATATGTAATATCTTTTATAATTGACTCTTCACTAAGTCCCACCCCCAGATGCAGACTGGCCAATCATAACATAGCATTGGGTCGGCTCAGACCAGGGTCCGACAACAACACAGCTCTGCTCCATTGACTCTAATGCAGTCGTTTCAGATTTCCTTTATTTTCAGGCTGGTTTTGTGGATCTGGAGCTAAATGTTGTGCCTGGGGCACGATGTGTATTAATGATACTCGTTACCTGGAGAGGTTGGAAAAATATATACGTTTCTTCCCTGTTCCAAAACCAAAGTCAAACCCTGAAAAGTGTAGGGTTAGCTAGCTAGCTACTGAAGATATAGCCTCCTGAATGTATACACATGCTGCTTTTGCTTTTTAAGGATTATAACAGTGAAACAAAGCGAAGGCAAACACCGTTCATCTGCACACACCGCGATGCCACACAGCTGGTTCAATATCAGCAAAGTCTCCCTTTATATTCATTGTCTTCTGTGGCGATCAGCAGTGATGTGGTGGTTCACTTTTACACTGTGATCTGTAGCCTATAGTTCGGCTTTAGCTTCTAACTATCTTTGTCTTTTTAACCTGTTGTTGCTGCTGAGTCAGTTTGACATCCTGGATATATCCTTCAAACACAGACTGTAGACCCCTCTGTCTGCTTCTCTCTGGAATCACTCTTTCATTTTTACAAAAATATGATGAGATTTCTTCAGGGAATGCAGTTAGTTACAGTGTGGGCTCCATGCTTACTACAACAGCTGGGGCTTGGCTTAGCAAAGGTCAATTGAAAACCCAAATAAAACAATGTTAAAAAAAAGTACTCAGTTATGCTCCACCACTGGTGGCTTGTGTATTATAATAAAATCATGCTAAATCCCCCTAAGTTTGACAAGTTGCCAAGCTTTAGTCCAAATATTCTAACATATGATGACTCTCACTAATTCAGTGCAGCATTAAAGTTAATACTCGTCTGCCTGGGTGTGCTGATAAATTCATAACCTGTATGGTCGCACATTATTATACTGTACACAGTTTCTCCAACTTTCTCCTGTCATCTTTTTTCTTTCGCCTCACTCCTTTATTGGTTCCAATCTTTCCTTTCCTTACAGTGTCATCTATCATGGGAAATTTGACCCATATTGTGTAATTAAACGATCAATAGCTCTGTAATAGCGAGGGATGTGTCCAGGTCCAAACTCCAGCCACCATGACTGATTGAGACCTGTTAGAGAGAGACCTCAGATGTGTGGATCTGAGTCCTGTCCTCTGTGGACCGCCCGGCAGAAGAATCAGTGGACACAGAGTCCTGTGAAGCAAACGGCTCGCCTGGGAGTCACATGGTGTGATTACTTTCACAGAAAGTTGAGGAACACAAGCAATTATTGTGTAGAATGTGAGATATATTTTCAATTTGACCATTTGAGTGACTTTTTGCTATTTCAATAAAAACTGCTGTAATTGGAAACATAGTTCACTCTATTATAGTTTAATTATTCAGAAGATATTAAGGCACGCTGACACTGGCATCATAACTAAAAAAGGGCTATCTTTGTATGAACGTGACCGCTTCTATCAAATAATGCATATAGAATTTAAAATGCAGCAATGCTCTTTTCTTTTTCAATTTGCACAATGGTAAACATAATACATGTGTTTACTTATTATTCAATTAGCATTATATTCTCAGAATTAAGCTGCTCTGAAATAAAGGATACATTGCATGAAGTAAAGTTTAACCCCCCCAACACTGCTGAAACAATCATCCACTGGCTCCTCGACAGGTGTGTGGGTGTTACAGTGTATACTGAACGAGGCTTTGGCCGACACAAAGTGAAACTCCGATGGAGCTGTTAAAAGCCAATTGCGGGGTAGTTGAAAATGCCAACAGCCATTTCTTATCTCACATCACAACAATTAAAACTGCCTGGGAGGTAAAACATAATGAATCAAACCTGGACTCGTGGGTTTCCATAGAAACATGTATAATCACAGTAATTAGACCATTGAGAACAATCTATTCTGTCCAAATTAAGTAAATATGCATAGAGACCTAAATGGGTTCTGTGGAGGAAACGCAGAAACAACAATGTTCTTGACATTAAAAGCTAAAAGAAAAACTTTTGGCCACTTCTGGCATAATAATGACACTTATCAGGATGTAAAGATGAAGCACTCTCATCCCTTATGATCCTACAGTGGAGTGGAGATTAGAGGGAGTAATTATAGCGAACTCTCAACATTCGCATGTCTATACATGTAAAGATATATACATGTGTATACAGATATATTAGGGATGCACGATATATATATCAGGCCGATAATGGGACATTTTTATTATTATGCATTATTCAGATCATTCAAATTAAAGCTGATAAACAGTGCCAATAATACAAAGCAGACTGCTTTCAAGGGCAGCATGTATCGTGGATCTTCAACATCCAGATATGAGTTGAAAGGTACCCTGGGTGCATTTGTTGTTTTTGTTCCTGGACAAGTTCTTGTGTCAAGTTCTGCCTGTTACATGCATTGTCTTCTTTCAAAATGCACTTCTGTTTTCACAGGAAATTTAATGTTTACATACAGTCGCTTTCAAAATAAACGCACTACATCGGTAATACTCCACTTCAACAAGAAAAGGCACGTGGTTGGGTTTAGGCAACAGAAACATATGGTTAGATTTAGGAAAAAGAACAGAGTTTGGCTTTAGAATCTTAGGGGATGCGAACACTGCTCTCATGGGTCAAGGTCTGTGTTTGTTGGACCCATTCACAACCCCTCCTGCCTGCTCCAGTTGGACTCTCACTGCCTTAAGTTTTGGCCATGTCCTGCTGCCTTTCCCCCTGACGCCGCTGGGCGCTGTTAAGCTATAACGTCAACCGGCTGTGTATCATGCTGACGTTAAAGGACGCCTTTTTTTGTTGGTTTCTGACGCCGCAAGTCACTGTACAAGAGCTGGATTTCTATGACTTTTCTAGAGGGGAAAACATGTCGCAGTGTGGACATTTTTCACAGTTCCAGAGGAAGACAGCCAATGGCACAGAGGGTCTGATCTCCGACCGCCTGACACCCCAGCAGAATAACAAACTTCCTGCAGCTGTTAAACAAGTTAGACAAAGCACTGATGGACCATCTCCAGAGTGTTAGCAAGAGCTAATTAGCAACAGCGGCTTACATCCAACACCAAGCTTTTAAAAAGCTTGCCTCCATCATTAAACTCATTAATGACAACTAGCCACTTGATGCTACAGTTAGCAATTATTTGCATGTTACCTGGCAACCCAGTCTGGTGCACGTCTCACTCTCTGGCTGTGTGTATGTGAGACACAGCCACCTGTTTGTCTGAGTTGAGTGTTAATGTGCGAGATGAATCAATAGCGCATTATTCTACTTCGTAGCTGTAGGCTAGTCTATCGTGGGATGGTGAGATGGCACCTGGGTATGTTCATAAAAATGCAGCGTGACGATGTAGTAGAGGCTCCACTACACTGCAGTGTAGTTTATACACTTAACTGACACACCAGAGAATTACACAGCAACACTGGGCTTCATAATTTCCCTCTCTCTTACCATTAACTATACATTTAATACTGATTAAAATTCACATCCTTGTATTTATTATGTTCATCTGCAGTGTAGTGTTATATGGGAGCAGGGGCAGTGAGGGTAGGTCATTTGACATTACCTCAGAAAATCTCCCTCTTTTTCACAGCCTAATGATGGCACATATGGAAGAGTCAGAACTGTTCTTTGCTTCTGTTGTGGTAACAATGGTGATGTCAGGTTCATTTGGTTCAGTCTGAGCTATGGAATATTAAATCATCCATATTTTCTCACCACATCTTAACCTTTCTACCCTCAGGTGTGCATAAAGTGCAGGTTATACACTTCTTTTCAAAAAAGGAAAATGTGAAATTATCGGTTGTCGGCCATGAGAAGCTGGTAATTATCCTTAGATACGTAACACTGAAGTGATCAGAATGACATTGAATAATGTTAATTACATCTATTGACACAATGGATTATTTCTACTGGTGCTTCTTTTTTTAAATAGATATGGATTGATGCACATCACTCAGGTAATTCCATACTTTTACAAACTCAAATTTCCCAACTTCACGATAGACTATTCTTGACATGTGAGCACTACTAGCCAGCCCTCAGAAAACTTGCATTTACCCTTGTGGCTGTTAAATCCAACTCCCTATGCAAAAAGTTAGACAACATTCCACTGTCAAACATCTCTGCCTGATGCTACCTATACTCGTATTATTTTCCTTTAGCATATTGACTAGATAATACCATATCATTGTTTCTTCCATATATTTTAGACTCATTTATATATAAGAATGGAAAATGAGTTGTAGAAGGTTAAATAATGGTTTCAGTGCAGCCTTGATTATTTAATGTGTGGAAATGACAATGGATGCATTCATAAAAACTTTCTTATGCAGAAAAGACTACATCACTGAATAACAAATGTAATAATAAATGTTCAGACAAGCTTCGTCTTTGGTTATTTGTAAAGTTGTGTATATATGATTCAAAGATACTGCCACATTCTCCATCAAACTAATAGCCTACAGTTATAAGGCACTCTGGGTGGAGCTGTTTTGCAGGCTGTAACGTACAGGTGTAGAGGCAAGTCTGTATAGTAGTTTGCGTTCAGTTGGACGCCATTCTTGGCTTGTGTTCGACAACATCAAGCTCACTCTGGCCCGCACTCTCTCACACAGTGGTTAACATTTTAGTGCTGCTGGCTGTCTGCTCCAGATGCAATGAAAAACTACTACTTCTGAATTTTATGTTTGTGAAAATAGAATAAGGATTATCCAGACCTGAAAATGACTACAATCAGTTCCTTAATTCTCCATACCACATAGGAACCCTGAGTACATTCACATAGGTACTGTACTAATTTTAAGGTACTTATGCTTTACTTGAGTGTTTCACCCCATTTTACATTTTACATTTTACATAAAAATGTATGATTATCTTATGAAATACAAGGCTTTGCTAAAGACTGAACAAGTGGTTCTCAACCTTTTTGGCTTGTCATTTTAAAAAGTGTTCGAGGCCCAAAGAGATAATCGTATCACACACACACACACACACACACACACACACACACACAAAAAGCCAAGATTAGAGGATCAGAGAAGATTAGAGAAAAATCTGAAAAATAAACACATTTTTGTAGCAAAACAAAAGGGTTCATCTTGGGCCGAACCCCTGGGTTAGGAAGCATTGGTCTAATCCTGTATATAAGATAGACAACAGCTCTACCCCAACCAGCCAAAACAGTAACAGCATGCATTGATGCATGTGTAGTATTAAAGGTCCGGTGCGTAGGATTTAGGGGCATCCATTTGTAGAAATGGTATGGTATGTTTTCATTAGTTTATAATAACCTGAAAAGTAGAACTGTTGTGTTTTTGTTACCTCTAAATCAGTCGTTTATATCTGCCATGGAGTCTGCCATGTCTCTACAGAAACCCAGAATGGACAATCAAATGCTGGCTCTAGGTAGGGACATATGCGTCTTTGTGTCGGCCACCATGGTTCCTCTACACACTTGACACAATGGAGAAGTTTCAGTTCAGCAACCTGACCGCTACATGCCAATAAATCCTACAAACTAGACCCTCTAGTATTGCTCTAATAGTGTAATAATTATAATATATCCATGACAAAGGGCCATTTAAGCAGAACAAGTACCCTTAATTTTATATCTTTATCACATTTTGCTGATAATATTTCTGTACTTTTACTTCTAAATGCAGGACTTTTACTTTGGAGCGTTCTTATTGTTGCATTGGTTTTTATTTAGTGAAGTATTTTTCCCTCCGCTGGTTGTATTGGTGACATTTTAAATATTTTTTTTCCTGCACTGGGCAAAAAGGTCAATTACGTTCGAATGATTCAAGTAACTGTGACATTTTGCCCTCATTTTAAATCACAGCAAAGCCTATACTGTATGTAAGAACCAACGTTAGCATCTCTCCTAAAGATTTATGCAGCTACTCTGAAACCAAGCTTTCAAACAAAATGTCAAAGGTCGGCGGTATAGCATCAAGGAGAGGCGTCGCCTGTCACAGTCACCCCGCACACCCTGACCCCAGGGGTCAGACACCATCCACAGCAGGTCACTGGGTTCTTGGTCACATGGTCACAGAGGAACTCCATACCAGGCGTGAGCTATAACCGCTGCATGACAGAAAAACATGGCCTGTGTGTAAAGATTAACCTTTGACTTAACACCCTGTCAGATGCTCCACCTGAGCAAAGTCTGAGAGTTACAGTAGCTGTGATGTATGGCTGCAGGGAAGACATGCAAGGACTTTGTTATAATCAATGCGGGTCACTCTGTTTTTGATCAACTGCAGCATGATTTGAGAGTCGTTGATTTTAAAGCCTCTTTTTAAATTCTTCGTCACAGACATCACACTCCCCTTCACTCTCGCTGCTAATAATATTGATTCCCTTCATCATACATCTTCAATGTAAATTGTCCACTGCGACTTTTCAATTGATTGAGCCGGATGATGAGGGGAAATGTTAGTACAGCAACAGTGAAGCCATTGATTTGTGAAGTGATAGATAAAAAGCATTTATCATTTTGGAGTAGCCGTGATAATTAATTGATATTGATTGAAGCGGACTGTGAATGCTGATCCTGAGCAAGCGACTGAGAGGCGGGAGAGAAATGACGATCCAACATTCATGCTGCTCTCATGTACAGAGTGTCCTCAGAAGTCTAATACTCCTCTCCACGGCATTCAAGAAGTAAAGGATAGATATGCAGATATCTTGTGTAATTGAAGGCTATTATCATAATGCACTCTACCTTGTGTATTATTCATATTCAAATGGACAGGTTTGAGCTGAAAATATTTCACAACCCTCAGAGCTGATTGCAGATTGAGAGTCAGAGAATGGCGACCACTGATTTAAATTACACGTGAAGAGGTAGGATGAGAGCTTGTCTTCTGTCTCCATCTAGAAGTTCATGCAATTTAAACATCAAATTATCAAGTTCAATATTTGATGTTTCCACTATTGCTGTTAAGAGGAGGATATGAAATCCACTTGTGCTTTGTTAGAAAATGGAGATTCCAGTATGCACCAAACTCCCATGTATTATGTGAGGAGGCACGGCGCTAACAGGTGAGTCATTTCAATGATGAGAAGGAACGGCCATTAGCTTCATTCGAGTTGAGAGAATAATGCAGCTCTCGGAGCAGGAAGTCTTCCTTTTAGTGTAGGACATGTCGTGCACATGTGCTCCACCTCGGTGGTTCAGAGGAAAAACCTCTCCTGACCTATTGAGCCTCTTCACGGTGAAAGAGAGACCTCTCGACTGAGACTGCAGCACGCTTTTTGCCTCCAAACCAATCTGCTCAACTCTCCAAACATTTTATCAGACAGAGGCTGCCGACGACGTGGATTAAAGAAGCTCTACCCTTTAATTTTTCTATGATTGTCACTTCCTTTCTAGCACCCCAGAGCCTCCTCAGATCACTAAAGCATTTCCTTGATTCTCTGAAGCCAAAGGTGGCCACACAGAGGAGACCTCGGCTTTGTGATCCGCAGGAGCCCGGGCACACCTCTGGGTTATATTTATTTCTCTGGGAAATATCAAGAAGCTTGAACCTTGCTCCTGCTGTCCCTCGGTGCGCTGCAATCACACTCCGCAAAGCACCCTGTAATTACAAGCAACATCTCCTATTCATCAGTGGACAGAATGAAAATGTCTGTGAGTCTGATGGACTTCTGTGTCCTGGTAGATAGCATGATTGTACTGTAAGCAGTGTGCTGATTTCTTTTCCAATTAAACACTAATAAAAGGTCAGTCAAAGAAAAATTATTTGTTGTTCTGAAATAATAATGAATAAAATAAATGCACTCCTGTGATCATTTCAATTCACTAGTGTGACATTTTGGGAAATGTGCTTATTTACTTTCATGCCAAGAGTTAGATAAGAAGATTGATACAGTTCTTTTATCTGTCTGTTAGCTTAGCTGATGGTTAGCTTATCTTAGCAATAAAAATGGAAGCAGGGGAAACAGCCAAGGCCATTAAATGAAGGCTGGCTCATGGTATCATATCATACAACCGTAGCAAAAGCCTCTTTTCCACCAAGCAGTCCAGTTCAGTTTTGTTCAGTCTGTTACACATTAGACCAGTTATTTTGGCATTTCCATTGTGAAAAGTTAAAGATGGTACCAACAAAAAATTCCGTACTGTTTTTTCGCCACCCCTCTATTGGGTAGCACGCTAACCTGATACCAAAAGGTGGAACTAGAAACACTGTAGTCTGTTGCTTGGTCAATAGAGAATCAACACTCTTGATCATACTACAGTGGACTGTAACCGCTGTTCCTACAGTAGCCAGTGCAGTTTGCTCCCTAAGTGCGGTTCATTTGGGAAGGTGTGAACACAGCAATTGCACTCAGGTGTACACCAAAACAACCGGACTGAATCCTTCTTGAAGAGGTGGTCCTGGTTACAAACAAATGTTTTCTGACCTCGATCCGAACCCACCGCAGTCACATGACACATTGTTTGGGTTAAACATGAGCATGTTACAGTCCTGGAGGATTATTAATGTGCACCTCCTCCTGTACTGCCTTAATATGCACATTCAGCACATCCAATGCATCAAAACATTGTTTTCTAGTTGGAGCCGCGCCTCGTTTTCAAACTGTATGGTTTGACTAAAATGAACAATGACAGCAATATAGTCCACGATGCGCAGCGCTAAAATCAACCTGCGTAGTTGTCCCTCCATTGTGACATTAGAAAGTGTTGCATTTATCTTGCAAGTGTACTCTTCTTCAACGTTTTGTTTACTTCCTGGATTTTTCTCACACATTTTGACCAATCAAGAGCAGCTTGCCTGCAGCTACTGGAAACTTTTAAGGTGGAATGTTTTCTTGTATGTTACTCAATGCATGAGTTGAGGTCATGAATCAATTACCACACCTTAAATGTGGTGGAGTGTCTTTCTGGTGTGCTCTGGCAGCACTACACCCCTGCTCTGCTCGAAACACTCCATTGTTTTTTGTGCTGAAAATGTAGTGCAAGCCCGTTCCATGGACAATCAGCGAAGTGCAGACGTTCCTCTTTATCGTCAGTGAAGACAAATACAGCATGAGTACTGTCTTGGATACGCAAAAAAAGATAAATGGTTTAGGTACTTTTCAGTACAGATTCAACATGGTTCTAAGGGTACTAACGAAAGTGTTTGGTGGAAATGCATTCAGCTGGCACACTATCATAGGAACATTAGGACAGTTGATTTGTTTCACTGAGGCATCCGCAGTCAGCCTTAAGGTCAAAATGTGTTTTATACAAAAAATATGTCAGAAAATTGCGATTCTGCATTTTTGAAAAGAGCTTTAATAAAAAACAAAACAAATGCTTTCTATTTGAAAATGTGTCATTGTATATTCAATTGTTTATCTGGCACCATCCATATAAGTGTACCCAAAAAGTTCTGTCAGGCCGAGCACACCTAAGGAGGCTAAAAAGAGTGCACCCAAAGAGCACCTGAGCGAACATCATCCCTTTATTTCTAGCACCGTCTGCTTTAACCCTCCAACACCACAGCTCCAGTTACATTGCATGTGTCATACCTCATGGCTCCCACTGGAGTAAAGGGTGGTGACCCAGCCTTCATTTGAAAGCCTTAGAAACAGCCAGCCTGGTGCCGTTTCCCCATTTCCAATCCACTTCCTTGGCTAAGCAAACCCTGAACCAAGCTAACAGACAGATAACTGCGTCAATCTTCTTACATAGCTCGCAGCAAAAAAGAGAGTATGAATATTATTTGATATATGTAAAATTAGTCCTTTAGACAAATGCTCATATCCATTTTATTATATATATGCCAGATTTTATGGATCTTCTAAAAAAAAAATCAAATTGAGCCGTTTGTTCTGATTGAAAAATCACTCAATTAAGGCCAATGATACAAGAGGGAATGAAAGCAGTCTCACAATTTGATGTTCTCTATTTCCAAGAACAGAGTCATTTTTTTAAAATGAGAATTAAGAGGTCTGAATAAACACTGCAGCTTGGCAATGATAATAAGAGAAAGAGCTGCTCGTGCTGTTTAGATGTACAAGCAGTTTAGAGAATTAAGGATGGGTGGACAGCTGAAATGTAGGCAGATGTCAATAGAAAAACTCATGTAAAACCCAGTATATCAAAGAGAGCGAAGGAGCTCAGAACAGAGACAAAGGAGTGAAGGAGAGAAAATTAAAGAGTGAGAAAGGAGGAGAATGGAGAGAAGGAAAAAAAAAACATAAAGCGACGCTGAGATTTCTCCACATGCTATTCTCTGATTTGCCGAAATTCATAATCCTCTCTCTTCTTTCCCACACCCGAGATCCTTTCCCAGCATCCATAATTCTAAGCACTGAGCCAATCCCCCTGTTCATTTTAAAACTCCATTGTTTCTTATCGCAGTGAAAGAGGTTTGCTGCACAGATGTGATGTGCTTCTTTTACACACCAGCAGCAACAACGACAGCAACTGATAAACACCTCTGTTTGCTTCTTCGCCATTTTTCATCTTTCACTGTTTTACGGCTTTGATTTGAGCTCCTGCAGTGACCAAAAGATACAAACGACCAGCGTAACATGCAACACGGCGTAGCGGGCTCTTTCTCCGCAGCTAAATATACACTGTTACACTCATCTTTTGTTATATTTTTAATGGCTCCAGCGCACTCATGTTGCAAAGTCTCTCCAGGCCAGATTCTTTCTCTTCCCCTCTCCTCTACGGCCCTTATCCCTCTCGCCTCGGGGCACTCGCAGGCCTGCCGAAAGAAATCACCCCCGCATCACTGGAGACATGCAGACACCCCCCCTCGCTGCTAAAATAAACTGCTCACCTTCCCCTGTATTGTTAGCCCATCAGTCTCTCTTTCAGGTGAACGGGCTTCTTCTCCTGCGCTCTCAAGCTTCCCCTGTGTGTTGTTTAAAATCAGCGCAAATGAAATCATGGCTCATGCTTGAGTCGAGCATTGCGCTAAAACAACTGAAAGGTGATTTTGTGTTCAGCAAAGAGCTGCAGGGTCACATCATGCACCTTGCGATAGTGTGCTCCCTTTTATCCCCTTAATGTATAGCAACAGCTTTGGCACACATGGACCTGGAGGGACGAGGAGAGCCTATTGTGGTCACAGACAAGTGCAAGTGGATTTGTTGCAGCGGTTTTGTCCCTGTTGGTGTCCTAGGCAGAGCTCCTCCATTACATGAAGCTCCATACAGCTGTTCCAAAATGGCTGCTTCTGTGTTTCCGTTTGTCTGGTGTCAGAGGACTGAGCAAGGGAGGAAATATGTGCTGCTGCGAATGCATACAGATTAGGATTAGAGCGTGAGCTGCAGCGTTGGGGCCTTTGTCATTAACAGGCAGTTTTAATCAGGGTCTGTCCCAGGGCTCTGCTGCTCGCCTCAGGAGCCCTGCAATCCTCAGAGAGCAGGAGAAGCACAGATAGATAGAAAGAGAGAGAAAGAAACAAGAAGGAGATGAGTGTAAAAGAGGGGAGGAGGAGAGGATGAGGAAGAGAGAAAAAAGAAAAAGAAGACCCCATAGTATCATGGGGAACAGGGTGGGGGAGGTTGCGTGCAGAGCAAGAGAGCGCTTGGATCTGTTTTTGCATCTACATGCTGTGTATATCCTGTAGTAGGCAAGATGGCTGCTGGATGTGCTGTGCTCTTCATAAAGCTCTCTCTATGTGCTATTGATTTTGCTCCAGCCCAGTGTCTGTGTATTATTTAAATGTTAAGATGTCGGTGTTGGTAATCACCAGCTCCATTAAAAGGCGGGCAGCACGGCTACAGCCACAGACCTGCAGAGAGCCCAGGCAGGCGGATGAATTATTAAGGAGAGGATGAGGTGGTGGGACATTTCCACCGTCGCCCTCGCGAATGTCATCCCACTCAGCCGGGAGACACACAGGCACAGGCTGGCTTGACAAAAATCGACAGTGACTTCCTCCTCCCCCACCCGGAACCGGTTTGATCCTGATTGCAGACACTGCAGCTGGCAATTTCCAGAATAATCTGCAGCTCCAGCCCTGCCTGCCCTGCCCCCCACGGATCCGCCAGCTCTTCCCACCCCCACCCTGCCTTGTGCCCCGGCATCCTCTACGGCCCTCCAGCAGCATCGATAATATGGACAGGAGGAGAGGCCTTTGATTTGCTGAATCAGAGGATCCCATCTCGCCACCACTGTGTGTGTGAACATGTAGATGAGAGAGAGACAAAGCAAACACATGCAATCTAATGGCCGCCTATAAAGTCAATAAAGCTGCAACATTTTTTTTCACAAGTGATATTTTCAGAAACCTGAATAATAGGTAGCTTGTGGTTCAGATAAGAGCAGCCACATGAAAAAAAGACAATACATGCCAGTAAATAAATGTTTATGAGTGTAGTGTACATGAATCAGTATGTATGACTAATAGATTACAATTAATGACACCTGAAGGCATCAAAACCTTTAAAATTTTGGCTTTGCTTGCCGTATATTACCACCTGCACCCGCTTTCTGTGCTTATGTTTCAGTGTTTATGTTTGATCATGTTATTGGAAACAATTACAGCGTCTTCAACACCCTTGCTCGTTTTTATGACATTCATCTGGAATAATGTCAGCAACGCTGATTGGGATGTCACTGACAGTCATGTGTGCGCGGGAGTTTGATGGAAATTGAATTTTAACAGAATGCTCCACTGTGCGACTGAAATTGAGAATAAAATAGACACAGCCTACAACTTTGGGATGTCACTTAGACAGTGTTTTCTGTCATTCATCAAAGACCCCCACCCCTCATTACGATGCATTATTTTATAGGCTGCGCGGGGCACACGATCGATTGTGAACGCTGGTAAAATTCTCGCTGCCTTAATAGATAGGCTTTGTCACTCACTGCTGGTAAGTGGAAACCTAGGGAGCGGAGCTGTCCTCCCACATGCAGGCTGCTTAAAACAAAAATAATTGTCCTATCAGAGGGCTTTTCCTCTCTCAGTCAAGTTTATTAATACAGCACTTCATCACAAAAGCATGACTTAAACACCAAGCCTTGCTAGATATAACTAATCAACAGATATCTATACACAAGTGTCCACCATTCAGTCTTTCTTTGCAGCGAGGAATCTTTAAATGTCTTACAAGATTCCTGTTTCATAAAACAAAAACAATCAAAGAGGAGAATGTTCATGTTGTTCATGTTGTGTGTGAACACTGGTTTCCAGTATGTGCTACACAAGGACGTTTAAAGGGTCTGTAACTCTGCTCTCAAACAGTTAAATTATAATTAACTGGTTTTCAAATGTTACCTAAATGCAAACACTGCGAGATATTTGAATAATAAAAATGTAGAGATAATTGTTTAACATTCAGCATGTGAGTATTAATTTACTTTCTTTCTATACAATGAAAGAGAAACAGAAAATAACTTAATCTTAAAACTTAAATATTTCCTCAAACATACAAGCACAGATCAAATAGTCACGTGATTTAAAGTTAAATATTTACACTAATATACCTCCACTGTATGTGTGTATTGAATGCAGGCGCTAAATTCAGCCTCCATCATTCAGTTATTTTGCAAACTAGCCATTTATTTGTGCCGTTAATGACATTAGGGTTTTAATAATGGAGTAAGAGTATGGAACAATGTCTATACTGCATGGCTGGAATTTATACAATATCTTCATAGGCACCTCTAACACAGTGACAGAATGCATCAATGTTGGGGGTGACTAGAACGAGTCACTATTTCCCCCAGAAATGGAGAGTAATTTTCTCTCTATTTGAGATACTAGGTCTCAGCACAGATAGACATAATAAGATGTAAATTGGCTCAGGGCTGATATAGGGAAGGGGGGGTGTCTCACTTGGAGTAACATGAACAGCAATTAACCATGGGAGAGACGAGTGTGCATTGTCTCCATGGATGTGAGCTCGAGCTGCTCCGCCGACCACAACATTTTCATCAAAATACACCAAAAAACATAATCGGGGCAAGTCCAGACTGCGACCATTGTGCCTCTCCATATTAGGGCTGGTGATTTTGGAAAAAGAGTATTTTAAAATTTGCATCTCCAGCATACACTTGTAAACGCTTACAGGGCTTTTAAATAGATTTCATTTAAATTCAGATGCACTATTTAGCTTGAATTAGCAACAGCCCCAGCCTGTTCTGTGAACAGCTAAAATTATGGTTTGTGTAGCATATGACAACACGTACATGTATATGCCACATTCACAAATTACAGGAGCAGTGTGTAGGATTCATAGGATTTAGTGGCATCTAGTGGTGAGGCTTGCGGATTGCAACCAGCTAAAACTTCTCCCACCTGCCGAGTGAGCTCCCGGTTAGAATTCCTTCAGTATTCTAGTGATTAAAACTGGTGAAAACACTGACTTAAGAGGTTTCATGTGCTTGTCACAGACGGGCTGCTAGCTTAGCGCCTGCTAATGTGTGCTCACCTATTTTCTCTGATAACTTAAGATCCAGACAGTCACAAGGTTTTTTACCAGGAGCCGAATTAAGACTGTACCTGACTCAGAATTATGTCAGTCGAATCAGATTCAGCTGTTTAATAAAAATGTTTTTTTTTTTGTCACATATTAAGCTGTAAAGTTTGAATAGGTCTCAGCAGCATGATCAGTGTGACAGCTGCGTTTATGTGATACAGTAAACAAGTTAACGGTGCCAACAACAGATCGGAAAAGTGCAACATTTTTTGTCACCACTAGGTGTCAAACAAAAGCCAGAGACTGTCATATTAAGTACCTGTGAGCTGTAAATTCACCACTTCCAAGCAGAGGAGAGCAGATAATGTTATCTCAGAGCCTTAAGGTGGAAAGTTTCTCCTCCTCTGTGCTGCTGCATTTGTCTGCACCTCCCTGTACCACGGAGTAGCGTGAAAGTCAAGAGCACTTGCTCGCATCAAAATCTGGGGACCAAATCATCCCTGGAAGTACACTGTACAGCACACTGATTAGCCAAAAAACAAACAAAAAAACCCCTGAGTTAACTGAGGGGTCTGCGACTGATGATTCGAATGACGCCACTTTCAAGGTGTAGCCACTAATGTATGTGTGCATCCAGAAGTCCATTAATTGCTATGGGAATCTCAGTGATATTCGATGTGCCTGCGAAACTTCTCCCCTCCATAATATTTCAGTCTGGAATTTGCTGCGAGTTTGTTAAAAAAAAACCTGAACTTTCACGTTGGATTTCAGAGAGACCGTATGACAGTGTGCTAGCTTAGCTAACAGGCTGCTAACTAGCTAACAGGCTATTTTCTTCAATTCAGTTGCCTGTGTTGTCAAGTGAGTTCGTATAATTAAAAAGAACTTGCTTATCTATCTTTAACACATTGTGAATCTGAGTAATGTTATTCTGCTAAAATATGGTTTTACATTATAAACAGTCAGATTGTCATTATGTCTCGTCCAGCTGTTCATACGTCTTTTTAATTAAATATTTCACAAAACATGCCACTTACCTGGAAGGTTCCACTTCTGTCCTGGTAATGTTCAAGCACATATTCCAAACTACTGCATGGCGAAAAATGAACAAAATTAGCCTCTTCTCCATGGTTATAGGCAGTTTCTATCAGGTTTCTATCCATCTGTAAGAAAATGCACTTCCTTGCACTGGACATTAGAGGCATCATCTGTATATTTACGAATCTACGGACACCATTCACATACATAAGTGGAAAGGAGGCGTATGCCAAATTATCCGCAGAGATCTCTTCCTCTCCAAAACAATGGACGTGGTGATTGAACCCAGTAAAAATACTGAATGAAGCGTCATGTTTAAAAAAAAATCTGTGTTTTCCCATGCAGCTCATCGCAGAGGGGCTACGGACTATGGTGGGCCATGTAACAACGTGAATGGCCCTATCGAGAGTTTGTGTTTGGTTTGTCCATTCTGGGCTACTATAGAAACATGGCTGTGCAAAATGACGGACTCTGTGGACAAGGGTCTGCTCCCTATGTAGATATAAACTGCTCATTCTCGAGTGACCAAAACACAATGACTGCTATTTTCAGGTGATTATATATGAAAGAACATATCATATTATGTTTATTTTCTGCCAATAAATCCCCCTAAATCCTTCACACTGGACCTTTAAAATCTATGATGTTTACAAATGGCTGTAGCCTTGCAGACAAAACTTGGGGGAGTACATTGGCACTTAAGCTTACTGCTAAGACCACATAGACAGAAAGGAAGAAAAAATGGCAAAAGAAAGAAGTTGTGTGAGTATGTACACATGCGTGAATGTGTTAAGTGTTTGCATGTTTACTCTCCTGTTCTTGTTAGGGGGTAATTGGCGGCAGGCCTGGCAGGGCCATTCTTGAACTGTGTGGCCTGTCACTAATGGTGGCTCCCTATTAACGCTGTAAGAGAACTATATATTTAGAGTTCAGACAGAAATCACACCAGAAGTGTAAAAGCTCTGGTCTATGGTGGGGGGTAAAGAAAAATTGACAGCAATTCAAAACACTGTTCATTTTATTTCCCCCTCTAATAGATTTAGTCAGTGAAGCTGCCTCTACCTTAATGTAACGCCTCTGGTGGATTGGAGCTGCCGTCTCTGGTGGATTGGAGCTGCGGTGAGGCCATGTGAGTGGGGGAATTCAATGAGTGAGTTGTGTCTAGAGTGCAGTGTCTCTTTAATCCTGGAGGCTGAGAGCAATGGCACAGCAGGACCACCGGGCCAGTCAATAAAACACTAACACCTTTCTGGATGGCAACCGATGAGGGTCAGATGCAACACACAGCCGAAAACACACGTGTGCACTCCATTTGGTTTTACTGTGGCTTTGGTTTGAATTTGAGGTCAGGGATTTTGGAGTTTTAAAGAGACATTTTAAAGAGACACCTATAGAATAACTAGACTTGAAAGCAGGAGATTCATCTGCACAAAACAAAAGCATATAGAGTATAATGTTCATTAGGCAGTTCATTACAGTAGCTAAGGAGATTTCAATTCTTCTCAGTAACACACATCTAGCACAGCCATCTCGACAGCAAACCTGCTCGTCGCAATACACTAAACAGAAGAACTTAAATCCACGGACTCATGTTAAGTAATGGAACTAGGTGGACTTCCCCATCATTGCTCTTATCACAAAATGAATGAAAGAATGTTAACGTCTCAAACTTCTGTGTGGAATGTACAATGATTAAAGGCACAGCTCACCCCCAAATCCAAGATAAATATTTTTCCTCCTTCCCATAGTGCTAAATGCCAATCTAGATTGTTATGGTGTGAGTTATTGAGTGTTGGAGATATTGGCCACAGAGATGTCTGCTTTCTCTCCAGTATAATGGAACTAGATGGCACTCGGCAGGTGGTGCTCAAAGCGACTTACCGCTCAGAGGGAACTCATTCAGCGGCTCCTCCAGCAGCAGCACAGCATCTCTCCCTCTCCTCTCTCGCCATGGGCACACAGGAGTCAGTGTCGTCAAGTGATTTTGTCGTAAACCTTTGGTAATGTAAACCTACGTGATGGTCACAGCTCAACAAGAAACTACATTTATGTTAATATGCGCTAGTTATCGTATCATAATAGCCTGTAACAGGTTACAGCGTGATGATTAGAGGAGAAATGGCAGAGCATAAAGGTCCAGGTGGGAAAAAAACCCCAACTCAAGCATTTATGATTTTGCTACAAGAGAAAGAATTTGCCTATTGATTTATATATAAAGATCCCAGGGGACATTTTTTGTATTTGAGAACTGTTTAAATGTGTAATTTGTGGTAGATTTAATTTTGTGCAACTATTAATATTGTTTACAGAATCTGAATCTCACTCTGAGTTACTGTTGTTTACAAACTAAAGAAATTAGACATAATTTTTGTTAAGTTTTACTGAATATTTGAAGGCAAACTGTAAAACTATATCACTTATTTAGTTGCAATTCTATTTTCTTAAATGAATAATAAAATATATTTTTTACTAATTTATCATATCATCAAGAATATCATTTTCGCGAACATACATTGTAATATCGTAATATTATCATAAGGCCCTACTGCCCACTCCTATTGTCTACCAAACTACACCCACCAACTGTATCACCGTGCAGAAGGAAGCATGCATCTACTACTATCTCACCTAGCACCACCGAGCTAGCTAACGTCACAGCTCAGTAGAGGAGCGCCATTAATGTTCTGCGTGGTGATACGGTAGGCAGATGTTCGGTAGAAAGAAAATAGTTTCTACATGAAACTGCTCACAACAAGGTCTGTGGATTATCTTGAGTAACTGGGTCATGATTTCTGGAAAGAGACATTGCTGTTGAGTTTTTCCAATGATTTCTCTGAGCACCACGAGCTGAGTGCCATCTAGTTCCATAATATACAAGAGAAAGCAGACATCTCTATGGCCAATATCGCCAACACTCACACTAACTCAATCACCAAAACAATCTCGGCTGATAAATAGTACTACAGGTAAGAGGAAAAATATGTATTTTTGATTTTGAGTTGAACGGTCCCTTCAAAGCCTGACATGGCTTGATCATGTGCCATGCATCCTTGTAGTGCTGCAGTGGTGTTATCAGTGAGTAAATCTGATGCTGAATTAAAAATTCAAATAAATCAAAACCTACAGCATTCAGCTTTAACAGTCAGGTGTCAATCCCCAGAGAAACCTCCATAACAAGCTGCAACAAGTTCAGCCACATCTACTGGTAAAAATTTACAAGATAATTCAAAACCTCCTCTAGTATCCTGTCAAGGCTCTTTGGCTCCTTTCATATCGCAGATCTAAATTTCAGATTTCAAATTGTTTTTTTTTGTTGCATTTCAGATACATGGAAATATTGACATGGGAGGAAGGAAGGGTCAGTAATAAATAAATGGCATCAAAAAGGCTGTGGACTTTGAGCTTTCTCTGGGCCTGAGATTTTATTTTATTCATATCATGCACAAAACCTGTCCAAAGTTCAAGTTCAGTTGTTTGATGTTGGCTGCTTCTGTGTCTCTGGTGTGTGTGGGTCTGTGTATGTGTGAGAGAGGACAGACAGCCAGAGAGGGAGTGTGTGTGTGTGTGTGTGTGTGTGTGTGTGTGTGTGTGTGTGTGTGTGTGTGTGCGCCTGTGGCCCTGTGAGTCTCTGATGTGACAGTATGTGTGTACACTAGCTATGTAATTTAGTCCTTGTAAATTTATAATTTGGTTAGCCCAACTGCTCTCAGAGACTGTTGGAATGCCGCCAACCTCATGCTGAGTGTGTGTGTGTGTGTGTGTGCGCGCGTGTGTGTGTGCGTGTGTGTGAGTGTATGTGTGAGTTCATTGCCGTTACTGCCGCTCTAAGCTCACTCATAGTCTGCTCTTCCTCGTTCTCCTGGCTTCTCACATCAATACACCACAACCTTCAAGCCCAAGGTTGCAGCTAACCGGTCTCTGTCTGCGACATGACAGGATCATACCAGTCCTCTCTGCAACTCGACAGCCTTTCCCGCTCTCAGAGTGACAGTGGCGCATATAGGCCACCATCTGTATCTATGGGCTCTACAGTAATGTAATTGCGGCTCTCAGAGTATCTGCACGGGGCTGTGGTGGTGCGGTAACCTAGATGGATGGAGAGCAGCTCACAGCGCTCGGGTAAGGTAATCAGCTGGAGTGCTGGCACGGGCAGAACAACACCTGCTGCTGAGGGGAGTAGCCAGCGCTAATTGCGGGAGAATGATGGGGGCCTAGACGCTGCAGACGCCACCGACAGTTCAGCCTAATGCAATTAGCCGCCATGTTCTCCTCCAGCAAAATTGCATTACGGTTTTTTACATTTAATTTAGCCCGCGCAAAATGAAACGGTATCAGAGAAGAGAGATAATGAGAGCAAACTGATATTGAAATCTGCACTGTGTTGGGAGGCTATTAATGAGACAATGAAGCACTGTGGCTGACAACATGGTATACTGTGGTAAAACACTTTAATAGTGTCATTAGGAAGATCTTGCTTTGTGTTATTGCTCCAAGCCTACAAGGTGGCAGTGAAAGCTAATATTTCCTCCTCTCCTCTGTGCCTCCTCTGCCTTATTGCTCCTTTTAGTCATTTTTCCAATACTGATTGACTATTGATTACCAACTGGTTTTCTTTTCTACATTTTATTAATGGCTAAACCCATCTGTTGGAGTGCATGTTTATGAGAGTTTCCTATTGATCCTCCTTAATGGCCTCTTCCTCTTGTCTTACTGAATGTACTTCCAATCGACAAATACTACTTATACAATAAATGCTAATATTTCTATTATAAATATTCATCGATAATCTGGAGATTTTCCCTCAGTGGTCCGGCTCGTATTTAAGCATACATCAAAGGGAATTTTGTGGTTTACTGCTGCGTGGTTGTGGAGGTGATTGCAGGGTCTTGGCCCTATTAGAATGAGCTTTTTCCAGGCTCCATTCATCTGGCTCAGCTAAAGTAAAAGCAGTGCAGAGATACAAGCTGCTGCAGTGTGACTTTGCTCCTCTCCCATGCTTTGATTCATTATTCAGCACCCGAGAAGTCGTCCTGCAATCCCACAGCAGCACAGAGAAACACGCATATAGGCATGCACAGAAGACAGTCGAGCACACACACACACACACACGTACACACACACACACACGCGCACACACAATACATGCAAGCATGCAAATATACTGCATGTTTAACGTAAAAAAAATGATCACAGATATGAATAAAAAGACATTCCTGATGTACATTTAAAACAGGAACACACACTTAAATATAAAGACATGATAACAGGAGTGCGCACACACACACACACACACACACACACACACACACCAACACACACACCAACACACACACACACTGCCCCCTTCTGCCAGCACTACTGGCCTGCACGCTGTATGGAAATGTTTCTCCTAATGACTCCGTAATGACAGCGACTTATGTCCTTACCATAGTTGATTTGTTTCCTGGGTTTTAAGAGTAGATTATTTCCATGGTACAGACTTAGCGTAAGCCGTTCAGAAACCACAAGCACTGCACTTCAGCCCCGGTTTGGGATTTTAGCCAGGTCTAATCAGATTAAAGCACTGTTTTCCCCCCTCTTCTCCTTTTTGAAACAACATGCCACACTGCTCTCTCAGTCCTGCTACATGAGCCTGAAGAAGCGGGCCAAAAACAAATTGCTTTTAGTGGCGGTTGACAAGTAGTTGTGTAGAGAAAATAAAAGGTTGTTTGGAGCAGATTAATTCTCCTTCACAGGAGAGCCCGGCTGCACGGCTGCCGTGTGCATTCTTCCCTTAGTGACGGGGAGAAGATAGCTTCGACGGGAGGAGCTCATTGTTAGAGACTTAGCCAGGCCGGAGGACACTTTGTGAAAGAGATAAAAGCTAAATAAACTGGCTATATCCAAATCTAATATACAGTAATGGCATGTTGCTGTGGTTAATTCAGCCTCACTCAACTTGGTGTTATCCTCATCCCACAAAAAGACAACCGTGTTAGACAAAAGTGTGGATTCAAAATCATCCTGAACCTGCTCCTCCAGTGAACACAGTCCAACTACATGTAATAACCATGCTTGATGTTCTCATTCCATCTCATATCAGCTCCCTGTTCTGCAAACCCTGTTGAGCAAATATAATCTCAGAGACATTCTGTTCTCATTAGTTTCACAGTCATATTACAAATAGAGGAGAAACAGCTGTGGAAATATATTTCTAGTGGATAATGATACATCACGCCTTTGGACTTAAGTGGTATTGTTCTTGCCCGTGGTTTATGGGAGAGGAGTCCTGACTTCTAACCTGTGAAGGGTGCTTGCTGGCCTGACCTGGATCCTTCAGCATGAATTAAGTGAACAATGGAAGAGCCGGCTGAATGATGGCTCCACGCGCCTTTGTGCCTCTGTTACAAAACCACTCCTAAAAAGGGCGGCCTAGATGACACATTCTCTAGAAATCGATCACATTTACTCAGCCCCTGGGCTTTCCAAAAGCTGGATTTAGAGCAAAAAACACGAAGAGGTAAAATGGCAAAAGGAGAATGAAATGAAATCCCCTTTGCATTTAAAAACAGAATGGAACAGAAGTGAATACGGGCGGGTGGAGAGAAATGCCTCAGTCCAGGTCTACTTTGCAGACTCCGACGCGCACTCATGCGTCAAATTTCATCAGCAGTAGCCCTATTGATTTTTAACCCTGGAAATACAAGACCAGGGAAGTCAGGCACAGAGATATCCATGGATGTTTGGGTTGGTTATCTGTGCCTCTCCCGTGTCTCTGCCTCCTTCCTGAGAGCGTGAGCAAACCAACGCTCTCTCAATTGTCTGACAATACTCGGCTAACACCGGGGCTGAGCTTTATAGACATGATATAGATTGAAAAGACAGACCTTGAATCCAGCACTGGGAAAATTCAATATTTCTATTGTATCCACTGATTCCAGTACAATCAAACACAAAGCCAACAAAGTCTACGCTGCCTTGACTGTTGAAACTGATGGTTTAACTTACATTCAAAAGCTTTTCATGTCGAACCTGATCAATGCTCCAGAAACACAAATAAACAAATAAAAGCATGGAGAAGCTTCATACACCTGTCAGGAGCCACCTCTAAGTGGAACCTAAATGGAGGTGCAAGCCTTTGGCTCAACTGTGCACAAACTTGCTGCATTTCCAGGCTGACAGTGTGCCCCCATGCTCATAAAGCTTCAAGGCCCAATCTCTCCTGACAGGCCCATCTCCTGCTAATGGATCACATAGCCATTAAAGTGCAGGGGGACAAGAGTGGCAGATCAGTTGCTCTGCAGGTTGGATTGTTTCACAGTTTGGTTACTCACTGTCTCTGAGCCTCAGTGGTGTGCAAGCTGAGAGCTGGAGGCGGTGAGGTCTGTTCGCCATGCCACTAAAGAGGACAGAGGAATAGGACAGAGCTCTTTAGTCTCCCAACACAAAGCGTGAGTCACTGCTCTGAAAGGGACTGGGACACAGAGAAGCCAGTTAGAGCCCTTTTCTGTTTGGCCTGCAGCTTTTCAGAAGCCTGGATTAAAGACAGGAGTGTAGCTGCTGTAATACCGCTCTACTCGCTGGGAGTCGCCCCCTTGTTTCTAACGCTTACTCGGAAGAAATTAAAACCCAAATGACCTTACGGCAGTGCAGACTGGGTTTATACGGGGTCAAGGTTAAGCTAGGGGTTCTAGTTATACTGTTCAACTTCCAGACACAACCCAGCCCATCTGCTTCAGGTCAGACCTTGCTTTCCATCACAAACTGGCAGAAGATGACACGTCAAGGGGCGCCTGAGCAATCACCCTGTCCAAATAAAGAGAAGTGATTTCATAATGGTGCCCTATCAGACCTCCACGCGTCGGGGTTATCTGTATGACAAAGCAACTTTCCTATCCAATGCATTTTCATGAGTCGACCAGGAGAGGTGGATGAAAGAGAAGGGTAGCGGTTGGTGACCTCGGGGTCAGGGGGTAGAGGGCTCCAGCTGGTCACACTACCTCCTCATTGACTGATTCCACATCTAACCTATTGTGTTTGGCGCGTGTCCATTGTTCTGCGGCAGCATTAAAATGCATAGATTCCTGTCAGCCATTTCACTGCTAGTTGACCTTATTAGTTAAGGTGGATACATAAAACATGAAGTTTAGGATCATTAGATATATGCGATTCACTTAAAGGGATGATAGTCGACGCCGAATGTTGCTGCGATATCTAACGGGATGCTCAGTATTCATAGTGCAGTCAATAAAACATAGAATCTGTCGTTATGCTGTGCAATAGCAAACAAATCCTTGGTGTAGGTGAGGAGATATATTCGAGCAATAAACCGAGGTATAAACGCCTCTGGAAATTCCTTGTGCTCTATGGAATCTCCAGGCAGCCTATTGTAGGTGCTTGCCACCCTGCCCCCACTCTCCTCTCTATTTTTCTTCTCTGCACGGTTCTTGCAGAGCACACACAGACGTACTGCGGCGAGTGGGAGGAAGAGGGAGAGGAAAAAAGGGGGAGAGAGGAGGAGAGGAGAGGTGCTGATACTCTGTAATTGAGGGGCAACCCTGTCACAGTTGACCTGCAGGAGACCAGGGATAAAGCGTATTCCATTTTCTCTCTGCTATCCTGGGACTGACAGCCTGCAGAGCCCCAGGTCTGACAGAACTAACTGAGGGCTGTCACCCTCTGCCCACCTCTCTCACAGCACATAACACCCATTTCTAGCTTGTGTTATACTCACATACTGTACAGGTTCACTGTAGATTAAAATTTACACTAAAGCCACAAACACACACTGTACATTTGGGATGTAGAATTAAAAATACACCTGACAAGATGAAAAGCATGTTCACGATGCCCTGCATGGTACACTGACTTCAATTTCATCTTCTACCTCAATGTATCTATTTTAAATATCTATTATCTCAACGCGGCCTTTTACTATACCGGGGCACGAGAAGATTTTGTAGAAACAGAGTGAAATGACAGTGCAGCCTATTTTAGAGACACTTTAATGCTTCTCTTGTAAAAACAAAGAAGCGGCGCTCATCACCAGAAGCGCATCTCCCAAAAAAATGGGGCTGATGCAGTGACGGATAAACGGAGTATATTTAGACCCCCAGTCCCTGCCCTTTGTGTCTTTCTGATTTGTTCTAATGTGGGAGCCTAATCCAGCAAAAGCAGATTATGCATGTATTAAATTCCTTAAAATTGCAGTATTTTTAATACCACATTTGCAGTGGAAATGCAATGGAAGCAGCTTACAAAACATAAACCTCCCAAACTGTCTCTGCCGCGGTAAAGGGGTCGGGACATGCGAGCAAAATGAAGCATGTATGTGATGTTTTCAAAAAGATATTGTTACACTGATGATGTTTCTTTGTAAGGAGGTAAGAGGAAAATGCGCTCCCACCCGCGAGACAAAAAAGTTAGTGATTGCAAAAGACTGCTGACATGAGCTGTGTGTGTGTGTGTGTGTGTGTGTATGTGTGTGTGCAATTGATTGTGCACTGTGACCTAAATAGTTGCACAAAAAAAAAAAGGTTTTCAGACTTTACTTATGTTACTTTACTAAATCAATATAATATCACTTTGCCATTTCCACAGTCTTTTGCTGCTCACAGATTTCTCCGTCTTATAAAAACCCTCAAGTGGATTTGCTCCAAATGAGAACATGGAAGTGGGCAGAAAGAACAATTCAGCTGACTTTCTGCCTTACAGGCTTCCTGCACACAGTCTAAATCACTTTTTGCATTAATGGCTTTCCAAGAAAAAAAATAAAAATCTGATTCACAATGGCCTATAAATCAGCCGCGTAAAAGACAGAAAATTGCAAATAATTTAAATGGCATTTACATGCTGCAGATGATTTCAGTTGCGAGACATCCAGAGAGAGGTCATGGATACAACCAGCAGAAATGAATACACACTCAAAACGAAGGCCTCCACATAATGCACTACATTCAATGTCTGCCTCTGCACACCTGACCCAGTGAGTGTCCTCTCAATGACAATATGGCCGCCCCCACAAGCTGTAGCCCGGCCGCCATAATGACACAATGTACCCATCTGCCCTTCAAACCAACCCGGCAGCATGAGACTGACCTGTGTGTGTGTGTGCGTGTGCGTGCGTGTGTATATGTGTCCCATCTGCCCTTTCAGCCAGGCAAGCAGCATGAAGCTGACCTCTGACCCTTAGGATTATGGTCCCACCATGTGCCAGTGAGCAGGGTGATGAGATTGACCTATGTGGGCTGCTGCTGCTGTTTGTGTGTGCGTGTGTGTGACTGATATCTGACAGCACAGGATCCACCTCGCAACACACACACATGCATGTGAAATACTGCTTGCACTGCTCACTTTTCAATCCATAAATCAATGTCTCTGTGTTCTAATGAGTGTGTTGTTAAATTTGTTGGTATGAAGAGTGAGAAGCTTTCAATCATTCAGTTTACATGCATGTTCAACAGTGTGTGTGTGTGTGTGTGTGTGTGTGTGTGTGTAGATACGTTAATACAAGTACCTCTCCAGTGAGTGATCTAATGCGGGTCTGAGGACAGCCAGCCATCCTGAGCTCTGACACAACCAATCATCGCAAAGCCAGCGTGATCGCCTTGGCAACCCCTGTCACCGCATAGTTTATCTGGAGCGTCCTCCAATCGGGGAGCACCACAGCCTTCTCAGGCTCCTCCCACAGGGCTTGGGGAGGTGGTGCCAGCCGTTGGTGCAGAGCCTGCTGCATGAGCGGATGCTCTAATCTGGATCCAGTGAGGAGAGGATCACTAATCCCAGATTATGGCTCTCTGGGATTAAGACATGCTGATGCACAGGTTTGCACTCACCTCCAATCCCCAAACCTCTCAATCTGGCTCTCTGTGCCTCAAACCTCACCCACAGAAGTCTGTGAAAGTCGAAGCTGTAACTACAGTGTTGGTGCCTGGAATGAGATGTCTTGTTCAAGGTGTTGGCATGTCGGTCTGAACGATTCAGAGCACACCTGCTGTCTGTCGTTCGATGTTCGTATGATGTTATAGTACAAGTGTACAGAATGATTTGTGGAGTGTGGATGCTCTGAATTGTCCGCGCATTGAAGGCAACGGGTTAGCGGAAATGAAAGTTTCTCTCCATCGCTGCTATCTGACTGAGCACAAGTGACGGGGACATCAGGGAGGGCGGTAAACAAAGCAAAGCAGACACTCCACCTCTACGGGATAGCAAATCACCACGCCAATATCTACTACATGTCATACAGAATAAAAGCTGGGACAGCACAGGAAACAGCTCAGGCGAGACGAACACGAAACTTCATGAAAATGTTTTGCCGATCTCTCTGCCACTCATAAAAATTTCAATCTCTGCTGACAGCAGTTCTCAAAAGTGTTTTTCAATACCAAAAATGCTGTTTGAGTGAACCACACAAAGCAGAAATCAGAAACTTTGTGCCAGCAGTTCAAACATCTGTATGTGGCACAACTCCCTCAGCCAGCACAGTTTGATTTATGAGTAACAGTCTTCAGGATTTAAGCCCCCATGACATGAGTTTATCATGACGCCAAATTATTTCTACACACAGGAGGGAGAGAGGTGGGAGACAAAGAGAGGAGGGGAGAAGAAAAATGGTGGCAGGGGGAAGAAATAACTGCTCAAATATTGTTCATTACAATAATTCATACATCACACGGTGACGTGTAAATTAGAACCTCGGAGTCAACACACGCACAAATAATTAAGTTGAAATATTAATGATGAAATGTCCTCACAAGTGTGCAGCTCATGATCAATTTGGGGTTAATGAGTCGTTTATCTTCGTCCAATCCCTGCTCTTCCTCCTGCCACTGCCAGGCTGCAGGGGCAATACGCATGGCGGGGTCCTCCATATAGCGGGGATAAATGTGCAAATGATCCCCTAAACAAAATCAATTTATCCTGCACAGTGTTTTATTTTTTTCATGGTTGAGAAAAAGGGAGACTGAATGTGGAAAGGAAGACACAGCCAAGTGCTAGTGCAGGTAAGGAGTGATGTAAGTGAGCCAAAATAATGTCAAAAAAATGTCACTGATGTGCAACAGAGGGGTGAGAGTCTGCAGGTTGTCATTCCAAGCAAAAACTACAAGAGGTGATTTCATTGAATAGTTCCTCTGCTCTGGTTGAAGTTGTCTTATCAGTGAAATTGCCTGGTGTCGACTGGAACCTGCAGACTCTGAGCCATTCACAGTGCATGGTTTCCCAATTTCTTTTCCTTTTGATTTTCAGGATTGGGCCCACTGGCTCTGTCCAAAAACACAAACTGGTGCGACTAAAGAGAACAATCAAATATTAGCTCCGTTTTTTTAATTCTCAGTGGTGAATCATCCATCTCCATGCTGACTCAGTGACTGCACTGCCTTGGGGCTGTATGACAGTGTTATTGTTTGTGTGTGTGACATGAAGCCTGTTTACACAGGACAGCGGTCGCATCTCTTCGTCTTTCTTTCTTTTCACTTGTTATGTACCTTCCTTCTGTTCTGAAGCTGATTAGTCTTGACCTGAGCAACCTAGTGCTGCTATATCCAATCAGCCTAATCACTCAAACTCTTTCCTTCCCCCACCTTCTTTAACGCTAATGGGCTTTCCCTGCTCTGGTGACTTAGTACTTAAGAGCTGGGGGGGTCACTACTTCAGGAAAACCCTGTTAAAACTTCTTAACAGCGCCGACGCTGCCCTTCGGTTTGCAGGCAGCTTGGGTATTTATGAAGAAATAACTAGTGCCATCCGTAGTTACCCTTATTTACTCATATGAGCTGTGGATAACCCAGTTGCCAGCATGCCTTTGTATGAATTTGCATCACCTCCCAAAGGGCAAGCACATTAATGAATATTCACACTTAATCTATAGCCCACGGCAGCAATGCATTATTCATGAGTTGTTGCTGTTTTTGTGGTAGCACGCACGCGTCTCAGTTTTGTCATCGCAAATCATAATTTCATTTTCCCCTCACTTCATTTTCTGCCACGTGCACGTGAAGGCTGCACTTGTTAAAAGGCATGCAGCAAATCACCGTGTGGAATGAGTCTGACTAACGTCTTCAGCACCCCACAGGTTTTAATCTAACGACTAATATAGAGCCCCGTCCTTAACAGTGAGATTCATGCATCTTAATGCTTACAACAACATTCCTAATCTCAGATTCTGCCTCTGGTTCTCTCTGGGCTTTCTCGTCAGCGAGGACTCTGGCTGTCACTAAGCTGCAGAAGGCTCAGAGCAGCAGCGGTAAAGACATCAGTGAGACAGGTGCCATCTTGAATCATGGCAGTCTGTCGACATGCAAACTAGCTTTGGACTCCTGATATGGTATGTCTGTGTGCGTCAAACCCCTTATGTTTACCATGTCAAAACCCAGCGCACTTAAACGCATTCATACATCCCCAAAAACAGACAAGGTCTCTGAGACCTGATCAGTCATTATTACCAAATAACTCAGCAGCAAAAATCAGAATAGGGAAACAGCGTTCACACTCCATTGTCCAAGCCAGCAAAGAGGGCCTCTAAAAGGTTTCTGTATGAAGGAAGGAGAGAGTGAGGTGACAGTTTAAAAGCCTTCCTTGACACTCAGCAAAATGGGCCTACCGTCTTCCACACAATTGCACCAGCAAGTCAAATTGCATTAGTGATGCACAATGTTTTCACAGGGCAAAAAAAAAAAAAAAAAAAATCACAATAGAGCCGAAATATGGTGCATTGTATTGAGTCAATGTTTGGAGGGCGTTCCTCTTTTATAGGGAAATACTGCAGGACTTTGACATCATCTTTCACAACAAAACAAAATCGACACTATGGCTGCTCGCAAAAACCTCGACTGAAATTGCGTGTGGGGAGAAAAAAAATTATTCAACCAATTAAATATAAATATGCCGAAAAGCACAGTCTGATCATTTTAGAGCCTTTTCTTCCTTTAGCGGTGTGTCAAAATATTCTTTCAACAATCACTCAATTTTAATCTTCTTTATAAAACATACACCAACTCTTCAAGGCTTCAGGAATTACCTCTTTGTACTTGACATAATTTCTTCTGACTGTCAGATAGTTTTAAAAAAAGAAGCTTTTCAAAAATAGCATGCTCAGTAACACTCAGGCAAAGGGAAAATAATTGCACTACTTTTTGGTCAAACATGAATATTCAAAATCCCCGAATTTGCTGTGAGAAAATAATTAGGAGTTTATTAGCATTTGTTTATTTGTCCATGCATAAAACCTCTTAATGAGAATGTATTAACAAGCTCTCGACTCAGGGGAGGTAAATTCTCAGCGTTGAGAATGCTTTCCATCTTTGGAAAAAAATGCTACGTTACAAAAAAATAGGAGATTTATTATCCCATGAACAGCTAAATTAACCACACACGTCTAATGTAGTATGACATGTCCTCAGCCAACCTCAACTAGTGGGACTTGCTCTCCATGCATTGAAACGCAAAGAGGAGGAAAATACCAACTCAGGGTAATTATAACACATACAGTGACTTGACATTTAGGGCACAAAGTAGAGAGGGGAGATAGTTGGCCTTATCAGAAGCTATAATGAAAGGTCAATGGCCTCCTCAGTGTTTACCTCCAATCGTGGTCTGAAGAAGCTTCTTCAGTCTCTATTGAAAGAGCAGCGGTCTGTTTGGGAGATAACACGGCATTGTTGGCGGCAGGTAAAACAAACACAGTTTCTTTTTTGTCTGAATCAAGTTTTGAGACTGCAGTTGCAAAGACATTTCATCTGATTTGAGTGTTTGTTGCGGAGCAAAAGAAACTGCACTGTTAATTTCTTAATAAGCTAAGATGTAAGGCAGGAAAGAGGGTGAACAGTGCGGCGACACCCTCAGTAGTGACGAGCTGCACTCATTAATGCGAACACAGCAGATAAATATATACTGTGTCGCTGTTACACCTGTTTTTCACACATCCTATGTCGTTGCAGCTTATGTGAAAGTCTCTCTCTCTCTGTATCTTTTTTGGTTCCGTCTCAGTCAGTGGAAGGAAAAAGCTGCATTGATAAATAGGTCAGAGAGCTTTTCCACCCCCCGATGGTTTCAGGCCCAGCTTGGCAAATTGAACATAATTAAGGCCCAAGGCAAAGGTTGCACTTTCCTTGAAATAGCGGGAGGAGTGGTGCAGGAGGTAGCTTGCTACAGGAGGAGACACGCTGCCATGCATGTTCAGTACAGCATGCCTGGGCACAGAGGATTCACACAGCCGCAGCCGTGAGAGGAGGAGGAGGAGGAGGAAGAGGGGGGGGGGGGGGGGGGGGGGGGTTAGCGAGAGAGGATGGCAGCCATTACAGAGCCAGGAAAACTCTCTGTACATGTCTCTCTCTCTCCACCACACACGCTCCTTCTCTCTGACTCTCTGTATCGCTCGGCGTAGTTATTTTCTCACACAATGTTGGCTGCTTCTTCTCTTCCATGACATGCATGCTCACATTAAAGGACTAGTTCGACATTTTAGGAGATAGATTTATTTGCTTTCCTGTCAAGATTCAGCTGAGCAGAGCGATAGCATTCTCGTGCGTTGAACATGAAGCTGTTAGCTTTGCATAAACACTGGAAATAGAAGGTCAGCCAGCTAGCTTGGCTCTGTCCAAAAGATTTTTAAAAATTAGCCTGACAGCACCGCTAAGGCTCACTAATTATTTGTTTCATATGTACAAAAAAGCATGCAAATAAATGGTTAGTTGTGGTTTTATAGGGGTTATATGTGGGTCTCATCAGTGGATCACAAAGTCTAGATGTAAGCCATCACCTGCTTGGTCCCTCTTGGCCCACTGACTTTACACTGGGATGACATCATGCACGTAAAAGCATCTTTATGGGCACTGGAATAGTTTAAGAAACAGAAATCTTTCATGATGTTCAAAACTGACATTTGTGCTAATATTTAGAGTAGCGTTATTTAAGGAAACGTGCTTTTCTGTTTCTGTTTAGTGAGATCTAGAGATGCTTTTAACCCTCGGACAGAGCCAGGCTAGACGTTCCCCCCAGCTGTAGTTTCATATTTACTGTACAGATCATGAGAACCAGACTGATTTTCTCATCTAAGCGAATAAACAGAGTAAATAAACATATTTCCAAAAATACATTGCAGGAACTATTCCCGTAATGCACCATTGTTAAATGAAATCACAATATTTTGAAGGATGTTTTCTTCACCACCTCATTCTACCTCAGCTTTGTGTGTAACAGGCTACGTTCACACTGAAAGCCTCAGTGCTCAACTCGGATTTGATGCTCAGATCTGATTTTTTTTGTTTTGTTTGGCTTTTCACAATATATTTTTTTTTTTTTAAATGTGGCCAATATCTGAACTTGTCACAATTTTGAACTGACCCGCATGTGCAAAAGAACAACAACAAAGACATCACACGCAGCAGGCTGTCGTACAGAAGTAAACATGGAGGCTGATGAAGTCAGTGTTTATAGTCGGGCTGTTTCCTGTAGGTCGCAGATTCAAGTCATCAGTCAAAGATTCTCATCGGGGAGTCACATTTCTGTTTTTTGTTTGTTCGTTTTTGTCAGTCAGTGTGCAGTTCACTTGTGGGGACGTTTCAGTCCCCACATTTAGCTGCAGCACTCTTCGCTTTCACGCTGTTCTCCAGCACAGGCAGCTGTGGACACAGACCCAGGGTGAGTCCGAGTGGGGGGGGGCAGCTGCCTGAAGGAAGAGAGGCTTTGCTTGGTCTGGCTCAGAGATAATGTTATCTTCTGCCTTCTGCTAAGAAGTGGTGAATTTACAGCTTACAGCAACTTCATATGATGCAATCTCCCTCTCTTTTGTTTGATATTTACTCTCAACTAAAAATGTTGTTGCAGATTTTCGATCCATTGTTAGCGTAGTTACCTCAGAGGGCTGAATTACATGAATGTTACAGTCACCTTGAACATCTGGCGGAACCCCGTTTAAACTCTCAAACTCTGTATTTAAAAAAGGAACGAGAGTTATTAAATATTCATATTAATATAGCCAGGTACAGCCTAGTTCATGGTTTCATTTACAAGTTAATATGGGATGGAAGCCAGCAAATTTGTGAGTAGATGATAATGAGGATGATCAATTTATTTATTTTGGCTTTTTTGTGAGATAATTACTGCTACTTTTGTACCAAGGTACGTGTGGATGGGGAGTTGGGGGTGGTGGGATTATGATGAGAATGGCTTTGCTGAAACAGGTCTGACACCTCACTGCCCCTTCACTAAATACCTTTATCACAGCTGTTTTCCATGTTTGTATTCACAGAGTGACTCCCGCCAGTGCAGAACTTTGATAAATGTCGATCTAGCATTGCATAAACTCCAATATGACTGTTTAGACTGAGGCCGCATGGCAAAATATTCGATGCATACCTGATTTAGGACCACATAGTTCATAGTGCAGTGGGAAAAAAACAGCAAAAAAAAAAGTCAGATTTCGCCTGCAGTCTGAGTATAGCCAGTGTTTGCATTGGTATCCTCACTAGTCTGGGGGTGCTGTTAGTGAGCTGGGATGCCAAAGACCATTAGTGTCCCAGCATCCTCTGCTCTGGGGGCTTCACCTTGGCAGGAAGGAGACAGCAGAACAGAACCACACAGGGATCGGACAAGTTAAGGACGAGGGGGTACAGGCCTGGGTGGAGGTAAGGTAAGCAGAGGCTGCTACATTAAGTATCCCGCTCCACTGTCAGGCTGCACTGGTGAAAGCAGATTACAGCAGGTTGGCAGTGTATTAAGGGTCAGCCTCCTTTCCCACCACAGCACCATCTCTATTAATGAGAACTGATGGAGAGCGAGGACTCCCCGCAGGAGATCTACATGGCATTATCTTTAGCTACCACCACCATCACCTCCTCCCATTAGCTCTCTCATTAGCTTTCCCATTAGCTTCCCCATTAGCAGAGGGTCCTTGATAACTGCTTAGATGCTTTCTGTGCGAGACTACATGATGGCATGAAAGGAGTTACAAACAAGAAGTCAAGTTCCTTCTTCACACTAAAGATTAAATTAATTGTTGGATGGGATAAATTAAATGGCAGTTTGAAAAGAAATGTGTTTGTGAAGCGCAGCAGTTAGAGCACACAAAGCACATGTTGTGAAAGTAAAAGATTATAATTCAGGACTAAAAACTGCTGTAGTATGCATTAGTCGATTTTTAACATTGAATATTGGACGGCTAAAATGGCACAGCTTTAATTTCCCCTCTAATGATGTAAAGGTTGCTCTTTAATAGCAGCGTGGGGACCCTGACAAATCTGTAATAAAACTCTGCAATGTGCCTTTTGTTGTATGCAATCATTATCAAAACATAAATTCCCTAAAAAATAAAAAGACCTTGTACTTTAAGCAGAGTATTTTGACTTTGATTTCAATTATTCACATGTAGCCTTTCCCTAAAAAGAGCATTATGAATTATGACAGCGACTAAAAGGGCAAACTAACAACGTCCCACATGCTCAATGCAAAATGTCATAATTATGACAATCTGCTTGTTTTCGTGATGCAGGCGTTTCATTCTTGAACAAACTGTACATTTGAAATGATCTAAGACTGGCTCATCATTTAATGTTAATCCAAATATCTGCAGACGTTTTGACATACAATCCACAGCATGGAATTTTCCTGCTTATTTCTTAGATGGATGTGCAGCAGCATCACACCAGGCACTCTGCCCATCACAGACAGCCATTGTGACCGGACGCCATATGGCAAAAGATTTACCATGGCGACGCGGCCAGGAGGCTCTAACTCAAACCATCATCAGAATGTCAAGGAATGTCAGATAAAGAGATGGCAGAAGATAATGAGAAGAGGAGAGGGAAGGAGAGAGGAGATACAGTAGCATTGTTCCCTGAGCGCAGCAGGCTCAGCTGGCCTAAACAGTCCCAGTCCCCTCAGCCTCGTAAGACTAATGGCGGAAAATCACAACCTGGGGGGTTTGATCCTCTAAAGGGCCTCTGAGACCTGATTAATATGCAGCTTTTTTGTGTGAAACACAGACATAAATACATGCTCTGAAATATGTGTCGCATGCGCTTGGGTTTACACACAAGCGCATGAACAAAAGCACACGCTAGTAAGCATGTAGATATGATATCAGACAGCTCGCTGAACGCTGTGCAGGGAGGCACAAAAGACACGCATGCATATGCTGCAGTCGCATGCGCGCCGTGAATCCTTTGCAAAGGAAGCAAAAGCTATAAAAAAAAAAATATTCAGCTGATTGCTCCCTGACTACACAGTTAAAGTAGGAAAACCAGACAGGTACTATCTCCCTGCCCTGCGTGGTATATCTGAATGTGCTGTGCAGGCATTTTCGCCATCTCTGTTCTCTATGTATGGCTTCCCCTCCCCCCACCCTCTCCATCATACTGTATCCTCCTCACCCACACAGCAGGCTCCCCTCCCCCATCCTGCTCTCACCACCCCCTGGGAGGATGGAGCAACCAGAGAGAAATTAATTGAAATCTAAACCCCGATGCAGGATTAACTAAGTAGGTGAATTCCAGTTGTCACATAATCAGGGCTAGTGTACTATTTGACTTTCATCAAATGGGGCTGACTGAAACAGCGACCAGGGATAATGACAGGAAAAAAGGAGCCAGCTGCCGTGCCCCCCCCCCCCCTCCATCCCATCCCATCCCTTCCCCCCTCTCCTCAGCATCTCTCTATCCACCCCTGCCTCCTAACCTCAAACGTAAATTTGGGATCTTTCCTTTGGCGTAGGAGCCATCGGTATGTGCACAGTGCGCCTCAGCACGGGTAAAAATCACAAAATGTTGCTGTCACATTTTTTGACCTTCCTGCCACATACACACTTTTGATACGGAGACAGATAACCAATGGTAACCAACACCTGCTGAAATGTATCTCCCTTTATCATTGCTACCACAGATGGAAATATTTTACCACATGCGAGCACATGCATACATTCTCGTCCACAGGCAAAGATCTCCGTAAGAAGCCTGAATTATCACACAGCAAAAAAAAAAAAGACACATCATGAGGACACATCATTGTCATTACACATACTGTGACATTAACTGCACGAGCGTTTAATGCTGCTGAATCGTACCCTTTCCCAACTAGCGTAAATGCACCGTGGTATTTGGTTTTCTTTGAGACAACGGAGGATGAAATGTTGAAGTAAAGTGGGTCAAACAGCACGCTGCTTTGATGAAGCATGACTTGCCGCAAAAAAAAAAGAAAAAAAGATAGAGAGCATGTCAGAAGATTTTTCTTTCACTTTGAGAGGATGATGTAGATAGGGCAACGCAATGCCCAAGACTCGCCGCGCTATCAAGCAAAGGCATCTATTTTGAACACTGAAAATGTCCTCAGTTCAGAATTACACTACACTGTATGACAGTAATTTTTGATCCGATATTGATGCAAAAACAATAAACAACAGATCTTATTTGGCACGAACTCCACGAGAAACATGCAGGGAAAAGGTAACACTTGTTAAGTACTCATAGGCAGCATATACACATGGAATACACAATTACAAGCTTTATTAATTGATGGTATAGTGCCTAGAAATGCTAAATAGGAGGATGCAATGCGACTAAAGGAGAACATAAAGAAGGCTGTTTCTTTTGCAGGGTAAAAATGCTACAGATAATTTCAGACGCCGCTATTAAAATGAATACTGCGTCCCCAGGCCTCCCTTTATTTCGAAATATCAATATAACACAAATGGAGAGAACATATTGCCATTTTTCAAGGTAATTTTTAGTGTTTAAATTGGTGCCACAGTTGGACTGCAATGCCGCGGCTACCAGCAATAAAACCATTACATTTCTTTAGAATTTCATGCTGCTTACAAATCCATATTTTAGCAAAAGTGTGTGTGTGTGTGTGTGTGTGTGTGTCAGAGGGATACTGTCAAGGTGTGGATAGCAGTGGGTGTGGGCAGCGTCAGTACAGCAGAGCAAGCTGCCAGCTATCCAGTTGATAATATAGCTTGGGCTTATGCCCGGTGAGGTTGACCTCAGCCTGTTGGCTCGCAATGTCATTTACCACCTGCCTCACACACACTCACACACTCACAGTTCTGTCCTACATCCGCCTTCAGCCCCACCTCTACACCTCTCTCTCTACAAACACACATACATATACGGACATATCCCTTGGTAGCAGGAGTGCTTGTGCATGTTAGAGGGTACCTGTGTGATGGACTAATACATGTTCAACAAGTGTCAGTGTGTGTATGTCATGACAGAAAATAATCATCAGGAAAAAAGTGGATGGAATTGTTGTGGAGTGAAGTTAGGCTTGTGAGAGTGTTACCGTCTTGTGTTTCTGAGAACAGAGGGCACAGCTACAAAAAAAATTAAACATAACACACAGAAACACACAGAAACACACACACAGAAACACACACACACAGACACTTCCACAGAGCTGTGGGGTGAAGACGTACGAAGCAGCATACCTGGACAGATGGCAGGCAGTCATCCCGTTGGACCTGCCATCAGAGCGCTGCCCGAGAGGAAGAACAGAACAGAAGCAGTTTCATCTGCTCCACACACACAAGCGCGCGCGTGTGTGCGCGCACACACACACACACACACACACCTAAGATCTGTTTCTACAATAAAAGCACGCCGTATGGACCTTGTCACAAGCATGTGTGTGCATTCTTGTCTGTGTTAAGTCATTGAATAAATACAATGGAAACCACTAAAGAATACGTGTTTGTATAAATATATCAAAGCATGTGAACACTGGCTGTGCTGCTACTCTACCATTTTACAGCCTGTGAATTAAACCACTTCAGACTGTGTTACAACACTGACGTGTTGGAAATGTGACAGGTTACAGATTACTAGTTAAACTGTCAAAAATGTAATAAGTGATGAAGCTATTTTAGTAACTTTCTCAAAGTAATGTAACTCATTACATTTTATTACTGCTCTAACAAATGTTTTGAACTGGGCAATAAAGCTGAAAAATGTCCATAAATAGGCTGTGCTCAAAAAAAGACATTCCTGCACAGTAACATTTTTATTATTAACTGAAATTTAATTACATATTTTTTCTCAGTAACTGATTACAATTACATTTATTTTGTAATCTAATTACATGTTCCTAGCTACATGTTAACACCTTACCCCCTAAAACTGAGCACTGACATAAAAACCTGAGAAAATGCTCCATTTGACTGCCACCAGGCAATAGAAAGAGCTGTAACAATGTTTTATTCAGTGTCGCAGATAAATCATGGTTCAAATCCAGGGGACAGACAGTTTGGTTTATTAGTATCAGCTTGAACTCTGACACTTGGATTCATTTCATCCGATCTAATTACGATTGATCTTTGTTCAGTCAAATGTTTTACTGTGGGACAGACAAGAGGCTGCGGTTGTTGCACGAATGCTGCGGTGTGCGTCTCTGCCTGGTAAAAACCTGCCTGTGACTCTGATGCTCTCCATTACAGGGAGGAGCGATGGATAGAGTGGCTAACAGACTACCAAAACCCACTACTCCAGCCTAAATCACATTTCAAAGCATAGAGGAGTCTATTACAGGGAATTAGAAAGGCCTTGGATCTCAACAAGCCTATCCCTCAATTTTATTGAGTCTTCTCAGTAGCTCCTGGTGTATTGTGTACACTTGTCAATAACAATTCGTCTACGTGTTTTATGTTGACAAACAGCACCGAGCGTGCATGTGCATCTCGCAAACATGTACATGTGTGTGAATAAATGCATATACATCCTTGAGCCTTCCCTTGGCGACAATAGGAGAAAATTGTATGAGGTACTTTTTTAAGGTTCATGGTGCAGTTCAGAGGAGCTTTTTCTATGCATTCAAGATTTTCTAAACCATAAATGTGAAGCATTTCCTAACCATGTGCGGTGCCCTTTTTTAATAAACTGTTTAAAAGATATAAAATGATGACAGCAACAAAGATAGGAAACCTGAAATTGACAGTCACCAGTTAGAGAAGCAGAAAACTAGAGGGCAGACCGCACAAGGTAATGCTGATGTGTGGTAAATGTTGAGAGGAGATATGAGCCTCCGCTGTCAGTATTATCTATCCTGAATGGAGTCAAGTGAATTGGATGTGTACTTTCTGTCAATTATTGCTGCTTTCATTTACCACATGTAATATAAAAGCAGAAATAGTGGTGACAGCGATTTCTCCCCTCCCTTACATCTTAGGCGCAAATCGTCTGCAATTTAAATGCAAACAAAAACATCCCTTTCTCCACAGGCTCTGGCTTCACTCGGAGGATATATAGGCAAAGGCACCTTCATGCTGGCAGCTATACTCATTCCTAACCCTCTTCCCTTGCAATCTTTGGGCTTCAAACATACCTAGACGCCCCCTCCCCTTCCAAATATCCATCCATCCCTTCATTCACGCTCCCGCTGTCTGTCTGCGCCTGCAGAGAGCCCACTGCTCACAATCCATGTGCATCATGTCAGATAATTTTGTGGTGGCAAATCAATAATGCAACCGTAAATTTCATTTAAATAAACATTAGTGGCCTACTTAATTAATGAAACCTCATCTGCAATTTGTCAGTGTCAGGAGTGCTAACCCCTTTGATGTTGGTATGAATATTCCTTTTCAGAAAATGAGGCACTTGCACGATTAGTGCTCATTGTAGCGTTAGCCTCTCCCTACCCTCTGCGCTGCTGCTGCATGGATTTGAAAGGACACAGCATCACCAGATTAAAATCATTTACTTTGCAGGGGAGGACAATGAGAGGCCATAAAATGAATGTGAGGAAACATCATGAAAAATAGCGAGTGGAATATCTAATGAATCTAATCTACATACAAGCAACCTGATCAAATGCTTGAGCAATTTCAAAGGCCATATATCAAACAGTACACGACATTAACATCGAATCAATATCTGAGAGGTCCACACCCACGAGCAATAACGCTGAGTGTTAATAACCAGCAGAGATATGAGAGATAAATAACAAGGAGAAATATAAAACAACACAATATCATACTGTGAGATGAGTATCTGACCTGTCCTTGTCAGTGTGCAGGAAACAGCTGCTCATGACCCAATTTCACACGGATACATAATTCAGTGGCGAGCTATAAGACCACACCACTATAAAAATATTCATCAAAACACGTTAGCAAATCTATTTCAACAGACTCGCTTACGACCCCTTGTTTCGGCATTACAACTGCTTCATTAGTTGGGAGAACAACTCATAAAGGCTTCACTGACCTAAATAAGTCAAGTTGATCAACACATTGCCCAAGCTGATAAGTCTAAAAGATTCAAGATGGTAAAAAAAGAGACTTGACTCATTAACTGTGAAGCTAAAATCAGACTGACAGCAGTTCAACTAAAGCAGAGAGTAAACGAACAGCAGGAGAGCACCTTGACAGTCAAAATGTGTTTGGGAGTGATATTTCACCTACAACACATCAATCAAACACAGAACAATAAATTGGGCTTGGTGAAATGTATCTAATAATTAAAAGACAGAATGATGGAAATATTTCCTTGCATACATCACTTGCATCTCTTTTCTTTCCCCACTGCTGAATAAACAAACACAGAGCACGCTGCAGTCAGTGCAGCTGTGACTGTGTTGTGCTGTTACTGATAAAACCGAATAAACTCCAATTAAATGTTGACCCAGAACAAACAACAGTAATAGATTGTTGGGAGGACAATGTGACTAAATTACAAATGTATAACGACTTGTTTTTAAATACGCAAAGCACTACATCCAACAAGGTCTGCACACCCACTGTATCCGCTGGACAAAATTTATTTATGAGGCAACAGGAGGTTTGTGTTCGCTGCCACAACAAAGAAAGCTTCAACCAGTTCATTAAGATATGTACAGAAAGAAATACTGTACTACATAAACACGTGAGCTGGGAACACATCTGCTGAAAGACTTTCAGGTCCTTGCGCCAACAGACTACATCTGCTGCACAGAAGCAAGCAAACCCAGTTCATTCATTTTTCAGCAAAAACCAGGTTACAGTACAGAGCCAAAAACTGATTAAAGCTCAAGGTATGAAGGAGACAGAATAAGGAAAGCGGAAATCACCCCCATCCCTTATTTGGGACACCTGAAATAGGCCAGAGGCTGATTTCCTCCTATCAGAGGAGCCCTGGGAAGCCTGGGAGACTGGAGGGAAAAGAGGAGAGGGAGGAGGTGGAGGGATGATGGCGGCGGTGGGGGGATTCAGCGGGGCCTTAAGTGTGCTATCATAGGCGTCTCTTGTGCCTGCCTGCTTTATTTGCAGTAGTCAGGTTAATGAGTCCACCAGCCCACTTGATGTTGAGAGGCCTGCCACAAAGAGTTGCCTCATTAGAGCTAGCCTGGCACGCTGCTCTGAGACAAAGGGACATTCACGCTACTGAATGCCTTTACGCTCCTCAATGCTGCCAGCCTGCGAGGGCCAACGCCATGGCATAGCCCCCTGCACACGTCCTGGCGCCCGGCCAGCCACACCACGACCCTGAGCCTGGCTGGCTGGACTCGCAGGCTGCTGCAGCGCGACTAAGTTTTGGTGTGAGGGAAGGCTTCAGCAGCCGCAGCCTGCTGTGTGTTAGTGTGTGTGTTTTAAAAAGAGCTGGGCATGTGCAAAAGCCACCGCAGGAAGCCAGCTGACATGCTACATTATCGATAACTGCGATTGGTTCTCCGGCTCCCAGGGTGTGTGAGCTCTGCTCCTGTTTTCCTCACTGCTTTATCTTTGCATGTGCCTTCTGTGGCTTCAGCTTAACATTTTTCACTTTCTGCATGAACCATCTTGTTCAAATAACTCACCGCTAACAAGGCGAAAATCTGGAAAATCACTAATAAAAGCACATAAAATGTTACAAAGCCATTAAGTCTTGTTCACAATAAATAACAAGACCATAAAATCAATACTGTAGAAAACAAAAAAAGCTTGTGTTTATTTCAAATCTCATGGTTAACCCTGTTATATGTGAAAAATCACTCATATATTTAATAAAAATAATCAGTTTTTAATGTATCCTGCACAGCTCCTGTCAAAGCTCAGTCACTGATAATAAATCCACCACAGACCACGAGATAATACATCACACTTTTACAAAATACTGTGCAAAAAACTTAGACATACAACCATAAGGGGAGCATGAACAAACACCCATATTTCATGATTGATGCACTGGCAAAGATCCAGTTCACCACTTCCGTGCAAGAATAAAAAATCTATTTCTCTCAAGGCTTGGGGTCAGGAGTTAAATATTTTCTGCATAGGCAATCCGCTCTTTCCGCCACACTATTTATAGCGCAGGCAGAAACAGCTGAGCTGACTGCAGTGATGTCACTTGCGCTGATGGAATGCTTTGTTCCACAGCGTGTGCGCATGCCACCTGGGTCTGTGCGAGCTGTGAGGGGAAGCTCGATGTGGGAGCCAAGATGGCTGACAGTTGCCCCATTTTTCAAGTGTAAAAAACCATCACTATCTCCTTGAACCAGGCTGTCCACGGCCCCAAATACAGTGCATAACCTCATAGAGGCATTCATTCCTCTGTCATGCCTCTGTGTGCTAATGTCATGAAAGGTATCAGTGTTTGTGGCTGCCATTTAGAGCCGAGCGCTCATGCCAAAGTAGGGTAACATCAGGGTAACTGCACACTGCAGCTGAATAGGAGAAACCAACACGCAGGATCTTAAAGCAATTCACTGTTTGTCACTCCGTGCATAACGTGCATACGGCTGAGGCGTTGAAGAAGTACTATACCCATATATATTTTTAGTAAGCCTTTGGGCTTCTTTCAGTGTCCCTAAAAGAGCATGGTTGCCTGGCAACCATTATTGTTGCCATGGAGATTCATGTGTTGGCAGCTGCTGCAATCAGCATTAACTCAAGGCACATATTCTCATTCCGATAGTCAGGCGATGGGAAGGCAACTAGGACACACAGTCAGAGAGGGATAGTAATCAGTGTGAAACATATGCTCATCCATTACTCGCTGCATTAATACAATTATATCAAAAGAAATTTATGGCTGTGCTTTGGTGCAATGATCACATTGCAGGCAGATGCATAAAATTCCACCTCATAACAGATCCCCACTTTCATTTAATAAATGGCAGCAGGCTGCAATAGAAAACAATGCCATTTTGCCTCTGACACAAACATATCTGTTAAAGAATGTCTCTATTTAGAGCCACATTACAGACTATAAATGTGGCTTTTTTTTCTTTGAGAGCATCAAGGTGAAAAGCAGTATACACCCTGCTTTTGTAACTGTTAATAACAATAAGACAATAGTGTCTCTGCTGTGAAATGTACACACAGTACTAACAAATGGTACATTTGACAATATTGTTTACATATTAAATAATTTCATAGGGGGCCTTTATTGCACAGTGAACTGTACACAATCTGAGAGACAGTAAGGGTTATGCTTAGTGATAAATTTCAGACTAAACTCAATATTTTCAGTAGCTCTCTGCCAGCTGCTGCTGTTTCATTTCAACCTGCTGGGGGATAAGTGATATTTACCTCTTTCCCTTCTTCATATGGGTACGCGACCATGCCCACTGGAACAATTGCAGCCCTGTTGAGAGTAGACACGCACAGAGATCATAATAGCAGTTATTTCCTCTCTGGGTTTTTTCCAGGGCCCAGCTCTCTCCGTCATTTCACTGTTGACATCACAGAGCTATGTGGGGATAAAGAGGCAGAGAAAAACAATAACAGACCCATTGACCCCCATTTCACAAACCTTGGGGGTATGGGAGAAATCCACTTACAAGCCTGGAACAGACCTGCTGATTGGGCCTCAATAGGCTTTGTATTAGGGAACAGTGGAAGTGCAGCGGAAGGTCCTGACTGCTGCCATTTCTGAGCGAGGATGCTTCTCCGACTGATAGTGCAGATTTACATCTAACCTCTTGTACACCCCGGGTGAGACGACAACGTCGAACTGTAGCTCGAATCACAGACACAATTGGATAAGCGTGCAATGCAGTTATTGAACTATACATTAATCCACACAGTGCCTTGTAAAATCAGTGATCTGATCATATGAGTCCTGCTGCATCTTTTTTTAAAAATAACTATGGCTGAGCAATGAGAAGCGGCGGCGCTGGAAAACAAGCTAAAACGATTTTGCTCGAGCACCTGTGTCCAAATAAATACATTTATTTGTTTAATTCAATTACTGCTTTATGTTTACACATGGTGGATGAGGGGGTTCTCGACATTTTAAGATATGCAGGGCTGTTAATGCACATCTTTCGGCAACAAAGACAAAGATTAAGGCACTCATCTTAAATTCATGTTAAAGCCAGGGCTTTTCCTTTCAGTGCACCAACCCTTACGCCATCTACTTCACTAAAAAGAAAACCTTAGGTTAATGATTCAGTAAATTTCCCCTCTCTTACAGCTTTAATTGCCCTACACAAGAGAAACATGGTGTTGGGAGTCAGATGTGATAATCTCCTGGCATAAGCATTAGAATGGAGGCTCACCTTGCTTTCTCTGGATGCTGCTGGTTGACATTTAACATCACAGAGAGAGGGGAGGTGGAGAGCCAGGTGCCCTACATGCACATTTGACCCCCCGCTAATGTCAGAGGGGGAAGGTCCCACACACTCATCCTCGTTTCACTCACACAAAACACTACAATGGCGCATGGTACAAAGTATCTTCCTCAGTGGTTACAGACAGGATTCAGTTTTCTGTTATGTATGTTTATCTAGCGGGAGGTGCAATTCATCCAACATGTCACAGTTCTAGATAAACTACATCCTTTTAAACAGACTGGAATTCAAGATTAGGTTTCTGCTGTATTATATTTGGTTTATATTGCATGATAGTGGGAAAAATAAAGCTTCAGGTGATCATGAATAGCATTCTACGAGTAAACTTGTTTTAGATCTTTTAAATTTAACTAAAGTCACATCACATCCCGCCCACATAAAATCTCATCTCTGGATTCTTTTTATACACATCCTCTCTCATGTATTCTTTTCTGACATCTGAAATTACAGGTATTGTTAAATGTGTAAATTAAACAGCAAAGCCATAAAAGAATGATTTTATACCGAGCGGAGAGCTCAATGTCTGTAAGGCAAGATGCACACTTTGGAGGACACTACAAACACAGCCAGCAGGCCTGTAACCCAGTGCAGATGACCTGGTTCTGCTTGCACGCAACCATGAAATAACAACTGCTGTTTGGTGTTTGATGTTAGCTTGGGGAGTGTACTGTCCCTGCACGGGCTAAGCAGGCACACGTTACCATCAGGAATTGTTTGAAAAAAAAGAAAGAAAGACAAAAAATTTGCAATGAGGTCATGTCCTGAAACAAAGCAGGATATACTGGGTTATTCTCTAATTCTGGAGTCTGCTCATTGCAGGTCAGGACTGCTGGCACATATAACACACGTAAATCAGTTTTTTACATTACACAAGAAGTCATTTTGATATTGCTCACCTTAAATCTGATGAAATCTATGATGTGTATTTATGGGAAAAGAGGCAAAAACATGTAGGCATGGGTTAATAAACCAGAGCTTGTAACTACTTCCATAAACAGCAGTTATTAACCTATTGATAACAGAGTTATTGATATTGTAGTGTCTGCACGGTTACCATAGCAACCACACATATACTCTGTTATATAGGAAAATTGTATTTACTCTCTGGAGCAAAGATGAGTCTTATGTATTTTTTTTTTTTTTTTTTAAACTGAAGTACATTTGAAATTGATTTGCGTCTCAAAAAGCAATTTTCACCCAATATCAAAAAAGCAATTACAAATAGTTTGGATGCATTCTGATTTCAAATGAATTTAATTATTTTAAAGAATAAATGTTCGTACAAATGTTCAATACTATGCAGTTAAAACACACAAAAGGCTCTTATAGCCCTGATGTAAATTATATTTGGACATAACAGAACTGCGAAAAATTGTCATCATTTCAGCAACATGTTCACCAAATATTCCGCTATTAAATATTCCAAATATTTCAACTCAAAGTGTTGAAACACACAGTATGCCCCCTCTTTCTCACATGGTACTGCAGGTATGTTTACCTGTCTGTGTTGCTTATGTAACTACAGAAGAAGCAGCTTTTGATTTCAGCCATGACACCAAAACAAATGACTTTACCCCAACTTCTTAACGTGTAAATTCAGAATTGCAGTGACTGCCTGTCACCAAGTTCGACAAGGACTTTGGGAAAATTCAAAACAACTAAAAATACATGAGAATTTGTTAAAACATTTCTTCTATTATTTCTAAGTTGTTGCCTCACATCTATCAGCAACACATTTGAACATGTATTAAAGCAAAAATACTTGTCAAAATCAAACTTCAGTTCAAAACAACCTGCTATTCTTCATTAAAATCAAATTATGACTGAACAGAAATTGTAGGAAAAAAATTAACACACACTAATATAAGGAAGACTTCATACAACCATGTTACAATTAAAATTATTCACCAATTACTGATATGTATAAAATATAAATAAATATATCAACATATGAAACCAGCTTTGATGTACATTTTATGGAGAATATTATAGCACAAAGAGCAACCTCGTTTAGACTGTGTGAGGCTGGGGGGGAGGCCTGATGCATGATGCAAAATATAAGGGGGGCTGATGGAAAGGCTGCGGTTATTAAGGCATCTCGTTGCTAAAACTGATGCAACTACAACGTTTACTGCTGCAGAGCACAGAGCCTGCAGCTGCCTGGACACATTTTCCTACAGACATACATTTTCGTTTCGATTTGGTTTCCAATTCGTTACACTGCTTCCCAAAACGACTAACACCGACGCTTATTAGGGAGCTTTAATGCACCACAAGTACGTCTCAAATGAAATTAACGCAGGTTATTTTGTCCGGCTCTAAGTGTTATTTGATCTTGTGTAAAATTAACTTGCTTCTTTTATTTGTAAATTCACAAACAGGTACGTTTCATGTGCTGCAGAGGGAGGCCCTGCTTTGGGATTTTATTGTCAACAAATAACTGATCGAAAACGCACGAAGAGACAAACAGCATTCCGATGTCGCCTTATAGCTCGAGTTTTGCACTACTTCACGTGGACTCCGCGTGAAAAAAAAAGCTGTGCACATGAAGGGCGTTTCGATCCTGCAGCCTCCGTGTGTGTTTATGTAAACGAATGGTATTCACTATGATAATGCGCTGCCACTGACTACATTACTTTATGCAATTTCGTCAGATCGGCTGAGTGCTGTGCAGGCGGCTGTACCCCCTGTTTGTCCTTTGAGTCCTCAGGTGTGGAGAACATGTCACTGTGCGACAGAAATCCCATCCCAGAGACGTTGCACGCATATCCAACAGAAGAGTGAAGACAGATGGACGGGGTACAGTTTAATAATAAGTCCAAATCCAGTCTGTGTGTTTCCATCCGCCGGCTCGCTGCTGCACAGAGCCCCAACTTCCTCTATTAGGCTGCAACTTTTACAAACTTCCACCTCTGTCCAAATGATGGAATTTGCATCTGCAGCCACTAGTTCTTTCTTTCTTTCTTTCTCCCCCACTTCTTCCCCCCTCTTCACGCCACCCCTCTCACCCCCCTTTCCAAGCAGGGGCCCCAGTGGCTGGCTCTTGATTAATAAATGTTTATGTGTTTTGAAGTGCGGGACAAAAGGGGGTGGCCTGTGACCCCTAGGAGCCCCGACCTTGTGCAGGTTCATTGTGAGGCGCTGGGAAAGGGGCTTTGGGACGGAGACCCCGGGCCACTGACCCACACACATCCCAGAGCCCTGCCATTCATGTGCGCACCGCTGCATGTCGCCCCGCAGCTCCCATTGTTTCAGCAGGAACAATAGCGTTACCCCCCTCTCTGCCAGAGAGAAAGCAGCTTTCAAACTTCCCTCTATATGTAGCCTGACGCAAGCCCCAGCAGACTTTCCCTCTAACCCTTCAAATAAAGCATAAAAATGTTGACAAAACGTTAACGCTGTTAGTGGTGTGTTCGCCCGTGTTGCATCACACGCCGGCGTTGCATCATTGCACTGACTGGGTTCTTGCAGCCGTCAAAGGCCAACACTGTAACAGAGTGAAACAATAAAACAGTAACAGAGTGAAACTGTGAAAGAGAGAATGGATGTGCAGAGGATGGGATGACAGAAGGAGAGAACTCGAAGAAACAGACCGTGAATAACACCTACAGGCTATTCCTAACGCAGGAATCAGATATATATTAATAGGTTGGAGGTAAGTAGGCATTAGCGGGCCTGTGTGTTCCGCCTTGGCTACAGGGTTAGTGAGGTTACTAAAATGACATCATACATGGGGCCCTGGCTTCGATTGGATCTTTGCCTGGGAGTCAATCACGGCAGGAAGTAAAGGGGATACAAACGAGCAGTGCAGGACTGCCACTTGCTTCAATCAATGACTGCCTCTATGTTGAACGCAAAACCAAGACTACCTTCATAGCCTCTGTGCTTTTGCATGTCCAAATGTGTAGTGTGCAAAGTGTGCAAATTGTGGAAATAAAATTGTCCCTTTACTGGTCCTCAAAAAGGAAAGAGTATTTGCATTATAGGCCTGTAACACATTACAGACACATTTCTTCTCATTCTTGCTGTAAAATGCCCCTCAGTTTGTCTGGGCAGGCTCAACACAGCCTATAGAAATTGAGTTGCAATCCAGCGGCCTCATGCGTGAAACTGCAACGCACTAATGGACCTCTCAAGACAAACGGCATTAAACATGATTAATTGTGGCCGGCAAGGCGACGATCCCGCTACACACACTCCTAATGTCGAGCTTCACTAGATTATGTTATAGTTATTGCTGCACATATAAAACTAAAACAGGCCTGCAGCACAGTCTTACACTGCACAATGGGAATCTGGTTAACAGCAGCAACATGCATGGAAATAATCAAATAGAAATAATCATAATATATAAAAACACCAGATGTATAGATTTTCCAGAGCGCGCACAGGATAGGCTATATTTGCGTGTCAGTGTGAGCGAGCGCGCATTTGTATGTATAAAAGCGTGTGTGCGCGTGTGCATGTGAGGGGGAGAGAGAGAGAGAGAGAGAGAGAGAGAGAGAGAGAGGAAAGGAGAGAGAGAGAGAGAGATTTTATTGTAATGCACAGAACGACCTGCCCTCTTTTGAAAAAAAAGCGAGAAAGCGCAGCCATGCTTTGCAGAGGCTACAGCATCGCTCTCATTGGTAGTATCAGCTTCTCGCCAAACGGAGTCTTTGCTTGTCCGCCGCTACGCCGAAAGGAACCGGGAATACAAGCGACTGCCTCCGTGATGTAAAGACCTGCAGTGAAGTATTAAAGCTAGAATGAAGTGAGAGAAACGGATAAATATTAGCAGAGCACAGTGTTCTGGGATCCACCATATGGCGTGGACCATATCATGGTGAGTATCTGATGCTCGCGTTTGCTTTATGCTCGAGCCTTTGATCAATTATTAATAACATGAATGTGTATTTCTGCTTCAAACGTTAGTAGGATATGTATTTCAATAGATTAGAGGAGGATGGTGATCGTTTTGTATCTGCAAAGAGGTGTTCTGTACGCTTCCTCATGCACGTTGCACTTGCCATTGTTATTGCGGGCTTTAGGGAATAAAGCACTTTGGGAAGAGAGCTAACAAAAAGAGGCGATCGAAAAGCATCACCAAAACGCGCGCGGGCTGGACAGATCGTTTTATGTCGACGGTTGCATAATCAATAAGAAGGGTAAAGAGGACGGTGGGTTTGTGAGCCACATCGTTTGTTCGTTGCGCGGTGCTTAAGGACAATAGGGGTCGTGTTCCTGTCGGTGGCCACATACACACAGGGACCCGAAATGTGGTGATGTGCTGACGATGGAGCTCCAAAACGAGGGCCGGCGCGAGAGTCGCCGGATTTTTTCAGGGTGATGGGGACGTTTCCGTCTAAAATGGCGTTTCCCTTTGTTTCTGCATCCCTCTCCTCTCTGTTATAGCGTGTGGGTAATGCATTGCAATTGTCATATCCACGAGCCTGCGCCTCGTCATTTTCACCACACTGCTTTACACGCAGTGGATTTCGCTCTTTAGTGGTGAAACACGGGCTGTCAGATGTAGAACTGGTTCCCAGTATGGTGAGCTCAGAGGCTCCGGGAGGCTCTGATGGGGAAGCAGGTATGTGGCTCCTAATTGTGATTAGACAGCACTGACATTTGATATTCAGCAGTTTTTAGCCTACACGAGGAGATATGCAAATATCTGTAGTCTGCACCACTGCAGATTATACTGGTTTATAATGGCATGGATCTCCTATCTGTGTCAGCCCCCATACAATAACGTAATTAGTATGGAAGTAATTTATCTTTTAATGCGCATCTCAAAGCAGAAACGTACACTTCTCCATCACGCTCACCATGACAGATACAGAGTGTATTCAGTGTCACATTTTAAATCTTACTTCAAGGACTGAAATTCAGGTGCAGCTCATCACATCGAGCAAAATACAGTATTGGTTAAACTGCACTCACATCAAACAGCAGGCTCAGGATGACACGAGCATCCCTCCCTCATCCCTGTGTGAGTGAGTGTGTAAGTGTGCAGAGAAAAGTGCATGTGCGCATGCCCGTGCATGAGTGTGAGTCTGTACTGTGTGCGTGCGTGCAGCCTACGTACACGCGTGTTCTCATTTTTTGAATAGTGCAATGTTGCATAACCGTTCACAGCCAATGCCAGATTTGGGGCTTCACAATTTGCGGGGCCATTGTTGGCATTTCCTCTGCCGGGCCGCGCATACAACACAACACAAACACACACACACACACACACACTAACTGCAGATCTATTAACACATTTCGGCGATAGTCGTTAATTCTCCGAATAGGAAGTCGTCAATTTCCCTCCTAGTTTCAAGGACACGGGGTAGTCATGAGGAGGACGCTGGGTAATATAGAGGAACATCTGTTTGCCCGGTGACGTCAACACCCCCCTCCTTCCTCCACCACCCCCAACCCCCCCCCCCCCCCCCCCCATCCCAATCCTCTTGTGCTGAAGGCAGATGCCTCATTTGTTTGGCTGGAGCACCATTAATCCCAAAGTCAGAGGAAAAGACCGGACGAGAGAGAGATCAGTCCCATTTAGGCAGTGTCGGTGTCGGTGCTGGGCTCGCGCTGCCCTGCTCGGTGTCGGTGTCCCGGTCAGTTTTCTGTTGGGAGACGCGCGTGCAGGGACGCGTACACATAGAGCACCGCTGTGTTCAGGACAACCGCAGTTACCAAGGCTCTTCAGATGCCCCGTTTGCGATTTGCGGCAGTTTCAACGTGTGACCCGCAAGTAGAGGCTACAGTGTGTATGTGTATGTGTGCGGTGTGTGTTGGGAGAAAAAATGCGTACCCTATGTGACTAGGAAAATCAATATTCTGGACGTGGACTTTTTTTCTGTTTCATGGACGCCAACTGATCCTCATTTTTTTCCAGGTCAATGAGGAAGGAATACAAGGTTTTGTCACCTGCATTTCCATGTGAAGTTCATGACGCATTTTGTGTTTTCTTTTTTTGTTTGTAGGTGCATTATGGGATAATGGAGGACTTTAACGCTTTCTGCAGTTTTGGACAAAGCAGTCGACGGGAAAGCACCACACGGAGTCCTTTTTCGCCTGCACAAGCGGCCTGGGACGTATCATTATTTTGCACGCAAAACCACCCACTGGCTGTTTTGCGTTTAAGTCACCCCTGTAACCTAACCTCTAGTTCCTCCAATTGAATGTTTTTACATAATAAGGTAGGCCTGCACGACAACCGGGAGAGGATTTCATCTCTTTGGACCCGTGCTTGGAATTTTTATTTTTCCATTTTGGGCCAAACTTGACATCCCAGTGCAGTTTTCAGTCTCACAACGCAGGCCTCAAAGGCTGTGAGATTATTTGATTATATTTGTAATGACAGGTTTTACGGAGATGTTGAGGTGTCTGGTCGTTTCCCACAGCAGTGAATGCAGCTGCTCACACACATGCAGGCAAACACACACACACACGCACACACACAGACAAGCGGGTTGTGTCTCTCCGTGTTCACAGCGGACCTTGATTTAATGTCTTACAATTAAGGCACGCGGTGAATGCCAAGAGATGGTCCTTCTTTCTTCAGATGTCTGCAAATCCAAGGAACACATCCCATCTTTTAATGGCATTTTTTTAAACAGTATTAGTGACGCTCTCACAGTAAAGGTTTGCTTCTGTCGTGTCAGACTGTGACACATTTACGCATGTACTGTTTCCTTCCCCCTCGGTCCAACAATAAAGTGAATCCACACAACCATTTTACAGCTCTGTGTTTTATGTGAACGTGCATGTGAATGCTCCAGTGTGTGTGTGTATGAGTGTGTGTCGATGGGAGCTGTCCATCCACACACAGGCTTCCCGAGAGCGCTGTCCACCTTCTGTGGTGCTGAAATCTGCGCACGGCCGATCAGCCTTTTGTTTCACTCGCCTGCCGGTACACAAGCGGACAACTATTTTTTACTGTAGTACAGGAATGCAGACCGGACCCGGCGACATATAAACTGCACACACACACACACACACACACACACACACAAGCAAGGATATGAGAGGGTATCAGAAAATCCTAGTGTAGTCATTGCATCAAGCCAGTAGTCTTAATTTTCTAAATCATAAAGGCAAAAATGTGCAGAGTGTGACAGTGGTGTAATGCTTTCCACGGCCGTTTCTGCCATAACGCATAAAACCTTAAACAAAAAGACCACCCCAATTAAACCCAATATACTGTCGCTTATGTGGAGATATGTGTTGAGCAGATTTGCAGTGTAAAACTGAACATCTTATTCTAGCGACACATTTTCTGCCACTTGCTTTGAGAAAGAAAAAACACTTTTTTAAAACGGTCATTCTCGCAGTGAAGCAGCTCCAATCTACGCCACCCTGCAATAACCTAAAAGGCCTCTCCTGACAAGGATATTACACTGTGATTTATTTGATCTGCATATTAATTTCCATAAGCACGGTGCCGCCGGTGTGGGATGTAAATGAGGGAGGGAGGTGGGCTGAGGACCTCGGCAGATACGAACTCAGATGCCCGGGTGAATTAATATAAAGAGGTTTGGAAATGCTGTCCAACAAACCTTTTGACAGAACTGATGAACACGGTGCAGCAGCTGAGAGATTCTTAAGGCATGTGCGCCGGAAGCAATAACATCCTCCTATCTTAGTGTGTCGCCTAGTGGCGTTCAAGGGCGCCGCACTCGGTTATATTATGACGGAGGGTGATGCTTCTTCCCGTGTTGAGAATTTGACAAACAGAAATTGTGATAAAATTCGTGCAGCTACACCTCACACCATCTAGGATGTTTTTAAAAAGCAGTGAGTTTGTTCATTTTGCCAGTTAAGACACAGAGAGAAAGACGCATGCTCCATTTTGCGCACTTTGACAGCAGGCAATAATCAGATCTTGATTAATGAATATCATCGCCGAGAATGGCGGGAGGAGTGATGGATGGAAGAGAGGCCTGATGGGGAGGGGGGTTTATCCACTCATTTCACCAACTCATTAATGTTTATTTCCTTTAATCCTTCAAATAAGCAATGAGTGGTGAAAACAATCAACGCTACAGCGAGCAGGGTGGGAGAAAATGCGAGAGTTAATCTATATTCGAAAATAATTAAATGAAGAGAGATTTACTGCCAGTTAGAGTCCTAAACAGAAGCTGCAAAAAAAGTAGAGCATTAATCTATGATGCGTGTGATCAAGTGCTACAGTCTTTAAAAAGACATGAGTGAAAGAAGGAGGGACACTGATCCACAATCAGAACCATCTAAGAAGTCAGACTCGGGTTCGCCTTAAATGAAACTGCAACTTGTTCCCATACAGAATAAATAGTACAGCCTACATGTCATGTCATGAATATGGTTCACTGGTGGGTCTCCATGTAGAGCACCACATGACAAAATTGAAATTTCATATCAGGACTCTACAGCCCGAGAGTCTGGCTCCCACTGATAACCGAAATCTTCAAAGTTGAATGAAATCCACAAGCTTGCCATAAAGCATGTTCATCAAGCTCCTGCTTCACCCTCAGCTGCTCCGGCATCAGCTGGTTCCCCCATTACAAGTCATCGCCTGCCCTCTTGTGGTGAAAATCGAAAACACTGTTCATCTGGATGCATGAGATACATTTAAAATGTTGAAAAATAGTTGAATGAATTACACTGTGACTAATTTTATCAGTCTGACCTCGGGAAACCTGCAAAAGAAATATTCTAATTATAATTTTCTAATGCATTTAAGGCTTTTCAAATAAATACTTAAATATGTTGTGCCTCCACTTTCAGGGGGGGGGGGGAATGAAACAACATGTCACATGCCATGCCATGCCATTTTTGTGCTTGTAATGCAGTCTGACAACCCTTAAAGTTTCAGTGTGTAAGATTTAGGGGGATATAGTTGTGTCTAGCAGTGAGGATTGCTGATAACAACCAGCTGAAACTTCTCCCTGCTAGAATTCCTTCAGTATTCATTGTTCACAAGGTTTTTACTGGGAGCTGAGTTATCTGCAGAGGTCTTTCCTCTCTAAAACAAACACACCTGTAGATTTAAGCCAGTAAAAACACTGAATAAAGTAGCTCTACATTACAAATCAGTCTTTCTCCAACGCTGTTAGGCATGTCAGAGACAGGCTGCTCGCTCACCACCTGCTTAAGATGGAGACATTCGAGAGGTTTTCACCTAGAGTCAAATTATCTGCAGAGGTCTCTTCTTCTCCAAAACAAAAGCACCAGGAGTCTCATTTATAAACATTGCGTACGCACAAAACGAGGCCTGAAAGAGGCGTATGCCACTTCCCACAGAAAAGTTGGGATCTATAAAAACAGACTTGACGGGAGAAACTTTGACCCATGCTTATGAACAATTTGGAGATTGGAAATTAGTGACAGATGGTGAGGTGGAAGCCTGAGTTTAGAAATTGGCAAATATTTTTTGGCGCAATCCATTTTTTGCTTTTGTCCGTATGTACATTTTCAGTATAGACCCTACAACCACTGGTGATTCAAGCCAGTAAAAACACTGAATAAAGCAGTTTCACATTACACATCAGTGGTTTTCCGATGTTGCTTGTTGCAGATGGCCCTATCTGGAGCCAGTGTTCGGCTTGTCTGTTCTGGGCTACTGTAGAAACATGACGGTGCAACACAGCAATCTCCATAAACGAGGACTCGCTCCCTATGTGGATACAAACAGCTTATTCTAAGGTAACGAAAACACAAGGATTCTTATTTTCAGGTGATTATATACTAGAAAAAAAGACTTCCTATATTCCATCTCTCCCCTTAAATCCTACACACTGGACCTTTAATACACTATAAATCATGTTGTCTGTGTGGAAGCTTCATTAATGGTTCGCACACTTCCTGTCATGCTCCTGTGTCTAAACTTCTCTTTTGTCCTGCTCTAAATTGATGCTTGTTCTCTTTTCTAACACAGTTTTGCCTTCAGTGGTCTCTTCATTACCAAAGTGCTGACAGACTGTGGCTGTAATGGCTGTGGCACCGTCCTGGCCCATCTTGTCTCATTAGCCGGACCTGATTGGCCATGAAGGTGTTCTCTTGCTGTCTCAGGATAAAGCGACTGTCTCGGCCACTCGTTAGATCATAACTCCTCAAGTATTCTGCCCTGATGGCCTCTCATGGAGCCTCAGCAGAGAGACTGAACATACGCTAATTGAAATATGCTGGAAAAGTGGTAAAACATTGACCTTGAACGTGCTGAGCAATTGTGTTTGAGATGCAGCTGCAGAGAACAGCTTTGACGGGAACGCTCAACACCTAACATGGTGAAAATATAATGTGAATTCAGCATGAAATCACAAGTTACTTAGAGACGTAAATGTAGCTGAAGACTTGTGTGGATCGGCTCCATCTAACAGCTGCAGTGGCGCCCCCAGAAAGCTTTCATAGGGGTGGTGAGATGGGGCATCTGAAAATCACCAAAACTAAAAGCCATAATTGAGTTTCAAGAATTATGTTATAATGTTTAAGTATATAGACGAGTTAAGAATCATATATTAATAAACTTAGGTTTCCTGTTACTAATTATCTAACATACACATACTAACAGCAGTGCAGTTAACATTTTGAGTTCCACAACAATCTGTTTGAATGTGTCATGTATCTGTTTACACGTTAGTCAATGCATTGTTCTTCAAATAGGCCGGTTGTCCTTTTTTCATAAAAGACAAATAAGCAGATTTAATTTAAAGGAGTAGATTTATGGTAAGAACACAAAACATTTACTGGGAACAAGCCCTCTCAAGCTTGAGGGAGAGTCACAGGTACCCATAGAACCAACTGTCGTTCAGACATCATGAGGTTAAAGTTCAAGGGACCCTTTTAAAATGGCCATGCCACTTTTGCCCTTGCCAAAATTTAGCCTAACTTGGGAGCAAAATTTGGCTCACTTCCTGACAAGCTATGCTGACATGGGTGGTGCCAGTGGATGCCCTATATTGTCTAATTTCACAAAATATACCACTAGCTTTGCGCTATCTTAAAATTAGCACGCTACAGCCTCTTAAAGACAGTTATATCAGCCTCTGATTATTTTCTCCAGGGGTGCCAGCAGTTGTATCAGTGTGTTCAAATGTTCAGCTGAACAGCTGGTATGTTTTTGAAGAGTTATTTCTTCCACTACAAGAAGGATTTTGCATAAATAATTTTCAAAACAAAGTATTATTATACTGAATGCCAAAAATTAGGTGGCCATCATTATTGTGAAAACAAGTGGTGGATAGCACTAGACCAGTGTCACTGTTAAAAATCACTATGTGGGAGTTGGGATTTAATTGGACAGTCCTGTTTATTACACTCTAAACAAAAATGAGTCTGAACAATACTGAAAAGTGGTTCTTTAGCTTGTAATCACAGGGAAACCTGTTGTGGTGCTGTATAGCATCATTTTTTAAAGGTGCTATACAACACATTTATCAAATAATGCCACACAGGACCATTAGAGGTGCCACATAGTACTAGACTGTTTGAATTTTTTGAGTCTGGGTGCCCTTGAATGATGCTAGATAATATCACGGACAAGTAAATATGCTTGAAATGATACTTTCACTTAAAATATGAATAATAATAAATCATTTATTTCTGATGAAAAGTTGGCTTAAATGATCCAGAATCCTGCACTAAATGCTTTCTGGGAAACACATTATGTTACCTTTTCAAACCTGGAATATACCTGCGCACATGCAAAAAGGCTGACAGCCACTGCTTTAACGTGTTATCCTCTGGAAATACGTTTGTAGGCTATCTCAATATAGTGTTTGAATTCTTTCCCCAGTAAGACTAAGTGAAGCTGAAGAACCAGTGACAGTGGTGCTATATAGCACCTCGACCAATGCCAAAGAACAGCTGAGGAACATTTTTCCGCGTTTAACTGAGGTTTTCATTTTCACAAGAAAGGACTTGTCTGTTTCTAGGGAGCTGACTTAAAATCACAGCTTGTAGGTCAACACTATTTTTTACTGAACTAATTTGTAACTGACCAGTTTTTGTCAAGATAAGTGAAATCTTGCAATGGAGTATTTTTTTTTAAGTTACAAGTCATTAACCCTCAATTTAAAATTTTACAACAGCTAACGAGCACAAGCTGAAACTGACAAGCACGTGAACAAAGACTGAGTTGATTGTGTAGCTTTCTACATTGAAACATCTCAAAATTCTCTTCTCTTCCCTCTTCTTGTTAATAAAGGATGCACACAGATTCTGAACACAACTCTTCTCACCTTTGGCAAACTTTAACGTCTTCAGAGTGTGACATACTAAAGGAGGCAGAGCAGACTTTCCCACAAAGCTCTATTCTAACTAAACAATACGTAGCTGCCGAGGCACCATCTCAGAGGGTGGAAAAATCCGCATCATATTCACTGTGGTTTCAACTGGCATGGGTCAATTGTAATTATTGCTAAAGGTACCTTTAATATGGACATGCCATGGTAACTAGCCATGGTAACTTGGAAGTAGGAGATTTTTGCCCTTAATGCAGTGCAGTCTGTATCTACAAATGGCTCCTGAGGGAGAGTAATTACTGAAATGGCTTTTTGTGCAAGAGGTGAAGAAGAATGTGTTTTTGTGCAAGCAGTTACAGAGTCCATCATGTTGAATCTTAGTTAACTGTAGGGTTCCCTGGGCTACGCTGAACTTAAGAGACACCTGTGGAGTTTGTGTGTGTCTTCTTTGGAATGGAAATATAGCTGAGGTATAAACTGTGGAGCTATCAGCACGTTCAGCAACGCTGACAGCTCCACTGCCCACAGACGCTCTGCAGCTGTTTCTATAAACGCGTATTAGCTAGACGTATCTCCAAAACATTTACAAATCTTTTAAAGGAGCAGTCAGATACTTTTTTAATTCTCAAAATAAATGCATCAGAGGCCAACAATGTCCATAACGCAACTCAGGTGTCTTTCATTAAACCCCTCCCTGCCTGCAAATTCATGTGCCTTCAAAACTTCATGCCCCTAGTTTGCAAAACAAGCTCTCTATTATAATTCTGAGCCCAATCTGAGGTAACACATGATGCCATCAATCACAAAATTAAAAGACATTGTTCTACTGTTGTCAAAGGCTAAGCAGCACCCCCTTCACAACAAGTAAATTGACCTTCATGTGTAAAACCGGTGGAGCGTCCCTTTAAGCAGCATCCCAGTTAGAGAATACATTTTTCCACTGTGCAACATCACATACTGTGCATTCTGCATCTGCTTGTTCCAAGACTTTGGTGAACCTTTATCATGCTTTTATTGAGTAAAATATTCAAACCCAAAACTGCTTATGGTTACTTTAAATTAAAGATGTACAGTTCAGGTGACAAATTAAAGTTAAAACCAGCATAAATTGTCCACGTTGCCAGAAGTACTTCCATACGAGCTGACATTGATTCTACAAGACTGTGTAACTCTACTGGAGGTATGAACACCATTCTTCTTTAAGATATCCCCTCATTTGGTGTTTTTATGATGGTGGTGGAGAACGCTGTCTAACACATCTGTCTAAATCTTCAAGAGAAAAACAGGATCAACTGGGCCTGCTAGGCATTTTTACAAATGCCAGAGAGTATGATTAGATGTTAATTGCTTAAACATACCATGCAGTGCATCTGTGAGTGAGCATCTGCATTTGATTTGTTCCTCCATTCATTTATTCCGGTTTTTGCTTTAATTTGTCACCTGTCTGTAGCCACCAGTTTTACATGTCACCCCAAAATTGGTGAAATATTCAGTATAATAGGAAACCTTGAGATATTGACTGAATTTTAAAAATTTAGATTGTCTTTGTCCCTACAGTATGCATTCAGTAATTATGTCATATCTAAGGAATTGTAGCATTACAGACAGCTGATTAAAGCTTAGTTGCTGATTTTCATAGGTGTACTACATTACTCATACCAGTAGATGGCAGTATGACCATAAGTAAATCTTGTTCCAAGTGCAGGCTCTGTCATGGGAAAACTGAGGGGACACTGCAATAGTGGAACGTAGACATCCATGTACATTTTGGGGGACTTCAACTAAAAACCTGCACTCAGGCAAAATTAAATTTGCTGGTTGAGGTTCTCAGACACAATATATCATTAATTTACCTCAAGTCTGAAGCAGGACCTCCTGCCAAGTTTGATAACAATAGGCCTGGTCTTTCTCTGAATTCAAGGGAAGGTTTTGGTGCCACACTTAAAAAGAGGAGCTAAAAGTGTGACAAAAGAAAGGAAAGAGGCAAACACGCTAAATAAATAATCTATATGATTTTAAGCTGTTCAGATAAACAAACTCAAGTCTCCCAAATATTAATAGAGATTGACAAAGGCAAGCATTACTTTGATTTACAACTTTTCTACTGAAACATGAGAAAATGTCACAAATAAAGCACTGAAGGAGGTCAATTCATGATCAGAGGGCTTTCTAAAAACACCGTTATAAAGAGCCGTGAACACGCGCACACACACACATACATATACTCAAAGGGAGAGACGGAGCGCACGCGGTATTGTTTGTCATCGTTTAAATGCCATTAATTAAAACGTTAACCTGATTGGGTAGAAAGTGAGAGGGGGAGAGGGTGTCTCTATCCCAATAGGCGAATCCTTTTTAATAACCCGCCTCGAGATAATGATGTAAAAAGACTCAGGCGTCTCGTGCGTAACGAGGATCATCGTGGAGATCCGGTGAAGGTGAATCAGAGACACAGAAAGAAAGAAAGAGAGAAAGAGAGAGAGGCAGGAGAGAGCAGCACTTATTGCACGAGTCTCCTCCTCGTCTCCACACCTCAGCTGACAAGTCGAGCGAGCCTGCAACTTCACCACTGACACACAACTCCACTCGTAAAGGACAAACAGAGGAAGAAACTCATAGAGGCGCGCAAAGAGTTTCCAGAAGCGACCGCTGCCTGCCACAACGCGGAACCCACGAGGCTATGGACAGAAGGATGAACTTGAACGGCGGTGCAGGGGACATTTTTCACAAAACTCTCAGCGCCGTGTCCACTAAAAAAATGGACCCTTTCAGGTCGTCGGCCGGCATTGAACTACCAGCCAGAGACCGTCAGTCACCGATCAGCTGCTTCGACCAGACCGATCAAGACTCGATTCAGCCGGGAGGACTGGCAGGAGGTAGAGGGGGGCCACTGGGTCTGCCGACCGGATCTTTGTGCGTCAATTTCGGTGAGAGCGCCAACAGGACCTCGGCGGCGGAGAGCAGCGGCGGAGAACAGAGTCCCGACGATGACAGCGACGGCAGGTGTGACATGGTCCTTCTGGCCGATGGGCGGACGGTGCCCACGGGGAAAGGAGAAGGAGGTAAGAAAACCAAAGAGCAGAAAATACTGAGGCTAAACATCAATGCCAGAGAAAGACGACGGATGCACGATCTGAACGACGCGCTGGATGAGCTCAGAGGGGTCATCCCTTACGCGCACAGCCCCTCAGTGCGGAAACTCTCCAAAATTGCCACTTTGCTGCTCGCCAAAAACTACATCCTCATGCAGGCGCAGGCTCTGGAGGAGATGAGGAGGCTAGTGGCGTATCTCAACCAGGGCCAAGCCATCTCTGCTGCCTCGATACCGGCCACCACTGCCCTCGCAGCTCCCGGCTTGGGCGCGTACGAGCAGCCGCCTGGATATCCTTTCCCCACCGGGGTGGCTGCGTCCTCCTGCCCTGACAAATGTGCCCTATTCAACAACGCCACCTCCAGCCTCTGCAAACAGTGCACTGACAAGCCTTAACTGCGCCTGACAAAGACTCAGAGAAGCACAGGAGAGAGCAGACACCACTTTTAAGAACACTTTTGGAGAGGGGAACCTGTGAGGCTACTGTTGTTGAAGTCAGTAGGCTAGAGACAAAGAAGTAATGCCGATGAATACTTTTATAATATTTACTAAATGCATTCAAAAAGCGCTTTTTTGTTCAAACAATACTTGATTGTGTATATACATCATCCTTAAAGTGCTGGTATGATTGACAGTGAAGACCAAACACAAGTACAGTAGGCCTGTATGTAAGAGTGGCTGCAAGTGTTGAGTGAGCTGTTGATCACTTGCTCTGTTATGGACCCTTTTGGAGATTTGGGTGACCTGACAACCTGCGACTTTTTCACTTAAACAGATGGACACCCTCCTGGAGCGTTAGTCCAACCTCACTTTCTGCTGCTTCCCTATTTATTTAGCGGTTTTGTTCCTTTCAGTCACCTCAGAGACATTTGCTGTTTTGCTTACTGGTTCAAGGCCTGTTTTCATGAACTTTTCTATTGAGCACGTGGAATGTCATGAATAAGGAAAAGTTAAATGAAATAGATGATATAGATAAGTCGTTTAATCAGTCAGATATTTATGTGCTAATCCAGACACTTGTTAATAGTTGCGCACGCCTATTACAATTCTTTTTTGGGGCACTGTGATATAATAAAATTTCAGAAAAATTTAGAGAACCTGACTCAAGGTGTTTCAGGTGTTTCGGTGTGTCTTTTGTAATTTATTAATTTGGATATTTATATTGGATATTTTTGCTTGCATTGCACATTGTAGTCTTTTTTCTTAGTTGTTGTATCCTTTGCGTTTTTTTCTCTTCTCACACAAGATGATCGAGGTCTTCAGATGAATCGCGTTGTCAGGTCAAGATGTGGATTACTGTAGATACTTTAGTTATTATATGAGCAAAGAGGGCCATTTGTATGTATTTCAGTGTTGAAAAGCTTTATTAAAATATTTTGAACAACAGAAACACTTCTGATTATTCATCTGATGTGAAGTTTAGTGTCAGTGCAATCAAACTAAACTTTTATTGATGAATACACACTGAAGCTGAATTTTTACTATGGCTTTATAGCAAAGAAAGTAAAAGTATATTTATGTTCTTATTATAAAATTGGAACATCGACGTTTTGGGTGATGCAGCTCTTATTTGTGAGTCTCGGACTCTCACTAGTTGTCAATAATTTTCTGCTCCGTCAAAACGGATAAGTTTTTCTTTTCTTGAGCTGTAAGTGACGCCAAGTCTTGGGAGCGAAGGCCAGACGTGGCTGGTGAATTTTGCCTCAAGGCAGAAAGATGTTTCTGCTCCTCGAGTAAAGATAGAAAAAAAAACCTGGCGACCTTTATTGTGATTATTAAAACGATTTCCATGACGGTGTGCTATAATACGTTAATTCGAAAACAAGTGTGTTTGAAAACTGTCGACTGTAATACCTGGCTTCACATAATGAAACACATCGTTAAGGCAATTAGAGCTCCTGAATGTGATTAAGGAATGTAATTACGACACTGTTCATTGCCGTAATTTGGTGTCTTTAATCACAACGCAGCCATCAGCTGCACTCCCATCGACTCGCCCTTTGTCCTCCTCAGTCGTCTGGCCATTACACCAAAACATTTTGATGAGGGTGAAACAGCAAAAGTGTGAAAATATTCATTAAATATATTACATTATGTCAAGCTTAAAACCAGCAACTCTACATGGATATTAATCTTTAAAACAAAGACAGGAAGTTGAACCAGAAGTCAGCACTTGAAACGCTCAGGCCAAACACTGGAGTATAGTTTCCAATTACACACGAAGGCAGGAGGATTAAAGCCACAATAAAATGTAAAGAGCAAATAAAAAAAAGCATCTTTACTTCAGTGTAAATAACTAATACCTGTCAAATAAAAAGTGAAGCTAGTGTTAAAGCTTTCAGACTTCAGCACCATGGACAGAGGCAACAGATTTTACAGGAAACATACCATGATTTTTTTTTCTTCACCAGATGAATTCATGTTCTGCTATTTTTTATTGTGAGGTTTGAGTCATTTAAGTATTTTTTTGTCAAACTAACAGCTTTGATAAAAATGTAGAGAGTCCCAGCTTTATGGCATCAGATAGTAATCTTAATTAAATGCTGTGAGATTTAAAAATATATAAATGCAAATGGAGATCAGACTTCTACATAATTCTTTGTGGATGCATATTATATTTATTTCTGATTAGGATTACCAGCTAATATGTTATTTCCTTAACATTTAGTTCAAATGTGGAAACATGAAAAGTTTTAGTCGCGTATACCTGAATAAATTAAACTCAAAATATCCAAATATAATTTCAAAGCTTCAAATTTAAGACAACACAGTGCATTAATAATAAGAAAGCATTAAAAAATAAGAAAGCTACCATATTATCAGTGTTTTCTTCTGATAATTTTAACAAAAAGATGCATTTTTTCTCTTTTTCCGTATAAATATGAACAATAATGAAATTGTGCTCCTAGTTTACAACAGAGGCTTTGGGGGTTTTCGCCAGTCTCCGATCTCAGCCTTGTGTCTGTGTGATGAGCCACTCCGACAACAGGGTCATTACAGTGTCCCATTTAATCCCATCACACTCCTGAATGCCTTGGATCTTCACAGAACAGCTCTTAATCAACAACGGGAATAATCAGGAGACATCAAAACAGTTATGGCATAAAAATCCTGTCAGCAGTTCCTGTTGGACATCATCTCATTTCAGGAGTCAAGATATTCTAAGTTCTGACACAGAGTGTTATTTATTTTTCTTCGTTGATGTTTGGTAACTGAGACTTCACAAAAAAACATTAATTATGCAATATGCATTAATGCACAAATGACTGGAGCATTTAACCCATACTAATATTCACATTAGCCCAGAAGAGGAAATTCCCCAGGGGTGAGACAGAGCCATATGCGTGTGGAAAACAGAACACAGCATCCAAAGGAAAACAGACCACAGCACAGAAAAATATCAGTTCAAAGGCAGAGATAATTTTGCAACCACCAAGAGGATGACAACATTTAGGTGAAGCGTCGCATGGTTAAAGTGAGACGTTTAAAATCAAATGCCATGAGATTCCTCTTGATGTGGAAACTGCCAGATACTTGGTGGTGTCTCAGCCATCGTCACAAGCTGGTGAAATGTCATGTACACACAAGGGTCTCTGAAATGTTATGTTGGTGGGTTGGCCTGGGCGACGATGTGGCACTCAGAAGTGTCACGGAAAAAAAAACTTTTCTTCAGTGGCCACCGACCACAGCCGTAACAGGCAACATCGTTTTTATTCATGAGTCTAATAAAGCTGAATCTGTCTTAAAGGCATTTACAGCGAGATTCAGGGCTCATGAATAAAAGTGGAAGATAAAAAACACCCCTTTTCATAAACCATAAAACGTCCAATTTACCATATCAAGGGCCAGCAGGGTGCCTATTCATAACGCGGATGTGATGTCTGCTAAGGATGATAAACATGAAAGTCAAAATATACATAAGAGCGTTGGATTGAAATGTCCCCTTCATATCAGTAACAGGCTAAACTCTGGCAATGGATTCATCCATGCTGTGTCATACACTGTGTGTAAAGATATATGTGCTGCACTGGCTGAGGCACCAAATCAACTGCTGGGTGGTAATTCACTTTTGTCAGGCTACTGATAGCAATGCATAATGTTGTCTTTGTGTGGTGTACACACAGTGTGGGTTAATACAACTGTACAACTAAAGGGATCAATTCTGCTTTATGTTAAGTATGCAGTGATTAGTTTAAAAGCAGTGTTGATATTCAAAGTATTACACCGTTCTTCAGGGATGGAACTTTTCCCACATTGGAGCAGTCACTTCCTTAGATCGCTTCACCATTGTGGTTTTTCCAAATCACCATTGTGAAATCACCATTGTGGTTTTACCAAATCAACAGTAGATGAACGGAAGACTTTATTTTTCCAAGGGTGTAGGTTTCATTTCAACATGCAGGAACACACACATAAGAAACAAGAGGGGTCTAGGTCCTCCAACAGACAATTTAGAGCATCAAACACTTAATTTCCTACATTCTGGTGAATTTTTATGTACCAATATGTGCCTTTTTGCATAATTTGTAGTGCAAATGTCTTTAATTTTGACAATATAAAAGTCCTCTGCTACTTTAAATGTTTTTATTGTAAGGGACAAATGCAAATGTTCTCTATATTGAGGGGGGCATGTTTGTGTTCTATGCTAGATCTACAGTTAGAGTTACTGGACAGCCTGATGCAGTTAAAAGCACATCATTAATTGCATTTCTCTAAAGTTAAATTTGTTTCCTAAAGTGCCTAAGATCACGCCACCCCCCTTGCTCAAATTTTATGTCTTTTTTTTTTGTCTCAAATTCTGCAGGTCACAAAGAAGGTCTGTACACTGTAGGCTCCAAACAAATAGCTTATTTCTCTTTTCTTTTAAGGCAACGTTTTGATCTAAAAGATCTCCCTCAGGATTGATCTTGTAGATCAAAACGTCGCCTTAAAAGAAAAGAGAAATACACTACTTGGAGCCTACAGTGTGCAGACTTCCTTTGTGACATGCAGTGAGGTATTCTTTGTCTTTCATTTGAGTATTTTTGCCTGCATGTGCACACACTTGGTCCCTCTTCTACTGTCTTCAAATATTTTTGGAGCTCTGTTTTAAAAAGTCAGAATTTTTAGACACCTGATACAGTACAACTGGATCGTTATATTTGGGATCTTACGCAAGAGTAGTCACTTAACCTCATAGTGTTACAAAGGTTACAGCCATATATTTGGCTTCAGTTAGTTTTATTGAACAGGAAAAGCCCACAATTCTCTAGTCTGTTTGACAGAAGTGATGCATCCTAAAAAATTAAAGATATGGTAGACTCTTCTGATTTAAGCTTCTGTGTTATAAACTTTATTGATGCTCTAATGATCAAACTCTTTAAACACTTTACAGTGGTGTTGATCTTTCAAGCAACTGCTGCTACTCTTATTAGCTTTGTGTTTTGTTATGCTTTTGTTCAATATTTAAAATCTTCATGACATATAGTGAATTCCTCAGTGCGTTTAGAGCTTCAGTGCAATAATATAAATTTGATCTATGACATTCAAACTATTTATAAAGAGTTTACATAAGTTCATTCAGACAAACAGGACAATTTTCTTGAAATACTAACAGCACTCAGTGAAATTTCCTGCATATTTCCAACTGTGTGTTTTCCTGCATGCCTATTGAGCTCCTAATTCATTACAGTGAGAATGTTTGTTTTTTCTCTCTCTCTGAGGCAGCCGTGAGGTCAGGTAAACATATGGTGGCGTGTTTAGCTCTGAGAGCTCTAACAGGGTGCAATAAATGACGTAGTAATGTGTGATTATCCTCTCATCTGGAATACAATTGTTGAGTAACATCTCTAATATTCCAACTGCCTCCATATTAATCAGATTAGAGTCCCAATCCCCTAATCCCTGTTTACCGATGGCTCTGTCTTTGTGCCGTAATCTGATGTTCTTTTATTCCGTGGGGATGAAAACGTGTCGTGGTGGAGCACAGTAATTTGTGATGTTGTTTTGGACAGTGGGCTCTGGCACTTTACAGGTTGTTGTTGTTTTTTTTCTTTTTCCAAAACAGCAATTCACTCTGGATTTGAGCAAACAAAAACAGGTGCACTTTCATTGTGCAAATGTTTGCACCAAATAAATGAAATTATGGACGCTGTCGGGAGACAATTCGTTTGATAAGGAGACATTTTTGGCACCTAAGCTTAGAAGAAACTTTGAGTTCTGGTGTTTTTCATGCTGTTTCTTAAATTGGAAGTTTGCACGTTGAGAAATTGCTTTATTGGTTCACACACCTTGATCAAAATGTTTATAAATCTGAATACAAAATGAGCTTATTTTTCCATCACATCATTAAAGCAACTGTTTGATATTTTTAAGATAACTTTGTAATGTAATACTCAAGTAGACAGCTGTGAACTTTCCATTTCTGTGACCTTAACATTCAGATAATGTGCCACTGTTTGATTAGAGTGGATGTAGAGTTCACAGTGACCCAGCAGCCTCCCTGGATCATGTGAACTGGCAACAAAACAGCATGATACTCTGCTCCACATTCACAGCAGTGCTACAAACTATGCTTTAAAAAGGTAATGAACAATGCAGGCTGGTTGCAACCTCTTTATCTGGTCTATGTCTGTGTGTACATGAGTGTGTGTGTGTGTGTTCTGGTGGAGTTTGTGTGGGCGAGAGAGACAGGAATCGCTTGTCCTGATCAATATGCAGATCCTGACCCTCTCAGGGTTCATTAAAGCTAAGGCGAGGTGGATTTCATCTCCAGTCTCTGATATTCATTAACTCTGGCTTCCAGATTGAAATAAAGACATGAGGATGACACAATAACACTGTGAATCGCTCACTGCTCATTTCATATACACACACACTTTCTCTTTGTTTCCCCTCACACACACAGACACACACACAAATCACAAGACAAATGAAAGGCCTGACCATCAGAGAGTTGTGGTTAAAGCTATAAAGAAGCCACTGTCTAATACAGGACGAATTGTGTGTTCTGATACTGACAACTACTTGTTTACGTGTTGTTCAAACAACGATTCATTTTCCAACTGCTGGACAGGTTTCTGATTAGAGTGTAATCTGAAGATTAAGATGCACTACAACCAAGGTTAACTGGATTGTAAACAAAGGCATAAAAAAGACATAAAAACAATCCAAACACTGACTGCTTTTGAGGTCATTTGCTGAATTGAAGTCAATCACATCCCTTCTAGGAACGCAGAATTATAAAGTGGATTTCGATCTAAAACACTGAAAGAAAAAAAAAAAACACGACGATCTGCTTCCCTCTGCTGAAAATCTGTCATGTTACTAGAGCATGAAACTGCGGCCGTTAGTGTAACACTTGCTTGGCTGATCTTCCTGATGTGCTGAGTGCTACTCGAGGCTTCAGTGTATCTGTCTGAGCAGAGGTCTTTAACAGCCATGAATGCCAAGCATGGGGGAGGCAGGCCAGGCCAAGCGTAACCACGGCGGCCCAATGTCCTTGGCTCCTCGGCGGCCTTCACCTCACACTCCCTGCACAGTGAATTTTATGGCTAATTTCCGGCAATTTATCCTGGCACTTTCAGAAGAGAGATTCCTGCGGGAATAATGTGCATAATTTGCATAAATCATCCTGATAGAATGCATATCAGCATGTAACCCCCCTGTCTGATGCCGCAGCGTTTACTTTGTAATCAAAACTGACTCTTTTCCACCGGCGGATGCACAAGAGCCATGAGAAGGGGGTCTGAGTTTAGGCGAGTAATTACAAAGGAATGACACACACATAAAGAGGCTCATGCACTAAAAACTACATCAGTATAAATGACCATAATTTTTTTTTAAAAAAACATCAACTCTAGTACATATGTAATATCTAAATTCAACATTATGATTATTTTATGGTAAAAAACAAGTTTGTATCTCTAGATTTTCTTGTTTTTAAAGTGTGATACTGATGCATCTCTGCTTCTCAAGCACCACATTTTCACATAAAGCTCACATGCTAAAGCACCAACACTAGTTATTCATCCCAAACTAGGTGCTGTTTTTGTCTCTGACATACTCTAGGATCAATCTATTTAATCTGAGCCCCTAATTTCCCCTGGACATCTTTCTTTGTCCTGTGTGTTGCAGCAGTGAGCCATCAACCACAGTTTGGTCCACAGGCCTGGTTTAAAAAGCTCCCTCTGTGTAAGCGACCGATTGTCTGAGGAGAAGAGACGGGGGTCAGCGCGCAGCATCCCCCCCCCTTGCTGTGATCTAATTTGACGTACAGTGAGAACGTGCATATTCTCTTGGACTGCCTTCGTTACTATAATCAGCCGTGGTCAAATCGACTTTGTTGGTCGAGGAGGTGTGAAGTGAAAGAGGGAAGCAGAGGACTGTAGAGAGATGAGGTTCTGGATTTCGGTGTATTTGGAGACATAAAGCATGCGGCCTGATGGAAACACTGTGTAACACACAAGCTGCAGAGGAGGTAGTGGGTTAACTAATCCGAGCAGACACACAGACAAAACATAGCTGCACGGGGAAAGAGCACTGCACTCGTTACATGCATTAGATTTTGTGAGTGACAGGAAAGAAGTTGAAGTGTGTGTTTGTGCATTTTAGAGATGCAGCCATCATCGAAGTGAGCGGTTTTGTGTTGCCACACTACCAGGTTCTTCCACTGGCCCTCATCCCAGAGTCTCAAGATCTCAGATGGTATCACTGGTGACAACAGGACAGTCGTCCGCTGGGTGGACGTTAATCACAATAATACAGGGCAGGCTAATCACGACTCACTGATCAAGCGCTAAATGACATGCCTGCCGTACCCAGTGTAACCAGTGCGCTGCAGAGGGATTCACACACCAAGACTAGCCATTTTTTGGGGGGGGAGGGCGTAGGAGGAGACGGACAGTGGTTATGAGGCTGGTGCACAGCCATCCAGACAATAATTACTCGATGACTGTGGTCACATTAGGGATCAGTCAAAGCAGATTAATTTCGACTGATAGCATTGGTCCCTCCTAAATGCAGATTTTCTTAATAAGAGTGAAATTGTGTCGCTGAGAGGGTTGGGGACTGTGAGGTTTGCTATGTGGGGGACTCCAATTACTTATGCAGAGAGACAATGTCTTCTTCTTCGCATGAATCAGACTGTACTTCTGTATGTCAGTGCAGAATTAGCGCGCAAATGTGTTTTTCAAGTCACGTGGTTTGATGTGTGCGTTTGTATGCACAGACTGTATGCACAAGCACAAATGAGGCTGTGTGTGTGGTACGGTAGGCCTTTCACTAAATACCCAGAGACCCCGAGAATTACCCAGAGCAGAAAGGACAGCATCTGTTTGTGTGCTTGTGCCGAGCAAACAAGGCAATTTAGAGAACACCAAGGGAGCAGCTAATAAACACAACCTTATTCCCCCTTCCTCCTACACCTGGCTCTGAATAATGCAGCGCTACAGTAAGGATGTCTGTCTGTCTTTGTGTGACTGTGTGTTTCTGTGTGACGCAATGCCAAAGCCTGGTTGACCTGACCAGGAGGGTTTCCTGTATGTTCCTGCATGTGTGTGTGTGTGTATGAGTGTGTGTCATATGTGTGCATGAGCTAATGTGTGGCATGCGTGCGTAACCATTCATCATTCTACAGTGAGAGGCATGCCAGTGCTGCTGGGAAATGGCAGGTCTGTGTCCCATCACACCCTGGCGTCTTTGTCTGTACTGCCAAAGCTGCGCCAAAATGCCTGCCCTGGATACCTGGCATAGAAACAGCACTTTACTGTACACAAAGGTGTGTGAATACCAGGCTGGCAGAGACGGCTCTCTCTCTCTTAACCTACCGCTAAGAATCTTGGTATCATCTCTGACCAGTATATCACCACCATGTTACCAAACTTGTTCAGTCCTGCTGTCTTCAGCTAAGAAATGTCACAAAAATTGGATGTATCCTACAGAGATGTAACATTACCAAAAACTCACTGTGCCATAATATAATGATAACAAGTCTAGGATACGATATTTATCGAGACGCTTAAAAAAAAAACGCACGAGGTATTCCACTTGAAAAAACACAGTAGCCAGGCTATTAACAAGAACTAGCCATCACTCCCACATTACACCCGTTCTTGCCCTCCATTGGCTTCCTGTAAAATTCAGAATAAATTACAACATCCTGTTGATTATACGGAACGCACTGCATGACCTTGCCTTTGGTTACATATCTGATTTACCTTTTCTACATTTCAACCAGTCCAATCCACAAACCTTAATCTTTGATCAATCCCCGGCTGCAACCGCAAACAAAAGGTGAGCACATATTTGCTGTTTTAGCCCCAACCCTCTGTAATCGTCAAGATTTGCTGAATGTTTGGACTTTGTTAAGCAGCCTCAAAAACCCAAATTAAAGGGAACTCTTTTATAGTTTTTTTATTGTTACTTCTTTTTACATGATTTATTCACTCATTCATATTTTTCGTGTGTGTGTGTGTGTGTGTGTGTGTGTGTGTAAGAGAGCAGGATTTTGTAACTGTGCCATTTAAAGAGCGCTATAAAAATAAAGCTTTACTTACTGACATGGATGCGAGACATAATGGCCTAATAGCAGTTGTGTTTTATTTTATTACAGCCACATAAATTGGATGTTGGCATGTGTGTTTCCAAGATATGACATATGACATGGAAACACTATGACTTAATAATCTATAAATAGAATTTTGATGCCACAAACTCTGTAAGCTTGTTGAAAAAAACATGTTGGTTTTTCTGCTCACCCTGCAACTGTTGCGGTAAACATGCTCTAATGAGACCTGCAGCTTTCCTCGCCGCCACCACTGACTCTGATATGTAGCCAAAGTGACACCCAGAGAAACCATGCATCAGACCAGACACAAAATGGCCGTCCAGTGCCAAACCCCACCTTGGCTTTCACTTCATATCACACCACAGGGCCTGGCTGAGGACTGAAGGCTTTACAGGGCATTTAGAGAACAACTCACAGCCCTTCGTCTACGTCTGCCACTAACAGGTATACAAAGCTTTTCATGTTCTTCCACAGCACTTCAACCCTCTAACTGCACACATGCTTTAAAAACACAATTAGACATGTAATTTGTGTTTTTAGATATAATTTGTTTGATCAAAGTTCAATGAGTGCAGGCAAATCCACTCAGTGATCCCGTTTGTCCTTCAACTACAAGCACTTCAAGGTCTCCTCAGCCCTCATGTCACATACCTGGCAGGCTCAGAAAACCGCCACGTTCTATAAGCCTTTGAGTCGTCAAGCCAAGAACATCCTGGAATAAAAGAGTGTGAGAAAATAAGTGCAAAAGGGGAGATTATTCTGAGTTATTACATTGATTAGATTTCCAGAATGCTAATTAAAAGATGTTAGGACATGGGCCCAGCCAAGGATCAGTGGGCGCTAATGAGGACCAATAGGCCTCTATAATCTGTGCTGTAATGAGAGTGGTTTTAATGTTAAGTTTGCAGGGAGAAGAATGGGGAGGTGGATGAACGGACAGAGCTTAGCTAGAGTGGCAATCCTGAAAAACCAATTCCATACTGTCATTATAACCAGTAATGGTGAGGCCTTACAGCCTCAGCAAAAAGACAGAAATAAAAATAAAATGAGTGAAAAGCAGAGTGAAATTCAATTATACTAAAGGGATTTTGCACAATAAAAACATTTTATTATTAGACAATTAACAGAATGGTTTAATGGCTGAAGGTCACATACCCCCTTGTCTTGTATTACGATAAGGCCTTTGTAAAGTTACGGGGCAGTATCTTTTAATGGGAAACCAGTTACCCCACCCTGCCGCTCCTTCTCCTGCTGTTCCCTCAGGATTTATGATTTCAACACTTTCTGTGTTCTGTATAAAAGAGTGTTACGTTGTGCTCAGGCGCACAGTATCTTTCAAAATGTTCTGACTTTGGACACCGGGTATTCAACTAGGGCTGTAACCTGTGATTATTTTCATTATTGATTAACCACTTTGTCTATAAAATGTCAGAAAATGGTAGAAGACACTAATTTTAAGTTATCAAAGAACAACTGGACGCACTCAATGTACTTGTTTTACCTGACCAACAGTCCAAAACTCAAAAATATTCCGCTTATTCTCATACATGACGCCAGTACTGTATAAATACAATAGGAGGAATGAACGCGCTCTGAGAGGAGGAATCAATCTGCAGCAACAGGAAATGGCAGAATAATACAAACCAGACGGTTAAGAAGTCAACTGAAATTAGAAAGGTCGTTACTTATTCAGTGGATGGTCGTTATTAGTAAATGAGTCTTACTGACAGGTGCACCCCACTCATTTACAAATTAGAGCATATCACTATAATCAGCCTGCTAATTCATCACCAATAATGAGTTGTGTTGAAAACAGCCTGGTAAGTACTCAAGGAGAATATCACCCTAATGGGTCTCACTGTTTACGGCTTCTGGTGTGCATGTCGGAGCAGGTTCAAATAAACATGATCTTATATGCATCTTCACACTGCTATCGACAAACCCCTGGAATACATGACCTATTTGGCTTTCTTGCATCATGCTAAAATGAATGCTGTGTCTAAATTCATGTTCTTCTACTTACACTTGATATTTTGAGTGCATAAGTGTTCTCCCATTGATGAGATGGCGAAAGGTAGTGCGCTATGAGTACTTGGATGGTGTTCTCATGATGTTAAAGAAGAGACGTGAATGGTGGACACTTCTTAGAGTCAATGGCTGCCATCTTGGCTACATAGTGAAAGGATAGAAACCACCAAACTTGTGAAAATAGCTGTTGAGGAAGCTGCAATGTTTCTAGTTGCTCCGGTACATGAGCAAACAAACCAGCAGATATTCTGGTGGTGAACAATTGCAGGCAAATGTTGTTGGTAATGCCCCCTCTGGTTGCAATTTACAATTTAGACAAAGAAAGGAAGTGATCAAATGTTGCAATTGGCATTTCTGGTAACTGCACAAAAGCCATGTTTGATTTGAGATGACAATAATTTACATGTTACTCAAGGAAGTACATAGTGTGCACAGTGTACCAAATAGAAGTGTAGTAATGGAAGAATCCGAATTGATATGTAGTGTTGTTTTTGGCGGCCTGTTTTAATTTTAGTTTTAGTCTAGTCTTTGTGTCAAACTGTCATTTTAGTTTTTATTAGTTTTAGTCATGTTCATACTCTTTTTTGCCTAGTCAAGTTTTAGTCAACTAAAAGTCTGAGCATTTTAGTCTTATTTTAGTCAGAATAATCCATGACTATTTTCATCTTGTTTTAGTCGACGAAAACTGATGACATTTTAGTCTAGTTTTAGTCAATGAAAATTGTATTTTAGTCTCTTTTTAGTAATGCAATTCTATTATACCCAGTCAATATAGTATAAGTACCTAGTATAGTATAACCAAACCAAAATTTTCTTTCCTAAATTAGCTCCTAGTTAGAGCTAAATATATATTTATTTATACAACAGTTAGTTCCGACCGAGTAATTTGATTGGACGAGAGGCATTCCATGAGTGCTGATATAGAGTATAACATCACTGGGACTTGTAACAGTAAAATCACTCCGCTCACAGGTGTTATAAGTAAGGGATAATGTATAATGAGCTGGTGAATACTGGGAAAATAACTCCCGACAGGGGAATAGAACCCCGACGCGCACCCTGCCCTGCCGGCAACGGCTGAATCTCCTTGTCAGGGAAGCGTCCCTAGCAACGCTGGGCTACATAGCAACGGTCATTACACATTATTATCAGACCTCTGAATGCCGCGACTGACCAATCAGAATACAGCATTTAATAGAGCCGTGTAATAAATATAAATACAACTGTTAATTAACCAACTGTCACACTCACATTGACACAAACTGACACTAGCGTTACACCAAGAAGATGGATATTTTCCCCAAAATTACATTTGAATTAAATTATGAGAGGTCGTCAGGACAGGATGAGGAAAAGGAAAGCCAGGACTCTGACTCTGTGCAGACCTCCAGGTGTGTTTGTGTAACATCAGCCGACCTCGACAAACTGGAGAGGAGCAAAAATTAAGCGAACACGGTCAGGAATTATCAATGATCATCTGATGAGGTACTGATGAGGATGAGGGAGAGTGGAAGCTGAATCCGGCCGTGCCAACATCCAGGTTTGCCAACGTTTCATCAGCCAAACTGGACGAAGTTACACAGTTACAGATCAATGTAAATACAAAGTAGCTTGTGAGTTCCTGGCGTGTGTGCTGCGTTGCCTGGCAACAGACTGGGGGATCGCGGAGCTACATAACATACTTTTATTTAATTACCTTTTGTTAACATTTCCTTACTCAGCATTGCTGTTTAAGCTGTTGTTGAACTGTTGTATAAAAGCAATATCACGAGAGCGAGTGATGTTGTGCTATATATCGTCACGGCTGTAATCCGTCTGCGCAGTGCGACGCACAGCCTAGGAAACAGAAATACTGCAAAATAACAATAATAATAACGCGACTAAACATTATAACGTTATTTCGTCTCATCTCGTTTTGGTCAACAAAAATGAAGAGACATTTTAGCAGAGGTTTTATTTTGTAAACCACATTTAGTCTTGTTTTTATTCATCAACAATATTGCATTATATATTTAATTATAGTTATCGTCACATGACCACAATTTACATTGCGTCTCATCTCGTTTTCGTCACGTGATAAAGGTTCGTTGATGACGATATTTAGTCATACTTTTTGTTGACGAAAGCAACACTATTGATACGCAGCATAAGCGTCTACAGCCACACTGGCAGCTCTGCGAAGCTGTACTTAGGCGCAGTGGTTCTTTGAGCTAAATGCTAATATCAGCATCTACTGATGAAAACTCTAATAAAGTTATTAGAATCTATCCTCTTGGGAACACAAATGTCTGTACATAATTTATTGAATTTATTAATTGAATTGTTTTTATTTATTTCTATCTTCCTGGCTGGTGCTTTCTCCTTATTGTATTTTTATCCCCTAGCTTTTAATCATGTCCTTAGTGGCTTTCAATCACGTTTCTAACTCTGTTTTTAAGGGCCAACCTAAGTTTATTGTTGTGTTTTGTGATGTCTGTTGGCTGTTTGTTTGTTTTTTGACCTGGTGGTAAATCAGTTTCCCCGTGGGGATTAATAAAGCTAATCAAATAATGTTATGGCAAAACATCCAAGTTGCAGAGATCAACAACTGACAGAGGGACAGACAGACTGACATCATCCTCAGTACATCATGTAAAAGGTCTAGGGCTTGACCAAAATATTCAATCTTCAATTTTGGGATATTCTTGATCTGTCTCTGTTCATCATGAGAGCTAGCTAAAGCACCCCCTGCCTCCCTGCTGCTAGGAGTCTACTGCTGCAGGAGTGTGAGCTCTGCGCCATGGGTAGTTAGTGAGAGTCCACCAGCACACTCACTGTGACATTGTTCAGAGCATCACATGGCAAATGTTACCAAATGGTCATTAACAGGTTTCCCAACAGAGTTGAGCCTATTTGGTGTCAGTTTAAGTTTGTTGGGACGGTTTAACGGCTTGGTGTTGGATGTTAGCCACTGCTGCTGTGCTGGCTCGTGCTAACCAGGCAGACAATGAACTGATCGTTTGTTGGCAGGGGAGCAACTCCAGAGATGGTCCTGCAGTGCTGTGTCAAACATGTGAAACAGAAACACTGAAACTTATAGACAGAAGAGTTAAATTTTAAATTTGTTGGAGCTAGTATGCTGTTCCTGTGCTGCTGATTCACAGCACTTAGTCAGGCTTCATCTCAGATTGGGAGCCTATTATTAGGAGCATAAATGTAGAGTCCAGCCCCCCCACCCTCAAATATTTGCTGTTGATTAGAACGGAAGGTCTGGAGCCCAAAAAATGGCATTCAGGACAGCCCAAAAAAGCACTAGTAAGGTCTAACTTTGAGTGTTGGTTCTCATGGTTAGAGCTTCACTCGGCATGTCTGTATTTACAGGCAATGACACATGGCGCCACGAGTACCAGGTATGAGCGAGTTGTGTGTTTAACCGAGCTTAGGGCCTAACATCCAACACGCCTTATGGTGCAGAAAAAAAGAGGCTGAAATTACAGCGGGGGTATGACAATGCTGATAGGCTATAAAACCATGTCATTTAATGCCCCCTCTCACCCCCCTCAGCATGGCTCTCTGGTCTACTCACCATTAAGCCAATTCATCACCTCTTCAGAGAAGGCCATGAGACAGATCCAGTCTATCAGTCACTCTCTTTAGGATGTGGCTACTATTCTGATTATCAAGGATTTCTGCCATATTAAACATGGAAGTGAGCGCTGAGGCCATCTAAACAATGGCTTAGAGAGCTGCTCAAAACAAAACAACTCTTCATTGAAACTGTGCGTCTGAAAAGCCATGGTAATAATATCACAAATTAAGATATGAAAACACTGATGTAGCAATAATGTAAGATTTTGTCTGCCACTTGAAGCTAGTCGTTTGATATGTCACTTTTCTAACGACCTCCTGAGAGAGGACCCCGGATTTGCATTTTTGGTCCCTGCTCCCGTAATGGAAAAAGGTACAGCAGAGCATATTTCACTGGGCCTGTCAAACCCACTCACGCCCCTCTGCAAAGCACTCAGGAACTTCATTCCATCGCCGCCCGTTCTCACGGTCGCGCTATGAAATTGACTATGACAAAATTAGCAAACCTAGACTGTTTGGACACATTCCCAATATAGTGGGATTCTCTTTTTTTTTCAGAATGCAATCAAGCCCTGGAACATCAAACATGAAGTCTCCTTGAAAGTTGTTCAGTCTCTTTGGTGCAATATCCAGAGCGGCTATAGATTTATGTAATCGCAAGCTTGTTAGGAAGATTTCTCAGGCCTATTGACAGTGACGTGCACTCTGGTTTGGCAGAGGTGACATCTGGGAAGCACAATTCTGCTGCACCACCACGCAAAAGCAATTAGAGATCTATATTCCCAGACAGGTCCGGACTTTGCTCCATGGTGGAGGGATGCATGCGGTTTAGTGTCTTTATTAACATGACATGCGTGTCCCTTACACCGTCTTCGAATGACAATCAAAGGGTCATCATGAAAAGGAGGGCAGCAATCAGTTAAATCATGCTCTGCGGACAAGACTGTGTTGACAAGTCGGGACATCAGTATGTATATTCCAAGTGAACTGCTCTGAGGATGAAAAAGAAGATGTAGCAAACAAACAGAAAGTAACTGAAATAACACCAGTTGTCAGACAATGTTACAGCCGCTGTTAGCTAGCAGAGCGGGATGGTTAATTAGAAATGGTTCAGTTTCAGTTGGACACGCTCTGCTCAAACACACACACACACACACACACACACACCACTTACTCTTCAGCATTAAATGAATCTCTACTGGCTAAAGTAATTAGTTCAGTCTATTAATTACTATAATCACCCATTATCATGTTGGCCTTCATTTTAGCATGTTTCATGGATGTAACGAGCCTGTAGCAAAGCTGTTTCTAGGGGATATTCTCTGTTTGAGTGCTAATTATTTTGTAATTAAAGGATAAGCCCGGCATTAGTCTATATTTCTTATAGTCAACAAATCCCTTAAACAAAGACCAAAGCCAACAATGTGTTGGTACGTCTCACAATACTTTCAAACTTCCCTACCCTTCCTGTGGCACATTTGTTTCTACTGAAGACAGACATGTAAGAATGGGTCACAAATATAAATTAACTGTCCCCAAGTGAAAAATACAGAGAAAAGCTTGGGAACACTTTTATTTTGTAGCCAGCAAAGTAAGAAAAACCCACATATGGTTGTGTCGGAACAACTGCAGCTTTTTTGACGAACGAAGTAAGCATACATTCAGCAATGGACTTCACACAAGAATATTCGTGACTGGATTAAGTCCCTTTTGATTCTTTGAGTCCTCTGCCTGCAGGCTTGGTCCCTAATAATCGAGGAGTGGATACATATTCAGACTTTAGGACCACTCCAGAGTCAGGGAGTCACCACTTCTTTTTGGTCTCTCTTGTTTTCCACACCGTTACATATGAATGAATAATATTTTTGTACTTATGGTTTCTGTAAATTTAACTGTGTTACTGAAATGTGGAGAATCTGACTGAGCTAACGTTGTATAATTCGTCCATGCTGACAACAGTTTAAACATTTAAGGTTATATTTTGATGTGCAATGCTAAGCCGCTTAGAACTAGCCTAAGCAGGTCGCCAGTGGTGACTCAGTGGTTTTTAAGACATTTTAATATTCTTAAAGCCAAGACTTTATTTATTTGAAATCAGATGAAAACCCACTGTCCAGGACCCTGCCTTGCTACTATAAGCCTGTCATTCATAATTTCAGGGAGGCAGGGAGAGTGGCACTGAGTAGGCTGTCAAGTGTTTGTAGCTCATCATCATGCCTTTACAAGCTTCAAAATTGCATTTATTGTCTGAATATGGCGATAAGACTTTTATATTCTGAAAGCAAAGACTGTGTTTATTTAAACTTAAACAAATACACATACACATGTGAGAAATATCTGCTATAACCTCCCATTTAACAATGCAAAACATGTCCCCAGCATTGGGTACTGCAGAAGCCTTATACGTTAGCACTCTATGAGCTGCGATGAAATAAGGATGGGGTCTGAGGAGACGGAGGTGGAGTGTGGTAAACAAGGCGGCCCTGCTCCCCAGCTGTGAAGGTGACACAGGGACGCTACACGCAGAACAAGCCATTTTGATTAATCACAGGATATTTACTAGCTCAGATCTAATCAAGGACTGCAGGATCACAGGCTACATCATACACGGCCCAGAAATTTACACAGCAGAGTTAACCTGTCACCTGCCACTGTCCTCTTCCTTACAACTATAAACAGTGTGTATAGGCTGGCCAGCGGTAACACACCACAGGCAGGCGCACAGAAACAGCTCCAGAAGTGATTGTTTTATTTCCGCTGAAACAATATAACCTGCAGTCAGATACTCAACACATGTCGTCTGATATAAAACCTTATGGCAGAGGGGAGAAAGAGCCATTTATCTCAAGGTGGTCGTGGTAATGGGATACAAGAACGTGAGCAGTTTTCTCACAAAGTAAACTACAGCCCTGTGTGCAGTCGTCCGTCCTGCCAGCCCGTATCAGCGGGATAGTTATTTCCTGAGGAGGACATGCAAGCCAAGGACTAAACCAAGATTATAAGCAAGAAGGGACTAAGCAGTTGTGATCTGCAATGGCTTATAATGTGACTTTTATAATCGATTCAGCACTCAGAGGAATGTTACTTTCCAGAGAGCACAGCTGGCAATTTTAAAAGAAATAGAAACAGGGAGAATTTTATAATTTCTTTGTTCTAAGAGTCAAACCAGCGTTTTTATTTCTCTGCAGTACGCTGAATTATCAGAGCAATAGTTTTGCCCTACTCATGGATGTCTGGTGGGGATCAGTTAAGCTCTGCTACATAAATAAACTGAGGTTTAAATATTTAGTAATCCTTCACAATTTTTCTACACAAATGTTCTCACAAGCACATACAGCATGCGGATAATTAAATAAGATCCCTGTTGTTCAATTAATTGTAGCCAACATATACCGATTATTATTAGGGCTATCTTTTTCTACATTTTTTTACATTTTAAGTTTCTATTGATATTGGGGTTTTTTTTTTTGAGTGAAACTTTTAATGTCTGTTGTCATATTTTATGATGTCATCACCATAAAGAAAATCCTCAATTTGAATAAAGTGATCAATCAAATTAAATGATATTTTTTATTAAATCCAGCTCCTTTCATGAATAAATTTATTTTATGGTGCTGTTAGATTGCTGCTAGCCAATGGGAACAGCAGATGATATCATCTCTGTTTTGCGTTATCAGCACAGACTGTGTTGAATAATGGGTGTAGCTACTATGACATCGCCAAATGGTTAGTGGACTCCCATTTTGAAGCCTTAGTTTTGGCACTTTGGCTGTCGCAGTGTTTGTTACCATATTTGGATCAGAGGGTGGAGCTGTGGAGGAACGAGGGGTGGATCTGACTCATAGACTGTAGCGACACCTCATAGCCTGTTACTTAAGTGGCCCCGCCCTAAAATATGTGTAACTTAAAGCCTTAATAAAACGTTAACCAACTGTCATGAATTGATTAGCGAGAGACCAAAACTATTTTTCATACCAGGCTGTAAAGATGCTTATTTCTGCTGTAAATCTGGATATTTTAACAGGGGTGTCTTTAGGAATTGACTCGCTTCTAGAGACAGCCTCAAGTGGCAATTAGAGGAACTGCAGTTCTTGGCACTTCGGTGTTGGCTTAATCTTTAAGCCCCAGAGGTTGCCGCTTGTTATCACCAGCAAATCCGCGAACTGAGAGGAAACTAGAGCTACCTAACCTGCTTACAGGAGAATGAGTCATCACAGCAAACTCAGTCTTCGGGGTTGTGGCGGTAATTCTCATTCCCAGTAGGACCTCCTGTGTCTAACGTTACAAGTCTACTGTGTCTACAGTGTGGGCTCCTGTTGTGGAACCCTTGTGGGTTTAATCTTGCCCTGTCTGCAACTGTGCAGAAATACTGGGTTTAAAGAGAATGAATAGACATACAAAAAAAGCTGTGCAGCATTTGAATGTTGATTTAGAATTTTAATGTCAACGTTATGAATATAGCTGTGAACTATTTGGTACAGCCCTAATTATCATACATATTCATTTGTGAAAAGCATTTGTCTGAAACTGCATGAAATCGATAAAGACATAACCTTTAGTGTGACCTGCGTGCTGTCTTTTGTTGTTAGTGCGTCTACAGGAAGAGACAGAAGCAGCGGTCGAAGTGCTGCAGCTCTCAGTGTTTATGAAGGGGTCGGGATAAAGTGTGGCTATTGTGTCGCCTGGAAAATGTCACTCCACAGGGGGGTTTGTCTCAGTTCGAACAGGCTTAAAGAAAAGCCTGACGACCACTGACAAATATCAGGGAATTCACAAAGAGTGTTAAAGGGATAAAATATGAGCCCCGTACCAGAATGTATTGTATTTATGCTCCCCTGATTGTTTTAAATTGCTTTTGTTCCTCATCCATACAAATGTGCTGAAGCCCTCAGCGGCAATTTAAGATAAAACACTTTTGTTTGTGTTGAATCACAAGTGATCTGTGGTGTTTAAGCAATTGATCACTTAGAGCTATTGAGGCCAGATCTCTGCCGCTCCAGCCCCGGACAAATAGTGAGTCTATTAGATGAGAGCGTTTTTGTCAGAGTCCCCGTCTCCCAGATATTTCCTCAGAGTGACGAGTCACATTAGACGCCAGGAGGAAGAGTAATTTCTGTGTCACATCCCTTTAGCCCAACCTCGCTGACAATCGCCAAGAAGAGGGCGTTCTCGCTAAAAATTAATCACATTTGCCTTTTTAATGGCATCCCTCAACCCTCTGCCAAGAATTCACAATCATCTTCCTGCTATTGTGTTGCCCCGGCAGTTTGGTATCTCTGGTGGTGACAAAGTGATTTCAAGGAGTGTATCAATACTTACATCACCCCTCTGGCCCTCACTCTTGAGTGTTGACACTGCAGCACTCGGAGCCAGGCCTAACTGGCAGAAGGCCATTCACTTTAGAGATAAACGGACAGAGATATGCAGCGGTGGATCTAAGGCTCCAATACATCATGTTTTTAGACGATAAATTGTTAAAAGAAGTGCACTTACCATGTTGGGATATACTCCCTGTGAGAAAAGATCAGTTTTTTTAGGTGTCATCTGTACATTTGAGAGAGCCATTGCTGTTGTTCGATGACATTCACACTGTACACCTACGTCAACAACGAAGTGAAGCAAGATCACAAATAAGACTCTAGATGCTCTGTTATTTTTGCTGTAGTTTAAACATGCTCAAAGGTACAGCTAACCCCATAATCAAAAAAATATTCTTCCTCTTACCTGTAGTGCTATTTATTAGTCTAGATTGTTTTGGTTTGAGTTACCGAGTGTTGGAGATATCGGCTGTAGAGATGTCTGCCTTCTGTCTGCCTACATAATCCACAGACCTTGTACTGACTTTCACGTAAGAACAATTCTTTCTAGCAAATTTCACCCACCAAAAGAACGCAGAAGGAAGTGTGCATCTACTCATGGATGAAAGGCTCGTGCTAATTAAAGTGCGAGATGTAAACATTGATAGCATCGGCTTAACTGTGACGTTAGCTAGCTCAGTGGTGCTAGGTGAGCTAGCAGTAGATGCACGCTTCCTTGTGTATGGTGATACTGTTGTCGGATGTAGTTCAGAAGACAGAAAACAGTTTTTATATGAAACTGCTCACAACAAGGAAGGTGGATTATTTTGAGTAACCAGGTCATGATTTCTGGAAAGAGACATTGGTGTTGAGTTTTTTAAATGTACTTTTTTGGCGTGAGTGCCATCTAGTTCCATTATACTCGAGAGAAGGCAGACATCTTTACAGCTAATGTCTCCAACACTTGAAAACTCACACCAAATAATCTACATTGGTAAATAGCACTAGCAGGTAAGAGATAAAATATGGAATTTAATTTTTGTTTAACTGTCCCTGAAAATTCAATAATATAAATTTGTGGTTTTTGTTTTGTTTTTACTGTGGTGGCTATTCATTTTCTTATTTATGTGTGTATAAGGTTATTGTGGGCAATATTTAGTGTAATTTTTGTATTTATGTGATAAAGTTTCATTCACATACCCATCTGGTTGCTATCCACATACAGTTGATTTTCCAAAAAATGTACTATATCACAATACATGTTGATATTATGACACATATACCATGACACACTCCGAGTTCCAACTGCAGCAAAGAGGCAAAAATGGTTTGACCAAAATGGTTTTGATTTTAAAAGCAGTTATAGTACACAAACGTTGATCATAACATGGGATTAGTAGTGGTCATCAGTAAAATACAGATCCAGTACATTATTTCAGTTAAATTGTTTTAAAATAATTAGACTCAAATAACATGATTTATCCGCTGATGAGACCTTGGACTGTCTCTCTCAGTAAAGACAGACACAGTTTCTGCTGCCATCAAATATTCAGACAGATTCCTTGTGAGTGAGAAGCCGTGTAAAAAAGACTGGGAAACAAAACACTTGTGGTAAAACAATGTTCTGAGAACATTCTGTCAGATTACGCTCTTTTTTACAGATTTCATCACTGAGCTGCTGTGGCGTAAATGCTTTAAAACACTTTGACATAACATGCTGCGTCCAGAGACCCACTGCTCCTGAATAATGAATCTACAGTATGCTCTGAACAGCTGTCTTCTTCCGAGAACTTTTTTCAAGGGTTTTGGTCACATCTCTCAAGCCTTTTTTTGGAAACGAGCATAAGTGGACATAATTCACCTGGTTCCCGTCACAACAACGACTGACCAATCAGTGGTGCTTTAACTTGCAACAGAGCACTGCGATTGGCCAAGAAGCAGAGACAAAATCAGCAGCATCCTCTATTCTTGCTGCCCCCACTCTTCATATTTAATTCAGAGGTTGTGTATTTCTTTAAGATTGCAACATCTGTTTGCTCCCAGTGCCAGCTCCCTCTGTCAGCCACCCTCTGTTCAATAATTCCTGTCCTGACCCCTAAGAGCCCCTGACATCACAGCACCGGCTGCTACTCAAACTTCACCGAGACCAGACACAAAGGGACAGGTGCCTGCTACCAAATCATTTGGCTTACAGACCTGCATCACCTAGATCAGTGGTTTTGTTGTTGTTGGGATGAGCCAAACAAACCCTTTCAATCTACTTTTTTTTTTTTACTTCAGCTGAAAGATGAAATGCTCCTCTATTTCAAAGATTCAAATTCTCCCTGACAACAGCTGACAGCAACATGTCATTGTGTATATATATCCAACATGTTTGTACGTCACGGACAGGGGGTGGAAAAAATACTAAACCTCATGGAAATGGACCTTCCATGCAACACTGAAACAATTACAAACTCAACTGCAATCAATTATCAGAATTTGACTGCTCAGGGTGAAAAATAAAACAACTGAGAGGCCAGGTCACCTGGGCTTAAAGATATACTATGCAGGATTTTCCTATAAAACAATGTACATCATGCAAAAACAAATCCCTTTTGATCATCACTTGTTACCCTCTAGAAGAGTGTGGCGGTGTATTTATCTGCAGTGACTCTACCCTCTGCCTCTATTTTCTTATTTTCTGCTTATTTTGCAGTGGTTGTTTATGAGCTGCAGCCTTTAGGCAGTGGTGTGTAGCCCCAAGCCAATAAAAGCGCACAGGTGAGGTCAGGTTTTTACAAAGACAGCAACCAGGCAGCGGCAGCATGCATCCAAAAGGAAGCCACAAAAACAGAAGACACAATGCCGAAAAAACGCACAGTTCTAAAATGAGAGTGAATCTGGGGTTGGCTTTCACTTGCTGGCAAGCACTGAAGCAGAGGACAGGGAGGAAGAGCAATACAGAGTTTGCCTGTTTTCTGATGGATAGGTAGGTACCAGCAGTTAGCTTAGTTCATTTGCAGAAATATCGCCTTTTCCATTACAACAAATGTAACGTTCCTACAAAAGTAGCTTGCAATGTACACGCTGTAAAGGAGGAGAGGCCAGGTTTGAATGTTGTGTTAACTGACAATTTCTGTAGAGTACACTTTTAAACTGTACGGGAATCATTGAAAAAAATGAAGAGGGAATCATGGCAACAAATGCAGAAATGGTAATTGGAGAAGTATTTGCAATTGCGATTTTTTAGTTTAAAGGATGCTTTAATGTGAAAACCAAAAATGTGTTTCTCCCAGTACATTTCACTTCCCTACCCTGTCTATGCCTCTCAGCCCCAGACCCACACTCATTCCTTCTAAGGACGTTAATCTTTAAAAATGGGTCACAAAAGAATAGTTTCATTTCTAGGAGGCTATTCCTTTCCTAAAACAGCTGGGCACTGTGTTTTTTTAGCAAACTTGAATCAAACAGGAGGAAATAGTGAGTATTTATGGCAGCAGAACAGTGATGTGTATGTGAAGCCCAGTCACCACAAGAAAATGTTGGTACTGTAGGTTTCTGCAAACCACAAATATGTTACATTTGCATGTCATACATATCATATCAATGTTTCTAAAGTGGCGTAGTGTATGAGCTGACTGTCATCTAGGGGTGGAGGGGATGGTGGATTGTATGTCACCTAGGTGACAAACCACACCTGCCAAACTGCAGACCACTGCGGACTACTGTTTGAGACCAACACAAAAACACTGGATGTTTTTTGGTGACCCTTGACAGCATTTCTACCGGTGTTACATTGTAGTTTTTCACAGCCAGTGCCTATTGAGGTTTTTTACCGAACATGGGTGTTTTTCATGGCATTTCTTTATGGTCTCTGTGGCACCAAACCTGGGTGGTTTTTACAGACACAGCGCAGCGTCTAAAGGTGGTGTTTGAGCCACCGAACCTGGGTGTTTTTTACCAATCTGTCCCTGCTTTTCCAGCAGCTTTTGTGTCACCATACATGGGTGTCTCTACGTGATCTTTTTCTTACCATAACCATGTTGTTTTTGTGCCTAAACCTAACCACACCTTCACCACAGCATCGTTGAAAAACATAAAGTTTCAATGTAGCCACTATAAGGTAGTGTAAAAATGTAACGTATACATGATTTGCAGACCTGTAAAATGCAAACATTTTTTCTGGCATTAAGGTTGGTATGTAAGATTGAGTCAAAATAAACGACAGTGTGTGTTCATAAACATGTAACCCAGTGCAACAGTGGGGGTTGTTTGTGTTTTAAATCATTTCTGGACAATAAAGCTAAAATAATGATAATATTAAAGAGATTCTTAGCCTTATCATTTATAGTACTATTCATCTGATAGGGGATTTGTTATTTTTATTTGTGTTTATTTTGAAATCTGATAACATTTGTGATTATTTATATTTGTACTGTATGAAAAGAACAATGGCTCTAATTTCTATACCATGTGTAGATTGATAGTCACGACTGTGGCAGCTTTACTTACATCAGATATACAGCTTGTCATCATTTATGACTAATCAAAGCATTTCGTCTGGTTTTCTCAGCGTGATCCTCGTTGTCAGAGACACTGAAGGTGGCGGGGTCTATAAACAGATGCTACCCACTGACCTCAGAAAACATGGTGGAGGAGCCAGATGTTCGGATGACCTCACAACCTTGGGACCAGCTGATGTGGCAGTGATGGAGATGGGTACTGGCAGAAGAAACTGATCTAGTGGCATCAAAGGTTCCCATTTTTCCCACTTTTTCTGTGCTGGCCTTAACCCCCCAAACTGGGCAATCCTGGAAGGCAGGGAAAGATGGAGGACAGACGAAGAGAAACATGTAAACACAGAAGAGAAAGAGAGACAGAGCGAGGGGAGGGAGGACTGGTCAGTGGTGCTGACGGTTGTCACAGATGTTGAGTTCAGCACAAAACTCTGCCAGAAGCCATCATGTCAAAGCTAAGTTAGCTGAATGAACAAGAACAACTCCAGGCCCTGCCACTTTAAATCTCGCTCAAAATTCAACAGCTGTTTCTTGAACGAATGCAGATGCAAAATAATGATAATAATGCCTACTTACAGCTCCTGCTTAGAAGTAAACAATCCTTCTTGACCACACCCTGTACACATGGCGTCTCATTAGCTCTGCACTGCCGTAGCTCTTATGGGGATTTAATTTTAGAGTGAGCAAGGGCTTTTGGCAGGCATTGTCAGAGGGAAAAAAACAATTTGAGAAAAGTTCTTGTGCTCTTACATCATTGTTAGGGAGCTAAATATGCAACAAATAATGCTTTTAATGTTCAAGTAATTATTTTTTTCACTCTCCAAATCCATAACACAAACAGCCAGTGAGCTTACATGCTTGTCAGAAAGAAGCAAAGCATCATTGTAATGGTACATCTACAGTGTTGCAGTTGCTTCAACATCATTTCTCCTCAAATCAACGCCTGTGCTGGTCTATTCTGGCATCTGAAATTCTTAACATTTTGACTGGGTGCATCTTGGCTCCGAGCATCTTCACTCGGCTCAGAGAATGTCTTTGTGCCAAGGCCACAGCCTGTGGCGGTTTTCCTAGTGACAGATGAGCATGTCAACATGTTTGTGTGTGTGTGCGCGTGTGTGGTGAAACAATAGGCTGTGTAAGCTGTGAACTGTGCTATTATGGACAGAACTGCCAGGTTAACCAATAAACTGACAAACTGATCAGACATAGCAACAAGCAGTAAATATTAACACTAAATAAAAGCAAATGAACATACGCATGTGGGCACACAGACACACAGCATTAGTGTCATGACTTCAAAAACTTTGCTTTTGTTTTGCTGACTTTGGTACACAGTACTTGGCCTCACACAGATGGACTGATAACGCTCACTTGTTGTAATTACTCGCTGAACAATTACATAAACATCGGGCAGTTTCTATATCCCAAGACACAGTCATGAGTAAATATACAAGCAAGAATATCCTCATTTGTCCTTTACAAGAGCTACAACATCAACCAAGAAAATAATAAATGGTGAGCTGCACCAAAAGAGAACTGCGACATGTGGATCTAAATCTGTCCGTCCTGTCTCCAGGCCTGTTGGCAAAGGGCAGCTCAGCTGTAGCAGGCAGATTGTGTGAACAGCGGACTACGAACATCTCTCCACAGGCCATACCAAGGTGTCTAATCCAGGAAACACTGTGAACATACACCCTGTGGGCTCCCACAGTGCACCACATAGCCTACAACCCAGTACACACTGCAACAAATCTTTCGTCTTAACAAGCCAGGCTGTCTATTGTTGAGTTGTCAGTGTTAAATTCTTCAAATGCCTAAACAATATGCTAATAGGGTAAGATTATTTAATTTATTTCATATACAAATTAGTTTGTTTCAAGACTTTTTGAAGGTTGAATCTGAGACCAAATAACTTGTTAAGAAGGGAATAAGGCTTTTGAGAGTTGGTGAGACTTGGCTGTGTTAATTAGTATGTAAATATTAGCAAATAATAACCAAAGATTAGGCAAAATTCAAAGCCAGCAAATACCAATTATATAGGTTCACATCTTTATAGTAGAGGAGTGTATGTTTGTAATTTTTTTGTGGAAATTTCTACTAAAAAAAATCCATTGTGATAAATTCATAGATAATTCATTTACACATTTCGGCACTCTACCTGAAGATATATAGCCAGTTCGCCTAGCAGTGCGTCTGCTGTCCAGCACCTGTCATATCGGCTGAGTGTCACCCACGTCACAGGGTGTCGCGAAATGACAGCTCCCAATGTCTGCAAAGATGAAGCCTCAGGAAGGGAAAAAAAAAAAAAAACAGGACCGATCGAAATTTCATACTCCCAAGTATATCAAAGTGACTCCTGTCAGCATCGCATCAAAGCGGAGAAACAGGAACTGTTCATTTTTACAGCTGAGAGTTGGACTGTGTGGTGGAGGGGTTTTGCGGGGAAACAGGCTAGGAAGGTGAGCAGCGTAAATTATGTTGGATGACTTACAGGAAAAATGATGACAATGAAAAGCACCTTGTCAGCCATCACCTACTTGGATTTATGACAGTGGAGTCAAAATAAGGCTGTGACAGAGGGTGAAGTTGAAGGGAGACTTTTGAGACAAAGAGTCAGTCATTTTTCAGAAATCTCATTTCTTGACGTCAATGTCCATTTGAACGTCATGTGACACTGTGAGTCTACTGTTGGCAGTGTTGCCTGCATGGTGTAACACAGCGGTAACCTGTGATTTCATCTTACATCTTTTCAGGAAATCTAACGCATCATTTGCTTTTTGCTTTCTTTGCAGGACAAGACTGGTAAAAATGTCAGTTTTACTCATTAAATTTGAATCTCTTCATGACAAAAACCTCAATGTGTGCTGCAAATCAAACAGGAAAGAAGGAATAATATTAACAAAACAAGTGCATGAAAATTGAATGATGAGCATTTTTGTAAAGAAAACAAGTACAAAAAGCAAAGGCTTGATCAGAGCATAACACAAAATAACATCGACAGTAACCATGGGGCAAGCCGCTTTACCTAAGCAGTCTGGATAAACAAGTGTGTGTCTTTGCTTGTGCAGGCCTATAGTGCTACAAGATATAGAGATACGACTTGTGCGGCCATGACAAATATTCAAAGCTTAAGGCTAAAAGAATCCAAGGCAACCGAAAATCTGTTTTTGTCCCAGGGCCAAACCCTGCACTGCACTGTGGGCCACTTCTGATTTCAGCACTAGCTGGTGTAACGCAACCAGCCATGCATTAGTATTGGCCCTCCAGTTAGAGCAGGCTCTTAGGATCCTGTCACCCGAACTTATCATACACTCTCACACACACGGCCAGACACACACATGCAAATACAAAAAAAGCAGCTTGTTAGCTGCAGCAAGTATGCACAGACCTTTGTCGGATACTTAGATCTCTTTCTATCTCAGCGTCCTATTCTGTCCGAGGCACACAAATACACTCATGCTACTCACTCACACAGGAACCATAATTCAACACTGTTCAGACCACTGAAACCTCTCCACGATCTCCACTGGTCAAACACACAGTGGCTGTTAACACCAGCAGCAGGGACGTCCCTCTACACAACATAAAAGACTGAATCTCCCCGTTAAAGCAGCTGCCCATCTCCCTCACCACTTAGAGGGGGGCCCGAGCTAGCATACAAAGTTCAACAACTGTGAAGAAGGAACTATTAAAGAGGACACACAAAGCAGTGACCTTGACTGACAAGTGCTCTTCATTCTGGCCATAAACAGCAGTGGGGCCTGATAAGTGTTCATCGGTGCGGGGAGTAATGACCTATCCGTCAGCAGCGGTTGGGCTGTGTGAGGTAGTATAAATGGAACATACATAATGTACAGCAATAATACCAGCACGCTCACAGCCTAATGTATTATCATTATTCTTGGGGACCAGGGTTTTTTCCCCCTCCCCTAACCCTGTGTAGTGTGCCTCAGCACGGCGGGTAAATGCCTTCCGGCCACGATAATTTCATTCTAATCTTTGTTCCATATTATAATTTTCATGGTCAGAAATACACCAGGAAGCAACGCCACATTTCTATCAAGGGCTAAACAGAACACAGGCCATAACTGGAGGTTTTTATGTGACTCTATAACCCCCGTTCTTAGTGCACCGCTCAATTTATGATAAGAATGGAGAAAGCTGTAAATTTATGTGTGATGGCCCATCTCAAACAACATCATTACGGGTCGAACCAGCCTCTGATAGGAGGAGCTGTATCTATACTAGACACTCAGAACATGTTTCAGGAGGATATCAGAATATTCAATACTTGTAACATCAATATACCATATTAAATTCTACTACAAAAAACGATACAGCGCATGTATTTAAAAAACTTTAACCCAAAATAAATGTTTCAAATTAATGGTGAACACTTAAACACATTACTTAAATAGACCATGTTTACTGTAATGTATACTGCATTAATCAGTAACTACTGGCTCACTGTGCTTGAATGTTATTATATACAGAATGGGGGGATTAAAACAAAGGGAAACAGTGCCCATGTGGCAGTTTTTGCCGCATTTCCACTGCATGGCACAGCATGGCTCTACTCAACTCAATTCGCTCTTTTTTGGTTTCCACAGGCAAGCGATATCCAAGTGAGCCGAGCTGAGTTAAAACACTGTAGACCGCTGATTGGTCATGAAGAAACTCTCCTGGAATCGCCACATGCACAACAAGAAATAACCTGCACAAACCCGCCATTTTTAAATAGCCATGCTACCGTCAACAGTGTCAACAATCTTTTTATTTACTCGACCCAGATTTGAAGAAATGGCAGCCTGAAAAACGACATTATAGAGTAATCAAACTATGCCATACACTACACCACACAACTCACAAAGTGCAGATGTTCTTCTGTTTGTCTGCCGATGAAAGAATTCAGTGAGCTTGCATTGACGATGACATCACAACAGTTTGACGCAGCATCACTATGTCAATTAGCTGAGAACCCTGCCTACACTATCTGGAGTGGAAAACAAAATAGAGAAAAAAACCTGATACCAAAAGTGCGTTAATTCAAGTGGAGATGTGCCATGCAGTGAAAATGCGACATTTGACACACAGCAGTTTGTTTAGCACGCCTGTCTTCACCTGCAGGTGAAAGAATGTCAATTGATTTTAATACCTTAAACAGACGTTGCGCTAGACTTTTTCGTCGCCGGTCATTTTGACCGACAGGGTCATAAAAATCCAGTCATAATCTATTTTTACTGGTCATTTAAATTTTCGTTTTTAAATGATAATAAACATATTCAAAGACATTTAGTTTTCATTTGTTCGTTTTTAATAAATCCAACAAGCAAGTTATAAAGTGTGCATTAATAAGGACATGAATGAAAAGATGAACAGACATCCAGACACCAATGCCATTAGGCTTCACCATGGACACACCGGAAGGCACTAACGCGTCCGGTGTGTCCAGGGCGTTATGTAGCCTAGTTATGCCTGAAGGCTCGGTGACACAAAATTAAAATTGTAATGAAGTGATTAGGGTATTGAAAAATGTATTCAGTTATGCACTGTTGTGTTATTTTAAATTATAGACACGGTATTTTCTCCTCACGTTCCTCAGTGCGTGCTGTTGTTATTTTATTTTGAAAATTGGCCGGGTTGTCTCGTCTTTACTGTGTCCTACTTCCTGTTTGGTACGATCTGCTCTATCCAGCTTGACAGAAGCGCTCGCAGCTTGCGTGAAAAATAGACCAGATGCCGAACTGAAGCGCTGCCTCCGCGGGCACTCCGCTTTGCTCAGCGGCCTGTGTGGACAGTCAGATAGGTTAACATGGGCGCCGATTTAAAACTGCCTCCGCTGCTGGGCGCTGCGCTTTGGTTCCACGTCCGGTGTGTCCAGGGCGTTATGTCAACAACGCAAAAGAAGGTGAAGCAGATGAATGACTTTTTCTCTGCAGTGTGAAAACAGCAGCCACTTAAACCACTGACTGTGCACTCCGCCGCGAAGTGGGCAGGGGTGGTAATTGCAACCGGTCAAAATGACCGACGGCCTTCAGATTTTCTTGCTAGGAGTTAAATGAGTAAATCGACACCACTCTTGCATCTGTCTGGTGAATATGACACTACAGCCAGCAGCCAGTTACCTTAGTCTAGTTATTTCATTGTTTCTAGAAAGCTTCCAATATCCCTTTCTCATACACATGTACTGGCTTGGGTTTACTCGGGTTTGACTCTAAGTAATACATATCAATGAAGATCCAATCATCATTAAAGTGTATGTCATGCAAGAGAGACAATAAAAAATGGGATGGTCAAAGTTGTCATGCTGACATTTAAGCTGCACCTTAAAAACCTTAAAAGTTGCGAGTAGCTGCTCCCCCCCCCCCCCCCCCCCCCCCCCCCCCACAAAGCCCATCTGACATTACTGTAACATGCTTGGAGGTGGTCGCATGCCTGATGCCAGAGATGGTCCATCTCTGGTACGGCTCTGCATAATTTGCTGCATTTAAATTGCAAATCATGGAATGGTTTGATTCGGCGCAGCCAAAAAGTGGCAATGGAAGTGCCCTTCAAGAACAGCACTGCTCTGAGGTAATTTTGGTGTAATGGCCACACTTGTCACTGCAAGACATGGCAAAGACTGTCACCGAAACACTGCTGTTGAGGGTTTCAAAATCTGTGCAGTTTACTACACACTACACAGAGCTTGTTGTGATCATTGTTACATAACATAATGAGGGAAAAGATTGCCGTTACACTAAAATGAGCCAGTGTACTGCTGATGGCGGAAATACAAAATTTTATAACATTGACAAAGTAACTGTATCTACATAGCAAAGGTGATACCGATCTGGTGGAACAGAGCAATCTTAAACTTTAGCCCAAGTTTAGAAGCATAAACCTGTCATTCATTGCTCTTACAGGATATCATAAAATCTGATATTTTTCTGATTGTCTTTTGCTGAATTTTTTAAAGTAAGATACCGTTATTTGAAACTAACCCTACATCTCACTGACATACATGATACAAAAAGGTTTATCCACAAAAAATAGCACATCCCAAAATACAACCTCGTAAAAGCTAATTCAGTCTGGAACCTAAACTGGTTGTGCTGAGAGTTCGCATGTAACACCATTAATTAACAGGCATTTCTGAGGCCTCCCACACACATACTGCAGCAAACTAACAGCCAGTGGCCTTATCCAAAACTCTTCTGAGCTTCACAGAAACAAAGATAAGCAGTGCTACTAAACAACTCAACAATCCTATATCACATGCTGTGTAGTATAGGAAGGTATTGTTGGAATTCTAAATAAACTCCACTGAGAATACATGAATAGTAGCACTGCACTTCCTGGAGCATTGCTGACTTGTTAGTCAGATGCTAAAATAAAATAGAAAATCTTGGCCCTCTGTTATAACAGTGTTATAACAGTGTGTTGTGTTGGTGATGACATAATTTTCAGGGTAAATTAATATTTTAGGGAATTTTGACCTAATATGAATGTTGTAAATATTGCGTGCATGCCCGTGTCGTCTCTCCCAGGTATCCCTACAGAGCAGAGAGAAAAAAAATGAAGGATGCCTCTGAAGCTTGGAGACAGTAATCTCCCCTGTGGAGGTCAAATCTAACATGGCAGGTTAGTGTCTGTGGAGATTGACAGCCTGGAGAAATACTGCTGCCAGGCACCCACAATGCACAGTGACAGTAAACACCTCCCAGGAAAAAGGCTGGTTACCAAGCCTTATAGAGCAACTGTCAGAGGGCGCCAGTCATCAGAGCTGCTGCCGACTCCGCACTGACACACTCTGTCAACCTATCTCTATCATATCGAAACCGTCTCAATAATGTGAACATCAAACTCATCCAGGAAGTATACACATCCAACCCAGACACATCTTCATCAGAAACATTTATTCTTTCTGTGACAACTTCATATATGATAAGTCACAAGTTTTTTGGGACCATATATTGTAGTTTTATGTCAATTTCATGTGGAAGCCTAGTGCCGTTTTTGTAAACCATTTAAAGTCGAGCAGAACAAAACATATTGTTGAAAGGAAACACTTGATTGTAGACCTGAAACTATCAGCATGTTAAATGCAACTATCTCGATAAATGATTAATCGTTCAAGTCATTTTTCAATAAAAAATTCACTGGTTGCAGCTTCTTAATGTGAATATTTCCTGGTTTTCTTTGCCATGTATGACAGCAAACTGAATATGTGAGTTTTTTAAATGTTGGTTGGACTAAAAAGACATTCAAGATCTCACTGTTTTCTCTGAGAACATGTAATGGGATTTGTTTTTACTATTTGCTGGCATTCTACAGAGCAAACACCTCAATAAATCGAGAAATTAGTAGACTACATAGAGTAAAGCATTGATGAAAATAATCGTTAGTTGCAGCCATAATAAAACAGATTTGTCACCATACTGTTTTGTTTAAATTCTGTGGTGGGTAATTTATACATTACAGATAGAGCTGCAGCTAACAATTATTTTACTTATCAATTAATCAGCCACTTATTTTCTTGATGATCAATTGACCATTCTATAAAATGTAGAGAAAAAAAGTAGAAAATGTCCATCCCAATGTCTTCAAGTCCAAGGTGATGTCTTTAAATGTTTGATTTGTCAGACCAAAACCCAAAGATATTTAGTTTAATATGATATAAAACAAAGAAAAGCAGGAAATCTCCATATTTGAGAGGCTGAAAACAGCATTTTCTGCGTTTTTTGCATGTTATTACTTTGACAATTACTTGATTTTAAAAATATTTAGTGACTATTTTTCTGTGGATCGACTAATCGATTGGTCAATTAATTGTTGCAACTCTAAAAAAGACTATCACAAGTTCAGCAAAACAGAGTGACTTGTTTAAAGAAAACTCTCACAGCGTTACATTAAGAAATGGATGGATTCAAAGAGCTAAAAAACACTTTCACTATATGTTGTTTACTGTGGCTGCACAGAAATTGTAATGCAGTTCAGCAGACCACTAATTGCATGAAATATGTTATCTTACAGGCTTGTGCTGTCTGCCTTTCATAAACAAAGGCTGACAGATCATGCCCTCAACCAGTGACCCTGCTGTGAGCATATGCACTAATGCAAGGTCACACTGGAGACTGGCCACATGAGGAGAAAACAGCCATCCAATTTGCCTTCTGAGCCCAACACAGACACAAACTACTGATGTAGTCATCATGCCCTACAATAAAATGTCAGTGTGTTAAACGGGGCTCTTTTTTCATTAGCGGCTCTAATAAATGGCGCTTCTATAAAATAGAGGATTCCCTTTTATGTCTGCGAGAGGAGAAAATGATAAAGGGATATCACTACCAACAATCTGTTGTACACTCAATGTCAAGGAGGCTCCGTTGGCTCCCACAGTGCTCAGCTGCGTGCAAAAGCATAGCAGCCCCTGATTTTCATAGTGGCAGGTGGCCATCTTTACATCAGAGATCTACATACAGTACTCGCCATAAACCACAGTGGCTGGCACATTTACCAGCATGTCTGATAACAGAACAGTGCATCTGCCTCCAAACACACCATGCTCCCTTGGGGTCCAAATACTAACAAAATCGAGTTAAACAGTAAAGAAGGAGCAGCCACGGCATATAATGTGAAGCAAGGAAGTCATATCTAGGGCTCTGATTGGTCTGATTATGAGGGTGAGTGTTGATGGGGGCGTGCTATGAGGGGGTGATGGAGGCTATGAGGGGGTCGTGGGTGGAGGAGGCAGAAAAGACAGGCAGACAGACAGACGAACAGACCTATAGCCTGACGCCATTCCCCCTCATCCCCTGCTTGCCCTTTGTCATGCACCCTCCTCACCTCCAGAGCTGTCACTGGCTTGTCAGAACCAATCACAGGATGCCATGCTGTCTGCCAGCCATGTACCAGTTTGGACAGCATGACATCAAATTTCTGGTGCTACGTGTCAAGGACCATATGAAAACAGATGTCCTCATTACTGGGCCGCCCATGCTTTAGAAATACTACATAGTCACCTTTTGGCACATCAGGGGATTAAGAAACATCTCAAGGTTTCATGTTGCAGTTTAATCTTATTCTTGACGTTGGATAGCAGTCTGAAATTATCTAAAAATAATCAGTGACTTAGAAAAAAAATAATTATATGCTGTATCATAAAGATGTATTTTTTTAAACAAATAATGGCATCAATAGCGGAAATTTACTCCATCCTAAAACCTAAAAAAAAAACCCTCCAAAAACTGAAATCCAGTCAAAACCTGGTCACAGTTTGATAAAACAGTGACATGTCCAAGCCTTGTGTTATGCATATATGAGGCCCTCTGAGATCCAGCATGACAAAAGTAACTTTATTGAATGGGACAGATCGCTGCTTGTCTGACTGACTTAATCTGTTTGATTGAGCAACAGGACGCCTTCGGCTTCACAAGTCCTTCAAAGGCCGCAGATTCTGCAAGTGTGAAAAAAGAGGGAGGAAAAAAGGAAAAGAGAAAAATCCCCCCCACACCCCTTCTACTGCAACACACACACACACACACACACACACACACACACACACACACACACCAGCTTTTAGAGGGTTTATTTATTAGCTTTAAACATCTTATTCATTGCCCTACCACCCAAGCCCTTTCAGGTCATCAGCTTCTAACAAAGACCGCAAGCCTGAAAAATCTGTCAACTGTCAGTGTCATTGATTAGGAGCAGAACTCTGGGCAGATGATGAGGCTTCACTGAAGCCAACCGTTGAAGAGAAATAAAGGGCAGAGTTTGGAGAGTTTGTCCTGACAATAACACTGCTGCCGCAATTTTCCCCTAGACTCAAAAGCGCGACGCATTACAGAGCCATACATTCATTTGCTCATGCCCCACGATCTTATTAGGGGGATCTAACTTTCCACTCCACCCCCTTTTTTTTCACCGTGTCGTCGTAACACAAAGCAGACTTCAGCTATCATTGTGCTTGATCTGAATTTTATTTAGAGCTCCATATGCTTCTCCAGCCCACTCTCAAAGCCTGGTGTTGATGCTTGGCCTCTCTTGGCCCGTTAACCATTAAAAGAGGGGCCATTCTGTCACCACACTGCCTATTGTGGGCCTTTGAGGTTAAGAGACAAAAGTGTGAGATCATGAATGAGTGCTTGGCAGTCTATTGGAGGTTTCCATCCACACAATTGAACTGAGAATCTGCACCTGATGCAATTCAAGCATCTATTTTGAAAGAGAGAAGGGGGTTACTTTGTTGGCTGGAGTGGCCCCATTAAATAAAAGGGGTATGTTTTTATTTTCAAGCTATTGGCACACCAATTTTCGACATCTATGCAAAGGAGACCCATCATAGTGGTGGGTTCTCTAACAGAAAACGCAGCTGAATACCTAACCAGACCTCCTAACTGCTATGAGCACCCAGACATACAGTTAGGTCCACATGAGACCACAGAGGAGCTGGATGAAACCCCTAGAGATACTCCACACCTCACAGCAAGGAGCAGGCTACAGAATTACCCCTCTAATGTCTCTGGGGGCCTCCTCTGAACACGCATTTCCCCTACACTTTCTCCCCTCGAAGTAGCCAAAGCTGTGTCTCTCAGTCTCCAGGTCCCCCCTTAGTGACAATTTGTCCACATCAGAGAGCCGTCATCCCTAACGAGATCTGACTCGTGACACACAGATGGGGAGGGGCCGGGCCTGGCAGTGCTAGCGCTGGGTGCCTGCCTGCCCCGGGGCTACAGAAAAACGCCATGCTCAGACTGTCGTGTGAGAGAACACAACTGCTTTCTGCTAAGCTTTGCTTTACCACCATAAGCTCTACCAGCCCACAGCCCACATCGCTGGGCCATTACAAGGGAATGGGATGCAGTAAGAGCAATAAAAGAGATGTTATTAATTATATTTGTACACACACACACACACACACACACACACACACACACACACACAATCAAATGAAATGCAACACACAGCTTAACAGTGCGGGAATTTCAATGCTTGGGGATTTTCTTAAATCATATGAGCATATTGTTTGCCAAAAGTGTTACATTTAAACCCATAAAATAAAAAAATACTACACTGTTTGCCATACACGCAAAAACTTCCTTTCTCTTACCATCTGCTGTTACTGATCTTACAAAGTTCTGTAAATAATAAGACACTGCAAAAGGATAATGCATGCCACTTCATTAAGCCATTCACAGCAAGAAAAGACACTTTCTCAGCATACACGCACAATAAGTCTGTGACGAAACAGCAAATCATGTGAAATAAGCTTTGCATTGTGGCACAAAGAACAGACCCTTTCAGCTCCTCTTCCATTCAGCTGTAAAACCACACATAAGCAGATCTGGCCAAAGATTTCTGTGGAGCCTTTGGACAACTTCTGTCAGTAACTCAGTCAGTCAGTAAGTAAAGTTTCACAAGTCTAGAAGAATATCATAAATTATGGTTTAAAGAAAATGGCACACAGTGCTTGTTTTATGGTTTTGACTGCAGCGTCTATTTCTACAAAAAAACCTTTAAGATAATGGTATTATATTGTTGACATATGTTGGCCGAGTGTCAGGTGATATAAGACACACACACTGCACATCTTCTACCACCCCCCACACACGGGTTGACCCTGTATCCTAAAAATCACAGCCTCTCTATTCCGGTCAAGTGCATCAGCCAGGCAAATGTATGCAATTAGGTCATGCTGGCCAGCGTGACCCGCACAGGGGACAACAGTCAGTATATTAATAAAAGTAAAATCCTATCAGGACACAGGGATACGCAAATGTCTGAGGGAATCACCTTAATAAATGAGACAACAGATAAATAAAGCGGAAAGAGCAGGAGTACACTGTGCATGATAAGAATTAAATTACCCTCCAATATGCTGTGCTTACCCAGCGCTGGCCTTTAATTTGGAAATATAAAGGCATACTGTGGCCAGGAAATTATGTTTTAAATGGGTAATAACCTGGAGGCCCCTCTTTGAATACTGGCCCATACAACAACCACCCACTCTCAAAATACTACGTTCCCAGTATTTTCTTATCACAAGAACTCAATGTGACTCAAAGTGCAAGAATTTCTCCAGACTGTGTGTCATTGCCTTAAAACCTAAATAAATCCACATTTTTTTACTCCTTTGTTTCCCATCTCTGTTCGCATTCTTTTTTTTCATGCTTCCACTCTCCTCAGACCTGCTGGCTGCTCTCACCTTTCTCTCCTGGCCCTCTGGCCCTCATCCTTGGCTCTGGCTCCTGACAACCTCACCCACTGAGCTACAGATTGGCCGGCACACAATGCCCCAGATCCTCATTCACCAACACAATGCACTCACCAGCCATACACCTTCCCTTCTCTTTAACTCTCTCACCACATCCCTTCTGTCCATTCCCTCATTTTTCTTTCCCCCTCATTCATTCTCTCCGTTCATGTAATTTCCTCAAGCTCGCTCCAAGTCTATCTCTCGCTTCTCTGACTCCGTCTATCTGGCAACTTGGTGGCGACTGGTGGGCCGACAACAGAAACCATCTCCCGCCTTATTCCGGCGCAGGGCAGCATGAGCGGGACGAGCCAGAGCTCACAAAGCCACTGCCGAGCGAAACAAAGGTTGTGTGCTCCATCATTCAAACCGGGGCCACTCCGACAGCTGCCTCCGCCACGCTCACACTGACAAACGGCCAGAAAAACAGATGGTTTGTGCATTCATGACCAGTTTAGTGGAAGCCCAGGAGTCACCCCCATTCAAGGGGAGGGTTTTTGTCAGCTATTCCATAATAAAGCTTTTCAGTCTGGTAGAAAATTAGAAATGCATTTTAAAATTGTCGCTTAATTATTGAGGTCATCCCAGCCCCATGGAGGAGAGAGGAAAGAGCTGAGGCTCTGGCTTTGTGACACATGACTGATCTGAAAAGATGGGCTGCCTCATTTCACTTTTTAAATCCTGCCAACACATTAACATACATTTGTCAGTTGCTTCTGAAAAGCAGATGCATTGAATTTTGGAAGCCAACTATCCTCCAAGGACAGAAAGTTCATCATCTCAACATCTGATCAATATTGGCATTCAACTGTATATATACATCACTAATAGTGAGTGTATCAATTTATCTCAGTGATTAAATCAATAACAATGTAATGATATGAGGTATAACAAGCACACATCTTGCACATGCATGTGTTGATGCATCAACACTCATGCTGAACCATGCTGCTCCGTTGTTGGGACTCTCACGTCATGTCACTCGCAGTGCCACACACATACAGGCACATCTGCACCATAATCGATGGCAGATGAGTGTGTCCAACCTTCTGAATCTTTTATCACCTCTGCTCTTTCAGACCCATATGGTTAAACCATGGCTCAGAGAAGGGGAGCTCTTGGCTCTTCCGCCCGGGGTGTTGCTCACACGTAAAGCTCTGTATCACAGCCCTGAAGCCCTTTGTTTAAACTTTTAAAATCTATGGACTGGCAACTGCTGTTCATACACATTTCACGTCCCACAGAAGAAAGTTTATCAAATTCAGAAAATCAAGAGAAATGTTTAATATTGTTTTTTCTCAAATTATTCTTTCTAAATGCACAAATAAGAAGGAAGAAGTTAAATAAGACATATACAGGTGTAGGAGACTAAGTCAGCCACAATAATGGTGTATGTCATATCATTAAAAAGAGCTTAGCGGTTGCTTTGAAGCAGTGAGGCGTGAACCATACTGGGCTTCTGAGCATCATCATCAAGCTCTTGGCAACACACCCCAAAAAGTCATTTCCAATTGTAAGAGAAAGCATTCACCATGTTGCACTATATCATACACAATACTGTTCACACAGATTAGCTGGAGTGCCAGCCAAAATGACACTGACTAAACTTAGTTTGTTTGTTCCCCCATATTAAATTAGTTGCACATCTCCCAGTGCCCAGAGACAGGGCCTAACAATGCAGGGAGAACGGCTGAGCAGATATGAATTAAAGATAACGCCAAGCCACGGCACGTCTGTCTCTGCTTGGAAACCATCTGGACGTTCAATATTACATCCTTGTCTACACTTTTCGCACTGATCAGGATCAAAGTTTTCTGACAGGTCTTCATGATGCATCACACCCAGATGTGGTTAGTGGCTGAACGCATTTGTTGAGGTCTCACTCTTATTCTGAGCAGTCAGGCAATGGCCTTAAAAGTCGTCTCTAGGAGAAGTGAGAGCCGGAGCAGAGATAAAAGCCACATGCTTCAACCTTAAATGTGAGAGAGACTTCACGTCAAGCACTGACTTAATCAGAGGTAAAGTTTGCTTCAACATTGAAAAAATATTCAAACCAAGATTATTAATTTTAACCTTGCTCATTTTAAATAAACTCTGCCATATCTAATACTGAGATATTAACAATAATAAAACAATAAAATGAGTATTACTGATTTGGGCGTTAAGTTTTTCCTGTCACAGACAATCCATATAAAGACCACAAGCATATCTTAACTATCATGTGATCTAACATGTTGTGATCTTATTAATAATCATGTTGGCTCAGCATCATTGCACTGGACTGGTAAAGTCAAATTAACATAATCACTGTCATCATTAGCATAATTTCCGTGCTAGTTTGTCCGTGTTACTTACTGTAATGTATAGCACAATAGAGACACCCAACAGCATGTTACACACTGTGGATAACAGCAAACACCACACATTCTTATTGACCTGTGAGAGACCCACACGGCTCGCGGAATATAAACAAGGATACACAAGACACCTTTGCACACACACATATAGTATGGAGCTGATTGTACCCTGACAGCTTCTGCTTTGTTTCCACATAAGCACTGCCCTCCTCTGACTGTCCAAGGAAGTGCATACAATCAATATGGCAGCAAACCTACTCCTCATCACTGCTCCAAGTTATTACATTCTCCAAAGAAAAGATGACTTCAAGATTGGTTTTAGTACTTGTCGAGAGGGCACAGTCGGTGGATGAGAGACCCCTCCCCATCCTGCTCCAGCCTCCTATCCAGTGCCATTTGTTGTTGGACTGCACCCCTTTGGCAGCGGATAGGAATCACTTCCTCAGAACATGATGTGGGAGGTGTTCAAAGATAGACGCTGACAGAAATCTGCTGCCGTTGCCAAAAGCGCTGGCATTTCTACGACACAAGCAGTGACTCTGAGACGGATGTGATTTGATCAGATAAATGTGACAAATGTGTGAATGTGGACAAAAAATAGCAATCGGATTAAATAAATACAAGCTAGAGGTGGGTATAAACAACTTGAAAAATAAGTCACAGTATGTTGCTATGTTACAAACAAAATTATCTTTCAACAGCAAAAATATACTCTTGTTGCCAACATAGCCTTTTGGTTCAGTTTTTATTGGTGTTGTTATAATTCTAAGCTCAACCAGCTGGTAACTACAAGATACTCAAAGTTTTTTTAGCCAAAAAAAGAAACATTTTCCATCTTTTTCAAAGACTGTACAAACTGCTCCTGTGTGAGATTCAAAGCACAAACAGCATCTAAGCAAAAAGTAATTAAACCCCCAGTAGACTCTAATCAGCATTCACGAATGGCATCAGCTCAGAGTATGATATACAGTACAGGCCCTGTCAAGGTGATTTCTCACTGCTCACCAGCTCCTCCAACTCCCACCATGGCCATCTCACACACACACACACACACACACACACACACACACACACACACACACACACACAGCTGCTGTGTGCTGGTCCCTCCCAAATTAATACCCACAAGTGAAACCGTGACCTGCAGAAGGCAGCCCCGACCCGCCGTCCCAGAGCTTCTTAGTGGATCCACCCCCCAGCGCGTGGCTCTGTCTGCCTCCCCCCTCCTCTCCCCACCCCCCAAGACTGAACAAGGACAAGAGCTCGCGTGGGATGAATAAGATAATCACTGCCACAATATGTTAAAAATGTGTTAAAGTGTGAGTTTGTGTGTGAAAACATCAGTGCTTTGTTTGCTTTATTAAAAAAAAGTCATTGTTAGACTTAGCTGATATACATTATGATATGACAGCAAATTAATCACCAGCTGTGATTATGAAATGCATGTCAAGTCACTGTTAACAAAGCAACACCTTCAGAAATAATTATTTAACACTTAGATCATTTATCCTACATTTTGTCTCCACTGCACACACCGAAAAGAAGCTGTTGTGGTAGCCGTGAACGATTGGACAGCAAAGCAGGAAGTGAAGAGACTCAAGGCCAGAGAGACAATAATGGACCTTGTCTGTACAGTCACCAAATGGCTACTGCTTGGTTAGCTGTAAGCTCCATTTTGGGACCTTTGGTTCCCATATTTAATTAAAAATCCATTATCACCTCTCAGCATAGTGAGCAGCACTTTAGCTCATACTACCCAGACCTGCACTCTTAATTGGTCTTAAATGGGGAAATTTCTCCTCATGCCATCAGTCTTCCACTTCTCTTAAAGGAGAAGTTAGGGAAGAATGTGCAAGTGGTTTAGAGTTTCCATCTGCAAAGTGTAAATAAACTAAATAGAAACCAGTGTTACGACAAATGATTCTCAGACATCAGAGTGTATACATGCACAAGCACACACACTTCACCAGACCTTGTGGCAGACCTTGCAGGAAAACTGTTGTTTAGGTGGTGCATTAATATTCAAAAGGTGATGCTGCCAAAGCACCTTGAGCAGATGCACGCTGGCACACATTGATGGCCCGAGTGAGAAGCTGCAGAGGAAACAGTGTGAGAGAGAGAAGGGTTTACACGAAAAGGAAATAGAGGGAGAAGATAAAAATAAAAGATGGTATGAAGGAAAAAATAGACTTACAAGTAAAGAATAACAGAGAAAAAAAAAAGAGGGAGAAAGATGCGCTCTCCTTCACATCCCAGCGCCGCTCTCCTTCATTGTTACCTCGACGAGTGCGGCCAGGCCCCAGCTCCCCTGGCAGAAACTAAGTGGCTTGCTGGCATATGGTGTAACCTCCATTTGAGTGCTAAAAGCTGGATATTGTTTTTGTGGAGCAGATGTTGGCGGGCATGGCAAAAGGCACAGCTGACTGGGCTGCACAGCTGGGAACGGTGTGTGTGACCCACATACAGGGGGAGCAGTAGTCAACTGAGAGCAACAACCTTAATGGAGAATGGAGAGCAGTGATATGAAGTTTGTCCCTCTATTGTCTCTACACGCATTTAGCTGAAAATGTCTGTTTCGCATTGCTTTTTCCACTGTTACAACTATTTGCTGATAGCAGGAAATTTTCCAAGTGGCTCTGTGACTGTTGCATCCCAACATTAATCTAGAGATCAAGGAATCTGATTTTAATCTAACGCCTCACTCATGATATACTACGTGTCAGGGAGAAGCCTCGGTCAGGACACACAACCCCGAAAATATCGAGCACAATCAGACTCACAGATTGATGAGGGTTTATTCCTGCGACCGTTTTAATTTGGGGAGTTTTATTCGGGCTAATCACAGCAGGATGGAAAACAACCTCAGCTCTCTGTGTGCCTCTGAAAAACACAGAACCATCATGTTTTAAATTGGAATCAAATGAGCTTTCATGCCTAGATTTGAGCTAATGAAAACGAAACGAGGACACTTAAGAGTCCTGACCGATTTCCCAAACCCAGAAGTGTCCCGATGCCAAAAGTGGACAAATGAAGATTATGCTGAGATTATAATAAGGATGCCAAAGCCATTATCCAGTCTACTTTGACAAATGTTGTGCCTTTCTGTGAGCAGATGGGACCTAGAGTTTGGGTGGGGAAACAGGCAGAGTATCCTTCACCCAGTTGGCTAGAAAACACCAGGATAAACGGCAAGCAGGGACACTGTCAAGACTCCCAAATATTGCATGTAATTATTGTTTGAGTGCTTATCTCCATCAAATACATTAATTTTGCTGTGCTTAACGAAAACTGACCCGTTAATACAACAAATCTTACTAGAATATTTTTAAGAGGTATTTATATTTAAACACGAATTCCCCAGTGTTTCAGGACTGCTCACAGCTGAAAAAAAAAAAAAGTTTATAATGTTAGCAGGACCTTAACCGTCCCTCTGCTCATCTGTCAATCAACACCAGCCTATGGCCTCAGATTGGGCAGAACGCTTTGGCTTCGGCTACTTAATTATGAGAGTGTTAAATGCCGTATGTTGTGGGCTGGAGCAAAACAAACTGACCAGAGGCTGCAATAAAGGCTGTTTCCCCCGGTGAAAAAGGATTAGAATGGCCTGTCACTCAGTGGGGTCATGCAGAGCAGAGGCACTACTTAAAAAGTCATTTAGAGAATTAAGATGCCCCCAGTTGGCTCTGCGATCAGGAAAAAAAACAACATGCTAAATAAAACAACAAATAAATACTTAGCACAGCCTTGAGGCGACCACTGTTGACCACTATTTTGTTTTGAAGTTCTGAATCTGCAAGGCTTTGGCAGGTTGAATGCTGATCTCTCATGGAGGTCTCATTAATTAACGAGTGGTTTTCTTGACTGCACACTGATTAAATCCACCCCTCAGAGGGAAAGGTAAAATGTGGGCAGCACCTTCATGTGCACTTCACCAGTGGGAATCAACCTTCCCGTGGCAAGGTTTGGCTAAATGTACTGAGGGGCTGCTGCTGACCTTAGAAAAACACTAATCTACGGACAAAGACAGATGCCTATCTCAGTTTTTACCCTGCAGATGTCCTATTTGAAGTTTGCCCCTGAACAGAGTGGAGCTGAAAAATCACCTGCAGCAATGTGTGATGACAGGGACAAGATGAAAACAAGCTTCTCACAAAGTGATCCAGGGACTCTGCTGTAATTACCACACAATTACCTTTGATTACTGCTGTATTTAGCTTCTACAGCATACATTATTTTTGCACCAGGAGCTGTCGAGACAAAATGCTTTAAAAAAAAAAAGCCCCTTGAGAACCAGTAAAAATATTAAAATTTCTTCCCCAGATATTGCCAACCCAGTCGCCAGAAAAAAATACTGGCATCATATGTTTACATTTGCATGTTTCATACATCCTGTATCAACATTGTTAAAGTGACATTCATGAGCTGACTGTCACTGGGAGGTGACAGAGATGGTTGTTGGTGTGATACCTGCCAAGCTGCAGACCACTGTTTGAGACCAACAAACAACGAAACAGGTTGTTTTTAGAGTGTCATTGCTGTGTTTCCAGCGGCTTTTTAGTCTCCAAACATGGGTGGTTTTCAAGGACCCTTTGCTTTTTTCCCAACATTTTTTAAGCCCCAAAATGCAAGCCCCGAAATGCGCAGTTTTTCCAGCAGCTTTTTTTCCCCCCAACCAAGGATGTTTTAACGCTGAAAGTGGGTGCTTTTCTAGCAGGTACAGAGCCCCCACAACTGGATATTTTAAGCCAAAATATGGTCTTTTCTAACCATAACCAAGTGGTTTTTGTGGCTGAACCATGCATGTTAACTACAGCATAGTTTCAATGTATCCACTACATTATAATGTGCAAATGTAATGTTTTCATGGTATGCAAAAACGCACAATGCCAACAGTTTTTTGGCCATTGGGTTGTTATTGCTTACAGATATGTCACAGGTTTTCCAATCTCAAAATGGTGGTGCAACACTCATGATGTTGCCCACTTTTTTTCCTCTACCAACATTACACCCCTCCAAGCTCTCCCTTTCAGAGTGAAACAATCCATAATTTATATGTTGAATGAATCACATCAGAGGGTCTGGGGTTAGGTCTACAGCTTCGAAGATGGCGTGACTCAGGACCTTTGAGCTTGCCTGACAGCATTTTAGGTCAGGCAGTAACACCGAAACGGTATACCTCTGTATCTGAGCATGGAGCCGCACAATCTGAGCAGGTTATAGAGATTATATCCAGGTTACTGAGCACTGCTGTTGCTGCTCTTCACAGAGGCTGAGAGGACAGAGTGAGTGCTGCCGCTTTGACAGAAGTTATGAATACAGATCGGACCTCATAACTGACAGGCCTTACTGATGGAAGCTCGGGTCCTCCGGGACTGAGCGGATGATTTGACAGGGAGATATAGAGACCTGCTACTACAGAATAGGGGGACAGCCGACAGGTGAGCACCGGCTGGTGAGTGTGTGTGTGCAGTATGTGTGTGTGCAAGACATTTTAACAGCTAGCCTGCTTTAACAAATATTTGATACGTTTTATGAAATCCACATGAACAATTTTTCACATCAGCATAAATTAGATCCACAGATCTGATATATAAAGGAAGACTTCATTTTGTTGTTGCCCAGTTAAAGGGTTTTTTGGGGGAGTTTTCCTTATCCGCTGTGAGGGTCCAAAAGACAGAGGGATGTCATATGCTGTAAAGCCCTCTGAGGCAAATTATGATTTGTGATACTGGGCTTTATAAATAAAATTGAACTGAATTGAATTGAAAAAATAAATAATCTGTGTGCTTTTCTTCTTATATTCTTCTGGGTGAGAACACAGTTGCTTCCCAGTTCTTATAAAGGTATTTCGAAATTAATAAAGATATTGATAGCATAGCATAGCAATTCTTTAAAAGGAAGAGCTGGTCCGCCTGTTATTCTGTTATTTCCTCCTTACAAAGAGCACCAGGAGCAAATGCCAGGAGCTAAGATTTCATTAACATGGACAACAATCAGGGCAAAAAGCCTCATCAATCTGTATTAACCAAATATGGCTCAGCTAAAAACACGAAAGCACAGAATCTGTTAGCTTATTAGCACATCGTTCACTGCCTGTTTGTAACTGGTAGCCGATTGACAACCTCATCTTCACGTCACCTGTATTCAACTGACCGTAGTCCTTAATATAAAAGACATTCGACTTTATTTCTTGCATTAAAAAATGTTGGCCTGGTGGGGGTTCCCATTGGCCTGCCAGGACTGTACAATTATAGGGGAAGCAATGAGTTCCTATGATGGTTATCATCTTCTCAAAAACTTCATACACTTAACATGAGTTTAAAATTAAAAAAAACAAACCCACAGTTTTAGCTTATGTAACCATTAATTGTCTAATTGACCAATTAAAGTGACAAAATATCATCGTCAAACTCTAACTTACCTTCAGAAAAAAAAAGGAAAATCTTGGTACAGGTATTAATATAAACTTATGTGTAATATTGTCACATTTTTTAGGATGAAATTAAATGGTCTCTAGGATATGTACTGAGATGTTTCTTTTAGGTTTTATGTATCTGTGCATGTCTTTATAGTGTCATTTATGAATAATTTGTTTCATTTAATTGTTTATATGATGTGTCGATGTTTAATTTGAATAAAGTAGATTATTTGAGTAAATGAAGAAGCATTAGTATATCGTGTCACTCTAAAGACTAGATTTTGCACCTTAAACTATATCTTTTTTTTATGTCCAACACAAACATACTGTGTTAATGATAAAATAAGGGAATGTACCTAAAACTACAGTAAACTAGCCTTTTTGAGTATATCTTCCCCAGTATATCTGCATGTGGCACATCTTTAAATTAACATGGCATTAACAGGCATTAACATGGAACCCACAGGGCAAGCGAGGCAGAGGAAGACCCAAAAACACCTGGAGAAGGAGCACGGAGCAAGAAATAAAGAAGGGACTGACGTGGACCCAGCTGGAGAAGATGGCCCAAGACAGACGGGGGTGGAAACATTTCATCAATGGCCTATGTTCCGAAAGGAATACAAAAGTCTAACTAACTAACATATTGTCCTTTATTAATATTTTTCCTGCTCCTCACTTGATACTATTGCATATTGTATTTCAATGTGATCCAGAAGTTTTTCCACAGAGTCAGTGTTGATGCACTGTGGCAGCGTGCTGTGCTGAGAGTGACATGCTGATTCCTGAGCTTCTGTATGAGTCAGTCCTACCCTTCCATCTCACGAGAAGGCCTCAGCCCTCACGCCTCATATCAGTCTGACTTTGATGGACACATGCTCCCTCTGTGCTTGGCAGGACGGTCTTTTGAGGAAACTCAACAAAAACGGCAACAGCGATTGGGTCGACACACACAGGCGCCCCCAGACCCCAACTCTTAAAAATCACAGACATGCACACATATAGGGCCACACACAGGCACAAACCTTTATTTTGTTGGTGGATGATCTTCATGTTGATGAGCTCTGTAAAGACTGTTCACCTTTAAATCTTGCAGAAAGCTGGTTCATTTGTAGATGTCTGATAAAAAACAGTTAAAAGTTTTCTGAGCTTCTTAGAAAGGTGTATGCTATCACCATTATCATTATAATATAACTGTAATTACTTATAAATCAACGTAATTTATGCTCCATAACTGTAGGGCTAGTCTGTAAGTGTTACTATTAAGCATTTGACAGACTATAAACACTTGACATCATAAGACTGAACATAACTTGGATGAATTGTTTGCTCAGGATATAAATGCCAGCACATCACCCACAGTACTAAAACTCTTTACACTCGTTATTCAGCATGGCGGCACACTTGACTGAAGCAAGGTCTACTCCTTTGCCCACAGACAAAGGGAGTCCTGCACTACGTCTGTGTCAGTCTGCTCATCCCATTATATCCACTCTGCTGCTCCCAGTCATCAGCTATGACGAGCCTTCACCTGAGTTGACAGGTGACTGTCCTGAGGCAGCGCAGCACCCAACAGGGGAGCCTTAACCTGCCAACTATCTGTCAGTCCCCCAAAACCAGCTCTGTCATGTCATCTCCTCCATGCCAATCACGGTGACACATCAAGTTTGTGTCAGGAAACAGTGTTGGAGATTACAATCTAATACAACATTGCCCAGAGCCAATGGGAAGAACCAGGCAATTATTATGAGACAGAGATGATAATGTAAATGTTGGCAGGCCACATGCAAATAATTACAAATACAATATTTTTTTCCTAAAGCTTTAACTTTTGGTATAATTGCTTGTGCAATGAGAAGGAGGGGTAAGGACTCAAGAGGGCACATTTCCTAGAAGATGACAGAATCTAGAACAAAATCAAAAAGTATTTCATTAAGTATCATGTAAGGTTGTCCATTCATCCCCTCAGTGAGAGAGGGAACATCACAATGGTTTTCCAGTCCAATTTTCTCACCTCAGGTCATTAAACTAAGACTTCTTTCAACCAACATCACACTAACTTAGTAAATAACATTTAAATCAAAAACATTCTTAAAATATCTGTAATTGTTATCCTTATAATAATGGATCAAATGCGTACATGTGTTTTAAAAGGTTTACGTATTGTGCTGAATCCACGTAGAAATATCAACTGACTATGCAATTCCACTTTATGAAGCATTTTAGTGCCTTTCAGCTCATTGTTTTAGTTCACTCTCACCGCGCTTGCAGCATTTCAGCAGAAACCCACAATACACTACCTGTTCCACACCAAAGGGAAAACAAACAAAATGAGTGACTAGCTGACGAACACAGTGAAGCATTTAGCAGCTAAAGAGCCTCATATTTCTTGGTTGTTGCTCTATATCTGCTCACTGTGTAAATAGGCAACTGTCTGCACATGAACTTTTAAGATGCTGATATGTCAGTGTTTACAAATTGTTTCTGCTGCTGCCAAGTTGCCATAATTATTGTTTTTTGTAGGTTTTAAGTTCCTATGGGAATATAAAAATCTTCAACTCCAATGACTACTGAGTAATTCCATCTGGTAATGAATATCACACGATTATGATTGAAAACTCCAAAAGCTCCTGAATTAATCTTGTGGTTATTTTATTTTGTCAGCTGCTGTTTCCAAAATCAAGAATTAACTCCAATCCAAACTTTTAGACTTAAAAGTGCTCAGAAAAATAAAAGTTTCAACATGTAAAACTGGGCAACTTCTGCCCAGCTCATTTTCCCATGTTTTAGGATGTCATGTTAAAGGAACAAATCCTCTTACCTGTAGTGCTATTTAACGGTCTAGATTGTTTTGGTGTGAGTCGCCAAGTGTTGGAGATATCGGCCATAGTGATTGTATCGCATCGTGCCTTCTCTTGAATATAACAGAACTAGATGGTACTCAGCTTGTGGTGCTTAAAGCTACACCTACCAACCATATCACCGCACAGATGAAACATGCATCTACTCATGGACAAGAGACTTGTGTTTGTGACAGCTAGGATGTTAATGGCCTCCTCTTCAGCTGAACTGGAATGTTAGCTAGCTCAGTGAGCTAGCAGTAGATGCTTACTTCCTCCTGCATGGCAATATGGTCGTTGGGTGTAGTTCCATAGAAAGAAAATTGTTTGTACATAAAACTGCTCACAGCAAGATCTGTGGATTATTTTGTGTAACCAAGTCATGATTTCTGGAAAGGGACATTTCTGTTGAGTTTTTCAAATGTATTTTATCGAGCCGAGTGGCATCTAGTTCTTTTACATTTGAGAGAAGGCAGACATCTCTTCGGCTGATATCTCCAACACTCAACAACTCACACCAAAACAATCTAGACTGATACAGTGCATTACAAAAATATATAATTTTTTTTTTATTTTGGAGTGAACTGTCCCTTTAAACTGAGGCCTCTTACCAAGGACAGCAAGCTATCTCAATTTAGATTTCATTAACTATCAAAAATACCATAGTTCTGCCCTCTCAATCTTGAGCCACACCAGGACGCTGCACAGAGTACAGCACTGTTTTATTGTGAATGCAGCTTTAAGAAATACATGTTAATTTCTTTGTTGTTCTTTCCTTCTGATTAGACCGAGATTCATTTATGCAATGGTAAAGGTTGCGCTGACCTAGCCCTGTAATCGCACATTTTTGAATGTTAGGAGGGGGGAAGCAGCCTGTGCCATATGGCTAACGATCACAATAATAAATCAATTTCAGGCACCCAGTCATAATTTATCCGAGAAATTATGAATTTTTCCATTCAGTTGTTTCCAGTTAGTTGTCGTGGCATTCCAGGACCTCATTTGAAAAGTGGCAACGAGGCAAGCAGGCAGAGTTTTAACCAACTGCTGGGATTTTACATGGGACTAATCATGAAGCACTGATTGATTGAAGCTCTGTTATCAGTGGACGCCCCCCCCCAACCCATATGTAAATGAGTAACCTTTAGGAGGGCTCCGAGTGGCAGCAGTGGCAGATGGGCAGTAACTGTAATGGGGTGGAGGTTGGCTTGAATAAATATCCCATGGTCTGGAACTTACCTAGTCTCTACAGTGAGTCCACCACAAAACAAAGACTCCAGGAGTCAAAGTCATGGAGAGTAGAGCTTAAAAAGGCATCAATTAATCAATTAGTCAATCGACAAAAAAATTAATTTGCAACAACTTTGATAATTGATTCCAGCTTTTAAGAGTGATCAACTGCTGGTTTTCTGACTATTATGTTATCGCTAACTGAATATCTTTGGGTTTCATAAAGTTGGTAGGACAAAAAAAGCTGTTCAAATTTGCCAATTTGGAGTCTGGGAAATCGTGAGGGACATTTTATAGACAAAATGATTAATTACAAAATAAGCAGATGAATTAACCTGCTTATCATTTTATTAATCTTACTAATCTTACTATTAATTAATAATTTAAAAAAAAATCACTTGTCACAGCCTCAAAGAAGCGGTTCTTGTACTTTGTCGTACTTAAATTGCATGTTACAGGATCTAATGTACGTGACTGGAGAATAATGAAAAAATATCCACGTAACTTTTGCTCAACAAAACCAAAATTCAAAACTTGAGTTAATAGTTAAGTTAATAGTCACAACCTTAAGCTATGACTCAAAACCAACACTGACCATATTTTAATGCACATTAATATTCCACTATTTTCTGTATGTGATACAGGTCATGTAAACAGCATATTCTCTTTGGATAATCCGAATTAGGCCTTTTTCCGAATGAAGCATTTTCCGATTCAGACGTGTGGGATATGCAAATATTTTTCGGGTTTTAGGAGCATTTTTTTAGACATGTACACAGCACATTTCCGAATATGCATCTCAACTGGGGCCTTTATTGCAGTGCATATAACACACGGCCTCTTGTCTGTTTACGGTGAGCTCTGTGTGTTGTCATGAGTACATTATACAGAAGCCAACTCACCAACAGTCCAAATGTCCAAAAGAAAATCCCACATTTCTTCTCAGAAGTAGAAAGACCCTAAGCTACTCTTAAACAGTATGAAAGATTTGGATATCAACAGGTTTTTTGGGTATGTGCAAATATTAAAACACTGACTTTTTAAAAAAAGGTGGCTTAAAGAATGAAAGAGGGAGGTTGTGGAGAACTTTAAAAAGTCCTATGTTGATGTAAAGAAGCACAATGAAAAGCAGCTTCAGCCATTCCACTTGTCGGTATTTTGATGTTAAAAAAAAAAAACCAACATGTGAGAGCATGTTAATCAGAGTATGCACGACTGCATGTAAACAGGAATATTAGTGGAATATTTATTTTTATTAGACATTAGACTAAGTGGGAATGTTGTCTTTTTTTTTGGGAACAAGGGCAAAACCCAGACTATTTTGTGCATGTACACGTAGCAAGTGATCATTCCAGCCACTTTTCTGTTCATGTGTGGAAATTGTGATTGTGATTTGATTTAATATATTAAGTCAAAAGCATAAACTAAGAATTTGGGAATTCTCTATGGATTTGAGTGTACCATTCACTTTAATTGCAGACACTTGACAGTGAAAGGCTGCAGCAGTGAGGCCCTTAAGTCAATCTAGCACAACTACAGGGAATATACACAGACAAAGGCATCAGTGGCATGTAATTGAAATCCTTCAGAGAGACTGAAGAGTGAGAGAGATTGAACAGAGAGGACAATCAACACAAACACAGAGGTGGGTATGACAGAATAGACACTACAGTATGGAAAGCTGCAGAAAACAGTTAGGTCACCCTGTTCTTGATCTGGAAAAGTGGCAGCACACAGAGCACATGAAAACAAGGCAGTACAGACTCAGACCCTACTGTGAGGCAGAGGTGGAAACGTCCATTTTCCCCTGCAGCCTTAAATTAACATGACAGCCAGTAGCTTCTTGCTACCGCAAAAGTGAGTGATTAGTATTATCGTTTAAATTGTAATTTGGCAGTTAATTAAAGTGACCTTGGTTTCTAATGCTGCATCTGTAAACGGGCAACTAGAGTGCCGTTCCGTCTCTCAACCGTCTGTGAGGCCGCTGTCACTGGGGCCCGTTACAGGATTAAGTCACCCCGGTGACAAAACCAAATTAAGCAGCTGTCACCGCCTACCTGCAGCTCGGAGCTTAAGATGATCAACTTATGACCGGTCGGGGAGCAGAGCCTTTCCTCCCTCTCCCTCCTCCCATTATCATTTTGTAATTTACGATTAGTTTTAATGTTTTTTTTTCTGGAGCATCATTAAAAGCGAGATGTTAAGAGCGTACTGCATGAAATCATTGGTACCACGCGTTAATGTTTGATGAAAAGTCTGTGACAACATCTTTAAAACCCAGTGGAGTGTGTTTAACAATTAGTTGTGTAGTTCTGAGTGTGGAAATTGTTCGCTGCATTCTCTGACTCAGATTAAAGCGTGCAAAATGAATAATTTCACAGAAATGCTAATGTTTGAGATTCCTGGTGTATAACATTCTGTAAACATTCTAATCCTGTGGGAGAAATCAGATGTGACGGAGGTAAGCTGAGGTAACATCCATAAGCATCAGAAGAGGAACACTAAGATGTCATGATACATATTTCATACTGTGATGCCGCATATGAAGTAAAAATACATACTGGATATGAATTATACACACAGGCCCATCATCCTAAGAGAAACACTACTATCATATACTTAAAGTCAGTGACTTGACTTTAAGTGTTAAAAGCCTTGATCATTGATGCTGTTAAAGTGCTGCTGTTGAGGTTTGTTAGGTTTAGACACAAGATCGACTTGGTTGAGCTTAAGGAAAGATGATCTTCCCTTTAGCTCAGGTTAGGGTTTTAAAATAAGTACAGGCTTGACATTAAGGTTTGCCCCCTTGTCCTGGACAAGTGGATTTTTTGTAGGGCAAGTTGAAGAGAAATTTACTTTCCCAATCAGACGAGTTAAAAGTCATGTGTGTCTCCACATTATGTGCCACTCAGTGCTCGAAAGGACTGGATATCATTTAGAAAATGACCATACCAGTACCCTGAAAGTGGTAACGATACCAATACAGTACCTCATTTGAAATAATCCTTCAATATTTTATGCATTTATTTTCATCAGATGTCACAGGTGTGCAATATAGCCATACTTTCCAAAGTTTTGGCGGCAACTTGGCACACTGAACTGTTAACTTCTTCAAAAACGCCACACTCAACTTCACCACAAGACTGTATGGGTTGCTGTAGGAGTGGGCCCATCACACATTGCATTAAGTCAAAGAACACTTAAAGAATGCAAGCAAAACTATACAAATAGTCACTTTTTTCTAGATGTGCATACAAAAAGGGCATAATGCACGTATCATTTGACTGGAGAAGTTTAAATACTACTAGTGGTGGTGACGTTCCTTCAAGCTCCACAGCCTGGTGCCAGGGAGAGCACCAAGACAAACTAACATTACATCTTCAAGGGTCAAAAAGAACAAAAATTCGTCAAAGCTGAAGAGATGCAATTGGCTGGGTGCATTAGAACAAAGACGGTGGAGTAATGCCCTGGGGCAACCAAACCTGTCTGTCAAGTGAGTGACATTATTTAGCTAGCTAGCGTTAGTAGCTGTGTAATTCACTAGATAACAATAACATTAGCTAAGCACCAGTCTAGAGAACTGTGACGTGCTCTCACTGAATCAGTCACCTTGAGAGAGACAACAAGTGTGAAGATTGACAGTGGCAGCGAGCGGCACCCGTCACGTAGTTGCTGGCACTACAGAGGCACTCTGTTGGCAGTTGAGAGACACCCCCCTCAACTCGCTGTCAAATAGGAGAGGAGTGTGCACGTTATGTTTTTTAAGAAAAAAAAGATGGAGGATTTGTTTTTACATTACTATAAAAATTCTTAGTCAAGTGTATTGGGTTCCTTATCATTTCAAAATGGGGGAAATCCTAACCTCCCTGGTGGTTATTGGGTGGTTTCTATGATACAGAATATCTGCGGAAGCAAACATGTCAGCACAAGGTAGAGTAGTTCCTTTGGATGAGGGGCAGGCTAAGGCATGGATAGACCCATCAGCCTGTGTGGGTTCATGAGAGGAAACGTGTTTTTATATATATATATATATATATATATATATATATATACTGTATACAGATCTCTCCTCCATTGTTGTTGTTCAGAACTTGTACATGTGAGACATGACGTTTGTCTTTGTGGTATTTGTCCCTTCTCCTCTGTGACTGAACAGCTGATGATTGCAGAGTTGAACATTTTTCAACTCTCGGCGCTCAGAAAAAATGCAAAACAGGAAGCGCTTAGCACAGAATTCAAGCCCAGCGCCTCGTCGCGCAGCTGGCGTTTGTAGTGCAGCCTAAATACCTAAATGCAAAGAATTAAAAGAAAAAATCCCTGACCTCAGAAAAAAAAATGCTGTGGAGGACACGGCCCCTAAAGCAGCTCACAAACCCTTGATGCTCTTTAACATATCAGCTGAGGCTGAAACAGGTGGCAGAAGGGGTGAAGGAACGGAGGGATGTGTGTCAGGCTTCAGTGGTGGGGGGAAGGGGGTGGGCATCACAACAAGCACTCATGATAAAACAGGCCCATACGGACTGACAGCAGGTAAATTATATGTCAGCAAGGTCTGCATTTCAATCCTTGCATATTTTCAATGGGCACCACTGAAAAGCCTCCCTGCATCTCTTTCTGCAAACAGACTGACTCAGTGCTAACTGTTTTTGATTAAAACATCAGTAAGGCTGTGGGCTCCTTTCATCTCTTGGGCCCCAAGCTGTCTGTCTCCTCGCCCCCACCTACCCCCCCATGAGTGGGGTCCGGCTTGTGACATGGAGGACCATTTATCTACTCTGAGGATCATGTCATGTAATAAGCCCCGTCTCCAGAGAGCATTTAGCCTGATAGGAAAAGCTGATTGGGACAAAGGGCTACTGAATCTCATTCTAGCTCCTGCAGTGGCAGGTGACTGCTGAGGTAAACACATTTCTCTGGGGACGAAGAGGGAGGTGCGAAGAGAAACGGAGTAAAAGACAGACCATTGAAGCAAGTGAGTGTGTGTTTCATCATCAGCATGACAGCCTCTGCTAAAGTTGTGCTCCACTGTAGGAGAAACAAATACCCAGGAGTGCCATTTGTTACCATCATTACCAGAGGATACGCTGGTGGTAACTTCAATCTGCCACACTATTGTTCCTGCATAGTAGTGCTGGCTCATTGTTTCAGCCCTCCACAAATAAAAATAAACTCATAAAGAGGGAAAGACTTGCCACGGGGGAACATCATCAGAGGTGGATGGATGTGGCTCTCAACTGCTCACAAAAGCAAAAGACATGAACTCGTGTCATAAACAACTGGGTCTGTAGATTATAACACTTACCCAAAACAGGCACATGAGGCTGCTGTCTTGTTTGGTTTTGTTTGTTTGAGCCTGAGAAAAAGAGAGAGGAGATGGCAGGATGGTCAGAGCGAGCGGCAGCTGTATCCACAGATGCTCATGTAAAAACATCCTTATTCACATGTTCCCCTCCACTTGTTTGTTTCCTGGTAATTTAGCCCTTCAGCGTCAGGAAAAAAACGCTGCTTTGTTTTCATACTAACAAGGCAATTAGCAATCATTACACAGTTCTACTCTGGGTTGCCTACAGGTGGATATTGGTAATGATTTAACCAACTGATCTCTAATTTGTGCGTGTTTGTGTGAGCACATGTGCATCTGTATGTTTGTTTAAAAGAAACCATGACTCATATGAAGCGTTACCGGTGTATTTTCCTGCCAACATCTACCCTGACCCATCTCCATCTCTGTTTAATAGATGTGCACGTCCTGAGTAGGGACAAGTGCGGGCTAAGTACGGGAGGTAGTACAGTAGTGAGTGAAGTTGAAATTTGAGCAGACAGGAGGCATTGACACCAAAAGAGTTGTAAACGGTGCTCCTGGCTCCCCAAGGACAGTCTGTCACGCTGTGATCACCAGTAATGCCACCAGGAGAGCGAGACCAGAGGCGGGAAAGAGAAGGGGAGGGGGAATAAAGGGAAGATAACATGACTATACCTAAAACACCTCAGGGAGTAAGATCCGAGGTGTAGGCATGGTGGACGCAGCATTAAGTTACAGTCGGACCAAAATAGCAGGAAGGGAGAGAAAATAACTCTCCGTACCAGCAGGCGGCGGTAGTCTGTATTCGTCATTCAAAAAGGGTAACTGGAAGACCAACAGGACAGATTCAAGATGCTAGTTAACCAGTTAGTACCAACACAACCTAGTGTTGGAGGAACAAATGATATGTACCCTGCACTAGCAAACAGTGACACAAACACTTACAAATTTTCTCTGCTAAAGAGCTAAATGCCCCGAAGAAATTATCTGACCTAACTTTGACAAGTTTGTTTTAATCTCATACCCTCTTGACTTTAGTTGTTTGCTTGCTTTACTCACTTCGGTTTCCCTATTTGTGGACTAACTTGAACTGCCAATCATTCACCAACGGGTTCCACCATCTTCAAAGCCAATTCAACAAGCTGAATCAGCTGGAAAGAACGCCAACACACTGCAACTAGGGCGACAGATGCTCACCTACACCTCAGCGCTGACTGACAACCAACCTTTGGCTTGGTGTGTCAGGGCCCTAACAGCGCAAACCACTGCCATGGCTGCTAATTTTCTAAATTTATGATCATACCTCTCTCAGAAAACCTTTAAAAATAAAAATAAAAACAATCATACACTACACCTTCCAGACTTCCCCTATTCACCCAAGTGTAGCAATTTACCAGGAAAAAATAATGTTTTAAAAATCTGCATCTTACAATGTTATGAAAGCCCTTAAAAGAGCCCCTGGACTCACATATTTCTTGGTCCTTGACCAAACTTGACATCTCATTTTACCAACACTGAGCAGGGTAAGAGTTTGAGATATCACGCTAACTAACGGATGAACAAACAAGGGCAAAACATAACCTCGTTGACAGAGATAACTACGATGTATCCCCTCTGGTCTAAGCACATCACCCAACTGCTGAGTTTTAGAAATTCAAAATCTTCATATAAGAATAGTAATAGTTTTACATCCGTCTTCTGTACTGGAACAACCATACTGTGATAAAGATAGGTCTGACAACATAAACAAACATGCTTTGCCTTTTATCATCAGTGATCTTAAACACATCATCTTGAGTAAATGCCTATGCTGCAACAATTGACCAAAATGATCCATTTCCAATGAGCCTTTTCTAACTAGCACACTTAAGTTGTACATCGTCTACTCTTCCCCCATGTTCATGGCCTGTGGCCTCATTTCTTATGCAGATTCATCTGGCTCGGGACAGTGTGGCCCTCACTGCAGAGTGGCCCAACAGAGTCCCCAGGGCCAGGCCCTCTGTTCAAGGTCCCAAGGGGGCAACCCCCTACCCTGCTTACCTGCTTCAGTTCATATGAGCAGCTATGGCCGCCATATGTGAAGCTGCAGGAAAGCAGATGCTGTTTTTCCATTTGTGAAATCAAGTTTTTGGAAGGCACTCAGTGTTTTGATGGCCAGAGTCGAGTCAGTCAGGGAGTGTAAAGGGCAGAGGGCAGTGAGGAGGCAGCAGGCTCAGTTGTACAGTGTTGTATGCTAACACTGCAACATCTGATCATCGCTGTGAGGATATGCTGATCTCGCAAAGCAGTGGCATGGCATTATCTCACGTGTTAACACTTGCGTAAGCCATTCAAATACACGCAGTACAAAGACACACGCACGGTCTTGATGTGGACCTGTCTGTAGCTGAGCAGTTACTTTGTCAGTCATCTGCTGATGCTGATAGACAATACGGGGGTGAGGATGCGTGTCAGAAAAGAGAAAAGCCTGAATGAAATGACAGACTCTCTCTCCGTCCATCTCCTCCACCGCCTCCATCTCTCCCTGTCCCCGCACATCTCACCCACTGCAGCCTGGGAAGCCATGACAAGCCTGACACCTGTCAGTCATAAACTCACAGACAGGACAGAGAGGACAGCAGCATACACAGCTCCACATGCTCCTGCAGCACAGCACTGAACTCACTTTACCAGTCATCTTCACACAGCAGGTACAGTAGTGTTGCTGCATGCTGACACTGCTGATGTGACCCATGTAAAACAAATTGTTTTTCATCTATGCCGGTGTAACATTTACAGCAACAGAGGAGACAATATTCACGATAATTAAATTAAACCCTAACACAATTTCATTATTTCTAATAGTTTATCAACAGTCTGAAAGTGATAATCCATAAAGACACCCAATGTATTATGTTTTGATGGGGGGAATAATAATATTACAATTAAAGTAGTGCTGACTTGAAGTTTGAAAGGTTAGATTTCACACAATTATGTGTCAAGGTGCTGAACGACCGCAGCCACCGACTCCCTCCTGGCGACAAATTTCATTAACAAACCTGATGTATACAGCACACGCAGACACAGTTCAAATGGAGGACATAAATTTCAGCCTGTGGGGTACTGCGGTCACATTACAACTAATCAACCGCTCTCCTTATACCCTTCTGGAAAAATCTTCTTCTGTTCAGATGGGTGGGGGGAGATAAAGGAAAATATGATGCTTTATTTCTAATCAGCATAAATTACCAGCATCCATCAGGTGAGGCTCAAATTAAAATCCTCATCTGACAAAGCAATGGGAACTGTGTGAGCTCACTCATGAATCAGTATGATTTAATCCAATCATAGAAGACCCCAAAGCCAAAATTTCTACTCAGGATCAATCCAATTGCCCTTCTTCACATTTTCTTCATTAGGTCTTAAAGGGAGCATTTGGTTATGAGGGTCAACTGGGTTCAAACTTGCCATCACATTTTTTTTCTCTTCAGAACAGCATGACCAACCACAGAATTACAACAAGGACAATGAAACCAAATATTGCATCATGTCATCCTACCCATACATCTTGTCTTTCTCACTGTCACTTGTAAAATGATGTACCAACTAGGGCTGCCCCCTAATAGTTGAACAAATGTTAGTTGACCAGAAAGGTCATTAGTCAGCAAGATTTCATTGGTCGCTCAGTCACAGAAAAAACAAACAAACAAAAGTGAAACTCTATCAGGAGCTGCTGCACCTCATCAAAATAAATCACAACCCATATGACTGGACCACATGGGAATTTAATTTGAAAGGACAAACACCAGGAAGAGGCCATGCTCAGCAGTCAGACAGGAGTCACGTTACAAACCAGTCACAGCCGACAGATATCTTTACCTTCTTCCGTAAATATTCATTCTGATAAATACGGAAAAGTTGATCATTTTAGCGCAGGGCTACTCAGAGCTTTACATCTGTCCCACAGACAATAGGTCTACACACTTATAAACAGCATCTGAAAGAAGATCAGCTCTGCACTCAAGATTTCGGTTAAATAAACACAACCTGCCACCGCACTCTTGAAAGCTGGCACAAAAAAGGCACAAGAGTAGTGCCCCGCACCCGAACTCAAGTTTTCCAGGCCGTTAAATACACGGCATGTGTACGGCCCCTAATTTACAGGGCTGGTACCTGCAGTTATTCCACAGACGAGTTAATAACATGTCGGGCAGGAAATACAAAGTGTGGGACATTTTGAGAAGGTGAAGGACGAACCCAAGGTGATATGTAAACTCATCTTCATTGGTCGACTTCAAACATGACGTATCATCTGAAACATGTAAGTCCCTACATGCCCATCAGCCACTTAGCACAATCATTACTGCTTTGCCAACAGCATCATTAACAGGCGGCTCGCTCAGTGTGTGACGTGCACTTGTAGATAAAATATAGGCCTATATTAAAGGGCCAGCGTGTAATATTTGACATAGTTTATTGTCAAATCTGAATCTGAATCTGAATATTCTACCCATTAATATGTTTATATAAGTGTATAATCGCTATAAAATAAAATTCGTTTGGTTTTCGTAGCCTTTATATATATATATATATATATATATATATATATATATATATATATATATATATATATATATATATATATATATATATATATATATATATACAGTACAGGCCAAAAGTTTGGACACACCTTCTCATTCAATGCGTTTTCTTTATTTTCATGACTATTTACATTGTAGATTCTCACTGAAGGCATCAAAACTATGAATGAACACATGTGGAGTTATGTACTTAACAAAAAAAGGTGAAATAACTGAAAACATATTTTATATTCTAGTTTCTTCAAAATAGCCACCCTTTGCTCTGATTACTGCTTTGCACACTCTTGGCATTCTCTCGATGAGCTTCAAGAGGTAGTCACCTGAAATGGTTTTCCAACAGTCTTGAAGGAGTTCCCAGAGGTGTTTAGCACTTGTTGGCCCCTTTGCCTTCACTCTGCGGTCCAGCTTACCCCAAACCATCTCGATTGGGTTCAGGTCCAGTGACTGTGGAGGCCAGGTCATCTGCCGCAGCACTCCATCACTCTCCTTCTTGGACAAATAGCCCTTACACAGCCTGGAGGTGTGTTTGGGGTCATTGTCCTGTTGAAAAATAAATGATCGTCCAACTAAACGCAAACCGGATGGGATGGCATGTCGCTGCAGGATGCTGTGGTAGCCATGCTGGTTCAGTGTGCCTTCAATTTTGAATAAATCCCCAACAGTGTCACCAGCAAAACACCCCCACACCATCACACCTCCTCCTCCATGCTTCACAGTGGGAACCAGGCATGTGGAATCCATCCGTTCACCTTTTCTGCGTCTCACAAAGACACGGCAGTTGGAACCAAAGATCTCAAATTTGGACTCATCAGACCAAAGCACAGATTTCCACTGGTCTAATGTCCATTCCTTGTGTTTCTTGGCCCAAACAAATCTCTTCTGCTTGTTGCCTCTCCTTAGCAGTGGTTTCCTAGCAGCTATTTGACCATGAAGGCCTGATTGGCGCAGTCTCCTCTTAACAGTTGTTCTAGAGATGGGTCTGCTGCTAGAACTCTGTGTGGCATTCATCTGGTCTCTGATCTGAGCTGCTGTTAACTTGCGATTTCTGAGGCTGGTGACTCGGATGAACTTATCCTCAGAAGCAGAGGTGACTCTTGGTCTTCCTTTCCTGGGTCGGTCCTCATGTGTGCCAGTTTCGTTGTAGCGCTTGATGGTTTTTGCGACTCCACTTGGGGACACATTTAAAGTTTTTGCAATTTTCCGGACTGACTGACCTTCATTTCTTAAAGTAATCATGGCCACTCGTTTTTCTTTAGTTAGCTGATTGGTTCTTGCCATAATATGAATTTTAACAGTTGTCCAATAGGGCTGTCGGCTGTGTATTAACCTGACTTCTGCACAACACAACTGATGGTCCCAACACCATTGATAAAGCAAGAAATTCCACTAATTAACCCTGATAAGGCACACCTGTGAAGTGGAAACCATTTCAGGTGACTACCTCTTGAAGCTCATGGAGAGAATGCCAAGAGTGTGCAAAGCAGTAATCAGAGCAAAGGGTGGCTATTTTGAAGAAACTAGAATATAAAACATGTTTTCAGTTATTTCACCTTTTTTTGTTAAGTACATAACTCCACATGTGTTCATTCATAGTTTTGATGCCTTCAGTGAGAATCTACAATGTAAATAGTCATGAAAATAAAGAAAACGCATTGAATGAGAAGGTGTGTCCAAACTTTTGGCCTGTACTGTATATATATATACATATATACACACACACACATATATATATATATATATATATATATATATAGCAAGGGCCTTGCTTTAAAGAGGTCGCCATCTTGCGCCGCCATGTATGTAAGGCAGCCCGAGCGGACAATCCAGCCAGCCAGAGAACGCGTTTCGCGTGTATAAATAAACCAACGAAGACAGCAGAAGGAAGGAAGACGGAGGAGGAAACAGCAGAGAGTGTTAGTAGTTCGTCGATGGAGAGTAGTGAAAAGTTTTTTTAGTTATAAAGTTTGCGAATGGACCACACTTACCACGCAACAGGAGAGAATGAACCCGAACCGTCATCTGCGAGGAAAAGAAGATGCAACTTCACTTCTTGTGATGCACTCTGCGGCGCTTTTCCTCCTGATGATATATCTCCCCAACGATGGTAGCACCGAATCCCATTCTGTGCAGCAAAATGGGAGCGGAGGATTCAGCCTCTCTTCTCGCCCACTCAGTGTACTCCGGCTCTCATCTGTGTACTCCGGCTGAAACAGGTATGGCTCTGGGTCTGTGTCCCCTACAAGAAACTCTTCAAAATCGCGTTCAAAGTCGTCCATTGCAGCTACTATAGTCCGGAGATATTGCTAGGCTAAATAAACAGCTGATGTCTGTTTACAGGCTACGCTGTCAGTCAGTGTGCGGGCTGGAGATTGGTGGAGCAGAGAGGGGAGGGGATCCCCGCTAGGTATTGTAAACGAGTATGTGTGTATGAAGTGTGTGTGTTATGCTAGAAGAGTCAGAGTTTGGGACGGAGTCTTTTACCCCCTGGAGTGTTACCAGAGTTTTTGGAGTGCTCAAATAAACGGGCCTTTTTTCCCGAACGCTACTCTGGTCTCCCGCTCGTGAGGGATTCATTACAATATCGTAACATGGTTTAGATTTCTAAATAAATATTCACCTCGTCACTAGATAGACCTACTCCTGAAAAACTTGTGTCTGCGCAAGGGTTTTTGTCCCTACGAGGCCATCGTCATTTACCCGACAGAGCGAGTGAGCCCTGCAATCTAGAATTTGACCACTGATGTCACTGTTTTCAACCCATTTTACACACTGGCCCTTTAAAGAAGGTTCATTAGTACGGTTTTGTATTTCTCTGTAATGTAGCACAATGTTAACAATGTTACTTACACTATTCTTTCTCACAGCTTGGACTCAAACCATTCTGTTGCCCTGCCAAAATATATCATTTAATAAATAAATTAATATCGTAAACATGCGGGCGACTAGTCGACTAATGGCCCTAAATGACGACTACTGGTCAACTAAGAAAATTCTTAGTTAGGGGCAGCCTTAGTGCCAACTTATGCGCTCTATAAGTAAATTCCTGTGCTATGCCATCAAGTAAATCCTTCTAGTTACTGCATGCACTACCTGCACTGTTCTGCACATATAATTACAGGGGTGACAGGCAACTATCAAGCAGTAACTAAATGAAAAAGTTGTATTTCCAAGGGCTGTTTACAGAACACACCCACCCACGGCCCTATTATCTTGACTGCTTTTCTCTCACATATATCAAAGATGCTAGGGAACAAACAAGGACTAGTGCTTACTTTAATGTGGTCTTTAATCTAGTCAGTCCACAAGACATTAACCAGCAACTATTTCTGATTAATTAATTTGATTAATTAATTCATTGTCTGAGTCAAAAACATCCTCCAGCTTCTTAAATGTGAGGATTTGATTTGCTTTTTCATATAATAGCAAATGAATGTCAGTGTAAATATGTCACCTTGGGAGAGAAGCTATGACCATTTTCTTAATGTTTTGAGATTGGAATAAAGGAATCATTATCTTAATAATAAATAGTATAACTTCTTGGAGAAATAAGCCACTAGTGAATTAGTTACATTTACATCAGTCTGACCTATTCAAAGTTACAAGTAAGTAAGTAAGTAAGAAAGTAAGTAAGTTACATCTTCTGCTGTAAGAGTGCTGAAGATGTAACGTTAGACCGGAAGTCAGAAGAGAACAACACAGGTTCACTACATAAGCTAACTGTCAGTGGTTTTGCTAACTGTCAAAACTCCACAATTTTTCCTCAACAAATTATTCAAGGCTGCACCTACATCAAATACTCTTTTATCTGCTTTACTGTTATGAAAACAGAGAATGTATGTGTGTGTTGTTGTTTTTATAATGAAATTAGTAACAGTGGAGGTTAGACAGACAGAAGGGACCGTTGGTTGTTGGAAGCTAACCTTACCTGGAGCTGGTGTTTGTGAAGGCTCCCTCAGTCGGTGTGCTGTCTGAGACTTGCTCCTTCATGTTGAAATAGGTCGGTGTAAATAAAGCTAAACAGATTTCAACCAAGGACAGGCAGACAATTAGGAAAACAGCTCCCAATTTCTATCCAAACAGCAGTTCAAAATGTCCTCCAAGTATGACTGCGCATTAGCACACCTGTGAGCTAATTGACAAGCCCCGCCCGCTACCAGCCACTCAATATGAGGGTGCGTTCAGAGTCACACACTTTTTCTGTTTACTTATAGTAGGTACTGTCCTTGAAAATTATGTACTGTTGCAATCATGCCATACTACTTCCTCATAACATTAGGCCCTGAAGTTTGACCCTCTTACTCATATATCTGTTACCATGGAGATAAAACAAAATGTTGCTCTGACATTGTTATTGTGCAATGAGTAATAACTGCAAACATTGGTAGTAATTTGATATGTATGCCCTTTTGTTGTTGGTTATATTTATGATCATTTTATTCAATTTAACAAATAATATTCCATTTACGTATTACTGATCACCCAGTCATCAGTCATCCATCATTGGGACTTCTGACAGTCGATGTGAAGGATCTTTTGCTGGCAGAGGATTGTGCACCGGATGTAGCAGAACATCCTGGTATTTTTGGCATACTACATTTGACATACTAAAGCTGGGTCTCAATTCAGGGGCTGCAGCCTCTGAAAGACACAGCCTTCGCGGTTGATGTTGGCCACGTCCTTTAAACACTGCATCAGCCAAACTGAACAGTCTCCGAAATGGGATGGTCTGGTCTGCAGAGGATTTCCTGGTTGCATCACCAGTTGTTCTCATGCCGACCTGTTGGCATTACTGTTACCTAGCAGCCAGCTGTGCTTGACAAAAGAAGGAGTAAGCTTGTAAGTTAGTGATCCCCAAATCATGGAGCCAGAGATTGTTATTATATATAGGCCTATATATATATATATATATATATATATATATATATATATATATATATATATATATTTCTTTTTATTTAATACTTGAGGAGATGATTCACCGCCGTTTGATATATTTCAGGCTGATGGACCATTTTCAGGTAAATGTATAAAATTAAGATTGTTTAGGCTGTGTGCTTTTAGCTAATAGTGACATTAACAACAGTTAACCATTAGCTAGTTAACAACTGTTAGTTAACTTAATAATCGTCACTGACGCACAATGCATCTTGGGATAGGCTGGGACATGAAGAATTCATCCGTTGCATCCTTCAAATTCTGGGAAAGAAGGCTGCATTTCTCAGCCGCATTTGAGGGACTGCATTGGTCGCGCCGATGTGACGCAATTGATTTTCAAATGTATCCATCAAAGGCTGCAGCCCCTAAATTGAGACACAGCTTATGTATTGGGACATGCTAAATCTTTTCTGTCATACAACATAGTATAGCTAGTAGTATGGGTGTTGGAAGACACAGTGCTACCGATGAAAATCTTGCAAAAATGAGCTCCTATTTCTCCACCTGTCAGTGAGTTGTTGGTATCATTCATATACTGGAACAGTATCAGGGAACTGGGAATTTATTTTAACACATTAATTTAAGAATATGCACCATAAAAACATAATGTTAGCTGAAACAATGATGGCCTTAAAATACATGTTGACATAATGTTGAGTTCTTGGTGATTTAGATCCACCAAATATCAGTTTATATTTTGCTATAGTATTTCATATATTTTCAAACAAAGTCAAGCCATTTATCAAATGACCTCCAAGGGGGACATGCCCCAGAGTTTGAGAACTACTAATGCGAAAGAAATATCTGAGTCACAATGCTAGGTCTTAGTGGGTTATTTTTCCTATGATTTGCACATCAAAAATGGAGATCAAAGGAAGCCGATCAATGAGCATAATTAATCCCAAATATTAGGCACTTTAAGACAGCTCTGATATTAAGAGTCTAATTCAGGTGCTTTTTACATTTATTTATTTGGAAAACCATGGCCCTACAACAACTACATGATTCAAAGTCTATATTTCATTAGATAGATACACACTAGCAGTAACTTTACATTGAGCACAAGAATTAATCACTTTATTTGGCATATATAGTCCACCAGCCACAAACATTTAAAAAATAAACTGGTTTTGTCTCTCGTAACAACACTGGCTGGCTGATCCAACATTACAACAATGAGGTTGAATTGGGTAACTCTAATATACAGTGCGTATGAATATGAAGTGGTGTATTAAAAGCCTAACTAATGGCTCAAAAAAGCCCTCATAAGATTCAGTTCAAGTGCAGCCATCTTACAGCTCGTATATTTCTTGGCAAAATAAAACCAATTCAATTTAGGTGAATTTTTAAGTACTATTATTTTAACCTTAAGAGGAATGACCAGAGCCCTGACGTCCTTGCAGCACGCCGGTCACAGATTTAAGACTGGAGTCAAAAAGACAGCACACTACGGATATGAAACCTAAAAGCCACTTTACTGTTTTCAATTCAACTTATGATACTAATTAGTGTAATTGATCTAATTATTAGTTAAAGTGCACATATTTAACATTTGTAAAAATGTTTAAAAGTGGATGATTAAGAGTACTCCAGGACACCTCTATAAAACACAGGAGGTAAAGAGAGACTACAATGGAACTTGTCCAATTAATCAAATAAGTGTGGCAATTAACTAAGTGAGTGTTTAAGGGCTGCAGTGGAAGAGAGGACAATTGATTTTCTCTGAAAGTACTCACAGCCTCTCATTTCATTAGAACTAAAGAGTGAGGATCAAGAGTCTGAATCCAGATATACAGTGCACAATAAAAGCGCCCGCAGCTGGATTAATAACATAAAGAGAACTGTGTACATTGAAGAATGTTAAATATGATCAAAAGCATAGAAAATATACAAAACTAATTATTCACAACTTGTGGGCAGACTCTGATTGGGCTTGTTTTTGCCCAACATCAATTTCTCTTGCAAATGACAATATCCTGGGTTGATTCTGAACCTTGTGGCAGGGAGTTCAAAGACAAGAAACACATCCAATCAGGACAGCCTTGGAAGCGGCTCTCCCTGCCTAGATTAGTTTTATTGAACAGATGGCGTTTCAATTTTGAACTTTTGCACTGGTGCAAAAAAAAGCTTGGAGAGTCAGGCTGTTTTTCTCACATCACTGACAGAAGCTGCGCATCAGATGAAGGGGATGTGTGAAATAGCATTCCCAAGCATTTCTATCTCCATGCTCAGGACACAAACACTCAGATACAGACACGGTGCGGAGGCTGGACCATGCTGCTCCATCAGATGTTAAAACAAAAAAATATTAAAGGATATGAAATCAGCATGAGCTCGCCACTGAATGTACAGCTATTTTATAGTGATGATGAGTTGTACTATGTACTGTATCATAATGATGTTTTCCTGTGGCTGCATGTGTGTAAATGTGTAATTAAATAAACAAAGAGAGGCAAATCATGGGGGTCCTGTCATATCAAAAATAGAGCACCAGTCGGTTATTTAATGTCTCTCTGCCACCATCCACTCCTATTGCCCCACATTAGCAGCATCATGTTCTCAATTTTCCCCCAGTAGCATTGCTAGTCCTGGCAGCCAGCTCGCCCACGCCGGCACGAGTCGAGAGGACAACTGGAGAAAGATCACAGTTCAGGCTCAGTCAGACGGAAAATATGGAAATCAGGCGGTGGACGGACGGACCGCTGTGTGTTCCCCCTGTTTCAGCAAGCTGCCACAGTTTGACTGACAAACTGACTTTTTGAGGGGCCTGTGCCCATTCCAGTCAGAGTTTATTGAAGGTGATTTTGATCTCCTCCATGAGGCCACAGCAGTGGTGCTGCCATCTGTCACCTTGATTGCATGGCGGCCTCTCTAGGGGGAGCGCCATGGCTCCTGATCGTTTACAGATTGCGCTGCTTTCGCCTCCATAAGGGCCACATGCACAGGGCCAGATGGTGAGCATACACGCTTATTATGAGTCTTTATCTCTGTGCAGGAAGGAGTGGAACCATTAGGCCTCCCTCAGGATCTCCACTCCTCTCTGCAGCCATGCTGTTCCTCCACAAATACAGTCCTCTTCTTCAGCTGTCACTGGCCTACGACAACACACACACACACATACACACATAGCACACAGGACCACTTGTCAAAAAAACAAACACAGATCTACTCAGGGCATGTGATGGTTGTGTTAATACATCTGCATACACACACAGACACACACTAACACCTGTTTCTAATCCTGGATAATGGGAAAATATGGCATGTGGCAAAATGTAAGGTGGGGATGGTTTTTGGTGACATTCTCTGCAACACACTGTCATGTACTAGACATTGTGATTTTACGCTTGACATCTAGGATTATTGACATGCACCTTTACGTAATATGTTGACAGAATCCTGCGGGATCATGGCAAAGGCTGTGTGACCACATGGGCCAATTGATCAACACTAATAAGTGCTTCTAAAGAGGCATCAGTGTGTGTGTGCCTGGAAATTGTCATAATAAAATAATCAGAGCACTACGCCGTGCAACAGAGTCTGTGTGCACAAATGTCCATTCATGCATGATTCTGATTCTAACAGATTCAGCCTGGTATGAGACATTGGCAGGAGGCTGTTGTCCCTATCCCTGACATATGTACTGTATGACCAGGAGGGTGAAGAGTATGCTCGGGATTAAAAACCGACATGTGTAACGTCACCGCACATTTGTCATGCTCCTTTAGAATTCTAAAGTTCATTCACTTTAATGCCGCTAACTGTTTGGTAAACTGTGTGATTTTATAGGGAGGCGAAATGGAATTCATAATTATTCAGGCATTTACGGTGTAATGCCTTAATGAGCATTTACTAAGCTCTTCATGAGAGGTAATATCCCACTTGATCAGAGATTAACAAAGAGCATTTCAGTGCACGCTTTAATGCAAAAGGCTTAACTGCTTGAAGCATGGCTTCATTTCTCTCAATTACATCTAATCTAATGTTTGGATTCCCTCAGCAAAGATGCACTATTCAAGCGCATAGCTGACCTAATGAGTGAAGAAACACTCCCTTGCATAAATAATCTCTCAGAACCTCCACTGTAGCATATCCATTGAAAAAAAATTAACATAATTCCTTTGTGTGAGTACTAGAAACACAATAAATCGCTGCTTGTTTGTTGAAAGAGTGATTTGATATCAGTGCAGCATGCACTCTATTGTCCTTTGCTGTCCCTGATTTTTTTTGTCCTGGGGCAATACGGCAATGTGCTGCACTTTTAGGACAACAGCCGGTTATCTGCGAGGGTGAGCCCCCTCGTCAGTCTCCAGCACGGTGCACAAACTGACATACTCTACACTAGCCTGTGGTCACATTTCAGCTCAGGGCAAAGCGGAAACGCTCTGTGGCCACAGTCTGCTGCATCACTTTTGTCAGACTAAGGCAAGGCAACCTGAAAAACCATCGTGATACATCTTAATAGCCATTAATTCATAACAAAACAACTTCCCAGTCATGTGTGACCGAAAAATGTGTCATCTGTCTGTATAACCATACGCTTAGTCCTCAGTATAACTCCCAGGTGTATGTTGAAATTTCACATGAAAAATTAGCAAAACATGGACTGCTACCATTACCCGCCTCAAGCCCGTAACAGAGACAGAGTGTATGACTTGCTCAATGACCACGCGGCATCGTAATCTCACCACACTAAACATGAAAATAACCGCTCATGAAAGAAGGTCAACAGGGCCTTCAGGGGGTGTGCTGTGTTGAGCAGCACCTGAACTGGACCCAAGTACAGATCGGTGGGGTATCATGGAAAGCGCCACCAGCACCCAGCCCTCAAAGGCTGTCACAGACTGAAGGTGTCACCCAGAAAACAGCAGTTGAATTAGCCTCGGTGGGCTCCAACCAAACACAGCCTGCAGCATGCCAGCACAGTCCAACCAAGCCCTTTACATTCTCTGCCCTGTCTGTTGAAGCCTTGGTGGATCATTGCTGGGATGATGTTAGGAGACTGAAGTGATCATGATAGAATATCAATCAGGAAATGTCTTAATTGAACTCATTGTTTTGCTCTCGCAGGCCATCCTGCAACCAAATTAATTAATTATTAAGCACATTTAAAGGAGCAGTGTGTAAGATTTAGTGACATCTAGTGGTGATGATTGCAGATTGCAACCAGATGAAAGTTAGATTTAATTCATAGTTCACTGTTTAGGAGAGTTTTACCAGGAGCTGAATTGTCAGCAGAGGTCTCTTCCTCTCCAAAACAAAAACACTGAATAAAGGCAGCTTCATGTTACAAGTCAGTGTTCCTCCTATGCTGTTTGGCACATCACTGATGGGCCGCTATCCCAGCACCTGTCAATGTGTGCTTACCTATTACCTCTGATTACTTAAGATCTAGATGTTCTGGAGGTTTTACCAGGAGCCGAATTATCCAGAGAGGTCTCTTTCTGTCAAAACAAACAAACCAGGTGATTCAAACCAGGGAAGTCAGTGAATAAAGCAGTTTCATTTAAGAGAAATGTGTGTTTTTGCCACACTGCTTGTTGCAGAGGGACTGCCAACTATGGTGGGCGACGTAAAAACACAAATGGCCCTGTATAGAGCCACTGTTTGGTTTGTCCGTTTTGGGATACTGTAGAAACATGGCAGTGCAACATGGCATCCTCTGTAGATGAGGACCCATTATATACGGCTCATTCTAAGGTAGTAAAAACACAGTGATTCTTATTGTCCAGTGATTATACGCTAAAGAAAACATATAATATTATGTTCCATTTCTGTGACTATATCCCCCTAAATCCGACACACTGGGCCTTTAATTCATCTATATCAGACAATGAAGCAGCACTGCTGAAGTAGGTACAGTGTTAGTTACTGTGTTGCTCAAGAGAACTTACACACGCTGCTGCAGAGGTCACCTTTCAATAATGGTGCAGCATTTCTAACCCACAGGCCCTGCTGAGGTGAAAAGTCTGACATAAAACATCCAGTAACAGCCAATGAATGAGATCCAATCAATGTGAAAATGATCAAATTTACATTCCTCACAATGCGTCAGCGATCTGTTTTAGAGGGGATTTGGTGGCCAAACTTCCATATAATTGAAGAGGCTATGCCAGACCCCACTGGAGACATACCATAGGAGCACACCAGAGCTGAGTTACTTAGAGGAAGCTTCCTCTTGTTTGCCTTGGAATTAGCTCTGAGAGCACATACACACATACACACCCATTTCAGCACACACATACACTCACTCTCAGCCTTTTTCACCCTTCTGCATCAATCTGTTCCCAAGCTGTTCCCACATTTTGGTGAATTTCCCAGGCTTATTCCTTGGCACAAGTGGATACTGGGGCTGATTACTTTAGCGTGAACCCATCAAGTCTGTCCAGTGCCTGCAAAAGCGTGCACGCTCAAAAACCGACTACCTTCCCCTTCATGCAGTGAGTGAAGCTAAATGTTGTGAGTGCAGGGCTGCAGGATACAACATTAACATAAACTGCACACACATATAAGCAATAACAGTCTCTTCCTAGATGCACCAACACACAACAGCATCCACATCGATCTCCGATAAGAAACAACCAGCAGCAACAAATCCAAAGCTCATTAAAGAATATAAATTCAAAATCTATTCTGGCACTCAATCCAATGCAGATTTTCTCCCTCTTTCTGTCTCATAAATTACAGTTCTGGTGCACTGTGCAAATATTACCAAGCTGTAAGACAGCTGTGCCCCATTAAAATGTGTTATGGTTGCTGATTTCCTACAGCACATGGTCATCTTGCCAAATCTACAGCCAGTAATTAGCGGAGATGAAATGTTTAATTGTGCCTTAATTTTGATAAAATTTATCTGTCACCCATCCTATAATCAGGCATTATGCTCACAAATCAACGTCAGCAGATTTAGGCAGGGAGACATCCACTAACCTGACAGACATGTTGAGATGTCACTGCCCTGCTCTCCCTGCTTAGAGCCCAGGAAACAGGACGATATGTTAATACTGATGAGAACACTGAGAGGAAAAGACAGAGGGTTTGATATTACAGAGTGTGTGCCATTACCGCGCAGACTAGACATAATACAGTTTGATTATGTATGTATATGTGTGCAAATATGTGAAAAAAATAGTCTTTTTCCGTTTACTGTGTGTGGCAAACAATGGCTGTGTGTGCAGTTTGTCTCCCTGTGAACACACAACAAGATGGGAGCATGTGGGTGATCTTGTCAGTGTCGCAGGACAACAGGAAGAAATCGTTCTCCGACAGATGGATGACAGGAGCGCAGGAGTGGGAGAGGGTCAAGATGGGAGAGACACAAAACCCTCGGCACTGACTGGGAGATAGCGTGCAAGATCTCAGGGTGCTAAACCATGTCATCCTGCCAAAGCACGGCCCAGGCAGGCTGAGAGGGGCTGCTCATGGATCTCCTGGGGAATACCGAGACTTGAGATGAGGCAATAGAAAGGGCCACTTATTAAAGGGTAGCTTCAGTACTTTTCAACCTACACTCTATTCTCTGATATCTTTTTGTCTAAGTGACTAATTGGAAAAACAATTTTTGAAACTGGTCCAGTATTGAGCAAGAGTGCTGCAGCCAGCAGCGGAGAAAAAGGCTGTAATGTAATGCCTGTGGGCAACTGAACACTGTCAATTAATATTAATTGAAAGTGCCTTTTTTTGCCACTGGTTCAGAAGGTTATTCTAAGTGTGACAACATTATGGAAAGTATTCCTACAGAGGTCAAGCTCTTTGTCAAAGAGTAAAATCCTTTTTGCTTAACCAGAAACAGCCCCGAAATCGTGATCATCAAACACACCAGACTCCATTTAAATAAGCAGTAATTTTATCATCTTAAAACACACTTCATTCAAAGTCAACAAAAGCAAAATAAAAGTCACACAAGCCATCTTGGTTTGTCTTTCCACTGTTCCAACAATCACCAACTCTGGTTTTGTTTAAATAAACCCTTAATTTGCCCGGTTGGATGTGAAAATGTGCTGCCTCTATACACGCTTAAATTACTGTTTATTCAAATGGAGTCTGGTTTGTTTGGTGATAGTGATCTCTCTGTTTCTGGTTAAACAAAAAGGATCTTCCTCTTAACAAAGAGGTTGACCTTTGAAGGGATCCTTTCTATCAGGGTGCTTTCAGACCTACAGTTGTCTTCCTTTGGTCAGAATCAGGGACTAATTTTGTCACAAAGTTACACAATTGCCTAGAGTTGGTTCGTGTTCTCACGGCAGCATTTACAAGCGGACCAGATAAAATGCCTTGCATGAGAAAGCTGCTCTTAATTGGTCAGAATTTTCATGCAGGACAAATCCAGGAAGTAAACAAAACGTTGAAGAAGAGTACACCTGCAAGATAAATGCAATACTTTCTAATGTCACAATGGAGGGACAACTACGCAGGTTGATTTTAGCGCTGCGCATCGTGGACTATATTGCTGTCATTGTTCATTTTAGTCAAACCATACAGTTTGAAAACGAGGCGCGGCTCCAACTAGAAAACAATGTTTTGATGCATTGGATGTGCTGAATGTGCATATTAAGGCAGTACAGGAGGAGGTGCACATTAATAATCCTCCAGGACTGTAACATGCTCATGTTTAACCCAAACAATGTGTCATGTGACTGCAGTTGGTTCAGACCCAGGTCAGAATACATTCCCATCACATATGAACCACACCAGAGTTGGGCTGTAACTGAACCGAGACCACCTCTTCAAGAAGGTCTCAGTTGTTTTGGTGCACACCCGAGTGCGATCGCTATGTTCATACCTGCCCAAATGAACCACACTTAAGGGGCAAATGAACTTGAGTTTGATTGAACCGAACCAGACAGGGCAGGTGTGAAAGCACCCTACTTATAGTAATAATCTGAGCCTATCAGTGGCAAAAACAAGCCCTTGTAGTGGACATAAATTCATGGTGTACAAATGCCCCAAGTGGCTACATTGCTGCCTGTTATACTGCTGCTGTCTGCAGAGCTCTTGCTCAGTACTGGACAAATTACAAAAAATGTTTGTTCCCATTAGTCTTTAAGACACAAAAACATGGGAGAACAGAGACCAGGTTGAAAAATACCGAAGCTGTCCTTTAAATCTGACAGCAAGAGGATGACAGAGGCTTAGAGTGATGGGTAATGGTAATATTAGTGATGGATTATTGAGTAAATTTTAAAATGCTCAACCAAGTAAACATTCTTATTTGTTTGAGTGGTGTGCATCCTTGTGTAAGATTCTCTGATTTACAGTGATGCAAAACAGTGAAGACTCTCATTTGCTCTCAAATTCATCGACTTCTGTATCTTTTCAAATAACATATTTTTAAGTATACAGTCAGAGCAACCTTGAACTGAAACAAAGCTTGTTTGAGAAATAGCACGTACTAAGGACAGCAGCCGTTTTGCATATTAATGACTAATGTTGTCCCTGGGAGAGGCCGCCCCCTCCCTAGGGGCATTATGGGTGATTATTGTCATCTCAGTGCAGCCAGTTATTCACCAACATGCACCGCATAAAACACATCATTGCAAAAGGCCGCGACAGGAAATGAGACGTGGGGCAGGGCTCCAGGAGCAGCCCTTTCTAATCACAATGGCCAACTGTCACGCTCTGCATCCCCTCGTCTGCCACAGCTTTGAGCAGTGTGGAAGGATTTCACTGCAAACTTTTGAGTGGATCTGCAGTGGTAGGACATCCTGCATAACATGTGGCACCCATGATAATTACGGCAGAATTAACACAGGCGGGTTTATGGCCCTTCTGCCGCCAGGAGATGGCTGCCAGATAGACACAGGCCTCGTGTTTGAGCAGCATACTTGGGTCCAGACGCCCACCCGTCTCTAACACTTCTCACTACAACAACTGTTCTGGAGGAGAGGACCACTTTCAGCAGAGCTGCCTGTCACAAACCCTCTCATCCTCACAGCAGAGTCTGAATAAATTGAGGACAGTTCTAGGAAACTGGCAAATTATAAACACAGAGTAGCCAAATGAATATTGTTAGTGCTAGACTTATAGTCTACATTTTAGCTTCATACTGAACCGTAAATTCAATGAGGAGGCAGTCCTGTTTAGTGTTTTGTCAAAGTGCCAGAGCATATCAAAAGCTATGATTTAAAAATAACATTAGAAAACCTAAATTTGATTCAATTTTGGTATATTTATTTTAGAGATTAGAGAGGAAACAACCTGTGTGATAACTTGGACAGAAATCAGATTCTCTGTACAATGAGAAGAAGAGTTTCTGCAATAGATGAGAAAGCATCATCATGTCTATATGGTGACTGAACTTGATAACCAGCCCCATCAAAGCTTTTGTGTCCCTCCATACGGAAACTCCATCTATGAAGCGCCACTACAAGGGAGGGGACATCAATAAAGGAAAGCCAGCCACCCTCTCGTCCTTGATTTCTTGGGTTTTTGTTCTTGGATTAAAGAAGAACGTTGGCGATTTGCATTTTAAAACATCATGATCAAAAACAATTACCCTCCTCCGTCTGTATTTTTCTCACAACAAATGAATCAGATTACAGGCCTTGGTGAGCACCGGCTTCTTATGGCCTTGTTGCTCTGACAATATTTGAAGTTTCCTGCAGTAACTTCATTAGGCGTATTTTGTCCAGAATTAGTGGAGCGTGCTGAAAATTGCTAATGACAGATGTTTCTCCACACTGTCACACTCCTTGTATCATTTGATTTGGAAAGCAACATACGGTGTTCTGCTCCATCAGTATGTCACAGACTGTCTGCAAACAGCTGGTCATAACTCAGTTCAGTGAAAACCATTACTTTCCAATGAAGTGCTGGACACGTTCCAAATTGGGTTTTGGCATGGCCTCAGCTGCACCCATGATGCAGTGCAGCCCAGTGTTGCAGGTACACATGGAGGAGAGGAGGAGGGGTGAAAGGGAGCAGGTGAAGAGGTTTACCATGAGCCCCCTGTCTCTTCGCTCTCCAGCCGGGCAGAGCACTCTGATATCATGATGAATACAGGGAGAGCAGATACAGAGCGTGAACAAAGAGGAGACTAAAGCTTAATTATAAGTGAGGTCATAACATCCGGCGCCTTCTTCTTCTCATTCAGCTTGTGCGGATTTTGGTTGTATATTTTAAATAAAAGATCAGTGATTAATACAAGTGGCAAAAGTCTTGCTGACTTGAAATCAAAATAACAGTCGTATACAGTCATTTTTTTTAGGGTACTTCAATGTTATGTTTATTCACTTTCTTTCTGTTTGTGTTCAAACAGAATACAAAGCAAATTTTAAAGGCGGCATAAATGCATACAGAGTCAATACATAGACATGGAGTTTGTCCGGAGCGGCACAAATTGACACAAAGAATGGTTGGCATGAAGGGAAATAAGAGGAAAACAGAGTTTCTGGTGAGATCTGTCAGAGGCATAACCAAACACAAAAACACAGGATGACTCCATTTACACAGTTGGTGCATCCGTTGCTATCTTACAGCTAATGTCTGTACAGTTGGTACATTGGCTGTTTGGGGGCCATCAAAAATGACGAAATAACAAAACGCAAACATTTGCTTCACTTTCTGTCTGAAAACAACTTGAAAGTTAGATAGATTTAAAGATCAATACCACTCTTATCTCATCTGTATGTTAAATCAACACATTCTTACTCTGACCTCGTCACATATTGACATTTGGTAATGAACTTTCGTTGAGATACGACGTGCAAGTTACCCTGGGTGCGTTAGTTGTTGAGGGTCTGGGATGCCATGTCAAGTTCTGCCTGTTACATGCATGGCCTGATTTCAAAATACACCTCCGTTTTTGTTGGTACAACACAGCAAATGGACGTTTTTTTCCTTTAACAACTTACGCATGTGCGTGGATTCAGGCAACAAAGGCACGTGGGTTTAAGCAAAAAGAACAGGGTTTGGCTTTACAATCTTACGGGAAGCGAACACTGGCCTCCTGGGTGAAGGTCGGTGGTTGTTGGACCCATCTGCCACCCTTTTCACCCACCCTACTTGGACTTGGCCACCTTAACTTTCGTTGTTGTCCCTGATGCCACAGGGTGCCGTTAAACAATAACGATGACTGGCCACGTATCATACCGACGAGAAGGAACGGCTTTTTTCACCAGCGTCTAATGCCGGAAGTCGCTGACCAAGTGCCAGATTTCAACGACTTCGGAGTGAGACGCAGTTGGCCAGATATAAGGCTACCAGTTAGATTATCTTAACTTTGACTGTTTTCTGAGACTAGGAATTGGAAAACAGTCTGACTCTGTCAAAAAAAGAAAAAATAAATCCCCCTACCAGCACATTTAAAGCCCATCAATTAACGAACCATATCTTACTAGTTTAATTCGTACAAAAACCAAAGTGTAACAAACACAAGTTGTGGTTGCACGGTGGTTAAGTGCTGAACAGTTCCTCTCATTTCTTTCCATGACGTTATTGCACATTTAGACCAAACAGCAACCTCAGAGCTGAAAAGTAAAGCCAATGTGGAAGTGCCCAAACTGCAGTTCCTTGAATGGCCACTTGAGGCTGACTCCAGAAGCGAGTCAATCCACATAGACCTCCATGTTAAGATGCCCAACTTTACAGCAGAAATAAACATGTTTACAGCCTGGAACAAAAACAGTTTTGGGCTATAGCGCTGTAGCTAATTTCCTCCTCATGACAATCATACAGGGGGTGAGTTTTTTAATGACTCACCTGTTATTAAGGCTTAAAGTTACGCATATTTAAGGGCAGGTGCTTTGAGTGACAGGCTGTCTGTTAAGTCTATGAGTCGGATCTACCCCTCGCTCCTCCACAGCTGCACCCTCTTGTCTAGATATGGTCACTCGTGACTTCAAAAGACTAAGATGGTGAACGCCAAAATGCTCTCTGCTTGACAAAGGTCTGAGGACCAAAACATTGCTCTTAATAAAGTAGCTACTTTGCAAGTTAAAAGACAGTGTGCGAGCACCTTTTTTCTTTTTGAACGCCAGAATGCTTAAATCGAGGCTTCAAAACAGCAGTCTACAAAGCAATAGGTGACATCACAGTAGCTAACTGTTCCCTGTGTTTCAAGTCTTTAAAATGCTAAGCTAAGCTAAGCTAACTGTCTCCTGGCTTTAGCTTCATATTAACAGGCACATATAAGAGTGGTATCTAACAATTGTCTGCAAGAAAGCAAATGAGCATACTTCCAAAAGGGTTGAACAATTCAACAATCATGAACATAACCCTGCTGCTAAACTCTCAAAAATTCAGTTAGATATGATAAAACCATTGTACAGTCCGAACTGGTACAAAATGTATCATATGTAGGCCCCATAAGCAATGAATATTCCTGTAATTAAAAGGTAAAGATTCAGCTACAAAGCTCTGGCCAGGAAGACTGTGCTGTGTGCCAGGACATCTCACAGCTCAGCTGCTGCCTGCATGCAGCAGAAGTGTCATTGACACCTCGCTCCATCTCTAAAGATAAGGCAGTAATGACGTTCCGTATTCCTGGGCCTGTCGAGTCTGGGTGTTAGTCACTATTTGGCCCGAGCGGTAAAGATCTCAACAGCAAAATAGCATGCTGACAACATATGCTAAATTAATCTAAAAATCATTTCATTTCAGACTCATCTTCCAGTCGTTTAAAACAACAGTTTGCAGGTAAAGAGGACAGTAGATAGATGATAAAACCCTTGAGGACCATATTATGTCAAAATACACAAAAGTTCACTTTTTGGTGTTGTAATCAATTTCTTCAGTGATCAATCAATCAGTGATTCATTACATGAAATGTCACTATTATCACAATCGTAGTGTTAAAAGGGTCAAAACACCAGCACCAGAGGGACTTTCTTAGCTAACAAGACAGACTGCAACATGAAGCACTACTAATTACTGTATCAGTTCTGTGACCTCTGGCAATATCTGGTCCTCTCTGCTGACTGTATAACTGTGTAACTGTTTGGTAGCAAAGCTGACAAAACAGAACAGAATCGGATTAATGAAGACAAATGTGTGAACTCAGTTGTATGAATGTGGCCTTTCTAGTCCCTTTGGATGGTGTTTTTGCTGCAAAGGCCTGTTCTCTCAATCATTGTAATAAGGCTGATCCCAGTCAGGGCTTTGACAGCTCGGAGACGAGGCTGCCCTCGTTCTACACGGCGCTCGGCTCAGCACAAGAGGAGATGGAACAAACAAACGCAGATCTGCAGTTAACAATGAATGCACCACTTACTGTATGCAAGCAGTTTGTACGTTTCATCTGATATCTGGTACAGTGAGAAATAAAAGACAGCTATGAGCAACATATTGAAAATACTGAGCAATGACATGAATCTGAAAATACTGAGAGTAACAATTGTGGGATGTAAAGTCAGGAGTCTTGACTTAACAGAAGACGCTGCATAGTTTCTATCATGTTGTTGATTGATTTGATTGTTTTTTGGACTAGTTTGCATCCCTTAGATGTCCTCTTTCAAACTAGTGTAAAGAATATGTCCAAAATACACATTCAAGTGTTAATTTCAGTTCAGATTTCTGTTCTGCAAATTTATGAAAAATGCACATATTTCAGTAGATGATGTCTAGACAAACAATTATCGTCTAAATGTAAGTAATTAATTTGGGAACTTTCATGGTGATATCTGTTTGTTAAAATTTTAGCACTACTCACCCGTAGTGGCTTAATTTTTGTCTAAAGGTGTATAGAATTTTACAAAACATTTCTTTTAGTTTTTTCTGACACTCTGAGCCAGAAATTTCCACTTCAGTCACACTTACCTACACCAAACTTTCCAATTTTATTCCTATTTATATTCTAAAGGTTTTTACTGAGGGATTTAATCATATATAACTCGCAGCCTGATTTATATAACATTTTATTCATAAAAATATGGCAAAAATGTATTTTTTTAAATGGCTCTTAACAATATTTTCTGATTTATGTGATGATTAAAAGGTAAATTCAAAATTTCCTCTTTAAAACCCGTTGACTCTTATATGTTAACAAAATGAAACAAAAATTTTAAACCCGACTGTATCCAATATTCAGATTTCTATTCTGGAAATGTGTGTAAATTAGTGCCTATTTACTTAGATAACGCCTCTTAAAATATTAAAACATAATATTTCAGAAAACTTGCAATGCAAAAAATATTTATCTTAATAAAAGTAATCAACTGGAGAAGTTTCATGGTGATATCTATTAAGGCAATGTCCTTACTGCAGTGGTTGCAGGTTTGATTCCAACCTGTGGCCTTTTGCTGCATGTCTCCCAATTTCATGCTTAATCTGTCCTATCAAATAAAGGCATAAAAAAACAAAAAAATAATCCTAATAAATAAATGGAATCATTTGTTGGGATAAAAAAGTTGAAATAAATAAAGAATAAAGATGTGATAGAGGACCGTGTGTGTTGTCCTCCTCATCAGAAGCACACATGTAGTTTCAGGGATGAGAAGCTGCCCTGATGTACGTAGCAGTGTAATCTCATTATCTCCACTCACATTGTTATCAGACCATAAGCAGTACAGTGGAAGCACACACAGAGCATCTTTAAGGAATATTGTCCCATTAAGCAGCCCTGATGTCTCCCACGAGGATAAAACCTTTTATTTCTTGTATTAACATTGGCTCCTGTGCAGTGAAGTAATGTGTTGTTGCTTAGAAGAAGTGAAAAATGAAGCATCATTTGTGTTTTCATGGTTGCGTAAACACTGAGCGCACTATCCACAGAGTGCGTTACATCCCTGCTTTTAATAGGATGTTGTTTATTTGTAAGGAGAGACACATCTAATTGAGCTTTACCTCGTTTTACACTGTGTGTGGTGCAGAGATACGGCAGTTTTATAGGTTCTGTATTAATGCAAAAGTGACAGCACTAACATAACTAATTACCTTTAATAAAGGAGATATTTTACCGTTTCAGTGTGCCGATCCTTGTCTTCTACTCCCTGACCCAAAACTGACAATTGTGTTAATTGGATCTGATGAGGTTAGTTGACACAAATTTACGTTTAACTGCATTAAAGTGAAAAGGAAGAAGACATCGCCCTCTGAGTCATCAACTCAATCAACGCTAATGACTCTAATGCTTCTTTGAATTTAATACTCATCACACACTTAATTGGGGCTCAGAGAAGGACAGGTGAAGCAGAGGGACTGTGTGGACATGCTCTCTCTCTATTTAAGGCAGCTTTAGAATAAAATCTTATTCCCAGAAATCATTTTAATGTAAGTAACAGAGATAAGGGAAAGGAAAAGAGTTTTTATGATGTAAGGGAGATGCTACTTTTTCACCCTTCCTCTCTTCTCTCTGCCTGTTTATCTCTTGACCTTCACATTGTCTCTGCTGCTGTCTCCCGTGCTCTTTTAGAGATTTCCATGAATAGCATCTCTCCAGTCACTCCACGCTCCGAGGCTCCTCTCTGATTTCACCACAAGGATCCTCGGCAAAACAAAAAGTCACATTTATCTCTGTAATTGGCCTCAGCGTTTAAGTGGATAATGTGGTTATTACTGCATTCTTTGTTTCATTTTTTCCCCTCCACTGCTCCTTCCTTTCTTTCCCCCTTATTCTCTCTTTATTTTCCTCTGGGTTTTTTTTTTATGAAACTGTTGAGCTGGTAAGTTCAATGCAGAGGCACGTATGCACTCTGGAAAGGTAATCTAGAAGCCAGTTGAGCCATGACAAATAGGGACAGCTGGCCTAATTGAATCATTTGAGCTAAGACAGCTCAACTTGGTTATCCCCTCTGCAGCCCACACTGATATTAGTGCGGGAATCATTAGCCATGAAATCATGTCTGCTCTCTCTGACTGCATCCTTTATGACATGACAGCCAGCCCAGCCTGTCTCTTTCACTCTCACACCAAAAAGAGCCCTTCATCATAAACAAGCAGAGGTGGAGGCAACCAGGACTGAGTGGGATGTCTTTTTTTCCGGACCCTTGTTCTTGTGGATTTTTTGTTTTGGTTTTTTCATTAAATGCCTTGTACAGAGTTTTGCGGTTACATAAAGGCATTACTGTACTGCTAAATCACAAACATGTACTGTACTTTCATCCTATTTTGCTCCAGCAGACTTGTTATCCTGTTTCTATTTCTAAAAATATTCACCTACAGCTCCTGAATGTCCTACATATGTTGCCTTTGAAGACATTTCCTTGTCCCCTTTTGATAAAACTTAAACATTTTCAATTGCTTCCTGTCACACTTCATAGCCCTTAATGAGACACAATTACATTCATTCCTGAAGATTTCCAAATAATGCAATCAGGTGGTCATGATGGGCTCCATCGAAGGACTTGGGGGTGGGGGGCCTCTTGGTTGAGGAAGAGAGGGGTGCCACATGTTGTGAGACCCCTCCTGCCTCGCAGCCTGTTTTCTGTGGTTCCTCTCGGCAGGACACCCCGCCATGCCAGGCGGTGCCATGGGCATCAACAGAGCCGAGAGGCATCTCCACTGAGAGGGATATTGGTTTAGAGAGGGAGGAAAGGCACTGAAGAATTTGTGCATTGTTTGTCCTGAATATTTTAATCACATGATGATTTGCATTTTGTTTATTTAAAGGTTCAGTGTGTAAGATTAAGGGGGATTTAGTGCCATCTAGTGGTCAGGATTGCAGATTGCAGTCAGATGAAACTTCTCCTGGTTAGAATTCCTTCAGTGTTTATTGTTCGGGAGGTTTTTTTGGGGAGCCGCATTATCCACAGAGGTCTCTTACTTTCCAAAACAAACAGACCAAGTGACTTAAACCGATAAAAACACTGAGTAAAGCAGTTTAATATTAAAAATCAGTGTTTTTCCCGACACTGCTCATCACAGATGGGTTTTTAACTATGGTGGCTGATGCGAAAATGTTTCATGAAAATGTGAATGGCCCTATCTGGAGCTAGTGTTTGGTCTGGGCTACTGTAGAAACATGGTGGTCTCCATAAACAAGGACCTGCTCCGTGTGTAGATATAAACAGCTAATTTCAAGATAAGGAAAATGTTACAATTCTTATTTTAAGGTGATTATACACTAAAGAAAACATGCTTATTATATTCAATTTCTGCCAATATCCCTGTAAATCCAACGCACTGGACATTTAAATATTGCAAAGAGTGGAAGACACTCCATTTATGAGGGCTATAGGCTTATTATTCTCCTCTCCAGCCTTAGTGTAGTGATGTAAGACACACAGTGGCTATGAGCTCAATTGATGGTCTTTGTGCTCTGCGTAATAATGGACATCCATCCCAGAGTGAGGATGCCTAGCTTAATGGAGCTCAGACTGGGGATACTGTGCAATGTTCAGGCCCATTTCCTTTTGACTCACATTCCACTGGGGTGGCATGACCCCAATGAGACGCCTGCTTTCCCCAGGTGGCAGTGAGCGATGCTCCTCTACAGTGTCGGAGCAGGGGAGCGAGGAGACCCTTCTTTGCCCAATGGGCTGAGCTGGAAAAACAGACGCCCACACAGACTCTTACACATCTCTTACGCACACATACACTCAGTGGCATCTTTCACACCCTCAGGGTCCCCCAGCCCACTTTCAAGGAAATTTTGACATCAGCAATTATTGAGGGTTAGGGAGTGACAGGTCTATTCCAGGTTTCAACAGGCACACAGAAGAGAAGCGGACTGACAATCGTCTGGAATTACCACTCGGGTTGAGGCAGTGTGCTGGACTAAGTGAGCTGCATGTCTGTCTGCCTCTCTTTTCCCCCCTCGGGGCTTTTTAGACGAGCGCTTTGCCTCTCCCTGGATGTTTACACATCATTAAGGTTCCCCTGTCTCCTCTCTGCTCTGTCCTTTAAAGAACAGGGCTGCATGGGTCTGAGGTGGAAAAAAAAGACAGTGTCTGGTCAAGTGTGAGAGAAAGAAAGCCGTGCTGTAGAGGAGCCAGCAGAATCCTACAGACAGTCAGAAAACACTTCAGTTCATGTCAAGAGGAGATGCTTATGAAGTTTTTTAAACAAACTCGAGGCTCAGACTTTCAAACAAACCTCTTTCTTAAAAAATATTTTTGTGTTATACAACCAAAACTTTTCCTTAGGCATCAATGCATCATATATATTTCTGGAACATACAATTAATCATATCATTTATTTTTGTCAAATGTGCATATTAGACAACATTAGACAATTATTATCAAAAGGAAAGTAATCAGCGATTGTTTGCATCATCAGCAGAGCTTTAAAAAGAACTTTAGAGAATCTGAGTTGTGAAAGAAAAAAAAAACAGGAGCAGGAAAGTCTGGTGTGTGGCAGACACGTTAGACAACACTGGTAATGAAGCATTGGCAGAAAGTGATAATTATTTTAATTAATGATAATGGTTTTAATGATTCAACATTTTGGCTAATTGATTATGATTGATTGCACATTACTAAACAAGGAAAGTGAATCAGGGAGGTAATCAGGGAGATGACAGCACAGGTCAACACTACAGCGTGACGGAACATACACTACACATGCTAATCAGACCCAGAGAGACGGAGAGAGGGAGAGGCAGAGGGAGAGACAGGCAGATGGAGTAAAGAGAAGTGAATGGGTTCTCCAGTGAAGGAACGCAGGAAGAGACAATAATGAAATGGAGTAAAATGTGCAGATAAAAATGGCACAAGAGGAGGAAGCTACTGTGCAAGACAGAGCAGCAGAAAGAGAGGAGGGCTTGTGTATAGTAAAATATATATGCAGCAAATAGCATGTTTGTGGTTTTTGTGTGACTGTATTATGATATCTGATCAGAGCAACCATACTGACTGAAGTTGCAGAGGATTTTGTGTCACTGCAAAAAAACATCCTAATTTTTGAAACATTTTAAACACAGCTTTATTTTTTATTATTTTCAAATGTTTTGTTGTAAACTAACTCCATTTTTAAATATGCACAATTTGTTAAAGTTCTTTGTGCTCACTAGACATTAAGGCAAGGGCATTGGTTTTGATTCAGAATTGGGGGACACACATATGAAACAAGAGGTTTGGGATGTCCCCAGAAAATGTTAAGTGTTAAACACTTGTTTACTTATTTATTTTATTTTGGTGAATTTCTCTGCTCCAGTTTATGGTGGAATAATAATAATAATAATTACTTTTATTGTTTTATTGTTTATTATTTTAACATTTAAGGGGTACTTTTTTTTTTTTTTGGTACAAAGTCTTTTTATTTCTGGTGAGCTCTCCTGATAATTTAAATAAGAAAACCTGAGTTTTAGAAAAGGAACCTTTTTTGAGGCACATTTTATTTGAGTTTGCCGCATTAAGATCTTTGTTTTCAACACAGAAACAGTATTTTTGTTGTCTTATAAATCCATGTGTGCTACATGGGCATGTGTATAACACAATAAATTCCAACACTAACTAACTTGTTTATGTCCTGGCCTTCGTTAATCTGGATTTTATTGTATCACTAAAATCTACAACCTAATTGCAGAGGCTGACAAATTATATCAAACATAAACAGGGCCTTGAGCTGCATTTCAAGCATGCATTCCCTGTCCAAGAGGTATCAGTAACACTAGAGTCTCCTCAAAGCCACTTGAAGTGTGTTTGTGTATTGCACCTTCTGCATCCTCATCACACCATCCACTATCACCCTGTGACCCCGGCCAGTGATTAACATTTAAGGAGGGAGTTGGTACATCCTTTCCCCTTCTCCATCTCTTCCTCTTGCTTTCCTCCATCGTGCAGACACTTGTCAGAAGGATTTTTTTCTCTTCCCAGACTCCCCACTCCACCTCCATCATCAGTTGCTATTGTCTAAGCCTCTAGCCATACCCCCCACCCCGTGCCCATGACATGCAAATCCATCCCCTTGATTTCACTTTGGAGAGATGGTGAGTGGAGTGGTGAAGTGTCCTGCCCTCTGCCACCTTCCTCCCCCCCTCCTCCTTCTCCGTCCTAACCCACCTCTGTCTCTTGCTCTTAAGGGGTGCTCCTCAGAGTGGATGGACTGGGTTCGAGTTTAATTAATGAAATGTATGATAATGTGATTTCTTTAATAGAATGACATAGTCTAATGGTGTTGTGTGATTATGATTAATATAGTACTTTGGTGGGAGAGAGGATCAGCCAAAGGCTAAATGAGGACCTCCTCTCTCCAGTTCCAGTCCTGGACACATTTCAGTTCTGACTTGGACCTTTGAACAGCGCTTGTGTCTGTCGCTTAGCTTATAGGTAGCCACTGTGGCATTCACTGAACACCATGTGCTTTACTGTGTCTATAGACTGTGTAAAAGAAGTGACATAGCCACTGTGACGTCACCCATTGATTTTTGGAAAATGGTTTTGAAACCTCAAGTTTGGCATTTTGGCTGTGTTTTCCTGTTTTTGGGGGGCCGGAAGAGAACATATGTGGACAAGAGGGCAGTGGTGTAGTGGTAGTTGATGAGGTAGGTGTACTACTAGGTAGATGGGTAGGTTACAGGATGAGGTGCATATACTCTGCTATATATTCCAATGGCTTTTTGGCCGATATGGCACACTCTAAAGGGCCAGAAAAAGAGTTGGATATACCCACTTTACCTACATATTTCCCCCACTACACCACTACGAAACAGTGATCAAAGGACACTATGTGCACCTATACCAGCAACCTGACTGCATCTTGCTCCTGGCTTTGTCAAAGCTGCTGCTTTGACTGAATAGCTACCATTACATCAATGCATGAGTTAACACCTCCACAGTCTGTGGCAAACACAGGTTACAAGTGCAGTGGAGCCAGGTCCTGTTCGCATGGCAAACAAATTTTCAGCTAACACTAGTGCTAATTAGCTAGCTTGGTTAGCTAATTAGGTGCATCTGTAATTCACATTAACTGTGATAATTATCGGGATGCTAACTTTGGCTGGCAAAAAAAACGGGCTCCTTTAGACCGTCACTTCATACAACTAAACGCTGAACAAGACATTTTTATATTATAATGAACTTTTCATAAATTGCCAAAACACACTGTCAGAGTATCAAAGTTAAAGGAGCAATAAGCGAAATCGTTTCACTGCTAGGTTCGCTGTTGTGCACTGCCTGTAGAGCAAAACAAAGTGTGTCATGAGCCACTCCTCCCTCTACCTCTGCTCTCCCCTCGAGCGTGGGGACGTTAGTGTTAGCAATAGTCGGCTGCCATGCTAACGTTCCGGGAGCCTGCTTAAGTGTGGGGACGTTAGCGTTAGCGTCAGCACTAGTCACATAGTCACATGAAGGTACATGAACACGCAGCTGGACCGGCTTGTAAACAATGGGCTGGAGATCAACACAGAGAGAGGGTGTGTGAGGTCATGCTATACTCCAGATGAAATTTTTTAATTCCTTCAGTCTAGAAATGATGAATTTCGCTTATTGCTCCTTTAACACAAAACTATGGACAACACCCAAAAACAAGTTCACGACTTTTTAAATGTAGGCAATAGTGACACTGATATGCACTGCTACGCCTCTATACTGATTGACAAGTCACCATGGTAGCAACTTGTCAGTCCCAAAGTAGCCACGTCTTGATGCACACCCCTGCTTTATTGTTGATTTAACTCTAAATGGGACCATAAGTTAAAAAATGAACATCGAGTTATATTGATGATGACTTGAAACTAGCAATTGAGAAGGTAGATCCATTAGAAAAATGTTTATTGAGGTAGGAAATCAAGTGAGAAGTAGGGAAAATTTTTCATTTACTTCCATACAAGCAGACTTCTTCTTGCAACCAGTGAAGTCGCCCCCTGCTGGTCATTAGACAGAATGCAAGCTTAAGGCACTTCCACACTGTCTTCTTTTCAGATCCTAAGTCTATGTCCATAGTTTAACATTTAGAGAAATATGCTTATTCGCTCCCTTGCTGAGAGTTAGATGACAACATCAATACCTCTCTTAAACTTTAGAGTTGTCTTTTATTCCCCTCATCTAACTCTCTGCAGGAGAGCAAACAAACATATTTCCCTGAATACTGAAGTGCTCCTTTAAATTGTGAAAATATACCTGTACTATCTTAATAAAATTTTCCAATATTCATAAACTTTATGAATTTAAAGCAACTAAATCAAGCTTGAAATGGTGCTCCCATTTCATTATGCTACTGCTTTGTTACCTAAAATGTCGACCTTGTGTAAACATGTGGAAGATTAATGTCTCAAATTGATCCCTCATGGTTCTATATATCTTATATTTGTAATGATTCTGTGGGTCAAAGGTCACCATTTTCTCTTTCAGATGTAGGCTGGTGAAGTGGCAGCCAAGCATGAATCATATTATCCTTGAAGAGATTAATGTAGCCAACTGAATGAAGAGGGTAATGATGTGGACAAAGGCCGCCTATTTTCCCTTCATAATGGGAGTAACTACTTTAATTTTCCGCGAGGTGTTTACTTCATTTTCCAAATATTCGGTCTAATGCTTCCGTATGGCAAGCAAACTTTTCATTAGGCCTTGTTCTGTGTGGAAGCATGAAACGTCAAAACTCATAAAATTCGAGTTTAGAGCTTCTGAAGTGAACGTCTTTGGCAGTCAGTGGAAGGTGATGAATCAAGGTGGATGCTTCTCCTTCAGAAACAAAGTGCTCCATCATATCCACCTGTCTGAAGGTTGCTTGAAGGGCAGAAGTGAAGCGATCGTCTGGAGAAACAGGAGGTTTGCTGGAAGTGCTTCTCCGCCACCGTTTGTCACTCTGATATCTGGTAAATGTGATAATTAATACTGTAATTTAACTAAACCCACTCTGTGAGGTCTGTAATTAAAACTGATGTACCTACTTAGCACACCAAGCATCACAGGTGGGCCCAAATTAATCTGCAAATAGAGCTAAATTGCCTGTGCTTAGCGTTTTCGTCAACGTCACTCACTTTGGGGGGAAATATCTGTAATTAATTCTGATATAACAAAGTCATAAATTTGAGGTTAAATGCAGCCTTGACAACAGACGCGGTGACAGCAAGAGACCTCATCTAGTCGTCCCAGATGGGATCCAAGACTCTGCTTTCTCCCAAGAACTTGGCTGAGACTTCCTCTGACAACAGTTTGCTGCTATAAAGACAAGAGGAGATATTCAAAGATAGACTCATCTTTTCTTGCACGCAGTCTTTTTCAATTTCAAGCAAATTCGAAATGAACTGGAGTGAAAGCCGACTTCCAGGCTACAGAACGGAAAATGAAGTGATTAGTTCTGGATGGGAGCCAAATGAATGAATGCATCTTTGATTTTGACTTGCAGTGAAATGAAGCTGCAGCCGCACGATTTACAAGCTTGTATAGTCAGAGTTTTTTCTTTTTGCTGTCATTTCTGTGGTACTCTAGATTGCCAGAATAACAGTTTACTATATGTTTTATATAGTCTGTGTTCCCCTAGTGATTCCATGTTAAATGAGCTGCTGCTGCTGCTCACACAGTTTGGTAAATATCAGCTTTTGCTTTCAAGAAAACTCGGTCAGCAGGGATCTTATTCCCAGATGTGGAGCATTTAAATCATTCAAAGATTTAATTCACGCCAGAATTAGTTTTATTTTGCACATTCAATGCTCTAAAGATCATTCAGTTCACATAACCTGAGACATCAGACCTTTCCCAATGTAGAAAGGGTTTCAAATCATCAACAACCACAATGACACTAAATTAGCATATGGATAACATAAAGACGAGGTGTATTGTATTAAAGAATCACAAAAATTAAAGGCACCTACTATGAATGCACATATTGTTCACTGTTCCCTCCTGGGTTTTTGTTTTGGTTGGTACACATGGCACAAGCTGGCACGCCGCTATTGTTGAGCAAAAATAGTAGATTAAACTGAACGACAGTCAAATCAAAGAAATAATCACATGTTTATGAATATTTAATATGGTCATGGCAAATAAGGCAAGTAATTAGGAGTTTCCATAAATTAGCAAATTGTTATTTTATGTTAATGAGAAATCTTCAGCTTTCTCTCATGAATAATTTATGAATCAACAAAAAAGTTTAGCGGGGAAGGGATGAGTGAAGTCTGACTGTCGTGTTGATCAGACACGTGCACATGTGCCGAGGCACACAAACACACAGCTTCCCCATTGTTTGGTTCAATTTGTCACTTGATATTTACTAGGCTGGAAATGGCAGGTTTTTATCAGATGAATGTACAATGCAGCCGGGTGTGGAGTTGTTTTGGAAGGAGAGGTGATACTGGCATCGCAAACAGATACCACAAACGCCTGTCCACTTTATTCACAAAGCAGACTATGGTAGCTTCTGTCCCAAAGGTGCAGAACAAAGAGAGCATGCAAAGGGAGACAATGTGAGGAGAGTGGGGAAACATGAGGGGACTGTGGGCGGGCAAACGTTAGCAAAATGTAAGGGTTGTGAAATTAGAGGACGGAGGAGCTGGTGCAGTGGCGGTTCCTATAGGCGACATGGGCGGTCATCTAGGGTGCCAGTCATGGGGTTAGAGGATATTTATTTATCTATTTATTCATTTATTTTGTCAATTAAAAAAATCAAACATAAGGAAATTTATGAGGAGGGCATTAGAGCAGGAGAAAATGAAAAGGCAATGCGGGGCCCAGTCCAAAAAAGAAGAAGAAGAAGAAGAAGAAGAAAATGAAATCTGCAAATTAAATACCATATTTTTTATTATTTTATTGCTTATTTAGTTGTTTATTTGAGTTGATTTCTCATTATCTCTTGTTCAGAATAAATAAATAAAATAAAATAAAATAGAATAAAACAAAATAAAATAAAATAAAATAAAAATAATAATGATAATAAACACAGAACTGGGCCTTTGTTATACGTGTTATATTGCTCTTATCCTTTCTATCTATCTATCTATCTATCTATCTATCTATCTATCTATCTAATAGTAATAATAATTTGGGGGGGGGGGTGGGGGGCTGTGGCAGCTTGCCTCGGGTGCTGCATGTGCTAGGTCCGGCACTGACTTAGAGGAGCTATGCTACTGAGCATACAGTGAAGACCCAGCACCACTCTGGTGAGCTGGGAGGGTCTCACTAAAGGGGTTAATGTGAAGGCGGAGGAGAGGAGTGGGTGGGGCAGGAAGGGCAGCGAGTCAGAAAACAAGAGCAAAACAAATCTGTGATCTGGAACTCGGAGAGCAGCCACTCAGGAGGGATTAATGAGAAGTAGGAGGCTGTGAAATTATGTGGCCTTTGAGTGGGGAGAATGGCCCTAGCAGAGCATGGCCCTGAAATGAGGTGAGACAAACTTCACCTGATCCACAATTAACGGCATCATGCGGATGGGTGACACGGGGTCACAGCAGGGGAGGGTACGAAAGGGGGAGGGGGAAAAAAAATCACAATTCACTTTGTGGCAAATTACCACCCCTCCAAAAAGGGCAGCCATCAGAAACCAGGACTCAATGAGGGGAGGAGAGGATTTTACACACCTGTCTTTTTAAAAAGACAGCGACAGGGATGAGAGGAGAGCTTGTTAGAAAGATTTATGCTTAATAAGGACAGACAGTAGCAGGGGATGGAGACAATTAACTGTATGAGAAAAAAAAACATAAATAAAGAGTGGAAGAGTGAGAGACAGTGGAGGAAAATGGGGTAGAGTTGATTGCACAGGGGGTGAGGAGCAATAACAGGAGCACAAATGATTAAGTGGTGTTAGGGACTAAGAACACTTGTTTGCAAGGACAATCTTTGTGTGCTTTTGTTGTCTGCCGGCCGCCTTTATCTTTGTGTAATTCTCCGTCTGATGAAATGTGTTTAAAGAGATGAATTGGGATCGGAGGAGCCGTCCTGACATGATTATGAGGGATTCATCTGCAGCCATCTGCCACCGTTATGAAAGGGGGGGGGGGTGAGGGGGCCTAGCAGAGAGATAGAGAGGGAAAGGGAGAGAGAGATGGAGGGAGGAAGGGAGGGAGGGAAGTGCAGACCTTCTGTTCAGCAGCCCTGCCACACAAACCCACCATTACACAGGCCTCTGGCCTCCAGTTTAACATAAAGGCTTGCTTTGCCCCAGTATCTGAAGGTGAGGTTTGGGTCCAGTTAAAGAAGCAGAAGTGGGTCATAAAGCTTGTGCACTTATTGTTTTACATGTGTCAAAAGCCCTTTAAAACATCATCTTAGCTACAGAAAAGACTGCTTTGATTCTCTATGTACAGATGTGCTCACCTCTGGGGCACGTTCAGGTACCACAACATGAAACTTAATGACATTTCTATTAGAATATTTCCCAGGTGCCACTGGTATTATATTCCGATTTGGAAATGGCACCTACAGACTCCATCATATTCACACACCAGTTGGAGGAGAGGGCACAGCAGATGGGTCCATTGCTCATCACAATGTCCACTTGTTCTAAAGGGGAAAGCGGGGGCCTCAGACAGCATGTCTTAAGTTGTGTAATAGGCTTTTAGTGTCACAAATGAAAGTCACACGTTCATTTTTTTTCTCAGGTTGTTTGTTTTTCCTGAAAGATTTGTTCACACAGCTCAACATCGCAGCGGATAAAAATGGAGTATATGTAAATTGTATAACATAAACCGACTTGATCTTATAGAGGAGCAGAGCTGAGGCGGAAACATTAAAATTCATCACTTTTGTTGATATTGAACAGTATTGATGAGCATTATCCCACTCTCTAATCTGTCAGCTGTTGCCATGGCAGCTGGCATGCAGTTTTTTTTTCCCAGTTATAAAATCATAGTCTGTGTTATTTGCCTCCATAGTTGAATTTTACATTGACATCTGTCTTCTTTTTATGATCACTCCTTTTCCATGTGTGAAAAATCCCCCAGTTCTCCTGTGTTTTAACAAAGCACCTATTTCATTCTCACCCCACTATACGACTGAGCCATCACTTCATATTACAGGTCAACGTTACGGTGCTTAATTATGTGCCGGCTGCTTGGGGCTCCTAATAACCTGTCATTGAGGGGAATTTGAATGTCACACCATATTGTTGGGCCCTAATGGCAGCAGGCAGATCCACTGATGAGCCGTTTTGGGACAATTACAGCGGATATTCAAATCACAGGTCTAGGTGTGTGTGGTGAACTGCACTGCACACAGGCTGACAGGAGGGCTGCCGTGCACGCGCGCACGCACGCCTGCACACACTTGTTGTCTCTTGACCCCGCAGCCCAACTCTCCTGACACATAAAGAAGACGCCTCCCCCCGCCCTCCCGCCCTCCCTCCGCTGCTGGAACAGTTTAACTGTAGCCTGATCGCTTTTATTATCCGCCTAATCCAGATATCAGCGATTTCATCAAGCCGGGAAGATATGCATATCATGAATTATTTTGACACTGGGACCTTTTAATTTTCGCCGGCAATATTTCATCCCACCAATCAGTGCCTGGAGTGGTTGTCGGACGTGGCGGTGTCAGAGGACGAGACTCCCCCCGGCGGATCCAAATCATCCGGGGGACAATAATGAGCTATGGCCACAATTATGAGCTGCCTGTGTGTGCATGCATCTCATCAAGGCCCCCATGCAAGCTGCTGCTGCAGGAGGAGGAGCACGCACACAGATACACAATATCAACGGTATAATCTTTATATTAAAAGAAATAAGATGGAGTCATTTCACAATGCAAATCAACTTTCAGCCAGGTGATATCACTTTATACTGGTGGAGAGAGAAGTACTCAATTACTGTTTAAAGTACTTGCATTTACTCAGAAGCAACTACTGTACTTTTTGCAGCACAATTTATCTGACATTTACTGCAGTAACTTTACAGACTTATAGCAGTGGTAAATACATTTAATGCTGCAATTTGCACAATTTCTATAAGTATGTTAAGCTGTTTAACACTCCTACAACAACAGCCTATGTTTAAGATTGAAAGTTTATCATGTACTCTACATTACTTTAAGATTTTACATAAATCCTATTATGTTTTCTAATATGTCACATTATTATAGAATTACCCTACAGTAGGCTGTGTGAAATTGTTAAAATTATGTTATTGTTGAGCAGTTACAGCCTTAAAATTGTACGTTAATGCGTTATTCACAATAATTCAATATTATAATTTATAATACTTTAAGACTGACAGGTGTCCTTCTGCTCCAGATTTACTTCTGCCACTTAGAGCACATTTTGCTGGTACTTTGGCATTCAAGAAAACTTTGCACATTACAAATAATCTGTATTTTTCTGCCATCACTACAGATTGATATTTTATATAACAAGATACATGATCATCTCACAAAATGTGATCCATTGTTTTAGACTGTTCAACCAAAAATTCATCTGCAGACTATAACTGCAGACTTACTAGCCTATCAGAGAGAGTAACTAATGAGTATTTATTACTGGATTATAACTGATCTATAGAAAAGTGGTAAAAATATATATATTAACCACTGACAGAGAAATAAGTTATAACTCACTTATAACAGGTGTCTTTCTGCTTCAATTTTACTTTTGCTACTTACAGTGCATTTTGCTGGTACTTATGAATTCAAGAAAAACTTTGAATGCAGGACTTTACTTGTAAAACACTATTTTTACATTGTCCATTGCACATTACAAATAATCTGTATTTTTCTCCCATCACTGCAGATTGATATTTTATAAAACAAGACACATGAACATCTCACAAAATGTGCTCCACTGTTTTAGATTGTACAACCAACACTAGTAAAAACTTATTGCTATAATCATCCCATATGACTATTATTATCCCGTAGGCTATTATAATATACAGTATAATACTGACAGGAGCCATTTTGCATCTTGAACACTACTACATGTGAGTACTTTTTATTTTAAGTGCATTTTTAATGCTGCACTTTTACTTACAAAAATATTTACATTGCGATACTCTATTATGCATTAGGCACCACTCATAGAGGAATAAGAGCTTGCAACTAATGTCTTTATTAGTAGTCAATAGATATTATAGTAATGCTTTATATGTCATTTATAATAATGTTTGAGTTGCCAGGTTGTGAAAAATTCCTCCCAGGCCCTTTGGACCATTTACCATGTAGAAAAGAGGTTATAAAAGACTGCAAAATACATTTAACATCAACTTATTCACAGGTGCAGACTTGATGATTAAAAGTCTTACTAATGGCCTAACATTTATAACTGCAGACTTACTGGCCTGTCAGAGAGAGTAACTAATGAGCATTTATTACTGGATTATAACTGATCTATAGAAAGTGTCAGACACAGACATTAGTTACACCTCCTTTATAAAGATGCCTTATTAGAAAGTGGTATTGATGCTTCTATCACCATGGAGACAAATAAAAATGTTATAGGTCAGACTCAGCATCTACATAAGAATCCTTGATATTTCTCTCCTCACAGACTCACACAGGCTCCATCTAAAATCATAAGGATGCATTATATTCCACAGCACAGGGCGTCATGTCTGTGTGTGATATGTGGACTGTGTAACTTAATACTTTGTGTTTTTACTCCCTGTAGAGCGGGTATTACGTGAGCAAATTGGATGCTCAAACAGTCAGTCCGTGACCTTCCCTCATCCCGGATGTTGACCCCCGTATAAAGAGAGACATTACATCTCGTTACACAACAACACGGCCCCGGCGCTTCGCTCCAGATAAAGAAAAATGTCTCAATTAAATCTTCACCGGGGCCCCCCGCCGAAGAGTTATCGCCGCCCCGGTAGCGCTGATCGCTACACTCACACATCCTCAAAAGTTATTTGACATAAATTGCCGGAGTCACATCATTTCCTGCCACACTCTGAGCGGGATTTACGGCTGATCCCATTGACTGGGAGCTGAACCTCCAATAAAATTCCTCAAGAGCCCATGGGGCCGTGAGACGCACCTATCTACCCTCCATCAGGCCCTCTCCCCCCTGCGCGCAGATTAACCATGCAAATACGCACAGGTGGGAGGGTAAAACCGACAACACATTTATGCACATATATGCTGATATCGCCATGAGGGGGATGAGGAGGGCGCACAAGGCAGGCTGATTGTGTTTTATCTCAAACAGGGAGGAAATGGCAGGGTGGTTTATCCAAAGAACTCAGTGTGAAAGTGAAATTATGTGTGGCTTTAATTTGAAAACGAGAGGTGACTGCCACTTTTATGTTCTCTGGAGGATATCCCCTTATGTGCACAAAAAAACTTCAGAGCAGAGTCATATTAAAACTCAGCATATGAACCCTTGAGGAAAATCATTTAAAACCGAAAATTGCTTCTTACATCAGCGCCCAGGCATTGTGCAGAGAGGTGCACACTATATTAACTACTAAAAACAACCTTATGGCTGCATTAGTCCACAGATATTACAGTCTGAGGTGAGCGAGGCATGTTAATGGTTGCGGTGTGTTAATGGTTATGATGATTCTTGCTCAAACCGCCCAGATGGATATGCAGTTTCAGTACGGCTCTGGCTAGCATTAGGAATCTTAGCATCTAATTACAAACAAGTGCTTTCATCAGATGTTTTCAGATTATAGTCTGGAACCCACACTTTATCATTTGTTCTCCTTGTCAGGCTTACTGTCTCTCTCTAGTGGTGGTTAGTGAGAAGTCTGAGCTTGGAGGCCCCACAGGCCTCTTTGACTGCAAAACACACACCCAGATACACATTTGGTCACCGTAAATGATTCGTATTTGTAAACACCGTTTGTGGCACTGCAAGAGACACATGAGAGCAATTCTGAAATGTAGACAGAAGACAATGAAACATGATAGCTATAGCTTTAACTACATGAGGCAAAACGTGAGATTTGAAACTTTTAGGCCAACATGGACATAAAGCTAAAAAGAAAAATGGAAATTTGAGCATCTAACATTCCCTGACACCTGGGTGAACTGCAACCAAATGAGCTTTGAGGGGAGATTGCACTAATGCAGTGGTTCTTAACTGGTCCAGCCATGGAGTCCAGATTTCTCTTTAGTCATTAGTTAAAGGTACACAGTTTAATACATTTAGTGTCATACTTAAGTTTGGCCACGTTGTCGAGCTAGTTTGCTGTCTCTGTCAAGCAGCTGTCTGTATGTCAGTCACTCTACAGCAGGAAACAGCACTTCAAATTAAAGTGGACGTGTTCACAAGTGGCTTGTGGTCCATTCGGAATAGACCTGAGACCCCTTTTGGACCGCGACCCACCAGTTTAATAGACCATTTTATGCTACTGATATGATAATAATATGGTAGCACACATGTACACCCTTTGTAGAGTATCAAACTTCTATTCTTAAGACTATTCAGATGTTGGAATTGGAATGTGAAACTCCGACACAGACAGCAGACGAGAGGACAAAAGCAGTCCAACCAGAAATGACAGCAAAATGTGTCTCAGCATAGTTCTCTATTTGGCTTAGGCACTGTGTCAAAGTCTTATAATAGTCAGGAGAACCCTGCTGTTTATTCTGGTGTCATGTTGACTAAAGTGTTGGTGATATTCTTCTGTAAACAAACTTGCATGTAAACACAAGGGAAATGTGATACAGTTTATGGACATGACCTCGATGATCTCTCTAACCTGGATGAACTGACAATGTAATTATCATAACGGGCCTATCAGTTGATACAGCTCAACTGGATAAGTTATCTGTCTGCTTCACTGAACGTTTCAAAAGTCAGCTTTCAAGTAACTCAATGATTTACGAGCTGTGCTAATGCTGGACTTTTTCATCCACTTGAACAAAGACCTTGATTAAAGGTCCAGTGTGTAGGATTTAGGAGGATATATTGGCAGAAATGGAACATACGTTTGTTTTCATTAACCATTTATATCTACATAGCAAGTGCATACTTGTCCACAGAGTCCGCCATGTTTCTACGGACAAACCAGACACTCTACATAGGGCCATTCACATTTTCGCACCTGCCATCTTAGTGAGCAGCCCAACTGCTTCATTCAGTGATTTTACTGCTTCAAATCATCTCGTCTGTTTGTTTTGGAGAGGAAGAGACCTCTGTGAGGACTTGGCTCCCTGTAAAACTCTCCTGAGCATCTGGCTCTTAAGTTATCAGAGAAAAAAGGTGAGCACACATTAGCAGGCGCTGGGCTAGCAGCCTGTCTGCGACGAGCCACACAGTGTTGGAGAAACAATGATTTGTAACATGAAACTACTTTATTCAGTGTTTCTACCAGTTTGAATCACCTGGGGTCTCATTTATAAACACTGCACATAACCAGGCCTGAAAGGGGCGTACGCCACTTCGCACGCAAAAGTTGTGATGTATAAAAACAGACTTGATGGGAGAAACTTTGACCCACTCTTCCAAACATTTTAGAGACGGGAAATTGGCAACGCAAATGGTGAGGTGGAAGCCCAATTGTAGAAATTGGTTCATTATTTTTCGGTGCACACCATTTTTGGCTTTTTTTGTCCATACGTACATTTTTAGTATGGATCCTACGCATTGTTTTAGAAATGAGACCTCTGTGGTTAATTTAACTCCTGAACAATGAACACTTGAGGAATTCTAACCAGGAGATCACGCATAGCACATAAGAGAACTTATGGCTGGTTGGAATCTGCAATCCTCACCACTTAATGCCACTGAATCCTACACCTTGCCTCTTTAAAACACTACAGTTTGGGCTGTGCTGCAACTTTTTTTAAAAATATATCTGATGTGTCCAGGATAAATGTGAAGTTGTCTTTTGTGTTTTGGTGTAAAAGATAAGTTAAGGTTTAATTTAAAATGGCCTGAGCATATTAAAGAGTCAATATTGTCATTAAACAATCTCTCTAGTCACCTTCCATTTAGATAATACAGCGGGGCACTGAAGGCCTGCTTGGCACTGCATTTCATCGGAGGCTCAGCAGTAACAGCAGCAGCATCAGTGGCTCCAGGGCCTCCAGCTGGGGCTGGCTGCTGCCTCTGCCTGCCTACCAGCACCAAGGCTGGGGGGAGGTGGTGGGCAGGCCACAGGATTGCCCTGGGGCACCTTACTCATGCACCAGTAAAGAAAACCAAATTTCTACTCTCTGTTGGCTAAGAATGGTCCCTGCCTTCAGCAATTTGATTTGAGAAAGTGAGGTCTGGAGCACTGGTGTGACCACTGCACATGCCATGAGAGTGCAACACTGGGAAATGATAGGTCAAGATTATGTTATCATATTCAGCATAACCAGCTGCAAAAACTCTGCTAAAAATAAAAAGCACCAGACACATTTTGATTTTAAGTTTATCATCGTTTGCATTAACAGTGTAAGGGAATCTACAGCTTTAACATCTGTGTTACATTATATTACATCTGATGACAGACACATGAAGTCTGTACACATGAAGTTACATTTTTGAGGACTTACTTTGTGGTATGTTGTCCTTACAGATGTGGTTAATCTAACAGCGGTGGGTAATTTACAATTGAATCAATGCATAAGAACAGATCTAAGAAACAATGTTCAAGTATTTCTCTGCAGTATGAGCTGTCATCAAATATTAAAAATGAAATTACAAGATGCAATTTAGAGATTAAATCTGTGCAAAAACGGACAAATAAAGAAGAAATTTTAATACTGATGAGAATCCTGACTTTTAACTAATAACTTTTATTCAAAAACATTATTTTAAAGGCTGATCTATGATGACTACACTTAATGCAAAACATTATTATTGCTTTTTCCAGAGAATAGCCACCGTCAATTCAGATTACTCAGGTCGTTCTGTCCCATTCCCCTATCCGTTTGACCTCAACCAACTGTGACGTCTCTGCACCATCAGAACAATAAAAGTCGCCCGGTCAGCACTGTATATAATAATCGTTAATGACACTCACACAAGTCAGAGGAGATAATAATTAAACCTGGTGTGAGTCACGGGTTGTAAAGACTAAAGAAAAGGAGCTAAGAGCGTTAGCATTAGCTGCTGTTATCCTATTTTGTGACATAAAATGCAAATGAGTATTACAAAAACAAAATTTTCCTTCACATGTAAGGTCTGAGATTTTAGGGAATCAGGCACCATATACAAAATGTACATAACCACATCCTTGTTCCAGTATCCCACTACTGCTCATGTGACAGCATTAGTGAGTCCTCTGTACTGTATGTGTGTGTGTTTGTTTGTGTGTGTGTGTGAGCGTGCACCAACATGATCTTTGCTTTAAGGACACTGCTGGCTAAACTGAAAACTGAACTAAACAGGTGAGGCTACAATACTGTAAAAAAAAAAAAAAAAAAAAGATGTCCAGTGGGAGTCTGGGTAACACGGGGAAACGTTTGACAAGCAGGCGGCTAACAGGTTTGTCTTCCACATGCTGAGTAAGAGTTTTACTAAAACTACAGAAGACTTTAACGCTGATGTGAGATAGAGGGCTGAAAGCAGAGGTAGCCTAAAGTCTGTGGAAGTAACACAAGGAGCTGTCAGTCAACTCACAGCTTCTGCAAGCTCACATTGGGTTTTTATTCCTGCATTATAGCATCATCAGAGGAGTCCAGCCATAGAAACATGTCTATGAGTCCAGCTAAACGCAGGGAAGGGTGTTATATTGATCAGCTAAGGAGTTCTTCTTTGAGGATGCAACAGTATAATGCATGTGGGCCAGTGGCTGAATGGGCTGTGGCCTCTTGCTGGTGTCTAGTTTTCTATTTCTACTATAGAGACGTACCTCAGTCAGCTACAAGCTATGGGAGGCCAGCTGCTGCTGCTAAGGACCACCTGGGAGCGTTACATCTGACATGCTCGGAGCTCTTAAATTATTTGAATGACTGATGGAAAAATATTAAAGTAAAATGTCAAAAAAGGCACACACAATAGTCACAGATCTAGGCATCAGGCAAGATTGGCACAAAAGACTCATAGCATGCTAATAAAACTGAAGGGGGAAGACAAAATTAATTAGAAAATTAAAGATGGAAATAATGTATCGTAAAGAGGACAATTTGAGGAAGCAACCAAAAATCATGCACAAAAAAACTTTCAACGTAATCAAAATCAGCCTCAGAATAATTAAATACGCCTGCCACATTTCAACTCTGTCCATGCAGCCATACACATTTCCAGAATGCTATTTGGTTTCGGCTGATTTGAAGTCCTCTGGCTATGTCTTGTGAGATACATATGCAGCTAGTATATAGTTGTGCACATATAGCCAGTAGTGGGATTTGTAGCTCAGTATATACACAAGTTTAAGTTATTGCAAGTTCCACTTGGCAGTCCAGCACTTGTCGCACACATGTGGCCGGCTTCTGTGTGCTTAGCGGAGAGAGAGGGGGGAGTCTAGACTAGTGTAGGGCCGTGAGGCAGGGCTTAGTCCGGGGCGAGGCTGAGAGACGCTAAGGCTGCAGCTGGATGGTACTTTAGAGGAGACAGGCAGCAGAGAGAGAGAGAGAGAGAGAGAGAGAGAGAGAGAGAGAGAGAGAGAGACACAGGAAGTGGTCACCAGTAAAAGGAGCGTGTCAGGAAGTTGGCGGCCGTGCTGAGCCAGCCCATGCCGTCTGTGATGGAGCCTACGCGCGTGACGGCTTTGTCCTGCTCCTGGGACGGACTCTCCTCCTCGGGCAGGTAGTCTGGGATGTCGGTGTTCTCCTCTACCGGCACCACGGAGCCCTCTTGGAATGGCAAAATCAGCTGTGCAAACACAGATCATATTTTTGTTTTAATTACCAGAAGAAACAATAATTTGTGTTAATATCATCAAAATTTGTCCAAAAAAAATGATTTATGGAATTCTAAGACTAACATAAAGCACAGTTGTTTGACCAGAGAGCCAAATAATCATCACGTGGAGACATATTACATGACTGAGCCAGCTCTGACCCCTGCTGGCCGCAAAATGTATGACTATAAATGTGCCCAGTGCCAATTATTTCTCATTATTTGAGCAACAATTCTTTACAGTTTATTGTAGAACAAACACTTTGGACTCTCATATTTTTGTTAGCAGCTTCAAATTCAGCTCCACTACATTTGTGCTGCAAATCAGTAACACTGCTGTAAAAAAAGGTGCAATGAAGGACTGGTCATGTGTTTGGCAAAAAGAAACTAGCCTACAGGCTGAGGCAGAGATGTGACTAGCTAATCATGTCAGTGTGAATAAGTCTCAGCCACAGGCAAGGGCGGCTACACTGCCTGTACAGAGATACGCACAACATACAGTGGGCAGACTGATCAACTGGAAATGAGTCTTACATACAGCAATTTAAAGTAAATCAAGACCTTACAGTTTGTTTCTTTCCCACATATCAGTCAATCTCTCTCAGCTGTCCTTACCTCTCCTCCATCGTCAGTCTTCACCACCTGCTGTGCCTTCATTACTTTGGTGGAGTTGATTGCTGTGCCCAATGCCTGTGAGGGGGGGAAAACAACTTTTGTGATCATTTGTGATGCTTTTTATTTCTGTCAGCTCAAAACATCACCAGAACTCTTGGTAAAGCAAATGTTAATGCTAAATACTGCTGCTGCTTTCAGTATTTTTGGTACCAAAACCAACATCAAAGTTATGCTCAAGACATCCAACCAGTTGGATACAGTATATATAAGTGTGAGTGTTAAAGGTCCAGTGTGTAGGATTTAATGGCATCTAACAGTGAGGTTGCACAACTGAAACTTATTCCATGTGCCAAGCGTGTGGGAGAACTACAGTGGCCGATGTGAAAACGCGAATGGCGCTATCTAGAGCCAGTGTTTGGTTTGTCCATTCTGGGCTACTATAGAAACAACATGGTGGACTACGTGGCAGACGACCCACTCTGTCTGTAGATATAACTGTGTCTTTCTAAGGTAATGGAAACATGATTCTTATTTTCAGGTGATTATAAACTAATGAAAACATAGTTATGAATATTATATTCAAGTTCTGCCAATAGATGCTCCTAAATTCTACATGCTGGACATTTAAGAGTACATTTTTATCAGTTTTAGGCAAACCTGAGCTTTTCTGATTAAGCTTGACGACTACTTGCAAGTTGTACATACCTGTGATGAAGTTCATATCTAACTTTTGTTGCATTTGTTACTTTTGCAGTGACTGAAGGAAGCAGATTCCTCCTCTTTAAATATCAAAAACAGGCAACAGCACAGCAACCAATAGATGACAGTGACATTTGTCTTGCTATAGATGTTTCCAAGTGTTTTAAAATGTTATCACGTCAAGTTAAAATACATTAAGTGTAACAAGTTTCACAGAGACTGTGCTATAGGGCCGCAAGAAAGTCCCTTTTGTATGTTGCATTTATATTTTTACACAGAGTCAAATAACAGCAGCATCATGTCGCTCCAGTGTGTGATTTTGGAAAGTATGCCGGCATCGTGGAAGCAAAAGAGACATGACAACGAGACATTTAACACAACCAATAGCGTTTGCCTATAGTGTGACATATAACATACATGTCGGCAGTGCTTTCTGAACAATAACAGTGGCATAACATGGCAACAACAATCATTTACCGTCCCTGTTATATGGCAGTTGATCTCAACTTCTGCTCGGAGGGTTAGAATCTCCCGGACCTCATTGTTTTTCCAATTTGTGGACATTTTCGGCTGCTGTTCTTCGAGTTAGCTGCGAACTGATGCTAGCTGCATTTTAAATCTCCCAGGGGTGGGTTGCACACATAACATGTCGTCAAAGCGTCACACCTGTCCTGCTCCTGCTGGCTGTCCCTTTTATAGACACCGATTCGGCACTGCTATTATCACAGCTGCCAGCTTAAAGGTGACAAAGTCTTTCCCCCCATTCTCTGATTGTACCTTTTATAAAGAGTAGTGCACTGGAATAATGGCGCCACATTTCAACCAAGAACAGGCAGTTCAAAAGGGGCTACAGACACTTGACAAAACAGTGTTGTCTTTAGTAATCAATCAGGAAAGGTACAGATAAAACACAGTTTATTCTTTAAATTAAAACTGGGAAGCTGATGAAATAAATAACTGGTTCTAAGTTCCTGGATGAATTTCTGCATCAGGACAGACATTTACCTCAGCTTTAAGGTCGGAGCGGATCCTGACAACACATCTCTTGACAGCCATCTGGAAGGTGAAGCTGATGACCCCTCGAATCTTCAGCAACGCCTCCTCACAAAGGCTCCTTCGAGTCTGATGACAAACAGGATACAGTTCAAAGGCGTGACTAGAAACAACAAGGCCAACATGACATGAGTTAATGGCACGAGTGCAGTATGGCTGGAAATGTGGATGTTGCAGATTCAGCAACAGTTTAATTAGGTCAAATGTGGCCATAAAAATATATTATAAAACATTATATTGCTAAATACAACATGCTCTTGAGAAACAGAGTTTACATGTCTATGGTTTCCAGCTGCCACAGCGCTGTGTGTTTGTGCTGTAGTGATAGCGATGCAGCCCACCAGAGGCCGTCTGTCTGCTGTAATGTAATCTGGCTAGGTGCAAGCTTCCTGCAGAGCAGCATTCAGGTTCAATCTCAACGTCCTGCTGTTCAATGGCTGACATTTACAACCTGACCCCTCCACCCCCTTATCATGTGCCAGATAGACACCGCTAAGCCGCACTGACAACGCTGTGATAATGACAGCAGCAAACACGATAGCCCCAAAAAAGATTTTTGTGCACTAACAGACATTTGGTGTGTTTGAGCATGACGGATGAGTGCCAGCATGTTGTGTTAAGTCCTGAATGTGTGATCACTCACAGGATCATCCAGTCCATCAATGTGCAGCACCACAGTTTTGGCCCTCTTGTTGTTGGAGCCCAGGAAGAACTGGGCTTTACGCTGGCAGGAGGCAGCCGCTGCCTCGGCCTGCTCGGCCTGTTCTTTACCAGCTAACTGCAAGATCTCATAGATCTCAGAGGCCAGCAGTTTGGTCTCCCCGGGTGACGTACTCCTTTGGTGACAGAGAGAGGGTAAAGAAAGGGAAGAGGGGGAGACAATCAGTAAAAAATATTATTTACATTGGGATTTTTTTGGGGGTGAAATGTAGTTTATGTACACACAAGTGATCAGTAGCATATTTGTAGGTATGTAACAACACTAAAGGTGCAATGCAGTTCAGTGTAGGTATGATGATGTAAAGAGTAGGTAACCTGAGTCATGCGCACTTTCAAATGGTCACACTATTGTGACAAAATTCTTCTGTTAAAGGCGAGATAGCAAACCACTGCCAAAGCAGACAAATTATGAAGCCTGTATGCCTCTGTCTGTGTGAGAGAAGAAGTGTAAATTGTGCCTAAACTTGAAATTAATTAAGTTTCCATTTCATAACCTTCAATGGATGAAGCCTGAATCTGACCATGTCCTTCCTGTTCTAACGCTGGAGGTGTAGACCTGAGCTCAAGGATGCCGCAGTGACAGACAATGCAGCTGGAGATTGACAGGAAATGAGGAAGAGACAGGGGAAAGGGCCACAGGTTGGAATCGGACCCAGGCCCCTGCAAAGGACTCAGCCAATATAGGGCGCACACTCTACCAGGAGAGCTAGAGGTCGCCCTGCAAAGACTAACGTTAACCAAGTGTTATATTGTCTCTGTGGAGCTTAAATGAAGTGTGTTTTATGATGAGTTAACAAGGTAATCAAGCTAGTCTTAGTTCAGAGAAACTTGGACTGGTGTGTGTCTGTATTTTTATGTATAAATAGTTGCAAGAATACTCCCTTTCCCTTTCTGTGTTTATTGTGCTGTTTAAAAAGGTAGTGAAGTCTCTGCTAAAACTACAGAGGATACTTTTCTCACTATATAACACTGTAACATAAACTTAGCAATCCACAATTTCTCTCTAGCAGCAAGGCAATCGAGACGGTGCACTGAAAACGCCTCTCCATGCTTCATACTTTCTGAGTGACCTTAGTGAGCTGCCACAAGTCAGTTTGTTTAGACTTAAGTTTAGATACACATAAAAATGGCCACTGCTCTGACCATCCTGGTATGTTGGTCTGAATGGGAGTGTCCGTTCAACTCTCTATTTCTCTGGTTCACACTCATGATAATTAAGCCTATTCTGCACTTCAGTCATGTTTTTACTGCCCGTTTAGCAAAAAAAAAAATCCACAGCAGAGCAAAATATTTTAGTGGGCCGCAGCTTTCCTTAAAGAAGCCACATGACGTCAGTTGCAGTTACGGATATTTTGTGAGGGATCCTGAGATAAACCTGCAGGCTACACGGCTTCATATGTCATCAAGTCATCACTCCTTCCATAGTAACCACATACGACATCAGCTGTCTGGCCTGGGTGCCCTCTGGGAGCCTGGTGCTCTCCAGCACCATACAACACATCCTTACTCCAGCTCTATGGAAGGCAAACACTCTCTCGGATTGATTTCATCATCTATTCTTTATGTTCATGCACTGAATAAGAGGCCACGTCTTCCTGAGCTTCAGATCTTAAAAAAATGGTATTCACACCTGTTTGGTGCAACTATGCTGGATGGCCCCCGTCAGCCATGTGTTCCCACTCTGTCCAGCTATGATCGACCTCTACCCAAAGTCAGATTGACTGGACTGCGAGCAGGGAAAGCTGCTGCCGTTACTGCAGGGCTCCTCTTGATGCCACGCCTGACTAGCTGAAGTGACTGGCGCACTCCAGGGCAAGCAAGAGCTTTGCCGCAGGAGAAGGAGGGGGGGGGGGGGGGGGGAGCATAATCATACAATCTACAGCCGGCCATTTGAACATAGGTCTATTTCTATCAGGGTGCTGATGATGACCAGCAGCCACTTAGCAAAACTGCCACTGACCCTCAGGTGGGACCAGCTATCTGGAGCAGAACACCTCCTCAAAGCAGACCTGCCTTCGACACCACACAAGTGACCAGAGTGGGTTCATCATGCTCTTTTAGGACATTAAAATTGTTTACAGTGCTTCTAGAAAAGCTCATAAACGATACAAGACCAGCAAGCAACACAGAAATATGCCTGAAATATACCATGTGTGCAAAATGAGCCACCTCTGCAAAACAACCCGCTAACTCAACGACAAAACAAAAGCAAATATGAGCTCACATCAGTAAAAACACGCAAGTAGACTGATCGAGAAAATGAGAGGTGGCAAGATGCATTAAAATCTATAAGATGCAGGAACAGCAGTTTAACCATTTAGCACCCTGCTCTAATTCAACTTTAATCACATTCATCCTGACATGGCAAATAGAAGGACATCACCCTGCCTGGAAAATTTGCAGACTGGCACACATTGTGCAAAACAAAAGAAATCCTAGGTTAAGGTTTTATGTAAAGAAAGTGCACAGTGAGCATGTGTGTGTGTGTGTGTGTGTGTGATGAGGTGGTGAGAGGGACTTGCTTCTGCATGACATTCTGCAAACTCAGCATCATGCCCAGCTCGCCCTTCATCTTCTCCCTGTTGGCTCGACATTCTGCCAGGTAGCGCACGGCCTGCAAGGACAAGGGCAAGCGTTATCTATCCGTCCGCTCAAAGCTGTCAGACCCTTTGTGATATCACAAGAGAGTGAGGGAGCTTTTAGAATGGGCCAGCATGTGCAGTGGTGAAATATTACATAACCCAAAATAAATACACATGCACCGACCCCGTGTTTACACTTCACGGGTTACCATCAAGGAGCAACTGTTACATAAAAGCACTTAAATGCGCACTCACAATACAAGTCATGTACTGTACAGGAGGGTGGTGGTGGAAGTGGGGAGAGGTTGCTATATCAAGACTTTGTGTTGTGTTTACACCACAAAACAGACAGCAGATGTCACCATTGCACAGTGTTTTTAAGTATGTAGCTGTTTTAAAGTCGCCATGTATCAGCATGTGACTGGGACACAGTGGTAGGAGAAATGGCCTTCAGATGGTCACTGAGACCGGCTCTAACACTGCTGAACAGCAGGGGGGGCAAAATATGACATGAGCAGAAAACATCTCAATTACAGAACCAGCAGGGAGCACTACTGCTTATTCAACCAGGACTACTTTAACCTAACAGCTGCTGTAGATATTTCAAATAGATTTATAAATATTTCATTTCTTTCTTTGTATGGCAGCACTGAATATTCAGCCTTGTGTAGTCAAAACTAGTTTTCTTCTTTTTCTTCCACCACCAACTATCTGTGATGTAAAGTTCTTTATGTGTGAGCACATAAAGAAAATGTAAATATTCGGATGCTGCTTACCAATAGTGCAGAGTAGACGACCTGTGGGTTGGGGTGGTCCAAAAAAAGGATGAGACCTGGCAGACAGCCTTGGTCTTCTACTATGGCTCTTCGGTTCAGGGGGTCTGCAGCAAGATCTCGCAGCTGGTTCACCACGGCCAGTGCATCCAGCTCCGCACTCATGGTGCCTCTTGTCTTGATGCCACGCACATTAAACCAACCTCTTCACTCTACTGGAAAAAAGATAAGGTAAATCAGGGATCTCACATCATAAAAACGAGGGCTTCAGCTAAACATTCTTTCATTATTAATCGACCTGTAGATTGTCTAAATTAGATGTAAGGACTACAGTGACTATCACGGTTCCCCAAAATCCAAGACGACGAATCAAAATGCTTATTTTTCTGATCACTCATGAAAAAAGCCACAATATATTCAGTTTACAGTAATATGACACCGAGACAATCAGATTTTTACATGTGAGAAGCTTGAACCAGTTAATGTTTGTTTATTTTAATAATTATTATTTGATTGTCAATGATTGCTCACAAATAATTTTCTATTAATCAACTGATCAAATTGATCTGTGGTACCATTTGTTGCAAAACTACAAATAATTTGATGCAGGAAACAAACCAACAAACAAAACACCCCCAAATGTATTTTAAAACCACTTCGATGATGATGCACCTTACAAAGTGAGGTGTCAGTTGCATGTACTAGTGTCAAACTTTTACAATTATCCCATTGTCTTACAGCACGTTTCACTGATTTTGGGGAGTTTTTGAGGCTGTACATCAGCAATAACCTCCATCCATTGTGCTGCACAACCTGACAGGTTGGTGACACCTGTAAAGTTACTTATATGCATTGTTAGGACATTTAAGAACATATATTTTAGCATAGTTTGTTAAGCTAATTCTGAAAGCCATACGGTTTAACCCCACGCATACTACTAACAGAATCACGAAATCTTCGTAACCCAAAATACAAGTACTTCTTTTTGCCAAAGACACTTTCTACGACCCCCAACCTCACCTCAAATCACGCCCTGTGGTACAGAGGCGATTCGGCAGCTAAGCTAAGATAGCTAACGTCACTTGACAATTACAACATACCTTTCTGTCAGTTTTTAGTAACACCATGAGACAACCCCACTCGACTTCAGTTACAACAGTTGCGACAACGACGTCACAAAAAGTCCCGATGCCACCATAAAACTGTAACAGGACAATTTAACTAACGCTAGGCCTGCGCCTCTTTCTTTACTATGGTCCCGTCGCTAGCAGCTGTGCTCACTGTTTGGGTTTTGTGGCACATCAATGGGTACAGCTGTTATGTGAACGCAGACATCCCAGTTTTCCATAAGAATCCCAGCAGGTTAAAGCGGACATATCTCCACCGGCAAACGTAGGGAAGTATAACGAACATACACACGATTTATGGCATTTGATTGGACGCTATAGTTTGATTGACAGATATGATACCAAATCATTAGATAGTTTTGTTTTGAAGGTGAAATCCAATTGGTTAATTTATCTATCAATCAATATGGCTAACCAATGGTGGCATTCCATGGCTACAACCTATCTATTGTAACCCGTATAATCCCATTGGCCCTAACGTGTATTCCCTGAGTGTTCCCTGTTTAGTCACCGCCTGCTGCAGATGTCCGTCCGTTGACAAGGTGGAAAAACTTGGAGTTGTTTGCTAGCGTCAGACTCGGTAAGTTAGTTTCAAAGTCACGCACTCACACAACCGATTATCGATTATGGATATAACGTTAACACAGTTGAATATCAAACGTTGGGGGTAACCAGAACTGCGCGTGTCTTCAATGTATCCTATTACAGTTGTCAGCGGTTGTTAAAGTTAGCTGGAGTGAGCTAGCCTGCTGTCCCTGTTAGCATTTAGCCATATAGCCCGCTAAAGTTAGGATTCACCGGTTTTATTAGCTTTAATTAGCTTAGCCAGCACATTAGCCTGTCGTAAACCCCCTAAACATCTGTCACAGAGCTGCCACTGATTCACTGTTATTCGTTTCTTGGTATATTGTGCAAGTTCTCAGCTCGCAAAACAACAAACAGCGGTAAATGTTAGCTTGGAAACGTTTGCTCGCATAATTATGGTGAGACATGGATGCTCTCAGTGGGAAATTGCAGTGTTATAGCAGTCAAGTGACAAGTCAAGTTAACATCGCAAAACAAACAACACAAAAGGCATTAAGTACATTAAACCAGTTATACATCTCTGACTGTGCTTTATTTGTTTATGCATCTTTAGCTAACCTTAGCTACTTAGCCTTAACTCATTATCCTGCTGTATGTCTTTTTTATTATTTGCATAAGTGCCCCTGCTTAAATAGAAGCTTTACACTTCTTAATAAATATTATTCATGTGAAGATTATAACTTTCAATTACTTTGTTTCCACTGACAGTTGTGTTACATGCCGCACTTGTCAGGAAAACTATTAGATATATCGTATTAGCAATGGTAATATTGGACAGATAACTGTATTGCTTTTCGATCTTAATATCAGTCTATACCACCAAAGGCTGATCCAGAGTGTATGCCAGTTGTACAGGAGCATCTTCACACACCTTGCAGAGACACAAGAAGTCATTGTTGGTTTTAAGTTTTGTGTTTAAGATGATTCTACCTGAACCTCTTACTCTTGCTCTGTGTTTCCCCTAGAAGACTGTTTGGTGATGATGCCCTCTGTGTTAAGGCATGTGTCTATCTGCGCTTGTGAAACACATCAACAGAAATGAGTAAAGATAATCCACGGATCGAAATGGACCTGGTATGTGACACTTCATTTTGATGTCTGACTCAATACATGTCTGCTGAATGCACTGTTTCCATACATTTCAAAATGTGATTTCATTGTCTTACACAGACCTTTGCACACCTCTGTTGTGCCTTTGTGTTGCTCTCACCTGAAAGCTCCTTGTTAGGGTCTCTTATGTGCAAGATCTGAGAGATATTGATCATGGATGGACATCAATTTGGATCGATATACTTAAGGCCAACAATCTAATATCAGCGTCACAAAGTGAAAACATTGATACATATAGCCACCTTGAAGATACACCTTTCTTTCAAAATTCTCATTGTACATCTGAGTCACCATTTTCATCTAAGCACATGAGCACACATCCCTTTCAAACGTTAGAACATTGCTAGCGGCCTAGAGCCAGGCAGATAATGGCAAGCAGCCAAGAAAAAGACAATGAGGCATTTACTTATGTCATCGAATATGGACTGCAGGCTCCGAAATTGAATTGAAATCATATTATGGACTTTAGAATTTCAGCAAATATAATTGTCAAAAAAAAAAAATCAATGTTAACTGTAATTTGCAGGTTGTGGCACATTATTTTTTTCTTTTATTAGTGATGTAAATGATGTGTTTTACATTTTGTTTCACAGGCTTTTGGATCAGCCAAGCCTTATGGGTCCTCAAGGAGCATTGTGAGGAGAATAGCCTCTACTCTTCCTCTTCAACCCTGCGCCAGGGTTCATTTTCAGGTGAGGGAATGTTACCACTATCACAAATATATTTTTTATAATATTGTGTCATTTAACTGACTTGAACAAGCAGCATGTATATCTTGTATTGTTGTAAGATCACGGCGTGTTGTCACATTTGATATTGCCCTGTCTCTCGTGACTGGTGGAGTCACAGTTACGTGACATCAAATCATGTACCCTCTCCCAGCTTTTGTTTACCTCAGGTCGTGTGACTGTTTTCATTTCTGAACCATAAACAGACAGGATGAAGTCATTGGAACAGAGATATTTTCTTATCCAAAGAGCACTGACTGTGTGTGCAGAAGTTTTTAAACTGTTAACAAATCAACTTTTGAGATATTTCTGTTCAGTATCATGTCATTGAAAACTGAACTGCTTTTCTTTACTTTTCTGTCTCTTTCAACGCTGTGCGTTCTCTTTTCTTCTTTTCTCCTGTCTCCAGCCTCCCTCCCTCGCTCTGAGGAATGCAGTCTGTCTGCTTTAGGTCAGTTTCTTCAGCAACAACCTTGTGCTGATTTAAGACCCACTGAGCTACATTCTAACCTACCTGAACCTTTCATTAACACTATAGAGATCCCCTCACCTCCTCCTTCTTAACTACCCTCATTTCCTATTTTCTACTTGATTACCTCCTTTTATTAGTTGTTGAAATGCCGTGTTGTAATGTGTCCTGGTATGTGCTCAACTTTGGCATGTCTTTCTGAGTTTTTTTTTTTGTCCAAATGTTGAACATAGCTGTTCTCTCTCTGACAGCTTTATCCATACAGTGAGGAGGCTGGTGTCCTGATCAGCGCCAGGAGGCAGAATGGTTTGGTGGCCTCTCTGGCTGATGTCGGCTGGCTTGACAGGGATGAGGAGGATGATGATGACAACTTGTTTGGCAGACCCAGGTGAGAGCAGGATAATGATCTTGTAGAGCCAAAGTTTGGCTTACCATTCCACAATCTATGCTCAGGACCAAGGGTGATTGGGACCTTTCTGTTAATGGCCCTTACTCTCTGGAACAACCTCCTTGAGGAAATCAGACTGGGGAGCTCTTTATCTTCTTTTAAATCCCTCTTAAAATCATATTTTTAAGTGTGCTTTAAGTGGGCTTGTGGCCTGAATTCAATCTTTACCTGTTAAGTCACTCCTTAAAACTTATTTATATACATTTTCTGAAAATTTATTCAATCAGTATTTTATTTGTATTGTTTTATTGTACTTAATTTACTCTCTCATATGTAGTTCGTTTTGTTCAGTTTAAATAACTATTACACTGTTTTTAAATAGTTTTTATCATTGTCTTCTATTTTTTATCTTTGTAAAACACTTTGTTTCGTGAGTTAAATGTTATTATAATTATTAATTATTTCTTGGCTCACATCTTCCGGCAGGATAATTGCTAATTGCTAATAATTGCAAGTAATTCTGTCTTATTGAAACAGGTCAGTAATCCCACCAGGACTTGTGTTTCGAGCCCGCGAGCCTCATCCTCAGAGACAATCCTTAACCCGCCAGAGGTCACTACCGAGCCTACAGCAGGAGACTCCGGACCCTCAAGGGCCAACAGTCGCCAATGATGAGGCCATTCAGAAGATTAGCGCACTGGAGACAGAACTCGCCAAACTCAGAGCTCAGATAGCACAAATTGTATTGGCTCAGGAGAAGAACACGCAGCCAGGTATCTCTCACACAAAACAGTCTTATCTCTTTCCTTGTGGCGTAAATGCTTTGAGTGATTTGTTTGCTTCCCTGCAGTGATGTATAATCTCCTGCAGATGGCAGCAGAGTTTCACATGTCACACAGCCTTAAAATTTCTTTCCTTTGTCTCACCTCAGCTGCTACCACAGGGACACCTCCACCTCCCCCTCCACCCTGTGGCACCCTGCCTCCCCCTCCCCCACCACCACCTCCTCCTCCACCACCACCACCACCACTCTCAAATCTCCAGCGGACATTTTCTGCCATTGACTTGATAAGGGAGCGCAAGGGGAAGAAGACAAACAGCCAGACACTTTTGGATTCAAAGCCGGCAGAAATCCCCAGCATGCTTGACGTCCTGAAAGACATGAACAAAGTCAAGTTGCGATCAGTCAAAAGGTGGGGGTCTGCTTAAACAGTGAATCAGACATGTTTGTATACCACACAAATAATCAAATTCTAATTGTTATTGTTTGTGAACTGTGTGTTTCATAGTCGTCCAGTGGAAGGTGAAGCCAAATTGAAGTCCAGCGATCCTACAGATGCTGCAGCTCTCATCGCAGAGGCCCTGAAACGCAAGTTTGCCCATCGGTATCGACACAACAGCGTCAGTGAACAAGGAGACAAGGAGGATTTCACACTTCCAGTTCAAGAAGTAAAACCTCAAACAGAAACCCCTTTGGTGAGAGATGTTACTGTGTACATGCCACAGATGCCACAAAATCAGCCATTAATGAATTGTTTTTGTTGATAGTAATTTGAATTACTCCATATAACATTTTTCATGAGGTGGAATTTCAGGGTTTTTATATTTTTTCCTCATTTTAGGAATCAAGTACATGCAATTTGACTGATCTTGTCTTAAAGGGACAGTTCACCCTTAAATTAAAAATACATGTTTTTCCTCTTACCTGTAGTGCTATATATCAGTCAAGATTGTTTGGCGTGAGTTGGCGAATGTTGGAGATATCAGCCGTAGAGATCTCTGCCTTCTCTCAAGTATAATGGAACTAGATGTCACTCGGCTTGTGGTGCTCAAAGCACCATCAAAACACATGTGAAAAACTCTACAGCAAGGTCTCTTTCCAGAAATCATGACCCAGTTACTTAATCCACAGACCTTGTTGGGAGCAGTTTCATGTAGCAACTATTTTCCTTCTACCAAACTCCACCCGCCAACACTATCACCGTGTAGAAGGAAGTGTGCATCTACTCATGGATGAGAGGCTCATGCTTGTGACACTTATTCTGTCTTCTGTCTGTTTTCACAGTTTGGGCAGCACATGTTGAAAGCAACTGGAAAAAGGAAGTTCATCTAAACAGATGATTCTGAGCTTGGGGTCCAGATGTGCTGCAGACACTTTGAAGTGCCTTATCAACCTTTTAAATATCAGCTGTTTCTGTAGAAAAACAAGGGATTCTGACTGAAGTAGTCTGCTCCAAGTCTCAGTCATCTCATAGTGTTGTATCTGATTGTCTTCTTGACCATCTGTTTTTGCACTTTTATAACTTATAATATTCGCTTCCTGTTTTACAGACATGCTTTTTTTTTTTTTGTTAAACTGAATGTTTTTTTGTGTTGAAAAGTTTAAATTCTCTGCTCATATCAGTGGTGAGTGAAAGTGAAGAGTCAACACTACAGCATCATTTCAATGCTCAATCATAACTTAGGTTTTTGTTAAAATATTGCACGTAACATAGTTGGTCATGTTTGCATTCCCATTGTTCAGGGGGTCTGTGAAAGCTGAAGAGTTCTTCTACCACAGAAGAAAGGGAGCACTTTCTTGCTTGTGGAATATTGTGCTGTATTGTTTATACATGTATGATAGAGTAATTTATGATTGGGATCCTTCTATTTATGTTGTGGTTTAAGTAGGTAATTAAGATTTTAACACAGGTAATTATGCTGTAGATTTTGTTATTAATCATAAGAGGCTTTTAAACAAGTTTGTACTTTATCTGTTGGACCTGTGTGAGTTGTGTCTCAGGAGCCAGTCTTGCCGGGGCTTGTGTGTTCTTTGCTGGTTCAAATATATGCATCCCAATTTTGGTTGATGTTTATTTCTTTAGTATGATTTGTGTTTGAGAGCCAAAGACATTCCAGTGATGATCTGCGAGATTCTGCCTTTCACTGCCAAATATCTTTTCATATTCCTTTGTATATTTTAAATGTAGGATGACGCTGAAATAGTAAGAAACAAATATGGTAACTGCTGTACTGTTTCCAGGTTATAGGCGGTACAGGTGCATGTTCAGTGTTTTCTTGCTTTATCTTTTTTGATAAGACTGCCCGTTAATCACAAAAAGCTTTCCCAGAACTTAAGACACACATTTCAACATCATCTGTAAAGAAACGCTGCATTGTTATAGTTAACTGTATTGAAAACACACTTAAGTCACGGGTCCTTTTGTACCCGCTGTTAACAGTATTCCAAAGGTAAAAATGCTCCTGTGCCAGAAATCATCACATTTTCACACCTCAGTTTGGAAAAACAAAGCGGCGACTCAAGGTCGTGTTTTGTTTTCAGCTCAAAGTGACTGACTGCACATTGTTTCCAGCTCTGTTCATTATGCCAGTGTGGTTGCTGCTTCAAGTCAACTCTACTAGTATTAGCTTTTTATAAGGGAAGGTGGACTGGATGTGTCAGTAGTCGAATTTTGTAGAAGAGTTGTCTTCCATTAAAAACTGTTTTGACAAATCTTTACATTAAAGTTGTTCTGTCCTGATTTGCTGTGGTGTACGTTTGTCATGTGAGTTTTAACCAAATGAAAGTCACCTGCTTTTGTATTGAATTGCCCCTTAAGAGTTGGGATCAAAGATTATGAAGTGCAACATAACTTAAAGGAGATATTATTGTTGATTTACAATTGACATTATTCTGCAAATGTCAACTAGAGCAGTGTTTCTCAAATGGGAGTACTGCAGGAGGTACTGTGATTTTATTTTATTTTTTTAGGTCCCATATTATACTAATTTTCAGTTTTATATTTTTGGTTTCTCCTAGAATGCGTCTACATGCATCTAAAAAACAAAAAACATTTTTCTTATACAGTCTGCCTGATTATACCTCTATTTACCCTCTGTCAGAAACACTCCATCATAACTTGTCTCTTTAAGGCCCTGCCTGAAAAAACCTGTTCCACTTGGTCAGCATTTACAGGTCTTCCACACCAGCGCTCTCGGCATCTCTACATTATCATTGCCGCTGGTATAACTACACTTTAGCAGCACTTCTTTTTGGACCAGTTTTACTGGAATAGCATTTCTAGGCAACTGCTTGGGTCCATGTTTACTACCTGTCAGCTGATGTCATTCATAAACATTAGTTGTGTCTCAATTCAGGGGCTGCAGCCTTCAAAGGCTGCATTTGAAGACCGATTGCATCACATTCGTGCGACCAAGGCTGTCCCATATCGAAGGCTCCTTCAGGTGCGTTCAAGAAATGCAGCCTTCTTTCCAAAATTTGGAGGATGCAACAGATGAATCCTTCGTGGCCCAGCCTATACCAAGATGCATTGCACAGTGGTGACAATTATACATTAAGTCAAGTTAACTAACAGTTGTTAACCTGCTACCGGTTAACTGTTGTTAACATTACTATTAGCTAAAAGCACGCATCTTAATCTTAATTTAAAGGCTGTAGCCCCTGAACTAAGACACAGATAGAGTAAAACATTCCAGCAGGAAATACAAAGGGACCCAATTTAAATGTTTGTTGGAAGTTTCAATCTAGTTGTGACATCACAAAGTCCTGACAGCTCATATGGAAGGAACAGTTTCTGAATATGGTCTGTGTGCAGCCTTTTGATACTTTCATAGTATTTATGTAACACCTTTACCTGCTTTATACTAAAGGTCCAGTGTGTAGGATTTAGTGGCATTTAGCTGTGAGGTTGCAGAACTAAATTGTCTCCCATGTGCCAAGCGTGTAGGAGAACTACAGGGGCCAGTGAGATGAGGAAACGTGAAGGATCCTATCTAGAGCCAGCGTTTGATTTCTCCGCTATTGTAGAAACATGGCAGACTGAAAAGAGTTATGAATGTACCATTTCTGTCAATATAGAAATATTGTTCTGACAGCAAAAGGACATAACGAGGGACATAGCTGGACCTTGAGCCGAATAAAGATGGCTGTCGGCGCTAGGGCTGCCTAAACACACTGCAAACAATTTATAGATTTTGAAAGAATATTGAAACAAAGCAGTGTGTGATTGAGATACAGCCTTTTTTTATCTCTGGAAGAAAAAGAAAAGACGCGGACAAGCACAAAAGAAAGAAACAAGCTGGACACTGAGCAAACAATTCACCTGTGGAAAATCGACCTGACGGTATGGAAGGCATCCTGGGTCGCTATGAATTAATGAAAGAAATATATGCCTCTATCCTACATACTGGACCTTAAAAAAAGACATGGGAATCTGACTTTTTACGACATGGAACCTTTAAAATGTTGCCTTGCTGTTGTGAGAACCGCTGGACTAGAGTGTCGAACTACCTGCTTTAAACGTGTGAAAGTCAAAGAGACTTTTGTCAACAACAGGTTTTATTATTCAAATTGTAACTGCAACAGGCATGTATCAAAAAGGTCAATACAGCAAAGCCTTTACAAAATCTGGCTCGACACCGAAGTCTTCCCAAAAATGGCTGTCGCAACAAATTGTAAACAGTTTTATCAACAGTCTTACAGCACTTACAGCAAAATACAAATCAGCTAAAGTAAGAAAAGCACCTGTTATCTTTCAAAATGTTTAAACACAAACACAATTTTGTGCCACTATACAGAATCAAAGTAGACAAACCAAACACAAAGAAATGGAATGTTCAAAAGTCACTCGACCATTTTGTTTCCGTACAAAAAAAGACAGCTGGAGTTGTTCCTCACAACAAAAAGGCAAAGGGATCGGACAGTGCATTCAAAGACAAGCACACCATGCACTTGATGGGAACAGGAGCTGGTTTGGTCACTTAGCATAGTTTGTGCATAGTTATAAGGCATCAATCAAGCAGTCCTTTAGGTTGCATGTGGCTGAGAGACATTCTGCGGAGAGGGAGAGTCTCTTTCAGTAGAGCCTAGCCAGGAAAAAAACAACCCTGCATCATCCGCAGTCACCCCCTCCCCCTCTCCCTCTTGATAAGAGACTGGCAAAACCCTGAGCAAGTCGAGTTGCGTGGATTGGAGTTCCAGGTGAGATGCATGTGCAGTGAGTAACTGATCTCCAGTCTGGGAGGGAAGCTACCCCGAGTTCAACCAGCACTGGAAGATTCGGAAACATCATCAGAAAAGGACCAATGTCTACAATACCTTCAGGGTCTCTTGGAGATGTCATGGAGATGAAGCTGCACATCCAACACCGTCTTTATTTGGGAGTGCAAAAACACGTTGTAGCACAGGTGGAGTTACTTATGGCATCTGGTGTGTTTGAATAAGGTTCTGCTCATGGCTTCAACAGTGGGATGACAGTTCAAACAAGTGGTTCTTCACATCTGTGCTTCGAAGGCAAACCGTGGAGCCGACATGATTCACTTCAGTTCAAGGGAAAGAAACAACAAACACGGAGATGCGTAAACAGTCTTCGTAGAGGCAGCAAAAGGACTGGGCTTGTCACATTTTTTTTTTGTTTTTACATGAGGAAGAATCTTCAATACAAATGCAACACGGCATTACTTTAAAGTCTCAGGAGGGTCTCATGTCTGAATACTCCAGTTGTCTCAGTCAGTTCAGATCATTCTTCAAATCTTTGTTTTCAAATGGCACTTCAAAAATACCAGAAAAATGTCTTCTTCAGTTTGTATACTGCTTTCCCCTTAAGGTTCATCAACAAAAAAAGAAAGTGGTGTGTTCAGTCAGTAATGCCAAAACTACAGTGGACAAATAAATAAAACAAAGCAAATAAAAGAAAATACAGCAGTAGCCAAATGAGGTATCTATGTATTGCTCTATGCCAAAAAAGAGGAATTAAAAATTAAATAAATTAAATAAAATCAGTGGTTTATCAAGATGAGAGGCAAAAGCAACAAAACATAAACAAGGTGTTAGGATCAGGTGGGGCAGCAGCAGGGCTGCAGGCCGTTGCGTGCCCCACCCGGCCCCCAGTGTGTGTGATGCGGCCCTGAGGCCGGGGTTTGGGAGGTTGAGGTGAAAGGGCACACGAGGAGTGTCAGGATTCTCTGCTTCCCTGAGGTATTTCTTTGGAGCTGGTTCCTCCTGTGGCTGTAGCTGTGTTGCTGTCTCTTCGAGTGGCGGCGTCGGCGTCTTCTGTGTCTGTGCCGGCTGCGCTTGGTTCCGCCTCCTCAGAGGTTTGTTCCTGCTGTAGGCCACCCCAGCTGGCCTTGTTCAGCCCCATGTGGCCTAGCATGGTCTGGGACAGACGTGTGTCGGAGAAACGGGCCCACTCTGCGAAGAGCGGCTCTGCCACGTATGTCATGAAGCCTAAGGGGGAGAAGAGTCAACAGACACAGATTGGGGCTGCAGATTAGGCACAAGTTTTAGGTGAAAACTTTATACAACAAATACACAACCACAGAAATAGAGATGAAACAGCCATTCCCACTCAAATGAACATAGCAGGAGCATCAGAGCAGCGGCCATTTTTATGTGTACTATTGCCGTTATTGTAGTAGGCTAACTTCCGTATAAACAAACTGACTTTCAGCCTCACTGACGTGTGTTGTGACATGACAACTAAAAGCAATAACCATTTTCTTTTGTACGTGTCAAATGACCACGGCAAACTGCCCAATGTTCTCTCTACTCTCTATTTCTTTGTATGCAACACAGCTACTTACCGATCTGAATGTTGCCAACTGTGTTGATCCCTCTGTCACAAAGTGGGCTGACTTCAAGTTTGTGCTTCTTCTCAATGTCTCCTAAAAGAGTTTCACATCATAGAATTAATATATGAGCTATTTCAGGGCATTATATGTTCAACTATTACAGAATGACTTTGTTACAGAGAATGAACACAGAGTGAACAAAGAAGGAGCTGTAGTGGGACCAAAGAAAAGAGCAAACTAAATAACCGAAGGAGAATGACAAACAATATAACAGCAGGCAGCAGAAAAGATGATAACCTTGCTGGAAGAACTCCTCTGTCACTTTCTCACTCCACTGTTTGCTCAGCTCCCAGGGTCTGCAGGGGTTACAGATATCTGCACACTTCAGAGCCATCTGTACAGGGCGGGAGTAAAAACAAATTAAGAGCCCGCACCTTTGCCACAGAGATGCGTAAGTTGTGTGCGTTTATGTGACAGAGGAGGTAACCGACCTGCAGGATGAAGTGACGGTGGCTGGCGTTGCTCAAGCACAGGTTATCCTGGTCCAGGTGCCTGCGAAACCTAGACAGGTACTCATTCTGTCTGCTGATGTCCGTGGCCAGGATTAAGGAGCCCAACTCCCTCTCCATGTTGAGGCTGAGGGGTCAGAGAGATGAGATGATCAGATTGTTTAGCACTGGCTGAGGCATCTGATGCCATTTTCTCTGTGAGCTCAGCAGAGAAGTCTTTTGAAATAACTTCAATTGGAGTTTTCTTGGCACGCTGAGCATCATTTCAGTGTCAGACTGACCTGTCCTCAGCAGGCAGATGGGAGAACAGCCCAGTCTCTCTGAGCAGGCCCACTGCTGACTTCCAGTGGTGGTTTTCCAGAACTGAGGTATTCTGCTCGGTACAAAGGAAAGGGAAAAGAAAATGTGCATAGACGCATTAGTTTAACTTCAGTACATTTATAGGTAAGTTCTGGCAGACTAAAGATTGACTGTTTAGTGGTTTTACCCTGTAGAGTGTAGCTAGATAGTGGTCAGTCTTAATGAGGAAAGGCTGGTTGACCCCAGGATGGTCCAGGTCATGTGTGGCGGCTGCTAGAAGTCCCAGTAGGATGTCACAGGAGGTCAGAGACTTGGCAAGCTGCATTCACAAGACAATGGCACAACAATTATGATGACTGATCATTAAAATACAAATACTCCTACAGTGAAACACTTTCAGATCTGAAAATTTCATAGACCGAATCACAATGAGATAGGTCAGACCACTATGTTTAACTGTAAATCTTCAAAAGTTAGGGCTGAAAATGAGAACAGAAATAAATTTGCTAATTTCATATATCTCCACAATTGAAATCAACTGCCAATTGTCAACCTGGGCGTGGCTGTATGACGTCACAGTGATTCAGTCTACACTGACGCTCGTGCAGCTTTTCATGTCTCACCATTGGTTCTCGCAGGTAGCAGTACATGGCCTGTGTGACATCTGCAGCGTGGACAGCGTTGTGGTAGGGGTTGTCGCTGTGGTAGTCCTCCTGGACCATGACGAGGAACCTCCAGAGTTTGACCATGTCGAGCTGGAAGAGCTCCACCAGGCCGTACTGGTTCAGCAGGTGGAAGGTCAGGGTGATCAGGCTATTTCCTGAATGAGAAGACAATAAGAGTGAATGTTCTGCTTTAATCGTGTTTGTGTATCTCTTTTTGCCTGTACTTAAATGTGAAATTGTACCGTCAGAAATTGATGCAACGTACAATCTGCTATGCTCCGTGCATTGCAGGAGTTATTTTCTGTTTTGTAACTTTATTGGTACATCCACTTTCTCTGAGCCTGCCTCAAATGCCCCTTCTCCACTTCCCATAATTACTTAATTTTGTGATCCTTTTTCTACCTTAAGCACTGCGGCTGTTATTTCTTGCCATCCCTTTTCCTATCTCCTGTTTTGAGTTACACAGTATACATCAAGACAGATAAATGACAATCATAATAATAACCAAGAACATACTTTTCTTAGGTCATTTCTGATCTGAGTCACACCTCGTATTCATAGTACAACACACAGTATCTTGCTCTTATTTACTGAGAATCCTGTCAGTGCAGAAATATGTATTAGTTAATTCATTATGGTTCCTTTAATGACTGCTGAATGTTGGTTCAAAATGAAGAGCTGCTGCTGCTCTTTGACGACTGTCATCAAACTCCCATAACAGCTGTGTTGGAAAATTAACAACATATTTTCGCATCCTCTTCAAGAGGCAACTGACGCCTAAATACAAAATAAAATTCAATGATTCAATTATAGAGGTAATATTCACTCAGTAAATCCTCTGTCGGCTGGCATCCAATAGATGGCACCATTGGTAACACATTGAATCTAAGGCTGGTTTAATGCATACAAACCAAAAGAGGACCTAGCTTAAAAAGAGTAGGTAACAATCAAGAAAAATAAATTAATACAACATAAAATAAGAGGCAATATAAATAATCGTGGCTCAATCAGAAGACCAACGGTGTATCAATCTGGTATCCTCTTTATGACAAATCTGATAGAGGTGTTGGTAAAGTATCAATATAGGTCAAGTAGGGCTGCCAAAATTTCAGCAAGGTGTTGTATTCATTTCTTAGAGTGTACGTGATCTTTTCAAGTGCAGCTGTTCATTTCCAAAAACCACCTGGCTATGGGAAGATGGGAATCAGACTTCCACGTCACCACTATGCACCTCCTGGCAATGCTCAAAGCTATTTCCAAAAACCTCTTTTGAAAGTTCTGTAAAGAAGCACTAATGTTCCCCAGTAGGCAAATCTGTGGGTCTAATAGAAAAGCGAATCCGACAAGTTTTGTCATGACTTCACTGAAGTCGTGCCAAAATGTATTGAGCTTTGTACATGACCAGGTGCAATGCGAAAGAAAACTTCAGCAGTGTTTCAGACCATATTTTACGTACCGTTCGTCAACCTATCGAAGAGGAAAATGTCAAAATTCCAGTTCCCGACTTTTTCCAGCATGCACTACGAAAAAGGGAAAAGAGAAGCACCACATTAGTGATGTGAAGTCTGACAAAAAAGTCTTATTATCATATCATTATATAAATTAATGTGAACTGTGTGATACTTTGTTTGGTAAGATAAAAACAGGTATTGATTTTGTGGATGTGGTGGATGAACAAAGACTGAGATGGCTGTTCACATATGGTGAATATGGTTACCTTGAGAAAGCCTGGGAGAAAAAAGAAAAAGCTCTTTATCGAGATAATCTGCAAATATTTGGTAGTTTCTTGTGTGAACAGTTCACTTGAGGTGTTGGTTTTACTTTGAGTTTCATGTTCTTTTCTTCCTTTTTACTTTTTGTGCGTGCTTTGTAGATGTAAGATCGGAATATGTACGTGAGATGATGTGTCTTGAAACACAAAAGTAAAAAAAGAATACAAATAAATGAAATGAATAAAGCTAGGTGTCATACTCTGGCCTGTCCAGTGTAGTCTTCATCCAGGATGTGGAGGGGGATCTGCTGGGGGACTCCCCGCAGCAGACGGGATGAGTGCAGGTACCTCTGGAAGCTGAGCAGTCTGTGGACCCTCCTCTCAGGAGCAAAGCTTGTTGACGTGGACCCATAGCCCAGCCGTGCTACACACACACAGACACACATGCACAAACATTGACAAAAGATGTAATATGTAAAATATAACTTGTTTGGGTAAATGTTTATTTTACGAGCTCATTAGGCTCTGAGAATCATTTGGGTTGCACAAAGTCGGTGGGGATCTGACACCAACACGGAGATATACAAACAGTCGCTGCTGACACAGCCGCCCACTCATAAGCCTTTCGTCTGGGATCACACAGCAGACATGCTTTGTCAGTGGTCTCTCTCACACACACACTCTCTCTCTCTCTCTCTCTCACTCACTCACACACACACACACACACACACACACACACACACACACACACACACACACACACACTCTCTCTCTCTCTCTCTCTCACACACACATACACGCACACACAGAAGAGCACTGTGTCTGAATAAACCATGGCTGCGATCCGGAAACACGTCAGCATGAGGTAGGATTACTTTTGGGTCAAAATGTCAACACACACAATGCTTCTCTTTAACTGTTTGATGTTTTCTAAAAGGTTTCAATGAGTATGAAAGTGCTTATTAATCACACATCCACTCACAGCGCTTTGATAAAAAGCCTTTCACATGGTTTACACCAAGACACACCTTGGTCTTTATCATCATGTGAAATACTGCATGAAAGCAGCTCACAAACATCTGTCCTGCTGGAGAGGAACCAACAATGTGATAATGTCTCGTTATCAAAGAGGCCAGCGAGTCAAGGTAATGGACTGTGATTCATACTCACTGTGAAGAGTTCGGAAGTCGATGCACAGGTATGGGTGGGAGCTTCTTCGTTCCGGTTCAAATCCAACCTGACTTCTCACTCTCACATCTCCTAGAAGAAATCAGCACTTATTTCCTCAAGATTCATGTTGCTTGAAAAGAAATGTGTCTGAATGTGCTGAGCTAAGTAGTATTTACAAATCTTTTTTGATTTTATACTGGAATTGATCTTGCTTAAGTGCCACAAGGGTGAGCTTTACCACAGGACAATGAACAGAGCACTATAATAAGACAATTGCGAATATATGTACAAGTCCCAACACAGCTGAAATCCTGCCTCTGTTCCACTAGCCACAGCTGGACAGTATATATCCCATCACAGAGGGTTTTTATCATCAGTTCTTCTAAAAACCTTAAAGTGATTCTTTTTTTTAGCAATATCCTAAGCTAAACAAGAATCTACAATTCACTAATATCCTCCTTTTTTTGACTGCTATTTTTGTTGATGTTATTTCGGTTTTATAAATTGTATTTTGTTGCTTTTCTGTTTGTTAGCATCCCGCATATTTGATATTTCGTGCTAAATGCCCTTAATTTAAAATGTTTTGTAACTGTAAAGTGCTAAATGAATACATATTTTTTGAGTTATACCTCATTTTGAAGATATTTGTTCGAATTCAACAGCAATATATCTCTTGATTCTTACCCAGAAGAATCACTGTCAAAGTCTCATGGGAGCTGTAGTTGTTAAATGCTAACAAAATAATACATCCTTTTTTTTTTAACTGACTAGGCCTGTAACGATCACTCTGTTGCTGGACAATATATTTTGTTCCAGAAATAATTATAATTAAAAATTATCTTAGCTTTATCTTATCTTTATAGAAGTAGCCAAAAATTACTCGGTTTGAGACCTGATACAAAATGTGGTCAACAGAAACTAAAACAAGTGATGCCTCTTGTGATAAGCTAGCGAAGCCCCCCGGAACGCCACAGTTACCTCAATAACCGGGCCGGTGTGCTGGCAAGGTAAAAATACAAATGATGGACTTTTTACCTCATTTGTGGAGGTTGGCAAGCTAACGACTATCAGGACTATGACTCTTCCACTCCAAAATGCAGCTGCAGGCTACCAGTAAGCTACGCTGCACCATCTTTGAAGTGTTTTATTTTCTTTCTGACTCACGCAAGTAGAAAAAGGGAGAATCGATGCTCCCAAGTCTTACAATGTTTATTCTGGCATCATGTTGGTGACATCCTTATGTAAACAAACCCGCATGTAAACACAACAGGCAATACTGAGGGCGACTGGAGGGCCTACTGACCATCATGTTCCAGCTTTTCATGATAATTAGGAAATAGTCTGTCTCATACCAAGCACTGAAAGTGAGGCAGGACTTCAACTCTAATGTCAAAATGTGGTAAAACTCATCATTGTTTCCAAGCAAACTGAAACAAGCAAAAGATGTGATTTTGTAAATACTATTTGACCCAAATCTGATGTATACTATCCATGTGCGAGCACAGTCACACACAAACACACACTCTCACATCCCAGAAGAGAAAATTCAGTGGACAGACAAGTCAATCAAACAGCTGAGCATGCAATGCCATGTCAGGACATTCTGCTCTACTATTAGTACTCAGAGCCACTGAGAGGGAGCTATAGTACATCTATGACTGTTTTTAGTAGTCAGGCAGAGGAACAGGAACAGGCTCCAGACTCGGACCAAAAGGACGGCGGCCGGCCTGCTTGTAGACTGCAGTCAGGAGCAGTGAGAGCGTAGTGAGGTGACAGGATGGTGCTATGACACTGATGCAATAAAATGCTAGTGTGTCGTTCCAGGCAACACTCTATATGCGGCAAGACTCTATATGGCAGTATACTCATCAAGGTGCTAAACAGTGCAATGGTATGTTTCCAGCATGGCACTTCTGATTGTGTCGTATGTGCATTAGAATTAAAATCAAAGCAGTCACACAGGTGTGTTCCACCAACCAGCATGTTACTTACTTGCAAACAGCTGTTTGAATACTACACAAGCTCCTATCAAAATACCAAAAACTAAGAATTACAATTCAAGGCATAATGGCGCTCAACATTATTTTGAAAAGCTGCTTGTAAAGTTGTTGGTATGAATGTGGAGAGTGAAACCGTATCAGTGGCATTTGACATGCAAAACATAAATGAGGACTTAAAAAAACACTACATTCATGCACTCCTAGGCAGTGAGTGTGCGTGTATGTGTGTGTGCCCACATGTATATACATCTGTCACATCTGCAGATGCATGTGCTAAGGCTCGGCACGTGTGTGAGTGCCTGTGTGATTAGTGTGTTTTCAGAGTCATGGGGTCCATGTTTCCCCTGCGGTGCATTAGTGCTGGCACTCTGGGGTGGATGTAGGTCATGTCATTATAACTGATGCGGCGAAAGCTCTGAGTCCTGCTATTTGAAAGCACATCAGCATTAACTTGGCAGACTGAACCTTGGCCCAGGCAAACACCAGTCTGCATTAGCGTGCCTCTCCTCACACTCAATTTAATATAAAATCTACAGACACAGATGCTTTATGCGGGTGACGTATGAGACTGCCATCATACTTGGCCAAGTAAAATGATTAAAAAGCTAAAGCTCCTTCAGTGAGCTCGATAAATCACTGTTACTGTGACTAGAAGCACGTGGCAGCAGTCGAGTCATGGGCATTATCAAGCTTAAGAGAAACAGTGTATAGCAATATTACGTGAAAGCTATAGTAAACAGGATTTCAACAAAGCATTCAGTAAGCCCTAAACTGCCCCTGCTGTTTAATGCTCCCTGCCTACTCACCGTGCTTCACAGCAGCAATCTGATATCTACGTATGAACGACACTGACAGGATAACACTTTCTCTCTTTCTTTTTCGCTGTGAGCTCCGTACCAGCCAAACGCATGCAAGGGCACATCTGTGTGGGGTAGACTGAAGTCAGGGGTCCACCCAGACTCTAATCGCACCATTATCCTCAATAGCCTTATTGATTAGGAAGCTTCTCTGGCTGCTTCCTAGATGCATTTGACTCCATCTGCCTGGCAGAGCTATGAGCCCTCCGTCCTCTCATCCATTTTCTAAACTGCTTATCCCGCTTAGGGTTGCTGAGGGAAGCAATGGGCAAATAGACATACACACATGCAGTATATACACGCAGACACATAAACACTAAAAAAACACACTCTGCTAATGAACCCTTTGTCCGTTGAGGGTTAAAATGAAATTCTGTACTCTTAGCAAACCTGATCAAACTTCAAAGACACTCAACACCACATATACACACAGTCTAAGCCTATTCAGATTGAGAGATTAACCAAAATGCTGGGAAATGAGTGGACATGCACTCTAGGGCGTCCCCATTTCTTCTTAATCTCTACATGCATTTCTGTCCATCCATTTTCCATCTCACTGCATTAAAAGCCATTGTGTATAAAGAAATTAACATGGCCATGTAGGAGATAAACCTATTGATGTATGGAAAGTGTGTGTATGTGTGTGTGTCAACTGAAAATGCCTGGTGTGTGTGTGTGTGTGTGTGTGTGTGTGTGTGTGTGTGTGTGTGTGTGTGTGTGTGTGTGTACGGACTGAGAGTGGGGAAACACTTACCTAGCATACGAATGTACAGTGCTGTCTGGTCAGAGCTGTCATAGGAAATGGCCCCTCGTCTCTGAACAAACACAAAGAAACATCATCAACATTTGTCTAACGTTTATACCAATACAATGTTTCAAATTATATTATTACAATGACATCATAGGTCCCAGAATTGATGTGGGTGGTATCATAACTACATGTCCCCTATACACACACCTCAAAAACACAACATAATGTTGCTATTTTGGTTCTAATCTACTGTGTGTGCGTGTGCGTGTGTGTGTGTGTGTGTGTGAGTGTGAGTGTGTGAGAGAGAGAGAGAGAGAGAGAGAGAGAGAGAGAGAGAGAGAGAGTGTGTAAGTGTGAGAGTGAGTGTGTGTGCAAACTGCCACACTGATAAATATGTTCCAGCTCCATATCATCAGCCTGATACGGCTCTTACACCACTGCTATCAGTCATGTGAGAAAAGCACGTGTTATGTAGACACACACACACACACACACACACACACACGCACACAAACAGTTTCCCATTAAGTGAAATTGCTTTGGGTCCCATCCAAAAAAAATTTTCTCCACCCTCCTGATAAGTTTTCTGTAACATTTTGACTTCCCTTTCAAAGTCCGTCTCAAGACAAAGGTAAAACGCACAAAGATTAAAATGTATAGAGTGAAAAAAAAAAATGACTTCCCCGATCTGACGTCAGCAGGTGAATGCAATTTGAATGAATTTGAATTTGAATTGGATTTAGTAAAACTAATAACCAGGGCAGATGTGGCCCATCAACCCTTGACAAGTCAATACCATTCTGCAGTGTCAGAGTATTTGATATATTATCGTAACAATCTATTCACCTGTATCACATCTTTGAGTTTACTTTTTTTTTCCTTTGCAAGATCAATCTAATGATCTCAACACTTCTGACAGCCGCATCACAAGAGGACTTTTTCTAAGAAGCAGCTACAGTTGATTCAATCAATGTTTACCTAAATCTAAATTTGGATGTTTCATGCTGATTTTTTCAAACACAATATGTGCTAAGGAAACAACAAAAAGCACGGAAAAATAAGAACTGACCGAATGCACGGCAAAGACAGAGTAAGCATGCCTTGTGCAATATGGAGAGTGAACAGGAGAGGACTGTAGTTGTTGGTGTCCTGCTACTGTTTGTGTTTGGGAACAATAGGCTATGTTGATGGAAAACTGATGAGTAAATCATTGGACTTATCACCTCAAGTGACAGCATCAACCACTTAAACTACTTTGTATACAGTGCCATTGTGTTGGGATTCAGGCAATGCCTTGAGAATGCTTCCAGTATGAGGAGAGGCCCCGACAGCTACGATTCTATGCAAACTGGTCATCATCTATATCCTGTGTCACAACTCTGCTACCAAAATACAGTTGCAACCGTAACTGCTTTACAGGTTGTGATCATGGTTGTTCAAAGCGTGGAAAGGCACAGATACCAAACCTGATGGAAATTTGCCAAAATGATTCTCCTAGCAGCTCAAGCAGTGTCCTAAATTTACTTTTTGACTCACCAGCAAAGATGAAAAAATCCACTGACCAAGGATATTTTACTAAAATATGGCCATTTTTATGTCACAAAGAAGTCAGAGCAAAATGTTACGCAAAATTATTTTACTATATCGAACTCATCACCATAGCCTCAGTGTGTGACCAAGTTCCCTCTGGTACAAAGGCTTCTATGGGGCTTTTATAGGGCTTTTATTGTGAAAGGTAACAATGGAAGGATTGAAGCTGTAATCTGCTACCAATGACAATGTGGGAGGTAATGACGAGTTTACCTTCTTGGTTCACACTACAAAGCCTCCATGTAATTATTTTATTCCCTTCATAAATACGGGTGTGACTTACGACCCTCTGCTTCATATTCGCCAGCAGCAGCAGACGGCGGCAAGTGATAGTTCCATACAGTAAACAGTGAGGCATACTAGTGAGCATTCAAGATGGTTAGTTTCACAGTGCAACACACGTAAAACATATGTCTGGTGTATGCATGTGTGGTGGTATGTGTGTGCCTCAAACTCCAATACTGACAGGACATGAGCAGCTAACCTGGAAGTGACACCAAAATGCAGCAGCGAATCTCAGCATGTTTTTTTTTTATGACATGACTATCTTGGTACAAACAATTACAAGCCAGACAGAAACTCTATCCGCATTTAGCACTTGTCTGGTCTTAATTTCGGACCTCAAGTCCAAGCAAATCAGCTGAATCTGCACTACTGCACAAAATCAAACTGGTGTGCCATTTTTTCGGCTTGTACGGTCACTGAACACTCAAGACTGTGGTTAACTAATGGAAAGTGCTGTTCTGAGATCAGAACTTTTACACCGTTACTGCTTCTTTAAAATACTTTTGAGTCAAGCTTGGGTAAAAGATTTGAAGCATCAGAAGTGCACGTTCCAAATAAGTCAATTGTTTATACTGGCTCAGCGTGCACCAAAAGTTTTCAGTACTGCATTTACATCTTTTGACATATGGGCTCAAACGTGGTTTTGGGGTATAAACAAAAAACAAAACAAGAAACAAACATTTTCTTTAGTTTTCTGGAGTCACAGTTACCACTGGCCTACTGTGAAATAATACAGTGTTATATTTGGGTGCTTCTGTTGAAGGCGAACAAGCTGCCAAAATATGGATGAAGAGCCCAGCAAATAAAGTTGTCTGCTTTATCTTTACTTGTGTCTACAACTCCATCCATTGCCAACAGTATCCATCACCAGGAGGCAGCCGCAGCAGCAGAGCACTACAGTGGTAGCTGGAGCAGGTACGAGTGTGGTATCTGCATATTTGCTCTGTCGACAGACAGCTGCTCCAGGCTACACTGAGGCGTTGTCTCACCTCTCTATGCACTCCACACATCCTCGCCCCCCTCAGGGCCAACTGTCTACTCTCCCTGCTGGGGCTACCCTCGTCTAGGGTTACCCATTCCACAGGGTGCCTGCGTGACTGGCCATTTCATGACAACCATCAACTGGCCCCACCGCAAACACATGCAAACACAAATGTGCATGCTTGTATACTCATTACTTCATATCCTCGGGATTACTGTGAATCTCCTCCACACACACACATACACACCTGACACTGTCTGTCCTCTAAGCTCATGACAGCCGCCAATCCAAAGCTAATATTTTACCGGCTAGCAAACAGCTTGACTCAGGGTGGGTAATCTGCAAAGCTGTATTTTAGTGTCAACAGGCCTCTGTGTTTACACACAGCACCAGTGGTTAGTGTGAATATTATAGATTGTGTGTATATATGCATTGGCTGTGTGTGTGTGTGTGTGTGTGTGTGTGTGTAAGGGGTTGGTATCAGCTGTAACATGCGTGGGAACTGTATAATACTGGCTCTAGGGCTGGGAATGGAAGAGTGACCAGCCCTGCCAACACTTGCCCAAACAAACCTTTTGGCCAGAGCTTGCTGCACACACACACATACACACAGATACACACACACACAGGGCCAGCCACCACTTGGCACTTAAGTGGACATTGGCATGTGCTCCCTTGTGAGCTGGTAAGAAGGAGGCGGCAGCGCAAACACTTTGTCAATGTCACATTCCCGCTGTGAACGGAGGAGAAAGTCAGGTTTTACCCTTGAAATGGTCAGTCCACAACACACACCCCTGCCACACCTTGTGGTGCCAACACACACAAAACCATAAACCCATGGTCCGGTCATGGTCCGAAATGAACTTAAGCCCAGTTGAAATGTCTGTGTTTTGGCATTCATGCTTCACAGCTGAGTGTGAGGAGAAATAAGGGACAGAGAGAGAGATGCAGGATGTCAAAGGCAGGACTTCAACTTAATGTCACGGAAAGGAAATTTTCAACCAGCTTTATATCAAAACAATATGGGTAGCATGAGTAAATTAACTGTGGTCAACTTCCCTCCATCTGACCAGTGCCTGGAAATCCCTCCTTGCCCCCTGGCGAAACTCTGCTGCATGACACAATTTACATCATCTAGTAGAGTTTTGCTGGCTCCTGGGCTGTTGCTCCAACTACAGGAGTACAGACGCAGATCAAGACACTGACCCACCCTTCTTTCTCAAACTCGGACCAAAATTAGGGATGCACCGAAATGAAAATTTGTGTCCGAAGCCGAAGCTGAATAATATTAAATGCTTGGCCGAATACCGAGTACCGAATACCGAATGCCGTTTTTTAGTTTTTCATTAGTTTTTGCAGATGAACCCCCTCCAGATTAGTGTTGTCACGGTACCAAAATTGGGACCCATGGTACGATACCAATGAAAGTATCACGGTTCTGAGTAGTATCAGGATACCACAGCAAAAATGAGGCAGATGTGCCTTTTGTCATTTATAAAAAGATAAATCTCTTTTCTATAGTACATCAATGATATTTCAATTGAATAAATTACTTACTGACTTATTCATACTTCAAAAACAGCATCAATAAGTGATTAACATAGGGGGGATCAAAATAAAATAAATAAATAAAATAAAATTCAACCAGCCACCCTCCTCCCCTGACACATCCCTTCATAAGTAAAGAACAGTCCCTAAGTGCAGTGAGGTTTGTGGACCGTTACCTGCCACAAAGAGAAATGTGAACGGCTCGTTTCTCCTCTGATACGCCACATACTGTGTGCCGCCATGGCTCGGCTGTTCAGGTACTTTTGGGCAGTCATGACAAAAAGTTATTCACCTGGAGCCAGACTTCTCCGTCCCCGGTAAGCGGTTATCATGCGCCGCCGTATTTGACAGGAATACGTATTCCTGTCCGTGTCTGTGACCCCCGTTCAACCCACAACTGGCGGGATTTGCCGTTTCGTTTCTGCTGCTGGTTGAAATCTGTACTCACACAGCGTGCTGAATGATTTATTTTGCCTGCACAAAACTATTTTTAGTCGCAAATGCGAGTGCAGTGACGGACGGAGTAAAATATCGCCACACTGCCGACATTTTACTCCGTCCGTCACCGCACGCTGTTTGATTGCGTCATCAAAACACACCGCTATTATTCGGCCTTGCTTTTCACTTATTCCACTGATTACCGAATGTGTGGGTTTTTTTTTGCAATATTCGGCCGAATATATTCGGTTACCGAATATTCGGTGCATCCCTAACCAAAATCCGATCAAACGGCAAAACTAGGCAGTGCTGATCGAATATATATCAAGATTATGTTACTGCACTGCCTATTTCATGGCTACAGTGTTTTTAGAAACATATTTTAGCGCTGTGTTTAGCTGTAATAATGAGACTGAACATGAAGTGGGCGCCATACTGTTTCGTGCATAGTGAAAATGGAGGCCGAAAACACTGAGATCAACCAGTAAAACTAGTCAATGCTGATCCAAGATTCTGTTACCCAGTTGCCTATGTCTAGCTTCGAATGTTTTCAGAAACATGTTTCAGCTTTCTGTTTAACTGTATTATCAGATTGTTTCTTGCCACTGTTTCAAACGGAAGTGTTCACATTACATCACGCAGCAGCGGGAGCGTTCATTGGTCTGGTGCAGCACAGTGCACTCTGGTAGTTGTAGGTTTTCTCCCTCTTAACCAAAAGTGTCCTTGTCTCTGTTTTCTCTGGTTCTATAGCACCATTTTAAAAAGTATTTGCATCTTTCTACTGCATAGACATCCTAGGTTTATTAAAAAGCCATCTTTCCAGCAGTCAAGTACTTCTTAAACTATTAAGCAGCTGCATGAGTACTGATTTGGTTACTGAGAGTAGTGATTGACTGCTAGCTCCTTTGTTTGATAAAAAGATTTGGGAATATTTTTTTTTTTAGCTTTTTAATCTGTGTTCCACGCCTACATTGAGCAAGACAAAGAGGTACTGGCACTAAGCACTGTCAAAGGTAAATCTCAACCCTCCAACTGCAAACATGAGTGCCCTCAGATGGTAGGCCTACCTATCTAACCTCAAACACAGCTGTAGAATCTAATATATATTTAGATTGCTTCTCCCCAATTTCTCTTCAAGAATTGACCGCAGTGATTTCTTCATCTAAATCATCAACGTGTCTCTTAGACCCCATCCCAACTAGGCTACTTAAGGAGGTCTTTCCTTTAGTTAACACTCATATATTAAATATGATCAATATATCCCTATTAACAGGCTATGTACCACAGTCTTTTAAGGTAGCTGTAATTAAACCTCTCCTAAAAAAGCCCACCTTGGATCCAGAGGTGTTAGCCAACTATAGACCAATATCTAATCTTCCCTTTATGTCAAAGATCCTTGAGAAAGTAGTCGCAGACCAGCTGTGTGACTTTCTCCAGGATAATAATTTATTTGAGGAATTTCAGTCAGGATTTAGAGTGCATCATAGCACTGAGACAGCACTAGTTAAAATTACAAATGACCTTCTGATTTCTTCAGACAAAGGACTCGTCTCTGTTCTTGTTTTATTAGATCTTAGTGCGGCGTTTGACACAATTGACCATCAAATTCTACTGCAGAGACTGGATCACTTAATTGGCCTAAAAGGTTCAGCACTAAGCTGGTTTAAATCTTATTTATCTGATCGTTTTCAATTTGTTGACATTTGTAATGAATCATCCTTACGTACCAAAGTTTGTTTTGGAGTTCCGCAAGGTTCTGTACTCGGACCAATCCTATTTACTCTATATATGCTTCCTTTAGGTAACATCATTAGAAATCACTCTATAAATTTCCATTGTTATGCGGATGATACACAGTTGTATTTATCGATGAAGCCAGAAGAAAGTAATCAATTAACTAAACTCCATAACTGCCTTAAAGACATAAAAAATTGGATGAGCACCAATTTCCTGATGTTAAATTCAGACAAAACTGAAGTTATTGTTCTTGGCCCCAAACAACTCAGAGACTCTTTATCTGATGACATAGTTTCTCTAGATGGCATTGCTCTGGCCTCTAGCACTACCGTAAGAAACCTCGGAGTAATATTTGATCAAGATTTGTCTTTTAATTCTCATTTAAAGCAAACCTCACGGACTGCATTTTTTCATCTGCGTAATATTGCGAAAATTAGGCCTATCCTGACCCGAAAAGATGCAGAAAAATTGGTCCACGCTTTTGTTACCTCAAGGCTGGACTACTGTAACTCTCTATTATCAGGTAGCTCTAGTAAGTCCTTAAAAACTCTCCAGCTAATTCAGAATGCAGCAGCACGTGTACTAACAGGAACTAAGAAACGAGATCATATTTTTCCTGTTTTAGCTTCTCTGCACTGGCTCCCTGTAAAATCCCGAAGTGAATTTAAAATCCTACTGTTAACTTATAAAGCTCTAAATGGTCAAGCTCCGTCATATCTTAGAGAGCTCATAGTGCCATATTATCCCACCAGAACACTGCGCTCTGAGAACGCAGGGTTACTCGTGGTCCCTAAAGTCTCCAAAAGTAGATCAGGAGCTAGAGCCTTCAGCTATCCGGATCCTCTCCTGTGGAATCATCTTCCTGTTATGGTCCGGGAGGCAGACACCGTCTCCACATTTAAGACTAGACTTAAGACTTTCCTCTTTGATAAAGCTTATAGTTAGGGCTGGCTCAGGCTTGCCCTGTACCAGCCCCTAGTTAGGCTGACTTAGGCCTAGTCTGCCGGAGGACCCCCCTATAATACACCGGGCTCCCTCTCTCTCCCTCTCTCTCTCTCTCTCTCTCATCTTATTACTGCATCTTGCTAACTCGGCCATTCTGGATGTCACTAACTCGGCTTCTTCTCCGGAGCCTTTGTGCTCCACTGTCTCTCAGATTAACTCATACCGCAGCGGTGCCTGGACAGCGTGACGTGTGTGGTTGTGCTGCTGCCGTGGTCCTGCCAGATACCTCCTGCTGCTGCTGCCATCATTAGTCATTAGTCATACTTCTACTGTTATTATACACATATGACTATTGTCACCCAAGTATACTGTCAGACATTAATACATACTTTCAACATATTGTACCACAGTAGCCAGAACTATAACTATAATATCATTACTTTCATTAATGTTGTTGTAAGCTACTGTCATTACCTGCATCTCTCTCTCTCTCTCTCTCTCTCTCTCATTGTGTCATATGGATTACTGTTAATTTATTATGCTGATCTGTTCTGTACGACATCTATTGCACGTCTGTCCGTCCTGGAAGAGGGATCCCTCCTCAGTTGCTCTTCCTGAGGTTTCTACTGTTTTTTTTTCCCCGTTAAAGGTTTTTTTTTTGGGGAGTTTTTCCTTATCCGCTGTGAGGGTCATAAGGACAGAGGGATGTCGTATGCTGTAAAGCCCTGTGAGGCAAATTGTGATTTGTGATATTGGGCTTTATAAATAAAATTGATTGATTGATTGATACAGTGCCCATATCATGGGTTCTGATCATGGTTGGTCACAGCCTACGCAATCTGGCACCGAATGAAGAAAAACAGATAAAACACCCGAAACATTATCAATAGGTTGATACTTGTTTGATACTTGTACTTTGTTTTAAGAACTGAAAAGACAAGAAAAATCATACACTATGTAAAGATAGACACTGTATCTCCACTTCTCCCAATGATGCAAAAATGAAGCCAAAATATCCTGGATACGGGTGCTGCCCTTTTGTGCATTTGGCTTTATTTGAAGTCTGTGCGGTAGCGATCTAGAAGTGGAGCCATGGTATCAATATCCCGCCCCTACACCCGTCACACCCAAATGCAAGCAGCACCTTTGACCATGAGCATAAACATAAACAGAAAAATAAACACTTGAACATGCACCAGCGTGAGAAGAAGTACCTAAAATGTCAGAAACCATCTTTATGAAAAAGTTAATTGAGGAGTGCTTTGATTTTTTTTTCTTTGACCTAGGGATGTCAGCTTTAGTTTATTTTGCTTTTGATAGGACAACACCCATTACCCAGTACCGGTTAATTTTTAAGAAAAAAAAAAAAAAGAAGACATGAAATAGAAGAGGCTTTTCCTTTTAGTCCGGCGCTCAATTGCCTCAGTGAAGATTAGGGCTGCATTATAAAGCGCTATCCATTTAAGGGTGGTGAAATTTGAATGCTTTCTAATGTAAATGCAGGGTTTTCCCCACATTCATTTATTCTGTGGTGGGCTGCAACAATTAAAACATCTGCCGCCACATTTTGATTTTCTAATTTTTGACCTGGGCCTACATTAGGAGCGCCATTTGGTTATTTGCTCCACAGATGGAGCAGCACAATGCCAGACGCTGTGAAAGTGAAACTTAACCTTCAGTATACTGGGTATAAAGATTGCTTTTACTCACAAACAGCTGCTCTTCAATTATCCACCTACATTAGCACACATTTAAATGTTTTGCCTTTTCTTTTATTTTCTGTTGGCTTTGCTGACAGCCAGCCAGCCACGTTAACATCTGAACACATGCAGACTGTGTATACCCTCCGGTCTCCCCCCAGCTTGCCTCGAAGTTTGAGCCCCAAAACCCTGTCAGCATTGTCAACTACATTAGCACCACTAGCTGTGTTGACACTGCTAACATTGGTAAATGAGCTAACATTGATAGTCAACAATGCTAAAGGGAGTTTTGCGTTTCAAAATTGAGGTGCTTTCTCACTGGAGTGACCTGGGGGGAGACCGGAGGGTGGGCACAATGTTTCCAAAGCAATGCTGTTGGGTCAGGATGCCGTTACTAGCGGTAATCATCAAATGAGCGGCGCTGCTAGCAAGATAGCTTCTACTTGACTCGGGTGGTGTGCAGCGCAGTAAACTCAGGAGGAGCAAAACTAAGCTGTAACCAGTCAAATATATTCTTGGCAGTTAACCGATTAATATGCAAACATTTACATCCCTAGTTTGGCCCATGTCCCATTTGCTTACATGGAGGGGGCGGGTTTATGATGTATACTGCAGCCAGCTACCAGCTGGTGATGTTTTGGCTTCATTTTGGGGGGCAGTCATGATATCCATCTGTATACAGTCACTGGTGAAAAATGCATTATCTTTGCATGGTAGACACAGTTGGATTTTTCCAATAAGTTTAATACAGAGTTCTTGGCGTCTAGTGGTTATTAGAGAAATTACAGCTTTAGAGACTTTTGCTTTGGCTTCACTGCTGAGCCGTGCTGGTTGCCAGTTTGCATCTGACCCACAGCTTCTGGCAACAAACTAGGTAGAGCCAGGATTAAAATTTCTACCAATCTGTTGGCCTAAGGCTTTTTTCCCCTTCAGGGTCATGCAAAATGTAGGGTGAAATTTGACTCACTGGGCTATTAAGGAATGAAGTCATCATCTATCCATTTCTGATAAATCCTGGACAGTGATAACCCTTTTAAAGATCCAGAAATACAACAAGCCTAAAAACCTCTCCTGATTGGACCATGCATTATTGTTCCGAAAAGGTTATATAATCAAATCAAGTCACAGTTGTGGTTCACTAGTACACAGGTAAGTGCTTACACAAACCCGCAGATATGAGACTAGATATCACCTTAGGTAAAGTAGTAAAAGTAGTAGTAAAATGATGTCATTGTCTGAACTTACCAAACTGTTCACGCTGTATTTTTGGTGAAAAATATCGTTAGCTTATTCTGTCATCTGCATTGGTTACAGGCCTTTTTTCTGTTTAATTCCACAAATCTTTACAAAGTTAACGAAAACTCTGTTCTTATTTTAGGGAAACATGCTTTGAATGCTTTAAACAGAACACCTGGAGTTACAGCCAGTCAGTGTTTGCTCACAGCGGTCTGAGAACAAACCAAATTCAGTTTTGTTTGGAGTTTACTGCTAGCATAACAGTCTGCCCATTGTGCTCCCTGCAATTCCACGTGAGCTCGTTTACATACGGCTCTGTTTCTTATCTCGGCTTAGTCTCGCTGCCTGGGGTCACAGCATTCAGGTTTCTGAGGTCAGAAGGTCATGTCATGTCAGACTGTGAGTAACGCCAGGTCTTCAATGTTTGCCATTTTTTAACTCTTATGGTTAAACAGATGCTGACAGCATGTGATGATGATGTTTGCTTAAAGTGGACAGACTAATGTAGTGTGTGTGTGTGTGTGTGTGTGTGTGTGTTTAATGAAACAGCACTGGCTGAGCTGCAAGAACTCACATTCACCTCAGGGGCTTTTACAAACATGCTCCCTTGTCATCATAGCATTATGATTGAGCTGATATTGTAGTCCAACGCCCTTTAAATGGTATTCAACGGTCCAGTGCACAGTGCAGCATTCTCACACTTCCTTGTTTCAAACACAGATATAAAACCTGCCTTTATGATATCATGTAGCTTTAAAATTGGGTTTTGGCTGAGGAGAAGCCTATTGCACAGTCAGTGAGTCAGCTGGGGCCAAGCAAATGAGGAAGCCGGCAGTATTCCCATAAACTGACATATCAGAAACAAAGCAGTGCACGCACACACACGTAAATACCCAAGATAAAAGCAGCTGGACTCAGCATGGTTTCATAAACTGAAAGCTTCCTTCTGAGTTATGACCTCTTGCAGCGCTCTGCTGTGTGGGACAGCACATTCCAGTAACTGAGTGTTAGGCCATAAATGCGGACAGGTTTGGAGAAAGTGAGTGTGTGTGTGCACAAACCATAGCATACACAAAAGCCCTAGATGGAGTCTACCTGTTGTAAGTGTTTTATGAGAACACTGTCCACTCTGACACACTCCAGCTGCAGTGAGTTTTTGAGAGAGGGCTGCTGGACTGAGGGGAGGCCTGGGGTAAACTGGCTCAGTGCCTAAGTAGGCGGATGACGGAGCAGTGTTGTAGCCGCAAAGCAACAAGAACAAAGCAACATGCTTGTCGAGCAGTAATATGTCAGCAACCAATGATGTTTTTTTTACTGGAGGGTAAAGTGTCTTAAAATGATTTAAGCCCTCTTTACACAGAGAGCTTTAAAAGGGGCCTTGTATAAACGTGCTTTTGGCAGTGCTCTATGACACAAGTAGAGTTAAGGGGTGGGGGAAGAGTGAGACTTGCTTCATATTCTCACTGGCTGTCTACCCTGCGCAGGAATTTCATTCATCTAAAACATCATCCCCAGGCTCTAATTGCTTCTCTGGGCCAGCTTAATGCTCCCCCCTTGCAAGTCTCAACCTTCTGAGGAGAGCAAACAAAACCCAAGCCGACAACCAGTGCGCCTGTGGACAACTATGTGGTGTTTAAAACTAGTAACAGTGGTAAATAAACTGTCCCTTCCTGTATGGGGTCATCTCATATTTCTATAGGAATACAGCAGATATGATTACTATTCAGCCACAGCAGCCGGCTCCTGACATTGTGTCCGTTAGTGTGTTGATGTATGGAGCCACAATCTCACGGCCGATTGCACTCGACACTGCAGCACAAAAACAGAATGGTCATGTGATAAGAGGGGCCCCTTACAGAGAGACAGACAGAGAAACAAGGAGAGTGTGTATGTATACAAGAAGACAGGATGTAAGGTTTGACTCCTGTTTATTTACAAAATAATACAAATCCTCGATTTGTAAACAGTACCACGCATTCCAGCTTATGCACCCAAATTTCACAGAAGCAACAAATTTGGCAGGGAGAGGGTTAAAGTTTTTGTGAAAGGTTGTGAAACACCAGGCTCAGTGTCTGAACAGCTCCTTCAGCATTCTTACCACATCCTGAAACTACGTCAATCAGATGGCAATGCTCAGAGTAAAAAAAAAAGCTTATCGGTTCAGTTAAAATCAACAAAGTAACTCCCTCAGATATAAGCACTGTGGTGTATTCTCTTATCATGCTCTACTCAGAAACATCCATAGTGTGGATGAAACAAGCAGCACTATCTCCCGCCCTTACGCACACAGGCCTATCATCATCTCCTGTCCTTAAACATCTGAAATGAGAAGGAGTCGATCTGGGGTCAGTGGCCGACACACTCTTGATGACATCTCTGACTATGATATGACGGACTGGGCTAAAAGCAGATCAGTGTTTCCAGTCTAGGCCGCTTTTCTCCCATTATCACCACAAGCCATATGACTGCTCAGGCCTCATCAATACTGTGCATCTGTTAATTGATCTTTGTGTCTCTGCTGGATTTTTTTTTTCTTTTTTTTAAAATGTCAATTACACAATCTCATCAAAACCGCACGACTACTGTGAATGTGTTACTAGTATCAAATCATGCCAGCCAGCCACTTGGCATAGACACCAGTACTGCCATGTGTAACATCTCTAAGATGTGTGCAGTGAAGCCAAACTAACTTTATGTGCATGTTTGTTCTAGTTTAGATGGGAACCACATGACTTTTGAATGTGTCCTACTCCTTGTCCTGTACTCCTGGTCCCTTCATTCTGCACCTAATCTGTCTCAGTCCTGTGTTTACGCTTCAGTCCAGAGAAGGCAGAGAGGACCAGCACGCATCACTATGTGCAAGGGAAATTCAAAACATCTTCCACCTCACTTTTAGGAATTAGTCAACAAGCAGCCAACATGCATTGTAATAAAAACAATAAAGGCATTGTACTAGTTAAATGAGCCCATTTATTTAATGCCGTTGCTGTTTTCAACGCCTCTTCAGCAGCATATTTACACCCAATCATAAGCATTCCACGACCACAGAGTGACATATTCTTCTGAGACTCTGTCGTGTCTTCGACCCTACTCTTTCGTCCTCTGTTTACAAGAGGAAATGTCTTCATCTGCGAGGGAAGGGGAGGAGGGGGGTAGAGGAGAAAGAGAAAGAAAGAGAGGGAGCCTGTGAGTGAGCGGAACAAGATAGCCAGAGAAAGAAAAGAGACTGAGACTCTGGCCATCTGTGAGTCTGGCAGCAAGCCAAACCACTGCCCACAGAGCCCAGGCACATGCCTAACTGCCTCTTTCTGCAATGGTAGTCCAGAACTGCTTCCACAAACAACAGGCCTGTGGAACCACACACAAAAACACAGCAGCCACCAAGGACAAATGCACCCTTATGGTCATAAATAGGGCCCGAAACACAATATTTGTAGAAGTGTAATTGCTCTGTGACAAAGGCTGAGTGACACTGCCGTATGCGTGTATGCATGTATGCATGTATGCATGTTCACCCAATTCTGCCACTGTTCCGGAAGAAAAAAAAAGACAAATGAATATGTCAGCAGGTCTTTATGTTAAATTACCAAATCCCTTGTTGTTGCTGTCTTGTTTTTGCACAAAAGAGTCTGTAAACCTTGTGCGATTTAACAATGTTTCCCACAAAAATGACGCAGATCATTATTGTTTCACTGCAAACTGACTTAACACTACAAAGTGCAGTGCTTGTTGCAAATGACCCCTTTTTTCACAACAAAAGGAGCACGATAACAACACAGCTCACACCTGCCGATTGAAAATAAACTCTGGCCCAATTGAGAAATCAACTGGTGAATCCAACCAAGAGACACAATAGCTTTACACTTGTGTATGTATGCAGAGGATGAGCAGTGTAGCATTATGCTGAGATGGCTTTGCTTCTGAGGTTTTGGGACCTCTCCAGGGATCCCTGCTTTGGACTGCGGTCTGAGAAGCAATGTCCAAGAACCACCAAGGTGCAGGCCCTCAGATTAGTTTTACAACTCTTGCTAACTAATTCAGAGAATGATGATGGCGTATGGAGTGAATGGATTGACAGAAAGGTCTTGTACAGCTAGCTTATCCAACATTTCATGATGACGTCTATCAAAAACGCTAATAACCTTGCGACAAAAAACAAAAAAGACCACTGAGACTGAGCAACATTGCGGGCCTTTGATAGCCAAGGCTATGCATTAGTCTTTGAGGGAGCTGCCTGTGATGGTGTGGTAGGTTCAAAGCGGACACACATGGGTGGTTATGTGGAGCAGCATCTTGCATAAAGCGCTAATGGACAGCCCATTGAAGAGGACGCTCACACGGTCAAAGACAGTGACTTAATGCTTAGTTAATGTGTTGGGAAATGCCATGCAACACTGTGGGAGTTTCTGTTCATGACCAACTGGTGGGACATGACCTACAGAGATGAGAGGACACCATGTTGCTTTTGTGCAAAACTAGTGAAGCAACTGTAAGGGTGCTTACTTTAAAAACGCAACACTGCAGGGCAGGAGTTCACTGCCTTGTGGCCTGGTGTGCAACTCTTCTCTGAGCTGAGGTTGCAGGCACAGGTGTGTTACAGTTAGTTAAGCAAGTGTACTCGACAAAGGCCTAGTGGACGGTACATCATCTGATACACATGCTTATACACAACAGCGACTCAATGCTTGGATAATGTGTTGCAGATGCGTTTAACTGCTGTGGCAGTTTTTCTATGCACATGAGAGTTGAGCAAAATGTGACCCCTTTTCTCTTCTTTCACCGCAGAGCAGAAATATAGAGGCAGGTTTACCAGGGACTCATTTTCAAGAGTTCAAGACTCTGAGAAAGCAGGAAGTTCAAGAATGACTCAATGATTTATGTTTCTTAAGTCAATGTGTCAAGGGATGTTAACATAAATAACAATGTGGCACGTTCCTTCTGACAAATGCAGCAAGTCCCAGGAGTAAACTGGTACACTTAAGGCATCTTGCTGGCAGGGCTGGCTAAAGTGTAAGCCAAGAGGGCCTTTATCTGTGGGCAACATGCACAAATGCAAAGTGGTTTTAGGTTGAGAGCTGAGAGATAAGAAAATGTTGTGTGTCTGTGCAAGTGAGTGCCTGCTGTGTGTGTTAGGGCCTAGATATCCAACAACCACCTGCAAGATTCCTGTGGATTATTCATGTATTTGTTAAAAAAGGGTGCTCATTTAAAGGCCTGTGAGATTTCCAGAGCCAACCCGACTGTGACTAAATGTTAAAACAATATACAGATTAAGGATTTTTAATGATTTACCTGTGACAGCTGTCTCGGATCAGGAGCCCCGAAGAGAGAAGAGCTGGAGCTGAAACTAATGGCTCCCCTCCGGCTGAGGACATGCTTGGGAACCGGCCTGTCTAGAGGCAAAACCGGCAGCTGATAACATACTTCCATTGAATAGTCAGGGCTGGATCCGGATCAAAAGTATAAAAAAAATCTAAATATATAATGAAAAAGATAACAAATGCAATGCGAAAATAGATGAGTGGTGAATTAGAAAATCTCCCAAAGCCGAAAAAATATTTCAATATTGTGGAAACGATCTGCTGTCGAGCTGCAAAGTATTTCTGTTCATTATGAGCGACTCAAAACTTGTCCAGATCGCCTTCATTGATGCTGCGTCTTCTCTACCTCCACCGTTTTACCTCCTTTGGTGTCATTCTGTAGGAAAAAAATCATGCTGCTGTTGCATTTGCTCCTTTCCTTCTCATTTTACTCAAATCCGGGCCCACGGACGACGAGACCTTCTTGCCATTTTCTGGGTCTTTATGAAAACGCTTCCTCATTTTCAAAGCAGAAAAAAACGTCCGCTCATTTGCGTTTCGTGGCGCTCACAGATCCGCATATCGCATATCCCGAAATGAAAACAAAAGGCACGACCACTTCCAAAAAATGTCATCAACATATCATATTGTATGCAACACCGGCGGATGAGGTGAGGCAGCTCCAGGATGTGAGACCTCGGCAGCCGTGGCCGGGAGGATTTTCTCTCATTCAGGACTTACACCGGCGGTGGCGAAATATAATCAACATGTAGGGCTTTTCCGTCTTTTTTCAGAAGCTGCATGATGAAGGAGCAGTTGTCTAATTCACCGCTGACCGTAAAGCACAAAGTGTCTGGCTCAAAGAGGGGAACCCCGACGTTCATCTCATTCACTGCGACTCCGGTGGGTTTAAAGGAAACGTAATGGCGGGTAACGCAAAACTATCAACCAAAAGACGACAAAATAACAACCTAAAGTGTGTTTATTTCCCTATTACTACCTATCTACCGTCCTAAACATTAGCCTACTGAATGGTTTTAAAGCACACACCACCTGCCAGAGATGGTGCTGTTGGAGCGAGCAAAAAACGCCCTTGTCTCAGATAAACCAATGGAGTCGAGGCTGCTATTATAACCTCAACGCTGATTGGACAAAGCCGCGTCAGACTTATAAACCGGATTACACCATTGGCTGCGCGGCCAGGGCGATCCCAAGACCTATATGAGCAGTCGTTTGCAGACGGCGTGGACTTTCTCAAGGGTATTCCTCCACAACGGGGCTTGCCCTGCAGCGGTCCACATCATTGCCTGTGATTACCTTCCTCTCATGACTCATACTACTTGGGAACTGAGACTCACCGGGAGTTTGAAATACAGCCGAGGAAATACAGCAAAATGTTGCAGCTTTGTCAGGCTGAGGCAATTTGCTCTATTTGAGTGCTTGTGGTGACTCAAGACACAAGCTGACTGCATTGTGAAGCAGACTCTGAGTTACTCATTTTATTGTCTGCATGCATTATTTAGGTGTGTCTGTCTGCACCAAATGCACATAAGATACTGGAGGCTTTTTTCACATGATGAGGTGTAGCTGCTCATACATCATATAATTCCCCGTAAGAAAACACACGGCACAAACAGACCGGCACATGAACATTTCAACTGGAGGTTTCTGTGCCATGCCCATGTGCTGGAGGACAATGGATGTGCCATGGCAACAGTCAGGCCCAGTGCCAATGGAGGCATAATCCCCTCCCCATTTCCATGGGTCTGAATGCAGTCCCCCACAGTCATACCCCCCACAAAGAGGTCCTGCATCTTTTTCCAGGCAACTAAGGCAACACTGAAAAACAACAAATGTGTTGTAGACAGAAGCAAGGCTGGAAAGTGTACTTCAACAGCCAACTCAGGTTGAGGTACGCTTCAGTTTTATTTCAAGTGAAATACTTGTGTTGGAAACTACTAAATACCTATTCTGACTAACAGTTGAGTAACAGCAACAGTTACTCAGTTAGCTATGATACACCTAAAAGGTATTTAGTCAGGTATTACTCTGACTCAAACCATTTCACAATTTATGCCACACCACACAAAGTAGTGAAGATCTTTAGGGTTTCTCAGAGGATTTGTTTAGAGGGAAAAGAGGATCAGTGAAACTTAACTAAATCAGCCATAGCTGTAGTTTTCTCTGCAACATTTCTGAGTATAGAATGCATAATCCATTTGTGTAACATTGTGAAAGTTTAATACTGATGTCAGAATGAAAAAAACAAGTGTTGGTAAAAAAAAAAAAGTGTTGGTGACTTCTTCACCTTGCGGCATACACACCATAAAACCATTTAATTTGACGTTTACTACTACTTTTCCTGAAGTGTTAGCATAAATGACTGACATGTCACATCTTGATTTTTAAAAGTATTTCATGCAAACAGAGCAGAAAAGATCAACCACACATGGGCGTTTCTGCTTTTGCATTCACAGTTTACAAACCTGTTGTTGCCAGACAACTCCGAAACTGCCTGATCTGCCTTAAGACTACGTCAATGGCAGGTGACGTGTGTTTGTGCACAGGACAGCACATATTTTACACGCACTCCTCTAAGTAAACATGTGGGAAAAGGATTTGGAAGACATTTCTGTTAATTAATTTCTTCCACAGACCTTTTTTCCCCCCACCACGTGCATGCAAACTAACACACACCATGCACAGATGCGCACATCTGCAGCAAAGCAGGTGTGTTTAAGTGCTCTAGCGTCAGCCTCAGGAGCTTTAGTAAGGCAGGTGAGCTGCATACCTGCTGATTCCCCTTGAGGTCACGGGTATAGTGTCTGCTTGTGGGGCCCCCAGTGCCCAACTCCACCGCCCTGACTCTGGTTTTGCTGAGAGCTCTCTGGAGAGCAAGCCACCATGGTGTCCCTAATTAATATACCTGTTACCCTCTGACAACACTGTGGGTATTACAGGAGTCATTATCTATTGCTTAATTGCCTGTGCAGCAATTTTATGCCTTTAGTACACTTTCACATACGGATTCTATATGTGCATCTGTAAACAAACACACACATTACACATATTAATACACAGACATGTGCACATGGACATTCCTGCTTCCTGATGCTTTAAAATGTTATATTTAATGTAACTGCACGTCCCCTTTTAATGACTGTCTGATATTTTCCTTGACTAATAACATTTTTTCAATTAATTCATTACACATTTGCACCTGTATCTTACACATATTAAAATAGACTGCTATTACCAACAGAATGTACTGAGTTAAATTGAAGAAATACATTTTTATACTGTGATACACTTTTGTATTATCATTACCAACACCTTTAAACATGTATTGTGTGTATTTAGAGCCACCTTGTGGTGAAAAGGAGTGCTTACAAGGACAGTGTGCTTGTGGGATTAAAAATGACTAACAGTATATTTCACAGATACTTTAAAGGAGCAGGATTCCTACTTTGTAATCAGAAGACTTAATTGTGCAGTGAAACTGAATTTTGATTCTGCAATAGTGACAACTACACTTTATAATGCCTGCCAAATATAAGCAAATGTTGCACACCTGGCACCTTGTCTTAACACCTCAAATTCGTATTTCCGGACTTGGATATGTGCAATGGGAAAAAGAATGTAGTTCTAGTGTAAACTAATAAATCCAGAAGTGCTAAACCTATTGACTGAGTCCCACATAGCATCAGCGTGTTGCAGATTAATTTGTTATTCATGTGTTACTGAAGTGACAAATCTTGTTTCCATCTACAAACAAATTGAAAGCAGTATGAATCATAAAATGTAAATGCAATAACATAACCACAAGTACAGTGTAACCCCTATTTGGTGACGGCTGCAGTGATGTCAGTATGCAGTAGTCTATCTACTGGACATATCTTGGCCTCTTCCTGCCACTAGATAGCACTCTTTTACTGTGGTAAAGACTGGTGGGCTTTACTGTCGCAGCTCTGTGGTACAATGTACAGTATGTTGCTCCTTTGATCAGCATTAACATTCAGGATGTTTATGGATTGGCACTGATTAACGAAAACAAATCTAATGATTAGGAAAATAGAATAAAATAGTAACAGCAGCAACAACAGCATAATCTGAACTCTCGCTGATTAATGTCCTGTCATACTTAAGCTCATAAATTAGCGCTAATGGGATGTCTGACAGGAGACATTTGTCTCTCCCTGAAACTACACTGGTGCTATCTAATTAAAAGGTAAAAAAAAAATACATGATAAAAATAAATTGATATGAAGATATGAATGCCTAACATTTGTTGAAACACTTTAAATAGCAAGTAATTGGCCAATCCCACAGGATGCGTGTTGTCAGAATATTTTACATATGCACAATTTATAGAATGAATAACCAAAAACTGTGGGAATTGCTTGCCTTTTTCATGGTGACTCTGCATCAAAGAAAACTTGTTGATTCCTTTGCACTACACCTTTCTAGGTCTCAGCCACAAGCTAAAAGCTATTCAGTGACTGAGCTGTACATGTAACCACATCTTAAAAATAACTTCAAACATCCATGAGAGCAAAAGGATTCATAAAAGTGCCAGCATTCTGCCTGTTTACTGTACCCTTGTGTAACCTGACTGATGCAGGCAGGCAGGCTCTTGGTGTGTATACACCCAGCTGCTGGATGTTGAAATCACCCTGCTTTGCTATACTTTGAATTAAAGTCTTAAAGATGAGACATTGTGGACTGCACTTCTCATGGTGCAGAGGGTGTGAGGTTTAAGCCAGGCTAAGAGCGGCACTTGAATGCTTAGCACATCTCAGTTTCCCATGACCATGAGCTGCAGTAGTGCCTGTTAAACCAGACTGACGTCTCTTTTACGTCATTGTATGGGAGAGGATGTTACATAAAACTCCATGTGGGAATCTGTCTGTTTGATTTCATCTTTCTTATTGTCAAGTGGCTACATGTCAGTGACAGTGATGTCAGGCATTTGCAGAATTGAAGGTGCACGTGTGATATGTCATGTGCTGCAGATATTAATGGTAAGTGTGACCAGAATAAGCTTACAGCGGTCCCTTCTGCAGCCTTGTTACCTGTGACCTCTCAGCATGGTGGTTAGACTGTTGCATCTAAAGTAAAAGAAGATGTGGCTATAGTGTAAATGTGCTTTCATTTTTGGTCAGTACATCCCTTTTTGAGTTTGTGTACTGTGTGTGTTTGTTTTTACAGTACAGTAGCTTTACATAGTTGAACAAAGACTGCTTGGTTCAACATGTTTAAAACATGAAAAATGAAGTCCACCTAAATGTCTGTTAATAAAATACTGGCTTATAAATTGTTGTAGCTGAAGTGGAGTGAATAATATTTGTCCTTCCTGATCTGATTCATGTGTTCAAGAAGTGGAATGTTCTGCAATGGCCAAGTCATATCATCTGACCTGAATCCAATTGAGCATGCGTTTCTCTTGCTGAAGCCAAAACTGAGGGCAAAACACCCAAAACACAAGCGGGAAGTGCAGACGGCTGCAGTAAAGGGCTGGCAGAGCATCACCAGGGAAGAAACCCAGCATCTGATGATGCCTATGGGTCCAACACTTCAGGCAGTCATTGACTGTAAAGGATTTGCAACCAAGTATTAAAACTGACTGTTTAATTGATGATTATGTTAGTTTGTCCAAATACTTATGAGCCCTTAAAGTCGGGGGACTGTGTGAAGAAATGGTTGTAATTCCTACATGGTTCATACTACATTTTTGAAAAAAGCCTTAAATGAAAGCTGAGAGTCTGCACTTTAAGCAGGTATTCATTGTTTCATTTAAAACCCATTGTGGTGGTGTACAGAGCCAAAATGATGACAACTGTATCATTGTCCAAATAATTATGGACCTGACTGTATATATGGTAGAGCTTTTATTTTGAAAGGTAAGAATGGAAGGATTGAAGCTGTCATGCGCTGCTGTTTACAATGTGGGAGGCCATAAAGACTTTGCAGTGTATGTGCAGACTATGGAGCCTCCATCTTAATACCTACATAAGTGTGGCCACAACGGTAGCTAACAGCAGACTGGCTGCAAGTGAGAGTTAAGCTTACCAGCTGATATCCCATAGTGCAAACAGTGCCACAAAACTAAGAGTGCTCAAGACAGTTAACTTTGGGATGCCCTTTAGATGTGCAGAAAAGCACATCTGTAGTGTTTGTGTGTGCACACTTAGAGCAGAGGAGCGCCTCTAAATGAGACCAAAATGTGGTACAAACACACAGCATTGTTTTTTTTATCACATTACTATTTTGGTACAAACATTTACTCACCAGTGTGGTGGATAGCCTGCAAAGAGATTTACTCATCAAATGGAAAATCTACCTGCATCTGGAGCTTGGCAGGTGTTAATTTCAAACCCTGAAGAAAGAAAAACAGGAGATTAACTAACTACATTTACTCCTGTTACTGTATTTGAAAATCGTTGCTGTGTACTTGTACCTTTTCAACTTGTACTAAAGAGTGTTTTTGTACTTTGTAACATTTAAAATCACCACATTTATAGATTACATATGCTGTAACTTGTCCATAATCATAAAAATCTTTTGCAACCATGAACACTTAATGTTTTTGCAAACTTAATTTTCTTTTCACTTTTCATGATAAAGAATCAAGTCTCAACTCTGTCCTTGACATTATAAAATAATGTGGGAAATACCAACTATGATAATAACAACTTCCTCTACTTAAAATTTGAATTTGCTATCTTTTATCATTACACAATTCCCTTTATGTATGTACTTATTTTTTTGTGTTAATCCCAAGGAAATCTCCATTAATAACTATTAGCTTTACAATTACTATGAGGTCTGTACCAGTATTAATTCATTACTAGTTATATTTTTTACAGGATTAAATTTGCAGGCGACAGTATTTCTAATTGTTCAGGATATGTTCTAGTATTAGGATATGTTCACATCCTAAGTGATGTTTCAAGGTCAATAATTCCATTTTGGTGGGTCATTTTAGGACAAATGTGAAAAATTAGAAATAGACCACATTATCTGAGAATGCTTACAAAGACCTTTTAAATCCCAGGCAACGACTGCTTACCATCTGTATGAATACAATATGACTTCCACCTAACTGAAATATTCATACAACAGAACAGATGGCACCCTTTGCTCTGCTCCCTATTCTGGTCCCATACACACTTTTATCTTGCTTATGAGCTTGTAGACCTTTATGTGTGTGGTTGTGTGCGAGTTTATGTGTGTATTTTGTGGCCTTGAATGTACCTGCAGACCCTTTTACTATATAATCAAAACACCACCACCGAACAAAAGAGAGGAACAGGAGGGTCACACTGAGCTCTTTAAGCCATCAACTTCTGTCTGGTATTCACATCGACTTTTCATCTTTAAGAAATCCTCATATTGCTCTTAATTTGTCAATCTTCAATCTTAATTGCACTTTTACCGACAGACACTGCAATAGTATGAGTCAGACAGTAATGGTTTAAAAATTAGGAATTCAATCACAAAAGCATAACCCAGGACATCTTCTTAATCGAGCCATCCAAATGGTGAGCATTTGAGCAGTCTTTGCTTGTTGTTAATGAATATGTAACCATATTAGTATTAAATGAAGTGGTGCCCACAGCTTTACAACGCTACAGGAAAACATTGTTTGTTATAGATCACATGAAAAATATACATACAGAAAGGAAAATCAGGTGAAACGCACATGCCTATACGTACCGTATTTAATGGCAAAAAGCAATGTTTGCTATTTTACACTTTCACAGATTTACAAATCACAAGAAACTCAATGTGAAAAGTTGTATATAAAGGTGACTCTAGTTTGATTTGCCTTTCTGTATTATTAGGGCATAATTCTCACCTTTAAGACGTTAACTGGGTGCATGCTTAGAGTGTCTTTCCAGCTGCAGTTCCCAACGTGTGGTCTGTTGTCCCTGGGTGGACACCAAAATACACAAAGAGAGACAAATTAGAGAGGGGAGCTGAGGAATGACAGTCATTCATTTTCAGTGATAACATCTGTGTAAATCGTTTGAATATGACTCACTGACTCTGACGTGCCTGTGTGACAAAAGCATTGTGTGCGCACAGCCTCGTGACTATATCATAAAGTGAATAAAGGTGCAAAGAAGGCAGGTGTCTTATTGTATGAGTCAAAGAAAAAGAAGTCAGATGAAAACCTACACAAGGTGTGCTTAAATGGGTCATAAATTGCCAGAACTTTGATGATCCTATGTGTACTGACACAGACTTAAACAGTATCTTAAAATGTAACCTATCATTGGAAAAAACCCACAGGGAACTTCACAACTAGTACAGCTCCCTGGACCCCTGTGTAGTTGAATAGTATTGTAGTAACCCAACAGTATGAGTAGATAAATAAATGGGCAAAAAATATATTTTTGGGTAAGATTCTTGTTGGAAAAAAAAAATCAACAAGTAATGTTTTCAATAAAAACACTGACAGTAACCGCAGCAATTTGTTTACATATTGTACCTTTAATTGATATGTTTCTGAAACACATCATGAAACCTAAAAACATAGAGTTTTAAACTCAGGAAAATTTTCTTTAACCTGTAAAGACCAGTAAAATGTCCTCACTTTGAAGGATTTCCTTCACCTGTACATCACTGAGAAGACATCCAGACCTAATAAATGTATGTAAATAAATTAAAACGGCCCAACACATATTTAAAATCAAACATTCCATTACTGAAGGACAGACATTTCAGTTCCTAATTTAAAATAACGATAGTGCTGCTGATAAGAACCACCGCACAGATGACAGCATTTGTGTAAGCATGCAGAAAAAAGACAGTTTATTAATGTGTGATGCTCTCTGCAGCCCTAAACACAACTGCTAATTACTATATATGAGTTATGCATTTAAATATGTTTGCAGCATATTTATAAGACATTTCACAGTCAAAGCAAATGATAATGTTTGGTTTCATCACTAGTTGCCACCAAATCAGACACTAAAATCACAGATTAACAATTAACTTTTGAACAGCGTGCTTGCAGGTGTGATCATTTTTCATTTAACATGCAGATTGCCTAGCATGAAGCATTCTGTATGCTTACCAACAAGACGTCCAATGCAATCACAGTAGTGCTTGACATTTGTAATCTAACCTTCTTGTCTGGTGATTAAAAACTAAGAACTTTTAACCAAGGTATCTACTCACATTGTCAACCACTGTCCAATTTTTGCAATGTTAACCAGGGACAGGTGTGGTAATAAGTAATGAGGATCTCTCCAACTCCTTCCTCGATATAACCTGTGATACTGAAGAAAAGAAAATAGTTGTATTTGAACTTCTCCTAAGCAAGACAGTTATTTGCTTGCACTTTATGTGTAAAAAAAATAAATACAAACCTTGACTTGTGGGCGTATCACTTGGTCAGGGCTGTTTTTTTTTTTGTTATAACACTGCCTCTAGTTATACACGTTTACAAGATTGAGGAATAATACCATAATGCATTTCGCGAAAAACATCTCTCCTTCGAGCCGGATTCGAACCAGCGACCTAAGGATTACCATGTATCCGCTACAGTCCTCCGCTCTACCAACTGAGCTATCGAAGGGAATTAATTCACAGCGTGAACATTGCATATTTTATAAAACCACAGCAAAGGTTGTGTCTACATGTATGAATATAATGTTAAAAAGTGTGTAGAGAAACAAACCGAAACCGTCGAACACATTTTCGCTGTATTCGACGCAAACTGCTCCAAACTGCTCCAACTGAAATCATTTCAACTCGGGCTAAAGAGTTGCTGTTATACTGACTCATGAGGTCAACTGTCATTAGGAGAGCAAGAATCAACGAAAACCAACAGTTACTGCTGTAAAATCCTCCCATTGTTCATGAACGTTGAAGTTAGCTGCTAGTTCGCTACAGACGTTTAGCTAGCTAGCTAATGTTAGGGAAATTAATGCTAGGTTAGCCTTCTATTTCTCCGTATGACGCTTAAACTACCGTAGCTCATACATGTCACATATGACAAAAACTTCAACATAATTTTCACGTATTTCAACCACAGGCAAACATGAAAAGGGCGTTTATTGAAATATGTAGATGTCATGATTTGGTGTCTGAAGGGGAATTAGCTCAAATGGTAGAGCGCTCGCTTAGCATGCGAGAGGTAGCGGGATCGATGCCCGCATTCTCCAAAGGAACTTTTTAATCCCCCTTGAATTCATTGTATTTTATGTTCACGTAACAGTTACAATAGAGAGCCAAATAATCCCTTCGTGGTTGCTTGTTTTACTGCCTACGTTAATGATGAAGTGACAACAACAGGACAGACTGGTCACAAATTTCACGGGTGGTAAGGTAACGTTAGCTTTAGCATTAGCTAGCTGGCTGTCAAAGTGCAAAGAACTCTTAGCTAGCCAAAAAAACGTTACTGAACCACAGCTTCTTAACTAATTTTGCTTAGTTTGTTGAATGCAGCGGAAAATATCGTTCTCTTCCTATTAATTGTATAAAGGTAGCTAAGTTTATAGCTAACTTTGTTACCTCTGGTGGGCACGGACATCGTCCCGTAGGTGCATGGCGTTGCTGCTTCAAAGTTCGTCACGAATACGCTTTCGACATCTGCCGTCACTTGCTATGATGCTAACGGTGCTAGCAGTGCTAGCTAGGGACTCTACTGAGAGCTATCTAGAAAACAGCATTAGCGTCAGGCTAACGTTTTACATGGTAAATGTTGAAAGACGTTTATGGCATACTTTAGCACATGGCTTTTTAGTATGTAAGTTACAGTTAAAGCTACTTTCTATATAAATATAGTTTTATTGTTTAGAAAAGATTATGAGAACTAAGTCATGGATACATAATTAAAATCATAAAATGTGCTCTTTGATGGCAGGCAAAAATAAATTTGTTAGGAGCTTATTGCTTATGCAAAATTTTACATAACCCCATATATTTCTGATAGCCCCCTTTCATTGGGCAGTAACAGTTTTTTGGATGTGATGTAAAGCCTCCACCCCCCTAAAGCACCCACTGCACAGACACCCAGCCACCTCTGATAGCAGTGTAGGGGAGGATGAAGAGTTTGGTAGGCAGCTGTTCAGTATTGCACTGCTCAGTTTCAAATAAGGGCAGGGTAAAAATGGCAACCGTAGACGTGACAGCAATAGTTGCTAAAAACAGAACTGACACCAGCTAGATAGGAGCCCACACTCCCTAGGACAAGAGCAGCAGGCCTACTCCTCAGAGTGACTCAGGCCTACTTTAGACCGCTCTCTGAAACGGACTCTAAATTTCTAACATCACCAGCTTTAGAGGTCGTATCTAATACAGGTTTTTGATAGTGTTTTCTGTATTTCTGAAAGCGCTTTTTTCAAAAATGAATACCATGGATAACTTGGAGAAACAGCTGATTTGTCCCATATGCCTGGAAATGTTTACAAAGCCTGTGGTTATCCTGCCATGCCAGCACAACCTCTGCAGGAAATGTGCCAATGATGTTTTTCAGGTAAGCAACTGAACAAAATGTCTCTGATTAGTTTTTAGCATTAAGAGAAAAGGTTTTTATAAACTTGAGGAGCACTTTTTGTTTTATAGAAACATCTCCACAGCCCATGTCATTTGAACCATTGATAGTTTTATGAATTTGCCCTACATTTGTTATGCGTGAAAGGCCAAACCAGTAACTGATTGGACAACCTATATGTACAACAGGTAATATTCTCATGTAATTGAAGAGTTTTTGATAGAAAATAGCATTGTCTGTGTCACAACTCAACATTTGAACAGGTGAGGTCATGTTTACAAACATTATTAAACAATTAAAACCTGATGAGGTTTGACTTTTGTATTATGGACTGTGAGTTCATTGGATTAACAGTTATTTTTTTACAGAAGAGATCACCTTTGTGCCATTGTACTAAATTTGAGGTTTGAATGGTGATGCTTTACAGGCCTCAAACCCGTACCTTCCAACAAGAGCTGGCTCACTGTCATCTGGTGGCCGCTTCCGATGCCCGTCCTGCAGGCATGAGGTGGTTCTGGACAGACACGGTGTTTACGGGCTGCAGAGGAACTTGCTGGTTGAGAACATCATCGACATGTTCAAACAGGAGTCCAGCAGGTGAAACAAATCAGATACTTGGATGTGCTCAATTTCTCTTGTGGTCTCTTCACAGTTCAGAGAAAAGCTTTGTTTATCAGTCAAAGCTGTCATTAACCCTGCGGACAGTGAATAGAGGTAGGAGAATAAGGATAAACTACTAGTGTGATGGCCGGGAGTGTAGCGGTTACTGGTGTGGCCTCAGTGCCAGTGGCCTCTGAGTCAGAGAGCTGGAGTGGATGACAGGAGGTTTTAGTTTTAGTCATCTGTCTACACAGAGAATTTTACTGATCTGAGTTGTTGGCTGAATAGCCGAAAGGCTTGTATGACATAAGATCCACAACACTCACACTCTCAGGATGCTCAGCCTCATACTGGATCAAAATTTTGTGGCATTAATGTAAGTTAAATACTTTACAGACAATTAACTGACATCTTGAATGATTTGTATGGGATAAATTGCCCTGACAATGTAATTATGAGGCATTCATAAAAAAAAGAAATCCATAGAAACCAAACATGCTGCTATTATACCTCCGCCCACACCTGTTTATAACCCAGTGTAATAGCCTTGTATTGATTACAGTGCTGACAGTCCATCTGCATGGCAAAGCAAGACTGATGGATCATCAATAAACTACTGAGATGTGTACCTGTGACATTATCAAACTGACATTACATGTCACATCAGTATGCACTGAAATGTACAGCCTGACAGGAGGATGCCACTGTTTTCTTCAAACCTCAACAGCAGCAAGCCAGCGCCAGAGAGAAAGGAAGAAACGCCCATGTGTGATGTTCATGAGGACGAAAAGATCAACATTTACTGTGTGACCCATGGCGTGCCCACATGCTCCATGTGTAAGGTATTCGGAGCTCACAAAGACTGTGAGGTGGCGCCCATCACCAGCATCTACCAGACAAAGAAGGTGAGGCTTGAGATACTCATGGAGATCACGAATAAGGTCAATTATAAGATTATTAGAAACAGAAATATGTGTTTGTGTTAAAAAGTAAACGTTAAAATCTTAATCTGACAAAGGTTCACTGTGGAGAACATTTACATGCCTTATAACTTTGTCCCAGATTTGAATCACAGTTTATCTCAGGTATTTACTCTGCCATGTCCTTGCCCCCCAGACGGAGCTGAGCGACGGGATTGCCATGATGGTTGGTAACAACGACAGGATGCAAGGCATCATTAGTCAGCTAGAGGAAGCCTGTCGTGCCATAGAGGTCAGTGTCCAACTGCTGCAGCGCCTGGCTGCTCACTCACGCAGCAAGCCTCGCTCTGTGCACATGCTAATGCACCTGCACTCACCTGCACAGACGTTCAAACAGACGTAATGTGTCCTTGTCACTGCCACTTTCTGTCTGCTTTTATCTGTCTGTGAGATTTAGACAGAGATGTGGAGAGGGGAAAATTAATGTTTTGGTGCCTCAGTCTGTCTTACTCTCTCTTTTCCACATTTTCTTCTACATGCACTTAGCAGTGCACTCTGCTCTGCCTCAGGCCCATTGACATTAAAAATGAGCAGTGTAATTGATGGAGGGAGAACAGACAGCTTTCCTATGGTTCACGTGCCACAGTTGGTCACAGGGAGGAAGCTGGATGGGCTCCAGTCCCCCATGTGTCACCCTCAGTGGCGTCACTCAGAACGGACATGCAGGATGAGCTTCACTGTCCTCCCTGTGCATATGGCATTACCTAATGGGCACACCAGATCATGTGTTGTTTACAGTATCTATGTGACCATTCATATATTGCAACATTGCTATCTTAAATTTTCAACATTCTGTACTCTTTTCCTTCTTCTCTAGAGTTGTATTTACATACATTTCTCACTCACACAAATGCATGGAACGACTGATATGAATGGACTTTCAGATCTATAATCTTTCCCTGTGTGTGTCTCCTTCTGTCTCTCACTCATGTACAGGAGAATGGTCGGAGGCAGAAGACCCTGGTGTGTGAGAAGTTTGACCAGTTGTATACCGTCCTTGAGGAGAAGAAAAGGGAGATGAGTCAGAAGGTGACAGCCGAACAGGATGAGAAGGTGAACTATATCAGGAGCCTGACCAGGAAGTACGGGGACCATCTGGAGGAGAGCTGTAAGATGGTGGAGCTGGGTATCCAGACTATGGAGGAGCCGGAAATGGCTTTATTTCTACAGGTCAGACTCAATACCAAATAGGGTAAAACATTTTGGCATAAACTCACAATTATCAATATTTTACATATGAGTTGAATGAATATTTAATCTTTCTTGCTTTTGTCTTTTTCAGAACACAAAGCCTCTCCTCAAAAAGTGAGTGCATGTCTTTATGCATCAATAGTACAGTATGTTTGCTATGTAAAAAGATAACATCTTCATTTTAAGGCAAAAATCCTGTCTGACTTAAAGGGATAGTTCGGATTTTTTAAGTGCCATTGTATGCAGAACTTATTTGTTGTGAGTATATTACATGTAGTAAATGCTAGTCAGCACGCCCCCAGTTTGGAGAAGCAGGCAAGAATACTGCTATGGAAGCTAAGCAATGTACTGCTGTGGATGGGATCGGCTACAAAATGTATCAGCTACCTAAAACGGGAGAGCCAGTCAAAGCTTTAGTTGCTCATCTATGCTCTCGTCAAAGCCTCCAGACTCCTCTGAGAAAAACAGTTATTTTAGCTTGCTGAACGAGGGAGCTGCTGATCTACCCCTGCCTGCCTTCATTAGTTAGTTTTTGTTATTGTGTGACTTTGGTGAATGTGAATTAACCCATTTAAAAGGCTTAGTCGCAATGTAACACAAACAAACTAACTGATCAAAGCAGCCATAGACGAGAAGGTCATGTGTTTAGTGATGTTGAATTACAATTTTAGAGAGAAATATAAAGTCTTCAGTTCCCCCTGGAAATCATTGTCTGACAGTGAGGTTAAGTGGTGAAATATATATAATCTGATATTGCTTTTTTTTGTTAGGACTCGTTTTAATTGGCTAAAATGGCTAAAATACATTTTGTCGCTGACCCCTCCACAGTACAGCAATACTGTGAGCTCCTGTGTCAGTACTTCAGCCTGCCTCTCAAAACTGGGGGTGTGCTGACTAACATCTACTGTATGTAGTATTATAGACAAGTATCTCACACAACCCCACTTCAAAAGATCCAAACTATAACTTTAAAACTATTAAAAGCTGCTCCTTGTTGTGTCTTCATTGTTTTTTAGTGCCATTTGTTGTTTGCACACTTTTTTTTTTTTCGTGGTTTACCAAATTTACATCTGCACCTAAAACCCCCAGTCTAATGCAGCGAGGTCACACCTGCTCTCTTGGAGCTGTCGAAAGTAACTCTGTGAAATGTGGCAAATCCCTATCTTTAGCTGTGGCATCCAGAAATAACGTGCAGAATGTGCTAATCATCACAGATCGCTGATATATAACAAGTGTTGACTGTCTGAGGGGGAATTTTTCTTATCCTATATATAATGCAAACTGCACCTTTTGCTCTCAGGCTTGAAGAAGCATCCAGTACAGCACACTTGGACAAAGTTGAGCGTGGCTATGAGAATATGGATCATTACACCGTCAACTTCAAGAAAGAGGGCAAGGCCCTGCGCAGCCTTGACTTTATCCAAGGTGAAGCAACAGAGTTGTTGATGGCAGCAATTTACTGCTTACAGCTCTGACTTGTAGTGATCTGACTTTGATTTCCCTTACAGATGATGAAGATGAGGATGAAGAGGATGAGGATGGAGATGCAGGCACTCAGGAAGCAGAGGGAGCCCAGACTGTTTCGGGAGGCGGTGCTGTTACAGCCGCCTCCGTCCAACCTTCTGCCCCCCAGCAGAGTAACTCCTCCCCAAGCACAGCCACGAGCTCTGCCTCGACCTAGCTGTCAGCCGCCAGCCCAGACAACACCCAAACCAGGAGCAGGATAAGTTCTGCTCCTAGATGTTGATTTCAGGTCAGTTGTGATGCTTTTTCTCCCAGATTGGGGAACAGTGAGACAGATTTAGATCTGCGCCGAAGGGAAAGTCTGAGTTGCTGAGGTAGATCTAAAGGAAGAGACGGAAGTTTGAATTCCTTTCTTTCTCTGTTATTGTGATTGTGTTAGCGTGCATCACTGCATACTGGCTGATCTTTTTTGTCGGGTTAAATACACATTTTAGTTTCCTTCTTTAGTCGCTTTTTCGAATGACAGACAGCCTATTGGTTATTTCCAGAATTCATACATTTTTAATATCGCTGACCTTTGTGACTCACTGCTTAAACTACATCATTAGCGAGCGTGACAAGAGGGCCTCAGGTTTTCCTCCCGGTCGTATACTTTTTTATGACTGATATAACTTTATGAGTAGGGGGGCAGAGTAAAAAACTATCACTGTGACATTTCAGTGTTTCACACACGTAACAGCCTGTATTATGTGTCATATTTTTTGTTGTGTAACACAGGTATATTTTCATATATGGACAAAATATTGCATCATGCCATGTTGTGTTGTATTATATATCATGTGTCATTAAAACTGAATTGTACAACATCTACTGTACAGTAGTATTTCTCAAATCTTACCAGATAAACAAAATGTCTTTGTACTTCAGGTCACTGCCTGGACTGAAATACCAATGAAATAGATTTTGTAAAACACCCCCACCCATTTATGTGTTTATGTGTGCACATGTGTAAAAGAAAAAATCTCTTTATTCCTCCCTATATGTCTTCACATTCTTTTCAATTATTCCCCTCAAAGGAAACCCATATAGAAAAGCCATTACTGCCATTCTTATAGCTTGCTCACAGCTCTTCTCTACAGTACGGTCGTGACACCATTCCTGCCTACGACCTGCTGCACATACGAGGCTGCAGCGTGCCTCAAACCTTCAGTTATCTAATTGCTGCCCTGCAATGGTCTCACCTTGCTGTGACTCCACTATTGAGGTAGTCCACCACTGAGTCCCATTTAATTATTGTGCACCGTCTCTCAGCGAGTTGGATCCTTTACAAATGGGCTCAATGCAGCACTAAGCCCCAAGTTGCTAAGTGGGCCAAACAGAATAGGATGACTCACACCCACAGCTCTTGTTTAGTTGCACTGTGGGTCAAGGATCAGCACAGCATGCACACACACACATGGATAAGCACACACACCGTGTCTTTCACACTCATTAGCTATCAGTGGTGCATCTTTGAGCAGTCTGTGGTTGCCTCTTGCCGGTTTAATGAGAATTGCTTCTCGAGAATTAAGGGTTTAGGAGAAAGGACGCTGTATGAGTGCTCTTCACCTGCATGACTGCAGGTGCTCTTACAGCACCCTGAGAAACATCTTTTGGTAATTTTTTGTTGTTGTTGCAGCTCTTGTTGTCAGAGAGGAGGCATGGTGCTAACCCACGACTTGGCTCCAGAGCAGTGCCATGGTTACACCATTTAAGGTTTTTATATTCAGTTAGAAAAACCTTTCTCTATCAATCAATATTTGTGTAGGCAAGACTCAAAATGCAGTGGCCTTTTGTGCTCTCAGCAACCAACTGTAAACTTATATTCACTTTCTCCTATATAAGATTATATGTCCAGAATCATTAGGAGAATGTATGTTAATCAAATTAGTAATCAAAGTAATTTGGGATAGTTAGTTTTCATGGGAGTTATTATTAACTTATATGTAAGGATATCCACAGAGAAGTGTAAGCATTGCTTTTAATTTTTTATTAAAAAATATAAGATGTTCTCTTGCACAACAGAAAATGACTGGTTGCACATAAGTTTATTAACAAACATAAATATCATAAATACAGGGATTCATAATCTAAAACAAAATTGTCAATGCAGTATTTCATGTCTCAACCAAAAGTATTTCATCTCAAACATGAAGAACGTGTGATTCTACAGATTTGACACATCAAAATGGCAAGGTACAATCGGATCATTATAAGTCAAGCCTGCTTACGCTCCATAGTTTGAGGTTAAAGCTATAAATAATAGAGTGATAAAGCAGCACTATATTGTACAGAGCATGTTTTGTGCTGATGGTAGAAATGCAAAAAGAAAAAGAGAAAAGAAAAAGAAGGGAGATCTTTGGCGGACTGGAAAGAGGTCTTCATTTCCCGAAGAGCTCCATCATTCTTCTGTTGTTCTGCGCCTGCTGAGCCAGCTGTTCCGCCCTGGACATCTCCATCATCTCCCGCAGCAGGTGGAAGGTCAGATCCAGGGATATCGGGGGGTCCTCGGACCTCCTTCCCCTCTCCATCGAGTCGTCCCCGCGCTCTCCGAAGCCGCTTATGAGCGCTCTGATGTTCCCAACTTTCCCTTGTAAAAGACGCCGCGTCAGCTGGAGTTGCAATGCTCTGTTGTAGATGGCAGGTGATCCGCCGGGATACATGGATGATGATGGGAAAGAGTTAGAGTCCCCGTTGCCCAGTCGGATGAAATACTCCTCTCCAAGCCGCTCCAGGATGGGGCCAGACTGCTGCTTCTGTTGCTGCTGCTGGGAGCTTTGGGTTTGGGGAGCTGGGACGCGCAGGGCACCGCCAGGGCTCTCAATAGCCCGACATTCGTAGCGCGGTAAGAAGGCAACTAGCAGAATCACGGTGGTGCCAAGTAAATTGAGCTTCATGTCAGGATATCAGCAGGAATCTGAGGAGAAAAACAAACGCCTGGATTAATTTTTTAACCCCACTCTGGTGTGAAATGTGCTGCGTAATGAGGACTTTACGCACGTAAAACAGGTATCGTATTAATGTCACGGTGTGGTAACTATGAGTAAGAGTGTTCCAGTGTATTTATTGTTGTGAGAGATTTTTTAAAATTAACCTTATGTGCAGTAATTAGACAAATGGGTCTTTTTTAATTCGTCCGTAACGTGGAATAATTGCACGTAAAGAGATTGGATTTTTGGCTCAGTAATGGATAAACTGTGGAAGTTATTACCAGCACTATATAACTGAAATACAGTGCAATTAATAAGGAAAAAAATCCACTTTCTGATTAAAGTCGCGCTGAGAAAACGAGAAAATGTAACATGCCAAAGAATTCATGCAGATATTCCTACCTTCAATCTTTAGAGGAGGTCCAGTACAGCCTTGCAGGTTGCCAGGTAGTTGGCGAGATGCCGCCCTCCTTCACTTCCTTGAAGAAACAAGTATATAGTTACTTAAAGAGTAGATGCTGAATGGACTTATATAGCCAACCTCACTACAAGTGTCGCGCTCCAAGCCGAGATTGAGTCTGCGCGTTCTTGCATGGGTGTAACGTGAATGGATGCCTCTGACAAAGTGCTTTAGTTTAGATGAGATGAGTCATATGTGAGTGTGCGCGCGCGCGTGCACCAGGCGTCTACCTTTGTGCTTTCAGAATAGGCCTATAGGTGCCAGACCTGCTGGCATTTTCACTTGAATGGGTTAGTTCAAAATAATTGCGGGGGTTCTTGGTTTCTAAAGGTGAAAGACTGAATATTAAGGCACAATAAGTTTTGATTTTCAATTTTCTGCCTCTCAGTCACAGCACATTTTCAGACTTATGTGTGCAGAATCAGATTTGAATGTGCTTTACATGACAAAAATATTAAACAACAAACTACAGTAACAGCTCTTTTTGATCAAATTCACAACAGTTACAGTGCCATAATGCAACAATGATGACTAATCAGGACAATCAAATAGCATCCAATAGTTGTGTGTACAACAGGTATATTCTGGTGCAGTCTGCAGGGCTGACTTTGTTTCTGCACATTGCACCATACTAATGATTCCCCAGCAGGTTGCCTCCTGACCTGTGTTGTTTTCAATGAATGTGCATCAGCAAACAGCTCAGGCTGCGAGAGGGGCATTGTCTTCCAGTGATTCATTGCTGCTACACGTACCTACGTCACTACCTCTGCCACCGGGTGCCTCGGTCACCGCTCCAGAGGGGCCTGCCGCCAAGCCACGCTTTCAAGATGGAGAGCTTAATCCAATACCAGCCATTAGAATCTTAAATAGTTTGATGATAAAAAGCAGAACTCTCACTTGTCTGTTTCACACTTAGTTCAGCTATTGTGCAATACAATGAAACTGCTAATTACTAATGTCTGTGGAAACCCTTAAAAACATAGCATTTTTCCACTTAGGCATAAACTCCTTATAAATGTTAAGTCACCTTCCACAGTGTGGTAAAACCCATCCCATTATCTTTAACAGTAAATCCATTTCAGCCAGACATTCAGCCCGGGGAAAAACTAAGTTCCAGACATACAGTGTACGCAGAGGTCAAAGTAACTTGCTGCATACTGTGCACTCACATAAAATAAAACAGGCAATTTAAGAGAAAGATGAGGAGAAAATTTGATTTTGTAAATGTCGTCAAGAAGTACAAAGTTGATTTTTCTCTCAAATATCTGTCGTCTTTGAACATTCACACATTATGTTCAGACATTTTAGCTGATCAGAGTGTAATTTGCAGTCGGTGTGAAATTGTTTCTCCTATAGCCTCTCCACTTTGTCGCTCTTCATGCTCCGTGCTGCTCCGCAGGGAGGTGTCAGGTCCCATCATGAAAAACACATGTTGGCTGACACAAATAGAAAACACCGCCAGATGAGAGAGCGATTGCTCTTGGTCAACTCATGTCACCTCATTTTCAAATCACTGTCCCTGCACAGATCACAGGGAGAGAAATCCTCCCTTGTGATGCCACACCGGAAAAGACTCGGGCTTAAACCATTATCCCTTTGTTTCCTCAATTAGGAAGTGTCCCTCAGACCATTAGATTAAATAAAACTTTAATGATTCTTTTGGGGAATTTGGAACGTTTCCACTTAATATGACCTTTGTGTCTGACCTTTGCTGGTAGAAAATGCAAAAAAAAGAGTGGATGAGAATCAGGACTTGATGGAGTTAAAGTGAATCTCCATACGAGCCAGTTCAAAGTGTCTCTGAGAAAAGGATTTCACAGAAACACTGTCAGACGACCAAAACTCTCCATGGCAACAGATTCTTTTAATTGATCATTTGCCTTTCTAATTGCGATCTGCTAAAAAGAGGGACAAGTGCTTCTCGCCAAGCTGTCCCTTCCTAAATAATTGCACAGCCTTCCCCAGCGGATTGAGCTGTGTTTTTCCTAATACTTCCGGTGTTCTGCTCGACTTTGACAAACTCATTTCAATAAACAAGGTCACTCTGGCTGTTTAAATGAGTCTGAACAGGTATTCTGGTGCTGATCGCTGGGACTGCAGAGCTCAGGGCTCCAGACTCAGACCGCCACCTGACCTGTAGCTCAGGTGTCCTTCTGGTTTATAGCCCAGTGATATAACCTGTTATAAAAACACTTCTCTAATAGAAGTGGGAGCTTGGCCTTTCGTCTTAAGAAAAAAGACATGGGAAATTTTTACAGAAATGGCATTTCTGGTTTTACAATAGACCACAAAACTACACCAAGCTTTCATACAACCAGCACATTAGATATATGAGTAATTAGATGTATGATAATGTTCAGTCATGGCAGTTTAAGGCTAAATAGACTCATTAATTATGCAGGATGAAAGCTGCTGACCAGTATTGCCTCCAGGACTCTTGATGTTCAAGTATTCTTCAGTGCTGCTCAGCTGCTTTTCAAAGGTGTGAATTTGTCTTGACGCATGTTTCAGCGTATCTGAAGTAAGACATTTGAAATGCTAAAAAAGCACAATCCCCTGAAGCTCTTCAAATGATCACCTTTTGAAAAATTAAATGTAAGACAGCTGGCTTTGCCAGGCTTCTCTTTGCATGCAACTCAACAGTGCGTACGTATGCAGCCTGCATGAGAACGTGTGAAGCAGAGCTGTCCATAATGCAGCGAAGCCCCCGAGGGCTGTTCTGTCTATATGAATCTAGCATGTGTAGCTCCGGAGGTGTAAACTCAGACGTTTCCTTAATGCTTGTTCACATAATGGATGCAGATCTCCTCACACAGGGGTCGAGGAGGGAAACTAACATCTGTAAGGACAATATTGAATCTTTGTCGAAATTAACTTTTCTGTTTGTTCACAACCATGGCTGGATTTTCCAGTTAAAACCTCACAAAAAGGAGACTAAACATCCAAATAACTTTGATATAAAAAGGTTATCTTTAAATCAGATAGTGAGTACTAACATCAAACCAGCAGTCAATACATAATACATTGTGCTATTGTTAACAAATCCTGTGGAAACACCAAAACCAACAATGCGTTCATCTTTCACTTTACACTCTGACGTCTCTACCCTGTCCATGGCACCCATCCCCAAGCCTGTTTGTTCCCAATGAAGGTGTAAATCTTTTAAAACAGGTCACAACATAAAGTTCCATCTTTATTAAAGCTTCAATAATTTCCAAAAACAGCTGCACTTTTTTAGCAAAGGTTACTCAAACAGGAGGCGTTAATGTTGCATTTGTTCAGGACAATATAACACACACTCGGTGTGCTAGTTACCGTTTACAGCAACAGGATGGTGTGTGTGGGGAATAAAATGTCATTTTCGTTTTATTTCTTTCATAGCCTTTTATATATTGGTGTGGAAAAGGACAGAAGGAGCAGGACTAATGCTTTCAGTGATAGGTTACGTCACTGGTCCACGTCCAGGACAAAAATATGTAGCCTCATATGTTTAAAGTGTAACTTTTTTGCTGCTGTAATATGAATTTCCTGCTCTGACACAGGAAACCAATCTCCCTATTTAGTGAAAATTAAATATTCTCAGTTGACGTATAGATGAAACCTACATTGCTTATTATAGCACACTGCTGTTATAATGTATATTGAAGATCTTTGGTATGCTGTGGGCAGGAGTCCATTTTCATTATTTTGTACTAATGAGATCTATATTGAAGGGTTGCAGGAAATACATTTTCTACCCCTGTGCATGATTTCATGTCGTTAAGTGATGTTTTATTTTAGTGATTCGTGACGAATAATGTTTTATTCAAATGCGTGAGGCAGCAGATGTCCACTCTGACACTGTGTAGATTTGACTGCTTCATAATGTGACAGAAATTGCCATCTCAAGAGAAATCTAGGGCAAAGCCATTCGACCAAAATTGTAACCCAGTTTTCTTTGCTCTTTGAAAACACACGTCAACCATAAGTGGTTCTTAGGGGCCCCTTAAAGGGACAAATCACCCCAAAATCAAAAATACATATTTCTCTTCTTAGTGCTATTTATTAATTTAGATTGTTTCGATATCGGCCATAGAGATGTCTGCCTTCTCTCAAATATAATGGAACTAGATTTGCCTGATATACGACAGAATTGTCAGCTCATTTGTTCCTATCTTTAATCTGACATTGTCTGACATTGGAGATTCAATTTTCTCTAAATGATCACTAGAGACCAACATATCTGCTTGAATCCAACGTCATTTTAAGTCCACACAGATGCGTAGCCATGTCAGCATAGCCCACCTGTTTTGATGAGTTTTTAAGTGTGGAGCAGAGTGACGTAAAAACAAACTGCAATGTCAGGCGAGATTGAGAAGACATGACATTTAGAATGGATATTGATATTCTCTTTCATGCACTGTGATTTAAAAGACCTTCTCCTCTTTTTTCCTTTCTTTATTTTATTTATCTATCCACTGTTTTTCTACTGTGCTTTATTTTATTTTTATACATGGAATCAATGTCATTATGTGTTGAACCTGTATCTTCATGGACTCCCAAGGTATGTATGATTTACAGTTATCCTTCAATAGAAATGTCATTTAAAAAATGACACACCTCTTGACAATAGCACACCACTTTACAACAGCTCGACAACAGCTTGACAACGGCATTAGTCCCACCCGTGGTGCTCATTGTTTTTTATTTTAACCAAGAAACCACTGTGTCATGTCATAATACCAGAAGAATCTGTCAACCCAATGGAGCGGGCAGATTCTATGCATCTACGACAAACTTACCTGGCTAGCCACTGAGCTAGCTAACATTAAAGCTCAGCTGTGGTGGACCCCATAATGTTTACATCTCACACTCACAAGCACAAACTTCTCATTTATGAGTGGATGCACACTTACACTTGGCATGGTGATACGGTTGGTGGGTGTAGTTTGTTGGAAAGAAAATAGTTCCTACATGAAAATGCTCACAACAAGGTCTGTGGATTATCTTGAGTAACCGGGTCATGATTTCATGATTGCTGTTGAATTTTTCAAAGTACCATCAAGTTCCATTATATTTGAGAGGAGGCAGACATCTCTATGGCTGATATCTCCAACACTCTGCAACTCACACCAAAACAATCTAGGTTGATTAATAGCACTACAGGTAAGAGGAAAAATATGTATTTTTGATTTTGGGGTGAACTGTCACTTTAATCTGAACATATAATGCTGATACTGTCTTCCTTGTGTCACCTCATGGCTTAGGTTTGAATCATTTATAACTCAGTGTGTCTGTCAGAATACTGGGTCTGTCATTCGTATATGCACCCATAAAGTATGATCCACTGGGAGAGAACAAAATATCTCCAGGCCTTAGCACAGAATGATTGACAAACATCATACGCATCAACGGTGACAGTTATCATACAGGTCAATGTGACAGGAGACACCCACAGAAAAGTAACATTTCAAATGTTTTCTTTATTTTAAGCTTGGCTTGACATTGAGCGCCAAAGACCATAAAACTCTCATTTCATGTCACAATCAGAGGCATCTCTGTCTCTGTCAATGTCTGTCACCTTGGTCGTTAAACTCACATATGTTTATGCAAGGACTTTTTATCTGGGTTAAGATCCAAAAACAAGATTGTCACACCAGTCTAAGTTGACATGCAGATTGAAATGTTTATGCCTTCAATTATATAACCACTTTTGCCTTATGTAATATTCTAATGTGTATGGCAAAACCCTTCCCAGTCGTACGCTTTGTTTTGAAGAGCAGATTCAGTTTTGGTGGATGTGGGATGGATTTATTGTCAAGTGGAGCGCTAATGAGAGCAAACAGTGTGGTGGAGGCAGCGTGGTGTTTTCTTCCTTTCTTCAACCAAGCTGCAACTTTTTTTTCCCAGACAAAAGCACTCACAATAAGTTATGGTTCATAAAAGAAACATTCACCATCACACAGCAGTGACCAGTTCAGTCAACACCTCCTGGCCTTTGTCTATAAGAAACCAGAGATGTTATGATGGCGACTACTTCATCAAATTGCTAACTTCCAAGAAAGCCTCACCCTGCCTCTATATGTGTACAAACTCTTAAAGCCATGCTCACAGAGTCCTTGCAGATGACCGCACAGGGCATTTGCCCCGTAGCACACGTAATGAATGTCCTCCGTCACATTAGACAGGATGCAAGCCAGTGAAGATGTGGTGAAATCAGCTGTGTTTGTTCAGGAAGAGATGCATTGTTGTTTTTCACAAAGTGCATTGTAAATAGCCTAATGAGGAAAACAATAAAAGGGTCGGGCTGTGTTATATATCATGGTGGAGCTGCAAAAAATATCTTGATAGCCCTTGTGAAGAAAATCTCACAACAAAAACATTGTCTTGATTTTGTCTTTATATCACATCAGAAGATAATTAGAAGTGTCTGTCCAATAAAAAAAACATGCCGTACATAACTGACCTCCTTACCGTGCATGTTTTACCCCTGAGTAAATGGAGTGACTCATTCTTTGTTTTCTTTTCTCTGTTTTACTGGTTAAGATCAGAAGATGACCGGCCGTGGGTTTCCTACAGTGAGTTGCGAAGCATTCCTCTTTCTCTAATTGTTTGTGTAGGTGTCTATGTTCCATCCTTGGTTCCTTTCTGATCATTGGCGAGGAGCTAACAGGCGCTGATCACACAGTGGCCCCAGGCCCAAATCAAAAATGAGACAATTACACCAGACAGCAGCAGCACTCTGGGAAAAATCCGAGAAGAGCACAAGAAAAGAAAACACAGACAAAAGAAAGAACAAAACTTATCATGTTGTACTCCAAATAAAGTAGTTAAAGAAATTAACAAACTATGTGGGTTTGACTTTTGTAATTGTACAACGAATAATATATTTTTAATAAATGAAACTGTGGTGTTGGATGTGTCAGAGGATCATTGCTGGACTGAACTTTGTTCTCTGTGATTAATTCGATTGAGTGGCTGTAATTTAAAAGCTTCCAGAGCTCGACATCAATCAGCTGAACTAGTCAAATAAAACTAATGTAATGAATCAATCAGCAGAGATACACACATTAATCTGCTCCTCTGTCAGGAGCCTTTCAACATCAGGCTTAACCCTCCAGAGAGAGGGAGCGTGTGAATATACAGTACCAATGCTCATGATTAGAGATACAGAGAACAGAGACAGTGAGGAGGAAGAGGCAGGTACAGTGAGGGCGGATGGCAGGTAGTCGGACATGTGAGCTGATCTCGTCTCGTCAATTCATCAGCGTGAGTGATTGGACAACTCAAGAGTGACATTGTTTCTTGGGATGAGCAACATAGAAAGGCAGCTGTCAGATGGAGAAGAGGTGCCAGGAACTGCCCTGTCCTTCACTGTGCCCCCTTTATCCAGTGATGATGGGAGGTCATCCAAACATTTAGCAATACAGAGGATCTGATGAAGCCGTCCCTCGAGCTCTAGAAACCTAACTTGTTTGAGGAAAGGTAGCAGAAATTTACTGAAATCACTCATCTGCCCATGAGTCCGCCCCTGGATTTTTAAGGCTGAAACCGATATGATTAATTGAGAGTTTAATACAACAGTAAACAATAGATCTGCCTATATCCACTTTCAACATAAACATCAGGGGCGTAAATATAGACAGTGCAGGCAGTGCGGTTGCAGTGGGGCAGTGGGGCCAGGGGGTGGGGTAAAGTGAGCAGGAACTCCAACAATGCGTTTAGATCAGTGGCACCAGCAGCCATAATCCTGTACTCACTGTGCATACATTTTTTTCAATGATTTATCATCCTATCTTGAAAATAAAATTGTAACAAAAGCAGCAGATCACGTCTTTGGGTTTTGTTTTTACTACCGAATGTACCTGAGATGCATTTTTTGTCTGTGTCCACTCACTATGACGCAAATATATTTGGATGCCAATGACTGGTGCACATGTCACGGGCTAGAGGTCAGTGTATGATAAACACAAGCCTCAGCTGCAAAGAGCCGCAGTAAGAACACCGGGTCTGCTAGCATTACTGCTGTTAGCATTAATGTTACAACAACAGAGGCTAGCAGCCAGCTACATGTCCAGGATCCACCCGCTTTGCAAAGCGATCAGCCCTGGGATCATCATGATATAGAAATTGATGAGGAGGCTGTTCTGTAGGAGTTTGATGCAAAAGGGGGATGGGGAGATGTTGGCCAGTGTCAAGTCTCTTTTTAATCATGTGTTGAGACTATATGATATGAGGTGGCTAGTTTAAGCGTGTGACAAGTAAATAGTGTGCACCAGGGCCCATCATAATACCATGCACTGGGGCCTGTCCTAACTGCCTTACGCCACTGATAAACATATGACCAACATTCCTGACAAGATTAGGATCCCTTAAAGCAGGGGGGTCAAACTCATTTTAGTTCACAGGCCAGATGTAGTCCAATTTGACTGCAGGTGGGCAGGAGCAGTAAAACCACCACATAATATCCTATAAATGGCAAATACCTCCAAATACCTTTTTTTTGTTTAAAGAAATACATTTTAAAAACGCTAATCCATTCACAAAACAGATAACAAACCGCCTTTGATGTCTTCAAAAGAATAAATGCAGTTTAACAACATTTCTCAGTTTGTCCACATTCAGTCAGTGGACTACTCACAGTCATTACATGTGCATTTTTCCATACATTTCAACTCCTGTGTAGTTATCCTAACATCCTAACAAGACCACACCAAAGTGAAAGAAAAGAACTGTATTCTGGCCCCCAGGCTGTATGTTTGACACCCCTGCCTTAAAGAAATACTTCACCACCCAAATGACCATTTGTATATAAATTATTTACCTCATGTTATGTTGTATTAATGAAGAAATCATGAAATGAAAGAAAACATGCCTCCTGTTAGCAAAGAATCCGCAAACTGAGAAATTTCTTGATCGACTGAAGTCATAGGGTTCCATGTTTAAAGCTATAGTGCGTAACTTCTGTCGCCTCCCAGCGGATAATGCGTTATTACAACTAATAAGCTGGCGGCACTTTCATGTACACAGAGTAACACTCGCCACACACCATGTACACAGAGTAACACTCGCCACACACCGTGTACACAGAGTAACACTTGCCAGTTGCCACACACCATACACAGAGTAACACTTGCCTTTGTGGTAGGATCCACTTCTGAACCGTGTCTCGGCTGCTTCTCCGCCATGTTGCTTTCTCTTTCTACCTGTGCTCTACCTCTTGCTATGACACTCTCCGCTCTTCCTCCCCCTCCCTTCTTGTTGTGAGGAAGCATTTCCTGTGTGCCAGCGCGGGAATGTCGGCGGTCGACACGCATGATATATATTGAAAAATACCGCGAGATGTTAGAGGAGCCGATTGGCTTAATCAGCATTGTGTCATCTCCTCTAGTCGTGGCTTGGGTGAAACGGACATTTACGGACCTGTAGAAGTTACGCACTATAGCTTTAACAGCAGCAAAACTATATCAAAACATCTGTAAAAAAAACAACAACTCTAAAACAATTCATGCAGTGTAATCTAAGTCTCATTTATCCAGTTGTATACTCAGGGAACTGAACTAAGAGTGAATTTTATCTATGCTCACTCCAAAGCCAAACTCCATTGACAAAAACAGTAATTGTACCTCAGTGAACACGGGAGTTGCTGGTCAACCACTGCCTCGATCAATAGTTAGTGTGACTTTTTTGTGGGTAATTGACATACAAATGGTCATTTGTGTGTTGAGTATTCCTTTAAAGGCTATTTTTTGCATTTTGGGAAATAAGCAAGGTTTTAAATGTACCAAAATTTGCGTACCAGAGCTCAGCAATTAACAAGTAATTTGTTTGTAATACAACCAAACATCCTGACATACTCCCAAAATGTCAAACTATTCTTTCAAAATTTGATTATTTATTGATTGTGACCAAAATATGACTTATACAGGATATTTTACAGATGAAAAATAAACTTTTAAGAGCTTTCTACAATGACATATTCTGTCTAATATGATGAGTTGTGGTTTTTATCTGTCATTTACAAGGATTTCCTGATGCCTAGCCTCTCCGAGCTGCCTAAACTCTTTCTCTAAAGTAAGTTTTATTTACTGGCTTCTGTACTGCTAAAGGGTAAAAATTGTGTTTCTGTTCATATGCTCTCAATTGCAGCTGCCAGGCTCTTGTTATGCTGCCAAGCATTTTGACCTTGTGAAAGACTTTGCATCCTGATATGTTTAAGCACCGCTGTGTCTGAGCCCAGAGGATACGCGTGGTCTTCACACAGCCACATTGTAGGTTGCCCACGATGTGATTTCAAGCAACTCTATCTTCTTCTTTCTCTATGCTGCCTCAGTTTATCTGCTGTTGTGCTTCAGCTGCTTTGGCAGACCTTAGGATATCCTGCTGGCGATGCACTGATGCTCCTACCCGTTGCCTGTCTTGTTTTTGTTTTGTTTCATACAGTGTTGTCCATGTCCAGAGCACGAGACCTCTACAGGCCTGTTGTGTTTTCTTTTGGTTCTGTCTCACTGGGTCTATTTTCACCACCACACATTCTACTTTTGGCCTCTCTCAGCATCAAAGGTTGGACTTTTGAAGTGGCTGGCTATCTGTCGATTTAACATTCAGTTTGCTTGCTAACACTGACCTCTGTATGTAGTCTAAGCTGCTTACCACATCCTGCCTCAGCTCCTAAATCTCCTCTTTGTTGTAAGGTTCACATTATACCATCTCTCTAATCTTTAGAAAAGCCTCTCCAGTATCCAAAAAATTGTATCTTTGCCACGGAGGGCTTTTTTCCACCTTACAGTTCACCTTAACAATCATCCTCCTCTGTGAACCTTTGTAATTCTGAATGCTCACAGTCATGAGCAGGAGCTGAGACAAACGTCATCATGATGTCATCTTCAGATGTGTTGTTCTGCGTGTTCAGCACAGAAAAAAACTGTAAGGCACCGGGGGTTAGTTTGCTACATATCTAATTATAGCACAGTTAAATGTGTTGCTCTCACTATATGATTAATCTTGCAAACATTAAATTGACTGCTATTTTTAAACTTGCCTTCTGTTTAATAAACTCACTTTGTTGACAGAGAAAGTGTTTTCTTTGTTATGTCCCTTGAAAATGAGGATGATATTCGTCACAAGGAGTAAAAGTGACGTTCGTCTTTGTTGCCCTTGCCCTGCCGAGACAGCAATTTAGATTAGCTTTCACGATTCCACGCAATTAAATTACAGCGCCTTTTAAAAAAACTCACTAAGTGCTCTGTGATGGCAGCGGGTCCTGATTGCTTTAGAGTTTGTTCTGCTGCGGGATACTGTAAATAGAAGAAATTAATTTTAACTCAGGTCATTATATTTGAGTACATGCATTTACATAGCTAATTGTTGTTTCCACTTTTACATACTAATCAGGGTGCGGGGACCAGATATTCATTGATCATAGCCAAAGTTTTCCAAGAACTTTCAATGTGATTACTGAACTGCTCTGTGGTCGCTGTTTGCAAGCTGTGTTTTGTAATTAGAGTTTTTTTCTCCTCTCAATCCTTCCTGATGTGTCCAGTTCACTGGGCTGTGCATACAACTCCCACACATTGTCAACTCAGGTGGGCTTCCCCGAGCTCTTTGACCCCTCTCAACATGGGCGAGCATGAATTACATTAGCCACAGTTATGTAAACATTAATTAGATGAGGGATTCAGATATTGGCACAACTCTCTTTCTCTGTATTGAGCTGGAAGCCATCGCTCTCCACTATATCCCCGTTCAAGTGCATGTATGCATGTGTTTGTATTGTGCGCACAGCAATGCATACTTTACACCGATAAACCTCCAGCACAAAGCAAGTCGAGTTTAGACTTTAAGTATACGCAGCCATCTGCCTGACTGAGTTGTGTGATATAACACTGAGCCCCAGGGTGGACGTCGTTTAGTTTAACTTGGTTTGGCAATGACTTTCAAACAGGGCAGAAGGAGAAGGAGCCTAACTAACCTCAAGTAGGTTGTGCATAGCCTGGGGCCATTCACACAATTACAGTTGAGATGCTGCCTTGTTGCGCACCATGTGCGCAGGCAAACAGGAGTGTCAATTATCTATAAATCTGTGCTTCGGTGAAACTCAAAATCTGAGAATTAGCGCACATAGTGGTGTTTGCTTCCACTTTGAGGTGCTTGTTTGTGTGAAAAAGTGAATGTGTGAGCGTCTGTGTGTGTGTGGCACTCTCGTGATAGATCTCAGGATGTTTGTAGACACGGCACTCTAAATAAAAATGGTGCTGAACAGGACCCAGAAGCGGTTCTTTGGCTCATAATCATACAGGAACCTGTTTTGACACCCATCTTTTAAAGGTGCTATACAGCCCCTTTGTCAAATAGTGCTACACTGAACCATTAGAAGTGCCATATAGCACATTGGTTTTACATTTTTGAGTGGGGTGACCTTCAATGATGACAGATAATGCCATAGAGGGGTCAGTATGCTTCTGCATGACACTTTTACTTAAAGGAACATTGCCTAAGATTTAGCATCTAGCACTGAGGATTGCAAATTATCCACAGGTTTCTTCCTCTCCAAACAAACGGACCAGCAGATTTTAACAGGCAAAAATGCTGAATTACGCTGTTTCACATTACAAATCAGTGTTTCTCAAACGCTGATTGGAGACTGTTTGGAGAACCAGTGTTTGGTTTGTCCATTCTGGGCTCCTGTAGAAACATGGCAGTACAACATGACAGACTCTGTGGATGAGGACCCGCTCCCTTTGTAGAAATAAACTGCTCATTCTAAGGTAATGAAAAAAAGATTGTTATTTTCAGGCGATTATACATTAAAAAAAACTTATTACATTGTATTGCATTTCTGCCAATATGTCCCCCTAAATCCCTACACACTGAACCTTTAAAATATGAATAATTATTAATAATTTCATATGACGTACTAAATACTTGAAAAACACATCAAACCTGGAATATTCTGTGCAAATGGGGTCAAAAGGGTTGAAAGCCAATGCTTTAATGTACAGTATTATCCTCCCGAAAATACATTCTTTGTAGGCTATTTTAATAATATTAATATATATATATATATATATATATATATATATATATATATGTATATATTCAAATTCTTTTCCTACTCAACTAAACCAAGCTGATGAACCAGTGAAGAACCTCTAAAGAACCATACAGGGGCTTAAAAAGTTCTTTGTTACTCCTTTTCCACCATCTTGGAACGGGTTCTGTTCAGGTTTCTTAAAATTTTGAACAGGTCAGAGCATTTCGACTAAATTTAAACTGGTACAGAACACGAAAAATTGGTATTTTTTACCATGAAATTTGAACCATGACAACATCATTGAGCGTGTCATATTCTACAGGTTGTTAAGAGAGGATGGAGTCTTGCACAGAAGTCCTCTATGTCTTCTTATCATTAATAGATGGTCTATGCTTGTTTTTTGGGATAAAAACAAACATCTGTGATAATAAAACTTAAGCTCGCAGGTAATCAGTGTGATCCGCTATCTTACAACGAGCGTTTACTTCCACTGTGCATCGTGCAACACCCTCTGTTGATGACACATCCTTGATTACAATGATTCTACTCAAAACTGGTGAAAACATGGGCTAGTTTGCTAGATAGCACCAAGGTACCAAGAATCCTGCACGGAACCGGTTCAAGAACCAGAGGTGTGATGGAAAGGAGGTATGTGTGGCAGTGGTGCAATACAGCATGCCAAAGAACCGCTGAGAAACCAACATTTCTCTGTGTGTGCAAACGATGGAAATGAAAGACCTATTCCTTTCTTTGGAGCATCACTGACTTTTGCCATCTTGATCACAGCTCATTTTCCTCCACTTCCTGGTACGTCAAAAATGACAAGAGAGCAGCAGGAGTCCCACATTTCAAAACCCGCCACTTCACATCTGAACTCAGAGCTGGAGCAAGTGTGGACAAAATAACAGAGACACCAAATAATACCGAGAACCTAAGAGGGGAGCAGCGTCACACTTTGCTTTGAAAAGAGATTCAAACCTTCCTCAGATGCTGTCACAGTCTGAAATTGTGTTTATTGAATAGGGAAAAAAAATCCCTCTTTGAAGGGTGAAGGAGGTGTAAATCTGCTTTGCACGCTCCGATTCAAAACTCCACATAAAGGTTCATTGATGTTCAGATCTTTTCATTTCTCAGGGGGGCAGGTTTTATGCTCCTTACACCAGGTTTCCCTCCTTTGTGCACAGACATTAGATGACTTAGAAAAGTGGTTTCTGAAAAGCAGCCCTTCCATACATTCAAGCTCTGTATGTGCTGAAGGTCGCAACCTACAGTACTTCTCAAAACTTGACCTTGGTGACACTGATTTTGAGTGACAGACGGGGCGTTCAGTTAAGTGTTCATATTTGAAGCTGTATCAGAAGCTTTTAACCATAAACTGTGGAGTGTCCATTTGCGGCCAGCGCTGCTCTTTGCCTTGTCTACCTTGAACATCTGCTGCCATCTTTTCTTGTGGTTGTTGCCTCACAAAGGTGCGCTGACACATTCTGCTAATAGGCAATAAACATATGAATGACTCACCTTTGCATTTGTAATTGTAATGCTGTGTGAATGCCATTTTTCATTTGATGTTTCTACTTCCTGTACACCACTTATGAATATGACTGGCTTTTAAATGCAAATCAGAGAGTTGGCAGTTCATAGTCAAATTAGCCTCATTAAAATCATTATCGTAACTCATTAATCTGAACATACAGACGGGCAACTTTAGTATTAATTGTTCCTGATCAGTTCACCACAGTTCAAATGATGCATTAAAATCAAATGTTATTTCAGGAAGCATTTTAGGTGTTTGAGTATTCCAAACCTGAGACTCCTTGTGAAATTCTTCTGAATTGTTTCACTTACTCAAACTCTGGGGCATGGAGGGGAAAAAAGCAGAGATTAAATTTACATATCAAAGCGAGCATACCAATGCTTGAGGGTCCCTGCATAGATGTATGTGATCCATATTATTTATAGCTCAGGAACGTCCCCTGGGATCCTGATGCTGTTCTGCGTCTGTCATGCTACAAGAGAGGATAGTTGGGTGAATGTAGCTTGCAATTAGCGACTGTTGCATCATGTCAGGCCAAAGGGTTGCGTGATGCGTGACCGACATATAATCACGGCATTGATCAGACAACTTTTTGGAGAACAAAGCAAAGTGGGCTGACAGGAGTCACTTTGAGGCACACAGTCACAAGCGCAGGAGAACGACTGTACATTACCATAGTTGATTCTCTGCTCTGACACGAGTGGGATCATACAGGAATGTTTAGCATGCCAGTGACACACTGACACTCTGTTAGCGATAAGTGACAGTGGCCCTGAGGACGAGGGGAGCAAGGTGACTCCTGCCCTTTTGCTAATGAGCCCCTCTGACTCATTCAGCAACATTGACTGATACAGGAGGAGTCGCTCCTGTTGAATGGCACAGGAACAAAGTCACTATTCCCTGATGGGTGTCAGCTTATTCATGCAATGCTCTGCACTCAGTATATAATATAAAAGAGTGCAGGTGCATTACCTGTTGCAGATGCAAATTGGCATCAAGTGTAGGCCATGTAAGGTCAGAAATGGACTAATGGTGTGTCCAATTAGAGAGATATAAATGGAAAAAATGGAAAAGCTTTATAGCTGCTAGCAGAATAAATTAAACAGCTTTAAAAAATGAAGTTATTTTTTAAAGGAATACTTGACACACAAAATGACCGTTTGAATATCAATTACTCACCCTGTGTTGCCTTGAATTTGTGAAGAAAACTTTGTTTGTCTCGCATGTAGGGCTGCCCCGGTCTAAGAATTTTCCTTGTCGACCAATAGTTGTCATTTAGAGCCATTAGTGGACTATGATATTATTCAATCATTAAATGATATATTTTGGGCGGGGCAACACAATGGTTTGAGTTGAAGGTGTGAGAAAGAATAGTATCAGTTAGACTGTTAACAAATACAAAACCGTACTAATGAACCTTCATTAATATAGGCCTATATTTTATCTACAAGTGCACGTCACACACTGAGCGAGCCGCCTGTTAATGACGCTGTCGGCAAAGCAGTAATGATTGTGCTAAGTAGCTAATGGACATGTAGCTACTTCCATGTTTCAGATGATACGTCATGTTTGTAGTCGACCAATGAAGATGAGTTTACATATCACCTTGGGTTCGTCCTTCACCTTCTCAAAATGATCCCACGCTTTGGATTTCCTGCCCGACATGTTATTAACTAGCCTGTGGAATAACCGCAGGTACCAGCCCTGGAAATTAGAGGCTGTACACATGCTGCGTCTTTAACCACCTGGAAAATGCGAGGTCGGGGGCTGGGCGCTGCTCTTGTGCTTTTTTTTGTGCCAGCTTTCAAGAGCGCGGTGGCAGATTGCATCTGAGGTTGCTAAGCAATCATAATAAGCACCGTATCATAACCTGTTTACCTGAAATCCTGAGTGAGCTGATCTTCTGTATTTAGGGACCATTAAAGCCTGTGACAAGTTCAACGTAACACATGGTGAGTAACTGAAATACAAATTATAATTTTGTAGGTAAAGTATTCCTTTTAACTTGACATCTGTGTCACTGGATTCATCCTTTACATCCAGACTTGAATCACCCACTCAATACTTTGCAGTTACCACCACAAATGCTTAAGACTTTTTAAAGTTCAACAGACAGATAAAAATGTCCGAATGACTCTATAAAGTTCCTCTCTAAACATCAGCAGTGCATGACTCTCAGCCCACGGGGGAGACAACAGCACTTCGACTGTGTCCTCAGTCCACCCCTGAAAAGGCCAATTTGTCACTTGTCAGAATGCATATTTTGTTTGAAACAATTTATTTCCGTATTGGGTTTTTTTTTTTTTTTTCTTACATTCCCCATGGTCCATTGCCATCAAATCAGTCGCCTTCAAGTTGAGTAGCACTTAGTGGCTAAAAGCCCTCTTGTCTTTGATAAAGCATTTGAAGGGTACGTTATCAGGGTGGCTTTTATAAGCCACATTTTCACACAGACTCATCACAGCTCATTAAACTGCATTTAAAACAGTGCTGCGTGTGACATTATATACATCCTGCTCAGATGTGATCTGTGTACATTATACTATCTAGCCTATAATAAGCATGCTTTTCCCCAAATAATGTCTGATTGACCAAATTCTACATCCTTCCAGCAGTGAACAATTCCCCCGAGGAACTAGTGGCTGTCTGCATTCATTAAGCTCAGTATCAGTCTAATTATGCGCCAATGTGCACCTAAGGACTAATTAACAGGGGATCAATAAGGGCCCTGGATGCCCCTCACGTAGGGGCCCGGCACTCAGCCCCCTCATTATTGGAGCTGCACCGAAGCTTCAAAGAGGATTTCTCAGGCTCTACCCGAGGGGCTGGATGACACATTAGGCTGCACAGGTTTGGCAAAAGTTGGTGAATCTGCTCTTTGCTCTCTTTTTCTGTGAGTGTGTCTATCCCATATCTGTCAGCTAAATATGAAGCCACTGCAGTTACTGTTGGCTCAGCGTAGCACAATGACTGGAAACAGGGGAAACAGCTAATGTGGCTCTCCCATGGTGAAAGAAAATCCACTCATTAACACATTACATCCTTTTTTTAATTAATATGGAAGTTTTAGAAAAATTTTATGGGAGGATACTTTAGGAAGTTGCTTCTGGCTACAGAGAATGTCAAGTTGATGTCATGCTGTCTTAAACTTTTTGGACGGGGGTGCCATCTTAAGAGGATCGCTCTGTGTTACCTCTGCCTGCTACAGTGATCAAGTAACAGTATTTGGACAAACTAATCACCATAAACAGCATAACTCAGCAGCCCAAGGCTGGATTACAAACACTGATGCACCACCTCCACTCACATACCTGTACATTGTAAACTATCTTGTTTTTAGAGTGAGTGCATGCACCTTGGTAACAGAGCACACACCCCAGAAGACGCCCCACACGGCATGACGCACCGTCACATTCTCTTTATGGTCCAGCACATAATGCCCCATAAAACCATGTGTTGTTTTTACACGGTTTTTGAACAGGTCAAACAAACAAAATTTACAGAAAATTGAGGTGTTTTATGTTGTGAGTTTATTTTGAAAAAGAACATGTGCATCTAGCTAGCAGAAACTGTACATTTCCCTTGACAACTGAAATGTGTTTTGAAAAGGTTGGGCGGGTCGTCCACTAATCAGAAGTGGTTCAAGCCCTGGCTCCTCCAGTCTGCATGTCGAAGTATCCTCGGGCAAGATACTGAACCCCAAATTACTCCCGATGGCCGTGTTAAAACCTGAGTAGCAGGTGGCACCTTGTATGGTAGCCTCGGCCACCAGTGTATGAATGTTTGTATGAATGGTTGAATGTGACTTGTAGTGTTAAAAGCGAATTGAGTGGTCGGAAGACTATAATGGCGCTATACAAGTGCAGGTCCAAAAGAAGCAATGCATGTAACAAGCATAAATCGCCATGGCATTGTGGAACATCAATAACAGATGTAGGATACCTAGCGCATCATATGTAGACACGAACATCTACAAACAAAGCAGCGATATTCTATTCTATTCTATTCTATGGCTGAGAACACCTTGAACTCTCTAGATAGGTATAGACAGGTACAGGTACGTCACTATATAACAGGTATATATAGTCATAACTTTGACTGAAGGGAAATGATGAGAAGGCTGTGACCTGAAAATCCCGACTGCCTGTCGATGCACCAAAAGCTGTTGATGAAGGAGACACAAAGACTCTTGAATCATTTCATCATTATTCTCCCAAAGTTGTGGGGCAACTCGGTGCAGGCCCTGGCTTAACAGAGTACAGGGTGTACCCGATGATGTCACTGCGATAAGCCCCCACAGTGCTGCTGAATACCAAACTCAGGGACGACCTCTGTAAGTTGCCATGACACCAGGAACTAACCAGCTCCGTCTGGTTTCAACATCCAGCATGGAGCCGCTGCAGCGCATACACACTCGCACAGACACATACGTCATACACTGGCTTGCATGATCGTGTACACACACACACACACACACACACACACAGTGGTAATGTGGTTGGAATGATATCTCAAGGACTCTCCCCTCCATGCCGTGCTGGTTCTAGGAAGCCAGCCAGGTTGTGGGGAGCAGCTGAAGTGTTTCACCCACGTCACCTGGACGAAAAGGGGGTGCACTTCCGGGAGACCCCAGCTGTGTTTCCTGCTCACCTGCAAACAGAACACCCCTACTGTGACCTGGCTCCCGTGGGACAGGTACTGTAATACCTGCCACAGAGACACAGCTTTGCCCTCTTTTGTCATGTTTTAAACGGTTTGAAATAAATTTGAGAGATGCAGCAAAGTGAAGGGTGATGCTGCGAGCACCAAACAAACAGATGATGCAGTTTATCTTCTGGCTTGTCCTTCTCCGAGTGTGAGATACCACGCGGAGCAGACGATAGTTTGAGAGCAGCAGGCGACTGTGAGGCATTGCACAGGGCCAAATGGTGCTTCTGTCCCAACTGTGGCAGATCAATAAAGGCTCTGACCTCAACTGTCAGCCAACTAAACTCTGTTCGCCAGGGGACACTCATTTCCTTTTCTCCATGGAAACAGGAAGTAGCAAATGTAATCTACAGAAGTGCCTAAGCCTATCAGCTAACAGCTCAACCATGTGGATTTTTTTGTTTTGCATGAGCACACTTGATTTGGACAGACAGTCCCTTTTATCGATTCCTCTCTGAGAAATCATGTCATGTGAAGCTATTACCCATGATATTTACCAAAGCGACGGATCTATAGTTCACTGTATGTTCACGGGTTATTTTTAAGCCTGCTGTATGCTTGGAGGACACGTGTGAAGCTTGAAAATCCTCCTTTACATGCTCAGGCGCTTATTTCCCTGCAGAAAGAGCAGACTTCACCTTTTAGTGTGTTGTAAAGTAGAATATTGTTCTTTAAAGACAATAAACCAAAACGGTGTTCCACAAAATCCTGGAATAAGATGAAAAAAGCCACTTCTCTGTCTTCCAGCCAAGTAGGTCTAAGAATTTTATGTAATAATACAACAACTATAAATACACGAGCAAACTGTCAGCAGCTAATCACGTCTGATTTATGCCAGGATGGTGCTGATGAGATTATTTTGTCCTCTTTTTATATCTGGCCCCGCAGCTCTCTCACCTCGTCTTTGATGCTAACAGGTCGACTTTTTAAAGGAGAAGGAAGTTTCAAGCCTCTGGCTGTTTTTTGCATGAATGGGTGTCCTTTCTTTCCCCCTGTGATTCACGGATCATGGTAGCCACCAGTCAGCGAGTATTTAAAGATGAAGATGACAAAGAGTGAAGCACACTGATCTTCACATGACAAACATTTTCCTCTGTAAGAAATGCAGAATAGGCTTGAAAAACAACACGGAAAGCTTTAAATAAAGAAGATGTAATATTGTAACTGCACATGTGCACGTATTCTACAAATAGGATATGGGCCATGAATGGTCTTTGTAGTGCTTTGAATAATGCATGCTGCTGATCCTGTTAGACTTAATGGTTTGTCCCTGCTTAGTGAACCATTCACAAGTTGTATTCATTCATAGAAAATGCGCAAAGGTGCTTAAAGCTTCATTATATCACAGTTATTTCAGGACCTCTTTCAGACTAATATGAATAATGTTTGCCTTCACTTATGTGGTGGTGGGGAATGAAATAATCATGTCACTTCATGTGTAGAGAAAAACATTTTTGTGCAATTGTTACTTTTGCAGGTTCTTATTGTATAACACAAGGAGGACAAGCAAACACTGTGAGGGCATCGTCTGTTGCAGACAGAGCTGAACTGTGGACATCATGCTATTTTTCAATATAGACTGTTTTGGTGTGAGGTGCAGGTCTTGAAGATATTGGAACTAGATGGCACTCAGCTTGTGGTGCTCAAACTACCAAAACAATACATTTGGAAAACTCAACAGTAATGTCTCTTTCCAGAAGTCATGACCCAGTTACTCAAGATAATCCACAGTCCTTGTTGTGAGCAGTTTCATGTAGGAGCTATTTTCTTTCTACCTAACTACACCCGACAGTCGTATTACCGCACAGAGGAAGGCGTGCATCTACTGCTAGCTCATGTAGCACCACTGAGCTAGCTAACATTACAGCTCAGCCGAGGTGGACACCATTATGGTTTACATATCTCGCTGTCACAAGCAGGAGCCTCTCGTCTATGAGTAGATTGGGTTGGCAAGTGTAGTTCGGTGGAAAGAAAATAGTTCCTACATGAAGCTGCTCACAACAAGGTCTGTGATTATCTCAAGTAAGCGGGTCATGATTTCCGGAAAGAGACATTGCTGTTGAATTTTTCAAATTTATTTATGCATTTATTTGACGCATTGAGCACCACAAGCCAAGTGCTGTCTACTTTAATTGTATTTCAAAGAAAGCAGACATTTCTTAAGCAAAAATCTCCAACACTTGGCAACTCACACCAAAACAATCCAGAATGATAAACATCACAACAAGTAAGAGGAAAAATATGTGTGTTTGATTTTGGGGTGGACTGTCCCTTTAGGACATGTCTGCATGTACCGCTTGAAAGGGCCACATTAAATCAGTGTTTCCAAAAAAAGTTTGTCTGTAAATTATTTTAAGCCAAGGGTGCACAGGTTCTCTATACTACAATAGTACTATAATAGTAGTGAAGAAACTTGTTTTGGTTGAAGAGTTATGAGTAAAATCTTAAAAGAGCTGCAGCAGTGTGAAGCATAGAAGGAAATTGTTTCAGACTTGTATCAGGAAGTCAGAGCTAGTTAAAGGCCAAAGTGAACAGATATTTAGCAAGCTAGTGTCCCTGATATCCATAGGTGGTGTGTTCCATAGCTTTGAGGCGTAACTGACAAAGGCTACATCCCTGATCGTCTTCCGGCTGTTGCTGGGAACCTCCAATAAACCTGCAGCAGATGATTGCAGTGTTCTTGGAGAAAAATATTAACAAAGGAGTTAGCGATGTAGCTCAGTCTCAGCCCATGTGGGGCTTTGTATACAAGGAGGAGGAGCTTAAACTCAATTGTAAATGTAACAGGAAGTCACTGCAGAGCAGCTCAGACTGGCCTGATGTGCTCTCTCCTCTTGGTTCTGGTTAAATAGCCGAGCTGCAGAATTTGAATGAGCTGAAGTCTCTCAGTTTTAAGTTTCTTCACAAAATTTCCCATTAATAAAACATTTATATTTCTAGTTATATCGTCAGAGGCAGGAAGTGACTAAGAACAATTATTCAAATTCTGTGAAGTATAATTTTGAGGTACTTGTAATTTAATTGAGTATTTCCATTTTCTGCTACTTGATGCTTGTACACTACATTTCAGAGGGAGATATTGTGCTTTTTGTTCCTCTGTATTTATGTTAAAACTTTAGCTACCAATTATTCTGCAGATTCAGATTATTAATAAAAAATATAATCAACAAGATTAAATATAGATTAAGCTGCCCAACGTTGCCAGCTGCAACATGAAAATTAGGTTTATGCATTATTGCATGTGTAACTGATGTGGAGAAACTTGTAATCTTGGTCAATCTTCATTTTGATAAAATACTTTAGTCAAATTTTAAATAGCTTACTTTCACTTATATGTGTATATAACCTTCTGCGTTAGCGCCACAGAGATCTCAGGTGGGGCTCAGTCAGCTCACCATGTCTGATTAAAACCTTCCTGCAAGTCTAAAGTGTTGATTTTTCAGGAGCTTGGAATAAAAAAAAGAGTTATTTTGAGCTCCTTTTGGCTGAAAGTAACAAATAAAACCTGTGAGGAGGGTTTTCACATGAAAGCAGCGATATGTTATGGAGAGAACTATTTCTAAATCTTATCCTTTAAGCACATTTAAGAGCTGTGGAGACGCAGACACTGAGAGTGCGAATGACTTTGCTGCATGGTCACAGCTCTTAGGGAACTTTATCCGGCCTGTGCTGTGTATTCTTCCATAAAAGAAACACCGTGGAAAAGTAATCCTGTTTGGTTGAATTCACAGCGGATCAAAAGTCAGCAGAAACCCTTCGACACTTGTGGAGACCGTGGGTGACACAGGCAGCGAGGCCAGCAGCTAACTAGTGGACTTGGCTCAAATTGGGGCGTTTTCGACGATATACATTCACATCACAGAGGACCTTATAGCCTTCTCTAAATCACGACAGGGACTTTGGGCGGCTAATTACGCACTTCCTCCTCACATCTCCAAACACAGCATCACTTGTGACCTTATCTCTGCGCCTGTCAGAGCGTTAGCATTCACATGGCAAGTGTGGCGATGAATGTAATTACTGGAGCCCAAAATAATAACACCATCGTCTTTGAGAAACCAGCAGCCAGTCAATTGTAAAAGGACCCCCACCTCCTCCTCCTCCTCCTCCTCCTCCACCACCACCTCCATCTCCTCCTCCAAATTAGTGGAGACAAGGACAAAAATAGAGTTATTAGAGCCCTGGATCTAGAAACACATTCAGAATACATGACAGACAAGGGAGGATATTAATACTTCAGTGAATTTAATCTCTCGCGAAAACACTTATAGTAATCCTATTAAGAAGTTTATCACAACTCCATAACTCTAAAAATATGTGTAGCTATTATAAGAGCCACAGCACAGAAACTTAGAAAGAAAACACCTCCTATTTATTTATATTTCAGCTTTTATTTTCACGTCCTTGTGTAAGTGTCCCTGCACTGTAGTGTTTTTCACAGATGTAATTTTTGTATTTTGGTATTTTGAAATGTTTCAGTTGTACCAGAGTCTGCACACCCAAATCAGTCTGAACACCCTGTGAATTATTTACTTTTACTTATTTCATGTTCAGTAGATGGGAGTAAAATGCACTGACATTTCGGTTATTTTTGCATAATGTTTAAATTATACAAGTGCTATAATAATACAACATTATATTAACTATTGAGCACTGATAAGTGTTGGATTTTGTGTGGAAATGAAAATGGAATGCAGCTTAAGATATAAATACAGAATCTGACATTAAAAGGTTATCACTCTTAACTTTAGAAACAGCAGTTTTGAAATTTGAACATCTGCAGTCCAACAATAACAGAGCAAACTCTGTTTGTAGATCTGCTGATGAAGATCATGTGATACAGTCAAAAGCTACAGAGCAGCAAGTAAACTGACCTTTGGGACAAAACGCTTTGTTAACCAATATTCAATTTGTTTTTCATGCAAAATAATTAATTAAAAGAAACTAACTCTAATTAGTGTTGGGTAAACTATTTCCAAACTACTAGCTACTTCACAGTGAAAAGTTGTTCAACTATTTCTTTACCTCTCTCTCAAAAAAATATAGCTTGTCAAAATGAAACTAGTGTCAACTACACTCACCAGCCACTTTATTAGGTACATCTGTTTAACTGCTCATTAACGCAAATAGCTAATAATAGCTAATGACGTGGCAGCAACTCAATGCATTTAGGCATATAGACATGGTCAAGACGACCTGCTGAAGTTCAAACCGAGCATCAGAACAGGGAAGAAAGGTGATTTAACTGACTTTGAACATGACATGGTTGTTGGTGCCAGATGGGCTGGTAGAAACTGCTGATTTGAATTGAACTAAACATCCTTTACCTGAGTATTGCTGCTGACCGTGTCCATCCCTTTATGCCCACAGTGTACCCATCTTCTGATGGCTACTTCCAGCAGCCCCATGTCACAAAGCTCAAATCATTGAACATGACGATGAGTTCACTGTACTCCAATGGCCTCCACAGTCACCAGATCTCAATCCAATAGAGCACCTTTGGGATGTGGTGGAACAGAAGATTTACATCATGGATGTGCAGCCGACAAATCTGCAGCATCTGTGTGATGCTATCATGTCTGGACCAAAATCTCTGAGGAATGTTTCCAACACCTTGTTCAAACTAAGACACCAAGAAATAAGGCAGTTCTGAAGGCAAAAGGGGTCCAACCTGGTACTAACAAGGTGTACCTAATAAAGTGGCTGGTGAGTGTGCATCCAACAAACAATCACATGAGTCTGGAATCTCATATTGTTGCACAGAGCTTCAACTGATCTAAAATGCAGGTGTTTCTGATTTAGGGACCAGGGCAGGTTGATCCTCACCTCCAAACTACAGCAAATTGTAGTTTAACTATTGAACTACATGCAGTTAACTACTTTCCAACACTGTCTATTATATCACAATCAGAGGCATAAATATAGACAATGTAGGCAGCATACTGGGGCCCCTGGGGTGGGGGAGGGGCCTTGTGAATGATTCAGATTGCCATCCCAGACCTACACCTGTGCTCAAAGAAGAACTCACATCAGTTTAAAGATCGTCTCTGTGCAGAATGATGTATATGCAGAGGTCATTTCCACATCAGGGGAAAGTTGTTATGTACTCACTTTAAATCTAAGGGGTGTAGCTACATATGACGGGATCTTGTGACACTGAATATTCTTTAGTGTGTACATGTTTCATGGAAATTCTATTGTATGTTAAATGATGATATTTATCTGTTAGATCATGATGGATTCAGTCTGAGTCCATCTATTTTCTTTGTGTTTGTCAACAGTTAATGTTTTATTTACAGTCAATGTGCATTATTATGTGTTATGTTAGTATAATGTGTTGCATAATGTTGTATTGTCACCTGTGTGGACCCCAGGAAGAATAGCTGCTGCAGTGCAAAAGCTAATGGGGACTTTAAGAAGCAAACAAACACAACAACCAGTCTGAAAACCAATCACTGGTCCAGTATGCGGCTTACAAAAGTGTGACGTGGAGACTTGACACTCCAGTGCACATACACATCAAATAAGACATATTTGCATGTTCTGGATTTTTCATTGAGGGAGAATGGGTGGATGTTATTTTAAGCATATTAAAAAAAGGAAACTGGACTTTTAAATTGAAAGAATCATCTATTACTTAAAGCAGCTGTGTCTTCAAAGATTATTAAAAAAGATGTCCCCTTTCTTGTTTTTGTTTAGTTGCTGTTTTAATCATGTATTTTTATACAGTTTTATTGCATTGTGTTTTTATCTATTTATTGCATTATTTTTTGTAATCTTTCACATTTCTGGATTTTAAATAATCATAATTTTGATAATGTTTGAATTTTTTTAATATATAGTTTTGTACAGATACAATGTTGTGCGTTATTGTTAAAATGCTGAATTACACTTGAAAAAAAATCAGGGGAAAAAAATCAAAATCAGATGGCCCTTTTCCTTTTTATGGGTTGATATGTTTTTTGTTAGATGCTGTTTATATCATGTATTTCTATACTACTATACAGTTTTATTGCATTGTGTTTTTATTTATAATTGTGTTGGGGTTTTTTTTAGTTCACTGCTCCTCGTATTATTTTCTATATAATAGTTTTCTGGATTAGAAATAATCATAATTCCTAAGAAAAAAATAATATATCGTTTTATACAGATGTTTTTATTGTTGTGTTGTTGTTAAAATGCTGAATTTAAATTAAAAAAAAAAATCAGAAAAAAATAACAGATGGCTCTTCCCTTTTCTTTTTTTTGGGCTGATATGTTCTTTGTTTAGTCTTTGTTTTTAATCCTGTATCTTTATACAATTTTATTGCATTGTGTTTTGATTTATTATTTGTGTTTTTTGTTCACTGCTTCTTGTATTATTTTTTTTTATATTATATATTTTTTTTTATTGTTTTGTTATTGATAGTTTTGTACAGATGTAATGTCTGTGTGTTTTTGTTGAAATGCTGAATTATTATTTTTTTTAAATCCCAAAAGACAAACTATAGAATGTATAAACAGTTTGTATCCTGTAATCTAATTTAATCTAATCTATGAAATACTTCTGATGTTTACCTAAGATTTTTGCTGAGTAGCCTATTCTTATTTTGTTTTCCCACTTATTTTTATTTATTTAATAATTTATTTATTGTCATGTTTAAAATAAAATCTGATTTATTAATCTCGCAGACACATGCAGGAAAATATGAAATGGACCACGGTCGACCTCTTGTGGTTAAATGTGGTATTGCTCCACGTTAACTGTGACCCGGAAGTATCTCCGTGTGTTTTTCTCTGTCACACGTGCCTACTGCACATTTAACAGCACTTTCCAACATGGCGGCGTGCAGTGTGGAGGAGCTGTTAGCCAAAGCTGAACAAGAAGAGGCAGAAAAACTGAGGAGTATCTCGGTCCACAAAGAGCTGGACCTGGACTTTGACATCGGGAACCTCTTAGCCTGCGACAAAAACCGCATCGAGTCCCGAGACTTCAAAGAGCAGAAGAAAGAGGACTTCCTGCGCTCGTTAGCTCGTGACAACACGCAGCTGCTCATCAATGAGATCTGGAAACAACCCACGGAGAGGGTCGAGGAGGCGATAGTGGCCAAACTACCAGACCCGACGACCCCGCTGCCCAGAGAGAAACCACCTCCCAAACCTAAACCTCCAACTAAATGGGAAGAGTTCGCCAAACTGAAGGGCATCCAGAAGAAGAAGAAGACCAACCTGGTGTGGGATGAGACCGCGAAGGAGTGGAAGAGGCGGTGGGGCTACAAGAGAGCCAAGGATGACACCAAAGAGTGGCTGATAGAGGTGCCAGAGACCTCAGACCCCAATGAGGACCAGTTCGCCAAACGCGCCAAAGCCAAGAAGGAGAGGGTGGCCAAGAACGAGTTCAACCGGCTGAAGAACATCGCCAGGGCGCAGAAGGTCAAAGTACCGGGTGTGGGTCTGACCCCTGCAGCCCAGCAGTCCAGAGACGACCTGGCCAGAGCTGTGAGCGTCGCCAAGACCTCCACAGCATCCGCGGGCAGGTTCCAGGACCGCCTGCCCAAAGAGAAAGCACCCAAGAACACCGGCAAGAAGAGGAAGTTTGAGCCCCTCATCGGTGACTTCTCCAGCGAGAAGCAGAAGCAGCTGGAGCTCCTGAGAGTCCTGGACAGCAAGAAGCCCAAACTGGACATCACCAAGGCTGTCAACAAGCAGATGAGGGAAGAGGACAGAGAGGAGGCTGCAGCCAAACACAAGAGGGGAGCAGGGAAGAAAGGACGCAAAGGCAGCATGCCAGGAAAGGGCAAAGGAAGCATGCCAGGGAGAGGCAAAGGAAAGGGTGGGAAGGGGAAAGGAGGTAAAGCTGGAGGAGGAGGCGGAGGAGGGAAGAGGAGAGGCAAACCTGGGAAGCGCTGAGGACTCTGTATCCTGCTACATGTGTTTGTGCCTTGGCATCAGGACATTGGACTGGACTCAAATGATGCAATGACTGTCTGATCAGTCTGTGAATGTGACTGTCTCTTTCTGTGTGTTTAAACTGTCACCACATCTGTAAATGTCAGTGGAGACATACTGATTAATATGTTTTATATCAATGGAAACATATTTAAACTGCAGCCCAAATTAAAATCAGCAGATTGTGATTCTGTTCCAGTTTTTAATTAAATGCAGAACTTATAAATTAATTTAATAGCTGATGATGGGGTGCACAACACTTTATCGCAGACACAGGGTAGTTGAGCAGCTCTGTGGTGGTTGTCGGATGATTTTTTCATCATTAATTCATCTTTTTTTCTTCTTAACAGTTTAAACTTAAGAATATCAGTCCTTGTTCTACCTGACATGTTCGGAGGACTATAGAGAGTCACAGGTCCGAAGGGTGGAGGTTTATAATCTTGGAGGTAGTGGTCTAGTCAGGAGTGCAGGTGGGGTTGTGATTTTACAAAGCAGAACAAATGTTGAATGCATTCTCTGGGTTTTAATACTTTCAAATATGCGGTGGTCATTTCTCAAAGATTACACAAAAAGATTTTGGATTTCTTTTTATTCAAAATTGTAACATGAAATATTTTAATAACTTTGATTACATTCACTAAAACCATCAAACACACAGTAAGCCAGTGTTGTAAAGTGTGAACAGTGTTGGGTGGGTTGCTTTGTAGTGAGTTACAGATTACAAGCTACTCTGTTAAACATGTAATAAGCAATATAGTTTTTAATAACTTCATCAAAATAATGTAACTTAAAACACTTTGATTTTTAAGCAAATGCTTTATTTAATCACCCTGACTCATAGCGAGGAACACACAGGTGTGATCTATCTCTGTTAAAGAGTGTAATCTGTTGAGGTGTTCCTGTCCAGTAGAACAGTCACCGTTAATGTACCAGGATTGGGAAGGTAATTTTTGACATGTGACAGGTCACAGATTAGGAGTTAGCCTGTTAAAAATGTTCTTAGTAACTGTTGCTTCATCAAAGTAATGTAACTAATTACAAGGGATGCGCAATATTGGATTTTTTGCCGATATCTGACGTGCTGATATATAACAACTTATTTGGCTGATAGCTGATACCGATATATCCACCTTTTTCCCCGCCTAATTCTCTTCTGTAGTGGCATTAACATCATATCATGTATACATACTTGGCCCACCAGCAGATGGAGACATGAAATACAATCATTTTCAATGTATGTAATATTCATTCATTGTGCAAAATAAGAAACAGCATGTTGGCTGCTAATAGTTCATTTTAAAGCCAATATTGGACAATGCCGATGATGCACCGATATTATTGTGCATCCCTATGTACTACATTTGATTTTCTAGTAAATGTTTAAACTGGGCGATAAAGCTGAAAAGTATGATAAACATAAAGTTAAGAAATGACGACTCGCTAGCTCACTCAGTATGGCAGTCCATGGGAAAATGCATCCGAGCCACTCTAACTGTTGTTAAATATCCGTTATTAATACATGGATAAAACAATGTGTTTCAGCTAGAGAGTCTTCATCAGGGTGTAAAATATTCCTGCCTGTACCACTGTCTCTGGCCAGTCAATGTTTTATATCCTTAAGTGACTATTTGTCCTTCAAGAGCACCTGGATTTTTATAACTAACTACACAGTGCTTTAACAATGGCTCTGTTCCACTGGACAGGATTACACTTGTTAACAAACATTGATCACACCTGTGTGTTTCCTGCTGTGACATGTAAAAGTGTTACCTGTGAAAAATACCTCTAACGGGCTCAGGCTGATTAAAAAAAAGCATTTGCTGAAAAATCAGTCCAGGAAAATGTTTATTGATAAATTAACCTTTAAGCAGAGTCTGTTTTTGGCTAACTTAAAATTAAAGTCCTGACAAATCAAAGTACTCGATCACATTTGTGTCAGAATCTCTTATTGTATTAAAGAGTCATGCGCAATGACTTTCATCATTGTCCACAATGGTGTACACTCAGATATCTTAAAGGGATCAACAGTTTATAATGTTTTATATTTTTGTATCAGCCAACCTCTATATTAAAAATCTTGATTTCTATTAAATCAGGTTGCTTAAAAGAACCTGCAGCAGCCAACAGGTGATGCAGCTCTGGTCCGGAAAAAGAATCTCCACAACGGATTAAACCTATTATTAATTAAGTAGTGGTAGTTGAAGCCAATACAATCTAGTGTTCAAAGTAAAGCTGTAATGCACAGTAGCTTTTTTTGGTGAATTTCATGTACATTTTCAATGAGGCTGCACAATTACTTGAGATATTATCGAAGTTACAATATGGTCAAGTGCAATATCCAAATCACAGCAGCTGCACATTTTTTTAAAAAGGTCAAATGTGTCACAACAGGGTGTATACAAGTCTTAAATGTCTTAAATTCAATGTTACAACAAGGCCTTACGTGTCATTAAATAGTCTTACATTTGAATTCGTGAGGCATGAACTATTACAAACATTTTATCTAATTTAATTTATCAGTTTTTATTTTTATTTGTGAAAATGAGTGAAGCCTTTCTGGTTAAAAATGCACATTTCTGATGTTACAAATCTTTAAAAAAAAAAAAAAACAACCTATAATAAAGTCATTTTACTTCATGAATAACTGAATGACTATTTCTAACCCAAAATTTAAAAAAAAAAAAAAAATAAAGACAAAATAAGAAAACAAACAAGACAAAGATAACAGTGTCCGAAAAGGAGTAGGTAGAAATAAAACTTATGTGTCCCTACCCCTTTCTTACATTTCTTCTTTGAACTCATATTATTTCAACAAATTCCTAAATTTATTTACAACTAATATACGACTATCCCCAGTCAATTCACCGCCCAATTAATAAATAAGTAATAAACACAGTTTATTTACAGTCCATGTAGCACCCAGTGTTACAAAATAAACATGCACTCCCCTCTTTTTTGTATAGTTTTTTTTATATAGATTTGTATTTGTGCCTTGTTTCAACTTATCACGCAACCCATTCCACAAGTCCACCCCAAACACTGAAATACAGAGACTCTTCTTAGTTGTACGAATACATTGTTTTTTTTTAAATTAAATTCTCCTCTCAAATTATAACCATAAATATTTGCACTTATCTGTTGGCAAAAGGTAGACTGACTTAACTCACTCTAATAACCATACTCCTACTTAACACTTACCACCATGCTTTAATAAGTTAAACATGATATGTCCAAAAATCTGTCCTAAATTTGGTTAATATGTGTCTTGAACGTGTCTTAAAAAGCATTAAATTTAACAGACTGACACCTGTGGACACCCTGAACATGCCCTTATAATAATGATGTATAATGATGCACTGTGGTGCTGTGGCCTACAGATTTATATTCCACACATAAAGGAACATACTTATTTGGTCGTACCTCAGCAAAAATCACATCATAATGATTTTTATATTTTTTCTTTCAGTGTAAATGAAATGCAGAAATCACTATTCCCACTCAAATCTGTCAAAATAATCACAATATGATTTTTGTACCCTAATTTTTGACAGCAGTCCTGCTTTGTCTCAACAGATGAATGCATGAACGTGGAGGAGCTCAGTGTTCATGTGTTTCTCCTTCCTAGAAGTAAACATCATTGCTTTTCTAAGCGGCTTAGCTGTGGTTTTTGGTTATGTAAAGGCTTTGCTTTGGCCTTGGCGTCTAGACTGGAGGCATCACACTGAATTAGGAGCAGTCAGAAGTGTTGGAGACAGCTAACAAAAAAAGAAAGCCCAAGTATGCACAGCGTTTTGTTCTCCACAGGTATGTTAATGTGCTGCCTGTTGTGAAAAAGACTCATCTGAGAGTCAGGGGGGGTGCAGGCCAAACAAGTGTTTTGCACAACGACTGAGGCCAAAGAAATTTAGGTTAATAGCTGTCTCATCCATTTACAGGTGTTTCCACTTTCAGACAAACAAACAAAGCTTATCCACAGCTCCTCTGACAGGATTTCAACCTCAGATCCTGTTGACATTGATTGCAATGAAATAAGTTGATAAAGTTTTTCTGCAGTTTAAGTTCATTGGCTCTCAGTTTTATAATAGTTGCAACAAACTTTCATGGCTCACATATGATCGTCTGGCTCAGTGATCACTCATGTTATTGATGGATGCTTTTTAATCGCTGACACAAGCTCACAGCCAAGCTCCATCGCACCAGAGCGGGAGAGGGGAGGTGTGTGTGTGTGTGTGTGTGTGTGTGTGTGTGTGTGTGTGTGTGTGTGTGCAGGGTGGGTTCAATCACCATCTGTTGAGCAGTCCACCACCCCGTCCCAAGCCCATTCATCTTTGTCCCTGCTCACCCAGGCCACTGGAAAATGGGACACAGTCAATAACCCTAAATCAATCAAGCACTCATGACGAGGTGGAATTATGAATTCTCATCCACGTCAGGCGAGCGGTGGCAGCGGCCTCTAAACTTCTCTCGCATGTGACCAGATGGTCAAAGAACAATAGGCACTGGCATGAAGATGAGGTGGTCAAGCACAAACTCTGAGTTGAAGACTATTGAATATTAAAAACAGATCTGTATTTGCTGACATTTACTCTTAAAGATTTAAAACCCAGCTATTACTGTAATAATCAAACACTTTTCTTCCCCACACTGATATCTGATTTGTCTGCAGTCTTGTGCTGTGCATGTTTGTGTGTGTGTTATTCCCCAGGAAGGACGTGCTGTTGCTTGTGTCCAGCTCCAGTCAGTGCTGCAGCGGATTAGTCAGCTGCATTTATCTGAAGGTAGAGCAGAGAGGAGTGCAGGAGCTTCGGTCAGTGTGCAAGTGTCAGTGTATCTTCAAGATGCAGCGTATCTACATGCACAGCAATGAGCACTTTGAAGTCTTCACCACTGTCCTTGCTCCTCAAGGTGAGTGGAATCATGTCTGCAGTGAAGTGTGACATCATTTTGTCATTGTTAGGGAGAGCAAGATGGGATATCAGTGCCAGATGATTAATAAATAATGGGGGTAGCTTGTTTGTTTACTCATTTACTGAAGGACATGGTTACAGAAATACTTATGTAGGTGCATTTATGTGAAGAAATGCTTATGTACATTTGCATATAACATTTTTGCTGATTCATTTTCCCTCTCACAGGGAGGTATCGATACAGAGCAGAAGCTGAAAAGGCAAGTTAAACTATTCAATTATGCATCTAATATGCACTGATGATAATGTAGCATTGGCTGCTGGTTGTTAATTCAACATCATGTGAATCTTAAACAGCAGATACATGAATCAAAACTTCCTGTTTTCTAAGTAAAATTGATATGAGATGACATTGATGTTATGTAAAGTTGGTCAATTTCCTGTGCCTCCATTATGTGTTTAATTAATCTAATTCCTTCGACAAACACGGACCATATTTAGGAGGAACAGATAATGAAGAGTAGACCCAGATTTAGGGTTTCTATTTAACTGCACCGCCTGTTAATCTCTGACACATAATCCTCTCCATTCACTGAGTCTGACCTGTAGACTGCAGAGAGCGACACAGACAGTGACTGCAGCTTTAATCAGGGCAACAGAAAGAAAATGCATCAAACTGCACCTTATTTAAATTCAGTTTTAGATTACATTATAAATGCAAAGTCAAAATAACTGGCTGTAGCTCTCCCTTTGTCCATTAGATGGTAGTGGTGCACAGCTACAGGCCCCACTGGCCAGATGAGCTGGAGCTGTCCCCTGGTGACGTCATCCTGGTGCTGTCCAAACATGAGGAGGAGAGGTGGTTTGGGCGGCTGCAGGACGGCCAGCAGGGCTACTTCCCCGCCTCCTGTGTGATGGAGCTGAGCCAGGTTGGTTGGCTGCCTGATGAATGTGCTCAGCAATGCAGCATTACTGGATGGTGTTGTTGCTGCTGCTTAATGTCACAAGGCAGATTGCACTTCCTGTTCTGTTTCTCCACAGAAGTGTAGGTTTTTAATCACCATGAAACATTTTGTTTCTCAATCAGCTTCTTAACGTGAGCACTGGGATTGTACTCAGACACATTATTTTCTGCCAAAGTCAGAACATATTTTAATTTGGCCTGAGAATCAAAATTAAATTTAAAAAGCCTGCATTATAACCTGGAGCAGAAAGCTATTTCACTTTTAAACATTCTCTTTTTAATACCCCTTAAAAGTTATGAAGAAATACTTAAGATTTTGAATAGCGGCTTTAAAGGGTAACTTAAGTATTTTTCAGTTTGGCTCCTTTTCCCATATTTTTGTGTCTAAGTGACCATCAGAACAAGAGTTTTTGAACTTGGTCGAGTACTGAGCAAGAGCTCCGTAGCCAGCAGCTACAAAACAGGCTGCAATGTAACCACTTGGGGCAATTATGCACCGTCAATTTACGCCCACTGAAAGTGCTTGTTTTTGCCACTGACAGGCTCAGATTGTTGCCATAAGTATCTGAAAGGATCCCTACAAAGATAGACCTTTTTGTCAAACAGTAAGATCCTTTTGTTTAACCAGGAACAGCCCCTAAAATCATCATCAGCAAGCTAACCAGATTCCATTTAAAAAAACAGCAATTTTATCACTGTAAAACACACGTCATTCAAAGTCGACAGAAACAAATTAAAACTCACAAAAGCCGTGTTGGTTCATTTTTCCACTGTTTCAACAATCAACAACTATGGTTTGGTTTAAATAAACCCTTAATTCACCCAGTTAGATGTGAAAATATGCTGATTCTATACATGCTTAAATTACTGTTTAATTGAATGGAGTCTGGTGTTTTGACAACAGCGACTCTGGGGCTGTTTCTAGTCTAACAGAAAAGGATCTTTCTTTTAAATAAAGAGGTCTAACTCTGTAGGGATCCTCTCCATCATGTTGTCAGACACGTAGACTAGTAGGTATACTTTGATAAACAAGCTTACTACATGCCAGTATGCATTTAAGGCAGTAAGTAAGTAAATTAAGTGGCAATGTTTTTTGTATGAATATAGTAAATATAAGTATAGTTACTTTTTTTCCAAACATCATTTAATTTGTGTTTTGATATAGAATTGGTTAAAAATGTTCTGTCCTGCAATCAAACCATACAAATAAATTTCCATTTCTGCACTGCTACTGTCTAAGTAGAGAAATAACAGCAAGATAAAATCAAAGGAATCTGAGCTGTCACTGTGATTTTGGGTGAAAATAGTGGATAAGAGAAGATACCAGAGGAAGTGTACCGTTTATTTCAGAACATCTGCACAACAGTTTTAACTCAAACACACTCAATGGTTCCCTCTCAGGTGAATCTTCCTCCAAAAGCCCTGCGAAGGAGTATATCTCTGAGGAGCTCGGCCTGGGACAACGACTCAGGTGTGCGCAGCAGACATGGAAAGTAAGTGTTCAACACATACAGCAGCAACAACAAACACACACACATCCCCCTCGACGAGTGCATGCACACACATCAAGCAAACACCCAGCAGCTGTTGTACCAGCGAACCCCCACACATCCCCCATCCCCAAATCCCATCTCACTGCTCTCCGCCCAGCGCCCCTGAACAGGTGGCCCCTCTCGTCCCTCATTAGTTGACAAAGCACACTGATTACTAACCCCGCTGAACACACACACATGCACACACACACAGACACACTATCTAGTCAATCCCCTCTCACTGCAATGCATCTCATTAAAGAGGAGCAGGAGGGAAAGACCTTTTCATTTTCCATCCTAAATGATACGAAAATGTTTGACCGTTAAAATCAAAATGTTATGAAAATATCTACGATTGTTCGTCAAATAACTTTTCATCAAAGCTATAATCAGTGTAGCATAAGTTGTCTGATAGGATACTGTGCCCCCCCCTGCAGTTTATTTGACAGTAGGAAGCATTTATTTTTGACAACCTGCCACTGAACCTTGCTCACTCACTCACATAAACACACACACACCACACAGAGCCCTCTGTACAGCTCCGTGCCTGTCTTGTCTGCTAGCGGTGGAATTTGGGTCATGAGGAATAAACAGGGCCTTTGTGTTTGTTATTTCCTCTTTGTCCCCCAGTGGACACATTCGGCAGGCACTCAGGAGGGGGAGCAGAGGAGTTGGAGGAGGAGGAGGAGCGGGGCTGGATGGGGGCCAAGGCGAGAGCGAGGGCCCCTTCCTGGTGCGGAGGCCCCAGAACCCTGCGCCTCAGCCCGTGGCCTCCCAACCTCAGACACACAGATCCCCGAGCCTGCTCCACAGGATCTTGTCCAAGTGCCGGAAAAAGAGTGAATGCCAGGGAGCTACAAACGGGGCCTTCGAGGGCGACTAAGAGGCCCTCCTCTTTGTCCTGGGTGGCTGAGCCGAGTTCACTTTGGTGGGGGGGAGTACGTGTGTGAATGGAGGAACCTCTGAAATGTAAAAAGACAGGTCTTGAATATGTTGATATGGGGTGGTGCTCATTTCCATACCAGGTATTCTTGACTTGGCTGCATTTCTAGAATCAGGGGGTCGAATTAGGAGTGTGCAAACCTAATCAGCGATGTCACAGCAGGATGTTTTTCCCATTACATTCAATGGACTATGCCTGGTGTGACATCACTGATGGGGGCATTGCCACAAGTGCAACATGTTTGAATGTAGGGAGCTGAGCAGCTGCTATTTCTGCCCTGTTTTTCCAGCATGGCAACATGACATGCCAGGCTTAGCTTTGAATATATAATAACTATATAATCTTTGCAATCATATGTGTAAAGAAACAGGAATTCAGTGAAGCAATAAGATGCTCAACAGATGTAGCCTTTTTCTATGATAATTAAGATTAATGTTCCATTGTCTGTGCACATTTTGTTCCATCATTCATGTTTCTTAACCTCATCTGCTCATGTAAAGCTGTTAATATATATGTACTTAGCTGCTTAATATGTAATTATTATGATGATTATAAACCAGTATACCCTTACTGGCTGATGTATTTTTACTTCAGTGGAAACATGCCTCCATATATTACCTCATACTTCAGCTCCTGTTCATTTTCCTTTGAACACACTGGGCCTCCCTCCTATTTACCAGTGCCGGAGGAGAAAAAAAAAACTCTCTCAAGCGAGAGGAAGTGTGATTGAGGCCTGCTGAAAGCCTCGCCAAAGGACCAGGGATTGTGCCGGTTGCCAGGGCAACGCTAAAACAGCTCTCAGAAGTCGCATGTTGTCTTCTTCATCCGCGGTGCCTCCCAGCATGTCCCGGTAGCCGGGGTCTCTATAGGGTGGGCTGTAGATTACTCCTTCTCTGGGACACAAACACCAAACCTAATCCCTAACCTTGGCCTTGACCTCCGTGGGGGAAACACACTCCTCCTCCTCCCCCACCGTTTGATATTCACTGTTGTATAATCCTTTGTAATAAAGGCTGTAGGAGGCAGTCACTCTGGGGCCAGGGTTTGGGCGGCATGTCGTGCACAAGGAAGGGTGTAAATGTTACAAAGAGAGACAGCTCCACTGGTGCTCTGAGCAAACTCTGATTCATGAGGAGAATATTTGTGTGGGCCTTTCTGCCGCCGTTACTGTTATCTTGAGCTTGTGACTCTCACTTTTAAACAGAGGGAGGGGAATTACTGAGATTATTGCATGTTTACTTTCTGTCCTACGATGACTTCATATGAGAGGATATAAAACAAGATAACGTGCACTTCACCTTAATGAGATATGTGCCTGAAAAGGAGGCGCATAAAAGAAGTAAATGCCACTTATCTTAAAGGTATCCGATCCTGGGAGTATAAGTGGTGGCTAAGTACTCATATTTTTTTCAAATTCAGATAAGGTCACATTACTTGAAAGTAAACCATCTACTGTGAATGTACATTCAAAACATGACAAATGCCCACTCAAAATTGGAGCCTGACTTACCTCACACACTGACACACACAAGTGGAAACAGTGACCTATATAGGGCGGAAAGGCCAGGGTCCAATTTGGACATACACACACACACACACACACACACACACACACACACACACACACACACACACTCACACACACACACACACACTCCCAGGGCTGTCGACTCTCCCGCCTAAAAGTGTCCTATCCATGCTGTGTTGTGCTGGGTGTCTTCGGGGGGATGGGGGGGGGGGGGGGGTTAGGGTAACAGGGTGCCTGCCAGATGACTGCTCTGTCAGCCCAATAATGGGCTGCCATCTGCTGTCTAGCATACACAAAGGCAAACAGTGCGCGTGTGTGAGAGTTTGTGTGCTTGCTTTCGGGCGTGTGCTCCAGAGAGGAAGGCATGGGAGGTTTGGTCGGTCGCCTGCAGGCTCTGTTTCATGTCTTCAGTGTGCTAGGTAGACATGAAACTGAACACACACACCTTACTGAGTCCATGAACAACTGACTCATGGAGCTTGAGGATGTATAAATGGTACCAGACCTGTTGTGGATGCCAAAAATGGGTGGTGCAGACTATGGCGTGTCAAGTTTTACAGCATATTCAAATAAAAAGATGGACAATATAATTCAGTTTTGCGTTCTGCATGCCACAGGTATCTATGTGTCTACATGTCAGTAAGTCACTTTACTCTCAAACGCGCTCCCTTTAAACACATGCACGAAGCATAAGGTGGAGGGGCTGCTGCCAATAACCAATTAAGTGCCAAAAGGTCGCTGACATCTTTCAACTCAAGTGCGGGTCACCCAAGAACAAAAGACCCTCTTGTACAAGAACAAGAGCGAAGGGAGGACAGATTGATTAAGTGGACATGGCGTGCATGCGGCGCCCGTGTGTTTATGCGCACATTGTTTGTATGCATGTGCACCACTGCTGCTCCTTCAGCATAAGGCAAGTCGTCACGTCCTTTGCCTCCCTCCGTTTTGGGGGGCAATTGAGTGAATGGGCCTGTAAAACCAACAGCCCAGAGGACAAAGGAGCCCGGGGGCATTAAGTCATGGGTGAGTGGGCCCCTTTAGGGCCAGCAGCTGACCCTGTGGAGAGGCCTCTTGTTCTGATGGAGGGGGCTCGTGTCCCTGGACCCCAGGCCAAGTTGACAGCATCCCAACATATACATACACACATGACAGGGGGGGTTCAGCTTAAACCACTCTATCAGTTGTCAGTCCCACACCCAAGCTATCCACCTGCATGGCTGTCAGCTCCACCTATGGACAAGTGACAGGATTAAGGTGGAAGATTTGGATTTCCAGTGCCTTCAAAAAAAATTAAAGGAATCTGTTTTTGGCAAGAGCTCAAGAGATTGCTACACCTGCTGTGAGCATGTCAGATAAACCAAAGGATCATAAGAAATCTTTATTATGTGGGAAATAGCATGTAACCTGTTCTAATTTGTACAGGGGCAGTTGGCAGAGAAGGTGAGCTCGGCTTGGTTTCAAAACAGAGTTCAAAACGCTGTAGATGTCATGCAACATATGCATTTATTTTTCCAAATTAAGTACATGGTTACAAAGACAGTTGGCAGGATTTCTATGGTACCTTGGTTATGATTTCAGCTGAAAATGCTACCAAAAAAAAACAAAACAAAACAACACAGAGCGTGTGTTACACCTGTGATTCACCTCGTCAGTTAAAGCAAAGTCCAGCATCCTGTGTATTGCTCATGCATAACTACAGTAGTATATAACAGCTGCTACTATCCTGTATATATGTACTTAATTCCCTCAAAACCTATGATGTTACATGGCCAAATGTTGTTAACGTACAAACATGTTAACAAATGGAATGTACAAACACAAGTCAAACCAACAAACAGAACAAACGACACAATTATATACAGATCAGACACATCGCAGCCACCAGAATCAAACGTCTCACGTGGATGTTTGTCTACTTTCTGTTTTAGAGTTGCGCACTCCTGATCTTTCCACTTGATCTCCCTGACAAGATTCCCTTCTTATTCTCACTCAAATGCTTAATGCAGGATAATCCAGATTATAACTAATACTGGACCCACTAATGCCAATAATACAAAGAAGACCATTTATAGCTGTAGTGTCCCTTCGGCAGATTACGTTTCAGAAGGGTTAAAAATGACATGAATCAGCTGGAAGCACAGTGCAGTACATTTCTTCAGAGTCACACCCAAATCTGTGCATATTTACATTTTGTTCTTACGCAGTGTCAAATAATGAGCGAGCAGGTAAAGGTTTAGGGTCTTGCTCGAGGTCGTTTCAGCAGGATATCTGAGTTATAGGACGGTCTGTGTTAGCTGTGTTGTCGCTCAAAGCCATCTGTCTATAAAAATGTTAAGGTAAGGCTTCGATGTAGTGTGTTTAAACACGCATTTCTGCAGCAGAACAGGAGAAGAGAACATGTTAAAATCAAGCAGCAGGATCATAATGTCAGCATTCGTTACAAAACGGGGAGACAACCGTCTAACATGCAAACACACACCATAAAACAAAAATAAGGACAAGAGCTACATCATTAGAATGAACAAACATTTAAAATTAAATGACGAGTAAAAAGTGCAATTTGTCTATGATTAGAGGTCGGAGATGGAGTCCTGCTACCTAAGAGCGGAGAACACATTTGAATCAAAGAAAGAAAATGTCCTATCTATATGTTACAAGATCACAGATACGACTACACGATGATTATTTGCTAGATCATGCCTGATCAGGAAGAGAAATTAAAATTAGTGGCAGTGCACGTTCTTCTAACTTGGAGTAATGAAACTGTATCCCAATCCTGATTTTGAAAGAGAAAAGACAATAAAATTCTTCAATAATTTCTCTTAAATGTCTTTCTTTTTTTTTTTTTAGAAATAAATAAATTAGTAGACATTAAATAAATAAAACCTACAGCCTTCACAATAACAAGTAAATCCTTCTCGGCCAAATGCTTGTTGTAGAACACTGATGATATGAAAACTGCTCACTATCAAAGCAATGGTGACCATTCATTTTCTGTTACAAAGAGAACTGTTTTGAGAGCAGGTGAGGGTTTTTAGGCTGTTTTGTCAGCAAAGTTAAACTTCTTAAAAAAAAAAAACGAAAAAAAAAAAAACCTCACGGTGTCCGATTTATATTAATATCTAAGCTTTAGAGCTGTCAGATAATAAATAAAACAAACAGAAATAAACATTAAGGTACCCTTCCATTATTGAGGTTCTTACACATGTACATTGCAATGAAATACATTCAACCGATGTCTCGATGGACACTATGGCCTTGGAAAGGAAACGAGTTGTTAAACAAAGATACCATCACAAGTGCTATCCAGTTTGCCCTTAAACACACTGCTCCTTTCTCAGCAGTGAAATCAACTCAGTAGTGCAATACTGACAGTTTCTTACTAACATCCTCAAAAAAAGTTCACATCACCATGGATAGGCATTCAGCAATGTAATGCTGCCGTCATAAAAAACCACGTAACTGCACTTCTGTTTCTGTAATGTCAAAGCAATGGTTATTCTGGACTGTGTGTGTCTAGGTAACCCTCTGAGACCCGTGTTGGCGCTCCCTGTCTTTAGAGGCTGTAGTGGTACCAAGCATGTCGTGGTAACTTGTCAGGAAGGAGGCTAAAAATAACACTCCAATGTTAGGCTAAATTTTGGCAAGGACGACAATGGGTTTTATGGACACCGACAAGTCTCCCATGTAAAGACACGCCCACTTTATGTGGGCCAGGGGGGTTCCTGGTTCGGACACAGGGTGGGGGGTTCGAACTCTAGGGTGTGGGAGCCCCTCTAGGCGGAGTTTGCATGTTCTCCCTGTGTCAGTGTGGGTTATCTCTGAGTGCTCCGGCTTCCTCCCACAGTCCAAAGACATGCAGGTTAATTGGTGACTCTAAATTACCCATAAGTGTGAATGGTTGTCTGTCTCTATGTGTCAGCCCTGTGATAGTCTGGTGACCTGTCCAGGGTGTACCCCGCCTCTCGCCCAGTGTCAGCTGCGATAGGCTCCAGCCCCCCGCGACCCTCAAGAGGATAAGCTGTTATGGAAACTGAATGAATAAATAAATGTGTAATATTCGCTGATAGTGTTTGAAAATTCCGCATAATAGGTCCCTTCAGTCTCGGAATTGCATAAATTGGGTAAGTTTTGAAGACGTAATCGATGATGGGAGTGGACATCATATACTTCCATTATAATGTTTTAAGCCTTATACAATCTAATCTTTCAAATTTGGAATAGGCGCCTAACCAAACACAAGTTCATAACAGATTTATTACTAGTAAAACTGGACACACAGTGCTAAGCTGCATCTCAAATAATCTTAAGGATCTCTGCTTTCAGATGATGTGTACTACTTCTTCTTCTTTTTTTTTAAGATATTTTTTGGGGCATTTTTAAGCCTTTAATCGATAGGACAGATTAGCGTGAAGGGGGAGAAAGAGAGGGAGAGACATGCAGCAAAGGACCACAGGCTGGAGTCGAACCCGTGCCGCTGCAGCAACAGCCTTGCACATGGGGCGCCTGCTCTACCACTAAGCCACCGATGCCCCAATGTGTACTACTTCTATGTGGCATTCACTACTGACCTGCAAACTCCCCCTAAAACTCACCTGTCTCCTCTAAACAAGACAAAAAAGGGTCTATGGTGGGTCTCAGAGAGTTAAAAACCCATGGTGTGATTTTAAAAATACAATGGTGTCAATACAAAGCTGTGAATTTTTGCATGTACGTGGTTTTTTATCTGACAACAGCGACGGGGCAGTTTAGCAAAACAAGTTGGAGGAGATACACAATGAGTAGCGTTACATTATAAAACGTCTTTCTTGTCATTTAAACAATATATTAACAATATAAAACTCAGAAGCAGCCACTGCTATTAATAAACACTCTATGTCTATAGCCTACTGTATGTGTAGGTTGTTTTCAACATTACTGACTAGTGCAGGAAAAACATTCTAGCCTTATCATATCTGTACAAAACTGCTTACGTTGCCAGGTTGTGTGTATTCAAAGGAAAACACATACCTATAAACAAGAAACTACTTGGGCAGTGACCTTGAAATGTGTTTAAAAACCAGCAGCCATGCCTTTTTGTGGTCGTCCGTGGCAGTGCATTTCTGCTTCAAAAGAAAAACTAAAATTATTTGTCTTCACTGGATTGTCTCTTACTGGGTTCAGTGGAGGTTTTAGTTGTTGGACGGGGTGTAGTAGTGTTGCCTGCGCAGCAAGGGGACGGCTTTAAAGCACAAGGGCTCTTGAGTTAGAGCCAGAAGACGTGTAGGGGGTCAGGTACTGACGGGCCTGTTCTGTCATGATCAGCTGGTCCTCTGTCTTCCCATAAACCACTGCTTCCCAATCACTCACCTGCAGAGAAGGCATGTTACAATGACAGCTGTTCATATTAAACATGGCTTAAGTTTCACATAACGAGGTAAACATACGTAAAAGCAATCCATGTGAGCAAAAACCTCAGGCTTCAGATTGTTCCGAGTGCTGTTTCCATCGTTTTTTTTCTACATTTGAGACAAGCTAACGTCAGCTCGTGATGGACTTTTTCACTACTGCAAGTGTTTACTTTACAAACACTACACTAAACTGCTACATGAAGCTACATGCTCACATCAGGGAAACATTTAATCTTGGTTGCCGTCGTTAATTTCTCCCTAATTTGGGATCATATTTCTGACTGAACATGTCTGCTTGTTTTCAGAAGCTTTTATAGGTGATTTTTCAGGGAAAATGGTGCCGCTATACTCCATTAAAGTCATTCCCCTGCTGCAATGACGTTGCAGAAGACCCAGAAAAGCTGACCAATCAGAGCCAACTGGGCTTATTTGGGAGGAGAGCCGCCAAAATGGAGCGTTTCAGACAGAGTGAACATTAAAGCATGTAAACATGTTCTAGTAGAAAATCAAAACACAAGTATGAACCTGAAAATGAGCAAACTAGGTCCCCTTTAATGACTTACGTACCTGTACAACAGCATGTTTTGGTGCTTTGTGGGAGGAGACAAGCTTCTTCATCCGAGGGCTGGTAAAGCGATGAGGATGAACAGGGACTAGTGAGGTCTCCTCTCGCCCAGAAGTCAAAGAACGGCTACACTCTTCTTGCTCAGAGATTGAGGTGACCAATGAAGAGCCTGACAGTAAACTTTCATCTGGCACCTGCAAATAACAGATTTAATAAATGAAATAGCTACATAGAAGGAACTATACAAGTGATGATGATGCTGAATTTAAAGGGTGACTTTGGTCCTGTCCAACCTTGACCCAATTTTCCCATGTTTTTGTGTCTATGTGACTGATGGCCACAACAAGTACTGATCAAGACCACTGCAGCCAGCAGCCAGAAAAACAGGGTGCAATGTAACCATTCAGGGCATGTCCACTAAAAGTGCTTTTTTTCCTGCCACTTACAGGCTCAATCTGAGCCAGTACATTTACAGTTTGTATATAGAAACCAGTTTACCAGTACAATCACACCTCACTATTGTTAGACACTAAGAATGTTTTTAGGGCTATGTGCCCTTCTTCTTCACATATCCATGTTATCTACTGATTCTATCTATTTTTCTCATGTAGTTACAGAATCTGAAGCTGTTATCTTCAACCAGTATCGAGACTTACTTGTGCATTGTTGAGCTGCTCTTGAAAGAGTTGGACATTTAGGCAGTCTTTTCCCCAGGGGTCCAGCACAAGAGACTTGCGCACCTTTCTCGCTGGACCATCAATCTGAAATCAAAGGACCAAGATATAAATAACAGCAAATGCTCCACAGTTTTGACTCCACACTACGAGTGAGCTCAGTAAAAAGTATTTGTTTCTCCAAAATAACAGAGAGAAGGTAGTATAGTTCCATGATGGAAAACATGTGCATGCTACATGTACATTATGTTTCCACGCTCTGTAGTCTGGTTGGATGTCTGTTCTGTTAAAGATGTCGGCTCCAGTCTCCTGCTTCAGAACTTCTCGAATGTCCTCTTCCAGAAATGCCAACGGCTGTGGCTGAAAAACAAAAACATACACATGATTATTATCACAAGCTCATGCAGCCATATGTAGCATAAAATAATAAAAAGGTTATCACAATAAAGGTAAATAAAAAATGCACACAGTCACATTTGACCTCTCACCTCCATCTTCAGTGGCCCATGCATTTTCTCCTGGGCAGCCAAAGCGTTCTTGAAGGGAGTCGGCGTTCGCGGGGTTGGAATCATGACAGTTTTACGGATTTTGGGGGTCTGCAAACTAGAGAGGTGACAGAAAATATTCAACACTGGGCACAAAATTCCCACAATGCATAGCAATCTACAGGCTTTTTTACCAGTTGTGTGGGATGTGTTTTAATATATTTACCCATCATTCTCTTTCTGGTGCTTAGGTGTGGTTTCTTTGTGGAGCGGTGTGTTGAGGAGACATCTCTGGCCACACACAGGGGTTGAGGTGAGGGCGGGATTTTCCAGATTCAGATGCTCCGAACCTGATATGTTGCAGAACTGGAGAACACACAGACACGGCATATTAGCCACATGACTAATGTGACCTCAGTATAACAACTCTACAAGGAAGTAGTCAGCAGAGGTGTGGTTTAGGGTGTGTAGAGAAAGAAAACATTTACTCGTGACGGTGAGAATGGCAGTGACTTTGTGGGCGTTTTCTTGGGAGAATTTGAGATATTCTCCAAGAAAGAGGAGCAGGTCCTGTCACATGAAGGAGACGGTTCCCCCCTCTCTCTTCTCCTCCTTCTCCCAATGGATGACTGAGTGGGTTTGGATGAGTTGATAGGAGTCAGGGAGGTGACGCCGCTCAGACTAAATGGAGCACAGCTCTTATCACGACCAGAAATGGCGTTCGGAGTGTTGACTGTGTAGCCCATTGAACTGTCAATCGTCCGCTCTTGCAGGAGAGTGGTGTACCCTGCCTGGTTGTGCCTGGGTGGTGTCGCTGACTCTGACAAGTCGAAACTGGCCACGTCACTCCACGCCACAGGGTCCTGCAGAGCAAAACACATCTACAGAAGATCTTTAATACATTCATGACTTTTGTTTAAAATATTCATACAGGGATATATTTGCTCTCCGCTCTGCTCCTTCTGTTACTCACTGAGTCAATGAGCTCCATAGTTTCTGCAAACTCCGGTATGGTCTGCAGGGTCGAGAGCACAGTGCTGGCCTCTACGGCCAGGAACTTGCTGGGCGAGACAGGAAGCTGTGGTGGAGGTCCTTGGGGGATCTCAGGGCTCCTCCAGGGCCTTCTCTCCGCCTGCTCCTCAAGGCTGCTATTACTTCTAGTCATCGTGTCATCTGACACACTGTCGGACCAGGATGAGTACTGCTCTGCACTCTGAGGGGGCAGGATGAGAGAATAAGGGTGTTAGAACTCTGACTCCAGCAGCAAAGTGATGTCTGATTAAAGCTGGAGTTGATAACTTTTATGAAAATAACTTTGTGTCATATTCGCTGAGAGTGTCACTGTATTCTGAACGAGGTACTGTACATGAGGCAGATGATCTGTGAAAAAATCATGCCCCTCCTCCTCTTCCTACTACTTGTACTAGCATTTGCTAGAATCTACCGCAGCACATGGACAACTACCTATCAGAGCTGAGGAATCTCTCAAACAGCTGTCAATCCTCTCAATCACTGTTTGTACGCCACTAAACTCTAAAACTAGACAGCGCTGATAAAATATAAATCAAGTTTTGTGACTGCATTGCAAATTTCTCACCTCAAATGTTTTCAGAAACATATTTTAGTGTACTGTTTAGCTGTAAAATGAGAGAGTTGTGACAAAGCACTAAGCACCGCCACAAGACAGTCAAGTAGGCAGGAGTATGATTTTTTTTCACACATTATCTGTCTCATTCTCTGCGTGAATACACCGACAGTTTCAGCAAATATTAATAAAAACGTTATTTTGTATAAAAGTTATCAACTATAGCTTTAAATGGTGTGATCTGTAGATGTTAAATAATATTACTCTAAATTTGGATCAGTTTTAAAATTATCTGGGACTAAGAAAGTGTGGGGAACACAGGTGATATTACAACATATCAATCTTGACCAGTCAATCATTCAGTATGAAGTCACTGACTGTGAAGACAAATGGCATGAATGAGTGAAGAAGAGTGAATTAAATGTGAAAACAGTGTCAGGAGAAACAGAATAGGAACAGGAGAGACAGAGGAGAGTGCTTGGTTCAAACTGCTGGCTGAGCGTGGGCATGGGGGTGAGGACTTGAGGGGATGACGGAGCAGGTTTGGAACGATGGTAATGGGGGTAGGTGGGGCGGCTACCAAGCACAGCTTCAGGCCAGTCTGAATGAGTAGCGAGATGGGGAAGGCAGTTACTATAGCAACACTACAGCAAATCAGGCTACAGCTAGCATACGTGAGTGCCAGTCATGTTTTCACATGTATACACTGCAAAAAGTCTATTTAGTCTCAAGTCTTAAAATCTTGATTTGAGAATTTTCTGTGAACCAGTGTTTAGTGCGAGGTGAAGAAAAAACACCTGATTCAAGAAAACTGATAATTTTATCTCTTAATCTCACTTTGATTTGATTTCAAGACTCAATGTTTGATTAGATAATATAAAATATTAAAAATGACTTTTTACAGTGTATGTTAGCTGCAAACACACGCAGGCTATGCTGACTAAGTATGCAAACACACGTTCGGAGTGTGTTCTTACACGTTGACCTCTGCACTGCACTTGTCGCTGGACTTCATTCTCTGCTGACATAAGCAGCAGCTCAAGCTCCTTAATTCTTTGCTCTCTGTCAGGATCATCCAGGCAGGATGGCTGAAATAAACAAACGTCAGGGAGGAGAGGTCGAGAAGGACAGGAGGAAAGGAAGAAGTTAAAAAATAAACAGACAAAAAACAGATTTACACACACAAAATATTTACAGGAGCATTTAAGATTTTGAATGTTAGGTGAAAATAACGGGACATTCAAGTGCTTGATTTGAAGTCCAGAGTTAGCAATCACAAAGGTAATTACAGAAAGTCCAGAAAATAAAGAGGGTGACAAGTTTTCCCACTGGCATGCAATGAAACACACAAAGACTCACCAACATGAAGCCTGAATTATCAGGAAGACCGTCCATCAGGTGTCCGCTGTGAGGATCATAAGGATATCCCCCCATCTAAAATACAAAGGACCACATTTAAATACAGACAACAAATAAAGTAAATCATAACACCATATAGAGTAGAGTGTTGAAGGGAACTGGACCTGGTTGGGTCCTGGTATAGGCAGGGGACTGTGGTCACAGTGCTGGGACTCTGTTGGAGTTTGAGGACACGGTCTGTGTTGGCGTCTCTTCGCTCCAGCATGAGAGGAAGTGAAACTCTTGCAGCCATCTTGCAGGTACCCCTCATGCTCCACCTTCCTCCTCATGGTAGAGTTCCAATGGTTCTTGATGGAGTTGTCCGTCCTAATGGGCAGAAAAATCAGTAGTATTTCAGCAAATTACACTATTGCATGACTCGGGCTAAATCCACACTAACACATTTTTTATTTAAACAGTGTAACTATTGCTACATTTATGCTGAGCATCCACATTACTCCAGTGTTTTGGAACCCCTAAAATGGCTGACCCCATTTTAGTTTTTTGATTATGGGGTTGAGTTTTCATCTGGACAGGTACAAAGGGAGACTTTTGAAAACACTGATGCACCCGCATTCACTTCCTAAATGGGGTTTATCAGTCACGAAGTGCCAAGCAAAGACATTATAGCTACGTCTGCATACCTTTTGTAATTTTATCCTTCTTGTGTGGGTATGTCAGTCTCATTGCCGTGGCTTCCTCTGGTGATAGATAATGCTGCCAGTACCACTCTGAAATGTTGCTGTATTTGCATTGCAACAACTGCAATTGCACCTTTTTGTTGGTCCAAACAAAGAATTATCTGGTCTTACTTTTTGTCATCTCCGTAGTATTTTCTATAACCAAGCAGTGAAGCAGAGTAGACAATCTACTTTCTGTTTATATCGGCACACACATGCCAAGTGTACATGAAGGTCATGTGATATGTGTTCCAGGTCAGTTTGAATTGATGGAGATAATCTGAAATTATGCTAAAGCGCTTGTGTGTACAGAGATCATTTTCATTTTAAAACGGCACTGCTGAATGAACACTTATTCATGTGCATGTAGCTAGTGCAATGTGTGCACAAGATTATATTTACCGTCCAGGAAGAAGCTTGGAGATCTCTGCCCAGCGGTTGCCAAGGCGCTTGTGGGCCTCATAGATGATTCGGTCCTCTTCCTGAGTCCATGAAGACTTCTTCACCTCTGGGTTGAGGTGGTTGTGCCACCGTTCGCGGCACTGCTTTCCAATCCTTCCCTGGAGGTGCTTGGCGATCACAGACCAACGCTTGGGGCCGTACTTGTGCACCAGGTCAATAACCTGCACAAATATCACCAGTGGAGAAACATTTATTGCACAGTTTTATTTCTAAATCAGAAACTTAAAATATATACACTGCTGCATATTGTGGTAGTTTTCTCTGCTTTTTTTAGGAAAGGATGGAGTAAGGCCTTAACTGGCTTCATTCAAACTACAAGCTTGTATAAAGAAGGAAATCACATCATTCTATTTTTCTCATTTAGAGCCAACAGCAGCGCCAGTGTTTACAGAGCTTTGACTGAAGCAGCAGCAGCAGCGCGGCTTGTTTGACTGTCTCCGTCAAGACTGAAAAATGCTGTGACGTCGCCATTGGCAACACAGACTGTTATTGATAGGTCTCGGTTTCTATGATGATGCCAAGATTTTAGAGGAATGAGACGCCATTCTTGACATTCTCAAAGAATCGTGATCCATTTAAGGAATGCATTGTTCATCTCAGGGCTGGCGAACATACTGCAGCTTCACTCTGTACAAAGAAGGCTTGGCTCTAGTGGCTTGGAAAGTCTGTGTTTTATTAGGGATGACGTAGTGGAGCATTTACTTTGCGAAAAAAAAAAAAAAAAGGAAGCTAAGGCCAAGAGGGTTTTAGCGGGAAGTAAGCTTGCACATGTGCTCATTAGTTGGAAGGTAAAAAATGCATTGCTTATTGTAGCATTTGTGTTTGTATTGTGTTGCTCTGCTGCTCTCGACAGTCCCTGCAGCTTCTTTCTGTCTCCCCTATCATTTGCCTACTTTACCCTCCAGAACAGGAAACTCCCAGCTCCTCTTACCTTTTGATCCTCCTCTTTTGTCCAGGGTCCTTTCACCAGCTCTGGGTTGAGCACCTTCTGCCAGCGGTGCTGACATTGGCCATCTGTCCTCCCCTGTGACACAGCAGCACAAAGCACAACACCTCATTACACCACAGTTACACCAACTCCTGACAGCTGTATATAAATCTGCCTCTCCAGTCACTGCTCCTACCATGATGTTAATTATGAGATTACTAAATGGTTTGCATGGTCATTAAGTGTTAGAATGGAAAGAGATAGACCAATATGGCATAAAGCAGTAAGATACTACTGTTAATATTCAAACAGTTTTGCCTGCATCGTATTACACAATGCAGACATCACATTACATACTTACTGGAAAAAAGTTAGCGATTAGTTTCCAGGAGTCAGTTCCATGCTGCTCTACTAGTTTTTTCAGCTTTTCATCCTGAGAAGAAGAAAAAAAAAGACCTCCTGAGGAACTTCCAGCATCCACATTCACACACTGTCTACTTTAGGGTTCCCCTAAGATGTGTGAAGCACACACTTAAGGACGTTATTACTTGCAAGAAGATGAAATACAAATCTTATGCAGTACAAAGTCCCCATTTCACTCAAATAGTCTTCAACCCCCCAAAACCTTACTTGTGCCTCTGATAAACTTACCTCATCTCGGGACCACTTTACTTTACACAGGGTCTTTTTATCTTTGCTCTTCTCTTTGCTCTCTGGGTCTGTGGAGTGTAGCTCTTCATCCTCATCATTGCTAAAAAAAAATATGTAGGGATACAGAGAAAGGGAAGTAAAAGAAGAGAAGAAACTGTTAGTTGTGCCAAAACTTTTCTTTTATCTTATATTATCTTTACTGTAACTGTGCTTTTATGGCTGCGCAGACCTGTTCTCTCATCCAGTGCATTTCATTGTACCTTTGACCTTAACCTGCAGACTAATAAAGTAAAACTGAAACTAAAACTGAACTGAACTCTTTACAAGGTCAGTGTAAGCAAGAATACTAGGATGAGTATGGAACTGCATGGAAAGCGCTCAAGTGTGAGTTATACTGTATTTCTGCATCAGCTCTATGCAGAGTCTATGCCATACATGGCCTACGCCATGTCTGTGTCATTCTGCAGTTACACCTCCAAAACACTAGTCAGTGTCAGGGTTTCTATGAACTGCTGTAAAGTTTAGCTGATCCAAAACACACATTAAACACACATTAATCATGGCTTAATAGAGACAACTTCAAACACAAGTACACAAGTCAGCTTCACTAGAACTCAGCATTTACAGACATTACACTTGTCTTTATCTGGACACATTTTCCCCACAAATACAACATGCTAATGTTTGTAGCACAAGTCTATGGCATTTTACATTGTATAAATTAGCCTAGCAGCTAGCAGACTTTTTCACTACTCATATGAAGCCAGGGACAACAGCAACATTTAACAAAGGTAATGTAACACAATTTGGCTCCATTACAACTCACAAGATTCACCGACAAAACAACTGTCTTATACTAAACATGTTTTCCAAACAAATATAACATGCTAACATAATTAGCACAAGCCTATGGCATTTTACATTGTATAGATTAGCCCACATATAGCGGAGATTTCCTCCACTTATCTGAAGCCAGGATAAATCATCAATAATAATTAATAATAATGTTAGTATCTTAGTTCTATCAATACGTAATGTAGTCAAATGCTCAGTAAAGCTGTATCCAGATTAGTCATAAAATGTATGCTTATACAAATGCAAACATGTAGGCTAAAGCTCTCTGCTTGTTAAGGCTATTCTTTGCATATGCAAGTTCTCAAGGTAAAGGAGAGCAGTACAGAAAGGTGCAAGAAGAGCAAGTATTAGGCTCTGCTTTAAGTAGGCATTCACTTCTTCTTCTATTCAGCATTGACTCTGACATTGCACTGAAACTACGGTAAGTCAGTTATCATACAGAAATGGATAAGAGTAAATAATACAAATTTACTACAAAATGTAATAGTCTGCTTTCATAACAGACTATGTCGATTCAAATAAACAATACGGAAATGTAAACTAACAATCAGATAATTAAATAAATAAATAAAGTATAATTATGGATTGCATAGAAATGGGTTTGTCAGACTGGTGGGTCTCAATATGAGACATAACAACACTGTAAGAGCACAGCAGAGCTTTCACTTTAGAGATTTAGGGGATAACTGTTTTTAACAAACCTTGACAGAATATAAAGGAAAGAAAGAAACAACTTGTACTTGTACATGACTGCATACAAGAACACAAAATTCCTCTCTACTGACACAAGAAGTTGGCAGGTAGCACTGTACTTCTGTGTTCCCACAAAACCTGCTGCTGGGCAACACTTTCTTTGTGGCTGTGGAGAAGAATTTAATAAATGGAGGAGAAATTAAGTTATCTGTTATCGAGAGCTGTTACTGTAAAGCAGATCTTGCCAATCACGCAGGCCCTTAACCACACACAAAGGGGTCTTGTATCAGACTGTGTATGAAAGGTCATCTTCAGTGTGGAAATTTGAACATGGCAACTGAATTTTGGTGTGACCTGACTTCTTCATCAGAGCAAAGAGAAGTGGGGAAAGTGAGTCTGGAGCTTTAGCTAAGCAGGAAGGAGGGGAGTAAGTGGGCCGGACGAAAGGGGCGATCCCACATCAACAGGCTCTTTCACCTCCAGAGGTGTGTGAGTGTGTGTGTGTCATTGAGATGGAGGAGGCGGTGCGCTGGGGTGTGGTCAGGGGAATGGCAAAGTCCTAACGGTCCAGTTGTTCAAAAAGTTTTCAAAAAAACAGGCAGACTTATATAACCTCTTTGCACTTGGAGTAATAACAACGTAGTATTAAAATGTGCTTTAAAAGTTTTAAAAGGAACCATTTTAGTGTCACGTGAACGCCTCAGAGGCAGCAAAACAAACAGACACTGATGTACCAAACATTCATTGTCAGTTTGTTTACTTCATCAGTCATAAACAGTTCAAAGTATATTGTAAAATACAGGACATGCATTCCCCAGGTCAAACCCTGAGCTATTCTAATTGTGAGAGGAAAGAGCCACCCATCTTTCTCCAGATGTGAACACAAGGAGAGGTATGTGAAGGGGGCAGGGCACAAAAGTAGCACCATCCACTAGCCAAATGCTGGTAAAATATGTGGCTGGTAGATTTCTTTCTCTCACTAACCCCCCAAAAAAGTCTGCAGCCTGGATTGGGGTTAATTTAGATATTAAACAATTCAACTATTAGTTCAAGCACAATGCTATTTCCCACAGCTCCATGTCGCATCTTCAAATGGCTTGTTTTGTCCACCCAAACACCCAAAGATTTATTTACAGTCGGATAAAACTGGAAATAGTGACTGATCTTCACATCTGATAAACTGGAATCACTAAATTTTGCTTCATAAACGACTAAAATAACTCACGTGTTACATAAATTGTTGGCAATTCATATTATTTTGACAAAGTAATCAGTTAATTAACTTATAGTTCCTGCACAAATTGTGTTTTTTACTAACACTTGATTGCAAATACCCTTTTTATTGTGCACCTGGCTGTTGTTAGATGTAAATAGTGAATGTGCTGCGGCCTTGGTGGTCATACAGTTTAATAAGCCAGTATAACTTATCAAGTCTAGCCACAAACCACAACATCTGCTTGTTTTCTCAGGTACTTTTCCTACTGAGGTTTGTGAAAAACAAAGAAGAGCTTTGGGGCTTGGCATTAACAAGATGTTCCAAGAAGACCAGAATGATAAAAATCGGAATAGAAAAACACAGGAAACATTTGATCTGATCCAGATTTTTGTGTGTTAGTTTGTCTTTGATTAAGAGACTATATCTTACCAGGTAAAACGTTTATTTATTGACAACTAATTTGACTGCTTTGTTAAGTAATGTTTACAGGGATGCTGCTATTACATAACTGCTGTTTGACAATAGGCTGCAATGAGCTGATAATGAGCTCCCATGCGTGGCAATAATATCATGCAAAGTATACTGTATTATTCCAACAATAGTAATACTTGCAAGGTATACATTTGGATGTATAGTGTTGTTTGTATTTTACACTATCCATACCTGTGTTCAGGCTAGTTTGAGATGTTATTAACCATTAAATATAATATATCTATTAACTAACTGGTGCATTTCATGAACTAACATTACCATTCTTGTATGTTGACCTCGTTACAGTCTGACTCTGCAGGTGCACATGCTCTGCTGTCAAAGATGAGACCTGCAGCTCCTTTTATAAGCACACTGATAGTAAAACCTATCTAAGGTTATCTTGTGTTGCATAGAGGCACCGGTGGCTGTGGCAAACAGATAGCAAAGTGCTTATTGCTGGCACTCACCTGCGTGGTTTCACGTTGTCCATGACAGTCGATAGGATGATTGAAGCTTTTCAGAGACGAACCTGTGGTTTGGCAGCTGTCTAAAATCCCACATTAATAGATGTTTATCCATAGAAATCGCTGTAAGTCATCGCTGGCTTCCTCTGATACACAGCAGCATCTAGCTAGCAGCATTCGGCTAGCCGGTTAGCTAACTTAGTGTACAGTCCATAACGTTACGCTTAGTTTGGGAAAGCTGTACTAACTGTCGATAACATCTTTCTAAAGAAAAGCGTCACTATCTCTTCTGTTACTTGTTTCCGAAACGTCAATATCGCAACACAAAAACTCGATATAAAGTATAAAAGACTAACACAGTACTCTCATTACCCGCTGTCTGGGCTGTTTCTATCTTACTTGTCTGTACTTCTATTTGGCGTTATGATTTTTGTCCATCCCGCCGATTCTCGCGCCCAGCCCTCTGCGCAGGCGGCCTCGCTTCTGATTGGTCAGGAATGGGGCTGTGAAAAGAGGAGTCGGTACTCGAAACTGATTGGGCAGAAAATGAGGAGAGGCTCGCCTGTGATTGGTCGGAAGTGGGAGGTGGGTTAGTTTGATTGGTTGAAAACGTGAGAAGGCGGGCGTTAAGTTAGACAACTGTACTGTCACCTTCTGCACTGATGCAGCAGAATGGGTCTTTTCATTAAGGCGGTGGTGGCTCAAAGTTGGGTGCGGGGACTTTCGGGGGCCCTTTCAGGGGGTTTCAGGGGGTTCCCAGCACCACAAGTTCACTGGAGGCAAGCATGATAATCCATTCTCCGATTTTGTCCATGTAATCTGCAGTGCTGAGATGATATTTTGTGTTAATATTTAGGAACACATATTCATACAAGCAGATATTTCTACTGAACATATTTTTTTTAGATCAAATAATCCACATATAAATTTGAGTGCACTGTGCATTTGAACTGACATCATTGTGGTTCCTTGCAAGGGACAGACATTATTATGATGATTCACACAGTAATTGCATCATATTTAATGAGGTTAAGACGTTTGGTATGAGATTCATACCGATGTTACAGATAATATGTAGACTACAACATTCAAACTGACACAGATAACACAATATATCCTTTCGTTTTGACAGGCAGCTCCCGCATATCCATAGTGCACTCTGCAGCTCCTTTAAATTGTGTTTTGCTGACACCTTGTGGACAAACCTTTGGCATCTGCACTGCTTATTGGTTTCATGCATATAAAGCCAAAATGACAGTAGTAGTACAACTGGAAATGTCTTCTATTTATATGTTACATAATGTTTATATTTCTTTTAATTTGTCACAGCATCTCTGGTTTTTATTCGCCTCCATTTTTTTTAGGTCCATGCAGGTAGGTCGACTCGGGACATAACCTTTTTTTATGGGATAAGTGGTGCAATGCGTCTGTGTGGATTTTGACAAGGTATAATACCAAACATAGCTATAGCCTCTAGATAGGACAGGAAGTTAAAACCGTTTCTTTTTTGGTCACAATCATGACGCACCTCATAATTTTGATAGCTTATATTATCTCAAATTTGTCACGTTATTAATTCCTAATTACTTTATATCTTATAATCACTGTGTCACAATTTTGACATAGCCTTGTTTATAAAAGGCTATATATACATATATCATTCCTACTTCTTAATCTATTAATATATTTTTCTGTCGGTAAAATCAGGATGCGGATGATTTTTTGGGGATATTAGGCATGTTCTGCTTTTCCACCAGTAGGAGACGCTGTTTAACTGTTTGACTTCCCAGTGTTGCCATTCCTGAGTGCAGGAGTGGCTGTGTTAAGCCAACCTAAACAACACCGGAAATAATTTACTATGCCTCGAAAAATAAAAGCATTAATTTTGTCAATTAACAAGTAGGCCTACAATAAGTGTAATCACAAAAAACATCATATAACATTGTAATATTAGTATACGAAGTATCAAAAGCCTTTTAGAACTGCTTGTATTTTCTGTAGTCCTCCTTATATAAATACTTTAAACTACAAAACAAAACTAATTCAGTTTGTTAAGACTTCCACTGTGTTTAACTTACTCCTTAGGTTAGATCCTCTGACTGTCATGTACAGAGCAGATGGAAATATAATTGGCAGGGCAGGATTAAAAGCCACAGGTTTGTGGTGAGTATGGCTTTTGGAAATTTGATCAGCAGTACATTTGCTAACTCTGACCTATAGTCTGTGCACCACCAACTGCAATATCACCTAAAATTAATGTAGACAAGTCCCTTTATACAGGTTCTACATTATTACCTTATCCTGAGGTCCAGATGGCTGTTGTCGTCTTTTAGTATATTATTTATTCAAGGCCACACAGTGCATGTTCCTATATAAATCACTTTAACTGGTATACTTTGAAATGATAAGGTACATAACTACACACTGCACAGAGAGAAGTGTTGAAGTGGGTTGATCCAGCCATGATTAAATATATAAGTACAAGTAAAAAGTAATAATATTACAATATAAAAGGCACAGGTTTTGCATACTAAAGTGCAAAAGTATTAACATCAATATATAGCCTACTTGATGTACCAAAAGCAAAAGTACTCATTATGCAGAATGGCCCATTTCAGAAGTATAAAGTGGCATAAAATGAAAATACTGAAGTAAGGTACATCAAAATTATACTTGTGTACAGTATCTGAGTAAATGTACTCAGTTACTTTTAACCACTGTATCACATTATTGGGTTAATTATATTGTTGCACTGATATTGATGCGTAATTAGAATATACTTTTGGTGCTGATTGTAATGAAGCCAATGCATCATCATACATAACATGGTTTTAGGCTGGTAACTTATTGTAAAAAAGGCTATATTGTTTAATTTTCTCTTAAATATAATGGAGTAGAGGTAGGTTGTAAAGAAGTGTGACATGTAAATACTCACACACTGAAGCACAAATACTTCAATATTGTACTTCATAGGCTACTTGTAAATGTGCAAGCAACATTCCAGCACTTAACTACTTTGTGTTTTATCTTGTTATATAAAAAGTTTTATTAATTATTTATTTACTTACAGTTTTATTTTTAATTTAAAACAAGAAAAATATACAGCGCAAGTAAGGGAATAGATGTACAAAGACATAAGTTATAATTCAGCAGCAATGGAGGAAATGATGCGACAATACAATCAAATACAAAAAAAGAACAATAGAGGTGACATTATTTTGAAAATCGAGATTTTTTTTTAAAGAAAAAGGCAACAAAAACAAAAAATGAGAAACAAGCAAGTAAACAAATCAGGAGCACAAAAGGACAAGGTAAGATACATTAAAAGAGCAAGATACTAGATAAAGATACAAATAAAGATGAAGATATACATATATAGACAGGATATAGATATACGCTTTACTTTCGCTTATTCAATTTTTCCATATATTGTAGCAGCTTGATGATGGGAAAGTTATGAACACAGTGAAGGAGGGATCCTTTCCATATACAAGTGTGAATGTGATATTTACCCAGAATAATCACAAGATTAATAGTATCTGAAATAACTGTATCCAGTTTGTCCATAAAATAAAATATATCAATGTTACTGAATGATGACACCTGACAGCTAGCTGTGAATATCAGTCCAAAACAAATTCACGAACATAATGATATTAATAATAACATGGACAATAATATGGACATAAAAAATAATAAAATTAAATAAAATAGAATAAAACAAATAAAATATAATAAATGTTCATGTTACGTCAAAGTTATCTGCTTATATTTTGAAATGCCATACCGGAAGTGCACCGGTGTATTGTGTCCGGCCTGACGGTTGTTGCAGTTGTGAAGTCCCGTGACAAAATTTCATTGGAACTTTCTACAGCCAGGAAAGACTGATGTTTCCTGCTTCTCTCACTTACTTGACAGTACGCTTATGGACAGCAAGAAAATACACGCTCAGTTTGAGACTTTAGGGGCTTTTGTGTGGACCAAAACTGGAAAATGTTGACTGTGGTGACGGTTTGAATGCTGTAGAGCGAAGTATCCTCACTGGACCAGCGAAAATAGATGAACGCCGCATCAGAACACTGTACGGTACGTGATGTCCATGTAAAAGGTACCTTGTTCTCGTTTGGCTAACGTAGTGTTGGCTAGCCGTTGGGTTACATATACCTAGCACACGACGCTTTAGTAATAAGTAAGTAACAAAACGTTAGTTTTAAATAAAAATAAAAGGGCTAACCGTTATATATAGCTTAACATAACCTTTTCTACTCGAAGACATCACTAAACAGTGGAAGCAAAGTACTATAAACAAAGTTAGGTTAGCTTCTTTGCTGTGTAGCATTAACAAGGAACTTAGCACATGTGTAACTGTGAGCTTTTGCCGCATTGTTTGAGCTGCATGTGGGGGCTTGTTTCAGCATGTCAGTCCTCTCATTTGGTGTGGGAATGTGCGTGTTGGTATTTTATTTGTGTTTATGTGTTCAGCTCCTCCCTCCCCCGGCTCATTTTATTCTCCTCTCCTCGGCTGGAGAAGGTATTTATGCTCCTTTCCTGTAACACACGTGATCTGTGCTGAGATTTTTTTTTAAAAAAAAAGTTGTACCGGTGTAAGTACACAAATAGCCTTAGGTGTTAGCTCAGCCAAATTTAAACTGAACAAGGCGAGGTCTTTTCAATGATGTGTGCCAGGGACGTGTTATCCTCCCAAATATAATTGTTCTCTGCCTGCAGAAATGATGTGTCAGACCTCATAGGCTGTCATAATTAGTCCCCAAAATGGATATTGATTCAGCTGTGTGGTATGAACTGAGGCAGACAACCATTTTTAAGCCTGATGATGTGTATATGAATGTTTTTCCTCCTGTGATGCAACATAAAACTTAGGTAACAAGTGTGTAGTGACAAGAAGGATGCATGTCTTGATAATCCTCCCTCCTCTAACACAAGAACAATGAAATTAAAACAGTCATAAATAGGAGAATGTAAGGACAATTGATTAATATTTCAACTCTGTAACGTAGAAATCTGCTAGCTTTCTGCTTGTTATGATTTGAGGAGGTTCCCAGCTGTTTCTTTGATGTAACATGTGGCTATCTATAACATGTTTTGTATAACATGACACATTTCAAGATATGAACGATGGATTTTACTATGTGAGATCTCTACATCTGTGAGAACTGTGATTTGGGAGTTCAAATCTCACAGGTAGACCTGATTTGCCATAAGTTGTTGACGCCTGCCCAGCAAGAGCATCCCGCATTCTTTGATGTCTAATTTTCTAAGGCTGATGAGCTTGTCGTTTTGTCAGCGCACATGCTGATTCAGACCTGTTTCTAAAAGGAAGTCAGCACCACAATTTGCAGACTGTGGCTTTCTGTGAGCTGTCTGGACAGTCAGGTCAGGTTAGGAGTTTATCCAGATGCTGTGGTCGGTTGCATGCACGGGAGGTTGACTGAGTTCATGCCCCTCACGCTTCTCCAGCTGCACTTCCTCAGTCAGAGATCTGTCTCTGTTGCATTATAATGAGATAAGTCCAAGTTGAAAAAATGTTTTAGTCATTAAGTCGCATCCCACATGTAACAGACTATTTAGGTTTATTGTCAACGTTTTTAAGTGAATCTAAACAGCTTTTGATTAGTTTATTTGTATTTATGCAAAGTTAAAAATACCTGGTAGCTCTTTTGAAATAGGTCATCTTCCTGTTTCAGCTCTTTGTGTTTGTCTCCAGAAACCATTTCAGCTTGCATCGGTCTGTGTTTCCTTGTTTATCAGTGGATGCAAGCCTGATTGAGCTTTCAGCACTGATTTAACATTGTAGGGTGAAGTGAGCTTTATTTTCTCGCTGAAACTGCTTGTCACGCATGATACATGGCCACACACGTCGCAAAAAATATGTTCAACATCCTCATAGGATATCCACAGGCAAGGATGTGTGTTCGAGCTAAGCAGGAAGAATGCTATTTTTGATCCTGTGTAGTAGTTGAGCGTATTTGTGCCTGTCAGCACAAGTTAATTCATGTAATGGCATACGTGCAGAGCATGCTGGGTCTAAACAGCGGCCAGAGAATGTGCTTAACATTAATCTTGTTCCTTTTCATACTCGTTATGCCTTTCCAAGCTTTATTTTGAATTCTTATTACAAACTTGACAATGCCTCTATGTGGGTGTGGTGAGCTGCAGCATTCCATATGAAGGAGTAGCAGTGTCAGCTGAAAATGTAAGTCATACTAACTAGGCGCTTATAGGTTAATTTTCCCCTGAACAAAAAATATTTCTGGAATGTTAAAAAGCGGGTCCTACCCAGTGACGTAGAGAGTCAGTTAACCATGAAAACAAGCACAGATGTGCAGCAGCTCACGGAAATAGCCAACCGTTTTTGTGCACACCAGCCACAGTTGCACAAACCTCACCAGCTCTCTGTGTTTAATGGCCAGGTTTTAAAAACACAAACACATCTGTTGACCCCTGCAGTGGCTATAGGAGGAGCTAAATCTGTTAGATACAGCCACACTTTGGCATCTGAATGTCACTCTTGAAAATCCAGTTTAACAAGAGCTTTAACTGTTACTCAATCGATCAATCAGTTGACAGAAAATTTATCAGCAACTGTTTTTAAAAATGAAATTGTCATTTTTCTAGCGCAAGATCCAAAACTTTTCTGCCTACAGCTTCTCAACTGTGAGGATTTTCTGTGTTTTTTTGTTTTATGTCATTGTCAAATTTATTTGAATTGCACAAGACAAGACATTTTATGAAACTACCTGGGGCTCTGAGAAATTTTGATAAGCTTTTTTTGCATTTAATAGAGCAAACAATTCATCAGTTTAATTGAGAAAATAATCTACAGACTACTTCAATGAACATAATGATTCGTTACAGCCCTAGCTTTAAAACTTCCAGCATGAAAGTGAAGTCAATTGTGGTAGAGGAAATGTTATTTTCTTGATGTTTTTGTGGTTTGATAGCTGTGGCTGAAACTGAAACCAAAAGAAAGTTAAAGGGAACAAAAGAGAAAAAGGGGACTAGTGATGAAGAGGGCATGAAGGTCCCTCTGATCGCACACATGCATTTTAAAGAGGGGCGCTCTTTTGCTGTACCCTCACCCCGACGTGAGCAGAATGACATATCCCTTCAGGGTGCATTCAGGAATCAATACGCAGAGGGAGGATGTTGACCCAAAGCAGGTTCTCCTTGTGTTGTGAACAAACAACACTGAGAGTAATAGCGATTGCGGTTAGAAAACAAAAACTACTAAACAAACTAGGCTGACCTCATGAACATGAAACAATGGACGAGTCAGGGCAGCAGACAAAGAGCTTTGTTGTAGAAGAAACAAGACGTTACATAACTCATGGTGAAGGAAAAGAGATCTGTGTGTGCGATTAATTCACATCACACAGTGTTTAGTATTTGCCCTACACATAATAGGTTTCTATCATGTCCTTTTCCAATTCATCATAACTCACTTATAAGACTCTTTGCAATGGTAATAAACCTAACCTCCGTATCCATCTTCAGGGAACTCAGGTCTTGACCTTTTGTTACTACTGTTGTCAGGGGAAGGAGTCTATTACACCTCAGCAATGAGCTTTATTTCTCTTTAAACGCTGGGGAAGAACAACTCCGGGGGTCTTACTCTTAACCTATTGTGTAACTCCAGCTTCAAAGACCCCTGGAAGGTTGTTTAAAAATACCTTTCTACTGACCGGAACAAGGGAGAATGTCACAGACCCAGCATGCGCAAGAGAGCCAGTGTGTGTGTCACTGTGAATGAGTGTGGGCTTGTGTGTGTGTTCACATGCTAAAGACGGTACGTGTGAGATGAATACTCGTGGAAGACGGAGACTTGTAATTCTCATGTGGGGCTTTAACAAGTTGATTAATCAGTATGTATGTATGATAATATGTGTATTTTTATAGTGAATAATCAGATGAGAGGAAGGATAGGATGTTCATGCTCAGAGGAAGGAGTGAGTTAACTGGTTGCTCAGGGGGAGGGGGGGCCGCCTGCTGTCATGTTGCAGCTCACTGACCCTCCTGTTGTTGCCTGTGCACAGCACACTTGCCACAATCTTCACCCTCCAAGAAAGCACAGGGACCTTAAGATAAGGCTTTCAAATAGCTATTTAAAAAGCTCCATTGAGGAAGTTACATGTTATTTTTTTACAAGAACATTTCCTTGAATAGGGATTAGGGCCATTTTTTGACACCAAGTGTGATACTTGCAGGCAAGCAACTGGGGGCCAAGTGATCTGTTGTACTGCAGACAAGCATGATTTGAAAAAAGCAGCCCCCTGTGACCCCCTGGATAACTAGCGAGAAAGTAGAGAGGTAGAATGATGGATGAGCTAATGGCTGCTCGTATCCATGATCCACAGTCAACAGGACTATGTCATGGCTCAGACATCTAAGAAATACCTAACAAAACAGTAGTAAAGAATCATCAATAAAAAGCTGCTTGTCTGAGATGAATGTTTGTTAGGTATGGACAATCTAAACACTTGAGGCTGAAGTGTGTAGAGAGCAGAGGGGAAAACAGTAGTTTCACTTCCTGAATAACAGAGTGTTCTGTTCTCCTTTCTCCTCAGCAGCAGCGACCCAGGATGGGGATGGGCCAGTTGTATACTTGAAGTCTTATCCTGAGGAGGACGCATTACTTTATGACCTTGCACCTTTGAATGCCAACAGCCGCTAAGATGGAGGAGCAACCCAGTCTCCCCAACGTCAGCATACCCTGCCACAACGAGCAGAGGGACAAGAAAAAGCGTTACACAGTGCGTACAAAAATTCTCTTCGTTGTTCAATTGACAGTTCTGTGTCAACTTAATTCTACAGTGTGTTTCATTGTCAGTCTATGAGTGTTATTTCTGTAAAAGCATACAATCACAACAGTTGATCATATTAGCATGTGATGTTACTCCTTGTGCTTACATAGACCTACCTTGTCCTTTTTTAGGTTTACAAAGTGATCGTCAATGTTAGACAACAGGAATGGTTTGTCTTCAGACGCTACGCAGAGTTTGATAAACTCTACAACATAGTGAGTGGTGGAACATCTTGACACATTATCATAAATCTGTCCACGAGTCTTTGATTCCCTTAGTCTTTGATTTAATGGCTGTTCAAAGTACCATTGAGAATAATTATATACTTGTGACTATAGATGTTTCCCAGCCCTTGTGTCATTTTCTCTGCTGCTCTCCTGTCTTTTGATGCAGTTAAGGAAACAGTTTCCAGCTATGAACTTAAAAATCCCCGCTAAGAGGATATTTGGGGACAATTTTGAACCTGGTGAGTGTTCACATTAGACTGATGTATGAAATATGCACTCAGACAGAATTCCAGTAACTGATGTAAAAAAAAAAAAAATCATGTTGTTTGCTTAGTATGTTTTAAACGATATATTTATCTTCACATTAGAGTTCATCAAGCAAAGAAGAGCAGGGTTGCATGAGTTCATCAAGCGGATTGTCTCACATCCTCAGCTCTGCAACCAGTAAGTGTCGGTGTTCTCACTTTCATGATGTTACACTACATTGCTGACTTTATCAGGATGAACGGCTTCAATATCTGAGTCCAAAAAAATCTAATGAGATCAAATGTGTTCAGCCATGCTTCACACTTGGTGTGAATTAGATTAAGAAAGATGCAGAATGTTCTGCTTTGTCGTGCTTCACTTGCTGATGCGAACTTTGTTTTTGCTTGGTCCCTCTTTAACTTCACAGTCCAGATGTGAGGACGTTTCTGTTGATGGACAAAATGCAGAACTTCTCAGATGCCTCCGAGGATGAAGATGACAAAGTGAGTAACTTGAGTTTCTGTTTTTCTTTGTGAATATTTTTGTTTTCCTGCTGACTATGTCTTTTCAGTTGATGTGTAGGATAGTCTGGATTGGTGATGCAGTGGTTAATCAATTAGTTGTCAACATTTAAATTAATCGCCAACTAATTTGGTAATGGATTAATCTGTTTTAGTAATTTTTAAAGGAAAAAAAGACAAAAGTCTCTGATTCCAGCTTCTTCCAAATTCCAAATGAATACAGATAGTTTTTATTTATTTATTTATTTATTTAACCTTTAGTTAACCAGGAAGTCCCATTGAGATTGAAAATCTCTTAGAGACCTAGCCAACATATAATACAAAAATCTACAATAAAACAACTATTCAAACAAAATGGCCTGTAGTTACATTTTGTCAGCTAATCTAGATAATGTTTTCTCTTCTGTTTAGCAGAACAACTCTACCTCCAGAAACATTAACCTGGGACCCTCTGGAAACCCACAGTATGTTCGCCCTGTTTATATGTCATGACATTGTGTATAGTTTGGATTTGCACCGTACTGATATTTGATATGTTATATTTATGTCTGATCTCTGTATATTTGCAGTCTTTCCTACTTTGTAGTGCTGCACAACAGTTTCCCTCAGGATAGATAAAGTCCCATGTGATCTTATCGTATATTTACTTTAACACTTATATTTACAGAAATCTGTGTTAGCACAAAGCAGACCGCCTCACTGTTTTTACTAACCTTGCAGCTGTGTAATCACATACAGTGTATTTTTACATACGCTGAATTTAATGTGCTGTAATTCTTCTTTTCAGTGCCAAGCCCACAGATTTTGACTTTCTAAAAGTCATAGGAAAGGGAAGTTTTGGGAAGGTATGTGAACGACACAATACTGGAAAGCACAGTTGTTTTCTGTTCATTGCAGAGTGAGAATTCTCACGGGTACTGCTTAGATAAAGTATTGTCTGTAATGTATTTGTTTCAGTACACAGAAAGCAGTTTACAAATCAACTTTGTAGAATTATGTTATATTATATTTTTGTCGTATATATTAGTTATGTTTAGAGATGTTTCTGTGGTGTTGTTTTTTTCCACAGGGGTAGCAACAAGTTTTAGTTCTGCATGTGTTGGCCTTTCCACGTAGGAAGTGAGAATCAGATATGGAATCACGCTGGTGATGCGTTGTTCACCGTGCTTTCTCTTCCTTGTGATGCAGGTCTTCCTTGCAAAACGAAAACATGATGGAAAGTATTATGCCGTCAAGGTTTTACAGAAAAAGGTCATCCTCAACAGAAAAGAGGTAACTTAACTATGATATATGACTGTGACTCTGTCAATGTTTCAGGCACACATATGTAAATTATAAATCTCTAATAAATGACTCCTCCTAATCAGCAAAAACACATCATGGCAGAGCGCAACGTGCTGCTGAAGAATGTGAAACATCCTTTCCTGGTCGGGCTTCATTATTCGTTCCAGACCACAGACAAGCTATACTTCATCTTGGATTTCGTCAACGGAGGAGAAGTGAGTCGTTTCAGTTTTGTGAATAATGCGCTCACACAGACATGACTCACAGGTTCAAGAAAAGCTGAGAATGGCAGTAAAACAGGAAATTTGTATTAAATAGCTTTGATGAAATCCCTCAGTGCTGCACTGTCGTTTGTCAACACACCTCCGTGTGTGAAAATCTCATTAGACATCACAACATTAGTGATAAAGAACACGCACAGTGTGACTTCCTCTGCGCCTCTCCTTCATGTGCGATCGGCCTTTTTAAAGCTGCCACGTGTGACTGACTGTCTGAGGGTGACTAATGACAATCTGTATCTCAGTAAATCTGCCTCTTGCCCTTCTGAATAAGTTGTCTACAAAGACCAGTAACATGAAAATTAAATCAGATCGATATTTAAACTTTCCAGTAAAAGTTATTTGTGTAAAAAGGTGACGTTAATACATAACCAGATAAAGGGCTGACAAAGGCAGTGTACACGTAAGAGTATGTTTCGCAACTTACTCACATCATGGTTAATATGATTTTTGTACTCATGGTCCTACAATACATTTGCCATATAATACATTCCAATAATCGGACGAAACATTTCTATTTCAGCTTTTCTTCCATCTTCAAAAAGAGCGGACCTTTCCAGAGCCCAGGGCAAAATTCTACGTTGCGGAAATGGCAAGTGCACTTGGATATCTGCATTCTCTCAACATTGTTTACAGGTACGTTGGAGGTTTATTCAAATGAACACTTGCGTTGTGTGAAAATGACTAATGGAGACAGCATTTTTTTAATTGGTCCAGTATTGAGAGAGGCTGCCACAGTCGCAGTGGTAGCAACAAATCAGGCTGCAATGTAATGCCTATGGGTAAATGTGCACCATCAATTTACATCCATTAAAAGTGCTTGGTTTTGCCACCAACAGGGACACATTTTTATCACAAGTGTCTCACAACATTACGGAAAAGACCCTACAGAGAAATTAAACGTTTTTCTTTACCTTTCGCTGATCTGGAACCTGTACTACAAAGCAGGGATTGGCGTTAGCAAGGTAACTTCAGGGTTAACTCTGGGTTTTCACTGCTATGTCGCTGGTTCTCTTTTTAACAGGATAAATCACTGTGGTAACTCAGGCTGAACAGCTAACTTCAGAGTAATGGAGCACATGCTGTCAATATTTCTACACTTCTTTTAAAAGATTACAGAGTATTGTTTACATCTCAAATGATATGAAGCAGCCTACTACATTCCTGGTTCTGATGATGTCACTCTTAATTAACAGCCCCACCTCTTTCACATGAACGTGCTCATGGCTGGATAGGAAAACCCAGAGTTGACTGACCTGGTTGATAACCAGTTTTGCAGTACTGTTTATCCAGATGGCCAATGTTAGGGTTAGTCAAGCCAGATAACAAAAAGATATCCTGGGTAAGTTGAACTGGCTTCATAGTACAGGCCTCTGGTCTGTTTGTTAGTGGAGTCACCAAGTCTCCCTCAAGGAGAAGTCTTCTGAAATCTTGCGGACTTTCCACTTTATTGAAATCAGCTAAATATTCTGACATTGAAAAGCTTTTAGATAACACTCAGCTACTCTTTCTGTACTCCAACACAACAAACTCTTCCCAGCACTTCTCCAACTCTCACTAACATCTCCACCATTGTTTTTCCTGCAACAAGTCACCTCCCACTCCCACTATTTCAGAATGATACTTCTTCTTGAGCAAGACTTGGTCACAATAACAAACTGGGCTGTGAAAGGTCAGGAAAAATGTTTCATTTCTCTGTAGGGTGTTTTCTGTAATGTTGTCAGACACTTAAAATAATAATCTGCCTGACAGTGGCAACAAGGAGCACTTTTAATGGACGTAAATTGACACAACTCAGATCTAGAAAATGTTACAATGTTTTAGGTACCGTTTATACACATATCAAATAAATCAAACATTGATGTCATGAAGTGTATGAAATTGAAGATAAATTGAACATGTGTGTGACACATGCTCACGCTCACATGATAATATGTCTGCAGGGCCATAGCAACCATTTGTTTGTTATAGGGAATTTGGGGTTTTGAACCTGAGAATCTGAATGTAAAGGTACATTCTAAAATCAAAACCACACTTCATAGTTTTCTATAAGGCTGATTCTCAGAGTTATATTCCCCCCATTGTTGAAATGTATTTGAAGCAGCATTTAGATCCATCCATCAGTTTACAGAAATGTGCATTTTCATTGTTAGATTAAAAAAATAGTGCAAATCTAAGAAATATTATTATTTCTGCAGGATATGGGGTTGCAGTGGTGTAATTTGGACTTATGACATCAGTGTTTCCTAATACTGGCTACTGCCCTGTGCCACATTTACTGACATTCATTTGTTTTAATTTTGTCCAGAGACTTGAAGCCAGAAAACATCCTCCTTGACCATGAGGTGAGTATTCCTGCTGTGTAACCCAACACACTGCTGTTCAATTGAGACATAATCACCCTAGCAGTAATTACAAAGCACAAACTTTTTTCAAGTTAGATCATTTTATCGACAATACGGTATTCATGGAACCACAGTGCCTAAACACTGGCTGCAGATTTATTACATAAGACCATACAGCACTAATGTCATTCTTTCCCAATCATATTGTACCACCAGTGCACAACAGTGTCATTTCCAGTTCCAGCGTGTGATTGGATTAGCTCTTACTAATGAATTTCTTGCCTAGCCTTATTGAGAAAGCGAGGGAACGGTGAATGGGACTGACTGAGCTTCAGTGCAGCCAGCATTCCTGGGCAACAATAGAATCCTCAGTCCTCGGGGATAATGAGCTGCTTGTGTGGCACATGTTGTCTAAAAACGTCCCTGTGTCCTCTCTTTAAAGGGGCATATCATTTTGACGGACTTTGGGTTGTGCAAGGAAGGCATTTCCCAGACTGATACCACCACGACATTTTGTGGAACACCTGAGGTATGGCATCACTGAATTGGATGTTTAATTTCTACCACTTTTGCACCAGACACTTTAAAGAACTCTCACATACAGCATCAGAACGTAATAATCATTAACAGACTTTTTGGAATAAAGTGTGGTTAATGATTAAAATGTGAGTGTATTCCATTCAAGGCTATACTGCTGTCTGTGCAGGGATATGAGTCACATTTTCCAGAGAGGAAAATAGGCTTTTATAACTAAAAATAGTTGATATACATTTGGTGTATTTTAAGCCAAGAACAATATGTCAGTGTTATATTTTTGTGTTTGTGTGCTTTTTCTGACCAGTACTTAGCTCCAGAAGTCCTGAGGAAGCAGCCATATGATAACACAGTCGACTGGTGGTGTCTGGGTTCAGTGCTGTATGAAATGCTCTTCGGCCTGGTGAGTTTTTGAGATTTGAGCCCACGTCTCCTCAAATATCCCCCACGCATCATGCTTATATTTTCAGCATGCCACACAATTAACAGTTTAACTACTTTCGTAGACAAAGCTTTTTAGTTTTACTGTGATGTACACATAAACTGCAGCAAATTTCACAGTTCGTTTTACAGCTAAATGTTAAAGAACCTCATCGTACTGTCCCACTCACTTACATGCCCCTAAATGTCTCTTTTTATATTCTAGCCGCCGTTCTACAGCAGGGACACACATGAAATGTATGACAACATCCTCCACAAGCCGTTGGTGATGCGTCCCGGTGCGTCCAGCACAGCCTGGTCGATCCTCCAGGGCCTGCTGGAGAAAGATGGCACACACAGACTGGGGTCAGGGGATGACTTTGTGAGTGGGATAAATCAGAACACTCACACTGTGCACATACAGACACTGCATGTACAGCAGAACTCCACGTGTTTGGGCTCCCTCTGGTGGCCGATCTGTGAACATCATGTCACTGATACGTTACCAATGAACAGTCATTAATGAATTTTATTAATCAGGTTTTTTCAGCTAACTTTCTATTGATACAAGATTAAGTTTAAGTTGTTGTTTATGCTATATTTTCAGAATGAGATCAAAGCACACAGCTTCTTCTCATCCATCAACTGGGACGACCTGGTACAGAAGAAGATCCCTCCTCCATTTACACCCAAAGTGGTAAATATTTTTTTGTTTCCCAGCAATCAGAAATTTAGAGGTGTTTCACAGTGACTTGACTTTTGTACGTCTGCACCCAGAACTTAAAATATATATCATAACTCACATTGATTTTGAAGACTGCAGATTTAAAGAAAGCTATGTATTGTATTTGATCATATTTGAATGCTCTCTCTTCCTGGTGTTAATAGAAGTCTAATTTTATGTACTATTGTTGTACTATTGTAATTGTTGTATTTTGTCATCAAATTAACTTTAATAAATACACACATCCTGTTTGTTTTAAATTAGTTCCTTGAATGCTAATATGACCCATGTTTTTATTCCCTCTTCCCCTGATGTTTTTCCAGAGCTCTTACTGTGACATCTCAAACTTCGATCCTGAGTTCACAGACGAGCCGGTCCCCAACTCCATCTGCTGGTCCCAAGACCATTCCATAGTCAACGCCAGTGTAATGGAGGCCGACGATGCCTTTGTGGGCTTCTCTTACGCCCCAGCTTCTGATGACTCTTTCCTATGAAACATTCCCAGTGAGGTCGTTGATTGCCTTAACCATTGTAACTTCTGTTGACTAAAGGGAAGCATTTGTACCATGGATTAACTTGTTCTATGAAGCCAAAGTGAGCGGATGAGACAAAAAACAGCACTTAAAACAAATTTTGGTGGGAACAAAGCATGCCAGAAAAGTCTTTATTTTTTATCAATTTGTATTTATATAAATATATATACATAACAGATGATATTTTTAAGAATTAAGGACAGCCAGCCTCTATAAATGGTATTTCTGGTGGTTTCTAAAATGAGACTTTTTAAAGCCTTAAATTTGTCCCTTAAATGAAATCAATAAGCAGTTTTCTGGAAAACTTGAACAATTCACTGGACTTGAAATCACACCATTTGACTGCCAGATGGGAGTGTGTTTGTCCATGTAATTACTGTAAAATACATATTCATCTTAACTAAGCTGGAAATAGGGATTACTTGAGAGACCACTGAATAAAGCATTTTGGTTCATAGGTCACGTTTGTAAACAGAAAAATGTCTTCTACTTCTTAAGTTACCTTTCAGTTTGTCTTTGAATACTGAGTTAATTGTTTTTTTTAAATATTGGATTGTTTGTATTTGTTTTTTGCTGTCCTTTGCCTTAACACATTTATTCATAATTACAGAAATTAGAAATCCACAATGCTTTGCTACGCTTAGCAGTTAAATAGGCTTATACTCCTGCACAATAATAAATAATATAAAAGAGATGTAGTCTGAGTGTCTTTATATGTAATAATAATAATGTATTTTTTATTTTATTTTTATTACAATTACTATTTTTTGTAAATAAGGGACTGTTCATGACTTATCAGAGGAGGGAAGGGGGTGGATGAGGATGGTAAGGAACAGATCCATTGGTACCATCCAAATCTTTTAACAGTGGTCTGCTTGGTGGTGATGAGGCTACAGTTGTTTTTTGTTGTTGTTTTTAACCCTCTTTGTAGCTAGGATATATTTTTCCTTGATTCTCCCTAAGTATCTGGCAAAAAACTTAACCATTTGATGTCTGAAAGTTCAAGGTTGAAGATGTAAAAAAACATTGGTTTTTCATTCTTGTGCATGCTGGCTAATTAGTGCTAACATATTTTTAGCCACATTTTAAATGAGTTGTAGAATAAAGTGATATTGATTAACAACAACTACTTTAAGCTCAGATGTGGCGATGTTTTTAATCTGACAGAAGCATTTGTTGCACATGATGTGTCCAACATCAAATTTAAAAATGCAACTATTATTTCTGTTTTACAGTTTCTGGTTATAATAAATGGTGTAATTTTGGAGTAAACATGCCTTCTGGAAGGCATTTACTTCAAAAATTTGTAGTAAAATAAATACAAAATAAAACCAGTTAATTTTGTATTCCCCTCCCCTGAGCCAAAATAAAAAAACAAATCCTCCCCCAGTGTTCCCCCAGTATAATATTTGACATGCCTGCCCCTGTTTGCACCACCATTTTCTCCTTTTTACGTTATGAACAGTCCCTAACTTACATGTAATGGCCTTAACGTCCTGGTCCTTCTGGTCACCATGGCAACGGGGTTGAAGCTTAGCTCGAGCGCCAATGCAGCCTAACGTCGCCATGCTAGCTTATAGTAAAGTACTACTTTCTTACCATTTAAGTTAAAATGGCTGTCATTTTATCGTTGAAAGAGTCAGTTCTGGTCTATTTAGACAGAAGTGGTGGCCTCCAGAAACTGGCCGAAGATTGTAAAGCATTCAACGGTAGGGCAACTGTGAGGAAAATGATAAAACTAGCTAGCTTAACGTACACTAGATAGATAACGTTAGCTATCTATGTTCATAACCTAAGTTAAGTTAGCTAACAGAAATTAAAGTTAAAATCACTACTGAAACTACATTTAAGTAAGGATTTTAAACTTTGGCCATCCTTTCCAGACCCCCAACAGATTGAAGCAGTCTACAGGTTTTGTATCGGTGTAAATCCCTCTGATGTTATAGAGGTGGATCCTATACTGGGTGACTGTGTCCTGCGTGATCCCCTAAGAGCAACATCCTTGTTTCAGTCTGTAAGTGAAAACTGTGAGCAAGCTAAAATGAAATGTCAGCCTCTACTATAAGGGTAATTATATTTGCCTAATTCCTCATTCAGGTTTGCTTCCTGGCCATAAAGACACTTTCACTTGTTGAAAAAATACACACAGAGAGTCAGGTATGATTAATTGGTGAAGCTACATCTGTTTCTGCCCCACTGGTTCTCACTCAGCCCTCTAACAGTGTGTCATCTGATTGTTCCCTCTGAGGTGAATGTAATTCTTACGTTGACACATCTGCCTCCATTTCCTGAGTACACGTTGGACCTTTGTAGTTTTCCTCGTGGGTATGGGCCCATGAGGCCTGTCTCCATGGAGGGCCTGGTCATTGCCATGACGAGGGTCACGAAATACACCCAGGGGGCCAGGTTCCTCTGCATTAATGATGACTGTCCCTGCTCTACAGGTACTACTGGGCAGACACATTTGTCTCCTCTCAACCCTAATTTTATCTCTTCCCTTCAAGAAGTGCTATCTATAAAGACAGACCAGAGTCAGTTGAATCTGTACACACAACATATTGTGTGTTTCAAGCAACTGTCCGACAAGTAGCATTTCTAGACTTAAAATTTGATTCACATTTGATTTAATTTCCTGGATGCTGACTGTAGGGTTTCACCACATTCGTGTCCACGCACCTGGAGCCACAGAGTCAGCTACCGTGAGAAACGACTTCAGCTGCATGATGTGCAACTCCCAGCTGAAAGAGGATGTGAAGTTTAGAGTGTTGGGAGGTGAGAGTGATGCCTCTGAATGTTACTGGAGATGACATCTGAATTGGTACATGAGGTTAAGAGAAAACTGCGTGCATTGTTATGATCGGTATGTTTGCAACTGTGTTTTTGTGGAGGCAGACAAACAGCTTGTGGAGCTGATCCATGTCAAAGCACTGGATGTTCTAAGGGCCCATCAGCAAAGCTCACTGAGATACCAGTCTGTCACCCTGTTTCTCAGAGGTAGGTCTACAATGTGAATTGCCGAAACACAGACACACTCTATTATTGCATAATGTCCCTAATTACAGTGTCACCCAGTCAACAAGTTGATTGATAATTGCAGAAAATGTCAAGGGAAACAAAGCTTAAAGTCTATTTCCATCTGGTAGAAGGGAGGGTAATGTGGCATGTGAAGAAAAATGTGCACTTTCAGCACGTTTTACAGCACATCACAATCAACAACAATTCAGAGTAAAGGAAAACATATCAAAGGTTCACATAACCCAATTCTAAAACAACAAAAACACTAAATAATATCATAAACTGTACAACATGTAACTAGTTCTTTATAAGGTTCACCTCTGACCTACACTTTCAAGCAGGATTTGAATTTGTTTGTGTTTTTTGGCTACCTTTAAGTCAATTTTTAATCTGCAAAACAGCTGCAGAACACAAGAAAGGACTTTTATTTACAACCTCTGAACTAAACAGCACAACGTAAGTATGAATAGGCATCCCTGACACATATGTCTGTGATACTTTTTGACTACCAGAATCATATTTATGGAAAAATACATGAGTTTAATTGCTTCATCATAATCATCTAAAGCTTTTGTTGTAAGAAGGTTAGACATGAATATGCCCTGGATTATTTGATAGTTATTTAGTTTGCTGATGCTGTATGACAGCTAAAAGATGCAAAGCAATGACATTAGTGTATGGTTACTGTGCATAGCAAAGAACAAATGAGTACTTTCAAGTTTTTCTGGGTTAAAAGACTCAGTTTTCATTTGCAAGTCAAAATGTCAAAGTAGATACTGCACTGTAAATTAATATCCTCAAAATTTTAAGGGGTATTATTTATTTGTAAAATCATATTCTCATCCATTATAGTCACTCCCAGTCCTGAATAATGTGGTTGTAATAGCTTGTATTTACACACAGTCAGATGTACTGAGGTTTGTCATTAATTTTCTCTGGCTTTCTAAATGAGGCTCACTTTGGAACACAAACTTAGTGGGGGAGAGTTCAAATAAATAGATTTTTGTGCAGCCAGCCGCACACAGTGCCTCATGGTGGGATATTAAGTGTTTCTGTCCCCTCTAATAACATTGTCCGGCCAGCCCCCGTGGGAGTTTAGCAAATCTCAGCACCAGGATTAACATATTCTGTTGACCCAGTCCTGTAGAGGAATTCAATACACTGGGTTCCCGTTACTAAACATATATGTTAATAAGTGCAAGGAACACTCATTAGCTGGCTGTGCGATTCGCACACAGAGAAATCTTTGTTCTGAAGGCCTCACTCTGTGTTTCTCTTGGCAGTGGTTTGTAGGTGGCATGCATGTTTCTTCAGTAATCACCAGACAGCACAGAACAACCCCTTTGAGTGTTATTGCTTTGTTTCCTCTGTTCATACAGATGAGCTGTGTAACTCAATGAGAATCGGCCGCCTCTACAGGGTGTTAGGCATTCCTGCGCATGTGCACCAGTGGCCCAACATTACCTGGAGTGTAGAGGCAAATAGCGTCCAACCGTGGGAGCCAGAGTGTAAGGCAGTGAATGATTTCATATTAAACTCTGGTCCAAAGCCAAAGAAATCCCAGCCAAAGACATACAGAGATAACATTTGGATCTTAACACATCTTGACACAGTACATTCTGATTAATCTCAACCATTTTTTTTCCCACACTGTGCATCGTTACCATATTTAAACATCTACAATGTCTCACACTCTCCCTACAGACCCCTGTAAAGTCAGTGCCAGCTTCCAGGAGCTGTTGAAGGCCACAGCCGGTTCTCGCTGGAGGTTCTCCGCCATTGTGGCTCACTGCTTTGGGTTGGACGTGGCCCCTCCAGGCCTCTACAACACCTTAAAGCTGGGCTTGCTGCTCAGCTTGGTGCAGACTAGAGCAGATGCAAAAGAAAAATCTAACAACTTGGATCTCCTAGTTGTCACCACTGATACTCTGATACTGGAAAGGTAAAATGGTCTGCATGAGCTAGCTTTGCTGAAACCTAAGATTTAATACTCCTCATTTCCCATTCCCCTCTGTTGTTTTTGCCAGACTAATGACATACAGCCTGAGCTTGGTGTGCCGTGGGGTCAGGCATCAGGCCTCAGGGGAGATGTTTGCATCTCTGTCCCGGGACCAACACGGAGCAGGCACTGCTAACATCCATGCTGGCTCTGCCCTGCTAGCCACTGGTGGCATTTGCATGTTGGGAGATTTGGGCTGTTACAAAAAGGACAGGTTGGATGCCATTCAGTCAGGTAAAGCACCAAAGCGGTTATTAAATAAGTGAAAGCATGAGGAGAGGATTCTGTCAGCAGTTCACATGATGGTAATTTCTGCTACACATAAAGTAACAGAGTACTTTAATGCTCTTCTCCTGCACTCTGAATTTTTCTCAGTTCTTGAGAGCTGCACAGCATCTGTGTTCATCCCAGGGAAGAAGTATGGCGAGGACGCTGACCAGCAGCTTTCCTTCCCAGTCCAATGCAGCTTCTGGGCTTTCACTGACTCTATGGATGCGTCCCGATGGTCTGGGAGGGCAGATTGTGCCGTACTGGGAACAGCAGTGGGTTCAGTCACAACATAATGTTCTGTTACTTCAGTGTAGTTCGCTTAAAATGTGGTCTGAATGTGTACTAGCAGGTCAGCGTTGTGATTTTTTTGGGAAATAAATCGTCATCTGTTAGTAGATCGTGTGGTGCAGTACACTGGGTTCAAGAATTTTCATTTAACTCAGATGTTTGTACATAGTACAGACAAAACAGGAAGTTGAGACAATTTACTTTTCTTGGAGGAAGTGCCCTGCCCAGACAACATTACCTCACAGTAGAGCCCTTGAGGATAATTAATGCTTTGTGTTTTTTCTTGAGCCTGGAGGGGAACGTTGACAATAGACTGTGTAACACATAGAATTTCAGAGACAGTTTAGATTTTAGGTTACTTTCTTACTTCATAGGATTGTCTTGGCAGGTTTACACTTAAAACATAACCCATTGAACAGCTGTCTGATGCACTGTCTCCTTCTGTGAGCAGGAAATGGGTCCCATACCAATTCAATTAGCAGACGCCTTTGGCCTGGTCATTCAGTGTAAGGATATCATGGGAGAACAGGCCCTGCTTGCCCAGACTGTCCACACCCTCCAGCAGGCAGTGCAGCCTGGAAAACCCCTCTACCCATCCTGCTGGGAGTTTTCTACCCAAGACTACCGGGAGGTTAACAAACATGTTCTTATACCAAGATCTTTGCATTGCTGTTATAATAAATTACACTGCCTCACTGAAATACACTGAGCTTAGAGTGCAATTACTGTTCTTAATTCTATGCCTTCCAGTTGGTAGCTCATGCACAGACTTTGCATGTGGAGCTCAGCCCCGAAGCAGAGAAAATAATCCACGGTTACTACATGGCCAGCCGAAGAGTCCGAACACAGAGCCAGGGAGTCAAGATGTCTGTGGCCTCTATTAAACTACTGTAAGCAATCTAGAATCTACTACATATTAACATAATAATTGCTGCTATAGTATTCCATCTTCACTTTCTGCTTCACAACCAGAGACTTTGTAAAGACAAGAAGGCATTGTTCAGAGTAATATCACTATCATCCACTAGATGGAGAACTTTTCATCCAAACTGTTCTCTGAGATGGCTATTTTTCATGTGGTTATGACAAATGTGTGCAAGTCTTTTCACTGTGGTGATTTATTTTCTGTGGAAGTAAAACTATGAAAATAAATCTGTTTTCCACTGCAGGACAAAATGTCACATTTAGCTTTAAATCTCAAAACATTTACATGGCCTGTAATGGGTTTAATTGCCATACTAAATACAATTTTACAGATTATTTTGAGTTCATATTTGTAAGAATAAAATATTAACTAATAAGGAGATAATGTTCACTTATAAATAGTACTTTGATGGGGTTTTTTATGTTGAAGGATCTCTTTGGCGGAGGCGCACTGCAAGTTATGTCTCAGAACACGTGTGCTGGAGGAAGACGCTGTGATTGCTGTGCTCCTCTGTGAAAACTCAGTCACGCTCAAGCATGGTACATTTTTAAATCATTACTCCCTTCTTACTGATTGTAATGAGTACAAATACAGTACTTACATTCATTGAATTAAAAAATTGTCTTACAGTTTATACAAATTTGCTCAACCTGTAACACACCTTGTTAAACTACATCATGCAAATTAAATCTATTATATGGTTAACCCATTTAAAAGCATGGTGTTATTCAGCACATAAACAATTAATACTATACATAAGACACACGGCTTAACCATTTTCTTGTAAATTTAATCCAGGCCCTGGCTATGTTATTAAGCACCATGAGGGCTCTATGTAGGTTAAAAGGTTTCTTCAAGAGATGTCTGCCTCTTTGTACAGGGGCCTCTACCCTCGTTATTCCACCTGATGCAGTGTTTCCTTGTGACCTGGGAGATGTGGATGGTTTGCACAGGAGAGACAAGACCCTGGACGAGCTTCACCAGAATATCCTGCGCTTCATCTACACGTACGCACCAGGAGCAGACACGTACATCACAGAGGAGTAAAGACCTCTCCATAGGGTTCAAAGACACAGGTAGGCAGCACAAAAATCCTACTAAACATACAATTGATGTTTCAGAGTATTTTTCTTTTCATTCCTTCATTGTTGTAGATTCATTGAATCAATGTAGGCATACAAACACATCATGAATTTAATGCAGCGGTGATAAGACGAGTAGCTGTGATGGTTAACCAAGATCATGTTTATAGGGAAAACATCTAAAATGCATAACAGAAAGATGAGCAGGGAAGCAAATTAAAGACATCAAGTCAAGGCATTTTTCTTGTAGACAGGTTTTTATTATTGATGAAAGGCATTAAATCCCCCCCTCAAAAAAAGGCAAGTAAGATTTCCTTCCAAATAGTGATCCATCAGCTCCAGAAACACTGTAAAAAATAGGCCAAACATACTATAATACAGTGACAATATCCACATTGAAATGTGTAGCATCATGTGTGAACAGCTAAAATATTAATTTAATATCCGTGTGAGAGGTTGGGTTCCACCCTTACCTTAAAACAATGTTCCCTATAGATGGCCTGATCAGTCGACTGGCTCTATAACCTTGCAAATAAAGAAATATACAATTAGCTTAAGTGGAAAAAACAGGGATTTGTATGGTTTTAAAACTTTGACTTAAGTTCAGTTAGTCACATTCTCAGCAGCCCATTTTGGTCTGATGGGTAAACGGCGAAAAGGTGAACTCATCATTACATCTTTAATCAGGACATGGATCAAAAAAATAGCAAACTGCAAATAAAGTAGCTCAGTATGGGCTTTACTTACCACCCATTACAGGCAGACACACGGTGGTGTGTTTTTATTCCACTGCTACTCTGACTGCTCAGCTGCAGGAAAATGTGGAAGACTGTTTAAATTTGTCTTACATATTTAAATTCCATAAGTCAAATATATAATTTCTGTTTTACTTTTAAAGTAACTGCATAAATCCAGATGATTGGGACAACAGTAGAGCTGATGGAGTATAACTAAGCTTGCAGCTGGTAATTCAGTAGACACAATCTCACCATTCTATTGTCTGATGGGTAAACGGCAAAAAGGTGATCTCATCACTATTACAGCTGCAAGTTGCCAGTGCTTAATGTAAAATAACACTTAGACAAGCCATTTCTCCACTACAGTCAGTTGTATGTATTTCAAGAAATAGCCAGAGTTAGGAAATTATTCTTAAAAGGTAGGACTGACTGGGAAATGCCTTCAAAGTTAAACTGAATTATTTTTAAGAAGCTCTGCATATTTCTGCAGTTATTCTGATCACTCAGTCAGTCTCACTGCCCATTGTGTCTGACTGGTAAACTGAACACTGTTGTCCCAGCAGCATAAATGTACAGCTGTGCAAAAACCAAATACTGTAGCAAGTAACTCACCTCTTGATCAGCACAGGAGGCAAAGGATTACATCTGATGCATATCCTGCAACTGTAGCATGGCCCCTGAACAAGAAATAGGAAAGGGATTTAACTTCATAAAAATTCCACATGCCATTTTCCACATCAAAATCACTCCTGACTAATCTTATTAAGCTGGCAATTCAGTTAGTCACAGTTTCACCACCTTATTGTCTGATGGGTAAACGGCAAAAGTGTGAAGTCATCACTATTCCAGCCGCGGGACTGCCCAATACCATTTGGTCCAATACAACCAAAAACTGTTAATACCATACTTGAGGCTCACCTTAAGGTCCAAACGGTGAAAACCAGTGTTTGGCCATGTGTAGTAGGCAGCAGCGACCTGACATCTGTAATACAAAGGATCACTGAGTACACAGATCCAACTAGCAAATGTATTATTTGACCAATCTTGTAGTCCTTATCAGACTTTAATCTTACCTGATCAGGTGTACCAATCATAGGTCACAATGTCCATCTTCATCTGCACATCTGTGAAACACAAAAGTCAAATGTCAGAAAGTTAAAGCATGCTCAGTCTCATTTTACTTTGTTAACTACTTTAAATTACAATATTTTCTGACAAGTCTGTCACAGTAACTTCACCAAACCTCAGGAGTAATCTATTGATTTTCAGCTCGCATGAATAACATGTACTTAAGAAACAGCCAATATGGTGAGCACCGATGACTGATCACCCGAAGGTCAAAGGGTACCGGTGTAACACAGCTTGGGAGCATGGCTAACATCGCAGGGTTCAACAGCAGGTCACGACCTCTGCCATGACCTCGCGTCCTCAGTGGGAGCCATGATGACTTTCCCCAGTGAAATAATGGGAGAGGGTAACTCCCTGTCCAGCAGCTCATCTGCTGACCCCTGGACACAGTCAGATATGGACAGGGCTGTGAGGGGCTGAATGACACAGGGGACATTTTCCCTTTTAGCTGTCTCAGAGAATGATTTATTGCATTACTACTGGGATGTGACCTGTCTATAGAGACACTGCAATGGGTTTACTGGCAGGTACGGCTGCGTTAGTTACATTTGTGACGTTGCATTGCTGCAGAATGTGCGTGCATATAAGCTATAAGAAACGTTTAGCATATGAAATACGGTATTTACACAGGCGTGAGACTAACTGAAGAAACAGGCGCTGCATTCAATTCACATCCAAATCCACGTGCATTTATGCTACACTAAGATAACCCAATAGAAATGAACGTGCAGTGTTAAAACTTAAGCTGCCCGTGTGCGTTATATACACGATTTATACTGTTTATTTTGGTTTGTGGCATGAAGAAATGTCTAAATCAACTGTTATAGTGAGGTCTTTCCTCCCACGTGGCAGAGATAAGAGCTAAGTTAGCTACTGGCTAACACGCACCGGTTGTGCTAAAGAGCTAACCGCTAATCCGCCCGAAAACACGTCCTAACCTGAGAGTAACACATCTGCGGAGACATTTAAAGTCATTTTACAATTGCCTACCTTCGTATTTAAGATTAAACATGATGTAGTCTTCTTGGTTTGCAGCTGACACGAGGAGCTGCAGGGTTACTCTCTGCTCACGGTTGAGTCTCCAAGACAAGAGGACGTATTTCCGGGTCCGTGCACTCTTAACTGCGCCGCAGAGCTGCGCAGTGCAGCTCCTGAAGCGCACAGCTGAGCAGTGATTATATTGTCAGCACCAGCTGCATCCTATTTCTTTGACGCTTACATTTAAGATTTAAAAATATAAAATAAATGCAGTCTCTCCACTCTACTACACAAAAGCACCAGGTTTGTGATGAACTGGGAATCTGTGGTTTATTTTCTTTAACTCACTGTGCCTTAAAAATAATAATTTATAGACATATAACCTCCTTCATTTTCCTAAAACTGGCTACTATACACATATACTGCCCTTTGTTACTTTTAAAAAATGTGATTTGCCCATATATTTATAAATATTTAAAGAAGTTAAACCATATTGACAAATCAAGCAATTTAACAAAGTTGATCAAATAAAGCCAGTTTCTAAAAATGCCTAAACGTGTCAAAAAGACAGGCAACTTCACATCATTCAGCTTCTACTGAAATAATAAATTGTTAAATGTAAAGGGGTTAATTCACTTAATATTTACACCTTTTATCTGTACAAATATATGTAATTATTGTTTGCTTTCTTAAACATGATGACAGTATAAATACAGTGAAAACTACCATAACATAGGCATATATTTATTCTGGTTAAGCCTATTTGACTTCTTAAATCGTGAAAATCCTCCTCAGCCTTCTGCAGATTAGGTTAGGTGCAGTCATTTTTATTTACATCTTTAATTATTGTTTGCTTTCTTAAACATGATGACAGTGTAAACACAGCTGAAAGTACCATAAATTATAGATTTTTTTTTTTTAGCCCATTTGATTTCTTAATTCATCCTACTCAGCCTCCTTCACATTCTTCAGTTAGTGCAGTCATTTTGCTGCAGTTAAATGTTGTCTTGAATTAAAAATATAGCCTGCAAGAGCACCAAAGCTTTATTTGATAGATTTGATTGAATGTTACTGTCCCATGATCACAAGGACACTTTTAAATGGTCAGGAAATACCGTCAGTGTTAAATAATACAGCATAAAATACTACTTATAGTAATTTTTTCCACAAACCTCTACGTGAATTTTCAATCGTTATATTCTACTTTATTATCTCAAAATAAGCCAAATGAAAAAAGGGCACTTCCACAGATCTTCTATTATCGTAAAATCTTGGAGACTCGTCTTCTTTCACTGAAGTCATTTATTCACAAACACATTTACAACCATGCATGTAAAAATACGAAGGAACATGAGATGAAGAGCCTCCATTGTTGACTCTCTGACAGACCACTTCACATGACAGATGTTAAGTTATTCACACATGCATTTAGTGCAAATGTTTCAACTGAAAGTGCACACCTCAAGCATGACGGGCTCATTGCCCCGCGGAATCTCTACAAATATCATACCTGGGACATGTACGGAGCTGCACGATGCAGGGGCAAACAGGATTGGCCAAAATAACAACAGAGAAACATAACGTATGCTTTCTCCAAATTTATACAATAAAATTCACGTAATATATTAATTTACAATGTCTTCCTAGAGGGCTTTTAGTGGAGGTAAAATCAGATCTACAATCATAATGCAAATGTTGCTGCAACAGCATGGACTCATGCAAATATGAAACTATTTCATACGATGATTTTAAGGGCTGTTACTGGGAGGTGGACGATGATGGGCCTTGATTCTCTGACTCTGAAGGACTGGTGGTGTTGAGGAACTGTCCGCTTGCTCCGACGTACAGTCTGGATCGCATGGGCCATTTCTGCAAAGACATTTAAGTTGTTAGTGAGGTAACCTCTGAAATAGGCCCAAAGGCCACCGAGGGTGATGTTGCATGCTTTAGAAATGTCAACTAAGTATAAGTGATCACTGTTTATTAAGTTATTTTTGTGCATTATAGATCTTTGCAGTGAAAAAATCAGCTCAGAATTTTTTTTTATCAAGAGACATTTAACAATATAATACTGGATAATAACTGACATTGAGAACAGATGACATGCCTTTATTATTATTATTATTATTCTTATTATTCTTATTATTATTATTGTTATTATACTGACCTTCACTGGGTGCAGGTAGCCGTCTCCTTTCAATGAGTGCAACGCCTCTGTTTGTTTTGTGCTCTCTCCCTCCTCCGCGCCTTCTTCTTGTAGTGTTCGAGTCAAATGGGCAATATAGGTGGTGGCCAGTATCAACACGTCGAGTTTGGACAGCTTGGTGTCCGGCGGCACGGACGGCAAAGTCCTTTGTAGCTCCAGGAACGCGGTCCTCAGGGTTTGCACGCGGCTCCGCTCCCGCGCTGCGTTGGCTGCTGCCGGGCGTCCTCTGCCGCCGAGCCCGCCGGCCTGGAGCACTCTGGCCCGCTGCAGGTCCTGGCGACGGCCATCCGGACTGGGGCTGGAGCTCGGGCTGGATGCAGGGCTGTCATCCACCGCCGTCCCGGAGCAATTACCGCTGTCCATGCGGAGCGTCTGTCTTCCAGCCATCAGGGTGCACTCACAGACCTGAAGAGTTACATCAGATGGATGAAGACACATCAAGCCACCTTTAGTTAACCTGGTTATTATATTGCACATTTTACTGAGCTCATAACTTATGAATTATTTATTGTTGTCTATGTTCCTCTGTTCTACCTTTAACTTAACTTTTAATTTATATGATAATTTGTTGCATTTATTTATTAAACCGTAACTTATTTGCAGTCTAGTGCTGAAAATGTCTGTATTCAAAAATGCATGTTCAGGCAAATTAAACAGACACATCCCTGGTCTAAAAAGCCAAATGACAAAACAGACAGCTCTCCAAAGTTGCACCCAAGACACATGAATTTGTGCAGATTGCTCAGTCACATGTCAAACGACCTGCGGTGCAAATGAAGTCCCTGCCATGCACAAACTCATGAGAGCAGTTTCTGATCTGGGGTTTACCTCTGGTATCTGTTAAAGGCGCTGTTTTCGACATGAAGGCGATCCAAACAGGGCTTCGATAGGATTGAGAATTTGCTCTTCAGTGGAGAACAGTCCCAGTCCACGTCCAGCGTATCCTTACAAAGTGTTGCGTCTGCAGAAAAGGTGCACAGCAGTCCCTGTACGCTCATCCAACACTTCACCTGTGTGCGTAAAAGTTTCAGGAGCCCTTAATTTATTGGATACACAAAGCGGCGGACAAGTATTTCACTCCGACGTAATTAATCATTCGGCCCATAGCACTCCCTCACAGTGCAGAAGACTGCTCTTTCCCTTTCCTAACTTATTTCTGTCTGAGGGCAGCAGAGGCTCGTTTTCAACGCCAGAGGCAGGACTCTCTTTTCCTCGTACCCTGATATGTGGTAGGCCAGATCCCACTCTAATTGGCTGCGAACCTGACACTGTATTTTCTTTATAAGCCTATCAAAAAGTGGCAACGGGACCAAAATTAGTCAAAATGACCTAAAAAATGTGCTCGTCATGGTCAGAAATAAAGCTTATAGTCTTTCACAACGCTATTTGCAGCACACCATGAAGACAGGCTGACATGTGTAAGGTGATATGCAAAACATTTGACTAATTGCCAGGGTGTCTTGAATTGCAAGCTCATTGGAACAGCTAATAAATAAAGTCCAGCGCTGCAATCAACAGGCAGGCATTGAGGAAATTCTTGTGAGACTCATAAATTAATCACTCTGATTTCCAAGGCTCCAAACGGAGATGTCGGCAAATTAATGAAAGGAATTATTCATAATATGTATATCCTCGGACTGTTCTTAATAAACATTGTTTTTGTAAGGATGGGGTAACAGTTTTGCTCCTGGCCACTAATTACAAGGCGAAGTAAGAGAAGGTTAAGTAAGCTTGTTTCCCTAATAACTCCGCATCTTTCAGGGGGTCACACACCCACGTGGCTCCTCATTCAAACACTCAGTGACAATAAATACATCCGCATTGTTACTGTATCTGCTGTAAACCAGCACTGGATCATTTATCACAGAGGCTGTGGGTAATGTAAAGCCTTGTAATGCTGGGGCACAGTGATCATTTAGATTGTGCCACTCTGCATCTCCTGATTCACTTATTTGCTGAAATGCATGCAGACGAAAAATTACGCACATAAAATAAGACTATCAGCAAATAACAGTTTGAGTTGGATAGAATATTTATATCCTCAGAGCCCCAAAACAAAATGTAATTAGAAATAAACCAGCTGTGAAAGTGAGAGGAGTAAATGCACAAACAATTACTCATCGTTTTGCTCTTTATTTTTTCATTCATTTCAAACAGTAGGAGATTTAGTCTATTCATTCATTTATATGAATCTATTTATTACAGATAAAATCATTTGAAAATATGCAGTGAAAAAAGCCACAATATAAACCACTATAATCCACTAGGTGAAGGGTATCCTGCAGCAACATGGACATTAATGTACGCAGGTGACAGTGTCTGTTTTCTGTCCTGCTAAATACACAAAGATAAAAGATCTGCTGCTGTGATGACCAAGGTGCTTTAAAAAAGGCAGTGGCAGGGTTAGTCCTGCATGTGTGAGGGGGGAGGTGGAGATTTTAGGCAGGTTTGTCATAAGCATCCACATCACTGCAGAGGAGTGATGAGACAGCCACACGATTGAGCAGTCTGCTCATGGGAATCTTTAATGTTTTTACCCTGTAATTTCAGAGAAAAAGAAGAGCATACATTATCAGATTATGGAAGATATTTTTTTTACTACTTTGTGGTCTAAGCGTTTGTGAATGTTCAACAGAGACAGGCAGATCTGCTAATCAAGAGAACATGATAAAACAAAATAGCAAGTAATTTGTCAAGATGGAAGAATGAGGGAAATTAAAATAACTGATACCACTTTACAATAAAATAAACTGAAAACATTTCGTCCTGATTTTGAGGAGAGCTGTGAGATGTGGGATGAGGTCCAGCCTGTTAGCAGCTGTCATCCCTCATGAGTTCTACATTTCATCATGTGATACACTGGTTTGTGACGTTGATAATTTAGTGTCTGCAGTTAAATCATTTGTGAGACTAAAATGTGTACTGTCTCGCATTAACTGAGATCTGTGTGAACTAGGATTCTGGACCTCAGAGACGGCTGCAGTGACTTCCACCTCTGCATGTTAGCGTGGCTGTAGATGTGACCGGGATGTGGACCCTGACCCACGTTAAAGTCATCTGGAATAAAAACAATAGAGCACACACACAAATTCGAATGTGTAAAATCCCATCCAGCATAATAAGGTAAAGAATGACACGCATGAGTAGAGCAGAAAATCAAAATAAACACATTTTTAGTGGTTTCCATATTTTATTAAAAAATTATATGTATTATATGTAGCTGTTTCTCAATATTATGGCTCATGTTTAACTAATGCATGTAACTAAATCAAAGATGTGACCACGTAAAAACAAAGTAGAAACATTTAAATCACTTTAAGAATTTAAGGGCTTATTTGTTCAAATATAACTGATCCCATGAATTAAAATAAGTGGATAGTTGTGGTAATGTGGGCAAAGATGTTACAGTAGATTTATAAACCACAGAATTTTAAGACTTACTTGTTAAAGGATAGGAGATCAATGGCTCGCTTCTCAAATGTTTGTTGTTTTCTTTCTTCTTGGCTTCTTTGGATGCTTTCCAGTTAATAAGGAACTGTCTGGTTAACTCATTAATGTCCCTGCCGTCGAGAACCTCTGTGAAAATAAATACATACTTTAAACACACAAGCATTTAATTTGAAATTCTAAAATGAAAATCATCTTAAATATTAGCCCGGTTAAGTGCATTTTCAGATTAGGATACCATTGAGAAAGGAAATGAATAATAACTCACCGAGGCGTTTGCACACAGTTATCAGGTGGTCTCTGTACTTTTTACTTTTACACACAGGATTTCCACCCAAATCCATTTGAAGCAGCTGAGGCCAGTGGCTGAACACGTCCTCTAACTCCTAAAAATACACAAAAAGAGAAACTTCACCAGAAGTATGTTGTGTTTTCATTTTAACCACAAATCATTCACATGGCAGTAGTTTGTCTCTACAGCTACAGCTCAGTAACTAAACAGGAAACAATGGACAACTTTCTTTTAAACAAATATGATACATATTTATAATTACTACTCAGAGACGAAAACGTTTGAAGACATGGTAAAAGTGAATGGTAATGTGAAGTACAAGGGCCAATGGAAAGTTCATAAACAACACATCAGTCTATTTTAATAAACAGTGTCGCCGGTGTCATGTAACTACAAGTTCTCTCCTGGGGCAGTGTGAGGCTGGCTCCTCCAGCCAGTTGCCTGCAGTTGTATGTTTATCTAAAGGCACATTAATCCAAGCCTGGAAATATGAATACTCTCTGGACACGCTCTGATTGTTCATTGCCTTCCTGTCTTGGCCAAAGCGCTTCCACTTTTCCAGCTCGTGCTGCAATCAGTTCAGAGGGGACCCCTGAGCACCGCGCGCTCCCAGGCTTTGATAAATGATCGTGTCAGGGCCGTCACTCAGAAGGCCCTCACTGAAGAGCAGCCCAGCGCCAAATTGCCCCCCACGCGGGGGCGTGGAGAACAGCAAAGGTTGGATACTCACTGAGCTTGGCTGGCTCTCTCGCATGGACTAATGATGGGCCAGTTATGAACCTGTATTTGACCAGGGCTTCGATTCCCCTGTCCTCTCTGCCCTGCACACGGCTAACGGTCTCCGAAGATGCTCCCCATTTGTCACCCGGGCTGACTGCCTGTCATAATCTATTTTAAAAATCCATAATGTTTCCTCTGGATTCTGTGCAAATGGCGCAGAAGAAGGGATTGATCCTTTGGAGGGCTGTCTTTGCAGGATCAATAGTGGCAGACGGGTTGTATAAATTATAGGAGATATCTGCTAAAAATGACACGTGTACAGCAATTACCTGCATCAACGTTCTCAGAAAAAAAATCACGTGTTGAAAAAGTAGCCTCAGCAGTGCAGTCAATTGTAAAGTGCTTCAATGTGTCATCCGAGTGTTAAGAAATAAGAATGACGTCCTTTTAAATGAAGTCATCAACCTTTTCGAATAATATTCATACTTAACACCTCAAAAACAAGCAGATTATTTCCCAAATAAGTCAGCGAGCACAAACCCTATCTCTGCCTCAGATGAGTCTCCTGTAAAGTTAAGTACTGCTGGTTTAAGGTATCAAACGGAGGATTCTGAGGCAGAGAGGAAAAATCAGCAAGGAAAGAGAGAAACTTGTGCTTGTTTAAAGCTGTCAGCGAGAAAAGTCTCAGGGGAACGGCTCGCTGATTTGTTGAATAATTCTGACCCTGTGCGAGTCATGGAGACTGGGAATCTATGGCGGGATTTGCAGGATTTGGTTCTTTAGAACCCTGTTCTCCATATCATTTCACACATCACCGCAGAGAGCTATGGAACAATGTTAATCCTGACCCGATCAACTAATAGCTGGTATGCTGACTTTAATACACCATGTCATGCGTGGTTGCTGTGATGTGGTATTTACTTTGACTGCAGAGTGCACGGCATGCAGTCAGTTTCTACCACTATCACATTGGAGAAGACGTCTTGAACTGGTTTCACAGACACTTCTTAACTACCTCCTTTTAAAGTCATATTTACCTCCATATTGTGCAATTTATTGTCAGCAGCAGAAAAGTGCTGGAGTTCCTTCAGCACGGTCAGGTCTCTGATATCATCGATGTTGTTGTTATTGATATTCAGGACACAAAGCGATTCCTGTGCAAAGAGTTCAGATTGATAAAGAGAGAAGTTATAGATACAAATAAATATATTGTGATCCTAAATGTGTAAACCAAGCACAATAATCAGCCAAATGTTACACTAAATAGGACCTATATTACTATTGTGTGTGGCCAAAGTAAATGTACAGTATTTTCATCCCTTCCTTCGCTTGTGATCCTTTTGCTTAAGCATTTAGATGTGTACACTTTATATGCCTGAACTTCTCGGCTCATGTCCAAATCAGACTCTAGATAGTGCTGTTGCTAAATATTCATCGTGGTTTGAAGTTCTATAATGGCACATTTATAAAAAGCTGGAACTCTTTAAATTTGCACAGCAATTTCTTTAATTATCCAAACAAACAAGAAGCTGAGACTTCTGGTGTGTTTACCCATGGCCTGGGCAGTAAACAAAGTAAACACACCTAACTGATTTGTCAGACCGGAGAGAGCAACAGAGGTCTCTTTGACATCATCAAACCCGGCACAATACTGCTTTTACATGGATCACTGGCCACTGGGAAATCTGAGATCTTTTAAAGTTGATGTGATAACCTACCAGGTTGATACACCACACATATCCTTGTGTAAAAATATTAGGCTATCCTCTGACCTTCTGATTACTTAAAAATATATACAATTGTAAAAGAAGGGGGCCCATATTATGAGTGTGGATCATCCTTTTATCTCGCACTATCTCTGTACTGAGCAGTGTAAAAATAGGTCATACAGCAAGTGAGCGGAGAGCCATGGGGTCAAAGAGCAACTTTTCCCCTGGTGCCAGCCTCTGACTCTCCAGATGAAGCTCCTTGAGCTCACAGAGCTTCTCTAAGCCCTCCACCACCGTGATCCTGTTTCCACCCAGATACCTACAGAGCAGGAAAACCACACACATGTTCAGACACACTGTTAGATTTTAAATTATTACCACAGCACAGGACAACAATCGGTTCAACTTGTCTACTCACAGTTTGGAGAGCCTCTGCAGATTGAAGAGATTCTCTATATGTGTGATGTTGTTGTTCTGCATATACAGATGTGTGAGGTTGGAGGCAAAACCGAGGTTGCAAATATGTGTGATCTGATTATCATACAGATAAAGAACAGTGAGGTTTCTGCACATGGAGAGATCCCCCTGAAAGCAGAATTTAAAAATGAGGCATATAAGAGGAAGAAAAGATGCACCAAATTAAAACCTCAGAGTCAAGAACAGCTACTTACAATATCTTCAATATTCTTGCTGAAGAAGTGGAGGTGGGTGAGTGTCTTGAGGTACTCCGGGAAGGTGAGGCCCCTTTTCTTTTTGAAGTGGTTCCTAGATTTAGCAATCAGATCTACGGTCAGGCGTACCATGGTGGCTCGTCACAGACGCTGCTTTAGAGAAGATCCTTTTCAGCTTCAGCCAAGCATTCAGCCCACAGCAGGGACTAGATCTGTCCGTCGGGGAGAAAATAGACCCGTGTGAGCTGAAATAAACCTTCGCTGCCGAACAAATGCTCCCTAGAATAACTATTTACTAATGCCACATTACTTCAGCATTTAATCACAAATGACAGGCAAAGATTAACCTTATACAGAACTTTAAATGGCCTAAAACCCAATTGTCAATTCACAATTTTGGATAATTGATGTTAAAAGAACATCACTATTCTCCAGGAAACTTGCAAAGAGGCCAAAGCTTGGGCGACCACTCAATTTATGTTGTAATTAGATCGGTCAATATCCCCCAGCAGACTGAGCAGAGCTTCCACTGCTTCCTCTCACTCAGTACCCATGGGGCTTGTTTATTAGCTTGACCTGACATTGAGATATCAAAATTTGCGCTTTGATTGTACTTTGCAATTAGGCTTTATTATACATGCATGCCTCTCCACCTGCTAATTACACAGCAGTCTGTGTGTGTGTGTGTGTGTGGCTGAAATATGGTGGTAGGTAGAGAAAGGCAGAGGGATGTGACAGCAGGTATTTTCCACACTTGATCTCAAGGCATCAGGCCGCGGTTATTGGAGACAAGAGGCACTGATCGATAAACCAGAGCTGGACAGAAGCTAAAGGCTAACTGAACTTATACACCCCTGGGCCTCAGCTCTCCAGGGAGTCGGGGACAGCAGTTTATCACTGTCAAAGAAAGTGCGACACTCATAGATGTCCGCGTGCAGTGCGTGAGGGACAGGAAATATCCACTAAAGTGAACGCAGGTTGGCAGTGAGAGGTGGTGATGAGGTTCACACAGTCGGAGAAATTAGTAGGGTGTTATAAATGAAAAAATGGCCCCGAATTGTGACGATAGCAACGGCTAACAGCTAGCTTAAAAGCTATCGTGACACTGTAGCGCACTGGTATATTCTGTAACAAAACTTAGCACAACATTCCTTCGTATAATGGCGAATTTACTTAATTAATATCAACTAAACTCTCCTACCTCTTCGTGTCTTCAGAAATGTTTAAAATGCGAGCGACTTAAACTGGTTTGAAGAAGTTGTAGTTGTAAAACGAACCGCTGTTTTGTTTGAGAGTACTACGTTGCTATGGAAACCACGGAAGCAACGCATCAGTCGCAGAAAAAGATGGGTCACAGAATTTAGTGCAACACCGGTAAAGCGGACGTAAGTAAATGATTGTATTTATGAAAAATTAAAATAATAATTATATTTCTGTGGTGTTTGTTATGGTTACTAGTATTTTGGTTACAACCAAACGTTCCTAAGTCTTATCGCCCTTTCAGGGAAATACCGGAAGTTGCTACGTAGTACATTATTTTAATTATTTATTTGTATTTATAATAATTCATTCGAATGGTTATAAATGAATAAACGACAAAAGGGAGAGACTAACTCAATTCTAACTAACTAAAAATGAATTGGTTATATGGTAGGAATTTAACAGGAATGTAAGAAACTAATTTGCAGTGTAAGCAGTGTAAGTCTTACAATAGCATTATTAATCACATATTAACAGGAATAACATCCACTGAATCAAGGGGGTAGCTTTAATTTCAACAATGGGGGGACACTTATGAAAGGGGGGTTTAAGGGACCTCTGCCAGAAAATTTTGAGCATCAAACACTTTGATTCCTGCATTGTAGTGAAATTTTGTTAACCATTTTGTACATTTTCTGCATCAATGTATGGTGTAAATGTCTATAATTTTGTCCAAATAAAAGTCTTCTGCTGCTTACCTGTTTTATATGAGGGAGATAAATGCGTATGTTCTAAGTACTGAAATGTACACCTATGCACTGAACTAAATGTGACTATATGTTGCTAAAACTTACTGCTGTTCACATTTTCTGATTTTGCTGCTAAGATAACATTTATCCAAGCTATAGTGTTCCTCTTTCAAGGCCACATACCAAATCAGGACCACAGCCCACTTTTCCCAGTGACCCCCACAGTGCTAATCTATATCATGTCAAGACCTGCGTTTCCTGTAAGAGAGTGACTTCCCTCCACTTATGCAGGAGCACATGGTGGAGAGGAAGTGTAGCACCTCCAGCTCTCTGAGCTAGGATCAACTTCTTCACACACGGGGTCATGCTTGTGGGGTTAATTCCTCTGAGAGCCAAACTAAACATAACATCTCCAGATCTTGGTGGGGTCATTAGATCTACAGGGTCTACATACTGTAGCTACTCATAGCTATTAATCATGAGCCTTATCAATGTGCTGCTCTCATATCAGTCAGTGCCAAATCACTCCTTTACTTGTCTGTGGACAGCAAAGAAGGCGGCATTCCACTGCAATCTGCAAAAGCTTTTTTAATACTAATGGGGAACATATTTGGGATTATAAAACTGCTAAATGTTACAAGAGTAAGCTTAAATGCACGAGTAATGGATTTTTGGCTGCCCACAATTTGACTTGATTAAAATTTACATACATTTTCCTATTCCATCTTTAGTCATGCATACAAATGTCCATCTGGTGATAATCACAATATTTACATGTCCAACGAGTTCAATATGTTTCACTGATTCTTAAATCACCATGAAGACCAAACATGAGGTGAAACTATTTTAGAAGTGCATACCCTAAATTCTTTCTCAGCACTATGACAGTCATCCATGTAATACATTTAAATATCTGGCAAAAACACCAGCTATTCAGCAGACCGTGTGTGCAGAAAACCTATTCAACTATTTTAAATTCCTAAACATTAAATATAATCTAATAAGTTTCCTCTTCCTAAACCGCTATACTGAACACCCTCCAATTTAGGGCATGGCTTAAATACTGGTAAAAGAAAATCATTATAAGAAGTGGTGCCAAAGCTCATGTGCATGAGAAAAAACAGACACCTCCACTGCCCCACTGGGATTGTCTCCTCTGCGATATATGACATCAAAAATATACATTTGGCCATTACAATACAAGGAAAAAAGACATGACACAAACCCAGGCCAAAGCGGCTGTCTGTAAAAAAAAGGCAGACTTGGTGAGTGTCTGCTTCGATGGAGAGCAGACACGTTGGGTGAATAGACTCCAGTGTGTACGGCTTCTGTTTCTGCGCTGCATCACTGCCACGCCACAACCTGACGAGCTGGCCACTCCGCCGGAGTGTGTACCACCGAGAGCCAAACTGTGCTGGGAGTGACTCCGCAGAGACATCCCACACATGGCAGCCGATTCCCTTTGAGCCTGTGCAGAAGCTTGAGTTTGTTGTTCCATTATGTAACGCTGTGACACACTGCACTTCAATGACTGACTGGTGCTCGGACAGGCTGTGCATTACATGCAACCATGGTGTGTTCATATGTTGGGCTGCGGAAGAACATATCCCCTACACACAAAAAGATTTTTACCATGAAGGGTAATAATGCTGCAGTGCCTCATGCCTTCAAAATACTGCACTATATTAACAAAGGACTGAATATGTGAAGACAAACATTGGAAAAAAAACAGTGAAATAATTCCCAGCTTTATGTTGTGTAATATAGTGAAATAAAATCAAAGCATTTTTGTTTAATATGAAATACAAACATAGAGCAGCTGCACTTTTTTATATTTTATTTTTTGCACAAGTCCTTGACTGTATAATCCTTAGCTACTTCTAGGACAAAAGAAGAAATTGAATGAAAAAACACCCCCCAGAGAAATCACAGATAATCCTACCCTTGGCAGTTAAACATAAACCAATAAGTGCTACACATGCACAAGATTTCCAGGTGAAATCCACATCAGCTCATAGTTCAGGTTTAATTGCCAGACGTGTTGATTTGATTGAAGAGTTTGTCCTTAATGACTTGAGACATGAGGCCATGAATTGCCTCAATGGTTGTCTTGCAGCTAAAATAAACCACAGTGAAAAATGGAGATTAGTCCAGGTACCCACAGACACAATTTACAGAGATGTAGCATAGACACTAGTATCAGTCGACTATCAAGAGCTATACATTGTTAAGGTGTTTACAGTCATGAATAGTACAATATCTCTACTTGTGTATCAGATATTGCTAAAACTAAAATGAATAAAAACAGATTTGTAGGCTTAGTTCTGATGCACTTTTGGTTAGTCTGAATTATTAATCACACTACTTATAAATAAAAATATTAAAAACCCAATAGACCACATATCGAGAAATAAGGCTAATTCTAAGTCGATTAAAGATTGCCAAAAAAAATAATTAGTAGCTATTTTGATAACTGAATAATGGTTTCAATCATTCTGTTTTATATCATTGTAAACTGAATCTCTTTGAAAAGATGGTCAGGTAAAACAAGACATTTAAAGATGTCTTTTTGGAAACTGGTATTTTTTATTCATTTTTTACATTTTTAAAAAAAAAGATGACTTCATTATTTGAGAAAAAAAACCTGCAGATTGACCAGTGACAACATAAATGTTGGTCATAGCCTTAAATCAAACATTTGATTGACTTTTAAGATTGAAACTAGCACAAACATTATATTACCAGCCTTCCTTCATACCAGTGCCCATTAAAATGTTATACAAAATTAAGGTTATTGTTAACATAACATAATAACATGTGTATATGATGATTCTTTTCAGGATCTATAATATAGAGTACGCAACAGGAGCACAGTGAAATTATAGTCCCCAAAATAAATCAAGTACACGTTTACATTTGCAGCCTTTTTTTTTTTTTTTTTGAGATATTTTTTGGGCATTTTTGCCTTTAACTGACATGATAGCTAAGCGTGAGGGGGAGAGAAAGAGTGGGAATGACATGCAGCAAAGGGCCACAGGCTGGAGTCGAACCTGGGCCGCTGCGGCAACAGCCTTGCACATGGGGTGCCTGCTCTATCCAAGAAGCCACCGACACCCCTTGCAGCCTTTTTTTTAAAAGGAATATATTTACCTATCTCGTGTTGCTTTGGCCAGCTTGTCCTCAGACTTCCTGTCATGTGTGTCCAACCCGAGCATGAAGCTGCCTCTGCCCAGCTGGGCCTCCGACTGCTCCAGCTTCTCCGACAGGTCAAACACCTGGCCTGTGGTGTAGTCCGAGTTCTGACCGACCGACCGACCGACCAACACACACACACACACACACACACAGACACAGACACAGACACAGACACAGCCACACACACACACACACACACACACAAATTCATGCACAATTTGCCAACAAAAGCCAGATACCAGATTTTCCACAAAGAAGAAGATTTTTGCAGCATGGCAACAAATCTGTCTAACAAGCTGTAAGAACACTCTGTGTGTTGTGGTGAATGAAAAGACGCCAGTGAAAAGTTTACTTAAGGTGAGGCCGTGTTTTTAGTGGAAAAGGTAATTAAAACACAATGACACGGGGGCCCCCGACTAGGGTGACAGTGTAGCAACTGACAAAGCCTGTCACCCAAGGAGCAGCTCGTCCTTGACATCTAGTCAATTCATCTTCATCCAGAATGCCAAAGAGCTAACTGTTTGGATAAGCCTGATGCTTATTTAGACTGTTTAGTCAAGCTCGGGACAGAGTGACTGCATCCACAATGGGAATTCACATGAGGGGCTTTCAATCTTTACAATGAACTGCGGGGGAGAAAGCAGATGATCCACGGTGAACCATGACAGCATTCGTATCAGTGGAGTTGGGTCCAACTTTAATACTTATCTCCCTTGTTAAAAAGTTTAAATGAAGCTTATTACTAAAATCAATAAACAGGGACTCTTGGCTACTAAGCTGCAATAAATCACTACATCACAAGCGGGTGACCACATGTCTCAATGAGTTATAGTGTAATAATTAACCATTAATCAAAATGTCAAACAATTAGCAAGCATTTAGTTTTTTGAAGTTGCCTACATACCGTGAGGAGACTTGAGGAGCTTAAAGTATTGACCCAATATTTGTTCCAAAGGAGTTCCAGAAGCTTTCTATCGAGGGAGGACTTAAAGTAAGTTACCTCCAAGGCGTAATACCTGAATACAACAAATCAAAGAAAGAACATAAGCCACATGCAGCCATAAAGTAAAGAGTACACTACTTGCAAGCACTGAAATTAAGGTACACATTAAAAATATAATTTACATGACATGTATTTATAATTACTGTTATGAATATCTCTAATACTCACTGTTTACAGTGAACACCAAAGTCTTCAATCTTGTTCAAGGGGATTGTCTGGTATTCTGACGGTCCCTCATCAGGAGGTTTGTAACCCTGAAAATTTAAAGAGGAAATGCTGAAAAATGACAACAAACAAAAAAGCTTTCTTGCACCGTAACCAGATAATTATTACACTAATAAGGAATGAGGTCATGAGATAGACAGGCAACTAAAAGATCTCAAAGTCTAGTTCATATAGCATAACAAATACACAACAATAAAATCCAAATTCAAAAACTACAAACCACACATGCACTGCAAATTATTTTATTACTATTACAATTATAGTCTCAGGAGAACTGCTGCTAAATACAGTCTTTGCTTTACCTTTGGGTAGGTCCTAAAGGCGCCAAGGTTGACTTTCCCTGCAGAAATAGTCCGAGTGGGGTCGATCTGTACGAGGCAAGATACAGTAGAACAGGAAAACAAAGTCAGGGGTCATACAAACCTCCAGGGACCACTCAAATCCGGTCACGAGGAGCCTTTTGCTACAGCTGTCAGTGTGCTGGAAATACATACTTAATTATATAACGCCGACGGCAATTAAGCACCACTGAGCTAAATGAAGTGTAAATAGCATATACGGTTGCAATAGCAAAATATTCATCAATACTACATGGAAACCTACAACTCATGCATCAACAATCTCACTGCCTTCTCAGTTACACACACATTAACTTTGATAATCATGGTTAAAAAAAGAGAAGGTTTTACTCTCCTTAATACCATTTTCATGGAGTGAAATTAGAAAGCACAGTAAATTAAGTATTTGGCTTGACGTTAAAAATGATAACTATTTCCACAGTCTTACCACAACGGCCACGAAAGGCTCCTGAAACTGCTGGTTGAGCATCTGAGTGCTGACATCTATGCCCGAGAGCCAGCATCCGTAGCCTGGGTGACTGTGGTACCAGCCAATAGCGTTCTCCAGCCGGCCAACCTGAGGGATTAAAGATAGATGTAAGACATTATCCAAGGCATGAAATATATCATCATACAATAACAGCACAGAAAATAACCACCAAATGTTATTACTGCATTGCATTTGGTGCAGTGTATAACAGCATTTTGTCATCATTATTTTAAGGAATAACTGACAATACAGCAACAGGATTAAAGTATGATGTATTTTTTTAGGAAAAAAACACACGCCATGTAGTAGCTGTGTTAGAAATAAACAACAGGATTGGATGGGTGTGACAGAGGTAGTATAACAACCCACTTTCATAATATATATAATGTCATATTGCAGTCTTGATATATAATTCCATAGTGCATTTTAAAGTCAATTGACAAACAGTTTATGGATGAAATAACCAGACAGGAGTGTTCAATATTAACTAAACCTGTAAATTAATTACAGATCAAGGTACTTCATCATTTACACTGATGCACAACGATGAGTAAAGAAATTATAAAACAAATGCCAACATTACAATACAGTATCCCTGCTTACTGCTTTGCAACAGTGTCCATTATGGCCTAATACAAAGAAGGATATTAAAACAGTAGCTACTTTAGTATTAACAGAAGACAAAACTTATTTAATCTGACTTTATACAGCGCCATATCACCCAGTATCAATTTCAAAACTCATGTGGATGTATGCCTACACATTGCAAATACAAAAGTGATTTTTAATGGAATAATTAAATGAAATCTGTCCATTTTCGTTGCTATCAATAACATCTATAGAAAGAGATGAACTATAGATCAAAATACTGTAACTGAACAGAGTGAATGCAGTGTTTGGTCCCCTCTCTCAATCATGAAATGTGTAAGATGCCCTTAAGAAGTCAGTGACCGACCTGTTTGGCATTTTCAATGTAGGCAGCCATGTATTCATATGCTGCAGCCTGGGCGTTGACTCGTGTTTCTGTGCCCTCCACAGGCAGGGCAAAGCTGTCCATAATGATCATGGTTTCACCATCCACCTTCCCCAGCATGAGGCCCATCACCTCCAGGTTTCCTCCAGACCTGGCATGCATCACCATCTTCAACAGGGCCAGGGCAGAGATCTTGCAGTACTTGAAATAGTGATGACTATGGGTCAAAAGGATACATATGCATTAGCAGTTATATTAAGTTTGTTGGGGCTAATGTTAAGAAGTAGATACATTTGCAAACACACACCACACAGTTATAACGTTACTGCTGTTGACAAACAACACAATGCTAGTTGTAGCTAAGCTATCAGAAGGGTGTTTTACCAATGAACTAGCGCTGCATTTACATAACATACGACATCGAAAATGTAGCTAAAGAATCACTTTAACTAACGTTTAACACCACATTACTGTTTTGTACTCACTCCTTTGTCCATGGCTTCGCGGCGAGGATTTCTTGTTGTTGCTTTTTGTCATATTTGTAAATTTCGTCTATGCTCTGAACTTCCTGCATGCTGTTCGATAGCTCCCATGTTTTCTGAGCTGTGCTACTCCCCGCCATGATGAGTTATCTAAGTAAAACAACCCCGAGTCGTTAAAACCCCAATTTCTGCACCTGTAAGAAAAGAAATGTTGTGTTTCTCCAAAGATTTAGATAACGTTACCATAACAGAGCTAACGTTAAATGTCTACTTGCTCAGGGAGCCATGACAGTGGGTGATACCAAAATACCAAAGTGTAATCGTGGGGGTCGTTTGTCACAATTTTAGCGAATATGACGTTAATATGTTTACATTGTGTATTAAATATGTTGAAATTAAACTTAATATTTGAAAATGCAACAATAACGTTCCACCTGAAGCGATGTTTTACCGTATCTACCACTCATATTAAAGTACAGTCACCCCTCCACCAGAATGCCTGGTTCAGTCCCGGGAAGACAACAGCTAACCGTTGGGGACACACTGACATCTAGCGGCGCTTTTCAGAAAATGAAGATGAAGAACGTCTCTGCATTTACATCTTGGGCACTGTACTTAAGTGAGGGTTAAGGTATTAAACGAATCGACAAAAATGCAGCTAAGTTCATTAATTAAATTAATGTCTTCACGACAGAGCCCACAAGCAAAGCTAAAAGGACTACTGAGGCTACTTGGTACTTAATTAGTTTGTTGTCGGTAAACTAGCGAGTAAACTTGATTTCAGTTGATGTTTATCATGTTAAAACCACTTAAGCAGCCAATTAACTCCAAACCCCAGACTCTAAAGTGATATAACATAATTTAAACAACGAGTTTGACGTGTCTTAGAAATATTTTCAATGTTTTGCGGTGCTATGTAAGCTAGGTTAGTTAGCCTCTCCTGGGAAGACCTTTGTGTCATGGTTGCCTGTAGCAACGGAATGATGCTTTGCGCCATGCTGGGAACCTACACAGGATCATTTGGCACTTTTTGGTCTGTATAGGCAAATAATATAAATCTGAACAATTTTATACGTTATAATGTTTTGTTTGACTGATTTGGACTGAGCAGAGTTTAAGCAGAACTTTTGTGTACATTTTGTGTATTTGCTAGTAATTAATGGACGAAAGATGGGACGTTTTTCGAGGAGCATAAGGAGGAAACACCCAGAGATACATCATCACTGAAGTGTGATACATCATTCATAAATGCAGATCGAGGTATGTGAAGTATCAGTATCTAATGATTACCATGTCGTTCTAAAGAGCAAATATACTGAATTTATGAATGCTGTCTACAGTCGAGGACTGATAACAACACAGTGTGGATATGCCTCCAGCATCAGCATTATTAAGAATGTCCCCTAATCCAGACAGAGGTATTGTGCAAGTCTCAAATACTGAACAGTGAACATAATGGGAGTATAGGTTTAAGTCATACAGTTTATGTGGTATATGTTTATTACTTCCCAGGTTTGGGCGTTAGTTTGCTGCTGGGAAATGACTATGAGAGGAAGAAGAAGAAACTTCAGCTGGAGCTTCAACTGGACTACAAACACTATGCTGCCCAGGTCTGATGATGTATTTGAAACAATCAATAAGATATGTTTCACTATGTTGCCGACTCACCATCCTGTCCTTTGTTGTCACGCTCTTTTTCCAGAAAAAGGATCTAAAAACCCGTGAACCTTGTGAACAACCCCAGGGTTTCTCCTTACCTATTGAGGAGAAAACATCTGTTCAGGTGTGTGTGTGTCTGTGTGTGTCTTTGTGCCCCGGTGGGTACTTAAATGAGTACATTTTTGTCTGTGTGCCCCTGAGTCTGACATAACAGGAAGCAAGTCACTCTCCATAGTCATCAAGATGAGACCTCCCCTGGCATGATGTAACATGATCACAACAACACCAATGGAGTTGATATACAGCAGTGATTGTACAGGGCTCTGTGTCTCGTGGCAACTGCTTTCGTGCTTGCAGATGTGTCAAAGCTTACTAAGTAGGTCGAAGATGTTGCAGCATGGTACAACACTGGCCCAGTGGCCTAATGGATAAGGCATCAGCCTCCGGAGCTGGGGATTGTGGGTTCAAGTCCCACCTGGGTCGATAAGTTTATGAGGACTGTGCATCCTTGAAAGGCTACAAATATCATAAGGTCAAAATGCCCATAATGCAGGGAGAAACTGACCTTGAAATGTGTTAATATGTCATGTTCTGAGAAACCATATTGTAATTGTTCTGTTACAATAAGCTGAGATAATGCTCTAACATGAAAAGTACAGTGAGGTGTCTTATATTCAAAAGATGATTATGTATATTTAGTTTCATTGTTATGTGTGTGAGGATTGAAACTATTTAAAAACATCTATATTAATTAGACATCAAAAGAGAAATGACTGAATGAAAGTTGGAAAAGGGGAGGGGATGACATATAATATTGGTATTAATTAGTCGATTCAAACATAGCATTGAAATTATGTGACTGGTGCCCTATCTGACTAAGACATCACTGAATTTGTTTCTCTCACAGGAAAAACTAAGAGAGGAGAGAAACAAAGAATACAACCTCTTCCTACAGGAAAAAGCTAAAGTTAGAAGGTTAAAGAGAGGAACACCTCCTGTCACTTCAAAGGTAATGTGAATAATAAAAGAACACATTTTTGCAAAACAATAGTAAATATGTGGAGCTCTTTAAACAAAATACATGGTTGGAAGAAGATTTTTTGTTATGTGCTGTAAAACTAGGTATAAAGTAAATCTTTTCTTCTTCTTCTTTTTTTAATTCTCACACTTAGCCTGAACAGGTTCAAGCTTCAGATGCTGTGTACATTTCTTCTCCAGCTTCACATACAAACACACACCCTCCTCCCAGGGAGCGCCCTGCATCCAGGAGAGATGCTGCCACTCTGACTGAGGCAGTGGATAATGGAAAAAGCAGAGGGACATGGGGTCCAGGCAATCACGGACGAAGGCGATGGCAACTCTATAAACTGAAGGAGCCCTACAGCTCTGAGGAGGAGCCAATCACTGACAACGAGGATGAGTTGGAGTTCAGACGTAGGAGGCGACTAGACAGATACACTCCAGAGCCTGAGTACAAAAAGGAGAGGAGAACAAGAGAACGCAGAGCTAACAGGTGTAGCTTTTTTCTGTAATATGATTTTGAGCTATATTCACTTGTTACATATATACCATAGACAGAAGAGCAGGTGTGATAGTATAATTTCTCTTCACCTATCTTATCTGTTTCTGTGGCAGAGCTCCTCGGGACATAAAGGAGGTGGAGGCTCCTGGTGTTCATGATCGGAACAACAATGATTGGGTTCAGAAGTCAGAGTAAGCAAGTTTAATTTCTACGTACAGTTCTGGTCGACTGCTGTATTGAGATTTGTAATGCCGAAAAAGAGTTATCCTAGATAGTACACACGCAGAACTAGACAGCCAATAACATCCTCCTGGAAAGTCACATACATTTTCTCAGTCAATAAACTAATCTGATTGAATGAGCCAATATAGTCATAGATCATTGCTGCCATACTCGGTTATTGCTCTCCAGCACTTTTGTTACTTGCTGTTTCCTTTCATTGTTTCCGTTCATGCCATTAAGTTGAGCCGCTCTCAATAAGCTGTTAACGTGTGGGGCAGTGATGGAGGGTGGGGGGTTGAGCATTGGCCCAGCTCCAGGCAAACAATTACTCACCTTAGTTCTATCAGAGCAGCTGGATTGATTGGAGAATAAGGCTTTACCCCATCTCTGAGAGCAGAAAGCTCTGCGGGCAAACTAGAAGGCAGTGCATGATGTAAAATGGTTGCTGGGTGTGGCTCAGATGGGAACTGATTGCTGTGCTGTTACCCTTATACACTGTCAGTAATGGGGTGGCTCTAGTGGAATATCTGGTTCTGTCTGTGTTTAATAGTCTGCAAATGCCAGACAACATGAGGACGGCTGCAAGATCCAGACCTGCTACCAGCAAGGATAAAGCAGAGTTTGCTACTGGACTATTGATTGGTAAATACCATTTTTATTGCATGAGTGTGGAATTATTGTGGAATTTGTCACTTGAAATCCCTATTCAGCATCATAAGTGACAGCGCTTGCATGTTAATGGCTCTCTGTTGTCACACAGGAGCAACAGAGGAGCAGACGGCCTCTCAGATGAGGAAAGAACAGTACAAGCAAGAACTGCTGCAACAAATTGCCGAGCAGCAGAAAAATAAGATCAGGTGACTATTTATTCACTAAATCAACATTTTCTTTAAAGTAGTTTCAGCTTGCACATCTCCATCAGTCAACAAAACACAAAGGATATGGTGATTTTTTTCAGGGAGAAGAAACTTGAGCTGAGGGTTGCTGCCACTGGAGCCATAGACCCTGAGAAACAGGTACAGCAGAATGGCAAGAACAGGCTGAAATTGATACAGCTTTTAGAAACATATTCAGGTATTATACTCAGCAGATGTATCAGTCCTGCATTTCTTGCTGTATTTGAATAAAGTATTGTAGAATTGCCTCTACAGCACACTTTTGATGGCATGCCTTGAGCATCACCCTATCTTGAGGTTTTCTCAATATCTGTTGCCTGGTTTCCTTTCATGTATCTCCTCTACACAATGCTCACCTCTTCCAGCCCGACCGAATTAAACAGTTTGGGGCTGTAAATCGGCAATATGACAGCTGGAGACGAGATGTCCCCTACAAGCCCGGAATAGATCTGGAGGCCGGAGGGAAAGACCCAAATCCAAGGCCAACAGATGACAAACCCATTCAGGACACAGAACAGAGAAGCCCACCAGGAAAGTCTCATAAGGACTACAGTGCAGCTCTCAGTCAGCTGACAGGGACGACAGCGCCTGGGTCCATAACAAGAGCAGTGCAAGGTGTCTCCCCGCTGGACTATTTTAATGAGGACTACCACAGGGACTTCTCAAACATGCTAGGAGAAGTGGCTAACCCGAGGTAGCTCACTATTCCTATGTGTTCCTATACATGAATGGCATTAACAACTCTTCTGTAAACTCATTGTACTTCATGTGATTTTGTTTTTCAGGGTTGCTGGTGTTCCTCTTCCTGTTGCTCCTACTGTACCTAATAATTACAACACTCCATATGATGCAGCGTACTACTACTATGGAACCAGGAATCCATTAGATACTAATCTTCCTTACAATCAGAGTACAGTATTTTGGCCATCTTCATGTTGTATTTGCCTCTTTGCCTTTAATCAGAAATCATATACTTTGATTAACTGTGAACCATTTTTGATAGCAGGCTTTCATGTTTTTGCATTATGAATTGTGGTTGACTGAACATTGAAACATTAACTGTCAAATGTATGTAATCATTGTGACTAAAAGCATTTATGGTGTTTAATGCTAGCATTTAGAGCATTTTAAAGAGACAGTTCACCCCAAAATCAAAAATACATATTTTTACTCTTACCTGTAGTGCTTTTTATCAGTCTCAATTGTTTTGGTGTGAGTCTTTGAGTTTTGGAGATATCAGCCATAGAGATGTCTGCCTTCTCTTAAATAAAATGGAACTCGAATGGTGCTCGGCTTGTGCTACTCCCACCACCCAAAAAATAGGTTTGAAAAACTCAACAGCAATGTCTCTTTCCAGAGATCCTGACCCTGTTACTCAAGATAATCCACAGACCTTGCTGAAAGTAGTAGAAACTGTTTTTTTTTCTACTAATCTACACCACCAACCATATCACTGCGCAGAAAAAGCATGCATCCACTCATGGACGAGAGGCTCATGCTAATGACAGCATGAGATGTAAACATTAATGGCATCCTCCTCTGCTGAACTAGCTAGCTCAGTGGTGCTAGGTGAGCTAGCAGTAGATGCACGCTTCCTTCTGCGTGGTGATACAGTTGGCGGGTGTGGTTCAGTTGAAAGAAAATAGTTCCTACATGAAACTTCTCACAACAAGGTCTGTGGATTATCTTGAGTAGCCAGGTCATGATTTCTGGAAAGAGACATTGCTGTTTTTCAAATATACTTTTTAGGCACTTTGAGCACCATAACGCGATTGCTGTCTAGTTCCATTATATTTGAGAGAAGGCAGACATCTCTATGGCTGATATCTCCAACAATCTGCAACTCATACCAAAACAATCTGGACTGATAAATAGCACCACATGTAAGAGGAAATATATGCATTTTTGATTTTGGGGTGAACGGTAAAAAACATGTAACTTTTTATGGTTGTATGGTCATGCATGGAAACCTGTGTCTGCTTGGAGACAGGAGAAACATAAAAAATCTATGAGGCTCTGGAAGATAGTCAGCAGGAATGTAAAATATGCATATTTGTAGTCACTGCTGGTCCAGAGTCATTGCCGTGTCTGGTGTCTTCACAGTCATAAACCAACTCACAGTAAGAAAAAAAAAATATATATATAATTTTTTTTCTTCCTTTACCTCTGGACGCACAGCCCGGAGTTTTTCGACTAACGGAAGTGCAGGGGCCTCACGCCCTTCACTTCTGGCGGTGCCCCCAGGGAATGGCCGTGTTGTTTACAAATACTTAGGGTAGAAAACCAGCACAGTTTAGCTATATATCACATTTTTCACGTCACTATATCACCGTGTAGACTAATCTGATGTTTGTTAAGTCTATAAACACAATGACTGAACAAACGTTACTATTTCTGTGTGCACGTTTTGTAATTAATATGGTTATCGTAGATTAGCTGGGCTAACCGTTAGCTGTTAACGTTAGCCGTTAGCGTTGTCTATAACCATAGACTGTATAAAAATATGGTAATAACTCAATAAACGGTCCGTGAATAAAATATTTTTTCCAGCGAATATCTTAGATTGAGCTAGCAAAGCAGTTTTGTGTTGCTATGTGTGGTATTTATTCAGTTACGGGAAATCACGATGTCTAGAAAGCATCAGTAGCTGCAGCTGACAGGGACAGTTAGCAAAGCTAACATCAGGACGTCATCTGTTAAAAGCCTCCCGTTGCCGGATACGAAATGAAACTACTCCAGTTAGCTCAATCATGTTGTAACTCAGACAGCCGCTGGAAAAAAATATTTTTTTGCACGTTGACTAGACGGCATTACTGGAGCGGTCGCTATGGACGCGGACCTTGCTGTTTCTGTAGGTACACATTTCCTGGGGACACCTGCACGTCTCAGCCGCGCCCCCTCCATTGTGATTGGCTAAAGCGCAGCATGTTCAGACTCAAAGCCCCGCCCTACCCCCCTCTCTAGTCGTCTTTCACACAGGGCTGCCGACAGATTCTACGATGTAGACTGCAGAATCTGTCTTGAGAGATTACATTGGCTTAAACAAACTCCCAGACCTCTCTGTGGAGAGAACTATTGCCATTTATTATGGAGCCACTTTATCGCCATATCAATGGCCAAGAGGACTTGGCGTAGCAATTCATAAATCTTATTTTACAGCACAACTGATTTTATTACTAAGGGGATATATACAGTTTATTGGATATGAGTTCAGCAGATCCAGATGGATCTCATTTCATCCAGCTCGTCTGTTTGGTTACATTTATTTTCTTTCCATTGTAATTTTGCAGCCAAATTTTAGCCCTGATTTGAGCTCACAAACATTTTAATGTGTTGGGAAAATAAGCTGACAGCCTGTGGCAGCAGATAGGTAATGAAATTGTTTGTTTTATTATCTTGTATTTTTGTATATTCTTTATTAGATGATCTGCCTGGAGGGGTGCAGCAGCCGTGGGATTTCTATAGTCCTCCTCAAAGACCACCTCCCAAAACCAGTGGCCACAACAAGTCAGTGTCTATTTAAGAGTTGTGTATTCATCCAGATGATAAATTCAATGTACACAATTTAAAAACATTTTCAAAATGTGTGTGGCTCCTGTTCTTTACACTGAAAATCAATTTTCAGAGTGTGAGAGCTTTCAGATTGGTAGATGTTCATAAGACTTTTTGTTTTCTTCCAGAAGAGGGCCCTCACTGCCAAATAACTGTGGCTGTCAGTACCTCCTGCACACATGCCTCCTCATTATTTGTCCCTCTGTCTGTGCTTCCAGAGAAAGTGATCAGCATCGAGCGTATCCCCTGGATGTTGGAGAGCTTCCTGCAGACAAGTCCAAGCAGAGGAGAGAGAGTGTTCTGAACTACCAAGAAGCACTGAGACAGCAGGTATGACATCAGATCTACAAGATACCATCTCATCGCTGTGAGCAAACCCAATGTTTTCATATATAACAATTTGTGTTCAAGAACTGTTTTGGGCAGTGTGTTTTTGCACCCACCTTGCGGTTCTGTTAGCTGGTAGTTGGATGTTTTTAGAGGTTGTGGAAGCAGCACACTGTCTGACATGCTAACTGTCCCAGTGACATGCTAGTAGTTGCTGTAACAGGCTACTACCTTCATGCTGATACCAAAGGAACCCAGACACTGACTAATTTTAGGGAAAACCCCAGATATTTTGACAAAGACCAGAGCATGGTGGAGTCTGCATTTTCCTATGATTAAAGAAATACCTTGTAGCAAGGCTAGCAGTGACTCGCACTCCACTAAAGTGGTCTCAGAAAGGGCTTCAAATTTTGCATCATCCTGCCTTCCCTGTGACCAGATCAAAGAAAGAGAGGAGCGTAAAAGAAGAGAAAAAGAAGAGAAGGAGCGATATGATGCCAAAATAGAGGCTGAGATGATGGCGTACAACCCCTGGGGGAGAAGCGGGGGAGGCGCTCCAATTAAAGACCAAAAAGGCAACCTTGTTAGTAAGTTGGCTTTTACATTCTCTTTTAATGAGTTTACCCAAATCTGAGATAATTTCATGATGGCTCATAATAAATGCTAATGCAGCATGTTTCCACGCCCTCAGGTGACCTGAATCAAATGCACAGGACCAACGAGGAGACATATAGGAATCCTATGTCTAGGAATAGTGGAGAGACACAAAGCTTTTTAATGAGGATGGTAGACACTCCCAGAGATAAAGCCAGGGCTCCCCTTTCCCATCGAGTATCAGGTAGTGTTTGGCCTCTGGGTGATTGTGTCAAGCTTGTGGCAAACTGGGTCCTGCCATCCACGGTATTTCATTGTGCTGTGCATTTGTGTGTGCACATGTACGCAATATTCTTCTTTATTGATGGTATTATTATCTTTCTCAATTGTTCTTTCAGGTTTCAATGAGAAGCCAACTCCACAGCAGCTCCAAATGCAGGACAAATACAAAGAGGACCTGAAACAACAGGTAGGTCCAGTGTCACATTATAAAATCTGAATACTTCAAGACCATTTTGAGGAAGTTTTAAACTAACTATACCTGCAACTTGTCATTAATAACAGATAGAGGAAAATAAGCAAAAGCAGGCACAGGAGGCAGAGCGAATGAGGATTGAGGAGGAGAAGGAAGAGAAGAGGCTGGCAGAGCAAAGGGCTCGCATACAGCGAGAATATGAGGAGGAGCAAAGCAAGCAAAAGAAGATTGAGGTGAAGAGTTCATGTCTTTGATGAAGAGCCCTTCATCTTTCCTCCATCCTGACAGTTAAGGGGGTCTCCTCACATTGGGCTTGCTGTTGAGACACAGTTTTCTTTACTCTCTACAGCACAGGCTGGAAAACCGAGATTGGATCCATGAGCCTAAAACACAACACCAGGAGGAGGAAAAGAGGGTGAGGCGGGAAGAAGAGATTGAGAAGAAGGTACCTGAGAGCGCCAGGGACAGAGAGAAGAAAAAGGCGCTGTTGAGTTATGAGGTACAGTAAGCCTGAGAAGACACTGGCGCTGTAGCTTCCAGTTTTATTGAACATCTTTGTCAAGTGATGTGACTCTGCTTGTAAATTTGCAGAGAGAGCCATCTCCTCCTGTCCCAACCTTGCAGAGGAGGCAGACAAATCTTGTGGCATCCAGACCTTCTACTGTTGTAAGCCAACTCTCCGCCAGGACTGTAAGTCACTCAGTAAACGGATGCAAATATTTTTACATCAGAGCTAATTTGGTGTTAATCTAAAATATAAAAAGTCCTGCAATTTTCACAACAGGAGCGCTCTGTGTCAGCGCCACAATCCCGACCAGTCCCTGCGACGAAACCCCAGCTACAAGGTAAGACTGTCTGGAGTTACTTGTGCACAACCCCACCCTTAAAAAATTCAATTTCTACCTATGTGTAAATCATAAATTGCTATTTAAATATTTATTGTTCCCATTCTTGTCTCTGTCTCCCCTCACACCCTCTGCTTACTTCAGATGGTCACCAGGAAGTGATCAGAGAGCTGTCAGCCCTCCGTAGATACCTGAGGAAAGAGCAGAGACAACTGGAGGTTCAGCTGGGTCAGACAGATCAACAGGGGAGTCACTCCATTCCCCCCAACAGGTATTACAGTCAGACACCCATGAACACCAGGGGTAATTTGTGTCCGTATAGTGTGCCCAGAACGGATGGGATTTTATTACTTTCTTCTTGGCTAAAAAATGAGCCATTTAGAAAACCTATTAGATGTGCTCTATCCCTTCAGGTCCAATTTCACCTATTACACCCCCAGACACATTAAGGTGAACCACAATACTAATTCTGTCTTGTTAAATGGCAATTTTGATTTGCTATTTGTATTTAAGGAGGCTTCCTAGTGCTCTGAACTAATGAAAGTGACCCAGGTCAAATTGGCTATCTTCTAATCTCCATTCAGAATTGTTTCGGGGACTCATTACTGCAGTAATGTTACAGTGTGATCCCAGAGGGACATTTCTTTTTCCTCTGTTTTCATCTTGCAAGATCAGCAAGGTCATCTGCAGTACAGCATCCAATAGGGATTCAGAGTGTTGCTGAATAGCACTTCAACACATGTGGCTGAAAAACACACGTGAGTCATGGTATGTGAGTAAATTCCACCCCTGAAAGGACAGGAATGTACTACAAGCTGCTTGTAAAGTCTCTGCTTATATTCAAATAAGTTTACTGCAAATCATCAGAGAAATGCGTTTGAGCTGGTGCCAGTTTCACAGCTTTTCTTTGGTTCCAGTATAAGCCACTTACACAGAAAGCCCCATGCTTTAGGCCTCATAAAAGCATTTGGAAGTGTTTAACACACACACACAAACCAGGTGTTCGGTCCTTATTCTTTAAAACAATACCCTCTTAACTCTTTTTGAATCTAGCCTTACTTGCGGGGGCCAGTGTGTCAAGTGGAACTGCATGCTGCAGTCATTGTGCACAACTGGAAAGCATTCAGGAAAGTGAACTATTGGGACATTTTTCAGAAAAGCATCTGTGTGTTATTTGAGGTAATTGCCCTGTTTAAACTGGGTTTTTCCTCCTTTGCTCAGACCCAGAGGACAACCCAGAGAGCACGCCTTTGAATCGACACACAGGCAAGCTGTCCAGCCATCAATCAGGAGTCCCTCCTCTGGTGCAGCATGTGTTAATACGCAAAATATTAGGGAGTTCAACCAGCTTAAATACAGAGGTATGGCACTTTGACTGATTTCATTTTATGAAGCAAAATTTGTTCCTACTAATCAGATCACCCCTAGGTCACTCCAAGGAAAAAAACAGCTTTTATCAGTTTTCTGTGTGATCTGTATGCCTTCAATGTGCTCTAGACTGCAACATCATGAGTAGTGACCCACTGCCTGCCAGTGCCAGTCAGGGGTGCGGTAATCAGGGGAAAAGTGGGACTGATTACTCAGGGCACCAATCGAAGGGAGGCCCTCGAAAAGCCTAAAATTAATGATTTTATTTTTAATTATTTTTAAGTTATTATTGCCATAACTGAAATATCCACCCCTGCATTAGAATTTTTCTCTCTAAACACAGCTAAAGCCGAGTGAGCGACTGCTTATACTGCTGGAGCACCACCGTTCACTGTCATGTCTCTCTCCATGAAAGGGAAAGTGGGGTCCAGAAAAGAAAAGACAGAAAGGAAAGGGAAACTGAATTTAACTAAAAAAAAAAAAATTTTTCCATGCTCTTGTTGGCTTGGCTTGGTTTAACGCGGCCTGTCAGCCGAGCATGGCAGGGACTTGCGTTATCATTGCAACAGGTCTACCTGCTTGAAGGTGCGTCTCTAACTGATAACAGGTTTGTCTTGAGAGCTCGCGTTTAAAAGTAGTCAGCTGATTCACAGCTTAAGTCCCTCGCTATTTTACTGCAAGCGTTTTTCCATCACACAGCTGGGCAGGTAAAAGAAGTTTACCTGTTGGAGGTGAGCTGTTTGCAGAGGTGCAGTAAGAGCTTGTTGTCTGGAGCTCTTCATCAACATCTCACTGTGGCTGTTTCTGCTTTTACTCTTCCTCCCTGCCGTATTATTAGACTTGTCTTTATTGAAGGAAAGCCGCTAACAAAGTTCCGCTAATACAGTAATAAACACATTTTATTTACTATAGGTTCTTTACAATAAAACTTGTGAAAATGTTTATTGTGAAGTAGCATAATAAGGAAATGTTGGGTTCATCGGGAGTAACTTAACAAGACCCCTATGCGACTGAAAGTGAACATGAAACAGTAAAATTAAGCAGATAGCTACAGTAAAAACAGGACGCAGGAGAGAAACTAAACTCTACATGACAGAGGTTCAGTGAGACACAACAGAAGTACTGAGAGATGAACACACAGAGACTTTTAAACTCTTTCTCTCTGGTCTCCTGTGCAGACAGACATGAGTTGAGACTTGCAACACACACACTTGTTTCAGGTGAAGAAACAGGTTGTCAGGGATTTGCCGCTACCCGCTTGGGGGCAGCCAACTGGCTTTTAACCCTGCTTAGGAGAAGGTCCATTTCTAGGATGGCTCCCTGTGGCGCATGCACCTTAACTGATAATGGAAAGAGGAATTGGCATGGTTTGACTCAACACTTCCAAAAGTGGTAATGGAAAAGGGCTAATGGATCAAGAGAATATGGGCAGGGGCAACACAAAGACTGCTTGGCCCAGAATTTGGTGCTACGCCCCTGGTGGCAGTTCACATATGACCCAGAGGTCACAAGCAGCCGTGACTGCAAGAAGGGGTCATACAGTTCACTCACAAACTGCAGTGAGACTTTTCATGGTGGTTACTTTTTTGTGAAAGTGAGATATTGCTTCATTTTACTTCTATCATTCAAATAACAGTGGTGAACTGAAGTTGGTTTATCCCATTGTGCTGAAACCAGCTGGACACAGCTTACTTCCCTTCTGTACTCTGAAACAATCCCCTTTTCCAACTTTGAGAAAGTGATTGAAAAACCCTCCTCTAATTGCCTTGGTCATGGTGTTGATGTAAGGACAAGAGACGAGGATGACTGTGGTCCTAAGCCAGCTGGGCATTGCCAGATGGTTTAGACTTTCCAGAGCCTCATCAGCCCTCTGTCTCCCTCTAGCCGCACTGAAACTTTAATCTCATGAGGTCATGGGAGGCGTCCGTCAGTGACAGGCAGTTTGGCAGCGTAAACAGAGAATGTAATGCAAGCAACCAAGGAAATGGCTTTGGATGGGTTCCCAGACAGAGTTAATGCAGGAGCTCCAGCTTGTAAAACCAAAAAAAAAGGAAGAAATGTTAGTCTGTGACGAATTGACCAAATCACATATCAAACTTCCTCATATAAATAATGGATGTATGCCAGCCTTGCATCTGAGAGCTGCGTCAGATCCATTCTGTACACAGTCAAACCTTGATAGGATGTAGTTGGAAGGATGTAGCCAGGCTGTGGAGCTGCTGAGTCACGGCCAAGTTGCTGTTGCAGAGGGGGACAGTAAGGGAGGAACAATCAGAAATCACTACCAAATATGAACATAGTCTGTGCCTCCTGACCTTATCTTTCCGATTTTTTTATTACTGTGCTAATGCATCTGTTATTGCTGCATCAATCCAAGAAAGCCACCTGATATGGAAACTTTCCTTTGTTTGTCAGACACAGCATCTCGTGAAGAGGTCCGTCACATGTACCCCGACCCTCCCACTGATGCACAAAGTCTGGACATCCAACAGCAGGCACTTCTTCGTGAACAACAACGAAAAATCAGGCTCATGAAGAGAGAGGAGGAGCCCGGTCAGTGAGCAGACACACTTAAATTTCTCCTCAAACTTTTGTGCTCTTTAACTCATTGTTTTGTGTTTCGCTACAGACTTTTTGGACCAGAAGTTGAGCCTCTATCATTCTGTGAGTGGTGATCACATTGTAAATATGCATTTTTATTGTCAGGCTAGTCAAGTGGATCTTGCATGGTTTGCTCTTCTTGAGGGCAAGTTAATTAGTGTCTGCCTGTGTTTATTTCTTCCCTCAGAAGAACAAACCTGTACGCCACATCCACAGAGACTCCATACTGCCATCTGAGACATCTTTTATTGGTAAGCCTGGCTAAACATAGTCTGTTTGTCTGTTCATCGTCTTCTTTCAAGTATGAAGAAAGTGTTACACACACAATATGCTCTGGGGTTTTCTTTTTCTGACGCTCCAGACGTTTTCCATAAAGGTGACACGGCCTGGGAGGTCAGCTACATATACGCTCACAATACCACACTACAACACCCTCTGTGCCTCCGTGCCAGGCTAATTGTGGCACATGCCAGCTCCTGTCTCTGTGCTGCAGCTGGTGCCAGTGCTGGGTGCAAGGCACACATGCCAGCTGCAGGGTGGAGATAGCACAGTGCCAGCCACTGGGGATGGGGGCAGTAGAGAAATTGTTTAAAAAGCCTGGTGCAGTAAGGGAGGCTTTTGAATACCTCTTATACTTTTCCATCCAATCCCCTTCCAGTAAAAAGTTTTGCTGAATGGACTGATTTCATTATTTGTCATATATCTGAACTGACTGAACTTTTAGGTCCCTGCTCTCTGTCCAGCTGTAAAGAGGTTTGAGTGTAATGATGAATGGCTTTGTCAGATGTTTACAGCGGTGATGTATGTGAAGAGCGGGTTCATCAGCAGAGACCCCGTCAGCCCTCAGCAGAGCGCCAGGAGAGGACAGCCCCACGGAGGAGACGTGACTATGATGTATGGCGCTGAGTAGTAAATGGATTCTTTTGTCTGCTTCAGGCCAAAATGGTCTGAGTCACTACAGTACCAGAGCTGCAGCTTTCAATACTGTATTACTCAAGTCCCATTAGTTTTCTAATTTTACAGCATTAAACAGATGAGAAGTGTTGTAGATTTCTTCCTTCTGGTCTCTGTTGCACAGGAGGTGGCTGTGTGTATGGATCAGACAGGCGGTAACATTCAGCCAGATGCTCAGTCTTTGGAGTCAGCGACTAGTTTGAACCTTGAATCTAAAGTCAGAGCCAACAACCAGCACCGCATCTCAAGACAAGACACTAGTGATCAGCACGGCAGATCAGGTGAGAGGAAACACTTTACATCAGAGGTATTTAAATAAGCTGGATGCCAATGTAACAAAAGCATAACAAGTCTGGCAAGTGGGGGCGTGAAGGAGTGTTGGTTCACTAAACATCTCTGTGTCTTTTCTTATACATTTTAATCTGTTAAATTAAAGGGAATAAATTCCTCAGTGCCACGAGTTTGCAGCTGCAAAGTCTGTTGTTCTTCCTGCATCCAGCTCTGTCATTTGACATGACAGTGACAATGTTGAGGCAAGCAAGAACTACAGGCTATGTCAACTTGGATTACTAATGTCCACCATGTGGGGCATTCTCCAGATGCTGCTCAAAAACAGAACTTCCTCATTCTCTTCACTTGTATTGCAAACTAGCTATGTTTCCTACAGCGAAATTGGCATCCCAAAAGATGAGAGCAAACTGCAGAGAATTTTATGGATGAGGATAAATTTTAGTGTTTTGGCTGACTCGGATATTCATCTGAATTTATTTGAGCCAGAGTTCACGGCCGAAGAAATGCAGAGGCCAAGACTGAGGCTGCATTAGCCGTGTAAGAAGATATGGCCGGCTTTGCTCATATTGCTTCATCATACTACTGCAATGAATCTCAGCGTGAGCAGTTTTTTGGATGCTGTCACCAACGGAAATCCTAAAGGAACCTCTGTGTGCTTTACTATGGATCAGAATTTTACTCCTCACAACACAGAGATAGCTATTAGCTGGGGTGGTGATACCTAGTGATGTTGGAATCTCTTGCATGCAGTGCATCCTGGTACATGGAGGCACTTTCACAGTCGCTATATTGCATGCACTGAGGAATTTATTGCCCCAACTGACTGAATTTACTGTCAATACTGTTTGGAAATAAAAGGTGGTATATTTTCCATTTAACAGATAAAATACAATGCATATAACTTCACATGCAGTAGTGTTCTCCTCGTGTCAGTGTGGGTTTTCTCCAGGTACTCCAGCTTCCTCCCACAGTCCAAAGACATGCAGGTTAATTGGTGACTTTAAATTGTCCGTAGGTGTGAATGTGAGTGTGAATGGTTGTCTGTCTCTATGTGTCAGCCCTGTGATAGTCTGGTGACCAGTCCAGGGTGTACCCCGCCTCTCACCCAATGTCAGCTGAGAAAGGCTCCAGGCCCTCCGTAACCCCTAACAGGATAAGCGGTTACAAAAAATGAATGAATGAATGTAACTTTATATTAATGATGGCTTTTAAAATAACTCTTGTTTTTACCAGATTTCTGACTCATGCTCAGACTCTACTAAAGCTTTGCCTTTTCATCTTTTCAACAAAGATGAGACAGATGTTAACTATTGTTTCAGTACAGTTTAAAATTAGGCATCATCATTTCTACAATTTGTTTTTAACATCCTTTATTTTGTGATTGTCTAAAGAAATGTGTGATGGATAATCCTGTGTTCCTCTCCAGAGGGTCTGTCTGGTGATGAAGTGGATGTCTTATCTCTGCGTTCTGCCTTGGAGAGGCGTGTCTCCATGGAGACTGTTGCCACAGATGCCTGGCTGCGACCCGGCACGTCAGATACTGTAAAACGCTCCGGCTGCAGGGAGAGGCCAAACAGTAGGATGGATGCTCCACCCTGGCTGACACACCGCGTCACGTAGCTCCCATTAGCTGTCTGATGCTTGATTCACTTTCTACTGACTAATATGTTAATTGTGGGTCTTTGTTAGAAAACACAGCATTCAAAGTTTGTTGAAGACCAGAGTCTGCCTGTAAAAATATTAATGTCTGTTAGTTTAGACAAGAGCCAGTTTTACAAAAGACTTTCAGCATGAAAAGTGCACTTTTTAGCCCATAAATATCTCATACTTAGCCCATAAAAGTTTTGTAAAGTCTCATATCTGTGAATGTACCATAAATATATTTACTCATTGATGTATTTTTTAAAAATAATTACACACTGGAGAGTTTATTTTATAATAAATATTATTTTGATGTTGTCCCGGCTGATCATTACTGGAGAAAATAAATAGCTAGCAGATATGTCATTTAGAAGTCAGTGATTCAGCATTTCAAATCAACCAAGTTCAAAAACTTTATTGACCTAGAACCTGATTAGAATGCCAGATGATGTATTGTACAGAAAGTTGTACATAATCTTTTTTGCAACATAGAAAACTTTACATTGCTGTATCATATACATTTTGTTTTCTACATCCATGAGCAGGAATGCATCCCATTCATACTTAAAGCACAGCTAACATTTGTCATTTTCTCTATACATATACCTTTCCCCCAAACCAAAGGAAAAAAAAACAAAACATTAAATATATTATTAACTTTTGATTTTGTACACAAGAGTGAAAACTAAACTCAAACATGAAAACAGACTAGTGAGTCAAAAGCAGCTAGCATCAGGTTGCTCTCTTATCTTCCAGTTTCAGATGCCCTGTTATCACCTACCTCCGATAAAAACCTAAGAACATATAAAATGGAATAATTTAACCCTTCACTTTCCACGGTCGTGTTCCATTACAAATCATACTGTGTAGGACAATCTGCAGGAGATGGTACAGTCAAATAAATTATCACAAAAGTAAAATCTCCAGTGCATTCAAAAAAGAGATCAAGTGCAGCAAATCCAGAGGAGGAAAAACAATAAACAAAAATAAATGAAATCTAGTGTTATAAGATTATATTACATAGCGGCAGATCTGTACAACTAGATTCATCCAAGAGGCTATCAATACTAATGTTAGCCATCTGCGGTGCAGACAGAAAGATCGTTACTATCAATGTGTGACAAATGTCACATTTCATAGTTACTAAATATGTCTTTTTGCATGTTGTTGAAACCATTCATTCTTTACTTTTTAAATATACAGTAAGAAGCACACATTGTTTGAAATATATTCCTTCTGAGCAGATCAGAGATATGGATAACTGTCAGTTGTTAATCAGTAGTTTTATCCAGTGGAGGCATCGCTACACCTTGTACAAGACATTACTGTTTTCATTGTGATATCAAGTACTCTGTCTGGGCTGTTTGTGTGTGTGTAGGCGTGTCTGTTTGTGTGTGTGTGTGGTGACAGGGTTAAGGGTGCGGGTGGGTGGTAGCAGATAGCCGATTGATAATCAGCTGTTTTAAGTCAGGCATAAACCACGTGAAGGGCCCTGAGGTGACGCAGAGCCACAGCACAGTTGCACAGATCCGAGGTGGAGGCCTCAGTAGAGCTCTGCGTTCCAGGCTGTTGGTGGTGCAGCATCACTGAGCCTCCTCCCCAGCCTCCTCCCCCACCTCTGTGTCCGCCTCCTGCTCGACGGGTGCCGGCTGAGGTTCTGGTTCGGGCTCAGGCAGCTGTGCGATGTGAAAAACGAGGCCGATGCGCAAGTAGAACTTTCTGAGAACAGCCCGCAGCTCGGGGATCAGGTCGAACTGCATGATCTCACACAGCAGAGGGTAGTATCTGGACGCATGTGCCTTGAACTGTGGGATGAGACAGAGAGATAAAGAAGTGAGATGAAGACAGACACACCCATGTCTTTAAGGCACTTAAATCCTGTTTGCATGTTAGCTATTTGGAACAAAAGTGACAAACATAATTTTCTTCTAACTTTCTTGAGCTCTAGAGTAAACATGTCTTCCACATTTTTTCTGTTTATCAGTTTCATGAATCTAAATCTAAATACTGAAATGGTTCCAATGTGATATTTTAATCCAAAAATGCAATCAGTTTGGCTCATGCTCTGCTGCAATCTGCTCCATCTACACCCCACAGATTTCCCCTTCATTGTTAAACTATATTAATGCCATGGCCACAAAAACATTTTTTCTGACTGGCTATTATGTGTCTGTTAAAATAGTGTAACCGGACACAACAAACATAGTCCCAGTAAACAGTTTAAATAAGCGCACAAGGTATATTTAAAGCGACAGTTCAGATCTTTTAAAGTGGGGTTGTGTGAGGATCAGTGCCTGTGTCGGAAATCTTTAACTCATTCACTACTCCCTACTCACTATGTGGGGAGTTCTATGTAGAGGACTATATAGTGAGCTAACCCTACTAATGTCTGATTTTCTGCTTAACCTTTGTTGTATTCAAGTTTGTTTTACCAGTCAGTCATGGATTAACTTGTGAATTTAATGTAAAACGTTATGCATTATGCCATTATGTCACAAATCAGAGCTAGCAGCAACTCAGCTTTCTAACACTAGCTAGCATTATGAGCCCACATAAACATGTGAGTGTACAGCAGGTTGTAATAGAGCTGCTCTCTCTCCTCTTGTCCATTTTGCTGTCCATCCCATATAGTCTGTCCGTTCCTTTGGCGCAATACATGATGGGATATATTGCTTGGTGACCATCGGTTGTACACTACTTTTCACGGTGCATTGTGGGATACTTTGAGTCCACTATATACGGTATAATGATTCCCACTATACATTCCGACAGCACTACAAAACGGCAAAATCACTTTATAGTGGATTATATAGTGTGTAGTGGGTGATTTCGGACATAGTGTATCACCTACAGTAGATGTCAGTCGGCACACCTCCTGTTTGGAGAGGCAGGTAGGGCTACTGCCACAGAAGCTAAGCACTGTACTGATGTGGACGGGGGCAGTAGCAAGATGTATTTTAGCTAACTTGAAAATTTTTTCACTGCTTTACTTTGATGAAGACAGCCCTTTGTGAAAGAGAAATGGTGTCAAAGCAACCAGACTCCATTGACAAAAACAGTTATTTTACCTTGGTGAACATGGGAGTTGCTGGGCTATGGCTGCCTTGATCAGTTCTATCATTTGTGTTATTATGGGACTTTGGTAAATCCAAACTAACCCCTTTGAAAGCCTAAACCACACAACACAAAAAAATTAACTAACAATCGAAGCAGCGATAGACCAGCAGCTCCCATTTTCACCCAGGTTAAATAACTGTTTTTGTCAATGGAGTCTGGCTTTGAAGAGAGCAATAACACAGCTTCAGTTACCTGTTGTATAGTCTCGCTCACCAGACCTTTCTCAAGAAAAGAAAGGTCTGGCTGGGCCGACTCTCACTTTGAGATTGGAGAAAAAAACGCCCCGGCTGCTTGTACTTCTTTCAACCAATCACAATCGCTCTGGGCGGTGCCACAGCAACGGTGCTCTTGCAAAAATATTGCCGGGGGGAAACAGGTTTTGGTGTAACACGCCCACAAAAATATCGCCTACAGGACGCGAACCATGGCAGAAAAATGGCTACATCCCCGCAAGATCAAACACCGCAAAAGTTAGTAAAGGACGTGTTGAAAACGGTTGAAAACTGCTACACAACCGGAGGTGGTAGGGCGGGACTTCAGCGGGTGGCTCGTTCCGCCCAATGAGAGGCTGATCTTTGCAGCGAACTTCCGCCCACTCAGACTACCTGTGGTAAAGTGCTGTCTAATAGCAAGATAATGTGGTTAAAATATTCTAAAAGTAATATTGCTTCTTGAAGGTGGGATTTTTTTTTTAGGTGGCTAAAATATGTTTTCTTTCTGACCCATCCACAGTTCATTCCTTAGCCTGTTTATACAAACTGAGGGTGTGCTGACCCCCATGTGTGGTATGTAATACACTGACTATAGATAAGTACCTCAAACAATCCCACTTCAAAAAATACAAACTATCCCTTTACACAAGCTTTAAAAATGGATTGTGGTATAAAAATACCCTCTATTTTTTGCCTGTTACACCGATATTAGCAGTGTGATAATCCCCTCTGAAGTGTTAAAACGGAGAAAATAATCACCCCATCTGTTATTTCTGGATGTCAGACCTCATCTTAAATCATCTTGTATGTGTCAGGAGAGGCATCATCAAGTGTTTCAGCTCCTTACCCTTTCATCGCTGATCTTTAGCACCTTGGTGAGGAAGAGCAGCAGCAGGTTGGTCCAGGCCTCTCTGTGGCTCTCTGAGGTCAGAGCCAAGAAGTACGCTACAGCCTCACTGCACACACTACAGCACAGAGAGAGAGAAACATTTCAGAGATGTATATTAACCCCTTAAGAGAACATTAAACAGAAAAAATTCTGGATATTATGACAGAAAAATTGTGTTTTGTCTGCAATGTATTGTAGCAAGAAAGCATCTGCTTCTCCATCTTGCTGATCACATGACAAATTTGCCGGGACGGGGATGATGAAGATTGTTTTCGATCAGTAACTGCTAATTAAAGCCACTGACTAAGGCTATTATGAAAACAATTAGACACTTTTCTTCACAGTCTAAGCTTGAAGGGAAACTGACACAACCTCTGACCTTTCTCCCATGACCCTGCGGCCCTCTTTCGACATCAGCGGCATCCATTAGCTGCTCACCCCGCTCTCTCTTCCTCCCTCACATGCAGCTCTGTTGCACTTTTATCTCTGCGACCTAATCACCTCCCCAGTCAGCTTTGTACCCTGCACTAATCAAACTCGCATGTGTGCTGGCGTCTGGTGAACAGGGATCTGTTTGTGTGTGTAATTGAAGAATAAATGTGCGTCTGTGCTGCTTCTGGATGACAGGATGAGGTGTGTTTGAGAGAGAGGAAAGGAACATAAAATACAGGCGTGATGACACATAACAGTGTCTTCATGAATTAGGATTTCTGAGCCAGTCGCACACGGAGGCACCATCCTTCCTCCTCCTCCTCCTCCTCCTCCTCCTCCTCCACTACTCTTTCTCATCTTCTCTCTAATAACGAATGCAAGTAGGAGAGACAAGCGATGATTCTGCTTTATCTTGATATCATCATCAATTTGAGGGCGAGGCTGGGGGAGAGAGAGGGGGTGACGGCTGTTTGTGAGGCGCTGAATAAAGATGCAGCGATGACAGCCGTGCTGACTGAACAATGAAACATCAGTGTGCTGATTCCTTCGGATCTATACGGCGCGAGAGCATCTATTACGGAGAATTGCCGAGCTGTGCACACGCTGTGCCTCTGCCACGAGTAACTGACTGTAGATAGTGATATCAAAACAACCTCCCCTCCTCTCGGGGGTCAGTGTCTTTTGGTTTCTCCTTCCTCTGAGGAAACTATTGACGTCTGTGCCCGGAAAAGTGTGATTTTTTTACTATTCCCACATTGAGGCTAGTGATGGTGAATGTGTGAGACGTGTGAGGCTCTGAACAGTAAAAAAGTCCTCAGCTCAGAGAACGTATGCATATGCTCACATGCACACACAGACCAGGGGTGCAACAAACTGATGACTATCAGTCAGTAACATTATTTCACAGATGTATTGGCCACAACAACCTTAATATGGTGCCAGCTGATTCTTTAACCCTTTAAAACCTGACGACAGCAACATCCACTGTCTTGTGCTGCGTTCAAATGCCTTTCACAAACATTTAAGCATCCAAGCCTGAAGAAGTTAGTCTGAAAATGTATTTTAAAAAAATCGAAAATTATCAAAAAAAAAAAACCCTACGAAAATGTCAAGTTCTAATTATACATTTAAAATTATGTGACAAAAAATGAATATAGATATTATTTAGTTTAATTTATAGCAATTTTTTAGGTAATTTTCTTGTTGTTTTTTTTTGTACTTTTCTTTGTTGCTTATTATCAGGAAACTTTCCTGTTTGGCTTTTGATTTTTTTATTTACTTTTTTGGTTGTTTTCAGGTAATTTCCTTGTTTGTTTTTGCTTATTTTTTGATCATTTCTTTGTTACTAAAGTTACTTCTTATAACGTTTTAACATCTTGCTAATTATCAGGTAATTTCTTAAGTTTCTATTTGCCTTCTTCCCGTGATTTAAAAAAAAAATAAAGCCAATATGCACGATTTCAAAGAGTTAAAAGAGATAGTAAAAGGAAAGATTTAGAGCATTTTCAATAACTACGAACTGCCCTCAAGATTTTCACTATTATTACAATCATTAATTTATTCTTGTTCATTCTCATATTTAACTTTTGAAATCATAAACATGATCCAACCAAAACTTCCCACGTCCACCTCTATAACACAAACAACAAACTGAAAAACTAAACCAGTTTACTCCGGCAGAGTTTCAGCAGAAAGATGTCCTGCACCGAAAGCCTTCATCGTGTTTTCATCTACCAACCACCACCAACAAAAACCTCCAATTAGTCTCTGAATTCTGTCAAACTGAGAGCAACAATCTCAGGCATATGCACACGAGGATGTATTGTTCCAGCTGTCACTTAACACATGTTTGGCAGGAGTAGTGTGCTCTGTGCAGACAGCATCATTAGCTGGATGAAAATAAGCAGCACAACAGGAACCATCACAAAGATCAGTAGTTTAACCTGCTAAGGGAGTCTACACTGCTACTCCTGCTAGCGTGGTGGCCAACGATGATGATGATGATGAGGAGTGTCAGAACAATCGGAAAAAAGTGGCATCTACTAAGACGTCATGTTTAATATTAATAGAGATAGCTGAGCAGAGTTAATTCTTAGATCCACTGACTACCATTCAAACCTAATTGCCAGAATAAATGTTGTATGCTTTTGCAAACCCGCATATGTAACATTTACACGTTATTCTGCAGGAGATGTGTTGAAACTTTACATTCCATCGGTGTGGTTATGTTTAGGCACAAAACACTTGATCATGTTGAGGAAAAGATCATGTTTTAGCTTAAAATACACGCTTTGGGTGGCAACATCACTGCTGGAAATGCTGCAGTGACTCACAAAAAACAAGTAGTGCCTAACAGCCATGAAACACACAAGTGTAACATATCCAAGGTCTGCAGAACCACACACTGCCAACGTTTTCTCTTGGTGACTGCCCTGACCATCCACTACCACTGAAGGATCAGCAGTTGCAGTGGCTGTGAATGCGTCACGTTTGTTCCTTACTTGAGCAGTCGTCTCTGGACCTCCTCCCAGGCGTCCTGGCGACTCTCGTCTGTGTACATGCGGAACAGGATGCGCAGGCCACACGCCAGGCTGCTGGTTTCCTGCTTCAACAGGTTGGGCTTCGACTTTCCTTTGAAACCTTGAGCACAAACACACAGATGCACAAAGCCATTTTAAATTTCAGACGGTCAGACGGATTACAGAAAAACCACCGGCCCAAACTTGATGGAAGGGTGTGGTATCGTGTGGCAGATACACAAATTATTTTCACTTTTGTTGACAATGTGACACAGAGGATTTGGTCTTGGCCCTTCTACTTATTAACCCCAAACTACCAAAAGAAGCGACACAGCCGAAGATTAAGTGCTAATCACAGTTTAGAGGCAGTGATTTTCTTGCCGTACCTGCTTTCCACAGTAAAGTCCTCTGCTCATTGTTGGAGTTGAAAGCCTTGGCGAAGCTGTGTGACTCCAGCAGGCAGTCCAGCAGCTTGAAGAGCTGTTCTGAGGTCAAGTAGCGATACATGCCCTGGTCCTGGGTCTCCACTGGGACGTCTGCTGCATACGAGGCATCCCGCTTCAACAAAACAAACATGACAGACTATTATTGGTGTTAATCACACAGCACAGTGATTCTGTTATTTTGTTAGAGGAAAACATTTGTACCTGAGCAGCAGCAAAGTTCTCAGCATCTTCCTTCTTACTGGTGGCGGGGAAAAACACGATGTTATCGATAGTCTGGATCAGCTCCAGCTGCACAACGCACTTTATCAGCAAAGCAGTGAATAGGCGCTGCTCCTGAACCTCTGTGGAACATATGGGGAAACTTTCGTCAGAACACACGTGCAGACAAAAAGACGAGCAGTGCGTCTTTGAGTAAAGCGACAGGCATACTTATTGGGGTCCTGCTCCTGGAGCCGTCCTCACACATGCCTGAGGCGGAGCTGTACTGACTCTGCCGACGGTTCTCCATGGCAACCCTATCAGCACTGCTGATGGAATGCTGGTCATCAGAGCGGGACTGAATGTCCACTGACTTCTGGGAGATGGAATCCTGAGAGCGAAGTGGGCAGAGTTACAGCAAGGCCTATATATATGTATATATACAGTATGTGAAATTATAGAAACAGTACAGGCATATAAATCATGTATAAGACATGAAAACTGTGTGAAAGAAGTGAGGCAAATATTTTGTTTCCTGGCAGTAAAATTCCCCAAAAGATTTTGAAATAAACTTGAAAAAATATGGCAAAGAAAATCTTGAACAAACAGTTCTTCATTCACATGCAAAACAGAAAAGTGGCGTCTTTCCTCACCAGCTGTTTGTCTGACAGGCTCTGTGTTGTCAAGTATTCTCCCTCTGCTCCTGCTGGTCTCCATGTTAACAGCCTGAAACAGTTTATTCAGTAAATCACATTCATTCTTGGACAGAATGACAAACAACCAACAACTTCCAAGCAAGAAAATTACCCGAGCCAGGAAATCCATCAAGCTAAACAAAGTCTTAATTTATTTAAAGTCTTTGTTGGATGATACGTCCATATCTGTTTGCTTTGTTTTTCCATTTATCACTGTCATTTAGCAACTAATGTCCCCGTTTATAATTAGAATCACTGCTAAGTTTAAGACTGCTGGTTTATTAACATCTAAATGTACGAGCATGGCTTGTTTTTCTGGCTTTGACGAGGAGCTGGTTTTATGTTCGGCGCAGCAGCTTACGCGTGTGGGATGGTGGTCTTGAAGATGTCCAGCATGCAGTTGCACGTCTTGTCCCAGGTCTCCAGGGAGAATTTCTCTCCATTCAGGATGACCACATTCTCTAGACAGTTGGTGCCTGAACGGGCGAGCTGCTCATTATCTAAATACACACAGATGACGAGGAGGAGGAGGAGGAGGAAGGGTTGGACCAGAAGAGGGAGTGTCAAGGGAAGGGTAGATTAAAAAAGACAGAGTGAAAAACAGGTAAGATGTATCGATGTATAAAGTGCAAAGAGCCTTTTTTTAATCCAAAAAACAACCCAAAAACACTAAAAACGTTTATTGACTCTTTGCTTCACCTTCGTCTTTTTATAAAGTGGTGGACCAGTATTGATGTGGCACATTAAAGCTCAGAGATCATTTTTAAGCTCTGTCACTTCAGCCGAGCTCAGGTCATGTCTAATGCCAATAACTGTCCTAATGCCTCTTATTATATCGACCTCTATAATCTCAAGAGCAAAATTTCTTCCTCTTTTCTGTGTTGCTGCGTAAAGACAAGAGGACACTGCACACAAATTCCACTTAAAGATACTTGTCTGTGGATAAATATGGCAGAAAACCAAAAAGGGATGCTGCATGCTCACCTTGCTGCACACACCAGTAGAGCTGAGCCAGAATGTCATCCAGCAGGACGTCACTGAGGGACTCAAAGTATTGGGTGAAGACATCACAGATGGCGTAAAGTGCATGGTTGCAGGTGGTGGTCATCCACTCTGCTTTCTGAGGGTGCAACACAACCTTGTTGAGTATTTCTTCCATCAACATAAGAGCACAAACTACAAGACAATACTGCATCTCAGGATTGCATTTTAAAGGTCCAGTGTGTACGATTCAAGGGGATATATTGGCAGAAATGGAATATAAAATAGTAAGTATGTTTTCTTTGATGAAAATAAAAGCCTTTTATCTATACAGGGAGCAATCCTCGTTGACAGAGATCGCCATGTTGCACCACCATGTTTCTACATTAGCCCAGAAAGGACAAACCAAACACTGGCTCCAGGAGCCTTTCACATTAGCCACCGTAGTTAGCAGTCCTTCTGCCATGAGCGGTGCTGGAAAAAAACGATTTTTTTTTTTATGTAACACTGCTTTATTCAGTGTTTTGTTTTACTAGTTTTAATCATCACATTGGTTTGTTATGGTGAGAAAAAGACCTTTACACATAATTTGACTCCTGGCAAAAGACGTCCTGAATGTCTGGATTAAGGATAGACCGATACATTGGCCGGCCGATATATCGGGCCGATATTTGAGTTTTTTACTTGTATCGGCATCGGCCGATACGTGCGTGGGTTCGCAGATTTATTTTGCCCTGGCATGATTTACAGACAGGCATCCACGGGCAGCTCTGTGTTGCCGGAAGACCCTGCAGCGCACATGCAGCGAATCCTACTGTGTACAGTAGTTGTTGTTTTATTTATGCTTCAGCTTAAATATTTGTTTATTTTATAAAGATATTACTGGAAGATTTAAGAGCACTGAACTCTTTTTTTTATTTGAATGTGTAATAATAATAATAATAATATTCTACCTGTTCTACCTCAACTTTCCATCTTGTTTTAGTATTTTTTTCTGTTCAATAAATGTTTCTTATTTTAAACTTGAGACCTGTAATATTTGTTATCATTGTGTCATTTTTTTGATGTAAATTGAGGGAGCAAAAGCAGTATCGGCCCCAAATATCGGCTCAAGAAAATCGGCAGTCCATAATTGGTCATCGGCTAAGGGTGATGGAAAAAAATCGGTATCGGCATCGGCCCTAAAAAATCCATATCGGTCTATCCCTAGTCTGGATCTTAAGTTATCAAAGAAAAAAGGTGGGCACACACTAGCAGGTGCTGGGTCAATCTTGACATACCAAACAGCATCAGAAAACACTGATTTTATTAACATTAAACTGCTTTATTCTGTGTAATTTACCAGTTTAAATCACCAAATCCTTTTGTTAATTTGGCTCATGGTGAAAACCTCCTTAAATGTTTGGATCAGAAATAAGGCAAGCACACATTAAGGATGTTTTCCCACTTAGTCCTTTACAGCTCTCTTAGCAGACTGAGAGCGGTGACTGAGCATTTTTTGTGCATATGTGAACACTTCAAGAGAACTCAGACCCCTCTGAAGTGAACTGTACTCAGACCCGCTGTGGCGCGGTTCACTTAACCTGTGCCTTGTGAATGCAAAGTGCTCCAGGTTTGCTTTGCTCTTTGCCAGTGTACGGAGCCCTCTAGATCACATGCTGTTGCCCTGGGACGCTTAAAAAAAAAACAGAGAAAACCCTGTCGACCTGTAACGCTTGCAAGGACGCAGAATGAGGAGTAGTTTGGTCCACGGGAGATACTGCACGTCTCCAGATGTGGTAGTAGAATACATCAAACAGATGCAGTCTACAGTCCACAGAAACACTAAGGTTCTCCTCCAATTTTAAATTAATCTGAAAGCGAGGGGCTTTGTAACCACACTGCAGTGTCACGTCAAAGTAAAAACAAAACTATATCAGTATATATTATAAACAGGTTATAGTGTGAAGACAAAGAGGACTGAGGCCCCATCAGAGCTGAAGTGGACCAGAAAGCGTCCTCTTTCAAATGCACTGAAAATATGAACACATAAAAAACTGAGTTCCTTTTCTGTTGGTCCACTTTAAGAGGAATGAGTTCGGTTTGTTTAAAGAAGACTATTTGTGAAATCACCCTAGGTTATAAGAAAAAATAAGTGAGCACACATTAGCAGTTGCTGAGCTAGCAGCCGGTCTGCAACTTTTTTTCAGCTCCCAGTAAAAACCTCCAGAACAATTAACACTGTTGCAGTGGTTGCAATCTGCAATCCTCACGTCTAGATGCCACTAAATCCACCTAAATTTTACACACTGCTCCTTTAATATTTGAGATATCCAGCTGTGAAACACAGGATCTGAAACAGCTATTGAGGATGAAAGACTTGTTGTGTACCTCAGTCTGTTGCTCAGGCAGCTTCATGTTGTCAAAGATCCTGAAGACAATTCTGAACAGGTCTTGCCACCAGTGTTTCTCAAAGGTGTGTCCGTAGGTCTTCATCACTTCAAACATCACTGTCAGCCCCCTGGGAAATGCACACACACAGTGTTGTCCTTTCCTTGATGCTATAGGTGACATTTGCTTTTTTTCCTTTTTTTTTTTTACAACATGCATCAAAGTCTTTTCTATCTTGCAAACACTTGCCTTCACTGCTGCCTTCACACTTATCTTAAATCTAAATTAATAGGTGTTAAAACATTCAGTTTAATGCCTTTAATGACGCCCACCGTCTGAGATAGCAGGCTAAAGGTGAACCCCGCCTACCTGGTCCTGACATCCAGCTTACACCTGTTGATGATGCAGGAGAGCTCGAAGAGAATAGGGAACCACCCCCGCACCCACACGCGGTCCTCAGGCGCTACATTCATGTCATCACTGGTGTAGTCTTTGAAGGCCTGCCAGAGAAATACGAGCCGTGTTCACCATCTCTGCCTCGGGAGAGGATTAACCCTCCTAAATAAATGCACATTTCCATGCATACTGTACATGCCCCTGATCTGCACTAAACACACCCACTCTATGTCATGCTTTATTGATGCGCACATTCTGCCTCTTTGTGATGTCAAGGGTGAGAAAATGAGTATGCAAAAGCTGCACCAGCAACATTAGCACAAGACACATGTTGACACACACTGGATGATGTTAACATACGTGGGCTAGACATAGTACTACACACTTGCATTAATTCATCCTTTCGTGAACAGCTTATGATCTGAGCACAACATGCTTATACTCTGTCTCTAGATGTTCATAAGACCATATACATGTGTTGTTTGGATGAATTATGTTTAATAAACGCTACGTTCTTCTTTCACAGCCATAGCTTCAAACCTATAATATACACAGTCTATCTAATACGGTGCAGAGTTTAAGGGGCCTATCATGCTTTTTCTCATTTTCTGACACATATATGATGTTACAGTGTCAGATGTTCATAGCAAACATGGCCATGGTTTCAAATAAAGAGGTAAACGTATGTAAAAGTAATCCCCGTGACGAAACCTCAGGCTTTAGACAGCTCTGAATACTCTTTGTTTTTTGCTCTGGCAGCGAGATGAAGTCAGATCGTGACCGATTTCTTTATATGGTTATCTGCTCCTGGCAGGCATCTGTAAGTATTTACATTAGGTAGCCTACACTGCTACATGTAGCTACATGCTAACATCGGGGAAATATGTTATCTTGGTTGCTGATATTGCTAACTTCTTCCTGTTTTTGGATCATATCCCTACTGGAACAGTCTGATTGTCCTTTAATTGGTGATTTTTCACTATTTTTCAACCTAGAAACGCTGACCAATCAGAGCAGACCGTGCTTTTTTCAGGGGGTGGGCTTAAAGAAACAAGCCAAACCTGAGCGTCTACAACAGAGGGTGAATACCCGTGTTTCAGCACGGATAGTACGAAGTGTTTCTTGAACATTAAAGCATGTAAACATATTCTAGAGAGACCAAAATACAAGTATGAACCTGAAAATGAGCATAATAGGTCCCATTTAAGTCAATGCATTTTGTCTCATAATCACTCAGGATTATGCACATGGCACATTTACAGCAAGTAATAAACTCTAGCACAGCCTGACACTGACCTGTGGCCTCTCTGAGACGTATTTGGCGCAGTGTCGGATGAGGCGGATGGCTTCCATGCTGGTGTCTGGGAAGGAGGCATTACAGGCAAACTCGGACAGACACTTAACGGCGTCCTGGAAGGAGTCGATGGTGGCTGCAAAGTGCTTTTCAAATACATTCGCTGGGAGAGGGATAGAGGGAGAGATGAAGGCAGAATAACAGAAGGGTAGGTGGAAGTAGATAAACAAATGATGAAGAGAGAGAGAGAGAGAGAGAGAGAGAGAGAGAGAGAGAGAGAGAGAGAGGGATCAAATCCAAAATCTGATGACCACAAGGTTAACAAAACCATTTTAGGAGGGTTGTCATTTAAGTCATTACTTATCCTTCTTAGGTGTCTGTGTGCTGGACTTACTGACGATATGGCCGGTGGTCTGGAAGGCCAGCTCTACAATGCTCTCATCCTGGTCAGAAGCAGCCAGGTGGAAGACAGAGAAGATGTTCTTCCAGCCTGAGCGGATGTTCGCCGCCTGGGAGTTAACCATCTGTGCTATACAGCGCACCACCATGTCTCTGATGGTGGGAGACCTGGACAGGAAATAGTGGGTTAAGAGGAGTAAATTGGAAGGAGGAACAGAGTTTAAGGGAAGAGGAGAATATGAAAGTGGTGAGAAGAAGTCAAAGGCAGAGCCACAGATGAAGAAGCATAATAAAGAAGGCAAGAAAGTAGGAAGCATGAGAGCCAATCAATTAAAAAGACGGAAATTCATCTCTTCATTAATGTTAATTATCTTTAAAAGCTCTCGATAAGCCATTTTCAGGCAGCATCATTAATCCAGCGCTGGCTAGTCTTGCCACGACAGGTTTTTACTGTTGCCATAGTGAAGAGCATTCCTAATTGCTCAGTAGTTATGAATGAGAGAAGAGCTCTGCCTCCGCTTAGCATTGCACACGCACACACCACCATGGTGGAGGGCAGCAAGTCTAACGGACACACTGCGCTGCAGGGTTTACGTGGCTGCCTGCCATCTCTCCTCTCTGTTGAAGCTCTCAGCCTGTTCAATCTGTGGGTGGATTTATACTTACACTGCTACTCCCTCTTTCACATGAATGAAAAGTGTGCTGCAGCAAAACCGCTTGCCTTTTGATGCACTGCACACAGACAATTACGACGGCAAAATCAAACTAATTTATGACTGATTGCTGTTTTAAAAACCATTCAAGACTTATTCAGGCTTAAAAAAAAGGCTTTTTACATGAATTCACTGAAATGGTAATGCAAACAGACTGAAATGGGTCAAGTGAAATGTTTGCTTGCTGCTTTTCTCCGAGCGAACAGTACGCTTACTCACTGCTCCAAGAGAGAAAGTAGAGACAGAGGAAGAAAGAGAATGAATAACAGAGGAGGCAGAGAGCTGCTCCAGAGGTTGAGGGGAGGAAGGGAGTGCGAGTCTGCAGCCATGTGAGAAACAGCCCAGAAATAGTAACTACTCAAAGACACAGTGCAGGCCTTGTGTTTGCAACACCCGGCACCACAGACTTGCATGGGAGGAGCAACAGAAGCGCTCACTCTGTGGGTGAGTGTTCAACTTTACCTGTTCTTTTTCATGATGTGCTCAAAAGGCCTCAGAAAGTCTTTCTGGAATCTGAAGTTTGCCAGCTCCCCTTTCTCCAAAAATTTCATGGACAGTTGCCTGAGAGAGTCCACCGCGAAAATTGCCACATCTTCATTTGTATTACAGCCAACCTGCACGAAGATAAAACATGTGTCAGTAACATCACCATTTTCTTAAATTTAAGTGCAGGTCCCTTCCAACTGAATAATAAGCATCTACTGTAGATGCACAGATCACCCTGCAGCAGAAACGAAAAAACCTTGAAATCCACTTTCCAACATGATAAATGACTATTTTGAGGATTTGATTTTACACAGACTAAATCTAGTTTGCAGTGACTCAGTGAGAAGCAGAGCCTCAGTGAGAGATGTGTCCTTGAATAACAAACTAACAGAAAGCTTTTCTGGCAACAATTTGTGTTTATCAGTGACTGAAATCAGCCTTCTGTAAAACAGAAGGTGGGAGAGGAAGTAAACAGTCCTCTGCGGCTCACTCAGTCACTCCTCGACACCTCACTCATTATCAATGACACTATTTTTAGTATCTTTCTATACAACAGGGCTACACTACAAACCGTGCTTCTGTTTCATGATTTCCATCCCTGGAGTAACCAGTTCTCACCCACCTTGTTAAAGTGGTCTCCAATAACCTCCCAGATCCTGGACCACTGCAGCCTGATGCGGCCCATGTTGTAGTAGGAGATCTCGACTATTTTTTGCAGGCTGAACATGCGTGGGTGTGTGGGCGAGGCCAGCTCATCCATGGACACAGCACACAGCCAGCGCACAAAATCAACTGACGAACAAATAGAAGACGTTGGCAATGAGCAAAGAAAGGGTGCTTTGTACCAGCAAAGTGATGCACGACGATAAAAACAGCCTGAATGTACCTGTCCTTGAAACAATAAGAATAAAAGTATGTAGCTGGATCAGCTGGACTCACCTATTGCGTTACCATCCAGTCTGGTGGAGCCGGTGAATATCCTAAAAAAAGAAAATGAGGATGATGTAAACTACATCTGAAAAGTAGATGCTTGCTCCAAACATACAGCATACACCCACTGCATAACAAGTTAATGTCTTCCTGCCTTTCAATCAGTGTTTCTTTGAATCTAATGTTTTCCTCTGATAAGAAGTGTTTCCTGTCTTAATTCGCTTTAAAATTTGTAGACATATGGAACGTTTTGTCCTCTTCTATTGCCGTAACTTCTACTAAAATTTACGACCAACATAATCATTTGTTCCATTTGACAGTGTGGATGGAAACAGTACCTGTCCACAGCCACCACCACACTCTGCGAGCTGGTCTCTCCGATAGACTCCTGAATGCTGGCGATCTGCTTACGGTCCACTGTCCCTCCAACTAGAGAGCAAAGCACAGAGGATTACAAAATATAAAAGCAAATATCAATATCAAGGATTTAGTGTGGTTTTGACCGATTTACTAAAAGTACAGCTTCGCTTGCAAACCACAAGTGCTGTGACAGTGCTTTACAATATGTATCTATGAGTTTGTGCTGACCTAGACCCAGGTATTCATCATTGCTCTGCTCCTTTGTACTTGTTATGAAGCCCTCTTTGCCACGCACCGTCCCTGAGATGTAGCGTGCCTTCACTCCTGTGCCAATCAGCTGAGCCAGCTCCAGCTGACTGATGCACTTCATGATCTAGAAGAGATAAGACGGGGGCATATTTAGAGAAACAAGCACAAATAAGAGAAATAGAAGAGGACATGGGGAAAATTGGGATTAAATGGAAGAAGGGTTGATTGGGAGATATGTGGATTTGGTGGGAAAAGGGATGTCAGGAAAGATCCAATAACAAAGTACAACTGGTTGCTGTAAAATACCCTAAACCCAACAAACAGCTATGACTGTATAACAGATAAAGGTACGATGATCTGAAAACATATACATATCCCACTGAGAATTGAGGCCTATTGTGGCTCATTGCTTGGATCAGGAAAGGAAGATAAGGTGCAGTAAGACAGTTGAGATATGGGGGAATACAGTGAGTGAAAGAACTGCAAACCTCATGCCAGGAGTTGCCCAGGTAGTTGCCATCGGTGTGGGCCACAGTGATGAGGGTCTTTATGGTGTCAATGTTCTTCTGCTTCATTTCTGAGATGCCAGAGCTGGCTGTGAGCAGGGTGAACCTCGCCAGCGCCTGCACATACGCATCCCTCTCCAACTGAGACAAAAACAGAAGGCAGCGTGTCAGAATACTGCCAGGTATGAGATACAGCAAGACACTGATCCTCCAGTTTAGACTGCAGTACCTGTATGCAGAAGATGCATGCTATCCTGATGGCACAGCGGATGCCCTCCAGACACAGTGAGGCCACCTCGGTGTCATCGCAGTCCTGAAGACCCACGCTGAAGGCTGCCAGGAAGGGTGTCCATGCCAGCTGAGGAAACACAGACAGATGAGGTGTACAAATTGTGTGTGAAAATGTGACTCATAGACGCGTGTGTGTGTGTGTCTGCTACCTTGAACATGGGCCTGACGTGCTCCAGATGTGTGGCACTGGTAAAAGGAGCCTGGACATGGCTGACGGCCTCCATCAGAGCTTTGGCCGTCTTGGCCATCTGCTCCATCTCCACGTTGTACAGAAGACGCCTCTGCTTCTCGCTGGCCACACCTGAGCACAAACACACAAGTTCGCATATTCACATGCAATAAGAGCTTTTCGCAGCAACCAGACAATGTCAACAAGAAAAAAAAACACTGCAGCTTTTCATCTAGTAAGCTCTGCAGAGTGTCAAAAGGAGACTGAATTATACAGAGACAAAAGTGACAATAGGCCTCTTCATGCCTATTAAAATTTTAAGCCACTCATTGAAGTGTTTTTCACCGAACAACTGATGGTAAACAAACAAGTCAATGTACCGTCTATTGTATATTTCCATTATGCTTCATAAAGAGTTGCAGCACTGCACATAATTCTTCCATTCGAGATGTTTTTGCAATGTCTTTGTGCCATGTGTGCTGTCTGCTCACAGTGGTAAGTCTCATTCAAAACCATTACAGCAAAGACTAGTGCTGTAACTATTGATTATTTTTTTTTGCTGATTACTCTGTTGATTTTTTTCTCAATTATTAGATTAGTTGTTTGATCTACAAAAAGTCAGAAAATGGTGAAACAAGTCAATCAGTGTTTGCCAAAGCCCAAGATGACGTCCTCAAATTTATCAACAACCCAAAGATATCCAGTTTACTGTCATAGAGGAGTAAAGAAACCAGAAACTATTCACATTTAAATAACTGGAATCAGAGTTCTGACTTTTTTTCAATCACTTAAACTCATTATTGATCATCAAATTTGTTGGCAATTGATTTAATAGTTGACAACTAATCAATTAATCATCGCAGCCTAACAAAGACATCAGGTACACAGCTCTGGATAATAACCGAAATCATAGCCTCAGATTGAATCACATCTTTGAGATGTGAGAGTCTGCACCTCCTCCTTCTCCTCCTCCTCCTTTGCTGAGTCATTCAGTCACAACTCACTCTGCTTGTTGGATTTCATAGTGAGCTCCTTCGTCTCCTTCATGGCGATCTTTTTCCCCGCAATCTCGTCGTAGATGGCAGAGAGATATTCCTCAGGCAGATCTTTGCTGTCATTTATGCCGCGGTTCATCTTGATGTATTGCTCTTTTGTCATTTTATTCTTCACCTTTGCAGACGACAACAAGGATACGGGTCAAAAGCGGCTCATGCAATCCCGGTGATTTATGCTGCACTAATATCAGAGGGAATGACTGCTGTCAGAACATTCCCAAAGGCTGCCGCCTCGCTGAGGTGGAGTGCTCACCTGTGGACTGTGAAGGTCTGTTGTCAACATAATGATCGAGTAAGCAAGGACGTATGCGGTGTCAGCACTGGCAAAGAGGGTTTGCCTGGAGAATTGAGGGGAGGAAGAGGAGGGTAGGGAAAGGCAGAATGCATATTAATAGCAGCATGTTGTATGTGGGTCATGTTAAATCAAATTCAGCTATTTCCATAGTAAGGATTTTACAGCCAGAGATGAAAACTCACCCCTGATTGCATTCCAGATATCTCGCTGCAAATTTCTCCATGAGCCGGTCAATCTTCTGGGCCTCCCCGGGGAGCCGAAAGCCCTCCAGGAACATGCGTAGTGCAGAAACAAAGTCTTTGCCCTGGAAGTCCATTTGATCCACGTAGGCATACATCACCTCTTTATTGAAACGGTCATTATCCCCGAGGAATTCTCCCACTTGAGTCTGGCAGGGCAAAAGTTAGTCAGTCTTACTTTAACATACTTCAATGTAGCATACAAATTAGAACAAGACAGAAAATCCTGCCAAAAAAAACGGAGAGGCTGTGCGGGGCTGTTACACCCCATGTGTCCAATTTGGTCTGAACTGACTGAGTGCTCCACACTCTCGCTGGAATTGCAATAAGTTGCTCTTCAACTAACATTTCTCTCGTCATAAGAGGTAAAGCAGATGAAGAAAATTGACTTCAACAAGGCAAAAGAGCAACATACTTGTCTGGCTTTTCAGCCAGCGTGGATTACATAAATACAGGTTTTACTTTCATGTTTATTCACTCTGTTTGCCTCTGCCACAGAGCCACTGCATCTAAGGGCCCTTGTTTCTAACCAGATGTTATGAACGCTCTTTAATGCTGATTACCGCTGTGCGCAGACACCCTCAAGGCTGTCCAATCAAAGAGAGTGTGCTCCTCATTAACATTTACGCTGCTGGTGGACAGACATTAGATTACTGTGAGGCTTCTGTGGGGTTTGGCTGGCTGAGGCAAAAGGCAGAAGGTGCAGAGTCTGTTTGAATGGACTGGCCGTTTATTTTATTTGCCAAGATTTTTACTGAAGCTGGTGGATGCTTATTTTCTTTACGAAGACTCCACAAACAACAACAAAGGTGCTGGAGTTGAATATGCTGTCTATTGTCCTTTAAAACCACAGTGACTTGTCACATGCTTTCGTTGAATAGTGCAATCATCTGCTCCACTCTCGGAGTTCAGAAGAGGGACCAATTGTGCAGGTCAAAAAGAAGGTCTGCACACTCTCAGGCTCCAAATAAATAGCCTATTTCTCTTTTTCTCTTTTCAAGGCAACGTTTCAATCTACAAGATCATCATCAGGCTCTTCCCACTCTCTGACATCCCCAAGTGGAATAATCTTGTTATCAGTTCACCTTGTCTAAGATTAGCTGTGTAGTTTGTGCACTCTCATGTTCTGTTTTGTAAGCAGCACTTGTCTTTAGCTGCAAAATGAATGAAAATAAGCTGAACTGTTACCGAATCAAGCCTCTCTTCCTGGTGCAAGAACTGAGCAAGATCCTCTGGGGTTGTACCCAGCATGCCTTGCTCTTGAAGGTACTGGATTCCTCTCTTTGGTTTCTTGTTGAACCTGCGCAGAATGCAGAGACGCAGAATATAATGTAGCCGATGCAGCATCACACAAACAACAGGATAAAATGGTAAATGTGTGCTCAGTGAAACTTACAGGTCAATGCCTTGCTCGATGATTTCCTTCTGCTGTTTGAGGACCTCAAACTGCTCGGGGTTGTCAGTGCCTGACATCTGGGTGCTGTAGCTGCCGATGCCAGACGAGGCCGTGGAGTCCAGAGAGTTAATGCTCCCATAGCGGTTTATAGTCTCCGGGGCCTTGGTCTCTGTGCTCTCCTGTTCTGACGGTTTCTCCTGACCTGAAGAGCAAAAAACACCAGATTACAAAAACCCAGAGGGGACGACAGACAAGTGGAAATAAACTAAGTATTCCTATTGTTACTGTACCCCCTGAAACTGTCGAAAAAAAGGTTTTAATTGAAACTCTGTCGCTGGCACAAACTCAGCCCGGGGGCTTAAAAAATGAGCTAACTTAAAGCTAGTACTGCAGGAGAGAGACTTCAGTAATTGAAAGGGGAAACTTCAACACAGAGAACAAAATGACCCTGAGGCCTTATTAATGATTGTTGTTGGCAGGGAGGGTATGCACGCTGGTGTTACTCACATGCACGCAAGACCGCAGCCTCACGAACTCCAAAAAAACACACACACTTATTCACACACAGCAGGTGCAAGGCAGGGCATGAGGGGAGGATTTCACAAAAGGTGGGTTATCTAAAAAAGCTCCAGGCATTCAAAGAGGAAGCAGCCGGAATTAAGAAGCCAAGAGAAGTGTTTTTCTAAAGCCTGCCCGAGATGAGCTCAGGGATCTGCGCTGCTGCTGCTGCTGCTGCTGCTGCTGCTGCTGCTGCTGCTGGAGCGGGTCCACCCTGTAACCCTGTGCTAGGGCCAGGCGTCTGATTACCCGTTGGAAACTCTTTAAAACATTCACGACAGTGTCACCGTAATGTGAGCTGGCACTGTACTCCACATTCTTAGGTTTAGTCTTAGCGTCGAGAGAGGAAAGTGTAGGTAGGTAGGTATACAGGGGAATACGAAAAGGGAAGAGGAGACAATGACATGGAAGTTTAAAGGTCCAGTGTGTAGGATTTACGAGGATGTATTGGCAGAAATGGAATATAATATAACAAGTATGTTTTCTTTAGTGTGTAATTGCCTGAAAATAACAATCACCATGTTTTCATTAGCCAAGAGTGAGCTGTTTATATCTACACAGGGAGCAGTTCCTCGTCCACAGAGTCCACCATGTTACATCGCCATGTTTCTACAGCAGTCCAGAATGGACAAACCAAACACTGGCTCTAGATAGGGCCAGTCGTGTTTTTGTATCGATCACCATAGTTAGCAGCCTCTCCGCGATGAGCCAAACAGCATCGGTAAAACTGAGATTTTTAACATGAAACTACTTTATTCAGTGTTTCGACCACTTTAAATCACTGGGTCCATTTGTTTTGGAGAAGAAAAGACCTTTGCTGATAATTCAGCTACCAGTAAAAACCTCCTGAACGCCTGGATCTTAAGTTATCAGCAAAAAAGTTGAGCACACATTAGCAGGTTCTGGGCTAGTGGCCTGTCTCCTAGGAGTCAAACCCCATCAGAAAAACGCTGCTTTATAACATGACACTGCTTTCTATAGTGTTTCTACCAGTTTCAATAACTTGGTCCGTTTGTTTTGAGGAGGAAGAGACCTCTGCAGATATTTTGGCTCCTGGTAAAAACCTCCGGAACAGAGAACACTGACAGAAATCTTATCAGGAGTTCACGCTTTGCACACGTAGTTCGTAGTTTCAGCTGGCTGCAATCTGCAATCCTCACCACTAGATGCCACTAAATCCTTCACACTGCTCCTTTAAAATGTGTACTGGAGAAATACTTTATAATATATTTATAAGTTTGTCAAGCAGCATTTTTACTCATCAAATTCAGAAAAAATGTTTCTACCATTAGTTTAATTATTGCATACATACATGGTTCTGGTTACAATCTAAGGGATGTAAGTGTGTAACCCTACAAACAACATGTTTTATTATGCAAGACCAGTACCAGTCATCAAAGCTACAGACACAACAGGTTTAAAACAAAAGATTCTCATCACAGCAACACATTCTAACAAAAACTCTGTACGTTTCTACCAGTATTACCTGCTCTTGCTTTGAAGACATACAAAAAGGGAAGAAAATGACACAACAAGTTGAAAGAGTGAAGGTGATATACTGTACTGTAATAGTAGAATGCACTCTGAAATTCAATGTACTGTACTATCTATATATATATTATGTACTATATTATCACAAGGAAGAAAAAAGTCTGAAATCCCCAACAGCCAGCAGGGTGAGTTTGACATTCAACGTTCAAATCTTGACCCGTGAGCTCCTGCTAGATAACTAATGACTTATCATAATTTTCCGCAAGATAACGTCCCCGCGAGTTAACACAATTGCCTCTGCTGGTTAGCCTCAACAGCTTAGCCTGAGGCTAGCCTGTGGATAGTTCCCGGGGCTTGTGGGATATCTTTTCCAGCCGTTTCACTAAGTTGCACTTGCTCCTTATGTTGCGCTCCTCCTTTGGAAAACAACAGAAATCCTCCGGTGTGCAAAAGACCCAGAGGCCAGTCTCACACACAGGATGTGCGGTGTATGTTGGAGACGGGGCGTTTCATCGCGGCTCGGCTTCAGGTATCGCTCTGTTTAAGACTAAACCTTCTGGATTAGCCTGTCTGCGTTGGCCTGTGGGCATTACCTTGCTCCCTCCTCTGGCTGGAGCCGAGCTGACGAATGCTCACTTTCCTCCTCTGAGCGGTAGCTTCCCCTGATGAATGCCAACTGTCAATCCAACAACTGATTGCAACCGAGCTGATAGATGTGAGCTTTATCGCTAACCCCGGTTAACCTCAATGATGAATTGCTGCCAAAAACCGGGCCGATCAGGGGAAAGTCTAGTTATAACCTTGGCAGTTTCATCTCTGACACACACTTTCCACAACACAAGTTCAACTCCTCACAGACTCTTGAGGAAAAACAGCAGTCTGGGATTTTATGGGCAAAGCCAACAAAGCATGTATCAACTGTATTTAAGATGTGAAGGTAAAGGTTCACACCACTTCTGTTAACGTCTTGGTATAATTATATGGAATACAGCATCACTGTACAAACCCTCTTCATGAATTAATTCATCCTTCAGTAAGTGATGGGATTGGTAGTTCAGAAATAAGAGATAATTCCATGTGTTTAATTTCTCTTTCCATTGATCAAGACTAAAATACAAACATAAATTCTGTCACATATTAGTTTAAATACTACATATTCAGTCATCATGTAGAATCAGAATGAAAAGAAAGGTAACGTTCATGTCTGTCACATTCAGTTTGGGTTTCATAGCTGCCAGAAAGTCTTGAAAAATCACATTCATATTCAGTGTGTCTTACCAAGGCTGGTCTGAGAGTTGGGGTTGACGTATTGGTCTTTACTCCATTCGACCATACACTTCAGGATGGACACTAGACATTCAAGGCCTTTCTTTCTCAGGGTCAGCTCCTAGAAAGGGAAACAAAAAATGTAAGGGTATTTTAAATGACTGTAAAGGCAAAATGCTTCGTTGACCTTTATAAAAACAAAGAATATCAAATAAAGCTAAATATTTTAAGAAAATGGAAGAAAAAAATGTCACCTGTAGGGGTGTTGTGCCGAGCTCATGGCCTCCGCGACCCTGCGCGATTTTCGACAGGTCATTGACCAACCGCTCAAATATGTTAGCAGCATTCAAGTCACAATCATAGTTGACGTAGATGTCCACCACACTCTGGGCATCTGAGAGAGGCAGATGGAGTTCATCAGTGCGAATCAATGAGACAAACACAGACTGTGTACAAAGCCTTCATGGAGTCTGATGTAAGCGTTAATAACTAGAGGTTTCCTATAACCATCAAAGGGGACCTATTATGCTTTTCTTTTCTGTCTGTCATACACTGTATAAATAATGTTTCAATGTCAGATGCTCATATTAAATGTGGCTAGACAAGCTGACATCAGCTCATGGCAAAAAATTTTTAGATAGTCATCTGCTCCAGGCACACTACTAGAAGTGTTTACATAGTTTACACTGCTACATGTAGCTACATGCTAACAATGGGGAAAATGTAATCTTGGTTTCCAGTGTAATTCATTTCTTCCTGCTTTTGAATCATATTCCTGCTGGAACATGTCCTGTTGTAAAGATTTCGGGTTAGAAGCTTTTACTGGTGATTTTTCATGGCAGAAAGTGCTGCTGTACTCCATTACAGTGATTCCCCCGACTGCAAGTACATGGCTACATGTAGCTACATGCTAACGTCAGGGAAAAACGTAAAGTTGGTTGCTAATATTGCTAATTTCTTCCCAATTTTGAATCATATTCCTGCTGGAACATATGTGATTGTGAAGATTTCAGTTTAGAAGCTTTAACTAGTGACTTTTCATGGTAGAAAAGTGTCGCTATCTCTGTTACAGTCATTTCCTCGCTGCAAAGATGGTGCAGCGAAGCAGAGATACAGAAGACCCAGAACACCTGACCAATCAGATAAGAATCAAAGCAGGGCTTTTTCAGGAGGGGCACTTAAAGAGAGGATGACTACAGGTACTCCAGCACAGACAATATGGGGAAAATAAAGTGATTTTTGAACAATAAAGCATGTAAACATGTTACAACGGAAAAATTAACATAATCGGTCCCCTTTAAACTGGCTGAAACTCATAAAAAATAAGGTAATAAACATACTTAGCTGACATGTATTCTGCAAAACATCAGAAAAATAAAAAAATTAAGAATTTAGAGACCCAAACCTGCGCATATTCTAGTGAGGGTTTGTATGACCATCCACTTGTGGTCATAGGAGCTTGTGGACGTCTCAAGAATATACAGGAAAATCTCCTTGAAAAACACCTGCGGACAAAGTCAGGAGAGGTGTTAACACCATCAGCTGCCTGCATGGGCGACACACAACACACAATACTCTGGGAGCCCACATGAGTTTCCCTTCAGTGGACACGGCAAATACAGCGGGTGGTCATGTCATGCGTTAGAAACTTTGAACCAACTCAAACAGAACAATAAACTGTAGGCAGCAGAAAGAAGGTCACAGTGCAACTCTCGATTGCACCGAAGTGGAAGAATGTTACAGCGCTCCGTGAGAAACCACATCTCCCATACATCATTTGTGTCAGCTGCCTGCTGCACTGAGAAATGGAGTCAGACTGTTGGTATCACAGTGTGGGGTGTTCTTCAAAACTCGGTGGACACTTAAATGAACAATTTTAAAGTGCTGCATTTTGTGATCTGTTGCAGTTAGTATCTGCAATCTTTCCACTTGAGTCTGAAAGACTGTCAGCTGCCAGAGAACGTGTGAAACTGTTGTTTCCATCAAGAAGTGGTGGGTGGATATATAAATATAGCCACTGTAATTAGCCAACTGGTTTTCCCTGCATATATGAATCGAAATAAAGCTGTGGAAAAAACTGAAAAGAAAAAATCGAACACACAGAAAGCGCACTGCTGAAGAGCAGCAGGTAACTGTTGTCGGAAAGCAAGTGTGTGTTGTGCAGACGACCTTCACTGCATCACGTTAAAAGCTTTCCAGCGGAGATATCTGATTACTGTGAAGCAGCTGCATAAAGTGTTGAGTTATAGTCTGTAGTAGGTGAGAAGTAGTACGTCAGGTGTGGAGCCTGAGAAACCCTGAAAAATGTGTCTCTTATGATTTCATCATGTTAAGGTCTGTTCAGGCTGTCAGCAGAGAAATTACTTTCTTTACCGTCACGCTGTCAGTCTGAGAAACTGTCAGCAAAATCTGAAATGTTCTTGATAAAGACAAGGCGCTGCCGTGAATACGTCACCTCGATTTGCATCTTGAGGTGCGTCTTGAAGTGGGAGAGCAGAGTGAGGAAGATGGAGAGCGAGAGTTCGAAGACCTCAGGCACGGAGGAGACGCCGTTCTTGGACAGGGCCACACACAGGTACTGCTTGATGGCGTTGATGAACATCTCGTTAGTCTTGAAGATGGGCCCGGCGTTCTGCAGGATGGAGAGGAGCAGCTGGAGGGACAAGACCTTCGATCGCAGCTCATGGGACCTGAGGCAAGCGGAGAGAGGAGGAAGAAGTTAAAAACTATTCGTGTAAAGTCAGGAGGAGGTCAGTCTGAATATTTCAATAAGGAAGGACATGATGATACATTGAAGAAATTAAATCACAGTAACAGAGGAAAGACTGTCAGTGTGTACTTTTGTGCATGAAGCGCAGGTCCATGTCTGTATCTTTAGCTCTAGCACTGTATTGTGTATCCTAACCCCTTGGGAAACAAAGCTGGCTCCTACATAAAACAACTTGAGGGATTTTTTCCAGCCATCTGCTCAAGACTCTGAGAACACATTGTCCAATGGGATGAGCATTAACATTTCAGACGTACAATACACCCAGCGAGACAAAAACAAAGAACTCCCGCTAAAACCAAGCACTTATAGGGAAATTATCTGTCCTTCAAGAAAAGTTACGCCTCAAAGAAACAGAAGCGTAATGCACACTGAGACCACATCACACTGTGTTTCTCCATCTGAGAGTTAAAATCTTCAACAGCCATCAAAGAAACGCTAGGGCAACTAAATCAAAGCTCCTCTGCGTGTGGAGCCTCAGCTCATCTGAACTGTTTTCTCTGCAGCAGCAGGACAGAAAAACTGAAGCTCAAAAAACATACTTTCAGCTACTTTATATGCTGAGATTGGCTGCTTCACTGCAATGTCTTCCATCTCTGGTGCATCTGGTGCATCCATCTCGGTCAAAACATTACAATTGCATCCTCATGGTAAATGGTCTATAGAGCAAGAAATACAAACCAGAAAAAAAACTGGTAATTGGTAAATATGAGTTTATGAGAAACTGTTAAAAGTAAAATATGCTATGATTATGATTGTCATTTATACATTAAATAATGGTAATTGGATGCATAAATCAATCTAAATCCAAAGTGTTTTATAAAAGACTACGTTACTGAATTTAACTGTGACAGAGAGATACTGCATTTGTATTTAATACCACAGACTGTCAGTACACTTCGGTTACCACCAACTCTCTGAGGAGGCATCAGGGTGTCTACAGGTGTCAGACAGTTAAATTTAAAGCTTTTAAAGACCATTCGAGACACATTTTAACCACATTTAGGACAGATTTTTGGACAAATCATGTTTTACTTATTTCAGCATCGCAGGTAAGCATCGCATGCAAGTAGTTTATATGTGATCCTGTGCAGAGGTAAGTGTTTTGTAGGAATATGGTTATTAGAGTGAGTTAAGTTGATCTATATTTTGCCAACAGGTGAGTGCAAGTATGAAGTAAAATGACAGTTTCACAAGTTTTTTTAAAGATGTATAACATTAGAAATGTGGACTTTAAACTAGGAAGGCTTCACTCATTTTCACAAAAAGACATTAAAAAAAATGGACGAATGACAATAGATAAAATCTCTGTAGTAGTTCAAGCCTCACAAATTCAAATTTAAGACTATTCAATGACTTTAAAGGCCAGTAACATTGAATTTAAGACATTTTAAGGACCTGTAGACACCCTGTGCATATAGTGTCACTGTGCCTGTATGTGGCTGTCAGCACTGATCTTTGTGATTTGGATTGTTGTTGCATTAAGCAAAACTTCCATATAAAGTAGGGCTTCAACTAATTTTCATTAACAATTAATCTGCTTATTATTTTCACAGTTAATAAATCAAAATGCTAAAACTCCAAAAGTCACAATTTCCCACAGCCCAAAGTGTCTTAAAATTGCTTCTTTTGTTCAAAGACTATGACACCTTTACTACATCACACATCATCAGCTTTCAAAAATGACCAAAAAAGCAGCAGCACTTCCAAATTTAAGAATCTAGAACCAGCAAATATTTGACATTGTTGCTTGAAAAATGACTGAAACAATTAATAAATAGTTTGCAATTAATTTTCTTTCAATTGACTTATCAATTAATCGACTAATCGTTGCAGCTCTAACAGAATGGCGCCAATTTTGCACCAAATGTATGCATGTTACTCAATTTAAATACATGCAAATAGTACAGGAGCACTGAGACGCTATTTGCTTAACAGTGCAGTTAGGGATTCATTTCCTTGGGAATTATATGGTAAATCTGTGCTATCCTTTTGTGAATTCGCCAGTTTGTTGTTTTTGGTGCAACTTCAATTAAACTAGCCATTTGTGGGTCATTGTAGAGGCTGACATGTGTTAACTGAGCCCTAATGATCTAGTAAGGACTCAAGATGGAAATCCAGAGTCTCACTTCATTTTAGTCAATTTAAAAGTATTTTTTGAACCACAATGACTGAATTAAATGGAGTACGGTGACGACTACACATAGAGAATATGTCAGATTTGACAAATGCTTGTTCTGGCCCAGTCAAGGAGATGTATCCACATTTAATATCCAACTTGTACACTGGTTTGGAGGACAGTGTTGTACATTCTGACCCATAAATCATCATAGATGTCCCGAAACAGGCACACAGTAATCCCTCTTGAGACCATATGTGTACCCTCTGATCCACCATGAAGACAGAGAGTACTTTCTGATAGTTAAGGAAACAATAACACAGCTTTTCAGCCTGTGTGTGTGTGTGTGTGTGTGTGTGTGTGTGTGTGCGTGTGTGTGAGACACAGAGTGAAAGAGGCAGAGCAGCCTTGTTAGGAGGGTAAAAGGTTTCTGTCTGGTAGTGACATGGCACATCAGTGCTGGGGTAATTGACGTGGCCTTCATCAGACACACACACACACACACACACACACACACACACACACACTGCTCTCCTGCGTTTTCACCACATTCATTTCCAAATGCTATTCAAGAAAGGACCCAGCCTACATTTTACCAGCTGACCTAAAAAAAAAAATGGAAAAGATTAGATAAATGAAGAAGCAAACAAACACATATCAAAGCCACCCCACACACACTGTGTGAATTGAGTTATACACAGAAACCAGATGCAGGAAATCCTGTTTCACAAAAGCCACTGCTATCAGGACGAGCCAATCAGATGCCTCTATTTTGGCAAACCAGAGAGCATGGTCAGAGGCAATATTGCATGATGGCAAAATCAGATTATTTTCCCCTCTCTGGTGCTCCGAAAAGGGGAAGCGTTAAAAAGGGATTTGTGAAACCAGGAAGTGATTCAGAAAATGCTGAGCGATGCCTCATTGTCTCCCTCACCACCATTTATCAAAACACTACCGTAATCACTGGAGCAATCCTCATTTTAAACCGTGACTCACGTCTATACTTGACTCACACTGAATAACAGAGGCAGCAGAGGGGGTTTCACAGGGACTTGACAAACTGTAGAGCATATTACTAATCTAAAATTCAGCCATTTAAAAGTCACACAGCTTTTTACTGACAAGTTTGTGTCACTGTGAGTTTATCATCAGTGATTTAACACATTTTTTTTCTGGTCACATACTGGAAAAGCATCTTTCATTGTTTTTCAGAAGCTTTTGAAAAGTGTTGGGAACCTTTTGTGCTCCGAGCCATCCTTGGAGCAACAAGCTCTTTATCTTTTGTCAATAAGTCAGTGCCTTCAGGATTTGGCGAGATTTTGGGGGGATTGTTGGAGCCTAAAATGCCTGATTTCACAGCAGCTTTTTCTAAAAGATATTGCAAGGCATGTAGGAGTTTTTTGCAATCAAATTTTATGTTTTGTTTTTATTCCTGCTATGTCAGGGTCTCTATGGGTATCAGACACTTAAATTTAATGCTTTTTAAGACCTTTTTAAGATAATTTTTTACCAGATTTAAAACTGATATTTAGACAAATTATCTTTTGTGGTAATAAAGACCCCACAAATTCACAACTATTTAATGACTTTCAACGTGTTAATAAATTTTAATTTGAGAAATTCTAAGACTTTTTAAGGAACTGCAGACACCTTGTATGCTCTCCAAAACCAATAAACACATTTTTAAAAATAATAATAATTCATCAGACATTTAATGAAAAGTAAAATTTTCAGAGTAGAACATGACCTTCAACTATTGGTGTGTTTTTGCAGCAAAAAATATCTAAATGACAAAAAGTTTGTGGCTTAAGTTATTTATGATCTAAACTAGAGCCTATTACCACGCCCTCTTATCACAATTAGTCTATATCATTGTGTTTAAGTATACATCTCTAGCTTTTTGCGCACATAAAATATCCCACTTAGCTGCAACACTAAGCAAAAGTGACCACACAAGTAATGCTGTAATCCCGATGTTGCACACTACATGAAGTGAACTCTTACTTGGGATCAGGTGGTCCATCTGACAGCGGTTTCATTGACAGCTTGCAGAGGGAGCGAAAGACAAGGAAGGCATCTTTCTGGAGGATGTGGGAGAATTTTGCACCTGGCGGCTGGCCCGGCGCTGCTCCTGACTCCTACAGAGAAACAAAAACAGTGAAATCAGTGTGCAGCTAGAAACATCTTCTTTCACTGACTCTCAGCTTACGGAACATAATAAAAGGGATGATTAAAAGCCTCCCGGTCTATTAGATGTGTGTAACCTTGATCACTGAGGAGTGCAATCAACCATGATTGCAGGTTTCATATACAGCTGAAAAGAGGGGCGATTGCATAAGACATTCAAGGAAATATATTCACCTTAATTAAAGACTGGATTTAGTAGACTTCACAGTACAAGTGTTGACAGACTTTTCATTATTTTGTCTTTTGATTAAATCAAGTTGTTCATTTCCTCTGACTCTCAGACAGTGCAGCAGGGTCACAATGTTACATCATAAACAAGAATTTAATCATCTGAAAACAGGGGTGAACGCCATCTAACAATTCTAACACATTAACATGAAACAAATTAAAAATCATTTGCTATATTTCTTATTTATTTTAACCAGTACGTCTTACTTTGACTTCAACTCATAACAAAATGTAGCAACTGTGCTCCGTCCTTCACCTGAGTGTCATTGGACGAGAGAGACAGCCTGTCATCAGGCAGCGAGGGGGTGAAGCTGGCAGAGATAGGCGTGCCGGGAATGCCGTTGGCATGGACGTGCTCACTGTCGCTACCCAGGGTGCCCTCGTCCTCCAGGGAGCTCTGAGTGCCTTCTGTTACTGCTTCAGCCGGCTCCGACTCTGCTGGCTCCCCTTCGCCGCCAGGCTCCTTGGTGTCGGAGCAAAGGTTTGTGGGGTCCAAGCAGTGCCCTGCAATGATGATGGAGCAGGGAGGAGTTAGACAGAGGCGACACATTGATCTCCAGTCTCAACATGAAGATACTAAAAGGGGACTTTTAGGCCTGGAGCAGATGACCATAAAATGAAATTCATCAAGAGCTAACGTCAGCCTCTCTCGAAAGTAGAAGGAAAGTTTGGAACAGAGTATTTCTCACCTCATTTTTTGAAAAACTTTACAAACATCAGACATTATAACATTATATATGTACAACAACAAAAAAAGCATAATAGGTCCCCTTAAAACACTTTGACACATCCAGGACTACATGTTGTATGTCCATCGAGGCAACATGTAACTGTCAGATCTTAATCTGATGTTCTGGTCAAGTACAAAGAGATAAAATGACAGTGGCACATTAGCAAACAGCATCTAAGAGAACTTTCAGGTTAAAAGAGGATAGAGTGCATTTCTGTTCAATGTTCCTCCCGACCATTACGGCCTGTTTGTCAAATTGCTGCTCAAGGGTAAAAGAGTATTTGAAAGAGAAAGCCAAAGCACTATTCTTTTGTGTGTCGAAGTTAATGAAGCTTTTTTTAGGCGGCCATAGAAAAAATAAAAGCTCCTTTTAACTTTTGCACACAAAGACAGAGTGCTTTGCCTCTTCCTGTCAGCATCTAAGGGAACTTCGGGGAGCTTGACACGACCTAAAATTATAGTGTAGCTTCCCGGGAAGTATTTCTCAGCAGAGGGCCAGGCTTAGAGACTTTTGCATCTCCTTTCAGACACATTTTGTACCCAGAGAGGCGCGTGCTATCTATCAAATGGGCACCAGCCTGGGAGCATAGTCCACTTGTCACCTGAGGTAGGGCTCATACAGAGACAGCACACCGCTTTCCTTTTTCCATATGCATTTAAAGGCCCAGACACACCAACGGATATCAAAGAACTAGTGGTAATAAATGTCGACTGCTGCGTTGCCTTATGTTGCATGCGTCTCAACCGAAAGCTGCACTTGAACACATCGCAAAGACTACAGCCAATGGCCAACTAGATACGTTCTTTGCCTACGTGAGAGGAAAAAACTCCAGCAGGCGGTGGTAGTTTGTTTGATCAACAGGACAGATTCAAGACGCTAGTTAGCACATCAATAAGTAGAGATGCACAATGATGTCGGCACGTCATCGGTATCGGCCTATATTGGCTTTAAAATTAAATATCAGAATCGGCCAACGTGCTTTTTCCTAATTTGCACAATGAATGAATATACATACACTGAAAAGTATTGTATTTCATGTCTCCATCTGCAGGATAAGAGTATGCATAGATAATATTGTGCTAGTTCTACTACACAAGACACTTGATGATCACTAAAACTGGGTGGGGAAAAAAGTGGTTCTCTTTCAAACATTCACTCGGTATCTCACTATGGTACGGTGAGATACGTCACTTATCTTGTCAGAGAACCGGGGTTACCTTTGTAACCTAAAGTTATATCAATATCGGTATCGGTCAAATGAGTTGTTGCATATCGGATATCCGCAAAAAAACCAATATCGTGCATCCCTATTGACAACACAGCCCAATACTGAAAGAACAAAATTATGTTTACCAAGCACCAGCAAACAGTAACAAACAATTACGAACCTTTCTACTAAAGATCTTAATGGCTAAAGAATAATCTTACCGTGTATGCCTAATTTGCTTTGCTCACACCCTCTGAACTTTAGTCCTTTGTTTGCTTTCCTCACTTCTGTTTCCCTTTTTGCAGCTGAGCTGAACTGTTAATCAGAGTGATCTCACTCACAGACGGGCTGCAACGCCTCCGACACCGATTCAACATGCTGAATCGACCGAAAGACAGCTGACAATGGTCAAGTAGTGCCAACAGTGTGGGACACGATGCAAAAACTAGGGTGACAGACGCTCATTGACAGCCTGACTTGGTGTGTCAGGGCCCTAAAACACCAAATTAGCAAATAATGGGACGATAAATTAAATGTGTGGCTGATTCCACTGCTGAGTTACATTCTGCTGGATGGCTGAATTTGCAAGAGGTCAGTTTTGTATTAAAAAAACATGAACTCACAAAAGCAGGTGCAGATTTGCACAAGTATGGTGGGGAAATGCAAATTCAAATAACCTGTTTGGCGGGCAAAGGATAAGCAAACTGAAACGGCTCATAGGAGCTGCCCTGAATAGAAAGCAGAGGGGATAGTTGTGGCTCAAGTACTTGAACTTGCTGTTCATTGAGCTGCTAATGCACCATGACAAATACACTCACTTGACTCTGAGGTGGATTGTACAAGTAATCCCTTCTTTATGCTTGTGCTTTGATTTCCCCTTGAAAATAGGTGAATGACTCCTACGTTAGCAATACAAATGTGCTTATAAATAAAGCTAGGTGTGTTTTTAGGATACTCTCAAAGAATAATTAGCCACTGCCTTTAATTTTTTATATCAATCTCTCTCACCTCCTGCAACAGTGTTGACCACCTCCTGTAGAATACTCTGAACGATTTCCTGGGCTTTCTCCTCATAGTTCGGGGTCCCCTCGTCCTCCTCCTCACCTGCCTCTGGATGCTGCTGGGCTGCTGCATCTGAACAACACACACACACACACACACACACACACACACACACACACACACAGAGTTTAAGAAAACACATTAAACCTCTTTGTTGACTGAAAAAGGTGCCGAGGGCAGTCAAAACATCCGCTCTGCAGTAAGTATAGTGCTTTCTGGGCCAGCATCCATAAAGCTACAATGTCACTGACAGACTGTTTTTAATCCTGCTGTTCATATTCTACACCAGCTTTCACAGTGAATGAGCCATTGTAGTGCTGAATGTGGTATCAAATGTTTGCGACGGTAAACACTGGTTCTGGCGGCTTTTCTTTCCTTTGAATGTAATTGCACAAAATGTCAAGAGTGAAGCTTTTATCGAGCACAGGCAGTGGGTTACTGTTTTTATCAGCAAACACACCAGCCAAGATTGTACATAAAGCCCAGGAGATATGAAATGTTTACAATATGTGATCTTAAACATGTCTGTGGCTGTTTATCAAGTGTGTGTGTGTGTGTGTGTGTGTGTGTGTGTGTGTGTACAGCCCTAATTTGTTTAAAGTCACACTAATCCTTTGCTAAGCCCCTCCCTAGAAAGGCTACTGTCTAATTCAGGAGTTGGCAACTATTACTATTAAAAGAGCCATTATTGGCCAAAAGATATAAATTTGAATAAAGGTAACAGACTATTAAATCTAAATTAGCCTATCAAAATTATGAATAAATCTCAGTGAGCATTCATTAATATGATTTACTACAAGGTGGCTACACTGCAGTTGGCTATTTATAATTATTTAGCAATTTAACTTTGCAGCATTGGTGATGAAAGCCAATGAATCTGTTCACATACTATTAAATTCTCTATTTTCCTCCAAGCCTTTTTGGATTTGGAGTCCATGGCTAGCTTTGCTAGGGAGACTCCAGACCACCGCTATTGGAGTCCAACAAAATTTAGAGGAAAAGGCACCGGGTCGTAGACATATGACACACCATTCAATTGATGAAACGTTAAAACATTTTTTAATTCAACGTATAGGCTACAGATTTTTACAATTGTAGAATGCAATAATCACTTTAGGCCTACAACAATGACAACTGAAAATCTGAATGTTGAAAAATGGCCGCTATTCATTTCCATATAATTTTATGTCAAAGTCACAGGGAGCCAATGGAAAAGGTAAGTGGTTCCTAAATGGTGGGTCATGGTCCAAAAGTGGGTCAGGGTTCCATTCTGAATGACTCGCCAACATGTCGTTTTAAAAAACACACTTTATTTTTGAAATATAGTGAATTTCTGGCACAAGCTTTTATTTTGAAGTGCTGTTTCCTGTAATAGAGTGAGTGAATAACAGACAGCTACTTAACAGAGACAGCAAACTAGCTTGATGACATGGCCAGATGCAAGTATGACGCTGAATATATTGAATATTTGTGGACCTTCAACCAATGACTAAGGAGAAACCTGGACCCCACGGCCGGATCAGTTGGGAACCACTGGTCTAAAGAGCCACATTCTGCTTCGGTGCCACAGTTTGCCTATCCCTAGTGTAATTGTATGTTAGCAACTGTCAGTAAGCACAGCAGGCCTGTCCCCCTTCAGAACAAAGTAAATGCTAAAATGGTGTGCATATGGAACCTGCATGTCCGACAGCAGATATCCCTTAAATATTTAGAGGGTGGTGTCATATATTTCTGTATTCCTTATGCTCTGAGGTAAGAGGCTAGGCTAACTTAAGTTAGCTGGTTTAGCACTTAGCAAACAAAGACAGTTAAATATTTATTGTAAGTAACTTTCATTTGAACTTTAGGTTAAACAGTTGTGTACCACTTGAGGCTGTTTGCGCTTTAAACAAATAGAAAAGAAAAAAAAATTTGTTTTGTTAGCATTGGGCTAAAACATATATAAGATAATTAAAGCTACAGGGAGTTATAACTACACGTTAGCTTAAATTAAACACCATATTGACTTACTCTGCTCTCCAAAAATATTATTGGTCCTGTATATGTCTGTCGGTCATGTGAATTGTCAAAACATGGGGTGCCTGACGCTTACATTGATACCAGTGAGCCTTTCCCTGAACTTTAATGTCCTCTTCATTCACAATATTCCACCAGTAAATGGTATTGTGAATGTAGCTCTACAATGCATGTTGTGGTCCTTTCTGTCTACTTCTCTGATATTTCACCATTATTCCAGAAATATCCAATATCTATCTCCAATATTATTGAAACGCTGTATTGACGTGCCAGGAGCAAAGGCTTGACAGGCCTGACGGCAGTGACTCCATATCTTATATCTTTCAGAATAGGTCCCGCCCACAACTTTGGGATTTGCAAACAAAACTTCTGGATGTGCAAAAAAAAAACCCTTTGGGATTTCCAGTCAAAACTTTTAAATTGACATTAATACATTTTAAGCGGTTACGGAAAATGAGTGAAAGTAATGTATTTTACTTGCAATAAAACATTTTTTGATGGCAGTATCGATAATTCTGCTCTAAAATCCATTTTTTGATTGCTGCGGGGAAAGTTGGGCTATAAATTCTTTTCTGTTTGATTGGATAACAAAGAAACAAAAGTGACTTAATAACCAAGGAAGGCAGAACTTAGTGAAGGGTCATTTAAACAGTATCTTAAAATTTGGTATTAGCCTTATGAATATTGATAGTTTTTTACTTTTTCAAACAGGATGCTGGGGCTTGAAACTTGTCTTTGTGTGTTGGTAGATAAAGGACAATAATTGGGTAAAGTAAGGATACAGAATATAAAAATAATAAATCCCTTTATGCAGTCTTACTCTGTACTGCTGCTGTGGCTTGATCTGCCTCAGTCTGTTCATTTTCAGCCACGCAGAAATCCGAACCATTTTCTGGATCTGGGCTCTCGTAGACAGCCCCCTGCTCTCCCTGCTCCTCTTGCTCCCGCTGCTCCTCCTGCTCCCCAGACACAGACCTGCTGCTGCTCTCCGGGGCGGGTGTCGAGGGGGTGGACGGGGTGGACGGGATGGTAATGCTGGGAGTTGGAGGGGTGACGGGCCCGTTGGCCTCCTGGGACAGACCCTTGGCCGGCGGGTGGATGTGAGCCTGGAGCTGGGGGGAGTCTGGCTCGGTGTGCTGGGTAACCGGGGAGTGCTGCCGGTGCCGCTCTCTCTCCAGCTGCTTCGCTTCCTGCAGCTGCCAGGGGGGGTTGTGGGACACACACAGACACACACATACAAAATAATAAAAAACAAAACACACAGACATGGACAGTACACACAAAGAACAGCAAAAGCATTCATAGAACAGGCACATGCAACACACACATACGCACACACAGAAAAAAGACAGGTTAAGACTATGTAAACAAACTCATAACAGCAATTACAAGTTTGAACAACCTGTCAAGATTCCCTGAGGGCTCACTGAACCAAAAGCAGAGCCACAACACTTCCAGATGTCAAAGCAGAGAAAATAAGACTCTTTAAAAAGATTTTTTTCACATCTAGAGTGCCAGCATACAATAGATGAGTGTTCTTATGGAAATGTATATGAATACGCAATCACTGAGAAGTAGGACATGCTACTACGACAGCGATGAGACAAACTTTGTGGAATCGATTCATGCTGGCTCGTGTGAACTGGGTCTATTTCAGTCGGCTGGTGGCAGAAGGTATTTCTGATGGAAAATGGCTCATACAGCCATGTCCCCGCTGATGCGTCATGGCTGACTTGTGTTACCACTGCTTCTGATATGAGGTACTGGAAAGTGTTGCTATGCTTTAGCTTGGTAGGTCATGAACGAGAAGTGGGTCACAAGACATTTGCACATAGTTGTGGCCAAAAGATTCAGTCATGTTAGTAAATATTGCGTTATTTTAGATTAGGGCTGGGCGATATGGGCAAAATAGAAACATCATGATTATTTTGAATAAATACCTTGACATCGATATTGCAACTATACTGTAGGGTTGGCTACTGGCGCTTTCACAACATATTTACACAGTGAGAGGAAAGGTAAATACTAGAACAGCTAGAGCAGTCTGGTAAGTTCAGAACATTACTGCACACTTGCCAACCCTCCTTTTTTCCCTGGGAGACTTCTGTTGTTCATTGCCCTCCCTCGGTTTCACAGTTCTCTCGTATTTCTCCAAATTTCTGACAAATTTTCGCACTTTTTTGTCTTTTCATTATCAAAACCTGTTTCTGGCATTGTAAACAAATGTAAGCCCTACAATACTCAATGTGAACTGATTTCTATCCGTTGGCGCTTCCCCCTCTCTCCCTCCTTCTCCAGACCTCCAAACCTGCATGAGTCAAGCATAGCTGCGGGTGGGCGTCTCCTCTCTGTGGTAACCGCGTTACATGTGCGAATGTCTTACGGGATGCTCTGGGGGGGTTTGAGGGCTGCCTCGTGGGTTGGTGGGCCATAAAAATGCTGATGCAGTCCTTTTTACATGAATTTTCTGTAACTGCTTATCCTGTTGGGGGTCGCAGGGGGGGCTGGAGCCTATCCCAGCTGACATTGGGCGAGAGGCAGGGTACACCCTGGACAGGCCGCCAGATTATCACAGAGACAGACAACCATTTATGCTCACATTCACACCTAAGGGCAATTTTGAGTCACACCATTGACCTAGGAGGAAGCTGGAGTACCCGAGGAAAACCCTCCTCACAAGTACCCTCAAGAGACCATATCACACCTATTTTGGCCTCTCTTCACTGACTGCCTGTATAATTCAGAATTGATTTTAAGCTTCCCCTATCTGTCTACAAAGTCTGGCCCTGTCCTACATAGCAAACCTCCTAGCCCCTTATTCTACCCCCAGGTCCCTCAGGTCAGCTGACCTGGGCATGCTCCAGATTCAAGCTCATGAGTGAACTGTGGAAATGTCAAACAGCCAATCAGATTCACCCCCTCTATTGACTCCAGGCTCAAAACTACTTTTATTCATTAGCGTTTGAGTCCCCCTGATGTGGCTTTCCCTGATATGTGCCTGTGTGTGTTGTGTCTCTGAATGTATGAGCTGTGTACCTAACAGTTATGTTGCCTCTCGTGTATGTTTTTAACATTTTATTCCTTTTGCACAGCACTTTGCTCAATGGGAGTTTTTAAATGTGCTTTATAAATAAATTTGAGTTGAAAGACTAAACCTACAAAATCCTCCCAACTTTTGAGGTCTCAAGGTTGGCAAGTATGCTTTACAGTAAGGCAGCCTTTAAAAACAGGAAAAGACAACTCTTATAATATCAAATATCTTAAATCTAAGATGATCTAAGATCTCGTCTCGTCATGATTTTGATTTAATATTGGTATATTGCCCAGCCCTGATTCAGATAATAGATTGCTTCATGGCAGAGGTAAGGTTTGGTTTTGAGCAGAGTAACTCTATCTCTACTGCTGATCTCAGAGGGGGAAACAGTACTCATATGCACAGTTACACACTTAGTATTTCATGGCAAATACAGATCCAAAAAAGAGAGCAAACATTACAAGCAGTGGAAGTTCTCTCAGCCAAGCTAAATTAACAACAGCCCATGGTGCATTTTCAGTCCAAGTGCATTTGTAGATTTGTCGGGCACAAATGTATAAAAAAATAAAAACAAATTATAGACTTGAGTGACTCGAAGAGAAAAAAGCACAGTAACTAAAGAGATGTATGGGTTACAGATGGAAATATAAACAGTGTGACACATTTACAAAACAGTGATGATAGATGGTGTTTCTTCTATCGACAGCAGACTTGCTTTTCAATTAATAACTGTAATTAACAGAATAAATCTGCCAAGTGCAGGGACACTGGTGGTGTCAGTAGCCACAAGTCACAATTATACAATCTGTTTTAAGCTGTTTCTTCACAGAAAGTTTTTCTCTCTCCCACGAGGCAAACCAAAAACTGCATTTCACACCTACTTCATACACAAACTCCTTTTATTAAACTTAATATGTCTTGTTTTTTAAACCACACTTCCAGAAACTGCTCGAATCTAATTAAATGAGCCTGCTGCTATTGTCACATTTAAATGTGAGCAACTCAATTCAGTGACACAGCATTCCGAATGAAACAATTAGTATTGAATATGAGCAACAGTAACAAGGCCAGACAACGCACCTCGGCTGGAGGGGACAGGCGAGGCAGCGCAAACAAACTAAGCTCATTATTTAAATGCCACCTCAGTCGGATAGTGAAGGCTGAATCTGTGAGAGTGAGCCAGACAAACACTGTGTGTGTGTTTGTGTGTGTATGTGTGTGCGTGTGTGTGATCATACCATGCTGAGCCGCAGCAGTCAGGAGGATCCATCTACACACAAACACACAAACTGGATCTCCCTGTGCAGCAGCACAACACTACACGGGGAGTGACAACACAACAATAGGCCTCTGCCTCAAAGTCTGCCTTGTCTCTCTATCTCTACCCCTGACTGCTTCTTTATATTTCCCCGTCTGTGTCTGACTCAATACCAGTCGCTTATTGTTCTAAAACAACTGTATTAGGCCCTTTGGAGGAACAAAACATAACAAAAAGCTGTCAGGGATGAGACGGGCGTAGCTGACCTGCGATAACACATTTACCAGGCTCAGGTGTGGATGTGAACCAAAATGTAAATTAGTGCAGGAGAAGCGAGATGATTTGTAGGCAAGTCAACAGAAAGCCACGGCAAGCATATGGTGGAAAAAAGTACACAGCATACCTGCTCCTGTGCAGTGTAGGAGCAAAGGAAGAGAACGGATGAGTGCATGAATGGATGAGGGAAAAACAGCGCAAACACAGATACACAGAAGAAAAGTTTAAGAGTTCTGATCAGGCAAGTCACGGCAGTCCTGCACGCTTTACCTGGCGGTCACGCTTTCTGGAGGCCAGAGACCAAGATAGCTTGTGATTTGTAAGCTATGTGTCCAAAAGGAAGGGAGGGAGGCAGGTGAGGAGGGGGGAAAGTGTCATTCAAAAAGAAAAAGATGACATTAGAGCAAGCTTTGTTTTTTAAGGCAACACCTAAAATGTCCCTCTGGACACAAAGCAAACAGTAGACTTTAATGAAACCATCAAGCAGAAAGCTTTCCTACAGAATATAATGTCTTTCATTGTATTACAATCCAATCTGACCCAATGCCAAAACAGTTTTACATAATTTGCTGCAGCATTATTAAACTGCAAGCTCACAGAGATTTGAGCCTAAAAATTTGCAGTTTGTTTGATCCTATAAACAGCTACATCGGCTTTTGTTAGTTCATCAGACAGTGGCTCAAGGGAGGAGCTGTCCTCTCTTTCACTTTTGTGCGTCTCTCTACATAAAAAGGATTATGTGTGATAATGTTTCCAAAGGGTCGGACATACTGCTTGGTTCTCCATGCGGGCGAAGATGACGTTGAGCATCTGTGTGAGTGTGGCCTTGGCCGTGGTCTGGTTGATGAGGTTTTTGCTGGCCAGGTAGATGTTGTAACACGTGCGGACGGCCTGCAGGACAGTGCCCTCGTGGATTTCTATGTGCTGGGAGGTCACTGCTGTCAACAAAGCCTGGAGGAAAGAACATAGGAGATGTCAAAGTGGCAGGGGCAGATTAGATGAACATCAAAAAAAGTATCTTGTTCAAGGAAATATTTTGTTTAACAGTAAGTCATTAAGTGTATTTTTTTTCTAATAAGTTATAGTTCAGTCAGGAACACTTTAGTCAAAGAAAACTTATTTCAACTTGCAGTATTATATTTGGTGGTATGGCTCTGTTCTGGGGCCTCGCTGCCTTTCCATGGGCCTATGCAGAAAGACTCTTCCATGCGAAAGGCCTTAAGGCAGAGAGAGCAAACCTCCCCGCCCTTCCATGTGCCTATGTGGAAAGCCTTAAGGTAGAGAGAGCACACCTCTCTGCCCTTCCATGCGCCTATGTGGAAAGTCTGAGGCAGACAGTTAAATCCTCCCTGCCCTTCCATGCGCCTATATGTAAAGCCTAAGGCAGGGAGAGCAGCAGCGAAGACCCCCCGGGACCAGAACAGAGCAGCAGCAATGACAAACAGAGATGACATCAATAAGTCAGACACAGTATGAAAAGGAGGAGCTGGGGTGGAGACAGGTGTGTCTTCTGTTTTTATGCTGCTCTTGTAGCTGCCTTTCATTGGCCAGAAATTTCAACGTACCTGTACTGTTTTGCATCTACACAAATGGCAATAATGAATCTATCTATCTAATCTATCTAAGCCAGTGCAGAGTCCTATGTTCGGTTGACTTGGGTCAGCTGATCGGTCAATAACTGACCGAATAAGGACAGTGGAGAAATTTACTGGCCTCCTAGTCTTTCTGCTCTTACTACAGGTTACAAAATAATCCTTTTAAGAAACTTTTGTCATGTTTTCCAGATGGGCCATGGAAAAGGTTAAACATGTAAACTCACCATTTGTCAAATGTCAATATCTGTAAGGCGTTTTCACACACGTGCCTCAGCTTCAGCTCTGGAAATTTTACACCTCAGTGTCATGTTCAAAAACAGCCCTGAATATTACGCGTACTTAACCTACTGAAGTCCTTTATAACACTTCCATGGCACTGCGTGAATCACTAACAGATAGGTTGTACTTCTAGGGGAAGTTATTAAAGATGCAAGAGTATTCTTAAATATGTGTTTCTTTGAGTACTTCCCCCCTACAAAGCAGCACTACAAAAGAACACACACAAAAAAAATTCATCCCAGGAGCTTCCTGGATAAACATCCAGGAGGGATGGGCAGATCGATACTACAAGCTACTCATTTGGTATCGATTTCTTTACAAAAATATCGATAATAAAATCATATAAATACAAAACGTGGGTAGCTGCATTACTTTCAAACATTTTCAGTACTTTTATATATATATATATCTTGTCAAAACAGCCCTGATATATTTATCTGGCTCCTGTCACATGACTGTGGAAACCTATCTGACTCACTGCCACTCTCCAGCAGAGATGACAAAACAATCAAGACCAGATCATACGGCTCATTGTCTCCCTGTAAACCATCACATTTATAACATAATTACACACCAACTAAATTAGTCTTTTCAAATGACGTATTGATTCATAAGAGAAAAAGGAGCTACTTGTAGTGTAGTGAAATAAAAAGTAAAATAATAAAACTGACTTCATATCAAAGTAATACAAAGATGAAGTGATCTGCTTTTGAGAAATATTATAAATGTGATGCTGAATTAAAGCAATCTGAAGTATCTGTGTGATGAGCTGTGAAATCTCGGAAGACAAGGACAGCAGCACACCTTAATAATCTGTAGCTGCACGCCCTCATCAGTCTGCGGCCCTTGGAAACAAGCGCAGATGGTCTCGATGATCCTGTCGATGAGCTTCTTGCCCGGGGCTGTGCTGTCTGGGGCACTACCTGTCAGGTGGCCGTACGCTATCAGCTTCTACAGGTCAGAAACATATGCAAACATTGGGAGTATGTGTCATGTCACTTTCTGTACAATTATCTTTTGAAAGTACTACTGCTTTTTTAGTTGTCTCTCAAAGTGACTTGGTAGAGTTAGGCATAACATCTCAGAGTACAAATCTGGGGCTCTGCCGTCCAACTTGTCCTGCCACTGACCTGTAAACAGTCGAGCGAGGTGATGACAATGCGGGGACATTTGGACTGACAAGCCAGCTCAAACGGCAAGAAGTACTTGTCGGCTTCAATGAAGTTGGTCTTTGATTTGATTGGCGGTAAAGTGCTGGAACCCGATTTGCCATCTCCACTGGGCGGACTAGGAAGGAACAATACACACACACAAAAAAAGAGAAGAGATGGAGACACACAAAAACACAGCGATCACACACAGCGATCACACGGTCCAGTCTGTCAGCTGGAGTCACTTGAAAAGAAGGAGGAGGGCTCAAAAATCAGCCTGACACACTCACACTCCCCTTGACTAACAGAGCATTAAAGAAGTGAGTGCAAAGAATGGCATGTTTCACTGGGGAGAACGGCCTCTGACGTGTTGCCCTGCATCCTGCTCCTCCAGGAAAATGCAGAGTAACAAAATCTTTATTACCGTGAATTTAATGTAGAGCCTGACTGCTTCAAATTTTTCACTTGATCTCTCTCAGGGAGGGGTACTAATCCCAGAGGTTTGTTATTCAGTTTTAGCCGTGTGCTCATGCTGACAAAGCATCTCCTGGCCTTAACTCAAACGATACAGTGATTTTTTTTCTGAATTTTTTAAGACCGGAGACTCAGACATAAAATATGGACCATTGCTTTCAGCAGCCATGTGTCTACAGCATCCCCGAGCACAAACACCACACCCAGACTGCACTGGCTGGAATACGAGAGGAACAGAGAAAGGGAGGGAGGGAGGTTGGGGCAAAAGATGGAAGGAGGGAAACTGATAGAGCAGGAGGAGTTGCACTGTTTATGTCTTGGCAATGAAAAAGGATGACTTCAGCTCTTTTTAGAGGGACGACCTCACAGCAGGGCACAATCATCGAGAGAAACACAAGAAGAGAGGAAGGATGAAGTGCCTTGTAAAGGAGGGGGAGAGGGAGGAAATATAAAACAAAAGAGGAAACAGGCATTGAGTAGCGTGTATTAAAGAGGAATTAGAGCAAGATCAAGAGATCATGCAGAGAAAGAAGAAGGGAGGAAGAGTGAAGCGCTTGGTTAAGGAAGGGAAGAAAAAGAATTACAAGAGCTATCTGAAAACAAAAGAGGAGACAGGCGTAGAGTACCACAATTTAAATAGGAACAAGTGCGGGAAAAAGCTACAATACAATTATACAAACAGAAATTATGGAAAAAAGGTGAATCCCTTTAGAAGCCTTCTCATCATTCTCAAAACCTTTTGGACAACAAGATCAAAGTGGAGAGCTGTGATTCAGCAAAGAGCACTCGGCTCATCTGTACTGTCTGACCCAGCCTCCATCTCTTTCGGCTATTGTGCTCTGTGTTTGTGTGTGTGTCTGCAGGAAGCTCCTCTCCTCTGGCTTATTCCTGGACTCCCTGCTTAATGTCAGCTGGCCTGCTCTCTCCCTCATAATCAGCCCAATGTCAGACTTAGCCTGCTTATAAAATATAATACAGCCATTAACTGGGTTTTAGTCAGACAGTGAGGTCTGCGTGTACGACTCCCTGGTGCCATCGTGGGGTGCTTCATTTGAGGCGTGCTTCATTTGAGGCGGCACGTGTTATGCCATGGAAAAGAACACAGATTTATATGGCAGTACATAGGCATGGGATGATATGAAAAGTGAATGCCACGATTATCTTAGCCAAAATAATTGCGATTCACAATACGGTAATCAGAAATCAGAAATAAAAGATTATTCAAGATGGATGACAAAAGCCAAGATTTATGCTGGCACAAATCGAAGTTTATTATTCCATCTGTTCCGGGACTGTCCAGCTGTAGAAGTGTCATCCCTTATGTCAAAGTTTTTCTATGTTAATTTCCCAGTTTGTCCAAAAGATTGCCTGCTGGGCCTGAAATCAGACAATAATGTTGGCGTCACTAGCTCCTTTCACAGTGCCTGATCGAGGCAGGAATTTTGCACCATTCTGCCGCCTTACTTTTCTGTATAATACATAATCTTAGAATGGAAGACAGAGTTGTCTCGCCTTTGATCCGCTAGGGGAGGTGGCAACAATGCCGAAACAGTGTCTATATAAATAAGACAGCTGGTAGAACAGGACCATGGGTGAGATGGGCATGACGTTTTGGCGACATGTTATGTGTGAGACCCACCATGGGAGATTTAAAAAGCAGCTAATAGCAGTTAGCAGCTAACTCAATAAAAAAGAAAGAACAGTGACTGAAAATGTCTACAAATTAGGGAGACAATGAGAGCTGGGTGCTCCTTATTCTTCAAGCAGAGGACCAGATCAACCGCCATATAGAACAGAAGGTAAATTATCGCTATTGCCGTGTTATGCCATTGTTATTGTTTGGAAAGCGCTGCTGACGTGCATTTGGCACACTGGAGGCCGATGCTGTTGTGTTACATGTCATGCCTGTTTTGATTCCACGATGCCAGGATGCTATTTAAAGTCACACACTAGAGCAGAATGATGTCACCCTCATTTGATTCTGTGTAAAAATGCAAAGGAGGCATAAAGAAGGGACTTAGTAGCAGCCCAACAGTGCAATCTCTACATTAAAAAAGCCACTGTTAACCTCCTGTGTACACTGGGTTGCTTATCTACAAAAAGACTAATTCTTTTAAACAGAAAGGAGAGTAAACCAGCCGGATTCTCCAGGGATTCATGGCAGGAGGAATACCTGAACTTGCTAAATATGGAACGAGCAGCCTGCCTATTAAAAGACACTCCTCAAATAGTAGCTTGTTCCCAATTGAAAAGGCTTGTATATAAGATTTCATGTACATTGTGGGTTCTGGGTGTCACCCTCACAATGTTGATTAGTGTTTCCCAAAGCCAAAGATGCTGTTCTCAAATGTCATGTTTTGTCCACAACCCAAAGATATTCAGTTTACTGTCACAAAGGAGTAAACAAACCAGAAAACACACCCATTTAAGAAGCTAGAATCAGAGAACTTTGACTTTTTTCGAAAGATAATTAGTCAAACCCATTAATTGTTCATCAAATTAGTTGCCGATTAATTTTAATAGTTGACAACTAATGGATTAATCGGTTTATCATTGCAGCTCAAAGTGGTATTTGCTTAAAGCAATATTGACAATGCATCTTAAATGTTGAGTTTGACAGTTCACACTTGACAACAGCCTTTGGCAAAAGTCTAACCCTGTCTCCACTCATGGTCCCCTTACTCTCTTTACCCTGGAGCTTTCAACAGAACTGTATCACACTGTCTTCTTCAGCAGCTGACGTTTCGCTCATTTGTCGTGAAATTGTTGAAGGAATAGTTCAACATTTTGGGGAAATGTGCTGATTTGTTTCCCTCTCAAGAGTAAGATGAGAAGATCAATACCACCTGGAGTCTCCTCCGGTTGCCTGGCAACCTCACGGTGACGGGACCTTGAGTGTGGAGCATTTAGGAAATGTTTTGTCTCCCTGTCTGTAAAGGTGGTGTTACAGTTAAGTGATTGCATTTGCAATAAAATTAACATTTAATTATTCCATTTGTTTGGGTCATTACATTCACTTTACACTTTATTTTGACAGCGTTCCCTAAAGCACCAATCATTACATCTCTTTGTGTCAATATCTAAATGTTAAATATCCCAGTGTTTAAATTGCAGATATAGCTGAGCTCTCATTCCCATCTGGCCATTTCATCTACTATATAAATATGATATCAAGATGTATGTTTGCAGAGTGATACTGCGATAGATTTTGCCCAGCCCTACTGCTGAGATTTTAAAGATGTCCTTGTTAAATCTGGCCTCGTGTCAGCTGAGCTACAGAATGAATGCACATAGGGAAACAATTTAAATAGGACTGCAGGCACACACAAAAAGTATATTTGTATTCCTGAGTAGCACTGTGAGACTATTGCATCTTCAGTTTATAACATGAAAAATAGGTGAGAGCAGTGAAGTGCCTGAGATGAATCCAGAAGCAGCAGCGTCTGTGTGAGCTGAGTGTGGCCGCACATGCGTCTATCTAACTTTGATCTAGCAGTGCTAACCTTAAGGGTAAAATTTGGATGAAATTGGTCACTGGTAATGCTAATTTGGAGAGAATGGAAAAGCTGGAGAGAGATAATGGGGAGCGAATATAAAGGGAGGGATGGTGTGTGAGGGAGGGTAAGCGGCGAGGGATAAAAATGTAAGAGGGAAATAAAAACGAAGCGGCAGGAGGGAGAGAGGATGGGGAAGAGGAGAGGTGGCACTCATGCTACGTTTCATTCCATGCCCACGTTACTTGGCAGCCCATACACGAGCACGCCAAACACGCGCACACAAGCACATACAGACTCTCAAAAACAAGTTGAGCATTAGGCGGGGGTTCGTGAAGAAAGCCATTAATGAGAAGGCAAGGGGCTGCTGGGAACAGGCCAGGCAGAGAGACACAAACAAAAACACACTAGAGGCTGCGTGCGCGCACACACACACACACACACACACACACACACACACACACACTGGGCTAATCCCCTTTACTAGTCTGAACACAGGGGAAAGCAACAGAGAGGCTTGCAGTTGAGCCATAAATTTTACAGTGACTGAACATGCAGAAAGAGAAACAAAACCAATTAAATGACCCTCGATGCCTTATTGTGGTATGTAATTAATCAATTGCTTACCTTAACTTTTCTGATTCCTCTTTGATTTCCTCTGAAATTAAAAAAAAAGACAGGGAAGAGAAGTTAAATTATATGTAAATGTAAATTCTGCTGTATTTTACTCCACTAATGACACTGTAGGGATTAGACTTATTTATGAAGGATGGTTTTAAGAGAATCTTCTCTAAAAACTCCTTAATGCACAACTTAAGTGTCTGCACATCAGATCAGTAATGTTTTCCAGAGCCAGAGCCTTTTAGCTGCAGCTGTGTGTGTGTGTGTGTGTGTGTGTGTGTGTGTGTGTGTGTGTGCAACTAGCAATTTCACTCCCCGAGGATTAGGCTGTATACTGTACACACTGTGCTGACACTTGCAGCACATATAACTGCACACATCTGACACAGAGAGAGTTCTCAAACACACTTGTGTTAAAGTATTCAAGCAGAGAAATGTGTGCAGTGTTTTTCTCTTTTTTTTTTGTCATCGTGTCGTCATGGTGACGGTCTTGTTGACGTCCCAACGCGGCGCAGAACGGAGCCTGGTTAATGTATTGCCTCAGCTGCAGCTCAGACCCAAAAATGTAATCATTATTCACTCGGCGGCGTGTCCGTGAGCCAGGCCAACATTTGTGTTTATTTCACAGATCTCCAGGCATGAAAGCAGTTGTATGAACTTGCTGAGCACTGGCACAGAAGAGCAGAAAAAAATACAGAGAAAAAAAACAGAGACAGACACACAGAGGGAGGGATGAGAGCGATGGAGAGACAGAAATAGAGCTAGAGAGAGCGATAGAGAGGCCAATTGGTGCTAGACATTAAAGGGGGCCTTCAATGAGGAAGCTTTTTAAAACACAGTGGCAATCGGCAAAGTCCTCACAGAATTGCACCAGCCTGTGATGGTTGGGAAAAACCCCAGTAACGCAATGACAGCCCAATTATTTCACTGCTGGAAGGCTAACAGTCCTTTCAAAGAAATCCACTTGGCGAGAATATTTAGCACTTAACACTCGGTGGAATTAAATTAAGGCTGGTTTTAACCATGTTTTACTGTACTACCCATTAGGGACACGCAGAGGAAACAGTCATGAGGGGACAAAGCAAAGCCAGGTGTCATTTTTGATTCAGAATCAATACATCCGTTACAATCATGCAGTCACAACCGGCCTGCAGGAGCGAAAATGCTCCACTTCCTGTGGATCCAAATGTGACGTGAGATCCAGGCACGTATGACCTTGTCATCTTTTCATGTCATTATTCTGAGACAGACTGAATGGGATCATCGAGCCTTGACCCAAGTCTCAACTGTCTATCCGTTTTGTGCTCTAACGTGTGTGTGTGTGTGTGTGTGTGTGTGTGTGTGTGTGTGTGACATCCTGAGTGTTTGCTGCACTGCTTCCAATGCCTTGTACACACACAGACTGCTGCAATGCACCTAACTAATTAGTCTGTTGATTAATTTTCTATTTATCAGCTAACTGTTCAGTTTAAAAAATGGCCCAGAATCCAAGGTGACATGCTTAAATTGCTTGTTTTGTCTCATTTTTAATCCAAAATCCAAATATATTAAAATAATACAATGAAATAAAAAAGAGCAAAGCGTCCTCACATTTTAGAAGCTGCAGATATTTGTTTTTTTTATTATGCATGACTCAGAAATATTGTACATTTTCATCATAATGTCATTCGATTCTATTTTTATGTTTCTTTATTTTTGCAGTATTTCCTTTATTTTCATTTTCTCTTACTGTATTTGTTGTGCACCAAAACACCAAAGCAAATCCCTTGTATGTGAAAACCTTCTTGGCAGTAAACCAGATTCTGATTCTGATTGATCAATTAATAATACGGCTGCGACTAAAGATTATTTTCCTTATTGATTAATATTTGAAGATGCTACTCTCGAGTAACTGGAGGGGCAGCGCTCAATCTGAAATGAATGGAAGTTCTGGCTCACACTGACAGACTGATGCCGTCAGTGTGTATCAGCATCAGACGTAACAGAAACAAACAAAAACAGAGTGATGGATGGACGGATACTGAAGTGCTGGGAGAGACCAGGCACGGCCAATTAACTTGTTATAATGATGATAACTTTCTCGTATTAGCTTCGACCTTTTGATTTCTTTTGTAGGGACATTTTTTTGAAAACCTCTCATTATATTGTGTTTGTTTTATGTCTTTTCCTCTTGATCGTGCTGTCACAACTGTCTGACTGCAGGTTTTTTCCTACTCTGAAATAAAATCTGACATAATTGTATGAATATGTTTTGGTTCCTAAGCGAGGGATGTTGACTTAAACAGTAAGTGCCTCATAACTACTTTTACTGCTGCTTTTTGTCCTGGCCATACCTGTATCACAACAGGGTTAATTAATCTGCAGATTCTCCAGTTCAAAATGAGACCAAACTTTTCAATGGATGTCCAATGTGGCCAGCCTGATGAAAGGCACCAGTGCACCTGCTCTGTGCGCCCAGTCATGTTGAAGCAGAGCGTTAGATTTGAGTAATTTTACACACAGAAGTCGAACTGTTTTGGTTTCCTGTACCACTGAGCATCATTCATATGAATAAATGGGGCCCCGCCTCCAATTCTGTGTCCAGTTCTCTTTATACATCCATGCCTACAACAGACAGTGAAGCTTGTAATTTTTTGGTAAGCCTATTGCTGTAACTGTATTTCACTTAACTGCTTCTGCTACACGATTTTGTTGATCACTTGCAGCCTCTTCCAGCCAGTTAAGAGGAGTGACAAGTCAGCAGTATCACCACAACCATTAGATGTCCTTGGGTGCACGTCATACATATGCACACAAAATATTAGGCTGATTGGTCCAGTAGTATGCAAGATTAGCTGGGACAGATGGATGGCCAGATACACACACACACACACACGACCAAATGCATGACCCCTTCCATGTTTGCGCCTGGTGGAGATAATTTCATATTTAAGAAGCTGAAACCAGCAAATGTTTTGCATTTTTGCTCGATAAATCACCGCCCAGTTAGTCATTTATTATCAGAATTGCTGTGGATTAATTTCCTGTTCACTGACTAATCCATTAATTGACGACTTGTTTCTGCACTAATCATTACTATCATAAATACTGCATTACAATACCCATGAATATTCATCAACGTAATCCTCTCGCTCTGTGTGTTCGCTTCAAACTTTGAAATTCTTGACAACCAATCAGCATTTTTTACTCCTACAAAGTGAATAATCAGCACAGTCCGATCTTTTATCTCTCCCAGCTACCCTTTCACTTTAGCTAGAGTGCTAGACAAAGCCCGACATCATAGAACTGGACCCGAGAGAAAACTAGAGCAATATCACACTGTACTGCATGCTACAGTGAGAGAAAACGCTGCATGTCTGTCTCTCTCCTGCTCTGCTCAGTGTCTGTGTGAGTCTGCCACTTCGTAGTCCATATCATAAAAGTTACAGCAGGACTCTGGAGGTCTCCTCTCCAGGATGTGTGAAATTACAAACATGCACTGACCTCAGGCTATTCCGCTTTTAATATCAGCTTTACCTCAAATGATTTCTGTAGTGCAGGGTTATCAGATTTATGCAAATACACACACACACGAGTCAGAAGACAGGCAGGTGGGCACACAGGCAGCAGGTTTGATGGGAGGGGTGGGGATTGTCATATTGTCTGTTTAAGTAACCGTCAGATAATTAGCTTGGTGTGTCAGGAGTGTTGATGAGGAATTGTCACCCAAGGATTTGAGCAGCGAAACCATGGTAACGGTGGGTGGTGTTGGTGCTGAGAAAGAACAGATATATAAGTGCTGGATACTCCTGGGACTGGGCAGACGCGAGCCGCAAATTAAAGCTGTGGAATCACGTCTGATCTGCCAGCTACCGGTTTCAAAACAAACACGCGCAGTTATAGAGTGCAGACATATGCCGGGAGGCAGGCACAGGCGGCTGAGTGGGACTGAAACACACACACACACACACACGCAAAACTACACAATTATTTATTAAATTATCTCCCGTTTTTATCAGCTTCACCACGATATAATCAGAAGACACACTGAAATGAATGAACCCAGTATGTGAAAGAGAATACAAATATTTTTGTCTGCATTTGTTTCGAAGCAGACAGGCAGACGCTTCACAAAATGGCTAATCATAGTCTGATCAGGTGTCTTAAAATAAACCAAGCACTGGATAAAAACTCGCACAGAAGCCGAGGAATACTTTACTGGTAGAGGAAAAGTTTCATTTAGCAGCCAACTTAAATAAAACATTAAACAGCAAAGTTCCAAAGCAGCTTATAAATATAAAATATCCCCAAATTCCTCAAAAATATCTGGTATTCTGTGGTTATTTAGTTAGTTGCTTTAAAAAAATGACTTTATTCCGTACAGACGATAATGTGCCCATAAACAGCAGCCTTTTGTCAATAATTAACCCAATCCCACTCTCCCTCTACCTCCTCTCTGCAGCATTCATACAGTAAATACAGCTGACCTTGAAGACGCTGTGTTCTGTGCCCTGGTTTGTTCCTGCACCCTTGTATAATCAAAGAACAACAGCACCAGCAGTAGTTCAGTGTGGTGGGCAAAACCTCCTCCATGCTGCTAAAACACACGACTACAGCGATGCAGATCAAACTGAATGTCCCACCACTTTTTAATCTAATGAGTCCACATGGAAATGATCAGGGTTTTTTGTGAATCAACTAGTTAAACTTTGAAAATGTGAAACTGAAACTCAAGAAACTGACTCCCACAATGACAACAATTAGTATATTGATTGCAAAAACATCCATCTCACTCTCCACACATCCATTATTCTCCCAAAGAAGTCACAACAATTTTGTGAAACTACTACTGTGAAAACTAAGACACAATAGGGTAAAGCACTTGTCTGAACTGATTTAGGTAAACTTTAAGAACAAATTTGTACTGGATTTAATCATATTACTTAGAGGAATACTTTAACAGAAAGTGAAACTTAATCAGTGCTTTAAACAAAGCCAAACTCAGTTAGTTTGTTTGTGTTATTGTGTGACTTTGGCGTTTTATAGGGTTAGTTCAGATTCACATTCACACATCAGGCAAAAGGCGAGATACACCCTGGACAGGTTGCCGGACTCCTTTAGATTGTAAGAAATTTAGATTGTGGGAGCAGGCCAGAGAAAACCCACACTTACACAGGGAACACATGCAAACTCCACGCAGAAGGGCCCCAGTCGGGTTTGAACAGGGGTATCTCTGGCTTGGTGGTAACTGTGCTAACCACTGTGCCACCATGTCACCTCTCTCCCGTGTTCAGCAAGGTAAAAATACTATTTTTGTCAATGGAGTCTGGCTTTGAAAAGAGCACAGATAAGTTTCACTTTCTGTTCAAAGTTAAGTTTTTCTGTTGTTAACAGCAGACCCCAGTTACCTCAGTTCATCAAGAATGTTCACCATTTTTGGACTCTTTGTTCCCCTAAGGCATGCCAGTAAAACAAAGTCTTCTTCACGAATTCATCCAAACACAGGGTGAGTATCTGATATACAAACAGTCATTTTGGGGGTGAAATATTCCTTTAATACTCAATTACAGGCTTGCTGTGCTGTTGCTTCAGCAGAGAGGGATAGAATTACTGTGCTCCCCTCAAAACAAACACTGACACTGAAACACTGCTTTTACCAAACCCCAGTGGGGGAGCAGCATACATAATACACCTATTTCACTGACCAGATTAATAAGAGGAGCTGCTCTCCTGCGCACTGTAGCCCAGACCAGACCGCAACACAAAGCCTGTGAGAGCTCCATAATGTATGAGTGCAGCCTGCTAAGCTCTCAGTCACCTCCACCATTTCACTCATCTTCAAGGTACTCCTTCCCTCTTACCCTGACTTTGACCCAGATCCTTACAGTAGATGACAGTAGGACATTAAATGAGCATCAATGCCAGCATGTCAAATGCCCCCTTGGAGAGAGTCATTTTAGGCCCACATTTAACTTTTCTTCCATCATCAAGAGACAAGTGGGTCAGATACAAGTAGAATCTTCCTATTCCTCTGGTGTGTTATTGCATCGGGCTGCTGCTGCTGGTACTTGAGCAGCAGTGTCCACAAAAGGCCAGTTAACCAATCCAGTCCCAACCAGATACTTTGCAAGTGAGAGCCTTTTACTCTGGTTTCAGTTTGTACTGAATCCCATATACCCTGAGGTTGTCATCTATTCAAGGGCCCCCCTAAAGCTTCCTCTAAGCTCGGGAGAAGGTCAGTCAAAAGCTTGCTAATCATTTCTCCACTCTGCTCTGGAGTGACTGCAGTCTCCAAGCCCGGATAAAGGCGAGTGGGCAGAGGGAGATTTCTGAGAGCCAGCAAGTGTACAAAATGGACATGCATGAATGCAGGCGGGTAAGGGCACACACACCAGTCAGGTACTTCCCCACTGTCAACTGGAACTGCAGCACCTCCAGTATCATATTAACAACCTTTGGCTCCCTGTTGGGGAAGATAAACACTTCCTAAATTTCAGATATTATTCCACACCTGCAGCCTCAGCTACTGTTTTGATACCATGACACACACAGTTGCTGAGTCAATGCTGCCAACCTTTATGACATGATTAATTCATGAAACATATCCTCCTTGGAACTTATTATTGGATATCTCCATGTCTAGAGGAGATGAAACTGCACAAACATCCCTGTACGTCAGCCTTGGTGGCAGACTTATTAAAGCAAACATAATAGCCCCGGTCCCTCAGCACAACAACGATATACGACACCTGCACGACAAGGCCTGCTGTGAAAAATACATGAGGTGATGACGACATTGAGACAAAAGCTCGGCACCTCAGCTCGAAGTCAGCTCACGCAAAACAACAAAATGCCGCCTCTGTTTGCTATAATGTAACACTTGCATGGCAAAATACGACATGCATAGTGCACGTGTCATCAGCACTGTACTGTACGAAGACTGTGGGCGATATGACAGCTGTGGAAATACCTATGGAAAGGACAGCTGTTCATTTGACAAAGAAAAGCACAGTAACCTCACAGCTCCAGGTGACAGTGTCAGATTGAGATGCCAGGATAAACACAGCCTGATTTAGACTGAAAGACGGCAGCATCACACTCAGTCGCTGAACTTGATACATGCAAAGAAAGATTTCTGCAGTGCTTCATATAATAGACATTACAAAGGGGCTTATCAGTGATCCCTTCAATCACATTTACACTGAGCTATGGCAAAAGCTGATCATGGCTTAGATATCAAGTGCACAATGTTGTAGTCAGCCTCTTAGGATGCAAATGTGCAGCTGTTAACAGATAAGGATAATGAATCAGCAAAGGAAGTATTTGGAAACCCTGAGCCAAAGGTTAGAAGCGGAATTGGAACAGGGTTAATGCTTCAAATCCCGGGAATATCTGGGGGAAAATTTGAGCCGAGTGAATGAGGAATGTGCTCCCCTCATGCAGCAGCTACAACCAAACTCCCTGGAGCCCTGCAGTTTACACCCTATTGCTCCAAATGTGAGTTTATGTATCTGGATAAAAGTAAACAGTGTTGCTAAAAGATGTGCATGCATATTCATTAAAGCCCTACTGAATAAATAAACAGCATAGAAAGGGCTACAACCATACAGTGTTTGCTAGAGGGTGAAGCTACAACACATGATGATGCATTTCAGAAGTTACAACATCCATTAACACATACAAGCAGAATGGCTGTCTGCTTTCATGATGGATCACATCAAAGTCCAACTGCTTCTCGAGGCAGCATGACAAAACAACCTGCTCGTCGTCTCTCGCTGCTGACGAGAGCTGCTCGCAGGCTAACTTGAGTCTTCCTGGGCACCACCCTGCCTTAGTGGCGTGACAAAGCATTCCTAAGCCAGCAGCAGTGGCGGCGGCAGCAGTAGCAGAGCACCCTGCTGGGAGTGTCCGCCACAAGGATGACTGCTCGCTAGGACCATTAACACTGCAATCACAGGTCCCATTGCCTCCCCGGGTGTGTTTGTGGTCATGTAATGTGTGCTTGTGCAACAGTGCATCAAGAAAATGTAATGCCATCAGTTACTTATGCTGCACATAAGGAATATTAAAACAGCTTCTCTGCAGCTAGATCAGCGCTGAAATTGCAGTGTTAATGTTTTTAATAACTTATGTTTTCTAGCTGACTGCGAGTGACCACGACACAGTTACCCTAACCCAACTGAAACTCTCTTATTAAAGGTACCCGTGGAGCTTTTAAAGAGGACCTATTATGTTTTTGCGTTTCTACTTGAACATGTTTACAAGCTTTAATGGTCATGAAACACTTTATTTTCCTCAGACTGTCTGTGTTGGAACACCTGTGTTCACCCCTCTGTCTGAAACACTCCATTTTAGCCCCTGTCCTGTAAAAGCCGAGGCTGCTCTGTTTGCTCAGCGTTTCTGGGTCTTCCGTATCTTCACTAATCTTGCGTATCTCTGCGCTGTCGTTGTACCCAGGTGAATGACTGTAACGGAGTATAGCAGGACAATAAAATCTGCTAAACCAACCAAACCAAAATCCTGATAACTGGATATGTTTCAGCAGGATTATGATCCAAAATCAGGAAGAAATTAACAATAAAGCAACCAAGATTACATGTTTCCCTGATGTTAGCAAGTAGCTACATGTAGCAATGTAGGCTACATAATGTACTAGCAGTAGCCTGCCAGGAGCAGATGACCGTATTAAAGAATAAGTCATGAGCTGACATCATCTTGTAGCAAAGTAGAAACAAGACTAGGTCCAAAGCTAGTAAATAGTTGGACCATGTATGAAATGCAAGACAAGAGGGCATTTAATTTGAAACAGGGAGTGGGTGGCATATACCCAGTCACGGACATTCGTTTGCGCTTACAGAGCTGGCCCCATTGTTGCAGTTCAGCCCAATGATTCATGTAAATATATTTTAAATGAAGACCACTTCAGTCACACAGCAAAAGGAACCTGCTTTCTCTGAAGCTGAACCCATGATCAGCTCCTTTTCTCTCGATTTAACACAACCGTCTCCTCTTCAGCTCCAGTCGGGGATGTACGTTCCAGCCAGCATGACTCGTGGAGGCTGCACAGCCATCAGCCACTATCAGGGCCGAGTAATGACGACACCACTCGTTCTGACACTGTAACATGTATTGACATTTAAACAAGGGCTTGTGTCAAACACAGCTGTTCCTCAAACAAATTGATGAGGTCATCCTCTCCTGCTATTTCAACTGCAGCCGGCTAGTTCGCTACACTGGCTAGCTTGCTAATTCTGCCATGCTTTTGCACTGCCATGACAGTTGTTACAGAAAATGAGCCAAACAAAGTTCTCACTAATTTTATGATAGCAATGTGCTTCAGTACAATGTGTCAACAACAGTGTGTTGATGAAGCATTAAGTTGTGACATTTTACCCATGTAGCAGCTGGCTAGCTAGGTATTAGCTTGCTAATTCCACCATGCTACCATGCCACACTAGTGTCCTCAGCTCTGTCTACGTGTCAGTGCCTATTCATTTCAAAAGAGTAATGGCCAATGGGGAAATACCAACACTCACGTCATCAGTCAGTCATCCATGGACAGACTTTTGTGTTTTGTATTTATACCTTGGATCCTGGCATATATTGTTGCAGACAAAGGCACCATGCCACATCACAAAAACTGCTCAGGAATGACCCGAGGAACAGGACCATGGGTCAACCTGGCCTCCAAATACCCCAGATCCCAACCTGATTGAACATTTGAGGGACATGCTGGTACCCCAGGGGTACCTCCGATCCACGGTGGGTGCTCCTTGGACCGGACTTGACTCTGACCTTTCGAGGCACGGACACAGGACATTGGTTTCTTATACCAATGCTTCATTACTTCTTCACTGTGAGTAGCGACCCATTCATCCCTTATCATATTAAACACAGGTCCATAACACAGCTGCACATTGCTGCCATAGCCTAAAGTAGGGCTACATTATATTTGTAAACCGGTCAAATTTTGTTATGCTTGATAGCTTGACTGCCATTACAAAATGGAGCCTACATCACAGCTTTCCTATAGAGTTTTGTGAAGGGTCATATATAGAACACCCGAGGAGAGTAAAGTGTCAGTGTGAGTCTATTGAAAAACTTTTTTTTTCTTTTTGTTTGGACAGGATTTGCATTTTTGTCCTGAGCATAAACAAACACAGAAGTCCAAATGTTGTCTGCAACCAGCAGCAGCTCATCCAAGGTGCAGTACATCTGCAAAATGATGTGTAAATAGAGGCAAAGCGACCATTATTTCAACCCGAGGAGGCTCTGCTCGCTGGTGCATGCTGTCAATGTGGACACTTTATTCAAAACACCCGGCTGCTTGTTCATGCAGCCCTGCAGTTCTCTTGCAAAGCTGTGTGTCAGGAATACATCATTGGTTTTTAAAGGTGTACAAAAAGAGACAGTGCATCTAAGGTGCGACTGTTTACAGCAAACAAAGTAATGCTGCAGATATTTGCCTACTTCAAAACGCCTTGGTCCTTAAACTTAAAAATAAAAACACGGGAAAACAAAAGGAGATATCTCTTACTAAAGCCTAACAAAGAACTGTTTGACACAGTACCCCTCCCCACTTACTGGACTCCCTCTTAGTCTCATATGAATGTTTTCTGAGTAGACTTCAACAGAGCGTAAAGCAGGTAGAGCCAATGACAGGCCGAGGTGTCTGCACACACCTGGGTAAATATTCTTGCTGACTAAAGCTGTTGGATCAACACTAATTCAATAAGTAGACATTCTGCCAGCAAGATGTTCACATAGAGAATCACAATCAAACATGCACAGATACAGTACACACACTCACACATGCACACACACCAAAAATCCCATGTGAGCTCTAACATTTCATCAATTAAGACATGGCGGAGACTGCACACGGCTGCTCCCCTGGCGGGAGGGACGGAGATAAACAGACAGCTCTCCGGAGACGCTCTGCAGTACGTCACAAGACCAGCAGCAAGAAAACACCTCGCTGGGAGGGGACGGCCGGTTCAGACACAGAGTGAGCAGAAAGAAGGGAGAGAAAGCAGCGACAAGGACGAGGCTGGCTTCCAAAACAAACTCGCTATATAAACCTGTCTCCCCCCAGCTCCATGGTTTGTGTCCATGAGCTGCACGAGTGTGTGTTTGTGTGCGCTCATATTACGAGGCTACTAGAGGGGAACAGTATGTAAGGTCTCATTTTAACACTGCGGAGAGACATGTTTTGGTTTGTGCTGCGTGTGGCCTTTCACAATAAAATCCTGTATGCCAGAAAGGATAAAAGAAAGAAAGAAACTGGAAAGGGTTTCATTGCATCCTAATCACTCCCTGCCCTTTGGGTGGGTAAAGAATCTGCAATATGATAACACAGGCTCCTTCTTAATGGGCTTCCAACAGTCTTTACATGCACGCAGATACAGAGGAGAGGTTAGAGGTCATTCCCTGACTCAGTTTCCATCACCTGAGCAAGGAGCTGGGGACTGAGAAAGGGCATCCCTGCATCCCGCAGTACCATTTCCATTTCAAAGAGCTTAGAGCCCATCTGCATCTGGCATGGATCCCATGGTTGGCTCTAACCACTCCATATGCAGCTATCAGCTAAAATTCAATTCAGTGCCCGAATGCTTTCACCTCAGGAAAACACGGTGGTCACGGTTACTGTGTGACTCCAGATATGGACCACTGACTGTGCAGTATGTTCAAGCAGGTAAAGAGGAAAGAAGGTGTGAGTGTGGCTGGACAGGATAAGAAAAATACGCTGCAGAGACAAGAAAAGGCCCCTCAGGACTCAGATGGACATAAACTGTGGCTGTATGATGGTGCAAGATGTTAAAAGTAAAGTTTTATCTCCACTGAGTGTCCAACACTGACCCCATTATCCAGGCTGTGAACATTATTACATCTCTGGTGTATTTATTAATCAAGCAACTGCATTTTGAGAACAGTTTGTAATAAGACAACGTCCACTGGCATGATAATAAAGACCACAGTGTAGCTATGTGCCACTAAGACAGGCTAATCAGCGGATGAATCTATGTGTAGGTGTTTATCCACCTCCTACCAAACACAGATAAACACGGGGCAGCTGCGACCCCCACGGAGAGCCTGAGAAAAATCAGACCCCTGACATTTCTATTGTCCAGGCTGAAAGGAAAGGTTGCACAGCAGTAATTACATTTGGAGGGGAAGAAGCAAACACTGTCAGAGGTTGTCTGGGCTACCTAATCGTGTGTGCGTGCACGCCTGTATGTGTGCATTACGTCTCTGTGCATGTGTCCAACCCCACCCCCTCACCCACACTTGCATAAGCCTGTGTCTAATCACTAGTCTCACTCCCATGGCTGAATCAGGGCTCTTGTTTTTTTAGCCAAAAAGTCACACACAAAAAAAACTTGGCCTCCACATGGCCTTGATTACTCAGCTGTTGGCTTTGTTGTTGAAATGAATTAATCTTTAATAACGCCGCTGCTGATACATGATTTGGCACTTTTCTGCTCCAACGCTATGAATTGCACTTTCTGTCCTCTGAAATGGGGTTATTATTATTGTGCAGGACTGTGCTGCACAAGCTGGAGATAATAGCCGCTCAATGGAAGATAAATATGTGCACTGTGAACTGCATCCTCCTCAGCTCATCCAGCTGAGGTGCCCTTTCTCATCCAACCTGCCCTCCTTTAGGTCCCAGCATGCTTAGCAGCTTTGATGGAAATTTCACCAAGGTGCTCTATATGTAAGACAACTACTGCAGGTATTGCCCATACTGTTACATATTCTAAAGAGGATGTAGTCGTTTCTGGACATATCTGAGAAAGAAAAAACTTTTTAAGTGTTGGGTGCCTGATACACGCTCTCGTCGGCTTGCATTGGGTCGTCTCTTCACTTTTTGGATAAGCAAGCAAAACTGAAACCTAAAAAGTTGTTTATTAATCTAATCTTTGCTTTAACCCCAGGATTAAACCTAAAGGAAACCTCATGCCTAACTGTAACCTCAGACATAGATGCTTTTTTAATTGTTTGTGATCATTTATTTACATAGATATGAAAACACTTAGATTTTTGCTCGATGTTCTGCTGTCTCAACTACAGATTTCCAAGTGAATTTTACCTCGCTGCTGATGAATTCTCACTTTAACCATCATAAAGTTATACTGGAAAATACAAACAACTAAGTAAATTTAGATGGACTAAACCATGCCCAACAACAGAAATCTGTTCAGATAGGGTGGGCCTGTATTCTGGTGTCAATGTAGTATCTTGCATCAATAGATGCCCCAACAGCCTTGCAAGGCAGACTATCAGTTTCCATGTGCATTAATGCTTGACCATTTTGTATATTCATGTTTTCCTATCATTTGTATACATAATCAAATTACAGGAAAAAATGAATAGACCAATCCTATAGAGCACCTTGGTGAAATTTCCATCAAAGCTTGCTGCTTAGCATGCTGGGACCTAGAAGAGGGCAGGTTGGATGAGAAAGGGCACTTTGTGTATTCATATACAAATAATAGGAAAACATGAATAGTATACCCTGTATGCTTTTATATTTAACATGCATTGAATAAACCAATCTCATATAGTATGCGTGAATTATTCAGTTTGCCTAATTTTCCAAGCTTTAGAAATAAAACTAGCCCATAATTAGACACTCAGTCCACCACTGCATTTTAATCAAAGCAAAATAATTCAGATTTTTGTTTTGCATTCTTTTTTTCATGATTATTTTTATGGATTTTATTGCCTTTATTAGATAAGACAGGTTGAGCGTGAAGGGGGGCGAGAGAGGAGACGAAGTTGGACCGACGGCTGCTGCAGCAAGGACATAGCCTTTATACATGGGGCACCTGCTCTACCAGGTGATCTACTGGACACCCCTTGTTTTGCATTCTTACAAAAGGTACATACAGGTTATCACATAACTGTGCACTCAGAGCATGGGCTGAGAGTGAGTGCACTGCTGCATCTTGCAAAACCAAGCCCATCCAGGTGAAATGCCCCGTTTTCAGGGAGTCCCGTTAATAGAGGTAACTGAGCTGACATTGCTAGGAGGCGTTCTGTCAACTTCCATGGAGTGCTACTGCCTAAAGGACGTTAGAGCTGTGTATGTGGGCTTGTGGAAGGGAAAAAACTTAAGGTTAATGGTACTTTCATAACGGTTCTCTAAGTAGCATGAGTGAGTTGTCTGTAGATTCCCAAGCCCACGTTATATCTGATGATATGTACAGTTTAGTGATTCAAACATGCCCCTTTACAACAGCAGGGCTTGACGCTAACTTTTTTCCCAAGGAGCACATGTGCTCTTAAGTTGAAAAAGTAAGGAGCACACAAAGAACTTTAGGGGCACAATGTAAATTGATCAAATAATGTGTTTTCCGTAATAAACGTGATGCAAATAGACATTTACAAGCAAAATTATTTAATGAATTTGTATACAAAATGTACAGAAAGGTAAAATCATCAAGTTTTGAAAAAGTGTTGCAATTTAATTTTGTCTTTAATGTTATTATCTTATATATATTATCTTTGCAATATGATTATCTTATATAATGTTATTACTATCCTAAAACATTCTCCAGGTCCTCTGAAACTCTGCAGGACTTATTTCCACCCTGCCCAGCAGCGGTACAGTGGCGAACGGTCCCTAACTGCGGGGAGAACGGAGCAGGCTTCCCCGTAGGTCCGCCGCTTAACCCGGTGTGTCTCCTCCACACTTTGACTTATTTCCACGCTGCCCAGCAGCGGTAGCTTGGAGAACGGTCCCTCACTGCGGGGAGAGGGGAGAGGGCTTCCCCGGAGGTCCGCCGCTTAACCCAGTCCATCTCCTCCGCCACACTTTGACCTATTTCCACCCTGCCGACAGTGGGACTTATATTCATTGTGCCGACAGTGGCTTGGAAAACCGCCCATAACCGTGTCACACGGGGAAGAGGGAAGAGGGAAGGCGGCTGGAGTTCCTCCAATATTTGCGGTTAGATTATCATATTTTTTTACTGAGAAAAATATAGGCTGCTTCGGCTGATTTTTTTATGCGCACATGTGCCCCTAAATATTTTTTACGGTTCGCACACCTATTTTTCGTCGCAAATGCGAGTGAAACGCTCGCACTGTCGAGCACTGAACATTCAACATTCGTTCGGAGAACCCATAATGCTGTTTGTATTCTGGAAAGTGGAAACTAGTTAGCCGCCCTTGCTAACATGTCTACTGGACATTACATGTTAACACCAGCTGAGTTGTCAGTAGCACTCTCCTGTTGTCAATGAGATAACAAATGACCAGACTGTCAAATCTCACTCTAAGCTGTAGTTCTGTAACCGCAGTGCACCCTATATTACCAAGTTATTAGAATTAGGACATGAAGTGATGAACAGCATCGCAAAGTAAGTCAGGGAAGGCTCACATTCACACCCACTGGAGATGACCATTGACAAATTTGACCAAGTAAGTACAAAAGTCACCCAACAGCAATAATATGTGTCCACTGATTTAGCAGAAAAAATGGATTTTGATTTCAGTTCAAGTATAAGCTCACAATTTCGTCTGTGTAACACTGCCTCCTTACTCACACCTTCTTTTAAACTGCCTCTTCCTCCCTCCATCTCCCTCAGTAATGGTGATGTATTATTCACTTGGTACCAACCTTCCTTGGATGAATACAGATGATAGATCAATACAAGATAGATAATACAGATAAATACAAGCAGCACAAGATGAAACAGAAACTGGGAGGAAGAGCGAAAGGGGAGGGTTTTCTCTTCATTCGTCTCATCTGTTTGCGGTATAATTAATTTATCACCTGTCCCGGGACATCAGTCGAGAGAAATAATGTATTATGTATGGCGGTATCAGTGTAAGAAAATAAATAAAAAAGAGGACGGGGAGGAAAAAAAAAACCAGACTCTTCCTTCTAAATTCTAAACTGTCTCGTCTGTATAGATAAAAGGATTATTTATGCTTTCAGAGCGAGCGCTGGCCCTGCCATGTTGACTACTCCACTGCTCATTAACTGAATACCAGTCAACCTTTGGGGTTACAAGCAGCTTAAGTGTCTGCACTTAGTCTGGAGGGGAGAAACGAGACAGAAACCAGGCACGGGGCCTCACCCTTTCTCATGTCTCTAATTTCCATCAGGGCAATGTAGCAGTGGACACAACTGTGACTGGAACAGACTTTTTAACACATACAGCACACTGAAAATCCAGTTAGTACCTTGGATCTTGCCCTGTGGACTGAGAACTTGAAATGGGCTCTTATCACGATTTCTACAAATTTGAATAATCAATGGAATGATAAATAGAGCAAATAATCATTAGCTGCGGCCCGACAACAGGCTAGAAGACGAGACACAGCCTTTACAGCATGTCTTTCTCTAACAGGGTTTAGAGTCTGGTCTTTATTTGCTGTTTGTAGCTCCACTGTGGAAGAGGATATCTATGTCTTTAGTACTTTTAGGAATAGGGTTGGGTCAATGCAAACATTTTCAAACCGGTTTGATATTTAGAGCCTGACCTGACCAGTATACCTAATTTTACCACTAGGTGTCGCATTTGAGTTGATGACAGTGTGTCCCAACAGCAAACGAGCTTCTGACCATTGGACCTCTCTGTCCACAGTGAATCCATTAAATACACATTTCTGTTACGTGATGTAAACAAACCACGTAAATATCAGCTGTGTGCTCGAGATCAGACTGGAGACGTACCTACTTAAAAGACCGGTCAGTAGCCTACTTGCTATCTTCTTACATTTGTACTTTTTAAACAGATAAACATTCTAAATTACGATATTTAAAGGAAATGACAATTACCAATGGTCATTTACCAGAAACTTTTAGTTGCCTGGCAATCAGGTTTTTGTGCTTAAATAAGAAGGCATCGTACAGATAATTCCTTATTCCAATTTTTAATGAATCAGCCATTTGTTGTCCATGGTGGTACGATTAAAGTTCTGTTCAAAATGGTACGCTGTGTCGCTCAGGGCCTGGTCAGACACCTCTTTCGTCAGATTCAAATCCAAAATGTTGCCATACTGGCGAGGTTCTAGGTTTCCTGAGAGACTAACTCTGCCATGTCTCATCTAGTCACCCCAAAAAACACATGAACTTTCTAGAAAACAAACAATATGTGTGCCACTCTTCCCCCTTCCACCTCAACTGATATGTGATCTCCTTCATGTTGCTGTGCTCGGCTCACAGCCTGTCAGATACTAAAGGCTCCATTAGTCTGTTTGTAAGTAAATATGACTGTGTTTATCTCATTGTCATAGTAATACTAACTTAATAAATGTTGGATTTAGCACCTTGATGCTGGCGGCACAGGTTGCTGATGAAGGCTGCTTTTAAATTTGCCAGAATATGCCGTAATGACAAATACCTGTTCTGCAGTTTGCGTTAAATCAAAATAATTTAAGCTTGTACAACAAACCAGACCGTCAAAACCTGAAATCAACCTGACTCTATTTAAGAATTATACTTTAAAATAGAAAACCAAACTGCACACATACATACACATCCGATTCCAGTTAAAATAAAACACTTAGTGCCAGTTTATAGCACCCTGACAAATAAAGGTGAAATATAAATGCGGTTGCGAGCTGTCATCTCTGCCCTCATTTACACTTTCTCATCCCTGGCAACGCCTGCCAGTTTCATCAGCAGACTACCTGGTGTGCCTTCGCTGCATGGAAAGCAGTATGAAACTGCCTGATTTCAACTTCTTGGTTGACGAATTTCTGTCAGGAATATGAAGGATGCCAGTAAAAAGGTTGTCAGGTACACAAATCAGCAAAGCTTTTATTATTCAGTAGGAGCACAAACATCCGAAGCTTGCCCTGACAGCAGCCCTCAGCTGCCGCACTTCATGTTTTGGGAAGGCTGTGTGGCTCTTTGGGGAGTCGTGGTGAAAACCTTAATTAACAAACGGGATCATTTATTGCCTGGTGCTTATCATGGGTGAGCATGTGGTGACTATGGTGCAGCTTATCATGGAGGAGCATGTGTTCACCATCTTTAATGATCAGAGGTGCATTTGTCACATTGGCTCCCCTGCCAGGTTTGCCAACTCTAAAGAAAAGGCGGCCCGTGCAGGCGGTAGCCTTGAGTTTTGTGCAAGAGAGCAGCTTGCGAGCTTTTGTTGATTTTGTGTGTGTTTACACATTTTAGTCGAGGATCTTTTGACCTTGGATGGGAAAATGTTTTGCCAAAAATACAATGGCATTAGTCAAAACCTGTCAAACAGCATGGTTTGGACTAAATCTTAGAGAGAAGATAAAAAAAACCCATGTATGAGCAGGAAACAGTTCTTCTCTGCACATGAAAATCATGTATCGTCAGAGGGAAAACTGTTCTTTGGATCTTATAAATTAAAGTAATGGAACAAATCATATCATATTATCTTACTTAGAATTGTTAACCTTTATTTAAATGGATTTAAGCAGACGTCTGGGAGCTCTGGTCTCACACCAGAGCTAGAAAAGCTATGATAACAAAACCCCTAATGACATCACCAACGTTCATCAACGAATTGATTTGATTTCACTTTATCGTCACAAATGATCTGAAATTTGTCTAACCTCCCAGGATGTCAACTGTATCACATATGAAATAACGCTGTAAGAAAACTATACTACCATCACTTCAAATCACACCAGACATATAGAAAAAGTGGATGCAGTGCAACAAATTATCATTCCCCTTACATTCAGTGTTCGGCCCAGGTACACTGAGGCTAGTTAAGACGCCATACTCTGATTTAATAGGTTTACAGACTAAGGGACAAAAGAGCATTTAACATCTACAACACGAACATTGCATTTTAAAGAAGAAGAGGATAATGTTGATGATATTAGAGGAGGAGATGGGGACTAACGAATAAATTAAAGGGAAACAAACACCATAGCATGCCAAGAGTCAGTGGACCGTGTCAATATAGCTACTAGCGTCTGGTTTATTGTAATTTCTTTTTCATATCCTCCCCATGTTGCAAAAACATTCAGATTTAATGAATGTCAAACCCCTCAGACCACCAGGAACAAACTACAGGCACTCCAACTGTCAATATCTCTGAGAGCAAGCAAGCTGGCAAGCTGACAAGCCAATTGACAAGTTTTGCTCACAAAACACAACATTGGGGCATAAAAATTCACGCAGTGCTCTCACATACGCCCATTTCAAACCAAAGGCAGGCTTTTATTCGGCAAATAACCCCGGACAAACCTTACCTGCCCTGCGAGAAAGAGATGAAGTGAATGAAAGAGGAAAATCGAGCATTTACAAAGCCACAAGAGCCGGTGTTTTTCTCAAGAGTTGGTGGATCAAACCAGGAACAAAACACAGCTGAATAATAGATTTCCTCAGGTGGCAACAAAGATGAATCCAATGGGATGTCCAAGTTGCCACAAGCAGTAGTTTACTAACATATCAGCAATGCTAGTTAACACCTATCATCACCATATTACTTTTGTCCACACTACAACATATTGACTAATAAATTTAAGCTACAGCTGCAGGTATTGAGGAAATAATTTACCTTCATTGATTAAGGACAAGAAAACAAAGAGATATTGAGAATGCAACACAGCTTCAGACATAGTGTAGTTCTCTTTCCAGTGGCTGACTCCAGACCCTGAACAGAATAATCATCTGCAGGTAATAAAACTAAAAGGAGGAATCAAGAATGCATCTGCAGCAGGTTTCCAGGTTGTTCCCAGGTTGCTGTGACCTATGCAGCTGACCCTCAGATCATACACCCCAAGGGGAGAGATAATGAGCAATGTGCTCAGCAGGACTCAACTCCTTTTAAGTGACTACTATCCTGGATACAAGTTCTCACTCCTCCTGGCGTGGTAGCTTGTACCGAGTCCCCTGATTTAGCTTGTTACATTCACAGTGTGATTGTTTTGTAGCAGCAGAAGTGAAGCTGTGCGAACTTCTCAAGTCGGAGAGGACAGGTTGGGTTTAAAAACAATGAGACCATCCACAAATGCAGCATCATGTGACGCTTGCAATGCATGGCAACAATGAAGCAAAGCCTCTATGTGAGCTTCTGAGAGGTGATAGGCAGATACAGCCCGAGGGCCTTTGATATTTTTGAGTTAACTGTCGGTTTCACCCTCTGTCTATTCACTGGTATCAGACAGCTCCTCTCAAAGAAGCCGACAGTGCAATAGAAAGATAATAGGACCCTACGCTGCTACGGTTTGGAGCGTGTGAGAAATTGAGATCTTTTTGGGAAACTGCTGAGCGACATTTTGATAATCCAAGAGAAAGGTCAGTTTTGGGAGCGAGGAGGGTGTACAATCTGGCAAAGGTAGCCTTTTCCCTCATGCCTATGCATTAAACTGAGCAGTGATGAGCAATATGAGCCTAAAGATCGAGCAGAAACGAAAAGCTAGATAAAAATACCATCTTGCGTATACAAGAAAAAACTCAAACAATACCTAGTTTTGCACAGTGGATAAGCGGAGAACTTTCAGTGACAGCAAAGAGGAGACTCTGGCACAGGCACTCTCTCTGAGATGTCTCACAGCCCCAAGAGCTGGAGGGGATTATGTAAGTCACTCAGTATACTGGGTCACCCAGTCGTTCTTGATATGCAATACTACTGTACGACTGCTGCGCTCATTACAGAGATTCTCATGCCGTAGATTTGTAGTGTATGGCTAAGTTAAAATCAGCATAGACGGTTAATTGCGATGAGATTTTATACAATCTCATTTTCACAGTGGTTAGAGTTGTATCTGAGTATTGTTCTTTCATTTTCTAACCCGAGGAGACCTACAACCACTAACCGCGTGACTAACACTGCTTTTTAAAGGGAAAGAACAACCTTAAATAGGATTCAGTGCAAATTGATGAATATTAATCAGTAGAGACAGACTGTAGTGGTGATGTCATCTGCTGAAAAAATATGGAGCTGGTCCATAAACAGTGAATAACTGCCTGGATGCTATATGGCAGTCAACAGCCATTTTTTATACCGTTTTTTGTTTTCTGATTCACAGTTGGACGGCCTACATTTCAATAAAACCCATAGGATGACTAATCCACTTAAATAGACAGAGAGTGTCACCTGATTCGTGTCTTTATGCTCTGATTCCTCAGTAAAGAGACAATGCCGACTCTCCACTGATCACTGGAGCATTTCAGGGTGTATTTTCCCTTTAAACCCATGCTAGAGAAAGCCCAACTCTTCTTATAAAGACCAGCCTCTTGCACACAGTTTTTTCTGTTTCTCCACACACAATTGAGTGTGGGAGGGAATATATAATTGTGTGTAGGTGGGTTGGTTTTACTAAACATTAGAGCAAGCCTAGGCAAACAAGATCAGTGTATTTAGCCTTCAAGGCCATTTCGAAACCCTACCACAGCTGAGTGAGTAGATAAAGGCAGCAACTGTCAGGACAGGTAGGATGATTGGCTGCTGCACAACATGGACCCATTGTTTCTCCATAGTGTCAGATTACTCCTTTTGCAGGACAAAACCTGGCTTGTTCCAACTCAGAGCAGATTAAAAAAAAGAGTCTGGCATGTTAAAACTGGTTATGGTGTTATAAAAAGGTGTATTATTAACTACTCTGGTGTTTCGTACTTTTTTATTTTATTTAAATCGACTTAAACATGTTTATCTATTATTAATAGTCACCCCAAGGACGTGTTCCGGAAAATACACCTGCTAACAAATAGTTTAATGAAGTTGCCGCATGCAGTTAAATTAAAACCGGATGTTGAGTGAGGTTGACTTCAAAATAAAAGCGCAGTCATTGTGACAACAGTTGGCGTTGTCTAAAACACGCTATACAAAGATAAAAAAAACTGTTGTTTCGTGTTAATTACTTCTTCAACGTATACTTTTCACCTTAGTAGTTTTATTTATTGGTATTTTGATCTTGTTAAGTGTATTCTGATTTTTATTTTATTTTATTTTTTTTTATCTGACCGGAAATCATATCTTATTATTTCCGGCATTTTGACATTGTTCTAGCATAGATGTGCTACTGACAGCTGACACCTTCACTGTCCCGACTTCTCGTGTAGTTTAACAACATATTAATTAAAAGGAGAGCCCAGAGTGTTCAATAATCACACTGGGTGATTAATAAAATATATAATAATGCACAAATATGACTGAAATACTCTCTGTACTCAGCGGGCACGGTTACGTTTCTTGTGTACCAGGAAGAGACACAAACATCCCACCTTTACGGGGTTAAACACACCAAATTAAGCCGTTTAGATGAATATAGTTCACACTTGACGAATGTGTAAGGTGTAATTGTTGGTTGGCTTGATATTGAAGGAGGATACAGCCGTTAACAACTTTGTTTTCTGCCCAGTCCTCGGCCTGTTCCCACATCGCTACTAGTTTCGCAGCATCGCTCCAGTGTTGCAAACACCCACCCCTCCTGCACCATTTCCGTGTTTTATACGGAATCATTTCCACGAAGCCTGTGCCACGTCAATTAAATACGCAGGTTTTGCTGAATTATAACGCTAGACAATAAGACAGTAATAGCAACCAGTAGATAATGAATGGAAAATCCGCTGTGTTGCCAAACACTGCGACATCGTTGCAGGATAACCGGTTAATAAGTGAAAGGCTGCATGACGTGTCTAAATCAATGAGTCCAAGACAAGAGAAATGTGGAGCTAAAACAACACAACTTACCAAGTGCCACCTCGCAGGCTTTCCGCAGTTGTGAATGGTGAGCCTTTTTCACCTCCTTGTCGGCCAGAATCTTTTCCAAAGCTCGTGTAAGGAACATGTTTTTCGTCTTTTTGCCCTCAAACATGTCGCACCGGAATTTGGGGCGAGGTGTGCCTGGTCCCAAGGGGGGCTGCAGCCGCCTCGAATAGAGATGTATTCCTTTACAAATGTCAGCCGCAGAGCCCCTAACAGACAAACATAAATAAACACAGAAGGTGGGGTAAATCCCTCAGATTTCCATTAACGATCTGCCTCCTGCGCCATGTTGGAGAGAGGAAACGACGTCACGTACGTTTGAGAACGGCCGCAGTGAGGCAGCAGGGAGAGAGACAGAGAGGGGAGATGTCATGAGTGTAGTCTTACAGCTAAGCCTGGTGTATAAGCCTATATGGGCTGATTAAAGTCACATGTGAAAGAACTCGCATTAATATATGCATGTTATCAACTAAACAAAGTATGATGGCTTCAATGTGTGCAGGATTTTTTGCTGAATAAAACATTTACAACTTACAATATATGCACATTACACATTATACTTATGTGTGAGACTTTTGTGTGATGACAGGGGTCACCTCCCAATCAATATTTAGAACGGGTGTCAAACTCATTTTGACTTCAGATGGGCTCGACCAATAAAACCATCGCACAATAACCTGTAAGCGACATCAACTTCAATATTTTATCTTTTTTTGTGTGTAAAGAATTACATACATTCTGTAGACCTTCATTTTTTTTTTTTACAAAACAGATGAACAGCCTGGGATGTCTTTAAAAAACTGTCATGTCATGGGCATTTGTCCATTCATTTCCTGATACATATTCTTTTGAACTGAAGTTGCTGGTTGACAATATCCTCCTGTGACCCTGTGTCCTCATATGAGGACATCACATTTTGGGTTTACTTGACTTTACACTTCATTCTGCTTAACTTAGATCTGTTGTCCTCGTTCGTGGACACTTTTTTGTGCCATCTAGTGGTAGTAAGAGCACAATATACTAATCCGTGTAAAAACAAGATGGCAGCCATCTCTGTCAAGTCAGTCTGCTTCTGATCCTGACACAAAAGTGGACAAGGTCCAAAGCTTTGGACCAGGCCAACATTTTATGGTTGAAACTTGTTTATTTATGATTAATAATGTTTGTAGTTTGGTAACACATTTGACCAAGTTTACCAACAGTAACAAGCTAAGACACTGTTAATTAGGAAGTACTTGTTTGAAGACACTGGAACTTAATAATTGTTGACAATGTTTAGGTTTTTATACTTATCGGGTCCTACTGATCCCAAATAGCTTGGAGAAATTAAAAATGCACACCAAATAAAAGTCTGGGTCTCAGGAGGATATTTTGCACAATGTTCAATATCTTTAAACATGGAAATATTTAGTATTCATTGTTATATCAGAGAACTGTATTCTGGTTGCGGTGGAAAAGCTTCTGAAGCAGAATTTTACAAGTCAGCATTGTTTAACTTGACTTAGTCTAGTCATCTCGTGGGCTGGATTGGACCCTTTGGTGGGCTGATTCTGGCCCAGGGGTTGAACATTTGCCACCCCAGATTTAGAACATGTGAATATGCCACCTCCGGTAACAACAGTAAAGTACTAGAGGACTTTTATTTTGACAAAATTAAAGACAGTTCCAAGATAAATTGATGCAGAAAAGGCACAAACTGGTGCAGAAAAATTCACAAGGCAAAAAATTAAGTGTTTGATGCTCAAAATGTCCAGAGGGGGACCCCCAAACCAAGCCCAAGCCTACATTTCTTTTAACAATTTGTGTAAAAATCTGGTAAACAGGGAAACAAGAAAATGTTTGGTATTTTAACAGACATATTACAGGCAGGGGTGTAAATCTAGACAGTGCAGGCAGTGTTGTTGCATTGGGGCCCATGATGTAGGGGACCCACAGAGAGAGTGGGCCTTCTAACAATGTGTTGAGTGGAGAATGGGCCCTTATGAGTGATTGCCACCTTGAAAGTATGCCTGTGGTGACAGAAGAACTGTCATATAGTGCCATTTGCTATATATGTCTTCGAAAAAGACAAACCCATCTCCATCATGCTTATTATTTTTTTTGTAAAGAAGTCAATAGCATCTATACCAAAATATATGCTTATTCTATAACTGTAAATCATCTATTCTAATAATCAAATATTCTATAACTATAAGTAAGTATTAGCAAATATTAAAATTGTTAAATTAAATCAATAATTTCTTATTTTTGTTGGTATTTTTTGTTCTATATAGATATGCAACAATGATTGACGAGTAATATATATGTTGATGTTATTCATTGTCAAGTCTCTGTAACATGTAACAAGACGATATGTGCATGATAACATGAACTGGGGCTCACCGTTACTACCTTACACCAATGATTATATAAATTAATAATAATATATTAAATATAATGAAAAGTTTGACATTTACAAGAAAAATAAGTCTTTTTTTGATTCTCTGATCATCATAATTGAAAATAAAGATTTTATACTCCAACATCTCCTGATCACCCATATTTATTTAAAAAAAAAATTCTATTTTAAAGGGTTAGATTTTTTTTTTTTAATGTCACCCCTTCCCATGGATGTAGGCATAAATTTCGGGGGGCAACACTTCCCCCTCAATATTTAGATCTTGTGCATTTGTCCCCCCCCAATAAAAACACAGAAGCCAAGGACTTTTGTTTTGACAGAAGTAAATATGTTTACATGCAGAAAAGGCACAAATTGGTACATTAAAAAATCACCAGAGAGCAGGAAATTATGTTAGATGCTAAAAATTTTGTACCAAAGGACCCCCAAACCCTCCTGTTTCATGTGCCCCCTCATCAATACCTAAAAATCTACACCCTTGCTCAGGGATGAAAAGAAAAACCTTAAACATAGACATTAAACATAATCTTAAAATAAAAATAGCTCAGATTTTGTTGCTGTCTGTGGTCATTATGTTGTAAATTTCACAACACCTTTTTATTTAATCCTGCCATCACTTTGTTTCACCTCATCTATAACTGTGTGTACCTGCATGTTTAGTATTGCTAAAGCCTGTTACAGCCTAGTGCAACATTTAGCAAAGTCCGACAGCAAGTACATCCAGAAAATCTGGCAATTTGACAACACAGATTTGGCAGTTGTGGGCGGCAGAGTTCACTTTCACTTTGGGATGTCTTGAGTGTCAGTTCCACCATTTCTGAATCCATAAATAAGAGCAGAGCTGCAGAATCAAAGACTGGATATGAAGAGTGGGAAAGAGAAAGAGGAGGGCTTTTGGAAGAGAGAGTTTGATTTAAAGTGTTGTGCCTGAAGCTATAAACTCACTGACCTGTGACAGCTCAGTGAGTTTATCATAATAAAAAAATACATCAGTAAAATAATGTTTATTATCAACATGTGTACAAAACATGTACAAAACACAAATATGGGCGACAGCTGTGACATTTTACTGCTTTCAAATAAATAGTAGAGATGTAAGGATGAGATGAATGTAAAAACATGAACATTTATTGTTATATAACAATATCTATTCAAGTCAGATATCGTCATTTATTAGAATCTCTTATTAAGCACATAAGCTGTCAAAAGTAAACATTTCTGACTCTGTCATTGATCTATACCTGAGTGATGACACAGTGAGCTGCTGCAGTGACAGGTCATTTAATCCAAATCTCAGTCTGAACCAAATGAAAAAGAAATCGAACAAAAAAAAAAATCTCAATTTAAACCAAACCCAAGATTGTCAGATGATAGCATATCATATACACCAACAATGTTGCAGTAATAAAGGCATTTAATATTAAGATACTGGCACTTGGTAGGACTATTTAAAAAATAAAAAGCAACCCGAATAAAAACAGTTCTTGTGATTTTGGAAAACATTAAAATCTGAGCTGTCTCTTTAGAGGAAAGTGCTGTTGTATTGTGACAAGTGCTCACGTGACCACCATTCAGCTTATGTCGTGGAAAAGTGTGCATTATTAATAATTTTTGTAAGTCGAGAGCAATTAAGAATTTGGGAAAGGTGTAGAGGATTACATGCTAGAAAGGATTCGAGCTCAGGACACTGACTTTGGACACGTAATGATCTATGTAAACAGGTTGGTCGCTAATTAGATTCATGGTTACTGACACCCGCCACCATCAGATCATATTTCATCAGTAAAGGAAAATACGGTTCACAACCCCAAACACAAGAAAGGCAAATTAAAATTCATACTTTGCTGCTCCTCCTCAGCTCCTCACCTGATAATATCTTGGAGGAATATGAAATCTCTGAGGAATATGAGGTGTTGAGATAAGTAACTGTGATGGTGGAGCTCCGGGGACCCACAGTGCGCTCATATATATGGAAATCTGTCCCGATCTGTTTCACACTTCTTAAGCAGACCTGATGCAATGGCCTTCACTGCCCGCATAGTCTCAGTGCAGGTCGGGTTGATCAGGGACTCAGGCAGGAGAAAGCCAAAGTATCCTGTGTCCCTCAACTCAAATGCAAATGCGTATGGGATCCCGTTTCTGTAGGCCCAGTCTATAGAGCTGCCTGAGCTGACATCTGTGGAGAAGTTAAACAAACAGAATAAACTTAGGACAGTATTTTGTTACATAAGCATTCAGAAATATATTTTCACTTAAGTCACATTGTGAATGCAAGACCTTTACTTGCAAGTGCAGTATTGCTACTTTTACTTGGCTATATGATTTGAATATGTCTCCCAGCACTGCTGACAACAAATTGATTCAATTTTAGGTGAGTCTGAAAGCATTTCATTCTTATTGGTGTTACATCTCTGCATTTAGCTCCTCTCAAGGGGAACGTTCAGTACACTGAGTGCAAGACTAAATTGATCGTGTATTTATAGAAAACTGGCACTTCTCCCCACTTCACAACATAAAGGAGGATCCACTTTCCTTGTCGGCAAATGAAAGAAACACAGATGAGGTTGGAAGGAGAGCACGCGGCAGCAGGTACGACATGACAAATAATCCATTCTGTTTCGGTTTCTAAACTTGGAGGGTACAATGAAGACAAAGAACGGTACTCACACAGGGTTGTGGAGGCAGGTCCGTATCTGTACCTCACTCCATAGGCAGAGTACAGGGCTGTCACTGCGTTATGAGCTGCCAACTCCTGGACAGTGGAAACAAAAGGCCAGCTCATTAGTGATTGTACATAGGTTTGCAAAGTAGGATTTAATATCAAGGCATTCTAGTTAAAGGAACACTTCACCCCTCAAATGATCAGTTGGATATTAATTACTCAGCCTGTGTTCTGTTAAAGTCAGGAAGAAACTCAGTTTGTTCTCTCATGCATCTGGTGAGCGAGGAATCCAAAAATGGAGTCATACAGGTCTGCAAAACTATATCAAACCATCTGTGTACACACTCTCACACAACCTGTGCAGTATAATCCAAGTCTCTATTTTACATTCATATGCTCAGATCTTCCCAAACAGACAGCCCTTTCCAACAAGGAACTAAACTAAAAGTGAAACCTCTTCTACTACCATGCTCTTTTCAAAGCCAGACTCCATTAACAAAAACACAAATTTTACCTTGCTGAACACTGGAGCTGCTGGTCTACCACTGCCTTCATCAGTTAGCTTGTTTGTGGTATATTTGGCGTTGTTGTTTTAAAGGGTTAGTTTGGATTCACCAGAGTAACACAGTAAAACAAACAAACATATTGATCGAGGCAGAGGTAGACCAGCAGCTCTGGTGTTCAGCGAGGTAAAATTACTGTTTTTGTCAATGGAGTCTGGCTTTGAAGAGAGCATAGATAAGTTCCCTGTTAGAAAGGCCTGTCTCTTTGGGAAGTAATGAATGTACGGCTGGATAAATGAGATTTGGATTATACTACACAAGTTGAGTGAGAGTTTGTAAGTAGATATTTATTGGTAAACGTGGACCCCAATGCCTTCAATTCATCAAGAACTTTTGCAGTTTTTGGATTCTTCCTTCACCAGATGCATGCGAGAAAAACAAAGTTTTCTTGCTGAATTAAATGTATCACAGGGTGAGTAAATGATATACAAATAGTCATTCGGGAGGTGAAGTATTCCTTTAAGTACCTCTAACATACTACCGTGCAGTGTACTACTAGAAGTTTAGTTTAGTTTATTAAGGATCCCCATTAGCTGATACCATAGTAAACAACTAGTCTTCCTGGGGTCCAGAAGGTGGTGGATATGAATATTATCTTAAATAAAGATTTGCTAAATAGTGGTTTATTATCAAGCTCTTACCACACAGTTGAAGTTGGGGATAGTGGCATACTTGTAAGAATAGGGATAAAGCAGCATTTGGGCGTAGGCGTGGATGGATATATAGGCTTTGACACGCTTCTTGTGCTTGCGCAAGAACTTGGCGACGGCCTTGACTTCAGGTTCAGACTCAGGGAAGGGACCACAGTACGTGTCATCACAGGGATGAGAAGAGGCACCTTCCTCTGTGAAAAGAAAGGAGAAAATAAATGATATCATTCTCTTAATCACCAGAAAGCATTAAGGGACAAATTACAAATGTGGCTCATGTTTCATTCAGATTTTCAAACCTAATATAAAAGAGGTGCTGTGATCTTGGTTCTTTATATTCAGTGACCACACAGGCAGCTTAAAGAGATAGAGGGATATTGTGGAGGAAAAACTAATGCAGACCCAGATTGAAATCAGCAAAGTCACATTATAATGCCAAGGATAACATTCCCAAACATTATAGGCTGCACTGATGTTTGCGTATGAAAGTCCTTTACAAATAACTCATATCTATGAACAGCAGAGGCAGCGTGGTGGTCAATATTGTAAATAATTAGCATGGATTTCAGTCAGGCTGAAAGTTATCACAGAACTGGTTATGTTCTTTTTAATGCAATTCTCTTGTGTTTCCTGTTTCCCATTCCTAGTGTCTCATGTTTGTTTTCAGTTTGTCTCCATGTGTTTGCTGGGTGTGGCCTTCTGGTTCACCTCCTCCTGCCAATCCTCCTGCGTGCCAGCGGCTGCTGAACCTGTACACCTGAACCTCATCTACAATCAAGCCACTGCAGCATAAAACCCCGGCTCAGACATCCAGACTCTGCCAGATTGTTCAGTCTCCTTTGTGGTGCAGACATCAAGGCCAGCTTCTAAGTTTTTTTGACACTTGTCTTTCTGTGCTTTTGGACTTCAATTCACACTTTGTCCTGTGTTTCAAGTTCACCACGCCAGCTTCAACTGTAACCAGCCACGTCCAGCCTCGTTTTCATCTCTTTGCCTCCAGATTTGTGCTGCTCTGTCTTCAGCACCTCAGCCTGCTCTGCTTCGCCATTCCAAGCCCACCTCAGCCTTCCTTTCACTCAAGCCTTCAGCCACCATCTTCAAACTAAAATAAACTGCCTTAAACCGTTCCCAGTGTCCTGGTAGTGTTTGCATTTGGGTCCTAAGTCAAACTGTCAAAATAGTCCAGTACTGAAGTGTAATCTTGTTAAATCTCCATCTTTCATATGAATAAATACTCAAGCATGTCCACCTGAACATTTCACTGACAGTAGGGCTGCACAATACACTACCGGTCAAAAGTTTTAGAACACCCCAATTTTTCCAGTTTTTTATTGAAATTCAAGCCGTTCAAGTCCAATGAATAGCTTGAAATGGTACAAAGGTAAGTAGTGAACTGCTAGAGGTTTAAAAAAAAGGGTAAGGTTACCCAAAACTGAAAAATAATATACATTTCAGAATTATACAAAAAGGCCTTTTTCAGGGAACAAGAAATGGGTTAACAACTTAAAGCCGTTCTGCAGCAATGGAGGTTGATCAAGCCTTGAAAGTTGGTGCCACCAATTCCTACAGGTGTTCCAACTTTTCTTGATTACTTACAACCCCCTCTGTCTGCATAAAAGCAGTGTTGGAACACACTGTGGTACCATACCCTTGTGAGCATCATTTGAACAGTATTGTACTGCAGAAAGTAGTGTGTTACCATAAAAATGGCAAGAAAAAGGCAATTAACAATGGAAGAGAGACAGACCATCATAACACTTAAAAATGTAGGGCTTTCCTACAGAGAAATTGCGAAGAAAGTCAAGGTGTCAGTGAGTACAGTTTCCTTCACCATCAAAAGGCACTCAGAAACTGGGAGAAACTCTGACAGGAAGAGGTCTGGCAGACCCAAAGCCACAACAGAATCAGAAGACAAGTTTCTGAGAGTCAACAGCTTGCGTGATAGGCGGCTCACAGGACAACAGCTTCAAGCACAGCTTAATAGTGGTCGTAGTAAGCAAGTCTCAGTTTCAACTGTGAAGAGAAGACTTCGAGTTGCAGGTTTGAACGGTTGAGTTGCAGCAAGAAAGCCATTGCTTAGACATCAGAATAAGAAGAAGAGGCTTGCCTGGGCCATGAAACACCACCAATGGACTACTGAAGACTGGAAGGTGTTAATGGACTGATGAATCAAAGTTTGAAATCTTCGGTTCATCACACAGGATTTTTGTACACCGTCGAGTAGGCGAAAGGATGGTTCCTCAGTGTGTGACATCAACTGTCAAACATGGAGGAGGAAGCGTGATGGTCTGGGGCTGTTTTTCTGGATCTAGGGTCGGTGACTTGTACAGAGTGAGAGGCACCCTGAACCAAAACGGCTACCACAGCATTCTGCAGCGCCATGCAGTACCCTCTGGTATGCGCCTAGTTGGTCAGGGGTTCATCCTACAGCAAGATAATGACCCAAAACATACGTCCAAGCTATGCCAGAACTACCTCAGGAAAAAAGAACAAGATGGTAAGCTTGAAAACATGGAGTGGCCAGCACAGTCTCCAGACTTAAACCCCATCGAGCTGGTTTGGGATGAACTGGACAGAAGAGTGAAAGCAAAGCAACCTACAAGTGCCACACATTTATGGGAACTTCTGCAACAGAGTTGGGAAGAACTTTCTGCAGAATATTTGATTTCCATTGTAGAAAGAATGCCATGAGTGTGTTCAGCTGTTATATCTGCCAAAGGTGGCTACTTTGATGAGTCAAAAGTTTAGAATACATTTTGGTTTATAAATTGATTCCATGATTTCTTTTTTGACCTCAGTTGTTTATTTGTTCTATGCTTTCATTTCAGAGTACAATGAGACATTAAACTGCATAATTTTCAATAAAAAACTGGAAAAATTGGGGTGTTCTAAAACTTTTGACCGGTAGTGTATACTATTTTATTATCATAATTGCCATGTCAACTTGCATGACAAACACAGAGGAGTGTGATTTTTTGAGTTAGTTGACAGGGAGTAAAACTGCACATTAAAGTGTAATTATCTTTTTTTTTAATTTTATTTTTTTATTAGTGCCTTTTGTGCTCAGTTCAATGTGTTAATAAAAACAAAGTTGGCAATAATTTCCTCTATTTTTTTTAATTCAACAAGCAATTTGTTGCATTTTAGCAGCGTAAGGAAAGCAGAAGAAAGGCTATAATATATATTTATTTCTCACACATGACAATGTTATCCCGATATTCAACAACAGTAAGTTCCCTTGAAGAAAAGCTTTTAATTTAAGTACCCAAAATACCCAATATTTAAGCTAATATTCAATTTCTCTCTGTTTCTCATCTCACATCACATCTCCATATGTCTGTCTATACCACAAACATCCCAGCTATAATCTCAGAGCCCTCCTGGAGTGATGATGATTCAGCAGAACCCCCCACCTGCCTCCCACCAGAGACTAAATGACATGAAACACAGACTGTTGTCACCACACAAATATTTTATCCACAGCTTACTCTGATTAATAGTCAGAAAAGACCACATCAGCAACAGACTCCAGGGAGTGCCTTGCCAAGTTGCAGTGAGCGTGTCTCCGTGCACTGTATGTGTGAGAGCCATTCAATCGATTTTCCGCAGATTTCAACTGAAGTCCAGCGTTATTGAACTCACCACACCATTTGACTTTCCAGTTTCTGTTAGCATCCACTCCTCTGCAGTGGAACTTGTGGTTTTTGGACCGTGTTTTCCTCCAGAACCGATCCTGCAGGGAAAACAAAGACGCTGTCACCACGTATGTCCACTTACTGTCAGACTTATCAAACAAATGGAGCTTCCTGTCTTCTCCAAAATAATCCATCTGTCACTCAATCAGCTCCTAAGAGATATTTAAACAGCAGTTGAGGAGCATTTTTCACTGAAATAAGGGCTGCTTAACGACAGAGACCACATCGTTGTCTCTCTGATGTTAAGTTTTTCTACTTTGATCTACTTGGACACAAAATAAGGGAATTTAGTTATTATTCCAAATACATGCATGAATATAATAAAAGTGTTTCTTCTCTGGGCCCAACATGCTGCAAAGTTATCAGAATATGCTGTACGTAGAAAGACCTACAGTACCGTGGTCCAGCTGAAGTGATATCCATCCACGTTGAAGACAGGCATGATGTAGAAGTTGAGCTGGTTCAGCAGTCGTCTCATCACCGAGTCATGCTGGTATGAGTTGATGGCCTTGAATTACAACACAAAAACAGTATAATTACAGAGCACAGATCTAGATTGTGGCCTAGTAATACAATTGCAGGTAATTACTATGCTATGTTTTCATTATTTTGTAACCTTGCACATATTTGCTGTCACAGTTCTTTAAATGCACAACTACAGCAGGTTAATACTCAGACTGTAAACGAGGTGTGAAGATCTGGTCACTGAGCTAATACTGCTTGTACCTGCTCTTTAATCAGACCCAGGCCAAGGTTAATATGCTTTAAGCCTTAAACAAAGATGGCACCCTGACCTCCAGTGGCCAACCTCAGTTACTACATGACAGTTGATCACATTTTAGTGCACAGATTTGAGCCAAGTGGAGCATCTTTGAGTGTTTTTCCCAAGTCAAATGTTTCCCTCTGTTCATTTTTTTGTCGGTCTGTTTCTGATTTCCTGCTGCTGTTTGTCTTTTCCCTCCCTTATTTACTCACTTCCTACTCCCACTTTACCCTCCTTTGAAGAATTCCCTACTGAACGTGTAAGTTCATGTAAAAGCCTAAGGTGAATTAGTCATGCATTTTAGTTTAAACCGTCGCATTTGAGGCCAAACATGTGTCTGCAAACAGAAAGACTGTGGAGCACAACAAAACACTGCTTTGTAAATGTTATGGTCCAGTGAACCTAAGACAAGGTATGATTTAAAATGTGCATGTGTCACTTTGAGGTGGAACATGTTTACTTTTAAGTCTCCTCAACAGCAGTTCACTTGGTTACTAGAGATTGAAATATTTCGTTGCATTTGTTTAAAGGTTCTGTACGTGACATTCAGAGCATCACTATAGCAGCAAACCACTATTTGCTATGTAAAGATATTGTGTAATGGTGTCCTGAGCAGATAATGAAGTCACGCTCCCTCTGTGTGTGTTGTAATCCAAGCTTCTTTGTGGTTTGCTGTGGTAGACCGGTCCGGCTGCGTGTCCATGTTAATGCATGTGTGTATCCCACTGGTTAGCTCATCGCTGCTGCTTTGCATCGCCCTCATACACCGGTTACTGCTGATATTGGCAAGGCAAGGCAAGTTTATTTGTAGAGCACAATTCGTACACAAAGTAATTTAAAGTGCTTTACAGAACAAGAAAATGTATTAAAATCACAATACATAATGCCATATTGGGATGGCATTATGGCGAAAGCATAACACCTACACTTCCCAAGATAGCAAAGGCACCTGCCCTACTCTCCATCTGACTGGCTAGTGCGTCTTGCCTTTGTTGGTTAGGTTGGTTAGGTTTAGACAAGAGGAGTCAGATTGATTAGGGTTTGGGTAAGAATGTAGGGGTAAGCCAATCAGAGGCAGAGTAATGCAGGATTTAAACTTTTGCGGTGAAATCTGACGTGCACCTCCCCAGAAATGTACCTACACGTTGTAGTGACGCAAATCTCCTGGCTATTTTTGTAAGCTGAAACCATTTCCCTCACTGGAAACAGAGCTTTTATTTACTTAAATTTCACAGATAAGAAACAATAAATTGTGAAGACAATAAAGCCTCCACAAAAATAGCATTTTTAGTCTTGTGTGTGATTTATCCTGGCTTCATATGAGTGGATGAAATCTCTGCTTGTCGCCAGGCTAATTCATACAATGTAAAATGCCATAGGCTTGTGCTAATAACGTTAGCATGTTATATTTGTTTGGAAAACGTGCTTAGTATAAGACAGTTGTTTTGTCGGTGAACCTTGTGAGTTGTAATGGAACCAAATTTTGTAACGCTACCTTTATATTACTCATATGGCTTCTTATGAGTAGAGGAAAAGTCCGCTAGCTGCTAAGCGGCTAATGTGTAAATTGCCATAGGCTTGTGCTAATAACATTAGCATTTGTATTTGTGGGGAAAATGTGTCCAGCAAAAGACAAGTGCTTTGTCTGTGAATGCTGTGAGTTATAATGAAGCTGATTTGTGTACTTCTGTTTGACAGTGTCACTATTAAGCCATGTTTAACGTGTGTTTAATGTGTGTTTTGGGTGTGTTTTGAATCAGCTAAACTTTAGAGCACTTCACAGAAACCCTGACACCGACTAGTGTTTTGGAGGTCTAACTGCAGAGTGATACAAACACAGCAACTCACAAGTATAAATGCTCACAATATAGGCTACGGCATAGGCTCTGCATAGAGCTGACGCACAAGTAGGCCTATAAATCCCCCCTGGTTAACAACATTAGTTTTGTCAGAATCGATGCCGTTGTTTAAAGCTGCTTATGGTGTTAGCACCATTAGCTGCTAGCTGCCAGCTCAGCCCTCTTCATGTTGAGAACTGTGTCTTGATAAGCCTTTTTAAGCCTTTTTTTAAAAACCTGTCAGTTGAGGTCTATCATGCAAGAATTCCTTATAAAAGGCTGTGACTCAGCGCCCTACATTGATATTCATTGACTTTTCCTTTAATTATCCTAACGCTCTGGCACTGTGTTGCAAATCCCACTCATCTGGCATCTAAGCAGTATAAAACAAACCATTAAAGGTTCTTGCATTTAATGTCTGGCTCTGGTCTGGTACCGTCCTCACTTCAGAGGGTAGTAACTAAGACTTTAAGGGTGTGACGGAACTTGTGTGAGCGTCTGGGTTATGTTCAACATCTGAACAATAAAGGGTATTCTTCAGTATTTGCATAACTGTGCATGACGAGCGAACAGATGTTCACGTTTTTGTTGAGGACCCCAGAGACCAAACATCACAGACTGCTTGCTACAGGCTATCATTTAGATATGAGACACTGTTGAAACATGCACTGATGCAAGCAATGCACAAAGTTCAAACAGTGTTTTAGCATTTTAATTTGCTGGAAAAACAAGGCTACCTCTTTGACAAACCACTGGCAGAAGGCAGGTCCTATCCACTCCCTGGCATGGACGCCACAGTCGATCCAAACAGCTTTCTTCTGATGACGACTTCTCTTTCCTATCTGACAGGAGACAAGCACGAGAGTAGCACGAGTTTGCATGTGCACCTGTGTCTCTTTGTATGTTATTTGTGTCTCATGCTTCCTCTCCTACCTGAAGCACATAAAGCGGTCTTCCCTCGTATGACTTCCCGATGGAGAACATGTCAACCAAGTCAGAGTTGGTTCTGTTCATCTCAAACATCCAGCTCTGGATCTTAAGGACAGAGAATAATGTAGAAGAGTGAATGTCATTCAAGGATTTGTTTACAAAGTTTTCAAGAGTAAATGTGGAAGAACAATAAGACTACTGCCTATGGAGTATGTGCATTTGTGCAGGGTTGTGTCTCTGCCTGCATGATGTGTCTGCACACACACACACAAACACACACGCATGTCTAAGTGTGCATTTTACAGCGAAGGAGAGGATCACAGCTCAGAGTACAAAAGATTTGTGGAGGCTCTCAGGATCTGCGTGTGGAATTCACGCTGCTTCATATGGCCCGACAGATTCGTGAACCGGGAGCCTGATCGACCTGGGAAAATAAACACTCCACAGCTGTGAAGTGTCTGAAGTAGAGTGCGTGTCTCTGTGTGTAAGAGTGCGAGGCTGTGGGAGAGAGACCTGTGGAATGGGGTAATTGGGAGTTTTGAGAGCACCTTAGAGAGAATGTTTGTTTACTCAGTGTGTGCATTAGATTACAGAGCAGAGCAGAGTGAGAGATAGGCAGGCAGGCAGGTAGACGGTGGGCTTTACATCTACCTCTTCCAGTGAGTGGTAAACCTCGTAGTCATACTGAGACTCTGACCTCCGCTTGCGAGAGGAGCGATATCCCGTCTGCTTTTCAATTTCCTTCTGCAGATTGGAGATAAACACCCTGTGGATGGAAGAGAGGGAGTCACACAGACACATGATAAACATGATAGCCAACAATCATAACACCTTACCAATAACATTATAACATGTCAGTCATAATGCTCCCAGGAGAACATTGTTTTAATACTAGTGTTTTCAATACTTCTCCTTACGTACATGTGTTACTTTCTAAAAAGGGTTACTTTTAAAAGAATACAAGTTGTAACTACTATGTTTATTATTCTTAAATGTATTAATGCTTTGTAGATCAGTAATAAGCAATTAATTGACACATTTGGGTTGCCTGTTTGGGATGCTGCTGTTTATCCACCCCTTGCACAACTTCATATATTTATAAATGAGTAAGTGAGCCAATAATAAGAAAGAGCCTGATGTCATATTGGGCTATCAAGCCTAGAGTTACAGTATATGTAATTGTTCATCATTAAAAAATGGCTATTAATTTATCCATTACTGTTCAAAGAGACCAACGGCTGTGAATAACAGCAATACTAAAGCTTATACAAACAGGTGCATGTCATAAAATGCATATTTAGTTAAAGAGCTGGATGAAAAGACAAAAAGACACAATTACGGCAGACTAGCAGAAGTGATAAGTAATTAGGGCTGCAAATATATATATATATATATATATATATATATATATATATATATGTATAATATATTTTTTGATTACCAAACAATCTGCAAATTATTATTATATTTTCATTAATCACTCGCTTATAAAAAAAAATTTAAAAACTCTTCAAAAGTCTTTTTTAATTCCTCCAAAAGTCCAAAATTGGAAGACAGTCAGTTAACAATGATATATATGCCAAAAATAAATAAATAAAAAGCTGCAAATGTTCACATCTGAAGAGCTGGAAGCTAGAAAGTTTGGCATTTTTTCATTACTCTAAAAATGACATAAGCAAATAATTGATTATCAAAACAGTCGCTGATTATTTTCCTGTTCATCGTCTAGTCAGTTAATTGACTAACTGATTCAGCTCTTTATATCTAACTAAATAATCTAAGCTTGAAGTTCAACATTCTATACTGTAAGAAGAAACTATTTGCTTTAACTTAAAAAATTAGCACCCGGGTTTCCTTAAAATTTGAAGTTGACTGAATTTGAGAAAATAAACTGAGGTAATTTTGTAATGATTCAGTATAAATAAATAAATAAATAAATAAATAAATAATCAATTAAGATAAAATTTATTTGACTGGGAAATTCTATTTGTTTCCAGTCGTTACAAAATTACCTCAACTTAAAATTTTAATGCAGCCTACATACTTAATTTTCTAAGTTAAAACAAAAAGTTTCTTTCTGCAATGCTTTCTGTGCCTTAATTTGCACCTCATGGTCTTAAGTTATCAAATACAGCTGACTGGTATGGTTACACGCAAAACTTTGACCATGTGACAAGTGTGTTTCACAACCTGGTGACCTAAATTTTACTGTTGCTTTTATAAATAACCTATTTCCCATTTATAAAGTATTGGCAAAAGTCTTAAATTACAACTTACAAACTCTTCACAAAAACATAGTTTACAAGAGTGTGGTACCCATGTAGCTACTGTAAAACATAAAACAGCAACATGTAAAATTACTGCAGATTTTGTTTATGCTACTGTACACAACATTAACTCTAACTTGATGTGAGGTTTTATCATTTTGATCATTTGTTACAGTACGTCCCTGTTTGGCTGCAGTGGCACTGCACTGTAGGTGAATATAATATGTCTGATAGGTGCAGAGGGCTGGTATGAAGTGGTGGATCAGAGGTCCTGAATGTATTGTTGACTCATTCTTAACACCAATTATGCAACTGCTCTCTCATCCCTCTTCTCTTCCAACACCCAAACCAATTTTCTACATCAGCACTCACCTGGTTTGATAGTGCAAACTAGTTATAACACTGCTGTCTGTCAATAAATTAAATGTACTGTAAATGAGCCAAAACTATAATTATCACCAGCATTGTCTGTTTATAGACTGCTCCTGCGTGTGTTCAGACCCTATGCCTCTGCACTTCCCACTCCAACGTGAAACAGACGATGTAATCTGTTTTTGTAGCAGCTATGTGGGCAGCCAGACTCTCCGAAAATACACTTTCTCATGAGGTCCTTATATGTCCATTTCTATCCATAACTGCTTCAATAACATTCAAAATGCTGCATCATTTCCCTGAGAGAAAATGGGATCTTCAACACTTCGCTCCCTCAAAACCCAACCACCTACCAGAGAACGTCCCCTGCAGTGTAAACCACTTTCTCGGTCAATCAACACAGAGAAGAAAAAAAAAAACCTCACCCTCAGATCTGCAATTCCTCCCTTAGGACAGAGATGACAATGGAATTCTTTCTATCTGCGGCTGCTTTGATAAACTCCATCATTTCAACGTTAATTTTGATGAGGGATGGGGTGGGGAGATGAAAGGGCGGCTTTCTGGAGCAGATTGGGAGAGGACTCTGATGTGTGTTTCTATGTGTCCCAGCTTTGAGGAAGCTCTTTTGCATGCACAGTATGGCCGACTCTGCATGTGCAAATCATATATTCTGGCTGGGGAAAGCTGGGTAATTGCAACGCCCTTTGGATAGCAGATGTGTCTCGGGGTGTAGACACTCTGCTAACAAGATTGCCAAATGTGTGAGAGCATGAATGTGTAATGTGATATGTCTCTGTATTTATTGCTGGCGGTCTCTCCAGTCTTACCGATAATCAATATGTTCCCGCTTTAAGCGTGCACGTAAGCCTCGTGTGTCATTGTGTTTCACATGGACGTCCACTGTGACATTTTGACAGATTAGAGTGGCACTGTTGGGCTGCCAGAAGTCCACCTAAAGGAAGAGAATGAATATATTAGATCAGAGGTTACAGACACACACACACACAGCAGGATTTCATAATGAGGAAAGGAGTGGGTTATTGAGATAAAATCTTCTATCACCGTCATTTTAAATTGCAGTATTAGTGAATAAGAATTACTGCCAGATGGTTGTACGCCTCCGTGAACCAGTGAAGTTGTAGTTACAGTTTACATACACTTCTGCTCAGACTTACATGTACAGTAGCTATGACAGTTCACAATACGTCTATGGATGTTGCTTCCAATAAGCTACATTCTAAAACATGGATGCTTCACACACATCTTCAACCCGGCAGCACAGAAGATCTATACACTCAGCAAAAATTTAAGATCAACAACGAAGATTAATGTCACAAATTCAGTATCTGACCAGATGTCTTCCCTTCTGCTACTGAGTTATGATGCTGAGCTATGGCAGGAAGCGTGTTTTTGCAGACCGTTATGATGTCACACTGAAATTGACTTTTTGGATATAAAATGTCATCACTTCATTATTTTATTCTTGAGACATTTGTTTGAGAGTTTGTCAAAACTAGCATATAAATTCCTGAGTTATGGCCAAAAACATGAGGTAACAGTGACCTTCGGGTCTTCCTTGAGTCCAAGTCGCTGTTTGTGTCAAATTTGAGGAAGTTCCCTCGAGACATTCTTGAGATATCACGTCCAAGAGAATGGCGCGGACAAACGCCACAGCTGTCAACTGAGGCATGAAAATCGTATAAAAATCCAAATTTCTCCACACTGTAGCCCTGATGATTAATTTTCAACATTGCCCTCTAGTTTTGTTTAGTCCATAGGATCCCCCATTAGAGTCAACAAACAAGATTTCACATAAAGACAATGCAACCATTACAACTCACAGCACTTAACATTACAGAAAAAACAGGACGACACTGAAACACACACACAGACAAGACAAGCTCCTGACAATTCAATAATCACAGGATATGAAATATATTCATAACACACTCCAGTGCAAATCATAATTTCACTCTAGTATTCAATACATTAATCAAAATATATCAAAAATTGTGTGTTTCATGCCAGTACTCCCAGTCCACAAACACTCTAAACCCACAAGAGTCAAACTCACATTTGTATTTTGTTTAAAACATAGCCAAACTAGTTTCTGCATCTTTTCAACATCTCTTGTCAAAACAGAAGAAATAAACTTGACTGTTTCCTTGTGTTGTATGTCTAGGGCAGGGGTAAGCAACCCGCAGCTCCAGAGCCACATGTGACTCTTTCTCCCCTGTACAGTGGCTCCCTGTAGATTTTTTAATATTGTAATTTTCATGCATCTTTCTTCTCAGCCTAAAGTGATTTTACATTCTCTGATTGTAAAAATATGTAGCCTATACACAACTAAAAATATTCTTTTACATTTCGTCAACTAAAATGTCATCATACGTCTATGACCTGACACCTTTTACTCTAAATTTTGCCACACCTCAATGGAAATGGTAGTAAGTGAAAACGCACAAGGAAGATAACGTTAATGTTTCAGAGGCTACGCTACAGTAGGCTAACGTTAGCCATTAGCAACTGGATGTTGTGTTGTCATATATAACGTTATAGCCTCTGTTACATTAGAGGCAAACTAAAAATAACTGTCCAGCAGAAGCTCTGCGACCATCTCGTCCCTTTTTAGCTCAGGATGAAGCTGCATCAGTGTTCGCCATCGCTCGAAAGCAGAGCCAATGTTGACCTGAGTTTTGACTTTTGCAGCATCGAGTTCTCTCTTAGTGTTAGCTTTTTCTGCAACATTCTTTCTTTGCCAAATGACTTCCCTGTTGGAGCGGCTGGAGGTGGTTATGTCAGTGGTTACGTCAGTCGAAGGCCTCCACGTGAGGAAGACAGACAGGACGCTTGGGCAATTGGTCGGAGTTTTCTTCGAACCATATGAGAATGGTATAATTATGAGTTTTTATCTCTGGTGGAATTCATTTACATTTTAGTGTACCTTCATCTTATTAATAGTATTTTAACCTAAACAAAGAAAGGCGTAAAATTTCACAGGAAGGTCAGTGTCGCTTCAATAGCACATGGACAGATTTGCTTACTTTCACCGCCAATGCTGCAAAGTTAATGTAGCAAATAATCAAGAATAGCCATCTGCAGAGAAACCACCTTGTGGGAAAATATATTAATAAACTCTCATTTGGAGCCATCAATAATGTTGATAGACTAATTTAGATACCTTCATAATAAGGCTCAAATATGCTTTGCGGCTCTATACAGATTTCTTTTTTCCTTTTTTTATTGGCCAAAAGTGGCTCTTTGGATAGTAAAGGTTGCTGACCCCTGGTCTGGGGAGTAAATTCCGTTCACACACAGCTTGGAACATGGCCGTTGGTTTGATTATGGCCTAATGCACCAAGAGATATTAAAGGGATTTGCTACCATGGTGTAAACAGTATCGCAAATCTACAGTATATTGTCTCATGGTATACTTTATATTGCTATACTGTTATATTAGTTTTATTTATTGTCTGACTTAGGACGTAAGATGCTGCCGTGCCACATGGACTCAGTAGGGATGCACCAATCCAACTTTTAAAAACTGAGTACTAATACCGCTGCTCTCTTTTTCCCTAATCTAAAATGCATACCACACTGTAAGGAAAGACTCATTTCTATGGGAGATAACACGAAGCAAGGGATTACTGTCGCTCTAAAAACTGAGTCTGTGGCCGACTGTGACTAAATAAATGTAAGTGATTGTGGAAACACTGAATTTTGTAATGATGCTGATAAGAATCAGTGTTTTATCTGGGGTGTGTAATGCTTTGGCTGATAGCTGATCCACTTAGTATTGGCTTAGATTAACTAAACTAAACTAAACTAAACTAAACTAAACATGAGGGTTAAAGAGCATAGTTATAGAAAAAAAAAACAGAAGACTTGATTATCTTTTCTGCTGGAAGTTTAAAATAGCTCCAAACATTTGGTGATAATGACCAAATTGTTTTGTTAAGACCTGGACAGTTTAACATTCCTCTACTCTCTACCTTGGAGCGATGGACTAAATCAGGGGAATGTTGATGACTCTACAGTGTTAATGAGGCAAAACATACTCTAACGTGCCCCATTAACAACCTGCAGTGAATGACTCTCCCTCCGCTCCCCTCTCTACCGTTTGACCTCGTATTAGCAACAAAACTCCTGTCTTTCAGCGCCTGTTATCAGGCCGTGATACTCCGGTCTGTTAGCTTTAGCTAAAACAGCTAGCCAACCATATAAACACAGACATCATGTGGTAACAGATAAAATAACAGAGAGAGCTGACCTACGAATGATACACACAGTAGTCACTGCAAAGGGAGCGCTGTATATTCAGTGTTCCTGCAGACATGTGCGAGCGTCCTCAGCTGGCTTTCATTTGTACATAAGGGCAGAGACATGCAGGCTGGCACACATGCTTGTTAATGTGTCAATTGGTTTAATGGTTTACAGAGTGCATACCAGATTAATTTAACTTTGTTTAGAGCCAGGGGCAGAAAATCTTCAGCTGGAATGTTTGGTGCCCTGCAGTATAAACCGCTCTCTGCTGCTGCACTTTTATGGCGTCTCCAAATGGTTAAGTACCCCAAATGTTTCAGCTCTGCTGTTAGCCAAACAAATCCAAAACACAGACGCCTAAAAGGCACTTAAATACCCCCGATCAGATAACGCAACTCCTCGCAAGCATTTCTCTCAATTTAAATTTTACTGTTGTATTTATGAGCCCTAAAGATGCATGCTTTGTCTGCTTTATAAATCTTTTGTCTCCTGATTTTTAATGCGATTCTTCTTTTTTATGTGTGTGTCTGTGTATACAGGGTAGCTATAAATTGAATTTGTGTTTTTTTGGTTGATGTAACACTGGCATGGGCAGAACAAGAAAGGAAAAGTTATAGTTCAATAAAAAGAGCTGACTTTCCTTCAGGCAGACGCGGTGAGGCTGCCGTCAAGTAAAAGAAAACAAGTTGCCAAAGTAAAACACAGTTAGTGAGTATAACCAACATTGGCAGAGTATGTGACAATGGGCCCCTGGGCACCGATATTCAAAAGGCCCCACCGCCTCTCCTACATAAGAGCAAGACACAAAGACTTTGTGCTGGCTTTACCTCTTTTTGTTGCTGTTTTATGTGTCTCTTTGAGGTCATTTTGTGTCTCCTTTGACGTATATTTTTCTCATTGTTTTGTCTTTTTGTAGTTGCTTTGTGTGTCTCTATAGTTCCTTTGCATATCTTTGTTGACATTCTGTGTTTATTTGAAGGTAAATTTGTGACTCTGACATAAATTTGTGTCTTCTTTGTTCATATTGTGTCTTTTTGTAGTCATTTTGTGTTTCTTTGACATATAATTGAGTCTTTTTGTTCATTTTGTATCTTTTTGTGGTCATTTTGCACCTGTGTGATGTATATTTGTAGTTTTTGTTCATTTTGTATCTTTCTGTAGTCATTTTGTGCCTGTGTGATGTATATGTTTGTGTCTTTTTGTAGTCATTTTGTGTTTCTTTAACATATATTTGTCTTTTTTTGTTCATTTTGTGTCATTTTACAGTCATTTTGTGCCTTTGTGATATATATATATTTATGTCTTCTATGTTCATTTTATGTCTTTTTGTAGTCATTTTGTGTTTCTTTGACATTCATTTGTGTCTTTTTTGTTCATTTTGTGTTTCTTTGTAGTTCCTTTGCATCTCTTTGTGGTCATTTTGAGTCTCTTCCTGGTTGATACGTGTTAATTTGAGTGACATTTTTGCAGGTAAAGGACAGGGGTGCCCTGGCACTTTGAGCATCTTGGCCTGTACCCAAGAGGCCCGTTCAGTAATCCATCTGTGATTATCAAAATACCAGCTATTTGACATGCTTCGCAGCCTGATATTGGATGCTTTATTACAAAAAGAATAGTTCAGCATTTTGGGCAATACATTAATTCACTTTCTTGCTGAGATTTAGATGAGAAGATCAATATCACTCTCACGTGTGTACAGTGAATATGAAGCTACAGCCAGCAGCTGGTTAGCTTAGCTTAGCATAAAGACTGGAAACAGCTGTCCTGGCTCTGTCCTACAAGCACCTCTAAAGCCCCCTGATTAACACTTTCTATCTTGTTTGTTTAATCTTTAAAAAAAAGCTGACAAGACCTAAGAGGGTTATGTGCTGGATTATTTCTCAGAGCAGTGACTTCCTGAAGTTTGGTTGTCAACACAAAGTTGCCAGGCGGAGACCCCAGGAAGGTAGTTCCCCTCGTTTCCAGTCCTCAAACAAACCGCTCCTGGCTCCAGCTTCATATTAACTGTATTTATCTAACTCCTGGCAAGAGAGCAAATACTTGTATTTCCTAAAATGTCAAACAACAGTCTGTTTCCCGCCCAACAGCAGGTCACGCAGACTGTGATGATGATGTCATGTGAGACACAAACGCTGAAACTGCTCGACAGATAGTAAATAATGAAATAATTCTTGGGAAGCGATGACAGCAGCCACAGTGATTGATGATAATAGTACATCTGTTTCACAGATTTAATCCCTGGAACGCCTCAAACAAAACTTCTACGGTCCCGGAAAGAGACAGTCACTCATTCTGTGTTATTGCTCCCCTCAAACAACATGGGACCACTAGATTTATATTTATTTCACTTTACAAAACATGATACCAAACATAAAACTCCAGCTTGTGGGGATTTCTTTGACTTATGTAATAATAAATTGAACATGTTGGGGTTTTTGGAGTGTTTGTCAGAAAAAACAAGCAATCTTAAGTCATTACATTGAGTATGAGACCAAATAATCAATCAATAAGAAACTGCAGATTAATTGACACTGATCTTATTAACAGATAATATCTCATGCCCCCTTTCAGGTACGGTCATAAACTTGTTCTCCAGGAGCTAAAGAGGTAATTATTAACTTTTTGTGAAAACCAACATGTAGAAATATCTTATCTTGATGATGCATAGCTTTGGTGAAGGTATTATTTGCTCTACTGGGTGCATTCGGGAGCTGTTGTGTTTCTGCTCTTGGCTGCCCAGAGGTCACCTGTCAGTCACACAGTGCATGCAGGAATGTGAGGTTTACTTTAAACTTGAATTATTGCAGATAGATTCTGTTCTTGCTCAATTATGGTGGCTTTCACAGCTTGTTTTCTGGTGTTGCTGCTTCTGGAAATGCACAGGTGTCAGTTAAATATTTTGTCAGTGAGCCAGCAGCCAAACAAAAATCCTGAATAACTACTCAAATTATTGTTATTCTGTTGATGATGGATCTGATTTTGATTCTCAGTCTGTACTGTACTGTCCAGTGGTTGTTTATTATTTGACCTTAATGCGCAGCCTGAGGCTGAAAGTTTGGCTGTGGTGCTGGAGGCATGGCAGTGTGGCTAAGCTACTGAAAACACAAGTCCACAGCTGTCCAAACAGTAGCTGCCACTGCCTCGGTTGGCCTTGGAGCACCGCGTCCACTGCCCTTACATACATAAAACTCCGGCCAGGTCCTGACCAGGCCTGGCTCTCACTTAGTATTCTTCACCACAAATCATAAACATTTACTGAATCCTCTATTTTGTCCACTTCTGATCATTCCCTGCTCGGAGCTGTATTGGTTCTGGACCACTAAACAAAAGCTTGACCTGAACCCGAACAGATGCCTTTTCATAGCTGCTGGTGCAGCATCTGGCTGCACAAATACAACCCAAGTGGCCCAAAGCGAACTGGAGAAACAGAACACACTGCCACAGGGCTGCAGGCAGATTGAAATCTTTGCAACTCTCTCAAAGAGAATTACCGCCTTGTGATCGTACGCCTCCGCGAACCAGTGATTTTGCAGTTTAAATCCATGTCTGTCTAGACTCATATGAAGCCACGACAGTCAACAATGCTTTAAATATGGATGTTACTGGAAATAAGCTACATATTTAAAACATGGATGCTTCAAACAAATCTTCAATCCTGCAGCACCGCAGATCTATACAATCAGCACCGTTTCAAGATGGACACCCAAGATTAGTGTCACCAATTCAGTATCTGACCAAATGTCTCCCTCTCTAATCCTGAGGTATGATGCTGTTTAATGTCCAGAAAAGTTCTGCAGAACATTATGATGTCACAGTGAAGTTGACCTTTGACCTTTTGGATACAAAATGTCATTGCCTTATCATTATATCCTATTAGATTGTTGTGTGAAATTTTGTTAGAATTAGCATATAAATTCTTGAGTTATGGCAAAAAGCATGTTTTTTGAAGTCACAGTAACCTTTGACAAACAAAATCTATGCAGTTCATTGCTGAGTCCATGTGGACGTTTATGCCAAAATTGAAGTAATTCTCCAAAGGCCTTCTGCAGGTATAGCAGTCACAAGAATTAGATGGACAGATGGTTTCCCCTGCACGGAAGCGCTTAAACCTCTAAAATGCATTAATTGGATTTTGCATATTTAATTCATTTAATTAGGTGTTTTATTATGTCCTCTGCAAGTTTTATTTAAATGGAGCAGTATTTTTTTTAATACTTCATTACAATATTTTTTCAGTTCATTGAATGTTTTTATGCTTTTTGTGTAAATTAAAGCTTCATACATCGACCAACCATGCACAATTACACAAATAAAGAAAGTGTGTGTGTGTGTAATTCCTACCTGTCTAAAACAGTATTTTATTTTGTGTATTTTGCTGTTAGGAAAAAAACTGTTCCATTTCTCAAATTGGTCTCTACCTGCGAAAGTTAATTTCTCCATCTCAAGAATCTGTTCTATAGTTGTTATCCAAGAATTTGGTTTGGGTGTGACTGGATGTTTCCATGCTCCTGACACCTGCTTCATGGCTGCCACACACAGTATGTTAAAAAGGTACACTTCATTCTGTTGAATCTGCCCACATTAATTCACCCCAAGTATGTTTTCTACCTGTAAAGGTTCTTTTAAATAAAATATGAATTGTATTATTTTCTTAACCACTTCCCAACACGGCTTTAACACTGGGCAAAGGAAAATGGTTCGAGTATAGTTTGCTGTTACCCCTCCACATCCTCTCCAGCAGTTAGTTCCCGCTGAGGTTAAAATGACGCAGTAATTTGAAGGAAATTTGTCTGAACATGAACTACATACAAACTCACAAAACAAAAAAAGCTGTCATGGAGCTTTGCCTCTATTTTTCCTATAATTAGTACCAGATTACACAGTTCTTTCAGGGAAACTTCCTGGGAAATGATTAGGAAACAGATCTATAAAATAAAGTGTGAGATGGTAATAAAAGATAAAATGGACTGTGAGAAGCAGTTGCAAGCTCATAAGTGGGCTGTTGAAATCACTGTTTTATTTCAACATAAGATCTAAATTCGGTTTCAAAGCCCCTTCGACACCGCCATGATTACAGCTCTGATGGAGCAATATTGAATTTATTATCTGTTTAGAAAAGTGGTTCCCAACTGGTTCAGCCACGGGATCCAGATTTCTCCTTAGTCATTAGTTCAAGGTCCACGGAGTTTAATATATTCAGTGTCATATTTGTATTTGAACATGTCATTGAACTAGTTTTCTGTCTCTGTCAAGTCCATTGGTCAGTCACTCTACAGCAAGAAACAGCACTTGAAAATAAAAGCTCTAAGCCGTAAATTCACTGTACTTTGAAACAGAGTGTGTTTATTACAAACTTGACATGTTTGCAAGTCACTTGTGGTCCATTTAGAAAGGACCAATGACCCCCTTTTGGACCTCAACCCACCAATAGGGAACCACTGATTTAGTACATTTTAAATCTTAAATCTAAAAACACTGGGATCAGCCTAAAAATTTTTAAAGTTTTTAACTGTCAAATGCAAATTGGTAATTGCTAAAAACCTCTCTGAGAAAAACAGAAAGGACATGACCTCAGTGTCCTCAGTGGTAGCTATGGCCCTTTATTGCCCGCTGTTTTCTTTTATAAAGTATTCCATTAAGGTGTAACACATCATGACTCAGTATTGAAGGTAAGTTAAGGGATTTACCAATAAAATGACTGTATTGTTTCTGTTTTTCAGATACTTCCTGATCAATTTCAGTAAAATGTTCAGTTGAAGATGCAGCATGCCTTTAATAATAGTGACTTGTACAGATTTCTTCGAGTTAATGAAGGTAAATAACCAAAAGTATGTGGATAATATGATACTAAAAGTCTTCTTTGAGGTTTATGTTTTGAACTCAAATCAAAAGAACCATCTCAAGACTTTATAGGGGGCTGCAATTACCGAAATGTAACTCACTGTATATAAAACAATAATGGGAAAGGGAAGGAAACCTGGGTATAACAGAGGAGGAATGGGAGGAGTTATGTGAACTACAGTGGAAAGCTACAAGTTCAGCATCATGGAGAGAGTTTTGTTGGAAAAACCTCATTAGGATCTTTATTCCATCAGTTCAACAGAGTCACTGTATCAACTGTTCAAACTGTTGGAGACAATGTGGGTGCCCCGCTGCCAAACATTATCACATATTCTGGTCTTGTCCATCATTAATTCCTTGCTGGCAAGAGGTTCATTCAGTTTTGCAAAAAGTGGACATTCCATTTAAACTAGAGACTTCGAGACTAGATATTCGGGCTCCTTGCCATTGGACAATGTTACCTCTCATTAAAGATATCTATTTCAGATTCTAAGTGCTGCTAGTAGGAAAGCCATTACTAGAAAGTGGCTGAAGCCAGCAATACCTACAGCTGATGATTGGAGTGACGTTATATATGACGTCTTTAGGATGAAAAGGATTACTTTTTCTATTAGACTGCAACAAGACAAATTTTTCAAAAGATGGGAAAATTGGATGGTGTACATTAAACCAGTTTGTTCTTCATTTGTTTACAGCAAATTTATGTCCCCCTTGTGTTATTTTATTTTATTTTATTTATTTTCTGGTTTTTTTTTACCCCGTTCCCCTTTTAGTTAATCATTTATCTTTATTTTTTCTATATGTTAATATATTTTTTCTTTATATTTCATATTGTTATTTTTATTGTTATTTCAACATTCTGGTTCTATATATTCTCTCCTTTTGTGTATTAGTTTTTCTGTGTTCTGTGTGTGTGTTCATATATTTACATTTACTTTATCGGCCCATTTTGGCCTCTGTATTACACACTGTAACAAACTTTTATGTTACTTTCTGCTGTAACTGTCCTACCGAAGGCCTGGAATGAGGGCTATAATCCCTTTGAGTATGATTAAGCTGTCTGACTGGACCCTGAAATAACTAAATAAAAAGAGAATCTAAAAAAAAAAAGAAAGAAAGTTTGATCCAGTCAGAGGTATTTTTGTTGTTTCTGATCTACTAGTCATTAGTTACTACAGGAAATTGATCACAGCATCACACTAATATTCACAAGCATGCTTTGGTCTTTGATAAGCCTGATTCCTCTGAATGCACCATTCATCTGCAGAGAGATAATAATACTGGAAACACTGATTTTTAGTAAAATCAACTGTGCAATCAATTATTCAAAAGAGTTTTTTGAATATTTGCTGAACAAGAACGCCTATAATTGCATCATGCTTTTTATGCTTTACAAACAATCTTCGCTGTGTATTTGCAAACTGAAACAATATGCAAAGGAAGGTCATCCATGCTCCCGAGGCTGATGGGTAATTACTCCCAAATGAGTTTGGGGAAAAGAGGCGAGGCCTTTCGTGTCCTCCAGGGTTTCCCCTCTAATTGCAGTATCTTTGAACACATGTTCATATAGTTTGTAACTGAAAGGGAGCCAAACATTCAGGCGTCATTATGGAGAAATCTTTTGTATTTCCTCCACATTCTTCTCTTGGGGTTTCTCACTGAAACGAATACAGAGCATCCTATCAACAGTATCTCGCTCTCTCAGACAGGGAATATGTCCTGACTGTGACGGATGACCACACTCGGCTGCCTGTGTCTCTCTGTTTTGCCTATCGATGTCCCCGGTCCTCTGTCACATCATCCTCCCTTTACTGCCAGCGTCACGCCTCACTCTGTCTGTGACTGCTGCTCAAGTGTCATAAAAGAGACCACTGGGGGATCACAGGCTGGTGTGAGCAGAATATTAACAGATGTGACATTTTAATATGGCATTTCAGAGCGAAAACACACACAACAATAAAAGTCAAAACAAATTAGATTTGTAAGTAAAAACATTTCAAATGGCATCTGATGAGGATCACACAGTCGTTAGTATAAGTCAGAATTATGAGCGTGAGTATGTGTGAGGGGAATATAAGACAAAATATGTGCCAACCTTCATGTGTCCCAGAATGTTCTTGAGCACTTGGACCTCCTCGTCATTACTCGGGGTTATCCTGAAGACTTGATCACTGCAAAAACAACACAGCTCTTCTAAGTTTTGGGTTCAAAGCGCCTCTAAGGGGTTTTAACCCTTAAAATTCACCGTATCAGGGCTTGGATCCATTTTCGCTAAATGCCCATCATTTCAAAAACATCTGGGCAACGGAGTCACAGGTAATGCTACCTGCTTTTGTGCTGATTGAAGGTGACACTTCTAATAACAGATGTTTGATGGTGAAATGGGTGGTTCCTCCTTTAGAGTGCTATAGATGACAGGGTCAAAGCCCAGTCAAACAATCTGTGTGAGACATCATTAAAGGATTATATTTCATCGTTTCCAGCTCTGCAGGTAGCACCTGGAACTATTCTTTGGCGGATACAGTAGCAGCAGCAGCTGTTTCACATTTCATACTGTAAATACATCAATCATATACTGATATATGCTGCAGATAGATGTGAAAAACACCTGAACATATGAACGAGTACAGTCGAATGATTTGTTTGACATTGCAACAGGACATCCGTTGGAAATCAGGCTGTTCTTATACACTTTTCCTATGTTTTCCTACAAAAAGCCATGCCCCAAAAGCTGTACATATCCCACGCAGTCATGAGCAAGTAATTTGTGCCTAACCCACGTATTGTGGAAGCCTGCGAACATGTGACCAGTGCACTGATGGAACAAAAAGGAGGGGGTCCCAAGTGGGCAAGTAAGAAGGCAGTTTGGAGCAGCGGATGTGTCAGAAAACACAGGACTTTCCCCACGAGACTGGTGGTCCGAACCGTGTGAACTTTGAGTAAACCCTGAGTCATTTTATGATACGTCATCACCATGTTTGCCTTCCCTAAACCTACCACACTAACTTTAGTTGCCAAAACCTAACTTCTGTAACTTTACATTAAGAATGTAATGGTCATTCGTGTGATGAAAATTTGTAACATATCATACGAACCATTGTCTGTGCATTTTCGTAGGGTATCGTACAAACAATGCTATGAGGATACATTGCTGAAACACTCAAAACGACCTGTTGTATATCAGTTGCTCAACCCATGTTACGTTAAATTTATGGAGCAAACTTTGTTTTTGTCATACGTCTCCACAGGTGAACGAAGAATCCAAAAATGGAGAAGATTCCTGATGAATGTTTAACAACAGCAAAACTATATCAAAACATACATTTACAGACTCACACAATTTGTGCAGCATAATCCAAGTCTCATTTACCCCAGTCAAATGCTCAGTACTTCCCAAACAGACAGACCTTTCTGATGGGGAGCTTAACTGTAATTGAAACATATCTTTGCTCTCTTCAAACTCCATTTACAAAAACAGTGATTTTACCTCACAGAACACAAGAGCTGCTGCTCCATGGCTGCCTCAATCAGAACATGGATACATTTCACTTTTGGTTCAGCTCCCTGTCAAAAAGGGCTGTCTGTTTGGGGGCTACTGAGCATACAGCTGGATAAACTTGGATTATACTGTACGAGTTGTGTGAGACTTTGTAAATGGATGGACATGGACCCCTTTGACCTTAATTCATCAAGAGGGTTCTCTGTTTTTGGATTCTTCGTTCACCAGAGGCAAGTTTTCATCATGAATTTAAGGTATCAAAGGGAAGTAATTGATATTCAAATGATGGTTTGGGTGGTGAAATACTTCTTTAATGTTTGTTTTGGGGGGGGTTTAACACAGAAAAGAAATCATTAGTGAATACAACACTGTCATTTGAAGTCCGAGACACAGCTAAAAGGTGTTTGGTTGATTCAAACCACAGACAACAACCATTCATGTTTATTTTGTCAGACAAGGTGGGGCTTAAAAAAAGCTGTGCTGCATTTAAACATCTGTGGTCAGATTAAAAAAACACTGGTGCACTTTCTGAGTTTAGTACTTCATTCAATTTTGTTAATCGAGAATCAAGAAGAAAATTATGTTAATCAACTGCAGAAAAAGTTAATTAATTTGTTAGAAAATACATTAGTGAAATGAGTGAAAATTAAATATAAAAACCATGATAGACTAATAGTATTATTCACATATTGGTCTTGGCAGATGACTGAAACAACCACGAAAGAAAATAGAGAACCTTGAAAGCCTCTCTAACAGAATCTGCAAACCACATCTTTTATGATAAAACAAAGATGTTCTTTATCCTCATCATGAATCTTTCACAGTGTTGCTCTCACTCTGCAGATCACAGTTCCTGGGGTTGACCTTAAAGCTAACACACCGCCAATAATTCATTAATTACAGACTCAGGGTCTGCCCAGATACCTGTCTGTCTGCCAGGTAGTATATCTGTCCACTTTGATGTCTGATGTTTTTTTAAACCTCTTTCTTTCTCTCCGTGTCTTCCTCTCTCATGTTTCGCTTCTTTCAAAGAGCTTTTTTTTTTTTTTTACAATGTGTCACACAGGAAGTTGGGCCCCCTAAACAAAGGTGGCAGTCGGCCACTCTGAGGTTTTGATGAACAAAAGGGGTCCGGGTGTCCCATGTGAGTGGCCACCCCATTTCAGTGACCACAACACAGTGTCCAAAAACAACCTGTTTCCATGGCAACAGCGAGGATAGAAGATGAACTTCAAAGTGTGCAGGCCAGTAGGTTTTGGAGGTGAGAACATTGTTTGGGAAACTGAATCTAGACCGATCTCAAACCTCAAAAAACAACTTGTACTATAAAATCTCTTCTTTGAAACATCAGAGAATACGTGTTTCCACATCTTCAATCGGTTCTCACTGGTCTAAGCTGGTAAGACCTGTGTTTTTTGTTTCCACCAGTGCATTCAGCACCATGCACACACACACACACACACACACATACAGAGTCTCCAAGTAACTAAAGTGGCACCCCAGAGCTCTACTGTGGTCCAAATTGAACCATTTGTTCATCTTGTTGTGATTCTCAAAGATGACATGCTGTTTTTGTTACAGTGTTGGCCTGGCAAAGGCCTTTTGCTTTGAATCTACCAGCTGCAGGGCTCTCGGAGCTAAAGCTGTCTTTAAGTTGACAGTGTGTTGATTCCCACAGCAGTACTCTCTCCGGGATGGAAGCAATTTGTTTTAAACCGAGCAGTTGACTCTCAGCAGTGTTTTGATAGTGTAATATATTGCAGCCATCAATTCTCCATGTTCAATATGTACAGTAAAGAAACTCTGTACATGGATGGTATGAATTTTTTTGACAATTAAAGTCTTCTTTTTAGACTTTAAAGGCTCATAGTGAGCCACCACAACTCTGATTTCTGAGTGAAACAGGGCCCCTCTATAGAAACGCATGTTAGGACTTTTTGCGTTAAACTAAAGGTGGCAGCAATTTTTGGAGCATATCCAAAATATATGTTGTTTGAGACAGACGAGAAGGGGGTTTCCAGCACAGTTGGTCGCCCTCTGCTTCTGCTAAATTGCATCAGAAGCTCTTTTGAAAAACAGACCATAAAGCCTGACATGCCCATGATGCCTTCTGCCAAATTACTATATGTGTCCACCTCCAGGTGGTCCCATAGGAGACCATCTATTAGGCTACCAGCTACTTTCAGGGTCTTCTTGGGGAGGTGTATGACCCACATTTAGCCTCATAACCATGCAGACAGACTAGTTTGCCAGGACTTTTGACAAAAGTGACTGTTATGACAAATTTGTTCTCTCTTGTGATTATGGAAGCACATGGCTACATGGAGAGGGCTGGGAGTTGCTGCCATCTTACAGCTATAATTTCTGAAATGAATACTTTGAGCAGTTTGACAGGCCACTGTAGCTGCAAGCATCCCCTGCGTCCTCTGTGCCTATCATGAGCAGTCTGAATGCCTCTCTGCAGCACAGCCTTATCCAAATGCCATCAGACAACAAGATCAGTCTAGAGGAAACTAAAAACATTATGTCTAACAGGAGAGATGTCCCGAAACGATGAAGTGAGAAGAAAGACTTTATTTGTTTTTCCTCTCCACTCTCAACCTAAGATAAAGCCCGTCTCTTGGTGTGTAGTCTCTGCAGAAAACTTGTGATAGTGCGCTTTTCCTGCAGGATGAGAGGCTCTGGTGAGCTCCACAAATGAATGGGGGTCTTTACTCACCCTGCGTAGCGGTTGTTGTAGAGATAGGCACCGACGGGACATAGCATGTTACTGCAGATTATCACACACGCCAGCAAAACGGAGGCGCGAAATGCGCTCTTATGATCCAGTACCATCCTTGGCCAGCAGATCAAAGACGGAAGACACCGACTGGGCTACTTTGCAGGATGCACGCCAACTTATCAGAGAAGAAATGAAACTCAGAGGACTCAGTCCAGTCGCACCATCAGCTAAAGTCACTTTTTGGTCGCGGTGCGCGCTCCCGTGGATGTCCCTCTGACACAGAAGGTGCAAAAGGTGCGAAGGTCGGTCATCTGGCACAGGGGGAAGCATTTACCACCTCTTTGAAGCTGTGGAGGGAATTGCAGGGTAGCAGCTCTTTTTAAAATGAGGAGGACCTGAGTCACGTGGGCCGGTGTCGGCTAAGTTGGTAACTGGATCCCTGATCACTGGTGCGCACTGTGTGCTGGGGGGGATGTTCCACAGTGAGCCGTGAACACATGGACACATTCATCAAATATGATTTTTTTTAGTGGAAGATAATGTGTCTCTTAACATTTTAAGTGATGCAGAGGCTTTTGTGTACTGTATCAAGTGACTCATCTTTATCACTTGAGAACAACAGGCTCATTCTTCCAGAGCGCTCAGCTCAGGTCCTTTGAAGAAGACACTCAGCTCTTTCCTTGTTTAGATAAAACTGTCAAATGTGCTGTGTTGTCCATCTCCATACAACTCATCAGTGGTGGACGAAGCGCTGGCATATTCTACTTTAAGTAAAAGTGGCAATGTAAAAATGCAGAAATACTCTATTACAAGTAAAACCCCTGCATTCAAAATTTTACTTTAGCGGTAACTTCTGTGCTTTTCAACCTGCATCTTATTTTCCCATGTTTTTGTGTTTATGTGACTAATAGAAACAACAGTTTCCCAGCTGCAGCCTGCAGTGGCTTAAAAGGCTGCAATGTATTAACAGGCAACAGTGCACCTTTAATGTGCATCCACTAAAAGTACTTGTTTTTGTCACCGACAGGCTCAAATTAATACTCAGGGTGCCACTGTTATGGAAAGGACAATACAGAGATAAACCTCTTTGTTAAAAATGTGTTTTCTGTTTTCACATCTAACTGGGTGGATTTAGTATTTATGTCAAACAAACCAGAGTTGGTGATTGTTGGAACAGTGGAAAGATGAACCAAGACTGTTTTATGATGATAAAATTGTTAATTTAATTTTGCATCTTGTGGGTTTGACAACACTCGCAAAAAGAATCCACTGGTTTAACTTAAAAAAAATCAAGGTAACAATTTGCATTCATCTTTTTAAGTAGCAGTAATCTGACAAACTAATTTAGTTTAGTACAACCAACATGATTTGCTTTAACCTCAAAAAACTTTACGAAGTTGAACCAACTTAATATTTATCCAAAAGTTGTAGCGATATAGTGGTCAAATTATTTTATTTAAGATAGTCCAATTTATTTATTTGAACTCCATCTTACTAAAAAAAATGTCAAACATGTTTCTGATTATGACCAGCTTCTTAAAATGCTGACTGACTGAAATGCATTAATGAAACAAATGTAATTTTTTTTACACTAAAAACTTCTTTATTGCAAACCCCATTCTGGTTAAACAAAAAGGATCTTATTCTTTAACAAAAAATATTGATCTCTGTAGGGATTCTTTCCATAATGTTTTGAGACACTTGTGACTTTTTCATTGGTATTCTCTTGTTTAAAATCCTATTCTTGGCCTATTTCCAGCATATTTATGTCTGTGCATTTAGCAGAAAAAATGAAATGGCTATGCTTTCTGTTCGCAGAACATGCTTTCATTGTCTATCCCTAGGGTACATACAGAGTTTGTCAAACAAGCATTTATACATGCAGCTCCTTATATGTGGAATCTTCTGCAGAAGGACTAAAAATTGCACTCATTGGTTCCTCTCAGACATTTCAAAGCACAGGATTTTGTATGCAATCATCTATATGCCAGTATCTTGCTGGTCTTTGTAATCATGTGTAGTTGCATTTGTGGTTCATTTATCGCATATATTGATATACTTTTTGGCTTTTTTTGTGCTAATTTCATTTTTTGTTTTATGTTGCTTGTTTTAAAGCTGTATATTTTTATTACACTATGTTGTCTGTCTATAATGAATGTTGCTGCCTGTCTTGGCCAGGACACTCTTGAAAAAGAGATTTTTAATCTCAAGAGATTTTTCTAGTTAAATAAAGTTAAATAAATAAAATAAGTGGCAGTGTAGCTACTAGCTGCGGCGGTCTCACTCAGTACTGGACAATTAGTCACTTAGACACAAAAACATGGGAAAATAGGGCCCATGTTGAAAAATACTGGAGTTACCCTTTAAGTAAAAGTATGAAAGTATCCATCCATCTGTCTATTTTCATCCTCTTATCCATCAAGCAAAGCACCCCAAATGTCCCTCCCCTCATGACATTTTCCAAAAGTGTTTGCATCAAAATATACATAAACCACCAAAATTAAATGTACTCATTATGCAGAGTGGCCCATCTCAGAATAATTTATATCATATAATTGAATTAAAATTACAAATAGGTACATAAATGTGTTCATCTCTCTAATGTTGCAGCTGGTAAAGGTGGAGCTCATTTTAATTTATTTATATACTGGTGGATAGCTTGTGAGTTTCCCTCTGCAGATTACTGAAGTCTTATCTATAGCTACATCATCATTTATTTGTTGATTTTTTTGTATGATCTGAATATGCAGAGTAACTGAAGTTATCAAATAAATGTAGAGTAAAAAGCACAATATATACCCCTGAGAAGTATAACTTACAGTATAGCTGTCATCTGCATGTGGGTAATGTACAGTATATCTAATGTATTTTTGTCATATTGACACTAAGAACAGCATCATATCCCAGTGAGCATCCTATAAAGATTGCATCATGTTGTCCGCCTTGATCAGTAGAAAGGAAATGTATGCCCCACATGGACAGGAAATACATAGTAAATCCAGAAAAAACAGTAAGGGAGTATTGTTCATTCAGACATTAAGAGCCCATTGAGTTCCTGAATCCTCAGCTTCCTGTTCACTTACACCTCTATACCTCACAGCCCGAGTGATAACCAGCAACCAGCTCTGTCAGTGCCTTGGCCCTGCTCCACCAGGAATCCCTCTGCTGAGCTTTAGGTGGCTCTCCCTGTTATTCCAGGCTTTTTGTGCCTCCGTTTGATCCTCTACTTATCACCCAACACAGTGATTAAATGTCTAAGTCAACTGCCAGCCTTTTCCTTTTGTGATTGCATGGCAGCAGCACATTTTTCACATGCTTCGCTCCAGTGTCAACAGTGCGCCACCTGTTTTACACCCAATTACTGTACAACAGAACCCAAACACTCCCCGCTCCCTCCAAAGCCTCTTGTACAAACACACATAGACATTAGGACAGGGGTGCTGTTTTGACAACACCAACTAATGCACAGGAGATGTGGAGAAGTAGAATTATTATACAGTTGAGATAATGGTATTTACAGAACACAGATGCTCAAATCAGCATAGCAATAACTAGCTTGATAACTTAAGGATGGAGTTTAAGCAGCAGTGAGCTCATATTCGCCAGCATTTAGTTTTAAACTCAGGATGGGCTGAAAGATTTATTGATGAAACAAACTTGAAACTGATACCACTTTGAGATAAAATGCTCTTTGTGTGCTTGCTGTGATTTAAGACATCATACCCATACACCATATAAATCCACCGAGTCTTCTTTCACTTGTTGACATAATAGAGTCAGGATTTTAAGCGTTTCCAGCCATTTGCCATAGCTGTTCTAAAAACAGACTCAAAGTGGAAACAGACAACTTTTCACCCCCTGGTGTTCCCAAGTGTGATCATTGTCGGCGCCACTGTCGCAAACACAGCCGCATAGTTTTCCTCAGAGCCTCATTTTTTACAGTTAATTCAGTTTTTCCCATAAACTGTGTAAAATTACGGATGTAGCTAACATGATGTCACCAATTGGATTGTGGACTTCCATTTCGAAGCCTCAAGATTGGCATTTTGGACATTGCCATCTTGTTCTTTGGAGCTGTGGAGGAGTGATGGGTGGATCTGACTCACATACTGTAGCAATGCTCATAGACAGCCTGCTGTAAAGTTAGGCATTTTAACATGGGGGTCTGGGGGGATTGACTCACCTCAGGAGTCAGCCTCAAGTGGCTTTTAGAGGAACTGCAGCTTTTGGCACTTCCACGTTGGCTTCATTTTTGCCCCTGCAGATTGTCGCTCACATATTTATGCTTTTCTGTCAGCGACCTCACCCTCCTTGGACGCTTTCAAATCAAAATTGAAGGAGGTGAAAGGATCTCAAATGAAATCTGGAAATAGTCCATTGCAATGATCCACACAATTTCCACACGTGTCAGACATACATTGATCCAATTTTAAATATTTCACAGACTGTATCTGTCCAGGAGTAGGCTTGCTCAACTCTTTCCACAATTTGAACCAACCTGTCAACAGTGCAACCAAGACCCAGCAACCCTTAATCATACATTCTGGGCTTGTCCACAATTTTGGGCTATGATCTTCGTACCAGATAACAAGGCCATATACCAAGTCTGGCAGTTTTTGGCATTGCTCTTAGAGATCTGAATCTCTCTTGAGCTGAGGTCCACACTGTTGCTTTTTCGTTGCTTTTAGCAAGACAGCCTTTTTTCTTGGGCTTAATTTTCCTGAGGTTACCACCTGATTGTTCCACCATCCAGCCATTCTGCTGCTGGGGATAGTAACTGCAAACTTACACTGATATTCTTTGGTAACTTGGGATAGCTATAGAAAGCTACCACGGAAAACAAAAGGGCTATCCTTCCTGTTTTGGTTGCACAATGGTTGATGCACTTCCTTTGTGCTGTCAATCGCGCCTTGATTTTTTTCAGGACATCATATCAGACCACAACAGACATAATTGCATGGTAAAAATTAGGCTTATAAGGAACCAGTCTAGACACAGATGGTGTCGTTATTCTATACCCGCTATACTGTGCAATCAAAATTTACTTTTATCATGATGGGTTAAAGCAAAAAACTTGTATTTTTCCACTTTAATACTGTTTTATCGCCTTCATGACGTTTCCTATACATTCATTCATTCATTTTCTATAACCGCTTATCCTGTCAGGGGTCGTGGGTGGAGCCTATCCCAGCTAACATTGGGTGAGAGGCAGGGTACACCCTGGACAGGTCACCAGACTATCACAGGGCTGACACATAGAGACAGACAACCATTCACCCTCACATTCACACCTACGGTCAATTTAGAGTCACCAATTAACCTGCATGTCTTTGGACTGTGGGAGGAAGCTGGAGTACCTGGAGAAAACCCACGCTGACACAAGGAGAACATGCAAACTCCGCACAGAAGGGCTTCTACACATCTGTGAGAATCAGACATGATTTAGAACTGACATGTTTCAGAAGTCCACTACAGAATACGAAGCATTATTTCTGCTTGGTCTCAGCTTTAAAGCATGCTTAAATCTAGTGTTGATAATACTTTATATGCAGCACTGCTCAGCCTAAAATCCCAAATAAGCCTATTTGGATTTCTGTAAGTGGAGTTTAAGAGGGAATACAACCATTACGGGATCTACAACATGACCCCAACTGTAAGTATTGTCACTATGTGGAATAACGTAGTATACATTTCTTTGTCTGTGGCTGTCTTTTGCAAATAAAATTTGTGTATTTGTTTATAAATAGCTTATATAACAAATGTTTTCTTTTTTGGTGTAATAACAATGCTTTGTGGCCATTTCTGTATTTCATCACCTTCATCAAATGTACAAGCCCATGAGAAGGGTCACACCTTCTTTTTGTACATATTGGGACTTAATAAAGTCAGATAAACAGAAAAAAAGATAATGATTTTACATCATTTTTGCAAATACAGCAGTGGGACCCCAAACGAGAAGGAACAACAACAACAAACTGAAGGATGAAATCACATTAGTTTCTTATTTACTCAGCATCTGTGAAGAGTACTTTATAGGAACATTAAAGAGGACTCAGAGAGTGAATCCATCTCTGGTTTAAACACCGTAAAAATCCACCTCCTTATTGGAAAATGTCATCAAAACTTAAATTGAATATCCCAGGGTTTAAAGAGGGGGTTACTGACAGAGCTGTTTTTCAAAAATAACATAAACTCAGAAAGTGTTTTTGAGCACCGCGACAGCTGCACACAGAAGCATATTCATAAAATGCTTGCTTTGCGTTCCATGTATATCATGTTCGGGGATTTGTGGGGAGAGTGAAAACGCTTGCGTGTAAAGGCTGTTACTTTGGCTGGTCATTTAAGCATGGCGCGTTGGGCACAGAGACGTAGGTTGAGGGCAACGCCGGCAGTCAGCGTGATGTTGTCTGTGTTGTTTTTAACACACAGGAACGCAGACCTGGCCGTGTGGCACTGCTTTGGGCTGTGGTCTGTGGGAAGGTGCAGAACCAAGCATCTCTCTTAGAGCTAACGCTGTACAATCTTAGAAGGGCACCGAGCTCCAGTAAATCACCATGTTGCTCTGTGAGCCTCAAACTGTGCCGAGGGGTGTGAATGAGCCCTTTGATAAGCATGCAGTCTGAGAGTGGGGCTCGCACTGGTTGTGGTGGTGATGAGGGGGGGCTCTGGTCAGTCTGTGGGGCTAACTGCAGCTCTTTGTGATGCCTTTAGGGCCTCTGCAGGATCTAAGAGGTCCAAGCTGACCCTGAGCAGGGCTGTGAGTGCACATCTATGACCTTTTGACCCTGAGGGGAGAAGTGAAGAAAAGGAGTAGAGGGGGTTAAAGATGGTGCATAGTCTAGGAGGCAGCACAAAGTGGACCATTTGGCAGTCACTCTCACAATGAATGGAGAGTTGGGGGACGATAATATCAATGACAAGAACTTACATTTGCAATTATTCATCCTTGTGAGATGAGACATGAGTTACACTAAGCTTTGCTCAGATGTCTACAGCCTACAGACTGATTACAAAGCACAAAGACAGTGATGTTGGGACTGAGAGGCAAAATGAAAAAGGGAACAAAGGGGTCAGATCGTAGCGCTAAGAGAAGAGTGTCAAGGAGTTACCATGCTATTATCATATGTCAGTGATTAGATTAACAACCTTTCTGGCTTTTTGGCCCTTTAAACCAAACTGATTACAGATTTAAAATCCTTTACAACAACGATAAAGTGCTGGCTAAAAGCAAACCAGAGTTGTAGCATATGTATTGTATAGTGGTGTGTCTGTTGTAGTAGATGTATTGTGGTACATGTACTGTGGTATGTGTGTTGTGGTGTGTGTATTTTGGTTTATGCCTTTTATTGTGCCTTCCATATATATATTGTATAGTAGTTTATGATATTTTAAACTGTGTATTTTTTTTTTTTTTTTTTACAACATTTTAGGTCTACATGTAAAAGCCCAGCTTGGGACAATAACTGAAAATTAGTAATAGCTATAAACTCTCTATGCAACACGTCTGTCCCATACTCTGTATTGGAGCTATGTTAAATTGCATCGTCCCTATCAAACAAAATAAAATAAAAATAAATAAAACAAAATAAAATAAGTACTCACCTCTTCTTTTTGGACATAATGTTGTATAATGAATATGTTTGCTTGGTATTATTGTTTTGCTTTCTTACTTATACTTATACTTAAACATTTTTGAAATAACATCTAAACTGATCTAAAAAATAAAAAAAGAAGAACTTCTAAAAAAGCATAAAGTAATACATTCTAAATGGTATAATGGTGTTTTTTTCCCTATCCAATCTTGCAGCCCTTCAGATTTATCTTGCAAGCAGTTCAATAGTCCCATACCCTCTTATAAATATAGTGGAGGAAAAGGTGTAGGGTTTGGAGGCTTTATATAAAGATTTAATTATAGGACAAGACCAAACATGAGGTACAAACAAGGTACAAAGTAGAGAGTGTGTAACTTAGCTTTAGCGCACACACTGGGGAGAGCTGGGTATTGAATTTGCTAAATATTGAAGGTGCAATAAAAGTCTAAAGTGTTTTACATAGACAAGAACAAATACAATACAAATTGTATATACATACTTGAATTTAGTCAAGTCATCCCCATTTAGTTAAATTGCTAAGTCTGCCTTTAGTTCTTTCAGTGGAGAACAAGATATAAAACCTAGGACAAAGTTGTTGTTTTTTAAGAAATATTCTTCTACATTGCATAAAGATGGTGCCTAAATTCTGAAATGTCGACATTATGAAACTGAGAGAGCAGTAAATTGAGGTATTTTTCACTTTGAATCAGATTAAACAATATTAAACTATTTTTTTTACAGCAGCAAATCAGTGAAAACTTTAATCTCTTTCTATACAATTGATTATACACAGTGGTGCCCTATGTGCCTGGGCCAAATCGATCACCTCTTATCAGGGGGAAGCCTTGTTATTTTTACCACAGCATCTCAATATCATGCCGGGAATCACATAATACTACTTATTACCAGATCTTGATTAATAGCTGCAGGGCTGTAAGTAATATCTCTGCTAAAAGGGGGTGGGGGGGGGGCATCGCTGCTTTATATGCACATCAGTCGCTCAGGAAACAGAAACTTGGCAGAAAGAGGAGAAAAACAGGTGAGCTACAAAACCTAAAGACTAATATATACATTAGCAACATGCCACGACTTTATTAAAGCACTTATCTTGACGGCCTGTTGCGCAGAGCTGCAACATGAACCAGTGCAAATTAACCACAATGCAGAGATTGTTACCTACTACAACCTGAAGCTGGGCATGAATGGCCTTTTTGTACTACACATTCGCCCATTCAAGGCTGTAGTTCTGCCATTAAATAACACAGAATGACTTTTCTTGGCAAATGAGTTGTTTCTTTTTCTTAACTGGTATATGGAGCTGTTGTACGGGCATTACAAATCTGCCAGGAAAGGGTTTTATCTGATTGATAAGTGTAAAGATATATGTGTTTCCTGTGCTGCAGCCTGGTCTGAGAGAGGGTGAAAGTCAGACTACTTACAGTAATAAACCCTCCTCAGCTTCTCCTTACATACTGTATCACTACTGTACAGGAATCTGGACAAAAGACAACTTGTTTGACTGACACAACTGCAGATATGTGATGTAGGAATGTTGGTGTTGGCTGCTGTAAACTGATCCCCTGAGTAGCACATGGGTGGAAATAAGGGCTTACACGTCCATATCAGTGTAAATTAACACTTTTATCACCACTCATGTTTGATGTTGAGTACAACTAATCAGAAAAGGCAGCTCATATCAGCCTGACACTCCTTTTCCAATGGGAAGAACAGAACACTTCCTGGCAGCTCTCGGCACGGCACCGGCAGCACTAGACCACAAATAATAGAAGTTAATTCCACAGACCAAAGTCATGGGCAATAAAAGCTGAAGGTCTGGAAATTTACCTGCACTGGAATGGCTAATATAAAACTATAATTAAGTTGGTCTACCGCAAATGTCGTCAAGGTTTCTCAACTTTTTTTCATGCGAAGACCCAGATTTAGTACATTAACTGTCAGACTGGGACCCAGGCCCACTCAGGCTTTCAAGGGCTTTGTCAATAAATAGACTCATTATGGGGCTGAAGCTCTGTTTGACAGAAACCTTTGATTCATAGCAGGATCAGCGTCCAAGTCAAAAACAACACTGCTCTCTGGTGGCAGCAAAGACACGGTACAGGACACAACTTTATAATCAGGAAACACATCCAAAGCTAGCAGTACTGCATTTAACCACCAGAGTATACTGCATGTCAAGATTTACTCAAGTTTAAGAGCCGTGTCCTCATCTCATCTCACAAAGCTGACACTAACCTGTAATTGAGACATAAAAAACCTCCATAAAATAAAGACTCCCTCTGGTGCTGATGAATTAGAGCAGCAGCAGTCATCAGTTACATTCCTTTTCTCTGTTGGTGACTGTGCTCCAACAGATGGACTCCAGAATATGCTGAGATACATAAAAAAGGATGTCACGGAGCAGAGTGTAGGAATTTGCTGCAGAAAGGAGTTAACTGAATCCCCACCTGTTGAAATGTTAATCCTTAAATCATTATTGTGGGCTGTAAATGGCTTCCCTAAAATCCCCTCAAAAGACTTTTCAGGCCGGTGAAATTAAAGCTGGTTCTAGTGATGATTGTGCTGCTATTTACCTAGGCCCTAAATGACTCTGACTGTGTCTAATTCAATATATAAACACTTAACCAGCTTCTCAAGTGGCTGTCCCTGCACTGCAGCGTTCGGGAGCAGAAAGAGACTTTGAACATAGCTTTCACCTCCCAGGAGTGAAAATTCTGTCCTAATTAAACACACTCTGACTGATCACTGTGTGCATGTTGGTACGTCTATGTATGTGTGTGTTTTGCATCCTTGTGTGTTCATGCCTTTAATGTTTTTTTTCTGCATTTTTCCACATAAGAAACTGTACATAAATTCCAAACAACCATTAACTGCAGTGTGAGAAGTAGGTATCACCCACAAGGATAGGACCTGGACAGGATTCATACCAGCTTGTAAAGATGAGCTGTGGCGCAAGAGCATCTGCTGGCTTCATTAAGAGAAAACCTTAATTAAATGTAAAAATGAATAAGTTATTAACATAAAAAAGCAGAGGCCCTTTGCTGCAGACAGGGTGCATTTATTACAGGAAAATTGCTGCAAGAAATGTCCTTAGGTCATGTTGTTCTGCAGTTTAATTTGTATTTTTTAGTTTGATTGTTAGACCAGATTTTATCAGTTACATTTAATTAGCTTATTATTTTGCCTGTCAAATAAAAACAAACATATGTAAAGGGTGTTTTAATGATTACAAAGCAATTATTGCTTAATTGAGATGATACTGTGGCAGAAAAAGGTTTGTGTTTCAAATGCAACCACCTCTAATGAGTCACATTAAAGTGACAGTTCACCCCAGAATCAAAACGCATATTTTTCCTCTTACCTGTAGCGCTATATTTTCAGTATACATTGTTTTGGTGTGAGTTGCTGATGTTGGAGGTATCATCCACATGTCTGCCTTCTCTCAAATATAATGGAGCTAAAGGTCTATCTAGATGACACTTGGCTTGTGGCGCTCAAAGAGCGAAAAAAATACATTTGAAAGTGTTGGACATATTGGCTGTAGAGATGTCTGCCTTCTCTCAAATATAATGGAACTAGATGGCACTCGGCTTGTGGTGCTCAAAACACCAAATAATACATCTGAAAAACTCAACAGCAATGTCTGTTTCAGAAATCATGACCCAGTTACTCAAGATAATCCACAGACCTTGTTGTGAGCAGTTTCATGTAGGAACAATTTTCTTTCTACAAAATACATCTGCAAACTGTGTAAATGGACTGCACTTGTACAGCACCTTTCTAGTTTTCTAACCATGAAAAATGCTTCTACCCTACTGAGTCACATTCACCCATTCACACACACATTCACACACTGGGGGCTGAGGCTACCATTCAGGGCACAATCTGCTACTCAGTAACCATTCACATGCTCTTACACTCAGATGAAACAGCCATCAGGAGCGATTTGTGGCTGAGTATCTTGCCCAACGACACTTTGACATGCAGACTGGAGGAGCCAGAGATGGACCCGCCGACCTTCCGATTGCTGGATGACCCACTCTACCTGCTGAGCTGGAAGAAGAAAGTGTGCATTTACTGCTGGCTCACCTAGCACCACTGAGCTAGCTAACATTACAGCTCATTCGAGGAGGACACCATTAATGTTTCCATCCTGCGCTATCACAAACATGAGCCTCCAGTACATGAGTCGATGCACGCTTCCTTCTGCATGATTGGTGGGTGTACTTCAGTAGAAAGAAAATAGGTCCTACATGAAACTGCTCACAGCAAGGCCTGTGGATTATCTTGTGTAAATGGGTCACGATTTCTGCAAAGAGACACTGCTGTTGAATTTTTGTATTTTTTGGTGGTTTGAGCACCACAAGAGTGCCATCTAGTTCCATTATATTCAAGACAAGGCAGACATCTCTACAACCGATATCTACAACACTCTGCAACTCACATGAAAACAATCTAGCCTGATAAAAAGCACAACAGGTAAGAGGAAAGGTATGTGTTTTTGACTTTGGTTGAAGTGTCCCTTTAAGGAGAAAAGAACCTCACATCGTTCTTTGAGGCCCCTTACATCTAAGCTCAGGTCCCAGTCCCTTGCAGTCTGCCATGTCTTGTTTCTCCGGTTATCTGCGTAATAAAAGCGTTGTTGAACCTGTGTGTAAGCTCAACTAGCGAGGAAACTAAAGTGAAGCGACAGTCTGTTGACAGAGGTGGTCGTTATGAGAGGAGAAGGACTTAAGGTCTGATGCAGCGCAGGCCCATTTGTGACTCACTCTCCCCTTTAAGTTCACTTATTGTATATGTGTGTGTTTATCATAAAAGCTGATGGCATTGTAAACTATGCAACTGGGTTCCCTACACAAAGATATGGCGATAAACTCATTTGCAGCTTAATGATCTATAAAACAGAGGCTTTATTATTGAATTTCATTACTTCATTAGCCAACTACTGTGCTTTATAACGAGGGGAAAGAAAGCAATTAAAGTAACGCAACATAATTCTTTTGCATGGTTAACTTCAGCATTGACACTGGTTTCAGCTTGGTCTTGGCAGCACCAAGGGGTCCTTGACGAGGAGCTCTCAAACAAGTGAGAGGCACTTTACTTCCCCCATTATTTCACTTCATAAATTTCACAGGAGTGAATTTGAATGAAATGGAGTAAAACTGATGGATGTGCTGCTGTGGTGTCTTTGTTTTTTATCTGACATTCCTCCTATCTTTAAGGAAATAAACTGTGTAATTTTCTTTTTGTTGATACTCTCTCTGGTTTATGATCCAATGTGTCAGTCATAGGTGTAGATGTGCATCTGCCCCTCCTGATAAAAGCATGAAAGTAACAGGGACTTTTATTTTGACAAAACTAAGGTCATTTACACCATAAATTGATACAGACAGGCCACAAACTGTTGCATATATATTCACTGGAAATTAAAGGAACAGTCTGTAAGATTCAGGGGGATTTAGTGGCATCTAGTGTTGAAGATTGCAGATTGCAATCAACTAAAACTTCTCTTGGTTAGAATTCCTCCAGGGTACGCTGTTTAGGAGGATTTTACCTGGAGCCGAATTATCTGCAGAGGTCTCTTTCTCTCCAAAACAAGGTGGACAAGGTGATTTAAACCAGTGAAAACACTGAAAAAAAGTTACAAATCAGTGTTTCTTTGACACTACTCAGCATATCATAGACGGACCTCTAGCCCAACACCTGCTAATGTGTGCTCCCCTTTTTATCTGTTAACTTAAGATCCAGAGGCTGGTTGCACAAAACACCTTAAATATGTTCCTTAAATATGACACTTGTGGCTTGCACAACATACCTCGCCAATAACTGACTGGAAAGATCCCGCTGCATAAAACTGCAGAGCAATCATTAACTGGAAAAACGCCACTTTGGAAAGCTGAGTGAACAACCAGCCGGTTACAATCATAAATTGACTACTAGTCAAATTTATAGCACAAAATCATTTGCTCATCATTAAGTGGTCCATCAAATCCTCCTGGTTGCGGGAAGTCTTATCTTTTTAACATTTGTCTCCATAAACTCAGCCATGTTGCAGATAAGATGGAGTCAAAGGTACTTAATGTTTTTGTCCTTACTTTGATTACTAAGGTCCAATGGTTTAGCAAACTTTAAGTGATTCCTCAAGTACAAGACCAACATAAAACATAAAAAACCCATCAACTGTTAAGAAAACATTTTAAGGAAACCTGAAGGAGAAGACCTGAGGATGTTTTGTGCAACCCATTTTTTTTTTAAGGATAATCTTAATTTAAGGTGCTTTGTGCAACTGGCCCCAGACGCTCAAGGAGCTGATGTATCCACATGGTCTCTTCCACTCCAAAACAAACACTGAATAAAGAAGTTTCACAGTAAAAAAAAAATCAGTGTCTTTCCAAAGCTTTGGCCGCAGAGGGGCTGCTGACACGAAAATGCACATGGCACAATCTATAGCCAGTGCATGGTTTGCCATGTTTGGAGCTACTGTAGAAACATGGTGGTGCAACATGGTGATCTCTGATGACAAGGAACTGCTCCCAGATACAAGCAGCTCATTCTACTATAATGTCAACACAACAATTCTTATTTTCAGGTGATCATACACAAAAGAAAACACACTTATTATATTATATTCCATTTCTTCCAGTTGGCCTTTATCCCTTAATCCTACACACTTGTGTTTGATGCTCAAAGGACTCCCAGACCCCCCATTTCATGTGTATATCCTCCAATATTGAAACAAAACCTACGCCCTTAGCAGTAGCATAACATAGTCACAGTGTGCCCCAGTGACAGACCCTAGTGCATGCTAGTTAATAGTTATGTACCTAAACTCGTTACCATATGATCTCATAGTCTCGTCACATGATCGGAGAGTTGACATTGGATAACACTAACATACATAATACCCCATTGTGTATATGTATATGACAGATATGACAAAAAAAGAAATTAATCATTTAATTTAATTGTTTTTTTAGTTTATGTAGAATAAGTATATTTACACATTGTGTGATACACTGATACTGATTGTTTAACAAAATAAATTAATACAAAAATAAAGGAAAGAAGAAAACCACCTTTTTGGTGCCATATATAGTAAATGGCACCTTTTAAATTAAGTTGAGTTCTTTTTCGATCACAGGCATTTCTAAACTGGCAATTTGAATTACAGGCATGGTCCAGTTTTCTGCCCTACATATTGACGGAGGTCCCACTCTCTCTTTGGGCCCCCTTACGTTATGGGCCCCAGTGCAATCACCCTGCCTTCACTGACTATATTTACACCCCTGGCCCTTGATGTCAGCAGTCTATGTGGTTTCAAGACATAAAGTTGTGTGAACATTTTCCTTGCTTCTCCAAGGTTCAGGTGTGTCAAGATGAATGGAGATAACGACACTGATCCCAGAAGTAGAGTAATTGCTCCTTCAAAATAAAAGCACAAATCAAAAATAAAGATTTTAGGGCCTTAATTCAGCCAGTGTACCTGTAATTTCCTGCACGTCTTTTTTAATAGAATTCATCCGAATTTTATTTGACTAAAGATCGTCTGTGTGGTCATGTAAAACAATGTCGTAAAATGTATGTGTTAGTTTTTCTTTCATAAAACCTGTTGCTGCAGTTTTATGTTGAAAGGTGAAACCGGAAGTCATCCATTACACTGTGGTTACCTTGACAGTGGTCCTCCTCTGCGTTAGACTGTTAGGAGGCTGGATTAGGATGAAGATTGTAGGAGTCACATGGACTCAACTTTCTAACTGGTGTCCACTTGTTGCACGCGCTGTGGGCAGCTGTCTCGCGCTGCTGTGTAGTTTCTAACTCACTTGCTTTTCACGCTTTTTTTTTTTTGTCTTTAAAAACCCGGCTTTGTTTTTCTACTTTCCGTGGACTCCCGCTGCAGACACCGGTTTCCCCTTCAGTGTTGACTATGAAAACTTCACACGAGTGAAACCTGTTTTGTGATGTGAAACTTTTGCCGAAAAGGAAATAAGTTTTTTTAATTCATCCACTCACAATGACTGAGGAGAGCAGAAGTGAGCACAGAGCTGAAAGCGGGAAGGACCTGGAGAAACAGCTCCGGTTACGAGTGTGCGTCCTAAATGAACTTTTAAAGACTGAACGGGATTATGTTGGGACACTAGAGTTTCTCTCGGTGAGTTTTCTGTGAATCAATTTTACCCAGAGACGGCCAACAAAAGTGCACATTATACTTTTGAGAATGAAACCCCGAAGCAAACAAACAAACAAAAACAGGCAGCCTGTTTAGTATGCATGGTGCATCAGGCTGCAGGGCAAGGACTCCTCCACTGAGTGTTACATGTTAATAACCTGTGCAGAGTCCCCTGAATGCCACTGGTACTTTTAATAAGTGTGAGCAGGGAGAATCAGCTTTTACCTGTAGTGCTGTCTGAACCCAGTCCTCTGATGGAGATATTAACTTTTCAGATTGCAAGTGTGAAATTGGGATAGCAGGCACAAAGAGGCATGGCACAGCTTTGGTTCTTGCACAGCCTGTGTGATGTTTAATCCTTTTCTCAGTCTGCTCAGAGGCTGGTAGAGATGTGTAGTGGTTTGTCTGATCAGAAAATAGTTTAAGTCATTTGGGACACTTGATATTTAAAATAAAAAATACAGGTAAATTGTCAAATGTTTTAAGAATAGAAGTTTTTCCTTTTGTAAATGGCCACATTCTCATTTTTATTTTGTGTTTACTATTGTGTATCCACCTTTACAGTCAAATTTTTAGTGTCACAACACAGGCTTGTAACAGCTTGTGCTGTTCTGCATCACCATCCCATCCATATGATTGCCCCACTTCCCACACAGCACAGAAAATACAGTGCGAGTGCATTTCTGCTGTGTCCTCTGCCAACTTCTGATCAAATCCAGAAGTGTGTGGACTTCTGCCAAGGACGGCACAGGTGGACTCAAATGAAAACCACTGGAGCTGCCGCTCAGCTGGCAGCACACATCTCTGGCCGCACACTGAGCGAAACGCCTGGTTGCTGCAGCACAGGAATGATGTGCTGTCAGCTTAATGGCGTTACATAAAATCACACCTAACCTCAAAGACAGGAGGGGAGGGAAACATTGGAGAGGTGTTATGCTTAAACCAGAAAGCTGTGAGAAGTTGGTGATCAAGTCTTATTGAGAAAGAAAGCTGTGTTGCTGCTGTTGAGGATGTTAAAACATCCTGATATGATGTGATCCGGACTGCATGTTTGGATGTTTGGACGGCTTCCACCAAATTTTCTCAGCAGTTTCTCAGCGCGATGGGAACTTTGCAGGGAAGTCAGGTCGCGTTGTGTGTCATTAGGAGTGCAATTTCCCAGACCACATGTATGAATGTGTACACCCTGACCTCCCTCCCACTACCCAGATGTTTCCAATGGAGGACAGAGGGACCAGGGAGGGGACAGAGGAGCTCTCTCTGGCCTTTCTTAGAAGTGGCATCACTGGAGAAATGGAGGAGGCGATTACATGAGGGAATGTGTCCTCTGTCCTGGTGGTGGGGGGGTTTGGGGAATGCAGCCACCCCTCCTTTATCTCCCCTGTGGTGCTGGAACTGGGATTCATTTCAGAGAAGTGACTGATCCTTACAAGGCAACTCTGTTCTGGCCCCGGGAATGTCGGGATGGATGCATCAGATTGAGATCTGTCCGTGACAGATTGTTGGTTTAGCTGTGTGTTGTAGCTGGATGAGGATAATAAAGAAGCTAGAAAGTGAGTGAAAAAGACAAAAAGTCGCTATTATTGACTGCCTTATCATCTTGGAGGTCCTAGGGAGTACTGTGGAAGATACTCAGGATGATCAAAGACGGCCCCACTGGGGAGAGGGGTCATAACGAAGACTTTCATCTGATCACACACAAACGCACCCTTGCCTACCCCGCTTCCTGTACCGCCACGCTACAACCAGTTACAAACCACACAAGTTTCTGTGTGTCTAGAGGTCAGTGTGGAGGACGACCCGGCCCCCCTCTGTGTGACTCCCTGCTAGGATAATCCAGGGGACTCCAAGTACCAGCAGGGAGACGGTTGAACGGGATATTGCCAGAGGGGAAAAGGGAAGAGGGTAGTGCTGATCGCGCAGTAGATATTGCCAAGAGGGTAAAGGGTAGGGGGGGAGTCTCCGCAAGTGGCTGGGCTTGGTACCTTCCTTGTAAACCATATTTCCTGGAGGAGGAATTCCTCTGAGGCTAGGAAATGCTGGGGAACAATGAGGCTCCAGTCAGTAGCAAAAGTTGAATTGTAGAGCAGAGATTGCTGCTGCTGATCCATGCGACTCAAACACAATGCACCTCACACATACCTTACGATTAAGGTAGTGGAAAACAACATGGATGATAGGAGCAGTCTGAGCCTGTTGTGCAGCTGTACCTAACCTCTCATGGGAAAATACCCAGATTGCATCCTGAAGGTGTCATTATTAGGAAATCTAAAATTGACTTTGTTTACATTAAAGCACCACTTCTTAAACTGCATGCACCAAACTTCCACAGTAGTCCGACAGTGAGAGGAAGGCTCTAGGGAAGCTGTTTGAAATATCTCAGGCCTATCTTACATAATGAACAATTATAGCTGAAGATAGTGGGAGGCGGTGGACATTGGTGTTTATCTTGGACAGCTATGAGCCAATAAAATGACAGTCATTCTTAGAATTGTCTCAATGAGGGGAACAAATCAAGACATAATGTAAACAGTCACTTTAACAAGGTCCTCGCCTCTTTGCAGTTTTTTTTTTCAGTCACAGTGTCAAATTAAATACTTTACATAGTCTGACATTGTTAACTGTTGATAGAGAGACACTGAAAGCCATTTGCTTGCATGACAAGCACTTAGAAGGGAGACTGCGAGAGGGGGCAAAAGAGGAAATCTTTCATGTCCTGATTCTGGAGGGAGATCCGAGCCACAAGTTAACTTAATATATTCCAAAGAGCTTTGCAGTGTATTAAGTGGTCCCTCAGCTGCCGCCTTCCTCTCCCCAAAAAAAGCCTGTTGAACTATGAAGCAGCCACGGAGTGTAATGTTTAAAACATTCTTAATCCTCCGCATAAATTGAAATTAAATAGATGTGGTTTGAGACATTGTAATGCTGTGGAATCTCCTCACACGCTTGTCATTCTTTTAAAGGGACAGTTCACCCCAAAACCAAAAATACATATTTTTCCTCTTACATTTAGTGCTATTAATCAGTCTAGATTGTTGTGGTTTGAGTTGCCTAGTGTTGGAGATAACAGCCGTAGAGATGTCTGCCTTCTCTTGTATGTACCGTTAAACTTCAATTAATAGCCCGGGCTATTATTTGCTTAAATCACTGAAATCAACAGACGTATATTTTGGAGAGGCGTTAAATATCCTTTCACATAAAACTGTTGTTCAAGGTTAGCTCAAGTGGGTAGCCATTTCAAATGCAAAAGTTGTGATGTATAAAAACAGACTTGATGGGAGAAACTTTGACCCAAGCTTACAAACATTTTAGAGACAGGAAACTGGTGACGCAGACGGTGAGATGGAAGCCTTTTTGGCTTTTGTTTGTATGTTCATTTTTAGTATGGATCCTATGCATTGTTTTATAAATGAGACCTCAGGCATCTACTGTCAAAATGTGTTGCCATACCGGGCTGGTAAAACGAACTGGGCATTTAATTGGGACCAGGCTTTTAATTGAAGTTTAACGGTAATAGAACTAGGTGGCACTCAGCTTGTCGTGCTCAAAGTGCCAAAAAAGTACATTTGAAAAACTCAACAGCAACATCTCTTTCTCGAAATCATATACGTCCATTATATTTGAGATGGGGCTGCAACAATTCTTTTCATTGTCAATCAATCTGCTGAGTGTTTCCTCGATTAATCCATTAGTAGTATGGTCTATGAAATGTCAGAACATGGTGAAAATGTTGACCCAAAGCCCAACACCACATCCTCAGATGTCCAGTTTTTTTCCACAACCACCCAAAGATATTTAGTTTACTGTTACAGAGGAGTAAAGAAGCCAGTGCGTACTTAGGCCAGGTTTACACGAAAAGGATCCACTGAAAATAGAATCGTTTCTCATTTTAGTTTTGAAAAAAGTTCCGCGTTCAGACGAAAACGTTTTGATAACAGTCGCCATGCACACGGATCCGCAAAAATGACCAAAAACACTGCAGTATACATGCCAGACCATTAGTTGGCGGTGTGACTTTGTAATGAATCAACACGTGCCTGCGCACATACGCTTCCTTCTACAGAGTGCCGATGTATAAACAAACAAAATGGCAACCGCACAAATGTTTGTCTGGACGGACGACGAAGTGGAGGTGCTACAGTAAATCTACACCTTGATGGGGAAGCGCTGATAAATTCAACTGGGTGAGCAGCACAAACAGAACTCGGGAGTCCGCCATTGTTGTCGTGATGATCGACTTTCTCGTACATGCCTAGTGACTGGAACCGTAATGCACATGTGCGAAAAGTCTCCGTTTTCGTAGGAACTGCATATTGCAAGTTTACATGACAACAGAGATGGTGCCGTTTCCAAAAATTGCACTCTGGAACCTGTTTTCAAAATGTTGCGTTTTCAGGCACCCAAAATGCAGCTGTCATGTAAACGATCAGCCAAAGAACTAAACTAAAGTTTACTGTTTCAGTTGAAATTGTTGTCGTATAAGTGGGACCTTAGATTTGAGAAGCTTGAAAAATTCCCTAAAACATTTGATTGTCAAATTAGTTCTTGATTAAATCAATAGTTGACAACTAATCAATTACAGTGCAAACATCTCTGTGGCTGATATCTCCAACACTTGGCATCTCACACCAAAACAATGTAGATAAATAGTGCTACAGGTAAGAGGACACGTGTATTTTTGATTTTGGGGTGAACTGTCCGTTCAAGAGATTGAACTCAAGAAATATTGCATGTGAATTTAATATCTTTTAAATACAGTTGCGTGTGATTATTCTTGTTGTATATCCCAGGCTTTATGCAGAGAAGTTATTGGTCAACAAACAAGTTGGAGGCCACTTCATGTCAGCAGTGTTTTTTTAACTGTAAATGTCTGCAGGAAGTCCGGGAATCCAGCCTAATGGAGAAAGCAGCTGCTAAGAGGGATGGTTTGCTGGCTCTTACAAACCCAGGTGTTCAAGTGAAGCCTGTGTGTGCGTATTTATATAGAGAGGTTTGACATCTCGCTTTTGGAGGGTTAAGATTTGTTTAAATCTTGGCTGGGACGGTCTGTCGAGAAGTTTCCATTTTTGCTTGTAACATCTGACCAGTGGGCAGTCGTTATGGAGGTCAGGTCACGGTGGGTGGACGACGAGGGGGTTCACATGTTCCAGACAGACAGTTGACGACCCCAAAGGTCACGACTTCTTGTTCCTTTCGCCTTCCTGTCTGTTAATCTGCAGGCTTCATGCCAACATCCAGCTCCCTCCTGTGTTGTGATGGAAACAGGAACAGAAGATGCTGATGGTCAGTGCGTCCTGATTTGATGAAAACATACAAACAAAATGTGTAAACAGAGGGCTCGCCAGCATCGGGCCATATATGGAGGCATGTTGTATTGATGTTGGAAGCGAAAATAAGCTGTTGCACTTTTCATTTTTAATAAATACTAAATTAAGTGAGATGAATTGAAGTATAAATATTTTACTATGTGGTGTTTTATTCACAGTAAAAAGCTAAATCGTCAGAGTTTTAGGGGTCAGAAGCCAGAAATGTTGAGAGCAGTTGTCTGGATCCATTAGAGGAGGAGGAGGAGAAGGAGGAGGAGAAGGAGGAGGAGGAGCAGGGTTAAAGAGGGTAAAAGTTGTTTATGTTAGCCTAATGAGACTGACACCACGTGATATAGCTGCTTGTACAGATTCCACTAAGCTATTTAAATAGCTTCTTTAAGTGACAGATCAGATAAGATTCAACATGTGTGCTCACATGATGCTACTGTGTTTGGATTGGGTGGTTTAGAGGCCGAGGGCGAGTGCTTAGAGCCCGCCAGTGGCCGTTTACTGTTGCTTACATTAATCAGTCTCCATAATGGGCTGCGTTTGGCGATAAGAGATTCCACAGAGAGCAGTGTTTTCGCACAGGCTGATGTTTCTGCCCTGATTGCCTTCTTCTTTATTCCTTAATTACTTCCTATATTCATTTAGGATGGCCTCATCATACTCTTCGCCACCTGCCTCTTACGCCCTCTTCTCTTTAATATGCCTCAAAGCTCTCTTTATGGTGCTCTTTCTCTCTTGTTTTTCACACCTGTGCTCCAGAGGGAGCCACGCTGCATATGGTCCATCCATTATATTGGATGCTGTGCTCAGAAGAACTGTATTTTCTTTTACTTTCTTTCTATTTGAAGGTTTATGATAACCCCTACTAGCCCGGTGTTTCCCCATTACTGGCCATAAGCTTCAATCTCTTTAAAAGGGTCTGTTTAAATTGAGCTTTATTCTGTGTGCATAGACACAATTATGTTGCATGTGGGTGTGTTTGAGAAGCAGAAGAAAGAAATGGAAGCGGAGAAGGAGGTGAGATGTTTCTCTCCTTGACTCTTTTTAATTGGATTTGGTCAGTCTCTGCTCTCTGAGAATACAGACAGTTTCTCTCTTGTGTCTGTCCCCAGTGTGAGGCCCCTGAACCGATAATGTGGCTCACTTGCATTTCAATTTCACGCCACAGCCACAACACAAGCCTGACTATAAACATAAATGCATTCTATCGTCTGGTCATACCGTATGTTTATTTTGTCCCTTTTTTAATTCTAGTAGATGCAATGTGTGTAAACCTGTTTAACACCCCCATCTTAAATAGATAAATCTGTCTTTAACCAGCCTGAAGATGAATGATTGTGAGGATTAGCTCAGCAAAAAACAGAGCCCTCTCCTACTGAGATTTCTGCATCAACCATTGAGTCCCATATCAATAAAAACACTGAGTGGGATTATCCTTCATCTTCCCATTGAGCAATGCTGCCTTTGGAGCCGCTGTGTTTTGCATGCCTTTCAATATTTTATCCGCTCATCTTTAAAGAAAAGATTTAGCCGTTTCCTAGATGTAGCAAATGTGATTACCACGGGGAAATATTCAGTAACATGCATGGTGACATTTTGCCATGTTGTGGAAGAAATATTGAAAGTTGGAACATTGTTGTAATGTTCAGTGAAAGGCGTGATGGGAAAAGTTTAAAGGGTTGCTGCTTATGTTCTTGACAAGCGTGTAGGGCTTAGTGTTTAACCTCAATCATTCAGAGAGACCAAAATGCGCACTGAAAGCCAGTTGTTGAATTGAACTTTTATTTTGGCAAAGTTCCTGTCCATTCTTATTTTTTTTGAGGGAATAGTTCAACATTTTGGGGAGTACATTTAGTCACTGTGTTGCAGAGAGTGAGATGAGAAGATCGGTGCCACACTCCTGTCCGTGGTCAACAAGGGCAAACACACTGCAAAATGACTCAACACAAGCAAATGAAGACATATCTTCATCAATTTGACGACACATGCCACGGATTTATAGATTTACACACACAGTAAATCTATAAAAAGCGCTGCAAGAAGCTCACAACAGAACAGAACCTCTTTCCAGGGGATGCACACGGCAGGGACATCTTTGTTGTTGCCATGATTTTTGGGCTTATGAAGTTGTTGAAGTTGGCAGTCTGTCAGTAGTGTTGGAAAATCACCCAAAAATGTCTTATTTTAATATTGTGATCCTAGTTCAAATAATATTGCAGATTGAAGATCTGCTGTTACCCTAGCATTAGCCTTTTGCTTATCATCAGACTGTCAATTCAGATAATCTAATGGAATACACACAAGTAATTATGAAACACGCTAATGTTATGTTGTTGTTATGTGACTCTAAATTGTCCGTAGGTGAGAATATTAAGGTTAATGGTTGTCTGTCTCTATGTGTCAGCCCTAGGATGTTCTGGCGACCTGTCCAGGGTGTACCCCGCCTTTCGCTCAATGTCAGCTGGGATAGGCTCCAGCCCCCCCACGACCCCTAGCAGAATAAGCAGTAACAGAAAAAAAAAAAAGAATGAATGTCTGAATCCGGGTCACGGTGACACAGTAAAATAAGCTAAACAAAACTTTAATGTGATTTCCCAACACCATGCATAGCTGACTTCAATAACTTCATTTGCCAAAACATGGTTTTGGTGACCAACAAGGACCACCATCATGAAATGTCCCCACAAACACTAGTGCAGCTGTTAATAGTTTGCAACAGCAAGCCATGTCCAAACCGTTTGCATCATTTTTTTGTGTCTCCAGGAAACCATTTCCGTTGTTTCTTGGGCTTCTTGCAGTGTTTTTTGTTTTTTTTTGTAAATGCCGTGCGTGTCGTTAAATTGATGTTTTTGTGTGTTGTCAAGTTGGTGAATGTTTTCCATTTGGTGCGTATGTGTCATCAGGTTGGAGAAAATGATTCTTTATTCTTTATTTGCTTTTGTGCTATCTCTTTGCAGCATGTTTACCCTTGTCGGCCACTGTAAATATGACATTACAACCAACAGGGTGTTAGCATAGCCTCTAATCTGCAACAGCAACTAGAAATTCAGAATTAATTAAGAGAAAAAACATCCTTGCTTTTATTATTATTTAGTCTATCCTATGACTTAATTGATTACTGTTTGGTTACAGTCTTTTACACCTTCTTACTGTCAGTGTAAATAGTGTTTAAGTATCTTACACTGTAGAGACTTCTCTTGCTTTGTCTCAGGGGCCATTTTTCAAGCAGGATTTCCTTCCTTCCTGGCCCTCCCCGTCTTTACATTGTGCTGCATGTTTCCTGCTGCAGTGCGCACACATTCAAACACACTTCCCCCACTGTCTCCTCTGGGTCAGGGAGTGGAGACTTTTGCCCTAATTGAGCTTCATGGCATAGGCGACAGGGCTGGAAAGGACCCCTGCATTGAAACCATGAAGTGGATTTAGCTCAGGAGGCAGAGGTGGTGCTGTCCCGCTGCCCAGAGGAAAAGGCAACCTTTGTTTTGGCCAGTGCCAGCTGCCCTGTCACATGGTGCTTACGTGCGACAAGTAGAAGAGTGGCGGGACTACGGTAGACACTTGTCTTGACGCTCATGGAGTGTGAAGGGGTCATCATCACAAGGGGGCCTGTGTTTTAGCTGGCATGCTCTGCCGCAGGGAGCACACACACACATACACACACACACACATGCACACACACTTGCTCAGATCAGTATGCCTGCAGTGTCTGCTCAGCACTCCCAAACCTTCAGCATTGGCCTGATTCTGCGTGACACCTTAAAATTGAGAACATGTTTACAATTGAATTTAAATACTGGTCTGTTGCTCATCAGCCAAATTAAAGTTATTTTTTTGTGAAGGAATTTACAAACCATATGGTTTCGTATCATGAAATATCCCCATAAACACTAGTGCAGCTGTTTCTGCATTTTCAGATCTGACTAAAACAATTTTGATGAAGTGTCCTCAGAATATGTTTAGACAAGTTTGCATGTTCTCTCTCTCTGTGGTCTAAACTCACACTTTCCATGTCACTCATGTCTGTCTGTCCAGCATTTCTGGGCTCTGAATCCATAAACACTCAGAGCTGCCCCGCCAGACATGATGGGAAATTCCACTTCACTCTAAATTATTTAATTAAGCACTTGAATGGGATTTGCCATAGAAGTGCTGAGAGTGAGACAAGTGTCTCTCTGCCTCAAAGCATGCCTTGTCCACAGTCATCCTTTTTCATGTCTGTCTGTCTTTTTTCTTTCTCTTTCCGTTTTATATTCAGCCTCTGAAAGTGTTCGTCTGGACACAGCGAGTAGCCTCTATTTTCCACTTGTACAGTACCCCTCCACTCAAAGTGTTTTTCTTCTGTTTATGTTCCCTAAATTGTCTGACCCTGACTACACTGACTTGTATCTGTTCAAGGTCTGTCACTAAAGAGGTGTTCACATACCTCTACTGAAGAGGGTGAAGTCTTCGCAGTTCCCTAAAATCTGAGATTCAAGCGTATGCTCTGGAAGCTAGATTAGGTACATCTTAGGTTCTCCTCATCTGAGTCTGGGTCAGACTGAGGCTCAAACACATTTGGCGGAATCTCTCCGATGTTTCCTCTAATGCTAATGCTACCCATTTTGAGGCACACTGCTCTTTCACCAGTCAACCTAGCCTGAGGGAGGGGGAGAAGATTAGATCTGTTTCCAGCCACTTTTTGCTTAGCAGTGTTTTTTGGGGGGGGGGGGGAAACATGTGAGACTAGTATTTTTTGATGCCCCCTACAGACTGTGAGATTTAGCGCAAGCTTTACTGTGCGACGTGGATCTGATAAACTTGGGTAGGACATCAAGTTTGATGTATGCAGACTGTACGATGACAGCGCTTACTGAATTGCAGGCTACGACGTACAACGCAATAGCTTTCCATATTGAGTGCACAAGGATGCTGCACGGGTTATTACTTCTCCAGCTGTGGAACACAACATAGATGGTCACATTATTAAATAACCTTAAGTTTTGTTGGCACGATATACTGCAGTATATCTGTGTTTGTGTTTGCTAGCTGCTAGATTGCTCACCTGGCAGCTGCAACTCCGCCGCTGTTTCCCTCCATGCTTCGTCTGTCTTTACGCGATCATAGTAAGAGCTGGAGGACACATTATGCAGGCAAGGCCTCTGCTGCCACAACTCAACGAGGTTTTCCTCCTTGCTGGAATCCCACAGATTTCTTTTGGCACGTTTTGCCTCCATGGCGAGCTGCTGTCTGTCTGTTTAGCACCAGTGCGTCATTATACGCTGCATTTCAGTTGGTTGGTTTATAGACGTAGGTTGTCAGTCACACAGGGAGATGGTCATCCCAAATTTCTGACACTGTCAGAATTTTATCCCAGGCTGTCTTTGATCACAAGACTGTGACAACTGCCATCCTTGAACCTCTGTCACTGTCTGATGTCTGACCACCGTTTAGAGCCACGGCCAGAGCTATCACCAAATTTCTTTTTCCTCTTGTACAGCCCAAAATCGCACAGTGTATACATATCTGGAGGGGGACTTGAAGTTTTAAATTGGCCTTTCACATTCTTTCTAGTCTAAAGTCGCTGCATGTGTGCTGTCAGTTTAGTTTCACATGTGAAAAGATAACTTGATAACTAAAAAATTACAGTGACTATGAGGTCTGTAAAGTCTGGCTTTCTGCATCAGACTAAAAAATAAATTACTGACTATAAAGTGCATGTAAACAAAGCTACTCACTTACAATAAAAGTAGTTAATGTGCTGTAATTAGTGGTTTCCATTCCTGCTTATTTGAAAGAATAAGTGGACTGAATCAAGCTGAGGTCTATACTGCTCTGATACAGCCATGTTGGCAGGGTGCCTCCTGCTCTGTCCATTCACAGACAAAAAGGAGGCATGATGAGCAGAACCTTGGCAGGAGGGGGTATTTGTTCGGGTGGGCATGCTTTCAACAGTTGTGCCTGGGGAGAGTGAGAGTGGGGGAGAAACTGGCAAAGCAGTTGTTCAATTCTCCCTTGACAGCGTCTGGTTCTGAGTCAGTGAGAGAGGCTGACGCTGCACAGGTTTCCTTTTTTCTTGCCGGTCCTGCTGAGATGGATGACGGGGGCGGGGGCTCCAGTGGATGATTTGGAAGCTTGAAACGGTAATCAAATGAACAATCTGGGTGTGAAACAGTCATGCTTGGGAGTGCACAACAGATTGGGAAACTGATGATTCTGCTTAGTCATGTTGCAGATCAATACAGGGTGCTGGTGTGCAGCTCTGATTGGGAATTGCCAGCTATCAGTGGGTAGTGGTTTGCTTGGCTGCACAAGGAGATTGGGGATGCAAGGCAGGTTAGGTTTCTAAAGACAGACTCTTATCTGCTGAAGGTTGGTCTCACTACTTCATATCCAATTTCACAAGTCAAAAGATCTTCCTAATATGCAGAAGATACCCACCATTTATAGTGCTGCGATGGGTGAAATTGGACAGGCCCACAGCCTGTCAGGTATTCAGTTTAACGGATGTGACCTCGGGCATCATTTTATACTCGTGTTCATTTCGCTCCAGTGCGAGTAGCTCACCAGGAGTCAGGCACAGACATTGGACGCAGACATGTTCATTAGATGAGTCTCTTCATTCCAGCTGTTTATGTATCGCCTTAGGGGGCAGGGTCACTGAAAGGACAAGACTAACATCTAAGAGAGGAATTTTTCGATAGCCTTCATGGACAATAGTGAGTTCTTGGAGATGCCTCAAAGCACATTGCTTAGTCCGTCTTTATTTTTCCTTTGCAAGCCAGAATTTCACTTCATCTTCCACAAAAAAATAAACTTTCAAATTATATTTTAATAACTGTCTCCTTTTGTCTCGAAAAATGCTTCTTCATCTACCTAGATACCTTGATAACGGTATTGTGGTGATATTGTAGGGTTGACTGTTGGTGCTTTCACAAAATTTTTACACAGTGAGTTTTATGGTAAATAATCAGTGATGTTGATATCATGACTAAGTGATGAAACTTGAAACTACTTGTAATGCACTAGTCTGCAAAGCTCTGAAAACCTCCCAGTTTACACCAGTACGACAAGGTGAAACGGTGTAGCGCCTACATAGCAACGGCTCTCAGTATGTCCGTTATGATTTCCAGCTTTTCAGATTTTGTTTGTAGCCAAATATAATTTGTAGCATCTTAAATCTGAATAGTGATAGCGAGATACTTGCTTCAGTTGCATTTCTCGTCGTGATGAAACAGCGAAAAACGTAAACCAAAGATGACTATGTTTATGATAAATATGCCACGATAATTTAAATAACCAGGACCGATTATCACCGATTATCAGTCAGTGAGTATATTTGTGTGACATCCATATACATTGCAGCCCATTGTCTGACAGGACAAACTGTGAGGACAGAGACCAACATGCGTGTCAACAGCAGCCGGGATGTACTGTACTTGGGGTACTCTGGCTGGGCGGGGACAGAGGTCTGTTGTCAGAGAATGCTACAGCAAGGGAACACACCATCTGCTGACACTTTGTAACTGACTTGACCAGCTGACTTTGCAACCAGCCAATTGACTGTTGAAATAGGTGACCTTGCATTCTTAAACCAGCCACTGGCGACTTGACAAGCTGAGTCATAGGAGATACCATGAGTTGGCTTGAACATTGCTTGGACGGGCCAGCTCTCACAGCTGCAGCGCTCCCCACGATGTTGTAAAACGGTTTTGTCTTGTTGCGAATCTTTGGTCATAACTGAGCTTGAAGGCAAATAATTAAACAGCTAGATCAGTCCGGTAAGCCTTTAAAAGCAGGATAACAACAACAGATACGATAATACAACATCCAAAATCAAACATGATACAGTCTTATATCAAGATATGGATATAATATCAATATAGTGCTTGGCCCTATCCTCATCCACAGTATTCAATAAATTTTTCCGACTCATCTGGTATTCATACAGACTGCCTGAACTTAAAAATGAAAGTCTTCCAAAGACAAATGAGCTTTTGTTCTCTCGAGGAACCTGTAAAATGACTACACTCTGTGTTCTCCGTTGTTAATTAAAACCAGAGACTCTGCATTGAGCTGTGGAGATGAGCCCTAATAGCCACTCCCAAGATAGACATATTAACTTTCCCCGCTACATTAAGTGTCTGTTTCCTGTATACATTCCCAGCAGAGAGAAACAGGCCTGTTTGGGAAAACTAGCCAGCGGACTAATGGGATGGAAAGCCCGGGATGACTCCTGGAGGTGTCATCAGGACCTGTTGAAGACAGGAGGGGCCTGGCTTGTGGCAGGGAATCACTACAAAGAGCCTTTTCTCTCTTTTCGGATGTTCCCCTGTGTGCTCTCGGCTTTGGAGACTGACTTTGTTTGTTACTGGTCAAGACTTTTTCAGCAGAAGTTCAGTTTTTGCTTGCCAGGAATTTTGTGTGTGTATAGGTTTGTGTATGTGAGGCCGGGAGATTTGACCCTGTAATGTTGAATTCCAGTTTGAAAGCAGTTCCTCTGTGCAGGAAGTATAGTAAAGGCACCATATCCTCCCCACAGGGTTGTCACGGCCAAACAAGGCTCTCTTTTTCCTTCCTTTTGTACTTCCTCTCTGTCTGTATATTACGTCTGTCTCGTCTCTTTGAGTCTCTGCTGCTCTCTCATTTTCTCACCAGCACACACACACAGCAAATCCAGAGACTCAGGTGTTACCAGAGCTTTGCCTGAGGGTGTCGAGCTGCCAGTGCACCTGCTACATGCACACCTTTAACTGATATCACAGTGCTTTACTTTTTATTCTGCTATCCTGGGGGACAGATGTATGACACACACACTCACACATACACACATACTGAAAAAGACTGTTATGTTAATGAGCATACCTTCACAGTCTAGTGATTCACTACAGTGGGCTTTTTTGTGTGGACGCTGTTGTTTGTCTCCATCTCTGGCGTCGAATGGTCTTTGTCTTGTCTGTTTTGTTTGTTGACAGGAGAGGATTCCTCCACAGATGGTGGATCAGAAAACACGGAAATACCTGTAAATGTGTGTTGTAATATCCCTCTACATTATAATCTTTTTTTTTTTTACATCGCTAAATATAACACACAGAGAGGAAAATACACAGGATATTTGTTTGTTTGCCAGCTCTCCAATCCGGACAACAAAGCACATCAGTGAATCATCGGTGGACAAAAGAGCCAGTTTGTCCAATAGACTCTGAGAAAGGCCTATTCATTCCTGCAGAGTTTATACTGGTGACCAGTGCCAATGAACTCAGATTGGACCTATTTCAATTGTTCGCAATAGATTCCACATCACCACAAAAACTGAACTTTGGTAGCAGAATAAGTTTTAAAATTGTGCTGACATTGTATTTTTTTTTTACTCTTTTTAATATAGCTGCTTCAGTACTTTTAATTTCGAGGGGAACATAGTGTTCCACAGTTGAACCAATCGATCCACAGGGACCTAAAATGGTTGTTTTGCATGCAATACATCAAACAGGCCCCATGTTCCTGCCCACTCCTCCAATAGTTTTAACTTGAATGCATTAGCAGATGTTTGAGGCGAGCTTTGTACTTGATTCAAACTAATTTCTGTAGCATGGGAGCAGCTAGATGGCTTTTTCTATCAAAGCGATTTGCTGCATCATTTTGCTCCTTTGGATCTGTTTAGTGCTCTTTTTCCTCTCCCTGGATTTGATTTGTATTCCCGTCACAGCCCATTCTGCTGGCTGTGATGAACGACATGCTTTTTCTGCCCTCGCACTTTCTTCAGTCTCTTTTCCACTCACTTCCCATCCACTCTGGCATTTTTTATTTGACCCAAGCACATGCTCTGGTTTGGCAAATTCGCTGCACACATGCTTTATTTTAAAGTGCAAGAATGTCCATCATTGTCTCTCTTGTTATGTAATTGTTAGTGTAATTGACACAGAGATCAACATATACAGTAGGAGTGGCTGGCCTTCCGCTGATTGCATCTTTCCAATCTGGTGGAGGGATGCCGGGGGGGACAACATTGCATAATGTCCATTCACAAAGTCCTGAACTAGGTTGGCTCAGTCAGCACACACACTCTGTTGGCATGGAAACAGCCCTCCAGCCAGTCTATTATTCCTCTGCCTTTCCTTTCCTATATGACACTGATGTCCAGAGGATGAAGGGTGCAATTTCAACTACCCTGATCAAAAAGCACATGTCAGCAAACTGAAGTTATTAAGCAAACTGTCACTCATAGATGGAGGCAATTTTCCACTCTTTCTAGTCAGATGAAGTAGGGCTGCACAATATGAGGAAAATCTGCGATATGCAATAACATCATTGAATATTGCTATATTGATATTACTTGCAATTAACCTTGTTTCCACTAAGCAGTCTGGTTCAGATCAGTTCAGTTTTTACACATTAAAATGGTTATTTTTGCGTTTCCATTGGCAAAAGTTGTGGATGGTAACAATTAAATCTTTCAAGTACATACCATTTTTGGGTTACTCCTCTGTTGAGGTACCTAGCACACTGATCCGATAGTAAAAGTTGGAGCGAGAAATACTCCAGTCTGTTGATTGGTTTGCAGACAGCCATCTCTCTTGCTTGACAAGGATTCAATACACAATTCCACCATTCATAAATATCCAGTTGATTGCGATAGAGACTATAAACTGTCTAACCTGTTCTTTTTTGTTTTGAAAATATCAGCATGCAACCTTGTTCTGCGGACGATCAACCAGGTGCAGACACCTGGATGAGCTGGATGGAGCAGTAACGTGGCTTTTACTATCCAGCTCAGTGGCCTTGTGGTAGAGTGTCCGCCCTGAGACTGGGAGGTCGTGGGTTCGATCCCTGGCTGGGTCATACCAAAGACTATAAAAATGGGACCCATTGCCTCCCTGCTTGGCACTCAGCATCAGGGGTTGGAATTGGGGGGTTAGATCACCACATGATTCCTGAGCGCGGCACCGCTGCTGCTCACCGCTCCCTCAGGGGATGGGTCAAATGCGGAGAACAAATTTCACACACTCAGGTGTGTGACAATCAATGGAACTTTACCTTTTACTTTACCAGTGACAACCCCGCCTACATTTAAGAGTACTGTCTGCATTGAAGACGTTAAACAGATCTTACGGTTTAGGTACATCTCTGTACAGGTTCTGTACCAGTTTAAAGGGTACTATACCAAAAGTGTTCGGTAGAAACGCAGCCATAGTGTACTCAGGCTCACACTTGTACAGTACCCTTGGGACTTGAGAGGCTGCAGTGTTTATTCATGGACAAACTTAAAGCTACGCTGTACATTTACTACCATTGACAACTTGATTGCTATCTTAAGTGCTATATCGTAGGCAACAGGACCTGCTTGAGTTTCTTGAAGACGTTTCACCTCTCCTCCAAGAGGCTTCTTCAGTTCTTCCTCTTGAAAGAGAGGTGAAATGTCTTATATAGCACTTATAGATTTAGCACTTAAGATTACCATGACCTGGATGACTGAGAATCTTCACCAACAACTTGATTGCTAATTTCTTCTCTGCTCCGATCGCCCACAGCTTTCTTCTCTGAGGGCATGCACGTCACTCTTTCTTGTGCTTGATCACACACTCATTACGCAATGAGCTATTCTTATAGCAGCTACACTACTCTTATAACACATGTCATCATTCTCCATTCAGTTGTATGCTTTTCTCAGAGATGCAGTGAATGTTCTTTTACCTTTCTACTCATATAATGTTTTAGGATTGACCGCTAATTCATATATGAAGTAAACAGCGGTGGGCTCTACTAGTGTAAAGACGGATGCAGGCAGAGCAGTGCAAAGTCTTGGACGGAGTAATGTTGCTCTCTCGCTAAGCTCGGACAGCTGACTGATTTTATTGACTGGCCTGAAGTTACTTTTTTTTGGCCCCAGGTTCCAACGGTCCTTATTATTGTACACTGCCAAAAGGTGAGGGCTCTGGCTGATTGGCCAGAGGTTAACAGCATGGCAGGTATCAGACAAAATGGTGCCAGACAGACAGAAATAGGTTGGTCCTCCATTTAAAATGCGATATTGCAATCTTGAATTTTGTATCCCAGTGTGTTTAGCATGTAAGTTGACATCGCAATGTTGATAAGAAACAATATATTGTGCAGCCTTAATGGTAAGTCAGTGATGGAAAGGTCTATGATGTTTACTGAACCTGATTTCAGTTTTACTGTGACAGTAAAAGTCAGGTTGTTATCACATCGAAGCATCACTGCGTCACGCAGTACAGCCGTGATTTCCACCACCGTGGCTTTGTTGCCCACAGCGTGTGAGCTTGTGTTGATTAATGGCAGGTAGGGCCACATGCAGTGATTGGACCAATCTATTCATCACACCCATCTGCTCTGTGGAATAATGAAAACTTTAATGGGGTTTTAATGTGAAGTCCCCCCCTCAGCCATCAGAGTGACAATCCAGGTGATTATACCCGGGCCTCAGGAAACAAAATGACTTTCTGACACAGTTTTGCTGATACATGATTAAAGATAGTAAATGTGTACAGTATGTCAAACAAGTAGACAGGAAATAACCAATACAGAAAAGAACAGCCACAGCTTCATTGCCCAAAAAAGTGTGTGTTGGCGTGTTTGTGACAACGAGCGGATGCCATTTTGGAGATGAGTCTAACTTTCCTTGAATCACCAGTGGAAAGAACACTGTAAGCAAATCAGTGCTGTTGTCCAACTCTTTATCCTCTTTGTCTTCTGAGCTCATCACTTTACCTCATCATTTTTCCGAATATCTAAAAATCTGTCAAATTCATACACTCACAATGTTGGAGAGAAAACGTTGACTTGTAGTTCAGTATTTTCTGCTCGGTTCAAAATGTCAGTCCATCTCTGCTTCCTGAAAGCGTGACATAGATCATGAACAGCTCCTTTTGAGATTTAAAATGCAGCGAAGTCTGCTTGTGATTCAGAAGTGGCCGGTGCCCAGACATGGTGGATTCCTGCTAGAAAGCACATCTAGTCCTAGGGAACAAAATGTGTCCCTCTGGAATTCAGTGGGTCGTTGCTGGCTACGAGGCCAGTGATAGCAACTGTGGTGAACCATAATGAAGAAGTTTCATGGCTGAGTCTTAAGCAGTTCTTCAGCTGCATTTTTTCCTGCCATTTGTTTGAAACTGCTGCAAAATTCATCACTAAAATTTAATTAGTTTCTAGTTAGTAATTACTGTCATCATAGCTTAAAACCAGAGAACAGATGCTGTGCTCTGTGATGCCATAGAGACAAATCCACTGACACTGAATCACAATACAGGATTTGGACTCATACAGCCTTAATACAATACACACAGGTGTTTGCAAAAGAGCCATGTGTTTATGTACCGCAGCGCTGTCAGGTACTGTACAAACCTGGAAATGGGCTTATATATATTCACAGTCACCCTGGGTACCGTTACTGTGTCCATAAATCCAGACAGTCAGTCAGCTTCCTATTCACTGTCCGTGGAGCTATTCCAGGATCAGCCTCTAAACGACATCAACAACGCAGTCTTGGCTTTCTCCTCAGAAGAGACATGTTGGTTTCCACAAATCCAGTCTGAACTGTCCACAGTTTAAAGAATAACACAAACATTACTTAGATGAATCGTTTAGACTTTTGTGTGGTCCGGTCTGTTTTCTGTGCGGTACATTCATCTCGGAAAACTACATGAAAGATGTTTCCAGTTTTACACCATCACTTGTGTGCGACAGACACAAACAGTCCCTTATCTTCTGGGTGATAACACAATTCATTATCTCCATCCAATCAGATTCAGAGTTCCTGCACTCCATTATGCCGTGCCTTTTTTCCTCATGTTGTTTACTTCTGATAAGCATCTGCAGTGGGGCTCCTTATGTTTTGCTGCAGAGCCCCCCGCCATAGCTGTAGATATACTGTATAATTAGTGCTTTGCAGATATAGTGATTATGTCCTGTTGAATAGACTCTTCAGTATTAAAGCTGAAGTGATGGATTTCCTAATGAGACCATGTTTGATGTCACGCATCAATGATACCGAGCTGGGTTTTGATGCAAATTAGCACTACTTTTGCTCAGCTCAGGTCCTGTACTGTAAGCCCTGTCATGCCTTCGCGAGGGCCTGTCGAAGTCTGCTCCGTGTTTGTACATATTAGACTTGCTAATCAGGTGCTAATGCTCGTGAGTGGCAGAGTTGTGAGGCAAGGCAGCTACAGAATGGTAATCAGTGTGGAGTTGGCCTACAACAAAGAGGCTGATTATTTAAGCCCCCCCCTTTTTTCCCAACCACAAGTCCGAATTCAAGCATTCACTTATACGGTTCCTTTTGAAGTGTTGCTTGACGTCAGTACAATGTGATTAAGATGATTTCAGTAATTTCTTCATGTCTATTTGTTTTTCCTTTTTCTTTATTTTTGGCTTTTTAATGAGCTAGAAATAGAGATTTTAACAGGTCCAGCCTGACCACCTTACCATCTGTTCACAATTAATCAAGTGAAACTTCAACACGCTCACTGTAGTCCCAACCACTCACTTAGATCTTGGTGTCGAGGAATAATTCTTGGCTTGCCTGCTCATTAAAGTAAGCTGTTTACATGCTTTGTGGTTGCATTACACAGGCTTGCTCAGGTCAGGCAGCCCGCTATGTGGCTGCACTGGATGACAGATGGCATTATGGCCCTTGGTGGGGCGGTAAAGGGACGCCCATGGTTAGGGTCAACTGATGTAAACTTCTAACAGCAATCGCAGTGACCGCATGCATCACTCTGCCTTTCACTGCGGAGCCTCATGTTGGTCATTTGTTTATGGAGCTGCTGTTGTTGGTTTGTGTCACGCTGTACCGTGAAACGATGCTTTGTGCTGCTGAAGTGTTTTTCTGTGTCACAATGTTTTGTATTGTAGCACTGTCTCTGTGCCTATTATGTTGTCTGTCATGTTGCAGTGGCTTTGTGCGAGGATTGGTGTGATCAGTGACAGGCCATTTATTAAGTCAGCGTTTGAGTTTTGACAGCTGTGCTGCATTCTCTGTGAGCTTGTAATGGTGTTATGGTGGACACAAAGGGATTCAAACTGCTGGTTAAAGATATACTATAAAGGATTTTCCTTAAAAGATGTATAGACTCATATAGCAGTAATCCCTCTCAATCATCACTTATGACACTCTAGAGATGTACTGCGGAGTACTTATCTGCAGAGATTCCGCAGTCTGCCTGTATTTTCTAATTGTCTTATAGTGATGCACCTATTTATCGGCTGCACATCAGTATCGGCTGATATTCACCTTGTTGGTTGCCATTGGCGTATTGGCAAATACGATTACATTCGCTGATGGCAGTGGCCAATGTTTTTCTGTTGTGTCACAGTAATCTTACGTAGGCTAAAAAGCAGGGCTCGAGACTCACGGTGTCCCGTTGCCTGGGGACAATAGATAACTTGTTTGGAACGAACAGAGATTCCCAGGTCCGCAACTGGGGCGAAAGGACGTGGTAAACTCACTCTCAACTTGCCAGGGGCTTTATTAAAGGGTGGTGACCACTTGCCAGACTGTAAGCATCAGACATCCAAGACACATAGGGCTAAAAAAACACTGCAAATATAGCGGGGCGAAACACCAAACGAGAGTGAATCTGAGGTTCACTTTCCCTTTCACTGGCGAGCTTGCTTACAAACAGTAACCAACAACCCTGCATAGTAAACTTTTAAAGTATAATTTCTTCGCCTCAGTTTTCTTTCATTTAGTAATTTATCTTAAGTGTCATGAGTCTTTCCACAGTGTTTTAGCCGACAGGTCTGGCACAATATAATCAAAGTACACACTTGATTCTACTTAGAGATCTCATTTCTGCTTTTATCTTGCTTGAGTTACTGCTTTTTATGCCATTTGGTGTTCGCTTTGTGACATGGGAAATGAAAACAAATGTAAGACAAAACCCAAATCACACAAGTGTGTTTTTGTGATGTTGTGCCAAGTTTTTTTTTTTTTTTTTTTTTTTTTTTTTCCTGCTGCTTAACTCGCTCTCATTCAAATTTGACAGCAACATGAACATCAGGGACGCTGTTGTTGTCGCTTGACATCAAGTTTGATGGAGCTCAAATTCAGAGCGATTGAATGCGATTTCGCTTGTGCTTTATATTTCATGAAAGTTTTGATTTTTAAGCCTTGCTCTGGATTTCATCATCGCTTCCCTGAAGTGAAGTGCATCACAGACATCAATCAAAATCAAAGTGTGATGCCACCAATTTGTCTTCCCCAGAGCTTCTCTACTGAAGATAGATTCCTGTCTGACAAACTATATTCCAAACATTGCACACATAAGGATTCAAGTCTGGTACCTGTTGATGGATGTCTTCTTTAAAAGCTCTCCCCCAGGCGGAGTTCAGAAAATGACTAATTCCTCGTTAGTCACATTTTAAGAATACATTCGAAGCACACCTTCTTAATTTGCCATTCTCAGATAGTGCCCTGAAGCATTAAATGGGATGTTGAGGGCTTGTGTGGTGAGGCAGCCTGGGAACCAGCGTCCTCGGGGACTGAGGAAAGTAAGAGCACTTCCCATCCATCTCAATTCACACACTGTTGGCCTCCCCAACTCCCATCCCCAGCCACTTAACATCACCTTTGAAATACCATGCGCTGCAATGATTATGTTTTTTAAGAGATTGTGTGTCATGCGTATCAGGTGTCCCCATTGTGATAGTTACCAATTAGCTCTGGCAGCCAAGTGTTGCAGCTGCACACAAAGCACCAAATCTTCTATTTGTCTCGTTAAAGGTGCAAGTGATCAGATGCCAAAATGTAATTCAATCCTGGGGGACCGCTTCATCAAAAGTGTTAACTGTTGCTTTCCTTCTCTGCTCTGCTTCAGGTTTTTCTACATCGTCTCAACCAGTACGCAGCCACCAAACTCGACAAGAACATCACAGAGGAGACTGTTAAGGTGAGGGTCAATCTGCGAGGTATGGGATTGCATAATTAAGATTTGGAAAAATATTAAGAGCAATTGATCTTCTCTGGGACACGGCACACAGATTTTATTTTCCTACAGTAACCTGATCCATGAAAGGACCGGAAATTTCATCGGAAACTAAATAAAGTGGGTCTCTTGTTTGGGGTGCTCTTTCAGTCTAAAATAGCCAAGTTCTGAATGGAGAAAGAAGTAGTGGGAGATCCAGGAAGCAGCTGTAAATATAATCTATTTCTGGCTGGAGGATAATAAAGGATACTCTCTCACAGTGGGAGTGTAACTGTTTCACTGAGCTTGCTTACTCTGGAAGGTAAATACACATTCAGTGGATATTTACTGTGCGTCCTGTGTTTTGGAATATGTCTATCCATGCTATGTTTTGTTTGGGAACACACTGTACAAACTAGAGAGGGGTTTGGATAAGGTGGGTCATCACGAGGTTGGGCTGTGATGTCACCAAGCAGCTGAATGACATCCAGTCCTTTGGAGCAGAAACGCACTGATCGAATTTTACCAGATATTTTTTTTTTTGCTATTCTTGTTTTCGCCCCACAACACCCGTAAAAAGTCGTTTCTGGTTTTCATGCTTTGGTTTTATTTCACTAGCTTCTTCCTCCATCCAGAATTGTTTTGTCCTTTAATATCACCACAAGAAGGACATAAAAGGGGGCAGAAGTCAGCACCACATGAAGGCAAAGTTTCCATACAACAGATCTTAAAAATCTGTTCCCTTTTTTCTGCCTCTCTATTGAAATATCTCTAATAATGTTTGAAATTCAGATATCAAAGACGTCTCAAGCCAAGATGCCCATTACAAAGAAACCTCATTCTTTATTGTGTGGCCTCACAAATTCCTTCGCCTAGTGCCACATGACCACAAAAAAGCAGTATATGCCAAAGTATTGATTCGGACAATCCTAGGAATACCACTGGAGGAAGAAAGAGTTGGCAGATATGCTAAAACCACACGTACACACTTAAGTTAATGTGACCATCTAGTGTTTTTGTGTCCTTTTTCCTCTTTCAGGTTTTATTTTCCAACATCGAGGAGATCCTGGCTGTTCACAAAGACTTCCTGTCTATGGTGGAAGAGCTGCTCCACCCTGACCCTCATGCTCACCATGAAATTGGGCGCTGCTTCTTGCACTTTGTGAGTAGCACATGTGACTTTTCTTACTTACAGTAGAGGCTAAACACTGCACAATATGTCTGTGGTTCATTTGATTTTTACTTGAAGCAAAATATGGCACTGCAATCAAACGTGGTATTCATCTAGATTTGCTAGAAAACCTGCAGGGCACAGCCATTTCAACAAGCTAGTTGGTGACGTCGAGAATGGTTGTTTACAAGGAGCGCTGAGTACAACACTAAAGTTTAGGCTAGTTAAGTGTTGATATAATGGAATTTGAGAGACTTGGCGAGATAAATAGAACCAGGGACAAAGTCAAAAAGCAGTTGCCTAAGCTTTTGAGCCAGTAAGACCAGTGGTTAGACCTGTTCTCATTAAGTCGGACAACAGCTGTGGAAGTGAAAGTGAATAGCTGCCTGAACGTGACTAATGTTACAATCGGTGTTAACAGACCACACAAAACACTTCTCCACTCCAAATATGTGCTCTACCACTGCCTCCATCAAGTTGTCAGGCCAACGCAAGATGCTTATAACATTACATTTATGTTCTCATGTAGCAGCTAACATAGCTAACTTTAGCATAACCCAGCAGTCACATCCATAAGCCATCTTCTATCATGATCAACATCACTCCCACCTAGAAGCCATTTCAGATTAAGGTATTGCTTGCATCACAAAGCATTGGTAAAATAAACAAACAGCAACACTCACCATCAGCAGAACTGTCAGGGTTGAGTACCACTTGAACTTGTCCCGTCTGCCTGTGTGCATTGGATTAAATAGCTGGTAATGCCAGTACAGTTTTGCCTTCGTGCGCCCATCCTCATCTCGGTGTAAATAATAGATGGTCATCCTTGATGTGGAGACACCACCAAGATCTTGCGAGCTCTTTGGTCAAATTTTGGAAATGAAGAACTTCCTCCTTAGCGACAGAATCGGAGCAATGTCAGGCTAGTTGATGACGTTAGCTTTGCCTTAGATCTTAAACCAAAATTTTTACTACTCACTGCTTTTGTAATGGCTGCTATACCAGTTTTGCATATCCGTAGAAGTAGTATCAAACTTCATTTCTTTCGTCAAGACAGCAAGTAAGGTTTACCTGTACCGGGACACCGAAAAGTGACTTCCTGTACTTCCATGCACTACTCTACTCAAATTTCTCATATACTGGCTATAAAAAATTATGTTGTCAGAGAACAAAACAGTCATCAAACCACAAAACATCTTTCACATCATCTTTACCAAGTTTAAGTCTAGCTTAACAGCTACCTTCTGGCTAGAAGCAGACAACAAAGAGGCAAACCATTCTCGTGATGTCACCTATTAGCTTGTTGAAAGATGGCTGTGCCCTGCAGGTGAAAACGTTATATACTGTCCTATTTTCTAGCAAAGCTAGATGAATATCAAGTTTAATTGCAGTGTCATATCATGCCTAAGGTAAAAACAAATTAACCACAGTCATATTGTTCAGCGTTTCATCTCCTCTTTTGTAAGTTGAAAGTTATGTCTCCACCTTTGACTTTCATGTCACCATCTTGTCCAAGCTCTTATAGTTCAGTTGCGTCAGCGCCAATTCTGTTTCCAATAATCCTTGGCTCACTGGAGCCTGTAATGTAAAGAATGTCTCTCCTACTTTACTATTGAAGTTCAAATACAGTTATGCCTTTGATTACTGCTGAAAATGATAAGACACACCACATGTTGTCAATTCATCTCTCTGGATTACCCATGATGAGGGAGTGCACATGTGTGATATGCTTGATACGGTTTTGATATACTGCTCACCCCTGCAATATATCACATGTCTTTGATGCAGAGCCTTGAAGCCCACTGGCATATAATAGGTTTCAAAGTCCAATAAATCTTACCATCCTTCTGTTGGGCTGAAGGCGACGGCTCTGCCAGTGAGTTGCTGATGTAGTGTGGGGCTGCTGCTTGCACAGGTGAAAAGGAGGGACAGAGGGATGACCTCATTGAGAAAATGGGATATGATTTGCAGCATAACTGAAAACTCATGACCATAATTCAGTCATGAGTGACCATGTGAGTCCGTTGAGATAAGACTTGGACAAATGTTCTTTTTCCGTCCTTTTCCTTGTTTTGCAGCGTTTTTTTTTCCGTCTTTGTGGTGATTTGTTGATGCTCTAAAAGTTCCAAGAAAGACTTACACAATCTAACTGTACTGTACTAAAGAAACACAAATAGGTAAGTAAGCCAGCTGGACAGTGGACTGCTCAAATCAAAATCCCTCTGTGATTCAGGCCTGCAAATTGGACTCCACTCCTCCCTGTTGGACTACAGTAACATTTGTCCCTAGGGCCAAAGAATAATCTTTATGGAGGTTCATAAACTGACCTCTTAGCAAACATGACTCAACAAAGAGAGCATACTCTTCAGCTAATCATGAAGTTGTGTTTTGCAAAACGCCCCCGCTTGTTGTTATGACAGTTATGTCTCTCCACATCACCAGCTTTGTCTTCTGAGGGAGAGCAGCATGGTTGAAGACTGTGTGTACTATTTTTGCTGCTCTGTAGTGACTTTGTAGTGAGTGATTTAAAGGCTGTGTGGTCTGATTCCACTGCTGCCTGTCAAAGACAATGGAGTATGAATGTCATGAGAACTGCCGCGCTGGAAAGTTGTCGGTCATATGGCTGCAAGGCAGATGACAGGATATGATTGGAGCCCCCCACATATATATATACATTATTTATTTCATGATGGAGAGGAGTGTGGAGAAGAATGCATGCCCACCATGAATCCTATAATTCATGTGTCTGCTCTGTGGTCTGTTTTTGCCTTCTTGTACTCATTTTTCTTTATTTCTCCAGTCAGTATATCTGTCTTCTGTATCGCCCTCTCTGGCTTAATTTATTTCTTCACGCCCTCCTCTCTTTTTTTTCTGTTTTCTGTTAGACTCAGTTGCCCTATTTCTCTCTCCTCCTGTCTGTAATTTGTCCCTTTTACTCCCCATGCGTCCTTCTCACCTTGTCATTCTCTGTCTTTTGCAGAGGAGCCGTTTCCAGATTTATGATGAGTACGGCGGGAATCATGAGAAGGCCCAGAGGCTGCTGCTGGAGCTCAATAAGATCAGAAGCGTCAGGACATGTTTACTGGTGAGAAGGGGGCTGTAAAGGTGCACATAATACAATAGTGTCCCGCTGCAGAGCTCCAGGGTCAGGCCCACATCTGATGCTGGGACTCACCTCCATCGGCAGGGCCCATGGTGGAATATCACGTGTTTTTGTCAGGATTCCTTATCAATAAATAACTTTTACATGCCACTGTATTATATTGCATATTGTATTGTTTTATGGCACCTAAAGCCAATAAATAAAGTAGCCTACAGAGCATATATTAAATACGCTGTATCACATCCCTGCTGTATAAGTAACATGCGTCGCAGGATGATCTACAAGCTCTTTATAAGCTGACTGATCAAATTTGGTTTCATGTTTAGGCTACGTATGATTTGTCCTGACTTCTCTTTAATCGGTAAGTACAAATGTCTTATTATAGACCATAGAGAGTAAAGTGTTGACTAAGATGCCACATAGCTACTTCCAACCTCAAAGGTAAACCATACAACCTCAGTATTTTGCTAAAAATAACTTATAAAGTTACGTAACAAAACGTTAAGCAGTAAATAACATGTACTAACCTGATTTTGCTAATGTTAGCTAACGTTACTGTATACAACATTAGCTTAGTTAGCTAACTTTTGCAAACTCGTAAGATTAGTACAAGTTACTTGCTGCTTAACGTTACTTTACCTAACTGCATAAGTTACAGTTCTATTGAAATATAAGACACTTTTTTGGGACGACATCACAATGATGTCATGTTATTAGCTTGAGGCAAAACACGACTCTCCACCGCAGTGCTGTAGGCTACACAGGAGTCTTAAAATGTCGTGTCATGTTGTGTTATTGGGAGACAGAATAGATATTATAATAATAAAACTTACATTTTATCACGTCACTGCCTGTCGACAAAAATGAAGAAAACTATGGTTAAATGTGATAAGACAGAAGGACTGGACGGAGGCGGCGATCATCAAAAATGCTCACATGTGCAGTGCACACTTCATATCAGGTTAGAGAAAAAGTAGTTATTGTTGTAGGGATGAATAACGTTATATGTATTTTAGGGCTATCATGTCCACATAGTTAGAAATTAGGGAGGTATTAAGAGGAATGTTGGATTTCTCTGTAACGCTAACTTTTTAACGCGTTAGCTAACATTAGCTTCTTTAGCAAAACAAACTGCAGGAACCCATTCAAGTATCGTCCTCCTTTGTAAGATTGGCATAGTAATCAACCACAAAGCTTCCTGTGACATCATCCATCCACTGAGTGAGAGCATACAGGTCGGCCAGTCTGGTCCTGTTGGTCAGTGTTTACTTTTTCAAGTAACACCTCATTACATCCGTAAATCCAGTCTGACGCTCTACATCAAAATTAGATCCCTGTTGGTCGAAGAAACAGAGCGTTATATCTCTATGTAGCTTAACAAACAGTTAAGTTCATCACACTTTGTCTCCCCCGACAGAGTGTGCTTTACCACCTCAAGAGTGTGGTGCTCTGGATACATTCCGACAGCGCTCTGAATTTATGACCGGTCCAGTTTGTACCAGAGTGCGCTCCGACACTCGGCATGAGTATTTCTGAATGCACCACTTGCATCATCTTCCTCCATTGTCTAAAACAATCTAACAGAACTTGCTAGCTAGCACTAACTAATGTTGGTGGAGTATTGTTTTGCCTCAAGCTAAGCCCCGCCCACCAAAAAACATCATACTAATTACTAACAGTAAAAGGGTCTATAGATGGAGGTGGTGTTGCTTATTGAAACCAGTTATTGCAGGCTATCCTGATGGTCGTCTCTGGCGTACACTTCCTTCTCCAAGCTTGGAACTGAAGGGTCCGATGAAAAGGCGGGCCTGAGCCTGGAGCTCTGCAGCTAGACCCTTCTCACATAATGAAACATACATACAGCCAAGTGAAGTCTCAGAGGATCAGTGCTCACGTCCAAATCAGAGAAACTGTTAATGTTTAATGTTTAATCCGCGCTAACACACAGAGAGTGCACACAAATACACAAGTTTGACTTCTGAAAATAATGCTGAGCTCGTAGGGCCAATGTTCAAGTCCAAGTGGAGTCAAGCGTGTTTAAAACTGGACTTGAGAACTGCTCACATATGAAGACACATCGTCTCAGTCTTGTAGACATGCAAACACGCAGTCACCCACACATGGCAGTGTAAAACCCTGTACTTAATGTTCCAGTGTGTCTGACAGCTGATGTGACTCGGCCCCTTGTGTGGGCGTACTCCCTCTTCCTGTCCCGACACTCTAAGAGAATTTCACTTCCACAGGGGAGCATCATATTGCTAGAACAAAAGATGACTACATCCCCACTGCTGGCTCGCTAAACTGTGTGTGTGTGTGTGTGTGTGTGTGTGTGTGTGTGTGTGTGTGTGTGTGTGCGCGCACACTTTAAGAGGTCAATTTAAATGTTGGCCCTTTTTCTTTTCCATTGCCTCTCAAAGCTCTTCTCTTGATGCTGTTTACAGTCTCTTGTCCCTCTGTTGATACTTTTCACTCTTTACTCATAGGCTTTGACAGTTTGTAATGTGAGTCCGTCTCACTCCCTACTCCTTTGCTTCGGTGCGGCACACACTTGTATCACTACACACTGTCACCCCTTGTGTTTTAAGACTTCCATAAAAACGGAGCACTTTGAAATCGAGATCTACAGCAGAGTTGCACTCCCAGTAGAGCCAGAGTATGACCACAGACTTGGGTGTATTGATTGGCCGGCTCTCTGGTAAAGCATATGACCTTTTCGAAAGACTGTAATTCATGGAGTGAGAAATTCAACACACACACACATGCACATAATATACACTCCATCAGAGAAGAGTAGCTGCAAGAGCTCTGCATCTTATTTACTATTCGTGTGTGCCTTTAATCTACGAAGCCAGAGGAGGCAAAGATATTAATTGACTTTGATTTAATGGGGTCTTTATAGCCTTGACCTTTCTGTGACCCAGCCTTCCATCAGGGCTATATGGGTCTCATGTTACCCTCCAGCCTACACTTAGCTTTGAGCTAATATACCTCAGGTCACCTTCTCTGCCTTGCAAGGACCAGGGTGGGGATATCCGCTAACCTCCACTAAACCTTTGGCCTGCTGGCTGCCGTTAAACCTGTTTTATTGTTTACACCGTAAACCAGCACCTCACTGATATTTCAGGTGAGGTTAGAATAATTATTAGCGGTTGACCTCATAATATGTCACCTACCACATGTAGGTACAGGTCACTTTGATTGACTAAGGGCAAGGTTTGTCTCTTAGTTAATGATAAATCCGAATTTAGGGACGACGATTTTGGTCTGTTGGCCATTTTGGTCCAGACTTAATATTTCAACAACTATTAGATGGATTGCAATGAAATCATGTGATTGTATTGTGTACACCTAAGAAGCCGCTGCGCCATGCGCTGTCAACCTCAGCCCGATGAAGAACAGTTGTGCTCGAAATGGTGTGTAGGTGTATTTAATAAGTGGACGTTGGAGCCCCGCAGTGTGTGAGCTGTTTGCATGTTTCACAAACTCATTTTTTTCCCAATAGTTCGGTTTATGACCAAGTACCTCCAAAATCGGTGACATACCCATCAGCCTCAGCTGCATATGGTGCTAATTAGCAAAGGTTAGCATTGCAAACATGCGAAACTAGCATGGTAACAGTGGTAAACACTGATGAAAACACTGATGTGAAAACTTCATGACATCAGCTAATTTTGAATAAACACGATGACCTCTCTGCTTACACCATCCTCAAACAAAAGCCAACTGTGAAATACCTCTAATACTGCTGATAAACCCGTTCTGATATATGTTGCCAGAGACCTTTATTCTAACACCACTCTGGCAACTTTGACATTTATTTCACCATGTCTAAAATCAAAACCAAATGGACCTCAGCTTTTATCTAACAGTTTGGTTTTCTTTACAATGAGCATTACAGCCTCACAGGGTTAGCCTTGTTAAACCTCCTCTCCTCTCCTCTCCTCTCCTCTCCTCTAGAATTGCATGTTGCTTGGAGGCAGACAAAACACAGAGGTCCCACTGGAGGGTTACCTGGTAGCTCCTATTCAGAGGATCTGCAAGTACCCATTGCTGCTCAAAGTGAGTATGGTCCTGTGAATGCTAACCATGTATTATGGAGATACCACACCCTTGTGCCACCTCTGTAGGGCACCTTCTACCCCTCTTTTCATCCACCACCACCTAGTCATTAGTTAGGGCTGTCCCGTCCTATTCACATCAACCTCTCCCTCGCTAATGAAACACTGGTCTCATATTCTGACACGTCTCTGCTCTAGTTCCCCAGCGCAACCACATCGTAGGAATAACACAGGACCTATCATCACCTCCTCTGCCCAGCTGTGCATTCAGACGCTTTGACTGGACTCATTCATACCTGCATTCTCAGTTGTTAGTTTTGAAATTTCCTTTTCCCAAGTTAAACTTGAGGGAAATTAAATACACTTTCAAAGGCTTGTTTTAGTGAGTGATCCGAGCTGTCCCATCTCGTTTGTCTTGTTATGATCTATTAATTCACCCAGGCGTTCTCTAAACAGCCACTAGCACGAGCACAGAGATGTAATAATAATAAGGGGGTAATCTGATGCTCCGCCATTTGAAGTCTTTCAGCTGCCGGGGCCTCCTTCTCTGAAATGACACAGATAGCCATCACTGGCTGCAGATATATCCAGAACAGAGTAAATCAGCCCTATAGCGGCTGACATGCTGAAAGGCAATGTTTAGACTATAGACGCAGAGATCACCATCACTTTTGCTAGACCATGGCATGCAGTAGCTTCTAACCACTAAACTCAGGAACCACTGAAGGGTAAGTAAATGTGAAGTGGATAAGAAATTGAACGTTTATTTCTGTCTTGCTTTTCATGATGTGCAAATTATGATTCAGAGTTGGATTTGCCACAAATTTGATTTGAGAGTAGTTTGGGTGCATTAATGGGAATGTGTGTCTTTATTAACACATAACTCTTTTTTCTCCTTGTGTGACTTTGTGTGGTCTGTGTGCAGGAGCTGCTGAAAAGGACCCCGAAGAAACACAACGACTACGTCCTGGTGCAGGAGTCTCTGCAGGTGATGAAGGCTGTTTGCTCCAGCATCAACGAAGCCAAGAGACAGATGGAGAAGTTGGAGATTTTGGAGGAATGGCAGTCCCATATCGAGGGCTGGGAGGTGGGCCTCAGCTGAACTCTGTAAACTGTGTTGAATGATTTAATCTCACCCAGTAAATTCAATTTAAATGGCTGTACTGACTTGTTGCTCTGTTGTCAGACTTGGCGTGTTTTTTGATTTTTATTATTTTTTAAAAGACAGCTAAGCTTTCCTCCCGTCAAAGCTCAAAGTCATGACATATTTAAAGCCACTTAGCCCTATGCCAGCAATTCATCAAGAAGTGGCGTGACTTTTGTCAGGTTTTTAAGCTTTCTTGTACTCTCTGAGAACAATGGCTTGTATTCACAATGGTCAAATTCTTTCCGCCTGGATGAGCCTGTAGTTAAAGCTGTCACGCTTTAGGGTGACTGATCTAATCATCGTCAGGTGGACCACACTTCTTGGTCTGGAGGGTTGCCCTTTAGATTAGTTTTCCTCCTGAGCTCTGGGATGCCTTAATAAGGGGTCAGTAGGCCTAGTGGTTGTTGGAAAGAGAAAACAGTGGTGGTAATTGTAATTCAAGAGGCTGGGATGCTTATGTAATTGACCTGGCTTCATGCAAAGAAGGCCTTAAGACTTCCTGGACACATGCAGACAGAAAGACTCTGCCGGTGTTGATACAGCTTCTGACTGACGGTGCAGGCAGTAACTGATTTCTGGTAAAAACACAGACTTTTAACTCAGACAAGATACAATAGATCATGATTAGACTTCCTTAGGCTTTAAGTATTTGCTTTAGTACTTTGCTTTATACTAAAATATACTCTAGAAACATGAATGAATATTTATGAAAATCCATGCTGAATCTATTAAGGTAGCTCTTTTCAACATTCAGAGCCTATCTGTGATTCAGACTCTGATTCAGTTTGTCTGAACACTGTTCTCAACATGGACGTAGCTGAGCCAGTGGCTAGCTGCTAACGGTGTTAACAGCCTGGTCAGTGCCAACAACAGCAACAGTGCTGACCGAGTCGATGGTGTTTACCGATGGATGGGTGCTATGTTTTCTTGGTGACACTGTCCAGATATCAGTGGTAAACGTCGTATGAGCCCATGGCAGAGCGAAGGCAATTGTCTAGCCAATGGGAGTCATACAAAGGACTCGCAGCACTAACATGCATGGGTGACAGGAAGGGTTGTGGACCAAACTCGTTACCTTTAAGAGTACCGACCAAATTACATTGGTACTACCATGTCCCAATTCATGTGAATTGGGACATGAACAATTGGTGCCAAATTTGGGTACCTAAGAGTGTACCTGGGTGAGAACACTGGCTTCAGACAGGAGGCAGAAGCACCTCAGCGCCCTGAAGCCAGCAATCTGTATGTGAAACTCTGTGGCAAGCTTGGGGGTGCTTTGTTGCGGAGACAAGGGAGATATGCAGAAGTGCCAGATTCAGAAAGGAAGCCAAGGTCCGTGAAATGACCTGAAGCTATTAAGACAGAGCTCCTTGGCCGGCTTCCCAACTTCAATCTATAGTCCCAGTTTAAGTCTGTAGTCCCAGCTTCAATCTATAGTCTCTGTAGCCTCTGCAGCCCAGTATTACTGCTGTTTGGGATTGTGTTTTTTTTAATTACATACTTATCTACATATTTGTCAGTTGTGTCTAAACAGAGAGCATGAGAGACAAGCAGTACACACACACACAAGCAGACAGACAGACAGACAGACAGACAGAGACTTAGCTCTTTGTGTGATTGGAAAAGAGCAGATGAGAAGAATTGCTTGTTGACACAGCTTGTTCAAAAATTGCATTGTTATTACAGAAAGAGTTAAGTACAAAAAATCAGTACTGTTGGGTACCCACACCAAATTCGAGGTTAAAAAGTAAACAGTACCCAACCCTAGTGTCTGGACTGTCTACCACAACAACTGACGGAGAAGCTTGGATAACAACACTCACATTGGGAATGTCACTTCATTCGCTGCTCAGGACACCGTTACTCCATTATATCTTCTCAAAAAGTTGTTTGCTGCTTTATTAATGTTGTGGATGTCATATTCGAAACCTTCAATGTGTATGCAGACCAAAAAAATCCCAGGCTTAGAAGTACACAGTATAAATTCTGTTGCACACTTATAGGAGGATAAAAACAAGAAGTCCCAAAATAATCACTACTAGATGTATACACACAAACACACACACACACACACACACACACACACACAGAAGGAGAAAAATAGTTAAAACTCTAAGAATAGTGTGATCAGAGTGAGTTTTATTGTTGGGTGCGGTGACATATCTTGCTCTCGACACACTCCTGGCTGTAGCTACTCTGCGGTTTCCCCTCAGCACTTTTTATTAATCGTAAACATTAGCTCATTCTGGAGCGGGACCCTCTGACTTCTGCACGCCAAGCTAAATGAGATGGAACTGAGAAGAAGAGAGAGGGTGAAATAGAAAGAAGAGGAAAAAAGGAGAGGGAGTTGAGTGATGTTTGTATCTTGCATTTCTGTGGGGGTGTCTGAGGAATGATGGAGGGATGAGGAGTGATTGTGAGAGCCTCTGTTTTTCCATCGCTGCTCCTCCGCCCGGGCTGATTGCTTGTTAGCGCTGACCTGCTCCACAGCTGGCTGCCCTCGGGGCATCCTGGCAGGTTCACCTCGCGTGGGAGAGACAGGGCGATGGCCTGCAGTGGTCACCATGGTGACGACTGCCAGCATTCGTCAGGGCGGTGATTGCCAGTTGGTTTGTGTTGCAAGTGTCTGTGTTTTGTCACTGTTTACCATAGAAATACGTTTATTTTAGAGCAGCGGGTAGTAGTTTCCAGTAGTGTTTTCACTTCACATTCTGTTCTCTTGTTTAAGTTTAATTAGCGCTCTTAAAATCTACTCGAGTTGTCGAGTTTGCTTGATTTGGCTTCTTTGGTTTTAAGAATTTCATTTAAATTGTCTCATCTCCCCAGCTAATTGACAAATACCACATCTGAGTTCAACACAAACTTTTCCACCATAGTTTTTCCTTAATTAATGACATATCCTGCTTTGCTGCTCCTAATTTTTATCCATTTCTGCAGTTGTTATGTCTGGCTGTTGTCTGGTTATAAAAATAGAAGGTTGAAATTTAGATGAAACAGATGACTGAGGGTTTAAAGTGTTGCTTAAGTTTCTGAATGCACCCTCTGTGGAGCTTGAGCTTGGAACAAGATGAATGTGAAGAGTGATAGAAAAATGCTGCAGAGAAAAAGAGAGGCTGCACCAAAAGAAGTAAATTGGCAGGGGGTTCTGTCAAAGGCGCATGAAACACAAAGGGGAAGTGTCGGTTCTTCCATTAAGGAAATGCAGCTCTATAGTCTCAACCAGTGTGTGCGAGTTGCTATTGCCCCCTTCAAGTGACCAAGACAAGTTGGCCTTTCCGTGTCTGGTGTGCACACATTCACTGGCTGCAAATTAGTTTAACATCTGGTCATGAGCTGGGGAGTTAAAAGGCCCCTGAAAGAGCAGGGGACTAAAAAAAAACAAGCATGGAGGAAGGAATGAAAGAGATAGAGGAATAGTGCAGGGAATCAAGGGGAGGGGAAGCGAGTGAGAGATGATCGGCAGAATGGAAGGGAGGAGAATTAAAAGGGCGAGGAGAGAAAGAAGGAAAAAGCGGGATAGGTTTTGGCCCGCTGATGTCTCCAGCAGGAGGAAATGCTTAGCACATTTTCCGGCTCCGTGCGCATAGGAGTTATTTTTAGCTCTGAAGGGCCGATCAAACGTAGTACATAAATTCCCAGAGCAGGCAAGGTAAGGGGAAAAGACAGCACACTTTATCACTTGCAGCAGGAACCCCAACCAATATGGTGACCAGGCGTGACAATGCAACACATAGTTTGTCCGGACGGGATGTTATTCTATAGAGGCTATTACAGCTATGCATTTTCAAGTCCCTCAGCAATCTGCTCTGAGGAAGCAGGGAGTGTTTTCATAGACTCCAGAGAGAGGGAACAGGAAAGGCTGGGCTTTGTGATCCCTCCTCCTGTTCAGACACTATGTGTGTACATTAAATGGCAAAGAAATAATCTGTAGAAACTTTGTCTGTCAGATAAAAATTAAATTAAAATATCTGCAAGTTTGAATACCTCCTTCCCCGCATTCCTGTGTGTAAATCTATGCCATAGCATCTGTTTCACTCTGCATTTTTCCTCTCTGTTTGACCTTTTCCCCACATGTCCGCTCGCAGGGCTCCAATATCACAGACACATGCACGGAGATGCTCATGCACGGCGTCCTCTTGAAGATTTCGGCTGGAAACATACAAGAGAGGATTTTCTTCCTGTTTGACAAGCTGCTGGTCTACTGCAAGAAGAAAAACAGGTGGCTTGACCCGCTTGTGTTCATTACGCTACAGATAAAATCCACAAAGCAGGAGATGAATTTAAATTCTCATTACAGTGTGTGTTTTTCAAGAGACAGAATAAAAATATTGTTTATGCTAATATCAAAATTTCCCTCTGTCTCTGTGCGCCTACAGAACATTTAGAGCATGGTCTTTATAAATAATTCACCGCGCAAGTTCCTTTACTTGTTTAAGGGAAAGGGAGCAGTGCACTGTGGGAAGCATTTTAGCTTTTTGTGAGGGGAGTTGAAAGAAGTCATGCAGTAGAGGCGCCACATGAGAGAAGGATATTTTTTTTTTTATCTTGGGAATACAGTGACAGGAGTTGTTAACCACCATCTGTGGACACATGTTCATAAACACACCGAATACTATGACATTTGTCATGATCGGCGCAAGTTGAATCAGGAAACTCTTGCTGATTGTCGATCGTTGTCGTGTTTCTGCCAGATCTGCTCACGCTGAGCTACTGATACAGCTGCTAACAATGCTGCTGCGTCCATTGTGTGCGTTTCTGGCAGGTTTTGTTTATCCACCACCAACCAAGCTGCCACCTGCTTCGATTTGCTTTTACTCTACGTGCTGTATACAGTGTAGTGTCTGCAGGTAGTATCCATTCATGACTAAAGAAATAAAACCAAGACAGAAAATAAAGTGTGTCGCTCTGACCTTAATTCGAGTAACTTGTCTAAATTGGATGCTTTCCTCACTTAACATGGTTAATACACATGGACAAACATCAGATGATTATAATTAGTCTTTTATAGAATCCCAAATGGACTGTGAGTGATACTAATTACACAGAAAGTAATAACATGATTAAACTTTATGGGTTAATATTTGTGGTTGCTTTTCTCTGTCCAAGGCGTTTAAAAAACAGCAAGACGGCCACGGAGGCTCCTCGCTACCTGTTCAGAGGGAGAATCAACACGGAGGTGATGGAGGTGGAAAACGTGGATGATGGCACGGGTGAGTGGACGAGTAGATTTTCTCTTTGTGCTCACACTCTCTCTCAGAAGCTCATTTTTTATGTCAGCAGCACTCCTGGCAGCAGCAGCTTTAAAATATGCCGTAACCCACACAGGAACGTTGACAACCTACGATTTTATACTTGGAATGCCGATGGAAAAATAAGATTTACCTATAAACATTTTTTTAGACATCTATAGTTACTTATTCTTGGGGCTGTGCTGCTGCTGCTGGTACTTGGTGAACTCGAGCGCTTGTGTCTCTTGGCCTCACATAGCCACTGATTATCATTTATATTTGTAGAAGCCATCATTTCCTCTCCAGCAGACCTAGATGGGCCGTAATATTGGGTGTTTTTGGTGAGAGATGGATGGGTTTGGGTCTGGAGAGGGAGGATAAACACATGAGGCCGGCGGCGGTGCAGTAACTCCTGGGTGTTCTGCACCACAGGCGGGAGATCTCAATCTGAAATCCAGGGCGACAGGAGTATTTTAGCTTGGATTCCTACGTAATAATAAGCGCTGCAACTTTTTTTCCCAGGCGCACACTTGCTGCCTGAGGTTGAAAAACGCCCTCAAGGCATGCCATATAAACATGCTTTTAGACCTGATTGTAATTGATGATTGTAATGGTTGGCTTTTTGTTACACCCTTGGAGGGAGAAAATCAGAGGTCAGGTGGTGAAGCATTTCAAATGTTCTCTAAAAGATGGAAGAACATGAGGAAGATTCAGCTTATGGTCAAGAGTTCAATTCCATTTGTTCTGGTTTTTTAATTTTTTTTTTTTTTTGCATACCTTATGGTTATATTTGTGCGTTAGGTTACAGCTAAACACTATGGTAAATTAGCAAGCTGCTTATTTTTTTAGACCAGTATTGCTAATGCAATTCAGTATATGATTCTTTGCTTATCTTCTGTATTATTTAATCATCCTAATGTATGACCAACACAACACTGTATACGGTCACAATATGAACTACTCTGTCATGTAAGCCAGGCCTGCAAGTTATGATAAAATGAGATTAATTGTCATGAATAGGGCTGTACCCGACTGAATCATCATCAGTCAAATCAGATTTGGCTGTTTAAAACGAATATTTGACTATTCGCTCCTTTTATTTTACATACAGAGTTTGAGAGTTTGACCTGGGTTCATCAGGATATTCAGGGTGACAGTAGTGATATAGTAAACCAGCCAAGTTAGCCCTTTGAGCTAATGTGTGCTAACTATGATAATGATGCATCGGAACTGTGTGACAACCTTTTTTACTGACACTAGATATCAAAGAAAAGTTGCTGTAAGGTGTAAATTCACCACTTCTAAGCAGAGGGTGGAAGATAAAGTTTTCGGGTGGCTGTAGCTAAGGAGGGAAGCTTGTCCACTAAGCAAAAATCGGCTGTTTGATCCCCGGCTTCTCCAGTCCACACGTCGAAGTATCCTTTGGTAAGGTACCGAACCCCCAACTGCTCCCAGTGGCTGTACCATCGGTGTGTAAGTGCCTTAAAGCTGTGTAGCAGGGGGCGTCGGTGGCTTAGTGGTAGAGCAGGTGCCCCATGTACAAGGCTGTTGCCGCAGCGGCCCGGGTTCGACCCCAGCCTGTGGCCCTTTGCTGCATGTCCTTCCCTCTCTCTCTCTCTCTCTCTCTCTCTCTCTCTCTCTCTCTCTCTCTCTCTCTCTCCCCCCTTCACGCTTAAGCTGTCCTATCAATTAAAGGCTAAAACTGCCAAAAAAATATCTTAAAAAAAAAAAAAAGCTGGGTAGCACGTGACACCTTGTATGGCAGCCTCGGCCACCAGTGTGTGAATGTAGTGTTAAATCACTTTGAGTGTTAAAAACGAACTATACAAGTGCACGTCCATTTACCACTCCATCTCTCAGAACCTGACTGGGTAAAGCCTCTCTTCCTCTTGGCAGCTACCTCCGTCTCACTCAGACTCCCCTGGGTCTGGGTCTGGGTCTGGGTCCGCGGCTGCCTGTACTGGAGAGCAGCGTGAAAGTGAGGAGTGCTCACTCTGCGGTAAAGCTGTGGACCAGAAGTACACTGCACAGTGGCTGACCAAAAAACAAACCCAAAAACAAGCACAGAAAACAACCGCTCAACTTGAAAACTTTCATTTAAATGAGGCGTCTCCGACTGATGATTCAAATCTTGTAACTTCCAGTTATGCAAGCATGTAATCTAATCATCATGACTTTGATAGTCTGAAAAAAGAACAACAAAGCCCTGCAAAACAACAGGCTCGGGTGAACATTTACGTAAATAAAACAAATATGAATGATCTAACTGATCTCAGTCAGTTACCGAAACAAATCACCCAAACTAAAGTGCACACTGACTGATGCTTGACTCACCTCGCTGTTCAGCCTCCAGACAGTGGTCAGGAAGCACATGGCCTCTCTGTTCCAACACCTGTTTTTCTCTCTGTGCATCCATTTTAACTCTCTTTCTTGCTTGAACACACACTTGCTACAGCAAACAATATAATATATAAACATGATTATTGTACGTACACCTAGCCTTGGCTGTTTTCACAAGGGATTACTGTGAGCATGGTATTTGACAAGTTGTTTTCTTCATCTACTCTTATTTGCTTAAGTCACGTGTACGCTGGGGGGGCCAGGTGTTTCCGACCTGCTTGTTTGTTGCCTTTAATTGCAGCTTTTGCAATTTAAAAGTGACTTCCTATTACACTGCAATGTCACTTTGAATTCGATTAATCGTTCTGCCCGAGCCAAGGTGGTGAATCACAAGCAGCCATTTACTCTGTGTGAGTATTCTGAACACTCAGTAGTAAATAATGCTGATGGATGGTTCTTCTTCTGCATGTGTGTCCCCTCGTTTATCTCATTGAAGGAGAAGAGCGATAATCAGTGATGCTTTCAATAGAGAGGCTATGAGGGCCGACACTACAGCTGGGAAAAATGAGTCCAAGGCAAGAGTTTGAACTGAGATAGAGGACTTTATTTTCAATAGTTTCATGATGGATGTTGTTTCTTGAAAATAGACCACACGCTACTGTATAAGAAAGCCTTAATTTATCAGATAATGTGTTGTCTGTTCTGCTCTATTTGCACTTTCCCATATGAGCTCCAGTGTTGCTAACACCATGTTACTTTGCTTCGTTTTGTCTGGAGCAAATCATTGGAGCTGTGCTTCACTATGTTATTGCTGTGTTTAATGCGGGTAACACTCTTTCACTGTGAACCCGACTTCCCAACAGCTCCGTTTACAGTGTCATGATCAGTACGACCACTGATTGATGGCCCTCCCCTTCAAACTTCTCTGAGCTTAAACGAGTAAGAAAAAAAAAGTGGATGCGTGTCGTTCCACCCCTCACGAGGAGAAGACTTTATAAAACTAGAGAAGTCAACCTCCGTGTCTGTGTTACAGCTGACTACCACAGCAGCGGGAACATAGTAAACAACGGCTGGAAGATCCACAACACAGCCAAGAACAAGTGGTTCGTCTGCATGGCCAAGACGCCGGAGGAGAAGCAGGAGTGGCTGGAGGCCATCATGAAAGAGCGGGAGCGGAGGAAAAGTAAGAAGGCGCTTTAGTGTATCAGTGTCAGGGTGGGGGTCGGTCAGTTAGGGAAGCTCATTTCACATATTTTTTTTATTTCTCTACATCTGTGTTGAATCAGATAGCTGAAAATATATGCTGCGTTTGGGAAAATCAATACAGAACGATTTAACCTGAATAGTAAAAAGAGGGCGTAAATCCCAGCTCTGATGAGTTGTTGAATCTGTATGAAAGAAAAAGCGAGCAATGTGGTGATACTGTGTGTCTTGTGTTGGAACAGATTAGCAGGTTGTCACTCCTACAGTGACGGAAACACATATTTTCAGTTTCTACTTCCCGCATTTTGAGATTGTGTACATGATAAACTCCTTATAGTGTCAGTAATTAACGTTGCCTCAGACTATTAGCACAGACTCTGAAAGACACTGCTAATTATCTTCTGAAATTAGGAGACATTAACCTTCTCCAGCTAGTAATTGATGTCACGTCTAGTCAAGACGCTGAGTGCAAAGATTATTAATGCCACAATATTGACAGGCTTTTTTTTTTTTTTTTTTTTTTTTTTGCATCCTTCCTCCCTTCCTCCCTCCCTCCCTCCTCTGCTGCATAGGTCTGAGGCTCGGCATGGAGCAGGATACGTGGGTGATGGTGTCAGAGAAGGGAGAGAAGCTCTACCACCTCATGACCAAGTGTAACCTCATTAAGGACCGTAAACGCAAACTCACCACCTTCCCCAAGTGCTTCCTGGGAAGGTAAGATTCTCGCCGCTAACCTCGACACTTTGGTTTGTCCGGTGGGGAAGCTGCTGAGCGCTCAGTCCTCTAGTTTCCTCTGTCTCACATCAGTGTGAGCTCTGTAACTGTGAGGGAGTGAGTGTCAGAGTGGATGACTGTGTCGTGACATGAACCAGAATAAATAATTCTGTGTATTCTCAGATGTGTACGTCTTTATATATGATGACAAGAGGGCAGCGAGGCCTTGTACAGTGTTAAGTGAATAATAGTAGCACCTCTGGCATATGGCTGTATCTTCAGAGCGGATTACACAGGACACTTTTGTAACACAGATCAGTTTCCCCATCCCTGCTTTCATTTTTTAAATTGGCAAGGGTTTCTAAAGACAGCAGCTGGGAAGAAGAAAGCGTCGGCGCCTTTTTGTTCAGGAGTGTGTTATGTATATCTGCAGCCTCAGTCATGGGAAAATCAAATCCAGCCAGATTTAGCCCATGAATCTTATTTAAGGATTATTGGTGTGGTGTCTGGGGACGGATCGGCCATTGAATGCCAGTCGTAAATCACAGGGAGATATCCCTGTGCGGCTCAGCTGACTGCCCGCTTTCTCTCTCGCCCATGTTAGACTACAATAAGCTCTCTGCTGAGGAATCCATGAGGTAACTGCAGTAGAGGGCCCATTATGCCAGAGGGCAGCTGTGTGTGTGTGTCTGTGTGTCTGTGTGTCTGTGTCCAGCCCTGTTGCCTAGAAATAACAATTGTATACAAGTAATCTGAAAAAGTAAATGTGTTTTTTAAGAGAAACGTAGTGGCAAGGTTTTTTTTATTATTACATTTTTTATTAACATATAACCAAAATCACGATTTTTATTCCTAACTTTAACTAAAGGGCTTTTTTTTTTGCCTAAACCTAATGCTCTATTCACACAACCAGCAACAAAGCAATAGCGTGATTAGTGACATTATCGCCCAGTCGCCATTGGAGTGTTGCTTAACGTAGTTATATTGTCACAGGCCTGTGTGTCTGCTACTTGCAACAAAGCATTTCGACTGAACACCATCTAAAGTTGGTCAAATTTATATCTGTGTGTTTCATTAATGTCTGAGTCCCATTTAAACATCACATTTTGCCATCCCATTGCAAATCACGTTAACATGTCATTGGAGCGCAGAAAAAAGTTGAGGCCAGATGAGCTTTGATTTGTACTGCGTCACGTCCGTCACTTAGACAATTGTTGGGCGGCAGATTGTAGCTTTTTACCAACTTCCATTGAAAATGACTGTAAGCCTGTTGCTGTCTCGCTTGTAGTGTGAACAGAGTGTATGGGTGCTTTCACACCTGCCCTGTTTGGTTCGGTTCAATTGAACTCAAGTTCATTTGCCTCCTAGGAGCGGTTGGTTTGGGCAGGTGTGAACACAGCAATCGCACTCAAGTGCGCACCGAAACAACCAGACCGAGACCTTCTTGAAGAGGTGGTCTCGGTCTGGTTACAAACGAACTCTGGTGCAGTTTATTTGTGGTGAGAACGTGTTCCAACCACGATCCAAACCAACTGCAGTCACATGACACATTGTTTGGGTTAAACATGAGCATGTTACAGTCCTGGAGGATTATTAATGTGCACCTCCTCCTGTACTGCCTAAATATGCACATTCAGCACATCCAATGCATCAAAACATTGTTTTCTAGTTGGAGCCGTGCCTTGTTTTCAAACTGTATGGTTTGACTAAAATGAACAATGAGAGCAATATAGTCCATGATGAGCAGCGCTAAAATCAACCTGCGTAGTTGTCCCTCCATTGTGACATTAGAAAGTGTCACATTCATCTTGCAGGAGTACTCTTCTTCAACGTTTTGTTTACTTCCTGGAAATTTTCCCACATGGAAATTCTGACCAATCAAGTGCAGCTTTCTCGTGCAAGGCATTTGATCTGGTCCACCTGTAAATGCTGCCGTGAGAACACGAACCAACTCTAGGCAATTATACAACTTTGTAACAAACTTAGTCCCTGATTTGGACCAAAGCAAGACAACTCTAGGTCTGAAAGCACCCTAAGACAAAGGTCTGAACCCACAGTTCTGGTGTCATGTCGGCCATCCACCCCGACCACCTCCCAGTGAATCCAGGGTGGTACATAAATGTAGTGTTTCATTAACCCAAAGAAACATTGTTTCCGAACGTAACCCAGGCAGCAGTTACATCGTCACCACAATGCAATTAAGTAATATACAAATGTTAATTCTAGGAGATGGGGTTGGTGTGTCTCATTGCAACATGTCCATTGTTTCTGCGTGTCCTTGAGTTTCCACAGCCAAGCCAGTGCACTTTCTCTGTTTACTTTTCACGAGTCTAAACATGCCTTTCTATCCTTCATTTGCTGATAGGTGAGAAAGTTTACTTTAAAGGGTGCTTTGCTCAAAATGTTGCCCTTGATCTATTTTAGGCATGCATGAGCTGATGCCCCCATTTCGCTACTTTGCTTTTATCATATAAGATGTAGATGTCTTGCCGCCATATCGACTTGCCGGGTTTCACTCAAGTAAATAAGTAATAAAGGTGGCTTGAACTGAGTTTGCCTCGGGTTTGATCCTGTCCAGAAACACTTCTAAAAAAATTTAAAATCCAATATTTAGGGGGCATGGACTGTAACTTCAATCACTGATGTATATGAGAAAAAGAACCACGTGATCCTCTAACTACCTGCTGTGGTATGAAGTTCCTTTCATTGGGCCTGAAAGCTTTTTATAGGAAGTCTTGACAGGAAATCACACCTCTTTCTCTCCTGAAGTTGGAAGGCGCAAAAACCTTTAACCTCAATTCTTCTGTCTATTCCTATCACATTATAGACTGTTTTTTGGGAAGCACACATTGTGGGACTTAGAAGGTGACAAAACTGGATCAGGGTAATAAAATCTCCAAACATCTGGCTGCAGCAGAGGAGCTCTCCATGTTTGAAAATGAGAATTCTGTGCGAGGGCCTTTTTATAGAGTGATGACACCATGCAATTTAAAAAAGGCTGGGAAATAAAATAAACCATTTTCACAAGACAGTGTTGGTTGGATGTTATTTAAACCGTGCTCATATCTCGACTCTTGTAATCGCATAACAAATTTGCCTTGTAAACGCCCCACTACTTTTTAAAATGACCCGTGTTTTCCATTTGTTTTAAATTTTTACAGAGATGTTTTGACTGGTAATAATCACTCCGAGCTCAAACAGTCAGTTCAGAATCCCTGTTATTTTTAAAAATAACAGGGAGAAGCGTGGGGAGAGAAAAAAACAACAACCAAAAAGTTCAGTTGGGCAGCATAGTTGTGGCCATGTTACATCGCCTGGTGGTTTGGAATGGGGGGTTACTTTCTCCTTTGGTCCGCGCAGACAACACCAGATACCTCGCGGTCTGGAGGAAAAATTGATCTGTCAGCTAAAAAGATTAAAAGGATCAAAGGTTGGTCATATGTGGGCACGTCCTTGATTCTGAAGAGATCATATGGCAAGAAAGCAGCTCAGGGAAGCTCCTCGTGGAAACCTATCCCTCTATATATACAGCTTGGCCAACACCTTGATGACCACTTGTGGGTGCAAAGACTCCTCTAGCCCCTCTGTACTTCCCCTGTCTGAGATGATTATGGAGATGATTACATGTAGGCGTAATTGGTGAATTGGAACCAGCATGGTATGTCTCTGATGAAAGCCACATTGCCTATGGCTTCAACTCAGCCCACTCCCTCCATTGTGAAATGCTTTTATTCTCCTACCACGCCTCCTCGTTCTCTTTTTATTCTTTTTTTTTTTTAAAGGCCGAAGGCTATTTTTGGGTCTTGGGCTCCGCCCCTTTAAGTGCTACAATCATTTGTGGTTTGGTTCCTACGACAGTGTAATTCATCACAGAAAATGTGTGTGACAGCCACCTAGCTTGCAGTTATCATCCAATTTTAAACCTGCCTGGAATAAACAGAAAAACAAAAGAGATTCAAAGTGTGTGTCTCTTCCGCACATGACAGACAATAGTGTCTGCTCGTTGTGATAGATGTTGATGAAAAGCCCTTTTAAGAGCTCAGTGAAAAGGTTAGACATCCTGTAAGAAATTCCCTTTGTCTTTGTCAGCCTCGTCTCTTTCTTTTTGACATTGCTTGGAATCCACCTTTTTGCTCTTTCGGCACGCACAAACGATGCATTTAAGCAGAAGCTGAGAAAAAAGACTGCTTTGGCTGCATGTGGATGGAGACAGTATTTTGCCCATAGTGAAGGGAGAAATACTCATACATCAATTAATATACTTTGCAGATGTAAGAATGTAGACACTGTCTGGCATTTTATTACCTTAATATATTAACACACTGAAACTTTAAAACAAAAGTCTGACATTTTGGGAAGTACTGTATGCTAGTAGTTTGCTTTCTTGCAGAATGTTAGATGAGAAGATTGATACCACTCTCATTTCCTCTAACTACAGCCAGTATCTTACTAGTCTAGCTTAGCATGAAGACTGGAACAGGAGGAAGCAGTTGTCTGAAGGAATAAATCCACTTGCACCTCCATAGATAATTTATTTATACTTGGGAGGTAGTTAACCCAAGAAAATCTTGGCTGGCTGAAATTCGACCTACTTTTCAACCAGTGGATTGGTCTATGGGGAAATCAGACGCAATGGGCTGAGTGCAGTCTACCCTGGGAGCATATCTGCTACGGGTGGGGTAAAAAATCGATACAGCAGGGTATTGCGATATTTTTGTGTGGCAATATTGTATTTTTTGTATTACACAAATTATTAATATTACAAAGACAAATTAAACTTTATCTAACCTACTAGAATAGAATAATCAATTGCTTTTTCAGTCCACTATATACATTTTACTGCTGTAAAAAAAACCTGGCTGAAGTGACATGAACAGGCTGAAAACTATCTTATTAGATAAAACAGATGTTGACAAAGTTTGGGGACATAATTTACAGTTGAAAAAAGGTAATTAGTTGCAATATATGGAAATATATTTTATCGCAATACTCAGTATATTTCAACATATTTAAAATGTCAAAAATATTGTAAAGTGACTGAAGTATTGTGATAATATGGTATCGTATTGTACCGTGGATCGTCTGGTGATTCCCACCCATAGTATCCACAAATGTTTCTGTTTTTTGCTGTCACAGGGCTCGACATTAACGTTTGAAGTAAACTCTGTGAGTTTTACAATTGGGCAAGGGTAAAAAAAAAATTATGTGCAATGTAACGTTATCTGAAAAGAAACTGCGTACTCTATCGCACACCTTTTCCACCTGAGCTGTGTGTGCAAGTCTGTCTCACCACCTTGGATTGAACAGGACTCATGAAAAAATCTGACATACTGGACTCTAGAAGTTAAATCTGAGGTTATGGGATCATATCAGGCAAAGGTTACTGATGTTAAATACCTCTGGAATGCTGCATGCAGGAGACATACATTGTTTTGACCAGACGCTGACTGTCATGCTGTTCCGACAAGGGCTGCGTAAGCTTTCAGAAGCTTTGTAATTCTTGAATTGCTGTGTCTTTCATGAGACTTTTTGAAAAAAATCAGTAATGATGATTCCGACACTTAATGGCATTTTACACTTAATATGATTATTTATCTTTTTTTTTTTTAATTGAAAAATTAGACTTGAAAAACTTTTGCTAAATCACTGCACTCTTCAATGTCACTTTTTACTCAGCCGTCCAATCACAGTTGAGAAGGGGCAAGACAAATACCACATAGCCCCACATACATGTACAAGTGCTGAACAACCAATGAGTTTGTTCAGAGCACATGAGTCAACAAACTGACCCACAGATTAGAAGATGTTGGCCCCCTGATTCATACATTATGTGATATTGTGATATCACTATTTTTCCAGCTTTCCAAACCAGTGAGAGCAGCACAAACAAAAACCACATAAATACAGAGATCTCTCATGTGAAATACTCCAAAGGTTTATGGCAAACAATTTTGTGTTCATTGAGAACTCTTTCACTCATAGTTACAAGTTCATTGACGAACACTTGGTTTTAGGGGGCTTTAAAAGCTGAATTAAAGTAAGTGAGACATTTTTTTCTCAGATAATAAACCTACTCTCTAATGATTGATACATATAGTAATGAGTCTTAAATATTGGGATGTTTGATTTGGTTAGTTTCGCCCCTCTACACATTTCAATTGCATGGAACTGTTTATTGCATATGTGACCCTCATCAGCTGGAGGCCATGAGAACCACATAGTCCAAACTTTCACTGTGTTTTTCCTTCCATGGTTAAGGTACAGAGGTTGACAAACTGACGTTGTTATAGACTTGTGTTTTTCCCTTGTGGTCTGTTGCGAAGAGAAAAGACGCCAAGGATGAGTGGTTATAGACTGACGGACGGAGGTGGGGTGTTTGGTCAGTTGTTTCTCTGAAAGCGTTGGTAATTGCCACTGCTGGCTCGATGCTGACACCCGACCACCTCCGTCATGGCCTGGAAGTGAATTCCACAGAAATTTAGTGGTGCTGCTGGCCATGTTTGTTTGTCTATTATAGAGAGACAGGACATTGAGGATGTAATCTGATAGGTTGCTGCTACTCTGCCTGTCCTCAGCCCTTGTCCTCTGTCTTTATTTTGTCCTCTTGCTCTCTCTGTCTCTCTTTGAGTTACAAAATTATAAAGACTTATCCCATTTGGCTCATTCGGGCCCTTTGAAGTTCTGATGCCGTTTGGTGATCTGGCGGTTGGTTTGTTTCCTCTTCTCTGTTGTAAATGATGCAGAGAAAAAAACATTCTTTTAGTTTCCATCATGAACTTCCCGACGTCCAATTAAATTGCTCAGATTTCATCGTGCTCCGTCTTATGTCTAAAATAAATAAAATTAACCCAAACATAACACGCAGAGTAAAGCCTGCTGGTTGTTTTAACAAACATGTGGCCCCCAGCAGTAAATAAATCATCCCTCTTTGGCAAGCTGGTGTTTGTTGCTGTAGTCACATCAATTTAGAGTAACTGTTCATAGCAAGTTGTAAAGGCTCTCTGTAATGATGGCAAAGGCCAGCACTATTTTTTCCAATTTGCAGATTAGCAAGGGTAAATTCAAAGCTCTCTCCACTGATCATACACTTCTCTTTTCCGGAGTGATGGGATTTCTCGTGGGGATTTTGTGTAAGTGTTATCCCTGAGTGAGCATGTGCATTATTATGTCTGTGTTGTCTTTTGTGTTTTCCCCAGTGAGCTTGTGTCTTGGCTGATGGAAATCGGTGAGACGGGCAACCCAGAGGAAGGGGTTCACCTGGGTCAAGCTCTGGTGGAGAATGGCATCATCCACCACGGTTAGTTCTCACAATATTTGTCCTTTATTTTCTCCCACTCAGACCTGCTTTATCATCCGTTGCTGTTCCATGTCTATAACCAAACCTACCACAGTCTAATTTACTTCATTCTGCACGCTGTAGAGCATGCAAATGCCTGTCATTGCCTGACCTAACCTTTGGCCATGTTCCTCATTCAACAAGCAGTTTCACAATACTTTCACTCCCTGGCTTGAGCCCACAATGCAGACGCAGCTGTCTTATTTATGTCTTAGCAGGTGTCCCATTTAAACACCCCCTTGACACAATGTTTAGGTAAGGGATTATAAATGTTAATCTCTTCTCGCCGTAATGTTTGTGTAATATTTGCTCTGTGGCTGTTCTGTGGCTTTGGGTAACAAGTGTATTTGGTGCATGAGGCTTAAGCTGGCTAATGCTTTGCATTCACACTAAATGGCGCGTACTGCTCTGCATGTATTTTTTTTTTTCCTCAAAAGAGTAGGGCCCCAAGCCAAGTTGTATCTTGAATCACTCGGGGGTGCTTTATTGCTTCCTCACAGAGAAATGAGATTGGGCTTTAGAGCCGTTCCTGACAGAGAGGAATAACTCCGAGCCCCTCTGAGCTCTCCCCCAGTACTGTTAGAAGTGCCCATGTGGAAAACGATAGAATATTTTTTCATAAAAACCTTTAATGGAACCCGAACGGCTGCCGCCAAGAATACAGAGCCAACTGTTATTACTGTTTTGGAGGGCCTTCAACAAAGTCCCCCAGAGCAAGAGGAGCAGGGAGCTCTGAGCAGCCGTGTTATCTGTGACCACTCTGTATTAAGTTTGAGTCTTCCTCTTGTCTGGAAAGCTTGTTTCACCATGCAGCCCTGCTTGGCTCGAATATATTTTTAAACCTCTTATACTTTTAAATTTGAAGCAACACGAATAACGCCCCTTTGGGATTTCGAGAGTTTTTTTCTCGTCTTTTATTCTGGTACTTCTTCTTTCAGAAACATCCTTATGTTTTGAATTGCATTTTTAGTCACAGACAAACACCAGTTCAAACCTGAGCCGGTACTGTACCGCTTTCGCTACGACGACGGCACCTATCACCCCAGAAGTGACATGCATGATGTCATATCTAAGGTAACAGTGTACCAGTAGAGCTACTTTTAATACAATTCACATTTTACACACCTATTATTGACCTAATCAAAATCTCCCCACTTGTTTTTTTTTTTTAGGGTGTTCGGCTCTTCTGCCGTCTTCACAGCCTCTTCACCCCTGTCATCAGGTAGGTGGCCATTTTCTTTTTCACAGCCCAGCCAGGTGGGGCCCCAATAGCATAGCATCTGTCTCTTTCCTCTAAAAATAGTTCCACCACACAGCAGCGTGGAGGAGAGAAATATCACGGTGAACTATGAGCTCATTGTTTTTAAAGAGGAGCTGACTTAAGAAGAGTTGGCACAGATGGTGATGGAGTGTGGTGGGGCCTGTGGGTGATCTAGCTTGGCAGGTTTTATCTGCCCGGTCTCAAAACACAGACGCGGTGAGGAAGATTGAGTCTATCAGATGTTATAAGTGGTCTGGGTGCACCTGGGACGCAGATAAATGGCCAACATTGTGATGAATCTCTCTTGGTGTCTTTGAGAGTTAATTTTCAGCTTTTAATAGTCTGTTGCCACATTGTTCACCATTTTCCACTGAGGCAAGGTCACATTCTTGAAACAGTTGTAGTAAGCAATCTTAACTTAAGATCCACTTATTAGCTTTTGCTGGAGCCTTTAACCCATCAGATGGTCCTCATCAGCATGAAAGTTCATTCTTTACAATCAAAATAGTACTTTGACTAAACAGCCAAGGCCCTCTCATAGCGTTTTCTGGGGCGTTCAACCCCATCACACGCTCTTAATCGGCATGAAAATTTGTTTTTAGCTGCAGTCAATAGTTGGGATTTTTTGAAGTGGGGTTGTTTGAGATACCTATCTATAGTCAGTGTATTACCTTACAGTAGATGATGTTTGATTTGATTTGATCTTTATTTTCCTCGAATAAAAGCAATACAATATATGCATAAATGAAATAAAATAATTCATACAATATACAATAAAAATAAAATAAATAATAAAAAACAAATACATTTGTTTTCGATTGTTCAGCATGCCTCCAGTTTGGAGAAGCAGGCAGGAGTACCGCCACAGAAGCTGGGGAGGGGGAAGCAGCAGCAAAACACATTTTAGCCATCCAAAAAAAGGCCTACCTGGAAAAATGAATATAAGTTTGAATGTGCGCTATATTTAGAATATTTTCACCGCTTTACCTTGTTGTCAAAAAACCAACATGACAAGAAACCTAAGCTTATATAATCCTCTCCTCAAAGCCAGACTCATTCGACAAAAACAGTAATTGTACCTCACTGAAGATGGTAGCTGCTTGTCTACAGCTGCCTCGACTCGTACTTTGTATTATTGTGTGACAATAACAAATTAACTAACTGATTGAGGCAGCAGTAGACCAGCAGTGCCTGTGTTTAATTACTGTTCAGTTAGGACCACTTAAGTCTTGCTCACCAGACCTTTCTCAAGAAAAGAAAGGTCTGGCTGGACCGACTCTCACTTTGAGATTGGAGAAAAAAATGCCCCGGCTGCTTGTATTTCTTTCAACCAATCACAATCGTTCTGGGCGGTGCCACAGCACCGGTGCGCTTGCAAAAATATTTCCCCCCGGCAATATTTTTGCAAGCGCACCGGTGCTGTGGCACCGCCCACAAAAATATCGCCTACAGGACGCGAACCATGGCAGAAAAATGGCTACATCCCCGCAAGATCAAACACCGCAAAAGTTAGTAAAGGACGTGTTGAAAACGGTTGAAAACTGCTACACAACCGGAGGTGGTAGGGCGGGACTTCAGCGGGTGGCTCGTTCCACCCAATGAGAGGCTGATCTATGCAGCGAACTTCCGCCCACTCAGACTAGGACCACTTAAGTCAAAGAAAACTTTATGTCCATTTGCAGTACTATATTTGGTGGTATGGCTCTGTTCTGGGGCCTCTCTGCCTTTCCTAGGCCTACGCAGAAAGCCTAAGGCAGAGAAGGCAGACCTCTCCACCCTTCTGCATGCAAATGAGGAAAGACTGAGGCAGAGAGAGCAAACCTCCCTGCCCTTCCACGCACCAACATGAAAAGCCTAAGGCAAAGAGAGCAAACCTCCCTGCCATTCCATGTGCCTACATGGCAGAGAAAGCTCACTTTTCTGCCCTTCCTCACACAAATGAGGAAAGCCTGAGGCAGAGAGAGCAAACCTCCCTGCCCTTCCTTGTGCCTACATGGAAAGCATAAGACAGGGAGGGCAGCATCAAAGACCCCTCAGGAACAGAACAGAGCAGCATCAATGACAAACAGAAATGACACTGATAAGTCAGACAACATGAAAAGGAGGAGCTGGGGTGGAGGCAGTTTGCAAAGCAGCTTGCAGAGGAAGCAGCAACAGTTGACAGGCTAATGCTTTGCTCAGTTTTTTTGTCAGTGGAATCTGGCTTTCAGTTCAGTTTCCCATCGGAAAGGGCAAGGTAAAGTGTAGAGTACACATGAATTGATATTTATTTTTGTAGGTGGTCATTTTAGGTGGCTAATATACATTTTGCTGCTGCCCCTGTCCACAGCAGAACATTGCTTAGCTCCTTGGCGGTACTCCTGCCTGTTTCAAACTCAAGATGTGCTGACCAGCATTTTTGTACAGTAGGTAATACACTGACTATGGATCTATGGAAGTATCTCGTACAACCCTACTTCAAAAAATCTGAACTATCCCTTGAACTTAAAGCCAACACGGATGAAGTCATAAAAATCCTATGGATAACATTTTAAGCTCTACTTTTGAATTAAAATCATGTAATATTGAAAGCTTGGAAGTGGATCTGGAGTTGTGATTGTTCTGTCAAAGGATATTGTCAGTTTTTGCTTTGTGGTTTGTGGTCATTTTTTCCTTTTGTAGTGTGTCTACACTACATTTGGCTCACATGGCTCAAACTATTCATCACAGATACAAATAGCCTCATTTCTCTTATAAAGCAGTTTAAGGGGTCACTCCGTTACAATACAGAGGTCTTATACATTCCACTGAGTGTGACCGACAGCATATTGATCCTGTGCTCTGAAAGGCCTGACATGAATTGGAGCTGCAGGAGGCAAACATTGATTCCAATTCTTCAACATCCAACATGGTGCAAAAAAAGCCATTTTGATAACTGAAGTTCAGCGCTGTTCTGTTCTGTATGCCATGATTTGTCATTCAAAACACACTTAAAATGATAAAAGTAAGCTCCCAGTTAGTCATCTTATAGTGTGTAATTAGTGTAAACAAGTGAAAGCTGAAAAATCCAGCATGCCCATGAAATAGTCACTTAAACCAAAATGTGAAACAGGTGTTTTGGAGCAATCCTGGCACATGCGATGAAACATCCCTTTGTCTAACAGAGTTAGAAGTGGAGCAATCTCATTTTATAGGAGTAATTTGCTGGCATGGTTTGGTTTTCAATGTTGTTGTTTTTTAAACTCCATTTGAACAGTGTTTGAGGAGCAGGCTGCTAATGTGTTTTACCGCAAAGCACCGCATCAAGGTTGCCTGTTTATGCTGGATCTCAAATGGCCTGGAGAAAAGCTTTAATTTCACACCAATAAAACTGTGCCATAGCTGGAAGGGGGCGCGCTGATCCTGCATGTTTCCAGCATAGAAGCTTCGTTGTATTTCAGTTTGATCCAACTACTAAAAAGCCTAAAGGCTGATTTTGTGTGTGTGTGTGTGTGTCAGCATTTAGTCCATCTGTGTTTGTGTTGAGGCCAAACCTCTTGACGTAAAAACTCTCGTCGGTGTACTAGAGTTGAGTGTGTTGTTAGCCAGCATATCTGTGCAGTGTGTTCTCACTGAGAGGCCAGTACAATGCATCACAGAGCCTGGGAATGCCAGAGTTTAATTGGAGCAACCAGCCCCTGCCTAATTAGGTATAATTTCCTGGCAGAGTGAGAGAGATGAAGCGAAGGGGGGATCGTACACTAGCAACCCTGCTCCCTCGCACAGCTTTTGTGTCCCCCTCACACCCGGCTCTCCTCACAAGAAAGCTCCAATGAATCTGATTGTACACTTTGAAATGTCCACTGCAGGCTAGCACTGTGGATACACTGTTTGATAAAGCAATGAGAAGAGATTTTCAGTGTGCTTACAGTGAGGCTGCAAACCCACACAATACAGCGAAGGTCACTCATAAATTATCTTCATACAGAATGGAAAAACTGGCATTTCAGTTCAGCGTCTGATAAATATTGACAGGTTTTCTTCATTATGCTGATGAGTCCTCCAGAAACTCAATATTTGCAGATGCATGTGCAGGATTTTCAAAATAACTAATGATATGGCACACTGTACTTGAGTTATTCATCAGGACTGAAACAGTTGATTAAATCTTGAACTTTCGGCATCCTTTGCATAAAACATTTTCCAAAAATGCTTTGAAAATGCAACATTTGCCTTCATCATCCATTTACCCTGAACAAAATGTCAAAGCAAACTTGTCTCTACGGACAGCAAGTTAGAAAACCACCTCTCTGACCTTTCCCTCTGTTGCTCCTCCAACTGCTGTTCCCTCATGCCGGACATATGGCTGCCCACTGGACCGCAGTTTACCCCCCATTTTTCACTCTGACAGCCTAACTGTGCACCAGCCGATGTAGCCCCAATCTTCCTGTCTCTAGTATCCCATTCAGGAGGAAAACAGGGTTTCTGTTGCCTCTTCTGGTCCATCGGGATTATGCATGGCATGGCAGGGCAACGTGCCTCACCGGCTAATACCAACACTACCGACCTCATCAGAGACCAACGCAGGCCGTCAAATACAGTTACGCAACAGAATGTTCCATTGTGGAGGAAACAGGGCAGCATTCGGCCTCTCACGCTTCACTTTCTGAACAGCTCCAGACAGCTGAGATTGGACTTTAACTTGGCCCACATGTCATGTTTGACTTGTCTGAACTGTGTGAGTGTGTGCGCAAGATGGGCATGTGTATGTGTGGTTGCGTGTGTGTCTGAGTGAGTGTTTGCATGTGGTGGAAGTGGTGGAGTGGTGTAAGTCACAGTGGTTCTGGACTTTCCCGGCCTGCAGCCTGGCCCCTGCATGTCCCCGGGGAGGCCCCCGTGTTCATGGGAAAGTCACAGCTCCATTTCAGACGGCATTCTCGGGGTCTGTGTGCGGCAGTGTGGGTAACACTGAGAACAGTAACGCCAGACTGACATGGGGCACCCCGGGGCCAAACACTGCAGGGGCTGTTTCCAGCCATGCTCGGAGGAATGCTGTTTTGCTGTCACCAACTGTCAGAAACTCACTCAGATTTATGACGCAACTGCCAGTGCTTGAAAAGCGACCACGCCTTGCTGACAGTGGGAATTATTAGCCCTCTTTTAGGCTCCTTCACCATTTGTGTTTAAATAGACTAAGAAATTACTACTCCACATGTTCCCCATCTGGATTGATTGCAGTTTAAGTGAATCACAGAGTTTAATAGTAACATGGAACAGTCCAAGTTTAAAAGTAGAATTTTGTTTTCCTCACGATGTGTTCTGCTTTTCTGCTCATCCAGGGACAAAGACTACCATTTGCGGACCTACAAATCAGTGGTGATGGCCAACAAGCTCATAGACTGGCTTATTGCACAGGTAAACCCTAGTTTTTTCTTGATATCTGACAGAATTGTCAACTTGTTACACTCTGTTCCCATCCTCAGTCTGACGTTGCGTCCACTCTAATTTATGTGTGGGAGGGGGGTTTCGATTTCCCCTTACCAATCACAAGAGACGAAACGTATTTATTTAAAGTCCACATGAATGGGTAGCCATGCCAACATACCTGTTTTGTTGGGGTTTAAGAGTCGAACAGCCTTGATAGCAGCATCTATCTTGTGTATAGGGCTTGGCATTGTTGTTTTTTCTTAGTGGTTCAATAGACTATGCTTGACAGCAGCTTGACAACTGCGTTAGTCCCCGCCTGTTGCATTCATTGGTCATTTTAAGCCTCTACACTGGCAATAGCCATGGCCAGAGGCATTATATTTATGGGTTGTCTGTTTGTACATCCATCTGTCCATCCCATTCTCTTAAAAGCAATATGTCGAGATCACTTTGAGGGAATTTTTAAAAATTTGGCACAAATGTCCACTAGAAGTCAGTGATGAACTGACTAGATTTTGGTTGTCAGAGGTCAAGGGCACCTTGACCTCACTTCTGTCTCATTCTCGTGAATGCAATATCTCAAGAAGGCCTTGAGGGAATTTCCTCAAATTTGGCACCAACATCCACTGTGACTCAAGCATATACTCATTAGTTTTTGGTGGTCAAAGGTCAAGGTCACTGTGACCTCATAAAACACATTTTTGGCAACAAGCCAAGAATTCATATTCTATGACAAAATGTTTCACAAATGTGTTATAGGATAAAACAATGACACATTTCTAGCCATTGCTCAACGTCATAATTCAGGAACAGAGGGGGAGACATTTGGTTGGACACTGAATTGGTAACACTAATCTTGGGTGTCCATCTTGAAACTGTGCTGATTGTATAGATCTTCTGTGCTGCCAGGTTGCAGCAACATCCATATATGAAACATTGTCTAATGTCATGGCTACATGAGTCTGGACAGACATGGATGTAAACTGCATCTTGACTGGTTCATGGAGGCGTACAACCACAAGGCGGTTATTCTAGTTTATTTTAACTGAGAAACCACTGTTTCATTTCTCGATGCCAGACAAATCAGTCAACTCAAACTTGGTGGAGTGGGCGGACTCAAAGGTCTAGACCCAGGCAGCCCTAACTTAGCCTCACCCACAGTAATGGATGAGAGGTATTATAATATATCAACTTTCAGTGGAAGCATGATAACCATGTGATCCTACATTGTACGATCAAAATAAATTGTCTAAATAAATCATTCCAAGCAAATTGTAATTCAGAATGTTATAAAAATATCTTTGTTTTACATGTGTGAAAAGTTTTTTCAGTATATTACATAACTTGAAACACAATCAATTGGATTCTTAGAAGTGTAGTTTTTCAGGCCACTTCAAATGTGCAACAGAGGAAACAAACTAAGACGACAAAGCATTTCTTGCCATCAGACTCAAGGCTCTCAGTGGAGCCAAAAGGAAACGAAGAAAGAACGGCAGAATTGATTTGACAGCTGAGCTTTATTGACTTTGACAGGAAGCTTTGAGGCTGACAGATTGATAACCCTGTCCGGGATGACAACAAAGCAATGAAATGTATATGGCCACCACCACAGAATCAATGACAGACATCACATGTTTGTGTGTGCGTATGAGTGCGCGCGTGTGTGTGGTAGTCCATATGAATGTGTTTGACCCAGGCCGACGGAATAGCTTTCACTCCTTCCGTGGGACTTCAAGAGCTGTCACACTTTGCTGTATAGACATGATTTTGGCTGTGTTCAAGATGGAGCATGATGTGGGTCTGCAGGCCTCTGGGCTTTTGGATGCAGGAACAAAGGAGGGGGGTGCTCTCTAAACATACAATGTCCTTTGTTCTGTCTCTCTTTCTCTTACTTTCCTGTGACTCGTTTATTCTATCCACTCTTTATTCTCAAACCTGTCTCTGCTCTCTACTGCATTCACTCTTTAACTTTCTCGTGTCTTCTGGTGCAGGGGGACTGCAGAACCAGGGATGAAGCGCTGATCTTGGGGGTGGAGCTGTGTGACAATGGCTTCATGCATCACGGTACGGCACTGTTCACTGCTGAGGATTTCAACAGACCAAAAAAAAGGTTCCCATCCCGCTGTTCACAAACCATGGAATCCTCTCCATCATTGACTAAATAAGAGTCGAATGCTTTGGAGAAACCACACAGAGGGCGTCTGGCATTTAGCATCCTGTTTTAGAACACAACCACTCTTGTTCTCTTTCCATTTCTACTTATAATCCCTTTGACACGCTACAGGAATAGAACTTTTTTCCAATCCAGTGAATGAATTTGTATGTGTGCATTTGTGTGTGGTTAGGGTTATGTCTGTATTCATGCATACTATCATTAACTTCATGCATACTTGTGTGCATCTGACTTAAGTAACCAAGTGCGGGGTACGTGCATGGTTTGCTTTAGCTGTGAGAACTTGGCAGATAACACATAGCTGTCAGTTAAAGTGCAAAAAATGGTTAGTAGCCATGGTTACAATTTATTTGTGCGAGTTAGACTTGTTTTTAACTCGGCACTTCTTGCGTGCCAAAGTCCACATCATACACACTACAGTATGAGTCACAGCGTGTCTCCTTGTACCTCCATGATGTAACTGCTCCAAACTAGCCACAGTTCAAGCCTCACACTACAAATTACCAGCACATCTATGGAACATACAGTAACAGACTCAGCCATCAAACCTCCTTTCACTTCCACAGCCTTTGGGGTAATTTTGCCATTCGTGCCAGTGAGTTATTTGGCCTGACGATGTGGCTATTAAACCTATTGCCGTTATATCTGATCCTTCAGGGGAATGAAGTGAATGTTAGAGGGAAACTCTGTTTTTCCCTTCAGGGTTATTTTTCATTTCAAAATGAAGTCTTGGTTAAGGCGTTATGTTGCTGTAGAGACTGGGTTCATTTAAAAGTGATCCCTTTCTCTCACAGTGTGTGCTGCATTCGTGCATATTAGGATACACGGTATGCATGTGTTTAAGTGCTTTGGCTTGCTGTATTTGACATGTGACAGATAAGTAACTGTATTTTGGGTTTGTACAAGAACATGTTTACATGCTTTAATGATCAAAAAACACTTTATTTTATTCATACTGTGTGCTGGAACACTATTTACTGTATTATATTATACTGCAGCGGTTCCCAACTGGTCCAGCCACAGGGTCCAGATTTCTTCTTAGTCTTCCGTTCAAGATCCACACAGTTTCAGACATTCAGCGTCATACTTGTGTGTCGTCAGTGGCCATGTCGTCGAGCTAGTTTGCTTTCCCAGTCACGTATTTGTCTGTTAATCACTCCCTCTACAACAGGAAATGACACTTTAAAATGAAAGCTCAGAGGTGGAAATTTTCTGTACTTCAAAATAAAATGTGTTTTTTACAGACTTGACAAGTTTTCAAGCCACTTGCGGTCCATTCAGGATGGACCCGCAACCCACTTTTGGACTGCAACCCACCAGTTGGGAACCACTGTTTTAATGCATATTTTGCCAGTCTGTGCTGCCACTGGTTTCCATTCATTTCCCTACAGTGTGTTTTCATAATTGCCAAAGTTACATGGTTTTAGGGTTTAAAATGGTTCAAATCTAAAATCTCAAAAATGCATCACCATCACCAGCAGATTCAATATTCACTGTGATGGATTTCAGAACTCAAGCAAACTTTAGAAGTCTTGTTAATTTTAATACTGTTTAAATCGAAAGCACTTCCTCACTGGAATAGTAGAAAAAAATCATTCAAGAGTCTGAAACTGTATAAATAAATAAAATAAAACTGCATAAATAAAACTTTTGAAAATTGCCAGCAAAAATGTGATTTATACGTGACGTGTAGTTAAGCAGCTGAACCTTCAAACTCTCTGGTATGAACCCTTAAGTCTAAAAACAAACTATTTGCCAGAATTGTGATTATTCAGCAAGTATCAGTTCAATTGTTTGTTTTTCTGACATTTAGTCACTTGTGACTTTGTTGTTATCTCCTCTAGTGTTGGAAAAGAGTGAATTCAAGGACGAGCCCTTGTTGTTTCGTTTCTTCGCTGATGAGGAGATGGAGGGCTCCAACACCAAACACAAACATATGAAGCATGACCTGAAAATAGTTGAGAACGTCATCTCCAAGTCTCTCCTGGTGAGTGTTCACTTACAGTACTCTTTTGTGGCTAATTGACTGATTAGCTCTCAGTCTGTCTAACAATCTATAATGTACACACAACTCAAACCAAACCAAAGGCACGGTAAATCATTAGAAAGCACACAGCTGTGAGAAGGAAAAAGGCATAACTCTGCAAAAGTCCATTTTATACCTCAGTAAGCATTTCTTTCTGAGGAGTGAGCAAATACCACCATGGCTGCTATCTGTTTGTACCAGTATCTGGTTCTGGTTTGTGTGTTTGTGCTCTGTGAAACTGTCTCGGTTTGCTGGCTTGGGATTTTGCTGATGGGAGACGTGTCGGTTCTTTTTTTCCCAGATAACGCCTAGTGATGGAGGCTACGGCTTTACCCTGGAGGAGAGGAACAGAGTCCCCATCATCAAATCTGTAGAGAAGGGCTCCCAAGCTGAGGTGAGAATGCACACAGACGTGGATGGATTATTGAACGGGCCTACTGGGCACAGGCCCAAGGGCCAAAATTGTCAGGGGCCCCCTGTCCTTCATCTGCAAACTGTCACTCAAATAAATATGTATCGATCAGAAGAGGACTCAAAATGACCTCGAACACATACAAACGAACTACAAAGAGACACAAAACGACCACAAGGAGACACAAAATGATCAAAAAAGACACAGATATACCCAAAGAGACACAAATTGACCTTTTAAATAAACACAAAACGATTATAGGATATGCAAAGGCTCTACAAAGACATGCAAAGTGACCAAAAATAGGCACCAATATGTCACAAAAAGACACAAATTGACCTTTAAAGAAACATAAAACAAGAACAAAGATATGCAAGAATGACTTCAGAGACACAAAACAACTACAGAGAGAAGCAAAATGACCAAAATGGACCCAAATATACCCTGAAGAGATACAAAATGACTTCAAAAAGACACAAAACAACTACAAAGGAATGCAAAGGAACTACAGAGACATGAAGTGACTAAAGAGACAGAAATTGTCCTTTAACAAAACATAAAACTACAACAAAGATATGCAAAGGAACCACAGAGACAAGAAACAACTTCAGAAAGAAGCAAACTGGCCAAAAATAACACAAATTGACTTCAAATAGACACAGAACAACTACAAAGGGATGCAGAGGAATTTCGAAGAGACACAAAGTGACCAAAAAGAGATTGAAATTGACCTTTAAAGAAACACAAAACAACAAAAAAGATATGCAATGGAACTACAACGACATTTAACATCTACAAAGAGAAACAAAACAACAATAAAGAAAAAAACAACGATGAAAAGGACAAAAATATACCCCCAAGACACATAAAATGACTTCAAAGAGATGCTAAACTACCAAGAGATGCAAAGAAACTATAGAGAGAGACACAAAACAACTACAAAGGGATGCAGAGTTACTACAAAGAGACATAAAGTGACCAAAAAAAACACCAATATATCTCAAAGAGACATAAATTGTCCTTTAAAGAAGCATACAACAACAACAAAGATTATGCAAAGGAACAACAGAGACACAAAACATCTACAAAGAGAAGCAAAACAACCAAAATGACACAAATATTCCCCTAAGAGACAAAAAATGACCTCAAAGAGACACATAACAACTACAAAGAGAAGCAAAATGACCAATAAAGACTCAAATATTCCCCTAAGAGACACAAAATGACTTCAAAGAGACATAAAACTACAAAAAGATGATGAAACTAGAAGAGACGCAAAACAACAACAACAAAAAGAAACAAAGCCAGCACAAAGTCGGTGTGTCTTGCTCCTATGTAGGAGAGGTGGTGGGGCCTTTTACATGTCGGTGCCCAGGGGCCCATTGTCACATAATCTGCTCATGCACACAGTCATACAGTACATGTTTATTGAACGAATTGATTTCCAAAATCCTACTGTTAAAAATCCTTCTGAAACTGAGTCCTCACTGAGCGGATTTACCTACTGTACAAATCCATGTAATCGCTGTTGTAACAAATAAGGGCCCGAGATCTGAGGGTGTTTTTGGCTTTATAGTGTTCAGACTCTGGTTCACCATGTCCCTTTTGTAATTTAACATCATTCTGCTGCATTTGATTTTGTTTCCCAGAAGTTACTCTGCAAAGCTGTGACGCCTTTATAGCAGATGAGCTCCACTCAGCAGAAGCCTTTTGTTGTTAAAATGTGGTTCGGTCATCAGTTATACAAAAACCATAACCTCTAACCTGCTTTATGATGGTGGACACGGATGCTAACATTAGAGGCATTTTCATGCAGAAATAGAGCGTATGAAAGGGCGCCATATTTTTGAGGTCTCCTTTGGTGTTTCGCTTTGATCTGCAAGATGAAACTGGGACAGAGGAGTTGGAGGGCAAATGTGATCAATCTGAGCGCACGACCCATAATTCCCTCCAGCCCTGAAGTAGCACTGAACAAGCCTGAAAGGGTCTGGATTGTATAGAGACTGGCGTTGTATGTGTCTGCATTTAAATATTCAGGCTGGGACGATGAAATCCACAACAGGATCCAGCTGTATGCTCATAGATAAAAGTTATCCTATGACTGGGAGTGTGAGCGCTTTCCTTTGTGATATATAGAAATCCTTTGGGAGGTTGGTGTGTTTATACCAACAAAGTTAACTTGAAGCTAAAAATGACAAACATTTCATTGTGATTCTGTGTGGCATCAAAACCTAACCTCAATACCTTTTTTTTTCTTCTCTTTTATTATATGCTCTTGTAAGATGGCTGGCCTGGAGGTGGGGAAGAAGTTGTTTGCCATAAATGGAGACCTGGTGTTCCTCAGGCCTTTCTCCGAAGTGGAAGTTCTTCTTAGGCAGTGTTTTAACAGCAGAGGACCCCTCAGGGTGCTGGTGAGCACCAAGCCAAGAGAGTAAGTCAGATTTGAATATGCATGTGCGTTAATGTGTGCATACGTCTAAAGATACGATCAAAGAGATCTTGTCGTTTTCCCTCCTCTTGTCCCCAGGACAGTGAAGATTCCCGACTCAGCTGATGGATTAGGTTTCCAGATTCGTGGCTTCGGTCCGTCTGTGGTCCATGCTGTTGGGAGAGGTAAGAAATCGCCACCTCTACCGCTTGAGGTGTCTGGCTTCATCAGCAAAATGCCTCCCATCACCTCCCTGGTATTGTGGCACAGCTGGTCAGCAGATGCCACACCAGTCTTTTGCTGTATGCATGACTTGGCCACAAGGGGCCAATTTTCCACACTCCTGCTCTCCATGTGGCTCAGCTGGTCGGTTAATGTTGCTGCCAACACTGAAAATTAGCTTTTTATCAGTCTCTTTCCACATTACAATAATTTACATGTACCTATTCACATTTTTCTTAACGCTCCCATGCCTCTGTGTGATGGAGAAGCATTTTTTGATCAGCGTTCCTGTTTTTGTCCTAACACAGCGTGTTTAGTAGCACCGCTATCAGCGCTGGTACGAGATAGGGTCCAATCAAAAAACAATCCATGGCCTTGTCTGGCTGTTCTCAGGAGAATTGGATCCTGTTTTTTTCCTTAAGCAATCTAAGTGGGATGGCAGGGTAGAAATGTGCTGGGTATGTGTGAGACTTTGCCTGTGTGTGTGCATGTGTTGGCTTGATGATGTGGTTGCCTGGGAACCTGCTGTGTGTTTAAGTAGATGCTCTGATCCCCCGAGACAAAGCTGATGATGTAGGAGGTGTCTAATTCCTCAGATTGTCATCACAGCTGCTGTTTCCCGGTGTCTGAGGTCAACAGAGCAGGTAATAACAATTAAAGGCAAAGGAACTGAGACACAAGAAGGGGTGAGACAAAGAGAAACTGGTTAAAAGATTACCTTACCCCCCAAATGACCACTTGTGTATCAGTCACTCACCTTGTGTTACAGTGAATTAATGTAGGAAACTTTGTGTCTCTTGCGTGCCTCTGTGGTGAACAAAGAATCCAAAAACTGAAGTCATAGGCAACTGCATTTAACAACAGCAAAAAATCCATTTACAAACTCTCACAAAACTTGTGCAGTATAATTTAAGTCTAATTTATCCAGTTGTATGCTCAGCACTTCCCAAAAAGACAACCCTTTCTGAGGTGTATCTGAACTATAAGTGACATTTATGTTCTCTTCAAAGCCACACTCTATTGTCAAAAAACAGTAATTTTACCACGCTGAATTTGGGGGCTGCTGGTCTACCGCTGACTCGATCACTTAGTTTGTTTGTGCCATTGTGTGACTTTGGTGTTTTAAAGTGTTTGTTCAGATCTAGCAAAGTCACACAATAACACAAACAAACAACCTATCAAGGAAGTGGTAGGCCAGCGGCTCCCATTTTCAGGGAACACAAATTACTGTTTTTGTCAATGTAGTCTGGCTTTGAAGAGAACATGAATAAGATTTACTTTTAGTTCAGTATTAAATAGTTTTAGGTTTTTGTAAAAATGCATGTGTTTGGGAAGAACTGAGCATACGACTGGATAAATGAGACTTGGATTATACAGCACGAGTTGTGTGCGAGTTTGTAGACGGATGTTTTCATATAGTTTTGCTGGTGTTAAATATTCTTCATGGAGCCATGCGAGAAAAACAAAGCTTTCTTCCGGAATTCAGCGCAACACAGATTGAGTAATTGATATCCAAATGGTCATTGGGGGGGTAAAATAATCCTTTAAAAGGATGGAATTAATGTTTAGCTCGTGGTCCAATTCTAGCCAAGCCAGTCATGCCCACATTAGTGCTAATTAGCAACACTTCAAAACACACTCTGTTTACCACATCATTGTCCCAAGATGCACCTACCTGGAACAGGGAATGTAACAAACATAGCTTTTTATTATTTCATTTTATCAGTCTGTGATGGGAAAGCAAAAACAGTTTCACATACACACACGTGCACAGATGCAGCCTCAATAATATGGATGTTAGAGTGCTGTATCTCGTACCACACTTGTTCACATCCTTGCAGTCTGACTCTCTATCTTATTGGCCCTGTTGTTATGTTGCTGCTCTGTTATTAAGTAGACCTGCCTGTTGATATATTTTCTCACCACAGTTAAAGCAGTACAGAAATGAGAGCTCAGTAATTTCATTCTTGCAATACTTGCTGTGAGGAGTACATATCCTGTATATTGCGATGTGAGTTATGCATGATGTGTGTTTAAGGAGCTATACAAACAAGTGGGAGGAATATTTAGTCTGCCTTGCTCTTCCCCCTGATAGCTGTAAACCTTGAAGATCTCTTACAGTATGGTCTGAATCACATCCCTCAGAGAGGCCCTCGTCTAGCCCAGATAAACAATTTCCCTCCTCTCCACGCTCGCTCTCACACTCCTCCTGAGCTGCCAAAACAGGAAGCAACATTGTAAATACAAAGAAGAAAAAGGAATGTTGTTCAGCCTAATTTTGTGTACAGGATGTGGAAGATGTGACAGTTATTTTTTGAGGTGGGGGGGATGTGTCGGTGTTTGTTTTCAACCTGATGCAGCTTTCACCTGCATGATAACGTGCAGTACTTATTGCCCTTGACGCGTCCTTTTTTGGGGTTGCTTGTCTCACGCCAGGCACAGTGGCAGCCATCGCCGGTCTCCACCCAGGCCAGTGCATCATCAAGGTGAACGGCATCAATGTGAGCAAGGAGAGCCATGCCAGCGTCATCGCTCATGTCACTGCGTGCAGGAAGTATCGACGACCCACACAGGTGAGACGGGAAGAGAAGAAGGGACGGGGAAAAAGGGAATAAACCTAACTACTGCAGTTTGGCAGAAGTTTTATTTTAGAGGGAAAGCATTTACCCAGTATTTAGGGTATCATAGGCCCTGTTTACACCTGGTGTTAAAATCCTAAATGCAGCCTGGATGATCGGATCACAAGTGGGCAGCTTTAAGTACAGGTGTGAATGCACCAAATGTGTCTTTAATGTATTTTGAGATCCGATTGTTCACACCACATTCAGAGGTGGTCTGGGCCAAATGTGGCCACGTTCTTTCAGCATCGTGAATGCTAATGTGTCCCGGGCCACATCAAAAGACCGCCTACTCAGCTGATGACTTTGCTTTTCTGACTACCCACTGGATAAGAAAAAAATTGTTAGTGCAGTTGCATAGAAGCAGAGCTAAAGGACCATCTCTGGAGACACTCTACTCCTGGCGAGCGGTCAGTTACACGTTTGCCTGGTTAGCACGAGCTAACACAACAGCAGCAACTGTTAAATGGTCCCAACAAACTCACACCAGCAGTGAAACAGCTCGGTTCTGTCTTTACACCCATTGATAACCATTTGGCAGGGCACCCACTAGCTCACCTGGTAGAGCAGGTGCCTCATGTACAAAGGTTGTGGCCACAGGTTCGATTCCAACCCATGGCCCCTTGCTGCATGTTATCCCCCCTCACTCTTCCCACCTCACACTGTATCTGTCCTATCAAAAGAAGGCAAAAGGCCCCATAAATATCTAAAAATAAATAAATAGATAACCGTTGGGTAATGTTAGCTGTGCGATGCTAACAGTTAGCCCTGCCAATGTTTGTTTGTAGCTGGGCGAACTCTTACCAGCTGTCCCAGGCATGGAGCTCACACTACCGGAGTCTCCCCATGGTGCTTGGCTCATGATAAACAAACAGATAGAGAGAGAGAGACCCAATTAAATAATATTTTACTCATTTTAAATCATAAACACTCTAAGTTGGCTTGTAGAATGACAAACCTCCTGCCAGAAAAAAACAGCGGAAATGATTGGCATGTTTATTTGCATATAACAGCTGGAAGTGAGATCAGAAGTGGTCGCTCAAGATGCATGTGAAGAATGCCAGGTGTAAAGAGGGCCTTAGAGCTGTCCACTTGTGATCAGATCACCCAAGACACTTGAAAATACCAGGTGTAAACAGTAGGGCTACTCCATAATAGTCGACCAAATGTCAGCCAACCAGAAATGTCATTAGTCTGCAAGATTTAACTGGTCGCTTAGTTGCAGAAAAAAAAACAAAATGTTAAACTCTATTAGGAGCTGTGCCTCATCAAAATAAATCAAAACCTATATGACTGGACCATGCTGGAATTTAATTTGAAAGAACAGACACAGGAAGAGGCCACGCTCAGCCCTCAGAGAGGAGTCAGGTTAATTTCCAGGGCTGGTACCTGCGGTTATTCCACAGGCTAGTTAATAACATGTCGGGCAGGAAATCCAAAGTGTGGGATCATTTTGAGAAGGTGAAGGATGAACCCAAGGTGATATGTAAACTCATCTTCATTGGTCGACTACAAACATGACGTATCATCTGAAACATGGAAGTAGCTACATGCCCATTAGCCCACAGCGTCATTAACAGGCGGCTCGCTCAGTGTGTGACGTGCACTTGTAGATAAAATATAGGCCTATATTAATGAAGGTTCATTAGTACAGTTTTGTATTTCTCTGTAATGTAGCACAGTGTTAACAATGTTACTGATACTATTCTTTCTCACACCTTCAACTCAAACCATTGTGTTGCCCCACCCAGAATATATAACTTAATAATTAAATAATATTGTAAACATTTGGGGGAGAAGTCAACGACTATTGGTGGACTATGAAAATTCTTGGTGGGGGGCAGCTCCAGTAAAAAGGCTCATACATGTACACAATGAAATTAAAAATATCTGTGAGCACTATCAAGATCTATTCCCCAAAGAAAAGACGGATTCTTTTCTGTAATAATGTTTGATTTGGAGGTCACACTTTGATTTCCCATGACCTCACTGGTAGAAAGTTGAGATAATTTGAACTGCCTGTTGATTGAGCTGATAATTATGTAATAAAACTACAAGGAGGAGAAGTGTGGGAGATCATAAAACAGCAGAAGGAACAAAAGTAGCTGAAAAGACGGGAAACAAGCACTAATTGACCGTGAGAAAAAAACATAGCAGACAGACCTCCTAGCTCCCGTTTACCTTCATATCTCTCCCTCTCTCTCTCTCTTTCTCTGACTCCCTCTTTCCTTCTCTTGGGTCATTACTCAGAAATAATAGTAGTTTTGGCTTCTCCAGCGCTGACCTCTGGCTCACAGTGGTGGGCCTGCTGTGGGAGACTGGCAGGCTGCACAGAGAGGTGGGAAAGGATCTGATTGTGGCTGGAGCTCAGGGTGGGTGAGATCCCTGGAGGGAGGGACGGAGGGAGGGCGGGAGAGGGACAATCATAGCCATGTTTTTTTTCTCCCAAAGAGTGGTTGACAGCAAGCTCAGTCCACCTGTTGAAGGTGGGGAAACTGTGTGAAAATAGAAACCCAAGGGTGTGTGTGTATGTTGTGAGTCAGTGTAGTGTGTCACTATAATTGAGCCCCACTGGGATCTCAGGCTTAATGAAGCACTTCAGGGTTCCAACACTACTGGAGATCTGGTTTACATCAAGTATGGACGCAGAGGAACCGCCCTCTCCCTCTCTGTCTCTTTCTATGTGTGTGTGTGCGCACTAGAAGACCACAGACCAGTAGGCAGGCACAGCATGTAGCCTTGGCAGAAACCCGACTGTGGGTCTCGCTGTGTAGATGAGAGAACAGACAGATACACAGATGCACACACAGAGCTGTGTGGCACACTGGAGTGGGTTGATGAGATTGGCGTGGGTTTGCATTTGCGGTCTCACCAAGCACCATGTTTCCATATGTTTGTGAAGGCTTTTCACTGTGTGCTCTGCCAACCCAACTGTGACGCTGTACACCATATTGGGGCAGAATCAGCTCAACATGCTGCATGAAACCCAAACCTCAGCTTGTGTACACACACACACCAGACCTCTGTGTGTTCAGAGTTTTGTTTTTCCTCATCTCCCATCTTCCTAGTAATAGAAATGCCACCTGTTGACCACAAGGGATGCTACAATAGACTGATGCTGACAGTTGTGTGCATGAGCAACTGTAATGTTTCCAGTCAATTTAATCTTGAGCAAAAACACACAGACATTTTACAGATCAATATAAGTTTAAGGTATGAAGAGACAAAACGTTTCATATTATTAATGATGCAATAACATTTTCACTAAATAAATTCCTTTATTGTGATCCTATGCAGCAAGACACTATTAAGTGGGTGTACAACAACAGTGAGAGCGCCCAGGAGGACAACCAGAAAACAAACCAGAAACCAACCCCTGAGGAGAATGGAGACGGCTTCGAGTGTAAAGTAGAAGGTGACCACACACACACAAACACACCCACACGCACACATTCACAAGAAACTACACGAGAATCTGGGAAAACATATCCCGCTCAAGGTGTCTGTGGATGTAACGCAGGCTTGTTCGCGGGAACACAAGTCTGTCGTTCTTTGCAGTTAACAAGTCAGACGGGGCTCTGCAGAGGCTCATCTGGAGTGTGTTAGTCTGAGAACAGCCGCCTCCTCTGGCTCATCAAGTGTTAATTCCCTCCTACAATTTATGGATCCCAATGATAAAGTTAAACAGGAAAGCTATTCCCCTCGCAGCAAACAGCTCCGGAGCAGGATTTATTGCCATATTAAGTCATAGCCTTAACATAGGGCCGGTTAACTTAATGCTCTTGGAATTGCTCATCATTTGAGGAGGGTTGTGGAGGGAAGCCATGTGCAGAGGGTCTTCCTCTGAAATGAACTGCAGATTTGGTGGTCAGAGACCTCCTACAGTCCTCCCGCCTACAGACCTCCAGAGTGTGCGATGATGTAAACACTTCATGTGGTAAAGATAGGGATTCTTTGTTTATCACAGCACATGATTTTTGTGATTTGTGCATGAGATCTGTTTCAACACTGTCTCTTCTTTCTTCCACAATCGCAGAAGTGATGGACAAGTTCAACACAATAGCCATCATCGACGGGAAGAAGGACCATGTGAGTCTGACAGTAGACAACGTCCACCTGGAGTACGGAGTGATGTACGAGTATGACAGCACAGCTGGCATCAAGTGTCATGTGCTGGAAAAGATGGTGGAACCCAAGGGATTCTTCAGCCTCACTGCTAAGGTATACTGTCTGTTTAAAATAGGATGGGTATCATTTATAAAAACATGACATCACATACTAATCCTTGAGTTTATTCTGTGTGCTGCTTCGCTATTGGCTTTTCTTGTCAAGACCTGCCCTACTCTGCCTCTGATTGGCTACATTGTACTTCTTGATGCATCTCTCATGTGTCTTGCCCATGGACTGTATATATTTAGTGGATCTGCAGTGGACACTAGAAGAATAGACACAACAAGGCCAAGAAAAGAACTGAGAGACGAATAACAGTATTAAGTAGGAAGAGAGGAGAAAGATGTTTACGTTCTAATGTCCCAAACAAAGAAAAGTTTTCATTTAGGTCTGTTATTTTTATTGTTTATAGCACTGTCTTTTATTAATTATAGTTTATTGAAAGAAAAGTATATTTTGGAATTCTGCTTTTGAATTACTGATAGAGCCAGATTGCCTACTGAAAGAGGTCAAGACAGAGAAATGCATCAAGTAGGAAGAGGAGAGATAAAAAAAAACGTGAGCAGTAGGCCTACAGATGATGTCATGTTATTGGAGGACATGTTCAAATGTCACAAAGTCTTCAAAACAAAAAACTGTTTTTCTTATCACTGAGATATTGTGGAAGTCCAAAAATAAAAGTGGCTTTGCAAGTAGCAGTCTTCTTTTGCCATTTTCTCTTAGCTTGCTACATTTCTCTGGAGATAGTAGCTTCCCCAACACTGGCCATCACTTTGCCGAGGCAGTCACACATACTGCACTGCTGCAGATGTATAGAGTGTTGTATTTGTAAGTGTTTATGAGGTTGCTGGTGTAACCCTGTACATGCAAATACATTTTAACATATATATTGAATTGAGCTGCATTTTCATTAAATTTCCTGTCAGCTCAGCATTGACTGTAGAGCACAGAATGTAGACATGCAGTTAACGTAGCATCAAATGTAATTGTTTGACAGTGGCAGCTTTGCTATTGTTAGGCGATGTTAGGAATTTGGGAAAAAAGTAACTTTAAGAATAAGTTAATGTTATGTAAAAACCATTGGCAGCAAAGTTTGTCCAGGAGTTTATCAGTATTTTGGTACTGCAAGGTCAAGAACTGGTACCAATTTTGCACCAGTTCTCGATGCCCATCCCTAGTTTTTGATGTCAGAATTAATGGTAGTGTACCATCACTGCGACACGGTGGTGCAGTCGCCTCCCAGTAAGAAGGTTCCTGGTTGGAGCCCAGGGTAAATGACCAACTAGGCCTCAAATTTACTTTGGAGCAACTGTTTGCACAACCTATTTGCACTTCTACTGAAATATGTTGCACGGTCTTGTGTAAGGGCTCTGCATCAAAATCTAGTTTTAACACTTTTATAATTCAACTTGATATTATGCTTAAATGGAGCATATTCCTAAATATATTCCAGCAGGAGGAGCACAAGTGGATTTTTTGGGCTCTCTGAGAAGTATAATCAAGCTGCCATGAACTGTATGCACTGCATATGATGAGTACAGATACACACACAGTTCACAGAAAGTTGGAGGACCAGGGGGATCAGCTAAGGCCCACAGTTCATTTTTGCCCCTGTGGTTAATCCAGCCCTGCCCAGCCCCAGAGGAATGTCTAGTTCAATTAATGGCAATTACTTTTATCATTAAGCTAACTGTTATAATCCTAAATGGCTGCGTATGACAGAGAGAGAAAGAAAGAGAGAGAGGAGAAGGAGAGCGTGAAAGTTTTATTACCTTTTAGGTGATGAATAGCGCTGTTGGGGTTTATCACCTCAGAGCTGAGCTGAGCTTGATGAGGGAGAACAATAAAGATGTAAACAAACCATGACTAGGCTTCTGTCTCACACCAGGCTGCAGAGTAGCAGGAGATGAGCTGCAAAATTGTTATGACAAGTCATCGATTCTGTTTGTTCTTGCTGTTTGGAAGGAAATGAAATCTCTGTAGAATTTGCAATCAGTCGGATTCTGACTGATAATTTAGAGGAGCTTTGTCATGGCATTTTTCCTTAAGTTTGTATTTGAATACTTGAGTACAGCCGGATACAGCCAACAGCTCTCCCGCTGTGTAGATTGAAAGGCTTGATGCTAGTTATAACTGACAGCATTATTTTAGCCATGTTAGTTCCCAGCTGTGTTAAGTGCATGCTTTTTACATCCCAGAGGCAATGTTTACAGAATGATCATTATTGATTTAAGATACGCGCAGGAAAGAAGATTCGCTCAGACACACTGTAGATGCACACATGCTGGTGTGGGAAATAAAAGAGGATTTTGCATCATCTTGCTGCCAAACGTCATGATGAACAACATCTTTCTTCATAGTGGTAAATTAGCAGAGATCACAAGTTGGGTTCATGTCTTAAACTGGTTGAGATTTACAGCCCTTGTGTCCTAAAAGTCTTTAAAAGCACCATCTTAAATAAAACCCAGTGACATGCACAGAAAAAAAACGTGCCATATCCCCTCCGACTATAACTTGTTTCCCATTCCCCCAAAGTGAAAGTAATTTTAGTATTATTATAAACATCTGCCCCAGATGTCCTCTGAGATATGTGTGTGATGTTGAATTTTAATATTGCGAACGCTGTCGGGGCGCATGGGCTTTCTTGTGCTGCAGTCTCTTCCTGCTGTTACATTTCCTCCCCTGCTTTTCTCTCTCCTCCACTGGGCATCTCATTAAGACAGCTCAGAGATTTGTGTCTCTCTTCCTCCTCCATATCTAATCTCTGATCTAGAAAGTCAGAGTCTACATACGTACAGCATATGTAGCACAATCTGGGTTTATCTCCGAGGACTTATGAATAGCACATGGAAATTTCAGATAGCGCTTTAACCGCTCATGAAATGCTATAGAGGAATCAGCCCTCCAGCCAATTTCTATTTTGTTTTCCAATTTAAAGAAAAGCTCTGTCGTTTATTAACATCCCATTAGTTGTTCCAAAAGGGATTTTTTGTATATACATTTGTATATCAGTTAATCATCCCTGCCTTTGTTTGCCCTTTCTCTGACCAGATCCTGGAGGCACTGGCGCGTAATGATGACACACTGGTGCAGATGTGTGGCAGGTTGAGCTCCAGCTGTGATGTGATCCCAGAGGAGCTGCAGGTACGCTTCAGCGCCATGTGTGGTGAGAGGGTGGAGCACATCAACCGGCGTATCACCAACTACAGAAAGGTAACGAAGAGGCCCTTCATCAGTCTCTCTCCTCTGAATGATAATTGTCTCCACTATGAGCTGCATTTGTATATTTTTACACAGCTTGGAAGCATGAAAATGGACTCTGTCTTCTGTAATTCTCTGCAGACTGACAATAATAGACACAGACAGGATGCAGCTGGTGTAGAAATGCCACTTTTACATAGTTTTCTCTGTGGTTCCACACTGTGGTTCTTGTCCTAAAAGAAAAAGTGGAAATCCTGCTGAACCGATTCAGCATAGATGCACCATGATAGAACTTTTATAGCGACCTCCATTTAGGGTTGGGTACCAAACCCAGGGCCAGTGTGGTACCAGCTCCTATATGACTGCTACGCACCGAATTGAATCACAATGCAGATTTTGGTGCTTCATTCTGGTGTCAGATTGTGTGGGTAACGATTGTAAATGTGTGGTCAAGAGACACAGAGAGCATGTGTGTGACGGTGATGCGTGACAGTGGGGCTGCAGCGACCGGAGCAGAGAACATGCAGTTAAACGTAGCAGTGCAGTGTGTGAACAGTTCAGGCTCTTTGTCAGTGAATAAATGCTACAACTCCTCAAGACCCAAGCCAAGTTCCCATGTCTTGCTTGCTATCTACTGGTGAAAGTGAAGTAGGTTAGTAAAGTGAAGTTAGCGAGCAATGTTAGCCCCCCTTAAGGTGTACTGTTAAGGTGGACCACGTTTCTTACTGTAGTGATGATCTCATTGTCTCTCAAACAGATAAGGGAGAAATGTCTGGGAGCTGAGTTTCTGAGCTAGAGAGACGATTGTTATACCCAACTCAAAATTTAATTTGCTGTAGCTGTTGCATTATTAATGTGAATTTTTAATATTTTTTTTGTGTTTATTTATATTTATTTGTATTTAAGTATACGTCAGGAACACTTTGTCAAAGAAAACCTTATTTCCAGTTGCAGTATGATATTTGGCAGTATGGCTCTCTTCTGGGGCCTCTCTGCCCTTCCATGTGCAAACGAGGAAAGCCTGAGGCAGAGAGAGCACGCCTCCCTGCCCTTCCATGCACCTACATGAAAAGCAAAGACCCCCCTGGGAACAGAACAGAGCAGCATCAATGACAAACAGAAATGACATTGATAAGTCAGACACAACATGAAAAGGAGGTGGGTTGCAAAGCAGTTGATTGGGCTGTTTGAGATCAGCTGATGTAGCTGGGATGTGAGCTGAGTTTGACATCATGTCCTGCTTGAGCTAACGCTATGCTCAGTTTTAAACTGATAATAGTTAACATATTGTTCAATTGTCTAAAGACTCCTTTGCTAAAATGCAACACGATCTCACTGACCTGAGAGTGAAGCATTTAGCCAAGATGTCTGTCACTGACTTGCAAACTTGTCATTGATTACTTTGTGAATGTGTGTGCAATACGTATATATCCGGTGCTTTGTTTGTAATTAGGTTACAGCTGGATGTTAAGAGAGCCAAAGTGTTTTCATCACATCATTCACATCTGTAAGCATGTGTCTATAGGCCAAACATCCCAATGCCTGCAAATGTGCGTGAGAGGGTAAAAAGGAAAAAGATCTGACTCAACATTAGAGCAGGCCTTGGATTAATTACCAGTCACTTATAAATAGCCATGCACAGCCACAGCCAGGACTTTTGTTGTGTAAGATCGCCTCCTGCACTGGAGCATTCCTTCTCAGACCCCTAGAGAGAAAGGAGGGGGGGTGCTAAAGTGGAGAAATGAGAAAAGGAGCAAGAACTGAGAGAGAGGAAAGGATGAAAGAGGCCATAAAGAGGCAGAAAGATAGAAGAGAGAGTGATATAAGGGAAGATGTTAACCTGAGGCCTGGAAATAAGAGTCCGCAAAGGCAGACGAGATGCGGTCAGACTCTTCAGTCTCAGGAGAAGGTCAGCTTGTGGCCCATCTGGAGTGTATCATCTCACTTGAAGCAGGAGCTCCATACTCCAGCTATCTGAGATAACCGGGGAAGACATGTTTGGGTTAAGTTCCTCCGCTGACATATACATTATGTTATGCTTATGTTGCTTGACAGCCCAAGTTGCTAAGAACCGATCCAGCGGCTTATACCATCTGCTGTGTAACATTTAAGACAGGACACAGGCCCTGTGATGGAGGGTTCAAGGAAAGTGCAACCAAATGTTGCAAAGAAAAAATGTGTTTGTGATATTCTGCATCAGCTCAACTGGACCCAAGCAGTCTTTCAGGCTCCTTGTGTATTGTGTCTTTACACAGAGATGCTATCTGATGGCACGTTCAGGAAGTTTCCTTCCACAGCAGGGTTGGGTGGAGTTACAAATTCTGCACAAGTTCTTGTATAACACCATGCATGCTCTTATCTGAAAAGAATATTTACGTTATTTGAAGCAACGTATTTTTCTGTGAAACATGAACTCACATTCTGGAGGTCGTTGAAGATAATAAAATCATTTGTCATATAATCTTACAGCATGATGATATGTGCTATACACCAGTTTGAGTCAATTCATATCAATTTAAATGATAAACGGCCAAGTCTGAGTCTGCACTTCTTCACATGTTTGAGCAATGACGACGTTCTGTGTCTGTCTTGGATCTTTGATTTTGGTTGAATATTTGAGCTGCCACATAAAAAAGGAGGAATGCGGGAAATGTACATTAATGGATATTTATGCTTTTCTTCCAGTGCCATCTGTCATATATGTAAAACAAAGCAGGACATTAAGCTGACAGTTATTCTCTAGTGTGTTTCACATGAAGCCTTATAGTCTTGTGCTGGTGAGGTTACACATCAGCCATATAATGCGAAGACTTTTGAAGCCTGGCTGTTCTAAAAATGTCAACTCTTATTCCCTACTTTTGATAACTATTGATTGTAAACCTATCAGCCAGTAGCATCATAGGATTGCATTCTCTGCTCTGAGTGAAGTTACAGTGCAAAATCTCTACCCATATTTCTACCTAATCATCTTTTCACTTTACCAACCACATCAAAGAAAGCATATTTGATCTCTAAACCTCATGCATCTTTTTTTTTCCTACAGTTTGCTCGGGTACTGAAGAACAGAGCGTGGCCCACCTTCAAGCAGGCTAAAGCCAAGGTGTCCCCGCTCCACAGCAGCGACTTCTGCCCTACAAACTGTCATATCAATGTCATGGAGGTGTCCTACCCAAAGACCACCACCTCTCTGGGTAGTGCCTTTGGTGTGCAGCTGGACAACAGGAAGAACACGCTGGAAAAGGGAGGGCGCAGCAGTGCTGAGCAGGGTGACTAAGGAACACTTGCACAGTGATGCATATTCATCTAAATCTGCTTTCAAATGGCTGATTTTCCTTTTTTTCCTGGCATGTTTGTGTTTCATTAGGTAAGATAAACCCCATGGTTCATGCCCAGCACACGATCACCACTATGGCCGCGCCGTCAGGTCACAGCCTGGGCAGGACAGAGGGTCACGGCCTTCGCTTCCTGCTCAGAGAGGAAGACCTTCTCACCTTGGATGCTTACCAGAAACTCCTCTACAAACTCACTGTGGTTGTCAAGGAGATGGAGACACACGGTGCTCATATTCACGAGTGAGTGCCTATACGTACATACTTACAGTATATACAACATCTGTTTCTGAATGTAGAGATTCAAGTGGTCAAATTACACATGTTTACTTGTTTCTCATTTGGACAAGTCCCTGCAAATCATTCCCATGTGAAGCACAGTGTTTTATTATTCTCAACTTACTCTGTTCATTTTCAGGTTCATACTTGTATTTTTGGGTTTCTACTAGAACATGTTTACATGCTTTAATGATCAAAAAACATTATTTTCCTCATACTATCTGTGCTGGAACACCTGAATTCACCCTCTGCCTAAGATGCTTCGTTTTAGTGCCTGTCTCTTTAAGCTCCCCTCCTGCTCTGATATGTCAGCATTTCCAGATCTTATGCAGCTTTCCACTGTCATTACAGCCAGGGGAATGACTGTAATGGATTGTAGCATCACTTTCTACTGGAAAAATCACAAATTAATGCCTCTGAATCAAAATCTTCGCAACCAGACATGTTGCAACAGGAATATATGATCCAAAACTGAGGAGACATGAACAACATTAACAAGCAAGATTACATGTTCCCCTGACGTTTGCATGTAGTTACATATAGCAGTGTAGGCTACGTAATCTAAACACTTGTAGTAGCATGCGGACAATCTGACACCTGAGGTTTTTTGCTCCCAGAGATCACTTTTAAATACCTCATTGAACCTTTGGCCAACATTCGACGCTGTAAAATGTATGACAGGAAATAAGGAAAAGCACAGAAGGTGCCCTTTAAGTGGGCTTGGGTTTAAGATTATTCTATTCTAACATATTTCCTTACATATTTCCTTTCCGTATTTCATTAAGATGCAAAACAAAGGGTGAAATTGATATTTATTGAAACCCTTCAAATCTCTTTTTGTTTATGATGGAAAGAGATATCTTCCTGCTGATTCTGTTCCACTTGATTTGAAATGTCTTTTGAAACCAGATTGCCTCATATAACACACTGTAACTTCAGCAGCCCGCTTGGTCAATGCGCTGCATGCATCTGGTGCTTGACGGGCATACATTTCGGTCATTACTCCGACACCTGTGTGTGTGCTGTCGGTGTGCTGTGTGTGTGAGAGAGAAACGAGTAAAGGAAAACCAGAACAATCAAGTCAGTTTGGTGCTTTTCTCAACCATATGTCTGCACAGTCGGTGCACAAAGGTATGCCCATGCTTCATTTATGTTCTGGATTTTAAACCTGATATGATGTGTGTGTGTGTGTGTATTAGATTAGTGTTTCCTGGCTGGCCACTCTATGTTCAGCACGGTCACCGGGTTCATTGTTTGGAGGCACACGAGGCTTCGGAAAGGAAATGGGAAACACTGCTCCCGTTTGACTTCCCCCACCCCCAAACAGGAAATACAATTTCAATGACGTAAAGGGTGTGTCATTAGTCCAGGTGCCCTCTGGAAATGCCATTCATCAACAATAGACCACTGATACAGAAAAACACAAGCACACTTATGTCTGTGAAAGCTCTTATTCCTAAATAAATGTCCATAAAAAGAAACTTTCAGATTTGCCCTGCAGTAGCTGGTAATTATTGGTGGACAGCTGACTTATGTGTTATGAATCTTCAGATCATTAGATTGATGCAGTCATTAAAAGTCTCCTCAGCCAAGGCGGCAGCGTTCGGAGAATGACATTAAAAGTCGCTAGATGGAGCGGAGCTGTCACCTAGCCGTGGTAAGAATGAGTGGAGTCCACAGCAGGGCTCTTAATGACTGAGTCTGGACAAATTTTGTCATGCTCCTGTCAGTGCCAATTAGTAGAGTTGTTTTCACGCGCGTTCAAATGGACCGAGACGCGGCTGGCGAGGGGATAATGACCTTTACCATCCGCTATCTGTTTCAACATGCAGACGCACACACACATGCACACTTCAGGAGCTTGTTAAGAGTGGGCTGTGGGGCCGGGCATGAGTGTTTCACAGGAGTGGAACTAATATGGGTTGTGTTGCCAGTAGCTGCAGTCTGGAAGCATCGCGCTGACCTCTGTGGGTGTGTTCAACCCTCCTAAGCGCTTCATTAGATTAGTTTGCATATTAACCTGTTTGCTGACTGGCCTGGGGTCACGACTACACACACACACACACACCCCACCATTTCTCTCCTAGCTCTCCTTTATGCCTGTGACTCTTTTTTTCTGTCTCAGTTCCTCTGTCTCATGCTTTCCACACACCCGTCTGCACACATAGACGCAGACATTCCTCACTCCTTGTGTCTCTCTCTCTAACTTTGACAGCACGACTTCATAATGACACAATAATGAACTGAACTGACCATATTTATGAGAGCGCCTTTGTGCTTGACGTCAAATACAACCTCCCACCTAGTTCCCAACCTAAAGTCAAGAGAGAAAGTCTACGCCACATTGTTCAGAGATTAGAAATATCCGCAAGTAATTTAGGAAAAGAAAACAACTGGATATAGAGTGATGTTACGTAATTTCTTGGCTGATTCTCGAGGAATCCATTTTGAGGCTGCGACCTGTGAACCTTTGTCTTGGGGGCCACGGACAAGGGGTTGCAGCTGTGTGAGGACGTGCCCCGTGGTGTACTTTACATCAGGACCTCCTCCCTTCCTGCATCAAACACCCACTTTCCTCCTCTATTTTCACATATTTTCTGTATTCTATGCATTAATGAAGAGCTATAGGGACATCTGACTGATTTGCTTCAGTGTGGATCAAAGCATGCAAATATCTGAGGAAGAAGCAGCCCAATGTAGAGCTTTGTAATGCAGATGTATGTATAGATACACTGCAGGCGATTGATGTCTAATGGTTTAAAGTGTCAAAGTGGGTTAAAGAGCTTCCTGTGAGAGATTAAGAGATCTTTCTGATTGCTTGCTATAAGCAGTGGTGTACTTTGGCCTACTCTTTCTGTTTCCCCCCAGTTTTTTTCTTCTCTGATCCAGTCATTGTTATTCTGCCTCGCTCCCTCCGATAGTTTGCGCCCCGAAGGCCCCAAACTGCGCTCGCTTCTTTATGAACCAGTGGCCAATCACAGAGCCTGGAGAGCTTCTCCATGGCGATGGAATGCCACTCTGCTTTGGAGGGGCATTGTGGCCGCTCCTGGAGTGGACCATAATGAGGGCATCTCTGTGGCCCAGTGAATGGGTGGAAAGGGGGTCAGTGGAGAGAGAGGAATGAGGGGATGGGAGAGGTGTTTAAAATCATAAAGCGGCATAAAAAACTGAGATGCATTTGGGTAGCACGAGTGAGACAGGTTGTTTATTTTGTGTAGCTCCGAGTAGCCTCAAGCAGCCCCCCCCTCCTGCCTTGCCTCCACATTGAAATGTCCTTAAGGCCGATGTTATGACACAATGGAAAATGTAAGCGGACACAATTTAAAATGAGGCCAAAAGGTAAACAGACATCGCGTGTCAGAATGTGCATGGGGAATAACTAAAAAAAAAGTCCAAGCCTAGCATTTATTGGAATATGGCTCTAAATGCCAACATGTGTTGCTGCAACTGTGAAAACATCCCGACCAGCCTCTTCCTGCTCCTCTGATAGCCGTGTGATAGAACACAGGCCGGCTGTAACAGTAAGAGGGGGAGCTGATCTTTGCAGTGCTGCTGCAGCGTGTTGACACAGCTGTACCCTGCTACACGTTTGAACTTATTAATACAAAGTGGATCCCTGAGCCTCTGAAGCTGTTGTGTGGAAGGCCGAGCACAAACAGGTTGGGGTTTTGTTTGGCGCACCCAGTCAGCTGTCGGAGCCCACGCATATGTACAGTACACACATACTGTACATGCTGTATTTACAGTTCAATATGTTACAGCGCCTGGACACATGTAAGAGCTTCCTGTGCAGCATTAGTGTGATCAAAGAAGCTGTTTCTATCCTGCTGTCTCAAATGTCAAAGTTGTTTTAAGTAAAGCCTTCCACTGTTTTCTCCTTCCTGCTTTTCTTTTCTCTCCATCAGTCTTTTATCCTCCATCACCCACCCTCCAGCGTCAGAGGTGAGGACCCCAGAGAGCTACATATCGGCAGAGAGCGAAGGGGAGAAGGGGGAGCGGAACGGGAAGAAAGTGTGTTTTAACGTGGCAGGGGACGAGCAAGAGGACTCCGGACACGACACAATCAGCAACAGAGACTCATACAGGTAAAAACACAGTGAAAAATTGGTAATTTATGGTCACTTACCACAATATGACTCAGATAGATGAGTCCAAATATCGAAAGCTACAGTAATGAAGTGCACACTATCTCTCTGTTTCTTCTCAGTGACTGTAATAGCAACAGAAACTCCATTGCCTCCTTCACCAGCATCTGCAGCAGCCACTGTAGTTCCTATGTTCACAGCGATGAGCTGGACTCAGGTACACAAAGCTTTACTTTCCACCACATGTTGGAGGATAGAACTGAAATAACTTTCACTATTAGCAAAGGGTCAGTGTTTTTCAGTCTGGACACTATTTTCCCATGTCGTGTCTAAGTGACTAATTGGAACAAACGTTTTTGGAATCGGTCCAGTGTTGAGTCAGAGCACTGCAGCTGGCAACATAACCACCCAGGGCATGTGCACCCCAAATGGACGTTTTTGTTTTTGCCACTGACAGGCTCAGATTGTTTTTATTGTTTTTAAGTGTCTGACAACATAATGGAAATGATCCCTACAGAGATAGACCATTTTGTTAACGAGTAAGATGCTTTTATTTTAATCAGAAACAGCCCCGAATATTTATCACCAAACCCACCAGACTCCTTTTAAATAAACAGTAATTTAAGCATATATAGAGACAGCATAGTTTTCACATCTAACGGGGTGAATTAAGGGTTTATTTAAACCAAACCAGAGTTGGTGATTGTTGGAACAGTGAAAAGACAAACCAAGACAAATTTTGTGATTTAATTTTATTTCTGTTGACTTTGAATGAGATGTGTTTTATGCTGATAAAATAACAGATTTTTTAAATGAAGCCTGGTGGGTTTGGTGATAGCATTTTTGGTGCTGTTTCTGGTTGAATAGAAATAGTCTTACTCTTTGACGGGATAATGTTATCAGACATGACAGTCTGAGCCTATCAGTGGCAAAAACAAGCACTTTTAGTAGACGCACATTGACGGTGCAAAAATACCCAGAGTGGTTATATTGCAGCCTAATTTATGGCCTCTGACTGCAGCCCTCTACCTCATTACTAGATCAATTTTTAAAAAATGTTGTTCCCATTAATCATTTGGGAAAATAGTGTCCAGGTTGAAAAATACGGAAGCTACCCTTTAAACATTCATTAATTTATTAATTCATTATCTGTAAGCACTTTTCTTGGTACAGGGTTTGGGTGGGCGGGAGTCTATCCCAGCTGACCTTGGGTGAGAGGCGGGTACGCCCTGTATAGTTCGCCAGACTATCACAGGGCTGACAGAGATAGAGACAGACAACCATTCACGCTCACATTCACACCTACGGACAATTTAGAGTCGCCAATTAACCTGCATGTCTTTGGACTATGGGAGGAAGCCTGTGAACATAATGAGTTATAATTAATCCACTGTGTAACATCTATATGGCAGTACCCAGTTAGATGCAAAGTTCCCATCTGAGCGCCATGATCCATAACCCCAATCAGCCACATTGTTGCAAAAAGTGACAGGCCATGATTACAGTCGAACTGCATGATTACACCTTCTAGAGGACGTGGAGCAAAAAACCCTGAAGTTGAATCTAATTGGATACGACAGGCGTTTGGCCGCACATCTCAGCTGGATTTGTCATTAACATCTTACACAGCTGTGCATCCCGTCACATATCCTTCCCCTCTGTCTCGTAGGATGTCTCAATCACACTCCACACACACATAAACACACATTGTAGCTAGATGTAAGGTCAGATATCACCCCTCTTTCTGTGTCCTAAAAGCTGAGAATATAATCATTTGAAATAAAGGTAGAAAAAAGGTTGATGCAGTAAACGTGTTTAATAGTGGACCAATGACAAGTTGTAACCACACCTCTGCAGGAGATGAGATGCCCTCCAGTGTGTGGCTGTCCCATGATAAGCAGAAGAAACTCCACAGCTTTCTGGAGCATCTGTTCAGCCAGGTGAGTCAGCAAAACATCTGTACAGATGTGACTGGTGAGAGTGATTAGCGAAAAGCCAAAACAAAGCTAGCTGTCTCACTATCTGCTGTTCCGGCCGCCTCAACATTTGTTAAATTCAGTCTCTCCTGCAGATAAAGATTATTTAAAATCTTTATACAGTACAGGCCAAAAGTTTGGACACACCTTCTCATTCAATGCGTTTTCTTTATTTTCATGACTATTTACATTGTAGATTCTCACTGAAGGCATCAAAACTATGAATGAACACATGTGGAGTTATGTACTTAACAAAAAAAGGTGAAATAACTGAAAACATGTTTTATATTCTAGTTTCTTCAAAATAGCCACCCTTTGCTCTGATTACTGCTTTGCACACTCTTGGCATTCTCTCCATGAGCTTCAAGAGGTAGTCACCTGAAATGGTTTCCACTTCACAGGTGTGCCTTATCAGGGTTAATTAGTGGAATTTCTTGCTTTATCAATGGGGTTGGGACCATCAGTTGTGTTGTGCAGAAGTCAGGTTAATACACAGCCGACAGCCCTATTGGACAGCTGTTAAAATTCATATTATGGCAAGAACCAATCAGCTAACTAAAGAAAAACGAGTGGCCATCATTACTTTAAGAAATGAAGGTCAGTCAGTCCGGAAAATTGCAAAAACTTTAAATGTGTCCCCAAGTGGAGTCGCAAAAACCATCAAGCGCTACAACGAAACTGGCACACATGAGGACCGACCCAGGAAAGGAAGACCAAGAGTCACCTCTGCTTCTGAGGATAAGTTCATCCGAGTCACCAGCCTCAGAAATCGCAAGTTAACAGCAGCTCAGATCAGAGACCAGATGAATGCCACACAGAGTTCTAGCAGCAGACCCATCTCTAGAACAACTGTTAAGAGGAGACTGCGCCAATCAGGCCTTCATGGTCAAATAGCTGCTAGGAAACCACTGCTAAGGAGAGGCAACAAGCAGAAGAGATTTGTTTGGGCCAAGAAACACAAGGAATGGACATTAGACCAGTGGAAATCTGTGCTTTGGTCTGATGAGTCCAAATTTGAGATCTTTGGTTCCAACTGCCGTGTCTTTGTGAGACGTAGAAAAGGTGAACGGATGGATTCCACATGCCTGGTTCCCACTGTGAAGCATGGAGGAGGAGGTGTGATGGTGTGGGGGTGTTTTGCTGGTGACACTGTTGGGGATTTATTCAAAATTGAAGGCACACTGAACCAGCATGGCTACCACAGCATCCTGCAGCGACATGCCATCCCATCCGGTTTGCGTTTAGTTGGACGATCATTTATTTTTCAACAGGACAATGACCCCAAACACACCTCCAGGCTGTGTAAGGGCTATTTGACCAAGAAGGAGAGTGATGGAGTGCTGCGGCAGATGACCTGGCCTCCACAGTCACCGGACCTGAACCCAATCGAGATGGTTTGGGGTGAGCTGGACCGCAGAGTGAAGGCAAAGGGGCCAACAAGTGCTAAACACCTCTGGGAACTCCTTCAAGACTGTTGGAAAACCATTTCAGGTGACTACCTCTTGAAGCTCATTGAGAGAATGCCAAGAGTGTGCAAAGCAGTAATCAGAGCAAAGGGTGGCTATTTTGAAGAAACTAGAATATAAAACATGTTTTCAGTTATTTCACCTTTTTTTGTTAAGTACATAACTCCACATGTGTTCATTCATAGTTTTGATGCCTTCAGTGAGAATCTACAATGTAAATAGTCATGAAAATAAAGAAAACGCATTGAATGAGAAGGTGTGTCCAAACTTTTGGCCTGTACTGTATATTTCATTGATCCCTGTGGAATACATTTAACTTTTTTGTTATCTTGTTAAGGTTTAAGGTCAGTTACTGTGTTGCGTAATCATATTGTGTGGTAGATTGTAAATGGCAATCTGGGCAAGGGAATCTTTTCAAAGCCAAAACGGTTCATATCTCATGTGCAACTTTAAAGGGTAAATATTTATTTAGATTTTAGAGTTGTTGTTTTTCTTGTTTCGTGCTGAGGAAATGAAAATCGTGGCAGCCTTAAGCTGACCGGTGACCTTTCTTTGGAGCAAAGGTTGACCATATCTGACCACGAGACGGTTTATGACGATGTCTCCATCGGCAGTGGAAAAGCAAAAGAACTACGCTTTGCTGTCTCTGCATTTTTGAGCTGCTTCCTGTCATTTGTTTTATTGTAGAGCAGTTTCCCGAGCTTTGTTTACATACTGCATAGCAAATTGTATTCACTGGGGCTCTGAGGGATTGTGTGTGTGCGAGTGTTGGAGAGTGAGCGAGAGATGCAGGTGTTGGTTATGTTTGGCCAGCAGTTGTTGCTTCCCCGTACACACTTTTGATCTCATCTTAGTGGGAAACTGTATCATGTGAATTGCACCAGCTTGACCTTTGTGCTTTTCTTCAGGTGGACTCAATCACCAGCATGCTGAGAGGAGCAGTGGTGGCCCGGGCGTTTGAGCAGACCAAGTGCTTCACACCTGGTAGAGGATTACAAGGTAAAGCGCCGGGACTGTGATGTGCTCATTTCTCAGCATCTTTTTACCATACCTCATTACACAGTAGTCACACCATCTGAGCAAGAAATGTAAAAGTTAGTCTCTGTGTTTCATTTTCCTTGCAGTATGTCTCAGTATATGTTTCCTGCGAGGAATGTTTTTGTTATGGTGCAGCTCTGCTTCCTGGGCCTTGCTGGGCTGCACAGTGGGCCTGAGCGAAAAAAGATAATATTGGAGCTACTCCCAACCAGCACCGACACTGAGAGAAAACAGAGCACATGCTGAAAATGTCGCAGCTGCCTGCACACTGGGGCTGCAACTTCCTGTTGTGTAATGTGTGTGTGAGCACAGATGTGATTGTATAGACGTGGGGAAAGTATAGTAGGTGGATTCCAGCTCCTAAAAAAAAAAAAGGTTCCCATCTATTTTTTCCCTCTCTACATTTGCCCCTCCTCCTTCAACTATCGCAGTGCCCTTCACTCTGAAGCACTTCGTAGTGTTGAAACGGCTCCACTTAGTTACACACTCATCTCCACTTCATGGTTATTGTAGTGCTACTTACCAGTCAATGGAAAATGTGACCCTGTGCCAGCTCTTGTGCTTGTGCGTTATCTGATTATTTTGTTTTTTTACCATGTGCTTATGTGCCACCTAATCTCATGTTGGCCTTGGTGTTTAACCGCAGCTGTCTATTGTTACATGTTATCTGCCACAGGAAAATGTAGGAAATGTTACTGGAAGGGGCTAAATTTATCCTTATCATTTCCCACTGCAAATTTAAACTAACTTACAGTGCGCCCTTATAAACTGCACAACTTTGTTCAGATGACTCAGCCCTTTTTGAAGATTAGATAGAAGAAGAAAAGCAACAATTGTTGTCTTTCTTCTTTCTGTAAGTGGTGCAGACAGGCTTCCCAGACTTTGCAAAAATTAGAACTGTATCTTTTGTACCCTGGTGGTCTTTGTCCAACTATATAAGGCATTAATAAGCTCTGATATGAAAAAAGTTTGCTTATTTTGTATTCTCCAATGTGACTTTAGTGAAGAGTGGTGAGCACAAAAAGCAGAGGAGCAGATTAATATGTATATTTTCATACGTGCATCTTCCAAACACCCCGACCCAATTGGCACCCCCCCCCCCCCCCCCCCCCAATCTCAGGCTGTCTTCAAGTGAGCCCAGATATGCTTGAACTGAAAATAGGTCTGCTTGTGTTTTGTGTGTGTGTGTGTGTGGGGGGGTGTGTGTGTGTGTGCATAAATGCCCTCAGGAGGGACGTGAAGGCCTTGATCAGAGCTGATCCATCTCCACTCCAGTAATGTGTGTGGTTGATAACAGAGCAAATAGGATTATCTAACAAGTGGAGCATTCCTGCATCTGATCTCTCACTCACTCCATCGCCCTCAGACACACACACTCACACACACACACACACACACACACACACACTCCAGCCCCCCTCTGTTAAACAGCCACCATTCTATCACAGATCTCTTCTTTCGGCTCCAAAGTAAACTTCATTACGAGCCTCTCTGTCCAGTTTAAGGAGTTACATTAAATTGACAGACTTTTGCACTGCGAGGATGAGAAAGATTAAACCGTAGGCGGTCTAAAACTGGCGGTCTGCGGGATACACTAATAAAATTGGAGGTTTCTGGGTCTGTCTGACCTATAATTTTTAACTTTTCAAACAGAGCAATGGACAGAAAGAGAATGAGACCAATGTGAAGAAGAACAAAGAATGGAAAATGAATGATGGAGATGGTTTTAGAGGAAGAAAAAGAAGATCAGCAAAGCATAGAAAGATGCAGATTGTTATAATTTATTAAAATCCATCTTCCTTTTAATTATATCCTTTGCGGAAATATTTCTTCTGACTAAATAATCAATCCAGTAAATAATTTAAGTGTGTTGTACTTCTAAAGGGTTTGATGTGCTCTAACCACTTTATTACAGTAACGAAGATTTTATGACGGCAATAAACATCTCTGAAGAGAGCTGACTTGAGTCGAGGAGAAATAGAGCTGGAGAAGAAGAGATAAGGCAGAGACAAACATTGTATTCGGAGGATGAAGATGATTAAGGAAGATTAATAAGAGGAGGCTTGAAATAATGAGATCTTTTCTCTCTGTCTTCATGTTTTAATAATACAAGAGATGGATAAAAGGCAGTCGAATAAATCCACTATCTCCATGCGCAAATTGTGCCTCACAGTCGACACACATATACCTCTGCATGGCCTCTAATTCTCTGCCTGTGTGTGTTTCTGTCAGAGTTTCAGCAGGAGATGGATCCCAAGGTGAACTGCACCAAAAAGCTGCGTCTCCATGTCAAGCAGGATCCCTGGAACCTTCCCAGCAGCGTTCAGACCCTCACACAAACCATCGCTAAATATGTTGAGGGTGAGTGCGTACCTGAACTGGTCCGAATATGGTTTAAGTTTAACTTTGGTGTTTTTCAACCTGGACCCAATTTCCCCATGTTTTTGTGTATAAGTGACTAATGGGAACAACACTTTTGAAATTGGTCCAGTAATGAGCCAGAGCTCTGCAGCTGGCAGCTGCCAAACAGGCTGCAGTGTGACTGCTTAGGGCATGTTTGCACCATCACTTAACATCCACTAAACATGGTTGTTTTTGCCACTGACGGGTTGAGTCAGATTGTTATTAAAAGTGTCTGAAAATATTGTGGAAATGATCCCTACAGAGATAGACCTTTACTTTAAAGAGTAAAATCCTTTTTGTTTAATCAGAAACAGCCCTGAAATCACTATCACCACACTCACCACACTCCATAGAAATAAATGGTAATTTTAGTATGTGTAGAGCCAGCATATTTTCCACATCTAACTGGGTGAATTAAGGGTTTATTTCAACTTAACAAGTATTGGTGATTACTCTTAGTTGAATGAACAGCAGAAAGACAAGTTTTTTAAATGGAGTCTGGTGGCTTTGGCAAGAGGGTTTTCGGGTCTGTTTCTAGTTAAACAAAAAGGATTTTACTCTTTAACAAAATGGTTGATGACATTTTTGTCAAAGACTAAGATTGTTTTTGTTCAACCAGAAACAGCACAAAATTGCTATCACCAAACCCACCAGGCTTCATTTAAATAAACAGTAATTTTATCATTGTAAAACATACCTCATTCAAAGTTGACAGAATCAAAATAAAGTCACAAATGTTGTCCTGGTTCTTCTTTCTGCTGTTCCAACAATCAACGACTCAGGTTTGGTTTAAATAAATCCTTAATTTACCCAGTTAGATGTGAAAATATGCTGACTTTATACACGCTAAAATCACTGTTTATTTGAAAGGAGTCTGGTGGCTTTGGCGATAAATATTTCGAGTCCGTCCCTGGTTAAACAATAAGGACTCTAATCTTTGAAAAAAGGTCTATCTCTGTCGGGATCCTTTCCCTAATGTTGTCAGGCACTTTGAATAATAATCTGAGCCAGTCAGTGGCAAAAGGAAACACTTTCAGTGGACGTACATTGACGTTTCAAACATACTCTCTGTGTTACATTGCAGCCTGTTTCGACGGCGCCGTTGACAGCGCTCTCGCTCTACTGGATCCGTTATAAAAATTATTGTTCCCATTAGTCAAAATAATGAAGTTATCCTTTAACACACACACACACTGCTCTTACAGTGTTTGGGGCCTTAGACACACAGCCACATATAGTATTTATAATGGAAAGGAATTCTGGGCTTGGGAGGTAATGTACATTAAATTGACCAATCCTCCAGTGTGCCTCATCATGTTTATTGGATGCAGTAATAGCCCCTGTTTCAGTTGTGTGGGTACAAGCAGTCCCAGACCACTAACTGCTGTTTTTAAACTTTAAACCTAAAACCATCCTGGGATACATAAATCGGGGCCACATTGTTGAAGCTGAAAACTAACAAGTTAAACATCCAAAGAGCCGCGCTATTTGAGTTTCCCTTGATTTTTTTTAAATCTAGATAGGCAGTTCAGCCTCATTAATTCCCAACGGGAGTGTGTGGTTTTGTGTTTGTTAGCACACGGATTAAACACACAGACACAAATGTACATACAGACACACCCCAGGCAAACACAGTGAGCTACAATCTGCCCCGACCCGAGCCCCGGCCACATGACACTCCTGGGAAAGGTGAGCTGGCGGTCACCACTGAGAAAGTACAAATAAGCAGAGTTAATATTAATACGCAGCTTGGCCTGTGTTCACCACTTTTTTTTATTTTTTTATTTTTTTTATATCTCTCCCCATGATGGCTTTTTCATGCAGTGCAGCATCCTGCCAAGCTTCCCGCGGCTCTGATATGACTATAAACAAATGCGGATTTATGTTATTATCTTTGCCTGTGGCTGGTTTTTATGATGCAGTTGGTTTTTTTCTTATATGTGAAGATAAACAGCCGTGGAGCTGGGACTGAGCAGAAGACTCATACAGCTCCGGCCTATTTATGACTTTAAAGGGTTGAGTTTATAGTATAGGTCATACTATTGCAGTGGAGGAGAAAGGCTCTTTGGGAGTTGATATAAGATTGTTCACTGCCTCACTGGATTGCTTTTATTTGTTTCCTTCAGAGGTGAAGACACGGCTGCTCTTGGTGCTACTACAGTACACAGGTTTGTCTCACTCTCCTCCTGCATTAGAACAAAAATACAGAAAACAATAGAGGCTCAAACTTTAAATGTTAATGCATTGTGCACATAAATAATAAATAAATAAACCACACCGTTCAGACACAGCATCCTCTCCTGGTAACCTAAACTGTGAGCTCCATTCAAGTAACAGTGAAGAAAGAAACAAGGGAGAAAACTGGAAAATGCAAGCGAGGAATGGAAATCAGAATCACAGACTCAGACAGAGAGAGTTTTACAAACAAAACAGGAAGGTGAGAACTGAACAGTTCAGAAGCAAATGACGTAAACATCTGCAATAATCCTAGAGCATAATAAAAGCACAAAGGTAGAGGTGGAGCTCTGCAACTTTCTTAAAATGGCCAGCTATCAATTTCCTAAAGCCACACCTGGATAGATTTTTGTATAAGGATGCATTTTTTCTTACTGAAAAATAAAAAAGTAACCCTTAACATACAGTGAATCCACCCTCTGCCTGTGTGAACTTATATATTGTCCCTATAGAGTGCTGCAGGGTGACATTTTACTGTAGGGCAGTGCGGAAGTTTACATCACTCTGGTTTCCTTGTCAAAATAGCCTATGGGATTTTTCCACTGGATTTTGGATTACTGCAGGAAATAAGCTCTGTGGTAAACAAGAGGTTATAATACTTGCACATTTTGTGTTTTCTAGCAAGATAATCTTCAAAAACTAACACCGCTTTTAGGCTTTTTGAAGTGTTTAGTGTGTAAAACGCGTCGGACTAAAAAAATGGACCACACCACTGTCACATGACTTAGGGTGTTTTCACACTCAGCCCTCTAAATGGACTCAAAAAAGTGACTCAGCATTTTTTGCACAAATGTGAACACTCCACTCCCCTCCCCTCTGAAGCGAACCATGTTTTCGGTTTGCTTCAAGTTCTCTAGATCACATATTGTTGCACTGGGATGCTTGAAAAAACAGACAAACCCACATCGGCCTGTAACACTTGCTAGGACACAGGATGAGGAGTAGTTTGGTCCACAGAAGATACTTCAAGTCTTCAGATGTGGAGTGTAAAATACTTAAAACGGCAACAGTCTAAGGTACACAGGAACCTCAGATTTTAACTTCATCTGAAAGAGAGGGGCTTCATAACCGCACTGCAGTTCCATGTCAAAGGGTAGGGTTATAGTGTGACCAGAGAGAGAACCGAGTCCCTTTTCTGTAGATCCACTTTTTGGTCCACTTTAAGAGAACTTAGTTTGGTTTGTTTAAAAAGGACTGTATGAAAACACCCCTAATGTCACCACCACAATAAGGCTGTAAAGCCGTGTTTGGCGTGATGACACTCTCTAGTCTCATTTAGCCACTTTCTAGCAACATAGAAGCTTCAAAGTTCAAGAGGGGGGTATTTAATGACGCATTTTATGTTGTAGTACAAAACATGAAAGTCTTCTAATATTGTATTAACCACTGACCTTATTTCCGGCATCTAACTAGAAAAACATCAGGAAAAAAAACCCTTGACTTGAGATGAAAAGACCATTCCTGGAGCACTCATTTCTGCTGAGCCTGTTTTGTTACTCTATTCTTTTTTTTTTTTTTTTAATCTTCTGTTCATGTTCTTTTTCATAAAAAAACAACAACAACTGAACAAAGTAAATGAAAATGTAGCACCAACAACTTAGACTTCAACAGCACCAGTTCAGTAGATACTATTAAAACAGCAGTGCTGAACTCTTGAGAGAAACTGTTGATAAGATGATTTAATAAGAAAAAGTAGAGAGAGGTAGATTTCTTTTTCTGAGTCCATGGTGGGCTTGGTTAATAGTGTCAAAGAGTTTGCAGCCGTGTCTTATGACACATTATTCATTTCTGAGGGGTTCATGAACTCATTTTTAACTCGGTGGATTGCAGAACTTTTTCAGGGGGCCTATTTCTCAGGAAATTATGGCAGCAATTATTTTCCACTCGGGCACACCTGTCATTTGCTCTCGTTTTTTTCCTGATACAATATTTAATACCTGGGAGATTTTTGGGAAGGGAGGAAAAAAAAGCAGTCAAGGCTTTTTGTCACCTTAGTGAAAGCTTGCCACAGCGTAGTCAGATCATGAAAGTCTGTTTAATTATCATAACAAACTCATGCTATCACTTCTTTTCTTTTAACCTCTTACCTTTACACCTCACATCTCTTTTTTATCTTCACTGACTCAATTTTGTACAACTTTCCTTTTATTCTTCTCGCTTACTTTTACTGTTTTTACTTTTTAAACATGGGTTTCCTCTCAGCCTCACGTTCTCTTTGTTGCCCCTCCAGACTCGGAGATCCAGTTGCGTCGAGACATGGTGTTCTGTCAGTCTCTAGTTGCAGCTGTGTGTGCCTTCTCTGAGCACCTACTGGCTGTCCTCAACCAGGTAAATTACACATATGTCTTGTCTGGAATTGGAAATTAAAAACATGACCAAACAGTGACATACAGAAATGCAGTAAGCAGCATCATCCTACATAACAGCAAAAAATATTTGCCTCAGCTCACTGCCTAGCTTGTTTGTATCCACTCTCAGTTTCACAATGTAGGCAGGGAACTGGACCAAGACAGCTCGGACCCTCAGGACCTTCAGGAGGCCCAGGAAGCCAGTCGCCGTTGGCTGGAACAGATCGCCAGCGCTGGGCTGCTCCTCCACTTCCAGTCCCTCCTCTCCCCCAATCTGGTGAGCAGCAGACGAGCCTCAGCTCTCAGTTAATCTTCTTTAACAGACACTTGAAAAACTGGACTCACTGTCTGTATACTCTCATAACCATATGGATATGTAAACTGGCCGATGCCGTAGTTGTGCACAGGCAAAATACCGCCACTTTCATACAACTGCACATATATTTGCATTGCAAACATTTTGGATTTGACCTAAATTAAGTCTTTGATTGTCACAGTGGTGCAGTGGTTAGCATTGTCGCCTCACAGCAGGAGGGTTCCTGGTTCGAACGCAGGGTGGGGGGTTTGCATGTTCTACCCGTGTCAGTGTGGGTTTTCTCCAGGTACTCCGGTTTCCTCCCAAAGTCCAAAGACATGCAGGTTAATTGGTGACTCTAAATTGTCCGTGAATGTGAGTGTGAATGGTTGTCTGTCTCTATGTGTCAGCCCTGTGATAGTCTGGTGACCTGTCCAGGGTGTACCCTGCCTCTCGCCCAGTGTCAGCTGGGATAGGCTCCAGCCCCCCTGCGACCCTCAACAGGATAGGTGGTTCCAGAAAATGAATGAATGAATAAGTCTTTTGTTACATATTTTCCTTCTGCACCCTCCAATATGCTCACATTCTGATATAAAACCAAAAAACAAACAGTATAACAAACAAATACAATCATACATCAAACAATATGAATCACTGGGTTACAAAAACTTTCGGGACTTGAATTATGCAACATTCAACTTTTGCTTTTCCCCCTGAGTATATGTGATTGTGAGCTATAGCTAAGCAAATAAGACGTGCGTTTTGTATTTTACCATCATCAATCAAGGTGCCACTACCAGGCTGCGTGGCAGACAGTAAAACATTCACTAGAATGTGCTGAGTTTAATACACAGTCTGCCCGCAGTGACTGTGTAGGGATGTGGTCTGAATCATTGAGGTGTGCCGCTGATTCTGCAGAGCCAGATCCGACAGCCGACCTCCCTCATGTGTTTCTCAAATAACAGTCATGTGGATAGATTGCTGTTTAGGCTGGAGCTGTGTCTGGGGATATTGTGGAAATATCCCAAACAGCCAACAACCAAAAACACACTAAATTTTGAGCTGTTAAAAACTCAGCCAGAGGATTCATTAAGGCAGCCGAAATAGTTTTACATTTTAACCCCATGTACACTTCATGTCTGAGAGAGCTCTGTTGATCTGTCTCTTCATTTTTGACCTTTGAACTTCAAGTTTCAATTGATGCCTTCACCAAGTAGATACTAATACTATTTTCACCTTGGAACTGCAGGGACAGTCTCAGAAACATGGATTCAGACAGTCAGGGTTTGTTACATCACAAACTTGAGGAACGTAAACATCACACTAAGGCAAAACAAGGAATATCAGAGAAGAACAGGGTGCTTATCTGTGCTGTAAACCAGCCTTGAAATAGCCTGAAGCATGTTACCTTCATGAGAATTATTAATCCTCTATCTTATTTTGGAAAGAAACTTGAGACATGCTCAAGTAGTCTTTTGGCTTTGGTGTCAGGCCACTCTGTTCTCTGCATGAATTTAAGTCAGTGCAGTGAAAAGACCATCCAGAGAGGAGTTCATTATGAGTAGCCACAGTGGATCGCTAAAATTGAGCTCAGCACACACTGTGACCTCATCGAGATCCATTAACCTTTCCCGTCAAGGTTTTTTTTAATATTTTCAAAGTTGTCTCCGACCCTGTTAGCTAAAGGGTTGTAATATATTCTTTCAAAGCAGTTATTTCCTCATGGTTTAATTTATACACTTTGCATCATCAACCACATAGAAAAACATTTTTTTTATTGGATGAGGTACTTCAATTTAGTTTCTATTTCTGCCGTCTTTCTCTGGGAATTAGAAACACAGGAAGTGCTTTAAAAGTGTATTTTGGATGACCGTTTATTTAGGTTAGACGAGTGTGCGGCTGACGTCAGGTCCCCAGAAATGATGTTTTCCTCTTTTCCCTCCTGGACTGACGTCTCTGTCTTTCTCCCTGTCGCCCTCTTTTCCTTTATTTCTCGAGACATTTCTCTTTCAAGTGTCCCTGTGGAGCAAAACAGGGTCTCAGTACCTGCAGGTGATTCCAGCGAAATCTCAGCACGCTCCTTTTTAGGGCATCACATGAAAGGCAGCATGAGTCAAACTGGGGATGCTGTGGGTGTGTGCCTCTGTGTTAGGGTTTTTGTGTATACTGAATGCGTGTGTGTCGGGGGGGAGTGTATTTATGCGAGGCGCTTTGAGATAAACTTGCCCACACACGGCAGGCACTGCTTGGCAGGGCGATGGGTACCCCTCCGTCACATGTCGGGCCATCTCGAATGTGTCTTTAGAAAAAGGACCTAATCCTCTTTCACCGCTGCTCTGTTTATCCCTCTGCATGTGGTGGATGAAGAGGAGCGGAGAGAGAAAGAAGAAAGAAGAAGGGGGAAGGGGCGGTGACAGAGGAGTGCAGAGTGTCACAATCCCAAATATTGGAGCCGCTATCGCTGTGGCCACAAGCAGATGTGCTTGTTTGTGTGTGAGGATGCTGAGTGCATGTTTGAAAAGGAAACACACATTCAGAGACATAAACAAACAAGCTAAAGCAAACAGTAAAACAGACAGACGTACGCTTACACACATTGTCATACATACAACACTAGCTGACGCCTCAGATGAGCATCTCGTCACACAGTCAGAAAAGTTTCTTATATGATGCTATTCTCTGTGCCTTTTTTTCTTAAAGGGACAGTTGACTCAAAAATCAAAATACACGTTTTTCCTCATACCTGTAGTGCTAGCTAGTGTTAGATTGCTCAGTGGTGCTAGGTGAGCTAGCAGTAGGTGCACACTTATATCATGATAAAACATTTTTTTTAATCATGTTAATCGCATGCTGCTATTTTTGCTGCCACCCGCTTTCAGGGGCAATAGATGACTAAGTTTTAATGCTAAAGTGATGATAGAGGTATCATATGAAACTAGAAGACCTAAGGAATCCCGTTGCAACCGTGTTATGCTAGCTAAATAACACTTCAAAGTTAGGCTAAATTTTGGTGAGAGAAAAACAGCATGGCCATTTTCACAGAGGTGCCTTGATCTCTCCTGTCAATATATCTGAATGAAAATGAGTTCTGTGGTTACCCATAAGCCTCCCCTTTACAGACATGTCAATTTTATGTTAATCCCATACAGTTTTGGTACAAACTATGCACTTTATTCATGCAGAATTTATTGCAGATTTATGACTAGAATAACTTGACGAACAGTGCTGAGCTACATCTCAAATTAATCTTCAGGTTTCCAGCTTTCAGGTGATACATACCACTTATATATAGCATCTACTGTTGACCTGCTATCTCACCCAAAAGACAAAAATCGGCCTACAGTATGAGGGTCTCAGAGGGTTAATTGCTTGCTGCTATTTTATCTTTTGAACAACACTGTAGTAGCAGTGCAGCACTGACTTGAAATAAATAAAGCTAGATGTCAAGATCACAAAGTAAATGTCTTTGCATTCATTTTATTCCCAATCAAACACTGGTAAGAATTGCTTCACATACTTTATACGGACTTCAAAACTGTTGAAATGCAAAGTTATGGAATTTTAAACCTGCAAAAAAAAGTGTGATTTATCACTATTAACTGTTGAAATTCACTGATTCATTGCAATTAGAAATATGAATTATTTAACTGCCCTATCTCATTGTATTCAAGAGAAGGCAGACATCTCTACAGCAGATATCTCCAACTCTCTGCAACTCACACCAAAACAATCTTGATCAATGAACAGCACTGCAGGTAAAAGGAAAAATATGCATATTTGACTTGAGGTACTTTACTGGCTTTGTTCTTGGTATTATTTCCATGTTATGTTATCGAATATGATTGTGCATATAGTTATATCAAGCTGTGGACGGGGCCTTTCTGCATCTCTTCAGATATGTATGAATGAAATGAAATTTATTTTTGAACATGAGAATCAACAAGGAAGCATTTTTCACATAACATTTCTCACAGAAAATAAATTAAAGGTCTCTACATGTTCAAAAAAGGAGAAGGCAGAAGCTAACTTATGTTTACCTTCCCCTTTTATACATCTTAATTTTCTAACATGGCTACTGTTTATTTTATCAAAGTACCGCCATTTATCCAAATAAGAAACTCTTGATTCATCTGAGGTAGTTAGTTCTGGAAATAAAAAACAATATATACTGAAAATATAATACAAGAGAATATTTGAAAAAAAGGAAAGAAATGCAGACTTTATGGCTAAACAATTCAGTACAACCTCTTAAAGTGGAAATGAAACATTTGGCCCACCTTCACCTCAATTGTTATAGTTTTCTAATGTGAGAATTTTAAACTGTCTTTTGAATTGAGCAATGTGTTTACTTTCTTTGATCGTTACAGGTAAATTATTCCACAACCTCACCCCATTGACAGATATGCACATGCTTTTGAGTGTGGTACGCACCTTGGATTGTAAGAGATTCCCTCTCCTTCTTAAATTATAACCACTTTCTCTTTCTTTAAACCATTTTTGTATGTTGTTAGGGAGTAAGTTGTTTTTGGCTTTGTAAATAATTTGTGTGGTCTTGAGATCCACTATATCCATACATTTTAATGTTTGTAATTTTAAAAATAAATCATTTGTTTGTGCATTATAGCCAACATTGCTAACTATTCTCTTGCCTTTTTCTGCATGGTGCATATTGTCTTTAGGGTGGATTTGTAGGTATTACCCCACACCTCAGCACAATAGGACAGATAAGGAAGAAAAAGCGAGCAGTATAGAATGTACATTGTTTTCTGATTCAGTATGTATCTGACTTTTCGAAGTATACCATTAGTCTTTGCCAATTTAGAGCAAATGTGTTTGACTTGCGGTTTCCAGCTGAGATTGTGATCAATTATTACTCCCAGGAAGGAATTTTCATATACTCTTTCTAATCTGGTGTTATCACACAGTACTTCAATGGTTAAGTCTAAATTTTGCGTTTCCCAAAAATCATATATTTGGTTTTCTTTATATTGAGAGATAATTTATTTGTATCAAACCACAGTTTTAGCTTGGCTAGCTCTTCAGAGATGATCTTTAACAGCTGTTGGAGGTTCTCTCCTTTATAAAAGATATTTGTGTCATCTGCAAAAATTACAAATTTCAAAATATTGGAAGTATTAATAATATCATTTATGTATAATATAAATAATTTTGGTCCCATTATTGATCCTTGTGGTACACCGCAAGTTATATTTAGGAGCATTGACTTTTCCTCTCCCATCTGCACAAACTGTTGTCTATGTTCTAAATAACTTTTTATCCAACTGAGCCCTACACCCCTAATCCCATATCTTTCCAGTTTTTGAAGCAAAATATGATGATTAATTGTGTCAAAGGCCTTTTTAAGGTCAATAAATACCCCTATGGCAAACTTCTTGCCATCAATGCTGGTAGTTAGTTTTTCCACAAGGTCAATTAGAGCCAAAGATGTAGATCGATTTGGTCTAAAACCATATTGACTATCAGTTAAGATCTCATGCTTATCAATAAAACTGTCCAATCTGGTGGCAAATATCTTCTCCAAGATTTTAGAAAATTGGGGAAGCAATGAAATTGGCCTGTAGTTAGTATAAAGATTCTGCTCACCAGCTTTAAAGATGGGAATGACTTTAGCTATTTTCATCTTAATGGGAAAGGTGCCCAGTTTCAGTGAGAGATTGCAGATATGTGCAATCGGATCTGCTATAGCTACAATTACTTGTTTAATTAAGAATAAATCAATATCATCACAATCCCTTGATGTCTTGTTCTTAAAATTATTAACAATGTCAATTATTTCGGTTTTATCTGTATCTCTCAAAAAAATAATAGTTGAGTTTCTTTCTTCAAAAATTTGTGAGACACCTCGCCCTTGTGGAGGGATTATCTCATCGGCCAGCTTGGGCCCGACATTTACAAAGAATCTGTTGAAGCCTGCCACCACTTCATCACTGTTTTTAATTATCTTACCATTATCAAGAAATTCATTTGGAAATCCAGCACTTGTTTTTTTTCTTCTAATAATTGAATTTAAAATATTCCAGGTGCCCTTTATGTTATTTTTATTGGTTTCCAACAATTTACTATAATAATCTTTCTTACATTTTCTTAGAATATCCGTTAGTTTATTTTTATATGTCTTATATTTAATTTCTTTTTCCTCAGTTCTGTGCTTGATAAAGTCTTTATATAATTTATTCTTTTTTTTGCAGGCATTCAACAGACCCCCTGTAAACCAGGGGTTATCTGGACGTTTTGATGTTTTCTTTGGTTGCTGAATTGGACAGTTTTTATGATATAAAGTCAAAAAAGTATTAAGGAATAAGTTATAAGATGACTCAACATCCTCCTTTTCATAAACATTCCTCCAGTCTTGAACTAACAGATCATTTCTGAATGTATTCAGGGTGTCATCTGTTCTTAATCTCCTCTGCATGTTTATTTTGCTGCTGTCTAAGTTCTTGTGATTACATTCATGGATAACAAACACCGGCAGATGGTCAGTGATATTGTTTATTAATAATCCACTTTCTAAATTACTGGTCATATTATTAGTAAGAATATTGTCTATTACTGTTGCTGAGTGGGTGGTAATTCTACTTGGTTTGGTTATACTAGGATATAGGCCCTTACTGTACATTGCATCTATAAATTCCTCTATTGCAGGTGATTTATTTGGATTTAAGAAGTCTATATTATAGTCCCCGCATAAAAAAGCAACCTTCTGCTCGGTGTTTGAAACCATGGCCTCAAACACATCTTTAAAACTTTCAATGCTAGAGTTGGGTGCTCTATAGACACAGCTAACAATGACATTCTTCATTTTACCCATATCAATTTCAACAGTAATACATTCACAGATGTCATCAATCACAGTCGTCATACTCTCTACTATCCTATACTTTAACCTGTTGTCCACATACAGTGCGACTCTTCCACCCTTTTTATTTGCTCTATTCACAAAGTTGAAATTATAACCTTCTAATTCAAAGTCGGTCCCTTTGTCATAGCTAAGCCAGCTCTCAGAAATAGCGATTACATTAAATTGCATGGTGTAATGCTGTAGATAGTCTCTGATCTTATTAAAATTTGCGTATAGACTCCTACTATTGAAGTGTACGATTGATATACCATGCTCTAAATTGAATTTCTCCTTAAATTGGTTTTCGGTGTAATAACAACAATTGCTTAGTTTAAAAAAGGACATACAGAGTTGTCATAAAACTAAAGTGACACTGGTGGTTTGTTCACAAGAAAATATATTACACAAGAAAAATCCATAATCTGTAGTCACCACCTGCCCACAAGCTGACACATGAAACACACTCATAAACTCAAACTCAGCCAGCTTTGGTTAAAAAATGGTAGAAGACTATATGACTCTTCTAAAGGTGTTTATCAAGGATTAATGCCGGGCCTTTAGATCATCAGTAAGAGGCTGCCTGGTCTTCTTTAACCTTACTCCTTCAAGGTGCAGGGTATTGATCAGCTCATTAAACCACAGCTTGACTGTGGGAACCTCCTTTTCCTTCAAAACATTTTTTTATTGTGATTAACCTATGAGAAGAGGCTATTTTGCATGATTCATACTTTTAATTTTACTACTCACAAACATGGGTGACCGTGAGCTGCAGAACAGCTTTAGTGCTCTTTGGCACAGGCTGTATGAGTCTCTGTTCTCCCAAAAGATATTAGTTTTTCTCCGAAATCTCCCATGATGTTCAGTTGCCTGAAGAGTGGCTTAACATTCACATCATTTTCATAGTTCATTCTACTATTCTGTGACCCCTTATGCCCTCTATGGACGTGTCTGCATTATGTCCGTACACTCATTTCTTTCATGTTTTTGCGCTCCTATAACATTGTCAGACTCACGATGGGTAGTTGACAAAGAGAAGCATCAAAATGGATGCAGCAGAACCAGAGGTTTTGTCTTTGTAACTCAATGCTTTCCTCTTCCTTGCCAGTACCTGTCCTACATTACCCACAATGCAACTCGACCACCCACAGTTAAGTTGGAGGTTCAGGGGTGCTATACCAACAGCAGCTTCTATAGTTGAAACAGGGCTTCCTGGTCATAATCCAACAGCACGCGGCCAAGTTAGCTTCTCAGATCAAGGACAGAAACTTGTCCAATAGATTTGAAATTAGCTGTTGTAGGCTGACTATATACGAGTGTGACTGTTCGTCAGTGCCCTCTCTGACCCTGATGAAGACACGATTGTAGTGAAATGTTAGTCTGTTTGCACTTTTAATGGGTGTATATCTGTCAGTGTGCTCCGGTCCTTTCTTCTCCATTGGAAAGCAGCTAACGTAGCCTTGAGTCTCAGGTCTGGTAACCTTGCTTCTTTATAAATCCCAACCCCATTGTCAGAGTAAATGTATGTTTCCTGCAAATCACCGATATGTAACATCTGCTCCTTATTATATAGTGGATACAATGAAACTTTATGTTTCTTTATGTTTCAACAACACCGAGGTCAACATCTTCTTTTTTGTGACTGAGCTATAAATCCACACCCAGATTTTTTCCATTTTCAAACTTATCGTCCTCAGCCCCAACTGATACTGACTCAAGAGGCATCACTTCACACATCTCTCTCTCCGGAGCCACAAAAGGCTTTATACGACCTTCTCACAAATGCAATACTACCCCCCAAGAGTTCCCCTTTAATTTGTCATCTGTGTGTATCTACTTTTACTACGGAAATGATCTGAATACTTCCTCCTCCACTACTTTCTCACGAGTATGCTGTCTTTCTCTCTTCAGACTGACGAGCAGGCCATGTTGGAGGACACTCAGGTGGCTCTAATTGACCTGGAGAAGGTTACGTTCTACTTCCAGCAGTTTGAAGGGGAGCCGCTGGTGGCCAGTATGTACACAGACTTTTTTCTTACATTTGACTTGCTTTTTTGAAAACATTATAGTCTCATTGTTCCTACTGTGTTCTGTGAAAATGAGATTGAGCTTTAATTTTGCCTCCTCTCCTCTCGTCTCCTCCCCTCTCCTCTTGCAGATATGCCCATGTCATATCAGGTGGAGGGCACCCGTCAGGCCTTGAAAGTTTGCTTCCACCTTGAGAGTTTCTACTTCTCCCAGCTGCCTCACAGGCTGAAAAACGGAGGAGGCATCAAAATCTACCCTGTGCTCTTCACACAAGGTATAGTGAGCCTGGTTAGGGAACTTTAAGTCAGCAGGTTGTGCAGAGATGAAAGGCACTTTACAGATGATTGGAAACACCAGCAGGTAGATGCACAGTATATGCAGTGGCTTTTTCACTTTATTTTTCACTCTTTTCGTTTTATCCCTTTCTAGCGCTGGAGAGTATGGAGGGTTACTACTACAGAGACAATGTGTCAGTGGAGGAATACCAGGCCCAAATCAATGCTGCCTCGTTGGATAAGGTTAAACAGTACTACAAAAGACTGAGGTACGTTACACAAGACGCACACTTTGAAACTACATATCCTGTGTGATTTGGCAGTTTTTCAGATCTAATATAAATCAAGACGACCCGTTCAGTCGGGCTTGACTCTCAACACCCAGCAGGACCTCAAGGTGATTGGCTGAGAGCAACACAGCGGGAGTGTTTTATGATTGGTTGTGAACACTCGCAGCAGGGGCAGCGGTGATTGGATGAGAGTGCCCAGCGTGTCACCAGCGCTGATGTAGTGTTTCTGTGCAGCTGCTGCACTCAGTTACCTCACACCCCATTGGTTTGCTGCACACCCGAGACCTTCTGTGATTGGCCAGGCGTGGACAATTTAATGAGGTGGAAACAGATACGAAGACACAGACACTTCTGGGAGTTGAAAATAAGGGCCTGACTTTATTTAATCTCCTGAATGTGTGAGTGAGTGTCAGACCTATATAGTATGCAGTCTGAATATCAATGCAGTCTCATATTAGATGCCACCTTGTTTATTCCAGTGACTGAGAATCACATTTAAACCAGCTGTGTATAAAATGATGTGAGTGCCTGTGAATGCACAAGGCACATTAAGAATTCATAATGAGAAAATCTAAGAGACTGTGTAATTTAGACACAAGATGTGGCTTTTATGAAATGTCCTATGCTGGTGGAAGTGCAGAAAGATCTACAGCTTACACCTGATCCTCTTGAAGTCTGATAATTGGACTCTCTGTTATCATAGAGAGAAGTTCTCTATCTGACTATATGTTTGCCAGTTCAGCTCAGTTACCAATGAACTATAGTTCCTGTGATATCACGATTAAACAGTATGGACTGATACCATCTTGGTTAAAGGGGACCTGTAATGCCTTTCCATATTTTGTGTCTTACATGTAGGGTTACAATGTTGGCTGTTCATATTAAACATGGCCAAAGATTCAAATAATGAGGGTATGAGGTATGTTAAACTAATCCCTGTGACCAAAAACCTCTGGCTTTAGACCATTCTGAATACTTTTTTTCTGATGTTTTTTTCTCTACAGTATGACATCATAGTGCGCTGGATTTCTTTATAGACCCATTTAGGGCTGACATCACAATAATGTCACTTTATTAGCTGGAGGCAAAACATGACTGTCCACCACAGGGCTGTAAGCTACATAGGAGTCTTAAAATGTCCTCGTGTTGTGTTATTGAGAGCCAGAATAGAAGGAGTCATGGCTCAAACTAACGCTATACTGAAATGAGAGCCCTGCTGGTCAAGGAAATGGAATGTTGTATTTCTATATGAATTAACAAATGGTTAACTTAATCACACATTCACTCCACTTGGTGCTTTGCTGCTCCGCTTCCCTATACAGTGTGCCTAAAGTGTGCTTTGCCACTCTGAGAGTGCCGTGCTCTAGATAACCGAATGGTATATTCCAACAGCGCTACGAATTTACAACGGTCCAGTTTGTGCCAGAGTGTGCTCCAGCACTCAGAGTGAGTATTTCTGAACGCAACACTCGCATCATCTTCCTCCATTATCTAAAACAAGCCAACAGAACTTGCTAGGTTGCGCTAGCTACTGTCTGTGGAGAATTGTTTTGCCTCCAGCTAAGCCCCGCCCACCAAAAATGTCATACCATTTACTAACAATAAAAGGGTCTGTACAATCATCTGCTCCAGTGTTTACAGTATGTTACCTACACTGCTAAATAGGACTACATGCTAATGTCAATGAAGCATGTAAACCTGGTTGCCGATATTTTAAATTTCTCCCAGATTTCGGATACATGTGAAGAAGCTTTTATTGGTGATTTTTTTTTATGGTAAAAAGTGCTGCTACAAACTACACCCACCACCAACCCACTAAGGCAATGGTTATTTGGACCTTGCTACAGTGTAGCATTGTAGTAAATACGTATGAGGCCAAACATAGCAATAACTAACGAGATGTAACCCTTACCTTTACCTCTCCTTAACTGCCTTACAATTTATAGCTAGCTAAATGCTAACATAGCATTTTCTTTGGGGCTTCTGCTTCCAGGCCAAGAAGCAAAGGGGACTGATCATGTAGCTATGGTGGGCGAGTCATGTGGCTGGTTGGCAACTTACGTAGCTGCTCCAGCTGCAGCTATACCAACTCATGCAGAGGCATCAAGATATTGAAGACCAGTCAGAGCAGACTGGGCTTTTTTGGGAGGAATGCTTAAAGAGACAGCTGCTAAAATGGACAGCTCAGGAGGAGGGTGAACACAGGTGTTCCAGCACAGACCAGAAGAATAAAGTGTTTTTGAAAATTAAAGCGTGTAGACATCAGTAGAAACCTTAGATACAAGTATGAAATGAGCATCTTACATCCTCTTTAGTAATGATACTCCTGGAGAGCAGCTTGAAGCCTGACCAGAGTGCACGCCCTCATTGAAAACCGAGGAGGGCGACTGGTCGACACGTCGGCTTCGACTAAACATCTGCTGCTGATTGTGTGGATAATTAAACAGAGCAGAGCTCACAGCAAAACTCCATCTTGTTATTTAGGGACAATCTGCTTTGGGGGGCTGAATGATTTACAGCTTGAGCAGTCATGTGTCACATCAGCGCTGATCCTCCACAACAAAACATTAATTTACTGGGATTGCTTTCCGCTGAGAGTTTTTAATTTGTTCGTAGTGTTTTGTTCGACGAGTGAAAAGAATTTTAAGCATTAATTTCTGTGAGTGTCAGATTTCCCAAAGCGCAGTTATGGATACCAAATTGTGCTGGGTCATTTAATCTCTTTTGTGCATCAGTCCTTCTATCTCTTTGTGTAATGATATTGTCTGCCAGATCTTCTGGGACTCCACAACCGTTTAATAGAGGAGTATTGCCTTTTCGGGGTATCTCTTTCATTTTATTGAGTCCTTGTTAGCAGACTGCCGTTAAGACTTCGTGATCAATCTCTGAAATGTTACAATTCTAATTAAAATACCACAGGGAGACATATTAAGTGCACAAATGTGTTAGAGCACCTGCAGCACCTTTTAACATCAAATTATCTTCATAAATATGTGTTTTTGTATGTGTGCCCATGTACCGTATTTTAGTTTGACCTGTACAGAAAGAGCCTAATTGAATCGACAGCAGAGGCTCCAGCAGTAACATGGAGCAGATGTGGGCTGACAGGCGAGTGAGTGAGGCTGGTGATTCTGGGGGCTGGGTAGGGATGTGCATAAGCAGTGTGCTTGAAAACCCCAACTGGAGTGAAACTGGTAGAGACTCTACTCAAGCACTCAATCTCCTTTTAAGCACAACCTGTCATAAGCCAAAACTGCACATCATTTCAGTCCAAATACAATCAGATGTCTGAACTCTCCAGACCCCGGCCTCCTGCTGTGTGTATACTGTTGTACAGCGGGTGAATCAGTTGGTGTTGAGTTGACATATGAAAGGCTCCAGAGTGCGACCAGAAACCTGTCAAGTGCGACTGAACATTTTCATTGGTCACACTGGTGCGCCTGACTTTTAGCAGGTTTGTCTCTGTGTGTATGTGTGTAGCATTTTTTCCCCATCTGCATTCTGCAAAGACCTGCCCCTTCTCTGCCTCTGATTGGCTCTGACTCTTATATTCTTCTTCACTGAATGCGGGAATGTGTTTATGGTTGAATCCTGGGACTGTACTACTCCTCGAGTGGCATCACAGTCTTAAAACATATCGGTACTATTGATTGTTTATTCAACAATACAACTGCTGCAGTGCCTGTTACATCGGCAGAGGTACCCACTGCACCCCTCGTAAAATGCCTAATCCTCACCCAACATCTTTAGCGCAGTGTTGCAGTCAAGACCACCTAAACGAAGACCAAGTCATGACCAAGACCAGATCAGTACAAGTCCTACACTGCAGGACACACTTAGGATTAAATGTGGAATATGCAAACCAAAACCAAGTGGATTTGAAAGATCCACATTCCCATAAAACTCCCATAGAAATAAATCAAGATTCCTCTTCATTCGTCTCTTTATTTGCCACATATCTATTGTATATGTATGTGTAGGTGCTGTATCTGATTTGTCTTCATTAAATCATCAAAATTGTAGAGGTGAATTTCATGTATGGGAATTAACCTTTGTTTCTATGGGCAAACAGTAAGGGGCTGAAATGAACTTTACTGTCTCTGTTCATCACTGCTTTAGTGATATCCCCACAGTTGTTGACTTGACCGGTCTTGACAGAGTCCTCTTTATCTGAGACCAAGACAAGACCAAGTAAAAATGCAGTTGAGTGTGAGATGAAACCGAGACTTTCAAAAAGTGGACTTGAGACCAAGACTGATCTTTAGCACTACAACACTGCTTTGACGTTAGTCAGTTACGTAATATGTAAAGAAATTACAGATATGTATGGGAACTGGGCAGCACAGTGGTGTAGTGGTTAGCATTGTCGTCTCACAGCAAGAGTGTTCCTGGTTCGAATCTAGGGTGGGGGAGTTCTTCTGCGCAGAGTTTGCATGTTCTTTTTGTGTCAGTGGGAGTTTTCTCCGGATACTCCGGCTTCCTCCCACAGTCCAAAGACAAGAAGTTAATTGGTGACTCTACATTGCCCGTAGGTGTGAATGTGAGTGTGAATGGTTGTCTGTCTCTATGTGTCAGCCCTGTGATAGTCTGGTGACCTGTCCAGAGTGTACCCCACCTCTTGCCCAATGTCAGCTGGGATAGGCTTCAGCACACCCTTGACCCCCAACAGAAGAAGCGGTTATGGAAAATGAATGAATGGGAACTGACCAAAAGGTAGCCCAAACGTAAAAACCTTGGGCGCACCAGTGCAACCAATGTAAAAAGCTAGTCTGGAGCCCTGATGTGTACAGACCTAAGGAAAGACTCTTTGCAAAAGTAAAAGTTAAGGAAATAAATTAGAGAGTGAATCCATTGTCCAAATAGTTGCTTATTAAGTTTTGTTGATGGACTTGCCATTGACTAATCGTTTTGTGGCGTTATCCACATCACTCTCCAAGTAGTGCTTTAAATTCCACCTTGCTGCTGAGTCATTCGTGCACACATGGAATAACACAGTCAACACTAGCAAAACTTTAACAGGCAATCTACACCAGAAACACCTTCTTCACTCCCACCCAGTAGTATTTCCTTGTATCAGTGGTAGTAAAATAAATATTCCCAGATGGCTTTCAACAGTCAATGAATACAGTGTCTTTCTCTATGTAATGTTACCAGTAGTTTTCTTTTGCCGGCTGCCATGTGTCTTTCGGCTGACCACAGACCAGCCTGTGATGTCACTCCTCTCTCCATTGCAGCGTTCCAACCTCAGGCACCTCGTTATCCTTGGAGCCCGGCCACGGCAGTGTTGGGTTAAACCCACACCGTGGGCCGCAGCCAGAAGCTGACTGACACACAGAAACAGCACAGCACGCAATACTGAACTGAATGAACTGCAGGGGCTGAGACTCTTGCATGTTTTCATGTCGTCAAACACACATTAACACCTCAGACCTCTATTTGCCTTTGGGAGCCCTGAGATATCATCTTTAGGAGCGATAATTGAAATCTCTAAGTAATAACATTGCATGTGGAGAAATTGTAGTAATGATGATGAAAATTTGCATTTTCACTTATAAATGGGAGCATTGGGATCATTTATACTCAATTAAACAGTTGCTCATTATAATGTGGAACCCTGTCGAGATGAAAAATGCTTTTCTGTGAAGACTGTGTGTGCATGTTTGTATACATGCAGAGTGCTTCATAGTGAAATTCAAAAGCAAAGAGAAACCATTGTTTTGGTCCAAAAGAAATTTTTGTTTTTGTCTTTTTCCCTCACTGACGCCTTTGCCAGCATGCGTTGTTGGCATTATACAATCTGACTCTAAGGGCTAGTGTACAATTTCCCAGCAGCCTCTCTGTCTCCAGCTTATGCTTTCCATACCCACACCAAGATACAGTATGATCCAAGCAAAGCCATAGTGCCCTGATGACGTCACTCAAGTCTTCCGCAAAACATAAACTCACGGGCCAAATCACAAGCACATGGCTGGTGCCACGGGAGTCAGCGGTATGTAGAGCCAGAGCACGCACCCACGTTTTCAAGCTTTCATAAACCGTCTCAGCTGACATGTGCATTTAGGTAGAAGAGGTTTGTAACCCTGACATGTAAGAGTCAGCCATAGTCATAGTCTTGTTTGCTTAAATCTCTTGCAAGTTTCTCATCACGTAAACAGGAAGACAAACTAATCGTCTCTTATTTTACTGTCACAAATTGTGAGCTAATTTTCCAAATGCACACAGTTGCCTCCTCACTAGTAAGAAAGTAGCAACAACTGAAAAGGGTAGGAAAGAGCATGCTCTGAACGGAAAGTGTGTTCTGCTTAAGGACACACTGAGAGTGGAAGAGGGGAAATCGAAAGGGAAATATAGATCGCCAGAGCAGGTTGGGAAGATGGAAAGGGTTTCAGGGGAGGGGATAAGGATGATAGGTTGAGGAGGAGAGTGTGCGAGCGTGTCGAAGAGGGCAGAGTGGAGAGGGGGGGAACCGGAACAGAATCTGCAAATGTATTATTCAAAGGGAGAGATTATTGCAGGCTTGTGGTTTCATCTCATTTTGCTCTTATTGACAGGAAGCTTCAAGAGGGAATTGGGGTGTCCCATTGCATGCTTCCATGCTTTCGATTCAAGGAGAACCGTACATATAGCTGTGGGAAAGAATAAAGGAAGAAGTCAGGCATGTACTGCATGTTGTCCGCTGGTGAATCATACCTAATTCGTGTCCATATATTGATGCTGCAGGTGTAACAGTAACCTGTGAGTGTGAGCAGATGTGCTAAAATCAATAACTTCTGGCACAGCTGAGACGGAACAGTTGCACTGCAGGCATTAGACTTTTCTCCCCCTAATTGAAATGCATTTGGCAGTAGTGGGGAGAGTTTGGCACTACATCACAGAAGCAGTTGTGAAACTTCCACTTCTCATGGTACACGTCCCTTTGGTAAATCGCTTGATTTATGTGGATATTAAAATTCCACTCAATCTTGACAAATGGTGTTTAATGATGGCATGGTGGCTGAAAGATAAGCAATAAACTTGGACGTATAGCACTGTCCAACAAATAGTATATTTTATTCTTACTGCAGACTTGTATTTCATACTTTGCTGGTTAAATATGCATCGGTCATCAGCACAGAGCACAGCTTCAAAGTCATTTTGCACTCGCAGTATTTGCTCTCCCATCAGAGTTGGTAATCACACCACCGCAGTGCAGTCTGTCTTAATAAGTAAAAATGTTTGATGCTTATTGCAGGTCAGAGTGTCAGTTTCAACACAGTAGTCACTCACTTCCTTTATCTCTGCTGCCTGGCGGCCGGAGCAGAGATCGATCCTCTCACTCTTGTTCAGATGTGACCTGATGTTTAGAGTGCAAATGTTCTAGTTAAAGTGCTGCATGCACGACAACATGATTAATGCAAGTAGCTGATCAATTAATGGCCGCTAACACACACAGGTTAGGCTTTGTTATTCTAACATACATATATCTACTTCTGCTTGCATCCTCGCAGACACAAAAACAGATGTGCAAATCCAACTATGTAAATCATATTGTTTGTTCTCCAAGGACACCTCTGCAATATATGCTCAAAGAACAAGACGATAGATGGTGTGACATCACTTTAAGTCATTCAGCACACAAAACATGGACTGTGCTCATCATGAAAACAACACCACAAATCTGTTGCTCAAACAGCATCGTTGTTGCGTTATGTAATTGATGGCATTTCTCTTCCCTCCTGGGGCAGTGATGATTAATATAACAATAGCTACTGCAGCAAGTTCCCACATCTTCCATGTGACATGCATTGTAAGCTCCTCACTACAGAAATGCGGCAGTGCAGCTAGTTTGCTCAAAGTGGGATTGCTGCTCGGATGGCTGCATGTGTAACCTGAGAAGTAAAGTTTTTCCTCACAGAATGAAAAATACGTCTTATTTGGGCAATTATAATTGATTATGGATATTATCCTAGCTACAGCAGGGAGGCAGTTTGGCAGTTTGGGTAAATGTTTTTCCTAAACAGAAACAGAGCTTTCTTGTCTCTACTTTCCCCCCATTTTAGAAAGTGATGAAAATGCTACAGTCATTGCAGCGGCAAAGGGAGTCCCAATTCACTAGAGCGCAGAGGAAGCTGGTGGGGCTTCTTTCTGCTCCAGCTAGTGTGCACTGAACCCCTGTCTATAAAGCCTAGAAAGGCTGAGCATCAGAGACCCGTTTCCATTAATCATTTCCATTCGATTCTATCGTTGAACAGCCATAATGATGACAGCTCTGCACTCAGTGATGCTTGATGTTGTAAAGAAGACCTTGACTCACCTCCTCAGCAGTTTCTGTGTTTAAAAAATCACCTCTGTGAGAAGCCGGGAAGACTTTGCATCTACTTTTGTGCAGCATCAGGGTCGTAAATTTGTTCCCCATTTTAAGGCAGTCGCTGTTCTTACATTGTAATATCTACAGTTACTGCATATGTGTCCTCGGTGACAGTGATTTAGTGATAATATGTCCTCAGCTGGCTCTAACATTGAGACCCTTTTAATGCTAATGTGCTTTGGGTGTCAATGATCGGACATTTTTGCCTGGTCTTGATTGACACTATAGTTTGAAAATGGCATCTTTGTCCTTGATGATGATGTGTGTGTAATAATGCATAATGCATTTTATCCTTTAATGATACACCAACAACAAAAAAAAAACATCTCACTGTTGCTTACATATTCTTGTTTTATCAGTATTTATCTCAGGTGGGTTTGAAGGCTTTTCCTGCTGCCATGTGCTTCCATATTAAGCTATGGTTGACATCTAGCTGGTCATAAATATTTGTGAGGAAGTGTAAATAGGAAGGAGGCGTGGGATAAGGAAATGACCTCCAGCGCACTTCACACACACACACCCCATCCTGCTGGTGTCAGTGCAGAAGCATCACCATGAGCCATGTGTGGGCTCCTGGAAGCCCTCATTAGCCCTTATAGGCAGCTCTGCCACACACTGCAGGGGTTTCTGGGGGATTTAATAACACCGAGTGTCATTCATCATGGTGGTGTGAGTGATTTACATGGACCAGCATGCATTTCTGCAGGGTCACATGTAATGTTATAAATCCTAGATTCCTTTGTGGTGTCCTCATGAGTGAACGGATGTGATACCAAATCCGCAGAAGGCTTGTGTAAAACGTTTTTCCTCATGTCTCTCAAGGTATTTCGGGGATCATTTTTGTTTCTTTTGTACTTCTTGAACAGGGGATGTCATGCTAATGTGCCCATTCCCAAGCTGCTCCTCTGAAAACATCTGTGCCTCAGATCCTTCTTCTTTGACGCTGCAGCTGACTGTTAATACTCCTGTGCTTTAAAGGGCCTCGAGTGTCCTATTGTCATGACGGAAGCAGAAACAAAGAGAATTAAGTATTCTCATCGGCCCAATAAAATAAAACCAGCTACACGCAGAGCAGGTCCTTTCTGGCCTGCAGCCAAATCCTCCATTAGAGTCTTGTGTAAAAAAAACTATTGGCTGTGTGTGTGTGTGTGTGTGTGTGTGTGTGTGTGTGTGTGTGTGGTCGTTTGGGGTTTGGTTATTGCAGAAAGAGCTACGAGCAGGCTGCATCTAAAGGTATGGATTTCTTGACTTCGACTGAAAGCAGAAATATGAACAGGAGTAATGCTCTTAAAGCTGCAGTTGGTAACTTTGATATTAAACAACTTTTTTCATGTTTTCCGAAACTGTCACTATATTTACACAGGACTGAATGAGACAGATAATCTGTGAAAAAAAATCATAATCCTCTGCTTATTCTGTAGCCTCATAGCATTTCTTCTTCTGAGATTATTTTTATGGCTTTAGCTTTTATTAGACAGGATGGTATGGTATAAAGCGTGAAAGGGAGAGAGCGAGAGAGAGGGGCGACAACATGCAGTAAAGGGCCCGAACCGAACCCGCAACCGCCATGGTAATGACACCCTCCCCACATATGGGATGCCTGCTCCACCCACTGGACGCCCCGCCTCATAGCATTTCTAATGGCCTTACTGCATGTGAACTAAAACAACCAACGAACCAACCAACAGTCTCTGACGCAGCTGTCAATCATGTCAGTCACTGCTTGTGAAATGCAGTCAGAGATTCTATTATTGCATTGCCTATTTTTCCACTTCAGATGTTTTCAGACTTTGTGTTTTAGTGTACTGTTTAGCTGTAAAATGAGAAAGTTGCTCCGGCCGATGTGTGGTGCTTGGCACTCCATTTTAACTCTATCCAACATGGCGGTCACTAAAGCCCCGTTTCCACCAAACACTTTCTGTATGGTACCTTTGGAGCCAAAAGTAAACCTTCAGACATGGTACCTAGACCCTAGCGTTTCCACCACAAACTACTCTTAAATGTGGGCGGGGTTGTTGTCACTCAGTGCTCTGTCTAGCATTCACTTGGCCCAGAGAATTACGTTTTTTTCTCTCAGACTCCAGCTGCTGTGAGAGGCAGCAAAACATCCTTTCATTTTGTAGTGACAGTCTACTAATAAAACTCTCCACAGTATGAACAGTGAGCCTCAAAACCAGCCACAGCTCAGCCCTGAGCAGAGTGACTGTCCTCTACTGACCAATCAACAGACTGCAGTGTTCACAGCTCCACCTTTTAGCACCAGATCTGTGTGCTAGGTACCCCAACGGAAGGGGGACCAAAAATGGGGATGGTATTGAACGCTTCCATTGGTACCATCCACAACTTTTCACAGTGGAAACTGAAAAAAAGCGTACTGAACTGAACTGTACTGTACTGCTTGGTGGAAACGGGGCTAAACATTCTCATTTTACAGCTACAGTACACTAAAATATGCTTTTGAAAACATTTGAGGCAAGAAATATGCAATGCAGTTACAGAATTTTGCTCCGTATTTGATCAACTCTGCCTAGTTTGACAGTTTAACCTCTGTTCATGGACTGATTAACATGATTGACAGTGGCATTAGAGACTTCTCGGCTCTGACTGGCTGTTTCCGGTGTGCTGCAGTCTGATTCTATTGAATGCCATTACAGGCAGTAGGCAGAGAAGAGGGACATGATTTTGTCACAGACTATCTGTCTAATGTACTTCTCTCAGAATATAGTGACATTTTCAGCAAATATGACACAAAGATATTTTCATATAAGTTACCAACTGCAGCTTTAAGAGAAGAAGCAGAACGACAAGCAGTTCTGGTAACCTTTATGTTACTGACTGACAGATGGTGGGTTGGAGTTTTGATTGGCACCAAATTCCACCCAAAAACTTGAGAATCAATGAGAGACGCCAGAATTTTTCTTCAGTGTTGGAGAATGCCAAAAGAATCCACACTTGTGTGAAAGTCTGCAGGGGCGTTCAGTGTCCTGGGGCAGCTGGAGTTCAGGGGCTTAAACCTGAGAGCCAGTGTAGATGGGTGAAGAAATAACAGACCCCCAGTGATTTAAACCATATATATAATCTGTATGTAATCCAATATGTTCTTATTGTTGTGTTTGCACACCGTGTGTGGGCTCAGAATTTCATTTTTCATCCATTGTAAATGTTTCTAAGGTGCTCCGTCTCCAAACCTCTGACAAAACATCATCAGTTCAGAAGATGTAATGCAGGTCTTCTTTAAACCATACATCACTTGCAGTCTGACTCCTATTATTTTGTCATTAGAGACCTCCAGGAGAGTCAGCCCTGCTCCTCAAGCTGTGGCTGATGGTATTTTTAGAAATGACTCCTACAGCAAGAGGATGAGATAATCAGCGGGTATTGTGACCTTGCCTCTGCAGAAGAGGTGTGGAAGGGCGGGACGAGGTGCTTTTATTTAGTCTGAAACAGATAAACAAATACCTGCAGATGAAGTTGGGCAGTGATACAAAAGTCGACTCCTCTCAGGCAGATACTCTTTTATACCTTTAAGATAAAAGTCCGAGCAGCTGACCGATAAGCAGGGGGACAAGGGTGAATGGACGCACAGCACACAGTTGAAGTTGACAGATAACAGGCCATACCTGCAGTGCGAGCCAAGTAGGAACTATTTCAGGGCCAGGTTTTTATATTTCCAATAAACTTTCTTTTGTGTTATTGTGTTCTGTAGCGTTTTATCGCTCCACTCGATCTCGGCTCTCTCTATTGACCTGTTAAAAGAATGATGTTTTGTTAGGAAACTGTCGGATCTAACTTTCATTAACTACGGCTGTTTGTTTTTCCCCAGCAACCAGACCTTGAACGCCACACGCTCACCGGCATGCTCACACTTACAATATGGATGCCAGGTGTTTACTGTTGAAGCTTTAATGAGAAAATCAAATATTTAGAGCTTTAAACAGTCGACTCAACAAAACACTGGCCCGTTGCCCCTCATGTAGATTGTTCAGCAGATATACTTGCTCTTTACGAGAGGAGATGAAGAGGTGTGTGCTCCATGCCGTGATGTGGTGTGACTCCTGGTCTATCCTGAGCATCTTTTGAATGAGAAGGCCATCTTGAACCAATTACATGGGCTGTTAGCTCTGTCTGAACCCTCAGCAAACTCTGCACTTAGTCGTTTAGTAGAGCACGCCACAAGGTTAAAGGATAATTTGCCCGATAGAGATTAGATACCTGGAAAACTTCAACAAGTGAAGATATAAAATGAGCAGGTTACTCATCCGTGTCTCAGAGTAGATGTTGCATCGTAAACTTAGATGTGAATGAGCTTAAGTGAATAGAAACATTTGCTCACATATTAGACCCAAAGCTTTATAGGCTTAAATGGATGAAGTGTACTACGGAGGCTTAAAGATTCAGTGTGTAGGATTTAAGGGGATATATCAGCAGAAATGGGATGTATTAGAAACACTGTGTAGTTTAGTGTATTATCACCTGAAAGTTAGAATTGTTGTGTTTTGGTTATCTTAGAATTCGCCGTTTTTACCTACATAGGGAGTGGATCCTCATCTACAGAGTCCGCCATGTTGTGCAGCCGTGTTTGTACAGTAGCTCAGAATGGACACACCATACACTGACTCTAGATAGGGCCAGTTGCATTTTTGCATTTTCACAATGGCCACTGTAGTCACCGCAATGAGCGCAGGGGCTGGTTGCTCCGAGTGATGAAATTCTAAAAAAATTCTTAGAACTGTGACTTTTTCTTAAGACTAGGTCCTTGAAAAGGTAAAAGTTATTCACAGAGCATCTTAAACCTTAAAAGAGCTCCTAAGGTGAAAAACTGTTAGATGCAGGGAGGAGGACTTTTCAGAGGCTTAAGAGTTTCTTAATCAGAGGAGAAAAGAGAGGTCGGAGAAATATTTTCCAAACACTGGATGACAGTGAGTTAATGAAATGCTACAGATTAGATTGTGTAGGGATAATATGTGTGGTTGATGTCATTAGGGATACGCACGCATTTCCCACCCAACGCTGTGATGTCGGAAATAAAGTGATCAACACTAAAATATTTAAAAACTGGTAAAAGGCAACAGTGCAGCAGTGATGACTTGAGTCTGTCTCAGCCTTCCATCAGCAGAGTGACTAACACTGTAACAATGACAACACTTATACAGTCAGCAGTTCATTTCATTTCCACTGGGTGTCCACACCTTGCAGGCGTGTCTGTGACAACCAATCACATCTGTTAAAAGAATGCATCACACCTAGCAGCCGGGTCAAACATACCTCCTCACTAAGGTAAAAGTCCCTTCCTTGCTCAGAGTTGCTCTGACAACTTTCCTAAATCACTCCTAATCTCGGACTCTTAGGGGCTGTCCACACCAACGCGGGTATTTATAAAACCGTGACTCTTTGCTCACGGTTTGGCCTTTCATCCACACGTAACCGCAGTTTTGGGCCTCTGTAACCAGAGTTATTTGTAACCGGAGTCCAGGGTGAACTTTTTGGAAAAGTCTGGTGTCAGCAGTCATGTGTGGACAGGATAACCGCAGTTATGTTGTCTCACCTCCATTGTATGACGTCACAGTGTGCGACATAAACAGAAAACAGCTGTGTTATTACCCGATCCAGTGTGTGCGAGAGACGATTTGAGGATGGACCTAAACAAAATACTGCTGCTATTTAGCAGCATATCAGCACTTTGTGGCTGTATCATACAACTAACGCTACTCAACCACATCCAGCAACAGAGGCGCAAGAGTGTGCTATTACGGAGACTGCTCCTGCTGCATAATAGTACGCTTGTTGTTGTTTTTCCAGTAATGACGTTTTACTGCCTTCTGATTGGCTACAATGGCCTTACAGTTAGGAGTTATATCGCCACCTACTGCTTTGGCCTGTGTATTACATTGCTTGATAGTGGAATTTGCGGTGTCATGTGGACGGAGGTATTTTTATTACACCGCTTGTATGGACGCAGATTTTTTAAAAACTGGAGGCCAAAAAAGTTTGGTTTTAAAAATACCCGTGCTCGTGTGGACTAGGCCTTAAACCTTACCGGGAGAAGTTTCAGCTGGTTGCAATCTGCAGTACTCTCCTTTAGATACTACTAATTATACTCCTTTAAGGGACTTGTCACATGTATGATTAGGCAGGTATTTTTTCTCCAGTATGACTTTGGTATATATATAGTGTGTGTGTGTGTGTGTGTGTGTGTGTGTGTGTGTGTGTGTGTGTATGTGCAGGGTTCTCAATGACTTTTCACTCCAACCCGCCTGGTTTATAATCACTCTAAAATCTTGAATCAGGGATGTGTTAACTCTGCTGTGATGAATTAATTTCATTAATATTATGTCAGGCAGAAATACCACAGTCATAATGAATGCCTCCTTGGCCTGATTTTAATCACTTAATAGCAGAGTGAATGCAGACGAATGAGCCCTGCTCGGCTGATTCTCATAAACAATCTCCCTCCCTCAAAGTCTGTCGCTGCTGCATCGCTTCAGACTGAATTTTTCCTTGACTATTTGCGATTTCTGAACTGTATGGATGACTGTGTGTGCTGTACATTATTATTGCTGCCGGCAAAGAAGTAATGGAGTATGTGATTTTATTACAAAGGGTTTAATGTGGTGTAGTGTACCTATTTTTAGCCCACTGCTGGATTACTGAGATTTGATGGAGTCACAGACTGCTGAGTTTGCACCAGTAGCACTCCACCTCAGATGGACTCATTGCGGCATACATCCCCTCTGTCTGCATAATGACACCAGTCCAGTGCTGCCTCTGGTGGACAAAGGGGGAAAATAACACCAAAATGGACTGTACTCTCGTGAATGAATGAGGCAATGGCATTTGGAGTGATGCCCAGGACAAGAGATGCTTAGTTCGTGTTTCTGCTGAGCTGTACCCAAGTTACTCTCGTGATTGATAGTCAGATGGTGAAGCTCCATAATGAGCAGGTGGCCTACTTTTTCCAGAAAGGCAGCCAGTGCTCCTGATGACCTAATGGTGCAGAGAAAAGAATACCACATTGTGTTTTTCAGGCAATGGAGCCTCTAAATAAATAAAAAAAAAAAAACTTTTGTGTGATTGTTAGTCTACTGCAGTATGTTAATACTTAATACACAGTGTTTTTTTCCTCCACTGCAGTACAAACATCCAGTTAGACTCACTCCATGTGTAAACTATTGTTTCTCCCCCTCAGGGCTTTCTACCTGGATCAGTCCAACATGCCACCTAGCTCTGCACCCAAAGCTGCCCTCATAGATAAGGTAAGAACAACCTCACACAACCTTGTGCTGCATTCATGGAAAAACTGGAGAGCAGGATTAGATCTAAACACTGCAATGTGGAAGTGATTGCATGTGTAACGACTCACAGGATGGCAGCTGCAAAGTCAACTGATACGTATAATCAAGCAAAGAAGATCGGCAGCAAATACCTGTTTACTTCAGTGAGTGACATCGACTGTGTCAGTGTGAATTTAGACCATATTAGAGTGGGGAATTGTTTAAAATACTGTGATACCAGTACTAATATTAAGTCCCGACACCCAGCCCTACAGTAAATGCATAAAATATTCACCTAATGTTACCTAGAATTACCTAATATTTCCTGTAGTTACCACCAGGAAGCTGACATGAGCATGTTTTCCCAGTGGGCAGCTCTCTTTTGTTGTAAATCTGCATTCAAAGCACAATCTAAATCTACCTGACAGAAGACCACAAACACCTCATACTCAGCAGATCTACTCTTCTTATGCAAATTGCTCATAAACAGCCTGGCAGTGTTTTTATTCCCAAGCTGGACCCACCACTAACCCCTCTCCTTCTGTTTCTGCCCAGTTGATGCGCCCCCTGAATGCTCTTGAGGAGCTGTACCGTCTGATGGAGAGTTTTATCAGTTGCCGCCGCACCGCTGCCTGTCAGTACACCGCCTGCGGGGCTTCCGGAGTGGGGCTGCTCAGTGTGGCCTCTGAGCTCTGCTCGCGTCTGGGAGCCACACACATCGTCATGTGCAACAGTGGTGTGCATCGGTGAGTGAGTGGGCACATATATGCCGCACATACCTTCCAGGCAGCGTATGAACCCGCCTCCAGTTTAATTACACGCTCCTGCTTACCGTTTTCGTTCTTTTGACAGCTCTCTTGCAGTTTTCTTTTCTCTTTCATCTCTTTTGCATTAACACTCCTCTCACCTTTACCACATCTACCAGAGTTTCTCACTGGTTCCCTGCACCTTCTTTTATCCTCTGTCTACCTCTCAATTTCATGAGAACCCTTCCTGCGCTCCTCACCATGGGGATTTTCTATTAATACCCATTTCTCTGCATTAATTACCAGCAGCATATTCTAGTTAATAGGGCCCATTGTTTCTCAGGCCAGATGAGGGACTTTCAAGTAGGTATAGCACTTTACACAGGGAGGAGACAGGTCAATTACTCCCATTCTCATTGAATTCTATATATGGCAGCCTATTTCACCTGCAGCTAAGGGCACCATTCATCAATGCATAGGGACAGAAATATCCCGATCGTTTGTCACCACTGATCCCCACCTTTCATCCCTCATCTCTTACTCTATCCCTTCCCTCCACGCACCCACCTGTCTCTCTGATACCCTTCTTCTTTACCCGGTGACAGTTTCCATATCTCTGCGTCTCAGTCACATGCTCACACACGCCCGCGTTCACGCCTTTGCCAGGTGTGACTGATGGCTTGATAAAGTGCGGCGGATGGAGCCATGTGGTTGCCTGAGCTCTAATAGAAAGTTCCTGTCCGTGCAATGACTGCTGCTACTTTATTAACCTGCAGCCTGTGTGCGTTTATGTGTGTGTGTGTCTTTGCAATTATACACACTAGCCACAACTCAGCCAGGCAGGCAGGCTAAGTGTAGCGAGACACAGCAGGTGACAGGTTCCTGCCATATTTAGGATTATTTGTGAACTGGCTTCCTCCTTAAACACTGTTTTACCCTGCAAAGCTGCAGACTGATGGGCATATTGGATTCACAGGAGAGTGAGTTAGCGAGGCTTTGCCTGAAGAAAGTATCCACAAAATCAATGTCGTAAACTTTGGCCGACAAGCTTTTCATGTATAACACCCTTACGATTGACAGAATACAGATTATATATGAATGAACCAATTTCACTCCTTTCTCAAACATTGAAATATTCAAAATGTATTGCTCGTGTAAATGGTGAGCACACAAACTAAATCTGGTATAATTGAAAAAGCTGTGAAACCAAGCCAGTAGATTAGTAATGTGGAAATTGCATTATCATTGTGGCAGCCTTCTCAGGCACTATTGATTGGATTAGTTGACTTGATGGATGAGTTTTAATAACAGTGAAAGCGTGATATTTTGGGGGCATCAGCATTTTGCAATATGCAGCGCTCCTTTCTTCTCCAGGTTTGTTTTTTTTTTTTTTGTCCATCACCTCCCACAAAAAACATTAAGAGAGGCAAAAGGAGAGTTCGCCGTCTGACAGCAGAACAAAAACGATATCAGAGCAGGGAGAAAATACCACAAGCACAAAGCCTAATCCACACTCCAACTTGCTTTTTATTCATTATCGTGGAATTTCACAGAGTAGTTATTTCTCAGAAATAAATGTTCGGCCTGTGTGCACTTCCTCTTTGCTCATTCCTCCTGTTTCTGCATCCTCTCTGTCATTCTTTCCCTTTCTTTGTGTGTGCTGCTCTCTTGTTTCATCTCATTTATCAGAATGGACTTAGCTCTGGATGGAACACAGAGTGTAAATGGGATATGGGTTGGAACAACATAAAACAGATGGGTATAAATCACCTCATACTATCTCACCAGCCCTAATGAAAAGAGAAACCGTGCAGCCTCACAGACACACACTCACACAGATTTTGTGCATTTCCTTCATCCTGCTCCAGCTGAAGAGATATTTAAAGATCCTCTGTGGGTGAATTTTTTTTCTCTTCCTTTATTGGTGTGGGAAGCTGAAAATGGATGCTTAAAATATTCTGGGGTGGCCTGCGAAAGGACATTCTTTTGCAATTCTCCACCGGGATATCTTTTGGCACATACTGGAGATGATTGTTGAGTTCATTACTTTTATCACATCATGTTACGCCGTCATAAAGTTATGCAACTGGAACTCGGGGGGGCTTTTAAATCTTGATCTGATTGCCTCAAAGTTTGGCTTCTGGCGGCAATAAGTTCCTCATCACACATCTGCTCTTTCTTTTTTTTTAAGTTTTGTTCTCAGTTGGTGTGAAACCCTACCAGAGAGATGGAGATATTAAACAAACAGCTCATATTTCTTAGCGGCCCCATGGCAATGTTACTCTTTGTAACTGCGCCTGCCAGCGTTGGAACTTTGGACAGTTCAATTTGCAGTGAAAAGGCCCTGGATCGATATACTAGTACAGCTTGTTATCATAGAAAGGTCACCAGCAGCCTTGATACTTGTCACAGGCTCTCTAAGGATTTATCCGCATGCTGCCATCTGCCTGTGTGTGTGTGTGTGTGTGTGTGTGTGTGTGTGTGTGTGTGTGTGTGTGTGTAAAGTTGAGAGAGGGGAAGAGACACAGTGTGTCTAAGTTTGCTGTAACTAATAAATCACACACTCGCGTCAACACTCATTTTACGCACATCACACCCTTATGGCAGTGAGAGCATTTCGCCTCTGCCACAGGAGACACGCTGACTTGTCCTTGGACCCATTTCTCTCGGCTGCAACGAGAAGCATCAATCCTGATGATGATGAGAAACGCGGGAAGTCTTCTCAAGTGCTGCAAGTCCACCGCAAGGTTCTATCCTCTCTTTCTGCTCGGTCTAAAGCAAAGATCAGGAGGTTTGTTATTCTCCTGATGCCGTGTGTTTGCTCGCTGTGAGTGACATCTCAGTGGCAAGCAAAATGATTCATTAGCAAGGATATGAACGAAGGTGATGCGGGAGGAATGTGAAGGCGATGACAAGGTGTCAAGAGGAGCAAAATGCGTGCGGGGAGATTTGATATAATCGTACTGAATTCTGCCAGAGCCTCATCATATCTGGATGAAGCCCAGAGTTTGAGTTTGGCATGCTTTTGTTTTCTGTTGATGTTTGTTTCAGTCTACATCTGTTGCAAGGGCGACTTTGATTGCCACGGCAGCATGTTAAAAAAGAGTGAATGAGATAGTGTTGACTGAAAAAGGTGTTTACTGTCACCATAAATGATTTTATTGTGACTGTAGAGGAAGATGGACAACATGTCCCCATGTTCCCCCACTGTACAAAAATAGGCCGAAATATCCAGGATACAGCTGCTGCTGCTGTCTTTGGCTGGTAACATCAGTTGGAGCCAGTCGTGGGGCTCCCTAAAACTTGCTATTTCACCTGGATCGCTGTGATTTTACAGGATTGTAGCAGTGCACGCTTCTGCGAGCTCAATGATTGCACTCAGCCTGTGAGTGCAAGTTCACAAGTTCTCAACTGAATATGATAACCTGCGTGCACCTTTGTAAGAAGGCACAACAAAATTTGAACTATTTAGGTTTTACGTAAATAAGAAGTTGGACTACGGGCTAGTTTCATAAGTGCTATATCGTAGGTAACTGGACTTGCTTGCAATTCTTGAAGACATTTCACCTCTCATCCAAGAAGCTTCTTCAGTTCTAGATGACCGGTGCGGAGTCACAGGCTTTAAACCCTGTGTGGGGGTGAACCTTTACAGAGTTGTTGGGGTCACATGTGTGCTCTTGGTTTCAGAGTTTCGTTAAGTTCACATGTGACAATTGTGACCTCAACTACTCTGAAACCAAGAGCTCACATGTGACTTGGATGAGACGCAAAACATCTTCAAGAAACGCAAGCAAGACTAACTGCCTACGATATAGCATTTAGGATTAACGTGACCTGGATGACTGAGAATCTTCACCAACATGGGCTAGTTTTATTTTTTCCAATGCTTGGAAACTTAGGCAAACTAGACTAAATAGTACAAATAGTACAATTATATTCCCAAAACTGCACTAACAGGAGCAATATTTTTCTCTATGATCATCCAGCATCATTTAATCTCTCAGTGAGAATCTGATAAATATGCAGACTGTGAGCGAATGTATGAGCTCGACCTGATGTTTTCTCTCTCTGACCAACAGCTGCACTCTGAGTGTGACACTGGAGCAGGCCATCCTGCTGGCCCGGAACCACGGCCTGCCCCCTCGCTGCATCATGCAGGCCACTGATGTTATGAGGAAGCAGGTATGTCTCACACACACGCATATAGCCTCTCTCTTTATTTCCACTCCTGTTATCACTGCTGCAGTCCCTGCTGTGACATTTCCTCACTCAGAGGGAATTTGTGCTTCAGTCTCTGCATCCAAAATCATTAGATAAACTGTATGCTTCATTGAGTCAAACAAGGCTGCCAAAAGAGTATTAGCAATGAGTTTAACGTTGCATGTAGAGGAGCATCCATGCCATTAAGCTTCCTTGGTTACTGTTTCCCTCAGACACTATTACTTCAGTGGGAATGCAATTTTTAAAGGCAGCCAAGTAAGTATATTTCTGGGTGATGAAAGAAGTGTCAGCAGCTGTCCACAAGCAAAAATTATTAGCTCTGCTTCTGTCTATATAATACTTTATTTTGCTGTTTGACCCCTATCTGATTTCAATCTTATCAGATATGCATTCACCGCAACCAGAATATGAATTTGACCAAATGAGGCGATAAAAAAAAGAGTAATGAGAAACTGAACAGATTGGTTGAGAGTCTGGAGCTTGTTTGTTTGTCCGTGTGTCGTTTTGGGGTCAAGGCAAGGAATTCCCATTACTTTCTCCGTGCGTACGCACTCACCCTACAAAAGGCTCCAGCCATGACCGGCTCCTGGCCCATATCTCAGACAGTCATTAGAAGTTCTGTGAGTGGTGGTTATATTGCTGTTTGCAGTGAGAGGAGAAGTTAGTCGAGAGGCTGAGATCCTGCGGGAGGACAGGCATTTAATTTCTGCACTCAGAGAGCTGGGCTGCCAGCCAGGAGGATGCAACTCTGTGCATTGTGTGACCTTGAGCAATACTGTATGTGTTTGGGAAAAAATCCATCTTGTGGCAGGTGTGGTTTGAGATATTTGTAATGGAATATTAAAAGGTGCAGGTATGGAAATGTGCTGTTTGCCTCCTTGCGGGACACACAACTTTTTTGCTTTGTGTCATTTTTCAAGACACTTCCTGTTATTTTTTTTGCATCATCATTGACCGAGACACTGCTGAAAAGAGATGGTTCATTCCAGATAGAGAGCAGAGGGGAGTCTGCTTTGCATTGTCTGACGGTGTGTGTGTCTCCTTGCTCTCAGACATCAGCCGACGAATCTGATGAATATGAATATCACACAGGGTTTTGGATGACGCCTCTTCTTCCTCGCTGAATAGTCATACTTACTGATGAAAAGGTTATCCGCACAGCATCCGGCCCCAGCAGGCCCCATCCATCAAGCCCAGACGACATCATTCAGAATGAGAATGCATGAGTGATTTGGGCAAAATGGGTCCAAAAACAGCTTGATTTGTAAACTCCTGCATAGCAATCTCCAATATTTGGTCTGTGCAGGATGAGTATAGTTTACTATATAAAACTACCTCAACTTCTGGGCTTTATTTTGTCCTGTTTCAGCATATGGAAGGAACAAGTTAGAACAGTTTTTATAAGAAAATGTGTTTCAACTTGCAAACCCAACGAAAACTTGGCTGACCAAGATGGATCAAATTAAATAAACTAGATTCAGATTTCCTCCCTGGTAATATTTATTTCATGTTCTCATTGATGTTCCAACCATTACAGCCTCAGCAGAATATTGAGTTTCAGTTTTCGGCGTAGAGACATCATCTGTACAACAATCAGCTACCAGGTTTGAGTTTTTAAGTGATGCAGGAATGAAAAATGAAAAACAATTATACAAAATACATGCAGCATTTTAAATGCATGACTAACTCAGTGTTCGTTATACACCAGCAGGGATGGACTGTGCATTTTAACATTTGCACATATTTGCACTTTGCTGCTTCTCAGACAGCCATATTTACCATATTTGCCCAATATATCTTTTACTCCGTGTGAACTGTTGTTGTATTCAAGCTAGCAGCAAGGTTTTAATATTGATTCCAGGCTCAAATATAGGATGGATTGCTAAGTGATTCTGTACAGAGTTATATTCCTCAGGGGCTGAATACTGAAGACTGTGGTAATCCTCTGACTGTTCCTCTAGCATCACCACCATGAGGTTGATATATTTGTTTGATAGGTTGCCATGAAAGAGACAGACAGAATTGTAATAACTCGTAACTGTACTAACTGTGGTTGGCACGGTGGTGCAGTGGTTAGCATTGTCCCCTCACAGCAAGAGGGTTCCTGGTTCGAACCTGGGGTGGGGTTCTCTGCAAGTATCCTCCCACAGTCCAGACTTGCAGGTTAATTGGTGTCTCTAAATTGGCCATAGGGTGAATGTGAGTGTGAATGGTTGTCTGTCTCTATGTGTGAGCTAGGCTTGTCACGATACCAGAATTTCAGTAGTCGATACCAATACCAGTGAGTTTCCACAAATCTCGATACTCATTCGATACCGCGATAAAAATCATGTATTTCTAAATTCACTACTTTATTAAAACTGTTTCAAACTTTGAAGTAAACCCAAATAATGTAATATATTTCAGGATAAGTATAACATAACACAAATGATGGTAAGTTGAAACTCACTCACCCTGAATTCTTTAAACAAGTCAGGGTGTCTGTCTTTTAAGTGTTTCCTCCTTTGGTCTGGAAACTTCGGAGGCACTGTTTGCAGACTGGTTTTTGTGAGTTTATAATTACTCCGCTTTCTTCTGCCTCAAATGCAAAATATCTCCACACATGACTCCTACTACCTGACTTTTCGACAAGCTGAGGTGTTGTGGCTCCAGCAGCATTTCTAGAAGCCATATTTTCTGGCAAAGACAATGGAGAGCAGACGTTCTTCTTTAGTGCTCGTCATCGGCACAGACTGACGCGTATACTGCCCCCGTCAGTTCCGAGGTACCAACGTATTTTTTGCGTGTTGCCATCAACTTGGTACCAAAGTATCGGTTCTCATGACAACCCATGTGTCAGCCCTGTGATAGTCCGGTGACCTGTCAAGGGTGTACCCCGCCTCCTGCCTAATATCAGCTGGGATAGGCTCCAGCCCCCCCATTACCACCAACAGGATAAGCGGTTACAGAAAATGAATGAATTAATGTACTAACTGTACCTTTTTTGCTTCTAATAAGCTAATCTTAGCGTGCTAAACTTAGAGGTGATCATGGTAAAAGTTATACTTGCTAATTACTGGCTGTTAGTGATGTCATTGTAAGCATTTTGCTATGCTGCCAGTCTGACATAGAAGCCAAACCATTGAATTACAGGTCCTGAATCCCTCGAATGATGCCATGGGGCCCCAAAATGCTTCTTCCCATAGACTTACATTGTGAAAGAGACGTCTGTAAATCAGTGGGTACATTTTTTGAGCCTCACAACCCCCGTGAAATAACTAGTTTCACTATTGGAATTTGATCCATTCAGTCTGATAACTTTTCAGAAGTCTAGAAGAACCGCGTATCAAATCACTCTAACCCCCATTCAAGTTAGCGGAGGGCTAAACAGGAAGCTAGCTGGATCTCTAGTGTGCTTGTTCTATGGGTCCATGGATGTGGAAGATCAGGTAATTTTATATCAGGGACATCGAAGATTTTTGGCAACTTTTATATGAATGAACTGGACCCCACCTTCTACGCTGTATCCAGTTTTCTTTATACATCCGTAGTGCTGCCTCACAGAGTTGTTAGTATAGCTGACTCATATTTTTGTGACTTACTTTGTTCCATGGCCTTGTAACTGAAAATCAGAATCTGAATTCATCAGGCATCATCAGACATTTTTGTTTAGAGATCTTAGATATGTAAATCGAGTTCCTCTTGTTAAAGAAACTGTAAAGAGAGTTTTGCCTTGACTCTTTGTCTCTAACTGATCTCATCTATTCCGGGTGTCGTGTCCTCCAGGGACATTAGGGGGCATCTCTGTCCAGAGGAATCAGAATGGATGGCTGTGATAGGCATCGAATAATTGCTGATGCTATCCGGCTATCAGGACATAACTCGGGGCAGACAGTAAGATGGAAAACGGCAGAGTTGTAACTGAGAGGTCAGCTAATGCACTTTTGGCCAGTTGCTGCCTCTCTGCTCAAAGAGGAGACGCTGATGACCTCCTCGGATAATGATTTGATTGTGTATTTTTTGCTTTGGTGCGTGCGTCACAAGGGGGAGAGAGAGGGTGTATTTGTGAGTGCAGGTGTTCACGTCTCTAAATTGAGAGGCTGAGTTGCTTCCTGCTCCCCTACGTTCGTGTATTTGCCGACTCTGCGCACAGCCAGCAGACTACAGGAACATTAGTGAAGAGCAGACATACTCCTGACTGGGTATAATCAAACTCCGACACACACACTCGCATACAGGAACTATTCATCCTCCAAATCCCTTACTACTTACTTTTATTTCCTTACAAAGACTATTCAGCAGTTGAAAGAGGAAAGACAGCACACAGCAGCTGTTGTTCAAATTTTAAGGTCCTAACGTGCATCATATGACATTTACTTCAAAACCTTTAGTATTTATAGCAGCTGTTTAGACTAGAAATGACTCCTATTCTCTCACAGGTGACCGCCAGTCATTCATGGCCTGACACGAAGCAATCTTACTTGGGCATTATTAAACAAAAACCATCAGGAGAGATTTATTCTTCCAAGACGGTGTCCAGGCGTAGCTCATCTGTTTGCCCAGCGGACCTTTAAAACGTGTGCTTTTTGTGTCTTCTCTCTCTGGTGTTTTTCTAAGCCCCTGTTTATGACTGTCGCATTTCGGCCTGATCCATGATGTCATGAACTATCGATGTCTGTTTCTCTTTCAGGGGGCGAGAGTTCAGAATTCTGCGAAGAATCTGGGAGTGAGGGATCGCACGCCTTCATCAGTCCCAAGGTAAAACTGCAGCCACATCCTGTGTATATGAGCCGACATCATCTTAGGGAATTAAAGAACAAGCTTTGAATGCTGTAGCTCATTAATTACAATACTCTGCATTACTGCTGGCCATTTTAAAGCATAGTTCTTTGAATGATTTCCCACCCTCCAGGCAGCCATTTATTTCCATTAGTTTTACTTGGGCATTAAAATTAACTTAGAATTTAGTAATACGGTTGCAAGCAGTGTTGGTGCTTTCAAGGTTTCACTGATTTGAAAACTGTAACCAAAGCACAGTTTTTAAAGCACAGACCTACTAGATGAATTCACCTGTCAGACTACAGGTGGACAGTATATATTTTTAAAAAATTTAACCTGCAAGTTGCACTTTAAGTTTGTAAAAAAAAAAAAAAAACACTTTATTTTGAAGTACAGTGGATTTCTGGCACATAGCTTTTATTTTGAGGTGCCATTTCCTACTGTAGAGAGATTGACACATGGACAGCTTCTTAACAGAGAGAGCAAGCTAGCTTGACAACATGGCCAAACACAAGTGTGACGCTGAATATATTAAAGTGTGTCAACCTTGAACTAATGACAAAGGAGAAATCTGGACCCTGTGGCTGGACAGGTTGGGAACCACTGTTTTAGATGCTATATACACAGTCATGATGCTCTATGAACAAATATCCTCATATGAATGCAGAAAAATAAACAAAAAAACTAATAAAAAGCTAAATTGTCGTCACATGAAAGCTGTTGGGCCAATGCCTTCTGCTTTTTTTGTGCTCTCCAGATGGACTGTTTACTTGCATGCAACCAAAGCTTGCTCAAAAGTGATCGGTCATTTCTATGCAGACTACAAACTCAAACCAAACAACTTCCAATACCAAAGTCTTTTCCCATCACCACAAGATTCTGCATTCTTGTACAGATTAGCTCTGCGATGAACATCGCTATTTTTTTTAGCACAGTGGTCAAGTGACTGAAGTGTGGGAAACAAGCAGTAGGGAAGACAAATAGAATGCTCTTATTTTCTTTCATCATGTATCTTTGCAGCCGTAACAGTCCTGGATGTTGGTGTTTACTTGAATGCACCATGAAAGACTTTTAAAAACCACCTCCGCTCTCAATTACTGTACCATGTGGGGATAGGATACACCAAAAAAGAACAAATACTGAATAAGTAAAGTGGTGTAAGTGTTCCCTAAAAGTCTAAAAACTTGTGGTATACTTTTGCAAATAGTCAGCAGTCGCATAAAACTACAATGGTTTAAATTCATGCCTCTGTAAAGTTCATCTCTGTGTTGTTGTGCAGTTCAGCATTTTAGAAGTGCATGTATTTGTGCGACACTGTAGGTCTCTGTATGTGCTTCCTGTGCAGGACTTGGGCCAAATGCTTCCATTAGAAGGGAGCTCCCTGCACTCAGTAGCCCCAAGATGAGGACGAGGACTGCCTCAGCCATTTGGCTGTGACATATAGGCTTTTGTGTGACAGGCAGCCCTTTTGAACCTTTTAGTGAAATTGACAAATACAATTAAGTAGCGGGATGATTAGTGTTGAGACATTGTGGTCGCAGAGCAAAATCGCTGCACTCTCAGCTGGTTTATGTCATAATTGTTGCAGTGTGAGCGACTGCTGCAGAATGTGGAAGTGTGCTTTGTGCATCGGGAGACACTGGCTGCTTGTTCACTGATCTGTAGATGAAAAGGACTGTAAAGTTTTAATGTGAGTTTACCCTGCAGCCATTTCTCATCAAGACCAAAAGATGTGAGTGGTGCAATCGGTTATTTAAACTACACAAGGCAGCAGTGCTTTATTAGGATGCAAGAAATACTGTTGATTGTACTGAGTTTGGAAAAACATGATCAATTATTGATAACGGAAAATAAATGTGTTGTTGTGAGTTATATTTCCTGTTCGTTAAGGCAGCAGAACAGACCATATAGTGCTTGTTTATGGACTCTATAATGGTTATAGTGAAAAAAGAGCATGCAGGGTTTTATATTCTCTTACAAATGCAAACAACGATCTAATGCATTATTCATGTGGCATTTAAAACACCAAGCATATGGCTTCTGTACGTTTCAGAAGTCAGACTTTTTAAAGCTTTAAAACCAACAACACTCAAAGGTAGAAGCTAAACTCTGAAGTCACTTTCTACTATTTGAACATAGTTAATGTTGTTTGACTTTGAAACACAAAGCTGGATGTGCGCTGCCTGCTAAGGATAATTGTTTTTCCGACGCTGACAGTTTTCTTCTCGAGACTGCAGCTTAAATTTGTGGTTACACTTCCTTTGCACCAAACAAAGACCTGTTGCCTGGGGAAGTGACATTTCTTTACAGATCACTGCTTTGTTTACACGCTATATAATAGAATGTAATTAAACGCCATTTTGCCTGCATGTTTCTGTGATCAGGTTGTACAAGCTGTGCCAGCCTCCACCCCCGGATGGTGACCCATAATGCATTGCATCCAAGAAGAAGCTGAAGTCTCGAGGAGCTCTGTGTCCTCCCTCCGCCCATGAAGGATCAACCTAATAAAAGACAGTTATTGGGTCCATTTTATGTGTCTGGAGTAGCTTCCTGAAGTGTAAATAGAATTTAAAAAACGTAAATAGTATTTTTAATACATTATATTTTTCATGATTGTACTTTATACATATTTTGATTTTTTTTTTTTTTTTTCGCACAGTGCATCTGACAAGACAATGACTCAGTAAGAAAAAAACCCAGAGGATTTATAGCAGGAGAATGCAGTTAAATTAGCCCAGTGAAATGGAATGAACCCCATCAGTTCACTGTTGGCACATTATGGTCTGAAAATGATGTTTGTTTTCATGAGGGACATTTGCATTTCATGTTATTAGTTTAATTTGCATATGAAATGAGCACGATAATATTGATTACAAAGGATATTTGGCACCGTACTGTGTTCAAATTACCCAACAGTTTGTCTGCTTCTCTTCAGCTCTGACCTCTACGCTTTATCGATTGTCTCAGTATTGGATAACCATATGAATGTGTGTTTTGTAATGCTCCTCAATGTGTTTGTATTCACTTGTAAATATACATATGTAGTGAGTGTGAATGTGCTAAAAGAGATGACTCCCATTGTGTTTGGATTTTTACAACTGTTACATGCATGCACGTGAAGATTTTTAATGGTTTTATCAGTATTAACATGAAATAGGTTTTTGGAAGTAGAGATATGAGATGTATTCTGTTATTTTATATTGACAGTACTCAGGATTAAAGTGTCTCCTCTGTTTTACTTATTATTGGGTGTATCATTGTAGATGGATGTCTAGCTCACTACTATGCAAACACACAAGTGGTAATAAACTGCATCAGTAAGCTCCAGTTGTGTGTCCTGTGTGTGTATGTCTGTGTGATCCATGCGGAAATGTTGGATTTTTGCTTTCCAAAACACTACAAAAATGACCTCATGTATACATTTATATCCGTAACCACTTCTCCACTCCACTCACCACTCAAGCACTTGGCACAGGGGCATAGATTATATTTGAGCATATTTGAGCCTTTTCTGCATTTTATGGTGTTTTAAATTTTGTCAAAATAAAAGTCTTCTGCTTCTTTTATTGTTTTATTTGGGGGACAAATGCACAGGTTCTAAATCAGGGGTGTCAAGCACACAGCCCAGGGACTAGAACCGGCTCGCCAAAGGGTCCAATCGGACCCACTAGATGACTTTGCACACCTCGTGTTGATACACTTGTGAAGGCTGGGAGGTTTCAGGAGCAATTCAAACAGTGAGTAGATATTTCATGTAAATGCTGCCTCAGAGGCTCTTCACCCTGACCAGAATACAGCTCTCTGAAAGAACAATAAGTACCTTCTGTGCTCAGATTTAAAGATATTGGACATTGTGCAAAATACTGTCAACCAGCAGCTTCAGTACAAAAGAATCTGTTCCAGACTTCCATCTTAAAACTCTATGGGTGGAACCCTGCTGCTGAGGCACTGACAAAACTTGAGATTTGTAAATGGTTTGTGAGGCAGAGGATGACTTAACCTGCCTCTACCATTTTAGTAGGAGTGAAAATTATGGTGAATTTGCACATATTCTTCTCAGGATATCGCAGGCTGTTCATTATTTGTTTGGTAAATCGATAAATGTATTCAGATTTGACTTCTTTACACTACAAAAAGGGAAAAGCTTGAAGTGGTTGTCATTTATAGGTGCAATGGTTTCACTGGTCTGGCCCACTTGAGATCCAATTAGACTGTATCTGCTAATCTAAAATGAGTTTGACACCCCTGTTCCGTCCCCCCAAATCCACACCTCTAACTAGGCATGGTGGGAAATGTCAGCTATCCCTGCAGTATTCTAGTACAAAGCCTCGTTTTGTTGTGCTCTGCCATTTGCTGTGTATGTTATTTTTTCTCTGGCTAGGCAGTAAAAAGAAAGTACAAATCTGGTGGATTAAAACAAATGCAGCAAGAGAAAAGTTTGTCTGCATCATCTGCTGCTCTTACATTGTACTTCTAATCTTTGTTGTCTTTCAGTTCACCACGAGGAGGATGAAGTTTTAAAAAGGAACCGTGATATGTACTGTTTTTTGTTCTACTGTATGGAGGAATATACAAATGCACTACACAAACCACAGCAGTGACACATACATAATTAGTCATTAATAACTTTTGTTTATAAAGAAATCAGTCAGATTGTTAGATTAATGTGCTGTTCAAAGGTCCAGTGTGCAGGATATAGAGGCATCTACTGGCAGAAATATTATACAGTATTATAATCACTGTGTTTTTGTTACCTTAGAGTGAACTGAGTACAGTATATCTAGGTATGGAGCAGGTCCTTGCCTGTGGAGTCGGCCATGTTGTTTCTACAATAGCCTGCAAAGGACAAACCAAACACTAGCTAGGGCCATTTGCATTTCAGCCTTGGCTGTTATGGTTCTCCTACATGCTTGGCACACAAGACAAGTTTCAGTTCTGCAACCTCACAGCTAGATGCCACTAAATCCTACATACAAGACCTTTAAATCCACGTTACTGCAACTGTCTCTGCACCCAGGCCCTGTGGTGACGTGGGCTAGACTGCTGTGTGTCTATTTTATATTTGAATTTAGACCTTGCAGTGTTGTAGACATCTGTGCCTATTTTATGATATGTTTAAGAACGTCCTACTTAGACAGTGCACCAGGCGTGTTGGCTCTCAGCACCACTGCAGTGACTGTAACAGCGGTGGTGCTGAACCGTTCATCAATCATGCATGTAAAGCGTGCTGTTCTTTATCCTAGGTGCTGAAATGTTTAAACATGATGGGCAACCTGTTTCCTTTTTTCATTCTTCAGACAAGCATGTCTGACAAAGTGACTTCGCTGTATATTTTCGTAGATATAGACCAACACAACGTTTGTTTGTGTTCACTGATAGGAAAGCATCTATCAACTATTTTACAGTTATGAATTTTAAAGCCCAGTTCAGACCATAGAACATAACAGAGAAAAGTTGCAGCAGTGTGAACTGGCTGTCTGAGCTTGACTCACGCCGGCTGATGGCGTCACCTGCAACTCAGCTGGTCAAATCACTGGCGGCTGGTTTAAGAACGTAAAGCACATCATCTGTTTCAACAGCCAACAGTCTGCCGGTCAAGTCAAAATAACCACAGATGGCGTGTTTGCTTGCTGCGTGCGGCGGGTGCTTCATCCCCACTGAACCCTCTGTTTCCATCCTCTTGGTGTGCCAGTGTCGGACGGTGGGTCGCTGCTGCTACTCGTTGTATGTGCTTATACCCCCCGACATACTTACACATTCTCATTGACTTATTAATTGGCACTGCTTACTTATATTATTCATTCACTCATTAATTATCCGTAACCGCTTATCTGGTTAGGGGTAAGGGCGGGGGCTGGAGCCTATCCCGGCTGACATTTTGGCAAGAGGCAGGGTACACCCTGGACAGGTCACCAGACTATCACAGGGCTGACACATAGAGACAGACAACCATTCACACTCACATTCACACCTACGGACAATTTAGAGTCACCAATTAACCTAACCTTATATTATTGTGGCATATTTATTATAAATACAGTCCGTCTGGTACTCATTTTATGTTTTTTTGCCATTTCATCTCTACTAAAATTGCAACTGTTGCCAGTATCTCGCTGTCACTATCCTCATTCATATTTTAAGAAGCTACAAATTATATTCAGTTACAAAATAAGTACAGAGTACAGAGTTGTTGTATAGAGATGATAGCACCATCTTATCTAGTTGCAGTAGTGTAAACCGCCAGGTTGCAGAGCGATGCGTTGCAATTAGTTGCACGATCATCTTGTCTCAAATCTTTGGTCTGAACTGGGCTTTAAATTACTTTTTCAGAGGTGCCCCTCGAGCATGCCCCGCCCCCATTGTTCTAAGAGTCTAGCTCCGCCCCTGCATTTTTTTTTAATTATTATTTTTTATTCTTATTTGTTTATTTTTTTAGTGACGGTTTTACTGCTTCATTCGCAGCAAAATTAATTACAGATTTTTAAGGGGAAAAAAAGACTTGTTGAGCTTTTAACTGTACTTCCGGTAATTAGTAAAATGATCCGCACCTATGTTCACAGCTTTCAGCGCTCGTGCGTGTGTCGTTGCGCATTTTATGAGCGTTCAGGTGGCTCATGGCTGAGCAGCAACACACTCCGGGTGCACACAGAGGGCTTGGCTGAGCCCGGCGGATAAATGGGAGTGGCGGTGGCACCGTTAACAGTGCTGGCAGCCAGTGAGCGGAAGATTTGTAATCTCTGTCACAGAGCTGCCGTGCCATTGGCTTCTACCGGGAAGCTGCCGCCAGAGAGTCAGTGAGGCGACAAACTGGGGATGGTCCCGGGCTGAGTCTCCACAATGAGCCGGGCTCAGAGCCGCCTGCTCCGCACTTGACGCGAACCGTCTCAACTTAAACGAGGCTTCGGCTTGGTGACATTTTATTATTTTTTTTTAGCACATTTTCAGTCGCCGAGACGCCTCCTGAAGGACGACTGACACCGGCTCACCTCATGATTTCATCCCGCTAAAAGCTCTTGGCAAAGGCACAACAGTTTCTTCATGGCGTCTCCACAACAGTCAAGAATTCAGTCGTATCTGGAGAAGAATAAAATCGGACCCTTGTTTGAGGTGAGTGCACGAATACAACCAAGAAGTTGTTGGCTGACATTTAAAGGAGCTTTGCACCAGACTGCGTTAATCATCTTTGCCTTACAGTTGTGCTAAATGATGAGCGCACATCTGCAATGTGAGCTGACACAGTGGAGTAACTGAGGATGTATTAAACTGGATAATTACTCCCATCACCTCATACACATGCGCTCTTAATATTAAAGCTGCTATTTAAATTGAAAACCATTCATTTGTGTTCACCCTGAAACATCCCACTGCGCTCCGGCTATGCCACACTGTAGTACACAAGCATACAGCAACATCAGCTGCTGTTTGCCCTCACATTTCCACGCTCATCCTTTAATTTGCATTTCAAAAGAGGATGCTGCACCCTGCTACCGCCTGTCTCGACATTGTTACAGTTAGTTGAAGTTAGGGCCACTCACAGGAGCCAGTTGTAATTCATAATGCACAGCAGGGCAGGCTACAGAGGACACAGTCAAACTAACTACCTGCCTCTCTGTCTGTTTGTCAGTCTGTGTGGATCTGTGTGTTCATCCCCGGGTTGTCTCAGTTTGGCATCTGAAGCAACCCAGGGGAGAGCATGACTTCATCCTTTGTTTGCTATTAGATTTCTTGCTGGAAAGCAGGACCGCACAGGTGTGAGACATAATCAGAGTCAAGATGGGAAAGGCAGACAAAACACCCCAGCTCAACTGGGATGCAGGAGATCTGTGAGTCTCGCTAAACAAGACTGACAACTGGGAGGACGACTGTATTACCATGAAATGCAAACTGGGGATCAAGTGGGATGACGTGCACAAGCAGTATTCACGTGATGTGTGCAGCAAAGTGCTGATGTTTCACTTCTGGGCTTGGGCTGGATACGTACAGTAGTAACACACCAACACTGGCTGCATGTTAAGCAGATGTAAGAGCAGTAGTGAGGCTTGTTTCAGCACCGTGGACAGAGGCTCATGCCCAACATGGATTTAACCGGCGATGGAGACAGGGACTGCTCAATGAGTGTGTGTGCTCTCTCTGTTTGTTTTTCCTCCCTCCATCTTCCCCTTCCACCTGTCTCCCCCTCTGTTCCTCCTCTCAGTTTGTGTTTCCTCTTTATTTTTGGCTCTTTGGACAATTGAACAGTGTCGACTTCATGTCACAGTTAAAAAAGATGAAAACAAAGTGCTGAACACATTTGCTCCAAAGATCAATGAGCTCATATGATGAAGCTTTTACCTGCTGTGTGCTGCACCCTCACGTGTCCTGAAGATACCAAGCGGTTTTGGTCAGTCAACAAGGACGTGGATAATTGCTGAGTTGTTTACAGTGTTTAGACAGTGAATGGTGTATTGTGAGGCTGCATTGTGCAGTGTGGATTTTTCAGGCGAATCTGACAGTTTTTTGAAAGGAAGTGAAAAGAGGTGTAGTAAGAGGCGAATATAGGAAAACTCTCCCGGGTCTGCCACTCTCCTCATGAGAAAAATGATGTAGCTGCTACCTTGGTGTTGTGCTCAGAAAAGCTCAGGCCATTTCATTGTTTCCTCAAAGAAAACCCATCCATGTGCATTCAGTTGTGAAGAAACAGGATCCAGGAAGAGAGGCAGGAATACTCCTTTTAATTTTCTTTTTTGATCAGATGTGGAGAATTGGTGCGGCAGAAGTAACAATACAGCTGCTCTGCTACGCTGCTTAAACCGAACAGGAGCTTGCGGAAAGATTGATTGCCATTCACGCATGAGTACAGCACTTGAAGAGAAAATGTGTCTGTTAAAGTGACACAAAACAACTTGAGAATACAAAAGAATACAATATATAAGTCTTTACAAAGTGTATTGCAAACGAAACGAAGCAACACTGTAAAAAATATGATGATCTAAATGTTTGATTTTGGGCTGAAACTGAACCAATACTGATAATTTCAGTAATGAAACAATAATAATTGGACTGCATGCATCACACTGAGAGTGTCCACAGTAAATGACATCATCTCTACAGTAAGAATAAATGGATCTGTGTGGTTTCCATGTGAGCAGGAAAAACTTAATCTTTCACAGTATTAGTATTAGTATTACTGATTTAAAATCCTGCCTTATTCATTTATTTATTGTACAAAAACTGTCACGATAGCTACTTATGGTGGATTATATATTGTCCCCAAAATAATTGCACTAAATGATATTATCATTTTAAGACAATTTTATGCTGCTAATATAATGATATTATAATAGCACGATGCTAGTACACACTGTCAAAGAGCAAGGAACTTTTAATATTTAAGAATATCTAAACATTTGAATTGGAATTAAAAAAATAAATGTATGTCTTAAATAAATAAGACATAAATACATGTGTGTGTCTGTGTGCAGTGTGACCAGAAATGACAGCATAGTTATTTTGTGTGTCGATTTGGCTCAGGTGCCCTGAAGAAAAAACCCTTAGGCGTTGTTTCCAGGTCTTAGAATGATAGGAAAAAACCTGCTGTGGTTGGGAAGATTTTTCAAACTGGTTTGATACTACGCCAAACACCGGAGAGGACCAGTATACTGAATTTTAGCAGGTGTCACCCTTGACTAAGCAGCAGCTCCTGAGTGGAACATTAAGACACCATGTCCTAACAGAAGATGAGCATCTGGCTATCGCGTAGCATGGCGTAACATCAGAGTTCTCTGTCCATATTGAATCTGTTGAAAACAAACCACAGAGCTATCAGCTATGTGTTTGAGATCTGGGTTCTCATTTGTAAAACAATATGTAGGATCCATACTAAAGGCCTGTCCCAATACCCACACTTCCCTTAGAAATACACACTTGCACATGGTTGTGCGCGTTCACGTTTAGGCTAGTGGTGTCCCAAAACAGAATTGAGGTAGTGGTTTCCAACACTTAAAACCCATCCTAGATTCCAAGGGAGCCCCGACCCACACTTACAACGAAGTAGAAGATGAAATTTCCAAGAACACCTTGCGAAGTCAGCAACTTGGCCAAGTTTTTGAAAACAATTTCTTACTGTACAATCAGAATGTTGGCTATACAAGCAACAGATGGTTGGACTAGCGTCAAACATCAAAATATTTAAACAAATCAACTTAACCGAACAAAATCGATCAGAACTAGAAGACCTCGTAGGTGCCTCCTGTTTTCAGCATTTCTTCTCCGTTGATTCATCAGACGGAGAAGGATAAACACAGCACACGCCACAACACAAGTGCTGGAGCCAGCATTTTCAAACCTGAATGACTACCGGTATCTTGCATCGCTACTACACGTGACGTATGCCTGCACGTCGGCCACGCCGATTTGCATGAAGTGGTGTCTCATTTCTTAGGGAAAGATCTCTACCCCAATATATCTCACTTCCCTCATCAAGGGTTATCTCGCAAACGAGGGCACTCAATACCAAGTGCAAGATTTAAGAGGCAGAGATAGGATTGGGCCTAAAAATCTACGTACAGACAAAAGCCAAAAATGGCATGCGTCAAAAAAAATTGACGATTTCTACAATCAGGCTTCCACCTTACCATCTGCGTTGCCAATTTCCCGTCTCCTAAATGTTCATGAGCAGGGGTCAAAGATTCTCTCAAGTCTGGTTTTATAGATCACAACTTTTGCGTAAGAAGTGGCGAGCGCCTCGTCCAGGCCTCGTTTTGTGCGTATACAATGTTTATAAATGAGACCCCCGGAAACTGGAGATGTAACCATTTAAAAGATGGGTGGGTAGCCTATTTGCGGTCTTCCTACATTTGTGACATCACTCTTCAAAAATGGAAAACACACATTTTATATTGTGATATTCACTATAAAATGACATGATGATGCAATATAGCCAACAGCAAGTAGCCTAGCTTGTTATTAGTAATGGTCATTTAGTTTAACAGAAAATTTCAGCTCCCCAGTGATCTCCCTCCTGCCAGCTTCCACCTTATTTTGTTTTTTGATGTGAAATAATAAGGTGTCATATAGATGACTCCTAATTTCAACTTAATAAATCAGCCCTTTCTCGTCCATTGTGGCGCTTTCAAAGCGAGTGACACACGGGGAAAGTTCAGCTCAAGATGACGCTTGCAGCTAGTTAAGACACGTCTTTTGTCAGCTTCATATCTGAAATGTTATCGTAGTGGTGCAGTTTTAGTTTTCTGGAGAGACTAACTCTGCCGTGTCTCGTCTCATCACCCCAAAAAACCCATGAGCTCCCAGGTAAACAAACACAGCGCGTGCTGCTTGTCCTCCCTCTCACCTCTCCTGAAATGTGATCCCCTTCATGTTGCTGACACCGTCCTGGGTCCAGCAGCAAATTGCACACGGCCTGTCAGACACTAGTGGCTCTGTTAGTCCTTTTATAAACATAATATAATGTTCATCAGGTTGTCATATTGCTTATTACTAGGATTAAGAGCTGTGATGTCATCAACACAGGTTTCTGATGTAGGCTACCTTTTTAATTTGCCAGGAGGTGTCATACAGTACTTACAAATGCCGATTTAGCCGTTTAAGGTCGTACACTTGACCAGATCAGCAAAACTGGAAATCGACCCAGCTTTAGGTGACATATTTTATGTAAACAAACACAGATATAAACATAAGGGCAATATCTTATGATATGTGGGCATGGCACTTAAATTTTTTGCTGACCTCCGTAAGTCAGTAACGTAATTTTCATGACAGGTTTGTACGTCAATACATTTAGTTTGTTGAGGAGCCTTTACAAACACAAGTATGTAATTTAGCATGTTACGGTGTTCCCTCCCTGACCTTTCTCATCTGTACCATGGGCTTCCTTACTTCCTGCTGTGTAAACACCACCGTGACGTAATCAGCGTCTTTGCCCCAAAGACTCCTTCTTCTCCATTTCTCCCAAACACTCATCACCCTCGTCGCCTCTTCCTCACACCCAGCACACAGCTGCAGCATTAAACAGTCTGCGTAGCAGCGAGCAGGGGTTCATTTACTCACTCTGATGAGACACAGCTTATGATTTGCCATCAAATTGATTTTTTTCCCCCCCTCGCTAATGAAATGGTTGCTTTGCGGAGATAGCAAGCTGAGTCAACATTGACGGAATATTCTCCAAAAAAGCGAAGCAGTCTTTCATAATAATTGAAGTAATTGCACTCCAGATTATTGTCAGCCACTTGCCCGAACACCTACTCTTTTCCAATCACTTAACAGTTGCAGTGCAGCGGGACCTTTCTCATTTTTGTGTTGCTTGAAGAATTGTAGTCAGTATGGGCATTAAAGCAAGGCCACATGTGCTGGATCCATTGTCACAGTCTATATGATACACACAGTAAAAATACATTGGATTTGTCATGGAAACAGTGTCACTTCAAATGTATGACAGAATCTATAACATCCTTTAATCTTTGTTTTATCAGAGAGGATCTGTAGGATCTATCTGCAGCCTCCTGACATTTAAACTCGTGTACTGTAACAGGTCCAGCAGGTAGAGACAGAGCAGTCTTTGTCTTTATGAGCCGACAGTGGAAAGCCAGCTCTCATGTACCTCCCTGCTGTGATATGCCAATCATATCTGAGGCGATGTAATTGTTCTATTGGAACAGGGAACTGATGGATCATGTAAGTGTAGCCTAGACCAAAAAATGTCACCAGGTTGAACTGTAATTGGTGTAACAGTCAAATGTTGAATAATAACACTGCTTTGTGGAAGAATCGGTGTCATTGTTCATGGCCAAGTCTGACTGCAGTAGCTTGAATATAGGTCTGATAATATCTATTATTAAGTGAGTATTGGTCTCAGCTCAGGGGTTGTTATGATTACTTGCTGATATTAATGAAGTACAGAGATGAGTGATGAACTGGATCTGATTTAGTAAATGCAGAATGAGAGGCATGCTCATAAAACATTAATACATCAATAATCCGTTTAATGACTATCATTTCATGCTTTTTTAAAATGTCGTGTATATTTCTCTCTTTTATAGTTGAGAAGTGTTGTGTAGTTAACAGCCTCACATTTCCTTTCACATAGAAGAATGATCCTTATTAGTTCTGCACGGTGAGATGAACAGATTTTAAACTGATAAAGGCAAAAAAGAGCACTTGTGTTGAATCTAGAGGTATGGAATTTTGAGGCACTTTGCAGTTCAATTCCAAATCAGAGGTTGATTATGAAACGATTATAAATACATCTGGATGCATCAGAGTGTTTGATTTCTACATATGATTTTGCTTCTCTCAGTGTGTGACTACTTGACTGAGAACAGTGCAGAATACTGCTCTTTTTTTCATGATTTTGAAACCCTAAATACTTGGTGATTTTTTTTAATCATTTAAATTTGGCTGGGTGGTTAATAACACATTTTTCTGTGGTATGATTCATCACATTTTTTAATACTTAAATGTTTATTAAGTTTAAGATTATATACAACCATAAGTGTCATTTATAACAACTTACAACATTCTTTCCACAATCAGAAAGGTAGAGGACAGAATCTCAGCAAAAATAGGCAGGACGAGACACCTCCACCTGGAGTAGTATCCAGCTGGGCTTTATCTAGAGCTCGTGATGTTTCAGGCACGCTATGAGATCGTTGCTTGTTCTTCTGATATTTTGGCCGCGCTTTGGAAAGCAGAGCTAAATGGTAAACAAACATGGCACCACGCTGGTAAGGTAAGACAACACGTTTACATGTCGTTTTCTATATGTTCTCTGACATTTATCCTAACGATATGAGGCGGTCTTTGTGGAAAAAAAGCTTGTTTAGTGGACTAACTTTGCACTTGAAGTATGCCCGTTCACTTACGTTTTAGCAGGTCTGACGCTACTATGTGCCCCGGCTGTATCTAGGCTAACGGCTAACATGCTACTACTATTTTTATGTCACTAGTCACTTGAAACAAATTTAGGACGATAGAAGACAGGTTGAAATAAACCGAAATTTCCCTTTAAGGCATGGACACAGGACCTCTTCACCAACATGGTTGTTATGACTCAGTTGTTGTATTTTTTATTTTAGGTGTAATGAAGTAGTGGAATTACACATTTATTTTTGCTGTACCCAGACTTTAAAACATAGTGTATTTGTAATGTGCCATTACCAAAATAAATAGATGAATTTACTCTTTTCTTAATACCGTACACTTGCTCCAGAGCCAGGGGGTGCTGGTTGCATTGTGTACATCTGTGGTCACACTTAGTGATCATCACCAAAACTCAAGAAGTAGCCCATCTTAGAAATGAACATGATGCACACATTTACGTCCATTACCTTTCACCATCCAGTTGGTTCCATTTTAGCCTTTAATTGATACGACAGTCAAGCGTGAAGGGGGGAGAGAGAGGGGGAGTGACATGCAGCAAAGGGCTGAAACCTGTTGAAACCTGGGCCGCTGCGGCAACAGCCTTGTACATGGGCCGCCTGCTCTATCCACTAAGCCACCGACGCCCCGTTTTCTGTTTTTTTTGTTAATTTATTTTTTTATGTTTCACCATCTAATCGGCTCAGGCGCAAGGAATATGCAGCCTGCTCTTACAGAATTGTTACAGGTGATCATAATATTGAGAATTCTGTTTTAATTTCTCTTACTGAGCACATCAACTCAGTGGACAAGAACATCAAGTTCACTAGAGAAGATGTTAATGATAACCACCTACCTTTCTTAGACTGTGATGTACACTTGGATGAGAACAGGAGCCTCCACATTCGGGTATATAGGAAACCCACACACACAGACCAATATCTTCTTTTCGACTCACACCACCCTCTGGAGCACAAACTGGGAGTTATCAGAACCTTACAGCACAGGGCTGATAATGTACCAACCACCACTCAGGCAAAGGTACGGGAGCACAAACATTTGAGGAGAGCGTTGAAAACTTGTGGCTATCCTAGTTGGACGTTTAACAGAACAAAACGATCCAGCAAGAACAATAACTCAGAGAGGGCTGAGGAAGGAAACAAGCGCAGGAAGATTGTCATACCCTACGTGTCCGGGGTGTCTGAGAAACTCAGGAGAATTTTCAACCAACACCAAATTCCTGTGTGTTTCAAACCAAGTAACACACTCAGGCAAAAACTGGTACACCCCAAAGACAGGGTACCACACACTCAAAAAAAGCAACTTGGTATATGCTGTCCAATGCAGTGAAGAATGCAAGGACTCATACATTGGTGAAACTAAACAACCATTAAACAAACGCATGGCTCAACACAGAAGGGCAAACTCCTCAGGTCCAGTTTCTGCTGTTTATTTACATCTAAATGAGAAGGCTCACTCCTTTGAGGACAGCAATGTGAAAATCTTGGACAGAGAGGACAGATGGTTCGAAAGAGGGGTGAAAGAATCCATCTACGTTAAAATAGAGAAACCGTCTCTAAACAGGGGAGGTGGCCTGAGACACCACCTATCCTCCATTTACAATGCGGCCCTTGCTGCTGTACCTAAGAGATTGAACAACAAAGACTGCCCGAAACTAACCTCAAGTGGCTCAAAGAAACACAATGACAGTCGTTCACTGGTAACCACACATCATGCCTAACGACTGTTGCTCACCAGTGGCCCCACCCACTCCTAATGACCGTCGTTCACTAGTGTGACTCACCTGACCCAAACAATGGTCCAGTGAAACTCCACTAACGAAGTATTGTCTTATGAGGGTGGTGGGTGTACACCTCCACAGAGGTTAAAAACCTGAGTCTTACTCCACTGTTTGTCAGACTAGTGAGGACTAGTCAGACTGATGCGTTGAGAACTGATGAAGCCGCTTGGATAAGAGGCGAAACGTCTTCTAGACAAAATCAAAGTCCAGTTGCCTACGATTTAATTGTTGCCAGAATGGAATTGACCTGGATAAATGAGAATATCCACAGACTTAAATCAGTAAGGCAGCTCTCCTCCTTCTGTTGATGTTGCTACCTATAGTAGAGTTAAATGACTTTGCCTCTCCCTATAGATTTCTCTCCCATCCACATGGAAGAGATCTGCTCCGACCTGCTCAGCTGAGTAGTGTTTCTAATCTGCTGTGCTCGGGGTCTCAGTCGTGTAGCTCTGCGGTACTGTAAAGAGGTCAGTCAGTCAGGCGTAACTTGGACACACACAATCTGACCTATTGATCTGCTCCCTTAAGAGGTAATTTATCGGACTGGGTGTGATTGGTTTTGAGCTATTTCCACCTCCTGTAGTAGCGTAATGCTCTGTCTTCCTGTCTCAGTGAATTGATGTTATTTCCGTATGCATGTAATGAGTTTTTTGTATCTTTTCCATCATTTGATCTGCTGTAATGGTAGGTTATATGGTTCATATGAGAATTTCACTGACCCGCCTCGCTGTAATGCCTGTACAGCTCGAGAAAAGGAAGAAAACTGTGAAGCAGGCATCTGGTTTTGATATATTTGTTATTCTTGACCTTTGAGGTGCATTAACAGCAACACACAAAGAGAGAGGTTCAGTTATACAACGGCAGAAAGCCTTCACAGGTCTTATTACATCTACAAACACACCTGGAAACATTTCTGTTTGACGGGGTTACTTTGTCATTGACATACCTCCCACACATCAAGTAATACTAACCCAGCAATCTCATCTCAGCTGTGGGTCACTTTGTTATATCATTTATTTTTTATTATACCACCTTATTCCACTATTCGAGGCAGACTGTCTGCTAAATTAGGTCAGAAAAATAGTGGCAATTTGCATTATTACTTTTGCGACAGAGCTCAGTGGTGTGATAATTACCTTACCCCTTGATTGTGACTAAGAAAAGCCAAGTCCATTGATCAAAATATCATTCATAGTGTTGCTTTTTTGCTGAGTTTATCATCTATTTGTATGCTGGTGGGTTATTGTAACATTTATTTACATTTATAGCATGCTCGCCTCTAATTAAAATAAAAAAAAACCCGATCAGAAAGCTGTGAAGGCATGCTAAAAGTCAATACAATCAGTTTAGAGAAAATTGATGTGAAATTTCCCATGGTGCTCTGTTACGTCACCATGTGGAAATTGAGAGGAGGCCTTTCACTTTTGTCGTCTCTGGGGGACGGTAGATTTCATATTTAGAAACCAACACCATCAAAATTCAGAGGAGCCAGTTTGTGATTAGTTTAACTCTAAACAAAACAGAGCCACAGTCTTTGTCAAAGCAATTACAGCACGTTTTTTTCTTTTCATCCTCTAGATATCACCTATTTGTTTGGTCCTCAAGGTTGATGAATTGATATGGCAGACGTCTGGTCGTGCACGGGTTAACACCGCTCCCCTTCAGGCACAGTTAGAGTAATTACTGCAAGACAGGCAGCCTAAGGCCAGGTTGGTCCCGAGGGAGTACAGGAAGGGGCAAACAGGGAAGGCAAAGGATATCTTGGAGATCAGGCAGCGAGACGATGAGTGAAGCCCAATATGAGGAAGATTTAGAGCATGCAGCGTGCGGCGGTGGGGGCAGGGAGTGTGTACGGGAAACAGAAAGAGAAAGGGAGAGAGAGTACGGTGGCTGTGGTGCATGCTAATAAAGTTATCATGTCCACTTAAAGCCCGAGGATGCTGAGGGCTGACTGCTGCGTGTAATTGATAGTCATGCTGGTGGTGTGGCAGAGCTGATCATCTGATACAAAGAACCTTGACAGTTAGTTTGTTCATCTGGTGACTAATGAGTGTATGTGTGTGTGTCTGTTTGTCCAGAGAGGGATTAATGTGTGTCTGTGCACATAAGTACGACTAAAGGTCCCCTCTTAACTCAGTTTCAGTGTAAGTGATGGGGGACAAAATCCACATTCCTTATTCTGTGCTTTCTGAACTTCAGTTGTAGCTAATGTAAGGTCTGGGCGGTCTGGGTTAGACAAATCAAGCAGTTATCCTCCAAAGTCACAGTCTTTTTGGCATGAAATTTCTCTTTGTGTTTCCCTGGACAGTGTTTCCATACATTTTTACACAGAATGAGAACTGTGGATTTTTCCCCCATGTCTATTGAAAGGGCTTTAGGGGGACATCTCTACACAGCCAGAGCCTTTTGCAATGTTGTTAAAGATGTACACCTATCCTCAAAAGTACAGCTCGACCCCCAAATCAAAAATACATATTTTCCCTCTTACCTGTAGTGTTATTTATTAATGTGGATTGTTTTGGTGTGAGGTACTGCAGAGTGTTGGACATATCTGCCGTAGAGATGTCTGCCTTCTCTTCAATATAGTAGAAGTAGATGGCACTCAGCTTGTGGTGCTCAAAGCACCAAAAAATACATTTGAAAACTCAGCAGTGATGTCTCTTCCAGAAATCACGACCTGGTTACTCAAGATAATCCACAGACCTTGTTGTGAGCAGATTCATGTAGAACCCATTTTCCGTCTACCGAACTACAACTGCCAATCATATCACCACGCACTAAGGTTAGTTATTCTTCATTGTCATTACCATTAGATTTGAAGCACTCAATAATTCACTGTCCAAACTAGGGATGTTCCTGGCGACTAATTTCCCTGTTGACTAAGGGAAAATTTTAATTCAGACTAGTCGACGACTCAAAAAAGAGGAAAACACTCAGAAAACAGTCAAAGTTTAACACAATTTATTGCTAAGTATTTGAAACATTGTCCCAAAAAATATTGTGTGCATCAAGAGCCCTTTGAAGCCTTTTATCACAATCTTCAACAACCAGGTCGGGTTTTGAATGCCGCTGAAGTACGAGACTTTGTGCCGAATGTGAACATGAACATTCAGGCTCAACATATTGCATAAACTTCCTGAAGCTTTTACATTCAACAAAGTTAAGTGGAAGCGTATCTTGAGAGGTCATTGTCGTGATGAGCTGCGTTATCTTCTCAGACGGGGCAGGATCACAACATCTCCGGGTGAACAATGTCAATAGAGTGCCGAAGTCACGCCCCTTCCGGTAGAGCTCATGGGACCTTAGATCAGAAAAAATATGAATGGCAGTGAATGAGGAGAGAAATATTATCTTTTGTTCCCGTTTGAGTTGTGACGTGAAATCCAAATATGTTGTTAATGAATTTAAAACATAAATTTTAAGGTCAAGAAAGTCATACTTTGTGGTAAAACTGTTGAGATATAAGCTTTTTAATTAGAAAGACTCAAGAGTACACAGGAGGAGGTCACATATGTGACGTCATAGCTTTCGCTCGCTTCCTGCAGCTTGGCCTCCCCGCTGAAATTCCACTGTTTTATGATTAATCGATTTATGATTGCAGACTTCCTTGACCTTAAAATTTATGTTTTAAATTCATTAACGACATATTTGGATTTCATGTCACAACTCAAACGGGACCAAAAGATAATATTTCTCTCCTCATTCACTGCCATTCAGATTTTTTCCAATCTAAGGTCCCATGAGCTTCACCGGAAGGGGCGTGACTTCGGCACTCTATTTGATCTGAGTGTGGCTAGCACCACTAGCAGCAGCAGCCTACATGCTTCCCTGTTTTCATTTTCTGGATCAAAGTACTACCAAACTGCGCTGGTTTTGCGAGAGGACATCTCTCCAAGTTCCCACTGTGCTGTTTTAAAACTCGGTATCTTGGTAAAATCTGTATCCATCACTAGTGGCAGGCCTTGTACGTGAATAAAACACTAATTGGTTCAACCAATTAATACTTCTGGTGCCGACTAGTGAGGGGGCAAACGTTTAATTGTTTAATCGCATGTATCCCTAGTCCAAACCAGCTGAGCTTTAACTGACTTTATACTGATATTTTTCAGTCATTCATGCATTTTCGGTAGTCTCGCTCACCAGACCATTGTCAAGAAAAGAAAGGTCTGGCTGGGCCAACTCTCACTTTAAGATTGGAGAAAAAATGCCCTGGCTGCTTGTATTTCTTTCAGCCAATCACAGTTGTTCTGGGCGGTGCCACAGCAACAGTGCGCTTGCAAAAATATTGCTGGGGGGAAACAGGTTTTGGTGTAACACGCCAAAAAGAAAATATCGCCTACAGGACGCGAACCATGGCAGAAAAACGGCTACATCCCTGCAAGATCAAACACCGCAAAAGTTAGTAAAGGACGTGTTGAAAACGGTTGAAAACTGCTACACAACTGGAGGTGGTAGGGCAGGACTTCAGCAGGTGGCTCATTCCGCCCAATGAGAGGATGATCTATGCAGCAAACGACCGCCCACTCAGACTACATTTTCGGTAATCGCTTATCCTGTTACGGGACGTGGGTGTGCTGGAGCCTATCCCAGCTGACATTGGGTGAGAGGCAGGGTACACCCTGGACAGGTCACCAGACTATCACAGGACTGACACACAGAGACAGACAACCATTCACGCTCACATTCACACCTACGGACAATAGACTCACCAATTCACCTGCATGTCTTTGAAATGTGGGAGGAAGCCGGAGTACCCAGAGAAAATATGCTGATACTGGGAGAACATGCAAACTCTGCACAATATACACAATGTAAGAAAATAGTCCAGTAAGAAACCCTTAAATGGAAGTGTGTGACGATATTTATTGAGGTAAAGAGAAGATACAGAAGAGAAAATGAAATATAGGCCCCATCAACGTGATGCATCTTCATCAGGCCCAGGCACATATAAGATAGATAATAGAAAAGGATCAGCCGAGACGCAGTTGGTGGTGGAGTACAGCCCGCAGGAAAATGATGGAAACTGTCGATTCCATCTCCAGGAACATCCTGAAGGTCATGGCGATGATAGGGAAGTCACAGAATTGCAATGATATTTATAGAACAGCATCCGAGTGGCGTTTGGCCCCAAAGATCATGGGTTAGATATGTAGGGAAGCAGAAGTGACAGAAGAGAAGAGCAAGAAGTAGCTTCCTGGAAAATGTGCTTGTTCAGAACAAAAAAATATTCCAATCTATTCCTATCCTCCTGTAAATGACCAAACTGTGGTCAATATTTTGTCTGTAAATTGATTAGTTGGCTAAAAGTGAGCCAGTCCACCATTACTCATGCTCACAGTACCTCCAGAGAAATGACACAGGCCGTTTTCTGACTGCTGCAAAACATGGAAAGAAGTGCTGGAAATGGACTTTGAGGCAGTGCTGCATTTACTTGTATTTCTTGTGTGTATCAGTGGGGCAGATAAAAGCATCTCTTCTGATGAGTATTGTCTGGTAGTGCCAGCCTGGTCAGGTGACATTGCCTCTCCCACAGTCTCCTCTTCCGCATGATCTCTTCTGTTCTTGTCTGCCTGCTTATTCAAGGTCTGGATCTCTTCCAGTGGCATCGCTCTCTTTCCCTCTCTCTCTGTCTCTCTCTCTACTCATCTTCACCTAAATTGTCTCATCACATCATTCTCCTTTTTCCAATAATGACCTCTTTCGCTATATGAAGCCCATCTGACAGATGCAGACGTGACCTTAAATACCCCGATATGACTTTGCATTCCCACATTTCATTGACAAACAGCAGGTAAATCAATGGTAGTCTGTGGCCTCTAGTATAGGCGGCAGGGACAGGGAGCCCTCTTGGGAGTCTGTTGCTGCATTTCAATTTTTTTTTTTTTACACAAGGACAAGTCTGAAGAAAAGATGTCAGGTTGTATAGCTGATCACAGCCCCAGCCTCTGAGCTGCTGTGTTGATTGATTTTAGTGCAGAATATTCTGCAGGTAAAAAATGATTTTTAATCAAGCAAACATGAGCATATGTTGTAAATGCATGCGGGATATTGCAGCAATAGTCTGTGTGTATCCTCACTCACACGTCTCAGTAGACTGTAATGGGTACGCTGCCCCCCCAGGGCCGCACACATCATAGAAAGCTGGCTTGTGTTGTGTGCCGGTGGCTCAGTGTCTCCTCACATCCAGACATCCATAGCTCAAACAGTTCACCAGGAAGCTGCGACAGCTGAGGTGGAAATTCAACAGCTCCAGGGTTGACAAGGAAGAAAGGAAGGTTGCTTACATCACAGGGCTTATGTTGTTGTATCAACTCTGTCAATATCGTTTTTTCTTCCCAACTTTTGGGTGACACTCAAGCACTCTTCTTTGTCATGCCGCCTTTGTTTCCCACAAGAGAAATGTCTCTTTTAACTTTCACAGAAAGGTAAGTGTCCAGGGTTAGGAGTAAAGAACCACCCTGTGAGGCTGGGAGGATTTGTTCTACTGATAAGGACACTTGAGCAGGGTCTCCGTGGATTTCTCCCGGTGTCCTACACTGAACGACCTTCTAAACTTTCCTTTTTTCAGCTCCTTTCAACTTTCAATTTGGGGAGTTTGTTTAGGTTGCAGGGATGCAGGGAGCATCCGTGAGTATCACGATTGTCATTGTCCCCGGAGGGAGTCCTTGAGAGCTTCCAAGGACACGGGTGTATCTTGGCCGGCTGACAGCTTGTCAATTACCACCACTTCACCAAACTGCCAGGGGCACAGAGATATCTCGCCCCGACAACAGATCTGCACAGATATGAACTGTATGTCTCAGTTGCTGACGCCACCTGTTGGCCTGCTTCCTGTGCTCTGACGCAGCGGCTGAAACTGTCTGCCTCGCTTTACCTCCCTCACAAACAAACATGTTTCGCTGATCCAAGTCACTTGAAGCCAAATAGCATTAAAGTCTGCTTATATATAGAAATGTTGACCCAAATTTGAGTCTACATCTTACTACAGAAAATATGATTACCCTTCAAACAGAATGGGCTCATCAAACATGACTCATGTTATTTAAAGCATCTCATTACCATAGAGAGTGAAGGTGTCAGATATGGTTACCTAGTTCTGCTGTATGTGTGACACATAATGTATGCATATCCGCCATGCGTACATGGTGGGACCTGTTACTTCTGTACATGTCTCTTTGCCTTTTTATGATGTTATTGGAGATGGTGAAGGACACGCAAAAGGTACACGGGTGCATCGGCTCATTCAGCACAAACTCATTCAGCTCATGCAAAACGCTCTACAGGCTGTGCAATCAATATATGTTGGCACACAAGTGTTTTACAGTACAGACGTGGGTAGACTGCAGATGCACTCACACGTGCTGCCATTTCTCCAGCATTCTACGCTATCTGTCCATCTGTCTTTGCCACAGTTTGCTTCATGCATCCAACTCCTGCCTGCGCCACTCTCTCTACATGCCTGTGTGTGTGATTTCCACTGGGGAACACAATCATGAAAATCACCTCTCTGCAGTCATCCATAAAAAGAACTGCACATCCTTCGCTTTACCCCATGCCCATAAAAAACTATTAAGACTTGGAAACCCTGCGGTACTTAACAGAGTTCTGCTAGTTTGGCTTCCTGTATAATCTACCAAATTACAGCCTTCATTTATAGACCTCCTGTTGGTAGGTTAGTTAAATTACCCACAGGAGCTACTAAGCAGTAATTACAACTTTTTACATCTTAGCATCGTTAGTGGTTTATAATTGTTCGTCACAGGCCACAGAAATCCATTGTAGTTGTGAGCAGAGATACTTTGCCAAACTCACAGCGTGCTGTATGTTCTCTTCCAGTACTCTCTCATATTTCTCAGAAATGGCTTCATTGTTCTCTTGTACATCACTTCAGCTTTATCTCCCGCCGGCAGAGGAGCAGCTGAGGTTCTCCAGTCTTTTTCAGACCTGCAGTCTGCAGAGAAACATTACAGCACACTCCCTGTTTTTCCATTCACATGCTGTTCGTTGCCAGAGCTGCTGTAGACACTGGGACCGGGCAGGAACGTCCCTCGGACCAATTACCTGATTAGCTTTCGGAGCACACAGCACAGCCAAGGCTAGCCAGCTACAACACACACGGAGGCTGAGTCCATGTAGCGCTCCCTGCCCACTGAAACACACACATGCAGATACATGAGCATGTCAACAAGGGCAAAGCAGCCACCAAAGCACAGAGCTACATGCTCCTGCTTAGCTGCACATACATACATGAGTGATGTGCTTGTCACACAGAAACACACACACAGTAACGCTTGTACTCACGCGCACACACACTCATTTTATCCATACATTACTGCCAATATACTGCAGTGCACTAATGACTTTCTCGCTTCTCTGCAGCAGCTGTCCTGGAGTCAGCCTCTGCTGCTCCTGCTGGCTTTAAGTGGTCAAACAGAGTTCATTCTCCATCATGCCAGCACACACAAACATGTGCTCATCGCTCCACATCAGCTTCAGGGAGACAGTTATTCCCTACAGCTGTAATAAAATAACACATGCCAAAAGTAGCTTTTGGTATTCTGTAGGAAAACATCATTTCTTTTCACATTACCTTTATATTTTTACCTGGTGTGCTGTTAAGTTGATTGTTATGGACGTGTGCCTGAGCTGGCAAAGCGTGGAGCTAGGATATAACTGATTAGTCATGACATGATTAGCGCATTCAATGCTGAATTCCCATCGTGCGTTTGACAGATTATCTCTACCCTCAGCACCTGTTACTGTGACTCCCTGTGTGTTTTCCTTCTCTTCCACCTTCTGCCGTACTCTTCTGTCATCAGTCCAATTGGGAGTCAGTCGTATGAACAATTTCAGTACCTCCTTTGATGAATCATCTTACAGTATAAATAACTTTCTCATTACTTTACCTTTCACATCCTCTTTAATTACTCTCCAATGATAACCAGATTGTCAAGTTATTAATATTTAGGGACTGTTCTGGGGTGTGACTTTCTTCTTTTTGTTATTGTTGGTTTTATCTTGACCCTTTCTGATGCTACAAATATTTTTCCTTGAGCTTCCTGGAGTGACTGGGGGAAAATGCATCCCTCTCCCTCCACCATGAATTTTTTGTGATATTCACACCAAGTGTAGGTATCGGAGCCGATGAAACGAGCAAACAGCACAGGAGTGAGAGTTATCACTAAAACAAACAGCTGATTTCTTAAGCGAAATGCAAATCCTCCTTACAAATTGTTTCATCATCACACAAGCTGTGTTACGTATATCAGCAGAGTATGGGTGCATGACAGCCACCTGTCCTGCCACACAAACCCAACTAAATGTAATAAGCCTACACATCACACACACTCCACATCACAGCGCAAACACAGCCGGCATTAGTAACGTGCATGATGACTGTTCTCCCAAATAAACTATATACAACAGAGGCAGCAGCCGGAATGATATCGGTTACTGTCGACGGTCGATGTAATTTGATTTTACAGACTGACCCTGTAATGTTTGAAAGTTAGAATTAAAAAGTTGAAGCTGGAGCTGAGAAACACTTGGTTTTTAATTATTAACACACCTGCAGGAGCACCGAATTTAATGTTTTAACTGGACCTCGTAGTGCAAACGTTTTATTTTTTGGCACAATTTTAAACGAGACATGTAGAGTAAAGTGATTTTGAAGACATATCTCTATTAGAAGTTTAGATTTGGTTGTTTCCTGACAGAAGCATTCGTCATGCAAAATGTGTTCAAGGATCTTTGGCTTTGATAAATGATGTAATTTTTGCAACTTTCAAGAAAACATGCCTTTTTTAAATCCACTTGCAGGTTTTAGGGCTCAGATGGCATTTTTTTAGAAATTATTTTTATTGATGATAATGTATTTCAACATGAACATACAAAGCCCAACAAAAATCCCTACCAAAACCCAACCCAACACTCACACACATGCGGAAGAGGGATCTTAACACCTATAATCAACATGATTATCAGACACAGCCCATCACGGATCAAAGTATGCAGGAACAAGAAAACAATAAAGGATAAAGGGAAAACATCCAGATGCACTCATTGAGTCCAGATATTGCACAAGCGAATCCCAAGATTATTCCCATTTATATTTACATTTTGGATGATTTTCCACGTGAATAACCGAAACAAGTTCACACAGCCAGTTTCTGAAGCGGATTTGGTGTCTTCCAGTCTTTGAAAATGAGTTTTTTGGCCCATCGAAGGAGCTGTCTGTATGTATCATGGAAGTGTTTAAGTGTCCTTTGAACATCCAAAAAGAACCATGTCCCTGTCAGGAGAGCGTCCTCTGATAAACCCCAGAAAACCCCCCCCCCAGATTGCATTTAAAATACATACAAAACACAACCATTTACAGCTGTGTGTCCCTCTCATGAGCCAAAATAAGAGTCCCTCCCCAGTGCTTAACAAATTATCTGACATGCCTCCCTCATTTTGCACCACCCCCTTCTCCCCTATAAATAATGAACAGTCCCTTACCCGTAATTATCACTTATCTCCCAGTGGAAAAGAAATGATAACGTCTTTTTCGTAATTTTAGTAATAGAACTATTCCTGACACTAAAATCAGTCAGTCTGTTCCTCTCTACATCTGTCTGTTCTTCCATCAGGCCCAGTATCTCAGAAGCTGTTCAGTGGATTTCTTAGAACATCAGGGACTGGTCTGTGTTCTTGCCTCATGACATGATTTTTAAAAATTTACAGACTGACCAAAGGCTGTGTGTAGTATTTGTTTACTTGTTTGTCCTTGTGTCTTGACAGACTGATCTGATTTTCTGAAGGAGCTTGCCAACATACTTGTTTCTAATTGACACAGAAGGGAAGCGCTCCGATCTTTGGGGACGTAGTTTTGTCTTGTTGTCTCGGCTTCCTGTTTTTTAGGATATCGACACTTGGTGTAGCAAATTCCTGAAACTAAGGTTAAGAAGCTTATCTCACCACGTTAGCTTTCCTCTCACATACCCTCCCTTGATGGTGAAGTACAAAACAAGACTCGCAATGCTTGTATGGATTGATTGTCTTTCTCCACTTCAGCTTGGTGGATACTCCACTGGCCGCACTCTCTCACTCCTTTTGTAGTGCCACTCTCCTCTAACTGCTCTCTGCTTTACTCTGCTCCTGTAGGAGTTGATGACCAAATTGATAACTGAGACTCCCGACCATCCAATCCCTTTTCTCATTGATCACCTGCAGACCAAGCAAGACAGCCCCGGCAAGCTGCACAGAGCTCTCTCTGGCTCCGCAGCACTGTGGGCGCAGAGCTCCCCAGGTCAGTACATACAGATGCAAGCATGCAAAATGCACACACACATACATGCAGAATGAGGCTTATTTCTTTGTACACACTCCCTCCCACAATACACACAGTATATATGACACATATAGGCTCGGAGAGAGACAACAGAGCGTGAAGAGTAAACTTGGCCTGCATTTATATTTTCTAGAATTTGCATAACAGGGCTTTCTGAGCAGAAATTGTGACTATCTCTCCCAACAGAGAGCAAAAACCCTCGAAGGGAGAACAGCAACTATGAGAAGCCATGGCAAATTCACCCAAAGAAACCGAAAAAGTCCAAGAGCGACCTGGCTGTTTCGAGCATCTCTCCTCCTTCACCAGAATCCAAGTCTTGTAAGTTCCCTTTTTGTACTCATCAGCAAAGTTTTCCACCCTCTGAATATTTTTTGGAATTACGTTGATTGCATACACACACACACACACACAGACACACACAGACACACATATTCCACTTTAAAATATGAAGCCGCACAGTTTTGATACCTGTTGTATCAGTTGTATCCCAATTACACGCTCCATTGACTTTAATCTTCATTTTTAATTTGATATAATTATATCTAATTAAAGTTAGTCACAGTGTATAGTCCGGCGTCCTCCTTCCAGCCTCCCACAGCCCTGCAGACGAGTTCATTATAAAGTGCCACTCTCTGCATACTTGCCGCTGCGCTGCTACACACTCCGGAGATGAATTGTTCACAAAGTTCTCGCATTAATGCAGATGAGAAGATATTTCCGGGGCGCTAACTTTTCTTAGTTTTAATGAATTACCGCAGCTATGATGTTCGAATGAAGTATGACGCTTGAGACAATGAGGCTAGGTCAAATATGGAGCGAGCAGACTACTTCAATAATTTAACATTGTGCTCTGTCATTGCCAGACCAAGTCTATTTCAGGCTGCGGTCTGAGCATTTCTCACAATCAAGAGGAAACGGGTGTCGGGATGAGTGCACAAAGTGAGCGAAAGAAAACAAGTGAGAGGGAGAGGCGACACTCGGCACATCGAGGTGTACTTAAGTTTGGAGTGTTATGAGAGTAAGAAGCCTTCAAAGCTACATTTAAAGTCAAAGCATATAAAAAATACATGCATAGGTGTTTTGGTGTGCAGAGCTCATGAAAAATTGAAATCAAAAGAACTGCCGCTCATCATTATTGCACAGTGTAGCGAGAACACAACAGCCGTCATAAATATACGCACAGAGGTCGATGTTTCTTTCTGTGTACACTTTGGCGAAGGGTGAATGCACTTTGGTCTCACTTCTACCTGACTGATGCTTTAATGAGAGGCCTCAGTGGGAATCAAATCGTTAACCCTTAATCTAGCCTATTAAGATCCAGCACAGCCCTTCGCAGCCGCAGCACAACACACACAGGGAGGACAGAAAGAGCGGAAGTAATGAACAAGATTTTTTTTCCTCCAGTCTGCGTTTGGCAGAGACATTTGCTCTGTGTTTATGGTTGTTACAATGCCAAGCAGCTTAGTCAGAGTAAACAAGGGTAGAGGATGGCAGATTGTAGCAGCAGTGCTGTCAAATATTCGCGTTTACTTACTCGCGTGTGTAAACAGGAGGGTGATGCTTGCTCTCTGCACCTGTCACCATGTATGTGTTTCATTCAAACACGCATGAAATGATCCTAAAATCCCTCTCCTTTATATCCCGGTTAACATGTCTGTTCAGGCAGCGAGCAGTGGACAACCAGTACATTTGTTTGGCAGCTCTTCATACCCCACTGGTTTTTCATGTTAATTCAAATCCAGTCATGTTGGAGCTTAAGAACGTTAGATATGGATGAACTACAAGGAATCCCTCCCCTTTCAAAGGAAAATCACTCTTTCCTTTTTATAAATGTCTAACAGTTAATAAATTAACCATCACATACAGTAGATGCTGAGGGACGCTGCGAGAGGACGTGGGCAGGCTGTCAGTACAGTATGTGGATCATTTCCTGTTCCTGTTTCGACTTATTTTGAATGTTAATCAAAGAGACTGACAGACACTGTCCCCTGGCCTGCGTCCAGTGAGCTCTGTGCTGCTGGAAGAGACATGTTGACTTTACTGCCAGTGTTTCCGTTTCACTCCATCCTGGAGTAATTTCTGTTTTTTTTCCTTTTTTTTTGCACTTATCCTTTATTTTCTATTTCAGTCACATGTTATCATATGGCAGTGAACAAACAAACATGATACATCACATAACAAATGGAAGCTTTGCACGGACACTTCTTATTCAGATTCTGTTCACAGGCATCCAAGCAGCCTCATTCTAGCTAACATGCTGTCACCCGTATGTTTAATCAGGGACTTAAATTCCAGCAGGGAGACTCTGGAGGATAAAGAAAGGAAGGTCAGGACCTACATGCACTTATACCCAATCACAGCTGTATACATGGCTCCAATTAGATGTGGATGGTACCAGTCGATTTCTTCTCCACTGGGGTTCATGAGACATTATGTCCTTAATCAGTCTCATCAGCTGTACTATTACAGGTGTCTATTTAATGTTGTAAACACCGGTCCTTATGTGGAGGTTGGCTGTTATGCTTTCCATCAGATATACACTACACAGTCTCCCAGTATAAAGCATGCTGGTTCTAGAGGAAGATCTATCCCCATGATTTGCTTGATCTCTGCAGGCCTTTCCCAAACCATCCCCTACACCCTTTCCCTATCCACTTTGACTCCTTTTTTGCCATCACACCGAGTGCCATCCCAAACTAACTAGTGAGCAGTGGAAGTGAGTTATAAAACCCCCCGACAGCGAGCCTGCACCGATGCCGCCTTATTGACCACGTACAACTCTGCATTGTGTTCGTCATGGAAGACGCTCCGTGCAAATAAAGTTCTGTGACTACCCTTACAAACGTAAACTGCTCAAACTAAGAGACATTTATAGACGTTAACATCTTAAAGCTTACATTGTATAAAGGCTAAAATATATCCTTCTCTATTTTCTAGAAAGCAGTCGTCTTCATTTGATTGTAGTGCTGTATATTTACAAGAACTGTTACAAAAACCAAGCAGCTTTAAAACATCATAGTGGAAAGCCAAAAGATGTTTACCAGGAAAAAAAAAAGAAAAATGTTTTCAAAGAAGCTTATGAGAATGTTTTATTTTAATGTATATCAATTTGTCAATTTATTTATTTATAAAACATAATATACAACAAATAGAATGAACAATAGCAGCACATACAGGTTAAATATAAGTGCTGCAAATACATACAAACAATATGAAATGGGAGAAAGTTTTATATTTACGACAGTTCCTCTTTCTGCTGCAGAAAGAGAAGTGTGTCCCAAAGCTTGCTGCTGTGTTTACCCCCTACAAAGTAATGTAGGGAGCTTCATTCAGCTGCGAAGGTGACTACAAACGCAGTGACAGCACGACGGAGTGGGAGTGGGTAGGGTCTGGTTTTACAAAGGCCCTGACGAATGTCACTCTAATATTTATCCAATTTGGGACATTCCCAAAAAATGTGGGTACGGTCGCCAATCTTCCCACATTGCCTCACAACTCAAGGTGCTGCTGAGGAATCTTAAATTCTCTCCTTTTAGTTTCCTTTTAAACTCCCTCCAGGTAGAGCTGCTTGTTTGCTTGTGGTCTTCACGACATGACATTTCATCTGCGGTAATAATTATTTATTTATAACTCCCATTTCTGTTTCGTTTCCATGGTGTTTCCTGTTACATTCTGTTGAAGTCCTCTGCATAAGTGGGTCATCAGATTCTTTTTCATCACTCCCTCCATAGTCAACAGGAAGATAAAGATATAGTTAAATTAGACGCTACTTAACATATCTGCATGTGTCTGTACGGAGTGTCTTATTTGAAGAAATCCAAAAGATTCCATCCCTTTATCCGCCCAAAGTCTGGAGCCATTACCTGCTGCTCTGCTTCATATCTGACTGCACCACTGTGTCCATAAACCTGCGCCCAATCAGGTGTTCAGCATCAAAAACTGTGATGGTGGAGTTCATGGCAACCTGATTCTTGGCTGTATCGCAGATCAGCCTCTTAGAGTCTGTGAAGGCCGCGTAGCTCGTGTGGTCCTGTTGCCCTGCCCTGTTCTGATTTATTTATCTGTGATGCTTTTAAGAGGATCTGATTTTAAAAAAAAATCATGTTTGTGTTTCTATCCAGTGCCACGGTCCATTGAGTACCCATCCTGGGACTGGAGGGAGAGCCGGGACTTTGACGAGCTTAACCACATCCTGCAGGAGAGCAAGAAGCTGGGCAAGGCCCTGGAGAGTCTGTCACGCAGTGAGTGGCCGTAGCTCGGCGAATTGCACGCTCACACCACACTGAGCAGTGTTTAATACATCTTAACATATACAACTTAAGCGTAGCCCTTTCTGTAAATGTCACTGTAAATCCTGACAGGAAACCGGATTGAGCAGCTAATCTTACAAGCCCGCCACTAAGCTCAGACGCAGTCTAAGCTCGGATTTTGAACTGTATTAGATACTTCTCTGTGCTTTAAAGCATTTTCTTCTCTCTGCAGGCATTGCCATCTCCGATGAGCTCGACCAGGTAGATAACAACTAGACTGGAGTCTTTATACACTCACATATACAGTACACTGGCAGTACAGCGATGTGTCACTGATCACTCTGCAGCACTGCTCATGCTACATCAAATGAAAGCCATGTTTCTTAACTTTCACTCGGCTGACAGAGCAGCACAGCTCTGTTTCTGACGATGAACTGCCGTCTCATGGGAGTGATATGCGAGAGTGATACTTCAGTGAACATGTCCTCCGTCTCCCTCTCCCTCGCTGCTTCACTGTGCATCTTACACGCAAAGCTCTGTCTGAGCTCCGTCTTTGTCCTCGCCTGGCCCCAATTCTCTCCCAAGCACAATAGTGCAGCGGCTGCCCAGGCTGGAGATGCACAGAGCGATTTGGAAATGATGGGTCTGGATGAGAAACGCCACATATGTTTTGACAGGGACTTCACTTTTTACTCAGTGCAGCAGTTGCATGTCCAACGTCCTTGGCTCTCAGCCCAGAGATTTTCCTTCTTGCTCTGCGGGACGGGACAGTGAATGAATACTAAACACCTGTTCTGATCATGCAGAGACAATGGCATTTGATGCTATCCTGGATTTAGTCAAAGACAAGCAGACACATCTTTGAGCGGGGTTGTAAATGTGTGCTGGCTGGCTTTGGGAGCAGATTGGGAGGGAGACATCTCAGACAGTACTGTGGTGCTTTTTGATTTTATTTTGGCTTTTGTGAAGAGCAGTCTTAGTTATAATTTAAATACATTGTAGTTAAAAGTTCATGGTGTTAGATGAAGTTTTATAGCAGTATTTTTAAAGATAAATCTGCGTCTTCGTCCTTCTGTCTGCCCTCTTCAGTGTTGTTTTGTCTCTTATTATTTCTATATTGCTCTTTTAGAACTTAGGAGGCTATAACTCAGTGCTGCGCCCGCGGGTGGTGGGGGAGTGGATTGGTCGGGAAGACGAGGACGCAGACCCACTGGCTTCTGAGATGCTGCAACCCCCCATCCCTCGGGCTAAAACCGAAGTGTGCTGGAGTGGAGACAGCAGCCCTGCTGGGAGGTTGGTGATTGGCATTATAAGTATGTGCAGTCATAGATATGTGTGTGTGTGTGCGTGTGTGAATCATTTGAATGGAGAAAAAAAAAGAAGTTTAAAACTTGGAGAAAGTTCACAAAGCTATTGTTGGCTCTTTAAAAATGAGGAGGTAGACTTCTAACTGTGGCTCCTGCTGCCTGAGGAATGCCCATCTGAATGGGGTTGATAATCCCATTTCAAAGGCGCGATTAAACATGCTTGCCATGATACTGCTTCAACCCAATTTCGAATTAAAGCTAACCTCATTTCTGTGCGCTCAAGGCCAAAGGAATTTTGTGCTTGTTATTTTAAAAATGGCCCGCTTTTGACAATATATTTGCGTCATGCGTTAAACTCTTAAATTGGTTGTCACCCTCTCAGGAAGCTTTTTTCACCCTCTGTTTTTTCATTCATGTGTTAGCAAAACTATCAAAGTTTCAAATAGCCTGGCACCTTTTGGGCATCCCTGCCAGATGTTACTGTTTCTGTGTGTGTGCGTGCGTGCGTGCTTGTCTGTGTCACGTGCACTGCAGATACTGATGTGACTAATTAGAGGAGGATCGGATATAAGACCATAAATCATGCGCGGGCCTGAGCTGACATACACACTGTGTTAATCTCATTAGGTTACTGTATGGGTGGATTATAGGGAGAAATCACTTAGTTTGAAGTCTGAGCTGGGAGATAGGGGTGTGTGTGTGGGCTCACTGATGAGCTCCACTCTGTGTGTGTTTGTAAATGAGATGGTTTCGTGTTTACCTATGAAGAGAAACTTGTGCAGCTGTCTGTTTGGGGTGCTGCAGCGTCCCAAAATATTCACAACCCCTTGTTAACTGTAGGAGTGTTTGGCTCATCTGATGGATCATTTATATCAACTCTTAATTGCATTTACTGGGAACTTGCTCCCACTTCGGATCCTGTTTAGGGATTGAGATCACTTTCATATCCTCTGAGCTGTTTCCCAGCCAAGCCACAAAGTCAAAAATAGGGAGATCAGAAAACATAAATACATTTGTTTTTTGTCTCTGCAGGCCGGAAAGGTGTGTGGCAAAGATACTGCATGAGGTAAAAGGGACAGATACATTCTAGCAGCAAAACAATGTGAGGTTTGTCATTGTACTTTGGCTGGCAATTTTGCCCACGTTGCGAATAAATGTCTGGGTAGAAATCAGAACAGAAGATGCTCCTGTAACTCCAGACTTTGCCTGAGAATCATCACTTTTTCTCCAGTATCACAATAAACCAGTGATAGTTGTAGATAAATCTATAACTGCATTGCAAACAAGCCCCGCTAATAGGTATTTTGGCATACTGTTAATGGTGCCAGTTTGTTTAAATGAAAAAAAATATGGGCTAAAAATTGGAGGAAGTCTGAGTTTAGTAATTACCAGGTCTGGATAAGTATGAAAAAAGGAAAAGAGAACATGAAAAGAAAAGTGCGGGCAAGAGTGAGTTTGATGTCATGGAAAGCAAGGCAAGAAGTATGGCAGGCAACTGAACACACACTCCTACGCAGAGCTGCCTCTACTGCTGTACGTCACTGATTGCAAACAGCTCTGCCACGGTTGCCTTATAAGTGTTTCAAATCCAGACACGCACGACCAAACTAGTTTGAAAGAAAATGCAGCAATATCTTTGAATTGCATAGTTATGTACACTCACCCGCTACTTCATTATGTGTACCTGTTCACCTGCTCACCAAAATTTGCCAATAGAGGACTGGAAAAACATTCCATCCTGCCTTGTATCAACGGTTCAGGCTGGTGGTGGTGGTGTAATGGTGTGGGGGATATTTTCTTAGCACACTTTGGGCCCCTTAGTACCAACTGAGCATGGTTTAAACACCACAGCCTACCTGAGTATTGTTGCTGACCGTGTCCATCCCTTTATGACCACAGTGTACCCATCTTCTGATGGCTACTTCCAGCAGGATAACGCACCATGTCACAAAGCTCAGATCATCTCAAACTGGTTTCTTGAACATGACAATGAGGTCACTGTACTCCAATGGCCTCCACAGTCACCAGATCTCAATCCAATAGAGCACCTTTGGGATGTGGTGGAACGGGAGATTCACATCATGGATGTGCAGCTGACAAATCTGCAGCAACTGTGTGATGCTATCATGTTAATATGGACCAAAGTCTCTGAGGAATGTTTCCAGCTGTTTCCAGACAGTTAACAGTTGGATTTGACTTGAAAAACTTCTAGCTATTCGTACTCGGATGTCAAATATGGTTTGAAAAATCTACAGAGAAGTTAGGAAAGTCAAATCTGGAAAAGCATGGAATATTGAAAAGTAAAATGTGTAGGAACCCTGGTGCTGTTGTCTCGATTTTGTCTAAGGCATAGCATCTTAACCAGTGAATTTAAGATCCAGTTAAAAGTAAGATTTGTTTTGGTTAATTTGCATCAGAAAAACTCAAAATAACTCTGAGCAAGTGGAAAATTGGCAGCGCAGACCAGCACTGCCTGCTTTTAAAATCCCATCTGAGCCTTAGTAGGCCATCCCCTCTGATACTCGTACATTTTCTGACTAGAGTCCCCACATTTTCTCATGTAGCTGACCTTATTTGTCAAACCAGTCCATCTTCCCCCTCTTACTTTGGTAAGTTTACTTGTTTTCATTTTCAGACTCCTCGCTCCTGTCCCTCATTCCAGCCCACCTGTCACTGAGGACCGTAAGGAGAGCTGACAGTCGGTGGTGGCGGCTCTCTGTATGATTGGCTGCAAAGTCTAGATGGATAAGTGCAAGGGGCACATGGGAAATCAGATGCAACTGTGGCAGAAGTATATTCAAGGAAATGGCTTATTTTGACAGAGTCTGTCCTGTGCAATGGGGCTCCCTTATCCCACGTCTGTCAGTGCCATAAACTCCTCTCTCTTCTTAGCCTCCTGTTTTATTTTTCTCTTATATACAGTACCTTCTCTCAACACCAACAGATTCTGATCTCTTATTGTACATTATATTAACAGGGAAAGGTCATGATGGCCAGCGACACCTGCTTTGATTTTGTGTTGATATTTATCATTTTTAATGTTGCACCAGCTGAGGTTGGGAAAAATTGCTGACACTGGTGAAGCTGCCAGCAAGCGTAGCGAGCCGGAGATTTCCATAGGAGATACGAGCCAATAATATGGTGCGACATGTAAAAGTAATAAAACAAACACCTTCGTTCTCTCTATTTTTCTTCCTTATATTACTTCCCTGCTTTTAATATAACATTTGTCGTCCTCAGCTTACTCTCTCTGCGACACTGCGTGCCTTCCAGTTTAAAATGTTTGTTTACAAATGTAGGACACCTTTTTCCCCAAAGCCTGTGGTTAAATAAAAGAAGAAAACAGTTGTCCAGACTCACACCGGCCACTTTGCCTTCCCCGTGTTAGCAGATCTAATTATCACAGACATGCCATACAGACAGGCGGAAGAAGTATCTGTCATTGTATGACCCTTCCTCATTATCTGTAAATAGAAGTCATTAAACTGAGATTAGCATCAGATTAATACTCTTCCGCTCGTCTAATCCACGCCCTCAGTCTGGGGGATGTGGAAATTAATTTCTCCGATATAGAGGTAATTCAGAATCTGGCTTTTGTAATTGTATCAGAAGCTTTAATTCTATAGGAAAGAGATGTTATTTGTAATTTTTCAGCCGTCCTCCAGTGTTCCAGGTAACACTGTGTCTCCTGAGAAATGAGTAAAGCTGTTGGGAAAAGAAATGTGAAGAGAAGCATTTGATTTCTTTCTATTCATGTATTGATTTTAATTTGAAAACAGCCCGGGAGGCAGCCTGGGGACTGTAAAGCTTATATAGTGCTGTGAGTGCAGCGGCGAGGTGTGACGCAAATGAATAATGCAGAGAAATAGTTTCCATAGCTGCGTCCTGTTGCTTATGTTTATGAACGCCTACAGTGCAGTATGTATTGTAAATGTTGGCATGGGAAAAGCAGAATTCTTGTTTTTTATAAGTGAATCAGACTTACATAACTTTATATTTCTGCTTTTCCCTGTGCTTTCCTTCACTGACTATAAGATTAAATCAGTAACTAAATCCTCCCCTTGTGTATCACCCTTCCATCTTTGTTCAATACTCTTAACTTAAAAACTACATGAGACATTTGAACACCTCATATCCTTCTACATGCTGTAAAACCTCCTCAGCTCAGACCTTCTTTTTTCCCACTGTTGCTCACCTCACAGCAATTATCCCTTCTTATCTTCTCCCTGTGAACCGTTTATAGCAAGGTGTTCTGCACCTGTGTGGCACTTGAAATGATTGTATGTTATTTTGTCCCTAACAACCGTGGAAGAGCTGCCAAATGCAACAAGTGGGGAAGCACGCTTTAAATGGAGTCACACATTTGCCCACCACCGAGGGAAATGCAACATTTTATCCTGCGTAGATACGAGCCTGACAGAAACCCATGAGAGGCATGTTTTATAATAACCCTGCCCCTATAGTAATTATACTATAGGAGCGCAGTTATTATAAAACATGCCAGTTTTGCAGCTATATTTCTCAGTAGCTGAAAGCATGTTATTGCTGATGATGATTCAGACTCATATCACATTCAACTTTCATGTTCTTTATAAAGGTTAGAGGCTGTGTGTGGAAAATAACCAGCAACAACTGATGTATGTTAAAGGTATATTATGCAGAAAGTGTCGGCTGCTGTTTGTAAACAGCATCACAAGTGAGAGCCAGCCCCAGATTTGCTATGTTTGCATTTTTTCTGTGCTTTGTCCGCATAGTGTGGCACCTGGTTGCCACTTTTTATTAACATCCTGACCTCATCGATGAGCTATGCCCAGGAATATCCCGCACATACACTTCTAGTGGGTCACAAGTGATGATTATAAAGGACTAAGTTTGTATGTAGAGTCTGTACGTACATTTTTTTTTTTTGTGAAATTCCTGCATAGTTTATCTTCAAGCAGAATTTTGAGGCACTTATACTTTACTTGAGTGTGTCCATTTTATGCTACTTTATACTTCACAACATTTCAGGGACAAATATTGTATTTTTTACCCCACTTTATTTATTTTAAAACTTTAGTTACTAATTACTTTGCAAATTTAGATTACTGATACAAAATATAAATGAAATTATGTGTTAAGAGGCCAGTGTGTCAGATTTAGGGGGATATATTGGCTGAAATTGAATCTAATATAATTTCAATCAGGAGAGACTCTCTCTCTCTCTTTGTTTGTTAAACTAATATTTATTTACTTGTTCACATAAGAATAAAAAAAATTAAACAGTTTTTGTCGATTCGACCCCAACAAGATGATATATTTTTAAGGAGGGTAATGAATCAATAGTGGAATAGAAAAGCCCCACTGGGGTCTAGACAAAGGTGGTGGTAGAGATGATGATGTGGAGAGGAATAGGCATTTGTTGAGCTTGTCCTAGACTCTGGATACGATGGCTGGAGGTGAACGGGGTGGAGGAGGGCGCAACAGTTCTGCCTTAAATGACAGCTGACGGCAGCAGAGGAGAGCAGATTTAAAATTCTGCTGTAGCATCCTGATTGGCTGATAGAGATTGTGGCGAAGTTTGATTGGATAGCTAATTTGAGGCAGCGGTGAGAGTAGGAGGGAGAGAGTTATGAATGGATGAGCACAGAGAAAATCTTTCTGATTGAACTTATGCTGAGCTTCATAAGTATGTTCTCTTTAATATATATTCACCTGAAACTAGGAGTCACTGTGTTTTTGTCACCTTAGAATGAACTGTTTATATCTACATACAGAGTGGGTCCTCTTCCACAGAGTCCGCCATGTTGTCCCTACAGTAGCCCAGAATGGACAAACCAGACACTAGCTCCAGATAGGACCATTTGCGTTTTGGATTCAGCCACTGTAATTCTCTGACATGCTTGGCACATGGGGAAATCATCACTTGGTTGCAATCTGCAACCTCACCACTAGATGCCACTGAATCCTACGCACTAGAACTTTAAGTTACCCAGCAGTGTGTAGAATGATTAACATTAGCTCCACGTTTATTAGCTGCGTCATTAAAGTGACGTGCACATGAATACATCAATAATTATAATGAAATATATAATATACCTGTCTCTGAAATGGACCGTTCTCGAGTACTTTTACTTTTTGTACTTTAAGTATATTTCAATGGTAACACTTTTGTCCTGCTTCAGTAAGATTTTGAATGCAGGACTTTTTATTTTACATTATATTATTGCTTCTTTAACATAGGTAAAATATGACTGATAGGATGTGATTGTGAATACTTCTTCCACCTCTGGTTAATATGTGTCAGTAAATAGTTATCCAGTGGGAAAGTCTTTTATCTCCTCCTCACCTCTTCTGTTTGCCTCCTCAGCTTGAAGATGGAAACAAAGAGCAAAGGGCTAAAGGAGCAGCAGCAGCATCACAAGAAGCTCCTGGCGGCCATGTTGTCCCAGGACTCCTTTGATTCAGTCCATAGCCCCGCCCCCTCTGTCGCAGAAGAAGAGATGGAGGACGAGGACGACGCCATGGAGCTTCTGGGTAATGTCACAAATTTTGTATATACACTACTTTTCATGTGCACAGACACAAATTGTAAATATGTACACTTGGTTGTTCAGTGCAGTCCATTTAATCAGCATGACGTGCTCTCATGTGTCGTTACATTCTGTTGAATTCTGCTAATTAAATGCTGTTGATCATAATACAAGGCTGCTTCTGAGCCACAGTGGCTGCAGGTGTACAACTCTTCGCTGTGTGTATCCACAAATGTGCGAGACATCCGCTTTCCCCCAAATCCCGCATTCAACAAGAACAGCTTGCTGTGTTTACCTTGTGTGAGTGTGTGTGTGTGTGATAAATCATAGTTGAACATTTCACGTTTAATGAGTCTCTTTGCAGAGCTCGTTAGGGTTTCCACTGTCTTTCATAAACTTTGATCATGTAAGTTTTCTCCCCCAAAAAAAATCAATCTGTTCTGATATTCAGGAGTCCAAGTGTATTTCAGTGACTTAGTGGGTGAAGCTTTGAGGTAACATCAGACAAACCTCTGAAATGAAAGGATCAAGAAGATATAGGAACTTTATTTAGCTGCAGTATGTAGAAAGGACAGTTGACAGAAACATCTTCAGTAGATAAACACTTCAACAGCATTATAAAACACCTACAGTACCTGCACGTGTTTTGTTGACCTTGTTCTTCATGCAACATTGAATAGTTTCCTTTTTATGTATTCCAATTGATAACTGGTCAAAGATGTCAGACTGTCCACCGGCTTCAATAGTAGACGGAGAAAATATCAAAAGTATTTAAGGTAAATATCAGGTTTTAGTGTCTTCTTGTTAGATGCACCACTCAAAGCGGTGAGCGGGTCCTCTTCCATGGAGTCCACCATGTTGTTTCTACAGTGGCCTACAATGGACAAATCAAACACTAGCTCTAGACAGAAGTTCGCTTTTTCCCATATTTTGCATTTTTTGCATCAGCCACCGTAGTTGTCCTATATGCTTGGCAGTTGGCACACAAGAGAAGTTTAATTTCTGCAGCCTCACTGCTAGATCCCACTAAATCCTACACACTGGACCTTTAAGTGTGTTTAGTTAAAAATATACCGTGCAGGATTTCCCTAAAAAAACAGTGCTTATACAGAAGCAATCCATCTCAGTTATCACGTACGACCCACTGAAATGTGTGGCGGTGTGTTCTTCTGCAGAGACTCTGCCCTCTGTCCGTAATTTCTTATTTTTCTTCTTATCTCCTGTGCTTGGGATGTTAAAGGGTGTGTATCCCACAGCTCTCAGGTGAGGTCAGGGCTTTAGATAAAGGTAGCAATCAGGGGTTAGACCACAAGCAGCAGGCACACAAAACAACACAAATATAGCAATACTCCAAACAAGAGTGAATCTGGGGCTGGCTTATGCATTTGTTGGTGAGTGCAATGGTAAATGGACTGCACTGCATTCTAGTCTTCCAACCACTCAAAGTGCTTTGACACTACACACACACACACACAGTCATACACTGGTGCCACCTGCTACTTAGCTAACATTCACACACACTGGCTCACCGATGGAACAGCCATAGGGGTTCAGTATCTTGCCCAAGGATACTTGGACATGCAGACTCGAGGAGCTAGGGATCAAATCGCCAATCTTCCGCTTAGTGGACTCCGTCTAACTCTGAGCCACAGTCACCCCAGCGTGTCTGCAAACAGTAACCAACAATCCTGCATAGTACACCTCCTTCTTTTCCATAGGAACAACTAAACTGTTGCTTATATTATTAGTAGTACAATAACTGTCTTTGGTTGCATACTCAAAAGCACAATGTTCAAACAGCTTCTCTGCAAGTTGTGGAAAAGCATGTCGGTAGAAGTGGAAAAGCACTTACCTAGAGAGGAGCAGATACTGCATTTGGTGAAAAGTGAACAATTGGAAATGAAAGTGATGGAAATTAAATATAAGAGATAGCTGAGAAGGGAGGAAATGGTTACATGTATGCAGACCTGTAGAGACGTCCTTCCTGTATGTAGTGTCAGGAGAGCTGGATGAGCAGAGCAGCAGTCAGTTTATGTTCTGCACTGAAGAGCACTTAGCAGTAGCTGTTAAAGGAAACTATGCTTCCTGTTTACACAGACTGGCCAGATGCTCTCAGCCACTGAGTCTAGGTATTCACTCTGACAACTCAAGAATCACAAAGTAGCTCCTTTCATTTACTTTTTGTGTGTTCTCGTGTGTGTGTGTGTGTGTGTTCACGTTCCTTCATGTCATGCCATCATGTGCTGACTTAAGATGAATGAGTGGGTGACAAAGGAGCATCTGATGTGGGGTCTTGTTTTGGCTTCATCAAGTGGTGCTTGTCACCGTGTCTGTGCAGACAGAGGATCTCATGGCTCACGCTAAATTGATTTTTTTGTCTGAAATACTTTGTGTGGTAACGCACTCCCTCTGTTCCTCCGTCACTTGTTCTTCCTCTCTGTCTCTGCTGTGTGTGGTAATCTTTACCTGCAGGGGTGATTCTCTGGAGTAAAGAAGCTTATCCCTGCATTGTGACACGACGGTAAAGGGAGGCCACACACACACACAGGCAAACACATAACAGTATACAGCACACACTTCATTATTCAGAAGATTTATTGTACTGGTAGCTCTTTTAAAGAATCCATCAGACTTGTTTGACAGCCGTATCATATACTGGGAAAGTCAGACTTCCTGCCAGTATAAGTCAACGTAAAGTCACTGAGCTTCCTCTACGCTAGCTAACAAACGCCTGACATACAGCACTTCTTTGAGGAATAGCAGTCTTTTTCTAATGTCTCTGTGTCTACAACGTGGGCCCCAATTATGTGGTGCTCCAGTGCTTCAGTGTCTCCCCAGTCTCTTCAGAGCCGCTGCTCTGTGATGACACACAGGCTACGTATGTCATTGATCTCTGCTCTTCTGTCACAGCACTGAGGCGCTGCTTGTTAGCAGGATCTTTTCATCTGGGCCATCCAGAGGTTCACGTTTCTTTATTGATGTGCGGCGGAGGGGCCAACAGGTCGCACTGACTGGGTTCTTATTCACAAAGCTACAGATTTTTTTTATAAAGTGCCCTTTTTAAGTGAATGAAATATCAAAACCATATGACCGTGAACTGTATAAGATAATGGATGTAGCTACTTTGATGTCACTCATTGGTTTGTGGACTCTGGTTATGAAGGTTCGAATTTGCCATCCTGTTTTTTTGGAGCCAGAAGTGACCATTTTTGGGTGTGAGGGTGGAGCTGTATACACTGGGGCCATGCCTCGCAGACAGCCTGTCACTCAAGTTGCCCTGCCCTCGATAATGCATAACTTTAAGCTTTAAAGGATAGCTATGGCATTTTTCAACCTGGGCCCTGTTTTCACATGTAAATTGATCAGAGACTGATGTGAACAGCAATTTTTGAGTATCCAGTATCCAGTATCGAGGTAGCTGGCAGCGGCCATCTCGTGACATCTCGTGATATTTCAGAAAGACACCTGCTTAAGGAGGCAATAACAAACACACCGGGTCAAGTGAAAGGTAAAGAGACACTTCAGACACTTACAATCTGAGCCACTTTGTGTTGGAAATAACCACTTTTAAAGGACATATACAGTGACGATGGTCAATTGCCCCAGGTGCTTCTATTACAGCCTGTTGCGCTGTCATTGTATGTCCGTTAAAAGTGGTTATGTTTGACACAGAGTGGCTGAGATTGTGAATACCTGAAGTAGGGTCCAGGTTGAAAAATTCCAAAGTTGTCCTTTAACAAATGTAAACAGGTGAGTTATACAAAAATTAAGCCCCGCCCCTCCCCGTGCAGTTGTCATAATTGTTGAAATTAGCTGTAGAGACCAAAACCGTTTTTTTTTTTTTATCAGGCTCTAAACATGTTAATTTCTGCTGTAATGCTGGGCACTTTAACATGTGGGTCTATGGGCTTCTGGAGCCAGCCTCTATTGGCCATTCAAGGAACTGCAGTTTATGGCACTTTGGTACTGGCTTCATTTCTCAGCCTTGCTGATGACGAGTTACCAAAGCTGAAAATTACGTTTTAAAATTGCTTTTGAAAACAATGCTTTGATTGTTTCTCTTTGTCATTTGCTTATCAATTAATCAACTAATTATTATTTGAGCATTAGCACAGACATCAGATTAACTAAGATCACCTGCATTCACGCTCTGCCACAAGATCTACATGTTTTAAATTTGTCTCTGCTCCAGTGCTACAAGACGAAGTCTGTACTCTGTTCTGTTGAATTTTATAGCAGGCTCACTATTTGTCACTATGAGACAGTGTTAAATTTATGAATGAAGTGATTTATTCCTACATTTAATGTAGACCGTAATTAAATTTATTTATACTTACCTGTACCCCATGTTCTCCTCTCTGATAAGGGGAAGGAATCTGGAGAAAACACAAGTAAACACAGAGTTTTCTTTTCCATTATACAGTATCAGCTGAGCACAGTGGTGACCCAGGACAGCAGTATATAATGGTGATAAATACAGCCATAAAGCAGGATGTTGATGGTGTGTGATGGCCCTTCTTGATCATAACTCGAGGCGCATTCCCACCCAGTGGCTTTTACACCGTGGTCCTGGGCAGTAACTCAAAGGAAATAATACAGCGAGGTCATCTCTGATTCTCTGTCCAGGCCTGGTGCTCTCTGCAGGGACCGCCGCCACTGTGTTGACTGTCACTCCGAGTGGGCTGCCTCACTGTGGTAGAGTTGATTAAAGTGATGCTAACATGCAGCATGTGGCGGCCTGGTGGGCTCGGAGAAATGAATGACCCTCAGGAGGATCTCTGAGCCTCATTTAGAAAGAGGGTCTTGGCACAAACTCTGTGGCCATGACCAAATGCATGCCAAAGATGACAGATGATCTTTGGCAGGAATGGTGATCATGTGATAGTATATTGATCCCTGAAGGACTATTTATCTCTTTCCTTGCTGCTGTCCACATGAAGGTTAAAACATATGGTCAGCTGCTCAGCAGCACGCCTGGAGCTGGTAGGGATTCAATGACTTACTCAAGGACTCTACAGCAGGCGGGGTGCTCACTGTCTAATAGGTCAGACTTGGAGATCTGTGGATTTAAATGCTCTGCTCTAAAACTGTAGGATGTATCAAAAGCTTGAGCACTATAGCTGCAATTGTACAGTTATCTTGAGGAAAATTTCCACGCACAGGATTGTGTTTGTAATTCCGTGTAACACTGTAAACACCTCACTCCTTTTTTAAGCATCCTTATCTCTTAATTTTGATTTACCAATTGATAACATACTCAACGGGCTATATAGTGCATCGCACATGTGAAGTTATTCCCCCATATGGCTTCTCACCTGCAGCAGTACAGTCACTACAGCAGCAGACATTCTCGGAGGCATGTGATCTTGTCAAGCATTTGCTTAGGGTGACCTCTAGTGGCTAAAATATGGTATTACAACTGCTGTGTTTAAAGCCTGTTTGGAAGTATAGAGCCAGGTGAAAAGTGTTTAATAACAGCTCTATTATTGGTTGGGCTGTCCCAAATACGTTTTTTTTTTTTTTTTTTTTTGCCTTTGGAGCTTTGGTGGTCACTTACAGTGAATATTTACCCCTTCAGCCGGGGTTGTGAGGCGCAGAAGCACAGAAACAGTGTACTAGCTCCAACAAATATAAGATTTGAGATATATATTTAGAAGATTCATATTTATTTACATTTTCTTTATTGTCATTTCTCGACGATTAATTTTTTAAAATTTAATAATCTGTAGTTTTAATTTTTATTGTTCTGTGATGAACAGAAAAACAGCATCAAATGTGATACATCATATGGCCATATAAATCTGTAAAAATAGGGTACAAGTACTAAAGACAGTGCTGAGACAAACCGACTAAAAGAAAATTAACAATACTGAAAAAAAAAAAAAAAATTAAATAAAAATAATTAGATAATCATTGGCTCGTGAAATAACTGAGTGTCACATGACACATTTCTAACTATTTTTTAAGGATTTGAGCCAGTATTTTGGGTACAGCCCCACTTTTTAGAGCAGATACTCCACTTACTTCAGCTGAGGGCCAATTTTGCAAAATAACAGCAGGCCAGGGGCCAGTTTGAGGCATTTGCGGACATTCAGTGCTTAGCCCAGGCGTTCTGGAGGATCCCAAAAAACTCTGGCACCTTTTTTACTCTCATAGTGCAAAAAAATTCCCAGTGTAAAAATGGTCAGTGGGCCACCTGGCATCCTATTGCGAGCCACATTTGGCCCACAGGCCGTAAATTGAGTATCACTGATTTAGAGTGTCAGATGAGTATTTGAATTAAAGTAAACTGCCAGACAAGTACGCATAGGTGTTAATACTTTACACCAGTGGTTACCAACTGGTGGTTCATGGTCCAAAAGTAACTCAAGAATGTGTTAAGTTTTTAAAAAACAGCTTTTATTTTGAAATGCAGTGAATTTCTAACACAGGTTTTATTTTAAAGAGCTGTGAAGAATTTAGCAAAGTTGACTATCAAACACAATTTAAACTTTTCCCCTTTAAACCAAAGGCACTCTCATTCACTTTCATATACCTACAAATATCTTCACATCTTTTTCTTCACACATATGCAGTGTTTGGTATACTGCAGTCTTGTGCTGTAAGATTCTGATTAAAGACACTCGTCTCAAAGAAACATACAGTGCACATCAGTTGTTGTTGTTGTATTATCAGCTAAGCAGAGCTTCCTTCATCACACCTGCTAATTGGCATCCTTGTTGTGCTGAATACGAGTGTACAGAGAAATCCACACCACTCAAATGAGAGCAATTACATTAGCACAAAATGAGCAGGTCCCATGGTGTGTGGGTGTATGGCAAGCCGTTTAAACATTTAATCACTAAGTTTGACTATCCGGAATTACCATTAGAGATATTAACAACGTCATTTTGACTAGTAGTAATGTCATTGTGACTAGTATGAATTTTAATTGAAGATATCTATAACGTCATTCTGACTAGTCAAAACTGAATTACAGATATGTATAACGTCATTCTGACTAGTCAAAACTACAGTTACAGATATCTGTAATTCAGTTTTGACTAGTAAGATTCAAACTATTTTTGCCATTCATGTGTATGGGGTTTGTCATTATAGATATCTCCAATTACATTATGACTATCTATAATTCCAGTTTGAGATATCAGCGTCATTTTGCCTAGTCATAATTCAGTTGCGGATATCTACAACGTCATTTTGACTAGTCATAATTCAGTTACAGATATCTACAACATCATTTTGACTAGTCATAATTCGAATTCAGGATATCTACAACGTCATTCTGACTATCTGAAACTCAATTCAAGATATCTAGAAAGGACCATGTAGATATCTTCAATTGATGATAATTAAAGATATCTTGAACTTGAATTATGACTAGTCAAAATTAAATTGTAGATATCTCAAACTGGAATTACAGATATCCACAGTTCAGTTACAGATATCTGCAACTACATTGGAGATACCTATAATGACAAACCCCATACACATGAATGGCAAAAATAGTTTGAATCTTACTAGTCAAAACTGAGTTACAGATATCTGTAATTAGAGTTTTGACTAGTCAAAATGTAATTACAGATATCTTGAATAAGAGTTTTGACTAGGCAAAATTATGTTGCAGATATCAGTAATGAATATCCAGTCTAGCGATTAAATGTTAAAACGGCTTGCCATAGTGGATGTCGTATTCACGTGTCCAAACCTCTGGAGGACGAGGTGAGGAGAGTTCAGAGCCACGGTGAGCTCTAAACATATTACATAATATCCACTGGGAGGCAGGAAAGGAGCACTGGTTTCTGTCTAACAACTACAGCATCTACTAGAGAGTAAGATGCGTAATAAAAGCAGGCTTAGAAGATACAAAGAAAGTTAGCAGCTAATCTCCATTTCCATACTGAGCAGAAGGGTTTTCCAGACTGGGTGTCTTTTTGCCAGCACCTGGATAAGGAGCTTATAGAATAATAAAATCCTCTTGGAATGGTTTACAGTGCTGCTAGCCAAGGTTGTACAGATTGAATGCAATTATAAAAACCAAAGACATGGCTTAAGGTTGATTTGTTTTGTTCGGATTGTTCCAAAAAGAGAAAATAAAATCAGCTTATGGGCTAAGTCTTATTGATTCTGTAGCTGCTCTCGGGGATGGCACTGTGTTTTCTCTGTTGTTTTCATTAGTTGTGTGCTTAATATTTGCCACAGTCAAAACCATACTGAAAAGGATCATGACTCACATGTTCTTGCAAAGCCATGGAAAATGTCAAGATTTGAGCTTTCGCTGGGCGGTGAGACCACAGTTTTATACTGATCTGAAATAAGAAACAAGCTGAGTTCAGTGTGTGGGGAGAAACACCCTGTTTTTGGCCTTGCAGTGTTATTTTATGGTGAGTTAATGAGACAAGTTAGCCAGTTCCCTGCTGTAAAGTTACTGGTCTCGTCATCCTTGGTGGAAGTATTCCATTTCAGAGACATACCCTGTGAATTCTCAAAACCTGCTTTTGTGAATACGTGTATAAAGTAAGTGTTATTTACTTGCTGTGGGCACTTATCATCTTTTTTCACAGTAATCGTTGTATATTGTCCTCTTTAGCATCATAAACTCAGACTCTCTCAAGGTGTGATAGAGTCAAATTATAACATAGCTTTAATTTTTCTCTATTTGTACTCCATTTAACCTATTTGAGGTTCCTTAACAGCCCAGTCAGCAGAATAAAATGTTGGCATTGTACATTCCTGCTGTTTCATACATATCAACATTTCTAAAGTGATGTAGTTCTGATTACTAGTATATGAGCTGATTCTGTCATCAGGAGGTGGAGGGGATGGTGGGTGGAGTGACAACTAGGCCAGAATGCTGCCAAGTTGCAGATTGAGACCAACACACAACATAACCTGATGTTCATTAGCATATCCAGAAGCGTTAGGGCCATGAAAGACAGGTTTTTTGGCGAGACATAATGCCATTTCTAGCAGCTTTTCCAGTGTCATTTGAGCCACTGAATTTGGGTGTTTTTAGTGACACATTGCAGTGTTTCCAGCGTTATTTCCAGTGGCGTTTGAGCCACCGAACCGAGGTGTTTTTTAGTGGCACAAGACGGCTGCCAAGCTGCTCACCACTGACACATTATGGCATTTCCAGCTGTGTTTCCAGCGGCATTTGAGCCACTGAATTTGGGTGTTTTTAGTGTCACATTGCAACCTTTCCACCGATGCTTCCAGTTGCGCTTCCAGTGGTGTTTGAGCCATTGAACCCAGGTGTTTTTTTAGTGACACGAAATGGCTGCCAAGCTGCTCACCACTGACACACTGCGGCATTTCCAGCTGTGTTTCCAGCTGCGTTTCCAGCATCATTTAAACCACAGTTTTTGCAGGTGTTTTTGAGCAACACATTGCAATCTCTTCACTGGTGTTTCCAACCCTGGTGTTTTTTAGTGACACAAGATGGCTGCCAAGCTGTTCAGCACTGACACATCACAGCATTTCCAGCTGTGTTTCCAGCATCATTTGTGCCACAGATTTCGGGTGTTTTTTAGCGACACATTGCAACCTTTTCACTGGTGTTTCCAGCTGTGTTTCCAGTGGCGTTTGAGCCACCGAACCCAGGTGTTTTTAAGTGACACAAGACGGCTGCCAAGCTGCTCAGCACTGACACAACACAGCGTTTCCAGCAGCGTTTCCAGCAGCGTTTCCAGCAGCATTTGAGCCACCAAACCCAGGTGTTTTTATGGTGTAAAATGCAGTGTATCTGTGGTTTGCAGAAACATGGACTGCTAACATTTATTCTAGCGATTGTATCACTCACAGATGTGTTGCTAAGTCAAGTAGTTTTGTTTGGTAGACACTGTCAGACATTACTTTCAAACTAGAGATCTTGTTGGAGGGTTGTAAACTTTCATTTCACATGCACACACCCCTATATTGCAGAAAGTAACAAAGATTCTCTGTGAGCAACATTCACACTGCAGCAATCAGACAGACATTTTTAGTATGTCGACCCACTTTGGCATGATTCCTGAAACAGGAGAGGAGGACGTGAGAGTAGCGTTACCCACTCTCACTGATTCACAGTGACAGCGAGGATTTGATGGGGACAGGATGAGGGCATGATGAAGCTATGTTTGATCTTTGATACACGCAGAATAAAGCAGTGTCTGCTGGATGGGTTACAATGCCTGTGTGTGGCTCTTTTGTTCGAGGATGTTATATCTTCCTTGATCAAGCAGAGTATGCAGAGCGATACAAGAGCTCCGTTTTCAACACAAAGTTGAGTAGGTGAGGGGAAGTGAGCCAATCTTTACCACCCTGAAACTTAAGTAAAAAAAATGTTCCATGTTAAGAGGTCATCTACCGCATGTAGACCCCCGTGCCTCAGAGGGTGATTAAAGTCTTAGCCTTTCAACTCATAGAGGCCTGAACATTTACTTAGTCCTACTAAATGACTTTCTGTGGTCAAAGAGCAACGCTGTTATTATTAGCTTCATGGCAGATAGGAATGACAAATATTTGTTGTGACGATTATTACGAATAGCCCCCTCAAAATCCTTGGGCTGAGGCAGAACACTCTTGGGAAAAAAAGGCAGTGTACCCTTAACTTTTAATCTAGCGCCACCAGTCTTGTGAAACATCTCAATATCTACTACCTCAGTATCAGTATTTTGCTTTATGACCAAATACCTGCAAAACTAATGACATTCACATCAACTCATCAACTCATCACAGTTATAATCTTTCAATCTCAAGGTCCCTCAGGTCGACTGACGTGGGGCTCCTGGCTTTCCTGGGCTCTAAACCTAAGCTCAGGGGTGACTGCGCCTTTGCTGTTGCAGCTCCTACATTGTGAAACAGCATCCCCCCTCCCTGTTAGATCTGTTTCCTTCACTGACTGTTATAATTCTACCTGCTCCAGTCTGTACAGCACTTTGGTCAGCTTAGTTGTTTTTATAATAATATGTGTGTGTACATGCCTTCAGTGTCTAAAACAACCATTGCTATGATTTGCTAGTCGGCTATCTTATCTCTTGCTGTCTGACAATTGCTGTCATGTGTGTGACAAGTGTGTAGTCCAGTGTAGTGGAGTAGATGTACATATATTTTATTTCAAATGTACTTTAGCAAGAGGAAAAACACTCTGCAAATCAGCTACTCTTAAAAGTACATTTAAAAACTACTCAAGTACATGTAATGTTGCTGCCCACCACTGCCAAATGCAGCCTCCCAGAGCTGCTAGCATGGCTGTAGACTGTTGTTGTTGGTTTACATTGTTTCTAGGGCAACTGTTGTGTCTTTGGGTGTTTGGGCGAGGATGAAGGGGGCAATGGGGGCGATGGGTGCATGTGTGTGTGTGTGTGTGTGTGTGTGTTGCTGGTGCTGGTGCTGGCGTCAGGAAGTGCGTGCCTCGTCTGCTAACTCTGGCAGTCTGAATGTTGGCCTAAGGCAGAGGACAAAGAGACAGCTCTTAGCCATGTTAACACGGCAGTCCACTCAGACACACGCAGGATGATGCACACTTTCTACAAGTTACATTGCAAGTTGAATAATAAAACCATTTTGCTTACTGTTTTTTGCTGCACTGTTTGACAGCTTTACAAGTTACCGTGCTGATCAACAGATTAAAATCGTATATATTAAACATATAATGAGCTCATAAAATAGTATGCGTTGTTGGAAATACCTAATATACTGTAAAACTGTAAAATTAGCTCCCTCTCTGCCAGATACAGCTGAGTATCATTATGGTTCATGGAGAGAATCAGGAGGAGGAGGTGGATGAGAACATACATGTCAGTGGTGTGAGCTGCTTCAGCACTAAATCTTTCACTTGAAGTGGAAGCTTGAAAGGGCCGGGCTCACCTCTGAAGGTTTCGCCGGCCTGACGGTGAAAAAAAAGTTGCCAGTAAAAGTCTTAACTGCGCCCAATTTGACGCCTGTAAAAGTCTCCATGGTGCTGATGGATACGCTAATCGAGAGGCAAATTGCTGCGGTATTATGGTGGTATTACTGGAAGCAATTACCAATAGGCAAGTAGACTGCTGTGATCATACCATAAATCTAGCAGTAGTCATTATGCAGAGCGTGGCCTAATACCAGCCGGTGTACGTATCTCTGCTGTAGATGAACTGAGCAGATTATCTGAATGGAAGGGAGCTAAATGGACACAATGATGCTGTATTGTGGCTACTGTAACCAGACAGAAGCAAGAGATGATAGATAGACACACAAGGATGATATCTGTGTTTAGCATTGTTATCTAGAATGACAGATAAAGGACTTGTGTGTATGGAAGCATCGTGTTATCATAGGTTAATTGGCAAAGGCTCCCCCAGCAGTGCTGTGTGCAGCTTTCAAGAGTAGAAGTGAAAAATAAATGAAGTTACATCATCGCTCTGTGGCTCCTCTCCGCTGCAAGATTAAGATTTAAGACACAAATAGACAAGTGAGTTATAGACTTGTGTCATTATGCAGTAATTGGTGTGTAATCAGTAGTTGGTGTGTGTTTGTGGAGCTGTACGCCTTGTGTGTGCTGCTGTATCTATGTGTTTATCACAAACAAGCAGGGAGAGGGTGATCTCCAAGAGAAATATAGACATCTAAACTCAAAGAGGAGAATTGCTCGTAAAATATCGTCCCATAACTCACGTCAGACTTGTTTGTGTTATGAAAATTAAATGGCTCTTCTATCATCAAGATTTCTCTGCACCCTTTTTGCACAGGCACATTCCAGTTTGATGAATCATTTAATTATTTTAGAAGTGATTAAAGTCATCATTTTGAACTGCAGGTGGCAGCCTTGATCCTGGCAGTCTTGATGTATTTTTGCATAATACATTTAAATAAATATCTTCTTAAAACCACATATTTAGCAACAAACTGAGATTCATTTTGAGATTTCCAACACACAGGACAGCTCATGTCGCTTTTCCAACTACAATGCCTGGCAGCGTAATGCATCAATTCATCATACGTCCTGATGTCTGTAATATTTGCGGTTAGAAAGCGAGTTAAAAGGAGGTTTGCACCGAGGTCTGCGATAAGACTTTCCACAGACCTCAGACCTGTGATGTTCCCCTGCTCATGTGTGTCCCCATCTGATTCTGATCAGGGTTTTTACTGCCGCACTCGGAGCCGTGGAGCCTAACAGGCATATTTTTAGGCCAGGAGGGGAGGAGGGTGCTATTGAAAGCCGAGACATAATTATGAAATGTAAGTTGGAATATTGTTTTTATTACAAAGCCAAACAAATGCGTCTCTGCCGCGACTCACATCAAAAGATGTCTGTGTGACGACTAACCGCCGAGTGGAGGCTTTGGTGCTCGAGGCTTAATGAAAAGCAAATGCTGGTTGTATGTGTGAGGGCAACGCAAGTGTGAGGTCTGCAAGTGTCACTGTATGCGTCGGGGTTGAGTATGTGCTGTGTGCCTTTTTATCTATATCAAGTACGTTGCTCACACATGTGGGTCTGTGTGTGTGTGTGTGTGTGTGTGAGTGGAGCTTTTGACTGTACAAGGCGTCTATCACTTAAAGACTATTAATTACGGCTCAGTGTAATGTGGTGGGACTCTGTCACTGCTCATGAAAGAATGGAAAATTCAATTATTTCACTTGAGCTGAGACACCGTAACTCACAGCACTTGATGAAATGCCATGGATCCGATGTGGAGGATGATGAAGTGTGTGCGTGTCTCCTTGCTCCACGTGTGGGGTAGTGCGTTAGATGATTCCCCCCATGCGTCTGTCAACGACTCATTCATGAAGGTGTATATTAAGTTATTTGTGAAGCCAATGCGCTAATTACGACTTCAGCTCTGTTCTCAGCCCTATGAAGAGCAGCAAAGAGCCAGTCAGTCCGTCGCTGTCTAAACAACATTAAATTACATGGAAACTTGGAGCGAGGCGAACACAAACACTTTATCTGCTCGCCCGGCTCCGCTCCTTTCTGGCTTTACTGTGAGTGAGTGATTGCGGCACGGAATTCCTCATTGCTCAGGCCTTTTGTTGGGATTGCATCGCTTGAATAGTTTCCATTTCCCCCCCCCCCCCCCCCCCTTCCCCGCACCTACCCCCCAGTGCAGAGCCATTTTATTTATCTGCCATGTCTCATCGTTAGACAGGGGGAGCACGCATGGCTGCCCCGGTGCCCAGGGAATGGAAATGTGACGGGCTGACAAACGGGCGAGTGTGGACAGACGTTTGTTGTGTCTAGACAGAGGCCTGTGAGGCTGTCATGGTCTCAGGGTAAGCTGGTCTCATGGGAGACGCACTGTAAACTTATCATGGTGGTATTGTGTGGGAGGCACGCCGGGTTCTATTGTGAACCTGGAGAGTATGCACTCAGTCATATGTGTTTGACTAAGCAGACACGAAAGAGAAAATAATACTTAGACACACTCACACGTGAAAAGACAGTTAGGTGTCGAGGTTAAAAGTTAGTTTGTTAGAAGTCTAGTTTATACAGTTGATTCAGGATCATTTGAAAGTATTTCACTACTGGAAAGATGGTCTTTTCATAAAACTGGGATGTCTGTGCAGTAGGAAGACACAAACACTTATGAAGTACGTGCTATGTGAGAAAACACGAAAAGGTCTGTGGCATTCACTTTTGCTCAAGAGGTACAAAACCTACATCTATCAGAACACACTGTACTGCACTGGACCAATAGACATTCCAACTGGTGAGTGATGTAGTGCGAGCTTGGCTGATTTGACACAGGGAGCAATATTGCAGACATCGCGGCATTGCGGTAACAAACAATCTCAAAATACAGTTGAACATTGAGCTGAACTGTTTCTGAAGGTGAGACATAGGCAACACAGTAACACAATCTTGGTTCATATTTGATCAGCACTGCCTAGTTTTCTAATTTAATCTTACCTTGGTCTGAGTTTGAGAAAGAGAGAGTGGCGGGTCTCTCTTGATCCACCTCTATACTCTTTGTGCCTGCGGTTGCGAGCATACAAAAATGCACACAACAGCCCTGGAGCCAGCATTGCCAGGGAGATCTGAGCGCTGGTGAGATGAAAGAAAGTTCACCACAGTTAATTTACACACGCTGCCCACATTGTGATGATACAAAGATGGCTGAAAATTAGCAAAATATCCTGTTAATGGTGTACTCTGTTAGGAAATATTTTTCCTGTTTGCTTGAGACCACAAAAAATCAATTTTCCCCACCAGTAAGAAACTATTTCTGCGGTCATATTCGGGTTTCTAGTCATCAGGATGATGTAGTGGGAGCATTTGCGTCAGAATAGTTCTGTGCATGTAAAAGCAGTCATTTACAACGCTAACACCCAAACCCCAACCCGTCTGATACACATTTATCACTTTAACACTCCACACTCAGGCCCTCCTCAGAGAGTGGTGTCAACACAGAAATCTGTCACCTCTGCCTGCCCAGCAGAAAGTTCGGAGCTGGATTCTGCCTCATGGAGGGCTGACAGACTGCTGTAGTGCAAATGAATCGCTGCGCTTACTCCCGAAGCCTACACTCGGAAAGACAAGCAGATTTAACGTATGGGTAGTGAGCAGTGCACCATACAGTAGATGCAGACATTTTCTATTAACTCATCTGTTTCCACAAACAAGCATATGCATGCAAAAACCAGTTAGGCTGACTAGGAGTTACTCTTTTCTCTCTCTCTGCATCTGAGACTGTTGATATTACAGGGACATGCTCTTCTCTCCTCTCTCAAGTATGAAACAAATTGCTTCAGAACGAAATGTTAAAATGCTCTGTTACGCTTTTCAACTTCTGCTACATTCAGACGCAGTCTCATCTGTTTTCTGTACAGGACGCACTCCAGACAAAAGCCTTTGTTTACCTCAGTGACCTTTGAGTGTCTGAGATTAGCTTTCACTTCCCCTCAGACACTGAGGTCTTTCTCTCCATTATTTTCACTTTATATTGACCAGAAGGCAACACGTCCAAAAGACAAAGCGGGAGTTGAGGTGACAAGCAGCTGTGTACACTGGGGTCATGTTCTCTTTCAGGGTCAGAGCCGCTCGCTGTTATTCTTTTGCTATTCCAATGCGAGCTGCAGCCTCGCAAGTGAATGTTTCCAAGTGTCAAGTAATGATTTGTATCACAGGCTTTGACCCAGAGAAAATCTGGCATGCCACATCAGTCAGTCGCCAAAAGAAGGGAAATGGTTAGAAGTGGGATTGGATGAAGAGAAAAGAGGAAAAGGTGAAGGCCCAGACTCGAGCAGTTCCCACGACCAGCAAATTGCCCAAATCGCTGGTGGCTCTCTCTGTCCCCACCCCCTCCAATACATACCGTGATGAATGGGACATTTAATATCACCTTGCTTAAGGGTATTACTGGAATGTATCTGTCCTCCTCAAAACATTTAAACAACACTTAAATGGCCTCAGCTGAAAATGTAAGAAAAGCAGGAACCTTCCAGACTTCATTAAATGTCTTGATGCAGTTTTTGGTGTTCGATACTGTCAGAACAACTGTAGTAAGAGTACATTATGATAACAATTGTCAGTCTGACAGCATTAAGGCTGATTAAACTCAATTGAAAGTGGTCAAAGGCCTGTTCTCATATAATTTTGAGACACTTGTGATAATAACAACATTTTCAAATAAAAAAAAAAATCAATGTTTTTTTTTAATAAAAACTTAACTACAATAAAAGTTCATTATTGGTAGAAGTTTTGTTAACTCTCTACATGTAAATGTACTGTATCTGTATCAACAGGGTGTTTTGACATTCAGATTTGACTCAAAGATACAACCTGTATGTGGAGTTAGAGGAAAAGACAGAGGATCACCAAAGTCAGTAAAGTCAGTCCCTCAGGGGACCATGAATGGACCATGAAACTCATAGTAATTCTCTCTAATAGCTGTTGAGATATTTATATATGGACCAAAGTGGTAAAATCGTCCAGAGAGCCACACCATGATTGTGGCTAAAAACACACTAAGATATTTTTTAAACATGCAAGAAAATGCACATTCATCTATTCCTATTATTTTTACTTATGCATTGTGGTTTATGAATTAAAGAAGCCTATTTCTGTAACGTCATACAATAAGAAGTGTTCTCAAAATAATGAGTTAGCATCTCAAAACAATTACTTGCTTTCTTGAATAATCAGTTAGTATCTCAAAATAATGAGAGAAACCTCAAAAACAAGTTAGTGCCTCGAAATAATAACTTAGCATCTCACATTAATGACAAACTGTCTCAAAATAATGACTTAACATTGAAGAAAAATGACTTGCTTTTTAAATAATCACTTAGCATCTCCAAAAAAGAGAAGATCCTTCTCAAGAAAACAAGTTAGTACCTCAAAATAATTACAAACGTTCTCAAAATAATGATGTGGTGTCTCAAAATAATGAGTTCATATCTCGAGTATTGAGAAACTTTGTTAAAATATTGAGTTAGTAACTTAAAACAATGACTTTGTGTTTCATAATAATGAGAAACTTTTTCAAAATAAAGAGAAACCTTCTCAAAATGATTTGCTTTCTTGAATAATCAGTTAGTATCTCCGACAAAAGAGAGAAACCTCTAAATAACGAGTTAGTTCCTCAAGATGACTTAGCATCACAAAATAATGACATTCTCACAATGATAACTTGATGTCTCAAATAATGAGTTTATATCTCAAATATTGAGAAACTCTCTCAATATGATAATTTTGTATCTTAAGATAATTTAATATCTCATGATAATGAGAAATGTTGCTAACACTTTACTTGAAGGTATCTACATAAGGGTGACATGATGACACTGTCATAACTATGACATGACACTGTCATGAACTTGTCATAGACATTATGTGCATGTCATAAACGTTTATGACTGCTGTCATTAAGTGTCATTCGGTTTTTGTAATGACAAGTTGACATTGTTTGGGTTGTTTTGATTATGACAACTTGACATTAATTAAAGTGACATTACCAGAAGTTGTCTTTGTCATGACAAGTTGACATTAAATTTGTTTGGGATGTCCTTATGATGACAACTTGACTTTCCCAGTTCATAACCAGGATGACATTACCAGAAGATGTCGTTGTATCAATCATTATGTCGCCTTGTCATTAACACAAAAAGAGGTGCATTTCTTGTAAATGTCAAGTTGTCATGACAATGACATCCTCTGGTAATGTCATCCTGGTTAATGTCAAGTTGTCATTATAAGGACATCCCAAACAAATTTAATGTCAAAAGACAACTTCTGGTAATGTTACTTTGACTAATGTCAACTTGTCATAATCAAGACAACGCCAAACAATGTCAGCTTGTCATTACAAAAACCGAAAGACACTTAATGTCTTTCCTGATGTCTGGACCAGCCATCAGGAGCAATGTGGGGTTCAGTATCTTGCCCAAGGATACTTTGACATGTGGACTGGAGGAGTCGGGGATCGAACCGCCATTCTTCCAATTAGTGGACGACCCGCCCTACCTCTGATCCACAGTCTTAAAACACTTTTTTTTCATTATTTTGAGATACAAAGTCATTATTTTACGAGAGTTCCTTTTTTCGAGAAAGTTTCTTAAAATGATGAGAAATGACACTGTTATTAGACTGAGACTCTTGACTCATTACTTTGAGATAAGTAACTCATTACTTTGAGACACCAAGTTATTGTTTCAAGAAAGTTTCTCGTTATAATGACTTTCAGGATCTTTTTTTCATCACACTTGCAGAAGTGGGCTTCTGTATTGAATGAACTAAACTAAGAATCAATTAACACAAGCCTCAGCTTAGTGTCTCGTCTCAGGGTAGAGTTACGACTGAGTGGATTAAATTGAAACACTGCGTTTAGGTGTCTCATCAGAATGATTTTCTGACACCCGGAGGAGACAGGTGAGATTTTCTGGCTCTGTGCCACGCTGATGGATGGAGGGAGAGAGTTCTCATGAGCAAGTGTCATCCAATCTAATCCAGGTGATTAGTCATGCATTCTCCTCTTTCAATGTGTGAGGCCCATTTTTCCCCCCAAACCAGGGGCCAGGTAACGTGAACTCTCAGGGAAAAGTATCAGTGTTGGTTTCATATAACCAGACACACATACGAAGAGACGTTCACGTTCTGTGCTGCTGCGTACTGTATGCAGACGAGCAGAAACAATGGCAGCCAGAGGTGAGAATGTTCTGTATGTCCTGAAGGTGACCCCCCTCGTTGGCAGACCTCCTAAATTCCTCTGGTCTGATGGGAGGAACGGGACAGATATTGTTATGGTGACCGGTCAGTGTGCTGTGCGTGATTTAAGTCGTGTTTAAAAAGCTTGACCAGCACACTTAACCAAGTAAGAATCCAGACACCCACTCGCTGTTCATTCTCATAACACGCAAAGTACTGCAATATGTTTTTATCTCTTGAGGATGCAGTCAAAACCAAAATGGTCTGGCTGATTTAGACTCTCCCCTTTGATCCTCGGTTACACTTAACGAACCGTTGACTTCATATTATTCAACTTCACCACTGTTTTTTCGTAAGTCTCGTTATTGGCGTGATTTATGCCTTCTTTCCCCATCATGCTGGTGCAGCGTCTATTGAAGAAACATGGATCTGTGTCTTGATGCTGAACATTTCGTACGCAGATATGATGGCTGACGATCTTGTTTAGTCTTGTATCACATCCAGACTTCAAACTTGTGATGTGGAGAGCACTTCATCGCATAGGGAACAGCTGTATTATGAGATAAAGCAGATATGGAAGGAGGACAAGAAGAAAGTTTATTTAACATGAACTTGAGAAAAAGAGTCAAGAGGCCCTCGGCACCTGTTATTTTTGTGTGTTTGTGTGTATGTGAGCACATGTCACATGTGACTATGCAGACAGCAGAGACAGACTAAGAGGTTAGGATGAAGAATACTGGCGTGTCTGATGCATATGGACTTCTTTAGAGACTCAGAGGGATCTATGTGTGTGTGCTCCGAGAATATTTGCTCTGGAGGACACAGGGAGAGATCAGACAAAACCCAACTTTCCAGCTCTCCATCTTCCTCTTACCGCTCATTTTTCCCCGCCGTCTTCATTGTTCTTTGTCCCCTTTTGCCCTCAACTTGTTAACGTACCCTTCCTGTTTCTGTTTGGCTGTGATAGGGCGCTGTCATCGACTCCTCCGCATCACTCCTTATAACAAAGAGTTTTGTGTTGATGATGCAAGCTTCTTTTTTTCTGTTTGTGGATGTATGTGTGTGCAAAGTGTGTGAGCGAGCACAGCAGCAGGGCTGGGCTGGGAATGTTTATTTACTGTGATGTGCTTGCTTGCTCCTTTGGCTCTAAGCACACTGTCATCACCGGGCATCATATTGACAAGAGAGAGACCAAAGTATGATTAATGACTGTCCTTTCTCCCCCTTGTTTTCTCCCTTGTCCATCTCCTTGCTCTGTCCCTCTTTGTGTCTCTTTGGCTGGCTCCCCTCTCAGAGGACCTGGATGACCTGCGGATGGAGGGCGTGACGGGCTTGGCTCCATCTGGCAGCAAGTTCAGCCAGGGACGCAGCTCCTATCAGCCTGAACCGCAGGCCAAAGTTACACTCAACATCTGCTCTAGGTGTGCCAGGTAAATGTTTCCACCTTCTCTTATCTGGTGCCCTAGAGAGAGATTGTGTTTTTATAAACAGCACAGCTCTGTCGAGTCAAAATTTTCTTTCAGGGATTTTTACAGAATAGTTTGACATTCAGAGAACTTCTCTTATTTGCTTACCATTTTTGTGTTTGTTGGATAGATACGGGACTACAGCCAGCAGGTGGTTGGTTTAGCAAATCACGCCAGACGAACATGAGAGTGGAATCAGAAAGGGCTATACAGAATTAGAGCTTAGATTCTCTGCCTGAGCCCGAGCCTGGCCCGAGCCGGCCCGCAGGCCCAAGCCGGGTCGGGCCGGGATCCTCGCCCCCCTCTGACGGGCCCAGGCCGGGCCTGGTCAGATATGACGTTTTTTTTTTTTGTTTGTTTTTTTTTTAAAGCTATGATTTGATAATGAAATGTTAAGGCTATGTATTATAAAAAGTAAAATTAAACCACACTTTGTATGACACATAAAGTTAAGATCCTATATTTCTGTCATTCAAATGACAAGAATTGTGGTTTTTGTTTAAAATGACCTGTTGAAGTGAAAAAACGAGTACTGACAGGAACAGAAGAGTGGAGTCAATGTTTAACTGGCGCGGAGAGCGCAGGAGAAATGCGCTGCCTGTGTGGACAGTCAAGCGCCTGCGAGTACACTCGCAGGACTTGCGTGGCACTAACGCGCTCACCGTGTGTGCCCAGGCACTCTTAATTATAACAGCCAACTTATTGAAAAATGCCAGGTTTAAATCGGGCTTGGGCCCATAATTACAGTTAATTGGGCGGGCCGGGCCGGTCCCGGACACAACGTGCACGGGCTCGGGCCGGGTCGGGCTCCATTTTATGGGCCCGATCTAAGCTCTATACAGAAAAGTGCCAGTCATAATGTTGACATTTGAATTCTAAATGAACATTTTTATGCTTCCATGCTGGCAATGGCGGTAGCCGGAGGCATTATATTTCTGGGTTGTCTGTCTGTCCCATTCTCGTCCTATTGTCGTCCCATTCTCATGAATGCGATACCTCAAGAACACCTTGAGAGAATATTTCTCAAATTTGGCACAAACATGTCCTTGGACTCAACAATGGACTGATTAGATCTTTCTGGTCATAGGTCAGACGTCAAGCTCAATGTAACCTTGCATCTGTCTAATTCGTGTGAATGCGATATCTCAAGAGCTCCTTAAGGGAATTTCTTCCAATGTGGCACAAACGTACCCTTGCACTAAACAATGAACTGATTAGATTTTGGTAGTTTTAGGTCAAAGACCAAGGTCACAGTGACTTTGTCTCATTCTTGCCAACAAAATATCTCAAGAGACACCTTCAAGGAATTTCTTCAAATTTGGCACAAACATTCTCTTTGACTCACCAACAAACTGATTAGATTATGGTGGTCAAAGGCCAAGGTCACCATGACCTTGAATCGGTCACATTCTTGTGAATGTGATATCGCAAGAACACAAGGGAATTTCTTCAAATTTGGCACAAATGTCCACTTGGACTAAAGAATAAACTGATTGGAATTTGGTGGTCAAAGGTTTTTTATTTTAACCAAGAAACCATTGTTTCATGTCACGATGCCAAAGAGTTGGTGGATTCCAAGGTTTGGATCTCGGTAAGTTCAGTGGTCCAACCATAGATTTCAGTTCAAGCAGGAGAGACAGAAGAATGAAGTAAAGATAATATTTGATACAGAATATGAGTGCGCAGATTAACAGATGATTTGTGCTGATTAAGATTTAACAGAAGATTTGAGGCGGATGAGGCTGATGAATCCATAAAGACTAGGTGGTGATGAGGAGGTGGAGGGCACACATGACTGCAGCCAGAAAGAGCTACGGCAGAGAAAGAACCATATTTAAAATGAGCAGCAGTTAGATGATAGGCTGAAAGAGAAGGTGTGTCGCTGTGCTATTGGTTGATTGTGACTCAGTTGAAAAACAGCTGACGACTCAATTGACAGACCCAGACAATGCTGAACTTTAGCTAGGGCTTCATTAGTGGCTTCGCGGGATTGTTTCCGATTTTTGTGCTCCAAACATTTTCAAAACTTTGTAGTGTTGTAACGTCCAAAAAATAAAATTTATACAAAAATGGGAAGAACTAATTGTTTCCAAAATTCATCCTCATTATTTTCTTTCTAATAAAAATGCCTTAATCCATGTTTGTTGGCAGTTAGGCTTTCAAAAACATTTTCAATGAAGTCAAAAAATGTTTTTCTTTTTCTTTTTTTGTGTGGTGATGTCATAAAATATGGTGACAAATATTCAAAGCTGAAATCAAACACCTCGGTAGAAGCCTTCTCATCTCACTCTCGGCAGGAAAGCACATATGTATATGTAGCAAAATGTCAAACGCTCACTCTAAGGCTTTAAATGATATGAATTCAAATACATTTTAGCCACAGTAAGGTTGTGGTTATTACTGTAATCAGTTATTTCCTTTCATCATCCAAACCTGTTCTTATCCCAGGTCATGACTCCCCCTTGTGCCCTATCCATTCCGCCACCCACTCTCTGCAGCTGTATCAGAGGTGGCATACCTCAACATTCAGAATGGGGAATAATATCATATCTGAAGTGCATTCCGGTGTTGCTTGTTTTTACAAATCGGCCTGAGCACTGATAATCGTCTCCATTATCACCCTTTCTTTCTTTATCACAGTTTTTCTCTGCTGACACATTTCCTGTTCCCTCTGATCCCCAGCATCAGTGTAGCGCTCAGATTTCTGAGTGTTGGGTGTGATACCACAGACAGGTGTGGGCAGGACTCTTTCTTGATGCCAGTCAGAGATAAACTGGTATCTCTTCGATGAGACGCCATGCACACATCTGCCTGCACGGCCTCCTCTGTTTGGGGTTTGGAATTTGTTTGTTTCCTACTCTTCTTTCATTCATGCTGCTTATCAGTTTCACTCCACGCACAGGCTGCAGGATGTTGTCAGAGGACGAATGGTATCAGTGAATTTTTTTGCTGCTAGTTTATTGACTGGATGTTTTTAAGCAAATAGTTTATACCTTCAGCTTATCACCGAGTCCCCGGGTCGGATCAGCAACGGAGCAAAGCAGCATCTGTATCTGGAGCCGTTCTTGGCTGTCGCGCTCACTTTTTTCGTGACTGAAATGTCAGACATCTGTTCTCCCTCTCTGTCTTCGTCTCTCCTTCTCGCTCAGTCCAAATTCCTGCCTTGTCCCCTATAACCTGACCACAAAATCCTCCCCAAGTTTTGTTGGCGAAGGAGTCGTGGTCTTTCGTAGTCATTTTTGGTAAGTGCAAGGGCCATAAACAGATCACTAAGCTGGAAAAGTGTTGCACGCACGGTATGCCTTTTGTGCTATTCTGGTGACGCGTAATTCTGAAATCAGGAGGATCACACATATTCATGAAACACGTGCATGCATGTCCTTGCATGCACTGCATGCTTCTGTGAGCAGATAGTGGAGGCAGAGGTCAGGGAGCAGTAAGGGAAGGAGACTTTATACTGTGTGCATTAGCACTCAGTCTTGATGAGATTACCAGAAACACCTTTCAAACATGGCTCAATATGAGGCCAACCTTTAAACTGACTGACCTGAGAACACTAACACATGTGGCACAGTGTGTTTCACACCTGAAGACAATACTACTGTACAGATGTGGCCTCGCTCAAGTTTTTAACGTAAGGTTAATTATTTTAGTTTAACATGAAATTGAGGCAGGTGGATCTTTTCTGATAGCATATAACTATAACTATATGACAAAGACATTAGAGGGTTGCCAGGCCCTGTATGGATCTATGAACACAGGCCGGAGTTGGACGAGCATTCCTCACATACCCATCACCCCTCCGGCAAACACATTAGAATGCAGCTCCTTTTTTCCACATGTGAGCTCTTCTGGGTCAGTGAGGTCCAGCTTTCAGCACATTAAACTTTTGTTTAAAAGCATTCCCACTGTATATGCTCCCTGTAGTTGTCTAAGTGGTCATATGAGCCCGAGCCACTTGGCTTTACCACACGCCACCCAACGCCAAGGAGAGGTGGCGCGTACTTTCACACCCACAGCGTGAAGGTGACAACTCGGTTCCTCCCCAGCGAGCATTTATTAATTTCCAGCAGCACTCCTGTATGTTACTGTGTTCGCAATCCACCTGCAATGTTACAGGCCAAGGACATACACTTCAACATGTGCAAAATCTTTAGAATGATTGTTTTAAAAAGACTGATAGTGTTTAGATATTATGTATAATGTAAACAGTAATATGTGTATATTATCTTTATTGCATGATGACATAATAACTGCCTTTAGACACCGTCCTCCATCATTCTCTTTTTCCTTTGCTTCTGTCCAGCCACTGTCCGCGCCACCAAACAGTCCAGTCAGCCTGTGTGGCTCCTAACAAGCAGTGGCAGGTCAGGAAACACGCCGCTTCCTCTGGCCTCTCCACTGGTCGGTTGAAGTGTAAAGTGCCGTGTGGCCTGTGTGTTGTGGGCATGTCTCTGTCTCTCGGGCTATAGCTGTGGTCACACCAGCATTTCATCCACCTCCTTCATGCACCCGATCAGTTCTTTTAATGGTTATGTGCTCCTGCCACAAAACCTCCTGTGTGCAAACGCATCCCAGATCTTGGGCACAGTCCGGAGGAGTTGGCGGTGCAGTCCATGGAAATGGATAGATCTCCACAAACCTCTTCTGGGCTTGTAGTTCTCATTAAATTAATTGCTTTCATATCAGGAATGCACTGAGGGAATGGTAGTCAAGACTTGCGGCTACGAGCAGCTTTTGTTCAGAGAATGGGAAGGCCTTGTGATAGTCATCTCGGGTACTTTTTAATGGTCTTATAAAGACCATTAAAGAGAGGGAGAGACAAGGCAAAGGATGTATAAAGAAGGAAAGAAACAGAATACACTTTAAAAAGCTGCGTTCTGCTTTTACCCTCGTCTTAGAGGTAGAAACCAAGAGGCCCTGCGGCTGTGACGGAATGCAGCCACGCCATAAAAGCGCATGGATTGCTTTCCTTTGTCTTCAGCTAATGGTTGTGCCGATGACATGGAAATAGCATGCAGCGAAAGCATATGGAGCTTAAGTAGTGTGTAATTACAGTTAATATGGTGCGATTTACAGTCGTCAGAAATATGCTTTAGAAAAATAAATGCAGTGTTTTTTAATTCCATGCGGATGTTGGAGTGTGTGAATTAGTTTGAGTGTAAAGGCAGTGTGTGTATGTTCCCGTTGAAAAGGTATTTCAATCACTGTTTGTCTTTCACCCACAGTATACTTTCCTATCTTAGGGAAACTTAAATCTTTTAGTACCTCAAGGAGACGGCCAAATCTCTGAGACCCGCTTCGATTTCAGTACAAACAGATATCTTAAAAAAAAAAAAAGCTATAGGGGCTTGGAACACATCTTGATAAAGAGCAGTAACTGAATGATTTAGGGGGAAACAGAATCCATGTGCCAGTTTTTCAGTTTTGCTTCGTCAGTAAGCAGAGTGAAGTCGCCTCTGAGACAAGTGAGCTGTGTACACTTTAATCCATGCACCACATGTCTGTGAATGCATTACTTTGGTTTCATGTCAACATGCTAAGGACTATTTCAGATTTACTTTCAGCAGGATGAACAGATAGGATTTGTGCCCCCAAACTGACCCCCATTTCCGTCTTTTTTATGATACTATCCCAGATTCTGCAGGAGAGCAGATCATAAACTCACTAAACACTTCCTCTTTGTCTCATCACCTCAGACTGATAAAGACGGGCTTGTCTTCTTGCGATCTGGGATTCAATTTCCAATCGTGCGTTGCAGTGTTGTGACTGTAAAACTGAAGATTTTCAGGGATGATTTACACGCACTTGACTGCCACTGTGTACGGTAGTTATATGTGTTACGTGTTGTCTCTAGGTTGCAGGGGGACAGTCTATCAGACGGCAGATCTGAAGAGGAGCACAGGCCTCACATATCTGAGCAAGCTGTACCTGACATCTCCTGTAAGTTACACAACACAGTTCAAATATAAATTTGTCTTTTTTTTTCTGTGGTCTCACACTCTGCTCTGTCGCTATTCTTTTCTTTCCTGTTTGTGTGTGTTGTCTGGAGCAGCTCCATTGCCCGGGGTGGACACAGTGGCGGGACGGTTGCAGGAATGCGAAGTCTTGTCTCAAGTGTCAGGCTCTGTAAGTGTCCTCCCTGCATCCATCACCAAACAATTAAGATCACTTTACAGCCATCAATTACCACGTCGCTCTCTCCTCCTCAGCCTCTATTGTCTGAGAGCGAGCGAGAAACCACCTCCAGCCTCTTGTTAATAGGACAAGACCCAAGCAAAACTGATCCATCTTTATGCGGGCAAATTTCAGCTTACACAACTGTTGATATCGCTGAATAAGCGATAGAAATCTCCCTATATCACTTTGCTTCCCTCTCAGGGCGATTGTGTGCGATATGAAAGGAATAAATGAAAAGAATATCTAGTGACACGACGGCAATTGAGGCTGATTTAGAAGTTTTATACAATAGACCTAAATATTTATGGGTTACAGGAGTACACACACTTTTGTTCAACAGCAGGATTGCGTGATAACCTCACACGCTTCAGGGGAGAAACCTATGGAGGCCTAATGTGGTACATGCCAGACTCAGACACAGGCAGACACTCACATGCTGTTAATAAAGCGGCCCGCTAAGACGCCGGTACCTTTTTTATAATTACCCTCCAAAAAGCGATACCTTTTTTTTTTTTTTAAATAATGGTCCAATCTAAGTGTTAGACAAGGCTTTTTACGGCATGTTTTAAAGAAAGAAAGGGCTTTGGAGCCAAGGCATTGCTCCGTGTGTGGAGCAGATGCAGAGAGGCTCCAGACTAACTGGGAGCAGACTTTGAGAGACTGAAAGACCTGTTGAATCAAAGCCTGTAGTCGGAAGTGTGAGGGATTAGGCCAAATACACGAGCGGCTACCCAGAAAGTAGCAAAACCGCGCACCTTATAGCATCAAACTGCCAGTCTTCTATTCATTCTCTCACATGTTTCATGTGAAAAGCTTAAACCAGATGATAGATGATGTCACGTCTAACTCAGAGATTTAAGATGATTAATTTACCCTCCAACTAAATCTGACATCCTCTCTAACACTGACCCTCACACCCACGTTGAGCAGCCACTATTCTGTAGCTGCTTATAAGGGACCAAACACTACGTCTCCATAGGTTAAGCCCTGTCTGGCATGCTTAAGAATAAGGTACTAATGTGTCCCATATGGAAAACACAAGTGCAAACGTCTCCTGTCATCTACTGTAGCTAATGTGGCTGTTTTGTGTTTTAATTGCTTGTGTTTGGCGGTCTTTGAAAGGCAAATGCAATTTGTAATAGCTTGTTAGTTTAACTGGGCCTTCAAGGGCTTGTGGGCCACGATCACTGAACGGTATGGAAAAAAAATGTAATGCCTTTATGGGCTTATTTGGAGAAACACAATGGATGAGGTCATACAGTATGGGAAGTAGCTTGGCTTCTGTAGATGATTGTGTTTCCTTTTTTAAAGAACAAATCAGTGTTTTATGTAATTTATCTAATGCTCCAGTACCGGTGTAGGTAGTGTTCCTTGCATTGGTAGAAAAGTGTCCATCACATGTTGCATCGTGTTAAAGAAAGGATGCAGGTAACTTTGTCTAGGTTTGAAATTTTGAAGCCGTATTTAATTATTATTAACACATTTCATCACGCTTGGCTGTCGTTAAATGAAGTGTGCCTTGTGTTGTATGTTGCCCTGGTCTGGGCAGTAAAAGGTTGGTGATGTTGGAAAGTAAACACTGTTAATGGTTATCGTTATTAGTCCAACAGGCCCCCTGCCTCCGCCAGCTCCTTTAGGTGATAATTGCCTCATAAAGACAAATACTTTCCTAAAGCAATCGCCAGAGCAAATTCTCCAAGCAATCCTTGTATAGTTTCCTTTGTGAGTGTTAAGTGATATGTTTTAATCAAATTTAGCTCTGTGTGGAGTTGTATGGGTGTTACCATCATAAAATCTGCCAGGGGGAAACTGTTCATTTGTATGGCAAAAAAAAGATAATTAGTGTGATGCCATGCCATGTGTATGATACAAGGCAGAGCCGTTGTGACGGTTTATTTTTGTTTCCAGGGGAATTTTGGCAGAGTTTCAGCCGATACACTGTATGGCTTTTTATATTTGGCAGCAGTCTGCTCTCCACACCTCCACAGTTATGCGTGCATGGTTATCCTCTGTGCAGATCTCTGTGATTTTAGAGCATAGCTCGAGTGCAGTTTTCCAGATTTCCCATATTAGTAGTTTTCGTTCGTTTGTCATCTGCGTGCATATGCCCTAAATTACTGTTAAAATACAAAGTGTCAGCTGTTTGTGCTGGTACAGTTTCATGAAAATTCTTTTAAATTATATTCTTGAGACAGGGTTTTGTTAGAATTGTTCTCACCTGCAGTTGCAACAGTTTCATCATTTGACTTGAGCCTAGAGGAAGTTGTAGGGGGTAGAACATAAACTTAAAGTTGCTTAAGATTTGTCCTAACTAAAAACTAGTACTGTGTATTGTAACTCCAAAGACTAAGCATCGTTGGAGAGGCATAGAGCAATAATACCTGTACAGTACTTGCCTTAAAGGAATACTTAACCCCCTAAAATGACCATTAGTATATTAATGACTCACTCTGTGTTACCTTGAGTTTGAAAAGATGACTTTTTTTTCTTGCATGTCTCCATGGTGAGCGAAGAATCCCAAAACAGAGGAAATTGTTGATAAATTGGAGTCATAGGGGGCCGCGATCAACAACAGCAAAACTATATCAAAACATCAGATTACAAACTGTCACACAACTCCTGCAGTATAATCCAAGTCTCAATGACCCAGTCGTATCCTCAGTACTTTCCAAATACATGGATTTTCGCTTAAACCTTAAAAACGCAGGTACACTACATGTTAGTGCATGAGACTCTTTATGTGGAAGTGTTTTAAATAGTCAGGTTTTACTGCAGAGACATGAGAAAAATAAATGTTTCTTCAGGAAGTCAATGTAACCTCATACGAGGACATCACATTTTGGGTTTGCTTGACCTTATACTTAATTCTGCTTAACTTAGACCTTTTCTGTGCAATCTAACGATAGAAAGAGCACAATAGACTAATCCATGGAAAAACAAGATGGCAGCCATCTCTGTCAAGTCAGCCTGCAGCCGAACCCGACACAAAAGTAGACAGGGTCCAAAATCTGATCACATTTTATGCCTGAAACTTGTTTATTTATCATTAATAATGTCTGTAGTTTGATATGGCAACAAAGTTGGCCAATTTTAGCAACAGTAACAAGCTAAGACACAGTTAATTAGGAAGTAGGTGTTGAAGACATTGGGACTTCATTATCGTCTCGTTTGAGGACATTGGGACTTACTAATCTTTGACGATGTTTAGTTTTTTAAACTGATCAGGTCCTACTGATCCCACATAGTTAGGAGAAATTAAAAATGCATACAAAACAAAAGTTTGGGTCTCAGGAGGATATAAATGATCATTTGGGGGTTGAAGTATTCCTTTCATTCTATTTGCATCTCACTGTGTCAATAGTTTAATAAGCAACTTTCAAATACTTAATTTATTTTGAGGGTTCTGCTAAATAAAGCAGCGACTTGAAGGCTTTTGTTTGGCAACAGATTGTTTGTTAATATGAGCCATATATTTTACATTTGTCTTTAAGATTATAATTCCAATCTAGCTGCTATTCGACACTCTCTAAATGAACAATATGAGTTCCTGTGCAGAATCCTCTCATTTCCCTGTGCTGGTTTTCACCCCGTTGCACTCCTGTTGGCCCAGCACTTCATCCTCTGTTGGTTGTTCTTCCACGACTGAATGATAGACAGTGCGTCATATAACCTGTCTTTGTAATGCTTGAATAAAAGTCTAACTGTGTTATTGTCAATATCCTGTTTGCTCTTGGCTGTGCTAACTCAGTGGTTGGGCCGGTGAGCTGGTGAGCCCTGTATACAGTCCATAAAATCCATTAGGTGATTGTGCTGTGAGCCAAAACAACAGGAACTCATTAAAAGTTCAGTGTGACTCCTCATATCCCAAATCCTCCGGTGGCTGTGCAAGGTAGAAAGGTCTACAAGAGCAGAATCGGTTAGTGGGAAAACATACAGCATCTCTTCTGTGTTGCAGGTAAAGGCACAGTTCACCCCAAAATCAAATATTTAGGCTGTGTTGGTGTGAGTTGCCGAGTGCTGACGATATCTGCTGTAGAGATGTCTTCTTTCCCTTGAATATAATAAAACTAGATGACTCTCAGCTTGTGGTGCTCAAAGTGTAAAAAAATATATATTTTGAAAAACTCAACAGTAATGTCTCTTTATAAAAATCATGACCTGGTTACTGAAGATAATCCAGAAAAAAAAATAGTTCCTACATGAAACTGTTCGCAACAAGGTCTGTAGATTATCTTGAGTAACCACATCATGATTTCTGGAAAGCGACATTTCTGTTTGAGTATTTTTTGGCGCTTCGAGCACCACAAGCTGAGTGCCATCTAGTGTCATTTTATTGGAGAGAAGGAAGACATCTCTACGGCCAATATCTCCAACACCAGCAACTCACACCAAAACAATCCAGACTGATAAAAAGCACTGATTTTGGGGTGAGTTGTCCATTTAAGTTTAGTGGATCAACCCATTTGAGGATTTGATTTTGACAGGAAAGATAAATAATTTTTATCTTTGTGCTTGTGTTAATCAACTGTTTTGATCCCAGTGTCCAGGATCAGTAATGCTTTACATCTGAACATGTTTTAAACAAGAAAATAACTAAATACCAGTGGTCTATGCTCATGTGCTATGACGAGAGATGATCTCTCCCCGCATGTTTGAAGGGTTGCTATCCAGCATAATCAAAACCTTTGTTGTTTTGGTTAGAATAAAAACAACCCATTGCTACAATACTCAATGTTCTCCATCTCACACATGTGCAGATCAGATCCTTATGCCGACAAGCTCCTATCTGCCAGGATCCTCTCTTCTCCGCTCAGACGTCAATGCATCCCGCACCTGATTTGATAAAAGCAGTGCTTGCTGGGCTAAATCACAGCATGCAAACTGAGCTCATGAGATGTGTACTGGCTTTGCAAAGCTTAAGTGGCAGTCATCCAGAATTCCTGAAAGTGCAGTTACATTTGTGAGTCTCATTCTGTTTTGTTTTTATTGCTAGAGGAGGTGCATTAGCATTTGATGAGTCATACAACCAAAATGAAAAGCTGCTGCAATAAAATAGGGACTGCAAATACTGATATCTGGAGATAAAATAAGGTGTACGGTGAAGCTCAGGCAGTTTAAGAAGAACCTTAATGCAGCCCATGATGTGCAGTAGTAACAGTCCTTATAGAAAATGTCCACCCAACGGAACAAGTAGCCCCAATTTGCCCCGATTGTCCCAGTTAAATGCCTAAAAAATAAAAAAGAATGCTGCTAACATATGTATCAATGTATTGTTGTATGCTATACTGTGTGTGTTTGTGAGTGTTCGTCCTTGTGCTGCTCTGTCTGACCACAACAATAGAGTCCATCAATTGTGCTCTGCAAAGCCAGCAGTAGGCTCAGACCATGTTTGAGGTCTATGACTGCATGCACACATCCCGAACAGTTCATGTTGTGCGGAGGGCAATGTTGAACTGAACCCCAGATTGTGGTGATTATTACTGCTGACCACACACGTATAGCTGCACACATGCAGGCTATAAAATATTTAACTCCAGACTTCCATCCTCTCTCATTCTGTCTTGTTTGCTCTCAACATGGAATCAATTTTGCAAGAAACGAGATCCTTGTTTGTTAGTTGGGCAGAAGCATCACCAGAGGGTTTTTCCCCGTTTTCTCTTTAAGGTCTTTTAGTTTTGTCATACTGGGAGGGAGATTATACAACTTGGGTTTTGCGCCACTGACATTAATATACTCATAAGTCATTGCAAAATCCTGGCCACTCTTTAGTTTGGAGATGAAAAGGCATTCATTCTCTTCTCTTTGTCTGTGTAGATTAAAGCATCCGATCCAAGCATCCAAACAAAGGGGAAGAAAAGTTTGAGTCATTTGCACTCATGTCATACATTGTTGCTGATAAGGACAATGGCTGCTTTCAACTGTAGTGAAAGGAAATCGCTTTTCATCACGTCATTGTGTCGCCCTAGCGTGTAATCAAGTCCATTTTTGTTTAGGATTGGGGTTATTTTTGCCCCCATCTGCCATGTAGAGCCTCGCTGATTTGCACATGACTTTTTAATATGCACTATTATGGTGTGTGGACATGTTGACGTCTTCCAGGTGACTTTGTAAATATGTATGCCTCCACCAAACTTGATGTAACAACACTTGTATTTTGATGGTAATGTCTGTTTATTTATTGATGTTATCTAGGGAGGTGAATTGCTTGCAGACTCAGCATATCCTGTTTATTTGCCCGTCCATAGGACTGCAAAGCACCACCAGCCTTTAGGCCTGCAGTCTCCATGATATATGGTCCTGATTACAGAATAGTCTTTCCTGTAGTGGACACTGGAGCTCGAGGGCAGGAGCAATGCAAATGTTAAATTGCGGACATTGCTTAAAATGGGTAAATCTCCATGATTTTAACTCGTCTCATGAGGCAAGACTGGGCTTTTTAAAGGACTATTTTACCCCAGAAATGACAGTTTGTAAATCACTGAATTTAAGAGAAGAAAGAAAATTTTGTTTTTCTCACAGACCTCCATGGTGAACAAAGAATCCAAAAAACTGAGAAAATTCATGATGAATTAAAGTCATAAAAGAAGATATACTTTATTAATCCCAGAGGGCATATACACACAGGCCTGAAATACACACACATGCACAAACATGATCTATACATGCATTAAATGGAGAGATGTCAGGGCAGGGTGTCTGCCTGTGGTGCTCCAAGCAGTTTGGGGGTTGGTGCCTTGATCAAGGGCACCTGGCAGTACCCAGAAGATAAACTGGCACTTCTCCAGCTACCAGTCCACACTCCATATTTGGTCTGGATGGGGAGTTGAACCAGCGACCCTCCAGTTCCCAACCCAAGTCCCAATGGACTGAGCTACTGCCGTGACCATGCCTGTTTGTAACAACAGCAAAACTATATCAAAACACCTTTTTACAAAGTCCTACAACTTGTGCAGTATAATCCAAGTCTTATTTATCCAGTAATGTGCTCAGTATTTCCCAACCATGCAGATTTGCTAAAGTCTTAGTATTAAAAACTGAACTGAAAGTGAAACTAATCTCTGCTCTCTTCAAAGCCAGCACTATTGAAAAAAACAGCAATTTTACCTTGCAGAACTCAGGAGCTGCTGGTCTACCATTGGCTGGATCAGTTAGTTTGTTTGTGGTATTGTGTGACATTGGAGAATCCAAACTAAGCCTTTAAAATGCCAAAGTCACAGAATAATGCCCACTAACTAACTGACAGAGCCAGCAGTAGATCAGCAGCTCCCATGTTGAGTGAGGCGAAATTACTGTTTTTGTTAGTGGAGTCTGGCTTGGGAGAGAGCATTGCAGTTCAGTTTTGAGTACTTAAGTTTCAGCGAGAATGCATGTGTTTGGGAAGTACTGATTACACGATTAGATAAATGAAACCTGAATTATACTGTGCGAATTGTGTGAAAGTTTATAAACGGATGTTACTATACAGTTTTGCTTTTGTTAAATGCGTACACACCTTCTACTTCAGTATATCAAGAATTTCCTCAATTTTTTGGATTCTTCGTTTCCCCGACGCGGGAGAGAAACATGTTGTCTTAATGAATTCAATGTAACACAGGGTGAGTAACTGATATATAAATGGACATCTGGTGGGTGAAGTATTCTTTAAAGACACTACAATTAAGTTTTTGCCCAGTAAACCTTTTATTGAAACCAAGTTAAAGCCTTGACTTCCAAAAGAATAATAGCTGTAACACCATACAGTAATGTAACGATGATTGGACGACTGGAAACTTAAACTAGGAAACTGTTGGTGGCCTTGTTTGCCGGCGCTGAGAAGACCCAGAGAGAGCGAAGGACAGGATGATGTCATGCTGTTGGATTTGGGGGGATACCACCAAAGAGAAAGAAATAAAGTTGGGGAGGGGATTCAGTTGTAATGCTCAGCTCGCCTTGCTTCTTTATGAGGGCTGTAATTAAGGATTGGCTTGTGGTGTTGTGGTTCTGCCACCACAGAACGCCTCATGTATCTGACAGGCTCAGAGATCAATGCCATAGACCCTGGGAATCATGTCCTGTCATTTATCAGGGGGTAGCAGCTTCACTTGTTTTTCACCCCACCTCCCCTTTGGAGACAGACTTTTAAGTCCACTTTGGATCCTGAAAGTCATAAAATGAGTATCCTGCTATATCCCAGGTTTGTCCTTAAATGTTATTGGAAGACTGCGCTGTATGTATATCACCACATCTCCCAGAGCCTTTCTCTGTGTCAGCACTTTGTCAAGTTAACTCTGTCTCTCATTAAGTGCTTAGCACATTGAGTGATGTAAGCGCTGGCATTGGCGGTATCGTAACTTATCTAGTGTAAACCAAACTTACAGGAGGTGGAATTATGGCTGACAGATTTTATTTCTCACCTGTGCTTGAAGCTCATGTGCACTTGGTCCGTTGGCTTAACAGATCAGCCGGCCACTTGTGTCCCATCAAAGGAATAAATAGGGGGATTAGGCGTGCTGCCATTACAGGACTTGGCAACCTGACTCTGTCAAACAGGTCCCTTTCCAAATCATACAGTTGGCCTCGAGTCCCAAAGTAGCCCCTATAAGTGGTCCAATCTGCTTTTTAGAATTTATTTTCTTTCATATGCTTTGGAATATGATCATCTTTATTGTTTGTATTATACCAATATCGTGCGCTCTAAGGGAACCATCCCAACCGGCTGATTTATTGTTCCTTAGCTGCTGGTGCAAGATTTGCTGCTGTCAGGCTCCTTGCCAACAGACTAGTGTGCGTACAAGCTCCTATAGATTTACTGATAGTTATACAAAAATGTCCTGAACCACTACTGACAGTCTCACGTCCCGCATTCACTAAACAGAGATCACTGCATGCTCTGTGCTTTCATCTGCACTTGCTGTGGTTTCGTGTGTTTTTCTAAAGCCCATAAAATAATAATTGCCCCCTTTTTTTTCCAGCAGATATGGCTCCGATATTTCCAGCAATAGCTGAAAATTATATAAAGAGTTAATTGAAGGGTCTTTCTTCTAATGTGACTTTCTCTCTTTTCTGTTCTCCTCGCTAACTAGCGTCAGGCTGTCTGGGAGGCTGATCTGAAGGCTGTGAGAGGTGGGAGCTCTGTCGGGCAAACGGGCCTGCTACTGGGTGACTCCCTCTTTTCTAAAGAGCTGGAGAACATGGGCAAACAGCTCGCTGGTAGGATCTGTGTGCTGTGTCTGTGCATATATGTACGTTTGTCTGTGTATTTAAAAGTGGCTTTAATGATGAATAGTATGGGTAAGTCTGATCAAATACTTTCTTTGGAATACAAAAGTTAGTCTGCAGTGTGCAAACATTTATAACACACACACACACACACACACACACGCACATGCACAAACACACACAGTAAAAAGACTTATGAAATATAAAGGGCTTTAGAGAGCACTTATGAGGAGTGGGAGGGGGCGAGTCCAGCTAAAGAATGCACAGCTTTTGGCCAAAGGATTTTCCGGGTTAATTAAAAACTAATCTTCCTGTGAAATGTGTCAAGACTAAATAGAAAAACTAATTAAAATAATTTCCACATGCCATGAATTAATCTCAAATCCAGCTCTGACGGGGGTCAATCAATAACTGCAGCTCTGCTGAGTCATTTGGAAGTGATCGAAGCCTAACGGAGCTGGAGACTGATTTCATTTGACAAAATGGAATTTGTGTGGCATTTTGGGAATCATTATTCCTAATGCAGTTCAAGGCTCATCTTTGACATATGTGACGTCTGGGTGACTCAGAGACTGCTTTTGTTGTCATGATGATCAAGTGTGTATCCACTTATGAATCAGATGAAAGCCCGGAGTGGAGGCCAAAGGGAATGTCGCCATTTACCATCATGTGTCACCCACTTGTTTGTTTATACATGTCCTCCCACTCTGTTGGACAGCGTCACTGTCTGTAAAGACCTCGTACGCGCCTTCACATACCAGACTTATTTGAAGCATATTGGTCCTACTTAGTGAACCTATTACTGTCACCAAACAGTGGTCCCAGCTGCTCCAATCTCCTCAGCTCATCCGCACATCGGTGCTCAATAAATACGCTGGTTCCTTCCGTGCCTACAGAACAAAACAGCACGCTGGTGCTTAGGAGACACTAAGGGGGACTATTTGTGTTAACAACACACTTAGTTTTGCCCCAGAGGTCCTCAGATGGCATTCATTTCTAGTTGTTTTACGCCGAGTTACTGAATATTCAGGCCGAGGGCTCCCACCGCGCAGTTCAGTGAAGCTGTTCAACGAGCTAATTCAGCTCTTTCAAGCCTTTATTAGCTGCTAATACTTTCCATGTTCAGAGCCAGGGCCTCACTTTTCATCTTATATTGTCACCCCAATTATGTGGTTGTGAAATCAGCCCTCATCTGCCTTTTGTGATATTGTGAAGCCCATGTGTTCTTGGTTTTGATTTTTTCCACACAACACAAATGAATTAATGCTCACTAAATTTGTTATTGAATCATTTTATTAAGTGCAGTTTAATCTGAATGTAGTTTCCCCAAGGGATGGCTATTGTTTTAAAATGTTCTGTCATCGGTGATGCAATACATTAGTTTTAGGAGTATAAAGACATTTAAACCCCTTTTTAGAAAAAAAATGCCAAGCTGCTGAATGACTTAGCGTTAAATTAAGACTTTTGCTTACCTAAGTTTCCTGATCTAGAACCAGAAATAACTGATTAAAATGCAAGTAAACAAGGCAATGAATCCTACTAAGCTTTCGATAATGGCTTTTAATTATTTTTTATACTGCTTGATACTTAAGGGGACCTATTGGGCTTGTTTTCGGGTACAAAGTTGTATTTTGGGTTTCTAATTTAACATGTTTACATGCTTTAATTTTCCAAAACACTTTATTTTGCCTCATACTGCCTGTGCTGAACACTTGTATTCACCCCTCTGCCTAAGGCCTCCATGTTAGCATTTCCATTTCTTGGTGTCTCTGCACTGTCATAGCAGCCAGGGAAGGACTGTAAGGCCCAATCCCAATACCCCCCCTTGTCCACTACCCCTTGGCCCTCAAAATGAAGCAACGAGGGGTAAGGTTAGAAATCTTTCCCTAGGAATTAGGACACCACTCACTACGTCACCGCGTTGGTTACGTTCACGCATACGTAACTGTTTTAAACAGGAAGCTGCAAGCCATCTACATTTCCAACCGGCATCTACAATGGAGTCTCATTCATCCTACCGATCACAGTTGCCGCATTGATCATGGTTCGTTTGATGAATGACAGATGACAGGGGACTTATGCTAGCTAGCTAACCAGCTAACATCACGAGGCAGCATAATTATACTAGCTGGCGTGTTATCGTAATGTGAAAAGTTTTTTGCAGAATAGGACAGCCAGATAATGCGAGCTAGCTAGCTAGCTCACAAGCAACCTGATGACAGTAACATTAGCTATGTATGAACTTTTTTCCCCGTCTCTTGCTGGTAGCCATGGCGACGTCTACCCCTCGCTGGCAAGTCAGCATCTGAAATCCCTAGCTCTGAAGGGCTAGTTTCATACCCACTACCCCTCGTTGTGCCCCCAACCCCTACACGCAAACAGGAATTGGGACACCACTACCCCTCGGGTGAACGTGCAATGAACGTGAAATGTAGGGGTAGGGCCAAGGGGGGGTATTGGGACGGGCCCTAACACAGTATAGTGTCACTTTCTACTGTGAAAAATCACCAATTAAAGTTTCTAAACCAAAATCTTGTTTCAGCAGGAACATGACCCAAAATCGAAGAGAACTTAGCAACATCAATAAAGATTACATGTTCCCTAACGTTAGCATGTTGCTACATGTAGCAGCGGACTTGCAGCCAGGGAATAACTGTAATGGAGTAACATATAAGCCCTGTTTCCACCAAACACTTTCGGTATGGTATCTGTGGGACCAAAAGTAACCCTTTAGACATGGTACCTAGACCCTAGCGTTTCCACTGCAAACAGTACTCTTTCATGTGGGTGGGTTGTTGTCACTCACTGCTCCATCCAGCACTCACTGTATTTCCTCCTTTATCAGTCTGCAACTAGTTTATCGTCCACAGAACGAGGCTGCACGCTGACATTTTCAGAACAAAATATAACAGGCTGCAGAGAGAGTCTCTCTCCATGTGATTTTTAAGAATAGTGGGCTTGTGCGTTTAGTCCTTCTAAGACAAGCTCAGGGGTTTAGTGTTGCCGGAGCCCACAGGAACAACGTTCTACAACGCTTTTTTTTCTCCGAGTGAGGATTAGCTTGAAGATCCTCTCATAACTAAAGGTGTATGTCATCCAAAAGAGACAATAAAAACTAAAGTAATGGATAAAGTTGTCACAGTAAAAGGTAAATTGTGCTGATGGATTCACGCCGTCAACTCATGCATTGAATGACAGTAAGTAAAGTAAATAAGTAAGTTAATGTTCCGTCTTAAAAGTCGCCGGCAGTCGGCCCAGTGAATTAAGTAATTTTTCTCAGACTACAACTGTTGTGAGAGGGAAAAACACATCATTTCATTTTATAGTTAGAGTCTGCCAATGTATGTAAAACTCTCCACAGTATGAACAGTGGTTACATGAGTTTCAAAACCAGACACAACTCAGCCCTGAGCAGAGTGACTGTCCTCTATTGACCAATCAACGGACTGCAGTGTTCACAGCTCCACCTTTTAGTTCCAGATCTGTGTGCTAGGTACCCCAACAGAGGGGGGACCAAAAATGGGGATGGTACAGAACGGTTCCATTGGTACCATCCTCAAGTTTTCACAATTGAAATTGCAAAAAAAAGCGTACCGAACTGAACTGTACCACAGTGCTCGGTGGAAATGGGGCTATCGTGGCACTCTCTACTGTAAAAAATCACCAATAATGTTTTTAAACCAGGTCCCCTTTAATGCTACAATTACCCTTTAGGTCTGTACTTTAAAAATATTGAGGCTCTTAGTGACACCATATTAGGAACATGTACTTCTACCCATTTTGTACTTAATGTATCTATCCAAGGACAATAGTTGATATTAAAGTTTATTCTGGCCGGCAGTGTATTGTATTGTTGGAAGCCGGCAGTAGAATTACAGACAAGCGATGTGTCATTAGCACTTTCGTTTATTTTCAGAGGAGGGACCTAATAAAGTTTGCATGAGCTCTGAACGGTTGAATAGCGTGCTGTGGCCCTGTAGTCTCTCACCACGTGCAACCGCTTCTTGATCAAAGACTTTAATAGATCAGATCTGTTTCTATTTCTTCTTGTCTCCTTCTCTCTGTCTCATTTTCTCCTTGTCTCTCTTTTTTCCCCCCGTCTTTATTACTGAATCAAATCTTATCAAAGGTTCGTACCATATGGATTCTGATGCTGCCGCTTTGATCTCTCTGAGCCGTCGTTTTACATCAGCGTCTGTGAGATGGCTTGTAGTATCTGTGCATTAAACACTGCACAGAATTTCACAATAAAGCTGCTTGTGATGGGTTGCTCATTAATGCCAGGAAGTTAGGGGAAACAAATGGTTTACAATAAAATCATGTGTGGAGCAACCATTTACGGAAGGGGGGAAAAGTTTCACAACAAAAACATGTGGTGTTCATCATCGTACTGGTAAATAACCTGAGATAAAAATATCAACTTTATGGGAACAGATTACTAATGAACATATCCTGTTTACAATAGAGTGATAACGTCAGTCGTGGTGGACTTGGTGTGGGTGGTTAAGAGCTTTAGCAGGGGAATCATCATATGTGGAACTTCCGTTTTGGCCACTGTCTAGCCTTGCATGCAGACCATCAACTAAATAACAAAGCTTCTTTATGGTTTGTAACGTTACATACTGCAGTCCTGCCACAAGCTGATGTCACGGCACGCCCTGAACACCTCACATAGTTAATATCTTCCAACTTTCAATCAGAGGGAGGTCAAGAAAGGCCAAGTTGTAGCCTGTATCTTTAGTTTTCCTTCTATTATATAGAGAAGTAACATGTGTAGAATGCACCAGGGTTAAAGCAACACAGACACAATGTCACACAGTACACATGCACATTATTGAGCACACAGCACTACGCAGTATGTGCTCTGCATTGTATCTCACTCCAAAGGTTGGCCTCCATACAATCAGAGCTGATTAAGCACAGAAACAGCAATCTAATTATGCATGTCAGAGAATTAAATGTTTTTGATCCCTGAAGGATTGTATACAAAACAGTCTGGAATAGATTTCAAACCAACTCAGTAATGTCTCAAAGCTGAATTTGGAGTAGTATCGCAGACGCGTTCGGCTTTGCATAGTAAATGGATATTTGTAAGCGAATCGGAGCATATGCTTCACATTTTTGCGTGGAAAAATGTTGTTTGCATATGATGGGGAGGAAAAAAGCACAATTTGCTCCAAAACAAGGAAGTCAAGGTTTGTGAAATACTTGTCATGCTTCCTTTTGCTATTTATTTAACGTCACACATATACAGTTTTCCAGAAATACTCGCTCTTGATGAGTCATTCCTGAAATTATCCCTCTCGAATGATAACTCCCAGGCTGGTTTGTTGAATCCCGATTGCCAAGATTTTTAACAAAAGCATTAAACACGGAAAAAATGACACAGATGTTGATCATAGAAGTTGGCAGCGTCACTCCTTTCACAAACAGAAATGTTTTTGAGACTACCAGTGAGGCAAACAAATGAGTTTCTGTCAGGAACAGGGTTTTTTATTTTTTTTACCGCTGCGCTCGCTGTATATCAACTTGGAACCTTTTCTGACGGAGGAAACTGGATTCACCACAATTTACAGTGCCTATAAATATTGTCATCATTGCCAAGAAGAAGGATTAAAGCAAGCAGTCTCGCCCACTTTAATGCTCAGTAAAGTTTGTGAATCATCCGTCTTGTAGGACACATACTAACCTCACAGCACCACCTGAGAATATGTAATAAAAAATAAGCTTGACTTTATCTTAGAGTCTCCTGAGATTCCTGGGCTTTGTGTTGCAGTCTTTAAACATTGTCATGTAAAAAAATAGGATTGCACTCACTGCCACAGTTACAATATTTATTGATCCTTATGTTGTAGATATGAAATCTGGGTGTTGACTTGGATTATCTGCCTTTTTGTCCCTCCAGAGGTTGAGAAGGACCTGGCCAAGCTGGCAGAAGTAGGGAAGATGACCACCCGGAGCTCCAACAATCCGCACAGTAGTCTGCTTCACACCCCTCTGCGCCACAGAACACTCCCCGACACGCTCCCTCTCACCAGCCTGCTCTCCAGACCCCAGTCTCCAGTTGGCAGCCTCTCAGGCAAGCCCTGCAGCGTAGGCCTCCCTCTGCTCAGCCCCAAGCCCACCTCGCTAGTCATGGGTCGGACTCAATCTCCCAGCAACCCCGGGAGCAGGACTCAAACTCCCAGAACGCCCAGCAGGCCCCTGACCCCGAATAGTTTACTGACACGCTCCACCTTTAACCCTGGATCTCATAAAGAGGTGACCTTCAGAAGGTCACGGAGCCGCCCTGTGACGCCCACATGTCAGCCCACACATCCCCGACCGCTGCTCACCCCTCCTGGACTAAGCACTACAGACAGCCTTGGTGCCAGCCTACGGGCCTATCTGTCTGAGGTGAGACCCTAATATGAGAAATATATGTTTAGTTTCCAAAACACCTTTGCTGCTCACTGCTCAGAGGTCATTAAAACAATATTCCATGACAAGGTTTCCCAATACAGGTAATATTTTTTGCAACACAGAGACAACTAGCAGGGCCTTTAATTTTGTAATGATCAATCTCGTGAGTGTCAGTGCTGTCAGTGTCACTGTAAAGGAATAGTTTGGCAGTCAGAGGATGATTAGCTGGCCTTAGCTTGGCATAAAGACTGAAAACAGGGGAATAGCTACCCTGGCTCATGGCAGCTTTTAGCCAGAGAGTGAAATTCATATAATTCCTTTTATTGAGACATTATCTTTCATGGCCATGGTGTTGACTCAAATTCTACAGATCACATTTGAGTTATTTCTCACATTTGTCAAGCAATGAAATAGATCAAGAACAGCACAGTGTGTAAAACAGAGTTAAATTGTCATAAACTCTGGTTTAAGGGCTTGAAAATCGCTCTAATTTTATTGTAATTTTTTCGTATGTTGAGACTGAACTTGAGTGTCAAATCGGCTCAGTGCCCGAGTAAAGCTGGCTGTAGAACATGAGCGCCTTTACACAGATTATGACTGAGAGCACCAGAACACACAATGTCACACATGTGCAGACCCTCGCAAACACTCACACACGCTTCGTGTGGGGTTTAGCAGAGAGTCATGGAGGTCCGTACAGTAGGATGTCATTTTACTGTGGAAAAATGAGTCTGGCATAAAAGGCGAATTTTCAGTGGGGATTTCTTTCTTATATTCCTTTCATGATTTACTTAACAGCAGCGCTGTTAAATACGAGACCTTTTTGAAGGCTTTATTAATGGTGGGCAGGAATTTTGCAGTTCCTCTGTATACTCTTTGACAGTTATGCTAGTTGACACCTACTGAGATTATCCAAAACACCCAGTGCACCCAGTCAGCTTTTATTGAGGCCACCTGGTCCCATGTAGACGGACTGGGAGGCCTGCTTAGAGATTTAAAGGAATACTTCACCCCCCAAATGATAATTCAATTACGCTGAAATCAGGAAGAAAACAGTTTTTGTTGCATGCCTCCACGATTAAGAATCCAAAAACAGAGAAAATTCTTGATGAATTGGAGTAAAATGAGGCCATGTTTATTAACAGCAGAACTATTTCAAAACATCCGTTTACAAACTTGCACTTTTTGGCTGTAGGTGAGACTGTTTATGCGGGCGGAAGTTTTTAAATAGTGGTTTCAGCAAAAATGCATGTGTTTAGAAAGTACCGAGCAAATTACTGGATAAATGAGACTTGAATTCGACTGCACGAGTTGTGTGAGTTTGTGAACACATGTTTTAATATAATTTTGCTGTTGTGAAACGCGGTTGCATCTGACTTCAGTTCCTCAAGAATTTTCTCTGTTTTCGGATTCTTTGTTGACCATAGAGGCATGTGAGAAAAACCAAGTTTTCTTGTACAAGTGAAAACAGGGTGAGTCATTGATTACAATCAATTATTTGGGGGATGAAGTATTCCTATAAGGAATCCTAAACCTTTTTGAATACTGAATGTTTAAAAAAATATGTACAGTATACGCTTGTGATCTTGTTTTTCTTGACAACTACTCCTTTGATTACTTGTGTGATCATTTACAGGTTTGAAGCTCTATCATTTTAGCACTGAAAGCTAGGAAGACATAACAGTCTTCTAGGTAGCATGGGAGTTTTGCCCTGAGAACTTTCAGTATGTAAGATGATTGTTTGTAGGGCTACCACTAACGATTATTTTCATTGTCGACTGATGTGTCGATTATTTCTTTGATTAGTCAACAAATCATTTTATCGAAAAATGTGTTAAAATGTTGAAAAATGTCAGTCTGTCTCTCCCAAACCCCAAAATGATGTCATCTAATGTCTTGTTTCGTACTCATGCCAAAGGGTTTTAGTTCACCGTCGTGGGAGAGTGTGTAAAGCTGCCAATATTTGAACGTAAGAAGCTGTAATAAGAGTATTTTGGGGTACTTTTATAGTACTTTTCTATAGAAAATGACTCAAACCGATTAGTTGACTGCTGAAATAGTCACCGATTATTTTAATAGTCGATTAGTCATCGATTAGTCGACTAATCGTTGCAGCCCTAATTGTTTGTGTCTCAGGTTTTGACATCTTTGGTTTAAAGTGAAATGAAGAATTGTAAGTACCTTTTCTTTGACCCGCTGCTCATTTTCATGGGGTCATTACCGCTTTTCACATCACACCACTGAAGCTTTAAACAGGAAGAGGAAGACGTATGAATGTGAAGACAAAATTACTTCAGATTTGATGTTTGAAATCTAAAACTGCTAAATGAGATCTTGCAGCTGGACTCATTACATATTCCTGTACATGTTTTCCTTTCATTCACAACAAGACCTTGAGTAAGACACCTACAGTCTAGAGACTAACAGATGGATACATTAACAGACCGATTGACAGAATGATTAATATTCTCTTTTCCCAGCTGTGTTTTCTATCTCCATTTCCCTCTGTCTGTTATCACCGCTGACTATGAGTTAACACAGTCTTCCATCATCTATGTTCTGCTCTATTTTTCCACATCAGGATGAGTTTTACCAGCAGTTACAGGCCATCCGACAGCCTTGGCATATTCCCAGTGACACAGACAGTGACATCCTGGAGCCTCCTGAGCAGGATAAGAGTGAGTGACCTATCTGTCTCTTCTGTCAGTCTTTTTTAAACCCTACATTAGATTGTTTATCCGTTCCTCAGACAGGTTTCCATCACAGGAGAGTTTGCTGGGAGGTTCTCGGAGCCTCTGAGTTGAATCCACAGTTCACACATTTGACAAATTGCAGCTCTAATCTTTTTACCTTCCCGCAGTTTTTTCTTCCTAAGACGTGAGGCTCATTTCATTACTGTAATGTCACTTTACCACAGCGGGTAGCTAATGCATTTACGTAGCTATAGATCTATTAAAAAGGGAAGATTAATGTGAAAGTACTTCTTGTAAAATTTTGAGATGGAGCAAAAAGGCTGACACGTGAGAATTTCCATATTTCACAGCTGGGTGAAATCCTCAGGGGTTTCATAGGGGGGGAACACTGTCATGTAGAATTTCCTTTCTGGCCTCTTGTAAGAGATATATCTCTATCAAGATCCAGTTGATAGACACGAACAATTCTTGCTCGAAAGTCATGAAGCAAGTCATAGTAGTGGTCTGGCCGGGATACAGTGCAGCATATTACTCTGGCTTTGAACATGACAGAATTAGATCAGACCTCCTTGGATGTTCTGGAGCATAAATCACATGAATGTATGAGGCAGTATGGTCTGATTGGCAGGGGCTTGTAGTTCTCAATTCACTGAGGTCCACTAAAAAAATGTCAAATTTATGCCTGTTTAACATTGGTTAGCATATGGTGAAACTTCTCTGAACCTCTGAGATGTTTGTACGGATTTATATAGTGGCTGGACTAAATGAAATTAATTATGTAAACATTACATATTTCTCTAGAACAAGCAGTTTTAGGGCCTGCTGTGTGGGGCATGAGGATGTTTGACAGAACAAACAGGACTTTGAGAATTCAGCTCGTCTAAGGCCAAGTCCACACGTACAGAGGTATATTTGGAAACATAGTTTTTCTCTGCGTTTTGTTTATTTCTCCCCATGCAGATTGTTTTAGGTCACTGAAAGCAAACATTCTGAATATCTCTCCAGGGTGAAGTTTTTCAGAAACTCTGTCACAGAGATATGCCCTTTTACTAAGCCCAGCCCCTTTGTGATGGTCTGACAAGCTGTCAGAATAAGCGTGGAGCCCACATTGTAACTAACTGCACTCCCTGAAGAAATACTATCATATTTTTGGGAAAATGAAAGAGTGATTCCAGAGAGAAGCAGACAGAGGGGTCTACAGTCTGTGTTTGAAGGATATATCCAGGATGTCAAACTGACTCAGCAGCAACAACAGGTTAAAAAGACAAAGATAGTTAGAAGCTAAAGCCGAACTATAGGCTACAGATCACAGTGTAAAAGTGAACCACCACATCACTGCTGATCACCACACAAGACAATGAATATAAAGGGAAACCTAGCTGATATTGAACCAGCTGTGTGGCATCACAGTGTGTGCAGATGAGGGATGAAATCAAACAACGTTCATCTGCACACACTGTGATGACACACAGCTGGTTGAATATCAGCAAGGTTTCCCTGCTTCCCTTCACTGGTTCCTGTACAGCAGGGTTGGTCTTTGTTTCACTGTTATAATCCTTAAAAAGCAAAAGCAGCATGTGTATACATTCAGGAGGCTATATCTTCAGTAGCTAGCTAGCTAACCCTACACTTTTCAGGGTTTGACTTTGGTTTTGGAACAGGGAAGAAACGTATATCTTTTTCCAACCTCTCCAGGTAACGAGTATCATTAATACACGATGTGCCCCAGGCACAACATTTAGCTCCAAATCCACAGAACCAGCCTGAAAATGAAGGAAATCTGAAACGACTGCATTAGAGTCAATGGAGCAGAGCTGTGTTGTTGTCGGACCCTGGTCTGAGCCGGCCCGATGCTACGTTATGATTGGCCAGTCTGCATGTAGGGGGCGGGACTTAGTGAAGGATCAATTGAGTTTTTGGTTTATAACATCACAGTGTGCACCGTTATTTCACAGAGGTGTCACAATTGAGGCAATGATCCATGACAGAATACAATAAATGTAATGAACACCAAACTGAGTTTACTCCCCCAGCAACATATTTCCATTCTGAATTTGAAAAAATGAGTGCGTTTACATGGACATGAGTAACCTGTTTATGATTGGGTTTTTTGGAGTATCCCAGTTATGTGTTAGAGCATGTGAACACCATATTCTGTTTATGAGAAACCTGAATATGCTAGCTTGAGTACTCTGAAAGAATTCAGGATGTATACAGGGAATATCATATCCTGAAAATGATCGTAACCGGGCTTAGCCTCATAAACAGGTTATTCTTGTCCATGTAACCACCCACATGTTTAGGTCTCCAGTGAAGGGAACCTGTATGAGGAAAAGGTCATCTTCCTAATACTGTTTAGACTGCAAAGTGGGAGTGGATGTGAGAGAGTGAGTCAAACTATTACAAATATTGACCCCTAGGATGTTACCCAAGTCAGATTTAGGAGTAAAATGTGGGAATTGTTGGTGAGTGTTTCACACAAAGGAGCAAACTTAAAAATATCTAAAAGATGCAAAATTGGTAGATTGAATTTTTGAGAGAGTTGTGAGAAAGATCCATACACACCTTCAATATATCATTAGAGTCCTTGTTGCCTTGAGCCCTTTTTCTATACCATCCTCTTTTTAAAAAATCCTCATCTAAGGAGAGACAGTATAAAGGATTTTTGACTAAAGGTGAGAGAATCAAGAGAGACTGTAGACCAAACTGTCCTCCAAATGGAGCCCAAAGCTGAAGAGAATGATTCAAGATACGGTTTAAACTTGTCCGAGCAGACGCTAGAGGAAAACAGTAGGATGAAATAGCAAAGAGGCAGGCTGATTTACAAGATGCTTCCTCTATTACAGCCTCAACAGAATTCCAGTCCATAATGGCCCTGAAACAAATGAAGAAGACTATGGATGTTGGCTGACCTGTTATATATCTGAAAATGAGGGAGCACTAAGCCACCATATTTTATGATTTTGAAGAAAAGCCTTTGATTCTAGCAGGGTGGTTATTCCAAGTAAATGATGGGACATGTTGATCAAATAGCCTGAAAAAGGATTTGGGAAAAAAAATGGGATTCTTAAAGTTAAGTAGAAGCAGTAGGGACAACCATCTGCTAAAGTCTTGACTTGATCTAGGAGAGAAGAGAAATTTAGGGTGAACAGGTCATTCATTTGTTTGAAGATTTTAACTCCTAAATATCTAAAATGATCAGCAGTTCTCTTAAATGAGGCCACATTTTGTAAAGTTGCACATGTGGCTATATTGGTACTGATTCTAACTTTGCTAACAGGACTTTTTATATGTTTACACAAATGTACAGTTTCTCTTCCACGTATGAGTTCACTGCTCCAGGTAGCCTTCAGGTGATGGCTTTTTTCAGGCTTCTGTTTGGCCAACATCTTCTTCTTCTTCTTTTTCATCTTTGTGTGGCTTTAAGGTTACGGTTATGTTGTCACCTGTTGGTATGGCATGCTTCTGGCAGCACTCAGTGGTGTTTTTGCATTTTCATTTGGGCATTCAGTGCTTGTGTGGATGGGATTTTTTTTAAAACTAAGAAGAGAAAACTCCTGTTGTCAGAAATGACAGTGTGAGTGTAGACTAGGCCTTAGTCTTATGAATAGAGGAACATCTGTTGCTATGGCAGCACTAACAGAAAACCCATAACCTTGTTAAAATCAGCATGTTTTACGCCCTGGGAGCGGGAATGTGCTCAGCAAATTTCAAGATTAGAATTACCAGATCATTGTGAGATAATGGTAGGCAAAGTTGATGCTTGTAACGGAAATCCCCCACACAGTACAAGTGGTAATGCAAACAGAAATGTTGGCCTGGTAAAAAGGTGACAAATTGAACAAAAACATGATGATGAATCCACTTGGAACAATAAAAGTCCACTTTTATTTCTATGGAAAGCGAGCCATTGGTTATTGAGATATCTTTTGGACCTGAGCATTTGTCAAAGAGAAATTCTGACCCTATTACTCAAATTCATGCTAATCTGTCTGGTAGTTGTCCAGTTGCTCTGGACCAATGTGTTTGATCGACAGACAGATCAACAGCCAAACCAGCAGACTAACAAACTGACTGCTGTTGCCGTGTTGAAATCCCACCACTACTGGGGTAAAAAATGGCAGCCCTGATGTTAATTACGACCAAGTCCAAAGATGCAATGACTTAAATGTTCTCAAATTAACTTCGACCTGTTTTCTCAATAAACAAAACATCAGCATCCGCTACTCAAACTGAAAATCAAGTGCACGTGGGACTTAAAAAGGCGGTTTTCATTGACGTTATGACACAAGAATTCCAGTCAAACAAAAGATCAAGCAGGCAAATGGTTGTCACATGGAAATATAACCCTTCTGACAAGTTCCTCTGGAGGGTCATTGCTTTGCCAAATGTGTATCTTGCAAAATAAATGGATAAATTTTCCTAATAGCCCCTGGGGTCCTGCTCTAAGTCTTGGCAGTGGTAATGGCATGTTGAGAAAGGATATGAGCCACACATTGAATTAGAGAAGGCTCAGGCGCAGGGAGAGAGAGACTGACAGGGAAAAAGAGACCCAACAGCCACAAGACGTGACAAAGCACTTTTTGGCGTGAGAGAGGGCCCACAGGACTGTTCGCTGAAATCTGGTTTGTACAGTATGTCCTTGTGTGTGTGTGTGCATGTGTATAAGTATGTGCATTTAACGTGTGAGTGATTGTATTAGTCAGGGTAAGACTTTAAAATTGTTTTCAGAGAGTGATTTTGCCCTCTTAATCTTTTCAGGGGTAATTTTTTGACCCATGAAATAATGGAGTTGAATTGCATCCTGGCAAACGAACACTCAATTTGTACCACTGAGATTTTTTTTTGTTAAATTTTAATCTCCAAACAAAGGAACAGAGCAATAATCCTCGACTACCTACAAGTATTCCACGCTTCTCAAAAGGTGAAGAAAAACAAAGTGTCCTGCTTTCACAGCCATTTCATGAATTTGAAAAAGCATTTCAAACACGAGTATGGACATGTGTGAGAGTTTGAGTCTGTCCACGTACCTGTATGCGCATGCGTGTCCATGAATATGAGTCTTGCTTCATTAGCGCGGTGACACCCTCTTCCCAGTATCACAGCACATGTGTCTGAGCTGGTGCCAAGAGTATGGTGAGAGCTAAATAATGGGGGAAAAATCCATAGCTATTTCCTGTTATTCTACAAACTTCCACAATGGGACAACCACACACGCCACAATGGAGATGAAAGGAGTCTGTCCTCTTCCCCCACTCCTAACCCCGCTGTCCGTTTTGGGTGTGGCTCAGCACATGAATGAATTCAACATAGACGTGTACAGTGGAAATAAATCAGTGTGTTACAGTATACACACCTGTCAGGATTGCTTACAGAATGCGATATTCACAGTGTTTAAAGATAGTTTGTATTATTAACCTACTGATAATCACAATCACTTGTTGCAGAAGCATAAGTGATGTTGAAACTGGTGGCCATGTTGACCATTTCATCAGTCGCCGTCTTTAAAAAACTGAAAAATGCCAGGGATTAGCCTCAGTTGTGACAAAAATATAACTCTGCAACTGACATAGTAGAGAGCTGCTTTCTTGCCGATAGTTATATGACAAAATACTCTATAAAAAGATACCCACATAAGTGTGCTGGTTTGGTTGCCTACATGTAAACAGTCTGTTTGGACTGGAGAGAGAAAGAAATGCAATCTCAGATGCAATCTCAGAACCCATTGTCTGTTGTCTGACACTTTAGCTGACATTTAGCTTTTCAATAGCGTTTTTCTAATCTATGTCTGCAGTTTATTCAGCCATACATTGATTTTCCATAACAGCTTATCCTGTTAGGGGTTGCGGGGGAACTGGAGCCTATCTCAGCTGACATTTGGCGAGAGGCAGGGTGCACCCTGGACCGGTCGCCAGACTATCACAGGGCTGACACATAAAAACAGACAACAATTCACACTCACATTGACACCTACGGGCAATTTAGAGTCATTTCTTTGGAGTGTGGGAGGAAGCTGGAGTACCCAGAGAAACATGCAAACTTTGCACAGAACCAGGTTTGAACCAGGAATTCTCGTGCTTGTGGGGTGACAGTGCTAACCACTGAACCACCGTGACGCTCTCTATCTGCAGTCATATGCAGGTATCTGTTTATAGAGATTAGCTGTTGATGTTGAAACTGTCTCAAGATGCTAATCGAATTGTAAAAAGGCGGCTGGCGCACTGAAAAGGGAATCTTGGCCCAGACATGCACCGGCTACACTGGATCTCCCGAAATATTGGCCATTGCCCCCCGAGGCCCCCCGAGGGACCACTTTTCAAACTGGAAATGGCGGCCGAGGACTGTGCGACTGTGAATGTCGCTGCATTGTACAAATACATATGTTTTTTGCACTAAGCACCACTATACTGTTGTCGGATATAAGCCAGCAGTATGTTTATTGGGTTAATTTAGCAGTCTGTAATGATTTGGTAACGTGAATGCTAATGCTAGTTTGCCAACTAGCTAATTTGCGATTGTCATTTCCGATAAGTGCACAACGGCCGTGTTTGGTTTGAGACAACACTACCCTGTCGAAATTCGCACACTACGTGAATAAGTACATAGTGCACATAGTATACTACATAGAAGTGTACTAACAGAAGTATGTGATTTGAGATCCAGTGATACATACTCTTGGATATAAAGCCACAGCTTGTTAGCCTAGATTTGAAAAAGAGTCAGACTAGCTTTTTCATCTCGTCTAGTCTTTGTACCACGCTAGGCTAACTGGCTGCTGGATATGGCTTTATATTTGACAGAAAGATACAGTATGAGTGTTTGTCATATAACTTTTAGCAAGACAGTGAGTATGTTTAAAGGACAACTTCGGTATTTTTCAACCTGGGCTCTATTTCCCCATGTGTATGTGTGCGTATGATTCATGGGTACAACTTGTTCTAAAATTGGTTCAGTATTGAGGCGCGAAACGAGCTAAAACGGCAATGGGGGCAAATGTGTCCCGTATAAAAGTGTTTTTTTTCGCCACTGACTGGTTCAGATTGCCAGTGCTATCTCTGTAGATAGCATATTGTAGCGGCCCTGGGGCAGTGGTGAGTGTGAATGAGTGGAGTCAACTGTCAGTCAGTGTTGGAGCAGAGAGGCGGAGGGCGGCCCCGCTTGGTACTGTAAGTGAGTATGTGTGTGTGAAGTGTGTGTGAAATAGAGGTTGAAAAATACCAAAGTTGTCCTTTAATTCCCTAAATATGGAACTTAAACTCCTGACGAGTGATCATGCTGCCCTACATGACACATTTTCTGTCTTTATTTTTCCACAGGCGGAGCACGAGATGCCAATAAGAGATCTGTGTTTTCAGGTGAGAACTTGAACACTTAGAGGCTGCACAGCATCAAATCAAAAGGAGACAGCCTCACCTCCGAATGTGATGTTTTGTTTGGGTCACCAGAAACCAATTTTGCTATTGTAAGCCACTGCCTTAAGTTTAGAGAGCCTCAGTGTCTGTCAATGACCTCATTTGTAGAGCCACAACATGCTACCCAAATAACTACCAATGGGTGACTTACTGCCGAAGCCTCCACCTTCATTTATGGTCCATTCAATTACCGTCACAGGCTAAATGGAGGGCACAGTGGCTCTGAAATGTGATTGGTGGAGGCCGGCCATGTGTGGAGACAGGAACGCTGTTGCCCAGTTCCATTAAGTCACTTGGGTTCTGAGTTTACACGCAGCAGACAGCGTCAACTCTCAGCGTCAACATTTGGGAGAAAGAGAAAGTCTGTCTGGTTTGAGGTTGTCTGCGGTTCTCCTTCTTGTGGCTCAGGAGGTGCCCACAGTTCCCAGTGTCAGTGTGCCAGTCTGGAGGGAGATCTGAGAGCAGGCTGCTGCTGCTTGGCTATCAGAGAGGCCAGAGCATCGCCACGGCAACCAAACTCAAAGCTCGCTGCTTAAGTCACCCCAATCACTGCTCTCCCAGAACTTATTGTGAAATATGGTTGTTGGAACGCACACTGGGCAGCGGCAGGCCTCATTTTCCACCTCATGTTTGTGTATGACATGTTTAAATATTAAATAGCTGTTTCACAGTAATTGCCCCAGTTATTATTCTTATTAGCGGTTAAATGTGTCTGATTTTAGTTTCTAGGAGACTGATGTTTTTGTCTTTCATTTTTCACAGGCCTATAGTGACGAAGACCAGAGACATTGATCCAATCAAACTATTATGCAAACCACTGGACATTTTCAATATGTCTACAGAGACGATTATTTTTATAATTCATATGAATGGGGAAAAAGAAGATTGTATACTTTTTTCACAGATATTTCATAGACATTGTACTGTAACTGTATGATAAAATGTCAAAAAATATTACTTCAGAATATGGAATATAACATTTATTTTTGTTTGCTCTATAGCATGCTATTGAACTTCCACGTGGAGTCCAGCAACAGATGCATTTTGTTGTTGACAGACTCTTTTTCTAGGCCTAGTGCATCATCACATTGTGAGGGCAGCACACCCATGTTAAGAAGGAGTTTATTGATATGCACTGTTAAAAGATGTAGTGTTATGGAGGGAGTACAAGGAATGCTGTTATATTAATTAAAATGATTTGGTGCACATGTCCCCATTCTTTATATGTTTTGGGCTTCCTTTTGTTTTCACATTGTTATGAATTTCAACATGCAAACGCTAGAGGAGGAGACCAATTCATTTCTTTCATTGTCCTCCCGTCTCATTAAAAAAAAGCACACTGAAGTCATTACGTAAACAACTAAAGCTGTTACAACACAGTCTCGCTTTAATCCAGTCTTTCCCAGATACATGATCCATCTAACTGTGTGTCTCTCACACGTTCTGTGGTGCTGACGGAGACACACAGATCTGTCCTGACCATGACTACATTGCTCCTGTGTGTTTGCCTGGGCACGTGTTGGTTAAACTGTGGTCGTCTGAGTGTTACACACAGACGACGTCGGCTTCAGAGACACACACCATGGACACACCCTCCAGCCTGACACAGTCTGATCTGAGCATTTGAACCCTACTGAGTTTTGCGGTATGGTATGCCCGACTTTTCAGTCTGTCTCTCGGGATGTGGTCTACAAACTACTTCTCTGTCTCATTTCATTGACGGTGATTCCTGTAAAAGGATGTGTGAGAAGACTAATCACTTAAAACCCCATCCTGTAAAACATGGTATGCGGATTAATGTCCCACGTTTTTCAGACCCGTCATGTGCTTGTTGGAAAGGGATGTGGTTTTGAAAGATCTGTGGAAGAATTTAAGGACATGGCATTATGGAGTCACAGTGGTGCCTCGATCTAATCATCGTATCACTTTAAACAATATTTTCCTGTCAGAAAAGGGAAATACAATTTTCACATTTCGTATTCCATTTTCGCACCGTTGGACGGGGGTTGGGAGTGTGATTGCCATCTGTTCTGATTACCAGCGCACTAACTGCATTTATACTATCAATATTTTCTCTTGAGTTCATATGTCTCCTCAAGTCTTTCATTTATGTCAGCAAAAAATCAAGACATGAGGAGTCCTGGAATAAGGAGAGACAGTTTGTGAAATGAAGACTTAAATTATTGCCACAGATGTCACACAAAGACAGCGCTCTGATGCTTTCCCCCCTCTCTGTGTATCTTTGAATGTCTCACTATGTCACAACGTATAAAGATGAAATGGTGGGACCATAACGGATATCTCTCCTCACCGCAACTTGCACAGTATCGTATATCAAATTATAGCCATATGACTTCTTAATGATTGGTACCAATATGAAGGCTTATTTTATGCTGCTCATATATAATCATTTAGCTCAAACTACATATATCTTTATCAGTCACATATGTCATGTTGCTGTGAATCAGCCAGATCGGGTTTCATAATATTAGTACCATCCCTCTGGAGTCTGCAGGAAGAAACCTCCAATATCTTCTGAAAGTATGTTTACTGTGCAGGCTTTATACACCAGGCCCGTTCAAAGCAACTGCGAGGGCCACCCAGGAACAGCGGCAGACATCACTGTACTTAGAGGGAGATCCGGACCACCATCAATGGTCAGCAGACTGACCCAGGTCTTAATTTACAACTGAACAGACTGGGATTTATCCTGACGTACAGCACAAATAAATCTATGGTGGAAGAAAGGTATGCTTTGAAGGCATTTAAAGTTTTTATCATTCACTGCTTGGAATGAAAAAGCCAGTTTTTTTTTCTCTGACTATAACATTAAGAAAAGCACAAAAAGCTAGTACTTTAAACAACACTATGTGTAATTATGGAAAAGCTCCACATTAAAACCCTTTTCTGTGAGGACTCCTCTGCAGAAACACCCGAGGAGGTTTGTGGGGCTGTTTTTTCATGGTAATTTAAAACATAATCAACAATCTGGATTTTGTTTTCTGTGTTCATGGAAGCGAACTCCCTGTTCTCACACGGCTAATGAGATCAGCCTCCACTGTTCTTTGGCTGTTAACTTATTCAAGTCTGTCATCAGCATGGACGTTTGAGTGTTGCTCTGTGCTGTTTCAATGAAGTCAAGGCAGTTGTGCTCCGCTAAAGAAGCTCACTTTGTATCACAAAATACGCAGTACTAAACATTCATAGGTGCTGCAAAAGCCAAAATAAACAGTATAAGACTCCTTGTCATTGTTTAAAGCACTGGTTCCCAACTGGTGGGTCCTGATCTATTCTGAATGGACTGCAAGTGACTTGTGAATTTGTCAAGTTTCTAAAAAACGCACTTTATTTTGAAGTATTGTGAATTTCCAGCACAGAGCTTTTATTCTGAAGTGCCATTTCCTGCTGTAGAGTGAGTGACCAACAGGCAGCTGCTTGACAGAGACAGCAAACTACCTCAACGACATGGCCAAATGAAAGTATGACGCTGATATATTAAACTGTGTGGACCTTGAATTAATGCTTAAGAAGAAATCTGGATCCAGTGGCTGGACCAGTTAGGAACCACTGGTTTAGAGAACAGATCCTGACACAACTGCACCATTGGAACAATCAGTATAAGATTACTCCAATCTTGAGCATATATTTAGTTAACCCCACTGTGTTTGGAGTTCAGCTGACAATTAATATGAAATATCATAGAAAAGAAAGAACACTGGCTGCTGATTTTAATCCAATACATAATGCCTAAAATACCACGAAAACTAATGTTGGGTGACAGAGGATGTGCTGCCATTGCCACACTATCAAAGCTTCATATGATTTGTGGTTGTTGATTGCTAACAAAATACTCACTTACAATTTCTCAATCACTATGTGGTCAACTTGAGCCGTAATGGGTGTATTAGAACAGACAAGAACTAAAGCTAAGAAGATATTTCTGAATGCCCGAGCATGGTAAGTTTTGCAGCTGTTTATTTTACAATGTAGTGCCCAAAAATCTTTCTTGGTCAATGGGAGCCATAGCCACCCTGATACAATCACTGAACCTGCCTCCACGAAAATAAGTGGAGGCCTCTGTGTGGTGTTTTTAAACTTAAGAAGGCTTGTTCCCAGTACATGTTTTGTTTCTCACAGTCAATGTACTTCTTCAAATAAAAGCTCTATATTTGTCTCTGTAAGGGAAAGGACAACCAGCCCATTTGAAGAACAATGAGTCATCTTACACATGTGCATATATATACAGATACATAACACATTAAAACAGGATTGTTATGACACTCAATTGTCACACATCAGATAATTAGAAATATTAACTGTTAAAAAAGAAATCAAGGTGCATCAAAACAGGATTCTTTAACCTTCATATTGACATTGAACTAGCCTTTCCACTACAAAAGCAGAATAGAATTTCTAATAATTCAGTTATGGCTTATGGTTTTGGTCTGCCACCCCAAGATTTGCAGTGGCCCCATCTGACCACCACTATGAATTTTATTGGAGGCGCCACTTATTCCTACACTGGACTGGTATGATGTGCAATACTGATTGCAGTCACTACATCAAAATCATAGCACAGCCCAGCACTGGGAGCTTATCTGTAGCAAATGGGCAGAACTGGGGGTTTATGTATGGTCTTGTAGTTTTGAATTTTCAACAATAAACCTCTTATCTTTTATCTATTTTATGTACAGTACTTATAATTTATAGTCTGTGTGTCTATGTGTTTATTACTTTAACTAGCTGTGTTTCATGTCCATCAAAGCCTCAAAAGTGCTCCAACAATCAGTCATGTTTTATTATGATTAAAAGTAACAGAGCCTGGATGATGTAACTTCTCCTCCCTCCCTTTGGTTCAATTATCATGTGATCATCATTTTTACATGTGACTTCTGCAGAGAGAATTAATCTCAAGTCAGAGAGAGAAAAAACAGAGAGCACAGGTTGTTTAATAAAACTTGCTGCTGTTCTGAAGACATTTCCAGATTTCACCAAGACAGTCCAGCTGTAATGACAATATTCCATCTGCTGCATTATAAGAAATGAATTTAACAAGTGTCAGAAGTTGCATTCACAGTAATGTAACTATTTTAATTAATTCATCAAAGTAATGTGACTTTTTGCATTTGATTTCTTTTTGAATAATTGTCTTACAAACATTTTAAATTGGACAATAAAGAGGAAAAGCCGCTCAAATGCACTCAAATTTGTGGCTTTGCTGACCCATGTTGTTTGTAGAAGATTACAGTTACATTTATTTTGTGATTTAATCACGTAACTCTATTACAAGTAACTAGTCAGCCTACTCTCCAGTACTCATAGAAACTCAAAAAGTATGGCTTCATCATCATCATCATCATCATCATGTTCTTCTTCTTCTTATAATATTAATAATGACATCTGACATTTTCATAGTTGTTTCATAGGTGGTGAACTAGGCCTACATGTAATTAAACTGGTAGTTTAACTACATCTTGCAATAGTTTGCTGGTAGTTCATCTACAGTCATGTTCAAGTAGTGATTCAAGTAGTTTTTCTGCATTTTTTGTGTAGTTACCTACAGAGACTACAAACACTTTTTGGCTATAAAAGTAAAGGAATTATTTTCTATTTTAATTTTACCATTGTTTTTCAACTGTAATTGAACCCTCCCATGACCACATGTGCTCATTAGTATTAATGGTTAACTAAATAAGCCTGCCTGGCACAATAACTCCACCTCGACTCTATGGTTTCAAGAAGGTAGGTGTGTGACTGATGGACATTGTGTACAAAATCAAAGTTGACATTCCTGCACTCTCCCATTAATAGTGGGCTATTTTATTTTATTTTATTTTATTTTTGGTTCAGGCAAGACCTGTAAACAAGTGGACACTTTTTGCAATAAACTCAATTAAGAAGCTTTTTTTTTGCTGGCATATGACTTTTTGTATCATATTTAGTTATAATTTCATATCACATGTACACATTGTATTTACAAAGTAATTGGCTTACTTTTTCTAAGTAGCTTTTGTTAACCAAACTAGATTTCTCCCAAGGGTATGGCTGTAGTTCAGCTTGCACAGCAAAGTAGCCTCCCCAGTACTGCTTATAAGTACATTACATGTAGCCTACACTAAAAAAAAAATTGCATCAGGTTCAATCCATACAGTTATCTTAAATAAAGCTAGTTATACAACTTGATAAAAAAGACAAAAAAACAACAAACAAAAACTATATAATGAGGGTATCAATGAAATTACAATTTTAATGGAGCAATTACAAATTTTAATGTTTTCATCGCTTTACTGTTCTTCAATCCATGTAATGTTTCAATAAAGTGTCTAAATTATATTTTCAATTGTTGTATGTGTGGCATGTTTTAGTCCATTTGCATTTGTGAATGTATAATTTTCCATGTAAAATATTTTTTAAAAATAAATAATTAAACCAGTCAACAAAAAATTATTTTGTATAAAGGCATTCGTAAAATAAATGACAAATACTTTCAACTTCATAATTACAAAATACACACAAGTGATGACAGGCTCACAGATCAAACAGGGGATTACTTCCGGCCGCCATCGTAGTTAGTCCCGAGCAGTTAGTACAACTTTATACGGCCTGTGTGATACTTTTCACTCTTGAGAATTATCTGGAAATGCTCTAAAACAGCGGCAATAGTTGTCTCAGTTTGGTTTGTAGTTTTACTCGAGGAAGAACACGGAATTAGCTGTGAAACTTAAATGTTAAAAGCGGAAACGATGACTGCAGGAGACGCACGGCTACGTTCAAGTTCCGCCTTCAAAGACGTTGAAGGTAAGCTAGCTATAACGTTAATGAAGATAAGCTAGCTTGAACTGTGTTCGGTTGTTTGTAGGTTGGTTTGCTGTTTAAATGTTAATTTGTGCTTTCAAAAGAGAAACATTTAACCTTCTCTCACAGTATATTGTTTGAAGAGCTTGAGCTTGACCTTTATTGTTAAAACATAACACAGGGACTTAATGTTATACCATAGTAATGTTAGTTCATTAGCTAGCATAGATTTAGTAGCTGCTGATAGTTTTACTGTTTGCTGTGATAACATATCATGAAGCCAACCCTCCAATATGTATTATAAAAGGAAAATCCAGTGTAAATATGGATTACTGTTGCTTTTTGTGTTTTATTTGTGTAACATGTAAGATCATATTTTAAGTATAAGAACAGATCTTAAATCCATTCTGCATTCAAGTTTGAACTGTTTAAACCCCAGGCAGCAGAATGAAAATAGTCTTTGACCATCCTTACCAACACTGTAAACATTGTAAACCATAAGATATCCATCACTGTTGTGTGGATAGTTGAGGCTGTTAGGTTTGGCAGGGCTTGTGAGGCGTTGAAGGACATACTGCCTGTATTAAACAAGTGTTATGTTGTTTCTCGCTGAAGAGTTTTTCTAACATTTTCAGCTGTTTGCTGTGGCAGATTATTGGCCCTCTCTTTTACAACTACACACGATATAGCCTAGTAGTACAGACATCCATTTATTTAACGCTTTTTTCATAAAGATCAAGGTGTCAATCTCAATTTTTATGATAAATGACATGGAAATGGCACATCCCCTTTGGTGTGTGTCTGAAAGGAAAAGATCACTATTGGGATTAGCAGACACTTGTATGATCCACTGGAACAACATGTATTTAATGTTGTTCCAAAGAGTTGTTCGGCAAATCCAGAAGGATTACATTGTGGATGGATAAACAGAAATCCCGTTGTGATCTCTGGCTGATTGTGAGGCTTTTCTGTCAAATCTCTGTACAAGTCACAGAAGGCTCAGGAGTCTTGAGAATACTCTGCACTTGTAAGGCTCAATTGTGAGACCTCGTTGTGTGAGAACGGTAGTCTGAGCTGTCTTGTCTGTATCTCCTTTTTCTTTCTCACAGACTAATTTATGGTTCTTCTCCCTGACCATGATGTGGTCAGTGTTCCAGACGCTTGGGGATCTTTTCAAAGACTGGGCTGTATGTGTGTTACACATTGGCAGGCCTTGTGGTGGGTGAGGCTTAGACCTGGGTCAGATGACTCATCCAAACTCGGTGCTTGTCTCTGGTTCCAGGACTCTTTGTGCTCATATTAGTCTTATTATTGTTTCAGTTGCAAAGGATCTAATCTTGGTCTAGTGGTGCACCCATGTCTTGGAAATGTTTGCGTTTGCTTGTGTGGATGTGTTTTATTTCTGTCTGGAGTGGATTGAAACAAAATATTGTGTCAGGCACTGTTAACCTGATTGTATGTATACCTATTGTCAAACTGCTTTGTCTCTATCCATCCAACTCAACCTCCCTCAGGGTAATGTGGAACACCTCCACTGCTGCAGTTATACTTGGATTTTGTTTCACTGTCAGAGATGATGGTTTCACTATCCTGTGCTCCAAAAGCGCTAACGATCCCTCTGGATCTCTGCTCTTTTATGTTTTCATTTACATATAAAGTTGCAGTGGATTTATTGAGTCTGCACATGGCTTTTTACTCAAGTGGTGATTTATTACACAATCTCATGCAGCTTTATTCTAATTGGCTGCCAGCAAGCTTTTTTATGCTTTCACCAATTTATCAAAGCCTTCTGCCAGAGGCTGCTGGTGGATGACTGGGTAAGATTTATCTGTGGAAACTTAATCCTTCACCTCACCTTTATAGATTCACCCTCATTTACTCAGTGTAGCAAATATATAGAAGTTTTTGCCCTCATACCAAACATAAAAAAACATTTTCATAACTGATTTCCTTTGTGATAGTTATTGTGTCAATCCAGATGCCTCATAGTCCATGTGTTTGCTCCTCTGTTTGATTCTCCGTGACCAAACATGATCAGAGATCAACCAACATCAGTTCTCTCACCAGATGCTAATTGGATTCATATTCCCGTAAAAGCGTTGTCATGTCACTGTCTCCCTTTGTTGAAGACGGGCGATAAATATTTGTGGGATGTCAGACGGAGAGATATCAAGGATGAAATGATAATAAATTGCCAGGTCAAACTTGCCAGAATACATAAAATGGTATATATTATGACCTTGTGTGTAATAAGAATTGGTTCTCTTAGATAAACATTTGCTAATCATTTTGCCACATCTGCCGATTTTGTGGCTTTATTATGTCTACCCTCAGCAAAACCATACTATCGCAAGTACAACTGTACCCCCCCATTGTCTGTGCAGAAACACTAATTTGAAAGTGAGCATATTCTATTCTTACTGTAATGAATCATAAAGCAATTTAAGGGATAATTTGCCGACTTTCAACCAGCTTTGTGTCATAACATGTCACATAATGAAATATCATAAACTTGTCTCCACCTAACCAGTGGCCAGATCTCTGCTTAACTCACAGCTCCGATCAGATTGGATTTCAATGGCTCTAGGGCTGTAGCATTCTGTTACAGCATTTCCTATTTCTTGCCTTAAATGTTTTTAGAAACATATTTTAGCTGGTGCATTGTTTCTGGTGCAACGCTGGTGATGATGATGTATCACCCACCAGCTTTTTGATCTGATGCGGTGCAGTGCATTCTGGTAGTTAAAGGTTTTGTACCTCTTGAGCAAAAGCAAATGTCACAGCCCTTTATCTCTGTTGTCTCTGGTCATGTAGTACCAATTTCAGAAGTATTTGCATCTATGCACTGCACAGACAGCCCAGGTTTATGAAAAGACCATCTTTTCAGCAGTGAAATATTTCTTTAAGCAGTTAAAATTACAGGTGCCAGATAACCCATTGCTTTATCCTCCTAATACAATAACTGGGAAAGCGGCAGAAATTATATTGAATCATTTGATCTGGCAACAAAGGCTCTTTTGGTGGTGTTGGTGTTACTTCATCAGGGCTCCAAGGGACAGCGTGCAGTAAAAGGGTGGAGTAGGACTGAGTGATGATGCTCTTACTGGCCATTCGGGAGGGGCGGAGCTGCGAGATCGTCTCTTTTCAATAAACTCAAATGGATCTGTGACCACGGGAGACTAGAAAATGTCTGTGCTAATGCCAGAAGAAGTTTGATTGCTTTAAGCTGCCTCACACCTGCTGCTTCTTTTCTCTCTGTTCCTCTCCTCTCTCCTCTAGTATCATGTCTCTTAGTTGGCAAGTAGTGTATGAGTGGCCTTTTGTTGCCTTTCTTTTTGCGCATACTTGTCATCAGCATTAGCCTCAGTCAGTTGACGATGGTTAAGGGCCACTGGCTTAAAGGTCATAGCAGGGGGAATGGCAAAGGACAGATTAATTGTCGCAGTGTGAGTAACATTGGAAGTGTTTGGTTCTCTTCCTCTCCAATCACCAAGATGACGCTGTTTCCCCTCATCAAAGACTCCTGCTGCCAAGAGTCTGATCTCAGTTTCCCAGCAATGCAATGCGAAATGGAATTATACAGGGGTCACGATACATTAGTTTCAGCTCGGTAGAACGGAAGCATGATGGACGGGCCGGAACATTAACAAGTCACATTTGTTGTTGTGACGGAGTTTGTCGTGATTTGAGAAGATGTTGAGAGTATCAACATGACAAAGAAGATGAATTCCCTGCACTTTTTTTTATGGCAGAGCTAGGATGATATTCTGTGTGTGAGTCATAAGTGTTTTTGCTCTGGCTGCACAAAATGCTTTCCATTTTCTGGGTTTCAGTTTTATGATTTTGAACAAAGAATGATTGAATGTCTATACCAGCTGTCCTAGATAGTTTTTTTCACTATAACCACCCTAAGGACAGCTTAAACCTCTTTTTTATTTAGGGCCATTTCAATCAAAAGGTTGTAAATGTAATGTTTATCCAAACTGAGTACCTCTGAAACCTCAGCAGGCCGTTTGAACCACGGGAATAGAGTTGACTCAAATGAAAATGTTGTGTCAGAAGGTTACACAGCAGGTAGGCTACCTCAACTGCCGGCCTTGGAACATTTTTGCAGCCACACGGTGTTTTGTCTGCTATTAAGTAGGGACCACAAAGATCTAGGGAAGTGGGTAAAAAAGTGGTTAAATCTTCTGAAATTCTGTAACCTGTAAGTGTGAGTCTATACAATACGTACTGTAGGGTATGCATGCAGTCGGACTTTATAGTACCCTAGTATTCTCACTGGTGTCAGCACAAGAGCGAACATGAAAATAAAATGGATTAATTGGGTAACAGGGAAACACCAGTTTGTGGTATCCAAAGCAACTTTGTGCTGAATGGGTAGAAACATCATCACCATTATATAGAATGTATTTAACGTGGGGTATGAGCTTTTATAGAGAGCATGTCCACTAGTCTAACAGGCCATCTCATTTGAAGTCCTGTAATGTAAAACTTACTGAGAGGTCTGGCCACTTTATCATTTACAGCCTTGAAAATCTCTCTCTTAACCACCGCTCTATAATGATCCACTCAGTTGTGACCTCTTAAGTTTACATTAACGGCATTTATCAAGTGATTCAGTCCTGGACCTGAACACAAGCCATAACCTGTTTTCATGACAAGCAAATTATTTCAAGACTACTAGCTGATGACTTCTGTGTACTGACTGTTCTGTTCTGTCTCCTCGTAATGGTTCCCATTACACGATCAGCTCTCTGAATCACCCTTTGTGTCTTGCATCATCTCAGCGGGGCCAAATCTGCCTGTAAAATCCCCCTTTAAATTGCTTTTTGATATTTATTGGCTCATCTGAAAGAGGGGCTGGTGAATGAATGAAGAGGAATCATTGATAACTGAGCAATTTTAGTGTTCCTCTATGATGTCAGTGACTGTTTAGCTCATGGTTGGACTAAGTACCCTGAAGAGTCTTTTAAGTCTAGGCCAAACAATGAGGGGTTTTGGGCTGATACTAGTTTCTGTGATAGGCTTCCATTAAGGCTGAGAGGTGCTTGGGACTTGCCAATAGTTTTGAGGGGAAAAAATAAAGAAAAGCAACTAGAGAAAAGAAGAGGTTAGAATGGTTGTTGAAAAATGTATCTCGCCAGCAGCTGTGGTCTTTTTTTCCTCAGATTAAACAGGGAGATCAAGGAGTGAAGACGTGTGAGGAGGTTGAACTGTGCCAGCCCTCCACAAGAGGGCACAGATGATGTTGCTGAAGGAGCCTAACTAAGTATCCTCCCTGGAGTGTTTCTGATGACATGCCTAGTTGGTAAGACCCTTCATGTTGAGCCCTGGCCTGGCTCTGGCCATTAATCTCCTGTTGTTATAAATCACATTTCTAGTTTCTGCTGAAAGACTGAAAATCCAGTGGTTACAGAAGTAGTTCAATTTCCACTTAAACACACAACTTTGGCAGGTTACAGGAGTGAATATATACAGGTTATCTTTACAGGCTCTGTTTGTGATTGTGAAATTATAGGGTGCACCATCCTTTCAGGGGGCTGCAATGTAAAGGCTACAAAGTGATTTCAGAAAATACCATGGGCAGAAGTGAGGCTTGAGGCAGTTTTCGACAGCTTAGAATAAAAGTTTCCCATTTCCTCTGAATACTATTAAGCTATTTTCATACAGCTCATTATCATAAATCAAAAGTTTGCCTCAAGGGGCTTATGATTATTATGCTTATTGTTAAGCAGAGCCACTAAAGCTTTTTTTGTGACTGCTAAACACCTCCCCATCACTTGCTAGAGTCATTTAAACAGTCTAATGTTTTTTAATAATGGAAAGCATAATACTTGTTGCTAATAAGTCACTGTAATAAGAGCACCAGTTGATCAACAGATAATGATCTGCCACATTTTATCAAGCTGACATGCCAAGATTGGTTCAGGCTACTCTAATTATTTCCTGAACGTTGTCTTTCATGTTTGCTAACTAAATGGCTTTGGTTTTCTGAGTGTTGACATTTAAAATGATTACATGATTAATTGATTAAGGAAATAATTGCCAGATTAATCAATAATCAATAATCAGCTCTAATGCTGGTTTCACATGGAATCTGGGAGACAGTAGACAGCAAACTGGATGCCATTTTAGTGAACAAGAGCAAGAATGTAAAATCAGGTGAGCCTGGCAGAGTATACCGGAAACGGAAACGGCAGACGGCAAGTTCAAATATTTTAAGTTTTTGCCGTCCTCTGCGACTCAGCAGTTCTAGAAAAATTACATTAAATGATAAATACGAAATAATTTATTCAATGTATTTTGTTCAATTCTTTATACAATACAGCATCACCGTCACAACATATTGTCATGCGTGTTTTCTTTTATTGTCTTGCCATTCTGTCGGACTGTTCAAAAACTGCTTTGCATTTACCATCTGCCTGATTCCATGTGAACACAGCATTATTCCTACGAAGTATCAAACATAGTCAAACTGAGGTACTTTATCTCACTTAAGACTTCCTGTAAGTATTTACTTTGAGATCTTTTACCATTTACTGACTTTCATCTCAGCATAATTTGGTTAATTTTAACCAAGTTTCTTTGATGGTTGTTCACCTATTCAGTCAAGTAAAAGTATGTTAGCAGTCAGTTGCTCTTGAGACAATCAGTTACTCTGATTCTTGTATCTCCTTAGTTGGTCAACTGGAATTGAAACTCCAAGGTGTAAAAAAACATTGCTGCTAGAAGAGTTTTACTTAGCCATGTTTTCCATTTATGAATAAAGGTTTAAGTATCTAGAATTTTTTTCCCCTTCCTTGTCAGATTTACTGCCGCTCTGCTTTGCTGAGCAGGTTGTGAAGCGAGACTATGAAGTGATCATCACAGCATCACCTGCCCTTCAGTGCTGGATGTCAGACGCTGACACGGAAGAGCAGTCGGGGTTTGATTTACAGGAACATGTGGTCTGGGCTGCTGTTTGTCCTTGCAGTTGGTGTGCTATTACAGAGCCTTCGACTCTGTAGATGGCCCCATATGGTGCAAAAGACATCTGAAGTTGTCTTACTGTGTCTGGAGTTTTGCTTGGAATGAGAGGCGGATAGAGTGGTTTGTTCTAGGGATGGGAATTTAACGGACTAACCCCTAGTTGACATCAAAGACAATAATCGTTAAAACTAAAATTGATGCTTTGAATTTATTTGTCCTTTAAATAACATCAGAGCATATTATCATCCCTAGTGTTTTTCACTGCAGCATGGTGTTAAAATTGATTGTTTGAACTTTTGTCATCACTTTGCCTTTCCTCAGTTTATCTAAACATGCTATTCTCTTGGGAGGTGGAAACCTTTCTTTACATTTAAAAAATGTAGTATAATTAGACATTTGAATCCTGCATGCGCCATACTGTTAGACTCCTTTTCCCCATAAACCTAATTGATACCTATGGCTAGTGAAGTGTAAACAGACAGGCAGCTGGTGAGACAGCCATGTGTCTTGGATAGAACAGCCACCCAGCCCATAATGTAGTGCAGTTTGGATTGTTCACTCCCTCTTCTGTGGCTGTCAGGGCCGAACAGAGGCGAGGAGACGACCACACAAAGGAAATATTTGTCCAATCTGTCCAAGCAAACTCCCCAATTGAGGACTGAACTTTCCCATCGCATTGCTCTGTGCCTGTGTGACATGTAATTGGAAGAGGGACGATGCTTTGAACTGAGAAGGAGGCAGCCTTTGCATTTAAAAACAGTCGGGAGGTGTAATGGCCACTGACAAATTATGCACCTGTTCCATTAAAGTTTGACCTGGTCAAAATCCAACATATGAAGATATATTTAGGTATTACGATGATGAAGTCGAGCTTAGACTAAACAATAGATTGGCAGCACTTTCAAAGCTCCTTTTGCTTCTTAACAAAACATTTAAAGTTACAAGAGGAATATTGGAGATAAAAAGAAATTGGTTTTAGACCACACTTACTTGCATTAATGTTTATCTGGAGATCTTAAATACGTTATTTTAATACACCACATTAAAGAATTTTTAGCCTTTTTTCTAAATAAGCCAAGTCTTTATGTCTCGACAATGATTACCATATGCAAACATCAAAAATATCCTCATTGCTCCATAGTTGAAGCCTTGCCATTTAAACACAATGTTTTCAAAGTGCCACGGTCCATAGATCTCTCCGCTGTTCAGAAAATGGGGTTTCCTCCTGTCAGTATCTCCAGGCTTCCCAGACGGCTTTGCTACCAGCGTCACAAAGAGCCAGGAAGTCTCGTTCTGTGTACGAATACTAAAACGTTTATCTCTCTCAATTCATGAGAGGGTGTTGGGTCTGCTGTCAGGAGCCCTGATGCAGTATGTGTGTGTGTAGATTCAAATGGTTTGCCAGTGTGAAGTGAAAAGGGTTGCCAGGGTGGTGAAAGCAAGCTGTTTGCTCATGTCCAGACCCGCAGAATGGATGAGGACACAGATGGGATTTCTCTCTGGTGGACTTTTCTTCTGACCTAGCCTCACCATGTTTGGAGAGACATGGAAACCTCAGCTAGAATGGACAGGCATCTTATTGAATGAGGGAAGACTTAAGGCTTTCACCCAGCATTATCTGAATAGGATGTGGGAGACAGGCAGCAGAAGTAGTGTGTGGAGATGGGGGGTTTGTTGAGATGAGGTCAATATAATGTGAATGGCCCATGCTGTCACCAGTTCTTATCTGCCTTTGACTTCGGGAATGAAAACATGTTTTTAGATACAAGTGAACCTACTGACCATGCCCCTGTGTGTCTAGAGCATCTGGTAGATTGATATGAAATGGTGGTCTGTACCACAGTTGTCTGATACAACTCAAGCAAGTCCAGGCCTTGCCCTCTGAGGCTCCTTATAGCTGCAGTACCATAAAACTTCAAAGCCTGGACCAAAGAAATCATCTGGGTTTGTTTCTCTCCATGCTGAGCACTTCTGCTTTTCTCTTGAGAACCATGAGGGGATTCACAGCAGCACATTTTCAAAGGGAAACAATGTGCATCTCTAAGAATTGCATCCAAGAAACAGTCCATGGCGTAATGCAGAGGTCAACTACAGTGTATCTGAGGTTAACAACAGTACGCTGTAATAGGGTGCCACGCCAATGTTCTGATGGTCCAAAATTCCAAAGCCCTGTTAGTCTGAAAAATGTCCCATTGGACTGAAATGCGTCTGACAGCCCATTATCCCAAAAACAACCTAATTTATCCGAAATCCTGTTTCTCTGTTCTCTGTTTCCCAAAAGGCGTTTGAGCCACCATTTCCAGTTGTTTTCACCAACCCTTAGCGGCGTTATCAGCAGCATTTTAACCACTGAACCAGGGGGTTTTTCCCAGAATTGTCCCTGATTTCCACCAACTTTTGTGCCACCCAACATGGGTGTTTAAAGCCAAAACATGACCTTTTCCTAACCATGACCAAATGGTTTCTGTGCCGAGACCTAACCATACATTTACCAAAGCATTGTTGACAAATGTGATGTATCAGGTGTTTATAGAAATGTATGATTCTAGCATTTTTTTTACTGCAGGGAATGTTTATTTTGAACAAACATGACTTTGGAGCAATGGGTATCTTTTGGAGGGGGGTAACTGGATATTGGAGATATGGGCTGGGCTTTTGGTCCAATGGGACATTTATGGCCTAGTGCTTCGGAATTTTGGGTCGTTGGAACAACAAGCAGTCCCCATTATAGGAGAAAGAGTGCTGACACAGTTTTTCAGTGACAAGTATACTGATCTTTTCCACCACATGATGACATATCTATATTGCTTTTAAAAGAAAAAAGGTATGGGCAAATATAGGCGTGGGTTGTGTTGGCCTCACATCACCTAGAAATATCATCAACACATCCATTATCTTAAATTTCTTTCCTTGTCTCAATAGGAAATTCTGCTCGGAATAGGTAAAAGTTTCATATCCACCAAAGCATGCTTAATGTGTCACTTTGTCATATGTTAGGTGTTCGTCATTTGCTTTTTGTCTGGCCTCATGCCTGGGACTAATTTGCTGTTGAAGACCCTGCCAGGAGCTAAATGATCCAGACAGAAAGTTCCCTTTTTCATGATAAGGTGGCAAGTTCAACAGAGAAAATGTGGATTTGTTGCGAGTCACTTTTTAAGATCAGATTTCAAAGATATATTAGCACAGAGGTAGTGGTGTTGTGTAGGTTACACTAAGCCACTTGGCACAGCATCAGGTACTCATGGGATATCTTCTTCTGATACAAAAGTTAATCCTCAGCTAACCAAAAGCACCAACTTTAGTTTAAATCACTAGCTCTTTTGGTATTTACAAGGATGATTCTGGTGTTTAAATACAGTAACTCCCAGTGCTCATTGGGAGTGAGTTACTGCACCAGGTGAAGGAGTTTGTGTATCTCATGATCTGGTTCAAGAGTAGAGTATAATGGGGGTGGATGGGTGGGGGGAGGGGCTCTGTGGTGCAGTTGTGAGTTGCTGACAGGTGTGGCACGACCAGGGGTGAAAGGTCAAGAAAGTTTCTATAACAATACAGGTCTGGAACTGCCTCTGATAACATGCAAGTTTGATAGAAGGAGAAACCCACAGCTCTCCTATTCTTGTCTACAGTGTACTTAGCATTCATATTGCAGAGATGAGTTTTCAGTTTATGGTGTCTTCGTCTTTTGGGAATTTTCCCCATCTCTTGTTTTTTAATAATATTCATGCATATGTTTGTTCATTTAGCAATGTGATATATATTTTATAGGTGTATATTAATGCACCTTCTGTTCACAGTGGTAGTTGATTTGACTTTGGCAGACTTTGGTAGAATGGCTTACAACCATCAGAGATGAAACTAATAGCTGATTTCTTTAGATGGACATTGAATGAAATGTAATGAAGGGTATTAACAGCCGTTGTCAGTTCAAGTGAAAGCATCTGTTTTCAGTTTAAAATCAAGATTACTTTATTTGTCCCTAGGGAAATTTGTCATGGACATAAAGGCTCCCACATAAAAATACATACTGCACAAACAGACATAAAGTGCATAACACAGACAAGTGCAAACATTAAGTGCATTAAAATGTGTGCAACTCCACCCCTCATTTCACACCCGCCATATGCACACAGTTGAGGAGATTTATTGACAGAGGGATGAAAGAGTTTTTATACATATTTGGGTATCTCACTCTGGAATAATAGGAACCCTGTAGTGTCTAGCTAATGGGAGCAGTTTGTATTCTGAGTACAGGACTTGTAAGGGGTCTGCAATAAATTTCCTAGCCTGTACCTATAGTCTTTTCAAAGAGCATTTGAAGGTGGTGTTAGTTCGGGATGTGCAAGAGAGCAAGAGATGCTGTCAAAGAAATATTGGCACCTGTTCATTTAATAGAGAAACTAGAGGATTCAGAAAATCAGTAGCTCTGAAATTTTGCATCATCTCAGGTTTCCAGGATATTAGCAATGTTGCCTACATATGTCTCAACCACTGCAACAAGAAATACAGACTTACGAACCCATTCATTCTCATCTAAGACATTGCTACTGAAAAACCCCAGTTGACAGCGGAGGTGACAGAGGCGAGATGTACGTTAGACCTAGTGGAACAGAACTTTGTTTCAGAAGTGCAGAATGGGCATATTAACATCGGGTTAAACCAACATTTGGAATGGGAGTGACGCCAGGATCATTAGGAGCAAGAGGGAGCGCTGGGCAGGGTCAGGTTACATGTTGTCGACCCCAGACCTGCCCTCAACCTGTCTGTCAGAGCAGAGGTAGAGGCAGAGAGGAGAGTGAGTAAAGACGAGGAGAAGGAATAAAAGACTGAGTGACACGTTTTGACACACAAGCTGTGCTCAGTGGCGTCCATTCAGCTGGACGCTGTTGCTTACTTTGGCGGTAGAGAGCTTAATCAGATCTGATGGTTGTACTATTATTATTAACCAAAATGTGTGTGTGCTCTCAGCGTCTTTGGAGAGCTTGCTGCCAGTTAGATTTTCGAAACCGAACCATCTGGTGATGTGTTTTCCTCGTGATTTCTGCAGTGAAATCAGTCAAGGTCCAACTAATTTAACATACAGTAGTTCATGGTCATTTTTATCCAGTGAAAGAAAAGTAATATTGCAATATGGATCAACATTATGTCAGTGATTTGTTACCCCAAATTCAACACTGGGCTGTCTGTGGCCTGGATGTGACATCATCCAGGGAGGTGAACCCAGCCCTGGGTCAGGCCCTAATGAGACCCAAAGAAGAGTCATTACAGTCAGTGGGAGAAAGTTAGACTGTTGAGAGTAGCAAACCGCCGGGTGGAGCAGCCCCCCTCCCCTCTCCCTCCGTTCCTGCTCCAACCTCCCCCCATCCTCCTCTTCCACCAGCTGGCTAACAGATGGAAGGACCTGTTGGCCAAGAAAGTGAAGGAGAAGACGGGAATGTGGGCGAGGAGGGGGATAAAAAATTCAGTGACAGATATATTGAATGATAAGCAAATTTGCGGATGCTTGAATCAGAGCGTGGGGAGCACTTACATATTTTTCTCCTTCATCGTGGACGAGTGTGACAAGTGTGTGTGTGTGTGCAGAGGGGACATTTGGCTGGGGTCGCCGATTGGGTTATGCAATGTTAGCGTTTGGTGTGTTTTGTTTACAGGACTTGTGAAATGGAGGAAGTCAGATTGTGCGGGGGAAGGTGATGAGTATGTCAGAGGATGGAAGACAGAGTGGGTACAGGCCGTGCAACGTGCGGGCATGATACATGTGTGTGTGTGTGTGTGTGTGTGTGTGTGTGTGTGTGTGTGCATGCCTGTGTGTGTGTGTGTTTGTTTGCATTTGTGGTCAGGGAGCGCTGCAGTCAAAATGATATCTGTCCTGCTGTTATTTACCTTCCAGGCCCTTCAGAGAGGAAACCGATGGGTGTGGTGGGATCAACAGGGACTTGTCTTCCTAGATTTATACAAACACCACCTCCTTAGATCGGCTGAGAGTTTGCTCTGTGTGTGTGTGTGTGTGTGTGTGTGTGTGTGTGTGTGTGTGTGTGTGTGTGTGTGTGTGTGTTATTGAGTACAAGATTTTTAAGCTGTATGCACAGGTGGTAGCAATGGAAAAGGAAGTCAGGTCCCAGTTAAACTGCTGTCTGTTGGTTTTGCTGTCAGTAGATATATAGTACCTTTTCTTTATGATATTTGTGAAGTTCTATAAAAAGTAAAATACAGGTATTGATGAAGTATCTTTTAGCAACCATTTTCTGTTTGCTGTGAACAAGCCTTCAAATATAATGAATGACTTCATGTTTGGCTTTTAAGAGCCAGTTGTAACCTATCAAAATATTTTGAATGTAATAGATTTATGGTTTTATTACCACGAGACGGCAGGCACGCTTTTCTTAATAAATGACAAGTTTGAAACACCTGGAGAAACATTTTCTTACTAGTACTGACAAAGCTGTGCGCTTAATCACTGTCGATTTTATCTGCAGTGTTTCAATAGGACTAATGTGCATTTTGTTGTCAAAATAAACCTCCTGCCACTGATGGAGAGACACATTAGTACGTTGTTGCCGTGTTTTTGTTTCCTGTGAAACTCTTGTCTCGTTATTTATCACGCAGCTATAAATGAAAGCTGGAGGCAGTGTGATTATGGTATGATTTTCATTTTATCTGAATTATCTTCCAAGCAACAGAAAACATTGTTTTTTAGTCTTTTATTGATAATTTCATTGCTGTTTTTTAGAGCTCCGTTGTCTTCTATTCATACTTCAAGAAGTAATAATACAATAACTGATCTGATTTGATCAGGGTGCCAGTGCTCCCCTAAAACTATTTAACATTAAGATGTTAAAGGGTGACATCTGCCCTGATGACTTAACACTTGGGTGATGTTATTTCTGTTATTTCCTGTCTCAATGCCTGTTTACACCTGGTATTAACAGCGCTTAATACAAGTGTAAACGACCACAGAGAAACATTGTGATCCAATCAGACAGCTGTCTGAGACATCTAAGACGCATTTGACCATATATCTTTTGTTGGGGTAATGCTAAAGTCAAAAAGTCCAGACCAAAGATTCACAATAAGATGAGTTGAAACAGGCAACTACTTGCAATGCGCCATGCTGCCGGTTCACACCAATGCAACTAGATGAGACGGTGTATCATCTGTATGCAACAACTCTCTGTACTTTGGTTCTGATTCACAACTTTTCAGGCTTATTTTGTTGCTGAATATAATTTGTAGCTTCTTAAAGCTATAGTGCGTAACTTCTGTCGCCCCCCCAGCGGATAATGCGTTATTACAACAAATAAGCTGGCACTTCCATGTACACAGAGTAACACTTGCCACACACCGTGTACACAGAGTAACACTCGCTTCACACCATGTACACAACGCTACACAACGTGGCAAACACCAGGCTGCTAACATTACATTACGTTCATAGCACCATTTCCAAGAAAATAATAAAGTACTAGGTCCAGTACATGTAACAGCAACACATACTACTCATAATATAATTAGAAACTAAGACACTTACTTATCCAACAGCAGTAAGGCAACATCCATGTCTGCCCTCAGCCCAATTTCTTCCTTCAGGGCTCTCCACCGAGGAAAAGCGACGCCAATACAAATCCTTTTTTGCCTTCTCCGTCAGTCACTTTCCTTCTTTGCTAATAGACCTTCAGTCGAACGTCCAGGCTTTTTCTTTGTGGTAGGATCCACTTCTGAACCGTGTCTCGGCCACTTCTTTGGGTTCTCCGCCATGTTGCTTTCTCTTTCTACCTGCACTCTACCTCTTGCTATGAGACTCTCCGCTCTACCTCCCCCTCCCTTCTTGTTGTGAGGTAAAACGCGGCATTTCCTGTGCGCCAGTGCGGGAATGTCGCCGGTCGACACGCTAACTAAAAATGATATATATTGAAAAATACCGCGAGATGTTAGAGGAGCCGATCGGCTTAATTGGCATTGTGTCATCTCCTCTAGTAGTGGCTTGGGTGAAACGGACATTTACGGACATGTAGAAGTTACGCACTATAGCTTTAAAATATGAATGAGGTTAGTGATAGTGAGATACTGGCTACAGTTGCATTTGTAGTAGTGATGAAACAATAAAAAACAAAACAAATTGAGCATCAGATGAACTGTATTCATAACAAATACGCCCCAATAATAACCACCGCCAATTAATCAGTCAACGAGAATGTGTGTGTTGGCTAAAATATTTTGTTTCGTTTCTAATCTTTGGTCTAAACTTGGCTAAATGTGTCCTGATGCGTCCCTGACAAGGACCACATCATCGATGCAGGATGGGGTGGTTGTTTTTGGTGATGGTGGGCTCTAATTTGCCCACTTTACGAGTTACGAGTTGGACAGAGTGTTTAATTTCTGTCCATTGTTTTGCCCCATGGAAGGAGACATGTTAAATTTTGCTCACAGTGATATCTCGCTAAAGTGACTGGCAAGCCTGTTAGAGTGTGGACTTATTAACTGTGTGAAGGGCCGTTTGACCTCCTAGCATTTAAGCGATGTTGACAGTAATGAAACCGAAACACAAGCGTTCTGCTAGAGACGTATGATAGACACAGGTGTGAATGGCGATGTGTCTTGGCTGTCTTCTTGTGTTTGGATCACCCAAGTGCGTATTAATACCCGGTATAAACAGACTCTGAGAATAATCCTCAGTGATTGTTTTTGTCTTCCATCCTGCATGCAGATGCTCATAAACAAAGGGAATTAATTTGTTGTGTAGGTCCCACAGCGTTAACATATTTTTATGTGCCTCGAACAAAGAAGAATCAAGTTACATGCCTCAACTATGCTAACTAATTATATTGTTTAAAACAACTGAAATTGAATCTTGAAACCTTAATCTAATAGTTGCAATGTTTTTCTTAGTTATTCATGGCTCACTCAACCACATTAAGTAGGACAAATCTTAGAAAACAAATACATGTTGGGAAACTCCATCTTCGAGCCTTAGGTCACTTCCTCAGGGTTTTTATAGCCGTGTCTCTTCCTCGGTTATGATGGAACAGTACATCTGGCGGCGTACACTGTGCCATATTGTCGGCCAGTGTCTTGCAACATCCCCTGTATATCAGCATGCTCTGCTCATCTTCGTCAGATATGTCAGGGAAATCCAGACACAGAGAGGCTTTCCTCCCCAGCTCAACTCAGTTTTCTTTCCCACAGCTCTCAGGATATTTTGGCGGTCAGTCCATCTCAGCAGGAGTGCGCTGTATATACAACTGTGAGGTGGTTTGCTTAGATTTGGCTGGGACTTGAGGTTGCAATGCAATCCTGTCTTTACAGCTCTGGTATGGCACCAGGTTGGTGTCTCTTAGATTCAGAATGTCTGTTATTAAATGTTTCCTGGCCTCACCTGTGTGAAAATACCTTTCAGGTCTGTTGCATCTCAAATTGTGCCCTTTTTAACTTTCTGGTCCAGAATTCGTCCATTACTTCGCTAAATATTTTGCTTACCTCTTTACTGCCATGGAGTATTTTCAGTCTTTTGATGGACTCTTCACTTCTGCTTAAATGTGTCTTTTAATACTGATGACCTCACTCGGCAGGTGCTGGGTCCAGCTTGGCATTTCTAATGTGTTAGGAATTGTTTCCTTGGCAGTCTACAAATCAGCTTCAGTCCTTCCAGCTGTAGTTTTTTGCCAACTTCACATATTTTGTTCAGTTTCTTTTACTAATATTTACCTGACCTTTGGATGATCAGCGACAATTTCCTTTTTGAAGAATGACTCCTTTAGTATCCATTTACATTCATTATACTCAGCTACACTTTTACAACAGTATGAATGACAATCACTGCTGTGTCTCAGGTCAGAGTCTTCACTTCCTCTCACCCACCCTCTTCTCCACCTCCAGCCTTGTTCTCTCTGTTTTGCCTTCCTTACAACCCAAGACTATAAAATGCTAATTTGCCAGTCAGTTGTCTCAGGGTTTTGTTTTTGGCAGCTGAGAGCAGACCTGACCTGGCTGGGACAGTTTAGGAAGGTGAGGGACAGCTGCTCAGCAGCTCACTGACTGTGTGAGAAAATGGTCACCCCAGGACTCTCCTCAGGGCTTTACTGTCCTCTTCCCCGTGTTTTGTCCTGTTGGGAACGAGGCACAAAGCCATTCAGACTCACATACCTGCCACAGTACCAACAGAGCTTCTGCTGTTGTCTGCTTTGAGGAAATTGGTCCCCAAAGCTAGACGTCACCTGGCCATTCTGAAATACTCATTTGAGTTAGACTGAATATAGCTCTGTGTTTTAAGGGTCAGACTTTTCTGCATCTTTCTTTATTGCTGTCTGCGCTAAACAGCATTCTTGGAAAAAGAAGACTTTTAATAATGTGAGAAACATGCTTGACTTGAAGTTTTGAATACCTTGTTGAACAGCCAAGAATGTTTGAGTGAGTGTGCTGTTATTCTTTGTAAAGTTTGGGCATACAGATGAATGGCATCCTGTTGAGCTGATTGACCCACTGATGTGTGGCGCCTCTTTACCTTGTGCTAAATGTGTTGTTTGTTTTTTGATAGCTCAGTACTCAAATTGGATTTATGTCTGTCTGAGCAGTAGGTTAGAAGTTACTCCCTGGAGAATGTGCTAAAATAAACTGTTATGCCCCTATGGATCCTTAGGGAGTGCCCATAAACCCAAATTCCCCTCACAACCAAAATCCCCGTCTCTTGTCGTGAAAATGTGAATGGAAAATTACAGGACGTTCATTGAGCATTCAGGGGTTATTTTTGTTAGGTGTTGTCCATAAATGATTGGTTTGAGATCGCTGTAAATGTTCCTTCTGTGTCTTACACTTTCATCACAGCGACAGAGCTCCAATGCAGTCGGTATGTTTTTAACCCCATGAAACTTTTTAATTAGTCTAAGCCGGTAAAGTGCTGCAAGTGTGACTGTGGAAATACCTTAGTGTTCTTAATAACCCACCAAGCAGCCACAAGTTCACATAACTGCTGTTTGTTCTGTTGTTAAGTGAAAAAGACTCTAAAGAAATGTGCCATAATTTAGTCACATTAAGAGAATCTGGATAATTTTTAAAATCCTCAAAGCTGTACATGTGTTTAAGAGAGGAAGAGCAAACGCAGGTGTAAGTGAGTGTGTGTTTCAATGTCTGTGTGACTGAAGGTAGTGGCAAGGTAGAGCTGCTGAGTGCTGCTGATAAGATCAGGAGATGCCTGGAGTTATTGGAGTCCCTCTTTGCAGGCTGTCATTTCCTTTTTTACGTGTCTCCGTTTAAAGACGTAATTGAATAACCTTTATTAGCCTGTTAGTTCTCAGCCTAGATGTCCTGCGCTTCCATGTACTCTCTTGTCTGTCTGAAGGTGTGCTGTTGAGACAGGTATGCTTCTTGAGCAGTTGGCTCTCAGAAATTGGACAATCATGGCTTCTGATTAACTTGTAAAAAAGATAACATGTTTGCTTTGTAGGGATATTGTATTTTTGGGTGACAGAAATTAGTTTTAAATGACGATGCACAGGATAATGTGAGTCGAAGCTTTGCTCAGTGATGTCTTTAGCCCCTTAGTAATGATATGACACAGATTTCTGTTTGTTCTCTCTTAAAATCTGAAAATATATGTATTACTTTTTACTCATTTATTTTCAGGGACAGTGCACGTCGATCAACATGACTGTAAATGAGCCAGAGTTAGTCTATTGTAGATACAGAGTAGATACAGACATGGAGTCATACAGGGTTGCAGTCCTGTCAGCTGAACACTGTGATATTGTCTTTCTTTTTTTGTGCCTCTTACATTGTAGGCTGCTGCGTTATAATTGTTCCATGTTTCCAGTCTGGCTGCAGTGCATGTGTTTATGGCATCCCCGATGGGTCTGGTGATCCATGGTCTCTGGTTGTTGAATGATTGAACAGTAGTTTTGGGTACCGTTGCTTGTGCTGTTTAACAAATTAAATCCACCACAGACTCCATGAGTTCATTGATGTCAAGGCAATGTTGATGGAGTCTGGAACATGGACCAGACTCTGATCGGCTCATTCTTTTGCCTCACTTGGGGCATGCGCCATAGTTTGTTTACATATTGTGACCTTGACGAGATGGCCACAAGGTCTCTTCTCTTGAATACAGGCAGCATTGCTTTGCAGCCACCTCTGAACAGTGCAAAACAGCCGGCGAGCAGGAACAGGACAGCACCTGATATTCCCACTGTCACACTAGTCATTATGCACCATAAAACACAGGCCTCCTCCCCTTCTCTCACCAGAGTTGTCTGCTCTGTCAGATCAGCATTTAGAAAAAGTTACCTGGTTGAATGCTGCTTTCCAGGATTTCACCAGGTTTTGGTGAAAGAAGGATACTAAACACAATGAAACCACAAGTCCTTGGCTGAAATTACTGCAAAGTTCAATGCTCAAACTTTGGTCAGTTACCTTAATGTGCATGAATATGAATTGATTTATGCTGTAATTATGTAAAAGGAACAGCACAGCTTTTAACAAAGCATTGCAGGCTTCCTTTTTAAAATGCGGCCCTTGGTTTACAGAATCTACAAATAGAAAATTCCCCGAGATGTCTTTGATACAACATGTCTCCTCAGAATTTAATGCCATCATCACTCAATAAACCATATTTAGGGTGAACACTTAGATAAGCACCAGGATATCGTCCTGGTTTTCCTCAATGGACAACCTCTTTTTTTAAACATTGAAATAAGTCCAGAACCTGAGTGCTAGTATAACTCATAGGCAGACTTTGTTTTTACAACTTTATATAAAGGTTTCTGGCATTCATCTCCTGCACACGGATTCTTCCCAATGGGCATGTTTTCCTGTGTTTGACGATTAAAAGGAGTTGGACTGTACTTTAAATTGTAATTGTCAGTGTATCTGAGGGGAGATATAACTGCAGTTAAGGGAGGGGTCACTCTCACTTGTACAGGCAGAATAACCGTCTTTTCTTTCTTTCCTGTCTTTTAAAGCCACATCGGGCCCCAGAGCACAAAGATGCTCATGGCAATAATATGTCAGTCAGAGAAATGGTCGTATAATAAGATATAATGCTCCCTTTGTCTGTGTTTAGAGCTGTTTGTATTCACACTGGATCGCTGCCTGGCCAAAAGAGTTGCACCTAACTTTTTTATTATCACCTTTTCTTCCATTTAATCACGTAGTGTGTAAATAGAGACAAATACAGAGCAAATGTTACCTGAGCAGATTTAATTTCATTGCCTGTTTTATCGTCAAAATTGAATTTTCCTCTGGCTTTATAATGCTGTGCAGCCATAGGATATCTCACATTGCTGAGTTTTCAAAACCTAGGGGGATTGGGACTTCATGTGAAATAAGCTAAGAACAACTTTGTACATACATTTATCTTGTTATATTAAGTATTTATCCAAAAGTTAGACATTTATAAACACCGTCTTTAAACAAAGCAAAACTAAGCAGCGCCTAGGAGATGATTGACCCAGTGGTAGCTCAGGCATCCCTGTTGCCAAGCTATTAAGAATGACCCAGCCAGCGTCATGTGATCAATATGTTTTCTTTTCCTCTTTTTAAGTCAGTGATGGTCCTAAATGGGTCCTGCAGCCTTGGCCTGTCTGGCCTTTCTCCCAGCCACACCAATCAGGGACCCTTGTGTGTGCCTGTCTGGCTCTTTCACAGCCAGCCTGGGAGCTCCCCTAATTTATGAGTCATTTCCCAAAGAAAACACGCCGCGTCAGCAAGTCCTGATACAAGGATACGGGACAGTTTAAAGTGAGGCTTGATTACTGAGAGGAGGGAGGGGTAGCTAGAGGAAATGGAAGAAGGGAGATGGAGTGATGTCTGACAGGAGGAAAAAGAGGATTTATGAAGCACCTGTGACACCAGTCAACATCTGGAATGATGGCAAAAGGAAGAATAAAGGATGAGAGGAAGGTGGAAAGATAGAGGAAGCTTGAGAGAGGGATGGAAAGAGGGAAGGTTGGTAGTGATACAGGGCAGCAAAGGTGGACATAGGTTGTAGGCTATGTGACTCATTCCAATGTGTAAACAGGAAAGGCAAAATGAAATACTTTTATAGGCTTTACAATTACAGATCAGAACTAGACGTACAGTTTGGTTGGTCTAGTCTGTTATCCATTTTGGTTTAACTCCTCATTCTGAAATTATATTCATAGATATGTATTTTGGATACCTCATTAGTTTAGCTGGTACATAAAAGTCTACACTTGTGATACTGTGAGGCTGTACTTATACACAGCAGTGCTTTGTGCTAAATGCTAACAGCAGCCCCAAGGTACGTGCTCACAATGACCATGCTTACGGGTTGATGTTTTGTAGTTATGTTTAAAGTTCATATTTTGCTTCAGTTTATCATCATGCCAACATTTGCTTATTAGCACTAAATACAAACACCTGAGGCTGATGTAGGGCTGCTGCTATGAAGGAATTTCACAGTGTGATATTACTGCCACCATTTTTTAACACTGTTTTTGCAAATTATTTCCTCAATCCTGATTTCAGTACTTTGTAAATAAGCTTTATTGTTATGCTGTTATTAGGTACGTTGTTGCTCCTCAGAACACAAAGATGTCAGAGTTTTAAAACAAATTGAATATGTGTTCATTGTTAAATGCAGAACACAGAAGGGCAGTGAGACGCAATAAAAATAAATAAGGGCTCCCATAAAACTCTGCAAAATCAAATTCCTTCTCCACAAAGTCGAAGTCTGGCAAAAAGTCAGCCATTATTCTATAAATCTTTAATAAAATAAATGAATGAACCTTTCAGGCTACTGTCCGGTTCTGCCTTGCAGCTGCTGCTGCTCGTTCTCGCGAGATTTCAGGCACGGTATGAGATCGCTGCTTGTTCTCGCGATATTTCGGCCGCGCTTTGGGAAGCAGAGGTAAACGGTAAACACACAGGTAAGGTAAGACAACAACTCTGAAGACCACCTAAATGTGGAATGTTAGTATATAGGCTTTCCACATCGAGAGGCGATGGCCGCCCTTATTTATTTGAGCCAGAATACACTGACGAAGAGCTTCGTGAAATTGAAGAATGGAGGACGAGAGAGAGAGAGAGAGGGGCACAACAGGTAACGTTAGAGGACGACAGAGGAGGAATGACTGCTGGAAGGATTTAGCTCTGGAGATCGGTGGTGTAACGTTACCTGTGAATGCTGTGCCCCAATGCCCACAGGAGAGGAATACCTCTGTTGCAAGGAATGGGACCGGTTGCAGCCTTAGCTAAATGGTAAACAACAAACATGACACCACATCGGTAAGGTAAGGCAACATGTTTACATGTCGTTTTCTATATGTTCTCTGACATTTATCCTAACGATATGAGGCGGTCTTTGTGGAGAAAAAGCTTGTTTAGTGGACTAACTTTGCACTTGAAAGTATGCCCGTTCAATTACGTTTTAACAGGTCTGACGCTACGGCTGTATCTAGGCTAACGGCTAACATGCTAATTATTATTTCTGTGTCACTAGTGACTTGAAACAAATTTAGGACGATAGGAGACGGGTTGAAATAAACCGAAATTTCCCTTTAAGTGGCTAAAAAAAGTTGTTAAAACAATAAAAAATGGCGGCAATAATGCAATCATATAATGCTGTTGAGACACCCTTGAAATTCCTTTTAGTGACAGCCCTACATCAATCTCAGCTGTTTGTATTTAGTGCCAATAGGCAAATGTCAGCATGATAATGAACTAACTTAAGATGTGAACATGTTTAACATAACTACAAAACATCAGCCTGTAAGCATGGTCATTGTGAGCATGTTACCTTGGGGCCTCAGAATAGCCTCACAGAATCCTATGTGTAGACTCTTAGTCTTGTTACTGCCTATCCATCCATCCATCCATCCATCCATCTTTTCACCTTTCTCTAATCCTTCATTCTCCGTTCTGCCATCATTCCAGATGTTGACTGGTGTCACAGGTGCTTCATAAATACTCTCAGTAATCAAGCTTCACTAAAAAAGTCATTAATTGAGAAAATATCCTTACAGTGCAAAACTTTAATGACCCTACATGGAATACTCAACCAGCATTGGCATGGCCGCTTTCCAACCATGAAAGCAAAAATAAGGTCGCTATAAGAGAAAGCTATGAACTCTTAATATAGCACCTGTGTTTTGTAGAAGTGCATTCAATGGTTTTAAGGGCTCTCTCTTGATCAACATTGACATAAGATAAGGTCATCCTTTCATAGATTACTATATTGTAAGGGCTTCTGATCTTTTTACTGTGATTATATAGTTGGTAAAATATGGACAGTCCATTTTTTCTAGCATCAAGGAAATAATAAATGCCATCAGCAGAGGTCTGTTTTGGAAAACTAGCTTGTTGCAGTCTAATAGAATAGACATAGGGTAAATCTGGACAAGCAAGAAACCTCCAACTTTGATGTCCATACGAAGGCTATAAACTTTACCTCAAAGAGACCAGTGAACGCTTTCTTTCTTTCTTGTGGCAGGGTAACTCCTGCTCCTCAAGCCTGTCCTGCTTTCTCATTGTCTGTCCCAATCCATCTCACTCTTGTAAATCTGTGCCTCTTTAGCCAGGCAGCCCTTAAGTCACAGCCTTTTTGTATCACAAGGCTACAAAAATAAACATTTCAAAGTGAAAACGCCAGCGTCTGTTCTCTTTTACACAGGAATTATGCATGGGATATTTGATGCTGAGCCATATTAACTGCAAGGGGGGGAGGGGAAGATATATTAACAGGTGTGTTCAATTTCTATCCTTTTTTATTTATATGTCAGATTATCATGGTCCTTTTGGTGCAGTGCAGTCCAAATAAATACAGGAACTGTCTGTAATGCTGCAGTGGGTTGTTCTGAATTTAGTCAATTTATTGGTGGACTCCACTAAACGTTTGCTCTGTTTGTGTTTGATTTTTGGTTGGCTGGTCTTAAGGTTAAGCCAGTAGGTTCTGATGAGCTCCAATGAGTTGTGATAAATTATCGTCAGTTTCTAAGAATCGCCTCTTGTTATCTTCACTTGATAGTTTTATTTTGTGATCCAGTATTACATAGAGGTTATTGTTCAAATTTCTTTCTCTGTCAGTCTCATTTTACTCTTCAAGTCATAGTGTTTTTTAAATGTCAATTATTAAATGATTTTGTTATTGCATGATGAGCTCACTGTCCTCATGGCTGGTGGTAATTTGATTAAGTGAAGTGGTTCTCATGTTGCTGTGAACTTATTGGCATATCACTACACAGTGTAAATAATGCAGAGAGATCACAGCAGCAGGGATTGTTCAACCTAAATATTGTATGTTCAGTTTTATGTAGCTATTTATTTGCCTAGCTCGGATTTCTCCAAACTTCATGTTCTCACAATGCTGTTTTCCATTTGCCTGTGTTTACAATTTGCGTATATCAAGTGACCACTACAACTTATCCACTTAAGGGACTAATCTAGCAAATGAGTCTTGGCAGTCAGCTGGTTTTCGAAAGCCTGTCAGGGGAGTATTTAGAGGAGAGAAATCCATCTTCTATTGTACAGAAGTTTTGGTGATGATGGTCTGCACTGCACAACATTCAGTCCCGCCATCCAAAGGCGAATAAAGCCACCGCGTCCTCCGCCGTTTATGGAGAGGCTGCGTGTTTGTCAGTGGATCCAGATGTTTCTGCAGCGCTTATTAAACAGTGAGCATATTGTCACACAAGTAGTAAATTTGAGAGCGGGAAGAAAGGAAAAAATTACCTTTTCAGATGGCAGAGCGAAGTAGTTTTGAGTTTACACCACACTTTTCAGAAGCACTCCCATCACACCACTTTGTTCTTCTGTTGCGGTCGTGTTTCAAACCTGGAATAACAGGTGTTTTTCATTTATGTTGTTCTTAACACAGTCTTTTAGTTTACCGCCCGTCTCCTGCTATCCTCCTGCTCGGAATTACTGCCTGGGATTTGTGGCCTCCTAATCTCACCTCCTTTTACTGAGCTACTTTTTCTATGTGGAACAACACATGTATCTTTAAGAATAGAGGAGAAATAGACATAAAAAGAGTTTTGAGTCTTGTGTTTATGTAAAATAATGTTTTCTTTTTTTCATCCTTCTCTTGCTTAACTAAATTTCATTAGTCTCTAAATTATAAAGATTTAGAGACATTTAGTTGCTTGCAAAATTCATGTCAATATCTATTTTGAGATTAACTAACTAGCTCAAGAAAACATTGCACATTCATTCATCACAGCGGGCAGCAGCTGGTTAAGAAGCAACAAGACAGAGTCTGCTCCTTCCAGTGATGTCTGTGCCCACCATGCACTGTCACTCCTAGGATTACCGTCAAGGCTGCCTCCCACTTTCAAAGGCTTAGTCGGAGAATCACAGCAGAAGTGGTGTTAAAAGTTTGGAAGGCTGCATAAAGACAACAGCATGTACTCCCATAAAGCAGCATGAAGCAGGACAGCCATGAAAGCCTTCAAGGACATCGCTACAGTAGTCTCAGAAGTTCACTCGAACTTGTACACAGTGAGCTGGCCTGGCTTGGCTCCTCAGACAGTAATTCTAAACAGAATCATCTGGTTACAGATAAGGAATAACGCAGATGTAACTGTTTCTGAAAGTGTCAATAAGAGCTTGTTGAAATATATAGGTTTTTTGCAGCTATTTTAATTGAACAGAGGACATGACAGATTTCTTTTACATTTTAGGCACTATTGTAGGCTAAGCAGCCTGTTTCTGGGGTTGGAGAACATGCAGGCAAGTGGGTCATTGAGTTTATCAAATGGGCACCTCCCATCACAGATGTTTCATTGAATGGTACATGACAGCTTCTGAACCCAAACGGCACCTAGACACACACACAAACACACACTGAAATATTTGAGCTTCAGCACGTTAGTTGCTATGTTTTTTTTTCCCTACTTACTGGCCAATTTGCTGTGTTGTTGAATCGACCATGATGCAGGAGGTACTCATAATGGCTTTGTTGCAATAAAACACTGGCTAATATTTGGAATTGACAGACAGACAACAAGCTGTGACTACTAGCTGCCTGACACAGCTGAAAAGGTTCCCAGAAAGGTTTTAAAGAACAAAAATGGGAGACTGTTTTTGAGAAACCCTCCTAGTGGTGACAACTTGGGCATTTTCGGACGAAACAATTCTGGGGTATCCCTGGCAGAACAGCTGCCTAGGGAGGTCCGTCGAGAACTGCATACCTTAAAGCATTGGAATTGCCAATAGGAACACTAAAGTTATGTACTGTAGCAGGCCAGTGGATGGTATAACAATGTCACTTGTGCTTTGACAGTGTATCCTTACAATGTCTGGACCAATTACCACCGTACACTTATGTCACTTGTGGTTCCTCTTGCACTGGGGGAGTACCTAATCTGAAAAAGGAGCTAACAAAGTAATTCAGAACGGTGCTCTAAGCACTACCGTCGTTCCTAGTTCTTGCATTGCAGACATAACAAATAGAAGGGCTCATTGAACTATAAAAAAGTTCCTCCGATCTAAAAACGTCTATAATATGTGTTCAAACTTTTTATGGATGATTTGATGATCCAATTTCCTCAATCTGATCACACCTCTGGATGCAGATGTGAGTATAAAGTGGAGTTTTCAAAGTTGGAATTGAAAAGGCGAGGAGCCTTGTGACAGGAAACAACCAATTTGGCCGTAAAGAAGTGGAACTGTATGAGCCAGTACAAAGATATCCTCATGTGATGTATACATCTTTTATGTGACATGAGAAAGATATCTATGGTATGGATCCCATCTGGTATGCCTCTGTTTCAGCTAAAGCCACTAAATGTGAGTCATTAGTGAAGAGGGCCATTTATCCAACGCCTGGACAACAAAGATATTTATCAGAGGAAATGGCTGACATTTTTCCACAAATTTCCAGTTATGTGCAATTAATGACCAGCAACCAGATAGTAGTTCATACAGAAGAATTCCTGACAAGGACGAAAGAAGCAAGTTTTGTTTTTCTTAACAATACTGGCTTTCTTTATTTCCCTCCATCACTTTCACAGAGACACTTCCAAACCTAGGGGATGGTTTTCACATGGGTGGGAGGGAGGTAGAGCTGGTTTTTTGACATTTAGCCCCTCAGCTGAGGCCCATAGGCCCCTTCTTTTCAGCTGCTGGCAGAACAAAGTTGCTACTTGTCCTAGAATCTCAGTGCCATAAATCAATACACAACCTTGACTTGGAATCAGACTATAAATCAACAATACTTTTGATAAATATCCAGATTAGAGATATCCAGGGTGAACAAGCATTGCCAGGTCCGCTACATCAAACATTTGCCTGTTCTGAACCTAGAACTACCACACTATTTGTTTCTCCATTATCTTTCAGACCTACAGTAGTGAAGTTGCTGGGTGGTCATGCACCATTTGCTGTAGATGACCTGTTCAAAGAAGCCGATGGACGCCAAGTTTGTTGTTGATGCATTGCCTTTGACAACCAGCAGTCCTTTGTGAGGAAAAATAGGTCCTGTTTTTATATTTTGGTATAGTATGTGCTGGTGGCCCATATCTAATCCCTGCTCAAAGCTACAGCCATGCATCTCCTTTAATTAAAGTAATATGAAGGCACTTTTCTTGGTATTTAATCCTTGGGGCACGTGATCAGATGTCCCAATCCATGAATTAGATTTTGTTTACATACTTGCATATGTCTTTCACATGAGAATGTAGGCAATTTGGTACCATTTTAACACCTGATCTGTTGTGCCAAACCAGCCGTCATGTTGCATTACATCAAAGCAAGAGTAAACATCTTATTGCAGAAAACATTTAATTAAATTCTTTCCACTTCCTTATTTTGAAGGTCTGAGGTTAGTGGTGTTGTTCTGGGGTGGCAGAACAAGGATGCAGGAGTGACAGCCATGGCTTGGGGTACTGGTGTGTTGGTGTTCTGTCATGGTACTGTGAAGATGGTATGTCTGGCGCTGGCCACATCATTTTCAGCGGGTACCACCAAACCCCAAATAGGAGGGGAAGTTTTTACATTTTTGTGGTTTGTTGGAAATGAAAGATGTCATTTTTGAAGTCATTGCGCTGTCTTTGTCTTGATGAAATAATCTTTATCGTTGTGTCGTCCTGCCCTTTGGGTGAATCCTCAAACTTGTGAAGTCAAATTACTGTGTCATTACTTTTAAAGCCTTACCCGAAATGATTTATGCATTCGTTGATGATAACCCAAAGTACTTCTCACCGCATCAGACACATTCAAGTTCAACTGCTTTTACACAGTGATGTCATATAGAAAACAATGTGGGCGCCGGCGCTCCTAATGATGTGGTGGGAACAATATCTTCAACAGCATCAATGCAGCGATAGGGAGTTTGATTAATGATCCTGAGGAGACACCACTAGCAGATGGTATGCTGATCTCATGTTTTTGGTGAGCTTGTTTGAGCGCAGCAGCTGTGAGGCCTGCGCTTGCAGCAACGTGTGGAGCATGGGGCTGTCATTAGAACAAGCACTTTATTGGGGAGATGGAGTCCAATCATTTCTGACTGCCTGGAGACAAGTCCATGGCTATTCCTGGTGGGTTGTCAGCCTTATGGGGGCTGCAGATGGGTGGGCAGATACTTGACGAGAGCGCCATTGCTTCAACACATGAGGCTTGAGAGACAGCAGTTGCATAAAGGGAAAGCATGATGGCATTTTCTAAGCGGAACTCTTTTTAATGTTTTCAGCGTGGTTATGGCCCATTGTGGCTATTCTGTGTAATTGTTTCTATGCTTTCATATCTGAGGTATTCCCCAACACGCAGAGACACACAGTACTTTTTCTGTATAAAATCCTTAAACAAGTGGTTATTGGCTTTGACATGTGCCGTAGGGAAGGGGCCTTTTTAATGGAGACATAAAAAGCCCTGTTTAAAAATGAGAGTCATTTCTATAAATTGATCTATCAGTGTGTGTTGTCTGACAGGACAGGGGTCCTGAGGATGGCATTAGAAGCCATTATTGTTTTCTCAGATGGAAACCAGGCCTTGCTCTGGCCCTCTGGCTGGCTGCTGTGTGCAACACACTGATTAGGACTGCCACCACAGGGACCTAAAGGAGCCTTTTGAGAATCACATGGAACTTTTAAATGGGAGCCACTGCAGCAGAAGTGAGCTGCACAACTTCTGAGGAACATCAGCGAGGCAAAGTCAAACTGAGATTGGGTAATGGTTGTCAAATTGGAGGTGAAAGAACTGCAGGCAGTGGAAAAGTCCTGACGTGGTTCATTAAAGATGAATCAACCACTGCCTAAATCTCCTACATTACATGAATATGGTTAGACAATGTTTGGTTCTCATTCCCCGTGGCTGCATAGGGGATAATATCTTGGAAGAATGTCCAGCAGATGCACTCCATTTTTACGGATCAAAGGGCCAGAAAACAAGCACAGCAACGTCATGCCTACTGTATTTCACATCTGGACCTGGGGATGTCAGTCATGTGTGGCCACTTGTCATAATTTGAATGATCCCGCCTTCGGCTTTTATGAAGGGCATACTGTTGTGAGTTGCAGCTGATGTGGTTAAAGGCAGATTATTTTCCATAAACTGGGATTGTTTTACAAATCTAAGGATTTTGTCCTGTACTTGTGCTGACCTCTAAAATGCAACATGGATGGATGATGTACTATATTCATTGTACTGTTGGGAAATCTCAATCATTGGAGTGCTTCACAGAAATATGTACAGTGGTTTGGGTCAGCATCCTTTTGGTTTGATATATAGGTTGGGCCTCTTCAAATAAGAAATCAATCAGTTAGAACCAAATTGTCTTTTTGACTAAATCCTTTAAGTATTTAAAATAAAAGCACAATTTAGTTTTCTAAGTCAGCTAGTGTCTCTTAAGGGAAATGTCTTTGCATCCTGATAGACTTACTCTACCATGAGGTCATACCCATATTAAGGTCTTGAGAGATGAAATCGAGGAGATTGAAGGGTAGAATGAGAGACTAATTAGGTGACTTTCTGATTTATATCAAATACAATAATATAAGCCCCCTTTGGCTTTGCAAGTCAAACACTGTCTGAGCCAATGTATAATTTGTCTCTGTCATTGGAGCTGGACAGATTTATGACATTCAAGGATGTCTTAAGTATTTTTTGGCCCTGATCCTGATCTGACCTGCCGATACAGTCTGAACTCATACTCATATTTACTTCAATGTTGATTACATATGTATCTGACGCAATGAAATAACAGCTGTAGTGTACTTAATTGAATACACCTTAATTTTAGGATGTTCTTGCCTTGAGGTCCTGGTTAAAAATATCAAATGTATATTATAATATTTAGGCTATATTCTCCTGAAACTGATGTGAGGTGATCAGCTTGAGAGAAGATGTGTCTCTCTGCTAGAGTTGTGGGAATTACAGAAACACTTTTCCCTAATGACATTACAGTCACAGCTCTGTGGTTTGTGTGGTTGTGAGCCAAAGAAATGGCAGATGTGAATAATCATTTTGAGTGGCAATCCCCTTTAGAAAAAGGGAGTTTTAGTCAGGGAACCTCAGAACAACAGTGGAGGCAAATGTGTATCATTGTAAATAAGTGAAAGTGGTGTCCTGGCCAGGCTCTGCTGTTCCTCCTCTCCTGAGCTCAGGTTGCAGCTCCCAGATGGTTCCTTAATCTGTAGGTCCCGCTCAGGTCAGCTCCAGCAGAGCCAGGTAACACGAGCCAAACTCATAACCCCACCATCCTCCAAAATGCATCCATGGAGAGCCAGACAGATGACTTTAATGTCTTCACTTCTTCTGAAAACCGAGTCACATGGAGCTCACTGCGCTGTGATCGAGGGCTAGCCTAACTGAAACCCATTATCTACAAGACCTGCTGCTGTGATCTTAAATCCTCCTCACTGTGTGCTTTTGATGACAAAGCATCTAACCTGGACCTAGTGGAAAAGAGCTTGAACATGATAGTGATAAAATTACACAAGACGTCACCTCATGTGGTGTTAAAACACCTCATCATTTCCCACTCACTCCCAGCCGCCATAGCTCTGTCCTGTATAGTGCACAGGCATTTCACATAGTATAGGAGTTGCGCTACTTTCCAGAGCTGGACCAAACCGCACCGAAATGCTGCTTGTCAAAGCCACAGTAAGAAATTACAGCACACTCCTGAGGGTTTGATCCCTGGCCAGATAAGGAACTGCTTGATGAGATTGGGTTACCCCCCTCCTAGTCTTGGAAGAGAACAACCACAGCAGGTCCTGAGCCTCGACTGGGATAAAATGCCTCCCTGTTGGAGTTCTCCCATCTCCTCTTATGTTTAACGTCTAATAATTTCCATGCTACGATATCAGTTGACTTGACAGGGGCTGGGTGTTTTTGCAGCCAAGTTACAGCTGGAAAGCTTTTCCAGGCTGGCCTGAAGGGTGTGAATGAGCAGCTGACCCATAATTTCACATTCCAGCTTAAAGCTTTTTGAAATTACCCCCTGAAATTAAGGGCTTTTGAATTTGTCTTGCTCCTTTGATATCTTCTATCCCATTCCTTGCTGAACTTTGCTCTCCTTCTGTTTGTGCCTATTGGCTTTGTTAGAATTGATCTTCTTTTTTTCACAATCAATTTCATTTTCATTTCATTTATGGGGTTTGGTAGTCACACATTTTTTTCTCTTTTAGGCTCCAAGTTTCTCTGCAAGGTTAATAGAGCATTAGTGATTATTCTAGTTGCAGGGTTAAATTAGTGTTTAATTAGTGTTTTTCCCTCTTTACTGCAATGTATGTACTTTCACATCAGGCAAAAATAAATCCTCTCAGCCTCCCTCTGGACACTGTAAAACACCTCTAAAGATAAAATTTTAGCGCATAGGGTATGCTTTCACTGACACAGAAACTATATATGCTGGCCCTTGGTGTAAGAACAGAGTCCTGTTGTTCAGAAAGCTACTTAAACACCTCAGCATTTTTAAGACATCTATAGTCGCTTTTTGAGTACCTGCATTCTATCCTTTGAGGGCTGTCTTGCAAAATGGAAAAAATCCCATCATAAACGCATTGTGAAAAGCATTGAGGTTGATGTTTATAAGAAGGTGCAGACGTTTGTGCTTGTCAACATGTGTTTTCTTTTTTCCACTGACCCTCAAAGGATTCCAGTGATCTTAATGAAACCAATTTTCATATAAAGACGCCTTTTAGCTTTGGCTCCTTGTATGAAGGCAGCAGCATTTTTGGACTCAGACGCTGTGAGGAGACCTGGCCTTTGAAGTAGCCTCTGGTTATTTTTCTGCTTGACAGATCAGAGCAACTGTGCAGAAATCAAAAGGGAAGTGCCCTGCCGCCCCAGGTAAATGGTAACTCAGGACTGAGCCGGGACATTCTGAAAGCTAATATGGCTACTGCTGAGTTAGGGCCATCTGGACAATTTGCCCTCCGTCCAAATTCTTGAAAATGTGATGCCTAATAGAGTGAGATTGTGCGCTGCAATTGTGAGCAGTCTTGTGCCAGAGGTATATCATATGACTCATCAGAAAATACTGCTGCACACCTCAGAAAGTGTGAAAGACAGACCAGAGTCTGAGACATGGTTTTTTGCTGGTGAGGTGTTGACCAACGCTATCCAGGCATGTCTGACCAATCTCCACTCCTATAGCAGGAATGCAGGGTGCGGGAAAAAGTTCAGAAAATTCTTGAGGCTCTAAAGATCCATAGCACCTGGCGGAGCTCATTTTCCCCCATGAGAACAGTAGGTATTGAGGGATGAGACACGGCCAATTTAGCTAAGTGAGATGTGCTTCTCCACCAAGGAATAACTGTCTCCCTGTCTCCCAGTGCAATTGTCCCCTAACCAGGGCAATGAGGGGGAGGAGAGCAAGGTTTCCACAGCACTTGCATTTCATTTTCCATTGCCCCCTGGAGGGTTTCAAAACAAGCTCTGGGGTTAAGAACAAAATCACTGAAAGCCGTTACACCACAACTGATGCCTAGTCAGGTCTGCTTCTCATTGCAAGGGATCTTGGGTGAGGGAGAGGGCTTACCAGCAAGGCTCAGGGTTGCAAACAATCAATGCCACATTGCCTCTCGACCCCACTAAGATTATAGATGCCATACATACACGCATAAACTAAACAAGGACAGAAATAAAAGAAGAGCTACATTGATTAAAAACTGAAAATAAAATGTTACATTGTCGTCTGCAACTGTAGAAAAGTTTTATTAATGATCCCGATCATTTGATATATCGTGCAATCTGCCCCCTTGTGTGGGCCACATGTGGTTACTTTTTCAGGAGGTCGTGGTAACCAGTTGACCACAAACTAACAAACTTTTAATTTGTTTCAGGAGGGGGGTTGACAAAAGCTTTCACATGCAACCTCAGATCAACAAAACACATTTGTTGAAATATTCAGTATATGTGAAGATATACTATGCAGGATTTTCCTAAAAGACCATGCAAAGACTCATACAGATTTTCTTATTTTCTTCTTATTTATTGTGTTGGGGACATGTATGGATGTTCACCCCCATAGCACTCAGTTAAGGCTTGTGCTTTATAAAAGGTAGCAACCAGACCAGACCAGAACGTAAGCAGCGGGGGGGAAGAAAATAAAAATAAAGGATGTATATTTTTTCAGAGAACAATCATTTGACTTCTGTAGATTATCAGCACTATGTATTATGTAATAACTAATGGTTGGGAGTTGTCCTTTTCTACTGTTTTCACTTGTACACACATACAAACACATTGGCTATGTCACATGCAAGAAAGCTGTGTGCATGTTTGCAGGCATATGAGTTATCATGAGTTGTTCTAAGGTACATTTACTTATTGAGATCAATGCACACAATCACACAGACAGTCTGCCGTGTGTGTTGTAGGTCCCTCTCCTTGGTGGTGTTGTTAAAGGGATATTTTTGGAGAAATATGTACTGTAAATGATGTAGGGGAGTCTTTCACATACTCTGGCTGCTTTGTATTGTCTAAGTTCCAAATATGAAATCTAATTCATTCAGCTATATCATAAATAAACCATGTGTGGTCCCACCGCAAATAGGCCCAAACCATTTTTGTCTCTGACCCATTAAAATACTGCCATGTCGCATATAGCAACTATTGTACTATTGCATGTGCTTTGTGTTACCATAAGTTAAAAATAATTTCTGCTTGGTGTTATTTTTTCCATTTCGTATCTACCTTTTGTGCAGTTTAACATAGGGACATGACTTTTTTTTCTGCAATGTGTACAGTGTAGCTGTACATGTTTCATGGTTTGAGCTGTACGTCCCAAAAGACCAAGCCCGAACTCTCATACTGCTTTACACTCAATGAAATTATTTTCAAAGCATATAGCGTATTGCTTAAACCTGCTTAAATATATGGTAAACTGACCAGAAGAAACACTCACAAATTGAAAAACTGTCCTCTTATCTATTTCACCGGTTGGAAAGGGCAATGAAAAAGTTTTTTGAATTTACAACTCTCATCAAATCTTAGAATAAATTAATAGTGCATTGGATTTCCTGCAATTCAGGTGAACTCTCTGAACTTACAGTACAGCATTAAGCCCTTGAAAGTTACAGTCATATCCCAAACTAATGCTGTACCCCTTTGATAATAAAAAAATAAAATTATAGAAGGGCAGCAATGAACATTAAATGATTAAATGTAGGTAAAACTGATGTTAATTCAAAAACAGTATCATTTACAGTGCTCTGTGGAAGGTATTTCTTCTGTTCTATAGATTGGCATAGTGTGGTGTTGTTCTTGTGCAAGGTTGTTTATCTAGTCCAGCGGTGGAGATGATTTAGTGTTGTTTTGATACAGCTGCTTGTGGTCCTGCTGGGCCCAGGGAAACTGGGAGGTCTTGGAGGAAAGGAAAGGAGTTAGAAGAGGATATGGGCAGAGGTTGATTTATTTGCAGTCTGAGCTTACCCTGAGCTTCCCTTTACCTCCAGACCTCTCAGCTCTCAGGGATACAGGCGCATAACACACCAGCTAGCCGGAGAGATTGATGTGGGAAAGTAACTTTAGAGAGTTAGTTTCTCATTAACTGGTATATCTGATACATAAAATCCCAAACTCTTTAGTGAAAATGACACACAAACACTCACTCAGTCTGATGTGTGTGTGGACCCATTCATGATGATTGCTATATTCTGTATTCTAATTGTGAGTCAATATTTAAACTCCTTCTGAAGTTTATGCTGGAATTTAGTGCAGTAAATAAACACCAGCCAGTGATAGAAGTACAGGTTTTATTAGCATCTATTAAAAGGTGCTATTAAATTAAATTTGTATGCTGCTATAGACATAAGTAAATCAAGGCAGTTTATGTTGTTAATATACCTGAGGATTCTAATCTCTTGCTCTGAAAATCCCAACACAGCCATTTTTCAGTTTTGGATTTATCCAGACCTGCTACTGCGTTACTCTTTTACTTTGTACTATTGTCACATTAACAGTAAAGGGTGACTGAATTTGTTTTTTTTAAAGGCCGATTTCATAACGATAGTTTGAACAGGATAAATTGGCTGCTAACACAACCCTACCCTCTTAAGCCTCGGTCGATGATTTACGTCCTCACATGACTGGTGGAGGCTGCACAGCCATCAGCCACTATCACAGGCAAGTTCCGCTGAAAGCTTTAGTCAAAGAAAACTTTATTTCCATTTGCAGTATTATAATTGGCAGTGTGGCCCTGTTCTGTGGCCTTTCTGCCTTTCTTCAGGCCTATGCAGAAAGCCTCTTCCACATGCCTATGTGGAAAGCCTAAGGCGAAGAGAGCACACCTCTCTGCCCTTCCATGTGAGAGAGAGCAAACCTCCCTGCCCTTCCATGCGCCTACATAGAAAGCCTAAGGCAGAGAGAGTGCACCTCTCCGCCCTTCCACTTGCAAATGAGGAAAGCCTGAGGCAGAGAGAGCAAACCTCTTTGCCCTTTCATACGCTTACATGGACAGCCTAAGGCAGCGAGAGGAGCAGCAAAGGCCCCCGGGACCAGAACAGAGCAGCATCAATGACAAACTGAAATGACATTGATAAGTCAGACAGGACATGAAAAGGAGGAGCTGGGGTGGAGGTGGGTTGCAAAGCAGCTTGCAGAGGAAGCAGCAACAGTAGGCAGGCCAGAGCAGTTTCAATAGGGTGCCCTGAATGAGATTTGCCAATTGGGTACATAGAAAGGAATCATGTGATCTATCAGCTGACTCCCTTCCATCAGTCAGCTGCTCCATCAGTTGATTGGGCTGTTTGAGATCAGCTGATGAAACTGGGATGTGAGCTGAGCTTGACATCGTGTCCTGCCTGAACTAACGCTATGCTCAATTTTGTAAAAAGTCCTCTTGGCACAGATTAATTGGCCCAACTAGTAAATAAGTCAAACTCTCGATAACAGTGACATATTTGTCTCCCTCTGCTGTCTATAACAAAACACTAGGATCGGGCCCTGCAACAACTTGATAAGGCCATGTGTCTTTATCATGACAGTGGAAACTATCAGTCTTCATAGCAAACAGTTTTTGCCCAGGACTGTGTACGGATCTGTGATATGCTATAGATAAGTCTAAAGGAAGACCTTTATTTTTTAAGAGACAGGCTGCCTGAGGGTTTGGTTCACACTGAGGCCTGATATCTGATAACCTTCTCCTATCCAATGGATGGCCAGAACCAACTTGCCAATAATGATTGGTATGTGTTTAAGACTAAGCCCAGAGCTGATGCTGATGTCGGACAAAAAAAATGCTCCAGATAGTCTCTGCAAAGATTAGGCCAGAACTCTCTCATACCATCTCCTTATTAAAAAGAAAATGCCTGATCGTTTTTTCCATTGATGAGGCCATTTTAGAAGGGATTAGGGGAGCATTGGGAGGATTGCTGCTGTGCTGTGCTGTTGCTAACATTAAGAGGATGTAGGGCTTTAATATCTCAATATGTTTTGCATTAAGTCTGAGCATGTTTGCCTCCCTCTGGGAGTAAAACGTGTCAGCAGATAACAAATTTTTCTTCAAGCTCAAGTTTTAGCGGACCAGTTTGCCTCACTGTGTGTTAGGAGGAGGGGAACAAATCAACTCAGGCTGATGTGTTGTTTTTAAGAGATCCTTAGAAAAACAACCCAAGCAGCTAGTGTTGCAGCGGTTTACCAGTTTCACAGCATGCCATGGTATGAAAATTGACAGTTATCATCCTGTGTACATTGGCTTATCTAGAGTATAGGAAAAAAAGCATCTGGACAGAGAACCTCACCTGCACGTGTGCATCTTTTTTCCTCTTTGACTGCCAGTCAAACTTTCTATATAAAAAATAATTTCAAGGTTCAAGTATAAGACCACTAATAATAATTGTGTAATACTGTATGCTGTGATACCATGAAATGGTGATTTTCTGAGACAGAATGTCGTATACAGTTGCAACCCTACAAACAGCGTTATAATGCTCAACCTGGAAGCTGACATAAGAGATGAAATGAGAGATGGTTTTGCAATAAAAATGTCTCTTGATGAAAAAGGGGAGAGTGCCTAAAGCAGAGAGAAGATTGTGACTGTTACCTTTAGTACATGTTCTTAAGTTTTGGTCTAATTTTTTTTGGATTAGAGTTTAGTTTCTTTTCTGCTGCTAAAAATGTAATAATGTTACAGCCATTTTTGGCTCCTTGCACACTATTTCATCTCAGGCACACTGCCAGCTTTTATATTTGGCCCTCTTACTAATAAACAATGGCACTGGTTGACTCTCCTTGTGTGTGTGTGTATGTGCACGCACGTGTTCCTGTGTTTTGTATTGTGGTCTGGGTGAACCCAACTTGGCTCTGTTTGAACGGGGTAGGATAAAGGCTCATACATTTTAATATATTACCCCCATGTCAAGCAAGAAGAAGCAAACACAATGCCATGGGGGGAAAAGCTATTTGGTAATGAGAATCAGCTTCAGAAGCACAAGTTTTTAAAAAGGGGACTGCTGCCATGTATTTGTGTATACATACTAGCTGTGGGAGACAGTAGGGTTGCCAGGTTTGGCATTTGAAACCCTCTTTTTCTTTTATTGTGACCTAGCAGAGCAAATGGACATCTGGAGAGATGTAGACTAGTGGAGTGACATTGAGAGTCATGTAAAACACATTCAAGGGAGTATTTTTTCCTATGCTTTGTACCAGTTACAGATTATTGAAAACCACTTGGAAAATTGAAGTCTTCAATCATCTAGCCAGATTAAGAGAAATAATGTAAACTTGACCTGTTGCCTCCTCATCAGTCTTATCTTGATCAGATTGTGGTGTACCTGACTGCAGCGTTTTTTTCCACCTCATTTGTACTGAAGAGGACTCTTCAGACGAGGTGGTTTTGGTGAAAGTCCATGATTAAAGTGTCATAAACTACTAATCCCGGACCTCTTTGACTCCTCCAACCCAGGTCAAAGGTCATCTAACCCCCCTCCCCTCCACTCTGACCACACAACAATGTGTTCAGGGTCAGTTTATCTTAGAGAAACAAGGCGTCACTTAGGTGGATCAGGACGTTTCCTCCAAGTCTTGTCGTGGAACATTAAGTAATGCCGCAAAGCCGCCACATTGTTGAGGGATTATCACTCTGATTGTGGGCCTTGTTTGTTCTATTTATAACTGTAAATAGTCACATTTCTGCTCCATTCCAGATGGCTTTCATGGCTAGGACTTGCATCCCCTTGACAATTGACTCCAAAAGTTTGGCTGGTGCACAGCACACTGGCACCACACACACATCACGGCCAAAACACTCTGTTTGCCTGCTGTGGGCCTGTGAGTAATTTGGAGTGTAGTGGCCTTGTCAGTCAAATGCAGTGCAAAAGGGCTCAGTTTTAAGTGTTTTATATTCTGGGATATATTTATGAAGTCTTAATTGTGGTAGCAAAGACATTGAAGTGAAAGCCCCTTGACTTCCTGCTGATCCAGATTTCTACATTTGCGGTGCCAGCAGCCTAGTTTTCTTTGACTTGGATATAAAACTTGAGCTTGTGATTTCTCTTTGGCCAGTGATGCGAGAGGACCAACTTGCTGTTTGACATGGAACACCATTGTGTAATGTCATTACAGAAGATGCCAAGAGCATGGGGTTCATATGGCAAACTTGATGTGATGTGGAAAGTGCACAGAGCACATTTTATAGGCAATTTCTGTCAAACTTCTACATACTTGCGGCCGAGCTGAGTTACAGTTTCTCCAAAACAGGATTCAGACAGCTTCCCAAAAACAGAATGATTTAACCTGATATATCGATAAGTTCGCAGCGTTAGACTGAGTTATACATCCGCTTCGAAAGGCACAAACAGCCTCGCTTTGGCTGCCAATGATCCCACTCTACTTGAGGCAAACACCTCAGCTGTGTAATGCTGTCGACTCCCTAATACACACTTTCCATGACAGTTATTCCCAGCAGAACCGACTATATGGACACTTTTGGTAAACAGGAAGCATAACAACCATAACATTCATGGTGCGGTATACAGATTTAAACTGATAGGAAGAGATAAATAGTCTCATACAGTTTTGACTGTAATATTAGGAGAACATTAAGAGGTTTTTGTTACAGCTTGTCTTTTGATGCTGGTAGGGATCTCCCACTCATATCATAAAGTATCAAATTAGAAGAATACTTGTCTTCATTGCCTACTGTAAACATGTCACTTTATATCTGCCATTCTCATAACATACCTGGATGGGATCAGACAAGTGTAGAAAACTCTTCCACGGCTGTAATGTTTTGCATTTCCAAAGCGTGTTTATCTAAGCTATAGGCGATAATATTTATGACTGTTTTTAATTCAGTCAGCGTACAGTTTTGATTTCACCATCAGCTCAAGTGGTGTACAATATGTGGCAAGGGGTCCATAAAGCCTTCAACATGTTTTATCCCTTTCTTTCTTACATGTATAGTTTCAGCATGTCTGACACCAAGCTAAACACATTCCTCACCATATAAAATGAGACACTATTTTTCCAGTTTTTTCTAGGAATTTAAATTGAACCCTCAAGTAGAGTTCAGCTTCAGGATTGTTGAGTTCATCAGCTGTATTTGAAATGTGATATATGTAAACATATCTATGTGTGCTGTGTCTATGACAAAATGTCTTTGGGTAGTATGCTAGTGGATGTTCCTCCATCAGAACACTATAGTGGTTTTCTTTGTGCAAATACACAGCTGATGATTTATGGGTTAAAGAAGCTGGACACGTACTGTTATGATACAAATCCTTTTACCTCCCGCTTACTTTATCCTGCTCAGCACCAGCTCGGTCATGAAAGTCTTCAGTCATTCTGTTACAGATGTTCTCTGGATCCTTTGGCCATCTGGTCCCGGACAGGAACAGGAAATGAAGAATAATAAGTTAAGAAAGGTTCTTTTTAGGATATGAAAGCTTGAAAAAGAAAGTGGAGCACCACTTTTCACAGTTTAAGCCTGGGCTACACAAATTGAGGCACTTTCTTTTTTCTTTTTAGTACCCTCTTTGCTACTTCCCTTCTAGCTGTCCTTTGTTCATTTCGTGCTTCCTGTCTATTCAGTTATTGTAATATTTAGTGTATCAAATGAAAGTATTAGATATATTCATTTTGATTATATTGTCATTCTCTGCTTTATTGTTTTGCTTGTTCCTCTTCTTCTGTGCTTTCATTTTGTTAATCTTTTCATGCCTCCAAGCGGCAATAGCCGTGGCCAGAGGTATTATGTTTTGGGATTGTCCGTCTGTCTGTTCATCCCTACGCACGTCCCATTCTCCTTGGCGCAAAATCTTAAGAATGCCTTGAGGGACTTTCTTCAAATTTGGCACAAATGTCCAGTTGGACTCGAGTAGAATTTGGTGGTCAAAGGTTGAAGTCAGTGTGACCTTGCGTCTGTCTCGTGCTCGTGAACACAGTATCTCAAGACGGCCTTGAGGGAATTTCCTCAAGTTGGCACAAACATCCACGTTGACTCAAGAATGAACTGATTAGAATTTGGTTGTTAAAGGTCAAAGGTCACTGTGACCTCACAAAACGTATTTTTGGTCATAACTCAAGAATTTGTATGCTAATCATGACAAAATTTCACACACGTTTCTTATAGGATATAATGATGGAGTAATTACATTTTATATCCAAAAGGTCAGCTTCACAGTGACATCATAATATTCTGCAGAAACACTTTTCGGGCCCTCATTCAACATCATAACTCGGTTTGAAGATGTGTGTGAAGCATCCATGTTTTAGAACATGTAGCCTCTTAGCAACATCCATATTTGAAGCACTGTCAACTGTCATGGCTGCATATGAGTCTGGACAGACTTGGATGTAAACTCTTACTGCAACTGGACTGGTTTGCGGAGGCATACAACCACGAGGCAGTAATTATAGTTCTTTCCATCTTTTGATTAAATTTCACTTCAAATCTGTCATTAGTAGATCTGTCCCTGTAGCTTTATGCCTAGAGCACACTATACTAGAGGACTTTGAAAATACCTTTATAAGTCACGTACTGTAAGATTTTGTGAAGACTAGGGGTCTTATAGGGTCACTATTTGCAAGACTGTAACTAGATTCCTTTTAGATTATTTCCCCTTCTGCTCTTGGTGGAAAATATTATGCTAAACCTCCTTTAAAAAATATGACATATTAACAATTCCCAGTGTATCCGCAAAAACACATAACACAAAGATAAAAGGCGCCATATGTCCATGGTATTCTTGTCAATTCGGCATCAAAAAAATCCATAAAGATTAAATGTTTTTGCGCACAAAATTTAGCTTTTGGATTTTGTTGCCTTAGCTGCACTGTTTTAGAGGGAAGAGACCATGGAAATGAGGGGGAAAACGTTTCACAACTCCATCAGTTTCTTCTCCTTTTCCATAATCCAAGAAAATTTTTAACGTTCTTATACCTCCCCAGAGTCTTCTCTATCTTTACTATCTACCTGGTTTGCTGCTTTGGTTTGTTTTGTTTCTGTGGAGAGCACACCTATTGATTGTGGAGAATATTCACATCATAGAACACAGTCTAGAGAGAGATTTATGACCACCTTACACAAAGCAATCGAGGTCACGGGAGTTTGCCACAACTCTAGCAAAACTCTGATTTAATTCCAGCATTTGAAATTTGCCTGTGACAGCCAAATTGCATAACAAGTTGTTAGGTGTAAGACCAGCTTTAGATTGTGCAAGTTTTGTCTGCAATAGTTCAGTGAGGAAACAGCAGTGTTATCAGATGGTCTCCGTAAAATTCAAGAGATCAACATTCTCGCCAACACGGGAGGGAAGGGGGGTGGGCAGGGAGAAGAGAAAACACGGGGCTTTATCAGTCGTGTTTCTATCTTTACCTCCTCATCTGAAGTTATGTTTTCGGAAGGCTTTGTGAAAGTTGCTTGTAGAGATGCACGTTGAACAGATCTACATACATACACAGGAATTCTTGTTTTTTTTTCTTGGGAAGGGGGACTAAAATATTCACAAGATGATGCCCATTTTCTCCTTTTTGGCCTCGTCATTGTGGCTGAGATTCCATGCCCTAAGAGGGAAGATAAGCGCTTACTAGGAGGATATTCTGAATTCCTGTACTGTTTTTCTCCCCTCTAATGTCCCTCTCATTGCAGGAGTGTATTCACTGAAACAACTTCATACATGTGTCATCCTGGAGAGAGTGGAATCTACTTGAACAGAGGTTAATGGAGAGGTTCAGGTAGGAGTCATAATGGGTTATATCTGTCTGTGTATGTTTTTTTTTTTTTTTTTTTTACCTACATGGAACATATCACTTTGTCACATATTTCCCCCTCTTATTTCTCTCCCTTTCTCATTGTCTTTCTTTGTGAACATTGGGCCAGTTATAGAACAGCGCACAGAACAGTAGAGGAGCCCCATCTCTTCTCATGCATATTCAAGCACGCGTGCACACACACTCACACTATGAAAGGCAGCTTGGCTCCTGGTCAAGGGATCTCTGCTAAAGACTGGTCCTGGACAAGAGAGCTGATCGCCAGCCAAGCAGGACAGTTACAAAGTGGAGCATGGGAGGCCCCGCCATGTTTGCCGAGATCTAAAGCCTCTTTCTCTAAAGCTTTGTTTGCATTTTGTTCACTGCAGCAGCTGAACAGTACACAGAAAAGCCTTTTCTTACCCTTTCTCTGTCCACTCTTTTTCGCTTTTCACTTTTTCTGACTCGGCTGCTTTCTGACAGTTGATTCTGTTCTTGTGTACTAAAGGAAATTATGTGCTTAATTGGATTATTGGGAGTTTTCTTCAAATGAGTGCTCACCCACCCACACAGCCCCAGACTCTGAATTCTCCTCTGGGTTGGCTGTCCGCTACATGTTTCCAGACTCCACGGTCTGCAGGATGAGCATGAAATGGGAACCTGGGAGTGTGTTAAAGTTTAATACCATGAAGCCAAAGCAATTATAATAAATACAATTACATTTTCAAGATGTTAAAAGGGTTTTGTTTATACTCACTTGATTACGGAACAGTTTTCAAATCAAGGCAGCAATTCCATTTAAGCATTCCCATTAATTGAGAAAAGCTCTCTTTTCACTCTCTGTCTGTCTCACTCACACACATACACATAGTAACACAATGTGAAAATTCAACCTGATATGGGGCAGATCTAGCTGTCAGACATCTCTGCTGGCCATCACCTTCAGCGTGCTACTTGGCCCAGGTTTATAGAAACACAGTGGTGTCCAAACGCACGCAGGCATCACTGGAATTTGCACCTGTTGGAGACCCGGCTCTTATGGTCTTCTCTCTTGAGAGCTGTCCCTCTTGCTCTTCCTAGGCATTCTTTAGTAACCGAGGGCATGACCTGGGAATCGTTGTATAGAAATGGTGAAATCTCAAATGAAGGAAAGGAAGCCGATGGGGGTTAAAATGGGTAAAGGGCAGAGTGGATGATGAGAGGGCCTGAGTGTATAAAGAGGCTGGATGAGGGCGCTTAGGGAAGGGGAGGGTCCCGCTCTTGTACCTATTCTCATACAAATGATCCCTTGCGCTGTGTGGCCCTTCAGTGGGTCATAAACATCCCAGTGGTTGTGCAGTTGTGTAGTGGTGAGCTGTTCATGTTACTGATTTTCTCCTAGAGAGGGGAAGCGGAGTCCAGGGCACAGATTAAAAGGCCTCTCTTTCCCACCCGCGTGCGAATCACAAATCACATAGAGCCACAGTGCTTCCCCTCGCCCAGGAACCCAACAAACACCCTGTTAAAAGCCGCAGCCACATCCCTGTGTTTTCATCTTACTGGGCACAGAAAACATAGTTTGTATTCTAATTAGACTAGTGTGCGTATCCAAGTTTTCCATGTGGACACCAGTGCTGCAGTGGATGTCTATTAGCCTGCCAGTTTAGTCCTTGTGCCTCATTATAAGGTATTTTGGTGGTTGTATTGTGGCTGTTAAGAACAGCACTGATCATTCACTGGAACTGTTATGTAGTGATGTATCATTAAGCTACTATATGTCAACATGCTCTGTATGCTCTAAACCGATCTCCCTTGTTCTCGCCACATTCTGCTGACAAATGAAAAATCTGTCCTTATCGTGGCCCGGGGCCAGTTAAGGCCTCTGAGGGGATAATTGAACGGCCTATCTGCCCTACGCAAATCCTAATTCTCTCTCTCAACAGGCCACTGGCGGCATGCTTTATGGGATTATTTTCAACCAGGCATTTTGAATGTTGTAGCATACATAGGCCTTCCTTCCCACGTACAGCTTTTCCCCTTTCTCCTTGTTCCTGCCTTTCACCTTCTCGCCTGAGAGGATTAGTAAGTCAGGCTTCCGGAAACGGAGCACCACTCGACGAGAATGAGACTCCCAAAAGCTCAGAGACAGGAAGGAGCTGGACACTGGCTTTATGACAACAATCACTGCCTTCTCTCGATGTCTTTGGGTTTTTTTTTGTATTTTAACAAAGAATTGGCCTGTTTTTTGCAGTGAATATCAGTGTAAACAGCAGATTTTTCTGCTACCCAAGAGACTGAGTGGAGTCTGTGGAGTCAGAGGGTATGGAGGGAAATGATTATTTGTTGAATGCATTGTTGTTTGGTGGTGTGGAGACTGTTGATTTGTGGCTACAGAGGAACTGTGCTCGCAGGGTCAATGATATGCTTTACCAATTCCTTTTTGTCCTTTATCTCTAAAACATTTTTGGAGGCAAAAGGACATTCTTTGTTGAGATTAAAATATATCCATGGCTTATTGACAGTTCAGACAAAAGGGTTCATTTTCAGCTCAGGCTTAATCATATTTTATATTGAGCAAGATGAACCCCTTAAAGGGATACTTTGCTGATTTCCAACCAGCTTTGTATCATAACAATATGTATAGTATATAAAAATGAACCATGGTAAACTAACCTCCATCTTACCAGCACCCAGATCTTCCTGCTCATCTTTCACCTCGAACCAATCAATCGCAGCCTGATTTTTGACGTCTTTGTGGCTTTTGCTCAAACTGCAGATTGTGCTTCTGCATTTCCAAATTCCTGCCACCACAGACACAGAGTATAGAGAGGACTGCAGGAGAGAGCAGCCCCCCCTGTTTTTCTCTCTTCAAATGTTTTCAGAAACATATTTTAGCGTACTGTTTAAATAAATGTAATTTGAGGTTGTTTCCTACCTGCCAGTCGCCATATTATTTCCTGTAACAAAACAGACAAGCTCACATGATGTCACCCAACAGCGGAAGCATTTATAGGTCCGTTTCGGTGCAGTGCATTCTGGTAGCTGGAAGTTTTATACCTCTTGATCAAAAGCAAACGCCACAACCCCTATTCTCTGTTTTCTGTGGTGATATAGCACAAATTTCAAAAACATTTGTGTTTTTCTACTGCATAGACAGCCCAGTTTTGTGAAAAGACCATCTTTACAGAAGGGAAATACTTCTATAAACAGACAAATTTTGTGTACAAAATTGCCAATTGTAAACTAAATGATGATGTCTGTCCTAGAAGAAGAATAACCAAAAGTAGGGCATGACTGTCTGGTTGTATGGTGACTATTGTAAGCCCAGAAATATGGGAATAGGGGGAAATTGTGTTGAATTCAAAGGCTTAAAAGATTTTCAATTGTTGAATTTTTGCACCAAGATTTATTTCTGGGTGAGGATGACCTGACCCACACTGTGGTCCATATTTTGGTCCAAGTGGAAAAGCTCTGTTACCTATTTTTTTTATCTTGTGTGTCCTTCAAGATGTCTTAATTCATGTCTATTCAAGAGCAACCAATTTTGTTCCACTTGTGCTGTCCCAGTTTGAGAGGTGTTGCAGGTTGTCTTCCTAATCTTACCAATATATGTCTTTAACTAATGTTAAGCCCTCTTGAACTGCTTTTGTCTGACAAGACTGACAAAAGGCACCAACACGTTCTGTAAATCAAAAGTGGAATTCACTTGTGCTGCAGTCTTAAAGGTCCCTGAGGCTGAGCCTGTGGAACCTGGTTGCTACATGACCTCCATTGTCTTAGCTGTCAGAATGTCTTTCATCTTCTTACTAGGACCCAGGGAGAGCGATCAGTATCTCCCCGTTGTATCTTTCTCATATCTCCATGGCTTACAGCACTGGTTCCCAGCCATATACCCATTTACTGAACCTTAAGGCTATCCCAAATCATTTCCGTCATCCTTTGATTCAGCAGATCAGGGGAATGATAGGACTGGTTTCTCTTGCTATCTTTTCCCAACTCAAGAAGTTCTTGGAACGTCCTAATCCCACTTTAAAATGACTCCCTGGGTGGTCCATCAGATTTCCACAGAAGTTGTTCTACGTACTATCATCTGATTTTTATCATGGCTATAAAACATAAAAGTTTGGAAAAGTAAATGAATAAGGAATCTGTTTTTACTGTTTTCCAGGCAACACAGTGTTGAAATATTTTTGAGAAGGACTTTTGATGAACCTATCAATTGATTCACAAGATATGAGGCCCCCTGTTTGACACACAGTGCTTGATCAGTAAGGGTGTCTGTGTGCTCCTAAGTGCCTCTGACAGCCTGTAAGAACCATGCAATCATAGTCTGTGCTGACAGTTGTTGTTATTTGGAAATCTGGATGCACTTACCTTTTTTCATGCCAAGAATTATCCAATATAGGCGGCATTCCTCTTGAGCTACATATGTGGAAGTTAGTAAGTATTTGCACCTGTTTATCATTATCAGTGGTACAACCTGTCGTTTTATATTTTGTGTGGGAATCAAACTCATAATTTTCCTCAGAGCAAAAATGATCAGAAGAGGGATTAAGTCAACTGTAGTTTAGGGAAGCTGGAAGAACATCATGTGTGATTGCGACATAAAGGCAGTGTGGCTTATGGAAACAATTGCTTTCAATGAAGGATAGTCACTTGTGCTTTATGTGATTGGGAAAAGATAAATATGCTAACTGCTCTCATCTAATGACATTTGGAGTAATACTTTGTTGGTTTAAGCCCCCAGAGATTAGATTAGGTTATCAAAATGCAACATTATCCTCTATTACAACTGCCTTTTACACTCTTGGTGGTTGGTGGCCATCATGTAAACATCTGTCAGTGAGGTGATAGCACATCTGGCATCTGATTGAAGTCTGTTGGTGGATGTCATTATTAACAGACCTCTAAATCCTATCATCATTACCTAACACTTGATCTCAGGTTACTGTTAATGACTTCATTATGTGTTAGTGTATTCCCTTTGTCTGCAGTAGGACCTGTTAGCTGCTTGATAGTGGCTTTTGAAGAGTAGGTGTCAGTCCTGATGTTTATTGTAGCGATGACTGGCAACCTTTCAAGTAAAAAAAAAGCCAAGCAATATACTTTATTATTCATTGTTTGTTAAAATACCTGGAAACTGATTACTTCACATATAAAGTATGCTTACGTTCACACAAATAACTCTATAATTGTGAATACCAAGATAAGGGTAATAGCCTAATTAAGCTGTTTACAAAGTAGTAACCAAACTCCAAACCCCAGTAACCCTAATTTACATGGTTGTGGTAGTCGAGTTACCAAAGACGTAATTTTTTTTCAATAGGTCAATCAAGCTGTGAGCCTGAATAGGGCTGCAGCTATCAGTTATATTGGGAATTGAGTATTCTACATAAATCTATCAATTAATTGAGTATTTGCATAAGAAATACTCTTGCTTTAAAGAGCAATAGTGAATATACAAAGGAGAAAATAACATGGGTCTCTTAAATGGATAACTAATTGGTTTCCTTTTTAGAAAATTAACATTTTTCTTGCTTTAATTTTGTACAGTAATTGGGCTCCAATTGCTACCAGCGCCACCCGATATTTAGTTTTTGGGGGGTTTTATGCATCGCTTTGTGTGTGTGTTTGCATGTATGTGTGTAGCTGTCATATTAATAAGGCGAATGAAGCTCAGGTTTTCACAAATTGACTGTAGCATTTTATTTTCTGTGGTTATGTCCCTAAGTTAGGAATGTTTTGCTCAAGAAATTAAACAGCAAATGATATGCTGCAGTCAATTTATGAAAGTCTAACTAGCCACCATGTTGATTTACGTTCTTAAAGGGAAGACTTTGCTAATTTTCAACCACCTCTGTGTCACAACAGTGTGGGCATTTTGTGCAGATGAATGCCGTGTATCTCTCTGTGCTGCCTGAGATTCCCGCTCATCTGCTAGCGAGGTCCCTGGGTTTTGGGTCATTTGGCAGACTTTTGCTGGTGGATAAGCAGGGAGCTCCAGGTGCCAGCAGGGAGGCTGAGTGTTGTTCATTTGCACTTAACATTACTGCCTGTGTTGCAACAACAAAGAGCTGGTTGAATATGAACATAATGAGCCAAAATTTACACATATCCTTTATGAGCCTTCATTTTACCTAGCAAGCATTGATTTGAGTTAAATGCAAACGTTCATGTTACCTTGTTCTGGATCAGCTCCGTGGATTGAATGCTTTCTGCTGAGATCCTGAAGTATTGACGTTGTGCTATTGTGTTAGACTATGTTGGTTTTTACAATAGACACACTGTACAGATTTTTTGTTTTGTTTCAGCTTGAAATTATCCCATACTTTGGACACTTTATGTAATTTTATTTGGCCTGTCTCTTCTCTTTGCCTCTCGCAGTTTGCTCTTTCTTTTTTTCCAATTTTACAATCTGCACTATGAAATCATTGTAAGTGCGGTGTTCCAAAGTAAAAACCATTCATGCAAAACCCAGTGTGTTGTGTATAGTTATGGATTAAATTATTTTTAAGCACACAAGTAACACTATCTTGTGGTTGAATTGTGTTTAATCCAAATACATGACCCAGTGCCTTTATGCTAACTCAGCGAAGGTGTAACATGGAAAGAGATCATTTTTTAAAGTGACAGTTGGCTTTATTCAGGATATTGGGACACATGCCACCACACATGTGTGCTTGGATCTGTGGTTTTCATACATGTTCAATCACATATGTGTGGTGCAAGGGCACATGCATGGCACAGCAGGAGGGTAGCGTGAGGAGAGCTCCCTCCACATGCATGTGCTGCATGTTCAGCTGTCACTGAACCACAGAAGCCCCTCCTTCCCCTCCACTCCCCACTTTCTCTATTTTTCCTTCACCCTTGCCGCCCCTCTTTCCCTACTGTATTCCTGTCTCCCTCTGTCCTCCCATCTCCTGCCTTTCATTTCTCCTCCAAGCCCGATACATTCATAGCCAACTGTGCGTGTCCTCTCCTGCTTTCCTGCTGTAACCCAGTCATCCCCAGCTCTCAGCTGTGCCTCTCTGGCATGAACTTGAGATGACACTGATTCAACCCCCAAAGGTGTATGGAGTCCTGGGAACCAGCAGGACCAAAGCAAATGTAGCATCTAAGAAGAACACCATGGAGTACTGTGCTTTACAAACTCGATCACACCTGGGCTTAGCTGTGGAAAAAGGTTTTATCTTCTCTAAGACTAGTTTTGTCTTCTCTGCACCCAGAGTTGGCACTTGCTAGTTTTGCATGTTGTTTCTCCAGTGTCTTCCATCCTGACTCAAACGGATCTTAAGCAGCTGACATGTTCAATACTTTGATACCCACCAGTCATCTGACACGAGTTTTCAGCACTGCATTACAGAGGGAGGTAAACATGGCAGTAGCCATGCGCTTGGCATTTAAAATGCTGTGCAGTACAAGACAATGTCACCCCAAGGTTTGCCTTCTTCCACATCATGGCTGTATCCCCCAGCGGCAGCCCTAGGGCTCTATACTGGCACAGAGGCAGGATCACAGCTATGACACCCCTATGTATCTCATTCAGCCATAGAGAATGGGACTATTGAACCGAGTAGCCCCCCAGCACTGGCCTCTGCCTGCACCTGCAGGCCCAACTGATGGTTGGAAAGCTGGAAGGAAAGGGGGGGAAGTGATTTTGAGATGTGAGGAAGCTTGGATTGAGTTTAAGAGCAAAGCTTGGACAAGAGACAGGACTATGACATCATACTGTATGGGGGAACCAATCTGAGAGGTCTAAAATAAGAGAAAACTGTTCACCTTAAAGCTGCTTTCTGTGTTTGATATTTACCATGATGGTCTTGGTGAATTCTTTGTGAAGTAAGGATGGGGAGAAGGCGAGTGAATGGGGGTTACCAGAGAACCTCTGGCCCCCCTGCAGGTCATTAAGTCATTCATAAGATGAATTTTATAGACCTCCCTCTACCCTTGCCTTTGTTGCTGTTGTGTCCATCAGCGGAAGTGAAAATGGAAAATGGAGATTAAAAGTGGTCATGCAAAATTGATCCAAAGGTAGATGATTGGTTTCTATCTCTTAAACATTTTATTTCTAGGCGGGCCCTTACTGGACAATGCTGTAGTTGTTTTCCTCACAGACACCCAGCCTGATAACCTTTTCTGTCTGCATGGATTTATGATGTTTACAGATGTGCTCACTTTATGAAAAAACAGCCCCTCTCCCCCAGTGGGGCAGCCATCTTTAATCCAGTAAAGAGCACGGGGATTTGGTCGCCCCTGGCCTGCCTGAAGGCCCTTTGGAAACCTCTCGGCCGTGAGAATGGGGGCTGGGGTTGGAGGTGTGGGTCGGGATGTGTGTAGCCATGCAGGAGGGGCTGAGGACAGTCTTTGTGAATTTAGTTAATCTAATTTGAGCTCTTTCCCCCTAAGGCCCTTTCTCTCCCTCACCACTGCCCCTGTTTCAAACATCAGTCCAAGCTGGGGAAAGTTTCACGTGTCCCTGGTGAAAATAGGCTTTGTTTAGTTTAATCCAATATCCTCATATGTAAACCTGAGGGGGATAGAATTGGGAGGGCCCACAGAAAAAAGTGGCAGCATCTCTGTCATTTGTGTGTTAAAATGGAATGCTAATACACATGCATGAGAAATCTGAGCAGTATCACAGCATGACATTATTGAAGCTTTACCAGTCGGATAATGCAACTTATAAGGAATTCGATGACACCACAAATGAAACCTACTGATTAAAGGTCAGTTTGAGAAAGACAATCAAAGTCTTCATTAGTAACTGTTAGTACTCCTGTTTTAACTTACTAGTTTTTATCACAGGACAACTCGAAACAGAGGCTGCTGCTTATAGAATGTAAATGAACCACTTAGAAGCCTTTCATTGGTGTTTCACACCTCTGATTAACTCATTGTGATGCTGTTGGATATCAGATGGGTATTAACTCATTAGGGTTTGCCTTTGAAGTTGCTCCTGAATATCATCAGGGTCTTGTAATCCTTTTTTAATGGATCAGTGAGTAGGACAGTGGTTCTGCAAAATGATTAATGTGACAGCCTTTCTCACCTAATGTTCCCTGTGTTTTGCATGAATGGGTTGAAAATTGGTTGATTCATTTAGGAAACGCACCAGTAATGGTGTTACTGTTGAAAGGCAGAGAGTAAATGGTAAACTGCTTTATCAGTTTGCCGCTGTCTAGCCGTAAACCCAAACCCCCCTCTCTTATCTTGACTTCTTTTCCTTTTCTTTCTCTTACTATCTTACTCTTTCCTTGGCTTTGTAATTTTAGTGTCTTCCCCTCTGCCCTCCTTTTTAACTTAAGGCAATTGGTGGTGAAGGGCAGGAATGCAGCCGAGGGACTGTAAGGATTTATCACACTGAGGTGTGAGGGCTGCTGCCTGTGCTTCTGTGCCTGGAGATGTAACAGTTTAGTGCCAACAGCATTCCCACCACGGGGCCAATACAGAAGTTTATTGCTTTTTTGGTTTGATTCTTTAGACCACATACTTTGTGGCTGCAGGGAGAAGAATGGGAGGAAAGGTGTCAAGGACAGAGGGTGCAGAAGTTTATGTGTTGGTGTGCATGGGTTTTCAGTCCAAGAATTGTTGAGTAACATTACCAGCAAGGTAATATAAACCATGAGAATAGGTTATATCCATATTCCGCTTATCAGTCACTGCTTTTGCCTCTTAAACATGGTCCGTCTCTCTCTGCTCTTGCCGTCTCTCTCTCCACTCTTGCTCTCTTTCCCTCTCTCCCCTCCCATTCCTTCTCTTTCCACTCCTCTCACTCTCCCGGTCCCTTCCTCCTACTCTGCCTCTCAGGTTACGATGACTGGGGGTTTTCTTGCTTCCATCTCGTAGAGTGTCTGTGTGTGTGTTTGTGACTGTGTATGTGTGTGTGTCTCCCTCAGCGCTGAGCTGTGTCCTTGTCCCTGCCTCCTGGCAGCAAGGAGCCACCCAGCAGCCGGCCTGTGATTGGGCAGGGGAGTGGGGTTCTTGACACAGCGCGGTGCTGACTGCTCCGGGACGTGTTTCAACAGATGGTCGAGGTTAGAGAGTGTCATCACATCGGAGAGAGGATTAGAGGAGAGAGGTTGTCTTCCAGGAGCTGTGTGGTCCCCCCTACTCTTCAACCCCAAATCCCTGCACCAAGACACAAACCCCTCTATGAGCGTGGGGAGACCCGGTGAAGAAACGCAAGAAGAAAACTCAGAGAGGAATCCTAGCCTTGCCTCTCACTCGGCCGGCACTCTGCTCTCCTGCCTTTCAGGTACTTCACAACTTTCTCACTGATTTTTAATTTTTTTTTTTGTGTGTGTGTTTTTTTGGTCTGCTTTCTGCTTATTTTCCATTGGTTTTGCAGTGCATGTGCCAGTTAGTTTGTTCAGTTGCTAGTAAATTTCTGATGCAGCATACAGTCAGCAGTGGGAGTCCACAAGTGCAGTGAATCTGTGTTGCCTGTATAGCAGCGCTGTGTGCTGGACTTCATAGTTTTCCCCCTGAATGACAGGAATTCCCTCCGTCGCAAATTCCTCCGTCTCAAGGGATTAGAAGGCAGCACATTCCATTAATGTCATTTTTTCCCCGATCCATAAGCACCCATCTGTTAATTTCTAGTTTTCTGAATGCAGGGTGTTTGAAAGTGAAGGGAGGCTACTGTAGATTTGTAAAAGATTGCTGTCACTTAAAAAGTATGCTGCATAATGAGCAGTGTCAGTGGGGCATCCTGTGAGTTAGAATATGGACAAGGTAAAAAAAAAATCTGTATTTTATTCTGTTTGTATCCTGAATGTCTTTTTTGTCACCTACAATCTTTAGTGAAGATGAATTGTGTCCTTATTTACTCTGTCAGTTCTGCTAATAGGAATTAAAACACAATTTTTTACATGCCCAAAACTCAGTGCGGCAATTAACATTCCCTCACTTCAGACCAGATAAGTTTTTTCATAAATCTTATTCAGAGTGCACTTCTGGCAGAACGTGTCAGTATACGCTAAATGGATGAGCTGCTGAAGACTGCTTTCCGGACAAACTGTCAGAGCAAAGCAGAGACTCAGAATCTACACCTCACTTCAGCTATTTAACTCAAGTCAAGTGAGAAGGGAAACTCGCCAGTGGAGTGGGAATATGATGTATAGTATTTATACCTAGCTCCAGGCTGTGTGTGTGTGTGTGTGTGTGTGTGTCTGTATGAGGTGTTTGCAAATGGAGATTGTGCAGCTGTGAAGGGCTGTGTGGACAGCAGCCGGGCTGAGAAGAGAGGAGGTTGTATGGGTGAAAGCTGCTGTTGTGTGAATTTGTGTTTACCTTGGTAAACCAGCCGTAGCTACACTTCCTGCTTGTTACTTGAAGTATTTAACACAACCACCAATAGCTTGTGATGACTGCTCCTTTAAGGCCAGTGGGGACATTTGTATAAAATTTGGCTGTGTGAGCAGATCAACGATGAAACAGTTAAATTTATTTTTGAGAGAACTGGGAGGGAAAGTTGATGGTCTCTTTATTTTAGGCACCGCGAGAACTTTTCTAAGAGGTATTGAGTGAAGTTTGACTCATGGATGTGTTTTTCTGTATTAACCAGAGAGCGTGGTTACATTGACACATAACATTACAAGCTCAGTGCTGTAGTTGAACATGTTTTTTCTTCTCTTAATTCATTTTTTTATGCTTCTGGTAAGCTTGGATTTAGCCGAGTGTGATATGTTATTAAATTTCCTCTATTTTAAAGACCAAGTGAGTGACTTGGGACTCTTTATTTTTATTGTGTATTGGATCAATGTATCCTGCACCAATCCGCAAAAAGTTGAGAATTCATACTAGTGTTCCTAAATGGCAAAATTATGCTGTGGTCCTGTTCAAAGCCAACTGCTTGTGCCAGGCACAATTGGCAAAAACGTAAGGCGCTGGCTTACATTTCAATACACTGGCAGTGCCAGTGTGTATTACTGAATGAGAAAGCTGGAGAAATATGGAGAAGCCTGACTTAAAACTTTCAGCATTGACGGGACTGAGCCATGAATCTTCTGTTCACTTCAGTTTCACCCGACAGCGTTTAGATTCAATTTCTGATTACCCTACACTGAGCATAGCAAAGCCGCTTTGAGGCGTTTTGAAAGGGAAGCGCTGGTTGCCAGCTCAGAAGAGAAGGGAGATCCTTTAAACAGTTTAGCATCACTGTGCTACAAACAAGAGCAGCTGCTGCAAATAATTAGGTTCTGGGGGGTAGCCGCTTGCCAAGACAAACGTTGTTCCAGTAGCGCCTCTGCCATCACTCGGATCTACCGTAGTATGTGTGTGTGTGCATATGTGTGTGTGTGTGTGTGTGTGTGTGTGTGTGTGTGTGTGTGTGAGTGAAAGCAATTCATTCTGCTGATAAGTATGGTGAATGACTGAGTGTAAAGGAAGAGGAAGAGGTGTATCTGTGGTTTTTATTTTTTGCACTAACGGGACCTGAAGTGTGTTCGTGTGTGTGTGTGTGTGTGTGCATGTGTGTGTGCGCGTGTGTGTCCTTTAAATGCCAGGCACAGTGAATCAGACTTCCCAGACATCTTGCGTGACTTAATACTTGCCAACTGATGAACAAGGTCAGAGGTATTCATTGCAGACTAATTCATCCAAGAAATGAAAAGGGCATTAAATATGTGCTTTTGTTCTAAAATGTGCTACATAGTGTTGTCAAAAATATCGCTGTATTGATTCATATAGATACAGAATATTTGAAATGGTTTAAATACCCATTCTCCGCAGTATTGATATACTGGTACCAGCTGCACTTTCTTGCTCTCTCTTATTATTGATGTTTAATACAGTCATTCTGCTGTTCCCTGCTACTAACCAAGAAAAGAAAAGTCATGTATCTCATGTTCTTTTAATTAGAAGAATAATTTGTATGCCCTTAATGTCAGTTTTCCCTGTGGTATCTAAAATAGTGTTGAATATCAATATTTTCCATGGAATTGTATTGGAGTTATAAATTCCTGTATCATGGCAACACTAGTGCTGTACCTGTCAAAAGCACTGAACTTCATTAAAATTCAAGCATGTGTGGGCAGTGGAGGTCTTTACCTTTTCTATTCTGTCTTTTCTTATTAACTCCAAATCAAAAACCTGCACTCTCTTCTCTCCAGAACATTACCATAATTTTATCTCAGCCGAGTCGGACTGTCATCATGCTGCATTTTCTCAGCTTGACCCTACAATGACAGAAGTCACATTTACCATTTCTATCATTATGGGGTTCTCTGGGTTGCAGCAATGTTGAAAGCCTTGACGACGACTTTCTGATACTCAAGGCTGATTAAAAAAAATGAGTTTTAGATGGTGCTAAAATTGAGCAAGAACTTGAGATGCATTATCCAGTATTATTTTGATCTAATTGCACCTTATCAGTTAAAATGGCCGACAGTTTAATAAATACTCTCAACTGATTTATTCAGCATCTTTGCCCTGGAAGATGAGAACGTCGGTTCCTCACAATGTTCATCTCTCTGGAAAATTCAGACAGAGATGCTATATAACTGCAGTTTGTGTGTGTTCTCTTGTGTGTGAGCATGTTAAGAAAAGATTTCCTAAACCACCCTCTCCTCCGGCACTTGTTTATCTCTTCAGCTTAATGATAGTGTTCCTCATACTAGCCTGATTGCATAGTAGCGCTGGAGTAGATTGCACAGTCCTATCACTGCAAATGACCAGTATTTGAACAGTGAGCATTTGGCATGCTTTTATTTATGTGGGATCTAGAAAGGCTATCTTTAGATGAGTCAGCCACTTTCTCAGTTCCTTTGTTGTCCTTGCTGATCAAACATTTCCATGGAGTTTCCATTCACTTGCGTATAGCCCTGAAAGGAGACACGTCCTTGACTTTTTAGGGCATATCTTCAGGGAAATACCCTGTGCATATCTGGATGTCCACACAGGCACACTGCATAGATCTATTTTGGGGTATTTGGGAGCTCACAATAGCACCCCCAAGTGTTTGTTCAGCCTTTCATTTGAGCAGCAAAGGTCAGGGCATGCAAACATCACATTGAGCTCATCACTGGCAGGAATGCCTGATCCTCCAACCTGCGATCTTGTGTCTGTACACGTTAAAGAGAGCAGCAAACCAGAGATATATTCAATGCTTCACTCTTTTTTTGTGTCTGGCACTGTTCCTTTTCTCTTTTTCTTGAGCCTCTGCCCTGATGACTAGTTGGAAAGACAATATATGTTTTGGGAAGAATAGGTTTTGCAAACTTCTCAGGGGATGGTTAAGCTATGCAACATTCAGGAATGACCCCTGACCAGGTCCTTGTAGTTTTGGCCTTAGAATGAATAGAGCTAGAGAAGATGTGAGATTGCTGTTAGACTTTAGTCATTAATGTGCATTTTTAGCCGGCGAGTGGGAGAAAGAGGATTTGAATGCTTTTTCTGTGATGTCCGCAGCAGCTTTTGTTCAAATGTCACTGCACATAGATGCAGCATGGGCTTAAGAGGGAGAAAGAGAAAGCTGGGTCAAGAGAGACACCGAGGGGGAAGTGAAGAGGGATAAAATAGAAGAGGCCAAGATAAGAGAAAGGGAGGTGTGAACATGTGATAAAGAGGGAAGGAAGTGGTGGTTTTAAGTGGACAGAAAGATGCAGTGATCTTGCCGAGATCAGGGCTGGATCTTGCGCACACGTTCTTGGTTGTCACTCGCACGTGTGCACATTTGAAACACATGGACACAAACATAATCTTCTTGTGACACAGTCATGTACAAAAGGGAAACATAGAAAAACGTGTACACACACACACACACACACACACGATCTACAAGCTTACCCCCTCCGTCCTCCACCCCCCAGAGGGCTGCACTGTCCCTGCTTTGTCATCTCTCTTGTCCAATAATCCCCTCCCCAGGGAGAAGCAATCTGTTTTAGATTTGAAAGAGAAAGGGCCCTGCCTGTATCACGTACAATTAAGCAGCCGTCAGAATGCGTCGGCGTAAGTTTGGAGGGAGAAGTGCTGCCACTGGGGGGTTGTCCCTTTCATCCGCCGCTCTTCCAGAATGGAGATAATGGGGTGGGAGGGTTGGAGGGATGGGAGCAGGAGGAATGAATACATTTCCTCACCCCTCCATCCCGCTCCACAGCTCAACTAATAGAAGCCAGCATGCGTTTGTTTCAGCTCTTCTGCTCCCTTTCTTCCCTTCTCCCCTGGAGCGGGCAAACACATTCAGCCTCTGCCAGCACTCCCCTCCTCTGCCCGTGTGCGTCTATGCGTGTGTGCATGCACAATCACTCATATGTGTGGACTTGGCCATGTGCTACTGGTAGCCTCTGGTCCTGTTTGCCCTTACTTGAACAGCTCGGCTGTGCCATGTGGAAGCAGAATGGCTGAATATCTGAACAGTTGTGGTATTAAAGGTTGAGCAACTTTGTTTATACTGACGGTCCAGCATTGCATGACACACATTATCTTTGATTTGCTTTCCTTGAATTGCCCGCGGCAAGTTCAGCTGAGTTTGGCTGGTGTCTCTTCAACATGTTGGGATGATGCATTGACTGCATTCCTTCAACTTTGGCTCAAATGTAAAGGAATGGAAGCACTTGGAGGGGTAAGCTTCCTGTTTTATGCTTAGTAAGCTAATTAGTCTCTGGGTAGATATCGTATTTTAGATATTTTACAATGCACTAAGATCTGGAATTTCTGCCAGGCAGGATAAAGTTAATTAAATTACAAATGACGTTACTGCATGCTTTGGAAAGCCACACACTGAGCCAGAGGCAATGGAAAGGAGAGCTCCCCTGTGTACAAATTACAGGTTACGTGTCTGTCTGTGTTCAAGTCTGACTGATTCTTACTCTGGCAGTTTCAGTGAATGACTATTGCACACACATGGAGTATATGATATCCAAATACACACACGCATATATGCCCACAGGCATGGACAGAAGGGAGTGCTGAACAGGCACAGGTGCAATCGGATGAATGCTTTTTTATGAGTGGTATCATGTTGGTGTGTCACAGCCATGGAGAAGTTTGTTTATGGCATCCAGGGTCACGCAGGCTGGTTCTCATGGTCTATGTTTGTCTACAGTTCCCAGAGAATATGCCTACACATGTTCCACATTTTAGGGGTGTTTAGTTTCATGCACCAGCAGCAGCAGCAGCAGCAGCACTACACTTAACTGGGGTTTGCTGATTGAGCTGCCACCACCTCACCCTGAGGAATCTGCCTTTTTTATGTCATTTTATCAGAATTCATTATTCAGGATTGATTTGGTTTGTATTCCCATAATTAGGGGAACTTTTATTAAATGCTAAATGCTTATTCATATTTAATTAACTTACAGCAGCATAGCACAGCTTCTGTGATATTAAGCATATCACTTTGCTAATGCCCAATTACGAGAAAAAGAATCACTGGCGGCTGCTGAGATTAGTATTATTAGTATTTGTCAGGACCCCAGGAAGTGTGCCGGTCTTTAAAGCCAACTTTCATAGTGGCCAAACAGTGGAATTACGTCTGTCACTTGATGCCATTGGGCCCAAAAATACTCTTTCCGGTAGACTTACATTGTAAAAGAGACGTCCGTCAGTCAGTGGATAAATATTTTTGAGCATCACAACCATGCTAAATGACTTTTTACTGTCAGGATTTGATCTGTTAGGTCTAATAACGTTTAGGAAGTCTAGATAAATAATTGTATCCCCATTCAAGTTACTAAAGCACAAAACCAGAAGTAGCCGGCTTGGAAGTCTCAAGTTTGCCTGCTCTGTAGGCCACACAGTGTGGAAGCAGTGCTGATCATATGGGTAATTTTACACGCAACAGTTAAACTTTTGGGGCGCTATGTGCCACTGAGCATCTTTTATTGGAATGAACGGGGCCCTGCCTCCAATGTTGTATCCAGTTCTTTTCGCGATCAAGTTTTTTTTAAGTCTAAGTCATCCATTTTAGCTGTTGTTACCTTATCTTCACTTTATCAGCTCAGTATAAGCAGCTAGATAGTAACAGGGACTTTATAATTGGGTATACTATGTCTATTGGCTGAATGTGATGTATACTGATCATCTTTAAAGACAAGACAGTTGCCAAAGTTGTTTTACTTTTTCTTAAACTTCAGTTTATTTTAGGTGCATACAGTCATCTGATTGTCGTCCTGTTTTAAATTATGTCAGAAATGCTTATTTTACTCAAAAGCACAGTGCTTGTTCAGTTCAGGATCTTCTGTTTACCTCTTTTTCTTTTTTTGTGTTGCTAAACACAGCTCTGTCTGTATTGACACTGACATAATTCTCTTCGGTCTGTAGTTTGAGTAAATAAAACTCTATTTTTATTGTAAGCACAGACCCACACAAACACAGAAATGGAGAAAAGTAAAGCTCAATTTGCTATTTGAAACATTTCTGTACCTTATATTACCTTTCCTACCTAAGTCAAAACTTTATTTAGGAGAATGGTGCATTGGTCAGTGAGCAGTCCAAGTGAATCTTTATTTGTTTAAAGTGGTCCTGCACCATACCCTTGTGTTTTTTTTTTGTTTTTTTTTTAGTATTTTTTTAAGTAAACAGCGCATATTGAAAGAAAAGGCCATGTCTTCTTGTTGTGTTCAAACTCAACATTGCAGGTCTTACTTTTCTTGTTAATTTTCACAATATACAAGGGAGAGAATTCAAGTCACTCTTCTCAAGTCAGTAGTCAGTGAACATTACAGGGCTGTTGAACTTGGTCAACTGCCGAGTCTTAACAGAAAGAAACCCTACAGACCTCTCACTCCCTCTTTCTCTCGCTCTTTCTCTGTGCCACCACGCTGCTGATTTCATGGAAAAGAAGTCAATCTCTTTATTCTTGACAATTACCTCAGTGGAAACCCATTGAAGCAATTTGCCATAGCTCTCTTTTGTGGTAAAAGGAATAATTTATCTGGGGTATATTTGACGAGTCAAAGAGACAAGAAAGCCACCCGTGAGTGAGCAATACGTTCTACTCCCTCTCGCTCCGACTTTCTGTGGAGCTCTCGCAGCCTGATGGAGTGTTTCTGATGGGAGTGTGGGTTTTGACAAGAAAGTGGCTGGAGGAATATAAATGTGCAGTATTTTATTCATCTGAGGTTGTCTATCGCTAATGGTTTCCATTCATGGCTTAGAATAGATTTAACAAGAAAGCGCCTGCTCGAGACTCGTATCATATAACTGTGGCTGCTGATCCTCTGATTGTGATTCCGTGTTTTCATATCACACTATAAATCAGAGGAGTGGTTTCCCTTTCGTTCACTCTCTCCCCTTTCCTTCTCTCCTCCCTCCCCCTCTCCTCCTCTTTCTCTCACCCTTGTCCTCACCCTCTGAATGGTAAATTTACTTTTCCACTTGTAAAATTGAGCCTCAGTTGAAAAGCAAGCCTCCCAGAAAAACAGTACATGTCTTTGGAAAAGTGTAAGAAAACATTAGGCGTCATGTACTGCTATGTGCATACATATTATATTGATAGATATATAAGAGAAGTGAATTAATGCAATACTGTTACCCACTCATTTTGAATAGTGGGAGCAGAGATTGACCATTCAGGGCACTGAACATAATGATAATGAGTGTATGTGAGTGATGCCAGTCATACTGACTGACACTAAACTCCCGACACCCCAAACCAACATCAAAGAACCAGTGGCGACGAAGGCCAGCTGTTGCGTCACTTCATCTTGCCTTTTTTCTTGGCCAAAAAGTTGCGTGTGAGCACACCACAATGACCACAGCCAATGACTAACTAGCACATACATTCTAGGTAATAACTCTCCATACCAGCAGGTGGCTGTAGTCTGCATTCATCATTCAAAAACACAACCCTGTGTTGAAAGAACAAATGATATTTACCGTGTGCCGGGAATCAATAACACAAACAATTGCAAACCATTTCTGTGAAGAAACTCAATGGCCGAAACATAATCTTACTGAATGTAACAAGATTCAACATGCAGATTCAACATGGCAAGTCTCGGGGCACACAGTAGCTCAGTGGTTAGAGCGGGCACCCTATGTACAAAGGTACATGTGTCCTTGTCGCAGCGGCTGTTGATTTGACTTGAGCCCACGGCCCTCTGCTGGATGTCCCCTTCCCACTTCAAACTGTTCCACCATATAAGACTAAAAGCTGAATCAGGGCTGGCTAGTGCCAATGGTGCAGGACACACTGCAAAAACTAGGGCGACAGATGCTCACCAACAGCCCTACATTGACCAGTGGTCAACTGTCAGCTTGGTGTGTCAGAGCCCTAAGGCCTCTTTGTCAGATTGAGGCTTTTGCTTGGATATACAGACCCTAACTAAGAGGTTTCCATAGTTAAGAATATGGGCGCTTAGATACACACCACCTTCAGGACAGGAACACACACACACACGCACATACATAAATAAATACAGGCAGCTTTCCCCATTCATGAAATGACCTTGTGTGTTTTTTAATCATTTCCCTCTTAGGGTTGTCAAACCCCCCTCATGATTTCCAACAGACCACCTGGTGGCCCGCAAGCCATTCCTCCTTTGAAGTCTTTTGGACAGGGATTCATTTAATTATGCATTAAGATGCATCCATAATATTGATGGGGTGGCATGGCAGCCTTGGCACTACAAAGGCTCTCTTACCAGGTCCGAGAGAAACATGAGGGGTTTAACTAATAGCCATGAATGCACTCACTCCAGGTTCACATTTCACTGAATTGAGGCCATTCTTCTTCATTAAAGCGGCCTGCGCTGTACTCCAAACACGCTGCATACCAGTGGATGGGAATAACTTCTAGCTATAACATCTGAAGTTTTGTAGTTGTGACATGGACAAAACAAGGATTCTGAATGTGCCTGTCAAGGTTAAGAGTTGTGAAGCCATAAACATGTCGGAACAAAGAGCCAGTGATCTCTCCTCACTGCCTTGCGCTTGGTTTTCTCACTGGAATTTTGTCATAGATCCTACACCAATTTGGGCATTTTGGTCAAACAAATCAGTGGAGTTAAGAGTCTGAAAACATCGAGGTCTGAGCATTTTCCCAGTGCTTACCCACAGCCAAGTGAGTGCATCGGGACAGAGCTCTCCTTCAGTCAGCTCAGCGTGGCTGACGGGCGGGTCTTGGTGGGTACAATATGCTGCCCTTGGCCTGCTGGGCACAGCGCGCCCCGACACAGGCCCTCCTCAGTGTAAAAGGCCCTCGTCAGTCCTCATGGCAGGAGACCAGCCGAATTCCCTCGGATTACAGAAATATTTGGACAAACCTTAATCTAAGGCCTCACAATAATTATTTTTTCCCCTCTGAAATGGAGATGGAGCAATCAGTCTGCACTGAAAAATGTCACTGGTCTGAAGCAAAAATCAAGAGATCTAACATTGTTGTCCTCCATCTTTACGTCTTCTGCTTTGCCTCTTAGATCAGCTTGTAACCAAATGTATACATGTACTTCTCTCTTTAATTTTATTTTATATTTTCCATAGTTCTCTCATGTTTGGAGTGGAGTTCCTGTACAAAGTTGCGACTGTATGCAAAAAGTCTTTTGCCGTCATTGCTAGTCATGGAGCCTATAGTTACAGAACAGCCTCCAGAATTCAAACTATGCCCTCAGACTTTAATTCCCCCTTTTTGCCATTGTTCCTCTGTGACTTGGCTACCCTAGAGAGATGGACTGGGCAAACAGAGAGGGAGGGAGAGTGGACAGGAATAAGAGGGGATTTGAGGTGCTTTGAAATGGCCATTGTCCTTAATAGTTAGGCCTTTTATGAATGACTGATTTACTTGAGTGGGGCAAGGCATCTGGTTTGGGTTTGACTTGCATCTTGTTTTGGGAAGGTGAACCCCCTCACCTCCAAACTTCTCCATGTTAACTTGAGGTTCGAAGTCTGTGGGCAGACACACATTAGTAGACAAATGCACTGCTTAAAGGGAAATATGGATTCACTGCTGTCAATCAGTGTGTTTCATCCAGGAAAATCCCCTTATGCGTCTTCTCAGTGCGCCTGCTGTTTTTCACTGACAGCTGATAAATACGTTAGACTGCCACTACTGACTGAACAGAACCTCGGCCAGATGCAGACTGTTTGCTGTTGCTGAAATTAATATGCAGGCCAATCACAACCAGGCTTTTACGAGACTTTTGTTACCTTCATACCTCTGTACTGAGCCCCCTCCACTCATTTTTTTCTTCCCCCAGAGTTTCCCCTCTTAACCCCTGTGTGTGGGTAGCCTCAGGTTGCTGAGGTTAGGTTAAACAAGCCACCATCAAAGCCATATTACCACTCGGGTCAGAGGAGGGTCAGGGTGCAGCAGGGTGTGTGGTTTGAGGCCCTAACTGGAGGGCACAACTGCCAACCAGCCAAATAGTACTGCCCTGGATGGTTACACAAGCAGCAACTCTATTATGTTCAGCTTTACTCAGTGCACAAAGCACAGCTGTCTGTGCAGCCATACCAAATCACTGAGCAATGCTGCCTGTGCCAAATGAGAGTAAGTGAAAGAGCTGTTTTCTGCAAGTAAAGTAGGAAAAAAAACTTTACTGTCATGAAAGTAAAGATTAGTAGGGTGTTGAGGTGTGCTAAAAGTCCCTAGTGTTGATGGCCATTAATCTGAAAATTGCACATCTTTTATGTATTTGGCAGCTGTGTGTCTGAAAATTCCATAGTGGCCTTTTTGTTCCAGTCCTTTGAACCCCTGGGCATTTTACGTTCCTCCCATCCCTCCCCAATATTCCCCCCCCAGCTTAACCATGATGAGTACAGTAAAGGCTCATTTAAAGGGTCATTAGTGCTAATCCTCCAAAACAATGAGGAAGGAGAAACAATGTGCGCCCTAGTCCTCTGACTCTGTCCAGGAATAAAGACCTCTTGTCTGTTCTACAGATGTATAGAAGAAGCGTGTTCTACTTTTATCACGCTAGATGACATAAATAAATGACTCATTCAAAATGAAGGTTTTATAAAAATGACATGAAACATCATTCTCACAGAGGGCTCTCAAGGGCTTCTCAAAATTGGCAACATGCATTTTAGCTCAGATGTTGGAGGCAAGTAAGAAGCGGTAGCAATAACAGAGGAGAGCTTCAGAAGCCAACTATGTAATAACTTTCAGATTTCAGCATATTTACTCATATTGTTTCTTGTACTTACAGTGCATGAGCTCCTTCTTCAGTTTGAATACATCCAGCAATGTTAAGATCTGGATGCACTGAGTTCCTTCTCTTCTGCCTCTCATCCCTGAGCGTGCCTGAAGGCAAGAACTGTGAAGTGACCACTCAGAAGTGACCGCTGTTTAAACACACTGATCTAATTCAGTTAATTTTAGGCAGTTAATCCTGATAACCAGCAATGATTAAAGCCGCATTTAAACTGTCCAATCTGGGCAATCTAAGTACTCTCAACTTCCACATCTGGAGCAGAGGTAGTTTTTAATAGACTTAATAATAGAATACATTAAGTATTTACCAGTAATGCTTTATACAGCTGATTTGTCTTCCTTGTAGGGCAGCCCCCTGAAAGTCAAAGATTTTGATCATCAGACCCCTCATTCAGCTGTAATTCTTTTCTGTATTTTCTTTGTCAGTCAGTGTGCAGTATTCTTCTAGGGACTTTTCAGTCCCTAGATTTAGCTGCACAGTGAGCACTACTTGCTTTTATGCTGCTCTCTGATACAGGCAGCTGCAGACCCAGACCCAGAGTGAGGAGTCTTATTGAGAAAGAAGGCAGCTGCCCGGAGGGAGAGAGGTTTTACTCGGTCAGTTTCTGAAATAATGTTGGCAATTTACAGTTCACAGCAACTTAATGCAACACAGTCTCTGGCTTTTGTTGATGTCTAGTGCTGACAAAAAATGTTGTACGTTTCCGATCCATCGTTAGGGTAGTTAGCACACATTTGCTGTGAGGGCTAAATTGGCTTGTTTACTATATTACTTGCATGTCGCTGTCACCCTGAACACCCTGACGAATCCAAGCTCTTAAATTTTAAAGTTGTTTTCTTATTATTTTCTTGTCTATGAACTGAAACACCAAAGCAAATTCCTTGTACGTGAAAACCTACATGGCATTTAACCAGATTCTGAGTCCCTTTTCTAATTTTCCTCTAAGTGAATAGGAAACCTACATGTCTCATAGGTCTTAATACAGTCTGCTAACTACTACTTGATCTACTTCTGCTCTTAAGACAGCAGCTGCTGATCTCTACACACTGGTTTTGTCACCTAGCTGGTCATTCCCTGTGACATCTTAAAGTTATACATGTCATATTAACATGAAAAAGTCAGGTTACTGATGAGACCACATAAATAAGTAAGTGTGGTGTTTCCTTTAATGAGGGGTGACTTTGAGATGGACAGCTGTCGAATGATCCAGGGGTACGTTTGGCAGACGCAGAGCTGCAAGAAATCCTTCTAGTCATAAATGAACTTCAGACGACCTTGTGAGGAAAGTGGATCAGGTGAAATTGAGTTAGGATGAGAGGTAGCCCAAAGGACAAGGGGAGGTCTGCTCTCCCTCGTGGCAGCAGTGTCTTTTTGCCTGCGTAACGTGGTCTCGCATCTCATTGGTCGTTATGTGTGGCACTTTATTAGCCCTGCCATCTCAGTTGTTTCAGACAGTGTAGCTATTGATACCACTATGGCTAACCACATCAGCACCACAAGGTTTGTATCAGATTCCACAATGGACCTTCTTGTCTGTATTCTCACTTCTTTAAGTTGCATGAAGAGGCTATTGCTGGGAACCATTGGCATGTAAAATTGAATTTGCGCTGGGTGCTAACATTACACCAGTTGGCTGACTGGTCTACAGTTGATTTCAGGTCTTCCACAGCTTGACAGAAATAGAGCCTTGAGTTTTGTCTAGATTTGGGCTGCCTCTATTGTTTCTGGGAAGCTGTCCCATTTATGTAGGAGGACTTGGACCCTCACAGCAGGAGAATGTGTTTTTGTGGGAGAAAGCCTCGTGTGTGTGAGTGTCTTATGAGTTTCTGCGTGTCGCCATGTGTTTGTACAGTAGTTTGTGTTGTGTGTGTAATTCACTGTAAGGTTCTGTGCACTCTGCCACCCTGCGCTGGAGGGGTGTTTGTCCAAACGGCGCCAATGTTTGCACAGGGCTGTCACGATGACTGGGCTGGCTGGCTCGGACACTGCTCGTCTGAAACGCAGGACAGACCAGAGTGCTCTTAAAGCTCCGTCTGACGCTCCTCTTATCACAGGCAACATCTGACTAGAGGAACAGATAAACATTGTAGTGCAAGGAAAAGATCAAAACTCACCTGTAGACCCATTTGATATGTGGGAAGGAGAAGATAATTTGTAATGGTGATATCTTATGTGGGGTCATCTGTTTGGCACATCAGTGAGAACAAGTGTTTATGGAAGTAGGCTTTTTCTGGATTTGCATTTTGTGTTTGGAAAAGGACTAAAGCCACACATTAATATAGTGAGTTAATGACAAAAATAATTTGCATTTCACCCTTTAATCTTATCCAGAGTGCCCTCTGTTATGAGTCAGACACCGTAAATGATATCTTATTTGAGGTTATAGTCTCTTTGCCAATTGGGTCTGGCCGTTTTGTGGAAATGAGGGTAAGGGCGGAGCCACCCAGTGGGGTTTGACCAGGCTCAGGTGTCATAGACCTGCCATTTGTTTTCAGGCCATTAACTCAGAATAGCGAGCAGTATGGTGCCACTCAGTGGGACTGCTGTCCATAAGGCTATTTTTCACAGGCAGTGATGGAGTACGTATTGTTACAGCGTCACGGTTCATGTCACAGCCACAAGCCATTATTTCCACATCTATTATTGTTAATAATTCTTGTATTTATGGATCAACTTTTGGAATTTATTTAAACAAGTGTGATGTCTCTTTTAGTGAAGGCATGATGTATATCTTCTTCTGAAGTTGTGGAAAGGTCAGGCTTAGCGCTGGTATTAATTTTACACTGGTCCCTGGCATTTAGGCAGAGGATATGCAGACTATTTCTGACCAACCATGACATTGTAAGTGAGCAAGAGGCTGCAAAGTGCTATGATGACTCAGTGGTAATCTGTGATTGGCGACAGTGGCACTGGGGTTAATGTAGCGGAACCCTCTCTCCGCCTCCCGTGCCCCCTAACCCCCTCCCCCCCAGTGTGGTCCCATCCTCCCCACCGGCCCTCTGTCACGCTTGACTTGCCAGGGGGTGACTTTTGAGTGACAGGTGGAAGGTGGACCGCGATTGGCTGCCACAGGAGAGTGGCTGTGGGTGTTTGAGTGCAGGCAGCCAATGGCACTGCCTCAGCACAGTTAGCTGAACAACAGCTCTCCAGTGGAGGTAGAGAGTTTCTGTGTGTGAGTGTGTGTTATCTGACACAGAAGGAGAGAGTGAAAAACACAAGAAAAAGTACTTGGATGATGAGAAACGGCCAAACAAAATGAGACTTACGAGATTCTCTGAGGTGAGATCTGTCTCTGCTTGCGGTTTTGTTGTTTCAAGTGTTTTCAAGGGTTGCTGTGATTTACTTTTTGTTTTTTTTTTAGTTAAGGTCAGGAGAGTTAATGTTGAGGGATTTTGTTTACAGGGGAGAGTATTGATGGGGTTTCAGTCAGCACGCAACTTTTGTTGGAACTGTTGGGTAAGTTTTCCTTGGTGGACCATCAAGGGCTAAAGCGCAGAAGAATCTGTTTCGGCTTCTCTGTTTATGGATAAACTGTTGTGTTTGAGTATGATTTGTGAGCAGATGCACACAATTTCTCTGAAGTAAATATGCTCAAATGTTCCCTGAGGGAATCTCGGCTTTTCAATGACTGTCTTTCTGAGAACATAATGCAATTCTCTAGTCATCACTACTTTAAAAGTGCCCACTTTAATTCTCTTTTTTTCCCTCGTTGTAATGTCTCCATGTGTTTTTCTCCTTCTGTCTCTTAACAGTTGACCACGGCTGCGAGAGCTGCACGGGTGTGAGTGAGTGGCCTGGCTGGACCTCTTCTCCCTCCCTTCACCCCTCTATTAATCCTCTCATCTACCCATCCCGTCTCTTGTCGTCTCGGGCACCATGCTGATGCAGTGGCTGGCTTGGTTGGCCCTGCTGTCTTTGGACTGGGCTCCAGGCAGCTGGGCCTTCACCACCACGAGGGCTCAGGGGCTGAGGGGTCGCATCCAGAGAGACCGCAGAAACATCCGGCCCAACATTATCCTCATCATGACTGACGATCAGGATGTTGAGTTGGGTAAGGTTGGCACACTTTCCAGTCTTCCTGGAATACTACAGGGCCTATTCACTTTTCATTTGGGTCATCTTACTTACTAAAAAATATTTTTTTGATGTAATTTTGCCTTTTTTTCTCTATGTTGTTTTAATCAGTTTCTTTGTCTTTGTGGGCATTTGCATCAAAATTTATGTGGTCTTTCTCCACACATGAAATATTAAATAGAGGCCATAAGCCAGAGCAGAATGGCCATCTGGCCTATTAACTGCTGAATTCTAATTATTTGCCACTTAGAGAATTCAGTGAGAAAAGGTCATGTGATCTGAATAGACTGAACTGTGATTATCCGTATTCTTTGTTGAAGAAAAAAATTATTTTCATTAATAAAAACAACAGCATTTTTATAGTGTGTATTGACACAACCTAGGCTTCACAGTATTAAAAATGCATACAAAAGAATTACGACTTCAGTGAAACTACAGCACTCACTGACCTTCACTCCTCGTCCCCCAGGTTCTTTACAGGTAATGAATAAAACCCGTAAGCTCATGGAAGATGGAGGAACAACTTTTACCAATGCCTTTGTCACGACACCCATGTGCTGCCCTTCGCGGTCCTCCATGTTGACGGGCAAGTACGTCCACAACCACAACACCTACACCAACAATGAGAACTGCTCCTCCCCTTCCTGGCAAGCTCAGCATGAGCCACGCTCATTCGCCGTCTACCTCAACAACACCGGCTACAGGACAGGTTGGTGAACTAAGACATGCACTCTTATATATGGGCACCTATTGATATACAATAATCAGCATTAAGGGCCTGTTGTGTGCCCATCAGACACCTCTGGTGATGTTTTCTAATAATGTAACATGGAAAATTGACATTTCTCAGGTTATAATTGGGTAGCATCTCACTTTTTGCCAATATACTGTCAATCACCACCAGCTCAAATCTCTTCCTGGGCCCTCTGTGTTCACTCGTGCTAGTCAATGCAAATTTTTACAGTAAGCTAGACTCCACTGCCCTGCCTGGCTGTCTGCTGTGAGAAATGCAAACACGGTGAGCGTGCCAGGTCGCTGTCGTGTCTCATCAGACAATGTCTGTGTGAGTGATGGGCAGGCGTTAGACTGGGCAGCTCAGTGGGGTCCTGTGGGCTGCAGCACGGCCTGCGGTTTTAGAGCTGATGCGTTAGTCTGCAATTAGCCTTCTCTAGAACAGGCTGGCTCTCTGCCCAGCCTATCCGAGAATGCTGTGCAGTGAAGCCAGGGGAAAGGAGACAAGCTAAAAAGTTATGCGTCACACACACACACACACATACAGACAGAGAGAGAAAGATAAAGTCACACAGCCACATAGAATTGTGATTTTCACAGGTACAGGTATAATTAAAAGAGGAAAACGTGCATTTATGGACTAAGACTGCATATTAAAAGAAACCTTCCCTTCTGTCTCCTTTTCTTCTTCAGGCTTCTTCGGCAAGTATCTTAATGAGTACAATGGCACCTACATCCCACCTGGGTGGCGCGAATGGGTTGGATTGATCAAAAATTCCCGCTTCTATAATTACACCGTCTGTCGGAATGGTTACAAGGAGAAACACGGTGCAGATTATGCGAAGGTATGTGTTCCTGTAATTTCTAAAAAGGGACCATTAACTCAATCCCTCATTTGTTTTCCCTTTATGACCTAATATAAAGACTTCGTCTGACAGATTGCAGGTTCCACTCCACTTATAAATACAGACAGCGAAGCACCTCACTTATCACAGTGTTGTGATCTAGGCTGGTAAGAATTCTCAGCTGAGAATTAAAGGGAATGACTCGAGGTGGAGTCTCCTCTTTCTGCAGCATCCCTTTATTATGACGCACCTCACCTCAACATGCAGACACTGTAAAACTGAAGCATATTTATGAGAAACCCTGTGATAAATACCACCCTGCATTTGTTTTTGTCTCTCTTGTGTCTGTCTGCCTTTCCCCCCTTCTTTTTGTCTCACTATGAAGTTTTGCAGGACGACTTTGTGCTATAATACCATGATAAAAAAGAGGGGGGAATTTTATCTTACCACTGTCAGAGTCAGAGATGAACACTGTGGTTACACTGTCTTTTGTAGCCTTGGCTGGCACTGGTCATCAATCTTTCCCAGATGTTTTTGTTAGACCTGTCAGTTTGTTTTCGCAGCTCCATGCCAGTATCTTCCCAGGTAGCGTAGTCCTGGGTACATGAGGAATCCGTGAGGAGGGTTTATAGTTTGGATACATGTCAAGTTTCAAGATGGCCTGGCCAAAAGATGGGCAAACAAATGTTTGGACTGCTATTCCTCTGCCAACTTGGACTGAGGTGTAAAGTTACCCACAAGCTGAGGCCAAGGTGTTTACATGACATGGGCTTGGTCAGCAGATTGTGGTTTGAGACCAAATGGACACACTTTTTGCTATTTACCGTCAAAAACCATTAACCTGTCACTGCGAGGACAACCACAGCTCCTCTTTTTAGATTCACACAGGGTGAGAAGGTCGTGGTATTCCACACAGAGCGCAACTGGCACACCCCGTCATTGTGATCACATGAGGCACTTGCCCCGTGATTTCATTCAATTTGGTCCCATTTGATTTTCCATCCGTAGGAGGATGAGTTCATTGAGGTTAAGGCCTTTGTCAGAGACCTTTTGCGTGAGATATAGTTGGAGAATATGATCCATACACTTTTTTTCCCTTCAAATTCCATTACAGAAGACAACGGTCACAGAGACACAAAGCAGGCCGCGTTGCAAGCCAGATGTGCTGTGTTGGTGTCATCGGTGCTAGCAGGAACTGATCAGAGACCAAGCGCCTTGAAATTAACTGAGAACTTCTCATGAGCAAATCTTGTAAATGCAAAGCCACAACGCCCTGCTGCAATGACAGTCAAACCATGGAGGTTGTTATACAATTTAAAATGTCAGAATCTCACTGCATGTCATGGGTGAAATCAAACCATGTGTGAATGAGCTTGTATTATGTGACTGCCACTTAGTATGAATCATCTCCAAATGGTTCTGGGATAAGCGATACTCTTCACCTCCCTGGCCATTTTAGAGCTGTTGGCCAGGCATTCCCCATGACACTGTTGCTTCCTTCTGACCTGCCAGAGCCCTCAGCAGCGGCGGCTCAGATTCTGAAGAGCTGGCAACACAGAGGAAACAAGTATGGCAACGCTACGCCATGTGCATGCAATCATCAGCCTCCATGGGCATGTGAACCCACCAGGCCATTAAAGCTGGCCTGGCTATAAAGCCTATTAATAGAGACAGGATGAATCAGCCAAACCCACTTCTGACATTTCAGGAAAAATCACCCTTTACCCTTTCATTCTGAACCTGGCACTCCCTTCCACATGTGCCAGACAACAACTGCGGCATGCCAAAGCTGCAGGTAGAGTGGTTAATCTGTTGGAAACTTGGCAAATGCTGTTGTGATTTTAGTTCAGGATGTGACCTACTGTACGCTTAGAAAGACAGACTCCGCCACGCCTGGAATAAAGGTTTTGATAAAATGTCAGGCCTGTGGGTTGTTTGATGTGACAATATCACATTTCCTGAGCCTAAGCTCTCCACCGTAAGTTATAGTCTCATTCATTCAGTTGTCCTCTCTTTGCACATACCACGAGAATTTGAAAAACAGAGCACTCAGGGTCTTTCCCATTTCCTGTATACAAGTCATCACTCACTCCAGTTCATTTCCCTAGTAATGCCTGAGGCTTATATCTGTTGAGGTTATTGTGTCTGATTTGTGGGTTCCATTATCTCCCGGAGTGACTCAGCGACAAGGAAACAAAACACATGTTAACGGAAAGGGGATAAAACGAAATGAAGCTAAATAGGTGAGGCGGAAGCTGAAGGAGAAAGAGAATGGATAGCCCGGAGAGGAGTAGAGGGTGGGAGCTGTCATAACAACATACCATTTGAGAGCGCCAGGCTCCTCTCACCATCAAGTGGTGTCACATTCAATAGTGCAGAGATTCACTGATGAAGCAACAGCCCATATACTGTATACACACACACACACACACAAACACAGGCCCAAGCGCACTCTCACATTTACACACACACAGGCAAGCTGCCAGCTGTTGACTCGACAGATTGGTAGTGTAGTGTACTCAATGGCCCCAGTTCATATCCCCACTGGCCCCTGTGCATTTATTTGAAAATGACTGGATGAGGGAAAGCAACATGTCATGGTGATTGGACTGCGAACCAGTTTTATCAAAGCTTGTGTTGTTTTGCATTTCCCCCCCTCAATTCCACCTTTAGCCTCCTCTAGATGGGATTTTAGCCCTGCAGCACCTAATAACTCCTGTTTATTCACTCTTCTCCAGGACTATTTCACAGATCTGATCACCAACGACAGCATCAACTTTTTCCGCATGTCCAAGCGTGTGTACCCTCACCGCCCTGTAATGATGGTCATCAGTCACGCCGCTCCTCATGGCCCCGAAGACTCAGCTCCACAGTACGCTGAGCATTTCCCAAATGCTTCGCAGCACATGTAAGTCACATTCAGACTCACATTACCACACATGCTCAAACACATATACCCATCAGGGTTCCCACATCAGACTTTTAACCCTATAAAATTATGAAAAATTATGCTCAAGAGATTATATATACACAGACATCCCTTTCATCTGCTGCTTTTTTGGAATTTTTTCTCTTTAACATCCAATTTGAGTTTTTAGGATTTGGTGTACATGACATTATCACAGCACTCACGTCCCTCAATCCCCAGTGATGACAGGTTGCTTAGGAGCTGCTCAGGCCGACGACTCGGCAAGCGTGAAATCAAAATGATTTATCATCCAAGAATAGCCGGGGCACATACCATGAATAAGATCAGGGATGGCTTTTTTACGGAGCACAGCTCATGCCAAGCCCACATTGGCCTCCCACAACTCTCATTACTGAGCCGAGGCAGCGTTGCAATACTCTGTGTCTTTCCATGGCAACATGCCCTGCCATCTCTTGGTGGGCCCTCCAACAGGCTCCCAGGATGCACTACTCCTCTGGGTGGGGGGAGGGATGGTGTTTTTAGAGATGTAGATATGAGGTTCAAGGCTGCCATTTCTGCTTTCCTTTTTCTTTTCGCTTCCCAGCCGCTCCGCTGTTTCTTGCTTCCTTCCTCTCACTTTCTATCCCACTTAACATTCCCCTCCGTCTGTTTGCTCGACCTCTCGGCCGCTCTATCTGTATATCTCTGTGTCTCTCCCTCTGCGTCTCCCAGTGTCTTGTCTCGTTTTCTTACCCCTTGCCACTCTCCCCAGCCCTCCCTCCCCTCCTGTGAAATTCGCAGAGGACTTCCTGATCCTGTCCATATCAATCAGTAGTTTCTCCCTGCGGCTCTTGGGACGAGAGGAATGCATTGTGTGCTCTGGAACACCCTTTGTGACATTATTAATTTATTTTTAGCTCAAGCCTCCGGCTAAAGGGGTGGATCTGGGGCCTGGGGGTGACTGAAGGGGTTGCCCCAGTGATTGTGTGGAGGTGCAGTGTGTGCCGAGTATGTCGTGTGGTTACTGTGGCAGCGCAGGTGGTTGGTATGGGTGGGTGTTTGTTTTGGTGTTTGTTGACTCAACACTTCCATAACACATATGGAAAAACTTTTATTTTTACTGGCAAATGCTGTGGAGCAAATTCCTTTAGAAACATGATTTTGTTTTTGACACTGTTCCACTCTGAGTTGGTTGTTAATTCTCTGCAAAATCCAGTAAGTCCCTGGGAAGGTCATCCACTAATGGAAAGATATGACATGAAGCGTATGTGGTCTGCTGCTCTCCGTCTCTGCAGCAGATGTAGCGTACCTCTTATTCATAATGCATTCAGTTGGGACGAGACTGCGTGGCAGTAAAGGAGGAGCTGCCTCATAAATCAAATGAGCGTCTGTACTTTTGACAGCAACAATAGCAGGGGAGGGTTTGATGTTAATGTCATTAACATTCCTCACTGAAGGTGTTTTTACTCCATCTCTTAGATGTAAGCCAAACTCTTGACTTATTTTAAACACTATAGATCTGTTGTGGTTTCTCAATGGCATGTCTCTCTATAGTAGGGAGTGATTGTAAGTTATTCAGGTCGTAACTCAACAAGTTGCTTTAGGGAATGTCAGTCATCCTCATACTGGATGTGTCTATGTTAAGTTTTGTAAGGTCAGGAGGCATTCTGGGGCGAACAGCAGCCCCTGCGCTGCTGTAATCCAGGGCTAATACCACCAAACACCAACCTATATGTGACAGGTGGCAGGTGTGACCTCTCCTATGGACTGGCTTCGTTCCACTGACCTCTGCATTCCTGGTTCCCTTGTGCCCAGGGCCCCATACCTTGGTGGCCCATTGCCCAGAGACAGGTCCCTTTGTGGGGCTTATTAGACCGCCTGGCTAGGTGGGTGAAGAGTTCACCCTTCTCACAAAGCAGGCCTGAGGAGACGAGGGCAGAAGGCAGCTCACTCAGTCAGAGCAAAGCAGCTCCCATAGCAGGTCTTCATTAAGTATCTAAGTCTGGATACTTTGTTCAGCGGCTGCTTATTCAGGGGTAGAACCTGTTCATTTATAGTTTGCTTTAGGAGTGAATTACTTATTGTAAAATTAGTTATTCCAAAATTAGAGACCTTAAATATGACTGTGAATTCTGGGGCTAACTACATAAGTTTGCAGTATATTAATCATATATTATTTTGCTTTGAATAACACAAACTTTGCAGACACAGAGTCAACATCATAATTTACTCTGCTGTTTATCTCTCTCCTGTACTGTACAGCGAATACCACAGACAGGTGAACAACTTCTCTCAGCTATAACTCCACAAACAGGACTGCTTCTCCCTCCCTCTTGCTCTTTATCCACTCTTGTTATTCCCCGTTTCAAAATGACCATGACTTATTGAGTTTTTGGTCCAGAAGTTGTTGCAAACTTGACTTTGGGGCCTATTATTTTCTTAAGCATGTGCCAACCCTCAAATGACTTGTCCGTGCCAAGAGCGCAGCAGAGCCGGCAGACTCTCGACTCTGTGTGAGGGGAGAGATGGTCAGAGAGAGGTGTGGAAAAACAGCTAAGGTGCTGGCTGCTGAGTATTAAGACATTTCCTTCAACAAACAGAGTGGCTATTGATACGTGTCGAACGCAGTGGACAACTGTGGCACCTGTTACCCAGCAGTGGTTTGTGAAAAGTAGCAGACAGGTGTTTTTTGGCATCGTAAATGGGGTCTTCGTAGCTGTTACATGCTCTGATAACTCACCATTTAGATTTTCTTACTTCTATGTGACTTCATCAGGCAGACAGTGTACATGTTTGTCCTATCAGTCCTTAATACAGGCAGTTTTTTTGCATGACTGTCTCCTCTCTCCGTCCTTTGTACACTCATAGCACCCCCAGCTACAACTATGCCCCAAATATGGACAAACACTGGATCATGCAGTACACAGGCCCCATGAGACCCATCCACATGGAGTTCACCAATTTCCTCCATCGGAAGAGGCTGCAAACACTCATGTCTGTGGATGATTCAGTGCAGAAGGTAATGAGCTGTTTTTTAGGAATTTCATATCTGTTTCTCAGAGGCATGTGCTTTCTTTAAATGTCTTAAATGTCTTCTCATCCCCATTCATTTGGTTTCATAGGTGTTTGAGATGCTAGAGGAAACCGGTGAGCTGGACAACACTTACGTCATCTATACAGCAGACCACGGCTACCACATTGGTCAGTTTGGGTTAGTCAAGGGCAAGTCAATGCCTTACGACTTTGACATCCGTGTGCCGTTCTTCCTGAGAGGACCCAACGTAGAGCCTGGGGCAGTGTAAGTTTTTTTTAGCTTACATTGTCTCTACGTTGACCTTGTATAAGGTCAAGAATGAACTGCACTGTGTGTACTTTGACCTATCTTTCTCGCAGACTATTTTTTTCACGTGTCTTGGTTTTGTTATTTAATATCACTGTATGTATCTCAGAAGATTAACATCATGTGCATGTACTTCTCAGAAACCCGCATCTGGTACTGAACATTGACCTAGCTCCCACGATTCTCCACATTGCTGGGTTGGATACCCCTCCAGACATGGATGGAAAGTCCATCCTTAAGCTGCTGGAACAGGAAAGGACTGGCAATAGGTCTGTATGGATCCATCGTGCCATGCTGTAATAGATATCATGTACAGTAATTGCACAGTGTGCATGATATGTGCAACAGTCCTGTTCGTTTGTCGTTATTGAGCGAATGCAAATTTCCATAGCCCAAATAATTGCGCTCCAGCTGAGCACAAAGTGGGTTTAGGGCAATTTGGTGGATTTTCCTTGGCTGTAGGACTTTGGCTCGAATTCACTGAGGTTATTCTTGTGAAGTTTCCCGTAGAATTTGTTTGCAAGTTGAATCATTTGTTTCCCCAGGAAACCTACTGCACAAACATTGTCAGAAAGAGCCATTGACCTGTTATGAATGAAAAACCATTGTCCTTTACCAGGCATTAAAAAGAGCACAAAATATATCTGCACTATTAAAGAAAAAAACAGTCGCTTAGAAAAACATTTCCAGAGCAACAGAAAGAACAGAGATAATCCGTTTAATGCTCAGAGAGCATTTACGCGATTCCCTTGAACCCACAAGGTCTTGAGCCTGCTATGATAAACTCCCCTAATGTTGGCTAGCTGCATGCCCGACATACTGTAGCTGATGGCGAGTGCATAGGCCATATGAATTCTATAAACTTTGTGCTTTTTGTTTTCCCAGATTCAAACCCAACCGGAAACCCAAAGTCTGGAGGGACACATTCCTGGTGGAGCGAGGGTAAACTCTGGTTCTTTATTCCCTTTCCACACCACAGGCACATCCATGTCGTTGCAGAGCATTGTGTGTCACACAAACCTGACAAAGCATCTCAATGAACCCGAAATGTGCAAGGCTCAATGCGTGGTCCCAATTCCAGCAACAAAGCCGCTTTTCCCAGTTATTTGTTATCTGACAGACATTTCCTGACCACAGTCGGCTTGGAAGGCAATGAGGGTGGAAGAGGTTGAAATATTCATTTTGGTAAACCTATAAGCGGCTTGCAAATTATGACAGTTCATGCAAGAGGCCCTGACACGTGTAAAAAGGTCATTTGATCATTTGCAAAAGAAAAGCAGAGTCTTTGTCTTTTGAAGGGACCTTGCATCTATCGAGCACATGATCGGGGCCTTAAACCTGACTTGGCCTGCTGTTCATGCACTGGCGGAGACATACGGAAGATAGCTAGACACATGCAAAATAAACAAAGGCTAGCCAGGCTCAGGATGATGTTACCTGAGGAATGGCTGGAAGGCTCACACTCAATCCACTCACAGGACATGTCACCAGCTCCCCCAGTGTGGAATGCAGCAGCCACGCTGTAGCCAGCGCTCGACTGTTTCCCCCAAGACTGTTTTCTTTGTAGTGCACGCGATCGCATGCAGCACATGCTCCCTCACAAACCCTGTCAGTTCTTTATTTAACCTCCCCTCCGCTGCCAGATATATGTTGCAGAAAACGATACCTCCAATCTGACAGCCTGCTTTTGTTCACTTAACATGTTAAGCTTTGGTAATGCCAGGGTTACGCTGACAGAAATCTGACAACTTGGAGAGAAACGATCCCATCAAGCTTCAAGTATTTGCATGATGCAGGTGCCCAAGAAGAAAAGAATGAAATGAAATGAAATGAAATAAATAAAAACGGGAAAGACACAGAGGCATTGGTAGGAAAACGAGGGGGGAGAAAACACTGGTTGGAGCCAGATTGTGCTGGCAGCATGTGTAATGATACTGTATATTACAATATGTCACCCATACAGCTGCTGTTTTTCCCCACTATCATTTCCTCACAATCCCTACTTCTTTTTTCCAAATCGCTGGCTTGGCCCATCTCCTTTCCACTAATTTGCTCATTTGCCAACATCTGCAGACACGCATCCAAGAGTACAAAAGAAGCACTCGTTAGCTGAGCTGCTGCGCATACAGATCAGTCTCCTGCTGGCCTATGTTTGTGTGACAGAAGAACGAGCGGGTCTATGGACCACTGTGTATGAAATGAAAGAGTGTAACCTTTGACATGTTGGGGCTTTAGCTCTTTTAATCCATTCCTCCATTAATCTACACTGTTTATAAAGGCTGTCTGCTTGTGCGCTTGCCTCTAAATACTGAGATTAGCCTCCACAGACCTCTCACTCTTTTTCCCTGGCACAGATGTAGCAGCACACACACACACAGTAGCTAATGTTTTTTGTACACTTCTCTCACTGCTCATGTGATATTCTCTATGATCTAATATCCTCACATGACCTAACAGTACTGTTCCTCTAAGCCTGTGAAACGCTGACTGACAGCTGGGGCTGACTGTGTTGTTTGAGAATCTAATAATCGACGTAACGCAGCCATCAGGGAGTGACATCCACAACAACTGTTCGCTCCTTAATCATCCTTGGCTAAAGGCTAGAGACTGCAGCCAAGGCAGTGTGTGAACATTGGCTTTTTTCCCCTGGAACAGAGCACTAGACGGGATCAGACAAGACAACGGCCCTAGTCTTGCAGGGCACAGGTTGTTCTGTGCTTCGTTGTCGCCGTCACTCTGTCTGTGGGTCGCGAGCAGCCAGGGCATGTTGGCAGAGAGTTGGTAATAGAGCAGGGGGACGGGGGGAGGGAGGTTGGCATGGCCTTAGCAGAGACTCAGCCAGGTCTTGCAGTGGTAGCGGAGGAGAAAGGGGCAGGGCAGTTGAACGTGATGCCAAGCCAAGGTCAGACAGCTTGGCCTGGAGCTGAGCACTGGTGTGAGGCTGAGCTGAGCTCCATGCCCAGACCCTCTGGCACACACACACACACGCTACATAACTCATCCATTCACTGACCATGACCATGAGAAGCACACGGGACTGACCGTAACAGAGAGTAAAAAACAGGAAACAGTGAATAAAACTTTCAGCTCACTCCAGTTCAGTAATACCTTAATAGTTTAATAGTATATTCACTCCTTGAATGAGCCTTTTAAAGCTGATTTCCTCTTAATTCTGTTGACTCGTTGTGTTGCGCAGAAAGATCCTGAGGAAGAAGGAAGACTCAGTGAACACTCAGCACACCAACAGCCTTCCCAAGTACAAGAAGGTCAAAGAGACTTGCCAGCAGGCGGAATTCCAGACACCCTGCGAACAGCCTGGACAGGTAAAACAAACACGCCCATGTGCAAATGAAAATGAGTTCCCCTGATATCCACTAAGGAAAGTTGCTTCAGTCCTTTCCTAACAGTAATGAGTACCACTCTGTGACCTCGTGCTGCCTGTTGAGCTATGCCGCAGAGCCAAACGTGAAATAGCCATTCATAGTACATCACTTGGTTCATAATTGGACCCTATTGCACTGTTTTGTGGTATATTAATCTGTTGGTACTTCCCTTTCATCTGTGCCCATTAATTTTCTGGCAGACCAGCAGTCAAGTGGTACAGTATGTGGCCTTGGAGCACACAGACCAGAACAATACAAATTGTTACAAGTCTCAGGTAGCGTTAAATGACAAGCGGAGTTTCTGAGGGTTGGGCTAATGAATTCCAGATCCAGTTTATGGTCATATAAATGTGTGTACGTAACAATCAGTTATTAAAGACAGCGATGGAACAATTCCAGTTGAGCTCAGCAGTGTGTTGTGTTAATGCATGCGGATACTGAAAGCGTGTGCACCTGTAGTCGTGCACAAAAAAGAGCAGAGCCGTTGTCTTGCCGCTGTAATAATTCAGTGTTATATGTTGGTGCATAGCATGAAGGATAAGCTTTGGTCATAAGTGGCCTGTCTGGTATGATTTAACATGACCTCCCAGTGAGCAGCCTGAAAGCCAGTGGTGTGTGTCTTAGAAAATTACAGGGGAAATGGTAGTTTCGCACAGCAGGGAAGTGCTTTATTGCTCCTCTTCATTTTGTCTAATCTCTCTTTTCCAGCTCCTCTTCTTCTGTATTTTACAGTTTGTTTTATGCATTTAAATGCCACAGAGGGAAAAAAATGGCTCAAACTGGAGCATTGTACTGAAATAGTTAAAAGGGTCTTCAACAAGGACATCAAACCTCAGTCTTGAACCCAATTTAGATTCGAATGAGAGAAGTTTTGTTTTTGAAACGCCTTAAAAGTTACTGCCTTTTGAATATGACCACACAATCTTGGTTCAGACAAACCAGATTTTTCTAAAAGCAAAGCCTCTGTTGTGTTTTTGTCGCAGAGTTGTTGCGGTCCTTTGGAATCGATCATGTGATAACGCTACGGGTTTGTTGTGGGTACGGCAGATTTACTCACCAGGGACATAGAGAAATCTCTGTTACTCTATGTTTTCGGGGGTACATCACAGTGTGAGTGGCTTGCGGTACTTTGGGTCTTCCACATTACCGCTCATGTTTCAGCCTGCATGGTCATCCATGTCTGCTCCTAACTCCCCCATCCTCCTCCTCAGCGTCTCATCCATCTCTGCTGTCCTGCTGCTGCAATGGCACTGTTGTGCCTTAAAAGCACTCACAGGAGGGAGGGCGAGGGAGGAGGATAAAGACAGACAGAGATTGTTTTCATCCCTGAGTGACAATACATCTCTCTCTCTCCCTCCCCTACGTCTTGTCTAATGCTGATATAACAGCTTTGTTTGGCCCGTAAGCCCTTCGTCACTATATGAGCCTTCCAGAAGAAACCTGAGCTGCTTTATGGCTCTTTGTTTGGACCCTCGTTCCCACACTCACCGCTGATGATCCGCACTGCTCCCCGCAGATGTGTCTCTTCCATTTATACAAGACCAAACCAGCGGCACAACTCACAGCAATTAGCCAAGGCTTTCTTTTCCTGATGGGAGTAAATGTTGAGAAAGACACAGAAAATGTAGGCAAGTGCGTGGATACGTATTTACACAATTACGCTGGTGACGCACTTGGCACAGACGCACTCAGTGTGAGGGTGATAGGGGGGCTTCCTCTCTATTTTCTAGACACCAGACAGGCCCTGTTCATCTCATGTGGTCGGTTTGGTTTATCTTTCCCGCTGCTTTTGGATGCCATTCTTTCCCACAGGCTGAGATTTCCCTGATATATCTGTCAGAAGCATGTGTTTCTCATGACCCCAACACCAAAACAGAGGATTTGTCTGAGATTAAGTTTTTCTTAGATTGGTAACATCTCTAGCACTTATTATTAGCTCTGCCAGAAAATCTGTTCATTGTTAAAAATAACGTGGAGACTTCCAAAAGGATACAGATCAAGGACACTTGATCACTTGAAATCTACACATAGAAATTAAGTTAGCTGAAAGAATGCCTGAAAGAATTCCTGAGGGAATATTGTTTCTCCGTATTTATTTCTGTTGTGGTTGCTGTTGACAGAAATGGCATTGTGTAGAGGAGATCACAGGGAAGTGGAGGATACAGAAGTGTAAAGGTGGTTCCAAAGAAGGCTCCAGGAAGAGGGCCCGCAGCCTGAAGCCTCGCAGCAGTTATGACCACAGAGAGAGGGGCTGCGACTGTGGGGACACTCTCCTCAAACCCTCCAGAATGGACCGCCGTGCCCAACGACAGTTATCTGGCTCAACAGGCCAGCGTAAGTATACATGACTCTTCATCTAATAATATAGAATACAGTGTCCTTTAAAGTGATGACGGATTGGATATATGTGTATGAGTGTTATTTCAGTGCAACAGTAGACGATATGGCATGAATGTGATCAGCAACAGGTTTTTCTTTACTTGTATTGATGTCTCTCAATACCAGAAGAAAAATAAGTCTGCAAAGGCTCAAGCCTTGACTTCCTGTAACTGATTATTTATGCTTTAAGGGGAGACATATGCATGGAAAAAGTAAACATCCTGCAACAAGTACTGCAATTTGTTCTGTGGATGCTGTGTTGCGTATGTGTGTGTGAGAGTATATGTGTGAGTGTGCTGTCAGGATTGTGGTTTTGAATTGTTTGATGCCCTCTAGTGTCGCTTAGAAAAGGTGCAACTGAAGCAGTGTTTTACAAGTGTATACATTAAGGACTTTCCAATCAATATAAACACACAAGCCAAAGGACGTATCTGACAGCATGACGTGTGAAATGAAAATACATGGGCTTTACTGATTTAGGAGGCACAGCGTAAGTTTCTGCAGCTGCGGTTCTCTCAATCGAAACAGCATCCAAAGATGGAGTTTGATTATGTCATGAAGTTGTGTGGGACCATAGAGGTTGTTGCTTTCGTTGTTAAACTACTGCCCAGTACTGGATAAAGTTTACCAAGTATCCACGAAAAGACAAACCATTGGGTCAGTAATCACATGCAAAAAAATTGTTATTTTGACCCAGTTTAAAACAAACCAGCCATCTGTTTGTGGGGTTAATAAGGTCAGCTACTGTATATGAACTAATACAACCCAAGACAAACCAGTAGAAAGACCCAAATGCCCACACTCTCAAACTTGGGTTAGCGACTTGTCTCAGTTTTTCTTAGGCTATATGAACAATGATTAGGATGTGTTCCAGAAATGGCCCAAAAATTATACTTGATGTCAGAAACAGTTTGATTCATCAGTAAAACTGAAGTAAGGCATCGTATAAGTGTACCTAACTAGTAAAGTAGGAGCATAAAGGCATTGTTTGACTCAAGTTTATATGTTTATAGGTTATCAGCCACGTTTTGTCCACACCCGGCAGACCAGGTCTCTGTCTGTGGAGTTTGAGGGTCAGATATATGACATTGACCTCCAAGCAGACGATCAGTCAGCTGTCCGCCGCCGCGTCATCTCCAAGCGTCACTACAGCCCAGACGACCCAGACTTTAATTTGGGGTCAGATGATGGTTCAGAGGAAATGCTGGCGGATGACACCAATGCTGTGGGATACCCAAACTCTGTGAAAGTTACCCACAAGTAAGAAAGACTTCACGTGCATATATACTGTGTGTCTGCCAAAAGAGCAGGATGTGACTGTTTTTTTCTGCATCTGTTTCAGGTGTTATATCTTGGTGAATGACAGTGTTCACTGTGAAAGAGAAATCTATCAGTCCTCCAGAGCCTGGAAAGACCATAAGAGCTATGTGGACCATGAGGTGAGTGTACACAGCTCAGGTTGCTCATTTTGTTTGTGGTTAAGGATTTGTCAAAACAGATAAAAGATAATTGATTGCATTTGCTACGTACATATTTAAATCCAGATTGAAGCACTTCAAGACAAAATCAAAAACCTCCGGGAAGTACGAGGCCATCTAAAGAGGACAAGACCGGACGAGTGCGACTGTGGAAAGAAGAGGTTAGTCTTTTAAATTTCACCTCAGAAAGATGTTTCTCTCTTTCATGTTATTCCCACAAGATATCTATAACTTGTTTTAGGCCTGCCTGATGCAAAACCCTATAGGAGGCCACACCTAAAAAAGTTTTCTGCCTGGTCCTTAGTCTCTTTCTCTGTTTATAAAACCAGCTATTTTAACAAAGGAGACAGAAACAAGGCAGAGAGATTGAAGAACAGGAATGATCACCTCCACCCGTTTAAGTGAGTCTCTCTTCCCCTTTGATTATGAGTTTGCCCCATTTAGTGTCACCCTTCCTTATTTGTTAAACTGACCATGACTTGCAATGGATCAAGTATGAAAATACTGTTTGACTGTCCATTGCTAATAATCTGCATGGTCACTGCATGTCAGGTTTAAACATAAAGCTCACCTTCATTTAGATGACTGTAGATCCCAGATGAGCAGCCCAGCATGTGTGTGTTTTGGATGTGTTGATGATGTTTGTGTAGAATTTTTTATTCAGTGTTTGGTCCTAGAATGGAGTTTAAATGACAAAGCAGATGCATGGCCAGGGATCTATTTTATGTGTGTCTGGAAGTGATTGAGTCGCATGGAAAGCTAGTATGACTCAACAGAGGGGAAATCAGTCAATCCCTCAAACACAGTGATCAACTTGCACCAGGAAACATTGGAAACAGATTATGCCAATACAAAGCAGCTGTTTTTCTGCTGTGCCTGTTCTGCGTTGAGGCAGGGAGGAAGAGGGGACAGTGGCTAGAATGTCATCCCAGAGAAAATTGGACCTAGTAAGAGCTTAAACATGAAAGTAAACAGACTGTCACATCCTGGCATCGGCGATGCCTTCTGGAAGTCCCCTCCAGATCCTCCACCACTGTGGTTGCTGGCATTAGAGAGGGTAGAGGCTGATGTCATCTTTGCATCAACACTGTTTTGTAATTCTCTCACGTTTCTGCCCACAGGGAGGCAGCGCAGGAAATCGACGGGAAGGCGCAGTTGTACAACGAGATCCGGAGAAGGAAGAAGGAAAGGAAGGAGAAGAAGAGGCAGAGGAAGGGAGACGACTGCAGCCTGCCCGGCCTCACTTGTTTCACACATAACAATGACCACTGGCAGACTGCTCCCCTCTGGACATGTATGTATATCGACTTCAAGCTCCTGAAGCCTGATTTATGGTAGGCCGCTTAACACTTTCAATGAGTGACGCTTGACAGAAACAATGTATTTTCAACACAAAAATGTGTTGCACAATACAAAAATGTGTTGCACAACACCATACACCTGGAGAATTTTGTTATGCCACAGACAACGTCATATGTTGTTGCACAATGTGATTGGAAGTGTTAGTATCATTCCCATCGAGAGAGTAGTTTTTAATCCACACCGACTTCGACCTGCACTCAGCTTCTCTGGCCACAGTAAGCAGCCGTCCGTCAGCAGCAGCTCCTGGAGAGCTGAGAAGACAGCAGTCGGCCAACCTGCCTTCACCAGGCTGACTGACAACAGACATTTACTGAAACCAAATTATTTTTCATGTCAGCTCCATTGGACGACATCAACAATATTTGTATTTATTGATTCATGAATTTTATTTCGCCATAGTGAGGGGAATCTGCTGCTCACAGACAGACTGGGAGCAGATTAATCAATGTATATACGGTTAAAGACACATTTACAGCGATTTTAAACAGCTGTCTGTGCAGATTATGCGTCACTAAATGTGACAGAAATGGATTCGGACCACAAAAAAAGAAGATTACTGAAGCGTAAATTCAAAACGACACACACCTGCTTAATTACTGTCAAGCAACACTCAGAAGTGTTGAGCACTCTACTATAAATCAGGCTTAGGTCTTCCTCTCCTCTCCTTGAATAAGAAACACCACTATAAACACATTGTTAGTAGGAAAAATGGTAGTTTGATGGGGTTGAGTCAGTGTTATGACAGTGTGAGTATGCCTTGCTCATGAACACTGAGCACATTTGCTCAAAATGTGTAAGATCCATTAAGAGATTTGTCTGTAGTTGCAGTAGAATTGACTCCTGTTACAATGAATCTCGATTGCTGTTTAGTGGGTGGATTCTGCGCATGCACCAGCTCCAACAACAACACCTACTGGTGCCTGAGAACCATCAACGAAAGCCACAACACGCTCTTCTGTGAGTTCTCCACTGGCTTCCTGGAGTACTTTGACCTCAACAGTGACCCCTACCAGGTGGGTGAACATCAGTCTTCAGCCATTCAGCTCAGTGTGTCCCATCTGTGTCTCCTCGCCTCCTCTCTCAAAGCCTTTTTATTGGTCCCTGCTTTATAAAACTGGTTATTTTGAAAGTTTTTATGTGGGAACAGCAACATGCAATTTCATCCTGCTATTTTTGGACATGGATAAACACGCAAATATAACATCATGACACTAAAACAAATGTTTTTTGTTTTTTCTTTGAGTGTTAAATTTCTGTTTTTGTTTTCCCCATCCAGCTCACCAACGCGGTGTACACAGTGGATCGGGATGTACTGAACTCTCTCCATGCCCAGCTAATGGAGATGAGGAGTTGTCAAGGTTACAAGCAGTGTAACCCTCGCCCAAAAGGCTTGGACACAGGTAAAAATGCTCACTGTTAGCCTGTTTGTTGTCTCCTACCTGCCTGTCCTTAAATCGTTGGACATCTGGACTGTTATTCTGGGTTTAGTGGTGGTTGTTATGCCAACAGAGACTGAAACAGATTTTACACGCAGAAGAATTAGACTGAAGTTGATGATTTTGAGAGTATATAGCGTCAATATCATGATGTGGCACAAGATAGGCAGGTGGGATATAACATTGGGAGGAGTTTGATTTGCCACAACAGTAAGGTCCCAGTGGTGCATAATGTATAATTTAGAGCTGTCAATCCTCAATGGGAAAATATTCCAGCCAGCAGGGCAGTAACAACGGTGTTTTGTGGAAAAGGCGACACACCTACATAGCGTGCTGTTGCTAGCTGGTTAACTTAATTGTAGCTCTGTGCCGCCAAAAGTGGCAGATTGATAGCACAAGCAAGCACAAGTCATATTTTGTTTTACAGGAAGAAAACATGATTGGATTTTCATATAACAATATGAGGAAATAGATTTATTTTCTTGCATATATTGTTAAGTAGGTGCAAAGTATGGCCATAGATGTGATCTAAAATGGTTAAATCAGCATAGTGACTTTAAATTTGAATTACTTTCAAAAACACTCAGTCTAGTCTTCTGCTGGGTCTCTATTATCTGTTTCAGTCTCTGGTGTGTGTGTCTTTGCACATATCTGCATGCTGCATGTGTTTGGGGATGATCTACTCGGTGACGTATGCTGAAATTTCAGGTGGAGGTCAATGAATCATCACCGACTCTTACGTGTCATTTGTCGATGTGTTTTGAATGTTTTCTTGATACACACATGTACACACACTCAGACTTCTGTTCCCCAGCCCAGGACCTTCCACTTACATACACTGAGTTCTAGCGTTTTGACTCATAGTGTTCTTTAATAAAAAAGAAGGCCGTGTCACAGTTGTACGTCCTGGCCATCATCCCTGTTGTGACTCACTGAGTGTTAGAGATATTATTTGGAGGATGCTGTCATCACGGCAGTTGAGGCTGTCATTTTATTTGGGCCCGTCATGCATCACTGCCATAATCAGCCACAATGTATTTTAACTACCACCACATAGTCCAAGCATCCTTACTGAGCAGACATCCCGGTGACGGAGGCGGTTAATAACTAATGCCACGATGACCGAAGGCCGCGCGGCCCGAGCTGTGGGGTTCGTGTGTGGCATGAACTGGCTGCGCTGTTTATGTCCTGAGGATAAAAACTTAATGTCTGTAATTACCAGCTGGAGAGTGGAGCACCGGAGCGGCCAAGCTGCTCTGAGAAAACTGATTGTGTTTCAGTGTTGGCATGGCGGACTTGTCAAAGCCGTGCCAACACATGTCACATAGCAGCCTAAAATCTCTTACTTGTACTGGCTGCCCTCGCTCGGGTATGGTGCCAGCACCGTGGACCAATGAAATTGCTGTTGTGGTTGCATCAAGTGATGTTTTTGTTGGATGAATAGGTTATTAAAACTTAAGTATCTCGGTGAAATGGATCTAGCAGTTACTTGCATCTATTTGCGGAGTGTGACTCAACCACCACCATCACCTGACTGGATAACCTTGTGTGTTTTGCTTTGAAGGGGAAACCCAGTTGAACTCTACACCTCACAAACCACTCACTTCTGATCAATCCTCATCTCTCCATCCAGCCCAATCGTATGAACTCTTCCACCCTGTTTTTTTCCTCCACTCAAATCCAAATCTTTTTTTCCTCCTCACCCCTGCCCTCCTCAATCTGATCATCCAATGATTGCATTTCTCCATAGGGAGTAGCAGCTGTGCATGAAGAAGTCTTCAGTGTGAATGATCTTTTTATCTCCCTTCCCGTATCTCCCTGAATCAAAGCATTAACAATCGATTGCTTTTATTTTCCCGATCAGGAGGTAAAGATGGAGGAAGCTATGAGCCACACAGGTATCCACCAATTTTTGTTTCTCTTCAGTGGCTTTTTCTTTAACACCTGCATGGGCCCGAATTGCCTCATTCCCACTAATACATCCATCCATGGAGTTGCTGGCACTTAATCCGTGGCTGCATGCTGGGGACACGCTAACAAGTCATAACAGATGATTATTATTTTTTCTCTCATTAAAGCAGCTTCATTTGTTGTCACTTCTGTGCACACAGTCTGTCCTTACTTTTATCTGCTGTGTAATGTCAGTCTGCAGCTATTCCAACATCCAATCAGCAGCTCAGATATTCTCTGCCGCATCATTTCACACCTTTGCTTGAGAGTGCAACATTTATAACAGCTGCCCATGTTGAAATATGGACTCGGATATTCACCCTTTTAGCTATTCTATACAATAGCATGACTGAAAACTAAAAAGTCAAACAGGGAGGTGCTGAATATGAGCTTCTACTAGAGACCTGCCCCAGGCATTATGTGCACGGGAATGACAATGCATGACACTGTATCATCCCAACTCATGCATCACATTCTACATGATAGCTTAAAGGAGTAGTTAAGACATTTTGGGCAATAGTCAACATCACTCTCGTGTCTGTACACTAAATATAAAGCTTTAGGCCCTGTCTACACATATACAGATAATTTTGACAATGGATATTTTCTCCTGTGTTTTAAAAAATAATTTGGTCCACACAACCTTTGTTTTACAAAATATCTGCATCCACATTAAAGCACAAAAACGACTCTAAACACTCGCTAATGTTAGCTGTGTTCAGCAGTCGACCTTGTCACAAAGGTAGTAAAGTTTACCATTCTCCCACTGGAGGTTTCATCAGTTGATTGGCATTTAATTCAAGGATGAAGGACCTCACTCAGAAATGCAAGTGATGCAAAACCATTGTTTCCGGCGGATTTTAAACCACAGACGCTGAGGTGGAGCAAAAACATCGGGTGCAGCAGATGCCTCAGTGTGAAGAAGGCCTGCCCCAGACAAACAATTTTCCTAGTCAACCAATAGTCGTCATTTAGGGCCATTAGTCGACTAGTCGCCTGCATGTTTATGATATTAATTTAATTATTAAACTATATATTCTGGGTGGGGCAACACAATGGTTTGAGTTGAAGGTGTGAGAAAGAATAGTATCAGTAACATTGTTAACACTGTGCTACATTACAGAGAAATACAAAACCGTACTAATGAACCTTCATTAATATAGGCCTATATTTTATCTACAAGTGCACGTCACACACTGAGCGAGCCGCCTGTTAATGACGCTGTGGGCTAATGGGCATGTAGCTACTTCCATGTTTCAGATGATACGTCATGTTTGTAGTCGACCAATGAAGATGAGTTTACATATCACCTTGGGTTCGTCCTTCACCTTCTCAAAATGATCCCACACTTTGGATTTCCTGCCCGACATGTTATTAACTAGCCTGTGGAATAACCGCAGGTACCAGGTAATAATAAGAAAAATATCCATTTTAAAATATCTCTATATGTGTAAACAGGGCCTCAGTCAACAGTCAACAGGTAGCTTTATGCTAAGCTAACTGTGTCCTGTGTCCACAGACAGATATGAGCGTGGTACCAGTCTTCTCATCTCACTCTTGAAAGAAACACATTTCCCAAAAATGCCTAACTACTCCTTTAACATCACCCTCCATGCAATATCAGCCATATCCATATATAAACCATCACCATCACATTAGTGTTCCAGCGTAGCATGACATTCAGACGCCTCTCACATTCACTCATGGCCATTAGCTAGTGGTAGAGTGGACACTTGAGTTGCCGTGACCTCTCTGTCCTCCCACTGACCTCTGCCCTTTTGACCTCTGTTTCTGGCACCTGCTTACCAGGCAACAGCAGCATCGAAAGTGGTCAAAGAGGAGACCAAGCCTCTCCTTCCTGTGAGTCCCTAAAGCCTACGTCAAACCATCTCCATCCTGTAGCTGCAGTAGTTAACAAGACAGCTGATCTTACAAGGAAAGCCGACCTAAAGTGGCGCTCATGCTTCTTTTCCTCAGTTTTTACTCGCAGACATCAAACTGAGCCCTTTGCTGCAATTTCCTTTTTATTTGCCTCTTTTTTTCTGATAGTATTTTGAGTTTATTTTTCTGGGGATACACCATCCAGCAGCTCATTTTTGTTTCCCTGAGCATCTTCTTGTTTTGTGTACCATCTTTTTGTTTCCTCTGCTGTTAAGTTCTTTTATTTTCCAGGTTGCCTGACTTTGCATTTCAATCCAGTGCCGTCCTTTCATTAACTGTGCCATTCCATTTTTATGCGCAGCTCAGTGTGTTAGTCTGTTATGATGGACCATTAAATATTTTTCTTTTCAGTCTGTCTTTCTAATGTGAATTTCTGAGGCAGCATGTGTTTGCACTACTCATGGCTTGAGCTTAGTGTGAGTGCTGTGTTTATCTAGTTTATTGAATGCTGCTTGAAAGTGTGCGTGTGTTTGTGTGCAAGTGTGTGTGTGTGTGTGCGCGTGTGTGTTGCTTGGGACCTCAAACCCCATGGAGCTGGCTGCTTTAGTGAGAGCCGGAGGCTAGGCATGACTGCATGGTGTCTGAGTCAACTCTTCTTTCCACTCCAGATCCTCACAGTCTCCTGTTTCTTTGTGTTTGCCAGCACACAGCCACTATGGGACGGACGACAGGGTTAAGCTGCCCAACTTGACAGACGAGGAGGTGAACTGGCAGGGATTGGAGGATCTGTATAGCATTAATGAAAGCCTTTATGAATGTAGGCCTGACTACAGCCCCAGCCCAGACAACTGGGCCAACTTCCGGAAGGATGTAGATAATATGTTTGCACTGCGACACGTTTTTAACAAATTCAACCAAACCCTTGACGACTCCACCCTGCCAGAGCTGGGCTCCGGGGCCGGGGGTGGAGGCTTTGAAGAAGGCAGCGGAGAAGAGCCGGCCTCAGCCAGCGACGTCTGGCCGGGCCTGGCCGCAGAGGCTCGCCTCACCACCCCCGCCCCCAGCAAAACTCCATCAGCACCACCCACACCCAGGACCACACTGGAAGGCCAACTGGAATCTGTTGTCAACGACCTTCCTGAGAGGCTTCTGAGCAGACACGGGATGTCTGTGATGTCAGCATCACCGGTGACAGCATTACCATCGGGTCCAAGGAGAGACAGGGTTATCTTCCAGAGCGACACGTGGGCGCAGCAGCTGGAGGAGATAGAAGGAGAGACTTTCAGTGGGAACGGGATGACGGAGCTGGAGACGCAACACGACAACCTGCTGCGCACTCACAACAGCCTGCAGGCCCAGCTGGAGCCTGGCCTGGGCCAGGGAGAGGCAGCCAACCCTCAGCGGCTTGGCCTGGACCTCGAAGACGAGGAGGACATTTTCCAGGCTCAAGGCTACCTCCCTTATTACCCACAGACGTTGAGGCCCAAGGTGCAGGCCAGCACCACCGGGAGCCCCCCCACCACACAGACTAGCACCCCACAGAGTGTCGGGGTGGTGCTGCAGGTGCTGCCTCAGTCAGCGCTGCCCCTCACCTTGGACTACGAGGGCAGCGGCTCTCTGCCTCAACCCTCCAATCAGACCCTCTGAGGCAGACGCATGTGCTGGCCAGCCAGCCGATGAGCTGCTGGTCGCCATAGAGACACAGAGACACAGTGATTGGGAGATGAGCTTGCCAAGAGCGATGGCAAGTGATGCCACCTCAGTCAGTCAGAGTTGTATAATGAGTATTAAAATTATTTTTTATTTTTTTACAGGTGCCTACATTTATTAGTAAACAGTGTTATGTTTTGTTTTTTTTTTTCAAATATATATTTAGAAAAGAAAAAGCCTTAATGCAGCTAAACTTAAGTGTTGGGATTAAAGATGATTAATTCCATATGGATAACACCATTGATGTTTTTAATATATGTTTTTATGAAAAACAAGTGTGAGTGGTGAAACCATTTCAACATCTGAATACATAGTTAGCATGAGTCAGCTTTAGGTACGCTCCACATCTATTAATCATAACGCTGCCCAGTCACAGGAAGCTTCGTCACCATGGTACCCACTCACTGTATAGATAAAGGTTAAATTTGACCCCAAATGCACTTTTGAACTTTTCCACGTGATGACCTTGTGTGTGGATATGAAATTTGTGTCAATTTGTGAAATTAGATTTTATGAAATGATTATTTCTACTGACTACTTTTAAAAACTGACAAGAGTTGGAGTGTCGCTTCTGAAAGAGTTACAGAATCGACATGAATACACAACATCTGTTTCTCAAATCTTATTTTTAAAGTTGCCAAATGGAAAATATTTCTAGCATTTGTTTTTACCTCCTTGCCATATGGCGTCAATAGCATCAGAGAGTTTAGACAATCATGAGACAGCCTGAGCTCACAGTTCACCCTCTGACTCTGACTCTGTGGAGATTTAAAGGGACAGTTCACTCCAAAATCAAAAACACATTTTTTTCCTCTTACCTGTAGCTCTGTTTATCAGTCTAGATTGTTTTGGTGTGAGGTGTCAAGTGTTGGCGATATCGGCCGTTAAGATGTCTGCCTTGTCTTGAATATAATGGAACTAGATGGCACTCTGCTTGTGGTGCTCAAAGTGCCAAAAAAATACATTGGAAAAACTCAACAGCAATGTCTCTTTCCAGAAATCATGACCTGGTTACTCAAGATAATCCACAGACCTTGTTGTGAGCAGTTTCATGTAGGAACTATTTTCTTTCTACTGAACTACACCCGCCAATCACATCACCACACAGAAGGAAGTGTGCATCTACTCATGGACGAAAGGCTCATGCTCATGATATCTATGTGAACATTAATGGTGTCCTCCTTGGCTGAGCTGCAACCTTAGCTAGCTCAGTGGTGCTAGGTCGCATACTTTTTCTTTATACTTTTAGTAGGCACTGCAGCTGCCCTTAAAAAGAACGTACTGTTGCATGCAGTGTGCACACAATCAGGACATACTACTTCCTCATAACATCACGCCCTGAACTTTGACCCTCTGGCTTTTATATCCGTTACCTTGGAGATAAAACAAATGCCGTGGATGTAGTAGAACATCCTGGTATTTTTGGCGTACTGCATTTAACATACTAAATCTTTTCCTGGCACACTAATGGTAGTATTTGTATTGGAACACACACTTTATTCTGAGCGGTGATACGGTTGGTGGGTGTTGAAAGAAAGTAGTTCCTACATGAAACTGCTCACAACAAGGTCTGTGGATTATCTTGAGTAACCAGGTCATGATTTCTGGAAAGAGACATTGCTACAGCTGATACCTCCAACACAGCAACTTAAACTAAAACAATCTAGACTGATAAACAGTTCTACAGGTAAGAGGAAAATCTGTATTTTTAATTTTGGGGTGTACTGTCCCTTTAAGTTAACTATCCTCACTAATAAGCAAATGCTTTCACAATCAGCAGGCGATAGAACATGTTCATTGTGTAACTTTTTTTGGAGCTGTCACCATTCCTCATGTGGTGTATGATGTAGTGCTTTGATAATCCTGAGTATAGTGTTGCACATGGCCAGTTCATTTTGAATGTAACTGTGTAGTCCCTTCAGCACACTCTGTTACAGCTTTATCTACGACAGCACAGTCAGTGAAATACTCTGCAGACGTTTCATAAGCTAAGTATTCCCATGTTTAACCTTTAGAAAATGGTTCTGCAAAAACTTGATGCTGTCCTTTTCCTTCTCGACAGTGTGTGTACAAGTGTTAGAACAACTCTGGTTTCAGGAAAGCCATGAAGCTGTTAAAGAAATAAACCCTTTCAACCTTCCCCGTGATGTCGTCCCACCACATTCATTATCTTCCGTTACACACAAACACTTTGCAATAATTCAACCAGCCGAGTGGATTTTTCCATTTTTTAATGACAAATATCAAGTATTCAAGGCATTTGTAAACCAAGTGTTCACAAACATCAATTAGACTTCTGCTCCTGAGGAACAAAAGTGATAAGAGCTCGACTTTCAGAATACAGCTTCTGTTCTGTCCAGGAAATTCACTTTCGGTTCAAATACTGATGAAAGGGAAAACGTGTTAAAAGCAAATCTCCAGTCAACCTGAAGTCGTCTGTGTTAGTAGTAGTCCAGGCGTTTGAGCAGCAGGACACTGAATACCAAGTAGTAGGTGCACAGTAGAGGCAGACATCCCTGCGTCTACTGTGTCTAATGATCTGTGTGGCATTACTGGATGATTCTCTACCCTGTCGTTGATATAACTCTTAGCAATGTGATCAAGTTCAGTTAGTATAAGTGGAGAATTTTAATCCATTGAAACATGACTTTACTCAAACATACTTTCAGTGAACAAAGAATCCAAAAAAGTAAGAAAATTCTTGATTAGTTGAAGTCATAGGAGTCTGTGTTTAACAACAGCAAAACTATATCAAGACATCTGTTGACAAACTCTTAAAAAACTTGTACAGTACAATCCAAGTCTCATTTATCCAGTCACATGCTCAGTTCTTCCCAATCAGACAATCAGACAGCCCTTCACGATGGGTAACTTAACTGAGAGTGAAACTGTGTCAATGAAGCCAGACTTTATTGACAAAAACACTAATTTTATCTCCTTGAAATTTTCACTTTTAGTTAAGTTCCTTGTCAGAAAGGGCTGTTTTTCAAGTACTGAGCATCCAACTGGGTAAATGAAACTTGGATTACACTGTACAAGTGATGTGAGAGTTTGTAAAGTATTTTTTTGGGGGGGTCGCCTATTCCAGCTGACATTGGGCGAGAGGCAGGGTACACTCTGAACAGGTCACCAGACTATCACAGGGCTGACACATAGAGACAGACAACCACTCACACCCACATTCACACCTACAGACAATTTAGAGTCACCAATTAACCTGCATGTCTTTGGACTGTGGGAGGAAGCTGGAGTACCTGGAGAAAACCCATGCTGACACAGTTCTGCTGTTAAACGTGGACCCCAATGACTTCAATACATCACAAACTTTCAGTTTTTGGATTCTCCATTCACCATGAAAGCATGTGAGAAAAACAAACTTTTCCTCATGAATCCAGTGTAACACCTGGTGAATATCAAATATACAAATTTTCATTTAGGGGGTGAAGTATTCCTTTAATTGTAAAATGACTCAGCAGGGGCTGCATTTAACTTACCAGTCACACAGGCAGGGGGACCTGATCAATAATCCTACAATGGTATTCCTCTTTTGAGGCTGTGATGAATACGGAGCGCTAGAAGAAGGGTAGAGAATCATTACAGATGGAGAGAAGGGCATTCTGGGTAGCATAACATAAGCATTTAAATTAACTCCATTGTGTTCTCCTCTTGACAGGAGAATATAACCCAACTCCCTCCCCCCACATACACAATGAACTCAACCCTTCCCCTGTGAGTAATACTGCTCAGGCACGGCGAGGCAAGTCCACTGGTTTGTTTTCTTTGTAGCTTTAAGTCTTATCCTCGTCTCTTAACTACGACGTCGTGGGTTAGTTCATAAATATGCTTCTAACTATTTGTGAGCTCTATAATACGCTTCATTTGCTTTGTCAATATTTACACGATGATCACTTATGAATATGTCATTTGAGGTACTAAGTCACAATAATGCTAAAATTAGTCACTGCCATTATTATTATTATTAATAATGATAATCTTCACCTGGCAGAATATACCAACAATCTTGGCCAGAAAACGTTAACTTTTAAGATGTGTTCACTGCATCAGATTCTCCATTCCTTTGCAAACGTAACTAAAAAGAAGGTGTACTGATCAGAATATAAAATACAATAACTTTATTAGACTTATCTCATATTCCCCTTCAGGAAAATGTGGTTTTCAAAACATGATATCGAACAAAAGTTGTTTTTTTTTAAACATGGAAACCACCTCTTCCATTTCTCAAACATCACCTCCCCTATTCAATGGAAGGTAAATCCATAAGATACTTAATAACATGAAAGTAAAATAAAATTACAATCAATAAAAAAAATGGCATCTGTTATTCTGAATATTGTAGACTTCACCACCAAACTAGGTTTATCTTTGGGAAACTGGAGTGCTGAATTCAGTGCAGTGATCAAGTTAAATAATTAACCTTTGAACCAAGAGCTTTATACAGTAGGTCTGACAAACAGCAACATTCACTGGCCTTCACACAATCTTCTCTCTGTCCACTAGAGGGCGCCAAACACCCAGGAACTGAATGATCAACATCAGATTACTCTCGCTGATTAAAAGGGGGGTTCATAGTTTCACATGCTTGCTGCACTACTTTCTTAAAAGCCTAGACTACAAGATAACTACTATGTACATCTGATGACCATTAGAATGGAGAAGCCATTACAATGTAAAGCCAAAATGATGCATCCTTTTGTTAAATACAAATTTGTTTCACTTTGAGGAAGTTGTGTTTTAAAAATGGTTCAAATTTTGCTGCAAACATTCTTTAAAATCTCCATTGTCACATTTCCAGTTACAAGTACAATCACATCTTTTGGACATACAGTAGCTTCAGCACATGGTCAGAGATGAGATAACCTTTCTTGTTCCGTTCTCCTGTTCGCCGTGAGGCTGATTATTACATGTTGTAATAACAAAGTAGTGTGATGACACATAGGTTTCATAGAAGTCGCTGTACCATTGGTGCTTGTCGGCTTTAAGCTACATGGTTACCTTGCCAAGGCGAGGAGCTTCGTCCACCGAACACAGAAGCTGAGGGCAACGAAGCAGGATACTGTCGCTCGACTGAGAGGACAGTGACTGGCTTTTCGGTAGCTAGCGTGTACCCTGGTAGCTAGCTTTGTATACTGGACTGGCCGAGGCAGCCTGAGAGGCACTGTTACGAAAAAGGAATTTAAAAAAAAAAAAGAGGTGAGGGGATTTTTAGAAATCCCAGTTTTTTTAAATTGTGAAGGTCCGAACAAGACCAGACAGGAGAGCAGGTGGAATGGCTCGAATACAGGAGAGGTTGCTGATATGTTCACAGCTCAGACTGTGAGGGACGATGGGGTTATGGCTGAGCCGATGACATGTAAGAATGAAAGGGGGAGAAAAGGAGGTACAGATGTGTAATACAGAGGGAGCTGTACAGTACTGAGGAGGGAGGAGCTGTACACTGGATCTTGCATAGTACAGGTTTATCAGTTGTGCTTTAGAGGCCGTGTTGATGATGACTCATCTGTCTGTTCAGAGATTTTAATGCCCTGCCCTTTAACAGTAGCACCATGTGATGTCTTTACATCGTCCCAACCGTCGCGTGGAGGTCTGAGCATCAGTGTGGATGCTGTGTGTGGCTGCAGCTGATGATATGCTCAGAATCAAATCTGTCAGTCTCCTGTTATTATAAACAACAACGAGCAGCCCTTTAAATATGGTGGCCGCACCTGTGTCTCTGCCTGTCAGTCCTACAGCAGCTGTGGAGCCCCGCCTGGCGTCTGATTGGTGTGAAGCAGACACTGTGTGGCGCAGAAACACAAACAGGAAGGCACAAGTCACAATGGACCCCAGAGGGAGGCTTGGAGCGCTCTCAGACGTGTGCGAAGCCTCTGTGGTGATGCGGCAAGAGGATGGGCGGGGTTATTGCTTTGAGGGCGTTGCCGGGGCAGCTGAGGCTGCTGTGGCCACGGTTGAGCAGCAGGGCGGCGGGCGGGTCCGGCCGGGGCGGGATGAACACGGGGCAGGAGCGGGTGCGCGCGTGGCTTTTGTGGCCTCCAGCGTGGCAGATGAGCTCGCTGACGGTGCCCAGCGGAGGCAGGTGCTGGCGCCAGCGCTCGGCCCGATCCTCCTTGTGCTTGATGGAGTACCAGGTGAGGAAGATGAAGATGAAGCCAACGAACTTGAGGCTGGCGGCCAGGCCGAAGTAGACGAAGCGGAAGGAGGTGACGTCGTATTCCCAGCAGGAGCCGTGCACGCCGCAGTCCTGCTGCCACAGCATGCAAGTGGTGTCGATCACAGCACCAAAGTAGATGGGCGTGGGGATGTAGGCTGAGGGAGCAGAGACAGGATGTGATGAATAAATCTAGTAAACAAGTCGCTGTGTACCAACTCCAAACTATATATAATTCTGAACCACACAGTGTATTTTACTGTCCCCTCTATTTTAAACCAGTTTTGATTATTTAACAAGTTTCTGTTTGTTTTTGTTATTTGAATTTGGCAAAGCTCAGCTGGAACAAGGTGATGTCATGTATTTCCATGCTTATGTTGCCAGCACTGTCAATCAAATCTGATCAAACCCCATCCACACTTTCCCTGAACTTTAACTTTGTTTGTTTTACAGAGAAATATTAGAGATTTGTAACCACATTTTCGGGGACTTTCAATATACCCCCAAAAGTCGATGTGCATGTTAATGATTTTTGAATGTGCTGTTGTGTACAGTTTTCACAATATCACACATAATAACACAGTAACACAAAATCTTTGGAAAACACAAGGTAGGTTTTAAATCTAAATTTTTAAAAGCTGTGTTTGTGAAGTTTACAGTTTCTTGTCAGTTTGAAAGATCCAAGATGCCTCAGAAGGCAGCCTCTGCAGTGCTGTTTATGTTAGTCAAATGTTTGTTGTCCTTGTTCTAAGCTGTATGTTTATTCTATGTATGTACGTTGAGAACAATAAAAGATGGGAGTCAGATTCTTTGTATGCCTACACATACTTGGCCAATAAATCTGATTCTAATTGTGTTTGTTACATGTCTGACAGCTCATATATTTTATCTTGTAAAGTACATTAATTTCACATATACTTCAACAAACACAAACTAATGACAGATTGTATATAACAATTAACATGTAATGGAATTGGGATACAGCCCTTGAATGTAATTCGACTGTGACTGCAAACCATAATTTTACCACTTGGTGGAGCCATTTTGTGCAAATGAGACAGGCCTGAGCCTCTGAAGGTCTCACTACCACTTTGAGTACTAAGTGTAAAAAAGTCATAGTAAAGTAGGTCATAAAAAATTGATAAAAACTGTCAAAACAGTCATAAAAATGTCACAAGGCACTATGCAATAAAAAATGTCAAGAGAAATAGCCATCCTGTATTATTTTAAAAAATGTCAAAGTATAGTAAGCCATGAAAAATGTCACACAACAGTCAAATACTGTGCCATGAAAAATGTCATAGTATAGTATGTCTTCCAAAATCATGAAAAATGTCACAGTATAGTATGTTGTCCAAAACCATGAAAAAAAAGTCATAGTACAGTATGTTGTCCAAACTTATGAAAAAAAGTCATACTATAGTATGTCGTCCAAAATTATGAAAAAAAGTCATAGTATAATATGTCGTCCAAAATTATGAAAAAAGTCATAGTATAGTATGTCGTCTAAAACCATGAAAAAAAGTCATACTATAGTATGTCATCCAAAATTATGAAAAAAAGTCATAGTATAATATGTCGTCCAAAATCATGAGAAAAAGTCATAGTATAGTATGTCGTCTAAAACCATGAAAAAAAGTCATACTATAGTATGTCATCCAAAATTATGAAAGAAGTCATAGTATAGTATGTCGTCTAAAACCATGAAAAAAAGTCATAATATAGTATGTTGTCCCACACCATGAAAAAAAGTCATAGTATATAGTATGTCATCCAAAATTATGAAAAAAAGTCATAGTATAGTATGTCGTCTAAAACCATGAAAAAAAGTCATACTATAGTATGTCGTCCAAAACCATGAAAAAAAGTCATAGTATATAGTATGTCGTCCAAAATTATGAAAAAAGTCATAGTATAGTATGTCGTCTAAAACCATGAAAAAAAGTCATAATATAGTATGTTGTCCCACACCATGAAAAAAAGTCATAGTATAGTATGTCGTCCAAAATTATGAAAAAAAGTCACAGTATAGTATGTCGTCCCAAAGCATGAAAAAAAGTCATAATATAGTATGTCGTCCAAAATTATAAAAAAAAGTCATAATATAGTATGTCGTCCAAAAATTATGAAAAAAAGTCAGTATAGTATGAAAAAAAGTCATAGTATAGTATGTCGTCCCAAAGCATGAAAAAAAGTCATACTATAGTATGTCGTCCCAAACCATGAAAAAAAGTCATTGCAGTATGTTGGTCAAAATTATGAAAAAAACCTTATAGTATAGTATGTCTTCCAAAATCATGAAAAAAAAGTCATAGTATAGTATGCCATCCGAAATTATGAAAAAAAAGGTCATAGTATAGTATGTCGTCCCAAATCATGAAAAAAAAAGTCACAGTACAGTATGTCGTTCCAAACCATGAAAAAAGGTCAGGTTTTGACCTGCTCAGGGGCCATTTCCTGTATATGTACTGCCAAATTCATTGTCAATACATTACAATCACTAAATTACACCCTTTGGGTTTTCTATAAAGCTTTGTACCTTTAACATCTGGTTTTTATGACCCAAGTAGAAATAATAGATGAGGCATTGTAGTGTTTTAACCTGCTTCACAGGGTAATAAAACACACAGTGTGTGTTCCTATCATGTTTAACATTCATCACAGTGCAAATAATCAGAACTTACCAAGAGTTCGGAGCAAGACAAACTGCATCCCAAGAGCAAAAGGCCTCTCCTGTTCATCAACAGACCTGAAACACAAGAAACAGAGAGTGAACAATATACATTTACTGCAATCCATCTATTACTCAGTTCAAACAGACAGAGAATATGATGGCCTTTCAGCAGAGTGGACACACACACAATGACTGGCAGAAGGGGCTCCTCACCTGAGTGTGACGATGATGGCAGAGGGCTGGGCACAGGCGGTGATAAGAGTAACGATAAAGAGGAAGATGAGGAAAGGGATGAGAGTGTTGCAGGTGCGGTCGCACTTCCCCGACACAGCGTAGCCGTTCTCGTTCAGGTAGGTTTTAACGATGACCAGCTGGAGCTGGTTGACCTGGCCGCCGGAGGACGGAGTGATGACCTGTCTGCTCTGCACACAGCCACAGTCTGTGTAGTTTCTAATCTGTAATTACAAACAACATGATTAAATCCCACCTTCCACTACCAACATCTTTCTTTTTTAAGCTAAATAAAACCTGAAGCTAACTCGATTAAAACATAAGTGATACTGCAGCTGCATTGAAAAATGAAATGTAAATTTAGACACGAACAGACAGACTGGGTGGCACCAGCCGTGTGGCACAATCTAGGCATTTCCTTTCCTCACGCTGTTATAACTTCCTATCTGACATTGTTGTGTGGTCTGTTACTTCCTGTTCTTTCAGAGCTCTGGGAGGAGAAAGTACAGAGGGTGTTCATTATGATTAGTGTGTCCGCTCTCTGAAATCATTTTTATCACTCCTTTCATATTCTACTACAGTGGACGTGTAAACGGCCACATAGCAATCATTTTTGAGACAGAAAACAATGAAGGCATGGGGTGTAGCGAGTACGTGTGTGTGTGTGTGTGTGTGTGTGTGTGTGTATGCTCACCCCAGTGCTGTCGTTGCCCACTGTGCTGCATCCAGCCAGACAGGGGTTGAAGTAGGTAATGCCGTCAGAGCCGCAGACCGGAGCGTACTCATGGATCCTGCATCCACAGTTGACGTTGCAACTGCCCGTCAGGTTCCTGTGGGTCATCGTCAGGGTCGGACTGCACACGGGGACACAAAACGTGTTCAGAACAACAGGAATCCATCTATTTACTGGAACATTTCAGTGCAGGGGCTACATACGTCTTTGTAACCCTTGTTTATACTAGCCTTTCAAAACCTTTTGGATAATACTAAAATGCATCGAGAGGGTTGCTTTTCTTTTTTTTTTTTTTTATTCACACTTTGGAAATATATTTCCACAGTAATGCTGTGTCAGCAAGGGCCAGAGGCAGGGGACTGGGCCATTCAACTGTCTGTAGGAGCATTTATTAAATTTCTGCACATTAATGCATCTAGGTTAGTGTGGCCCTGCTGGGAGAGCAGCACACCATTTCACTCCGGAATAAAATTTATGGCACTACGTGTCGCATTTTAAACCACATTTCCTCTAAAACTCAATGCTTCCTGCTGCAAAGAGGGTAATACTTCATGTCCCCAATCTTCTTCCCTGCTTGGCACCATTCCATTAAGTTATGTTTCAGCAGGAAAAAAGAGCCAAAGAGGCATTAAGACAATAAGAAATGTTGCATATTAGCTGCAAAGTACACAGCGAGAATTTCATACAATGCAAAATGTAGTGTGGGAGATCTAAAAGTCTGACAATCTTCTCAACAATGTGTCTCATTGTTAATCTGCTGCACATAATCCCTTTGATTATCTTTAATCTAGCCCTCCACCTCACTGTGTGATGTGTGATGATAGAGGGACAGAGACGAGGGGGTGAGGAAGTGACACCTCTAGTGACTCGAGAGGCGGTGTGGGAACAGTCTCTTTAAGCCAAACAGGACTTTGGCTCCGTCTAAACCAGGAGCAGTGAAGCGAGTCCTGGGTTTGCTCTGGGAAGCTTCGCTCTGAGCCCTGCGGAACAGCCGGGGACGGGCCCTAACAACACAACAGGCTTGGGGTGACGCTGTAGCGCACACACACAACCAACACTGACATTACATTTCTATCTCCAAGTATTTTGATATGTTTAAGATGCCAAAAAAATCAATTAGTTTATGTTACTTCTTAAAATCTGTGGACCATCATTTCTCACAAGACCATAAAGGGATACTCATCCTCATTTGGTTGTCACAGGGGAAGCACATTTGGGCCCGTCCTGACATAACAGTGTCACATTCCAGACACTGTGTGTGTGAGGGAGACAGAGTGTGTGTGTTTGCATGCACGAAAAAAGAAAGGCATCAGCCCCGATGGAGTCGCAGGCTCACTGCACTGATTGCACATGTCCTTTTTTTTTTTTCCAGACTTAACTACGGCCTCCGCTGAACCCTCCAGATGTCATGTCGCCGTGTCCAGGCTGCACTGCATAAAAAACCCAAACTGAGAGCCAAGAGAACGAATGGCTTACTGTGGTTTAGCTCTGCAGACTCTGAACAGGGAGAGTGACGGCCAAAACACTGAGTTGTGAAGGTTTATTGAGATTCTTTATTTTGAAAATGTCCTTCAAAGATGACGAAACAGCAGCTTTTGATTATACATACAGGCCTTGCTCGTAATCGTGCAGTGCTTTTGCAGAATATTACATAACTTGACCTCTCCGCTCTGTGAAGCTCGAGGACCTTCGGAGTTTGTCATGTCCTTTTTTGTCAAATAGTCCCGAGCCTGTCAGCAGAGGGAGAGCTACGTCTAGACTAGTGTGTGAGAGCAGACAAGTGACACAAAGGGTGGGCTTGGGCTAAACATTCCTTATGTGGGTGCTAGCGGTGACTAGTGACCAACACTGTTCATAATGAGGAGCCCCCACTGGCTCACACGTCTTGTTGACCCCTCTATAAACACCGGCTCCAACAAAAACTGCAGTTATTAATGGGTCAGCTACGGGGCTTTAAAGGGCCCACTGGCTATTTGGCAAATATTCACCATGATTAACTTAGTAATGTGAAAAGTAAATTTCACAGAGGTTTAGCAGTTTCACCTCTCTTTGCTCAGGGTTTACTGAACTTCTGCCAGATGCAGTTGACTGGCCCGCACAGCCTACAAAGGCAACCAGGTCCTTTATCAAAATAAATTTTAATACATCTAATACCTCTGACGATATGGATGCACAACAAAAATTGAAAATGTTCATTTTTGGGACGTGTATGACACTGTTATGAGATGGGATATTAACACAGTAGATATTAAATGTTTGTACATCTTTTGCATCATCCAAGGTCACTCCGCTTATGGCATCTTTATGCATCCATCTATATGAGTGTATTCATAACTGTGTGTCCGCTCCGCATTCCTGTCCGCAGGGGCTGACACATCAGATGACTGTTTCTGTTAACTGTGCAGCCTGGCTGCTGATGTGGTGTCGAGCAGCCGCTTCAGAAATAGAGGTGGCAGAGTGATTCAGCGGAGCCATGAGAGCAGATGCCTGTGTTGCTAATTAATCATTCGCACTCCAAAACAACGCCACAACACATAAGAATGATGGAGCGGTGACAGCATCCCAGGCCCACACCCTCCTACACTATATGTGTATGTCAGATATAACTTCATATGAAGATGTTTGTATGCAAATGTATACCTGCATACGTAAAATGATTCATATTGTACATGGTCTAGGAAAAGGAGCTTACAAAGCGAAACTATCACAGATCACAAGCTTATTTCCCTGTCAATATGTGTTTCCTCCTTAACACCAGCGCTTTGGGTGCCTCTGCCTCAGCCGTCTTAGCAGAAAGAATGGATACCGGATACTTTGGCGGCTGTTACCATACTAAATAAAGTCTGAATGTGAAAAACACTGCATTTGTCCTTACCCAGTTGTGTAAGGTATGTTGATGCCTCCTAAATTGATGCTCTCACAGCCCACTATGAAGAGTGTGGAGAAGCAGAGCAGAGACACGCCGCTGCATATCATGGCCAGCTTGGCCGACTCTCTGGCCCCAAGCTTCAGCTTCTTGATGATGTAGCCCCCCAGCACGATGCCCACCCCGGCACTGGGTACGATGATCACACCTGTGAGAGAGATAAGAGAAAAGAGAAACTGGTGAGGTGAGGGGGGAGAAAAAAACTTCAGAGGTGTTACATACAGTGCATAAATAGAGCAGCTAATTTGTGTCAGGAAGTAAATGTTAACACTGAATTAATTACTGTAAAGCGTGAATGACTACGTGCATCTAATCTACAGTATTTTAATCAGCACCAACACGACTAACATTAAAATGTCGTGCTTTTATATGAGAGATTATATGATGTCTCGTTGGACACGGTTGCTTGGAAGAGAAACATCAATCTCAATGACTGTGTTTACAAGGTCTTTAGTATCCCGATTTTGAGGCTTATCCCGGCTTTGACCATATCCGGGATATGATGTTTACATGGAACACAGAGAAACCCGGTTATTCATATCCCTGTATACATGATAAATACCAGTAACCCGTTTTCTGATCACTGCATTCTATCTGCGCAGGCGTGTGTTTCGTCTTTTACGTCTTTTGTTTACAACAGATTGAGCGGGAAATGTGATATATTTATTATATTTAGAAGTAAGACAAAAATGAGACCTCTGTGGCTTCTAGCGGGCTTAGTGTTAGTAAATACTCACGTCGCATTACAGCTATGGCTCATCCACTTCATCTTCAGCAATGGAAGGAGAGAGCGACAACAAATATTGAATACGTCACCAACTTTGATAGGTATTTGGCTGTCACTGCCACCACGCAGTACAAGGCAACAGTGGATTAAAAATACGTAGCCGTGACTGGTGGGATAGGATCGTTCTCATGGAGTTTACAGATTCAGAGTGGAGAGAAAACTTCAGAATGAGTAGGGCATCCTTCAGCCGGCTGTGTGACGTAGCTGAACCATTCATGAAACCGGGATAAGGCGTATACATGCTCCAGTATCCCGGCTTCTATCGGAGTACTCCAGGTGGCAAAACCAGGTTTCTTGAAACCGGGAAAAGGGCATAACCCGGTTTCTGAATTCGGGATATGGTGTTTACATGCACAAACACAAAAATGGGATACTTAAAAAACCCAATCAAAACCGGGATACTAAAGACCTTGTAAACACAGTCAATGTGACTTCTCCTGTTACACCAAGAATAAATCACTTCAAAGAAAAATGAAAAAAAAAAAGGATCAGGATCAGAGGAGGCTTTGCTGTATCAGTGTGACCAGGTTACACTGTGGGCTACCAGTGAGTCTTTTCAGACCGTGGCAGCACGAGGCACGTGCTCCCAGTCCACTATAGCTGGTCTAATTGACAGCATGAATACAGGCAAAGCTGGCTGCTGGCAGGATGGACTGGGTGGAAAGTGTCAAATCGTGCAGGACTGAAAGCCCGGGGAGGCTGCACATGGCAGCCCTCGAGCCCTGCCACAGGACTCGCGGCCGGGTAACGAGCAAGATGGGGTCAGTCGGCGGGGGCGGAGGGTCATCAAAGATAGAGGATCAGCAGAGAAGTGATCCAAGTGCACAGAAATGTCATCTGGCTTCGCCTTCTCTCTATGTATCTCTGTGTATCTCTGTGTATGTGCGTGTGTAACAGTGATAGAAAATGTGTCTCTTTGAGCACGCTCAGTGAGAGCTAGGCAACAGACAGCTGTGGCATGACATTATCCTGTAAGTGCATGTCTATGAGCTAAAACCTTGTGCTTTCTGCAGGATTAAACATGTACACAGCCAAACCAGATATCATATCACAGTGACATAAAGCCAGCACACACTGTGCTGTGGTTATAAATGCTACATGAATAACTTACTCCTGTTCTATCTGGATTAACCATCCTTCCATAAATGTGTGCATGTATGCATGTCGGTGCTAATCTGTTACAGAGATCCTACATCAAGCAGTGAATCTCATGACAAACTTTTGCGCTGCCTATAACTGTCAACTGCAGCTTGTGCAGCAGAGACGTAGAAATAAGAGAAGAAATAAGAGAAGCACAATAAGGATGGAAAGTGCATATCTGAAGCGAACAGAGGGTGAGATTAGGAGAGGTGTCAGAGTGAAACAAAGTCAGAGAAACAGTCAGAGAGCAGCAACAGCAGCAGTGGGGAAACTGCAGCTGAGGAAGGCGTGTGTGATATGTTACAGAGCTATTTCTGTAGCAACATCTAATGAGCATGTAGCAGCAGTGGCTCTTTAAACAGGGCATGATACAGACTCATGGAGGTGGTAATTTGTGATTTCCATTTATATTATTTTGACATCTTTAGTTTCTACATTGCTGTTTTTGTGGTTCACTTCCTACAGTGAGACAAAGATATCATGTCTTTTTCTTTATATGCTCTTCTTTGGACTTGTCAGCCACCGTGGCTATTGCTGCTAAATCTAGATACCTAATTATTCTGTTTATTTCTAGCACTGTCAGTGCTGCCGGAAACACAAAGTGCATCATGACCTGTGCAGCCCAAGGACAGTACAAAAGCTTTAATGAACTGAACCAAGTGATGCTCAATCCATTGACAATTAGGGCTGGACTCTGATTGCTGGCCCCATGTTGGATCTCAAGTACAGCTGGATTTATTCAGTGTACGTTAACAGATTTTTTTGCCCACACGGGAGCAGCAGAAACAAGCTGTAAAGACAACAACAATTATAATTATCATCTTTTAATTTGATAAGGTGAACATGTCAGCATATTGTTGCTTATTTACACAACCAGCATATGTAAAGCAACATTAGCATGTATTAGAAGTTTTGTTTCTAGTTACTAATGAATGCAAGTTCAATATTCACTTTCTTTTTAGTTAGTTTTTCTCTCTCTGTTGATTCCTGAGGGAAACATCTGGATCTTAAGCGGAAACATTTGTCTGAAGATTACATTGCTGAGATTGGAGAGTCTGAACCAAAACAGTAAAGTGGTGGGCCCTCAAACCAAAGCAATGAGCTGAAAGACACTATAAAGCTCTGAAGAGCTGAGATGGAACTGCAAAGTTGGGTGATAATTCTTTGTGTGATCGCTACTATGAATGAACCCTTTTACATTACACACTCATTGTTAATGGGCCAATTTAGAGTCACACCACAGTGGTTAGCATTGTCGCTGCTAGCCACTAGCACTTTGTAGAGGTATTTGTCCTGGGTCATGAGATTGTCCAGGGTTTTGCCCAAGTATAATATGACAAAGCTCCTCATTTCTTTAGCAATCTCTTGTGAATATGGGTAAATTAGTGGGCATCCCCCCAAAAATATGAAATTTGTCTGCAATTGATTTATCACACAGCCTCCAGCATTCATCCCACCCCTGAGGCTCATATAAATTTCAATTTTGTCACAAAATATCGTATTATGTTTTTTCAGCAGGACTCCTGCCAGGATTTTGAACTGGTGGTCCTAGTTTGACCCTCCAAAATATTATTCCGGTCATTCTCAGATATCTCCAGGCCTATATGTCATATATTCGTGATACAAGAGCCACCTCCATGTTGAGAACCGTATGCAGACAATCCCGACTTACACTGAATGTTGCACACAGCTCCACTAAGTAGCAAATAGCAATGTAGGCAAAATTATCCAAAAGTAGTCATTCAGATAAAAAGTAAATATTTTAAAATTTGATTACATTTTTTATATCTTGTTAAGCCAGTGTTTTAGTTCTCTAAGTTCAATCATTACACTTTTATTACCCTTTGAAACCTGAGTAAATTGGTTTGATTTCTTTCAAACATCCGAAGAAGGCAATAAGCAATGAAAGAAGAAATGACCCAAAAATTCTGCAAGAAATTAGTAAAAAGAGAAAATTCAAAACAAAAAATAAGTTAAAAAGAAAAGAAAAGAAAGCATAGAAAGCTAAAAAACAAACAAACAAGGAAATGACTTGGAAAAAGTACTTAAAAATGTCTGTCATAATTTTAAAAATGAAATAATAATAATAATTATATTTTTTTCCCCCTATTTTTTTCCTTTTCCCCCTAATTTTTTTAAAATAATTTTCTAAACCTATACACTTTTTGCAATTTGCGGGGCATTTCTTACCAAGTTGCTCATTGCCTTTCGCCCAAAAATAGCACAAATTTGCTCAAGGTTCAAAAGATTTAATACTTGTGAAAGGCATCTGAGAGCAGCACAAGAAAAGCGATGTTGCTCCAGGTTTCAAAGGGTTAAATATCACCTTCAGTTGCTTAAAAATTGTGGAAAGCTAATCCTAATTGTAATCCTAATTGTATTTGGTTTTATGAAACAGATTAAAACTAAAATCAATCAAAGCCTGAGTCTACTGGTATTACCATTTATGTGAAAACATAACAAATATTTTACGCATGCACAATCACTGTCTGGTATTCTGGTCGTTCTTTAAAAACAATCCCTCACAATCAACAGGGAAATGTCACAGTTGGTCCGTCCATCTGTCTGCCTGAGGAAGCACTGTGCTCCCATCAACAGGAGTGCCCTCTCCTCCTCCTCCTCCTCGCCAACCACCATCACATCCCAGCAGCGTGGCATCGTTTGGGTAGCCATGGCAACTGCACTACCCATTTGCCCTTACCCCTTGTATCCTGGCAACAGGCAGATGAGATGAGGCAATGGTATTGTGTATGTGGGTGTGTATGTGCATCTAGAGATGACCATATGTTAGCCACCAAAATACTTGACACACACACACCTTTTTTCATTCACAGGCATAATTGAGTTTTCAATCACTCCTTGCTGAAATAATCCTGATACCAGATTAGTCGTGTATTAGAACCACTGGCTTAGACACGACTGAGGGATTTGTCCATGCTACATATGTGGTGCACAAATTACAGGCCCAGTGGAGGGTGGGGGGTGTGTGTGTGTGTGTGTGTGTGTGTGTGTGTGTGACCACATTATGATAAATGTGTCTCCCGCAGTCAATAGAGACTTGTGTTACAGTCAGGGGACGTAATGGAAGCTCATCATTGAATAAAAGTCTGCAATGACTCATAGCGCTGCCCTCTGACTGTGAATCACCGTGTGCACGTGGAGAGGTGAGAACAAATGTGAGCTTGAACTGGTACAGACTAATGGTACATGCAGTGCGTGGTGATGCAACATTTGTCCTCCTGCCCAACATCAGAACAAACACATTGTGCTGTACAAACCGTTTTTTCAAAACGTATTTCCTACAAATACAATAATGTGTTTCCTAAATTAATATGTAGGTATATTTATGTAAATATTCTACATGCAGGTTTAAATCTCACAATAATAATATATTTGCTTCCATGTACCGATTAGATATATCTCAATAAACAAACAATCTAGTATTTTTTTAAGTGCTGTAGACTAGGGTAATATTAAATACATTCTAAATAGGTCTTTGCAGAGACCTCATTGATCTCATAGTGTGGGTTATTGCAGATCTTTTCTTATACCATTCAATAAACCTACAAAATGACAGCTTTATTTCTGCATTATATGCAAATAAATACACAATACCTTGTACCTAAAGACTATTGCTTTTTAAATCCCATATTCCCAGCATTTCTTTCTCATGGCTGGAAAGTCATGGCAGAACATACGGAGGAGGAAGATCTAATTTTCTTGGTTCATTTACCCTCAATTGTTGAGATTTTCTTACCAAATTTGTGCTTATTTTAAGTGATGTAACAACCTCTTAATTAAAGGAATACTTAACCAACAAAATAATCATTTGTATATCAGTTACCCTGTGCTTCACTGAATTTGTGACGAAAAACATATTTTTTTCTGGCATGCCTCCACAATGAATGAAGGATTTAAAAAAAACAGAAAAATTCTTGATAAACTAAAGTAAACGTGGTCCACGTTTAACAACAGCAAAAATGCAAATGTCAAAACATCTGTTTACAAACTCTCACACAACTCGTGCAGTATAATCCAAGCCTTATTTATCCCGTCATATACTCAGTACTTCATAAATACAAGCATTTTTGCAAAAAACTTACTATTTGAAACATTTCTACGTCAACAGTCTGACGCATGGACAAATAGCGTACTTGGGCAACTGCATGCATTTGAGCTTCTATGCGTAAGTTTTTTAAAAAGGAAGGTTTAGCAAAAATGTATGAGTTTGGGAAGAAGTGTTTTGCTGTTGTTAAACGCGCTCCTTTTTATTTCAATTTATCAACAACTTTCTCAGTTTTTGGATTCTTCGTTCATTGAGGCACGGCAGAAAAACAGTTTTCAAGTTTGCATCAATAGTGGTCCTGCCTGATACCAACTACTACTGCTATTATTTTCATACTTCTACTATTATTGTACACATATAATTATTACTGTCACTCACATAGATTGTAATACACTGATATTTACTTATAACATATATGTTACTGAAACACTATTATCAGGGGGGATGTCGTATGCTGTAAAGCCCTCTGAGGCAAATTGTGATATGTGATATTGGGCTTTATAAATAAAATTGAGTTGAACTGAACTGAATTGAATTGAATCTAATTTAATTTAATTTACTTCAACGTAACAAGGCAAGTAAAGGACTTAATCCTTGGACTAATTTCTGTAGTATAGATAGAAAACAGTTGCTGGTTCCACTTTTTCAAACTGTGAGGATTATCTGCACAGTCGGTTTGGAACAGTTGGTCAGACAATACAAGCACTCTGAAGTCGCACATCACTACTGAAATTAGTTTGTTAAATCCCTAGTTGTTTTAATTCTTAATTTCATTCACCTCAACTTTTTCTTCTACAGGCAGCTAATGTTGGTACCATCTTGTTCTACTGCATCATTTTCAGTGGAAATAAAAAATTATTTTACTTCGCTGCTCAGAACATATTCTAAAAAACCCTCATTACAAGCTACCACACATCCTTGATGGCAGCCCACAGGGGACGGTGAGTGCAATGACTCACAAGACAACTCAAAAATATGTATGAATCTGCTGTACAACTGTGATGAAGTGAAAAGAAAAGAAAAAAATGCTGAAAACAAACACAGTGAGTCAGCCAAGACTCACTTTACAAAGACACACTTACCAGTATATATGCTGGCGTTGGAGGCGGGGATACCAAACTGTGACTCAATAAACTTGGGGATGAAGGTGATGAAGGCAGTGACGATGGCGCACTCTGCTGTGTAGGACAGGCTGACGAACAGGAAGGTCATGTTGCTGAGGATCCTCAGGGCTGCCTTGGGCAGGTCTGGGGAGGGATACAAGACAAGACAGAGCGCTCCATTACTGTGGTGCTGTAATTAACACACAATCAGTCTCTTAATTTGGCTCTCACTCACGCCCACCCCAACTGAAGTCGACAGAATCATCACAAGAAGAATCATTACTGGAAAGCTGTAATTAAGAAAAGGCAGAGAAGACGGCATCTGTAACACAAATAAACCTTGTGTCACAATAACCTTAGGTAATAACGGAGTAAAAGTTAACACCATCTTAAAATGTCTCTGAAACACATAAATACACACTTGGGCATTCAACCATGTCTCATTACATCTGGGTAAGTATTCCTGTTTCACGCAGGACTGCAGGAACAAACAACAAGGCATAAACACACAGATGCTCATTGTAGCCTGAAACCCTATGAAGCTTGAAGAAACTCGTATCGCTACCAGCAAGTTCTGCTGCACAATGCAAGTTTGTGGATCATGTGCATCTCTGCTGCGAGCCCAAAACAAACCAAGCTCTGCAAATCCAGCCTGAATGCTGTCATCCTTGGTTCATCATAACAAGGGCAAACATGCCCTTTATGTCTGCCTGAGGGCAGTGTCCATATGATTAGGCTGACATGATGCAGAATGCCCTCTCATCCTGCCACTTCTAAGAGTCATGTGGTCAAACTGTAAGTACACTACTGTTACCAGGCAGAATGAAACAGTTACTCTATTGATCTGTTGCTGTCCAGAGATAAACCTCTGATGTCACCTCCTATCCAACCGAAGAAACGCAAACACATTTTCCAAACAGGAGCTAATGGGGATTCAGTTTCTTACTCTCTGGCACATCAGTGAGGCAGATGCTTGCTGTCATGGCAACTCAAATGTGGAACTCCCAGTTGAACGACTATCCCCGAAATCATTACACCAACATGCTATCCACACACCAGTCCAATACATGTGTCTGCTGACAGCCTTAAATGACCATTTACATTTAAAATGTGCATTTTCCTGTCCTTCTGCCAAATTCAAACCATCTGTTCCTCTCAACCCAAAGCCCCATCCCAACATCCTGTTTAAAGAGAGACTGCAGTCATTTAAAACCTGGACCCTATTTTCCCATGTTTTTGTGTTCAAGTGACTAATGGGAACAACAAAGTTTAAAAACCGTCCAGTAAGAGAGCAAGAGAGAGCTTTGCAGCCACTCGGGGCATGTTGGCAATGTCATTTTACATCCACTGAAAGTGCTTGTTTTTGTCACTGACGGGCTCAGAATGTTATGATAAGTGTCTGACAATATTATGGAAAGGATCCCTACAAAGATAGACCTTGAAGCAGATGGGCTACAGCAGCAGAAGACCACACCAGGTGCCACTCCTGTCAGCTAACAACAGGAAACTGAGGCTACAGTTCACACAGGCTCACCAAAACTGGACAACAGAAGATTGGAAAAACGTTGCCTGGTCTGATGAGTCTGGATTTCTGCTGCCACATTCAGATGGTAGGGTCAGAATTTGGTGTAAACAACATGAAAGCATGGATCCATCCTGCCTTGTATCAACGGTTCAGGCTGGTGGTGGTGGTGTAATGGTGTGGGGGATATTTTCTTGGCACACTTTGGGCCCCTTAGTACCAACTGAGCATGGTTTAAACACCACAGCCTACCTGAGTATTGTTGCTGACCGTGTCCATCCCTTTATGACCACAGTGTACCCATCTTCTGACGGCTACTTCCAGCAGGATAACGCACCATGTCACAAAGCTCAGATCATCTCAAACTGGTTTCTTGAACATGACAATGAGTTCACTGTACTCCAGTGGCCTCCACAGTCACCAGATCTCAATCTAATAGAGCACCTTTGGGATGTGGTGGAACGGGAGATTCTCATCATGGATGTGCAGCCGACAAATCTGCAGCAACTGTGTGATGCTATCATGTCAATATGGACCAAAATCTCTGAGGAATGTCTCCAACACCAACACGAAAACATGAGAAAATAGGGTCCAGATTGAGAAATACCGAACTTATCCTTTAATACATAAACATGTCATAACATTGAGAGAAAGAGAAAAACTATTAATTTTAAGGCTACTGTAATGGTCGCCTTGATTTCTCCCATATGTAGCCTCCTGTATTTACAAAGTTTACCTTACATGTCCTTGCCAGAAACGCAAGGTTGCAGAAAACACTGTTCTCAGGGTCACTGGAACATACGCACTCCTTCATCTCTCAGCAACACTGAGGGCAAAAGATTTCAGGAGCAGGTTTGACAGAATGGGGATCTCTGCAATCCACAGGGACCTCAGATTCAAGCTGCTGCTTCTCTACATTATAAAGCTGATGTAGTTTGGGCTCCTGGTTAGGATGTTCTGCGGAAGGACCCAGGACATGCTGCAGGGACTACATGTCCAAACTGGCCCTGAGCTGAAGCACACTGCTGATAAAGCAGATGTCTACCTTTGTTCTCTTGCATGCCTTACATGCCTTACATTATTTGTGCTTCCTTGGAGTATTTTAAATATTGTTTTGCTAATTCTTTTAAGCATAATAGTCAAACATTTACTGGTTTGATGCTTCTTTAATGTGAGAATTTGATGCTTTTCTTCAGCTCTTGTTCACAGAAAGACAGGAAGAGACGGAAATCAAAGAGAGATTTTCTTTTTGCTTTTTTCCGGCAGTTGAAATCCAAAAAGGCCAAGAAAGGTCCCTCTATCAAAAACAATTATTGGTACCATAAAGAAGCGAGGTCACTTGTGTGCATGCAAAGCTTCTCTATTCAAATGAATTTGAACTTTGGGGGCTGATTCCAGACAGAAAAACATTGTGCTGGCTACCCTTGACCTTAACTATCTGTGGGATGATAGATGGGAGAAGACAGCAATCGCAGGTAGCGTTTAATTTTCAAACTAAAATATTAAATTCAGGTTTTCAGATTTTATCTTAAACCTCTTTTCTTTCTGTGCAGTCTTTTTCTCTCCCTGTGTGTGTGTGTGGTTTGTCAAAGGCCACATTTGAAAGCAAAGTAAGACTTCAAACATTTGGCTGGTCACAGCTTGTCTAACTGAGCACACAGTTGGCATCTCCGATCGGTCCTGTGTGTGTCCAGAGTGTTTTAAGCCCTGGGCTGAGGGCAAATATTATGACTTTACAGTCATAAGGCGATCATGGGGGCTTCTTCTGTCTCATGTGCTTCACACACACACACATACACACACACACACAGATTCCTAGCGAAGAAAGAACAAAGGAAAAGGCAGGCAGCATTTAAAGTGGATTATTATTGCCTTTTAGAAGGGCGGTAATCATAAAGCTGGCCAGCCTGAGTGGGTGGCACGGTGCCTTGATTTGGGGATAGCCATCTCAGCACTGATTCAACTAATCTTGTTGTAGGTGGGAAAATTTTAGCATCTGTCAGTGTTATCTCAGATCAAAAGGTATGAATAGAATAGTGACGCTCATTATTTCATTCCCATGGAGCTGTGCTGTAAAGTTGTCTGGAGGGGGACAGATGGCGAGGTCCTGTTGACGTCTACAGCAGCTGCTCCCTCAATCAGACAGACCACTGGCTCGCAATACTTGCCACACACGCTATTTTGTTGTGAGAATTTATTTGATGACTCTGTCAAACTATTTCATCCATCTGCTTTTGCTTAGCGGGTGTTAATAGCATATTATTTGTACTATCTGTAAATACACTAATATAGCTCATACAAGTCACGCCATGAAGCTGGTAAAGTCAAAGCAGTAGATCTAATATAAGAACAAATGTTCAACAACAATGGTGTAGATGATCCCTGTACCTCCTCTCAAAAGACACAGAATTGGTTTTCGATTCTTTACAATTCTGTAATCTGTAATATTGGCAGAAATGGAATGTAATATTATAAATATGTTTTCTTTAGTGTATAATCACCTTAAAATAAGAATCGCTGTGTATTAGTTACCTGAGAATAAGATGTTTATATCTACATAGGGAGCAGGTCTTCTTTCACAGAGTCTGCCATGTTGCACCACTATGTTTCTACAGTAGACCAGAGCGGACAAACCAAACAGTGGCTTTAGACCGGGCCATTCACATTGTCATGTCGGCCACTATAGTTAGCAGCCCCTCTGCAATGAACAGCATCAGAGAAACACCTATTTTTTTTTAACATGAAACTGCTTTACTCAGTGTGTTACCGGTTTAAATTACCTAGTCCATTTGTTTTGGAGAGGAAGGGACCTCTGCGTAGAATATGGCTCCCGGTAAAATCCTCCTGAGCAACTAACACTGAAGGAATTCTAACCAGAAGAAGTTTCAGCTGGTTGAACTCTGCAATCCTCATTGCCAGACACCACAAAATCCCCCGAAATCAGCAGGCCACTTTCATCCAGATTTGGGTGGAAAATAATTCATGAATTAGACAAAAGTTACATTTACATATAATCCTGATAATAACAAATGATTAGTCTATCGACAGAAAATTTATCGCCAGCTATCTAAATAATTGTTAATTGTTTGGCGGCAAGGTGGTGCTGCGCTTAGCACTGTCGCCACACAGCAAGAGGTTTTTGTTTTTTTTAACCCTTGTGATGGGGGAGCCCTTCTGTGCAGAGTTTGCATGTTCTCCCCGTGTCAGCGTGGGTTCTCTCTGGGTACTCCAGCTTCCTCCCACAGTCCAAAGACATGCAGGTTCATTGGTGACTTTAAACTATCCATAGGTGTGAATGGTTGTCTGTCTCCATGTGTTAGCCCTGTGATAGTCTGGTGACCTGTCCAGGGTGTACACCACCTCTTGCCCAGTGTCAGCTGAGATTTGCTCCAGCCCCCCGCAACCCCTAACAGGATAAGCAATTACTGAAAATGAATGAATGTTTAAATCATTTATCTGGTTTTCTGTTTAAGATCTTTGTAGTCTGAGTATATTTGGGCTTTGGACTGTTTATCAAGCTGTTAAACAAGATATTTAAGAAATCACCTAGATGTACTTGACAAGCAATAAGTCAACTGATTAATTCCTGAAGTCACTTTCCCTCATCTTAACTTTAAATATTGAATTTGGATGGAATCAAATAGTGAGTCTTGAGTCAAACCTAATTTGAAAGTAATTGTTGAAACTTTTTTTTTTTTTTAAATATCACTTTGTATTACTGTATCTGTATTTTATTAGCCGTCAGGTCAGTTATCGGCCATTGACATATGATTGTAATATGCATTATGTAGCTGCAGTTATTCATCTAACAGCAGAGAAACTGAAGCCAAATATATGAGCTAGTATAGATTATATACTAGCTAAAATTCCATGAGATGCAAAGTCCATGAAATGTAAAGAATTGCTCCAACACAGCAGTTGACCAAGGTCTGGAATATTCCGTAATCAAAAGAGCGTCCCTGACGTGTATTACTGAAAATATTGAGTGTTAGCATTTTTCACTGTTTGCTGATGATATGAAGGGCAAAAAAATGCTTGGTGAAAACAGCCACTTTGGTTCAGCATATCTTTCATAGAAAGTGCTGAATTTGTTCTATGGACAAACACACACACACACACACACACACACACACACACACACACACACACACCGCTATAGAAGGACACGCACAGCACTATAATATATTACAGACCCAAACATTGAAGGGCCTGAGTCTGCAAAATTGGATGTAGTTTGCACAACAGCTCAAAACATCCTGCTGGGACGAGTAAAACAGCAGGAGAGCTGCCACTGGCCTGTAGAAGCTATAATGCATTCATGGTTACATTATGTGTTATCTGCTTTCAGAGACACAATCCTGTCCGGACTGCTGTGGAGAATGCACAACAGCATGAATATATGAGTATGCATCCATTTAAATAAATATTAGGATTCACTTTAGTTATTTTGCATATAATAAAGAGTGTGAGAGCAAACATGCATTCTACAGTTTTGCTCTGCTGCCAGGACTGTCTGCTCTTGTGTGTGGAAACGTGACTGAGTTCCCCCGAGAGCTCATTTAAAAGAGAGAAAGAGCTGTCTGACTGAGAGAAAAATCAGTCAAAGAGGAAACTGGGAAACACTGAAACAGGATTCTGCTTAACTAGGGAGCTCTCTGAGGGAAAACCAGGAGATTCCTGTTATATCTGGCTCAGAGAAAACATAAAAAATACTCTCACAGCATCTCCAATTTTCCTAATTTGATGTTTTAATTCTAGTTTAAGAATGCATGATTGCTGCAATGTGTCCGTTGTCTTCTGCCATGCATCACTGGAAGCACCATATACTTATTTGTGAGTTCTGATGACTTCCTTTTTTATTTTATGATTTTTGACTCTGCACCCATTATACTTGCAAAACATTTGAGCTGAGCACACCAGTTCTTTTGTTTCAACTGTGCGGACAGCCTCCTCCGTCACTAATCAATAACATCTTTAAAAGGAAATCTAAATGGAGCACCAACTGTTAGATAAAATGACTAATCATGGGCATTGATTGAATTATGGGCAATTTGCACATCAATAGCTCACAGTTCCTCTATGTAAGGAACTTGTAACACCTCCAGAGGTGCAAAACCAAGACTGATATTATCTGTTCCTCACCTTTGATGTCCTTTCCAAAGCCCATGGAGGAGGAGACATTCTGGCCCTTGCTGCCGGATTTCTCCTTCATCACATCGTCGTCGCTGGACACGTCGTCTGGCGAGCCAATCTTTTTCTTCTTCCTCTTTTTGTGGCGTGGGGGCAGCTTTTTGGGGAAGGCAAACATTGGAAAGATGACCAGAAGCATGGCTATGGCACACAAGAGAAAGCCACTCCACCTGAGAGGAAGAAACAACAGATGGGTTGTAAAGGCTACAGAGAACAGACTGATCACCGCAAAGGCAAAGGCACATAAGGACTCGGACAGTCATGCAGATGCACATGCATATTTACCAGTTGCCGACAAAGCGGGGGTCACTCTGGTCGATGTTTACTACAGTTTTGGGGTCGACGTAGAAGCCGATGAGGACACCTCCTAGCAGGTAGCCAGCTGCAGGTCCCAGGGCTCCCATCACATACATGATGGCTAGAAAAGAAACAGGCAGAGCCAATCAGAAATTCAAATTCTCTTTAAACTGCTTTCCTAGATGAGGCTAAATGAGCTCTCATTAACAACACAGGAAGTCAACACTTTGAGAGCCTTCAAGTTTTTCCTCATTCTCCATTAATGCTCTTAATGACCCACTGTTAACTGTTTAACTCAGACTTGTGGGAGCAGTTCATTACCCCTGATGCATTGCGCAGCATACTCAGAACACCTGCACTGATATCAGTGGGAACTTGCCACCAGCCCTGAGGTCATTTATCACAGCTTTTGAAGCGTCTGTAACAACCGACCTGAAAGCTCCAGAGGTCTCGGGTTGACCTGAGGGCACGCCAGCGGCTCTCCCACATCAGCAAACCTCAGAGTGAGCGGGGGCGAAACATTAACCCTTGGAAGGCTCTCAGACCCTCACAGAGGTAAGCCTATCGCACTCCGTCGCTTTGCCCGCAGGAAGGGAAAAACTCATTAAAGTTAGATAACCTTAGTTGGACAAGTGGAAAAACCTCCTGCGGACATCCAGCGGAGACGCGAGTCAAAGCCATTTACTAGCTGTAATCATGGGGCAAACTTTCTATAATTACACCTGGAACATTGCTGCTAGCCGTCAGGGTGTGAGTGTGTGTTTGCGTGACTGGGGGGAGGGATTAGCTCTTCATGATGGTTGTGTGTGAATATGCATTAAAATGTTTGTGTGAATGACATAATTCTCACCCTCAAGTAGACTTAGCGGTTATATTTTAATTTTAATCGGCAAGACGGCTACAAATCACATGCCTCATCACTCTCACACATTCACACACCTAGCAAAATGTTCCTGTTCCTCCATTTGTGTCTGTCAAATGTCACTTTTCTTGGATGCTGGCACTAAACTCCGTCATAAGTGTGTGTGCGCACATGTGTAAGAGTGTGCTGGTGTCTGTGTTTAGCAGCAGGTGTGCTGTGTATCTAGACCAATCCTCAAATGTCTAATCTCTTCCCCTGAGACCAGCGGAACACCTCATCTCTGCCAGATTACGTAACAAATGCGTGCATGCGCACACACACTTCAGCAAAGTTTGTTTTCGTCAGAATGGAAGCTCAAAAGCCATTTCATCTCAGTCTGTTTCACCAAATGTTTCAGCTGCCCCGCCAACATTTGCATATAGCATCCCTACATCCCAAGAGGCTTGCATCTTCTGCCGCCCTCATATTTTCATCCTAATGTTTTGAGTGCTTGTGGACCTCCTTTAATCCCCGGATATGGCCAATCGAGCACGTGTTCGCTTCTATAGTGCAGTTCCAACAATGTCCCAAAGCCCAAATCCTTATCTACACTTAATTAAATCATGGCTTCTTTAAACAAAACTATTGGGAAAAAGAGAATGAGAGGAAAATATTGCTTTAAGAACAAAAGGCCCTTCAACAAATCCTCTTATCAGCCTAGAGCAGACACACACACATGCTTGCACGCATGAACACAAAATGCAAGACAACAATGGTCGATTCCCGTGGCTCCAAAGACTCTGGTGATCACTCATTTTTACGACTTTCGGCGCACATTAAGCTTGTCTATGTGAGTGTATACGTTTCAAAATATAAATGAAACATATATGAACATATGAAAGTGAGAGCCTGACAGTCTGTGGCAGTTTCAGTCCTATAAATCTTACAGACATGAATCACTTCTCTAAGCACCTGAAGCAGGTGTCCAGGTGTCCTTCTTTCACTTCTCCTGCCGCTCTCTCACATATCATATTTCATCTTTTTAACTCCTTTCACTGCGCCATTTCTCATATCCTGCTGACTGGAGAGTCACTTCACGGCAGCAGTCGATCTGTTACACAGTGTAACTGGAGAAATTACCCACCCAGAGACAATAAACAATTAACTATTGTTGGCAAGGACAGCGTGAGGTCTTATCTTAATATCTCCATCTTGAAATTAAAAACCATCTCACAAAACCTGAGCCAGTGAATCATGCTTTTGTGGTACACAGCAAAATAATTTCCATCAATAAAGCACTGAATATAGTCCGTGATAGAAAGGATGGCTATAAAGCCGACAGTTTAAAGATGAGAATGACTCTGAGCACTTGGTACACATGATTTTAGAGATTGCAGAGGTTTTCAGATTCAGTTCTCCTGACTCTTTTTTTTTTAAAGATATTTTTTTGGCCATTTTTTTGCCTTTAATGGACAGGACAGTTAAGTGTGAAAGGGGGAGAGAGAGAAGGGGAATGACATGCAGCAAAGGGCCACAGGCTGGACTCGAACCCGGGCCGCTGCGGCAACAGCCTTGTACATGGGGCACCTGCTCTACCACTAAGCCACCAACGCCCCAGTTTTCCTGACTCTTGATCAAGCTTCAGAACAGGGTGACTCTTCAAAAATATGTTATACAGTTTTGAGCAGGTTAATAATAGAAATATTAATGGACACAACCATTATGTATGTGACTTCGCTATTGCTTAAGTTTAAAGGAATACTTTGCCTCTCAAATGATAATTTGTGTATCAATTACTGACCCCTTCTAATGATGGATTTGTGTTGAAAACTCCACAGTGAACGGAGAATCGAAATACAAAGAAAATTCTTGATGAATTAGAGTCATAGGCATCCGTGTTTAACAACAGCAAAACTATATCAAACATCCATCTACAAACTCTCGCACAACTCGTGCAGTATAATCCAAGTCTCATTTATACAGTCATATGCTCAGGACTTCCCAAATGCACAGACTTTTTCGACAGAAACTGAGCGAAAAGTGAAATTTATCTATGCTCTCTTCACAGCCAGACTGCATTGACAAAAACAGTAATTTTACCTCACTGAACACAGAAGCTGCTGGTCGACGACTGCGTCAATCATAAGTTTGTTTGTGTGTTATTGTGTGACCGTGGTGAATCTGAACTAACCATTTAAAACACCAAAGTCACACAATAACAAACAAGGAAGTGGTTGACCAGCAGCTCCTGTGTTCAGCAAAGTAAAATTACTGTTTTTGTCAATGAAGTCTGGTTTTGAAGAGACTGTACCTAAGTTTTACTTCCTGTTCAGTTTCCCATCGAAAAAGTCTGTCTGTTTGTAGAGTACTGAGCATCCGACTGGATAACTGAGACTTGGATTATACTACAAGTTGTGTGAGAGTCTGTAAACAGATGTTTTGATATAGTTTAGCTGTTGTTAGACACGGTGGGTCGCCTATGACTTCAATTTATAAAGAAATGTCACAGTTTTTGGATTCTTTGTTCAGCGCAGGCATGCAAAAAACTTTTTTTTTTCATGAAGTAAACATAACACAGAGCAAGTAATTGACATACAGTCATTTGAGAGGGTGAAATATTCCTTTAAACCTTACAGGATTAGAAGCCTCAATAATACTAAACTAACAGTCAAGATGGACATTTTTGCAGTACAGTGCCACATGAAGAAAAGCCTATCAATGAATCATCACATCACTTTTCCAACTGCTGACCCTTCCTGTGCCCCAAATATAACTGGACATCATTTAAACACAATTTGGCTTGAACCAGATACACCTGGCGCAGTCAGCCATTCACTCGTCAGGCCAAGGTTGAGCACCAACTATGGTCCTTTGGTTGCCCTCCAATCTCCATCATCCCCTTTCTTGGTCACCCAGGCGGGAACGGCCATATTTTATCCCCCTTGGGTGATTGTGTAAGCGCTTATCTTGCCACTCCATCTATCACGTTAACAGTGTTCTGCCCGACTGGAGGACACAGGGGGTCATAAACCGTGCTTGACTCGTCGCCCTACCCTGCTTGCCTGGCACAGGCTCCATTCAGATATTTAGGGATGAGGGGATTGAAGGGTTGCAGCCGGGCTGAAGGGCAGCCAAGGCAGACCCATCGGATTGAGGAATATGCTGGCACAGCAGCAGCGCTCCATCACACACAAACACACATGCTGCGGTGGCAGACGTCAGTGGAGCACAGGGGCTGAATGCCAATGCAGAACGCATGGCACGCCACAGGCTCACTTTACCCAATTACGCAATAGACCTTTACCAGCAGCACGTGAAGGACGATACATTATAGGCTTCATATGGCTTTCTACACGTGCAGAGGTAATGGATTAGGAGCTCGCCATTGCAGTTATTGGCTTCTCACTCTTATGTTTTACAAAGTCAGCATCTAAACCTCCTACTGTGACCATTCGGCTTGACTTTCAGTATGTTGTGTTATTTTGTGCTGACTTTGTTATATGCATTAGACTTGCATGAGAAGATACATATTGAGGATAAAGTCACAGAGCGTGCAAGTTAACATGCTATAAGCAGAATATGATGTCAGCAACAAGATACTGATGTTTATTGCACCGGCCTGGGAAAAAAACAAACACACACACACACACACAAGCATTGAAAAGAACCCATCAAGAAGCACTATAGCATCAATTGCAACTCAGTCCCTTTAACGTCAGCCAAGGTCACTCCCTCACTGCATATTAAACACACACATGAACACTGAAACGTGCATGCACATGGACACGTGAGATGGGAGGTGCAAGGGCGTTAAAGGTAAGAGTGGAGGCGGGATTAGACAGAGGTTAGAGAGTTTTATAGTGCATCGTTGACCCCAATTTAGTGTTTCAGCTCCACTGTTTGTGATGGATGGACTCAGTGGTGTCAGGAAGACGAAGAAGAGATTTACTTGCCAATAATCTGGAGAAGAGAAAGGCAATATAGTGGGATACAGAAAGAAATAAAAACTGATAAACAGAGACGAGTGGCGGGGAGAGAAAGCAGAGACAAAGAAAACAGATGAGGCAGGAAGAAACGGAAGAACATCTGAGAGCGGGGAGCGAGAGAGTGATGGAACATGAGGAAACAGAGGGAGAGGAAAGGAGAGGAGCTGGGCTGCAGTCTGTGGCGACTGATCCTGCTGTGTAACAGAGTGATAAAGCTTGCTCAGCAACATCCCTCTCAAATCTAACCTTCAGGGACCAGCGCTGCTCTGTTGTCTCCACTCTGCCTCCTCCACACTCCGTAAGAGCTCTGCTCCTCCTGACTCTGTATTCATGAGCTGCACTGACTCATTCAGAGCTTGTAGGAATGAATGAGGGTGAGACAGAAAGAGGAGAATGGCAGCAGAGCAGCGTAAATTGGAAGCATGATTACGGGAAGGTAAATGCCCAGGTGGTGCTTTTGGATTGGTGAAATTATCTTCACGGAAGATCCAAAGTATTGTATATTAATGGGTTTGTTAATCTGGCCGTCCTTCATAGCTATTCAGCATTGCGGCTAGGCTTGGATACCATTCACTTTCTTTTTTTTTTTTAAGATATTTTTTGGGCCATTTTGCCTTTAATGGACAGGACAGGTAAGCGTGAAGGGGGGAGAGAGAGAGGGGATGACATGCAGCAAAGGGCCACATGCTGGATCAAACCTGGGCCGCTGCGGCAACAGCCTTGTACATGGGGCGCCTGCTCTACCACTAAGCCACCGACACCCCGGATACCATTCACATTTGTACTGATAGCGGTACCGTTTTTGATACCAGGAATTTAGTACCGGTACCCAGTGATACCTTTCTTTGGTACTTAACCTTCAAAAAAACTTCAACAAGCTGCAGTGGTGATGTCGTAAACTAAAACGCAATTCTGCTCCTCTGCTTTTTTCTAACCCCACACAGAGCTAATCGTCCATCTGTGCTCATCTTGCAGTGATTCTATGTTATACTTAAAAAAGTTATGCTTAAACTATCACTGCAGATCAACGCTGAAGCAGCCATTTCGGCTCACTGGTAAGCTGTAGGAGCTTTGGTAAAGTATTAAGTGTAAAGTCCAAAACTCAAAGATTTAAATTTAAAATTAAATAAATCAGAAAAGCAGCACTTAAGAAGCATTTTATTCAATTAAAGACTTAAACAAATGATTAATGATAAAAAATTGCTAATAGGTTTTCATTTACTCTTCAACTGACGATTCATTTCAGCCTTAACTGATATTTATTACAGATGATACCATTTTACATTTTGACACCAGTTTGTTTTTTCAAATGCCACACAACTGGACTTCCCCTCCTTAACTGATAATAACTTCTGCAATAAATGCAAGGAATTCTGGGATACAAAGCACCCAGCTGCTTCCATAGTGTCCCTGGCTGCGAGTGGAATTTCAGCCCTAACAATAAAATGGCGTCTGCAACGCTCCCCCCATCCACCCTCCTAACCTTTCCTGACCTTCTGTTCTCTTCACCCCTCACCCTTGAGACGCAGCCAGAGCGGCAGCGGATGGAGGAGAACGCAGAGAAATCGGACCTGATGAGAAAGCACATTGCACCTAATGAAGCAGCTCTCCAGTGGCCAAACTCATTACCACAGATTAATGATTTGATTTAATTACGTGGGCAAAATAAGGACACACTGCCTTGTCAGAACACCGCAGGGTTAAAAGGTTGAGGCTACAACTCAGAAGATGGAGGAATCATCAGTGTTAGACAGACTGCCCTTTTATCACATCCACAACTCCACACAAGCTGAAATAAACCTGAGCACAACGTGTGTGTGTATGTATGTGTTGATGTTTACGTGCTGGCCATTTGCAGTATGTCTCATTTGTTTCCAGATTTGCTTCCTTCTTGTCACTTTCCTGCAATAAAGGCTGCAGAGGTATGAGCAAGGCCCTGTCATCCCTCTCCACTCTCTGGCTGGAAACTTAGTTTCAATGAATTATGTAGCGCTCCACCTGGCTATTAGCCTACAAAGCTCAGTCAGCCTCCAAACAAGCCTGGGAATGGATGGCAGGCAGCAACACAACGACCTTGGATTTGTATTCAATGCATTACACCGGAGCTGTCTAATCTCAAAAAGATGCAATCACGTTGTTTTCCCAGCATTACTCAAAAGCCGTGTCATGTTGATTTATGTAACATTATGCTATTCACTCTGACATAGGATAATGATCAATTTCTACACCTGCTGTGTGACAGAGAAAAAATCTAAATGAGCCGTTCCTCTTAATTTAATAACATCCACTTTGTGTCATACGTCAGCACACACTTCAGATTTCTGATGTACTACACTGTACAGTCCAGCTCAATTCCCAAAGCTCTTTGGAAAGTGTGGCTGCAGGTGACAGCTGTATGATAGATGATCTATGCGGCTGCTGCTATTTGAAAGAGAACGAAAAGAGAGGGACGCCACTCTATGTATCCCTGTGGTGCAGGGATCAATTCAGTCATGTGACTTTCCCCCCCGAAAGACAAGAGGAGGAAAAAGACAATGAAATAGGGGGAATGACAGCATTGTCATGGCAACTTGCTGACATAGCAGTGTCTTCTTACAAGTCCTAACCTTACAGTTTTAACCAGAGGGCATGCACGGGGACTGAGGCCTCTCACACACACACACACACACACACACACAGGACAGTGGGACAAACTGCATTAATATGCATGAGTTATCTGGACCAGACCTAAACACACAAGCAGAACATTGTATATCAAAGGAATGTTTTCTGTAAATCCATTTGCTGTGGAGAGCCAGAGTGCTGATCCTCTAATGCTGCAGCGTGTTCTGTACGGAGCGTCTCCAAGCGCACCTTCTATTTTGGTTCATGTATGTGCTGCAGCGCAAAGTGCAGAAGGGTAGGATGAGGAGTAATATAGATCAGAGGGTGTGCTGAATAAAAAATGCTCTGGTCTCATAGCTCTGAAATCACAGGGACACACAACAACAACGACAACAACAACAACAGCTCAACAAATTAAAAAAAACGCTTCTGCGGGAAATCATTTTGTTGTCGTGACAGTGCAGAGCAGCAAAAGTTTTCTACTGTATTTCTCATTAACTGTCACACCATATCTTCAGATGTGATACAGCAGCATTTGCACTACAATGCATTTCAAGAATAAAACACGAACCACTGAAATGTGTTGAAAACGAAGCTGTGATGCATACAATCGATGAGCTCCAGTAATCCCATGTCTCTCGCATAAAGAGGCAGAATACAGAGTTACAGCCGACCAGTCAGAGGGGCGTGGAGCTGTGTGCGTTCATTCTGTAGCAACCTTGTGTCATTTGAATGCGATTTAATGAAAGTAAACACGGTGAAAGGCCGTGCATAATGGCACTGCGCTCCAGCAAATAGGAGGCTGCAGATTTATCACCATATCTGTCCTGCTGCCTTCGGAATATCTGCGAGGATTTAATGAAGTGCAGAAGTATTTCATACAGTGTAAAAGCAGCTGTGGACAACAGATATTGTGAGAATTACTATTAATTCAGAGATAATGCAGACTGATTTACCAGTGCTCATGCTTTTACCACATTAAGATTCTTAATTATGGCCTTGGGAGAGAAGCTGTTATTGTATAAATGTGTTCCTGCATTGAGCAAAAAAAATAAAAGTCTTTATGTACGAATGCTAAGACCAGTCAGGGAGGAAATGAGATGGAAATCAAGGGAGAGGACGCGAGAGGGTGTGGACAGAAAACGGCCAGGAGAAGTCCCAATAGCAGTAGGTAGTAGAGGTAGTAGAAATGAATAAGAATGCAGCGTGCTAGATAAAACTGTTGCAGTTTAAGCGAAGTCAGACTAAACCGACATAAACCCAACTACACTCGCTAATTCTCACTAAGTCAGATATTCAGACATGGACAGAGAAATACATACAAACAGACATCATATCGGCCTGTTTGAGTGAGACGAGTGATTAGATGGGTGGGACTGGTAACATGGAATGATAATCCACAAAAATAGGCACAGACTGATGGAAGCCAGACAAAAACCACGCAGCTCCAATATGGCACAAACAGGTCAAGAAGTCATTTCCTGCGCTGTGTTAAGCCGGCAGATAGTGTCTCTGTGATAATAACATGCCGATTTAGCTTTGCGGTGGCACACCAGTTGGTTGAGCCCTACCAGACTGCTCGGGCACCCAAACAGAGGACAGCCTGAGCAGGCATATAAATATGCCACTGCATTTGAGTGCTCAACGTTTAGAAATCCATGCTTTCCTTGACCTGTAAATTGATTTGAAATGGTTCAAAATCATGACATTTAATTGGATTTCAGTGCTGACTAATGTTATATAGCTCAGTAATTTTGGTAACCCTTTATCACAACTAAATTATTTTTCTAAATTCAATATATTTGAACACTTGAGATGATTTGCACATAACATTTTTAAGAATGTATCTGACTGTTGGACTACCAGATAGCCTTGAAAGCAGAGAGACACAAGATTAAGGTTTTAATTGCATGCTGTTATGAAAACTATAAAACCACAATGGCTGAAATGCTGAGAATACTGTACGTAACCAGTTCATGCTCATGTAATATTAAAAGGTACGAGCAGTCAATGAGCGTTCCACACAGCGCTGGCGTCCCACAGGCAGAACAGTGGGTGGTAAAAGCTTAAGATAAGTATGAAATGTGGGCAGGATGTGAGGAATATTTTAATGGATCAAGTACAGTAAAGAACTTTGATCCTGGTTTGCAGGCAGCACAGACTGGTACAGACACAGAGTCGAGACTTTATCAGCCAGACACAGCCCTACGAACACCAACATCAAAGCCCTTCCAACTTGGAAATCTGCGTTCAGGCCACCCATCGGGCTTCTGAACCACATTACCTCTGAGCATTACAGTTATAAGCCCCTTAAGCAAAGACATGACTGATCACAAGGGGCCCAAAGGACTTGATCGGAATCTTAACTCTGTTTCTCTCCATCCCTTCCCCCTCGAGTTATTCTCCTGCACAGCAAACTACGACCCAGTGACCTCTTCTCTCATCTAGAGGCAGGTCATGTGGCGATGTGGCATGGTACATGATTGATGCAGCAGAGGTGAGGCACGCAATAAGGGCAGGCGACAATCTGATTCATAAATCTACCGTACATGCTCCACTGGAAGATTTTTCTCATGCCTTTGGAAAAATAAGTCAGAAATTGCATCCTCTCTTTTATTGTGGTTTATACCAAAGCTCCTCGCTGCAGGATAGTAGCGCCCAAATCTTTGTCATATTGCAAGAAAAGCCCAAACAGTGATAAAACTTTCATGCAAGCTGCTATACTTTCCTTGCAGGGGTCCCCAAGCTCACTTTGCTAAATCAAATATTTAAAAATTGAGAGAGAGAATGGAGGGCTGGTCTTTATTTCTAGCTGCTCCCCTGCTACAGGACGGACGCTACACTACAGTCAGCCAGTGAGGCAACACTTCTGCTAGCCATGATGAACATGGATATTATTAACTGCTTTAACCAATGATTCAGCCAGTCCACAAAGAAAAAGCTGTGGTAGCAATGACCCTCATCGAATGCAACTTAAGTTTCCAGCAGGCATGGTTTTCCTGAGGGACCCCAGTACAACTTCTGTGTTCGTCAGAGGGGTCATGGATCCTAACTCTGACACCGAGCGACCACTTTCTGCTGATTCTCATGCTGCTGTAAGGCTTCTGGTCTTGCACTAACAGCAAAAGAACACAAATCTGCTGCTGCTGATTGGGGCTGGTGGGAGTAAGGCTGAATGGAAAGAAATCTAGATGAACAAAAATCAGCAAAACTCAACTGGGAACATGGTGATGGAAGAAGAACCCTGCCAGCGATACATATGAGGTCAGTCGTCAGCTGCTCGCTCTGCTGTGCTGCAGTAAAGCGAGTGAGTGGGCCTCTAAATCCATCACTGTCAGGTGGACAAACGCTCTGAGACAAAAGATTTGAGGTCTTAGTTTAGAGAACACTTTTGGATTCAAACTTACAAACACTCAAGTGTGGTTTCTTATCAAAAACTAGTGTGATTTACATGGAATTAATGTTTCTGTTGGTGACTGGTGTGTCCCAGTTGTTGTTTTTGCGTATTTTATTATTAATACTAATAGTGATCAATTCCATTTTACACCGTGGTCTTGGCCTGTATCATTATGGCCAAAATGATAACCATGATTATCTATCCATCCATCCATTTTAATCTGCTTATTCGGGGCCAGGTCATGGGGGCAGCACCCCAGACATCCCTCTCTCCTGTAAGGCTTTCCAGCTCCTCCTGGGGGACCCCAAGGCATTCCCAGGCCAGATGAGATATGTAATCCCTCCAGCGTGTTCTGGGTCTGCCCTGGGGCCTCCTATCAGTGTGACATGCCCAAAACACCTCTAACGGAGGCGCCCAGGAGGCATCCTGATTAGATGCCCGAACCACCTCAACTGACCCCTTTGGACGCGAAGGAGCAGCGGCTCTACTCCAAGCTCCCTCCGGATGTCAAAGCTCCTCACCCTTGTACTACATTCCTGCTTATTAACAAATCTTTGCATCAGTGTACTAATTCAATGCATTTCCTGAGTTGATGCTAGACAAGGACAGGTATTCAGTGAGGTAACGTCGGCAATGTTTTTCTTCTTGGCATTCATTCAGTGATCGCACTACAGACTGTAGTGTTTTTTCAGGTAGTTTAAAAAGTTAGTTGGGTTGCTTTTCTGTGCAGACATTAGTCACACACACTTGTTGCGTATGATTTGTCCTCTCCTAAATCCGAAATGCTCCCCGACAAGAGATGATGACGGTTGGTTTTGCTCGTCTGCAGTCCCAACATTCAGGAAAGTTCTTCACACGATGCTGCTGCAGAGTGCACATATAGTGAACAGCTCTTTAAAAGTGGAGGCTGGCTATTGGTTTAGAAGGTGCTGGAGTTGATATGCAGCAGAGTTTTTTATAACCTGGGCACACATTATTTTCATTTTATTGTGGGAAGCCAAAATCGTGATCGTAATCAATGTTAGATTAATTGTGCAGCCCTACATTGGTCTGGGTTGACAGTCAATTCTGATTGGCTGCAGAGTGTCCATTAATTCCTGATTATGTCTGTTCACTGTTCTAAATTAATGCACTGACTACACAGTATCACAATCTTTGTATGTGCAAATCTTGACAGAGATTTGGGAACTGACATGGCTGCACATCTAGCTAATCTTGTTGCCAAACATACTGTCAAATCATATTTACTGTGTCAACTGTACGCAATGTTATTGACTTTGAATCCTGATAGCATCATGTTAGCTTTCTGGCTCACAGCTGAGCCAAAGGGCTCTATGAGCTGAGGGAACTGGAAATATCATCGCCATCATTGCCAAGTCTAAGGTCCATCCTATTTGCTGGAGTAGTAAACAACGTTGTCATTGCACATGAACCTTATGGAATGGCAGTGATTATTGCAGGAATTAGTCAAACCCTCAGGAGATACACGGGAAACTGAGTTATGGCTTTTGAAAAACTTTAAATTTTAATTGCTAAACACATAAAAATGTAAATGAATGGTCATATTTTTTTTTCTTTGGCAAGTGACCATAGTATAAGTGGGATAATGCCCTTAGAGGTGCCCATAATGAAGAATTAATAAGACTCCAAAGACAACTGTCCTTCATGCACTTCCTGACAATGGACACCTTATGGGACATTATCCCCAACTTATTTATTGCATCGGGGGCTTGGACCACGTTATACTTGCTTGTAAGTCTGGTATTTTATATACTCCCTTACACTGCATTGGAATAAAACTTTGCTACAGTGCAGACTGAAAGCACCTGTCGCTGACTGATGTGGCTCAATCATGACTATTTATTGTTCTCAGTGAAAGCCTGTGGCAAACAGCACTGTACACACTCGCATATGTTATTTTATAAACATGAACTACTGAATATTGTTAGTGTGAGTAAATGATGATTCACTTTTGATTTTACCATCATATTAATATATATGATGTATATAATTCTGTTTTCACCAGCCCCCAGAAAGGTGTTTCTGTGAATGCTGTGCACAAAGTAAACCTACTTTGTTGTTAGTCAAGACGAGAAAAGTTCTCACCATCCATGCTGGCGTTATAAAGTGTTATTTATCAGACAGCTGGAAATCTATTTCGCTCACTCTTCCTCATGATCTCCCCTTGTGACAAGCCAATCAAACCAACTCAGTTCTCTTTAACTGGCTTACTGATGGGATGTCATTCAAAGGCAGAGCCTGAGAGAAATGTGCTAATTCCTTTGTGCCTCCTCCCTTTCATATGACTTCACTTTCTAATATTTCTCAGAAGTCTTTCACACACTGCCACATTGAGTAAATCCCTTTGCTCTCTACTTAATTGTCTAATCCATCATCCTTTGTGGATTTCCATCCAAATCCATCTTTCTTTGTAACTTTTACCCTCAGTCCCTTTACATAATGAGAGCAAACACACAATTTTAGCTCATCCTCTACTAATTGCTTCTAATGAATGACTTAAAGGGGCATTTTCAACATTTTCTTGCAATGAAAACTCCTCTGTAGACAAGTTTAGGTCAGTATGCACCTTGCAAATGTACAGAACATGCACAGCCGAAGCAACAGGCAGGTACAGAGTCTGCTGTAGTGTGGAGCCTGCTATTTTTTCCACCACTCTCTGGTCGAGCTGTTAGGTCAACAAATTGTTATTCCAGGTTAGGATTAGTCATCAGATTTGTGAGATTAAGAGTGCAAACAAGGTTTATAAAGGCATTCTAGGTGAAATTTGAAACAGTGTGAGTCATTGTGGGGAGGTAGACTGGGCATTTACATCCTCAGTTGAAAGTAACATATGTTATCAGGCCAAATTTGCTTCATTCTCAACCTCTGATTGAAGCTGTACGCCATGCAGCCAATCTGAGAGGACCATTATTAGCGATTGGACGAATGTATCAGCTATCTGTGATTGGCTGAGTACATCACTGACTGTTTTTTGTGGTGCTAATTTAAAGGTCTGCCTCCATAGAACAAGTGAGAGATGGTGCTCAGCGGGCAGCTGGCAAAGCACTCAAAGTGTGCAGATAGGTCTGGCTTTGCAAGACTACTCAGCGACAGAATCTCATTCGGCAAGCTAACCCTGTAACACAAAGAGGCCAGAAAAAACAGCACGGAGAGCCAGCGTATTTTCACTTCTAACTTGGTGAATTAAGGGTTTATTTCGACCAAACCAGAGGTAGTGAAAGACTAACCAAGACAGTTTGGGTGAGTTTTATTTTGTCTTCGTCACATTCAAGTGTGTTTAATGATGAGTTAGGAGAGAAACCTAAATTCAGAAAGTACATATTTGCATCATTATGTTAAATAAGGAAAACAGATGTACAAATATATTCCTTTCTTGGCATTTTGTGAGTTTATTTTGACTAATCATTTGATTAAAAAAGCTATGAGAGCTTGGACCTGGATTTTAACATGTTGCCAAACCCTAATCCTTACATTACTTCTTGCCAAAACACACGCACACTGGTGGAGTGCTCCCAAATGTCGCGTCAAACACACCAAGTCTGTCACCACTCTGTGTGTTTGTCCATGCATACATAATGTTCCAGCATTTGAGAGGGTGGCAGATAATCTTTCAGCTGGTGAGGGGCCATGAATGGGGCATCTGGGCCGGGGGTATAACTACATTATACTAGCGACTGAGTGTGCGTGAGTGTATGTGTGTGTGAATCCATTAGAGGAGTGAGTACAGGGCTGAGGTGTTAGTTTGCCTCAAGCTTGCACCTGCAGCTTTTCAGCCTCTCTCATTGACAGACATGGCACAGCAATCTGGTCCATGGTGCTTAAGCGATGCCCCCCCCCAATCTTCAGCCAGTGCCAAGAATTTGGCCGATTCATCAGCGCACCCTCCTCTGTCCAATTCCTGCACCAGCTACTCCCCAAGAGGAAAATAAAAAGGCAAGAATGCTGATTCCAACTCAACTCCACAGCCATCAGCTCGTTCCTTGCCTTCAGGAAACCATAACAAATATTTAATATATAAAGACATATTCTTAATCATATTCACCAGCCTTCTTTATGCTTGAATGTGTGTTTTCTGATTCTGTGTCCTATGTGACTTTCATTTCCTTGGCAACAGTGAGAAAATTGGATTTGCTGGTATCTTGAAGGATAAAAGGCTAAAAGACTATATTAATAGCTAAGCTTATGTGATCTTAACCATGAATCTGGAATACTCTGATTACTATTTGAGTGAATATAATTACTGTGGCACAACACGCAGCAGATGGAGTGACTACACAGCACCGCCCTGCTTTCATTCACATCATTTGCTGTTAATGCAGGTAAGAAAAGAACTCAGTACACTGTTCTGCAGCAGAGGTGCCTCCTACACACTGTGACAGAAGTCTGTGGAGTCAGTCTTGACAATGACGGGTCAGACTTCCCTGCAGTGTCTCCGCACAGGCACAGATGTTCAAATACCACTGCATGCTTGCAGGAAAAGCCACGCAACACAAAACCCTGCCTCCTGCAAACACTTGTGCTCACTCCCACCAACCCCCAAAGCCCTAAACCTCACCCATCCCCATCTGCAGGTGCACACACACACACGCACCCTGCCAGCTCTAAACAGCTGCTCTCTCACCATTTACACCCTGCTACCAACTACTAGGCCCCCCAAAATGTAAAACACACAGCCACGGGGATAGAAGCCTGACAAAATTAGCATTAGAGCAGCAGGCTTTGGAAAATATTATAAGGTACCTGTGTCTGGCTGTTAAAAGATTCCTACTGTGTACTTTAAATAAACTTTTCTCCCAAACATCCCACAACAATGAGCCAACTCAGTCAGCTAAAACCAGTGGACGACTCTTGTCAAAACACTGTCTCTCCAATGAGCTGTATCGCGGTTACGTGTTAGCCTATTAGCCCGAGTTACATAATGCACAACCAGCTTAACGCTACATTTAGTGGCATAACGGAGCTTGGCAGAGCCGCTACAACAGACACAAGAATGTGCACGGCGAGATTCGCCCCAGTCTGTACGCCTGTCAGGCTACATTTTTTGGTCTTAGTGCATTATTTTTCAGCATGTCTGTATGTGTCTGAGTGTGCATGTGTGTGTGTGTGTGTGTGTGCGCGCGCGCGCGCACGCGCAGCGATCCCACAGGCTGGGGTTGGAAAACGTTTAGTGTCGTGCCATTTATTTCCCTCAGAGTGGGCTCCTGTCCCTCCAGGAGCTTGACACAGATGGGTCGGCTATATGCAGCCAGCACAGTAGAATAGCAGCTTAAGGTCAGAAGGTCAATATAAGGAAAAAAAGGACATCCAGTGTATAAAAATGGAAGGAAATGCTTTAATTTTTCTTACTAATGTTGCTTTAGTAAGCAAATCTGTTTGGATGTCCATGTGGAGGTCACCATTTGTCGACATGATCCTAATATTTGTGAATGAAAGCACATTCTTTCCCAAATACCAGAGCTATGTTTGTGCTCAACATGTTCTTACACTTATGTAAATGCCATTAACACTTCTCCCTCCAGCAGCCCCTCCTCCCTCAGTCTCCATCTACGCAGCACAGGGGTCAAGGAGAACAATAGCCAGTCCACTGCTCCGAGGGCATAACACGAGAACGGAGGAAGATTTTTTTTCCCCCCATCTCTGTAGCAAAACAACACTCCTAACAACACCCTAAAGGCTGAATCAACTTGAAGGACGGACTGAGCTGAGCAGATAAGACGCACAAGATTGAGAGAAGAGAGCATAATTCAGCTTGACATGCATGTACAGGCAGTCTATATGCAGTATATGCAACTATTTGATCCAGATAGAATTGACACAGCTCAGATATGTCCAATCCCACAGTAGCTCACTCAGAGTTTCCATCTTTTTAAGAATCCAGTGCTCGATAGCGACAGTACCCTCTGTGTCGATAGCCATTGCAGGACATGCTGTACCCCTGGCAACAGATAAACATCTGGTAATTATTGACAACGACTCATTTCCTGACTGGACACAACAGGCGAAGGAAGGGCATGTTTCTCTTCACAATGCTGATAGGCTTAATCAGAGAAAATACACAGAGAGGCTGCAGGTTTTTGAGTGCTTTCAGTCAGCAGAGATGAAACGGCAAAGGACATCTGAAGTGAAGAGGCCTCTTGTTTTTTTGTTACAGGCCGTATAACACTTAAAGGGGATGTGGCAGCTCGGGGGAGATAAGGCAGTATTAAAGCTATCCATCTAGACAGGAAATATAAAAAGAGAGAAAAATGTGCTATTCGCAAGTACAGATGTCACATTAAGATGTGTTATAAATTAAACGTTTCATTTGTGAATGAGGCACTGTAATTTGTTCAAACTGACGGACGCTGTTAAGGCAATCATGTAATCCCCAAGACACTCAATTATGAGTCATGGCTTCGTGGGTGGGGAAGGTATTGTCTGCGGTCCTGAGATATTTGCAGCACTGTAGACCAAACACACTAACCACTCAGTCATAAAGTTACCCAGTCTGAAAATCTACGTGACATTTCATTTTTCAAGCTGATTTCTAATGTATAGATGTGAATGAGAAGTGACAATCCCCTACTGTGTTTCTGTCCAGTGACAATTAAACCACTTCAAAGCTATTTTGGGGTGTTATTTCATTTTAACCCGAGCCAACAAGAGCAAGGCATCAAAGAGGATTTTGGGGGGGGGGGGGGGGGGGGACATGAACCAAAGAGCCAGCAAGAACAAAGAAAAATTGTCCATTCCTTTCCTGCATACCTTTAAACAAAAGGTTTCTCAGCGTCACTGTGATCCCGAAAACCTCTTGTGGCATTTCCCCAGGAACCTTCCCACACTGTCAAAACAACCCGGACACAACGCTAAAAAATGGAAGAAGTCAGCAGCCAATGAGACTGAGCAATGACTGCACTACAGTTGGTGCTGTAAAGACCCCTGCCTCTGGAAACAAACCGACTCCCACACTTGCCTTATTCTATCACTCCTACTCTTCCTGCGGAGTGATTAAAAGACAAAATGTCTGTGAGGAGTGCAGGTTGGTGGAGATACAAACAGCAGTAAAAGATTTCGAGGCACAGACAGAGTCATCGGTGGCACAGGATCAGCCTCAGAGGGGTCAGCGGTTCAATGGGGAATCACAGTAGTAGTAGTAATAGTGGTGGTCAGAGCTGGCAGCCCTGCAAGCTGCAGCTAAAAAGGTCGCCTGCTGCTGAGTAACCCTGAGGGCCTGTGTGGACAACACAACCGAGCGGAGGGAAAGCGAGTAGAGATATTTAAAACCTCCTTGAGGATAAGCCAAGGGGACAGTGATGAAACAGGACCAGCCTTCTTTCTATATGTGTGCCAGCCTCTGACGGGGCCCAAACATGTACCCTAACTGATTCTGAAATGTGATCTGTCAGCCTGGAGGGGCAGAGACAGAGCGAGCGCCGGGGGGAGGGGAGGTTCTCTAGGGACGTGTGTGTGTGTGTGTGTGTGTGTTTGCTTCTGTCAGTGCACAATCTGCATTTGCTTTGGCTGCTGGGCAGAACAGGACACACAGTTTAATGGAATTGACTTGAGTGAGCACAGAAAAAGGACGTGCTGGGGCCACGGCTGATAATCCTCAACAAAAAATAAAAACACAGGAGGTAATAGTGAACTGTTCATTCCTGCTTTTTCCTCTCTAATCTGGAGGGAGACACACACACAAAACGCACTTCAGGAGAGATACTGAGAGCAACTGTTCTTTCTAAATCTGTCAGAGGGAGAGAGCGGAAAACACACCCCTTGTGCTTATGCGAGCGTGTGTGTGTGTCTGTGAGTATCAGAGAGCGCAGACAAGACCAGTGTTCAGGCTGTCTCTGCGGGTGTTAAAGCTCCTCTCTTCCTAAACTGGGCACCACCTCTTCTCCTCCTCTTTAGTAAATAAACACCACTGTGTCAAACTACAGCTATGTCAGATCTCCTTTTATTTTCATGGGAACATTAATAATGCACACGCACCAATAACACACACCAGTATATCCGTTTCAAAGTCATCTGCACTGCAAACTAGTTAATGCAGAGGCAGTGGGACTTTGTCAGCCAGTAGGAATCTATTAATCTTATCCTGCGTGTAGACAGGGTGGCTGTGTGTACAGGAGATTTGTATGCAAACAGGCTGCAAAGTCTAGACGATAAAAAGAAAAACAGGGAATTAACAAAAGGGCTGTGACAAATTTTGGGTATATTTTCAGTGGACACCTCCTCCAGAGGGTAATGTGGACATGCAGACAGCAATCTAATCAGAGATGACCTCTCCGTTCACCCGACATCAATAACAGCTTCTCAGCATCATTAGCTTGTAAATCACAGAGGTCGTCAGTGAGGCGGGGGTGGAAGGAAAAAAACGCTCCCTCTCATAGCTGGAGGTCACAGTCACTGTCCATGGCTTGTAAGGGATCAACAACTCAATGAGGAGAATCGAGATTATATTGATCATTTAGATCTGTGGGTCACTGTGTAGTCAAATCACATGGAGATGGTGACGGAGACCAGAGGAATCAATCAACAGCAGAGACAGCAAAACAACAACAGAAGCTGATTTAAATATGTTTGCTTCCAGTTTATTACAAATTGTTGCTCAACTGAACAACAGAAACCTCATCTAACGCAATGAGCCACCTTTACACAAGATGGAGTGGCTCCTCAGAGAGGGGCAAAGACAAACGTTCACCATAGTAACGCCAAGAATGGTATGTTGTAAATCTGTCAGAGCAGAAAGAGAACAGACTGAGGAAAAGAGGCAGAAATGTGCAAACGGCAGCTACTTCCACACTCGAGCTGCCAGTTCTTGTCTTTAAATTCTCTAGGAGTACTACAAAACCACAAAATCCTAAACAGAAATCTACAAAGCCAAATAAACAATTCCCTCGTTTCACCATTTGCTCTCAAAGTACAGTAAAAGAGGTAAAGTTCAGATGCCGTGCCTGTTATATTACCATAGCAACATGGGGCCATAACTGGGAATTGGGGCGAATGGTCCGAGGGAATGCCCTACTGTGTATGCATGCGTACACAAAGATAACATCCTGACAAAAAACCACACACTCTCTCTTTCTCTTCCTCCAAGGGCACCAGAAGTACCCCTCAGTTTACACCGCATTGTCCTACTAAAGCAAGCAGCTCCTCCCCTCTGAGCCAGCGTAAATTGAGATGGGGTTTACATTCATGGGAGAGGGGGGAAAACCATCTCGAGGTAATTTCGGGGGAAGCCTCCTCAAGATATGGGTAGCCTATATCTCCACAAAATTAAGCTAGGAAAATATGAGGATAGCTTGGAGGATTTCTGGGTGAATGGGTTCAGAAGTGCTCCACTTTCCCTTCTCGCAGGGGGAGGGAAGGGGACTGAGTAGAGGTTAAAAATCTACGTTTCAATGTTGACTCTAACACTTGCCCAACAACATGTTTATTTAGGGTGAAATAAAGAATTATGATGTCTGGAGGTAGATTTCATCCAAACTAAACATACTGCGTTACTGGAGTGCAAGGTGAAGCGATATCATGGTACTACGGTATACCAGGGTAGTTAGAAATCCCGAAGGTAAGGTTTTCAATACCGTTAAAAATACAGACACTCCAGTTTCTACTGAGCTCAAAATGGAGAGGCTGTAATGAGAACGTTTTCATGTAGTTCACATTGCGTACCACCAGAGGTCAGTCTGGCGCCACAGCAGCTGAGCTCACTGTAAGTGGTGGGGATAATGCTACAATTGGGGGTGTGCCATATCATCTTATTCACGATTAGACCAGTATAATTTTTAAAACAATATAAAAAATTCTTATCGCGATACTCGCAATATTCTGACTTGTTGACATATTGCCGTCATACTGTCAACCACGGCAACAACGAGCATAGCTGGAAGCAAAATTATTGCCGACTCCGCAGGGGTTTCAAAAAGAGGAGCAGCTTCAGTAGCGCGAAATAAACAGTGGCGTCCTGAATGTTTTATGAACAGCCCCGGACTTCTCAGACTCTTTTAGTGAGTTACCCCTCACAGGGAACTCATTCAGCGGCTCCTCTGGCAGCAGCACAGCAACTCTCCCTTTCCTCTCTCGCCGTGTGCACGTGTTATGAAGTAATTTTGTCATAAACCTTTGGTAATGTAAATATACGTGACGCTCACAGCTTGACAAAAAATTACATATATGTGAATGTGCGATAGTTCTGGTATCATAACAGCCTGTCACAGGTTACAGCATGATGATTAGAGGAGAAATGGCAGAGCATAAAGGTCCAGGTGGGAAAACAACAAAACAAAACACATTTAGAGTCTGTATTCACAAACTGTGCCTTTAAACAAGCCGTCTGGGCTTCTGGGAAGTTGTGACATCAAAAAGATAAAAAGGCAGAAACTGCTGATACTGTTTGGTTACGGTCATTTCCCAGCTGCAAAGATCGGAGCGAACAGATGTGGAAGACCCAGAAACGCAACCAATCTTAACACGTGGGCTTTTCGAGAGGGAGGCTTAAAGAGACAGGCGCTAAAACAGAGCATCTCACACAGAGGGTGAATATAGGTATATTCAGACAGATAGTCTGAAAAAAATAAAGTGTTTTTCGAACATTAAAGCATGAAAACATGTTTAAGTCGAAACCTAAAATACAAGTATAAACCTAAAAATGACCATCATACGGGACCTTTAAATCTAATTTTAGAAAAACTGCCAATGCTAGTGGTGTTCAATGAATGACTATGCCTGTTTCATAGGGATGTGTTCTTTGTGTTTATGCTAGGGATATGCTGCTACGTAGGAGTTAAAGAGTCAAAAGGCTGCAGATAGATTACACTGGAGGATCTAATGGTCAGGGGTTTAACAACACAAAATTAACCACTGCCATGAATATTTGCATATAAACTATGAATTAAAATCTAACAGTGTTTTTGTGAATCAATACAGTATCACTAAACATAATATTGCGATACACGAGTATACTAATATTTTCGTACACCCCTACATACTAACATGGCAAGCCAGCACTACCTGGACTTCTTCATCCGTGGCTGACTCATGCACCAAATACCAGAACACGCCTCAGAGAATGTCAAAGATAAAGATGTATTCAAAACACCTGAATAATACAAGCGGAGCCCAGTTACCATGGTTATTGTGAGAGTCTGATATACAAATCAAGGACATTTTCTCCACTTCCCCACTCCATCTGACATGTCAGAACATGTTGCCGTTTTCCCAAACAATGCATTGCTGGAAGACACAGATTATCCCTCTGGGAGTCCTCTGAAAATAACCATCAAGGGCACAGCAGCCGCTTTTGATGGATATCTGTACACAGGGATGTCTTGACTGTGATGACTCAATGGGCCTTAGGAGCTCAGATGCGTTTGCGTTTGTACCATGGCGAGGTGAAGGCACAGCAAGTCTCTGTTTTGGGGTTGTTTTCTCCTTGTTTTCCTCCCTGGTTCAATAGCTCTGCTGCATTGGCTCCCTGTGACGCAGGGATCTGATCAATACTGGGTCTCGGGGGCAGCAGAGCAGGCAGCGAGAGGACTCTACACAGAATATGCTTCATAGACTGTGTAATGTTGGGATCGGGGGCTGGTGTCATCACTGTGGCTAATGCTCTGCAACAATCTCTGTTGTTTTTCATCCACCAAGCATATTGAAACAAGTAGTTAATGAATCAGTCGATGGATCAACTGAAAAGTTAAATCACAAGATCACAAGATAAAGCTGTTTATCAAGCAAAAATGCAAATATTCAGAGGATAATTTTGCAGATTAATCCATAATATAAATCAACAGATAAACTGATGACAGTAATCATTAGTTGCAGCCCTACACACAGGTCAGTGGGACAGTGACCATCTGTGTAAAGACACTGCACCAGATTGAGGGGTGCCCCATGTCCCAATAACCCAACTACAGTGGGGACACACAGGAGGATTACTTCTGCAACCATGACCTTCTCTATGAGCTCTGCGGAGTATGTGTGTGCATGTACAGGCCATCACAGCCAGCACAGCCCCAGCATACCAGATAAATTACAGGATACCTGTGAAGAAACGTACAGATGATTTGTGAAGGAATACAATCTGCTCACACTTAAACACACCAGAAACCAGTCCTTTCTGGCTAAACATGAGAGCATGCTGCTTTACTGCTGCCAGCCTGTGCGCACACACACACAAGCCTGAGGACACAGCAGTATTACCATGCACGCGCGCACACACACACACACACACACACACACACACACACACACAGTGCAGGACCATTAATCATAAGCAACCCAGTTCTGCTTCTCGCACCACACTCCTCTCATGCGCTTCTGGCCCAAGGTTGACTTTGCAGTCTCTGTATTTACCTCAGTGTGGTGCAGAGGTTGCATGCCGTGAAGATTAAATCAAAAGGACAGAGGGCTGGGGGGGTGATGAGTGCATTTTTGAACTCTGCGGGCATACATGCATGCACATTCCCTCCCGGTAAACATCGCAAGACCAGACCAGTTAAAAGCTGTCTTTTACATCTATCAAAATGCAAACATCTGATGCATTTATAGTGGGAATGAAATCAGCAGGGATAATTGACACTAACTGTGTTACAGGCCAGTAACTGTATAGCCCAAGGGCACTGCATCCTTCAAGTTACACATATAAGAGCTGCACAGTTTGTACTGTGGAGCAAAACTAGTGAAACTGCTCAAGTCTGAGAAGCAGCCTGTCTTCTATTTATCCAAATAAATTCAGCAAGTCTGGAATGTTTTTGTGATGTAACATTGTTCCTCCACGTTTTATAAATGTCAGGGAAACAAAATGGATTACAGGACGTCTTACCCAGGTAGAGAGATGCATTTTCTTTCTTCACATTGTCGTCCAGGTAGGTGGGCCCCAGGGTGTAGATTGGCGTGGACCCCATGCCCACAAGTATCTGAGCACAGATGAACAGAGTCACATACAGGTTGTGCTCATTGCCCTCCTGGTCGCGAGGGCACGATGCCACGTCGAGCTCACGCCCACTGCTGTTGCAACTCAAACAGAGGCCTTCACGCCCCGTTGATGAGTTCATCTCCTGAATCTGGTACGGTGGTGAGATGAAGTGGGGCAGGGAAAACAATGCTGCCCCCACAGCGATGACCACACCACCTACAGCCAGCCAGCGCGGCCTCTGACCTCTGCCCCCAAAGTAGGAGATGAAGACCACCACCAGCAGGCTGCCGATGTCAAAACAGCTGACCAGCAGGCCAGACTCAGAGCTGCGCAGACTGTAACGCTTCTCAATGGTGGTGATGACACTGCTCAGGTAGCCCGAAACCATCAGGGACTGAATGAAGGTCAGGTAGCACATGCAGAACAGGAAGCAGCGAGAGTCTCTTAGGATGACCCGCACATACTTCCTGGCTGGGATGCGGATAAGGCGGGTGAGAGAGAAACCAAGTTTTTTACCCCCCGAACCTGCAGCCCTGTGGCCCTCCACAGGTAATGAGCTGCTGAGCCCCACCATGCTGGAGGCAGAGGGGGAGAAGTCTGTCCTGGAGGAGGGAGTCTCTGCCTGGCTTGAGTCTGGGGTTTTTGCCTGGAGCTCGTTGCCCTCCTCCACCGCCACACAGGTGTGGGTGGTGTTGACCAGCCGAGTCTCCGCAGACTTGCGATCCGGCTGACAGGGTCCATTCAGGATGGGTAAGCTTTTGGACTTGAAGCAGGTCTCTGGGTCCATGTACTGGTCCTGGAGCTCACGGATCTCCAGAGACTCAGACAGGTCACTCCCCATCTCATCGTTGTCCGATGAAGTCATGTCGCAGCTGGAGACGTGGCTCCTTTCTGTGCTGAAGAGTCGGTCAGTAACTAGTGCCACATGAGGGCAAAGTGGAACTGCTGCTGGAGAAAAGACTCTGCCCTGCCAGTGGGACTGGGTCGGACTGAACCCCTCTGGTTATGTGCATGTTTTGTTCCACATAGCCATTCACAGCAGCTCCTCTCTGTCACCTTAGCTCCAAAATATTCTTACAAGCCACTGGCCACTGGTGACATCATGACTGGATACAGCTGAACATCACCCCCCTAACACTTCACAATATTGTCTAATGTGTGAACTGTTTTTAATAAATAGTTTCTAATAATAAAAAAGAAACATACAAATAACAAAAAGGTGATGTCTTTACAGTACTCCCCTAATTTATGACCCCTTGTAGGTGTTGCTTTTATGGCTCTTTGTTAGATAGCTGGATTCATAGGGGCTTTTTGTTTCCTTTGTCCCATAGCTGTGCAGCATCCTGGGGGAAAAAAGATAAAAACATGAAATTAAAATATTAACAAATATCAAAAAATGGCTGATAGATCAAAAACAGACACATTTACATACAAACAAAACGTCAAAATATAACCCCATTCACTTCTGGCATTCTGGCAATACGTCCACCCTGGATTAAACCGGTCACTTCACATCGCTTAATTGCTTAAAACGAGAAAATATCCCCCCAAAAAATAAAAAATAACCTCCAGGAACAAACAACCGCATCGGTGTCAAACTGTCGCAGCGGGTAAGGCTCAATAACAGCCAGCTTTCCTTTGTCAAAACGAGAAATATACCTAGAGAACAAAAGACCACGCTGTCCACAAACGTCTCAGTCATGACTTTGAAAAGAATTAAAACCTCGGATTCAGCGCGAGACATTTCTGAAATTAAGCGACAGCAAGTCTTGGCTTCGACTAAAACGGCGACAAATATTATTTGGCATAACTTCTGTGAAAGGCTAGAGGTGCAGGAGGCTGTAATACTCACACAGGACAGAGGGAGGTAGCCTGTTGTTCTCCATGGAGCGGCCACTCAGTGAATGAAATCTGTTTAATGCGGATGGCTGCTGCTGCTGGTGGGCACGTGCTACCTTCAGCGGCTGTCGGAAATATTAATATTCAGAGTTGGGGGCACCAATTAAGCACGAAATAAACGCTGAAAGTGTCTAGTTTTGATTTCGCCAGCTCATAGGATTAAAAATAAGAAAATTAAAATGTTATAAAAAATAATATAAGTGGCGATTGAAGAGAAATATTTGGTCAGAAATATGTTCATCTATTATACAGCCGATAAAACTTATCATGTATCTTTTTACGTGTGTAACTCACCGTAGCTTTATGCTACTCTAGCTCTAAAATGTTAAAACAATCACCAGAAAACACGTTTCCGACTTCTTCGCTGTATTTTGTACACAAATACGCTAACTTTTCTTCTCAACCGTCGAGCTACAACATAAACCCAACGAGGAGAATCTACATTGAATGTAACAAATGTGGGGGTGATTGTTTTTCACACCAGCTATACTGGGACTTGTAGTTCCTTTCGCGAGTAAAGCGCGCGTTCAGCTCACTATTAAACTACATGTGAAGCTGAGATAAGTAGCAGCGAGTCTCTGAGACACAAGCCATACTTGATACTTCTGGAAATACTGTTGCATCCATAATTTCATTCAGGTAATTTCAACTACACTAACTCCAGGACTTCATATACCAGCATGCTTGTCGACCCATATGCTTGCTTGTTTAGTACGCTACGTCATTCAGACAGCTGGGACCCTTGCTGGGACCCTTGCTGACCCAGCAGTGATTGACTGGTCACAGGCTCATATAGACAATGGGTTTGTGCCTGGCACTCCTCTGACGCAATATATAGTAATTAATTGTCCAGTGAAGTCAGTTTATTTTTTTCAGGGAATACTACCATTGATTCATTGATGTAAAGTACTTAGAATATATTAATACACATTTTTAAAGCTGAAACTATGTGAAATACATTTCCATTTAGACTTGTATTGAGAAGGGAAAATATAGATTTATGATGGATATTGTAGCCTTTCTTCTGATGGCCATTGCAACAGTAGGTCTACTGGGTGCATTTATAAGGTAACAAGAATGATTTGGAGCCATATAAATAAAGGTATTGATTCTGTTTGTCTGAATAAACATTAACGCTTGACATGTTTTTTTAAAGGTTAAATGTCACCGAATGGAGATTGAATGGAAAATATCTGTGCTGGCAGAGAATTAAGATCTTCCTTTTTTGTGGAGAGAGTTGACTACCAGTGCCTGTCAAATGGATGGATGACTTTCCCCAAGGTCATTAATTCATTTCCTGGACAAGGTAGGCTGGGTGATCAATCCCGCTCCTCCTCCGCTCCTCATTCTGATGCTCTTCGGTTCCTCCGCAGAGGAATACCATTCGAACAAAGCCTGAATGTCAAATTTCTGCTTCACTTCACTTCTCAAATGTCTGATATATTTGGGATGTCTCCTAACATTAAAATGCTTTTTTTCTCCAATCCTAAAGTGACACACACGCTTAGCTTTCCCCCAGCTGTGTGCAGTCCACCATCTCACTGGTGACTGAGAGAGAAAGACTGTCTCTCAGCAGTCAATCAGAGGGATCAATGAGAGGCATCATGGTCCATCATAGAGGCCTCTGTGGCCTCTGTTCGGGAGTTTTTAATCTCTCTCTCTGGCTATGGGCACGCAGCAGGCTAATCAATACCCCAAACCACCATGAATACACAACAGCATAAAGGGAAGAGGGGATTTATTCAGCAGATAGTGGCACTGAAGCACTACGGCAGAGCTTTCATAGCATCTCTGCAAGTATAGATACAGTAGGAAATATAATATTTCAGGCACATATAATGTTGAATGTTATGTAACTGCCCCATATTTAAATACACCTGGCAGAGACAGGCTGAGTATTTTTGTTGTTGTTTTGGGGTTTTTAAATCATTTTTTATGTTTTTCTACCATCTGTTAGCTAAAATGAAATAAAAAATAATTTAATTGCAAAACATAAGACAACTGAATGGGCCTACTGGTCACAGTCCCAGGGGCCCCAAGTGTCAGGGGCCCCACTGGCCTTCACCTGCAAAATGTCACTCAAATTAACACATACCAGGAAGTCAAAATGACCACAAAGAGATGTAAAGGAACTGCAAAGAGACACAAAATAGCTACAAAAGGGAGCAAAACAACCAGATACCCCTTTTCATCCAACATGGAACTGGTTCTGTTTCGGTTCCAACACCTAATTTTTAACTGTTCGGAGCATTTTGTCCAAAGATTCAGATTCAGAACTTGAAAAGTTGGTTCCCAGCTGGAACCAAAAAACATAGCAGGTTTTTCCTCTGTCCTGGAGTATGAAGCGTAATGATGTAAGTGGGTGTGTCATATTCTACAGGTTGTAACGAGAGGATGGAGAAGGGAACTTTTTTTGTAAAAACAAATATCTGTAATAACAGAACAAAAGTTTGCAGATAATTTATGCAAAACACAGTTTTGCTACTGTTTATTTTGTTGAAATGTGGGCTGGTTGGCTAGATAGCACCAAGGTTCCAAAATCCTGAACAGAACTGGTTCAAGAACCAAAGTTAATTTGGTGGAAAGGGGGTAAAAGAGACATAAAACGACCAACAAAAGACACAAAGTTAACTAAAAAGGCCACAAAACAACCACATGGAGTCACAAAATCACACAAAGATGCATGACAACTAGAAGGAGATGAAAAACAAACAAAAAAAGAGGCTTAACTACCACTAAGTCTGTAGCCATTTTTACACAGAGACTGCACTACAAGGCTGCTTAAAAGTCCCTTTTTTATGTCTCCTCCACATTTTGAACCAAATAACAACGGCATCATTCTGCTCCAGAGTGTGATTACACACTGCATCAAGGCTTTTCAGAATCAAAAGAGGCATGACGGGCGTGACATGTAACACAACAGCATAGTATGATATAAAACATATGCATCGGCAGTGCTCTCTAAACAACGACAATGACATTCAGGTCTCAATCATTTACTGTCCCAGTCATATGGCGGCTGATCTCATCCTCTGCTCAGAGGGTAAGAAGCTTCCGAATCTCATAGTTTTTTCCAATTTGTGGACATTTACGGCCACTGTTCTCCTTTTTGAGTTAGCCACTAACTGCTACCAACTACTTTTTAAATCTCCTGCAGTGAATGGCATGAATAACGTGTCATCAAAACGTCACACCTGTGCTGCCCATGATCCTGTCTTGCAGGCTGTCCTGTTTATACAGACACTGTTTCAGTGCTGTCACTACCTCCCATGGTGACTTAAAGGCAAGACCACTCTGTCCCCACATTCTGCAATAGTACCTGATATACAGAGCAGCAAGGTGGCATAATAGTGTGATGTTCCCACCCTTAACAGACAGTGTAAAAGGGATTTGTGTGTCTTACTCCTGTGTAGGAGAGGTGGCGGGGCCTTTTGCATATCTGTGTCCAGGGACCCATTGTTTTATAATCCATCCATGAACATGAAGAGGACAAAAACAATGAATCCAGGCCAGTTGAAATGTCATCCCCCCATAATTCAAACGAAATACTGTATTTCTAATTCTTTGTAATCAAGGAGAATGTGTTGCAGAAGTTTAAGTGGAAGAAAAATATGTAACATACTGCATCATACACTCATTGTCCATAGCAGATTCTTCTTTGTTGCAGCCAAAGGCTATTTATTTAGAGAAGACAGGGAAGTCACAGGGACATTTCGCTAGCCCATGACCTTTCTTAAAACAGAGAGTGTGTGACCGGAGACTTCACAGATGACAGGAGCAGCCTTTCCAAAGGTTAATATGTTCATGCCTTCTCAGAAGCAGCTCTAATACAGCACAGTCCAGCTTTAGACGAATCACCATCAGCAGAACAAAACACAACAAAACTTCTCATGTGAACCAATGAACCAGCACAAAAGACCACTGGATGACCAAGCATTTTAAAAGAGGCCTTGCTACAAAGCTTTCCTTCATATTTAAATGTTTCCCACAACCACTGCCAGCAGTTATCACTGTATCGCATTCCTCATATACGCAGCGATAAAATACACAGCCTCTTATTGGAACAACTATATAAAAAACAACAGTTATCGCTCATGGGGGGTCAGAAATCAAACCTATTTAAGATTTAAATATCGATGGGTAATATTCAGAGCAGTGGAGCGCAGAAATGGATCATCCCCTGTTGAGCTGGCTCTGCAGATGGTGATAAATGTTTTATAGTGAGAAAAATCAATGAAGCTGTAAACCTGCAAAACAAATGGATGTTACCCTGTAACTTATGTATTTATGATCTGATGAGCAATGCACTGATTTAAAAACTGAGCCCCTTCCACATGAGATGCAACACCACCCTCTAGTGCACAGTCTGGTTCAATGAGGCCAACATCTGCAGGGTGCTTGTGTTTCTGATCATGACCAGTAGATGGTGCTTTGTCCTCAGGGTTGTTAGCATCTAACAGAGGGCTGGGCTGCATCATGTGCAGGCTGGTGGTGTAAAATGACAGCTCAAAAACTCAAGATTAGAGACTTTTATTCTCCATTTTCTCAGGTACAAGTGTACAAGGGTGATGGAAATCTTTTGCAGATCTCTCACTTAAGTAAAAAAAAAAAAACAAAGATAAAATCTGAAAAAAAAAACCATCCACAAAATCTGCTTTTCTGGTTAATTAGTTAGTTATTTTATTGACAAAAACAAACAAAATATTTGGGTCCAAACACTATATTAAAAAAAATCATGTATAAGATAAACCCACTAGTAAAAATTTAAAAGGTAATACACCTAACAACACAGAATCCCATCATTCAGTAGAGGCCTGCTGCTGCTCCGGTACCGCAAGACATGCATGTAACATGAACAGTCTTTTATCAGTAGCCCAGTTCTTCATCTTATATGGCGGATTTACAGCAACATACATAATGTTCTGGTGGTGCATGTCTCCACCTCCCCATTTCCACCATGTGAAAGTTATTCTCAGATGGTCTTCAATGTGCAGTGTATTGCTGGTAGAAAGTAGATGAACAGATATAGCTGGATTAATGCCTTGGTAGGTCTTGTGTCTTGTTCCCTCTTTAGAGCTTAATTTTTCAATCATCTCTCTATGGTCACTCTGAATATGGTCTTGTTTCTCCATTATCTCACTCAAGTATGTTACATGACGATTGCCATTAGGTTTTGATTGGGTTGTTTTAAAGCATCCTCTGATTTTACACATAAAGATTGGTTTAAAGGTCATGACAGCCCATAAAACAGTTGTATAATGTCTTCTGTGGTTCTAGAGAGAGCTGTCTTTGAAACTAACCCCAATGATCTCATCATATTGTCAGTAGTTCTCGCCTCCCTCCGTTGGTTGCCAGTTAACTTCGGAATTTAAGATTATTTTAATAACTTAGCCTCAACATTTATATAGCTGAGCTTCTGACTCCTTATGCTCCAACCCAAAACAACAACATGCTTTCGTGGCTTTTGCCATCAAGGCCCCCGAGGCTCTGGAATTCTCTGCCTGAGGCGATCAGGCAGGTTAGCACATCACCTGTTTTAATTCATTGCTTAAAACATATTGTTTATAGGAAATATAATATAACACTATTTTTCTATGCTCTTGACATTTCTTTTTAAATATTGTAATGCTATTGTCTTATTTTCATCACTTTGTGAAGCACTTTGTAGCCTTGTTTTTAAGTGCTATACAAATAAAATAAAATTAATACTACTATTAGTAGTAGTCGGGCGTGACAGCCTGGATATCAGCACCTACAACCTCCTCTTTGTTTTCCATTATTTCTGTTTATTTATATGTACCAGTACTCATATTACCTTGATTAATATTATCTCTGTGATTTTTAAATTTAATCTTTTGTTATCAACCAATTTTTACTGCACATTTCTACTATTTCATTATTCTTCTGGCTACTTAAAGAGGGCTGCTGCCTGGGATTGGATTCAGAAAGGTTTATGGGTTGATAACTCTTTTTTAAAAAAAAGAAAGAAAATATCTGTTTTCTACTTGTTCTATGTAACACTCTTCCACTCTTTTATTTCAATAAAACATTGAAATATAAAATCTTATGTTACCTTCAGCGGGGCTTAAGATTTTAGATTTTATTAACAGAAACCTGCTTTAAATTTTTTTGGAAAAGGGGCCGAAATTATAAGAGTTCACCAGATAAACACAATCTAACAAAGCATGGTATCAAGTTGCAGCTTGTATCATATTAGGGACTAAAAGTTAGGGTTATTTCTGTCCCTTATGGTCAGTTTTGTGAATATACAATAATAAATTACTGCAATATTCATTTAAATTAATTGAGAAGTAAAACAAACCAAGCTATTTTAATGTTTTATTTTATTTTATTTAGCTGTCCTCTACACATTAGATTCAGTTTTTATGCATGTGGTCAAATGCTTGTTACAAAGGTATAGTACCTGTGAAATGTCCTCCTGTCAGTCCATGAGTGATGACATCATAATCATCATCATCTGCAGCCCTGGTCTGACACTTCCCATGGCCTTGGGTCGCTCTCCCCCTGCCCCATCCCACACTCTTCCGTTAACCATCCCAACTTTATTGACATTACAGGAATCACTAATGAAACAGCGTCTGTTTCTCAGCTTGCTGTGTCTGCCCGTGGAGCTATTAAAGGGAATCGCACACAAACTTACACAGACATGCGTGCTCATAAATACACTGTACGTTCCCATCCCCCCACACACAGCAGCCTTTTCCTGTATGTAGCCTTGGCTATCATATCCACCGAGCAACATACGGGAAAATGCAATAATGACAGACAGGTGTGAGCATCTGTAACTGGAAGTCAGGGGTGCTGCTTGGAGTTCCAGGACTCAAAATAATCAGCGGACTCTTTATCTTATGTCTGTTTTTGCATCGTGAAAAGAGGTAAAACAATCCATCCGTCTCTGACTGTGTCACGGCTTCATCAGCTAATGGCTTTACAACAGCACTCAGAGATATAAGAGGACTCTATGCTTGAACTATAACCCTCCGTGGTACTGTTTTACCACATTCTGTCTCCCGGAAAGGCATCCTTTTAAATTAGGAATCCTCTTTGTGCTGCTTTCTAAGGTGAACATTCTTGCACTGTGGAAAGGCTCCCAGGTCTGTAGTTGGGACTACTCACCAAATTAGGTTACCCATTCAGGGAGGCATGCAACTGGGAACTTTGCAACCCAGAGAGTGGCTGATGCATATGAATAAGCCGAGCAGGTCAGGACAGAAGGGTGGTGTAGTAATTGTGTTAAAAAGTGCAAGGGCCCCAAAATAAAGACCCCCAGTATAAGCCTGTGGAGCCCCCTCACTGTGCAGAGCAATCCCAGCAGACTGGTCCCCATGCTTATGCAAAAGTCCTTACCCCCTCCCTTTGAGACCCATCACCCTCAACCCTACCATCACCTCCAGAGGCCTGATTGGTAGGCCAGCTCACCCAATGACTGGGCGAATGCAGGTTCTTCCATCACAAAGGCTGGCTGAATACTCCTTTCCTAATAAATCATGACAACATTAGCAAATATGCTGCTTGCTAAGAAGAGCACAACAGCTCTTTTCCCTGAAGGGATCTTTAACACTGATAACACACAGCTTCGATTAGCAGAGACGACCTGAGAACTCTCCCCTGCTGAGGAGAGCACTGGAAAACATTTGACTTATTATAAATCACTGCAATGTAAATTCTTTATATCAAGAAAACCTGAATTAGTCATATAAAGTTAAGGGGGAAACTGCCTCGTCTACTTCTGTATTGCTGTTTTGTTACTCACATTTGAAAATAAAAAGAAATTATTAAAAAAGGAAAAATACAGCAAACTCAAAAAAGTGACAGATTTTCTTCATGGGGAATTTAGTGATTTAATTTTATTTTCTGGTATATATGTTAGAATATTCTAGCAGTCAGTTACATGCATCTGCCTTCTCACTTTAATTTGATACTTTGATATTAAACTAAACGTAAAAGATTACTCACAAGTCAATTGAGATGTTAAGTCTAAATATTGTCGATTACTTTAGTAAGATAGTTAGCAAAAAAAAAAAAAAATTGTTCTAAAAACAGCAATGGAAGCTCATCCTACAGTGGTCAGTAATCAAACCTTCTTCTCATGAATCAGATCAATTCATTGTTGCTTCACTCTCCCTTTATCAGAACTGAACCAGGAAGAATGTTTTACAGTGCTCCTTATACATGGAATAATTTGCAAAAGACCTTAAACTTGGACACTCTGTCACCCTTAAGGCCGTTTAAATGCCTTATTTCAGATCTTGTTATGATTGAGTGTAAATGCTTCTAACTATACATCGACACCATAACATGTTTATCACGCTTAGCGCTTTTTTTCTATGCTATTGTTGTTTTGTACGATTTCTTACCGGTTTTAATTGATATGCATGATGGTTCTTTGTTTGCTTGTTGATTGTTTTTAATGTCTTTATTCATGTTAGGCATAACTGAAAATTAGGGTCTCCTTCAACTGATTTCCCGAGTCTTAAATAAAGGTTTGAATGAATTTCAACTCCAGAATCATTTCTTTCTTTTAACCAAAAACACATTAATGAGATAATGAGTACATCAGAAACATAGATACAGTAGTAGTAATTTATTTTTTTATTTAAATTAAAGATTCAGTGTTTATGATTTAGGGGGATTTAGTGGCATATAGCAGTGAGGAATGCGGATTGCAACCAGCTGAAACTTCTTCTGGTTAGATATTTTTAGTGTTAATTGTTTAGGAAGTTTTTTAGGGTCTCTCTTCTCCAAAATTATCTACACTGGCCAGAAAAGACAAACCAAACACTGGCTCTATATTGAGCCAGTGTTTGGTTTGTCTTTTCTGGGCTTCTGTAGAAACATGGTGGTGCAACATTGCAAGCTCCGAGTTGGAGGACCCGCTCCCTATGTAGACATAAAAAGCTCATTCTAAGGTAACAAAACACAATAATTCTTATTGTCAGGTGCTTATACACTAAACAAAACATACATATTATATTCTACTTAATTTCTGCCAATACATCCCTCCAAATCTACTGGACCTTTAAAACAGAAGTACATACACAAGTAAATAAACACAACACATGCTGTTTAATAGACAGCATGTGTTGCACTGCTGCTGGTATAAGTAAGAAGAAGCAGTTTAGCTGCTACTCAGCATGTCTGTCCTTCCAGAAGAGACCCTGAGTTTGCTGTAAACACAGAAGCTGTTTCATGCCCTCCTCAATTCCCCTTAACACATATGGAAATGGGCCATACCTTCGGGGCTTTGTCCTCCTGCAGGAGCATCCACACAGCCCTCACAATGTTAAAGGAGGGACTGACAAACATTTCATATTCATGGGACACAATTACCTCCATATGAATGGAATAATTGCCCTTTAGAGGCTTAAGCTACCATCTGAAGTATGTGTGCGTTTCTCAGGCCCTCGGGCTAAGGTGATGATCAGCCGCCTAAGCTGAGGGTGTGCTCTATCATCTGCTGGAGAGAGGGAGCGTCTGACTGCTGTAGGACAATATGTAGGTAACAAAAAACATACAGTGTGCGCAAGTGTGTGTCAAGGATTGCTGTGTTTTATATCGCATATACAGAAAGTCAGACTTTTTTTATTTGATTGCTTATCAGGTGAAAAGAAATGCTAAACTGTGTTTGTTTTTGTTTTGAAAAGGAAGCATGATCGGCAAAGATAGCAGTGAAAGATAATTTCCTGTGTTCACGGATGATTATCCACAACAAGTATTTTTTGGATGCAGAATCAATCATTTCATGACAATTGTACCTCACATGTGAATCACAATGTACTTTTTGGCACAGCTGATGATCGTGATAATGTTAGCCAGCTGTGGTGCACCTCTTTCCCTCTGAGCAGGGTGGGCCCTGCTTGGATGAACCTAAAGGGAAATCCCCTTCCTATTGTTATCTTACCACCCTGACACACAGCAGCGCCTCAGAAGCCAGAGGTACTTGAGCGTGTGCCTTCTTCACCCCTGAAGAGGATCCCTCTGCCCAGCTCATCCCGCTAATTACCTCCTAGCCATACTGTAAATGGGCCACTCCTGATAATCAGCCTAAGCTGGGAGGAAGGCTGGATAGAAGCGCAGACAGAGGGAGACATGGATGGATAGGGGATGAAAGGAATGAGGGGATTTCAATGAAACTGATTAGCCGGGGGCCAAAAGCCTCAGTTTGACAACGTGTTAAGTTTTGATGACATCATCCCTGATGCAAACGGTGACTTAAGATCAATCCTCAGCTGAGCAGCTGATTCATTTCTTTTTCTTAAGTGTGTTTGTGCTTACAGAGTTGGGAAACTGTGCTGTGGTAGCACTGCAACAGCCGTCTGTTTTTGTGTAGTCAGTCCTCTCCACTGAGACGTGGTGCAAACTTAATAATGTGGAAAAAGAAGCAGGTTAGGGTGTTTTAACAATAATTGAGAGTGTGTGCCCTCACTGGTCTCTGAATCATAACACAGAATATATATATATGGGTTTATGTATGTGCTGTGGCATTCAAAACTTTCAAAGAAACAACATAGATTTCCTTTGTTGTGGTGAATATTTTTTAGGTGGTATGAGGGATTTGGTTTTGATTTCTTGTTTGGTAAACTGAAGAAATGTTCTTGTCTGTATATTTCCATCGGATATAGCCACACACTGTAATGTGTTTTTGGGACGCCTGTATCGAACTTTGTTGAAAGAATAAGTCTGTTGATATTCTATATTTTTGTTATTGTCAACAAATCCCATGAAAATATTAAAAAAAATACACACAATGAATTCATCCTGCTAACAAATACCATCTGTGTAGCTAAAGCCTGATATAATTTAAAATTGGTACTGTCGTTTCAACCCGTTCCCATTCATCCAGATCATACTGATGCTTTGTCACGCCCCTCCGTGTGTGATATGAACACAAAAGGCACCCTTTAGGGTCTTAATGAGACGCACTATACTTCCCACTAACTCCAATGAAAACGTATCCACACCAACTGACGTACAATACTGGACTTTTACCAACTTTCACTCAGGAGACAGTTTGTGTCCCATGTGAAACCAAAAGTCAGTTTTGTTTTAGCGTAATATTACTTATATGTACCTATGTTAGGTGTGAAATGAAAAGGCACTGTTACGTTACATAATTTGTTTGTGGTAGTTGCACACTGATGTCGCTCAGAGGTCATATTACCTCACGTTACGTTAAATAACAAACGCTTTTTTGCCTACACCTTACCGCCACCGTTTTGATATGATATGATACAATATGATGCAATGCAATGTGATATGGCATGACACAATACAATGCAATGCAATTGCGATGCGATACGGTGCAATATGGCATGACACAATACAATGCTATGCAACTGCGATGCGATACGGTGCGATATGGCACGACACAATATGATGAAATACGATACGATATGATGCAATACAATGCGATACGATATAGTACGACAAGACACGATGTGATGCAATGCGATACGATACAATACCATACGGTATGATATAATATGATACCATATGATGCGATACGATGTGGCACGACACAGCACTACACAATGCGACGCGATGGGATGCAATGCAATATGGCATGCCATGATACGATACATTATGATACGGTATGATTTGATACAATATGATATGATACGATTCACTTTATTGTCCTCGTAGGGAAATTTGTCTGCACAAGTATTGCTGCCTTACAGTCCAGTCACATCATTAACCACGTGTTCAATGTGTTTCAGCTGTACATCACATACATGCTAAAGGGTGCCCTGTGCGTCGCTATTAGACACCAACCATGACAAAGCGTCAGTATTTGATGACCTGGGTATGAGAACAGCTTGGTATTTTAAAAGCCACAGACATTGTCCACGTGCTGTAAATAGTGACTTGTGCACCAAATCCAAAGCTGAAAATTGTCCCCAATAACAGTGCTATTTACTCCTCTTTGAGAAAGGTTTGCTAAAAATCTAAAATGGCCAGTTGTTTTAGAAAATTGTGTGACCATTTTAAAAAATGAAACTTTGTATTTGTGATCCACTTTTAAAGGTTTACTACCTCAGTAGGAACAAATGATCTTGGTGCTGAGAGTCACAGGGTAGGGGTGTCTTAAAATACTGAGAAACAGACAAAGACATTGTTGGTTTTGGTCTTTCCATGTTTATTTCTTCTCTTTTTTTACAGTCAATAATAAAAGTATAGAATATCACAAGCCCTATCATTTAATTAGTCAGATAAATAATGAGCCATTTTTTTTAGTGAGAAAAAGGTTCCCTCATCTTAAAGGCCCACACACATGCTCCTCTTACAGTAGTTCTTGAGACACAGCTGTTAATAGAGCAATGCCTCCTGCCCTGATCCACACCTCAGTACACACACACACACACACACACACACACACACACAATGCAGCAGTGTTTGCACTGTAATTACTGCAACACTGTCTTTGTCTGCACCATAATCCGAGGGATCCATTGTTGGTCATACGTGCCTGCTCCTTCATTATTACCAATACTCACCCTCCTCCTCGTCCCTCACACCACCCCCAAACCCCTCCAAAAGACTGTGTCTCTTTCACCCCCCTCCGCCCCTCGCACAAGAGAAGTGTGCTGCACCACAAAGGGACTAAAAAGAGGCACAATTAGCCCTGTGACAGTAAGCCCCGGCGTGGGCCAGGAAGCATGCCGTACAAAGGGGACAAACTTTTATACGACACTTTAATGCAAACACTGGAGTGTGCTGCCTCGTGCCGCGGTGCTCAGGGCCTGGCCACTCTCACCACAGGCCTTTGTGACCGAGACACAAGCGGCTATTCATTTCATTTATTAGTTATCCATTAATTGGGGAGGCGCGGTGTTGCCGCTGAGGAAACAAGGAAAATGGTGTTACAGAGGGTGGATGAAGAAAAGTAATAATCAGTGGGCTGTGCCTTTAATTGAATCTCATGCTAGTCATTCAGAGATTGCTCTGTCAATGATTATATAGGGATCAATACAGTGAGGCCAATTGCTATCTGAGATGGGGTGTGTTTTTTACTGTAAACTGCTCTGAGGAAAACCTTGAGATGACACACAGCTCACAAGTGCTTCTAGTAGAGTAAGAAATTTGGTTTGCAAACTCAAAACCTAATCTCACAACACACACATCTCACTCTGCCCTTGTTTGTGCTACTGAGCTGTGTCGGAGCACTTCAACAGGTCTCAACTGCTGCTCCGCATCTGCACTGCAGGACCCACATTAATGATCGGCAGACTTAAATAAACCCTCTGTGGTTGTTCTCTATCGATCAGGTGATCTGACTATCAGATAAGCTAACAGATCTATGAAGGACTCGTGCTGTAATTGAGTTGCTCTGTGGGAGTGTGTATGTGTGTGTGTGTCTGTTCAAGCACATGTGTTCACAGGCACATCGTATATGCCAAAGGTATGTTCCTGGAGGATTATCAGCACATAGTATTGTTTTTCTTGTGTGTGTGTGTGTGTGTGTGTGTGTGTTTCACACTGTCGACCCAAATGGGAGATGTGCTCCCCGTGCTAATTATGAGTTGTAAAGCGGGTTGTGATTGTGGTTGTTGGTTTGAGTCCCAGAGGGGGATCAGTATTCAGTCTGTCCACTGTGCTGTGTGATTAGAGAGACTAGGGGAGAGGAGGAGGGTAAAGTTTAGGTTGAGATGCTGGACCTATTAAGACATCAGGAGGAGAATCCCCTCTTATGTATTTGTCATTTTGTTGTATTTCACTAGACTTGTGTTGCTCAGATGTCAAACATATTGGTAAAAAGTCCAATTATTTTAATCTTCACTTGATTTCTACAATGAACTATGGAGAAGTTTTACAGAGCTTTACAAAAATTACACGTCTCAAATTTTGCATGTAAGCAGCAAAAAAGGTTTCACAAGACATTGGTGTAAAATTGATCATCCAAACAAGAAGTAATGGTTTGATTTTGTCCAGGAAATGTATTCAATGTCAAAATTAACCCAACCTTATGGCATTAAAGTAGATATTTGGGCAAAAATGGTAACAACTGAGCCATTTATTATTAAAGTGATAGTTCACTACAAAATCAAAAACACATATTTCCCTCTTACCTGTAATCTTAATTAATTTGTCAACTTCTTTTAGTGTGAGGTGTCAAATGTTGGAGATATCAGCCGTAGAGATGTCTGCCTTCACTCGAATATATGATACTAGATGGCACTCAGTTTGTGGTGCTCAAAGCTCTAAAAAAACATGACCCGGTTACTCAAGATAAATCCACAGACTTTGTTGTGAGCAGTTTCATGTAGGAACTATTTTCCTTCTACCGAACTACACCCGCCAACTGTACCACTGTGCAGAAAGAAACTCATAGATGAGAGGCTTGTGTTTCTTACAGTGCAAGATGCAAACATTAATGGTGACCTCCTCAGCAGAGCTGTAACGTTAGCTAGCTCAGTGGTGCTAGGTAAGCTAGCAGTAGATGCACACTTTATTCTGTGTTGTGATACAGTTAGCGGGTGTAGTTTGGCAGTATGAAAAGAGTTCTGCATGAAACAGCTCACAAAAAGGTCTGTGGATTATCTTAAGAACTCATGATAATTACAAAATGGTTTTGATTTCTGGAAAAAGACATTATTGTTGAGGTGTGTCATTGCTTTGAGCACCACAAACCACGTTCCATCTAGTTCCATTATACTGGTGAGGAGGCAGACATCTTTATGGCTGATACCTCCAACACTTGGCAACTCACAGCAAAACAATCTAGACTGATAAATAGCACTGCAGGTAAGAGGAAAAATAATGTATTTTTGATTTCAGGGTGAACTGTCCCTTTAAATAAGATACTGAACAACTAACCTAATTGTTTAAACATGAAGAGATATATACCTATACACCTATACCTGTAGGTACCCCATGACAACTACTACCTCCATTTTATCTTGTTTTTACTGTCAGGTACTTGTATCAAATCTACAGACTTCAGAGGGGATACAGATGAAGTTAAACACATAGCAATAGTGCCATACACTGTTTTTCTATGTCCATGTGGATGTGTGTGTGTGTGTGTGTGTGTGTGTGTGTGTGTGTGCATCTGTGTGTGTGTATGTATGTGTGTGCCTGGCACTTCCATGCTTCTGTGACTCCCTGAGACGCTAATGCTACCTGTCAGCTCCCTCACCACAGCAGCCATACAGACTACATACACCGACTAACTAACTAACTACACACACAGCTTTGTGTCCAGCAGGAGATGAGTTACAGGACAACAACAGTCACAATTAAAGGACACTCAGTCTGAGAACTGCCTTCATTAGATGTGTATTTTTTGAGTTGAAGGGACAGTCTAATGGTCAGGTTTAAGGCTAATAGGGCTCAGGGGGACTGGAGCACCTGAGAGAGGCCCGCACCTCGCGTATTACAGACACACTACATGTCAAAACACAGACTGCAGCAGGGATGATGCACAAAGGGGAATAAAGACACGTTATAGTGACTGTTCTATTGAAACAAAAGAGTTTTTCAGTCAATGAGGTCAACTAGAAATACACTTTTCCTTTAAAAGGCACTTAAAGGGCTCCGTCCACATATTTTCTCACTTTCCTTTTCCCTAGAGAGTTTAAGATTTATCTGTGGAGGCTTTTTGATTTCTTTGGCAAAATGTAGTGCCAATTAAAATGGTCCACAGAGAGATCTGAGGTCCGTCCAGAGTAACCAGGTCTTTGTGTTTGGAAAGGGATGCTACTGTTAAGATTTTTTAAATACTCCAAGCACTGCAAAGGATACTTGCTCATTGGGATGGGGGCAAAATTCTCAGTGATAGATACCTGAAAATCTCAGCAGATGCAACCAAAATGAGAAAACAGTGTATGCATTTTTGTTATTTGTGTGGACTGGCCCTTTAAACTCTAATACGGAGAAGAGGACTAAAAGAGAAATCAAACACCTTCATCAGCCAATTTTTAACTTTAACCCTGCCAGTGATAATCAACATCTGCACTTTTGCAGTTTTACTCTTAATATAAAAATCAATTGATCCTGATCATGTCATTCAAATATTAAAGGATAGTGTAGAAAATGTTGATGAAGAGTAGTGAATGATGAAGGAGATCATAGTCAGAATAACTAAGCAGTTAACTGCACCTGTTGCTTAAAATGTAAGATGTTTGCTTTGCAAGAAAATGAGAAGTGTACTTAAGAAAACAAGAACTGTGAGATTAAAACTAGAAGAATGCTAGTATCAGATGTCACATTTTAAATAACCATTTGCATTAGTGTGTATGTAGTGTCCTCACGGTGGCTGTCTCCTAGCAGCTCGAAAAAGAAGATAGTTGTGAGACATGACAATCGAGGTGTTATTCTATGTGTTGATTTCATTCCCTTATGTTGGGGATCATCTATAGGTCACCTGTGAGTGTGTCTATGACGTTTCAGACAAGACCAGTTCGTAAGACACTTAAGGAAGTGCAAGAGCTGATGTAATGGAGGACTTGTTTGTTGAAGGCACTCTGCTGTACTATGAAAATAGCAAACACTCCCTTGTTAGTGAGAGACTCTTCTGTGCTGCTGTGTGCAGGCCTGCTCAATAAAGCAGAGCTTGATTGAAGCATCAGTCTGTGCTCCCTGATCCCTTCATGTTACCACAGGAAACACTCCACCTGCGTCACTGCAAACTGAAACAGTGGGGAGATTCCCATAGTAGCTTCACATTTTTTCAAGTGTGTCTTAAAAAGACTTCAGAACCATACCCTCCTCATTTGGCTACCTCAGACTGCTTAACCCCCATATTAGCTTTAGCTGGACTTAAAGGAACATTTAACCCACAAAGTGATCATTTGTATATCATTTACTAACCCCTTCCACCTCTCACATGCCTTCACGGCGAAAGGAGAATCCAAGAATGAATGAAGTAAAGGGGGTCAATGTCTCTCAACGGGCACTGTAAATAATGGACAAAAAGCCTGTGCGATGGCATCACTGTCGCATATTCGAGCTAGACAATCTTTTCAGCTTTGACAGCTTCATTAACTTTTGTTTCCTGAAATTAGTTTTCAAATGTATTACCAGTTTAGCTCCAGAGCCTTTTTACAGCTTTATTCAGAGACAAGACAGTAATAGAGTAACAAGGAGCAGCGTGAATGGCAAATGTAAAATACCATGTTGTTAATCTAAATTTGGACAATCAGCTTTTTCCAGAAAGAGCTGTCAACTCTCCTTCACAACAAAGGTCAAGTGCTGGCTAAAAGCAAACCAGAGCTGTAGCCACTTTTAGCGAAATGCCCTAAAACTTTTAAGGGGTATTTCTAAAACTCAGCTACAAGGCTTTTAACCAACGCCAAGACGTCCAACCACATCACACCAGTTTTAGCCTCTTTACATTGGCTCCCTGTTTGTTTTAGGACTGACTTTAAAATCTTATTAGTTACTTTTAAGGCTCTTCATGGCCTGGCTCCAGATTAGATTTCAGACCTCTTAGTCCCTTATGAACCTCTGCGTAGTTTGAGATCCTCAGGCAGAGGCCTTCTACTTGTCCCAGAGTCCAGACCTAAGACCAAAGGGGACAGAGCTTTTGCCACCAGGGCCCCAAGGCTCCTCCTCCTGCATGCAAAACATGCAATTTTTGATAAAAATTTCCTATTTAAAACACTTCAGCTGAAACAGTCCCACACACAGACGAGTAGCAAGCCAGGAAAAGTGTTTTAAACTATGCTCAATGGAAAACACAAGCAGATGTGAAACGCATGTGCTTGCCCACGCCTGCTACTCGTATGCTGAGGTGTTTTTGATAGTTTCAGTAAAAATGCATGTGTTTGGGAAGTACTGAGCATACAGCTGGATAAAGGAGCTTGGATTATACTGCACAAGTTGTATGGGGGTTTGTAAATGAGTGTTTTGATACAGGTTTGCCATTGTTAACCGCAGACCCCCCCCCCTTTACTATAAATCATCTAGAAGTTTCTCTGTGTTTGGATTCTTTGTTCGCCATGGAGGCATGCAAAGAAAAAAAGAAGACAGTGGATTTTGTGCACTGGAATCACATTAATAAGGGATCTCTTCATGGCCAGTGTGAACAGGAGGAACAATCACAGCAAACAAATACTGTTTAAATATAACATACGTGTGTGAGTATTGTTTAAAGACTTGAAAAAATGTGAAGCTGTCATTTAAAACATCGTCCAAAGCAGGATGCCTATCGTAGTTGTCTGACCCTGACCTTACAGAGCAGCTCCACTCTGCATAACTCACACACAGTTACCTCTGAGGCAACAGCCAGGATCTGCATCTCAGCCTCTAAATCAGGGCCCGTAGGCCGTCCTCGTCTCCCCGGCTTTTCTCCTCCCCTGCTCCAGACAGGACTGATGGCTTTTGTTCATGGAGGAGCATCATCGCTCACAGCTGCTGCTGTAAATCTGAGCGGCCTCATCCATCCGCCAAGCGAGCCAAATGAGCTCATCTTTTTGGCCTCACGTGGCACCACAATTGCAGCGGTGAAATATCGAGGATGATGATGATGATGATGGTGATTATTGGTGATTTCCTCAGCTGAGCTGTGTGTGTCATTAAGGGGAGGAGGGGATTGTTGTTCTTTGTCTTGTTTATGTGTAGAGGGTCTACTCAGGGCGGGATGAATCGTCTGTCCTCGGGTCACTGTTTGGATCACCTGGCTGATTGTATTTCAGCTGTTGATTAACTGAGGCTGGATTAATGTGAGAGCTATATATGGCAAAAAAAAAAACGATGGCGAGATTAATCTGACTGTGTTGCTCCTCAGCCACTGTCTTTATAAATCAGTCCTTTATAAATGGAACACTGAGGTTCTCTATCTCTTTCCAAGGTGAACCCTATAGACCCCTGCTCCTCTCCTCTCTCCTCATCTCCATGTTCCCTCTTCCTTTAATTACTGTGTTCATGCTTGACGGGCACTGATGACTTGATTAAGCCTGCCGTGTGCAGTTCCAGTCTCTACCCTGCTGATGAATGAGTCTAAAGCTTATTAACTTACTCATTCTGATCAATAAGGCGCTGGGCTCGAACACTGCAAGGACAGAGAGGAAACTGCCGTGCCGCCGCTGCTGCTCCTCCACGCTGGCAGCAGGGATGAAATCAACACACATGATTAGCGTGTGTAACCAATCCTGCTGCTCTGTGGAGAGAGGAGTGCAGCTGGATTGATTTTCTGGATTACTTTCAGTGGCAGAGGCTTTAGAGTCAGTCTTCCTCTGACTTTCATGATACAGATTATGGTGTTTGCAAACGTATTCAAATCTGCAGGGTTAAAATTGATCATGAAATGATTATTAAATCAGCATTTAGAGTTAAAAACAGCCTGACATGGAGGGAATTTGAATGGAAGGTCGAAATGAGTGTGACCCCAGACTAGATAATTGGCAAAATGATTTTAAAAAGATGACAAAGATTAAGCACTGGGAGCCAGTCTGACTCAGAGGGGTTCTTTTTATCTGCAGCATCCTTCTTATTAAAAACTGTTGCTTCAATCAACAGAAGAAACACATTATGATGAAAGCCTCAGCAACAGATAGAAACACTTAGAAGACAGTTCACATAATTATTTCCTCTTACCTGTAGTGCTGTTTATCATGATTGTTCTGGTGTGAGCTGTCGAGTGTTGGAGATATCAGCTGTAGAGATGTCTGCCTTCTCTCAGATATAATGGAACTAATTGGCACTCGGCTTGTGGTGCTCAAAGCGTCAAAACAAAGACAAAACATCTGAAAAACCCAGCAGCAATGTCTCTTTCCAGAAATCATGACACAGTTACTCAAGATAATCCACAAACCTCGTTGTGAGCAGTTTCATGTAGGAGCTATTTTCCATCTACCGAACTACACCCTGCAACTGTATCACTGCACAGAAGGAAGCGTGTATCTACTCATGGACAAAAGGCTTGTACTGGTGACAGCGCAAGATGCAATGGTGTCCTCCTCGGCTGAGCTGTAACCGTAGCTAGCTCAGTGGTGCTAGGTGAGCCAACAGTAGATGCACACTTGCTTCTATGTGGTGATACAGTTGGTGGATATAGTTTGGTGGAAAGAAAATAGTTCCTACGTGAAACAGCTCACAACAAAGTCTGTGGATTATCTAAAGTAACCAGGTCATGATTTCTGGAAAGAGACACTGCCTTTGAGTTTTTCAAAGGTATTATTTATGCCACTTTGAGCACCACAAGCTGAGTGCGATCTAGTTCCACTATATCCAACCAGGTCTCACTCCAAAGTCATCGAAATCTGATGCTTGGGCAGTGACTTGCAGAGTCAGACAGTGACGAAAAAAGCCATCCTTTAACATCGGCATGATTTGCGGCCGGTTGCCATTATAGTTTAACGGCGCTCTGCAGCATTGGAGGGAAACACAGTGGGACAAGAATGAAAGTTAAGGCGGTGAAAGTCCGAGTGGGGTGGTAGGTGGTAGGTAGTGGTGGTGGTCTGTTGAGATTATTAAGCCAAACCCTCTTCATTTTTTCCAAACCAAACCATGTGCGTTAGTTGTTGAAGGCAAAAAACATCAATTTGCGGTGTTTCATTCACGTAGTGCGTTTATTTTGAAAGAGACTGCATGTAAACGTTAAATTTCCTGTGAACATGGAAGTGTATCTTGAAAGAAGACAATGCATGTAACAGGCAGAACTTGACATGGTGTCTAAGAATGTCATCAACCAACGCACCCAGACCTTTCATGTTGTATCTGCACATTGGAAGTCCATGAACAAACATCGATATGTGACAAAGTAGGAGTGAGAATGTGTTGTTAAATCTGAGAGAAGACCAAAATCTGTGCAGCCGATATCTCCAACACTTGGGGCAACTCACACCAAAACAATCTAGATTCAAAAATAGAACTACAGGTAGGAGGAGAAATATGTATTTTTGATTTTGGGGTGAACTGTCCCTTTAAGGTAGTGTATGTTGTGGTGAAGACCTTAGTTAAAAACAGGATTTTTTAGGAAAAGATGGACATTCTTTTCACACAAAGTTACATTTTTGATTCTATTTCTTTTCTTTTCGAAGATCATTGATTAACAAACTACTAAAACAACACACACACACACACACACACACATACACAAACTAAACCTGTTCTGAAGCTCAACACCCTTCATTCAACAATAGTTGAATTATTACTGTTCATATCACCCACAGAGAATACCCCTCATACATTAGCTCCCACTGCTCATTTACACTCAGGAGGCCTTCTGACAGCATCCAGGAGGCGGCGGATGAATAAGGGTTACATCTAAACTCAATTCCCCTGGGGAGGCCTTTCAGCTCCACCAGGGCCTTTAGAAATAAGAGGCTCATCATTGAAGCTAATTCGACCTCCAATGGAAGCAGTCAGCGTGTGTGTAGCCTATACAGCAGTGATACTGTCTGAAGGTGACATCTTAACTGACAATCCTTTGAACAGGAAATTATGACTGAGAAAGGTGCCATGTGTCTGTCTGCACCCTGGAGCCACAAGAAACAGAAAAAAAACATGCTTTCCGCTCTTCAGATTCTGATATTGATCATTTTTTATGCTGCAGATTCAATCTTTAATGGTGAGAGGTTCCAGTATTGATGTAATGTGGTCAGTGATACACACACACAAGAGAGCTGGAAGGTGTTTGATTCATTTTTCATGTCAAGAAAACAGATGCTTCCTGTTGCAGGGAAGATGCAGATCATACGATATCCCCCCATACGCCCTCGTGTCTGAGAACTATCTCTGCTTTGTCAGTGTCCTTAATGAACAGGACTTTGTAATGTAAGCCTCGAACTGTTAGCAGGCCTGGCTAGGCTAAACAAGACCTGGCGCAGGATAGACTGTATTGACCTTTGTTTCCCCTCTGCTGGCTGCTGTGTTTGGTGCATGTGCGAGAGTGTGAGCAGGAAGGTCTTCTGGGAAGAGCCCTTTAAGATGATGCGCACCATTAATGTGACTGTTAGGTCGGCTCCATTTCAGAGGCATTGATCTGCTGCTGGAGCTTACAGAGCAGCGTGGCAGCAGAGCTGAGAGGTCGGAGAGACGGACCAGAGGTGGATCTGAAAGTGATGTAATGAGGGGTGCTAATACATTTAGTTGAAACAGGGATCCCTGTGCACTCTCTTGCAGCATGCAGCTAAACCTGGTGCCTCTCAGTTTGAGGACAGAGAACTTCTAAGCGAAAAGAAAGGTTTCATCACTACTGTGTCTTTATCAGAGTCAAAGAAGACAAAGACAAAAAGCAAAGACATATATAGTCAACCTACACCAGGTGAGCAGTTCTCATTGGATAATTGATTGAACAGGACTTTAAATCTATTAGATAGTAGCTCCAAAAATGGGAGTTGCCATCATCAATGTCTAAGTGCCGCAGCCCACTAATGAAGACAGGGTTTGCTCCATTTTAGTGTGCCGGTGCACTGCTTTACATGTAACGATGAGGGCCTGGAAAGCTGTTTAAATGGAGTGTAATGTGTCAGCCTGCGGCAGCAACCACATAACTGTCAACTGACAAAACACCACCTACAGGGCAAAAGTCATGGTAGCTTTCCTAGTTGACAAATAATTGCCTGCATGGACAGTAATATTAACATTTTTTTTATGTGAGCCAGAGTGACATTCATCAGTTGTCTGTCTTATCAATCTCCCTTTACATGTTTGTCATTGTATAAGCCATGTGGTCGTGGTGACCCCGGTCTTGTAGCTGAAATTTAGCAGCAGACCTGACATATCTGCCGGACACATTAACTATCAAATGGTAAGCAGACTCTGCCCACTCAGCACAACAGATGTACACTAGCGAAGTAACCATTGTTTATTCAGGGAAAACTGTCTGAGCATTACGCTCTTTTATAACAACGCTCTGAGTTTACATTCAATGGGCTACAAGGAAATAAAAATAAAAATAAAAAAAGTGATAAAAAGGCCATAAAAACAAACAGTAATAAAAAACTGTGAAAACTTAAATAATAAGAATAGAGTCAGCTGTAAAGGATGGATACATGTCTGTCAATTAACCAAGGCAGGAACACTGTAAAACAACCATATCATCTAGCACACACTTGAAGTGATCTAACGACACATACCTGTCTAATTTAAATACCTCTTGTAAAAACTAAAAGCTAATTTACTGAGCTCTGAACTGATCTGAGGAGTTTCAAGGGATAAAAATTCCTGTAAGTGTGTGATGAGAGATGGATTTGATTTTTAAAAGAGAATTGAGATCGAAGGGGAGCTTTCAAAGCAATTCCTTATAAACAAAAAGGAGACTGTTTATCCCTCCTATTAGTGAGAGACGACCATCCCACATTCTGATATAGCTGACAGTGGTGAGATCTAAAACCATCCCCAGTGATAAAACAGAGAGGACTGTAGTCGACTGTATCAAGTGATTATAGTGTAGATATGTCACAATGCTTGGAATTTTACCACTACCTTATCAGTATCCATCCATCCATCCATCCATCCATCCATCCATCCATCCCCAACTGCTTATCTAGGGCTGGGTCGCAGAGGCAGCAGGCCAAGTGAAGCACCCAAGACATCCCTCTCCCCAGCGACGCTTTCCCCAGTGTTTTATTAGAATCCTTCGTTTCTGTATATGATTCTTAGTATGAAAATTACTTTAATATAACATTATTTGCTTTTTTGATTTACACATGCACTGCGCCTGATAGCCTGACAAGTGGACTGAAGGTAAAAGATCAGTTAAAAAAGTGACAGCATTTCTTCTAGTTTATTTACCAGGGATGATACAGGTCAAAATTGTTACATGAGAAGAAGTAATGCATTTCATGTCCACTGAAAACTTTTTCTTTTTAATCTTTTGACTTTTGCTGCCAGGAAAAATATTCTGCTCTTTTGGACCAAGGATTCTGCTCCGACAAAAAAATCATGGCGCAATCTTTTAATGCAGTGTGTTACCAATTAATTAATTTATTTTTTTATAAGCTTCACTCCTCAGTAGAGGCTTTTCATAAAGTTTGGGTACATCGAAACTACACTGTCAACTTCTATATTACAGGGGTTTTATAAATTGGCTTAGCCAGTCTCTCTACACTTCCTGTAAATTAGTCCTCTTATAACCTGTTATTTGTGTATACAGCCATCAGTTAGTCTGTTTTTTTCTCTATTAATGCAACAAATATATTCTTAAAAAAATGTTTGCATGTATTTGAGAAATCCCTTTATGTATTCCACGCTGTGTGTCTGGTTAAAAACTTTGATATGTTTTTGTTTCTTATGTGTATGGAAACACTAAGCATGATTAAAAAGAACATGTAGAGGAATCTATTTAACAAAATCCATTTGAAAAGCCAGGGATACGCTTTATTCCCAGAGTCTGGACACTTAGCAGGCACCACTAAATCCTGAAGTGAAGAAAATAGTTGCAGAGCTCTGCAGTTTTCCTCTGATGAATGCACATTATCAGAAATATAGACTGACTCTTACCGTATCTCGAGTCTGAGCCATCCTCTGTGACTTCTATTACCTCAGTCAATAAGGACATCGTCAATAAAGTAGTCTGGGATGTGTAGTTTGTATTAAGTGAGGGTTTGTGTCTTTTTCAAGTATTGAATATTTAGTTAAAATAAAACAAGCTGCAGTATTTATGGAGCTGTATTGCTGCATTATTGAAATGGCAAATGTCACTGATAATGCTTCGATAATGATTGACTACCAAAAGCAGCAATGATTGCCACCACTAATTAATTGGCCTGGTGTTACCAGATGAATCAATGACCATCAGAAGATTGTCTGCGGCCGAGATGAATCTCATGTGTTAGGGATTGTTAAAAAAGCATAAACAGATCAATGGAGCTCCACTTTATAGGCTTGGATATGGCTTAGATTTCCGTTCTGCTTGATGTCGGAGTGTGTGTGTGGGGCAGACGGACCGTTTGGAAACCAAAGCCGTAACACAAGCCCATTTAGCATATGGCATTTTTACCACGGAGAGGTAAACACAGTGGGGAGGCCAGGAGAGTAGTAAAACACACTGCTCAGGCCAGATCTCCCTGTGGACCCACACAGGGTGGACACACACAGAGGACACAGTGTCCAGGCCCAATGACAAGCTGAGGTCACTCTGCTCAATAAAGGAAACTATACTTTGTGTCTTTCCTTTAATTCAGTCTTTTTGTTCTGACTTAAGTCTTGTGTCGGACTGTAAGGAATACTTCACCCCTAAATGACCATTTGTGTATCAGTTACTTATCCCGTGTTACGATTAAATTTCTGAAGATAACTTTATTTTTCTTGCACGCCTCCATGATGAATGAAGAATCCAAAACTCTTACACAACTCGTGCAGTGTAAAAGTCTCATTTATCCAGTCGTATACTCAGTACTTCCCATACAAGCAGTCCCATCTGACAGGGAACTGAAATAGAAGTTAAACATTTCTATGTTCTCTTCAAAGCCAAACTCCTTTGAAAAATAAATTAATTTTACCTCACTAAACACAGGAGGTGCTGACGTCCTGCTGCCTCGGTCAATTAGTTTGTTTGTGTTATTGCGTGACTTTGGCATTTTAAAGGACATGCTTGGATTCACTTAAGTCACACAAACAAACTGATCGAGGCAGCAGTAGACCAGCAGCTCCCATGTTTAGTGACGTAAAATTACATGTTTTCTCAATGGATTCTGGCTCTGAAGAGAGCATTGATAAGTTTCACTTTTAGTTTAGTTACCCGTCGAAATCCGGCGCTTGGGCAGTGACTTGTGGCGTCAGACACTGACAAAAAAAGCTGTCCTTTCACATCAGCATATGTGGCTGGTTACCGTTATACTTTAACGGTGCTCGGTGGCGTCAGGGAGAAATGCGGCGGAACAAGAATGAAAGTTAAGGTGCCAAAAGTCCAAGTAGAGTAGGTGGGAGGGACGGTGGATGGGTCCAACAAACACAGTCTTTCACCCGGGAAAGCAGTGTTTGTGTCCTGCAAGATTATAAATCTAAACCCTGTTCTTTTTTCCTAAACCTAACCACGTGTTTTTGTTGTCGTAGGGAAAAAAAATCCATCAATTTGCATTGTTGTGCTGACACAGTGCGTTCATTTTGAAAGAGACTATATGCAAACTGTAAATTTCCTGTGAATACAGAAGTGTATTTTGAAAGAAGACAATGCATATAACAAGCAGAACTTGACACGGTGTCCCAGAACGTCAACAACCAAAGCACCTAGGGTACCTTTCATGTCATATCTGGACGTGGAAAGTCCGTGACCAAACGTCAGTAAATGACGAGGTTGGAGTGAGAATGTGTTGGTTGGAAAGGGTTTTTCATGAAGTACTGAGCATACTGGATAAATGAGATTTGGATTATACTGCACAAGTTGTGTGAGAGTTATTAATATATAATTTGATACAGTTTTGCTGTTGTTAAACACAGACCCCTATGACTCTAACTCATCAAGAGTTTTCTATGTTTTTGAATTCTTCGTTCACTGGAAGCACGAGAGTTAAATAAAGTTTTCTTCACTAATTCATCGTAACATCATGGTGAATAACCGATATACAAATGGCAAATTGGGGGGTGAAAAATTCCCTTAAAAACGTAAATAACAAACGTACTTTCTCCACTCTCTATCTCAAAGTTTCTCATCCACAGTCCTACAACCTTTATTCCCTCTGCTCTCTGGGTCACGGTGCATTTAAACGTGTCACAACACTAAAGGATGTTGATATCAACTGTCAAACCTTAAACCCTAATGGGGCTTTTTTAAAGTGACAATCTTAACAGATCAATGCCCCCCTCAGGAGTCAGATTACAAAGGCCGTCAATGACCACACGAGAAGGAGAGGGGGAAAAAGAAGGGGAACAACATGACACTGGAAGCATATGACAAAGTCAGCAGAGACGTGTGCTTACCATCCACATACCTGCAGCCTGATTTACTGGATGTCTTGGGGTAATTGTGCTGCAGCCGTCCTTTGTCAGCTCAGGAAACTCACCAGGGCGAGGCTTCTGCTGAAAGGGCGTAAAAGAGCAGTGGTGGCAGGGTGTTAAAGAAGTTAGATGCCGGGAAGCAGCACTAAGGTGGCGCTAGGCTAGAGAGAAGCCATAAAGGCCTGTTAGGGTACATTAGGTGGAGGAGAGGGTCATAAGGCTTCATGAATGTTTCAGCAGGACCTCGGTCATTTGTCTTCCAGCTCTACTGTCAAAAAGCCATCATGACTCAGTGTTGGGGGGTGGGTAGGTGGGCTGCGGCTCCAGGGCCAAGACACTCTATTTCCCTGCGGCAGAGCATGTGTACACAATCACAGACGCGGACAATGCACTGAGGCACACTCACACACAGCACAACAAACCAACAGAAGAACATATACTCTTAGCTGCGGTAGTGCACTCAGCGCCCGCCTCATCCTTCACAGTTTTCATCCCCATCACTGTCAACACACCCGCTGTTGAATCATTGCCTCTGGTCTCCCCGACGAGCAGCTTTAAGACCTTTCAGCTTTACACTCGCTAATGTTTGGCACCATCACAGAGCATCAGGTGCTTAAACAGTCACTCCAGCCCTGAGGTGGCTGCTAAACATCCACACCCCAGGGCCTTTCAGCTCCTGCTCCCCTTTGACCTATGTGGGCCTTTGGGAGCTGCCTGAGGTCACGGTCAATTGTCCCATGAACAATAGAAGTGTAGCTGTGATAGTGACAGAGACTATATAACCTGGTGTGTTTTCAAAAGGCAGTGTGAGGAAGGAGTAGACCCTGAGGAGGAGAACTGTGACCCTGACATCAATGTGTTAGCTTCAGAAATGTCAGTACTGGCTGCTACATGAGTTGCAGGCCTGCTCCTGACAGTTGTATCCATGACGTGCCTACACATACATTTTAACATCTATGTCAGGGCATGGTTACATTTGGATTGATTGATTTTTATTTTTGCAACATGCATACTTACATGTGCCCAACCCTCAAGACACCATTACAATGACATTGCAGTAACAATCCAATGTATATGTCTTAACAACTCAGACCAGAAAAAGAATACTCTGCCTTCTATCTCAGGCCTGGCAAAGATATTCAGCCACAAAAAAAGGTTCCCTTTCTGTAAAACAACTCAAATTTTTCATGATCATCCAGCCAAAAGAAATCCAAATAGATAGAGGCCATCTTACAGAAAAGTACATTCCTTATGTCTTCATATACAGGACAGTAAAACAAGAAGTGAAATTACGATTTTGGCCACTATTTAACACAGACAAATGACATTGCAACACTCTGAGATGCATCATCATTGTTCCATTGGCTTAATGCTCAACTCTGATTTTTTTACCCAGACCCATACCTGACATCAGTGTGAGCAGTCCTATGTCCTGAAACACCTCACATGCAGCCAGTAACATCACACACATGCACGTAGGAACAACAACAAAAAATATCATATTTGCATCAGGAGAAAGGCGTGGGACTGGGAGAGTAGTCGGCAGTGATGTGGCTGCAATGTGGAGGGATCACTGAGAAACAGTTCCTCTGAAACTTTAGGATGTCCAGATACAATATCACTGTTGGTGCTTCACAACAAAGTGGTCATGGCAGAACACAAAATAGGCAAACTGTTCCTGTCTAACACTATATGGAGTAATATGCACCTGTGCAGTAAAGTATGACATGGAAAAACCACAGATAATATGTATCAAATTCAAAATACATATATGCAATTGGATCCTTTATGATTGGGAAAAATAGTCTGTGTATTTGCACTACTCTTAAAAAATCTGACCTACCAGGACCTTTTTAGATACTTACAGATTAGTGATTATATTGACAAAAAATAAAGAAAGACATGGCCACAGAAAATGAACTACTCCAAATGTTTATGGAAGCATATGAGAATAAATGTCATAAAAAGGGTAATTTTGAAACTGTACCTGAGACTTCAACAACTAAACAAGGAAAATACTTTAAGAGTTAAAATAAGGTGGGAAGCTGAAGGAAGGAAGGAACAAGCTCTCCATCCTGGAGAGAATTTTATTGGAAGAATGTCATGCGTTATTTCTGTATTCTACTATCAAGAAAAAGTATTTCTCAAACCAGACTAACTGTTGGCTATTGTGTGGAAACAAAGAAGCAAATCAGCTTCATATCCTTTGGGTGTGACCCTCTGTCACTCCTATTTGGACTAAAATTCCTGGCATCTTGAAACTGTTTTTCTAGCCAACATAACCTTTAATCTTGAACTGATGTACCTGATTAGACTGGAGGAACTCGAATGGAGGAAAAAGGATAAATATATGCTAGGAATATTACTGGTGGCATGTAAGAAAACCCAAACCAAGAAATGACTGAAATCACATGTAATGTGACCACAACCCTAAAGTCAGCTCCACCAACTTTCAAAAAAATCCTAATTACAGTTTTTCTCGATTGGTTTGGCTCATTTCTTGAAACAGAAATTACATTCTCAAAGTTTTAAGTGCATTTGGCAAAATAGTCCAATGGTTCAGCACAACACTATGGCTCACCTGCAAAAGGTCATATCTCTCCCAAAACAGTTAACTCATGCTTCAAACTAAGTCCCTTTCTCATATAAATAGTCAAGGCCCCCAAACACAAGTTTACTTCTCAATTGCTTTGGCTCATTCTTGAAACAGAAATGACATTCTCCAAGCACTACATGCATTTGCCAAAATAGCCTGGATGGTTCAGCACAACACCATGGCTCACCTGCAAAAGGTCATATCTCTCCCAAAACAGTTAACTCATGTGTCAAAACTAAGCCATTTTCTCATATAAATAGTCAACGGCCCCAAAATGCAAAGTCTCTTTGGCATTGTGTAAGCACTGTTGGTCAAAATGTTTAGATGTTTTGTCACTATGGCAGTGGACCATGGAAATATCACTTATGTCACATTTCAATCTTGGTCCAGACCATTCACTGACAATGAATGGTTCCTGTAATTGATGCCTTTTGTCTAGCTACCTGAAATCAAACTGTATCAAACTGAAAAAAATGATGGACCTACACTGTCATGGAAATTGTTACTGTATTTTTATTCACAAACATAAAGTAACTGCCAAACATCACAGTAAAAAAGAAAATGTATACAGCAAAATATACTGTACTGTAAACACATCAACACAAAAAAAGGAAAATTATATGCAATATCGTTCACACTAGTAACTCCACCTCAATGGTCGTCCTCCTCATCCTCACTCTCATGGTCGTCCTCTCTCTGCTGTCTGTCTGGCCACAGATTTTCATCCACATCACACCTGATATTCTCCCTTGCGATGCAACGGGGGAAGAATCTACGTGCATGCCGCAACCATCCCCTGCACTGATCTGCTGTGACATTGTCACAGCAAGCATCCATTGCTTCAAGCAGGGACCTCTGGTTCTGAGCCCGATGCTCATACACCCCCCACCTCCAAGCAGAGAAAAGTTCCTCAATTGGATTGAGAAATGGGGAGTAAGGTGGTAGGAGCACCATTAGCAGTCTTGGGTGGGCAGTGAACCAGGCCCTGATGAGCGGGCCGCGGTGGAAGCTGACATTGTCCCACACAACTACAAACTTTGACAAGTGAGGCCCTACCAAACCTCTCTCATTTTCTGGGATGAGATCTGAATAAAGGTGATCCAAAAAGAACAGGAGCTTTTGGGTATTGTATGGGCCAAGTGTGGGAATGTGGGTGGCCACACCATTTTCAGAAATGGCAGCACACATTGTTATATTGCCCCCACGCTGGCCTGGGACATCCACTGTGGCCCGGTGGCCAGGTTGAAGCCGGCTTCATCCACAAAAACAAGGGTGTGAGGAGTCTCATTCCCCTCCAATGCCATTATTCTCTACAATACAGTACAACAAAATATCAAATCAGTTATACGGTAGAATCATACCATAACAGCAAATTGCATAGGAATGTTTTGTGTTCTCCACCAAAAGTTCAATATAGTGGCCTCTGTGCTTTACTGTAAACAGGTTATAATGATAGATAACCAGTAACACACCAGTGACTTACATTTACATACTGGAACCCCAGCTCTTTCACTCTATCGGAGTTTCTCTCAAATGGTACCCTGTAGAGCTGTTTCATGCTCATCTCATGCTTCTTCAATACCCTGTCTATTGTTGATATGCTGATAGTGTTGATGTTCTGGAATTAGATTGTCCTGTATTATGGCATTACGGATCTCTCTTAGTGTGATGGCATTATTTGCCATCACTATATTGCAGATCTCCTGTTCTTGTTCTCGGCTGAGTAGTGTTCTTCTGCCACCAGTACGAGGTTGTCGTCCAATCCTAGACATAGAATTCACAAATAGACAATATTACCATTTGTATTGTGATGCACTGTCCTGTCCTGTAGACCTACTGTATGCCTTATGAATTTCTGACAGAATGAGTTACCAATTGTACTGTTGTTTTACTGTTACATAATGTACTGAAATTCTACTGTAATGCATTGCTGTACAGTAATTGGAATACTATTGTAAACTGTACTATCAATACAGTAATTCCATTGTTGAATGAGTACATAGGCCTACTTGTTTTCCCTGAGGAAAGTTTGTATGATAGAAGACACTGTAGATCTGGGCACATTCGGCTGAACTCGACGACCTGCCTCTGCCATTGTGAGGCCATGATTGATCACATGGTCAACAAGTGTAGCCCGAATTTCATCTGGAACGGCATGGTGTCTTCGTGCCCCTCGCCCTCTTCCACCTACTCCACCACCACGCACCCTTACTCCTCCTCCTCCTCTTCTTCCTCTTCCTCGAGCAGGCAGTTGGTCATTGTTTACCTGGCCAGGTGCCTCCATGTTCAGAAATTGTATTGATTCTGGTCAAGCTCTATATGTATGTTTGGCAAAAATCATACTCATGGATAGCACCTGTCAGGTAACTAAACATACCATTTGATTGGTCATCTGAGATGTGTTACACACCCCCTTTATTAGTCAAGTTCTAGATTCACCTGAGTCAATTTATCAATCAGCAAAAGATATTCATATCATGTAATGTGATGTTATACATGATATTATGTTCCTGACTAATTTTGACAATTGAATGAACTCTTGTGCATGTGATGGCTGACACAATGAAATAATGCTGACATGTTTTGGAGAGTAAAACCATCTGACTGACAATCAACAGTTAGTTTAGATCAGCAAGATATATACAATTGGTAATTGTGCTAACTGTAGGCAACTGTAATCAATCATTTGCAAAGATGTGCTAGACATTTGCAATTTGTGCAAACTGTAGACAATTGTATTTAATCATTTGCAAAGTGTGCTAAGACATTTGCAATTTGTTGAAAGGAATGAGAATTTGAAATCTGTTGTGAAGAAGTGCCCAGTGGTTTGGAGGGTTATCCATGTTGTTTTGAGAATGTAATTTCTGTTTCAAGAAATGAGCCAAACCAATCGAGAAAAACTGTAATTTGGATTTACATTTCTGTTGGACTGGATGTTATGATCCTGGCTCAAGGAAACACAAAGAAGTCACACACAAACTCTACCTTATGAATCTTAGCTGTTGCATTGCTGACCTGGATAGTAGCAGGAGGCGTTTAAGACAACCTGCAAGACACTGTGAGTTTCACAGGACAAGCTATAAGCTCCCCAAATCAGACTGTAGGTTGTACAGTGATTCGAGGGGCTGAGGTGAGGCAGAGGAGGTGATGAGAAGATGAGGGAACTAACTAGCTGATAAAGCAGTCGTCCTCTCTTGTCTCTGCGCTGTTAGCTTTGTTAAATGTGACTGACAGCTATTGATGGATACGTAGCTGACCTGCCTCCCTCTGTCCATCACTTCATGTGCATGTGTGTGCATATACGGGCGTGCATGTATAGATTTTTGTGCATTTGCTCAGCTAAATGCACACCATATACCCTGTGTATTGGAGTTCGGGTGTGTATGAGGATTTGGTTTGCAGGTTGGTGGCACACTGTGCGGCTCACTCCTGTACTCTCCTGATGGCCCACGGGGAAATCAATCATCAGCTGTCCTGTGCGGCTGGTGACTTGTACATTCTCCAAGAAGAGGAGATGAAGGGAACAAGTGAGGTGAAGAAAAGACAAGAGTGCTTATTAGCTAATCACTTCAAGAGGATTGAAAACTCCCACTTCCTCTAATTTGTCTCTCTCTGTCTTTTCAGACCACAGTGACAAACATATGACGACATCAGATTCTCCCTTTTTCTTCAATATATATAACAGACTCCACACCGGCTTCCTCCCCCCCTCCCCGACAGTAACAAAGAGAAAGCAAACAGATCTCTATTTGATAGTGCAGAGTCGATGTCCTGCCATACGTGAGCGTTGCCCTCTAAGTGTTGGTCTAAATGGACAGCTTAGATAGGATTAGTTGGACTAACAGCAAACATCTTTAGAGCCAGAGAGGTCACCTCTTCTGTGCATGGATGTGCATGTGGCAGGAGTACAGTGTCCATATGTTGTAAATCCTTCCCTCGAGGACAACACATGCTGTCCTTCTTTGACGGGTAGCAAGCACACATTCTCAGGCTTTTTAACATTTAAATCCACCTCTATTATAAAATACCAACCATACAACTTAGAGAAAACTATAAGAAATGAATTCAAGGTGCCTAAATTGAAAGAATCCTTGGAGATACCCACTACTGAGCTTTCACATCAGTGGATTTATGCAAGCATGCACCAGCGCGTGTCTTTCCTCTGGCCAATGGTGTCGTAGCAGCATGTGGTCCAACTGTCCTAAAGTACCAGTTTAAGACATCCCCGGGGCCTTTCAACACCTCTACCCCACTGAGAGAAACATTCGCCTGAGAATAGACCCTGGCACAACAGGGGCGGCCGAAACCATGAGGCAACCGTCACATGGGAATTATGTAGTCACAGAGCAGAACATACAGACTTTGCATGTGGTTTTCTTATCGCAAAGGCAGCATCAATTCATTCGAACACACAGACGGAGTGAGAAGAAGAAATGTGGGGTGATTCAGAAGTGTGTGAGAGAGGGAGGCAGGTAGGGAGTACTGTAACAGTAGCTCCTCTCCGAGCTTCATCACCCACAGGAATAACAGTTGGGCACATACAATAGCCTTGCGCATAAGGACACACAAATAGCACACTGAGAACTATTGTAAAGCACAACGCATGGGGAGAAGAACCCTATAACACTTTCTAACATCCCGAATGACAATGCCAGATGTCAACCTACAAGCAGATTTACTCCTTTCAGCACCGTCGCATATGAATCGGCCCACAAGAAGAGCTCGGCAGTCCATCAGGGGTTAAATAGTTCAAAGAGGAGCAAGCAAATAAGCTCTTTTACCAGCATGATAGATAGATAGATAGATAGATAGATAGAAGCTCAGGTATACAGTAGATTTATGTTGGGTTACTTTGTGTGTGTGTGTGTGTGTGTGTGAGTGTGTGTCGGGGGGCGGTAGGCCAAAATATGTTGCCCCATGGGACCACTGTGGAACCTCACACCAGCCCCCACAGAGAAGGATAAGGCCATCTGCCCGTCTTACTCATCAATCCCACCTAGAAGACACACACACTCACACACACACACTGAGTGCTGGGCAGCAATATGGAGAGGCTTTGTAGACAGTGTTTGATCTGCCTTTCATCCAGGCAGCAGCATGCAGGCTGCTGAGCCTCTCTGTGTGTCTCCTGCTGTACTGTCCACTGTCCCAGTGGAAATCAGCAGCGTATAACAACAGCTCCAACCCGAGGCATGAATGGCAGGACACAAGCTGATCAGGCTCATCCTCTGACTGAGGGAACAGGAGGGGGTGGGCACAGCTCAGTGGATCCATTCAGACTTAAATGACTTAACTCAAATGTTTCTTTAAAGTCACACTGATATCACATCATTGTGACACGACTGAGTTAAACCTCAAACTCAGAGTGAAGGCAGACACTGAGAATACAGCAAAGCTAAAGTGAATGAAAAAATAAAGCAGGACAGTAACAGACACGTCTGCTTCCTAGACAAACTGCACTTATTGTCAGTGCACTCCTGCCTCCCAAAGCTAACCAAACTCTAAATAAAACAAGGCAAAGAAAGTAAGAGCAGGTTCATAACTATGTAGGCTTATCTTCCATTTTGATATGAGTCCATATCCGGTCTCAGGGAGACACTCCTTTCTCCTGATCGCCATTTATTCTACTGAGCATACATTCATAAGATGCTGTTTCCACCATTACAATAACCCATTCTTTCAATGCAGGGCCTTTGATGTCTTCCAGTGTCTTAGACTAACTCAACAGACAGTTATTAGACCCACAATAATAACAGAACACTTGGATTTGTTTGGTATTTGCGACCGATCCCCCAGTGAACACAACTTTGGACTGAAAGGGATTTCGGAAGCAAACCAACAACTTCAAATTTGATGAGTTGATGATGTTTCTATCATGAGGTCCATGTGAAACCCAAAGGAAAAAAGAAATCCAAAGGGTAAAGAAGAAAGGTCATCTAAACAAAGATGGCAACCGGAGAGATGACGAGATCGAGAACTTTTGTCGGTAAGAGCCTAAGACGAATTCATCAGACAAATTCAAGGGATGGGATCGGCTGCAGGCTGTCTTGGCAGAGATGGCTGCCATCTTGTTTTTACATGGATTAGTGTATTGTGCTCTTGCTACCTCTAGGTGGCACAAAAAAGTGTCCACAAAAGAGGACAACAGGTTTAAGTTAAGTAGAATGAGGTATAAGGTCAAGTAAACCCAAAATGTGATGTCCTCATATGAGGACACAGGGTCTCGGGAGGATATGGAAAATGACCAGTGCTAATTTGTCCGCTCTGGGCTACTGTAGAAACAACAAAGCAGAGTCTGTGGATGAGGACCTGCTCTGTATGTAGATATATATTCCATTTCTGCCTATATATCCCCCTAAATCCTACACACTGGCCCCAAAAAGGACAGACAAAGGCATGTAAGATCAAGCCAACTGCACTAAAAAGTTGCAAGTTTCATAATTTTCCGTCATCTTCATCATCGCTGACTTTTCATGTGGTCTGAGGCAGATTGAGAGCTGGTGTGGTTATAGTTTATGAGTCCACTCAGCTGAGAGTCTGAGGCCTGTCTGGAACCAGAGGCTGGCCTCAACATCAGCCAGACTACAGCAACACACACACACACACACACACACACACACACACTACACTGACAGCTATTAGGCAATCAATAGAAGCTAATACATCAGAGCATTTGACCACTCAGCTCCACTAGCTTAGCAGACAGAGAGGAAGAGAAGAAATCTATCAATCATGCTGTATGACGAAATGCATTTTACAGGCATGAAGCACACAGGTGGTGCGCCTATCCCCGCAGCAGCAATCTCTCCTTTATATCAATACACATTACTTATTGATCACAACTACAAACTCAGTTGTGGCCATGTTTATGAGGTGACATCATGCACAGGTTTGGAGAGAGTTATGGCCGCTTGCTTCGACCTCAGAGGGAATTAACCTCAGCAAACCTAAGCCATAAAACTTCAATCATTAATATCACATTAATATAGAGATTAATCTGACGGATGGCCCTCCAGAGGCTCTGTTAACTCGCCAAGGAAGTTAAGTGTGAAATCAATCCATATAAACGACCTGGATAAAAATTCTTCCATGCTGGAGCAGTCGAGTCCTAAATCAGCCAATCAGAGAGGCGCTAGTAAAACCAGTCTTTTAGCACGGCTCGCTAACAATCTCAGTATTTCAGCTCTGGCAGCTCATTCTCCTCTTTTCTCCTTCTGTCTTTGTCTCATCGTGCCATCCTTCTCCTCCACCCCTCTGCTCCTGGAGGGCCACAAAGGGGAGTATCCTCTCTTTTCACAACAGGCCCCTCATGGAGACTCGGGGGTTGTATAGATGGGAGGCGCAGGGTGATCTACACTTGTTCAAGCATCCATATTTTGGCTATTTGAAGGGAGAGGGAGGCTGTTAAACAGTCAGTGAGGAGGTGACCCCTGACCCTGAAGGCTGCTGTCCATCCGGTACAGAGAATAAACAGAGAGGCAGGGCAGAGCTGGGTGTTACTGCTCTTATCTCTGCCCTGAAAGATGTACAGAGAAGAACTGTGAACTCTGATCTGATGGCAAAACAGGAAGATTTCAGATCTCAAACATGCAGCCTGAAAATCTGAAAACCATTTTCCAACCACTTCCTGCTTTCCTTGCTTTATTCCTTCTCTCCCAGTGCTTGAATCTGCGTTGTGGCTCCCACTTAGCGCTGTCACAGCCCTGGTGTGTCTGACTGCATGCTCAGTGTGAAGTGTGGTGACCCAGAGGTTAAAGGTGACATTACAGAGCACTGAGACAAAGGCCAGACACTGTTTCTCCAGTCAGACCTCATGCTGCTGCCACCAACAGCACCAATTGGGGCTTTCCTCCTCAAATTAACACACAGACTCTTATCTATCTATCTATCTATCTATCTATCTATCTATCTATCTGAGGACAGCACATGTGGGACAGTTGGTGACAGTGTGAGAGCAGATGTCAGTCACAGCGAGCTCCTTTGTGTGTGGAGCAATAGACCACCTCACTGCTGCACTCTATTGTCATTCATTTGCTCCAGTGGGGTTTGTTCATTTTTTTTACTGGGAGCATGCAGCCTTCAATCCATCACTGGGCTCTTTATAAACACACCACACAGAGGGTGCATGCAGAACGACACATGCACTGAGCGAACTGATGGGTAGGGTGATAAATGTACATGGTGAGTACCAAAGACACTGTCCATGAAGCAGTATGTGAATTATTTAACAAGACTGATGGACACTAACACTTCTGGAGAGATGATGCAACAAAATGTAAAAATAAATGAATTAATAAATATATATATATATATATATATATATATATATATATATTCAATTCAATTCAGTTCGATAAAATAAAATAAAATAAAATTAAGAAAGAATGATTAAAGATAAATATCATATATTGGATCATGTAACTGATTTAAATCATGAACAAAATCTCTGTCCTCCTTCTTCTTTCATTTCAAATGATTTTTTTTTGTCACATTAATTCAGTCTTTCCCTCAAAAATATTAAATGAATTATAAAAAATAAAGATTTTGTAAATTTTATAGACACTAAAAACTCATGTAACCCAAAAGGAAAATTTGTGCTGTATTAAATCATTTTAAATGAAAGGCCTGCTCACTTCGGACATCAACCAAAACCAACACTCTTATTTCCATGCGCTGATTTTTTATTAGTTAGTCATGAAAAAGCAGATGCTCATAGAGAACAAACGAGGACACTTTGCTTCTGCAGCCTCACATTACAGTAAAAAATATTATAAATTAAGACAGGGCATAACATTTATTTTATACACAAATAGGCTTGAATTTACAATAATAAAAAATAGCTTTGCTTTTCAAGCGTTTTGTTGATGCAAGAAACCCAGTGTAATAATAATAATAGTAATAATAATAATAGTTTATATTATAATTATTATGAAATCACATTGGGTTTACAACACAATTGCAGAGTGAAAGCTTTAAGCCACAAAACAGACAACATATTTAACATATTATAAATAGATTTAGACACATTTTTTAGCTAACAATTTAAATTATGACGAGCCCATGTAAAAAGGCCCATTATAGAATTTATTTTTTCCTTTAGCAGCATTTACATAAAGAAAAAAAAACATTTTTTTTACCTCTCATGGTATTACCACTATGTTCCTGTATAGATGTGGTGTTATTGATATATTAAATCCCATGAAGTTTTACACACAATTAATGTGGATCTTTTTTTCAGGATTTAGTTCCAGGGCCGATACTCTGGGTTTAAAACAGTTAACCCGGTGTAAGGACAGTTTTGTCCTGCGTTTTTCTGTAGCTTTGGATTGTCCTTCACTGGAAACACGGAGTCCTCCTGTAACACACTCCCTGGAGGAGACGGAAGAACTGTGCTGTCCAGGATTTGCCTCTCTGCAGGGCGAGAAAACAACTCAATAAATGACCAGCCTAAAATAATTATTTTACCATGCAAAGACAAAAATGTGCTTGTAAATTATTTAGGAGAAATCATAGCCTACATTTATTGGCACACATACTGCCTTTAAAAGATAGAAGTCCCTCATTTATGGCAGTAATAAATGTCAGATTTACCTTGTAGTTATTTTAGTTTAAAATGTATTTTACTTCTATTATTATTAATATTCGTTTGTTTGAATCACTTGCATTATTTTTCAAACACCCAGCTTTGAAATATATCCACAAAATTAAAAGGTAAAAAAACAACTTGCCCCTATATTCTATTATTATGTGAAAATAAATCTTACTTTTGTGACTCTTCATGTGATATTTCAGCTCCTGTTCCTCCTGGAAAGAGGCCCCGCACAGGTCGCAGGGATGGGGCTTGTCCTTGGCGTGGGTCCGCCGAACGTGGCTGTCGTGGGCGGCGTGTGACGCGAAGGCCTTCCCGCAGTGCTTACACTTGAAGGGCCGCTCTCCGGAGTGCTGCCGGATGTGTGTGCGCAGGATACTGGAGGCGGTGAAGGCCTGGAGGGAAACACCCGGTAAAAAGGACATAATATATTTATAAATATTTTCATTTATCGCCATGTTAAAGTCACAATTATGACAAAAATAATGATGTTTTAACCACAGTTTATAGGCCCTAGTTTTTTACGCGCACTAACACCTACTTCTATTTCTATTAAACCCTCTGGTCTCGTGGCGTTTTGCTCTGATAAGGAGAAGAGGAGGACCAGGTTAAACAAAACCTCCGCGTGCATAAAGAGAGGAGGAGGATATCGAGAGGCGAAGACAAAAAAAACTTCTGCTCATCCCAGGGCCGTAAATTAAAAGTATAATCTCCGCAGACAAAAGGGTGGGTGTACATCTGGCGATAATTAGCATGTAAGTGTCTCCGCGGAGCGTGCCCGTCCACGGGAACAATACTGAGGGGCTCGAGCCCAAATGCACCGTGAAACGAGGAGGACCTGAATGAGCCAGAATGCGGAGTGATGCATAAAAGAGCGTAGAAGAAGAGAGCTGAGGAGGGAAAGGACAGGAAGGCCTCCAGGTCGGGTACTTAGAAAACTAGAGGGGTAAATAAAATAAAATAAAATAAAATAAAATAAAATAAAAAGAAAAAATATAAGTAAAAAATACGTCTATGATGAGAAAATCTCGGACGGAAACAAGGAGACATGACTTTTCTGCCTGGCCTATCGACATGGTAACCTTTTTAAAATTATTTTATTTAATTCATTTTTTAAAAACAATGTAACAGACTCAAATTTAACATTTATTTAACACAATATTCGCTTTAAAAGGGTAAAAAACATAAAACACAACATAACGTAATTCATGGGCATTTTTTCTGTTAAAAGAGCTGCTTAACTTTTAAAATTAAAATACTAATATAGCAGCACTGCTTTGGAAAATAATATTTAAAATGTCCTCTTACCTTATTGCAGTAGACACACTTGTATGGCCGCTCTCCAGAGTGCACACGCATGTGTTTGTTGAGACTGGACGACTGGGAGAAACTCTTTCCACACACTGAGCACTGTAGATCACACAAATATATATAAAACATTAAAATAAATAACGGTTATTATGTCATTTAAATTTGTTTATTTTGGGGAAGATACCCAAACTCATTCACATTTTTTTGTGTAAATGTATCCACACTATAACAGCGTTTTTTTTTCATTTTTCGTTAGAAAGGTTAATTAGTAATATTATGTATTTTTATTTATTCATTCATTTTATTTTATTTAACCTTTATTTAACCATGAAGTCCCACTGAGATTGAAAATCTTTTTCACAAGAGAGACCTGACCAAGGTAGCAGCCAATCAAAACACATTTAAAATGCAACAAATACAACATATAATACAAAAAAAATCCACAATAAAACAACAACTATTCAAACATAGTGGCCTCTGAAGAAAAACAAGCACATGTCTCTGTCACCACATTCTTTATGATGCTCTTAAATTCATCAGTGGACATAAGTGTTTCTAATTTTAGATCTTTTTGAGGATTGTTCCATGTCCAAGGTTTTGATTTCTAGTGATTAGTTAATTAATAATTTAGTTAATTCTGTTTGGTGGTGATGCTTTAAGCTGTGGAGTCACCAGAGGTCTAATAAAAAGTGCAGGGAGCTGTTCTTTCAGTACCACACAAACTTTTGCACCACTTTACTGCGTGATGTCATGATGTAATGATGTAATGGTCTGCAGTGTGGAAGCCCAGCACTTAATGCAACAGACATGCACGCACCTTGTGAGGCCTGTGTTTTTCGTGCACGTGCAAAATGTGGATCCTTAATCTGTCTCTCTTCTCGAAGGATCTGTTGCAGAGGTGACACGGGAACTTCCTGTCGCCCTGGTCCACGCAGCGCGTATACTTCAGGTGCTTGTCTCTGTAGTACTTGTAGGCGAACACCTTCCCGCATCTGTCACACTTGAACCCCTCACCTGAATCTGCAGGAAATAGAAAATAAAATGTTTAAAGGTGGTGAAAGAGGTGTTGATTTAAGAGTGAAACACACACAGCAGGGTAGAGTCTGACCTTCAGCTGGGGGGACCACAGTGTTGTCCTCTCTGGGGTCCTTCAGGGTCAGAGGGATGCCGAGGAACTGCATGTAGCAGTCTCCATACCACACCAGCAGCTCCTGCCCGGGCCGGATCTCTTTGCAGGCCTCGTAGAAGATCTGACCCTGGACCTGCACAGCAATCAGGTTCTGCTCCTCTGGGAAACGAGCACACTTCACTAAAGACATCCAGTTTCCTGAGCCTCCTCTGCCGTCCACGAAATGACTCAGCCGGCCGTTTTCAAACACCTGAAGGAGGAAGAGGAGTTGCATTAGATAGGACTAATAAAACATTTTGAGTATTGCAAGCTAGACTGGACTGGGACTAGACATTACCTCCCACATCAAGGTGTTGTCATCGTATGTTTTAATCTCGCTGGTGTTCACCAGTTTTCCTTGGAAAGGGCCGAAGCGCGTCCCTTTGGGGATGCTGCTCTTGTCTGTGAAAACTCCACAGTGGGAGACGTTTCCCCAAGCTGCCTGCACGATGTTCAACCCTGCAACATAATGTCAAAGCTGTGTCAAATCCCAGCTGTGCCATGAGGAATTCAGAAACACAGAATTAATTACAGGTGATTTATGGAGTGAAAAAAAGGTGGCAGGTGTTACCTTCTGGAAGTTCAAGAGTTTCTTTGTCCAGAGGGAGAATGTGAGAGTCAGACACTGGAGAAGAAACATAAAATGAATGGGTTTGTTAGTCAGATTTGAGGAGAATTTACGCAGACATTTGATTTAAGTGATGTCCAATATTAGACTCCAATATTTTGCCTGCATGATTTCACTAAAATCCAAATTATGTGGTTTTATCTTTTCTTATAAAACTAATGAAACACCCAATAACTTCAGCAGAAGTCTCACCTGTCTTCTCAGGCAGGGTCAGTCCGGATATAGCGTGCCCCAAGCTGCGCTCCTGGCTGCCGGAGTACCCGTACAGCACCATGAACAAGTCATCCTCGCTGAAATTAAAAGACGTGCGCGCTTTTTCCGGCGACATCTCTGCGCTCCGGAGCCGAAACAAAGCCTCTTTAGGCGGTGTGTTGGCGGAGGAAGACAGGGAGGAAGAGGAGGACCTCTCACTGGACGGGCTGCTGAAGTCAGAGGACAGCGGACCGGCTGCGTGCTCCGTCACCACAGCAGCCAGCTCCTCCGGTTTGGCGCACAGCGGGAGTCCCGGCATCATCTGGCTCAGGTAGGGGATCCCGGAGGCGCTCAACATGTGTTCGTGCAGGACCGAGGCGTGATGCGGTAACGGAGGGGCTCCTCCGTGCAGACTGAGCGGAAGGGACGTCTGGGTGTCCGACACCAGGCGGCCGAGGGACTTGAGCGGGTGGAGGAGGCTGTGAGTCCGAGGGAAGAAGTCCATGTAAGGGTGGGGGCCCGGGAGAGGGGCAGGGTAGAAGCCTCGGGCCGGGCTGCCCTTCAGCATGCCGGCTTGGTAGCAGGTCTTGTCCTTCAGCACTACAGGGATGCTGGACAGGGACACCGACATGACAGCGCCAAGATAAGGGTTCAGGTGGAGAGGATGGTGTAGTCTTTAGTGGAGGAGAAGGAGAAGAGGGGGTGGGAGAGGACGTGGGGTAAGTTATAAAAGTTTAATGCATCTAAAAAAGGAAACATGACATCAGGAGAGGCTGACCACACCTGGATTGATTTTTCAAATTTGAGTAATTTAACCAGGGCAAATAATGCAGTAAATTTAGTGTAATAAATTAGATAACCCTGAAAGAAAACACCAAAAACATTCACTATTGAGAAGTAGTTATTTTTCCCTCCTAGAATATAACAATTTTAACGAATCCACACCTTCAAATGTTCCCATTTTGCCTTTAAAACCCGCACCCACATGCAAACTGCTGCACAATATCGAACAAATCTACATGCGTAATAAGTGAAATCACTGCACAGTGAAATTGCACAGCCGATTTTGCAATATTTCCAGCTGAGAGAACACACACACATCAGATGCTCATCAGCGGCTTTAAATGACCGGCTGGAATACGCTGCGCTCTTTTTAGGAAGCGATCCCCAATCAGTCAGTAAATAGAGAAGACAAACCAGGGTCATGACACTAATTAAAGAACAGTCGGCTGGAGCAGAGGTCAACATTAATGAAGCATTTTATAGACCTTAAATTACAGTCAGTGAAAAGAAAAGAGAGGGGGAAATGTTGGAGCAAAGGAAATGATTATAATTAAGAAAATAAAACAAGAATTTGGAATTTAATAGAAGAGGAATTTAAAGGAATAAAGACTGGAGTGCGTAATGCTCTGTGCGTAATTTCAAACCATCTCATCTTAAAGTATTTTTTAATTAAAATAATATACATATAGGCCCATTATATTAAATAATAAGTCACAATAAACTGTGTGCATATCACAGACTGTGATTTCCTAAATAAATGTGCAGCAGTGATTTCTATAATTTGGATAAAGAAGCTTACCTTGTTGAATAAACTGCAGCTGTTTCACAGTGACGTCGTCTCTGTCATGTCCCAGGCTTCAGTATATAATACCAAACAACTGACAAATCTCCAAACTGTGCAGCTCTAAACTTCCCAGACTGCTGCAGGGACCTTTCGCCGTGTCCTCCTGGTGGCCTGTGGTCATCTGAGGGCACCTCCACTGTACACGCTCAGGTCTGCTGAAGATGCTCCCCGGCACCTTCCTCCTATTGGCCAGGAATCAGCTCGACCTCATGCATCTCAATGCCCCACAGGAATACATTTTCTCAGGGACAACCCACCCCGTTAACCTCTCCGCACCGGGCTGCTTTCTCTGGCACAATGAGGCCGATTGAGAGAGGTTCCCAAACATTTCCATATGAGGACCCCCACCCCAACACACACACACACACACACACACACACACACACACACACACTGAGTGAGATTGTATCTGAGGGACCTCCTGTGGAGTAGAGATGTGTGTTGTTATGAGTTGGATGTGGTGAATTAGGAAGAGAGAAAAGAAAAGGAGAAAGAGGAGTTTATCTGCTGCATCTCTCTCCTACTGTCCCAAACTTCATTAAGACAACGAGGAAAACTGGAATCTGTAGTGGGGTATTTTAGGCTGCACTTTATACGGATCTAAATGTTCTCTCATCTGGATTGTTGCCCAGCAGATTGGTCAAATGTGACAATGGATAAAATAAATAAATTACAGCTGTGGATACAGGTCACATAATCTACACATAATCTAGTATAGTTACTGTACTCATTACTGGTACCCAGTTACAAAAGTTCCATTCATTTTAGTAAGAATAAATTCAATGAAACATACAGTAATGCACAGAGATATGCATGAATGGAAGTCACAGGAAAACAATACAGCTAGATTTAAAATGATGTTGAAGCAACACCTTTTGACTGAGACTAAAATCATCCATAAAACAGATGGTCACAACCTGATGAATTAATATCAAAGGTAAGTCTGACTGTGTCATGTGTCTCAGGATGTCTTTGCTTGTGGCTCAGGATCACTTAATTGGTTTTCTGTTGTAGTATGCTTATCATATTTTCATGTTTTCCAAATGAGAATACAAGAAAAGGTGACCTATATAAAGTGATTCATATACTGTAATGGTAAAATATTGTTTTTCCTTGGAACTATTCCTTTAAATGCACATGTAATGTGTGTAGGGAAACATACACATGTGAATGTATAGTATTATGCATATATTTGGTCTAATATTACAATAATGGAGCATCATCATGTAATCAGAGTAAAATTTAGCCCCAAACTGGCAGTTACTTACCAGATGAAGTCATGGAAAAGCATCAATCTTAATTGTTGTATTACCAGGAGCTGTCTTGTTTAGTCCTGTCATTCTGTTAAGTGTTACATGTACGTTGTTTTTGTGCAATGTCACAAATGTAAAGTTGTTGTGGACCTCAAGACGAATAGCTGCTGCAGTGCAGAAACCTGCAGTGGGGATCCTGATAAACTGAACTTGTCATTAATCTTAAATCTTAATTCTCTTGTTTGGTTTGTGTTTTGTACTTTTAATGTATTTTCTTAATGACTTCCGTTCATGCTATTTGTATGAAGGCTCACACAAGCTCATGTGTGTGTTCATAATGCCAATTTTTAGGCACATATGAAGGAGGAAGTTTGGGAGCCCTCTCGAAAATTTAAGAACCAAACACTTAATTTTCTGCTTTCTCTTGATTTTTTTGCACCAATTTCTAGTATAAATGTCTTTAACTTTATCAATATAAAAGTCCTCTGCTACTTCAGTGTCTTTAAAGGGTGGCATTAATGCATGTGTTCTAAATCGAGGGGGTCAAACTCATTTTAGTTAATGGGCCACATGCAGCCCAGTTTGATCTCAAGTGGGCTGGAGCAGTAGAACCATTGCATGATAACCTATAAATGACAACCCCTTCAAATTTTGCCTTTTTTAGTGGAAAGACGTCAATTCTGAAATCGGTTATCCATTTACAAAACAAACGATGAAAAGCCCCTAATATTCTCAGAAAGAATCATATGTAAATTCAACAGTATGTTTCAGTTTTTTCAGTCAGTCTACTGCTCACTTTCATTACCCGTGCTATTTTCCACAATTCTCCACTAAAGTAGAAGCCGTTGAAGAAGCAGGTGAAGTCGTCCCTGCCTTACAAACCATTTACAGTCAGAAGTTTTGTCAGTGCCCAAAGAGCAGGGTTCCACTAATAAGTCTGATACAGATTCTTTTGTACTAAAGATGCTGGTTGACAATATTTTTCACAACTCTGACCACAGTAAGTACTCATTGTTATTTCAGAGAGCTGTACTCTGGTCAGGGTGAAGAGCCTCAGAGAAAGCACTTCACATGAAATATCTACTCACTGCTTAAACTGCTCCTGAAACCTCTCAGCGTTCACAAGTGCATCAACACTAGGTGTGCAAAGTCATCTAGAGAGCCGGATTGGACCCTTTGGCGGCCAGTTCTGGCCCCTGGGCTGTATGTTTGACACCCCTGTTCTAAATACTGAGGGGCACAAGTCGCTATTAAATTGTCTTTGAGTGTTTTTTTAACGTTGTTTCTAGCAGTTTTAGGCCATAAAACAAAAGCTATTACATCTTTATATGTTGAAAAATACTATGAAAAGTAAACGGAGGCCCTAAAAGTTTACTCGTCCCTTTTTTCAAACACATGAAATAAGAGTCTCTGGATCAAATACTGCAATAACAGAATTCTTTATTTACAAGGCAAATAGCATCAGCGAAGCCATATTAGTTCACAACTTGCATAACTGTGGTTTTTAACTTCTCTTGTATATCTAATTTTGCATAAAACGCTCACACACACTAGGGGTACAAAGGTGGATGCAGGTATACAGTGTGATTCCTGTGAACAATGCAGAACAAAAAAATATCTGGGGTGGGGAGGGGAACAAACACAACAGTAAGCTTTCTTCAGAAAGTCCATATAGTATATTACATATTGCTTCAATATCCCTATGCATCATCTTTTCCATACAAACAGTGAGGGGAGGAAATGAAATAACAGAGTCTTCAACCCGACACAACAGAGAGCGACGATGAGGAGCAGCTGGACTGTGACTGAGTCTCCAGCAACTGCCAAGTGTTGAGCGATGATGCACCCATTCAATATTGTACACAAGTCATTATACAAATTTATACAGACAGCGGTGTAATGTACAAGAACGAGAACGGACGAAATCTAAGGCATTATGCTAGGGTTTTTAGCATTTCAAGGTTGCATCTTAGCTCTAAGAAATTGGCAGACAATACAAAAGGGCATTTAAAGTTCATCAAAACCAAAAGTTAAAGAGAGAAAAAATAGTTTTTCGTTGAGTGGGTCCAAAGCCTGGATATTTCTAAAGGGGCAAATTCATTTATTTGCACCTATCCTCATTATAAATGCTAAAAAATGCATTGCTACCACATGGCTTTATATCTTTTTTAAAATCTCGACAATCTTTGGAAATTTGCAAAGGGCTGTGAATCATTCTTTAAAATGGCTCAAAAAGGCTTGTTCTGCACGACTGTATGATACAATCACAACAGCATTTATCAAAAAAGTGTGATCTCACATAGGCCGATGGCGAGACAACTGCAGGACGTCCGCGGCGATGACAACCGATACATGAGCGCAAGACTTTTGTCCCGCAGTTGGCTCGTTACAGCTTCAAATTTCATTTACACATGAGAGCGAAAAGAAGCAACAATGGACGACTTCCTGCCTAAATGCTGAGAGGAGCACGGCGTCACCATGCTGTCAACATTTTGGGATAAACACCATCAAATCACATCCGTAGGCCTTTAATGACAATACATTCAGAATGATTCTCTTCCTGGTTCACGCTGCAGCGTCTACATTAGGACCCTGTTAAGTGACATCATCATAAATTTCTTTCTTTTTTTTAAAATTATATTTAAATCTGTGGGCCTCAAAGCATGCTAACCAACAGGTCGTTTCTCACTATGAAAATAAAAGCTGGTAAAATTCAGAAATCCAATTGATAGGTGAGGATTATTTGGCTTGCTCCAAGTCTGTCCTGGGTTAAAATAGTTATAAAAAGTTTTATTTTTTTGTCGAGGAAAATGTACTTTTGAGGTTAGAGAAGATGACTTGCTTTAGATCTTGTGAAGGTCAAACCGAACCCAAGAACAGCACGTCATTATCGAACACTTCATAGTTGAACTAACTGCCTGAGGTCATAAAATATGGCTAAGTGTCTGTCAGAGCAGGTCTGGTGAACCGTGCAGTCTTAACTCTGACCTCTGTGAGAGAAGAGTGGCTGGAGGCAGAGAGGGCGTGTGTCGACAAGGGGATCACAAACTTACCTCCCTCTGCAGGCCTCAGCCAATGCTGCATAATCTAATAGGAACGCTGTGTGTGGATGTAGACTTTCTTGGTACAAACTGCAATAAAAAACTGTGTTTAATACTGCATCCAAACGTGGAGCAAAAATGTGTCCTTTATATTAAGGAAACTGTACAAAAATTACAAAAACAAAAACACAAAAAAACCCCAAGAGATTCTCAAGTAATCGTTATTGCTTGTTTTACATCACACCAGGACAGTTTGCACCTAGCAGCTTGTATGAAGCACTTTTCACTCCAGACAACATAGAAAGCACACTTCTGTTATTTTTTTTGAGTTATTGTATGGCTGTGTTGAATCTGTCTTTTTTTTTTCTTCTTCTTTTTTTTGTGATGTTCTATGCTAAAGGCAGAGAAGCAAGCGATAATCTGTACACTGTATACACAGCACACCCCCTTACAACCCCCTCCCGACCTCCCGCTCCCATCCCTGTCTGCGTCGTACCAGAACATCAGAACGTGAAGGCTCCCACTCCACTTCCCAAAACCAAAAAAAAAAACAAAAAACAAAACAACAAAAACCTGCACTGCTTCAAGAGGCAGTTGTGACCAAATGGGGGAACCAAACCCTAAAAGGAATAAAATAAATAGGAGAGAAAACGTTTTACTTATCGGTATGTACAATCTCTGTAATTCATTTTTAAACCATATATGATTTTGACATCTTCTTTCTGAAACTACAGGACCAAAGTATAATCCATTTTTCAGGTTAATAGAAGAATCTTCTCAGAAAGAATACAACCATTACTGTTAAAATTATAAAAAAAAAAGTGCCTCTTTCACACTTTTAGAAATCTTATTTCTCGCTGCTACTAGGATAAAGAATCATCTACAATAATTAAAATGAATCTATACAGAAAAATAAAACTTAATTTAATACACTATATAAACCTCTTGACTAAATTAGTCTAATCATACAAATCACCAGTCCACTCAAACCATTCTTCTGCAGTGTTTTTCAAGATCAGTTTTTTTCAACCACATCTTCATTCTACATCTTAATTCTCACGACAAGAAAAAAACAACAACAACTAAAATAATAATAAAATAAAGAACAGCAAAAAGGCAAAACCGGCTAAGTGTTTGAGCTCCGTCCGTAACTTTGAACACAACTTGGAGTCTTTGCTGCCATTTTGGAACTATGTGGAAATGTCACAAACGTGTGAGAAAGGTAGGACACGGGAAAAAAAAGAAAAGAAAAAAAAAAAAATCAGTGTACGTCATTTTTGTTTTGAGATGAGATTGTAAATGGCCGCTGTCCACTGAGAGGAATACATTCATGAGAACGAGGGATCCCACCCACTGCTGCCCCCTTAGGTCAGTGTCCCCCGTCAGGAGGCCTACAGTAAGTCACACTACGGTGAATGCAGCTGGACAGGCAGACAGACTGGCTCATCACAAGGCTCTCCTCCAGGAGGGTTAGGCATGTTGGACAGAGATCCGCCATCACATCCCCAGCCCGCTCCACTCTCTGGTGTCTGTTCCGGGGGGGCCGGGCTCCTCCGGGGAAAGAAGCCCAGCTGGGACAGACGGCAAACTGTGGGCTGGGGAGACGGGGTCAGGGCACGGCCGCGCTGGTTCAAGGGGCAGTCGGTTGGTTACATGTACAATTTTTAAAGGGCCGACGCGCTCCTTGCACCAGCTGATCACTGAGGTTCAGGTTAAGAACTCCATGAGGGTCAACAGTATTTCTGCGGAGACACAACACACATGAAAATCAAATTCAACAGCACACTTGAACTCGCAGAACTTGAACTTGAGGAAATCATGTGCAAAAGACTATAAACAATTAGAAACCATCCTGGAACGCACCATCAAGCCTAAAACAAGTCAGTAAATCTGAAAAGCCTGCGCTAATGGCCAAACGGTAAATAATTGAAATAATCTAAGTGCCAATATATTCCTATAATCCTGGAAGGAGGATAAATCAAGTGACAGATATACTGGGATGTTACAACAGTCTGAAGTGCAGACAATCAAACAGCAGCCCCTTGGTTAAATATTCATGGCCCTTTATTGGGCTTAAAAGCATCACGGACAACAACAGTGCATTTCACATACCAAGCTAACAAGACCAGGGAGACAAAGGAAGGAGGATTAACTTGGTTGACATTAAATAATCACCAGAAAGAGTGCTGACAAGGTGGAAATATCTGTACGTTCACCTGATTTCACTGAGTGACTGAGGTCAGTTGTCTAAGACTTGTCATCTCGCCAAATCAAAGTGTATCATGCTTGTGTGCTTGACAGATACATGCCATCAGAAATCAAGTTTTGCCTGTAAAGAGAACCAGCTGTATCTGCCTGAAGTCCAGACAGACCAGCCTCTGCACATCACACAGTAACGTCTACACAGTCTAAATGGTCTGGCTCTAAAGTGCCCGCTGCTAATTACATCATTGTCCTCTAAGTTCAAGTGAAGTATCAGAACTCCGGCTGGAGGAGTTACGTAAACTACTGAGTAAATTATTCACTAGCACGGCTGTTCAATAAGTGTACCCAAACACTTAGGGTCTTACGACAAGACAAACACACACATAGGCAGCTGGGAGTGCGGGGAAAGAAAGGCGAAGCTTTTAGGTTTTCTTGGTCCCTCGATTACTGTGTAAAACTGTAAAGGGTCCATTTTGTTAACCTCCAAGGCTTAAACTCTCAAAGAGTCTGACTTCCTACAGAGCGCTAATGTAACGTGACACCCTGAGGATATTACTGGGCCACTCCAAAACCTCTAATTTGGTTGGGCCATGCTTAACGATACCCAACTGTGAACAGCAGTAGACATTTATCCTAAGTAAAATTGTGGGTAATTCTTGCTCCGACCAGCTCCAAAAATGTTTTAATTTTTAACACATGCAGAGAAACAATGCTTAAGGATCTGCGCGGTATTTACCTGTTCTTGCCCCATGGATGGCAAGCCGGGTGAGGGCCCTGAGGCCATAGACGTGACACTCATCTGTCCGGCCATCTGGCCCATGCTGCTCATGCTGCTGGTTGCCATGTTGCTGGCCATGGAGACATTGTTGAGGTTCATGCCATTGCCATTGTACATGTTGCTATTACTCTGCTGGGTGAACTGCGGTGATGCCTGCTGCTGTGAGAACATACTGGGGGAGAAGAGAGGAAAAAGGCCGATGAAAATGGGTGAGCTCAAACACTGTCACTATGGGAGCGTCCTTTAGGAGCACTAGGAAAAGTACATGTTCGCTTTTACATTACATGTCACATTCACATGCACAATCACGCACTGGTGGCTGAGGCTGCCATACAAGGTGCCACGTGCTACTCAGTAACTATTCACACGCACTCTCACAGCGATGGAGCAGCCATCAGGAGCAATTTGGGGTTCAGTATCTTGCCAAAGGACTGAATCCCTGATCTTCTAATTAACTGATGACCCGCTCTACCTCTGAGCCACAGTTGTATATAATTTGTAGCAATTTTAAGTACTAAAATTTAGCAGAAAATATATTGCTAAACATTTCAATTTTTTGAACCACCTGTGCTGTGACAGCTTTAACGCATGGGGGATGTAAACAGGAAGTACAAGGTTGGCATGGAAACAGTGAGGAAATTGTGGCTACAACATGGGCCCCATGCCAGATTAGCTATGAGCAGTTTCTGTTTGCACTCTACTCAGGGACAGACAACTGTCACAAAAATGATTAACCTAATAATTCTTAGGCAAATTCTTCAGTTGTAGGAAGTGTCTTTTTTTTCTATGATTATATTTGCATAAATATTTTTTTTCTGCTTTCAGATGTTCTACATACTTTCCTTATTAAAATCCCATACTTTTCTAGAGTCAGATGTCTTCATTAATCTTCAGATTATTCAGACCATATCTGACACCTTAGTACTAATAGCCAGCCCTTGGAAAACTTATCCAACCTCCTATGCAGAAAGTCCAAAGTCCAAAGAGGAAGTAAACTAACCAGTGCTACCTCTAATCACATTTTTTCCCCTTCGTATATTAAGTAAATAATGTTATATTGTTGTCTCCAACCCCTTACAAAGTCTCTGTTATAAATAAAATCAGAAAATGAGTTAAAAACAAGTTTAATAATCTAACTGTGCAGCCTTTTTTACTTCCTGTTTGAAAACAACCACAAACTCAGCTATAAACGTATGGTTTCTTTATGCAGAAAAGAATACACATTGCATAACTCATATATTGTTCCAAATATTTGGTTATTTGTGATGCTACGTACATATACAATTTAAACTAACTTGGTCGCAGATGTCCAGAGCTGTTCTGTGCTCTGTGTAGGAGTGAATATTAGTTGCACGCCTGCAAGCCATAGTTCTTGCCTTGCTTTCATTGACATCAAGCTCGCTCTGACCCGCACTCTCTCACATGGTGGTTAACATTTTTTCTGCTCTGGCTGCCTGCTCCAAACACCATTAAAAACACTCTTCTTATGTGATTCATTTATTTTTTTTTAGAAATTCTGAATTTTTCGTTTTAGAAAACACGACAGGGACAAAGGTCTGGAAACACAAACATTTTTTCCATTATCTGTTCTCTTTCTGCGATATTTAATGACTAAACTCGTGACTCTTTGATATGCTTGGAAAGTGACACTAAGAGTTTATTTGGGAAGAGGTTTTTTGAATTTGGAATTTTAAAAGCACAACAACTCACAGGAGTAACACAATGTAAAAAAATCTCAGAGAAAAGCATTAATAAAACACTTATTTCCAAGGTGTTCCTCTGTGGCGACAGCAGAACCACACATAACAACATCCATCTTTACCTGTTGCCTCCCATGTTGCCCTGTGGCCAGCCGTTCATGTCAGGGGAGCCCTGGAAGGCAGCGTTTCCTTGGCCCTGCTGCATCATGGGGGACTGCGTGTGGGCCATGCGGGGAGAAAGCAGGGGGCTCTGTGGTGCACCGGGACCTCCAAAGCCTCCGTCTGCCTGTTGGCTCATACCTGTGGTGGATCATGACAGGTCAACCAAACTGCACTGACTACAAACCAGCGTACTGAGTGGAGGAGTGGAGTGTTAGCATCCCATGTTATTTACACAACCATGCCACACAAAGATGAACACTTTGGCAGAGAATGAGCGACTGAGCAAGCACGATGATTAGTGTGACTCAAGACTGTGTGTTCCAGTCTGCATTCAGGATCACTGACAGGCAGTTAGTATCTCCTACATGCATGTAAGCAGTGAGCAGGCAAGGAGCTAGGAAGAAAGGGAATAAGGGGATGGCTGAGAAGAAAAGGGAAGAGAGAAGTATTTCTAGTGGAAGTTATTGCTCTGTATGAACCCACGGGGCCAGAATCAGATTAGGGAGTGAGGGATAAATCAAACATGTTATTATACAAATCAGTATTAAACCAGATTATCAGATTATATCCAGATTACAGGCCAAGCTGTCAGACTGACAGGTGCAGCTGTGATTATTGCTCTGACTGTTTACAATCTTAAGAGTCAGGTGTCAGTTTGTATCCTCGCTTAAACCTTGATTATTGTGCTGTTGGCGCCCTCTGGTGGCAGAAGAGTTGGGAATACATTCACAAGCATAAAATATTCAGTTTTTGCCCTTATTTCAAAAAAGAAAATATTCCTGCTAAGCTGTTTGAATGTCTAATGAAAATGAATATTCCACTAACACTCCTGTTAACATGCAGCTGTACATACTTAAATAAAAATGCCCTAACATGTAATTTATTAAGTTATAATATGGACGAGTGGAACGGCTAAAGCTACTGCCATTTTGCTGCTTTGCATTGAAATTTTCCCACCAACTGTACAACTACAGCCTCCCTCTTTTAATCCTTCAACCACCTTCTTGAAAAGGTCTGAGTTGCAATGTGTGCACATATCCAAACACCTCGAACATCCAAATCTTTGATAATGTTTAAAAGTAGGTGCATTTCTCCTTCTGATTAGAAATGTGGGCTTTTCTTGTGGGCATGCATTTCTGCTCCAGCCTTGCAAACTGTTGGCAAGCTGGTTTGTGTACAATGCAACCATGACAACGCATGGGGCCGGATGTAAACAGGCAAGAGGCCATGTGTCGCAAACTGCAGCAAAACCACCCCCAACTGAGGCGCATTTTCATGTCCCAAGAATGCTCCTATAACCTGAACAATACGGGCATATCCCACATCACATTTGAATAAGGCCTAATTCAGAATATCCAAACAGCTGTTTACATGACATGTCATACTTAGAATAATAGTAGAATATTAGTGTGCATGTAAACGTAATCAATAGTGCATGATCACACTCTGATAACGACTCTGAGTTATAAAATAATTAAAATCGTAAAATGTATAATATGATTTGGATCATTCAAAGGCAGCTGATTAATGCAGTCATCAGTGCACAACATTACAAATCAGATGATGACCGCTACTAAAAAACATGTGATGCTGTGCAACTAGAGTCACATCAACGCACAGACACGATGGCACACACACACACAGAGGTTGTCGGGTGAAGTGTGTGGTAGGCTGGGGTGTGGGAGCAGTACCTGAGTTGGGAAACTGAAAGGCACTGTGCTGCATTTGGGGGCTGAGTACGGCCCCGTACTGTCCGCCCATCATGTTTGTGTTTCCCATCATCATCTGTGAGGAGGAGGAGGAGGTGGAGGAAGAGGAGGAGGTGCCATGCATGTGGAGCTGAGGGTTGGGGGGGAGAGAGGGCAGGCTGGGGGAGAGAGGGGAGGAGAAGGGGCTGGTAGGTGGAGGTGGCGAGGCCAGGCCTGTACTGGTACCGTAGCTGGGCGGGTAGGGGAACTGCTGGGGGTTGGCCTGGGGGATCCGGGGGTTACTCATGCCTCCGGCGGCCATGTTGGGAGGCAGGTTGAGGCCCTGGGCCCTCATGGCCATGCTCCTTTGCTGCTGGACCTGTTGGGCCTGCTGCTGCTGCTGCCTCTGCCTCAGGTGATTACTCAGCAGCTCCCGCTGACGCTGTGCCAACATCTGAGCGTTGATGGTCCCCTGGAAGTGGCAAAGGAACAATGTGTGAGAACAGAGGAACACGAATAGGCAAAAAAAGTGTCATAGATCTACATTATGTATGTCTATTTGTGCTTGTACAACACAACAAACACTGAAAGTGTTGATTTACTTTAAGCCATCAACACACTAAACACTACCTACAATCATAGCGACATGTCTGTGCAGACAGATAATGTGCCTGCAGCAGTGACCTACCTGGTTTGGAGCACTGGCTCTAAGAGGTAGGTTCACATTTGACACACTACTCATCTGAGTCATCATTGGCTGACGATTCTGGTGAGACAAGAGACAGAAAAAGAGGTTAAGACAAACAAAAGTGAGTTGCACTTCCTTTAAATCCCTAATTCCTGAAAATCTTTAAGACACACTGCTCAGTTTCAGCTAGTAAGAATACAGACAAAATACAAGAAGAATCCTACACTGAAATGATATTCTAGTAATTGCTTTGAAAGACCAGTGGGTGGCAGGTAAACCTAAATGTCCCGTCTTATGTGCACAGATAGAAGACCTGCCAAAATGTCAGCCTCATGGATAATTGCACAACTCCCATGTTGCACACAGCGAAAGATCAAACAGTGTGGTTACATCAGAAAGACTAAAGCATCAAAGGACAGGATCACGTCCAGCAGCGTCTGGATCCACGTGTACCTGCTGTGACTGTAGCCGGTGCTGGAGCTGCAGTCGTAGTGCGTTGGGCTGGTTGGGGACGACCCCAGCGGGCCTGAGACCGGGCCGGGCCTGCATCCTCATCATGGGGTAACCCGGGCGTGGACCTATCTGGCCAGACATGGGGTGGAAGCCTGGCTCTTGCATGGGGGCACCAGGATAGCCCCTCTGGGCTATGTGGGACGGCGGGGGACCAAACTGCTGGGTATACATGGGGGGCTTTTGGTCTATCATCATGGAGGGGTCCTGGGGGAACTGGTCTGGCTCCAGTGACTGGTTCTGAAACAGGCAGCCACAGAAACAGGTGTAAAGAAAATGTAGAGTCGTAAATGATGATGATAAAAAGTCACTAAAAAACAAAACTAGTGACTGTGATCTCACTTGTTCTACCAGAGCAGGGATCCCCAGAGCACGATCAATCTCCTCGAGGCCGTCAAAATCTTTTAGTGCCGTGTACAGCTGAGACATCAGGGCCCCCTCGTCTACTGCAGCGCCATCACCAGAGCCGATCCCCGTACTACACAGCATTTCATCCTGGGGCGCAGAGTGCACCGGCCTGCAGACAGACAAGGTACTTTATATATTTTCTCAATGAGGAGATTCCATTAAAAAGTCTTAGACCGGCAATTTAATTACAACGAAAATACCCACACAAGGAAGTTTGACAGGAGAACAAGAGAAATCTTAATGTTTAGTAGTGGTGCCAGTAAGATTTTTTTAGCATTATAAGTAACATGTAATGGTATTTTTTCTTACCTGTTCTGATTTACAAAAGCTGTCTGATCGATGGGCATCATGCTGTCTGGCCAGGGGGCTGTCTGGTTGGGTGGAGCCTGCTGTTGTGAGAAATGGTGGCTGACCATACCAATATCCATATCAGGTTGAGCTACATGAGGGGAGGAAACACAACAGATTAAAGCAGGACAGTAAACTGCAGACAGTTAATTCTGCAATTTTGGTATTAATGAAAACAACCTGGCAACCCAGATGATGGTCAATAGTCTCTTAAACCCACTACAACCAGCACAAAGCACCAGGTTTGATAGTACATGGATTTCTTGAGTGCTATACCATGATTAGCCACTGGGTGGCAACCTTTACCACTCAATGGCAATAATATACAATGGGTGAGCTGAGGTCTTTTCATCTGTGCCTCACTGGTCCCTCTGCACCACACGGTTTTCGAGGGACTGTAGCTGATAATTCAGTGAGGTGAATCTAAAAAATGTCAAATCTTTCATCAGGGTTCTGGTTAGGTTAAACTGCTTTAACAGCCAAATTTCCCCTCTGGAGATCAATACAGGTTCATCTTGTCTGTACCGCCTGTTGTATTCTTAGGTTAGATGAAGAAGGGGCTATATTGTCATACTATCATCTAGTTTCTGCATTTAAAACTCTGTGAAACCTGCATTAGTGCACTCTGGGCTCTCACCATTGGCCATCATTGGGGACTGGAGCATCTGTCGAGGCCCCGGCTGGCTGTTAGGCCTCATTGGAGCACTGTTCGGCCCCATCCTGCCCTGCATGGGACCTTGCTGCCCGGGACCGGATGCTCCCAGAGGAGGTGCAGAAGCCGATCCCACCCAGCCCTCCTGCTGTTGCATACCTGGCCGTGGACCACCTGGAGCCATCAGTCCTGGAGGAGCACACACACAAATATGAAGGCATGAGAAATGCCTCAGCAGAGACCTCCGTGGATGTCCTCTGTGCCCATGATGTAATGGTATAATATGAGGGGAAAAGCCGTTTCTGTCGCATCGGGGGATGTTTGAGGATACGTGGGAGTGACAGTGAGAGAAACTTTGTGCCAGTGTGGGTGACTGAATGTTTCCTGTCACAGGAAGTGAGTCACTGTGTCATGACATGGTATGTTACAGGTGGAGAGCGACACAGAGACGGGGTAAAAAAGGTCTTTCCTTTCTTTACATTTTGAAAGCAGCAGTGTTAGCAAAAACATTCAAAGCGCTGTCATTGTGCTTCGTCCACGTGGCTTTACCCTTGTGAGATTGCCAAGCAGGAGACAAACTGTTGACATTTAGTGCTTTATAGGATGTTTCTCATGAGGTTACTGTGTGTTTTCTAACCTTGCTGTTTACACATTCTCATGGACATTTTGTGTAGGACAAGTATGACTGTCGCTCTGTGGGTCATTTTCATTTAATGTACGCAGCTAAATCAGGGCATGCGTCATTGTTTGAACAGCCTCTGGTTCAGCTGTCATCGCTGTGATCACAAAAGCATGACTGTAACACCCACCTGTGTTGACCAAACCGGCCTGGTTAGGCATCATGCCGTGACCTCCCACCATGCCTTGCTGCTGTTGCTGCTGCATAAGAGTGTATGGGCTGGTGGCCCTTATGGGGTACTGTAATGAGGGCTGCTGGGGGGACACATTCATGTCCAGAGACACGCTCCTCACAGGGAGACCCCTGCCCGGCTGGCTTGGTCGGACACCTGTAAAATCTGAAGACAGGAATAAATGGTTTGAGTCAGAAATAGTTCAAACTGTTTCATAGCTCCATATTTGGAGTGTTATGACCTCATGATGGGAGTATTCTCTGAGCTGTAAAGATTTAATATCACAAAGTCTTCTAAGTGCAGGACTCACTCGTTGGGCCCATTCCAGTCCCAATGCCCCTGTGTTGCTGCTGCGCCGCCATGGCAGGATTGGTCTCGGACATCTGCAGGATGTCATTGATGATGTTCTGCTTGTCCATGGGACTGGGCAACGAAACGGGCCGCGGCTCGCAGAAGAGCTGCGGCTGAGCATTCTGCAGGTCGTTCAGGATGTCATCCAGCTCCGACGACTGGAGAGAACAGAAAGAGAGAGAGAGCGGGGGGGAAGTGTGAAAACAAGAAACAGATGAACCATTTAGGCCTCCATTTAGAAACCAATTGCTGCTTCACCTGCAGACACACACACACACACACACACACACACACACACACACGAAAGGTCACACTTGGTTTGTAAACACTACAAACACTTGCATGAGGAGTCTTTATCTGGGAGATGGGAACAGCAGGCTTGGCCTTGTTTATAATACGGCAGTAACCCCGGGATAAAATGGACCACTTTCCATCAAATCTAGGCCACACTTCATTTTGACTTAGCTTATCAGACACATAATACTCCTCGCTTACCGGCTGGTGTCCTCAAAACGCACAACTACTCCTCTTTTCCAGAATTTTTAAGCATATATTTAAGAATGACATATTATTAAGAACATTATTTTTGTCGCTGTTGAAAAGACCAGAACAGACAGTACAGATCTGGCTACTGAAACTGCTTTATAACATGGGAGAGCAGCGTGAGGCGGCAGTTTGGTCAGTGCCAAAGTTTGAACTGCTCTCTGCCCCCCTACTGTAAACAGCTGGACTGAGCCTGCCCAATACAGCCCAAGGCTGCATTCATACGCAGCTGGGCTTTGGACTATCGGGCCCGTTTTTGTTTAGTTTTTCACACAACTATCTTAAACAAAGACAAGGCCATGCTGGGATCTGCTTTCACATGCTGAACTAAAGAACTGCTACGACTGTGAAAGATGAATCTCGTTTGATGAATCTCACGTTTTTTTTGAGTTTGTTTTAGGACATTGTCTCAACAGTAACACCTGTATAATGCAGTCTGATACAACACATTGACAACATCCAGCCTCAGAGGAGTCGATAAACACCAATTCGACACAACTGAAAAGTGGAACATTGTTACCTTCACAAAAGGCAACACTAATCCTAGCATTACTGTATCAAATTTCATTTATAGACAGTCAGAAACACAAACTGCAGTCAAAACTGAGCAGAAACATCAACATAAGTGATCAAACTGCTTCCTACAGAGGCCTGAGGGACTTTAGGTAAATAAGCTGCACTGGCTCTAACTGTCCAGGAGAGTGCAGCACACTTGGACTCACTGACAGCTCCTGATCGTGACATACTGTACAGCAGGAAAACTGCACACCAGCCACTGTTCCAGTGTTGCACTTCAACGTTCTATACAATGCCGTGTATCTGTCAGGCATTTAAATGCGTCTAAAGATTACACAGCTGCCAAAAAATGCCTGATAGAACGGTTATCTTGAGTGGCCAAGGACTTCAGGACTGCATATGCTTTATTGTGAGATAGGGGAGAGCTAGAAAGAGTAGCAGAGTGAGGGGTGGTGGTGGCGGCGGTGGTGGTGGTGGGAGAGAGAAAAGCCCTAATGAGGTCAGGAATGATGTAATGCTCCTGTACGCTCTCAGTTTGCTCTTTTCCTCCTCCTCTCCGATTCTCTCTCCTCCCACTTTCTATTCTCTCGTCTTCTCTGGTTGCTTTTACCCTTAATGGGTCGCATTTCTATCAATCCCTGTTACGCTCTTCTTTCAATGCATGTCTGCGCACTCATGGCAATACATGTTCTTTCTTTGCTGCATCTCTATTGTATTGTGTTTAAACTGCAGGGACTTATACGGCTAAATGACCATTATCAAATATCTAGCCCCATCTGCAGATCATTAGTTTGGTTCTTGACGATAGGATGGTACTCACGCTAGGAGAGCAGCTAAGGACACATACTGTAGATTACAAGATGTAGGTTGTTTAAGGGTAAACATACATACATACCGGTATTTAAGAACCCTGTGTGTTTCTTGCTTCAGGCATCGTCTCTTTATTTATCCCCACACGCAGCACACAATTAAGCATCATTATGTAGTTGAAAAATGAGCGAGGGGAACTAAAACTTAACTTTATTGGGTCCTCTTTAATTGTGGCTTCCTGTTAGATCTGAAGAATACAGATACAGTTTTAAGGTACTCTGACAGTGCCTTGTAGATTTCAAGCACGTCTGATACAATGGGGACTCACTCTGTACAGAGTTGCGTGCTCAGGAACAGCAGAGGCCGACTGTCTCACAGCAGGGTGACGGTGAGGCTCTGCCAAATGTGTACCCTCTTTTTTAAACTTGCATCTAGGGCTCAACTTAAACCAATCACGTCTGTAAACGAGCGGGTTGTAATCATTATGTGAAACAACTTTCCGATCCCAATTTCAAGTTACAGTGTGCGCTCTAATGTCAGAGTGGACTTGAGGGCATTAGGAGCACGGTGCCTCTCTGACCTAGTCGATGCTGTTTCATAGGAAAAGGAAGTGAAAATCAGGGTGGGTAAAGCAGAACTGGCTCTGTCAAGTAAGGCAAAAGGAAAAGTCATTTCGCTCCAGAATCATGCTGGCCTTTTGTCAACAGAAACAACTTGGCAAAAAAAAAAAAAATCTATTCGCCGTCTGAAAGAGCTGAAATGGCAATTTTTGGGATGACTGCAACATTAACTGCAGTCCTTATATACTGCAATATCTGAAGGTTGTTACCAGGGAGTACTTCTTGTTCCTTCTTTGCTGCTGATATTTATCATGAGGTGAATATCATTACATAATTTGTAATAAGTGATTTGTGTGCAATATCTTGGGGTTTTGAAATAGATAAAGTTCCTTCATAAAGGGAAGTTAAACACAGCAAATCAACTCATGTTGCAACACACTGAAGGATTAAGTTTAATTGCGAGACTGCTGATAATAATTCCTTGATATCTTATTTCTTAATGGTTACATATTCACCAATACGTCATCCAGTGTAACTCTCATTCTTTTCTGAAGGAAGCAGCTACTCGTCTAGTAATGATAGGAGCAATTACATACACTGAACAAAAGGACCTGTGTGATGTCTGATACAGAAGGTACGTGTGCCTATAAGTGAGCACGAACTGAAAGGATGTTTTGGCATGCACTTGGACTTAACAATAAGGACTGCCAGATTGCCCGTGGCAAGTAAAATGCCATTTCAGGCTACTAATTCTATCCAGAATCTAACTCACTTGCCTGATTGGGCAAGGGGTAAAAAAAAAAGAATTTGACACATTGTTTTTTTTCCCCCAGAGCTGATGATGGAAGTAGCAAAGGAGTGTGCCATCTCACATCCTTCTCATCTCCGTTGAGAGTTGCACATATGCAGTACTGATCAGGCAGCGGGAAAGAAAGTTTATGAGCTGATGCACGAGAGAGCATTATAATTACTCAGGAAACATGAGTTCAGTTGGGAGGTGTTACAGAATGTCTGTGATCATGTAACGAGTCCATCTCTGGGGAGAAGGAGGGGGATTATCACACCATATTCGGTATCGCATCTATGACACACTTACCCCCTTTACACCTGGCATTAACATGCGTTTCTTGTGATCGGATTGCTCCTGACCACATGACAGTACAAGTGTAAATACACTCTAAACGCATTGAGGACGGATTGTTACCCAATCTGCCAAACCACTTCTGAAGGTGGTCAGGGACGTACAGTGACCACATCGAACACAAGCGTAAATGCCAATGTGTCTCCAATCCACATGCAACAACTCCGTGGGCGGAAATACGTAAGCGAGGTGCGCCAGCTGGACACAGGAAGAAGGAAGAAGAAGACAACAACAAGAGCACAGCTAAAGCCAAAGCTGTCTCCTCTGCTTTCGGCGATATTCTGCTTGTCGAAGACGGTTTCTTCCAGTGCTTCGAAAAAAAAAGAAGGAGTCCATACAATAACGCGACTTCACGGGTGGCTAACATCTTGTTGTTGTTGTTGTTGCGGCACACAGGATATGTTGTAGTCTGCTGCTGGAAAGGTTTGCAGAGAAAGAAGAGGAGGATGTGACATCAGCGGGACGGAGCGTGATCGGATAGCAAATGGATCTGGATGTGGACGCCAGAGACGCATGTTAATACCTGGTGTAAATGTATGTGGTCAAGCGCTATCCGATTGCAATCCGATCACAAAAAACGCATGTTGATGCCAGGTGTAAATGGGGTAACTGTGTCCTTGTTCTGATTTATTTACTTTAAGGTGCTGTATGTAACTCTGGAGAAAGATCTATTGTTCAGCCTCATTCCCAGATTATGTGACGACTGGGAAATGAGATTTCACAATCAACTATCTTCCTGGAGAGCTACATACAGCACCTTTAAATAAAGATTAAATGACAATTAAAGCTACTCTTACCTTTCTTGCATTTCATACAGCACTTACAAAAAAATCTGAACATCCACAACTCCACCTCCCTACAAAGGCCTACTCCCCCCCCCTCCATGATGTCCTCATTACATCTATGATAGACGTAGGCACTGGCAAGGTAACGTTAGATACACGGAAGAGAAGAGCGAGTGTAACTTTACAACCAAGACAGTCAAACGCAACCCTGGAGTTTAAAAACTCAACCGGAGTCAGTGATGACTGATGAGTTTTATCATATAATAATAAACGCTAACGTTAAATAGTACTGGTGACTGGCAACAAACAAGGAAGATAATACAGAGGCTCAGGCAAAGTTAGGCTACAGTAGGCTAACCGTTAGCAACTGGAGCAACTTCTCTGGGGAGAAGAGAGATGTTCGCGCAAACAATTACGTCAGTCGGAGGCCTCCACGTCGGGAAGACAGACAGGACGCTCGGCCGAATGCAATGATCGGTCGGAGTTTTCTTAGAACCATATGAGAATGGTATAATTATGAGTTTTTATTTCTGGTGGAATTCACTTCACTTTTAGTGTGCCATCAACTTATTAATAGCATTTCAACCTAAACAAAGAAAAGCGTAAAATTTCCAGAAAGGTAAGTGTTGCTTTAACTGAAGTCTTTGTTGTTATTTGAGAACTGCTAATATGTGAAACAATTAGTACAGGGGCAAGTAAAAGTGGACTTGGGACAGGTAGATTTCTGACCTCCTTGTCCGACCGGCCAAAAGAAAAACAGGACAAAACACAAACCACTGTTAAACCCTGCACTACATCATCATTACATAAACGTTACGAAGGAGAACTTCAGTTTTCTGTCCAGGAGAAAACAACTGAAGGAAAACAAAACCAGACTGTATTCGATGAAATAAATTCATTCGTTTTCTTTATCCACTTACTCCTATTGAGGGTCACTGTGGGGCTGTAGCTACTGTGACCAACATCTTATAAAAGAAATACTCAATCCTACGTTAAGCTGCAGTGATTTCACATTACAACAATGACCAACTCATGCTACCCAAGTGAACAGATTTTATAATATTACTGATGATTTTTTGCTTGATGTGACACATCGCTGATGTGATAATGAGGAATATATGTTTCATGTTGAGTCATAATGTGGTGTAGATTAAAGATAAGCTGATACATGAGCTAAATCATTAACATGCATTGAAATAAGATTACTACTGTTGTGGAAACAGTTCAGCTTCAGTAGACAGTATGTTTACATGATGCTGTCCGCAATAACCACGGGAACACACTCGTGTAAAACACACAGTTAATCCTGCCTCCCATAGGACCTTGGGGCTCCATGACCATACCTATAGTTCCTACAGCCATCAGCTGAGCCTCTACTATGGAGCTCTGCTCTGATTTCTCATTTAGCTCTGCTCCAGCCATCAATAATTCAGCCCTCAAACAATCATGAGGAGGAGAGAGGAGGAGGGAGGGAGGGAGGGAGAGGAAGCAAGAAAACAGTGGGTGAGGTTGGTAGAGAGAAGGATGAGTGGACTTTTTAACTAGTACAGTCAGCTTTCACACATGGCCGAGCAGCAGCTCACCAGTAAGGAACAGAAACCCACTTGCACACGTGTAATGCCGCTAATGAAGTCATAGCTTCATGTCGAACAAATGCCCTTGTTCTGGGTTGGAAACCACAGTCAAACTGAAATGAGCCATCATCATTGCTGTGTGAAGCTCTGGGCGCTTTAATCGGCATCTAACAGTAAAACCCCGATTTCACCAATTTCATTTGTGCTGCCAACACAAGGCAGGAATTAACCACTTTAACGTGGAATTGAATTTTTGTTGTACGCTGGCTACTTCTAATAAAAACAAAGCCTTCAGTATCAGGGCATGCATATTAAATCTCTCAATTTCTTTTCCCCCTCTATTGTTTCTGGTACGTTGCTTGTTCTACAAACACACCACTCCCTCTCCCCTCTATCTCCATGGTAGCAGAGAGGACATGCAGGAGCATATGGCTCATCATTTTCACTCTGCCTGCCGAGGCTGGGCTCTCCTGGGGGTATCTACACCTCTCTCATCTCTCCTTCTTTGTTCAGTTCAACAGCAGCTCTTATTATCCATCCAATCACATTTTTCTCTTCTCCATATGTACCCAAGTGGCCGAGCACATACTGTACATACGCAGCTAGCGTGCATAGCTGGCTGACATTCTGTTCCACTGCCCCTGTCTGCATGGAGAAAAAACACAGCACACTGTTTCTATAGAAATGGGCCACAAAGAAGATAGGACACCATAAGAAAGCAATCCCTTTAAGCCCGACACAGCGGTCTTTGAATGTTTCCCTCGACCAGCATCATTTCTACACCAAACATGACTTTTGTTTAATGTTCAAATATCATGAATACCAGTCTAAGAAGAGGGAGGCAATGAGAGAAATACAGACAGCAAAGCGTGCAAGGGCATTCACGTACTTTTGTGTAATTCTACGTAATTCTGTGGTTTAGCAGTGGTGTGTGTGATCGAACTACATTAGCATCTTGAACCTGTGTTTAGTAGAGCACGTCATGCACAGGTTTCCTGTATGAAAGGTTGTGTGTCTCACCAACCCTGCATTAGACTATCAGTGAGCTGAAACCCCTCCTGCACAAAACTTTAGAGTTTTACCAGCAACACTCTCCCGGCTCACTCCCCTTTTACTCTTTCCTCCTCTTCTCTCTTTCAGCGCCAGGCCTGACCTGAGCTCAGTGCCAAACCTGAGGATTCTGGCCAAATGCAACCAGGATCAAATGGCTGGAGAACCACAGGGGCTCCTTCCAAATGTCACAGTTGTTTGAAGCTGGCGGACAGCCTCCCTCAGCTTGTGCTGCCAACGCATAGGCAGTGAAAAGACCAGATGTGTTTATATATGTGAATAAAAAGCATGCGTGGTGTCTTAAGTGTATATGACGAGACTGTAAATCTGAATGGGACTGTATATAAGCCACGAATGGTCTGTCTGACCTCTACGTAGTCAGACCGTTGTGTGTGTTTAGCTGTAGCATCCTGTGTGGACATGGGACTTGGAGGAGCCAACATCTGCTACCTAACCCAGATTAACACTCAGACAGAGAGGGGAGGCAAGTGGAGCAGTGCAGGGCAAAAAAGTTTTAGTTTTCGCAATGGGCTAAAGAGAAGGAGGTTACAAAATCAGTTTTAGGGCAGCTCTGGTTCTTTCATCATTGCAAAGCTGGAAATTAAAGCAGTAAACAAGCTATTACGACAGCTTTTCGTGAAACTCACCTGTTCAGCTCGGTCGTATCCTGTGTCTTGTTTCTCCGTCTTGACAAGAGGGTGTTTGCCTCCGTCCACCTTCACCTCCCCAGGCTCCAGCTTAGGGACCTTGTCTTTCAGTACAGTGTCATCCTTATCCAGCAGGTAGCGTAGCAGGGCATTGTCCTTCTTCTTGGGGCTCAAGGGCTCCTGCTTAGGAGCAATATCTGCACCAGAAGCTGTACTACCTGCACCCTGGGCTTGGTCTTGGCCCAGCTCTTTGCCTGTGGCCTCTGCAGTGAGCTTGGCCAGGTCGACCGGAGATGTACTGTTCTGAAGCAGTTGGTGCAGGATCTTGTGTTTTTCCTTAAGGGATGTAGCATGAGTGTTCCCCCCAGTGTGGCCACCTCGAACCCCAGTCCCTGCCTGGTCCTTACCCTCACCTCCTGCACCGGGGGACAGGGGCGTCTCCAGAGGCTCTGGCTTCGTGGTGAGCAGTTGCAGTAGCTTGGTGTGGCCCTTGTTGTCATAAAGACGATTGTGAGCATCGTGGCCCTCAGGAGGCCCTTCCCTCTCCTCCTTGGGCTCAGCTAGGTTGCTCTCTGTCTGTCCCTGGGTGTGCCCCTGACCCACCTCTGTGTGAGGTCCAAATGAGTCTCCTGTACCACCAGCAGTGCCACTGCCCCCTCCGAGTTTTGTCATCATATGAGTGTTCACCCCTGACCCTGGTGTGACCCCAGCTGGGGAGCCTATCTTTCGGTCAGGAGACCCCAGTGTGTGTGCATGAGGGGGCCCATGCCCGTGTCCTACACCGTGACACTCACTAAGGGCCTGCAGAGCTGAAAGAGAACTGCTAGTGTAGCTGTTAGCATGGGTGCTCGTCGTGCTGCTACTACCCGCACCTCCAGGCCCTCCACCACACATCCCCACTGGGGAGGGTGAGTGCAGGCCTCCTGCTACACGAGGGCTGCCTGCCCCCCCAGGACTACCTCTGTGCCTGGGCGACAGCATAGAGTTCTGTTGAGGTGGATGGGGCCCGCCGGCTGGGCTGGGGCTAGCGCGAGAGGGGCTGTTCATCCTCCAGTTGGGGCCCTGCTGTGGTGGCTGCATGCCCCCAGTGTGGTTGTGTGGTGGGGGACAGCCAAAACGGTAGCCCTGCATATGCCCCCCCATGGCTGCTGGTTCTCTGGGGCCAGCAGGGCCTGGAGAGGAAAAAGGCGTGCTGTTGCTGCTGATGGTAGTGTCTTGGCCCTGAGGCCCTGAGCCTGGCAAACTGCCTGGGGTTGGAGGAGTCATGGAGGGAGTGGAGGAGTTCATCGGTTTTGGAGCCATCCCTGTGGCCTGACTGCCAGGACCCATGTCCTGGCCCATTCCACATACTGTCTGCTCCCTAGAGGTAAAAAACAGACACATACAGATGATGAGCTCAACAGTTTTCATTATCAAGGATTTTCCGTTAGAATTTGTTTAATTTTTCTTTTTTGAACAAAGCAACCTTTATGTTTGATTATATTATGACCCTATTGCCTGAGACCCAGTCCACTGGCAAGCACAAATGTACGTACTATCACATCCACACAGAACACATGAAGCCATCAGGTCGTGCTGCAGGGCATTAACAGGCTAAAACATGTAACCACGTACATGCCGCAGATCTGCCTCTCTCTTCCTGACACAGGTGTAAGCAGCGAGACATACCTCTGAAGAATGTGCAGGGACATGTAGAGCTGAGGCTCATTGGTGGCGGGCGAGCGCACCAGTTTGCTCTTGGTGTGGGCGGACACGATGGTTCCGTCAGAGAGGGAGAAGCGGTAGATGGGGCTGAATGCCTGGCCATGGCGGAGCACTGAGGACACACATGCACATATGTGAGTAGGTGCACACACAAAACATTTCTTACTTTCATGATTAATTGATGATGGTGAGGAACAGTTTTCTCTAGGTTGTCTATTGTGTAGTGTTTTCAGTTTGTTTTTATAGCAGCAATAAATAGTCAGATTGAGGGTCAAAGCAGAAGCCTACAATTTACCATTCATTTCTTTAAAAGAGACCCGTGATCAAACCACAGTTTTATACTCATGCAGTCATCTGACAACAGCATCATTAAAAACCAAAAGGAATAACTATCAAGAGCCAAAAATTGAACAACATATGCTTTGCAGTTAGTTGCATCACCTTCCTGCTGATGTCTCTTAGCAAAGGACATCTCTCCATCATTCTGCAGGTGGAACCTCTGGATGCAGCGCCTCACCAGATCCTCCCAGCCTGGCTTCATGGACGCCCGCAGCAGACTAGTATCCAGGGACGTTATCTTACCTGAGCACAGAGGACCGGATTAGTAAGGCCTTAGTCAGACATATACGTGAGGACTTCTATACACATATACAACCCTGCACCTGCTGAGCTGATGGAGATTCAATCTCTCTCTCAAACATAAACATGTAGAGCAGCTTGTTTACCAGAATGTGTTCTGTACTTGGCCTCTCTGCTGCACAACAGCTCCATGGTTTGATATTGATTGAAGAATACCGAGGATTTACTCTATTTACATTTTAATAACAACCTGGCAAAAGCTTACGCTTTCTTCTGTGCCAGCAAAGTGCTGAAATCAACTGAGGAGAAAGTCCCGACTACAGAAGATTAGATAGGTAAACACAAGTACAAATACTGTGAGCATAAAGTGAAAGATAGCCATTTAGACACAACAGGTAGAAGGATTCATTTTGTAAGTCACCAGGACAGCTTAGGCTCATCTATCTTTACAGCTTAACATGCTATGCTATGTGCGTAAACACATGCATACATACTCTGTTGTATCAGTGTAACAGTTGTCTCTCACTGGGTTGCAATTTAAATGGAGGCAGTGATGCATTTAAAAGGGCTGACAAGCAGACTGCTGCCTGAATGACAGCCATAGGGACTGACTAAAAAGTTGTTACACAAATATTCATACGGATAAAACACTGTATCCAGCAGATTCAGAACTTGAATAACAAAATCAGGATACTTGTTTTATTCAGAATTGTGCAGCCCTAACAAACAGGCAAAAAAATGCAGGCATGCATACATGCACGCCTACAATAGTCTGGGTGGGGAACTACAGTAAATTACTATATGTCAGCAAGTAACTATGAGCGTGCATTTGTGTGTTGTGTTTGTGCGTGTATGCTACACACAAATGCTACGCACAATCAAAGAAAAGGTGACACACAGACAATCGTCTGCGTCTATGCGCCAGCGTTGAGACAGGTGGTACTTTACCTCCCAGAGTGCAGACAGAGGTGGGAAGTGTGTTCAGCTAACGCGTTCAAACCTAAGGGCCTTTACCAAGGATATAATAATCTTTAAATACCTAAACTGTAGTGTGAGGTGATTTATGGGCTGGTGACATCATGGGATGAGGCGGTGCTGAGGATGTGCCTGTATAAAGGGACTGTATAGCTTTATTCAAACAGTTACAAATGCTGTAACCCTCTGGTAGTAGGGGACTATGGGATCCAAAATGGTCGCTATGATCTGTGTGACCTGGACTGGATCATGTGTTTCTGTAGGATAAGAAAATTTTGTTTTGCCTAATGGGAAATAAATCATGATTGCTGTGAATGTTCTTCACTATATTAGTTTGTACTTCCTGGCTGTGTGGCTGGTTCGAGTACCTTGCAGGTCCTGGCGCGTGGTGAAGCTCTCATGCGTGGGAAGCATGGGTCTTTCCTTCATGGGCACCCTGCGAGCCACACAGATCAGGCACGACTGAAAGTCTAGAGAGAGAACAGAGGGAACGCGTGGAGGAAAGAAAGATGAGGGAGAGGATGTAACAAAGAGGACAGGGCAGAGACAGAAGGGATGAAGGGGGATGGGAAAGGGGAGGAGAGGGGAGGATGGGGGCGTAAATGATAGAAACAGAGACAGGGAAAGAAAATGAAATGCATGTTATTCCCAGGCAGCATAATTAATACAGTTATTAATGAGCATGGGGATCAGGGCTCCGCTCCTTTCATGAGGAGGAGCAGCTATCGCTGGAGAGGGAAATGATGAAGTGTGACCTTTGAAGGTGTGTGTGCGTGTGTGTGTGTGTGGGTGCATGCATGCGTACATGCACTTGCATGCGTCTGTGTCTCCGGCTGGTCTCACCTACAGTGCCATCTCACACTGATGACACCTCCCCTGGCCCAACATTAAAGATTGCCATCGCTCAATCATGACAGTTGCCTCTAACACACACAGATGACACCGCCAAGTCCAGGGCTGGGGTGACCCCAAAAAGTCTGCCATCCAACTTTCCTGAGCCAGTAATACCCACAATCCCACACATGTTTCTGGCAAAGGAGTGCATGCCAGGGCTCACACACACACACACACACACACACACACACACACACACACATGCACACATTCCTCATTTTGACTTGTAAACAGAGCCTCTTGGGTGGTCTGGCCCTTAGATCTGTGAATCTCTCTCAATTCTCCTGCTTTCCCTCTCCTTCCTTCCTTCCTTCCTTCCTTCCTTCCTTCCTTCCTTCCTTCCTTCCTTCCTCTGTCTCTGTCTATGGCTGGATAGATTCCTCCAACTGTAAAGACTGATCCCGCCTTGCCACTCACACACACACACACACACACACACACACACACACACACACACACACACTAGCACAACTCTGGCCTGGGTCCTAGTCAGTCTATTTGCCAAAGTATAGCTGGCAAGCAGCTGGTGCACAAAGGAAGCCAGAGAGGGGAAAAGACAGGTTGAGAGTTGGAGCGCAACATTTTCATTTTCACTTATTGTTTTAATTAACCACTGAGTTATAGTTTGGCAGTGGGAAGTTACGGTTACTCATCAAAACCACTGAGCAAAGACGATTTAGGTAGATTAAATGTGGAACACTGCAATTGTTTTGGGAGCATAACGAATCAATGCCGAGCGTTTTTGGATAAAGGACAGTCACTTGTGATGGAAATTTACTCAAACTACAGGATCTCAAGTTCCAGGCTAAAGCCATGAAAACCACTGGAAAAGCTCAGTGACCTCTCAGTGACTGAACACTGTAAGGAGAGCAGAGCCAACATTCAATTTAAATCATTTCCCAGGAAAGGCGAGCAGATGTTTATACGAGTGGCTACCGCGAGCGAAGCTTCCTTGCTCACATATGCTCCAAAAACATGTTCAAAGGGTTGATATGTTGAGAATTATTTGGAGGCTATCAAAAGGGTTACTGATGTAAACAGCTCCACCCTTTCCTTGGAGTCATAAGCCCAGGTTTGCGAGGGATGTACATGAATTATAGATAAGCTTTAATGACAGCTGCCCGGCCTCTCGTCTCCCTTGTGTCACTTAACTTTTCATGGATGTAAGTTGAGTGGCACCAGAACTGCTCCTCGTCAGCTGCTTATACCACTTTTCACATTTCAATGCCAGTATATTGCTTATTCTCAATGATCTATTCATGATAAATCTAAAAAGGTAATTGGCTGCAACTTGGAGTCATATTTAAAACCAGTTTCCGTTCTGCAGCAGTCACATTCTGAGGTTTCTTGCACCCAAGATAGCATCTTTATGAGGTGCTGATCCATAGTCACTGTACTACATACAGTAGATGACAGGCAGCACAGCCCCAGTGTGGACAAGCAGGCAGAAGTACTGTCACCGCAGCTAAGCTGCTGTCAGGGGGGCGGAAACAAACTGTATTATAGCCATCCAGAAAAAAGTCTGTGAGGCTAGATGAGTTATATCAGTCTCTTCAAAGCCAGACTTCATTGACTGTTTCACAGCAATTTAACATTGCTGAACAGGCTGGTCTATCGCTGCCTCGATCAGTTATGCGGGATTTATACTTGTACGGCAGACCCTACGCTGTAGGCTATGCACGTGGCCTACGCCGTTGTGAGCATTTATACGTGGTGCGGTGGTGTGTCTGTGTCACTCTGCAGTTACACCTCCAAAACACCAGTTGGCGGCAGAGTTTCTGTGAGGCGCTTTAAAGTTTAGTTGATTCAAAATGCAATTGAAACACATATTAAACACACATTAAACAGGGCTTAACAGAGACAGTTTCAAACACAAGTACACATTACAACTCGCAGCATTCCCAGACAAAGCACTTTTTCTGGATACGTTTTCCCCACAAATACAACATGCTAATGTTATTAGCGCAAGCCTATGGCATTTTACATTGTATAAATTAGCCTAGCAGCTAGCGATCTTTCCCTCTTCTCATAAAACCAGGGACAGCAGCAACATTTAATAAATGGTACATAATTTGGCTTCAACTGACAAAACACGTTTTCCAAACAAATACAAAACACTAACATTATTAGCACAAGCCTATGGCATTTTACATTGTATAAATTAGCCTAGCGACAAGCGGAGTTTCCCTCCGCTCATATGAAGCCAGGATAAATCCTGAAGTGTAAATCCCTGAAGGAAAAATTACACACAAGACTTAAAATGCTATTTTTGTGGAGGCTTTATTGTCTTCACAATTTATTGTTTCTTATCTGTGAAATTAAATTAAATAAAAGCTTCGTTTCCACTGAGGGAAATGGTTTCAGCTGTGATGCGTAGTTACATTTTTGGGGAGGTGCATGTCAGGATACGGTGTCGATTTGACACAGAAGTATAAATTCCACCTTAGTGTGTTTGTGTTATTGTGTGACTTCGGCATTTAAAAGGTTTGATTCAGATTCAGTTAAGTCACAAATTAACACAAACAAACTTACAGATCAAAGCAGTGGTAGACTAGTAGCTCACGTGTTAAGTGAGCTACAATGACAAGTACATAGATGGAACAAAGGAGTACTTTGCATGTACTTTGCATGTCTATTTCTTAACAGGTGCGTAGGAGAGGGACGAGCAGAACACAACTTGTAGAGAAAAACACACTGTCTAACTTGCAAACATAATGATTTTAATGCTGCAACTTTTCGGTGACCAGATCTGATGAAATTGTAGTCACCGAAATGTTGTGCGGGAGTTTCTTCTACAAGTGCATAGATGGGAAGCTAAAGCTGGGAATGTCCTCCCCGTAGGAATGTCAAGGTAAAGTGGTGAAAATTTTTCAATATAGTGTACACTTAAACTGACAGCAATCAGTCTGATTTTGCATAAAGTATAGATGCTCATGAATTTTTTTTTTGATTTTGTCGTCAGTCTGTCGGACTACTTTGAGTTAGGGCTAATTTCCCTCTAAAGCAATCTACCATTCCTCAGTCACAACAGTTAGCCTTTTGCATCCGCTGACTTTTTCACCTCATAATGACTGCTGGGTGTTTTAGAAATTCTTAATTAAATGATTGTGACTTTTGTATTTTAGGATACATTAAATTGCAAACTCTTGAAAGTTTCTAAACAACTATTCTATTCTTAAATTCTCTAATCCCAAAAGTGTTTACAACTGCTCTAAGTCTCAGTCTTTGCCTGTATTTTACTGTATATGTTGTATTATTGTATTGTATTACTCCATGCTCAGTAATATCATACTTACTGTTTTAATTCTAAAAGCCTAACAAAGGCCAAGGGTTGCAAATTAGCTGAGGCTAGAAACCTGTATGCAATGCATCTACTTTATATTTCAATTATGAAGCAATGTCTTATGAATTTGTCCTTGTTAAATAAACAAGTGAATAAAATAAATTGAATCATAAACACTAAAAAAAAAGATGGCCAAAATCCTGACTGTTCTACACATTTCACAGGAGTTTCAACGGATCCCAGAACTAATCTTGTCCAAGGTTGTACTATAGGGTCACTGCTTTAGTATCAAATGATCCTCCAACTCTCTATCCGTTCTCCTTTCCCACACCATCTCCCCCCTCTCCTTTCATACCGTCTCCTTCCTCCTTGATGGACTTGGGCTCCGAAACAGCGAAACACTGCATGGTCTCGTATTTCTGCTGCTGAGGCTCGTGCTCGTGCGGCTCGTCCTGGCTGTCGCTGTGGGGATTGACCAGCATTCGGCAGTTGAATGTGTGACTGTTCCTCCTCGGACCCTCGCTGGACCATGGGACGCCGTTCACTGTAAAAGGAGCGAGAAAGGGGCAAGGGAGATTTACAGTGTGGCCTCCTGGGGATTTTATTTGATGGACTTTTTTTTACTGCAGCCAAAAGTGAACAACAAAACAAGGAGCGGCGACGAGCGTGCCAAGAGAGGCTACCACACTGCAAGTGAAAGACATAATGAGAGCAAGACAGAGAGAATGAAGGCGGAAAAAGTGTAAAAAGGAGAGAGCAGTTGCTGGGTAGAGATCAGTCATAATGAGCAGTTGGAACCCTGAGCCCTGTGCCATCTATCCACAGCCATGCATCACAGCCAGGCCTCCATATGCATGTCCTCTAAAACATCATTGCCAATCTTTCTTCTTCTCTCCAACACTTACACAGGCGCGAGCAAGCATGCCGCACGCACGCACACATACACACACACAAAAAAAGAAGAAGAGACATGTACAGTCACGCACACAACTCATTTAACTCTCGCAAACTCCCATCACACTCCATCTGGTTTGTGATCTCATTCAGTGCATTGATAATCTCCCAGTATCTGGGACACAGCCCGCTGATCGTTTCCAGGGTACTCTGCTCTGTGCTGCTCTTCCACCCAGATGGCTGGGCACTCAGACCTCGATCCGAAGCACCAGGAGACAAGAGGAGAGGAAGGCGAGAGGGACTTAGAAAGAGCTCCTGGTGGGGTGCACTGACATACATTACCACCACCTCTTACGCAGAGGAGATGGAGAGATGGGATGTGGAGGAGGTAGGTATGAAAGAGAAGAGACAGGGGAAAAGAAAAGGGCAAAACTGGAGGAGAGAAAGAGAAAAGCCAATGTCTGTCTTACGAAAATAAATGTCCTGTTTTCGTGAGATGAGCAATGCAAGCGTAAAGACAATGCTTTTCAGGGAGGCTAGGAAACGGGAAAGCGAGAGCATGAAAATGTGCACTTGATGAGGGTGAGAATAACACACAAAGTGAAGAGAAGGGGAAGGAAGGGCACGAGATGAGAATATATGAAGGGAGGGATGCTGCTGACAGGGGAGAGAAGCTGAAAAAGGAAGTTAATTAGCTGAGAAGGGAGGGAGGAGGAAGAGAAGAGCGGGAGCAAATGTCTGGGCTGAGCATCAGCAAAAGAGAAAATGAAGAACCTATAGGTTATGTGCACGATGCCAACGCTGTATAGAAAGCTTACATAACACTTTGTATTAGCCAGCTTTCCCACATCCTCTCCGTAGCAGCTCAACCGTAAACATTTTAGCGTTTTAATTAAACTGACATCGCGACCAAACAGCCACCTACAACTGTTTAAACAGGGAGAAGAAGAAGAGAGGTGAGGGTGTTAAGAGACAGAGGAAGCACACAATGTAAAAAGCAAGAGATGAGGCTGGGGTGTGAACAAGAGCCTGCTAAGGTATGAGCAGAGGTGGGAGTGATGCAACATAGAGGACATACATGCGGAGTTGGGAAGAGAGACAGAGATAGAGAGACGCAGAGCACAAGCGACACAGCGAGACACGAACTGACAGGTAGAAAAAGCCACGGAGCAAAGCAAATAAAGGCAGGGAAAAAACACGGGAGGCTAACCGAGGGATTTGGGCAGCAGGTTCTTGATGAACTCGGCGTGATCCCCGACGTGCAGCACGCTGTAGACACTGGTGTTCATCAGCTCCTCCTGGTTGTAGCGCAGGTACTGGGTCACATTCTCAGACACGAACACGATGTTACCCTCCATGTTCACCACAAAGAAGAAGCCGTCCAGGGCCTGGAGGGGTGAAAGAGAGTGAAATAAGAGAGATGTTCAGGAAAAAGCAGGTTTGTTTATTTCACTTTTCACACTGACACAATCAAACTGTGAAATCGAAGCACAAGTAGGGGAGTAAAAGTATGTCTGACCACCTGTATTTCCTACTAATACTGGCAGATTTCCTCGCATAATACGCAAGATATGCTTTTCTTCACTCATAGATTATTGAGATAATTTTACTGTTCCAGTCCAAAACTCTCACATCCAACACCACGCGCTAAATTTGGCTCATAAACAGGATAGTTTTGAAAATAGCCAACATGCAGAGGAGGTTCTGCAATCTTCCATTGTGTGTGTGTCTTTAGTTGTCTGTGGTCAAAGAAACATATTTAAAAAATGTACAAAAAAACTATTCAAGGAGCTGTTTTGGTAATTCCCTGGTTTCCTTATTGCTAGCTTATTTTCTTTATTGATGTTCCACTTGTGCCTACTGTTCCTCAGCCAGCATGCGCGCACACACACACGACTGAAACGTTCTCCCCAAGTTGTGTAAATATGCAGTGAATCTACATAGTGCCTAAAAAGAGCCAATTAGTTCAGTGTGTGCCGGGTACATCCATCACTCCTGCAGATGCTCAACATCAGTGTTGCTGATAGAAAGCAGGATAAAAGCATGTGCCAGCAGCGATTGGAAGATGTGAGGGAGGAGGAGCACTTAATTGAAAGAATACAGCCCCAGGTCAGCCATTACACACAAGATGGTGTCAATTAGGCCATCAAATCACCCAGAGCCCTTAAAAGGGGATTCTGGTGGTTGTAAAGCTGTAAAATCAAGTGTCGAGATAGGAGACAAGGGACTCCTGCCAAGGTGTCTGCTCCACGCCTCTGTTTAAATAATCATTACCTACACACCACACATACGTGCG